>NC_046195.1:9264759-14264759 GCF_011004875.1 Balearica regulorum gibbericeps | reverse complement strand
GAAAGTCCATGAGGAAAAGAGATCCTGTTAACATGCATACCAAAATGAACTAGGCTCTATTTACTGTGTGTTAGACTATTTCTAACAGTAAGGGATAAAAAAATTCTCCTAAAAGAGCTTCACAGCATCTCTTTAAAAACATCAGGCCATGGCTGTGGTGATAGACCACCAACGTGAGCTGCTGCTTGGTTACCAAGAGGATAAAATTTTACTCCAGGGAGATATTTTTATACAGTTGCTTATTCATATTACAGTAGATGCCAAAAGCATCCTTATGCTCAGCAGTGTAGAAATATTAAGAAAATTCCAGTTTTGCAGAGGCTAAAATCCAGTCTAGTTTTACTTCATCATAAAACCAGGCAATCTTGACAGCCTGTAGTTGGATGATTAGTACTGATTATTCTTCTATTGTAATTTTAATTATTAATGTAGTATTCTTCTACCGTAATTTTCTCTTTTTTGCACAAGTACTATCCAGGCCTGTCATACACCTCGCTGTCAGCTTGGCAGGGAAGTTGAAACCTTCCAAGTATAGTTTGGGTATAGCCTAAACTGTAGGTTTTTATTTTTTGTTGTAATAGCAGTGACAGCAGGGCTGTAGACAGTGTAGACTGGCAAAAGGACATGTTCTGCACAAACAATTTTCTACTAGAAATGTGTTCTCTTCTGCACTTGAGTATTCTTTACACAGCTTGCAATAGAAAGTGGAGTTATACAGAGAAGTCTTCTGGGTATATATTTTATAATTAACAGCTTTGATATGCAGCTTTCCTAATAAATTGTAGTGACCAAATACTATTGTACTCTTCAATTCTTCCTGACTACTGTTGCCTCCTTCTATGCCCCTTCCAAATTCCTTTTATATTTTGCATACTTTAAGTAAAAACTGAATTAGTATCATCCTCGACTCTTTTGCAGCTGTGAAACAGCACACAAGCTAGGACAGTTTTGTAGACTGTCCATCTTGAGCCATCCAAGACTCTCTGTGAATCCTGAATTTTATGGAATGATGTATCTTTATAGTTACAAAATAAGCTTGATGTATTTAAACTGGAAAAGAAAGAAGGAGCAACTTACACTGATCAGAAATGGACAAAATAAACAGAACCATCCTCTCAAATTCTTCTCCTCTTTGGTGTCTTTAGCTGCACTAACAAGGCAGTTTGGTCTTTTGTCCCAGCTGCACAGAAAGAAAGGTGGACAGAGGAGTAACTATCTTGTTTAATGATGGAAAGGTTGTTATCCTCCAGAATATCTAATTGAAATTCCTGAGAGTGACTCTGGATGGGGAGGAATGGCTAATTTATAATTTGCTCTGCTATGGAGTGAAAGAGAAGAGGTGTTCATGAAGATGGTGAAGATTAACAAACTGAAACTCCTTCTTTGAGGAAGTGTAGTATTTTGATTATTTACTTTACCAGGCTGTTTTAAAGTTTAGACTTGTAAATCCATGTCTCCTAGGAACAGATTGTAAAGAGCTACCATGGGTAGGAGGGATGCTTTGGTTTTTATCCCCCTCTCCTTCTGTTTGGGTTTTGCTTTTGTGATGCAAAAGGTGTTGAGGGTTTGGTTTTTTAAAGAGATGTTTCTCTTCTCTACAGGTATGGTGTTAGTCCTGAGAACATTATTCTGTATGGTCAGAGTATTGGTACTGTCCCTACAGTAGACCTGGCATCTCGGTACGAGTGCGCAGCAGTAATCCTTCATTCTCCCTTGATGTCTGGATTACGGGTAGCTTTTCCTGACACGAGGAAAACCTATTGCTTTGATGCTTTTCCAAGGTACGTATAAACGCTGCAAAGAAGGTTATTCTATGCTTAACATGCTTTTCAGGTGTTTAAAAGGGACTAGTTGTGTGAGTTTCCAGGGAACTTCATTGAACTGTCACCTGCATTTTAAACTTCAGATATGCACACTTAAATCTAAGCAGAGATTCACCATGTAAGAAACAGGCTGATGTCGGTCTCAAACTGACATTATAGTCAGCTCAATGAACAAATAAAGTCTTAGTGTTTATGACTAATTTTTCTCCTGTCTTTTATGTTACGAGTTGTTAGTATCAGAATTTTTATGCTGTCAAGTTTGGAGTAGTAGCTTAACAACTGATAATATGCTATTAAGTCCTTCATGCTAGTGGCTAACAAATTAGTAATCATACACTCTTAACATCTCAGTCAGCTTTGATTTAGAAGGTAATATGACATCATGAAATGGATGTGCTGTTTTCAAGCTGCTTGTTCAAATACTGCTGTAGTTTTACCAGATCAGCAGAGAAAAAAATCTAGATAATTGCTGCTTTTGAAAGGAGAAAACAAGAGAGGGTCAGAAGCTGGAGCGTTAGACTGGTGTGGCTCACTTTTCAGTGTGGTTCTGCATTTCATGTAAAATCTCAAGGGAATGCATTTAGTATTTCTTTGCCTTTTGGTTCTTGTAAGTAAAAACACTTACGCAGCTTTGGAATACTGTCCATATAAAATCACTTAACATACTGAGACTTGTATTTGTTCCTCCCCGATGGAGATCATGTAAGATGCTAATGTCTGTGACCAAAATACAGTAAGTTACCGTCCCTCTTTGGGAAGATTTTGACCTTGTTTTAAGAAGTTCTAGCATATTTTACATACAGAAAGCTATGTACAACTGGTTTCAAGATAAAACAGTTGGCTTTATAGCCTCGTGTTTCATTTAAAAAGCAATTGCAACAGACCTAAATTAGAGTATCCAAATACTTGGGAATAGCAGATGTTTTAAAAGATTCCTAGAACTTCTTATTTGACCCAGTTTAAATAATGGGAGAATATGAGAGGGGAAGCCATTCTCTTTATAGTAGTGTATATAGACCTGTGAGGGGTGGGGACAGGCACAGATAAAAAACTAAGTGGTTGTGGAAGGGAGAAGACAAAGCAGAGACCCACTGAAGTTTTGTGCAAATTTGGCTTTGCTTCAGAAGGTCATGTTTGCAGTAAGTGTAGTAGGGGATATTCATAGCGTTTATGTTTGGTTTATTTTGGTTACAACAGAATAAAATTAGAAGGTGGGGGAGGCTGTTGATCTAAATCTGTATGCCAAAACAGCTAGAAGTTACAGTGACCAAGTGATCGAGCAATAGTTGCTCTTATAATATCTGTGTCCAGTCCCCATGTTTAGAATTCTTCCAAATAACTTATTAATTAAATTGTTGAAGGTGCAGTCAGAATTTGAAACACTTGTATTCCAACTCATTCATCATGCTCAAACCTTAAATCTAATATTTACAAATGCTTCTGCTAGAGGGGGGAAAAAACAAAGCCTTAAAAATAGCTCTGATTACAAAAGTAACAGCAATTAGCTGCTATCAACAAAATCAAATAACAGTTTAAAAAAGGAAAAGTAGGAGGAGGAATAATGACAACAGATGTACTGTAGCACTTGAGTATTTTGTTCTTACCCTACTGAGCTGCTGTCAGTCTGACTTCACTTGTACTGTAAGCAGTGAAAATAAACAGCAGCGTACTTTTATGAATGTGTCCAGCTCAACTGTCTGTCTTCACGGCGGGAAACAAATAGTTCTGTGTGCACCTACAGTGAATTGCTATTTCGTGCATTTTTATGTTGGGACTCCATGAGAGTTTGGTCTCTGTAGCTTTTTCTAGCTGCAGAGCGGTATGGCTAAGAATACTAAGTAAATCTCATGTGCAGTTTAAATACGGCCTTAGGAGTCGCTGAGTTGGCAATGGGATGCTTTCCAATTTTCTGCAAAATACAAATATTACCTAGCTTAATGGCCTGTGAATATATGTGAAAAAATAGTTTCATTATTTGAATACTGGAGTGAAAGGGTTTTCCTACGATAAATGAGAACTTTTGTATTGAGCCACTAAAATTATCCGTAAACGTCTTTGTAGCTGTGTGTAGCTGACATGTCTGTTGCATCGTGGAACTCAGGGACAGACCCTTCATGGGTTAAAGACTTCAGTTTATATAGTATGTGAATTATAAAGTATTTACATTTGCCTATGATATTAATTTAGGGATGGAAATCATGGAGAAAATTATTCTGCATTATTCTAATGTCTCTCTTATGTTCCTGGGATGTTTTTCCGTATTCAGCATAGTTGCACACAACTCAAGTTCCAGACAGGAAAAGTGAAATAGGCTGCATTTTAATTTTTAAATAGCACTTTTCGTCTTTAAGTGACATGAAGCCTTGTTTTTTTGAGAAGTATTGAGACAGAGACAGAAATGTGTTTATACTCAGCTGTTTACTGGAATACCAATGATGGTTCTCTAGAATACTAAACACTGAGATTTATATGCATGAGGTTTAGTGCTTCAGTCTACATCTTAATTTTTAATTAACTTTATATTTTCATAAAGCTTCTTTAAACCCATTTTAAGTCAGTGTATATTGGCATCAGTATTTTTTAATCATTTTAAGCAGTCTTGATCACTTTGTAAAATCTCTGGTCTTACCAAAATTGCATGCTTGCTCGTTCTTCAGAAGCAGAAAAATCCAAACACCTTTTTATTTCTTTACGCTGATAGACTTGTCCTGTCAAATCTAATGTTACTGATACTCATTTTTGCACCCACTTCATCCCATGCTCTGCATAATGTCCTGAGCCAATTCCTCCATTTGTTGATGTAAGTGGAGCTGGTAGGAAGCTGAGAGTTCGTTACCACTCTGTGCCTATGTACTCATTTGGAATTACTGGTAACTACCAATGTGAGTTGGCTGGCTGGAAACAGAAGGTGGTGCCTGCATGAAGGCAGTCAGAGAAAGCTGCTGTTTACTACTTTCAAGTTCATGTGCTACCTGTATGATTCAGAACTGGGATTTTTCTGGCCAGAACTTGTAGGTGTGAAGGTGCCTTTGTTGCTCTTCCCTTTCCTCTGAACCCATTTTCCTGTGGGAAGTGGTCAGTAGCTACATCGGCTTGGTAAGCATAGCTGGAACAAAAGGGAAAAAAATTACTTTAAGGCCACTTTGCAGAAGCAGCTAGTTGCACGACATCAAATCCTGTATGTTCCTTCTGGTTTGCAGTTAAATATCCTTGTGTAATGCTTTTCTCCCAGTTTTCTTTCTTGCCGTTTGAACGTAGGCAATCACTGCAAAGAACAGATCGTTTTTCTTTAGCTGAATCTGCTTTAATTTGGGGGTTTAAAGACTGGCTCAAACCTCATGAGCTGAGCCTTTTTTTGAGTCTTGTGATCGGAATGTAGTTAATTAATTTCTAATCTGTTAAATTGGAAGGTGATAATGTGTAATGTGAAGAGTCCACGCTGGCAGCATGTCCTATGGAATCTTTTTTGCCTCTCAGTGGTTTTTGTGATAGATATACTCAATCTTTTGGGGGGTTTTGTGCCAAACGTTATTTGCATGCTGCCCGTCTGAGCTTCTTGTTGTTAGAAGTGGTGGGATGATGGTGCTGGCGGTGCAGGCTCCTGTTTACACATGCATTTTGGGAGTGAGCCTTGTTCTGTATCACTTGGGCACAATTCCAACATTTTGCAGCCATTTAAAAAATACACAGTGGTAACTGGATCATGTGTTGGTAGTTAAGCTTGCTTTCTTTAATGGTATGAGACTTAAAGCCCCAACCTGAGCTATGTTTTTCTTTTCCATCCCCCAGCATTGACAAGATATCTAAAGTAACCTCTCCTGTGTTGGTGATCCATGGTACCGAAGATGAGGTAATCGATTTCTCCCACGGCCTGGCCATGTATGAGCGATGTCCACGAGCAGTAGAGCCCCTCTGGGTGGAAGGGGCTGGGCATAATGACATAGAGCTTTATGCACAGTACTTGGAGAGACTAAAACAGTTCATATCTCATGAACTTCCCAACTCCTGAAGAAGCCTACCTGATTTTACCTCAGTTACTGTGAACGGAAGAAATTACCTGGTTTTGCACATGCTTTAACTGGATAGCTGTAATAGCTTTATACTATGAAGAAATACCCTGTCTTTAGGGTGTTCTAATCAAACATCTGATGAAATTTGTCTTTTATATCTGGAAATTATTCTACTAATGCACACAAATATGGTCAACTACTGTAATACCAACAATTTTTAGCTTCGTTGCCCTGAAGGAAGTGGGAATACTAGCTGCTTACGGGGACACTTTTTACCTAGTGCTGTATTAATCGAAGATCAGTTTTCTCTGTCTCACTTCAGATCGTTTATAATTGTGTCCTACAAAGACTTTTTTTCCTGGTGTTCCCAGTGTGGAGAACACCACTGTTATGAGCTACAGCTTGTTCTGAACAATCAGTCATGGGTTCAATCTAAGGGAGTACTTTCTCTGTAAAGTTTCTAGCTGTGGTATTGTAACTGGAAAGTTATTGTGATGAAGTTCCCCCTCCTCCCTTCTAGTGTTCTTTTGTTAACTTACTGATCTTCCCGAGTAAATTATTTAAATATACTTTTTCCTGAAAATAAACAAACTACTATATGGGGCTAAACTCTGTAACAACCTCTCCATTACCTGTATAAACATAACTGGAATATTCTTAAAGGAACTAGGGACAAAATTGCTTTTGTTTAAAAATAAATGTGTAAATTTACTACTAGAAAACTCATTTTAATATTCAGATGGTCTGAATAATAGCCATAACAGATATTTCCTTCTGTAAAGCATTCCTGTAGACTTTTTAAAAGTACTGTACATATTTGAATTTACATTGTGCATAGATTCTTAATTGGTAGTTTTAATTTAAGTCTAGTTACAATAAACTGCAAAATTCTGGTTTGTATATGATTGAATACATTTTGTTAAAATATGTTTTTATCCCTATATTATTTTGCTATTAAAGTTTTATAAAGTTTCCAGGACAAAAAAAAATTTACACATTTATGTTTTGATGAATTTATGTAACTAAATTTTCATTGAGCTGATCTTTTTAGTTTAGAAGTAATTTGATTCTTTGACACTGGAATCGCACAGATTATGCATCAGAAATGCAAGACACTTAAATTGTTACACTACTAGCATAGGTCTAATTTTTCCAAATTTAAAGGCCTTAAATGTACTGTAAGCCTCAGATTGTTGTATAAATTGATCGCGATTGATTGCAGTTTGTGTTCTGTTGCTAGAATGCAACACAGTGATTGTAATGGAATAAAGGATGCATGGATTAGAGCTCGCTGAATTTTGGAATCTTATTTGGTGAATAATTTTTATACACAAGGGAAGTCTAAAGTACAGATTACTTGATAGCGTAACTTGAATTTCATTATTTCATTCCTTCCTTTCAAGGAAAACTCTCCTAAAGTACAAAGCCACGTTTCCATGAAGCTTGGTATGTAAATCAAATGTAAAAGAGATTACTTTTAAATGGTGTTCAGCTGGTTTCAAGTAATGAAAAATCATGATTCATTGCCTAGAAGAAATGTTGGAATGTAGTTGTCATGAGTTCTTCGAACAGGCCTGCAGTTAATTCTCAGCACTGCAAGTATGTCTGTTGTCTTTGATTATTGACTTGGCCCTATTACTGTAAAAGGAGGAAAAACTGGTATTTTCCCTTACAGCGGGGGGGAAATGAGGACACCTGTCCTGCTCCGTGGCATCTGGATCCTAACAATTCGGATCTGTGCATCTGTGTTGTCCAGGCTTGAGTTTTACACATCCCAAGCAGCAGGGCCCCCAGCTCTGCTCTTGGTGACTGTTCCAGCCCAAATTGCCAGGTTTTGCCTGATCACCCTCTCCAAGCTTGCTGCTTTCCTCCTGTATTTTAAATAAATATTTAGATATGTCTCATTTATTTTGCACCTTGATAAATCTGCAGGGGATTTTCTTCCATTTCTACATGTGTTGTTCCTGAGACTATAGCCCTGTGGAAACAAAGCTGATGTCTGTGGTACAGGTATTCAAGATTACGCCTGAAAGCGTAAGCCTGTCCCTGTGGTGACTTGGGGAATTTTTACTTAATTAGGCAATGTTTTTGATACCTACATTGAACTTTGTGTTGCTCTGAAAACTTCAGCCTACGCTGTTTCTCCTCATGACCCCTTTTGTAGCTACCCTTTTATGTAACAAACGGGTATTTGTAACCTCTTCCCTATAAAATGATTTTTTTAAAATTATTCCTTTTAGAACTCCTGCAGTGATTTTGTGACTTGTCTTTGCATTTGCTTTTTGTCAGCATTCCTCTGAGAATGAGAACCCCAAATCTGAGTTCACCATTGTCGTGTATGTCCCACGGTCTCTGCACACGCAGCGTGAGTTCACAGTATTCTGGCTGATCACAAATTTGCACTTGTACCATCTTTTATTTCTCCAAGTTCCTGCCTAATTCTCAGAGGAGCCTTGCTGTTCTGGCTTCTGTGCTGTCTGTTTGGCTTTGCAAAGTTCACCTACATTTAACTAACACAAATGTTTTGCTGTTAATTAAAATGTTAATGACCTATCAGTGATCCACAGGTATGGATCATCTTCCCTCTCTTTTAATTTAATAATTTGTTTACTTGTTCAGTCCCTTAAATAATTTTCCTTGTAGCCCTATTTCCATCCAGTAGTTCTTAAATGAATTCTGAAATTTTTATCATTTTCTGACATATCCTTTACACAAAATAAATAGTAGTAGTGAGGTAGCAGAGAGCTTTATATTGTAAGCTTGTATCAAAGCTTCACTATTTCAGGCATTTCAAAACACTATGGCTAGAATTATTAGTTGGAAAAAAAAACAAACCCTGTGGCCAACTCATGAAACAACATGTAAGACAGTGGATTTCAGGTCTGCATTTGTTTAAAGAAAAAAGTTAGAATGGAATTTTTAAATGATGGGAGGAGGGGATGATGTGAGATTATGAAAGAGAAACTTTGGATTCGGCTAAAAAAATAGTCCATTCCAGCAAACTGCTAACATTCTCTCATTTAAATGTATAATGTGGGCCTTTACAAGGACTTGTTATGCATATTTTAGAGCTACCGAGGTGTCACTGTAAAAATGGCTGGCTGTGCCTGGATAAATTATGCAACGGGTCTTCCAAGGGTGTAAATGATCGCTAACATTTTTTCTTGATGTGGATGCTCTATCCATTTCTCCTGTGTGAGTTACCATCTTTGTTCATATAGTGCAGCCATATGTGAAGTACAGCTTTTTTCTTTCAGGAAGGTAGGATGTGGCACATGTGTTTTTCTGTCAGTAGTTGTCTAATGTTTGTACTTTGAAAAAAAAAAAAGAGGAAAATATTTGTTACAACTTTAAAGGTAGCATTTTTTAAGGAGTTTGATATGCATCTTTTTTAAATTTATGTAACCGTTCCAATTTAACTTGTATTCACATGGGACCTGTTACCCTGTGTTGCCTCTGCTGCATTTTTCTTCCTCGTTCTTCCATGTCATTCCTGTAGCTTGTGGCAGCTGTGCTGGACACTGACCCTTTCGCTTTCCAAATGCCCAAACCTGTATTTACGCTTAGTATTGTACACACCTTTTATAGACTCTGCACTGTATTTGCTTTTTCTAAATGATGCTAGACATAAAAGTAGAGAACCAATGCACTCTCTTCTGCCGGTTATTCGTTCAGCAGCAAGCCTTGATTGTTCTCATTTGGAAAATGTTTTCTTCCCTAGCTCTATTCTCATGAATGTAGATTAATGATCGCATTTAAGTCCATTTAACTTACTTCTCTGTATCCTTCCTTGTGGAACTCACCAGCCATTTTAGCTCTGAAATTTCCTGTCTTGCAAATGCAGTTGTTTTGTACTCCCTGCACTGGTTAAGGGGTGGGTGGCACTTGATGGTGGCCATTCTGCTATTGGCAAAGAGGTTCAACTTAAGAAACTACCTGCTCAGTATTTATTTATTGCTTTCAAAATCCAGCGGTAATTCTTGGATCAAATTGGGATGTATTTCAAAGTGGGAGTTTGTATTTCAACTGTGCAATATTTGGGTCTCCTAACTTTATTACAACAGTAAGAAGGACAAGCTGGTCCTTGGGCCAGGAGAGCGAGCACTGCTCCTTTGACACTTTGCCTCTGGCAACGTCTGGTTTTGTAGCTGCGTTCCTGCGGTTATCAAACTAATTTTGCAGAAAGTGTATTTAAAAAACCCAACAAAACAACAAACCCAAGACGACCCCCACACCTTCAGCATGTTAACTGTAAATTGTCTTCTGGTTCCTGTAAAGGTAAGCATGCTCCGTTCTGGTTCTCCGTACGACCCGGCGGTGTTGGTAGGCTGTGAGCAGCCAGCGGGCAAGTTCTGGTCTGGGCCGCTCTGTCCCCTGTGCTTGTAGCGTTACCTGGGGGCTGCCGCCCACGGAGGTGTGCTCGCTCTTCTCTGCGTGGGACGTGGCCGAAGTTTTTTCCACTCGGCAGAGCCCAGAACGTCTCTGCTCCCCGCCGTGCCACGGGGCAGCGCTGGTAAGTGCCGGCCGGCGGCAGCTCTCGACATAACCGGCCCTTGTGTCCAGGTGTGGGGGGGGAAATCCCTCCTGCCGCAGCCCGGGCAGCCTCCCAGCCGCCTGGGCCCCGCGCCGAGGGGGAGCCGGGCTTGCGGCGGGGCCGGGCTGCGCTCCGCCGGGGCTCCCGGGCACGGCCGGGCCGGCAGCCGAGGGATCGCCGCCAGCGATGCCGCTCCGCCGGGCGCAGCCAGGTAAGGGGGATGCGGGCGGGGGGGAGCCGGGCGAGGGGGGTGCTCTGCGGGGCCAACCTCTGTGTCTGTGTTGCAGGTGCCCCCCCCGGGCCGGGTCGGCCGCGGGGCGCCCCGGGACCCCCGAGGAGCGCTGCCCGCCGGGGCCCCGCCGCCGCCCGGCTGCTGCCGCCGCTGCTCCCGCTGCTGCTGCTGCTCTTAGTGGGCGCCCGGCCCGGGGCGCTGGCGACGAGCGTCAACAGTCAGTAGCAACACGGTGACGGTCTCCCCGCGAGTGCCCGGCGGTGGGGTGGGCAGTGCTGGCGAGGAGGAGGAGGAGGAGGAAGAAGAGGAGGGGAGGGGAAGGGAAGGGAAGGCGGTGCTGCAGCCACCCCGGGGCCGAGCCCCTCGGTGTGTGCCCGGGGCCGGGGCCGTCTCAGCAGCCTCGGCCGCTGCTATTTGTACCGCAGCACGGGCTGACCCGCTCCGGCGAGGCTGGGGGCGAGGGCTGGCGGCGAGGGCTGCCCAGGCCGTAGCTGTCCCGGGGGAGGAGGAGTGTGGCTGCTAGGGCTAACCCTTACTTTATCGGAAGGAGAACACGCCTCTGGTTTCCAGTTTGACTTCCACACAGATAGATGGCATGATTTGACTGTGGCTTTGGAGGTTACTGCACACAATGTTCTCCTTTAGTTCCTCAGGCCTTTTTAGTTTAAGGCCTCCCTTTGAAGACAGGCCATTGATCCAAAGTTTTGTTTATTCTAAATAATGTTTTACGCAGCAGTTTATTCTAGAAAGCTTACAGACCTACTTAACGATTTAACATTGCTTACATTTCAAGTCACCACTGCAGCGGTGCCATTAGGTGCACTTAAGGATGCTTTGGGTCTGCCCCAAAGCCCTTTCCCTTCGGCTCAGACCGGCGCCAGTTGGATGGCAGTGGTGCGTGTAGTCCTCTGCACGGATCATCTGCCCCCCAACATATCTGTGCGGGAGGAGGGGGTACTATGGACCCCATATTACTGGGGTCCTGGAGCTGGGTTCTCCTTCCTCTCTCCTTGTTCCTCCCAGGGATCTCACATGAGTGGTTTGCTCCCATCAGCCCACCAGTAAACTAGTGGATCTCACTGATCTCTCAGGGGCCTTATGAACAGGGTTCTTGCAATGGCTATTGATCGCTCTGAATGAAAGATGCAGTAAAGATGCAAAATGCTGCTTTCATTATGACATATTCCTGAGTTATCCACTGCCGTCTAGTCCTAGCAGTCATATTTTGCAGTTTCCAAGCAATACAGGCTATATTTCAGTGATGTGTATTACAGCCATAAATGTGCATTTTGATATGTAAAATTCCAACATAATAGTAGAATACTTAAGTAATATGATTACAATATTCAAGCAATCCCCTGGACCATAAGTCATGACTAATTGAAGCTGATAACCTTAATCTTGAAATCAAATGAAAAAACCCCAACAACCAAGCCCTGAAGCTTCTTAAACATGCTGGACTGGGATCTACCTCTAGGAAATAGAAGAACATTCTTAAAAATCTTGTTCTCTGCTACGAAATGAAAGGGAAGGCTGCAGGCACATTCCAGGGCTCCCAGGACGTGACCTCCAGCCTTTAGCAGTTTGCCGCTATGTTAAAACATTAACTATTTCAAACACTTTCTGCAAGATACAATTAAGTTTTGGATTCCTTGTCCCTTTTAATTACTAGAGCTTTCTTGCGTGTTTGCAGCCCCACTTAGCATGATGTCCCAGCCTACTTATGTTGCATTTAATTGTTTTATTGATCAATTCCCAGGGTGTAAATTGAACCTTCAGGCTCAGCCTGGGTGAAGGAGAGCTGGCTAGGGACACTGCCTCAGAAGCAAATTTAAGATCCAGAGAGCCCAGATTCTCCCTTCTTGTCTGCAGGATGAAGCTACTGTGGCCTTTGAGCAGCTGCAGCTTAACCCTGGTACGCCAGGCTGATGGCTTTGATCAGTAGGCAAAGACCAGAGAGATTGCCTAGGAAGCAAAACTGAGCCTTTCATTTAAACCCAACCTACTATCTATTGGAAACTGAGAGGCTGTGCTGGGCTCTGAGGCTGGACCCAAAATGCAAAGAGCCCAGTGGGAGTGTAAAAGTTTCCTTTCTTAGTCATGTATGAAAAAGGCTTTCACAGTCTTTAATAGCAATAATTCTTTTTCTTAATTTTTTTCAGAAAATGTATATGGAACAGTACAGTCTGGTGACTGGCAGGGGTTTTTTTAGGAATCTGTGCACTCTGGAGTGTACGTACATACAACAAAGAGTTTTCCTGAGCATTACAGAAAATATTAGTTTAAATAAAAAGTTACAACTAATCATCATTACATTATAGTACCTGAACCCCTATGTATTGCAAATCTATTGATTTGACCCGTTGAAACATTCAGTAAATTTGTCAGAAAGTAGTGTAGGGATCTGCAGTGCAGGGCTAGAGCAGAACATTGATAACTGTGGAGATAGATATTTTAAAGAAACAAACCCACTGGGATTCTTTGCTGTTTATGTTTAATAAGTTTTACTCTATTTACGATTGTTTCAGAACATAGCCTGAATCCCAACAGTTCTTTGTGGGATATGGATTATGAAGGACTGTTGCACAGTAAGAAAACCCTTCCCGGGACCGTGAGCTCATACAAACCCTCCAGCCTGTTCAGGAGCAGCTCTCTCCTGAGTCACCAGGGAAGGAGAAGTTTGCTAATTCAGAACCTGGGCCAGAAACCCCAAGAAAAGCAGTTGTCCTGTGACATGCTCCTTAAACTTTCCAGATATATTTTAATGGATACCTTTGGATCTAGCTTGGCCTGGAATCTCTTTCGGTTTTATAACTGTGATCGAGAAGTCAACCTGCCCAAAATTCATATCAGTCCTCTCAAGGTGGCCCAGCACAAGGTGAAGCCATTCTTGCTACGCAGGGTGCTTCGGCTCCTCAGGAATATGGGAGTGTTGTCTGAAGCTCAGCAATCCAAGGCCTTCTCTCTGTTCAAGAAGCAAATGCTTAAACCAAGGAAAACACCGTTAAAACCCAAAGTGGAACAAAGTGGTAGGTATCTAAGGAGGAGACATGGTTTTGTTATCTCAAATGCTTTCTGGCACTGGCTGAGCGGAGTTGTGGGATCAGGCTCTGTGCCACCTGGGTGAGGGATGCTGGCGAGGGTGGACATGACTGGGTGCAATTCCGTACATGGTGGTCCTGTGTCGTGCCGGTGGCCATCACTCGGCATTCAGGCTGAGCTAGAGCCAGGGCTCAGAGAACTTAGCCCCGAACAGCAGGTCTGTGATGAGGCGGGTAGGACGCAGCCGCTGTCTGCAGAGGAGGAGACGCTAGGTGACGGCCGGTACGGCACGTGGATGGCAGTCGTCGCAGATGGGCCATTATAAGGAGACAGTCTGTGGGAGTCGATACAGGCACTAAAAGCCACGTTGTGGTAACGCAGCGCCTGGCTCGGCGGGGCTGCCAGGCCCATGACGGCCCCTGAGTGCAGCTCTAATGCGAGCATTAGCGGTGCACTGCTCACCGCTCCTCAGGGGCCCGGCCGTGCCAGCACTTCCAGCTCCTGCATCAGTGGAGCTGATGTGCTCCACTGCCCTGCTCCGAGCTGGGGGTTGCATGGGGAAATACAGCTATGCTATATTGAAAAGGTAAAATGAATTAAAAAAAAGGAAAAAAAAAAGAGTGGAGAATTACAGGATCTGCGGCTGGGAGGAGGAACAATAATAATAATTATAAAAATAATCTTATTTGTTAATTAGTATAATGCAGGAGCTAATAGCCCACGTCCCTTGCTCCCAGGATGCGCAGGCAGGTTTGCCCAGACCGGGCAGCGCGGGGCGGGCAGCGGCTGTGCAAGGGCGACGCCGCCCGGCCGCCCGCGGCGCCGCAGGGACACGGACACGGGCGGGGACACGGACACGGACACGGGCGGGGACACGGACACGGACACGGGCGGGGACAGGGCGCGCCCCGCCGGTCGCTGGCCGCTGTCCCCTGCGGGAGGCGGCGGAGCGGTGCCCGCAGGCGTGGTGGGGAGCCAGACACGGAGGTTTGGGGCGGCCTGGCCTGAGCTGGCCCTGGCCCTGGCCCTGGCCCTGGCCCTGCTGTGGGCTTCCCGTGCAGCCCAATTATCCCCTGATGGCTCCGGTTCCCCGCTCCGTGGGAATGGGGTGTTGCTCAGGGGATGCTGACTCGGCTTCTCCTTCCTTTCTCTAAGTAGTAAGAAGGAAACAGGAAACCCGTCCAGCCGGGGAGCGTGCCCGGGAAAATAATTTACAGAGGAGGAACCATCCTCTCTGCATTCATGTGTGAGATCTGCATCTCTGGGAAGAGGTGTTTGTGCTCTGCGAGTCAATTAATTCCCCACTGACTTATTTAGAGTCGTTTTGTTTTCATATAATTGTAGAATCATTTTGGTTGGAAAAGACCTTTAAAATCATAATTTTCTGTCATTGCCTTAAAACGAAACCTCACTGGTCATCGATATTTGTTATTGAATGTTACGGTCAGGCAAAGCATTACAGTCCTTGTGACCTGAGAAGGTCGAGGTTGCCTCATACCTGGAAGCCTGTTGCAGAAAATGACCCGTTTGTGTTTGTTAGAAAGGTAAACTTTAGTTTATAACCAACAATAACACTTGAAGGAGGATTCGTTGGTGTGGTTTTGGTTTGCTTTGGGTTTTTTTACCAGGAAGAGTTACACCAGCCATATGTTTGAGGCAGTGAGCGTTAGTCATGATTTCCCACTTGCAGGTGTGAGGATGTTTGGGAATGTTCCTGCTCTGAGGATACGTCCTGTAACGAAGCACTGCAGTGTAAGCATCAAACCAGTGCTGCTGCGAAACAAAAATGAAATTTGGAAGAGCAAAAGGAAAAGAGTTTAGGTCCCAAACACCAAACTACAGATAGCAATAGGCACTTCTGTGTTTTCCTTAAAATCAGATGGGAATCTTTAGAAAAACAGAATGGTATGTCCAGTCTCCTTTGCTCTGAAATTTTCCTTCTCAGACCGGTGAAAACTTAATACAGGAGGAAATGGCACTGAAATCCCTGGCCTGCACAAAGTTTAGTGCTAACCAAAGCCTGTGTTACATTTATTTCCACTATTACTATGTTAATCATTGGTGCCTTTTATTTAGATTGCAAGTCTGTGAAATCTTTTGAAGAGAGTAAATATTTTAAATAAAGAGGTATGAGATTTCTAGGACCCTGGCAGGTGCCCTCAAATTTTGCACTTCTAGAACCACTGAATTCAAAGAATTTAGTGTGTTTTAAGACAAAATATTCCTATTAGTCTTGTCTTGCCTGAAACTTCCACTGGCAGATAAATCTTTCTCGAAAAAATTTGAGCCCAACCTCCTATACCTCTGATAACAGCCTTGTTTTCCCATGACCTGCATTCATGTATGTCATATTCAGATAAGAAGGAGGCACAACGCTGACTAATGCTGCTTTTTTGGAAGGAAAATGACAAAAGCTACTTGAGACAGGAATAGAAGTGCCAGCACTAGATGATAGATGAACAGCCGGTAGCAAAGGCGGCAGCTCTAACGTTTCCTTGTATTTATGGAGTAATGAAATGAGGAAAGGTTATCGGGATTTGTTTCTCTAGTCTGGATGTTTGTCTTCAGATTCAGCAGTACTCTGGGTCCCAGGACAGGGCATTAGAGAGTGGATGGGTTTTGTTTAGCACAAGTGAGTGCTGCTCCTGGTCTAGAGCTGTTGTCTGGAGCTGGGGCATGGCCGTGCCCCTCACCCACCTCCCTGCTTCCAGTCTGTTCCTGTATTTTGTCTGACAGCACTTGCTCCTTATTAACATGACTATAGCCTCTTTGTGCCCTCCGTCAGAAGAAATCCTGCACCAGAATAAATTTCAGAGGTGACAGATTGGAACAGTTTGACCAGATGATGGCACACAAATGTCTCTGAGATCAGCAGCACCTGTGGCTTTGCACCTCTTCGGCTTTTGCCCTGGGCAGGAGCGGTGGTTGGCACTGTTGCCTGCCCACTTCTGGCTTGTCCTCTCTGGATGTTGTGCTCTGCAGTGGAGATGAGAGGTTATGGGTAGGCTCAGGGAAGGAGAAGGCAATGGCTGCAGTAACCAGTTACCTGTCTTTATGTGTGCCCAGGAAGCTCAGTTATGCTATATTTTAGAGCCTATAAAAACGTGTGATATTATGGTTCATGGAAAACAAACCAGTGTGTGATGGTCCTTATGTAGGCAGTGCCATGTCCACTGAGACTGGAGTCCAGGCAGGAACCTGCAAAAGTGCGGAATGCGGTCCCAGGCCATGGGGGGTAGAAGCACGTGCATTTCTTTGAGGCGTTTGTCAGAGAGCACCTTCTAAGGCTTTTCCTCTCTTTCACCACAGGTTCTGACTACAGGTTCATTTTGTTAGGTGATGGGACGTGAAGTGGCAGATGCCTCTCTGCTCACTCACTGTCAGGGGAACTTTTGCAGCTGCCAGGTTACAGCGTTCTCGGTAGATCTGCCAGACACAGGACAGCACGGTGCAAGACACCGCGCGGGAAGGTGCCGGAGGGGCCCAAGAAGGGCCAAGGCACGCCGAGCCCCGGTGACCACATCGGGGTCTGGGGAAGGCACGCCTCAGCCCCCTGTCCTTCTTGGGGAGGCAGCTGGCCCCCCCAAGCCACACACTTTGCATGGGGCTTTTGAGCCCTGCCAGGTGCTCCGCGGGTCTGCGCAGAGCCCCCCCGGGGGTCTCCCCGGGCAGAGACTCGCTCCGCTCCCTGTGACCCCGGGGAGTCCGGCGGGGACCCCGCAGCCCCCAGCGGCTCGGAGCCGGGGACGACCTTTGCGTGCGGGCAGCGGGGCTCCCCCCGGCCCCGAGCATCTGGGCGCCGGTGGCAGATATACGTCCAGCCTGGAGGGATCGTCCCCGGCTGGGAGGAGCCAGCAGCTCCGCTGCTGTAAACAGTGCGGGCACCGCCAGCGGTTGGAAGATGGATATAAATAGGGAGGCGGAGGGGAGGCAGCCGGAGCGGAGGAGCGGGAGCTGCCTGCGCCTGCCTGCCCCTGCCTGCCCCTGCCTCTGCCGCCGAGGTGCCCAGCAGCCCGGGTCGGGAGCTCCCGAGAGGCGGCGTCCAAAGTTTGCGGCTCGGCGCTGCCGGGGATAGGTAAGCGGTCTTTGCAGCCGAAGTTTGAAACGCGCCGGTGCTTCTCGTCGATCTGCCGCTGGGGTTTTCTCCTCGCCGGCTCTGTGTTCGTACTGCTGTTGTGGTGGCCTCGCTGTGTCCGGGATTGTGTGGAGCCGGGGAAGGGAGGGGATTTCTGGTTTCGGTCTTGCTAGCTTAAGTGGAGGAAAAAAAAAAAAAAACCCAAAAAACCCAACCAAACCCAAAACTCCATCCAAAGCAAAATGTGCCTTTGCGCCGGCTCCGTGCAAAGCCGCGGCGAAGGACCCGGCGCAGCACACGTGTTGCGGGCGGGGGCTGCCCCGCGGCTCCGCCGCTGCGGGCAGCAGGTAGCGGCTGCGGCGGCGCCCGGGACGCGCCGACCGCGGGGAACCCCGGGGAGCCGCAGCTCCTCCTGCCCTTCGCGCCGGACCCGGACTCGGAGCCGGTCCCGGCCGGTGCCGCCGCGGGACGCGTCGGGGAGCAGCGAGCGGCGGCAGCGCATCAGGTCGGTACCGCGCCCCTCCGCGCCCTTCCGCGCCCTTCCGCGCTCCGCCGCCGCTGCCGCCTCCTCCCGTCTCTTGCAGAGCCCTGCCCGGAGGCCGCCCCGCACCTCGCCCCGTGGCGACCCGGCTCCGACACCCGCCGCGCCGCCGTGGTGGGCCGGGGGGCGGCCCTGCGCCTCGAGAGCTCCGCCGCCTTCCACTCCCTCGTCATCCGCGACGGAGGTAAGCGGGGGGCCGCCGGGGGCGGCCCGGCTTGTGCCTGCCGGCGGGTGGCACCCCCCGCACCCCCTCCCAGTGCTTCCAGCCCCCGGCGGTGCGCGCCCCCAACGCCGCTCCTCTCCGCTCGCCCGCCAGGGAGGCTGGTGTTCGCCGACCGCCCCCACGGGCCGCCTATCACCCTGCGGGCCCGCTACATCCTCATCCAGGACGGCGGGGAGCTGCACATCGGCTCGGAGCGCTGCCCCTACGGCTCGCGGGCCACCATCTCGCTGTACGGCCGAGCCGCCGAGGGGGCGGCCGTGGAGGGCTTCGGGCAGAAGTTCGTGGGCGTGGGTCGCGGCGGCGTCCTGGAGCTGCACGGCCGGCGGCCCCGCTCCTGGACCCTCCTGGACAAAACCCTGCACCCCGGCGGGCTCCGCCACGGCCCCTACTCCTCCGAGAGGCGATGGGGCAGCCGCGGGCTCAACCTCCGCATCCTGGACGCCGGCACGGCGCGGGTGCTGGCGGCGGGGCGCTTCGACACCCACCTGCTGCCCGGCGAGTGCCGGCGGCTGCGCGCCTTCCTGGCCCTCCAGGCCCCCGGCAGGGTGGTGGCGGCCGCCGTGGGCGACTCGGCCGCCCGCAGCCTCACGCTGGAGACGCGGCTGCTGCTGCGGGACCGCCTGGGCAGCAGGTACATCGCCCGCCTGGGCTACAGGTGAGGCGGGCGCGGGGCGGGGAGGCGGGTGCGGGGTGCGGGGTGGGGGGGGGGGAACGGGCCCGCGGCGCCACCATGGACAGCTCCGCGCCGGGGCCGCCGCGCTGCCGCGCCCGCCTGGGGCTCGCCCCGACGGAGGGGGCGCGACCGGGGCTCGGCGGGACCCGGCGGGCACCCCGCGCAGGGGGACGGAGGGAGGGAGGGAGGGGAGGCATGGCGTGCTGCACCCTCCCCTCCTGACCAGCTCTTTGGGGGATGGAGGGTTCGGGATGTCACTTGCTTTGCTCCTTCCCGGTCTCCTTCAGGCAGCCCTGGGCACTGGTAGGGATCCTCGGAGGGGATCAGCTCTCCACAGCAGAAGATAAGCGGGAGTATCACGGGAATGGAACAACGGGGTTAGCTGTAGCCCAAAGAGATTTCCTCACCTACGATGGCACCCGTTTTACTGTTACCGCTTTCAGTGGATGGATAAAAGGTTCGTTCTTCCCTGCCAATTGCTTGTCTTCTGTTGCTTCGCTCTGCTTTTTTCTGGCTGCTGGGAATCTGAATAGTGCAATGATAATAATACCACAGTCTTTTGCTCGCGTGGATGGTGACCAGACTAACAGCAGTACTCTCACAACGTAACGTTTTAGCTGCCTACAAAGAGATGACACTGACATATTTAATGGCTAGAGCGTTTCCATCACACACAGAGTTATCCAGAGAAAAATTAAGCTGCTATGGTCTTTGCCTAATTGCATGATTCTGTCATGCGCAACTGTAAAAATAATTGATTGCTTCATTTTTCAGGGGTGCCTCATAATGGATTTAAAGTGGAAGTGTCCAAAGGAATAATTCTTCATTTGGTGGATGAGGTTACAAGTTGGTTACCTGGTGACAGGATCGTCATTGCCAGTACAGATTATTCTATGCATCAGGCTGAAGAGTTTAATCTTCTTGCTTGCCCTGAATGTAAAAGTAATCAAGTGAAAATTGATGGTATGAAATATTTGTATCAAGCTACTCATTTGTGGTAAATATTTACATTGTCTTGTCTTTTACGTTCTAGATTTACTTGTCTTTTTAGCTAGTTTTTGTCACATAAACACATGGGCACATGTGAGAGCTGTAAAGCCCCAATATTGTATCGGGACTTGAAAGTTTGACCAGAGGCAGTAGTCCTTTGTAGAAGCCAGGGAGTCAGATACTAGCAACTGGGCATGTCCCCAGACTTGGCGATTGCTTAAATGAAAGGTGTGCGCTTGCTTAGAACAACGCGATAACGAAGACCCTGTGCTCACCCTGAATAAAAAGGTGTCTGATTTTCACAGGCAGCCCACTTTATCTTCACATTGGAGAAATCATAGATGGTGTCGATATGAGGGCAGAGGTTGGTCTTCTGACTAGAAATATACTTATTCAAGGAGAAATGGAAGACTCCTGTTATGGACAAAATCAGTGTCAGTTTTTCTCCTTTGACACATTCGGAGGACATATTAAAGTGAGTAATTTTTAATGCGTATGCCTGTCGGTGGTTTCAGATAGTTCCTTTCCTGGTTTGTAAACAAGCAATATAATCTATGAAACTACCATTGTGTCTGGGGGGAAAAAGTATACTTGTCTATGAAGAAAAGTTTGTTGGCCTGTTCCGCAAAACCAGACTTGCAATGCATCTGTGCCATTTTCTTTACCGCGTATGCAAAAACTTACCCTTCTCCGGGCTAGAGGGGCTTCTTTAGCAGCATCACTGTCAGTAGGGTCACTGTGAAGTTACGTGGTTCATGAGATGTCACTGAAGAAATTGTGCTTCCTGTGGAGCAAACCTGCTCCCTTTGTGGCTCAGGGAAGTGCTGGGTCTCACCCTGTTCTGCTTTGCTTCCTTTTGGTTGTCCCACGTGTTCCTGGTGGAAGAGCAACGTCTTGCAGTTGCAGGGACTTTGTGTAAAATTACTCCTCTACCAGCTGGTGGAAGTTGGGGAGCTGTGTAGGTCGGGCCTAAAATCCCTTGACAGAGATAAAGTTGCCAGGCAATAGAGCCTGGTGGTAAATGCTACCCCTTTCTGTAGCTGGCAGGAGCACCTTGCCCGTAGCCGTGTCACACACGGCTATCGCTAATACTGCGCAAGGCGTTTAGCAGCTCTGCCTTGGCAGCCCCGTGCCCGTAGGTGCGCAGCCGCTGGCACGCTGCTCTGCAGGTTCTGTGCTGCTGCGAGTCAGAGCAGGGAGCTGACACCTCCTCCTGGGATCAGGCCCTGTTTTACTCTGCAAACATATTGCCTAATGAGAGGAAAAAAAAAGAAGTGTTTTTCTTTTTGCACATGTTTATATTGTAATGCCTTACTTGGATCTACATTTGTCTCAACAGATCCTGAGGAATTTTAGCTCTGTTCACATGTCAGGAGTGGAATTAAAAAACATGGGGCAGCAAATCCTGGGCAGTTACCCTGTGCATTTTCACTTGGCTGAGGATGTGGATGAGAGAGGAGGATACGAACGCCCAACGTACCTTGACAACCTGGCTATCCACCACTGCTTCTCTAGGTGTGTTGCCATACATGGAACTCATGGCCTTCTGGTAGGAGACATATTTTATTAGTACCAACTTCATTTCTTTGCTTAGGCACTGCTAAACAGTGAGAGCCATTTGTGATGCAAAGAGAAATCAGAATATTGAAACAGGGCATCTTTTCTCCAAGAAATGTCCCAACTTGTCAACTTCATTTGGCTGGTGTTCACGTTAGGACTGTTGCTCTGGTAGTGCAGCTCTTTGAAAGGAATTTCAGGTTCTGAGTACTATCTAGTTAATATTATTAATGATGTAATCAGATATAGTGAAATCTTTGTCATGGTTATTCTGGACAGTTTGTGATAATAGTAACTTTCATTTAAAATGAAAGCAATAGACCTTTAATTTGCAAAGGAGATAAAACGATAGGGGTTGTTCAAGTCAGGGCAATGTGAAATATATCCAGAAATATTCACATGACAAAGGGAATGAAATGTGAGAGGGACAGACCCAAACGGCCGCTTCAGTGCCAGAAAAGCCCTCAGGAACTTGGCTTTGACCTAGATCCTCCCAAGGACATTGTGGAGAGGAACTCGAAAACACCCACAAAAAAGCCACACGTGTCCCAGCTGGAAAAGACAAAATCCTGCTCCAGTCCCGACACGTCCACTTGCCGTGTGCTCTGCAGGAACCCTGAACGGTGTTTTGGTGTCCGTGGGCATTTCCTCATTCACCCGATGTGTGCTCAGGCAGACACACTCCCTGAACTATCCGTGACTTCCCATGGTTTTCCTGACAACTTTTTCTCAGCCCTGGATATAAAGCTGAGTGAGAAACAACCTATTTATGCTCTGGTGGGACCCTTACGTGAAAGGGCCCCCCCCCCCCCGAACAGATGTATTCATGAAAATGTGATGCTGGACTTGTACAACCAGGAGCACTTTTTGTGTACCCTAAACTGGATTTATATTGTCCAGATCACTGAAAATTATTGATTGCCTTCTCACACACCTGATTTGCTCTGACCGTAGAGTCTGCTTTTGTGTACAGAGCCCTTAGATGGCAGGAGACTTGCCGTGGATATAGTTTAACTCCCTTTCTCTTCCTGTTGTCATTAAACCTCTGGAATTGAAGGAACCTGTCTGGGACAAAAAATGAAGCCTTATGTTAATATTGGTCCTGAGAAGAATAGTGTATGCTTTTGCTCTTTATAGAAGTGAGGTTGTCAAGGATTTATCTGGATGCGTGGGATGCTATAGTTGTGAAATCAAGAATCCAAGGGTGAGACCCAGCCCCCTCTGCATCTGACTGCTGAGGGCTTGGAGTCCATGAATCAGTGAATAGATTTTATAGCAAAGGTTAAATATGTGATTCTGTGGAAGAATCATGTAGTTTCAATACAGTCATTAAGAGTAATTAAAATGTAATAAAAAGCCTTGCTTTAAAATAAATTAAAATAATTTGCAGTTCCAGAGAAGAGCATGTATATCGGAGCAAGGCAGTTAAATGACATAGATGGGTACCCATTTCAGCATCAGATTATGAAACTTCAGCCCTTGAGGAAGAATAAACCAGATAGGTGGTTTTCCCCTCTCCTGTTTTGAGGGTTTAGAGGATGTAATTGTAGAAGTATGTTGCCGGAGTGCTGTGGTTTGTGCTTTGCTGTGTACGGGTCATGCAGTGCTGTCTGCAAGGCTGCTCTCCCATCTGCTGCTCCCGTGTGCCAGGCTTGCGCTGCTTTGCAAGTCGGCGGCAGCGGTGCCCACAGCTTGGGTTACTCACCGTGGCGGGGAAGCGGGCTGCGACATGCCTCTCGCTGCCCTGGCACACGTCAGGCGTGCACAGACTACTGTAGTCTTTCATGTCTAATGTTGCAGTGCATAAAGGTCACTTATCTTGTGTTGCTGAACTATATATAATTCAGTGTTTAGAGGCATCTTAATCATCTGGTGTTGGACACACCAGTGGGGCTGTAGCCTGCGTTGTGGACGGTGTTTCATGCTGACGCATACAGTAATACACTACTGTCATGGTGCCCAGGTAGGCTCTCGTTTCCAAGCTTTTGGTTTCTATCTGTGATATGCCAGAATTGATCTGTTATTGGGGTTTTGATCTAATGCCATGGGCCCTTATCTTTCGGTGCAAATGTGAGTGATCTTTAAGTTATGTTATTTCTGGTTAGGAGAGTGATCAATAGAGCTTTGTGTATGTAAGTTTTCAGGGCTGCCATGAGTTTCTGAAGCTGTGATGAATCCTATTAAAGCTAAAATCTGGTTTCGGATACAAGGCTGGTTTTTAACGTGGCTGTCTGAAGGACAGATTAGCCAAACTTCAGCTAAATTCAGAAGAATGAAACTCTACAATTGAAATGCTGTATAAAACAGCGGGTGGTTTGCTGTTACAGTTTCTTTCCAAAAATAGTCTTCCATGGCCTCCTAAGTGCAGCTTCTGCCTATCATTTGAAAGAGTAGAAGTAGCCAGGCTTACTGTTCTTAGCAGGCTTGCAAGGGCACTTGCATTTTTATCTAAATCCATTTCCTATCTGTATTTCCAAGGCTCAGCTGGTAGGAACACGTTCAGCGTCGTTGCATGTAGGTTCTCTGCTATCCTCCTTGTAGCTGACGTCGAGCTATTGCACCTGCGTGTAGGGTCTTGGTGGAATTCCAAAACTGTATCATCAGTTAGGAGTTGGTACCTGGTTGTGTTGTGCCTTATTTTTAACTTTCTCTTGAACATCTCATTAGGGCAGAAACAAGAGCTGCAGATGACAAGTTTGAGGGGTGACTGCCAGGAAAACGATGAAATCCAGTAGAGATATACCTATGGGGACCATACTGTTTGTGACTCCAGATCTTACGTATGGTTCCAGCCCATTAAGGGGAAACCACAGGATATGAATCCGAAATGGATTTATTCAAGTATCCCTCTGTATACAGAAATAACCAAGTAGGTTAATATTAGTTAATCTTGCAGTCTTACATGGACATAACTCTGACGTCAACAGGACTTTTGTATGCCTGAAGAGTGAATAAATACGCTGACAGGGATCATTTGAGTAAGAAGTTAGGTTTCAGTAAGACTTAGTAACAAATAGCTGGCATTTTAACTAGCCTGATTTAGTATTTACATTTAAAAGAAGGATTTCTGAATTTGTCTTCATAAGTCTACATCAAAGGAGGCTTGTGCTAAGTCCTCTTGGTCAAATTAGGGTTTAATGCAATATCGCTGTGCATGTCAGTTAATCTTAAATGGGCTGAAAGAGTAAAATACCATTTCTGCCCAGGCTGATCATTACAGGAATGACATGGCCATGCACCTTCTGAGAGCGGAGGAGAAAGAACAGAAACCTTGTTAATATAACAGAAACGTTGTTAATATAAATTACTTCACATGGTGCGTTTAAAAGAATTTCTTATTTTATTTGGGAAGTGTTGCAGTCATGAAATTTTCTGGATTAAGCAGGCTAACTTGTTGGTTCATCATGCAAGACACACTTATCTTTATACAGCTATTTACTCCATGGCACTGAATCGAATATTCTCTCCTAGAGCTGAGGGCAGTTTGAAATGCAATATTTTGCAATTTTCCTTTAATTACTCATGTGATCTTCCTCAGAGTAATTTTAATAGCAGTTTTGCTCTATAAGAAGATCAGTCCACAGTTACGCAAACTGCACGTAGTCTGAGCTAGCTCCGGGACAGATGCCTACAGAGGCACTGCTTGCTCACCGTGCAGACGGGTGGCAAAACCACTCCGTGAGCATTTCGGCAATTTACTGATAAGAAAAACACATCAGTTATAGTTCCTACTGGTGTTAGCATTGCGATCTATGGCCTCTATATTATTTTCCAGGTAAAAGATACCATTGGCTATGACACTCTGGGACACTGTTTCTTCCTCGAAGATGGGACGGAGCAACGCAATACATTTTATCACAACCTGGGCCTCCTCACGAGGTCAGGAACGATCTTGCCTTCGGATCGCAATGAGGCGATGTGCCTTGCCATCCGCAGTCACGTCTATGGGAATTACGTTCCTGTGCCAAACACCGACTGCATGTAAGTGCTCTGGGAGCTGTGCAAGGTTTTGCGCTTACATTATACTTTAGAGCTGGGTCCCAAAGAATGCTGTGGTAAAAATTTTGGAAGGTGCTATTTGATATTAAATGAAAAATTGTAGCTTTTTCTACCATTTCTCATTTTAAAATAATTTAGCTACTTGACCGCGTTTTGCATCTGAAGATATCTGTTAACATCTGCATGAATCCAAAGCAAGGAATATTTGCTGCTGGTTATTCCTGTCGCTGTTTCCCAAGAATCATAAATACATTAGAGCACTTTTCTTGTTTCTGAGCACCTTTCACTTCTTTTGAAGTAGGATGTTGCAGACTCCATGAATTCCAACTGATAAATGCAAGTTGCTTTGGCCCTGGTATAGACTGGCAAAAATATCACTTATTACAAAGTGAGTTTTTGCCTTTTTTTTTTCACCAGGGCTGAACTGGGCTTGGAACATGTAGAGTAAATAATTGGTCAATAGTACACGAGTGCATGAATATCTAGAGTGCATCAAGAGATTTAGCTAGAATGTAGAGATTAACATAAACTCCAGTGAGCATCCTTTAACAATAAACAATATCCCAATACAGCTGTCCAAAGTTAGAGTCTATTTTGAAGACTCTGATGAGCTGTAACATGGGCACTCAGTGGACCCAGGTATTGGCCCGGCTAGTGTTTGTGAGTAAGAACATAGTTTAGCCAAGGAAATTTGTAGTTTCATGTTTTCTGGAAAAGGATGCAGTGGCCAAACCCAACTTATTTTAATTTGCATAAATAAATTATTGTTGAAATGCTAAGGTTGATTGTATGGTTAATACAGATTTGTTTTGCGTGTATTTAGTGGTTCTGTGAATCCAAAGGAGTGTGAATTCTTGATTGTGTAATAGTTAAGATGAATAGAAAATGATTGACATTTTCTGCTTAGAATGATCAAATTAATTGGTATAGTCATGAGAAAAAAATTACAGTGTTTTTACATGTGGTCTTCATTACTGCAAAAGATATTATCAAATTAAGTAAGACAACAAATGATAATATTTTAATAGCTATTATCTGGCTTCTGTTTGTGCTACTACTGATCTTCCCTCTGAAGCAAAAACTCCTTATTTGAACAAAAGTCAAAATAGTATCTCCTTAATCTCCTACTTAATGACCCATCTGCAGCTTGCAAGGACATTTGTTTTATTTTCCACATAGAAGCTTCATAAATCCATAGAGAATCCCCTACCTCCTGCCATTGACCTTGAACTTCCAAAATACAAATGAGAAGTTCACTTTTCAGGCATTTTCCAAAGCTGCTCAACATTTTAAAAAAAAAAAAAAAAGACGACATTGAGTTTCCTTAGGCTGCATTTAACTGAGCACGGATTTTGTGTTAATGGTCTCATATAATTTACAATAGGTTCAGCATGTGGCTCCATAAATGAACATGTCTGACATCACTAGATGGTTTCTTTTCCTTAAAGAGTATCATTAAAAGGTTGTGTGGAGTTTTAAAGTCAACAGGAGAATTGTGGCTCAAGTCCAGTGCAGTGCTATGAAAATGTATCCCTTCCTGTTCGGTAACTGCTTAGGATCATTTTGATTTTGATTTTTCAGGGCTGTCAGCACATTCTGGATTGCAAATCCGAACAACAACTTAATAGAGAATGCAGCAGCTGGTGCTCAGGTAAAATCATTTAACAGCAGGAGCTATACTTTGCCTCCAGTTCCCATATATTCTACTCCTATTGATGTCATTAGCGTGAGGGCAATGAATTTTTAGTTAGTCATTGTAAAATTTGGATATGTATTTCTGCAACCTTTGTCTCTGTTAAGAACAAGTATTTGCCTACAGTTCTCACACTGATTTCTCTCACAACTGTGGCTGGAAATGGTGTGTGGTGTCTCTTAGCAAATGTTGATTTTTATTAGTAGTTAATAGTTAAATGCCCAATAAAATTTTATATTTATATATATAAATATATACTCTCTCCTTGTTATTATCTCTGATGTTTACCCAAATCATGTTTGTGTTTAATGTGCCTGTATAGAGAAGGCTATGTTTTCTGATAAACCACCTGAATTTCACCCACAATATGTGCATTTTTAAACCCCACGTATGTGCCCCGGGGTTGGCACTGCCCGTGCCAAAGACTAAGTCGGGAGGTGTAAGGGCATGGGCTGCTGTGCGTCCCCTGGGACTCACACGTGTTTGGCAGGGTCAGGATAGAAATCTGGCCAGCATAGTGGGAAACCCCAAATCCCCAGGATAACCTGGATCCTTAAGTGTGGTGTCCCATTTCTCAGACCTCCCTTTGTCTTTTAGGATGTTGGGATATGGTACATCTTCCACCGGGTTCCAACCGGACAGTCCGAGGGGCAATATCCAGAGGGACAGGCTGAACATACTCCCTTGGGAGTATTTTACAACAACAGAGTCCACTCCAATTTCAAGGCACGTGGGTGATTTTTATGTGTTACTCTCAATAAAATAGTATGCGTAGGGCTGATCATGTATGGTGCTCTAAAATCAGATGATCGTGGGTGTTTTACGTTTTGATGGTGGTCTTTTAACACTGTATCAAGAGACAATCTTGATATCAAGAATCAAGAGCTTTTGGGGATGATGCGCTTCCTAATGATCAAAGAGGGAGCTGAGCAGAACGGGGCTCCCATTTCAGGTGCTTCAGTTGTGTGTCTGTGTTAGAGGGGGTGTGCCCAGGCCTTAGGTACACCTACCACTAAGTGAGATTTAAGGAATGACAGGCAGGACACTGAGCACTGCTGTTGGCCGCAGTGGTTCAAGGATATAGGGGGTGAGTAAAATTTGTTTCTGCCAGGGTCTGCTCATCACCTTTGAAAAATGAGACCAAAAATTCAAGGGAAATTCCAAGAAAAACACATCCCCCAAATAGACTGTTTACATGAAAATGTAACCTGTAAGCTATAAAAAGCATTTTTAACTTATTTCTCAGGATTCTAGATTGAAATCAGTGCTGTTCTCTGTGCCTTGTATATTTTACATCTTGGTACATGACAGCTGCTGCTTTAGCCCAAAGTCTTTAACTTAGCTACAGCGGCTCATGTTCTCTTTTGACTGTCGGGGGACTCGTCACTCTTTATTTAAAGCTTTACTTCTTAACAACACTCTTTTTCCAGAAAGTTATCAAGAGCTTGGCAGAGTCCCTTATTGCTTTCTGCGAGGGGGAGAGAGAGAGAGTGGGAGTTCAGTGCCTTGCTTTGTGGTCAGAAGGCAGCCCAAGATGCTGATGCATAACACATGGCAGGGCAGGCTCTGTCCTGACTTCAGCGTGCTACATCCTGTGCTAAAGTCATGCTGAGCGGTGCCAAGTGACACTGAAAGGGAAGAGAAAGCCCAGGCTGCAGCCTCTCGCCGTGCCTGCACGCACTGGCTGCCCACGTTCATTGATAAAAATCTGGGCTCTGTGGTCTCTGTTGAGCGGTCTGTTAAAATAACTGGAGTCGTGTACATTTTCAGGCTGGTTTGTTTATTGGGAAAGGAGTAAAGACAACGAGAGCCAGCGCTGAAGATCCCAGAGAGTATCTCACTGTCGATAATGCCAGGTAAGCACATGCTGTATGGCTAAGTATTTTGGATAGTCGTATTGCTGCTTGGCTTCTGCATTGTATTTAGCAGATCATTAATGCCTCATTATGGCTGGAGCATGTGAAAAAAAGCACACAAGCTATCTCTGATGTGCAGAGGCAAAAACTTCATAGCTATGCACTGAATTGTTTGTGTTATTGCTGACCAAAAATGATAGATGTGCACTTGGGGTTATGAGGACTAAGCAATGAAGCATGTGAAAAGGGATCCAGATCCCATTATTCTGTTCGTGAGTTTGTAAACCCCAACATTTCTTATTAATTGCTTAAAAGAATTTACATCTGAAAGATGACCTAAGAGACTGCTGAGACTGATCTAGGATTAAATGAGGAAAATAAAGTAGCCTCAAAACTTTTTGTCAACTGCTTTAAAAATCTCTGAGCTTCCTTTCGCAGAGTGAAAGCAGGTAAATTAAGGCCATTTTCTCACTCACTGCAGCCCTGTGGGTCTGTGTGAGGAGGATGTGGCAGAAATCAGCCACTGCTTCTGGTCAAGCCTTGGCTTTTTTCCCCCTCCATCACACCCTCTCAGTGCTCCCGTATGGCTGAAAGGAAAGGGCGACTTTGCCTCCCTTTGTGAGACATCCCTCCCCAGGCACTGGGGGGGGCACTGAGGTAGCACGTCCGTCAGGACATCAGCTGGAAGAAGCAGGAGGTGACGGTAGACTCCAAAAAAAAAAAAAAAAAAAGGTGATTTTTTTCCAAACACGGCACAAGTCTGCCATTAACAGCCAGTGTGGCAAGAAATAGCCCGAAAGTAATTGAAAAGCATCCAATTCCCAGGGCAAATCCTTTTTTCTTATGGCAGTTTTTCTTGCAGCAGAGACAGAAGCATATGGAGGTCTGGTCTGTACATGCAAGGAAAGCAGCTCCAATTACTCCGTTATCTTTGCTGAATGAGATTCTTGAAAGTGCCTAATTGATTTTCTAGCATCAATCCAGGGATTCTCAATGGGCCTTGTAAGGACAATAACAAAAGGACCCAAGTGACTTGGGAAAAATGTTTTCTATGCCTCTAAAATCACACTGAATCAAATTAAGGAGTAACCATGGGGCCATTGAAGTCTAGCAAGAAATCTCCTGTTGATTTCACTGGGGCCAGAATTTCACCCTTATGAATGTTTCTTGTTTTCTGCTTTGTACCAAAGCACAGAGATGAAGTCAAGCTAATAGCCTGGCTCTGATCCAGGGCGTATCACCTCTTTCGGCCCATCATGCTGATATTTGGAAGCCAAACGAGGTCTGCCAGGCATGACCTCCTGTCTGAGGTCGGTGCCTATGTCTCCTGTCCCACATTAACTAAGCTCCTTGCTTCAGGTTTCGCCCACATCAAGATGCTGATCCTGAAAAGCCGCGAGTTCCTGCCGTGATTGATGGTCTTATTGCTTTCAAAAATAATGACCATGGGGCCTGGGCCAGGGGCGGCGACATTATTTTCCGCAACTCGGGGTAGGTTACTGTAATTATGTGTTATATCATTCCCCTCGCAGCAGACATAAATAGGTCTGTAGGCCAAATTCCCTGCAGACATTCCTCCTCATTTACACCGTTGTGTTTCTTCTGTCCCAGGTTTTCAGACAATGGAATTGGACTCACTCTGGCAAGGTAATTTCTGAAAATCGACCTTCTTCCAGTTTTTTCCCCCCAATGTAAGAGGCTAAAGAATGGAAGCTGAGACACTCCCCTGGTAATTCCTGTAAGATGCGAGAAAACCTCACATTTCCCTCCCAGACCACATCAAGTCTTCCCTGCACAGCCGTTAATAGAAGGGGCAATTTAGCCTTTCATTCTCTTTGCCTCAGCACGTCTGGGGAATACATCGTAATTGCTGAATATTTCCTTTTGGATGGTAGGTCCTGAACCAGTAGACTAAACACTCGGCTCTGCGTTCAGGGAGACTTTTCTTCTGCTCTAGCCCGGTGGAGCAGCATCGCCCATAGCTCGTGTGCTGCCAGGGCAGGGTGGCTGGGATGGTCCCATGTGGTGGCACAGCAGGTCTCCTGCCTCCTCTGCTGGTGTCTACCGTGGTCCTGCTGCTCTCATCTCAACCTCTCTTGCAAAAGACCTGCAAAAATATGCCATATCCAAAGCCCGCTGCAGGCAATGAGAATCGGTGATGTCTGGCTCTCACTTCAGGGCTGTAGCTAAAAATTTACAAAGCAACTCAATACAGAGAAATTATATTATCGGTACTAACTTTCTGGTTTCTAAAAAGATTTTTAAAGCAAGTTGTTATACCGGTGCATGCACTTTTTTCCAAATTAGGAAAGAAATTCTACTGTCTGTGGTGTAATTAAAAATGTTAATTAATTGGTTGTGCTGTGCTGCATAGTTACCTGGTGTTTCTTTGCTTGTAGTGATGGGACTTTCCCAACAGATGAAGGCTCCAGCCTGGAGGTTACACGCTCCATTTTTGTTGGAGAAAGCAGCAACTTTGGCTCCCAGGGAGGCCAAAACAGCTACTGGGGAAAAGGGGCAAATGGAAAATACAGAACACTGCCCAGAAATAAGTGAGTTATTCTTCTGCCATTTCTTCTTGGCGTTCGCATAAGCTAGAAGAAAAGCCTCAGGAATGAATGTGACTACCAATGAGTAATTTATACCGGGTGTTTAAATTATTGTACAGGCCAGAAATAATAAGCATCCGAATAAACTCACTCTTCAGGCCAACAGCTTGAGAGTGTTCTCGAGTGAACGTGTTTGATTTAATTTTCTGCTTAATTTATTAGTCAGTGGAGAATAGATTAGAGAATCTGAGAGATACCAAATGGCTTTTGTGTAGTGCTTCAACAGCACAGTGTCGAGCCGATGGCGCAGCTCCCGTACACTGTGCCACCGTCCCTCCTGCCAGCATAGCTGGGCAAACATGGCTGGTTTGACAAAGGAGAAACCGTTTTTCATTACTGCATCGTATTTCTCTTTCAATAGCTGTATGTTATTTTCTATTTTGATAGCAGCACAACCTCCTGTCTAGCCAGCGTGGTGCCTGCCCACATGCCCGTAACAAGGTGTGCTTCCCCAAACCTAAATTCTACTGATCGCTGTTGGCAATGCTGCCACACACTTGGGTCTTCCTCGTGGTGATGAACCCCTGGGTGGCTGAGGAGAAGGATTTTGAACTGTTTTACCCCAGCTTACAAGCCTTAGACAAGCTCACAAGTCTTTTTTTTTTTTTTCAGTTCTTGAGCCCTATCCTGTAGAGGATGTTCAGCAGTTTCATCTTTCATTAACAGTGTGATGAGCATCCAGATCCTAGTTTTGGGAAAGGAAAGGTGGTTTAGCTACTTGTTAGTATCTTTCTGTGCCTTCAGGAGAAGATTCAGAGTTTACCCAAGCTTTTAACGCAGGATTGTGTTGGTTTTTAAATCACACAGGACATTCCCTATTCGTGGATTCCAGATTTATGATGGGCCTGTCAGGATGGCACAGTGCACTTTCAAGAAATTCACCCCGACTGTTGACAGATACTCAAGTGCCATTGGGTTCTTCATGAAAAACTCCTGGCAGATAAGTCCCCAGAATAACGTGTCACAGATCCTGATGGAGAAAAGTGTAAGTAAGAAAAGCAGGAATGCATGCTGTTAGATGTGCAAGGTTTTGATGTTTTTAGAAGTGATGAGAGATCTATCCTAGAGCAGGAATTTCCAGGCAGTGATGCATGTTACAGTGGCACATACAATTGACTCATTTTGCAACAGATTTTTTTTTTTTTTTTTTAAGGTTATGTATAAGCCAGTAAAATGTGAAGGTAACTTATGCCAGGGCAGACATACATTAAAAAATCTGCATTAGGGGAAGATTTCACCTTGTAACCAGAAAATGCAGAACATTGCTCTTGGTGCAGCATTACCAGCTTCTGTATGCTGATGACCTGGTGAGGACCTGGCCTCAGAGGTTGAGGGGAACACAAATGAGATGGCAGGAGGCAGCAAGCTGCAATACAATTCTTACAAAGAAATCAGCAAATGCACTTAGAAGCAAAGCCGTGGCCCAGTTTCTGAGGTCAGCAGTGAAATTCCTGTTGAGCACAACCTCCCTTGAGCAGTGACAGCAGAACGGGGCTCTGTATCTCTGCCTTGACATGAGCCGTAGGATGCTGAGCAATTCCTGTCCTTGTCCTGGATTCCTGCAGGCATCATGACCCTGCATGCCTGGCTGGGGAAATGATAGATTCCACCTGACTCGCTCCCAGGGATCATAACTTTTCCTTAGCTTTTTTCAAACAAGGTCCGTGCTTGTTAGGATGTCCATGAACTGTAGTAACTTTGGCTTGAGGTTTGGCTTTACTTTGAGGAAATTTCCATCGCCCTGGGATTGACCAATATCATTCCCTCTGGCAAGCAGTTAGTTTGTCTGTCCCCTCTCTGATACACTTTAGACCAACAACAGGTATTTCATGAAAGGATGATGTTGACCGCAGTCACTTGACTGCTCCTCTAAAGAAAACACAGTTCCTGTGTGTTTCGGTAAAGAGATCTCAGCTACTTTAGATGCTTCAGGGAGCTTTGGAACAAGAATAAGGGCTAATTTGCTATACCTTCTTTATGTCCTCCCTTGGGGAAATGGTTATAAGGTGTTCATGGGGAACATGAATGAAAAAAATCAACCTGGAACTGGGGAGGGGAGCATAGAGAAAAATGTAGCATGAAAAAGTTTGATCCATGGACTGGAAGAGAGTGGAAATTTTCCTCCAGTAATGGGTGTAAGTCTCTGTCCAACAGGATGGTTTCAGACAGATGATATCTGTGCACATTAGCAAAGGGGATGATTTTCAGCCTCTTGAATGGCTGAAAATGCAGCTCTTTAATACAGTTGCATCATTTGAGGCCAAGAGCCTGTTAAATATCCCAGCATCTTTTGTCTTGAGAGGCAGTTTAGTACTGCAATGCCTTTAAGATCTGAGGTTTTCAAGGTAAAAATGGTCAGAACACTTACTAAATACTTCTGCAAAGCAAATTAAAATAATACAATGTCAGTCCATTACCAAAAAACTAATGACATTATCCCAATAATTATTTCTTGTATATACATTTCCAAGGAATATCCATTTCTGAAGTTGGTATTTTGCCAACTTAAAAAACCATTTATGTCGGTAACCACCTGCATCCCAGCACTTTTTGCTTTAATTCTGTTTTATCTGGATTGAACCCAGGTGTGCTAAATTTGATTTCAGATTTGAAGGACCATGGTTAGTTTGTTGTTTTGTACCTAATTGCTACATGGGACAATATGTCTTTGACTGGTTAAGATAGAGCCTGTAGACTGTTTTAATTAATCTTCCATCTCCAGGCTTCATTTTATTACTTTTTGAAAGGTAGCTAAGTACTAATTCCCTAAAGGACAATCATTTTCACAGTTGTTTTTTAAGAAGAAATTAAACGTTACTGCAAATTGTATAGTGATGACAAAACTATTAGTTATGCTGAAGGAATAACTGTATAATTATTCAGACTAATCAGCAGATTGGTTGGACAACAAAATAATAAAACCAGTCAGATCTTGTTTAATTCCAGCATAAAAATAACAGTGAAGCAGAACAGAAGACCCAAACATTGTGCTCCAGAAAAAGTATTCTAGTTGTCTTTCTGTTGACAAACCTCAATCTCACATATTAAGATATCTGAGCATTTATCAATAGCAACACTATCGCTAGGCTTGTTTGTTTGTTTGTTTTAAAAAGGATGCTTTTTAAAAGTTATTTCAAAGCAGTGGAAGCAGTAGCTGGTCTTAAGCCAGCTGAGGGCATGGCTGATGGTTGTGGTCTCCTGTAGATCTGGTTACTGTCAGTCAGTAGGACTTGGAGAGCTCGAAGGAGGTGGCTCCAGCCCAGAACAGAGCCAGACCCAGACCCAAACAGGACACCTGTGCATCATTTTTTAAGAAGACCTGGCATATCTCTTTTTAGTCATAAAATAGCAACCTATTCACCCCTCAGTCCTTTTCCTGCACAGCTCCTCTAGAGTGAGGTGAGGAGCAAGAGGTTGTACGTGTCCTTTTGGGCTCCCACGAACAAGGCCCCCTCCAGTGGGTGCAGAAGACTCACTAACTGTCCCAGTTCACATCCATTGCTAATAGTTCATCTGGTTATTTTTTCCCCGCAGCCAGGATCCAAGCCTGTTCTACTCCTAGCTATGCCAACGCTACGGCACCTCTGAAATTACTTGTGCCAAAGAAATCCCAGCGGTCTGTGTCGGGTGGCTTCGTGGACCTCAGAGGAGCTCAGAGAGGCCAGAACTGGCTCCTGGCTGTGGTTTAGCGGCTCCCATGGGATTGCAGTCCTGCCTTGCTAAGAGATGGGCACTTCCTAATGTTGCCTTTACTATGTTTAGCCTGTGTTGTCTTAGCGCTGGGTTTCTGCATCAAAGCAGAAGTTTGCAAATAGTTCATGATGGGAAAAAGAAAAGCAGACACTAAGTTAAAGTGCAAGTCTATTATCCCCTGAAAAAGAAGGCAGCAAAAAAACCTCAAACCCTAAGAGACTCCTGACCAAAGGGAAATTGCAGGGGTGAGGGCTTGCATCATTCCAGCCGAGTAAAAGCCATGCTAATGAGGGCAGAGTCCTTAGGTGGTAAAATAGAGGAAGGTTCACACTGGTTGAAAGTGGTTTCCTTAAAATAACAGTGATAGGGCTTTTTTTTTGGCAGCTTGTGCCAATGCTTGAATTTTAGAAAAATTTGCAAGTTATTCTGATGTTTTCCAGTACGTTATTAATTTTTAATATAGAAAGTGTTTTTCACTGCAGTCTTCAGGACTTGTCTGCAGCTGTGTTACGTGTGCTGCCTTTGGACAGGTTGAATTAGCATATTCCTAAGAGATTACATACTCACATAACCATCACCTGTCAGGTCTCCTTGTCAGGCTTCAGACAAGTAATTCAAATAGCCTTTATACCATATCACTCCCAGGTAGTCCACACCTAATAAAAATTAGATGTCCGAATAGTAGTGCGGTAGCAAGAAATGACCTGTTTCTGCACCCTCTTCTAGCTCATTCCTAGCTCCACATGGCCATACCTGATGAGCTGAGTCTTTTCTCTGTTCGTGTGTGTTCACTTAGAAAAAAATAAAATATGTTGCCATAGCTGTAACTGCAAACTCAGCGCACCCCCATCCCTCAGTGTACCAAAGTAACACCGCTCATTAACATTTCCGTTTCATTTCTGACTTTCAGACTTTTTAGAGGAGAATGCTAGAGATCAGATTAGCGTTAACACCAAAACTGCCTGCTGCTGGATGGAAGCACTGAGAATGTTAATCAAATGTAAGCTGTACGGGCTGTGCCTTAGCTTGTTTTGCAGTACAGCTGACTTTGTTCTCCTCCCCAGTGAAGTGCCTGTTTTCATATTCAACTCCAGAAGTGCATTGTCACAAAATATTTATAATAGAGCTTTGAGCTGCTGCACAGTGTTTACATTTTTTTAATATCTCCTCTTTTATAAATTAAAATGAAAAAAACCCCACCCAACCCAATTTTTGGGATCCTCCTACTTTGCCAAGTAGCCCTTTGGGCAAAAATTTCCTGCAATGCAGTAAGAAAAGATTATAAAACACTCAAAAATACACATTAAATTTCCATGTGTTTGAGCCTCCTTTAAATGAGACTGCGTCAGGTGTTTGTTTATGAGACACATTCTTAGACAAGAAGGTGGCAGAAAAATGGTTCTAGGCTCTAATTTAATTTTAAAGGAATAAAGACTTCTATTCTGCAAGTAGTTCTTGCTGCAGTGGTCAGTTCTTTTAAGCCAACGAGACTTTCCCTCTAACTCAGAATCACAATGACTCTCCTATTCTCCTAAGCTGTTCTGTTTATTATTGTTAAAATAAAGCCTTTAAAGCCCTTAGCAAACTTGCAGCCTAATCCTGCTGACCCTAATTCTTACTCGTGTGCATGGTTCAGTTAAAATTAGTTGGACTAAATGGAACAACTTACAGTCCTTTGGGTCAGCATGATCCAGTCGCTATTTATGCTGTCTGCTTTTATACACATTGCTGCAGGATTCAGTCAGAGTGCTTGACCTGGAGTAATTATTTTCTTGATTACTTCAGAACTTAATCGTCACACGCTGTAATAATTTTCTCCGCAGACATTGAGATATGCCATGCCTTTTTTGCTGAACATCTGCAGTTTCCTTGTTTTGCTGGATTTTCATATCAGCACAGATTCTTTTACTTAGCTACCAAAAAATCTTGAAAACAGAGCTACGCATAATGAGGATAATGCTGCTTCCTGTTATTTCTCGTTCAAAAAAAAGAAAAAAATCTTCAGAGGATATATTAGAATGTGCACAAGAGCCCATTCTGAGAATTTCTGTCACTTTTATGAGTTTTATAAGGTTTTAGGGGAACAATTAGTAAAAAATGGCACTCACAGAACTGCTTGGAACAGTCATTGAAAATATATGAGAAAATTCACCAAATGTCTAGTAATTTTTGTTTCTTTCATCACAGCTGTGATATTCCTCAGTAAATTTCATAATCTTCCAGTACTTCCCTACCCTTTGAGTCATCCTCTTCCTTTTGCCGCTGCACAATTTATTGCTGTGTGATTTCAAGGAATACATGGTTGTGCGGGTGCATTTCAAAGAACCAAAAGTCTAATTCTTGTGAAAATGTCTCCTGGGATTAAGAAATGAGGGGGAAAACCAATAAACTCAGGAATTTTTCTAAACAGAAGAGACAAAACAAAACTCTTACTCAAACAATAGAGTTTTCTAGTTCTAGCTGCAGAAGCGTTCTGGCTGTTAAACCACTGCAAACCCAAGTCCTTGCTTAGAGCTAACCAGTAACTTTTCTTCTTATTTTCTCCTGCAAGGTTGGACTGAAAGTGTTTTTTGGCAGATCAGGCCAGTGGTTTGGAAACAACGATAATGACGGCGACAAAATGTCTATCTTCCATGATCTGGACGGCTCGGTGACGGGGTACTCAGACACGTTCATAGGCAGAGCAGACAATTACTTGCTGCGTCATCCCGGGTGTCTCACTGTCCCGCGCTGGAACGGGGTGATGTGTACTGGGAAATTCGCACAGGTAACGGGGGGCGGCTGCAGGCAACGTTGCTGGGTGTGTTGGGTGGGTGTCCTCAGATCCTCTGCTGAGGGGTTGATGGAGTGAAACCTACTCAACACTCCGTAAGATAAGAGGTGAATAATAAATTAGAGATGTCAACGCTTTGGTAAAAAGGGCTGCAAATCCCAGGTAACCTTTCAGTAGGGAAAGAAAGAGGAGAATGGTAAGTGGACGGAAAATGTGACCTCAAAATCAGCTTGTGGTTCATTGTATGCAGCTGAAATTTCAACAAGACCTTTGTGTGTGGGTAGACCATACTGTAAATACGTGACTCACCACAGCTCTCCCAGTCGCCTGTAAGAGATTGCAGGTGGCTCTCCTTGCGTCTCCACTTCTAAACAATATTAATGTTTTTACAAAAAAAGATATCCAGGCCTGTTTTAAAACTCCAATTACTTGAATATCTTGCCAGGACTCCTCTCTTCTGTTGAAGAAGCCAAATATTAAGACTGTGTGTGGTGGGTGCACGCAGCACCATGTGGTTTGAGGTTGGACACTGGGGAGTCCTCACACAAGATGTGGCTTTTAGAAGGACCATTATGTTCTCCTGACCCCTGAGAACAGCCCTGCACTCTCAAATAAAGACTGCAGTGGGGTGCACCACTGGATATGAAAGGCAAGAATGGAATATGAAGTGATCTTAAAATAAGATCAGAGTTTATGAGATACAGCAGGTGTTATTTATTTATTAAGAGTCTTCTGAGCACTTGGGAGGATGCTGCAAACTCTTGTCTCATTGAGAGTCAGTAGACATTGCCCAGACAGCAGCAGGTGTGGCACAGGGTGAAACTCTGCCTGAAGTCACTGAAGACTGGGCAGCATTAAAACTGCCTCGAGAGGAGCAGGCTGTCAGGTTTCCCTTTTTAACATGCAGTTTTGTGAGCGTGGGGGTTTGCAGAGCTTGATTCCCTACATTGCTCCTCAGATGGATTTCAAACCTAGAGTCATAGATTTTCCACACTGGGATATTTCTGAAGGTGCTTTCTGTGTGGCTTCTCTGATGTGTAGTAATGTGTGGGTAGTCAGACACAACACTCTGCTCCCCTTTCTCCAAGGAACTTTATGTATGAAACTCTTAGGAATGCAGTTATCTTTGAGACCTCTATGCCTACATAATATGTGCACCGCCAAATCCAGATTATGCAGGTGTCCTTAAGCTAAAAAAATAAAAATAAAATGCATTTGCTTTAATTGCACAGCAGAGAGCAGGAGCTGCTATTTAAGTGCCTTGACACTGGACTTATGCCCCCTGGTTTGCTATTGACTAGGCAGAAACAGGATTGGGCTCCTACGAAACACTCCCATTGAATCAGGGTTTTGTGCTTGGCACTTATGTTTTGCTCTGTGTCTCTAGAGAAATGATATTCTCTGCTCTGGCAACCTAACAGTTAAATTCAGAACTGTAAACAAGTAGGCATTTATATTTTTATTTCTATTAATACCCTCCCGGTTATGGCACTCTATGTGGTGAGGCAGTTTTTCCACCATAGAAAATTTCCTTGGCTGGGTTTAGGCAAGCATAAACATTTGCTTCCCTGGGATCTGTTACTTACTAGCATTTTTCAACTAATCAGCATCCAGCAGGATGAGTAAAGCTCATTTAAAATGCTTCACTTTATGGGTTTTGGGTAGGGAACTATATATGTGTGCAGGGTAGAAGAAATCGGTCCCGTGCAGCAGGGTTTGATCTAATTTGGAGGGTATATATGTTGGAACATTTCAGCTTAACCCTGGTTCTCAGCACCTTGACAGACTGATGATTTGTTTGTGTGCTAAATTCTGATTTTCATATTTTAGATCAGAAGTCTAAAAGAATGAATCTAATTATGGAGAAAGATGGTTTGCTTTGATCTTAGCAACTCTGTTACAAAATCTGTTTTTCTTTTCCTCTTCATGTGGCTCTGGTACACAAGAACTTTTATTCTTCCCTAGTGCGAGCAGGTGAAAATGTCCTTTCAGTTCAAGGAAATAGTGACTCTTACGTTACTGCTGAACTGGGCCCAAGATAGTCAGCCCAGGGATGGGCTACTTGGCTTGGAAGAATGAGATCCAAGTCCTTCAGCTAACATTGCACGCAAATCCTTTCTGAACAAAGTGCCTAGAGTTCAGTTAATTCCTTTCTGCTTGGTTTCTTTCATTCACTTTTCATGCTGATCTTCTCCTGGATGTAATTTGTCCAGGAAAGGAAATGCCTGGGGACAACCTATTCCTCTGGCAGCGTTTTTAGCTCAACAAAATCCTGGGGAGAGACTTTCCTGCGGGCGTTTTAATCTGGTAGCTCAGGTTGACATTCCCACCTTCGTACGGTTGGCTCATGGTCCTTCCTCCTCACTGTCTCCAAGAAGCATCATGGCACCTTCCCCATATGATGTCCAAGACCTTCCTTCAGCAGGGAGCACTAAGAAATTCCTCATGCTTTGGCTCCAATGTTGCAGTTCACTACCGAAAAAGGGTTCTGAGACCAGCTTAAAATCGTGAAATTAACACAAGCAAGAACTATCAGGTCTTTTTGTCCTCCGTTTTTCATTCTGGAGCTTATAGGGTTGGTGTTGTCCAAACAAGACCAACTCCTTTGCTTCTTAATGACAGCAGAAACTCTCATGTAATGTAAATAAAGTGAGGCTTTGAGGAAGAACACCAAGTAGAGGGATACTCGCAGGAAATCTCGAATTGGCAGCACCACATCTTCTGGCAATCTCTGTGAGTCACTCAGACTCCGTCAGCAGCGCGCTGAGGTCCTCTGTGTCCCAACAACCTGACTTTCAGCTGTTGCAAAGGCCAGTAATAAAAGAAAAATGTAGGGAGAGACTCATTCCATAGTTCTCTCCGTGTAGGTGGGTGAGATTTCCAAAGGCGCTGGAGACTCCTCAACACCTGCAGTACTTGTTAAAATATAAATGAGATTCCTAAATAATTTCCAATTTTTATATAAATCGTAAGAGAAGTGCCTTAGCTCCCATTGGGCAGTTGAAGCTGTGCACCTACTGCTTCTTTGCAGACTTCACAGCAACTCATCAGGAGAGGCTGTGAAACTTCTCTTTTGTGGTATTAGTCTTTATTAAAATAAGCAGAGTGTTTGGCAGTACATGCTATTTTCTTTTATAAGCTTAAAAAGGTGTTAGACAGTCATAAGAGACTGCTACATTGCTAAATTAGTGTCAGTTTTGAATTACTGAAAAATTGATGCCTTGCTATTATTAAATACTGTAGGCGATGCTGTTGATTTTTCACCAGTTCACTTAGTCACTACCTTACTGCAGGCTGCTGAAACAGAAACTCCTCCCCTTTGTTAACTCCGTTCTTGCAGTGAATGTTTGCAATTGCACTGATCCCGCATCTCCAAGTACCTTCAGCTGGTAGCTGCTTGTGTATTCAGTGCCTGCGTAGCTGGTTTTGGTACTGATACTTCTAAAGGTAAAGCAAGCAAGAGATGCAGTAGGTAGTGAACGGCACTTTTCTAAGCGTAGGCAAAACCGTACAATCCCAGGATATCTGCGATGCTTGAGGATTGCCAGCACCTCACAGACTGGGAGAAAGGAAAAGCCTGCAAGATATTTTTCAGCTGACAGTGTCCGTATTTGGACAAAGAGGTCCAATTTTGATTTCTGATGTGCACCAATGCAAAATCAAAGTAGTTTGGCTGATGTCAGTGAAGCTGCTGTCATTTTTAGGACCAAAATTGGTCATAGCATATCTTATAGAAAGAAAGATACATTTTTTTTTCTTTCTGAAAGAATTTTAAGGTCTTCACTTGGACACTTCATAGAGAAAATGTTTTGCCCTGGGAAATTAACCTTTTTTGAACAGTCAACCAACCAGAAGAGGAGAAGGTGTGTTTTGAACTTCTCATTTTGCCCCAGCTTGACAGCTGACAGCACAGCAGAACAAAAGCAATGTTAAAGAAACAAGCAAGCAAACCTTTTCTCAGAAACCAAGATTTTCTGTTCCAATACTTTGTATGTTGCTTATCTTCATACTCGCTATCCAGTTGAATAGTAGATCCCCCAAGAATTGTAAAAGAACTTATCTTCTCAGTTTCACAACCTACTTGGGAAAATTGCCATGTAAGCACAGGGAAATCTGACACATCTTTTTAGCATGAAGTGTTAAGCAGCTAAAATGACAACTATGTCCATTAAACCATCCAGGCAAGTAGAAGGCTCACATTTTATAATGTTTTAACTAGCTCTTCTCCTACTACTACATTAAGCTGTCACCACTTCTCATATTTTAAAGTATCTTTACAACCCACTTTCTTCTTTTAAATATTTCGGTAGATCTAACAAAAAATTATGGAGGTGTTGCTAAGGAAGATGGATTTTTCATTACAGAAAAAAAATTCTCTTGTTACTTTCCTTTTCACTCCTATTCGCAAGTGTTTTGCCCTGCCGAAGGAAGATACAAGGAAGAAAAGTGATAAAGTTTTCCAAGTTCAGTTCAAGTGAGTAAAGGTGTCACAGAGTAAAGGCTGAGGAAGAAAGAGGCCATGTTGTGACATCCCAAGAGCACGATGCTGGGATTGTGGCTGATGTTTCACCTACCTGGGGCCAGCAGAGCTCAAAGGATTATTTTTACTTCATTCATCCTGTTGGGAATTAAAAGCGGTCTTTTGGTGGATGACTGTTCTGGGATTTTTCTAAAGTAAAAAAGATTGATTGCAGTCCTGAAGGGGTAACAAAAAACAAGTTCTAGGACTGACACGAGTCAGCATCACAGAAGGGAGGTCAGGGATTTCATGGACAGGGATTGGATTCCCCTCTTGTCCCTTGTTCCCTCAAATGAGGGGGGAGGCCCAGAGAAAGGGATGAATGGGAAAATGTGGGGTGCTGCTTTCTGTGCAGCTTGGTGTGTTCAAGAAGGACCAAGCCACTAGGACTGTTGTTCCAGACCTGAGCTCACTTGCTGCAGGAAACATCTCAGCTAGTCCCTGCTCCCAGAGTCCTGTTGACTTAGTGATGCTCCACCTTGGCAAAAGAATCTCTTCATGTAGGGTCTAGATTGCTTGATCAGGGTATTTACCTACTGTAACCTCCTTTAGTGACAAACATTTTGCGAGATCCACCAGATATATACTACTGTATTTCTGTGGGACTGAAAATCACATCCTTGGTGGCTTGTAGTTCTGGAAGGCATTCATTTAGTGGCAACTGTTGGTCATTGCAGGAAATAAAGTCAGTTTACAAATATTTCTATCGACACAGAAGTGGCATTTTTCCTTGTTCTAGTAATTCCTATTTCATTCTCAAAACAGCTGTCACCATTATCCTTAATGTCAGACCTGTAACTTGGTCTCTAGGCACTTGGGGGGAAACGTTACCAACAAATCTCTGACATGCTTCCCTCATCATCTTATTGAAGGATACTGTAAACTCTTCCAGCACTTTCTTGAACTCATTAACAATTGTCATAGTGAGCAGCTTAGGCCATGCAGAGCAGTCTCTCTTTTTTTCTTTTTGCACAAATACCTTGAAGTATATAGGAATCTTTTGTTCTTGGCAGTCTGTAATTTAGGAACTTTTGGGGATCCTTGAATGTATTTCCTTCCTTTCTTGGTTTATTTTCTCATTGGTGCATTTAGTTTTGTAATAAGTGCACAGCAGCTACCACCTTAATATTCTCTGCTTGCTGGAGACACATTAAAAGGAAATAATGTCAAAGTTTGCTGTGATAGGACAGAAACTCTTCCCTCTTATCCAGAAAGACACAAGTGGGCTATTATTTTGCAGTATCAGAGTTCATTCCAACCGGTCTTTATCAGAAAATGCTGTTTTGATTGAGAACAATTAATACATTGATGGGATTTCAGGTCCAAAGGGACCTTACTGATCGCCTGCTCTGACCTCAGCATTTCCCAGTCCAGGTGGGGACAAATTAGATTGAAATGTGGTTTATTGCATTGCACGCTACTGAATTTTCAATCATGGTTTGAATGTGAAGGGAAAATAGGTTTTCCTCCTTGGTTTCATATATAAAAAAGGTCTTTTATCAGACTGTAAAAATAATTTATTCTTCCTTGATCCATCAAGAATGAGCAAATGGGCTGCTGCTCAGAGATTGTTTGGGGTGAATTACTTGATCAATAGTTCCAGCCATCAAGAAAAGCTTGTGTTTAATGCAATTCTGGGATCCACTTTAATCTCCAAGAGTCTGCAGATACCACTCAGGATAGGATCTCATCATTAAAGTGCAATAGTTTGAAAGGAGGAATGGACTGGATACCCAAGAAACATTTACAACCACTTTTGGATTAATTTTTCTGACACGAGACCCAAATTTTTAACTACTTGAGCATTCAGCACGAGGCTGCTGAATTCAGAGGTGAAGTGAGGGGTAGGCAGAGATGGCTTGACTTTTGGAGGTCTTGAGGAGCTCAAATTCCATGCCAGGAGCAGGCGCAAGCGTAGAGTCCTTCTGGGCATGAAACTGGAACTGGGAGCTGAACTGGCTCGAAACTCCAACTGAAATAAGCCCAGTGAGAGATAGTCTGTTTTTGCAGAGCTTTCAGTCTGTGTAGACAAGAGGAAGAGAAGCAGATACGGAGATGTGAGGGGCCAAGGTCTCATAGCCCTGCATTAGAAGGCGGATATCCTAAAAGATGGAGTCTTGCCCTCTCTGCTAGTCTTGGCTGTACTTGTATCCTTGCCTGTGGTATTAAAATCTCTTAAGAAATTGCTGCCTCCCTTTTGATCTACCTCAAAGACAGAAATTGAGTTTAAAAATAATTTTGCTGGATGGATGCTCGTGTAGGAGCTTAGACATTTCTGAGCTAACGTGGATTTTTATGTTGGATGTTTTAAGTTCCTGATGCAAAAAGTGCTATTCTACACTGTAGCAAAGTGAAGGAAGCAGGATTATAGGTGTCCTCACCTGTCCTTGGTGTATTAGAAACCCTTCAGGGAATATGACAAGGTGTCTGCCACAACCACGCATGTCGAGACAGATTTCTATGACTAGCTGCGCATCCTCCTTTTGCACTGGAATTTCGCACGGGGGGGAAGCAGGTGAACATCATGCGTTCAGCCTTAAACTAGTGTTTGCTACATGAACTGGCCTTCATTTGTGTGATGGCAGGACAGAAAAAGCACACAACTGGGAGAGTAGTTTTGTAATTGGTCTGTGGAGCCAAACTACAAGCCAAGGGCACCTCTTGGTCCCTGCACAGAAGAGCTCTCAGGTGAAGCCTGTGGAACATGGTATTTAGTCCGTAAGGTCATATAGCCAGGCCATCGAGTTTTAGCCCCCAAAATTTCAGTCTAGTCTGCTGCTCAAAAGCAAAGATGTGGATTCCATTAGATAACTGGACCTAATCCAAAGCCTGTTGAAATAACTGAAGAGTTTTCTATATTTTCAATGGAATAGCCTGTTTTTAAAGTGCAGCTATTTGAATTCATAAAAAAAGAGTTACTTTGTGATATTTCCTTGATTACCCTTCTCCCTTGAGATTTTGAATAGTAAACATTTTTATGGCGCTGTACAATTCATATGTCACTTCACGGTGTCCCCACAAATGGCTGCAGATGCTATTTCTGTTTTACCTTTTTATTTGAACTGGAAATATTTCAGTGACTTTCCAAATGTTCTGAGCTCTTCATTGGCAAAAACCATTTACAGGCAACGATGATCAAATGCACATGTTATGGCTGCGTCTGGCTGGTTTAATGGATATGTTTGTCATTTTCCTTTCACCCTCAGCTTTATATTCAGGCCAGACGCCCCGAGAATCTGACCTTATCCATTGCCAGAGCAGCATACCATTCCCATCCCTTGTGGCTGCAAGGCGTGAACAGAGGAGCACCATACCAGCAGTACCAGCCCGTCGTCATGCTCGAGCAGGCTTATATCATCCAGTGGGACGGCAGAGCACCTGAGGATATTATCCTGTACCCGATCAACTTCAATAGGTACTGTCCTATATTGCTAGAAAATGTTCTGTTTTCAGAAGGTTTGGAGCTTTAGCAATTTCCCAGGTTATTCACAAGTGACCTTTCAAATGTCTCAGCAATTTCTGAGAGCGCGGAGGCAAGGTGTTAATGGCTGGCACTTACTGATGCAAAGAGAGGCCTCTGCTTTCACTTTATTCCAGCTTTTTTGATGTGCAGAGACATTTCTCTTTCCAGAAAGTTTTGAAACAGAATTCAAGTAAGTCCTGGCCTGCTGTCCCTGAAATCCCTCCAGAAGAGCTCTGGCTCTTGTTCATTTGTTTGTACTAGTTGCTGCACACATAATTTATCTCCCATATATATAAAGTGCAGAAATACATCAAAATGTGCACAGAGCTTTGCATCTTCTGTAATCCAAACAGCATTGCAATCACTGTTTCATTTTTACATAAAGTTTTAAAATGTTAGGACTCAGTACAGCAAAACTGTAGGCTGTGCTGAACTTATTTTCCATGCTTTCTCCTAGCATTATTTAAAAGCGGGGTATATCCATTTTAGCTACTACTTTTTTCCCTTGCAATCTGTTTAATTTTGCATAATTTCATTTACGGTTTTTAGTACTGTTTTTTCTTACTTCATTTAAACTAGTTGTGCTTTGCACTGGTACAACTGTTAGGAGAGAGTCTTGCAATCAGTCAGCTTAGCAGTGACAGACATTGCCATGGTTTGCACAGATATGCTGCAAAAGATGAGCACCACAAAAAAAACCCCCAAAACAACTGGCCATCACCTTGGCTTCTCCAGTTCATGTGACTCCTCAGTTATTGATAAAGCTGCAATACAGTAGAAGGACAGAGTTATGCAAATGAAATCTTCCATGATTACATGCGACCCAGCCACACACAGGCTCAGATTCGCAAAGCAGGTTTTAGATAGTTGACATGAAAGAAGTTGGAGGACATAAATCAGTACATACCGCTGGTAAATCTGGCGGGTTCCCAAGTCCATCCAGGATTATCCACTAAACCCCACACCCATCCGCTGCTCCTCTAGCAGGGTGTCGCTGCTGTGGTTTTAGCTTGGAATACTTTTGGCAAAAGCTCGAACTCTATTTCATTCCTCTGGACTTTGGAACTAAAGAAATTTGGGGGAAATACTGTTCTTAGTTGCCATTATGAAGCCCCATGGCAATGCAGCCAAGAAGGGCAATATTGCCTCTTTATATATGCCCATTATAGCAAGTGATATACCTGGCCCTCTTGATTTAAAGATGAGGTAGCTGTAGGACCATTACAGAGCTGCTGGAGGATCAGTGTTTGGACACTCCAGTCACAGAGGAATTGCTAGAATTAAATCACTGTTTTCTGTATTAATATATCTTTGTACACTTTAAGGAAGAAGAAAAACCCATTAGTCACTCACATACAAGCTGAGGTTTGCAATTATTGTCTGTCTGAAAATGATTAGCTATTTCCTTGCAATTGCAGAGCAAAGTCTTCTGCCAGGTAAGTGGTGGTTACTCTGTCACTGTGAATTCTTGCCAAAGCTTTGGTCCATGGTTTTCAAGCATGGATTCAAATCTGATGGCAGCACTGTGTCTTTGGCAAAACTCAGCTTGAAGTTTCACTCAGTTCAAGCACCAACTTCACTACATTTTACTATCAAAACCCACAATGTGGTTGTGGTTCTCTTTGTCTTGTGTGAAACTGGTTAGTTGAATAGGGCAAAGGTTTGTAGCTTTTTCTGATCCGGAAAGGGTTGGCAAGGTGTGTGTTTTGAAGAACTATAAACAAGAAATATGCTTTAATGAAGGAAAACCACAATTTTGCTTCATTTCCTTTAGAACATCTTGCTAAGAAATAATTGGGAATGAAATGTGTGGCTGCTGTGTGTACACCTCAAGTATGCTGGATGCTAGTTAATGCGAGACTTAAGGCTGGTGCAGTGGCAATAGTGAAATGTCCAGACTGCATGCAAAAACACGGAGAAATGAGATTCCTGTGCAAGGGTAAAGGAATTGAGGTGAAAAAGAAGATTCAGGAGTTTGAAGAAAAACAAGTGCCTGCCTAAGCAGTTCCACGTATGAACTTTATTAGACATTGTATTCCAGTCATTTCTGGAATGGAAGAAATCTCAGATTGTGGACCCCAGAGTAATCAGAGTTAGAAAATCAGGGAAGACTTCTACCTGTCTCAAGTGGCTTTATGTTTTGTTTGTTCTTTTTAAATCTGAAGTACTGAATAATCTGCCAAAAATGAGCTCTTAACATAGTAACATCTGTGCAGAATATCTGATGCAAACCAGAAAATGTTTGATGAACTTTAATAGCAATACTCTAGGATTAATAATTTCAGACATAACCTGAGTGGACGATTAAAGTATTTTTAGTCTTGTCATTGTAAAATGATGGATAGATATATCTGGGATGCTGGCTTTGCAGCTAGACAGCCCTCATGCTTCTGGAGTGATTTGCTGTGCGCTGGCTAAAGGAAGGTCAGAGGGGAAATAAGGAATTTGACAGGGAGATGTGTACCAGGATTTGGATTTCTGTGGAGGTCAGGCATAGCACTGATGTTGGATACTTGCATGATTAACGCTTTCCCTGCCTCTGAAGCACTGTAGAAAGACCCAATAGCCGTCATGCCAGTTCAGACATCTATTAAAAGACTGGAACGTCCGGATTCCTGGGGTGGGCAGGAGCTGGTCGGGATGAATTCACATGACTCAGCTGAAACTGGCAGCGCTGTTTTCTGCGAGCTGTGGATCTTGTCCAGTGAGTTCAGAGGCACTGCTCCGGTGGATTTACTCAGTGGAGGAGGACACCAGTTAGAGCACAGTCATCGAGCAGATCTTTTTTTTTTTTTTTTCTTCTATCGTCAGCACCTGAAGGTTTGCTGCAGCACTTGTGTCTTCCTCACACTGATTCAAACCGTGTTTAGAGTAGTTCTTCAGTTTCTTCACTTCCATCCAAATATGTAGCTAAAACAAAGAAAATTACTGTGTCTCCACATGCTGCCGTCTGCGGCCACGTGATGCAAATGAGCTGTTTAACGCACGCCTTCCAATGACAGATCTATTTGTTTGCATCTGTCAGGGTAGCCATGTCACTAGCTGACTGATTGGCAAATATAAAGCCATGGTGGAGACCTGCAGGCTGTGTTTTCAGGCTGCTGGGGAACATAGCTGTCTCAGCAGAAATGCTTTTTAAGCTATAGATAGGGTTGTCTGTCTAATGGCTGGGAGTTTCCCCTGTGAGGATGAGAAGGCAGCTGGGTATTGATGCTTCTGGAAAGAGGTAATGCAAGGCAAGTAACTTCTGACTGTTTTGGCAAGTGAACAGAAGGAGAGCTCCGGCTGGAATTTTAATGACCAGGAATGAAGTGTGCTGCAGAACCAGTCCAATCTGCTGAGGATTGCTCTCATCGGGCATAAAGCGTGTGCGAAACCTTCATGAATGGAGACCTCAGACCCCTTCTCCCTGGGCTTCATCTCTTTGTTGGAGTGCTTTCCACCCCCTCAAAGCTGTTCGTATGTTTTCTTGGGGTTTTTTTAATGCTTCATAGAAGTATGAGAATTATCTGTAAGACTGAGTTAAGTGCTTTCCTCAAAATTACTACCTTGAAGCACAAAGGCCTGCAGAGAGCATCAAGCTTGTTCCTAGAGGGGGGAGAGGCTGGTAAGCCAGGAGGAGAGGATGGAAAACATTATTTGGTTGTAAGTAAGTGCCTCCTTTCAAGTGCTGGAAAACAGTACAAAGATTGGCACTTCATACACTAAGCAAAGTCAGAGATTAAGTCCTTCAATTTAACGACCTAGGCTTTGTGCCTGTGCAAATTTTCTAATCGCAGAAGAAGCTAAGGCGAATACTATTATCAAAGGCACAGTGCTGTTCAGTAAATCAGCCAGGCTTCTTTGTGCTATCAGCACATCTAAAGATAAGAATTAAATCTCCTCAAAGCACATATCTGAAGTATAGTGTAATAAGTTGTGTTGTTGAAGCAGCTTGAAAAGCAGTGGCAATTAGATTAAACATTCCATGTTTTTAATGAGCACAAGCAAACATCTCTATACTTGGTCTGTTAAGGCTCAGGGGGACGTGTTTTCCCTTATTAGGGCTCTCTGCTGTGGTTTGACAGAGAGAATTTGGAGAAATGTGAGCAGTTAATAGTATAAAGGCGGTATTTTTTTGTAGGTAGATTGCCACAGTCCTGCAAGCAGGGACTTCCCTTTGTACTGCACCTCTCCTGAGATGCTGGCTCCAAGGACAGTGCAGGGCAGCCTTCTCCGGGCTCTCTTCTTTGGCACCCTCTTAGCTTCTCCTGGAGGGGTACAGTGTGGATCATAATATTGATGTTCTTTAGTGCCTTGTTGCAGGAGTTGGATCCCTATGAGAGCCTTTAAAAAAATGGCAGGGGAGGGCCAAATTTCTTGTCAACAGCAAGCAAAAGCGCAGCTGTCCATGTGTGTGCCTGGGCATGTGTTCAGCCTTGCCCTGCTGTGGTGTTTGTGCAGGGATGGGCACGGGTGCACTGCTCAACTCCTCTGTTTGCTAGGCTGGAGTTCTGCGCTAGGGCTTGTTATCATATTCACCAGTGAAAAATCTCAATTATCTGAAAATTCAAGAGCTTGGAATGAATTTGTGTCTAAACTCTTCATTAAAAATAGTGGAGCCTTTGGACGCTGGATGATAAGAAGCCTGCAGGATGCTGCAACCCATCCAAAGGTGGAGATTTCAGTGCAAGCAAACTTATGCAGCCCATGCCTGCACTAAGACTCTCGGGGACTTGTTATATTTGTATTTGTCAGGGTTGTGTAGGTAGGTGTTTTTCCTATGGCTTCTCATTTGATGCCGGTCTGATTCATACTTTCAGCTACTTGTCATTTTTGCGATTAAATTCCTTAGTGGTGATAAGGTCTGGAGGAAAACAAAGATAATGAGACAAGGCTAGAATGTGCTTAGTGCAGACTTGCCCAGTTTATGGATATTTCCTACATTGTTTCTTTTTCACGTTAGTTCTAAATGAGCTTTTCCTCTTGCTTCCCAGATTGATAAATACACAGGAAGGTAAAATTAGTATTTCCAAGTGGAGCTGACAGTTTAAGGCTGTGACTGCTCTCTTGTTCTTGTATGTACATGAGTTCTGACCTCGATCCCCCAGATCTGGATGTAATACAAGTCACACCCGCACTATTTCCAATAATAATAAGTGCTACTTGGGTTTCATAGCCTGCCTCTCCTGATAACATCTGTAATTCAGAGTTAATCATCCACAGAACACAGAAGTCAGCAGATATATTTGAATTCTCTTCTGTCTATTTAAATCCCTTAAATTACTCACAGGTCAACCCGTGCATGAAAGCCACAAGATATTTTTTTTAAAAATTGGAAAGAAGCTAAAACATTTGCCAGAACATCAGGTTGCAGATTGCACAGGTTTAGGACAGCTGGGCCAAAGTGGGTGCTGACATCGCCATGTTTGACTGATCCTACAGCCCCATCTTTGCCTTCCTGCCTGCAGCTTTTATTCTTCTCTGTCCTCCGTGGCTTGCACTTGCAGCTTGTCTGGTGGCAGCAGCCGGGATTAACAAGGTGACTCTGAGGAGAGACGTCCTTCCCGAGCTGATCATTTTACAGCAGGAATTAGAGCAATCTGAGCATTGGACGGTCCCCAGGTGGCCGTGGCAAACCAGGCTGCTTGTCGCTTTGAAGCCTGGCACATGAAACCTGAAGGTTTTTCCTTGCTTTCACCCTTCTCTTGGCCCGTGGAGCAGGGCTTGGGGCTCCTCAGGGCCACCAGCCTCTCCTGACCTGATGTGCCTCTGAAGCACAGCAGCAGGAAAATATGAAATACACAATAGTCAGCGACAGAATACTTGAGAATGCATTAAAAAAGATGCAAACTGAATTGGGATGTGATTCCTCCCTGAAAGCATGTAGGGTGGGAAAAAAGATGATAAGATGATGTACTTTATTTAAATGCAGGAAGTTCCTATTTTTGTTTGAATACAATTGTCTGTGAGCCAAACGCTGGCTGAGTCAGACCCTGTTTTCATGACTATCAGCAGAAGTGTACCTCAGGGCAGGATCCCGTCTATAATTTGTTGAGCTTCACAAAAACAAAAATCATTCTTTTTGCCTAAGGAGGCACATGGGTAAAACCAAAAAAATTAATTTATATTAAGAGATGGCCTATGCTTTTGAATTTTTAATGGCATTTCCTAAATGGCAACATTTAGGAAAGGCATTTAAATCCCAATACACACAACTCCAGTTAGCTAAACACATACCTAACGTGTTACTATCCCTGCAGCAAGCGGTCTTCCAGAAGAGTCTATCCTTAATAACAAGGTCTTGAAAAAGATTGCTGGATGTTTGCCCGGTGGCTGTGTTTGTCATTGCAGGGGGGGTCTGGATGTGTTTAATGGACTTGAGTTGAAGGCAGAAAATAATTAAAAAGAAATCTAGAAGAAGAGACAGAGTGAGTGACAGCTGCAGGGAGCTGGTGGGAAATGTGGGTTCAAGGAAAAGAGCTTGAACTGGGAGAAAATGATGAGGATGTGGCCAGGTTCCTTGCAGCCCTTTCTCCACTCTTCTCAGCACCCGTGAGGTGTGCGGGTATTTCTCACTCCATTTTCCCCACCAGTGATGCTGGTTGGAGAGGAGGTGGCTTGTCCTGAAAGCAGGTTTTGTGCCAGACGAGATTCAATCTGGTGCTGGGCAGGTTGTTGGGAGGTTAGGAGACATTTTTGGAGAGAAAAAACAGCTGTATCCTGACTGAGAGCAAGGAGCATTGACCTCCTGTGGTTTGTTCTTGGAATGGCTGAATGGTAGCTTTGCTTTTTTTGTCTTTTGAAGTTCAAAATTCAGCTTGTGAGAGACAAACTTACCAAAGCAGCACGTGGGGATTTTTCTGCTTAGTTCCCATATTACGGACAGGAAAGTTTCAAATTCCCAGTTGTCTCACTCCCTTTGAAAGTTCAGCTAACGTAGATGTTGACCAAAATGTCAGAGGGGTTGTTTTTAAATAGGACTAATAACAGTTGGGGGAGACTGACTCACTGGATTAAAGTCTCTTGTTTTTTCAAGCCTAAGGAAAAAATAAGTAATTTTTAGTTGTACTCTATGGCATTCCGTCATTAGCTTACCCCAGATTTTCACCAGTGAGATCAGGATTTGGACTGTGCACTTCCATGGTCATCAGCTACGTGACACACCATGTCAATAAACGTGGTGGAGCTGTTTTCTAGAATAATATTCATCAGCTTAGAGGTTCCCTTAGCTAAAATACAGCCAGGATTGGCATCCAGCATAACCAGCAATCTCAGCACTAGATCATACCCATTTACCCAGGACTGATACTCCATCCGATGTAGTCAAGGGGCACGTTCACAATATTGAACAAGTGTTACTTGTCCTCTCCCAGGCGGTGAGAATCCCAGACATGCACTCTTTCTACGTTTACTCCAGCCAAATCTCACCTCCAAGTTACATGACTCACTTTACATCCCACCACTTGCAAAAGTCTCCCCTCCTTTGCCTGCTTGATCACGTTTCTTGGAGTGGCTACGCCTTTGGGAGTTTGGGGTTGAACTGGGGTTGTTCTGAGGGTTGTAAATGAGGTATGTATGTGTGTACGTGCAGATCTATATCTACCACTAGCCCAAGAACAGGAAACCTCTTGCCTGCTTTTTTTGCCTTTCTCTCATCCTTTTTTTTGCTTATCCCAGGAAACCTGCTCATTGCCAAAACATAAGAAAAGTTTTTTAACACTTTGCCTGATGTTTTTCCTTCACCTGAAAGAGCCAGAACTGCAAATGCCAATATCCTGGTGAAAAAAAAGAAAGACTTCTTGGGTTTGGTTCACCCAGCCATTTCCAAAAGGAAATAAACAGGCTAAATACATTCATAAAAATGCATGAAATGCGCTGTGGGGACTGTTGAATGACAGTAACAGAGGGGCAGAAGTGTCAGGTTTTATACATGCTGGTGTCGGCAGACTCTCAAAAATTTTCCAAGTGATGTTTGAAACTGTTAGGACCTACTAAACACTGACTTTTTCCTAGCGCCTATTTAGCTTTTCTCCTTCAAATGCCTTTTTCTTTTTCTTGGTAAATACCCATAGGAAAATGTTGGCCTGATGAATGAAAAAAAAGGAAGAAGAATGTTCCTTACTTCTGAAATGAACTGAACTTTATCACCAGAAAAGATTGTGAACATGGTTACTTAGTTTTGGGGTGAAAATATCTTAAAAAGCTCAAGTTAGTTTCCTAAACGCGTTAATATGGCTTTCGCTCAAACTGACAGTGAATTCCAAAGTCAGACTTTCATCTGAGAATATTTTTATTTGTTTCTCTTGAAAAATACTCCTAAGAATGAAAGTTAAAAAAAGAAGCCCTGTGTATTGCTACGTTGAACAGCACTTTGCGTATTGATAGTCTGATTTCTAGCCCTTGTGTTTTAAATGTGGCTTTTTTTCCCCCTTTGCTTGTCTTTAAGCATAAGAGCATCTAAAGCTACAGATGTTCCCACACCATTCAGGCAGGGGTCTGAAATTACTCTGAATTCCTAATTTGGGATCTACTATCAATTCAGTGTTTTCCCTTCTCGCTAGTGCCGCGTGTGTCCCTAAGCCTCTGGGGCATCTGCAAGGATCCCAGCTGATGTGCCGGTACTGAGAGCGGCAGAACAAGGACTTACTTTTCTTATTCTGTCTGCAAACATTCACTCCAGAGTAGCAGCTGGTAATTAAGACAGAATGGTGAGGTTTCAGCAGAGAAATAAAGCAGGAGCCATCCTGAAAAAGAGGAAGGCTTCCTGTGCTGGAGACCCAGCCAGGAGGTCCTTGGTGGCCAGCGCAGTGGCTGAGGAAGGCACACGCACATCTGTTTTACTTTGAACGCAATGTCCAAGACGTCCCATGCCCGATGACTGCTTGTTGCCTGAGGTTGCCTCTCTCCCTCAGTTTTGGCAATGCTCTGAGAACAGGCATCTGTCCCCCTCCGTGGGCAACTGTGGACCGTTCCGCAGCAGCGCTGCTGTTGCTTGCTTTGCTTTTCCTGGAGATGGTGGAGCCCAGTTCAGCCACACAGCCAGGTATTTGGGAGGGTTTGCGGTGGATTTTGTACGAGCTGAAGAACTAAACAGGAAGCTGTTAAAATACCGCTAAATTAAAGAGAAAATAACCACCTTATTCTTTCCTGTATTTACATAAAGGATAACTTCTAGTACCTTCCCTTCTCACATCTCCTCCCAAGCCCTTTGTTGTGGGAATGTACTTATTTCCATCTCTTCCTCCACAAACTCCAAAGTAGGTACTTTTCATTTGATCTTTTCAATCTTGATAGCATTTATTTCAGCATTTCACTTAGCCTGCTGACGTGCACACTAGGCTCTAGCACTCATATTCCCAAATGCCCCAGCGACTCAAGATGGTCGCAGCTGTGGGGTTTTTCACGCCTTTTTTTTTTTTTTCTTTTCCTTTCATTCTCCAATTGCCTTTTCTAGTGCCTTTCTCATTCCCTGGGGAGGTGGCAGTCAGTGTAGCACAGCACCAAAGCTGGTTCCCAGCATCCAAGGGAGATGACAAGCTCTTTTTGTGATGGTGTCTTCAGGGGATGAAATGTGCTAATGCAATGTAAATCACCCTTATGAAACTGCCAAATGTCTTGGGACTCCGTCCTAAAAATATTCCACAAACATGGCTCTGGTGCATTTCTTTCATTTCCTCTAGTCAGAGCCCAAATCATCTGAAAATATATCCGTTTTCTAGCTGTCCTGTGTTACGACACAGCTGGAGTTGGTTAAAATCTAGAGGGCAGTATCTGGCTTAAGCTGATGGGTCTTTGTGTGGCTTTGATTTATTATTCTAGAACAGCCTGTCCCCTCTTCCATCCTGTAGATAGTTTTGTTTTGTTTTAATGAGAAAACCAGAAAGACTGAAATAGCTTTGCTTTTGTGCTCTCCATGTGTAATGCAAAGTAGAGGTCTAGGCATGCAGATTCCCAGATTTCTCCAAATCAAAGCGGTTTCCCCCCATTTATTGCTCTGCAGGCAGGGATGGGTGGCAGGTCATTTCAGGGCAGCCTTTGGAGAAACTTTATCTTTCTGAGCTTTGTAGGACCCAGAAAGACAGCCGATGAAGGTGATGTTTCTCTGAGACAAACTTATATTCTCACATTCTAACCAGGAAGCCAGGCAGTTAAAAGAATACATTTAAAGCCTGGATGGTTTTGGTAATATAAGGAAAGCTAACCACAGCACTGTTTCAGGCACCTTCATGTGGCACACTGAGCCACTTCAGAGTCTGGAGAGAAAAAAACATAAAATTAAGCTAATTATCTTGGTATTCAGTTTTTCTTTTCAAGTGTAAACTTCTTGTGGCTTTGTGCTTTGCACAGCACAAGTGCCTCCCGCAGACAGGAAAGGGTGGTGGGTTTTGTGGAAGGTCCTTCCCATCAGCATCCGAAGCACACCGTAACTGCATCTTTTGGCTCTGAGCCGAGTGACAAACGTTTCAAATTTGGAGCCAGTTTTTCTCTCTCTGAGGGTGGCGATGCGAATCACAGGATAAAGGAAAGCTATGGGGGCAACTTTTTGTAAATGCGTACGCTGAAATTGTGATACACAAGAGTTAAAAGATGATTTAACTTTACCCTTAGTTATTCTAAACTGACGTTGAAGAAAGAGCAGGGGAGAGGGAGATTTTAATGGAAACCATAATAATAAACTTTGCTGTAAAGTGGAGGAAGCAGGTCTCTTTAGACTGTGGCTCTGGTTCAAGTCAGAGATTACTTTCTAATTCCTGAATCTGTGCCCCTGGTGAAACGTCTGCTGGATGCCGGTTCCCTCTCCTGCAGCAGCTCCGGATGAACTAAAACAAGCCCCGGCTGCCTCAGGAGACGCAAGTGGGTATGTGACTGGTTGTACTGCAGCCTTATGGGGCAAGGAAGAGAAAAATCTCTGGTTTTAAGCCATCCTGGCACCTGACTCAAAGTCCTCTGAGGTCAGCCAGGGTCCCTGGATCAGATCTTCGTAATAAGCAGCCGTTGTTTCCAGACAAAGCAAAAAAAATCTGATTTTCTTTGGCTTTGAGGATTTGTTGCGGGTTTTTTTTAAAGGGGGAAGAGAACCTCAAAGGACATTTCTTTGTTTTCCCCTGAAGACTGTACTCTTGGCTGCAGACCATCTCTCTTATACCGAAGCCCTTAAGTGCATTTTCTGTCTTCCCCCTGCCTCCCCTTTTTGCCGACAGAGGAGACTGGCTGCGTGTTGCCCTTTGCTATCCCAGGGAAGCCGTTTTCCAGGTGGTGGCAGATATCTACCAACGACGGACAGGGACGGTGCACAGCGTAAAGCACTACGTCGCCGCGCCTTCCCAGGCCAGCGCTTTCAACGGGACCGGCGAGCGGCTCTTCTACTTCGACAGAGCATCGGGGTGAGCCCTGCACTGCCTCTGAGGGTCCCTCAACGGAGGGGCAGCGGAGCCTTGGGGTCCTTCTCTTACCAGCCCCAACACATCCTTTAGCATTCTCAAAGTTAAAATTGTGGCCTATCTTGCATGGTCCTTTCACTGATTTCAGGTGAAAATGGATTTACAGGCTGGAGTACCTGGGGTAGGTCCATTTCTGTATCACCGAGCAGCGATTCACATTGCATTGTGCTGCGTTAAGAAAATTGCTGATTTCTTGCCTGGATTTAGCTCCTTTGAGGCATCCCTACTGCTCAGATTGCTGCAGGTGTGGCTGTGGTGTAAATATTTGTTAAAATCCATCGCACTCCAAAGGGCCAGGAAAAGGAGCCCTCTCGTGACTGCTGCAGCTCCAGCACTGTGAGGTAGTTTGGGAAGTTTCAACTACTTCATATTCCCATAAAGAAAGATTTCTAAAATCATCACACTCTACAAAGTAGATTTTGTGAAAAAAGGAAAGCACCACAGTACATCTCATATTTTGAAGGTGTGAAAAGAGTCCTAGACATCTTGCACTATCTTTATAAGACTCTAGGACACCTTTGGTTAAAAAAACATATTACGAAACTGTGTTTCTCAGTCAGCTAAAATATTTAGGGAGGAAAAAAGTGTTTTGTGGTTTAACCATGGGTCCCATGATGCTTCACCTGACTAAGTAGCTACTTCAGGAATCAATCCACAAGTGCCAGATTTGAAAATGAGATGGGATATATTTATTCATTCAACCATAACACATGAGCAATCGAATCCCAGAATGCTTTCCCTGCTAACCGGGCTCCTTGCTGATGGCCAGGTCTCTCTCGTGATAGGGATTGTAAAATAACAATTTGCTAATTAATCCTCCTTTTCTTTTTTTATTGAAGGAAAAAAAAAAAAAAAGTTGCCCAAATTCTGTATACAGGGTGTTTACTACTGAATAGTGGGGGAAATGGTTACATGTGTGGCTCTGTGGGGGAGAGCTGCCAGCAGCCCTCTGGACCTGGTACATGCAGACCGATGGGTCTAACCTAACTTGATTCTGGCAGTATCAGCCTTTTGGTTCTCTGTTTAATTCAGAAGTGATTTTTTTTAGCCTTTCAGAGTACAGAAGTTACAGGATTGACTTTCTTCTTTTCCTGTTGTTGTTTTTTAGACTTTATTTCATAATGAGTGGGATGTTTCCCCTTCTTTTTTTAACCCCACATGCTGCATCCTTGGAGAGGAACCAAGCTTACTCATTCTTTCTTTTAGACAAATAGAAACAAATATTTAGTTTTAAAACAAATAGAAAGAAAAATCCCTTTAAAACTCATGTATCTTTTTGATCCTGGAGCTGAACTGAGCTGTTTATATAATTTCCTCAGCCTGAATTGCAGAATGGACACTATTGAAAACATACTTAGAACAGCTAGAAGAAAAAAAAAAAAAAAAGAATTCCAAAGTCCCCAAGACCTGACTGCCTTAGAGCTTTTGTCATGCATGCCTAGGGCTAAGCTCTGCCTGCGGGCCAGGACCATGCAATGCAGAGACTGGAAAGGGAGATGCTGATATTTCCAGGCAAGCCTGTCTCCTTCTGCACAACAGCCTGAGCACCACTGCTGCTCTTTCTCTGGTGGGATGCCACCACGCCTTGGGCTGCAAGTACCGGGCATACAGGCTGCAAGTACTGCAGGTTTCATCATGCCAGGATGAGAGGGGAGATCGACCCGCATCCTTGCAGGACCTATTGTGCAATGGCTGTGCCGAATTGCACTGGTCTAAGACAGAGTTGGTTTGTGATGTTGGGAAATGGGAGGGATAATGCCATTTGGCAAGTGCAGACCCTGCCTCTGCTCAGCTTTTCCTCTAAGCACACGGTGGCTCTGATCCCTCTCTTTGCTCTCACTTATAGGTACCTATTTGTTCACCTGCAAGCCCACGAAGCTCGGAAAGGACACAGTTACTGCTCTCAGCAAGGCTGCGAACGTATTAAAATCACAGCGCAAATGTACCCGGGGGACTCCTGGAGCTGTGACCCAAACCCCTTCCCGCAGAGGCCAGCAGCTGCCCAGCGCCCTGTGTCCCAGCACCCGGCTGGGCCGTGCAGGGCGTGTGGGGCCCCCCAGGTACCCGCCGCATGAAACAGCTTCTGGGGTTATGCACCGTGTATATATATATACATCCACATGAGGTCAATTTGTTTTCACAGCGCACAAGGAAAAGCCGTAGGGAATTCCTACTCGTGAATCTGCCCAGCATCATGTAACCTGTGCAGAGGCCAGGGGTGTGCTCTGAATTTCTGCAGCTTGTTGTATTCTGCTTCAAAGATAGCCTCAGAGAAATTGCCCAGCTGGAAGCATGTGAAGGCACATTCATGTCACTTTTTCCCCCCATTTCTTTCTTTTAAACAAGGAAAAAAAGAGTCTTGGGAGGGCTCAGATTGGATTAGCTTTGAATTCCAAAGCATGACATTGCTGCTGAATTTCAAACTGGGAAGTAATTCTGGTTAATAGGAATAACTGGAAAATTAGACCCAGGTTCTCCTCTCATTTACTGTAAATTCACACCACTCTAAATCCTGTACAATTGTTTCAGGCTCATACAAATCTGCACTGGAGTTTATAGCCTGGCAAAATTTATGAAATTCATATTCAACTTGTAAACTTACGTAGTGGCAGAGTGACCCTCAGAGGTCCCTTCCAACCAGCATTGCCATGACTCTTTGATAAATGGTGTCTTAATGATGAGCACTTACTTGTGAACCAGGATCACAGTTTGAAAAAAGAATTCTTCAAGTTTTGCAATCGTATGTACGAGCATCGGTACCTGGTGTCATTTTGTTGATGAAAACCTCTGGGCAAGCCAGTTTTTAAGTTTCCGTCTCTGGTGTAATTGCAGCTTGCTATCACTAGCACACCCTCAGTCAAGTACATCAAGGTCCAGATCCAGTCTCTCAGCAGGGCGGACATACAAAACCACTTGACATCCGCGTTCATTAAGGTATGTTCTGTTTTATCACATTTGAAATGGTGATTAAAAGGGGGAAACTTTATCTCCAAGGAAAGTTACTGCAAAATCTTGCTGAGCCTTGGCAGAAGGAAATGGGAAGTTCCCCTGGAAGAGGCAAGTGCATTGTTCTCCCTTACAATTAACTCCATTAATGTCACTGGTAGTTCGTATTCTATTCAGATGAGGATTTGAGCCTTTAGGGGAAAAAAAAAAAAAGGCCTTTTATCACCTCAGAAGAAGAATCAACACCACCACTCTAATGTAGAGGAAGAGGAGAGGGAAAGCACACACCAGAAGTCATTGTTTACAAAGGATGTGGGGAAAAAAAACAAGTTTGTTTTTCTGATTTTCTCTGCTGGCATTGCACTGAAAGATAAAAATAACTACATTTCACTACTGAAGGGGTTTGGAGCTGTCAGGTTGTCCCTGCACATGCCTTATATGTCTGTCTAGAGGATGAAGAGTGACTGAAATCATGCTTGCAAGGACACTGTCCAGGCTTACATGCCTGTGTGCTATTGAATTATAATTAATGCTAACAAACACCAAGCAAAGCTGGTACAGCATCCTTACGGAGATTTCTTGCCACGTGCACTGACTGCATCATCAAAAATTTATTCAAAACCATTAACAAGTAGGTGTTACCGGAGGCAGCATCCTCACCTGCGGTGAAGTGCAGAGACCTACGTGTGTGTAGCACTCGTGGGACAAGCGTAGTATCCTCAAAGCTTCTTTGTCTTTTCTAAAGCTTTAATGCAAAGTATTGTTTTTCAAAGGAAGTTTTCTTTCTGACACATGTACTGAAGTAAAGGCTGGGCTAGGCAAATGATAAAGATTAATGTCTAGAGGAGGATTCTTACCCTAAATCTTAAAAGTAGCGGGAAATTTGGAAATAAAGGAGTGAAGCAGAGGAGCTCCCACTACCAAAGCACATGTTTTGTTCTCGTTTTGCTGAATTAAATGCAAAAGTCAGAAACGTCTTAAATTTGTAATCCAAGCTCCCCAAGGACTGAGTGAACCGGGTGTGGCGGTGCCGTGCTCCAGCTCCCGTGGGGCCAGGTGAGCCCTTTCGCGGCTCCTCGGCGGGTCTGCAGCATGCGGGCAGGGGCAAGACACACGGCAGGGCTCTTTTTTGCCAGCGGCTCACATTTTGGTGGGTTTGCGGTAGTGGTTGCTCTCTGCTCTGTGTGCATCCAGACTTTGACACAGTTCCCAGGCTAAGAAGCGTGAGACAGCCAGCACCGAGCAAAAGGTTTACTCTGTCTTTGCTCCTCCTCACTGCCCCTCTGCCCACTCATGGCCCGGACATTCATGTTTCCCTTACCCTTGACACCCTATTGCATTCAGCGTCCTCCGACATCTTGCAGAAGGCGCTTTTTAACACTTGGCTCCCTCACTCAGTCTGGCTCTATATTCCCTGGAGGCATTCACATGTCTCAGACTGATGGGATGTCTCTGAGCTCCCTGGTGCCTGTGGGCTTTGGACCACTATGTGCATTACAGTGGGATGTTGCGTATCTTGGGCTCGGCTTTCTGACAGCCTGACCTTGGTATGCTGTTGCTCTCCTTAGTGGAGGCTGTGTCCTCCCAGGCTGGGATGTCCCCCGGGATGCTGGGGCGATGCACCAGTGCCAGGCACCTCGGAGAACCTTTGCCTTTCTAAAAGCAAGTATCATGGCACATCCTGAGAAGTGTAACCTGGGGAAGGAGCCCTTGCTGTAGGAAAGGAGGGGAGTAGGACCCGCTTGTGCTACAACTTCTTTGAGGCGCTGGGGCAGCCCTACCAAGAAGGAATATTTTGGGTTTGATATTTACATTTCCAGGGAAAACAAAAAAAAGTCCACGTGTCACTTCTATTCCCTCATCTGCTGTCTCAGCACCTCTCCCTTGCTCCATGGTCAAATCTGTTTTGCCAAGTGACAGTAATTTCCCCTACATGGAAAGAAACTGTCTTAAGACTGAACTAAGCATTTTACTCCCAGGATTCTCGGCTTCCCAAATGTATCTTCCTAATACACAAAAGATGTGATGACCTCATTTCTCATACTTTTGTACCCCATTGAGAACTAAGGGGTTTGCTTCCTCCTGCCACTGACCATCTATAAGTGATGTCACTTCATCTGTACTAATTACACATTTAAAATTATAGGGTGTACACCCTTGATATTTTCCTTGCTTGTAACTCCCCTGTGGAAAAGCAGGATCAGAGTCTGAAGCTCCCCAGCCTGCCTCCATAAAACCTGCCTCTGTTTTTTCTTGCAGATAAACGACACAGTTTTCCTGTTCAACAGCCATGGGATATTCTTCATGGTGCTAGATGCATGTTCAGGAGCAGTTGTGAGTAGGCGGCACTTTGACACGGTTACTGGTGAAAACGCTGCCAGTGCAATAACTGATTATGTTCAAACATTTATAAGAGAGAGGTAAGCAAACTGCTGAGAGCCCGGTTCATGTAGCAACCCATGCTGATAACAAAGAAAGGAAAATGACCTACTTTCATACCCAAACCTGTGCTCTGAAGAAATCTGGCACAGATTAAATATGTACAAATGCCAAATATCACCCAGTTAATAAGAGAAGCAGTGTCCCTCTCCCAGGATTGCACAGATTAGAGCAGACAGAGACAGGTTTTCTGGAAAACTGGCTATTCATTCTAAAGTAACAATTCATTTTCCAGCATGGAGTAGATAAGGTTCTTGCAATGGCATTTGCAATCCTGCGCACCTATCCCAGTGGCCAGCAATTTCCTGGCAGCTGATGATTCAGTTTTCCATTTCTGAAACTGGTTGGTTTCTGTTTACTCTTACTGATTGTTTTTGCCTCTTGTGACAGACGAAAATCATAGGTGTGCCAAATTTTCCAACAGGACTTTTCTTGGGTGAGCCGATGAACAGACCTGCCTGCTTGCGGGCTCTGTTACCTTGCGTGTGTCCTGGCAATGGTCTGGATCATCTCTGCCTGTGTCTGTCCCACATTCCTTGTGGTTTTGTGTGTCACCACATAAACATGGAACAACAGAGATTTATAGACAAATTCTTGGCTGCTGGCAGAAGCAGGTCAAATAACCAGAAAACAGACTTTCAGTCCAAAACATTTCTGAGCAGTTCATGACCAAAGATTTGAACACTCCTGAGCTATTACATCTGTACTTGTGCACATGAGTATGTACATGTCTAAAATGTGCATGATGTGACATATATCCATACGATGCCTGTACATTCGGTTTGATTTCCTGGTAGGACGTGTATTTTGCAAGTCTAGGCATTCAGCTAAATGCAGCCAGTTGTGCAACCTGAAATTCATTGCAGGTACAATTCACTGGGGCTGAAAGTACATCTGTGAGGGCCAGAGCCGGACCGAGGCGTGACTGAAAACCAAACCCAGGATATAGATGGTTTCAGAGTCTCGGGACTGTAGAGCAACTGAATTTCTTCTGCAGCTGAGTGTCACATTCCCATAAGGGATGCACTCGCAAACAGTCCTTTGTGCTTGTTTTTATTCTGTGTGAAGCACAGGTTTAATTTAGGAACATTTAAACAAGAGGCTTAAACTTAGGAAAGCTTATGTGTGATTGAAATGGAGAAAAGCATGAAAGCATGTTCTTAAAGTTAAGCAAGCTCTTAAGTGTTTTTCTGAATTGGAGCTTAAAGGTCTTGCAGATTCTTAGGGAAAGTAATATTTTGCTGTCATGCAGTAATTACTGTCCTTCTTTTCAGATCACTTGTTCTCGTGTGCTCTAGAGAGATTGTGGACGTGGAAGGGAGCTCTGAAATGTCTGTTTTTACCAGGTTAGGTTCAGCAAAGCCTATTGTCTTCCACAAGGAAGGTAAATGTATTTATTCTACCATGTTTCTTTTGCTTAAGAATTACTGGTGTGTTTCCCTAACAAAACCGTACTTATATAGTGGTTATCAATATATTTCATACCACAAAAAAATATGCCAGTGTAACCTATAAAAATCTCTTGGCTTAGGGATGGTAAGTAGGAGAGTTATTTTGGAGTTTTGACCCTACTTCGCCAGTGAGAAGCTGCACACTGCAAATTTTTCATTCTAAATGGAGCTTGTTTTTCTAACAACAACAAAAAAATTGATAAAGATTCCATCTCTAAAATTCAATTGCTTTGCAAGGAAAAACAATCATAAACTAAAAGGTTGATTAAGAAGAAAACAGTCTGAAATTAAATAGGAGCTATTTATTTTTTTGGAAGGAAGGTGAAATCACCAGTTGGAAAGTTCTTATTACAGTTTTACTTTGGATTGCTACAAGAAATCCATTGGTATCATTGGTCCAGGAAATCCATGCTGGGTTTCCTACTGGAAAACTGGGGGCTACTCGGTCCAGGTTTAGATGAATAATTTGAGTGATAAGGAAATCAAGAAAACAACTAGCCAGTTTGACTCAGATTTCATTTGCAGAGATATCTCAAGCAGAGATCAGATGGAGAATTGCCCATATTTCTAGCTGCTTTTTTTCTGGGGAGTTTGGGGATTTTTTTCCCCTACTGCTTTACTGAAATTTATATCAATTTCGGGTTCAAGTTTCAAAGCTTATTGCTTTGACCATTCCAGAGGAGGACAGCATAGTCTCTACAGCAGAGACAGTGATTTCACTTCGGTGCCTGTTTGAGTCCCAAGAAGCTGTTTTTTCTTTCATCCTTTTGAAAGCAAAAGTTCGAGGTTTTCTTGTTTGTTTTTGTCCTGAAACTTCATTGCTTCATTCTTTCATCAAAGCCCTGAATACTTTTGAAAGGAATTTTTTGATTAAAAAGCAATCTTTTTTGTTTGTTTTATCAAACTTTGTTCCCTGAACCACCTGTGCCGCTCTACTTGGGCGCAGCGCTTCCACGTCGTTTCGGGAGCTGGGTTCAGCCTCCAGCCCCAGCTACTCCTGGGGCACACAAAGCAGCAAGCAGGGCCACCGCCATGCCGGGGACACGCTGGTTGCTGGCCATCCCCTTGCCCTGCCACTCTGGTGGGATGCTGGTGTCTGGCAGTGGGACTAAGCCGCTGCTGGCCGACCACGTGCCGCCCCTGTTTTGCTTTTCCTAAGGGCAAGGGTGTTCACCCACATGTCTGCCCTGATTTCCAGTCTGGGTAATTATGTTCTGCTCCGTGAGCTTTCTCCTGCTGATTCAGGTATGCGCACTATTTGACTTCACAGCTCCAAAAGTGATCGCACGCAGGACCGGTCCACGCTGGGGGGGCTGCATTTCAGGGCAGGCTGGAGTCTTTCTCCCAAGTGCATATTGCTTCTGCCAGGGATAATGCCAAAAAACTCTGATCCCCTTGACCCCAGCGGGATCAGGATTTAGAGTCTCGTCGCCTCGTTTTGCAAAACCTTATTTAAATTAGAAGTGTTTACAGGAATGGTCTCGATCCAACCAGCTGCAAATAGCCTTGGGAGTCTTTGCAATGAAAAACATAATATAAACACAAGACATTATTATTAAAATGGAAGAATACATAATGCCTTTGTACTTTGTGACAGCAGAGGACCAGAGCAGAGTCGACACGGGGAATAGTTCAGGCATAACAGGAAGAAACCAATGTAAACTAATAAAAGAAGGATTCAACGTGCCTAACCATTTTCACATAGTCAAATATGAAAAAGTACCAAATAAAAAAAGTAAAATGATATTCTTGCTAACTGACATCTGGGAACCTGTCTTAGCTTATTGAAATACCTGCAGATCTGGGATGCAGTGAGGTTATGGCTTCAGCGAGGCTCATTGCCTTTTTCATCACCCTTTTTCTCTCCTAAATGTCTGTTATTTCAATCCAAGGGAAAAAAGAAGGGTGAAGAAGATTCCATGATGTCTGGAGGGAGTCCATGCTGTGCTGCTAATAAGTGAACCGACCCATCCAGAGGGTCACTCTCTTTGTGTCTGTTTTTCAGGAAGTTTTGCCATGCTTGGCTATAAAGGACAAGCCAAACCCTCCTGGATTAAAGTCCTTAATCATGCTGGTTATCAGAAAGCTGCTTCTCTACAGCATTATGTTCCCTTGAAGCTGAAAGAATATCAATGCCCAGCTAATACTGACGAGTCGCTAAAATTCACTTTTTCTCAGAACCACTCGGAGCACATCTCTGCAGGGCCCACAGCGCCCCGGGATTAGCATCACTGGGGCAACACCAGCCAGGCAAAGCTCGCCGCTGTCACCACAACCTCCTCTTGTTTTTATGGGATTGTACCAAACCGATGGCGTTCACTTGTATATTTTATAACTAATAAATATATTCTCATCTTACCCACTGTGGCAGAGCTTTATTTTTCAAGCAGTGCCTCACAGAGCAGGATAGGAAAAGCCTGTGGGCTGCCCGTCTCGAGGAGAAGTGTTTCAAAATATCCATGATTTGGTATCAAAAGGTAAGTTTCAAAGGCAAAAGCCTGTTCTTCAGTATCATAGGGACTGGAAATGAAATTTGGTGTGGAAACGTTAGCGATATCCAGGGAAAACAACAAACTTCAGCGGATGTAGGGAATTCTCCCTTCAGTCCTCTTTTCCCTCCATTAATGTCTGCTTTTAAGAAAACTAAGTGTCCATCTGCCATGGCATCTTAGGTCAACTCACTACCATCTGCTTGCATTGATGGGTAAGCATGCAGTGATCTTATGATAATGTCTTCTAATCGAACTGAATATAACAAGGAGTTATAAATGCGTTTGTATCTGTAGCTAATGACTGGTGGAATTATGTTTGTCCAACTGATGCAAACATTTAATTAAGGACCTACAGGAATGAAACCCAGGATAAAGTATGTGCTGCGCAGGGTAAAGTCTTGTGTTCTTTTCAGACAATGCTCATATTGATTTTCTGTTCCCATTGAGGACTGAAATACTGCCAGCATTAGTGGCTAATTCTCTTTGATTTTTTTGTTCATGCTGCTGCTTTTTGAAGTAAAGACAAAAATAGAGCTTTGTAAGCAAACTGAGAAACAACTGATGACCTCACTGATTACCGTTTAAGTACAAAGTTACCCTGAAATGATGACAGACTCCTTTTGGTTTGAACATGATGTTACTTGGTGGCAGCAGGCGATTTCAGACTATGCATGTCTTTGTCACACAGGTTGCTCAAAGAGGTAGGTGAAGGCTTTGTTACCAATGATGTCCCATCGTTTCTTTGAAATTCTCAGCAATGGCCAAACAAGTTGCTACAGGGAAAGGTTAGTGTTTTGTTGGCCAGACTTCTGCTCCCTGGTGAGTTAGTCGCTCTGGCATCCGTGCACCAGCCAGCTGATATTGTGCCTCTGAGCGGGGACTGAACTCCTCGGCTGGGACGCTTGCCTCCAGCAGACACGTACTGCCCAGTGGCTCTTGGACGTGGGGTGAGAGGACACCTGAAAGGTATACAGGCAGAGGAGGAAACCGTGGCTTCATCCTCACACCAGGTAGGAGAGGTGGGGGTCGGGTTTGGCCAGGGGAGAGGTCCTGGCTTGCTAGAAAGCGTGAAGAAATCACTGACGCTGCTTGGTAAAGGTAAGATAGAGAGTGATGCACAGGACATCGTGCGCCTGAGCTGGCTCCCACTGGGGACCAGTGGAGGCTGATGTCCTCGGTGGAGATAAGGAGTGGTACAAGAGCCTGAGCGGCTGGGACTGACCCTCTGAGGAGCTCCCTGAAGTCCTTTTGAACTCTTATTAGTACCTAATTGTTATGATTTCTGAGGCCGTGCAAGGGAAGAAAAGTAAGATGTTTTTGGCTTATGAACGTAAGCCCAACATTGGAACAACTACTTACAGAGCAAGCTTTTAGCTTCTTGGAGATTTATTTGATAATCTGTGACAGGTCCAGACCCTGGATCGCAATAAAACTTTGCAGAGCTCTAACCCCAGGCTGAGACTAAACAATTGGCAAAGGAAGAGTCTGGTGAAGGAAGGAGAGGAATGTGCCTAAACCTCTGAAAAATCTCTATTCCTCCTCCCGCACTAGAAGGAGAGCAAATGGCAAATGTCCTGGAGAGGAAGGCGTGGAGCCGTGGCGAGCCAGATGCAAACAGTAAAGTACCACAAAAGCAAAAAGAAAAATATTTACATCCTGATGCAGTTATTTGGGTAGTTTAAAGCAGCAGTTTGAAAAGGATTCAGGATGCTGTGATCCTCTTCAGCCACTGCACACACTTTTCTTACCTTGGGAGGGAAAAAAGTCTTCAAACCCAGGGACGCTCTGCAGAGGGTACAGTTCCTCCTTGGACCTTGGGACATTCAAGATGATGTTTTCAAAGGCTACTGCTAACTCGGCATGCACCAGAAGTCTGGGTGCGTGAAGCTGCTGGGGTAAGTGTTGCGTGGGTGTTGCATTTGTGGGAAGCTCTTGTATCTCCACTTGCATGCTGGAGTCCACATGGACTGTGTGTGTCCACATGCACCTGCAGCTAATCCAGGCATGTCCAGTACATCTAATGCTTTCAGGACATACGGCTGTTCTGGTTATCCCCAGAGTAAGTGGGAACACAGTAGCTGTGGCACTCCCTGAAAGCATTAGTTTGGCTATACACTGAGCTATCATCAGCAAGCACAGCAAAGTCAGTGCACCCTGAACCTCCAAAAATGGGGTTCAGCTTCCCACCACTTTGATGCTTTGAAAACTGCATGTGATGGATGAGGGTTTAATTCAGTGAAGTGTTGAGCACTTTGAGAGCATGTAAAACAGGGAGTCAGTCAGCCTCGGATGGGTGGAGTGATGTGAATTGCAAATGATTTTGTTTTAGCTGAGCCAAGAATTGCTTTCTTTCCCTTTCAAGGTCTGTAAGCCTCTGGAAAAAAAAAAGTTAATTCTGAAAAAAAGCATAGCTTTAAAATAACTCTTTTTTTCCCTTTTATATCTGTCTCAAAATAGTCTGTCAATATTACAACAAATTTGCAAACACCTTAGTTTCCTTTAATTTATTCATTGTAAAAATTTCCTCTAACTCCTGCTCCTCATCCAGAATTTGTTTTTATGAACATCAGGAATCAAGGAACTTGCAGGGATGTTTATATATGGAATATGTGAGCAGAACCTTCTTCCTTGTAGGGAAAGATATTAGATATATTTATAAGAAACCAAGGTTCATTGCGAAAAAAGTCAGAGTGCTGCTTTTGACTCTAGTAATCATTTCATTGAGAAGTAAAGTCTGTTCCTAAGTTTAATCCTCCTCTACTTGCCAGTAAAAAAGAGCAGCTCATGGCTGGGTGGCAAGCACAAGGTCAAGATGAAGAGCAGAGGCAGCTACGCTGCTGTCATGTGCCAGGGCTGGGAAAGCATTTTTGTTAGCAATCCCTAGAAATGCATTTGTTTATTTGTAAGGCCGTCTGAAAGCTTTAGCTGTGCTTGTGGCTGGGTGCTCTTCAAACGTGCTTCTCAAATCCATCTTCCCAGCTGGGGCTAAAATGTGAAATTCCCCGAGTGGGGCAAGAGGACAGTCGCTGCCATGCAATGTCAGCAAGAAGGTAGCAGAGGCACTAATTAAACAGCTCCTCCATCTCTCAGGAATCAGCTTCCAAATCCATGTTGGCTTCTTTGCATATGAATGAAGAAACGTGCAGCAAGGCTTCACACCCAGCCATAACCACTAAAACCTCAGCATCAGCTGTGGCAGTGGGAGGGTCCCAGTTTGGCCACCCAGAGCACAAGGGGTGCACCATGGCCTGGGCACTGACCCATCGGGGTCTCCTGGAACATCCCACCTTGCAGAGATGATCCCTGGGGAACACAGATTTTACTCACAGGTCTCTCAAGTACCTGTGTAAACTAGTGTCTGCTGACGGTTCACTCTCTGCCAGGCTAAAAAGCACCCTTTCCATGTGAGCTTTTCCTGCTCTTCTCTGGGGTGGCTCCAGATCCCTGCTTTGCCCCTGCACAGGTCTGTGGCCTCTCTTGCTGGGCAGTAGCAGTAGTAGCAGCCGTCAGGTTGTGGGCAGGTTCCTTGCTCCTGTTTGACATCTTTTTCAGGGGAGATCAGGCAGCTGCTGCTTTTCTCCCATCCTTGTCATGTTTGTAATGGATGGTTAGTGCTCCCGTTATGCCCTGCTTGACACCCCAGAAAGGAGCCTCGTCTTCAGCAGATGCTGAAGGTACATCCTCCAAAGCGTGTCAAGCTGGTCTTAAAAAGCGTGCTAAGATACCCAGTACTGTGAGTTACTTTTTGAAAATTTTGGTGCTGGGCTTGGGTGGTTGGCCCAGAGTTGTGCAAGGTGGCGAGTCGAGGTTGGAGCTTGGTGCGTGTTTCTGAGCAGCTGGCTGTGCCGCCCTGGAGAACCCTGCTCTGCCGCCTGGGATTCAGGGTGTCTGTGTGACCCCGCTACGATGCCTGTGACAATCCAGCTTCCTCAGAGCATTTCTTTGCCATTTTGCTCTCAGGATTGTCTGCTCTGTGTTGCCTCCAGCATTAAATAGCAGTGAGGGTGAGGGATCGGGATTCCTGTCTATGCACAGCACTTTCTAGTACAGTATCGCTGCTGACACCTGCAGTAGCAGCCAGCTGAGGACTAATGGTTTCCTGCATCTACTTTTAGCATTGTCTGCTACTATTGTTCGCTCTTTGGAAAGATTCAGCAGCTGGGAATCATTTCAGAAAGTCTGCCTTGCCAGATCCAGGGATATGACTCCCATTTGCCATTGCCAGGCAGCTTTTAATGGCTAGACGAAGAAGCTTTTCTCACCCAGGAGAGGTGTCACAGATGGCATTTAAGAAACATTGGAGATAGCAGACTTAGGAGGACACTTGTATGGTCCTTATGTCCTCAGAGTGCCCGAATCTGCAGGGAGATTTGTTGACATAGCTGGTTACATCAGAGCTGAGCTCAGCCACATGGCGCCTGTTCAAGCGAGACGTGGTGTATTGCCGTATCCCCACGCGGCTCTCAGCGCTAACGAAGTGACTGGCTGGCAGGAGATAACAGCTCCTGAGTCCTCTCCAGCAGGAGACATTGATGAAAAGAGTGACCATCTCTTCCTCCTCTTATATTTAACAGTAAAATCAAACATGTCACTGTTCATGTTTAATATTTAGGAAGGATGCTTAATTGAGAGCCTTTGAAGGAAAATTCCTGAGATTATCCTCCGAGCAGCGTTTTTCCAGCAGCGTGTTAGTCAGAGCTGAATCAGAGGAGTCGGTGCTAGCAGCAGCAGCGATCCTCTTGGCCCTCTCAGCTCGCAGCTTTTCCAACCCTAGTGCCAGTTAATACTAACATTGCAATGAACTCGGGCTCGCTGCGAGCTGAATCAAACACCCTACCTCAGTCACCAAATAAGCAGGATATTCTTTGGACTGTGGCAGATCAGACACTACAAAAACACTGGAGCCTGGCACACAGCTGATGCCTCCAAAAATGACATGACCTCTCAGTGTCTGATTGCTTGTTTTGATCTCTGCTGCTGAAGATGGATGTAATCAGGGAAGCAGTCCCCTGTGAGCAACGGGGGATTTAATACCAGAAGCCATTTTCCACAACCTGATGGTAAGTACTGTGCAGTTCTTGGCTTCTTACACTGATTTCCTACCAGTTTGCTACAGGTTACTGTCAGAAACCAAATCATGAACCGGACAGAGCAGAGATGCTCCTCTGAGTTTTTAATGGTCCAGAGCAAAGAATGTCTTTGCTACCTATGAAGCAACAAGAGAGTAAATGCATGCCATCACTGTCAAAAATTCAGTCCCTTTTTATTTCTGTGAACTCTTATATAATCTGATTGAATTCTCTGACCAAGACCTTGCCAGTTGGAATCCGGCTTTATGCAACACTAACACACATCTGTGTCCACGCTAAAAGAAACACTGTTTGTCTGTAACGACCATCCTGTAGTATTACGACGCATTTAGTTTTTCCTCTCATTAAAGCAGAATCTAGTGATTGGGTTTGCAGATTAGGCTGTGTAATAATCGCTAATAAATCATGACATTTTAATGGTGACTGCTGTCCTTTGGGTGTACCTCTAATAATGTTCCTTTAAAAGATCCCTGGCTTATCAAACATTGATGGTTAACGCTGTTAAAATGTCAGACACGTGCAGGCTAGTTTCTGGCACAAATTCCATGGCGATGGTATTGCTCTCTGATAATGTATATCATTCAAAGTTACAGCATTACTAAGTGCATTCCTCTTTTCTACTGTTCTGTAACAGCATTTCAGCACCTGATAGACTGTACCGAGCCCGAGTCCGTGCTGTTTCCAGAGCTCGTGGCTGTCAAATACACTATACCAAAACAAGCAAACATTTTCCTGCTGGAATATTTCCTGACGAATCTGTTTCTAATGCTATTTTTAATACAGTCATTGGATTACATGCGGTTTGAATGTATTGTTGCACTTTGAGCTATATCACCTTTATGAAAAGTACAGGCATGTGTTTTGCATATATACACTGTAAAATTTGCTCCAAACTAAATCCTGGCTTCTTGCATATCTTTTTCTCGTGTCATTTTGTTTGGTTTATATTAACAAGAGACATGAAAAATAACATGTGTTCTTTGCCCCAATGAAATTGAGGCACCCTGGAGTTTTTTTTCAATTGCTTTTTTTTGCGTCTAACTACGCTGTGAGATGCATACGTTTATTCCATTTCATCATTGTGACGTGACATGACAGCTACAAATAAATTTCTTCGATATTCCTCAGACACTGGCTTACAAGATAAAACCTAATGGCTCCAAGGACTACATGTGAATTTTAAACAGTGCCTTATGAATGCAGAGCATTGACACTTACAGAAGTGGGTGTCCTTGCCTCAGTGTGAACACGCATGTCGATAAATTGTCAGGAGCACAGGGCAAGGCTGCAGAATCAATCACTGGAGAAAATCACATTAATTCTAACTTTGACTTTCATGACACTGCTTGTTTGTTTTTGCTGGGGATTGGCTACTGAAGAAATGAAAACAACATCAGGTAGATTGGTTTCAAAAGCAGCTTTTGGTTTCACAAGAAAATTCTGGGCTGACATTAAATAGTGTTTCTTGGATCTGAAATCTAAGAAACTGCATGCTTCAGACTGGAAGTGTGAGTATGGTTTATCTTGGTGGTGCACAAAACACCATTGCGAAACATGTGTGGGTAGTACGGGGGGAGGAAGGTGCCGTCGGAGGGTTACGTCGTGAAACTTTGTCACTCCGCAAACGCCTTCTCTGTTGTGTTTCATTACTTTTTTGCACATGTGAATATTCAGCCCTAGAGAGTCTTGACACTGGATGTGTTTATACTGCATTCCTAAGGTGGTTTTGGTTACATCTGGTGGTTGCTTTCTGAGAGTCTATTTGGATTCCCAAGTGGGTTTATCCGAAACCAAAGGGTGAGCTGCCGCCCTTGGGTTCTTGCTCTGTTTGGGTCCCAAAGCAGTGTGAAGATGTTCTCAGCCATAGAGCTGAATGGGAGTGGAAGTGGGCTGGCATAAAGCTGGATATAACCTTTTGTTGTGCAGTGAATGGTTTTTGCATGAGCTGGGAGAAAAATAAAAAAGTGACATTTGCTTGATATTCTTTCTTCACAGGTATCCATCCAGAGAATTAAACATCCTGAAGAATGGCTCTACCTACCTCCAAGCATCTGACTGAAAGCTTCATTTTTCTTCTGTTTGTAATCTCTTCTGCAAGCACAGGTAAGTTTTCCTGCCACAGGAAAAAAGGGCATGATTTGTAACACTATTTTTAAATAGAGACATTGCTGGTTTAGACGGAGCAGCTTTTCACTCTACTTTTATATAAGAAGAGTCAAGGACAGAGTGAGAAAACTCAGGAGAAAAGCAGTTTCCTGATGTGCCAATGCTCCCGACGGAGGGCAGCTGGAGTGGCAAAGACTGAAATTTCTGAGCAGGTGAAAGTACCCTCAGGAATCCCTCAGACTCTGCTGTGCATTCTTAAAACAAACCCAAATCCAACGAACTGCTACAAAGAAATAACAAAAGAAACCTCAGGTCCTAATAACTGTGGCTGTGGGAGGTGAAGTTGAGCATTTTGCTGCATTGCCCAAGCCCAGATGTGGTGAGCAAAAAGCTCTGGGGTGGGACTTCCCTGCCCCTTGGGTTTTGTCTCTTCTGAGCAGCTCTTTCCCTAACCTCTTAGGGAAAGGGGAAAAGAGAAGCTGGATATATTCTAAATAGAGCTAATTTAGGGATTTGTATTTGTTTAAAGCAAAGAGACCATAAGTCTTGCCCCAAACACTGCAGCTGCATGAAGCAATCTTTCATTGCCGCGGTCAGGCCCTTTTGGTCAAGAAGCAAAACATTCAGTTAATTCCCTGTGCTGGGTATAAGTTGCACTCTTGTTTAAAAAATGACAACAAGAGCAATAATCCAAGCTGGCAAGGTACCTGGACCAGCTGGCAGAAGATGCTCAGCCCTCCGGTGTCCTTGGTGCAGCGGATGCGGGTGCTGTGCACGGTTCCTGCTCTCTGGTACAAATTGGTTAATGAAATCGGGAATTTGGGTCCTTTGTTCTGGATTGTGTTGGCTTTTGCTGATTGTCATCCCAATCATCAGCAGAAATTCCTCTTGATTTCCCCTTAGGCTTCACTGTCTACCTCTCTGTTTCTAAATAATGAATTCTGGGGGCACAAGTCATCTTTTGAGACCGCAGGAAGCTCTTTTGGACACTAACATAGCCAAGTAAATGGAAAAATGAACAAGCTTTTATCCTGTCCACTTAATCTCATTGATAAATTATACCTCTATATTTGAATCAATTCTTTTGGCTTTATTTATTTTCTCATCATGAGCAAATTTTTCTATTATCCTTATTCCTAAGGGAATAACAGCTCATTTTTTTTAATTTGTTGTCAGTGTGTATTGCAGTTATAGTTGAACATCTATTTACAATGCAAGTCCTACTTCCTGCCTGAAATATTTATCTTTTCCAACTCTTATTAATTCTGTGTGTCTTCAGGTAGGAACCCAGAAACTCCTTATTTCCCTCAATTACTGTAAATCAGAAAAAGTGCCTCTGACATTGCTGATACATTTCCAGTTTCCAGCTGGCCCAAGGGGTATCAAAATCAGGTCCTGGATGTTTATCAGTATTTGACTTGCTACCTGGTAGATTATTAGCCCTCTCTGATTTGATCACTTCATCTATACGGAAAAAGTTTGCAGAGAGCCAAGGTATATGCTGCCCACATGAAATGTCCCTTGCTTACCTTGAATAGCTGGTATTTAATGGGTCTCTGGAGTCATTAAGGCAGTGACTGGTCCAATTCTATTGTTTTCTTGAGACATGAAAATGGTGGAGGTATCTGAGAGGAAACCGAGAGCAGATCAACAGATTTTGTTTCTGTTGCTGTGGAATTAGATGTCCCTCCAGTTCCACAGTGGCAGCACACAACAGCTCGCTGTCAACTACACCAGTGCTGGGACGTGTTTCCTTGCATGGATTCACATTGTTGTTCCTTCCATTAACTGAATGCAAAACCCACCCAGCTTTACTATACTAAGTGTCAGAGGCATAACCATGCTGAAGTCAGGTAGACTTTTTATCCCATGTCTATTATCATTGATCTGTGGATCCTGTAGTTTTCCTATGGTGATTTTGTTTTAAAGGATAAAAGTTGGAGAGAACTCCCAACCCTTTCTGATGGCAAAGGTCTCATTGTTCAAACTTTCATTGACCTCAGCTTCCTAGGATTAGAAAGGTTTCTACCCTCAGAAAATATGCATCACACATGGGACTCTTGCACTCGCAGTTTTGTTGATTAGAGTAAGATGTGAGGCTCACATATCGAGTGAGATGATTATATCAGGGAAATATTTTATCTCAAGTAAATACTTATAACATGAGACTCTTGGATTTGGTATGAGAGTCATTTAGACTAATACATCATGGCAGTCCATAATCAAATTTGCATGTAGAGACGGGTGATGTGTGAACCCAATGAGAATGAATCCTTATTGCTTCCGCCTGGAAAAGCTCACAAACCCAGAGACTCCTGTGAGATTCCTGTTGCTCTCTGTTACAGGGTGGACTGGCAATTTCTTGCTGCTTGGTGTTTTCGTGTTAGTTTGAGCACTTTTATTTACCATCGCCAGTGAAAACACAGTATGCATACGTATTTTAACATCTTTACATTAAACAAAGCTTTTCAAACCTTCCAGGTATTTTGGGGGCATTTTTAAAGGTAGTAGTTGTTTTATCCTCTCATCTTCATCTTTCCTGGGCTTGTGAAAGGCTTTGTGTCTGGATGGTATGAACGGAGCTGAATGTCACTGCAGGAAGGGCTCAGTTACAGCCTCTTCTCGGTAGTTTTCTGGAAACTGTCCCCCTTGCAAAGCTCCTTTGCATCAGGTAGCAGGTTTTTCCATGCTTCCAGAAAACAGAAAACCATACAGCTTAAGCTGTTTGTTTTCTTTTGGTCATGACCCAGATGTACTGTGCTGCACTGAGATATTGCTGTGTTCCAGGGAGTCAGCAAAGGGGGGTACTGAGAATGATACTGTAAAGATGCCCAGATATGGAGCTTTCTGTCTTGCACCAAACAAATGGTAATTGCCTTCACTCTCCATCTCTACCCAGCAGAAGCAGCTGTGACATGTCCCGATAAGGATCCTGAGCTAGAAATCTGGAACCCAGGTCACAATGAAGAAAACCGCATCGAAATCCATAATGGCAGGAAGCTCCTTCTCTCTTCTTCTGCTACTGTTCACTCTATCCACATCACTGATGGAGGTAAAATGTGCTGGCGGCAAGGCTGGGTGAAGTGCGCTTTCCCCTCTGGCTACTTAAATCACTCTGTCTCATGCTGGGAGAGCTTCCCGCTTCTTGCTGAGAACTGGGTGACTACCGGGCAAACCCAGCTTTAATTTGGTACACGGGTGGGCGGTAGCTGAGATGCTATCGGTTCTTTAGCCATTATTATAATCAACCTATTGGCTGTCCTTTCTGAAGAATTTACAAAAGTATCTCAGTATACTCATTAGTTCTACTTCTCTGATTTGTTTCAAAAACATTTTTTTACTAAATCATTGCCCTGATAACATCATACTGCAATAGTTGTGTTCTCAGGGTCTCAGGACAGGGCAGATACATATGTGCCTCTCTGTCTCTAAGGACAGAGTCATAGTGTTGCTGGTGGCTGCTAGCATGAATAGCTTTCATTCATCTTAACTCTGAATTTCTGTCTCAGTCCATGCAAATCTTAATTGCATTATTCAGGAATTGGAATGAATAAAAACCATGTAATGTCTTTAGGATTTGTATTGAGAGCTCTTTTGGGGAGGATGGGCAGAATTTTTCAAAAATTGAGTTGAGAGCCCAGCACTGGGTTTAGCACAATGGTATCACCATTTCTGATGGGCTGCTGTGTATTAAAGCAAATGTCATAACCTTTTCTGCTTAGGAAAACTGGTCATAAAAGATGATGTGCAGCCTATCATTTTGCGTACTAGACATATACTCATTGAAAATGATGGAGAGTTACATATCGGCAGTGAGGTGTGCCCTTACCAAGGCAATGTGGTTATCATCTTATATGGGCGGTATGTATTCATGATAAAATATTATCTTGGAACTTGCTAGGATCTCTCTTCCACAACAGGGAACAAAAATGTTCCTTAAAATTACATTTTCTCAGACCTACTTATCATCAGTGCTCTGCGGAAAGTTCAGCAGCTTCTTAAACAATTTAAATGCCCTGTGAAAAATTGAGGCAGTTTTGGTTCTGGTTTCAAATACTACTGGGAGACGAACATTGGGGTGTTTGGACATGCCAGAAAAATCAGCATGCACCTTGCCACCACTCAAACTGATTTTCCAAAATAGGCTTAAAGCTCAAAGAGTTATTTTATTCTGAAAGTTCTCCACCCTAAACATCCTTTCTTTCTGCATGAAAATGGTGAGCTGAAGAATAATACATTTATGTCTTGCTGGTTGCTACAGGATGTCTTAAATTTTCAAGGATTCCAAACTCATATTTAACAACCACCAGCTCCTGGTTACGATCCTAATGTCCCCCAGAATTCAAAAACACAAATGTGTCATTCAGTCTGGGCTTCAGGCCTCCTCCAGCATGGATATAATGAATATAACACATAGAATCTGAGTTCCAGATTGCTGCTGGTCTTCAGTACTTGCTAGTATTACTTAAAATAAGTTGTTTTCTGTACAACACGAGCAGTTGCTGATACTTTGAGTAATTGAAAGAAACGTATTGCAAATCATGACACTTCTCTCCTTGAGCCATAGCAGAACAAGGGGAGAGGCTCCTTGACTGTCAGATACAAACCCAACAGTGGTTCCTTTCCTCCATTCCTGCTGCAGAGCGGATGACGGCAGCGAGCCGAATCCCTACTTTGGGCAGAAGTATCTTGGAGTAAATACAGGTGGCACTCTTGAGATCCATGGAAAGAAAAAGCTGTCCTGGACTTTCTTAAACAAAACTCTTCATCCTGGTGGCATGGAAGAAGGTGGATATTACTTTGAAAGGAGCTGGGGCCATCGAGGTGTCATTGTCCATGTTATTGACCCAAAGACGGGGGCAGTTGTCCATTCAGATCGGTGAGTAACTTTTCAGCTGTCTAGATGTGAGGATCTTTGGGAGCAGGTTGGGAACAGCAGCTCAGCAAGTTCAGAAACACTCATTTGGGCATCTTGTTCAAATGGGTGTTATTGCATATTTGTACAATTCTTTCTAGATCAGTAACTGCCAAAACCAAAGAGTGAGTAGTGTTACTATCTTGCTATTCTCCCAACTAGAGTTTAATCAATTCGGCTTAGCAAAACCCCATAATATACTCTGTTAGACAGTGTTTTTGCAATGGGATAATATCATTACTGTAAACAATACAACAGAGTTATTTCTTTATAGCACTTGCTTTTCAGTACATAAAACCGTGATGCTCACTGAAGTAAATGTTTTGGGGTATTTTTATCACTTCAGGTTTGATACCTACAGAGCAAAAGAGGAAAGCATACGTCTTGCCCAGTATTTGGGCAGAGTTGCAAATGACATGATCCTGTCGGTTGCAGTGAACGATGAAGGATCTAGAAACTTGGACGACTCGGCCAGGAAAGCAATGACCAAACTGGGCAGCAAGCATTTCCTCCACCTTGGGTTTAGGTATGTGCCAGTCCTGCCAGTTCTCCCAGCACAGAGGCTTTATTATGCTCCTGAAATGTCCAAATAATTCCACTCTCTCAAAGGCACAAAGTTCTTTCACATGGGAAAAAAAAAAAAAAAAAAAAGAGGGAAACTTCTCAATGTGAAGTTTTAGCAGTTAATTAGATAGTTTAAGATGCACTCAGTGCCTATATTGGGTATTTTTATTAGCAGATTGAGGAATAGCATATGATTCATATTAAAAAAGATGTTTTTCCAATATATTGTTCCCACAAGTTACTTATTCCAATTTATTTTCAAGTCATCCCACAAAGATTTAAGAAGCGTATCTACATACACACAGTGGATTGGATTGGCTGAACATTAAGGAGGGTAGAATAATAGCCACGTAGCCCTGGCTGAATACATATAGACATACATACAGCATATTCTTCAGCTTGTCCAATACATATTCAGGGACATGTGCAGCACAGAAATTTAGCAAGCATTAATTTATGCTGTGGACTGTAAATACTTCTGTGGCCAACACACTGTCTGTGTTGGCACACTCACTGTTGAGAGTATTTGCTATTTACCCAACCGTAGCCATTATATTTTTTTGTGTTTATCTGAAGTTATGTAGGCTTGGTTTTTTTGTTTTGTTTTTTGGGGGGTTTTTTGTTTTATTTTTTTTTTTTTTAAGAGGCAATAAGAGGGTCACTGCAGAACACACAAAAAAAATAAATCTGCCTTGTAGGGAGAAGTGATTCAATACAGCAGTCTGTGGGAACAGACAAGTGTCAGCTGGGCATGTGCAGATGGAGTAAGATTTGAGGTGGTTGATGAAGAGTTTGTATCAAATATTAACAGGGGCTCCTGTGCACCAGATAATGCATTTCGAAGAATCAACCAAGGCTGCAGAAATAGTCTCCAAAACCAGGCTATTCCCACCAGTGCAATACTTGCTCTCAAATACCCAGACCCCGTAATAAAGCCCAGTAGCCTGCTGGGTTTCTTTTCAAAGACTGAAATTAGGGAAACAGAAAAAGATTTTTGAACTTTTTTTTTTTTCCAGTCGTGTAACAGGAAGAAATTGATGGGTTTCACATAAGTTTATAAAAGTAAATTGCACTTGATGTTTTTAGGCTGCTGTGGTGTTTTAATGCTAGTTTCTCATTTCTTTGCCATAAATGTTTATAATGGAGATACCATAGAAATTCGTCTATGGAAGTATGACTTTCAATATTGCTATTGTTTGCAGTCAAAAAGCTAATCCTTGCCATGCTGTTATCTGAAATACCACAATATTTCCTTATCTAAATAATAGGGACATTGTGGGTACCATAATGTGGTGGTAGTAGTTGGTAAATATTGTCTCCCACCAGCATACTGGTATGTGGTAAAATACCTGCATCTTGGTGCATTGTTTAAAAGACTATTTTTAGGAGTGTTCTCAGCATTTAAGTTCATCAACGTTAAAAAAAAAAATAAAAAAAAACAATCTGGATTGCAGCTGGGACCAGATTTCCAAAGGCAGTTAGATGGCAGAGTGGAAGACAGGCAGCTTTGTCAGATGTATCCAAGCTTTTCTCCTTATGCAAACTAACTTCCACTTTAGTGTAACAAGGTTTATGTTTCACACATCTGTAACCATGAACAAGGATGTATATACCTGACAGGTGCTTTTCAGAATTTTTTGGAAGATCTTAAAAAAAATATTCAGGGTGAGAAAATTACACACACACATACATACTTTAACCTTTATGGCATAGGAAGGCTCTGCCAGAGGAGAGAAGATAGATTTTTCTTTCTAAGATGCCCATTTACGTGGTCTCACCACTCTCCACCCAGCAGCCAGGGTTTGCTGGCCAATCCTGCTGAATCCTGGTTGTCAGATCTTCTCAGCTCCCTGCCGATGGCTGGGGCTGACCATGGGCATCCCTGAGACAAGAAGAGTGTAAGCTCCAGGCAGTAATTTGGCATAGGAAATTTCTCTTTCACATTTTGTGAGGCGCCACTTGAGTCAGGCTATTCAACCGTAGGCTGGGTTGTTTTCTGACTGAGGTCGTGGCAGGGGTTATATGGACAAATTCCTGACTATCTCCAGTTGCTCCATATTCAGCCAGATTGTAAAGTTGTGCAACTCCCCCTTGCTGTAGAAGAGCCAATGAGCAATGCTGATTTATCCAAAAATATTTCTGTGCTCCTGGCATCTCTTTCAGTTGCCTCTTTGCTGACTCTGGAACATTAGGAATGAAAGGAAAATCTTGCATTCCTCCTCTATTGTAGTCCTTTTGAAAAGGGAGTTTGCTCTTTCAAGCATGAGCTTTTTTTTTCTTCCTTTTACTAAATAAATTAAAAGAAAGCCTTTCAGCTCTGGGTGACACAGTTGTTCTCTTTGGAATCCCACCCAAATATCACTGGTTTGGCTCTGGGTTTACTGGTCACTTCATTTCATATAGCTCAAACAGACAGCATCTATCCTTATGTGTTAGGGCTGAATGACTTTAAAACTATTTTTAGTGATAAAACAGCTGGGAGAAACAAACATTTTAACATATGAAATCAGGCCAAACCTCGAGTTGCAGAACGCGCTAGCTTCTTACTCTTTAGATTATTTTTCAGATTATTTGGGGGCCATCATCTTTTTTGCCATTTGTTTCAAATTTAATGACCAAAAAAAAAATAATCATTTAAAACAAAATGTATCTTGCCTGCTGAGTGATAAAGTGTCCTTCCTGCCCCCCGCCCCCCTTCTCTCCCTGGATGGAGATCACAGCCCGGCAGTGCCTTCGGCAGTTGGCGCACGGGCAGTTTTTCCAGCAGGAGCATCTGGCTCGCTGGCAGGCTCCCGAGGCAGTTGTGCTGGCAGCTTCCGCCGAGCCTGTCCTGCGCTCAGGCTGAGGACACGCCGCTGGGACTGCCTCCCCTGGGGCCTCGGCATGCCATGGGGTGCACCAGTGCTCCCCCGAGCCTGCTCCTGCCCACCCCACAGCCCGGGGCTGCAAAGCCCAGCAAAGCCCAGCTCACGCCGGTGGTGATTTGTGTGTGTTGTAGTGACTATCTGTCAATGTCTGCTTATGTTTTCTTCTGAAGTCTCAGAGGGGTTTATAACTTCGCTTATACCAGCAGATGGTCAATGTAAGGTGACCTGCAAAACTCAAGGGTGAATCTTGAGGCAATTTAAATCACTGGGTATTTACACCCATAGAGATGTGATTTAATCTGCAGGACTGTCTGCTAAATTCAGGGTAGGGATGACAGTCTCCCTATGGCCCTAAAAGTGTATTTGTTACTCTCTTAGTCATTAAGAGCAGATATGCCTGAACTTCTATTTCGAAGATAACACTCCTCCCGACCCCCACTAATTGAGTTCACCTCCAAGGTTGGGAGGCAGTTTAGTCTCTGTCTCCATTGCTTACTCATCCATGTGGTCATTTTCCAGTGTTGCTGATAGCTATTGAACCTACTTAACCAATAACCTTCAGGCCTTAATGAACTTACTTCTGATACAGGATCAGATTTGAACAGAGAATTCAGACTCATAAACCTTTATCCCTGTTCAATGTTCAAAATAAGGAAACTAGATATCCAGAGACTATCTAGGTATTTTTTATTGCCCTTTGCCAGCCAGTCTGTCTATTAGAAGTTCTCATGGGTCATTCCAAAGACAATTGTGATATACAAGGTTTCAGCATGAGCTAAATTTATTTAAGCAGAAGTAGCTTTTTTCCCCATATTCTTCAGTGTGCGTGTACACACACACGAAAGGTTTTCAGGCTTCCCAAGGAGTTACCAGTGCCCTATGGGTCTGTCACACACAAGCCTCCATAAACACTCATTTAAAAGAGAAACACACTTGTTATGGGAGTATATTAAGCAGGGATTTGTCTTCAAACTTCCTTCTCTTTTGATATATTTACTGAAGAAATATAGAGTGTTAAGATATTTTTAATTTCAACCAAGCTGCCTGTCACACTAATCTGACTGTTTTGAACATGGTGTCTCTGAGAAATGCAAGAATATTGGGCTATAAAAAATATGCATCTCATACATGACATAACTTGATCATTTCTCATTTTCATTTTCTAGGCACCCATGGAGTTTTATTACCGTTAAAGGAAATCCCTCCTCTTCTGTTGAAGACCACGTTGAATATCAAGGTAATTCACACACAAAATGCTGGCTTGACATTATCTCTGGAAGTTATTGGAGTTATGGCCGAGATTAATTTGGTCAATGGTGTTTTCACTCGACACTGCATTACATCGAAGCTGTGAGAAATTGATGGTTAGACATATTTAATTGAATATATATGTATACTGTATATAATGCTTCTTCCCATTAATGCAGCTGAAGCAGCTGAGTGAGGTATAACCTAGGTTATCCAAACCTGGAGATAAAAGGTGAGATCCTGCACCAGTGTACTCTCTTAGACACAAAGCTGGGGAACAAACCCAGTTCACACCAGCTGAAAATTTAATCAGTGTATCCTGTATTGGTAGCCTCAAATGCTCCTGGCGAAACCGTTTTCTTGCAAGCTGAAGACTTGAGTCTGTGTCTTTTCATGACGTTTTCAAGAGCAGCTAACAACATGGCTTGCTACCACATCAATAAAAATAGCAATATATTACAAATCATTGGGGTTTTTTATTCTCTCTTGATTTTTGAAGATTTTTCCTCCTGATTGTCCAAGCAGTTATAAAAGTGTCTGAAGCCTCATTCCAAGATCAGTAAATTTTTCTGGAAGCTGTACAGGGCTAATTCTGGATAATGTAGCCAAAATATGCAAACACACAAATGGACCATTACTTTTCACTGCTGACTTTTATCGCTTGCATTCAGTGATTTTACCAAAATTTGGGGGTTTTTTGCAGGTCACGAAGGGTCAGCTGTGGCCAAAGTATTCAAGCTATTCAAAGCTGAGAATGGAGAATATTTTAACGTCTCTTCGACTAGTGAGTGGGTTCAAGGTAAGATGTCTGTGTGGCATTTAACTCGGTGCTAGACAGTTGACAAATAGGATGAATCATCCTTTTTATTGCAATACTTTTCCATTTGGGGATAGTGGACTTGCTAGCTACTATTTACGCTGCTGCTAACCCAAGTGAAGAACAAGCGAGTAAAGAACACGCACAGATTCTTTCCCCAATTGTCTCCAGGACTCTCTGAATAACTCGGATCCTTTTTCCTTTACTGCACTGGGTATGAAATTCCATCTCGTATGATCTAAGAGATCACACACAACCTCTTACTTCTTTTGACTGCATAGTCATCACGTCCATGTTTCAGACAACATACAGTAACTGGTCGTAACTTGATCTGAAGATCAGAAAAGGCAGCTAAGGAGGACACAGATCCAAAATCCATACCTATTAATAATGCTCATACTGCATACTCCAATTATGTAGCTTTTAATAACTCTGCTCTCCCTTGGCTGGTTACACTTCACAGCATCATTAAAAGCGGCTGACAGACTGGCAGGAGGAGGCAGGAATCAGATCATCAGTGAAGAAAGTTGTGAATGATATCTGAGATCATATTATGCTTCATGCATTTTTGCTGCATTCATTAAGCTTGACTTTGAACTGACTTTTCTTGTTTACACTTGTCTCCAGATGCGGAATGGACAGAGTGGTTTGAGAAGCCTGATAAAGCGAGATCTAAGGACGTGGAGAAGCTTTCTGACTTCAAAGCTGCTCATCCTGATAAAATCTGTAGGCAACCCATTGACATCCAGGTAGGCTAGCTTACCACGTGCTTTAGAGGGGCAAGTCTTCTTTGGACTGACACTGAACCCCAAAATAATTGTGCTTGTCAGTAATTTTTGTTTCTAAATAAAAGACACCGATTATTTTACTGCTCTAACGCATAACAAGATCTGGTATCCAGTCTTGTATCATTCTGAGACAAAAGTTTATAGAATTGAGCTCCTTTCAGTAAATTCTGGCTTCTGGCATGAACAGGAGTACAGATGGGGTCATGGACAGCACAGATGCTATCGTGAAATATGTGGTTCCCTGCTGGAAGATTAAAAGGAAAAAACACATGAAAATTTCCAAGTTTTTAAATGGTCCTGGAATGGACCCCACCTAAAAAATTAATCACAAAATGTGATGAGATTGTAAAGCTACCAGCTGTAGTAGTTGTCAAAAATATTGGTGAGCTTGCAGCCATTTCTTGGAGTCAATTGATTTTTCTCTGTGGAAAGAAATTTGAAATCTGTTTGAGGCTAAACATTATAATTATGCCATCAGGCCAGCATGCCAAGGAGAAATCATATACCTTTTTTGAGACTGCAAAAGCCTCTTTAAGGACAAAAAAAAAAAGGCAAAACCCAAGCTTTTTTTTGCGCATTTTCACCATATACTTTATATGTCTACCTGGCTAAACAACTATAGCAGAAGCATTGCCTAGAAAAGACAATAAAATACTTCATATCTGTGGGAGGCTAAACCTGAGGTTCCTACATGCTTTGAACCAGTGGAGTTGTCACAAGAATGCGGCTGTTGAAGTGAACGGGAATGCTGACAGTATGAGTGAAAGTTTCCAGGGCTAGATGTTACAAAGAATCTCCTCTTGAACAGAAAGGAAAAAACTGCCCTATAATTTTCTGCCAGGTCTTAGCAAATCCACATTCATTTCTGCTTCCATCTACATATATTAGAAGTGACAACTTAGTTCAAAACAGGGGTCAGATGTTCGTTATGATACAGCCCCTTCTAGCATGAGTATTAAAAGAGAAACAAGAAAGATATTCTTCTGTTCAAGAAGCAAACCTTTATTTCTCGTCTGTTAAATGACAGTTCCTTTTTTTCCCCATGTATATTAAAAGCGAGACAACATTTTTCAGTTTATCCTGCAGATCTTAGGGCAAATCCTCAGGTAGTGTAATCTGGTGTTGCTCATTACTTCCATAAAGTTACACTGATTTATAGCAGCTGGCCTGCTCCAGCTATGCTACATACAAGAAAATCGAAGATACGATGATGATAGCAGAAGCATGGCACAGCCAGAGGCACATTCCTTCAGCTGACGGTGCTAATCCTATACATGGCATCGGGGTGTATGCATTAATAAGGAAGGGCTGCATGAGTGAGAGAATCAGGATCAGACCCTTTATTGAAAGACTCCTTATCTCCTGGTGCCTTGTTAAAATGCACGTGATATTTGGATTGCCCAATGCAATGCATCGCATTTTTGTGAAAGGGTCAAGAGAATTGCAAGCTGTAGAGCCGGACTGTGAAATTTAACATGACCCTGAGGGGTGACATTGCCCCAGCTGGAACACAGGAGAGGCTACACATCGCACTGCTTCTTGCATGATACAGCCTTTTTTCTCAAGGCAGCTCTACAGGCTGGTACTTGTATGTGAGAAAAGGCCACCTCTTCTTGCTCCTTTGGGAGCAATGGGTATTGAAGCAGCTTTGTTTTTTCTTAGAGACACTGATCCATGCGAAGAAGAAATAAGACCCCCAACTCTTTCTTCTGCAAGGTTCAGACGTAGGCTAGCCACAAGCAATGAAAAGGGTGCAGTGAAAAGGCTTGAAACCATGAGTTCATTTGGGTGCAAGCATCCGTGCTCGGTGTTTTCATCTGCCCTCAAACCAAGAGCAAGAGAAAATCTAGGGCACCGAGGCAGATGTTAATGAAGCTCAGAATGCTCCTCCCAAAAAAGCACATGGTCTTAATATAGATACAGGAGAAACGCATGCGTCTAGCAATAATCTATGCAGCTTGCGGATAAAATAGCTGTGTCTGAGCACCAGCTGGAGTGCTGGCTGAGTAGTACATGTAACAGTCACCCTGTTTTGTTATACAACTGCTGTGCTGCACCAAAAACAAAGCAAAAGCCTCTTCTGATGGCCTCGATGTTTTGGTGAAATCTCTTCACCTCAAGGTATCACCTGGTTTATATTTCTATTCTCATTCCAGGCAATGACGCTTGATGGAGCTAATTTAACAATCGAGGTTTTTTACAAGAGTGGCCACGATTACAGGTTTCTGTGCCATGGCAAGGACCAGACAGGCGAAGGCTGCCAGAACTACAGAGTACGGTTCCTGTGTGGCAGATCTGGTATGTGCCCCATATTTGAAAGCCAGACAGGGGAAAAGCAGAAATGCTTTCTTCCGATGACTGGCTCTTGTTTGGTATAAGCACAACTTGAGTAATTTCCAAAGCTAGAACTTCAGCTGGACTATTGACATGAACACAGATAAAATGGCTGAAGATTTATCTCAGGAAAAATTCCTGAGCACTAACAGAGGCAACAGGGTGGTGTCTTAAAAACCCAGCAAGGGTATGGCAAATACTTGGCAAGTCCCTTCCTGTAAATATCTTGTCTTTTGCTAAAGCATTTTGGGATGAGGTAGGAGTAGTCAATCAGCGTGTGTGAAGACAACAGGTTTTGAAAGTAATACTCCATTTTCCAGTTATTAATTCCAACACCGCTGTCCCTAACCTGGTCATTAGACAGGTCATTAGGATTCTTTGGCGCTCAGCTGGCGGGAAAAGAAGGGTGGAAGATGGTTGTTTTGCTGGAAAAAACAGTCATTACCTTAAAGACCACTTGGCTGCTGTAAATAACAGTGCCCAGCACCCACAAGTGCTGCTGCTAAGTGGGTGTGGTGAAAATGAGCCACTAAGAGCTACATTTAAATTTAGTCCTGGGGTTAGTGGAAAATCCACCTGCCTCAACTAAAGGAAAACACGTTCTTGTTTGCTTGCTTTCCAAGCCAAAGCCAGTGAAAAGCGTGTTTGGAAGAGTTAACTATTTTTTGTTGCATGAGGAAATCATCGTTTTTGGTGGTGTTCCAGGGGAAAAGAAAAAAAAAAAAAAAAAAAAGCAAGTGTTTTCTGATAAGATTAACTGAATTCTCAACCCTTCCATGTTGGCTTTTCAGTGAAACCAAAGCTTACAGTAACCATTGACACCAATGTGAACAGCACGGTTCTGAATCTGGTGGATGACGTGAGCTCATGGAAACCTGGAGACAGGCTGGTGGTTGCAAGCACCGACTACTCCATGTACCAGGCGGAGGAGTTCCACGTACTGCCATGCAGAGCCTGCAGACCCACCCAGGTCAAGGTAGCAGGTGAGGTACTTCATCTTGTCATGCTGGTGTTGCAGTTCACAAATGCTGTCATTTGTGCTGAGGTAGCTCCATTAAGAATTGCAAAGACGTGAAAGATACCTGAATTTGATGGCTAGTTTTTAGATGTTTGTGGGAAACATGCCTTTCATGCTTGAAATCCATCCAATTTGATTCTGGTTCCTGTCTGCCTTCCCTTTTCATAACCGACTCCATTTTTTGTCCCCAAACACAGTATTGAATGGATGTATTTATTTAGGAGGAACAAATACAGGTCATGTGTTTGAAATGTTCAATTTTACATTACTCTATTTGAAAATATATCACTTCCTAGAAAGCAGGAGATGAGTACAGCTGATCTGAAGAGTGGGCTAGGGCAGGAGCAGACCGTGAGAGATTGTAAGGCTATGAAGTAATGTGCAGCTGGTTATCTTCCTAAGAAAGTTATATTTAACAAGAACTGTAATCTTACATTTTAGAAATCCTGTTTTGTACTACTGAAGCTACTGTTTCTCTTTAACTGTGTCTCTAGACAGCGTTGCTTAGAGGTGATGTATTAACCAAACATTTCTGGCCAGCGAGTTGTCCTGAGCCACAGCACTGGGGGAGATGGAGTCGGCAGAGCTCCCTGAGTTAGCAGGAACCTTTGCAGAGCCACAGTGTTTCCCCCCGGAAGGTGACTAGCTCAAATCCAGAGCAAATAGCTTTTGATGAAAACACATTGCAGACTAATGATTGCAAAGTAGCTTTTGGATACTAAGTCCAATTAAGTAGCATAACCACGATGAAGCACAGACTATTATCAATATGAGCATAAAAGTGAAATCCAGGATGGGAGATTTGCATCTGCACTTGAGTCTGTGAAGTGATCTTTTCCTTCCAGAACTAGATTTTGGCACGCTGATAAAGTGAGCATGGAAATAGCACATGATCTGCCTGTTCTGTGAATAGATCAAGAACTTTTAATTGCTATACTTTACAAAATCACAAGTTATTTTACAATATGAAAGTACGTAACAGCTGAGGCTGTCTTTCAAAGGCAGCATCTGCTGGGTGGCAAATCATGCATGTTACGTTATCTTTTGCTGGCAATTGCTCTAGGCAGAGGTTTTGTCTGCGTTTACAGTAAGATCTTTCTGAGAAACCATGACAGCACTTTGAACATCCAATGCACTAGGGAGTTTGCTCAGTTCTGTGAAATGAACTACTTCACCATTATCTCTGATGCAACGTCCTCTGGAAGGTACGAATATACTTCCTTTGGCAACTGCCTCCCCCACAGAGCTCTAGCCATTCATTGTTGGATGGCTTGAAAGAGAGATGTTCATCAAGCCAAGAAAAATGTTATTCACGGTTTGAATGTATCATAGTCTTATGACTTAAAATGACTAGTACTTTGAAAGACAACACATGTCCAAGTTGAATATTTTTCTTGAACAACTTTTGAGCTATTGGAAAAACTGTACCAGGCTAGTGTGATACAAGTCACATCATGAAGATGATCTTGGAAGATCATCAGTAAAAATAAAGATGTCATAGTAATATTTCTTTTAGGCTTCCCATAATCTAATGGATCTGTGAAATTCATGTAATTACATTTATCTTCTACAACAATGTCAACTAAGGTAGTTGGAGGATTAATAAAGGGTTAAAAACAACAAAAAAGTTCATGTGAATTTCAAGAAAAGAAGCAGTGGAAACACTTGTTAAAGTAATTGTGCTCTTGGTCTCCGATTACTCTTCAGGAGAATTAGGACATTCCTTTTATTACCACAAATGACATGAACACCAGGGCCAAAGTCTGCCCTTACTTATATCCAGGCAACTCCATTGACGTCAATGGGATTTCACTGATTATATAAATCAAGGCAAAATCTGGTCCAGTAATAAAAATCACATCCAACTTTCTTGTAACAAAAGCACATTCACACTAGCAAATAAAATAATCTGCCTGATTCTAAGTTCAGTCTAGATGAAATAAAACCTGGGCAAGGCTGAGATCTCCCCTGTCTTTAGGAGCGGGAGGTTCTTGAGTTGCTCTATGCCCAGCCATAGTGTAACTTCATGCGTTGCCCTGTGCCATGACATGCAATTAGCCAGAATAAGGAGCGCTAATGAGCCGGGGTGTGGGTGCTCTCCATGCCTCCTCCCCTCCATGATGCCTGCAGCTGCCTGCAGCCTGCACAGCTCTGCCTGTGCTCTCCCTGCCCTGCCAGGCGGGCGGCAGTACCACGGCGGTGGGTTTTGAGGTGTGCTTATGGCTGGAGGAGGCGAACACCACTGCGCTGAGATCTCGGCTCACACTGCAACCTGTCTGTGCATGAGCATGCATGTATGAATCCACTGCCCCATGATCAGGTGCTGACTTTGATGACACTTGTTGGGATTCAGTTAGTTACCTGTGAGACTTCTGTTAAATAGGTCTTTATTTGTCCCAGTGACTCATGAAATGTTGTGTGAAGGGAGAATGGCCAACAGAGAGCAAGTACATATATAGGCAGCAGTGGGCTGGCCTCTGGCCTTAGCACAGGTGAGCAGCTCCTGCACAACCTGCGCAGCGGCATTGCACTCTTAATTGCGTGCAGAAGATGTTCATCATATATATCTGCCTTCCTTTTGCTATGTGAGATATGCAAGATTGCTTTGCTCCTTCTGAGAAAAGGCTTCCACACAGATACATTTATGTACAGGATCTTGGAGGGATATCATTTTTAATAAGTGGAATGGTCTAATTTTCCTAAGAGGTTTAGTTTAGCAGCTGAGAACTCCAAAAGTCTGCCCTTGGAAAGACAAATGATAAAACCATTCCTACCCATGATGCTTTATATCCCTTTCAATCTTTATTTTTTCCTTTCCATTTTTTTTTTTTAAAAGAAACCTAAATGTCAGGTCTGAACTACTTAAGAGTCTTTGTTTAAAAAGGACAGAAAACCTCCGCTTTGTGGATAGACAATTTGGTGTGGCAGCCACTTGGCATACCAAAGTTTAATTATAATTGATGCTCTCATCGTTTAATAATATGTTAATAGACATGGTTTAGTGTATTATGCCAAATAAGTCAAACTCATTAGTTAGCTCATGTCCTATTTATATTTGATACTTCCTGCTCAAAACCCATACTTGCTTTACTTGCTAGAAATGGATTGACTGGAGGCTGGTCTTTTCAAAACAGCTTAAGAGCGTTAATACTAAATTCCCATCAGGTTTTAGTAGGATTTAGATGTCTAACTGTGGACTTCTGTAAATCTCAATGGAGAAAGCACAGGAGGGCATCCAGGTACTGATCTTGTACTGATCGTGTGCACTCCTTTATTGGAGTAATTACAGTAATGTCAAAATTACAGCTCCCATGATTAAGTGTGGTTTGCATGACTCAGATCTGCAGGTCCTGCTCCCGGTCAAACAGTTGCTCACTTAAATGGAACTTTTTTCTCCACTCGCCTCCTTTGTTTAACTTTTTTTTTGCTTGTCATTTTTTGTGCCTAGATTATTTTCTCTGTGGGAACAGATTAAAACTGTTTGATCTTCCAACTTCACAAGGTTTGGGGAGGGATGGCGGTACAGGGCAGAGGGAGGGAGGAGGAAGGAAGCAAGGAAGGAAGGAAGGGTTGTGTTGTTATGATAGAACTGGATAGTAGGAAAGATCAAGTATTTTGTCTAGTTTCCCTGGGAAACAAGTCTTATCTGCATCTTGGTTGCTCTGTATGAAGTTTCTACCAACGCTGATAAGTTTCACCATGGAACAAAAAAGATGAAGTGCTCTTTTGTGCTCCTATATGCTCTTGATAAAGCATGAAAACACTATTTGTGCCTGGCATAATTACTCCAATTATCCCACATAATAGTGAATCTATGATTACAAGCACATATATCTTAAATCCTGCTTATTGGGTGACGAATACTAAAGAGATACGGAGTTTACTGTCATCTTACATGTGCAAAGAACTTAGAATTACAAATGTAAATACATAGTTGTCTAACAACTTCGCAGCCTGTGTCAGCATTCATCTCATGCTGTAAGGATGAGAGAAGTTACTCCACTATCAAAATTCAGATACTTTTAGACATTTAGGGGGTTCTGTTCAGAAGTTGGCATCATTTTGGACGGGACTTGCCAGAAGCTCCTTTTTTATGGCAACCCTGGTGCTTGAGGGCTGGGCAGGAAATATCATGAGATGGCCCTTTCTGACAATCTTTCAGAACTCTTTCTTCTACCTTGCCTAGAAACAGAGTTGAAAGAAAGATACTGCAGTTTACAGAATGGTTCAGAAGGGTTGAGTGTGAGCCTGATTTAAGTAAGGATTTGATCTCTTTGTCCACTAGACCTGCCTAATCTTCCCATAGCTGCAAGAACTTCTATGTCAGGATAAGCAGAGGAAAAACTGGAAGGTCCAAGGGGGAAAACCTAGCATTTACAGAAGTATGTCGGTAAATTGCCAAGTAGCTGCTGCAGAAAGGGGGCATGGCGTGGGACAAGAGTGGGCTTAGGAAAGAGTGTGACACTGCCATTGGGATAAAACACTAACAGACCTTGCACAGACCTCTCAGTGCTCAGTTAAAGCCCGAATGAGCAGATGCACTGCCCTCAGTCCACATCAGTCCTCCTGACACACCTGTCCGCAGCGGTAAGATCTACTCATTTTAGCCTTGAAACCAAACAGCTACAGAGGCTTTGATCCAACACGGCATTTAAGCATACACTTAATAATATCCACGTGAACTCAAGGCTATTCACACTCCTACAACAGAGGGTGTATTTCTGACCTTTGTGGGACACCATGCAGGATCTTGAAAGAGAAAAGGGATGAAGGGTTATAATAGGATGAGTTACCCAGCAGGCAGGAAACTCTCCCAAGAAGGCTTAGTTAGCTCTGAACTCCTTACAAAGTTTCGTTCTTTCTGCTGTATGTCTTTTTACTGGAAACTTAATTTCCCTTATAAAAATTATGAATTCAAGGAATATTTATTCGTTAAGACATCAGGTTGCAGTGCATGACTCCAGAAGCTGGTCAGCTCACCCAAACCATACTGCATTGCATTACAGGCTTGTGGCTTAGGGATGCAATAGCAAACCCCATCAAGATAATTCAGAATAATGAGGATTTGACAGGATGCCTGAGTGAACATTTGCTGGTTATTAAATATAAGCAATAGGGGCATTACCACCAGTGATGACAAATGTTTGGCAAAAATGCTAAATCTGACAGAGGTCTGGGCTGGCATCTACAGTGAGTTTAAAGATGCCCTGAAGGATTCACTGTCACTGGATTATGTGGGTTGAACCAACAAGTTTGTGTTTAGCATTTCCTTTAAAAATTCTAGGATACATTAAAAGACCATGAGAGAGAAGGTCTTAGCCTTAGAGAGCCCAAAGGAGAACAAAAGACCCTTTAGAGAAAAAAACAAAAAATCCACAAGCATCTTAGCTCCACTTTATCTTCACCATACCCAGACCTTCCAGTGCCTGTTTCACTTCTGATGAAAGGGAGATTTAGCAGTTTGTGTCGTTTAGAGCCAAGGCATTTAGGAATGCATGAATGTACCTGGGAGGGTTTTCAGAGACATCTGTGTAACTTGTCAGAGCTGAGCACCCTTCCGCATCTGCAGCAGCTGAAATAGTTTTAAAATTCCACCCTTCCTAGGTTTGATAAAGCCTGAGACCCAGGTTTTATGGCTAAGTTCAAGTATGGCAGCTTTTCCTGGAGCTTAGTAGAGTTTGGAGAGACTGCTTTCAATTGCTATGTTGACATAAGCATGCCCTTGATTGGTGGATCATCTATGTTTATCTTAATGCATACTTTCTTTTAATAATTACCTTGTCCTTACCAACAACTGGTGACTTTAATAGTCACTGTCTTGAGCAATAAGCATGGAAATGTGCTCATATTTTGCTGAATCAAGACTTCTACTAGGCAAGCCCACACATTAAGGAAGTTGTTCCCTGTGAATTTACATTTTGCTAACTTGAGGTACCAGTACGACAAATAGAGCAGCAAACCAGGGTGTTTTTCCTAGTCCATTACACAGACCTGTTGTGGGGAGACGTAATCCATGTCACTGCAAGGCTTTGTTTGGTTTAGATTATAACATGGCACAAGCCTGGCTTGCTGGTGAGGCAACATCTGTCCGTGAGGGATGCAGCAAGACCGAGCCCGAAGGAGGAGATGGTGAATCAGTGACCCCTGGGTTTGTTAGCGGTCGGGCAATCACAGGCATTGGCTTTGATGCTGAAGCAGCAGATACGTTCCTCCCACATTCAAAGCACAGCACTGCCTTTTTAGTATCAAACCACTTCAGTTCTAGTTTGCAAACCTCTGGGTTGGGTTTGCCCATGTCAGTGCTCAGGGTCTTGGATACCGTGGCTGCTCTCTGGGAGGGCTCCACGTGCCGGCTGCAAGCAGCAGCCTAACGTCAAATTTGCAGCTCTGCAGAGTGAGATGCTCCTGTCCCCATGTGAACTCCCTGAACTCACCACAGAGCAGCCTCTTTTGTTGTTTTTTTTCATGCCCATCACTAAACATGCCCCAGCAGCTCCCTGGAAGTGCCACGTGTCTGTAAATGCACATTGTGGTGCTCCCAGCCCCATGGGAAGTGCCTGGTGCTGGTTCCCAGCAGGCATTTACAGCACCTGAGGACTCCCGTGCCAGGGTCTGTCTCCAGCGAGCCGTTTCAGGAGCACAGGCTCCCATTGCCATGGGGAGCTTGAATTTCTGGCTGCCTCGAGGAGAGGTTTGTTTTTCAAAACTCTGTTAAAGGAGCTATTATTCAAAATCCACTTTTACATTGCAAGGGAATTGCTTTACATCTCTCCTTTTATCTCCAAACAAGTCAAGTCAGCAAAAGCACAAACTGAAAAACATGCACCCAAGAAGTTATATTTAGAAACTAGTTAGTCCATATTTAACATTCTTGCCAGTGCTTACACTATTTTGCATGTCTGGACTGGTGTTAAATTAAATTAAATACATGCAAGCATGACATTTATTATTCTAGAGCTCAGCACATGAATAACAAAACTGCCTATCTAATTTCACTGCTACAAATCCTGGAGATGTGGCTTGAAATAGGATGTTCTTATGATTATCTGAAGTTCTTCCTGCATTTCAGTAAATCAAAGAAAGGTCAGCTCCAGGGGAAACTGAAAAATAGCAGCTTAAAAACAGTTTCATAATGAGAGGCTGTGTTGCTTAGCAGACTCACTCGCGGGTCCAGCACAGAGTATTCTCATGTGGAGGACACTCACTGCAGCGACTTTTTTAATGTATGTGAACAAAGGAAGCGAAGCTGCTTTTTGGAGGGGCTGGGGCTGGTTTTGGCCACACATCTGATGAGGCTTGCTGGCTTCAGGGCAACACCACAGGGAAGCCCAGGGTCTTTCTAGGAAGGAAACTGCAAACGTGGGTGAGGTGAAAACTCGTGGCCCCTGGCAGCCCCTCATTTCTGGGGCTGAGCATGGAGCTCCAAAGAGCCTCATCTTCCCGCTGCGGCCCCGCGTAAAAGCTGTCCTGAAGGTGGAGGTGCCGAGGCAGAGGGCACATGTCGCGGCATGAACCCCATCCTGCCACACAGCAGTCTCGGAGCAAGGCAGAGCACTCTCCCTTCCCAAATCCCAGTATTACCAGTTCCGGGAGAAAGAGGGTGTGCGTGGTGTTTGCTTATCTTTGTTATAAAGTCAAAGCATCATGTTTTGGTTAAAACCAAGACTGTTTCAATGCTAAAAATCCTCCCTCGACTTGGCACCTCTGCTTAGGCATAAAGTGCTTTGCAGCGATAGCCAGGCTTCAGGCTTGCCATTTGTTTCTAATTATGGATTTGAACGATTCCATTGAAATTAAATACACGCAAGTGTGGCATTCCTTAAAGTTCAGTGTTTACTTAAAGAGTTTATTACTTATTTTTACTGGAATAATACAGAACATAGTCAGTAAGATGAACCTTTTCCCAACTGCATTCTCTGCAGAAAGCCACGGAAGGAAGGAGGGAGTATGAATATGTTTGAATGAAATTACAGCAAAGAGATTATTTTGGTTTCTAGACATCTGCACTGCCTGGACTTTACCCCTTTCTGGTCAGGCCAGGGAAAGCTTTCTGTGCTTTTAACCCCTCCATGGAGCCAGGTGTGTGTGTGTGGAGGATGTTATGAGTGACTTGGCTTGGCAAACAGAGATGTGACATTGGGTAGGTGGAAGATCCCATCGACTCCAACTACACTAGGGCAGAGGGAAGCATTGAGAGCACATTGGAGACATGCGGGCAGATCTAAAACTGAGAGGTTTGGGAAAGCAGGTAGCAGGAGGTTGTGCAGCCCACAAGCTGGATGAGGGGTTGCAATTGTCCCAAGCCACAGTTTCCACAAGGCTGTCTGCCCAGACCTCTCCTTGCTTAGATTAACAGCCATGGCATTAGCAGGATCAGACTAATGCTCACCCATGAGTAGTGCTGTGAGAGCTGAGCAGATCCCAGTGTCTCACCATAGGAAGTGCTGTGCTCACCCTGGGGATTTAGACTTTTCAATAGCTACATCATCAGTTTTCTTTGCATTGGATGTTCATACATGGCTGATTGTAATCCAAAGTAAAAAGATCTCAAATGATCACAGTCCCTGTTCAAGGTAGGAAATGTGTTCGGTCTAACAAACTGTTGGTTTAAGTCCCTGGCTAAATGAAGCAACTTAAGACCAAAAATTCCTCTTCCTCTGTTGCAAATATGTCCGCAAGACCTTGGGTGACACCTGTGCTCCAGTCTTCTCTCCTTTGAGGAGCTGGCCAACAGATTTTGCTGACTCAATTACTCCTTTCCTTATCACACCAACCCTACCACAGGAAGCACAAGAGGAAACCAGCAGTGTTGGCAGAGTAACCTTGAAACTGGATCTTGTTCCTTTAGGGAAAGCAGCATACCTCCACATTGGTGAAGTTGTTGATGGTGTTGACATGCGGGCAGAAGTGGGGCTGCTGAGCCGCAACGTCGTGGTGATGGGCGAGATGGAGGGGCGGTGCTATGAGTACGGCAGCAAGTTATGCTCCTTCTTTGATTTCGACACCTTTGGGGGACACATCAAGGTAGGGCTGGAGTCTTCTCCTTGCACTTCACTCCTCCCAGCCACACCTTCACATACTGAGGAAGCCAGGACGCAGGAAGGGAAAAAACCCTCATGTCAGCCACTGAGCAAACAGCCTCTCCTCACAGTACAGCACATCCACCCTGCTGCGGCTGTCTGTCCTTTGGCTTTGAAGTACACCTCATGCCCCTGCAGACATTGCTTAACCAGCCAGGCTGGTGCTCAACCCACCTGAGACACAGTCTCCACATCGCGATCCCAGTTTTCCCCAGATTCTGGTGGTGCTCAGCCCAGGGCATTTGATTTGAGCCCAGCTGACTTAAACTCACAGAAAACATTAAATGCAAATTACTTTCCTTCTAAAATTAAGTCAAATGTAGCCATGGCAACAGTGGTGAGATCGAAGAGCAACTATGGTCCCCTTAGCCACCAGACCCCCCTTCCCTCACCCTGCAGCTATACGTTCCCTTCCACACAGTAAATCATTCCAGCAGATACAGTGCAACCCTTCCTATTCCTGTATTCTCCCTCCTTCTTACCCTCAACAGTCTTTTATGTTTCTTGACTGATTTTCTGTTGTTCTCCAGATTGGTCTTGATTTTAAGGCTACCCATATTGAAGGTCTAGAACTGAAATATATGGGCCAGCAGACAATGGGACATTACCCAATTCATTTCCATATGGCTGGAGATGTGGATGAGAAAGGAGGCTACAACCCTCCAACTTACGTGAAGGATGTCTCCATCCACCATACCTTCTCCCGCTGTGTCACAGTCCATGGATCCAATGGTTTACTGGTAAGAAGCCCCAATGTCTACCTTGGAGATCAAAGCACCAGTCAAAACATTTCCTTATAGTATGAATACAGCTTAATTATTGCAGGAGGATGTATTTTGTCGTTAGAGCTAGTGTCTGACTCTTCCTGACGTGGATATACGTTCCAGGCATATTTCAACCCACATTAAAAAGGAGGAGGCCAATGTGGCACTGTAGGCTGTGAGTCAGAGCAGGCAGAGCTTTTGTCTGTGTGCAGCGATGTCTGCAGACCAGCCCATCTCTAATGAGTAGTTGGATCTATCTATAGAAAGAGGGCTTGCTATTTAAGGTGGATAATCAGAAGGTTTAAATGTGCTTCATCTTTCCTGTAATAAAGGTTTGTGTTTGCAATGCCATTCACAACATTAAGCACTCACAGAGCTCTGATTTGTCAGAGTTGCCCTCCAAAACAAGAAATCCTTTAGGATAAATCTATAAAATGACCTGTGCTTACCAGTCAAGTTACAGCACACCAGAGATGGTAAGAATGCATTCATATTCTCCTTCTTCTTTGGGGTGCCTTCTTCTTTGGGGTCAGGATGCAGAGGGAAAACAACATTACCTTACTGAGCATCCTGGAGGCTGGCACATAATCTCAGAAGGCTTTCCTCACTATTATGCTACCTCTGATGGCTTTTCCTTACCCATATTCAGGAGGTGTGCAGAAATCTATCCCAAAAGCAGAGCTGCTAAAGGTGTCAAATAAACATCAGGTTTGACTAGACAACTTTTCCCCAAGTATCAGCTCAGATGCAAAGTCTTAAAATGACAAGATTTCTGTAGGCAAAGGACTCTCACCCATTCAGTGAAATCACAGTGTATTCCAGAAGGAAAAAAAAGTGTATCCGAGCCCTGAAGAGGAGCATTTGTACAGTTAAGAGCCCTGCTACCATATATATCAGAGTTTTAAGAGAAGACGTATCATTGGCAGTTGTAACCTGGATTGTTACTAGGAGTTCATATCCGTACCACATTTTAAAGTTACTGTACCATCTCATGGTAGGAGCCTCTAAGAATCTGTTTTCCTTGAACTTGTTTGGGGAGTAGCATTTGCTGTCAACACCTAGCTAAGACATGATTTTGCCCTTTTCTTGCTGATGAATGCTCCTTTACTGACTCTAGCACATGGAGGGCTTCATCTTACAGTCTTCCTTTTGGCAAAGACTGCAGACTACAACCTCTAAAAGTGGCAACGTTGGAAGGAAAAGTCACAGGCGTAATTAAAATGCACAGAAGTTGAAGAGAGGGCATTGAAACTGCAGCTCCAGAAGCAGAGCAGCTTTTATCTGCTATTTATGAATCCGAGGTTTTGGTTTTGACCTCTATCCTTCTAAGTTTATAACATGATCCTACAAACCTACCAAGTGAATGCAGTTTCTGAAGCAAAAAAGACATTCCTCTATATAAATTATATAAGGCATTCAGGGTCATATGGCATCTTCCCAATTCAAAGTCACCAGTACAGGGGCTCAGTATACAATTAATGTGCAGAGTGGAAGGGCAGCATTGCGGGGTTCATTTGTCACACCATCATGGGCTGTTACCAATGGCACCATAAACACATTCTCTGGCTGCACAGAGGTTGCACAGCTGTTGGTGAGCTGCAGAACAGCTAAAGCCCTGCTTCTGGATCTAATGTCAGGTCTTCATTCCCTGTTGATTAATACTTGCCAAACCAAATACCCAGAGCCTGGCATTTTTCTTATCAGTCAGACAGATGGGTTCATATAGAGCATTTGGAAATAGTTCTGTGTCTTGTGCATTCTCTAAATGACAACTGTGCCGTGGGGGATCCATGGCATAGCAATCCATGTGCTCAGGCTTTTCCAGCCAAGGTTGCATGATGAAATTTAGACAGGCTGATGTAGCTGATGAAAGCAGCTTGATTCTCTTGCTGTTGTTATTCAACAGCCACAATTCCCTAAATGACTGTGCTTTGCCTCCATCACAAGGCACCCAAGAGAAATCTTAGAATTTAGGCTATATAATCTGAAACCTTAGTCAAGAATTTAATCCTTGTTGATTATAGTTTATCAAAATGTGTGAATACTAAACTCTATTCATAATACTTTACCTGGTTTTTATTTTAACTGTATAATTATTGCTGACAGCTGAAAAGAAACCCCCAGTGAAGTCAAGCAATCTGACCAAGTTCGTTCAGTTGTGTCACAGAAGGCGTGCTCCGAAGGTTGCATCACTTAAACGTTGTTTCATTGCTCTGTGATAGAGCTGCAGATAGATCTGCAGTCAGCAGTTTCATGCCTTGATTCATCAGGTGATCCCGACACAATCTCCTCATCTGCTTTCTGACTCTATTTCCCTTCCTTTCCACTTTCTTCTGCCCTAGATACGTTCACAGACACCCACATGGGTCTCTGATGATTACAATTGTTATTCTATTCCCTAGTTGCCTATTATATTCTCACTTGGGCAACACTACCTGTTTCCACATGCATGAACACTATTTGTGCAAACAGTGATGAGCTCCGTTTTTCCCTGGGTAACATTCATTCCCTCTGAGATCAGGTAGATCCAAAGCATACTTTGCTAAGGGATAATTTGCCTTGATGATGTGCACAAACCACACTTTGAGAATAGCCGTACAAAAAAATCTAACTGGGCTATTAAACCTCAGCATAGCACAGCACTTGATGATGTCCTTAACGTTAAGCTATTGATTTCAGAGGGGCTTCTTCCATGACTGTGGTTGAGTACCAGTGCAAATGCTTTAACAAATGGGAGAGGAACATCAGTTATTTTTAACTGTCATTAAAGCAGGCTGGCAATTTACAGACAGGCTTCCCTGCTTGTTTTACTATCACTTTTCTCATGTCGCTTCAGAGATACTCATACTGAAAACACAGAAATGTTGTTCTGTGGGTCTGTACAGTGTGTTAAAGTCACAGTCTCAACATTAGCTCACTTCCATAGATGGGCTATTCTGCACTTGTCTGCAAATTCATATTCACTGGAAGGCACAGAGGGTCCTTCTGGAAACACATCTGTAGAAATTCTTTTCTCACCATAATTATTGTTTGAAAATGCAATAATTACCAGTTTTCTTTAAGAGACTGGCCATAAAACCATGTAGTTATGCCACTGCAGTCCCAGGGATGAAACTTTGCTCTGATTCCCACTTTCTCCACTGGATCCCAGTGTGCAAGCTAAAATAGAAACAGCCGTTGGGGAGGAAAATTAAATGGCTGTCAATAAACAGTCTGGCAGAATCCAGGGCACTTCATGGAATAAGAGGTTGTGCTATCTAACTGCTTCAGTGGTATCTGCTTTTACTAATCCAGCTATACTGCACAGCAATTGTTTTACCATGAAGGGCATTATCTGGCCATAAATTAGTCATGGTTAAAATAAGATTATGGACTAGTAGGAAAGTTTTAATCAAATAAAAAATTAAAACCATTGGAAAAGTGATTTTGGAACAAGCATCTTGTTTGCTATCCAAGCATTTCAGTAGTGGGCTTGTGCATGAAAACACGCACAGGAAACTAAGTCAGAGCTGACCTAGAGATGAGATATGGGGAAAGTAATTAATCAAACGGAGGGTGACAAATACATTAGGGACCAGGTCCCTGGCTGATAACTGTGTTGTTCTGTGGGCTTTCAGGGATGAGTTAGGAGAACAACGGGCTTTTGCTGGCTCTAAGCTCCTCTGCCAGCATGCACTGCTCTCTCTTCTTCACTCCTTTCTTGCTGTACTGGGAGATGCGTTCCCCTGCGGTGTTACTGCCCATGCACAGACGTGGGCTTTGCCCCAGCTGCGGTCTGGTCACTACAGGTTTTCACATCCCAGTCATGGTGCAGTGCTGTGCTGGCTAGAAAGATAAATGGCCATACAAAGTGGCTAACATTTCTCTAGAGAAACTGTCTCCATCATCTAAATGTTGCAGCACCGTTACTTATGTGTCTTTCCAGTATTACTGATGTGTGAGAGCAAGCTAATAGGTTTTGGTGGCAGTTTCTGTGCAATTCTGACTTCTCTGTGGTTAAAAAACTTCCTATGCATGTTGGAAAACTTCTTCTGAAGATAGCTCACTCTCCAGAAATGTTCTTCTATCCTGTTAACCTTTACCATTACAAGGTGGGGACAGCTCATTCTTCCAACAGGGGACAGTTCAATCTAGTACATACATTTTACACCTAAACAAAGAAGCCTAAACCTTGCAAAAGCTATAATCTAATTAGATCAGGGAAGTTAGCAGTAAATTTCAGTGAGGTAGCTTAAAGGAATGCACCAGTTTGCAGGTCATTTTAGCTGTGTTTAATTTACTGTGATGACTCACATTCAGAGATTTGAGTATTTACACTGGAGCATGGATGATACATAATAGATGTGCGTGCAGATGTAAGCTTGTAACAGATTTGGCAAGGAAAGTGTTCTTTCTTATGTGAAAACATATTTGTAATCAACACTAGTCCTGGGATTTTATTTGAAATTGGTGCTCCTTGCCTTGAGATTGAGGCATGAAGATGACCGAGGAGTCTCAGGCCTCTTTACAAAAGTAATTCAGGCACTTGAGCACCCAGGTCTCTCAATGACACCATAAAGAATAGCTCTTCTATCCAGTTTAATATTGTCTTTTGCCCCTTGGCAATAACTGTTTCATCAGAAGGATTTGTAGGAACACATTGGTGTCAGGCTAACCTTTGAAAGGATGGTTCCTGAAGTCCACGGTGGTTGATGGGTGATGGATGATGGGAAGAGCAAGGAGAGAGCCCAGGAGAGCCAGCACTTCACCTGGCCCGTGGAGACCTGAAATTAATTTTCCATATCCCAGACATATCCACTAAAAACTGACTTGCTGGACATGGTGTGTCTGAGGGTTGTTTCCCAGACAGTCCTAGCCTCAGGCTTCCAATTCACATATCTGCTCCTGAAATTGTTTTCTCAGATCTTTTAGTAGGGTGATGGGTATTGTTCTGTCCAACACAACGGTGTCCCGATGTTAATAGCATTCAAACCAAAACCAGAACAGCACTGATTAACACCAGCTGATTTGTCTCAGGGTCAAGTAAAACTTCTGTCAACAACTTGGAAAAAAGGATCAGGTCAAACCTAAAACAACTTTGTCTGTCTGGAAAACAACTTGCCACCTCTCTGATAGCCTGAAAAAATATTTTTTCAGCTCAGCTGCATTTTTCAAATGCATTTTATGTAGCTGCTCATGTAACTCCACGTGAAGATGAATGAGCCCAGATGTGATTTGAACATCTAACATCCTCCATTCATTCCCTAGCCTGTGTTTTTTCCAGCCTCATGCTAAGACAGTCTCCGATTTCACAGGCAAACAAAAGAATGGAATGAGCATTTCCTAGGTGATGACAAATTATAATTCAAGTGTTGGAGTTATTTGTTAGACTATAAGCTCTTAAGAACAGAGAGTGATCTTGCTCTTGTTTTTGCTTATACACCCTGAGTTCAAGAGGGTACTGAAGTTCCTATGTGCCATTGCTGTAAAATGTTCTTATTATGCAGTGGCTGAAGCATGAAACCTGAACACTGACCTTTGTTTTGTACATGCAGGTGAAGGATGTAGTGGGTTATGATGCACTGGGTCATTGCTTCTTTACGGAGGATGGACCAGAAGAGCGCAACACATTTGATCACTGCCTTGGACTGCTTGTTAAACCTAGCACTCTGCTCCCCTCCGACCGAGACAGCAGGATGTGCAAGCAGATCACGGAGGGCGCTTACCCAGGGTACATCCCTAAACCCAGGCAGGACTGTAGGTGAGTGGGAGCCTTCCTTCTCTCTTTTCCTTGCAGGACTTAGCCATAGAAGATAGCATTACATGTATATGATTGTGTAGTCATCTATAGAGGTCTGGGCTGCGTGCCCCAAAGGTTAGGAGAGCAGTCTCCTTGGGATCTTTATACTTGTGCTATTCAGATGCCTACACACCTAGGGTATAATTTTCAGTTTTAGCATAAAGTCAATTGAGATGGTTGCTACCTCAGATACTGAAAATCTCTTTTTCAAAGTACGTAATGATGCCTTGTGCCTTATAGAGACTTGTTCCTAATGGCTCAGCAAAAAGTTGCTGAGTTCAGAATAGGCTGGGTTCTGACATTCGTGCTCATGTCAAATGGTAGCTGATTTTGAAAATACTACCATTAATTCAGAAGTCATTGTTTGTGAAGGACGGACACTTTTTAATGATACAGCATTGTCCTTATGTCTTCATTTGGTACACTCTGCCCAAACTGTGGAGTGAAACCAAAACGATATAATAAATGCAGTTTACCACAGAACTGGAACATGACAATAAAAGATCAAAGACTGTGTACACCTGTTGGATCTCTAATAGTCTGTCTATACATGAGCTCATGAAAATGTTTCCATGAGAACTTCTCAAAACTTCTATTTGTCACAAATGCTGTATTAAACTTGAAAAATACCGAATGCCTTTCATCTCCTTTCTTCAAGATCCTTTCTTCTAAATGTCCCTGCAGATTTGCCAGCTGAGGTTTAGATGAGGATTATAGAAGCATTTGCAATAAGAAGGGATTTTACAAGTTCTTTTTGCAGTTGTGTTGCCTTGTAGAAAAAAATTCAGGTGAAGTATAGAAGAAACACAACCAGTCTGACCACACAGTTAAGCATTAGATTTTTCTGTTAGAGGAATTAATGGATTCTTCATTAGCAGTAATTTTTAAGCACAGGTTAGAGAAATGCCAGTCACAAATACTGTAGTTGTAGTTGACAGGGACATAAGGCAGGGTAGAGACTCACTGAGCTCCTGAAGGCCATTCTAGCCCTTCTTTCCATGATTTTCCAGCTGTTTTTCTGCCCAAACATCAAGGTGCACAACCTAGGAATATGATTTCATTGCTAATTACTCACTGTTCAGGGAACCTACTAATTTTGATGCTTATCAGGCAGCTAATTAGTTTTCTTTTTCTTTCCCTATGCCCCCAACTCTTCTTGAGATTGTACTGAACTCTTAAAGTAAAACCTGTGTGCTTAGCAGCTTGGCAAGCAGATCCCCAGCTGTAGTCCAGGGAGCGTAGCAAGTGCTCTGGAACAGATCTGTGGAACCACGTTGTTTTCAGAGTGTTTTCCATTAAAAGCTGGACTTCAAAGCTTGCCTTTAAGAGTTTAAAATCGATGGTGGATCATCTTGAGGACAAGACCCCTGTGCAACATAATGGGAGGTCTTCCATGGTGAAGATTTGTCTTGAGACCACAGAGCATTGGTGCTGTGTTGAAGCTACTAGGAGACAGGAACACTTCTGCCCATAGTCCAGATTTTTCTCCAGGATTTTATTCTGCTGTAGTTGGAGAGGGAGAAAAAAACCTACACTAAAAAAAAAAACAAAAAACCCGCTAAATTTCTGACCCACAAAAAGTCAATGACAAAGTCTCTGGAGCCAGACTTCCATCCTGAAAATGAGACAGTTAGAAGCTGACTGATGCCTAACAGTTAAAAATCTTCAGGGGATTTCTTTTATTTGGAAATACTCTCAGTCTGCTGGGACTGTATCAGTATCACCCATACTGTCCTCAGAACAAACTGGGGTTTTGTCCAAAGAAACATATTTTTAGCTTTTTACTTTGGCAAGGGAAAGAGATGAATTCATGCAATGCTCTTTTTCACATCTGTGTTTGTTTATAAATTACACTTAATATGTTCATTCATAAAACAAGAGTTAATCAGCCATTGTGCTCATTTTCCACTGATAATCCATTTAATAGTCAGAGGGACTTATTTTGTGTCGTTTAGAAGAGTCTTACATGAAAAAGCACTTGGAAGGATAGGTGGAGATCTAATGAAAAGGTCCTACAGTACTTTGATCTGCGCTGTCTTCCTTTATAAAAGAATTCATGGTCTGATCAGAGAAATAACTTATTTTGCACTGGGATCATCCAGCCTGCAAGTGCATGAGTACAGGAGCGCTACCCCTGGGGCAGCGGCCAAGGCACCCAGCGCAGGGACGAGGGATGAGCACCAGCTGTGGCTGCGTCGGCTTGGAAGAGGCAGGCAAGCAGCCGCTGCCAGAAATTAAGACAATAGGATTGTGCCAAATGACACAGTAACCTGCCCAATCCACGTGACTCTGAGGAATGGGATCGGGCTGAAAGACAGATCACTGTGGAAATATAATGTCCTTGCTCTTGCCTACACAGCAGGAGGTAGTCCATAAATAATCTCAAATTGTTTCTTTCAAGGCCAGACCCATGCCCAAAATAGAAAAAATTAGCTATGTTTCCACGATAAAGTCGCACAAATGGAACTTCATCTTAGGCCAGCAAAATCAGTTGGCCTAAAGCCTTCATGAAGTCCTTTATAGTAAGATTAAGAGACATAGGGGTACGTAGGTTCATCCCCTGTGGGAAGGCGAATCTCACCCAGCAAATTTAGGGAGCCTGTCTGCTGGGTCTAAGTGCTGGATGTTTTCCTCCCAAAGTTCACGTGCCTGTTGGTTATTGAATGCTGTATGTCACAGGATGGGCGGTGATGGATTGATCTTTCCTCCTTGATGGGAATCTTTCAATTAAGAGGTTTTTTATGTGCATTAGACAAATGGAGTCCTTTTGTCCCAAAATAAATGCATGGGAGGGTGGGAGCAAATAGAGTTAATGAATCACAGCAGCTCTTGGAAAAGGCAGGTACCGCGGTACGCTTGGAAAGCCTTTAAGAGGCAATTTGTTGGGTTCCTCGATTAGACAAGTCTCTAATGAACCTGAGGGCTCATTTGGGGGCAAAGTTCTTTTCTGTGACTTGTGCAACAACATGTTCACCTTATCATAAAACATGATTGACATCTGACAGCTTCATAGCAGGCTTGGAATTGCAGTTGAAATTCCTCATTTAATACTCGGGGTTTTAAAAGATAAGGCCATGCTCTCTGTCAAACTACAGAGGACAAATGTGGTATGAGAAGAGAAAGAAAAAAACCCCATTCTCTTTGCCCCCTAGGCAGGACCCCTTATCTGGGGAGTTATCTGCCCTGCCCGTACCGGGGCGGGGGGTTGATTGGTGACTCTGGTGTGTGCATGAAGTGTCATTTTCATGTTATTCTTTGTTTTCCTGACCTGCAGCGCCGTATCCACCTTCTGGATAGCCAACCCACACAACAACCTTATAAACTGTGCAGCTGCGGGATCTGAAGTGAGTGCAGAAGTTTCTTATTTGGTAACAGCTCAGACCGGTTACAGCCCTGCAAGGCTGAGGCTCTTGCTGGCATAAAACCTGCTTCTGTTACTCAGGCGTTTTTGAAACTGCTCAAGACATATATCAATGTGGCTAGTGCCGCCAAGAAAAAAAAAAATAATGCTTTTCCTTTTGCTCCACGCTTCTTGTCACTTGCTGTTTCTAGAGCTGGATGGCTTTAACAAGAATTCCCAGCTTTTGCACAATGTACAGCCTGAATAAATTAAAGAAATGTGACTGTGGAGTCCCAGTGAAGTCTTTGGCAATGATTCTGTTAATTGCAGTACAGTAACAGTGCTCTGAAATTTCAGTCAGCTCTAATGCTAATTCCACAGGAATTCTTGGTCACATCAGGAGCCTTTATTTTCCTACTAAGACAAATAAACAAGCAAACCAAGACTTACACAAAGACATGTGGTCTTTCCAAAGCTTCCAATCTAAGTACCTAGATTTGGGCTCCTAGATACATTTTTAGGCAACCAAATAAAAATGATTGGATTTTTAAGGTCCATGCATGCAGTGATAGGAGGACACCAGTGTGTGTGTGTGTGTGAGTGTGACGGATTTTGAAAGTCTCGCTTATAGCTTCAATATAGATGTGAAAGCTTAACTTAAGGCAAGATGCGGGAGTCTGAGTGTGAATGTGTGTGAAACTCTTTGCTGCCCATAGTTATACAGGTCAATGCTGTTAGCTGTGATTTGTCCTGAAATCTTCTGGCTTATGTCTTGTGACTTTACTTGACAAACCCTTGGGCTAATGTAGACCAGCAAAGAAGTTCAAGTAAAGGCTCAGATGTCCGTTCTCTTTCTCAGGAAACAGGCTTTTGGTTTGTTCTGCACCACGTGCCAACGGGGCCCTCCGCGGGCATGTATTCCCCCGGCTACTCGGAGCACATGCCGATGGGGAAATTCTCCAACAACCGTGCGCATTCCAACTACCGGGTGAGTCTGCACGCAACGGGAAGGCTGCCCTCGAAAAAATCACCATCTTCTCGCTCCAGCTCTTTGGGTCTGCAAGCTATTAATGCCTGTGCTTTCTGTTTCACTAAAAGTTACTGCAAGCTTGTTTGTGTCCGCAGATAAAGCAGCTCGCGTGCTGGCATGGGAGCTCTCGGAGTCAGCCAGCACTCGCTTCGCTTGGCTCTTGGGCATTCAGAGAGGCTCTTCCCTCTGCTCAGGCTGCTTCTGCACTCCTAAAATAGTGCCTCCAGAAGCATCTATTGGCAGCTTGTCTAATTAGAGACCTCAACTGCCAATGTTAGCAATTAACTGAACAGCTTCTAGAGGGATAAATACGGGCTGCTGTGTCTAATCACCTTCTCTTTACTTATTTACCCTTAGCATGCTGTATTGTGGGGCTGTGTGTTACTGTCACTGAGTGCTTTAGACTGCAGCAGGGCCTTTATGTGCATGGGGATACATCCATTTACACGAGAGGTGCAGTTTCTGGAAATTTGTGGCAATTTTTGGAGGGGGGTATATGCAAGTCTGGATGGTCCTGGCAGCCCTCTGTTTCACATGCTATTGACAGAAACAGTTATTAGGATCTTGCCAGTAACTTTGGCTTGGAACAGTTGGAGGTAGAGCCTGGAGATGGAAAGAACTGTACAATATAGAAATATACTGTAATAGCACATTTCTCTTTTCTTTTAGGCTGGAATGATCATCGATAACGGCGTTAAAACCACTCCAGCCTCCGCCAAGGACAAAAGACCTATCCTGACGTTGATTTCTGGGAGGTAAAGTGTTTTGCACAGTTTGGTTTGGAAAAGACTTCTCTATAGCACTGCCTGAAAACTATGAAATTGCTGTCAAGGAAGCTGACAAGAATCATTGCAATCTCTTTGGGGTGGCTTTTATTGAGGAAAGGTCTTCACTTAGATTTACCACTTTCTAACTTCATCTTCTCCATTCCCCTTCCTAAGGGACCCCAGCACCCACCCTTCTGGTTTTGTTCTTGCTCTTTAGCTCTGAGCTGAGCTGGCATGGATGTTACATCTGCTCTAGGGTGTTTCATTGACTTTTTTTTTTTTTTTTTTTAAGATAAGCAAGAAAATTAAATGCTGTCTGGTCAACAGCCCCACTGGGCAGAACTTGCTTCAAGGTTTCCCAGGACTAAGAAATTAAAGTATTTCCTGGGAATGCTGTTGATTTTCTTCATTCTTTTAGGACCTACTTGAAGAGGAAGTGCTTATGTGATGGAGCTCACAAATTCCTGTCTAGTTCCAAATGTGACACTGCAATAATAATTAAAATTAAATACACAGAGCGACACTTATCCCTGGTGCTGTGCACAGCCTATGCTGTGACATATGGAGTCATTCTGAAATACTGTAAACCTCTCTGTAGAGCATATTGTATCAGCAGACCTACCATGGTCTGGTGGCTTCTGAGAATCCCCACTCTTTCCCCAAAGCTGCCCCCAGCGAGGAGGCTGGTGGAGCCAGAGGGCTTCTTGCGGGCAGAGTGTAATAGCGTAAGGACCACACTTGCACCCTTTTATCTCATTAGTGGTTGAATCTGGCTCTTAATTTAGTTACCAACCCCAGGGAGAGAAAAGGACTTAAATATTCTCAAGTTTCATAGTTTTCTTTCCTGACAGACCAATCACCTCCAGTTGCACCCAACCTGCATTCTGCCACAACGGGGTTTCTTGACAGATGAAACCATGTAGGGAAGAGAAACCTGCTGAAAACCTCTGCTCAGCAGGGGAGAATGACAATTTTTTTCCTTTTCTCCTTTCCATCTCTAGGGTGTGGGTTACCTAGGTTGCTGTAGTCATGCACTGGGCAAGCATTGCAGGGGTGGGATCAGTCCTCCTCCCCAGGGGAACCCAGCCAGCAGCTCAGGTATCGGTTATCCTGTGATCCACATCACCCCAGGGCCCTGCCTAGCAGCCGATGCTAAAAGATGTTCAAAAGTGAATATTATTTACATTGTTTTAATTTTCAATTAACTGAAATTATTAATTCAATGATACAAGTAACTGCTACAAAAATAACTTATTAAGAGCAACCTGCTCTGCAAGTACCTCCAAATTCTCTTGGGAGCCTGATGCTGCTTTTCCATGTAGCTGAACACGTGCCTTGGGAAACTGCCTGCTGCCAGAGGCGCAGTAAGTGATTACAAAAGGCAATTTGTCCCTGGCCATACAAGGACAGGAATGACCCCTGGAAGCCAAGCAATTCATAATGCAGTCATGTTTATGCTCGGGGATTACCCACCAGCACAGGCTGCAGCTCAGATTATTTATACCATTTTCCACTTTTCATGTGTCAAGACTGAAAGACTGAATAAATGATTGTAGCTGGACTGGTTGGGGCAAACTCTGAGGCAGGCTGGACAGTTACAGAGTTGGAGACATTATTCTGCATTCAGTTACAGTATTAAATGTCTGAGTCAAATTCTGTACCCTGTAGTGTTCCTCCAGTTATACATGGATGTGAATGAAACTGGAATCCATCTCAAAATATCTGTATTTAACAATGTCTGAGGAGTTCACAAGGGCTGATACTAAATCTCTCTCTCAAAGCAAATTCGCAGTGATGAAGCTGCCAAAGCAATACTCATTTACTGGAACCCTATCAGCCTGATGCTCAGTTTTAGATTGATATGATGGCTTATTAAGCAAAGCAAAGCGCTATTGAATATCTGTTAGCGATTTGACAGCTTGGCCTCGCTACGCATTGGCGAGGCATGAATTTTAATTTCTGGACCATCCGTTGCTGGCACTGAGTTACTCATCTGTCAGGTTTTCTAAGCTGTGTAGTATGATGGAAGATGCTCCCTCAGTAGCAAAAGGGAGATCTGTGCCGCAGGACTGGGGAAATGACAGCTGAGCTCAGCATCACCACAGCGAGCCGGATCCTTGCTCAGATCCTGTGGCCCAAGCAGTGGCCAACAGGCAGCAGCTGAGGGCACACGTTGCTGCAGTTTCCACTTGTCTCTGCTGTTTTCCTATGTCAGGCCACTGTTTCATCATGCTTGAGAGCTTCAGTGTTAATAAATCTCGTACGTGTGTCCCGGGTAATGTATAGTGGGAATAGCGAAGAATATACTCTCCGCCCCTCTCCAAGATGTTTTAATTCCTTTCCACAGAATGGAAAATTTGGCAGCTGTACTCATAGCTGCAGTGTAGCCAAGGTGAGGAGATAAGAACGCTCAAAAGTGAAAACAAAAGGATATTTATCTAAATAGCAGGGATATGCTAAAGGATAACAGTAAGGGATTTAAAAGTATCTCAGACTTTTGGGAGCAATAATAAACTTTCCATGCTTTCAGCAATGTATCAGCAATACAATAACGGAAAGGTGAAAGGAAACTTGGAGCGGGTCTTTACAACTGCCTCGCCTGGACTGTCCTTCCCTTGGCAGTTGGGTCTGGCCATCGCTGCTTGACAAGGCACGCTGCTTGGATGGACTGTTGTCCCAAAGCTGTTCCTGAGTTAGCAGAAACCAGATGTTTAGCAGAGGAGTCGTGCACCGAGCAAGGCCGCCTTCCCTTGCCAACCTTTCTTCTCTCCTTCTGGTTACAGATACAGCCCACACAAAGATGCTGATCCTTTGAAGCCCAGGGAACCTGCAATAATTGAGCGGTTTATTGCCTACAAGAATCAGGATCACGGGGCCTGGCTGCGGGGTGGAGATGTGTGGCTGGACAACTGCCAGTGAGTTTTGCCTTATTTCAACTCTCAGAGTTCAGCCTGGTGTTTATGGCGAGCATAGCTGTGGTTCAGACTATTTATATCGCTTTGCACCTTTCATATGGCCAAGATTGAAATAAAGATGGAACGTTAAGTAAACACAGGCATTATTTTACACAAACAAAACCTGCTTTGTCTGAATAGAAGATCCTTCAGATTATTTCTCTATGTGATTCTGACCATTTCAAAAATGGACAAAAATACACACAGACGCACAGATGCAAGTAACTAAAAATAAACCTTAATTTTTTACATTAAAAATGAGGTGCTTTGAAAAGAAAGCAACAAAATCCACCACCTTCCCTGGCTAAGCCTGGTCACAGATCAGTTTTATGTGGTTCACTGTTATGCTGAATAAGCGAGTACTGACGAAGCAGACATAAAACTATGCATCATACCAGCAAGGGAGAGAGACGGGGCAAGTGCGTGTTGTGCTCTTTGAAGGCTGTTTCCTGCGTTGGTCAGAACAGATATTTGTTTTGCACTTTAAAACAGATGATCTTCTACAGTTTATTTTGCTGAGCCAGGCTCTTGATATCAACCTCAATGAAGAAAGAGGAGAAAATGGAAAAAAACTACGAGGCATATCGTGCTAACCATAGTAGGAATAGCTGTCACGCCATTATCTGTCCAGTTCCCAGCCAGAGCTGCCTTACCTTCAAGTGACCCAAACCTCTTAAAGCAACCAGTGGTATGAACTGGCTCTAGCTACCAGTCAGGTTGGCAAGAATGAGACTGTAGCAGAACAGTCAGGAACGTAATATTGAGTAACACAGTTTGTGATTCTTATGAGCTTATGAATCAGAAGTATCTAGCACACTTCCATAGCCAGCAAGAGTTGTCTTTGCAGATCACGTCATTTAGACATTTGTGTTGCTTATGGAGTAAATGTAGCGTATGGAGGTTGCTAAAAGACTGAGTACTTCATCAGTTTCCAGCAGCAAACCTATAAGAGCATGTGAATTTGAGGAAGCAGCCATCAAAGTGTAATTGTCTTTATAGCACAGCAATTTCCATTTCTGTTGCTACAGAAAGACTTATGTATTACATTAACAAAACGAATGTTAATGTGGCATGCAGTGTATAAACTGCGGTGTGCGTTTATGGGTCTGGAGAAAGCACAGGGGAGGCGATAGCATGTAAAGGACTGCCACCTACAGACAGAGCCAGCACAAAGCTGGGCTTTGCTCTGCTGCAGGATACCTGCTGCTGGTTTTGCTGACATCACTGATGGAAGTGTTAAGAGTGACGTGGATGTGAAGATACCATCAAGACTTACTCAAACTATCATATTAATTGTAGCCTTCCTACAAGCAGGAGTCATGGACAGACAGTTGTGATTTATCTCATCTAAAAGCTTTGGAATTTCAGCAAAATGGGTGGACATGTTAATTTTTTTTTTATTTATTTATTTTTTTTTTTAATAAGGAAGATCTGATTTCTGTCTTCCTGTTGATGAAAGAGAAGCCAAAATTCTCTGCTTTTATAACATTTCCTCTTGCAAAGTTATTTCACGGAAGCGGTATGTGATACATGAACACAGAGCACAGAGGTGTGCATAGGGCAAAGCACTATTAAATAATAAAAGCTAGTTGGAGTGAGAGATAAGCATGATCTTTTTACCTAACAGTGAAAAGAGCGTGGTCATTAGACACAAGGGAAAATCTTTATCAGACAAGTAAACTATGCCCAGTAATTACTGGCTTAACCTCAGCTTCAAGCAATCAGGTGCGTGTCTGCTGCTTCATATGATCTGCATATGCTGCAAGATGTGCCAAAAAACATCTTCCAAAACTGGACAGGGAACAAATCTGGAAAAGCCAGAGCCTCTCCATGAGCACTGTTCAGTACGTAAACTCTGCTGGCCTCCAACTCATTGGTTTGGTTATTTTAGTTTGGCATGATAAAACAAAGCAAACCCAAACCTCTTCTGAAGCATCTTTCTCTTCTCTTTGCAGGTTTGCTGACAACGGCATTGGCCTGACCTTGGCGAGGTAAGTGTGGTGCAGGTTGTGCTGCAGCCTGGGACGCAGCTGGTGGGGATGGGCGTGAGCAGCCCCTTCACCTCGGGCCCTTCCTTCCTAGCGGTGGGACTTTCCCTCATGATGATGGCTCAAAGCAAGAAATCAAGAACAGCCTGTTTGTTGGCGAGAGTGGAAACCTGGGCACTGAGACGATGGACAACGAGATCTGGGGACCTGGAGGTCTGGATCACAGAGGAAGGACCCTGCCCATCGGCCCGTAAGTTCCGCTCAGCACATCAAAGCACCCTCTGTTCCCGCTCGCAGTGCAAACTCCAGCCCAGTGTGGTTTCTTCAGTGCTGTTCAATTTAATAACCATTACATGAAAACAATTTAGTTTCACGTCTCCTGATCCCAAAGTCCTCACTGTGCAGCTGCTGCTGGCAGGTACATACTTGCAGGCTGCCAAGACAGCATCAAACTCCTCTTTCCTTCCCCCTCCTCTTTGCAAACAGACTTCAGAAGACAGCAAGAGGACTGTGTGCTCGCTGGGCACCTCTGTCTATGTGGTCAGCGGTGGCTGAGCAATGTGGTCCTGGTCTCCGTCCAGGTCAGCTGCCAGGAAATCTCGTAGAAGCCTTTCCCTGGGCTTGGACTGGCCCAGATGTGGTCATAGATGTCCTCAGAGCTGCTATTACTACTGCTGCTGTGCTACAGGAATTTGATGCCTTTGTTAATTAGTTTCAAAAAGGCCAGTGAACTTCATGTGTGGCCTTTTCCGAGACCTTAGTCCTACAGATAGTTTGCAAGTGCAATAATGTTTTGTTGTTATTCCTAAAAACATAGTTTTCCTAACAGTAGCCCTACTGTGAACAAACAGCTCAGCTGGGGTTTTTTGCCATATTATATGCCTCAACTTTCCTTCTCACTAGCGATACAGGAGGCTTATTATTAACTACAGTAATAATGAAAACCCACTCTGCTATGACTCCCCTTCCAATATACCTTACGTATATGTTTGTGAGCATATCTCATCTTGTGTGTTGTGTGCAGAAACTCAGAGGGAGAGAACAAGTGCACAGGAGCAGGCAAGTCTTATCTAAGGGAAACCATTCGTATGAAGAAGGGATCGAATTTACTTATCATAAGTGAAATTTGAAACATCTTATCTTATCCTTTTAAGGATTTTAAGCATCTCGTTCACTTAATCGGTGTGAAAAATGGTGTCTTCTTTACCTTGCAGATGATATCAGAAAAGGCTGTTAATAAAGGTTAATTATTCTGCTCCTTCACCTCTTTTCAACCCTATAGGTTGTAAGACCTTTCCTTGTTTTAAAACCCATTTTTTATTGCAGTTGAGTTGCACTGTTTCTCTACAAGTTCCTTTGAAAGATGCGGTGGGACTTATTTTAGCCCTACTTGGCCCAAGGAGTCTGCACGGCTGTGATGAGTTTCAGGTTTCACTGCTGCAGAACTCATTTCTGGTGGCAAACATGAATTTATTCATTTTTAGGTCAATGCTTTGGCATTGCTGTAAGTTCCTTCCCTTGAGGAGCACAGACCAAATAAAGATGATCTGTTCAGACATGAGAGAACTTGAGCGGAACTTGCAAGGACAGGAGAACTTCACAGACCTAAAAAGGAGGGAAATCCCTTCTCTTCCAAAATAGGAACTCAGGAGTCATCACTCCTGAGAAATGAAAGCAGCTGAGAAACAAGTACTGTGGGACTGTACATGTCTAGAATACGTTCTCATCCTCATGATAATGTATCATGACCCAGTCTCTCTGTCTCCTCCAAATGCATTTTAGGGATTTTCCCATTCGAGGAATTCAGTTCTACGATGGACCGATCAACGTCCAGAACTGCACCTTCCGCAAATTCGCTGCCCTGGATGGCCGGCACACGAGTGCCCTGGCTTTCCGGCTCAATAATGCCTGGCAGAGCTGTCCCAACAACAACGTCACTGACATCCATTTTGAAGACGTGCCTGTGAGTTGTCCCTCCCAGCAAAGCCTTTCCCAGTTGGCTTAGAGATAGGGTTGTGGGCAAAAAGGGTGGAGCAGACTTTGGGAGAAAGCATGAGAGCTTCAGGAGGTTGCCCATCATCTTTGCCAGAAGTTTAACAAAGAGGGAGGCAGCTAAGAAAGAGAAAATTGCATGGGAGAAATGACAAGAAAATCTGTTTCTCTGACAGGTTTGCAGCAAACCAGAAGCAGGCATCAGTTTCAAAAAAAATAGTGACATTCAAGTGGAAATAATTTCCATTTCTGTGTGTCTCAGAAACTGTTGAAGTAGGGAGAAGAATCTGCCCCTTATTTTCAACAGCAGTATAATATTAAAGCAACAACAGAGGGAAGTCTGTTGTGGAAGATCTAACACCTACCAGCAGAAAATACTGATTTTGGGAAACAGCCAGTGAAACTAAGCTGATGCTGGGTAATTCTGCAGCCCTGCACACAGGGTACTGCACACAGGGTAATTCCATGGACTCTAGTTCTGCAGACACAATTGAGAGCCAGACCCAGCCAAAAAAGGGTCTGCCAACTTTGAATTACAGTATGAACTTCTGGGCGCTAGTCTGAACCCGTCCTGGGGTCTGTGCTTTTGAGTTATTTTTGTATTTGCTTGCACAAATATGTGCTAACTGGTTTGCTGAGGTTCACTTCTAGCAGCTGTTAAATCCAACTGCCAAACATTACAAACAAATAAATAAATAAAGTGGTTGGGACTGAAATTATTTGGGTTGCTTAACTTTCAGAAAATTAGCAGGCTTGCTCACATGTCAGGAAAAGTGCTGACTGGTGATCCTTGTGCCAAATGGGATGGGAAAGGCAAAATTGCCCTAAAAGTGTTGGTGGGTCACTCTCTCACATTGCATCAGGCAGGCTGGTGACATGACGTTTATTTGTGCTGGATAAAAACGCAAATCTGAAGTTGCCTGAGCAGCCATTTCCCAGGGGAGGTTGCTGATTGTTCCCAGCATCAGTGTGACTTCATGTGGCTTTGGAACCTTAAAAATATATTAGCAGACAATGAGTGAAGCAGCTCTAGTGAAATCATCCCGTCTCCTGAACCTTCCTCCAGAATTTTAAACCAAACCTTCCCAAAACTGAGGCTGAAATTCTGGTTGTTTTAGCCTTTCCCCCATGGTCAGCAGGGAAATCTGTGTCTGCTCTGTCTGACAAATCAAACACACCTTTTAAGTTTGTGACCCAGCTCTACACTGACTTCAGACTTAACGAAGAGGCAGTGTGCAGGCGAAGGAGAGACAAGCCTAATATTCCTGTACGAAATGACAATGATGTTCCTGCCAACTAACAAACCCAATGATTTTGTTGCTTCCATTTTTGGATGCTCAGTTTCAGAAGCTCATAAGTGGTATCTCAGAGGACCTGCAGTCCCAGACTTCATCTGGAGTCATGGTGCCTCAGAGCCATTGAACATCAAGCCTACAATATCTCAAGCTGAGCAGCCAAAATCTGTGGCCTTTTAGAGAATGGTGATGTTAGGGCATTCACAGATTTCTTCATGCACAAGTGGACCCACAAACCCAACACTATTTCTTGTCCAAGCTATTTTCCAATGCCAAATAAAGTCAGAAAATGGGTTCTTTGAGCCACTCTAGTGACCATAGCCATCCTTTGCTCAATACTGTAAGTGAGGAATTCCTTTCTGGAGATGTAAATGTGTTTCACTGTTTTCCTTAGATTACCTCAAGGGTCTTCTTTGGAGAACCTGGACCCTGGTTCAATGATCTGGATATGGATGGTGACAAAACATCAGTTTTTCATGACGTAGATGGTTCTGTGTCCGAATATCCAGGCTCGTACCTGATAAAAGAAGATAACTGGTTAATCAAGCACCCTGACTGCATTGACGTGCCTGACTGGAGAGGTTCCATCTGCAGTGGACACTTTGCACAGGTAAAGCTGCTTAACTTGCAGTTTCATTATCGCTTTATTTTATTTTAAGTTTCCTGGCACTGTAAAGGTTGAATTTTAGTAATGGACTTTCTTCAGGGTGCTCAGGGTTTATTTATCTGCATGTCTGCACAGGTGGTTTTGAACATGAGGATACTGTGGTACATTTTCAGATACTTTGGCCTTGACTGTTAAGAGCTCTACCAACTCCTGCCTGAAGTCCCCTAAGAGCTCCATGACCATTAACAGATTAATATTAATAAATCTATGGGCTCTCAGCTAGTTATTTTTCCTTGATTTATGGAGGGAAGTGTTGCCCACAGTGTTACGGGAAATGTGCTGAGGAGTTGAAATTAGACTTAAGCTCTCATGATCTTTCATCCTGTTGTGTAACCACCAAACCATTCTTCCTACCACACGAGCTCCGAGTGCTGCTGCCTTCAGAGAGTCCTCACTTTTCTCTGATGTGTAGTGCCTGTTTTTGTCTTAGGTGTTGCAACTGTTGTTTTTTTTCCATGTAGTGCCACTAAAGCCAATTTGTAACCACTGAGCTGGTTTTCCTGCTTCTGAAATCCAGACAGAAGGCTCCTTGTTCAGTAGAAGTCAGATGTCTGAGGTAGATACCGTCGCACTGCTGAGGGTTGCCACTAACACTGTGAAATACTTCAGCCCTAATGCAGGCTTGTTTGAAGCCTTGACTGGCACGTACTCTTGAACTCAGTGGATGAGGAAATGATCCTTCTTTTTTTTTTCTGAAAACAGTTTACTTTGTTGAAAAGGAAGCCTAAGAAATTGAACATAAGTGTATGGCGTACAGGTCACTGCTGAAGTCACAGGCCTCACACCAGTTCACACCTATTGAGTAGCTATGCCAGTAATGTTTTACTGTCAATCATTAAACCCTTGGTGATCTTTTTTTTTCATCTAGTTATACATACAAGCATACAAGCCAGCCAACCTGAAAATGAAAATAATAAAAAATGACTACCACAATCACCCACTCTACTTGGAAGGGGCTTTGAGCAAAAGCACTCATTACCAGCAATATCAGCCAGTTGTAACTCTGAGGAAAGGCTACACCATCCACTGGGACAAGACAGCCCCTGAAGAGCTGGCCATATGGCTCATCAACTTCAACAAGTGAGTGATCCGACTGAATTCCAACATTCCAGCCCAATAATGTAACTGCACATTTTTAATGGGTGAGGTCATTGCCTTGTGAGCTCTTCCAAAATGAACGTGCTGTTCCAGGAAGTCCATTGAGTTCACCATTTGACATCTCAGATTCCTGTTTCCTCCCCCAGGGAAGCCCTACAAGATAACACGGTTCATTTTTAGAAGCCTAGAGCTAATTCATTCCTGGTGCATGGAAGTCACAGGTGTAGAAGTCAGGAGCAGATCTGACCCACGTTGCTTAACTAACCCATGGTTGTTATGTGTAATTTACATTGCATTGATTCATCCCAAACCGTTACAATTTTAACTGGCCAGGAAAAAATTAAGTTACATTTCAGAGTGAATTATTTAGTTTGGCTTCTAGCATGCCCAGGAAAATAATAGTCATGTGTCAGCTTGTTATAATGTTGGTCTTTGATATTTTTAGGAACGACTGGATCCAAGTAGGGTTTTGCTATCCTAAAGGGACGACATTTTCCATTCTCTCAGACATCCACAATCGTCTCTTGAAGAAAACATACAAAACTGGAACCTTCTATAGAACCTCTCAGATGGAGAAACTGGAGCACAGATACCCTAGCAAAGGTTACTACTACTGGGATGAGGACACTGGGTAAGGAAGCAGGCCTTGCCGATTTGGACACCACTTTGAGAAAGCTGCTGGTATCGTGAGCAGTTTGGCTAATGCCATTAGCAGGGATCACAACAAAACCAGCAAGTCTTTCTGGGAATGTGACCAGCGTTTAATTTTCCTGGGACTCCCACAGCTGCCAGTCATTCATAGCCTCTGCTGCACTGCCAATTGCTCTGGGAACTGCTTTGCCAAGTGAATACAAATTAGAAAAAATAGACAAAAGCAAAGTGCAGACCATGAAACTGAACTGGAGACACACCCAACCCTTTTCGTTTTGAACAGCAACCATTTATAAACACCACGACAGGGATGCACAGGAGCTAAGAGTGTAAAGCCTTTTAAAGAATTAAAATAATGGGAAAGAAAGAAAGAAAGACTTAAAATACAAAGCATGTATTTCTACGTAAATGTATCATTATAAAATGGAGCTCAAAGGGAGTTCAGGTGTCATCTAATTTCTCTCTCTTAATCTCCCTGACCTCCCCAAACCATTTCTGAGATGTGTGTCCCCTTTTATTTGCATGTGGTATGTTGAACGCTATAAAATGCAGACATCGGCACTGTGTGTTTGCAACACATGTTATTGCAAAGTGTTAGGAAGGAGTCCACCAAAACTGGGAGTTAGTAATTTTTTGCACAGAAGTCTCAAGGATGCCGTTCACTTTTCTCTCCTACCTGCAGGCTGCTTTTTCTGAAACTCAAAGCCCAAAATGAGAAGGAAAAATTTGCTTTCTGCTCTGTCAAGGGCTGTGAACGAATAAGGATCAAAGCTGTGATTCCAAAGACAGCTGGCGTCAGTGACTGTGAAGCCATGGCCTATCCCAAGTACATTGAGACACCAATAGTAGAAGTGCCAATGCCTAAGAAGCTCTCCAGCGCACAACTGGTAAAGCAGTTTGTTTCTTATCACAGAATTATCGCCAGTGCAAATCTGTAGTTCTGGCACATATTGTGCCCACAGACATAGAGAGACTTTGTACCAGGTTCAGTATATCCTGTGCCTAATTTTCTGAAATTGTTCAGGCAAGTGAAATAATATCAACCAGATGGTTGCACGTGCAGAGAGCACAGGTGCTGGAAGGAGAGAGCCACCCAAGACTTTGGTTAAAGTTGGATACTTAAGTCTTTTGGTGCTCTGTTGTGATGTGCTGTGCTTAAAAGCACAGGGTGAAAACCGATGAGCTGGAAGCCAGGTTGGTCCAGGGGATGTAATTCTGGAGAGACACAAGGTTCCTCGCCTGGCCTCCAGCTCCTCCAGGCTGCAAGAGCAGCAGTGTCAGAGAGGGGACTGCATAGTTGAGTGTCTCGTTCATATAATGCCCAACAGTCTTCTACATCCAATCCACTCTGGTTCTGAGGGAGGGAGGGGGATATATCTATTTTTTTTTGTTTTTTTCACTCATCACCCTTGAAGCGGGAATGCATAGCAAAGCCTCAGAGAATGATGTGTCAGCTCTGCAAAGTGAGAATGACTTATACCCTGCCATTTGGTGAAACAATTTAAATGCTGACAGGATGAACAGAGAGGTTGCCATTGTGCCCAGTCTGATTAGCAATGTAATTTGCCAAGTCGGTGCTTATTATGTAGCTTTCTTGCTGATTAAATTTCAAGGTGTACAATGCTTTCTGAAAATGCAGCATTCAAGTAATGGACATCCTTGGTAGAAAACCTCTTTTCTCTCCTTTTTTGTTTGTTTTTTTGTAAACAGAAGACTAAGGACCACCTACTAGAAGTGAAAATAGAAACTTACAAGAAGCAGTACTTCCACCTAAAGGATGACTTTGCATACATTGAGGTGAGCAGGTCCTCTCAGTGAACCTTATGGGACCAAATTCTAAGATACTTGCTTCACTTGCTTCATTTTTATGGAAAACTTGCTTATGAAGTTACCAGGTCACTTCTGCTTTGTATTTTGAAAAAAAAGAAAAGAAAAGAAAAAAAAAAAAAAAAAAAGGCTGTAACTTCCCCTGACTAGTCAAAATGCAGGACAGCTTGACCTCAGAGATCTGGAATTCTGCCCTTTGATATAAAGAGCAGTCCAATGACTCAAGACTATGAGTGCTTCTTAAAAGGTGGTTGATTGCAATTGTGTTACTATGATAGATGAAGAATATTTTTCCCCCCGCACAGGTTGACGGTGTCAGGTTTTTCCTCACTGATGAGGGTATCCAACTGGTTGTGATTGATGGACATCACGGAAAAGTTGTTGATCGAGTAACATTCAAAAACTCAATTCTACAAGGAATCCCAGCACAGATAGAAAATTATGTCAACAACATCAAAGATCAGTGAGTAAATAACTTGGTGTTACTAAGGTGCAATGTACAAGAATGGTGTACAACACTCATCTTTTTCTTGGTTTTTGTCACCCAGCGTGGGCCAGACTGACAGGATAACAATGTGCTTTTGCACCGACTCCAATAGAGTCCAAATGTGAGCGGGACATGCAGGCAGCAGAAGGATGCAGACTCTGTGATTTAGGAACTGATCGAGCTCCAGATAAACTGCAGAGCTACATTTGATTAATAAACTGCAGATCTACATTTATGTTGTGGGTTACAGACAAACTGCAGACTTAAATTCACAAAGCACTTATTGGTACAGATGTACACAGTTTACATTTTTCTATCACCTGCATACTCTCTCAAATGGCAGAAAATTCCACTAATAAAACACATCCCTCTTTGCACATGTTCCCTGCCCAGACCTAGGGGCCGGATGCTTTTATTTTTTAAGTATGGGCAGCCAGAAATGCAGAGTTTTGCAAGTGGGTGGTAAGTAGCCAACACGTGTTCCTACATCCTGGAGGACAGTGGTTTTGTCTGCTGGAATAGGGATGGGAACACCACCAGAAACCTTTATACCAAAGGGGTTGTTCTCATATTAGTTTGTGGAGTGCTATTGGGAAAGGAATATATTTCATTGTTATTAAATCTATTTGGATTTGAAATCTAATAGGTAACATTTAATACAAATAAGATTGCTTTGTTGATGAATCATCTGAAATAGCTGTGGGCAGATCGACAGGATATTGTTCTGGCATTTATTCTCGAGATTTGGGGGAAGTATCAGCACAGTGCCACGCAGGTGGATACAGATGTGTTTCTGCTGTCTTAAATAATTCTGAAGGTTGCATAAAACCACATCAAACAGTTACTGCAGAGAAGCATAGTCATTGCTCACTTTTCTGTCATAAAAAAAATAGGAGGGCTTTTCAGAAAGGCCATCATCCTCCTTTGCAAAAAGTCCAATCTCAATCCTGGCTAAATCCAGCTCCTGGATTCTTTCTTACTTAAGAAGATTGAATTGTAATTAGACTTCAGGTAGATTTAAGTCTTTCTAAGACTCATTGTCTTCTCTGGATGAGTGTTGGGACAGGATTAGGGTTAGGATTAGGATTAGGATTAGGATTAGGACTGGAAGTTGACCCAACATGGTCAGCACCTCTCAGGTCTCACTCAGCTGTGTCTTTGCAAGGAGTGAACCCCCAAATTATTGTTCTTCTTTCACCAAAAGTTTTCCCAGCCCATCCCCTGCAAGCCTTTCCGATTTGATCAGGCACGGCCTTCAGCCACAGCCATGAGACATCTTTCATCCGTTTGCTGGGTGAAAGTGGTGTTTGGATTCAGATGTGGACACCGTGCAGATGGCAGGACCATACAGCCAGCAGCGTCTTGTCACCTCTCCCCACCATTAGCTGGAGCTCAAACTGTACAGGGAGATGGTGCTAACTGAGGGGAAGGGGCCCCACCAGCCTCGCCAGCCGCTCATGAAGAGACTGCTAGAACAGCTTTTAGGTTTATGGATTTGGGGATGCAGGAAGAGGTGTTTCTAGCAAGGACAAGCCTCTGTTCATTTAAGCAACTCTCTGCAGGCCAAATTCCTTTTTTTTTTTTTTTTTTTTTAATAAATCCACTTTTCTGATGAGTTTCCCAGGGATAAGAAAACATCTGGTGAATTTAGTTTAAACTTGCATAGCAGGAAAGGCTTAATAGAAAGGAATGATTTTGGTGTACTGAAGAAAGAAAAAAGAGGTGATTCAGCATTTGCAAAGTACTCAAAACCAACCTGCCAGCTCAATCCACTCTCGTAAGCACTGGAGTATTTTAACACCTCAGATTTATCCTAGGAAAAGTCCTGATGACTCTTAACTCTTCTGCTTCTCGTGTTCCTCTGCCACCACCCATTGCTATTTTCCCCTGAACAGTTCCAGTTCCAGCTGAGGTGTTAAGATCTAACTGCTGCACTCAGTAGCTCAGGGCTTGAGCTCTGCAGGAGCTGTTGCCTAATTAATTTTAGTGACTTGTGTCTGCCCTGATGCAGGAAAGCAGCCCCAGCAAGGCTGTCATTCGGCAGGATTGCAAATGCCGTTTGAGTCAGGGAAGTTTCATTCATGGAAACCCGGCAAAGTGAAATGAAATAATTTCATCTAAGCAAGTGTTTGCTTAATTACTCTGTCATGCAGCTTTAATTAGGAGCTGACCAAAGATGGCATCCCAGCCCCGCTGAACTTAATAGCAGAACTTAACTGAACTTACTGGAGCGCAGGTCTTTCTCCATACGCTTTGACGTGACCTTTGGACGTGTTCGTGCATCTTGTAGCAAGTAATGAGCTTAACTTCACTGAGTTTCCTGTGCTTCTCCCCAGAAAAGTCTCACTATATGAGGATACCTTCATGTTTAATTAGGGTTTTTATTCTACCCTTTTAGAATTAAGCCTAGGCAGTTATCGACTTCTACCCAAGCATTTACAGGTTTGCATTAGCTTAATGCACTTACCTCGTGTCTTTTGTTTATCACTTGGCATTTGTAGAAGACTCAGAGAATTTTGAGGTGAAACACAGAATATGCAAATAGGTGGCAATAATAACAACAACAACAACAACAATAATAATAACAAGAACAACAATACACACTGAAAATTAAGGAGAAGCATCAGGCCAGCAAAAATCTCCAAGAAGTTAATTCTTCAGGCTCTATCCTGGTAATGATACAAGAACAATAAAGTATATGAGACTTGCTCGGAGCATCCCAGGGAGAGTATGTTCCTTTCTGAGCAAAGCAGGATGGAACTGCTGATTGGAAACATTTAAATCATTCTAGAAAACAGTGTTTAAAAAAAAAAAAAGCAGTTACTTCTGTTGGCTTCTTAATGGGGTTTGCATGATTGGAAAAGTGAATATATGACTAAGCTGTTGAAAAGCTCTGACAAAAGCCATTAAAGCAGAAACCACCGTCGTTCATGGGTGTCTCTGAGTCACACAGGCAGGAGTTACCAGTGCTCAGACGGACAAGCGAGGAAGCTAGGAATGTGTTCTGACTTCATCTGTTTATAAATGACTGTGTTTCCTTCAGCTCTATCGTGCTGGTGACATCTAAAGGAAGATTCATTTCAAGAGGACCATGGACTAAAGTACTGGAGAAACTTGGAGCAGAAGAGGGTTTTAGGTTAAAAGGTAAACACGTTTTAAAAATGCAATTCTGCACCCCTTTGATCTATTCCCCTCCCACAGTTCCAGTAAAGGGACCTTTCTTCCTTCTTCCAAACGTTGCCTTGCTTGTTTCTATCAGCATGTGCTCAAACATCCTGGGATCAGTCATTATTTATTCAGTAAGGTTGTATCCACTGCAGCTTCGGATAACAGCACTCAGTTTAATACTGCAGATGGAAAAAGTGCTCTGGCAGTTGTTCTAAGATGGAAAGAATTCTGGGGGTTTGATTTTCCAGAATAATTTTAAATAAAAAGACATTTTAACAATAGGAATATTGGACTTTTTTCCCCACTAAATGCCCCCAAACAGGATTTTTTACTTGTCTGAACTTATTTTTTAGCTGGATTTATCTTGAAACAAAATTATGACTTGATGGCACAAAGCGTATTGATTTGAAAGTATCATGTATTGCACTAAAATATTGCTCTACTGTGCATGCTGCTCTGATCAGCTCTGTGAGGTTTTGGCACGCTTTCCTCTGTGTGTTATACTCCCTGACACAGGTCTTGTCTGTGGTCCTGGCCCTCATCATCCCACCACCTTCCACACGCAGGAAAGGGGTTTGAGTACAACCGTCGTGCAGTTAATGGTAGTTCAATAGGTAGCTCAAGCTGCCTGAGAGGACGGGTTTTTCCTTCTCTCTTTCTCCTCTCCTATGTATCACACATTAATTAGTGGAAGTATACAACATGTAAATAAAATTTTGATTAAGCTTCATGAGAAAAGTATTTCTTTAATACCTGGAGAATGCATAATTGGCCAAGTTTGTGTGCACATGCGTGCTGCTGTCCACCTGCATCCATCCAGCTGTTGGGTGTAGCTACGCATGTGGGTGTTTTTCTGCTGCCGCCTCGACACACTCCTTGACAGTTGGACTTGAGGATCTTAGAGGTCTTTTCCAACCTTAATGATTCTGTGATGATGTTTAATGTATTTGCTCTGATTTGCAGAAAAAATGGCTTTTGTCGGATTCAAAGGCAGCTTCCGCCCTGTCTGGGTGAAGTTGGTCACTAATGAGGACTCAGCTAAAATCTTTCAAGCACTGCCAGTTCCTGTGGTGAAGAAAATGAAATTATGAGGACACACTGCTCTGCCTTCTGGCTGCCAGCACTGCCCCCGTGGGATGGACTACTGACTGCTCACCACAGGCACCTTGCCAGCCTACTCTGAGGTGTAGCATTTTGTTGTTGTTGTTGTTGTTCAAAAAGAAATCTTACTGTAAGTAGCTAGAGTGGCCACGTGTGACAGAAAAGCCTTCCTCTGTGATCAGCATATGTTCTGTGATCACCAGCTCCTCGCCGGTTGACTTGCTCACCGATGCCGTGTTGACTCCCATGTTACTAAGCAAGGTTTGACCCATTTTACAAGGTGCTGGTTTTATCGGCACCCCTGTGACGGATTAACTTATGTGCTGCCTCTTGAAGGGGGAGTTCCAGGTCTGAAGGCCATCGAGGATTACTGGTTTTACCGGCCTCTAAGGTTGTCCAAACATTATTTTTTTTCCATGCTGTAACTAGCTGCTCACATAAACGTGGAATGCCAGTTCAAAGTCTGGTTGAAAATCTAAGATAGAAAGAGTGTATTTGAATGAATCCCTAGATGCTGGGAAACCTACTGGACAGTAAGAATTTATCCTAAAGCTTTTATGACGTTTGATCAAGCTCTTTGGGATCTGTGTTGTACATGCTAACTCACGGCACATAGTTGGGGAAGAAACGAGAGGAGGAGAAGATAAAACATGCCTGCTGAGACTGATGAAACCACATCTTTCTGCTTGCTCAGAAAACTGCGTTTCTCCTATGGATCAAGGGTTTTTAATAGTGGTTACTCAAATGGGAAGTTTTCCTTCAACCAGCAGCTGTAGGCTAGAAGGAAAGCAATGTCAATTAGCACATACATTTTCTCTGCCTTTCCTATATAGTCCCTCCATACAATAATGTTCAGGATCAGTCTGGAGGGTTTATGGTAGCCAGTGAAAGAGAGCATCCTGTTCAAGGTTTCCAGTTTTTAACTGGGAATACTGGAACTCACTTTATTCAGCCTCAAAGAGAATGAACAGACTTTCTAGGGAGGTCAGAGAGACTGCTCTGCTGTGTGTTGCTTTCTGATCCTGTCCTCAGGCTTAAGGGTATAAGTGTCTTGGTCCTCCTGGAAGAGTTAAATGAAATCTGGATGGAAGATGACAGAGGTCTTACCAGGTAGCTGCAGAATTAGAGTGGGAATCCCCATACACTAGTTGGATGTCTTGTGCCTCCTTTCCCCCTTCTCTTCTTCAAAGCAGTATCTGGGTAATGAAGGCAGATTAGTGCAAATCAGGACTCCTCCGGGGACATCTCTTGAAGCTGGGAAATGAAACATTATCTTGTAAAACATTGTAAGCACCTCTCATGTTCAGTGATATATCTGTCTGCTGCTCAGAAATGCCATGAAGGCATTTCTGGAGCCTGTGGCTATTCTAGGAAATATAAGAGGGGGAGGGGGGAATAAAAGATAGGATGAAGAGCTTTTCAAAGCACATAGAATGTCAATTTTGCCAATAATATCTGGATTTGTTTCCCCACTTAGTGTCTGCCTGTCCCCATTGCTACAGAAATTATTCTAGTTGCTGATGGTTAGTTCATTTTCCTCTGTTTTAATTAGAGCTTGTGTAATTAAGTTGCTTTTTCCACAGTAGCCAAAATGCTATCGTGCAGCTAAAATGAAAGAGCAACCATTTTATGTGTCATTCCAAAGGCTGGGCAGGTGTTGCACTCAATAAACCTGGTTTAGATCAATTGCTCTGAAAGTCAAAGCAACCATGAGCAAAATTCAGATAAATAATACTGTGGGTTACATTCCCCTCAAGCCTCTCCTGGGTTTTGAAACTGGAAATGTTCTTTTCAGTCTTACTATATAGTTGTTTTGAACTTGCTGAATGTCATGTGTAATGCATTTAGAAAAAAAAAAAAAAAAAAAAAAGAAAGAAGAGCCAAGCTTTCTCTCCCTTGCTTCTCAACAAGTGTCTGTTAATGAATGCTCTTTAGGCATTTATGCCCTTTCCAGAATGAATGGGCAACACCTGTAAAAGGCAAGTAAGGCATTTCCCCCCCCCCCCCCCCAAGTCTTATGATGGTTAGGGGATTTCACAAACTATTCCTTGAAAAAGTCAGTCTCACTTGTGGTTCAACCGTGATTATCCAAACGTCATTTATTGGACAGTCTCTGATAGCCAAAACAGAACCAGATCCCTAGGTCGAGCAAATAATAGACTAAAAAAAAGTTCCTTGAGTAAATTAGTCTGGATTAGCCAAACTTCGTCACTGCTCTGAGGCAATTCTGTTGATATCATTGCACTGGAGTTGGTGGAACACACTTGCTTCCAAGAGATGGACCAAAGCAGGAGCATTTCTTTCACGAGCACTTGCCAAACAGTGGGCAGGAAGGCTGGGCTTGGAAGGGACCTGGTTTGGGATTTGGCTTTGTACACCCCCCGGGGCAGGGGTGCCCTCCGTGGTGCCCTGCTTCGCTGGGCCACCAGCCGGTTCTCTTCTCCTGCTCTCTGTAAGCGTGTGGATGCCCGGCAGGATTGTGCCAGGTGGGTCGATCCCCTAGACTGGTTTGTTCGGCTTCCACAAGCACGCTGCCTTTGTGCTAAAGCGTAGCTTCTGATTTTACATGTTTGGGAGTTCTCAGGGTGAAATTGTAAGACTTGGCTCTGGGAAAACCTTTTTCTTTTTTTTTTTCCTAAAAAAAAAAAAAATCTCATCTTACTCAGAGAAGAAAACTTCTAAGCAGCTTATTCTATCATGCAAAGCTTGTCACATGGGGCCTGTTTTGCAGCTAGGGTGGGTCTCACGCTGGGAACATGGAGTAGGGGATCGCTGCAGTCTGTAAGCCTGAGGGATAATAGAGCATCGTCGCCGTGTAATGGGGCAGACACTCCTGTGAAATGCAAAGGGCTCCCATCCACCTTTACGGGATCAAGCCAGTGTGTTGCTCTGACGACAGAACGAAGCCTAATACCACCGCCAGTCAGCAATAGTTTTGTGCCATATGATTACTTTTTAATCTTTGACTGTTCTAGAGGTTGCACGTGCACATTTTGACTAGAGAATTACCTGACTGCTTGTTCTTTGTACGTCCTTTTAACAGTCCCTGCAAAAGCTGCAGTTACCCTCTTTGTAAGGTTTTATTACTGCAAATGTTTCCATGTTTGCCTACGCAGTTGCCATTGGTAGAGTGGGTTTTTTTGATTGCATTTTGTTTGTCTGTCTGTTTGTTTGGATGTTTGGGTTTTTTTGCCTCTGTTCAAATGCTTGTTTTACCTGTCGCCGAAATAGCTGGTCCTTTTTCGGAGTTAGATGTTTGTACATTTTCTTATAGACTTTCCAATGAAAAAAGATATATTTTCTATTAATTTATTACAATGGCACTAAGACAACTAAATTGCAGACATATGAAGCATTTTTACTGGAGTTTAGCATTGTCCAGGTTGTTAAGGAGGTCGGCAATATGTCTTTTCGGATAATCTGCTTTGCACTTGAAAGCTCTCTATGTCCGCAGACCGTGGTAATGCATTGACTGTCTGGTTTATGATGACAAGAGCTCTTGGGATGTTGGTTCCCACAGATTGTGGCTTACAACTGAAATAACACGTAGTTGTTTGGAGTACACAATGTTTATCAAAATAAATATTCAATGCAAATTTCTTATATTATTTTTGCCTCTTTAGTGTCTCTGTAACAACGAACCAACGTTTGCTGGATGCGCACACACACACAGCCACACAAAATTTGTGTCTCGTCTGAGAGAAAGGCACACAGTTCTCTACTTATTTCAGAAGACAAAACCCCAGGGGCCAAACCGCCCGTGCGTGCCTTTGCTGGCCAGTCTGCACAGACGGCAGCACGTTCCGCTGCCTGCCCGGCCACGCTTGCAGGATCCCAGATGGGAAGGGAAGGGGATGGGAGCGGGACAGGGGATGGTACAGTGGGCAGACACGGGAAAGGGCTCTATCTGGGGCGGGTGGGGGACTACTAGTAGGTTAAAACAAAAATCTTGTTCCCATGTTCACAAAACTTTTTTTCATTGAACAGGGTGAACATGGAATAAAAATATATATGGAAATAAATAATATATAAAACATATAAAGTTTTTGTAGTTTGCAGCTATTAAGGCTTATAGGAATTTCACTATTGGGTCAAATATGACTTTAACTGTAAATTTATCACCCTGGGATGGTGCCAGCTGAGCAGACTTTGCTATAAAACATTTTGGAGGCTCCAGCACTGGAGTGGGATTTTTTTGGTGGCAGCAATCAGCATTTCTAACATCCAAGCACATATTTTTTTAATCGAGTATCAAAATAGCAGCTAGTACATTAGAGGAGATCACCCACCTAATGCCTCCAGGCCAGGAAACCAAAAAACGCACCCTGCCTACTCATCTCAGATTGAATTTACTGATATATTGGACTTTTGCAGATTAACTCCGGGGGGGGGGGGGGGGGAAGGAAAAAAAGCTGAATATCAAGGCAGAAATCTCACTCCACACCACCAATGTAGGGAAAAAATGAACCATCTATTTAATAGTGCGATAAGCTCAAAGCCTTCCAAGGGGAGAGCTACAGAGGCTGCCCGGGGGCAGGGGCAGAGCTGGGCTTTAGCCTCTGCCTGCGACGTGACACGGGGGGCACCCGGGGGGCACAGGCAGGTCCCAGGCACCCAGCTGGGAGCTGCTCCCGGGGCAGAGCCTGCAGAGATGCCCAGGGTGGGCAGGCCAGGAGGCATTGTGCACGCACTCATACACACAGCTTATACATACACCTAGACATGTCTTATACATGCATAGACACATACACACAGCTTTTATATATGTACATACACATATATACAGCTTATACATACACATATACATTTTTTTATATACACACGTGTACATATATACACACGCGCACATGCATATGCATACGCACACATCTCATATATATGTGGGTTTTTTTTTTTTTAATATATATGTGTATATATATACACACTCCGCACCCCCCCCCCCCCCCCCCCCCCCCCCCCATATCTTACACACAGACTCTTTTACATTATTACATTGTTGATTTTGGGATGGGGTCAAAGGGAGGTGTGAAGAGGGTGCCACTCATGTCACACCCCATGGCCCCCAGGCAGATGTTACCACAGCGCTGTTGTGGCTCTGTGTCTGCGTGTATGTGTGTGTGTGTGTATGAATACGTACGTATGTATGTGTATATGGGGGGGTGTCTGTGGATATTTATGTGTATGCGTGTGTGTATATATATATGGGGGGGGGGGTGTGTATAAGGGGTCTGTGTGTGGGGGGGGTGGCTATATGTGTGTGTATTTCTGTGTGCCTGTGTATGTATTTGTGTGCATGTGTATTTATGTGTATGGGGTGGGTGTGTGTAGATGTCTATGTATATACAGCCGTTGTTAGAACTAACTTAACAACAAACTATACATAACCGTATGCAATTCATTACATTAGTTCTAAAATTACCACGTAATTTGTAGTTATATGTATACAATTAAATATAGACTGGATACATTCTATCCCTGAACGTACAAAATGCACTGTACATTAAACGTACTGTCTGCTGTATGACGATATGCCTAATCGGTTACCAACGAGTAAAAAACCTAAAAACCGACATATTTTATATAGCTACCACTTAGATTATATACCATGACGCTAACAGAAGTTACTCAACAGGTAACACGAGAAGTGTGACATGACGTGCCGTGACGTACCACAGCAGGCCAGGCCGTTGCCTGTCCGCGCGCGCCCTCTCGTGGCCGCACCGGGCCCTGGGGGCGGGGGGGGGCCCCGAGGCGGGAGCGGGGTGATGCCGCCGCGATCCCGGGGGGTGATCCCCCCCCACACCCCCCCCCGTGCCCTGCAGCGGAACCGGGGATTCCTCCCGGGGCATCGCCAGCACCGGAGGTGGCAGAGGAATCCTGGACGAGGACAAGGACACGGTGACAGGGACGAGGTGGCCGAGCAGCTGGAGCGGGGAGATGGGGCGCGGGTGGCCTTGCAGCGCTCCACCAGCCAGCAGGGCTTCAGCCCTGTGTGAAGCAGCTTTTTATAAATCAAACAGTTAGCAAAACTTATTTCAAATTTGCGAGTTAGCGTGTTATCTGGCAAAATTTTAGAAATGAGACTTGCGCTTCTAGCTGCAGCTTCTGCCTTTTAAAGGGAAGTGCCGCAAGAGCTTTCAGGGAGGAGTTCTGGTGTTCGTGTCATGGGTTGGGGTTTTTTTGTTGTTGTTGTTGTTGTTTTAGATGCTACTTTGGACAATGGAAAAAGAGGGTATGGGTTGAATCACAAACCAAGAAAACCCTAGAGCTTTGTGTCTCTTACATAAATGCCTTCATATCCCAACATGACAGTGATATTCCCAGCTGAGCGTCACAGGCATATTTAGTCTCTTCTCAACAGCAAGTAACTGAGCTCTCCCAGTTTCTGCCCACAGCTACTAGATGTAGGGATGTTCCTTCCTTTGCCTCACAGAGCTTCACTTCTCCCGAATCCACTATACGAAAAGAACCGCTGTTTGTGAATTCCCCAAACAGAGGGGGTTTATGCAACCCTTGCAGATCTTCACACCAGCCACCTCCACCAGAAGCTGAAGCCGCTGTGATGTGTCCAGGCTTTTTTCAGCCCCCAAAGGCCATTCCAGCAGCTGGCTCAGAGCTGTTTTGTCACACCACCTTCTTTCTGACCAAAGGATGGGGGAGGGATGCGTAGAAACCACCACTGCAACTACACCCTTCCTTCCTCTTGCATGTCTTCTTCACAAAACACACCTTCAGAAGCTCCTCCCTGCGGTGATCCCTTAGCCATGGAGCTGAATCCAGCGTGTACACTCATTCCAGAACCTAAAAACAAAAGCCAAGGGAGAGCTCCGTCACTTGGCAAATAATAAATTAATCTGTGGTTTCTGAGTGTGAGTCTCAGCTGGAGCGTCTCAGCAGTCAGGAGCAGTACCAGGACGCAGTGAGGGGCCTGCGATAAGGAAGCAGTAAGAGGACTCAACGGGAAATTGTTTGGGAAGAAAGCCCGTTACAAGTAAATATCTTTCCTCCTTTGGCAAAGTGTGTAAAGTGAAGCTGGGGGGGGGAGAGCGTGATGAAATTCCCACCCCAACTGTAACCTCATCTCATCTTCTGTCCTGTTAGTGGGGAATGAGTAGCACAGGATAATGTTTCTTAAAGCACAGGTGCCTCACCTAAAACCCAAGGGTCTGTCAGTCGATAGCGACACCTCAGGAAATTAATGCAGCTGATTGATTGGCTTTTATTTCTGCTTTCCTCTAGTCCATCTCCAGTATTCAGCTGGTACCCCTACATCACTGGGGTATTTCTTGAGCACGGTCTTCCCTGTCACAAATCTAACATTGATTTTCTCATCCCAGAAAGTAAGACTGACATGGCTTATCACTACTGACAGAAATAATAACGTGGCCAAAATATATTTCAGGCCTTACTAGGGTTATTTGAGAATTGAGCAATATGTGGCTTAAATGGTGATGCGAGGTGGGAACAGGGTTTGGGGAGGAGTGGTGATAAGATGGAGAGTGGCCTTTCCTACAGCTCATTAGATCACAACAGAATACCTGGCTCCCGCATTAAATGAAAGAAAGTTTTTCAAAATCTTCTGCTCAACTGCTCTCTTAAGTGCCAAAACACTTACATGTCTATGCTTCCGTTAAGCTCCTTGGCAACTCCATCCTATTATAACTGCAATTATCTAAAGTTCACACAGTTATTAACGTGTTTTACAGCACCAGAAAGACAACAGCTGACTATGAAGGGCTGAGAAGTCATAGGTATGGCTGTGGATGCAGTTGGCAGGATGAATAATAAAATATTCATACAAGAGCCTTGTGTAATTTAAAGTGTGTACTGTTTCGGATACTCGTGAGATTTCATTTTAGATGAGGGGATGAAAATGATTTTTTGCAAAAGAAGTTGAATTAAATAAAACTGCATGAGGACACCTTAAGAAAAAGCCATACAAGATGGATTGCAGCCATAGGTCTGGGAAACAATAAGCAATGATCACACGACCACACATATTAAACCTTTATTTTATTTACTGACTCAGCAAGTGCTCAACCACAGTATTTTTTTCAATACACCCTCACAATACCATTGTTCATGTATAACTCGGGCTTTCTCTTTACAAAGAAGACTTTACGTAAGTTACAGCAAGATCCAGGTTACTCTGGGGTGCTGTTCCATCAGCAGCAACTCCTCACTGCTAATGGCCTCGCACCTTGCAGGCCAATGCCGGGTCCTTGCTGCTCACCTCTTCCCAAAGCACACGGAGGCCTGCTGATATGTAACACTGCCGTCACTGAAGGCACCTGAACCGATTTAAATATTAATGATTTCAGGAGTGCTCAGTGCTCTGGTCGGTGGTTTCCACAGAGTTAGCAGGCATGTCACCAACACAGAAGTCCAGGCTATTTTCAGACACTACGGAAAATGATCTTTCAAAGCAGTAGTTGCTATAGGCAGTAAAGATGGGCCCACAGTTGGTTTTTTTTGGAGGTACCACTAAATTACAAAAGAAAATAAGAAAAACTTTTGGTCACAACCCTCATGGATTAGAGCATTCTAGTCCCTCTTCTGTAAAAAAATAGTGTCTCTTCTGTCCAACTGCAGTAGAGCAGAGGCACAATAATTCTGGAATAACAAAGAAAAAAGCTTCTGAGAAGTGTCAAAAAGTAACACATACTTCCCCCATTTTATTCCACGTTGAGGCCACGGCCGTTGCCAACAGGACTGTTATTATGACCTCGGCAGGCACCGATCCACCTGACCATGAGAAACTCTGACACAGGTCACCTCCGTGTTGCTGTTTCGGAGCTGGGGTATCCGCAGGCGCCCTAATCGGATGAGTTACAGAGTTTCACAAGACGCGAAGGCTGCCGCCAGCACGTAGTGAGAGGTGCAAGGGATCAGCAGGTGAGGCACCAGGACCCTCCTCTTCTGAACAGCGGCTGCACAGCAAGACCAAGTGCTGCAGGAACACGTATTTACTTGCCAGTCAGACTGGGAAGAGGCTAAAACTCCTTTACCTGTTCCATTTCTCCCTCCCAAAATACCAATGTCTACACAATAACTAAAAAAAAAAAAAAAATAAAAAATATCCCAGATTTTTTTTTGAGAAATTCTTTATTACATTACTGTTAAGTGATGATGAAAAGATCTGCTGCTGATATTACAGAAATCCATCGATCCAATGCCACTGATAGCTGATCCCCAGCTGGCACCAGCACCAACAGTGATATACTGGTCCGTTAAGTAGCATCACATGGGGAGGAAAACATTTACTGCTTGTCTTTGGATAAAGGCCAGCATGCCCTATAATGCTTGATTGTAATGTGTTAATCAACCTTTTAAATACTAATCTGAAACTATGCTGCACAGACCTCTTCTGCTTGAGATACAAGGTGTGCCCAAGCCCCTCACACTACCTGACTTCTCTCTTGGAGGAGAAAAACCACCACCCCCCAAAAACTCAAGTGTTTTTCCTTCCCGAATCCAAGCAGTTCTGACCTCCTGGCAATTTAATAGTACCTGCATCCAGAGGGGTTTGTCCCTGTTAAAATGGCACAGTATGAGACACTAAAGCAGTGATATGCAAAGATAGTTAATTTTATCCTAGAGTAAGAATTATCAAATAAAAGTGTATTGACGTAGTAGGATGGAAATCTTAGTAAGAAGAGTACCAATGAAACAGGTATTTGTTAAAACAGGGGCATCCCCATTATTCAGGCATGGACTCCTTGAATTTCTATAAATGTCCAAAGCAGTAAAAAAAAAAAAAAACAAAACCCTGTGGAAAAGGCACACACAGTTATTCCCTCACTAGAAAAGGAAATGAGCCACAGATAAAGACTGGGCATCATTTCCAAGCCTTACTATAAAGCCATAAGAACAGTGGACAAGTATCAGACACAAGTAGGATGTTCCATATCTTAACAAAATGGTATTTTAATTTATGATTTCCTTGCCCAAGAAAATTGAAAGAGTTCAGGAACAGTAGGAGGAACGTGGAGTCTTTCTGAAGCCAAGGCTGACCCAACTCTGCAGAGAAATGCTTTGATCACTCAAGATCAGAAATCCTGTCGTAGTTTGTGTGTCATAACAGACTTAAAGATGGAATTTTAAAAACGCATACTTCACCTAGTAGTTCAGTGCAGCAACAAAGCTAAAGACAAACTAAGAGAAGCTGCAAAAGAAATGGGAACCATGAACTCCCCTGCTAGCAAATGATGCATTCGGAGAGAAAGACTGCAGCAGAGAGAAGAGACTGGTAACAGGCATGGTGTCACAGGAAAATTTATTGCAATGCAATGATGTCTGCAACTGCAATTCTCATCTTTTTAAAATGAATGTTGCCACTGCTTGCATGTCTAATTAATAAGATTTAGTAGTTGGTGAGGATGTTTTGTTATATAGTCAACTGCCAGCACTTACTCATTTACTGCACATGGTGCTTCTCTCCTGCTTCTCAGGTCTTCTGGGCCCTGGTTATTTAAATGTCAACTTTCCTACGTAATGAAGTTAAGCCCTCAAAAACAGAGGATGGACTTGTACTCTTCCATGTAGGCATGTGATTTATTTTTTTTTTTTCAATAAGAGATAAGGCACACAGTATACATTACAATTACCTTAAAAAAAAAATCAATATATTCATTCCAGTATTTTATTACATAAAAAGGTGATTGTCCATTGGAAATTTTTCACAAAGTGCAACCACATCTTGCGTAGTATCATTGACAAACTGTTTTTTTTCTGAGAAGGACAACTGGGTTAAAAACATAATGATAACTTAGAAAACTTAGTTATGGCACTAGAATAGAGAAACCCACTAAGCTGAGTGGAAAAAGGCAGCAGATGTTTAGCTGTCATGAAAGCAGATGTTTTTCCACATACCTGTGTAGTACTGAAAAAGTAAAGAAATAGTAAGAACTATAATCACCACCCTACTTGTTGAAATTAAAGGCTGTATCTGAACTGCCTGTATGTAGAGTCAAAAAATCTGTTACCACAAGTTTGACTGAGACCCAAATGCACACCTGTAAAACAGAATGCAGGATCTGCTGGGTACTTACAGAACATTAATGGCCTTAAATTTTTGAAGATTTTTTTTTTTTTATATATATATATAAAAGTGATAGTTGTTCAGGCATGAGGACAAGTGCTAGGGGCTCAAGGACTTACTAGTTTCAGAAGGGAACACAAGTTGTTTTGGAGTGATAGTTGTTCAGGCATGAGGACAAGTGCTAGGGGCTCAAGGACTTACTAGTTTCAGAAGGGAACACAAGTTGTTTTGGAGTAGAGTTATGAACTGCGACAGAGACAAGGACTGGCTGGTGAAGAAGTTCCTGCCAGACTGAAGGCAGTGTTTTGTATATCAAAAAGCAACCCTTGACTCATTACTCCTACTAAAAACATAAAAAACCACAAACAAACAAAACCACACAAACAAAAAAAAACCAAACCAAACACTTTAAAATTTAAACAAGCTATGTTGCATGCTCCTTTTAAATATAAAGGAAGAAGACCCAGCCTACTGTGAATGTAGATTTACAAATGACCAAAACAAGTATCTTTTCTCAAAAGTCGGGCTATAGCTGCAGTGTAGTAATTGTTTCTCCTCCTTGGCTCATTTGCTTTTGTGTTATTTGTATACTGTTTTGCAATGCTCAATTATTGAGCTCAGGAAGAACTTCGTTTGATTAAAAAAGAAATCATGTTCATGTTTTGTAACATTACAAAAACTACAGAAACTGCATTTCCAAATGTTTCTGATCATAATCTGAATTGTCATCTCTATACCATAGATTTAAGTTGTAAAAAGAAAAAGCTCATTAGTATTTCGTATTTATAGTTTCATCTGACCTGTGTTCATCTCTTGATATAAGAAGCAACACTCTTTTGAAAAACAGGGAGGTATGAACCCAGAATACTTGAGAAAATGACAAATCAGTGATGAACAAGAAATGGACTGCACATCTCTCCTCAATGCATTGTGACATACCAGTATCTAGAGACTCTTCTCAACTCCGCTACACATTTGGATTAATAGTGGAATACAAAAGTGATACAGTTAAACCTGAAGAAATACATGATTTTCATTGTTCCACTCAAACAGGCAAAGACCTGTTTAATGAAGTGTGGCAGGAAAGGTTTCTTTAACCCTCAATTCATACAAATACAATTAAAATTAAATTAAAATGATCACCTGGAACCTTCACCAACATCATTTTGTCCTTATGTACAGAAACCAAAGATGAGTTTGTCTGTCTCCTGAATACCTATCTAATGCATCATTACTTAAAAGGTTTTACTACTCAGTGAAACAGGAAGTTTCGTGACATCTTTTATTTTAGAATGAGCACTCAGTAAGTCAGTGTCCCACTTTTGATACTGAAGTATTCCACAAGATCAACCATTATGGTTCAATTAGGACCTTTTATCCAAAACACTTGGATTTTAGCACCTTAAATAAGAACTCAAAGTAACATCGTAGTAGTATCAAATGAAGACAGTTAATACCGTGCTCATCATCTGGAAAACATGGACCACACATACTAGGTGCATTTAGTTCTTAACAGAGAGTAAGGCAGAAGGGAAACAATTCCAAGCAATGCATTTGGCTGAATACAATCTGAATAATAACAAAATCATCCCAATTATACAAAGTCTTTCAAGGAGAAATCAAATTTGCTCCCATACATCAAGAATTCATAGTATTTAAATCAAATGTTCATTTACAATCAACCAGGTCAGTTGGGAATCTGTACCGCCCCCCCCCAAAAAATCTGGTTATTAAACATCAGTGGTACATCTAACTCAAAGTTTAACCCTGTACTGTACTGTAACTAGTCCTTTTTCAAAGATTTAAACAAACCCTTAAACCAGTAAAACGAGTAAGTTTCCAGAGTTAAAGCTATTTCTTCTAGCTCACTGCCTAGACAATGGGGCATACGCAACGTTTGCTTCCACAGGCACAATTCTTTGGCAGCGGCAGCACCCTGAATGGCATGACTTTTGCTTTCACTCCGACACTGCTCACGTGGGTCCTATAATTCCATTAACATCCCAGCATCACTTCTGGTAGTACAGAATCTCCTTTCTGCACTGATTTGGAGTGCATCCATTAAATATCTGCCTTAGCTTCTACCATGCTCCTAAGCACTTCTGTGGATTTCTGGGGACAGAGAGAATGGGTTTTGTTTATTTTAAAGAAACAGGCAGTCTAACCAGACGGGTCCTAAACACCATGATTTCAGGCATCTTTGGCCACTGTAACATTATTCTTCACAATTTTAGGCAGCTGCCAAGTGAGCCTAGCAAACTGGCTTCCAAGAGAATCTTTCAGCACCGTACTCTGCTATCTAACAGCAGTTACGAATCAATGACCAACTCACATACCCAACATGGACACAACTACTACAGATGAACATCAGTGTATTCTGAGACTGTATTTCTTCTTTTCCACTTAACTTAGGTTTGTGATGTTAGACACACAGATTTGTATGTTAATTTCAAACAGCAACTAAAACATAAGAAGTTACAAACTAAAGTAGTCAATTGCTGGCATTAAACATTACCTTTCCTGTAACTAAACAAATGGCCAATATTAATAAGTAAACTGGTGTTTTCAACATAAAAGTCTTAACTTCAGTAATCTCTGCTTCCTTCCTTCCCTCTCAGTAAAGCCAGGAATTGTATGCAAAATTAGTTTCCCTTCAAAGAAGGGTAGAGCAGCATTCAGTCTGGTTAGCGTGTCCGTCATAGATCCTCTCTCTGTTTGGTAGCTCGGTTGTCCTCTTTGATGCTATTAGATTTCTTGTCTGCGTCTTTTTTCTTCCTTGCTTTTTCAGGTTTTGTTTTGTTTTTCACTTTCTCACTTTCTTCTGCTCCTTTGCCAGGATAAACCTGACCTTCCAGAGTAACATCCGCACACCTTTCTTGATTTATCAGAAAGTCTTTGATCTCCCAGGCGTAACCACCATCACGTAGCATAAAGATGGCACGATTTGAGCCAACAATAAACCTAGAGGAAAGATACATATTTTTTCAGTTAGTTCTGTGCCTTTCAAGTACTACAGCATTTTGCATAATTCAGAGCACCTCCACAACTGAGCAAGACATTAGCCTTTTGTTGTTGCCTGAGGATGAGGACAAAAGAACAATTTTCTAGTACAAGTAATAATAAAATGTATTAACTTTACAAATAATCAAGGAGGACTAAGAATGCAAAGAAAACTTAAGAACTAATTTGGCACTATGTAAAATCTACTAATGGGCATTAAATTTGCTTTATACACTTGCTGCAACCCTTCTCAGCCTCAATTCAAGAGCACAACACTCCTCTGTTTCAAAATGATCCTCTCAGAGAAAAATCACACTTTTTTAGCCAGGGGAACAAAAAGCCTTTTGTGGTGACAAGTCTTCCAAGTGTGATGTTTTCCATCAAGCACATAAAGGCAAACTACTGCAGCTAAAACAGCTGAAACATAACAAGATAAAAAGAAACTAGGCTATACATACGTCATACATAAGCATTATAGATATTTTTGCACCACACCAGAATTTTTGTAGTGTAACTTAAAACAAATTGGTATATAAACTGATACAGAAACAAAGGAATAGTGACAGGCGATGGAAGTGGGGAAGGGCACGCAATGAACAGCTGGAGATTTTCAGGAAGAAAGAACAAGGGTTCTGTAAAAGCAAGAACTTTATCCTGACGTACAAAAGCTTACCTTTGCACATCATAGTTGGCATTGAAGAGACTGCCCTGCCACAAGCTAGTAATTTCTTCCGTCTCCTTTTCCGTGGGATTTCCCGACACCGTGACAAACATCATCAAAGTCTTCCCCTTTTTCGTCAGCTTCAGAATACTTTCAGGCTTGCCTGGATCAATTTTTGAGAAATCTATTGGTGCTGGAGGCCTCTTGTGTTCGGGAAGATCTCCCTCTTCAATGTCATCATCTTTCTGTTTTGAAAAGGAAAAGGAGGCTTTGAACTCAACTGTTCCACAAAGCTGTTCTTTTTTTGAAATTTCCCATTGTTTAGAGAATAACTCTGCTTTGATAAAGCGAAAGTATTGTGTGGTTTAATGGTGGAGATTCTCAAATCAAACAAAATAGTGAGTTTTGTCTCAAGACACTTAACCAAAAGCGCTCCTCCCTTTTATAACCCTCCCCTCAAAATGATGCACGTGTTGATATTGACAGGTATAATCTCATTTTACCATGTACTGAGAAATATTTCAGCCACAAGACTAATTCAATATAGTTCCATCTAGGTACTTTATAAAATAGCACTTTTTTTTTCTCTTCAGTTTCACAGAAATTTATTAAGTATACAAGATGGACTGAGAAAGTTGCACTAAAAGGCCTCATACACACACAAATAAGAGTCATCCATCTGTGTATTGCTTTCAGAGGTCAAAACTCACTTCTAGGAATCACGGGATCACTTGAGAACGTAATTTTCCTTACTTTGTGTCTTTAAAAATAAAAAGGCAAGAATTCAAAATTTCGATGGTCATACAAGAAAACTTTTATTAAGTGTTTCATGACTCTTCTAAGGCACAGATGAAGAACAGCTCACATTCTGACAGCGTAATCAGCAAGAGTAAATTGCTGTTAGAAAACAGATAAAAAAACCTCGAGGCCTCTGCTGAGGTTGACAGGCATTTAAATATTTGCAAAGGCAGAATTCAAACTGCTGCCCCTTAAAACAGCTCCCAACAGAGAGGAGTGAATATAGTGGCAACTTACATTGAGCTAGAACTTGATTTCTTAAACAGTATTTGTAGCACAGAATTAACAAAAAAAAACCCCCAAAAACCCAACCCGAACAGAAAAACACAGAACCCTTATACTGCCAGCCACCCAAGCACCAGTAAATCAGCAGGAATTAAGGCAGATATTTTAGGTGTTGTTTTGACTTCAAACTTTTAGTGAAAATATTCATCAATCCTTTAGGAACATGAACTGTAGCAACACCTAACAATGTTCTCCTCAGAAGCCTCAAAAGTCAGGAGCTGAGCTTGATTTTTAGATCTAAGTGTGCATTAGCTTCTCAGTTCTGCACATGCACACATACAAACTCCACATCATCCTCTTATAACATGCCACTGCAGGAAGCATCCCATACTCTTTCAAGGTTAAGGTTTTGTACAAGTGACCTTCTTTTCCCATCTCAATTATGTAGAGTTTGCTGTCTTTTGACAAGGGAGTTTAACATTTAGTTACTGCAGAGTAAAAGTCATAGAAGCCTTAGATTTTATCCTTTCTTTCATTACTAATTACATATCTGTTTCGATTTTGCATGTCTGAACCACGCTTTCAAGTAGTTCACATGCCTTTGAAAATTCCACATGAAGTGAACTGGGAGAAAAGCAGAGCCCCAGGAAAGTCCCGCTGCCCTCACTAAGTGGGAACAATACTTATTTTAGAGGAAGCTGGAAAATGCTCATGTTGGTAAAGTACTGTGAAAATACAAAATCTTACATGACCAAATGAAAAACATTCTTCAGATGTAAAAGCAAATCAATCCTAATTTTAGACCAGTTTGGCTAGTGCAAAAGCAACTTATTTCACAGTTTTGAAAGAGAAAGATACGCCTTACACAATACAGAAATTGACTTTGGATTTAGTAACAACACTATTTAATAACATACAGTACCTAGTTTTCCCATAACTATTCAATGAAATGTTCATAAAGCTGTACTGTTACAGTTTAAATAGAAATACTATAAGAAGTGGTCAAAAGCTCCCCTATACAACACTTTTCTTGATCCTGTACAAGTTATCATGCAGTTTTGTATCTATAAAGCTTTCTACAAAGTAAAAGATTCAAAGTGCAAGCTTTTGCTTTGAAATGCCTAGCAGATTCATTCATTTAAAAAGTAACATGAAGATTCAGAGGGAAAGCATTACATAGATACAGTAACAACTACACATTCTTTCTCCTCCCCTCAGCTCCCATTCTCATACATTTCTCATCAATGCCCTGGATTTTTATTTTTAAGAATATTATCAATATATAATCACCTAATTCCTTAGCCTACTCAATAATCGTAGCTCAGAGTCAAGCCTGAGAAACCTTGAGCTTCTAACAATAATGAACTATTTTAAATATGACATTTCAGTAACAGAAAGACCTCTGGACCAGATTCTCAGTTCTGTTTCCAGCTCCTCTGGACTCAAGGCTGCTGGAGAGTCCCTTCCCATGAGGGAAATCCCTAGATGGCTTCCTTCAAGCTCTAGTTGTGCAACTGAGCTGCTGAAGCAACTGCTATCTCTTTTTCCTGTTCCTCATGCTCATTTTCTACTAGATCACTCTCCCAGTCCACCCAGCATACATACGGTTGCACCAGCATGGTGCAAGGGGCAGCACAGAAGTGTGAACTGAGAGGCGGCTGCTCATTCTGGAAAGGCTGCTGGAGCCACAGCCTCGGCCTCACCAGGCTTGTGGCTGATGCCAAGGATGTTATAACCACCATCCTCCAATGCTTCTAAACTAATTGCCAGGGAAATAAAAAATATGAGGAGTCATCTCACTCAGTTGAAAGTAACGACACTTGATTCTGTACAGATCTGCACCCTGTGCCCCTCACTCCCAAGCATAATTCCTGCTCTTATCCAAATTCATAATGGCCCCTTTGTTTCTCATCCCACCCCATCATGTCCACTCATGCCCTTCCCTTTCTTCTCCTCTATCCTCCAGCCACCACCCCCTCAAGTCTTTCATGTTCCTTATATGTGTCCTGACTACCATCAGGCAAAATGCCATACAGCTGACCATCCCAAACAACCACTAATTGTTGAGCCCCTGCTTCAGTAACTTTTTTCTTCTAGGGCTCTGGCTGTATGTGCATTTCCTTAGTGGCAATGCCAACCCGAGCAGCAAGGTCCCCAGCTGCTCAGCCACATCTGCACGCAACATGGCTACGAGCATTTGTGCAGCACATGGAGAACAGCATCAGAGACCTGCTTCAGCTAAGGAGGAAAATCCCCGAGCAGCCTCCTGACCCTGCCTGCCACATGGCTGGAACAGGATAGGCAGCCAGAGTTGCAATAGCACTAACTTGAGTCCCTCCTTCATCCAGGCATCTAATTCATGTACTCTTAAGATACTCATCTTTGAAGATTTTTCCTATGCTGCCAAATTTGGTTGAAGTTGGCCAATATTATCATTTAAGTCTTGATTTTTTAGCAGCTGGGACTACCTGGTCCTTGGCTGATACCACTAACAGAAAGGTGAACTTTGAGCTTTTTATGTAATTTTATTTAAAATTTTAACTCAATTTTCTAAGAATCTCCCTTCCTAAAGGGAGATACACAGTAACAGTCCATGGCATGAACAAGTCCATAATCTGCCAACCAGGTCCAAGGCAGGCATCCTTACTTCTCCCAGAAGTTATTTTATATTACAGGTACAAAACCTACTTTTCCACCTGACTTAGAGCTGTAGCTGGTGTTACAGGAGACAGAAAGTTTCCCTCTATTATTTTCTCCAGTTTTTGTGCAAAACGTTCTGGGAAACAGCCGCATGGGAAAGAATAAAAGACACCGATGAGCGCTCTGGCATTTATCAGAACATGATGGAAGACAAGAGTAGTGAAAAGAACCAAACAGTGGCATGACAGCCTCATGGAGAAAAGAGTGACGGGGAACTGCCAAAGAAAGTCAAGGCAGCAGGGCTCATGGCGATGAAGTGGGACAAGAGAGAGCTGGAGTTAGAAGTCATTACTATGAGGAATGGCAAGCAAGGAAACGCCAAACAAAAAAAACCCAACTACATATCTACTCTGTAAATGAGTATTTCTCCTGCTATCCACCCTTCGGTCACAAAACATATATTCCTTAATACCCCCAAACAGCGGACATTTAAGTCAAACCAGGCTGCTGGCAAGCATCGACAGCATGTTTGGGGCTCAGGCGCCAGGAGGAGGGAAGGGGGGCAGCAGGGCACACTGTGGGCACCGGGGGTGATGGGAGCTCCCCCAGGAGCCCCTTCTGTACCCGTTCGCCCCCATTTTGTAACCTCCCCACACCCAAACTCGAAGCCTCAGAGGAAGGAAAGCGGCACCTGCCACGCCAAGGCCGCCGGGCCTCGGGGATCCCTCCCGCCTGTTCCAGGCCTGGGCCCCAGCTAGGCCCGGGAGAAGAACGGCCGGGCCGCGGGCGCCAAACCTCCCGCCTTCCCCCGGCGGAGGCGCCGCGGGGCCGGGCAGATCGGCCGCGGAGCACCCGGCAGGGCTGCCCCGAGCCAGGAGCCCGGCCCACGGTCGTCCCGCTCCCCGCGCCGGCGGCAGCCGCGGGGTCCCTTCTGCGGGATCTGGGAAGCGCAGCCCCGCCGCGGGCCCCCGGCCCCTCCCCGCACCTCCCACTGCTCCAGCAGCCGAGCCATGTCCGCGTCGTTGTAGTCCCGAATGTCCTTCTTCTTGGCCGGCCCCGCCCGCCGCTTCCCCTCCGGCTCGCCGGCCCCAGCCACCGCGCACAGCCACAGCGCCAGGCCCAGCAGGGCCCAGCCAGCGACCGCCGCCATCTTTTCCCGAACCTCGCCGCCGCGGGAGGGCGGCCCCGGCCGCTTTAAGGGGCGGGAGCAGCGGCGGCTCGGCCCGGGGGAGGGAGGAGGAGCTGGAAGGGGAGAAGGGGCGAGAGCGGCAGCGGGCGAGGCGTCACTTGGGCAGGGACTAGGGGACGGGGCGGCGACCAGAGCCGCCTTCTCGGTTTGTGCGCGACTGCTCCGAACTGGGGAGGCGGTGCTGCTCTCCGAAACGTGCCCGAGCACCGGGAGGGAGCCGGGGCGAGGGGGAGGATGGCGAGCACCCTCCTCCTCCTCCTCCTCCTGCGCGATGTCGCGCTGTCCCCACACAATGGGCCGCTTGAGGAGGCTCCCGCCCAGCCCCGGCCTGCGGCGGTCGGGGCCGCTCTGCACGGGGTTCAGTCCCCGCAGGTCTTGGCCCCGACGGGAGATGAAAGGTGGACGTTGTTATTGTTATTTTTTGTTTTTAAAGAACCGTATGATAGACCAGCTCCTGGAATATAAGCTATGTGATTTCTTCTTGCTTTTTTTTTTTTTTAAAGCAGGATGACAAATATCCGGGTTCACTATGTGATAGGAACTGGGGTCATTGCACTGAGTCTTTAACAAGTATCTCAGCTTGAAGAAGACTTTAAAAAAGCCATTTGTTACTACAGTACAACTCCAGAACATCTGATCACCACAAAAAATTAAGAGATAATGGCCTTTTCCGTTTACAGACTACTTTTCCATTATCCAAAACAAACCAAATTACACAGATTGATGCCTCCTTAGCCTTATTACACTCTCCAGTCTTCCTTTTTTTTCCTCATGGAAGCTATTTATAATCATCTCTTTTGCCTTTTAGACTCGGACTCCAAGAAGTTTAACCTTGGGAACTGAAGGAAGCATCAGAGTAACTGCTACTGGTCGATACTAATTGTGGTCAGGCTGATAAATGAACAGGGCACTTTTCCATTCAAGCAGAAACACTGAAGGGAGAGCAGGTTCAGGGAAGAGAAACTTGTTCAACCCCAGTTCTGTTACTGTATATAGTCCTATAATGAACCAGGAGCCCACTGCCCTTATGGGCACAGCGTGCAAATACAAAAAAAAAAAGCAGTCAGTAGGCGGGGGCTTGGGAGGCTTTCCAAGGCCTGGACTAACTCCTGATAAGACACTGAAGGGCTATGTAGCTTGTGAGGGCCAGGGAGACATGCCACATGAAGCAGCAGCTTGCCAAGTGCACGCATGAGAAACAGCAGAGGAAGATGTGGGATCCAAGATTTCAGCACCCTGATAAACAACCAGCCTGGTCTGCAACCTCCCTACTGAGGGTTATCGTTTTAGAGCGTTTCAGACATACTGCCAGTGCGCCTGAGAAACAGGAAGCAGTTAGACCATAGCTATTCATGGAGCTTGTTAAATGTACGGTAACTGAAACGGGGTTTTACCCAAGTACCTTCCACAAAGCTGTCCAATAAGTCACTAATGAGCGTATTTGCTTAGTGATTTCTCATTAAATATAATGAACATCAGGTATACTATATCAGCTTGCCCTGATTAATGAGGTTTTACCAAAATATGTTTCTGGTAACTTTTGTTATTACTGGATCATGCATACATTCGCTGGAAAAAAAAAAAAAACCTAAAGATTCAATTTTGGAATGCTGGACTTAGAGCATGAAATATTTTCACTGAATTTCTACTGGGAAATATTTTCTTCAATTCTGTTTTCTTTTATTAGAACAAACCAAGCCAACTTTGACTTTCTTTAATACTTGGTGCTACATTCAGACGTGGATCTCAGAAGTAACCCAATTCCCTTAGGTAAGTGAACAAGTCGTTCAGTATATCCAGCACTGCACCAAACAAACAACACTATGCGTTTCCTTGTCATGCACAGAAAAGCTTTAATTTGAAAGGGAGATATCTTTCATGCTTGGCTCTGGCCTTGCAACTATCTCTGTTCAGGCAGAATTCCGTGTCCAGGAAGAACTTGTTCAAAGTACGCCCTTCGTGGAGTCAGGACAAACACCTATTCAGCCTCCTCTGTACTCTGCTCTTCTTTCCCATGCAAGAAACAAAACCAAAGCAGCTAGAAATAACATATCATTGACAGGGGCAAGTTAAATTGCATTTTATTTTTATTGAAGCACACTGTGTTTTGTTCAGAGTATCTATAGAATCATGCAAATACGCTTTTTATAGCTTACGCATTTTCATATTCCTTTAAAGTTTTTATAGTCCGAGGAGCTCACACTACTATGGTTACAATACACAACACATCCAATAAGAGATAGCTGCTTTCATTATAGATTGCAAAAGTAAGGTGTTTAAGGCTTTATCCTCTAGCTTGAAGTCCCATCTAGTCATTCCAGGGAATGTCTCAAGCTGTGGCTGTCATTTTTACTTCTGCAACATGCAAATTTTATTAGTAGTATTTTCAATTACAAAGTTACGCCTTATCAGGAAGGTGAATCTACCTCCCCCCATTGATGTAAACTGTTTTCATTATTGAGTAGGGTTGGGTCAAGCTGTAATTTGAGAAGATTCAGGATGTTCTACATTTGTTAATGAAGTTTGGGAGTCTCTTTTTTTTTTTCTTTACTATAATGTGCACTTTTGGAAGTATATTTGTGCAAAATATACTTCCCATACCATTATTTCTTATGAGTTAGGAGAAGAATGTGCATATATTTTAGCTGCCAGAAGCTCTCTCCAGTCTTTGGTGGTGGTGGGTTTTTGTGTGCAGTTTTCTATTTTAAGTAGATGTAATATGCTGGGTCTTAAAGCTTGTCCCTTGACATTCCTTGGAATGAAACCTTGGAAAGAACAAAGAACTCGACTTCACCAAGGAAAAGGCAGCACCTTCTTGGAAGGGCATATAGACAATTAAGAGATTACACTAACAGGATCAGAAGATCAGCCCTAAGCATGCAGAAGGGAGAATGAACATGCAAGGACCACCTGCTATCAACACATGCCATGTCTGGAAGAATTAATTCATTTTAAGAACTCTGGTAATACAAGAGGATATTTAATAGTGGCTCAGATGAATGAGATTGCGAACGGCAGCCTTTTAGTGATTACTGTGAATATCTAAAATGATTGAGATCTGGGTACAGCTCTGCTCTTTATACAGCCTGATAGGCATTAGAACTGCTTTTGCACCTACCAGCTTAGTAGAGGACCAGGACAATATTGCATTAAATAATACAGAAGACTTGCTGAGCAACAGATCCCAGAAATCTTGAAGCAAGTTTTGAGATGAGCCAGCATTCAGAGTATTTTTACTCTGTCTAGAAGCAGTTATACATTTTACAGAATGTCAGGATATTCTGAGTTACTTTCAGTAAAACATTGAAAATTAATGTCTTTGCAGGTCAAATTATCTTAAGTACTCTAAATGCTCCCCTGCAGAGACAATCTAATACATGAACTCTCATGCAAAGGTAGTACATATGTTAATTCAGACCTCTGAATGCAGTCACATTCAGAGAAAAACTTGAAGAATCAGACCTGAACATGTTCTCTTTAAAAACAAGAGGAATATTTCTAAATCTCAAGAAAGAAAAGAAAATATTCTTTTCAATACTGTTACTAGCAGCAAAGCAAGCAAAATATGCTGTCATCTAGAGCATAAACATTTGAATGATTCAGAATAACTTCAGTCCTCAAATTAATTTCATGCATAAAACGAGCACACTCACTTGCCATCTATTAAGAGAATGCAGATGTTTGTTCCAGAGCTAGTCAGACCTTGAATTTTGAGGTCCAATTTGAAAAACTAAGTCTTTAATTCAAAATTCTCCCAAATTTGGGGTTAATTACTGTGATTTGTACATGAAATATTGATTCAGGTACTAACCTGGAAATTCAGATTCTGAATTCAGTTTTGACCACAAAATAAATCTTTACCCTAAATTTATGTTATCCTGTGCATGTGCATTTTATAAATTAAAACTTACTGACTGTATGGAGATGTTTGACAAATGACATTTAGCTTCGTATCATTACCTATCTGATCAGGTTTGGGGAGGGGGCACGACGCCTGACTGTCTAGTCAGCTGCAATAAATTCAGAACCACCACATAATGTTCCTGTTCATACTCATCTTACTGCACGATTTGCTACAAATCTCTGCTGGTTAAAACTATGTACCGGTTACACAATTTAAAGTTACCCTATTAAGAAAAGAATTACGTTCAATCAATGTCAAAGAAGGTTTACACAGTTCCCGCAGGAATTCCATTTATAGTCTAATTTCCACAATCTAAGTGAAATTAATTTTGTAGTCCCAATTTAATTTCAGGTTTACAGGTCAGTTTTGGCACCTACATCTAATGTAAGTAATACATTACATGAACTTCTGATGAATTAAAGGCGCTAGACTTAGACCAGTAATGATCAGCAGCTCTCCTCATGGAACACACAGGCAGAATGAGAAAAGTGTAGGATCAGAGACTCCTATGAAAACATCTGTTAAAATTCTCTCACGATATATATTAAAAAAGGGGGGGGGGGGGGGGAAACAACCCAAACCCTTCTGTAGAGCATTACAGCTGCAGGACAGAACATAGGACCAAAAGTGCAATTCAGGAAGGGTGGGCCCTTCTACATTTTGTTCAAAATACTGTGTTCTCCTTTCATCTCAAAAAAAAAAAAAAAAGACCCAAACCCAACAAAAACACAGACTGAAAAGTCTGAAGGGAGGGTTTTGGATTCCTGTTTACGCTGGACCATTCTCATCAATAGCATTTACCACTCTTCCATTAAGTGCTTCTGAGTTTCAAGCCAACTGACCTACAAACCTCCATCTGGCCCTTCTTGCCTGCTCCAGGGAGGGACAATGGACACAAGAGCTGTGTTGCACCTACGTCTCTCCTAGGTGCTACCCTCATAAAACATCATTAGGTGTAGGAGGGAGCCTCATAAAACATGAAGTGTAGGATGGATATCCATATGCGGAGATGATAGATAAGAACATGAAGCAGAAAGCATTATTGGCTGTATCAACATAAAATACGGCACAGCCTTCCATTCCGTGCAAGAGGAGTTTTGTAGCTGCATTTTCCTTTTCATAAAAATGTCTCTTTTCCATGTCAATGTATTAAATATCCATGGTAACAGCAGGGGACAACCAATCGATTATATATGGTAAGTGGTGAAAACAACAGTACAATAAATGGTGAATTAAAAGACAACAAAATAAAAACCACTTTTGCTGTATTATCTTTCAGTTGAGCAGTATTTTAGACATAACTGAGATATTGATGATACTGATATCTACGTAATAAATTTTTTCTTACCTTTGATATTGTGGTTTTAACTATGCCGTAATTTAAAAAAAAAAAAACCAAAACACATCAAAACACCAAGGTTAAGCTTGTCTGCGAAAGCCCACCTATTATTCTCAAAGCTACCTATTTATACACAAAATAATTTTCAAAGAAGAAAAAACAAAACTTGTGACTGTGTTTGCATTTTGCTGTCACAAATGGCCAGTTAACTGTTCCTCCAGATCTCTACCTGTCTTTTTTTGCTACACGCAGACCAGTTCTCAGGTTGCATCCCTGGTGTATCAACCATGATTACCTCTGCAGACCTGAGACGGACCCAGACTGCGCAGTTTTAGTCTCTCACAAAGTAAATGACTGCAAGTACTGACCACAAACCACTTAGCATCAAACCATTTAAGACCAAATAGACCTTACACCCAATAAACCAGTCAACACACTTACTTTCCCTTATCTATGACTTACCAGTCCGTTGCTGGAGAGAGGAAGGCCCAGCTTCTTCCAGCCTCTTCTGCAAAGTCTGCCTCCATGTTAAATTATCTCTTCCATCAGTCTCTGCCAACTTTATCCTCCTTAGTTCTCAGCCTGACAAACCAGCTGCATCCCTCAGAATTGGAGCTATCATCTTGTAATTACCACCTCGTAGGTTTAGTCACATATAGCTGACACAGGGGAACTGCTGAATTGCCTTTTATTCCTTCATCAGCTAGCTCCCTGTTAAGTTAGATCGATACATCTATATATACATTTATACAGGAAAGTAATACAAAGTAGTATAACCCATTGTATAGTAACTTCCTCTCGCCAGCCTGGCCACATACAGTGTTCATAAAATTATTACAACTTGCTGTTCTTCAGCTATTACTCAACACTGGCTACACTGGCAAAAATCAATTCCTCCGTCACAAAAAAAAAGATTTTACTAAGCAATAAAAGGACCAAGTCCTGTCAGATGATTTGGGAACTTCAGTTTCTGTTGTACTCAGCACAATGCAAAATAAAGATCAATGTGACGAAAGAAGAGCTCATACAAGTAAGCCAATCTTCTGTACACTACTAAGCCATGTTAAAAAGTCTTTTAATCCCTTCAATCTGACAATGCCTGCTGTTTTGAGCCGCAGAGAGTTATTTCATTCAGCCCTTTTTAAAAAGCCAAGCATGGCCACCTGATTTTCATGTCTTCTAAGTCTGTACACCAATTCACAGAGCTGCCCAAGTCCTGCGGGTCACCTTTGGACTCAGCAGCCATGAAATAAATGGGTATGCACACATTCTTCTTGAAAGAGATGTGCAAAAGACTAATGAAGGAAATACCCACCCCAAACATCACCAAGTTACCTCCTAAACCACACAGGTACACCTACTGGCCCATAAAAGCATGTAACTAGCTGATCCTCAATTCTACTCAAATTAGTGCAGTCAAGAGAATCTGTCTTCAAGGCTCCCTTTTACAGTAAGACTATGTGTCGATGGTCAAATAATAACTGTGGTAAACCCAGACTATGAGTGATCCTGAACCTAGCCAGGCCAGGTGTACTTATGAAGCAACAACACAGTGTGTAGGAAGGATCTAACAGGCTGCTGCTTCAAGAAATGCCTCTTCCATGGTGAAAACGACCAATTAAGGTGGTATTTTCTAGGTTATTTTTTTTTCCAAACAGCAAACCAAAAGCAATGGTCAGGTCATTCTTTATCACACATTTCATATGTGGAAGAGCTGAACACCCAGGGCTGCTACCAGAGGAAAATGTCATTTGGCGAGACTGCCTCGGAGACAGACCGTCCACAAGCAACACCTACTACATGGCAACAATTACCGGTTTTGCTCCTTGCTAATACTGAGGCAGATAAGCAGTGGACCAGTCCTGCGCACACATTGAAGGACCTCAAAGAATATTTGCTTATTTTACAGCAGTTCCTAAGAGCTTTGGTGGCCCTGTCAGCTGCTGGGAACTGCCATGGGTTACAGCCTAGCTGTGTTTCTGGTGTGGGCAGCTGGGAGGAAGGCTGTCCTTGGGGAATGGCACAAATCACACGGAGCATCACGGCGGGCAGCCGCATCTAAAAATGGAAAAGATTATTAGGTCATTTAACACCTCTTCTAGCCAGGGGTGAGACCTACGTTTTCTAAAATGAAATCTTTCAAACCCTAATTAAATGTAGTCAATCCTCATTAAAAATAAACTAGGTTAATATTTATGAGAGGCATTCCTCGTGCTACATAGTGTCTCACTGCCTCATTTAAGGACCTATCTGGAAATATTTTGAAATACAATTCAGCTGGCTTCTCCTGCCCATTGATTTTTTATTTTTTTCAGAGTACTCTGAAATCATCCCTATTTATAGTTTAGAAACCGAGTTGTTGGCAGGAAGCCAAAATTGTTTAGGCCCAAATCATGACCTTCCTTTAAACTGCTATAATCTGACTCAAGTAAACAGAATTTCCCTCACGCTGTTGTGTGAGGAGGGATGGGTGGAGAACTGCCATATTTTCGACACACCCAAAGACCAGTATCTGCCCCTTTCCTCAGGCCTGGCTCTATGGCAAGGGTTTCCCCCGCCCCCCAAAAGCGTACATCCTGTTAACCCTCCGCTTTCACATCTGTATTCATCCTGCTCACGTCCCACTCTACGAGTCTGTAGAGAAGGCCAAGGGGTCCTCTAGCTAATGGGTGAAAAAATGTACAAATAAATTTGTCTGAAGCTCTTTTAAACGTTTGCGATCCGTCAGATGGGCTCTGTTTGTGCCAGGACATTGTTGGATCTGGCCTGCAAGTGAGGAGCCTGGTCCAATTTTTGTTTATTTCAAGGTCACTTTATACCCCTGCAGTAGTATGAACCTAGTGGGATGTTAACGTAACTCTGAATTGGGACAAGTGTATTTCTGGATTTCTGTAGCCTGCTAAATGCATTGTAAATGCCCAGAATTAAGAGGCTAACTTAAAAAGGAAAGTCGGATTGAAAGGAGGAAAAGACATTATTTAGCTACAGTTTGAGCTGCAGCAAAATATGTAACAAATGTAAGATGTGGTTTCCACATGGCCTCTGATTATTCAGGATTATGTTGATAGAGATACTGCGTGATAGGAAAGAATCTGATGTATGGGACATAAATATTCTCATCACCATCATTTACCAAACTATATATTCCCTTTGAAAGCACCCAGGCAGCATTATCCCCATCTTCTTGTAACTTGTTCCAGCCCAATTAGTAATTTTAATTTTGTTATTGTTTAATGGCATATACTTGAATGCCTCAGATTTACTGAGTGTAACATCTTGCTTTTGACAAGAGCTGTCTAGTAAAGTTCTTGGTGTGCTGCAGAATGGAAACAGGCCAGAGGAGAAAGTCTTTGCTGCAGAGGCTTTCTGTACACAAAGTTAGCGTCAGTAGGTTTACATTTTCCCTGCTAAATTCTAACAAATGGCAACCAGTCTCCAAAAACAGTGCCAGAAACATGAGAGAGACATTCATTCTCATTGGTGTAAAAAAATGGGTCAAGACCAGTGCTGAGGGAAATATTTCTGTGTAAATAAAGATGTAGCAATGCCCCATACCATATTTACAGCACCAATCACGGCTTTTTAACGCAATGACAGCGAAGCCAGCCGACCCACCGGCCGTAAGGAAGGCCGCTGTCTTTGGCACTGCGGAACTGTCTTTGATCCACTACCGTACGGGCTGAAACAGGGAATGGATTCTGCTACCTGAAGCCTGACAGTCCGCAAAGGACGCTCAGTGCCGCGGCCCCGGCGCTGCCAGCCCTGCGTCTCCTTCCCGAACCCCGCCGAGCGCTGACAGGGCCGGGAGTTCTCACCGGAACGTCCAACTTACCTGGCGGGCTGCCCGGGGCAGCGGGCCTGGCGGGCGCGGGAAGCGGCACCCGGGACGCCTGTGCCCCGGCGGGCTGGGGCGGCTTCTCGGCTCCCCCCTCGGCATCTCTCCGTCTCCGAGATCCGACCGCACGGCGCGCTCCTGCCCAATCGGCGGCCGCACCAGCCCACCCGGGCCGAGCTCATCCGGCTGTCCCTCTCCGGCTCCGCTTCACTTTCCTCCCACCAGCCTTGGCCTCTCCCTCCCCACGCTCACCCCCACGCCGTGCATTTATTTATTCAGTCAGCCCTCTTTAATCCCCCGCCCGGCGGGGACGGGGTTCGCCTCACGCCGGCGGGGCAGCGCCCGTGAGGGGGCGCGGCGCCCGTTGGTGCCGTTGGCCGGTGTCTGGCGCGGGCCCGCGGCCGCCGGTCGGTCGGTCGGTCGGTCGGTGCCGGCCGCGGCACGGCGCTGCTGCCCCCTCCGCCCGGGAGGAGCGTGAGGCGGCGGGCGTGGAGCGGGGCGGCGGGGGGAGGGCAGGATTTAAACGAAGGGCGGTGACACCGCACAAAAGATTTCGATAGGCTTAAGTGAGGTTACAGCAAAGGCAACGGGGAGGGGGGAGCCTCCCTCAGAGCCATGCAGCGTCTGGCTGGCAGATCCGCCGCAGCCGCCTCTTCCCAATAGTTTGTCTGAAAGCCTGAGAAAGGGAATTTAAAAGAAGATCCTCCCCGCTTCTTTTTTTTTTTTTTTGCTTTTCTTTTTTTTTTTTTTTTTTTTTTTTCCCTGGGAGTTGGCGACTCAGCCAGAAAACATGGCAGGAGGAGCACAAGGCCGGGCGGGTCGCAGCATCCGCGGCTGTAGCCCGGAGCCACCACCCTTGTTTGCGGGAAGAGCCTAAGTTGGCGCGGCGGCGGCCACAGCGGGAGCCGGGCGAGGAGGGGCCGGCGGCGCCGAGTCTGCGGGGCCCTGGGCGACGGGGCATGGACCGCGGCGGCGGGGAGAGAGCTCGCAACGGCCGCGTGAATGGTCGAGGCAGGAAGGAGTGAGGCAGCGGCAGAAGGAAGGGGAACGGATCCCGCCCGCCCGCCCCCAGCACCCGGATCCGGTGGATTTTTTTTTCCCCCCCTCTCTTTATTTTTTTTTTTCCTTCCCCTCCCGCGGTCCCCACCCCCACTCCCGTCCCGGCTCCCCGCGGTGCCTTCCCCGCGGTGCCCTCTCCCCTCCCCGGCCCGGCGGCGGGGTACGCGGCGGGGCTGTGGCGGCGCGGGGCGGCGGGCGGGCCACACCCTCCGCGGCGCTTCCTGCGAGCCGGCGGCGCGGGGCCGCGGCGGGCGCGCCGGGGGCGGCACATGGTGCGCAGCCGCCGCCCCTCCGGCCCTTGCGAGCTGCGCCCGGCTGGCGCTCGCCGACCGGAGGAGCCGGGGGCACGGTAGCAACTTGGAGGGCTGCGCCCTTGCTCGAACTCCGTGCGACTGCTGGGCGTCTCTGAGGTATTCCGTCTCGTAAAGGGAACTTTGCGCAGGATCCCGCAGCCGGGAAGCCGGAGGAGGTGGTGGAAGGGAGGGAAGTCAACGTGCGGAAAAAGAAAAAAAAAAAAATATTTTTAGCTAAACGATGCCGGAACGGGGCCCGGGGGCTCCCGGCGAGCGCCGACCCGCCGCGGGAGCGCCGTAGGAGCGAAGGCTGGCGCCGGAGCGGGGCGGGCGCCCCGGCGGAGCTCGCTCCCCGCAGCAGCGGCAGCCCCGGCGCCCAGAGCCTTTTCTTGCTTCCCGGCGATTAATGGAATGATGTTGCGGAAAAGGCAGAGCGATCCTGCCGGGCTCAGTCGGGACTGCTCGGGCGGCGGTGGCAGAGGCGGTGGCAGCGGGGTAGCGAGCGGCATGCGAGTGCCCCCCCGGCGCTATGGCTAGCGGTGGCTCTGGCAAGTCCAGCAGCGAGGTGTCTGGCGGCGGCATCCCCAGCAGCAGTTCCCTGCAGAGGAAGAAGCTCATCTCTATCTGCGACCACTGCAAGATCAAGATGCAACTGGTGGCTGATCTGCTGCTGCTGTCGAGCGAGACCAGGCCGGTGAACACTGAGAGCCTGTCTGTCTTCGGTGAGTCCTTCGAGAAGTGCAGGGACACGATCATTGCCAGGACCAAAGGACTCTCCATCTTGACCCATGACGTCCAGAGCCAGCTCAACATGGGACGCTTCGGGGAGGTGGGGGAAAGCCTGATGGAGATGGGGGAGCTGGTGGTCTCCCTGACCGAATGCTCTGCCCACGCTGCCTACCTGGCTGCAGTGGAGACGCCGGGGGCCCAGCCTGCTATGCCCGGCTTGGTGGATCGCTACAAGGTGACCCGATGTAGGCATGAGGTGGAGCACGGCTGCGGGGTCTTGAAGACCACCCCTTTGGCAGATATGAGCCCTCAGCTCCTGCTGGAGGTTTCTCAGAACATGTCCAAGAACTTGAAATTCCTGACTGACGCCTGCGTGCTGGCCAGTGAGAAATCCAAGGATAAATTTGCTAAGGAGCAGTTCAAACTCAGTGTCAAATGTATGAGCACCAGCGCCTCTGCCCTCTTGGCGTGTGTCAAGGAGGTCAAGACTTCACCCAGCGAGCTGACCAGGAACCGATGCGTCTTGTTCAGTGGACCTTTGGTGCAGTCTGTCTATGCTCTGGTGGGCTTTGCCACTGAGCCCCAGTTTTTGGGTAAAGCTGCCACCATTAATCCAGAGGGCAAAGCTGTGCAAACTGCCATCCTAGGAGGAGCCATGAGTGTGGTATCTGCTTGTGTGCTCCTGACCCAATGCCTCAGGGATATAGCCCAACACCCCGAAAGTAGCACCAAAATGAGCGATTACAGGGAAAGGTTGAGGAACTCAGCTTGCGCCGTCTCGGATGGTTGCAACCTGTTATCTCAGGCACTAAGAGAAAGATCTTCACCCAGGACTTTACCGCCAGTGAACTCCAATTCTGTGAATTAACCCCCACATCTTCTGTTTAGATCCCAGTCATTGCTAAAGGAAAATAATATCCCACCTCCTCGCCCCTTTTTTGTATACCAAAGAATTTGCTTGGATGAGCCCAATCCTTTGATTTCATGTGTTGAAGAAGCAGAGCATATTCAAACTATACGTACTAATAAAGGTAGCCAGTTTTGGCTTCTTTTTATTTTACTTTAAAGTCAAGCAAGTATCTGCAGATAAATTTTCCTTTACTCAACAAGGTCTTTCACAAAGATGGTAATAACAACTGTTTAAAAGTTTTTTATATTTGGGGAGGTGGGGGTATCTTAGGGAAAAAAAAAAAGAGAAAAAAAAAAAAGCTTTAATCGCGCTGGGTGCGGTTTTTAAAGTTTGTCTTGTCTTGTCTTCCGAAATTTCCCTTCTAAATTTTACTGTTCGGTTGTGCAGGAAAAAGGTTACCTCAGTTCTCACTCATTTAAAAAAAAAAAAGAAAAACCCAACAACACATAGATGATGGATGTAGCTACTATTTTGTTTGTTTTTGTTTTGTATGACTTTTTTATTTTGCATCAAGTGTTAGGTTAGAAGTGCATTTGGTGTGTAGGAGTGGAAGGACTGGAGGTTGTGATTATGTTTCCATGTGTTGATTTCCAAACTGGGGGAAAAGCTACTGTGAGTGTTCAAACAAACAAACAAAAAATTACACTATAACAAAAGTGATTTTTAATTTTTTTTTCCAATGTCAGTTTTTATCTTGCATGTACTGGAGTATTTATTTCATCTATTAAAATGTTATGTTTCTCAGATGTCTTTCCGTGAATCTCTTAATACTTGAATAATTGAACAACTAGGCCTGTTTGCATTGTATGTCATTTTCCCCAGGGAATGGGTGGTACAAATGTAACTGTAGTTCTAGACAGCAGCATACAGGCTGCAATTCAGTTCTTTTATTTTTATAAATACTGTCCCTCCTGCAGTACCACCCCTCCTCCTCAGGACGCCTCTGATAGAGATACTCTGTTGTTGTATTTATGGAAAGCTGGACAGTGCTGTATGCGTTGGGACTGCTGTAGCTGCGGAGCGCTGGCGGCTGCTGCAGCGGGGCACAGGCTGGCTTTTTTTGTCTTTATCGGCAGCATTCTGTGTTATCTTTGAGAAGTTTGTGTATTTTTAACTCTTGCAGATGTGGGCCATCTGTGTTAAATTTGTGAGTTTCCATATGAATTTATTAAGGATTTCTTGGAAAAACTTTTCCTTGCTGGATAGCCCCGCTTGTTCCGTGTGTCTGCTTAGGAACGTGCAGGTTTGCCAGAGTGGACCCTTTGATTCCTCAGAGATGTGTGTCGGAGCCCCTCAGTACAGATTTCTGTCAAAGTAGTTTGATGTTGCAAATAATGGGAAAAGTTAGCTAACTTCTGAGGGCCGCATCCACCTCCAGTTGAATTCCTTGGGAATTGTGAGTGGACCTTAGGGAATACTGCAGCAGTTCCCATAATTGCACTGATTATTTTTTTTCAGCCTGGTCTTTGTGGACCTGTGGGGTCTGTTGCCTTCTGTGTGTTCCAAGAAGGTAAATAGAAGAGCAAGTCTTCTGGCAAGGAGGCTTTCTTTGCCTGCCCAGCTCCATTGCATAACTGGATTTTTTTTTTTCATAGGTCTGCAAATCGAACAATGTTGAAAGCTACTGGGGAATGTACCTTAAAGATGTTACCATGATTTAAACCTTTACTGTACAAGTACTGTCCTGTTTATTCCTTTGAAGAAGTAAACAGTTTGAGTTTGGATATGGAACAGTCCCGGAGTGCTAAAAGGTCTTCCTGTTACAGCTTTATTGTTTCTCTTGCATGTGATGCTTTTACTTAATTTAAAACATGAGTAAAACATCATTGGGTAGTGGACAAATATGTCCTGTCAAAGGAGATGTGCGCTAAGCTTATATATCTATATCTTTGGTGTTAGAAAAAACAATTCCTTAATTGTGAACCCCAGTATTAGGTTTTGTTTATTTTTAAATGAAACTTTTCTGACTTCAGGGAATCATATGATTAAGACTTTTCTTTGTGAAAAATCAGTCCAAGCTGCATTCCTCAGGGGTATGATTTGCTCCCTACGTTATCTCTGATGCAATATAACCCTAGCAGTATGTGCTGCAGAGGCATGGATGTCTATATCTATTTTGATAAATAAATAAATATACACACACTGTTCTAAGTTTGACTGAGATGCCTCCACAGGTATTTCCTCAGAGGCGCTCTCACATGTGCATGTACACGCGTTTTCCCATCTGGATGGCAGGGACAGCTGTAGGACTCCGGAGGGATTCACAGGAGGCCAAGGCTATCTACAGGGAGGTCCCTGTGCCTCTGTAGTGTTGGCGGTTGTCTGCTTCGCTATCCTTTGTGTCTCCCTCCCTTGTAGCGTTCTCTGTGGAAGCTGAGGTACCATCCCCATCTACCCTTCCTACTTTTCCGCAGTTGCACTGAGGGGAAGGAGGAAAAAGGGAGTGTAGCGATCGCCCTGCTTTCGGGATGTAGTGTCTTCTGTGGGCACAGTACCGGGGTGGCATCCTTCAGCTCCAGTCCTTTATGTTACCGTGACCTACGTTTGTGAGGCCTGCTGCCACATACAAACCAGGGTGCTGAGGGGCAGCTCTGCAGCATGTCTGACAAAAAAAAAAAAAGAAAAAGTAACGTCCTGCTGGCTCTTTTGATGTTTCTACTTAATAATTTTTGGCGCTGCTGAACTAATTAGATTCTTTTTGATTCATTTATACGTTATTGAGGTTATATGGATCACAGTGCAGCCTCCTTATTACCTCTGCATATGAAAGGCAATATATTATTAGTGATGATAGCGCCAATTTTTGTTGTGGTAAGACTTCGCTTTAAGTGGTTTAGTGCAATTTTTGTTGTAACAAGGATACTGCAGATTCTTCCCCCTTTTCTGATTATATTTTAAAGTGAAGCACATGCATGCGTATATAAATAAGTATGAATCTTCTTTTTCCTTTTTTTTAACACAAAAGGAAAACGAATGGCTCTTAATCTCCCTTTGCTTTTGAGGTGTGTGGGTTTTGGCAGATTCAGTTTTATAAAACAAAACATGAAATGTAGCCAGGCCATGATTTTAGTTAAGAGGCTGATTAAAAATATATATACTAAATTCACCAAAGTAACTTCCTGTAACATTTTAAAATAACAGTAATTCTAAGACTTAAAAATGTTCAGTTTTTTCTTTCCAGAGTAGAACTCGCACAAAGGGAGCCATGCGCTCCCTGGCCTCAGTTCAAGAGAGTATCTGTCAAAATCTGTGCTATTCTTATAATTAGCACCACAAAGTTTAAAAAAAAAAAAAAAGCTTTTGATGCAAACAAGTACAAGTGTTGTTACGCACTCTGAGTAAATGATTAACAGGAAAAACTCTCTATATACATATACACATTGTGGCATTTTCTGAGCTGAAAGAGTGTGGTTCCACTACTACGTCTGAACATATGTATATTTTAAATGCTGTAGTGCCATATTCATAAAGACTTAATGTATATTGTGGTAATCTATTTGGCATCTATTCCTAAAGAATATTAATTCTGATATAAGACACTATTTCAGTAGGTATATTGATGTTGTTCATTTACTTTGTACTTTCTGGGACAGAAAAAAATACATAATGGACTAGTTGTCCGGGTGCAATTGCAGGCCACATCGAGGTCACTGATTATCACTTGCCATCATACTTTCGACCCTTGTTGCCCAAATGCTTACACCATTTAGGTCAACAGGTAGTGTCACTCTATTTCAACACAGGCTTAGACACACATGAGACTTATTTTCTAATCTGGAACCTTGGGGATAGTGACAAAAGAAAACTTAATATTTCAGGGTGCTTAAATGCACTATTAGAGTAGATCTATGACATATGGGATATAAGAAAAGGGTTAACTTATTTCTAAACACATTATGCAATGCGCATCTGTAGCCAAAAATAACACTGTCCCCACCAAAAGAGAATTAAGCTTCTTTTTTAAATGTAAGAAATTTTTAACAGGCAAGAAGTTGTCGCTTTTGTATTGTCTGTGAATTTGGTATTACCTTTTAATTGCTGCTTCGTCATAGTGAAGTTCATTATTGATTTAATACAGCAGCTGAGTCTTGGAATTTGAGATTGGAGCAATGTGTTTTCTGATTCTGAAAAAAAATAAGTTCTGTAAGGCAACCAGTAAACTATCAGCAAAATGGTATTGAAAAGCAAGTACACTATTTAAAGGAATTTGCAAATGTAAATCCATGTTATTTTTCAAAACTAAGAAAAAAAAGACCATGGGTCAGATAATTCCCTTTACTTTTTACCACAGGAAATGATCAAAGTAGCAGAAAATCTGCTCTTTTTGGCCAAACTTCTGTCAGAGACAGAAGGGGTCGAGCCAACACATGGTGTATGCAGCCTTGCAGCAAGAGGGGATGTGGCTGATGGGAAAGGAGGTGGAACCAGAGAAAATCCGTAGGGTAATACCTCCTATTAAACCCACAGGAATTTTCCTATTCTAGATAAAACAGAGGCTGATCCAATAAAGCAAATCTCAAACAACGCAACCTTTCTTTCCGTGCTGTTAGACGCTTGCGAATGAAGATGTGGGGCTAGGAGTGGTTGGGATGCTCTGCGTCGAGCAGCCGTATTGCTGTAGGGAACCAAGGGCCTAAGGGTTGCCCTAAGATACGTAAGAAGTACAGGCAAAAATGTGTACCTGCCAGAACGGTTTGGTAGGAAGTGAAGGGGTTGGGTTTTACTGTTGTTTTTTTTTTTCTTTCTTCCCTATCAAGCTCTTTCTAGACTTCACAAGCAGAAGCAGATGGTAGAGACCAGTACATTTTACTTCTTTGTTCTTGCTGCCTGTGAAAGGTGCCAGATGGGCAATGATAAAGATAGAAATTCTCTTCCTGTACCCCAGGGATAGCAAAAATGCAGAGCTTCAACCTGCCCTATCCTCACAGGACCACCATAACGTGTTTTTTTGGGGCCCACTGGTTTCACTCCTTGACTTTTTGCCAAGAATCTGACAGAAAATCCCCCTGGCAACTTGGCAGGGGCATCAAAATCATTAAAATATTTTACATAGGACACCAAACCACCACCAGGTTTGGATCATTCACAAATGGGCCAAAAAATATACAGGCTAGGTATGAAGTGCGAGGCCAGATCCTTCATATGAGTAACTTGGAAAATTAAATACTGGGTACTCTGAGAGGTGTTTATTTATTTGGGAATTATGAATTATCAAAACTTTTATATGAACAGTTCAAAGCTATATTTAATTAACATAATTAGCAGTAGCATTTGGAGCCATTTTCATAATGAAGATGGACACCTATGAACATGAAGGGCCTCACCCTTCATAGACTCCATGAAGTCTGTGTAATTAAATATTAATATTTTCCATCAACTGTTAAAATGCTAGAGGTCATCTTGTGTTGCAAAGCAAGGAATTATATATTGATTTTTTCACTAATCTGAATCTTAGTAGAATTGAGTTTTATTGTATTGGAGTCCTTTGAACCTAAAGATTTTTTATTTTGTGGTTTTTTTTTTTTTAACCACACAGGGTATGATGCTGTATTTCAACAAAGTCAAAAGCAGCATTTCAAAATTAAGGCAGAGATTCCTGGGGTCTTTTGTCAGTTTGCCAGACTCTTGTTCCTGTTCTAACTTAATTTTTTATAATTTCCTTTTATGTTAATAAAGGCTTCTTGTGGCTGTAAAAGTTGAAGTTGTCTTACTCCATAGACAGCCTGGTTCTTATGTAGATACTATTTAGATTATTTAGAAATCCTGCTGTTTGCCAGATGGAGCTCTTTTGGGTTTTATGTTAAATACTTGGAAAGCTAAATAGCTTGATTTTTCTCTCCTCCTTCCCTTCCTCCCTCCCTTCCTCTCCCAACAAAATAAATAAATAAATACTTGAAAAGTGATTACTAACAAGTTGCTTAACTTCAGTTTTAAAATCAAATTAGTTGATGAGGTAAAGTGACTGCAAGTATGAGATACCTCAGAGCAGTAGGGTTTTGGTGGGGGTTTAACTTAACCTACCAAGATTTTAAACCAACAGTTTTTCTCCAGGTTTGTGTGGGCAGCAGGAACGTGAACTTTAGACTAAGGATAGAGATTCCTGAAAAGCAAAGAACACGGTCCTGAACTCTGCAGTAGCATTTCTTACAGGATCCGGACTTCAGATGGAAACCCCAGGATGGTCTTAGCCTCCAGTGCCTCTTAGGATTGCTGGAAATAACTTGAAGGGTGCGGTTCAGTGGTCTGCTAGGCTGCTGCGAGACGCTTGTATCCCTAAATTCGTTTAACCAGCTGTCAGATAAGCAAGGGTCTCTGCGGCAGCTCCCGTGTCTCTCGCCTTCCTGCTCTGAATGTTTAGGTGAGCCAGTGGGGAGGTGAGATTTGACATCAGGTTCTCCCATCGCCAGCATGGAGCCTTGAGGTTGTTTACAAATCATACTGTTGGCACTGCGAGCCCGTACCGATGCCAGGGTGGACTCACAGTGGGGTGGTTTGAAACTGCGTTTATTCCACTGCCCTTTGGGGTGCTTCACTCTTCAGCCCATTCGCTCAGTTGAGTTCCCAGGGTCTCCATTAGTGTGCAGAGCATCAGCCAGGCCAGGTCTGGTTGGCCTTTGTCTGGACCTTGGCAATTGTGAGGCTTCATTTGGTTGAAATTCAGGCAACCTGCTGAGTCTAAGAATGTTTCTCAAAAGAGCAGTGCCTGTTGGGCACTGTGCCGTTGATGCGCTGGGGGACCTTCTGTTTCACACTCAATGTATACAAGGTGTTCTTCCAGCTCATGCAGAAGGTGCTTGGGAAACACTGGGAGTTAACATCCCACTAATCATAATTCTGTTGTCATCAATTGCCAAACAGTCAAGCCAGACAGTAATTTTGGCCTCCAGGGTTACATTTTTAAAGTACAGAGTAAAAAAAATGCCATTTCCTAGTCAATTTTTTTGGTATGTACTGATTCTGTCTGGTTCACATTAAATATAGGAAGTCTTTTGAATCGGTAGGCATGCTGTTCAGGTGTACTTTGGCCCCTGTTTGCATTCTGAACATGGACATTATGGAAAAAAGAACAGTCAGGTAGATCTATATGTGCAGTGTGACAAATTATAGGCTCTGTAGCACTTCTGAATTGGCATGCAGTTAATGCTCTGGTCTTATTTAAATGCTTCAAATGTAATCGATGTTTAAAAATTTACTTTGTGTTTAAAAATTTACTATGGAATCAATCTGTTCTGGCAACATTAGATTCATAGTTCAAAAACTTTATCCCCTTTTATCATCTTAAAATAGCAATTAGTCTGAAACTTTTCAATCTCTGGGTCTGGCTTAAAAAACAAAAAGGAAATCGAGCCCTATATTTCAGTTTTAATATTTTCAAAAGCTTTAAAGCTAATGGGAAGACCTATTTTAAATTACAGAGCATGGAAAAATAGTGGGCGTGTTCTCTTTCATGTGCAAGTGAGCTATTGTTTCTCCGTTCGTAATTAAAAACTTGCGTTTTTAGAAGCTGAGATTGATCCTAGGCCTTGTGAGAAAATCTGTGAGCTATCTGCACGAAATTTCCTTAATACTGACTTCAGGCATGAACTCATTCAGAATCTGTAATCTTGTCTTCTCTTGTGACTGTCATATTAGAGGAGTTTGTCCCAACAGCCTGTAAATGGAGCCGGTAGCATCTGAACAGGCTGAAAAGCAGTTGTTGAAGTGAGTGGTACAAGCTCCAGAGACATGCAAGTACTATCTTTGAAACCTCAGAGATGGGTGCTGCTGGTTAGGGCACTGCAGGTTGTAATACTCATGAGAAGTTACAATGAAATATAGGACTGAAAAAAGCTACGAGCAAGAGAGATTTGTTTCAAAGTAGGCTGCAATTTATAGTTTTTACGGGAAAAAAAATTGGTCAGAACTGTAAGAGTATTTAGGGGCTTAACTGTCATTGATTTTCAGTGGGAGCTGTATGTCTAGGTGTTTTGTGGACCCGGTCATTTGTGATGAACTTTGAATGCCTGTGGTTTTAAAATTAATTGTAGGATGTTGTGGTAGACTTTTAAACTCTATAAAGCTAGGAAATCTGCAGTTGAAGTACAAACATGGGCCATAATTCTGTTCCTGCCATCCTGACCTTTCCGCATGGGTTAAAAGCTCTTGTTATCCTTCCATACTCCCTGGCTGGCGAGCAGCCAGAGGCGCAGCTCTACCTCATTTCTCCTTATGGTTGCCAGATGCCAGCATCGTGCATCTTACCTTCACATCAGAATCCCAGATTTCACCTCTCTCCCTCTACCCTCTGCTCCTGATGCAACACCCAGATGACGAACAGAGATCCCTTTGTACTCTCTACGTGTTATCCTCATACCAGCCATGAACATAAAGATCATTCATGCTAATTGAGGTCCAGATCACATTAGAAACATACCTGAGCTCTCTGTATGCAAATTCCGACTACCTCAGTACCACATACACCCTTTAAAAATAGGTCTAGAATTGTTGCCTGTACTCCATATTCCCTGGAACTGGGTTTCACACACAGTTTGTCAAAGAGCTCTAATGCTACTCAGAAGAAAGAGTCGTCTGACTTTAGGTATTTATGAGGTGCTTTACTAAAAAGCACCCCAACTAATGGGGGGTGGTGGGTGAGCTGGATACCATGAGATGTAGGTTAGTGGCTAGCTTAAAGTTGTGGTAACGATGGGTGCCAGTTTCCCCACTGGGCTTTGTGTGGCATTTTCTGCCTCAGTTTTAATTAACTATACTGTTCTGCTAACTATGTGTAGTGAGTTAACCTGCAACTTTGAGTTCAATAACAGAGAGGTAGCATCTGAATTTACATTGCTCTATAAAATCTATTTATTGATGAATCTCCTATAATTTTTCTATATTGGACCATGATGCTTCTTTTAAAGTTTCTTGTCTTGCCACAAGTTTTTTGTTTTTCAAAATTACCTTAATTTTCTCTCCAACTGGGAAAAAAACCCAAACAAAAACCTACTTGGTGCATTTATCCAATTCAGTACCTATCTGCCTTTGTATGGACAGTTCCAAGATAATTAGATGAATATCACTTTCTTTGAAAAATAATTTTACTTTTAAATATCAAAGTCATAGTTTGAAACTTGTGCGCATTTTGGTTTGTATGTGATTAAAACCACATCTGTTCATTGGGTAGAACAGAGGAAAAGGCATGCTTTTCTGTCTTGGTACATAAAATAACAAAAGGCCAAATGTTCTTCTTTGGTTCGCTTACACGATCGTACCATAGTACCCAAAAATGCCTGGCTGCATCAGTATTGTTGTTTTGGACACTGAGTATCCTTTTGATTACAGGCGCAGCGCTTTGCAGTCAGTTGGGGTGGGGGGAATCGGTTGAAGGACCCTGTAAGTACATTACAACGTTCTGTATTAAGAATGGTTTTGTTTAAGACAAGAAAGCTCAAATCAGAATATGCGCCAATTCTTTGTAAGAGCCCACTCATTTGGCAAAGGAATTGCATTAATTACATCTTGTTTTCTGTACTGTGTCATTACAGAAGAGAGAGCACATGCTGCACTTGTAAGGGGATGAAATAATTCACTCACATGTTTGAAGCTTTTGCTGTATTTTTCCCTTTTCCTTTGAAAATAATGGTGGCCTGTAGAAGACTTTCCCTGGATGATAAATATGCTTTGCAAATATACAGTGGTGCTTGGAAGCTTGAGTAAAACAGACTTTTAAATTAAAACTCAAAGATCTATCTGATAGAAATATGATAAAGTCAAAATAGTTTTTCAAAGCTTTTCCCCAAAGTATTGTTTTAGCCATAGCTTTACCTGGTTTTGTTGTTACGTTCATTTAATATTACTGTTGAACATTTCCTCTGCTATGAGATGATTTTCTAAGATGGACTGTTTTCTCTTACGAAGATGCAGTTTCTGACTGATTTTGGATCCTTTCAGGGCTGTGACCTATGAGACGTTGCATGTCCTTCGTTCTAAGACTGTGTTTCACTGAAGTGATCTGGAGTTCACATGAATCACTAATGTCGAGGAAAAATCACTCCTGTCAAGAGAATAAAGCATAAAGGATGTTCAGAGCACATCTGTAGGACAATTCTGTAAGATGGACAACTCTCTTTCAATAACTCTCCCTCTGAACTAGTCCCTCTTCCTCGAGAATATTAATTTAAAATTAATAAGAGTATTTAAAGAATTTCAGCTGCCAAAAAAATTGATAACCCACATGATGCGTGAAAGCCTTCCTTCATGTTTTGCTTCTGTTCATAGTCTAGCTATCAAAAAATAACAGTTTAAATGTATTTTTATGCCAAAAAATAGCAGGGGTTTTTTTTTATCAGTGGGGAGAAAACAAAGTGAAAGCCTCTGTTGTGGTTTTCAGAAGCAGACTGCAAAACAATCAATACCCCTTTTGCTCATTAGATGCTGGGTAACTAAGTTATTCTACTGCTTATTGCACTCTAAAATACCTTTTTACTGTTGATTTGCATTGACATCCTACAGTTTGATTTTAGAAAAGCCCTCGGCTTGTTTATGTGCTTCAGTCATATCGACTGTATATAAATTCTTTCTCAGAATGAAATAATCCTGGCTACTGATCTAGTGAAATGATATTAAATTTATTTCTAAAGGGAAAAGCTAGTGCTTTGCCTGAGTCAGATTGATGAGAAGTTCACCCTAGTAATTTTAAAGGCTGTTGCATTTGTAGTTGTGTGTTTGAGGATTCCTACAAGCCTGAAGCATACAAGTTTCAAACTGTTTAATTTTATCACCATTCCAGAGAGTACAGAATTATCTCTTCCAGACCAGGTTATTTGGGAATTAAAGCCTTTTAGAATATGCTTAGCAAAAATGATCCTAGTTAGATCTAGTTTGCAGGGTGAGTCTTCCTACAGATATGAAACTGGGATGTACAGGTTTAGCGTGTTGTGAGGGGGGTGGTTGTATGCTAGTTAGGAACTGCATTACCTGAGATGGGGGTATCTGAGAGTTTTCAAAGAAACAGATTTTTATGTTTTATAAGTGGCCTTTTGAATTTGTTTTTGTGGGTAAAAGCCCTGGAACCTTTTTGTGGTGATCTCACCTCTCTTTAGTTCTTCTCAAATACTTCCATTGTTGCTTTTTTTTAAAAAAAAATTATTATTTTCAAAATACACAGCGAGTGCCCTGTGTAAATATGGCCCATTGGTGCTGGTAGCAAATCAGCTCCTGTTTTCAGCGGGGATCGAGTTTATATCATGATCGTAATAAATGGTGTAGCCATAGGGATTCTTTCAGACAGCTACGGATCAGGTGTGGTAGATGCAGGTATGAGGAATACAAGTCTAAACACACACACACACACACAAAGGGGACTCCTTCCTAAGACCTGACCTTGCTTCCCCACACGCTTCTGTACAAAATGGTATGTTTCTTGCCTGCAAAGAATAGTAAGTACAGTTGGGAAGACAGAGTCTGCTGGAAAGGCAGTTAACCATTAAACAGGGGCCTTGGATAAACAGCAGATCTACCAAATTACTACTAAACACTTATTAAATACTAAGTACTTATTAAATTGCTAAAAATCTGCATCAGAATTAGCAGCTGAGAACTTCTGTTAATAAGCAGGGACCTTACACAGGAATATATTCAGTAAATGCTTGTCATCATCATGCCTTGCCAGTGATTTTGGGTCTCTGCATGTTAGGACTAGGGAAGCATGTGGAAACTTGTTCGGTCAAAAAGTATAGATCAGTTCTCAAGAAAGAAAGAGGCCCTTCCAGAGATAGCTTGGATTAAGCTGATCCATAGGGAGATGCAGCTTTATGATAACTAAGGGATTTGTAGAGCACTGTGAGTCACAGTTCCTGCTAAGGGCATTTGGCCCAAGTCTACTTACAGTGAACCTTTCTTCTTCATCAGAATGAACGCTTTATTGTCTACCCCTAGGCTGCTACGTATCTTCACCTTTCCATATGTAGAAGACTGTGCCTTTTCTGAAAACAGAGATAAAAAATAATGCACCTCTTACCCGTGAAGTATGTCCCACCAGTCATCACTTTCTTGCTGCTGTCTTGATCCAGAGCATGGTGCTATGTAATACTGTCTAGTGATGCTTTACTTTTGTCTTGTTTTTTGCATTGTCACTCACATATTCCTTAGTGTACATCATCAGACTAGGAGCCATTCCTCACCTCCGTTTCTATTTCTCCTCTAATGCTTCCAAAAATCTCTTGTATTGACTTACAAAAACAGCTGGAACTGCAACATCACTCCATTTTAAGCTCTGAATTGTGTTAGCCATTACATTGGTTCCACATGCTGTTTGGGTGGAGACATCAGTTAAAATTCCCAACACAGCCAGTCAGGCCAGGAATTGCAGCTCTGTGTTAAGTGGTGGTGACTTTCTAATTCTTGATTACATTATGCTAGAAAAGAGGATTGTTCCCAGAGCAATTTACCAAGAGGGGAAAAATGGAAATACTGTTCAAGGATGACCTTCCACCTCAGTGATCTATTTGGCTGGCGTCTGTTATTGCTCAGCTTCTCCGTCATGGGTTTTGCAGTAGTCTAGTGCTTTGTCATCGCTAGTAAGTGGAAAACTCCTGAGCTCACTAAACAGTTTGTGAGGGGTTTGGGTAATGGCAGATGGATCTAGGAATGCAACTGCAGAACAAAGTATTCATCAAGGTTACCTGGAATAAACATGGGTCCTATTTGAGCAGACTTTAAATGCAGTAATTCTAAAAATTTCTTCAATCCAAAGTGCTATTCCTGAGCCCAAGATCCTGAGATAGGTAGGAGAGAGGAAAAAGAAGGGAGTTACTTTGCACCGCTCCAGCATGGGAGCAGGAAAAGCGTTGTTGCGATTGTCTCCAAGAGAGAGGCAGTGCTGTAATCCTGTTTCGTTTTCATACACAGAACTTGAAAAGATTTTTCCTAGAAATGTGTAATGGGACTGTCAGAAAACAGACCACTCCCCTTCCCAGTAGTTTCCTGCTGAAGTCATTTAAGGCCTCTCACAGCTTTCATCTGTGTAGGCACTGAGAACTCACGGGCCAAGATTTTTTTAATTTTTTTTTTTTAATGGAATACAAGCAAAAATGAGGCGCTTTTAAAAAAGTCATTAGGAAAGAAAGTTGGAAGTTTCTCTGCATGTGAAGCTGGCTCACCACTTAATCACATTCTCATTTCCGTTCTGTTTCTGTCAATCCCAGTGAAGTGGATCTAGGTGTTTTTCTTGTTTTTAGGTACTGCTAAAAGCATGTCTGTGAGCTGCCCAAAGGGGCGGAGAGTGAAGTTGTTCCTTACTTCACTTCTGGGACTGTCTGTTCAGGGCTTTACACAGGAGGTGACTTGGAAAGGCTTGTGAATTCCATTTACTGTGCACTCAGACCTGATGATCGCAGTAGACTGAACGTATAAAACCTGCTCTGCAGGCAACAGCCCTAGCCCAGTAGCTATTTAAAAAAAAAAAAAGCCTTTGTGGAGCTGGCAGATAGCCTGCATTCACAAAGATGGGAATTTTGTTGGTATATATGCCATGTTTAACACAAATGATCAAGGCGACGTGCTTTTAAAAGAAGCCATTACTACCCTGAATAGATGGATGCTACTCAGCATGCATTTTCTGGTTGGACTGAATTCAAGCTTCCCATTCTGAAAAGGATAGCTTTTTTGGATTGCATTCACTTGTCTCTCAGACAAAGCTGTAGTGTGGATTTGTTCCTTAGATGAATGATACACATTTCATCCGGTTTCTTTCAAGTTGAACTCTGCCTGGCAAAGGAATGATAAATGTTTTTTTCTTTCTCCTTCTGTCTAGAAGACCATGTTGTACTGTGAAACATGAACTTCATTCCCCAGACAGATGAACTGCATTCAGAGGTGGATTTACTGATACATGTTTGTAATGCTACAGCAGTGCCGTAGGCACCTCATCAGACAGACATGTATTGTGGTAATATTGAGCCTTAGTCACATTCCATGTATCAGCCCTTTTGTAGAGCTTTAATTGGAAGTTATATGTCCTTCAGGCCTAGAGGAGTCTTCTGTATAGGGAGTGAATTTTCCTATTTTCTTTTACCATTATTCTTCAGGGGTAGTGATGTATATACAAGTATTTCAGCCTTCGAGCATGAGGAACTTCATGAAGTTAGCTGGCCATTATAAATTGCATATGCATTTAAGAAAAGCAAATGATGGTATTTAAGTAGGCCTCCAGCACGCTATGAATGCAATCCACTGTACTGATACAACATTTTGAGTGTGTATTTGCATTTGTTATGAAATTGTGCATACCTGATGTGTAATTTTTTGGAATTTTCTTGATCTAGTGGATAGCGAAGCTTGATGAGATTAGTACAGCCTAAAGAACAACTTCATGATGGCTTTGAATTAAATTCCTCATCAGGCCCCAGGAGCAAATTTGAGACTGATGAGCTAACTGGCATACTCAGAGAAAACTTGAGTTTGCTCCAAGCATCTGATCCTTACCCTGCAGTGCTAGCAGGCTTTGAGCATTACCTGTCCCTGTCACCTCCCTACGCCCCATCTGCCCTTGTGATGAGACCATATGTTTGAGGCTAGACAGACAAGATGTCCTGTGGCCTTTCTGATAAAGGCTGACATGGCGTGGTGTGAGGACACATGATGCTTTTAGACAGTCTGGATTCAGGCTGACTGCAAGGAACACCTGGAAAGAAGTTGGGTTGTGTCTCAAAACCTGTTGCTAGGAGCGGCCATCTCAGGTACAATTTAAGCAAACCTCCAGGGCTATAGCTGTGGGCCTGTTTCTGCTGAAAACTCACCCAGCCTTTCCTAAGGCTTTAGATCCTTACCTACTTGTTAAGGTATTTTTGTTTGTCTGTCTTGTTACTGGCATTCTTCTTGTTGCTTAACTACAGTGTCGATGAAATTTCTTGTCATACTGAAAAGAAGATCTGAACTGAATCCAAAGACCTTGGAATTGGTGCAGCTATGTGATGGGGAGGAGCTGGTACATGCTTCCAAAGATTTAAAAGTATTAAGCATATATTCAAGGAAATGTCATCTTAAATGCTTCTATTTCTGGTGGTAACTGATGATTCTCACCAAGTACAGCTTTGATTCTTGTTATAACTTCTTTTATCAAGAGTCTAAGAGTAGCCGACCCTACTTTTATGAGTTAGCAATGATAATTAGAGATGCCTGGTCTATTTTATTGTGATACGTATGTACACCACCAGTATACGCTGATAATAGGAAGCACATCATTCAGAAGCCATTCTGCCAAATCTCTGCTGTTAGGCCCCTTGTGTAAGGGATGGCACCAGTCACCACAAGTCACCGGTGGTGACCTAATGATCAGTCACCACTAGTCACCACCTGGTCTTCATGCAGCAGCATTTTTATACAGAATCCCTTTCTGTGCGTGAGAGCCCTTCTAAGAATCAGCAGCACACAGCTGGCTGAGTATCTGAGGCATGCAATGTACGGAGGTGGTAAAAACCTGCACAAGCAGTATAAGCCTTACTTCCTAACAGTAGAACAGTTAGAGTTGCTGGCAGAAAGTGATAAGAGTGTCAGTGGCTGTTTAGATTAGGGAAGGATCGGGTGTGTTCAGCGAGGGGGATAGTGTTTGTTTAGGTTTTCCCTCCTGGGACTAGTTTAGTATTTCAAGCACGTTTGGGAACTCTTTCTTTTTTTTTTTTTTTCCTCCCAGTGGGCTAAGATGTGAGTTGGACAGCGTGTATGGATCTGAGAGAATAAGGCTTAACAATGCTTCAGAAAAAGCGATTGCATATCCTATAATACTAGCTTTGTTTCTGGGTGCCTGTATTGACTCAGTATTTGTTTGCTGGCTTTTCTTTCAGCTTAAAATACACAAAAAGATGCCTGTTTCAGCCTGTTGGGGATGACAAAATACCAAAGATAGACAAAACTATAGAGTAAAATGGAGCCGAAACCAGTCCTGTACGGGGTGTCCCTGTGTGTGCTGTATCGGGGGAACAGCTGGGATCTGCTACTGACAACGCTACTAAACCCACGTTTTTTTCCGTCTGTCTGACTGTATGCTTAGTGTGCATGCCCTGTCCAGCAAAACGGAGAGCTGAGACTTGTCTCCTTTTTATTCACTGTCTGTGGGAAGGTTTTTTAGAGCAGCGTTGTCTGAGTCACTTTGTCATAAGTTAGTTCAAAAGGCATACGATGTATGTAAAACTGCTTCAAGATGAGGAGCAGCCACAAAGGAACATGCTCCTACACATCACTATTCAGAGATCATGAAACAGAAAAACACATAGCTCTGAAAGAAAAGGCCAGGACCCCGAAGATAATTGGCCAGAGTAATGGAAATTGTTAAAAGAATGAATGGGAGCAGCCACAACCATTGCCAAAATCATTACGGTCCTCAAGCTGAAAAATGAGCCTGGCGGCAGCAGTACATCCAGATGGCCAAACAACAGCCTTATTGGTAATCCATCCATTTGCCTGATTGGAATCTCATCCACCCACCAGCTTAGGGAGAGACTCCAGAGCAGTCCCAAAGGGGCTCCCAAAATCACAGGCGCTGCGATCCTCTCGGTCTCTGATAAGGGCTCAGCCTCCTCAGCATTCAGACAACCACCGATGAAGCCGCAGGTTCAGTGGAACCCTATGTGCAAACATCGCACCGTGATGTTAAAATGAATTATTTTTGAACACTGCAGATCCTGAAACGCTGTGTATGCTGCCAGTATGGCTAAATGCGTGTCAGCAATTAAGGACCCCAGGAGGTCTTTCTGAAAACTGATGTACAGGCTTGTGTAGCTCGCCTTGCAACGTAACTTTTCCCAGCAGAGTATGATTGCTGTAATATGGAAGGGAGCTTTGCTCTACATATGCTAAGTACCCTTATCTCTCAAGTGGCCTGACAAACATAATTAGATTAAACTAAGAGGAATTGGGCCTAACCTTGTCTCTAGCTTGGATTTTGCCACTCCTTTTCAAACCCAGAGAAAGGACTTTAAGCCTAAAAGTCTGCCTGTTCTTTCCAATTATATTAATTGGCGTAATAAAATTGTTAAGCGTATGTTCTCTTCCTATAGACTCTGCTTCTCTCTTGCTACAATACCATTATTAGTTCCATCCTGGCATGATTGGCATGTATATAAATCAGAATAAAGGCATCTGACCTGAACCATTAACTAAGTTTTTTTTTTTTTTTAAAAAAAAAGGCAAAAAAAAGCCAAAGCTGCTGCACATTAGGGTAGGAGCCCTTACTGCTGACTCAGGAAGAAGCTCCCCCTCAGCAACTGAGCGTTAGGGTTGGGAGCCTGAAGTCACTGTCACACAGAGGATACAGGAGCACAAGGAGTAAGAGTCCTTTCTATGGCTATAACTGAAAGGGAATTCGCAGTGTTTTGTGACCAGCTCTGCTCCTCAGAGCAGCATTAGGAACAGTGCCGGGCTCCTCTGGCGTGGAAGCAAACCTGGGTGAAGAGATTCTCCCCAGACGCATGGAAACAACCAACTTTCCAGGTAGAACTCGAGGAGATTGCAAGGAGTCCTGAGTCATAATACAAAAACCAGGAGAAGCAGCTGTTTGTTCTGGGATTACAGTTTATCACTAGTTCACACTGACATAAGCCAGTTTGATGGAGGAAATTCAGAGTAAGAAGCAGGCGAGGAAAGCGATAAACAGAAAAATGAAGCTTCGCCTTCTCAACGTGTATTTTTAGCTTGAGATTAAGAGTCAGAGTTTAAGCTTAAAAAGGCAGAGATGGAAATGAGCAGTGAAAACATTGCTCCTGTTGGTTTGTTTCTTTAAAACTTTTGTAACAGCTACAATTTTTGAGTTCTTTTTCTGAAAGTTGTTATTAATGTGGCACTATTTATTAATAGGGTTAAACGTTAAATCCAAGTGGTTACCATGATATTATGTTATCCTCTCCATGATTGTACTATTAGAGAACTTTCTCCATAAAGCATCTGCTTTATATTTAGACAAAACTCTGCCTATTTAATGTCTACTTCTCATTTTAAAAACTACTAGCAAGGTAGAACCAGTAGATGCTGACATGACAGCAAACCCCATTATTTTTCTTTATTTGTAACCTTTTCTATGATACTAATAGTGCAATATTATTTCTTGTTTACACTGACCAGCATCCTGATAACCAACATTGAAGACTTGATGTAGTAGCAATAAACACTAGAGTAGTTGAAACTGTCCTAGGTGTCCTTTGCAATACATCAGCACTATAAAGTGAGGTGTGTGTCAGCTGCATTAGCAAAGTAAAGGTGCCAGGGACTAGTTCTCACTTCCTCTCCTATTTAAGTAAACCTCTAAAAGACAAACAAACCTCCCCTTCAGTATGGAACTGAAATGTAATACAGAATGATTCACGCCAAATAAATAAATGCTTTTCGGTTGCAATCATTCCCTATTGAGTTGAAGTGGTATTATGCTGTTTTAATCTCATCAGTTCCAGAAAGCATGCACAAATGAAAAGAAGTGATTTTAACACATTAGGAGGGGGAGCTGCAGCTTGCACAGAACATCCAGCCAAAGGAACCGGAATTATTTTACAATGACTGAGCTCAAATCTATGCCAGTGTACAACTTCCACTAGAATTAATTCCATTTCTCCACTTCATTCCTAAAAAAATTAACCCTGTGTAATGACCCCCGTGCATTTCATCTATCTGCAGTTTCCATGGTATTTGCCACTGAAGAGCTTAAAACATGTGTAACCCTTCTCCAGTTTAATCTGATCGCTACCTGGGCTCCTACCCACCTTCACAGAGAAATTAAACTTTTACTCCCATCTGCACCACCAGTCCACCTTAAAGTCTACCAAGGAACGTATGCAACAAAACCTTTGAAATGGTCATTCTGAGCACAAATGAACGCATAGGAATACTCCCCACCTAATGCTGAAACACAACCACCTCTTTGGTGAGCAGCGTAAGTAATATGACAGCTTGTAGCAACACTAAATAATCATCTACTTAGCCTAGAGCAAAAATTGAAGCAGTGGGAATGTACATTCAAATCAGCATTTGTTGGGAAAATATTCCTCTTGTGACACCGAAGCCTTATCGACTGCAAATATTCAGAACATTTGATATTTGATAACATTGTACTTAAAGCTGGTAAAATCAGCAAAAAGTACTTCGACACTGTGATTTGGACAGAGATTTTGTTGCTAACTGGAGTGAGCTGGCTGCACGAGAATGGCTGTTGTACCTGCTGATAGTACCTGTGCGCTTCTGGGAAGATTTCTTCTCATAAACACCAGAGTACTTCGCTGTGAAAATTTTTCATGTGTACAACAGGAAGCTCTGGTCCTGCAAAACATATCTATTCTGATGAGATTGCAGTCTGAGATGGTGCATAGTCGTGACACTAATTTGTCCTGTGCAGTTTCTATGTTCTGCCTGAATAAATCTCTCTTTCTTTAGACTCAGCTCTGTAGTGAAAACACTTTGAAGTCTGAATTTTTTCTTGCCTTTCATTCTTCAATATTCCTGGAGAGGTGAGGTCTGATACTCCTGTTCAGGTGGAATAGCATCTCATTTCCCAAAATGTCCTATTGATTTGAACAGGATCATTTGGCATTAGACATACCACGCAGATGTTACAGCTAGTTTCTGAGGTTTGTCTGTGCTGAAAAATAATTCTGCCAAGGATTTTGCTCATTAAAACAGTGGTGAAAAGCAAATCTAGGTGAGACCTGAATACATTTAAATTAAGTTTTTCAATGTGCTTAAATAACAAAACAAAAAAAAAGTGTACAATATTTTCTTGTATTATTGTTAATAACACAAAGGTGTATTTCTAACATTATTTAAATTTCATTTTTTCATTGGGTTTGGGATCTGTGGAAAGTCTTTGCTTAGTAAAGAAAAAACAAACAAACAAAATCTCTGTTTTCCCAGTGGTGCTCGTTACTGATGCAGACTTGCTGTCAAATTGCCACTACACTGCAGAAAGATATACAAATCAAAAGCCTTCATATACTGGAAATTTAATAATTTAGCAAGCAGAATATACAATTCATATAGCTAAGAACAGAGAGCAGGCACCATAAAAATGGAACTATCTTGTCAGTTTGAGGGGTTTTTAAATATAATTTAAGAGATTTAAGACATTGTCTTGAAATATCATTCTTGCATACTGCCAGATTATCTGAATTCAGTTCTACCACCATAGCTGCCTTCTGCTTGGAAAAAATACATGTTAAACCATTGTAATTATCTAAATTATTTTTTTTAATTGGAAAACTGCAGAGATTTAGTTGGAATTATAAAATTTCAGCACAAACTGCTTAAAATTTAATTCTGTAACTAAAAAAATATATATCTATAAAATTAGCAGCGTTGAAAAGTCTAAACAGATCAGTGTTCATAGTAGGCAATTGTTCACTGGTAAGTGAGAGCTATGGATAGCAACGGACATTTGTTACTGGTCCATGGCAAGATTCCAAATTGTATCAATTCTAAGAAAACACTTTCAATAAATTTTGAGATAATGAATCATACTGACCACAAAAAATGTCCTTAGGTGACACCGATAATGAAGGACAGTCACTTTGACAGGCAATTCTTGCTCTTGCAGGTGTGCTCTCACAAGGCTGGGAAAGTCTTTATTTTTGGGGGTTTCCATGGTAATGTTGGCAGTCCTGAATGGAAACAAAAATATTTAAAAGGAGATGTTAAAAAAAAGCGTGATTCAAATGTGACTGAAGGTTGTATTTTCCAAGAGTAGAAAGCAGAAATGTTGTACATGGGTTTAAAAATTCTATCTAAATTAAATCCAAATTCAGGCACATTTATACAAACTGCTGTGGGTTTAGCATCATAAAAAACACTTTAAGAAAGGCCTTTTAAGAATCAGCAAACACAAAGTGACTCCTTTAATATTTTGTTTTCTGAAACAGGCAGCTTTTTTCTACAACTTGAGTTTCCATACAATCAAAATAATCTGTGCAAGGGTGAAACTGGTTGCCACCAAAAGTATGTAAAACAAAAATCCAAGCAGGTTTCATTTATTTTAGAAATAACCTTTAATCATTTTGAATGCTTAAAATGAAACTTACACCACCATCTTAGAAAGAAGTCTGCAACGCCAAAGAGAGCTTTTTAAATTTATGGGTTTTTTCTCCTGAAAACGAAATCCTGTAAGAAACATTGCAGCAGGCCAAGTAGCTCCAGCGAGTGCTCCTCGCCAGCCTCCGGCAAAGGAGGGCACAGGCCCCTGCCAGGCAGCCATCATTACACCCCTCAGAGAAAGGGTCTAAACGGCCTCTGGAGCTACAGCCGGGTTTGGTACAGTCCCCTCAAGAGCAAGAACCAAAATGACCGAGACAACGATGCAAACGTGAGGGCAGTCCTGCACTGCGTTAGCAAACCCATGGCGGTGGCACAGATCCCCAGAGACCTCGGGAAAAGACGAGGGGAAGCCACCTCCTTTCTGCGCTCGCAATGGCCCAGGAAGAAGGCCTGAGGCTGGAAAACTTTGTGCGTGCCTTTCCCTTTGCTTGCTTTTGCTCCGAATAGAAGACAAGCAGTTGGACGGCCCAACGCTAAGGCAGTTTCAGGACCTGCTGGCAGTGCTATTTATACACCGTGGTTGAAAAATAGCACTTGAAAATGCCTCTGTTATAAAGTCCTGGTTGAAAAAAACCCCAACAATTCCACATCTGTGAAAACTTCCAAAAATTGCTTTCCTCAGTGTAGAAGCCGGATATATATTTGTTGAATCAGGCTCTTAATTAGGTAGGATACAAAGGGCTTTCTCCCCCCGCAATACTTCCTGCCCAACAACAGCGTCCCCCCGGCTTTCTGCTAACCCTGCTAAAAGTTGATGAGGGGTTTTTTTATTATTATTATTTATTCCCACAAAGATACTGTAGCAATCAGCAACTGATCCCCTTTCTTACCCCCTCCCCCTTTTCATTTCAATTTTTTTTTTTTTTTAAGGCCAAATTTCTTCCTGCTTACTTGGGCTGGTCTTTTCATTAAAACGAGTTCTTCAAATGACCCCCAATCATTTGCCCTTCCTGTCCATTCTTGGTTATGCCAAAACTGTTAGTTCACAACAGGAAACCAATAGCTTGTGCTATCGGGAGACATTTCCTTCACAGCACAAAACGTCTGAATAATAATTTCAAGCAAGGCTTCACCCATTTCCTGTGAAAGGAGGGAATTTTGCCTATCCCGGTCCCTCAGAGCTCTTTGTTTCCATCCCTTCGTGACGTAATGCTTTCTGCATAGGGGAGCTGGATCATTTTCCCTTAACAGCACTAAATTCAAATATCCTGTGGAAAGCGTTGATACTGCTCTTCAGCAGTGAAACATGTAACATTTACAAATAATAAAAAGTTATGCTCTAGTTTATACTTGTGGTGTCTCTTTCAAAAAATAAACTAAACTTCTAGTGTCTGGAAGATAGCTATAATGAAAACATGAGGGCTAAAGAAAGTCTGGGTTATTAAATATTTTACTTACAGGCTTAGAGCTCTAACTACTGCGAATCCTCCCAGCCCACCTGGTATCAACTCTGGCTGAGCACCAGGATGCCCCAGACTGAAACGTCCATCGTGGCACTGCATTTTACAGGAATACTGCAGATAGATAAACTGCCTCAGGCACTGACTCAACACATCAATTAAGCACATGCTTAACTTCATCCCTGTGCAGCAAACCAGTCACTTCAGAGTGACCGGCTTTTTGAAGTGATATACTACATCAAAGCCTTTATATAATGGCAATGCTAAATTGTTAAAAAGGGAGTTATCAAGCAATACACGTTAGCTCTTCAGTGCTGGAACATTTAGGATGCATAAATTTAAGGAAAAAATGTGTTAAGCTATCCTTTATCCAAACAAAGTAGGCATAGAAATTGCTACGTATGAGCTACTTTTTTCCATTGAACCCTACTGTGGTGTTTCTTAACCTATTTTTGTTAAATGATGCAACCTGGAGTCAGGATATGTGTTTTATTTAATTTTCTATAGTTTTGGTTTGGGTTTTTTGTTTTGCTTTTGGGGTTTTTTTAACAAGCTTAATAAGGGCTTGTGAATATGATTTTTTTTTTAATCACTTGTTGCGGGAAGCAAGAAAGCTTAAAAGGAGAATTTCTCAAAGATTTTGAGGGCCTTAAAAATAGCTCTTGTCACAATTGTTATTATAGTGCAGTCTTAATTGCATCATTTGCTGTCACACAAAACCCATAATAAATCCCTCTCTCCATTATTCCAAAGACAATAAAATTTTTACTACATTTGTGTCCTCTGTTTGTCATTTGAAATGTTCGAGCCAGCATGGAATACTACATCTCATACTCTAATTCACTTGTTCCAGTCAAGAGGCCCCCATTCTCTTCCCTCCTTAAAGAGGCATCACATGCATTTCCTACTGTCTGCCTCCTCAGCTGGGATGCCACAGGTAGTGGGCACCTTCCTTCACCCAGACCAGTCGTGTTTGTGTTAGCTAAATAAACCATTTTAACACCTCTCCACTAGGAGCTGTGTTTAAGAATAGCAGCTTTGTGTTTCAAGGTCTCTTGCTTGAAAGGCAGGAATGTGGTTTTCTTGCTGAAGGTCGTCAGGACCTTTGCATTTCATGTTTTCCAGTCCATTTCCAGAAGTACATCTGTCACTTATGGACCCAAGCAGCAGAGTCTCTGCACTAGGCAGATTTCACCCACCATCACAGCCTTCAGTCCTCACTTTCCCCATCAGTGACCGTAAGATGTGAGACAATGTCAGTCTCTTTATATTTGTTTCAGAGGAACTGTAAAAATGAATTTTGTTTCACTTCAGTTGGGGCTGAGGAGAGCGTTTCCCTCTCAGTGTCTTTCACAGATCAGAGAACTGTTTCTAAAGAAAAAAATAATTAAAATATCATTCAGTCCTTTTTCTAATTTCAACCTTAAACCGGGACATCCTGTTGAAAACCTCCTTTGAAGGTGATACCCCAAGGCTATTGTTGCATCTTGCTTTTCTTTTTTTTCCCTTCCCAGTTTGGAATCCCCTTTCATCTGGGCATTTGAGTATGACTAAGTTACATTTAATTGTGTAACAAAACCCGAACTGGTTGTTCATTCAATGTTCTGTAAGGCCAGATCTGGAAACCCTGACTTCGTTCTGGCCATCTGTCTCCAAAGCAGAATAACAGGTGAGCTGGAGGATGTTCTGAGAAGAGCCATACAAACAACTGATGCCCAGAGAAATGGGCTATGGTAAGACTGGACATGCTGAAAATGTCTAGTTGTGCCTAATGGCAAGAAAAGCTAATGACAGTGTTATGACAGTTATTCCATTGGATGTTGGAGAAATACAAATACCAAGGTATAAACGTGCACACTTCAGAAAAAAAAACCAATCAGACCAATCATCAGGGAAAGCTTCCTGTCAATCTCATGTTTTAGTATCACAGAAAGTTCTTTTATAGGAACTGTGGGAACACAATGTCCTTTTCAGCTTGTAAAATTACATTTGCAAAGCACTCTGAAAAGGTCTGCGGGCAATACCACAAACTGGCAAGAAGTGACGTCTAAGTTCCCTTCTTCCTATTATTGACTTGTATAATACTGTATATACTTCAGTAAACTTCACTAAAAATCCCACAAGAATGGTATTTGGTGCATAGCATTTATATTTTGCTATGGAATAGATCACAGAACTCTCTCCATCTGTCAAAACATGCGAGTAAATCATGCTTAAACCTAATTCTCTAGCTGGTGGGCTGAGACTCAGAAAAATTAGGAAACTTGATGAAGGCCATGCAGGAATAAATGAGAAAGAAGAGGCTAATGTAGCACAGTCTGTTAGCCATTACAGAGGCTGTAACTGCACGTACCAGCTTCTGTGACACATCACGCAGTGCTAGCGTGCAGATGGTTCTAGACTTCTCTACGTTATACTTATCAAAGTTGGCAGAGAAGTGTAGTGTCCTCACTGCAGCAGCAATGATGCTGATACGGCTGGAGGGGAAGGGAGGAGTGGTGGTGCAGAACGACCCTAATAGACCAGGCAATGCCAGTAGCTGGGAATGATCAAATATCCCTGCTAAAGTCAGAGGCACAAAAGGAGCTAATAGCTGACATTTTTAACACTGGAATTTTCAGGCAAGTAAAATCATAATTTTATCAGAATAGTGATATAAACATTGTATCATATATAACTCTTGGCTTCAAGTCCTGTCAGGCAACAGAACAGTCTTGGAAACTAGATACCTTTATAATTTATGCCCCTGAAATAGGTTAAATCCCTCTAACACCTTTCATGCCAACATTTCTTGTGTGCAGTGTTCAGGCTTTCATTAAGTTTGACATTTTATTTCCACTATTGAATTGTCTTTTCCTTGTTTTGCTCATTCACAGTGCACACTGGCCAACCTACAAAAATGGAATTTGAATGTTTTAAACTAGACTAATATATTTTGACTGTATCCTTGCTGACACAGAGGACTGTAATGCAGCCAGCTGTTCATTGTTACTATGTTAAATAAAGTAGAACTCCCTTGTGATATTCTATATACTAACAAATGATGTAATGAAATTCTGGCCATGTGAAAATTCTATCATTATACCACCCAGCATCCCCCTGAGCAGTCAGAGGCCAAGTCACTTCCCTGAAAAGCCCCGTTAACACATCATCCTTACAACTCAGACCTGTAATTGGTTTAACTTGACGTGCTGCTCATTTTCTGCATCCTGCATGCTCCTGTAGTACAAGTGCACTTTTCTCTATAGTGGTCAAAAGGTGTACAAGACAAAGACTGAAGACTTTGCTCCATTAATACGGCATATTTCTGTACACACAGGCTGTGAAGAGCTGATTACAAGAAACATGATCTACAAGTGACAGGTGGGACTGCTCAGGTAGACAAAGAGAAAGAGGGAGAGAAAGCCATGCACAGAGAGGGGGGGTATGTGTGTATCCTCCAAAAGAACTTGGTGACGCCAATTTAACAAGTTTCTGCTCTCTTCCTTCCTCCATCCCCACCTGCATAGCTGTTGTACCATGTCAGTGATTCAGTTTCTAACACAAGCCCACTCACAGTTGTAGGATCACAGCTAAAGACAAGAGAAATGCAGAGCAGGAGCGAGACCAAATGCAGACTGTTTTAAGCCTACATCAACACTGAAACCAGCTTCTCATAGAGCTGACCTGAAAGCGTGAAAAGAAAAGAAGCAGGGAGAGGACTGAAGGAAAACGGTGGGTGAGCTTTACCTTAGACACTGACTACAAAAAGAAATTTTAACCTTGACTTAGGCGGCTATGGGTCACCTCTGTAACTTGCCCACATGCACCAGGGTGGCAAGAGGTACAACACAAATGGACTGGGGAAGGCTGGGAGATAAGAGCAAACATTGTTTTTACCAGAGGAATTTTCAGGCAAGAGAAACCAAATCAGAAATAGCAAACTAAATTTAAACTTTTAGATTTACAGATGGGTCCCCAGTTCTTCAAAGGAAAATTTATGTGGGTGGGCTACCACCCGGCCAGTCACATGCTGCATAGGGGACTTGGTTGTGGAACCGAGTCCCTTGAATAAGCCAGTCAGCTATGGAAATAAGCACTGCCATACAACTCTAGCTGAATTCAGTGGAAGATGTACAAAAAACAGTCCTGTGAATTTTGTACTTCTATTAGATTTGAAACATTTATCTCTTGCCCTTTTTTAGAGCCTGTACAACACACTATTGGTGGAGAGCAGATGCTGTCTGGAAAGTGGTAAGGGGGGAAGGAGAAAGTTCTGGGTTAATAGGGTACCCGAGGAGAAAAGAACTGAGAGCAGCCATTCCCAGTAAATGCTGGGGCTTCCAGGGCAATCCTGCGTGATGCTGGGCTTTTGAGGCTTTCAGAATTGGACCTCTAGAGCAGGAACACGAGCATTGCACCATACCTGACTGTAGGATGTTAGTCTCTTTTATTGGAAACTGAGTTATTGGGAGATCCCCAACTCTTCCACTGCCTGGCCGTAGTTCAGCACTGCTAGCAACTTCTGGTGGGAAGGATGTGAGCTTGTCTCCTGTCAAAATGAAAGGCAACAATTAGCTGAAGCATTTGCAGAAACTGAAGTTAGGAGAAATCCTAAGAATGCATGAGGACAGCAAAGCTTCGTGCTCCACAAGGCAGATAATTGTTTGACAATTATCCCCATGTGCCTGAACAAGGCAGTAGGGCTGTGCAGCCCAGGGCATGGCCACACAGACGTATCAGCCCATGATAATTAGTCTTATGCAAAGCACCACTGACACAGCTGTATAGCTTCTGGCTCTGGAGAAAGCTTGCTTGGAGCCAGAACAGGTATCTCTACTATGCAATGCAGACATACCTTAAGAGCCACTATAAATAGGTTAAAGCAGCCTGGATGCATCTGAACACCTGAGATTATGTTTCTTTTCATGACTCACACAAGGCAGGCAGAAACAGTAAGTCTGCAAACACCAGTCCCATGTAAGCTTTGCCCAATTAAGGCTTTCAGATGAGGCATAAACTCTTATCTGAGTTTGAACCTTGCTATGTTGCAGTTTTGTCTGGTGTTTATCTGTTGTCTCCCAGAGGATTCACTGCAAAAATACCAGTGGGCTTTCCCTAGCAAGGATGGGGAGGAGGAAGAACGCCATATGGCATTTCCCAAATGTGTTCATATCACATGCCTTTTACATGTTTACATTTCTTGACCATGGTCTGAGCCCAACCTCAGGCTAACCTTGAACCTTGCAAACTAAATACAGCTCTGCTAGTGCAGCTGGAACAGGTGGGAGAGCCAGATAACAAAGAAAGAGCTCAATCTACAGTGTCTTAAGAAAAGAAAGAAAAAAACATACTCCCCAAAATCTGTGCTGTTAGAGCTACCCTTCTTGCTACACTGACAACATTTTATTCTGGAAATGTCAGTGAAGTACGTTCACCACCACATATCACGAAGTTGAATGCAAAAAACTTACAGGTTTATTGCCGAAATAGCGTGCAGGATGCTGACACCTTAAGGACAGAGACTGACTGCTGACTCATACGCCCTTGCTTCCAGCTGAGCGACAGCCTTGGGGAACTATGGAGCAGAAGAGTCATTATACGGATCTGCTCCTACTCATAATCTGCCTGGAGAAAATAAATAGATATTCCCTCCCTATACCCTGGATGGTGTCTGCTGCGAGCTGTGCTAAAGCTGTCCAACTCCCACAGAGCCACCTCTCCGCTCGAGCTCCCAGGGGAGCTGCTGACCCAATTGTAGCACCTGGGGGAACCTGGTGCTACAATTCTCAGGAACAGGTATGTGAAGCTGCGGACTGTGATCCAGGATCCGAGCCTTCATGAAACAGTTTTAGTTCTGCAAGATGATTAGCAGTTTAAATGAATCGGCAAGAACCATTTTGCATGAAAGACCAATAAAAAAATTCTTATTTCTTAATTATTAACATGGCCTCTAAGCTTGTCTAATCATAAAATACATGTTGTATATAATCTTTATTTTATTTTTTAATTCACTTAATTTTTAAACAAACAGAACTCCCCTCCCCGCTCCCCCTGGAAGATAGATAACATTTTATGAAGTATTTTGGCAGAAGACACAGATTATTGTATTTATTTGCAACATCATAATGATTTAAGTTAAAAGGGAAAAAATTAAAGCTATTAGAAAGAGGTCAAATTCCAGCCATTTCTCTACAATAAGGTTCAGTTTTGAAGTAATTTTTCAAAAGAGGTTTTACATTTATAAAATCTAATGAGGTTAATTTGAAACTGAATGAGCTAATCATTGGATTGATACCCTGGACGACGCAAATGTATTGCTTCCCTTAGCGTGATAATGTTATTTATCATCTTTCTTCTGCTACCCTGTCAAACCATTTTCATTTCAGACTTCTTGTGCTGCTCCATTGTCTTAGCACCAGAAAAAAGACACCTCTGGAAGGATCAAAACAGTCTGAGTTGGTAAGGGTAGAAAATAGGATGCTGCCTGCTGAATATTACCTGTTCAGGATTGCTATGCCAAAGCTGGGACTCCTACCAGAGAATTGAGCATGAATTCTACCTCATCTAAATTTTGCACGTTTTGTTGGTGTTTGGGGTTTTTTGTGGTTTAGAGGTGCTGATTTTGAATATTTCCAAAATTTACAGGTTTTGCTGTGTGGCTTTGAAGCACATATAAAGTCTACAAGGCAGACAAAGTGAAAATAACAGCTTGCCTTCCACCTCTAGGCCACTGAGCAGAATCGTGCTACCTTGTAAGAGTTGTTCGGCGGCATACATGAGTGGTGCTCTCAGTTTCATATACGACTTCCAGATGTTAACATCCAAACTCCTCTCCTGCCTAGCTCTACACAGCAACAGCCCTCTGGCAGGGCTTAAAAAGAGAGTGAGAATTGCGAGGGGCAGCAGCCCTAACACAGCTGTTTACTATTCAATTAATTAACTCTTGCTCAGTGTTAATCACTTGCACATTCAACTCAGAGAGCAGAAACATACAGGAGGATGACAATATAACAGAAAAAAAATCCACCAAAAAAATTTAATCCATTTCAATATTAATTGGGAGGGGGAAAAAAAAAAGGAAAATTTCAATCCCAAACCTGTGTGCTCTGCCCACAACTCAAACCTGACAAAAACACCCTGCAGTACTGCTGGCTTCCCTCTGTGCACTGAAAACCAACACATACGTAGGCACAACCGTGGAGCAAGTCTTGTGAGGACCCAGGGTAAACAGTCCTCCTACCCTCCTCTCGTTTCACACAGCTCAGTGAATGTCCCTTATCACAAGGCTTCACTGCTACACAATTCCCCCCTTTTCCCATTCCATTTCTGCCCAGCACACAGGGCTTGTGACCGCTTATGAACTAGCCAACGTCCCCTCCCACCCACCTCTTTTCAGAGGCCTGGGGAGACACATGGGTCTACATGGAGGAACTGCTTTACTGTTGGGCATTTTGCTGTCTGGACCACAGGGTTTTGAGCTGCCTCCTCTTAAACTGTGAGAAAACAGGTAACGTAATACAATGGTTATCTCCACCCTAGAGCCTGTGGTTTTCCAAAACCACAAACTGACTACATGGCAGCCAAGTTCCCTACTTTTTTTTTTAATATATATTTATACATATATGTATATATATTTATAGATTTATATGTGTATTACATTATATTCATACTTCTTAAATGGATAAGGAATGAATCTACTGATCATGACTTACACGCAGAAGATGTTGGTATAGGCTAGTATGGCTGCAGGCTACAGAACTCCAAGAACGTTGTTGAGGGGAAAAAACGATCAGAAAAGATCTCTGTTACATGGTTAAACACACTTAGGAAACTCTGCCTAACCAACAACTTTTGTACATTGCCTTGAAACTACAGCTGCAAGCTGTACAAAGGAAATGACGACAGGATATAAAGGACTAGGGAATATTCAATATTTACTAAACAAAGATCTTAGTTAGAGCATGTGTCCAGTCATACCATAAGTATTTGACAGAAACGGCTCCCTGTGCTTGGACAGTTCGGAGAGTCATTGCTGTCATTTTGCAGCGCACAGGCAATTAATCACCTGGCATTAATGTACTCGCAATAGCCAATTTTTTCTTTCCCTCTTAAATTGTGAATTCAAGCTAGAAAGCCTTCTAGCAAGCCAAAAGGCATTGATAGATACTGGAACAAAATCTGAAGGACCCACAATCATTTTAAGTTCATTTCACACTGTAGTTAGTTGTTCAAAGGAACTCTCATCAGAGGAAGCGTTTCCATGCTCTGACCTGAACTCATGTTAAAATCACACCAACTTGCTGAAAGGGATTTTACAACTTCATCTGACTTCTGGGCTAACTAGAGAGCAGTTCAGAACATTTTTAACATTACCAGATGAGAGTTGTTCCTTTAACACAATATGTTATGTCCTCTCCTTGGGAACTGAAGAAAAGGGCTATTGTAAAATATAATTATTTATGAACTGTGTTATGGTGTTTTCCAGATGACAGCATGCAAGGGGCCCCATGTCTAATCGGGCTACACAGAGCTTAGGTGCTGTAGTGACTGCCACCTTTTAAGAGCTTTTAGTCTGGAAGGACAAACAGAGGCAAAAGGTCAGAGATAATCAGCCCCGTGCTGGAGATAGCCAAAAGTGATTAAATTATTTGCCCAGCTTCGGAGAGTGAAACTTGTGGTAGAGCAGGAAACTAAGCTCAGATCTTCTGAGGCCCCATGGTTGCACCCCTGATGTGCTGTGACTCACAGCTAGATCATGGGTGATTAACAATAGTTTAGATTTCAGTTATCAGAGATTACCCATCTCCTCTCCCCTTTGCATTAAGTTTCTAGGATCATGTAAGTGGTCACATTTTACAGGCACTCTTGTTTTTAGAAATTAATCTTGAGGCCCAGATACCTAAGCATCTGCAAACATCTTGGTTCACAAATGATGATAAAAGACATGAGAGAAGATCTGTAATTCCACGCCACCCAGATGAGTCAGTCGCAGGCAAGCAGCAGTCCCAGTTCTGGTAAGATACATTTGAAAAGAGCTTTGATTTGCTAGCTGTCACTTCAGGGGAACTGTGATCGCTCTGCAGTTAGGCCTTGACAAGAATAGGAGCTATAGTCTTAAAATAAATTATTTGCTAACACCTTCAAAGTTGTCTCCATTGGAAGGGGGAGCCCTGATGGTCCCACATTTATGATTGACTTGCTTCTGCCTGCCGGTTTTCTGCTCTCATCAGGATCCTCTGCACTTCCTGAACTTTCCTATCACTGATTTACTTTTTTGTTCAGATGTGTCTCTACTACTTTTCTCAGGCGCTGCTTATGCAGCAATTTGAACAAACTGGTAAGCAAATATTTGTTGGATCAGAGTCAGAAAAGGTTTGCTTGATTCCTAGCTGCTGATATGGGTGCCAGATTGAAGAGAACTAGAGGGACAAAAAGTAGTGGTAAATTAGACTTTTTACATCTTTTGAACATCTTTGAAATGCAACTTTTTTTGACCTTCATAGTTCAACTAATACTGAACTCTGAAACAGGTCTCCTCTTGTTCAAATAAAGCTTGGCTCCTGTCTAAGATAGCAATATGCTCCATAGGTTTTACACCCTGTACTTACCATTCAGTCCAGAACTGCTGTAAATTTCTCTAAGCTGGCTGCAGATCTTTTTTTTTTCTTCTTCCCCCCCCCCCCCCCCCCCCCCCCCCGCTATTGAGAGCTGTAGGAACAAAAAAGTTGTAATATTTAGTCTCCCAGCAAGTTTCTTAGTGCTGCTTATCTCTGGAAAGGGGGTTGATTTTTTTCTTGCTTTGATTAGAAGATGACACAGATGGGGAAGTAGTGTTATTTGTGCCGTTAGCAGCATTGCTAATTTTCTCAGGTTGACAGCCCGTGACTAGGTGAGAATTTATAGTACCTGTGTAAGGTATAGAAAGCAACAGAAATAGCTGCATAGTATCTGGCTAGCAAGCCTTAACAAAGTCACTTACTTCAGGTGTGCTTGATGTTGCTGTACACGGAGCCCAATCATTATTTGGTAGTTACCTTTCTCTTTTATGATCTCATTTTTCCTTGTAACTGTGAAAATGAAAGAGATTTGCGCAATCCTACCAGCTTGCTCCAAAGTCAGGGGAGACTACATGTGGTATCGAACAACATAACAACACATCAGGAAAAATAAATGAAGTGGCTTTGTGGTGTCAGCTTGTGAAGAAATGAGATGAAATATTTTTTCCATGTGCTGAATGAACGCAGACAAAATCTGTCTAGATACTAGGCTCACTACAACCTGCTTGTATCATTTTTGGAGGGGTGAACAGTCTGTTTTATGGCAGACACTCAACCATGCTACACACTCTGAAAAATGCTCCCTTTTCTCAGAATAAAATTCTTCATAGCTACATAAGACAGAGTGGAAGTTATTTGGTAGAGTCTTCTGGAATAGCAAAGCACATTGGCTGTGATTTTATACAGTACCAATATTTTTTCTTAGGTTCTAACTCCTCTTGAATCAGAACTAAATGAATAAAACCCAGTAAAAGTAGAATTAAAAAAATCAAGTGCCTGTTCCAGGTGACCTCATATGTTGGAGAGCAAGTTCTGGGTGACTGTGGGAAACTGGAAGTCTGTTCTGAGTGGAAGTATACGTGATTTTTTTTTTTTTTCCCCAGGGCCAGGATGCCTCTAGCTTCTACTAAGTTGATTTCAGATAAATATATATTATTTCAGCCTTAAAGTTTCAGTTCACATAAACTTCAGGCTGTTACTTTCTAACTAAAAAAACAAACCAAAACAAAAAACCCCACAAAACATCAACAACAAAAGCCGAACAACGAAAACTTCATGTTATTCTAGGGAGGATTATCCATGTGTAAAATGTGCATTTTACTGACCTACCCACATTCCTGTGAATTTCGTGTACTATCAAACCACTGTCAAATGGAAGAGACAGCATTTTCTGTAAACAGCAGTCTGTAAGTCTCATTTTAAACACTGAAAATGTCACAGTGTCCAGTTTAAGCACAGCCAATTGAGCATGAAGCAGCAGCTTTCAGGATAAGCTTTACGTGAAGAGCCTCACGGTCTCCTGGAGGGGAAAAAAACACTCTGAAGAAGGTAACCTTTTTTTTTTCCTTCTTTCTTTTTTAAACAGGCAGGCGACAATTCTTCAGTTTTCATTCACAACTTCTCAAACATTAGGTCCATTACACCCGTAAAACGGCTTATTCCATGGCTACATTCCAAGTACGAGCAAGACACTTTATTCATTGTAATAACTGAAAGCACCACCCATTCTCACTGTATCTCTCAGGCCACAATCGCTGGTGTCAGATGTGTTTTTACTAACAAGACTGTGGAACTGGTGAGCAGCGAGCTTTCCCACCCTTCCCTTCTCCCAAGCATCCGACCAGCCACGGTTTCAGGGTGGCCACACCCTGCTTGTTATTGTTGAATTCAAATATTAAAGGTGGGTTCTTTTATGTTTTTCTTAGCCTTTCACCTTTATTTAAAATAGACTGCATTCAAGGGACATCTGTGTTACTGGCAACAACATCACATGAAGGAGCTTTCTATAAATAATATCACTATTAAATAAATGGCCAGAGTATAGCACTTAGTAGCACGATGAAGTCAGTTTTGTATTATTTATTCTTGGTATATCTGACTGTTAGTGAAGTAAAGTATACATTTATTTTTCATTTTGAAACATTACGTTTAACATGCAAATAAAATTGAAAAGCAAGATTCAGAAGACGTGTTGCTAAAATTGCTAAATTTCCTGGGTGACACTGGCAAAATGACTAACAACCAAATTCAAAAAGTGGCTCCTGAAATTTTGCATTTCTGGTTTTTTAAAGGTCATTTTCAAAAGTGTGGTTTCTAGTCTCTTTTATCTCTGTGTTTTTCAGCTGTAAAATGGGGTTAATAACATTTAAATAGTTCACAAAAGTATTATGATGGTTAAAACATTCATGTGAGTAAAGTACATTAAGTTTCTCTGACTGAATGAGTCACTACAATACAGAAATTATTTCAGTTTGAGATGTTTGGCATGTGAAGGAGCAAGGTAAATACTAGATCATTTTCTTCTGTTTTCATAACCGAAGAAATGTGAACTCTGTAAAACAAAGACCAGACTTTCAAAGAGCGACAGAAAATTGATCCAAGCATACATTCATAGCGTAATGTAGACATACCCAAGCCAGTCCTAAAGTGGCTTCCTAAGGGTTGGTCAAGGTCTAGGCAAAGCTGTGATTTGCTCTGGAAATTCAGTAAATTAGCCTGCCAAACTCCTTACTCCATCTCTAAACTATTACTCTTAAATAAATTAGCTAGGTAAACCTAGCTTGAATGTTTATGCTCTGAAGAAATGACTGCCGTGAAGACAATCTAATTTAAGCAAATAACATGATAAAAATTAGGTTTGTCTGAGAGAAACAGGGACAAGAAAAAAAGAACATTAAAAGACATAGGAAGTGGTAATAGACATGATTTCACCGAGAGGGCCCAGTAGCAGCAAAGACATTATGGAAGAAAACCTATAGAATTGATTAGAATAATATATTGTTTTCCTATTCCCAAACATCCTGCGGAATGTAATGAACATATTAAAAGAAAATCTTTTTTTTTTTTTTTTGTCATTACAGGAGGGAGTTAAAAGAGAGCTGCATAAGCCACACGTTAGCCAATATTAACTACATAGATTTCCCAAGTATAATGTCTACGGTCTGCATTACATTTCTCTTTAATGCTAGAGGTTTAAAATGTATGTGACATTTCTTTAAGGGAGAAACCAATTCAGCTGAAAGCAAAGAGCATTTTGTTAAAAGATTTGTCTGTGTCAATGAACGGACCTTGGAAATACACATATTCAAGTAGAGATGCCTGTTTGAAAATTGGACCCACAATTCCAAGTCAATTATATACTCCAGAAAGCAAGCTATGTGGATTCTGAAGAATACATGTATAATAAGGGTATCGAAGTCTTATTATGCTCCAAGCTTTTCAAAGTAGGCCCAAAATACTCATCATTTTTCTCAATTTTTCTTTGGAAAACACTCAAGTAACATATCTCTTAGAATACATTTGCATAGAAAAGCCTAAGAAAGAGGAATCAGGAATGAATAGAGAACAAAACAAGAAATATTTTTTGCCACCTGTGGTGGGCTGGCCCTGGCTGGAGGCCAGGTGCCCACCAAAGCCGCTCTATCACTCCTCTTCCTCAGCTGGACAGGGGAGAGAAAATATAGTGAAAGGCTCCTGGGTTGAGATAAGAACAAGGAGAGATCACTCACCAATTACTGTCAGGGGCAAAACAGATGCAACTCGGGAAAATTAATTTGAATTATTACCAATCAAATCAGAGTTGAATAAGAAATAAAACCAAATCTTAAAAACACTTCCCCCCACCCCCTACCCCTTCTTCCTGGGCTCAACTTCACTCCCGAATTCTCTCCCTCCTCCCCACAGCGGCACAGAGGGACAGGGAATGGGGGTTGTGGTCAGTTGATCATACGTTGTCTCTGCCACTTCTTCCTCCTCAGGGGAGGACTCCTCACACTCTGCCCCTGCTCCAGCGTGGGGTTCCTCCCACAAGAGACAATCCTCCACAAACTTTTCCAAGGTGGGTCCTTCCCACGGGCTGCAGTTCTTCACCAAGTGCCCCAGTGTGGGTCCCTCCCACGGGGTGCAGTCCTTCAGGAGCAGACTGCTCCAGCGTGGGTCCCCCATGGGGTCACAAACCCTGCCAGCAAACCTGCTCCAGCGTGGGCTCCTCTCTCCATGGGGCCACAGGTCCTGCCAGGAGCCTACTCCAGTACAGGCTTCCCATGAGGTCACAGTCTCCTTCAGGCGCATCTACCTGCTCCAGCATGGGGTCCTCCACAGGCTGCAGGGGGACAGCCTGCCTCACCGTGGTCTTCTCCATGGACTACAGGGGAATCTCTGCTCCAGTGCCTGAAGCACCTCCTCCCCCTCCTTCTTCACTGATCTAGGTGTCTGCAGAGTTGTTCCTCTACATATTCTTACTCCTCTCTCTGGCTACTTCTTGGTGGTTTTCTTCCCCCCTTAAATACATTATCTCAGAGGTGCTACCACTGTTGCTGATGTGCTCGGTCTTGGCCAGCAGCAGCTCTGTCTTGGGGCCGGCTGGCATTGGCTCTGTCAGACATGGGGGAAGCTTCTAGCAGCTTCTCACAGAAGCCACCCCTGTAGCCCCCCCCCCCCAGTTACCAAAACCTTGCCACGCAAAACCAATACATCACCATATAAATACATGACTCATCCACACCCTAAATACTATGTACAGTTCTGGTCCCCTCATCTTAATAAAGATATGTTAGAACTGGCAAATGTTCTGAAAAAGGTAACAAGGATGATTAAAGATTTGCAAAAGCTTTCATATAAAAAACTGCTAGGCAGGCTGGGAATCTTTGGATTGGATAAAGAAGAGAAGGCTGCAAAATCATTAATGACATAAAGGAGATAGATAAAGAATGACTGATTGCTGTTTCTTTCAACACAAGAACCAGGCACAAACAAATGAAGATACAAAGAGTCATCTTCAGAAGTGTAGATTTTCTTCATGCAACAGGCAATAGTGAAACTCAGTTTTAAAGGAAATCATGGATGCAAAAAATTTATGTGAGTTTCTGACAAGTATGAACAAGTACCTGGAAAATAAATCCTTTAGGGTTCCTCTACAGAAAAAATGCCACAGGTTCAGGAAATCCCCCAAACTAAAAATAGCTGAAACACAGGAGACTGCATGGCAGAAGTATCATATATGCTTGCTCTGTTCCTATTCTTCGCTGATACTATTTTTGCAACAGTTTTCTGTTGCTGACACTGGACACACCGATGTTCAGTGATACAGCTCTTGAAGTAGAAATGTTCTTAACACTCCTGGATTTTCTCCAGTTGCTTCAAGTCTTGCAATTTATTGTCTACCCCATTGGCCATTATCTTGTTGTTTCTGTCATCCTTACCATCCTTCTGCCTCATGAGGCATAAACTAGGGATCCTGTGCTGCTGGGAGTTTTGCCTACTGGTGAAAATACGCACGTCCTCGTCTTCTGTCAGCTTCCCTGCTCTCTTGGTAAGGTCAATCTTTTTTCCTCAGCACCCTATGTGTCTGACATTGGCCCACAACCTTGGATGGCAAAATGATTTTATGCCAGCTTTGGATATTGCTGGTTTGCACACAGAATGGCCTGGGTTGGAAGGGACCTTAAAGATCAACTAGTTCCAACCCCCTGCCACAGGCAGGACACCCTCCACTAGACCAGGTTGCCCAAAGCCCCACCCAACCTGGCCTTGAACACTTCCAGGGATGGGGCCTCCACAACTTCTCTGGGCAACCTGTTACAGTGCCTCACCACGCTCATAGAGGAGAATTTCTTCCTAATACCTAACCTAAATCTCCCCTTCTTCAGTTCAATGCCATTACCTCTCGCCCTTTCACTCCATGCCCTTGTAAAAAGTCCCTCTCCAGCTTTCTTGTAGGCCCCTTCAGGTACTGGAAGGCTGCTCTGAGGTCTCCCTAGAGCCTTCTCTTCTCCAGGCTGAACAACCCCAACTCTCTCAGCCTGTCTTCATAGCAGAAGGGCTCCAGCCCTGTGATCACCTTTGTGGCTTTCTTCTGGACTCACTCCAACAGCTCCATGTCTTTCTTGTACTGGGAACCCCAGAGCTGGATGCAGTACTGCAGGTGGGGTCTCACCAGAGCAGAGGGGGAGAATTACCTCCCTTGACTTGCTGGTCACACTGCTTCATGTCAGATTTGTCTGTAATGCTCCATTTTTGAAGAAAGGAGGTTGGACTATATGCACCTAAAGGCTGTAAGGCCGTTCTTATTTTCTAAGAAAGCTAAATCATATGTCACTTTACCCAAAAAAAGTGCAAACACAAAAATGCTGTCTTAGCACAAGTTCATTGGTGAATGGTTTCCAAATCAAGAATTAAGATCATAGTTGTAACAATCGACTAATGACTGATATTTGGTACATTTTTCATGTATCTATTGTGGAGACATGAAATTAGGTCTTCGTGGGTCAAGTAGATGGCAAAGGAACAGTTTCTTCTGGGCCAGTCACTGGAAATAATGCCACGTGTCATTAAATAGAAGTGATATTTGTATTATTTTCCAGGACAGATTGATTGTGCTCTTAGGTATCTTTTATTGAGATGCAGCATTAAAATATTGAATGCTGAAATCAGTAAGGTTAGAGGAATACAATTGCCAAATAAAACAAAACAGAATTAAATCTAAATTTCCACTGTAGAGCTCCCACGTATTGGTATATGAGCCTTAGGAGAGGAGTCGGCAGGTTAGGTCTAGTAGAGACTTGTTTTCTTTGGCCAGAAAACAGCTGATCGTTTTTTAACTTGGCTCTTGTTTCAGATATCACTTTCTATATGACTGCCCTTTTGTTCCTCTCTTTTAAGTCTTTTGAGTTTCTTTAATATACTACAAGGTCTTTTAATTCAATATCAGTTTTTTGCTGAGAGTAAGAAGGCAATCTACTGTGCAGTATATTAAAGGGAAGCCAAATATTTTGGTGACAACTCAACACCTAAGCATTCAAATCCACCCTACACTAATGTTGGTTACCCTATCCTTCTCCCTCAAGCCATATGGATTTTTGATTACAGTGCAACCACAGACTTGCATAATAAATCAGTCACTACAGTAAAACAGCGGTAATGACACATTCAGAAGTGTAACTTGTGGCATTCAGCCATCAGTTAGGGGTGTATGGGGAGCTGCAGTACCCCAGGGAGGGAGGGTGGAGCAGACACCATCTTTTCCAGAACAGCCTCCCAGAATTAAGGACAGTGAAGCTTGCACTCTGTGTTTTAAGTTCAGCTGACTGTCAACTTGTTAACTGGCATGACTGCAAAAACTGATTTAGAGGCACTCAACAAAATGTCTGTTTGGGAGCAAACTTTCATGATTTACCTCAGGCTGAGACTACAAGCTCCAGCTGTGACAGACTCTTGCAAACTCCTCCAAGGTGCTGGAAAGCTGGTTCTCCTCACCCTCTTCCAGAGCTGTACATTTTCCAGGATGCCAGTATTCTGAGGGGCTTCACTGGGATAAGTCTGCAGTGCCAGCTATGAAAAGAAGGTGCCAATCGTTTTACAGTTTGCCTTTCAAATGCCAATTGCCCTTTGATTCTTTTGAGCCCCTGGTTTGCTGATTCCTGGCACCCATACAGATTCAGGCTGGAGGCAGGCCACTGTCCTAACAGCAGCACTGCTCACTTGGAAGATCATTTGTCCAGACCCACAGTATTATTTTCCAAATTTCATTTCTAATAGCCACCCACTAAACAAAAATCAATACATGCACACAAAAATACTCAATACATTTGTGTAATACCTTTACCACTCCATCCAGGTTCCATACGGTATTCCAATGACTGGTCTGGATTCGTAGGCTACTACCTAATAGCTTCACACCTACCATCCCTATAAAAACAGTAACATGGCTGTAACTAAGTATGTCATATAAGCAGATTGATTAATTCAGACAAAGCACTGTGGATGTCTAAAATGCAACCCAAACACCATATTTCATTTACAGCTACATGCCTGTTCGCAAGGCAGATGCTGAAATACCTCAGATGTGTCATAGCTAAATATGCTAACACTACTGGACTGTTGCATAATAGGTCAAGAGATGCCACAACGTTTCTTGACACACCGCATTTAGTGGTAAGGTTTTAGTCAATCACATCGCATAGGAAGGAATATGAATATGCAGAACACTTGAAACAAAAATCAGCATTGCAGTTTTAGGAGAAATCCACTAAGTTATGCATTTCATAACTGGAGAGCTGTCATGATTTACAAGTGTACAGTAGAAATCAAGATATTTAAGAGTTAAAAGAGCAGTTCAAACTTCTCAAACTATATTTAGTGTTCATAAAACTTGCTACAGTTCATGGACCTGTTTCTTCCATCAGTTTTACATTCATATTGCTTTCAAAGAATGAGTCCCTTTTCTTAGTTTTAATAACCCTGGTTTTCTACTAACTGAACTTCCATTGAAACAGAGCAGTCTCTAAAAAGTAGGCTGGCACAGATACTTATTTGCATTAAAATTTTCATTTTCCCACTTTGCTTCTTTACACACAGGCTTCTCTTACTTCATTTTTTATTTCACTCTTACTTGGCTCTGTGTGTGTTTTCATTGATTTTTTTTGTTTCCTTTTTTGCCATCTCTCTGAAACATAATGAAAACATGCTGCATTAAAGCAGACTTGGAAATAGCATAACAGGATTGCTCATCCCAAATATAAACACATTCCTTTTTCTACAGTATTCTGACACCTCCTCCTGTCTAGAAAAAAAAAAAAGAAAAAAAAAAGAAAAAAAAAGAATTCCTTTAAAAAACGAAGTATATACATAGAATACTTAAGAGTGGCTGTCACTGTGGTCCAGTAGCTTTATATTAAATTGTAACGTCTGACAACTTTACTGCAGAATTATCTTTCTATGTGTATACAGAATGTTCATTTGTGTGTTTAATTACACACAAACACACACGTATGTATTAGGAGCTACCTGTTAACTGAATATAGCTGCTGCTACAATCTCAAGTCAACATAAATTATTGCTAAAAATTATGTTGACAAGCTCAGAGTCTTCACACAGGTTTCTTTAACACAAAATACAGATGCTTACAACAAGCACTGTTCAGGAAGTTGACTGGTTGCACAACTTGCATTCATAAAGCACAGTATTAGACAGAGCATTTTAATAGCATTTTGAGTGTTTATAACAAAGTAATGAAAGCCAGCCTTTGTTGTGGAGCAAGACCAAAATACTACATTCTACATCTATTCACCTTTCTTGATTAAAGATAACAAAGTCATATTAATTAACATTTGACTACCGTCCTTTTACAATGGTCAGAAATTTATCTCTGAATTTAAGTGAGGTTGCCTAGCCTCTTACAGATCTAATTCCATACAGGAAAGACAGATGTTGCAAAAGGAATCAAGTGATTGCTCTTGACAGGGCAGTCAGGTTGGAATACCAGACAAAAAATGCAACAGGAGAACTTTGGCGTCAACAGCAGCCTCAGATCATTCTAGCTGCAATCACACTTAGCTGCACTAGATCATTCTAGCTGCACTCACATCAGAAGAAAAGGACACCATTGACAATGTTATGCTCAGGGCAAATTTATTTAACCTGCTTATACCAAGTTTGCATTTGACAGTGTTCTAGAAGACAGCATTTCATTAATCGTGTGTATCTGATACCATTGTTGAAGATTCTGAGAAGACGTCTATTACCAGTGCATAAAGTACATTTACTTTATGGCTCACTACAACTTGGAAAAGAGCAAACTGGCTTTGCTGATGTTATACAGCTATTTCTGCAGTCTAACTTTTGGACAAACCCCAGAAATTTCACAGCACTGAATCCCAATATACTTATAATCAAGTACTAGCTCATCCTGGAACTACTGAAAAACATTCTTTCAAATAAAGGTACACAGAGCTCAGTTAATGTTTGTCAGTCTATCAAAAACAAACCAAAAAGAATCTTCTGAAGAATGGCAAAACATTAACAATAGCTTGAATATTGAACACATCATCAGCATATGTTTTTGCTCTATCTTCTGCTTCTACCACAAGAAAAGGCAAAACCACACTTCTATAACTGCAAAGACTGTTTTCTCTCCCATTTAAATCCAGCTCTGGCAGAAGGCGAATGGGGTTTTTGGACTGTGTCAAAGAGGTGAGTAGGGAGGAAGTGAAAATAGCCACTCTGGCTTCTTCACTGAACTTGCTATAGGAGCGGACAAGAGCCACTTTTTCTTAAACAAGGTGATCCCCTCAAAAAGTCTGGCATCTAGTAGCTAATCTGCAAGCAGCCAAGTTAAACACCTGTATGCCAGACAAAACCAGCTGTCTATGTGTCTCTGCCAACCCATCTGCTCAATATACCTCCTACTAGTGGGTTGAGATCTTTTGGTAAATACACAGTTCAAATACAAGGTTGGGGTTTTTTCCTGTTCTCTAATCCTCCTTAGGACTTCAATTTTCAAAGACCCATTGATTAACTACAATGATACTACTACCTTTATTATCACCAGCAGCTGGACATCAGCTCAATTTTAATTGAGTTAATTTTAAATGAGTTACCATTAAACCACTGTCGCCTTCATCACCCATAGACACATGAACACTGTGTTGCTCTAACTTTTGCCAAAAGAATTAGAAATCCAGGATAAGATTATGCTTTCAAAAATTAAGCTTCCAAAGGATTCAAGAAGGGATTCTATAAGGGACTTAATAGAAAGTTCTCTTGGCTGTGTCCAGCATTAAGTCAAACAGTACCTCATGAAATGAAAATAAAAGTAGGTTAGCTGCTATTGTAGCACACATGTATTTCAGAAGGGATTGTATAGCTGCTGGACTTCAGGAAGGAAAAGGAAAACATGTTGAAGTTACCTTTCATTTCATCTATAGCAGCTCCACAGTTACAGATGCAGCTGTTACTAACACCGTCAGAAGCTGAATTTGCATCCAGGGAAGAAATGCCACCCCACGCTCCTTTCTCAGCACAGAGCTTTTCAAATCCATCCTCACAAAATGAACTTTTTCCAACTAAGGACAAGCAATAGGTGATTTTATTGCTGCAGAGAACCCCCAGCAAAGTCCCACAGAATCAAAACTTGTGCCAAGTCTCTGTTATCAGAGACCACTATTTGTTTTGAACACACAATAGCATTTATTTTTCCCTCCTTGCCTAAGGACCCACTTTCTCCTTAGGTCCCAGGTCAGTTTCTGCATCTGTTTTGGGAAGTACGTCAACATTTGTCTGGATGAAGGGGCTCATTTAGAAAGACTAATTATAATAACTTTCATCTCTTCTAACTCTCATGCCACTCTTTACTGTGTTACTATTTTGGAGGAGGTGGAGTGGTTAAATTTGTACCAAAATAGCAGCGATCAATTTGTGCCTGAAGAGGAATGACTATGCATCCACCTTTGAAACATTCCCAACAGCTTTGCTCTCTCTTTGCTGGGTGCAGGGAAGCTTCTCTCCACAGTGAACTCTTGGTTCACAATTTTTTCAAACAGACTATCTGTCTATTTTCAAACTGGTAAAGCTTAACCAGTGCTACACAGGATGTGCCTGACCAGGGAAGCTAATACAAACCAGCAGGACACTTTTGGCATTGTGTACATTCCCTTTATATGATGTCACTCTCACTGCTGACTTGGGGGGAATGCATTTATGTGATTTACTTTTCTAAAATATAAAGGCAAGGTACAGAAACTATTTGAAAATTGTTCATTTCAGTATATTTCAACCTATTTTCTGGTGCAAAATACGTTAGAAGAGGTAAGGTAGAACTACATCCTCACTCCTTTCCCAGCAAGGAAGTATTTGCTGTAAAGTTTATGGCTATCCATGAGCTGCAATTTAAATATGGAACTGTACCTTTAACTTTAAATAAGCTGATGCCAAAAAGATTTTGAAGTGCGTCATTTTATTACTTAATTCTGTAGTACCTTTGTAAGTATGCATAGATCATTTGGTTTCAGTGTAAGCTCTGTTAAGAAACTGTTTTTCTTTGGATGGGGTAGTCTGGAATAATAAGCATATTATCAGGAATTTATAACAGTCAGCTCTTCTACTGATATGGATTCACATGTCTTTCAGCCCTTCTGATTCAGTTTCTCCAAATAAATGATGGGGTGTGGGGAAAGAACACTCACATTTTTCTGAAGAAAGAATTTATACAGTATTTTAAAGTTTTCTATGTATTATTTTATCATTGCGTCTTACCAGAGAATGGGATGCGTGTCCCATGGGTGGGCACCATCTTTCAGAACTATTAAGAGAAACTGGATCTTTCCAGAGGGAGAGGAGGAGGAGGAAGGACATTACAACTGCTGGTAGAGCTTGTCTTCATAGAATCACTCATGGCAAAGTGAACAACAATTCACTGAGCTCGGTATTGAGCAGAATACTATAGCTAAGAGATTGGAGGACTGAAGTTCTTATCCATAGAGCTGTTTTTCTGAGTGTTTGGGTTGGGGTTTTTTTGCTTGTTTGTTTGCTGGGGATTTTTTTGGAGGGAGCGGTGTCATCTTCATCTTAGAGCTTGGATTCCTGAAAGCTGGCACACTATTTCAGGACAGCTGCACTATTTCTTGCTCTGGCTTCTCCTCTCTCCAAGATTGCCCTGCTAAGAAGGGTCATCTCAGGTCCTGGAAGAAATGATGCTGAATGGCTATTTACAACCAACCATGCTCAGAAAAAGTAGCATCGATTTCATGTTCAGTATGGCTCTAAATGCTGATGGTTCAGCAGCTGCACCACACATGAATGAGGAAGGAAGGCCAGCAGCCACTCCAGTGGGAGCCGTGCCCCTTGTACAAAACTTGTGTTGACTTTTATATTCCTTTTATGGATATCTAACCCTGGATATATAATTCTTTCTTTTCTTCCTTTTATTGTTGTAATTTTTAATTAAATATATTTGGGTTTAAACACATATGAATACCTTTTATAGGAAATTCTTCATGTTAGTGGTATAGAACTGCATTACTTGCTTAACTATGAATTGATCCCATTAAACTTCAACTGGTAGAACTCTTAAGAGTAAGGCCCTTTGGGGAAGTTATGTTATCTTTAACTACATCCAAACCAGAGGTAAAAAACAATTTATTTTCAGTTTGGATTCAGCAGAAAAACTATATTCTTGAATCCAAATGCAGAGATGTGATTCTAACCTCCTCCCATCAATCATCAAAAATGTGGGTTGGAATGGTTCAGAGTAGGAAGATACAGCTCAAGTTCCTTTCTATTTTTAAGTAATGTTTGCCCTATTTGCTACTGTCAGAGTGACAAGCACTCAAATAGAATATCCACATCATGGTCAGAGTTCACCCCTCTAACTACTGATTTGTGTGAGGGAACGTGAAGAATTTAATACAGGCTGCAAATTGTTCCATTTCCCTTAATTATTTTCTCTGTGTCAGATACAGTTCTTTGGTGGGTGTTTGTTTTTGCAACCATAGTGATGAGATATATTTGCTGGCTGCAGTCAAAATAATTCCAAACAGTTATCTACTGGCATCATTTTTTATTCAGCAAATCCAGACATTTGCCTGCTTTACACCCAAAGGGTAGGAATTTGGAGACTATACTCCCAAAATAGCTCTTAAATTATTTTTCTAAATCAGACCCACAGTTTATTGTTTTGACACATTCCACAAAAAAATCAAGATCGCTCCTCACACCAACACAGAACTGGATCCATTCAAAATTTTCTTATTATTCTATTCTTGAGAAAAAATCCAGATGATCTCATTTAAATCGTAAATATAAATATTCTTCAGAGCAACTTCCTTTATAACATGCGTGCAATAAATCACTTTTCCCACAATGCTGCACTGCTACTACTCCTCTTGGTGTGAAAAACTGTCAGTATACGATTTGACAAACTGCTGACAAAACCAGCTTGATTTTAGAACCATATAGGAATCAAACACTCAGTGGGAGATCATAGTTATCTGGCAGCAATGTATTTAAAAGCATGTGTGTATATGTGCATAAACCCACATTGGCTAGTTGACTTTACTGACCTTGGATGTAAGCAATGATTTTGACAGATCCATCCTGCTCACAGCTTTGCAGAACAGAGTTTAACCCCCTGTGATTAGATTGGAGGCTCTGATTACAGTTTTTGTTGGAGTTATGAGGGATAGTGGAGTAGTGACCTTTTCAGCTGCTGAAGTCAAAATCCATCAAGGATCGTGAATCAGAGCCCTGAGGAACTGCCGCTCACAGGAAAGTAAAAACTGAACGTTATGGCAGCTTGCTCTGCTACACCAGACTGCGGCTTCTCAGGACAGGCACATCGCCTAGCTAGCCACCCCTCCCACTGACCTGGTAGCATCTAGCAGGAGAATAGGGAGAGAGCTGGAAACAGGAATCTCTTTAGTCATGCCAGCATGAATTGGCAGAGCTTGGGATTCCAAGCACGTACTCACATGAGCAGGCCTTATTCTCGGAGCTGGAATAGCCCCATTGATTCAGTGTATCCCAACTAACTGGATTATGAAACAAAAGTAAATTCTATCCTCATGTTTTCTCTATAGCACTTCCTATTGATATGTGGTGCTTTCGATTGGATTTTCAAAAAGAGGAGGCCATGGCTGCAACATAACTACTTAAAGCGTAACCGGCCAGTTAATAGTGCTGGAAACCCTGTGGATTGTGAAGAGCTGAATATGCTGGTAGGAAAAGTAGGAGGTACTTGATTTGGTGAACCGTCAGTGGTTAATACTGTTTCAAGTAACTGTGGGCAAGTACCCAGCTACTCTGAACTCCCAAACTGTCACAGAACAAGCGGTTATTTTGCTAACACTCGCTGACCACCCCCAGGAGCTGCTCTAAGTCATTATTGGAAGTAGCAGAGGACTAAAGGTTCAAATTTTTTGTCAAATTACAAAATGAGATTGATTATTGAAAGGAAACTAAGACATAATCTTGCTCACATAAACTGGAATCAGCAAAATACTTTTTGTCTCTGGTGCACAGTTGGAATCCAATCTGAAGACAGAGATGATTGTAGGGGCTTCACCCTGTTCCCTGACTGACAGCTTTCCAACATATTCACTTTCCATCATGAAGAATGCATTGTCACAACGGCTGTAAAGAACCCTTTGTGCAAGACTGAGTTTAACAATGCAGCATTGTAGGAGCAATTTTTTTGCCTTTCATTAATGAAGATGTATAGGACATTAAGTACTAGTCACTGACTTTGCATCATTTCTGTTAGAAGAGATGGCATTTGCTGTTCCCAATATAAGCAGGAGTCTGGATGGCTGTCAGAGTAGTTGATATCCTCCAGGATGGGTGTTGCTAGTGAGTATTATTGTTTAAAAATAAAAATAGTTTCTAAACAAAATGTTGTGGGAGGATAAAAGTTCAGTTAAAGTTGGGCAGTGGCCAGCCTGGGTTTCATGGAGTAATTGCTAATTGTGTAAGCTCTGCCCAACACTGTTTACCAAGGATGTTTTGCCCATTTTAGCTGAGGTGGGGCTCATTTCCTTAACAGACACAGAACAGAGCTGCAGTCTGCTCTGTATCCTGCTCGACAGAGCATGCTCAGATACTTAGGCATTCACAAAAAGTAAAAGTAACTTCCTCCCCTTTCCTGCTCTATAGTGGGCTCAGGTAAAAGGATCAGGATGTCCCCCACATTCAAAATTTACCTTCTCTTGTATATTTCAGAACCATTCAAGGTCAAGTGCAATTAAGTGCTCGCCCCTGTTAATCCTTCCTGTCGGACTCAGTTTCAATGCAGCATTCCCAGTATTCCATTTTGATCATAGTGCATGCGAGCAGTATAAGAAACTGAATGCACAGTTCTTGCCTCGAGTTTGTTCAGTAACTCCTGCCCACAATTAATAACAGTACAGCAACACATGTGGTGTGCTGATACTAGCAAACCTCAGTCCTGACTGCAGTCAGAAGAAAGCTAAAATTTATTTATTGCTAAAACTCGCTGTCACTGTGGGTTACAGGCTCTACAGTGGATATTAGTGCATTCATGTAAGTGATTTACCTCTCATAAGAGCCACTAGCTGGAAAACCGCAGAGTATAAAAACATTGCTTTGTTTGTTAATGAGCTCTTTTCTCCTTCATTATAAAATTAACCCAAGACTGAATCAAATAAAGAAGTCTTTTAAATAACCTAAAACTTAAAGCATGTGGTATCTGATTTAAAGAATGAGTTTAGGATGCACAGAATTCTCTGCCAAGGATTCAGAAACAACAGCCACAATACTTCTGCAAATCAGTGCCAGGTCAGAGGATTATAATTATCATTTTACTATGATTATTCTTCTCGTGCCACATTACACTGGTAATTTCTGCTATAGTTGCAGTCAGGGCACCCATTTTAAAAGCCACATTCTTAGAAATGTTTCAGATGTTGTGAGGTATTGATATAGTCCCGTGCTAAATCGGAACCCTTGAAGTAGTATTCTGAACCCATTACACAGAACCGGGTAGGCATTGGATGGCCCATATGGAACTGTGTAGCTGTATTACATGTAATGGCACTAGAGTTTATTATGTCTGCAACAGCAGTCTTAACTCTGGATTCCTCAGCTTTTGCCAGGTTACATCTAGAACATGGAAAACCTCGTCTGTTTGTTTAACAGGAGTATGATCTGCGTACTTCACCCCTAAATACCAGGAGAAAAGGATGGAGTACATCAGTCTCACTTTTAACAATGACACTGCACTTAAGAAGGCAACAGATACCAAATAAAGCAATTCCTTGCACCATGTCCCAAATCTGAGTCATAGCCCTAGGGACCATAAGGCCTCTGTATAGTATTTCCTTTGCCTGTTGTCTTTAGCTTATTAGCACACCCATCTGACTGAAGGAGACTGCTACTGATTATGGACCACCTTCAATAGTAAGACAGGGTGGGTCCTGGGGGGAAGGATGTGTGAAGTGCCATGGAACAGAAACTGTGCAGCAAAAACTTTCAGCATATTGCTCCCCCGGGTTGAGACACACTGAACTGCATACCCGTGCTTGAGAATGTGGTGCACCTGCTGAAAAGAAGGGACAGCCGATTGGGCAAAATTGGTGGAAAAGCAGAAAAAAAAAAAAAATTCTACCTTCCAGGAAAAGTTGCTTTCTGTTGAATTGATGTTCACAGCCTTCAACATACCCCTGGTAAGTTCTATTTACAAAAAGTGGTATGTTTTGTGTTTTGGCCAGGCTCACTGCACATACTGATACTACCAGTTTTGTTTCCACTCTTTTCTATTCCTGCGTGCCACGCTCCCACAATTCTCTACAGCAGGGTTTGGCTGTCATATTTTGCAAGATTTCATGGACAGTGAAAGCTACATGCTTATTATAAAATACTTGAGTGCAGTGCTTCTGGGTCATGTTGCAATTATCAAGATACTCATATTAGCTCCACAGCAGGCTTCTGTGATGCTGCCCAAAACCCATCTGAATTACTGCAAATGCGCTCTGTGTTCGTTCTGAACATGTAACACGGACATATCTGAAATTGCCGAGCTGCAGTATCTACTGAACATCCATAAATCCTGCACAAATGTAGGAAAGGCTCAAATTCCTCCAGCAAACAAATGTCCAGATGGAAAAAGTAGACAGAGGGAAATCAGACCAATCGGACCCTAAGTCAGAGATTCCTTGCAATCCCAGTACTCTCCCTTGTCAAGAGGCATGTGGGCACACATTCTCCCCTTTTTCTATGCCAGCCTTCTGACCCTTCCCTGCAGAAGTCAGTGTTTCAAAGGTATCATGTGACACACACGGAAACGCCATTGAGTTGAAGACAAGACCTTGCCTAATTAGCTTGGCGCCTATTTAAAAAGAACATTTACTATAAACAGGGCAAACAAGAAGCACACATACCAACCCAAAGCATCCCCCGATGCCCTTCCAGTACCTTTTGCTTTCCCTTTAACAGAGTATTTTCCAGTTATCTGAATTAACACTTCTATTTTCCTTCTTAATAAAAAAATCTAAATAAATAAGAGCTGTACCTTATGGTGCAGTTTCACAAGAATCTCAGCAAAACCCAATAAAGGGGAAAGATTCTTTTCCATTCTCTCTTATGCCATTCCTCCCTTCTCTGCCATGCTCACACCCTTGCCCCTTGTACCAACCATGGCACTAATCAAATATTTGCATGATACAATTCAGCTTATTAACTCTACAAAATCCTGCCCTTTTCATGCTGGGTGAACAGGTTGAAGTGGCTCACAGAGTTGTCTGTCACAGGCTAGACCAGATGCAGAGTAAGCATTGAGTGTGGATAGCTGGGAGCAAAGAACAAGATTACCCTCTCAGCAGTGGCAAACTACTGGATCGGCTCACCTTGCCTCATGGAACTGCAAGCTTAGAGGTTTACCTCTAGACTCTTGTAGCCACGTAGATAATCCACTTAACCCAGTGTCTTTACAGGGACTATGGAGAAAGAACATGCTTAACCAACAGGATCGGGCTGCTGTATGGACCCAGAGAACTGTCCCGCAGTTCTGAATTCCCTTCTCTGCCATGGAAGGAGAACACCATCTTGATAACAACTCTTGTCCAGATCTCGAGACATGGCTGCATTTACATTCCAAACATCAGGGGGGACATGGGACTGCTCTTTTGGTAGATACCTAAAAGGAGAAGAAAGAAAGAAAGAAAGAAGGAAACAAATGAGAAACTAAGTGCATCTACTTTTGTCTGCCTGCTTTCTCTTTTTGTTCATCTTTAATTCACATTTCAGCATAGTAAGTGGCAACAATGAAGCAAATTTACTTTAAATAAATCGTGAAAGGATTACTTCAGGGGTTCACTTCTCAACAGCAAAAACCAAAAAACCCCCACCAAAACCCCCTATTTAGTAAAACAGGGCCAGTTTAGAGCAACACATCGCTGAACATCTATCCTCTGGTCCTCCCACTCCATTCAGCTGTCTCTCTCCAAAACAGGCAATAACTAAAATACACAGAGATGACTGAAATCATAATTAAAACCCAGGAAATAGGTGTTCTCCTGACATCTGGGTGAATCAGTGCACAGCCCAGAATACCACAGCACATAATCTCCACACTATACACTTCTGTTGGTCTCTTTCATGTTTGTCTCACTCTATGCCATACGCTAGGCACACAACCTGTAGCAATTCCAGTGAGCCGTTTTCGGACAAAGTCATGTTAATGTGTAGTATATAACATTGTAGAAGGACTGAGATTTCCAAACAAATGTGCCTTTTAAAAGTATTAAGGAGCACAGCTTCCCAGGAAAGAGAGTAATTTCTTTTGCATGCTAACAAAATCTCACTTCATGTTGTTTGAGGTGTTTGGGTTTTTTTTTTAACATATACTCACATTTACCTCAGGAAATCCTTTCAGATGTCAGAAGTTCATCTATTTTAGTTAAATGGAAAGCAACACTTTCTCCCAAAACTTTATTGAAATCAAAATATATGGAAAAAGAAGATTACTTTTCAGCAGAATTTAGGAGGAAATCCTGCTTTTGGGCATAGCCATGTAATATATTAGTACAAAGTAAGACTTAGTTTATTATGAAATGTCAGAGCAAGTCTTATGTTTCTAATATCAGTTTTGCTACTTGCAGTTTACATGGAACAACAACAGTTATAGGCCAGTACACATTGCTAACTGCCTTATTTCTAAAGCTTATAATTTCTAAAATTATGTTCCATAATTAAACAAAACAATACTATAATATAAGAGCATTAGTTTTAATGAAAACCAGTTATGTATCAGTCTTCAGCTTAATTTGCTCTTCACAGACCCCAGAAATAAAGGGATTAACTATTGCAAATCCTCCTGGTACTTTACATTTAATCACAAGCATTTTATGATAATTTATTCCACATGTCTGATACCACTGAAAAAATTTGCAAATAAAGCTTGCTGATGCCTCCAGGAAGCAAGCTGCTCATTCTGTTCTAATATTAGCAGCAGACTACAGCACTGCAAGATGTTACATTCATTCCATACCCCCAAACATTGTGAGCCATCATTTTGTGCACATACAAAGCACACGAGTGTCTGACAGTGATTGGGCTGAGGATCTCTGTCACATAAGTACTGAAGGACTAGAAAGAACTGAAAAAGAAACTTTGGTGATGTTTCAATCCAATAGTAGAGGATTGAATGAATCAGAATGAATTTGCTTCTTTTTTTTCGGAACTGAAGGAGGTCTCAAAGTGAGAAAGTACTTTTAATTATGGCACACGTTTTCCCTTCTTGATATTGCATACGCCCACAGCGCTGGGATTTTTTTTTTTCCCTTTCTTTTTTTAATCAGCTAGATTTTTGAAAAGCAAAGCTTTCTTTTTAAACCCAGATGCTGTAATAGATGGTTTGACTTCGGCAGCACTCTCACCAAAGACTGGCCAACACACACCTTGTATGGCAACCAGGGGTTCACAGCTCCTGCTGAATTTGACGGCAGCAAGTTACTGTGAACTCACTGATTAGCTCTATCTTGACTCTGGATGAGGCCAGGGCACCTGGCTCTCCCTCAATTTACAGTTCGGAATTAACCAGGAAACCTACTATTGGCACACTCAACTTCTAATTTGGGAAAAGAAAATACTGTCTGGCAAGCTTGCAAGGCTGCTGACCCTGGTCTGCTGGAACAACGCAAATCACACTGCTCTGCATCCTGAGCTAATCAGTTTTCCCTAGCTTGCACAAATCTTCTGAAATCTTCCATGTGAAGAGGAACCTGCGTAACAGATTCACCGTGTCTTCTCATCATTCTGTGTCCAGCTTTAGGCATATAAATTGGACATTCTGATGTGATTTTTTTCCCCGAGATGTTTTTTCGCTTCCATGTGAAAGCATAACATGAAAGTGGATGCAGCATTTTGGGGAGCTTTCAGGTTCCAGTAGGCAAACTAGAACTCACTAGGAAACAGTGGTATGAAAATGCCTGTCTAGCAGCTGCCTCCGTGGCCTCCAGGTCTTATCAGCAGACAAAATACAGTAAAGAGGGTATTTAGACTGCAGAGAGAGGCTAGGCATTTATATTTAGATATTAATTAAGCTCATAAATTAATGGCTATTTTTCCTTGGCCATATTTTTGAAAGACTTTCAAGGTTGGATTTTTTTTCCTCCTTCTAGAAGCACTTGTTCTCTATCTTCCTAACCATAGCTCCTCCCTGAAGGCTGCAAACCTAATTATGAGAGGACTAAAAAAATTTATTAATTTCCCAGTAGCACCATGTCTTCAGTCACCATGTATACGTCATTAAGTAATGGTTCGGTTTCCTGCCTTGCTCTTTTTAAACCCATATTCTGGCCTGCAAAGCCCAGCAGTACCAAGCACCAATAGGCGTCTAGGCACAAAAAGTACTACTCACCTTGACATTCAAATTACTAATTCACTTCCAGTACTTGTTGCAAGCATTATTTTTCAGATGATATAACATCTCACTATATGAGGTGGTAGGATCCAAGCTGGCAAAACTCAAAGAAATCTTGCATTGCTAAATGTCTTTGGTCATTAATAAATAAATCAGTTCCTTGTTGAAACTAAGTTTAAACCACAAAGCAGGTTTAAAAGGCTAGAAGTACTTGTGCCACTGGGTAACAAAACATGAATTCTGAAAAATAAAAAAAAAAATAAAAAATTCAATTTTCTTTTTTACAAAGATGGCAAACAGAAAAACACAGATAGTCCTGGAGGCCTTGGTTCCTCCACAGTAATTCTCACTAACATAAATTTATAACAAGATGTATGTGAAAACTGAATTTTAAAAAAAGATTTCCCAAGTAACACTCAATCAGACCGGAGTTTTCAGACCTTTGGCTGACCCATCCATGATTCAGGTGTGATTCTGGGCAATCTGTTGATTTCCCCATTCCAGGGCATTCATTTCAGACATTTGTTTTCTTTCATGTTGCTGTCATCTGTCACCCAGGGGAGTTTGCCCAGTTCAGTTATTTCTGCAGTAGCCAAACAGAAAAGGCAGAATGTTATTAACAATATAGCACTGCCAGGAAATAATCGTGAACAGTGAATTTAAGGCTATACTAGAAAAGAACTGTAAGCAGATTTCAGATTAATAGTTTTAATGAAAATAGCTGGCATATCCTAAGTATTTCAATTAGTACCCGAGACAGAGGGACTTAAGGTTTAACAATTAGAACTTATGCTCATGCCACTGCTGAAGTTGAACAGATTATACACCCAGATTAATCTTGGGAGTAGATGTAAAATAATAATTAATTTTCTTTAGAAGTGAGAAAGAATGCCAGCCCCATGAGACCTAGTTGATACACTATCTCTGTATGATTTGTTTGGCTTTGAAAACCAGAAGCATTGTTACACATCTGATTGGGGAATATTACAGTTTAATAGATCTGAATGCAGTGGGTAGAAATAGAAGTTTCTATAGCCCCTGCAAGCAGATTAGGTAGCATTTTATTTAAGTTTTAAAAATAAAATTCCGCTATTTTTGTCACCAGGGAAAGTTCTCAGACAGTAAATCACTAAAACTGCCCCACATGTTTCAGTAGAATTCGTGCCATGTTTACAAGCAAATATAAAATAAGGAAATCCTTCCCAGATACAAAAGCTCTTACTGCCTATTGTTTTTCCCAGATTTAAGCATAATTTCCTGTTATATACCAGAGTTTTTAATGTTAATCCACTACTGACATGTCATTTTTATGGGTATTTTCAAGAGTTCAAATGATAGCATGTTGATCATTTTAGCAATTCTTAGCTCTCAAGCAGCTCCTGTTTTCTCTGAAATATCCAACAGAAGTTACATGAGCACACACACCATTCTGTCATATGAATTACGATCTTTGAACACATTTCAGGAAAAAGTGTGTGCTATTCTAAACAGCTTTAAAAATAGCTTCTGTGCAGACAGATTGATTTCTGCCTAGCAGTATTTTCTTCTCTTCTGTCTGATTAAATGAATCACCTTTACACCATAAAATGTGAGGGGAAAATGGAATGATGAGTAGGGAAATGAGTGATATGTATGGGAATCTCGAGGGTGACACAGTTCCATTGTGTCTTTGCAGTGTTAATCTTTCCAGCTGTAAAATTACAAAACACTTAAGTCCAGGATTTTAGGGCAGGTTTGGTGTGTCCTTTCCTGAATCTGTGGCTGGGTGGGAGACTCAGAAATCTTTCTGCTGGAGACTTCCTGCTAAAGTGCAAATGCATGGCCAGTCCAGCTTGCACAAACAGATGTAGCTGTTACTTCTCTACCAGAGACCACTAAAGCAGAGGTTTGGAGTAGTTCTCGGAATAAAAGATAAACATAGAATTGAAGAATTGCCAGTTTGTCAACATACGTTATCTCTACATTAGCAGGTAATTTGGGCACAATAGGAACGGATCAGTACACCAAAACAATTTGTTCTCAGGCCTTTATGCTTCCACAATCGTCTTTTCCAGGGTTTCACTTTGGACTAGATTTAGTCTGGTCCCCAGAGTAAATGTCTCCCATAGGTATGGTTTTACATCAGCCAAAGGATCAGTCATTGGTACAGACTGCAATGTCCCCATCAGGGCTTGGAGCAAATGAGGTGCAAACCTAGAGTGAAGTTTTTAATTTTCTCCAAGAACAATCTAGCTCACATGTGGCAAAACTATTCTGCAAACCGATCCAGTACACTGGGATTTGCCTCAAAACAATGCTATGTCTTCAAACCAAAATGCTAATGTAGATAACTCTCTTCTTAGACCCCTTTGTCCTCACACATTGTATCATCACCTAAAGGCACTTTCCAGGCAGTTTCCATTTTCATTCAAACCACTGTATCAGTTCATCTCTCATCGCATCCTCTCTCACAAGGTGCTCTCACAGCTGGCACCTCCATCTTCTCCAGAAAACCTCTTTCTGGGCAGTAGGAAACCCCAGGAATCGAGGTGCTTGCTTGACAGGTCTCTTGTTATAATTTGGCCAGACCTTGCCAACCCTTGCAAGAGGCTCCCTTCTAGGCTTCCACGTCTAAGGACAGAACCACAGAACTGTCTGTGGTTTCACCTTTCCGAATTAATTAGCAGCTGCTTTAAGTTCATGGCAGTACAACATTAGAAGCCAAGTTCACTTTTAATACAAGCAGAAAAGGCAACGAAGTTTCTTCCACAACATTGTTCCACCAGACTCCAGTCCTGGCCTGATGGGATTGTACCTCCCAATCCATTTTCTCCCTCTTCACAGAGATCATCAAGAACATAGGAACTAATAGTGTTTGTTGCAATGGTCCTCTCCAGAAAGTGGACTGTTCATAGCAACTCATTTTACAAAGGCCACAAATTAACATGATATCAGCCTGAATTCTGTCTTTGGGCTGGACCCAAATCTGAACTAATGACCATGCAAAGACTGTGAAACAATCACAAGAAACTGAATGGCACACAGAATTGATATTTGAACCATGTAGTCTGCTGTCAATCCTATAAATCACTTTGGGTTTAGATATGGCCACATAGTACAATTTGCTGGCCCAACTATCACTCTTATACCTGTGTCAACTGGATTTTGTGTAATTACAAACACTAGCAGGATAATAGGCCTACTGTCTAGCTCATAAATTAGTCTACAGCAACTTTATTCAAAAAGATGGAAGAAAAGTACAGAAAGTGCATGTAGGACCGGAACTGGTTGATAGATATACAGCTAGTAGATAAACTATACTTCATCCCCCAACATAAAAAAATCAATGGACAAAATATCTACAGCAATGTACCTGGAGGATTTAACAAAAGATTTTTCTTGCACTAAACTTATTTTATTGTCACTGAAAACAGCTGAGAATGCTCAACAATCCTAGAGTAAAACGATCTGCAAAATGGAGAAGTCTGTTAGTGAATTACTCCAGGGAAAGCTCAGCAGCTTACAGAAGTTTTATGAAAACTTAACAAGATCATGGGTTTTAAAACTCTTAGTTTGTTGAGTACTCATGCTTATCAAAGGGTCACTGACACCAGCATTTTCAAACTAACTTTAAAAACAAGCAAATGAAATTATTTATATTCCCTTCCTCTGCAACTTTGAGAATGTATGATTTTGAAATTACAAGAGAAAATGTAAATAGAAACCCAGAAAGGCATAATACAATTCAGAGTCTGTGAGTCTTCTGTTGCTGTTCTTACTTTTCTGAATGCCCATGTCTACTCAGGTCTCAAAAAGGACACCTTAAGAATGAAATCTTTTTCCACAACAAGAAAAGGCTGAAAATGCTGTACCCAGGAGTACAAGAAACCAAACTCTACATAAAAATTGAATTAATGTAACAGTAATATATGAATTCGATGTCAGCAGATAAAAAGATAAATGAATCAACTGAAAAGTACGCATAGAAATTGCATGAACTGGCTCAGTTCTGCTTTTTGGAGGCTTGAAACAAATCTTTATTCCATAAATTTGCAAGGCTGAAAGCTTTAAAGATACTTATGCTCACTTCTTATTTGGCAAGTCAACTGCTCGTGAGCTCACTGACTACTTCAATGCAACCTAAGACTCTAGGTGCCTTCACAAAACAAAATGTCACATTTAAAACAATACACACAATAAAGAAAACATAACACATTGATTACCCATAGCTCCAATTTCTAAGAATCATTGAATGCAATGAATGAATGATCACTTTTGTGGGAGAAAAAGTTGGAGGGATGCAGGACTAATCAATAGGTTTACTTTTTCATTCTAAAGATGGTGTTGCCACGTCAGACTGATTTGAGATATGAAACAAAAAAATTTTCACATACCTCAGACCTCTTTCATTACCCATGTTGCCAACCTCAATGAAGCCAAAGCTGGTGCAAACTGAAAGGAGACTGTGCAACTGCACGTGCTTCACTAGCTTACTGAAGGTCTAAAAGACAGAGTAAAAATATTCACAGGCAGAGAAGCTTTATCTGCAGTGGCCCTCCTGCCTGGAACTGCCCTGGTATTAACAATGATGGGAAACATTTGCCCGTAATGATCGCCGAACAAAACTACCAGTTATCCATTGAAGACAATGGCACATTGAATATCTGCATTGCTGGCTACTCAACAGAACTTGTTTTTCACTTGATCATACAACAAAGAATTAAAATCACTGCAGATGGATGCTTCTTCTTTTTTTTGTGTAGAATTTATTATATGTTCTGTTCTATCACAATATTGAAGGAGGAGGTATTGTTAATATAGTTTAACCACTGTCCTCAGTAAAAATGAGCCTAATTACAGTGAAACGGTATTTTATTCACTGAGGAAACAGGCATCCATCCTAAATTCCTTTCAGTGACTAAGGCATGATGACACATTTGGCATTAATTAGATAGTGGTGCTATAACAATTATTTGCAGGACTTACTGCCACCAAAAAATATTTTCCTACTCCTACCTTCAGCAAATCTCTAGAAATAATCAGTGTAACCTGCAGCACAAATCAATTTCCAAGGACCAGAGTGCTTTGGAATATCTACTGTTACAAAAAAGCACCAAGGCATTATTTGCTCTTGAACACATTGAGAAAAATCATTCTGTCTCACTGCCTCCTCTTCCTTCCTGAAATCTTTGCCTTGTTCTCCAGTGTATCCACAAGTCTGCTGGAATTATCATTTGCTTTGCCTGATGCTCATCATATTTCATCTCCTCTTTGAATCTCATTTACAGGTTTTAACTTCCCTTTCCAAACTTCCTGTCGTTACCCTTCATGTCCACACACCTTCTCTGTCACTGCCTCCAGTACCTGCTTTGTCTCTAGACCTTTGTGCTGTCTAGACAGCTGAAGGTAAAAAATGCACTTCAGTACTTTTTTCAGAAAATATACAAATATTTTATTCAGGATACTGCCAGGTTAAAGACTGGGGATTAGGACAACACAGGAATACATGAGAATAACATGTTGCTGAAAAGACCACTACAAGACTCCACATGATACCAGCAAGCTGCTTCTAGCAACAAGCATGAAAACACTACAGATAACAGTCTGGACAACAAAAATTACTATAAGGATGATGGCTTTTAATTCCACTGCTTTGAATTGCCTTTTTTCCTTTCCCCGCTAATGATTCGTATAAGCATATAAGCAATGTTGCACCAGCTATAACACATAAAATCTTGCCAGCTCCAGGTACCACTCAGCCATACTGTACTGAAATGCCCATCTTAAATTATTAAGTGATCATGAACTATACTGGAAGAAAGCTGCCCTTAAAATCTCTTTTTTCAGCAGTTCATTTTTCTTTCCAAGCCTGCAAGTAATCCTAACAATGAAAATGGTAACATAGAAGTTGTTAATTTATTATACCTGACTAAAAATTGCAAAATTTATAGCCTGTCTCAATAATCATTGCAATAATTTCCAGCGAAATCAGTAAAGTCCATGTTTTCACATGCCTCCTGGGGATAATTTGTATTATTCAGTGTACCCAATACCCTGGTTTTGTCTCAGATGTGAGGAAGGCTGAAGCTCCTGCTGGAAGTTTTTCCAGCTGTAAGAACTGACCTAATAATGTAAAGATGGCAATCCAGAGTTGGTTCCTCTATGCTGCCTGACCTCAGTTTGAAAACATCGAAATGACTGAATGTGGAGAGAACATTCATTGGAGTTTGGTAGCTTGGTCTGTGGTCCCCAAACTCCTGGAGTTTTCAATATGCATAACATTTCCTCCCTACTTTCCAACTTGTAATTTTTGGGTTATAAAAAACTATTTCCCCACTCTGAAAGATTACCCATCTCACTGGTATGTTATTGTTAGGGGAAGACACAATACAGCAGGACATGTTATGAAATATGTAGGGGAAAAGGTTGGGTAGAGATGCAAAGGGAAAAGAGCACAGAAATAAAGTGAAGTAATTATTAGTGAGAAAGGAAAAATAGAGGGAATGATTAAAATATTATTTACATATTTATATTTCCATAGACAATTGAAAATTTGCACCTAAGAATAACAGAGTGAAGTGAGGCATTGCTGGAGACTTATTATTGAGAGAGTGGAGAGTTATTATTTTATCACTTAACCTACTGAGAAGGCAAAGAATCTCTATTAGCTGGAGAGCCCTCAAACCCTATTTGGACTCTGTATTCTTGAGCATAGAAACTCAAAGTTCATAACCAACTTTTATCAGGTAGCTGCTCGCCTTACCTCAATTTCTCTACCTGTAAAGCAGACATGCTATTTCAATTTCTCTACCTGGAAAGAACAAATAGCTGCCTTCCTGAGCTGCTGAAGTTCCTTCGAGCTAATCTTGAGCATGCTTTGAAGTAAACACAGCTATGCACTGTAAGCAGATTATTATTAGATTTATCTGTCACTAAAGTGAAAAGGATATCATAGAGTAGTTAAATATCTTCTGTACTACTTCTTAAAGAAAAATCTAGTTTAATTTTTGGCACATTTGATAGCCTTTGCTAGGATTACCAGTTCACCAGCTGGACATAGACTAACAAAGGAATAAATTAAATGACTGGTCCATGCCAGTATATGTGAAACAATGAGAACAGTGAACTTTAGTAGTAAGTAAAGCACGCTAAGTTGGCATGCAAATATAAACATTTTCCAGGAGCAGCAGGAGTAATTAAAGCAACAAAGCTGTCCCCCAGCTTTCCAAGTTTAACTACATTCGTGCAGGATTCCTAACAACACAAAATATGACATGCAAAAAAAATTAAGGAGTAACAGATGCTGCCGGGCTTCCAGAATATTTTCCTGCTGATGGGAACAGAATCATCCCTCATGATTTTACAGACTGAAGCTCAGTACTTTGATGAGCTTCTGCTAGAAGTTTACAAGTGCCAGGGCTATTCCTAACAACTTCTTTTGCAGGTCTTGGTTTTGCATTTCCTCAGTATACATGGAAAGAAGAATCAGACACATTCTATGTTGCAACCATTTCTTCTTTCAGATAAATGTTTGTTCAGTTTGTTTGCTCTCTTCTTTTTTTTCCCCTTTTTTTCATTTCTTGGCAAGACTTCACAAGCATTTTTGGGGAAGAAAAACAGATTTAAAAATTATTTTTATAAGTCAGTGCAGACTGTATATTAGAAAGTCTTTACTGAAAGTAGGAAAGTATCAAATCTTGTTATGAAAAAATTAGCTAAACTTCACCCAATGGGAGGATGTACCTGCAACTTGTGAAAGGCCTCACCTAATTTCCACAACTCATTGTCACTTTTAGTCACTTTCATGCTTCATAATATGTAAGACAAAGCCAGCAGAAGACGCTTGCTACAGAAATAATGTTATAAATACACTCCCAAATGGGATATAGCTATAAAATATATGTAAGAAACCACAGGATTTTCAATATATCTTTCAGAACAGATTAAGGCACTGACCTTCAATTTTATTGTGGTCTATATTTTAGACAGGGTATAACAAATAAGCACAAGAGGAGAGGAAAAGAGAGCAGTGATTATGAAAAATAATGGATAAAATAACAAAAATATGTATGATACTCAGTAAATACCTGCAGGAATTCATATCAGCAAAAATACCTGTAAGAGTAGAGTCTCATCTGAAGTATCTATGAACTCTCAAGAGACTAAGCAGCCTTGATAGCTTCTATGAAAGAGGGGATTAGGAAAAAAGAAACAAAAATGAATGAAGAAAACAACTTGAGAGGTAGCAAAAGTAAATAAAATGGAATTTGAGAAGAGCAGAACAATGGAAGAGAACAGGAGGTGGTGGTGGGGAATGTTTATTTTAAAGCTTCCTTCTCTGTCATGATAACACTACTACATTCCTTATCAACCAGAACCACATGGTCGGATTTGATTTTTTCCTTCATGCCCTGAGTCTGGAAGAATCAGAAGAATGCCGCTTATTCTCTCATCCAGCCACTAAGAGGCAAACTTTTCTCTCTCCTTACTGCTAGTGTTCAGATCCAGCTGGTCTCCCAAGGTTAATTCACCTTTCTCCTCTCTGAATTCATTCTCACTTTCCCAAAGGCATATCATATGCAGGTGACCTAGATGATAGTTCTTTGCTGTTTCTTATTTTGCACATTCACTAATATTTTGACATAAAAGCCTGCATGGTCACCTAATTGCATATTTGGACTCTTAAGCCTTGGACTTGGCATTCCTGCATGACCATCTCTATTCAGAATTTTTTTATCTCAACGTTGACTCTACTGAATCATTTACATACCCTGTTACATCATGGGAAATCATTCCAGTCTTCTGTATGACACCATTGCGGCTTTAAGTTTTGCCAAAGACTTCTGCCAGGATCAACAGAGATTAAGAAGTGCTTTTTGGATTTAGTGATTGTTCTCCATAAAGAACTCCATCCCCACATGATTTCTGTAAGACAAAGAACAGTTTTTAATGTCAAAAGACTCTGTAAAATGGCACTAAATGCAAATGTATTCCCTCTTCGATTATCATCTTATGCAAATATAAGTCTATTTACTTCAGTGGTGTATCTTGCAACAAGAAGAAAAAACTATCAGCCTTTTCTCTTATCGAATATAGCCCATTAGTTTTTACATCACTAATTTTGTTCTTTCATTTCTTGTTTCCTATAGCTACTACTCCTTAAGGTTGCTCAGAGATAATTGGGGTTTAACTTTCCATGTGAAAGCACTATTTCAAAAGCTAAATGGCCTTGAAATTTCTGCATTTATTTGATATTACTTACTCCTCAGTAATTCCTACTGAGATTAAACAATTTTTCTTAGGGACCGTGTAAGATATGAATAGATTGTATGGATTAGGATAACTCTGTGCATTCTTTTGTATATCTGCTTCTTGCCTCCTAGCTGGATTCCCAAAAGTTTAAATAATGGCAATGTCTATGGCCTGGTGATCTTCAAAATGTATCCTTACCTTCTAATTAGGTCTGCATATATTACTGAAAATCGCTTTCTGCTGTGGGACACATTGTTGAAGGAAGTGGGAAAGCTGCGCTTTCATTTTCTCAGTTAAGATAAACAACACATTTTAAACACCTCTTATTCTGAAGTGAACCTCAGCGAAGAGTTCCCTATGTCTAATGAGACAGAAATGCAGTTCAGCGGTGCTTTCAGGGCTGGCTTTACCAAGAAGGGAGTCCAGACACCCCCTTGCGGGAGCTGCCAGGGCTCTGCGTGAGCTGCACATACACCAATGGAGCAGCACGCTCATCTCAGAGCACAAAATACTATTCCTGCCCACAGATATTCCGCCTCCTTTCAAAAGAGCCCCAACCCTTCCTTTTACACTAATCCCCTTTTTTTTCCCAGCGGGATTCAGGTAAAACTTGGAGAAAACTGGCCAATTCTGCATCGTTCCATTCCACTGAAAAGAGCAAACAGGACCCTTACCAATACTTAAAAGTTATTTCAGCAAAAAAAGTTATTTCCCCCCAGAACAGGTGTTGAAAGAATGAATGGTCTAGCTTTTCATTTTGGACTAGAAAATACACTGTACCTTGCAATGACCATTTCAGTGATTTTGTTATTTATTACATTATTTGTGTTCTGTCTGTTCCTTGAGTCCTCGAGTCCTCAGCATTTCTCTCCCACGGCTCAAAGAAAAGCTACCAACTAAGAACTGCTAATTTACTAACCAATAGCAACAAAGAAATACCAGAATGTTCAGAGTCTCAAATTAGAACAGTTGCCAGGGTCTTCAGACATATAAAATATTTTCTGTAGGCCGTGATGTCTGACATAAACACAGTGCCAGAGTAGGGTCATCCAAATCAAAACCATAAATAGTGGAATGGTGGCAGAAAACATTAAAAACAATTATGATACATGTGTTCTTTTCCCCTTAGGACAAAAGATTCTCATCATGTTCCTTTTTGTTATGCCAGAAATATTTAACTGATTCACGTTTTGTGGTATAAATACATAAGTCAGTTTCTGTTCCTGTTTCTTAAAAGTTCATTTTATGAAGCATACAGATTCATTTGAACCAAAGTATTCTGATCTCTAACATTTCTTTATCTCTGAACCTTGACTACCACAAATAAACTTCTGATTTGGGCCCAGTAGGATACAGCTTCTAACAAGGAAATTTAGCAAATGTTTGAAGATGGACTGACATGCACCTCTAGTGTTATTTGTAAATGTCATTACTTTGCTTCAAGGGACTGAAGCAGATATTTCCACTATGGAAAACTAAGGGAACAGACTGTTTTCTATCTTAACACTACCATCACAGGGAAACAAAAGCCAAAAGGAGAGAATTGAGGTAACCAGGCCATGACTGATGCACACAGGCAATTCGCCACAGAAGATATGGATCATGCTGCAGGCAAGGCTAAACAGGGAAGCAAAGGCAACCCTAAGCACTGTCTATAGTTAGCCCTAAAGTGGGAAGAAAGAGAATGCTCTGGGTTCACAAGAGGTCATGCAAAAACGTTGCTTTTCAGTTTCAGGAGCAGTAGGTTCACATTGGCAGGACTGCATGCTTGAACAACCCCCAAGGTCAAAGTCAGCTAAAGTCATGGAGTTCAGGGCTTATTTTTTTTCCCTCTGGACAATCATGCTATTGCTTTTTATATGCAAAATTTGCTAACAAAATTTCAAAATCTCAAGCATGAGTATTCATGGAAACCAAAGCTTAAACAGATCAGTAAACAAGAGAGACAATGACCTGATTTCCACCCGTTATAAATAGGACCACGCCTCACCCACAATGATTCTGTGTCAGTGCCTGTGGGTGATGACAGAACTTTGTAGTTCAGTAAATACACTCAATATATTGGAAGTAGGGTGGAATATGATTTAACAAAAGTCTCTTCAAGTAGGTCCCTGGCAAGTAGTACTTAAAAGAAGTCAGCTGAGATCATATCATATACATTAAATACTGCAAATTAAATATAAATCTTTCACCTAGCCAACGACATGGCCAGTCTCATTGTTCTGGTCATGATACCTTGGACAAATACTCCATAGCTTGAAAAATAAGATTTTTTTTAATTGCCTGAAGTTAGGCTTACATAGTGCAGAGTCCTGTGAAGACATGAACATAAGCAGCAATATAGCTTTGTTAATGGTGTTCCTGCTTGTGCTAATAAACACAGTAGTTCCCAGCTGAGCTATTTTTTGCCAATGAAAGTATTCTAGCTTCTTCAGAGTTAATACAGATCTCTTTGCAAAATACAATGTTATTCCTTGGAGACATACTTTAATATTTCTATATTCTTTTCATAAGTTACTGCTCCTGAAATGACAACATTTTTTGAGAGATTCAGAGCTCTAGTGTTTTTTCAAGCCCACCTCCTGAAAAAAATTCAGCCAGGCAGAGAAAAAAAATAATCTTCAAACAGCTAACATGAGCAGTCATGATGAAATAGCTCAATGTGAAGAGAAAATATTCCAGTATCGTGCTGGTTTTGGTGGTATAGAGTTAATTTTTTTCGCAGTTGCTAGTATGAGACTATATTTCGGATTTATGCTGAAAACAGTGTTCATAATATAGAGATGTTTTCATTATTACTGAGCAGTGCTTACACAGAGCCAAGGCCTTTTCTGCTTCTCACCCCACCCCACCGGTGAGTAGGCTGGGGGTGCACAAGGAGTTGGGAGGGGACACAGCTGGGACAGCTGACCTCAGCTGACCAAAGGGATATTCCATACCATATGACATCTGCTCAGCATATAAAGCTGGGGGAAGAAGGAGGAAAGGGGGGATGTTTGTCTTCCCATGTCACCATTACACATGATGGAGCCCTGCTTTCCTAGAGATGGCTGAACACCTGCCCGCTGATGGGAAGTGGGGAATGAATTCCTTGCTTTGCTTTGCTTGTGCGTGCAGCTTTTGCTTTACCTATTAAACTGTCTTTATCTCAACCCAGGAATTTTCTCACTTTCACTCTTCTGATTCTCTCCCCCATCCTGCTGCGGGGGAGTGAGTGAGCGGCTGTGTGGTGCTTAGTTGCCGGCCATGATTAAACCATGACAATTATACAACAACTTCGCAAAAGGGCATGCTCTGTACAAGACTAACTTAGAGACCAGTAGAATGAAAATACCATGGAGATGTGGATAACTCAATCCAAACTTGAACTGGCAAGTGTTTGCTGGTCTTAGAAGCTTTGCAAATGGTTCTCTCATCCTAGCAGAATCTTTTGGTTATAAAACACCACATGAGTAATCATAGCAATTTTGGATGTCTTCAACCAGATCTAATACTGGGAAACTTTCCACTTGTGTACCTACATCAGCAAACTTACCACCAATACAACGCACAAGCATCCTGCTCCCCTTTCTTGTAAAAGGAAGAGTGAGAGGCCTTTTTAAAGGATTACTACATTTCAGAAATTACTATACCATGAACAGGTTGATTGCTCCTCAACAACAAACATTGCAGGAAAATTCCACACTGAAATTCACAGCCAAAATAGGAGACACAAGTACAAGTGTCTGGCAAAAAACTCAATCCTTAAATCTTATCGCATAAACAACTTAATTCTTTTTGTGCTGTGAACAGATGAGTGTTTGGGGAACAGGTTAGAATAAGAAACTGAAGTTATATTATTAACAAGCAGATTAATCATTTTAATAGCCAGAAACCTAATAACAGCAAAAGAAAATATTGATAGCTATGCTCTGATTCATAGCACATGTCAGAATAATGCTAGTGTGAAATAATAAAATGAAACTAAACAAATCGTCCTGAAGAACATATGTTTTACTCCTATGCAGTATTATTTAGTCTGTATTGTTAATCAAATTTGGCACATACATAATTTTCAACAGGATACACAAAGGAAAACAGGAAAAAACATAGATACTCTCCCAAGGCAGTAAAGGCAGGTATTAAAAATCCAACTTGTATACGATTAAAGATTGGTTTAGTAATTTTTTCCAGTATGAACACAATTTCATAAATTGCCAAACAGCAGGTACAAGTAAAAATCATATTTTCCACCATGAAATAAGAAGGCATGAGTGGATGAGCTCACAGAAAAACTTAATGCTGTGCCACTTCCTCTGAATAAAGATGGCATACTTCTTTCTTGGACTTCATTTATGTTCGTATTCATTCAGACCTTGCCCTTTTTATGAGATTTGATTAAGTGATGATAATTTGTACTACTGATACATAACAATGCATTTATATATTAAAGTATTTAAAACATGCTCTATATCTCACACATTACTGACAATCTTAAGGCAATTAAAAGCCTAACCAGCCCAGCCTTTTATGTAAACTAATGGCTTAGCTCTATATGCTATTTTGGGTCTTCTCAACCATCTAGTTCTCTTTCATTAAAAAAAGAAAATGAGGAAAGAGAAAGAGGAAAAGAGCTGTAACTCTAGAACAGTAGGGGAAGAGTCTCTGAAAGTACACTGGCTATAATTTTATTTAACAAAGACTTAAAGGAAAAAAGGGAAATACTGGTGTTTTCAGTAAACCAAATATACCTTTAAGTCTGGTCAGTTTGTATGCTGGAGTAAATTAACACACAAAACATGGACCAAGTGTTTCACAAGTACAGCTTTTCTTCCCACCATTTAATAATGCAAACAACTGTTAGGAGTAGATGTAGATTTTATCTGCTTAAAAGGAAACTGAGCTGAGTTGAATAGACCTGTAACCTCTCCTGTAGGAAAAATGTTCAGTTTACAAACACGTTTATAGAGGGCTCTGTTTGTTTGTTTTCATGGAATGCTATGCAATCAGAAATGAAAGTCTTCCAGGTGACAAGGATAAACACAGCATAATCCTACTAAGAGATGCATGGAGATGTTTCTGTACACAATTACATTTTGAGTACAAATACTTCTTTCTATGTAATATTTGCATCAGAATCTGTAAGTAACTGAGTACAGATGGTGCATAAGGCTATGAAACTACAAAAGTTTTCTGTGGACTCTATATTAGCTACATGCACAGTGAGACTGAGTGCATGTGTTCTTAATAATATGGCTGAGTATAATACATAGTTTTATGACAATTTATTACTGAATATTGAATTTAAAATGGCTTAATTCCGAAACAAAAAAAAATTTGAAACTTCTTAGACATTGCACATTGAGATTAGCAAAAGTAAATTCTTTAAGTTCAAATACATTATGCAGTTTTGAACGAAAGTGTGATAAATCCACTTTATCATTTGCACACCAGTCTGATTAACCAGTCACCCTAATAAAAACCTTAGCTCTGTGAAAAGCACGACTGTAATTTTAAGTGCTAAGTAGAAATTACTAGCAACACAGTAAATTAATTAAATGTCTTTTTCTGAAAAGACTTCAGATTTCAAATCACATCTGATACTTCCAAAATTTGTTGGCTTTTGATATTCAGCCAAGATGAACAAAGTTTCCTCTGTATTTCGATTAAAATTTCCAGCATTGCTTCCAGCGCGGCCGTGTAGGAAAGCGTCACTTACCAGAACTGACCACAAAGTGGTGCTATTTGAACAAAAATGGATCTTATTTCGTACTTAAAAGGGTTGGGATGTGCTGAACAACTGTGTAATAACTTTTAGTTTAACAAAACAAAAACCACAACAAGCAAAAGAGCCAGGTTTCATGTGAATTGTTGTCAAAACTGGCTGATGACAACATGAAGCCCAGCTGTCCAGAAAAAAAAAAAAAAAAACAAAACAAAAAAAGCAAAACCCAAAGCACAAACCCCAAAACATTTTCTTTTAAGCTTTTTAAGCTGTCTAGCATTGGAACCTTACAATAGTGAGCTTGCAAGAAAACCATGACAGTTGTAAAGAGATTAAATGTACTGTGCAAGGATCTACACTGTCATTGAAAATCATTGCCTTAAGCTGTCTGGAAAGTAAATGCGTTGTATATTCACTTAGCATATCTTGCCATAGTAGATTTCAAAACTAAAATAGTAACAAACCAAAACATTTGTATTCAAACAATCACCTAATTCATTCAAACTATTCACCAACACCACATCGTTACTGTCATGAACTCATTTGTTGCGTTAAACTGATGCACCTCCTTGACCAACACAGAGCGTAAAAGATACGTGATTATAAATAAAGCTGTAAGACTATAGCTTGGCTCAAATTCTTGAATTTCAGCATCCCTCATTTGTGCAACTGAACCAGGAACAGAAGTACTTCCACGTACAACGATGCCTGGAAAGGCGTAAGCATTGAGGCAGGCCATCAGAAACCCCTCAGAGGGCGTGAGAAGATGAGGAGCTGCTTCGGGCCCAGCAGCATCGCTGCCCTCTCAGCACATCGCTGCAGGCCCTCAAGGGGCTCAGCCGAACCGCCCCAGGGAGCAGCAGGCCTCCTGCATTCAGAGCTGCCGTCTGACTGGGCAAAGCCACAAGGGAGTCCCAATGGCGGCTTCTACTCGCCGAGGCCTTTCCCTGCTGGATGTCGGGCCCTCCCTCAGCGCTTGGGTCAGAAAGAGCCCGCCCCCTGCCTCCCGCTCCCACCCGCTCATTGGCGGGCTCTGCCTCCCCGCGCCCAATCGCTAGCTAGAGTGATCGCCATGGCGACAGCGGACGCCGTGCAGCCTGGGCGGCAGCCATGGCCGCCTACAGACCCGGGGTGCTCATCGGCAACTGGAACGAGGACGCCTGTTTGGAGGAGGTAGGGATGGAGCCGGCCCTTCGCTCCTCTCTGCCTCTTCGCCTCACCGTATTTCCCCCTAGTTCTTTAAACTCACTTTAAACCTGAGATTGTGAGCGCTGGATAACATGTCTGCCCCCTCTCTCCTTTGCAAGCAGGATCGCTTGAGGGATTTTATGCATAAAAGAGAACGAGGAGAACTTTTAATACAGAAAATAAACAAACTTCAAGATAATCTTTTGAAGAAGGTAATTTTTTAAGAAGGTTATGTCAATCCTCTATGACTCCACCTAGAATGGCATAGCTGTTATTAGTGTTCTTTATGCGTTAAAAGTGCTATGGATTAGCATTTTGTGTGCTAAAATACTTCTGATATTAAATTCAGATAATTCTGCAAAAATTATGCATATTTTAATTTAGGTACAGCTGTCAGTATCTAAGGATGGATTTGTTCATTTTGGAGACACTGTGATGCTTTTGAACCCAGACAACAAATCCTCAGAGAAGAATTGCCCTGGAGCGTGCATCAGTCTGACTTTGGCGATTAATCTGGATGAAATGTCCATATATTCGGCTAAATCATTGCAAGCCCCTTGTGGAGTTAGTGCAGCTGAGAGCGTGGACCCTGTGGGTCAAAACACTTTTTGTATTTTAAGGTTTGGTACTTTATTCTGAGTTGTTTTTAATTATTATGTTAGCTTTCAGTATCTTGCTTTGAGAAATACACAACGGAGTTTCCTAATATACAAATGAATTCGAGTAAGGTTAATTTATTTAAGAGTCTTTAACTTGGGTCATGCATTAAGCTTGATTCTGCTCCACACATTACTGTAAATAATTCCAAGGAAGTTTAAATCAGCTTAGAACTGGTGTGAAAATAGAATCGAGTTCACTGCATCATTTGGTAAACTCTGCAGCTGTTTTTAATACGTTCGTATTTCAGCCGTAGATTACAAAACATGTCCGAAAAGCACTTAGTATTATTATTCATTATCCTGCAAATAAGGTCTCTGAAGCAGAAATTTGTGTCAATGCTTTTGCTGTATGTGAAGTGGACAGTGTTTCTGTTGTCCTAAAAAACCCCCCTAATCCAACAGCATATTCTCCCTCTCGAAGACATATGTAATTCCAGCTGTTTGTGGGAGAGGAAACAGAACAGCAGGGTCCTGCTCAACAGCGGGAGGCTCTGCCCGAGTGCATGTACGTAACAATAACAGTGCAAACTAACCCAGGGAATCCTGATGGAGCAAAACACTTTGGGTTAGACCTAAGAAAGGATTTTGATGCCAAGAGCATAATTTAGGCCTTTTAGAACTGCAGCCAAAATAATTTTGCTTCATTGCTGTCTGATCTTAGAGTTATCGGCACTGAATGCTATCAAGTCGCTCGTTAACCAGCTACTAGGTTGATCACCTAAGTCAGTTTTTTTATGCTGAAAATACTTAGAAAGCCTAGCACTTACTTCAGTGATTCTTTAATGTCAGGTACAGAAATTTTTCTGGAAATCAGGATATACCAGGATGTATATTGATGTAATGAACCTAATTATTTAATATCATTTACATATATTATTAGCAACATATGTTAAGTTACAAGCACAAGCACACACTATACTGCTTTTAATCTGTGATTTTTCAGATGGTTGCATTAAGTGTATTTTAAAGGGACCCTCAGTGCTGAATTCTGATTGATTTTTCATCAGATGTTATCTTTCCAGCCTGCATGTTAATATGTTATAAAAAGTAATCAGTCCATTCTGTTTCTATCCTGTTAAATATTTTAACCAGTAAGTCAAGTACGAAATGTCTTTTTGGTTAAGATATTTTACTTATTTTTAAAGGTAAACTTAATGCAAAGTGTTGCCACCGAAACAAAAAGAATAATAAAGCTGATCATTTGAATGTCTCTCTCTTCCTTTTTACGATTTTAACAGTGTTGATGGAGGTGCAGGGAGTGAACCAATTAGATTTGGGCAAAACTTTGTTCTTGGGACAACAGGAGGGTTTTCTGACCAAATGGTAAGGCAATAAAGTTGCAAATGGCAATGGTAGCATATACTGATAGTATGCATTTAATTACTATATGTATGTGTATATATATATAAAGCTGCACAGTGGTTCAACATCTTAGCTTTCCCGAACAGATTCAGAATCATACATAGGTCAAGATAAGCAATACCTGTTCAGAAAGTTTGTGCAACTTGCCTGAGATCAGGTGTGCAGGCCAGGGGAGTTTTAAGCCAGAATGACTGAATAAAGGAGATTTTTAAAAAGAGAAGAAAAAAGGAAATTAAAATTAGCTTGTGAATCATGAAAGAATTCATCATTAGAGGGAGGTTGGGGTTTTTTTTATTTATTTTATTTTTTACTTTAAATAAATCCAAAATGAGAAGATTTCATTTCTTGTGAATCTATAGTAGGTATATGAAGTAACATACTATCCTATCATTCTGAGGGAGCAGGTTTCTATTAAATGTTAATGTTGTTTCCCTCTGCAAGTTAGAAGCAAATAAGACATTATATGTTACATATGCACTCAAAATAAATCACCACAACTTTGAAAAAAATTTTCCTCTCAAGAACTACTTTGGTGAGAGAAAATCTTTGGAATGTAAATTCAATTTTAAATTAGTATTCACCACTCTGCCTATAGGATAGCTACTTAATGAGCTTATGAACAATATAGAATCTATGTAATGCATTTTGTCTGTGTAGCTTTCGCTTGGCAGACTGATTTTTCAGGAGCCGAGAGAAATTTTTTTGTGTTGAAAAATATTTTTAAAAATTCATATCTTGTTTCTTTTTCTATTTGCATACTGTCCTTATTTATATATTTATATACTGTCCTTAATATGTATTTTTATTTGCAGTTATATCTAGCAAGTGACCATAAATCATTTACAAGATTTGCTAAAAAATCTTACCTTCAGCAAGTATTTTTGACAGATGAGCTTTCCTATTTGACTTGCTGGCAAGCTACCTTCTTGGATCCACAACTGCGTCTCGAATATGAAGGATTTCCAGTTCCTGTAAGAAATTAAAACTGTAAAAAAAGTTATGAAGATTTAATTGAAATGGTAGATGGTGTACTTAGAAAAAAGTTGTGTCCAACTTATTCACATATTTTCTTTATGCAGGTTCTGACCTGTAATTTTAGGAAGGGGGAGAGGGGAGGAACAATCTCGTTAACCAGGGAATCTGCAAATACAACTATTAGGTTCTGGTATTCATTTTGAGGTTGACTTGCTCAGTTTTTCTCATCACATTTTTTTAAAGGTCAACATTATCATGTTGTGAGGATGCAGTACTTGGAATCTGCTTTTCAGGACTTCTAAGCACTAAATTCCATGTCCAATATTAGGACTTGTGATTAAGAACTCCTGTACATTAAATTTAAAAAAAAAAAAATTAAAAAAAAAAACCCAAGGCATCTGAATAAGTGGATGCTTTTCCAAATGTGGCTTTTAACCTTCTGTAAATACATTAAGCAGATGCAGTATTTTCCTGTTCCACGTAACTGCTAGGCTTCCTGAAGTTCTGGGTATATAGCAAAATATCACAACTACAACCGTTCCTCTGCAGCCTTGAACTGTGACTCATTTACACAGAATCAGCTCGCTAATAAACACGGTCAAAATCATGTGATTGTCAAAGACAACATTCTTTATTCACAGTATTGGCAAATGAGGGTGCCTAAAAATTAATTCTGTTATACATAAAAAAAATACAAAAGGTCCATTTCTAGGCTGTGTCCCCAAACCATCTGGATCTCTCATATGGCAAATACCAATTGTAAGCGGAATTACCCTGATGGCACAGGCCACTGGAATAACTCTCTACTACTTGCTTGGCTTTTTTTTTTTTTTAAGTACCCAGCACAATGGAGTGGAATGGAATGTATTGGACAGGAGAATGTGTCTGACCTGAGGGCTAAGCATTTGGCTGGTCTTAGCTATTAAGACAGTTGTGTCAAGAACTGATAGGGTGTAAAATGTCTCACTATCAATGTGCAGTGGTGTCAGAGCGATACAGAGCAATGCGGGTTTACACTAAGCAGGAAATAAAAACAGTTCGTTTGAATAAGAAAAGCTAGAATTAGTGTAAAAATGTCTGTCAAGTGTCTTCCCTTGTTTTTTTCCAGGCAAACTCTAAAATTATTATTACTCATTGCCGTACTAATCGGAGCTTAGCTGTTCCAAGGAACTTTTGGACAAGGTAAGAATAATTTGTAACTGGCAGGGATGTACGTAATGATGTGCCAACATCAAGAATTACTGTAAGAAGCAAGATAGTTGCTTTAGGAACGCACTGAGGAAATGGAAAAGAACGCAGAATGCACATTCTCCTTTCCCTTATTTTATTTCTGGGCTATAATATGTGCCACTGAGATGCTGCAGACAATCAGCTCAGTCTTATTTGTGTTTTTTTTTCTTTTAAATTCATATCATATCATGCGTCTAGCCTTTTCTAGTTTCTTGGTGGTTCTCCCTTTGAATATCTTGAACAACTACAGTTGTTCGGGGGTTTTTTTTAAAGAAAAATTGGTATACTAAGCAGTGTAAGGAGTAATAGAACTAAATACAAACACACTGTATAAAACTGTATGTTGCTCATGTCCATATGAATCAATCCCTCAACAAACTGAAGTTATTCCCGCAATTCAAGTTCATATGTGTGCATTAAATTAACATTGATTAAGCATTGTTAAGGGGTATACCAATTGTTTCCCATTAAATTCTGAGCAAGATCTGACTGAGGATTTGTATCAAGTTTTTGAGGATGAAATGTGCTCTGAAAGTTTGAGGCTGAAACAGTTATTAAGTAGCCAGAGTCTTCCTCAGGCAGACAGGAAAGGTGATGTGAATGATGACTAGAACCTAACCAGTTTGTTCATGCCGAGCTGGTGTATCGGTGTCTTATACTGACGGGGCTGCTTTAGCTCTGAAGCTAGAAAGATGGTGTTTCCCTTTGATTTTAAATTCCTGAATTATTCATAAGAAACAAAGTGGGCTATTGTGTTTCTTGTAACAGTCTGATATTTAAAAGTGCATAGTGATATTTCTGAATAAGCCAAGAGAAACATGAGAAAATCTTGAACAATTTACAGATAATGCAGATTTGCTGAATTTATGTTTATATTAATTCCCTCTGCCCATCCCCTTTTCTTTGACTTTGCAGGTCTTATTTTGGAAAAGAGTATGAAGTAATTTGTCACACTTATCTGGACTCCCATAAAGCTGAAGAAGATAAGAATTACTGGGTAATAGTTACAGGAAATCCCAGTGATGAGGGTGGTACAATGACTGATAGACCCAACCCTCACCCAGGGGGGGATCAGAAAGAATGAGTTTTGTGAAGAGACATAGAATATAATATTCCCAGACTACAGCTGACAGAAATTGATGAGATTCTGATTGTTGGGTTTTTTCTGTTCAAATTTTAGTTTGAGAGATGTTTGTTTTAAAAATGGAAATTAAATTCTACCACTAGTAATATTGCATAATCACATTAGCTCATCAAGGTTATACAGTGGGCAAAAACTAATAAAATTTGATGAACCATGCACAACATCAAAAATTCATGAATCAGGACGGGTTCATTTTCCCATTTTCACCTTCACTAATGGCAAAAGATGTTAGAATCCAGAAAATCTAATATATTTTCACTACCTTACTGGCCTTCAGAGTGCCTTTAAACAATTCTTCCAAAACCAAACCAGTGTCACACTTTTTAAAAGGATGAGTGTAGAGTTTCCAAAACACTGAAAACCAAACTCATGCAAGTTGTCATGGGATACTTTGGCATTTAAAGTTCATCTGAAAGAAATTTGGTTGTTAAGCTTGTTCCACACTCTAGCACAATGTTCCTGATTATTGAAAAATCACCAGTGAAGTCTCTTTATTTCGAGATTGGTGTCAGATTTATGGGAATTAATTAAAAAACATACAAACTAAGTTTTTTGGCTTTGTCCATGTACTCTAAACATTTAAATGCCAAGTAATCAAGAACTTGAGCACAGTGATACAGACTAGAGACTTCCAACAGCCTTATCTATGCCTCACCATGTTCCATTTGCTTCCCAGCCTCAGAATTTTTCAACCCAAAATCATTTCTACCAAGTCTGACAGCAAGGTAAAATTATTAAAGAAAATTAAGCCCCCACAAGTTTCATGAAAATAAATGGCAAAGTAGAAAAAGAGCAAGAGACACTGTAAGTTTATCCAATAAGAAAAAGATTGTAGTCTATGTTCATACCTGGTTAAACACCAGACAATCACCATGAAAAAAATGGCCCAAGAATGGTAAAAATTTCAGCTGGAACTCATATTTTCTTACACAACAAAATCAACCAAGCATGAGATGCAAAGACTTGGAAAACAGATGTCATTCCTTCATAGAGTTACCTGTCTTTATACGGAAGCTAAAACAGCACCACAGAGAATCTTCTTAATGTATGATATTGCATTATATCCATTTAGTAAAGCTACATGTATACATATTGCATTTCTTACTGTACCACAAGAGCAGGCTCTTTCTGCACAAAGTCAGTCAATTTCTGAGTAAAACACTACATAAATCTCCATTCTCAAAAAGGATTCCAAAGATCTTCAATGTTCATAAAGGTCAAATAAAACTTCTTAAGTTTTACCAAAACAAACCCATTAAACTTTCACTTTTACAAAAGAAGGGACCAATCCAAACATGTTGTGTCTTCAAGCTCTGTCCCAGATAGATCGTTTCAAACCCACTGGCAAGGCTTTAAAAGTTCTTGCCTTTATTTAGTGTAAGTTAAATCAGCAGACTGCAGAATATGCTAACTAGCACTTGGCATACAGGGTCTCAGAGCAGGAGACAGATTACAGTTCTGTGACATGCGGGTTTGCTTTGGGGGAGTGTATCACAGAGGACAGTTTTTGAATCACGCTGCTCGTGTGCAAGCCTTCACAATCTGTTACAGATGGGGTACTGTAGAGGAAAGTATCTTTAGGAACTTTTTCTTTCACTTTCTATGTAAAGATATGAAACCTGACGTGTGGCAAGCAATGTATGTTTTTATAGAGGCACTGTTATTACTCCACCTTACAGAGATTAAAATTCTGGACATTTAGATTGACATAATCCTGCTTTGATTTTGTAGGTATTAAACTAGAAAAACTTAGGCTGTGTGAGTGCACCGCAGTGTTTCTAATTTGACCGTTGTGGACACTTATTGGTATTAGGGATAGCTGTTTCAAATCTGGCAAAGTCTCTTTCCTCTGGGTTAAATGTAAGAAACAAGAAGAGGCCTCAAAACAAAACTATTGCTGAAACAGAGCTTCATGTGAACTCACGCAGGAATGAGAACTGTGTGGGCAGATGCCTTGGCCAGTTAATGTTATGTATAGGAGTGTTTGTGCGAGTGTGCGCGCATTTGTGTGGGAGAGGAGCAATGCAGGCTGTACAAAAACAAGTTTTGTAAAGTCTTAGAGGAAAACCAAAGAGATAAACAGATACAGAAATGAGTACAAGAGTGGGTAATGTTGGAATTAGGGGCTGATTAAAAGTGGCTTCGAGACTCTTGTGTGTGTTTTGTTCAGTCTGTGCTCATGAGAAAGGACTTCCTGAGCTCTTGGAAAATAAACAGGATTGAATCAACAATTCCTGATTCCATTATCAGTTTTTCTTCTTATCTAATACAGTTTTAAACCCACAGATTTGTGCATGGCTCATATAATACATATTTATAATTCAGCTGATTCATGATATTGAATACAGATATTTATCTGTTACCTAGTTTTTCTTTTAAAAACTGTTTTTTACACTTCTTAATATTGTCCACATGATGGCACCACATTTTTCTAAACAGCGCAATTATTGCTGTAAAGTATGTAAAACAACCTGAAATGTTTAAATCCAAATGAGTTCTCGATACAATGCCACAAAAGCTAACCAAGTTAAATCAGGCTTGAATTCTGGGCTAAATGTCATTAATGTTTCATCATCGTTTTGAAAATTAAGTTAAGCCACAAAGGCAAATAGAAGAACATAGTACATTGTGTATTGCATACAATCAACTTCTTAAAGCTAATCAGAATATTGATTAGTTTGTAACCAAAACATACTTCAAGGAAATTATCTTTAGGAGCTTTTTCTTTCACTTTCTATGTAAAGATATGAAACCTGATGTATGATAACCAATGCATAATTTTATACAGACATTGTTATTACTTCAACTCATAGAGATTAGAATTCTGCACATTTTCACAACAGATTGACATAATTCTGCTTTGATTTTGTAGGTACTAAACTAGAAAAACTTAGGCTGCGTAGAATGCACTGCAGTATTTCTGATTTGTGGACAGGATTGATAAACATAGGATTTTATATAAAGAATTATGGGACTGAATATTATCAGAATATATTCAGCAGATGCAGCAGAATCTGAACAATCCTGCAACTACCAGTTAGAGAAACAATATGGTCTGGTGGATAAGGTAATGGAGATCGAAACCATGCTCCAAGCCTGACCCTTGTGTGGCTAAGGGCAGGTGCTGTGTTTTGCTTGTCCTAGTATTGCACATCATGAAATATAGACAGTGATGCTTGCCTCGTTTGCAAAGCACTTTGACATATACCATTGAAAAGCAAAATCATGTATTAAAGAAAGCTTTTAATGCTTCTTCCAAATTAGACCCAATATGCATAGCTCTACAAAGTACATTGTGGGAAGATAAAACTCATTTTGCCTCCATTCCAGGCCTCTCAAAAGCTGTTAGCATGAAGCTGATCCTGAGCTATTAGTCCTTGCTGAGAGACAGGGTGCATTAGTTCAGATTTAGTGCTGTGCTAATATAGCTTTTCATAGGCTTGAGGCACAGCAAGAACTCACATGTACACGTTTTGCTATGCAGACATATGTTAGCAGCACAATATTGAAGTAAAGAAGAGGTACAGAGAATTCCAAGAGTCAGCAAAGAAAAACATCATCCTCGTAGTAAACTCACACATTGGTAACACTGGAAAATGAAAATCCAGTTAAATCTGCCTTTTCACTTTCCCTTTCTTTTGAATGCTTCCCCAACTCATATTTCACATCACTTCTCTGCCATGTCATCTAGCCCAAACTTACTGATTTGCCATGGTTATAAAGTGCTCTTCTAGCACTCAGCACAAGCCCCTGGCCCCTCACGCTAACCACATCAGGACCTTCAGAGGCCACTTTTCTTTTCAGTGATTGTCATGAAGTATTGTTTTAGCTCAGACAGCTGATCAGAGGAGGCCATATAGAGGTTTAGTAACTGGATAAAACATCTGAAAAAAAAAAGGCAAAAAAAAAAAAAAAAAAGCACAGAGAACATTACAATAAGAAATTCCACACAGCAGTGGAAGAAAATATCCAAGCACTGGAAAATTTGGTGGAGTTGGCAGGTAGGAGGTGATTTTGATAACATCTGTGCCCACTCACCCTATATTAATATTGCATGTCTGTTGTAATTGGGGGGAGGGGGAGGGGGAGGAGGGGAAGAGATATCCTTTTAAAACCATAGTTGTTACTTTAGAAACACTTAAGTCTTTTTAATGCATGAAAAATAAACTAGGGGGGCCACAAAATAAAAATACAGATGTGAAATGCAAAATACATTAAATACAAGTGGAAACTGGGAAATCTCTACATCATTTTGTCAGCTACACCTCCCTTCTGTTCTGTTTTAGGCTTTGTGCCAGGTCTTGCCTCCATTCTCTGCCTGACCTGCCTTATTTCCCTGCCTGTATACAGCACAGAGAGGGGCAAGCCACAGTTTGCTAGCTCCCCTCTTCATGCTGGTTTGACTTCATCTTGGAATCTAATCCCCAATACTGCATTCCCCTGGGTAAGGGGAGGAATGGAAAGACCTGTCACCTTGCTGGGTGTGTGCTATTTCAGCAGGGATATGAGCAGCCATAATAAAGCCAACAACATGATTTGCATGATAGGTTAGCATTACTTATAACGAGCGGGACAGGACAACTTGCCGTAAAGACCAAGGGAGACCCGCCCATTTTGGTTGGTTTGGTTTGGGGTTTTTTGTCAACACAGTGTATGGAGGGTGTGTAATGAAACAATTGACACTTCATTTTTTTTCACCGGTGGGCTTTTGCAAGGCAATGTCTTTTATACCACAGAACAGAATCATCAGTACTGCACTAGAAAACATTGCTGCAACAGAGTCACTTAGCTTTCTCTCAAGAAGTTTCTATATTTTTTTGGCAAGGAGAACTCAAAGTGCAGTAGAATAGGCACAAACATTAAAAAGTGCCTGATGACATTTATACCCACATTTGATGATGAAATTAATTCATACACATGCATCTCTGCTGTGTGTTTATAGGAGAAGCTCAGAGAGCTAATTTCCCAACATCTGTTAAATGGTGCTTCATACAGTACGTCAAAACAAAACTAAACAGACCATCCAGTTACAAGCCAGCTAGTATACAAATTTCTGTAATGCTGGTCTTGCTTTAATCATAGGCTTCTTGGGGCAGGGACCATAACTTCATCTTTTTTTCCAAATATGAACAACTACAGCAGAGAATGGCAGTAAGTAATAGCATAAAGCTTTTATTAAAAAGTGGTTGTAAGATCACAAGAAATTGAAGTAGACCTGGTACAAATAACCAGGGATGCAGGTATATGAAATCTACACATAAAAAAGCACCAAAGAGTAAACTCTTAGTGTGGGGTATGAAGATGCAGCTGCCCAAGTAATTCTGACGTTAACAGGAGTTGCTAGGAGAAGAGCCCACAAACCACAGTGCTGTCCCTGTGGGTCTGACAAACTCACAGATGGGAATAAGAATTATACATGGCAGTATTTATTTTTATATATATATATTTAGTTATTTAATTATATGGCATACTAGTTAAAAATACCTAACCAACTGTTAGCATAAGTCCCATTTGTGAAAGTGACACCAGTCCTGAGAAACTGAAGAGCTGTTTCTGCAGCTTGTTCATGTTAAAACTGCTAGGAATTAGGTTGTACGTATCTTTGGAGATCTTAGTCTGACCAAGAAAATCACTTTCAAAAATGGAATTTTGCTGTTTCTGAAAATGTTACCTGTAGAATTTACAAAAATATTAAATCCCTAAGCAAAATGAAAGGAAGAAACTAGTGAATAAGCAAACACTGAATTAAAGTATGAGTTATCTTTTCTTTATAGGCAAAACCTCTTAAAACTCCTAAAATGCTAATTAGCATGGATTATTGTTATAGGGTCTCTAAAAGATTAAACACAGCAGTTTGTGAAATCCACATCAGACAGCAATTTCTATCCTTCCTCCCTGGTTTCCTACCGATCTTCTTGGTTTGACTTTCTGCCTCTTCTGTATCCTGAAGAAACAACTGAACAGTTGTTTGGGGAAAAGTTTAAGGTTCATCAGCTTTTCCGGTCTTTTTGCTGACAATTTTGGCAGCATTAGTTTAGCCAGGACACCCAAGATGTATTATAGTCTCGCCAATAACCAGTGAATTTAACTGACCATGAAAAGAAGCATATTTTGCTATATAAATATACATATATATGTATGTATATACATATGTAGAAATAAAAAGGAATTAGCACTATATACACATACACACACTAGATACTTTAATGCCGTCACAGAAATAACATGTAGTTCAGTGGATGCAGGAGAACAATCTCTCCTCATCTAAAAATATTAATTGATTTCTTTTGAAACTACCTGAACTAATTAGTTCTTTCCATGTAATCTTAAGTGGTTGGGGACATATTCAGGTCTGATTATAAATGGTTCCAGGGCATCACATAGTAATCCAGAATAACACTCTAGCTACACTTACTGCTTCACCATGCCCCCTTTTTTCTTATTCGTCATCATTCGTCTTTCTGCTTGCTGCACAATTGTGTCCTCAAATCCAGCTGACCTCAGGTTCTACTCATAGTCTCACAGAGAAACTAAAAAGTTGCCTAAAGATGGGCCAACTTACGAGCACTGTGCTCTTTGTTCCTCCTAAGACAGTCAGTGCAATAATTCTTTCCAGAACACATTGAGTAGAGGACCTAGATCATTTTACTGTGTGGTCAATAATTCATAATTACAACAAAAGCAACTTTTAACCTTGGTGGCATATGTTCTGTGATAATGTCCTAATTTATTTTACTGTGTTTTCTGAGTTTGCTGCCAAAAGGGCAGTTGAAATTTGCTCTTCAAAACTTACTTATTGAAACATCAGCTTTGGATCAAACCAAGAATTCTGGCAGAAGTCACCATATTGTGCAGAAATATTTATGACCAATAAAATATTTTTAGACCTTAAATCGAACAAATATTAATAATTTGAGCAGGTTACTGTGGTATCAGTAAAATGGTTTTTTGGGGGTCCCAAGCAGACATAGTGGAATCCATCAGCATTCAAACTCCTTAAAAGAATGGGCAGCTTGAAAGGTAACTGAAGAGTTACCTCCCGCCTTATTGCCTAGAGAGGGGAAGCCAACCAGGACAAAGGAGAAGGTCTGTGTACAAAACTGCAAACCTGATAGGCTTGGTGCAGTTAACTCTGGCCTCTGTTCACTGTTTCAAACAAAGACAAAACTCCTTGCATTTCCCTAGCTAATGCAGATAATGGTAATGATAATTCTGCACTTTGTCATACATGTGTCACGTGCCTTTTCATCCCTCGTTTACCATATCTGTGAATCAGCATCCCTCCCTTTTAAATAGGCATAACTTTTTCCTAAAGGAAGATAGTAAGAAGTACTTTGTGGATGTTGATTGGATAGTCATAAGAACAACACAGAAATATTACAAAAAAAATTTTATAATTGTTCTTAAGTGTCTTGGCATTTTAAAATTTACCATAAAATTTGTCTGCATATATTTGGTCTCAAATGGCACCAAATTTCACAGGTTGAATTAATAAAGTTATCAATTTTGATTAAGTTATCAATTTATCTGGGCAAAAATTCTCTGGATCTATTATCTTTTCCCCACATTCCTTTTTCAGACACAAAACCCAATTTGTTTAAAAGGGAGCTATCTCAATAATTACAATGCATGACCTTTGATACAACATAGTTTAGTGTTCTCACTGGTTATTGCAAATTTTGAAGCTTCCAGAAGTACTTGTAATTCAACATTTTCCTCTGTCCCATTCTAATTAATATCTAGCTGTATATCAAGTGATTGTGCCACGTTAGGTGGTTATGGAATTTTGTCCTAAAGTGCTAACTGATTTTAAGCAGTATCACACTTTGGGACTGGTGAATGATTTCTACTGAACACTAGGCTTTATACAGCATTCAGAAACACCAACACAAATTCCTGCTTCCTATGAAATTAGCTTAACAAGGAATTGGGGAGTAACCATTTGCACTATATGGTTGATGTGTGCAACCTTTTCATCTAAGCAATTATTTCTGAGAACAGAACGTTCATTCATCACGGAAAGAATTGAGGCAAAGTCAATTTATACTACATATTTGGCCTGTTACATGACACAACCATTAGCTGTTTGTTTTTAGAAGTGTTACATATAAGCCAATGACTGCTGAAGATTTTCTGGTCAGCCCGTGTAACCTATAGCAATTTTAGTTTTTCTGCAATAACGCAAGGTTCACGTTGTAAAGAAAGATGTTGTCAGAACTGGTATAAATGCACAATAATGACTTTTCAAACATATTTGAAACTATTCTGTGAAAGAGAGCTTATTAACATGCTGGGGTAGGGCAGAAATTTTTCCAAACAAACACTGTAATTAAGTGAGCACAATCCTGCTGTGTAACTGGCACGAAGAGAGTATTCAGCACCTAGAGTCCTTGGTGCCTGCAACATAACGGCATCGTTGGCTAAGATGGGCTTCCTGAGGATGGGACAATGAAATGGAAACTGAACTGATAGGCAATGAAAGGAGTTCTTAAAGAGTTTGGGAAAGACATCCATGAAAACAAAATTACAGAGCAAAAGAAGAACACAAACTAAAGCTATTCAAAATACATTTAAACTTGGAGAACTATCTGTGCCTGTGGAGAATCCAATATGATATTAAGCTTCTACAAGGGAATATAGGTTATTTTCCCCACAGAAGTAAACAATGATCATCTATACAATTTAGTAGTCAAATATAGCCATCATTATATTCTTCAATAACAGTCTATGAAGTTGTGTGTAGATACTTTTCTCCTTTGTTGATCAAAGTTAAAAAAAGTGTTTGAAAGAGTGTTTTAGAGATCCAAAAAAAAAAAAAAAATATCTTTGCCACAGTTAAAACTGGTTTGCCTCATATAGTTCCTGTTACTGCAAAAAAATCCTGGCATGATAAAGCCACTGGTTATGGAATAAAAAGTGTATTGGGTTTACATCTCAAAATTCATTAATCTATGTAATGTTTTCATGTTGAGTACAATCAGGGCAACACCTAATAATTTATAACTAATAGCTTCACTTAGGTAAAGAAAACAAACCATTAATGAGGTGAATCTATTTTACCCATTACTACATTACATTCTTCCAATCCAGAACAACATTAATGAAAAATATGAATGGCTGGACAGGCTTTTGAAAAAGGAACTAAACAGAAACGTAGCTCTGAAAATTGGTTATAAGAGCATTTAACTGTTAAAATGATATTAGCCACTATGCCCAAAACAGCACATCACAGCGGTGCTAAATTGCATAGAGCAGAATAAACATTCCAGGAAGTTCTAATTACCTTAATGATGAATTTTCATTTAACCATATTTTTGATTCAAATGCATCTGCCTTCACATCCCAGTCCTCTGAATTCTCTCTCATGAAGGTATGTACACAGACAATGCAGAAATCACATTGCAACAACCTGCTGAAAGAAAATTAAAAAAATTCTTTAGTCTCTTACTGCAAATCATGCTTCTCAGACTTCTAGTATTTGTTTTCTGAACTCTTCCCACCTTGTTAACATCTGTGCTAAAAAGAGTGGATGCCAGAATTGGACATAGAGTGGCTCGTTTAATGCTTTATTCAGTAGTAAGGATGCTGTTCCTCCTTGACGCTTTTTGGCACATCCATCCATTTTCAAGGCTGCATCCAAGGCCACAGTGAGGGTGGGCAGCCTGCGGCTAGCTGGAGAAAAGAGTTGGAGGATGCAACTCCCCTTCCCTTCGCTTAAGCAGAGACAAGCAGTTCCCCCAGAGTCAAGGAAGCACGGGGGTGAAGACAGAGAAGTGAGACTGGATGCACAAAAGAACATGCTTAGGCTCAGTACTTAGGCTGAGAACACCTGGGAGCTGCTTTACTGAATTCAGCTGTTAGCAAATGACTCCACGCAGCTCTTGGGAGACTGGAAGGGACTCTCGCACATTGAGATTGTGATTTTCTTTCTTCGACCATTCTGCTGTTCTGGGTAAATGCTAGCTTTGCCTATAGCTTCTGTGGCTGTACTTGTCCATATAGCGTTTTAACAGCTAATTACCATTAAATTCTTTATTAAAGACATCAGAATAATAAATAGATAAAAGCATAATTTTAGAGGCATAACCTAGCTGTATATTTTGAATGGCGTAAAATGTTTAAGGGTAAAGAATAGCTAAGGACTAAGAAAAATCTTATGACTCAGAAAATAGTGAAGACGGAATAAAAAATACAAGTTAATGGTTATTTTCAGCCGAGAAGGATATTAACAAGGAAAGATCCCAAGACCTACATCAAAACTGGGGTTAACTTCATCCATTTACTGCTCATCTGGAAAGCAAGCCTGCAATAGCAAAGATAGCATAATTGGGAAATTATACATGATTGTTTGGAAAAGCCACAACTTAAAAAAAACCCACCAAACAACCCAACCCTAAAGGAAGGGACCAGACAAGATGACAGCTTAAATTTAGTGTAGGTAAGTGTGAGGTAATGTGCAGTGAAAGGAAAAATTTGAACTATTCATATATACTGATGGTTTGCAAAATCACTCAAGAAAAAGACCTGGGCGTTACTGTGGACAGCTTAATGGAAACTTCTACTCAGTGCACAGTAGTGGTCAAAAAAGCAAACAAAATGTCAGGCTATATTAAAGATGGATTGGAGAATAATAGTGGAAATAATAACAATACCATCGAATACATCGATAAAGTATTCTTCATTTTAAGATTAGCTTATTTTGCTTTCATTATCTTAAAAGAAATAAGTATCACGTAGAAAGGGGAATTAAAAGGGATTTAGGGGCATAGATAAACTTCTACAAAGTGAAAGATTTCTAAAGGGTGTCAGAATTGTGACATCCTTCAAATTAAGTATATTTTACTTTAAATAACTTCTCTGCTTCTCAGTTCATCAGTTTGTAAACAAGAATAGCAGGAGCCACTGACCTTTGTCATATCTACTGAGATGAATGCATGAAAAGTGGCATCCAGACTGTGGAGGTGCTTCTTTTGAGCACAAGGCTTGAAAGTCCTTTCCCTGAGAAAAAGAGAAAAAGGGAAAGGGTCAGTTCTTCACAGCATTTCTTCTCTGCTCTCCCCTGAGCCCAGTCTGCAGGGCCTAATCCAGCACCATGTCTTATCCATCTTAGGCTCAGCTGATGCCTATACCCAGCACCTTCTACCCAATCTTTACCCACTTCCTCAAACCCAGCCTAGCACCCTGACTTGAGACCTTTCCTCCTTTATTCCCTTCCTTCCTCTCATGCCCTGCACTTACATATCTGAACTACCCTCTGCTGCTTCCACAGTCTTGCACCAGTTACCCCACTGCTCCCCACATGGCTTTTTAGCCCACTTTCCCCTCCCAGCAGCTCACCAGCTTAATTCCTTCAGTGTCTGCTGTCAGGATTATCAGTGCTGTTGGACACCCATTAATTTGCCTCCCCTGCAGTACCTGCACAGCAAGCCACTTCGCCATATTCTGCAGACCACTGACAGAAGTGCATGATGCTGTTGACATTATCAATTACTATTCACTGTAAATGAGAAACAATCTAAAAACAGAGGTTAATTTACAGAAGAGGAACACGCCCATGCATATGCACACGACCCAGTTTATGGCTGTAGCATGCCTCAGTGTATATATTGCTTAGATATTAATTAAGGCAGGAGATTTCTCTCCTAATTACTTGACATGCCAAGTTGAAAGCTGTCCTGTGGATTACAGACAGTGATATACAACAACCTCTGTGGTTCCTAAGGTAGCATGCTTGCTATAAATAGATGTCAGATTTGTAAATTGAACATTGTTTAGTCTAAGGATAAGTGAGGAAAATGGGAAACTCATTTGCCCAACAGTGGGAGGGTGTGGAGCGTTGTTTTCTGCTAAGGATTTTTATTTTTATTACTAAACTCTTGAGAGCCTAGAGATGTCACAAGGTCCTTTTGCTGTTCTGGGCTGTGAAACCGGGAGGGGAAAATATGAACTGATGCAGTTTCATATAACTTACAAATGTGTTTAGCATTTTCTGTGACAGTGAAGGCAGTCAGAAAATTTAACTGTTTCCTTTGTGAATTTTATTTTGTTTGTGTGGAAGCATGCTCTGTTCCATCAGAACTGGCAGTAGTCTTGTCAAGAGCAGGACATTTTCCCACATAAGCAAAATAAATTCTAATTACAATAAAAAGGGGAGGAAAAAAGAAAAATTAAAGTTATGCTGTGAAATGGCATTATTACCTCTCTAACAGGAAGCATATGGAATAGTAGCATGCACATAGGTCTGAGAGCCAGGAATAAATCAGTGCTAGTCTAGACATGCTGATTCCAGCTGTGGTCCTGAAACAAGCTATTAGGGCTAGAATTTGATTAAGTCTAATACTCATCTGGAGAGGGTGGTGAACGAAGGCAGAACAACACTGTCCCATCAGAGTTGTGCTAGAGGTCCTTATATCATGGCTGGGACGCAGGCAGGAGAACAAGGGTTGCCCGTTGTAGTCCCCTCTTTCTGACAGTGACTGTGTCCACAGCCAGTATCAGAGATCAGGGTGGTACATCCTATGGGATAGTGACTTATCGTGTAGCCCTGTTCTCTTCAGTATAGAAAAAGGAGCAGAGGAAATGTCTTTACTCAGCCCAGTTTTCCACTTCTTAGTATGGCACTCACTCATAATTTCTCTTGTGCTTTCTCCACTGTGGCTATAACATTTAATTAACTAATATTTACAAGTACCCAGAAAATGGAAAGCCTACATATTATCTATTTAGGGTAATTACCTCACAAAAAGACATAAATAAATGTTGACCAATGATGTAATTTCAGAGAGCAAAGCACTAGCAGAGTCTTACAAACCCTCACAAAAATACCTCCTCCCTCCTCCTGGCTCCACTCACTTCCCCAAAACAATGAATCCCTCTCAAGTGATCTGATATGAATAACATTTGCACTTCCATTACTATTATCTTATTTTCATATAGCAAAAGGATCCTAGGTTGTGTCTGTTTGCTTTAGCTTGATTTCTGCCATCCTCAGACAAAACTCTTCCCTGAACTACACAGACTTTATTCACCAAAGAAAAACCTCCCAAAGCCCTTGCAGACCTTATGAAAGGCGTTTTCACTCACTTGGGTTAAATGAGCACTGTGTGTTTTCTTTCTTCCTTTTTTTTTTGGGGGGGGGGGGGGGGGGGGGAGGGGAGGGTGGAGGGGGGTGTATGTGTGTGTAAAAAGTAATAAATGAATCATTTCAACTTTGGGCAAGAAGGTTAGGTGTTGTATTTGTACCGTGCAACTACATAAACACAGAACGAGCCAGTTAACCAATGAATTGCAGGAATGAGAAGCAATGAGATGATCTAAAACATTTTAACACATTTTCCATATATTAGCCCTTGGACTAGTTGTGTTTTGCTTTCTTACAACAGACACAAGTCAGTAAAAGTCCAAAAGGAAAGTCTGAGGTTTTACATTTCTGTTTGTGGTACAGGAAAAGGGTTACGATCTCAGTGGTTGATTCAGTGAAATAACATCTCTTTTATACACATCTGCCTAGCAAGTAGGGCGGTAGTTGGAAATACCCAATCTAAAGCATTAAAGATTTGCTGGCAAATAGCAAGGCATTTTCTGCAGAGGAAAAGTTGTTATATTGAGTAGTCACTTTGAATGCTTAGGAGTTACAGTCAAATATCCAAACACTGTGGAGTTACACTGCATTTATTATTTTGTCAAGTATTTCACACACTGGGAATTGTCTCTGCTGCATGTTTCATATCCAAGAAGGCATGATAATAGTGGACTTAAATAAGAAGATACTTGGCAATGGTAAGTGATATTTTTATAGCAAATTATTTAGGCATCATACAGTCAGCTAGTTTTACATGTTAGTATGTATCATTTTCAACTGTTTTAATTTGAGAATTTAAAAGAGAAGAGTAAACAGATAAGAGGTAAAACCAGAGGTATTTCACAAACTGTTTTTCTCTGTCTATTCACTGTCATTGCTGTTTTGTTTTTAAATTATACGAGAAATTTGAAGTAAATTATTGTTTTTCAGTAACCAGCATTATGACTTAAAATAGAGATGCTCTACCTGGAAGTACCTTAACTTAGGTCACTTTGAATTTGCTGTATAGTATTTCTCCTATTTCTTCTGACACATAAAAGCCAGCAGAGTGGACCAGAGACTTTTGTGAGTTTGTAGCTTTCTTCAGTTTTGAAGGCCTCTCTAAACCTGCAATATTATAAAAGGTAGAAAAGAAACAAAATCACAAATCAAATGAGTCATTACTCAAAAGCGTTTTAAATCTACAAGATCTTTCTCACTGGCAATTAATCTTCATAAATAAGAGAAAATAATTATTTTCAAAACCAGAGGAAAAGGAAAGGATATAGTTGTTTTGGGGTTTTTTTAGCTTTTGCTAAGTCCATTTTTTTCTCCAGAATTGTTTCTAACCTTTCTACTCATTTCAACTCTGCTGTGTGACTGCAGGCTATATAGTTTTGTTTTTTTTCTTTAAAGAAGCAATGCAGAAAAATGCATTTCTCTGTGAGAACTGCATAGGGTAGTATCTAATCCTCTGAAAACACAGACACATTTCCAAACCATTTTAAAATTAAGTATTAATATTATTATCTCCTACAGTTTCAGAGCATAGTTCCAAGCAAGACATCCAAATGCACTATTTACTTGAATCTCTGTATGAACTAGCCTATACAGGAAATCAGTAAATTGCTCCAGAGTCTCAGCCTCAAAGGGGATACGTATTTGTTTAGTCATATTCTATAAATAACATCTGTAGACTTGAAACCTTGCCAGTATTATTAATGCAGTGTTCACTTAATAGTACCCTTTATTATGAGCCTCATTAGTAACTGATTCATACAGTATAAACCTACAGAAAAAATATGCAGGCTAGTGTATATATTTTGATGATATATTATCTGTACTGCCAGTGTAACCTTATTTGTCGTGGAGCCGGTATGCTCTGAACTGAGCACACACCTCCTGGTGAGCAGCCCCTTGGGAGATGCAGAGGCCTCTGGAGCACCCCTTGCTGCTCCTCTGCGGGGGGACTGCTGCCAGGGTGGATGGAGGTGGGGCCAAAACACTCCCCTCTTCCTCCACTCTGCAGCCTGTGGCTGTGATCGGATGACGTAAACCTGGGCAGCTGTCAAATTGCTTCAATTTATGCTGAAGGACTGACCCAACAGATGATGGCCTCTTCATCGCTTTTACAGTTCTTTGCTATTAGAGAACACCAGTGATGTGATCTGCTGCCTTTATTTGCCTATTTATGTTGTCTGTTTTATAGTATGACACATACTGTACACTGTATAACAAATTGCATGCTTTATCATATGGTATAAATTTTGTATACAAATGATTCTGCATTATATGAGATGGGTTGGTGTAGGATATCATTACTTGATACTGGCAAATTCTTACTGTTTTCTAAGAGCAGTTGTTAATTGTTTTGTTCTTTGTCCCATTAAAAAAAGAATACCATTGAATCATCTTATAGTACTTTTCATCAGAGAAATCCCCACGCCATGCTTCCAAAAAGAAGGTGACAGCCATAACCCATTTTCATTGATGAGGACAAGGATTCAGAAGCGAGGAAAAGTAAACCTTTCTACGGTCAAAACAGCAGGTCACCATCAGAGCTGGAAGGAGATGTCCATACTCAACACATGGTTCTGTCAAAAAATTAGCTGAGGCAGACTGTTACTGCTTTATAGTGAGTGGTGTGAATTAGATGTGGTGGGTAAGGTTCTGTTATAGATAGTTTACGCCTCTGCCCAAGATTAATGCTGGTCGTAAATGCTGATATTCTCAAAATCATAACATTTTTCCTCTACCCATTTTATGCCATTAGGGTCTTTCATTTTAGCCAGAAATTGGAAAAAAAATCAACTTTAAAACTCCTGTTCTTGCATGGAACCTGCAAAGGTCTGGGTATTCTTACCTCTTGAATGTTTATTTGAATCAAGTCTTTGAAGATTCACTCCACAAATTGAAAGACAAAATTTATAATCAATTTAAAATATGTTGAAGAAAAAGGAAAGATCCAGAATGGAAATCCTGGGTTATGTACGTGGTTGTATAGTTGTCTTGGAACATGATTTTGGACAACTACTTGGGACTTAAATTCCAGAAGAGATTGTTTCTTTTGGGAAATCCAAGCTGAGACAAAGGATATAGTATTAATTATTCCGGAGAGATGACTAGATGTTCTCTGGATCAAAAATGAGCATATGTAAGGAAAGGACATTGGAAAATTTGACCTGAGCACATCTCTGCTCCAGCATCAGGGTCATTCAGTGGCTGCCCTCAGGCCCAAGCCTACTGTAGTACATGGCATTGTGTGAGCCTCAACGTGCCATTTTACACATTCAGAGACACACCGGGTTTTGCGCATATCCAGCCTTCCTTTCCAGATAGTCTATTCACAAGACAGCCATGTGATCAGGAGGCAGACAATCTATCACACAATCCAGTCGTATAGCTGCTCGTCCCCTCCATCAGCTGCAAAATAAATGTAGAACCTGCGATCCGAGTTATACCAATTTCTTATGAATTAAGGTATTCTTTCCGCTCCCTAGTGCTATGGAGCTTAATTAACTGCTGTCTGGTAGCCCTGGACTACAGACACTGTGGACCTAACAGATATTTTTCCAGTGTTTAAACTGAGTCGTCACAAAAACACCAAAGCAATTGAACGTTAGGTCATGCAATAAGTTCCATGACATCTCCCCACCCCATGGTCCCCTTTACTGATATTCCCAAAAAATGCTGCGGAAGTGATCATGGAAGCTCTTTTGGACAAATACAGAAATAGAAGCAAATGAGTATCAGGACACAGCAATGTTTAAAAGAAATGACAACTAATCAGTGTAACAATCTATCTGAGGTTATAGCAAGTTTTCAAGATCGGTGGAATAATGTACTTACATTCAGATTTGGTGCTTATTTTAAAATATACGCTTTACCTGGAGCAGAAATTGTTGCCATCGGTACAGGAATTACAGGTTAATTTTTTGTCTTTGACAGATCAATTAGACTAGCTAATTAGAACAACTTCTTCTGGGCTTAAAACCTGTGACTCTGTAGGAAAAACAAAATCCAAGATCATGAATCCTCAGCTGAGACCTTTCAGTGACTGGCTCCAGGCTATGTAACATTAGATAGGGCTCTGAAGGTATAGGCTGATTTCAAAACACAGAAGAAAAGTCATGTCCCAAAGACACTAGATTCTAGACTGTTTAGGATGCTACAGCTGACTCCAGCACCATCTATCACACCTATCAGCAGGATGTCATCAGATCTCATGAAGCACTAGAAGCATTGTGTTTTGTGTCTTACCAGGAAGCTATTTATGTGACAGATTATACTGTTCCACCCATGAGAAACCTGTAAAATAATCTAGTCTCATCTTGCTGTCAGCAATAATGTTAGTGAGTAACATACATGGTGTGTATTATGACTAAAGTTAATGTTAAAAGCTGCAGTATTGTGGAAGTTAAGAGCAAGAGAGCTGCCATTGAGCTTTATACTGTCATCTTCAACACCACAAATAAAAACCATCCGCTCAGCTTCATTCTGATTGTCACAGTCTTTGAGATAAAGTAAAGCAGCAGCAATGTGAAGAGTCCTCAAGACTTGTTTTTGTGCAGAGTTAAGCAGCAACCTGTATTAAGCAGCTTTGCTTCTGCCAGGCACAAGGAATGACAAATACTCAGAAGTAGCTACTCCTAAAGCCTTGCAGTTGAAATGACAACTGCACTTATAAATGTGCTAAAACTGCACTTATAAAAGTGCTATGCTATTGAGGCATAGATACCCAAGAGAAGAAATTGCATAATTCTTCATCAACCACTGCCAATGCTAATTAAAAAAAAAAAACAACAAAAACCTCAAACAAAAAAACTCCACAACACACCCCTCAAAAAAACCCCCAAAACAAACCCAACCAAAAACCAACACCACCAACAAAACCAAATGACCCAACACACAGCCAACCCCCCAAAACCCCAAACCAGCAAACACAGCAATCAAGACAGGACCATGCATGCTGTCTGTGAAGTGCTAAAGGGTAACAAGCACCTGACTTCAGTGAGACTGAAATTAGGCTGCTGTAGCAAGTAGTGCCTATGTCAGAATGTAAAATACGGAGCAAATTCTGCCACTGCTACTCAGATGGACTAAATATATTTACCTTTTCAGTACTTCTATTCATTCATGTGTTCAAGGTGTAAAGAAGGCGGCGGCAGCAATGAATATGACATAATTCAACACCGACTCACAATAAAATGCAAAACCAGACAGGTCTAAATACACCTTTTACACTAAACTCATGAAAAATAGAGAGAAAAATTTCATATTATTTTTGTATGTAGAGTAAGTTAATTTTTCTTTTACCCTTTACTTTTTTTCCTGATAAATCATAGTTTTGGCCATTGATAATTCTCCTTTCATTCAACCTAAAGGGTCCCTTATGTCAACCTACAGTTCAGGGGAATATAAATCAAAAGAAATGCAAAGTCAGATGAAAAAGAGACATTACGTGACTGGATATGTAGAAAGAAGAGGTAGAGTCATAACTTTTTAAAATACTTGTTTTAAATTAGAATGACACAAGCTCACATAATGTTTTTACTACTCTGGTGCTGCAGTAAGTTATAAACTGTGTATTGGTCAATGGCTTTAAAAAATACTTTTCTTCAGTATAAGATATTTAGAAACTTTGTAGCTGACTAATATTCTGTAGTGTTCCTCTAAGCCCAACATAATTGCTTACATATAGTCTATATACCCAGAAAAATATTAAAATAACAAACACAACCCACAACACTTTGTTAAAAGGGTACCATTATGCTATGCCTCATATACCACACCAGGGCTACAGTCAAGGCTCTTTACGCTGATAGTACTGTAATTTTTCAATCACATACTCTTAATGCAATACTTATGTAGATCACATGGGCTACTTTTTTCTGTAAACAAAGCATTGTATGTATACAATAATGTATTTTTCATAGAGTTCCAGGATATGTTCTCAAGATGAAGTAAAAATACTTTTTGATGGGTGTACACTTAGTATTAGACCCTCTTCCATGGAACTATACAAGCAATATTTTACACCTTATCTCTAAGGCACTGCAACAAGTCAGGACATCAGAATAAGGTTAGAAAACACGCAGAGTGTGAGTGCCTGTCATGCAACACAAACATGTTTGGGAAGACAAAGTCTAGGAACTTTTATTAACTCACAGAAAGGCAATTCACTGGAAAACAGTCTAGAAGGCTGCAGAGCTGGATACTATTGTGAAAGAGTCAGGTAGTAAACTTCATAAAAGGAAGTGGATTTTTAAAAAAGGATCTGAAGAAAAAGGAGGAGATCCAAGCATATGAAAGCAGCATGAAGCTGAGAGAAAGGAGGGGCAGAAGAAGAAAAGATAAAAGTATGCAGAAGATAGAGAATGACATCAGTACAGAGATCAATGAGAAAAGGAGTCTGCAGAGACTTGAAGATCAGGATATTTTTCCTAGTACAAGAACTGAACAAATCTTAGAGGCAGTGAATTTAAAACAATTACAAGGAAGTACATTTTTATATAACACATGAAACTCATTGCCTCTGGATACTCTTGAAATCAAAAGCTTAATGGGAGCCAGAAATGGATAAATTAGTTACATTACACAGGATTCATTTCATCTGGAGAAGAAAAAAAAAATTTCTTTGTGCTTCCTGGCAAAAGTTAGGTACTAAGTGATGAAAAGAATTAGAAAGAGATTTACCTAATTTGACATAATGCAATACTTATCCATTATGGGGCAGCTGTATCTTCTGCTAAAACAAGACTATCCAATCATAACGTAAAAAGCTCCAACAATTTTGGCATACATACAAAGCCTCAGAGTGCCAGCCTACTCTTACCAATAAGCTACTCAGAAGAAACTCTTCCTGAAAGCAAGCTCTCTCTTGATACTTTTTTTTTTTTTTAACAAGTTAATTCCTTTGAAGTGATTGCTGTGAGCCATTGCTGGAGAAGGATACTGGATTAACTGTGCTTATAGGGTGACTCAATGTGCCATGTTGCTATGTTTTGATGGATGGAAGGGCAGAGTGAAAGTTGTGAAACCCAAGACAGAGATGACTAATCCAGTCCTGGCTTAGCAGCAATGAGGGAATGAATTGTCCTGTGCAACATAACTGTTGTCTGGAATGTGGCAAAATGTGAAAATTGTGACTGTGTTTAAGGCAAAAGAAATTCTTCAGTTTGCTGAGCAATATAAGGAGAGGACAAAAACTAGAACACTCCAAACTATTGGCTTTCTTTCCTATTGACACAAGTAGTATTTGGAATTGGGTGGAGATCAGGATGGAGGCTAACTTCCATCATTACTTAGATTTGCTTTGCCCAGTACTAATCTTCTTTTTAAATTTATATGCTCCTTTTGGAAAAGGTTATCACCAGTAGCAACAGGCAAAATATTTAGCACTGAATAGTCTGCATATTTGTCCTCTAGAATCCAAACCTTTGGATAAGGAAAATAATTTGGGGAAAAGAGGGATCAGCTCCTGTATCTGCTATGGTTCCAGACATATCCTGGTCTTAGTCTGGCAAAAGAGAAGAACTGTCATAAAAAATAAATTCAATGGCTCCTCTATTTCCTTTTCCCACCTCCAATAGACAATAACTCCAGACATCAGAAAAATTCCTCCATTTTATGGCAACTAGGACCCTATCCCAGGGCAGAAGTATCACTCTAACTGTGAATGGTACTGTTCAACTTTTATTCTGAAGCAAGAGTTGCTGCCCTTTGTGCATGTTATTCCCTTTAACTGCAGATATTATTTTCATCAACTCGCCTCTTGGGGTGAAATCTCTGTCCCACTGAAATCAAAGGCAAAACAGCTAACTTCAAAGTGCTCATGCTTTCTGCTGTCTTCTTGTTCCACACATTAATTATGCTTTCTGTTTCAAGGACTTCCTTTTATTTGTTTGAGTTCTCTTCATTTTACCACATTCTTCTTTTCCGCTCCCTCACATAAGAAGGCAGTAAAGAAACCCAGCTGATTTTCCTTATAGTACCTATTATGTCATAAACTTTTATCAGTGCAGCTCTTTTCTGCAAAGGATAGTCCACATAATTTCAATCTTTTAACACAAAATTCCAGCTTCTGATCAGTGTTCATTGCCCTTTTCCTGGTACAATACCATTGAGCTAAGTAATGAAGATTGATCACAGTATCCAATATCAAAGCATACCATTAGTGCAACATGGCAGGCGCAGCAGAGGTTGTCTCTCTCTCTCTCTCTCATTTTTCCTTATGGCTTCTAAAAACATGCTTTTCTGTTCACCACTGGGCAGTGAACAATTACTGTACAGAGAAGATGGAAAAAACTGCAAAAGGTTAGAGTGAAACAACATGAAAAAACAGCCCCTCCTTGTGATATTTATGTTTCTGCTGCTGGCCCTGGCAGAAGTCCAGATTCTGAATGAACAAAACTCCCAGTGGCTTAAGGACTACAGCATTCAGTCCATAGTCAGGAAATGCAATAGCATGTGACAATGAGAAGAAATAAAAAAAGCTTTCCAATGCTTTTGAGCTTCCAGCTCAATCAGTTTGGATCAAAACTCAGGGACTGTTGAGATTTTGTGTGAATGAGTTCTCTATTGCTAAACAAAAACGTGTGTGTTACAGTGTAAGACAGTTAAGTGTTAAACAGTACATGGCTTTGCTTCCTCATTGATATTTCATTTTTACAGTACTAGCGCTATAAAAATCCATTTTATGTTCAAGGCCACTGTCCTCTCTATTCAAATACAGCGAGGAACTGTTTCCCAAAACATAGCATCAGCTCCCTATTTCTCCTCCTTTCCAGGAAAGCTACTTGATAACTGTTGTTCACTACTCAGTGTCAGATCATGGTGGTTCTACAAGATTAGAATTTAGAAGAGTTGGATAATTTTCCATGTTATTGTCATCCAGGTTAAAACCATTTCCTTTACAACAGATTTCCTTTGGGGAACTAATATCCTGAAAACTTAATTGTTGGGAAAATCATGTTGAATTCTTTTATTTTTGTAAACACTTAAAATATAAATTAGCCACAATTCTATTATCAGGGACAGAGTGTTTCAGGGCTCCTGTAGACACTGTACAGAGTAGAGATTTCATCTTCACTTTCTTCCAGTACATACATCATTCTCATGGGATAGATGCTTGTCTTCGCAGTCCATGTTTTACCTAGAAGTCACAGGACCACTAAACATGAGACCTTATCAATGCAATATTTTAAACCTTTTTTATAATTTTTCTCTCTCTTTTGCGAGTTTAGTGACAGACCAATAAAACTAGGACCTTCGAGCCACAGAACACAGAGAGCAGCAGGTGTCTGAGCACTCTCTTGTTGACCATTTTCATGGCCAGACAGGACCAGGTGTAAAATTTAGGTTTCTGTTTACATTTTCCTGAAAAGTATAGGATTTATAGTTTGTGAGGACATTCCAAAGAGGCTTCACTATCTCAATTAACTATTAACTGTTTCAGAGACAATTCTTTCTATTATGGAACTTTTTTTTTTTTTTAATTTACAAACTCTCTGTGTATCTTTATCACACAAATTCATTGAGAGAAAGAAGGTTTCAGCAGGAAGATTGTTAATTGTCAGTGTGAGCAGAACTGAGGGTTGACAGGTGGGGACTGACACATAGATTGATGAAAAACAGCTACGCGTGCCTAGGGACGTGGCAGAAAGGTGCCTGCCTGCTCCCACAACTGATGGTAGAAGCAACTGAAGCAATGTTTCATGGGGGAAGTCGCCACAATGGTAGAATAAACTAACATTTACTTTGCAGCAAATGAACGGTGTAACAGAGGCAATTGGGAACCCATGGCATAGTTTTCATTTCCCAGAGGCTCTGTGGAAAAAGCAACAATTTTCCGAGTCCTTGATCAGGTTGAATCACAAAGTTGCAGTTTAGCCCATAAAGGCGAGAGTATTTAAGAACTGGTAGGTTAAAGGGACCGTGCCACTTCATGGTGCACAATACGAGGGCTTGGCATTCAAAAGCGGCTCCTATTATGTTTTGCTCCTGGAGCAGAAGTAGCCTATGAAATTCTTACTTGCTTAATGTTTAAAATATCTGCTAAAAATTTCAAAAAACATGCTTGCCATCCCAGCCTCCTGCAGGAAATCCATTTGATTAGCACGGATTCTGGCTGGCCCCCATCGCCTCCCCCCAAGAAGGTTTAACACGCCTGAACCCCATCAGTCCTAGGACCAGAGAGCAATAGGTAAAAACAAATGACACAACCTCCTTCAATGGTCTTGCCTTCTCTGGGTAGCTGAGAGCCTGCTGGAAACAGTTTCCCCAATACCGCATCCCATTGCTTTTGTTTATCTATCCTTGCTGACATTTTCTTCAATTAGGAAACAATAGCTCCGTTCCAATGTACTGAGCAGAATTACTGAAACTGAGTCACGTGACACCATGAGAGTGTGTTTTCAATTATTCACTCTGTCTTTTTTTGCCAGGCCTATGAAGAGGAACAGCCTTCTGCAGGAGTCAGGTTTGTCTGCCTTGCTGTTGTAAGTTCCCCCTTTTGATTTTTCATTTTACAATTAGGGATTTTTAAATTTTTAAAATTTTTTAACAGCAAATTCAACTCTCCATGAGTTTCTTATGCTTTATTAGAAAACTTCCAAATGTCTAGCTCTTCCTGCTGCCTGAAAATCCTAGATATCTGCAATAGTTCAGTGCTAATAGTACTGCTCAGTAAAGAATCTGACAAAGATCACAAAATCTAGATTAAAATGGGATGCAAGATATGCTGTTAGCACTTGGTAATGTAAAACTCATCTTGTTCTTGCTAGTGAAGAAAAGTTCTATCTTTCCTACTGTCTGGTTAACAGCAGAGCACTCGCATTCTATTTGGAAGCTACACCAAATTATTTGCATCTTGTAAATGCTCCATTTAATATCCAACCAAAAATTTGAACCAAATGGGCACAGCTCAAATCATGTATTTTGTTTGCAGAAGACAGACTGAGTTAGGGCTTTTTAAACTTAAAGCTGGAAAAATAAAGCTTGAGGGGAAAAAAAAAGAGAAACAGAGAAGGAACATTTGGTTTGCATTACAAACCACAGACAACTTCCATCAGGCACGCTGGAGGTATAAGAATGGCAAGAGAAAATGACAAGCAGTTAGTGCACTGGAGGAAAAGATGAATGGTTCGGAGAATTGACTTTGAAGTAATCGTCCATGTCACCAATACCTTGAAATAAATTTGGTGGAAGATGGCAATGAATCATAAAACTTCTCTGGTACTTGTGATATTATTTTCTGTGTAAAATAACATTTCTGGAAATTTTTATTGGAAAACTGCGGTTTTGGTACCTCCTATATTTCTGTCACTTATGCAACACTGAATCAGCAGCTCTGCAAAGCACGTTGCCTTAGTTAAGACTCGGGCTGTGACCTAATAGTTAGAGCAAGTAGTTAACTGGAAATCTTCAATTCTACTGGGTTTTTTCTCACCTCAACCATTGGCTTGCTTTGAGATACTGGGTAAGTCATTCAGGCTTAAACTTGATCTTTGACCTGATGGAGCTCTGGTGGGGGTTGGGGAGGAGGAAATAGCTGATGCAGCAGGGCGAGATGTTCTCTCTGCAGAAGGTAAAATTCCTCAGGAGCATTGCAGGAAGGTGGGATGGCAGAATGCACTTAAACAATGTTTCCTTCATTGTTTCAACAGGTGCTTCTGTATGTTCCCTGCATCGCAGGTGCTTAGCATAGCCAGAGAGGCACCTCTTGGAGCATTTAGTACTGATGGCAGTGCTCCCTTTTAAGCTCAGCAGCTTTAGGCAGAGTGAGAAAGGGCTTCTGCATCTCTCCATCCTTCATTCTGGCATGCCAGTCTCCAGAGAGCAGTATTTTGACCATTAAGCTATCAAGTCCTCTGCCTACCCATGTGCTTGATAGCTTTTGTTAAATTCTTTCTCTTTGGGAAAGTAAGAGGACAGTTAATATTTGTGCAACATGGAAATCCTTGAATGAAAAGTGCTATTTCTTCTAATTTTCCCCCATAGGAAGATTGTTTAGGTCTGAATGTGCACCTTGGGCTCATTTCTGACATTCTTATGGCTAATGTCTAATAGCTACTGCCAGAATCACAGAAGGATCAACGAACCCTGTTGCAGACTTTCAAGTGATGTGCATTCCACACACCTTTGGCAAGTTAGATCTGTTGCTTCCTACCCAGGTGCTGAGGGGAGATACTTGCAGAAATTCCCCTCATCCTAGCCATCCTACTGCTTTTTCAACTCCACATTCTGGTCTAATGGGCCAGACTGCATTTTTACCTACCTTTAGACATACAGAAAAAGCAATATCAAGCTTTACAAGATTAATTTCCCAATGCACTGGGAACCTAACAGGGATTTCCCAATTCAAAAATTGCAGTTAGGTACATACATATTATGGCAGACAAAAGCTTTAGGCCTACCAAAACACTAAAAAGTGTATTTTTTAAAAAACCGAAAATCTCCAAACCTTGAAAGTCTTTACGTATTAGCAGGGATAAGTGTCACTCAGCTTTTAACTACTGTAATCAACAAAAAAACATAAAAATTGCACACTTGTGATGCCGAATTACACCACCAACAACTACTTATTTCAGTTCTCAAAATTATTGTTCTAATATAATTCATAGCACTTTTCATCTCTGTACTTCAAAATAAAGTACCCCATAGAGGCTCTGAAAAGTAGGTTCTCTCAATAGTGCAGGAGGAGAGATTAATCTTAGAGAAATAAGACCCCATGTCAACCACAAAGTCCACGTCTTAAAGCTGAGCTTCATCTATGTCATACCTTTCCCCATCTCCTCTGGCCTCTGTGTCCTTACGTGTAGGCTTCGATGCCCTTTTATTCAGCGTGTGCTCTGCGTCACAGGGAAGGAGCGCGGTTGTGCTGTTGGGCAGTCCTCCATCCACACCGTGGCTGCGTTCAGCCATTGTTGTGAATCTTGTTACTCATAAGAAGAGAGACTACTCTGAAAAAAGTAGAACATCCTGTGTACTGAAGGGAATGGAGAACATGCTAGTTCAGTTTGACCCTGAAAGTTTTTCCCATACCAGTGTGGGGGAGGCTGGGACTTTGCTTCCAATGTTCCTATCAGACTCTCCCACAGAAGCAAAGAGGATCCCAAAGACACACAGGAGAGGGGCAGAAAACACACCAGCTTTATGGAACTTGACATGATCTTTGAATACTTTCAAACTTAAACTTTGCCCTGGAATAGTGTCCTGCTAGGAAATCTGACAAGTTCCAATATTCAGGGCACAAGTTTCTGAAGTGTTAGGGATTTCATTTTGGAAAAGAGGTATCAGGGAGCAGAGCAATATTAGGACTGGTACAATGGAAAATAAGTTATGATGGAAGGTCGTAGGAGCATTACCTATCAAAAATGCCAGAAAGGACTGCACAAATAAACATCCTTCCCCCTGAGAGATGAAGGGATGGACCTCTTTGCTGCTCCTGAAAAAGCTATGTGCAATTTTTTTTTTATTTTACAAATCCAAACAAATTCAGATTCATGCTGAATTGTGTATTTCTCCAGCAATGCCATATATCTTCTTTAGACAAGTACTCAATGGCATAGTGTTTATCAACCGTTCTTGGTTTTCCTGGTTATTTGTATGGGGGGGGGGAAGAAAAATAATCCTGCAGATTCATTATAAGGCTTGGATTTATTATATGAATCTGGTTTGGTCTGAACTTGCAGGCTTGTGTTTATTGTTGTGGTTGTAAGGAGCCTTTACAAAATCTGCTGCCTTCTATTTCTATATCACTGGTGGCATTTCAAGTACAAAGTGCATATATAGCTACCTATTTCTACGTAGAAGCAGGGGAAAAAAAAAACCAAAACAAACACAACAACCAGTTTAGAGCACAATGCACAAACTTTTTCTCTCAATAGTATACTTTTCAAATTACATTGATTTTCAATTTTGTGTATAACACCTATAGCATCTTTGATTTATGCAAATCCTTTAGTTGCAATAGGTATTTACTCTAGAATGGCAGCATACAGTATCAATTAGGTACTGTGAAGAGAATAGAAAAGTTTGTGTAATAAATATGACAATAATAATTAATTGAGAAAGTCAAAGTAATTAATTAATTTAAACTTCCTCTTGTCGAATTTTCAGCACTGACCCATGCCTACCAAAATATTTCTAGGAAACCATTTAACAAAGCTCCCCTTTGTTAACGTGCTCATAACTTTACTCATTTTACAAAAGCTCCAACTTTTGCCGCATATTTGATTGTATAGCGTTTCTTCCATTTTTCTCTTAATTTTCTATGCTGAATCATATGCTGAAACAAACCATTTCTGTAATAGGAAACTTTTTGATTGATGTATTGGAGCTGTATTCCTTTATAGACTTCAATCCCTAATCAGATATTCATGTCTTAAGTGCTTCACTGGATCTCTCTGTTACTGTTAAATGCACGGTCTTAAGTGAGTTCTGGTCTGCAAAGGTAGGAGTTTTATAGCAGCCTGACATTCCTTACTCTCTCATGGCTAAGATCTACTTTTGCTAAACCACTTATGAATCAGATGTGCCAGGCAGAGAACTTAACCTCGACAATTTGATTAATCTTCTTTGAATTATAGTGGTTTCATGAATCAAACTTCAGAAGGAGCTTCCTCTTTCCAAATAATGTTAGGAGGATAGAATAATGCTTTTAAAGTATCTTCCTTTTCAATTTGGGATTTCAACATGCAAATTCAGCAGAAGCCCAAAGGAAGCAGCACAATGGAAGCATCAAAAACATTTATTAAAAGCACTCCATTGTGCTTGGGGAGCATGGAAGAGAACGAAAAGGTGAAGGAGAATTTAGTAGAGCACTGCACAGAAACAGAATTAGCAAGTCATGAGATATCACGTGGCTGTTAGCAGACTGAAAGGCTCTGTTGATTCGATTTATTCATTAGGGCTTTTCAGTAGTGTAGGTTATTAAGTGGGAGAAAGTGGGGTATATTACAACTTACTTTTTATATTTCCTTTCCTGGAGGACATTTAGCACCAGAGAAACAGAAAGTTATTGAAAGTATCATGCCGCATAAATGGGAGAATGATAGGAAAAAGAGCAGCACCACCAGCTCTCTGAAGATGGATCGAAAGAGCAATGCTGGGAACAGGAAATCAAGAAAGTTTCGCTCTATTTCAAGATCACTTATACTTTGCAATGCCAAAAACAGTGACGATGGGTCAAGTCCTGATGAAAAGTGGCCTGATCCCTTTGAGATCTCTACCAGTTGGGTTCAAGAGGATTTTGACTGCTGTCCTAGAACACAACTGCCATACACACCAGAGATAGAAGACAGCCCACCTGATCCTCCGCGTGTGATCACCAGCATGGTCCAGTCCAAAGCTGCAGCAAATGAGAACTGCAACAACATGAGAAGAAAGTTACTCACCAAGGTAGGCAACCCGGTGCAGTATGTTGTAATGTTTCCCATTGCAGTAGTTCCTAAAAGGATTAATTCATATTTCTCAGGAGCACAGCATTCTACTTGGCTTTTTTCAGAGCCTGTGAGCCTGCAGTGTTCCTGCACTGTATAAATAGCGTGAAAATGTATTAGCTTCCCTACTGTGCTGTTGCATTCTGCTGATTGACATTCTGCTGAAATCAATGACTGCCAGGCCACTCTCAGTGTATTCAGACTAGTACTGCTGGTGCTTTCTACCTGCTAGATAGTATTCAGCTCAAAATATAAAACTGTCACTATGGTAAAGTGCATTTATAAAGCATGATACCATGAGATCTCACAAGCTATGCAAGTATGAGTTAGTTATATTAATACTATGAAAGACATGGCAGATGTTCTTTCTCTCTGATTCAGGAAGGAGGTAGTGATGGCTCTAAAACCACCAGAGATGTCACTTTTCCCTAGTGATGTAAAAAGTCTTAAACAGCTTCCTATTATGACATTATTCTTTAATCAAGAAGTAACTATGTTAACCCTAATGATCTGAACAATTTTTCAGTCTGAACAATATATTTTAGATTCATTTAGAAAGTTCCTTTACAGTGACATATCCTAATTTTCCCACTTTCTCTCTACCTGTTGATGTGATGTGTAAAAGGGACCTCACTGCAAATATGACATGTCTTTTAATACAGTTTGTGTCCTGGCAACTCTCATTATATGCCTTTTACTGTGCAAATAGTGGCTTATGTGAAAGAACTGATTCTTTCACCTAAAATATTTCTTTCATATATATTCTATTTTATTTTACATACCTTCAATAGAAATTGGCTAAAACTAGACCTCTACATCTAAACACATAGTGGTACTGAATATCAGTATCTCCCCTTACTCCTTGAGTTTCTTGCTAATGATCACAGCATGCAGCCCAATATTGCAAAGACTGCAGCAGGACAGAGTTCTGGATGTGAGGTGGTTTAGCCCCTGGCAAAGTCCCAGCATGAGGACAAAAACAAGCCAACTTTCTATTATATTCTGACAGAAAACATAAATAGGTGACACTGACCGAAGTCCCAAAATACACTCAGTCACCTGCAAAACCATACCACCTCCTCCCTTTTGGAAACAGTCCATATGCACTCTGCTGATTTCCTTCTGTGAATGAAGAAGGAGCTGGCCTCTGTGGACTCCCTCCTCTTCTCTTTTAACAAAGTTGAAGCACTTTCTTAGGTGTGTGTCAGCTGCCACAGTCTACTTGCTGGCATACCTCCAAAATATGCAGGGCTCCAATGACTGTTGTGATCCATTCCCATACGAAAACTACTGGGTATCTTATTGCAGACTGTAAGTTTAGATAATTTGCTTTTATAGCTGGCAAGCAGCTCAAACAGGGATCTGGGGAACAGAGTAAGTCTCCTAACTAATGTCATTGCACAGATAAAATATAACTGCTAAAGGTATAAATCCACTCTTAGGCTGGCATGTTAGTATCACTGAACAGGATGGGTCAAGAACCTGGATGGATGGTCACATAAATTACTCAGCAACCCAGACCCTTGCAGCAGCATTTGGGTTGCTTAGTGCCATTGTAGACAATGGGTACATTAAATTCCCTCTGCAAAGCTCTCATAGCAACATAAATCTCTTCAGAAGCTACTTGCTAATCTTCTATACCTTTCAGAGTCATGGATCAGTGAGTGATTCTAAAAAGTCTCATCTCAGCATGCTAAATAGGATGAACTTTGGTAACAGCTACACTGACCTTATCCTGTACTACTGTTGCTGAGGCTTTGCCCTCTATTATGAAAGCAGTGATCTCTATCTTCCATATGGCACAAGCCTGTCAGAACAATCTTGCTGTACCACGTGTCTTAGAGAGCTTAAGCTTAAAATCTCTCTCTTTAAGAAAGGAGTCAACAAGCATTTTTCAAGTCCCAACGTAACACTCACTCCATCTCCATGTGACACTTCAGAAATTCATGATGTGTGACTCAGAGCTGAAGGATCCTTGTCTTTGTTCAAGAAAATTGATTCCATTCTTTCTGTGGTGTTACTGAGGATACTCCACTATTCTGCTTTCCAGCGCCTGCAGCCCTAAGCATGACTCTGAAGGTGCTAATAACTCCCACAGAACTGAACAACTTAATTTTTGCCATCACACTGGAATGAGAGAAGAATGTTTAAAAGTGCTGCATGATTTAATGCTCCCTGTGCATTTCTTCTCCAGAGCTAAGGGGGAACCTGGAACATCAGTATTCCAAATACTAGTTCCTCTCTCCTGTTCAAAAACTTAAGTATCTCCGTAAAGCCATACACTGCTGGTTGCATGGAATACACTACTGCGTAATCCATGAGCAAATCAGTGTTTCAGGACTTCTGCATATGTATTAGAGGCATGTTGTCCTGATTCCAAAATCTTCAGGATCTCGAAGAATAGTCCTATGTCCCATTACTAACAGACTGAGAAAGTAGGTGCTACTTACAATAAAGAAATGAGAGGTAAGAGCATCTCTCACAGTGGGGACCAGTGACAAGTGGTGCTCCTCAGGGGTCGGTATCGGGACCTGCGCTGTTTAACATCTTTGTTGGCAACATGGACAGTGGGATTGAGCGCACCCTCAGCAAGTTTGCCCACAACGCCAAGCTGTGTGGTGCAGCCAACATGCTGGAGGGAAGGGATGCTGTCCAAGGGATCTTGACAGGCTTGAGAGTTGGGCTCACGCGAACATCATGAAGTTCAACAAGGCCAAGTGCAAGGTCCTGCACGTGGGTTGGGGCAATCCCAAGCAGAACTACAGGCTGAGCAGAGAATAGATTGAGAGCAGCCCTGAGGAGGAGGACTTGGGGATGTTAGTGGATGAGAAGCTCAACATGACCCAGCAATGCACACTCGCAGCCCGGAAAGACAACTGTGTTCCAGGCTGCATCAAAACCAGCGTAATCAGCAGGTCAGGGGAGGTGATTCTCCCCCGCTACTCCACTCTTGTGAGACCCCACCTGCAGTACTGCATCCAGCTCTGGGGTCCCCAGTACAAGAAAGACATGGAGCTATTGGAGCAAGTCCAGAGGAGGCCAGGAAGATGATCAGAGGGCTGGAGCACCTCTCCTATGAAGACAGGGTGAGAGAGCTGGGGTTGTTCAGCCTGGACAAAAGAAGGTGCACTTAGTCTGGTAGAGTATAAACAAGCAGATCTCCTTCATAGTTTGCTTCACACAAACTCAGCAATTTTCAAGTGGCCTGAAAGGAAAAGAAAACAAAAAAAATTATAAGCAGCGTCCAATACCTTGTGCACTGACACAGCAAACACTGTGGAAGATGGTCTTGCCTGCTTGTGTCATTGCAAAGTCTGAAACTATGCCAGTTGTAGGGAGAATGGACAGGACTACATAATATCAGCTCCTATTCTTCAGAGAACACCAGCGTCTTCTGGGGTTGTGACCTGCTTCAAGAAGCATTCCATTAACTCTTCCCTGCACCACCAACACCCAGGGAAGCACTGAGAGTTACCGGCCAGAGGGGGTGGTAGCAGGTTGAAATAGCCTCTAGAATAAACTATAATAGTTAAGGGTTGACTCTTTATACAAACATTGGATCCAAACGGATCTGACTGCATGGCTCCACTCAGTTCTAGAAACCTCTATCCTTGCTTCTTTTAGTCTTTGACCCTCAGCTTGAAGGAAGAAAAAAACAAAAGGTCATTTTTCTCCCTTGGTCATCACCAGGACATATTTTTATTAACTCACCTTTACGCAAACACCAGTTAGCTGGCCCTTTGGTACCAGGACAAGTGTTAGAACAACAGACTGTAATGTCCCAAACATGAGCCTATGGGCAGGATAGAAAAACAAATCCAGGAGAGGAGACTGCATCTATTTAGACATTTATGGGTTCTCCTCCCTTTTCATACTTGTTTTCTCTTTCTGTCTTCCCAGCCTTCTTGCCTTTGTGACATCGGGGCCATGTTATCCCCAGAGCAAGTTGGGAAAGAGGCTGTTATATTAAGACAGTCTGTGCTGCAAAATGTGAGCCAGGGCAAAGGCTCCCAGAAAAGCATACCAAAGACCAGATGAGGGGTGGAAAGGTCTGTCTGTAACATCTGGTGCCTATCTAATCTAGGGCAGAACCTGAACCCCATGCCCTGCTTCTTGCACCATCCAAAGGCTTTCTAGCTTCTGCCATTTTATTAATTGCAAAGGGAATATGCTGCTGGGAAAATGAATTGCATCTACTATAAATATTTTGAAAAGACCAAGGCATCAGCTAGGGTACATCAGAATTGGTGGAGTCACCTCAGTTTATGCCAGAGAGACTCTGGCCTTTTGTTAGAACTGATGCAGAAAAAAAATAATTCTTGAAGAAAATCCCCAAAGACTGTATTCTCTTAATCTTCCACTTGGAAATCCTAGCCATTTCACAGTCAGGAGGCCAGAAAAACTAAATATTTAAATTCATTATTGTACTGTTGTTAGAATTTTTTTTTGTTTAATTTTTTTCCTTTTTTTAAAACAGCAGTGAATCAGGTCATTGTCATATGCTTGGTTAACCGAGTCAAAGACCTTACTTGAACTACCCTTGTATAACACTTCATTTCAGACAATCTAACTACTGTGTCTTACGTTAAGAGCGCACAAAAGTTTTTCAGTTTTCCACAGATGCCATGGTTACCCTTATTTCTAAACAACATCTGGAATTAGATGTTTTGAGACGGGACTCTGGGCTAGAAATGTCTAAACAGAACATGAGGGAAAAAGAAATCTTTTAAATGGCAGATAGAAATACATCCTCAGAAGCTTTGCATTTCGCATGACAAAAAAGGGGGAGCAGGAGGAGAGAGTTGGTCTGGACGTGCAAATTACTTTTCCAGAACTAAACACATGAAAAATTAATCTACTGTCACCTGTGACAAAAACACATTCAAGAAGGCTCTCGAACTCCACCTTTGATTTTCATCTTTCAGCCAAGCAGATTCAGTTTAAAGACAAATTTTACTTATAATGCACTCCCAGAGACTTTCATTTCGTTTTCAGTGATGAGTGGATATTATAATGCAGATACAAGTTTCCCCAGAGTCTTGAAGTGCTCAGTAGCAAAACCCCTTATAAACAGAGACAATTTATTCACTGGCAGCAAATATGCATTTAAACATACGATCTAATAAAATATGTTATTAGATGTTCTAGGTCATGGTTGACCTACAATCCACCTGCCCACACACCAAACCTGTCAATTTATTCTAGAAAATTTTTAGCATTAACTACATTCAGAGCTATAAATCACCTTTCAAAATGAGCAGGACACTTTAAAAAGGAGGAGGATGCAAAATAAATACTGTCTTTACTCTTGGAACCATCCGCAATATTTCTATGCATAAAATAATGAGACAGGAAATAAAAGATATTAAAGAACAAAACCCAAAGCAAATTGACTGCTAGCACATGAATTGGTCAAATGTTTATTTTTCTAAAGAACAGCTTTTATTAATTTTCTGTCATGTTGCAATAACTTGGATGTGAATATAGTGATTTATATCCAGGACTCAAAAAAGCACAGATGCTGACAACATACAGATATTTGCCACATGTCCCTACAGCCCAATAAAAACTTTTTTTTTTTTTTTTTTAAAAGTAATTCACATAGATGAATTGCAGAAACGATTGACACATAGAGCTTATTTGAAACGTAGTCCAAGTTGGTAAGATAGCTACAGATTTAAACAAAAATTGTTCCCAAGATTTTTCTGCAGTGTACAATGGATTTAACCTCTACTTTCCTTCTGGCTAAGTACATGTAACTCATTACTCTTGAAAAGAATATTCATATCAGTTTTTATTTGGTATCATTTCACACGCATATCCCAATACAACCCAGAATTTCCAGCCTGGCATGTGTCCCATTGTACAAAATACAATGTCTTCCCCAAAGGACTTACATGGTGCCGCAATGAAAAACCTCAGAGCCAAACCCTGCACTCTGTGGTGTCCTGTGAAACTGATGAGAGCCAAATGACTTTTGGACATTAATTACGAAGATTTTTACAAACACCACAAACGCAGCAGCTGGACAATGTGAACAAGTTATAGGAAGGGCACAAGCATGACTGTGCTCTTAACAGAAAGAAGTTGGGGACAGTCTGAAATTGCCCACCTTTAAGTTAAAATCAAGAACAAAATGAAGCATGGAGAACAGCTGTGCAAAGTTCTGTGTGTGTGCCTGACCAGTATCTGTGAGAGGATACATAGATATTTCAAGGGAGCTGTACACAAGAGTAAGGATTTCTAAGAAAAGGACTTGGCAAGTCCAAACTTGAATTCTGACTACAGAAAAAAAAGAAAACAACATTTTTAAAAACACTTACTCTATAATATAATTATTCTTTCACAATAGCCCCAATCCATGATCAGATGAGGTCTCAAAATACTTAGCCAACCAGCTGAATAATTTTCTACCTTTAATATCTATCTTACATTTCTCATGTTTTAGAACAAGCACACTACTCTATTGAAAACCCTGTGAGCTTCATGTATGCAGAATCTGGCCTGTAATTTCTAACGGATACCTAAACCAAAGCACTAATGCAAATAAACAGAAAATGTAGCTCAGATTTTTTGCTACTTAAGATCTAAAATTAGAATTACAACGCATTAGAATTCTGATCTTTATTTTGTTACCATGCTGAAGACTTCAAAGCGCTGCCATGACATAAAAAAGAACATAATATAGTCCTGATTTCAAGTATGTATTTCCCAAGATATTTACCTTGGGTGAAAGCAAATACAGAAACTCTAAAACTAATACTAGAGTTCAAACAAATTGGTTTAAAATAGAATTCTGTCCATGCTTATATGCTTACCTGTTACTCACTAGAAGCACTCTGTGAACAAAAGAGGCTTCATAAAATCCAGGCGCTCATTAATGGCAGACAATCTGGAATACAAATAAACCCACAGAGTTAACAAGTCAGTCATTACAAGTATAGCCCTTATGGATTACCTACGGAGTTCAGCCTGCAGCAAGCCTAGGGCTCAAAGTTAAATATTTAATTCATTCACATCCTTAGATTTACTCTGGCAGGTCTCAGAATGGGAGCCAGGCTTCAACAGTCAGCCTGAAAGATAATGACCTTTAGTGACATTGCTGTAAATTTGGAGTTTGTGTTTGCCGTCAGTCAGGTATGATGTGATCCCTATTGATTTGTGGTGAAAGGGCATAATGATTCTAACCCTCAGGGCTGGATGAACTCTGCTTAAGGCAGAAATGAAGCCCTATTGATGGTGAAGAAGGTGGTTACACAGCTTTCCTTATGCTGTCAGAGGACTACAGATTACTGTAAATAGTTCATGCTACTCTGACCAGGGGACCCAGGAGCAATACAGACAGTTGACCACCGCTATATTTTGTGGCCTGTCCTAACATATGAAATTTGCCTCCCCTTCAGAAATCTATACCTCAGTCATACAAATCTCTCGGGAACAAGCCTGGATCCAGAATACACTGAGAGCCCTCTTCACTATGTGGAGTATGGAGAGGCTGGCGAGGGCAGAGGAGGTGGGTTCAGCTGAGAGCAGAACAAGTGAATACTTGAATTAGGAAATTTACTAAGGAAATGGAAAATAAATTGTGTGATAACTTTTTCCAGCTTCCTTGTCTCTAGAATTTTTAAGCATTCACGCATTTGTGCTGTAGGAGTACATTTGCTAGACAAATGTGTTTTCCTTCATGTGCTTAGTCAATCCATTCTTTGCTTTACTTACTCATATGACTTAAGACACTCTCTTTCTGTATGGCCATATGTTAATGATTCATAGTTGTGTTAAAAATGTGCTTACAATTAGTTCTCCAGATGCAACACACAGACTACAGCAACCTCAACCAGCCTGGAGGGGACAAAGAATCTTCCACTGTTGCAGTCCTCTCTGCTCCCCTGCCTCCGCTTAACAAGTCAGCAGCAGGGGTGGAGCTTCTAGTGTTTTGTATACACTTATTTTCCATTCAGACTTCTTCCATTTTCCAGAGCATTTCATTTTCTGGCATATATTTATTTTCCTCCCTGTCTTTTTTTATAATAGTTAGCATAGGCAAAATTTACCCAGTTATATGAAAAGATTATTATCTGTTCTCTTTCCCTCTGTGCAAAGGGGCACTCTATTCTAATACTTTCCTCTTGTAGCCAGAAGCCACTGAAGTCCTAAGGAAACCAACTTCTTTTAAACACTAACTCTATAATACAATTATTCTTTCACAACTGCACAGTGTTAAAGGCCTGTTCCTGTTCTACTTGGAGGCAATCTAGTTCTAAGAACGTTTTCTGCATTTCTTAAAAAGGTTCAAGATAATTATAAGTAACTTTTAACATCCTTGGTACATTTCCTTCCGTGCAACCTTTCTTGTTCTGAATCAGGACAGCTGCATCTGCAGGCTGTGTACAACCACAGGGAACAGCAGCTCAGGATTCAAGCTTTCTAGGAGTCCGAACTGTGCATCTCTCTGGAAAGGGTTCACAGGCAGCCACGTGTCTGCTGGAGGTGCCACAAACAGGTACAGTACACGTGGAGTCAACAAGCTTATTAGGGAGCCATTTGTCTGCACGGATTTTGCATGACCAGCTTTCTGTGACAAGCTATGCCTTGTAGTTCAGTTTTAGAGAAAGGCAATGATGTTTGGGAATCATTTCTTACAATGCTTCCAGTTGGAGATGCAAGTCAAGATTCTAGAAAAATAAAACCATGACCATTCAGGGATCTGATGCTTCTCAATTACACTAAGAAATAAAACCTGGAAGAATGAAAGATTGTACATAACATTAAGTTTTAAAATGGTGTTTTGCTAGTTGCCCTATGGGCAATGTTGAATGTCACCAACCTGGCAAGGCCACTGGAAAGCAATATGAACCAAAGTTCCTGAAAGGGAGTAAACTGTATAGTCTCTGATCAACTTGCAAATGCAAGACAGTGAACAAAGAGTATTTTGCCTGGTTTGAGCTATTCTATGCTGTCATCTTAGCCTCGATGTAAGCTATGTATGGAAAGGCAGCCACTGATCACCAGGACTGAGCAGAAGAGCAGCAACAGGAAAAATTCCTAGCAAGGGATGGGGTGTATCACACATCAAAGCATCTCATGGCAGCTCTTTTCAAGGCAAAGGGAGGATTGCAGCTGACTTCTCAGCTAGTGAGACACATAGCACAATAGTGCCTTATTGATCTTCGTAAAATGATATGCAAGCATGTTCCTTTTTTTCTTCTTTTAAGGGACGGTTGTCTGATCCCAGGGGATGAACTGTTAACATTAAAAGGACAATCACTTAAAGATCTTTCCAGCAAGGAGACTGAATCTCTCATTCACCCAACAACACGGCTGGTGAACATCATGATGGCTAGCAAAGTAAGCATGAAAGTTGTGGTCCTCTCCCACAACTGTGGGGTGATTTGACATTTACTTGAGAAAGAAGGGGAATTTATGCATCAGACATTTGAAGAACATGGTTTTGCTTTTCCTGACAAAACCCCAAACCTCTTGCGGTCAGACTCTGGTGACTTTCAGCATAGCTTTTTCCCAGATAAACAGAGGCTATGGGGAGGCCAAGGCCCTGGGAAATTCTAGCAAGGACTGTAAAACCCCTCCTTTTAGAAACACATAACTTGCCAATGTTAATTTTCCATTTGGAAGCTGAGCAAAGGCAGAGGTGGATTTAAGGGAAGATCCATGAATCCACAAGCTAGAGAACAGACCGTGTACTGAAGTAGTCTTGTGGATCTAGGATCTATAGCTAGGAAATTCCCATGGTGAATGTTACTGGAGTCTGCTACAGAGAGAAGGGAACAGAAGAAAGCATTAACAGGTCAGAAACCCCAGACTGTCACCAAATCTTTCAGTGGAAAACCCTTTTGATCTTTCTTTCGCAGAGTCCATTTCATTGGATTAGACACATTTCATTTCAGGCTTCTTGTCTTCTCATTCCCACCCCAAACTAGATGGCACCAAAGACTTTTCACTTGCAAATTCTGGAGGAAACTTAAGGACGATGACTGGACAGAATTAGTCCCATACCACACATTTACCACTTTGAAGACAATGGAGCTCAGCCAGAGATTTTTTGCAGGCTTCAGATCTTGATATTCATGGGAAAAAAGACACTTTCTGCTTGTTTTTTTCTGCAAATGGATCACACAGAAAGCTCTGATATAATCCTAGACTGAGAAAACATCCCTGACTGGAGCTGCTATCAGGTCTGAGTGTGCGTCTTTCTAGGACAGCAGTGAACTGTCTTGCCCAGATGTCTGCTGGATTCTGCCAAGACTTTTGTTTATTTTTTCTCCTTTAAATACCTAAGTGTCCAGAGATGAACTATATTAAACTTTTGTAGCATAGTACCACACAAGAGGCAGCCAGGTGATCTGTGCATTTAAAAACAAGCCTGCACTAAATTAATTAAGGGCTAATAGCAAAGGCTTTTCAAGCTAGTTAGCTTGGAAAAAGAAACAATGCAAAATCATTTTCAAAATGCCTCTTTAAGGATCTCTCTGCATTTCTTATTCTGAAGAGTTCCCTAGGAGAATGGGACTGGAAACCTCTAGTAGGATTTTGCTACTTGGCAATACCTCCACCTGCTGTCAAACTGGAAGATTATCATTCATTAGTTCTTGTATCTCCAAACAGCACTACTAAAGTCAGGCTTCTGGAAGAAAGCGTTGGTCATAGCTCCAGACAGATTAGAACCTATAGATCCTGCTCTGATGCCGCTTTTGTGGCCGCCTTAGCCCCTGCAGAATATTGCTCAGCAAAACCCTTTTATATTTCGAGGTTTACTATATTTCAATCAATCTCCCTATGCTGTCTGTATTTAGTAATGTTCTTCCTTTAACTGTGATTCCTTCAGCATCAATTCCCCATGTCACAACAGAAGCAGGAGTTTCAGGAATCATGCTCATCCAGAAATTGTTCCCAACATCAACTGTTATTCAGATGTAATCATTTATTTATTTACAAACTGTTCTAAAAACCTGCATGTGGAAACCTGAATGTTTTATCTACAAGTTCTTAGATGCTAGAATTAGTGGTCATATTTTCAAAAGCAAGAATTTCCAAGTAGAAGGGGCTGAATTTTTAGAAAACACTAAAGTCTAGTCCTCAAAGGTTTTTAAACACTCGGGTCGTATTTTGACTAAAACACATCCCTCTAAAATCAGCAGAAGTTAGACACCTACCTACCATTGCAAAGCTGGGCCTACGAATTTTCATTTTGAAAGTAATGCCCTTCTGAGGTGATAGAGACAGTACCCAAAAGCACCAATCATCTCCAGAAATTAGACAAGCATGGCTACAGTTTACCCATACACCAAAATATTAGTCTGTCTGAACCAAATGCAGGTGTCCAATTAATTGTCTGTCCATTTTGACTAAAGACCAGAATGTATTTCTATTCTTATTACTTTGGCAGGTTATAATCATTTTTATGGAAAAGTTTTCAGCTGCATTCTCCTTTATCACCCTATTTATTTTAAATAATGAATTTTGCTCCATGTTTTTTGATTCAGGCTGAAATTTGTGCAAGCCAAATTTGGAGAAATTTTATTTTTAAGTTTAGATCACTTTCAAGAATTTCCTGCATAGCAATCGGTGGGTTTGTTTGTTTGTTTGTTTTAAGGAAATGCCAACCTGTAAGGAAAAGCCTTTGGAAATACAAAATGGTTTTCTCCACAGTAAAGCTGCATGTCAACGAACTCGCAGTAATTCAACCAGTAAGTTGCAAAGAAGTAATCTTTTCTCTTATTGTATTCAGGGAGTGCACTGCACAGCACTTCATCAGTGTAATGGTACAGCAGTGTTGAAAGAAACTGCAGCTGTTGTCCAAATTTAGCCTGGCATCCTTAGCTAAGAATTACCGATGCATAAAAGCAGCAGCTTTTATATTCACAATACCCTACAGTAAGAGGTTTTGTGCATAATCATTCCATTTTATGGTTTTTTAAGGTGTATTCTAAATAGGCCAATGCTGTTTTGGTAGGGAATGTTTGCTTTGTACTGTGTTTAATATTAATGGTTATCCCCACTGTGAGGATTGAAAAGATCACTCCCTTCACAGAGAGATTTACAAGAGGAAAAATATTTCTAAGCAACATTTACCTGATAGAATGAAGGTGCAGAAATGTCTAATGTGTGAGAAATGACCCAGCCTCTCTTCCCACATCTGACAGGTGCAAACCCGTACTGGATAGGGGAGATGGACTGCACAGCGCCCCAGAAAGCCGTACCCTTCAGGGACCGACAGCCCCACACTCTCCACACCAGCCGCAAATCTCTTTCCCAACAGCTGGACTGCTCTGGAGGGAGAACCCCAGTAAGTGCTATGGGAAATCACCTGAAAAACAGACAAAACCATCTCCAGTAAGAATCTCTCAATGACCTTAGCAGTCACTTTCCCGCCAAAACCTACTTTCCTTGCAGGCCCTGTCAGGGAAGATGGCGCACTCTGCTTCCTCCACTTTTTAACCCCATTCCTCCTTTGTGAGGAGTAGAAGAGTGGGAAAGGCTCTGTGCCAGCAAACCCCCATTTCTTCAGCAGCTTCTCCCTCCCATTGCCCCAGCAGGTTTTACAGTGTGTGTAAATCCTCCCATGTGGTTCACACCACCTTGGTAGCCACTTGGAGCTGCCTCAGAGCTCACCACTGAAGAGGCTCCTCCTGGGCATGTCTCTGCTATTGGCCATGGAGCAGCTCTGTATATGTGGGCAATAAAATCCCAGCCTGAGCTTGGGCCCCACTGCCATGAACCTTCCGAGTCACCTCCATTGGCCCAGCCATGGCCACTAGCAGGTATGGACTTGCCTTGTGGATGCTAGTTGCTGCCCCAGCTGCACTGGCTGCCTGAGGCATCCTGCTTTCTGCCCCACCGTGAATCAGACATATTTAAACAACCCCATTAATGTAGGCGAGAGACTGACAGTCTCTTGCTATCCAGATGGATGCCTAATGATTCACCACAGGCTGGGATAGTGGAGGCTGGGCAGGGTAGAGAGGGTGTGGGTATTTATGGCTGACTGTCCCCCAGCTCAAGCCCCTCACACTCAGCTGCCACCTCCAGCCCTGTCTGAGGGACTCGCCACTGCTCCCCTGCCTTTTCACCCTGCCAGACCTAGGGCTTTAACAGGGGTGAGGAGGTGACAACTGGAGCACAAACCCCAACCGAACACCACCTGTGCAAGCAGACAGACCCTCAGGGATATGTGGGGCTTCCTCCTGCTTGAAGGTCCTGCGTGGCAGATGCTGCCTGTTGGCAGAGGCTCTTCGACAACATCCTGGGTTTGGAAATCATTACTCATCACACAAATACAAAATACACCCCCTCACACAGAAGCAAAGGAAATTTGAAAACTTCCAGTTTCAGATGTGGAAGACCCACAACAGAATAAGCAATCACCCTGATCTGGCAGAGCTATACTTTTCAGAGACTATGGTTTTGGTATTGCACGGACAGTTCCCTCTTAATCAGGTTCCCAATCCCATGTTGAATAAATCATCTTGTCTTCATGTCAAAATTGAGACTTATTTTCTGGTATATGCAGAAGCTGAATGTTTGGCTGATGTTTCACACACTTCAACACCTGTTAGTTTCCCTTTGCTGCATTAAAAAAAAAGTGTTGAACTCTCTTGGACTTGTAATTAGTGCAATTAACTCTAACCCTGCTAAAATTCACGCATACTTAGCTTTAGGTAATGACTTTTTTCAGCGCTTAAATTAGTTTGCAATACCCAATTCCATGTTAAAATGGGAGGTTTTCATTAAATATTTCATTAAAGGTTCATTAAAATGGGTCAAATCTCAGGGCTGGAGTTCACTATCTGTGGAATGGAGGAAGGACAGGTACTGAGAAATTGCTTACCTTGTTTATCAAGCAAAAAGGATGTGCTTCACCTCTTTTGGCTGCAGAAAGAAGCCTATGTAGTGGCTAGTGCACAGTCTGAAGAACTTTCATGAGCACAAATTCATATTTTTGAGGAAATGCTGAAAACAGGTTCTATATATCACATTATAAAATTATTTAGTGGCAAGATGAGGGAAGGAGCTAGATTTTCTTGTTTCTTAGTTCAATTCTTAGAGGGAAATATATGATAATACTGGTTTAGGATCCCTAACGGCCACAAATGGGATTTTGGCATGGAAAATCAAGTGAGAGCACAAATATCTTTCTACACTATCGCACCACTTCAAGGGCCAACATTCTAGTTTCCCTCTAGTTTAGTCACTGCGGGACAACTTCAGTGAGCAGGACTTCACTATTTGAGTCTAGAACATTTAAAGTCAGACAGACCAATGTATCTTCAGGCCATTGACTCCTGAATGTATCATGGAAAAATTCTGTTTTAGCGTAAAAAGGCCAGACTACTCAGTGTGGTCATCAGTTCTGTGCAAATTGATTGAGGGAATTGAGGCTGGGGTTTTTTTAAACCTTTAGTACCGCCAGTTATAAGGAATAAAATTTGAAATAAACAAGCTGTCCTAAAGAATATCCAAGAATTTCTGGTTCTTCACTAAAGTGATTTTTTTTTTTTTTTTTAATGTTTACAGGCAATTTCAAGGCCATCTAGATCATTAAGTACAGCACAGTTAGTGCACACATCCTGTGGCTCACAGGCTTCAGTAATCTCAAACATCGTACTGATGAAAGGACAAGGGAAGGTGAGACTGGTTTTGTTGATTTACCATAAAAAGCATTTTACTTCATTTCACAAACGTAAGCTGCAAAGTGCAGGGAAGTGACTTCAGGTATTGAGGTTGGTACTTCTGGGTTGCTAGTTCATATCCAGGTTTTGCCAGGAGTGATTAGTTTTCATCGCTTGCTTCTTGATAATGTTCTGAAGTATCTCTTTGCTGAAGCACTATCTTCAGATTCTAATAACACATTCACATCAAGCTGGCAACAACACTGATGTTCACTGCTATGCTTTTTGGCAGCTGGAGGCAGGCTTGAAATCACATACTCTGTGTCATCTGTAGGTTGCACTAGCATAGCAACCTTAGAGCTTCCTTCAAGTCAGAGTTGAGCCATAAAGACAGTTCTGTTGAGAAGGAAAACAAGAGCTACCAGGAACACAGAGGACCTCAATTAAAAAAAAAAAAAAATTGCAAAAACCACAATAAATTCTGGAGAAAGAAGATAGAATTATCTACAAGAGTAATGTCACTGAATATGCTTAAAAAGAGAATACAGAAGCTATGAACTTAAACCCATAGCTTTTGAACTTCTTGAGTAAGGTTCTGAATTTGTTCATTAATAATCTTTTCAGTTAAAATATTTAATATTTTATTTATAACTATTTAAACTGTGAAATGACTCTCAGAAATCATTCTATGAAGCATCATCATCACTTGCAAAATAATCATTTGTTGTCTGTATTTTGGGAGCCTATGAGGATGTCATCAGCAGAGTACTTTCACTTTTTAGTTGAAGGACATTAAATGGCTTCAGAGGTATGAATTAGTCTTGCAACATCCTTCTAAAAGTAGCAGGTAATGTTTGACTTTTATATACAGGGAGGAAGGGCAAAGAATAAGTAGATGAGAGGTATCTACCTACAAAGATCTATTGATGTTGTTTAAACCTACAACATGAATTAACTCTGGGAGAGGGTAAGAGAGTGATATTTCCCCAAGATCTCCATCTGTGCGTCTGAAATGAGTAGTAATATCGAGATCTTACACGGTGTTTTTATCAATCTCATTTATGGGACAGGAAATGAAGGAGAACAACAGATAAATTAATCTCTCAAGGTTGCTTATTGGTTCAAGGGCAAAAAAAAATTAAAAAATTAGACACCTTCCTGTGTGGGTACAATAGTGAATTACTTCATGGCAAAAAAAAAAAAAAAAAAAAAAAAGGCAATTCATGAGGGTATTGTGTTGAAATTTTCATTTGCTTTCACTACTGGCATGTGGTTGACTATTTTTTTATGGATTATGCTGCTCCCTTTATTAGTACTGCCCATGTAGGTAACAGAAGAAACTGCAAATGAACTATTATGAGAACTGAACATGGGCTTTCTTACACTGTTTTTCTTCCAAAAATTAGGGTTTGGGCTTCAGTATTGTCGGAGGGAAAGACAGCATTTACGGACCAATAGGCATCTATGTCAAAACCATCTTTCCTGGGGGAGCTGCTGCTGCTGATGGAAGGCTACAAGAAGGTAGGAAATCCCTTTTGTCTCCCTTTTCCCACTCGAGAATCCCAAAGAATGATACCTAAAGGCACATTAAAGTGAGGATGAAATGAGCCATGAATGACTTTTAAACCTGCATCAATTATTGCATTTGCAAGGATCCTTTTGTGTACATGTATCATGTAACTTATTGCACAATACAGTAATAGTAACATAGTGCAATTTTTCCTCTTTAAATACAGGTGATGAAATCCTGGAACTGAATGGAGAATCCATGCATGGATTAACACATTATGATGCTTTACAAAAATTCAAGGTTACGTACTCTCCTTCCAGCACAATTTCTGTCCTTGCACACAACATGCATACGAAGTCAACCCATTCATTCATTATCTTTTCTTTCTAGCAGGCCAAAAAGGGTCTTCTGACACTTACAGTCAGGACAAGCTTCAGCACGCCTCATTCTGCTTCCAGCTGTCTATCACCCCACTTGTGTCAGTCACTGAGCTCTAGTACATGCATAACCAAAGAAAACAGCTCTTTCAGTTCAGAAAGTGCAGCATTCTCATTAAATGCTACAAAGCCCAATGACAGGGTCATAATGGAAGTTACCCTAAACAAAGGTAAGTGCTAAAATTAACTGAGCACTGGCAAACAAGGCACTGATTGACAAAACACTGTTCATTTGGTCTCTGAATGTCTTTCCTCACTAACCAGATTCTTTTCATGAACTAAGATTTTTCAATACATTAAATTAGATCTTGGTGCCTGTCAGTGCTAACAACTATCAACAGCAGGATTTTGAACACCATCTGTCCTCAAGAGCCAATCTTTTTTGATTTTTTTTTCCACTCAAGCATTAGAGTCACAGTCATATCCTTTATGTGAAAAAGTAAACCTCTTGCCAACAACTATCAATTATTAAGCAGATTATGCAACTCTTACCCATAATTATGCAAGCAGTTCATTTCATTCTTGAAAAGGCTTAAAACCAAATAAAACACATACCTACATCTTCTTGTATTTCTTTTACCTCCTCTCCAACTGTTATCATCTTCTGTTTATAAACAACCACTGGCAGAATTAAATAAACTTTTAAATATGGGAACATCACAGCAAAGTTTCTATGAGGTAACAGTATGACTTACCGTTTGGTAAGGCATTGTGTGTTTCACAATATGGGTTCTGACATCAAAGTGATTGTCCAGAGCAAAGAGGGTAAGCTGACAAATTCTTAAACTGTATTATGTAAAACAGAGAGGGGATTCACATGATATAGTAAACAATAGCCACCTTTTTGTTTCTTTTTTTGTTCCTCCTTAATTTTTGTTGTTTTTTTCCCCCCTCCTATTCTGTCTCCTTATAAAATCATCTGCATTCTTCTGTAATGACAGATATTTTGCAAAATAAACCTGCACTGTGTTGTGTCTGTGACACACCAGTAATGAATTGCAAACCAGAACCTGGAACCCCACAAGCAATACTGGTGTGCACTCACTTTAATCATGAGGGGGAAAAAATAGAAAGAAAAAAAATTAGAAAAGAAAGGAAAAAAAATTAGAAAAGAAAGGAAAAGAAAGGAAAAGAAAGGAAAAGAAAGGAAAAGAAAGGAAAAGAAAGGAAAAGAAAGGAAAAGAAAGGAAAAGAAAGGAAAAGAAAGGAAAAGAAAGGAAAAGAAAGGAAAAGAAAAGAAAAGAAAAGAAAAGAAAAGAAAAGAAAAGAAAAGAAAAGAAAAGAAAAGAAAAGAAAAGAAAAGAAAAGAAAAGAGAAAAGAAAAGAAAAGAAAAACAATAGGAGCAGCAGCTAATTTTGAATGTGAAACATTCATGAACACAAGAATTTGGTTCTGGTTTGTATAGAAAAAATAATTAAACTGAAGACAATTTTTAAAATGGTCTCTCCAATGGTTTGTTTTGACCACTTCTTATGTCTTTTTTTATTATTATTAATTCTTTCAGAGCCAGGTGTTGGCCTTGGAATTGGGTTATGTAGCATCCCTTACTTCCAGTGTATTTCGGGGATTTTTATTCACACCCTCTCACCAGGCTCAGTGGCACATATGGATGGGAGACTCAGGTAGGATGAGAGTGTCTTAAGCCACAAGTTTTTCATTGCTCTGTTTTATAGGTTCATTTCTGACCTGTTTGGGGAGGATTCATAGTGCTTTCTGGGAGTTTTGGATTTAAAGCACATGTGCTATTCTGAGGGTATGAGCATGCGTATTTAGGATATGGGGGATTTCCAGATATATAGCAACCCAGTGAAATTATTGTCTCTCTTCCAGGCTGGGCTAGCTTTGGGCGTCTTAGACAAGCATATAGCATGCTTCCTGGAAGAGATTTCCAAATGAGAAAGTATCTGTAAAAAAATCAAACATATGGCATATTCTGGCTTGTTTGCACTGTTTTTCCTTGACACAAGCTCCTCAAATTCTGTCCTGTCTTGCCCAATACAAATACAGATTTGCTGAATTGAACTTTAGTGGGAGTATAGAAATTCATGTGGTAAGATTTATGACCAACTAGTAGTGTTGAACATATTTAAAATCTAACAGAACACAGCATTTTTCAGTGAAGGCTTTTTAATTTAACTTTAGATCCGCTATAACCCTCCTCTCTACATGCCTAGAACTTTATCTGAAAGAACTGTAGGCTTACACTATTTGAAAGTTTGTATCAAACAGATTAATGCCTTCAGTCAGCCTCTTAATGTGTCTGGGTATTTACAGTAGAGCAGAGAAGGGCATTCTCAGTTTCCAAATTTGGATTTCATCTGGAAAGATTCAGTCTAGCAGTCAGCAGGATTACAATAGTTTGTCACTAGAATTTTTCTATTAAGAAGTTATTCATATGTAGCAGAAATATCCTTTCTGACCTTAAATAACACTAACAGATCATAAAGATGTGAAAAGTGAAGTGTTAACTTGAAAGGAAGGAAGATGTAGGTGGAAACAGCTGAGCTGCATACAGCAGAAAGATCACAGACACAAAGTAGCATAGCTGAACATGAAGAAAGCTCAAAGGTTGTGTGCAACAATGCAATAAGATCAAAAACCCCTTGATATCCAACTTATTCTCATTCCATTTTCTGTAACAGGAAGAGAGACATAATGATTTAATCTGTGATCAAATTAGAGGTCCACCATGTGAATTTGCTTTTTGTATACTTTCACATGGGTGAGACAAGATTGGGAGAAAAAGAAAATTTGTTTTGTTTATATCCTCTTTCTTTTTTCTTAAATATCTCTGCAGGTGTGGAGATGAAATTATTGAAATTAATGAAGCTTCAGTACAAAATACAACTCTTAATGAAGTTTATGCTGTGCTAAGCCATTGTGATCCTGGTGCAGTGCAGATTATTATTAGCAGACACCCTGAACCACAGGTAGCGCACTCTACGTTCTTTCTGACTTTCAATAAATCACATATTGAGAACTAAAACTGAGGGAGCAAGTGCTAATCTAAAACAGGTGGAAAAATGTTGATAACCAAGATGCTGATCTCTCTATAAGCATTGCTGCACATGAACAAACCTGAGATATGCGCTATCTTAAATATAAGCGTGTAAGATTTGAAGATCACTGGAGACAGGCTTGAAAGAGTTTCTGTGCTGTGAGGAAACTACAGAAATACCGTTTAAGGAATAAACCTTTCCTTTTATGACAAGGTCACCCATCTAGTTGACCAAGAGAAGCCAGTTGATGTAAATTTTTTAGATTTCAAGTAAAGCTTTCGATACTGTCTCTCACAGTATCCTTCTGGACAAAATGTCCAGCATACAGTTTGACAAAAACATAGTGCGATGGGTGAGCAACTGGCTGATGGGTCGGGCCCAAAGAGTTATGGTAAACAGGGTTACATCAGGCTGGTGGCCAGTCACTAGTGAGGTTCCCCAGGGCTCCATTTTAGGGCCAGTTCTTTTTAATGTTTTCATAAACAACTTGGATGTAGGACTAGAAGGTGTTGTGAGCAAGTTTGTGGCTGACACCAAATTGGGAGGAGCTGTTGATTCTGTCAAGGGTGGAGAGGCCTTGCAGAGAGAGCTGGACAGATTGGAGAACTGGGCAATCACCAACCGCATGAGGTTTAACAAGGGCAAGTGCTGGATTCTGCACCTGGGAAAGGGCAACCCTGGCCATACATACAGACTGGGCGATGAGATGCTGGAGACCAACCATGCTGAAAGGGACCTGGGGGTCTTGGTCGACAGCAAGTTGAACATGAGTCAACAGTGTGCCCAGGCTGCCAGGAAGGCCAACCGTATCCTGGGGTGTATCAAGCACGGCATCGCTAGCCGGTCTAGGGAAGGGATTGTCCCACTCTACATTGCGCTGGTGCAGCCTCACCTCGAGTACTGCGTGCAGTTTTGGGCGCCGCAGTACAAGAAGGATGTAAAACTGTTGGAGAGTGTCCAAAGGAGGGCAACAAAGATGACGAAGGGTCTAGAGGGGAAGACGTATGAGGAGAGGCTGAAGTCCCTTGGTTTGTTCAGCCTAGAGAAGAGGAGACTGAGGGGAGACCTCATCGTGCCCTACAGCTTCCTCACGAGGGGAAGCGAAGGGGCAGGCGGTGATCTCCTCCCTCTGGTGACCAGTGACAGAACCCGAGGGAATGGAATGAAGCTGCGACGGGGGAGGTTTAGGTTGGATATCAGGAAAAGGTTCTTCACTGAGAGGGTGGTTGGGCACTGGAACAGGCTCCCCAGGGAAGTGGTCACAGCACCAAGCTTGACTGAGTTCAAGAAGAGTCTGGACAATGCTCTCAGTCATATGCTCTGATTCGGTTGGTCCTGTGTGGAGCCAGGATTTGGACTCGATGATCCTTATAGGTCCCTTCCAACTCAGAATATTCTATGATTCTAGCCAAAATATGTTTCTTATTCAAGAAAGAATTCCCAATAATACAAAAATAATTTGAAAGAGGGAACATACCTCCCCAAAAGAAATAACTGTTTATACACCCGTCTTTCAGTAATTAAAATTTAGGTCTTGCTTAGCCAATTAAATTAATATTAAAGTATAATATTTTATTCTTGCAAGACTTTTCTACAAAATGCTTCCTAACACCAAACACCATATAAATTATTATCAAGTTTCAATTGTTGCATAAATTATCATTAAACACAGTATTAAATTACCTTATACTAGTAAATCCAGAACTCCAAGTGAAATGTGCGAGAGATTCCATTTTATATAAACAACCAATACAAACAGCACATCCATGGGATATACTTGAGCTATACTGGAATATATACGAATATAATGGTGTGCACTTACTTAGCTATAAAATTAACTGTTATGTGATATAACTAGGTCTATTGATTTCCATTAGAGGACTTGCAGAGCTTTGAAATCTTTGTGAAAGGAATAAATGTTTAAATGTCACTCACCCCACAGAAATCTCATGAGAGTATATTCCATGATATTTCTAGGTGTCTGAGCAACAGCTAAAAGAAGCTGTTGCACAAGCTGTGGAAAACAACAGATTTGGAAAGGAGAGACACCAATGCAGTACTGAAGGTAAGGGAATAAGTGCATTCACTGAGACATGGTGATTTTGACTTAAAAGATATGTGGAATGAATATATGCTATAGTAGAATTCTTGGTAACCCAGAATAGAAAGGAAGAGAAGGACACCTCACAGAACAGCGCTCCTAACATGCCTCCTCAGATGCGTTACCAGAGTGATGAGAAAAGACCACATCTGCCTGATCGCCAGCAGAAAATTTTGTGTAAACTTCCTCTCGCTCTTGCTCATCCTTTACAATTCATAATCTCTGCTTAAAGCTTTTCAAACAACTGTCGCTAGGTAACAGGACCATGATAGCAGGGAAGTGCACAATGCAGGTGATGTCCTGGGGACAGACAGTTTGTTAATCCCCTTGTGAGGAAAAGCATATGCAGTCATGGTTAGAGGTATTTGCTTAGTTCAGCTATGACAGCTCCCACAGTAACATATTGCAATGATACTCCTTTTTCTATCCTCATTTCTTCTAAAGGACTAAAAAGTAACAGACTCATCATCAGTAAAACTATACTGCTGATATATATATATGTAAAATGTAATGCTGTTTTGCTGTACAAGACCAACTGTTGACTCTTTGATCTACAAGCCTTTAATGCATAAATTATACCTTTGCATCAACCAATGATAGTATTTAGCTGCAAATTTAATCAGCTGAATCTTAGAAGTGAGCACTTTGCATGTATCTGAATAGACATTTTGAACATGTTCCTGATACAGGTGTTAAAAAGCTAGAAACAAGCTGGCATGGAAGACACCCAAGTGAAAAACATATAGAAAGGAATGCTGCTCATTGCAACCGCAGGACACAGAAGCTAATGACCCGCTCCAGCAGTGACAGCAGTTACAACCCTAGGTCCTCATGTGGTGCTGCATACCAACTGACTGACTTGAAAGCAAGAGTACATAGCATTGATGTACCAATTACCAGACAGCCTGGACTGCTGTACTCATTGTCTGGTAATAATTCAGAGAGAAATTCCCCTCCTACTTGTAGTGAGGGAGGTCGACCCTTGCAAAACACTAAGAAATCATCAGAGATCCTTGTTAGAAAACCTAAGTCATCAAAGCCCAAACCTCCACCAAGGAAATATTTTAAGCAGGACTGTATGTGTAGTGACCAGTGTAACACAGACAGAAAAGAAAAGCTTCTATCGGAAGTGGCTGTATCACCTTCTGCAAGCGTTCAGGTAAAGCAAAACTTGCAAAATTTTTCTTGTGTTTGCATATTTGTGAGGCAGGGGAAGGAGGAAGGCAAAGTGACTTTGTATGACGCTGGAAGAAAGGCAGTGAAGAAAGAGAAACTGTGCATACTGAGGACTGGGGAAAGGGGATGAGGCTCTTCTGTTTTGGAAAAAAAAACGTATATACGTTAGCAAAGCCACAGTTCAGTTCAAAACATGATGTTCAAACTAAGGTCAGAAGGTAGAGAAGCCTCTGAAGGAAATTTTCTTCCTTATCAAGGAATCTGATTAAAAATCCCAGTGAGAGCAGCAGCAAGATTGCATTTGAGTCACTGAGTGCACTGTCATTCCTCACAAACATGAACCACTGGTGGTACTGAGCACTCTCTGGTTCCAGTGCAACTGGAACAGCAATGTGCTCTGGGCTGGGACTGGAGGAGTTTGCCCAGCCTCTGCTGTCTGCTTGGTGTGGTTGATCTTAACCTCGACGCTCATAGAGTCAAATCTTTTACAAAGAAAAGAATTCATAAAACAATTTCTTTGTTTCGGTAGTGGATTTTTATTGGAAGGAAGCACTAACATTATGTTTAGCAGTAATCTTGGGCTCATATACATTTCTTGAGACCAGGAGGTACTAAATAAACTCATTTAAATTGCAAGGCGCATAGATATTTGTTGATGAGCTACAGCATTTGAAAATTGAGTATGTATTTGTATGTTACTAAATTTCAGTTCTCTCTCTTATCTAAGAGCAGAAAGAGAGTTTCACATTTGCACGAGTGTGAGGGATTGTGAGATCTGCATGTTGAAACAAAGTTGTGGTTTGTCTAAAAATGAAGCCTCTTTCCTCTGGGTTTAGCAATATGGCAGTAGAAATGAGCAGTTTTCAATGTAATGCAAAAAAATCCACCCCATAGTTCTCAAGCTGCAGAGACCAAAATAAAATGATACAGCTCAGACTGAAGCCCATGTCTAATGTTAATATCTAAGAAAATTTCAATTCAGCACCTCATGTAAGGTCATTCTTTTACCATCCCCTAAGAAGAGAGCAGTAGAAACATAATCACCAACAGCTACTAGAAAATCACCTTTCAGAGGTAAAATTCAGGGAAATAAGTTCTTGTTGAACTTATCACTGTAAGCAATTTATTATTCTGCAGCACTTAATTATTCTAAATGATAAGGAGAGAAAAAGAAATCTTGAGGTCAGTAAAGTCTATGAAAACTCAAGCTCTGTTAATGAAAATAACTTCCTTTAGTAAGGCAGTCTGTATATCGCAGGGCAATAGCTCATTTAAGTCCCCAGGACTTAAAGTCCAGAGGGTTCCTTGCCAGAATGCATTTCATATCATTAAGAGAATGTTTTATTACTGCTTTTTAAATTATTTTTTTTCCACCTTTATTCCCCAGACATTTTGTATTAGTCAGTTTAAGGCCCACATACCACAGTTTTACAGGGGGTTCAGCAGACGATAAGGTTGCTTTTTCATAACCAAGAATACTTAATTAATATTTTCAACCGTGCTTTAAACTGCATCAATGAAAAGATAGGTATAACTGCCATCAGTGAAAAGTAAGATCAAACTGTCTGTTTGTAGTGCTTCCAAATTGGCTACTTCACTTACGGAACATCTGATGTCCGCATCTAACAGCAACAAAACACCAGCACAACTTTCAAGAAGGACCCTGTAAGCAGGGGACGGAGAAAGGTTTTCCTAGAATAAATTGCATAACAAGCACCACCACCCCATTACAGAAAAGCCAAGAAATTGTTCAATCACTGATTTTTTTCTGGACAGTCTAATTTGTTTCTAGACCTTCACTTTCTGTTCTGTTTAGTTTTGGTTCCTATTAGTAATCCTGTAGCTTAACTGCGTAGCAGAGAGCACTTCCAGCATCACAGCAGAGCAGATGGTAACTTGGTGTCATTGGTTACAGAAGACTCAAGTAATTCCAAAGCACAATGTTGAGAGTGACATTTACTGCAACCTCAAACTAATCCTCTCGCCCTATGTTTCCAGCCAAAAACAAGAAAGGGAGAGCTCTGAAACTGCAATTGTAAACAATTTAGCTTGCCTAGCTTGTGCTTAAGGGCAAAAGGCTTCAACAGAAAAGACTTTAATATGAAGTTAAAGGAAATTCGCTTGACTGGTTTGCAAAAGTCTACTGAATAGCAGATTTTACAAAAATTGAAAATTACAGTAGGCAGTCTTTTATTTTATTATAAAGTTTATTACTAAATTGTTGAGGTGTTAATTGCATTTTTTCACAGTGTCTTTACAAGAGTAACCATAAAAGATCGTGTCAGCACTCTTGAAATATAGAATAAATTAAGAACTATGAGGATTACATCCCAAGCAGAAGTGAAAGCTTGATTTCTATTCAATATTTCTTTTCAGATTAAAAACAAATGAAAATATGAGTTTTTTGCCACATTCATATATAGTGTGGTTTGTATAATTACATTCTGACACACTTCTATTTCCTGTTTGTTCAGCAGGAAGTTGGAGAACCAATGCTAGAGGGACAAACTGATGTAACCCACAGTGTCTTCACCACTTCTCCTACAACATATGATACTGAACACATAACTGCTGTTCCAGCGGGCAGAGATCAAGAAAGAAAAGCAAACTTAGGTATGTTTAATTCCATGAACTCTTTTTGCAGCTGAACCTAGCATTTAGTTTGGATTCAAAAATGGGTATCAAGCTGACTTCACCTTTCTCTTTAAATGTCAACTTCAACCCATATCTGTAAATTTTGGGGGGAACAGATGAAATTTCAAATTATTGATTAATCTTTAAAAAAAAAAAAGAGGAAACTCTATTAAAAGCAGCATAATAGATGATTTATTGTAAAAAAAAATTGTTAATGGACAAATACACAATTGCTGCATTTCTTCAGATGAAACTGCTTATTTATATTAAAAATTTGATACTAAAGGTGGGTTTTAACATTTCTAAAGGACATTTTTATGCATAGTTTCAAGGCTCAAGTGCTGCAATGGTACAAACCACTGATAATAATCTTCTTGTGCTAGTTAGAATTAAGGAAACTTAGTGTTAAGGGAGCTAGACAATCTCAAGAGGTCTCTTACAACATTAAACAGTTATGTAATTCTGTAACTTTTGCCTCAGATCATTAAAAAAAATAATGGTGCCTTAAAAAAATAATAATTTATTTACGCTGAAGCAGATAACAGTAACTGCAACTGCATAGACAAAAATTTGCTGCCATTCAGCTCTACCATGTCTAACATCAAAATGCTTAATCAGTCTGTGATGTAAAAAATATTCTGACATTAGAACTGAGTTTTTAGTTACTAGAAAAATACAACTGGAAATGCCTGCATAAATTTAAGGAAACATAAACATTAATCAAAGATCTTCATGGGAGATTCTTTTTAGATTGGGATATACATATAAAGGTGGGAAAGAAAAATGATTTTTTAAAAGAATTTACTGTAACACCAGCTTTTTCACTAGGCTGCAAAAACATTGCAATTCTAGCCTTCTGTTTGAACTTTTATAGCCTATATCATCACTTCAGCACCTCAGAATTTCAGGTTACCTTTAGAAGTTGCAGGCCCTTTAGAAAAGGCATCTTATATATAAGCACAGAAGAGCCTTGTTTTTCAGTTAATTTCAGTTAAATTCAGAACTTGTAGATCAAGAGTTCAGAATTTTAAAAAAGTTTAAACATTTTAGAAACTTTAAAAAATACCTATTGGAGGCTTGAATGAAATTGAAACATAATGAATTACTAGCAACGCATAGATAAGGGATGGAGAAGGAGCAGCAGAAGGAGGCTCATTTATAATCAATGTTTCTCTAATACAGGTAATCCACTTTCATCAATACAAAAGCCTATACTTAAAAGACAAGCACGGGTAGATTATAGTCTTGATATAACAACAGAAGACCCTTGGGTTAAAATTTCTGACTGCATAAAAAGCTTATTTAATCCTACAATGAGTGAAGATAACGTCCACTTAGATTTGCAACCTGGCATCGACAAAACCAAAGAGAACCAAAATCGAAGCAGCTCAGAGACAGCTCTGAAGAAATCAGAATCAGAAACAGTCAGTTCAAAAGTACTAAAATCAGGTGAAAATGACAGCACGAAAAAGGGTCCTCCTGTTGCACCTAAGCCAGCCTGGTTTCGCCAAAGTCTGAAAGGATTGAGAAAAGCAAATTCAGATCTAAAACCACAGGCAGATCAAAGTCCTCCTGACCCTGAGAGTATTTCCAGCAAAGAACTGCAATCCAGCTTATCCCGAGTCTCCCCTAGGGGATCATCAATAAAACAAAGAATAAGCTCGTTTGAATCCTTGAGTGCTCCACAGTCACCTGAAAAATTACACCGAAGGTTTAGCCTGAAACCATCAGTCCAGAAAGAACACTCTCCTACTGCAACAGGGTCAGAAGTGGCTCCAGCTCATTTAAACCAAGCCCTTCTCCAACATTGTGAAACTAGCCAACAACAGTCAAAGCCACCTGTGGTCACGGGTACAAAGAGCCTAGATAGATCTCCCTCTCCTGGGGAGGCCTTTGCGGCTAGCTTAGAGCAAAGCGACAATGCCAACACTGAAAATTCCTCGGGTCTCTCAACTACAGAATCCGTTGCACCTTCCCATCTTGTATCGGTCGCAAAAGCACACAGCCTACGATCACGAAGCTTCCCACTTACTGCTACCCAATCTTGTGAGATGATGAAGACATATGATGAAAAGTATAGCAAAATCTATTCCATCAGTAGCCAGGTGTCATCTGCTTTAATGAAATCTTTACTTTGCCTTCCTCAGTCTCCAGTCTCTTCTGGAAACAGTGCATGGGAATATCTGGACACATTGTCTCAGTCCTCTGTGGAGGAGGATGGGACTTCTCCCTCACCTGCAAGTGAAAATCATCACCTGGACACTGGATTTTCACTAAAGTAAGATACTGTATTTAAAAATCAGATTTGCAGATCAGCATTGGTGGGCATCTGTGCTGCTCCACTGACAGATTAACATTCTAAGGTAGTAGCGCACAGTAGTAATGCACAGACTAAGAATTTTTTTAGAGCATACAGGTTGAATGACTCACATGACTGCTACACTTCTTTTAATTTGTAATATATAAGCACATGTATATTTCACACTTCCTCCTACTTAAGGAGGAAAATTTCTAGCATTGCCATGATAAAGAAGATTTAAGTCTGGTTTTGCCTGGGGCCAAGAGATTATTCCTATCCTTTTCATGTGATGCATCTTACTTCTGTTAGGCTAACATGATTAATTTACATTTGTATGTATTTATTATACTTACTATAGGAGCTACCACCCCAATTAAATAAGATCAAATGATGACTGCTCCAAAATTGTCTGTGCCATGCTTTTGTGGGTATGTTCTTTCATAACTCAATGTTTCTTTTTTTATTCTTGTTACAATGGGACAGCCTCTCCGAATTGAGAGAATATACTGTGAACCTAGCAGACAATGAGAAAGAGGAAGAGAAACAGGAACATGGCTCACCTCAAGCATCCGGTGTGTCAGGGCAGTCTGTCATCTCTCTGCTTTCCCCTGAAGAGTTAGCAAAGCTTATAGAGGAAGTCAAATCGCTAGATGAAGCAACCTTAAAGGTAAATCTGCTTTTTCTTTTTGTGCATGATTTTCAGAAAGCTGTGGAGTGGATGTGCCTGGTTAATCTTTGCAACTTCATATCATAACAAATAAAACAGTCATCTCAATTTGCAGCAGTAGTAATATTTATCTCTTTTGATCAAAAATCTTGAAGAAGTCTTCAAAGATAACTAAGCAAGAGTGATACCCATTTAATTAGTGGGATAACAGTTATTCAGCAATTAAGGTCAGTGTATGCAGAAGCAGGCATGAGCAACCTGGTCTAGTAGAGGGTATCCCTGCCCAGGCAGGGTGGTTGAAACTAGATGATCCTTAAGGTCTCTTCCAACCCAAACCATTCTATGATTCTGTGATAGAGGAGGTCTTTCTTTTTATTTGGATTGCCAGTCTGAGATACCCAATGCCTCATTTTAGGGATACTGAGCAACCTTTAATCTAGCTGGATTCATCTAGAATTGTGATAAAGCCCAGAATAAGTAAAAATCAAGGTTAAATCTGTGCATTCCAGACTGTAAAGGCTTTTATAGACTGCTCACACTCAAAGGAAGAGCAGAGAACATCCAGAGCTCTGCACTGAAAACAGTTCAGCTTCTGCTGGCAGCCATGTGCTTGCTGTGTTAAGACACTCCAAGCTGTGCAAAAGCTGCCTACCTGCACTGACGCACCAATGAGCCTAAGCTAAGAGAGCTTTTGCCTCGTAGCTAACCGCAGCGGCACGTCTCCCAGGTTAGTCCTGGTTTGTGTCCGTACTGCATGGACTGTGGGAGTGAATTATCTCTGCCTGTCAGAATACTAGGTAGACATAGTCTCATGTCAGAGACAAATTCTCACTGGCTACACCAAACTTTGCTAGTACGTTGCAAACAAAAAGCAATTTGACAAGCAGAATTAATGAAAGGCAAGTTTTGTATCAATTTGTGTTTCTTGTCAACATCCCATGTTGATATTTTTGGTCTGCTCGGCAGTAAAAGCTACATGGGAGATTAGCCTCTCTCGTATCAAGTCGTCTGTTTTCATGGAACTTTAAGGACAATCTCAGAGCAGCAGGTGCCCTCTGCCTGGTTACAGCTGGCCAGTGGATTCAATTGTGGAAGGAAACAAGACAATACCAAAAGATGCAACCACACTTGCTTACATGCTAAACATGATTTTGAAATTGTGGTCAAGAAAGCCGCGTTTCCTCAGGAAACTAGGTTAAACAGGAGTTGTTACCCTGTACAAACTCATTTTTGGGATAACACAGTCAGAGACAGCTTACTCCACTTGTTACTAGAACATTGTTTAAAAAAAACCCAAATAAGACAGAAGCAATTTTTAAGCTGTGACACTTATGAGTTGTATGCCAAATTATTTTTCCACTTTTTCAATGAAAAGATCCTCTAGCATAATTCAGCAATATTTTCTGTTTCTACAGTACGTGATATCTATACTCTTTAACAAAATTCAATTTACGTTTCAGATCCAACTGATAACCTGTTTACTAAACCAGAACCATTTTAGACACAGAATAGCATTTTGTAAAATAGGTAATTAACAGGTAAATTTGATCAAAACCAAATACTAAACATCTCAGTATTATGCTTATGCCACTAAGTCTCTTTAAAAAATGCACAACGGACATGCTGATTTTCCAATCATCTTGACATATCTATTGGGAAGTTCTTGACATTCTTTTTTTTTTTCTCTGCCCAGGAATTTGATGATATTCATGTTACAATTTTGCATAAAGAAGAAGATACCGGGCTTGGATTCAGCCTGGCAGGGGGCATTGATCTAGAAAACAAAGTGATAACAGTAAGTAGCATCTTTGTTAAAAAATAGCCCAGAACCAACTCTATCTAAAAACATGTAACTTACCAGTTTTCTGCTACAGAGGCTGACTTTTGGCATGATCAAAGTAGGCAGCTGTAGTGATAGAGTCAGAAGAATCATTGTCTTAATGGGTGAATAAAGGATCCTTCTGCACAGAGGTGCCCTCTCCAGGTGACTGGCAGCAGTGTCCTGTTTCCTAGGGCACCATACTCCCCAGCAGCTCTGACAGCCACAGCGGAATAACATACAGCCTTCGGCAAGAAGTAACTAACATCTTATTCACATGCTTATAGAAGACCATGCAGGGCGGTCAGGAGGAATGAGATGAATGCGTAGACACGTAAGGGGTCAGGAAGCTAGAGCCTAGCTTCATGTCTTCTACCTCCCACTAGCAGAGCAGTGAGAGGGTCAGGAAGTAGCGCAAGCAAGGTAGGTACCATGGGCACATAGATACCGGGGCTAAACAGATTGCCTAGCTGCTTGAAGAGGGCTGTGCCCAGGACAACTTCTCTGCACAAATTTATTCAACCCTCAGTCCTGAAATGTGCTAGACACAACTCGTTCCTGGCAAAGAATGGAAAATGAGCGTGGTAAAAAAGCATTAACTGAGCGATCTAGTGATTTGTCCTTTTTTCCCCTCTTTCCTTGTGTGTGTGTGGTGATTGGGCTCTTCAATAGGTTCACAAAGTGTTTCCCAATGGACTAGCATCTCAGGAAGGAACTATTCAGAAAGGAGATGAAGTACTATCCATTAATGGAAAGTCTCTTAAAGGTGCAACTCACAGTGATGCCTCGGCAATCATGCGGCAGGCTCGACAACCCAGACAAGCTGTTGTTGTCACTAGAAAAGCTAAAGATGGAGAAAAAAATCTCAATGTTTCAATCAACTCTAGCAGATCTTCGGTAGCAAGTGATGCCTCACAAGAGTCTGGTAAGTTCAATGGCATTACCTTGCAGCCTCCACCTGCTAAGTGTTTGCTCATCACCTGAAGTCTGGATGTTCATAAAGCAGTTCAGCATTGGCTGTGTAAATCTGAGAGCGATGATTAAAGACAGCATGGTTAACAAAACATTCCTGAAGCTGGAATTTGTAATAAATTTGTTGGAAAGGGAAAGAATTAACAGATTTCTAAAATAAAGGAACAGTTTGGAGTAACATAAGTGTGGTCCTCTGTATGAATTTCTGTAGACATACAAAGATTATTATTGTAGTAACACATCTAACAGAAGGTATAATGACAACTCAGTGAACAGTAATTCTTTAGTCTAATATTATTAGATTCTGGTTTACAAGACTTTCTCTGTGAATTTTGGTTTGAACAAACAATGTGCTATTGTCTGATATAGCAGGTGGCTTCATCTGAAACATAGCAGGGTCAGATTTTTGCAGAACCTTTCATATTCTTGAGACATTTCTGTGGTGTGGGGCTTGTTGGTTCCCCCCTCCCCCCAAGCATAATCTGGGGATCTGTGGCTTTATTTATGTACTGCAAATAAACATTAGCAGCTTTGTAGGTTGATAACAATTTCATAACTAACATCAAGAAAAATATGTTTACCTTAAATTTTGTTCATTGAACAAATTTTTCTAATTCTAGCAAATGTCACCAGCTTTAATTTTTGTATTTCCATCCTGCCATGAATTCAAACATGACCTGCTCTCCCCAGTTTCCCAGAGGGCCTTACAATGACAAAATGAGGAGTCAAAAGTTATAGTTTTCCCTTTCATTTGTCAGTTTATGGTGCCTTTGCAAACAAAACAGAAGTTCATTTTTTGTAACAGATGTTTTAGCTTTTCAGACTATGCAGTGCCCATCTGCTAACTTTCCATTTGTTTCCAGCAACTGAAGATACAATCTGCACTGTAATTCTAGAAAAAACACCCGCCGGTTTAGGATTCAGTCTGGAAGGAGGGAAGGGCTCTGTTCATGGAGATAAACCCATCATCATCAACAGGATATTTAAAGGTAAACACAGTTAAATGCACATACAGCAAGTTCTTAGCTGATGCAAACTTGTGCTGTTCATAACTGACTGCTGATTTATACCCATGAAAATGGTATTTTTTGTAAATGCAGCATTATCTTGTGCAGTGCCAGCAATTTGTTGCCTGCTGAGACCAGGTGGTTTATACCAAACATGCTGGTGATCCTTAATAAGTGAAAGATCTGTTAAAGACTCTGCACATAGAATTAAAGGAAATTCATTTTCTTTCTCCAGGGACTGCATTAGAACAAAGCAGCCCTGTTCAGCCTGGTGATGAGCTTCTACAAGTGCACACAACTGCCATGCAAGGACTCACTCGATTTGAAGCATGGAATATAATCAAGGCATTACCTGATGGGCCCATCACAGCTATCATCAAGAGGAAGAATCCAAGCTCTGTTACCACCAAGTCATCTGAAACTTTGTAAGAGGAGGAATTAGACTACTGCCAATATTACAAACAGAAAAGGATTTTATTACTTGCAGCCATTTGGCAAGCACAGCAAGATACTCAAAGTGCATATGAAAAGTATGTATGATCTTATTGCCAGCTACAGAGCAAACTGTCTGGGATAAAGTAAGATCTGCACAAAATGTACACGATTGTTATTTCAGCATTCAGAAACAGATGTTCCAAAGTGTAGAATTATATATAATGACCATTAATAATATACTGGTTGTAATAAAATAAGTGATAGCTATAGTACTCTCCTATTTTAAGGCATTAACTTAAATATCAAATGCACATTCTGTGCGAAGTTTTCAGTCCTACTCTACAAGTCTTGTCCCCTGCCTTACCCAGGAGGAAGAAATATGTCTACAACCCTAAACACTACACCAAAGGAATAGCCTTAGGGAATGTGTAAAGGGCAGAGAAAGGGGATGCAATTTTGTGTGTCAAAATGACAACATCCCTGAAAAACTCCAGCTTTTCTATTCAAACCACAGAACAGCCAAAACCTGTCTAGGGTATCTTTCTACTAGCAATTGACAGAACCATCTCAACTCCAACAGGCAAACATGGGTGGCGGTGGTGGTAAAGGACCGTCTTGCAATGTTGCAAGGGTGAGGCAGGATGCTGAGGGTAATATAGTGGAGGTTTTTCTAACCTTCCTCTGGCCAGAGGACTACAGCAGGAGAGTAACAAGGCCATTTAGAACCAACTTTTACCTTCTAACCACACACATTTTTTGAAATGTCTTTGTGTTCATTTTGTAAGGGAAAGTACCTTACAAGTGAGAGCATTTGGGAATTAAAAGTTCTGAATCTAAACGTTTATTCTGGAAACACTAAATAACTTGGAGATAAATCTATGCTTCAAACACTATCAGCATTTTGGCAGTCCTCTCTAAGGACTGTATGGAATTTTACCAGCAGAAGCATGTGTACCTATGGCAAGATGGTCTTGTGCACCTACTTGGTTTTCTCTGACCGATTTCACTAAAGGGAGAGATGCAATATCAGGAAGGACATAGTGACATGCCAGTTGAAAGTCAGATGGCTGCACTGCTTATTGTCCTTGGCTGTTCACCTTCCCATAGCTGGGAATTGCTGCAGCCTTGAATACTTAATTTTACCAAACCATACAACTGCAGGGGTTCAGAAGCTGTTTTCTGTGCACTTAACACAATGTCACAGAAACAGCAATTGAGAGGAAGGAAAGTAGGATAGACAGCAGAAAGTATTAATTACATCCAGGCATACAACTTGCTTTGGCCTTTCCTCACAAGTCAACTCTATGTTAATCCTCAAAAGTACATTCTTGACAAGCCATGTGCCCCAACACTTCCAAACCCCTTCCCAATTGAGCTGCGTTTTCCAAAACCCAACCAAACAATCCTCAAAACAAAGTTTATAGGGATTGGGTAGCAACCAAGATAGGAGAAAAATATGAGAGGGAGTCTTTTTGTACTTTTTTTTAAGCTGGTACTTACCTGAAACTCTCTGAATATTTCATTGGTTTTTTTTAGAATTTCTTGTATTTAACTTAATCTGCATTATTGGCTTAGGCTTAACAAAGTTTAAGTAAATGCCTGGTGCATATAAAAGATTCTAAAATTTTTCAACCACTTGCCCATACCACCAATGCAGGAAAAACATGAATGATTTCTGCACAGAAAAGAGGGCCTGAACTCTTCAGCACTGTTAAAGTTTTCCTGTGAAAGATCAAATTTTTGGTCAGCTTCATAACTTTTACAACAGAGACTGGACTAGTTACAGCCACAGCACAGAATACCTTAATTACTTCAATGCCATCTGCTGAAGGTGTCCTCACCTGAAACAGCTATTAAATTTCATCAATTTAAAACTGACATAGAACCACCAAGACATGTTTGATCTCGTTTTTCCAGAGGTGCTCTTACTTCCAAAATTTCCTGGCATCTGCCATGATCAGAAGAAGTCAAAACATACTGTATGACAGGCAGCGTGTCTCACTAAGGAGTTCTTCAAGATCTTACAAGATGATCTTTGCCAAGAAATTCCCATCTCCAATTTGGCAGGGCAGAAGGCTGAATGTCAAGGACTCTTAGTTCCTTCTGGATAAAATGTGTTGAGCACTCTGAAAAGGGATTCTTAAGTTATTCCAAGGAAGAGTCTCACCTACCACCTCTAGTGCTCAGAGCAATAACAAAAATATTAAAATACATAATAAATAGCTAATAAAAAGCCCCATTGTCTGCAAAAGCTTTACTTGCAGGAATAACAAGTGGTGACCTGAGGTCTGCACCTTGAACTTTTTGCTAATTAAATTAATCAAAATCCTGCAAAAACTTGCCGAGATACTGAACTTCATGCCAACAACTTTAGTACATTTAGATAAATATGTATGAGCCTCTGTAATCTCAGGGCCCAAATGTCTCCTCAGTGAATGTTACTCTTCTTATGCACAGAAAGTGGCAATCTAAATTGGAAATAAGGACCAAACATCAAGGGAAAGAAGCTGGGAGGGTGAGTGCTCTCACCAAAACACCTTTAATCCTCAGTGGGGAGTGTAAACTGGAGTGAAGGCTTTTCCCTCTCTTGTTGCCTTGGACCTTCAGCATCTCTCTGAATACAAGTGGCTCTTACATTTGTTCCCTGACAAAACAGGTACACGAGGAACCATTTTAAAGGATGATACAGGAAAAACAGCAAGATGTAGCGGAAAAATATTTATTACATCACACTCATACAAGGTTTTACATCTTTGTACACAAAGGACACTAGATTAAAAACTGATTCCTTGAAAAAAATCTATTCCATAGTGTGAGATTTATAGTGGGAAACTTTGTGTGCAACTCCTGTACTAAATATAAAGTCCTATACTAAATATAAAACAAATACAAGGACAGAAAGCAGAACATATTAACCTAGTTAAATAATTGAGTTAGAGCGTTAAAATCACAACCTGCATTTAAATTCCTAATTCAGCAACTAGTTTTTCTTTTGTAATAATATGTAATCTACAGTAACGTCTGACATTCCTGCAGTAACCAGCACCATAAATGTTTTCTAAAGCTGGATGCATCACTGCACACAAGATCAGAAGCCGATTTCCCAAGATAGTGCTGTGAGGCAAACCAGTCTTAGAGAAAAAGCAATGTCCTTATGACCTGTCAAGTCAAGACTAAGCTACAGAAAAGATTATTTACCCGTTAAAACATCTCACCACAAGAGATCGAAAATGTTCAAGTACAATTAAAAATGGTAATTTCAAGTACAGTTCAAAAAATGGCAAGTAAAGTGCTCCATTGTCTGTCTTTATTGCCACTCTGTCAGTGCAATTTGTTGCATGACATTGTGGAAATCACTGGGTTTGGTACAGAAGGGAGGAAGGAAGAGTATCTATTTTCTACCCCACAGACCTATGAATTGATTTGCACTGCTAGACGTCAATTTAGGAAAAAAGCACTTAAGGCATATTTACCATTAGTACTGAAGTCTGCTAGAACAAACAACTGGGATCCTCCACACAAATCCAATTTGTTCTGGCTTTTACCATTTGTTGGCTTGGACCCACTGAAGCAGCTCAGCAGCTCTATGAGTGCTGATAGCAAAAGAGCTGCCTCTTATTTTGGGGAAGGAACGTTGTTCCACAGGAGTCTATGGGGAGCTTCACGCACAAACCAGGGGTGACCTGCACCTGGCTAACGCTATAGTGCTCAGTGGATTTTAGCAAAGCTCCTCCTCACAGACGCTAACAAAGTGTGGCCAAGAACAGATCTAGTATGTGCATCTTCTCCCCACACACAGCCCCCAGTGCTGGCTCCAGGATCCTTTCAGCCTCTGGTGTGACACTTTTCTAATTATGAAAATGAAGGATAGCATATCAGAAAAGAATGCATTGCTTTCCATAGAGACAGGTAGAAAACGCTGGTTTAAAAATCTGCTTTACTCAATCCATTGCTCCCCTTTCATCTTTCATAAGTATCTCTGCTGGTAGTAAAGTCCTGTAAGGCCAACTTCCTATTGCTATCCTCAAGCTGCCAGGCTTTTTCCTACTCTCAGCTGGTGGTGTCAGCAATTGGTCTTGTCAGGCTTTTAATGCCTTAACAGCTTTGGTCAGGTTGCTGTAAAACCCAGCTATGCTGGCTGGAAAGAAGGAATCCACCACCGTCTGGGGAAGATACCCACCAAGATCAGTCTGAAAGAAACTGAGGAGTTGAGTTCTGTCTGGCTCCCTGCAAAGACAATACAAGTAATTTTATAGCCAGCAGTTTAAAATCGTTAAGAACTTTATAATGACTCATATATATTGTCCAATGATAGATATTTTCAAGTACTTTTTTTTTTTTTAACAGACATTAATTCCAAATTTCAATGAATCTGGCTATCCCCACAAGTCAAATTACAGTTAAACTAGGCCCTAATTAGGTACATGACTCTATTTATTAATTACAGCAATGTAATAACCAGATACTCATTTACCAAAAATTCAGACCATACTTGTATGTTCTGCTGAATCTCTGCTTAAGAGGTCAGCGAGAATCCTACCATGATGATGGTTCCTGTAACATTAAAGACTTCCCGCTAGGAAATGAAGAGAGACTAATTCATTGCACGCACAAAGAGAACAAAAAAGATGCTCTGTCATAATGATTACCAAAGGAAGAGAGAAACATGCTATTGCCAAGAGGCTACAGATCACATGTGGCCACGTACGCATGAGCACACCGCACGATGGATAAGAAGGGCTTTAGAATACATAACGTTCAGATAGATCGCTTCTTACCCTGGAAGAGGTATACAGAAACAGCCACAGGGATAATTAAAACCTCTCACGAAATTTGGTTGAGGAGGACACAGTGGGTGTTCCACGTTGGTGGCTGTAAGAAAAAAGCATTCAAGAACAGTGTCATTTTCACAGAAGATGGGAAAGAGTCCTTGGTACTCAAAGCACCAGGCTGAGAAGCAAACTCCCTAAAAGAGAAAATATTTAAGAAGAACGTCAGTATAACCTTTTCAATGTGGGGCTGTGCCATACAAGCAGTCAAAAGGAGGTTAAAAGGAACCGCTCTGGCCATGGAATGGGGAAATCAAAGCAGTGCTGAATTTAGAAGCAATTGTTACTTCAAGCAAGAGACTTTGAGGGAGTTTCACTGAACCCGTGTTGTGTGAGGGCATTGCTTTTCTTGAGACGTCATTCAAGTTACTTCCAACAAAACTGTACCACAGAGGTATATGCACTCTAGCAAATACATAAATTCCTGACAAGGCATTCCTGAACAGGATGGGAAAACTGGACAGCTCAATAGTGGGGCAATAAAAACACTGACTTGTTACAAGTAAACAACAGGAAAGTGAAAAAAGAAAAAAAAAATCCTTCCACATGGTGGCAGCCTGTTAAAAATCAGCACCATTTGGTTTCATAAGAACAATTATTGCCACTTACAGGAGTAGTTCATTTATTCAATGACTTCGCCAAAATCTACAGGCAGTGCAGAAAATGTTAAAGCAGGATTTAGCCTAATGGGACAAGTTCTATAAATTCTTAAAAAAAACAACCACCACCCTAGAACTTAATAGTAAATGAAATGAAATACTTATTCAATCTCAAAAGCATAGCAAGAGAAGCAACCACAGGCCAACAATATCATCATGATCTGAATGTTAAGGTGACTTATGTGCTCTGAGAACAAGGATGTAAAGAGATCACTAATATTTTATCTTCTGATCAAGATCAGATCAAAAACTACTAAACAGCATGTTACTTATTTTTTATTTTATATTTATTCCCAGTAGCTGCTGGTTATCTCCTAACAAAACGTGAACATGTTGAGAACACGAGAATCTTACCAGCAGATAGCATCGTACCATCTTCATATTGCTTCATTAGTACCACATCCACAAATTCTCTTGGTGAAATAATCCTCATGAAAGCTGAAGGAGTTGTGGTTCTGCATACAGAAACAGTCTGGAAATCATAAAACAGAGTTATATCAGTTGATGCTTTCAAAAGTACAGAAGAAAAATCCCTGTACTTTCTGGTACTCTTTCCAGTTACACTTTCCAAACTGTATCAAGGAGTTCACCCTTTGTTAAACACAATGCAAATCAGCACAGTCAAAAGGCACAACAGCAGGTTGATTAAGGACAGTTTAATGGAAAAAACCAATGTGATAACGTGTTGCTCCCAGGTTGTTTAAGGACAGATACCACAAGGGATGCTGAAAAACAACTCTGGCACATCTGTGCTCACAGGACAGATAAAATGCTTCTCCTTTCCAGGAAGTACCATATCACATGAGATATGACTCAATACCCAGATTTGTTACACTGCAGAAACCTTAACACTACCATCCCCTTCTATAGGGGTTCAGTGGTGATAGGCTCCCCAAAACAGAGGTTTCTATATCACACTGCTGAGTGCTGGCAAGTCTGATAAAGTCTATGAATTTCAAGGGGAAGGTTGCAGCATTTCTAAAGTATAATTTTATAATTAATATTAAATGTGAAGAAAAATAATCTTCCCAGTACTTTCACAAACATACCTGGGACTGGTTGTGTTTGCACCCTGGCTGCCTCTGAGCACCTACATATACTTCAAATTTGGGGATCTAAATCTAATGCCCTTTTAAGGTTCTGACACACTTAAACATAAAAAAAAAAAAAAATTGGAAATTATACTGTATAACTGGTGCAGCAGAAACTACTGCTCATACATAGCCCTCTTCATCTGTATGCTCCAAGTGCAACATATCCGGTTTAATGATGGAGACACTGAGGCAACACACTGGGTCCCAAGGTCAGGTAGCCAGTTAAGGGCAGAGCATCGCGTGCTGCCATGGTGAAACTCAGGGCCTGAATTAATGCCGATGACACAAACCCTTCACTGCTTGGCTCAGTCTATGTATTCTCTAAACCGCCTCTTCCCTCACAAATACCTTGTTTAAAATAATTATGCTTAGCCGGATTTCCAGCATTAACAAAAAAGTAGTGCAGGAATCTTTAACATCATACATTTACATATTTCAAGTATGTAGTATTTAGCCAAGAATGTATTAGTAGCTCCTTTCAGAAAAGTAAGCCATTTATAAGAAAACATATGCAATTTACAGAAAAGAAAAAAAAGGAAAAAAATTCCTACTCCGAGTGTTGTCAGATTGATCCAGAGGCTGTGCAACTTCTTGAGAACTTGTACCTCCCTGCACACAGCACAGGCTGTTTCTTGGGGCACTACAACAGGAACGCCAGCACAGAGCCCGATGCTTCTGAACACAACACTGTGTTAACCGCACCACCACGGTTTTTAAGGAACTTACATCACTGACGACTTCGACGACCTCAAAGTCCTTCACGTTTTGGTCCCACTTGGTCCTGGACCCGCCGGCCACCGGCTTTATACATTCCCAGACGTCCTGGGGGTTGGCAGGCAGGATCCCCTCTCCCCTGTACCTGCGGCGGGACGAAACGAAACCAAAACCCGCTGCTCTACCCTGCCTGGCCCCAAACACCCCGCGGCAGCACCGCGGGGGGCGATCGCTCACCCCAGCATCTCGGGAAATGAACGCGGGGCGCCGGGCGTACTCACACGTTGCCGGCGAACTCCGCGGAAGGTCTCCAAGACACCGAAACCTCGCTCTGCGGGGAGGGGGAGCTTTCAGCCGCCACGCCGGGCCAGGCCCCCCGCCCCGCCTCAGCCGCCCCCGCCCGCTCACCGTGCGCCGGCAGCCCCGCCAGCCGCCGGGGTCCCGCCGGTAGAGCCCCATCTTCTCGGCCGCAGCCTCGGCGAGCCCCGCGTAGTCCATGGCCGGGCAGGGCGGAGCCGCCGCTCGCCACCGCCTATGAGGGCGCCGGGCCGCACCGCCCCCGTGGGCCGATGGCGGCGCCGCCCCCTCACCTGAGGGGCCACGGCCTCCCGCCGATCCGGCCGCCACGGCGGAGGAGGCAGGTCGCCTCACCTTGCCTCACGGGGCGCAATTCGCGGCGACACTAGGGTCGGCCATCCAGGCCAGCCCGGAGCCGCGGGTGGCCGTGGCCCAGCTGTCCCGGACAGCTGGTAAGAGCGGGCCTTCCCCTCCGGCAGCCTCCAGGCAGCAGCCTGAGGGAAAAAGAGCTGCCGGGCGAGAGCAGCTGTGAGGGAGTGTTACTCAGGTGGCCTCCGGCCTTCAAACACAGCAGGGAACCAGGGGAGTTCTCTTACCTAGAGATGGGGTGACCCCGCTCACCCGCTGCCAGCCAGGCTGCAGTGCAGCCATGCCAGCTGACGGCCAACGCACCCCCCTGCAAGGCCTGGGGCTGCGGGGTGGCCGGCGAGACACCCAGGAGGCGTCTGTCCTCCCTCCACAGCCCTTGGCCGCACAGCACGGCTTGGGGGAGCCGACTGCAAAGAGACAGCATGGTCCTGGCCAAAGGTTCTTTTATCCCAGTGTAATCCGAATGACATGAAAAAAAGAGCAATCTTCAGCACTTAAAGAAGGCGTAAAATTGCAATGGTGTGTGAAAAACAGGATAGAATTAAATTAGGAGTAAAATGAAGACCATGGATAGAAAGTTTTGCACAGTGAAGCTTATCAGGCTGGACTGAAGAGTCTTGCCATTAATAGAAGAGCTAGGATTTCATCTAGACAGCTGACGTGCTTTGGTACGATCAAAGAACTCCATTGCCTGTTGCTGTATGCTCTAAAGAAACTCACTGTTCTCTGCAATTAACCTATTGCTGATTTATTTGAACTACACTGTATTCAAACTAGGCACGTCAAGATGTCATAAATTATACTAAAGAGCAGCTAGCTATTCATAGGAAGCCGATTACCTGCTGACTTTATTCAGTAGCAGCATCTTTAGCTGTGACTGTGTCAAAGAGACAGAGAGAGCCTCGTCTGACATATTTTTGTACTGGTTTAATTAAAGTGCCCCAAGTACATAGGCTTTTGATTTTCCCGTAGGTGGGATTTTTTGTTTTTTAACAGCATAACAGCAAGTAATAAATTGGAATAATTGTCCCTTCCAAATTTTGCAACATATCAGTTGTGATATTAAAGCAAGGTACAGTTAACAGTGAAGCACTAGGCTAACTATGCTTTTCCCACCTCAAATGGCTGCACACACTGTTGTTGCAAAGACTATGTTGTAGTTACTCCGACAGACCTCCAACAGCGAGTACAACCAATGCACATACACCTGTTCAAAATACAAAAAAGGTTGGGGCACACTCTCAGACATTTGAGCATACCAGTTCATTAGGCTTGTTTAGATCAACACTGTGTTTTGATTTCTTTTTGGCGAGTTTTGTCCCAGGTTTCGGATACTTTTCCTTGCTATGAATGACCTGGATATACTGATCGTTGCTGCTGTTCTGCGGATCACTGCTGGATTCAATGGAAATGGAATCAGATTCTGTTAGAGATTGCTCCAGCTTTTGCTTTGATTTTGGTTTCACGCGTGGCTCGGGATAGTTCAGGTGCACTTTCCTGTAAGCATACGGAGGTCTGTCCAGGTCCAGCTCAAAACCATCATCCCAGGATTTGTACTGCACTCTGGCTAAATCCTTGCTCATAAGAATGTGGCCATCAGCATGTTCCCCAATGTAAAATCGTGGTGCTGGGCGCAGATCAGACAGTGAGCGAGGGCGATGAGATCTGTTCATGAATTCTCTCCTAAGTTCCTCTTCATCCTCTTCATCTTCACTGGGATGAGGGGAATACAGCTGGTGTGGTGTTCGAACCACGTATCTTCTGACATTGCGTGGATACAACTCAATAATGTCTCCCGATTCATCCTTTCTGAAGTGCCTTTGGAGTCGGGAGGTAGAACGGAGCGATTTTTTGCGGGACTCATTTTCATTAACAAGAAAATACCTGGTAGCGTATGGCCTGCGTCCCACAAAAACGGGAGCCCCTGCCCCAAGGGCATCCGGATTTACCTGCCGAATGCCTTTTCTGAAGAGAGGGTCAGAATGAACATCTTCGGTGTGCTTTTTGAAAGTCACTGGTGTGTAGGGCTTTGTTTTAGAGAGCTCGCTTGCACTCCCATGCACAACACTTGGGTACCTTTAGGAAGGAAAAAAAGGAAGGAAATATTGAGACATACACTCATCTATCAATCTAATACATATAAAAAAATTCATTGCTCTGGAAATCAAACACTAGATCGTAAGGGTGGAGATTATGGAATCTCTGCTGCTCCATATTTGTAGGAATGGTTCAAGAAACATACCCTAGAAATTAGGACATACATTTGTTCTTCCCTGGGAAAAGGCAGCAGACTATTGAGCGCTCAGGTTATGTTCCCGTTCTGTTGTCTTATTATTCAGGGAACTGTTTAAAAACACTCTTTATCCAACCACTTCAACAAAACCAAGCTTAAATCAGCAGTCTGCCATCTGAACCAACACGTCCCAACCTGGTTGTCCTACAGCTAGGCCTGCACAGGCATTCTGCACTGAGTGCCTTCTCTCTTACTGAGTTTGTCTTGTTCGGGGAAACAGTATACCGCACAAACTGTTTCAGTTACATGCCAGAGGGGAAGCTGAGTATTTACCTTTGCTTGAGACATGGGTAAACTCCATCAACAACCTAATTTCAGAAGTTTTATAATCCCATCTCAATTAAGGATTCATTAAGGAGGTGGTGTCACCAACAATCTGAATAGTACCCCTGAATGAATCTGCTTTTAAAAAATTCCTCAGCTGTCTTGCTGCTCCAGACAGTCTGAATACGCAGCTATTTTGTAAACACGCACAGGTATGTCATGGAGCTGCTGGAAGAAATGCCATTTCAAAACCAAAGCAGTCTTGCCTGTTTGAGATGCGATCATTTCTTGGCTTCTGTACACTTGATACTGAGGGAGCTGGCGTTAAAGAGGTTGAAGTTGTGGGAGTTGCATTGGCAGGTCTTGCAACATCAGTTGAAGGCACAGTTTGGGGCACAGACTGGGAAATGGTTTGTATTCTGGTGCCTTTGCTCACGGGAGATTCAAAGTTCAAAACACTGCCGTTCTTTCGGGGAGTTGAGGACCGAACAGAAGACTCCTGGCTGATAATATCACTTTCTTGCTCTGGTCTCTTGTCATTCCCATCCAGATTTTGGATTCTGGCTAGAAAACAGAAATTATTACAGGAACTGTCCATGTTCCTAAATTTAGAAGTTGCTGTATGAATGCAGTGGCTCAAATTCACCCTTCGGTCAGGGGATTCCATTTGCTGTGTTCGGAAAAGAGAAACTGGTGTCACACTGGGGGACATGGTGGCAAAGGGGTGGACTGGCACACTACAGTAGATGGCAGGCGTAGTATTGGGGAACATAGCAGAAACCCTGGACATTGCACTGTAGGAGTCCAAAATGGGCAACGAGCCAACATCTCTTTGCCAGAGCCCCATTTTAGTTCACAACATACACCACTTCCAATATGAAGGTGGCCAAAGTTAGCAAACTGGCTGCAGTGACTGTGCTGGTCACAGCCAAAAGCTGAATTTGATTCCCATGACAAAGGAAATCCCACTGGAACACATACCTCATTGCCCTTACTAGTCACTCTTGATCATTGTATTGCTATCCATCAGGTATTTCACCATTTATGTGTCCACTGGAGAGCTATAAGGGGGTCTCAAATAGCATTAAGATCTAGCCATAAGGCTACTGAATTATGTCTTCTCTTTGGCTTGACAAATTTTTACTTGTTCCTTTCACTGGGAAGGACGGCGTCCTTTCTGAGGTATCTCAGTTAAAATCTGGGAAGTGGAAGGTGCAGGTTCAGATTCCCTCAGGCACAGTAGACAATTAAGTCTGAAATCTTTTAATTGCCTATGAAATATTCATCCATCTCAGGTCAAAGAATAGGGGCTGTTCCTTTCCTCCTCTTCTGCCTACTAGCCTCTGAATCTTGCACAAGTCTGACATGATTTGAATCATCAGAGATGCCTCCCAGGTTCTGCCCTGTTAGTGGTAAAAGCAGGAAAATACCGAGTCCAAAGAGCCCAGCAGAATTTAGGTGTCAACTACACACCTTGTCTGTCAGTGCTGCCAAGATTAAGTCAAGCTCAAAAACCATTTAAAAGGAGGACTCTACAGGAAATACAGTTTTTTAAATGTAGCTGAACTTCCCTATGTGTATGAGAATTCAAAATGGGTTTGTATCCAAATGCTTTATTAATAATGGCATTTCTAAAGCTCACCAACTTACCTACTGCCATCTGAACCACTTTTTTCTTATCTTCAGTTCTTTCCTAAAACACATTTAGAGGAATGAGAAGCAGTAAATTATTATGGATTAGACAGTAAATCCACTGCTGTGTAATGATGAAAAATACAGGATTGGTTTTACATTGTGAAACACTGAAAGTGACTGCAGAGATTTAATTAGGCTAGTACTTTACTGAAGACCCACCAAATTGCATGTAAAAGTGCTTTCCTTGAGCTGGACTTACTGTTTGGATCTTCATTCTCAGTTGATTGTTGGTGAATTTTAATGATCTTGCAATACTTTGTAGGTAATAGATTAGCATGCTGGAAGTGAAAGAGGTGATTATGAGTCACCTGAAACATTCTTGACAGTTTTCTCTTTGAGAGTTTATAGGTCATCAAAATGATGTACAGGTTCAGTTGCCGCTTTGTAGCGTCTCCTTTTTTTACTGCGATAATGGATCACAGCCTTCTTTCAAGCAAACATACATGAAAAAGAAGTGACACTGAAAATAGATTTAACAGCAGTTCTAATTGCACCTGTATTTTTTGTGGGTCTCTACATTGTGCACGTAACCCTGTGTGCATTTCTAGCTTTTTTTTTTTTGTTTGTTTAAATTCTGGATGCACTAAAAATGAAAGTTTTGATAAACATTTTCTCATCTTTTTTCCCAGTCCAATGTTACGGAACAAAGACACCAGAATTACAGCTGAGTGTGCACACTCATACCAACGTAAGTTTGTTGACTCACTGGAGTAACACCTTGTTTACACTGGCACAGCCAAGATCAGCTCTGGCCCGACATAATGGATTACACTGGCTTTCAGATGAAGTCTTATAGCTAGACTTCAAACCACAAACATTTACATATGTGCTTAGCCATCGAAGCACTCACTACATCTACTTAAATTTGTCAATATGTTCATATTTAGATGGCTGGAGCCTTAGAGGTAGAAGTTACAAATAGGAAACATTGCCTCAGTCTTTTTGATTTGTCTGAATAGCTCACTGGTGGGACAAACTCTGCATTCCTCTGTAGTTTACGGGACTGGGTGGGGGGAATATATAAAGGTACATGTAAGACAAGTGACACTTCATAGAAGCAATGTGAATTTCAAACAGCTCGAAGTAAATATTAATTCCCAGCTGCAAACAATTATTTAGAAACTAGAGCAAGAACGGACTTCCACTGGAAAGTCTGCAGCAAGTTATATTACATTAACACTTAAGAGCAGACCTTCATAATTGATTTATCTTGCCAGAAATCAGGATGACTGAGTAGCTTCTTTAAATGACAGACTGAGCCCTGTTCACAGTCATAAACTGAATTAATGACCATGAGGAAATGGAAAATTAATTTCTGAGGAGCTCTTGAGAGGGAAGAAGGATCTTAAAACTTCCTGGAACCAGCAGCACTGAAAGCCTTGACACAATATAGAGAACTTGCTTTAACATGGTATTCCAGAACAAGAAATTCCTTTTGAAAATGTGATGACAGTCTTTGACATACTCTTATTCCCATCTGATCCATATACCTTATATTCAATAAGGTGGGTGTTTTTTTTTCAGATATACTTAATAAAATGACAATAAAGCAGTGCTTGTTCCTCAGTATCAACATTTTACTCTCCAGAGATAAGGCCAGTATTAATACAATTTAAGCTGCCTGTGAAAACCAGAGTACTTACAATAAAAGTAGCAGTGCAGGGAGGACAACCACAGGACTGCTGATGTAAGTAATCACTGTGTTGAACCATGCAGGAAAGTCATTTTGAATTGTTTCAGAAACAATATCATATATTTTATCTTGTCCACTACAAGAGGAGGGGGGGGGGGAAGAAGGTGGTAAAATTAAGTTCTAAGAAATCCTAGTTACATCAATTTGTTAAGTGCTGTTGCACTGCATAAACAAGGAGTTTCATCCAAAACCTACTTTGGAACAGGGGGGAGGGGGGGACATAAAAGCAACTTGATCATTATTTGCTCTTTAACAATTTTTCCAAAGCAGAAAATCTTTGGCCAGGCTTGGAGGGTGCTTGAATTCAGACACAAGACGGTGATGTGTGCTAGATTGCTTGGTGGCACGTTACATCATGCAAACATAAAATATCTGAACCACGTATACAAAGCAAAATGTCGAGCCTCACTCAGAATGCGAGGAAAAAATGGAAAACATTGGCAGCAGAAATATATTGTCCTGTCTATCAACTCTTTTTTTTTTTTTTTTTAAATCAATAAGTTGTGTATTATTGAACCTGATTAATTTACTGTGAGAGGGTGAAATAAAATCTTTGCAATTTTCATTAGGCCATTAGGACTTACCTGAAGGGACCACAGCTTAAAGATGGCTTATATCGGGCAATAGCAAAAATTGTTGGTAACATGCACAAGAACAACATGAACAGCAACATGGCCAAGTAGAAATTATTGGATCTGCAAGAAGGCGTGACATGTTTCAGATTATACTAATCAGAGAGAAAAACAGAGGCAACATAAAAGCTGCAAGTCTGTATCTACCTAACAAATTCAAGATCTACATTTCTGAAAGATCAAAATCGCTCTGCTATGATTAGAAAGTCTGAACAGAGACAGTTTAGACAGACTCTTAATGATCAAAATCCTATTTGCACTGGTTTCCAGATACACAGCTGCAGCCAGAGAACGGTTTATAGCAGCCTTCTATAAAAACCGATTTTACTGCCCAGTCGTGTTGGGCGAGAAAAAGAACAGTGTCAGAAGTTGATTTGCCTTCAAAACACCTTAGAAATAACTGATTCTTAAGAATTAAAGATGCCCTAAATTATTTCGATTTTGAGTAAACAATTAAGATATTCATCATGATAGAAGAAAAATGGGGAAATCTGTTGTGCGATGCAACAGACACAAGCAGATACTTCAGAGTGTTCAAAGAAACATCAAGAAATAGGACTCACGACAGTTAACACATGTAGGTTATTGTGCTCAGACTTCTATGCCAGTAACACATTTATGTTAGGCCACATATATTGGTCTAGGAATATTCCCTGACATATTTTTCAGTTCTTGCACATCTTTAACTACCCTGCTTTACAACCCCCCCCAGTTTCTCAGTAACTATGGGCTTTTTTTTCCCACAGACCTTTGCTGTCAGTATTACTATCAAATTTGATAGTCAACTTTCAGAGCTAAAAAAATCCTGTCATTTTGTTCCTATGCACAGAAGACAATTCCATTGTCTACATTTGATTTATTCTTTATCTTTCGTTCCTATTTTGACTAACCGAGATGCTCTGAAAACCTGCTGATGTGGTACATTACACGTTAACACAGCCCAGCTCCTCAGGTACATGAGTCCAATCAACTTGAGAACATTGAATGCTGGTAAGCAAGGTGAAAAGAAAGCTCCCATCCTGGAAAAATATCAGGTCAGTCTCAGTGTTGCCAGAAGCAATTTTAATAGCAAGAGAACATATTAAAAAAAATAGGTAATAAACAGCTCACTATCAACAAATCTTGTTATAATAAAGTATAAAAGACTGCATTACCGATATCCTACCTGGATACAGGTTTCATTGGAAATCATCAAGATTGACCTAGTAATCAGCCAACAAAGGACAAGAAAAATCGCTTATAGACTACATACCAGATCATTCCTTGGTTGTAGACCAAATGCAAAACATTCTCTGCAATTTTGAATTCTCCATATTCTGGCTACAAGAAACACAGCGTAGGTTGAATACCTTGTCTTAATCTTCTACTCAGATCATTTATTAGAAGCATTTGACTAAATCAGTTTGCAGACAGCACGTAGCCTGAAACACCCAGATCAAATACCAACTTTTGGCAGGCAGCGGGAACACAGTAAAACCTACTCTGCGGCAGGAGATTAAATAAACTAATTCCTCTCTAGTTTATTTCACGTCTTTAGTTAAGGACAAAGAACAGCCCTCAGCCTTTCATGCCCACAGCTTCTTGCTAACCAAATATTACTAACTGTAATTTTCTTAAAGGGCTATCTGCTTTTGGTTATTGTTTCTTGGACCACTATCTGCATTATGGATAGATATTACAGCTACAGAAAAGAGGATGCGGAGAGGAACTCCATACCCACTGTCTCATCTTTGACTCTGGGACTGCTCCATGATCTCATTTTGAGAAAGACAAAGACTTTTGCGCCATGTCCATGGGAGCAGGCTTGAGAAAAACACCCAATCTCAGCATTTACCCTGCACCCTCCAATTTAAGCTTCACTTAAATGTGTGAGCTGTGCATTTACAGGTGTGTGATATTAAGAAATTATTTATCTGTTGACAGGCTTTGAGGACATTCAGTAGTAAGGGAAGGAGCCTAGCCATCTTCAGCATCTTAGTTTGATAAAATAAAGACCATACTTACAAACTTGCTTTCTAGATCCCAGCACCAGCAATCACTTAAATATCGGACACACAGTCCACGGAAAAAATCAATCAGCAGGATGCTTGCGACTGTGAAAATCATGTCGATAATGGAAAGCTTTAGCATCTCCTGAAATATACATTGTTCACATTGAGTCATTCTAGAAGCAAACGGACTGCATATGGCTTTCTTGCATTTGTACGTTATTTTGGCTCAAGCCTAGTAACTTGATAAAATATGATTTGGATATATAAATTACTTCCTTTTAAGCTTTTCCTGTTCGACTTTTCCCTTACTTGCCTTTGTTCTAGCAAAGAGAACAAATATAATCAAGCTTCCGCTGTGCCTTCTATTGCTTGCAGCAACAAAACCCTGGTCATAATGCTTCAAGCTTTCTTTTTAATGACTGTTCTGAAAATTTATCTAGATAAACTGAAATGGGTTGTTTTTTCTATTGTACCCAATCCTTTATTAGACTGACTGCTGTAATACATACTTGCTAAGTACTTCACAATGAGAAATGCTTGTTATTCATACAAAACTAAAACCCAATGGCAGTAGGATCATCAAGCCGCAAGAGGGATCTGCTTAGTGCTTACAAATGAATGGGGTTATTCTATATTTAATAGAGCTCTATATTTGTACTATTAAATAGAAAAGATTCAATTTCAAACATCTCTAGTCCATTCTGGGGAAAAAACCAATCAGTCAGAAAACCCCATGAACACCCATTCTAAAAATTTCCTGATGCCTGTGCAACAGGGAGAGGGGCATACAAGAGTAGAAGTCAGGTTAATAAACCTTGGAGGGGTCTTTTTGCTCCAGATGATCAAACAAAACCTTTCACATTGCTCCCTCTGGAACAAGCAGCTCAGAAGTACGCTAGCATCACTCGTAATCTAGTGGCCTAGACGTAAGCACAACACTGACAGGGACCAAAGTGCATTGGGATCAAATGACATCTTTTGAATTTTGTGTGGTTAAAATCTCTGTGTTAGTGCCACTGCTAGTCACTCAAAGCAAAGGCCACAAATGAGATACACTCACGCGTAGGGAAGAAAAAGCGTCATATTAAGTTTGCAGCTTTTCTGCAACCTAACTGGGGAACACGCACACGTGGCACTACCACCCAACTGTCTCCGTTCTTATGCACTGACAGTATTTTGAAACCTTTTGTTGTGGTCCTCTTTCTCTCTGAAGTGAAGAACACTTGATTCTCTAGTGATTTAGCGAGGCGGAATGAATAGAGACTTCAGAGATACGGTACAAATGACCAAGAGCACAATCTCATGCTTGGCTTGGGTCTGCATCTCCATCTATCCAGGCAGCAATCAGAATCTGCACAGGGTGCGTGTTATTGCTTACGCATTTTCATGGTCATGTTTCTGTGCATGGGTTTAATAGTATGTATCCTACTAAAACAGGATCTGTATCATGCATCTGCAGAGGTCTGCCTGTGCAGAGCTGAAGACAGAGACCAAAGCCTGGCAAAAGAACATTTGTACAACACTAAACACATTGTAGATACTGAACAAAAAACAAAGCTTGTATCTGTGGCCATATCACTTTGCGTAATCTTCACTCTTTCTACACTGCCCTCAGCTAAATTCTGGAATTTATACAAAGAAAAGCTTTAAAATTGAACGCAGCACAACATGATTTTAATTTTTTGTCAAATGTGGATTAGGAATAAGTTGATGACATGATAAAACAATTACATACTTGACCAACATACGTCTCCCAGCACTGATCCTGTGGGTTGTGGGTGTTAAAGGAAGCTGTTTTGTTAACCAGAGAGTCAGAGGCTGTCAAGCCTTTAGCACGACTCCCTTCCAATGTGACAATTCCATTTCTCTTAAGTTGTACATCAGGAATAGGTGTAGATAAATTGTCTTCTTTGGAAAGAGTTGTCGTTGCTAAGGTGGTGGTAGAATTACTTGCATTGTTGTTAACGTCAGAGTCCTGAAATAATAAATATCCAGAAAGCTACTTTTTCAACTGTACATACATGCAGATACCTGTACCTTCTACACCACGCACACACAGGTGCGCATCTTCATGTATTTTCAAGCAGCAGCTAGGTGACTTAAGTAGCTGTCAATGTACAGATGCAGATGAAACTTGTAAGGACAGTACTGAAAGCTGATTTTGGGTAGCTGGAAATCTTTGGCATCAAGTGATGGCTTTTTGGTTTTTGGTTTTGTTTTTTTTTTTGTAGTTAAGCAATGCACAGAAATCTATTTATTGTGATACATTAGCAATCAAATGGATGTAGTTAGTCTAAAAAGCTACAAGTGGTTGTAAATGAACATTACAAACTAAACTTTACAATCCTATAAACTGTAATTTTTTTTATCAATTTCAAACAAATTTTCATCTGACTGCATAAATATCACAACAAATGGAATTCCATCTATGCAGTCTACTGGCTTTACACATCAGGAAACATCAAGTTAAACTTACAGTGACACTCATACTGTCCACTTTATCCAGGAGAGCAATGATTAAACTGTAGAGGTTTCCCAGGTATAGAACAAGAACCCTGAAAACAAAAATAAGATACGGGTTATCAGCATTGTTATCCCATGGACTGCTCCTACATTCTCTGGTTTGGCTGGACAAACCACTGTTTGTATCAGTGTCACATGTATCCACTGAAACATGTGACCAGACCACGTCTCTCCTCTTCCTCCCTTTCTTCCCACATATTTTCTACACTGCATAATGCCCATACCTGGCAAGCTGGAAGCGAAGAGTGGTCCTTGGGTGATACATCTCCAGAGCTGCCACAAGTTCAAAAGCAGAGGGTGCAATCATTGTAATCAGTGACACAACTACGCTTACCTACAGAACAGAAAGACACAGCTTTGTTGTAGCTTTGCATGCAGATCTGCTGCAGTACCTTGGCAGCTGATTGAAATACTGCTGATGCACATGCTTTGGTGATTGTTTTTCTTGGACGAGATGCTTTAAAAAGTTATCATTGACATTAGTAATAACAGTAGTTGTGATCAGAATTATAGATCCGGAATACCACTCAGGAATCTTTACTCCAGGCATTCTAGCTTTAAAGTTATTACTTCATTAATTAAAATAAAAACTTTACACATGCAAAACGTGAAGCCAGCATCTTCCTCTGAAATGGACGAGTAGTTCTCCATATCTACTCACTTCCTATTCTCAGTATCCACTCGTTCCTCTGAATGGAAATATTCACAGAGCATTCAGTATCCCCCAGCTGAAATCAATAGCTGTTGTCAAAGCTGATTCCTTTCTAGTCTGTTGGCCCAGCATTCGCTCAGCTCTACCATGGGCACAAAAGTAGATTTGTAAGTGACAGGAGAGTTTACTCTTTGTCCTCACAAAATCAGGGTCAGCTAGAACTGCAGTCTGTGCGTAACGAGGACCTGCAGCATCCCCCTGCCTGCGTCAGCTCTGCCAACACCTTGCTACAGAGCAGAGGGAGCAAGTGTGCGAAGAGAGATCCAGGTATCCGCACAGGTCTGCCCTCTTGTTCTTCATTTCTCCCGGCTAATCTCTTGCGATTTACGCCTCAGTGCACACTATTGCTACACAGAGCCCCGAGACAGTAATCCTGCTTCTAACACAGAGGTGGCATAAAGACAGCGTACCTCATTTTTTTCCCAAAGAGTCAATTCCTTTTTGGTGCGCTCTAACCTTTGGGATCGATCAACGACAAAGTATATGATGTAAATACTTCCGGCAAGCGAGAGAAGCACAAGGATGTTGGCAATAATTCTTAAGCTTATAGTCACTGCCCTGGGGGGGGAAGAAGACACAGCCAATACAGGAGGTTGTCTTATGACACCAGGGATCTTTTCTAATATGGTTTTTAGAAGTATGAAACAAGCAGATTAGCACTGCTATCTGCATTGAAACAGCGCTTTGAAAAGTATCTCTGGTCTTATATACATACAAGTTTTTGCTTTTCTTCTTTTCCTGCTCTTCCAATATAGCTTCCTTGAAAGAAACAGAGCATTATCATTTTTATAGTGTTCAGCAAACATAATGCACATATCTTTCACAGAATAACACTAATAAAAAAGTCACATTCCTGGAAGTGCAAGTAGATAAATAATTCTCTGTCCTGCATAGTTTTTTAGGAGTGACAAGTGAACTTAAATAGCAAAGGAGATTTCTGAGTAATCCAATACTTGTGCACTTTCAGTCATGCGTGTTCAAAGGGGTACAACCAGAGGTTTACGCTACGGGGTCTTTTTTCAGGACGTGTGTCAGTAATATGATACAGAACTGTCAAAAGTTACCCTCAGTCATCAAAATAACTAAATATCATAGCTTATTAATTTATCCTTGACACAATTTGAAGTAATTTTGTTCAATGACTTAATGAGAATATACCAAATTTGGGAAATAAATTCCTTATGATGAAAACCACATCTGTTCTTAAATTCTAAATGGAAAACATCTGTATTTAAAGCAATTTTCTAATATGGAGAGAGCTGTACAATGTCTCTGGACCATTTGTTATGGAGAGATGAAATAAATGAGTGTTTTCACACTGTTAACATAAATTTGATTCTATTACTCCATGAAATTACATCACAAGCCCATTTTTTCTAGTTATCTAACTTCTTGTTGCACATACAGTGGCATTAAATAAAACTCTTCTGAAGAAGAACACAATGGCCATGACTGGGACAGAACGACAGCGTCAGCAGTATGATGTGACTGCAATACCACACAAAGATGCGATACCAGCCCTCCCCTAGGCAAAAAGATCTGTAAATGAATACCAAGAAACAATAGGAAATGCAAGGGAAGGAGAGGAAAGAATTATCTAGCTTCCAGATTAACAAACAAATCAACTCCAAATAACGTGAAGGTCAGCTGCTCACCCTGATGCTATTAACTATGGCAGCAGCTTTGCTCTCTGCAGCCTCGGGGTTTCCTATTAAATAGTCCCAAGCACAGAACAGTCTCCAACAGAAAGTGTAGTTTTCATCAGAGGCACTTGCTAAACTCATTCTTGAGTTCTTTGCCATTCTGTAAAAAAATAACAAATATTCAAGTGTTGTTAATGTGCGAAGATGAAGGAAATCACTGGTTTGGTTCATAGTTTTCAGATGTCTACAACTTTAGAACTACCAAAAGTTTGCAGCAACTAGTGTAATTGTTGGCAGCTTTCTAAAGAACATAAAACAGGGTGAGGTTCAGAGCCTGAACTTCAGTTTTGTTCTAGTGCAGAAGTGACTCATTGTGGAAGGGCATTTTGCTATTTACATTCCTTATAGCTGACAAATAAAGCAAATAAATCTCACTAGAGCTGTGGACTTAAGCATATTTCAGTTTTATGATCTCCAGGTAGGATCCAGCTGGAAGGTACTATCGCTAAGATCACTATTACTGTGGTTACAAGCTACTTTGGCAAAACTAGTGATCATGCACAAGATTGTTTTCTGTGTTGTTTGCACTCTCAAAATATACGTTACCATCAATATATACGTTACCATCAATATATACGTTACCACCAATATATACGTTACCACTCAGTGCTATTTTACAGACCTTGGGAAAAAGAAGAAAACCCTACCTACTCATCTCGGATAGGCAAGATAGCAGAATATTGCAAAGTGTAAGAAATGAAATGAAGATTAGTATCTTACAAAAGAAAGGACATCCAAAAGAACAACCTTAAAAGGGGAACTGTAAGCAGCTGAGCAGAGTCAGTGAGGTAAGATGGAAGGAGAAGAGCTAATCATATCCAGAAACTGCAGACACATAGATCAGTGTCAAACATATCAGTGACCCTTCGCACAAACCAGCAGGTGGAACAAAAAAAAAATGAAAAGGGAAGGTTCAGCTTCAAAACTGAGAGTTACTACAGGCAGTGCTAAAAACGTCCCTGGGCTGCACTGTGCTGGATAAATAGGTATCCAGAAGGGAAGGGAAAGCAAATCAGGAGAAGACAGTGTGACCTTGCCCCTCTCCAAGCATTGCACATCCCTAGATTTATGGTCAGCGCTAGCAGTATTCCGCGCTCTGCTAAGTATCTCCTACTCCTGGCCCTTCAACAGCAAAGGAACTAAGCGCTCGTTCAAATGGGATTCCACGTACCGGCTGAAATGTTGGAGGTGATATTACATCTAGGGTGGAATTTTTATGGTTGTATTTCAGTAGATGGGAATAATAATGCTGAAAGCATTACACTTAAAATATAAATTTCTGTCATAGCAATATTCATACCAGAAAAGAGGAAAAAGGAAAGGTCTTCCATGCATGTTGGACCTTACGCTATACAAAGCACACAGATGATCTTCTGTGCTGCCCTCCTTTCAGAGACGGGGAGACTGAAGAGCGAGTGGAGATAAATGATAGCAAAGTAAAGCAGCAGCTAGAATTAAGCTCAGTCTGCCTCTCTGATATGACCAGACTTCAACAGATTAATAAAGTAACAGAAGAAATTCGGGAATGACTGCCTGAACATGCAAGCTTATCAACAGCAATAAATGGGAAGCCTTACTTTTTTAAGAGAATGATGAAGCTGTAAGCAAACACTGCCATTCCAACAAGGAAGTAGGCAAGAGGCAGCCGGTATCCAGCTTTCCCAATCTTCCTGTCACGACCGTAGTAGCCATAAAACAAAACAGAGTACTGGAGGTAGCCCTGCAAAGACCAGAGGCGTCAGTAAGAGCAGGAATGAATGGTTACAACAGAACAGCAATAGCAAAACAATAAAGAGTGGTTTTAGTCTTGCCCCTAGTGACCAGATGGTGTCCAGGTCTTGAGCAGATGCAATATGCTCCTTGGGAATGGTCTTGCTGGCTGTGCTGCCGAACGGTGCTCCGGCCAGTAGCTGGGAAGGAGAGAGGTGGTCTCAGAAATGGTCCGAGCCGGGGCTGCGCACCAGAACCCACCAAGTGCTGCCCGCGCAGATGATGCTGTCAGGATAGCGAGTATGAGGTCATGCCTCATCCTAAACTAGAAACTCCATGAGAAATCCTGCGTTCATTTTCCACTAACCAGATGGGGTTTTGCTACCTGTGGTCTACCTATGAGGAAATTTAGCGCTCTGTAGACATCTTCAAATTGGCTGAGAAATGAAAAGAGAGATCAACTGAAACCGTTAGCCAAATAGCTTTAAAAGTTATGTTTGTCTTAATTTTAGCATTTTTAAAGTAAACGTGACAGTGTTTAATCTCAAATTGGTATTTCAAGATTAAATCTACTTTTTCTTAAAGAAGTAAAACATGAATGCCTTTTTTAATTTCAGTTTACTTTTTTGCCTGTTTTGGGAGTACTTAGTTTTTTTTTTTTTAGTTCAGTCAATAAGAAGAAAAATCAGATATTCCCATGTTTTCCGATAACGTTATTAAAGCATACATAGGTGAGGCAAAATAATATTTATGAATAATTTAACAAATTTAACAAATAGCCTTACTTGCATGCAAGAACTAAACAAAGTTGTGGCTGTTCAGAACTTGTAGAAAACGATTTCTAATGGACAATCGTCTGTAGTCGGGAGCGAGATATTACATTTTTCTGCCTGTAAATAGCACTAACAGGACCTGAGTGTACTCAACACAAACTACAGCTTTTAGGATTTCGTTCTCCATTTTAGTAATCGGATACAAACATATTCTGTAAAAGCATTAGTACCATGTTGACAAAATATCTTTAACACTAATAGCAAAATTCCCTTATCCTTTGGCAGAAAAACCCTCTTAATAGTGGAATTTATTTTAAATAATTCATTTTCAATTGTACATTTCAAATTGATGCATGCCTTTAAGAGTGGCATTTGTCCAATTCAGAAAGGGAAGTGCAACAGTAAGCATTTTTCTGTAAATATTAACATGTTCTTACCTCTGGTAAGACTACAAATGCTCCTGTCATTATTGTAAGTACAATATTGATTCCAAATAGCCATCTCAAGAAGATGAAGTAAGAGGCAACTCCAGACCCAAAATGACCTTAAACCACAGAAAATAGTTATCTGAGCTACACAGTCTGTAAAAGCTCATATCATTTATGAACAAAGTATTATTTTAATACTAAACAAAAGAAAAACCTTTCTTATTCACGCAGGGCATACAGCCAAGTAGAGAACATGTTAACATGTCATTGAGGAAAATATAATTCCAACCCAAACTCCGTTGGGGAAGTCTCAGGATTACCAGCAGCATTTACGCAAGAAGCTGCTACGTTGGGTGACATCATGCATCCATTTTCCTTTGCCACTGAAGCACAGAGGTATGACCTGACTGCTGACGAAATGTTAGGGGCTGCTTTAATTCAATTCAAAGCCTCAAGGGCTGGTGACAGCATGGGGGATGTTGGCCCCAGGATGCTGCCCCACAGATGGTGATAAACTATAATCAAATCTTTCTGCATTTTCAGAACCAAGTTCTGAAAGGTTTTAAGTGAAAACATCACTGCTAAAAATTTATGTTTAACTCTTTCTCCCAAAAATTATTTCTTTAATTCAGTAAATTAAAAAATAAACCATAAGACTCAGCATTTTAGCAAGTGCTTTATTGTTCAATACCATTAAATCTCTGTACTTACTCTCAATTTTCTTTATTCTCATTTCCCATGGAATAAAGATGACCACAAAATTATACGCAAGTCGAATAAACTTCCTCCAAAGCTGAGAGAAAAGCAGAGAAATGAGAAATATGACAGTTCTGCATGTAAAAAATATAAATAAAGAGAGAAACACAGAGTATTTTGCTCACGTCTCTCCCATCCTGCATCACAAGAAATATTACAAACTTTAATTACTAAAATCTTAGAGCATGTCTGTGGGTAAAGCAAACCACGGTGGGTTTTCGAAACACACAAAACATGGGGGGCACAGGAGTCCTTGACTCTGTTTTAGCAGCCAAATGCCAACAAAGATGAGGCAGAGCGCCTTTGTACAGCCAGGAGCCGCCCGTCTGCATCTTTTCCCCACGAAGACGCGAGGAACCAGCAGAAGGAAGCCCAGGGGTGCCGTTCCCTGTCGCCTTCTCCGTGGTTGGGGCTGCGGAGGGGAGGAACTGCAGAGAAGGTCCGGGCAGCAGGATTCATCCCGGCTGGGTATTGCCAGGATGCCTACCCTCTCTGTAATTTATGAAGGAATTCTGCTGCACTACACATAATAAATTTGATTTCTAGGACAAACAAATGAAGAGACAACTAACTTCAAATTTAAGAGAAGCATAATGCCAGTTTTTCTTAGAGGAAAAATAAGCTTTTGTATACAACAGCAGCAAATTCAGCTACTGTCTTCTCAGCTCTCTGTATCACAGTTGACACCTGCAGAAAACCTGTAGTTGTATTTTGTAGAGTCTTTATTCAGCCTCCATTTTTTTGCATGGTCAGAGGAAAGCATCTTCCTGCACACAGTGTGGTGTGCATACGCATGTGCGAGAAAAAAATCTGCATGTGCAAAACTGACTGTAAAAGCATCACTGTTTTTGATTTGTTGAATTAGAGCCATAACTTTATAATATTAACAGAAAAATAATATTTGTCTATCATGCATTATAAAGTAGTTTTAGTACAGCTAGATATTAAAAAAAACCCCTATATTTTAGGTAGCAGCAGTGTCAATATTATATCACATAATTTAATCTCTTAAAACCAAAGAGGAGTAAATAACATTTTAATTACTGAATATATCATCAATCTCTTTGGCCAAAGTTAATTAATTTTTATGGTGGTATGGGTATTTTATTGCATGAACGGGAAGTATTTTAATTAAACAGAGAAATTGTAGATGCCGTGAACTGCATGGGAATTGCTGGGATTGCTACTGTCATTTGAAAACAGGGTTTGCAAGGCTGAGAAAGGAATCAAGCAGCTTGCGCCAGTTGTACTGCAGATTTATAATGTGTACAAAGGTGTCCACGCGGGAGTAGTGTGTGTTAAAATTATAATTAGATAGCTATCACCTTTTTTTTTGCCTACTGCCTACCTGAACAGATAATTTATACTCTTAGAAATCCAGAGTATGGGCATCTGGCATTTAATTGCAAATGTAAAAAAAAATACAATGCAAATATAAAATAATTAAACTGAAAAGGAAAAACATTTTCAGTGTCAAAACAGTAAAAGGTATTTTAACTTCAATTTTCATTAAAAGTATCATGAATGGATTGTCCAATTATGAACATCGTATTTTTCCAATTTTAAAAACTTATTGAAAAATGTACACATTTACAGCTGCATTTTGTCCTTAGCACATGTTCAATGACTGAATTCTTTATTTTGATGATGTAGTGCTTGTTCTGCTGTGCTACGTTTTTTGTCTCCTTGGTCACCATGCTATTTTCTGAGAAAATATGTGAAAATGAAGCCCTTCCAATTTAAAAAAAATAAAAAAAGCAGCTCACTCTGTTCATATGCAGAATTTAGCCCTGATGTGAAGGCTATATTCCCTAATTTGTTCTCCTACACATAATGAGCGGTGCTAATTAACTGCTGAATTATATCCCTGTGCTGAATATCTTCAAGCAAATACATGCAAATAGAGACAATTAGATACAAACTGTTATTCATCAGGAACTCTAGGATGAAAGCCTCCATTTTTTTTGTAGGAAGGGGAATATGAGCAAGTAACGAGCCCAATCTCAGGTTTACTGACACGTATTGCAGACCCTTAGCACTTCTCTTGCTAGGTAACATCCCAGTTCCGCTCAAGTCAACGGCAAAAACCAGTATTTATTTTAACAGCATTTGCTACTTCCACTGTATTTGCCACACACACAAAGGCAGAATAAGGAAAAATGACTCTTTCCTACCTTGGCAAGTTGTACTTTGAACCTTTGCTGTGGGCCAACACGGCAGAACAACAGGTATGCGTGCAGCCTTACACTTCTTCACGTGAATAAAATGCATGGTGTTCTATTTTACTGTTACGACCCTGCCTTTTTGAATTAAGTTACTCATTAAAAGTCTACTTATTACGATGACAAAAATATTCTTGACCGCTTAGATGACTAAAGATCTCTTCTCTGTTGGTTGCATATTACGGACAATTTCCTCCGTGTTATTAATTTCCAGGAATTAGTGCCAGGGTCTGTTTTCAGTGGTGTAAATAGATTTGCTATGATTAGATTCAAATTCTTTGAGCATTATGCAAACAAAAACCTTCTTTAACAATGTATTTACCATAAGCTATTGTAGGATTGTCTTCCAAACTAACAGCTAGACACATTTTTCATACTAAACTATTGAACTGTGGCCCCAGAGTCTGGTGAAATAGCTCTTCAGGGAATGCTGGCATCGGGCTGTTGGTACCCTGTTCCCATCACCCCCTCCAGCAGGCACAGGCATTTGAGATTATTTGAGAAGGAAGGTCATACTGCGTTAATAAGAAGGACATCCATCCTTCAACACACATCAAATTAGTCTGCAAAAATGTAATTAGTAAATTCATTTAATTAGTAAATTAGAATTAGTAATTCATTAAATTAGTAAATTCACAATAGAAAAAAAAACACCAAAAAAACCCCCCACAAAAGAAGCTTTTAACTGCTTTTTCCTCTCTCTACAGAGTTCCCGAGTTGGAGATCAGGACTGCACAGCAAACATACGCTTCTGTGAATGAAAGCTGCAGGTGACTACTGGTATAGAAAAGAGCTGTAATTTAAGAAGAAGCAGCCGTACCTCTGCACCAGCAGCTTGGTAACCTCTGGTTCTAGTGAGCCTCCCTTCGTACTTCAGCACGATCTCTTTCGCCTGCCTGCACAAGAAGGTGGAATTTCATTCTACGTTGATCCCGTCACTTGGAGCCCCTTATTCTGCACAAGCGGCAACTAGAAAAGTTGTAAAATGCTCTGAAATAGATCGTGGACTGTCTCACCATAAAATCCTTATCCAGGCAAAGTGGTTTTTTTTCTTTCCCTATTGAGGTTTTCACTGACAATTTAAAACCACTGAGAATTTTGTCTCAGCATTCAAAACTTTGACTGCAGTGAGAGTTTTCTATGCCTCTAGGGTTTTTTCTCTGTCCTTCTGATTCAAAGTCTGTCTCTTAAAACAGTCCGACCCAAACGAGTAAAATTAAAAGATTTCCATTACAGCCTAGTTAATCTCACGTGGATACTAACACCTCTTCTGCAAATAGGGCATAGCGCTCTTGTAAGATGCAAAGAGGTGCATATTCATCTGGTCATAAGCAGTCTTTGACCTCAGCAGAAGGTGGATGGGGACCACCAAAATCTCATCAACAGGAGCAGGAAGGCAGCAAGTCACAGACGCTGCCTAAGAGAGAAAAATCCCTCTTTGCTTCCAAGGTTACACAAGGACTCTACTGCTGGTAGGGATTCCTCGTGACTAAAATGCCATCCTAGCATCACACAGGGTTTTCAGAGAAAGACGCCAGATGAAAAGGAAAAATAAAGCAAGCCCCAAACAGATCCCGCTGTGAAAGACCTGACGCAATTTAGACAGGTGGCCCAAAGAGTTAGGTACCCACTCTTTCATTGTAAATTTGGAATTATTAATACAATAATTGCAATCTTAAGCTATGAAACATGTTATTACTATGCTGAACGTACCTTTTAAACCTACAAGCGTCCAGTATTTACTGCCATTTACTACATATTACCTGAAGGTTCTGACCTGCTTCTGTTCTCATTCCATGTGATCGTCATGTGCAATTACCTTGAAAATGGCAGACTGTTTTCCTTTTTGGGACAGAGTGAAACAATTTAGCTTAAAAATTAGCATTACCAACAGCCTTTCCTTCCATCGCTGAATAGCTGACATGCTGTCCTAATGGTGAACAGCCCAAGCGTGATGTGTTGCTCTCTCTTCTGTGCAGTGAGTGTCTCAAGGGAGCCACGGGCATGCACAGAAGACAACTTCACCTGCAGACTTTCCACCCCAAGGCTGCTGCCTTCAGCCAGCTCTCAGATCTTGTCAGAGCATCCTCATGGCATGCTTTCCTAGCAGCTCTTACTCATTTCTGTAGGCAATCCCTTCCAGCTTACACTGAAAAACTTCTGAGGCTTGAAGCACTGTCACAGTCAGTGAGCCTGAAAGCTTTTGTGCAAACACCTTTACCTGAGCGCCCTCAGCTTCTGCCTCATCGGCCACGGCCGGCAGCGGATGTTGGACATAATCTCCTTCTGGTACTGGATGTTCTGAAAGATCTGCTCTGGGTCATGGCTCTCAGCCTTTTCTTCACCGATATCGTCGTCCGAGTTGCTGGCAGCCCAGCACACACCCCATGAGAGGAAAAGCAAGACAAATTATTCGCGTTCGGATCCCCAGCAAACTGCTGCTTTGCACAGGATCCGACCTATTAGAGCAATATAACAGCAGTGAGCTAGGGAACTCACACAACCTTATTGTTTTAAAGTTGATGAATAATTTGGATGATTTCCCCATCTCTGGGATGCATCTCTTTTCCTCCCCACCACTTGCTGCTCTATCATAAATTACCCCTGCTCTCCACCACAAATCCCAGTCTTTCCTCTCCGAGCATTTCCAGCCATACAGCTTGTACATCATGCTAGCAAGACACTGTATGTTTTTCTGGAACAAAGTGCTATCTAAACATTTCCAGCAAGGGCACTTAACATTCATTTATTCGCCACATGATGTTGGTCTTTTGTTTTGATTGTAATAATGATAAAATATTTCCTTGCTAGAATGAGGGGAACAGAGGCTTAGAATGTGGTCACCCTGCGTGTGGGGGATGGGAGCGTGGGACCCCGCACACCAGGGATTACTTGTCCCTGTGAAAAGATTCATGTGCTTTGATGCAGAATTCTGTGGATGATTACTAAATCATCTTTTCTGATGCTGTCACCACATTTGCTAAGCTACAGCTCTCTCAGTTCTCTGTTTGAAACAGGGTATTGTATATGAAACAGCAGCAATATTCATTCTTGCAGAGTCTTAGGTCTAAAAACCTGTAGGACTGTTCGCCCGTGAACAAAATGACGAGATCTGAAGTACCACAACAACCACCAGCCACGAAGTTTTCTAATTGTATCACTGTGTACTTGGGAACGTTCCCCGCAATTTTGCTGAAAAAGCAATACCTTTTAATCACTTATAAATAAATCATAACCTGAACCATACCTTGTAAGAACATTCAAAGTACATACTTCATCAGACGATCGATCCACGGTCCTGTCCCCTCGCTCACGGGCGACATTCAAGGGAAATGTATGATACACAGAGAAAGGACAGAGAGATTTCTTACCCTGCCATATACCCTGAGCACATTGGAGTTACACTGTTTTATGTACAGTATGAAGCATGACTTTTGTGAAGACAAAAGAGAGGTTTAAAACACATCTAAATATAGAGAGAAGAATGATTTTCACATGCTCCTTTTCACGTTGCTACACTGTCCAAATGAAAGCGAAAAGACAAGATCCCACCTCCGTGCTAGATAAGGCAGATTTACACTTCAGAGGAGGAAGGTCTCTTACCTGTGGGGTGGCTCCTGGTAGGTGTAGATGCCGGCATGCCGCTTCACCGTCCGATACTTTTTGCAGGACTTGGCAGTTTTTGCCGCAGCAGAGCCTGTCGCTGCTGCCATGGTGGCAGCTGCCGCCAGCACCTGGTGAAACTCTGCCGAGCTAGAAGGAAGCCTTTAGCTCGCCGGTCAGATGTCTCATAAGCAGCCAAATGTTATTAAGCAGAGAGCAGCGAGTGACTGCGAGCCCTGCGGAGCAGAGGATTGCTGCCTGCGCCTGGTGCTCCAGCCGAGGAGAGGACCTGCTGCCTGGCAGTTCTGCACGCCTTAAAGTGGCAGTGCACAGCAGCCCTGGCCAGGGCGATTTTAAGCAAGATGCCCAGAAGTGAGGTAAGGGAGCAGAGTCCAAGGGTGGGCCAGCTGCGGGCCTTAACTCAAAGCCAAGTTTCCCTTGTCGTGAGTGAGGTATTCCCACAGGGCACCATCCCGCCTCACCGCGCTGGCTGGCTCTGGGTGATGTTCCCGATGAATGTGCTGGACGTGCTGTTGACGTCGTTGCTTCATGGGCTTGAGAGAACGTTCTTGCTCAGGTAAAGTGAGACAGTTTGCATTTGACCTTTACTAATAGAAAAAAATGCGACGTCATTCTCCCGCAGGACTTCCAGGTCCTCTCCCAGAGGACAGCTCTGGCACAACAAGTGGCTGCTGCTTCCCTTGTCCCTGGCCCCAACCTCTCCACGTGGCCTCCATCCATCAATTTATGGCTTTGCTCTTGGAGGTAGTCAAAATACCTGCTATTCAGACAAGTACAGATTACCGAGCAATTCACTTTTTCTTGATAGTTGTAATATCTTAACTACGTTCAATTCCATTAATTATTGTATTGTCCTTACCATTTACAATAAGCGTAAACCAGATTATCGATAATAATTAACGGTTATTCCTTGAGCTCAAACCACTGGAAAACATTACCATCTGATGCTCATTTCCCATTTCTTCGCCTCCGCTACATAACTGATTTTATTACAAGATTAATTTAATAGATACTAAAAGTATATTTTACACAGATAACAACTTCAAAAGACAACAAATGGACTGGTGCTGTGAGCTTGAGGACCCTGTATTAAATAACTATTCTCCTTCTCTCGCTTTCTGTATGTCCTGGGGCAAATTCTTGCATGTTTATGCCTCATTTTCCATCCTTAAATAAGGATAGCATTTCTGCATTTCACAGGAATGATGCACTCGGTGCCTATCATATGATGCTTACATATTACATCATTAGCTAACATCGTATGGACATGAACTTCCTAGTTCACACAAAGTGTTCATGCGTGTGATAAAACCGATAGCAAACCACTAATTTTCAGTTTCAAATGTCTCAAAAATACAGTGGCAATAGCTTTGACTCAGTTTACATCTACTGAAAAGTAATCCATCTATTTAATCCAAGATTAACTACTGGGCAACTGACATACTGTACTTGCCAGCAGTCGTATTTTCATGGTGGAGAGCCCTCTGACACCATTTCTATAGTCAGCTCCAACACCACCTCTCTGTCAGCATCTCTGCGATACTGGTGTTGGGTTGTCGGGACAGCATAGACTGCTCCAAGCTTTGCCAGGGCAGCTGAAAATCTTGACACATGGTCAAAATAATTTCCAGTGCCTTTCTCCATCATCAAAATTGTGGGTACTCTGGGTCATATTATTAAAACAGAGCAAAACAGACCAAGAAAACTTGATATGAGTAGTTTCTATGGCTATAATTTGATGCTCAGAACATGGGAGAGAAAGGAAGAGTTTACAGAGAGTTTTCACTTGATCCTAACTTGGCATTTTCTCTCCTTAATAGCTCTGTGCACGACACAGCAAGGGTTTCAGTTACATAAATCAATGATCTCTTGTAGTTAACTTTTATTTGCAGCCTCTGACAAGAAAGAACATCGAGTTCTCTCGGCTAAATTTCCTGTAGATAATAGCACAGGCTGCTTTTTTCATCTGCCCTGAGTTAATCTAAAATATTGCCACTTGCTGAGAAATTTTACTTTTCCATTTTCGTGGTTCCGTCTGTTGTACTATACTTATTCAGTTAAATAACTAAGGGGCTAATTAGTCACAAGCCTCATTATTTATACTCTGAGAGTTACTTGCATGGTTTTACAGTTTTGAAAGATTAAGTCCATTTGGTGTAATTCACTCCGCACTTTTTAGATGACAAGGAAGGATCAGTTTAGATAAGGACAGCTCTACATTTCCAAAATGTAGTCAATAGTAAAGCCCAGAGCCCCAGGTGTATCTTGTTTGAAGCTTCCCCAGAAATCTGGGAGTTCCATTAGTACAAGAACACCAAAATAGTAAAGAAATGCCCCTAATGCCCCTATTCAGAGTCCAGTAAAACCAGGCAGCTGTATTCTGCACCACCCCTTTCACTCCCCCTTTTGTCACATATGCATGACTTTTAAACCTAGTAAAAACACCACTTAGCCTTGTTCTACTTCCTACATGTGTTTTCCCTTGAACTGAACTCGCTAGTCCCAACTCCATTCCGAGCATCTCCTGTACACACCTCCTTTAGCCACAATAGAGACTAAAGAGTTTGGGCTCCAATTTCCAGCTTCCCAAGACGGATGGACCATAATAATATTACTTTTTCTGTGCTGCATTTTATTATTTTTCATAGTGAAATCTGTAAAATAGAGGCTGTTAGAGCTTTGATGTATCAAACTATCTGTACCATACTTAAATCTACCAGCCTTGGAATGGCTTTCCTGTTTGGCTTCTAGATCAGAGGATAGAAGCAGCATCCTCCTAGCCTCTCTGTGTGTCAGACCATTCATCAAGTGAAAGCAAACAGCCAAAAGGAACACGTATCAGGCCAGAAACATGTCTCCACTGAAAGGCTTATCACCTCTTTCCAGCTGGAAAAACAAACAGAGGAACTATTCTGAATGCCAGAAACGCCCTTTAAAGCTTTGATGCTCAGAGCATACTGCAAACATGCCCACATCACCGCTATTTTGACCTGCTGCAAGATATGCCATCCATTTTATAATTTAAAAGCAGTTATATGTCAGTTCAAATGTATTTTCTTAGCTGCAGTTATTCCTTTGCATCTGGGCCTGCAGCAAGCATTGGGGGGCAGATTCTGCTCCCTTTGCTCATGAGAGTAAGTGCTTCTCTAGCCAGGCCAATCTACTGACATCCATTAGTTTCCTGCTTATTCCAGTTATGTGCGGAAATGTTAAAATCATGTTGCAGACAGACACCTCACTGAAGACAATTCCTGTACACTCAGAAGGTAGGTTTTGACACAGTAACGTCCTGAATCCCTCAGAGAGCATAAGCTAGATCTCCAGAAACTACAGGAGAGAAACTCAGCTGTTTTCTCCCTCTGTATTACCTTTCCTACTTCCCGCTTTTCCCTGAGATTTGGGATCCCCTAGTTTTCATTTGAAGGAACCACACTGGAGAGATTAAGACTTAACATCATTGGTAGTTCCCAGAGATCACTACATTTCACAGATAAAACAGTATCCTTTAATATGATGGTGGTATAACACTACCAGAAACATGAAAATGCTAAAATTACCGATTTACATAGATTTAATTAGCTAGTATATCTTAACACGTCAACAAGGAAGATAAATTTTGTTTCCTTTTGTTAGAAGAAAGCCTAAAGTCTAAAAAACAAAGGGACAATTTAAGCCTGTCATTTATATAGCTCTAATGCTGCCAGTGCTGGAATCACATACGCAATCAGAAGTTACTAGCAAACACTAAAAGCACAACGAGCAGCAGGAGACTCATGAATTCAGAGCCCAATCTGACAGGAGGATGCAGAGTTCTTTCTAAGAGAAAACAGAAGACAAGCTTCAAGTGCTTATCCCTGAAGTTGGTGGCATCCTCTGTTGCCCATGACCCCTGCAATGGGCTCTCTGAAGAGCTCAAGCGTTCACTCGGAGCACAAAGAGGGTTTGGGTTTTGCTTTTCAACTCAGCAAGCAGTTTAGGAGCCAGAACACCCAGCTGCCCATTTCAATATGCTCTATTGAAGCCAGAAACCTACTGGGGTTTGCTTTACTGTGAATGGATACCACGGGGGTTATAGATTTGATTTCAATTGCCATTAACTGGATGTAAACCAGGATATTAACCTTTTACTGCAAAACTTTACAGTGGCAGCATTCTGTGCGTAATAGGAAGCCTCACATTTGATCCATGGGATCATTTTGCGTTTTCAAACACTTATCCAGGAAAAAGCCAGGTTGGTGAACTCTGCTTACTGACAATTCAGGCAAACAGCAGGCTATATTCTCCACGCTTGTCCATTCCCATGGAGTTTCAGTTTAAATTTTACCCGTCTTTACAGCACTGCCATTAAACTCCGGGACCTTTTAAAAATCTCCCTGCTTTGGAGATTCACAAAACTGCTGATCCTAATTCCAAGGTAAAAATTCAGAAAGGGCTGAGTTTTCCAGTCATCTCTGTAAAAAGAGAATATTATCCCTCCAGATTCTTAAGTACATAAGACGGGGGGAAAAGGTGGAAACTCTGAAAAAAGGAGACTGGTGCACCTTTAAGTGAACTAATTATCAATAGCACTAAAAACATTCAACCCTGTAGAAAGCCGTGATAGGTAATGATGCTGTGAAAACACTAAAACTGCTCTTAGTTTGAGGACCTTTACTTTTAGAACTGCAGAAACTCAAATCAAAACACAACCCAGCAGGACTTCAAAGAAAGATGCTCCATTCTCAGATTACAATCTCAGTTCACCTGTTTGCTCCCCAGAGATACTATAGATGTACATCTGGACATAAGAGCAGTTATGGGATTTCCAGGGTAACAATGCCAAAGCCATCCTCTTCACTTACTGAGAATAAAATTGATCTACTGAACTCTGCTAAATCACTGTCTCCCCACAAGATTGTTTGGACAGTTTAATTTCACACAGGAGGTTTCACTCTTCTATTTCAGCATGTTCATAACTCTTGTTGACATTTATCAGACTTAGATCAAGGAGAATACTCCCATCATGGTTCAATTTTCTTTGTGAATTCACATCCCACATAAAAGATACTCCATTCCAAAAGCTCTCCCTGTGCAGTTAACTTACATCATCATAAGATGACTATTTTTATTCATTAGATGAGTGTCATGACTATTAAAATATAAATTTCTGTAACAATACAATCCACAACAGAATACATCAAGTTCAGAAAATTGTCAAGAGTGTTTTAAAGCCTAATGCTAAGACAGCAGCTGATGATAGACAGAAGGGGAGCAGAGAGGGGCTGAGGAGAAACAGAAGAGCCACAAGCAGAGCCAAGCACCCTTGGTGGGGCAGAGCAGGGCCCACCAACTTTTACAGCCAGGTCAACTGATGCACATGGCTTGCAGCACTGCCCTGGTTCGCATGGCGTGCAGCCCCTGTGACTTACAGCTCTCTGCTTTCGGGTGGCAGGAAAGTAATAGGCACCATAAAAAAACTTATTTTTTCAAGGCTGTGGCTCCTTCTGCTACAAGAGAATCTGTATTTTGTGCAGATTTGTCTATCCAGCAGTATGACACGCATCCTACAGGCATATTCATTTCACCAGAGACCTTTCTGAAAGCACTGTAACCAGATTATTTTCCAGACTTACGTGAGCCATTACAAGCCAGGCCTAGGAGTCAGTGAAAATGAAGAAGATAATTACAGAACATTTTAAAATAAGTAAATAAAAAGCAGAAATTCCACATTTTAGAAGAAAAGAGGAAAAGTTTAAGGAACTGATAATGGCAGAAAGCAGCACTGGTCAGGGTTTAGGTGTTGGTTTTTTTCATTTTTGACTGAGATTTAAACCCTGAATTTGCATAACTGCTTTTAAGGGTCTTTAGGCAACACATTCTTCCATAAGATTGTGTCATTTTAGCCCAGGGTGAGGAAGAAAAGAACTGTCAACATTTGAAATGCAGAAAGTTTAGATCTGGTTCAATTCAAGTTGATTTTCATTGTCCTCCAAACATTAGAATGTTGCTTTGCACCATTCTAATGTTCACCAAACCTACACCTTCAGTTAGACCTTAGCGTCACTTTGAAATGCATGGGATGAAGTTCTTCAGCTAGGGAGAACTGAAACAGAGCAGTCAGCAATTTTTCAGCCAAGGCAAGGGCTTCTGAGCACCAATAGTCGAGCCTCTAAACTTCCTCCTGATCTCTTCGAGCTCGATTTTGCACTGGTCAAGTTCTTTAGGGACTCCTTGTTCTTCCCCAGATCTTCTACTATCTGGGAGGGTTGAGGCGCTACATGTTTATGCCATGTCTAAGTCCCTGCAAAGTTTTATCCCACATGCTTAGCGTAGAACTACATGATTGAGCACCACACAGAGTTACCACAACCATCTTCATTTAAAGGAATTAAGATTACGATACTTGGGTCTAGCGTCCCAGTGTTTAAAGCATGCACTGAGTAAGTACAAGAACTGAATTCTGTCTCTCAAACCAAGGGATTCAGAAAACCATACTTTTCCCCTGCTAGAAGAATGCTTAGGCTGTATCAGCTACTTAGAGTTACAGAGTAAGAAGAAAAAAAAGGGTGCGTACTCATCACTTTTCTTGTCAAGTCAATGTCACTGCAAAACGTACTGTGATTTATCGGCCAAAGGGCTCATTTAAGAGAAGGGAAACACAATTTCTAGTACTTGGTCACATTTTGTACACAGAAATCAGTGCAGTTTGTCACTGATGAAATTATCCTATTTGAGTCTGCAGTGATCTAGACATGAACATTAATTCCTTGATATTGTATTTCTGAAAAGGCAAAAGCCACTATGTCCAGTAAAAGAGAGAAGAACAATACTAGTGAATATTGAAACTGCACTAAAAGCTGCAATGAAACATATAGTGTGAAATGTACCTGGTGACATAACTCCAGCTGCATCCCACACAAGAAATAATAAATAGCAGCAGGACATCTGAGAGGTCTGTGATTTATATCTGAGAGCAACGAATCTGAAATCCTATGTTGGGGGAAGAAGATGGTAGAGCTTTCTACCGGAACATATGTAGAACCAAATACAGTTCTGAAACTGAGAGGCTAACATTTGCTTTCTGATTATTACAAAATGGCTAGTTAAATTCCCAGTGTCTTAAAGGTTTGATAAAAAAAAAAGAATAAATACAAAGCATTAAGGCTTCATTTTAAAGCCTCCAGTGAACTTTTTGGAAATGTTGTTTTAGGGAAGAATGCTCAATCCACATGTTATAGGTTAATCATATGAAAAACTAACTCCACTTTTAGCATTCCCAAGGGAAACACTGGGTGAGTTAAAAGGGGAGACAGGGAAATTAACTGCAATAACAGAATAACTAAATACATTTAGCCAGGTTTCTCTTCAAATAAATTTTAAAATAAAGATTTGTTCAAGTTACAATTGTACCCTTGTATAACAGAGCTCAGAGTCCTGGAAAAGCTAGGTTCTGCCTTCTCAGATGGATCAGAAGTATTACGTGTAAAGCTGAGCAAAGGGGATACTATGGAGATGAACCTTCCCAGCTACTGTTGCCTGTTCGGAAAATGGTGGATTAAAGAGATAGGGCAAGTAGGAAGTAGAAGCTGGATAGAGATGGGGAAGGAAGGTGGATACTAACATACCTTGCCATAGCTCTGACAGCAGACAAATTCAGATTTGGAGAGTTCAGATCATGGTTTTACACATGTCTTTCAGTTCTTATTGTAGTGTACACTGCTATAATAAACCGTTTCAGAATTATTTGCTCCTAAAGTGACACTTTACATTAAGTGACAGTGTATTTAATACAAGAAACAGTTCTGATTGACTAAGAATTTCTAGAGTGAGGATACTTGGGAAAGTCTTGCAAGTCAAAAGCCTGGCAGAGGTGGGGGGTGGCTGGAGCAAACATCCACAAAAATCTATGTTCTAGTTTCCTTGCTTTTTGTAACATCCACTCTATTTTACAGCCTAAAATTGCACCCCAATTTTAGAGGGCCTTTAGCATTGAAATCATAAGATTACTTCACCTGCATTTAATATCTAACCTTTTCACAAACCAGTTGCTCACAAAAAAAATGGGAGAGGAAGTCCAGATCTGCTTAATTTATTGCATAAGGAATTATGTTAATTCTATTACTGCATCGCCTAGGAGGCTGTTTAGATACACAACAGTTATCTCATTAGCAAAAACAAACCATCTTTTGTCCAAGGAAAAAACCTAAACACAGCTATTCAAAATATTGTCTGCAACAAGATGCACTCGCCGCACTCGCTTTCCAGGGTATCACATCACCACAGGAAAGCCCAGGTGTACCAGGCTGTGGTTACACGGTCACTTGAATTCACAGCACCTCTCTGTAATACATCTGACAATCCCCTGCCTCTCCCCATCTCTCAGATTAGTTTTCAGCAGATCATTTATTTTATTCAGCTATGATTCAGCAGCATAATCCTTACCGTGAGCACAAGAGAGGTGGTGGGAATGAACCAGGAGGATGCAGGGAGTCAGATGGACTCATCCCTTTCAACAATAGGATGGACTTATGTGAAAGGTACCATCGAGGAACTGCCTGAGAGTTTTTTAAGGGCCACAGGATCCGCCTGCAGGACTTCATTCACAGCCTGTACCTCTTACAGGATGTTTCCTTCAAGGTCTGGCTGGTCCCCTCCTCCCTTCCTTGGAAATGTACCTGCTTCCTCTGTCAAACTCATCTTCTTGTTTCCTTATTCAGTCCCAAACTCTTTTAGTCTTCCCAAGATCAGACTTTAAAGGCTTCACCAAAATCCAGCTCTGTTCTTTGGGGAAAGCTGCTCTCTCTAGCTTTCCCACAGGGAATTTGGAGGAAACTTCCTCTCTTTAGACCAAGGAGGCAAAGCAAATCAAATGTTGCTTTCAGTGGCCAACATGCTTATTGGTGGTTGTCTTGTGGCCCATTTCTGTTTCTTAGGACATCAAGCATATGACAAGAATGCAAAGACAGCCAAGCATATAAAAGGTTTGCAGTATTAAAACAAGATTCGGAAATGCTACCTAGACAAAGTCCACAAACCCTCAGAGTCAACAGTGCATAATGAAGATATACAACATCCTTAGCCTGGAAAACAAATCCAGCTGATTATCTCTAGATGGAATGTAGGCCAGGCTGGTGATGAGAGGAACTGGTAGCATAATGATTTACCGACAAGAGTTTTCTAAAGGGGAACAAAAATTGGCATGAAGAAAAACATTAGTTAAAAAAATACATCTAGTACCATCAAGAAACTGCCAAGGGGAAAACTTTGAAAGTGTAATAAAATATCAAAGCTTTGGAGACTTCAAAACATTATGCCCTGGCACAAAGCTATTCTTAATACTCATCATGCAAAGACAGCATGCTAGTGGCTAAATGCCATGGTAACTCAACACAATGAGATTCAGCATTTCTTCTTACTCTACCCGTAAGACACACCTCAATTTCTAGGAATAATGATGTTAAGATTGATGTTTATTAAAAGTAGCAAAATGTTTTTATTTTATACGGTATTAAAAGCGCTGTGCTGCCTGAGCTCACTACGTATTGGATGACCTTGAAAGCGCCTGAGTCACCGGCAGTTCCAGCTGCGATCTAAGCAACCATCTTAAATCTTATACGTTGTCATGTTCTCATTATCTGGACTTTGTACTTTCCTACCATGAAAGGATTTTCACATAAATTTCACATACAGGAAATGAAGCACAATGTAATTACAGTGTCCAACAGCTCCAAGGCAGATAGATAGCACAAGGCATGGAACACAGTTCAAGAGTAAGCTTTCAATAAATGTCACCTATTAGGAAGGATCTAAATGAAACATATATCACTAAGCCACTCGCTTCTAAATTATATCATTATCTCATCACGGGAATAAGGAGTTATAAGGTTTCAGCAATTTCAAATAATCAGCTTTCAAGCAGATTTCTCAAAGGGACTTTCATTCTTTGCTTTCACACATCACCATTTGGACTTTAACATATACTAGAAAATTCTATTATACTGTATTAAATTAAGTTATCCCAATGAAAACATCTCTAGTAAGGTTAACCCAGACATTTAATAATCCATTAGCACCCTCACTTTTTCAACATAATTTTTCTCATAATAGCTTTTTAGTCTCAAAAGGAAAAGACACAGCTATAGAGCTTTTGAGTATTCTAAATTGATGTGATTCAGAAGCAATGCTACAATGATGAATAAAAATCACATTTTAACCCCTGAATTCAGTGGATGGTAAGTCAGATCCATAGCCTTTGCATTAAATGCTCATAGCCTAGTTTTTAGAAGACAGCACAGACCACTCACATCTTCAAGGGAAGATCCTTTCTTAAGCCATTTTTGCAGAGTAAGGATCTCAGATTTTTTGCATGTTTAGATTTGGGGGGCTTTTGTGTGTGCTATCCTCAGTGCAAACGGATTATAAACACAATGCAAAAAATGCAAAATATAGTTTACTACCACCAAGGAAATACTAAAAAAATGCAATATCTCTATATTTCAAATAGTCCTTTTTCCAAGGACCTCATGATGCAAATACATAAGCCTTACTCTGATGCTGAATTAAAGGTTATCAATGAGATTACAGAGGTGGAGTGTTTAAGCCCCAAAAGTTAGACAAAAAACCTCAAATTGTATAAGCAGTGTAGAGACTTTCTCAGATACTGCGGTAACGACTGTCCCCCTTCTGCCAGTACACATTAAACACATGCTGGTTTTCTTAAGTTTGTCTATTGTGTTCACTGATCTCATGATATTTTTACATGCTTCGTAGGTGGAATGCTTTGAGAAAACCCTATAATAGACAGCATGGGTTTAGCTAAATTAACTCATCTAAGATTTGATATGTGCTACAAAAATGCATATGGACAGCTTCTAAGGCTTATACAAAGCAGTTTAAGCCTTGATAATAGGATTGTGGCTCACAACCTGTCATTAATATTTAGCTTTTCATTAATGTTGCACAACAAAATTAAACTGATCAGCTTCGTGTTTTGCTCCCCTTTCTTGTCTTTCCCTGCTTACAATGTGATCATGAAATTCTCTTCTAGTCACAAAATTTAATTTTCACACATTTTTTTTTAAAAAGCATATGTTCTTAAGGTTTTAAGATATGTGGTTCTTTTCATAATTTAAAAATGTTTCCAAGGTGAAACCTAAACATAGAAATTGTATCAAAGGAATTAGGTAAATTTTTTTACAGGTTTAATTAAAGAGTGCAATCTCTTTCTATACTTGTAAATCATCTTAGCTGTAACTAAGACTGATTTGTTTAATTGGGTAACTGGTTTAAATGCCTAAAGAATTAAACTGAACCAACTCCAAGTTAGGAAGTTATTTAATTCAGCCTGTGCAATTTGTACACATAGACAGACCTTAAATTTGTATTCTAATTCAAAGCACACAAAAGTGAGTGAGAGAACAGAACCACTGAAAGTATTGGTCTAATTGATCTAATGAGTTCTTTCAAGATGAGCACTCATTTCGAAAGGGGTGCCATATCTACCAATAGGTAAGAAAAGATGACAAAAATAAATAAGGGGGGGGGGGGAGGGAGAGAAAGAAAAAAACCCCAACATTAGTAGAAGTTACTTCTTTTCAAAGTAGTCTTACTTTTATCAGCAAAAGGATTTTCCTTTGAGGCTTCATTTCTATTACCACACAACAAATCTGCCATCACAAACACAGATGTTCCCTTAAGTCTGCACAAATGCCAAAAGCTCTTTGTCTTAATATCCACTCTGGAAGGACTTCTTGTTAATGAGGATGGATTTACAATTTCAGTAATGTTCCTGCATCTGCTGCTGGTCCTTAGCCTTTCCCTTCAACGTGATCCAAGTCAAGTACTATACAAGATGAGCCTGGAGGAAAGCAAAGCATATAACGAGCTCCTTGTAGGCAGAAGGCCAGTGAGGAGACAGGGTGAGAATAGTATACTGCTTTTATTTGTAAAATAAATGTATATGCGTGATCAATTTTATGCATCTAGGGATGATGAATAGGCTGAGGACCCCTTCATCGGCATGTGACAGTAGGCTGAGAGTGCAACAATAATGCTGGAAGTAAACTGGAATTTGCTGGTCTGAATTAAATGCATTGGTAATTAAGTTCACCATTAGATGCAGTTTCCAGTGCTGGGGGCGGGGGGGGGGGGCGGGGGGGGGGCGGGGGGGAAGAAGAAAAAAAAAAACAAAAAGAAAGGCCATCCACATCCACACCTCTCGTTACACATATAAGCATAAATCACCATAAAGAACGGCATTTCCAGGAGAACTTTCAGGATTTAATACCTCGCTCGTAGCTGGAGGAGTCTGGCAGGGGCAGCCAGCTCTTCTGACCATTTTTTCCTGCAGAGAGAGCAGAAAGCTCCACCGTGTGGCCAAGTTACTTCCTTGGCTATTGCTTGCTATCAGAGTTAACGGGTTCCCTTGGTAAACATGTTTTATCCTCAATAACATTTAAATCAGTTCTTGAGAAAGCAAACAAAAAGTTCAAAAGAAAATATTTTCAGTTAAGCAAGAAAAAAGGTGGGTAGTTTATTAGGACACATTCTGATCTGAATATTTCGTTTCAACTATCACAATCTCATTTGAAAACCTTGAAATGTTTTCCTTGGCCATTTGACCAGCAACTCTACCACAATTACAGTTCCTGAACTAGTAATTGCTACAATTTGGAACTTCAGCTGTACGGTCCATTCAAATAGCAATAACCTTGACTCATACAATTATTATTTTATTATTATTCTCCCTTCTTGTTCTTTTCCACTAACTTACTTGCAGTACACTTGTGACACAACACTTCTAGCTGAAAAACAACTCCCGATACAGTTGTATAACTAGTTTAACTGCACAGCATAAGATGGGACTGGGAAGCTGAGATAAGCCCAAGAATACTGAAGTCATAGAAAATCGATGTGAAAGTTTAGAAACAATCAAATTCCTATTTGAATTCCAGATTGGCATTTAAAACTCAAAGACTGTTGTTCAGATTCATTAATAAGAAATAGTGAGCAATTAATTAGGAACAAAAGAGAGAACTATGTAACATGCAAGGTACTTCTATTATCCTTTTTTCTTCCTCTCTGAGATATATGGACCGCATCACTTTTTTATCTAGAGTTAGATTTTTCTCTACTTTTAATATCAGAAACATTAAGAATAAAACATTTTTTACTTTATCTTTTTTGCTTAAGTCTTTAGTGAACTTTTTAAGCACTACTTCTTCAGTATAGCAGAAATATTCATTAACTGTTTAATATCTGCAGATGACTAGGGAAATTAGTGTTATTGTTATCAACAGGAAACCTAAATGAAGGGATATTTAGGTTCCAATTCAAAGTCTGCTGAAGGTTTTCAGTAGTTTTTCCAGTGCTTTCTTAGGGCTTTGAAAATACTTTAGTGGGAGCGAGGATTCCAACTGTACAGACTTTGAAAATATCATTTCCCTAGGATGATGACTCCACCTTCAATTAATTGCCCATCAAGGAGCAGCTGAAAATGTGGGAGTGCAATATAGCTTTCTTCAAAGGCTGGTCCCACACCCTCTGACCTACAACAAATTAATAATTTACAGAAACATCTTCTGCTGAAAGGTGAAGCTCAATAAGTAATTAGATGGTTTTGATACAGAAGAGAGATATCTGATTTACATGATTAATGTGTTTCCTAGAAACGTGACTCCATTGTGTAACTATCATAGAACAAATTTCTTTCTTCTCATAATGATGAATAATAAAATCAATATATTGTAAGTGCCAGATCATAAAACAAGCTTAGAGTGCAGACCACATGATATGTCATGTTCATAGGAGTTTTTGAAGGTAAATGAAAATTACAGTGGGTACAGCAGCGACCTTTCAACTGCTAGAGTATTCTTCTGAAAACTCTTTTCTCAGGCTATTAGTTTAATCCACTGTTTACTTATTACAGAAAGTCTCCCTGAAATAAAATTAAGAGGGTGATGCATCCAATACTGAGTGCTCTGCTCCTCCTGCACACCCAAAGTAACAATTCATATTTTACAGAATTTGTCTAAGTTCCAGGTCCAGACATTTACGCTGTTCTGTTTAAGAACAAGAAACTAATCTGATTTTGTTATAATCTGATCTGGAATTTGTAACATGACCTAATATAAAGACACCAGATCAATGAGCTTAGAAACCTACACTTCTCTAAGGAAAAAAGCCAACAGAATAAATCCACAGATATATGGAGACAAAACAACTGGAATCTGAGATGAATGTAGCTAAACAAGATTCTATCATTTGAGATGACATACGCTAATTTCCTGGAACATTTAACATTAACATTATTTGCTGTAGATCAATTAGGAACCAAAAATACCAAATCAGTAGATCACAAAGCTCCATTTCAGAAGGTGCAAATTCTCACACACCCATTCCTGATAGTGATACTCTCATTCTGGCCAGCGCAGCACCTAACAGAGAATTCCGTAATGGCGAAAAAAAAAAAAAAAAAAGGCATAAAAGCAATGCCAGTGTTTCCTGATTAGTGGAAGTGTCTGCAAGATACAATTTTATAGAAGCGGAAAATGTAGCAATGCGTCAGCTACCAGACAACCACGGGAAGAACTAGAGGGGAACAGGTTGCATCAGACCTGATGCTGGAAGCTTGGTTATTCAGGATGCTATGACTCATACCACATCCAAATCAATCCAAAAGGAATTCCTCTGAGACTCATATGACAAACAGCATGTTGTCATCTCTAAATGTGCCACAAAGTTCAGATCTCAGAAGATCTAAAAGATCAGCGAGCAATGAGTTTCACTGACAGTTCGTGAACCATCCATGTTTCAACAAATAACATGAGCAACATATAAAGATGAATTTATCAGATTAGGACAAATTCTTGAGAGATTCCTAGGCACATAAGTTACAGGGGAAACATTGAGATGTTTGAAGATTTTCTTTTAGTAACAAAGATCTTTCAAAACCCGGATAGCCATGTCAATAATTATTACACACTCAGGTAATTACACTTTGATTTAGCTCTCACATCTCATCCCATGTCTCAGATCTGGTTGACAACTGCTTAATCAATTTATGTTGCCTTTTCACCCAAACGTAGGTGGTTTGGCTGTTTAATCCTTTTCACTGCAAGATCATCTGTTGGGGATAATAATCTCTAAGCATTTAAATGAGTGCTACAACAAACTGCAATCTCCTGATCAGACAGCAAGAAAATGTCTCTATTTTTCATCCTTTTCTGTGTACACATTTCTGAAGCACAGTTTACAGAGCAGCCCTCAGTGGTGGACCAAAGCCAGAGGAACCTTAGGAGGAAGCAGAGGCCACAGCCTCTCCAACTTCTCAACTCTTCACGAAGCTTTGGATGTGAGCTTCTAGTGGCAGCCTTTTACCATAGCCTCCCAAAATGGCGCACAGATAATCTCGGTTTCCAGTTCAGAAATTTACCCATGATAAACCACATACATATTTGGAACAAAGGCATGAGCCATCACCGAGAAGCCATTTCCACACTGCCACTATATCAAGGAAACAAGGTCACTATGAGACAAACCTGAGGACTGGAAGCCTCTATTGCCAAGTGGAGAGTTAAACAAGGGCAGCTCACGTGGTGGTGGTAGGCCAGCTTGCTAGAGATCTTCAGGAAGTTCCCCTAGGGAATTCAAAGAAAAACAATATTCAGTCCTACAAACATATTTCTACCTGGCTAGGTTGACAGCCTCTGACTACCTTTCCGACCCAAACTGCCAATGAAGCGCCAGAAGCTGAAAGGGAAGCTTCAACCAAAATACGTAACAGCACATGCTGTGGCAAAAGGCTGATTGCCGGCAGCAGTACAGCAGCAGGACACAGGGATAAGCATTGTCAAAACACATTAAGAGTCCTTAGAGAAGAATTTGTGAACTGAATGGCCTGTACCTCCATCACTCAATCCTGTGAGGACAAATCTGTTTCTGAAGAAAGCTTACTTGGTCTCTGCCTTCCTATAAATTGAATCCACAAAACCCTCAGTAAAATGATTGCTATTTCTAGTGAAGTGAGCATCCTTTGTTTCACTGATTTGCAGAGCAAAGAACTGCCAAAAAGACAGAGGGGAAGACAGTAAAGCAGTTATGAAAAGAAAGGCAATACCATCCCCAAGTCAAAGTTGGCTGGTTGAGTTGGCAGGATGGGAACAGTAAGGGTATAATCAGAGAAAATGGGAAAACAAAAGGCATCTAAGTTGACAGGAGGAGGAAACAGAAATGGACTGTTCAGCCTTTTGGTACTGCTGTCAAACACAACTAACCCTTCCAAGGCTCCTTAGGGAAGTCAACAGCAACTCTGATCATTGCTGTGCCATAACATAATAAATTTAGCTTCAGCAAGAAAAGGACCTTCAGCTGCTCTGCAGGCAGTGCCCCAAACTCTGCATGCTTACTCTCATACTCTGTGGTGATTGGGGGGGGGAACAGGATTTAAATGTGAAGGAGAAATTGTCTACCACTATCTACAGTCACTATCCACTGACATATGCTGTAGGACTCGGCTCACTCTGACCCAGTAAAAATTCATTGTGAGAAGGAAGTAAAGGTTACAGTTCAGACGTTACCAACAAGGCTACGTGCTGCTTACTACGTGTGCGCCTCAGCGAGCGTGTAGAGGCTCCCCGCGAGGTGGCTGCAGAGACTGCGGCATTACAGCCCAAGGGGCAGCGGCACAGTCAAAGGCTCAAAGTATTTCAAATGCACGTGGACTCTCCAAAAAGTTGCTTCTTGCAAAAATGCAAATCCTTGGGAGATTTGTCAAAACCTCATTAAAAAGAATAAAAAAGAAAAAAGTTAAACAATTCCCTCTTTTTTTGAGGTGGTGTTTTTCCTTCCTGTTTTTCATTTTGTTGTTCTCATTCAGTTTTTCGTTATATGCTGCACATGATTCAAATCATCAGCATCAGATTATTTTTTCTTTCTCTTTTTTTGAAATAAATGATTTTTGGAAGATCATCTGAAGCAACTACATTTCCATCTTCTGCAATTATGCTTTTGGTGTTGATTACACTGAGTGTCAAACCGTTCATCTTTCCTGTGTTTGGCTGACATTCAGCTGTTTCTATTGCTGTTCACGGTGCCCGGTCGCTATACCACCTATGCCTTTTCATTTTGTATTTTTTTATATTTGGCCATTCCACGCCCTAGCTCGACATCGGCTGTGGGTCTTAAGCTCTAATTCAGCCAAGGAACATATGCATAAATCCAAACATAATCTTGGGCATGAAAAGCTTGGCCAGTCACCTAGCCCTAGAAACCTTGTCCTGACGAGGAAGATCAACAACCTAAACAGAAATCTATGCCAAATACTCCTACTCACTCTGTCTTAACGTGAACAACTGCAATCCAAATTCTACCTCACCCTACCTGAAACAGTTTTAGCATGGTTAACACAAAAACTTTACTCCAGAGAGATCTACATGCCCTTACCCTAATTGTAATTTCCTGAGGTCTGAAGGACATACCATTGATTTTAGCCTGGTAACAGTGTCCTGGTTAATTTTCTTTATAGTAGCTGGTATAGTGCTGTGGTTTGGATTTAGTATGAGAATAATGTTGATAACACACTGATGTTTTTAGTTGTTGCTAGGTACTTGTAGTGACTACACTAAGTCAAAGACTTTTCAGCTTCTCATGCCCTGCCAAGGTGCACAAGGAGCTGGGAAAGCACAGCCAGGACAGCTGGCCCGAACTGGCCAAACGGATATTCTATACCATAGTACATCATGCTCCGGATATAATGGGGGAAGCTAACTGGGAGGTGGGATCACTGCTCGGAAACAGACTGGGTATTGGGTTGTTTTTTTCCTTCTGCATGTGGTGAACAATTGCATTTGTGCATCACTTGGTTTTTTTGTGTTTTTGTTTTTATTCTTCTTCTTCTCTTCCTTTGTTATCCTATTAAACTGTCTTTATCTCAACCCATGAATTAGGTGGTGGGTTGTTTTTTTTTTTTTTTTTTTTTAATTCTCATCCCCATCCCCTTGGGGGAGGAAGGGTGAGCAAGTGGCTGCATGGTGCTTAGCTGATGACTGGGGCAAAACCATGACAAACAGATATTAAATGTCAACACAGCCCAGGATCCCTTTTTTTAGCCTGTGTCTAATTATAGCCTTAGATTGGAAAGTCCCACAGAGAAAACCTACAGAAAACTTTTCCAAAATGCATCTCTATCCCTCTCTTGGTTGAAATGTAGCTCTTATCAGGTTTCTCCGCCATTCAGAATTTTTACACTTATTCAAAGTCATTTGATATGCCTATATTGGAGAAAACTTTTGGCTAAACAGTAAACCAAAGCCTACCTATTTCTACCCTGTCAGGCTTTAGGCATGATTACTTACGGGTTTTTATCCCCTTCTTACCAGGCAACCATTTTTCCAGACTGATTCTTGTAAAGTTTAATCAAAGTATTGATGCCAACCTCAGCCACAACCTTAGCATGCAAGCCGGCTACTGTTACCAACTTTGATTTTCATCTAGGTCTAATGAGAAACCCTATTGTTATCCTTTAAATGTGCCCAACCATCAGCCAAAAAAAAAAATCTACCCTCAAACACATACTTAATACCTTTGTGTTTTGGGGTTTTTTTTGCTTGTCTGGTTTTTTTGTTTGGGGTTTTTTTTTTATATCCCTCTTCCTGCCCCAGCAGTGAACAAAACGATTCAGTGTCAGACCTGCATGGACCTCATTCATCAGGAAACACACCCCCCCCCGATTCAACTTTCCAACATGCATCAAACTTCATGGCCTCATCTAAACCCAGTCCCTTAATTTTCATGATTACAGTGTATGCAAAGTAATGCGAGTCACACAGATATCCGTTTGGATAAGGCAATAACGACTTTGTTCTCTAAGCCCTGAATGTGCACATTTAACCTTCTGAAATCAATTTTTATGGCCATTACTAGCTGTTGTTTCGTGCTTGTGGATTTGAGGCTTGGCTCTTATTGAAGAGTTGATTGATTAATTTCAACATTGCAGAAACCTCATTTAGCTAGGGGGACGTTTCCAGAGTTTAATTTTCTAACTGAAAAACAACCATAAGAGTGCATTAAAATTATCTAATTTTGAAACTCCAAACCTTTTCATAAGAATCTGCATTTGGACATACTTATCATTTTTTAAAAAAATACTTTCAATCATTACGTCACTGAAATTAGCCATGTGTATAATTTTTTCCCCTCTTCTTATTATAGAATGTGAAGGAGATTCTCTTGTAGCCTGCTTGCAATTTACAACCTCTAAAAAGTGTGAGAATTAAGAGAGAGTTAAGATACCCCAAAACAAGGTCCAGAACATACCACGTACAGGCTGCGGTCCTAGATTGTGCATAAATACGCAAGAGACAAATGCTAAACCAGACAAAACTATTTATTTTAGAAATATCTCATTACTAAAGTAGAAAGGACAGTTCATCACTTTGTTTCTGTTTCCCTGGGAAATTGTTCCATGAACGGAATTTCCCACCAAGAAAAATTAATACTTTACTAATATTTTATTTTAAATTAAGTTAAATTATGATCATTTGAAGAAAGTCATAAAATTGCCATCTAATTTCTTTTCCATTTTCCCTTAGAATTTAATTCAATACGTGATAAAGAATATGAAAATGGGAGAGGGCCTCTTTTTTTATATCTACACTTGATAGTTGTGACAAAAGAATGGGTAGTAGTAAATATTTGAGGAAACTTTAAATCTTCAAAAAACAACACGATAACGTGGAACACTTTCATGTACAATTCACAAATCAGCCTTTGAGGCGAAACAAAGCGCACTGCAATATTCTAAGATTTTTGAAAGAAGGGATATTTTTTATCCAGGCTTAGGAACAAAGGAAGTTGCAAAAGAATGATTCCTCAATGAACACACAAAGATGAAGAAATTGTATCATTAGATAAAGTATGTGAAGAAAGTTACTTTCCCTGCTCAGCAAATGACTATTTTCCCCCTTTCACAGAAGTCCTGTAACAGCTCACTGGAGAAGTTGAAAAAACCTGGTAAGAAACACTTTTATAATATATATAGATTTATACAGAATAAGCATTGTCAATCAGAGATGAACTTTAATTTTTTTGAATGTTTCACATTGTGAAGTATGATTAAAATTCATGTATCATCATTTGCAAAAAAATGTTAGCATTAAATTATTATTAAGCTATATCCTGAATATAACCATTAACTTTACATCCATTTCTTTTAAATTACAACCTATCCTGCATGTATTTAATTTTTCTATAAGTGATACAGACAGATGAATATATATCTTATAGAAGTATGGAAACAAATGGAATATTAAAATCACTATGAAATTATGTGTGTTCAGAACATTTATATCTGCTGTCTGAAAAGGCCATATCAGATATATTCAGTAGATTAATCAAGTTGCTGTAGGCATTGTAATTATGCAGCAAGACAAGTGACACAAAGAACAAATATACTTTGAATGGTTTTATGATATCTAATATTGATAGGTTTGTTGATTGCACTTACTCCTCTCCAGAACCTGCTTGCTTTTTTACTCTACTGATTCTAGTTGATCAATACCATACAGTTTTTCTCAGCCGAGAGGCTCACCTTTCATTACTTCAGATGCCCTTCTGTATGGACTTATGATTCTGCACGTTTAAACCTCAATGCTTGTTTGACTTATTCTCACCTTTCAGGAGGCACGAAAATGCTGAAGAATGCTTATAGATGTCCATGAAAAACATCCCTTACGGAAAGGCCACTTCATGTCCAAGAGGGATAGACTTATTTGTCCATCCATGCCCCTGAGGTTTTAGACAAAATACTGAGATCTCTTGGGAAATGCCTAACTGCTTAAAAGAAAACTAAGTGGTGAACAGAAAACACAACGCTCTGGAAATAAATCTTGTCTACTTGGTAATATGTACCCATTGAGAGCAATTTCTTCCCAGGATAGAAACCCAACCTAACTTCCAGACAACAAGCTGTCTCAGGAACGCCAGTCTTGGGGCAATTCTGGTAGGGTAGATGCGTTGTGGGTGAGGGGAATGGGATGTGCTCTATAGCAATTTTCTCCTGTTAATGTTGCTTAAGAAACTAACACCTAGCTCTTCCTCTTACATGGACAGCAGTACCCTAGAGGTGGCTAAGTCATATAATCCCAGAAATATCTGTACATGAAAGAGAAGCACAGTCCAACACTTATTTAACTAATTAAACAGAAAACCAGTATTAGCAGCTTTGAAAAAATCCAAGACAAGTTTAAGCATCTGGTATTTTTCACTCATCTCTCAACTTGGGCTTTCTTGGCATATGAGCTGTCTTTTGGCTGATTTCCATCACAGGCAGAGAGCTTGCATTATAGAAGTGAGAAGAGTCCTCACTTTCCCACCATCCCTCCTCACTCTGTTCCAGAAAAGCAGTGATAAGGCTAGAGTAATCTCTTTGGGCATCCCAGGCATAGCGGGACATGCGACTTCTAAAAAATTTATAGTATATCCAGTTGCAATATTTTTGACATAGTTTTCCCTACCCATCAAATTACTCGGGGATTCTTGATGGCCCTTTTGGCAACTTCTCTGGCTGTCTCCTCTGCTACAAAAGGCTGTGTTCCTTGTCAATCCTAGTCGCATTTGTGAAAAAAATAGGCCAAGACAAGATTACCAACAAATCAGCCAAAGAAGAAAAAACTTCTAACTGTTCCTCCTCAAATATTGTCATGTGTCTACATTCTGTAAAAACTGTATGTTCCCACATTTACCAAGGGTTGCAATCATTACTGAAAAAGGAAAATTTCATGTTACTAATCTTCAGAACGCTGGTGCTTGAAAAACATTCAGTCTCTTAACTGAGCTTCTTTGACTTCACTTTATCAGGAACACAACTTTACAGTAGCTGATGCCCCAAATAATTAAAACCTGTTTCTTGCACACAAACACAGGTCTTGCACGCATTCCCTCTAAACAGTTCCAGCTTCAGTTCAAGCAAGACTACAGTGAAATGTAGTTTGGGGTCTCATGTATAACACCAGAAAAAAAATATGAAAATCACAGCAGTATTAATTACAATTTGACCTCCAATGTAGACAGTTTAATAGACCATGATTTAGCAAAGCATTTAAGCAAATGTTTAAATCCCATTGATTTAAGTGGGATTTAAGTAGATATTAAGTACTTAGTTGAATTGGGGCCATACTGTGAAGGGACTCTTAGAACGAGGAAAGCACAGGAGGCTTTGGGGATCTTTATTTACAGCTCAGATATTTAACTTTGCAAATTTGGCTTAGGAACCTGTATAATACAAAAGGAGCCAAGGACAGACTGCAAGAACATTTGGCTGCCCAGGGTCACTTCAGGATAATGCAACATACCAATATGTGATAGATTTAGTTTCTAAAATAAATTTTATCTTGCAATTTACCACATATAATTTATAATTAACGTGGTTTGCCTTAATGTGTCATTCAGCACTTCACTGTACATACAGATTTCTGATACTACCAGATTTCTTGTGCTCTCATTTATTCCTCTCCCATTCTTCCCTCCCACTTTTAACCTCAACCTTCTGGTTACAGGGTGAGGAGGAGGCATACGACATTTGCTGTTTGTCAGTCAACTCTCACTATATAACTAGTAACAAAAAATAGCTGAGCAACAACTACATCATCCTGGAACATGAAGACATGGTTCTCCAAAAGGGGATCAAACCAGACATTTCATCGCAGTTAAAGGAGTTCTGTTAAAATTATATAATTTCTCTCGTAGGTGTCCTGGAGTGATATCAAAACTATGTTTAGTCTATATGTACTTTCCCAAATATTGTAGCTGTCACAGAGTATTATGTTGCCTATAGGATGACTTTTAATTATTTATCTTTTCTTCTTGAGTTCAGATGTTACGTAAGTTATCTAACTCTACAGACACTATTGCAGATGGTTGAACTATTTCTATTTATCTTGCAGAGTAGGAGTTAGTTTTCAGGGACATTAATAATTCTTGTTGTCAGTTTTTCTTTTTGGGAATAAGCCTATTTCTGGGGAGGTCTGGGAAGCTTGGAGTTTTAGGTCTAAGAATAGCCTAACAGGAAATAGAACATTATATCATGTCCAAGCACTTCCATTTGTAGTGAAATTAAGAGTCAAGGTTTTATCAAAACACCTAAGCATATTTTAAAACAGATTAGTTTTGAGACTAGTTCTGATTTAGCAGCATGCTCTGAGACTTATTAGAAACCTCTTTCTTGGTACTATCTTCATGGCAGGTCCAAATAAAAACATGACCAAATTTTAGACATCTAAAACCCCCCCTTGATTTTATTGCTCAGGTTTATTTCTAATAAACATTTAGTTACATAGATATGGCTGTAGAAATCAATAATATCCAAAATTCCCATAAATAAATAATACATTTCCGGTTAGATAAGAAAGATGAGCAATGTTTACAGGCATTTAATTTGGTGTGGGGAAGGGATCCTAACAAAATTGATCCTTGATTCATAGATAAAATTTGCAGATTTCTGCTAAACAAATTTGTGATAGTGCTAAAAGTCAATCTCACCTTTCCTGACTCCTGCCAGGTGGTAAATTTTCAGAAAACCACGTTTCATTCCAGGGATGATACACGAATCCATTCACAGAACAGCCACTACAATGAAAGTACATACAATTATTCACCTAGCTCAAGAACATCTCTCTACAACAGTGCAAGACCAAATTAATTACGTGATAAACTGACATTTCTGTCATTGCATGCACTTTTATTTCTGGTAATTAAACCCTGCTAAGGAAGTTGCATTAACCAGTGAAAATCCTGACCTTTATGGGCGCAGGTGCAGATGAATACACACAACCCTACACATACACTCAGCCCTACTAGTTCTCACCCAAGTGTGTAAAAAATGCTCTAATTCCATTACACAGAATTGGTTTGGATTTCTTAGTACTGTGTTAATCCCAGCCGGAAACTTAGGACACAACAGTCTCTGAACTGTGGCCAAATGTGTTCCTAATGATTAGCAGATAAATTAGGAAAATACTCAGCCTATTAAAATGAGCTTACGCAAAAATGTAATTGGATAGAGAATTAAATCATTCCTTTCACACTGATTAAAACAATAAAGTGGCATGATGGTTCGTGCTCTGAAAGCGTATTACCTGATATTTCATATAGTCTGTCAGAAAAAAAAGAAGAAAGAGTAACTAAGTTTTAGCAACATCATTCAAAACATTATGACTACTTAAAGAACAGTCAGTGTTTCCACTGCAAACACTTGTCCCAAAGCAAATTTTTGCAACTAAACATCAGGTAAGTATTTACAATGGAAAGAGGCTTAATTTTTCTTCATTCTCAATTATGACAAAACACATTGGTCTCATTTACCTCCTCAGTTGAATCAAATCTTTTTGATAGTAATATAACATGGCTACAAAAATCTGCTGTGACAAAAGATTTAAATGAACAACTAAATAAAAGTGATATTTTCTCAAGAAATACAGTAGAAGTTTCTAATACTTTTTGGTTTCATTTGCAGACTTTCCAAACAGTCTAAACTCCCTAGCAGTAGAAAGCAAATAGCTTATGTAGCACAGCAGTACAGTGTTTTTTATGTGCTAGAGGGGCGGAAATTAAAGATTTCTCGGTGAACTTTCTCTTCAATATATTACTACATTGAGCTGATGTCAGTTTTATTCTGAATTTATGTTGCATGTTGTCTATCTTTAAATGCTGAAGAGGGGCTATTCTCATTCAGAAAATACAAATCCATATCCCATTTCAATTAATTATGAAATAGGAAACTCAGCAATCACAGTGGGTCTGAGAATCCCGTCTGTGAAGTTAAAAGGTTCTCAAAAAAACCAAGATGTGTTTTATTTTTATCTTTTCAATATGATAAAAATCAGCCTAACAAGAAAACAATATAGTATACCAATAACAGTAATTAAGTAGCTAAACCATCTGATTGACATCAGTGTCCTCTCAAAATAAAATATGTTAGCAACAAACCCCCCTACAACTGAAACTATGAAATTCTGCAGTGAATTGTGACCCCATTGTTACTACTTTATATACAAAACACCAGTAATCCAGGATGACCTTTACATAATCAGCTAGTTACATCAATAGGACAGTTCTCAAGGGAAAAAAAAAAAATAAAAGAGGGGGGGAGCAAGCATAGATTTTTCAAAGGGGAAAAACCCTGTTACTATTTGTAGGCCAAGGTTTGCATCCTTTACAGGAAAGTGAAAGCAAAGCCCAGTAAGTCACACTCCAAGTGGATTTTTGGGGGTTCTTTTGGTCACTTTTTGCTGTTGGGCTTTTTTTTTTTGTGGTTTGTTGTTATGTTTGGGTGTTGTTGTGTTTTGTTCTTTTTAAAATCATCATTAAAGTGCTTAATAATTTAGAACAACTGTCAGCATTCTCTGCTCTAGAGAGGGTAAAGGCTGGGTCTGGTGAGCTATAACCAGGGCAACTGCACTTGGTTTGAGTCCTTCTGAAAGGGTCAGAAAATACAACCGCCAAGGTCTGCCACTGCGCTCTGTTCTCTACCTCGTTACAGAGCTGCCAGAGCCATGAATGAAGAACTAAAGCAGTATAGGATGTGTCTTTTTTCAGACTGCAGGAATCCTGAAGTACTCAAGCTAATGCTACACAGGCCTGCTTGAGCCTTGGAAGCCATCCAGTAGTTGCAATGGAGAGATCAGGAAAGATTAATTTCATCTACTGCTTGGGTAAAATATCCTGCTTTAGGGTAAAATAACACTTTTTGACCTCATCCCGGTAAGACTAGACTGTTCCTGGTAACAGAGTAATTTTAACACAGTGAAGGCCATCGCAGGTTTCAGAGAAGGCAGGCTGCTCTTTTCGTTTCCTTGGGTTTGCGACTGTCAGTTAAAAACTGCATTCCTATCTCCTACAGTAACATATACGGGGAACGCACGAGGTGGGAACATCGCCGAAGGCTCCCGGCAAGCCACTGTCAACAGCACGGCACAAGTGAAGAGATGGCACTTTGCCTGGCAGGCAAGGATGCACGGTTTCACCACCCCAACGCTTTGCTAGACTAAGACATCTACTGGGACTCGTCCAGTGACGAGACTTTAAAGGAATGTGCTGAAAACCAAACTCGGCCTGGGGAATTTATTGAGGAATCGTCCCGGATGAGGGGAGAATTTACGGAAGGAATTATCCAAATGAGGCTGGAAGGCTCTAAACAATTTAATGGGTCTTGTTTATTGCTAGCATCTAGGGGATAAATTATCCCTCAGATGGAAACTAAACCCATAAGAGGGGAAAGTTATTTGGTAAATTCACCACAATAAACCAGAAAGAGTCATCATATCTTCAACAGCAAAGCTATTTTCAGGCCAACAAAGAGATTAGGATTTTGAATTCTCAACTATAAATATTCAAAATCTTCCAAGAAGCACTTTGAGATCCCCTTAGACATGGCCAAAAGCACAGACCTTCTAGTTATTCCTGTGACATTGGCATAGGGTGATTTTCTATAATTTTCCACTGAAAACTGTCTTGTCCTCCACAGCTTATGACCTCTGTAAGACTACCGAGGAACAATGTTTTCACTGTAGCTTTCCTCCATTTTTATAGGTTATCCTTTATGATTTTAATGTATTGAGGTAGACTGAAAAGGCAATTACTTATTCCATGTCCTACAAATTTTATACCAGATCTATGATTCCATTATACAGACATTCCTCCTGCATCTCAATGCAAGCTCTAATTTACTTGCAGATAACAGTGTGTCCATATGAATTCCTGCTAATAGTTACTTAGGAATGTAAAGCAACTAAATTAAACAACTATCCCTATAATCAAAACCACAATATTCTCTGTAATTAGTTCTTCTCTTTTTCCTTTCTTTTTTTTCCCCATAATAAACCAGCAAAAGGTCAGGGCTTCTAGCTTGCAAACAAGTATCAAGAACAGAGAATAAGATCAAATATCTTTGTTGTACCAACAATTTTTAGACTCAAACTGGCAAGTCTGTGGAAAAGTCAACACACAGAACTTGTGGGCACCATTATATAATTTCCTGTTGTTTTTCCAAGAATCCTGTGATCATTTAATGTGGCACTTGCAGGAAATACATAAAAAGAAGCATTGAAGGCAGCACTACAACAGTGTGGTGACATCAAATGCAAATACACACCATCTAAAGATTATTCCCAAGACTATCACTAAAAATAATCACCTTTATGAATTCTGAGAACCTAAGATGGGTGTGTCTAACATGTACCTGAGTACCGCCCTGGAAGTCCACTGGTAGCAGTCAGAATCTGATAAGTTAAGCCATTCTTTTGAAGAAATGCTAAGGTTGATACATAACGTATACCTGAAGAACCACCCAAATCCTATAGGAAGGCAACACAAGTACTGAAATGAGTACACAATCCCAAAAGAGCAGTGAATTTAGGTTTCCAGAGGATTGGGGAGACACCTGTTTGTTCAACTACTATAGGCACAAAACATACATTTTTCCTTTGTGCCAGTTATTCTATAGAGTAATAATCCTGAGGCCTAACATCTTCAAAGTTTTACTTGCATTTGGATATTAATGAATGACCCCTCTGTATCTCACCACAGCTCATCCCCTGCACCAGCTGGGAGGGCCTAGAAGCTGGTTGTACCAGCTTGGCACACGCTGCAGAAACTCCCAAGTCAACAAGCTAAGAGAGAGGACTAATATTTGCTGCAGTAGAGCAGCAGCAGAAGGCTGGGTGGAAAATCCAGCTCAGGATGTTTTCATTAGGGTTTAATTTAACCCTGTGCTAGCACAGTTTAAACTGTGTTAGCGTCAGCTACTATTCTGAGATTTATTAGAAAGGAGTATGTATAAATGGCACCTTAAACCAGTGTCCTCTGTTTGGAAGAGGAAAGTACTTGGGATTGCTAATATTATGCCCAAATACACTCAAGATTCTAAAATAGGCTATGGAAAGTAGATTTTATTAGAATCAAATTTTAGCAACTTATTTTTAGTAGATGTCAAGAACTCAGTGGAGGGGAAGAGATCCCCCACCAAGTATTCAATTAGCAACAATGATCTCACCATCATATTCCTGCTGCCTAGGACACTGATTACTCATAAAATACTGAGTTATGAATACTGACTGAAAATACTGTCACCAAGAGTGAAATAAGGCAATGGGAGAGAATAGGGAATAATAAGAAAAGAGACTTCTAAAAGTTGTAAACTTATAAAAAAGTCTAAACATTACAAAGTAGAAAGCAGGAGGCGTTAAAAAAATGCCCACATAGGAAGGCCTCAGGCTTCTACGTTTTATGTCACCTATCCCAAGGGACTTGGGATATCCATAGATTTTCTTTAGTATGTAGTTAGGATCATAGGAACAACAATATATGATCTGTCTTATCTCATTCATTTTCAGAAGGTGAAAAATTTGTGAAGGGCAATTATAGGACAAAGAGAATGGTGTCAAAACGTATCCAAGACATCCACATCGGGCCTGAGCTCAGTTGCTTTCCAAGAACAAACCTTGTTCTGCCACCCCTTACAACAAGTTTCCACTAACATCACACTGCCCCAGCATTTCACTTCAACTCTTGCTGTAGTTTATCACGATGCATAGAATCTCAGTTGAACTAACTAATGTTGTTTCTCTTATACTTGATGGCTTACACCTGATGACTGGAGAGGGCTGTACTCATCAGGACTGGAAATCTATTTTCTCTTTGTCTCCATATGTATCATACCTCAACTTGGATTTTCTGTTGAATGCAGCAAGAGACTCAAGATGGCACTAGAGAGCTGGAAAAATCATGTTCCAGGAAAATACTATAAATATCCCTTTTCTTGCTTAACGTGTTGATAAACCTCTTGCTAGAGAGGCCTCTAGTGCTAATCTGCCCATCAGTCTCTCAACAACTCCCATCTAAAATTATCAACAAATAGTTTTCTCAGTAGAGAATGTTTATTTGCAGTTGCACAACTCTCAGTTTGCAGAATATTAGCTGCTTAAAACATAAGCAAACAGCCTCAGTCTAGAAAAGCCAGTACTGTGAAAATTAATTCATAACCTTATTTGCAGTAAATTTAGAGTTAGAAGATTTCACCACATTTAGCATACTTTGGACATATTGAGTGCCTTAAGGGCAAATATTTTATTAGATTTTTTGTTGTTGTTGTTTAAATGGTAATCAGTAAAAAAATATGATTTTAAGATGATTTTAGAAAACACATACATTTTTATAAAGAGGTGGTTTCTACTTCCCCTTGCACAGACTCACCCTACAATGCAAACTGGATGCAGAGTTTCCGAATGTGCCTTGAGACTGCTGTGCAGCACTGCTGTGTGCTCCTTGACAGCTACTGCCTTCCACCCCAGAGGTGGCAGCCTATAAACGAGGAATGAACTTATTCATACAGTCTGTAGCTATCTGAGTGTAAGACATACCTAACGTGCATTACAAACATCTGGCTAGATATATGTACACATAAACTAAATTTGGTTTAGTAGCATTGAAAAGTCTCCCAAAAGTAAGAAACTGTAGAATTATCACTTAGCAGCATTTCCCATGTTAAATATGACCAAAAAAAGTAATATTTTCTGAAAGATTATCCTTAATTAGCGTTTGTCCCTTGAAGATCTTGTAATAGTACGCCTCCTTCAGCCTAAGTGACTACTGGCCAAAGAACTTGCTGTGTTAAGCTGATAAGAGTTTATCCCTTTATTTCTGTGGACTTCAGATCAAGCCTACAGCTCCTGCCAGGGGAGAAAAAAAAATGTTTTTTATAAATAGGAAAGATTGATTTCTGCCTAAGCTCCTGTTTCTGATCAGAGTAAACGTTGAAGGCTTTAAAGCTGATTACAAATTAAAATATCTGTGTCCCCAAATGCTTGCGTAACTTCAAACAATTGGCTGCCACTGCCTGCTGAGCTGGAGCTGCAGGGACAGGTGTGCTGAGAGCTGACACCTATTTCAAGATCAGAAGAGGGCACTAGGGTTTAAGCTATGTTCAGAATAATCCCAGACAAAGAGGAGGAGGAAAAACCCCATTGAAATATGTTAGAAATAGTCTTTTGTTATTCTGCTGGCTCTCTCCTATAAAGTGAGAAAACACAAGGCTGGAGACCCATGGGACCATATGCCACGGCAGCTCCAGCACAGCTCAAAGGGGCATATTCAGTCACCAACACTTACACCGGTGCCTCCAAACTGCGGTAGCCTCACCCCACCTACCACAGTCCTCCCCCTCTGTCCCACCCTGTGTGGGCAGATCTTTGCACGTTGTTTCTCTGTTGGGCTCTCCCCTGGAGACTGTGCTGGCAGCAAATGGGTACGGCACCAGAATGACAACTATTCACAGAGACGCTGACCTGCCCAATCCGCCACACTGAGAAGCAGTCAGAAGGGTCAAGACGTGTCCCTTGGGGGCTTGAGAAAGACAGTGAATTTTACCCTGCAGCTTAATAGTGATAAAAAGCCCCACGCACCCAACAAAAAGCCCCGTTGTGTCTTGTTCTCCTTGTAGTTATGAAATAGAGTAATTGCATTAGGATTGTTATTCTTTGTTAAATCTGATGTGGTATTTTGATACAGCACAACACAAATTTTCTTTACACAGGACTTGCCACAGATTGTGCATGTTCTGTGTTAAGGGGGTACATTCAGTGATGATGGACAGGCTGGGGTCAGGACAAACCATTCAACACCATGTGGCTTCTATCAGCCAGCTCAGCTGTTCTGTCTCCCTCTGCTATAGTGGATAGAGGATTATCTGGAGAAAGGGAACCCACGCTAGGCTTTTTCTCTGAAACACCTTCTGTAGGAATATTTTGCTCCCCAATGGTTCTACAGGGGATTTAGGAAGAACAATACCACATACTAGCTAAAATGGGCATGTAAATATCCACTATGTATCAATAAATCCATATAAATCTCAGTGCAAGATGTAAGAACAGCTGCACTAGGTTAAGCCAAATTATCCTGTGTGATAGAAGATAAAATGCAGAAGACTGTAATAGGAGAGTAAGCAATACTTTCCCAGGTGTCCTCTCTCATCTTCTAGCAATTTCTGGCTCAGGGACTTTAAGTCAGGTATTGTCTTTTTGTTAAATATCCCTCGGGGGATTTTTCCTCCATGGATTTTCTCCATCTCCCTCCAGAGACAAAACTAAGCCTTAGAAGACAGTACAGTGAGTTAATTTTCCTGACATTCATTGACATTGTCACTGAAGACGCGCCCCAAGATACATCCTCACCCCCACAGAAGTCAGTCTTACACAAGGCTGCTAAAGAAGTACCCGTTGGCTACAACTGGCCTAGAGGCATAAGCTGAGCATTTTGTCTATAACACCTCTCTACTCATTATGTCCATTCCTTACCACTGAACATGAAACATATGTGAATGTCGCTTCTGAAAGTCCACACGCACCTAAACCAGCCCAACAGAAGCATTTAGCTTTAAATTTCCAGAACTTGGAGAAACCAGAGGTCAGAAAGCCCTTGAAGAGAAGAGAAAACCCTTTAAAGCAGCACCTCAAATGCAACAGCTATTTAAACACATATTTACATCTTAGAGTTTATAATGGAAAAGTCAGGTACAGCACCAATGTTGGAAAACACCATTTGTAAAACCAGAAGGATAGATACGTATGTGTAGCAGCCATCACACCACAGACATCAGTTATCCTACAATCAGCGTAGGGTCACTACATCACATCCTTCCTAATGGCATTAACTGTAGCATATATTGCAATTTTTGAGGATGTATTTGCTAGGAAAGTTACACCCTAAGAACTTTTTCTGTCATAATTTCTAATTGTATAAGAGTTATTTAATTCCATATGCTAAAATACCTGAAGAATCCACATGACTACCCAGTATAGATTGTGTTAGGATTTCTTGCTGTTAGCTTGCAATATGTGTACATGTGTATTAACGTGTATATTTCAGACACATCTCTCAGTGAGCAAGAAATTATGCATCAAGTATTATATTATCTAGTGTATATTTCTCTGTAAGCTACAGAGGGAAAAAGTTGGGCTTATGCCTACAAAAAAAGATGTTCCAAACCAACTGAGAGTAATTCAAATTGCTTTATAATAACAAGGAATTTTGAGTATGACAGACCATCGGTCTTTGGATTTTTTTAAAATGTTGCCTGTCAAAATGCAAGATCCCTAGCATGAGTTGATTTTCTACTTAAAAAATAATTATTATTGTATTTCTACTGAAAAGTAAGTAAGGAAAAACTGAATTTCTCCTGCTGCTTCTTAAGATAGACAGGAACAGAAGGGGACTGGCACATTTATGGGTAAATTAGGGAATAACTTTAGCAAAACAATTGATATATTGAGTAGCATTAAAAAAAAAAAAATCAGGGAACAAAACACTTGGGTTTCTGAGGCAGCCTATATTCAGAGAGAGATTCTACCAGTCTATACAGCGCAGCACCTCCCCACAGACTGACCCTATAAAAGCTTATTAATATGCAGTTTTCCAGTGTATTGGAGTCCAGTGTGTCTTTCTGCAGCAGAAGTCGAATAATCTAGGATACTTCATACTGCTCTAGCCTCTCCCAAGATTTTAAAATCTCATTCTGCAGCTTTTAGGTCATCTTCCCCATCTGTTGTTACCCAGACAGATGTCTCCTCTGTTCCAGTGAGAAGACACTAATATTAGTCTTCTAAAACCTTTGATAAAGGTGCACGTCACAGCACAAATATCAGCACACAAGGAATCCACATGAACTTGAAAGAAAAGGAATGAAAAGGCTGAAGTACAGTGAGGTTGTGCATGCCGTACAAATGGGCTTTGCCAGGAGACCTAAACAACCTATGTTGTTGTTCACTTGGTAAAATTTATATATATGTGTGTGTATGTATAATATCAATTATAAATGAACAACAAAGTATACAGAATTCTTAAAATACAAACTTTGTTAACAGGAGGGACCTTGTCAGAAATTCTTTTTTTTTAACTCCTTACAATTGACTCATGTGTCCACTGAAGTTTTCTTGAGTACTCTCACAGATTGACTATCCCTTCTCTCCAGAACTATCTCCTTTTGGTTTTGTCTTTGCTTTTCAAACTCAAGCAGTTGACTGAACAAACTAAAAATTCAGATTATAAGACAAATGCAAAAAATATTTCTTTCATATGGTCCATCACATGCTTATAACAGGCATGACATTTTTATCCAAGGACAAAAATAAGAACCTGTATCTCACCAGATTCTTCTTGCAGTCAGTAAACACACCTCAAAATTAGCAAAGTCACAAGTATACATCACTGAAATGTGTTATGTTACTGAGCAGCTATTTTCATGCACAGTCGCAGACGTGACAACAGAGGAGAGTCTGATTGCATGGATTAAAGATATGATCTGCCACACAGAACTGAAAAGGCAGTAGCACCCACAAAAATTTACCACAGTTACAATTCAGGCTCATAATACCACTGTCTTGGGATGTCTGGCTGTTTTAGCACAGGCAGTGCAGCGGGCGTACACTATCAAAAATACCCAAAGGTTTTCCATTAGCCAAGAAAGAGTAAGGAAATACCTAAGGAGGAGACAGTCTTGACTATAAACAAGATTATACTGAGACACAGCTCTTAAAATGCTGAAATTCGTCTCCCAGCTCCTCTGGTGTAAGGCCAGCTAGGAGCAGGATTCTTGATGGTACCTGGGGACAACTAGGAGCTGAATTTAAGCTGAAGTAGTTAATTTATTACTAATGCCAGCAGCAAAAGTGCATGTTTATCACAAATGTTAAAAACTTTGAGGGCAAACATTCATAGAATTATATCAATTCATGAAATGGTTTGGGTTGGAAGGAACCTTAAAAATCATCTTGTTCCAACCCCAGGGACACCCTCCACTAGACCAGGTTACTCAAAGCCCCATCCAACCTGGCCTTGAACACTTCCAGGGATGAGGCATCCACAGCTTCTCCGGGCAACCTGTTCCAGTGCCTCACCACCCTCACAGTGAAGAATTTCTTCCTAATATCTAATCTAAATCTACCCTCCTTCAGCTTAAAGCCATCATTCCTTTTGTCCTATCACTGCACACCTTTGTAAACGGTCACTCTCTAGCTTCCACAAAGGTGAGAGCAAGTAATGCCTTAATAAAGCTGGAAAGGGACATAAATGAGTATTAATATTATTTTTAAAAGGGAGAAGACCAAAATTATATTAATGCAGATGTGGATAAGAAACACTCACAGCAAATGGAAAACCAATTAGGATAAAAAGTGTGGCAGCTTAATGGGATTGATTTGCTCTTTGAAAGTTAATAATGAAAGACACTGCCTTGGAAAGGAAAAACAGGTCCACTTAAAGGCAGATGCTCTTTACTTTTACTTATAAAAACTTGCAAAATAATGAGGAAAAGTTGAAAGCTAGGGTTGTATCTTGGGAGAATAAAACATGCACCACAAGTTAAATGGGAATAAAGACCAAACAGCAGCAAAAAGTAATTTCAAACTACAGCTTTTAGAGAGATGAGATATATATTTTAGGAATTGCCCCTTTCTCTTGGAAAGGGGACAATGATTTTACCGATCTTCCTTTAAATTTAGACCTTTGGTATTTTCAAGTATCCAACATACCATCAGGAAGGATTAGGAACAATATGCCAGCTTCACTGATATCATCCATTTCTATCTGATCAAGCCAGTAACAGATTGGACACAGATTGATCAGGACAAATTTGTATGGAGATCAGCTCTCCCTGGAAGAGAGCTCTACATGAAGTTAAACATGGTTTCATGGTATTATGAAAAAATGCTGAAAATGGCACAGAAAAGCAGATGAATACTTTTAGCCTATCAGTATTTGTAAATGAAGGGACTTCTAAAGGAAGTAATAAAAATTATACAGGAATTGCCCTAACACTTTCAGCCCTTGAGCCTTTCAAACATACTCAGCCACTTAACCCAAAGGCACTTCTGTGTTGATTTCTGTAGGACAGCTGAACATACATGTGCTATTATTCCCCATGAAATCCTCCCTGCTCTTACTAAGGCAAGCAAGGGAGACACAAGAACATGTCATGCTCCTTTTTGTCTTACCCTCCTCTCGGAGCACAGTGAGGATTTGCACTGAGGGTTTAGTTTAGTTCCAGCTCATGCACAGCTCTCCCTAATAACCATCCAAATGATCAGAGCATCCCAGGACCGTGCTCTTTTGATTATAAAACGTGCTTTTCTGAAGACAAAAGAACTACTACCACCACCACCCACCCGCCTCCAAATCCCAAACAGACAAAACCTTGAAGAATTTACAATAAAATAAAAGCATAGCTAATTTCTAACAGATCAGTGCTCTGTCTTTTCAAGTTTTGTCTAGCAACACATCATTCACTTCACTTTGATTTCACTTTTACATTATAGTTTGCACCGTTATAATTACCTGTCTGAACAGAGATCCCAAACATATTTAGAAAGGCATCCATTATTGTGGCCATTAACAGAATGTGTTGACTGTGCTTATTTATATGATTAAAGTGGACTAATTTGCATGCCAGCTATTAAGATATTCCACAGCTAATTTATAATCTTATATTTTCATGGCATTTATAATTAGCATTTTCATGGAAGAAGGCTGACATTTCAATCCATGGAACTTTAGTTTGGAGGATGATGACATTACTTTTAAAAATCTCAGATGAAGACATCTGAAGACCTCAGAAGAAGATTCTTCATCAGACAGATGCATCATCTATATTCCAACATTTAAATGGAAACGTTTAATTTCATTAAGGTGAAAATGCTTAAGGAAACAAGTGCTTTCCCTGGGTATCGCATTAAGTATCTACCATGACTGCATCCACAAGGCCTCCATGCGTAGCTGAACACGCAGAGTGGAAAAAGGCTGATAGTCAGTGACCCCGTGGGAGTTGCTCCTATGTAACCAGTGACAGCATCTGTTCTTATCTCTTCTGCATTTGCATTTTTGGAGAGAAAAACCCTCCCAACTTCTGCTTCTCTGTGCTAGATGTTGAGAAATAAAACATTTACACTGCAACAGTCACAAGCGTGCAGACCTGTTCCTCGTGCACAGTATACACAGAACAGCATTTTATGTGCCTGGAGTGCACAGAGTCTTGCTCAATATGCTTCTTCCTTTAACCACAGAATATACTGCATGTTACAACAGCTAACAAAATTTTAAATTGTGGTTTTACTGAAACATACAGCTAACCAACAATTCTCCTGTAAGAAAAACTGATTACATAAAGCATTGCAACATAACAATGCACACATTTAAGATCTAAAAAATTTCAAAAAATGAGTAATTAGGAAATCTCACCAAGACCTTGGTGGAATTAAGACCATTTTTGAAAACTGAGGAGCCAGCCCTGAGACTGGAACAGAGTTTTTCCAGAGGAAAGGCAGTAGGTAGGACTGGCTTTGTAAAGCAATGCTCATCCATAGCTCAGGAAATGTTTTCGGTGAGCCTCATGGGGCAGAGACAGCTCCTCCTTTAGCCCTGCAGGCTAAAATTCCCGAGTTTCACACACAGCTCACTATAACCATAAAGGACACTTAATTTTTTTAAAAAGCTGTATTTTCCCACCCTGTAGATTCCTGCAGTAACCTCCACAGTTCTGAATGCTTGGAAGAAGTGGCAGTTTCTTACAGGAGGAAAGCATTTACAGTAATATTATGGGCTAAATTAATGTAACATGAATACTGACAACTTACTTCTTAACTAAATGCTAATGTTACCCTGCAGCTCCATGAGATGTTGGCAACACCTGTGCAAGTTAAACTTCAAAACTTAAAGTCACCATATGCTTGTTCCCTAGAAGGGGCACCTTTAAAAAAAAATATAACTGCTCTTTCTTTACTGTGGTGTTTTTCTTTGATGCTGGTTAACAGAACATGAAAAATACTCCGGCAATGTAAATCTCCTGAAGGTAAAACCATTCCTACACTAAACCTCATACTGTCTGCGTGGCACTTTGCTTTATGTTTGTAATGAGATACTGTGAAAATGCAAGCGAACTTGACCTTACCCTCATCTTTGGACTTGCAAAACAATCTCTGCTTGAAACTTCCTCACATTTCCTTTCATGTGCCAGATCAAGACTGAGACCAATCAGATAAAGTAGCGTGTCTTGAAGGCTTGACTCACAGCTGTCCAGACAGTTAACCTTAGCTATGGAAGGAAAAAAAAAATAATCAAACAATCTGTTTTCTTTGCAGACTTGCAACTGGTGTATCACATGATGTGACACTAATTTCCCAACAGTGTATACTTTGAAGCTGACAAGTGTTAAGCCATGATTAAAAATTCCAGATGAATGTAAGTTCCTGTCACTTAGATGAGTCCCTCAGTTGCATTGGTGACCACAGGAAAACAACCAGGAATCCATCTGCCCATTTATGTAGGAGAAAGGTGCTGCAGAGACTTAATTATAGGGTGAATCAGTTAAGCAGCTGGAGATCAGATAGAGAGTTGACTCACAATCGGCCTAAATTAAATGCAGTTAGTTCTTGTTTTACCACTAGGATCAAGAATAATACAGTAGACCCAAAAAACACCATGGGAAATTTTGCATACTTGCTTCCAAAAACTCACAGGTCTATTGTGATTAGTTTTACTAACTGGTTGAGAAAAACAGCTGTTTTATCAATTAATTAAAACACATATCCATGAAACAGACATACCAAGAATGCCCTAATTGTAATATATAAATAAGAAGCATAATTGGATAACTTCAGTACGTGCAGGGGAAATTGTGACTTTTGAAGTAACCTCACGTCAGACAAAACTGACAGCTTTTTACAGACAGTATGTCTTTGATAAGTATGCTACAGCTTATTGTATATGCTTTGAACGTGCCCTTACAATTAAACAAAAATGCAGTGCCTTGTTAGCAGGACACAAGATTGAGTTATTTTTGCTTCTTCGATAAATCACTCATTCCAGAACCTTTTTAGAGTAATAAATTCACTTTAACTGTAGAGGTTGTTAAATTGTAATAAATGGATATTATAAACATTAAATATCAAGTGAACAAACTAAGTAGAAACACTACAGATGATTTAAATCAAGAACTAAAAGCTAGAAAGTTAATAGAAAAATTCAAAATATTTGCAATAATTAATAGTTACAGCAAATATTCAAACCAGTTGTTTAGTCTAGATTAAATCCTTATTTGGGACCTATTAGACTAAAAATGCCTTCTGATGTCCATGTCCTGGTTTCCTTTCATGGAGGAACAGGAGGAACGTGGGAGAGGAACAGTGACATTTTGCTCTCAAAAGCTTACTTGTATGAGTAATTTTACCATATCAAGAGTCCCGTTGAGTTTACCAGGGCTATTCGTGTAAGGAGTTCCTCATAGGCATGATTCTTCACAGAATTGAAGCCATTAAAGGCTATTAATTGTCCTGCCTGGTAATAAGGTTATTTACATATATCTTCTCAAAGAACAGGGCCAGTCACTAACAGGAAATAAGGAAAAGATTTCACTGGACAATACCTTTCTCAAAATTACAATTGTTTAAATTATAGATGGTCAAAGATGCTATCAAGCAAGGAGTTGACTAAGCAAATCACAAGTCTGGAAATCAGTTCAGACTTATGAAACACTTTTGGGGTGATTTTCTTAAAAGTTACTGTTAAAAAAAAAAAAGGAGAAGAAAAAATAATCTCTGACACAGTAAACATCTAACTTGTGAACATCCTCCTTCGACTACAGTGCAGAAGCTTCCAGTGCAAAACAGTTCCTTTTCCCTCATCCACACCAGGAAAAGTGATGGTCAGAAAAATGTTACAAAACGGACTTGTCTCCCTTGCTTTAGCTTACAAAAGTCCACATTAATTTGGATGAAAGCAGGAGCTAAATAGCATAGCAGTTTGACCTTAAATTTGTAGAAAATAGCATCCCTTTTCACTATCACAACAATTTTCCCAAGTCACTTTAAATGTCTGTGGTAGTGTGGGCACGTTTCTCTATGGAGAACCTCTGTGTGCATGTGAGCAGTGCCCTGCTAAATTCCAGGACGCTCATTCAGCAGCGGCGAAAATGGCGATTTAAACCCCTTGTAATCACACTGCCCGGGGCTCTCTGTGTACTATACACATCAGATCTCCCCTTCTGAAAATTTTTCACTTCCCTCCACCCGTTTTCATTTAAGGTGAGAGATGTCAACGTTAGCACTGGATGTCTCCTTGCATTCTGGTTTTCCTGTGCAATCACCACAACCGTTTTCAAAAAGAGGTAGCAATGGCATGGCACATCGGCAGGTAGGTCAGCACGGACTCACAGTCACCTGATTTGCACATCCACCTACAATAACTTCTCTTGCCTTTACAAATCGTTTTTTGCCACTGAAAGTGATATTTGTCTCCCCCAAGAGCAATGGGCTTTAAGATACGCTGTTATACCAATTCCAAAAGTACTCGCAATAAGAAATTAATATCGTGTTAGAAACATGACACTGAAACGATGGCGTTATAATCACTAAAAGATTTAAGCGGACATGATTACAGTAATTTATATCTTGATGTGATTACAGTAATTTGTATCTATTAATTAACACACATTTTAAATCTCTTGCCACGTTAACTTTTTTAAGGAAATTATATGCTTCAACTTAACAATGTGAAATTCACCCCAAATATGTTACTTATTTCTTTTCAATTTTGTTGCACAACTATAACACAACCACAAAACAAGAAGTACCAGCTACAGAAGTATTAAGTTATCAAATGTGATCAGAATGAAGTTGTGGGTATTTCTAGCAGTGTTGGTGAAGATTTTTTTTTATTTTTTTTGAAGGGTCTTCTGTATAAGTGACATAACTGTTCTCATCTCTTGACTCCTCCTGTCATATAAATATAGCATTAAAAGAACACATCAGTATATCTTCTATCCATATCAGTATATTCTAAATGAGATTTTGCTTCTATGTCATTCAGATCTATCTGCATTTCCAAGCAACGGGGAGAGAGGATTTCTTAAGAATAAATATATTGAGCAATTAAAATAAATGTCTAGAGTGGAATCTTGCCAGGATAAGAACAGATAAGTAATAATAATTCATACTTTATGTGCTGAATGGAATTTAAAAATATGAACTACTCACCTGAGCAGCAGCTAGGCATACATGCTATTGTTGTTTTACAGCTGAGGAAGGCGAGAAGCAGCAACAGAAGCATTTGGAAGAGGATGAGATCAATACAAGGAAAGAATAAAAGCACAGTTTTTCAGACAGTAAAGTGAAACTCTCAACAGGCTTCCCCTTCCTTCATTTCTCTCATGAGCCCCTGTGACACGAGGGGTCTCCAAGCTGCCACTTAACCATGTTCAAAAACTGGAAAAAAGCTGGTGTTGACCAACTCCTCCATCTACTTACTTTTAACTCACTAGCTGATGTTTAGCTCTTAATCCTGGCCATGCATTTTCTCCTGGATTTGGATGATGATCCCTAGCTTTGGGGAAGAATGTGTAAGCAGTGGCAAGCGCTCAGGTTAGATGATGAGGGTAATGAAGGAAAATAACTAACAAGTCCCAGAAGCAAGTTAGGTACAAAGGTCACAGACCAAACAGTGCCCAAGTAAAGTGAATTTGGCAGATGTGAAAAGAGACAGGAGGAAAACCAACGCCAAAACCAAATTACGTCTCAGCACCATCTAGAGAAATCCCTTCCTTCCTAGGGCACGCAATCAAATTCTATTGATCTTCCCTAACTTCTAGCAGATTTCAGGCAGAGCAGAAGTTTCACAAAAACAAACCAGGCCCCAGAGCCATGATACATATTTGTGCCTCCTTTCCCTGCTAGGTGTTTGAATTTCCTGGGCAGGATTGAATTCCATCCGTTTCTCATTAATCATCGTTTTAATGTTTTGCATTTACAGTAGCAAGCCAGGGCCAGCAGCACTTTTGCTTGTATCTTAAACTGGCATAATTTCAAAACATTGTGCCATAATTTCACAAAACGGGGACACACTTAATTTGTATTTAGTGTTGGCAGCAGTTTTTACCAAAGAGACACTGTGTCAGGACACTAAAATAGATTTCAAAAAATCAGGAGAGTGCTGTAACACAGCATACTTTTTTGTACTTAGTTTCAAGCAACCCACATATAACATTGTTACGCTGCTGTTTCCCAAGAACTGAACAACAAAGCTGAGCTTTGTTATCGGCTGACTTGAGCATGAGTCGTGAACATCTGCATTTTTAACTTAAAAGCCATATCAGAAGGAGTATTTGACTCCAGATATGATATTTAAATAAATCTACATAGCTGCTAAAACCAATTCCAGAAATTCTCTGAGGACATGCAAGGAGGAAAGTCCAAAAGTTATTTTACATTAAAATTCATGACAAATTGACTGTTTTAATTAAAAAAACCCCCAAAGTTCTCCATTTGTCAATTTGATAAAATACATGTTTAAAAAAGCCCACTCCTACCAGATCTTGGCTTTATATAACCTGCTTTCTACAGTTCACATAAAAAACGTACATGGTTTATATAATTGTTTTTTTAAGCTTTCAAGGATTCCAGAAAATCCTTTAACAAATTGTCAAAAAAATTAAGTTAGGCCCTTTAAAAGAAAGGGCAGCTAAGATACTTATTCATGAATTACTAGATGTTGGTTGAATACCCAACACCTTCCAACTGCCTTTGCAACAGTGGCCATGTTATTTAGCTATGTTCCCAGCTGCCCAACTTCCCCTAATTCATCCTAGCATTTCTTCCTACCTCTCCCTATGTTATTTATGAAGATAATACCTTCCCTGAAGCAGAGACTTTGACTTCTTATAAATGTATACAATAACTAGAACAAAGGGGACGTAAACTAGTAACAGAAGATTTAATCACAGTAAATCAAGTAAATATTATGGAACACATTTTACAACTAGGTAAACTGAACTGAATTGACTGAGGTGATGGAACAAAGTAACAGCAGACTTGGAAATCAAAGCAAGAAATCTTATCTCTCTATTTATTTTAACTAAGCCCACCGGATATAAGCAGCACACATATAGCACACTTCACTGCATGCCTTCCCCATCCAGCAGATGTTTCTTAGGGAGAGAGGCTCGTTGCTGTCCAGAACGCTACTTGTTGCTTAATGTCATCTGCCAACACAAAAGTCACCTCCCTTGCTGGAAACGATAAATGTGCAACAGAAGAGGGGCCATATTACTATAAATGGTTTGTTATTATTTTTTTTAAAGAAGAAAATGTGGCATTATCTTTGAAATGTAGATGGAAGAACATGCCTATATGGTGAGACATAACCCCACCAAAGAGGCTACTTTGACTGGTTTTCTATTTTGTTATCTGTTCAGCTATTAAATGGCCATACTGTAGCATGTCTCAGAATTTGAGTCATGAAAACAAAAAAGTACAAGAAGTTTGTAATACTGGGATAAGTATTTTCCTTCTTTTTTTTTTTTTTTTGTTAAATAACTGACAGTTATTAACTTTTGAAATAACAGTACATAATGTTAGACAATAAATTACCTCCAGCTTCATTTTTCAAGATGTCTCCTTCTCCCAGTTCTCTCAACTTATCTGTGCTACATCACTTACAAATTCCTTACAAAGGTGATGCTGAGATCCTTTTCTTCTCCCACTTACTGACATCATGAGACCAATCAATGCTAACAGACTTATCATGCTAATGACTGTAAAAGGTTCACAGTCTGTCCCTAAGAATAATTAAATAAACAATGACAAAGACAGAAAAAAAGTTTATGATGTTACCCTCACTTTCCCCAAAAAAACCACATCAGAAGGAAGACTGCTTGACTTGATAAACTAAGGAATGCATTTAAATTAAAACCTGATTATTGTCATAATGCATTTGTACTTAGGAAACCCAATGATTAACTGAAGAGAAAGTCAAAAGAAATGAAATGTTGCCTATAATGGAGTTGTGGAGGCAGCATCCTGTAGTTGACTAAAAATGCAGATGTCTCTATGTAAAACTGCTAGCAGGTTTTGTTTGATTGGGGGGTTTTGTTGTGTTTGTTTTATATTTTTGATTTTTCAAAAGACTTAACTTCATGAATTGTATGTGAAATCTAATTTCAGTGCCAATTAGTTTCAGTAACTTAATGAAAAAATATATTCATAATAATGCAGATTTTGTGTGTTTAAATTTCATTTGAATATCTAATGAGGAAAATGCAGATAAAAAAAGATTGTGCTTTTCCTGCTTGAATAGAAATCAGCTAATGTTAGTGTAACAGAATTTCTTGCTGGACAAATTTCATAGACATTTCTGGTGTATTGACAACTTCCTGAGCAGGTGAAATGCATTTGAAATAGAAGCAGTCCCAGCTTTGCAGTGCTAATTCTATAAATGTGAAATGTAGGCATTTTCTCTGGTAATTTGCAGGGATGTCTATCACCACCAGTGACATCACTAATGTTTTGACTAAAGCAATAATACATTTGTCAGTGTTGTATTAATATTATCTTTTATTAAAATAGACTCATTCCTTTTTTGGGGAGGGTGGGTGGGGTTTTTTTGTTGTGTTTTTGTTGGTTTTTTAAAATTCTCTGTATTTTCATTTTTTTAAAAACAGCCTAAGCTTCAACATGGATATAATAAACCCCTCTTACAGGTGAGGCCAACTAATACTTCTCACTATCACTGCAAGTGAAAAGCAGCAACTCAAATCAAAACTGAGTCTTTAGAAAGATTAAATGACTAAGACAGACGTACTAAAAGTCTGAATGTGAGAAATAAGTGGCAGGACAGCTTCTCGGCTGTATATAAAACATACTGAGTTAAACGATATAGGAAATTCTAGTCGCTGTGATAACACACAACCATCATGACACATATTTTCCGCTCCAAAAAGAGTTTTCTTTGATGGAAGCACAAATAGTCATTACAGCTTTCTTACTTCCTACCTTTAGACTAATGGACATATTACAATGCAATATTAAAAAAAAAAAAAAAAAGATTTTGTTGGAAGAGGCTGAAAAAAGATGTGGTACAAGAAAGAATGGAAAGGACTGGAAGCAGATCCTGCTCTTGTTCCAAGTAATAAAAGTGTTTTGTGAGCCAAGGATATTATTCACATGGAGAAAGACCATGCTCATCTCACCTGAAAACTTACAATGCTGGTGCTGATTTAATACTTCTAGCCTTGACAGACCTAGCCTAGCTCAGCAATATGCTACTTTAAAAGAAAACCGCAGCCCAGATTGAAGAGGTTTCATGGAGGTCTCATGCAACCCACACAGCAGCCAAGCCTCCAAGAAGACTTCCCTTCACTATGGTCCTCACGGGACTACTCACATGGGTTTGGAGATGTGGGTAGATAGGGACACTGCGTCTTAACCATTACAATCTGGAAAGGAGGGGATAAAAAAGAAATATATTCTGAACATCAAGATTCATGAGATGGAAAAGCAACTAGGTACTACAGCTCAATATTCCTCAAATATTAGCACAAAATGCTTGACTTCAGGTGCAAAGATAGTTGCATTGAAGTCAGACAAAAGAAGCATGAAGCCAGAACTGCAATTGAAGATGATAATAGTAGTCAAATATCACACCCCTGTCATTTCCTATGATGTAAGCTGTCAGCCAGACATGTTTTTCTCTAAAATCACACAGTATTACATACCTTTGCTATATTTCTTACCATGTGTCCTTCCCAATGTACAAGGCTCAGGGCTTAGCATATTTTTTTGTATCAAATGTTCTGGTGTTTTAAACTTGCAGTCGATAATCAACTGATGTACTAGACAAAATATCTGTTTGAAACATAGTCAACATGATGAATTCTAGCATTTTAACATAAATGGAAAGACCTTGATTTATTAGTCTTTTACCATTAAATAAAAAGGAGCTCCAGGGGCTTTCGTAAAAAATAAAAATAAAGCAGTGACAAAGAAAGACTGAGCATCGACATACTTCAGAAACAGGAAAGTCTAAAAAAGTTAGCAAACACCCTTATTCCTGTACTTTCTGCTAAGGGTTGCTCCAGACATTTGATCCTTGCAGAAAAAAAAGACCCTTTTTCAGTCGGTTGGTGCTCACGGAAATGCTCTTCCAGATTCTCTCTTTCCACATTTTCATATTTTCTTTCACTAACTTCAAAAGTGCAGCCTGAAAGATGAAAAGAAAACAAAGGGATGCTGTTCACGTATCATGTCTCAGCAACTCTCATGGCTACTGTGGTTTGGACTTCTGTGGTGAAACCAGGAACATTGTGTGGGCAGAGTTTGATTTCCTTGTTTGTATATTGAAAAAAATTGCTCTTCTCTGCAACAACAAACAGGTCTGGTACATTTTTAATGCGAACAAGGAACCCTAGGAAACCAAGACAACATGGGAAGCGTAGCAGCATCTCTATGAACTCCTGTGATGACAAAAATTAAATCCAGCAGCCTCTAAAGTGAAGATACACTGGGGAAAAACTAAGTAATGAAGTCCTAACCTTTTCTTTTACTGTCAATGTCTTTTAGGGCATTTTATCAACCTGCTTGGAAAAAATCTCCAATATCAATGACTGTGTTACAGTCCAAGAACAGTAATTGTTCAGTTAAACTCTCATTAACATTGCATATAACTGCAATACAATCCTTTGCTTTCCATTGCCCCCACAAAAAAAAAAAATAAAAAACCTATGCAGCAAGGTAATAAAACAAACTTACCTTACCAAAAAAAAACCAAACCCAAAACAAAACAAAAACCAGTTGAGATTCACGTGTTTAATACTATTATTTCCTCCTTGGAAATGACTATCCTCTGCTTTTTTAATAAAAAACAGAAATGTTATAAAATATATATGAAAAAAAATCATCCCTACTAGATGAAAAAGATTCTGAGTAAGTAGCACTCCCAATTTTGCAAGTTATAAAGGCATAGAATTGTTTGGAGACCCACACAGACTATGAGCTGCTTTCAAGCGCCTGTATTAGCCAATCTCCTCAAAGCCTGGCTGCTCTTTTAGGGACTTTTTCTATAAATGCGACAAGATGTTAGATTGTCAAGATCACCAACTAGAATGCTTCAGGTCCTGCCATTTACTAGGAGAATAATTTGGCCACAAACTTTCATCATTTCAGATGTTTTGGCCATTAAGTCATGGGTAACATCACCCTGGGAGTCCTATTTATAGCTGTTATGCTTCATTGTAAGGTCTGCAATCAAAGGTAAAAGATGTCTTCAGTTCTTTTATACACAGAAGAAAACCTGTCGAAATAAAGTCAGTTCACAGTTGAATTTTCAGAGCAAAATGAAATCAGCATTCACGGTGCTGCCTTTGAACAGTGAAAGGAGCTTTTATTCTTTTTATAAATATCATATTTTATATGAGGTTTATAAATACACTTGGCAAAGTAGTTTCATCCAAGTGTTAGCAATTTCATATCTTTCATTTACAGGATATTGACCCAGTTGATTTGTAATTAATTGCAGACCTTTTTCTCATTAGCTTATTGATTGAGGAGTCTGCAATGCATTCTTGACTGTATTATAAATTACAGCCTTGGTTTCAGGGTACATTTGGTTGCAGTTAATTCCGGTTGTCTACATTTTTCACATTGTAAGAGTTACCTGCTGTACATCTTGCCAAACTATATCCTTTACAGGAGAGAACTACAGGTCCTTTGTTATTGTAGATCCACTTCTACGAGTAATAAATCCAATATTCTACTTATTCAGATTTAAGAGTGCAACAGTAAAACAACAACAAAAAAAGCCTTCATTTTCATGCTCTCAAACAAGGCTTTAGCCAAAGCTCATGAAACCTGCTGGAGGTTTTCCATTGATTTCAGAGAGCTTTGGATCAGTCTCCCAAGTGAGTAGGTTGCAAAAGCAGGCTTGAAGATCATACTTTTATAAAAATAACTAAAACTATAGTATGAGGGGGAAAAAATAAATCTTGAAATCATTATTAAAAAAAATCCTTTACTGAAAGTCCAGTAAACCTAGCAATGTTGTAAACCTTAAAAACCTTAAGTAAAATAAGAGCAAAAGAAGTCCAGGGTAGATTAGGAAAGGGGTACATTCCAGATTAATTCAAATAGATGCAGGCATTCGGCAATAGCATTTGTAAATGCTTGTTTTTCAGTAAAGGTAAATTCTCTTATTGAAAATCCCAAACAAATAAACCCTGCGCTTAAAAAGCACTTACCTGATTTCACAGTAGAGGATCTTGGTAATATGCATTAAAGTTAGCACGGAATAAACGTTCTGCGCCATCTCTAGTGCCCATATGATTAAAACACAAACATAGTAAGAAATTAATTTAAAGTAAAACTAATTTAGTCTAGATTATGGCAGGAGAGAACAATGTCACACCCTAAATTTAATTTAAAATAAGGATGACTGGAGTGGTTCTCATTGTAAATAGTAGAGCCATTTCTTCTTCTGTTCCAGAAGGTGCAGTTCTGAATCATGGTTCTAGTCACAGATGCACATCCTGACCAGTACCACTGTCAAATCCGGTCTCAGCAGCCCATAATTCCATTTCAGTATTTCAGGATTTAAGCTGGAGCCGCTCTCCCCAAAACACATCTCTCCTTGGCACTACAAACAAAACATCCTGAAAACGAAAGGAATTCTCCTTTTCTTAAGTGCCTAAATTACTGACGTGCTTAAATCATTATCAAGAGGAAACATTCATTAGAACAATGGAATTATGATCCATTCTGGCAAACACCGAAGTGCTGCATTTCCACCAACGTGGAAAGGTCTCCGAGGTCTCTCACATTTGTGAGGTCCATCTCCTCTCTCATCTTCACAGCTGGATTTTTACTGACTAAATACCCAACTATGGGGAGGAAACTAATCACAGAATCATAGAATCATTTGGGTTGGAAGGGACCTTAAAGATCATGTAGTTCCAACCCCCCTGCTGCAGGCAGGGACACCCTCAACTAGACCAATGTCTTGCTTTTATATAAATGAGATGGAATTGAACTACAGAGGATTAAACCCTTTCAGCTGAAAAAAAAGCCTGCCTCAGCAAGAGTTTCTGTGCCAGTATAGGCTGAACCGGTTGCTAAACCAGAAGATAGTTCAACACCACAGAGTTATCTTACCACATTTCTTTCAGTCTTTGCAAATAGAGCTCTATCAGGTTTAGGCTCGGTTCCTCTCCTCGTTGTGCAGCACAGCTACATCGGTGAAAACTCTTCAGCATGGGCTGAGGTTGTGCTAGCAATGCACGGCAGGCAGGGCAGTGCCACTGCGGTAGGAGGGTCAAGGTCTCCTGTGTGGAAATGGCTTTTAAACTGGCAAAAGTGTACTTGCACCACTGAGCATATCCAGGTCTGTGCCTTGCTCACTCCTGCCAAGCAAGTACACGTAGCATAACCAGAAAAATTGCATCTGCTCTGAGGACTTCTCCTAACACAAATCTGCCTGACAGGGATCAAACTCCTTATCAAACCTGGCTTGACACAGCCTTGCCAGCAAACATCTGTAGTGTAGACATGGTCTCAAAGCTATTGCTTTAAAGGGAAAGGCCACCAGCTGAGTCTCACTTTCTCTTTGATCTTTTTGAATGCTTTTATCAAAGCAATCCAAAGGGCCTCTGCTGAAGCAATTCTTACTGAACTGAAAAGGCAAAAATGGAGACACAAGAGGAGGAGAGGGATGCTGTGCACACACACACCACCCCATCCCGTTTCCCCCCAAAAGACAGTCAAAATGGGGTCTGGGCAATATTATCTTTATTGTGGAGGCCTATAACTGCATATCTAATGACCTACTGTGCTGCTTTATATAAAAAAACATGTTTGAATGCATCTGGCCAGGGATTACATGTCCATATGTGCAACCAAATCATTAAATAACTTATGCCTCTTCTGCCACTCACTGAATTTCTTTCAGAATGGTATCAGTTATAATGTTTGCACAGATGGAGGCTTCCACCAGCAAAGACTAAATATCATGTACTCAAGACTTGCAATGTAAAACTACCATGGCAGTGCATTATTTTAATCTATGTACCTAATTGCTTCAAAGCTCCTGAAACAGGTTACTGTTTAGACCATAATTTATGAACAGTCTCAGAGTAATCGGTGACTGCAGCCAGCACGAGTCATTGATCAGCCTGAATCCATTTGCCTGGTTTTGACAGAGGCGAACGTGCTGCGTGATGGGCTGGGTGTGCAGCTTCTCCCTCCCCGGGTGGAAATTCCAGACCTGCTCATGTGTCTACTCATTTTCCAGCGTACTAGCTGAGATTGGACAAAGATATATGTTGAGACGTGTTCTTACACAGCCTAAAGCAACTTGAAATAAGGATTCTGAATATGTGTGAATGTCAGCTCACTATTACAAAGGGATTTTTGTTTACCTAGAGAACCTCACCCCTTTCTCCAAGGCAAGCCAGCCAGCTAGCCCAAGGAATGGTGACCTTCATCCACATTAATTTGACAGAGCTACAATCCCTGCTGTTATTCCCTGGAGGAAACAGATAGTACTGACCACAGTTCCTTGGGGGATGGCGAGTGTCTCTAGTGCCCTTGGAAAGCAAAAAAATTGTGACAGGCAAAATAGTGAAAAAAAGATCTTTCAGAAAGCCAAAAAGCAGACTGATTGGGTAATTTCTCTTCCCCTCCACAACCAGCTGAAGAACAAGGCAAACTCTGTCTCACTGAAGGAGGGCAGAAACTCATAATCCTTTAAAGCAAATAGCTAGAAAAACAGAACATCCCAAAGGAGTTCTCTTGTACACGTTTACTAGCAAGACTAATCCTGACCTCTTAGCTCCCTGATTATGCTTTCGAAGACTAAGGAAGAGGGGTTTAACTTTCCTGGAAGCCCCAGTGAAAACTGCCAAGATGAGGAACAACTAAGGCCATTTTAAAACCGCAAATACATGACAGAGGCAGACTTCTGAAAAGTAGGACAGAGATGATGTAAAATGAGATGTACCGGAGGAAGTTAATTCTCCCAGCAAACTACAAAAGACTGGTCCAGGTCCAGCTCTTAGTCTTTTTGCTTCTAATCAGTACCATGTTGCCTTCCATCTTTGTTCCTCACCAATCTAGTGTTGTCTCTGTTCCTGGCTCTTGGCCATTCCCATGTAGCCTCACCTGCCTCTGAAGCATATAGATACACACATACATACGTATACACACAAACACCTCTCAGAAAAGAGCTGAAGGTCTCTGCACTGGCCAACCACCCACGACACTCTGATCTATTGACTCTTCCTTGCCGCCCCCAAAACCACTTTCTTCAAATTGACTTTGCGATGTGGACTTGCGCACATCAGAGAAACCAAACCAGGCTTGCATAGTCCTACACATCCTAGCTTTGATGAATTACTAGAGGCTAAATTAACTCTTGCTTGAGAATGAAATGTCTTAAGATACCTGATACATGGTTATTCTTGTAATGAGCTTTTTATTTACGGTATCCCTACTGAAACCCTCAAAGTTGCACTCCTGTGCACAAACAGCAAATATTTTTCTTCATTTACTGTTTCTATGCAGACAAGCTGGCTACTGATTACCAACGTTAAGCCGGGCTTCTCAGCAGCATAAGATATAGTAAGATGAAATCAGAGTTTCACGGGTTTTGGTTTACAGTTATCCTGCACTGGGTGAGGGGAAGGAGGAATTAGAGTTAGTTTCAAGTGACATTAATTGAAGGGATTGCAAACATAGTGCATTAGGTCAAATATACAATTACTAACTAGAAAGTGCTTATACCTTTTGTGCGCTCACAAAATCAGTCTGATGGACAGCTTCAGCGGCAACAATCTTATTCATGAGCAGAGTGCACCACAAAGGATACTGTTATATTACCTGGTTTTGATGAAAGAGACAGCCTCAAAAGACAGGTTGCAAAAAACCCCCATTTAAACAGGTTGTATTGGTTTAACTGAATGAAATTTTTGCAAAATTGTAGTAAAATTCATACTTATGGATGAGATACTACTATTTGCAACTGTGACCCAAAGACAGTATGATTCAGAATTCCCTAATAAAGTGATTTAATTGGCTTCCATTCTAATTTGCCATTTTATCAGAGGCAGAGAAATCAAGCAACAGGGTGGAGAGAAAGAAAAAAGATGGTAGGGGGCCGGGGAAGGAAACCTCTTCCAGAGAATGGAGTACACTTTGTGTTTTGGCTTTATTGACCTAGAAATAAGATTAAGTTACATCCAGTAGAGCTGGAAAGTCAACACACAGCATTCATATCACCAGTGATATGTGCCTCACTTCTTCAATGGATGATTAAATGGGTGTAAATATCCATTGGACAATTTTTCAGTGTGACATTTCTGCCATGACTTTATCCAAAACACAGAGTATCAGCTATCAGGAAACACGCCGCTTTCTAACACAAAGGCTTCAAAAAGACTCTATGGCATTCCAGACAGAGCAGGAATTTCAGTGATAGTTAGAGCGTGTAGCTTGCTCCGTAGGGTTTTCATTCCCTAGAACCATATCATCAGAGAACAGTGTCAAAGTTGAACATGTTACGAAAGAGAGCGCCAATCTGCAAACACAGACTGATTTGTGCTTTTTCTTGCATGTGCCCTGCATGGCTACCCATCTGTATATGCAATGAGAGGAAAATATAAGTGGCTGTATGTAGCCAGATCCTTCTCACTGCAGAAGGAAAAAAAAAAAAATTAATAAAGCAGCTGAAGCCAAGGGATTTCAGTTCATTAGATTTGTATTATTATATTCTTAAATGATTCCCAGAGAAGTGGAAAACTGGGCAAAATTATGACAGGCAAAGTCTGACTGCCATGCAGAGGAATTTAAGAGCCAGTTTAACCGCATCTGACCTCTCTGGTATGTTTTTTGTGGCAATAGGCATCAATAGGTCACCTTAATGCCAGAAGTGGGTGTTTTTTCAGATAAGTGGATTAATTGCTTGAATTGGATGATGCTTCTGCTAAGAAAACCTGTAGTCTATAAAATAATAAATGTGACTAATATCAACAAGCTTGAGTGTCAAAGGCAAACTGATCCTACCTTCCTTTACCCTATAATGTATTTATGGTCTTGTGCAGAGAAGGAAAACATTCATAAAAGGAGAAAACTATAAATACTAATGGGCAAGCAACCATAGCAATTTCTTTTTACCACGGTAAAATAAGAGTTTTAGCAGTTAATACTGGAATTGGCCCACATGCTTTCAAATAAAGAAAAAAGAGAAGGGGAGGGAAGCTTCTCACCTCCAACTTTATCATGAACAAAGCTGACTTTTGAGGAGAAAATGCTGCTTCTCTTAGAAGGGGACCAGCCCAGAACTCTATCAAACCATTGGCAGTGGTGTTTTTATGGTAAACCATTGGAATTTTAAAAACAAAATCCTGCTGTCCCATCACAATGGCCCTTCTCAGTCAGATACTTTTTAAATTACTTTCCACATTAGAAGGCCTTGCTCGTGAATGGTGTAAGAATGATCATGATTTGCTGTGCTACCAAATTCCGTCTTATTAGGATCAGACCACAGCGTGCTTTGCAAACATATTTCTGCAGCAAAATCATCTAAGGAAGTAAAATTGATACCCCAAGAACATTGTTTGACTCCCCTTGAAAGCAAAATGATGTTCTCATTTCTTAATGGCAGGCCAAACTCCTGAAAGAACATAGGACACGGCAAGAACTTGAACCCAGCAGTGCTTAGATTTGTAAAGGATTAGAACTCTTAGTGTTGGTTGTGTAGCAGCAGATGGTTTAGTCGTGCAATGCTCTTTTCACAATCCCCTGCCTCATCACACCATACATTCCTGAAAAAAAGAAAACAGCACAAGAATTTGGAAGCCTAGAATACAAAACGCACGTTAGTGAGGAACAATGCAGAAAATTTAAATAAGCAGCATTTCGATAGGGTGGTGACTGCAGCTGAAAACCTTATCTAAAACTCAGCAAAGGAGTGTTTTGTGCACTGCCCAGGGCCAAAATTCATAATGGCATTTATCTCTAGAGCAGAATTTTTCCACAAAGAGATCTGAAAATACTATCCCAAGGAGGCTCTCTTCTGAGTCCTGACATCTCATGAACCTCACCCACTACCTGAGGACAATTCGCAGTTTGGAAGGACCATGCCTTTGCAAGAAGCTATTAAAATAGACAGTACTGTACTGGGTTTTGCTGAAAAGCAAGTAAATTTGATAACCAATTTAAAAGTGTATCCACAATTGCTATTTGATATTTACACAGAACCTTTCACCAATTCAAAAAATTAATCCTACGCAGAACAAAGAGCTTTATATCAGCTTCACAGAAGCATATGACATGTTCTTATCATGCACGCGAACAAACAGGAAAGAATGGATTTATTGTGAACTGGGATTTTTGCTATAAATTAAAAGGCCATTCCCTTTCATATGTCATGTGTATTTAATTTCACTCCATAGGGTAATCCACTGAGAATTCAGAGAGTGCCAAGATCTACTTTCCCCATTCCTTTTATTTCCTTAGGCAAATATCTAGAATTAGAGACAGAGAAAAGATGAAAAAAGGGAAAGCCAAGGGAAATACAGAGGTCCAAGAAAGAAAGTAAGACCAGTCTAAACAAGGATTTTTCCTGGCCTATGCAAGCAGCACCGATTATTTATAACAGGCAAGGACATCTGTCTTTGATTATGATTTCATGTATACTGTGGATGGTGGTGAACTTACTGTGTGCCAGAGAAGACTGTCATCCTGCAGCATGAAATTCCAGTGAGAAAAACTAATCTCTCTCTCAGGGAGAGACTTCTACCTTTGACTAACCAATGACAGAAGGAAAGAGCTTTTATGCCAGGAAAAATAAAACTGCAAACTATTACAGAATGTAAGGAAATCAGATTTAATTTACAAACAAAAGATAGAGTCAAAGCACATACATTTTAAATAAGTATACTTGAAAGTGTAACTGTTCAAAGGCATTTCAAACAGTTTAAATTCTGCAAAACTTAAGAATCTATATGATGAAAGAGATCAACTTTCTTGTCTACAAACCTTGAGTTGGTAGGCTTACAAATAGCCTTTAGTTTTGTGTTATCTGAGAAGAATATGCACAGTGGCCTTCGGGAATAAAAGCAGCTTATGGGCCTAAAAAGGCACTAGATAAGTACAGCACCAGGATGCACGCAAGACACACGTAAATCTGCAGAGTTAACTGAGAAAGGCACTCTCCCATCCCTCAACTCATGAAAAGATGCTTCAGTCTAACAATCTATTAAGCTGGCGTGTAAAACATTAAACCTGCTGAATCTGTGTAGTACAGTCCCTTTCAATGAAAACTAGAAACAGCTGAACCTCTCCAGCCAAGCCAATTCACAAGAAGTGGAGATAATATCAACCAGAAGTACCTCACAAACAGAGGATTTTCTCGGACTGGAAAATGGGTGCTATTTCAGTGCTGTCGCTATTGAAATGGTAGAAAATTACATGTTACAATGACAGAAGTAAGAATCGTCAAGATATGTGGACACATTGCAGCCTGAACAAGCGCCTCTAAGCATTTGTTTCCTTTTCTAGGGCTGAGGGAAGCAGCTTCCAATTAACCGTTCTTGTCATTCAGGACACCCCGCCTGTATCCGAAATCAAATGAGCAAGCGTGAAAGTCTTCAGGGCTTCCTTCTTCTCATTGCCAGATAACACTAGAAAGAAGCTTTGCTGCTCTTCTTTGCTTGCTCCATCAAGACCAGATCTTAGGCCTCAGTTACAATTAGAATCTCTTTCCGTCACTAAACAAAGCCGCGAACCAACCTAACTGCACTACCGATGTGCCAAAAAGGACATCTGCTGATTTGACGGACAAGCTATGTTCAGAGTAGTCTGAAATCTGTACAGCTTGTCAAGAGGCAAGGAGCTGACAGCATTTTGTTGACACATTTCCTCAGAGTAATGTGCAGACTTACAGATTTGATTTTGAAATATTCTGCATTTCAACGTTGCCAAGTGATAACAACATGTCACAGGCACTGAAACTCCATCTTATCAGTTTCTCATCAGCTTGAACAAACTAGAAGGAAGGAGTCTAGATATTCTTTAATTGTGGTGGCAGGGTAATTATGGAAGTTTATCCACTGGAGCAGAATGCTGTCCAAGAAAAGCTGTTTTACTGATTGAGTGGTAACATCTGGTAACATATTATATCAAAACTCTAAAATCACATTAAACTATTTTTCTCATAGTAGCTACTATTTTACAGCTCCTCATTTAACACACTCCATTAACAACCAGAACATAAATCCCTGGTACAATAACAGAACTACGGTCACTAATCACCACTGGATTTCTTTAAATAATAGAACTTCAGGCCTAAGCCTATACTGTTGATGTGACTGGGATTTTTGCCATTTTAGTGCCACTAGGGTGGGATCAGAATTGGAGTTGGTTAGTTGTAATAATAATGATAACAAATGATAATTTCTAGCAGCAGCATGGGGTAGCAGGGAAGGCTGTCACGTTTCTTTATGTACCTGACATTGTGCTGAGAAATTACTATCGCTGCACAAGCTGACTGAGGGCAAGTATTATAAAAGAAAATGTCATACTAATCCAAACTATTTTTCTTATTCTCCCACTTCATCTCCTTCTTTAAGAGCTTACTTAACCCCTCTGCTTTTATTCTTCAGACCACAGCATTTCCTAGCCCAACAGTCCTGCCATTTTCCAAACCACTCCCAACATTTCTGTCTTTAATTCTGAAAATGGAGGAGGAAACTCCTTAGAAGATTCAAAAGGGACAGGGAATAAATACTGAAGCCAATATTTATTTATTTATTGTCAGTTGTTTCTGTGCAGGATGTGGCACACCCAGAAGCCCCAGTTTGTCAAGAAAGGCTGTTCTGCATTTTAAGACTGTTAGGCCCCTCAAAGTGCCCCAAATGGAGCACTTTAAGACTAAGGCCACAAAATTCCTAATGACATTTAAGCATCTTAAATAATGGCCAGCATAAGTGCATTGAGTTTGCTTTGCACATTTTCAAAATCTTGACTTTACATTACTTCTTCATTGATTCTGTCTGAGAGGAGAAACCAAAGGAAGAATCTGTTTCCTTCTTCAACACTAAGTCCCAGCAGGAGGAATGCAGCATTATTTTTTTAGAAGGCCTTAGCTGAAAGGTTTTATCCTTTTGGGTATATAAAAAGATCCTTTCTCAGAGGACACAGATAAAATTTCAAAAGCAGCAGCAGTGGCTTCTCATACAATAGTGAACATCCCCAGCTACCCCATGAATTCATAGACTGCTACAGACTTGCTCTGTGTGGCAAGTCAAGTGTAAACACAGCTTCTAGATCTAAAACCTGTGGCTGAAAACTTAGAGGTTAAATGTCAGTCTCTAGAGAAAGCAAAAGGCTTAACTGTGGTGGAGTACCTTATTTGCTGCTAAAGTACAATGATAAGGCTGCTGAAAAAAAAAAAAGAAATGCTAAGCAACATTGTCAAGTGCATCCCCATTTAACAAAGAACAGGTAGAGAAAGTCTCTCACACTTATACTTTTACCTTGCTAATTTCTTTATTTATTTATCTGTTCCTTTGTATTCTCTGATACTCAAAAATGTTTTAAGACTAATAATGTGGTGAGGCAAATGTGACAAAACCTAGGAAGTTAAAAGCTGGTATTTGGGAGGATGGGTTAAATGCCCCAACCTTTCAGCCAAGGCCAAGAACCAGTCCTGACCTAGGTCTCTAAGGAAAAAGTATTAGCTGTCTCTACAACACAAACACGTTTCGGAGCACCACACCACATGGCAATAACAGTAATCTTGGGGGAACAAGAACTCAAGGAATGGAGTACCAAGAGCATCGTGGGTCAGGATGGTGGCAAGAGCAAACAAAAACATGTTGAGAATTGTAGAGGACACCCCCCAGGTGCAGGCTCAGCTAGCCACTACTGCCCAGACACCACAAACAAATGGCTTTTCCAGTGGAGTCAAACTCCACCTGGTCTGCTTTCTGCTTGCCCACAAACTGAAAATCATTCAGTGATGTACCAAGTGAGTCGTTACCTGTTGTGGCTTATAAAAGTCAACGCCTGGGCCCTGGAGAAGCTGAAGTTCACTCCCGCTCACCCTGCCTGGTTAGTTACCCTGGGGGGTACAGGAACTGCAGTCTCTGCTCCCCTTCTGCCACTGCCTCCAAGCTGCACCTGCAGACATCAGTGGTCATCACCAGTGACCACGAGGTGAATTTGTGACCTGGGAATAAAAAAACCAGAGCAAAACCTAACCTCAGAGACCATGCTAGAAGATAAAACCATTTCCAGTCACTGTCAGCCAAATCTAGATCAGAAGCTGTGACCCCGCATTTTGCCTTCTACGCTATTCTGTTCCTGCAGGTTTCTCTGTGCTATGCTGCACTAATGAAGAGTCTGGCACACATCCACTTCTTATGACTGGTGATCCCACTCGTGGGGATTTGTGCCTGGAAAGAGAGGTATGGCTGTCTCTCAATAAATTAGATGCGCACACACCCCCTACCCCAATTCTTTTTTCTTTCTCAAGTAGGGTTGCTTAAGTGAAATCACTCACTGAAATTTTACATATTTTCTTAAATGCAAAAGTTTGGAAGTGCAAACGCAAAATAAATGTGAACTTGGATTCAAAACTAATATTCATTGTTACTCATCAGAACTTAACAAATCTCACATCGTTATATAATCATCTAATTTTATATATTTACTTGAGCAGGAATGTCACCAGCCTCAACTAGAGTTAAGTAGGTGATCTGAAGTGACACTTTTGATCCACTGTAGCTTTAAGGAGTATGTTTGCATTTCTGCTCAACTGAACACTTAAGAAAAACTATTTAAAAAAATGTTGCTTGCTATACCAGTCTCACTAGAATGGGAGCTACGGCGATAAAATTTCCATTATGCTTAGAAGCATCAGCAATCAGTCAATGGGACAGAAGAACTGGGAACTGCATTTTTAAGCAACATATCTTAGTTATTTCTCATTTTCTTTAATGCAGACTTTGTACAGGAGAGGTAAGAAAGGACATGTGGTTTCAAACCTCACAGACAAACCTGGCTTGGAGTTGCAAAATATAAATAAACATCTCGTCATTCAATCAATTTTAAACTAAACGACCTCATGTCTTTTAAAAATGACTAACTGCATTTAGTAAAATATCATTCAAGTTGACTACACCATAACATTCAAAATCAAGTGAATTTTTATAAAATTAGGCGAGTATTTATGCATGACTCATAAAAACCCCTGCAAATCAAAGCTAGCTAAGGAAACAGTGACCATAGCAACATCAGCATTTCAGTTTCACCACTACCATAATGAGCTTTTAATTATGTAATTATTCACACTTCAACTGATTTGTACATGTTGTTCATGATCTAGCAGTCATAAGTAGTAACATATGAGGAATGATAAGGCGCTGCCCTCAAAGCTAGACGTCTGCAAGCAGGAGGAACAGAAAATCCTTAGGAATCTTGTCGGAGTTGAAACACCATTTTCCTGCAAGATCTTAACAATTCTTACAGGTTCAATCTTGCGCTTTCTGGATATTCTCTTTTAACAGGATGCACCCTGCTGAGGCCTGAGCTAGATTAGTTCTCACACTAAGATTTACTGAACGTTAGGATTAAAATTGGTGTACTGAAAGCTGGAAGCACAGAGACAGCGGAACCCATTTGAGGTTAACAATGAATAGAAAAACAAGGAGGAAATGCTTTTCATTGCATTAAGCATATTGAAGACTGAAGATTTACTGCATACACATAACTCCCTAGAAACGATCAGTTCTTCTACTTAGGCTTAAAAAATTGCAATTGTCTTTGCAAAACAAATCATTAGATTTGCATACAATCATACTGTGTAGCCACATGAAATAAATTCATATTCTCTGCTTGCATTCTGTTGCAGATTTAATTGATGTAACAGTGCAGAAAACTGAGAAAAAAATTTATTTCTTCTGCCTTTTAATTACCATCTGCTAACATAAGATTACATGTCTTAAAGTGACTGGGTCTACCTGCCAGCTGAATTTTTCGCCTGATTTCCTCAAGCTCTGGCAGCTGCCTTCATTATTGGTGAAAATGGCATGGCAAAGCTAGCATGAAAAATGAGGCTAAGCACCTGTCACTTCATTTTTCTGCAACGAAAACAAAGGAAAACACATGAAACTCTATGCTCTGCACCATCTATACTCAACAACAATTTGCTGCAAAAAGAATAAAGCATCAGTTTGTTCTTGCATATTGTAAGAAGCGTGACATATAAAAGCACTTCTAGCAACCTCCATATTTACAATAACCAGAAAAGATAAATCTCGAAATGAACAGTACAAGGAAATAAAACAAAAAGTGTGCATAAAAATTTCCTCCCTAATGACAGATTTTCTTCTACGAATAGAACCATCCCCTAAATACAGGCTGTTTGGGGCTAAGAGCATTACTAGTGAACTTCACCTAACAAGTGACAGAGTCAAGTGTCTTATTAATTTTCTCTACAGCACCAAGGGCCTCCTATCAAAGCATGAATCAGCCAGGTACTAAGCACATTAAGCCCATGAGTAATCTCACTGCAGTCACAAGTGTCTGGATGCCTTAGCGTTCTCTAGAATTGAGCCCTTGATCCCTATGGAAGATAGCTAAGATTTGGTACATTTCAAGCCAACGCCTGCCAGAAAAGGTAACGGTCTCACATCAGAACCAGCTATGTGAGCACCCTTTGAAACCTGTCAGCTTTTATGAGTAGGAGAACTCACCTGAAGAGAACCCAAGAATGGAAACTATGGAGGATGGCAAGGAAAAAGGTGTAAAAAGCACATTATAAACAGCTTGTTTCTACTGAATTTTCTGCTTCATCACAAAATAAAAATGGTTATGTTAGCCGCTCTTTTCCCAAAGCAAAATAACCAGTTCAGGATGCTTGAAGCAGTGCTGCTGTAGTTAAGCTAAAACCAGGTCTAAATTAGAACCTGAATACCCAGGACCCACAAGCTCAGGGCATTTTCGCTAATTTGCACCATGGTCTCCTCTGAGCTCTCCTCAAAGTACAGAGCTGAAGCAACAGCTCTGATTGCCTGGGAGGAACAAAAGTGAATCCATGAGACAATTCCTTCAAATGAGTGCAAAAATAAGGTGAAGAAATATGCGTAGATTCTGTTATGGCTGAGTCATAACTTGCTTTGTCCAATATGTGGAATATCTAGAACTACCTGACGCCTAGAATAACTTAGCTTTAGTACACCAATTGAAAACTGTGATGGCTCTTAAAAAATACACTGCACAATAAAAAGGAACATATAACTACTAAGTAGTGAGAATTTTCTGGGCAAGAGTTCCCAGTATTGATAGAACAGAGAGATAACTAAATTGTGACACAAGATCTTGCTGCTTTGCTTGGAGATAATTTTCTGTCAGGCTGGATGCACAGAGCAGCACTGCCCACTTTGCACAGTGATAGTTAAATCCTGCCAATGGGAGGGGAAAAAAAAAAGCAGAATATAGATTTGCTGCTTCTGCAATTGCTTTTTTCCTCCATGTTCTTCCCCCAATCCCTTTCATGCCTAATATCTTACTTTCTGTCAAATTTTGAGGGAGTGTCTACAGAAGATTTTGCTGAAGTGTGACAGGAACTATGACTGATCTTAAATTTACAAATGGTCCAGCAACTGCCTTAAGGAAAGATGTTATCAGATGCACATTTGTTTATACAAGGTCATAAAAGGACTGTGATGCAAATCTAAGCAAATACTTTTAAAAAATTGTCAAAGTATTTTTTCCCATCAGAAAGACCATCATTGCTCTTCTTTTAATCTTTATTTCAATACCTTTTTTTTTTTTCTTCCTAGTAGAGGCATGTAAAACATAAAGCCTTATATTCTGGAGATGCTTGGATTAGTTCTATACAGTTACTATAGTCATCCTGTAATCCAAATGATCCGTGAGAAGCCAAATTACCAACTTTGAACAAAAGTTTGAAGTTCTACCTGAAAGGCATCCAAAATACTCATTCTGTGAGATTCAGTTTTTGTACAAGACTGAAGTTGTCCTGTTTTCTTTTGGAAATGACCATGCACGTGTCCAAAGATGGATTCCCCCCCCCCACTTTGCCAGAAGAAAGATTTTTAGAAGGAAAAAAACATAGAGAGATCTGCAATTTCAGTCATGCTGGAATAAATAGAAGATTTTATGGGATAAATATATACTTTATTTCATTCATATTTATGGAAGGATAATTGAATTTTTTTGCATGAGAGACTCTGAAGAAATGCACTTGAGCATCTAGCAGGAAGCATAAGGAGTTTTATTGGTTTAATTCTTTTAAAAGACATTTCTAATTTTTATGAGACTAAGACTGAAATATTGCATCAATTATAAGCGTATTTCCAAAGAAATCATTAGCAGTATATTTTAGCACTTATAGAGTTCAAATCAGGGTCAGATAATAGTAATGCTATGTGGGCTGTTATTGTTAACAACTTCACTTTTATTGCAGTCTCTTATAATTAGTATGTTAAAACAAAAGTTCCAATGCCCACAGTGAGAGAAAAAAAAATAAAATTCTGTTAGCAAGTGCCCTGCTGCAGTAACCTCACCCAGATTTGCAACATTATATATGGCCACGTCAGGTAAAGGCCTTGATCCTCGCACATTTCTTACATTAAGCAAGACAGGATTTGGGTCACTATTTTGGGAGAGTAACTGACAAATACAGATGTTGCAGGAAACAGAATTGGTAGTTCAGTAGGTGGCACTCTTCCCTTGGAGTTGGTACTGAACCAAAGCACCAGCATGTTATTAAGCACCAAAGATGTTATACGATGAAGTAGATACTACAGAAAGACCTTTAATCACACAAGGTCAAAGATCCCAAAGTATCTTTTTCCAGAATATTAGCAGTAATCATAGAGCCCTGTTCAAGTTTCCCTGTTGGTAGTCACAGCCCATCAGATTTCCACTTGACGCTTCAGCAGGGTAAGGATTTGTGCGGTTTGTGCAACCCAAAGCTGCAAATAATCAAAGGGTTGAGTTTCCCAAGCAGGACACACTTGCAGTTCAGGTTGTTCAAACCAGGACAATACTAGCACATGCCTCCTGGAATATGTAACCACTTCCAAAGGTTCAAGGCTTACTAGATGAAACCCTTAGCGAAAAGAAAGCTTTGTCACAACTCTTCCTTATGAGTGAATACATCCCTGAGTGGATTCTTTAACTCATCCCTTATGGCATGACTTATAGTAATTTTTAATTATGAAAGTACAATCAATATATTAAAAAAAAACCAAAACAAACAAAACAAAACGCCAAAACAAAACCACCCTGAAAACTCCTGAAAAGACAGTCTAGATTATTTTGAAGATATAGTAAGTAAATAACTCACTTCTCAGAAAGAAATATGAAAATGTTCAAACTTCTGTCACCACATATGAGAGAGAAGCATGCAGTTGGAAACGCATGTGGTTGTTTATCCTAATGTACAAGGTGGTCCTATGCATTCAAAAAGTTATACGCCATGGACCAAGTCACCACCTGTAGGCTTCTTTAAACCCATTTAAATACGGCAGCTATTTATCTGCAGACTTATATTCAGAAAACCTCAATCTTCACATATAAAACAACAAACTTAATGAACACTTACTTAAGCCTTGATTCTGTAAGGAAAAATTAGTAAAAAAAAATTTATGTGTATATAAGTATATGTAGTACCTGTACTTAATTCAATTTGGAGGAAAAATAATAATAAAGTTTTCTTTGTGCTTGCTAACTTGAAGGTAAGCAAATACATCCTGCTTCTTGTAGGTGAGGTTCAGCAGAGCTCTGATACATATAAATATTATCTGGAGGCTCTGCTACATCTGAGTTTGGGCAAGATTACTTTGTGCATTGCACATCTGTGATAAATATACAGTCAATGCAACTACAGGGAGAGAAAAAAAAAAGTCAGATGAGGTTACTACTAGAATATTAGCAAGAAAAACTGTGGTTCCACCAGAAAGATTTTTTGGATGAGAAGTGTAGTTTGGGTTTTTAATTTTTTTTTTTTTTTTTTTTTTACTTATTTTTCCACAGTGGCTTCCCAACCATGAAAAAATACCACTAAGTGTTAAGGCCTAGATTTTTGTTTTGTTTCATTTTTAGGTGTTTTGATTTGGTATTCTGCAAATCTTTTTCAGTTTAAGAATTTGATGTCAGAAGACTCCAAACATGGCTGTCTACAAGACAAATTTAAAAAAAAACCCCAAACCACTCCAGAGTTCTTCAGCTTATAAAGCAGATCCTTTGGGAAATGAATAGTCATACATTTGAAGCCAGAAGGGACAATTCTTATCATCTAGTTTAACTACTATATAGCACAAGCCAAGGATCCTCTTTCAATTATGTCTGGATCAGGCCCATAGTTTCAAACTGAGCTATGGTAGCTTCTTCATAGGGATGCTCAGGCTTTATTGAGGCAAGTTACTCAACCCACTATTTACAAAACTCTGTTGCTATCCCTAACGCCAACATCCATTGCAGTCTTAACTGTAGCCCTCTATATGCCATACACCACGGAGCAAATCTCTAACATCTTGCTTACATTTCCATCCTGTTACTACTGCTAGGTTTTCATTATCCACTGGTAAACCATTTCTGTTATATGACCATTTTACCCTGATACCGTCAGAGGCTTACTGCAAAACTACAAAGCTCCAAAACCAGGAGAAACTATACTCTTCTCCATTATATAGACCTTTATTCCATACAGCATACTTAAAATCTCAATATAGAGATAGTATTAACAAAGGTAAATTGTTTATAGCTGGTCCTTTGACTAGATCTGTGGTTTAACATACAAGAGAGCTTAAGATGAGTTCAGTATCAACAGATACCAAAGGGCTGACCCACCATGCTCTGGTAGTTGCCATAGCTCTTCTGACCTCCCTTTCCCAATCCTAACATTAACCAAAGTTTTGGCATTCCCTGACACTTTCCTCATTATGGTCATGCTTTTGTAGAGGTACAGCTCATATTCTGGGCTAGTAATGCAAGGGAACAGAAAGCCAAGGTTTTGCATTCCCCAGAGGATCACTCAAGCATTCTTTAAGTCTCTTTCTGGAAGATAATAAAGTCAAGACATAGTTTTTTGAGGTATATTAGAGAGCTTCCTTGTTTGAACATCAGAGAGTGTATCACCACCCTCAATTGCTAAAACTGACCTAAAACATTTCACTGAGACACCAAGAGAAAGCTCAACAACTTTCTGACAAGTATTGGGCGCAGTCCCTTTGGTTGGGAAGCATTTAGATATATTTGCAGAACATGCTGAAAGCGCAGTGTGAATATCAAAAAGCCGAGGAGGTCTTTTAAGTCATTTACTGTCCATATGCAACATCATTATCTAATATCAATCCAGCCTTTCCCAGAGAAATCAATATTAGACTGTGTGCTAAGTTCATATTTTATTAACTACTCTATAGACCAGAAAGTGCATGTGTTCAACTAAGCTCAACTATTTAATGTCATTTAAAGGTGATGAAATCTTTTAGATCCAAACCCTCTCAGCATGCTGCAATTTTACACCAACTACGGGAAAGTTCCTGATAAAAAAAAACATAGAGGGAGGGTGCAAGATTGCCAGGTAATCTGAGAGGATACTATTTCAAACATATTTTCTGCTGTTGTAAGATATGTGGCATCATGAAAAGAAGCAGAAAGCAGGACTTATTTATGCACTTTTACACTGATAATCCACGTTACAGCCCCAGTACCGTATGTAAAAGAATAGTCTGTCTCAAGCAGCACAGCTATAAAACTTTGAGTGGCAAACTGCATTTAGTAGACTGCTGGGAGGTCTGTGTAAACAATAATAATTTATGTCAGGACTTACATTAAAGGTCATTGTGGCTTTTTAGCATAATAATGTTAAACAGTTTGACTTTTTTTATAAGTAGATAATATATTAGAAATATTTAATAACTGGTTATATTGTAGTCCTATGACAAATTCATCACTGGGAAAAAAGCCCCCACAATTGTCTAAGATTTCCAGCCAGCTCATGTGTAACAAAAGGTACTTTGGGAATAAAACAACTTCTGTGGTAATTCAATCTCATAGCATACTGTACTGCATATTAAGGTGTATATCAACAATTTGCAGAAAGCTGTACACAGATGCTCGTATCTCTGCAAATTAGAGTGAGATTACCTTTAACACAAAGTCTTTTCACAAGCTGAGTGAAGGCCAGCAAAGACAAACCAACCAGTTAGCAGCTTCTGGAGCAGGATTCCTCTCCTCTTCAAAGAGATCCATTGTCTCTTTCTTGATATCTTATGTATTCTCCCACTGTGATAACTTCATCTTTTTGCCATGCCTTTTTTTCCAAGTACTTCTGACTATGAACCACATGATAATACATTATATGACATATGCTTTTAATCTACAATCAGTTATTGACTCAGTCTCATGGAACACAAACACAGAAACATCTCAGACTGCAACCTACATGTAAGTCAATAGAGGTTAGCAACCAGAAGAGCCTCCAACAGAGCATCGCCAGGAGCATGCCTAATGGAACACAATAGTTTGACAGGACCGGTACAAGACTGGTCAAATTTTAGTTTGCAGCTTTGTGCAGATCCATAAAAATGGTATTGTTGCTGTGAAGGGTCTTCATATTTTCAGCTGAGACAGAGAAAATAGAAATGAGACATTCCACTTTTCCATAAAAGCAAAAACATGGACCTCTTCAATGTAGCTACACTGTATTTGCACTTCTCCCATCCAAACCAATTTTAAGGTGATGCATGTTGCAAATCCAAAAAAAAAAAAAAAAAAAAAAAAAAAAAAAAAAAGCAGAATCCTAAAATTCACCATCAACTTTTGAAGAGAGAGCACATTTTTCTTACTGTTATTTAGGTATTGAACTGTTAGAATTGTTCAAAATAGATTAATTGTATCTTGTCAGAAGTCTCGATCTACTTCTAAAAACACCATTGATTGGAAAGGGAAGACTTTGGTTTTGCTTCTAGAATGAGCACTACTGCACCCAGAAAACATGAAGTGGAGATACAATTAAATTAATTTTGAACATATTTCTTTTCCACCTCATCTGCTATTGCAAATCCCCTCCCCATTACACCATCATGCTCATCCCATTTTGACCATCCTTAATTTCTTTCTCCATTTCCTTTACTTGTTCTTTCTCCTCACAACATGCCCTTCTTGACTAGATAATCATCACTTCATGTCTCAATGACTATTTCTGTGAACATTCAATGGAGGTGATATTCTCTTCCCAAATCCTTCCCCTCTCTGGCTATGATCCAGTTCCATTTTTATTTATTATTATTATATACTAGGCTTCTCCTGAGACATCTTCATAGCAGCACTGATTATTTAGTCTGTCCTTCCCAAGCCTTTCCAACACTTCACCTTTGATGCTGTCCTCAAAGAGTAAACTCTATATTTGAGGCTTTTTTTCTACTTCTTTCAGGCTTTATATCTTGTCCATTCTCCACTGCTTAAGGCTCTGTGCTTTCAACTACATTATTTTCCCTGAAATTCTATGCTTGTTTCAGCCTGGCCCATCAATTTTATGCAATGAATGTAAATGTATTTATAGACCTCAACTCAAATCACGTCTATGTTATAAGGTGTGTACATGCAACTAAGATAGTTCAGGAATGTGGGGATAATTAAAGCTATAGTATATTGTCTTTTGCTATAGAGCAGTTCAAAAGTAGAATATTCTCCCTGATTCTGCTACTACTCTTTTCAAATAAGAGCCCAGTTTTACTTCACTAAAGATTGCAAGACTCAGACCTTACCAAGAATGATCACGGTTTAACAAAGCAAAACCAGGATAAAATCCCATGATGGAGAACCTTACTTTCCTTTTGCAGTGCTGGATAGCATAGGTTGAGAGAAATGGAAAAAGTCCCATATCCTGGATTAAAGATGTGAAAATCTGGGAGTAAATACCCAATCCAATATACCTAGTCATCTCACCACACTCTCATATTTTTATCACGCCTTCCCTGCCCAGAAGGCTTACCACTATTTCCATATTGTCGCTATGACTCTTGGGCAGACCAGGATTAATTTTATCTACAATCACCCTTTAAAGCTCCCTTTAATTTTTTTCTTCCTTCACACAGTTTAATCATGCTATCCCTTCAAAGCTCCTCAGTAGGAACTCTGTTTGTCATTAAGGAGATGCTATCATAAGATTTTTACCTTTCCATCCTTATATTATTTCTCCTGTAAGTAAAAATTTAGAAGGACGCTGTTCAATCCCAATAATACAAATTCCTGTAATGCAAAATATTATTTAGCACAAAGTTTCATCACCATATATATAAGAAGCTTTTTTCTTCTACTGTTGACTCTTAATAGAAGTTAACATTAATATAAACCCTTTCCATACACCCTTCAAGTCTCTTCAATCAAAATTGCTCTGTATTTATACTACTACTGCTTTTAATTTACAGCTCTGTCTTCTCTCACCAAAAGCCAACCTCTGTCTTGCTTGCTATCTATATGCAAGTCACTTTACACAGTTCTGTAAAGCATTATCTCATTATTCTGTCTCTCACTGTTGAGCATTTTCAGACCCTCTGTGTGAAAGATGAGATATAAAAATAAATTGAATTGGAATACATGATGCTAAGTCCTGAACTTAAACAGACTACACTCACAGTGCACATGTAATTTGACAGCTACAGGCTATACTTTCATGACATACATCAAAAGGATTAATGCAAAGGAATTAAAGTTCGAACTGTTCTGGGTAGTCTGACCTAGACATTAGATTCATGGCCATGTAATCCCAGGTTGTTATTAACCAATCTGACAAAGAAAACCAGGGGTGATTATAACAACGATTACTAGTTACACTGTATGCCAAAGCCAACCTTCAAAGGTCAATGCTTCTGTAAGTGCTCATGTCTTCTGTCCACCATATCCAGGTAGCATCCAGGCAGCTATCTTAGCTGCCTTAAGTAATTCAACATGAGAAAGCATTTGTAAACTTACACTATCTGTTCTGTCAGACAAAAAAAACCAAACACACCCCCCCCCACAGCCCGCAAAAAAAACCAAACCAAAAAACCCAAAACAACTACCACCACAATAGGATGTTTTAGAGCATTTCTAAACAGGAAAGATATGTAGTATGGAGCTTTGGGTGTCAGCTGTAATAAGGCTGGACTCAGTAAGGGAGAAACTGTTAGTTAAAAATTTCATTCTAAAGGAGAAACAGGAAAGATGGAAATACTGAAGATGTCATTTAACATAAGGAAAAGGCTCCATCTGACTGGGTCTTAAAAAATTCACAGAATTTTCTCTTCTGATTGTTTTCCATTGGTATTTCAACTCACTTGAAACAGGGAGGACAGAGATAGAAGAAACTTCACACATCTAATCCTGTAAATATGATTACCTGAACATTAGAAGAATAGAAAGTATTACATCTTATATCAATGTTTATAGATTTAAGATTTATAATTGTTTTGCTTTGAGGCAAAGCAATAAAAGAATACATCATAGAATCAACAGAAGTCATTCAAATTACTCTAACTGTAGTCAGCACTCCCTGTGCAAAAGCTGTGGCTTTGAACCTGCATTCCTCCATATGGTATTTAATCACAAAAAATAAAGTAGTACTAAACTGATATGAAGCATAAACAATTAACATGTTTGGTTTTTTTAATTACAAATATATAAATCATTATGATCTGAATCCATCTGATCAAAATTAAATCTGAAATGGCTATTATGGCTTATATTTTTTTTTAAATTAAATAATGAAATAAAAATTAAAACTGATCAGATTTTAAATTGCGGACCTACAAGACTCTCAGATACTAAGGCCTTTGTGAATGTTCAAAGTACACCTTTTCCTGCACTGACTGTAATAAGATTTAAATTTGCATGCCTGCTTATTAGGCTGCTAAAAATTGAAGCCCTGAGATCTACATTAATTCTTGAGTATAGGGAAAATTATTTTTGGCTGCACTGAAGCTCAGAAATGTAACCATGCAAGAATTTTTTTTTTATTATTATTATTAAACACTGTGATAAAAAACATATTAAGAAAGCCTTTGCGTGTTCCTTGGCAGAGTCGAGGCATGCATTGTATTTCCCAAAACCAAACAGCCTTATGAGTCTAATGACATGTTGCACGTGATCAGGTCCTTCGGCATTTCACGTAGATCAAAAAGTATGGTTGGGAGTTATTCCATTTCAGGATTTAGATTGTAAAATATTGATATTTTTATGTAGAAAACACACCTGTTTCCACTTCTTTCTTCTTACTCAGCATCAGAAAGTGATGCTTTGTTTTTTTCTCCCTCTAGGCTCCCATAACACAATATTGGCAAAGCGATGCTAATAACGTAGGAGGAATCTAGCTAAGAGCAACAGCCGTTTTGAAGTGGATTCAATCCTTTCATTGAAACTCCACTAAAAATAATTTAACTCAGGTAAAATTTGACATTTTACCTCAAGCCTTTATTTAGATGTTAGTTACCCACAAACACACATATTTGAAATCCTCACAGTATATATTGAACAATCTGAAATAGAATAAATGTTTTTAAAGAGAAACAAAGGAAAACTACGTACAAGCTGGAAAGTAGAAACATTCTAGGAATATTTATTGTCATTATCAGCCAATTTTATATTTTAATGACCTAGCTTTAAATTAGAGAGAAGCATAAAACACATGCTATAAAGAAGCAATTCCATTTATTCCACTAATAAGTTGCAACCTGTGTCTGTTTTATGAGCGTGCACATAAATGTATTCAGTTAACATGAATTATGTATGCATGCCTGAATGTTCATGAACCATTCCTAATGGCTTTAGGTTATTGCAAATCTGATATCCCAAAAGTAAGTTATCCAGAAGCATGTACGAAAGCAGCAAACTCATCCCTGTGCCACGTTCATCTACTTCTGCTTAAGAGCGCCAGGGAAAAGCAATTTGAAACTTGAATTCTGGTACTGCAAATGGGTGGCCTTTTAGTTTGCCCAAGGGTTGCTCTAAGCAAGATGGGATCCTGTCTTCAGAGTCATGAGTGCCACTGAAAAACTCACCCTGCCTGCTGGATTTACATAACTGTCTGATGGTTTCCCATGGAGAGATGAAAGAACCTGGGGACATTTAGATAAGAAGGAAAGACGGTCTGGGGAAGGAACATAATAAAGGAGCACTATGCTGCTTAGACAAGTTATGTTAAAATATGCTTAGGATCTGTAAATAATGAAGCACAACCTGAAGTAGTTAGTTTCTAGACACAATGTATTATCATCATCCTTTCCCTTTTTAAAGTTCTGGCTCAGTTATTTTGTAATCTGAGTGCTGAAAAGAGAAACTTTAAGACCTTAATCTCTGAAATGAGCATTTGAGGCAATTTATACATATTCCTGGTCCTCTTCAATGACTTGGCAGATAACCCTAGCCTTAGCTTCGCTCTGTGCTGCACACACCTTTCTTCCCTTCGCAGAGCTGCTCTATCCTCCAAGAAGCAGATTGACAAGAAATGTTCACAGGTAGTCCAAACCAGAGGAATGCTATTTAACAATAATTTTACTAACAAAATGCAAATTGACCTAGATTATATGTAGAATGCATGAATACAGGAATGACAGTGAATGACCTGGATTTACACTCAAGCTGTGGCCAAGCTGTCCCTTCCTGGGAGTAACATCTCCTACCCCAGCAGCTCCCTGCTGCAGAGGAGGTGGGCAAGCCTCAGCTCCCCATCTCTCCTCGCAGCCCAGACACACGTGCTGGTACTGGTCAGCAGTCAATTACTACTCCCAGGAGCAAGGGTGAAGGAAGGAAAGACTTCTGTCAGACATTTCTCTCTGGACCCTGACCTAAAGTCTTCACCTCCCTCTTTGTGTTCATTATTTCACACTGATGGGATGAATAGCGGAGTGTTTTCTCAAAGCTAAGAAACACCCACTTGCTCTCAGACAATTAAGAATACAGATGTTAAACTCAAATTACCAGACAAACAATTCCCATTGCAATCTTCCTTGCACTCACAAAAAACATGGGCATGGCACGAAGATCCTCTTCTAGACCTTTTCCGCACAAGAGATCTGTTTACTTACAGCTTGTCCAAGTAATATCAAACAACTTTTATCATTGTGAAAGAAAAGGAATAACAGTACACAACAGACTACTGGAGATGCTATTGCAACCAATATCTTTCCTTTGAAATGCAAGAGTCAAACTCCTTTTTATATATATATTTAGAAAGAAAAAAAAAGAAAAAAAAAAAGAGCCTTGATCCTAACATAAAGCTTGTCATAGGCCAAAACAAGAATATAAAAGAACAGTCAGGAATTTGAATTATGCAAAAAGATGATTTGACTGGTGTGTGGGTGTGACAAAAAGGACAACAGAAACTCCACAGACGGGCAGAATTTTAGAAAGAAAATCCAGATGCAGGCTGGTCAAATGTGGGATGCGGCACTGAGAAAATCCTAGACAGAGCTTTTGAGTCTGAGTACCAGCTGAAAACAATCTCCTGTTGTTTGATCCTCCTATGCTCAAAGAAAAGGTACTTGGCACATCTTTTTAAATAAACAGGATTACATGAAAGACATTTGTCTCCAACATCGAATTCTCCTTCTAACTGGAACAAACTTGCGAGACTGAATGTTTAACTAACTCAAAAACATTGACAATTTTTTTAAAAGCCTTCCAGTATTCTCATTAACAACATATGGAACCTGGCAATTAGGTGGTCCCTGTGTTTTAGTAGTTCAAAAAATAAAATTTCAAATTACAGTTTTACCAGGAAGCAGTAAAAACAGCCATTCTGAAAATAGCCATAAAGTTTGATAACCCATTACACTGAATAACATTTCTGGGGGCTAATGCATGCTGATGACTCAAGACATACAATCTCTTTCCTAAAAACCTGATTTCTGGCACTGGAAATAACCGCACAGCTGTGGGATATGCTGACTCCAGTATTAAATATCAAGAACTTTGAACACAAGATCTGTTCTAATCAAGCAGCTATGTATGTTTAATGTAATTCTGTCACTCTAAAGCACAATCTCTCCTTTCTTTGAGGAACTTGGATAAAGGACAAATCCAGAGCTATATTCTAAGGAAGAACCAGTGATACTTCTGTGTAACATGATGAATTATACAACCAGAATTCTGAATTTATTGATCACATAATATGAAAAAAACAAGCATATTCAAGGTCACGGCAGGTGTGTTTTACTACATAGAGAATTTCTCCAACCATCAAGCTGTTGTTTTTAATCACCACAGCATGTATGTGAATGAAGACAAGTATAACAATTAAGAGCAGCAATGCTTATGCCTGGGAGAAGATTTGGTTCTACACGTTTTCAGACAAAACACACGACTAAGCCATTGGCAACAGCAATGCCAAGCTTTGTCAGCTTACGAGGGCGAGACAGGAACTGCCTTGCTGAATAACACCAAACGTTCACCTAATTCATTTCCAGTCTCCAACTAAGCCCATGCTCTGGAAGAAAGGACGAGCATCCTGGCTAATTTACTTTCATGTTAAATCTCATCTGCGTGTCAAGCAATAGCCAAGAGGAGTGGCGGCGCCTACGCCATACGTACCTTCCCCGTCGGGCAGCCAGGGTCCTCATTACACTTCCCAATGGCTTAGCTGGACTGTACTCCATGCAGCTGCACACATTCCTTCCTTTTTCTCAGCTTCATATTTCTATTTGATTTTGTTGACTCTATGGAAATGGAGCCAACTTTTCTGCCAGTTTTAATGGATTTCACCCTGAAATCAATAGAAAAATGTCCATCTATAATAGCTGCTAATTTAGTTCCTAATCTGTATTATGCCAGACAGGAAGTTTATTTGGCTCTCTTACTTTGAGAGAAACAGTGAGAAACACAGAAATTAAAAAGGGCAAGATTTATCTAGGAGGTGGCAGCAGCTAAACTCTTCGGCTAATGCAGCTGCTGACATTTCCAGCCATTCAGTGCATTACTCCCTAGGGAGAATAAAGCTGAAAGAAACTACTTAGTATGAAACTACTGGATGTCCATTAAAAATCATTCTAGTGGTGAAGATGAAGAGGCTCATTGGCAAAATAGTCCTTGTATAAATCTAAAAACAACATTAAAAGCCATCCAAAAAGCAGGCAGTTAAATAGATTCTTTCACACTGAGAACACCAGCAGTACAGGAGACTAAAATGGATTCTAGGAAAAAAAAAAATTACTTTTGATTCAAGCCACTGATAAAGAGATTTCCCAGTCAATGTCTGCGTAATGCTGAAAAGAATGATTTTTTTTTTTTGCGCAAAGTCCCAAGAGATGCTAGAAAATATGATTCAAAGATGACTTTTAGAAGCAGAATTCAAAGAATTTGTGAGGATAGCAGATCACGTTCTTATATTAACACCTGCTACACAGGATAACAGAAAGAAAAAAAGAGCTTTATTCTAATGAAGTATTGGATTTAAATGTTCCCTATTCAAACAACATGGACATTCTGGGATCTGTGATAGTAGCAACATCTTATCCAAATGAACTTATTAAGAAATTAATAGAGCCACGGTGATTTAAACTAATCCAGAATGAAGTTTACTCAAAATATTTTGAAAATAACTAACCTGTGAAACATGATAGGTGGTTTTAATAAAGGAAGCTTTGAGGTAGCTGCCATTGACTGCATCTTACTTTAATGAATGAGAATATACCAGACATCTCTCTGGGCAGGACACTCCCTGTGAACATTTAGTAGTAATTCCATAATCCTGTTCCTTTATGCACACAATACTTCTGTATGATAACCCCTTAGGATCCAAATCAAGGTCAATACTCAGTGCCCCAGTCTCTGTACAAAACAGTAACAATTCCTGCCTCCAGAACTCCAGACTTGAAGCATACCTATATATTAGCCTTGTTTCCAGTTTAGCTCTAGGAATAGGCAAAGACTACATGAAATAGGAACAGACAAATGCTCCACAGAAATCCTATTTTACGTTCAAAGCAGATACCTTGGTCAAGTCTATAATTTATGTGTTTTCTCCCATCTAGATGCTACAGACACAAGCAAGGCAATGCATTCCCTGATTTAACCAGATTTTCTAAGGGCATGGTTTTATGTGGTGCTCACTGACCTCCCTCTTCATTTGAGGTCACTGAATATAGTAAGGTTATGTGAACTTCACTGTTCGATTTAACACTTTTGTATCAGATTCATGTCCTCTGTACACCACCTCCGTAGCTGGAGAGAAAGTCAAGACTTTTACCTCATTATAAAAGTTGGAAAGAAAGGCAAGGCTTTTACCTTGTTATATAAGTTTAAAAAAGCCAAAAAGAAAAAAAAAAAGACATAAAAACTAAGTGGGAATTTTTGTCAACTTCTGCAAATGCCATTTAAGAAAACCAAACAGAAAATAGATGTACATGGAGAAGAAGGCTAAGGAAAACATTTCAATTCATTTTCAGCAAATCTGGTTTTCTACTTTTCTGTTGAAATGAAAGCACAAGTGGCAACAACTTCATGCCTACGCTTGTTATTGCCTACTCAAGAATCAAGTGCTCTTTCAGTCAAGACTTGATTGTTGGAAAGAAAATAAACTGTCAACTGGTGAGGCTTGTTATCAAGCTGGAAAGTGAGAAAGGGTTGCTTGCTGCTGCTAGTTTTGGGATTTCATCAAATGGCTTTTAGAAGCACATTCTTTTGCTGTAATCCTTGAAGTAGTTCTCCTAGAGGAATAGCGTGCAACGAGGTTGGAGTCAAAGAGCACCTCAGGCTTGGTTTTCTTAGTGTTCTCACCCCTGAAATTGAGACAACATGGTCCAACAGAGAAAAAAAAAATAGGATTCTAGAAGCTTCAATTCTTCTCTCAGCTCTGCCAGCGCCTTGTTTTTACACCATAGGAAAGTCACTTAATCTTCTGTTCTTCAGTTTTCCCATCTGTAAGACATGACTGATATTACCCTTTTAATGACACACTAGGAGGTCTCAGATGATATTTATTTACACAGGCTAACTTGCAACAAATTAATTTGGCATTTGATCAAACCTCATGTTCTCTGTCCCCTGCAAATAGCCTTCTCTGAGCTGTAACCCGCTTCCATTCTCTGGGCAGAAGTTGCTTTCTGTGTTTTTCACAAAACATATCTCTAGAATAGCATAAATGAAGAGGAGATTTAGGGGGTTTTTGGGGTTTTTTGTTTGAGTTTGGGGTTTTTTTCCCCCATATCTCAACTTTTCACATATCACCATATTTGTGGCATTATACAAACGTTATGAATGTCCCTGATTTTTCTGACACTTTGCAGCTTTAAAGACTCTGTGAGGTTTCCCTACATGTTCAGAAAAGACTGTACAAGAAGTGTTTGCTTTGGCTTGGCAGCCTTCCAAGGTTTTCAAAAGCAAATGCTAAATGTAGGTATTAAATAATATCTAGGTAAGACCCTTCCACAGTTCCAGAGGTGATAGGGGGAAGGCAACACACACCCTAAAACAGAACAAAAAAAAAAAAAAATGCAGAAAGTCCCAGATTTCCATACTTAAAGCACAATCTTGGTCCTGCAAAGTGAGCTTGTACAAGTCCCCACATTAACAGAATGAGAGGAACAAGAGAGAAACACAAGTATATGCAGCTCCTGCTACATGAAATTATGTAACGGGAGTAATTAGTCTTACTAATTATAATTTTTTAAAAACTGAATGTCTTCAAATCACTGCAATTTCTTCTGTAAAAACACAGATCAAAGCAGCACACAAAAGACATCTGAACCGGTACCCTCCTGTAGCATCAGTTCACAGCATCTACTTTAGGAGGAAATAAGTTAAAAAGGAAACAGAGGGAAAGGGAGAAGGTAATTAAATGGTAATAATCCCAGAATGAAGAAATATATTCATCCTCTTTCATGTCTGCATTAGAGCCGGTTAGGGAATTCTAACAAAACATGTTTTTGTTGGGAAGTGCCAATTTGTTGAAATAAGAGTATGTCATGGAAACATCTATTTCAAGAAATCTCTACTGAACAACAAAAAGACAGAATAAAAGAATGCCTGATTTCCTGCCAGGCAACCTCTCCGAGTGCTGGAAAAGCTTGGGTTTCCATAGCCTTAAACTCTGGGATTGCCCTCTTCTGTAAATAGCACTAATGCTTATAGCTCCTACAGCTTTTGGGTCAAACACCAGGAAGCTGGGTGCTGTGGGAGTTTCAGCTCAAATGGGGTTCACTCATGCCAAACAATGATGGACTATTACCTTGACTCCTCAAAGATTCTCATGCTTTCCAGACTCATGAGACACAGAGTATCCAAGAAGTCAGGACAGCTAATTGTTACTTTGATAGTAAATAAAATATTTTTATTTTATTTCTTGTGTTTTCAAGACATTGTAATCCCATTCCCCTCAACAGGAATGTAAAATTCTGCATGTTTTATTTCAGTTACTTGTAAACAACCCATTAAATGTCACTAACGCAGTAAATACACTTGTATGACTCCAGGTTCGTATGAGCAGTTCTCCAAAAGGATTCATGTTACAAATAAAAATTGAAAAGGGTATTGACAGGACTAATCTAGTTTGCACCAGTGGGACTGCTAACCCATATATATTAAACATACATAGAGAAAGGCAGAGATTCCCCAACGAATAACATTCAGAGGAAATACCACCCAAACTTCAAGCTACAGATCAGTTTGCATGCTAAATGTTAAAAACAAATGCTTCTTAGCCTGCTAGTGAGTGCTGCACAGGTATGAAAATCTTCTTAGGGTAAACCCTAGAAAAGCTACAGAATGCATACAGCATCCCACTGTGCTTACCACTTCATTCGGGCTCCCTCAGCAGTACTACACTTCAGCAGGAGACTACAAATATTGCTAACCTAAAGGAGGCAGGGCAATGGAGACTGGAGCAGAAACTATTTTGAGTTACGTGACTAACAACTCAGAAAAGATAGTGGCAGTTCCATTATATTTCACTTATTAGTTGCTCGTGGAACAGCCTTCAGTGAGACCTATACATGAGGTTCTACATATTAGTTAATTTTCCAAGGTTATACTAATACTAAAAAGAAGCTTTCTAGATAATTAAAGGTAATTGACCCAGGTCAGTATTCTTATTAAACAGCTACAGTTAAATACTGAAAGATTATTTGCATAGACCAGATCAAAATACACTTAATACGGGCCGATAGCAACATAACATGATATGTAAGAACACAACACAGGACAGCACACTGGGAACAAAGAGTCATAATTGTACCACTAGATTTAGCCCAATAGATTGGTTTTTATGCATGCGATTAAATAATAGTGTAAAAGAAATAAAAATATACGCACAAGTTAGAATTCTCATAGCTAAATTGCATCCGGTCTACAGTATAGATATTTAGCACAGACCTTTATCGTGTGATTTAGCAAGAAGCAAGCCACACCGTCAGTTACACCAAAGATTCATTTCGCCTGGTATCCTGTCTCTGATAACAGCCAAAACGGATGCTTAAGGAAAGGGTACGAACACAGGACAAATACAGGGTATGCCCTGCCAATTCTCAGCAAACCCACAGTTTAGAAACTTCCTGAGCTGGAGCCTTGTATCAGTGTCTTTAATGGCTCTTTATGAACTATTTTTCCATGAGTTTATCTAATCATTTTAAGAAACCATTTGTATTTTGGCATCTCCAACATCCTGTAGCAATAACTTCCACAATTTAATTATGTGTTGCCTGATCATTTCACTTGTTTTTTGTCAAGTGAGAAATAATAAATAATCACTATCTTTGCTTTCTTCATGTCTCTCCTGACTTTATGTAGCTCCTGTATATCTTGCTTCCCCCTTATTAGTCACCTTTTCTTGAAACTGGAGAGACCTAGGTTACTGAATCCTCCCTTGCAGATAAGCCATCACATCCCTCTGATCGTGTCACTTTCTTTTGTACCTCCACAACTTCCATCGTATTCTTGAGATGGGACAGCTGGAATTGCACAAAGTACTCAAAATGAGGTTGCACCATTTATTTGATTCTAAATACGGAAAACATTAAGAACATCATTTATAACCCTTAATGCATTTTATAGCACGCCCCAATTCCCCCTATTCAACTGGCACAGTACATGTCTCCGTTCTTTATGTGTTTTGTCCTCAGCACAGCTCTGCTTTCTATCATCCCTTCACCTATGCTCTGTCAGCACCACATCTTTCTCCTTCTCCCCAATTTCTTCTGACTTCAAATACTACACAGCAAGTTCCCTGACCCATATCTCTGCAAAACTGGAGGATTTATGGTGTCTCTCCCATTATCAAGCTTCGTGCACTTACCAGACTTACACGCTGCATAATATCCACTGCTGCTTTCCTTTATCCTGCCCCTCTCTGCTTTAACTTAGCAGCTGAAGCCAGAATTTTAGCTTTAGAAAGATTCTCTGCACATTTTTCAGACATTTTAAGACAAGTTTTTATATATCAAAATACTACAAGGCATTTTGCCTGAAGAAGTAAAGCTAAGACAGACATACTTGGTCAGGTACAATCCTAAACATAGCTACATAAATTAGGCATGAGGGTTGTGAGCCTAGTCACAAGCATTTCTCACAACCATATGGTCAAATAAAAGTTACCTTCAGGGAAGGCTCAGCTCATGCAGGGGTCAAATTACCCTTCTGAGATGCTTATATCTCATTGACTATATTGAGAATCTAGGGCATGTGTGATCCTAAATTTAACATCTCAGTTCAGTGAGATGACTCTGGGATTTTGCATTTCTAGGACAAAACAACCTGGGGTTACATGAAAACAGAACAACAGTTACAAATCCAAGCCAGACTCCCTCCACCCCAATAACTTAAACTCTACAAGCAATAGCTAAAGTTTTAAACCCACTTTTTCCTGGGTAGATTTTGCATAGCTAAAGTCAGGCCATAAAAAAATTGCGGTGGGTTGTGCCAAGCAAAATTCCCAGGGTGTTGGTTTCTGTTGAGAAAAATTGCCAAATGGGGCAATTCATTGAAACTTCAGCTATTAGGTTTCCTGCTTTCCCTATAAACTTTTATAAAAAGGGCATTTCAAAATGGTCTAGTTTGTATCCAAAATGCTTCTTCATGGCAAGTATTTATTTTCAGCAACACACAGTTGGAACTCCAGGAATAAGCAGCAAAGCCACAGCATCTGCAAACTCTCTCCTCCTTCTGAATGTTGTGCAGTCCTTACATTTGAATTTCATTTCTTTTCTTGGTTTCTCAGTCTTCTAGTGTTACTTTAATGCAATTGCCTAGTTGTTAGCAGAATACTTATTGCCAACCGTTTCCTTGAATCAGCCTCATGCTTCAGATTGACACAATAAACCCAAACCTCAAGATTCTCTCACATACAAATGTGCACAGACCAATTGGCTCTGGTTAGTGCTTGTTTCATTTTTATTTTCATTTCATTTTTTCATCATGACTGTAAACCAAAATAAACGAAAGGGAGTGAAACCACAAACAGCAATGTTCACGTAGCACTTCAACTGAAGTCTCCAAGAAGCAAAAGTACTCAGTTTCTGAGGGGACCTTAATCTTTCACCCACATCTCTATAATCCCATGATAGCAGAGAATGCATTTACTTGCAGAATTTTATCTATGGATCTACAGTATTAGTTCTTGTATAAGGGTGAGGATCCATAGGAAAATTAAGACAACCTGCTTATATCTCCCCTGTAAACAGGGGATGACAGGAAAAGGATGAAAAAAAAGAAGCCTAAGGTGGCCAAAGCAGGAGTCGAGAAGCTTAACATCGCACCACTCTATTCTGGAACACAGTATTGTTCAGCAAAACTTAAACACAAAGATGTTAATTCAAATTGTATCGACCAACCAAAATGCTTCCAGGCAACTGCTACACAAGAATGTTTACTTTTCCTGTATTTTGGATAAGGATGGACAATTAATTTTTTTGCTTAGCTATTCTAGGACTACCCTTACCCATCCACTACTTGTTTGTATTGTAGGTCTTCTTACAATTACCATATGCTACACTTGATTTACTCAAACACCCCAAAATTTAATTCAGAAAAAAAACCTCTTACTGTTTATCTACGGTCCTTTCCCAAATGGATTTAGTTAATTTTTTATTCTACTATTACTTTTTACCAAAGGAAATTTGTATTGAATTGTATAATAGAAGAGACTGAATTATTCAGTTTATGCACAGAGTGAGCAATTGCAATGCAAGCTTACCCACTATGCCAGTCCTGTGAAGATATTTCCTTCAGTGCTTCTTCAACTGCCCTGATTGCTGTGACAACAAATGGTGGCTCTTGTGACAGGTGTAAATGTTTACTAGGAGTTAATTCAAACACATCACATGATGTTGCATATTAAAGAGTAAGAAAGGTAACATCGCTGGAAAGCACTACCCAAAATTATTATCTGTTTATTAATGTTGCCATGTCATCAGACATAAAAGAAGATAAGTTTTTTACTCATTTGAAAAGACATAATTTGCTTTGCTAACTAAACCACTGCCACAATGGCATTTATTTTAGAATAACAAGAGACACATGAAAGCGTGACTCTGGATTTTCTCTGCATTAGTCAGAATAGTAAACATAGAGACCAAATGCTGGAGAAACAAAACGCTACAGGCTCACAGTAAAGGCCAGGTAGAGGACATCTCTGAATAGGCAGTGTCTTTTTTGTTGTAGCTTTGTCGTAGAGCTTGTGTGAGGTAATCAAACCTGTGGTTTTTTGCAATCAAGCCAGAAATGCCTCAATATATACAGGTAGCCCTGTACTCAGAGATGCAGGCAACGTGAAGAACTACTTCTGGGCATCAAGGAGATGTATGACACCCATAAGTAACAGCAGAGAAGCCAAGATTGTCTCTAGACAAAAGTATTGCCTGAAGCGGTGGTTCTTTTAACAGCAGAAAAATAATTGCTTCACACAATAATTGTCAGCACATATTCTTCCCAAGTAATACCTCTGTGTGATCTCACCTCTTGGACACTTGCCTTCACACTGAACAAGAGGGCACGGGGACCACAAAGCAAAAGAGGAACGGTTTGCCCTTTTGTGAAGTTTGGGTTTTCTTTTTTTCTTTTCTTTTTTTTCCCCTCAATAAGTAAATGAATAATAACAACAGAAGCAAAATCATAATCCCTTTCATTCTAGTTTAGACAATTCAAAGAGTTGGCAGAACTATCCTGAGTTGCAAAGCATACGATTTTATGGGTCTTTCTTGCCATCCTATGCCATCACTGATAGCCTCTCTATTTTAAGGTATTCTTTCTCAGTCAGTTTTTCAAAGCCAAAAGAACTCTTCTTCTCCTTGCTACTCCCTTAATCCCCTGGCCCCATTATACCAAAATCTGGGGAAAACACTTTCTTTTCCCTCAACTTTTCTTGACAGGTTGGCAACATTTTAGTCTGTTTAGCTTTTGACAAACATTCTTCCTGTTTCCCACTTTGGAAAGAGGTGTTTATTTGAAGGAATATAACCAGGGATGGTGTTTTATGAAATGGCTGCTCACATGGCTGTAGTATCAACGGTTCCTTCCTTTATTTATGGACTTCCCCCAGTCACAGTTTAACTGGCTAAACAGATTTGGACACAGCTTGACAGGTCTCTGCATTAGTGCTGCTCAGCATTACGTAAATCTCACTCCTCCCAAAACGAGCTGAGCAAACTCATTTCTGCATACTCCAAGCCCCTTCTGGGAGAAGAATAAAGGTCCAGGCTGAGAATGCAAACTCTGACACACAGCCTGATGTGCCGCTTTCACAAACTCGGTCCTCTCTCATCACCACACATCACTTGACAAAAGCTGGATTCTTGACTGAAAATGGAAATATGTTTTCGAGTCCCTTCCCCACCTACCCCATCTATACTGACTCAACTATCTAAATTTAGGTTTGAAAAAGCTTCTCAAAAAGAACTAATGAAAATTATGTGTCTTCCCCCCTCCCCCCCCCCCAATCTATTAATTTGCTCTCTTTTTATTAGGAGGCTGTTTTGAAAATAGCTAGGGCTAAATTCCAAGTATAAAATCCTACACTAGAAGATATGCAAGGAGAGCACGAGACATCTTCCATAAAAAATTTTATAATTAGGAAGGTAAACGTGTCCACTTATGAAAGAGACTAAGCTTGCAGATGAAAGGGCCTTACTAAAATAATTGAAAACGTAAGCAGCATGATGGAGTTTAGAGCAGAGCTTTGGACACACACTCTTTGCAATGATTACAGCCGTGGAACTGTGCCCATCATAACAATAACTGAAGTCAGATGAGGGATGCATGTAGACAGGCCTGCTCGTACAGTCTGGCTCTTGCACACTGCACTAGATATTCATTCTGATCTCAGCAGGAAAGCATGTGTTTGCAGAGCTGGCTTGGGCTGCACAAAGTTAAACTCTTTATTAAATTTTCTAGTTGGCAGTAGTCAGCAACAACTTTCAAGCATGCTAAAAAAGTTTATTTTTGAAATCCAGATTTATACAGTGTAGTGCAGCACATGTTTTCTGAATCAATGCTTCCCCCTCCCTCCTTCCCTGTGGAGATCAGGGCTGCAAGTTTTCCAGAGCTGTTTAAGATTAAGACTCTAGCCCCCCTTTCAGAAATTCCAATTTTTAACTGGCTATGATTCCTGCAGCGTAACCATTTACTACTACTGGCACTGTTCTTAATCTAAGTTCTTGGTTTAGTTCACGATCAAGTGATAATTCTAACTCTAGATGAAGAAGTGCTACTTCAGAAAGGAAAGGTACAAGCAAAGGTCTGAGGCTAAAGCCACTTAAGTGCAAACTGCTACGGTTAATTATATCTAGAAAAACATTAATTGCATCCCAAGTCATTTTACATCAGAAAAATATCTAACTGAATTTCATTATAAGAGGGCATTTGGATAAAGAGATGCTGAAGTTGCAAAGTTTGGCCCACAGGCTTTTGAAAGTGCCATGCTGAGTAAGGGAATTGCCTTCGTGAAAGCAGCAAGGCTGCACTGTACAGGCATTGGCTCTCCCTGACAATTACTGATTATTATGTCATTTTGGTATCAATGCAACAATACTTAAGAGAAGATCTGACTGGTAACATACTACCACAGCTGTTTGCTTTATCAACATTATGCTTGAAAAAGTTGCCATGCCACGCAACAGAAGGCACCGATACCCCCAAACGGTGGCTGAGGAGCAAGCAGCCAGTGCGAGGGGAGGCTCTGATTCTGCTCCTTCGCTCACCGTCCCCGAGGAGCTGCATGGCAAATAAAGCCACGCTGGTTATAGTCCACATGGCCCAAAGGCATGGGAAGTAATTACAGTCTTAACAAGTTCACTCTTTAGTTCAGATTTAAATTAATTTATTTTGTAATATGTTTTAAACCATGTAAATTTGATCTTATTTGGAAATAACTAGAACTTTTACAATCATTTTGCCTACCTTGAAAGCAGCTTTTTTTTTTCAAATACCTGGAAAAAAAATAAAATTAAACTATCATTAAATATCAAATTCACATTTAAAAAAAAATAAATCCAAAAAGTAGTTAGCTGAGTTAACCAGTAAAAGCATAAGCTAGCTCTTATGACATATGAAAACCACAGAATGCATAGCTCTACAAAATACGGTGGTGATGACTGAACTTTTGAAAGCTCATATTTAACTAGCTATTGTCTAACTGTAACACACTATGCATCGATAAAGCCAATTTCTGTCACAAAAGTGATGGTAATACACACACAAGATAACATGAAAATCTTCAGCAACAGTGTACTTTAAAAAACACTGCCATGCAATTTTTAAACAAGCTAAACTAAAAATAAATCTCAGAAAACCTATAAACATAGACAAATTGACCTCTCCACCACCCTCTGCATACATTCTTGCCAAAAGAAAATTACATTAAAAAAAATGAAACAACTTTCAAACCTATTTGCCAAATCCACAAGGGGAATTCAGATCACTATTTCTATCTATGAATGTCCATTTTAGCCACTAAAACAGGAGCTCCAAATATAGAACATTTAATGCCAGTGTCAATTTTTAAAATGAACTCCATAATTTAAAAACTCTCTCACTCCACTGCACAATTATATATTGCAACCAAATCCATTTTCAGCTGAAACCCTGTGCATCACACTGATTCTTTTTTGTAGGTTGGGGCACTGAGACATTCCTACTAAAACAAAAGGAAGGACCTTTGCTGGAATAGAATGAAGCACCTATAGCAAGCAGCAAATTTAGTTTTCACACTATAATTTTGTAAGACAAAAGTGTTGTCTTAAAACACACAGCTTATGTTTGCAGTTCGATCAATCATGAAATGACAAAATACATTGACAAGATTTTCAAGAAATCACTTTTCATAGCTGTGCCCTACGGGGTTACACAACATAGCGCCACAGCGTGAAGAGCTCTAAACTTTACAGCCTTTTAGGCTGAATGCTGTCTGCCAAGCACAACAGCAGCAACACCAATATACCAGAGCACAGAAAGAATTATCCCTGCTGCTTGTACAATGCTAGTGTCTCTCTCTGGAACAGTGAATCTCCTCTGTCTCCCCTTTTTTCCATCACAAGGAGTGTGATTAGATTAGTATTACGTGCAATCATGTACCTGACAACTTAAATCTCACATTCATTGTACTCCGTGCCCCTTGGGGCGAGTTTATGGCTAACCTATGTAAGAGAACGCTCTTCTCTCATGTGGAAATTACTTTACGCGATACGCAGACTTTACCGATGGACTGAGAAACAACTGAAGAGTGAGACCCTTGAGAGGATGCTTTGTTGCCCTCCCAGGTATCATGGAAAGAACAATTTACTGGTTTCTTGGATAGTGCCGATACATTTCCTGCTCAGAATAAAAGAAACCAAGGGCCCAGCCCTTTACGTTCAATCAGGACATCCTTTAGTTTGCATTAAGAAAGAAAAAAGGTCAAGTATAAATGATGAGCCATATTAAATCAGTTGAAATTTGTTTATGGTTACATAATCGGTGCAAGTGGTGGAAATTACCCAGCTGCTGAGAGAGCAATTCAACAATCTTCATTTGAAGAAAAAACTGCAAACTTGGAAATCTCCTCCAAATTATTTCAACTGCACACATTTTAACATACTATGTGAAAAACAAAACAAACAAAAAAAAATATCAGAGAATCATTCCAAAGGAATTCTTCCAAAAAGAGAAAATTAAAAAATAAAGTACAATTAAGTCTCTACTGAATCAAGTATAATTGTAGCAACGAATCATGAGAAAAAAGAATAGATTTTTATATCATAAAAATTGCTTCATTTAAAACAATGTAGCACTTATGTAGCTACAACGGAATGCTACTCCCACTGGATTTCCACTGCATTTCTGCAAACTCACACGTGTACATATACAAAATAGGAAATGTTCTTCGATGGAAAGTATAGCTTTTCAGTTAAAGAAAAGTGGTCGTCCATAAAACTAAAGAGCTTTGACATAAAATGGTTTATAAAGTACAAAAACACACAGCTGAACTTACCATGCTCTGAGGACCATCCATAAATTTCAATTTTTCACACACACGCAAAAAAAAAAAAGGAGAATCAAGTCATTTAGGACATTTTTCATGAAAAGAGAAAGACTTGTGATAAGCACAGGGACTAACATTCAGAATTAGCCTAAATATGCCAAAGTGTCAATGACAGTGTAATCCGTCCCAAAAGATCTCTTTTGCTTATGAGGGAGTATAAGGGGCTCCATCTAATATTTCATTTGTAACAAGAACTGATTTCAGGGTACTCCACTTTGTTAACTTATGAAAAACGTCCCATTATGAGAAAAGTACTACATTAAAATTTAGCCTCCCCTTTTGTGTCTTTATCACTTCCTAAGTATGAATAGAGGATACACAAAATGTATTTGAAGAATGAACGCAATGACGCTGATGAATGAGATGGGATCCCCTGCTACACTAACGATGCTTGGCAGTGTTTTTTATGTGTAACACATTCTTAAAATGGAAGGAGGAGGACCTGGGAAGTTTATACCCCTACAGAGTGATCCTTTCATGGCACAAAGGTACTGCATCACTAGGAGGATACCGGACTCTAGTTGCCAATCCTTGCATGACTAGGTATCCTGGTATTCTCACTGCCACCAAGTTCTTACTTGTCTTGGAGCACAGACACCAACTTGAACAAATCCAGATCCCCTCCCTCTTGCTCCAACCCTCAGAAGAAGTGTCTGCAGAGACACTCAGATGACAAAAAAGCAAAGAAGGCCTACCAAAAGTCTGGTACATTTAGTGTGTTTCCTGATGAAAACAAGGTAAGATTCACATCCTCACCAAAGCCAGTCAGCACCTCAAAATCAGCAGGGATAATTAGCTAGCAAATAACAATGCACTGAATGCACAAGAAGGAAAAGAAGGACAAAATAGAAAAGTCTTTCATAACATGTGACACCATTATCTTAAAATCTTCTTTGCTGTGAGGGAGATGACTATGGATTGAACTTCAAGGAACACCCTGTGATCCACAGCTCATACCATCTTTTGTTGCCTTACATCATACTTGAGAACCAGGAATGTTTTATTTGCAATGTCTTCACTTGAGATGATTTGTCTGCGTGTAAACCCGCAACGCAGCTATTTCCAGGAGCTGCCAGCACTGTCCACAGCTGTTTTCAGACCAAGTAGATTCCCCCATGTATTTTATCTCCTCTTTACAAATAATTTCTCAAAATTCATGGAAAAAAGCACACACCACACAGTATGCAGACAGATTGCAATTAAGCCAGTGGGTGCAGATAAGGGCAACAATCAATTAATGATACAAAGTATCCAGGCACCAGGTTCCATGTTTTCCCCTAAAAGAAGGAAGGGGAGAGGTTAAAAAGAAAATACATATAAACCATTACTCAAATACATGTTATGCCTGCCCATTTATCCTACTATGAGTAACTGTTCAAGGAGATACAAATACCATAATATTTAGGCACATTTTCTTCCTTGGCACAGGTGGCTGCTGGAAACTAATCAAGTAATGAAATATTCCAAGTTCTGCTGCCATTCTGGTGGTTTAATTCTTTCATTTTTCCCTCACCTTTAATATATGTTTTAAAAAAAAATCCAATAATTTTGAACACACATCTGAAAAACAAAGTCTAGAGTTGGCTCATAAGTAAACCACTCCAATTATCCCTCTGAAATAAGTTATTGAATTTCTCTTGTCATCTTTGAAATTAATGAAAATATTTTTCTCTGAAAACAAGCAGCTCCTTACATTCAAGAAAGAGAGGAAGGCAGTTCTTGGAAACTCTGATTTTTGTTGGTTATACATGGGTAGATCCAACAGAAGCCAACGAGACTCCTGAACATGGCAATCTATCTGTTTCTTACAGAGCAACTTTTGGGATGAGGGCAAACAGTGGGAAAGACAGATGACGGAAGTATAACATATCAGCAAAGACAGAGCTGGTCGGAGGCACGTATCATTACTGACACACCAAACTATCAGACTGTGAAACTTGTCACAAATAAATTGATATTTCAGGATCAGAGGTGAGATGACACCATTCTGGAAGCTCACAAATACTTCTGAGTAGGGAAGCATGGGGTTCAGGTCCAGGTACAGAGCCATTGCTTGGAAAACAAACTGTAAAATTCCTTTGAACCATTCCAGTTTCTTCCAATTGCCAAATTCAACTGCAAGTTTTACAAGGAAAGACTTTCCAATGTTGTTGACATCAGAAATCAACTTCTTTAATGCTCAAACAAGGGTGGCGATGAGCAAGCTATAAAACCCGAGAAAGGATTAGATAGGCCAGTCTTGCATGACTAATAACAAAACTTCCTTTAATTCAGTGCCAAAACCAAGAGAATCTGAGGACTGAAGCAGTCAGGAATATCACAAGAAACAACATTTCCAGAAGGAAAATTGACCCCCTACTTCTCATTAAAAACTCACATATACAAAAAGAAGCATTACAGCATTATTTCCTAAAAGAGCACCTAAGACTGCAGACAGTCGTTTGCTTTTAAATGGCTTTATCTCTTTGGTCCTCTGGGACTTCCAGACATATTGATAAATGAAACTGGTCTGACTACTCCGGCATCTTGGCATGTAGTCATTTAAAACAGAGACACTTCCTAACTTGTGCAAAATTGAAACATTTGTTTGAGAATAATTAGTGCCTTAGCCCAACAATGCTTGGCAGACTTTTCTAATTAGTTGAGAAAAATGATTGAGGCAGGCAGGCAAGCAAGCAGACTTTGTCAGGCATTCTGTGAAAATAATTTGGACCACACACTTGGCTGCAGAGCCAGATAACGTATGTCATTCTTTGCTATCTTAACAGGTAGGATTTAAAAAAAAAATACAACAAGAACAAGAAACAACCATCTGGCACATGAAAACTGAATTGAGAGGACATTTCACATTTCCTAGTGCAGCTCTTCCGTGTTCTCTGTGTGAGCCATAACGAACAAGTCATACTGTGTTAGGTCCCAGCAAATTACTTATTTTCTTTTGTATTTTCTATTGTACAGTCAGAACCAGAGCTGGAAATATTCATTGTGAGTCACAGGCTATACAGGTCCCAGAACAATATTTGCAGAGTATTCATGCTGGGATAGCCAACTGTGCTTTCCTTCTCCAGGGATGTTTTAACATGTAGAGCATGTTCAAGGCAAAGTGGAATCAGGACAATATCAAACCACCACATGCTTTTGTAGACTGTACACCTTCCAGACATGTTTCCTTTCTGAGGTCCTTCCAGAAATTAGCCTACTAGTAAATGAAGACAAAACTCAAGGTGCTATGAAACTTAACTATACCAAACCAAGTTTCACATAATTTAATAAATGTAACAATATATCTGTTTGCTATTTCAATGCAGGCATTCATAAATTAGTGCAACTAAACTAGGCACATGATATAGTTAAAAGCTTTTTGACATCCAGGCATATCAAGAACTTGTCATGTCTGTATTTTACATTATTTCAGTTTAGGGAGCAATCTAGAGAACGCAAATTTCAAGTTTTAAACATTGATTCTACATGAATCTATTAAATCAGCTGGTCAAACCATTAGATGTAAATGGATACGTTGCAATTTATAAACTTAAATTTATGAAATAATTACATTTGCCAGCAACATTTATGTTTTTCCCATGTCTGCAGTCTTTAAATGGTAGCCATTTGGCCTATTATGCTTAGATAACCACCTGGAACTCCTTCCTGGGAAAGTTCCCAAGTCTAGACACTAGAAAATCACATATGTTTCCAATTATAAGAAACTATTACTATAAGGCCAACATAAATCTCCTATATCAACAATCAGTTGCCAATTATATCACATTCCACAATAAGCCTTCTTACTATAACTAATTTATGGAATGCTTGGCTTAGGGAGGGAAAAAAAAAAAATCAATAAAATTAAGAGAAAGGGAGAGGTAAAAATAATATCAGACCTTGACATCAGAGTGAACATTTGAACCCAAATATTAGTTTGGTGAGGCAAAAAATCAGCATTGAACTGGATCAACAGAACAATAAGTTGTACAATAAAAAAAAGCTTCATTGTGCAAACAATGTGTTATCCACAGCACTCCTCACACTCACTCCTGCACCACACATACAAGATTCTATGAAAAAGATTTAACAGAGGTATTACTCAGTGTTTTCTTCTCTTGCTATGCTACATATCCACTACACAAGAGGTCAAAACCACAGTAAGGCTTTTTGAACACTGCAACAAAGTCTGGTGGGATATGTTCCATTTTCTGTCAATAGTTTATAAATATTTTTGCCATATGATTGTAAACAGCAACTATCTAAAAATCAGCTGATTTTTAGGAAATTCTAGAAAACAAAGATGATTCAAAATGAGATTAGTGGGAAAGCAGCCTTTACCAAAACCAAACTGCATATAGGAAAAATCACATTTTATGCATACATACAGAGGGAAACACCACACTGAAAAGGACTAGTGAAAACACTTGAAAGTCACCTAAACTAGTAGAGCATTTTTCCTTTACATTTCCCACAGAGTGGATTGATTGTATTCATCTAGTTTCTATAACCAAGCAATATTAGCTTAATGTTTATGGATATCACTGTACTTAACAATTTGCCATAGAGAATTCTATTATACTCATTTAAATGCTTAAGTGGAAACACTATAATTTGCAGTTTTAAATTGTGAATTTGTTCTGAAAATTATCATTTCCCCCAGTTTACAGATGGGAAAAAATATCCAGCAACACAAGGATTAAAATCTTTGTTTCCAGGACTAGTGACTTCTGAAGATTACAGCCTCCCTTCCCAGGCAAATCAACCTTTTCAGGTTATTGATTTTCAAACATGTTGATCTGTTTTGTTAGCAATATCTCATAAAGCAAGCATTAAATGCAAGCCACATAAAACACTGCTGTTTTCCTACCTGTCATTTGATGTTATGTTTTATTCTGACTACTAAAGTCAATCAAGAGTTTTTGTGTAGTCTATCAATTCTGAAAGGAAATTCTCAAGTCCAGCCCAGATATTTTCATGAGAATATTAATTTCAGCACAAGGTCTAGTACAGATTTGGTCTAAACAGAAACAACAGCTTCAAGTCCCTCCTTTGCTAGATTCAGATTCTTTTGGTTGAGACTTGTGCAATGTTTTCCACTGGAATGTTTCCCTTTGCACAAATAACCAATAGTCAGTAACAGAAAAATAAGTCTACATAAACCAGGGAGCTAGTACAGTCACCTTGGATGTGGGAAGCCAAGGCCAACCTACTGACTGAATTGATATTTACAGAGTGGATCATCCTAGCAGAAATGTAGAAGCCAGTCTCAGGCTCAAATTAATTTCTGATATTTAGAAACCTGGAAAGCATGAATACAATTCTTCTCTCAGAGCATTCCTAACGCTGGAGATCTACATGTTTTGGCATATACTGAGCTCAGTAATGTGTGATTTATCATAAATGATAACATTTTAGAATCACCTCCACAGTACAATTACAAAGATATAGATGACAGCGTGTAGACCTGTAACTGAAGGAAAAACATGAGAAAGGTTAAAAACTTGAACAGTCATCTGAAATCTAAATGAGACTATTCCTGTGTGTTCCTCTAGACCCCTGCTGCTGTGGTACCTCAGCATCCACTGTTATCATCACTTGTATAAAAACAAAAGAATAAGGAGAGCAAAAGTTTATAAAGCTGTCTCCTGAAATTACCAGAGAAAAGTTTAATACATGATTGCATTTACTTCAGTTCAACAAATTCCTGGCATTCCTATGACTGTACAACATTCTAGAAAAAAATTTATGCTTGCTCAAAATATTTTTTTTCTAGATACCATGAATTGAAGTCAAAGTTAGTCAGAATTTTAATTCCGACAACAGTTGTACATCAAAAATACTTCTGATAGATGGAAAATGTAGTATTCAGACTGAAGTTTTTCTCCTTCCCACTCATTAGAAATTTGTTCCGTGGAACAAAGGAGTTACCATAATAACACTTTGGCTAGGAGTTACCTGGCACAAGACTTAAAGTCATGGTAACACAAGGAATATTATCTTTCATTATAGGGTTTTCCACAAGTTAATCTATGCAGCAAAGCACACTAGTGAGAGAAAAAGGGAATTTTGGCACAGGAGACTCTAGGTCAGTCTCTATTTCTCCATATTTGAGATTTTTAAATCTTCAGAACATGAAGGTGTCAGCACATACATTTCATTTGAAAGGTGCATCAATAGTAAAATATGGAAAGTAGTTATTCCTTTTTATGCCTCAGAACTGATTTATTTCCCAACGAGTTCTGAACAGCTCAAATGTTGCTGAGACTACCATAATAATGCAGTTAGATACATTGTGCAACCATTAACTTTGGAACAGTGCACATTCAACTTGGTCCTCCATTCTTCCTTTTGAAATGGAGTAGGTTGTCTTCTATGATAGTCTATCTAGTTGCACAAGTCAGTGTCTCATCCAAAGTTCAGAAGAAAAACCCTCAAAAAGTACAGATACAAATGAATTGTTTCAAACAAATTAGAGCTCCCCCCGCCCCCAAAGGACAGTTTAAAAAGCCAAAGCTTCTCAGTACTAAACTAGCTGTAATCACAACAAATGAATTATCAGAATGATAATTTCATGCACAGCATATTAATTCATCTCTTTGCTCATTTCTTAATTACTCACCTTATAGCACCAAGTTATATTACTGTTTACCTTTAAGCAATTCCCGAAAATAACATTGTGTGAGGCAGAGGTACTTTGAAGTGGTTTTATTGACATCTTCAAAGAGTAAAGACTTGGCCCAGTACTGAAAAAGAGGGAAATTCATGTTTAGCCTAAAAAATAAAATAAAAATTTGGATATAGATTAATCATTCAACAGCAGAAAAACACCTGTTTTTATGTTCTTAAGAACTTTATATATGCCTGATAGTTTTGCATTCACGTGCCTCACTTCCGTGAAGAACTTAAAACTTCATATACTTTGAGTCACTCCAATTAACTTGTTTCAGGTTTGGGTTCTAGAGAAAATCCCCTAAACATCTAAACAAACTCCACTTTTCTGACAAGTGGTCTGACTAGGGTACTTCAGAATGATTTTTTTTTTTTTTTTAAATGCTTATATAGTGCTTAATACTAATACAAAATCACTAATGGCTAAACCCCATCGACTTCCAGTTAAATACAGGCTTCCCACCTGTATTTTAAAAGTATACCGATATCTAAAAATACAGATCCGTACCTGGCTGGATTTTCAAAAGTACATAATGGTTGAGGCCCTAGGTTTGATACATTTCAACAGAAGCTAGACGCTTTACTGAGTTAGACCCTTCTGAAAATCCTAGAAGCCTGCCTGCATGTAAGAATTTTAATCCTGATGCTTCCTATCCCCGAGTGTGTGACTTTACATGCCATTAGCCTTTGAGCACCATTACTCAGCATTTAAATTTGTAAGTCTACAGTACAGATGCCTACGTACACTGTATTACTGCTGTACTATCTACATGCAGTTGATTATTTTTAATGTATATGAAGAAATAGGTCACGACATACAAATAAAGCAGCAAAATCTCAAAAGCTTTCACTGACTTGACAAACAGAACTGTCGAAGGCAGTCAGACCCACAATCCTTACATTAGAATTCACAAATAGGCCATGACATGATACACGCTATCAACTGAATAAGGCAATCCACTCAATGGGGTCAAATAGTCTATGGATTAAGGATCTCTAGACAACGTACATTATAATGACAGGCAGAAACAATATGTAACACAGCTATCATTGCAGCAACATTTTCTAACACATGACAGTATCCAACTGGTCAGGACTACAGACCACTTTTTCTTTTTTCCCAGGATGCTGGAGACAAGTTTAATTATAAAGCTGCAATGAAATCAACAAAAAATGAAGATAAATAGAATAGACTATCTAAAAATAATACCGGCATATTAGCTAGGATTTGATATCTCTGTGTATTACACATGGCCTGTACTGCGGTTGGTAATTTAATTGAGATCAGATTGTCTGATACATTGAAGAATTACAAGCAATCCCATAATTTAGTCTTTGAGACACTAGCGTGACAAGGACTATCGTTACAGCTCAAACACAGATCTCAGAATGATGAAAGCTTGTTATCTAAGCATGTTACATCCATACAAATGCCATAAGTTCTCATTTGTGGATGCAAGCAATAGGAACAAAAATCTGAGAATAAGAGGTTGTGGCAACGTGGTCACTGTAATATGTTACTCGAAGAACAGGGAGCCCCTGATTACACAGTGAAATCACACAAAGAAGTAAGATACTTACTGTGAAATGCAGGCTAATTTTTCTTTTCCTGAAGTAGGTTCCATCCCCATTACATCTGTTATTGAACAGTTTTATTTCTTGCTTTGCTCTCAAGAGTAAACCACATAATCTTATTGAAAAAACAATACAATAAAAAAGAGCTAAAAAAAATGGGAAAACAAAGAATGAGAATTGTTTTACCTTCTTGGCCTTCAGAGCAGCAAGGGCAAACAATAAACTTGGCAGCCCATCAAACTTTTTTTTTTTTTAAACTAATATTGAAAGAGAATGGCATAAGTAATGGACAACAGCTACGGCAAGGGATGGAAATACAGTAGCGGAGGAAAATTCTCATACTCACACAGTTTCGTGGTCATTGAAATGGCACAACACTGCCACAAAAAACGTTTCCAGATAGTTCTGAGTGACAACAGTAATATTTTATCCTCTGCTTCAGGCCACAGATACGAAAAACTGGAGGTACTCGAAACCTCCTCTCAAGGGTTTAGGGCATGGAGGGCCACGTAAAGTTGAGAGATCAGGTAGGGATAAAACTCTATAGCCACATACTTCTTTTAAGTTTTCCATAAACATCCAGATCCTTCAAGCTACACGCAACCACCTCAAGTTTGAGGTCATAGGGTCACTCAGTTTATCCCACTATCTTCCCTCTTCTTGCTGCCCGTATCTCCCCTATCTTATAAGCATCCTTGGACTACACCGAGGTTCCCATATAATTTGTCTCCTCTTTCCTCTGTATTCATCCGTAAGGAGCTGTGATGATCCCAAAATAAAAGCCACCTCAATACCCCATGAGAATACACAATAGAAAAGGTAGTAGGTATGATTTTTTGTGCAGTTTGTCAGGTGAGGAGGTAAAGGTGGTAGGAAAGGGGAAAGGAGAAACACAGGAAAAGATGTTGGGGCTGAACAGCATTGATCTTGGAAACAAAACTCGTCCTCTCATTTAGGGGGTTAGTTTCTAGAGATGCAGTGACCAAAGAAAGACACAAACCTACAGCAAAGGAGCAAGAAGTCATCATTGTGTAAATCCAGTAGACCTCTCCTCCTTCCCTCTATCAGTCAGTTATCAGTTAATAGCAACTCCAACCTGACACCTGAAGGCAAGTAAGATTTGAATGTTATTCTTCAGAACTGACTTATATTCAAGACACAGAGTTATGTATTTTGTGCTAGCTATATTATGTGACCCCAAATATGCTACCAAAACCAGCACAAAATCTAAAAGCAGACTGTCACATTATTAAACGTCAGTCATGTCTTTGATTCAACAATAGCATAAATAGTAGTAACCTCATTCGATATGTTAATCATCACCTATCATAACTTAGAACAGAATTTTTTACTTTGCTTTTTCATAAAAAGAATAAAAGCATTTGCTCAGTATAGTATTCTGCAAACAGTGGTCCTCACCATCTACAAGCGTAAAGCATACTTTAACAACCTACTGTGGAAATTTGTTTTCATGATTATTAAGTTAAGCGGCAAAATGCATAGAAACCAGAAAGCTATTTAAGAGATTAAAAGCTAGAATCAAGATAAGACCACACAGTTTTGATAAAGGATAATAATAAAAACAATTCTACCAGAAAAAAATTACAATTTTACAATGTTTCTACAAGAAAAATGCAGAGAAGGAGATAAATGCATTGTAGAAATCTTTGCAGACTTGAACTACTTTTGCTCTCATTGTATTTTTACATGATGCCTTAAAAAGGAGGCATTGATGTGATTTTTATATCTACCTTTTATTGGGAGGCTGGGGGAAGGTGGTTGTTTTGATTTTCTGAACCCACAGAAATGCAATATTTAGTAACAGCATGTGACAATTGCCTTGGCAGTATTTCCAGAAACTGCCAACATGCCACCCATTGTGTCATACAACACGCACAGCCCTCTGTCCTCAAGTGGGGAAAAAGGACCTTAGAGAGAGAGAACTGTAAGGATTGATCCTGTGCCCAGTGGAGGCAGCGAGGATTTTGCCACTGAATTACATGTAACAGAACCATTAGTTGGGTTACCTGCAAGAGAGAGGATAAGAGCTGTTAAAGGTGGGATGAAAGAAGAAAACCACAGCACTGATGCAACAGTAACTGTAATTCAATCAGATAATTTGTGACCTAAATGAGAAACAGAGGTAAGGACATAAATTTTTGAAGTGCTGTATGAAACATGAGATGTGCCCCTTATTAAAGATTGTGGAATTTGTGTCTCTAATTTGGCCTGAAGTGTACAAAATGTCCTACCCTTGAAAAACGTACTTGCAGAAATATTTAAGTTCTCAGCACAGGAAGAAAAAGAGGAGTACCGATTTTGTGGCCTGGGGTGAAATGAGCCATTCATCAATAAACACAGCAGCAGCAGGAAAAGGGATAAAGTTAGCCAGAACAGGACTTAACTGGCAAGTAAAAAGATAGAAAAAAGGCAGAAAAGTTGATGGTAAGGATACAGAGTTAACCCAAGACAATGTGAATGATGAATAGGAGGAGGCACAGACCATAAAAAAGGAAAGTGCCATTCAACAGCAGTGACACACTAACACACATTTCCAGGATGGAGGGACTCAGGGATCAGACAAGGCTCCAGAAGCAGCTGCAAGTGTATGTTACTGACAAAACAGACAGACTTTATAGACATGACAAATAGATATTATGCCCTGATATCAACAGGGATGGACAGATGACTGATTCCTAAAAGAGGTCAAAATCTTCCAGGAGAAGAAACTGAAATGCTGTGGGAACTTTGACTCATAGTTGCAGAAACTGTTTTATTCTAAGAAATGATACGACATCCTAAATTCTCAACAAGCAATTACCTTCCAAATTTGTCAGAAATTAAACTGGAGAAACAAACAGATATTAACATTCCTGGTTAGACATGGACACACATAGAATGAGAGTAGTAGTGAAATATGGAGAAGGTCCTTTTTCCTAGAGCCATAACCCAACTGAAGACAGACACATCACACTTAACTTCAGAGATCAGCTTTAACCCAGCAAGGAAAACAAACTCCTACTTTTTGGAAGAAAGTAAAATTCTGATGAATAAAGTTCAACTCTTCTAGTTTTCCATGACTTGCAAGAAAACCTCAACACCTAGGCTACTAAAACTCTCACCCCTGAGGCACTCCTGCAGCTCTTCTGCAATGCTCATCAAGCCAGCAGAAGACTTAATAGAAGAAAGTAAGAAATGCCCCATCCAACAGAAAATAGTAGGAGCTGAGGACAGACAGCCCCCAATCACTAACAGGGCGGCGGGAGAGAGAAGGAACTTTGAACCACTCCCAGTTGGTGAAACTAGCACCCAGAGACCACCATCACCCCAGGCTTGGATTCAGTGCTGATTTCAAGAAGTGGCATGTAGCTTTTCGAGTGGCTAAGACACATCCATTATCTTCCATGCAAAATAAACAGGCAGGCAGTCCCTTTTAACTGGCACAGCTAGAGTTTAGCAGTGGGTGATCAGGCTACACGCTTAGAAAAGGGGAAAGGAGAAAACTAAAAGCAACAACAAACCACCCAGAACAAACCGTGCTCGTGTATTAACTGTAAGAAAAAACTGAACCCCAGAGATGCACGGATCGTCACCTGCCTTCCTTAAAAGGCAGTCATGCAGCTGGAAGAAAAGTAGCTCTCTGAACAGGAAAAGTACCAAAATGGGTACCACTTGGTTTAAAAAAACAAAGCAAAACAAAAAAAAATCCACAGCATGCACTAGGGAACTAATATGTCTGATCTTTGTTTACAAGCGAGGTCAGACAGAGTTTAATAAAAGATGAGATCACAAACCTGCTGGAGAAATGGCCTGATATGATTAGCTTCAAATGGTTTAAGAAAGCAAATGTTCTCACAAACATCATGAGATTATTTTTTTATTTCTTTTATCTTTTTTATTTTATTTCTTTTTATCTAGACAATTGTCTGAACAGGCAAAAGTAAGGCCATGAGCATAACGCTTGGTTTCAGAAGGTATATGAATTTACTGTAAAGATAATAACACTTGGAAGACAAGATGGATGCCATCTTTGATTAGAGTTGGTGGAACGAAAGCAAGCTGTTTCCAACTTCTAAATGTACTAGACAGTTCAAAGAAAAATTAAATGCATGTTCAGTAAGAAAGTACTAAAGAACTATATCAGAGAGCTCAGAGAATAAAATTCTCCTGTTGCTGAGGAAGTTTGAGGTGAGGCCTCATACCCAAATAGAGCTATTCTCTCCTGGGTACCAGCCTCCCTGTTCCCCCAGGTGTCAGCTGGAACTGTTGCCCCACTTTCTGACAGCAAAGACTGAGCTTGAGCCACTGACACGAAAAAGTCCCCCCAAAACTCCTCTAGTCACTGACCCCCCAAGGTGACTTTCTGAAAACGAAGGGCAACCCATACATTTATATGAAAAGCAGAAGGATGTGGACACTATAGGGAACTATAGTGGACACTATAAGGAACACTGAAAAGGAAGAAGGGGAAATTGTGGGGGGGAAAGATAGATTTTGTCAGGTTTAACTTTGATATCAAAATACAGACTTACATTTTAATCACCGATGAGATGTACAAATTTGAGAAAACTTGCAAGTGAATGTGTTTTTTTTTTTTTACAGCATACTGTATCTTCCAATGCCCTTTTCAATTATTTTCATTGTAGTGCAGAAAATTCCGTAGGCTCTAATGGAGGACAGGTTCACCTCTCAGGTTACTGTAAATGGGGAAAGAAACCACCAAAACCTCACCCTGTTTCAAACACCGTATAATCTAAGGGAGACTACGGACAGCCAAACAACAGGAGCACAAACAGATGCACCAAGCGGAATAACTTCCCCAGAGTAATGCAGCAGGTTGCACCCCTCCCCTTCCAGGGATAAAACCTAAGAAGTCCTAACTTCCAACTCAGGAAACTGCAACTTCCACTAGCTCAAACAGACATTGTTGACACATTCTGCATAATTCATCGTCAGATTAGAAAATTTCTGGGAGGAGATGTGTGTATCATCTGTCTGTGAGATCCCTCAGAGACTTGGGTGCTGACTGGAGGATATCCCTGCACAGAGCACTCAGTATTGGCACAAACACTAGCAGACTAAATGGGGTGGAAAAGCAAATGACACAAAGCAAAAAGGACCCCACTTGAATGTGCTTTGTCTGGTTAAGGCAAAATGTGAATGTATGCAGTTCTGAGACAGGAGTGCAAACATCTGTTAGACACAACGGGCTTGACTCACTGACGGGAGGCAGCATCTTTAAACTGTTCCAACAGTGCAAAACAGCTTTCAGACAAGCTTCAACTATTCTAGGAGAATTTCTCAAGGGTGGAGAAGCCATTGTATCATGTGTCACAGTATTAGATCAGCAGTTAGCTAAGTCCTTGTCTGGCTATCGGTACAGGAGAATATGGCAAAAGCCAACACTTAGTACTTGAACAATATCTCAAACAGCTAGAAAGACATTAGAAGAGCATTTTAATCAGCTCTATTTTTATACCAGCATGAGGCTTGGCCCATAATTAGCTAAGCATAAAATGGTTTACAGCAATTTTTTCTTTCTAAACGTGTATGTGCTTAGGAGTCTGGACTAGAGATAAAATAGATATTAAAGTACAGTGCAGGCATGTTCTTTAGACAGGGTGCACCTATTATCCACAGGATTTTGTGAACATTTCAAAGCTCAGGATGGGCCCTGTAACAATTCTCAACATTTAGTTATGTTTGAGATTCTTAACATCACTGAGGTCTTGGTCACTGGGATTTTCACAAAGCAGCTGCAAAATTTTGTCTGGCTGCCCTCCAGCTACTGAGACTCTGAGGACTGTGTCTGGCAGGACAGAAGATGCAATGTGTCTTCACAAAAATGTGCTGTAATTATGAGAAATCGCTCACAAGTTAGCAACAGAAGAGAAACAGGGGAGACATGCAGGACAACAGTGAGTTTCAGGACCATGTGAAGACGTTCATCAGCATAAGGAATGGGCTTCAGAGTCAGCACAGACAGTCAGATTATAGCAGGAAAAGACTAATTTCAGCTGCTATAATTAACTTAGTAACAGCTCTCAGATTATAATCATAGATGGGTGAACAGCTTTTGATATCAGCCATTACACACATCTCTCCAGATGAAGAGTTTCTCATCTCATGTGTTCCTGGTTTAGGAATACATGCCAATAAATAGTGGCAAACATTTGCATAATCCATCTTGCTTTAAGCACACCTGAAAAGCCAATGAAGCTAAAATTAAAAACAAAGAATACAGAAACAGCCATTCTTACTTTAAATTTTACCTGCCAAATCTGCATCTTAAGCTAATGTGTCCGCCGACATCTGTTTAATCTTTGGCATTAAAAACGCATCTGCAATTTTAATTACTAACATTTGAAAAATCAGTGGCGGAGAACCAGACACTTTAATTTACCCATGAATGCAAGTAATGGGCAACAACATGAAGCAATTTGTTTCAAGCTTAATCCTAGGGGAAACACTTATATGAAAAAGAACAAAACCCATAAATCTTAAATTACTGATATTTACTAGTGAGGCAATACAATTTAAAAATGGTTGAAAAACAGACTGAAAAATATCTTGACTATTATGAGGAATTCAAAACATTTTTTCGAAGATTCACAAGCTCAATTATAACTTGCAATAAAAAAATGTTGGCTGAACAAGTACACTAGTAAAACATATAAAAGATAAATTACCTTGTCAGCCATGCTCTAAAACTAAAGCATGAAGGCAGCTCCTAGTTCCAAAGGGGGAAGGCTAGAAAACTGCTGCCCACATGGCATGGTTTGTCCTAGCACAGGCAGTGCTCTCAGCTGTGGCACAAATCCCCACTCAATTGCTGAAGGCTTAAACATCTAGGAGACCAACACCATGGGACAGCAAAGGCCCCAACACCTTTTCAGCGCCAACCCGTGAGAGAATAGTTTTTTGAAAATGGAGAGAATGGTATTTACCATTAGGATTGGCAGTTCAATAAAATGAAGTTGGTGCTGCCCAGTCGTATTTGCTTTAGTGATTTTTTTCACTAATAGTGACCAACAGCAAGAATAGCTTTACATACTTAGCTCCATTTAATTTCATGTTTCCATAGGTGTTCTTTTCTTCAATCGCCGTTACTAATTGCATCCTTGAGCATATTCTTGCCAGGACAACTTTTTTGTCTTATTGCTCATCTTTTGTCCAGGGAACGTTGCAGTAAGTTCCTAATGCTTGGTTTGTGCTATTATGGCCTTTCTTGGGACACCTCTCCATTGTCAACAGATTCATGCTGTCTCTCAGCCTGAGCAGACTTCCTCTCAGGCCGTGGAAGAAAAGGGCAAAACAGGATAGTGAAGAGAAACATTTGCAACAGAAGGAGCAGAAGAAAAGCTTCTTGACAAGATTAACTGATCTCCTTTTATTTGGGGGGGAATGCTCCTACAAACCAGCAAACCAATTTCTGCTTAAATGAGCCTTGGCAAATGTGTAATGTGAGATATGTTTTAGAAACACAGACCATCTGACAGGTAAGCACGTAAGTCACCAGGGCGTATTGATTTCTTGCTAGAGCCGCAGTTCTGTAGGTGTAATGGAATAGTAACCCACATTTCCTCAAAAGACCAATGCTAAAAAATAGATCCTTTTGTGAAGGACCTGGACTTGGCCAACCCCTACAACATCTAGCATGGCTGAAACACTTAACGTTTATTGTTTGGTTGGGTTTTGCCAATAAGATGCAATGCAAGCATTTTCTAAGTGTTTCTAATGTATGCTTCTTCCAAGAGACCACTTGTTTCAACGAAACCACAAAACAGATTAAAATAAAGCAGAAAAAATAATTTCCTATGCCATTTGAAAATTGTTCTGATCCTTGCCATTTACTCTTTTTTATTTTATTTATCCTTGAAACAGTTAGGACAGATGTTCCAATTGTCTGGAGAAGACTTCTTTGTGTGTGTTATTTTGTATGAGGTTTTAGGTTTTGAGGGATTTGTTTGTTTGTTTTTAAACAAGTTTTGCCTTAAAAGCTGATCTAGTTGGTTGCCTGTACCAGAAAGGTACAGCACAAGATAGAAGTCTATTAATCACATGGTACTAGTGCAGTTTAATCACGTTGTAGGATGCAGACAAGAAATGTCATAACAATCCTCAGAGTCAGTTTATCAAAATACCATTTCATCTAACATACATTAAACATCAGCTACTGAACATAAGTTCATGCTAATTTCAACTTAATTGGAATCACAATGCAAATGCCAGCTCCTGTACCTTGCTACAGGCCTTCTTAGCTGCAAAAAGAAAGCTGCAGATAAGTATGTTTGATTAATCAAATACACCACAGGAGAAGAACAAATACAAATAGGTTCTACTCTGCCCAGAGCTCTACATGGGTAACTCCCTGCTGAAGATAACAAGGGCTGTAATTACCTGGCGGATGATGAAATTTTGCTCAATGGACTGTCCCTCCAAGTTTTTACATGTAACTGGATAGACAGTTTCCAGATAACTAGAGTCAGGATTAAAGCAGACTGGAACATCTTCATCTAACATAGTCACATTGCAATTTTGTTTTTTTCTGATTTAGATGGTACAGTGCATCAAGATCAATTCACACAACTGGAATTCAAAGAAAACTATTCTAAAATACTCTAGTGGTATTAAAAATGAACACTGATTCATAATTCATTTAAGTAAACATTAGTTTAGAAATAAAAATATATTTAACATCTCAACATAATAACAAAATTAATAAGTTAAATGCATGAAGTATGTTTGGAATTTCTCTAGGTTTTAATAATATATTTCTTAGGCTGTATGAGCTCTCTCACCCAGAAAAGCTGAAAATATTGCACATAATGTGAGAATAACAGGTTAAAAGTGGCTGAAAAGTCAAAGTCAAATATTAATTTAGTACCAAATATAGTATTCACAAAGTAACATCAAATTCAATTTACCCTCCATGTAAACAGGCCTAAAGAAAGAGACACCAAAACTGCATCACTGAACAAGGTGATCTGAATATATTGCACAAGTCAGAGTCGGCAATAAAATCAGGCCTATATTGATTAATAATAAATAATAATAATAGTAGGCAGGAGCTGACCTATCAGGATTCACATTAGAAAAATTCAGATCAACCTAAACCAGATCATTCTTGTTTCCTTTGCCTGTATTGATGTATGAATACCGTGAACCATACAGTGAACTGCAGGAGCAACAGAGCTGACCTCCTGCCACCCACCCCAGCTGACTAAAACCTCCTGAAAGAGAAAATTCAAACAATCCCCAGGAATTTCCAGGCACGCTTTCAAAAGCTTCTGTGATCAGGCCTTTGGTCTGGTGGTGGTGGCAATTTGTGATTTTAATGCCTGAGAGTTAGTGCAAATCATTACATTTGAGACTTTGCACAAGTGCTGATTTGTGACCAACTCCAGATCAGTTAAAATCCAGTTACACCGGGTGCTGTCTGAAAGAGTAGGAACGCAAAGAAAAAATGAAGTACATTTTATGGTGCATTAATAACGATGATCCAGTAGTTAATCCCTTATAACATAGCCATATGCACTAGGCACTGCTTTCCAGTATACTTGCCAAAGAAACTAAGTGTTAATAATAGGCTGTTTCACTGTTGCCCCTGGTTTAAACTATTGCTGGAAGGCAGAAGGAAGCTTCTAATTTTTTTTCTTTTCATGAATTTGAAAATCTGCAAGTTATTAGAGTGCAAATTAACAAGTTTCTACTGTGTCTAGTTTATGTACATTTAAATCCTATTTTATTGGCTCTTAATTAAATACATATAAGGAACCTCAGTTTGAAACACTACCACACTCTCCTAATCCATTCATTATTTTCTCTTTACAGTCCTTTTCTGATTTCCCATTTCAGATCGTTTCCTTTTGTCCTGGTTTTGGCTGGGATAGAGTTAATTTTCTTCCCAGCCACTGGTTAGTGCTGTGGTTTGGATTCAGGATGAGAATAACGCCGATAACACACTGATGTTTTCAGTTGTTGCCAAGCAGTCAAGGACTTTCCAGCTTCTCACACTGGCCTGCCAACGAGAAGGCAGGGGTGCCCAAGAAGCTGGGAGGGGACACGGCCAGGAGAGCTGACCCAGACTGGCTGCAGGGATATTCCATACCATGCTCCATATGTAACTGGGAGGTGGGGGGTTTGGTCGGGAGGCAGCGTGGCTCAGGAGCTAGCTGAACGTGGCTCTGGGCAGTGAGCAATTGTGTTGTGCACCATTTGTTTTGTATGTTCTTTTATCATTATATTATTATTCTCTTCCTTTTCTGTCCTATTAAACTGTCTTTATCGCAATCCATGAATTTTACCTCTTACTTTTCAATTTTCTCCCCCATCCAACGGGGGGGCGGAGGGAAGGCGGGCACAGGCAGTGAGCGAACAGCTGTGTGGTTGTTTTAGCTGCCTGCCAGGTTAAACCATGACACCTTTGTAAGCATTTTAAAACTACCTTTTACTATTCCTACTTAAAACTTGTAAAAGGCCTTTCTTATTGCAAGCACTCTAAGATATTAATTTATCCTAATAGAGCTCTTTCTTTGTAAATAGTGTTTTTAAGTACACGAGACCTAAGGTGAAAAGCATAGAGAGCTTGTTATAAACCAGTAAAGAAACCTGCATCGGAAGCAGAAAAAAGCTCAGATGGGAAGGGAATTGATGGATTTTTATTTTTTTAAATTTACTTGGAGAAGGAAATTAGTTTCTTAGCTATAAAAATAATTTCCAAATCAGTCATAAACTACAGATATAATTTAGTTCAGATTCAACAGATACATTTGTCTGAAGAAAAACAATGAAGAAAAAGGCTCAGAAATGTCATAATCATTATTTCTGAAACACCTGCATTCTTTCAGGCTAGGTTGACAAATAGGTATTGGTGTGTCTCATATAACAGAAGGCCTTCCTACTCTCTGCCTTGATTGCCCAGACGCTCCAAGGGCATCTCTAAGCAGGGCTATACCGTGTGCCAGGATGCACGTCCCACCATTTCTCCTCTTATTGATGATTTACTTGGCATGACAATACTTAACTTACTGGCCAGAGCCAGAGCAAAGTGATAGACACCCATCATTTTCTTACTCCAGCCATAATTGTACCTTCAGATCTGCTAATGAAACTGCTCATGTACATAACCTCCTAAACAATTTAACTAACATGGTTTTGCCAATCTGTTCACTTTGTCAGAAATGGATTGAGGAGGGGCTGCGTGAGGAGCTCCTCCAGCTGCCCTAAAAGGGGGATAACGTCCAGGCAGGGGGAAGGGACAAGCAGCTGGAAGCAAGAACATTTTCAACCAGCAGAGCTGCAACTGCAGGAGGGTGTTCAAGGATGTTCACCTACAGCTTGGGTACCACTGCACAGATCTGTGGCTAGGGGAGTGCACTCAGAGATACATGTTCTATTTGCAGGCTTTGTCCTAATGAACACACACTTTATTTTCTGAAACAGCAAATGCTAAGTTTGGCAAATCTGTACGTCACAACTATTTGTTTCTTGTATTTCATGGATTTGTCTTTTAATCTGCAGAAGTTATTTCATGAATTAAAGCATTCTTCTATTCCTAAATTATCTATAAACAGACTGATTTTTATAAACTCATGGATTATTCATGCATAAAAATCCTGTATTCAAATATATTACTGCCTACAGTCTGTTTGTTTACTACATGCTGCTCTTACAGCTTCAACTATTTATGTCATATACAATTGTAAATCACATGGTATTGTTTCTGATCCAGGGCTGGATGAATGAAAATGTTACAAAGGAGAAGAAAAATGAGAGACTTTATAATGAAGATGAAGCATTTTTCAGAACCCACCTTTCAGAGAAACTATACATTTAAAGCCTCATATATGCAAATATAACTCAAGAGAAAGACTAAGGTAGGGTAAGAAATCCTCAACTATTCAGACAGTATAATATTTAAGTTTTTGCAGTATTCATTTAGGTCCAACTATTTTGCTTCTTTCTAGCAGGGAACACATATGTTGAAGCAAGCACAGTAAAAACCTAGGTCCCTAGAGCTCAAATTTAAACCTTTACAAACAACAAAAATAAAATGGAGACAGAAATGGGAAAACTGCAATCTGTTCTTGGTTTGCAGAAGCTTCTGTTCAATTCATTTACTGAACAGTGAATCTTGTGCAGTACAGCATTAATGAGAACAGATACAAAAAGCTTTCAAACTTAAACAAAGAAATGGCTGCTACTTTAGGGTGTTTTCAAGCATTTTCCAGAGATTAACATACGAGGCAGATGCTAGAATACCAGCACACAATAATTTAGTTCAGCATCTCTGCAGGCAGTGGCTTCTCTATTACGGCTAGTTCCCAGAACACAAGAGAATGTTATTGCAGGGCACTTTTAGATTAAAATCCCCAAATAAGCTGTTAGACTTTACACACATCAATCTTTTGTAAGTACAATAAGGCAGATTTAATTGGTTTTACTTTCATTTTATAACAAATGTTATTATCTATTCTATAAGAAAGCTATTTTAAAAAAGACCCATGAAAAGGATTAGAAAGCAATTCCATAAGCGATAAAATAAGGGTAGAGAGTTATTATGGAGGAATGTCAGCAAGTGCATAGCTAAGGTTGTTTACTCAATGCCAAATAATCATCTTTGGAAGCTGAAATAATAAACTTAAGTAGTTTCAAATTAAAGCTTGTAAGAAATTGAGTAGTTATTGAAGAAGCAGAGGAAATTGGAAAACACACCCTTAAAATGAACTCACATAACAAATATTAACATGATGACGAATGTTTTATCTAGGGTAGCGAGGATGAATAATGCCTGGCCAATAAGTTGGCTGGCCTCATCTGCAAAGCTCGGAATGGAAACTGAGGTATTTGAACACATGGTGCCAGTTTGAACCTGTCAAGCCTGAAAAAACATTTACAAGCTGGTCTTCTGTTGGTTTTCTGTGAACACCAGCTTTAGATGTTATGGATTTCTAGAGTTAGAAAGGATGTTTGACAACATGGATGAGTGAACATGGAGAATATTCAACCTTATTTACAGCTGTGTAATTATTCACGACTATTTCACACAGAGCTTTATCCTGTTGTACTGCTAATGCCCAATAGAGTCTGTATTTGTAACAATACCCACATATCTACGTATAAAAATACATCAGTTCCAAACCTCAAGCACTGCAGCTAAGAGGCAGCAGACCTTCTTCCTAAGTGACCTGTCTTTTTCCCCAGAGGGGCAAACAATGCACAGGCAGATACATGCATGCAGCCCATGTGGCTGCATTTTTGTTAGAAGCGTTTTAACATTTTGATGGGTTTCACTGTCAGTTACAACTTCTGAGAACATTTTCAAGTGGGAAGATATTAATTAAAAAAAAAAAAAAAAAACAAAGCACAAAACCAAACCTGAAAACCCCACCCAAACCCAAAAATGTGTGTTAAAAACAAAACCATTTAAAAGAAACAATATACATTTCAACATCTTTCTGCCAGAAAGCTTTCAAGCTCTACAGCAGGACTGCTGATCAGGTTCAGAAAGTGCACATAGATGACAGGACCTGAAAATCTGAGCTTTTACTTCAGTAAAGAAGTTTCCATAAAATTCTGTTTCACCTAATTGTAGACTTCAGGCCCAATGTGGAACAAATTAACATAGCTCTGTAACTTATTGGGCAGCTGACCTTCTAGTGACCTACCAGAACAATATAGTTTCAAGAGTGAAATTTTCTGCACTCAAATCCATAGCAAATAAGTTAAATTCAGAATGCTTCATTTACTTATGTCCATTCTGTATCTGAAACTCTGACAATTTTTTTTTTACTTTTCACCTTCTGAGGGCTAACATAAGTCTTGCTGTCTGACTTCTGTGTCTCTGGCATGTTCCTCTCCGCAGTCAAATGGGTTGCTGCTGCCTCCTCCTCCTTACAGAGCTTACAAAGATGTCTGCGCACACTCTTCCTCCCCCTTTGGCAGTTTTCTCCTGGCTCTAATTTCCACAGCAGGAAGCTCACCTCACTAATAAATCAAAGAGCTCTAGAAGAGATGACTCATCACCTTCCTGTAAGTGGTTAAAATAAAAATGGACTATGGCCATTTCTGTGGTCTCCACTGCTCTTTTCTTTAAGCTCTACTCCCCCCACCCTCGTGGTGTACATTTTATCATCTGCTTGAGTTATTTTCAGCTTTTAGTACAACATATTAAATCATTTCTGATTGCCTTTGTCATGTCATTTGATCTTGCTTTCCCCCACGTGCTGCAGTCACTGGTCTTCTGTGTCTAATTAGAGCATCTTCCTTTATTACTATCTGACCGGGGTCCCATCATGGAATGAAATGTCACCTGGAATGTCTCTCTCCATTCAGATGACCAGAGTTGGATGTTTCATGCATAAAACCCAAACATCCTCTCTATATAATTCATTTTCTTCCAGCCTTATGGCAGGAATGCATATGCTTCCAAACGTGAGCCTATCACCTCCAAAGTGCATTTTGATCATATGAAAGGTATGAATCCATAGCAGGCTGTGTCAGTCCTGTACCATTACATTTATGTGCATATACATGTTATGACCAAACTGTCATGCAGCAATTGCAACAGAACTGCTTTTTGGTCACGTTATAAGTGTAGGGGGTGTAGCATCTAGCCCTTAAGGACTTCCAGAAAAGGTTGGATAGCTGTAGGCAAGAGGGCAGGCACCACTGTCTTACAGAAACAGCAAGAGCCCTGCAAATGGAGTTATGTTTATGAAAAAATAATTACCAGATTTAAAATAGAAAGCAAGATATTTTTTTTAAATCCAAAAAACCAGCAGATTTAACAAAACATTGTGATCCTGTATTGACAATGCAGACGCCTGAGCTGCTTCACTATTTAATGGCTCCAAATTCTCTCAGAGTAAAGCTCTGCTACTACAATACCATCTGCTAGTGCAGATATATCACACAAATTCCCGAGGAAATTAGCAAAGCTACCTCCAAGCACAAAGCTCCGCACTGGTGGATTCCCATGCAGAGTGCCGTCTGAGTTCGCACCAAGCTGCATACAGGAACATTAATGTGTTTTCTCATGGTCAGGCTGAGAAGGGGAGCATCAGTAGTTCATTTCCAGAATCTAGACCCAATATTAAAGCATAACCAGAACTCCAGCATATCAAAAGGGAAGTTTACAACAGCACAGCAAAGATTTTCTGCTTGGTTTTATTTTAATGAACTGAGATCAGTATTTTGAAGTTGAAACGTTGCTTTTGAGTGAGTGAAAGCCAAGCCAGGCAGAAGACATGTTCTTAGCAATAGAAGTTAGAGGCCAAATCCTTCATTCTTCTTGGCTCTGGCTTCCAGTAAAGTAGAAAAGTATCCAGGCAGCCAAGGCTTCAAGCCCACCTTACTCAATTTAGCCAGGACATTGCTACGCTTAGTTGTCTCTATTTCCAAACAGAAAGCACGACTGCACTGCACATAACGGTCTCAAGAGATACAACAGCTTCCAGGGGCCAGAGGACAACATGCAGCTTAAGCAGGCCTGGAACTGTACTAGCTGCCATGGGGCTGACTTGTGACCCCAGAGCCAAGGGCACAGAAAAGCAACATGAAAGTGTACCCGTGCCCTTCATCTGCAGTGCCAACTCCTATTCAACCCAGGATCAGTCTCACTTGACCTCCAATCCTGACACTGTTGCTCCATTCATGTTCTCTTTGTGCTTCAGGGGTTTAGCCAGCCCTCTAACATTTCTTTGATTTGGGGTTTTAAAGCAATCCCTTCGCATTCCTTTCCCTCTTTTCAGATTTGTAGGGTTTCTATTATTTATCTTTTCCATTTGATTAACCAGCTGAAAAAACCAATAGCAGTGCCTTTTATCATAGTTTCAGATGAGCCCTCTGTTGCCTTGTCCTGCTATTTTAGGAACTAGAGCAGTTTGTGAATCTATACAAGTAGTTTGGCAACCTGCTCTTTCTCCCTTTGCCCTCCCCTTTTGTTTTGGATGCAACACAGGAATCTTTCTGTGGCTCTGCATGGTGAAAATTGATATAAAACAGCTTTGGTCAATTTTATATACTTTTTTTCTGTTAAGAAAGTTAATACCACGGAAAAAAACAGTCAGGAGGATCAAATGTTTCTGTAGGACGTCATGCTGCTTTGGTGTGCCAGCTCTCCAAGAGTCTATAAGGAAGCCAGCCAGACGGGCTCTGAAGCCTGCACCCTGACCCCAGTGACCTCTTAATTTTTCAAAGTTTATCTAGCCCCATCCCAGCAGTACTTGCACTGAAACCGATCCCCCTGCTCCTGGATTTTTGGCAGAAGGGGACTTCCTTCATATGGAAAAGTGTTTAATACCAATTTAATGGTCTGTCTAGCCACTGTAAACCCCCAACCCCCTCCTTGAGTCTCCCACTGGCAAGAAACAGTGAAATAATATGCTTGAAATAGCCCTAATTCTTTTCCTCAGTGTGATAGTTGTTTTTCTAATAAGCTATTTTTTGAAAAAGCCATAGAAGAGAAACTAGCAGCTATAGAATTGAATGACATCTTTAATAAATTCCTTTTTTTTTTTTCTCCTAAAAAAAAATTTCATTGTCTCCTCACTTATACATTTTCACGGTCAGGAACGGGCACCGGCAGGACCAGAAAGGTTTCCATTTTAAGTCATCAGACTCGCTAGCACCAGAAAAACAAATCACATTTATGCAAATCCACTTTTATGCCAAAAAAGTCTAAGTAACAAGTTTATCTTTGGTTGTGAAAAGACAGACCTTCTTGGCACAATGCCAAGAAATATCCTAACAAAACAGCTAATAAAAAGGAAATTGAGAGATGCCATAGATTTTCTAAAGCAATCAGTTTCTTTGTTGCTGTAAGAAAGGTGTGGGTTCATGGGAAGCTGGGACTGTCCTTTGAGATAAGGAAAGATTTGAAACTGCAGCAGGATGGCTGTATCAGGAGAAAAAGCGTAGTCTCATGCATCCCCTAGTGTCAGGATGGGGAGAATTTCAGCAGTGGAGCAAAATGGCAGGCCAGAACCAAGTGAGAGATACAACAAGTGGGCTTGGCATGACACAAATCTTTGACAAGCTCTAACGTCCTTTTAGTCAAGTCATTATGTTAGAACAACGTACCCTGATGCACTTTGTGGATGCAGGTTACAAAAAGAAAAACTGTTATCATAGTGATTTGATTTGCTTCTTATCTAAAAAAAAAATAAAAAAAAATCACTCCCCCAATTCTACATTCCTTCAAAGGTGAAAAGCCTATGAATATCAACTACTTCCTGCACCTTAAGGAGAAATATCAGAAAAGTCCATCTAAGAAAACATGCAAGAACATTACAGTCTCCAGTCCACACATACTCTACACATACTCCCATTTGGACTTCAAAGAATTTTCCAGGAAGAGGGAGGCACATTTGAGATAGGAACATTGAACAAAACTCATAGTTTAACGGTAACAAGCTGCACTGTGTTGTGCTGAAATGACACAGGGCAATGTTTTGCATAGAGCTGTGAAGGATTCGATGTCTTGCACTGCTGCAAAGCGTAATCTCCTTTATCCCTTTGGAGCAATATAACATACAGAAAACAATGGAAGGAAGAATGAAAACATGCATATGGATTCTGTTTATAAACATCATTTAAGTTAACATTGAGTGAATCAAAAAAACTAACTGAAGAGCTACTCTAGAGCGGCTGTTGTTTTTTCTCTCTCTAGAAAGACAAGTATGTTCTAACAACTTCAAAAGCCAGAGAGTCTGGCACTGCCAGTCAAATAGCGGCAAAGGAGGTACTAAGCAGGATCTCAGACAAAGGCTTACAAATTCCCATCACCACCTATGCTACCACTCCACTAACATCTACAGCAGTAGACACGATACTATCAGGTTCACAAGATCAAATCGTCGCACTCCATAATTTTATATTATGCCAGCTCTTTGGGTGTGGTTGCGAGGGACCATATCTGCCTGTTCCACAGCAGTCCCAGGGCTGACTCCAGCCCACTGGGCTTCAATCTGAATCCCAATCTCAGACCAAAGCCCAGTAACTGAAATAAATGTTATTCTCTTCATACAGCTGCAAGAGAGAACATTTTCAAAAGTGGAGAAATAAGAGCATGAAGAAACACAAAGTTCAGATGGAGCTTTCCTGAACTTTCCAGGACACATACTGCACAGCCCTGGGAAAGGCCAGTCTTCACTGTAACATCCACTACACTATTTCATGGTTTTGAGTTCTCAAGCAGCATCAACACATCAGGAACTATAGCTTTCAGGAAGGAATTCAAACTTTATTTCTTTGGCAAAAAACTACATGCTCATCCCTAGTTCCCTTTCTACACACCACATGGTGGCACAGCCCTGGAATTATATCAGTCTCAACACACCATATGTGCTGTTAAACACGGCACAGCTCACACACTCTGTAACCACAAAGAATCTAAAGAGATGAGTGAGGGACCTTTTCTGAAAAATGGCTCCAAATGATCAAAGAAAATTCAAGTTCCTTTGGAGAAAACAGGTTATGATACATCATGATGCAAGTTATCCAAGACTATGAAAACACCCAATCAACTCTAGTTGTGCAACTGTTTTTTTGGAATTTCTCTAAATCCATTGCATTGAGTAACTAATGAAACAGGAGAGATGGGGTGAAACATTATGCACAAGGGTGGTTTGGATGTTTATAGAAAAAATGTGCAATTAGTTATATGTTTGTTCAATACTTCTGAAATGTGGTTATGGTACTATGTAACCATAACTACTGTGCTTGCTTCTTTGGGGTTCCACAATTTAGCTTACAAATAGTTCAGCTGGACAGTTTTCCCCACTCCCATCCTTTCACTGTTAAGTGCTCTTTTCTTACCCCCAGAGATCAAAGAGATGTTTTTGTGGTTTGCTGTTCCATCCACATTCCTGCTCCCTCCTCTCTTCCTTCCTTCCTCTGCCCTCACTGCAGCACATCACCCAGCAGCCTCAGGCACGAATCACTCACATGCGCGCACACACACAACAGCCACCACAGTTGGGACGAACTCATGGAGCTGGTATCCTGCTCTGGACATTACCTTGCGTTTCAACAGCTCCCTGGCTCTCACTTTTGGAGCACTGCGTTCGCTACTAGTTTGGCAATTGGTGCCTGGGTGTTTCTCTAAGGTACGATTTTGATTCTGAGTCAAATCAAGTACCTTTGAGTATTTGATACAGCAGATAAGAATGGTAAATAACAACTTCGGGAAAAGTCTCCAGAATCCTTTTTTCCTGGACTCTGCTGCCACCTCACTCCCACATTACCTTGGCAAGGCTTAAGTTACTTGTTTCATCAGAATAGGACAACAGTTTTGTTTTCCAAACCATAGGATTCTGGTGCAGCTGGGGGATAAGAGGACAGACTTCATTTTACAGGAGCATCAAATACTAAAAACCACTTCTCAGAGTGGAATATCCTCCCATTAGGTGAGCTCAGGGAAAGTTTTACCAAACACTTTAAAATAAATGAGTTATAGCTTTTTTCCTGGTATGTTACTGGATAATGGTCAACTGAGAGCTAGGATCAAGACCAGCTGCAGCAGATCCTGACAGATCTCACCTATTGCTTGTTTTCTTTTTATCCTATCACACAAAATAGGCTTGCACACTGTTAGAAGTTTCCACACAACACTGGCTTGCACACTTAGAAGTTTCTTTATCAGCATTTGTTTTCCATGCATTAATATACTTCTGTACTGTTTTGCCTATAAGGCTAGCCAGTCAAAAAAATAACTTACAGTCTAAGCAAAACCTGCACTGATATTTGTCTGCCTTTCAGGAAGGTTGAATGATTTTTTGAAAGGCATGATTAAATATTACTTGTGAATCATTCCATAAATAATCTTTTCACAGAGTGCATTGCAGTATTGAATATTCAAATTCCCAGCTATTCTGGCTGGACTCTCAGGTACATGATACGTTATGGGCTTCCCCAGAGGATAAGCAGAACCATCATCTCTGTTGTGAATATTCACAACTATATATTTCAAATTCACTGTCACAAATAAGTCTGTTATATAATGCTATTGAATTTGTTGTCAAAGTCAACAACCCTGTCAAGACTTTCCCTCGCATTTATGTAAAATAAATTTTGAGAAAGGAAACAAAGGAACAGAGTTAACAGGTAAAATTAAAAAAAAAAGTCAGATTTTTTTTTTCAGCTTTGTATTAAAAATACCAGAACACTACAGAGTGTATGAAGACAAAGACAAATGACTCAAAGTATTATGAATAAACCAGCAACTGAGTGTGTATAAACATCACCTCTCAATCTGTGTGGAGATTACATGACTATACTTGATGCGAAGAGGCACGTTGAGAATGCACTATCGCTTCGATAGGAAGTGCCCCAATTCCTGCTTCAGGATTTTTCATCCTGCAGCACATATGAATGGCGTTGTCCTGCTCTTCAACTTGCTTGCAATTGTTTACAGTGTATTATTACTTCACTGTTAATAATGGACACAGTACAAAAGCACTGCCAAACAGTATTTTTGGTGGGGCAGAGTAGGTCTTAATTGCAAACACATGAGCTAAAGAAAAAAAATGGGGAAAAAAATTACTGTCAAGGGACAGGTTTATTTTCCCAAAGGAACATCTGTTGCTAACACATCTTATGAAAATACATACATTAAACCATAAGTCCCAAACAGAACCTGTCTTCAAACACTGCTCAATAAAAGTCTACGATCCCTGGAAAACTTCTTTAAAATCCCTAGCAACCCATAGGCTTGAAGAGAACCATTTCCTCTCTATACAGTGCAGCTCCTCAGAACTGCAGCCATTTGGCAGCGAGTTTGCAAAGCCACAAAAGGATGGGAATTAGCCATGTCAGCATCTTCCCCGGCTGCAGAACGTAGCTCAATCCTTCACTCTGCCAAAAATCAGTTGTAAAAGCCAGCGTGACAGCCTAGAGGAAGGTAATCCTTGCCAGCTGTTTCCAACCAAAGCCAAGCACATCGGTAGCACAGCAAGCACCAACACGCATCAGCTAAGAAGGTACCGGAGAAGCGGTAAAGATGAAGTCTGATTCCAGGATCAATAAAATGCTTCCAGGATGCTGACAATATTTAGTTCACCTCAGCTAGCTGATTCAATAGGGATTGTTACAATGTGGTAGCCACACATGGCAGCAGGTTATTAAAGGACTTCAATACCGGGAATGGAAAATTCTCAATCCATCACTTTTGGAGAGTGAAGAAAAAGCCTAACTATTCTTACACAGAACTGCTAACCAGAGTAGCACAGTCTGAATGCATTTCAAACCTTGATTAATAACCAGATTTTATTAATAGGTAGGCAAAAAGGTTTTTATTTCCCTTCTCTTCGGTGTGTCTCAGCTACTACCTACCACACATGTTATGAGGCATGTGCAGCCTGTAGAGAAATACTGACTGAGGCACTGCAATTCACCAATAATTCACATCATGTCCAGTTAAACTTGGGGGGAACTGAGACCAAACCACCCATCTTGTCTTTCCAGTGCTTTTGCTGATAGTAACTTTAAGGATGTCAGATCTGTTCTTACTTGTTCACCTTAACTTTTTCCTTTACACATACTGAAACAACAACAAAAGACTTCTGTAACATATGTGTAGAAATGATGAAGGCTTACAGCTGTCATCTAAATATTTTTATTGAAACTATAATTAACTGTTTCTAAGAGCTTGGCTTTACTACAAAGATAGTCAGAGTAAGAGTATTAAGTTTCCTCTGTTATCAATCAGCAATTTCTGTTCTAATGCCACAAAGTGTACCTTTGAGGCATCCTCTCTTACTGCTGTTTTGCTCAAGGGAAAAAGTGCCGGCTTTTTCTTATGTTATACACCATTACACAACACAGCTTAAGCTACATGCTTATGCTATACTAAATGCACCATTCTACTAATCTACACAGATAACTAAATTTAATTACATTAATAATTGTTGTGGTTTAGCATGGTGCCAAATTTACCTCTTAGCTTGTTAGACCTACAATTTAATTAGCAGCAGTGAATACAATCTTAATTGTTAAGATAATATCGCTCATTTATTTAGGGGGGTTTTGCTGCTGCTGTTTCGCACCACCTAAACAGAGCGAGCTACTTTCACTGCACTAGTGAGAACTGAAACTGTAGCCCAGACACTTGCGGCATGAGGAACAGCAGATCTCCGGATCCACTGGTATCTGTCTCGAGGGCCAGCTACAACAATACAGTAATTTCAGTAAGTGCCAACACTCAAGATTCCTGGAAGTTTAGCTTTATCTGATTTGCGCTAAATCCACATTAGTCCTTATACCTCAGATAGGTTCAGCCCAGGACCAACACTCACTCTCACCTTGAGCTTTTTGTTTCTGACCCAAGACAAAGCGAAGCCTTTGTAAAGTTCTTTCCTCCCTAACATAAGTAAACCCAAATCTCCTTAATTCATTTGAATTCAAACTAAATCCTCTTTATCTCAGACATGAAGACAACATATGCTTGTTGTCCTCTTGCAATCAACACAAACTTAAGCTTGAGCAAGCCTTGATTTTAGCCAACTGGTAATCACTATTCATTCCTCTACATTTATTTTAATTATATTAGCCATATTCCATAAATGTTACCCTTACAACCAGGAGAAAAAAAAAAAAAAAAAACAACAAAAAACAAACCACAAAACACCAAATCAACAGAGTTCCTTAATCTCAACAATCACCAGATTTTTGTTGTTATTGTTGTTTGTGGGGTTTTTTGTTGGGTTGTTTGAGGTTTGGGTTTTGTTTTGTTTTTTTTTTGAAAGGGGACAGGGGTACCCCTATTGTAGCTTACAGGCCTATGAATCACTTATCTTCCTAGTTAAAAGATATGTGCTCAAAATGTTTACCAATCATCCTTATGGTACTACATCACGCTTACGAATGTTTTCAGTTTTGCAGAATGAATAGTCTGTAGAATCAATAAAGCAATCCACCATGAAGCTTAATTAACTCCCTCCCATAACTGCACTTATAACATCCATGCATCAGAAAAACAAGATCAAACAAAGAAAATATCAGCCTCAAATGTTCACACCAAAACATATAGGAATGCTGAATAACAGCAAAGTACAGAAATAGTATTCTGGCTATGGAAAAAAAATAGATTAGGAATTATTTGCTATGCTTAAAAAGTAAATGTATTGGAAAACAAATAAACGGTACAAACCCAGATATCAACCCCTCCACTAGTATGTGTTGGTAACATATGCCTGAACCAGACCATTCATGTCTCTCCTGTAAGTGTGCTTGTTAGATTCCTGCAGTGATACCTCAGTTTGTTTCTCAAAGTGAGACTCAATAGGAAATAAAAGGAAACAAGAACAATGTTCTTTGCCAGCAGAACAGTTGTGATTTCTCACTCTGCCAACACCACATTAGCTAATATTACTCCAAATGGCTTTTCAGTTCTTCATTGGCATTACTATATGTCTGACAATAGAAAAATAACGGAAAACAAAGCCTGAAGCCCATACATGGCAAGAAGTCATCTCACTCAAGCAAAAAGAGGCACGCTCACCAAATTAACATCTTTCGCTGCTTCAGCTGCGAGTAGTATGTCATTTCTGGGAGCATTTTAAAGAATATATGCAACTTGCACAATGGTTGCTGAAGAGCACAGCTGCTGTGCTTTTTGCCTCATATCCCACTACAACCCATGCAACAAAGCTGCCTGGATTGCTAAATAAAATAATGACAAGGATATTGAACATCTGGAAGGCTGCAGGCCCTGACAGAGGGTTGACACATTTTACATTTCAAGATAATGACCTGCAGGTTTATGTGCTATCTTATGGCCACTACCTAATTGCTAAAGACAAAAACATGCCATCACCCAACATGCCTCAGCGGTTGTGATTACAGGAGGATTTCTCAAGGAGAATATCTTAAGATCAAGAACATGATTTATTGAGTAATTACAATAGAAAGTAGTCTCCTTGTTTTCACATTTGAATTCAACACTGTGTTATTTCTTAGTAGTGACCATTTAATGCTATTGATGAACATCTGAGGTTCCACAGAAATCCCATTTTCAGAAATGGATCTCAATTGACTTTGAAATCATAACCTTTTAATATATCTAAAAAATTGGACAACCAAATACTATTAGATGAAATCTTGTTTCAGTTTCACGATCACACTGATAATCACATCTAACTGATACCTCAGTATGTAAACAAAATGTTCATTAGTAAAAGATAAATCTCAAATCAAAACAGAAGTATTCTTATTATAAAAGTAAAACACCACATCAGACTGCACACTTCTCACAAGGTTAAAGATTTCACTCATCTAAGAGGCTTACCTGTGATTTAAGTCAGCCAGTTGAAAATCTTGTACTGGTTATGTAAGAATTGGCAACTTTGAGTAAGAAAAAAAAAGGCTGGAATTTTATGTGTCTGAATAATTTACATCTTAGAATTGGAGGATTTGAGCTGCAACTTGCACAAAAAACTGAAGGAATACAAAACCACTTGGGTACCAACTGCAGGATGAGTTTCAAACAGGTCTCTGAAAAATAACATTACTAGAGTGAATCATTGCCTCAAGCATACCATTGAAGACAGGGCAAAAGGTAACCCATCAATCAGTAAATCTCACTTTAATGCCAATTCCATGCATTTTGTCCAACTCCTACATGGTTTTTGAAAAGGAAGATAGGCTCATATGTAATCGCAGTCACTGTACAGCGTGTCACAGGCTTATCTCAAGTTGTGTGCTCTGAGTGGATCAGACTCATTACACAATAAACATACAACTATGGGTACTAATCCTGTCTGTTACCATAAAAGTGCAGCTCAACCAAAACGCATTAAAGGGAACTAAAAAGTCAAACCTAGATGTACACACAAATTTAATCCTGCATATTTTTTTTTCCTAACGTGCTTAAAAACTGCATGTTGAATGTTCTTGGAGTCCAGATGCGCAAACATGCATAGGTAATCCAAATTTTGCACCTTTTCAGTGTCTTAAGTCAATCTGCCAACATACAAAATTATACAAAAGTTTCTCATAGCTCTGCACCACACTGTGCGATATCAACTCCTGAAATGTTTAGAAAAATATTCAGCAGAAAATTCAGGATAAGCAGCTACAACTCTCAATTAAAGGAATTTCTTCTTTTGCAAAACTTAAGGTCTGTGTGTATTGTTTGGATAGATTTTCCGTACTCCCATAGTGTTACATTAGAATAGCTTTCACCATTTTAAGTGTGCCATTTACCTCACTGGGTTAAATAAATCCACCAACACACTATTTAATTAACAACTTTTCATTATTTGTGCCTTGTCTAAATTGAAAGTAAAGCCAATATAATGAGGATCCAGCTACTGCTCACTCCACTTAACTGCTTTTGTGGACACCATTTTTACACTCGTTCCTACATTACATTGTAACACTGCAGAGCACAGATACGTGCACATAATGTGCAGCTGCCAATATTATCAGCATTACCACAGTGACAAAATTTGTAATCAAGTGTTTCTCAATAAAGGCAGAACAAAAAGATGATTTTGACTGTATACTGCTTAATTAGAATTGGCTCTCCCAAGGGAAAGTACAATCCCTGACATTTCACCTGAAGGCAAATTCCAGGATCCTGTACAGAAAAGCTCATCAGGGGAAATGAGGCACATCCTGTTTACTTTTCAGCTCACTTAGCTCATTAACAGCTACACACACAGACACCTCACCAAGTTTGGGGTGTTTTATGCATTTCTGCAACACAGGTTTTCTTGCCACATTAATTAAGATAACATTTTGGGATTTTGGGGTGCTGTTTGAGGGGTTTTGGGTTGTGAAGTGGGTTGGGGTTTTTTGCAATTTAATGTCTATGCTTTCAAAGTAAGTTTTTGTCTCAAAAGACTATTTGATTGGTATTCAATAAAAGGTTTAATCCACAGATGAAATGAGGAACTCAGAGGAGTGAAGTGGATGCTATAACACAGTCCTCTTTCTAATATCCCTCTAGATACCACTGACAATAAATGCCTTGCTTGTACCAAGAACTCAAGAATTCCAGCATTGGTTGTTTATTTTAAAATAATGATCACGGCTTTTTGTGTGTGTGTGTGTTTCCTGAAGAGGCACCTAAGAAACTAAGATGCTTTAACATCACACTATTTAGTGCAAAAAATCTTGGTTATATTCCATTTCAAAGTCAATGGCTAGCCCAAGATCTGACACAAAAAGAAAAACCATAAGAAGGATGGTTTATTGTGTCTTTTCTCCAAAAGCAGTAACCCCCTCAAACATGTACTTCTTGATCTGAATGCAGGCAAAAAAACCCCAAACAAAAACCTTTTTCAGAAGGAAAATATAGTAAACATGTCAGCATGTTTACCTCAATCCTCTCTCTCTTTTTCCTTCTTGTAGCCCTAATGCTCTAATGAAACATGTATAATTACAGAACCAAAGTCACCATTTTCTTTCATACAACAGAAATGAACTATGCAACTGGAATCACTATCCTGCAGGTAAAAACCAGGTAGCACGTTAGAGCCTTGGGGAATGCAGCACTGCCTGCATTAGGGTCCCTGGGACAGCGGACAGTAACGTGCAGTGCTGTGAATAACAGCTTTTGTAAAATGGTGTATAAATCCATTCACTGATCTGCGACCATGTAAATTTTTCTCAAAGCTGAACGAAGAGATGCTTTGCTTTCCCTTCCCATCAAGTTTTATTTTGCTGAGGCCCATAGCATACTCACTAGAGTCTCGTCAACAGCTGTTTTTTTGTTTTAAGCTTGCCGTGTCACTTTGGGATCTGAATTTTTGCTGATAAAGTGTAATAGAAGCTGCTTCCTGCTACACCACAGTGAAACAGATGTTCTAAAAGTTGTGGTAGCCCTAAAGCTTGTCTCTGTAGCAAAATCTGTTTTAGGCTAACTTTTCTTCTGTCACAAAAACATTGTATTTGTTTTCCTGCTGGTTGATTGAAGTAGGCATCAAATAAACATTTTAACTGAGATTTTTTTTTTTGGTGAATTGGGCCCCAGAAAGTAGCAGTATGAGAATGAAAATACGAACTGCCTATCAAAGAAACTAGGACAAGAAGGTGCTCAATCAGTGCGGGAGTTCACATTTCTACTCCCAGGCACAGGCATCACTGCCTATGGCACTCCTGGCAGATGTTTGTCAAGCCTGTTCTTAAAAGCTGAAGTGATTCCACAGAAGCCCTAAGCAATCTATTCCAGTGACTGATTATTCTTACAACTGCAAAGTTTCCCCTCATATCTAACTTCTAATCTCCTTTGCTTTAATTTAAGTTCATCAGTTCTCGTCCTGTCCCCAGAGGACATGAAAACCAGTATATTCTCTTCCTCCAAATAGCAGCCTTTTGCCTACATCTTCTCAGCCTTCTTTACTTAACCTCTAGACTAAACAAACCAAATTCTTTCAGTTTGCTTTCATAGTGCATGTTTTCTTTTATCATCCTTATTGCTCGCCTCTGGTCTCTCCATCTGATGCATGTGTTTTTGGCTCTGTAGCATCCAGGGTTGGACATGCAGTCTAGCTGACACATGAACCACCAAGTAGAATAAAAGGCTTTCCTTTTGTATTTAACATGCAATACTTCTGAAACTTCTATTTTTACAGATGATGCTTATTGTTTTTTTTCCCCACAGTTTCCATTTGGACACAACTGGTTCAGGATCTGCAGCTAGCTGAACCGGTTAGATTGGATGTGCAGCTGAGTCAGAGCCTACGCCAATATTCCCACTCTCACTGCAGATCCAAGTAGCTTGTGGACTACACCGTATACACTGCAAGCTTTAGGGTCCTAGACATCTCCAAGCAATGCTGAGTAGTAGTGAAATCTATTCTCTACACACACACATTTTTATGTGTATTTCAATTCTCTTTAACATATTTTGCACTAATTGGTTCTGGTACTGGAAATAGCCATAGTGCACTCTTGCAACCTTCAAAAATAACCATAATTTCTGTATTCCAGAGGCCTGATCCTCAAAGGAACTCAGCAATTATAGCTTCTTAGTATGCAACTACACATTTATGCTCAATATGGCCGTAAAATTTTTTAACTATGGCTTTATATAGGCAGATAACTCAGCATGTGAAAAAGCATGTTTACTAACATACATTGTTTTTCCCAGCTCACCCACTTTGGGATGACTCCTAAATAATTCCCCAAGATGTTGCCTGGTATCTCAACAGCTGGTGAGCTGATACTACCAAGCTTTTCTTACCAACGCTCTTCCTTATCTGCACCCCTGCATTTGCAGCAGTCTTGAGTTCCCTACTCCTATTTCAAATCACTTTATCTTCCCACATAGTATTCCAGAGTAGTCAAAGAGGTTAGACTCTCAAGGCTTGACATTTCCTTATCTTTGTCCTACTCCTTTCTAAATGTCTCTCTAAAATTAAAGCTTTGGAGATGCTATTGCATACCAGGTTGCACATCCTTGCTCACTTAATGTCCTCTGCGTCGCCTTTCCCACTGTTATAGTAAGGTTGTCTGACTCTAATGTGTTATTTAGAAATGTATCTACAGCAAGTATTTTGGGCTTACTTTTAAGAAACCATGCAAGTTCTACATGGAAAACAAAGAAAGGACTCCATGGCAAGAGCTTTCCTTACAGAAGAAAAACAGCTGCCAGACCCACAGCAGCCATCCACTCATGAGCAAATCGCCTTACCCAAGCAGAGGACCAGCAAGCATTGCTATGAGAACAACCTCCCATTTGGGATCCACTATACCAGCCAACCAAAGGTGGATGTCTGCCTGGCACACTAAAAGAAAGCTGTTGAGCAGATGGTAATAATTTATGCAGCCACAGAGCTCTTCTTTTACTTTAGAGAGACACAAACTCTCAAAATATAGTCTAAACACTGGAAAATAAGCAGACATCTGGATCTGAACATCATGGAAAAAACTTGATTTCTCAATGCTATCTTCGTAACTTCAGGAAGAAGCTGCACAACTTAGTTTGTAGTGACACACAAGATCAGAGGACACTAAACAGGTACCATGGCACATTTGTTGGTTTTGTGTCATCATTTGCATCAGCACAGATGTCCCACGAGAAAAAGCCTGCATAGCAATGTGCATTTGGTATATTCTAATTCATGAACCAGGAAGGAAAGAATTGCATAATTCCATCCTGAGACAGAAATGAAAAGTCAACGAGAAGAAATTCCTAAATTATAAGTCAGGACCTGAAATGACATCTTAATGTCTGATTGGAGAGATCAGAAAGGAGAAAAAAAATGCAGCTTATCCTAGAACTGGGAGAGCCAGCCAAGGCAGACATGTTCAAAAGACCCTCAAGAATCATCTCTGTCTTCCTGTTTACGCTTCATCTATTTTCTTCTCTCTCGTTCCATTTTCACTGTTCTTGTGCTAGAGTCTTACAGGTGAACCCCTTAACCGATACATTCTGTGGGACTTAACAGAATGCTGCAATTCTGTCACTGGCATATTTTCCACATACTTTCTCAAAACATGGCATGAATAAGCTTCTTGCAATCATTTCCCTTTATAACCAAGAAAACAAAACAGGAATTATTCATCTGCTTTCACATGCCAACAAAATGTTTCAGCAAGATATCCATCTACATGGATCAGAGATGGAGATTCTTTGAAGACTCACTATAAAAATCTGCATCATATCACACTACAGCTAAGTAAAAGGCCCGTAAGGCATTGTTACTGCTTTTGAAAAAATATTTCTATTACAAAGTCAGTTACCTAGAACAATGTTCCCACCAAATACCTCTATTGAAGTACTCTCTTACAGAAAACAAACAATTATATAAATCTGAGGATAAAGCAAACAAGTCATTAATCTAATTCATTGACATAAAAGATAATATGAATAAAAATTACAAGATTTGTAGTTCACAACTCAAAAGACATTTCTACACATCTCTAGACAGCAAGACCACAACCTCCCCTGTGAAGTCACCAAGCAGTTTCCATTGACTTTTGTTGGTGCAGAAGTTCACTCAAGCAAAAAATTATAAAGGAAGTCTTCCACTCAGCTGCTGAAGAAAATGAGAGAACAGACCAGAGACAAAACTGAGAAAGTAGCTGCACATTAGAAGACAGCTCACCATTCAGAAAGGAAAACACAGAGGAGGGACCCTTGGGTTCTGCAGGTGACCCTGACAGCAAGCCCCAAGCACACTCCAACCGTGGTGTAAAAAAAAAAAAAAAAAAGAGATTCAACACGTATGCACATACATCCATTATTTTCTCTTAAACACACATACTTCTCATGTAACTAACATAGAAAGCAATTGGCTTTTTGTAACCCTGACAACTCAGGAAAGCTGAATTTTAAACTCAAAGAGTTCCCTCACAAAGTGTGCCTTTTTCCAGCTGTGGTAGCAGAGGCTGGGGATGGAGATCAGCACTCTCAAGAAGATTATGGCAGCGGTGCAATGAGGTCCCATTTTTATGAAAATGAATAGACAGCCTGTGACCTCTGAGCATACTAGAGAAACCAAAGTGCCTGCCTTTCCTACCTTTCAACAACAGGAATCATAAAACACCCAGAGGCTGTATGGCAGGAGGTAACCAGAGCAGCCTGGTGAGCGTCCACCTGGGGGGAGTATTCCCCCAGCTGTGTGACAATATGTCTTTGTAAATGACAACCTTTCATGAAGGCTAAAAGCTAAATAGCTAAAATCTTCTAGTCTTGCTGGAACAGGCTACTACTGTAGTAATTCCCCAGTAAGATAAAGAGCACTAACTCTACTTATCACTGACATTAAAACCCTGGTCTAATTAGCGCAGACGGACTAACACAGATTAACACAATTGGATCAAACTGATGCTGTGGAAAGCAAGGCCTTTTAGACACACAGTTCACTTCCAGGGAACAGCATGTAAGTTAGACATAGTGCACTAAAACTGCTAATTTTTTTCATGACAAGAGAGTTCTGGATTGACTATAATGCAATTTTGATGTACACATGAAGAAAAAGAGGGGTTCTCAGGATATTTATTACTTTAGTTTGTGTACATAATTTCTTTCCCAGGTCCTTAGTTATTTTAAATAATTGTATTTTTCAAGAAAGTTTCAAAGGAGGGCACTTAAAAAAACAAAAACATTTCCTCTCTGAAATGGATCAGGTTTTACTTTCTTTATATATACACACTAAAGCTGTTTAAAAATTGTTCACAGAGTGAAAAATAAGATCAAGAATATCAAGTCATTTTGGCCAGACTTTGCAAGGATAGATTTGCTGAGAGATACAAAAACTTAAACAAAGAATTAAAGGATTGCAACTTGGATGCAACAGATCCTACACACAGGTTAGTAAAGGAATTTAGCTGGTACAGTAATCAATATTGGCTGTAGGCTTCTCCATTTCTAAGATATCCTACACTTGTTTAAAGTGCTTCTACAAAGCCAAGCTTAATGCTTTTGCCAGTGAACACATTACTGTCGGTACCAGCAAGAGGAACTCCTGTCAGCTTTTGTAGCTCTCAAGAAGGAAAAACACACCAGTGTGCCAGGAGAGCATATGTATAAAAGGAGACTCAGCCATCTCGTGAATTATCCAGGCAGTATTCAATGATAGGTTAATGTTCAGCAAAAAAATCACAAGGTAAAACCTGATTCTTTTCCACATTCTCTGCAGTGCCACTGACTTAGCAGCCATTACAGGCACAGTTTTAGATATTTCACATAAAGGAAGAATATCACAGTGTTTTCATGTTGCGCAAGGAGCCTCTTTCTTCAGAGTCTCTCAAAAAGAAATTGAGATTGAAGATTTCTTTCATGAGGCTACAAAGATCTGTCTTCTAGCACTGACCAGGTGGCCTTGAGAAGATTTAAGATCATCCTGGCCTACTTTCCAATTTTTATTTTTAATTAACTATCCACATTTATTCCTGACATCACACAGTTCACTTGAAAGTCATTAGGATTAGCATCAGACATTTACTTGGGCAAGCAGAAGAGGCTGCTTAAAAACTATTTCAGTTTTTAAATACTGAGGAAAATATGAATTGTTAAATTCTGAGATCTCCACACCCACATGGAGACCTGTCAACCTTAACAGAGCTTTGAGGAAGAAGAGGAAGAAGAAAAAGTGCTCTCCTAGGCCCAGCCAATTGCAAGTTTATATCCCAAGAAATGATAAGTTTCTGAAAACAGTGACTCTGGTCAGACCTGCTGTGGTTTTCTGTCTTCTTGCTCTCTTGAAATTGCACTTAAAATTTTAGCTCAGGTTAAACAATAAAACACTGTTATTCCTAAATAATGTGGACAATTTCAGTCATTATAAATGTGATAGTCTAGTACAGGCGCTAGCAGCCAGGCACAGCACCAACAGGCAGGTGCTGAACAAGTTTTCTACCATAGACAGCTTTGCCAGCATGTATCTGGCCTGCAGTACCCTTGCTATTTCTGTCCTGGATATCTCTGGAGAAATGACTGCCAAGTGAAAAGTACTGTACCAGTTTGTGGGGTGGTTTTGTGATGTGCATAAATGAGTTCTTGGATAGGCTTAAATTCATACTGACTTGTGATTTAAGTGCAAATTTAAATTCTTGTATGTCTAAAGGGGAAAGGTTTGCACATTGCTATGCAAGTCTGCCAGCTGGCCTCCACCATGACTTTGCTACTTTGCTTTTAAAATTAAAACATGTAACTAAAACAGTTGTTTTAATATTTAGCATTATAAAAGGTCATGTCCATACCAGGGCCCTAGAGAGAAAAGTAATTTTAAGGTGGAAAACTCAGTTCCACGTGTCAAACACCTGATGCTTATAACTGTACATTTTCAGAGTCTTTGTTACAGGTAACTAGTCAGCCTCTAGATACTAGGTAACACATACCTTGCACTTACTGTATCGGATACTTATCTCCTAAATCTACTGTTACAATTTTTCTTCCTTCTTCAACAGTCTGTCATCTACTGCTTAAAACTGGTCATTCTACTTTCTTTGGCAGTATTAGATCTCAGTTACTATATTTATTCTTGTGTGGCTTTGTGACCACTGAAACTAGATGGAAAATTCCTTCAATGCCCATGTGAACACACATCACACTACATACCATGTTACTATAATGCCTCAGGTGATAATCCTGCAGAAATTCAGAAATATTAGCCCTAGTTTCCCCATAAAGCTGATTTAACAGCCACCTGTGAAGCAAACAAGCAGACATAACAGGATAAAATAGAAGCCAGCTGAACTTCCACTCGACAACTTTCAAGATGAGTAAAGCACACAAGAATCATTACCCTGTCCAAATATCGTATAAGATGTTAAAAGGCTTTAAAATCAGAGGCACTTGTTTTAAAGTGCATTTAAATATTTACTGTGTGTGTTGTGACCTCTCAACTCGGTGCTTGGTTTGCAGCTCCTGTAACAGATACAGTACCATATACTCTCGGTACATCTGCCAGAGCCCAGGTTCTCCACTCTTACTGAAAGGAAAAGAAGTTAGAGCAAAACCGCTCCACTTGGACCACATTCAGAGTCAGTCAGCCTATTGCTTCCATAAACTTCTATTAACTATGAGAAACAAAAAAGCAGTTAACTCTTCCCTACTATCAGAATTTTTTATTTGTTAATTTGTTTTGGAATTGTAGTCTCATTTTCTCTCTCAATAAACCAGGAACAGGTTAAATTTCTTCCCAAACTTGCACCTGGGTGCAATGTACTCTCCTAGTACCAAATTAGCATGACAAGCTATCTTGTTATGGGCCACATTAACAGAAATGTCTACATGCTTGCTTGGTAATGAAAACCTACCCTTACTATTGTCCTAATAGTCAGAAATCCCATCTTTTCCTAGCCAGCTGCCAAATGTCTTTTTTCCTTAAAATAAATGTCTACACTGTACTTACATCTTATACCTCTAGATCCAAGCCAAACAAAGTCCATGTCACAAAGAACTTGTGATTTAAATGCATCATGTGAGAGAGAGCACAGTAACAAATCAAACAGAACAGGAGAACAGGTTTGAACATGGTAATGTAACAAACAGTTGTCTAAGAGAGGTTTGAAAGAGGATTAGGAAACACGCTGTTGCTAGAGCAAGAGCCTCTATTGCCTTCAGCTGCAGTGGCTATTTCTGATTTGTTCCACTGTGCAAAGAAACACTGGAAAAAGAAAGGCACGTTATTAAAATACAGATGTGTGGAGAAAGCTTAATTCCTTCTAAATATGTCAACATAGCTTTAGCTATGCCATCTTTCTCACAGTCATCAAGAAGGCTGTCTGCACAGTATCCACACAGAAGTAGCTTCTGCCCTACATATGCAGAAGTATTACAATTTTACCGAGCTGAAGATAATCTGCATTTATCCAGAGACTTGATGAATGTAACTGATCACTTGAAAATGTGAAAAACCACAAATTTAGCAAAGATTTATTTCCCCTGTCAATCCACCAGTAACAGCTCCAAGCAAAAATCCTCCTCACTCAAACATAAATATGTAGCAGTGTTCTAAGAAAACAATCCTATAACCACAGCTACTCAGCCTGATACAGAGGGGCTGGTGATAGATAATGGGAATATTAGTGAACAAGGAGGTAAGTTATTTCTGCGCTTGCTCAGCATATCCAGAACACAGTTATTTTGTCTCCGCAGAGTTTTAGCATGCCACACAAGTTGCAAAGAAAGAAGGCTGATTTTAAGTATCTTTTCCACTTAAGCACAGAACATTATAGTTATTTGCAAGGACATTTAATTTGCAAGATATTGCAACACCTTCTTCAGGCATTGTAAACACAATTAATTTACTTTTCGAAAATATTGTCGATGCTCAGTACCACAGCACACTTCATAGCTAATTGGTTTATACATGCGAACACAGATTGTTCCGATTATAAGCAGTCAGTGCTACCATACCTTTTCCTGAAAGATAATTGTGGGGACAGAAGAACAAAGACAAGCATGATGTTTCAGGTCACTGGTGCTGCGTCAGGCTCACGTAGATGCGTATGATCCCACTCAAGCTACCACGTGGCTCACCACCATTAGCCTGTTGTACAAGTGTTAGAACATGTAATCTCATGTTCCCTTACCCCACAGTACAGTCAAGGGTGGTATTGGGCATTGTAACCACTTTGACAGCCCCAGGCCTAGTCTCTACTACAGTTGCCATCTTTCGTTGAAGTGATTCATGCATAAAAACCAGGTTTGTAACACTGATGTAGCCTTCTCGGTACCATGAGTGTTTCTCCTTCTCAGCATGACCCCACGCTTCAGGTATTGTCCATCAGGTGAGACAACAGCCAGCTGTCACCAGAGTGAAGGCACATGTTCAGCAACTGGTAGCACTCCTGTTGGACTGTCCCCAGCAGAAGCTGAGCAGATCTGAGAGTCCTTCCTGGTGATCTGTGGAAGAGTCCCTCACAGAATGGTAAAAAAAAAACACAATCAGCATTCAAACAGGTAACCCTGTTTCACCACCAGCTAAATGAATTGTCAGCCTAGGTACCTCTCATTTCTTCTCCCCAGAACCTCTAAATGAGAAGAATAAAAATAAGTTCACGAGCAAGAGTTAAGGACTGGTCTGAATTAAAAATCCTGGCTAGGGTTTAGGAGTAGAAACTTAAGTCACCAGCTGAATGCATGAAATGTAATGACATACAGAGAAACACAAGTCTTAGTGAAATATAACACAAGAAGAAATACTTCAATTTAGTTTGGTACTTTTCTATTTCACAAATAGTTGGTGAGTCACAAGAGCCAACAAATCAAGCCAGAGAATGATCTAAAGCCCAAAGACAACCAGAGTTACTAAAAATTACTAGTAGGAAAAACCCCTAAATCCTTTAAAAGGCCAGGGCTGTTTTTAACATCCCTTTTAAAAGCTACATCTGCCTCCAGTGCTCAGGTATCAAATGCTTCTTTTCCTTTTTTTTTTTCCCCTAACCTGCCACACACTTTTCTTTCCTACCAACAACCATAACTACAAGAATACCCAGCGTGACACACTCACTCTCCCCTAAGCACAGAGCCACTACTTCAAAACAAAGCAAAAAATCTGATTTATTGAATACAGAACACAACACAGTGTTTCAGATGTCAAATATCCTCATGCTAAAATATGTATATCCTTGACAAACTAATTGTTTTTCTGTGGCACTGTGACTTGGACGAAGTCTGAACCTGCTCTGAAGTCCCAATCAGGGGGCTGACAGCAGGAAGAGTGATGGATGGCAAAGGCAGCCACTTGCTCTGGCTGAGCAGGCTCCACTGTACCGCCCATCCATCACCCTGACAGCTAGAGAAATTCTGTACAAATTTATCTACAGGGCACTAAGCAGGCAGAAGGCAGAGCATATATTCCACCAGCTGAAAGGGTAGATAACCAGAGAAGAACATTAGGCCATTTAGTTTCCAGAAGTAAATGAGTAAATCCATTTGGCTCCACTGGCTAGGCAACTGAGAATATGCCAGGAAGAAACACCATGGAATTACAAGTGTGAAAATGATAGTGATGTAATAAAAATTAAAAAAAAAAAAAGTTGCTGGAAAGATATTTTCCCCTTCCTGCTTGTAGTTAAAGAAACGAGTGCAAGGAAAGAACAAGACAAAAAATAATTAAGAGGAGCCTGGGCATTGTGTGTGCTGTAAAGAGGAAAGAGATGAAAGGTCATAATGTAATTGAGTCCTTGAATACCGACAGCTGGAGCTTTAAATCAGGACTTGACTGACACAGAGATTTAACTGTCTCTGTCAGTTTTTCAAGCCATAAATAAAGCAGCACTCTGCATTATTTTGCTGAGAGCAATGACAATCTTCTCTTCTGTACATACACTCCTTCCCAAGCTGACACAGCACGTGCTTGTATCATATCTGTCACACCGCTCTCATTAATGCAATTCACCAGAATAAACTTTGCCTCATCTAATAATAATGCATCTTAATGTTCAGTATCTAAGGATCAAACAAAGCTGACACTTCTGTTTTATACATAGAGAGGAAAACGATTTGGCTGTGGCAGGCAAAAGGATGCATTTTAAAAGTATGCTGTAGTTAAGATGGAGTTGGGCAGAAGAAATTTAGACCCCTCAAAAAGATGTCCTTTTTACTACTACTGCCTCTCATTTCTCCTGTTTGAAAGGTAGCAGACTGCAGCTCGATTGCACCAAAACATGCCATTGGGTATTTATCTTGAGAACCTCCTGCAGGTGATACAGTGATTTTCTAAGGATCTGAAGATTAGAGAAGAATTGAATACTCATATTAAGTAAACAACTGCCTGTCAGACTTTCAAATGTTTTCCTGCAATAAGGGGGAGAAACATAATTGCCCAAACTGCTTTGTTTGCTTTGCTTTGTACACAAACATCCTGCTTTAATCAATTGACACTCTTCTTTAATCAGTAAATTGGTGATCTGAACAACATCTATTTTAATAAAATCCTCTAATTTCTGGTACCGCATTTATAGGCTCAGCTAAGTAAAGGTTGTAAGGGTGTTCTCAAAAATATCTGATAATTTTACCATTAAACAGGCATTGAATTTCAAGTTAACTGCTCTTGAAGTAAATGCTATGTTGTTCCTAAGCATTTGCTTTCAATTCAATGAGACATATATTAAAACAAACAAATCTATGTTGCTCACACACACACTACTCTTCTTCATTTCTGCATTGCATAAGTTGCAAACTTTTTAACACCTTCTTTTGATGATGCAAGAACACATAACATTTGATGATGTAATTTACCCAAAGAACTTCAGGTCCTTTTTAGAAGCACAATTAGCATTTCTACCCCATGTTCCCTGAAAGTTCCAATCCTACTGTGATCATACTTTTGTAATTTCCTCTGAAAAAGGAAGTAGTAAATCAGATTGTTATTAAGGCAACCTTATTCAAGTTCCCTAAGCCTTTCTGGGTCAAACTTTGTTTAATTAAATTATTTGGTTTCCATTCTTAAATTCAGTGTTATTATTCAAAATAATCCTTGCTATTATATTAATAATACCAAAGAAGTCACACCATGCAAAAAGCATTTGATTTAGGAAGAGGTTTTGACCATGAAGAAGGGTAATCAAAGAAGTGCAGTGGCATTCAAGAGATAACATGAAGAATAGACATCTCTTTAATAGCGCTTAAACAGATCACAATGCTGGTGGTGTGCTTGCTTGGCTGACCATATGGAAATTAAGCTTTTCCCCTGTTCTTCACTGCTGTTTTCCTAATGTTGGCTTCTGAGCCATTTAATTACAGTCCGTCATAAAACTCGTTGCTCAGTCTGACAGGAACAAGGATCACCTAACTGCTATTGTGATCACCAGAGCACTTGTATAGGCAATGGAGGTGAAAACCTCTACACTTCAGAAAGAGAAGAAAATGCATTTCATCAGTCACAACACAATGCCTCTCCTAAGCCTAAACAATTGCAAATGTACTGGCTCTCAGACATTGCCATATTCACAATAATGCCATTCATGTAGACTTTGCTGAGGCAAGTTAGGGCAAAAGGGTCAGAGGGCTATGAACTTTGATCTATGGTTTCAAATTTGGCAGGTCTTAAAAAACCTCCTGCTTCAGTAAGTTTCTTGATTAACCTAATAAGAATTACACAAGAAGTGCTGTGATCTTAGCACTGCATCGGATTAGCTGCCTAGACGGTGTTCTGTGAAGCCTAAAAATCTCATCAAGAAGCATAATGAGAAATAGACGATGGAATTGTTGAGAAAAAGGTCTCGAGTTTGTGTTTTAATTATGCAGGCAAAGAATTGAAAGTTACCTGAAAGCTGCATTTTTTGAAGCAGCAGAGTATTTGTCCATAGAAACATATTTTTAAACTCTGAGAAAAATACGATTAACAAAAATGAAAGCTCAGAAGTGATTTCAAGATGAACCTTCAGTAATTCAGAAACACTTTTTCCTTTTGTCATCTTCCATACAGAATAGAATCTAATACCAATACTCATATTTACGATAATTCTACAAATTAGTTCAACAAAACAATGCCACCACAAGCATTAAGAATATCTACAGCTACCTTAATAAAGCCACATCAAAGAATCTGAATTGTTACAAAGGCAAATGCTTAGCAATTAATTCCTAAATTAGGCCATTAGTGTATTAAGAATTTTGTCCATTTAATTAACTACCACTGTGCTAGACCATTTTAGATTATATTACAATATAATTTATTAATCAAATACAACTAATCTTTGAATCTGCAGGATTATTCTTTTGCCAGGGATATGTTTTGAAAGACTTCATTGCTAACACATAAATGGAAATCTGAGTAGCCTCAGCAAGTCTACTCTTCAGAAATATTAAGAATTTCATGAAAAGAGCTACATAATTATAATAAAAAAATCATGCTCCAGCATATTGAGCCCATCCTTACAAGAGATCTGCAGACTAAAAAATCATTAAGTGATCAAGTTTTAGTGTTCTGGTTTGTAATGGCCCACACAGATATAAGGAAAGAGTCAGGCTTAGAAGCTGACTAATGTGGGACGGTTCTCTCTGCTCACTTTGGATCAAGCACCAGTAAAGGCCATTGGGTCCATGTCTTCAAAAGGAATGGGAGAAAAAAAAGTCTTCAGCTAAATGAATAATAAAACAACTAAATAAACCCCACACCACCTCACTCTTCTTTTTTAAAAGACTTCTGGTCCCATTTATAAGGTGTCAAGTCCCCCTTTAATAGAAAGGGCTATCCAGGATCAGCCCCCCAAGTTTCCATACTCACTAAGGGATTTTCTGCATGTTAAAAACACAAAAGTAATGTTATCTTTGAGCATCTCACAGCTCCACGGACAGGAGTTGTTCAGAAGGACACAAAGCACTACTATACAAGTCAAGATGCCCTACAAAGTGACTGTAGCAGCGCTAGGCAGCTGCATTAATCATTATGCTAATACTTAGCCACAAGTTTTGATATATCTTTAGCATCTTGCACTATATGCTCACACATCAACAGCAAAATGTTCCCCAGGAAACATTCCAAAATTGTTTCTTTGAAAAGTAAAGTTCATTTGTGGGTCAATGGGGTAATTATGGCAGAATGAGCCTGCCTAGCTCCAACAGCAGTTTCACATTTCAACAGCACTCCCTCCCATGATCCCAAGCTACTAATTTTTCTCCATGTGCTTCTCTCCTCTTATGAAAATAATAACAATAAAAGAAAGCTAATCAGTACTATCAATTAGGAATCATCTCATAGAACAGTATTATACTCTGAAATTGAAAAACATTTTAAGTCTGCATCATGCTCACTAACATTCATATTTGTATTGCTGTTCTGTCTAAATGCTCCTATATCACTTGTTTGCTGTGAAAGAGGCTGCAAAAACGCACAATGAAAAAGTGTGGTTTTGAGACAGCTTATAATTCTCTACCATCACTGAGTTTTCTGTGGAAGAATTTGAAAGAGCCTGATATGGTATCTCGTCTATATATCAGGGAGCCAGGAGAACCAGGAGGGAAACTCCTCCAAGAAGCTTTTAAGATAGAGTAAAATAAAACTTGGTGCCAAGACAAAAGCAGCATGTTGAGTCGAGTTGTTGAACTTGCTAAGAAGCCATTTACATATACAAGCCATACTAATTGCAAGATAATAAATTTGTTTATCTTCAATTAAGCAAACCTCATAGAATAAGCTTACATGTCATTTGTGCTATCTGGCACACATTTTTTATTATGGTTACAAGAAAATTTTTCCAATCAAGCATGTTAACAGCAAAATTAAAATGTACCATGAGTAAACTATCCTTTATAGTCAATAGAGGAGAAAGCAAGTACTAATGATAAAAAAAAAAAATGAGCAGCACATTGAAAAGACATAAGATATCTGTGCAGTTTAATGGATGGAGCAGTGATGCCAGCTCTCCATTTGCTGTGCATAGAAACAGAAAGCTGTGGCCAGCCCAAACACATCTACAGACAGAAAGGCAGAGAGGTGACCCTGCATGGCAGTCCTCTTTTGTCACTTGTGACAAGGAACAGAGTCAGGGTAGAGCTCTGGAGCACACTAACAAACAAAGTAGCCTAAAAAAAAATTCACTGATGAGGTAGCAGAAAACCCACATTCAGAGCGGGCAGTTCTGCTTGACTTTTCGCCTGTGTTTTCAGCTCACCCCCAAGGTGGAAGCTGCCCAACAGAGCCCTGCAGGCTCAGCATCGATGTTGGCAGCAAGTAAAACGTGCTCAGAGAGCTGCATCCAGCCACATAGAAAGGCTCTTGTGGTGCTTGATCATGACTTCTCCCTGGGTGTTAGCAACTTTCACACTACCAGAGCTGAATTCTTTAACCCCCAAAAGACAGGACCACATGCCCTGGCAGCAAATAGCCCAGGGTTTGATAAGTTTCATCATTACTTATGACCCAGATGTATTTGCCTTCTAGTTGGTTATATTTAGCTCATTAGCAAGTCTGAGCAATTCCAAACAATTAACTACACAAACGATGCATAAAACTCAGTTTGATGTTACAGCTCAGCTGCCACAAGCAGAGAGCAACAGGTTGGAGACATGAACTACAATGCAGGTATAGAACAATGTCTACAAGAGAAATAGTTTCAGTAAGTTTTCTGTACAGCTAGAAGCATCATACTTATGAGTTTTCATAAACTTGTACACCAGGGAGAAAGTTACTAATGCGGTAGAACAGGTCAGCATCAACTGCAGCTTTAGCTGAAACCAGTATTGTTCTGCCAAATCTCTGGTCTCAACCATAAAAACCTTAAGGCCTTAAAAAACTGGTCTCTTTTCCTACTGAAAAAGCATAGACACACTGTAAGCTGACGGACAGAGTAGTTCAGCCAAACCAACAGCACCCAAACTTGCTTTCTGGGTTAGCTAGGAACACCCAAGTGCAGGGAATAGTGATTTTTTTAATGATGTGATTTTATAAGCAACTAGATACCAGAAAATATTTTAAAAATCCATACAGAGCTCCCCAGGGTAGCCACTGTCGTCCTGGTACTGAACTGGGATGGGATCAGCACCGCTGCCACAGGCTGAGCAGTCTCATGAAGAGGCACAAGGTCACAGTAACACAGCTATTCTGCTTCCAGACATGAACCGTGTATATACTGTGCAAAAATGCCAGCTTTAGGCAGAGCTTGTGGGGGAGAGTGATCTTGGTAGCATCTTCCACATATAACAAATTATTAAATTACTTTAAGGCAGCTTAGATATTTTCAATAAAACTAAAGAAAATAATACAACTTCTTATGAGCAGTGAAGTAAGGTTTGCAAAGCTTTCTGTCAAGTATGGGATAAACATTAACCAGAGCATATGCTTACTGCCCAACTATAAGTTTGGTATTTAGGCCTGCCTATAAGTTTAATTCAAAAGCAAGTAACTGCCTGACACTCTCAAGGGTGCTGCACTTTGGTTGTCAATGAAAAAAAGACATTCAAAGATGAAAATAGCTTGTCTTGCAGAACAAATACACAGTAAATAATACAACTTTCTTATATGCATGTATTGAAATTCAAAACCTCCTTCTTGAAAAGATTTGTCTACATACTATCATCTAAATGAAAATGTTTGCTTAAACTCTCTGTCAAGCAGCACTGAAAATTACTCAGAAAGGTTTAATGTTATTTAGCTGTAGAATCATCAAGAATGCCTTCAGGAGAAACTGCTGTGAAGATCTTTAACCAGAAATGCAGACCAGAATCCTTTCCTTCCATGCAGGTATGAAAAAAACATTTAGGAAAAAAATAAAGCCTATATTCACTGGTTTCACTTGTACTATGACAGTACTTCCAGATTTATAACTACTGAACTGTTGACTAAACTGCTTTTGCTTCCTCCTTCACTAAATACTTTAGCCTAATCTTACAGTGCCTTCACAGAACTGACACCCTGCCAAGCAGTGAAGTACAATGTCTCCTAAACCAAGATTAATCTTCAAATAAGTGAGCATAAGGAACAAACCTGTCTATAGCATCTCAACATCCTTATGAGAACAGTTCAAACACATCAGGTTGTACCTGTCTTGGCAGTGGTCTGTACCATATCCTCAAGGCAGATGCATCAGACATAAAAACTAGTATGTTGTGCCTATTTACCCAGAAACACTCCAATTTTAAACCTAATGGTCTAACAGGATGGCAGGAGTTGTGGCTGATAATCAGGTAGGCAATTTGACTCTGAAAATAGAACAAAAAACCCTAGTTCAAGCTTTGCCCCCCCCCCCCCCTTTTTTTTTTTTAAGACAGGGATTTTGCAATGATTAAAGAGTCATCAAACTTGTGAGGACTGCATGATGTAACGAGACTGTGATTTATTGCGTTATCACTAAGCTTCGCACAGGCTCCTTAGGAGTGTTACTAAATAAAGATGGTTCTCAGTTTTGGCATGAGAAATGCAACGCCCAAGTAGGAAAACATGCATTTATCAACAGCTTCGCTTATCTGAAAATATTACTCTGTTGGAGAAGACTATTTCTGTCATTTGCACAAAATGTATATTTCAATTTTCAGCCACATCAATTTCCTACTCTATTCATGATTATTCTTATTATTTGTGTTATCTCTCAACCTGGTGATCCTAACCATGAGCTAAGAAATGCATGAATCCAGAACAAAAAGTACGGTTGCTAAAGAGCTGAAATCTAAACTAGAAACAAGAGGCAACAGATCATGCAGACAGACAGGCAACACAACAGCAGCCAAACCAGTGCCCACTTTCTGTCAGTATCTGGGGAAGAACAGTTCCCATTCAAAATTTTTGTTTAAATCTTTGAAAAGAAAATTATTGCCCATATACATCTTTTCCATTAATACTTAATATTTATATGTATATAAAGGCACATTTATTGGTATTATCACACGTTTATAAGTATTATTTTGAAATCATTTAAGAAAAGACAGAAAATATAAAAATACAAGTAAAAAGGCACGTTCAAAGCAACTTCCTCTTCTGCTGGACTTATATCAAGGCATTCAAAGAGGTACACACCTAGTGCTGTGCTGGTCAGAGAGGCATTCCAACAGCTGAATTCAAAAAGAGGTTCCAACACAAAAGCTTTGGTTTAATTTTACTCAGTGTTAAGAGGTGAGATAAAAAATAATTCACAAATTCAAAAAGATCAAGTAGGGAGGGAGATCAATATGAAAGGAATTAGTGCATAAGTTTGCAGATAGATGTGCCAGCATGTTGCTTGGATTTATAATTATAAAGCAATTATTACTTAGCTCAATAATAAATTGTTAGCTGCCATAGCAACTACTGAAATACAAGGCAAGCTATTAAAGGCAATGAGATGGTCTGCAGGAGACAAAGGGAAAAGGCAGTTTGCTTATTGGGCAGACTGTGCTCTTTCTCCAACTTCTTATGTTATCACACCACTTTGGGATTGCTAAAGGAAAAATTGCAAGATGCCTGGAATCACACAGAGTTGATAGTCAGGGTTGAGCAGGATTGTTTGTTTTGGGGTTTGTTCCCCCCCCATTAAGAAGATAATTTGATTAGAGAGTCAGATATTTTTCTGGTGTAATCCTAGGGATATTGCACATCCCTTTTACCTAAGCAACTAGTTGAAGCAGCGATTAGCGGTTATCTCTGAGATAACTGGGGGACAGGCAAAGCCATTGAAAAGCAGAAAAGGATAGAGTTAATGCCTATTATCAAAAAGGATAAATTGAGGAACAAGAAAATTATAGGCTAGGCAGCTTAACTGCAGTTTCCTGGAAAAATTCTGGAACAAACAAATCATTTGTAACCACCTGGAATATAACAAGGAGATTATGAGCAGCCAACATGGATTTGTCCAAAACAAATTATATCAAACCAGTCTAATTTCTTTCTGCAACAAAATAAAAAGCTCTGACTTAAGGTATTTAATGCTGCCTCATATGTAAACCAGGGAAGTTTGGTCTATGTCAAACTACTATATGACAGAAGCAAAATTATGACTGCAGATTAGTGACCCACATGTTGCCAAAGTGGAGAGATGTATCAAACAGGGTTGCACAAAAGACTCCTTAGATACCATTGCCCTTAAAAACTGTCACTGATGACTTGCTGATAGAAGAGAGTGTGCTATTAAATGCAAGTAACAGAATAGAAAGTCTGCAGCTACTTTGGAAGACAGGATTAAAATTCAGAATGCTTATAGGGGACCCCAAGATGAACACGAATTAACAATGCTGTTCTGTAGGTTTTTCTAAAAAAAAAAAAAAAAAAAAAAAAAAAAAAAAAACCACAAAAAAACAACACCCCAAAAATACCAAACCACCACAGAAAAACCCACCCCACACCAAACACAACTTGAAGCATAAACAGGCTTCAAGATACATGGATACATGAAGCAGAAGTTTAGGTCCATCCCCCTCCCTTTTTTTTTTTTAAGCTGTTAGAATAATCAAGCACTAGAAAACGTGATCTGTGAAAACAGGTTAAAAGAAGTGGTTAGACTTAGCCTTTTGGGAAAAAAACTTTCTAAATTAAGGACAGTGAAACATGTGAATGAGTTGCCCAGAGTAGTTCCATGGCGAGAACCTTTTCCTGGAGGTCTTTCATAACAGGTTACAAAACTTTAACTAGTAATGTTATAGGTGTAGTTGACATCATTTTCCATCAAGGAGGCATAACAGGTAACATCTTCAGGTCTCCTGTAGTCTTATTTTTCCAAGAGTTTACGAGATTTTTTTTTTTCCCCCCCCTCCTTTCTAATCTCATCTGGACGAATTGTAAGGAATTTGTCTGGGGTTTCCAGACATGAGGTAGCCTTTTCCTGGCAAAAACCCTAGACTGACTGCAGACACGCTATACCCTCACAGGGCACATATGCAATATATTGAATGCTTCTGCCAAGGACTGTTCTGTATCCAGAAATCAACAGCACATGTGTAATAATCCATCACTTTTGGGAAGAATCAGACTTTATTCAATAGGCACTAGAACAACAGTGCAATATTCAGGAAAACTGGCACAGGATTACTGGAGTCCCAGAAATCCTCCTACTCCTTGAACACAACAGGAGAAATACTCTGATCACAACTCTAGGCCATTGCTTTACCAAACACAAGCACTCACTCTCTCAGCTACGTGTTTCCCTTATATTTTGCTACTAGCACTTGACTGGCTGCATCTGATTCCTTTACATCCCTGAAACAAAAAGCTCCAACAATCTCTGCCCCAACTGCTCTGTTTACTAGTCTCCAGAATTACTGCTTCCATCACACAGCTGAACTCTAACAATTATTATCATTCATAACAGTGCATGCAGGGTGATGTGGTAGTATATTTTTCCCAGTTTACCTTAAACAAGGGAGGGTGGATATACTCTCCAGTTTCAAAAATACTTCTACCAGCAAAACAGTATTTTCTTTAATGCTTACATAATTCACAAGAGCAATGATCTGCACCAGGAAAAGCTATATAAGAATCTACGCTAAACAAAAAGAAATTAAGGATTAAATTGCCACAGGACAGGAACTGTGCAAATAGTTAAAAGAATAAAGAATTCAAGGATGGTAAAGCCAATGAAAATTCATCCTGAACCATCCTAGAATTGTTTGGTTCAGAGCAGATAATCAAATCAGCATATTTGTTCAAATTGCACCCCTGCACTAGCAATGGATACATTAGGTGACAACTCACACTCAGACAGCAGGCAGCAGTTGTATCATTGCTTTTGCCACACTAAGCAAAAGCATGGGAAAAGTCTGTGACTAATTCCAGTAAATATGGTATCTTAAAATTAATGTAATCATCCCCACTAGTAATATAATAAAAAAGAATTGATAATAGGAGCTCCTGAAAAAAGTTTCCAATTATACTAATCCCAAATCTACCAGCAGAAATCAGTAGGCAGTTCTACGTTCCAGTCTATAGAAATTGATGATGTACGTTTGTGCTTAGCACCCCCAAATTCACCAGGGTCCTATAGATCCTATCCTTTTCTGAGAATTTAAGTTAATAGAGTCCCTTCATATGCCTAGATCTTAATGTTTCTTTTAAAAGAATATTTTTTTTAAAAAAAAATATGCTTCCTGTCAAGATATCTTGTCCAGTGTGAATAATTCCTCCTAGAATTAAAACAATCAACCCTTCTATATATTGCCAATGGCTTTCATTGACTGCTTGTAGTCAAACTTGTGTTTGTTTACTTAAGGTATTTCTTTTCCTCCTCCTCCTCTTATGCCAGCCAGCTCAGTTTGAAAACATTCTATCCTATCATCATGAGAGAGAGCTAATGCAGACAAATAGTTAGCAACCTTACATTTACTCTGTTGTTCCAGAATTGCTTTATCTCAACAGCAGCAAAACCCAAAGACAGCTCACCTTGTTGCCCTGCAGCAGCAGGAATTACCTTTGCATCAAGTTCTACCTGCAGAGCCTCATCACAACTGCTTTCTGCTTCTCACAACTGAGGCAGGCAATATCGCTCTCCACAAATAACTCAAATGCTTACCTGCACACATAATGTCAGCTAATGCTTCAAAACAACATAAATATTTTGAAATAGGGAATTCCCCAGCCCTGCTGCTTCTCTCCTATTCTCTGCATTATGGCTTTTTCCCCAAAGCAAATATCAGCGTGCGATATAAGGTACAAAGCACAGGGAAATATGCTAAAAGCCATCAAGAGGGCTGGTGCATTTTTATTAACACATCATCAGGGTGCTCTGGTTCAATATAGCAGGTTTCAACATGCAATTGTTGTGCCATCCAACAGCAAGCATGAGTCCAAGTGGAGCCCACAGATGGGCTGGCAATGGCTGGTAGCCTCGACCCTAACCACAAAGTGATATTCATCGCAGTGCAAACTCACTATATGGTAAAAAAAAATAAAAATCTTTCAACATGAAAAAAAAGCATAAGAGGAAAAGATGACTAAGAAGAAGGGAGATCCTTGTCTTTCAGAAGTTCCTTTTCTTCCCCCTGGTTATTAGATCAAATATGACCATCTTCTAAATTCATTTTATCATCTTTTATTTTTTATATAAAAATTTCCATGGCCGTATTACTTCAGATTTTTTATTATTGCTGCCCTATTTTTAACCTCAGTCTTCCCAGAACTTGGCTCACAGATATAATGCATAAATCACAAGGCAACTCTGGCTAATCTTGTAACAAAAAATGTCATTTATAATAATTTGCATAGAAAACAACATCATTTTCCACAAATGCTTTAGCACTGAAGTTTTAACAGTCAAAGATGTGGAAAAAGCATGTATCTTATCCTGCTCCTAGTTTGCTATGTCACTTTGGAGAAGCTGGAGTCTGGGGGAAACAATAGTGTTTCCAAGGATGAGAAATATCTATTCACCTCAAGAGAAGCTCTGTGCACTTTGATTCATTAACATATTTCTAGTGAAGGTATATGATTATAGATATGCGAGGGTGTAGATATACGATACATGAAACAAAGATTCAGTGTTGATTTGCTAGGTTAGCAGATGACCAGCCCTCATAAATCAAAATCCAAGCAAGAGATGAGATGACACCCCAAAGAGTTAACCTCACCATTTCTTCCTGAACTCTTCATTTCACATTCAATTCAAAAGACTATTACTCTAAAACAACTCAATTGTACAAGGATCCAAGTTCAAGTCAGAAAAAGATGCCAGATGTCCACAAACTTGTTGACACAATAAACAACAAAGAAGGCGCTGAGCACTTTACCAGATCCAAATGTTAATTGTTGTCTTTCAGCTCCTACAGACATCATTTGAGAACTACGTTTCCTTTTATCTGAAACCATGAAGAGGAACTAAGAGAGGAATAACATAGCTCAAGTTGCTACATTAAATAATGCTTTGTGCCTCTAGGAGAGAAGTGATAAAATTGGACAATTCTGAAAACATTCTATCCTATCATCATGAGACAGAGCTAATGCAGACAAATAATTAGCAACCTTACATTTACTCTGTTGTTCCAGAATTGCTTCATCTCAACAGCAACAAAAACAACCTCACTAAAACCTTGACGAGGCCCCAGTACTCTGATTTGTACTGCTGCCTGTTTTACAAGCAGATCAGCTTTCTAAAGCCACAATTTTTATAAAACTGTATTTTTTTTGATGAGCATTGAGTAATGTCTGTAACACATTCTTGATATGAAGGCTGCTGAGCATCATGATTCATTGCCCTCCTCCCCCAGCCACAGTAGGAGTGACAGATCTCTGAGCTGATGCATCAGCTCAGGTTACATTTCGTTTCATTACACAGAATAATAGCCCAATATACACAGTTCCAACAGGCCCAGGCCAGGAAATTCAAAGTGCTGCTGCTTATTAAATATCATGCCATCAAATCACATTAGAAGCATTAAAATGTAAATAAATACTGTTGGGTCACAGTTTAGACTTCTCCTTAGCTCTTCCTTAAAGCGGTTTGAGAAATCTTTTTGCAAATAACTTGGTGAAGCAGCAAAGATTCTTTAAAGATATTTGCCTTTGAACATCCAGCTGCAACAGGATTAAATTTACTTTTGCAGCAACCTGTGGTTACAAAAAAACATCCTCACAATTGAGAGGTGGTATGATACCTAGAGTGCATCCTAACAACTTTCAAATCATTGGAGCCAACCAAGGTGAACACCTTGTGTGTGTATGCCAAGGAGGAAAAAAATAAAAATTTTTTAAAAGTGACAACAGCTCTGAGGTCCTCCCAGTGTCCATCCTATACACAGAAAGGGTTGACGAAAATGTGTATTCCAATTTCAGCTCTGCTACCTTCAGGGAGCGGAGGGGTTAGGTCCCCTCTCCCCAGGCCACATTAGAGTGTGGAGGTGAGGGCTGTTTATTTTTTTGTATGTTTGCATGTCTTAGACATACAATCTATGCCTTAAATTTAGCCTTATTCCAAATGAAGTTACTGCTACATCATATTTTTTTTTAATTTTTTTAAAATGTATTTACAAAATCCAAGCCCAGAACTCTGCGTAGGCAAATATCCGAGCAAGTGGGAAGCAGGGGAATCACCCCTTTGAGGTTAAAAGGCCCTTGGAGATAATTGCACCCTGTCCCTTCACAAGGAGTACCGATGGCAGAAGCATGGATCCTGTGACAAGTACTCAACAGATTTGCTCATATTAAGGTGCAAAAAGCCTTTTATAAAGCACATAACGTGGATGACACAAATGCTTGTACTTTGTGCTGTTGTTTTTACCTAGCAAGTGCACTGTTGGGCAGACCTTCCATGGCTACACACATGCGTGTTGGAGAATTTGGTGGTGAGGTTTGCTCAGCACTGTGAAATCGTCATGATTAAGCTACAGTAACTGTACTTTAACTAATGCTAAGGGCTGTGTGAGTGTGTTTCCAAATATGCATGTCTCATTATTTTAGCATGGTGCACACCACATTTAACCTCTGCATAAGATTACAGTAAAACAACTTAACCAAGTATTCTGGGGTCAAAGAAATACATTCTGACCATGTAACAGGTATTTCATACAGCCTTTAAAGCAGCTATATTACATTCATTCTCACATTTAAAGAGAGGTTTTAATAACAATTTCATTATGCCTCATTGTACCTCTGAGATTAATACGTCTGGAAAAGCTTAGAAAAGTGCAGGAATGTTATTTTCATTTATTTAGCACATTCCTCAAATAAGCCAGTGCAGCTCTCTGTGAAGTCACTTAATAATTAGGTAAAGAAAACGGGCCGCAAGGAAACAGAAAAAGCTCAAAGTATTGAGCCAGTGCCCAAAAAGTCAAGAAGAGTCTTTCATCAACCATAATGGGCTTCAGATCAACCTCTTGAAAGGGCTCAGTGCCTCCACAGTGTAAGCTCAAGGTTCATGCAGAGTAAAGCAAAATCATGTAACCCTATAAATTAACATAGCTTTATTTGATCTTTACCTGAATGCCACGGAGAAGTGAACAGCTCCTTATTTTCTATTGTAGAAGATGTCATGCTAATAAATAAATCAGGTTCCAGCAGGTCAACATAAAATGGAAACTTCTTTGCAGTGTGTTCTGAGGTGTGTGTGCTTGGACAGAGACTAAAATGTGTTGAGAACTAGGCTGAAACGAGCAAAATTTTGAGGTCAAAGACCTGGAATATAATTTTATCAACACCTGAAAAAGTTTTTGACATTTGGCAATGCCTTTTTTTTTTTTTTTTACCAGTAGGACACTTGGCATTTGAAATTCAGCTATGGTAGGTAATCGCACATGTGAATTCAGAATTTGCTTTCCATTAACATTAATGCCAGTTCAAAAGCATAAATGTTTATAGAGGGGAAAACAGGCACACTGCATCAGTCACTTGAAAGGCAAACACGTATGTATGCAAACTGTTTTTACAATCGCACCCCTATTCTTTTAAACCAATCAGCAGTACAGCAGCTGTACTTTTTCTGTTGCTACAGGGATACACATTTTATTTATCTATCATTATTAGCATTCTTGTTCGGAATTAACAATTTTAAAGGCTCTGTAATGAAATTTTCATCTTGAACATGTTAAACCACAGCTGCGGAAGTCAGCAAGACTAAATCCAGTGCAGCGGGTTTTCAGTCACAGCCAAGAAGCTTTAAACAGTATGAAAGACAGAAGCTTAGAGGTTCAAAGCCAGCTGTAAAAATTCTCATTTGACTTCTCAATACAAAGTTAAACAGACCTACTATAAAGAAATATGCTGCTGCCTTGGATTTCAAGTAGCCTCTTAATTTCCACAGTGTATTGTCTGGTATCACAATGCATTTGCCTTACAAACTGTCTCAGTAATCCTATGCCTCAACTGGATGATGATGGTGCAGACAGACAGAAATAGCCATACAGATGGGTCTGTTGTAAGCTCCGTGTATTGAACTATAAATTTAGGAATCCAGAGCTTTTTGAGGTAATGTCTATAAAGCAAGCAACACATTTCTGTGAGGAAAACTAATCTGGGAACAGATGCACAGAAAGTAGAGATTAACTGCAATTATTCTAATAAGGTCTTTGAAAACATTTCCTATAAAAGAAAAATATAGCAAATCCCACCTGACAATTGGCTTAAAGGTATTTATTTAGCCATTTAATCTGTTTTCACATAAGAATTATTCATAACAGTTCATTTCTAGATGTACAGTAAACAGTTACTCATTCAAATGAAAACAGAAACAGAAGTAGAGAAAAACGTGAGTTGCCCGAACTAAATGGGGCAGTGTTGAAGCCACAAGGAGAAAACACAAACAAAAATTCAAAAAACCAACAAACGTATAGAAACCTGTTCCTATTAAAATCAAACAGATTTTTCGGTTGACTTAAGTAAAGCCTGGACTTTACTCAGGACATCATGATTATTACAGTTTTATAGTCCTTACACCACTACTTTTCAGCAAGACTTGAGGTGGTTGTCTGAGGCACAAAGGTCAACAAGACTAAAATCTCTCCGATTTTCCCCCTCTTGCTTCCATCCCAAATTCCCCGTATGTTTAGATCTGATTTGCAACACAAAATTGTATAAGTAATCTGCAGAAAGACTTTTAATATTAAGAAAGATTCCCTGCTATTATTATAACCATTTGACTACAGAAAATAATCATAGGATGGTCTCTTTTTAAACGTGTCCCAAGTTGTAGCATTTGCAAAACCATAACCAGGCCAGCTCACAAATCTGAGGGAGCTAAAAGCCTTGGAAGTAATCCCTTGTATATTTAATATAGTTCATGATCCTTTTATGCATGTTTATTCATTTGTTTCTAGTTTTGCAATGGTAATGAAAACCAAACCCAAGCAAGCTTTATTAGATTTTCATTGCAAATATTTGCAACCGAGATGTGTTTAATTAAAATTAAAACAAAAAAAAATATATACCTTGCAGAGCATGGTCACTATGGAAAACTATTTATGTATGCTTTTCCTTGATCTCTTTGGCAAGGTCTGTGTTAAATCAGGACTTCAGAAGATGCAACTGAAATAATTTAGGACAAAACCACAAATTGGAAACTTGCTTGAAATTTTCATCAAATTGTGGATAAAAAGAGATCAACTTTAAATGAAAATTGAAGACATTTGTTTATTTTTCCAACCCAGAATATATTTTAGCTAACCGATACACAAATCTTGCATAAAAAGTTCCCTTATCAGGAACCAATAGCAGATGACACCATACTACTGCCACAATAATATTGTTTATTCCTACAGAGATAGTACTTTCACAACTACAAACATTGGCATTTAATAATTAAACACAAAATTGCTCACTACAGAGTGATTCTATTCTTTCTTCTCACTGAAGGTGAGAGTTTTTATACTACCATTAGTATAACTGGCTAACAGCACATAAAGGAAAACAAACTGATCACAAGAAAGCTTATTTTAGCAAAATTACATATTCATGTTTATTTTCTGCTTACCCCTTTATCTTATAAAATAAAGCCGTGTACACCCATACATGTCATCTTATTCTTATTGATAGTATGTAATGAGATTAAAAGACCACGTAAGATCTAAGGCCAATTCATATTTTGTAAAGGACAGCTGCTCTAGGAGAGGTTCAAGTCACAGCTCACAACGAAGTTAAAGGGACATATTTTCATGGCCCCGAAGAGCACAGTGCTCATTGGAACTAGCTGCACCTACAGAAACACATTGCTACTGCTTTGAAGAGAATTGGCTTGCATGCACACATGCCCAGTACTCCAGCACAGAAAAATGGCTTGGCCTTTAAAGGCATTTGTCCTAAAACCAAGACTCAAACTAGGGTGGTACACTGGCAATAGGGTGCTGGTGGATAAACCACCGTTCTGAGGGAAATATAAAAATACAGCTTACTATTTGCGGGGCAGCCGTTATTTAAGCTTAAAACTAGTGACTTCTTGGAACAAAGGGAAGCATGACATTTTGGCCGTGCCATCTCAGCCAGCGTCTGTTGCCGTATCTCCTTCTGTTTTCACCCAATGGAGAACATGTGGCAAGTGGGGAGGCAGCTATGCCACCAGCTGCCTGCTTAGCAGATCTGACAGCAGCGTCAGTGGACATCAACAGGCCATTGTACGGCCTTGTTTGGTCCCCGATGGTTCAGGTTTTGGAATGTCCTAAAGAGCTGCCAAGAGTCTATTTAAAGCAGCTTTCTACTTCCTTTGTCCATTCAGGGAATCTATACAAGCCAGGCATCATTTGGACCAAAAATAAATTTCTCTTTTCAGTTATTTGGGGGGGGGTGGGGTTGGGGGGGGGGAACCCCTAACTACCATCAGTTGTCTATAGGCTTGATGCTACCAATATTCCACCCCCAAACTTCTCAAATTTAATCTTAATTACTCTTATGTTTCTTGCTTCAGAGCCATAAGGACTAATGCATTTGCACTAACACAAAAGCCTTTTCTTGCAGCTAGACATCTCTTTAGAAATCCTAATATTTCTTCTATCACTCACAAACCACCTTCAATACAGCATAGCAAATCCTCCCTTGTTGACCGTAGTGTATTGCTATTTTTTGTAAAGTGGTTAGAAAACACTAGAAATAAATTCATAAGCCCTCCAGAGCAGCACATTTAATTGGTGTTTTTTCACAGGCTGTGTAGGACAAGTACAAGTCATGTTTCAAGCTCAAACAAAAAAGACTGATTTAAAGTACTTTTTCCTTTGATAGCAAACTGGGATCACTTCATAGGAATATGATTATTTTTGAAAAGAGACTGACTCATATTTTAATCTCTTTAAAGCAAATCACAAGAATGAAACTTTATGGCACCATTTTAAAGCAATTTTAAGGGTGAGACTAGCTAACAAAAAATACTAACATCTGTTTAAAACCTTCCAAAATTAAATGAAAACTTTAATTTACTGCACTTAGGGTTACATATCTGTTCTTTCACACAGATGTAAAAATTTAGTGGACCTAACTATAATTCTCTGGCAATTAATATGGGCTTTACTTACGGATGATATTTAGCTATTTAAAAATTAATAACATTATAACTTTCAAGGAAAATAGCAGGATCTCTGGAGCAGCATAGCATAATGACAGTTCAATTTATTTTTAAATGTTTGGTTAGGGCTGACACTTGGAAACAGCTAGACTAAAGCCCATACAAATGCAACCCACTGGTGCAGGATTGAGGAATTAAATCCTTTACTGCACCTAGAAATGAAAGCCTGATTCAGAACAACTGCTTCTAAAGGTACTATCATCTGCCCAGGAGGTAAAATAACAAATAAAATCAGGGGTTACTCTCTGAAATTATGGAAGGTACGCTTATTCCACTAGGCAGTTGGTTATTTGAGGGCTTTGTTTTGTTTTGTTGTTGCTGTTTTAATATATCATACAAGTCACATCTATCCAGCAGGATTTCTGGAGGGGATCTATCTGCCTGCAATATCTTTCTTTAGTGTTTAGCTCCCACATGGTTTAATATATTTTCTCTCAGCTACTGAAAGTCAAGGTGCCATTTTAGGACATGACTGTGCTAAAAAGAGAGCCAAGTGTACCAGGTAGCTTTGCTAAAAACATTTGCTTCTGTGTGATGCATCTGTTACAGGTTTTCTCCCGGATTGAGATAAGGTTGGAGCTGATGGTATTCATCTACAGATGAATACCAGAAAGTTTAAATTGGAAGAAGGGATTAGAAAGAATTTCTTGGTTAAATCAAAAAAATCCTGAGGCCTTTAAACGATGAACTGAAAATGAGATATGCCTCTTCAAGTGACTTTCAAGTTTTACAGTAATCAGGTATCCTCCAAATAACAACCTTTCAGTGTCCCCTGTTTACTGGAGGAGATTGCTATTGGCCAAAGACCTGTACCGCAGACTACAGACCAGCTCCAAGACTATACTCTGGCCCTACTGTCAGCATCTAACAAGGTATCTGAGCTGCTGCTCTTACAGGAGACCTCCTCTCTTTGCAAGAATGAGCCTCTCACTTGTACCCAATGCAGGGAGTCTGGCTGAAAAAGTCCAGCTTGAACAGACTTCAGGAAGAGCCATGGTCTGGAAGGAAAAAAAACTATAAAAAAAAAACCCAAGCAGTTTAGCTAGCTGCCTCCACTTTAAGATTTATCTCTATTACAGGACAGATATCTGTTGAGGTATTGCAAACTGAGGAATGTCCCTGTGCCCCACCTTGCTTGTGGGTCATGCTCCCACATCCCTCACCTGTAATGCCCTCAGACCATAGGTTCCTGCAGGGTTAAACATCACTGTTTTTGCCAAGAGAAGGAACAGCACCCTGATGAGGATGAAGTACAAGTCAGTGGGACATAAGGCAGGGACCAAAATTAGCCTGTGACCATCAAAAGAATCACGGCCAGCAGGTCGAGGGAGGGGATTCTTCCCCTCTACTCCACTCTTGCAAGACCCCACCTGCGATACTGTGTCCAAGCTCTGGGGTCCTCAGTATGAGACAGACATGGACCTGTTGGAGCAGGTCCGGAGGAGGGCCACAAAGATGATCAGAGGGCTGGGCTGGAGCACCTCTCCTGTGAAGATTGGGTGAGACAGTTAGGGTTGTTTGGCCTGGAGAAGAGAAGGCTCCAGGGAGACCTAATTGCAATCTTCCAGCACCTACAAGAAAACTGGAGAGGGACTTTTTACAAGGGCATGGAGTGACAAGACAAGGGGTAATAGCTTTAAATTGAAGGAGGGTAGATTTAGATTAGGTATGAGAAAGAAATTCTCCTCTATGAGGGTGGTGAGGCACTAGAACAGGCTGCCCAGAGCAGCTGTGGATACCCCATCCTTTGAAGCGTTCAAGGCCAGGTTGGACAAGGCTTTGAGCAACCTGATCTAGTGGAAGGTGTCCCTGTTGGAACTAAATGATCTTTAAGGTCCCTTCCAACCCAAACCATTCTATAATTATTTTGCCAACTATTAGAGAAGCACATCATCACCACCATCTCAATGCATATGTTTTATCTGGCAGAAGAGGCAAACACTGAGTTATTCCTCAAGGCATTTTCAGATGTGTTTATTGTTAGCTCCTGAGTTTCTTGCATTTCCCCTAAGACTTTTCAACTCTAAAGACTGCGGGAAACACTTAGGGTGATTCATACCTGCGCTTTACTAAAACCATGAAATACCTGTGCTCTTGCAGCTCAAGCCACTCTATTTGAGACAGACTTTTCCTAATAAGTTCCCAGAAAAAAAAATATTAGAATTGCAGAAAATGGAAAGCCTGTGCTCATCCTGTCTCTGGACTTCATAATGTACCATCGTGCTATATTTTGCACTTCAGTCCTAAAAACACTCCACTCAGAGCTCTATACCAACCCTACCAACCACTAAGCTGCATCATCTCCAAGAGGAGGATGCAATTTTGTGCATATTGTACAGCTCCATGTGTACTACTGCTACTGAATTCACATTTCATTTTAAATACATGTATACTTTCTAAGAAAGATGGGTAAAATGTTTAAAACTATGACTAAACTTCAAGAGAACCAGGCTAAAATGGAGTAAGGAATGTATTTCTCTTAATGCTGCCATAAAGATTCAATGAGTCACTGTGCTATAGGTGTCTGGGAGACAACAACCAGCAGGAATAACTGTTTTTACAGTAAACCATAAAAATGCATGAAGTTTCAGAAGTAAACATTAGCTAAGATGCTGAATTATACACCTCGTGCTGAAGTATTCATAATGGTACGATCCCCTGAGAATTTACCTTGTAAGTTAGAGCTTAGATGTGACATCACAAAAAAAACCACCCTAGGCATTGCAGAAATAAGTTGTAAATTGAGGTGCAATTCTGCAACTTAAACAGCATTTACTAGTCACAAGAATAAAGATTATTAAATGTAACTGATACAGAATCAGCCTCTCAGCAGGGGATATGTTAGCTTATGAATCAGTAACAAAGCACTACCAGGGAAAGGTATTAAGGGATAATATTTGAGACTTCATCTGAATAATGACATACTGAACAACACACTATTCCATCATTCTTTGCTGTTATGTTCATCACCAACTCCACTATCAAAGCAGATTCCCTACATGTCTGGAAGCTTCATTTAGGTCTTTCTATCATGGACTGCTCTGCAAAGTTTTTAAGTCACTTTTACAGTAACATGGCTCCATCACAGAGGTAAAGAAAGTGATGCCTTGAATAGGGATTTAATCAGTGCATATGGTTCAGAAAAAAAGTATTTATAAAAATACCACCCCACTTGCTCCTACTTGGAATTATCCCTTCATCATAATCCACAGAATCACAAGAGCAAAATTAGCAGGGTCCAGCAAAAATACCTTAGATTATTTTATTCTGCTTCTCTGGCAGCTTGCAGAACTCCTTCATAACATACTCATAATCTGCTCTTGAATCACTGAATGATACTGGTCTCAGCTACTACTTCTGACAAGCTTTTCGAGTTCTCATGAGCAAGAAGCTATCTCCAAAGGTGGCCACTCACAAATTCAATTAAAGAAAACTTCACTCAAAAAAATACCAGATTTCCTCATTTACTGAAATTGCTAATTGACACAAAATATCTTTTATACTATCTTGACATCTTCAAGATAATCAGTATCTGTGAGTTCGCTTTTAAAGACACAAACCTTGGACTGCATGTTGGCTGCTGGGCTCTGACAACACACCTCAGCTGCAGAGAGATCATCGTTTCAACACAGTTTTACAGGAACTGAAGATTTCTTTCCATATTGTGCTGAAGTTCATCTACAAACACTGGCTTTTGGCTGACCATTGACCAGAAGGCTGCAGTGGCAGAGGTAGTCTCCAATAATAAAAGAAATAAATAATAAAATAAAACCAAACACTGAAATTTACTGTAGATAAATTTAAGCTAACTGCACAACCCTGGAACCCCATTGTTTTAGAAGTCATCAATTGCTTGTTAAACTCTGTTAAATCACCATAAAATTATGTCTAAAGTTTAAAAAAAAACCCCACAGATAAAAGTATCTTCTTCCTGTAGATAAGATTTCTGCACAGTAGAGAAAAACAGCTTGAGCAAAAAAGATGGTACATGATTCAAATTACACCTGTACACAGAAATAATTAAAAATAACCCATATTTGTCCTAGAAGAATGACTTGCACTCCAGTGAAATCTAAATTATAAAGCTCAATTTTATTATGAATCCTTTCTCTTTGCTATAGCTATGACTGTCTATTTATACCCCCTACTCCTTAGCTATTACTTTTAAGACACAAGAATAAGTAAAGGCATTTCATGCTAGCTACTTTTTCATCAAGAAAAGCTAAGAATCACTTACTTTTGCATCTCAACAATAAACAAGTCAGAAGGTTCTTCTCCTGACAAATTTATTGATAATGACTTGCAGGGATCAAAGCCTAATGTATTTCCCAGAAATGGAACTATTTGTGTTTTGACAGTAGTTAAGCGTTTACAGGTATTAAGACAGCAATGTCTCCAAGATGTTTGTAAGTTTTTGTCATAACAGGGCAGAAAATGCATACATACAACTGTACAGATCACAATCTTGCTCTCACTCTCCTCATTCTTAGCACTACATTTTGCATCTTCCTTGTATGAAATCATAAAATATGTATGTAGATCTACCAGAAGCATAACTCAATTTCACCCCAGGGTGATGATATTCCACTGGGACACCTACACACCCCACATATGCCCCTCTCCTGTATTTCAGGACTGTACTGTATGGCCGTGGGTTGGCAACTCTGCCACACCACTGCACCCTGCCCAGGCACCCACAGCTGGAGGGCAGGCTCCTAAAGTAAGGAACACTTCACCATAAGGCACATCCAGCGAGAGCCTGTGCTCAAGATCCGAGAGCCCTGGAAGATCTGCTTATGTCTAGCAGCAACATCAGATATAAAAATTTGTCAAAGGGGGAGTTACGCTCCTTGGAAGTAAGGTTTATTCACGGATACATGGTTTTACCTTGAATATTTTGTGCTGAGGGCTAGTTGACCTTGGAAGATTATGTGGTAACAGGAGAGCTAATATATGAAATTACACAAGGGAAGACACTAGACAGCAAGCAACTGATTAGGAGAGGATTTAGTAACTGTCTCAAGCTTCAATGTTTTTCTTAACCTGGATTTAACTTTTTTTTTCCCCCTCCAATTCATCCCTGCATTTCAGTGACTCGGTGACAATTCATGCTATTTATCTAGTTATTCTCATTACTGCAGTGCCTCAGCACCTCTGCCAGGCTTCTTAACTCATGTAAGACTTCCCATGCCAGGTTGTTATACAAGGGGCAGACATCTGGGATAGCAATTCACCAATTAAGGAGGGATCATCGTACTGTAGTTACTGCCAAGAACTGCATCTTCCACTAAGTGGTTTCAGAAAGATGATTTGCTTTTCCAGCTACATGAGGTCATCTAACACCACACCTTACCTTCTCCAAAGGACTTTGCTTCTCTCAGATGCTCACAGCCACAACATTACTACTTTGAGACAAGTGACAAATTTCAGCAAGCAAAAACTGCCTGGCTGAATAGGAGTGGACCTAGAAATAGACTGAATGCATTTCTTCTTGACAGCTTGAAACTTTTACCCTCTCCTCCCTCATTCACAAGTTGTACTAAGACAGACAATGAAATCCTTCTTCAGTATCTGTGTAAAATTACTTTACTCATTTAAGCATTTTATGAATGAAATCATTTAGGAAATCATTATACTTTGCCTTTGGCTAGCAAACTTGAATGAATGTAATTACTTGCTTGTTAGTTATTCTTCAAGATGAATAAGGGTTTCTGGAAAATCATGACATTGTGTTGAAGAACAATGAGATCTACCCTTCATCTCTTCCATGACTCCCTATAGAATTTTCTCCCTATTCCTTTAATCCCAGGAAAAACAGTTTTTGCCCTCCAAGACTTCCCGCCAACCACAGCAGCAACAGTAAGCTCACTGAAGCTAGCCCAGGCACAGCAGTAAATGTAGTAACTACAGTGTCACCAAGCACTGCTCAAACTTCTTGTAAGAGGGTTAGCAACTGCCAGCGTTGGGTATCCAGAGCAGTGCCTGGCATCTCTGAACCAGCTCATTCAAACCACTGAAGCAGAGCAACCATGTTAGCAGAGCATTTCAGCATAGCTTCTCCAGAAAAGCAGAACACACGTTACAATTGCTAGTTGCAAGAATACAAAACCCTAACTGGAAAGCTCTTTAATTGAGCATTTTTTATAAAAACAATTTTATCTGGGCAAGCAGTTTATAAACATTCCTTTTATCTACTACTGGGGTTATCAGGTTATTTCTTTTTTCTTGAAACAATTAAGTTCCTTAGATAGATGAATTAAAATCTAAATTTAAAAAAAAAAACCCACGCCACAAACAACCTGCTTTCTACTTAAATTAGCATTTGCATTGGAAAAATGTCTTTTCAACTTTTGTTTCAAACAAAAGCCATAAAACAAAGGAAAATCATTACAGCATTTTTAAATATTCTAATTCATTATTTTTTGTTTATATGAAATCCAGACAACTCCTTATAAGTGAGCTATTTTGTAACAATGCACTTTTGGAAAAGGACAAAAGTAACGTGGTTTTATTTAAACATACATTAAAGCATTTGAAGTTAGGCAAATCCTAACTTAATGCAGCAAACACTTGAGTGTACATTTAAGTTTCCTCACATGATCCCAGTAAGACAAATTGTAAAACTAAAGTAAATCTCATGTGTGTTTGCAATATCATAGCTTTAGGGCCTTAACCACCCAAAGGCGTATGCACGCTAAAATGACCACACAGTAAGCAAAAGTACAGAAGAGACCAACAAAGCCAGATCTGATCTGCCACACATGAACCATCATTAGCCCTCAGTTAACACTTTTAACAATTATATTTGATTTCACAACCCGAATTTTTTCTTAATGTACCAGCTTGAAAACACAGATGACTGGATTTGAGGCAACAATACAATGTTGTGGGAAGTATAAATGAAAGAGAAAGCTGTTATACATATCCTGTATGCCTAACGTTGCTTGCAGGAAACTAAACTAATATGTTAAATATCAATAGCACTTCAGCACATGACATCATCCTTCTCCCTCTGAGACAAAGGCAAGCACACTTACATGCTTTAATTCAGAGTTATGCTTTGCTGAGCAGTGACCACATTAGAACCAAACACAGGTTACTTTCCTTGTGCTCTTCACAGAAGAAAGGAAAAATAAAAGTGAAGTGAAAAGTGAAAGAAGAAACTGCTTTTGAACAAAGAAGTGTGTTGGAGGTAATGCGCCTCGTTATATTTCAACTTGATCAGACTCATTTCACCCATACAAACGTCTTTCAAACCTGAACAGATGGAATTCAAGACACTGGCGTAAGTGCATCTGTTGACAAACTTAAAGCAACAATGAATGTATTTTCATTTCTCCTGTTCATTTCTGGTCAGGTTTAAAATTTCTGTTGCTTTTGAAAATAAAGAAAGAAGATAAACACAGAGCACAGATTAAAAGCAACTCTACCAGTCCTTAAAAAAAAAAAAAAGTAGCACTCCTCTTCACATGTACACTCTGTAAACAATTTATACATGGAAGAAATTCTTGTGGCTCATTATGATTAAGTTGCTTGACCCAGCAACAAGATTGTATTTTTAATAAGGAAGAAATAAACGTATATAGATACAAAAGGACCAAATCCAAGACTCAGATTTATAAAGCACACAGAGCAACTAGAAAACTACCATATAGCAAGCAACCAAGAACCAACAAAAGTCTTCCACAGTAGAGCAAAGCCAAAGTACCTTCTATACCACACAGAACCTACCATCTCGTTGCTTACTTGGGAACCTTTTCTCCTCCAGTCCTACCAAAATCAGGATAGTAGGAAGATGATCAAAACTGAACCGGCTTTTCACCTTCATCTGTATCTATGAAGTGTTTGAAGAGTAAATAATTAAGGATTTAGCTCAGAATGCAAGCTTAATTTTTCTCAATATACACTGAATACTGAGCAGTTCTACAGTACCCTGAAGTATTGATTTAATGTGATCTAATTTGGTACCATTAGACAACTCCTAAACCTGTTCACTGAACACAAATCCCACTATTTTAATATGTGAAAGGTCCCAGAATTGTTGGAAAAATGCATTGAACAAAGGAGGTGGCTCCCTTTGAAGCAAGAAGAGCCGACGGATTTTAATAGTGCCCATTGTTTCTAACTGCTGGCTACATTTTGTCACTGAAAGCATTTGCTTTGAAGATGGAGAACAAAAATAGGAGAGCTTTTATTATCTGGTTAACATAATTACTTTTACTGTCTACAGTAACCATGAATCTGTTGGTGGCCAGTCAAGCTCTAAAAGGAGGATAGCACAAGAAAGTGGGTTAATAACCTTCCCCTTGGATTTCCTTCTTGTACAATGGAAAACAATTATAATAGTGCTATCTTGCTTCTTGTTTAGCATAAAGCCACTTAAAAATATAAGTTGTAAATAGCAAGTTATTATTTATTGTCCTGGTTTCAGCTGAGATAGAGTTAATTTTCTTTCTAGTAGCTGTTTGTGCTGTGGTTTGGATTTAGTATGAGAATAATGTTGATAACACACTGATGTTTTCAGTTGTTGCTAGTTAGTTGTAGTGTCTGCACTAAGTCAAGGACTTTTCAGCTTCCCACAGGTGCACAAGAAGCTGGGAGAGCACGGCCAGGAGAGCTGACCCAGGCTGGCCAAAGAGATATTCCCTACCACAGCACATCACGCTCCAAATATAACAGGGGAGGCTAGCTGGGAGGCAGATTCGCTGCTTGGAAACAGACTGGGCATCAGGTTGTTGGTGGGTTTTTTCCTTCCATTGTGGTGAGCAATTACATTTGTACATCACTCGTTTGGGTATTTTTATTACTACTGCTATTCTCTTCCTTTGTTATCCTGTTAAAGTATCTTTATCTCAACCCACTAGTTTTTTGGGCTTGTTTCATTCTCCTCCCATCCCCCTAAGGAAGGAGCAGTGAGCGAGTGGCTGTGTAGTGCTTAGCTGCCAGATGGGACAAACCCATGACATTTATGAATTAAGTATTGATGTAAACAGTAAAACAAGATATGTCAGAGAAACATGGGGAAAAAATGCATTTTGGTTACACATTAAAGAGGTGCTATATTATCAGGCATAGGGCTTCCAGGATTATGTTTTAGAAGTGCTATCACTGGACCTTGATGTAGTTCAAAATGTCTCCTTTCCAACTGGCATCTCCAAAGTTTCACAGATATCCTGTCTTAGAGCAGATCAAACTGAGGAATATTTGTCCTGCAAATGCCCTGAAAGAAATAACCTAAATCCTTTATTTGGCCTAGAAACATGATAATGCACACAAGACAGTTTCCAGAAAGTGCTCTTTCAACTTCCTAGGGTCTAAAAGCTCTTTTTAATCCTACTATCTCTCCAGTGCACCAAGAGCTGGAAGCACACCAGCCTTCTAGCTAGAACAATTATTCCTATTTACAGAACACCAACAGCATGCATGGTGCTTAATGATGCCATGGCAATAACTTTGAGCATAGGAAATAAATGGATCAAGATCTGGCCTATAAAAGGTTGCTTGGAAGATGGACTGCCCCAGCTTAATCAGGTTTTATGCCATAATCTTACTCATTCTTTGCTGAAGACTACAATACAGGCTACAGAGCACAAAGGTTCTTGTTTTTAATTTTTTCCTTGTTCCTGTGTTTTTTCCTTTTAAACAAACTGGTCTTTCTTCTGAATATTCAAGCACTGTAACAACTTTTTCCTCCTCCTTTGGTTTAACTTTAGAATAGCTATGTCAGCCAAAAAACACCACCAGCTGTAGATATTGATTTCTTCAAAACTCTTCCTGGTATGACCAAGTATCCAAGACACCTGAAAAAAAAAACTCCTCTTACATTAAGCTGTGGTATTGCATGTTCAGCACACGCCACTAACCTTGCCAAACTGCTGAGCAACAATCTTCATACTGCAAAGGGCTGCTACTTCCCTTCCCAAGGTGCCAGGGAGTTCATGCAAGTCACCAGCTGTGCAACCTCATTCCTGCTGGATTCAGCTCTTTTTCTTTTGGAATAAAAATCTGCTTTAGTCTAATGTTTTAATAAAATACATATCTTCCCCAAAGTTAATTACTGAATGGAAATATTGTTTCTCCACATCTCGCAGTGGGTATCGACCTCAGCTGAACCTTTTATGACTCATTGTTGTCCAGAGAACACTACCAGAGACAAGTCATCCATCCACTACTGCTTCTTCCTCACACCCAGACAGTGGTATGTTGTGGTACCTACCCTCCTAAGCAACAGGGCTTCGTTAGTTGCGCTTGTTTTTAAGCTACATCTTACACCCTGACTTTAAAAAAAATTGGTAAGACAACAGGAACAACGAACCACCACCAGTTCAGTACAGCGCTCTCCTCCCCTCTTCTTTCACCAGGTTGGCGCTCACAAACACATTAGGTGCACTCCCTGAACTGTTGAAAAGCACACCAAGAAACAGATGCCAGCCCTTTCTTGTCATCGTCGTCATCATCTTTAAGAGGCAGAAGCAACAAGGCCCTATATAGTCTGGGATATGTTTTCCTGCAAATTACTTCTATTACACATTACTGCTTCAGGTACAGTCTACCAACAGGCTTTAGTTATCAACCATCTGGAATAAAATAAAAGGGACTATTGGTAAGCTATTTCCTAAATGGGCGTTGTACCAAACTATCCCCTGTGGTGCATCGTGTTCCAAGCCTGTCAACCATCAATGCTTCATCACTCCTGTAAACTGTACTCCAGAGACCCGGAAAACTAAAAGCTTCCAAGTCATTCATTCAATCACTTATATTTCATAGCTGCAGCAAAGTCTATAACAATGAACTTTACTAGTATCCACAACTTCAACTAGTCTTATAAATACAATTCATTAAGAATCAATAATGAAGCATAGTTTGCACCGATCCCCTCCAGTATAGTATTTCTCCTGGCTTTCCAGATACTTACAGCCTTGATCCTGTAAACACAAACACACATGCATGTGCTTAGCATTAAATAAAAGAATGAATCATGTACATACACACATACAGGACCACGGTTCAAGTTGGGTATGGAACACTTACCAAAATTGTATCGATGGGGTTGTCCACCATAACATGAGTTATGCACTCACGCTCTCCACAACTTCCCACAGCCCCAGCTAGGCATGCAATGCTGAACTTATTTACAGTGTTCAGAAGCTTCACCCATCCCAATCCTATGCCCAAACAAGACCACATCCCTTACAAATGTGATTTCCCAAAAAACATCCTATCCCTAATTTAGGCTTCAAAACATCTAGAGAGGTTCTCCCACAGGATGTACTCTCAGGGAGCTGTTTCTGTTCCATTTATGCCCACTTAATGTTTTTCAGTTTTACTCTGTCATAACAACAACAAAATCTTTAGCATACCTGAAAAACAGACCCATTACAGTGGGGAGTTTTAATATTCACCCAGGGAAGTAAAAGCAAACAAAACAAGAGGCTAAAAGCAAAGATCAAGACTATGGATGTACTGTAAGGCAAAAGTTATTTTCTTTATAATTTTATAAGATTTTTTCCCCCCAGTTTGTGGCAATTCACAACAGCCATGAAGTGGCCGTAAATCAAACATATGCTGAGAGCATTGAAGAACGCTAAAGTCAACATCCTGAAAACCAAATGCCCAGCAGTAACTTCTAAACTGGAAAAAGATGCAGTCATTTAAAACATCTTATACAAGACAGAGTTCACCAAATAAGACCACCACCCCCACCCCCCCATAGTTAAGGGGATTTGCCAGATTTACTGCATTAACTGTATTGTTTAAGTAGCATCAGTGTTTCCATCTATGCTTTAATTTCCACATTTTATAACTACTATTAAGACAAAATACTTCAGGTTGGACTTGGACTAACAAGTTCGTTTTTTGTTTTTTTTTTTTTAATGCTTTTTATGTTGGCTTGGCTGCATATGTTCCAGGGCAGTGCAAAATAATTTTTTTCAACTGAGTTTTTCTTCCTTTCTTTTCCTTTTAATATTCAAAGGCATTTATGAGTTTTAATTTGAACATTTACAGTCATCTCCCTTTTTTCTACTGAAAAAGGATAAATTGCCATTAGCATACAATGCTATATGATTTCAGCCTTTTAAAATAGCTCATAGTCTGATCCTCTCCAACAACAAGCTCTTGTGTTAATTTTTAAGCCTAGGAATCCAGGACAAAAGCCATCACCCTTCTTCCATCCTTGTAATTTCTCAGCACCTTTGAAAATCAGGCTTCTTTCATGGAGAGGTCTAAATATAATTTTAGACACTTAACTTTAGGAACTCAGATTTTATTTTTTTTTTAAATCAGGTCACAATGATTAAACTATATCTTATTACTTTTGACATTTATAATTGAATGAATATTAAAATTGAAGCTGATGCTTAAGGCTGTTTGTATTTCTTTCTGGCAATACTCAGTTCTGAGTATTTTTTCTTATTTGCTATATTTCATGGCTTTACTACCTAGACCGCTTGCCCTCAGTGTCTGAAATACAGTGGTACGTTCCAGCAAGTTTGCAAGCTAAAAAGCACCATTCTGTCACCTTTCTGATACAAATGACAGCATTATGAGTGCTTGAAATGGCTCAGCAGGAGCTGCAGAGGCAATATTCCAGCAGGTGCACTAATTTGCTGAAATGCAAAGCAAATTGCCCCCATACCACAACAGGAAATGATAGGAACTGGAAACCTCAAGTCACAAAAAGCTGCAAATTGGCAGCATCTTTCTTCTCTGCAAAGCACAGATCCCTTTTCTTAGTCTGTGTTTTGCTCTGCAGGAGCCAGAACACTATTTCTAACAAGGTGCGATACTACTGATCAGCTGATGGATGGTACCTTGTCCTGTCCAGACTCTTGAGATGTTTGGAGGTTGTACCTTCCTTTTTCTTTTCCCACGTTTAGTCATAGCTCACACTTTTGACAGCTGAAGTGACACAATCATAATCAAATTAAGACTAAGTGTGTCTTGCTCACCATCACCAGAACAAGGAAGATATTATACAAGTTCAATAGCTGGGCAGTAAAAGAGTGACCATTCAGGATTACGGAATCCACTACACACAATAAGAAAAGCACAGGCATTTAATTTTTTTTTTTTTTTTTTTTTAAATCCCACAGCAATTCTCTGCAGTTACTCCCACTGTTAGGATGATTCCAACAGAGATCATTCTATGTGCACATGCTGGTAAAGAGCAGTACAGTGCCCACAGAGTCATCAGTAAAATGCAATCTCTAATATACAGCAGATGAAGGAAAATTGCATTTTTCCCTCGGCTCTGGATCTACTTGTGGTTAGTCTGGAAGTCTCAACCCAATTTTCCTAACTGACATTACATTACTCTGCAGTTATGTGTTTGCACTTTAATGTTTATCTCATAAATCTTGAGCCATGCGCTTTGGTCATGTCTGCGGAATATGTGATGTAATCTCACTAGATGTGTGTAATTAGAAAGATATAATCAAAAACCGTAACCCAAAAGGAGGATCTTTTCTTTTCCGGACTTTAAGGTCATAAGCAACGTTGAAAACCGTTTGTAATTTAATCCTTGTATGCAGCAGATCACTGAAGTATACAGGCATAAACTCAAAAAGGCTTTGTTTGCTGAGGGGGGGGAAAAAAAAAAGAAGAAAAATGGTTCACAGTACTCTTCAGTATCTACAGCATGCAGAGAATCACCATACATGAGCAGGTTCTACAAAAATAAGGCCTGAAGGAATGTGACTACCTCTCACTACTATTACTCAAGAACAAAGTACTTAAGTTCACTTTCATCTTCAGTTCAACACAACACGAAACAAGGGGTAAAAACTTCTTTGCCATTGCAATTACAAGATTAAAATATCACTAAAACATGCAGCAATCTCAGTGGCTGATATTTGCTATAACTAATAGTAAAGAGATTAAATGAAGGGGAAAAAAGTTTGATTTGGGTATCAGGAAAGAATTCCTAAGGGTAAGATCTGCAGTGCACAACCCCAACAACCCTGAAGGCTCCACTGGCAACTTGCTGGGAGCTGGGCCTAATTTGCATATAAATTTATAGCAGGCTTTCATCAGAGATAAATGTGCAAGGCTTTATTTATTTATTTACGCTGTTAAACATACACAATGCTCTTCAAAAATACACAGGGAGACAAAATACAGCTCAAGAGCTTCAAAGGAAAGCTTTATCAGTGGAAAGACTGGTACTGCTTCTCTGAAACCAGCTTCTTAATGTCCAACTTTATCTACAATGAGGCCACCCGCAGCACAGAACACGCTGGAGCAGCGCACAAGGGCAGCTTGCAGGATTCGTTCAAGTTCATACTTCCAAGCAGGTTTGCACAAACGGCAGCCATCATATGCAAGCAGCAAAAGATAGCTTTTAACAAAGTTTAACCCTTGCATAAAAAAAAATTTGAAATTGATTTTAATGAAAAATATGCTTTTTTTCTTTCTGAGCAATTCCAGAGAACCATTTCTTTCAAAAAGGAAAAAAAAACCAAGTGGGTTCACAGTAAAAACAAAAGGAACTACACTGATCAAAATTCTTTGAAAATGTCAGAAATTCCATGATTTAACAAACCTTTTCTTCCAAGTTTTAATTTCTGGCTGACACTCATGGAGAACAGTGCAAAAAAAGTGTAAACATGAATATACACATTTTTGCCCAGTGGAGCCTGAGAGGTCACCTCGAGCTATCCCTCTGTTCCCAAAGGTGGCAGTGTCCAGCCAAGCCGAATCTGGGAACCATCTTCACCAGCAGCAGACATAACCCGCAGAATATTCCTCCCTTCCCCAAGAATATAGCTACTACGTTTTTTGCAATCCAGCAGCATCAAAACCAAATTAATCACAGTTTTCTAATAATGCTTATCCACATCCTGCACAACACAAGGCAAATGTGTACAAGAGACATTTTGAAGCCTATGACAGTCGTATTCCTTACTTTATTTTAAGGCTCCTGAAGAAAAATAAGCGTTCTGAACAGCTGAATTTGTTAACTCTTTGCTTTGACTTTGAATTGCATCATCCCCTTTTATGAGTGACGTGGTCACTTATTAAAAAATGTGTCGTATGAACTGTTTCACGACACATTAATATCTGCTTCTCAACTACTAGTCATCTTATTAAATTCTCAGCATGTTCTCACTTTGGAGCCATCCAGATAATATAGACAGCAACATTAACAGCAATAAAGACATTGCTAGATGTAATGTAGTATCTAATTAACAGTGATCTCAGTGGGGCAAGGCCAGGAGAGGACAACTGATAAAAAATAATCATCTGCATTATTTAAAGTTATTGGAATATACAATTAATGGCAGCAGATCCAGTTCTAATTAAAACAGAGGTGGCAATCCAAATTGGCTAAATCTGACACAGAAGTAATGGGCCCAATCAGGTTTAAAGCAATTAGCCAATCTCTAACCATCTTTCTCTTGTCTTTTCCACTTATTTATGGTTTAATGTCTATTAAAGCCCACTGCCTCCAGTTGGAGCAACACACTTTCCTTGCTGCCACAGTCGTCACCAGCCACCCAAATTCAGTACTGCGTGAATAACGCTCAGGAGGTCTTCTGCCAGCTTTTACACCAGCTACTCTTTTGTGCCTGCTGACTGCTAAAATGAGGATAAGGGTTAGCACTTCTGCGAGTTGCTTGTTTAACACATACTGGGCATTGTCAGGACGAGCAAAAGGCAGTAAGTTCTACAGCTGGCAAAGTCTCAGGATTTTCAAGAAATAAAATGGTTGCACAGGAGCCCAACATTGAATGAAATGAAGCCATTTGTTAACGTACGCCTCTATTTTAATCTCTTGTTCTACTTCAGTGCCAAAATAGTGCTTTTACTCCAAACTGTAATACAAACTACTTTGTTTCCGAGTTTTCTATATGTTGCCTCAAGGGTGCCTTCCAAATACTCTGTCACCTGTTTCTCTCATCATTGTTGTAACACACAGTGGCAAAGAGGAATGTTTCCTATATTAGTATGGGGGAGTGCTTCTGCAAGTTCACAAGTTTCCATGGTGGTAGATGTTGATCTACTTTCTGCTTTCACTAAAGCCTCCCCAATCCACTGAATATTGTAATCTGCTCTCAAGCAAGAATTCAAACTGAATGATCGTTGATACACTCCATTCTAAAGAAGTGTTTTGTTCCTCTTTTCAGAGTAGTGCTTCCTCCTCAACTTGTGAATCTTTACAGGTCTCCTGTCTCTCACAGCATGTCAGTTCCAACATTCTGTTTTAATGAAAGACTTGGCAAGCCTGTACAGCTTTTTCACCTGTATTTTTTAAAATTAATTTAGTATCTTCTCATGCAGCACATTCCCTTATAGCCTACATCAAGATAATGCTTCAGCCATATGTGGATGAAAGCCTCTCCCCTCCCTGACACAGCCAATCCAAACATGGGCAACCACTCCCAGGAAGCTGCTGCTAATAACATCTTTCTTCAATTTCCTTTTTCAGTCTTCCTTTTTCATTCATTCTCCTGAACAGGATATTGAAAGGTTTCTGAACTCTACAAAGGTCATCTCATTAACAGACAGCAAATCCTTCCTTCAGCCTTGATAAGGTATTTTCCTACTTCTCACAATTTCAAACTTCAATATAAACTCTTTAGCTAATTAAAAGCTTCTTGTAGAAAGACTCCTTCCAAAATATTATTCCCAAAATTCTGCATCCATCTCCACTCCAAAACTTTATTTAGTCACCAAGAAACAAATATTGTTCACTACTTTGCTATTTATTTCTTCATTCCCAAGTAGACATGCATTGTACATCACTCTTTCAACACACACAGAACCCTAACTCACCACTCCATTGTCAGAGGTCAAAAACCAGTCTTGGCCAAATTGGTTAATCAGGTAAGTCTGACACAAACTATCAGCTAGAAATACTTCATCATTGTGGCTGTTCATTCACATCCACTACCTCATGTTGTAAGTAATGTTACTGTTAATGATAACTTACTAAATGGGTGTTGTCAAAGTACTATATATTTCATTTGAAGGATGTTTTCCTGCAGAACACGTGCTATGATTTTGCTAAGTGTTGGATTGAAATTGAGTTGGAATGTTTCTGATTTTTTGCATTGTTTTCCCTTGGTTTCAGCAGTTGTTGCTTGGTTTTTAGAAGGTTATAAGTTTTATGAAATCTTTCGAATGGCTGAATGCAATGCATTATTTACAAGACTAACTTTTTGCTTGGGTCTTCTACCTGATCTAGTTAAGAACTTGAAACTCAATTCCTGTACAGAAAAAACACTTTTAAAGTGCCTTGATTTGTGTTTAGAGCAACTGAACCAAATTTTTACTTGGGAATTGGAAGAGGGGCTTTTCTTAGTTTTACAGGCTCAAGCTAGTTTCTAAACAGAGTACGCACTATTTAACTGAGCTAAACTAGGTAAAAATGAATGAAATATTCTTTCCACAACTGCCAGTATTAATCAAAGACTGACTTATTACTTTAACAAAGCCTGGTGTCTAGAGAATAAATCAGCTCATTTCAACTTTCCCTGAGACTTTTTTCAGCAAAATCCAACTCCTACAATTTTAAATTACGTTTTTGCTTCCACATCCTTTCATACAGTGAAGTCCACTAACACACTGATATAGGGGAAAAAACAAACAGAAATTGAGGATAGGAGTTTGAAAAAGTGTAGTCATCAAAAAGGTTAAATTTTAGTAGTCATTTTTTGGGTTTAATTATTTTGTTTTAATTTCATGCCAATACTTATCAGCTTTAATGATGAAATTGAGCCCTGTCAAAATAGGACTTTGTTTAAACTTTTAAAAACTTTGACATTTTAACGCTTGCAAAAAAATACAAAAGAAAGCAGATTTCTAAGCACTTGAAGAGGCAAAGTGAAAAAGGCTAGAGCTTCAGGTAGCGTCAGGGCTCAGTTTCTGCCAACACCTGCGGCCTCAAGACTGAAAAGCTGATGCCAAAGATTATACTCCCAAGGCCCACTGTGATATTCCTCCTAAGTCTTTCACTGACATACATTAAGCCAGTATCAGGTTTGACTCACACACACCAAAAGCTGTGTGAAGGATGGAATGTGAGGAAGTGATCTCATTCTGAATCCAGCAGATCTTTTATTGCCTAATCGTGGATGTGGGAATTTCCTGCTGCTTCTGTAACAGAGTTTTTCTGGGTTGCTCTCAAGATTGCATTGTAGAACAGATGACCAAGTCCAGAATTGTAAAACCATAGCAGCAATGTGTGCCAGAGTTCACAGATGTCTAATGAATAATTTGCTGAAGAAACACTTCACCGTATACAAGATAATGCCCAAAACATTATGGGAAAATCTGATGTTTACAGCAGTCCCAGACTCAGCACGTACCTGACGTTACGCTGTTACATTACAACCTTACGTCCCGTGTTCAGATCCCTAATCGAAGGACAACAGCAAGTGAATTGCCCTCTAGACTGTACACAAACCATCCCCTTTAGAAGTGATATCTAATCCCTCCAACTACCTCTAAAAACACAATTATCTCCAAGCAATATATTATTTCTGAGAATTGCTCATATCAAAGCCCACTGCTACTAAATTAAACTACCAGCATTCTCTCAAATAAAATGAAAGCTCAGAACATCAATTTCCGCCTCATAGTCCTTTGAGACATACATAATGACAAACTGCCACAATGCAACCATGTGAAAATAGGTTCTGTCTTCTTCCAGCCCTGTGTAGCACAGGTGTAGGGTTTCTAAAAGTCAAATTAAAAGTAATATTGTCTTCTCTGCTTGTTGTCTCTTTTTAAACAAGAGAAAAACTGAACTGAGGCTTACATCTAAGTTTGAATTTAAATATCTCTATAGTTTTGACACATACATTGAGAAAACTTTTCATTCCCTGTTGAACTGGCCTACTTGCCATCACTTTATCACTTGCCAGCTTACTACCACCCTTGCTCAGACCATATAGCCAAAACCCATGTCTATAACTGTTCTTATGCCCAGCAGTAGCTTAACAACAGCTTACCAATGAACCTGAAGAGCAGCAAAAAAGCTGTAAAGCAAACAGGAGACAGGAAAAGAGGATCTGCAGAAGCAGTGAGCATCACATAAGCATTTTGTGTTTTCCTAGTCACCTGCCTCTCATTGTCCAAGTGCAGCCTTCCCTACACCTAAAAACAGCTACACTTTAAGTCAGATATTTTTTCATACCATGTTTTACGTTTGCTCATTCTTTCTGCAAGATCAATACAATAGTCTGCATTGTACTAAAAAAATAGCTTTATGCACTGCTTTGTTAGTAAAATGAAATCACAGTAAATGAATAAGAATTGCATTCTGAACTGACATGCTGAGAATATAAATTATGTTTTATAAAACCATCGCACATAACTGTAATCTAGATGGGCGCTGCTCGCATGAGCTATTAGACAACACTTTAAAAGCTGCAGTCTAGTTTAGTGGAGATAATTTTAATTGACTCAAGGGTGTATCTCAATGGTCCTGAAATTGTTAGGAAAATGTATTGCAGGGAAAGAGCATTCCCTCAGCTGTGGGGAGCAGAGTCAATGCAATCTAATAACGTTCTGGGTTTCCAACTGCTAGATGCATTTTGCAATTGGAAGTGATTGCATCGAGGATGTAGATGGGCCACATAAATGGAAGCTTTTATCGCTGGTTAGCATAATTACTGCGACCGTCTGCACTGTGTTTGCATCTGCTGGAGCTTGGTTAAGATTTTTGGAGAGTCACATAATGGGAGAACAGTTGTTTTCACAATGAGCTGTTTCCGTGGCTATTTACATGAAATGCTGACTTTCACCTTCTTGGGGTTTTCTGCTCATCTTCCAAAGAGGACAAAACACACAAAATGACTAGGCTTCTAACACCCTACTACCTGAAGAGCCACATTAAACTGTTGTAAATCACCGATGAACAAAGAGCTCAAAGCCAGTTATAATGAAGTATACTCCCTGTACTCATGAACATTGTATCTGAGAGTCTAGTTAAACAAGAAATAGGATATTAAAAAACAATTCTGATCCTTTCTACTGACTCCCTAAGCTTGGGAGCACTCCAGCATCTTGAAAGAGGTCTCAAGTCAGAAACCCCTGGAGACAGCATTTGTAAATCAATCGCCACCTTTCTCTCTCTCTCCCCCTCACCCCGTTTTTGGGGTGTTTTTTTCCTGGGTTAGTTTTGGGTTTTTTAATATTATTATTATTATTGGAAACCTTTCTTCCTCCTGTTGTTCAATTTTGAGGTAATAAACAGCTCCTTGATTTTAAACAAACTCGTGTCAGTGCAGTGCTCCACATTTGATTTTCCTATTGAATTTAAAGGGGTTTTGTTATGTCATTCAGTTAAGCAAAGCTCTGCTCACTTTATACTATTATCCATATTATTGCCACAGATTCACTGGGAGTCAGCAAGAGCACATCATGCAGGGCTCCAGCTGCTATGCTGAAAGTTTTCCTTTCAGCACAAGTCAAACCCAAAGTTTCAGCCCTAATCTTCAAAGCCCTCCTGAGGGTTGTCCTCAGCCACCCATAAGGTGGGCCCCTTCCTGCAATAGTGCTTTCCTGTGACAGCTCGGCTGCTCAGTGGGGTCATCCCATGGCTGTGAATCTCAGCCATGGGAAATCACATTCTGGGCAGCTGGCCTGCAACTGGGATGCTTATGTCTGCAAGGGATTATTAGGTTGGACTGCAATTCTTACCACTGTCAGAACAAAGAGTAGAACTCACGCTTTCATTTTGGCTTTTCCCACCTAGTTTTTGAAATAAATCAATAAGGGGGAGCAGAAAAAGAATTAGAAAGAGCAATTGCTTTAACAGAAGATATTTCACATGCTTTGAACTACAATCAGTACTACCAAGAGATTGCCTCAGCTGAAAGCATCTCAGTGTACATATTGCATTTCCCTTTCCTTTAAGGGACACACATATAAAAATTCATTTTGCCTTTGATTTTGCCCGATACCCAGAGAAAGCATAAGCAACTAGGAGAGGCCTCTGACAGGTTGTTGGCCTTGGTCTATGTGCCTGCAAAACAGATCAGACCTTATCATGGCTGAGCCAGACACCATCACACCCCCAGAAGGACCTCAGGGCCCTGAAACGGCAGTCTCACTTGTTGAGCCAAATCGGATCTTTCAGCTTTGAGTCATGCCAGTGCTGAAACACAAATGGCACTAAGCTAAAGCTACTTATCCAGTTCATTTGTAACCAAAGATTTTTAAGATCTACTAGTCCACCATTGCTATAGCTAAAGATTTAATTGGTCTTGAAACAGCAAGACTACCACAAATCAGGATGTAACAATTCCATATTAGCCCCAGGAGACACAGCACCTACTTTTACAGCATCAGGTAAGGGAATTTGGAAGCCTTTGATTACATTAACACAGATTATTTCAAGTGAAACAAGTATTCCACTCACCCTGAAGGTTGGGACACTTGCGCAGCAGGTGCACTACAGCTGGTGTGCTGCTGTTACCTTTGGCATGACAGATTAAGCCATGCAGATCTAGTTTTCCAGTCTATGGGTCTAATGTATTAAAAGGATTATTTTTTGATACTAGGTTCCCATGCACACAATTGCAGTTCATTGAAAAATTAAAGCAGCCATTTCTATTCATAACATAATCCCACTGCGTTTTCTGCCATGTTGAAGGCATAGAGGGGGAAGCAGGAATTTAGTTTATTAATTTCAGTTTTAGTTGACTTGAAACCAGATATTTATTGTTAGTCTTCTGTAAATGAATAAACTTCCACTCTTATAACACAGACAGATCCTGCTGACATCAATTTGGTTGAGCATCTCTGATGGCACCATTGAAGAACCCAGTTTCTGTGGCACATATCTGTGACACCTAACACAGCTCACAGCACTGGACAGCATCAGGGTTCCTGCCCTCGCTGTCAGGTCTACGGGCACCAACACTGTGATTCTGGGGCAGCCGGAGCAGAGCCCCATGCCTGCAGCTGGGACACTCTGCAGCTGGCTGCCTCTTTCAGCTCTTGTGACTAAATTGAGTTAGCAGGACTCAGCATCTCTGCTTTTGTATAAATTGAAACTTTAAAAAAAGGAAAAAAATATTTTCCTGGATGGGTTTCTGGTTTAGGGTTGTTTTGTTTTTTTTTTTCCTTTTTCTTTTTCTCACTATCATGACCAGTAATGGAGGTTGGTCTGATATCAGGCAGGCTGCTACGTCACAGCTACAATGAGAGTAGTACCCAGCAGTAATTAAAACTACATGGGTTCACATGCGACAAATGTTTTGGGGGTTTTGGTGGGGTTCCCCCCCCCAACTAAAACCAGTATGTTAGTTTGAATATTCAAGATGCTTATCAATTGCAAAAAAAAAAAAAAATATTTCTACTTAGGTTTCTTCAAAGCCATCTCAGCAAGAACTGTAAGAACAGCCACCAAAATCCTAGAAAACTTCTTTTGGATTTACAGTACCTCAACTGACCATTCTCATTGCAAAATTCTGGCAATATTACTGTTTTTTTTCAATCTAGCCAGTCAAAAATGGCTTAAAACACACTGCAGTCCTAAACCCTAGGATCTGGGATGCAATAAGCTGTAAGTGCCTCACAATATATAGGCTACCGATGTAACAAGTAAAGCTTTTGTGTAAGAGCACGCAGTAAACATCAGTCTTTAACCTACCACAGTAAACGCTTTCTGAAAAACTAAAAGCTAAAAGAGAATATCTCTTGGGTACTAATTGCTCCACTTTCCACAGAGCTAGAAACACATTTTGCAGACAGTAATATACTTTTCAAGAATGTTTGGTGCATTAACCACAGAATTACGTATAAATAGTTCTGACTAAAGCTTGCTTTTAGGTACCAGTACAAAGTGTGCCAGGAGACGACAAAACATACTTAAAGACCTATTCAAATTTTATTTGAAGAATAAAAATGAGCTTCAGTTAAGACTTTTTTTTCATTGCTACATCAATGCCAAATCCTTATTGGCAATATATAGAGCTAAAGTGAATAGAGGGATCTATCAGTTCAAATCCTGATCCTTGGATACTCTATTATTATTAATGACAATCTTTTAACTGAATACAAAATTACTGTCACTCAAGGTAATAAGTTCCAACTATGTAACTTGATAAATCTATCATCATTATTACCTTGCATTTTTTCCTTTTCCAATGCAATTGCACAATATTGGCTGCCATAAATTAATTGTTATTTTAATAGAGTAAGACCAATTTAATGAATTCAAATATGAAAAGGTCTAAATTGATTTTTTTTTTTCCTCTTCTCTTATCAACCTGGACCACAATTCCTGTCATAAAAGTACAGGCTCTTCAAAAATAATTGTTCAGTACCCAATTTAAAAGCTTCAGTGAGAGCTTAATTTGATCTTCTATCTAGCCCCCAATTAAAAGAAATACACTATAAAAATAAGGTTGTTTCAAGATAGTGATGACAGCACTGAATTTAATATATTTATTTAAAACCTTACAAAAGTTAAAAAATGTATAAATCAAAGAACAAATGTTTGATTTTATGCAGAACATTCTTTCCAGATTTTCTAAATAAGTAGCAATATTGTGCTGTACTGATCTTTATCATTCTAGGTTAACCTTTGGCTCATCTACAAAGTTACACACCTTTATGAAAGCAAAGTGGAAATCACTGTTCTTGTTTTTGAAAGCATGTAAATAAGTGCCCATGATTACCTATTTCCAGCTTCAATTTGTATACCTATTCATAGATCACTAATATTATATATACAGATATTAACGTACAAGGAAGCTTGAAAAGCTGAATGTAACCATCCACCCAACAACTGGCCAAAAGTTCAAACAGAGGGCATCTGATGCTAAATACCACTTCTCCTAGTACATCCTCTTCCAAAAAGTAAACCTTTGCATAGGAAAAATCATTTATGAAAAAGTAAAACAATTGATGTTAAAGTGATCGATAATTCATTTAGGATGCATATAATGCATCGTTGAATAATGCCTTAATGGCTGGAAATGAATCACATCCAGAAAAATCTAAAACCAAATCCTGTAATAAATATTAGCTTGCCTGCCAGGCAATCAACCAGAACACTTCTGATTAATCTTTTAATCATACACTTGAGTCAAAGCTGTGCCCTGTCACTTCAAGGGATAACCAGCAAAGTCTGAAGCTTGTGAGACCTCGCACAGGAATAGGCTTTTTGCACCATTATCTCAGAATTTTATGTAGAAAATCACATTGATAAATGGAGCTTTAGTTAAACCTCTTTACAGGATTGTCTGTAGCAGACAAGACCCAAGTGTACTGAGCAGTCTGGAAGTTGGGCCCTCCCCAGGACTGACCTGACCTGCCTGCAAGACAGGAAAATAGATATCTGCTGCTCTTCCTTCCTACTCCCGGCAGTTACAGAGACAACCTATTACACAGGGCTACACTCTAAATATATGTCTGATAACATGGTGTATATAATACCTGCACATATGCAGATTAGTCATGCCCCTGCAATGCCTTCTTTGAAGTCAATACAGTACAAAAGAAATCATCTTAAACTTTGCCAGAACAGCCCAAATAACGAAACTCCCACTTCTCCTAATACAGTAGTTTAGGATGGAAAGCGAGCTATAAATTGACTAAAATATTAAAAAATAAAAACCAGCAATTTATTCTATTTTTACATAATAAAATTTAGCTAGGAATTCAACTAATCAACAACAATTTTAGATATTAAGAAAATGAGGAGGTGTTCAGAATACTTTTGTTACACAGCAGCAGTTCTTCTAGGAATATGGTCTGGTCTAGCTATTCAAAGCCTTGAACCACATGGTATATATTTATGCAGTTCTACTGGTATGCTGGATGGGCCTGTGGGGACAGTAATCCACAGCTAGTTTTTCACTGAGCAAACTACAGCACAATATCAGAAACAGACATACCTTTTTTTTTTTTCCCCTGAACTGCACCACATTATGATCTGGAAGCTGTGCTTTCGTTAGGAAAGTATTCCCTGCATGACCTCAAGTACAGCGTTCCCGTCAACTTAAGCCTGGGGCAGCCAAAGAAGAAAAATTCAAACCAAGCAATTCAGCTAGATGATGCAATAGGGAACACTTTAGAATATTGTCCAAAAATAAATAATAATAATAATTTTAAAAATCCTAGAAACCTCCTCCTACATGGACCAGACTGACTTAATCACACGAGCCGTTACAAAAACCTCAAAACATGAGATTTTTGCAAAAGTCTTCAGAGCTGACAAGTCTGCTAAAGACACACTCAATCTCCTCCCTTCACTGCAGATGTTTCTATTTCCTGTAGTCTCTCCATGTGAAATAAACCTCTTCACACTAAAAGTATATGGCTGCTTTTCATTTTAGCCAAAGAGAATAGATATTCTAACATGGTACAGTATCTCCAACTTACTTTAAACTCAAAGTCATCACTGACTCATTGCAAAGTGGTGAAATCAGAAAACTCTGTCTCAGCCAGCTCTCCGAGGTAACTCACCAATACAGGAGAGCTTTGCTGAAGTCATTTGCAAAAGATTCACTGCTAACTTTTCCTGAAAGCTGTCCTTCAATTACTGCATCTTTTAAACTTTACACTGTGTACAAAGGATGACCTGTGGGTAGCCCAGATATCAACTTTGCATCCTGAAGTAAAAGCCTCACAAACTTATTCATGGGGTGATTCACAACTTATTATACAACATGTTTCACTAGCACTTTACTGTTGATTTTCTAAAGCTTATGAGGTAACCACAGCAATTACCCAGAAGAGTAATATGCTACATAGTAGAAGTAACATAATGTGTTTTAGCAACCTATACACAGAGGAGGAGTCAGACTTGTGTAAGCAGTCAGGTCTCCATGGACCACCAGTAATTCACTTTTTAAAAAAAACAAACAAACAAAAAAAAAAACACACAATAGAGAAAGGTAATTAATCCCACAAAGATTTCTATTAAAGTGTGAACACTTTCCACAGACAATGCCTGCAACTCTCACATGGAAGAGCGTGACAATGTCACTTGGAAAATTCCTCCAATTTTGCAAATAGATCTTAACTAAGATGCTAATGGCCTGTTAGAAACTAAATTTTCCCCAAAGACCAATGTACTAGTTTCCCAAATGAAACAAAACAAACAAAAAAGAAGATACTCTGGACCTTTAGAAGGGCAAGCTAAAAAAGCAAGTGAGGGCAGAAAGGAGAAGAGGGGAAAATATCAAGAACACTAGTGCTTTAACATAGTTCTGCATTTCCTCCTCCAGGGAAACACCTGGGAAGCTCTGCGAGGTCAGAGCCTTCTGCTGCCCACGCCAGCCCCGCTGGGCACCTCTGATGGGCTGTGGCCAGCACCGTGGGTGTAATGGTGTAAAGGCAAGTGATACAGCAAAAGGGAAGGTAAAAGGAGTGGTTATTGGGTTAATTAGCATTATTTTCCTTCTGTGTAATGACACAATAAGCCTTTAATGTAAACGTCTTTTCCTCTTGACTAGAGCTCTGTAAAAACAATTGCTTCAACATTTTTTAAAGTCAAATTCTCACCATGGACCAGGATATCATTTCAGGAATAACAAAAAATTACTGAGGTCACAGAAGCTAATGAGTTCTCCCAGCACACATTCAAAAATACTCTGTGCTACATATAAAATTGGTGAGAGATTATTCTGAAGTCCTTAACTTTAAGTTAGCTCCAAGAGCATATAAAATGGATAAAAGGCAGAAGAAGGGGCACGGGAAGAACCTAGGTAAACAGTGGAATCCTGCTCTCATGGAAATTCTGTAGAGTGAATCCATAAGACACCCCTACAATTTTTCCTGGTGTTTTTAATACTCATAGCCAAGGATGTGCTGGAATCAACAAGGAAACAAAGACTTTGTGTCAATAGCTTCAGGTCATCCTGCCACTGAGAGTCTTTCAACATCAGAAGTTGATTTTGGTGCCTGAACTATTTTCATCACTACTGCCAATCAACTGAAGGAGAAAGGTGATCTCATCTGATTGATTTTCATTGCCCACAGCTAAAATCTCTTTCTTAACAGAGGTAGCAAACTTGTCACCACACAGCACTGTATTTTCCTTACAGAACTGTGCACACAGTGAAATACTAAGAGACATGCACCGGTCTCAGCCAGCAATTTTTCCAAAGAATTAATACAGATCATATTTTACCTTTGTGTACCCTGCATAGCTGTCAAAATCAGAAAATATGTTAACTCTTTCATTCTGTTATTCCTCCATAATGTTTAACTGCTTATACTGTGTCAAGCTCCTAAAGGAAAGTTTTGAGCCCAAATAATTCATTTCCCACTAGGTTTTAATTGGTTGAAGTGGAGAAGAAATAAAATTAATCCCCAAACAGCCTGTGTAAAAATATTTCATGTACTTTCAGCTTAAAAAGGAAATTGTCAATAAAGGCAAACCTCTAAGAGGTTAAAAAATAAAAGCTTTGCTTCCTTTAGATATACTTGGCTGTTTCACCTCTAAAAGCAATTTATGTTTTATTATTCCTACTCTCTAGATGGTTATACTCCCACCTACAGTACCTCAGTTTCCCTAAGAAAAACTGATTTGTCTCAAGAACAAAAGAGCTGCTGTTTCTATCATCGTGCTAAGGATAGGGTATTGTTTTCTGTTTGTTTTTAAGTCATCCTGGATTTTCATCATCATCATCTCCTGCGTGGAAGCTTTCAGACTTTTAGTCATGTAATACAATGACTGACTTCTGCATCTGACAAAAGGGTGCAGGAAAAGCAACTGGATTTCAAGCAGCAAGCTTGTGTCATCGATTGTCAGTGAGCTGTGTCCAAACATGTCCAAACAGATGAAAACTTGGCCCTACAAACACAATCCATCCCAATGCTCCAGGGAATCCGCTGATCATTTGGGCTGGAGATGAAATTTTTCCTCTTTTGACCAGAGCTCTGTAAAGAACAGATGTTTTCAATGATGTATCCATAATGATGCCAAGATTATTTTTTTCCTGAGCAGTTAATTTCACATCCAGCAACGTGTGCAAGTAATTTAAAGTTGTTCCTTCTGATGCAAGATACCTCACACTTGTCTGTACTGACTTTTATCCACTGTCAAGCTGTCTGAGCTAGATACAGCCACCCAGACAACAGCAACTGTAGGGCTGGGTGCAGAAAAGGAGTGCAGCACCTTCCCAAGCATTCACCAGCACCTAGAGGTGTTAAAGGAGAAAGCTGATCTCTCATTACCATTCCCTTTGATGTAGATGCAACCTCAGCCTTGTTGCCTGGTTTGGTTAGGTTCTCTTGAACTCCATCCCAGTCTACATTAACACAGATTAGGTTAAATATTTGTCATCCATTTATTTTACAAATCTTAAAGTGGTTAGTAAGTATATTAATAGTCCTGTCTTTACATAGAAACATAAAACAAACAAACCAAAACCATTTCATAGTTGAAAGCAGGTTCATTCCTGGTTCTAACCTAAAAGCCTGTCCACAGAAGTGCAATCAAAAGGAATAACACAGTGATGTTCATATATTTAGCAGTGATATAACTTCACAATTTGCATGTTCTGTTTCAATTCAGCAACTTTAAGTGTAAAGGGATACAACACAGCCATGCTCATGCCAGTGGCTTACCTGGTTAGAATTCAAAAATACAGTTCAAACATTAGGAACCTAGCAGCTTGGGCTGTGCTGATAGCTGAGCCAAATTTGACGCTACTTTCAGTATCTTTGTGTTAATACTGCAAAAATGCAACTCCTGTGTAACCCTGTCCTCTTACAGACAGTAGTCATGGGACTCACGGGGTTTATCAAAGGTTTCCTTCTCTGTCACCATTTAAAAATACAATGGTAGAACCGGACTAGGTTGCCCAGCAGTGCTCATCCTGCTTTCATGCTTCCTATGGATAAATTCAACTTGGAGAAGGTTTGAAGCATTTGTCCAACATGTACTCCTATCTATACAAAACCTTTTCTTACAGTCAAAAGCAAGAGTATGCAAAACCAGGCGAGAACATGGCCAGGACACAATGTATTTTGAATATACTAACTGGCATCTAGTCCCTTGGGAACTACTGCCAGCAGGAACAGATGAGCTACTCTGTGCTGAGGAGTTATAATAAACATGGCAGTTTTCAGCAGCTCCCTGACACCTCCACCAACTGCTACAATAAGATATTAGTATGAAACAAGAATCATCTGAGTCTGAACGCAGAGACTTGTGCTTGGAGTACACTGAAATGAAACTCACATTAACCAAAATGGGGCATTAACAGCACAGCTATGCACTAGGAAATATCCTTCAGTGGGTCTGCCTGTCCAATGGCCGTGGGTAACCCTTGGAAAGAAACCTCTAGTTTTTTTCCAAGGCTGAAGTTTCATTCTTGATAATATCAAGGTTCATTAATCACTGCACCACATGCAAGGCAATTCTAAAGGATGAATAACGAAGGATCAAAATGCAGGATCCATGAATTAATGGAACTGGTGAAACCAAGGTGGCTTGTCACAACATCCTGTAAGTCTATTTGAAATTTCCACAAAGTGCCTAGAGAGGAAATACATTTCAGACCAACAGTATGACAAAACCATGTCAAGTAATTGCTATGGCTGCTTAGAAAGTAAATGGAGATGTTTTGGCACTCACACTGCTCCTTACTGCTCTCGTCATGTTTCTAGCTTATTAGAAATCAATGTGAAACAAACTAAATCTGGGTGGCAGATGCTAACCGCCTCCAGAAATGTTTTACTCCCTCTGCACTAAGACAGAAAAGGACCAAGGCAAAAGTCCAGATTCCTTATGGTAACAACTAGGGAACTGGTTCCTCAACAGCTAGCTCTTAACAAGCTTTGCTTTCCACAAAGCATCTAACAAATAGAAGAACTTTTGCAAGCAATTAAAAAAAACCCCACAAACTACACACAGACTTTGCAAAAACCCCATTCTTTCCAGTCAATCCCTTGACTGTATGCAGGCCTTCCTGCAGCGAGGAAAGGAGCCCTGTCAAAAAAAAAATCAATTCCAACACCCTTTGAACCTCAGCCAAGATGGTTATCTGGTCCATATTTTACCTCATGTTTGGGTTGCCTGACACACCTAATCAAATCCATACCTTTGGTCCCTTTCCCAGCCTCCTCACTGCCTCTCCCTGCTTCAGATGCAAGACAATGTACAAAACACATTTCAGATAGAATGATTCAACATGGAAAATGTACAGTTCATCCAGAAGGAAAGATTTCAGATATGAAAACACTCCAAACCTCTGTGTATCAGGGATCTCTATGCTAGTTGTCATTTTTGCTTCATGGACATGCTCATTATAGAGCGATAAGAAATTTACCTTCAACTTCCTATTATGAAAGTTTCCTATCAATACTGCTTAATACTTTCCATCACCGAGGAAGAATCTCAGCATACGTCAGTCTTGTGATAAGAAATATGAAGAGGCAATGCAACATTTTGATGATCTGGTAGGTCCTTGAAATTTGGAAAACAACAAGTGCCACTGTTTACAGAAAGTCCATCTGGTGGTCTTTAAGTATCATTCAGATTCCTTCCTAAAAATTAAAAGGAATTGAAACAAGAAATATTGTGTTCTTTATCTCATACTGCAAATTTATTTTAAGAGAAAACTGTGTATTGCAGGTCTATCCTCACCATCATTTGAAAAGGAAATATGAAGACCATCTACTAGCTACTGCTTCTGGATGCTGAGAGGGCTTCTTGGCAGTAGGTGGATTCTCGTTTGTGCTCTGGCTTTTCAATCCAGAAATGCTTGTGGCTGTTGTACCCTGCTTTTTGTGATAGTAGTCAAGACATTTTAAGATGATAATACAAAAATTTAACAGCAAAGAAGTGATGCATACAAGTGTTAGAAGACCACAATGAAGGGCTGTATTTGGTTTAACTTGCAGAGAATAGTCTCTTTCAGTTGACTTAAAACTTCTGATCTGTTCAGAATAAAACAGGTTGCACAGCTTCATGCTTTCCCATCTATATAAGCTCACAAGTCAGAAGTTCAACCAATGTTCTTCTCCAGCAGAAATAGTATAGATGAGGAAAATCCTTATTATCTACTAGCAGCCACACAAAGCAAAAACAAGCAATGATATCCACATCTTCTCCCAGGGGAGACTATATTTTAGAAGGCTGTTCCCTACAGCAGCCATACAAATTCATACATCCATATATATTGTTACAGTCCCACGGAGTTCTTATCTTGCTCGAAGTGCTCGCTGTTTCTAGTTGGTATAGCAATGGCTATTTGGCAACGTGACAGAAATCACAAGCAGCAACACCTTCACGCAGAAGCTTGCTAATGCTTCACGATGAAGCTCTCTCCAACAATCACGATTTCTTTTCAATTGCTGTTCCTATTCTTCATACTTCTAAGCCATTCCAAGCTCATGGCACCTGAGCACCCATTCTCTACATAGCTCTGGGATTTACAGAATCCCATGCACAGATGTGTTAGCAGAATACTCTAGTATTTCACTATTAATAACCATATTCTACCGTCTATCTCTCATTCTCTTACCTGCTCACGGGCCTAAATTAAACTGTTATTGCACTAAAAGTTGAAGAAATAAACTGTATTAAAACATTCCCATAATAAATTTCTGCAATATCAGTGAAGGAGATATACTAGTAGGCCACACATAGCTCAAATATTTTTTATGATTCTGTTTGACCAGAAAGCATCCATTGCCTCGTTATAGAGCTCTGCAGTTGCACCCCATGGAAATATCTTGGCATTCCCCTGAAGTCATGAAATGCAGATGCAGTGGTTTGCACTGAGCTGATGCTTTGGAGATGTGCCATCACACAAACTCAACACATTATTAATCTGGTCACAATTTCCATTTAAACTCAATGACACTTAAAATGATATGGTTTTATGTTTAAATTATAGATAGGCTTGGAAATATTTTAATCAGTAATCAATTTCTTACCCCACCCAAAAACAGATGGTAAAATATTTCAGTTAATAGCAGGAATATATGAAGAAAAAAGGCTTAGAAAATAATAATACTAAGCAACATAAGGAATGTTTAATAGATGGACCAAACCCTGAGCTCACCATAGTTGGGGAAAAAACACGGCCTGCACTTTAAGTCAATGTTGGGTCACTCTGGCACATGTTGGTATTTGCTTATTTTCAGCATATGCTGCATACTTCCAGCAGATGCTTGCTTTCAAAAGAAGTATTAAAAATATAAAGTATTTCCCAATTATTAAAAGTAACAAGTCTTACCACTTTCTTATTAATCGTGATAAATACCTTTTTTCTATTAAAAATAAAAAACATAATTGAATTATCAGTAGCAATCTATTCAATACTAAATCCTCCCAAGGGCAGTCACTGATTTCCCCCCCCCCCCCAAAATACAGTGTAGCAACCCATGTCATTATTTACAAATCATGTAAGCAAGGATTGTAAAGAAATAGTACAACATCTAGTTATCTGGTTAAAATCTCCTGTTCTAGCTCCAGTGTGGCTATAAGGACTAATAATTAACATCTACCAGCCAGCTCAGTATTTGTAAACACTAATGTTAAACTAGCCTTTGAAGGCAAACTGCTCATTCCTACTGAGGTAGGAAAATAAAGATCAAATTTTAATTAAACACAGCTAATGTTTCTAGGTGCACTCAAAGTTTGGCCAGACTTGAGCAGGTTTGTGTAGGAAGAAATACATCCTGGACTGTCAAAAGATGATCCTATAAGTGGCATGATAAAAATTAGTTTTGTAAATAAAGTATTTGGAAGATGATTGTTTGTTTTAAAGGGATAAAGCATTTTGGTTTTTCCAACCATTGTTCTTAAACATGACTACATTAGTGTAAATGAAAGAAAACCTTAACCTGAAGCTCACCCCAAAAGCTAGAATTCAGTGAAGTTATGAACTAAAATGAGCATCTTACAGAAAGAAGTGCTGGACAACACTGACAAACAGCATTATCAGAGCCACCTGTAACACAGCTAGCCAGCCAAAAAGCATCCACAACCTGACCTCTGGCTGTAGCTTCATTCACCTTTCCTTACTGAGAGCAGAATATTCAGGAGACATGCACAATTGTTTAATTTCAGAGTACATTTTCTTCTTAACCTGGCAGAACTTTGCAACAGAGCAGCCAAAATCGTCACAGGGACGCCCTGTTGCAACTCTTTGTTTGCTGAAGGGAAGGAGCAGTTCTAAGAGGAAAGTTAACACAGGCCACGACTGTACAAAAAGGAAGATACCATCACAGAACACTTATTTTCTTTTACAACAGGTTCACTTTCTGTCAGCTAGCTGAAAAAAAACTCATTTTCAAGCCACCTCTATTCCAAGTTGGTGTTTTATGCTGAATCTTTCTAGCCCAACCTTCAAAATAGTATTTATCCTGTAATTCTCAATCATGATAATCTATCCATGGCCAGAACAACACTTTTTTCAATTTGTTAAAAATTTTGCAGGATCAAGACTTTTCTTTAGCAATCACTGCATAAACCCAGAAGGCTTACTGCTCACCTTCCAAAGAAGTTGGTTTCTGGTATTTGCTGGTTTGCCACATACTTGCAAAAGTTACAATGAAAATAACATTTAATGTGGCTGGGTTTAATGCTGCTGTGGTTTCTGCAGCATTCCCTGTACTTATAAGGGAAATATTTCTAAATCCACAATGCATATACACACCATAAGGTAATACAGCGTCTAATAATACTGTTTTACTAGCTTCTGCTAATGACTCTTTCAGGGCATGCTGCTTTATATGATTAAACTAAACCCAAAAACAACATTGAAAAAAATACGCTTAAAAAGTGAAATAAAACATAGAGTAATTATACACTTCAGCATGGTTTACCACTGGACACCCTGAGTGGGGAGTCAAAAGAGGAAAGGCAAGGGAGTGTTGCCATCATCTTCAACATGAGCACCTCAGGCACACTGTTCCACTTCAGCTCTGAAGATACTAGAAAATACAGCAATGAACAAGAAAAAAGAAAAGAAGGATATCTTTTCTGTCCCAAAACTCTTGGTCACAGCTAGCCATATTTTATTTACTTTTTTTATTACATTGTCATTGTAAGCATCTTTTTTCCCTTCTTTAAACAGCGTGCTCCTTTCCCAAAATGGTAGGAAAAATAATAATTTAAGCAGTAAGCCATCTGTATCCTCATGGTTCAAGAAAAGGCTGTACAGGGGGCTACTCCCATACAGCAAAATGTCTCAGGCTTACCAACACACCCCAAAGAGACCACAGTGAAACTGGTTCTCCTTTGAAAAAATCTTACAGTAAATCGAGTAAAGTGATCAAATGCACGCTCTTAAAAAATAGTTTTCTTAGTCAAAATACTTTTAGTCCCAAAAGACAACAAAAATGTTCTAGTTTTGGAAAGCAAGTGTTTCACAACAAAACAATACCTTCAGGGGGTAAATGGCTTAAAAAAATAATCCTGAAAGAGTCAGTACCAATTCAAGGGTGTACCACTGGATAATTCTTCACAGGCCACATCTTTATAGTAGTTTATAAATCTACGCTGCATTTTCAGAGGCAGAGAAAGGGAGAAAAAAAAAATCACTCTCCAAGACACCAAGAAAGGGAGAAATATCAGCCTCCATGACACCACTGACATTTAAGATTGTGTTAGGAATGCACATTTAGGCAGGACCAGGATTAGCATACTACATTAGCAGTTAAGATCAGGAAACAGTCTGCACTTCCTAGCAGCACTGTTAATTTGTGTGAATTTCTGAATGAAAACCAAAAGCACATGGCATGTGCTACAAATTTGGTTACAATGCAAGATTTTTTCAGAGCAAGGAGGTATATTCCAATCCCTCTACAATTAAACATGGATGCTAACAGGGGCTTAAACCAAAATGAGGAAAAACACCCACATAATTAACTATCACAGATTTTTTTTTCTGACCCAAGTCCTTGGGTCACAGAAAGCAAATTTTCTTCTGCATCATCTATCAGCATCAAATATTTCTTCCACACAGAACAACTACTCAGTACATGCACAAAATGGAGGAAAAAGCTCAAATACCTGTACTCTCTCCTTACAATTGATAAATGCTACTTACAGAGATCTCAGTGTAGCTATTTGTGATGGAAATATTAAAGTTATACATAATTCATAACTGTAACCACCTATGCCTTTAAGCATCTTTTCTACTTTCATTATTACTCTTTATATTCAATGCTTTCCAAAATTCTGGGACTGCTGCCACCATAAGATACATGATTAGATCAAGTATACCACCATGCAATCATCACTTCAATATTAAATGAAACAAACAGCCTGTATATTTTACACCTGAAGATCATTATTCTCATACTGACCTAACTTAAGACTATGACCCAAGGAAAGAATGTGCCTTCAGTGAAGTTCAAAAGCAATCAGATTTATTTCATTAGGAAGTTGTCTACAGTCCTTGGACTTAATCTGTAGAAATCTAAATTAAATGGACCTAAAACCTATTTATGGCTCTCCAGTCCCCCCAAAAAATCAGCTCCAAGAACGGATCTTATTTATTCCATGTAAAGAAAAGACAACCAGCCTTGTCACCTGCAACAGCTCCTTCAGAAATAAATATAAACACGGAACATCGGACTACATGACTCCTACAGAAGAACTTAGCATGCACAATCTAGTGATTCCTGTCACAAGACATAAGACTGCAGTGACACTGTTTTTCATACTGCAATGAGTTCAATAACCCAAAACCTAGAGGACTGCACAGCATTATACTGGGAATGCTGGGTAATACCTGAAGTAGTAGCAAAAGAGAAAGAACAGACTGCTTAGTAATTAGCTATAGATCCATAACACAAATTTCAAGGCATTTTATTTTACCAATTCACAAATGAGTTCTGCCTCCACATTCTCTACTGTGTTTTCTAAGCTGCCTGTAGGACCCTTGCTTAATGTGTTTTTACAGTCACTGTGACCTAGGACAAGAGCAATGTTGTAAACAGAGAACTAACGTTAATCTTTGTTCTGTTCGGGTTTGCAATGAATTGCAGGATGGTCACTGGGGGAAGCAATAGAACGCAGCATAATTTCATTGATCTCACAAGGGGACATGACATTTCCACAAAGGTGGTATGAAGAAACAAAGCCAGTACCTTTGAAGCTGCATAAAGAACACTGTTTCTCAGGGTCAGAGTCAGTGCTAGGTCAGTCACTGTACTAGAACCTACAAGTGACCTCTTCCCAGTGCTTTTAGTTTCCAAGATGTCTTCAAGAGATTTAGGGTTTTCAGCTGAAGTTTTATTTGCTTTCTGTTCATTAGTTATAGCATTAAAAAAATGTGCTATCTCATGAAGCTCCAAAAGACTGAAACTTCATCATCGTCACAGCATTGTGTGGTCCAGTTCAAACAGCTGCCCTGCTTCCTCCAGTGCTCAGCAGGAGTTCGGCTGGTCTCTGCACCATCTTCTGCCTTCAATATTGTCATCCTACAAAACCGTTCCAAATGAATCCCTGCACTAGAATGGGATCCCCTAGTCACTCCAAAGGGATTCCACTGAACTGCACAGACCTGGGCAAGTAAAACAGATACATCCAAGCATGAACCTTCTGAGGGGATTTATAAGTCATCCCCAGATTACTTCAATCTACCACACAGTGATTTACCTCTTCAAGTGCTGTAATATATTTTTTAAGAGTAAAGCAAGTTCTATCAATACTCCAATGTAGTGGTAAAATATAAGAAATTATGACATGGTAAGAGTATTACATATACATGAAGTGATCCTGCTTGCTAGGATAACACTGTACACAATGGTTGGAATTAATTTTCCAACCAGAAGACAATGTTATTAATAAAGCATGACAGAAAAAAATCAAATATGTTGATTTAAAAATCAAGTAATGTCTTTGTGTAGCAATCAGATATAACTTCAGTAATGAGTGTGTTATCATAGCCCAAGAGAGACAGATAAACATTTTCAGCATAACAGTGAAAGAAACAAATCCTGACTCAGGCAAGTAAATCAAGTGGGATGTTCAGAAACAGTCGTTTGACTCCGAGCAAGACAAATTCTCAGGGAGAGCCATGTGGCTTCACAGCCTCGCACTCAGAAAAGTTTCTGAAGATGCATCCTATTTGTGTAGGAAACAATAATGCCTGCCTATTTTGGTCCATGACTTGCTTTGCTGAAGAGAAACACCAGTATTTCTCACCAAGAGTGGGACCAAAGTCTTTTTGCTAGTTCAATCAACCATGAAGAACATGGCTTCTCCTTAGCCAGTCTGTGCATGGGCAACCTGATACCATTTACTGACCCATTTAATCCCAGCACAAAAGCTGCATGCAAATATTATAAGGAGGTTGTACACGGAAGGATGAAAGCAACGGAAAGAGGTAACAGCATCTAGTACAGCATTCCCACCACTCAAGTAGATGATGGCTTCTGAAAGGAGCAGCACAGATAAGGAAGTGTGGATGGCATCCATGGGTTTCAGTTTCCAAAGGCTGAAACAAGAAAGGGGGCTAACTGCTGAGGATTAGGGATTGAGAGGGGAAAACTCACTGGAGAATCAGTCACAGAACTGCCTCTGTACAGACTGACTACAGATTTTTCTGAATACCATGAAGTAGTGCAGAGAAACAGGTGATTCTGTTTCTACACAGTGCTATTCCCAAAAGAAAAATCACACAGACACGCCCTATACAGCATCACACACTCCCTTCTCTACCTTTCTACACAGGGGGATGGACATGTACTCACACCCATGCCTACTGCCCTTCAAGATAGTCACAATTTATCCTTCAGTTCCTCCAGTGAAACCATCTCATATCTTAATCTGCTACCCAAGCCTTCCTGCCCTCCCGCATTCCTCTTGCCCTTCATTTCAGCATCCAGGCCAGACATCTCTCTCTGAGGCAAATATCCACTCCAGCCCCAAGCATCTGTTCCACACATCCCTGCTTAGGCAGTTCTCCGCTCCCACTTTCTCTGGCTGCTGTTTCCTCCTCCTCTTCCTACTCTCACACCCACAGCCAGCCTCTCGCTTCCTCTCTTTTAGCACAGTCTAGTTCATCTATCTGCCTGTTTGACTTGTGTAGAAACTGCCACTCACACACCCTCAGTTCCCCAAAGGTACAGACAGATATTAAGGAACAGCTTTAAACAGAACAAAGTGAAATTTGAAGTCTGCAGTGCTGCAATTGTTTTAAAGCATCTTAAAAATGTGTTCCTAGCAAAGCCATACGTTACTGAATATCCTGACAGTAGCTTTTAGACTACTTTTAAGAAATTCCTAATAGCTAGCATGTATCTACAGCAGTATGCATGTGTCTAATAGTTTAATAGTTAACGCTATTAGCTTCTAGATACCCAACAGGCTATTAAGTCATTAGCCATACCTTGCAGCCTGAGATGCAACTGAACATGGTGGGGAGGGACAGAATCTTTCAGACCAGTCTGAAAATTATTTCCAAAAGAATCTTCCACACAGTATGCTCCAAAAGGTGCTCTTGACTAAAGTAATCTTTAATAAACAATACAGAAAAATCATTTACTGTGTGACTGTTATCAGAAACCGCTGTGCACTTCAGAGTGGGCAGACATCTGTTACATCTGTTTCAATGAAAACCCCCAAGGAATATTCTGCAGTTTGGCACTGCAGTTGAACATTATAATGTCAAATATGAAGAACATAACACAGCAGGGTGTCCAGGGACAGGGAAAGGCAATCCAAAGGACTGTCCTAGTTTCTGTTAAAAATAGGTCAAAGAGCCAGTATAATCAAAGTCTGGCAGTGCATACTAATTACTGACAGCATGTCTCACACTCGCATTGACTGGAAGCAACCCATACACGATCTTATTAGCTAAATACACAAGAAGCCTTTTTAGATATTTAATATTTGAACCAAAAACATAGATTTACTATCACTGCAAGAAATTGGTTTTACTCTGGATGGCCTGTCAGATTAATTTCCAGTTAAATCAATAACTAATGGAGACATACTTTCCAAGCAATGATTTAAAATTCATTAATGTATATTTGCTGAACTAATAAACAAATATGTTACACTATGAATCTCAAATAGCTTGTAGGTGTTAATTACAGGACATGAGATTGCTGCACAAGTGCATACAAAACCACCCATGATAGCACTGGCAGGGAGGAAACGGAATCAAAGTAAAGAAAAGAACTTGCACATTTTTAAAGGTAAAATGTGGTAATTAAAAGACAAAGATGGGTCTCCACACCTAAAAATTAATAGGGCTCCTTGACATTGAATTTAAGGCTGATAAGCAGCTTTACAATTCCTTTTAATTTGTGGAGAAATTAGCACAGGAGAAAAAAAGGTAATGTTACTGTTTCCCTAAGATAGAACATCACTAGTTTAGCTTGAATCACAAACTACTCTACATACCCATGCTTTGTGACTTGACAAGGATATAAGAAAAGGGAAAAAGGCTGAGAATTTCATTTTACAGCTTATGTTAAAACAATAAATGAACTGACCTGTTAAACAAAGGCTTTTTCAAGAGACTTCAAGCAATCTCACAAAATCCTCCCAAATTAACACCTCTAATGAAATAAAAATCTTGAATCTGAAAGTGGTGCAATATAATAATGATTTCATAGTTAGATACATACACAGCTTGCACATTGCAACATTATTGACTTGGCTGTATCACCTCTCCTCTTCGATCTGTTCACCCTACCAGAAAAATCTGAAATAGCAATAATGTATTTACTAGGCAGCAAGATTATGGGTCTCTGCAGCCTAAGTAAGGATTGCAAACAAATGCTCTCAGAAAATTATTTTCCTTGAGGACTACTGCTCCATTTGCAAGAGGAGGAATGGCAAACCAGATAGTTGAATATAGTATGTATTTATTTTTTTTCTACATCACTATTGAATTAGCACCATTCTAGCCAAACAACAAATGTGTTTGGAAAGTCTATTTAGTAGTGAACAAAGGAAAGGTTTCCTCTTCCCACTCTAATGCAAAGGTTTTGGATACAGCTAATGTGCAAAACTTGTTAATAGCAATTTACTACTCACAGAGTAGAGCAAGTTTAAAAAACCAGAAAATGCACTTGTCCCTTCAAACAAATAGATTTGCCAATTATAGCAGAAGTCATAGTCAGCAATACAAAGAAACTGCCTAGTTTTCTCAAATAGTTTTAAATTTGGATCAAATAAAAGAATCTCATTTACTTATAATCTTTATACAGTGGTTTTGGTGTTTCATTTTTTGTTTTTTTTTTTTAATGATTGGATAACTCTGTCCCTCAAGTTGAAACAAACTCCTGTCTCAGCAAAGGTCTCGTGGTGAAAAGCATTGTTGATTGTGTTTTGCTATCAGCAATGAAGAAAAAGCTGGCTGGAGCATTATTCGCCCAAGAGCACATAACTGAGCATTACTTGTTCAGAAATTACTGTGTTAATTGAGGGTATTTAAATTGGATATACTAGAATCAATGACTGTGGTTTTCAAAGTTTATTTTTCCTGTGGTATTAATACTTGCAAGTTATATATGAAAATACTAACGTAGTAAGTTATACATGCACAGGTAAAAGGGTACTGTAAGTACTTGTCACCATAAGTACATAGCAAATTCAGACACCTTCAGTTTTCATTGACACTAGGCATTTCTGTACTAATTTCATCCTGTACAAAAATTGTATCAAACCAGCAAGACATTTTTAAGGCTTTTCACCCAGAATTATTGCTTCCAAGTCAAGTTCTTCTGACAAACACATCAGACCTGAAAATCCATTCATCCCTATAGCAGGATTTTGCTGACAGAATATTCAGACGTGTGGGAAAAGACAACCCTTATTATGATAAAGTGGACATGTCTGGATGGATTAGGTATGTTAAGGAAATGTACAGAAATGTCTGCAAGAAAGCTATCAATTTAGCAAATAATCAATAAAAAAAATTTTGCAAAGTCATCAGCAAACATGTGAACTTGATAAAAATCTGTTTAGACTTGGCTTTCTCCTTTTTTTCTACCAAGATTCATATTATTAATTTTGAATTACATAATTTCCAATTAGTTTAATAAATCTAGATAACCTGAAGGAATGAGAGACCAGCAGTGAAGACATAACAGCACGGCATGGCACGAAGGCTGTGATCAGCAGTATTTACTGTACTAGATGGTAGGTCACAAAAGTTATTTGAGTGCTGAAAAAGTCTAGAGGCATACCATGAAAATACTCTGCATTTCAGAAGCAGTGAAAAATATTTCTTTGAGATAGTTAATTCTGCTGTATAACTAATGGCAGCCTCTTCAATTTTCTTGTGACAGCATCGATCCTGGGAGGCAGGATCAGTAGGAGAATTGATTAGTGAAGCACCAATCTATCATCTAATAGAGGTTATCTAATGCTTACAGTTGCTAGTCTGTTGAAACCAGCCATCCAAACAGTAACTACTATAAACTCTCTGGTTCTAATAGTGCCAACATGGACAAGTTGGTCTGTAACAAGTTTCTTGTGAACAGTACTGAAGTTCCTGTAATTCAAAGACAGCAACTACCCTAATTGCTCATCTCCATGCTTCCAAGGCAAGACATCCTTTACCATTATTTAATTGCACATTGTAAGAAAGATGGAGAAGGAAATCACATTACAATCTGATTTTGGCAGTACTCTTCAGAGAATTCTTTCATGAACCGTATATTACGAGCAGTTAGGAGTCAATAGTGAAGCACTGTATTTGTACACTTGCAAGCTCAGAAAACCCAGTCACTCATGCATTGCTGTTTCTCTTGACCTTAGCCGCAGTTATGAATTCTCTGTGAGCACAGCCCAGCTCATAAACCATCATGTTTAAGAGGGAAGAAAAAATGAAAGTCTCAGAGCCAGTCTCACACCTGACCAGTCCACCATAGCTGAACAGTGCATACAAAAATTATTGTATAAACTAACCAGCTTAATTTATTATTTTTTAAGAGATAACTAGACCTGATATCTGGTGAGAACAACTATCAGACATTGTTGAGTATAAATACTAAAGAACCCCACAATTTTCTTCACTTTTTTTTTTTCTCCATTTTTATAACCTAGAAATTGCCACAAATGGGTGTTTTTTTTAAAAAAAAAAAAAAATTGGAAGCAAGAGTTGTGTCCCATAACTAAGATTATGGGAAACTAGTCTCCACTTTGATATTTTTTAATGTTAAATGAAGTTTCATGCATACATGATGAGCAGACATAAGCATCCTTTATGTGAAAGCTTCTGTCCAAAGCAGATTTTTCTTCCAATTCCCCCAAAGAAATAAGTCTTGGGCAATCATACTACACATGCGTACTTGTCCAGCTATCTGTCCTCCCAGCAGCTTTTCAACACACTGACCAATTTGAGCTCCATTTGCTCTTTGAGAGTATTACAATTCTACCAGTTTCACAGAAATTAGCAGCTACGTGAAAAGGAGATGAAGTAAGAGATGCAGATGCATAATTTTATTTTCAGAAGTTTAACTCATTCCCCTGCCAAAAACCACTCCCCTATACAAGCATCTGGAAAGCCTGTACCCTCAATAGCCCAGGGACAACAGGCACACAAAGCTAGGCTCAAGGTAGCTGGCAAGCTGCTGGCCAGGACCAGGAGCAGCGTCCCCGCAGCTGACCCTGCTCACCTCTCCATCGCCAATCCTCACATCACCCTTAATTTCCCTGGGTTCCCCTTCAGCACTGCTTAGGCACTTAAAGGAGATCCCAGCTCCCCCAGACCAATCTTGGCTTGTTGGTACCTAGCAATAGATGCCTGACTTAAAATTAACATCTTGTCTTTCAAGAATCTGAAAAAACAGGCAGGCACAAATTATTTCTTATGTGATTTTAAAAAAATCTTTTGTTTGTATATTTTAATTGACATGCAAAAATAAAAATCCACAAACCCTTCTCCAAGTGGTTGGAGATAGGTATTCATATAAATGAAGCAGCGGAAAGACACTGAACCTGGTTCCATTTACAAATTTTAACTACATCTTCAGAGCTCCCAAATGTACCAAGCTTCCCTTGTTTCAATGCATTGCTTATTTTGTGCCCTGCTTTATTAATTTCTGAGACCTATTTGGGCAAAGCTTTTTGTTTTGGTTCTATCATCTGAACAATGTTGCCTTCAAATGCCTAGTGCAGAATAATGCTTCAGTACAATATGCCTGTTAATATTCACTTTTCAAGCAGGGCTGAGTAAAAATCAGCAACAAGAGTATAGCTTTAAGACAATACCTGTAGTGGCACACAAAATATTGAAATTCTGATAACATAAGTTGTAAAATAAAAATCTGATGTCTCATAACTAAGTCATGAGACCTCAATCAGCTCACTACAACAGTCTCGATGCTTCCCCTAAAAGCCAGGCTGTCTCCGGGGAGCCATCTTGCTAATATTTCTCAGTAGAACGTAGTCTGAGCACAATTGCCGCTAATTTTACTTACCTCATTTGCTTGGTATCTCGGAGGTTTATAATGGCTGGCACTTCTGATGCATTTTAAAAAGGAATAAGGCTGAATAAAGAGAAGAAAATGCTATTGTGTCCTTTCCCTGTGTAGCTGAAATTTAATTGCAAGCACTTTACCATTTTTCTGGCAGAGCTGCCAGTTTTTCACACAGGTCTCATTCCTAAAGATGTACATTGCAGTTCAGTACACAGGATTATGTGGTACCAGAGCACTGTGTCCATTAGCAATTTTTCACAAGCACTGCCTGACCCTGGGCAGTCTGTAAGCAGATGCTTGGAGACAGGAGAGATGGTAAGATCCCTCACCGCTGAGGGGAAGGAAGACCTCTGGGTCTATAATTGGGAGGCAGGTGGGAGCAGGCACGAACAGGACCCAGTCTTTTGACAGATACTGTAACACAACCTAAAGGGAGGTTGCACAACAAGACAGCCGTGGCTTGGCAGAACTATGGCAGAAGCACCAGCTCAGAGTGCAGGACACACTGCAGAAGACCCACAAAAGGTGCGTATGGTGGAGAAAACGCGTAGGATGCACACTTCTGGTTTTTCTCCTCCCAGCAGCCATCAGCTCCTCTCCACTTGATATTCCTGCTCTAGCAGCAATAGCTGTGACCTCTGCAGGCTGTTCATTGTGCTCACAAAACCACAGGATTCAAAATTAGCAAATGAATATTTAATCAATTAATATCAGGCAAGTGTGACAGACTCAGATAAACCAGTCTTTTCCACAGCAGGAAATCACCAACGTTTCATTAAACAGAGCATATTTCAATGCATACCTCATGTAAAACAGAAGTAATAAAACAAAAGGAAAAATAAGCCAGTTTCCACAAACCCCTCTAAAGGATTTTTTTTTTTAATGTACAACACAACAGTGTATCAAGCCTTTGGTAGCTATTTAATAAATAAAAATGGAAAGCTGCAAAATTATTTTGGTTTCAGACTCACTGAACAAGAAATTATCCCACACTATCTCTGTTTTTTTCAAAAGAGTCCCAAATTCACACAATTGTCTCCACCTCATCCCCCCGGGTAACTCTTCTGCTGTCACTGACAGCAACAATAGACACTCTAATGCTGTCCAGCTCCATCACCCCACGGAAAACATTCCGTACCTGTACAAAGAAGCAGCAATTTCCTTGAATGGGCAGAATTGGCTTCCCCTGCCCAGTATGTATGCTCTGTTGTGATACCCTGGGATTGGGAGCCTCTGGTCAGGGTGCTTACGTTACCCAAACAGGGCACCTCCATCAGGCCTTCTAAGTTTCCCACAACCCTTTCCACCAACTAGATTTTCCAGCAGCCCCTCCCCAGGCAACTCATCCTTCCCAGGGACAGAGCTGCGAGCAACACTGGGTCCTCAATGCTGAGGCATGCCCCTGGGAGCAGGTCTGTTGCAGGCTGTGAAAAATATTTCTTTGTTCACAGAGATCGGGGCGGGGGAAGGAAAAAAAAATAATTGTAGAGGCTTCTGTTAACACACACATGCGCACTCTGCATGCACAATTACTGAACCATAAGTAGCAGATATGTTTTAAAGTGGAAGACAAAAATTAATTGGCTCTGCTTTTACACACCAAAGTTTCCACAGAGCTCTCAATGAGGCTAAATTACAGACTATAGAAGCAGGTACAAGTGGCTTGTCAAGACGATGTTTTTAAGAGTTTTCAAAAAGGATGCAGACCCTTGCACAACAGTTACTGGTGAACACTTCTTCTCACTCAAGTGCTCAGGGCTTTTAGCTTTTCAGAGATGATAATGGGCTCCACTCCCCAGAGTGGATTTATGTATGCACATTTCCATGGATCATTTTTTTATTTGTGACAGTAATTGCTGTCCCTCCTTGTGTACAGTTTTCACCTTACACAGCGTTAAAAATACCATGCTGCTGTTAGCATGAATGGTGAGGCACCAATTTCCCAGACCACCACATTTCTAGGTCCAAACCCCACATCCTCAAAACTTCTTGCCAATCATGAGCTCACTCAGACCACCAGCCACCCGCAGGTAGTCTCATCATTTAATTTATAGCAAAGGAACACATTCTGCCTAAGGAAAACATCTGAATACTCTTTCCAGCACAGTTGAAATTAGTAAGATTCAACAGCAGTACCAGCAACTTTGGGGATAACGAACAGGCACTTTGTCAAGATTTTCCTGCCTTGTCATTCTCCAACCACATTCAAAGCAATACCAGGGCTGTCAAAAAAGCTCTCAGTACAACAAAGCTGTCTTATTTCAGTTCCTTCGCAGTGTCCTCTATGGGATTCCTTGGTTAAAAAGGTAGGGCACAGTGGGGGGTGAAAAAAAAAAAAATGTTCACTTTGCTTTTCATCCTCAGGGATAAAAACCCTCCCACCTATATCTTTTCTGTTGGTAAGCTCCTTTCTTCCAAGAAAAATACATCCCTATATTTAAAATACCATAACAATCAAGTCAAGCATCCTCTAAGGCTTTGCAAATACTCTGAATCCCTCACAGAACCAGGCTTCTTGTTTTCAATGGGAATTTGCAACCTGCATCTGGATCCTGCAAAAACATGCGGACTTCTCCCCTTCAGTTTGTGTACAGTGATAAGCCATTTGTATGGGAATGAGATCCCTCTTAGTATGCACGTAATTAAGAAAATGTCTGTTTTAGAACAGGATGGCTGCCCTGCAGGTTATGCATTGAAATTCCTCTAGTGCACAGCTGGTAGCCACATAGGCTTCTTTTAATAAAATCTAACTTCGCCTTTAGCCTTCCTATAAATGTGGTATTTACCTTATGTTAACAATCTTTCAGCAATGATAATAAATGCACTGCAGACAAAATAAATACAGTTCTATACAGTGGTGTATCTGTATGACAAAATAATAGAACTACATTCTTCTGTGCCGTAGCATCTGCCAAGTCTGATAAGCAACTGCAAGAAAATACTTTTTTAACGTACAAATCATGATCCATGTGTAACACAGAAGAAAACTTGAATTTGGACAAGAACCTGAACAATGCAATGCTCTGGAATTAAATCCTTGGATGTTACTTACTTATCTGCCTTGCAGTGGGCATAGTATCACCTCCAAACAGTCTTTGACTCCAAAAAAAACCAAATAGAGAAAAAGCTTCTTAAATCTGAGGTTGTGCACAGACTTCCATTCTCAGAAAATACATTTCTATTTTCCAACCATATATTTACATATAAATATTTTCTATGCAGGAAATGGTCATATACTGTATATTGATACAAACATTAAAACAGCCTAGAACCCACCATGTATTACACTTCAAATAGTAGAATTCCATTGACAGTGGAAGGAAACACCTTCTTGACTGCACTCAAAATCATGATGATATCCTCTGAACTAGATTACACATAGTTTATAATTAAGGGAAAAACATGCCATGATACTATCCTTAAAATAAGGACAAGAGTGTTTAAGATAGAAGAAACTGTATTTTGTTGGCAATACACGTTATTACCCTTGTGCCAAGCTGTGGTGTCTTGAAGGTTATTCAACAAGGGAAAGATATCTCTGATACATACAGGTTTCTCCCACTCAAATTTTTGTTGTGAACAAGTAACAGTTCAGATTCTCCAAAAGAGAGGTACAGATAGGTCACTGACAACTCTCTCTTACAGAGGCTTTAGCCCTATCATGTGAATGAACAGCAGCTGTCCCCCCTCTCTTTCTGGACCCTTCTTGCTCACCAGAGAAAGCGTAGTTTCTTCTAGTAAGTGGCCAAAGCCCCATGCCCGAGGGCCCAGTCTAGTCTTTTCAGCCCTGGGAGGAGCAGCTTCACCCACTAACTGAAAAATAATTAGCAACAGGCACAAAAGAAACCTCAGGATTTTGTAAGGATACAGCTTCTCAGGATGAATGTTAACATTTGTAATTTTGGGGGTTGGTAACACTAATCCTACTACTTAAACCTCTGAGTACTTCTAAATGGTCATTAGCATAAGCATCCAACAGGTATATACACTCAAAACAAATACTTAAGCATAAAATCAGCCAAAAGGGCTCTGTTCATTTACATAATTTGCCAGTACCTCTAAAGATTGGGCTTGCAAGTTGTAGAAATATCAGAATATACTTTCAGTAGTAGTGAATATTTGGTCCTAGCTCTTTAAAACCAGAATATGTTTAATTTAGAAATACAGTACATAAGTACATAGAGGCACATACCCCTTTCAGCTAAGCATATTTAAAATATATGGGCAACTTATGATTTCAAGAACTATTTTTATGGAAATACAGCATTAGAAAGGTCTTAACTATTATCCCAAACTCCTGTGGCTACACTTTTATTGAAAGTATGAAGTTGGGAGTACCTTGGCCATACATTTATATATGAAAGATACACCGAACCCTCAAGCTAGCTGTTCCAAAATCAGCCATTCTGCACAAAATTCAAAGCTAGAAAGACTGAAGAGTTCAAATTAAAATATTCAAGTGAATGATCACTGATGACCATTTCATTCCCCATGGTATTACCTTTCAAAGGCCAACAAGTGCTTCCCAGTCATTCATCTCTCTTGTAGTTCATGTTCAGTCCTATTAGAAGCTCCTACTTAAGTATTTATGGCCCGGTCACAGGAGGCTGGTGCTCAGCTGGCCATTTGTCTTCAAGTTCCTTCCCCGCCACTGCCAAAACATACAGTACCGCTTCCTTATCTACCTCACCATTAGGTGGCAATGCAGCAACATGCATCACTCACCTCACGTCACGGTGCCTGACACTGCACTTCATATTGCTGGCAACATTGATAGGAATGGAGACTTTTTAACCAACTTAAAAAATATTGTTTGTTTTTCTCTCCCTTGCACACCATTTGAGTTTAAGAAATTTGATCTACAATTCCCTGTCTCAAATTTTTAAGTACATATTCCTGTTTTTGTGTGACAAAGATTCCTTATGAAACTTCATTTTGCTTAAAAGAAAAGCTATCAAGCAAGGGTACTCTGATAGTGTGTCTGAAGGGCAGACAACAGTCTGGAAGGCCAAACAAGGTACCTGACAGCTGGTGGCACCCAGTTCTCCTGCAAACCATGGAAACATGAGGAGTCAATATCAGTACAAAACTGGAAGGCAGTGGCCTCAGTTATAACTTAAATCTCTTCACGCTCCATCACATCATTCAGAGAAGGTTTATTGAAATGCAAGGAGCAGAGGTAATCATACATAAGTTTTATCACAGGCTAAGGGTTCCCTCACCGCTCCAGTATGTCACTGACAACATACAGGACTATCACAAATGAGACTGTTTAGAGCATCAAGCATTGACTTAGTCCAACATCTGCTTAAACAAAAAAGGAGATTCTTTCACTTCAAATCTGCTCCTGTTTTGCTTTGATCTCTATTTTTATAACTTAAGAGTTCAGGAAGGGATGTTTAGGACAAACATGATGAACTTGAAATAAATTTAGGAGACTTGTCTTTTGCTTAGAAACCCAGAAATTTCACAGAACAAAAGGAGAGATGCTGCTTCATCCTGGGAGCAGAAGGATCATACAGAGGGTGAGAGCACGTAACTCTCTGTCCTGCCAAACTACTTAGCCCAGCCCAGATAAAAATCACTCCTTCAGACTTTTTATGAAGACCTCATTTCCACAACAGTCCTAAAATGCTACTTTCCTAACCACCAACAACCATTTAAAGCCTTAAAAAACAATGGATGTGCTTTAGGAGATGAATTCTGTAGTTATCAAGAAAAATTGCCAAATATTTCAGGGGAGGACTAGTTTGACCAGGAAACCATGTTCCACTCTTCAATCTGTCAGGCTGAATTGGGAAATAAGCTTGTCTCCTACAGGGAAAAAAAAATCTCAATGAAAAATATATTTTAAAAGTTAAAGATTTCACATTTAATTAAGAAAATACTTTTTTCAACTGAAAGTATAACTCAGTCAACATTTGAATGTCCTGGATTTCTCTTTGTCTTGCTTTGTTACATTCATAGTGCCAGAAAAGTAGCTTTTAACTAAGCAACAGCTGGAGTCAAACTCTCTGGGAATTGTGTTTTTGTCTATGCTCGGTCCGACTCCTAACCATACCACTTCCTCTAGAGGGACTCAAAGTCTTTTAAGTCACAGGGTCACAAGCTACGACATATGTAAGTGCTCTGCAGCAATTCAGCAAAAGCATTTGCAAATAGAAGAAGAGGGGGAAAAATTGCTTCTATTAAGTCTTATTCATTGACTCTTTAAAATTCCTGCAAAGAAATTCCATAGTCTGCTTATTTTGTTTGTGGACCGTAACATTGGCCTTTGCATTCAGCTTGTGTTATGAATTTCAGCTGTACCCGAGAGCCAAGAAGCCAACTGTGAAGAGTCAATGAAACAAGAGGCTCAAGTACAAACTCCTCTCCCCTCCCTCAGTGTCTTTCTACAGCAGATGGATACCACTAATTTAGATGAGGGAAACTGAAGATTCAAGCTCTTTGTATAATTTCATTTGAGAGAATAAGCACGCACAAAAGAAGAGACATGGAAAAGTCCAACTTCTACACAATGAAGTTTTAGCAGCTCTAGCCTATAACAAATCTCATTCTGGCTTGCAATGAAACCCGGCCTACTTAAATACAGACAACTAAACTAAAAGTAGTATCTACATCCAAAGACAACAGCACTTAAACTTTAATCTTTTTAAAAAAACCTCAACCCTCCATCTGGACCACAAGCATTCCTTTAAACTCATTTCATTCGACAAAAGACAACAACAGTGTTTTAAGGGCTTTCACTGAATCTCCCCTTGCCTGCTGTGTTCCTCTGGGCAAACTCTTTCAGGTCTGTTTTCGGTTAACTCAGTGACTGAGCTGCAGCAAAACATGCGTGCAGTATCCCCTGAAGCCTGACTGGTCCATACTCCTCACTACCATCTTCAAGATTTCTGTCTTCAGGTACGTCTTTCCACTCCTTCCCCTGCCTGCTAGCTTCTGAAAAATTGTACTTGCTCAGTTGCCCCCCTGAGGACAGGGAGCTCCACCTGACCGATCCAGATACTTTCCTCTAGTATGAAATGTAACACAAATTGTGAACAAAGTAGTAAAAACTCAAATACTTTTCCTCATAACAAAGGGTTGTGTGTTTTGTTTTTTTTTTTTTTTTTTTACAAGTCTCCTTCTCTTGCGTACACAGGTTTATCTTTCTAGGTGCAATCCCTGTATTCAGGGAGAGGGATGCAAAGCCATGGGCACACTGAGCGCAGTGGCTGATCTCCTCGTTCACACTCTTTGCCATGGGGAACTTTACAGAACAAGAGCGTTTTGTTTCAGAGTAGTGCCCATTTCCATCCACATTCTCCTTTCATTACCTGCACTCGGGCACCTTGCTAGCGGGTGGATCAGTAGCTCCTCAGTATCTGCCTCCTTGATTGCAGAGATTTCCATATACAACCATCCAAGTACAGCAGGACAAGTTGATGGAAAAGAGTACCTGTGACTGACTGAGAAGCCTTTACAGCTTTTCATGCATCAAGGAGCTGATGGAAGTAAGAAGCGTCCAGCACACATCTCCTCGGCAAAACTTGAGAATTTACCTTTGGGAGACAATAACAATTCATCTAAGTCAGATGGTGACAAGCAAACAGTCAGGGGGGATGTGTCTGTCTCCTTAGTCCTCACCCAAAGTGAACGTCTAATAATCCATATACAGCTACAGCCCCTTCTGAACAGTCTGCTTTAATTACATTTCCCCAAAATAAAAATTCAAAAGAAATCCGTTGATAGATACAGGTCATAGCTGCCTGTCCACAAATATGCCCTGAGTTTTTGTCAAAGGAGCTATAGGAGTCACGCATGAGCTGCTGTAACTGTTTAGTGACAGAGATAAATTAGGAAGGATAAGCAAAGCTGTGGTTTGAATTTTGCATTTCAGGTAAAAACATACAGATGAGATGGGGCAAGTTTTTCAGTAGCAATCATTTGATTCTGATATTTGTTCTCTGTGATGACACTGTCTCTCAGGAGCCCTGCAAAACCTGATCACCAACTTCAACCTGTAGCCCCATGCGATCTGTCCTATATCAGCAAACCAACAAAGCATGAGGATTTCAGCAAGCTGAAAAGAACATTTAATAAATAAGAAAGGTTTTAATCAGAGTGAAGCAGAAGCTCCATTTTAGCAAGCATTTTTTCCCTCACCAATTCTGTTATCACCATAATAACAATGCTAGTGAAGTGGAGAAAAAAAAATGTTTTATCAGAAAATGACCAAAGAATGACCTATAACACATTGTTTAACCTTCATGCTTAGTTATCACATGATGATTTATACCTGATAGGGGTTGACAGTTCAATTCAGCTCACATTTACCACACTCCAAGCCAGCAGCAGCACTACACAGGTAGGAAAATCTATAATCCCCATTTCTCATTGCTACAAAGATGACTTTTTGGTAATATAGCATTCTTAAAATTGTATACTGTGACTAAACACAAAGAGATAAAGTGAAATACACATCAGGCTACTCTGTGCATTTGTATTGAGAACAAAGCATTTCTCACTGTCAGCTTGAACCCAGGTCCAAGGTGTGCCTTTATGCAAGAAAGGCGTGAGGACCTTTGGTACACTCGTGTGACTTGCAGCATGGCCAAGCACACAAAGGGTTTGCAGCAGACTGAAGCGAGGCACAGATTTCAAAGGCTGAGAAGCACGGCTCTCTGGGAGCTTTCCATTATGCTTCATTTTAAAAAATAATGCCTGTAAAAGCTAGCAGCTATAATCACCCTGTTGAAAGCAGTGTTCAAGATTCATTTTCTTGCTGGTAACTTTATTTTACTTATCACTGACTTAGGCATTAATGATAAAAATGAGAATATATCAATTCTACACCATACCTATAACTCAGAAAATATTACAGGCCTAATCACACTTCTGTAGGAAGACTGCCAGACCAGTTGGTTTGTTGCATCTTTGGGTTGGTTTTTTGGGGGTGGGTTTGGGGGTTCTTTTGGTTTGGTTTTTTTTGTGGGTTTTGTTAACTGGTATGAAGTTCAGTATAATCAATGAACCCACACCACCATAAAAATCTATATGAAAGGTAGAGAAGGCAGCCAGGGATGAGCAGGTCCTACTCTGATTGATAAAGTTCACGTTCTTGCTACCTAAGAAGCACTAGACACAGTATGCACTAACTGTTCTGCAATAAATAATGCCAAGCACAGAGTGGATTATGCAAACCCGATAACAGCATCCTACAGTGCTCCCTTACAAAAAATAGGGTACAAGTTTGAGAGAACACCCTCCAAGCAAAAACCCTAATAAGAAAATATGAGCATTAAAAGGAGAACACTGTAAAAAAATTAACTTTATAGAAAACACAAGTACACAAGATGCAACCCTGTTTGCAAATTCAAAGCCCAAAATTATGTTACTAGAGTATTATTTACAAGGCAATATGACACTCAATCTGGGGAACTCAGTTTCAGGGAAATTTGTGCAATCTTTATCCTACCTCCTTTGCATGTCTGCTCAGTGCATTGGGGTATCATGCAACAAAAGGTAGCTGATTACAAATAAATGTCTATCAGATTACGTATTTACCATGCTTCCAGAAGACTAAATATAGTTGCTGGCAGCAGAAGAAAGCTATTATCCTAGGCATAATAAAAAATAAAGTAACCAACCACTGGGGCAAGATGACCAACTTTGTCTCCTTAAGACAGCAAAAAACATCTGGCTTGTCTCCACAGCTATAAGGACCAAGTGAGTCTGCCAAGATGACTTCCCTCACTGAGATCAGACTGGAGCAACAGATACCATTTTTCAGATGGTGGCTACAGAGTATAATTAACATTCAAAAGTTCTAGGATCATGGCATAGGGCACACAAGCTCTGAAGTAACTTCCCTGAGGACTGATCTATAAAAAGTCAGGAGGCAAGTCCAACATAAGTCCGGCCCTGTCCCGTCACTTGTCCTGCAAGCACCCCCAGGCATTCATTTCCCAAGAAGCAGCCTCTGAGGCTGTGGCAGTGCTGCAAAAACTGGCTTTTAGCTTTTACCACTGAAGCTACAGTTAGGTCTGATGCCAGCATTTTTATTGTACCAAAAAACAAACAAACAAACACCAAACAAGAAAAACCCCAAAAAAACACCACCCCAAAAAAAACCAAACCAACAACCACCACCACCACACCACGCAACAGAAAGGAAGTTAAGATTATCACCATTGTACATCTGAGCTAAGATGGAACAGAATTTAAGACAAAAACAGCATTTGTCACAGCCTTAGGGCCTTCCTCTACTGACTTCCAAAGGCTAGAGATGCTGAGCTTCTCCAGATATTGCAAAAATACCTTCTAATGAGAGGTGGTAGGAAGTCTCTTCAGAGGGGTCACTGCCAGCTCCCTCTAACAAGTTGTAGCTCTGCTAGAACAGTAGAAATCCCAATGATCACATGTCACTTCTATTTACAAAAAAATAAAAAAGGCAGCAAGCCAAAATTCAGAGTCAGATCAATAAACCATGCTTTTGTTTATCATTAAAAGAAGAACAGCATTACCATAACCTCTGCACATTAGGAAGACACATCTCAACCAGAGAAGGAGGTGCTCCTTACTTTGTGACAAAGCACTGCCCACAATTTATTCCCTTAATAGACAAGTAGAGAGTAGAATGGGGTGGTTAAAGACTTTTCTACCAGGCAGAGAAGAGGTAAGGTACCACAGCCATATGGAACCTTCATACTGATGTAGAAGCACGTTACTAAAGCCACACACAAACATAAACACACCCCTCCACAATCATCACAGTGTATTCCCAACATTTTCAAAACATATCTCCTAAGCTCCAGAACCACATAGTTAATAACATGACCACAAACATACAGGGTATAGGCTTTCTTGTGCTGTTGTACCTCTCTACAAACAGCCAGGCCGATTTATGACAAGTCACTGGCAATACCTGGTCAGACAGGGAGGCTTTCAGTACAGTAAGCAGTAGCAGTGCCCTCTCCTTGCCCCCACACCACAGCAGCCCCAGGGAAGGGGCAGCATCACCTCAGAAAAGGTTGAGCTTGCCCAGCCCTGCCCTCCAGCATCTAGCTTTGCCACCATCTTCTAATTTTTAAAATCCCATCTGGCTCTCTTAAAAAACATGAAAAGTCTTACTCTTGCTTTTTTGCACAGTAGCTCTGGAAATTTTTACCATTCATGTCCCCCAAAAAGTGACTGGCTGGCACAGCAAGAGCTGGCTCCAACAGATATTCCCAAACCCACTCTTCTAGCCTCACTGCTTTTTTCCAGGGGAGCAGACACACACACTGTGTAAGTCACTTCCAGTTTCTGCTGTTCTCATGAGATACTGTACAATTTAGGGTGCATCATAAAACAAAACCCTAGAGATGACACAAGTTCAAAGTGCAGATGCTGAACTTTAAAACACAGGTTCAGCTGGGTCTGTGCACTCTTATTATTTGTATTGTTAAAGCACAGGGGAAGGTGGGAGGGAAAGTTGTGAAAACGTTAAGGGGAAGTCAGAAGAAAAGGCAAAGCTGGCAGTGAAATGACAGAGGTTAATTCTACCAGATTTTCCGTAGGTGCAAAAGATTTTGTTCAGTTGTGGGAGATTCTGGGTTTTAAATTGTTTTTATTAACTCCTTCCCCAGCATATCAGGACAGAGGGGCATTTGGAGCCCAAATGACTAATTTATTTATTTTTTATTACCAAAGCAAATGAAACAGACTTCAAAAATTTAGAATGATGGATTCTGCAGACATAAAAATCAATTTTTCTTCCCAGTTTTGTTCATCTCTGCCAAGTTACAATTCATTGCAGATTTTTTGCATCTGCATTTTAAATCCTCAAACATAATGTTCATATTGCAAAGTAATAGACTTCAGAGCTGCAGAGTGATACAAAGAGCTATGGCCAATCTGTTGTGAGCAAAGTGTAGATCTTTCTGTTACAGGCACAGTCTTCTGTATAATATTTCTGTATCGCTCTGCAGCAGGGCGAGCGCTAGTCTCCCAGCTAGTAGCTGAGTTCATTTCACCTATATTTTCTCAACTACTTGCTAAAGCAGTGAACCAGATTAAGCTGGTTTCCACTGCCTATGACAGGATATTAGCTATTGAGAGGCTGCATACATTAACTGCCAGAACAGATGAGTGCTTTAACACTTACAAATCACGGGAGAGGAAGAATAGAGCAAGAAGAGATCATTCACGTGCTCCTCGTTTAGATATGCTGATATCTTATCAGCTCACAACAGACAAGCCAGATGTGGAGGTGAGCAGAATTCAAGTACAAAAAAAAAACCTGTCTGCAAGCGTGGGCGGCGCATACCACAGGAGTGCAAACGAGAGCGTTCTCAGAGGTGCTTAGCTCCAGCACTGCAGAAATTCCAGCCGTCAAAAAACTCAATCATATATGGAAATTAAATCTCAATCCCCTGGTGAAAAAAACATAGGAGGGTCAGGGCAGGCATAAACTTCCTTGATTCAGCACAGGCAGAGAGCTTGCCTTGTTACTGACATTCCTTAATGGCAATCTATTACTGGGGAAATGACATGAATTCTGCTTAATCCCCATTTTGCTGCATATTGCTGTTCGCTCATGCAGGAATTTCCATTTGTTTCAGCCTTCCACAAGGTTATTCAAGGGGCAGTGCAAAAACTTAAAAGGATTGCTCAGAGATTATTCTCCCAGAAGCTCCTCTATAGTACGAGAAAAGTCTCTATTGCCTTTATGGACTAGATAAAGGCTGAGGTTTCCCATACACATATAATGTTTGTTTAAATGAGTACAGTAACTTTACATTAGAGGAAACACATTTATTTCTGTATATAAACAGAAGCATGAAAGACTAAGGACAGCTGTGCATCTGTTTATCTATAACATATACACTATTATCTAACTTGGGGCAAACAGACATTTTAACCTCTCCTTCAGCACCTGATGTATCATTTCTTTCATACTCAAATGCCTTCCTGTGGCTGCTCCTGCTCGCAGATGTTAGAGCTGCTTGGGCGAGTGGTGTGGAATGGGACTGTTCATGTCACACCAAAGGCAGGTAGTGGGAAGGAAAGGGGTAAAGCCCTCCTTTCTTCAATCTCACTTCACTCTATATCAGTTCCTTTCTTTCACTTCATAAAGCATCACCATTTCAAGTGCTAAAGCACTTTTGCACAGCACAAAAAAATTAAGACACAAATTCCTTTAAAGCCAATGGAAAAGGGGAAGACTCAGAATTTGCTAGGATTAGACCATTCCAATCCTAAAGTGACTTGATTCATTGATTAAAAAGTAAAAGATGTAGCTATCAGAGCCACCATGGCTTTCTGCAAGCAGCCAGAACTTGACCAGTTTTCCCCTTACCCTCCTAGTCCAGTTACTGCTGTCCATGGGGTATCTGAAGAGCGAGAAGCTATTAGACCAAAATGAGGGTAACTGGATCTGGCTCCCCAAGATCTAAGCATATCTGCTAGCACCTAGTGATAGTGGGAGCAGGCAGGTACAGAGAGAAGAAAACTGTCAGCTTGGCGCTCCAAAAGCACGTTCCACGAGGACAAGAGGCTCGGAAAAGTGACCGAGGAGCATAGTTAAATGCACAGAAATTCCAGAGGTGCCAGCAGCGAGGGCAACCCTCCATACCGCTTTCCTCAAGGGCTGATCTCAAACAAGATGTTTGGGTGTTTACAGCTGCAGCAGTTTAACTACCACTACTACCAGAGAAGCACAAAATGTTTCATTTCTCTAATACTTGTTCATTGAAATAGGTAGACTTGGCTAGAGCAGAATAATTCACTACTTTCTGAATCATTGCAGTTAAAAAGAATATTCAATACTGAGGGAAGAGTTAATTACTTTACTTCAATACTTTCTAATACAAGATTTGAGGCATCACCAAAAGAGAGAAACACTTTTAACTACTAAAAGGACTAACGAAAGTTGAAACAAACCGTTTACCTTCAGATGAAGTTTGTTTAATGTTTAAATGTTTGTGGATTTTTAAAGGTTTAGGTCAATCAAAATAAGATTAGGTTTTTTTGCAGTCAAATATTAACACAGTTCTAACAGCTAAATTGATGCAAAAATGGTGGATAAGTTAGCCCTTACAGGGTAAGGAATGACAGCATGTCCCTCTAACAGTGATCTGGGAAAAAGAGAGTCCTAGAAATCTCTAAAATAGGGAGAAGGAAGGCAATTAATTCCACATTTCCCAAAACATTTTTTGAGTGTGTTGGTTGGGCTATTAAAAACACAGTTATTTATAGAAACCTGTAGGACTCATGTGAAAGCAGACCTTGTTAGGAGAAGTACTCATTTTGGACCAGCCAAGTATAATGTGTGCAGTGCTTTTATACCTGCAGGGCATTTCCTTGGGGTAGAGCCAACACATTAGAATGCAGATTTCTGCGGTATACAGTCTCCTTCTCCCATATTTCTAGAGGGTAGTCTTCCCCAGGGAGAAGAGGGACAACTGAGACCTATTAAAAAAAAAAATCAAAACATAGAGGCACTGGCTGACTACCTCCCCTTCAAAAAGGGGAGAGATATACACACACATATATATACACCTAATTGCATGCCTTATAAGCAATAACTTTCTCTCTCTCTCTTTGAGGGGAGAGACCGCACACACATACATAAGACCCTTGAGTTTCGTCCTGATATTTTTATTTTTTTTCCCCACCTATGTTCCATTTTTAGTGGCTGGCATTGTTTTTTAATGGATGTTTAAGCTATAACTTCAATTTTTTTCCCTAATGAGATCTGAAAGTAGAAGAAAACACACCAGGCTATGTTTCCATAAAATACATTCATGCTTCCTATGACCTATTACTTTAATAGGTAGATCTAAACTTGTAAAAAGGGTGTGCTTACAGTTTTGTTACCTGACACCCTGTAAAACCCTACTCCATACAGAAGGGACAAAATCAAAATTCCATCTTGATTTTGTTGGTGAGACAAACCTTTCCACAAATCATCAGGATGAAAGAGCAGCTAGTCTTTGTTTGCTAGTATTTACAATGCTGTCAGTCAGAACAGATGCAGATACAGCTTGAGGATGCTGAGGGACAACACTGTGACCAGACAAACATGCTGCACCAAGCAGTGCAGGGAGGGATGCTCACACCAGCAAATGGTGAACCTACACCTTGCTGGCTATCATAATTTAGAGCATTTCTTAGTTTCTCAAGGCACTGAAACTTCTACACCTCTGAGAAGTCCATGCGCTTAGAAGACATCTGAATATCAGCTTATAGATTTATGTACATTTTCTACCTAATTACTTCCAGCTTCTGTTTGGGCATACAGAAAAGCTATGCAGCTTCCTATATCCAAGACATTTTTAAAAAAAAAAATCTCTGGAATAAAACTGTTTTCTGTTTGGAACCAGAAACATGGTACCAATCAAGAGGTAAAACTTAGCACCGACACAGCATTAGGGGAGTGTCAAACCAGAACTCCTGCCCTCCTATTCAAAGGCCTTTTTCAAGCCTGGACATCAGTCAATGCAGTTCAAGCCTTTTTTTTTTTTTTTTTTTTCTTCAGATTGTTGACATCTGTTCCTGCAATTTCCTGTCAAATTCTCCTTCCCCTTCCACCATCTTTACTCTCCTACTCACTTTACTAAGAGAATAAAGAGGCAGACTGCTCTAATTTCTTCCTTACTCAGCCACCAATTTACACAAAGCTTATAGAAACTTTTCTGGAAGTCTTCTACCTACCTGTCTAGTTTGGTTAAAATTAGCCAATAAGTGAGGTAGGATGTGGGACAAGGGATTGGCAGTTGGACAGACTGAAAGTACAAGCCTATTTCCATAAAAAAAAAAACAACACCCAAACATTATTAACAAATTCAAGGAAACAGGAAACTGAATCCATGCCCATAATTCTCACAGATTACTTTGTTGCTGTTACTGGGATCATTTCATTCATTCTTGGCCAGGTGTGTATCCTTTAGAAACGTAGACTTTTCAGGAAATTATTAAGAACCTAAAATAACAGAGTCACAATCTTGACCAGAAGTGCAGATGTAAACCAGGGTAAGTTTTTTCATTGCACGTTAGCACTCCCAATAACCTTAACTAGCAACCAAGGAAGCAGTACCCGGAGTGCTAGCAGGCACTGTCAACAACGTCTTCCCATGCAGTCCTGCACAGTTATCAATGCACAAAGCCTTCAGGCTCAGGAAGTAAGTAGTCATTGATCAATAGCATAGACAACCTCCAAATACGTTTGCACTGTTACAGCCATGTGGTGTGTTACACCATTACTTTTAGCCATTTTATCTCCTGGATCATCCTTTCTTCCCTTAGCAATTAATAATACCAGTAATTACTACATGAAGTCATACTTCTTTAAAAGCATAATTGCAACTTCCACTCCCAGCTAACACAAGGTAACAATCATTTGTGTGACGAACCTTGGCATTATTGAACCCAGAGCTAAAGTACAGAGAGCAGATGACAAACAGTCCAAAGAAATACTTGCACTATGGATTTTATCACCAAATCATAAAGTTATTTTCTTCTTCTGCCTAGGAACATACAATTATTTAGTATTCATGTTACAGTGCAGTCCCATCCCAGGCTGATTTAAAGCCTGCATTATAATTGCTAATGATTACTCATGAAAAAGAGACTATTATATGTAAAAACTGCAATCAGTGCTAATCTATTCACCTATCCATTTTATACTGATACATTTTCTAAACAAAGCTCTGCCTGAATTGCTCATAATTAGCTTCTATTCTTACATTTTTAATTGCTCTTCTCCCCCTCCCATTTTCAAAGAGAACACTTTACATATCTTCAGACTTTTTTTTTTTTTTAAAAAATACTTGGACTGAATTTTTATGAGTGAAAACCTGACACTGTACAAATTTGGAGTTTTAAAATAACTCCTATGTTGTCAAATACTAAATGCCTAAGCAGTGTTTCAGGAAATAAATATTTTAAAACAAGATCACAATTTCAAGCACAGCATCAGTCTATATAGTCTGAGAGCATGTAAGAGTTACAGTACTAAGGGAGAAGAGGTAGCTTAGCTGCCTCTTTTTTTTTTTTCCTCTCTCAAAAGCCAAGTGCATTCTGCCCCTCATCTGCAGACTGTCAAGAGCCTGGTAATCAAGAGACATTTGGCACTCCAACTGGGAAAAACACTACATTTAAGGGTCTCTCTATTCTGAAACTCTAGTGCTGTTATGCCAGCTCTAGTATAGACAATATTGGAGATGCTCTTCCCACTCCACTGTCCTTCAGATACCTGGGCTGCATTGACTGGAAAGACAATTAGAAAAGCTCACATGTAAGAGACAACAGAGCATCCTCTGCAGTGCGTAGCTTAAGTCGTCCTAGATATTAGATAATGTGTCTTGCTTAGAAGTACCTCCCTGTCAAAGTGATGCTTAGAGAAAATGGAATTCAAATTGTAATTCCAATTCTGGTATTTTCTTCTTCCCACTCTATGAAAAATCGATCCCACTTTATATCCAGAATAATATCTTATCTCTGGTTCTCAGAGGGCAAGAAGGAATGCATTTGACTTTAGCTACAGGCTGAAGGCAGCAGCTTGTTGCTAAGTGTTCTCTGCCAAATCCTCTGCACACGAAAAGTTACGTAAAAGCAGACACAATTATCCTGTTTTGGCACATTTGACTTGTGGAAAAGCCACTGATTTTAATGAACTGTTCCTCTGCTAAAGCACTTAAGTGGCATTTGCTAATGCTTGTCTACACATGAATTTCAGGAGCTGTTGGATCACACTCTCAACCTGCAAGAGTCCTTCACCACCAGTTTTTGCAAATTACAAAGTGTTGCACTAATCAGTAGATGCTTTCCATCTCCATAAATACAGGAGAGCTCTTAGGCACTAATGCTACAGTGACTGAAGGAACTCATGCCAAAACGTTTTATTCCTTTCAGAAGCCTTGCATTTTCAAACAACAGAAAAGGAAAGGTGCATAACTGCACAAGTTTGGATCATGAAAAGTTCAGAGCTAAAAGTGACAGAATTCACAGTATAAGTCTAGATTTGCAAGCTGTACTGGGAAGAAGTCCATGGATGGATTTCTAATCAAGCCAGATAGCATCATGAACTGTTTCTCTTTGCACCTGTATTTACAAACTCACATCAACTTTGCAAGATTTGTGCATGTGCATCATGAGCATTCATGAGAAAACCATGCATACAATTACATAATCACACACATTCTATTTCCAGTCAAATATCCCAGCAGAGCACCTATGGTTTGGCTTCAAGGCAAAACTGCCTGACACATCTAGGAAAAGTTGCCTTTAATATTTGCTGGCCTCACTGTTGATCAGGTTTAGCTTAAAAGCACGACTTGCCATATCCTCAGAATTGTTCCAGCATATACTTGCAACACATTCAAGTACCCCCGCCGGCACAAACAGCGAAGCGCGGGAAAAAGGCAAATCTTTTTTACCTCTAGACCCACCATGCTCAGGACCAGAGGAGGACATTATCATAGGCAAATTTAAAGGAAGTCAATAACATTGCAGTAGAAGTATGGAATGGAGGAGAAAATGCAATCTGGTTAGCAGGATTTTTCAGATTCTGCCTTTTTCTTTCAATACCACCTGTACTGGGCCTGGCTGGGATGGCATTAACTGTCCTTGTAGCAGCCCGTGTAGTGCTGTACTTTGCATTTGTAGCTAGAATAGCACTGATAACACACCAGCGTTGTGGCCATTGCTGAGCAGTACTCACGCAGCAGCAAGGCTTGCTTTCTCTCCAACCTCACCCCTCTCCCCAAAGGCCAGTATGCTGGTGGGGGGCAAGATGCTGGGAAGGGACATAGCTTGGACAGCTGACCCAGATTAACCAAAAGGGATATTCCTTACCATGTGACATTGTACTCAGCAATAAAAAAACTGAGGGAAAGGAGGAGGACAACATTTGTGGTTAATGCACACGTCTTCCAAAGGAACTGTTACACATACTAGGGCCCTGCTTCCCAGGAAGTACCTGGACATCTGCCTGCTGATAGGAAGTAGAGAATAGATTTCCTCTTTTTGCTTTGCTTCTATATGCAGTCTTTGCTTTTCTCATTAAACTGCCTTTATCTCAGCCCATGAGCTTGTCCATCATCTTTTCCCTTCCTTCCCCATTGAGGAAGGGGAATGAGAGAGCACCTGGGTCTGGCAGCCAGCTGAGGTCAAACCACCACAGCATCATATCCATTTTAGAGCAAAAACTGACATTGCCTGTGTTTTGAAGTAAAGTTAAGGTTCAGTTTAATTATTAAAAACTTGTACCTAAGATCATCTTGAGGTTCCCAGTTATGCTGGCACAACAGGAGCCCCAGTACACCAACACCACACTCACGTTCATGGTTTAATAAAACAGAACAAGGTGAACATTGCCAATTTTAAGACTTATAATCCTGCTGCACAAGCCAAATAATTCACATACAATCCAGGTATGTAAAACTACTACACTTATTTGATGTGGTAGCTTCTCTATAAGGATTTAAGTGTCCTCAGGAGATGAAAGCCTTAAAAAACCCAGCAACAACAAAAAATCCTGTGCAGCCCATCAATGCTTCCAGCCACCTGAGCAATAAAGTTCTCTCTAGTTGCAGCTGTATCACCCTAAGTGTTTTCCTTTGTCTCTCAAGGGGGGGGGGGGGAGGGAGGGAGATTGCAACTGCTTTGTGTGCCCAGAGGTATCACAAGAAAAGTAATTATTCATTCTATTGCCTTATCCTTGTGCCAAGAACATGGCCATCTTTTATGAGCCTCTATTTGAATCAAAACTGCTGTGTTTTGAACAGAGCCGTCAATCATATTTAGGACTTACACAAGCCTTTCCCAAGACTTCATGAAATAAAAACAAAATCATTTGATTATCTGCCATTCATGTGTACTTGGTAAGTTGAAGAAAGTTAAGTTTCAAATCCTTTACCACAAAGCAAACATTCCTTCATGAAGTGCCTCTCTATCTAAAGACATAATGTCAGCTTGGAAGAACAAAGAGTGATGGATTTCCTCTTATTGTATCATACACCAGACCCTTACAACAAGCAAAGACTTCAATTTTGAAAGAACTGTCAGAAAGTGCCTGGAATTTTGACCCCCAACTGAAGGGATATTGATTACTATGTCCTGCATGTACATATAGGAATTGTCCTCCTTGTAGGAAGGGACATAGGAAAAGCAAAGTAAAAAAGAGCTAATGAAGATGGCCACTACATAACCTCTTCCGTGATGCCCTGTGCACAACAGTACCCTCAACATTACTGGGTCCTGGGAACAGCCATTAGTACTAAGTTTCCACAGAGCCACACTACAAGAAGGAAGAGCTTGAAAACCAGCTTTTAGACAAAGCTCCACAGCATTGGGTGATCCCAGCTGGCATAGGATCCAGGAAAACAAGCTTGAATTGTAAATTCCTTACTTGGGAGATGGAGTAAATTCATCCAGATCTGCAAGAAACGCAGATCTTTTCTTCTTGAAAACTCTCCCTCCTTGCTGAGGCACTACCAGTGAAGCTGTGTTTCCTGTAGAATATTCTTACTTTCCCCAAATGCTACGCACCAGCCACCTCTCTGCCCTCTGACTGAACTCTGCTTTGCACCCAGCTGCACACACTCTAAGTTGATTTCCTGCATTATTTCTTTTTACTCCCAACATATTTCAGCTCAATCTTCAAAAAACATCCCCTTTCCCTGTCTTTACTAGTAGCATGACATGCCAACTGCAGACCTAGCAATATCTGCTAGGTCAGCAGTTGTCTACATCTCATATTCTATAACATCCTTGGCTTTCGCAGCATAGAAGCCCTAACATGTAAGAAAGATCTGAAGACAGCAGCTAGTGAGCAAAATTCTGCTACATCTAAGACCTTGTCATAGGTTTTTGAAACTAGATGAATCCCAGGTACTTCTCAGCCTGAGAAGTTTACCATTTCTACTTCAGTGAAAACATATTTGCTGTATTTACAATGTAACTTAGGCAGACACTTTTATTCAGATTGATGGTATTTTAGTTCACTTTGGGAAAAAAAAATCAAACTAGAGCTAAGCTAAATTAGAAGAATTTGCCTTTCCCTTTCACATTTTCCCCAAACTATTAATCCTCGTCATTAAGGGAAACAAGCGTGTACAGCATTCATATGTTGTGGAGGCAAACTGCTGATTTCAGCATTGCCTGGCATTATGTCAGCTCTATAGGCAAAATTTATGAGCATACTTTACTTCTTCCCACATGTTTAATACTTCCCACATGCAGTTTCATTTTCATTTCAAAAACACCAGTGAACCACTCATTTTTGTCGTAGCTCAGGATCAGAGTAGCACTAAGCAATCTTAAGATAGGTGAGAAATGGAACTAGAAAACAACTCCTGACTGGTATGACAGATCAGTCAAAAACCTACTGATTTTAATTATTGCAGCCAAAACTAACCTACAGTGGCTCTCAAAGTGCTTTGCCATGTTATTGTAGGATACCCATTCTTAATTACAGTTTGAAATACACTACCTCAGTATCTTTTGAAGACCACTGATTAGCTAATTACTTTTATTAGCTATCACTAAAGCAGCATATATTTTTGCCTTGTAGGAATTTTACATGCACTTGCTGCAGTAAATGAGGATGCTACGTTAATATGAAAGATCTGAGTACTCTACAGAGCCTGCAGGAATTAAAACAATAGTGCATCTGCTAAACACCGATTATGACATGATTGTTAGCGTGCTGACACTTATGGGTGGAAAAAACTAGTTGGCATAAAATGCATACTTCTCCGCAGTTGGTGCTTTTCTGTGCCAAAACATACTTCTAAATGAAGCAGTGATTTGGGTATCTGAAATAAGTGGCAGCTTCCAAGGCTCCAAGTTGCCTTATACCACATGGGGCAGTTGCTGAGAAATCTCAGAAACAAAAACGTTCTTGCAAAGCCAACAGCTCAGTGCGGAGTTAGACAGCCACAGAACATCTTAGCAACTCAACTGATGTCAGCCTTCTAGTTTGATCCTAAAATGAATTTGTTAGCCAAACAATCATCTGTGGACAAGAAAGCAGCTCTGTGCTGCATATTTTTGCAAGCATTCTGTAGTTTTTCTTATGTTGCTGTAGCATAATGACTTTTCATACTGATAGAAGAACAAACCAGTGCTTTAATTTTGAAAGTGTCATTACTTATATATCCAATTTTCATGAATTAAAGTTTAAGTAGAAAGCATAAATGAATGCTGAAGTTATGCATTTTTCTTCAGATTTATTCTTATTTCACATGGTGACTACAGAATATAATATACATTCAGTTCTAGTTGTAAAGTCATACAACCAAGTTTAACTGAATTGCATCCAAAAAATACAGATGAAAAATTCTAAAGTATGTGTAACTAGTACCTTTTATATCTTCAGCTTTCATCAAATTACAAACTTAACTAGAAATTACATAAAGTAATTAATCACATGAATAATTAACACTTTATGTTTAGAACCAGTTCTGCAACTAAGAAAATTTCAGATTGCAAACAATTGACTTCATTTTTTGAAGACTCACTGAAGAAGTACTTCAGTGTGCATTATGAATTAGGCAGTAGTTTATACATTAAAACCAGTGTCAGACTCAAGTCAGGTGACATTCACATACAAAATAAGTGAAGCATAAGTGGCATGCAAGGCAAAGCCTGAAGCAGATGAAAGAAAAAGAGGACAGGTATATCTGTATATAGTAGGCATGTTTTTTTTTAAAAAAAAAAAAAGCAGAAGTCTTCATGTTTGAAAGACCACAGTACAGTTTACTATATTAATTTCCAAAGGAATTGTTTTAACTGTATTTATACGCATAACATACACAAAACCCATAGATACACAGATCAATCCGATTCCACATTATAAAGGTAACAAGTCACAAATGTTTTATGGATCCTTTAAGTAGAAATCATGAACAGGACCTGGTAGCTGCAATTTTGAAGCAGGAATTCCTAACCTAATGTACAACGTAGTAAGCGGGATGCAGCATTTAGTTACATAACTCTGCTATTGGGCAACAAGTTCTATTTTTGAGGAATATATAGAAGTTTTTGCTAGAAAAACACCACATAGATTTTGTTTATATTTCTATTCAACTTTGTATTTACATATAAACTTGTAAAAGGTAAAAAAACCCCAAAGACCTACTAAAAATTCTTATAATGTTATCAAAACTGACTTATTTACCTCCTTTTTGTTTTCCAGTCCTTGTTCAATCTGATGGTGAATGCTGTATATCTAATCATAATCCTGCTGTTATCACAGCTGTTATGTGCTTTATTTTTGATGACTCAAAGACAGATGTCCCAAAATTGCCCTAGATCCCTGCCAGCCTTTTCAATTGCATTATACAATCAATTAAACTTTCCTGACCCTATTCCTGTCTCTAGATAAAATTCAGACGTTGACACTTCAAAGCAGCAAATCATGTGTGTAAATTGGTTCTAATGACAGCTATAGATGTGTAGTCATATGCAAATAGAGTATTATCAAACATTAAAATGTCCAGGAGCAATAGCTAGATGGATGCAGTCAAGAAAAATTAAGTAGAAAACACATACTCCAGATACTTCCCACAGTATGTAATGCAATTAAACAGAAGCAAAGGGAAATTCACACTAGAAACTGCCTCTCTCCTGCCGTGCCTATTTATTCCCCATCATCTGTTATTATTGTTGAGAATCTTCACATTGTGTCCCAATTAAGCAAATCTCTCAGAATTAATAAGGGTTCGCCTTCTCTATCACCACATCTTTAATGTTTGGAACTGAAAACATTGGCACCTCATGCTGTACGCGAGTGTGAGCAGTTAGAATAATAACAATTGTAAGATGTGCTTGCCAAAAAATGATTACAAGTGAAGCTTTATTGCAAGGGTGTCTTGTTTAGGAGGATTTAGCACAATTCGATGGGGTGACAGCAGTTGTCAGCCATTGATACTGAACATAATAACTATTAAAAAGACAACTTATTTATTGCATATTCAGAGTGTTAAGCCATTGTTGGGGCATGTTCAGAATAGATATTATTTTGCTATGGTTTGTTAGTCTCTTATAATGGAGATTTTAAAATCACTCCAGAATAAATTTTTTTCTTTGACATTCTACTCAGTAAGTTTCATAGAGCTCAATGACAACAAGATGACAGCATTCAAAATCTCCTAAGAGTATGACTAAATCATCTTATCCAAAGCATTTCTTGCTCCTAAGTTACCTGTGAAAAGATACTGAATAATAGAGCAGAATCCTTGAAATGTTTCAGTTGCATCAGTCTTATCATTACTGCTTTTACTTCCTTTGTGTTTTCAAGCTATTTCTCATGGCTTTTTGCCATTCCTTTTCAAAAAATATTAGGAAAGGATATGAGGAAATTATGCCTTACCAAGGAACTCTACCATTTATTTCTACCTTACAATATAGGGCAAGCTGATAAGTTAAGATGTAAAACAGGTTTCAAGAACTATGACTGAAAGACCTTCCAGGTTTTTCCTGAAATGCAAGTCCTCCACTTGAAGTCCTGAATCTTCCCAATAAGCATCAGCAACCATTCTGCAGATGTTTTGTCTTTTATAGCCATCCCTGATATTGCACCAGGAAAAAAAAAAAAATAAAAAAATATATGAATGGTCCTCAGAAAAAACTTGAGAGGAGAATTCAGGGAGTATGATTTTATTTAAGAATTTCTAGTATAATATGCTAGCTCAACACAGCTGTCTGCCTAACACTGCCTGTTTTTTCATGATCTTACTCTCTGCCCCTCACCTTCACTCTGCTGAAGGAGCCTCTGCATCATACTCAGAAAAGGGCTAATGATGAAGATGTTTCTGTTGCAGCACACAGACAGCACATGATACAGCGGTTCTCCACAGCCATTTGAGGTGGTCACCTCCTCCGCATTTAGGCTGTAGCCAGCTAACGTTGCACATAGCATACTAATATTTAGCACAACCAAAGTTAAAGGAAAGCAAGGATCCATTTTTCTCCTGCACATTATTTCGGAGAGAAGAAAATAGCAGCTACACACCTGTGAAACTGCAGTGAAAAGCAGCAGCTATATTGGGATCCCTCTAATCAGAGGAGGAAAAACTTTGAGAAAAAATAATAATCATAGGACACATGCAACTCAGCCAAATTGGCCTCTTGTACGTCTTTTTCCAGACTACCCCTGCATTGTGCATCAACTCAGGCCAATATCCTACTTTTTGTTCACCTGTGTAAGGCAAAAGGAAGGGACTGGAAAGTCAACAGTATTATTTAGCATTTAAAGCCAAATCATTCCTTTTCTGTCCTGAATTCACATAAGGATAATTTGTACCTTCAGGAAAAGTGAAGCACACGAAGGGAGTTTGGCCTTGATTAGACACCAGAGCAGTAAACTGGATTTCCCTGTTTCTCTGCTCTGTATTGTATTCTCACACGCACGCCGGAAGTACGTTAAGATGTAAAGCTAAAACATTTATTCACGTTCTCCCATTTCTTCTTCCCCTACATTGCTTTCCTTGCCCAAGGAATGTAACTTGGATAACACAAGCAGAGACTATTTTTAATGTCAGGCAAGTTACCAGTTCCTTATGTCTGGTAAAGTAGTAAAAGCTCCTGGACACGTTACAAAGCTTCCCCAGAAGCCCTGGCAACTGCTTGAAGTCGACTGCAGATTCATTAAATCAGGGGAAAGTCTTCAGTCGCGTGTAAAGAGATAAAACTGGAAGACTCTGACAATCTCAAACTATTCTAGTACTGAATATATATGCTCTTTAGCTATACTTTATCATTTTTCCAGGTCTGTATGGGTGACAGATAGATGCATAAACATGGCTTATTTGCCAACAAATACAGCACCTTTTCTGCCTCACTGAAACAAAAATAGATACCCATCTCATTCATAGACAGCACAGCGCTCTAAAGTTACCTGTTGAGCTCTCGTGCCACAGTCACTGAACAGAACTAAACAAAAATACACAAGGAAATATTTCATAATACACCTGTTATAAATGTACATAAGGGAGATAAACACAGGCTTAGCTTGTTTTTGTTTCAGAACAAACATGTTCTAGTCCAACGCCAGTGCTTAAGATACTAAATGGTATTCTTCTCTTAGGAGATTTTGATGGGATTGTACATACATTAAAAATAGTGTTTTTCCATTAAGTGCTTCTTCAAGACTCACCCTTTCTGACTGGGAAGCTACATTATAAAGTAATAGTAGATCCAAGACCAGTTGTTGCATTTATAAACCTTGTGGGGACAAAATGGCCACTCAGATGAAGACACACCTACCTGACCAGGTGCTGACAGTCTACTCGGACTGTTTACCACTCACAAGTCTTCCCCACCACCACCCTTAAATGTTGTAAACACTTCAGAAATTCAGCCACGACACTAACACTGTGCAAGCTAGACCGTATTTTGAGAACACAATTTCCTTGTTTTGTCTTAGGCTCGGACCCACTCATCCCGAATTTCACCCAAGTCTCTCCCTTTTACCTCATCATCAGAAATACTTGACACAGCACAAGGATTTAAGTGAAATTGAGGTGGATGAAAGTGGGCCATAAAACACAATTCGGCTGCGTTTGAGTTAGAACTTAGATCTTAGTTTAAATTTGTTAGTACTTAACTGTTGAAGAAAGACACAATTCTTTTATTTGGCCTATCTTACAGGTACACAGAGTTATCTAAAAGGCTGGAGAAAGATTTTTTTAATTTAAACTGACAAGTGAGTTTAACTGAACCTAAAGTTAAATCTTGCTTCTAACTTAAAGCACATCACTTCCTCAATGCAGCCTTTCTGACTTCAATTTTGATTCTTGTTTCTCTGCCCTATAAAAGGCTTCAAACTAAGCCAAAGAATTCCCCCAAAATACATGCCTTCTGTGGCTGCTGTGGTTACAGGCAGCTGTGCATATAACACAGACTCATCTAACTTGTGTCAGCAAACAGGCTGGCTCAATCCTCTGTTTCAGCATTTGGGACCACAATTCTAGCCTCCAGTCACATTTGCTGCCTTCACCTTTCCTCAGTATCCACCATCTGGTACAGATTTTAATTATCAGGAATCTTTTAACTGAATGGGTAGATTTTAGGTCAAACCTTTGGTGAATGCTTTTTTCCTGCTAAAATTCAGCCAATTCAGACATACAGGTTTTGCCACTTAAGAGTGTTCTTTCAGATGGACTCGTATGAATAGTTCTCTCCTTTTTCTACACATTACTGCACAGTTTATTTTGAACTACCACAAAACTCAGTTATCCCAAAAGATCTTTCATCCATAGAACTATCCATCTTTGAACTCCTACCACATTTTTGGAAGAAACTTTCTCCCCCTCACACAAATTAAACATTTGCCACAAAGGCAAGATCACCAAAATCTCTAGGTTGCCATGAAGCTTAAAATCCACACAACTTGGTGAAACACTGTAAAGAGACAAGCACATTCGAAGGGCATAAATAAGGCAGTTCAATAAAATAGTGACAATGTGTATAAGTCTGTTTTCAGATTCTAAACCACAGTGTCTTTGATATTGTATACTGCAGTCAAAGGAAAGCTGTTAATAAAATTAAAATAATTAAAGTAATTATTTCAAAATAGTAAGAAGTGCCAACTCTATCATCCATTAGGCCTCTTTACTAGATAAAACAACATTAAAAGTACATGTCAGAAGCAAACTCAGGAAAATCAGTGTGGGTGTATCTCTAACTCAACAAGCATATCAGATTTCAGACATACCCAAACCACATAAAGTAATTCCAATCATGTTTTGTTTTTTAAAGACTTTCCACACCATTTTACATAGTCATAAACAGCTTAAATAAGATCTTCCTTAAGAAAACAAGGTAACTATTCATCTGTGTTTATGATGAATTTATATTTGACATCAATGTGTTTATTGCATCATTCATTAGTATATTACCCTAAATAAGGGCCTCTTACCTAAAGCAGAAAGGTTTTGCAAGCACTTAATGTATATTGAGATAATTCAAGAGCTCTTCTGAATGAACAACCTAATCTGATCTACACATACTGTTCCTGCAGGACAGGCCCATCTCCGTCCTGTTTGATCACAGCTCTTCTGTGGAATCTGAAAGTGGGAAATGTCATGCTGAGTGTCAGAAAAATTCTCATTCAAGTGTGAGCTTTGGGCACACCTCTCACAGGGCTTTAATTTCTTACCACATGACTACTGTTCCACATGTCCTCTTATTTCAATTTGAAACATTTCCTAATTATCTTTTTATCTTGTTAAAGGGTGAAAAGTCTCCAAGTAGTGCTTTTCTCTGGAGATTTGTTTCTACCAGGGAGACTTTGTCAATATGTGCAGTCTGATTTAGTGTCCTTTTGAATTCATCCAGGTCTAAGCCTATTCCTTTGCCACAATCAAGCAGGTAGGCTAACTATAAAATAACAAAATAATTCAAATATTTTCCTTTCTTCTTTTCAAATTGTTAGCATTTAAAGCAAATTTCCCCTTACATACCTCTTCCTTCTTTGTAATTGCAATATCATCTCATAGAAGCTTTTCACCTACACCTCTGTGTGTGCTACTATCTTCACCTTCTGTTTCACTGTCAGACAAGGCAGTTCTCTGGCTGAGAAAAGGTAGAAAACATTTAACATGCTCTGTTATGAGCACTAACAATGAATTGGTAGACTCAGTATGATCTACTTCACGAGCTCAACACACATAGTTCCTAGTACTAAGAAACAATAGAAGTTATAACAACTTCAATCCATGATCTTCTACCTTGATTTCTATAATACAAGTGTAAATCAGTACCTAGAGTTCAAACCCTGACAAGTCTGCATACAGTAGCTACATTTTAGCTGATACTCAAGTGGAGCTATCACCAAAAAAGAGAATGAGATTTTCAGAGCCATGCAAGCAGTGTCTTGAAACAGTTTTTACTCAAGTTGATAAAAGTTCACTGACAGCACAGACATTGCAGCATCACAGCTTTTGAAATACTAGCCTGGGACACAGTGTCCAAATAAGTGAAATTCTTGCTTAGGTCACTGTTGTTATCTATTTGCAGCCATTAAGCTTTCTGTTAAAATAAGTGTCTCAATAGCATTGGCTAATACATCAGTTTTCATACTCTATAACCAAATACCAAGTTCAATTCCCTTACAGCTTGGGGGTTTTTCAGGGTGGATTCCCAAGGCTGGACAAGAAATGCACAGAGACCCTGGAATTAAAGAAAAGGAACTGTTCCCCTGGTGGCAGAAGCCACAATGTGCATCCCAAGGCAGGAAGGTCTAGGAAGCTGCATCACCATATTTCATCACAAAATCAGGACCTCACACAACACACCAGTCAGGACTAATGTCCCCATAACCTCCCTGGTAAATCCAAGTCTATTTCAAGTTGCATTTACACAACTAAAATGAATTTACACAACTAAAAATCAAGTTAACTTGGAAGAAATTCTCATCTAATCCCCAGATGGGCTAGTAACCAAAACTAAGTAAACAGAGCAATGGGAAATCTGATGTTTGAAGCTCTTCTATTCTGCTGCGTTTACCCTATGACCTAAGACAAATCTTTTCACCTCTTTCTGTGCTTGCTTATACTCCTTCAAGAGCTGAATTCACATTTCACATGTTTCACATTTATAACACTGATCAGTATACAAGTAGTGTGAAGTTACACAAATGACTAGTAAGTTCTCATTCTCCACCATGAGACCAGATGGTCAGTTATTCTTACATACAACTAATTTTATAATTATACTGGGCTGACCTTGGAGCATATCGCAAGCCCCAGTACTGAGAAAATGCATGCTTTATAAGCTGTACTAGATTCAGCAACACAAAGTAATAATTCAAACTCTTGCTGAAATTCTCAACACAAAACGTACTGGACAAACAAGCACTACAGTCTTAAATCTCGAGGTAACCCCTCCATTCTCCGGAAGAACCTACCCACCAGTTCGTCATCAAGCACTCCGAAAACTTTCTTTTCTTAGTACTACACTTGCACAACACACCTAAATTGCTGAAAGAGTCAGCCTTATACCACAATACAACTCCTTGCTTGGCAATTGGTAGACCTCATGCTATGGTCTCTGGAAGCAACAGAGACCAATTTGTGTATGATCTATTAACATTCATCCTTTACTCTGAAACTCTAGTGTCCAGTCCAATTTTATATTTATGAGCACTACTCCAAACAAGCAAAAGGCCTCCCTGCTGCTTTCTGCAGAATGAAAGCATGTGTCAGACAGGAAGCAGAGAAAGCTATTTCAGGATTATCTGTTTGGCTCAAAGTTAAACAGAATTTTAAGATGAAAATGCAGCAGTTCTTTAAAACAACATAACACCTTTGTGTTTTTTCAAGAGTATTTAATATGAAAAGCCATAAATTCATATAATTTGTTAGCTTTAAAAAAAAGGCAAAAGAAAAATTTCAATTTGAGGTCTTTGATAACAGCAGCCTGGGTGAAAGGCTACTCATTTCTTTAGAAGAAAGGAGTTTCTTCAGAAGATAAGGATCTGGGTTAACAAAAGGTTAATATCTGTCACCTGACAGAGATCAGTATCTCCCCATTCCAGTGGCTAACATTACAGGGGCTACAACAATTAAACCATAAGAAAGCCATAACCAATGTAATGTAATAGTTGTATTAGTCAGGCAGATCATTTTACATTGCTGGGTTTTCTGAAAGATGCCATGAGGATTCCAGATGTAAATTCTTGGTGAAAAAGGAAATGATAGGAGTGTCTCAAAGATTTATTTTTACTTTCTGTTCAGCACAGTGAGCACATGGTAGAATAACGAGTCCATTCATTCATAATTGCAGATGTTTTACACATCTTGCTGAAACATGTGCATTAATATGTTATATGGAGCTCTCTCTTCTGTTTCCAAAGTATTACAATAATTATTCTTTGATTTGCACATTTGAAGTGTATACATATATGCATAAACTCTTCTGAGCTCCTGTTACAGTCATCACTATTACAACTCATGTCAATCACAAATCAAATCCTCTCATCACTGGAAGGTGGGATGCCGTACAGTCATTGATACTAACCATACAGTTCATACTCTGATAGGTTCTGGCAAGCCAAGGAACTACAATTCGTTCCTGCACATAGTGTGAACCTCTTCACCCATGTTAGCCGATAACAGCACCTCATATAACATGGATATTTATATTACCACTGTAAGATTATTTCCAGTCATTCTGGAAATCTCATAAGCTAGCTGGTTCCTGTATACAAAACCTTCATAGTATTCAAAGATACTGTTTCAAACAAAGCAAAAAAATACTAAGCAGTAAGAGAACACAAGATTTCAGGGAATAACAAAAGGGCTTTTCTTAAGTCAAGTATTAAAACTCTTCAGATTAATTTCTTTCTATTCCATAGATTTATTTTTTTTCTTTTGAGTCTCCCTTCCTCTCCTGCTCTCTTCCCCTTCCTTGCCCTCCAAATCAGCAAGGTAGTTTCCTATAAAATGCTATATTCCTTCCAGTTTTATAATCAATGCTTTTTTAGCCTAATATGCTTCCAGAGGCATTCTACCTCTAACCATGTTGCCCAAATATTATTCTTTACATCTTTCTCAGTACTGCCAACTTGTCCTACCTGTAAGATGCTTTGCCAACATATTTGTTCGGGTTTTGTTAGTAACAGTGATATTCATACAATCACTGCATCCCATTTCCCTTACTACTTATGATCTTTTTACACAGAGTTCACTTGTATGAAAAAGTTCAACTGATGCTTTTTAAACTTGAGCACCTATGGCTAGTCACTTAAGCACAAGCATAAATACAAAAGGAGCTGCCTGGTTTTCAGAAGTCCCAAGCCCTTCAAGCCTACATTGACTGTAATATGTACTTTGCCTCCTCAGCTGCTCCAAAACAGAATCTACTATTTCCAAGGTCTTGGTATAGGACTCAGGTGCTTAGCTAAATTGCAAACTGGATCAGATCAGTCAACTTGGACTACTTCATTATAAAAATATTTTATTCAAAGTATTTAAATATCATCCCAAAGCACATATCTATCTATAGTTTTATGATAGAAGAGATTAAGAAAAATATCAGTAACCCCAGAATCATTTGCAAGGCCAAGATCAAAACAGACACTGAACAGGCTGAAAATAAGTTACTGGACTACTGGTGACCAGAGCACGAAGCTCAAGATTAATTTTCTTTCAACAGAATAACACTTCAAATTTGCGCTTAGTTCCCATTTCAAAGTAACACTATTTTGCCTTTGATTTCTTTTTATGTTAACACTGTAACCATAGCATAAAGCCTGGCACATTAGGAATGACTAGTACTAAGTAGTAATTTGAAAAACTTTCCATAAGCTTACTCCAGGAATAAGCGCCTGGTACACAGTGTGACAGTCCCCATAGTTACATTACCACAAAAGCACAAAGAGAGCCACTCAAAAGGCTACGGAGGGGTTGGGGATTTTTGTTTGTTGTAAGAGGTATGTGCTTCTCACGATGAAGGAAAAAAAATCATCGAGAAATTAATACAAGATAAACTCTTGAATACTGCAAGGGTAATTGGCAGCTTGATCTTCATCAGAAGTCCCTTGAACATCCTGGTTATGTTTGGTAACAAGATTACAGAGAGACACACGAGGCCTCTCCCTGCCCAACAACCTCTTTCCTCTCATGTTGGTTAAATTACTTGTTGCATTAAAAACTCATCATAATTATGAAAACTACAGCTCAAAATTCTCATTATATAGCACTAAAAATGCCTCAGTGGAGCTAAGCTAGCAGTCCCAGTCCACAGATCTTACTTGGGGCAAAGCTGCCACCTGACAACAGCAGTAGACACCAATCTGAAACTAGTACGTACCCCACAGAGACTTAAAAGAAATCTTTTTTGCTACATCTTATTTTACACGAACCTATTTGTTCTACATACTTGAAGTACTTTAGATGCTCCCCTAAGTTGCTTTCCACTTTCATAAATAAACAAAGAAATAAAAGCCAACATGCATTCTTTGGACACCCTCTCCAGTTTTGACATGAGCATCCTGAGTACCAGGCAGCACATCTCAACCTCCTGGGCACATCCTCAGCCAGAAAGGGAGGGAACACGTACAGAAGGCACAGTGTCCTCAGTTTCCCCTCTGTGCCCACAGCTCTAATGATTAATTCCCTCAACACAAACGGATGTGGTAATATTTGTGCAAGTTGCCTCTAGTTCAAGGGAAAGGCAGGTGGAGGTGTGCACCAATAGGTAACAGAGCTCTTACAAACTACGAAACTGTTTATAATGCTAGCATTCTGTTATGTTTGGTCTATGCTGACATGGATTTATGCTGCATGGACTGCATCCAAGGTCTTTCTTTTCCAGGGAATAGTGAAACATTTCTCAGTGCTCTCTGTACATTCCCCTGCCATACAAAAAGACCCAGCTGGGGACATTTCCCTATCCTTTTCAATAATAGAGAGATCTGCATTTTCACATGCTCTCACACACAGCACACCTCACACACTTGCTTGAGGTTTCCAGTTTACCTGGATGCTTGATTGTTCCTCATGTAAGCAAAGTCAGAAAGAGATTTTTTTTTTTTAAACACAGAAATAAAATTGTACTTTCCCCCCTAAACTACTGAGTTTTCATATAGTTAGCCTCAAAGATTACCTACAGCAGGAAAAAATGATGTTTCATGTTATTTGACTAGAAAGGAACATAACGAAGAGTTATTGGCAACCTAATTTCCCCAGGAAAGGAGGAAAAAAATAATTTGGAAGTCTCCACATAAAGCAACTTGGCCCAACCTGCCACCAAAACACTGTACAACAGCTCTTTTGAGCTTTCAGTGTTTTCCAGCACATTTCTACCTTACCAATGGATCATACCTGTAATTTTGTTTAGTCTACAGTTATGCACAGGTAACCCACTGAAGAAGATTCCTATTAGTGATGGATATAGACTGACATTCTCATTAAAAAATGATGCATCGTTATTCTTGCTGGAGCACAGGTAAAGTTTATTTTTACCCTATAATTTCTACCTAGTCAGAATGAGTTAAGAGGCTTGCATTTATAAAGCGTACATGATACAAAATGAATTATAAGCATGTCAAAGTAGGAGAAAGAATTAGTGATGATGGCTGAATCTCAGAAGAACTTCAGGTTCAATTCACAAAGGGTCTTATTTGAACTTTATACAAAAATATATGAATCTGAAAAACTGGGGTGAACACAGAAACAGCAACTGTCACAGCCTCTCAACCCCACTCGTAGCTTTCCGTCCAGGTAAGAAATACTATAAATATTATTCTTTTAGGATTTTGGTATTTCTGCTTGTAGTCACTGCTGAAGTTGGGAATTGCAATGTAACACCCAGACAATAAGCCAAGGAAAGTTACATTTTGGATTTGGGCTAGACAAGTCATATATTAATTCATGTTCAACATAATCAAGTTTATTTACCTAAAACACATATTGTAATATGCTATAGTTCCTGCAAAGAACAAAAATCTAACCATAGATCAAGGGACTCGTCACAGGGTTGTGAAGCACAGGAAATAACGTACAAGGCAAAACCCCCACTGAATCCACATTTTTGGATAATTGTTGTAGCTTCTCATATGGATGAATGCTCTTGAGACAACAGATACAAGCTATTAAGCTGGAGCACTGAAAATTTAGTTTACACAAATATCTTCTTTTCCTATCAGATTTTTTTTCATGACTAAAGGCAAGGGGGAAGTATGAGAAACAAATTTGCCATGAAAAGCTGTTTTTCATCCATGTGAAAAAGTCAAATTTTCCCAATGTGGTGATTAAGCAAAAATTAATGATTTTGCCTGGAGGATGCATTTCTTTCACTGTGTCATGAAAAACCATGATCTATTGAACTAATAGCAGGTTTTGTATGGAAAGGTAATTTTCCTCTGGATCAGAAATTTAAAAAAAACCAGGAATACTTACAAACATACATGTTTTCTTGTATAGACAACGATAATAAGAAACATGAAACCCGAGGGGGGGTTGTTTCATGGTTTGGGGTTTTTTGGGGGTTTTTAAGGAGTTCTATATTCTTTGTGTATCACATTTAGGTTAAAAAAGTAAACATCTACTATGCAAAACCTAAATTATTCTGCACATGGCATCGCATTAGGCAGGCTTTGAATTTTTTCCCTTGAATAATAAAAGCTTGTGTGTTGCAGACACTACAGCAATGAAACAAAATCTACAGAAGAAAATGGAATTATATAGCCTTAAGCATTACGTTATGTGGAGCCTGCATGCTGTTCTTTGTTAAACAAGTGCCATACTCCCTGTCTGTCAGGGCTCCCATTTTCAGCAATAGTTCAGCTCTGCTTCTCCAAGTGACACATAGCAAGGAAAATAAGGTTTTCAATGAAGCTTCACACAATTAAAATGGTAAATATTTTACATACTATTCTGGTGTCTGCAGGAGGTAAAGCTTCACATGGAGCTAACTTATCCTCCACAGCAAAGGAAATGAAGCAGTTTCAGCCATCAGATGGCATGCCTAAATACGTGCTCCAAAGAGATTGCACATGCTTTGCTTTGTTTTAATAAAAAAAGGGGGAGGTGGGGAAGAGGACAAATTACAAAGAGAACAGTTCAATCTTGTAAGACATGCAGTACCTATGGGTCATACTGTACAATTGATTTTTCAGTAGAACTCTTCTTTGATTTCTATAGGGAGTTTATCTTAAAAATTGATGAGGCAATATGCCCTTATTAAAGCAGCCATGTTAGGAAAAAAATCTTACCTGTTTAATGTTCACTGCTGCTCCCACTGAAGTCTGACAAAGCCAACTATTGCAATAGAACAAGATCATCTCCCTTCAAGCCTCAATTTTTAAAAGCTCTTAGACACAAAAAGCTAGCTTGCAGAATAGGATAGATACAGCTGTTTGCAAATAAAGTTTGGCAAGTGCCTAAGAACTTGCAGGATTGGAGCCCAAATCAGGTGGGTTGTTAAAGTCACTTGCCTCTACCCTCTTGCTTAGAACTACAAGGAGTAGGTTAAATGGAACAGAAGCACAAGCAGAATACACACATACAGAAGCAGAATTTATCTGCCCCAAGTGTTCCAACTTCTTAACTGGGAAACAATCAATATTTTGCAGTGCCTTTATAAGGCTAACAGGGTGTAATCCTACCAAGATTTGGCCCAGGTTGTCTTACCTTCTTAGCCCATTCATAGAAAGGTGCACCCACTGAACGAGCCACAGGAGGGCTCCACCATTGCTCCCAGAATACCATTCCAGGCTACCCAGAACTCAGCACAAAAGATTAGTGGTTAGAATAGGAAATAACACTGTCGCTTAGCCGGGGTTATTTAAACAACATGCAAAAGGTCTGTTATAAAAGGGTTAAAAAGTTTTGAAATGCTACACTGCAGTTAATAACAGAAGCGACTTACTGAAGGGTTTCACATGTCACACTTACTGGTTCTTCGATTTAAAAAAAAAAAACCTAAAAAACACAGGAACAAGGAAAGATCAGTGACATTGCCTACCTTTTGTCTATAACTGCCTGCAAAAACAAGGTAACATATTTCACTTTTATGTGTCATACGGGAGACTTTCATGTGTGCAGCACAAAGGCTGATGTCTGTAACAGCAAATCTGCTTTGCACAGTTATTACACACCATTTATATCACAACAACTTGAGTCTGTGCTCAGTCCAAGTCCCCCCTCCGTCCTCAGCTGCACACAAACATTGCACATTTTCTCCCATAAAGCCCAAGAACAGAGATAAAGATTTGAAAATCACTGAGTCACAAGGGTGAGAGAGTTGGAAAGTTAACAACATGACAGCACCATGTGCTAGAACTCAGCAACAAAAAAGTTCCAGATGCATAGTGCCTTCTCTGGAGGAAAAATAAGCTAAACAAACCTATGTCTTTCATTTTCCCAACCAATTTGCAAATTCACAGAATAGTTTTGCATCAGAAAAAAAAAAAACAAAAAACAACAAACCAACAAACAGAGAGAGGAGGGGCATGTCTCAAGTGCTGACAGCAGCAATAACATTCTGAGAGGTTTTGGAAACACCTGGTGTAACGAGCATAGCTTACAACCTACATGTTTGGGATCTCCTAACAGTATAAGGCATCTTGTGAAATTCTGGTGTTACACTAGGCTATTAAAACAGAGAACTGGTTCCATCTCTGCATGGCATCCTGCAAAATCATGACCAAGTTTCACACTGATAAATAGTTTGAAGAGGTTAGAAAGACAGTAAGACTAAGCTACAGCACATTTTTCAATTGAATATTTAGCCAAACTGCTATATTACATTAAAAAACCTTTATTGCTTTTGAGCAAATTACAATTGATTGTTGGATAGATATTTGCAAAAATGATCCACTGTTCATTCAGATCAGCCCAACATTACAATTCCTAATGTGTTCTGACTTAAAAAAAATAAAATAGTATCTAAAAAAATTTTAAAAATAAAAGTTACTAATAATAGTGATTTTCACTTTCAAAGCATCAGCAGCTGTGACAGTAACCAAGCAATTAAAGAGCTCTCTTTGGCTTGATGAGATTTCATATACCAACATCGTAACTCCTAAAGCCATTCATGTAGACTAGAGGACACCACAGTCCAAAAAACTGTTTAACACCTCCCTTTGAAAACCACCTCTGCCAGAAGAGTGGGAGAACACCACAGAGCAACCCTTTTACTTATCCGTTGCCGTTTAGACCAAGTTCAGACAACAGTATGCTGCAGCAAGTGGTATCTTCGGTCTTCAATTAACTCTTGAAAAGGCAGCTCTCGCTTAAAGGGATGAAAGAGTGAAAAAGATTCAGACATTCTGCTGTCTGACTACACGTTCACTGACAGAGAAATATGGCAGAATTACACTGTATAGAAAATAAATGCATGGTTTTTCTTCAGAGTCAGAAACTATCATCTTTAGCTTCCATATGACTTCTAATTGCATACTCCAAGATAACAGAAGCAAGGATAGACAAACATAACTCAGTCCTGTAATGCAACAAAAGGTCTCAATACACAAGTACAGTACACATGGACTGCCAGGCACTATGCGCCTTTCTAGACTGTCCTGAGGAACTAACAAAAGTTTTGCACCAGTAATAATCACATTCATCAAATATTCCACCAAGAAATTGTTCTGCAAAGTAAAGCCAGAGAAAGTTTCCACCAAGACGTGATTTATAGCTTCTATTCTTAAACTTAATCCATGATCTATAGTAAAACTAACAAAATAGAGGAATACCATAGGATGTTAGAGGATTGCCGTACTCTTCAAATTCTCTGCAAGTTATTATGCTGTTTAAAGATACATCCCTCAACCTGTGGGGTTTTGTTAGGCAATGGTGGTGGGTGGGGGTTACCTTGCCTTACCATACAGGATGCAATACAGAGAATGTTACGCTAAGAAGTAATATTCTCTGTCAGCAGAAGCGAAGCTTGGGTATGGAGACAATCATGGGGAAGGGGACTGGACACAATAACGTCTAGCAAACATTTGATCCACCACCTGTGGTAACAGGGAGAACACCCCAGAGAAACCTCGCACAGTTAGAAACAACTCCTAGGTATATGTTTAAACAATTAGTGTATGAATCAAAAAATGTATTTGTATCAAATTTGACATTTTATCAATGATACAGAAGTGCCTTGCTTTTCTAAGGCAAAAGAATAAAGTTCTCAGCCCTGTTTTCCTCTTTTTATTTGACATTTCCTCATAACAACAAAAAACTTCAGAAGGGAATAGCACATTTGCCATGGAGAAATAAGGTGCAACAGTAGGAACACAATAGCTAGCATATAGGAGATAGAATAAGGAATCAAAAAGTTCTTCAGTACTCCTGTCATAAAAGCTTTCAGGCATTCCCTTATCTTATAAATAACCTCACGTAGGGATACACAGGCCTTCATTAATACAACCTCCTATTGAAAGGACAGCATTCTACAGCAAAGCTTCATGATACAAGACCCAGTGCAAGAATGCACAATAACTCAGAATTTCATTTGGTTTCTATCCAGACAAACTGAGACAAGTAGGTTTTAGCTTCAGATAAACTACAATTCTCCAAATCATCATAGAAAAATTCTGCAGCCTTTTCCCAGAATCTACTTTGTGACTATCCTACAAAACATGTTAGAGATTTACCATGGCATTTTATATGCTTTGCTTTTTCTTAAGGTACCTCGTTTTATTCATTGTCTTTGAGCTGAGGGAGCACATAAGTGCATAACTCATCCCTTCTGAGCAACAGGCCACCCAAAATTTCTGATTTCACAAGGTAGATAGTTCACCTGAGTTTCAGCCTCAAAATCTATGATAGATGCCTAAATGTGAAAGCCTTTACATTAGCTCATCCTGCCTGGCAAAAGCTGCAAGGTTCTGCCATGACTGGCAAGTCTTCCATTTCAAAACACAAGAGTTTTCAATGGAACATCAGCAACGCTGTTACGGCACTGTTGGAACAATACAACTGAAGACTTGCCACCAGTTTTTACACAGGTCTTTCATATAAACATAGTTTTCTGCACATAAATTGAGAGTGCCTTCAATAGAAATGTTTGCATTTCAACAGAAGTCTCCTGTGAGTGATCTAGCTTGTCTCCAAGATCAGAGAGACTTGCATTAATATCTTCTGGCTTGCATAAGAAAACCCACCCAAAACTGAAAGTTTAGTGAACTGCAGAAAAACAGCCAGGGGAAAGAAGAGGAAACAGAATCAATAAAACAAGATCATCCTCCAGAAATAGGACTGAATACAAATACAGATTAGCCTGGCAAACTAAACATTTCTAGTGAGTCTGATATGTCACTGTGTTGCTGAAATTAGAGAAACTATGTAGGAAGCAATTAGTTACTGTAGCTTCTCCCTACTTAAAATGATTATTCGAGGTTATATTGTAATACACAGTTGGTCATACCAATTCAGCATGTAACTGTTGGCATGAAGAAATACCATTTATTCAACCTCAACTTCAAAAATCAAATCGAGCGGAGAGAAATAACAATTCTTTTCTTGACCCATTCTGCATTTATACCCCAATTCTATGCCCAACACACAGCGTTGTTGCATACATTGTATGAGTGTCCTCCTTAATTAAAGCTTTATTTGAACCTCCCCCCTCCTTCCACTCTTGGTTAGATCAAAACTGTAGAAACAAAAACTGAAACATGCCAGGGGTGTGGAAGGAGAGAAGAAGAGACACTATTTAACAAAGTAGGCTAATGGTGGTGGGGAGGAAGGGGGTTGATTTTCACATCTCGGAACTGTTCAGCCTGCAAATATTACAGAAATCACATCTGGGAACAAAGCTCTGCTTTAAGTAAGTTCACCCATGAGTGTTGCTAAGCAATGGAGAAAAGGCAAGGGAGAGGGAGAGTGCCTCACTTCAGGATTAGAAGGATAGATAGGAGATAAAAAAGTAAGGCTTCTATATAGCCTTATTTATATGAACTTTCTAGTTTTGTTTTTATTGCCTGTCTTCCAAACTATTTCTACCACCATTAATCAGATCTATTTCAGTATCTGTACACCAATAAGTACCCAGCACGCAGAGAGTTGTGCTGCATCCTGGAGCACTGGCACAAGCAGTTATGCACCAGAACTGTCAACATCTGTCTCTGGATTAAACAGGTAAGAACCAGAGAAACTGTCCTGATGCAACTATTATAGAATTTGCTGTCTATATTTTAGAGAAATACTGCAGACACTTGCTTTTATGTAACTTAAACTATGTACGGTAAGGAAAATAAAATGCTTGTGATAGCTACAGCTTTTCTATTCTTATGCTAGTAGTTACAGAAAAATGTGTATTTTATCACACAAGATAAATAACTGTCGTATCTTCACCTGATTTCAGTGAAGTTTTTCTGTCCACTCTCTACTAGCATCTTGATATTGTAGCAGTTTCTTGTTCTGCTTTAGTAAGATTACTTCCAATCTTTAGGAAAGCAACTATGCATTTTCAACTGTAGACAAATGCACTGCCTCTTATATTACTTCACGGCAGAAAACATTTGTTGCCTTGTTCAGCTAAATGCCTCCGTAAACCATAGTATGTACATTTGTAAAGCATGCATTGTCGGAACTGTAAATTGAATTCTTTGTTTCATTTTTACATGGCAGCAGTCTTTTTTTTAAATCATCATAAATACTCTGGAATGCTCATCTCTATTATTCTGAATTATACTCCGTATGCCAAGACATTTGCAGCCTTCCAGGTCATTTCATAGGCATTAAACTTTTACTGTATACCTGTCTTTTTAACATTTGCTAACAACTCATCTGGAAAGAGATGACGGTTGTTGCCGACTAACAGATGTCTGCATACACAGCATGAACTAGTAGCATTTCTCAGCCTGAGATCCTAGATTATGACTAACTACCTAGTCAGTATTCTAGTTAGAAAGGCCTTTCCCAAAATTCAGGGTATTTAAATATATCACTTCTACAGCACTGCAGCAGTGTTCCCTGCACACGAGATGCACTTCCCTGACAGGCAAATGGCATTTAACAGACTGAATAATAAAGACCAATCAAGAAGATTCAGTCTTGTAATCACATTTGCATGTTGTACACCTTAATATTTTGAAAATCAGAGACTCCGAACCAAATATTTTAAAAGCTCAAAGAAGCTCAGGCATTGTAAAAAGGCAAGTTAAGCCACACATTGAAGAAACAACCTACAAGTTTTCCATTGAAAGGCGATAAATGAATTACTGAGATCAGAGAGTTTCCCATGCCTAACAAAATAGGTCACCTCTTGTACTATACTGTATTTACACACACAGTCAGCAGCAAATCAGTGGGCAGTTGCTTTTACAGCTGGGCAGACACAGTCAAACCATTTTTCATCCTCCAAGAAATCGTACAGGCAGTCCACTACAAAGTGATCAAGTAGAAATATAAACTAGGGTGGAAGAAAGATCCTGTGGATAACCATGTTATCAGTTTCATTTAGTAAATCTCTTGAAATGGATGGCATGTAGAAAGCCTACAGAGGTACTTGATGTTGCATTGCCTAATTGACCTAATTTTTTTTCCTTTTGCTTTTCATTAATAAAAAGCAAGGAAGGAGAGAAGAAGAAATCTTTCCTATCAGCAGCAGCAGGGGTTGCTGCAGGAAGATGATAATTCCCTCCTGCTACTCTGCTGACAACAACCAAGCTTCACAGGAGGAGCAAGGCATTTTAATCATGGAATTGAAAAATACAGCAGTTTCTAAAGCTTCATCTCACCTTGGCTGACTTATATTTATTTTGGATCAACTAGCTTATGGTGGAATTGTTATGTATGGAAGATAACAGATGAGGAAGAATTCAGTGTCATTTTAGTTTGTCAGTGCATAAGAGGCAGGGTGTCTATGTATATAAACACTTTTGGAGCATCCCAGATAAGCAGGGACCACTGAATTCCTTAACAGCACAGTGCAAACTTGAGGGTTCCCTACCACCATGTTAAGTGTTTTATAAATGCTGTACTTTAAAATACATAGAATTAAATGGAAAATAGGAAAAATATTAACAACTGACAAGTCAGAGTCCAATGTCCACTAAAGTCATCAGAAAACCTGTGACAGATTATCATTAAAGCAAAGACACCCCCATAATGGGCTGCTAAGATAAATGCAAATCTTGAGTCAAAGACAGTCAGGCACCCCCAAAATTAAAAATTTGGGCACACAGCAGCTTACAGGCAGCAGCTTTGGGCATGTGGCACAACATCTGTTACAAAAACACTAGAAAGCAGACCTGCAGCAAACTGGACCACTGCCAGCTCTCAAGATTGCCCTCCCCACCCCCCCCAACAAGACTGTCAAGTAAATGGACAGATGGCAGCCGATGCGCTCACAGGATAGTTAGCTCAGTTAACAATCAAGTATGCTAAATGATTTCAGATTCGCTTTGCACCAGGCATTGTATTTTCTATTGAATCATTAACACTATGTCCTAATAGGAACATAGTTTGGCGTTAAGAAACTGGTGGATACTGTATTTTACAAGACAGTTTCTCTGGAACAATTTGTCAGGGAACAGAAGATCTGCCTTCATGAATAAAGTCAGAATCTGCCAAGTTTACTGGGCTGGTTTGCCCATAATTTTAATTCTACAGTATTTGAAGAATGAGGATAGAAACAACCATTAAGATGCAGGTCAGTTAATACACAAGTTCTCCCACAGATACGCTCAGCTGAAAGAGCAGGGTAGATGTTAACAGCACACAGGATACTGTACCACAGGGCTCTTCTGCCTTACCCTGCTGTTCTGCCTGCCCAGTGCGGCACATCGCACTGAGCTCTCCTGGACAGGACAGCTACCACAAGCAACCCTCTGGGTGACATGCTTGCCATCTGAGTGTACAGATGTAAGGATTCATCCCTGGAAAACTAAAATTTCTTGGCTTTTAATGGGGGCAATCTGTAAACAAAATTTGGCCTTCATACCTGAAGGGGCAAATAATTTAGTACTGAACACTAGCAAGTAGCATACAGGTGGACTTTTGACCCCAGCATTACAAAATACATCTTTTAATTCTTCCTCTTTATGTCTTTAGCAGCATGTTTATAGACTCAGTGATTGAATTAACTCAATTTATTTGCTTTTCCATAAAGTACCAGGGCAAGAATAATATCTCAAAAAATATGTTGTTTTATCTTTAAATTGTGTGTGTGTCCCCCTTTGTTTCTGTTGCATATCCATTTTATCCATCCACTCAAAATACCATGCAGATAAACAGCTGGTCAAAGAAGTAATTAGCTACAATCCAAGAAGTTCTTTATCACATATTTGGCTCCCATAACCATTTTCTTCATCACTGTTGCACCCAGTAAGTACCCTGGAAAAAAAAAAAAAAAAAAACCACACACACCACCACCACCCCTTTTTCTGCCTGCATTAGAAAAATCCTTTAGCAGAAAGGGGGAAGAAAAAACCCCACCAAGAAAAAAAGTGAAAAAGCAGAGAAGGACTAGGGGGAGAGAACACCACAAATTAGCTCTCCTGAAGGAGGTGGGAGTTGTGCCATGGACCTGAGTGAAGCCAGCACCTCACGCTTCTTATTTGTTAGCTCAATTGCAGAAAGTAGGACTGAAGAAAACAGAAAAATGTAAAGCATTTCTAACAGGCAATCAACAAATTAGTGGTCTACACAGTCAGGTAACTGCCTACTGCAGAACAGCAGATTATCTGACTGGTGCTGTGAGACTTGTGCTTTGGACTCACTCTTTGAGCTCTCCAGAAGCACAGACCTTACACTGCTTTTAAGCGCTCAACCAAGAGAAGCTGATCTGTGTGGCATGCTACAATGATCTGGAAAACTCACAGCAGTGAGCCTGCCTATGGTCAGTCTATCAACATTATATGTAGATCTTCTGTTAGCCTTCCCTTTCTGCTACAACACTGGTATTCTTTAGAGATAGTTATAGACCATTGCCATAGTTATACAGGGAAAATCAGCAGTAGCAGCCCAGAACTCATATGCCTTGTGCTCTTCTAATTCAGACATGGAGAAGTGTTACAAAAGTTTCAGAACAGGAACAAGAACTCTGCCATTGCACTGGGCTCCTTAGCCTGCTCTGTGTGGCTTTCCTCTCTTGAAAAGGAGACAATGTTGTGATTACTATAGTGTGTGATCACCAGAGCAGGGAAGTCGGAGATGCAATTTTTTTTTTTTTTTTTAAAAAGTGCAAGTTTGTCAAAAATGGAGTCAGGGAAGCAACTTCATTTTCTGGTTCAACTTTATGAACATCTGATTAGACCTTAGTGAAATTTAATCTTTGCCTTCCAGGCCTTCTGAAAAAAAGTCTTCTGAGGTCACAAAGCATCAAGAGAGGAGAGACATCACTCAACTATAGGAAAACAGCTGAAAAACAATTGTTTTTCTTGGCACTAATCACCTGGTAAGTCTGCACACAATGCCATTAAAAAGTAGATCATGGAAAAGCCACACATTGCTATTTTCAACAAAGTAAAAAATACGCTTTATCAGATAGAAAGTCATAAAATAAAGTGAAAGAGACAGGAAAAATTAGCTACAAAAATAATTAGGAATGCCAGACATTCAGAAGATAATATTTGTTCATAAAGCTAAGACAGTCATAGACACACAAAGTTTGGCTCCCAGTAGTCCTGCAGTGGTAACTTATTTCTCTTTTTATTTTTTGTTCCTGCTACATATTTACAGCAAAAACCAAACCTAGCAGATACATATTTTTATGTCATCAGCCCTTCGCCAGAACAATTCTTCTTCAAAACCACTCATTAGGCTGGAATCAACAAAACTCAAGTTCCAGTCTTCTTTTTCAGCCACAGGGTCCACACTTCCCTCTTCTTATCTGTCTCCTGGTAATATCTGTCATACATTGTCTCATGAGAGAAACACAAAAGATCATTTTATGGCTTTCCTCAAATTTTTTTTTTTTCTTTACTTTCATGGATAATGCCTGGTATCATTAGCCCAAAAGCGGGCAACTATAGAGTGCTGAGAGTGCTGTTTTCTGGGTGTGATTAGTTATTCACAAATCACCAGAAAGCTTTCACTGCAGGGAAGGTCTGTTCATGGGTTTTCACACCCATCTGTCAGCTCAGCAGCAGCTATAGTACCAAATGAAGTGTTTCTGCTCATTCAGCATCTGTGGTCTAATGTTTGCCATGAGTTTGGTCTTGACCTCTTGGTTTGTGCCTACAGAACCCAGGATTCCCGCATGGTCTACACAGCCAAACATTAGCCTAATTTAGAATTGCTGAGTTTGCAGAATCAGTTTGCCATAGCCTATGTTTTGTTGATCAGTGTATACTAGGAAAACCCAGAATATTAATATTTCTTAGATTCTTCCAATAGTCTGTTTACAATCCCATAAGATTAGGTTTTGCAGCTTTGGGGAAAGGAAGCAAGCAAGCAATTCTTATCAAAATACATTTTCTAGAAAATTAAAAAAGAAAAGGAAAAAAGATGAACAGGTGGTAAAATTGTATTTGTAATTTTTTCCTCTAGTTATCTGATATGCCAGCCATCCCAGACCAACTCATTTTTACCTTATATCATGCTGAATGAATTGAAACATCCAGAAAACCTCTTAAGAGAAACATAATTTAGGGCCAATCCTAATTATGGATGTGCAGGTCTAAAATAATTGTAGACGATGTGCATATATTAAGGTTAAAAACTAGAGGATGCTGTATATATTGTCTAGCAGTTCAATTTAACTTTTATATGCACTGTTTCCCCATATCCTTATTGTTGCCTATAGTATCCTCCACTTATTAATTCCACAATTCATACAGTCATGTAACAGAAACATCATTATGTTGCATATAGTTACATAGCAGAATGTGGAATAAAGTACACTGATTAAAATCATCACATTTTAATCATGCAATTGAAAACAACACTAATATTGCAATTACAATACTTGTAAAATGCATCTATGCAGAAAGCTAGAAAGCTGGAAAGAATATGACAGCCTGATCTCTTACTGTACAGATGTACAATAATTCTTAATCTGTTCTTGCCTGGGCAGGTAAGAGGTTGTGTCCTATTCAAGATTAATTAGAAGGAACACGTGTTCCTTGTGAATGATGTCATGTCTAATAATATACATAAATTAATTCATGTCAGCATTGGCCATGTTGTGTCATGATTATTTTTTTTTTAAGGTACAGGATGTACTATTTTTTGACCGAGATTACTATGGATGGTCTATGAATTTTACAGTCTCTGCAGAAAAAGATTATGTACTTTAATAAAGCACCAGCCAATATGTAAGGTTTTTTTTTTGCTGGTGTTTTTTGTTTGGTTGGTTCAATCTCTGCTAACTGGGCTAAGAGAAGTCATATGATATGAACAGATTATATTCTGTTTGGGCATCTATAACATTAACACAAAGTGGTTATCACAAAGGCTCCGTAATAGCTACCTATTCTGAGCTTATTGCCTTGAGGAAACAGCACTGTCTCCAACACCAAAAACAAAACAACATCACATTAACCATGCAAAATCCAAGAAGGTCTCAGCTTTAAGTGTCCTTTGATCTTCCATCACAGAAGGAAGTGTAAACCAAGATCAAGTTTATTAAGTACAGATCAAAGTGCAGTCTAGTTCCTTTCTTTCCAACAGCAATTAAAGATTGGAGGTAAATTTCTAGAGAAAGTTATTCTTATATTTAGATGTTATTTTTGCAATTGTAGAATCACAGAATGTGCTATTCTAATTTAAAAAAAAAAAAACCCACAGCTTCTGGACACTATGACCTATATTACTCCTAGCTTTAACTTGGAAGTTGCTCTTCTTCCCCTGACATTAGGTGGTGTGTTTATTGGGAGCATAGACATGTAGCACTCCTATTAAGAGCTAACAAAGTTCCTGAAGTAATACAGCAAAATTTAGAAGTCTAAGCATTATTTTTAAATATCTCTTATCCACAAAAGACATCTTTCCAACTGATTTAGCTTCTACTGTGAGATATTGGTACAGGTTATTGGACAACTCATTGACTATAAAAAAATAATTTCTCCAACCTTGGAATCACCTTGGAAATTGCCTTCTGTTCCTAGCACCATCTGAACTCATAACTTAAGTGCACTGCACAAGAAACAACTATAGTGCACTTTGAATTTCACTCTTTAGGAGCAGTTTAGTCACTTTTTAAACTCCAAGAATTTTAATTCTTTACAACGGTGGCAGCTAGAAATGCATTATAGTGCCTAATTATTTTGAAACTTAGTTGTAGAATGCTCTTAACATGGCCTTTAAAATAAAACACAATCTAAGTACCATAAAAACCTTACAGCTTCTTCCACAATTAAATTCCTTCAATGAGAAACAGTATCTTGAAGTTTTGTAAGTCAAAGCAGCAGCTGTATATGCTAAAGCATAACTCAGTGTAAGCAGATGCCATTAATGAGTGAGACTTTTATGACTGAGCCTTTTTCCCCCAAGTATGAGCCAATATGAACGCAAGATATCTGTGAATGACATGCTTTTTTTGTGTATTTGTATAAAAACATCAGTCTTGAAAGAGGACAAGTATTTTCACTACAAGTTTGATCAGTCTCACAGCAGTCAGCAGGAGGTTTGACATACTGTTCCTACTGTCATCAGTAGCATAGCACTGGCTTCCTGTAAGGCATCACCCTCAGCTTCCATCGCACTAAGATAACTCACCTAAAACTTAACCCATCCTGAAGCAGATTTTATTTCTTAAAAGATCAGTTGATAGATAACAGCTAAAATTCAGACTACCTTCTTTATTAAAACTAACACAGCCCTACCTCTCCAAATTAACACTTTCACTCCCTCTTCCCCAGCTCTTCCCCAAGACCCTCTGCTACATTCCAGTACCACCAGCCTCCACAAATAATGGCTGGATTGTGACTAGGATTCACCTTCTTACAGCTGGTTTCAAAACCACAGACAAAATGGCATTTATCCGTATAGATGTCCAGCTATCGTTACCATACTATATTCAGCTCTCTCCTCAAGTGCTTCTCATTTTATAATGAGTTGGGTTTTTTTAAAAAAAAATTTCAAAACTACAGCCAATACAGACACATTTCCCTACATTCCCAAGTTAGTTGCATAATGCTGCTGCCCTTTCGTAAAAGATAGATCACACTGGCACTTCAGAAATGGTTGCAGTTTCCAAGTGATGACAGAATTTCACATCCCCACCCTATTCCTATCGAGTGCCAGGATCCTTTCCAATGCCTGCAGCAATGCTTTGAAGTACGTGCAATTGCAGTAAATGCAAAAGATTAAAGGATTCTGGAGTTCATGGAGCGAGGTGCAGAGCTCACTATCACCAACAAGATTCAACTAAAAATTTTAATTTTTTATTTAAAGAATTTTGTCATGAGAAGAGTTATACCATAATCCCCTTCCCCAGAATATATTTTACATAACTATGTTGCTTGTGACTAAATCCTTAGATGCATATAAATGGACATACATTCAGCCTTCCACCGTCATTCTGAGATATTGCAGGATCTCACCCACAGACAACAGTGTACCAAGAACTGAAAGGTTGAAATATGTTCAAAATAGACAGCAATATTACCTCAACTTTTTTTTTTCTTGTTTAAGCAGCTTTCACACAGAATGTTTGAAGGAGAAGTTTCACATTTAAAACATCCTCCTACAGGGGGAAGCTGCAATATTTCTCTAACAGGCATTTTCCTTTTTGTTAGGCATTTCACTTATTCAGTAATCCTGTCAGATTTGAAACTAGGAGTCAGGGCTTTCAAAAAGCAACTGATGACACATGAGCCCCACCCATTGTGTGTCCCTCCAAAGGTGGCTGACCAAGCACTATTTCTTTTAAAGCAAGGATTTTTTTATTATTTTCTTTATTAATTCTTCAAATCACAACTGCTAACCAAGTCACAATTGAAGACTCAGGCAATGAAGGTTTCCATATCACTAACCAATTCTGAATATCCTGGCATGTGTACCACTAGCCAAACTGCATACCCACATGGTAACACAAAATCTGTTCACCGAGGTGTACTGACATCTGCTTCTAGAGGGCGCAATACAACACAGGCTCCAGCAGATTTAAGTCTAATTTATAGTAATATGCAACAGAAGACTCTCTAAAACTTTCTGATGAGTATACAAGTAGTTGAAAATAAAGCAGATCAGTTGCACTGTTTATTTCTGTTGTTGTTTAGAAATAAGGATGACAGATGTGGAAACAGGACTTGTAGACAAAAAGCTTCAAATAGCACTGAGAAGCAGAAGCCTCTTTTGTTAATCTGCTACTCCTATTTAACTCTGAGTCTGTCTGCCCAAACCTCATCCTCAAGCTTGAGCTCCAGCCTCTTCCTTCCCCTTAATGGCACATCTTGCCTTCCCCAATCAGGACCTCAACACCTTATCCCTTTCCCCCAGTCCTAATACCACACACCCTATACCCCTAGCTCACCACAAAGTCTTTCCCCTCCTATGCTCCTTCCTTAACCTCTCTCCTGACTTTGCAGATCCCACCATTGCCTTAGGTGATGCAGAGCACATGGCTGAGCAAACAGCAGCAATGTCTTCAGGCAGTAACATGTTGGAGGTATCTCTAGCAGTTGAGCTATCATAATTACAGCAAGCTGCTCCTACATTTACTGCTGTGGCCCTGAGCTCTGTGATCTGCAGTTCCTACGAATCAACATGGAAGGCACATGAAGTCTGCTGGAACTCTCCCACCTTACAGCTGCCCCAATGAACACGAGTCAAACTGCTGTTACTGATGCACTTTCATTTTAGAATCAATGCAAGTACATTTAGCAAAGGTTGAGCTTGGATTTTTGCTACAGACAGACCAGCATTGCTGGGATGAAGCTGTTTGCAGATCTTAGTTTCTCCTCCTGAACCTGCTATGCACTTTTACCATAAGATATTTTGTCTTATTTCCTGTACTTGTCCCTCTCCCCCATCCTAGCCAAAACTGCTGAAAGCACTTTACATGGGCATTATCAACCTCAGTCTCTACATATAAGATTTCTTCTTTATGAGCTGTTTCCCATTGCTTTATTAATATTTAAGAAAAAGAGCAAGAGTGGGAAAAGGAGGAAACGCACAAGCAAAGGAGTGTTGGCTGTATAGTTTGAACACCTAGAACTGCCGCAAGGTAAAGAACACAGTAAAACTAGTAGAAATATTTGCAAAGATAAGTTTAAAGGCCTAACACATAAACAGTACTCTGAGTTACAGCACTCTACGCTTAACAGAGTCAGCATGAGAGCCCTAAGGCTACAGTAAAGTTAACAAGCATGAACAACAGAATTGCCAACACCAGGACACAGTTTATATGTATCCTGTGCACATGCTTTTTCAGATGTAACTAATTTTTACTGAAGATAAATAGGAATACTAATGAAAATATTAGCCTGTGGCACTGGGTTGGCTAGGTATCACGCACAATGAGAAAGCACAAAAAAATAAAGAACTTTAAAAAATATATTAGCAGTAACAGCAATATTTAGCTTCTTGCTGTTTTGTCTTACATTTTCAGAGAATCCTAGTGAGATCATTAGACTCATTTAACAATTAAAAATTTCTTTACTTCTGTAGAGCACTTCAGGCATTTTTAAGAGGGTTGGTGTCAAGAGACTTACATTTGGTCCGTCTTCTTTCCAAGCTAGATGGCCATTTGCTCTCCCTAACCCCTATCATGTGTAGTCATGCTGGGGTAGAACACTACCTAAGGCTGATACATCCTCAGATCCCCTCTGGGCTTAGGAGTTAAATTTATCATTTTTCACTAATACAGTAGTACCTATAAGCCCCAAGGAGTGAACAGCTAGCACTGTTTAATCTAGTCTGCCCCCCAACTCTTTCTTTTTTGACAAACCTTTAATAACCCAGAGGTGTGAAGAGATGAAAGCAATACAGCAAAAGCCAGCAACTGAAAATACAAAATAACTCTATTCCCTGACTGGTGACTTCTAAGTTTCCTTGGCCAGTCCTCAAAGGTTCTTGCAGAGACCAGGAGCCCTTATCTGATGGAATTCAACATCAGTAACTTCAAAGTCATGCTCTGCAGGCGTGAGGGGGAAATCAATCCAACCATGATACATAGTGATTAGATCAGCTATTGCTACTCAGAAAAGAAATCTGTGGATGGTTCCATGAAAGTGTCACTCAAAAGAAATCCATGGATGGTCCTGTGGAAGTATTAGCTTGGTGTTCATCAACAAAGGAAAAAATGAATTAGAGGAGCAATCATCCAAGGTGCAGAGAATGAAATATAAATTCTCTTCATGTCTCTGTCACCCCAAACCTATAGTGGCATCCAAGGTTTGTTTTGCTTTTTTGAACTTATTCAGTTCTGCTTCTAATCCCAGAAGAGCACTGAGAACAAGGAAATTCTAGAAGAGTGATTATAGATCAAAAATGTCACCAACACTGGAAGAGACTAGAACTATGACACTCTTTCAGACTGGGGAAAAAAGGTGATTTAGATGGGAATTATAGTATCACAACACAGTCCTAGAGTTAAAAAACTCTCCTCAGTGCTAGAACATTTCTTCAAAGCACAACTCTGAAGAATCAATTTAGAGCCAGGTTGCCATTGGCAGATCCTCAATTCACAGTCCCTGTTCAAAAGGCCATTTGAAGTTGCACACAGCAGGGAAAAAAGTAAAAAAATTGTACAGAATTTTCCCCACCACCACCTCAAACAGAGGACAGAACCAAACCAGGCTGATTCAGTGTTTCTACCAGATGGTGTGTGCCAAGAGGCTCCCACAGAGCGCTGGCTAGAATCTAAAGCTGCCCTAAAGATAACATGCAATCTGAAATTGGAGGTTGTGCAACGATGCCACCTGCTCCCCCTTGCAGCGTAAGCAAGCCTCTGGATGGGAGCCAGTCCCAGGGGCAGAGAGTACTGCTGCTTGTTCACACATACATGCATATGAGGTTGAATTTGGGTTTTTTTTAGCGCAGAATAGGACCGTTGGGTATTTTCCCACTCCTCCCTCTGTAGATGCAACATAGCCTGGAGAGAAGAAAGAGGATGAGGAAAATCTATACATTCTTAAAAATTCTCTTTAAGGAAATTTAACTCTTTCTACTGCCTTAAGCAGCAGATTCAAGTAAAGATCAACATGTGTTGTCATACTTTTAAACAGTTCTCATTGAGACCAGGCTTAAAAATACAGTCCAGAGGAAAAACAATCAGTGTTTCCCTGTAACATGGCCTGTCTAATTCTAGAAGGCTTTTCATATAAGTAATTTCATGCAAAGAGTCCCCTCACCCTTTGAAATTTAAAACCAAGAGTTTTTGCTAAAAACTGTACAACAGTTTTCACCAAAGAGGAAGCTTGGCCTCCCAACCCCAGAAGCTCCTGATACAAGAAGCTGTGTTCTCCCTTCCACATCTCTAGTGCAATGCCAAACCTCATATTTTAATCCACTGCTTTTCTGTATGATTGTCTTTGGGCATAGTGAACACAACCTTTCCTGAGGCCTTTGTATCAGAAAAATATTATAGAGACCAAAGCCAGTGTCCTCTGATGCAAGAGATGACCATGAGACAAACTCAAATACCACCAGAACTGCTATTGAACTGAACACTTAGGTGACAGGAGCAGCATGTCAGCTTGAACCTTTCTGGCTGGCAGTCTCCCAAGTTGCAGATCTCGGGAAGAGGCATTGAAGCGTCATACAGTTTTCCTCCTGCAGCTTCCCACCCCATTAAAATGCTCTGCAAAGGTCTAGCGTTTCAACAGGAGGAAACATCACCTCTTGAATCTTTACACCACTCAGTCCTGCTTTGATAGTGCTTGATTATAAACTACATTGTAAAAATCAGATGCAATTGCCTGCCCGCATTGCGGAGTGAAGATATTTAGCAGATACGTGGTATAACCTTTCAGAGTTACATCCAGCTATTAAATTGCAGAAAAATACCCTGTTGTCACTTTCAGCTGAAAGTACAAGAGGATTATTTTAACAGTCTCAAAGCTACTTATTGTTGCAGAAGAAACAGAAAACAGGCATATCTGGAAGAGAGCAAGATCCAACAATACAAAAATACAAACTCATGACATGGAGGACAGCTGTGCAAAACAAAATTAGCAATGCTTTCACTGGTCAGAGCACATACTGAAATGATAACTAGAAACCCAGAGCGATATTATTCTGCTTTTGTTATATGACCTTGTCAGAACTTCACTTGGCTGGAAAGAGTCCTGTAGTTTTGTTTTTTCATTTCACCTCTAGAGCCAAGTATCACTTAGATACATTTATTTTCCCAGCATGTCATTTTAGGAAGTTGTAATTTTATTCAATACATGAAGTGGTTCATCTGTTCTCAAAAAAGAGCCTCTATCCAAACTTATCCACTGTGCATCTAAACATTAAGTAAAATCATTGCACTGAGAAAGCATTTCATTATCCACTATTCAGACAACATCTTTGTTAGAAAATTGTAATGAATAGCACTTTGTTACTACAGGCTTCCCCATGTTCTAAACTATGTTTTGACCACAATATCCACACTCAAAAAAACCTTCCTGTCCACTTTTGCAAGTGCTACAATTGCTACAGTCTGGGGTGAAATTTCTATTTTGCTTTCAAGCAGAATTTCTAAACATACATACTTGCAGCACAAGTTCTACTAAAATACTGGGAGACAGAACCATGAGGGTCTACACATTTGCTCTTACTGCTTCCACATACTCTATGCTACTTTCTGGTCAACAGACATCTCTTTCCTTCTATGAAAGCTGCTGTATTGTCTGCTAAGTAAATTCCATACATGGCATTTCCCCATCATGCTTCCAGTTGCCCAAAGAGCAAGCTAAAACTGTAGCTAAACTTATCATTCCCCTGTATTCGTTGCAGAAGTCCAGAGCAGCATTTGAAAGGCACTAGAATGAAAACACCTAAAGAGGCTGGTAAAACTAAGGGTCAGTTATGATCAAGCGAGCACAAAGGACAACTGCCACAGATGCTGCACTTACCACTAAGTTTAAAGAGCTGTTCTCAGCACCACAGCCAGTACCAAGTCCTGCCAAATAGACCACCAAGAACAGCTGCATCTAAGCAGTGTCATTTGTATCAGCCAGCAATGGGCCCTTGCAGCAAAGGCAACTAATGGTATCTTGAGCTGCATTAAACAGAGTACTGCCAGCAGGTTGAGGGAGGCAAAAGCTTCCCCTTGACGCAGCCCTGCAAAGAGGACCAAGCCGAACTCATTTCAGCGGTGCCCAGTGACAGAACAAGAGATACTGAGCACAAACTGAAACACAGAAAGTCCCATCTGAACATTAGGAAACACTTTTTCACTGTGAGGGTGACTGACCACTAGCATAGGTTACTTAGGGAGTTGTTGTGGAGTCTCTACTCTTGGAGACAGTCAAAAGCCATCTGGATATGGTCCTGGGCAACTGGCTCTGGGTGACCCTGCTAGAGCAGGGGGCTGGGTCAGATGACCTCTGGAGGTCCCTTCCAACCTCAACCATTCCATGATTTCTAGGCCATAATCACCAAGTTCAGCGATGGCAATGTGATACAGCAACAGACCTCCTTTATCATTTCTTTCTTTGGCCTTGCAAGCATATGTAGTGCCTGTCTAACAATATAATTAGACCTTTCCCTGCTAAACACCATATGGTCAGGCCACATCATGAGCCACCGCATAATAATGTAAGTCATCAGAAGGAATAGAGCAGAAAGCCATGTCCAAAGGTCAATTCCTATTTGCTACCACCTGCCTTTCTCAGCAGATGCTCATGGCCCTGCTTTTTCCTCAAACACCCACAGAATGGTGAACAGCTTTTATAGTCTTCAAATATTCACATGCACCTTGTAGCAAACGAATTCTGGGAACCCAAGTACCACACAGGCTTGAGTAGGGTTTGGGCAGCCTGTTCTTTCAAGGCAAGCATCCAGTCACACTGAGCACATTCACCTTTAAAAATATATATATAAGCCAATTGCCTCTCCAACTGACCTACCAACAGATTAGGCCATGACACTCCTGGGTTGACACCTCCCAGGTAACAGCAGGTTCTGAGTTTCCACAGGCTCCCTGAACCTTACCAGGATAAATCAACCTCACACACAATTTCCACATCTACTGTGCCAACATTAATATGTCATCCCAGCCATGTGTCACTGACTATATACTTGCTTCAAGAGCAGCAACCTAAACTGTGACTTTTACCAAGTCAGTTGCCTTCATTCTGCCAGGAATTAATTTCTCCCTCAAGACCTCCTGACATTTCCATGGATCAGAAACTGTTACTGAAATGCATTCAGTCATCTCACTTCTTTCTATTTTGCATCCTGAATCCAACAGCAGTGTTGCTGCAAGCAGGAACAGTTCATCTGATAGAGGATTCATGCCTTTCTCCCAGCTGGAATTGACCAAAGCAAGGAGCAGACAGAGCTGAACTCATGAATGAGTCCTCAGGACTCTTCTCCAGAGTCATTATGGACAAGGGAATCCTTACCCCAACCTAGCATAGAAATCACAGTGCTGTTACAATCCTTGATGAATGCACACAGAGAATCCAGCACCTAGTGATTGTAGCTACATTGCCATGGGTACATAGACGTCCGTCTTGTGGCTCTTCATTTGGAGATTTGCAGTTGTGCTTTGTGGGCTTCAGCTCACACACAGGGAGCCCAAAAACTAGTGCAGATGCCTTAAACCACCACATTGAAAAAGAAAGTTTCCAGCTTCTTTCCAAGATTGTACTTTTCTGATACATTTTTATCTCATGTATACTGAAAGCTTTTGCCATCCTGAAATTTTTTTTTTAATTATTTTAATGTATTTTTCTTAGGTACACAGAAGGACTTCAAGTAAATCTGCTCCTTTAACAGTTTGCTTAAGTGGATGCTATTGCAATGAATTATCTTTCTTTAGCCACAGCTGCCTCCCAATGGATTTCTTCTGTTTCTTACAGGGAATTTAACAGCAGTCTCTCCAGTCCAACAGAACTGACAAACTACTTATTTAGTTTAGTGAGGCTCCATGCTGGGTGACTCCCAGAACCTCCTATTCTTTACAAACAGTATTTTTCTTGAAAAGGTGCAGAGAATTTGTTTCCATATGCTCACGATTTCTCAATACTGCTGTTCTTACAAACTAGTAAATGAATGCCTCCAGCTAGCAGTAACATTTCTATCAATGTAACAGCCCAGCCCACAGGGATCTAATTTACTGAAACTGGTTAAGTGCTACACAAACATCATCTAGAGAGATTAATTGGCTGTTAAAGTTTGATTGCTTTGCAATCCCTTGGTGATGGCTGGAAAATGAAAAAGTGATCTTTTGTCATTACGTAAATACCTTAAGGTATAGTATATATGCAGGGCTTTGTTTACATTTTCTAAACACAGCAAGTCTTCAGTGGGAAGGAGAGCCATGACCCATTTATTTATACTGAAGTTTATTTAGTATATTCATTATGGATGACATTTTCCTGAAGTTTATTTAAAAGTAAAGTCTTCCCAGGCTATAATTAATCCAAATTAAACCACATTTATGCTGATCATTAAAGCAATTTGTTGCAGACAAGTTTCCATTTGATCATTTCCCAAAGTCTGTATTACTGTATTCTGAATCTTCCATTTCTTAAGTGCAACTTTTAATTTCTTCTAAAAAAAGAAAAATACCACAAGCCAGATACTCCTGCTCCTGGAATTTTTCCACTCGGAGGTTCCCTGAAGTTATAGAGGAATTTGGTATCAGTCTTCTATTACTTAGTTTTCTTCATTTCTGGTTTGTGAAACCCTTGCTTAATCAACGGTTTTATAGCCCTAGTTTTCTCAGGGGGGAGAGCCCTAATCAAATGTGAGGAAGTTTACAGAATAGCTCAGAGCTCTGTTCACTGACCGTGCTACAAGACTATGTGAGGAATCAGAGTTAGAGACTCCAGCCAAATGAGCTGTCAGTGTGATTATCTCATATAACTTTAGCAAATAAAAATAGCCGATTTACACAGCACAATCCCATGGATACAAGAAACTACTTTCCCTTGACAAACTGTCATCATTTTTTCACAAGCTACTTCATTGACAACACTTGTATCTACAATGCCCACTGAAACCTACAGGCATGCCCAAAGGGATAGATGCCCCTCATTATTGTTAGTATCAACATTGAGAATGATTCAGTAAGGATCAGAAGTATGTAGGCAATGGAGTAAGAGCAAGCACTATTAAGATCAGAATGGAACTACTGAAATCACTATTAGCAATACAAATAAGAAAAGAAACATATTGTCTTTCAGATTCAGGGGAATTTGAAGCCCTTCCATATAGTAGGAAAAAACCTTTTCATTCTTAGGCTCAGAAAAACCTGATCAGACACAGTAATATGAAATCCTCAGCATATCACATTAAATTTCTCTTCCACTGATACATGGCTAAACATCCATAATAGTTCAGCATCTGGATTCCATGCAAAGCTGTAACACAGAGAGGGTGTGGGAAAAACTAAGAACCATACCACAGATTTCATATAAAACAGTTCTAAAATAGACTTTCCAAGGCAGGGCACGAAGAATTTAAACAATTTGCAGATAGCAATACATTTGTAGTCTGAATACGTGAACAAAAAACCCCACAATCACTTAGCTGTACGGTGTGTGTGCCAGCCCATTTACCAAGTAATTTGCACAGTTCTGAAAGAAGGAAATCCAAATAAACCCTCTCCTCCAGTTGGGGTGTAGGGCAAGGGAGTGCGTGTTAATCTGCAGTGAAGTCCCCAGCTGGTACAGGAAAAGAGGTAATGGCCTTTTGGGAAAAATAGAAAAAGATGATTCTATGCATTAGCAGAAGCTCTAAAGTTACCAATGCAAAACAGAGTGCTCAGATACCATGGTGATGAGCATATTAAAAACAAAGAAAAAAGTGCCAGCTTATACTGTAAAAGGTTCTAACAGAACTGTCCATCAAATAGGACTGGACATAGTTTGCTCAAAAAACCCATCAAAACCCACCAACAGGAGGTGCCTAACTTTGGAGTGTCTTATCTGCTTTGGTGATTACAGCTTTGAACTTGTGTTTGGCCATTGTATTAGAACTTGGGGGGGCAGGATCAACAAAAAGTTTTAAAAACAAGTTTTCCCAAGCTAGATGCTAATGTTAACTCTGCAATTGTTTGCAAAAGCTGGTGCAGTAACATACACATACTTCCCCTTCCCACCCACCTTCTCCTCCACCATGGTTCTGCGATGCCTGGAGAGCCATGCACCTACCCAGGAGCCTTTAGTCCATTTGTATGTGAAAGATTACCACTGGATTTGGTAAATGAGAGATGCTGGAGACCAGGATTACCAGGGGAAGAGGGAATGCACCATTTGGAGCCGTTAATTACCAGCTACCAAACACATCTTTCACAACACTGCCTGGGCAACAGTATTGGAAGCCTGAATTTGCAGGCTGCACAATGGGTGGACCAACCAAACCCTACTTTGAATTATTTAAAACTAACATACAGCTTGGGTCATGCTTGTGTAAAATAGCTTATTCAAAACCTCAGTTTGCTTCTCCTGTTAAGATTACATTCCCTTGCTCATTGCTATATTTAAATGAAATGGTTTCAAAATAGGCACCTATATCACTTACGAAAAAAATACACTTTAAAAGAAGTAATAAAACTGTCTCCTTTTCTGCAGCAAAAAGGATCTCAATTTCCTTATGCTTACCAACATCTGCAAAATTTATGGTGCCAGTTGGATTCATCTCCCTCATATCCCATTAAGAGTGCCTATTTCCTGTCAAAGATACACTGAGCAGACCCTCTGCTCATGCACTAAGCAGCAGATAACGAGAATGGCAGCTCCCTTATTTACACTGCAGTCCTCTGGCAATAACACTGTTTGCCTTCTTTACTGCAGCTGTGCACGTTGGGCTCAGCACTTCAAGGATTTTTATGTTCACTTGAAAGTGTCTTTCCTGGGCAGCACACTCTGGAATCTCACCCATTCTATATGCTGTTTCAAACTCTGTTAGGCTTTCCCCTCCACCCCCCATTTATAGCTTCCTAACAGACTGTGTTTTGCAATTTATGAGCAGAAACTTAAATGATCTAAGTGTCCTGTATCTAATTGTAGTGAGGGAGGCCTCATTATTTGTTGTGCCTTTTCACTGATTTCTAACCTTGAAATCCTTATTCTGTATAGCATTGTCAGAGGCAATTACAGTACACAAGTAAAGCCTGGATTCTGCCACAGATCTTAAGCTGTCACACTACAGTCCCTTCATAACCTGCAAATCCTATTGATGGTTCTGATTTGCTTGTTGAATTTGGCCCCCTGAACCATTTTTCCCCCCACAAGTATATTACATTGTTTGGGTTTGGGGGTTGGGTTTTTTTGTTGTTTAAATGAAACAAATACACTATTTTCTTAACATCTTTAAATATTTAAAACATATTGAAGACAGGATTTTTGTTGTCTGGTTTTGATAGAGAACAGCAAGGCATCGATGGCCAAAGAGCTACTAGCACTTTGTAATACTCAGCATCATCTCTATGCAACTTTCCTCAGAGATTCTGGAAGGATATCTCTGGTTTTTCATAGTCGTTCCTTTGCAGCCTGCCAATGGGCCTGGTTTATAGTTCAGCAGGTAAACAGTTAATCATATGACATTTTTTCCAAGTGTTTTCTCATTTGGGCCATTAAAATTCACTTAAACTTTAAAACAGCTTCTAAGACTTTCCACACGAATGACATCAAACAGTGCAGTCTAAAGTTTTCCAGTATGTTACTTGACCCTCTCAAATGAAGGAGTTATATGTTAGTCACATTCTAGACCTCAGGAATCTCTTAAACTGAGCATTTTTATTATTTTTATTTACTAGGTTTGAAGTCTGCTTAAAGCTTTTAATCTCTATTTCCCCATGCAATACTTCAGCTTGTTATGCTTGCCACATATTACTTACCATTTCTATTATCTTGAAACAACTCCTGTGTTGTTTTTCTGGTAGAAACAAATCTGAATGATGATTAAAAGACATCTTTGCATTTCCAGTGTATAGTTACTGCACCTGCAAATCTTTCATCGTGAGCCTCAATAGTTTGCTCATTCTTCAATCATTGCTTTCTCACTGAAGGAGTTACTAGAATGCCTTGCACTACATTTTTCACTTTTAAATCTAAAGTAATAAGAGAGAGAAAGTTATGCTATTTCCATAGGTAGCCCAGTGAAGGACTCCCTCAATCTAATAGCATCCATTACTTCTTAATTTAAGCAGTGATTAAATCAAAACCATATACTGGATATTTTTTCCAGTTATGCTATAGCAGAATTTTCCCTTAACAAATTTAGTTTATTTTAAAAGGTTGAAAAAATAAAATATTTTAAAGTCAGACATCACAAAAGCTTATGAATATTTTTACTTTCATAATTCCTAACTTGGCATACTACTTTTCTTCTATGATTCTTAGCCTAATGCCTGCATTCATGCTATCACATCCATGTCAAACTGGAAATATAGTAAACTCTGTGCACATCCTAGCTATTTGGCATTTAATACATGATATATAGCATATATAAACGTCAAAGAGCTTATAGCCTTCCAGCTCTTTGTACTCAAAATTAAAAAGAACTCACACCAAAAAAAAAAAACACAACAAAAAAAACCACACTTGCCATTTTTCCTTTTAGCTGTACTTTCTTTAGATCTCTTCTGGTGAAGGAAGAATTGACCATTTTTTTAAATCAACAGAAAATTTAAATTATGAGAGGCTAATTTTTAAACTATCTGCTCAAGTGAGAGAACAACACAGCTACACCATGTTAGAGACTGAGAAAGGAACAGATTAAGCAAAGCACTGCACAAGGTCTCCATTTTCAGTTTTATTAAGAGCAGCACATAGAGGGATAAGTTACACCATTTTACACTGGAGATAGTTATGTGGGAGAGAAGGGCTGAACAAGGCTATTAAACACATTTTCTCTATTCATTCCTACATTTTTCAACACAACACAGATCCACTGAGCATTGTTTGGGTTTTGCCACAGTACCATAGAAAACAACAACACTCTACATATCAAGGAGTCCTGCTGAGAAGTGTTTTCACAACATACATGATATCAGAGCAGTTACGTCAAAGCATTAGTAGAGGGACAAATAAGTTTTGTTCCAATAGAAATAAAATAATGGCAGCACATCATCCCCAGTTCTTTCCCACCCAGCTCTCTTTATGACTTTTCAAGTAAGAAGAGTAATCTCATTCACAAGTGTCAGAATAAGCACAAAGAGTGTTGGTACAGCCCATTTTGTTCATTTTTCTTATTAAATTCTGACATATAAAGGCCAAACCCAAACAAAATATTCACACACTCCACAGTGTCAATCACCGAGGACCCGACTTCCCCCAATAAGCATCTACATCTAAATATGGTGAAATGTTAAATAATCAAACAGCATCACCAACACATTGACTGTCTGAAGAAAGGAGTTCCTCCAAAAAGTTTGGAGAAAAGGAGTTCTGAGATTATTCATTTGCAGAACAAACTTTTAAGATATCATCACTTCAAATTAACTAAATTTGAACATTCCTATACATATTTCAAAGCAAGCTTTCTAAACATAGCCTTGACAGCAGTACTGGGATTATAATTCTAACAGTATCTGGAGATGCTGACCAACTCCTAAAACAGTCAGCCCTGACACTGTCTTTAAAATAGCCATCCCTACAAGCAGTAAATATTCATTTCTTAGCACAGCCTCAGTATTATAGCATTTCTTGTCATTCCTGATGGAATTGCTCTAATATACTTGACACTGTATTTGTGTGGTACATACAGGAGAACAGAGCACTAATGCAGACTTCCAGGTAATTTGATCTGTGCCTTTATTATCTTGTTTTCACTAGATAGTTGCAAATGTCCGACTCTGGTATTATAATGTCTAATTTATTCATATCAACTTTACTGAATACTGCAACTCTACTGATGTGTCACTCTGGAGGATCCATGGCTCCATTAGCCCAAGGTACTTTTCAACTGTCTATTTACTGAACCAATGTTTAAAAGAAAAAACCACACCAAAGGAAAAAAAAAAAAAAAAGAACAAATCCAAGAGCTCTCAGGAGACTGGCTAATAAGACTGAATTTAACAGTGTTTGTAGACCATACAGTAAAGTCATCATCCCCCCAAGTGATTGCTGTAATTTCTTCAAGGAGAGTACAAATAGCATTTAAATCTACTTAGGATAAGGTTAATTCAACTGGAATGTCTGACTACGATTTCTTTCCCTTCCCTTAGCAATGTAAAAAAAAAATCCAAACTCTGAAATGCATTAAAAGTTTTGAAGATCAATTGGTTCAAAACATTTGTTCATGCCTCTGTTTACAAAGGAAATCTTTGCATCATTTGCACAAGTATGGTAATATTATAAGGGTATATTAATATTACCTTTAAAATTCTCAATACTTCAATATCACAGCCCTTTCAAATTACATACAGAACAACTTGGCATGAACTTAATGTGGATGTGGGGTTTTGGTTATTTTTAACAAGCCTTTCAAGCACTTTTTTTTCCTCTTGCCATGCAGCAAAAACTAAGAACATTTCAGTCAAAGTTTATAAAGACCATTTGACTGAAAATTAGAAGTGGTTAACATTCTGATGCAATTTTAACTGCCACGTGAATATCTAATTGGGCAATCTCTTGCCTTAATGGACTGTTTCAAAGTGCTCTGACCTCAAATCTAATGACTGATTCAGCACTGCATCAGCCCACTTTTGCAGTAGAACTAACCCAGATTACAGTTCTTAACATTTTTAATTCTTATGATCTTATAATTAATTTCTTTGGAAAGCTTAAAGCATTTACCAGCTTCCTTTAAGTAGATATTTCTCACACATTGGGGGTGTGTAGCAGAGAGAAAGAGTTAAAACCTGCTTAATGCTGTAAAGTGTTACAAAAGTTACAACAATTTCTCACCACCACCACTGGTTTGTGGTGGGATTTTTTTTTTTTTGTGGGTTTTGTGTTTTGTTTTTTTTTTTTTTTTAAAGTATTCAGGCAAGTGACTGCTAGTTAAATGCCACAAAAATGGTCATGATGCTACACAAACTATAGCATACCCCATAAATTTCACTGCAGCATAATATGCAAAAATGGGTATACTTTAAATTTCACATAATCCCACTATCTAGAATACAGATGACTATGATTTCCAAAGACAACTTTTTTTATATGCCAAAAGCCTATCTCCTTACTAATAAATTAAATAAGTTTCATTATGAAACAAAAAAAGAGGTTGCTCTCTGCCAAGATTAGGCATAAATTTATAGGCTCAGAGTAACGAAGACAGTGTTGTCTGTTCTGAAGAAAATCTTAGCACACACAAGATATCTCCATTCATTTGCAGGATCAGCCTTCTGTTCTGGTCTCATGAAGATCTGCACTTTCTTGCCATCCTTGGTTCATAAATGCACCTTGCTTTTATAAATAAGGAATGCAGAGGGACTCAACTGATGTCAGTGAGAGTTCACGTAGCTTTGAATCTGACTCACTGATAATTTTAAAGAATACCAAGCACATCAGACACATCCAATAGCCCTTCACATCTAAAGTAGCATATATGTTGGGTAGAATGCAGTCAATAGGTCAGTGATGACCTTTAAATGAAGGCTACAGGGAAGACAGACCCAGTACCAGGATTTGGAATTGGCCAGGAACATTCAAGAACCACACATAATCACTCAGCTTAGCACAAGATCATTCTGTTCATTGCTTTGCTGAACCAGTTCTATAGCCTGCCCAACATGTAAAAAATGTGTAAAAACCCTTGCAAGTGTGTAGATCAAACTGTGTATTCCCTACACAGATTCAAACTTAATTATGTTCTATAGAAGTGTTGTGGCCCAAAATGAATGGCAAAGAAAGTTATTTTTTCTTAATGGCTTTGTCATGACTTCTCCAATGAAGACATTTCACATTCTATTAAGTGACCCAGCCTGTTCATGACATACATTTAAAAATTCATTAAGTGTTGCCAACAGTAGTGCAATAGAATAGAAAAGGAGAAAGACTGACACCTGAAATCTAACCAAATTGAAAACGCTACAAGATTTAGTTTGTGCTGAAGTTTAAGAGAGAATGCAAAGCATTGTTTTCTTAAGAGGTATTTTAATTGTCATTTGTCTTCTGTGTTTAGGAATTGGGGTCAAAAGTGGAATTATCTATTTGTTCTGAGCCATGACAGCGTATTATTGCTTAAACTCTTTCTGGGAAATACTGAATAAAGTCCACTTAAAAACAATCTTTATTGTATTCACTCAGACACTCTTATACCTGCACCAAAACAGGTTTTGTGTTTCTTACATACCTGCCAGATTCGCCTGAACTCAAACTACCACTGCTGGTTCCGATATCAGAAACCTGAAGCAATAGCAGCAGAGCCCATGAAGAGAGACGCAGGTCATGAACAAGTTAATAGGCACAGACAAAGCATCTGCAAGCAACATTATACTCCAAGCTTCAGTGGTTGGCTTTTTGTTTGCACTAGTACTTGTGTTTTTACTACGTGGCAAAAATACCTAGAGGCATTGGTTGGAGGAGTTTTAATCTATGATTTGTTTAACTTCAAAACAATAAATAAAAAATAAAAATCAATTAGAGCAGCCAGGAAAAGAGAGCACTGATTTTGTTGGCTGCAAATGAAGGAGTCTACTATATCCTTTCATAAACAAACCTCTGTACTAAGGCTTCCTGTAAGAACAGGCAGGCTTCAAAAGCAGTTCAGAGGCCTGGTTTAAGATAGGAACCCAAAAGTTCAGAAAATTCAGTTGGTGTGCAAAGCAGAGCTGGAATTCTCAAGAGAACAGCTTGAGTGAGACTTTCTGGTACTCACCATGTCTGTTCAAGCATGAATGGTACTGTAAAAACAACCTCTCAGGGTGCTTTTCAGGAAACAAGACATTTTCTGCTGAAATAGCCAAACCCCATTAATTTCAATACACAAAATGATGAAGAGAGAAATTGGCTGCCCTTAAATGTAAACAGAGGTCAAGGTGGAGCTTGGCAAGCAGCTATTTTTTGCTTAAACAAGTGCCCTAAAAAAAAGTTGTTTCATGCAAAACAGCTCAAATTAAAAGAAATAATTTACATAAAGAGTTTATAAACTCTTCTGTTCATCTTCCAGGAATAATCCAGTAGATGAGTCTATTGGCAAGAACATTAGCAGATCATAACACTTGAGGAAAAACAAAAAAATATGATTTGTCTCTCTAATAAAAATGAAACCATAATATTCAGTTTCAATTGGACCAACTAACTGCATATATACCTGTCCAAATAAGAGAGGCCTACAAGCCTCTGTAGATTTTATTTGCCATCAAACAAATTGCAAGTTATCTGCAATCAGTCAGCAATGAGCAGGTGAAGTTAAAAGTAAATAAATCGTTTCCTGCAGATTCTTCTCTGGATGTTGTTATTTCATGCAAATTGGTTTGCTATTTCTTGATCCACAGTGCTACATCTTTTGCAGTTGTAACAGCCTCTGTGTTTAGACACCCAGGAGAAGGGATGAGTATACATGTTGCATGGAAAAGTGACACATGTTCTTTCAAACATACATTTATGATGTTACAAGTAAACAAGAGCTTTGACTGACAAAGCTCCTTCACAGGCCTCAATTAGCAAGCCAATGAACCAGTACAGGTGCTTGAAACTAGTATTTGCAGGTCTCCTGCTTTTGAGTGTATAGATGGAGTTAATAAAACTCCAAGGACTGGGGTAAAGAGAACAGTTTTCCTCTTCTTTCCTTCCCATTCTCCAGACAATCCCATTTTAATTGCTGCCTAACCCTACATACATCTTTGCTCCTTTCCCAGTGCTCTTAGTTTTCTCTTTTCCAGCCCATTTTTAGCCCCAAGGCTACACAGAGAAGGCAAGAACTATCAGAGAGGGGAAAGGAAGGGTGGGAGGGAATGCCCTTCCCCTGCAGCCTGGGACTGAGCTAAACAGGTTTTCAGAAATCCCCTGCTTTCTCATCTCATGCAATGCCAGAGCAAACAGCTAGGGAAAGCAATTGCCTGAAGCCATGGCCAGACTGCCCCTTACACATGCTGCCAGCCTTGGCTTGCCAGCAGATGTGATCAAACACCTTCTCAGCTCCAAAGGATCCCCAACCAACATGTTTTACACATCAGCCTTCCAAAAAAAAAAAAGGTAATCAATCACAAGCATTACTCATTGTACAGTCCTAAGAATCAGCTGCTTATGATGCCACTGGCTTTCTGATGGACACAGCAAGGGGACTGGAGATGGATTTTAATTACATCACCCAAAAGACACCTAGCTACCATCTTTATGGAGCACAGGCTGATCAGAGGAATCTAGCTATACCTGTGGCCCACAGCAGCTTTGGAACAATGAAAATCAAGATGTCCTTGCCTTCAAAAAAAAACATTAAAAATAAATATTTTGCTTGTACTTAGAAATAAGAGGCATGTTTTGATCCAGACAAGTCCAGGATAGATTTCCCTGACCTTGACTAATCTTTTCTTGGCACATTTGTGTGCATCATCTCATTAGAGCACAGCACAGATAACTTCCAGTTGCTAATGCAGCTGCTCCTTCCCAAGCATGCCCAGGTGAAGAGTTGGACACTAGATTTTCCATGAAACATTGTCAGAAGACCTTTAAAGGCAGAGGAAGACTAAAGCACTGGCACCAAGATATTTAGAAGAAAATACAGGGAAGCAAGGAGAAGAGGGTAAAATTGGAAGATCCAGGTTCTAAAGGAGAATGGATCAGTTCTCAGAGGGGAGACTAGAACAAGGAAAAGAGCAGTAACACTAGGAAGAATAGGAAAGAAAACAAGAAAGCACTAGTATAGGAATCACCCCCCAGGAGAAACCCTGCATCCTGGAATTAAGTGAATGAGGGTTTCTCCTGGAAAGAAGGGTCCTGTGGCTCCATCATGTAGCAGTATTTGCTTCTGCCTTTGCAGTTTCCTGACCTACTCAACAAGAGCACCTAGAAGCACTGGTTGGAAGGGCTCTATAACTATTTTAGCCCTTGAAATGTATCATTTAGTCCCAGTCATCACCACAATTTTTTTTTTTGCAAAATCTAAATCTATTATGTGTCACTGAACACGTATCCCTTAAATTATCACAGTGATATGTGCCCAAAGAAGTGCCTGTCATACAACAGGACACAGAAGCATTTAGATCACCCAGGTCAGTTAAGCAACAAGGAAGAATTAGATACACAGCACTCTAGTACCTTCAGAACAGGTATAATAAGCTGCCCTAGTCAAAAACCCTCACCCCTGCCCTAGAGCTCTAGAGTTCAGATACCTTAAGTCACATTCGTACAGCAATTTTTATCTTATGATTCCAAAACCATTTTATAGGCCATATATCCAGCATAATTTACATATTCATATACACTCTCAACAGATGCTGCCACACTAAAGTCAGAAGAAATATTCCATTTTCACCAAGAGGTGAAGATGTAAAGCATTTTCTTTAGTCAGATTTCCCTCTGCTAACCAGAGAAACACCACATGCTAAATGATAGGAATTTTCTTATACTGGAGTAAGATCCTAATTATTGCTTAATTTTGCCAGTTCTTATGAATCACCAGGAAAAAGATTAAAGCAAAAGTAAATATTGGTTCCTCATCCTACTGACAGTAATTATCTCAAACAATAAAGTTACCCGAGTCATTTACATTATTAAAAGGTGTACATAGTTATATTTTTCTCATTAAGTTTGCAGAGAACTCTCTGCAAACAAAAAGTGTTTGTCTGAAGAATTGCTGAAGTCTAAGAAGCAACTGTGCCCATCCTGCCAATCCAATTTTTCCGAAAATTCATATGCAAGCTGTTCCCATTGATAGGCATGACTAGGGTGGCAGTGGAGAGCTTAGAGTATTGCAGAGAAACAGCAGACTGTAAGCCTTACATAGCTCAACAGCCTTACATTTATCAGCAGCTAAAGATTTTCAGTGTGGCAAATAAGTGAAAAACTCCACCATCCCCCACCCATCCTTCAAAATACACTCATCCTGAAAAATGGCTATTAAATTAATTTTCCAGGAGAGTTTAAGTATCTAGAACAAATAACACTACACACCTTTCTGGCATTCCTTTCATCCCAGAGGATACTGCACACATTTAGAGCAAATACTTTTGTGTTTTCACTCTTTTTTTCCTCCCCCCGTCCCCCAATGTCCAGATGTTTGAGTGCTACTGTCACCAGTTAGAAGAGAACAGCCAGAGAATCAGGATAAATAGCATGAGGACGAGTGGGCACCATCTCAAAAAGTCTGTGCTTTAAATCCATTAGTATTCAAGAGGTTTAACTGCCATGATGCTCAATTTGTTTTATCACAGTGACTTAAATAGTCTGTTCTGCCACCTTAAGTCAGATAATTAAGGGCACAAGCATTTTAGTTACAAAAGTTCGCACAGCTGTGCCAGTTGTTAATTATAGGTGTGCTGTTTTATGGAAATGAAGACTTCTTTAAACTACTTTTTTTTCTTCCTTTAGCCTGGCTATTTTATTTTACTGAAAGACATGCTACTTCCTCAAAAAAAAAATTAATTTACAATAATACTACCTCACAAAGATGTACCCAAGTCATACGGACTAGCCTTTGAAACAAAAGCCTCCATTTACATGAAAGAACAGCAAAACAGTTCACACACAAATATGCTTGACAGTATGAATCTTTCAGGAAACGTTGGAATTAATCACAAAAAGGCATTTTCATGCAATCTCACTATCTACCTGATCTGAACATCACAAAGAGAAAGCAGAAAGTTAGAGTTCAAATCTGGCTTGCTTAAAATCTAAATAATAAGATATCTTTGAGGTCCCTCATTATAAAGGACCTTAAAGCTCTTTACTGGTTTTCTGTACAAATTCCATTTTACCCTTTGCCTAGAAGCAACCAACTCTCCAATGGAATGTGGCAGTTTGTCAATAGCAAGTAACAATATTGGGGCAAAAACTGAATGCCATATCCAACCAGATCTACAAAGGAAAAATATTGCCATATTAGAGTTACCACACACCAAAACTTGCCTGGGTTCAGAATTAATGACAGAAGAGGTTTTTTGATGTGTGAAATGCCAGCAAGACACAGCCCTGCCGTAAGTACAATCATAGACACTGGCTTGCTCCCAAGCCTGGGAAAAACATCACAGGCTGAAGACAGCCATAAAACAGCACTTTGTGTTTCTGTGACAATCTGTTTTGTGCCATGGGGTTTCTTATGCAAAAAAAAAAAAGTAAGAAAGAAATAAGTCAAAGCACACAAATAGTTGTGGATTGAACAGGAAAATGGAGAGGAACGCTTTTCAGTTCTGTCAGATCCTAGGGGAAGTCTGATCCTAAAGATCTTAAACGATATGTATGACAAATACGACCCAGCATCCAGCTTATAATTCCATAACAATACAACAAGCTAACTTGACAACACTGTTTGCAGAAGATACCTCCTTATAACATATGCACACACTTGAATATACACACTTCCATAAAGCATCAAAGAGAGCAAGCAATGCAACATTTTTTCCTGCGTCATCAGCGTGGAACTCCACTGAAAAGCAAGAGTGAATGCTAAACCAACAGCATTGAAAATTTTGTGGCTTTTTGCTGCATTTTAAAGCAAGCAATATACACTGAGTTGCAGTAAGTTCTCCCCAGTACACTCTCATCCTTCACAAGCCTTTCCTGCTATACCTGAGGCTTGGCTGTTGGCTCCCTGCACTTTGCATAAGATCCCCAGTCACTCTTAAGTAACCTCTTCTGAAGCTCCTTATCTAGCACATCCCACAGATGGCAAATCTCTCCTGTGACTGCATTCAGTAGACCACTTTTTCCCTCCTTCCAGAGCATTCGCCCAGTCATTCCTTAGAGAAACTCTCCCAAACCAAAACCAAACCCCTGTCCATCACAGCTAGAAAGGGCAGCTTGAAATCCAAATATAACAACTACCTTGACCTCCTGGCTTCAGTGGGTCTCTGGGAAGCCATCTGAGAAGAGGTAGCCTTCCACTGACTGAACGGGTTGCAATTTTTTTGGTTTACTACAAGTTCAGTACTGGCATCAAAATACTATGCCAGTGGTACAAGGGAGAATATAAACTGGTGCAAGTTATAGAAGAAGACACCAGAACAGCAGAGAGTCTTACCATGGGTGTTGTTTCTGCACTACCTTAGTTTCTAGAAAAATGTTGCCATCTTGAATGGCACGTACTAATACCATGCAGCTCTCATTTCCTGAGGGTGATTTATAAAAACAGTTTTTAAACCAGTTTTTCCACTCTGTTCATAATCTAACTTCTTCTAAATTCATCCAACTGCTTGCTTATACATCAGATTACCAGGAATATAGTTTTATTTCACCCAGTTACAAAGCAAAGTCTGATCAGTACTACTCCCAAAGTTCCATCTATGTTTCAAACCTGTTTTCAATCATTAAGTAGCAATAACACAAACAGTATTATACCAACCACAAACATTTTCCATAACAAAATGTCCAGTTACCTAGTTTCATCATATTAAAGTGATTAAAAGGAATGTTTTTCTGAACCATTTCCTTGGATACGTTGCATTCTTCTTATGTTGAACGTACAATGGTTTTTAAGTGACTACCAAGTTAAAGAGCAAACATTGCTCTGAGTATAACTGGGAGGGGTATCAGTAATTCCTTTGCCTTTTTTTAAAGAAAATTCTAATATTAATAAGACCACCTATCTACTGGCAGAAACAACATGCAGTTGCCAAAGACGTTTGATTTTGGGCAGTAATTGCCACAACATGTTTAGCAATGATTTATGATCAGACAAAATTCACAACTCTACATACTCCAGTCTCAGTCACTCATTAAGGCAGTTGGCATGACCATAAGTGTCATGTCATAGAAAATATTTTCTTAAGAATTTGAAAACAGGACTCCACCACTCAGCAACAGCAGTAATGATCTTCAGACATCTCAACTTGCTAGAGAGTTTTTCAATGCTATCTTTGCTCCTGAATACTTTGTAGCCTTAAGTTGTTTGGTGTCTACACACACTAAGCAACCTCTCAGCAGCAGCACCTTTCCATATTCTAACACCATGAAAAACTACTGAATCACAACAGCTTCCTGCTCTCTGCATGGATCTAAACTCTTTCACCAGCCCATCCTTCCTTCTAATGATTTTTTCTTTTTTTAGGTAAAAGTGGTTTCTGCCTTCAAAAATTAATCCTTTCAAACATTCACAATGAAACTTTAAATGCTTCAGCACAGGACATCTTAGGTTGGTTTACAGCTGCTTTAACTTTTTTATTTTTATTAAAAACTGCTACTTTAAACTCATTTATTAAAGTTTTGTTTGATGGACATGATCAAACTTTAGAATCAATTGTTAGCAAATGTTTGCAACAATATAAGCACTGGCTCTGCTGCTCTTCGTTGCTCATCCGTAAGGTGGTGACAGGATACTTGAAGTATTTCCAAACAATAACAGTTCTACAGATATCAGTATTCTACAAGACTCAGCATTTAGTTAAAGATATCTTGAAATGCTTTGCATGATCTATTTGTAATGGGTCATTTAAAAATAATCAAGCAGTAAAGAAGAAAAAAGCCTCTGCCATCCATCCAGAAATAATTCTTACACTGTGTGAGCCAAGTGACAAGGCATCCACCACAGAGTGGACAGTGGAAGACCATAGTTAACAAACATTTCATGGTGAAAATAAGTAAAACGTGCTTGTGACTAAAGCAGTGAATAGCAGCTATGATAGTAGTAGTCAAGTTTCATTTGCAATTGGAAAAAAGGGACAGTATTTGCCAGCTCTGGGCCTAGGCAGCATCACCTTTGATTGAAACTTGATCAAAACATCACCTAAGCTTCTCTAAATTCAAGTATGTTACTACATCGTCTCTAATAAAACATCTAAGTAGTATCAGTGCCTCATTCACAGCTCTCTTTACAGCCAGCTATTATAATTTGAAAGAATAGTAATTGGCACAATTTTTTCCTGCTGTGCGTGAAGTTCCGCAGGAAAAGCTCTGACACTCCCTTAGCCTGTATATTCTTAAGTCCAGTGCTGCTCCCAATTAGGCCAGGACAGAAGCTTGTAATAACTCAGTCCTTAACTGGATTTAGGCTATTTCCTGCTTTTCCATCCAAGGCTAGGCAGGCCTGTGTTTTAATGTAGCAGCAGCCCTACTGGCAAATCCACTAATGAATCAGCAGAAGCCCATCAATCCAAGTAAAACTCAGAACCATTTGACACCGATTTAAACTTCTCCTGCTAGCCTTCAAGCCTCATTTTCTCCAAAGTATTTTTTCAAGATTTCTTTCCAGCATCTCTTGATTGGGTCCAGACATCGCATTTCAAAATGAGATGTTCGGTGTCTGCCCATGCCAGACAGGGTGCTGATCAGGGGTATAAACATTAGGAGATAAAATACCTGGCAACACCTCCTAAGCAGGACAACTCCCAGATGTGTTCAGCAAAGAACTGAAAAGAACAAGGCAGTTGTCCAGAAGGTGAGTGCTGAGCACAGGAATTGGGTGCATTGACAAATCAGAATCAAACAATTCAAAATGCTTTCAAATACTTCTGTTTCCTTACCAACAAATATCAAAGAAAAACACAACACCAAAACATGTTTTCCCTTTTCCTACAGGCCAGCACCAAGCTACAGACTTTCTTCTGTTAAAACTCTTACCCAACAGATAATGGCAGTGAAATAGAAAACAGAATGGAAGACTGGAGTGACACTCTCATATTAGGAGCATTATTGATATTTGCACTGAGGCAAAATCAGATAACAACAGGATGAATGCCAGCCACATAGTGAAATAGTAAAGATGTGGAAAATTACATCTTGAATTCATCAGTCTGCTATTACATCAGTCTTTGGCCACTAACAGGCAACAATTTTCTTTGGAAATAGCAAATTTGCAGTTTTGGTGTATGCAAGCCTGGACAGAGAGGCAGAATGCAACATTGTTATGTTTCAGAGAAAATTGGGCTTTTTGTGTCAGTTTTGTGTGTGTGTTGGGTTTAAGCACAAATACCCTTTACTGTAATCCTAAATGAGGAATGAAATTTGCAGTGAAGAAACAACTGCGCTGCACTTCTTAAATACAGCCTACCAGATACTTATCCTAAAAACAAGTTTTCCCAGAATAGAGGTGAAAAAGATTTATAAACACTTTATCTTGTCCAAAGCTTAAATCAGTACCATTATATTTCAAGCTGTAAATTATGGCAGTTATACTATCTGCTCCAGACTGTTCTTATAACAGATCGTTATTAATGGTCACCACCATTCTGTTCTTCCTTTACATCTCCTGTCTGGAAATATTAATCTTTAAAAATAAGTAAATAAGGCACACAACAGCCTGAGCTATCCTTCCCAATTGCAGCCACCTATCATCTGCTTTACAACATGGCTTAGGTGGCCCTCCCAGGGAGGAGGATCACATTGTCCTAGGCACTCTACAAACAAACCAGAGAAGACAATCCCTGCCCCGAAGTATCTTAATGTAAGCAAAAAAGAATCCAAATGACAAAATCAAGTTGGAACAGACTCCTGCATAGAGGCCAAATAAAAGGAGGACTTCACTGGGTCAAAGGCCTTCAGCAAACTTTCTGCCCTAGGATAAGTTTTTCTGTATTAATGTAGGTAACTTTTAAAAATAAATATTCAATATTTGATGCCATCATGCATAAAACATGCCCTCATACAGAGTCAGATAAAGTAGCCTGTTATTTCATGTAATAAAAACCACTAGACAGATAAAAATACAAATTTGTAAAACTCAGTTTTAATCCTGTAGTATCTTATCATTCCAGTATAGCCATAACCTATGTGGCACAGTCAAAGCAAATACAGAATTGGTACTGATGATTTTGCACATAACACAACTGAGGGCTTCCAAATGCCAACAAGCATTGAGTAGGCCAAAGAGGTAGCCCTAAACATCATGCTTGCCTCCAAGTCTTCTGTGACATCTAAGGATGTATATCAAAAGCAATACCCTCCTCTAGGCCCTCCCACATGACAGCCTTGGGCTCTGTGTGTTCCAAGGTGCACTCCTACCTGAAGATCTGTTCAAGACCTTCATAGAAACAGCATGTACCCTCAGTCAACCCTCACTGATACTATGCAACCAATGCCATTTCACACTGAAGATTACAGCAAACTAAGAAGAAAAAGGGTGTGGTAAAAATCCTTCAAGAGCTCAAGGACACACCTCTGGTGCACAAGTGCTCAGCACACATTGGAGAGGTTTCTGAGGGTGGGACACCAATTCAGACCCTTGCATCCATCATCAGGGTTGGATGCCTTAAGTGGGCAGCTGCAGCAGATCTCCTGGAAATAACCATGTTCTTTCTAGAATAAAGGAATCACATTCACATGCACTGGGAGCACTCCATTATCCACACTAATGCATAGTAAACTAGTAAATTCAAAATACATCATTGCTTTGAACTAAACATTTGTGTAGATTGTACATCAGAAACTATTCTCTAATCCTGCAATGAATTAAATCCTGCTTTAACCTCCCCCGAGGTCATTAAGTGTTGGCAAGAGACTGGTACAACCAAAGGAATCAATACTGGCAAAGACTGGAGATTGAGAAGTGATTCCTCCTCCCACACCTCATCTTCAGCCCATGAGGGGTTGTTTTGCTGGGGGTTTTTTTGGTTGGGTTTTTGGTTGTTGTTTGGTTGGTTTGTGGGTTTTGGTTTTTGGGGGTGGTTTTTTTTGTTGTTTTTTTTTTTTTTTTTTTTTAAAAAAAAACTTAAAATAGCCTGCACTTAGAGACAAACTTTAGTATCTCCAGTGCAACAGGAATCCCAGTCAGTGGCACAGATTTGCCTATAACTCATGCAATTTTAGTGCAGTTTCCTCAAAAAATATTAAAAAGCAATAGGAGGGGGTTTTTAAAAGAAAATAACATAGCCCACATCTCCAGTGAAAGACTCTTGAATGTTTATTTCAACCTTTTTAATTAAGGCTCAATTTTGCCTCAACTACAGAGGCCAAAAGAATGATCTTCAAATCACAAATTTGACTGCAGAAATATAAGCAGGAAAACAGGTTTCTCTCATTTGTGAGGTGCCAAAATCTTGACAGAAAGGTGGAAAACTTGGTTAGAATGAAATATGAGGTCAAGTATTCAGAATGCAAATAATCCACCCAGAACCTAGGAGTTTATATCCACAGTAACCATATTGAGCTATCTGCCAAAGTTCAATTGAAGCTCAAGTTTCAGGGGGAAAAAAGAAAAAAAAAGCACAACAGAAGACATCAGTTTAGACTTGAAAAGGGCAGCTGTAAAAGATGCAAGAACAACAATATTTCAGTACTAGAAACTGAGTTTTCTTTAGTAATACACAGCTTCCCATGAATAATAAAAGAGTATTTTCAATGTTTTATGAAGTATAACTTAGTCATGAAGACTATCTGCAGGACTTACTTATAACATACTGATGCTTTTGCATTAAAAAGATCACAGTAATATTCAACTAACCAATCTAAGGCAACCACATACTACAATGACAGCCCCAGGAAGCAAAATCAAAAAGGACATTCTAAAAAATGGATGGGGAGCTAAAAAATACTTTATTATTCCTTTATATTACTGTAGTATCCAGGAGTCCTAATGAGCCCAGACCCCACTGTGTTAGACACTACTGTACAACCAATTTATGAACCAGACATGGTTCTCAATGAACAAAAGAAAGTACATGCTAATAATGTTATTACAGCATCAGAGCAGCATTATCTTAGACAATGAGAAACGTGGAAGTTTTATATGCTTTCTTTGTTGTTATTAAAAGTAGCACTGTAACCTTGGCAACTGCTGAATCGCTTGGGAATTTGTTAAAGAAACCCAAATGTTACTTACACTTGCACATTTGCAATCAATTTAGGGAAAACAATTGGGGTTTTGTTTGGTGGTGGTTTTTTTTAAAAAAAAAATAACACATTTTTTCCTTATGACTATGACCCTGCAAATTTCAACATTTTTTTTTATTTAAATCAGTTCTTGGGATTGAATTAAGGCAGATCATATCTCATTTGCACCCAAAGTAATCTGCACTTTCACACACAATACAAGTGTAATAATCCATCAAGGATCTTGGTCAGAAATAGAAGCACAGACACCATGCAGTGTACACAAAAATACATATCTGCAGGTACTTGTCAGAGGAACAGGCATTTCACCTGAGGGAGGGGGGAAAAAAAAAGGAATCCCAGACAAACATTTTGTAAGGGTCCAGACAACACTCCCAGGTATACAAACACACAAGTGGGCAACGGTAAGTACCCAGTATCCCTAACACACCGTGTGGCCAAATTCAAAACTTGCACGGATTTTAGCTTCCAAGTGCTGGTATCCCTGTTCTTCTTTCATCCTTCCTTCACAGTATCTTTTTGCTTTTAAGATAAGAACTGGGTGCATGAAGATAATGGGGAAACTGCAGGAAGATCAGTCTGAGATGTAGTGATTGTGTGGGATGGCTGTTTTCTTTCTAGTTTTCATCAGCATATTATTCCCCAAGTATAGGCCAGCCCAACAGCAATGAAAACCAGAGTACTAGCAAATCCCACCTTTTCTGTCAAGGAACCTCGTGAAACTGAACTAAACTGAGCTATGAAGGGGGGAAAAAAAAAAAAAGGCTGACTTTGGATAAACTCAATTTTTTAAATTGAGAATTGCCTCACACAATCACTGTGTGAGACTAGTCCAAGCAAAATACCCGTTTTGTTAAAACAAACACAGCCAAAAGCACAGCAGGCTCCTTGAGATTTTGTCAACTCTTTAAGGTGCACTGAGTGAACTGAATTAAAATGTAAGGGTTAAATACAAGTCTTCCTGACCCATCCTTGCAGGACTGGTCCTTGGCTTCAGTCTACCTATTGGCATGTCTCACAGCAAACACTATGCAGTCACAACTGAGTCCTCAGAAGGTGATCCTCCTTTCTGTCACCTCGGAAGCTTGCCTGGGAGTTACTCCTCTCACCCGGCAATTCCTGGGCTGAATTGCTGCTGCAGGCTCCCTACTTACTCACCTCTAGAGGCACCTCCCCAAAGCCTCCCTCCCTGTAAGCCACAGAGCAACCTGCCCAGTTAAATCGCAAGGGTTTCACCTGCCTCCTGGAGAAGCTGTAAGGGCAAGACAAATAGACTGCTGCTCAGCACCAATTATAACAGGACATAATATACCATACATCTCAACTGCAAATACACAGAGTGAGCTGTTAAGCGTCACCAAACATTAGAATTATGAGTCTTTTCAGCTGAACTGCAAATGGACACGCAGACAACAGGATGCAGTTTCACAAAGGAAGCATCATTTTCCAAATGCTTTCCAGAGTGAAAGTTAGGGGTTTTTTTCCTCTAAAATTAAGAACATCTTTTCATTCTTTCTGTTAGTTGTTTAGCACACTATGCTTGGCCATTCAACCTAAAGCAGAGCCAGAAGAACTCCTGTTTTAAATGACTTAATATCTTTAGTGAGAACTGCTATTGAAACCCACCCTCCAGAAAACATGAATACTCACAAGAGTGAGAAAGACCAGAATTCAACTGTATTTAAATACAAATTAATTGTTTCAATATGAATGTTGAATAGTTACAGAGTTCCTATTATTACTACTGCATTAGAAACTAATTTGGCAAGAGGATAAATATAGGGCTATTGGTACTTCCACCATAGGTATGTGTTACACTATGGGCCAATATTTATTATGGTATTTGCTATATGCTATTATTAAGAACTGAAGAATTTAATTGCTCAGAGCATTTGAACCTTAAACACATAGTATTGCACATTCATTTACAAGTACATAAGTCTGAGACAATGACTGTCAGATACAACCTTAACTCTGAATTTCCTTTCATTTAAGCCTCTAATGAGATAACACAAGGGCCTTAGTGTTTTGTTGTACAAGGTTGTAATAGAATTTAACAGCAACTGAAGAGTCTTCCCCTGAATTTGTTCTTTGGGATAAAGGGGGGGGAAAAACACGGGAACTTAAGTTTATTGGGTTTTTTTTTTCCTTTAAAAGGTACAGCAGCGAAGAATTTAAGTTTGTGTTTGTCTCTGAAATTAAAATATCCATAAAATATCCTCCTTGAACTTACTTAACTCTTTAAAAAGCGGCTCACGTTAAGAAGATATAGTATGGGTCAAAGTATCTGTTCACACTCACATTCCAGTATTCCCAGACATGTTTCAGCAGGAAAAGACAAAGTTCAAGATCTGTGCAGAAACCTGTCCGCTCAGGCCATATTTAAAGTTCCACATTTTCTCTCACACTGAGACTTCAGTTTATTCTATCAAGCCCAACTCTTTAGGGTGACCTTCCTGCCTGCAATATTCTTGTGTACTGGAGCTGTAAAGACACCAGTCATAGAATGGTTTGGGTTGGAAAGGACATTAAAAGTCATCCAGCTGCAACCATGTGCAGGGAGACCCTCCACTAGATCAGGTTGCCCAAAGCCCCATCCAACCTGGCCTTGACCTGAGGTTGTTAGTTCTTACCATGTCATCTACATGTAACAGCAGTGAAGTTGAATCACTTTTTCCAATCAGAATTACAGTATGGAGGAAGAAGATGAGAATGAAAAGTGTGAAAGCATATGGGAAGTAGTTTTAAAAGCTGCCCTCTTCCAGAGAGGGCAAGCAAGAGGTTGAGATAGATAAGAAATAGCACTGGGACAACTGTGCTGGGATACAGAATGATGAAACACAGTCATCAGACCGGCACAGACATGAATTACTTTCAGATTCTTTTTTAGGCCCAAATGCTGTGAACTCTAGTCAAAATCAAAAACACTCTATAGCACAAGGACATCAACGATGCCAGCAAAAAATTATATGCAGACAGCAAGAATTGTTATGACTTCAGAATTGTTCCTCCCAGTAACAACTCAAAGGAGGGTTGGCACTGACTCACACAGGCATCCCAGAGAGGAGTCTGCAGGTAAGAAGATGTAATAAGAGAGGGAGGAACAAAGCGAAGCCTCACCATTGCCTATGGAGCAGCACTTCCCACTTTGATCTAGATGGGATGCTTAGGGCCATATTCTGATGCAAATTCCTGCAAGTAGGAGCTGCTAAGTACAGCCCCCAGTCAGCTGCTCAGTAGGAACAGCAAGTGCTGCCATAGCCCTCCAGCCTGGCACCTCTCTGCTGACTAGGCCTGAAAACAGAGGGAAAATTTGTATATGGTTCTCAGGGTATGAAAACAACAGCTATTGCTTACAACCTATAAGAGTCTGCTTACACAACCATCTCCTGAGCAGATTTGCAGCATTCACCCAATATTACATTTTGGGGAGCCACTGGAAGGAAGCGAGGCAGCCATTTTCTCCTCACCACAAAGGAGCAGGGGGAAGGCTTACAAGACAAGATGGCTGCCACGGACACACTCCTCAGAGCACTATGCAACAAGCTAGAGGTGAAGAAACAGAATGAAAGAACTGGAAAGCTGCCATGAATGCATTTTGGTTGTGTTTTAATTATTCATACTAACCTACGTCCTATTAGGCTAGTTTGTATTTACCCAGTTTCACATGGCACTATCACAGTACCCAAGGCAATTACCTCTGTTTACAGGACATAATGAATAAACAGCTTTCAGTACATAGTGTCTGGCCTCAGAGCTACCATACATTCCAAGATCACCTCCAAAACAGGGCCAAGTTGGGTATTTAGTTTTGTTTCCCAAAGGTGAGCAGCTACCTTTAAAAACACATCATCATCACAGGGATTATGATAATTATAGACTTCCATACCAGAGAGAATAACATTTTCTTTTTGCTCTATCCCCGCTGTCCCTTTCTGCACCCCCTCCAAAGAGGGCAAGGAGGTGGTCTTGGGTAAAAGCACTTGTACAACAAGACTGCCGCAGAACAGTGGCGTACTTGTACACCCGGTTTTTCCAAAGTCCCACAAGTGAAGACATTAATCCCCTCAAAGTGCAATAATTTTCAACAGACATCACTTTAAGCAACATTCTAGAAGTCTTTCTCTTAAATTAAAAAAAAGAACACACATCAGGCAAAACTGTCTAGCAGAAGAGGAACCCCATGATCAGAGAACAGGACAAAATTTCCTCTTGCACTTTAACAACGTGCAACCTCTGCATTGTTATACATAGACCATTCTTCACTCAGGTTTTCTCCCTCTGCGTAACTCAACTCTAACAAAATCAGAATATATTAAGAAAAAAAGAATGAAGAATAGAAGAAGTGTTTTGCTGCATCTTCTTACAAAAAAATATTGTTTAAGCTCTAGCTGCTATGCACGAGACAATTCAGAACAGCTAAAGACAGGAGAGAGCTCTTGCTAACCAGTGAATACAAGCAATTAGCCAAGAGAAAAGCATAAGCAACTTGTTCTTTGCTTTCATGCAGCTTATCAAGTTTATTCTGCACTGTTACATTTTTGTAATTTATATAAAAAGCCAGCAGCTATTTGGCAAGATTTACATCTAGAAACAGCAATTTAATCGCATATGAAAGAGGAACTGGATGCCTCAGGACATTGCAAACTTCTCACCTCCCACTAACCTGCCTGAAACTTGCCTTGTTCATGTTAAATGTTAACTAAAAATAACTTTTAAATATCTGTTTCTTTATTAGACTCATCTCTCTAAACAGAAGCAAGAAATTTATTAAAGTTATCATGTGAAATATTGAATGCTTGCACAGCAGAAACAAGCAGCTTGCAAGTTCAGCAGTCATCCCTCCGTGGTGATGCAAACGCTCTAACAAAGCAAAATTCCTAGTGATTTCTTGGCCAGGCAGAAACAAGTTGAATGGCAGATGTTAGAGATTTCATAATGAAAAAGACTCCAGAACTGTCAAATTTGACTTTGCTCCCTAAAATAATCAAATGAATGCATTCATGTGTAACCTATATGTAGTAGCTTATGCCATCAAATATAGGATACTCTATCCCATTGCTCCAATATTACATTTCTGACATTTTAATATTGAACAGCAGTTTACTTGCCAAATACATCACCTTTGAAGCCTGACCTCAAAGTGTCCTAAAGTATCGAATGCCAGCACTATCTAAGTGTCTAATTTGAGACAATTCTGTATTTATTGCTGTTACACAAATAACAAAGCTCTTCATCAGCCAGGCCTCTCGGGAGCCTCAGTTCTTTCTTTAAAAAACTCTTTATAGGCATCAATCAGAAAAGACCACAAGTTGTTTGCTTGCCAATTGATGCTCAGAACTTTGTTATAAATGTGTACGTTCCTGCATTACACAGTAGTTGCAACAGGTACCTTTCATGTTCTCTTGAGGATTGGGGTCAAAACCAGAAGGGATATTAAGTTGGCATTAGCTTCTCAGACATGGCACTAATTGCTCCCATATCAAAGCTTACAGAAAGCATGGACAGCTTGCCAAGATACAGTTGATCTGTGAGTAACCCTCTCGTGCTTTGTCAATATTCCACTTCAGAGGAAGATAGAAATTTGTAGTTGAAAAAAAGGAAAATAAATTTAGTGTCCAGTATATAGCAAAGCTTTCCCCAGCAAGCCAAAAAAACCCCAAACATAATTCCGCCACTTAATTGGAACTCTACAAAAATACATTTCATACATAAGCAGTTACCCTCCATTAATCCTTCCCTTCAAAATGACAAATCTGTTTGGCACCTGTAGCCTGGGGGATTTTTTTTGTGTATTTTTTAAACAGTCATTTATCTGTTTCTTCTAAAATACAAGCAAGTCCAGTGTAGTGGTGAGACTCTGTAGAATCCACAAGGCTGCAGAGAAATTTCAAGTGCAGAAGCTAATGTACATCTTAACGCCCAGAATGGTGGGGCATTAGACAATTTCATCATCCAATATCTATGCCAAGGCTAAACCTCACTATGTTCAGCTGTTTGCCAAACATGACATTATCTCACCAGTAGCAAAACACATGGTGCTGCAGCATCCCAGCTTTCCAACACCTGCCCAGGCCTTTCAGCATGCTTTTTATCCCACATTTATAATCAGACTTTTCTTGAAGGAAAAAAATTCTGATACAATTGAATCCAGTCACATTTAGGAGGGAGTAAAAGAATAGAGATTCAGACTAAATAGTTTAAATTGGGAGCTCAGTAATAGGTGTCCTGCCTAAGATAAACTGGAAGTAATTGAGAAAGCAGAGACATTCACACTACAAGTTTATGAGATTCCACTTCAAGTAAGCAATTTAATCAAAGCCATTTACAATAATAATTCTACAAAAGGTCACAATAGGAACAATCTTTTTTCCACAAGCTAACCAAAACCTTAGAGCAGGGGTTCTATATTGCACTTTATTATTACTTTGTTAAGTTATGCCATAGCTAACCAGCCTTTTGCTCATTTTCTTTCATCTTCACAACACAAAAGGATTCTCACAATCATCCTATTTAAAAACAAATCTGATTTAAAACAACAGTTGTAAACATTAATAGGTTTAAACCATAACGATGATGACTCACCTGCAGTTCCATCTGTAGCCAAATTATGTTAATTCACAGCAGAATTTCTAGCTAATTTGCATGATGCCACAAGGAACCACAGAGCTGTGCTCCATTAGTGTGTCCGGTAAAATAGCAAGATACAGAAAAATACATTTCTAAATAAGCATTGCCTTTTATTATGATTAAAGTACATGCCTAAAATTAATTTATCTACTGAAAGGCTGTCATTTTCCAGTAATTTAAGATAGAGGAGTCAGATGTATTCTGAGATAAGGATGCTAAAGAAGAATCCTTTATTCCTACAAGGCTGCTGTTTTACATGGAATGAAACAGTGACACAGTATGTTTCAGCCATGGGAGCTACCAGCACAAGCTTTTCTTCCACTCCATGTGGTTCTGGGCTTTTTCCATTGGCAGGTTTCATTTATCAGAGAGCAGCTATTTCTAATCTGACCAGTGTAGAAAGGTAGCAAGTCTGCCCTGTTTTCCCTGACCAGCCATTTGCACTAGAGACTAGGGATTTTAAACACATGCCCCAGAAGAAAAAGCAGCTCACGTTCTCTCAGCTGTTCTTTTCCATTCTCTTCTCCCTCTGCCTAAAGTTAGCTAGAAAAGGGCAGTTATTTCTTAAACATATTAAACATGCTTATCAATTGAAATTTTTTTCCAAATCATTATGTGCAGCAACATTTTTTTTTATTTTATTTTCAATCATTTTTGCAGGAACCTTTAGAAAATTTTAATCCCAAAGGCAATGCACCCATAACAGGAGAAAGTGGTTCCACATTGATCTACTGAGATGGTTAAAATGTAACAGACAACATTGCCTTTTTATAGCCATCTAAAAATCATAACAGTAGGAATCAGGTTAAAAAAAAAGAAAAATTTAAGGAGTTTATAACCTAAAAGGCAAGACCAATGTACCATTTTATAATAGATAAGGAGAATTGTATGATGTGCAAAATTCTTCTGCACTTTATACTTCTCATATTACTTTCCACTAACATGGTCTGTTTGGTGATTTCCAAGATGTTTCTGTAATAAGAATATTTAATTCAGTACTGAATTAAAAAATAAACAAGCTGCAGAGAAATTTAAAGTGCTCCAAAGATTTTGAATTAAAGATACACTTCAGTTCTGCAAATTGTGCTGTGCAGGTTTTCCGTCAGAATAGTTTAAAGGATCACATGCAAATTTGAAAAAGCAGTTAATGGAAAGTAAAGAAGAGGTGTTACTTCAACCAGATAGACCATGCTGTAACTAACAGCAGCCTGGGGAGGGAAACAATAAATATGTTCTCTCCAAAGGACACAATCACACTATATATGCAACGCACATTTGTTCCAAAACACACTGTTTACCCCAACCATTCTGATATCATCATTTATTTGAATTAAATAGGGAATTAACAGCTCTTCTCTTCTCCCTTCCACAGAGCAACCAGCTAATAGATTCTTATTATGAATGGGTGAAAATTACAGTTTTCAGAGACCTTTGAACAGAAGAGTCATGTAATCCACACAAAATTCATATCTGAACAGAGGCCTTTATTTGTATTGGGCATAAAACTCTTGCTAAGATTTGCCCATTATTTCTGTAGTCACTCATCCTTTCTACTTACGCTTGCACAAGGAACAAGAGAAAAATAAACACACACAGCCCTACAATGCACATACCTGTAACAGGTTAGGAACAAGTATAAACAGAGAAACACTTGTAGACCAAAAATACTTAAAAAAAATCCTTGTGCATTGAGAGATAAAAAAATGCCTTCTCCCACTCCCCCCCAGTCTTAGCTTTCTCTAAGTTTCAACTACGTAAACTAGTCTAATGCTTTTATGTATTTCATATGTAAGTGATCCAGAACATTTACATAGTCTACCAAAAAAATCATTTTCTGCAATAAACATATTAAGATTGAGAGAACATAAAATTATGTTTCTAAGAGAGCTATTTCAAAGTGAAATATGCAGCATTCTAAACTTTTCCTAACAATACTCTTTCTGCCTAATAAGTTTCAGTCTTATAAAAATTAACACCAAATGTTATTTGAACTGTCATAAGATACCAAATAATTATAGGTCTGATTTATTTTTTTAAGTACCAATTTAGACCTGGAATGTGTGCTTTCTAGGTTTACTTTTAAATTCATTTTGGTAATTTACCACAGTTCTTTCCAAACCTGGCCTCTAGTTAATGCAGCTTCTACACATATGGTCTGACTTTCTAAAGGGCCTATTAGGAAAGAAAGAAAAAAAAGAAAGAAAAGAAATTCCATTACTGTTTTCATGCTTTTTCATTGAACCATCACTGCATTTGCTTGCAATAACTCTAAAGGAGGATTATAAAAGTGCTTTCCCAGAATGTGTACTAAAAGGAAAGGAGCTCCAAACCTGGAGAGTATCTGAAAGGGGCCTCTTGTGAAGTGAATTCTCCCATGCAGGCCTTTGAAACCCTTTGCCTGGTCAAGCTGCTGGGCCTCTACATACAATTAGCTATTACTGCAGCTTATCCCAAATACTTTCACCAGCCCGTCACAGCAGCGATTAGGAAAAACCGTTATTGCATATCTTCATGTCAGTAATAGATCCATTAGCAGGATCCTACTTCAGTTCAGAACAAGTTGAAACAATTTTCACTTTCTTAACACATCTTCACTGCATGTGGGCTATTCAAGAGCCACATGTTAGTTACTTCTCCGCCCTCCACCATAAAGGTTCTCTCCAGATATTCAGGCTTTAGTGATCACAGTTTTATTTTGCAGTCCTGCTTTGACAAATATGAAATGTTTTCAGCTTAACACCATCATGTAAAGCAAGGCTCGGTTAAAAATCATTGATTTTATACACTAGGAGAGGTAAAAATAAAGTGAACTAGCATATGTACTGTTTATGGTTAGACCACATTTCTTATCTTCTTATGGATGTGATTTCAAAATGACTAGCAAAGAACATCATTTTGGATAAGTATACAGGGGAGATGCAATGGGTTACAATAGAGGGGTAGAAGTTTTTTTGTTCCTAAGGCAGTGATGTAGCGAGTCTCTTATTTCTCTACTTATCATTCCAAATATATCCTCCCCTTTGATATTTATTTTTATGACCATGTCCCAGCCACCCATTACTGGTATTTTACTTGAACATAATAGTTGGATATCACCATCTACCAATACCATAGAGAATCCCAAATCTTCATATTCATTTATTCATACAAGGGAATAAAGTGGAAAAAGGCAACATTGTCATATATCCAAGGAGGCCTAAAGACCATGAATTAAACCAGAAATCCAGAAGAGAACAAGATCCCTGCACCTTTTCAGTTTTTGAACCAAAATCTTAAGGAATGCCACAATACACCTTAAGCCACGTTACTTCGAGGAAGAAAAAAAAACAACCCAGTTTGACAATTGCACTGCATCTGAAAAGCAGAACTGGAAAATCCACAGGAGCTGAAGAAGTGCCAAGGGAAACAGTGGAATTTGCTAGAAGCTTTGAATTGCAAATGTAAGGGGAAATCCTCTTCTGGAAAATATATTCAAACTCTATATACAGAGCACATGAATGCCAAACGAAATCTGACACCTTTCTCTCTCTTTTCACCTTTTGTCTTGTACACTCTTTTTCTGTCTCTCTACTTCACCTTTCCTTCTCTCTTTTTTTGAAATTTTTTTCCTTTATTGGCTGTGCTTTGTCATTGCTGTAACTTTTTCTTATCAAGAGAAGCAATCACAAAATGTTTGTTTTGCAGACCAGCCCAAAGAGGAAGGACTCTGTTTTCCCCAGGGAACAGGGAAAGCCCCGAAAGTTTAGCTATATTAGCAGTTGCCCCACAAAGTTTTTCCCTTATATCCAGATCTCTGATGTTTTTATTTGCCCTGTGCATGAGGTTTCAGGTTTTCTTTTTCCTGGTTTAGGTTATCCATCTCACCACTGCTTCAGGAACCAGAGAACATCTGTAGTACAAGCCAAAACAACCATGATTTAAACTATGAATATGGATATAAATAAAGGATGAATGAACCATTTATTTAGCTTAATCTCAAGATCTAATCTTACTGTCCAACAGAACTAAAATAAACAGCAGACTAGGTTCCTTCCTCAACAAGATGGTTGGTAGCATAGCTCCAAGCACCATGCCTTGCTCACACCTGTAAATTAGCAGTTAGGGTCTGATCCTGCACCAAAGACATCAATGATAGCCTTCAAATTAACGTTACTAAATGCAAAACCCTTGAATCATAACCAGGCATTCTAAAACTGCAACCCAACACAATTGCACATCTGTTTCCTATTAATGTCTAATAGTTATACCTTGTCACTCTGAAAGCTAATTTGCATGTTCTCAACCATGCTTGAGAAAAGGAAAGGAGCACAGCTTTCTACTGCTGCATTTACAGGACAAGCAGTTATGCATTTGTCTGAGCATTTTGTGAGCTACATTGCATTTGTAGGCACACAATTCATTAAATCCTATTGTGGTATTGTTTCCCCTTTGAATGATAAAGTCTACACAAAACTGCAGTTAAATAGGTTTAAACTGAGTAACTAGTATAGAATTTAGCATATGGCTCCTTGCAAAATCAGAGTACAAGTACAATGCACTCCACTGTTAGTAACTAACAGGTTACTGCTGGGAAAACCCTTACTAAATCCCAATCACAACATACCACCAGAAAGGTACCTGAAAACTAATCAATCCTTCCTTGCCCAAACATATTAAGTAAAAACCAAAACTTCAATCTTGCCTTAACAATTGGATTTAGGGACCTGAAGAGCATCTGAGGCTTTTATCACATACAAAACTGGTCAGAGACTCATGGGTTGTAGCAGTCAAACCCAGATTAACTAGACATTATTGCTTGGTTTTTTGACCATCAGCCATCCAGATCGCTGATGAAACTCTCCCTTCTGCTTCCTAACAACCTTAGTGCTACACACACAGAAGGATTTCTAATATGGTAGAAAAGGAGAACAAGGACTACAGTGATATGAATTTCTTCAGCCCCTGAATTCTGAAATTTTTTTTTGTTTCTGAGAAACATTGTTACAGAAGGAAAATTTGTACACTATCAGGGAGAAGAATTAAAAGGAGATTGACCTCTGCAAATGCTTCCCAACTGATGTAGGTTTGCAAACCAGAGCAGAAGATACTTTCCAGAGTGACCAGACACATGGCCAACTTCTCAGATTATTACCCATACAATTTTTTTTCTAATCAAACATATTAGATATTACAGAAAAGCTTACAGAATTTTCACAGCAAAGGAGTTTTAAGTTACAAAAAAGGCCCTAAGAGTACCTACAGGCAATCTCTTCACATCATATTTTGGGCACAAAACCCACAAACTTTTCCATCCTTCTGAAGGACTTACCCTTCCCAAAGCAAAAAGGATCAGTCCCCTGTACCAAAAACCAGAGAGCCACATGCCATACCCCACCATAGATTTTATCCATCCTTTGCCTCTTTAGCTCTCCCCTAGACTGAAAAGGGAGAAGAACCCATCCCAGCCCTCTCTCCACTTCTTCTAACTTCAGCATAACAAATACCTGGTGAGCAGCAGAGTTTTGTGCTTCCTCCTTCACACCACATCCTGCCTCCTCCATCTTCCCTCCAGTGGCAGCCCCATACCTCTCCCTCCTGCCCCCATTTAACTAGGGCCATGATGTTGCAGCAGCTGCTTCTAGTCAGCTACTCAAGTCTAAGCAATTAGGCCCTTCATTAGCTCTTTGCAGAAGATTGCTGCAGGGACACACCTGTATCCCATCCCATCACCAAACACCAAATAACCTGTGTTAGGCAAGGCCAATGGCTTCCATCAGTCAGCTGTAGTCTTTAAAATGTTACATCTTTCTGAAGCAGGCACCTCCAAAAGAGTCTAGCAACAGGCAGATAGTTCAGGTCACAACAAAATTGCCCTCCACCCTATATGCTCCCTATGAGGAATGCAGAAATGCTTCATGTGTGTGCCTGTGAAGGTCAGCACAGAAGGTAGATGTGGCCATTATCCTTCCTTGTGTGTACCAGGATTACACCACCTTGAAAATTAATTTAATCATTGTATATGCAGTTGCACTTTCATCCAAAGATCTTAAGGCAGTTCTCAAACAGCAATTAATTAACCTCCATGTCCCCCCTGTGAGGTGTGCACATGTAAGTAGAGGAGCAGTTTTACATGTGAATTACAAGCAGCACTGGGGAGTGGCTGTGAGGCAGCACAGCCTCCTCCTCCTTCTCCCCATGCCTGCGTACAGCCCTGCAGCACGTCTGCATATAGCCCAATTTATAGGTGACGGAAACAGACACTGGGAGATTAAACATCATAAAACACATATATAGCAAAGCCAAAAGCAGGTCATAGTGTATTGGGGATGCAATACTAATTAAAAATAATAAGCCAGCTGCATGCTTCAACTTTCTCTGGACTTCTGCTGAACATGAAAATGAGAGTTTGTATTTCTGCAAGCAGAAGACTCTGTTCTCAGGTTCCCCACCTCTAAGGAAGACTTCCATTATCTGCTCTCTTTTTTTTTTTTTTTGAAACACTGAATTCCTGTGATAAACAAGTATCTATGTGCCAAATTCTGGTAGGCAAACTATGCACCTTGCTGGGGTAGATAAGTGGTATCTTCTCAAAAAGCATGAATACCGTGCAAAATAGTACCAAAGACTTTACGACAAGCATAACACAGCCAAGTGAAACTACAGGGGCAGGGCGTGTTAAAATGAGGATTCAGATGACTGAGCTGATTTAAAAACTCACTGCTACCGAAAGGCCTAATCCTGCTCCTCTCTGCTCAGCAACATGGTCCAATGCCCCTCCTGCACTCAGCCCTGGCACTCGTCTCGCCCCAGAGAGCCAGTTCTGCTCTTTAGACCTGTGGACAACCATTCTCCCATTTTGCTGTGTCAGTTTTAGCAGCAGTGCCCTGCTCAGGACCTGTGCCATTCAATGGAGCAGCATCAAACATTTTTCTGGATATTTCCTACTCAGGAGAGGACTAAATTTGAAGTTGTCACTCCTGATTATAACACCTAGTCTTAACTAGAAGGGATAGGACTATGCTGTAGTCCGTGGCGTTTCAACTAAAAATGAAGAACAGATTTTCATGTGTTTTCTTTCCAGCTCCCGTTCCCTTTCTCTGGCCTCCTGGGATACATTTGCTAGGTAATGCAAGCTAATCATCAGTTGTTGAGATAATTATCATCTTCGTACTCCAGGTAATTTCTAGCTATCTTTTCAACCTTTGCCACTTCTCTGTACATATACAGGTGTTTAGTAGCTTGCATATAATGTCTCTTTTTGGTTTACCATCACATAGGACATGATGCTGGTATGAGAAGGGATTTCAAACCAGTATTCTTGTGGCTGTGGTGCACCTCAATTTTTATTTTGTGTGCGTCTTTCTTAGCAGGCTGTCAACACAAGAGAAAATCGAGTGGCAGACCGTGGGGCAAATGTATCCCATAGCCTGTGCTGCAGTGCTATAGAAACTTCATTTCACGTTGGTTGTTCTTGTGCACCACTGTAAACAATGGGAGATGCAGAGTCTAACCAGCCCTGATGCTCAGACTGCGTACTTCTATATTTTCTTCAGATTTTCCCTTTCAGAAGGTAGTTTATTTGGACAAAGAGGTGTCTTTGTTTCACCCTCAGTTATGAAATTCAAATGGTAGCCCTTTGCCTTAGGTGCTGCTTCTGCTTTTCCTCTCTACTTCTTTCATTTCTCCTCCCTGCTGCTACACTGGAGTGAATAATGCATTTTTTAATGAATTTCCGTGGATTAGGCTTCCAATTAATTCAAGCTAGTTTTACAGACTCTGCCAATTCAGGTTGCTAAAATTCACTTGGAATTATTGGGGTAGGGTGAGGGGGTTACCCATAAAATTTTTCCAGATTAACTAGAAGAATTCAGTGGAAAGAAATTAGTCATTTTTACATGTGAGTGTATACCATCAGTATGCACAGGGTTTGTTTCAGCCCAAACTGAAAGCACAAATTACACTCTCTTCCTTTTTAAAAGGCCCAAACATGGTTTCACACCAACTGACAGTGGTAGTAATTAATGTGAAGGATCCCTGGGGTCTTTTAACCTCCTTTCTTAGCTTTTGATGGCTGAGACAGCCACAACCTGTGTGCCATTTAACTATCTATAAAACTGAGGGGGGAGAAGCATTTAAACACGACATTGGGTTTTCTTTAAACTCTCTAATGAGCTCTAGATAAAGCAGAGAGGCTTTTACTGAGGATTTTAAGAAACACTTTTTTCCCCTCAATTGTTCTCCCTAGGGCAGAGCATTTCTGTCTCCTCGTAGACAGACAAAATCCAGGAACAGCTCCCACAAAAACCAGGAGCACTGATTGTGTCAAACGGGATTGTGTGGTAAAGATGTGCTGTAGGACTGTTTACCCCTTTCATCGGCTTAGTGCAGTTTGCCATGTCTGTATTCACACGGAAAATTGTGACAAGAGTTTTTTCTTTGCTTGTTTGTTTGCTGCAGATTTGCCAGCTACTCCAGGGTAGTTGTGAATTATTAGCTCATTCAAATGATGCAGCTTTATGACACTTTACTTAAATCAACTAATCCCTAAGAGAGGTAGCGATAACTATTGGTTGAACCTGGGGTTGGGAACTAAATTTTGCCACCGAACTGTGATATTGGACAAATCAGTCAACCTTCTCAAACCCAGATCTTCATGTACTACCTCAGAAAGGAAGCATCCCCCTGGCAAAGTACTTTAATATCCTCTAACAATGGAGCTTGTTGGAAGTGTAGTAGGATATTAAAGGACCAGGGAGAATTTGGGTTTAGCTTGATTTCCAGTTCAGGGATTTCAAGTTACCAGTATAGCAGTGACTACTGGTTAAATTTTTTTCATAGTAGCTAGTATGGGGATATGTTTTGGATTTGTGCTGAAACCAGAGTTGATAATACAGGAATGTTTTCATTATTACTGAGCAGTGCTTACACACAACCAAGGACTTTTCTGCTTCTCACCCCACCCCACCAGTGAGTAGGCTGGAGGTGCACAAGGAATTGGGAGGGGACACAGCCGGGACAGCTGACCTCAGCTGACCAAAGGGATATTCCATACCATATGACATCATGCTCAGCATATAAAACTGGGGGAAGAAGAAGGAAGGGGAGGGATGTTGGGAGTGATGGCGTTTGTCTTCCGAAGTTGCTGTTATGTGTGATGGAGCCCTGCTTTCCTGGGGATGGCTGAACACCTGCCTACCAATGGGAAGTGGGAATGAATTCCTTGGTTTGCTTTGCTTGGGTGCACAGCTTTTCCTTTACCTATTAAACTGTCTTTATCTCAACTCACGAGATTTCTCACTTTTACCCTTCTGATTCTCTCCCCCACTGTGTGGAAGGGAGTGAGCAGCTGTGTGGTGCTTAGTTGCCAGCTGGGGTTAAACCATGACAATTACAAACAACCTCCCTAAAATACATACCTTAAAGAGATAAGGCAGATGCAAAATGATGCACTCATATGCTTGAATTAAGCCTGCTTATATCAGAGCTCTGTCAGACAGACTCCTGAGAAGGCAGCCAGCAGCTGAACCCTGCTCTGCCTTGTGTCTGGCTCCAGAGCCCTGTAACAGGATAAGATGGGTTTCTGCTTAGAACTGACATTTTAGTTTAAACTGCCAAAGAAAGTGGGTTGCACTTGGAGATCAGGCTGAACCGCAGAGACAACAGGCATATGTCTTTCCTGCTTCATTGCAAGGGCAAGGAGTCCCTACAAAGGGCAGGAAGGGACAGCACAAAGCATATAGCCAAGGCTAGTGGTGCTTCACATTGCCGCAGCTGAATCTACTCCAGAGGGTCTTTCAGCAGAGACCTGGCTTCCCTTTGTCCCCTTGAGGTCTGCTCATGCATGACCACAAGGCCTCATCATATCAGATTCTCATCGGCAGTAACTGGTTCAGATGCAGCAAGGGCTATAGTACAGTCTGTACTTGCACTTCTCTCCATGTTTTGTCAAGTGTCTGAAATTCTTGGTTCAGGCTGGAACCAAAAGCAGAGGACAAGAATCTTTTTAAAATATAGCTGTTTCTGGCTGATAATGAGAACAGTGAAGCAGCTATGCTCTGAGCTCTATTCCTTTTATTTATGTAATGCTCTGATTTACCAAAACTGCTTGACAGAAGATTTTCACACAGCCTTACCCTGGAGAAGATCAGAATTTAAGATCCAACATCTGAAGCTAATTAATCATATAAGAAACAGCAAGTGAATAAATAGATTTTCATATTTTGTGGTTTAGGGGGGGGGGGAAGAGGAAAAGATTGATCTGAAACAGAAATGTTTCTGGCTTTTTGGCAGAATTAAAAAAAAAAAAACAAAAAAAACAAACTGGTGTGCTGGTGGGGTTGACAGGGCAATTCTGTTTGATTGCTTTCAGGAGCCCTGAACTGTCTTCAGGTGTTAACCAACTTACAGGGACATAAGGGTTTGAACCAACAGCTGCTCCTTTAGACAGCTTCATACCATGTTTGTGATGTGGAAATTTAGTCCAGGAGACCAGACTGAATTTATTCTGAAGAAAAATCTCCAAAGAACATGTAGCATGGATGTAGAAGCCTCAGTACCAGCTGCTTTAGTCGACCAGTCTGCCCCTATTGTGCTGATTTATTTGCTAATGTAGCCACAGCATAGGACATCTCATGGTGAACATCAGAAAATACTATCAAATCACAAACAGTTCCTGAAATTAAAAGCAATAAAAGAGAGCAATTTGCAAGATGAATTGAAAGAAAACAGGAAGGACACAGCAGTAAGCTCGTGAAATTATTGAACTTACATTTCTTCACAACAGTTTCTTCATCAGGGCAGGAATTAATATCTCCTGTGTTAGTAGAAAGACAGAGACATCCCAGTCACTTTTAGGTGATATTAGGTAATCTTTCATAGCATAACACCTTGCTGCAAATTAATTTCAACAAGATTTTTACCAGCAGAGAGGCTGCAAAACCAAATTCTGTATCTTAATGGCAAATTATTATTTTTCTATAAATGTTCTTTTAAAAGTTAACATGGTAACTATGAATTCAGCTTAGTATTTTTAATCTGACCTCACATAGTAGTGTCTTGGCCTAGAAAAAAACTATGATGTCATATGTAAAATATTCATTACAAATCCACTAATTGAAAACTTACCAAAATCCTTTGGAGCCATGTTCTAATAACATCAATGTTTCTGTAAGCAAAGAAAAGTAAAGATGAAAAGAAGTTGTCATTCAGCTCCAAGCCAAAACATTACTAGCACAGTCAAGTCTACCACAGAAGGATGCTGTGTTTTTAAGACATTAGAGAAGTTTGCAGAAGTCTGCAAAATTATAAGCCAAGATCCTGACATAAATCTGAGACCAAACGGATGAGATGTCGTAGACATCTCAGCTACATCCAAAATTTTCAGTCTAGCTATGAGACACACCATGGTGGATCTTGCTGTAAACACAATCCTGATGCTCACAGGCGGTGCACTAGGAACCCCTGGACATCAGTGGGGAACAGAGAGGTCATAGGGAGCAGTCAGGCTGTAGGGAAGACAATCCTTGACAGTTCAGCCATGCAAGGAGTTTGATTATGGCTCATCGTGCAAATCCTGAAAACCTTATGCTACTAAATTCATTCCTAAACCTCAGTTTCTACAACATGTAAAAACTGATCAGAAGAGAAGAAGTTGCCACTTGAAGATATTTTTCACTGTAATTTTTCCAGTTAGTGGGACTGTGGAACAAAGGGACGGAAGCCATGTAAAAGAGAAAATCCACAGCAGTTCTTTTATTTCTGTACTTCTCGTCTCTTGTCTTTGATACGTCTAGCAGACAAAAATTTCAGCTGAACATCTATTATAACCAAAATTTTCTGGTTTGCTTTCTCAGACCTCAACCAGGAGTTTCACTCTCATAGAGAATGTATATGCACGGGTACATGCACAGATGCATCAGTGTAAAATAAGCTAATTCTCGCTTCTTGTTGGAGACTCAGTGAGCAAAAGATATCTTCTTCAGTATCAACCCCACTGTTATCATTATGTCCTTTTCTTCTACACATATGACTGGATTTGAACCATTACTTTCTCATTTTTCTTTTTACCATACTCTGAGAAAGAAATAGAGAGAGAATATTTAAAATTAAGTTGGAATTTAACAGATTTTCTCATTAAAACTTAATATTCTTTTTCTTTGAAAACTTACAAGGGCTGCCCCATAGTTAGATAAAAAGCTGCCTAAATTATAAATGTATCTCTTCAGGCAGGATAAGTTAAGCACCTAATCCTTCAGGGTGACCCAAGTCCTTGCAAAGGGAACAGCACAAGGCCTAGATAACACTTAAGTACTATTTTAAGAAACTCAATTGTGAGCAAGCTTGGACAAATCTTATACACTGGGGTAAGCTCCCCCAGAGCCTTACTGTTTCAGAAGATAAATCCTCAAGCATTAAAAAAGACATTTGGGGGCATTTAAGAAGACAACACTCAGAAGCACTGAAGGGCGGAAAAATCTCCCTACCTCAGGATTTGACCCAGCCCTGAGTCTGAAGTCCAGGTTTGTCAAACATGCCATTAATTCACCCGTTAGCAAGGTAGTGGCCTTCCATAAAATTCCATATATATCAAAGTTAAAGGTAGCCTTTCATTCCCTAGGGAGCAGATAGGTCTGCACTGTGAGGTGAAGTTGGTAGTGACAGGCCCATTGGCCCACTAATTTTGCATAACCATTAAAACCATAGCTTAACACTGGGCAATCATATCATTTGTATATTGATTTTTATAGTCAGTTTGTGCTGTTTCAAATACAGACCAAGCTTTTCTCCTGCCATGCCTTATAAAACATTAAAATGCAACTATTTAAGCCCAACAACCAAATAGATCCACAGACATATTTGGGGGGGTGTGGAGGGGAAGATGAGGGAAGTAGAAAAGATACCTCCAGAAGGATTATGAATAAAGTAAATCTAATGAGTTTTGCAGTCCTGTATTTCAGGGCCAGAAGACTTTACAATTTCCTGTGGAGTGTCATGTCACCTTCCAGAGTCCCATAATTCTCCAAGCGCATACTGGGAGAAACTCTGCTTTGGGACAGCCGGAACGAGTATTCCAGCTAAGGCTTTAATATTAGCTACCAGAAACTTGGGTCTTTTCCTAAGTGTTTATGAAAACATGAGCAAGTGCTCTTGAGAGTATTCCAAGTTCAAGTTTATTTACTTTACAGATTAGAATTAGACGTCCAGAGAATGGTTCTTGCACGATAGGGGTGGGGGCACAGTGTTATAAAACAGAACAGCTTTTTAGCATTTACGGATCAAACATGAGGGCTGTATCCATAACAAGCCTCTCTGAATTCCTAAAAACAGCATTTGGTGAGCCTGTAGCATTCCAGATCTCCGGCTCGTGCTCTCACCTTAAGTAATTGATCAATACTAAACTATGAAGTCTCCAGTTATTCTAAATATGCTTTGTTCTTGACAAGGTGCAATATATTATTCAAGGATTACAGACTTTTCATATTAAGAAACTGCAAACTTCTGAGATTTCAAAGCTTATCATTCTAATTGCGCACAGAGGCAGACCGGATCTGGAGGCTGGGTAATGTCGTTTTGAGAAACCTGTGTAATCAGTCGTAACTGTGGTGGGTGTTCATTCCTGGAGACAATTTAACACATAGCGTATTTGGGCAGACTGCTTAAATCATGAACAGAGGAGAAAATGGGTTTTTAAAGAAGTTGCTAGCAGATATAAGGAAACTCTAGTTAGGACTACCTTTCACGACCTCGTTCGCAATTGAAGAGATACAGATGTTGATGAAACCTTCATAAACGTGAAAAAATTATCTAAATACTGCACTAAGATGCATAGTCTGAATGATTGGGATCCCAGTTTTAATGCAGCTTTCCAAGGTTTTAGGAAAACAATTGTGTCAATCTCCTTCATGTGTGAAAGGAAACATCAATTTATATTTTCCTCTGTGTGATAGATAATCAGTAAGATGGGAAGATCCCATATATTACTAATGATAGCTTGCAAATGTTAAAGTGTACCTATACGCTAGACAATTCTACAAAGCATAGCATTAAAATTTGTTAAAAGAAAAGGTGATGGTATTAATCAGGAGACAAGGACATGAAAGTTCTGACAGAAAGAACTGGATCACTGAAAATGCAATGTTCAGTATGTGAGATGAAGGTGACGCATCTGCAGAAAATCTCTTACCGTTCTGAAAAGGGAGGATTCTGATGAAAAATTAATCTCACTGATGCCGATCCTAAGAGATACTAATTCCAACCTTATTTTAAAACCAGAAGGTTAAACTTAAAAATTAGAGATTTTTCCAGAACATACGGACCTGAAAAAGTAAAGCCAAATAAACTTTTTACTTATTTATACATTTTACTTATTTGTAATTGTATTTTTTACATTTCGTTAACCTTTATAAACTTGAGAGACAGGTGCCATTTTATTGTAATTACATGACTGACTTCCTTACTAATTTGGAAATACATGTATTTCACTACAACACATCAGTCAGTCACGTTAAGAAGGTGGTATGTGTTCCAGAGGTGGTATGAATAAATTATTACATGCAGTTGCCCTGGTAACTCCTAATTTGTTACTGCATAACAGAATTACTTGTGTTTAAATGGCTATAAAACTTTTCTTGAGGCTGTTATAAAAACATGCGTTTGTCATTTCCTTTTACTTTTCAAATCAAATACATGTATCTCTGTGTGTATATGTATGTATTAAATAGGAAAGATGCTTTTCCAGCTTAAATTTACCTTTCTTATAGTTACATATCCTCAGGCTCTCAGTATGGAAAGCATATTCTCCATGCAAAGGAAATGATGGTCCTTGTTGCTCTGGAAGAGAAGTCCTCCAGAAGCTCCCCTCTTCAGGCACTAGCTTCATAAAACAAATAGTAAGAGATTTTAAAATTCCACTTTACTGGTCTCTATTAGACATTAGGAAGAAAACATAAAGCAAATACAGGATTTTTATCCTATTTATCCCAATTGCTGATAGAAAACCACAGAATGATTCAACAAAGCTATTAAATGAAATAAATGGTCTCATACTTATCCCTCACTAACTGTGAATAAGACTTTTTTAAACATTTCTTTCATGTTTTAAAATAAACAGTAATAGAAAAAATACATATAAACCTCCTTATATAAAAAAAAACCCAACAAAATAACCCACAAAACCCCCCAACTTTAAAGTTGCTTCTTTCAATGCTTCTTAACAGAAAACCCCAAAACTGAGAAAATGTTTTCATCAAATTTAACAAATAAAAAAGAACCTAATTTTAATCCAGTGACAATCTCAGACTCTAACAATGAAGTAAAGCATCCATAATTCTATTTAACTCTGCTTGATGTGAAGGTTTTATTTTGTGATCATTTTAGTGCATAAACCCTGATGAATAATGGAATTTTAGAAAAAGAACCCCTATTGAGTCAAGCTTCATTGACATCTGACTGGTAGTCTAAAAGCCTGCAGAGAGGGTCCAAAGCAGTGCATCATAGCCTCCCAGCAGGTCATTAAGGCATTACCCAATTAGAAAGCAAGGCTACGGAGCGACATTGTTCGCAGCAGAGCAAACATAATTGATTTTTATTTCAACAGGGGGGAGAACCTCCTTACTAAAGAGCTTTAGCATAATTTCTTATTTAGGAGAGGTTTAAAGAGATTTGTGCTGGAGTATTTAATTCCAAACCCTGGGACAGTCTCTGGCAATGTGTATAAATTAAGGGGCAGTTGACTTCACTCATTCATATTCAAAATAGAGACTCGTTCGTTGCTCAAAAGTGGCATGAAGATTTCTGAGCAATGGCATCCAACACCAGCTGTGCAGGGGCACAGCGCTTGGACCCTCACAACCTTTATATAGTTCATGTAGCTATCAGCAAGCCAGTCTCCTGCTTTAAGACTTCTCTCCTAGGCATTTTAACATGCTAATACACTGTATGTAGTCAACAGCTCTTTAAGAGCACCGTGCAGATGGAATTCGCTCCCACGACATCTTCATCATCATCGATCTCCTCCTTATCTTATTGGGTTATTTTTGATCCCACTGTTCATGGCCACCACTGGGTGGGAATGTTCAGCAACAGCCAGCCTGTAGCAAGAACGGCTCCTAATAAAGGACACCTAGGATTTTCTCAATTTACGGTATTACGGTAACACAGTGGAAAATGTTACCCCCGTTATCTCTCATAAGAAACCTGCATTGCCTTTTACATATGATTAACATGATGCCTTTTCTCATTGCAAGCCACGCAAGCTTAAAAAAAAAATATAAAAAAACTAAGTCCTTTTGCAAGAACTACACTCCAGCTTTGAAAGCAATAAAATCATAAATTATACAAAGAATGTTTATTTTAATTTACTAACAGTCAGTGTTCAGTGGCAACAAGTAACTTCAGGAGAGGCTTTTTCTGTAGTCTTTGCATTTAAGGTCCACTGGAGAACAGCTGGCTGGAAAACGCAATAAAATCCTCACTTTTTATGAGACCCAAAGCAAAACAAAAAAAATTTTTACTGGAAATATTTGTAGATTGCTATCTCCAAACTATATACAGTAGACTTGCAAAAAAAAAAAAAGTATATTTTCCTCTATTCCTTTTACTTTGGTGTGCCAAATGAATTAAATAAATAAATAAATAAAATAAAAGATTTCTCAGCTGCAAAGGCAGCAGTTCAAGCAATGAACTTCATACACTGGATCTATACCTTACAATCATGTTAATCATCTGTCTCTAATTTTCTATTTTCCATCATGTTTCCAACAAAAAAAAAATCATTTCCAACTTGACTTATGCCTTAAACATTCTTTTTTTATTATTCTTAGTTAAAGAAAAAAAAAAAAACGGGGGGTGGGGTGGGGTGTGAAATTACATGGCACTTTCATTTCAAAGTCTGCCAGCAATACAGTGACAATTTTATTCCCCTTGGTTGTTCACAGGCCTACTCCTCTGTCGTGGTTAAGTGCTATCCTCATACACAAAGAAAGCGAAGATATGGTGTAAATAATTTTTATAAACACTTACGTACTCAGATATATCACAAAGCTAGCAGCAGCGAGGGCAATTTAACAGTCGTTTGTCTTACCATGGCACTTACAAGCCCCAGGCACAGATTGCTACCCTTAGTCACAACGCCAACACACATCAAAGAAGCAATCGCTGCCCCTGAAAACTTCTCCTGTAAAATATATGCCCAAGACCAGCTGTTGATGAGTTTATCTATATATTCCCAATTTTGTTCCCTTTTTTTAATGTTAGGATCAAAATCAATTTTTATTGTTGTGCAGATCAACACAAGTATAAACTTTCTGTAGCAGCAGCAATATATCGTGCGCTGTTGCTTAGTCAAGTAGCAACGGAGCTAGTAAGTTTTTCTGAGGGCTGCCAAGTCACATCCAGCGCCCGTTTCACGGTAAGATCGGCATTCTAACCTTGTGCTAGGACTACACCTAAAATTAGCTTCTATGGACCCTTTGCCACAGATAAATTTACTGTCAACTGGCAGTCAGTCAGATTATTCAAATCCACACATATTTAACTGACTAAAGGATCTGCTCCTTCCATCACATCCCTGCTTAAAGAAACCTATCAGTACATGAAGTGTGGTCGTTTTTGTTAGTTACTGCTACAGACTTACTACCTGTACCGCAAACTTGTTTCAACTTCAGTGATTCCTGGGAAATTATCTTCATTCACAAAGAAGCTCCCACCAACTGATCAGCTAACAAACTGCAAAGCCATCAGTAAAACACATAGTTTCTAAGAAATAAGCCAGATCCACAAACATCCAAAAATGGTTCCTGATTAAGCTGATCCTTACTTTGAAAACAAATTATCCGAGTCAGTGGTTCTCCACCCTTCTCCATTTGTGAGCATCTAAATTTTTTCTAGCTGTAACAAATACACCATATCATAAAATAATAACAACAGCAGCAACATCCACCACCTTTCTTTTTCTTAGCCTTGTTATAACTGTTGTGTAAAAGTAAGTAGTCATTGATAATTAGGGGTTTGTAGCCTCAAGCTTAGCAATCACTGGTCAGGTAGTACGCTTCAAGTATGGCAAGTGAGCAGATATTGATCAAATATCTAGAAAGCACGTTAGAGAAAGTTAAAAACTTTGAACTTGCTGAGCTGCTCACACATAGACATGCCGTTACTGTGCACCAGCTGCACAACTGGAGCAACAAACCTTCAGGGGTGCACTGTGCAATAGGCAGGCCAGGGAACGTGGCAGAAAGAGATCACGTGCTAAAAGCCAGATGCGGATACAGGAAAATACCCTTTCCAGCTTCGAGAAGGATAAATGGAATGGTTTACATCTGGAATTAATAGGTCTCTTGACTTAATGAAAATAGGCAATGCTTGGTTTTGTATGCTAGGTTAGAGTGTTTTGATTTGTAATGAGGAAAGAAAGTGTAGAGTACACTGTACATGGCCACGTTCTCCCACAGGTGTGTGATGTGTGGGCTGGAGAAAATGGGCTAATTTTAGAACTTTCACCTTGTTAAATGTTTCTGGAGTTTAACTTTGTAATAGGAGACATGCTGATATTACAGTCCTTGAACATTCCTCACCAGTGAGAAAACAGAGGGAAATGGTCTGAAAATTCAGTCCTTAAAATGATAGCTATAAATTATACTGTAACTTCAGTCCTTTAAAAATGCTTATTTTACTGGTGGATGTTGAGTGAGGCTCTGTTTTTCTCCAAGGAAGAAAAGCTATAGTTCAACACAGTAAATCTGTATGCTGGCAGTAAGTTCACAAACAACTATTATTTAGTCTATAAAATCCTTCTCTAATATTCAGTAAGTTGTGTGTTGTTGAATTCTTAAAAAGAAATCTTTGGAAACTATCCAAATTCTCTGATTTTTACATTTTACATATTATCTTATATACTAGTTCATCTTCTATAACCTTCATTTATATGCTCACTGGCTAGCTGCGTGTACAATGTTTAACATGAATGGACATTGTATGTAGTATGTTTGTTTGTATCTATATTAATTGAGAGACTAATTTCCAGGAAGAGAGACAAGAGCACAAAGAGTCACTTGAACATGAGAAAGCTCTAAGGATTGTTGACTAGGAAGGGAGCAAATTTCTGAGTGTTAGAAGAACTCGTGAAGGTTCACCTCTAACAGAGCCTCTCTGTCTAGTGCTTCGAAAGCAACGCTGGAGGCAGAACGCCAGACCCAGAGAGCTGAGTTGTATTACAGTCATTTAGGAGGCCACACACTCCATGTATTTGCAGTAGTTTTGGTAAGCATTTTGCCTGAAATAGAAAAAGCAACCCGCAATTCTTCAAATCAAAGCTGACAGTGCCCTGAGAGACTTTTTCTGATCTAAATGTGTCCAGGAGGACCCAAACTCTCTATCCAGTTTTCTTCTCTGGAAATCAGAGGAACAGGTAGGAGCTCTGATCATAGGCCAAGGTCCTTTTACAGTAGATGCCATACTGATACAGAACAAAAAGGACTTAGGACATCAACAATGGCACAACATGGAAAAATCTCTCCTAAGTGGCATCTTAATTTTCCTTCAGTGTCCTTCAAAACACCAACAAAAAAAATCATCAAATGAGCCAGCAAGAAAAGTGACATGAAAAATGAATGTCATTGGTTTGAAGGCTGTGTGCTTAATTGACATTACTAGATCAAAAAGCTTTTGAGAAAAATCACTGTCACCTCTTCCTCCTTCTCCACTACATCTCGCCGTAGCAATGATGCAAGCATGAATTTTCTCTTAATTTTGGCTGGGGGTGGTGGTGGGAAGTCTTTAATATTTTTCGAGGCCTTTGTAATAGTAAAAAAAGGCCATCAGAATTTTTTTGTTTTTTTGATCACTTCAAAACTTTGTAACAATTCTTTGAATTAATAAAACTGAAAGCACGCAAGTGCTGAGGTGGGAAAAAAAGCATTATTTGATGCCTGCTAACTCACTTCCACAACCAGTGCATCCTCCTTAGACTTCCCACCTCTCAAAAATCCTAAACTGGCATTTACATATGAAGAAAAGAAGTTTAATGTAACAAGTACAATCCTATATTACATGAGGAAAACCTATGTATTCTGCTTTTCAAAACAAAACAGGATTACATTTTGAGGAGCTGAAGTAAATGGATTTTCTAATAAAATTCTATTCTGAAGGTGAATACAGTAATCTAGTTGCCTTAACTCATAGTTTTATGGGGGTTTAAGTAATCTATATTCAAAGACACACAGTACAGCAGAGCCACCTTCAATGCATATCTATCTATAGTAGCTTTCGCAAACTGGCAGTTTATTTCACGCTGAGCTTTTCCTAAAGTGGAGCAGAGAACAGAAGAGGTAAGCGTAGAGTATGTTCAGAAGTTTCTGTAGCAATCCTACCATTGCAACAAACCAATTCACAATAAGTTTGTTCACTTTGAACAGGTAAGCGGGCTGTCAATATTTTCAGCATCCATGACAATGTTTTGAGTTCAAGGATTTATCTGGCCTTGTGATGGTTACGTTCACAGATACCAGTGAAACGATACGTGTTAAGGTTCATTTATCTCTTCAATGTTTCATGACTAAAACCTTGGTGCTGAACTGTTCAAACTTTACAGATTTAAGAGACGCACAGTTTCCAATAGTTTTATATAGAGCAAGAAAGCGCAAGCAATATTGACTATTTAACTCCACATTAACAAAAGGTGCAAATAATGAGTTCTAATCACACGATACTAGCAGCAATAAAGTGGAAAAACACTCCTCCTTTAGCTTAGTACAGTATAATGGAAGAAGAGACGTATGCCACTGAGGAGTACTCCTGATCATGCAGTCCAAGTGCCTTTAAACGGTACAATAAGGTCTATCCCGTAGCCCCGTGGAAAGCAGATGGCACGATAATGACCCAGGCCTGCAAGCGTTTGAACCTGCAGTGCCATGTTCAAAGTTCATTGATGTCAAGGCACATCTGTCATGTGCCCTGGCTCTAAACGAGGTCCATAAAATAAACATCAAGCATGAAAGTGGTCAGGAGTCAGATGGGGCCTTTCTTGTGAATGAAGATAGTCAAGAACATGTTTGCCTGAAATCATTTCAAGCCTGAGCTCATGGAAAAAGGCCAGACTTTTAGTAAAGAGTTTATCAGAAAATGGGTGCACCATTCTTAGCATCTATAAGCATGTGCATTAATGCATTTTCAGAAACTGGCACATTATACCAAAGTTTATCTAAAAGTAGAAGAGGGAGAAAGCAAGCCAGAAGACTTAATTTTTCCAAATTCCTGACTCTTTCTAAATTTTCACATTATGGTTTTGCAACTCTTCCCTTTATATGGTTATATAAAAACTATATAAACATTTTAATCATTTACCACAGTAAAGAGATGGTCATAAATAGTCATTTTTATTTGTGCAACATTTTTTATATTTTATGCTTTCCATGTGCCCCCAGAAGTTTCAGGAATACACATGGGAGGATATTTGGGGGGAATAGATTTTAACAAACTAAGAACTGTGAAAAATGTTACACATTTTTCAACTTCTAAGCACAGGGAGCGAGTTATACCCATCTGATAAGAAATACACCATGGCCCCGAGAGGTCTGTTCATTTACACCCCAAGAAGTATTGAAAAAGTATCTTTAATCTATAAACACCTACAAAGACATTCCTGAAACTTGCTCCTGTGTCTGGGCAATTTACTGAAACTCATATATTTCAATCAATTATTCATTAGGATTTATTTTCCATAACTAAGTATCACACATAAATTACTGATAAATGCTAGTGAAATCTGACAGCTGAAAACATCTGTCCTCCCATGCTTATACATCTTAATTTTCTTCCTTGAGTTTGTCTTTATTTCTCAAAATTAACTATGCCAAACAGCTTAAGGATACAGTATGTTTGATTGATGTCATACAAAACAGAGCTGTATGGCACACTATACACTTAGAAAGGATACAGAACATCGTTCCCAAGGCTGGAATTGTCTCAGTAAGAACACCAGCTTTTTATGCCTATGGCTAATGAATTTATCTTCCGAAATAAATGTATCTTTTGGACTTGGATCAATGCATGCCTTAATTAAAACCATGTTTCTGTATAAGCATCTAACAAGAACACATGAAGGCCCTATTTAAATTGGAAGAGAACAGTATAAACCAGTATGGCTTTTAAAACTAACTGCTTCCAGGTGCAAAGAGAATGGAAGTTTAGTGCCGTTTCCAACTTAATGCTTGGATGCCTTTGTTCTTGAAAGTGTAAGGTTTCCCTCATTCGCAGTTTTATGACTGCAGGTTTCTATGTTGCATAACACCCTATAACAGAGCACCAAAGGGCTTAGTTTTATTGTTTTGCTTCACTTTATTGACTGCATGTTTTATTCAGCTAATATGTGCCATAGAGGCAGGCAGTAACATCTCAATTACAACGCCAGTGCTCTTCCTTCTCCGTAAGTGACCAGCTTCAATCTGCACTTTATTATATTCACATGCAGATGTTAAAAGGCAAGAAGGGAGGGGTGAGGGAAGTCGGAGTTGAAACAGACCTTTTAAAGCATTACAACTGGAAAGGCTTTTTTCCCAGGTAATCCTCTAAAGCTAAACACATTCCAGTATATGATATTTATGCTGTGGCAAGCCACCAAGCACAAGCAACTATTGCATAGAAATGGGTGTGAGAAAGTTCAAATCTAAATAAAAACTCCTCCAGAGTTTGATCAGAGCTGGATCTGGTATTTCACTTTACTCATTTCTACTATTGTGCATCCCTGTTGGAGAGCCAAAGAGACTTTGGCAATGCAACAAGTATACAAGCAAGAAATTGGCACTCACTACAGCTTATTCAATGTCCTGAATATTAAAGCTTGTTTTACTAAGAAGGGGAATGCCGAACAGGATGAAATTAGGAGTCTTCATGGTTCCTTTTGTAACGCCACTGGATTTTTTCATTCCCACAAGGGCAAAGAGACAGACTGGGTTAACATTAGAGACAGATACAATCTCTTCCTGTTAATCCAAAGTATGCTGAATTGGCAGGGCAATGGGTGCGAGGTTGGGGGAACATGAGAAAAAGATTTCCAAAATTTCTTATTAATGAAAGAGAAACAAGGCGCTCCTTCACAGGTGGGGCTGTAATTGAAGTGAGTCAAAAAAAAAACCCCTCCATTTTTTATCTGAAGGACGCCAACTCTAATAATACAGCAGCATCAATCAGTTCAGCACTTGAGCCCAAGTCCTGCTAATGGACTTGAAAGTTTAATGTCTGCTTTTCTAGCCATTGACAAATAGCCAGATACCAACAACTACCAGAAATCACTGTCTCCATAACCAGCAGACACTGGACACCGAAATGCTGTAAGGAATTCCTGCCTTCCTTCTCTGCCTTCCCTTAGGAAGTGCTGTGAGCCAGCAATGGATTGTTCCTGTGGAGGCAGAGGCAGGGACTGTGGCATTTTCTAGCTACAGACAAGGAAAGAGTCTTTACAATATTTCAGAGATTATTAATAAATACTTTAGCTGAATTGTTTATACTGCATTGTGAGCCTTCTGGAAAATGATAATTTCATCTTGTGTTTATAAAGAACTCAAATAGTCAATATCTAGCTCAGTTAAAGGCAACTGGAAACATCTAGATGTATTCACAGTGATACTTCATGCCAATTTGACAACAATAAGAAAGAATGATTTATTTTTAGTCTAGTATAAAGGGTAGCTTATTACACAGACATTCCCCTGTCTTCAAAGGGCAAAAACCTGGCTCAGCTCTTTCACATTTCTCCCACATCCTGATTTTAGCATACGTCATTCTCATCCTATAGTGGTCATTTTGTCAAATTCTTGTCTCCAAGTATAAGTGACCCGTTCAGGATCGTTCTTAGTAGCAAAGTCAAACAACTAAGGCAAAATGCCAACATGTATCCCCTATACAGGGCACTTGCTCCGCTCACTGGCTGCATCCAGGGGATTTACTGGATGGGGAAAGGAGACAGACTTTGCAGACCAGTCCTGCAAGACGTGTGTTTCCTGCAAGGCGCTACCAGCCTTTGCTCCTGTGGTGACATCAGGAATCAACATTTGGGCTGACACCTTACAGGAGCAGAGTATTGCCTGATGTTCTTACCCCCACTCACCAACCGAGCAAGCCCAGGGTTGATGCTTAAGTCTGAGGGGAAGCTAGAATGGAAACTTCAAACTCCTAACAGCTTCAATTTGTTATGTGATACTAAGCTTGAGAAATTTTCCACATAACCTTCCAATTCCTTCTTTCTTAATTCATATCAAATACATGGACAACTACCCATGGTGGCAGCACTGCTGAAGGGCCAGCGCTTGTGCTGCAACACCCTTCCCTCCGTTCTGAAAGCCAATCTGCTCCTCACACCCATGGGATACAATAATCCTGGCTGTTTTGGCTGGAAAAACATTCAGCTTCAGGTGCAGAATGAGCAGCCTTGCCCTAGAAGGGACAATTCAAAATTGATCTTAGTAGCAGAAAGAAAGGAAGCCCTTTCTTTAAGTTGGGGATTCCTAAATCTGTCAGAGGAAAGAAAAAAGAGAGCAGGCTGGAGCACCCTATACAGTCCCTATAGAGCCAGGCAGAGACCAGCAGCTGCTCCTGCGGTCCATAGGCAGCATGTGTAGGAGCCGCAGCCAGGAGAGGTGCAGCAGCACCCAGCATGAGGTGGGTCTGCTCTTCCAAGCCCCATCCAGGACATCTGCGTACATCACGTTACTCTGACTTTATTGTTATTTATGATTATTTATTGAGCATCAGCAGCATGCCTGGAACTGTACGAGGGACAAATAGAGAGAGTCCCTTCCCCAAAATGGAAACAATCAGGCCTTGTGTGGGAATCCTGAAATCCACCCAAATTAAAAGGCCTTGGTCTCTGGTGCTGTTAATTCAGCACGTATCATGAGCAATAAATTCACTTGGAAAAAGTTTTAGAAATCAACGTTTGTTTGGTCTTTGTCAGCTTGCTCTGAATCAGAAGTTAGAAGTCAGAGACCAAAAAGTAAACACACTTCTCCTTCCTTTTTTTGCCAAATCATATTAAAATACAGTCAATACCTTCGATATCCTGATATTTCTTCCATTACTTTTATGGCTATATAAAGATAGTATCTTTGGCAGTTGGGCTGGATGCTTTCCTGGTGTAAATCAGTGTCACACCACTAAAGCCAATATAAGTACACAGAATGAAACCATGGAATGATACAGACCTATATGTATCTGAATACCCCCTTTCTGAATGGGGAACAGGGTAGCAAGGCTTAATGATCCAACACATTTATTTCCTGCTGAGAGAGAGAAAAACTATCATTCTAACTGTACATAGTACATATTAAATTATTGTTATTGAACTTCCATGTTAAATCCCCAGTAATCTGAGTTCTGCTCTGTGGTGAAAACTATACTGCAGCTCTGCTACTGATAGCATCATAAATACAGCATTACAATAACTAATGCTGCCCTCCTATGACACACTGCAAATTAAGAACATTATTAACAAAACCTGAAGTGGATGCATATGTCAAGTCTTGGTAGATGAAAATGTATTTTTTCACTGTTTTACTCCCTTGACTATATCACAAAAACACCATTTTTCAGCTCTGTAAAACCATACTGTATATTTTTAATATTATACTAATTGAAAAACTGTTACTGTATCCTACCCTTTGTACACAGGAAATCTCTTTAACAGCCACAGTATTCACTATATAGGGTATGATTTGGGAACAAAAACATCCTTTGTTAATATTCCGCTTTAAATGGTGACTCCTTTATGTGGGTTTCATGAAGCAAATTATCTTTAAACAAGAAAACCTCCAGTGCTTGTTCAGTGATCCCCCTGCTTCTGCCAGAAAAATCTCTTCAAGTCAATATTCATGTCCAATTACATGGAAAAAAAGAGCAAAAGCCACAAACCCCAATTTCTCATACCACAGGAGCCCACAGGCAGCTGTAGTGTGAACGAGTATTAAACCTGTGTTGCTTTAAGAATCACCAAGGCGTGCAACTTGTACCAGGGGAGAAGGGAATCTCTCATTCTGTCCCATGACCGCAGTAGGACCAACATCCCTTCCCTCCATGTGAGCACAATGTGGGGCATTTAATGTCCAGGACCAGCCCCGCACATTCATTTATACCACCATGAAGTTTCATTTCACTCTGTCAAAGCGAGTGAAGAAAATTGCATTACCAAAGGACTTCCGAGTTATTGACATTCAAATATGAGGAGGAGGAAGAGAAGATACCCTTGGAAGAAACATCAACAGAAAGATGAAGCTTGTCCCATTTTGGGGCCTCCTTTGTTTGTGCAAAGCACTCTAGTAAATGTTGCTTTCACCACCACACCAGCCAACCACAAAACTATCTGGCTTATTTGGCGAGATCCAGCAGAAGCTGTTTTTGTGGGAGTTTCATCTGTTGGAACTAAAGCGCAATGGACAATGATCGCTGCTTGAACACGTGGCTAGCCTCCCCGTGAAGGGCATACGTAATGCCCCTCAGAAGGGGATCTGCACAGGCGTGTTTTATATGCATCACACTCTCCTTGTATCTGAGGCTATCTTGACAAGAAGGATACGTTACATTTTTGTGGTGAATTGAGCATGTTCAGCTCCCTCCTCCCGAGACCTCGATGAAGAGCTGCAAGCAGAAAATGGGCTGGGGCTCGGGGAGCGGATAAGCCCCTGGCAGGCAAAGGTGTCGGAGTTAAACAACAATCTCTCTGCTCTGAGAGCAGTTTGGGCAAAAATAATTATTAATCCCTGCCTCAGGTACTCTTCTCCTCCCTCTCACCCCACAAATTACATTTTTGTATGTTCCCAGCCCGACTTTTTTTCATTTATTAATGAGGTCAATACTTCTTTTCTTAATGAAGCCTCGGTAAGCAGGCAGACAAGAAGCATTGTCGCTACACAGCGTATTTTTTTTTTTTTAAGTGGATATCATAGTAACAGTCTTACTGCGAGGTGTGTAACTCTGTGTGGGGGGAGTAGGTACCAGTCAGGCAAGAAACATGGACTCATTAACCAACCTGGCTAAAGAAATCACAACACCAGTTCACCCCAGTGACTAAGGCTGGAGCAGAAACCTGGTGGAGCTGACTCTAAGCCTGCCTTTGGGCCAGGAAAAAGAAATAAAGGCTGGGAGGAGACTTCCCTCTCTTACAAGAGATATATTTCTTCCACCTTACAGGCGCAGACTGGTACGTGGAAGCCCTGTTTGTATCTATTGCCCAAAACGAACACACACACCGATCCACCAAGTCCCCTTTTATAATTAGTTATACGTGCCCTTGGGTAGTCAGAAAAACAGCGGTGCAGCAAAGACCACTCAAATGCATCATGTGAATAGCTAGAGCTGTGAGCTTAATAAAAGCTCTTTAGTACCACAAAGCATAGCTTGTAACATCACGTTCAAAGTATTTCGCCATGTACATTTTGGGTTAATTCCTGGTCCCACCAAAGACAGTGGGAGTTTTGCCCTTCGCTTCAGTGGGATGTATTTCACCTTTTGTGTTTAATTGCCAGTTGTTAAGGAAAGGAATAAATTGCACTCCATTAAATCCAGGCACAGTAATAATCAACAAGTTCTTTTTTAAAAAAAGAAATGCTACCATGAGACCCCTTTATACCTTGCTGAAGTCTTAGAGAGTCCTTTTTAAGTGTTCTGAAAGTTATTTTGTGATATTTTTTGTATTCCTGGATGGTTTCACTGCATTTGTATCAAAGCAACTGGATCAACAAGAAAAAAAAAAAACAAACCGGGAAAAGCTGTTAAGGGACAAAAGACAAGATTTAAAAACATTTCACAACCATCCACTTAAACGACTGCACTGTTTAGCTAGCTTGTCCAAATTTACAGTGTAGCAAGAGCAATAATCTCCATCAGTACCAGTTCTAGCCCCTGCCAAGCTGCACGCAATGTTCCCATTGACTTCTGTATGCAGATCAGATCCTAGCAAAGAGGGATTGTATGCCAGCGTCAGAACAGTTAGACAAATGAATGTAAACACTGAGATGCAGATATCCTTTCTCTTAGAGTTAAATTATTTTGCCATGAACAGGACATTTAAAGTTTGTAACTGTATGGTATTGAGAAGACCCATCTGTGTTTTAAAGCAGATTAGAGTGCATTGGGAAGCAAATGACACATTGCATTACTTAAGCCAAATGGTCAAAATTCCACTTGATGTTGGTACAAGCTACACACGCTGTATCTTCAGTCATGTGTCTGAGCACATTCCTAGTGAGCTTAAACAGAATATAGTAGTTGAATCAGCCTATGGAAACCTACCACACCACTGCAACCTGAAGTTGCTATTTCTATTTTAGAAGCCTTAGAGTAATTTGCACCAAGATCCTCCGATTTCTCCTCTCCATGTCTGTCCTATCTGTAAAGATTACATTTTACCACAGTGTCATTATCGTAATTTTATCGTTGTCCTTTATAGCATTAAAAATGCTTCTGTTCTGTCATCTCGGTATTATGAAACATGTCTGTTGATGCAACATTCACCAATCCGATACACAAAAATACGAGTACAAAATATTGATCTAATCCGTTCTTCCCAGGTTGCCTCTCTGCTACCTCCTCTCAAGAGCCTCACCACCCGGTAGCATTGCGTAGAGCTGCCAGAGGCTTTCCGGCCATCCAGCCCTTGGACAGTCCTGCTGCTGCTGCCTTATGGCCTTCTCCAGGCGACTTGAGAGCCAGTTTTCTAGAGTCTACAGATTTTATCGGTGAAAGCAACATATGCCATCAGCAAGAGAGAGGCTGGAAATGTGGCACTCCCTCATCAGTCAGCACTGATGCTCAGAATAATCATTCAACATGTTATTCATGTTTAACACATCAGTTCATTAAGCTGGCACTCTCATCCCACTTACAAAGGTAAATGAAGGCTAGAAGGGGTCTGTGAAACTCTAGAGCTAATGAAAATGATGCAGCTGGCTCCAAACTGTAATTCTGGCTCTGAGGTGCAAGATCTTGGCACCATCTGCTCCTTCCAGAGAGCTAATATTAATGAAAAACTCATCACACCCCTGCTGATTGAGGGAATGCTAGCACACAGCTCCCGATAGACGCACGCAGCTTTCAGCCATATTTTAGCACTGCTGATAGGTAGTTTCTGCCAGCTTTCAGGGATAGGGAAATTTGAGACGTAGTAGCCGTGTGAGTTCAGGTTGGTAGCATTTCTAACCAGGACGTGCCGGGGAGTAACACATCCAGATGCTCTGAGCAGAGCGAGATGGGTATCAGGGCCACGTCAAGCTGCCTGGCCACGCCGTCTATGCAAGGTACTGCCTCTACAGGATTTCCCAATATTGAAAATATTCAAAAGTCAAAGTCCTCAAATTCCAAACAAAATTTTCAGGTGGAAAAAGAAGGTCCAGGTAGCTCAGATAGATGGTAGCCCTTTGTTAACTAGAAAGCAATACATCTGTTTTAAACTGGGTTTCACAGTCAAAAAACCATGTCTCTCATCTCTTCCCTACACCACACTCAAATTCTATCCAAATGATGCCTCGTGGCCCTGTTAGCCCACACGTCCCCATCACCCTGCCCTAATTTAGGATATGCAAGTCCCAGAAAGACATGAGAGCCTGCTGAACACAGAATGGTTCTGCTGTGCCTCCACAAAAAGGGTTTGTAGCAACATCCAAAAATATAGAAGCAAATAATTCCTGTCTCACTCCTACAATCCAGGGCTTCCCACCAATTTTTTTTTTTTCCATATAAAAATTTTAAAGTATGTAGCTTATTCTGCATGCCACTGAAACAAACAGCATTTTACTATTTTACTCAAAAAAATATTTGCATGATTAGTGTACTTTGAAACCGTGTAACCCGTCTGCCCAGCTATTTGCTTAGTTGCACAAGAGATCTCATGCTGCTAAATCCTCTTCAGAATTATCTTGCCCCCACCCCACTCCTCAGAAGAGACTTCCAAAATAAAATAAATCATTGATCTAGTGTTAGGAAAGCTGCCTTCTCGGTATTATCCAGTCCCAGTGTATTGCCTATAGGACGGTTTCCTACAAATCATAGGGGTAACCCTCGGGCATTTTACGGATCAGTACACTTAAATTTTTTACACATAGCCTTTTGCACTAACATCCCCATTACCAAAGGTATGTGATCCCCTGCCCATTGGAATTCCCAACAAATTGATAGTAATGAAATTGTATGGAAAAAAATTAGTTTTCCATACCAAAGCACTGCAGAAATTCGGAGATAGAGTCAGCTGATGCTCAAACTGCCCAATTTAAAATACGTACTTTGTACCAGAAAACTATCCCATAAGAATATTATTAAAAGTTGCAAAGTGCTGAGAATTTCAGAGATGTCAGAATCAGGATGGCTTGGCACACAATTTGTGCACTTTCTGCATATCCCTTCAGTAAGGCAGAACCCCCGGAGGGCTGACTTCGGTTAGGTCCAGAGCAGCCAGTGTGGCTGAAATTGCTTCTGGTTTTAGCTGCTAAATATACCAAAGCTGCCCCCATGAGACACGTGCAAATTGTAAGCTATGGAAATCCCTACAATTTAGCCAAACTGGCATAGATTAGAAATGGTAAAACGTATAACCCTGGGTAAAAAGCCAGGCATTTCCTCCTTCACTGAATTTCAGGTCTTTGCTTCAAAGCATTGAAATATTTTACCTTTTCAAAGGTTACCACCACATTGTTTTGCCATTGTATTGTTCTCTAGCTCTATTCTCAGGAATAATTTTGGCCAAAATTTTCCTAAATAGTTTAGGGAGACACCCGGCACAGAAAATTTCCTCCAAATTTTGTTCAAAATGGTTGAAGTCTGGCAAAGCATATGCCAATCAAAACAGGGGCCTGTAAGAGGCAATGTTACACAATCTTCACCGTAAGAGACACCAGCAGCTCTGCCTGAAATATTTTTGCCACTTACAATTAATAGTCTGGAAAAAGGCATCTTGAGAAAGTAAAATAAGTAGCACAAAGAGGAGGAGGGTTTCCAAGCAACTGCTTCATTTTCATTTTAAGCCCATGCTGCGGAAGTGTTAGCAGCAACTTAAGGGGCTAGTCTCATCCCCAGCCTGCAGGAGAGTGCAGAAACTAGGTTACGAACAGTAATTTCTTCCATATAACCTCAGATTAGCGTACAACAGGAGGATTGAAAAGAACAGTATTTTAAATCATTGTGCCCACAGTTAATTTCTGTATGCAATACCTCACACAGTCAGAAAACATATTTGTGTGGCCAAGTCACATTCCCACTGATTTTTGTGCATCCTCTGGTCCCCAGATCTTAAATTAATAGGGAGAAAAATTATAAAGAAAAAGCAAGCGTAAGTACTGCCCTCTCTTAGCAAGGCCCTTCTGAAGAGCTCCCTTCCAAACCCTCTTTCCGCCGATGCTGGCTCAGCATGCCACCTTACACTGCCCAAGCTTCGCTCTCTCAGTCATCACTTACTTTTTTCTTGACCTTTTTGCTAAACTGTGTCTTGGAATTATCACAAGCCCAGTCCCAGCCTGCCATATTTCAAAATCAGGCACCTTCAACAAATGATCTGATTTCCAGGAGCTGCTGAGTATTGTCAGCAAGACAAGAGGACTTGCAGGCGCCCTGAACGTCCTGGAAATCAGGCCACTTTCTTCTATGCTCCTACTTTCCGCTTTTTCAGTTTTTCCTCCACCCAGTGGCCGCTAACAGAAACAAATCACCTCATAAAAATACACTGTACTACCATCCTAGTTACTGAAATGCACTATTAACATGGCAGGAGTCTGCTGTTTTCTGGATCACTACTTACAAAATAGCGCTGTGTGCCTCTGTTACAGCATCATGGACAGGATTACTGAGGATGCGCTGCATTATGGAAAACATGCGTATGACATGCAGGTGACAGAAAGATGTGAAACTGTGCTCTGTGTGGTGATGGGAACTTACGCAGGATCAGTCAAAAATATTATATCCCCACAAAGCCTAGAAATATAGCCATGGTCAATAAAAGTAATTGCTACCATTGACAGGAGTAGAAGGTCAAAACAAATTGGAAACTATTCCCATGATCCAAAGCACAGAAATCTACATTCTTTCATATAAATCAATCAACTGATGAAATCTCCTGACCAGTTTCCTGCTGGAACTGGAAAAACACACATTTCTTGACAGTTGTCTGCCCCACCTGAGCAGGTGTGACGGGCTGCGGATCCAGGCTTCGGAGTGGAGGTCCTGCAGGACACGTGAGAGGGAAGAGTCCCCTTTGGTCTGGCTACAGACTGCCATGAAACCCTCTGGTAATTAGAATTTAATTTTGGATTTTAATATTCAGTCAGAGATTTGAAAAATATTTTGCTTCTGTACATGATGAAAGCATGTTACCTTAGCCAGCTGGCAGAATTGTAAAGTTGCATTTATGTTTCATTACTAATAGCTATTGAATTAACTCCATAATTGATTCTTGAAGAGTATTTGCAAGATACGTTCTGTACAGTATTCTACAAAAAAGTTCTGCTACACACTGGCAAGCGTAGACCAAGATACAAACACATCCAGGCAGATTTACCTGCACGTGTACAAACATTTACACCGCTACACATATATGCTGGATAGACATCTCCAGGAGGATTCAGGCCTAAAAGAAGAGCTACCAGGTTAGAAAATTTACAGTCTAAGATATAAAAAAAAAAAAACTAGGGAGATTCTGAAAAGTATACTATATTATTGTTTGCTTATGGAAAAAATACGGTTTTATTTATTTTTAAATTCATTTGATGTTTGGCCTGCACCTGAGTACATTACCGGCACAGGACCGCTCATTCTCTGGTCACGCTAGTGAGCTCTTCCCCACTGCACGCCATTTGCTTCCTCCTCACGGTCAGCCCCTTCTTCTGCTTTTTGACCGAGCACAGCGGACGTTTCAGCTGGGCACCTGAACACACCAGGTCCGAACGCACACTTAGCCTAGCATGATGAGGCAGCACATTTCCAGAGCTCGCAGCGCTTTTCACTTTTGCCACGTCCTTTGAAGACTCCATTTGCTCAAGGCGAGCTCTCTGGAAACCCCACTGCCCCAGAGCATGAAAAGCAAATAAGGGCTGGAAATACCATCCCACAGATTAAACCATTGTCTGTTTGAAAGAATGATTGAGAAGACTTGCTGGAGTATTTGCCTAGCTCTGCCCATAAAGATCTAAGCTTGTTTGCTATTTTCCCCTCACCTTGAGTCTGTAGTTTATGACGAGCGGGGAGGGGAGGGTGGGGGCAGCCAAGTAACTCAACGGTCCTCAGAGTGCTTTAAGGCAATATCATAAATGGGATCAGGGACAGAGCTCTTAGCCATGACCCCTCTCTGCAAACAAAGCAGGAATTACTGGGCAACAATCTCGTTCACAATATTTTCCCCTTGAAAGCACCTCTGCAAGAGCCATCGTGCTGGGCAGCGGCAGGCAGCTGTGCGCGTCCTCCAAGTAAAGGAGCACGGCCGTGGGTTTGCACGGCTCCGTGTCTGACCTGGCACTCTCGCACTGGCCTGTGGAGCTGCAGACCTGCCACAAAGCGTCATGAATTATGTTGATTGAGCAATTTTCAGTATTTCTCTGGCTGACAGCAGCAGTGGTGCTCTGTCTGCCAGCTCTTGGCTAGACAAAGCAGATTTAGTGTCCCCCATCTGGTAGTTGAACTCTGCGTGCAATCTGCATGCAGCCACAGCCAACACTCAAACTGGGACCTCATGGGGCCTTGGCAGCGCTGGTACCAGGTAAGCCAACACAAGAAGTGCTGCAGTAAACCTGTCGCGCTGGGAAGTGACTCTTTGCACCTGCGAGGAGCAGGAGTGGTGACAGAAATATAACTCTAAAATACAGCTAGCCAGGATTACAAAAAAAAAGGAACTTTAATAGCTATGCAGATTAGAGAAAACCCACAGAGTTGGCAAGACTTCTGGGTCTTGTTTACACTTAATAGTGAATGCTGGTTACTACCAATATCTTGTTTAAAATACAAGGCTATTTAATAGCCAGCTATTGGTAGTATACTATCCTAAGGTGAAGATATTATTGCCAGAATTGTGCATTTAAATAAGCCATCATGCCCTATAGAAATCACAGCTTTTGCCTCTCGGCTGTTGATCTGAATCCAGTTCCAATCAGTAATGACCAAAGCCAGTCACTCTGTGAGGATGCTCGGTGATCTGTATGCACCAAGCTCGCAGGTACAGCCTCGCTGCGGTCTGCACGCCTTGCCACGGGGCTGCTGCCCACCTCCACGGTTGTCCTTAAACCAGCCGTGTCACCCCCCTGCCTCAGCACCCAGGACGTGCTTGTTAGCCTGATGTCACCTTCACCTCGTGTGCTTCAGTCTGAGTTGACCTCAAACTAGTGTTTCATCACAAAGAAACAAGTCCCACTAATTTTTTTCCTCTCCCCAAAGTGTCAGTTTGTTATATTCATCCTTCTCCACTGTATTTTGCCCATGGTGTGCCCAGGCTGAGCAGCAGCACAACCTTCACCTGCCTGTTGGGTCTCACCAGGACCCATTTTCACACAGTCCTTACGGTTGGGACTAGACACTATCCTGACATGGAAGAAAATTAATCTAATTTTGGACTATGACCCCTTCTCCAACAAAACTATTACAAAATACTGAACCTGAGTTTCCTCAGAAAGTCGTCTCCCTGCTCCCACATCTCGCTCTGCTGTTTTGCACTATGGGTGCATTTTGGTTTCAATCTGTGCAACAACTTGTGAATCCGTATAACGCTGGCCAGGCAAAACCTGCTGTAGCAGGGCTCTTCCCTAGTCTTTGGGAAGCAGCCTGAACACTCACGGATGTGCTTTGCCCCTGCATCTCAACCCTGGCCTCCGTGCTTGGTGCAGCTTTCCCTGTTTATGTTCGGCAGCACAAGGCAGCAAGATGTGCAGGTTACCCACATGAGCGGATCCCTTCCAGCTGCTTATCATTTATCATCACTTCATTCAGGGCTTCTCAGAGAGCACGTGTAACCTGCGGCTACTCATCAAATGTGATGTTGCAATTAGAAGAAAAGAATTGGAGTTCCTCTCATGTCAGCCCTATTTCAGATTTTCCAGTTAATACCAACTAATTCATGATTTTTCTTAAATTCATCACTGGCATATTCTACTGGGATACACTGTCAGACTGACACAACGTAGGTATAGTTACAGAAGAACATTTAAAGTGACGTGCATGGCCATGGCCGGGTAGCACTGGAAGACGGGGCTGAAGGCTGGTGCACATACAGGGCAGCCTTTGCCACGGCTGTCCACCAAAATCCTTTTTCATCTTCAGGGTCTCCTTCAGAGCCAATGATAGCTTGAGGTCTAAACATATCCACAGAAGCAAACCATTAGCAGCTTGGGGATTGGAGTGCCTGGATTACCACCATCCATCTCCAAATATTTACTGTCATCTGTTTAACTCTTCCCCACCCTGAGTTTAAAGAAGCAGGAGATTTTTACGACATTTGCACACATGTGCACACACGCTGCAAAACACAACGTTTTATTTTCTGTTCTTCTAGCTGAGAGGAACTCTTCTTTTACTTACAAAAAGGCAGATTTAGGAGGCCAAGGTCTGCACGAGCCAGAGAAGTGCCCCCCCGCTGCCAGGCAGCCTCTTTGTGCTCTGGCTCCGCCAGCACGCTGGGACTGCACTGTCATTAGCACAGCCAGAGCACCAGGCACTGCAAATCTATCATGCAATTTTATTCTGCGTGAGGTACCAAGCAGCTCTATCTGCGCAATGGAGCAAGCCCACCAGATAGGCAGGCGGAGACGGAGGCAGCACTGGATGCTCCACCGCTTCTTATCCCTAATTAGCTTTGGGATGATGGCTGCCCTGTCTCTGCTGATGCTCTTCATTAGTATCTTCAGGCTTTAAATAGATGCTGTCTGTCTGCCATGCCTATATAGTTTTAGGCCAGTAATAACATGCAGGTATGAAAAACATTTAAAAAAAATTAAATCTTTGCAGGATTCATAATAATAGCAAAAAATTAAAACCAAAATGGCAAGTGTTCCAGTATTCAATTCTCCAGCACTTGTTCACTTGTTTCTAATGTGAAACAATCAAACATTTAAAATATGCAGGGACACACACACAATTTGTATGTATAAACATACATTATTTAGACCAGCTGAATTCTCAAGAGCTGCAAATAATCCATGAATTATTCTGTAATTTATACTTCCCCATCTGAGAATATGCTTCCACCAAAAGATTTTTCTTTTTCAATTAAAATTCATTATGTTAATGTCCCAACCAAGCAGACAAAATAACACAGAGGGAACACATGGTATGACCCATGGGCTTTGCATGTCAGTCTGCTCCCAGACATCATTTTCCCCATAACCCCCCCAAGGCATAAGCAGAAAGCAGGCTCTGAGCCAGACGAGCAATTTTGTTCGCACACATCCCCCAGCCAACACCTCTTTAGGAGACACCTCAAACACCACAGTAGAATAAGACCAGCAAGAGCCTCCTGCACACACACAGTTCAGCTGATCCAAAACCAAGCAGCGAGTCAGATCAACTGCTCCCTGCCTGCTTGTTGGCTCACCCCATCACCTCGCTGGCGCGAGACTTTAGGTACCATTGGCATAACGAATGGGTTTTACTCGCCGCCTCTGTATACGTTTGCATGCTAACCCACCACTCAGGTCCGATTTCAAATGTAAAGTGCCTGCTGCACATAAATATCCAACTTTCCTTGGCTAGATCAGCCACAGAGTAATGGTTTCCTCTTGAACATGCCTGCTCAGCTCCGGGATCCTGCACAGCACCGGGACCGCAGCTTGTGAAGCCACGTACTTCTGTGTTTGTACTGAAGGTTGTGGAGCTTCTGCTCATTTTGCATTTGCTCCCAGCCTAGAGCTTCTGGAGTATTCTCTTAATAATTATTTTAAAAACAAATAAATTAGGTTTTCCTCTTATCTGTGATGTGTAAAATGACTTGAGAAGATACTAAAAAAAATATAAAGGGGGAAAAAATATTTGAACATTAGAAATTAATACTTTATCTGTCCTAAAAAAAACCCAAAAACCAAACCACAAACCTATGAAAACTAATGTAATTATGAGTGGAAAAGAAGATGAAAGTTGCACTACAGAGAGAGAAGGAATGTCAAGTCAGGCTGGTTCAGGTCCAATATTCTGCTTGTTGCACTAACACCTGTTGAGTTCAAGCACTTAGAAGAAAGATCTTCTAAAAACTAAATGCCTCCAACTGAGCTATGTTTCACTTTCCTGTCCCTGAAATCCCCAAGGAATTGTCCAGGGAAAGAAGGAGGAGGGAGAAAGCAGCAAAAGCAGACTTTGCATTCCTGTTATTTTTAAATATAATAACAAAAAAATCTGTGAGCAGAAAGCCGAGAATATTCAAAGCTTCCCAGACCTTTGTACAACATGTTTAAAACCCAAAGGGAAAAACAAAACCAAAAGAAGTAGTAGAAGCCAATTTTAAAGTTTCCTTTGCAGGTCACCTTTGAGATGAAGTCACAGATTTCCTCTGCATAATATGGTCTGAAAATACATTATGATGGTATTGATGGTTTCTGCACTAAAACAGCAGGGCCAGAAATTGAATTAGAGCTCTCCTGTCTTCTCCAAAGTACTGATGAAGCACCCAGTCTGAAGTCCTGTTTCCTTGTAAAAATTTATGAACAGAATAAAAACTCCTATCCCAAATACAAACACATCTAGCGGTTTTACCTGATAGAATAAAATACCATTACTGCTATTAGTCCTGCAGAGACTCTTTCTAACAATGCACACCAAGTGCACATTGGCATTTTCGGCTACTTTTTCTTCTAAGTTCCCCAATGCATTTGGTGTAGGAGGAACCCAGTGTGGACGAATGAACTTTTCTATCTGAAGATACCCAAAAGCAATTTGAGGGGTTCACCCAGAATCCAGCAACATTGTTCTTTATTTATATTTAAAGCCTCAGTTGAGGATTTGGTTAGAATTTCAGATTCATTTAAAGAAAGAAATTCAATATGGATTCATACGGGACAGCACAGTCACACTGAATCTACCTTCAAAATCTTGCTGAATGAATGGTTTGCACTGACTATCACAAACTTATTTATGTTTGCCCCCAAACAGACAAGGCCACTTTGCCCCGTTATCACATTTCGAATGAACTGCAAACCGTTCAGACTCCCCACAGCTCAGCTCACATCCCTGCACTGCCTACAAAGCCAACGCCACCTCCTAGGTGTCCCAGTACCTGCCTGCCCCTGAGCCCATCTTCCAGCCCTGGACCAGATCATTGCTTAGCAGCACTTCTTATGTATTATGGTAAGCATTTCTATATCAAGTACAACCACTGTATTTGAAAGAACAACCAAAATTATGGGGGTTTTTGGTAACCAAAGTCAGTGAGTATACAACAACTTGCATCATCATCCCATTGGGTGAGAATTTGAACTAGATAACCAAAAGCAATACCTTGCATTGCCCCAAAATGCAATCTTTCACAACTTACAGGAGCGATCAGGCAGCCAGACTGTGAGTGGGTCTGTATACAAACCCTAAATCCTCCAGTTCTTGCCTGAGGATTGCTGTGTTTATCCACTTTCCTTGGTTAAGGATCTTTCTGAGCAGAGCAACCTGACTGGCTAAAGGCGGTTCAGATTCCCAAAAAGCCCCTGAACTGTGAATAGAAACCCCATCAACTATAAACATCCCTAGAAAGTATTCCTGAGCATTCTGTATCTTTACTCTTCATGAGATCAGATGCGCAATCATCTCCAAAAAACAGGCAGGGAAGAATCCTGGGAAAAAAAAAAAAAAAAAGAAAAAAGAAAAAAAGGTAGAGAGAGAAAGAAAGCACTTTAACTCACAGCCTGAACATTTCCTTTTTATTTGTGTTCTGCTACCCCCTGGGACTGCCAGCAATGCCCAGCTGATCACATCTGATCTGTATAAAACACTGTCTTTACCTGACACTGTTTTGTCCGAGGGGAGCTCTCTAAATTAATTCCACAGGCTTCTCAGAGCCTTGGCAATTCCTTTTTGATCTTCTCTGCTGCTTCCCAAGACTTTCAGGGATGTTTAAACCAGTCAGAGCAGTCTAAAATGAGTGGCAACTCTTCTCATAACACTGTCCCTATTGCTATGGCTACTGAATTCCCCTTACACAACAACTCCAGGCAAAATCAGGGCACCGCACAGTCAAAATTAGCAGTATTGCAAATATTTCCTCCCTCTTATCTGCCCATCTCTGGAAGACTTTGTTAGCCCACGTACCGCTAAGCCAATGCTTTGCGGCCTGCTCAAATAGAAGTAGAGAACCGGAGGGCAAGCACTGCAAACACGCGAGACGGAGCTCCGGCTACTGAGGAGTGCGAGACACAAGCCCAACGCGTGCGTCTCCCTTTTGGGTCAGGAGAGGTGACAGCACGAAGCCCGTTGTGGAGAGGCTGGAGCAAATCCCTTCCCTGTGCCAGAGTGGTTTTGCTTGTTTGTGGGACTGGTATAAAAAGTGTGCACTAAAAATACCTTGCCCTGATAAGTTGTGTCCGCACAATTTATATCTCTACCCTGAAAAAAACTTTTAAATTTTCAGGAAAACATCTTATACACAGAAATTTAGGATATAGCCATATTTCAAATATTCAAAATAAAAATAGCTGTTTCATCCAGATAACCCCAGCCCCATTACAAAATATTTCTCAGCGAATTAGATCCATCTCCTGTGGGAGAGGCATGAAATAGATTTTCCTGTTCTCAGTTGGTTCAGGATTGCATTTTGTCTCATTTCAGACCCCCTTGAGGATTCATTAGGTTGTGGGTAGGAAGCACAAAGTGCTTGAAAGCAAAGAATTTTCCTGTTAAGGCTAATAGCTAGCATTTCCAAACTTGGGCTAGCCAGATCACAGTGGGCGCTTACAGAAAATCCATGACATGCCAGAGCAGGAGCTGAAGAAGTTCAGTTTAGCTGAATTTCACACCATGTCAGAGTCCTATGTGCAGCTTAGAAAATGAATTTAATAAAGCTTTTTTGCTGTAACACGGAGTGTCAGCTAGCAGATTCTCTGACACCTGCTGCTCTTTGAATCTGATACCATATTGCAGCATAATGTGGTCTAATTTTAGACTTCACACAACACACCAGGTTTCAATCTTTCAGAAAATAATTCTGTTCAGCACTTTTCATTCCCTAGCAGTGTTTCGGGACATGTGTCCTTTCTTTCCTGCCCTCTCCTGGACTAACACTTGAAATTTTTAAGGATGATTTTGAATCAGTTGTAAAAAAAAAAAATAATAAAAAACAAAACTGAAATAGTTTCATTTCCACTTGATTGCAAATTATACCATGAAGAAATATATACGCCGATTTATACAGTGGCTTCCTGCCTGCACCCCTACAGAACAGAGATAGCGGAAAGCTGGAAAGCTTTCAACTTTGGGTGCAGAGAATGATTGTCTGAGAAGGAAAAATTATCCAAAGCTTAAATGACAGTTGGGTGTTTGAATATCTATTTGAAGACTGAGAACCAACTACAGGAAGAAGCCAATGACAGCTCCACAGGATAATGCAATTTTTATGTATAAATTTTACTCATTACCTAAGAAAAGAATTAACCCAATCTATTTCTTTCTCTAATCAAGATACATTTTTGTATTACGAATTAAATGCAATTAAGTGATAGTTTATTCCTTTTAGAGAGAATTGACTGCAATTAACGCTATCATTTATTCTAAACAGTAATTAGATTTTTTAAAATGTGCCTAGCCTTTAAAAGCTAAGTTGGCTCCAAAACCCATCTCTCAGCTGAAATCACATAGGAAGCTTCTCTCACAAGACAAATACCTGTCTTGTTTTCCCCCGCTACCCACAAACTCTTTTAGGACAGCGTGGAGCTAATATACATAGCGTGAATAACATCTTGCTGTCAAGAAATCTAGCACTGCTTGGTGCACAACACAGACAATCAGTGTCTTCAAGAGAATTTAGAAGAGGTTTAATTTAAAGAACAAAACATAAAAAAATTACAGATCCAGACATTAAAACATGTGGAATTCACTGTGGCAGAAAAGATACAGTCCTTTCACTGGCAAGAAATTGCTCTGAGATATCCAATAGAATTAGTAACCATGTTCTCATCTTGGGAATTACAATCGATCTACTTTTTGTATCAAAATCAAATGGTTTCCAAACTTAGAATGCAACATCCTGTGTCAGCTTGCAAATGAGCTGGAGTGGAAAAGTAAACAGATCACAAACACTAAACTGTAAAAATATAAATAGCATGCAAACTGAAGCAAATAGATGTCCAGTGGAGAAAAAAAAAAAAGTAACTTCCCTCATTTTAACTGAATGTCCAGAAGATTGTTTTGTGCAAGACGACCCATAGGAGTAAAACTGAATCTGACTGACTGCCTTAGTCAATTCATAAAACCTTCCTTCACCAAACACGTTTAAGCAATTGAATATCCTTTCTTTAGAACAGACGGAGGAAGGTCACCAGGGTAGGGAAGAGGAAGAGGGCAGAGTCATGCCTTGCAGAGCATCGCTAAAGCAACCCTGAAACCACACACGTAGGTGTGGGCTTCCCACCTGTGTCCCAAGAGCGGTATCCCATACTGGTTGGCCAGTAAACCCAAACAAAAGGTTTAAAATCAAGGTTGATAAACATTTGATTTTTGCCAGTATAAAGTGAATTGAATTCTCTACACACCGATAGCATACTTTAGCTCAAGAATTATTCCAAAATGAATGAGTTTGCACTGATGAGATTATGATCTCATCTTTCTCATTAAAATATGTTTTCATCAGATGTTGCTGTTTCCATTCAAAATATGGGTGAAGACCGGAATTGTGTTCTGCACCAATATGCTATGATCCCTGCAAACCACTAAGCTTTTCCTGAAAATTATATGTGCCTGAGCAGAAGCTGAAGAGAAAGAAGAACATAAAGCTTCTATACATCTCATTTTGTTTAAACTAGCTTCACATCTTCTTGAAAATGCAATCTACATATTGAAACAAAGGAACCATCTTAATGGGTACATTACAATAACAGCTCCTCCTATCAATCTCCATTTACACCCATCCATATGGCAAAAAAACTGGTAATCTGAACAGAAAGCAGCTCCTCAAGCATTCCTGAAGCATTCTCAGGCTATTCAGCCCATCAAATTTACATCTATGAACATACATCCCATTTTAGAGATAATATTCATTAGGCTCATCAAAGGTATTTGGTCTTATTTTTATGTTGGAAGTACAGATGCTTATTTATAGCATCAATTAAACTTTTTTTTTTTTTTAAATCAAAGAACTTTAAATTGCTATGGCCTGCCTGACTCAGAGGTATTCTGCAAGTACTGAAAATGCTGGTGCCAAAACCTTTCAGAAATACCAGTAATCCAAAATCTGCTACTTTGGTTTCTTGGGTTATAGCCATGCCAGAGTTCTCCTCTGTACCTTGCATGAGCTCTTGTTCCTTTTTGTCCCCGATTTATCTCTCTGTAAACCAAGGGTATGACTAACCAGACACACACGTGACTTGTGAGGGTTCATTAATAAAAACTTACATTTGTAAGATACCGAATATCTTCAGTATGCCTATAAATCTTCAGATGCATATGAATGCAGTTATTTTCAATTTTGAAACTACATGCATAAAAGTTATAGGCTATAAGATTGTCTAAGAAAGGCATATGCAGCATGTTGTGATTTGAGACACATTCAGGGCCTGGAGAAGAGCGCCAGGTTCGGGTAGTCTGGCAACACAAATTCTTGAGGTTTGGGTGGTAGCTCATTAGCATAGTTTCATGGCCATCCAAAGTTGATGAGGGACTTAGTCGTAAATAATTTATCTTTTATTTTAATGTTATTTCATGAAAACCAGCTATTACATTCTATTTGATTTTAATCTGTTTTAATCGTTTTGAATGCTATGATTAAGAGAGAAGGAAATAAAGAGGGTAGATCAGGACAGGCACAATCTTATCATATATATACACCCTTAATTAAATTGAGCCTGGGATCCCAGGCTGAAACCATTCTCATGTACTATGAGGTATCCCCAGAGCAGCAAGAAAGGTCTCACTGTCCCAAGGCACCTAATACTTCCACTGACCCCTCTCTCCCACCCTATAGCTCAGACTGTGATGGGTGATTCCCTGGGATACACAACGGTGTGAAGAAGTAGCTGGGTGATGGAGGACACGGCTGACTGCAGCCAATGCAAAACCCTGCATGGTATTACTGCAGAAATGCACAGGAGAGAAAGTATACCTTAGGGTTGTGGGCAGAGGAAATTGTGAAAGCTATTCAGAGGCATTGCCAGTGCAGAAAATTTTTCTATCCTTCTCAACTTTGAAGCACGTAATATATTACTTCATGTATGTTCAATGTTCCCAAAACCAGGAGGACCTGAAAGCCAGCCCTGAAAGAGGGAAACCTGACTCGAGCACAAGCTAGCAGTTATGAAAGACATGCCCTGAAAATGCACAAGCACGTCTTTAAAGAAAGCAAACAGCAGCAGCTTCCAAGACAGAAGGAACAGGTTTGCCTTCGCACAAACAAGGTCTCCCTTTGCTGGGGCAACCAGCAGAGCTGGTAGGTGAAGAGGGAACCAGAGGGGCCACTCCAGAGGGACTCGTGTGGGATTAGGTGGCCGCTTTCCTTTGTTTGATAGATCTTGACAAATCATTTGACATGCACATGGCCACAGAGAACACTTTGCAACAGATCTAATGGGAATTCACCCATCTGGAAGGAATCACATGCAAACCCCCACCCCAGTTTAGCCCTGTGTGCCCCGTTACCTGCTTAAATACCTGTTCTGGCTGGATTCATAGGCAACGGGCAAAGTCCAGTTTAATTCACATGCAGAGAGTATGGATGAACACTGTTCTGCTACCTGAGTACCCATCTTCTGATGGGAAGAACTCTTGGCAATTCAGGATGCTAAAAGTATACATGTAGTAGAGGCTAGGCAGGGGAACCAGCTTTAACTGCAAACTCTGTGTTTTACACACAGCCAGTAAATGGACTGTTAGGGGCTTACGGCATTGTAAGAGAGTTTTTCAGTTTTCTGTTTTGATGGATACATGGTTCTGTACCTATATACCAATCCAGGATTAACTTAAATGAAGTCTTGTTTCAGAAACAGGATGAAGTTATAGTTATCAAAAGAAGTGGAAATTGCTTCACAGGGGCTCTGTACCAGTATGACAGCATAGGATAAAACTGCAATTTGTTTTCTAGAAAAAAAAAAAAGAAAAAATGTTTAGACTTTACTATTGCTATTAACCCTAGTATGAACCCAGCATATTCAATAGCATAAGGATATCTTAAGCCAGTATTAACTTTCTTCCTTGCTTGGGAATATACCGGAAGGATACACTCACGTCTACAAAAGAGTGATAAAGTACCACTGGCGTTACAGAGGACCCTCAGAGCAAAACTGAACATGTCAGACTCTGTGTTCAAACCCAGAATGAGCTGCTAGTTCACCTTCTTTGTATACAAATCACGAAGGGGTAGCTGACGGGCTGCAATAAAAGTGGGATGCAGCCACCACCTTGGTGGTTTGTCACAATCACGCCTATTGTAGGTCTCTGTAGGTTGCCCAGCTTGAGACATGCACTGGGGAGTGCAGCCTGTCCACCCCGCTCACAGGGGGGGCTCTGACCACATGCTGAGGTACCTTCCAGGGGAGAGTACTGTGAATCCAACATCAGAGCAAGCGGGAAAACCTGAACAAGCCACACACTGCTTTTCTGAGCCAAAACAGAATAAAAAGTCCCTGCTTAATCACAACAGTCAAAACAATGAAACAGAACAAGTGAACAAGGTTGTCAATTTGTCATTGACTTGACTGAGCGACCACTGTAAATAATAGGAACCCAGATGACACTCCATGGAGATAATCAATTGTGTCTTTTTGCACAACTAAGATTGAGGAACTGGTGAAAATACATATGCATTTCATTCCTGCTTGAGTAACGCATGGCCTGTGGCAGACTCCTGACAAACTGTAGTGTATGTAGTCTAAGATTTGCCTCTTCCATCAAATTTGAGCATGAATAATGGGAGCTCAGACCTCTGGGTGGATAGAAGTTAGTTATGATCTATGGCTCAAAACAGACAATAGGTCTGTGACATACCAGATATTTTGGTATTGGATCCACAGCAAGTTCTCCTTAACTCGCTGTTGCTAGGTAGTTAATCAAGATGTAGTCTAAAAGAGTTAAGTGATTCTATAGTTCATAATTATTGGCTAAAATGTATTTTCAGTAACCTGGCTATTTGCCTGGTCCATGATTTTTCCCTGAGATTCAGTCCATCAGGCTGTAACAAAGCCAAGAGTTAGAAGAGATGTCCTCCGATTTTAGCAGAGGAGGAGAAACGCACTTCCCTGCTCCCCTTTATCATAACTCCCGATTAACCCGACTTGCAGAAGGTTGATCCAGATGGTGAACACAAGACTGCAGGCAAGCATGCCTCGAATGAATTCTCGGTGTGGAAGGGTGGAATAAGCCATATGTTTTCACAAATTAGGGGTGACTCTCTAACGCCTGAGTGATGAAGCAGATCCAAGAGTAAGTTATGCATGATCCTCCCCGATGAGTGAAGAGAAATGTTTTATTCAGTGCCTCATGCTGTGAGCTATATTTATACCAAATGTATCTCTGTACATTTTAAAATGTTATCTATTAAGAGGATATTGCAACTGCAACACAGGACTATGTACACCGTCATTTAAAACCCCAGAGCTATGGGAGGGCTGTGTGTGGCCTTGACACCATCCAGCTGTGAAGTTACTTGTCCAGATAACTCAGAAAGGCCAAAGACCTTAAAATCCAGCTACCAAACTGCCTTGGAGAAAGCCTTTTTCCTCTACGCACAAGGTACAAAACTTCTGAAATCATCTGACCAGATGAAAACACAGCTAGCACCTTGTTTTCCATTCTTTGTTATGGTAACTATCCAATAACGCACTGTTGGAGGCTTTTTAAAAAAAAAAAATTAAATCTCAGCTTCTGTAATCTTTCGATTATGTTAGAACCTTACTTTTTTCTTCTTTTGCTTACCAAAAAGCTCACAAAAATTAGACATCAAACTAAAACTACTTATTATGATGACTAAAATTATCATTCTTCTAATCTCAGAATTGTTGCGGAGAATTTCTAAGCCTCTGGTAACAGCCAAGGCTGCTCAAGCGGAGCAGTAGGAGGGAGGCAGCCCTTTGCTTGCCCCTCAGCCCCCCGGGGAGCTCAGCTGGCACAGGGGGCCGACCCACCTGCCCCCCAGGAGCTGCCGCTCTGCCTTCAGAGGCAGCTTACAGCAGAGAGGAGACGCGGCCAAACAACAGTGCTCTCGCAGGAAGACTGTATTTCAGATGGAAAGAGAATAATGGTAAAAACAAAAGCAAAGATCATTCTGACTGAAAATCCATGGCTACTCTTAAAGATAATAACTACAATCACATTTATTGACCAAGTTGCGGAGTTAGAGCCCGTAGGCAAGATCATCGGCTAAGATGAATCGCCATAGCACCATTAACTTTACCATTCCACGCTTGATCTCGCCCACTGTGCTCCCAAAATGGCCACGGTATATTTTTTCCTTTTATTGCACAAAAACGCCGACCATTTTAAAACATACATTTACTGTACAGCTTACATTTCACTTATTTTACACCTCGCTGTAATTCATTCCCCAGCCCAATCTGTATCTAAACATAGGCAGCAATGCAGACTACCAGCACCCCGCTTATGAAATTCATGAACTGAAAAGACCATAGGAAAATTTTTGAAGCTCTCCCCTGACCTTTTAATCACTTGTTACCTTCTGCAACAGAATTTCTCAAAGCTCAGTTGCTCTGAATTCTTGCCTGTCTCATGTAACGAGCAGATGTGGCAAAGTAAGGATTTGTAACATGATGAAAGTTATGATGACAGGTCTTTCTCTGTCAAATTTTTATGTTTTTACAGGCTAACACTGAACTGCAGCACTTTTTTTTTTTAATTCAGCTTCTAACAAGAACACATAAAAAGCATATCAAAGACAACAATAAATCCACTAAAATACTTCTCTTGGTTCAAACAGATCTGTACTTTACAGGACTGTGCAGATTGTACTCAGCTTGAATTTACTCATAAATATCAACCCCAACATCTCAGGACTCACGGTACCCTGCATGTCCCTTCTACTGCCTAAAAATAACCCCATGTGTTACTTGGTGAGGGGACTTGAGATGATGATATGCAGGGATATTTAATTGGCAGAAGGAAAAACCGAACCCAACACCAAAGACAATGATAAAAGGAAAACAGTCCTCTCTCTCCCCTGGGCAGTAAAGCAATTACGAGCAAGAGAGCTGCTCCGTGGTTATTATTGCAGGCTGAAGTGGTAGCGTTCTCCATGATTATCACAAATGTCTCCACTGGGAGGAGGGAAGTAGGAGGATTTACCAAGCAGCAAATCCTCAATTTCCCTCCCCCTATTCCCAGCGATTCCTGCTGAGCTGAGCTCTGCACAACAGAGAGGTGCAGCCTTAGACAGCTCCAGCAGATTTACACCCATCTCCTAGCAGAGCCAGACCAGGACAGGGCAGCCATGGGGACCACTTCTGCCTTGCCTGGCTCACCCAGCACTACCGAGGACTTCCAAGGGTCTGGCAAAGCTTCTGGCTGAAAGCTGAGGCATCTTGATATCCTTTCTAATATTTTTTAAAAATAGTCTTTTATCCATTTTGCTTTGATTCAGGACACTTTGAAAAACATTTATGAAATGAAAATTCCAAGTTATTTATTCTCAAAAAAGTCAAAATGCTTCATCTTAGTGTCAACATTTCTAAGTGTTGTTACACAACTAAAACTTTGCTCAAAATATTTTGATGATAACAAGACAAAAAATGGTAAGAGTGAAATAAAACATGTTGATAACATCTCTCTGGAGCCTGAAAGAAAGACAAAAAAAAAAATAAATCAGAGAGTTTCCGTCTAGCTGCAAAAGTAACCAACACTGCTGACACCTACCAGATCCCTCTACCAAATGGGCTGATAAACTGTGTCTAGCTATTAGGGGTACGCCTGTGCAATGCTTTGCAGGCTGACACAAACTTTTTCTGCCAGTGTGCCAAGCCAAAAGTAATCAAAAAAGCCAATAAAGCAAGTAGTTTGGCAGACTGCTGAGCCCAAGCCAATATACTTCACCACTTGGGCCACGCACGAGGTCAGGGCTGGCCGCACGCTAACACCACTTCACAACTGCTGCCCCGTGAGAGTTAGAGCACAGAAAACTTGTGAACACCTGCCTTGCAAAACACTCCAGAAACATACTTCTAAACGTCTACAGTATAATTAGACTAACAATAAGGCCCACAAAGCTTAAAACACGTCACCATCCCTAGGACTACTTCCTCTAGAAGTGAAGTGTATTATTAGTGGGATAGAAGGGGAAATGGTCTGCATTGTCTAAGCAATACCTGGTCCATTAAGGGAAAATCTGCCTACTGGCCTGCTGCTTTAGTATTTTCCTGGCTAAACCGACATATGGTTCATTATTATTGTGCATTACGATAGCCCCTAAGGAACCCAGCTATATCAGGGCCTCAGTCTGCTAAGCACTTGTACAAACACAGGAAGAGAGCCCCTCCTCTGAAGAGCTTGCTGTCTAAACAGAGGAGACAGACAAAGGGCTGAGATGCTGCGTGAGGGTTTGCAAAACTCATCTTACAGTCAGGATTTTTTTTCCCCCCCTCCAATTGTTTTTTCCTCTTTAGTGAAAAGAGGATTTTATTTTTCAAGGGACAAAGGAAAACGAAGGGAGGGACATAAGAAAGGCTGAGGAGATGAATGGACAGCATGAACACCAGGAACAGGGAGGTTAATGAGGAGAAACTGAGATATGAATAAATACAGAAAATTTTTACATTTCCAAGAGGAAGGGGAGCATCTTTTCACCACATGTGCAGCAGATAAAAAGAGGAGTAATGGGTTCATATTGCAGGAAAAAGCATTAGATATTACAGAAAAAAGTTTTATGGAAGCAAAACTAGGAAAACCCGGGGACAGACTTCTGGGTAAGCTGGAGAGACACCAACCTTGGAGGGCCTCAAAACCACATTGAACATTTATCAGCAATGACCTAGACGTAAGTGACTCTGCCCAGGGCTGGAGGCTGAGCTCCCCGCCCTTGCAATCACTCTCCCGTTCCTGTTGTTCCAGGAGCATCCCCTCTATCGCATAGTTTTGGGATAGGATCACTGCTCTGCTATCGCGGCTGTAGGTACAAAATAAGCAAGTATAAGCTCACTCAGAAATACAATCAGAAGTGAAGCCACCTCTTTCCCCATGTTCTTACTCATTTTCGTACTCCTGTTTCCCCAGACATCTGCTATCTTGAGATGTCAGTAGATGAATCACATACACAATGAAATATTGTAGGGAAAAAAAGGGGAAAAGAAAGCCCAGTCTTTTCAACTTCATGTAAAATGCCAAACAGTTGCAAAAGCCTGAGCTGTATTTCTTGGGAAACGCTAAAGATGCCACAAGCCCACCATAGATCCTGCAGCCCACAAGCATGGAGAGACAGCTCTCCAGAGGGCTAGACAGGAGCAAAGAACAGCAGATGACAGCAGTGCCAGCCGTGAGATAAGCCTTTGCTAATTCCTTGAAACAGATCTGTGACACTTCACTAGGGCTGATGTCCGGTGTAATCCCCTTGATTTGTGAAGGATCCCTTTCTACCTCTTCACTGAGGACAAAGTGAGCACTGAAGTTAACAGAGCTGGAAGCACCAGAGTTTATGATGTGGGGGGAAAAAAACAACTGATGAATGTCCAAGTGTCGTGTTTGTCTTGTGAAGCAGCAGTGATATCTAAGCCATCTGCTAGATCCTGTTCTTTGCTTCTCCTGCACAAGACGATCTTTTCCTTTACTCCAGGAAGAGAACAGCAGTGCCTTCTCCCTGGTTCACATTCTGGCTGATCCAAAAATACCCTCTGCCCTCCGCTGTTGAAGGGGACAGGCCAAGTGACTCAGAGACAAAAATGCAAAGCAGTAACCACTTATCCACCACTCCCCACGATCACAAACAAGTGCAAATTTAAGTAAGGTCCTACAGGGCATGGATGACAATGCACAGCTTGCATTTTGAGCTTGCAAAGGATAATGCCATGTTTCTGCATTGCTACTGATTTTCTAGCAGGAGAGTCACACCCATAACAAGTGCTCGTCTGAAATACCTTTATTTTCCTGCAACGCTCTATTTTGACCATAGGATATGTTCCTTCTCCCCTCCTTTGAAAACCTGTTGAGAAAGAGACCATTATCCTGAGTAGGGGGGGAAAGGCTCGTATGAAGCCTCTTCTAGTCTTCAGTAGGAGTCTTCCCACAGTCAAGATCAGCCTTCTGCAGAAATAAGCAGAAGTTAAGAGCCCTCTGTATCTGCTTTCAGCATCACAGATGCTATTGTTAACAGAGCAGCACTTGGAAGGACTGAAGTGCCCCAGAAATGCTTCACTTCATGACCTGCCTCTAGCAGAGAAATGAGCTCAGTGTTGTTATCTTAAAATATTATTAAATTAAAACATTATATTATTGTTTCATTGTTCAGATCCCAAGAACTTTGGTCTCGCTCAGAGAGGTGGGTTTCTCGTTGGGAGAAAAAGGCAGTTCATGTTTTACTGAAACTAGTTGAATTTCAGAATTGCAGAGCTCTAGTGGTTCAATTGCTTCTGCAGCCTGGAGGAAACATTCACAGAGATCCTCTCTACCAAACCCAGCCTTCCCCCCTCCATCACCTCCCCAGCCCCACCAGAGCAATTAGCCTCAACATTCAAAGAGAAGGGCCGGGGGAGGGAAACCCAACCTAACACTCGGAAGCGTATAACCTGGAATCCTTGTTCTGAGCATTTTTCCTTCACTGCTTCATCTGCCTGCAGGGAATTCAGCTAGTTACATTGCTAGACTAAAAAACCCTGAAGTTGTCCTTGAAATGAATGGCTCCATTCATTTAAGTGGGAGTGTGTTCTGGTTTTATTACCTGACCCCATATTTCTACCACAGAATCACAGGGCAAGTAAGTAAAATAACCTGTTCTCAACTGTGGCTGCCTGGTTATATCCTCCCATTACATTAATTTTTGTTATTTTTCTAGGATTAATTCAGTGTACTAGGAAAGGATAATATCCCCCATCTCCCTGCGAAAACACAGTTTTCAAATATTTTCTGAATGATTTAGTGCCACTCAGCCCATCGAATTTCTGTCTCAGCAATTAAAAGGAAAACCAAGAGAATTAATTAATAAACTGAGAGGAAAAAAGTCTTCTAATATAACCATTATGAAAGCTCACTATAAGCAACAGCAGCCTTTCCATCATCTTCAATGGGCTTTATATCAGATCCAAACTGCAGTCATTTATTTCAAATAAGAGAGAGCTATTAAATTGTAACCCCCAAAAACCCCAACAGCATTCACGCAAATGAGGGTTGGTTTCCCTACCCTTTTCATCATCCTTTTACAAGGTTTTCAGGAGTGCATCTCTGAGAAGGCCCCTTCCCAAAACCACTCGACAAGAAATTACATCTCAGACATGCAGGTGCATAACTGCGCCCACACTCCAACCCTGCCGCTCAAGCAGACGTCTCGGCGTGGGCACTGGCCCGAGTCCCCGGAGCTCGACACATCCCAGACCAGGGTTTGCCTGCACCAGCTGCCCGGAGCAGGGGTGGGGTGGTGCACCCACGGGCGCTCCCAATCAGGCATCCCGAGGGTTGCACCCCCGGGCACCCTCTTGGCCCCTCCTGCACATGGAAATAATCAGTCTCATAAATTTGGCCAGATATGCAAATAGGTCTTTATCACTACCAAGCTCTGTAACAGATAAATATACCTTATAGACTAAATCATTATCTAACTGCCTTCCCCCCCCCCCCCCCCAAATGGAGCTGGGCAATTATTTTTAAACCCTGCTATGAGGAATAATAGCTGACTTCACAAGGCGGGCTGTGAACAGCCCGTAATGCTTGGGGAAAGTCCAGGCTGAAATGCTCTGGAGTTTAATGACATGTTACATAGGGAGAAAAATGTATTTGGAAGGAAATACCATTAAAAGAGGTAAGAAATAAAATGCTGTACTGTAAAATGCTTATAAGAGAAAAAAAATATCCGACTATTCAATTTTCAAAAGATTTCAGAGCTTGTCTGCCTGGTCTATGATGAGTAAACTAGAGCTGAAGATGACCTTACGGGACCTTTTTTGTTCTGGGAGACAAACTAAGGAAGGTAAAACAGGTGCTATTGTTAAGAAAGGGATATTCAGCCATAGGATGATTATGATTCTTCAAGCTGTAGAAATGCAGTCAGAAAAGTCTGCAGCAGCTTTAACTTCTATTAATAGTACAGAAGCATGTTCTGGCATTAAAATAATGAGGAATGCTAATTCCAGATCCCTTTTGATCCCATCTCTCTCTTTTCTTTCTTTTTTTAATGACATATCTATTCTTTTTATTTAAATGTTTCTGATTATTCCGGAGATAATTATTCATAAATAGTTTCCAGTAAAACCTGTTTAATAACCCGTTTTCACTTAGCATCCCCAAGCAACACAAAATTTCTAATTACTTACATCAACGGTCACCTCTCAAAGATGACAGAGACCTCCCAGAAAGAATCCCATTACAAATGAGCTCGCTGGATTCCTGGGCTCGTAAGTCACAGTCTGTCTGTTCTGTACATATGGTTTCTACAGAACCCATTTGGTGGCTATAAGCCATATAACGCTGGCATTTCTAAAGCGGTCTGATTAGATACTCATTTCCTGACTATCCTTAAAGGAGAATTTTGCAGCTGGAAAATTCAGTTTCTTTAAAAATCCTAGCTGTGTAATTGTTTTGGTGGTTTTTTGTTTGGTTTTTTTTTTTTTTTTTTTTAAAGCAGTTAATAGATATTTTGCCTGCAAGCAGCAAGGTCACATAAATAGATACCACAGCACTAAGAGCTCTTTCAAACAATTAAAAAAGTATTGATCAGCAATTCATATATCAAGAGACCCATGAAACAAAACAGTGCTGTGATGTATATCCAGTAGCTCCTGTAAAACACGAGCTTGAGACCCCCACTGCAGCCAGCACCCTATAACTGAACAGAAGAAGCCTCAGCCCCAGATAGTTTTCAGCCCGTGTTAGGAAAGATGTAACAGATATAATTTCATCTTGTAAGTCTTTCTGAGCTGCCCTATCACCTATCTTTACAGCATGGTGGAACACTGGCCCACGTGTGGGGTGCTTAGGCACTGCCAAAAAATGAGGAAATCTTAAAATTTTTTTTTTTTTTTTTTAAAAGTCAATACATACCAAATGAGAAAGAGGTAGCAACACGGAAAATGGCACCAGTAAATCTGGTTTCATTTGTTGGGAGAGGCAGTCTCAGTGATCTGGCTACTAGCTACCAGCTCAGCGTGACTTAATTCATTAACTATGAATTGCTAATGGGAATTCCTTTCCAGTGTTGCCTTTCTGAAGAGAAAAATGGAAGATGACAGCCAAACACCTGCCAGCCAACGCAAGGAGGGAGCCGCCGCTCACTTGCGTGGCTGCTCCTTTCTCATCTCTGCGTTATCAAAGCAGCAAGCGAAGTGCAGGCTGGTGCGCAGCTCCTCTCCTCAGGCAGTTATCAATGTCAATCTTTATCTGTCTGACTGTGACCACAAATAATGAATGCTAATGGAGGAGCACGTGGTCCTGTGTCGAGTATGGCATGTCTCATTTTGTGACTCAGGCTAGGAGTAGTATTGATACAGCACACTGGTGTAAACATCAGCTCACAGCAGACAGGTAAATAACGACCAGAAATTCCTCTACTTCAAGGAGCTCACAACACCAAAGGTACTCTGGGTACGACAACGAGAAGAGAATGACAGTGCCTGATAGCCACAGTACTTTGGAGGGTGGCGGGGAGCTCTTCTGGAAGCAGCAAGGTAGGAACTTCAATACAGCATCGTGCAAAGTATTTTTAACTACTCGTCCCACGTATGCAAAGGGGCTGGAGGAGACCAGGGAGCCAAAAAGTTAAAAAAGCAGCATCAACAGAAGAAAGATATTGCCAAAGGGATGATAACATGAGGGAAAACGTTGCTGTCCAGATGCGGGCAGGAAGGAAATTCAAGGGTAAAGATCATAAAGAACATGCTATACTGATTGTCCCCTATTCCCCACGTATAGGGTGCCACCATCCCTTGGGCATACATGGGCAACTTCACGTGCGCTAAAACCATGTAGAGAATAACCAGCCGTGGTGAAGATTCATGCAGCTCGGCCTGTCTCCTAGTAGCTGCTTCCCTAGAGAGCTGAAAGATGCCTCCTGTTAGACTCGGCAAAGGTCTACTTATTTCCACATGGAAATGAGGTCTGCTCCTACCCACGTGCATAGGAAGGAGCCTGACTGAACTGGTTTCCAAGGCATCTCAGCTTTACTGGAAGAGACTCTGGGAGGAGATCCTGTAAGAAGTATTTATTAGAGGGAATTTTGAAAGCGTGATGTGGAAGACAGTAATATTGGGAATAATCAACAGATGTAGATCACTGGTATCAGTCAAAGTCCCAATCTTTACCCTGGCTTACCAGCCCAAGAGCTGCCAGGGACCAAAGCTGTGCTCAGCAAGGACCAGTCCTAAACCCAGCCCAGCAGCCTCTAATGAAAAGCAATTCAGCACACTGTGACTCACTAAAAATATACACGGCGCGTGTACTGCGTCGAGCAATCAGATGCCCGCGTTTTACATCCACCTGACAGTCGGAGCGAGGACTCCTCTGTGAGACACACAGACACTGTATCTCTGAGCACCAGGCTGGCATCACGCAGGGGTTTACTGCGCACACAGTCAGCCTCTCTGGACGTATTTCAAATGACGAGCTATATGCAGTGTAAGACTGAAGCCTCTAAATGAAGATTAGTCATTGCAATTCTTTGTTAGCAGGTACTGTAAGTAAAAGTGCATTTCCAGTTTAGTGAAGCAAGTGCATCTTGCTTTTAACTTACCCTCTGAAGAGCTGTCACCCGTCGAAAATCTCTTCCCTAAGTCGTGATACCACACATCAGAAGTATTGCAGATGCAGACACATTGCCTCATGGCAAAGGGCTGACATTTCTTGGTGAGGTCCCACAGCCCTCTGCCACTACAATAGTGACATTCTGCCAGAAAAATCAGTATGTGTTCCTGAGAAAAAGATTACTGAATATAAGAACAAAGAGCAACTAAAAAGCATATTGTCAGAGGTATACTGCAGGCTGGAAAAAGACATAGAGATCATGCCAAATCACTTTTAAACCAAGCTGAACTATACAGGCCTCAGATGAAGGAAGAAGAAGAAAAGGAAAGAGGGTGCTAAAGGAAGGAAAGAAAGAAGGAAGGATAAAAAACCAAAACCAACCACCCTACAGCTATACCACTCACCCATCAAGCACTGGGGACACCTAATCCCTTTATAGGCTCGTTAGCAGGTTCCCAGCTGAAGCACACCAAGCCATGGGGCTTCCTGTGATCACCTTCACCTGCCACAGAGCCCCTTGATATTCAGCTGCATAGAAAAGCAATTAGAGTCAAGCATGAGCACTCTGTGATATTGAACAAATACTGAAAAATAGCATAAACAGCTTTTTTTATTCAGTACCACCAAGCTAAACTTGCCTGCTAGCTTGCAAGTCATTTTTAACTAGGTAATTGAGTCTGTTGAAGCAGATGCTACCTTCTAAGAAGCTATTTGACTGTCTGCAGGCTGGAGAAGCCAAAATTCAACATGTGACCAACTAACTCCTCTTTCCTTTAGCTCTGCTTTCACAGCTCAGGTGGCAACAGGAAAAATACCTGCCTTTATGTTATGTAGATTCATGCATAACTAGTAATAACGAACTAGGCATACATCTGCACACTGCAACTCCCATAGATGTAGCAAAGCTAGTTTTAAACCAGCTCTGAAAATGATGGTAACGACTTAACACAAGCTAATCACCAAAGTTTTTAGCCAGCTTCTTGAGTGGGTATTAGAGCTGCAGTGAACTAATCATCAAAATGTCTCTATTAAAGCTCATGAATATGTGTCTGAGGCAGTCACTGAAGCACAGACGTACCCCTCGGTTACACCAAAGTAATAGAGAGGGAGCCGGTCTCCATATTCACCTTCACAGAAAACTAATGAAGGTATCTCAATCCATCACAATTCATTAGCAACCCAGGACAGTGACAGCTCTATTATTTTATTTTTGCCAAACCTGGCAGGGACTGTGTGTCTTTGTTCCAGGTTTTGATGTGTCTGTATTTTCCCTCCCCTTTCTGTACGCCAGTCATTCTTACAGGACACACTTCGGTCAAGCCGGGGTGGCACGGGGAACCGGCGTGCCTCTGGGTCCAGGCACGCCGACGCTGCTAAGAACAGCTTGGGTATTTTGCCACTGAAATAAAAGTACTACACTTTATAGATTGATTCTTTTTGTCTAGGGTTGAAGTATCATCAGCCCTGAAGAAGGGCTTGTGTGCCTACAGCTCTGACCATGGATCTTTACTGTATGAGCCGGTCTAACAGAAGGCATTACCTTCAGTGCAAAATCTGTCTTTCTGAAATTAATATTCGCTGGAACGCTGTTAGCCACCAATACAGGGTGCTCAAAAAGAGCCTTTCAGGGACAAGTTCTCGTGCCTCTGGTAACAATCATTATCACCTGCACTACTCTTAATCCCACTGATTTCTGGCACTGGTATATCGCTGCCTAAAGTACTATTTTGGGAGGTAGCATTTTTGTGACTAACAGCTTTCAAGCGTTTTTGTAGGCCTACTAGCAGAATAGAGCGCTATTCAGTGGGAGCAAAGACATCAGATTTGGTTCAGATGCTGGTATTCGAGATATGTGGCACCATTCCCAGAGGCATTAGAAGAGATTCTCTGAAAAATAGCATGAGAAATTGATCCTCCCCTTTCTTCCTCTTCTGGTTTCCGATCCACTACAAACTAGTGATGTGTCAGAAAGCACCTGTGGAAACGGTAATCAGGTAACTTGTCCTTTGCCTGCCAAAGAAATAAGGCTTTGAGAAGTACAAAAAGCTTACTGAACTACAGAGAGCTTTTGAATTAAAAAAAAAAAATAAAAAAAAAAAAATTGGTGCTTTTAGCAATAGGACATGCTCTTCTGCTGCCTTTTTGTGTGTTTTTCACCTGCAAGACACGACAAAAAATGATCCATAGCCATATACACATGGGCCAATTGACCCACACATCCTGCAGCCCCTCTCTTTTTGAAACCCTGTAAACACTTATCTCTTTTCTTACCATCCTTATCACACCCAGAGGGAATTTCAGTGAGCTTTTGCACCTGAGCTTGGAAGAGCTAGAACCTGAAAACCCAAGATAAATTTGTCTCAGCATTTCTCTCTGCAATGACTGCAGATATTGTTAGTATTTTTTTTTACTTGTATTACTATAGAATACATATTAATAGCATTATATAGATGCTTGCAATAATTTCAGCAAGTTGTTCAGCAGGTTGTTACAAAAGGTATCAATGAGCTGGTGCCAGGTACACAGCAGAAAGCAGGATGGCATTCGTTAGCCGTGATGTGCAGTGATGTGGACTTGTAGGAACATCCCGATCGGTCTTCGAGGCTTAGAGATTGTCTCTCTCTGTGCAACCGCTGGCAAATTCTCCCTACACATTAGCCTATCAAAGCATATACCAACAACAGAATTAAAAAACACACAGAATGAAGGAGACACGCTGAAACTGAATTTAAAAACCAGAAAATAAGCACACCTGCTGTCATTTCCACTCGTGCGTGCTTTCAGTTGACTGCGAGCAGCCCTGCAGAAGGCCAAATTGTGCTGGGCTGGTTTGGGCCCGATTCTGCCTTACAGAGGTTTGGCAATGCCACAGGTGACAGAGCGAGTCCGTCAATGAGTGTCCACCTGCACACAGAAGACATTGCCGTTGCAATTCTCAACGAGTGTGTCTTCCACTCGTAGCCTGGATGGGTATCGTCCATCCTGTTGCATACTGCTAGGCGAATGACGAGGGAAGAGGTAGGACTCAGTCAGCCTGCTGCTTACCTCAAAAGGCAGCCAGTGAACGCAGGCTGGGAACAGCTCAAACACATTAACCAATTTAATTCTGTAAATGTGCATAATATATTGGCTAACTAATAATCAAATTGCTTCTTAATGTGTGTTTATCCTAACAGTGATGGGTATCAAAATTCTAGGAACATCAAAATGATGCTTATAGAGTTCTTTCCGATTTTTTGTGGTTTTATTTACTGAAACCTCACTGCTTTCCATCCAAGCCCAAGCTTATGCAATAAATGTTGTATCTCTGCTATATCAAACTAAGAATCAGTGCTCTGTTAGAGAATCCTCTATCATGTTAGCATCTTCCTAACCCTATAGGCAAATAAATAATCTATTAATAAAGGCATCTTCAAGTTCAAAATGGAACTGTACTCTATACGTTTGTTTTCTCTTCATTTAATCCACATGAAAACCCTGAAAGGCCCGTTCACCCCTTGACAACGGTTTACAAAAGGATGAAAAAAAATTCTGCTGTATCAAAATAATTATATAAAACATTAGTCTGAGAATAGAAGGCTGGGATCACAAAACCAGTTCAGCTTTCAGATTTAATCTTTTTAATATGAGGCTAGATTAAACAACATGAAGTGAAAGGGGTTAAGTATAAATCCATATAGATGCCCAAAGTATTTACAGTGTGCATTAAATAAATCATTTCATGTGAAAGGACAGTTATTGTTACTGGAAAGGTTTCCTAATTCACTTTTAGATAAAAATAAAGAGGGCTGCATTTAGAAGCTTTGTACACTTTTTTCCTTCTGACAGCTTTCAAGTGGCAGCATATTATTTGGTCGCTGCTACATACAAAGTGTCTTAATTAAAGGTTGTCTAAAAATACAGAACAGTTTCACAACCACATCTGCCATTAACTCTTCTGACATTCTGGTGGCATTAAGTACCAGAAAATTCTCCTCGTAGGAAATAGCGTTCCTCTCCCTGCGCTCCGCCTCACAGCCATCCTAACGAATTTTAACGGCACGTTGCAATTGGTACACACCATCGTCAGGAAGGTTGGCACTGCCTGCTCTCCGGCACAGCGAAACGGCTGTTCTTCCACCAGATCCAGGCTCCGCTCCTAGCAGAGACACGGCAACCCCGTGCCGTACCTGAAACCCGGGACACTGGAACTGCCCGGCAGCTTTGGACCGTGTCCTAAAAAGTGACAACTTGTCGCTGCCACGTCCTGGGCACTCTGCTCACCATCCGGGGGCTGCGGCAGGATCCTGAGCCCACCTCAGCCTGGCCAGCATTTCACCGCCAGTTTGTACGTGGCCCACGGCATCAGGCGGTGACCCAAAACTGCTCCCAGCCAGCCCTGCCACCAACGCGTCCCTTGGCCACGTGCAAGGGGAACAGCTGTGGCCACGTCCCGACCCGACCGGCTTGGAGGATGCGAGGCATTGCGAGACGTCTCCACGTTGTACTCAGGATAAAATTGAGACCTCTCTCTGCCAAAGAGACCACAGCAGAGGAAATCCAGGAGTTATGATATGTGGCTGGTGATTTTATACAGCTAGGTTATGAGAAACAAAATCACCAAGGTTATACCGTAAGAGAAGAATGAAACCACTTTGCTTTTTTATGCAAAGGAATCATTCCACAGGCAGAAGTTTGGAAATCTGGTTTTCTTCAGTTATGTCTTGTGCACGCTTGGCAGAAGGCTGGATTCTCGGGTGGCTAATAATGCAACTTAGCTAATTCTGCAGTATTTTCCCTAAAGAGAACGCTGATTTGTTTTCCCTCTGCTGGACTGCCTCTTCTTATGAAATTTGGAGGACTGCAATATCCTTCAGCTCTTTGTCTCACAGTCAAATTTGATTCAAATCAGCCTTTCTCCACCTAGTTATATCACAGAGGGGAGGCACTGGCACTGACCGCTGAAGTGGGAGCATACACTTCATTTCCTCAAGAAGTTTGGCTAAAACAGGGCTAGTTCAATTCATTTAACATCAGGTACATTTAAACTAGAGGGAAATACATACTGCCTGCAGAATTCCTCTCTCATTTTGGCTACTTAGGCACCTATAAGCCATATTTGCAATTACCTGCAGTAAATACAGTTCGTGGTTTAAGGACTGACTCCCCAGTGAAATTACGGAGTACTCTTCTTCCAAGTGCCCACATGCAGTGTTGAACAAAATGAACTTGAGATTTTTTTAACTCAGAAGACATTTTATTTCCTCCAGAGACTCAGCTTCGCTTGGTGCCCAAGGACAGTGACTTTTTAGACCAGAACTGTGCTGCTCTCTAGCCAATGCTACACCCCTAAGATGCACCCACTAGAACAGAGATTAATTTATTAAACATCATGCAGGCAGTTTGCTGTTATTTAGGGTTTTCTGTTGTTGGGTTGTTGGGTTTTTTTCTTCTTAAAACCTAGAATGCTTAAGCCACTTGTATTGATTTTTTCAAAGGTTAAAATACCTCTAGTGGATGTGTCCTCATGGAGCATTTGAGCTCAAAGAACAAGCTGTGTGACTCACCAGCTGTTAAGCAACCTTTAATGCACATGATTCTGAGAACTGCAAAGAATATAGCACTACAAAGTACCTTAGGCTCCCTGGGAAGATCCTGATAATAAAAACTACATTCTCACATTATTCCACTAGACAGATACGTTGATTGGTGGGATATCTGGTGTCTTTGGGGAAAAGGTGTTCCCACATAAGTGGAACATCAAACTAGAAGATTCCTTTATCATTCTGAAGGGGTTTCAAGGTAATTTATTCTAGTGTGAAAACTCACTGGAAAACTATTGTACAGCTTACTTATGTTACAGATCATCAGAGGCAGGGCTTAGCTCTTCCCTGTGTTTGTACAGCACCTAGCACAAGAATGGCCCAGCCCCAATTAACATATTTCAAGTATTTATGACAAAACTGACCTCTGATGCCCTTATCATGCATTTCCCTCACTCACCATCTCCTTCTGAGAGACAATGCTCTAACGGGCATACAGAAATCAACTTTGATTCAGAGCTTCAAGAAGTTGAACAATTCTGTAAAGCTCGACTGGCACAAAATTAACAATCCCTCTGTGGGATTACAATATAGAGGGTGAAATTCATACCACGGAGGTGTCAAATGCACAGTGGTATGATTTGCGACGTTATACATTTAAAGACAGTCATGGCAGAGGGAGAATTTACACTGAAAAGAAGGAGAAGCCTGGGATGGAAGCCAAGAAGTGCGGAAGCGTTCATGCCAGTGGGTTTCAGCTTGCTGTGCCGGTATTGAAAATGCTTCATGAAGATGCTCTAGGTAAAAACTGCCCCAAGAAAGCATTGTTTAACCCACCTCTTCAGAAACAGACACCTTGTGAAGCGAGTTTTACTCATGTCCTTCACCCCTTCAGAAAGACTATTTTTTCTTATGGTTTCAGTGGGGCTGACACTGCACCTTGTCTCTTCCAAGAGCGGCAGAACAGCGTAAGCAGGAGTATGTTATATCCAAGTTCATTATTTTAAAAGGCGGAGAAGGAAGGGAGAAGTGCCTATACCTCCACATCTCCTTGCTCTGTTATTAATGTTTTTCAGCTGTTTTAAATTAAGATAAATGTCTGAAATACAATGGCATTATGTTTGAACTCCATTCGGTTCAATATAAGTAGATTTTAAACAGGAAACTGATGGTCCTTTTGAATGTGAAACTCTGTATTAGAACCAAATGTAGCTCTTTAATCTCATTTGGTACATATACTAAAGTCATTATTACTTTATGAAACCTTTTTAAAGATTTATATATTCCATTGACTTGGACTTATATGGCAACTGCTTTCTCTTTTAGGTTTAAAATTAAAACAGGAAAAAAATCTTCAACATTCTCAGAACTGTTTTATTTCTTTCTTGGCACAGAAAACTGTTAAATGAAGTCATTTTCTCCATTGTGCAGCACAGCTACAGCTACTTGTATGTCAGTCAAAATATACTTTACCCAGAAAACTCATAGCTGCCTTGTTACTGCAAGACTGAGGTTAGTCTTATTGGTCCAGTCATACAGTCGCCAGATATAACCTCTGAAAGGGAGAAATGAAGTGCATACTCTTGCTGTTAACTAGAGTCTCTTACTCGTGCTGAAAGTCTGGCAATCGCAGTGGCATTGAGCGTGGAGTAACGTGACTGTCACAGCCTGGACACAGGGTCCGAATCCAGCCAGCTAGGGGTAGGTATTTCATCGTGTCTGAGCGAGGAAAAACTATGCAAGAATTTTAATACATTCAATGCCCAAAGTAGGAATTTGTACAGGCTATGGATTATTACATGAGAAGCAACAAGAATAAAGGCATTATCCATCTGACCACTCAGAACCCTGTCCTGATTTTCTAAGAAAACCATAATGTCATAAATAAGCTAAATAAATATTCCTAGAGGTATAAAGTAAATAAAAAAAAATACATCATAATAAAACCCAATGAAGAGAGAAACCTCACAGGCATATTGTTTGAATACTTCTTTCTGTTTCAGTTAACTGATTGTCTGTGTTACTATTACTGGAGACTGCACAGACCTCAAGCAGGATATCACATCGCTGTCATGCCGGGTAACTCATAAACACAGAGAAGCCCTGCTCCAAAGGATGGACAACAGAAAGCCCAGCCATCAGACGAAGCAGAAGCACTGCTCCCTCCATCTGACCAGAGGCGTTAAGTGACCTGCGTAAGGTTACAGATGATGGTTGCAGCAGCTCTGGGACCTGAAAGCAGATCTGTCACAGCCCAGTTAAGTGCCTGCTCCAGAAACCACACTTTTACTGGCTTTTCACTTTTGTTTTTCTCATGTGATTACGTACAGTTTAAATTGTACCATGGCCAAGTGGGCTCCCAGGTCAGTCGGCTTATCTGGGAAGAACAGAAAGAAATGCCAAAAGCTGAACCGCACGGAGACTCCCTCTGCCACTAGCCAGGTTTGGCTCAGAGAAGGTATAACGGGGTCAGGCTCTTTCCTGGTGCCATTCACAGTTAACTGAGGAATTTTGAAGGAAAGGTGGTTTCTAGAGAGCCAGCATGGGCAGCACGGGCAGAAAGCTCCCAATGGGGAATCCAGAGCAAGGTTGGCAGGTGCCAGTGCTGATCTGCTTCCACAGGAGGAGGGATGGAAAAGTAAACTGAAAATGCAACTGAATGGGTTCTGATCTGTTACCTGGAGAACTTCCTTTCTCTTCAAAGAGGGCAGATAATGAGGTTTAAACACCAGTTTAGAAGCTCATCTATAGATTAACAGGCAAGCCTAAATTGTTCTAACAGAATTCATTTTTATCCAATATGGCTGAAAACTTTGCTGATGCCAAGTGGCCTCCCAGAAATGGGCAGAATAGCTCCACTGGAGCAAGGTACTACTCAGCAGATGGGTGGAAGGAGCTGTGTCCTATACAACTCAGTGTCACCAATGAGCACTATATTCTTCTGGGAGAAAAAAGACAATCTGGAAGCCAATATCACACTGCACTATGAAAACACATGGCTGAGACCTGCTCTACCAATTCCTTGCCCTGCAGTTATTTCTTGTGACACGAAGAAGATGAAAGCAAGAGAAAGCAGCCACCAGAAGTCCTCCCCAACTCTCAGCTAACCAAGAAAGTCCGAAACCTCTAAGCAGTTGCCACCTTTGCCACAATTTCCCCTTTTCCTCTAGAGATTTGAACAAGAGCAGCCATGCAACAGACAGACACCTGGGTCATCCTTCCTAGGAGGAACTTTAAGAAGACACTTCTCTTGCAGTCACTGCTTTTTTGGGGTAAAAAAAACCCAACCCAAACCTTGTGTATCTTTTAACAAAACCGCATATGGAACAGTTTGACCGAAGCTGCAGCGACAGAAGATCGTGAAGCCACCTGCTCAGAGTTACTCCTGTCAGTAGCGAAGCAGGAACAACGTGGAAAGCGCCTTAGGAGCAACCCCAGAACAGCAGCTTTCCGCGTGGACTCCGCCAGCCCGTCGTGCAGCAGTAGGTGATCGCAGTGGCTGACGCTCCTGCAGATCCCGACTGACAGAGCACTGAAGGGAGAAACCACAGAGAAACGTGGCATCAGGGCATCAGGGGTTAAAATCCGGTACCAACATTTCCAGCTTCTCTATTTGTTCTAAATTGTCTTTTATGCAGAAAGGAGGCCTACCTCTCCCGACACAAATATTACAATTGGGGAAAACCAATGAAAATTAATGCTCTATTTTTTTTAGCAGTGATGCTTCCGTATTCCACAAAACATGTATTACCCTTTTCTGACGACCAAATTTAAGTGGAGCCATTTATTATAAGGAAATCAGCCTCTCTACCCCTTTGCTACTTCACAATTGAACCCACTTAAAGATAGTTCTTGATTAAACACCATTTATCCATCATCTTTACTTTTAATGACTTTCCATTTTTTGAGAGAATGAAGAATAACATGCCGGGCTCAGCATTCCTGCACGGGATATCCATTCCCTCAGCTCCGGACAACAGTTTAGGCACAATTCAAAGGATCAGAAACTGGTACCCAGGCACCCTGAAGAGCCCGGGGAGGGGACAAGTGCCAGCTCACACTCATGATGGGGAAAAGTCCTTTCTCTCCAGAGAAAAAGGTTTTTTCTCATCCAGCCAAGGAAATGCTCTGCTCAAAGAGAGTTCCCTTGTACTACTAAGTTACTATAGAGCCTACCACACTCCTTTTCAGCATTCCAAGCTGCAGACACAGCAGACCTATGCAAAACGTATAGTTCCCAGTATAGTTGTTCAGGCAGAAAACATTCACCTGGTCTCATACATCTTTCAGCAATCCATTTTGTTAAAGAGGGGAATTATAACATACTAAGTTAAACTGATACCATGAGAAATACATCATTAATCTGATTTTTTTCCACAGCTTCTGCTAGTCAGAACTGAAAAAAAACATTCTGTGTTAAGGTAAAACTAAGTGATGGTAAGACATGAGACAACCTGGGACCTCTTTACAGCCATTGGTGTAGCTATACTGGCAGAAAACCTCGCTGGCTGGCAGCAAAGCTGTTACTTGTTCACACAGAGAGAAAAAGCACCTCTAGCCCAAACTACTAGAGGCTTCTCGATTTTAAGAAACTCCTTCAATCCCAGCAGATATTAAAATTATGAGACAGCCTCTCTAATTGATGCTATACCTGAAAGACTTGTGAGTCCATAAATCTGAAATTCCCCCAGTTCTTCCCAGCCAGTTCCTGGGATGCTACAGCACCGTCCTCGCAGCGGGGATGCGGAACAGCTACAACACAGGCTGGTAATGATGCTTCTCTTAGCAAACAGCAACTGGAGATTCCCTTGGCCATCTTCACCCATCTCAAGTACGCCTGGTACTGGTTCCAGTCCTGAAGTGAGTGACAAGCTGCAGTCAGACAAGTACCTTTCATGGACCAGGCCCTGGAAAGGCATCGTTCAAGTGAAAGCAAATTACGTTAATGAAACCAAAGAAGAGTTGCGCTCTGGCCCTGTAAGAAGTACGCCAGTCTCTTCCTACCTGGCCCCTGTCCACAAATGTTTGCGTGACCATCAGCTTCCCATTTGCATTTGATTTATCTGGGACATTCGGCTGTCTTGTTACCATGTGTATGCTGCCACATTCATTACTAGTGGGGCAAATGCAGCTTAAACATACAGGAGCAGGGTGGAGAAAAGGACAGCAGGAACGTGTACGGTGGAGAAAGGAGGGGGGGGGAGAAGGAGAAGCCCGTTTCAGAGCCAGAGGTTTCCAGGAGGATGCACAGACGGGAGACAGAGCTGGCTGGAGGAAGCCTTTAATGCCCATTTGGAAATCACCAGAGATGTTAACAGTTGGCTCCAGAGAATGCAATCAGCTTTAATGTTAACTCGGACATTCACCTGCCATTTCAGGTGAGCTTCTTCTTCTTTAGCTTCTTGTATTGGAAACATCTGCAGGTATCTTTTCAGAATTAACTTGCATACAGTTATGTAAAAGAAGAGTCAACCCCAAACCAATTGCTCCCCCACAAGAAAGTTGCAAGTGCATTTTGAGGCTCTCTGCACATAGCCACAACCAGTCCACGCCACACACATGCATTTATGGGACCTGCCAGGCTGCCCCTCGACGTGCTGAGCTCCTGCTCTGCTCAGACTGGGGTCACCAGTGGCTTAAGCCTTGGAAAACTGGGAGCAGTGCTGGCAACCTGAGGAGAAGCTAAACCTCCGTTTATGGTATTACACAATGCTGTGACCACTGGATGGGTAGCACTGGGCCAACGCAAATTCACTTTGCCTTTGCAGACATGTTTTAAATTGTTTAATGGGGTAACTCTACTGGAAGACTTCACGCCAGATCAGCAGCTAACCTCGTCTGGCTCACTGTCAGCCGTCCTCCCACGGCAAGCATAAAGCTAATCTGAAAACATAAAGCTGCATAAACTTTGCATCATTCATCCTGGCTAATTTGACAGAAATGTGATTGCGCTGTGCCTCTTGATTCAGATCAAATTTATATTACCAGGTGATAACCTGCATCATGAACAGCCCCTTATTAATGATCACAACACCTGTGAAAACGTACCTGTGCCATGCCCGGTGTCGTCTCGCATCCATTCTCTTCAAAATCCAAGGAATTGCCTGGAATCTAATCACATTTTATGCTATTAAAAAAAAGAAAAAAAAAAAGAAAACCAAATTAAACTTACAGCATGTAAATTACCTGGTTTAGTGCCATCTAAAGCACCGATTGATCTGATAGGGAATTTCCCCTTAACTTCCAATAACCAAGCAGCTTTTAGGGGGCAGTGCTAGTGGTTCTCAACGCAGTCACTACATTGCTGTGACTTCTCCATGAAAGGCCCTTTCTCTACCTCTACCTGACATTTGGCTTTTCCTTCTATGCTGCTTTCTCAGCATATCTCCATTTTCCTCTGTTTTGCTACGTCTGTTATATTGTGCTTCTAAAGCAAGCCTCCCCCTTTCCCATTTGCATGCAGAAGAGTGTCTCCAGACTGGTTTGTACTAGTAGGTTTCTCCTCAAAATTAAACTATCTGAATTGAGGTTTAGCGGCACCTGTCTAGATAGGTACCAGCAGATGATCTGGGTGATTGCAAATGCTCATTTCCCTGAAATAAACCACAGCTCACCGTGTGACTGGAACGTCTGGATTCAAAACCTTTATTCCACCTAGTTGCCTTCCCTGCCTTTTGCTTCTCACTTTGTGCATGCAAGTGCTCTACACGCTCAGGTAGTTGCTTGTCTTGAGATACGTCCACGCTTAGCTGCGGCTTGGCCTTTTCTCTCTGGTATTATTGGCCGTTTCTCACCGAAATCTCTAATTCCTAGCTTTCTTTCACCTGTTTATGTGATGCAGAAAGGAGGAGCAATCCCTCCAGCCCCCTTTGCCCTCCGCACACACTCCAGTCTGGTCTCTGAGGGCTGTAGCGATACGCTATTTACATCTCCATTCCTCAAGCTGAACATTTTACAAGGATGCGTAGCGGGCTGCAGCTCGGAGCCCACTCTTTAAGTCATCTCCATCTCACTCAGTCAAGGCTAGCGTCAAAACCTTGCACAAAAACACAATATCTGAAGCAAAAATGTCACATCAGACCATCCTTTCACCCCTGGGCATCCCTACTGAGAGGCAGCTTTTTCCAAAGCTCCTCCCCAGTATAAACCCAAGTCATGCTTGTTCTCCCTTCGCTAGGGGAGGTCTGCGGGCACATCGTCCCCTCCTGGACCAAGGGCAGAGACCGTCCGTGCATCACCTTCCTGCCAGGACACAGCTGCGGTGGCTGTGCAAAACCCAGGTCCCCGCAGACCCTGCGGCACGAGCCGGAGCGTTAGGACAGCACTGGAGGGGGTCATTCCCAGGCCCCAGAGCACCCTCCTCTCTTTTGGCTTTGCCTCTTCCATTTCACAGGGTGCTCTCAGCTGTGGGAGCTGGGGAATAGAGCAGCCAGACCACTCCAGTCCTCTGGGGCCAACAGGCCCTATTGGAACATGTTATTTTTATTCCTTTCCAAAATATTTTCATTTGAGAGGATCATAAGTAGTAAAAGACAAAACAAGGCAGGTATATAAATGCAAAAATTGAAAATGGACTAGTTTTTTGTAAACATTCCCAGAGCAATGAGAAAAAGTCAGGTTATTCTGGCAAGTAAATGGAAATGTTTTGCTGTATTTTGGTGAGCAAATAAAGCAAAAAGAAAAGGCCTGGAGTTTTCAATGTTAGCAGTTTTTATTTAGAAAAGCAGAAAAGATAATCCAGAAAAATAATTCGTACAGATAAATGGGTCGGAAACATTGGTTTCCAGGGGTGAGTCCTGTACTAACACCATGGGTTTCCATACTGATATAAGAGAACAAAAAGGGCAAGGCAACATGAAAAAAAAAAAGACTGATCATTTCCAAGTCCAAGTGTATACCTAAAGATAGTGAAGAGGAAATGAAAAAATAACTAAGCTTTTAATAAGTAAGTGCATCAGTGCAGGAGAGACCCGACAGGGTCTAATGCAAAGAGGAGACGCTGTGAGACAGCCTGGCTTCTGAACTGGAACCAAAAAATCCAGTAACACATTGAAACGAAAACTTACATCCACCAGCAAGACCAAAGCCAGCCCCTAACTGCCTGAAAGAAAGGAGCAAGCAGGGGAAAAAAAAGAGATAAAAAAGAATGTAAATAGTGGTGTATCACACTGAAGAGAGACAGAAAAGAATGTGGAGGAGCTTCTTCAAAGGGCAGAAAATCCCCTTTCTCTTCCAGCTCATGGTATTATACACAGATAACTTGAATAGCCTTCACAACTGGAAAAGCATGTTTCTGACTGGAGACAACGCGCATTCCCCGAGTTATCAGCCGCACAGAACATACCTGCTCCATGAAGCTTTATGTGTGTGATCACACAGGCAAAGAAAGGTTTACTTGCTGTCCAGGCAGCAAATGTACACGGCAGGAAAATCCTGCATCCACTGAGGTCAGAAAGAAAGCACACGCTGACTCGGGTAGCTTCGGATTCACCAGGATTTTTGAAATTCTGAATGCTTCAATGCATCGGGGCAAATCCTCACCATCTCTTTGCACAATTCATCTGCTGCAGCTTGTCTGTAAACTACCATGACCTGAGAGGTGAAAGGTAGGAGAGAGGTTGGATAAAAAAAAATACAGGAGCTTTCCACATGACTCTCTGCTAAATAAAAGTGTTACCTGTGAAAACACTAAAAAAAAAAAAAATTAGAATTTTGCAATTTCTATGATAATGATAATCCAACAAGACAGTAGGTCTAAAAGTCAATATATAGAGTCTGCTGGTAAATATTATAGAAAATAACACTAGTAGAGTTACTCAACTTTTCAATAACCCAGCATGCAAGATATGCTCATCTTGCACAAGTTGTCGTGCAGTTTTCCAGACATATAGAAGACCATCTGTGGTACAGTGGGGATGTTGGTATGCAGTACGTGTTGTTGACATCAGGAAAGCAATCCCAGAGTGATTGGTATGTCTCCTAATACAATGCCATGTAGCTATTCAGCTCCTGGAATTCAGTTTTATGCGATTCAATCAGCTCTAACAAGAAGAAATAGTAACACATTAAGCAAAGTTCTGAGAGACCAACAAATCAAAGCGCTGTTATACTGCAGCCACCGTCAGTCTAGCTGCAGCACGTTTCTTACTGGCCCTGTTTTCTGTCCCGGTACAGAGAAATTATTGTTGAACACTAGGGATTAACCACGCTTGCTAATTCCACAGCTTCTAACATAACAAGATGCTTCACGTTTCCATTATGCTCTCCAATCCAGAATTTTAAGCATGTTTTAACAGAAGTTAACCTATCTTCATGGCACCATAATACAGGAAGCCAAGACTATTTCCCTGTTTAATAACTAAATTGAGAAGAGAAATCCAGTGATTTAGTCACATCAGAAGGCACAGCTGCAAGCCCAACTCTAATTCTCTGTCCTGTGTATGTCCCACAAGACCATACCAAGTGTTTTTGCCCAGTGTGATAATCTCGGAAATGCTTGCAAACGCCCCAAGGATCTTTTTTAGGCTCAGTTACCCCATCAATTCATTAAAACGGTTTGAGCTGTCTGCTGCTCCAAGAACGGCTCACCCATCCGTCAGGAGTGGACACAGGAGTGCCCTTCACCACGCTGAAGAAATGCCACACCTCTTAGTATTTCTGATTGCTTTACACTATTGAAATAAAAGACATTTTTGCTGTAGAGAGAACTGTGGCATGCTTCATCAAAAATGCTATTCAAGCCACGGCGCTAAGCTGGTCAGATTCAGCTTTCCTTTACAGCAGCATCAGGCTAGGGATAACTCGTATCACTTGCGTGAATTTGCTCTGCTTTCAGAGACTCCACCTCTGAGGAATCTGACTGAACAGGTCTGATTTTCTCTCAAATGCACTGACTTCAGATACATGCGGTTACAGTGATGTCATTAGTGTTAACTGTGATTTACACTTGCCTGAGATCAGAATTAGATGCGGTGCGCTTAGAAGGACAGAGGAGAAGTTTACCAGGAAAATAAAAAGGGTCAACTCTGCTCTTGCAAATAGTGGGGCTCAAAAATCCCCATTTAGCAGCAAAAAACATAATCACCATGCATTTGCAGGTGTTAACAGGAAGATTCACCAGCTTTTCTGATTTGCCATTATTTTACTGCCACTACATCAATTATTATCTTAGTCTTGGACATCAAGTCTTTCTGAGCCTCTTGGCTAGAAAGAGATAATGAATTCTTATTTATTGTTTATGCAATTTTAGCAAATACACTGGCATTCCAATCTATAATGGAACTACCTTCCAAAACCAACACAGAGCTCCCATGATTATGGGGTTTTGATGTTTACAGAAAATTAGAGCCTAGATGGTAAACTGGTATTAGCTACATATTCCTGCATTGCCATACAGTAATCATCTCTCAAATAATTCCCTCCATTTCTGGAATGCTTAAGACTCTGAATCATGAAAAACACATCCAGTTCAGCAAGAGAAGAGATGATAGGGGGAGCAGAAGAGATGACAAAGGGTGACTTTACTGCAGGTTGACCCCACAACTACAGGGAAAGAGCCTGCAAATCCACCGCGACATGAACCAACCCCTCTGATGTGCGTCTCCTTACAGCGGAGAGGGCGAGCAACAGATCCGGGTCTTGCTGGACTGGGGACGGAGAACACCAGTGTGGCTCTGACCCTAATGCCCAACACGGAGCTCGCCTCAAAGTCCAGTGGCTGAGACACCAGGCTCTGGTGAGTCCCATGACAGAGTTTCTGAGCTTCTACATGCTGAACAAAAACTCTTTGTCCTTCCTCTCAGCTTCTGGATGATCCAGGGTGGAAATAACAAACCAAGAACTCTTAAGAAGCTGCTAACAAGAAGCTTGTAGCCACCTGAAGCTTTATGGTGGGTACAAGTTCCAGGAAAGTCAACATGAAGCCCTAAGTTCTTTCATGTGAAAAGGGGTTGGATTATTTTTTTCTGTATGAGTTAAAGGATACTCACTGATGCTGATTTAGGCAGTGAGGGAAGGATTAAATCAGTGTGGCTCACTCGGTCTGAAGAGCTAGTTGTGCTATTAGTGTAATTAACAGCTGCATTGTAGAGGAACTGATAACAGCCAGCCAACAGAAACCACTGTCAGCTGAAAACCAGCCTCAGCAATTTGGGGTTTGGAACTGCAACCTGTTACTTCTGGGAGAAAAAAAAGAGAAGAAATGGCGTTTCGGTCATGTCATGTCATGTCTTTTTACTCTCCACTTAGAAAAGTCACAGCCAGCATCTTAAAAAAATGATTTTACCAGTGCTTAGCCTTTAATATATGCCAGCAGTAGCTGATACTTTAAAAGAGGGAAAACTTTTTAAAAGGCAATAATGCATGAAGGGAGATGCATGCAAAGAAAGATGATCTTAAACAATACTAAAAATAAATGTAGCTTAAAAAGATTCCCTTAAAACCAGCTGTTGATGTTAGAGATTTAATTAAAATGTAATTAGTTATACATTCTCCTTTGAAATGAACAAGCATATTACAGCCTTCATCTACAATGAATTCCCTTTTACATTCATACCTTGCTTTTGCCTGTAAAAAAGGCAGGTTTTTACAGGAAGTATTGTAAAGATAGGATAGTTCTACCTAAAATTTTACAGTCAAAGAAAATATAAAGTGATTTTTTTTTTTTAACCTACTGATACAAAGCCATAATCATTGTGCTTGCAATGTTCGTAAGACAAGTGTTCTTAAATGCACAAAATAGAAGAAAAGATAGAGATAAATGGATGAGGGATGGTGCTTGCAATAAATTAGGGTTCTAAAATAGGTCACTAAGGACTAAATCAATCTGACTCCTTAATTTTCATTTACCTGAAAGAGAAATGCACCGTAAACTACTCACCCTGCATGGATTTGTACAGGCAGCGTGCAACCAATAGCTTTCCCTGGGGCTAATGCTTTATGGAAGCACCATTGACCTGGTTTTCTATGGAAACTACACGGATGTTTTCAATTCCAGCGTGGAACTGCAGCCTCGGTCATAGCCATCAAACTCCGCATTAGACATTCATGCAGCATTAGGCATCCTGTAGCTGCCAAGGGCCACACAATGAGACATTGTTTGACCCGAAAGTCATATAATTAGGCCGATGGGAACAACACCAGCGGATGGTGCATTGAGCATATCCTAATTTTGGATGGGCCATTCTTTGGCTGTCTGAGTACCAGTTAGCTGGGGAAGAAGTGAAGCCTGCTATTATCAACAGACAACTTTGCTGCTAAGCCAGAGTGAGGATGAAAGGGCCATTTGGCTTCAAAATCACCATTGGGGAAAGGAAGGGCAGCCATATAGCAGAGATGCACTCATACAAACAGGAGACCCTACTTTTAATGACTTTTTATTTTTGCAGAGTAGGCGACCCTACCTTCTGGAAGCCATCTCTTTAGGTAGAGTTACAGCATTTTGCTACACCGGCTCAGTAATGGCCCAGCATCCAACATAACATCTAACACCAAACGGGTTTAGAGGCAGCGCTCGGCAGGACGAACACAGAGCTTGGGTCAGGGGGAGAAGTGTGAAATTCCTCTCATTAGCAGCGCTGCACGTTTGTGCATAGACTCTCTCCTTAAAAGACTGACCTCCTGCACAGCCAAGGAAGAGTTTTCCAAGAACCATGTGACTCCAAAGATTGAGGACATTTTCTGCTGGACTGGGGTTTTAATTCAAGTTAGTCATAGAAAGTTACATTTTTGTGGCCTGAAAACATCTTCAACTGCGTCAAACATGAAGCAGTTTCATAATTGCATGTGATTGACTTTTTTTTTTTTCAAGAAGTGACATAAGGAGAAAGAAATATGAATGTTTGTGAAGCTTTAAACCTCCCTCCTACACTTGTGCAACAGTCGCAAATAATTCCAAAAAATATCTTGTGACTTACATTTCCAACAACAAAAAGTGTATCGAGTCATTTAGGAATGTGATCAGTCTCTGGAAAGCGATACAGACAGCAACTGCGTTCACCTTATTGTCAACTGTGGATTCGATATTATGAAAAATTAGGTATATGTTTCATAGCGCGTAATTACAGCAAGGCTCAGACAAATTCCACTGTTTCCAGCTATTTTTGCCATTTCAAACCATGCGGTCTAAGACCTGCACAGCTGTAGTCATATCATTATGCAAACAGCTTCCCAGCCATGAGTAGTAAGAATAGATCTTATTATCCGTATAAATTACGAACAATTTCACAACATCAATTCCCGTCCGATGCTTCATGATGTAAGACAGCACTCCTCCCATCCTCCTTCACGCAGGAAAAGCTCTGTTCAGTAATACCCAGCCCCATGCACAGGGATTACTAGATCAGTGCTGCACACTTCTTTATAACACTTACGTTTTCATCTCCATTAAAAAAGGGCATCACATTTTAAAGTGTTAGTGATGCTACACCAGCAAAGGCAAGAAAATTGCTAGCCAAAGTTGCCTGTCTGTATCCCCAACAAAGCCTGCCAGGGCTATACGTATAACCCTGGGATCAGAGATTTCTCCTAAGTCAAGCCCACCACACCTGTAAGGGCCACAGGAGGAAGGGAGCTTCTTACACTCATCGTATAAGATTGTTCAAATAACACGGAAAACCAGAAATCTGAAAAAAACCCCACCAAACCCCAAACCCACAGATTTCAAATATAATCCAGTTCTGTGTTTGTTTGTTCTAGACCAAAATGATTACCACATGCTGGCTACAGTGAACTGATTAATTAGGAAGTATCAGTAATAATATTTTGTACTTACATCAGGACTTCCACCTCAGGATACTTCAATAATGTCAATTAATTAATCTTCACAACACTGCCTGTAAGTAGGTGTCATTAGTTCATTCACAGATGGAAATCCTGAAGCATATAAAAGGTGAAATTAATTAGCCGAGAGGATACAATGACTCAGTAGCAGAACTAAAGATCCTGAAAATCACTCCTCTTTTCTAACTCTTAAAGGGGCATGGTTTACTTGCCCTTTGCAGTTAAATCGTGGAAATAATTTCCAAACGTGTAACAGAAACTTTTGTGACTCTATCAAAGCCACTATTTATAGGTCATGGTCTCACTGAAATTTTCTTTTGATTAAAATAGCTTCTGCTGTTTAGTACACCCATCAAAATATAAAGACCATCAAAATCCAATAAAACCTGCCACTAGATCTATAATGAACTCGAGCTTTGCTACTGTTTTCTCAGGTCTAAATTAAGGCTCTTTTGTAGAGGGTAAAAGTGAATAAAACATAAAGACAAAGGACAAAATAAGAGATGATGGACTATTCACCCATTCATGGCAGTCACATTTACAAGGCAATTGCCATTCATGCTAATGTAAAGTGGGCCACACGTTCTACCAGGTATGAAAGGCAGAAGAGCCCTTATATGCAAGAGGAAAAAGCACTTTACTGTATTTTATCTGCATCACAAGTGGAAAATCAGTAATGAGGAACATCAAAAATCTCTTTTTGCTCTCCATTTAAAACTAACAAGCCACTTCTCTTGGTGCAATCTTATCAAAGGCCATAAATTTCTCCAGACAGCGAATCGATCACCTTTGTAGCGGTAGAGGTATAAGGTGCATTTAGTATGAATGTGTTTAACTGACTGATTTTGTTCACCAATTATCTTCTTACAGTGGGGGGGTAGAAGTTGTTACAAAAGATGTGGCAAAAACTTCCCTACCGAAAAACCCCAACAAACCCAAATTAGGGAGAAATACTATTTGTGTGCCTTGGATAAGATTTTGTATGGCAACAAACTTTATTTGCCAGAGTTCAATTTATGTGGAGAATTAACTCCTGATCAAGGGGGGCTTCTGCTATTGGTTTCATGGAGCCCCGAACTCAGAAAAATACCAAAACTGCACAAATCTTAAAAGATCAGGGCTACATGGTACTCACAATGTGGTACACATATGCACATTTATATCTAGGTCGCAGTCAGAGGCGCGCATGCTATACGTGTACAGATAACAATAAAGAATATTCCATATACCGAATGCTTAAATGTTTTTGATACAGCTTCATCACTATATAAGCACATCATGATCCAACCTAATTCACTAAAACTAAGCCAGAATAAGCTTTTTACTTTTTAATCAAAGTTAGAAATTAGATGAGATGTAATTATTTTACATATCCAACTGTGGAAGCCTCATTAAAATCCTTAATATTAAGTCATAAAACTACTGTTTTATACTGTAATACTTCTAATATTACAGCGAGTTTCTGTTAACATTAATGCACTGAAAAGGGAAAGATTTTCTAATCCATGTTTTTCTGGAGGATTTTAAGCAGTCACCAGTATACACAAGTATATATGGAATATATGGTCACATATATCTATATTTTCTGAGGAGAAAGCGAGAGAACACAGTAGTTAGGAGTGCCTTCCCACATCTCTCACCACTGCATAGAGCGCTTATCCACCTGCAAACTCGGGCCCTTTGGCATTTGCCAGGTAGACTACCGTAAAAAGGTAAATCAGAAATTCAAATGATTATACAGACTGAAGCATCCCTTAACTACTTTAGATTTAAAATAGTCTTTGTTCTCTAATTAAATCGTCTCTGCTAGAGAGACAACGGGTACAGGAAACACGAATAAGCAGAGGCAGGGTGAATAATTACTTTTTTGCTATTTCTAGATCAATTAAACGCAATGCTCACCAGCACGCTCTTCCAGCGGCAGAATTCCCATTCATTTTGGTGACAGCAAAGCATCATCTCAATTTCCAAAATGGCAAGACAAGGAGAATGGAGAAAAAAAGACGGGTGAGGGCGTTGGCAGAGAGGAGTGAGAAACATCAAACAAAACGCAATCTAATTGAAATACCTGACTGTACTAGATTCTTACTACTAAATTTAAAGTTTGATTTTAAGTCTCATTTCAGTTGCGTTGCAGGGAAAAAAATAATCTAAAGAGTAAATTTAGATTAAATTGGTCATTATAATTTATTTGGCAACAAAATAATATAGTGGAAAGACCTTTCTTCCAGTAAAGGGCTCTGGCTTTGATGTCTGATTGTTATGCAAATTCCGTGGAGTACAAGATATGGACAGAGAAATAATTAAGCTCAGGACTTTGTATATAAGTATTATTACAAATGTAAATGTGTCCTTTTTTGAGATAATTATGTGTATACGCACTGGGAACCATACAGGTACATTGGCAAAGACAGGGAAACACGCGGACCGTGCAGGTCCTCGGCGATCCCCCGGCCCGCGGGCTGGGACGGCAGGGCCATCCGGCTCGCGCGCGCCGGGGGCATCCGCACCCCCGAGCAGTTCCAGAGGTCGCAGAGGAGCCGCTCGTGGTGGAGAGCCCCGCGTACAGTTTTCAGCACCAACACACAAACATTTGAAAAACAAAGTGATCTTTGTTCTGGAAGATAAACATTGACCATATACATCTATACATTTCAAAGCACTCAATTAGAAACTGAACTTTGCCCCTTTCTCAGGCTTTGAAATGTTCCTGCACCAAAGACAGGCCTTTATTCCCCTTGCGCGGGGGCATCTCTCTCCCGCTCCCGCACACCATATGGCCCCAGACCCCGGGACAAACTCCGCGCTGATTTATGGCCTCTGCAGTCCGAGGGACTGACCCACGACATAAATCTGGGGGGCGGCGCACACGCGTAGCCTGCGCGTTCCTCCCCACGCTGACTCTGCTCACGTGCGCTCATCTCCGCCAGCCAAAGACGAGGATTTCACAGTGGGAGCAGACCGGGGTTCGGGGCGCATCGCCGCAAGCCAGCGAGCAAGGAGACGGAAGGCAGCAGACACCGCACGTGCCAGAACACCGCTGAAACGGAAGGAGCGGGCAGCGGAGGTGCCTCAGGTGGACGCTGCTGACCCCGCCGCCATGCCGGGCAGCAACGGGCCGGCTCGGCCACCGCCAGCGGGCACGCGCGCTTGGAAGACAGGGCAGCGGCCACTCGCCGCATCATCGGACGCCAAAGCAAGAGTAATCCAGCCCGGTCCCTCTGCGGGTGAAATAATTCCCAAAGAGGAATGAACACAATCAGTTTTTAAGGCACCGCAGCCCATCTTCCCATCTCGAAACAATACGCACGCAGAGCGTGAGGGGGTGAAACGGCGTAGAGAGGCCAAAAAAGCATCCGGGGCCATGGACAGAGAGGCAATTGCCTTTGTTTCAGCCACAGTTTGGTAAAGAAAATACCAAGATAAGTCCTGCGAGATGAACACAGACGACGAGGCCGGTTGCATTTAATGAGGGACCCGGCGGCCGAGGGGAGCAATGCCGTGCCACGCCGCTCGGGTCGGGGCCTTTGTCGAGCTGCTGCACCGGTGCTGTGCGACACAGGGACCACGGCTGCTCAGTCTTCCGTACCACTGCTACTAACACCACGGAGACACACAGTGGTGTACGTTAAGGGGACAAAAAAAAAAAGGAGGAGAATTTAGTTTCCGCTTTTTGTTCATCCTATTTACCTCACGGTTTCACTAAGCTTGGAAAATTAAGCAAAGTGATCAAATTCACTTTTTTTTATTTATAGCCATTTTCACAACTTTTCCCAGACAACAGCACAGGATGTTTACACTGAAACACAAAATTGATTGATGCATTTTGAGTACATTTCCTAAACACCCATCATTAAGAAAATATACGCGTGGACTTAAACTTCCCGATCCCTTTAAAGCAACCAATTTTGCCCAGGAGTTTTTCAACGTGTGGACCACTTCTGTTATTTAAGCACATCTTCTCTGCCACTCTCTGGATTCTTTTCCACAGCATTGGGTGGGGGCGTTTTTTCCACCACGTAAACGACAAGCTTCTTGAGACAAATGCAACACTCAGTGCGGGATTTTAACTCTATAAATCAGATGATACCACAATCACAGTTCAATGAAAGAAGCAAAAATCAAATCAAACAAAGAGATCCCATCATCCCCTGCCGCATCCTCCCTCCTCCCCCTTCCCACCCAACCAGCAGCTCTGGAGTCCATAAAGGCGAGCGGAGCAGAGCAGAGCAGCTCTGGCACACACTGCGAAGCACAAAGTAAAACGTGAAATATCCTACGCAGTTTGGGTTTGTTTTGCTGTTTTCACTCGCCCGCTGAAAAAGTGCACCGGTACGCCCAAAAAGAAACATTTAAAGTGATCGGCAGCTACCTTCTGAAATCTGCTCCAACACATTTTAGCCAGCAAGTTCATTCAAACACGTTGACTACAATCAGCAACAAAAATATCGCAGGGTTTGCCTGGTGGGTTCGTAGGCTCGTTAGAAAGCGTCTGTACTTCCTTCGCCCCAATAGCACTGCGGGCACCATCAAAAGCAAACAAACTTTACTCGGCAATAAATTTTTTATTCAAATAAGCTTGTCAACACCAATTACCCGAACCACAACTGCCAAATACCAAGAAGCACTTCCAAGAACTCAGGAAGGATACTACAGCCCTTGTTCCGCTCCAGAAAACACCGAGTTTGGGATGCGGTTCTGAGGGCCCCGGGGAACAGCAGAGCCAGGACCTGCAGGATTCGACCCTCCATCAGCACTTTACAACAAAGGAACCGCCCCCGCTATCTGCTTTGAGATCAGAAAGCCAAGAAAACCGTCAGCTCTGTCTCTAACCTATGCATTATTTGCTAAAAGTCACAATTCATACAAACCCAAGTATTTTTCGAGACTAAAAATTCGTATTTTTAGATGTGGAATAACCCCAGCAATATGCCACATATTAAAAAACCACATTTTTTTCCCCCCTACAAACGTGCTATAAGGTATGATTGCTGGCAGGATTATTCTGGAAGCCTTCACAAGCTACAGTTCCAGCAACATCAACATGACACAGTTTAAACTCCCAACATGTTTCAGTGCCACAAACAGGGAACAAAAATTCCAGAAGAAACTCTCAGCACATCAAATGAAATCACCAGAGTACTTTTTTTTTTCTGTAATATTTTATTTTATTTATATAGAAATACTTAAAAAAACATGAAGTAGCACCATTACTTAAGTTTTACTTTTATTATGTAGAACTTTAAATGTCAGAAAAATAAAACTCTTGATACAATTTCAAATCTTGTCTCAGCAAATATAATATTAGTATTTGACCATGAGGTTAAAGGCCCTTTATCATAAAATAAAATATACTTTGTTTTTAAACTTTGCTCAGTAAAGTACATTTAAGCTCAAGTAACGTCACCTACATATACATAAACAAGTGGTAAACAAATGTATTAAAATAGAAATACTAAAACTATAGTGGTGCAACAGAATTTTGTAATTTCCACTGAATTCTATTTATACAAATGTTAGAAAGCTTCAACAGTTCCTTTTGACATATGTTTATACATTTCCATTTTTGTAATAATATAGAATAAAATATGCTTTATATCACTGAATAGAAAATATGCTGGGTGAAGCAGATTTAAAAGATTTTTTTTTCTGAACCTATAAAATCTCCATCCCAACAGAATACTGTTCAAAGCATTACACATTTTATGGTTTGTAATTCCGTTCACAATTGTGTGATATTAAAATAATACAGTGTTCTTTGCCATAAGGCCATACTAAAATAAAAAAGATTTAACCCAGCTACAAAAAGTTCACTGAACTTAAATTAAAATACTTGTAAACATCTTTGCAATATGAAATATAATTTTTCAAGTCAAAAAAGAATAAAATACTTCAATCTGTATTAATGCAATTTATCTTTAAAACCTTTAAACGTTTTTAATATATATAAGAGATATGTTACAGTTTGTTTTTTTTTTTTTTTCTTTTTAAACTTTGATAAAGCTGCAGTATCATGGTTTTTCACAGGAACTTCTTGCCCTTTCAAGAACATTCAGAAAAGTATCCACCCATAGATTTAATTATTTCGTAATAAGCATCCTAGGAACTACCAGCACGTTTTACTAACAGTCCACACACCATTGTCATCATCATAAGCATCTTCTACTTTCAATATTTTTTCCCCGTTTTTTTGTTTGGTTTTTTTTGTTTGTTTTTTTTTTGATTTTTTTTTTTTTTAAAAAAGGGGGAGTTTTGGAAGCTTCGTATTAAAGTACAGTGTAAAAACTAGCCTAGCACTAGAATGGAGTCGCCCGTTATTATTTATAGCATGCACCCGCTGTCACCACCACCCCCTGCCCTCCCTCGGCCGCGGCGCTCTCGCAGCCCGCACCCCCCACCCCCCCCACCCCCGGCGGGCGGCGGCCCCGGCCCCGGCGCGACCCTCCCTGCCCCGGCCGCCGCTGTCCCGGCCCGCCCCCCCCCCCGCGGCGGCGGCGGCGGCCCTCAGGAGAAGATGCGGATGGCCTGGGTGACGGCGCTGTGGCAGACGGGGCACTGCGGCTCCGTCTTCTCGCAGATGCGGTTGGCGCACTCCATGCAGAAGAGGTTGTGGCCGCAGGGCACCAGCGCCGCGATCACCTCGCTCTCGAAGCACACCGAGCAGTCGCGGCTGCCCTTCCGCCGCACGCCGGACGACGAGCAGGAGGAGCTGGACGAGGAGCTGGAGGAGGAGGAGGACGAAGCCGACGAGTCGGAGGGCAGCCCCGGCAGGTGGGAGCCCAGCCCGTTGGCGTACAGCGGGTAGGAGGCGGCCAGCAGCCGCCCGCCCGGGTCGCTGCGCACCCGCCGCGCCAGCGGGTGCTCGGGCCCCGCCGCGCTGCCGTGCAGGGGCGGGGAGAGCCGCGCCGGGGGCGGGGCGCCGCCGCCCCGCCGGGGGCCGCTCACCAGCAGCGCCAGGTTGGCATTGGCGGGCGCGGCGCCCGGGAAGGCGGCGGCGGGCGAGGGCGAGGGGGGCGCGGCGGGGCCGCGCTCGAACTGCGGCCAGATGAGGGCGGCCCCCGGCGGCGGGGCGGGGGCCAGGTCGAAGCCGGGCGGCGAGTCGAAGGGCAGATCGGAGCAGCAGTCCGGGGAGGAGAGGACGTCGCCGCCGCCGCCGCCGCCGCCGCCCCCCCCGCCGTACACGTAGCCGTTGGCGCTGTTGTTGTTGTTGTTGCCGTTGTGGGTGAAGCTCAGCGCCGGGCTCGGGGGGCTGTAGTCGGCCAGGCGGGCGCCGCCGCCTCCCCCCGTGCCGCCCCCGAAGTAGGAGTCGGTGGAGGCGCTGCCCAGCGAGCTGGAGCTGTCGTTGCGGTAGTTGCAGAAGGGCTTGCGGCCCGGAGTGGGCGTGATGCTGGGCGGCGTGGGCTTGCTCCAGAGGCTGCCCGTGCCGTTCAGCTCGAAGCCCACATCCGTGCCGTTGGCGTGGAAGTCGTTCTCGTCCGTCAGCTCGATGATGCCGCCGGTGCGCATGGCGATGTGCGCCTCGATCTCCTCCCGGGCCCGGTCCACGTTCTCGGGCATGCCCGTCACCTCGAAGACCGGCTCCTTGTCCCGGCTCGGGGTCACGATGTAGGTGTGCGTCTGCTGCTGGATGCGCTTGATGGTGGCCCCCTTGGGCCCCACGACCAAGCCCACCACGCGATAAGGCACCCGCACCTGGATGGTGGTTTGGCCGGGCAGGTTCGGGGGGCCGGGAACGGTGCCGTTCAGGGCTGTGTTCTTGTTCCGTGAGGCTCGGATCATGGAGAAGTGCTCGGCCGCCGAGATGATCTCCCTGCGGGCCATGGCCACATCTTCCTTTCTGCCCGTCACAACAAAGAGCGGCTCCTCCCCGCGAACCGGGGTCTTGATGTAGGTGTTGGTCTTTGCCCGCAGAGCTTTGATTTTACAACCTGGGAACGAGATGCGGGAGATGGAGGGCGAAGGGGAGGAGGAAGAAGGGGAGGTGGGGGGAGGAAAGCCAGTTACAACCCATTATTTGGGTGCAGCTAGGGAGGGGAAAAAAAAACACACCCACCCGAAACACATTGCCCCCTACCAGAGGTGATCGCTGGCATCTCGTCCAGGAGCCCCAGTCACGGTGTAAAGTCATGTCAGCCCACAGCCCTGGCACACACCCAAAGGCATCGCGAGTGGCCACCGACACATCTGCCAGCCAAACTGCCCCAAAACTACCAACGCGCAGTTCACGGGAACGGCAACAAAAAAAGGAGCGTGCAGAAAAACTGCACGACCCGAAAAAGAAATAAAATAAAATGCAAGCAGCCGTAACAAATCAACACACCCGCCAGTCCACATTCCTGCTCAGCACTTTCCTTTCGGAAAAATAAAATCAGTTCTTAAGAAGGTGAGGAGCAGCGGCTGTACCGAATGAGCCACGTTCCCCACTGCGGATGCTTTATTCCGATCCCATTGTTCCACTTCCCCACTCCATTTCTCTTCCTTAAAAATAATCCACGATTTCTAACTTTGGGGGGGGGGGGAAGGCACCGAGGCTCCCATTTTCTTCCCGTTTCCTCTTGTAAATCTAACTTTTGCAGCCGGAGAAAAGGAGCGATTTATATTATTTTCGTGTTTTGTTTGGGTTTTTTTTTTTTTTTAATTCCCTCCCAGCAGCTGAAAGTGCATCTCGAAACCGATGCATAACGCTCCTCGGAAACATCACGTCTGTTGCACTTTCTTTGTCTGGGGGAAGCCGCCGGCGCTGGCCACCACCGTACGGCTGCAGTTTTCATGGGAATGGCCAGTGTCGCATCTGAGCCGCCGGCCCGGCAGCGCGGAGGGGAGACCCGCGCACCCACACCCCCTCGCATGCAGTCACCCACCTTGTCTCCCCACTATCTCAGCGACATGCTCCGAGCTGGGCACCGGGACGCATTCAGTCATGTTCACGCTCTTTTTCCGAGGCTCGCTGTCGTAAATGGAGCCCGTCTCGTCGTTGTCCAGCCCCAGCAGGGAGAGCTGATCCAGGGCGATCTGAAGGGCTCTTTGGTCATCCAGGGTCTCTCCCCCTCCACCACCACCACCACCGCCGCCGCCGCCGCCGCTCCCGTTCCTCTCCATGTCTGCAAAAAGCGAGCTGGGCATAGTCCCTGTGTGTGTTGCACCCTCCTCCTGCACTCGGCTCAGTAGTAAAAGATCAGACACAAAGGAAAACCCAAGGCAGATGGCCAGCAGGAGAGAAGGAAAGGGAGGGTGGGCGACTGCTGGAGACCGGGGAGTTGTTGCCTTTTGCTTGTATATTTTGTATCTTTTTTGCTTTTTTTTTTTTTCCCTCCTCTCAGTGCAATCCGGTTTATAAGATGTTCTCAGGACCCCCCCCCCACGACTCCCCCCCCGAGGTTTTTTTTTTTTTTTTTTTTTTTTTTTTTTTTTTTGGTCGGCTGGGGGTGGGGTGGGGGGGTGGGAAGAGGATAGCGAGAGGAGCTCCGGTGGCTTCCCCCCCTCGAGTTCCTCGCCGGCCACAATGCCAAGCGACGGCAGCGTTTCTTTAAGGAGCCCCTCCCAGGCTCCACTCCACTCACTCAGCGTTTTTTTTTTCCTCCTCTCCCCTCCTCTGTCTGAGGCACTGCTGCAGCCAGACGGCTCTGGAGAGGCGGGCGAAGGGAGGGAGGGAAGGAGGGAAGGAGGGAAGGGGGGGCCGCGCCGGGCGCCGCAGCGTAAGCGGCGATCGCTGACAGCCCCGCGCCGCCGCCGCCATCGCTGCGCGCGCCCATTGGCCGGGCGCTGCGCGGAGGGGCCGGCGCTGACCCCCCCCCGCACCCCCCGCTCCCCGGCCCGGCTCCGCTCTTTGTTGTCGGGTGCCGAACAATACCGGACGCCGGCGCTTGTTTGCGATCCCCCGGACCGGCGTGCGCCTATTGTCCGCGGGACGCCCGTCTCCTCGCCGCCCGTGTATCGCCTCCCCGCACCATCCCGAAAGCAGGCCCGCTCCCGGCCGCCAGCCGCCTGCCGGTGGGGGAAGTTGGGCTTTTTTGGGTGGCTGGTCTTGGGTTTGGTGGTTTTTTGTTTTTTTTTTTGGCGGGGGATGTGCGCCGAGATGGGCGGCCCCCGCGGTCCTTTGTACGCCGCCTGCCTCGGAAGGAGCGCGCTGCCGCTCGCCGGCACGGGAGACTCCCGCAGCCCGCCTGCCAGGCGGCGATCACCGACCGAAGGGCTCCGGCCGCCAAACGGAGCGCCGCTGCCTGCAGGCTCCGCACCCCGGGCAGCCACCCCCTGGCCCCGGCCCCAGCTCCCCCCCCCCGGCCCGCAGACCCCAAACCAGCTCCCGCGCAGACCCGCCTCGCCGCCGGCGCGCGCCCTGCGCCTGCGCGCCCCTCCCCTTTCCCCTCCCCGCGCATTGCGCCCGCGCGGCGCCGCGATCGGGGCTGACAGGAGGCGCCGGGCCGGCCCGGCCCCTTTAGCGAGCGGCGGCGGCGGCCTCTGCGCCCCTCGCGCGGTGTGTCGGCACGGGCACCCTCCTCCCAGGGCTTCCCCTGCTCCGGGAGCGCCCCCCCCCCCCCCCGGCGCGACGGAGTCGCCCCCCCTCGGGGGAACGCCGGGAGCAGACTGGGTCCGGGGCCGGCGGCTGCTCCCAGCCGCGGTCTCCTGAGAAGCGGGAAGGCAGCGCCTGCGGACCCGGGGCTGCGTCCGCGGGGGCGCCTCCCGGTCCTTCCTGGCGGCGCTGCAAAGGCGGCACCTCGAGGGGAAGCCGCGCCCCCGGCGCCTGCCCCGGCAGTGCTGCGGCTCGGTGCATCCCGGGCGCTGTGGAGGTGACGGCGGTTACTGGAGCGCTGCCGCGTTTCGGGCTGTAAAGCTCGGCCGGTGCCCTGTGCCGCCCGCCCGCTAGGCTGGCCGCCTGGGGACCGAGGGGGTGACACCCGTCGGCTACAGCCTGCAGCGGCACTGCCAGCCCTGCGCTCCCCGGCTTCCCTCGCCTTACTACTTGCAACTTCAACTTTCCTGTTTTGTAAGATCCGAAGGGGAAGAACGCATCACGCGTAACAGCTTTAGCACAATTTCACCAACATCTTACATCCAGTTTGCTAAACCACTAGAAACCAAGTCACACCTGCCGCCTCTTTGGGCCTCGCGTGACCAAATCACTTTCTTCCACCTCTCTGCCACCACAGGACCCCCTCAACCAGTAAACCCATTTTTTTCACCAAGTACCCTGCCACAAACCCCATCCTTTCCCTCTGGTGAATAGACATGAAAGCGCCCTCACCGTTCTCATAAAAACACCACCATCGCATTTTATTTCTCCAGCTTTTCTCCACGCATCTATGAGCACCCACGTTTAGTCCTTGCCAGCTGTCAGGTACAAAAGACTGACATTTTCTTACTTCGGAGAAATCAAATACTAAGTAATTGTTTTCCAGTATCAAGTTTGACAGGAACAGACTTACAAGTGCACACAGATCTGTTTAGCCAGCTGCCTGTACAAACACGTGTAACAAGTCGCAGGTAATTGTTTACACGCAGTGTTTATTGCAAATTACTGTCACTTCCTCAGGATGTTTGCATGTTTTATAACAAAGCTCCAGTGGATTGTTTTCTAGCAAGGGTATACGCTGGTGATGTGCTTTCCTAAGTGCTTAGCTTGTCCCATTGACTAAGGAAATTCTGTAGTTTCATATTTAAAAGGCTACTTATTTTACAAATTTACACTTTGATGGTTTCCAAAGGGGATAAACAAGAGGTTACTTATAAATGCTTAAGGATCCAGAAGGTTCTTAAGTAGTTTCAGCATTGAGCATCTTTTTTTTAAACAGAGAAAAAACAGATGGACAGAACCTCCAACAGCAATAAAAACAATGTTCTTTTTTATTTAATAAAATAAAACTGAAAAGTCTGCTGCTTTGCAGTCTTTTTAACTCAAGGGCTGTAAAATCCGTGAGCCAGAAAATAACTATACCCATTTACCAGACAGGGCCAGGACAGGACAGAGATGAGGGAAGGACCTCCCAACACAGAGAATTAGTGGTGGTGAAGTCCAGCAGTGAGGGGCAGAAATACTGAAACACAAAAGATAAGAGGAGAGTGGTTGGGTTGTGCTTGAGTGTTACCTGTTCTTTGTTTGGTTTATTCTCCTGACTTATATTATCCTCTTTTTTCTCCCTCCCCCTTCCCACCCCATCTGCTTAAACTCTGACTGTGTTTCTGCCCAAGAGCACTACACTGTACTGAACACCCATGTACTGATGAAGGAGAAGGAAAACAAGTTATCTTCAGGTTCGTGTTCCTCTATAGGAAAAAAATTTCTCAAAGCAGGATTCCATGCAGATCTAGCTTCATTTTTTAATGTTAAGCTAGAAGCTCTAATTAAAAATGCTTAAATGCATTTCAGAATAAGCATGACACTTTCCGGGGGCAGGGGAAGGAGGAGATGCATTTCTGGGAGACTAAGTGTGTACTGGTGTTTCAAGCCTCCCATGAATCCTGTGGAATGGTCCAATATCTTAAGGGCTATTGCTTTTTTACTATTTTAGAAAACATTTAAGAGCAAACTAAGGGAATAATAATAATAATAATAATAATAATAATAAAGTTATACTGATGTACCTTAAAACACGCATGCACCAACAGCACAGCCCCCCAGGAACACAGAATCTATGCAATAGTGTGGTCATATGGCAACAAGCAGTGCACACAAGATTCATATGAATCTACTTACTCCACAGAAATATTTCTTCAGAATAACTTAATCAGATCTAAATTAAAGTGTTACCTATCTACGTAACTCCTTTCATTCCATAAAACCTTGAAACATATGCAGAATTATAGTAAGCTCCATCTTGGGGGGGGGGGGGGGGGGGTTGCGGCGGGGGGGTGGAGAGACCAACCATCTACCTACCAATTTATAGTAACTTAACAAAAGCAGGAAGGGAGGATGTATTACAGGCAAATACAGGACTCGTTGCAGGAGAAGCATAATTCTCAGTCCTTTTAGTTTCTCTCTGTTATCATTTCCCATTTGTGACAGAGGTAATAAAACTTCCTTCCTCCAACCTTTATTTAATTAAAGGGTAAGGTCTTTGGGGCAGTGAGCTTACTGTGTGCGTATGTACAGCACCTAGCATGAAGAGGGCATGAATTAATCTGAGGCCTTTAAATGCTACTCTAAATTCAAAGCATTAGCAATAATAAGAATAGGATATAATTTTCATTTAGAATAGATGAGACCTCTGTTTTAAATGTATCATCACAAAGAATAAATTACATGCATCTCAGGGAATAACTAAATTAAGGGTCAAGGAAAAGTATTTCATACCAGAGACTAGCAACTCCACTCTATCCCCGTTGCTTACACTTAAGGACACTGCTGCCTACTGTTACAGCATTTACTGTAAAATTCTTATTTGCCATAATCTTCCAAAATAATGTCCCAAATCCCACAGGCCAGATCATCAGTAAGATTAGGACTGTAGTTTATTCTAAGACAGTGCATGTGCTTACTGTAATAACATACCCAAATTAACCTTTTGCATGTGCAATAAACTGCAATTAGCAATCTGCAGACAAATGACAAGCTCCTTCGTTTCCTGTCATACGTAGCAATATACAAGCCAGATTTCCCATTGAATCCCATATTAACCTACATTCAGTGGCAGTGAAATCTCAGAGCACCATGTCAGAATTTATCATCTTTCAATGACAGCTCCACCTCTTGACAGTTCTGGACAAGATGTTTATAAACAACTCATCTGAGCAACTGCAGCTGAAAATGTTTATTATCTTCCCACCAGTTATTCCCACCATTTTGGATGCTCTGTGCTAAGGGATGGGCAACAGTATGGTTATGTTAATAAAGGACAAGAAATAAAATGGAGATGGCTAGCAAGTGGCTTTGTGTTACCTCCCTGAGATGGAAGGAGGCTCAGGGGTAGGGGAGGTGCAGAAGTGCCCCTTTCCCTCGTGATAAGGAACGCCACATCAAAAACTACAAACAGGGAGACGATGTTGATGATTTTCCACACACGGCGCTTTCATCCCCATAATTCTACACGTCTCCCTGCTATAGAATTCATTTACAAAATAATTTTTTAAAAACAAAGATCTTCTGGGACAACTTGCGCAAAGCAATTTTGCCACAGACCATAAAAAGTCTCAGACCTTTAACAGTCACAATCAGTCCCTGAAAATATCAATACAGTACTACAAACTTATACCAGTAGCTAATGGCTTTTACTAGACTAAAATGCTTGCTTCCAGTATATTAAAACAAAAAAAGATTTTTGTAATAGTCATCACATACTGTACTATCTTCATATGCATTTGCTATTAGTTCGACATGAGCAATTAGTGTGCGCATGTGTGTAGGGGATGAGCTGCCTTCTAAGAATGCAGTTCTGTTTAACATGACTGATGGACGACAATTCAAAAAGCACCGAGATGCCTTTATAATAAATCAGAACTAACCAGCCAGATCACCTCCCCACTTTAAAGCTCTCCACCTGGACTGTGAGTGGCCTCCTTCATTTATTGTTCCTTTCTGCCTCTCGCTTACGAACAAGGGTTATCACACAGTGTATCTGAATTAAATGGCGTTTAACAACCGTGCCAACCAGAGTTCGAAAATGAAAATCGCTTTGCCTTTCCTTTGCTCTCACACTCTGTGTTTAGTCCAGCCTTCCAGGCTGCTCCTGTGTGCAGCGCTCTCAGTGGAGTGCTCCTCTCTGCTCGGCTGCGGGATTGGAGCTCTTTGTTACCATGGCCCTTGGGCCACTATTCGGTTTGTGATGCAATGCTCGCGTCTCAAGTCTGTAAAGCACCTATCACACTTGTGGGCACTGTCTATTAAATAGTGGGTAAATTTAAAAAAAAAAAAAAAAAAAAAAAGATTTGTATCTGTATGTTTAGACTAAGCTACGTAACTCATAGATCTGTGAGGTAGCTCATAACCTTGAGCTGTTTTTCATCAGTTTTAATCTCTGAAATAGTAAATTATAATTAAAATTTAATTTGAATCTCTGAAATAATTATAATTACGGTCATAAAACATGTACAACCTTTGCTTTCTCTCTGCTCCATCCTTCCCCTCCCTACTCAGTGCTGCTACAAGGAAGAAAGGAAAATAATTGTCCCTTTAATGCTAATTGTTTATAAACTCCTTTGCACAGAGACTATGTTTATATACAATGCCTAGGCAAAATCTAGGCACAAATGCACTACTCATAATAAGTGAGTGAATAATATATCTCTGACCATAATCCCAGGGCTCTCCAATAAAAGAATATCTAATTCCTGTCACAGAATTGCCTTGTAGGTTGAAGTTCAGCATATAAATACACATGGGAAAAGATTAGATTTTAATTGATAAGTATTAATCATCATTCATTTCTGTCTCTGCAGGAAGCACAGTGTTAAAACATCTAGTTAATATACTGTATAATGGATAACCTTGAGGCAGAAGCTCTTGCATCTGTCTCTATCCAAGAAAAAATGTCAACATCAGCCTTTGTTGTAGCAAGATACTCTGACAGCTGCTGCTGCTGGAAAATTGACTGTGCAATCCTTCCTAACCTGGGTCCGGTGCCTAACCTTGAGATGGGGCCAAACTAAAAATCTTTATCTGCGCACACCTGTACTTAGGAATGTTTAAAATCTGGTCTGGGTCAGAACGCTGCATTTGTGGTGCATCTCCACTCTGAACAAACGCATTTCTCATGTGATGCTCTCACTGCAACCACAAAGCATTAGCACTCACAAGAGCATCATTGAAGATACTCGGGCTGTTCATTGAGAACAAAGCCATTAATGATTAATACTATGGCAGGAGAAAATGTAGCAGTATTTCTTGGCAGCTGAAATGTGGCAATGTCCGTCCTATGTGCAAAAGATTCGCGAATACCTTTAGCTCTTCTTACATAAGACAGTTCTTATTAACTCCGTGGGAAGAGGAATCAAAGAAATCCCCCAAGTTAAAGGGGAGCGAAGGAGATTTTCACATCTAAAACTGGATATATACAATACATCTCTCTCTGACTGACCCAGCAGATGCAGGGATGCATTTACGTATCACAGACATTACTGTCCCAGCAGATGCTGCAAAGTTGTCACTGACACAGAAGCTTACTGTCCCCACAGATCTGTATTTTGGGAGAGAATTTTCGTACCACAGACACTACTGTCCCTACAGAACCACATCTGCTGCTGGTGGAGTTATTGTTTCACATATTCTTCTGCTTCCAGCAGACGTGAGAGACTGCTAGGACGACAGGCATTTCTGTCACAGCAAATCTCCATCTACAGGGAATGAAACTGCAGCTTAAACTCCTGTTCTTCCCGAGCCCTGAGTGTGGACAATACTGACAGGGAGGAAGTGACATAAACCAATGAAAACATCATGCTGGGCACCTAGAACATCGCATTAACTCTGCCTACACATGGCACTCAGCAGTGCTGTGTTTGGAGATGTGTCAGGAGAAAAAAAAATAATTACTTGCGCCCTCCTCCCACCCTGCCTTTAACAAGTATTCGGTCTGAGAAACATGCGAAGGAAAAAGGGTCTGATGCCACTTTCATATAATACATCCAAGAAAGCAAAGTCATTCATGACTACCAAGTTGACAACCCTAATGCCCTGCTGCAGGGACCAAGTGCGTACACTAGGTCATTTTCAGCTTGCTTTTGAACAGATGCCTCCAGTTTTGCTGGAGGCATTTCACATATAAAGTTTCAGAGTTTCCAGTTTATTAACACCAGAAGATTTCATCCTCAGTTCTAGAGGCCTGAGAGCAGAACCAAAGGGGAGAGGTTTGGTTTTCTTTTTAATCTCTTTAATTTGGGCCTTCATCTTTTGTCTCCTCTCAGGTTCAGGGCTGAGCAGCAGCAGTCGCTGGGAGTTTTGCTCCTGTGCGGCACCTTTTCAAACATGGGGAGAAAAGCTTGCGCCTGTGCTAAGACATGACTATGGCTAGACTTTCCCTCTGGAGTGAACTCGGCCTAAGGCCCATACCAGAGCATGTACTTACGTATAAATAGTATGTATGGTATGTGAGCCTGGACTTGAAAGCTGTCTTGGGCCTTTGTTTGCCTGACTGAGTAGATGTATCCTTCATGATTTGGTACCGGAGAGAGAAAACCTCCCGTGGTAATTCTGCAGCAATGTAAACCCTACTTGAAGAAACAGCATCCAACTTTGGAATTTCCCTGTGGGCAGTGTGGGCATTTAGCTTTATCTGAAGCATCAAGAGCTGTCCATTGGCAAAGGCAGGACACACAAATTCCCAGAGTAATAATCTGATACAGCACAGCAAAACCTATATCCTTGGAGCAGATTGTGGGAAAGCATCAAGATTTTGGTTGCTCTGCCAAAGCAAACAAGATGTTTCAAGCCCCATCATCTGCTCTGCAGTTCACACCCTTCCAGCGCTATCTTTTTCAGATGCCATGCCACACTGGTTAGTGGCAGCGGTGTTGTCATGTGTGACTCATTCCATTTTACTGGAAATTAGAAAACCACATGCTGCACTGAAGAACTGCTTATTTATGTAGTCATATCATCCCAGAGAGCACTCCTCCTCCCATTATTTGTATATTTCATCTAGAATTTTGGAAATACAGCTCTTCAGCAGGGTTCATTCAGAGGACAGATTAATCAATAGCACATGCTCTTTCCAGGGCCTGTTGAGCCCTTCGTAGCTTCCAGTGCCACCCTGAAAAAGCAAATGGTATTTTAGAAGAGAGTATCTTTGTCATTACAGGATGTGTGGGAAGCAAAACAGAACAGATAGCAGTGGAATTGGAATTGTGTTAGCAGAAGAGTCTGTCATGTATTTATTTGAGCTTTGGGCAGGTGACTTTCACCCACAAGGAAAAACATAGACTACCTTTGTCTGGTTTTTTTACACAGTGCCTTTATAAAGCCTCGTCAAATATTTCCTGAACAGATCACAATGCTACATTTACCATAGTGATTAATCCTCAGTATAAGTGATGAACTGGCATATTCAGGACAACAACAAAAAAACCACTAAAAGATGTCAACAGTGCATTCTTTCTATGGAATAAGAATTACCAGATAAAAATATTAATGGTTTTAAATAATATTTCATGGCGACAACAAATCAAGCTGGCTAAGCTTTGTCTGGAGCTCTGAAGCACAGGTCTGGAATCACATGTGTTTCAAAGAACTTTATTTCCTAGATCGAGTTTTTCTAGCCTTTATAAAATCAGTGTTACTAAGCAGCAGCACTAGGATCAAAAGTTAGATTTGATCGTGTGTTGACAGGCCAAGGCTGACCTCTACAAATTCCTAAACTAAGGGATTGCCTTACCCTCTACAGATACAGATAAATCCAGTCTTATCTTTAGATGAAGAAACTGTTAAGAAGATTCAGGCACCACATATTTATGAAGAAAGAAAATAGAAATGTGAGCCATTCTTTTTTAAAGGTTAGCATAGCTTAAACATTCCTGAAAATATTTATTGTCATAACAGACTAGACCTACTGAAATGTTCTCGCCTAGGATTTGGTCTTTAAGATTCTCAGCAATCCCGCTGACTTCAGCTGGATCACATGGCTGCCACAGAAAGCAGAATTTAGCAAGGAAAAGGAAAAGACACAAAGTAGTTAAAGACCATTTGGAAAAAGGCATTTGCTTTCAACATTACTGACTATCCCTCAGGACCCAAATTAGAGTTCTGTTATATTTTAAAGCATTGCTTTCAAGCTTGCTGGAAGTGTCAGACAATTTGAATAGATCTCCATTTTAATTTCCAATCTAGCAATATGGAACAGCTGCCATAACTTTGTGCAACGTGGCAAATTCGACATCCTCATTCCTCAAATGGCAATCATCAAGAAGGGACTCTGAAAAAAGCATAATATGCTTCCACTTTTACTGCCTTTGAGTAACTCCCAGTCAAAATTGTACTTGAGATACAAGAACCCAAACCTTCAATTGCACTGTCTGCAACAGGAAGCAAAGGTGTTGGGTGAAAGTTGATGGGATTTCTAGAACTCTCTCTCCCACTCCCAGCCAGTGAGCTGGAGGTTAGTTTACATCCTTCTGGCTTATACGTTAGTGTTAAAGGCTCCCAGTCAGGACTTCCCCCCCCAGCTGTACTGGGAAGATGTAATGGAACAAACCCCAGCTCAGTCTCACCAAATCTGCCTTGTCAAAGCCTCCCAGCTTCCACAGCTCTGGCAGCTGGGGGTGAGAGTATCAACTGAAGTGTGTTGCCCTCATGCTTTTCCTGCTTCCTAGCAGAAAGAAAATATTGAAAGGAAGATGGAAATAATAATTACTATGTTCTTAGTTTATATATTTCAGACCATGTTAACTCAAGAGGGAGAATTGAATCCAGAGGAAAGGCACTTTGGGATTCAGATGAAAAGCGTTAGCACGGTACCCCACTCTGGGACTGTCTGACAAGGATGAAGGCAGTTCAGTTATATCCAAGGGAATTTCTGTGTATGAGATGAGGTACCTTTCTGAGCACAACTCCATGTTACATGTAGTTTGAGAAGGAGTAACTCTTTTTTTTTTAGAGTGCTGTAATGCTGATGAGTTTGTCCTGTTACAGGAATCATGTCCCATCTAACTCACGTTTCTTATTCATTCACAGAGTATATATTGTGTGCACTTAGATAAAGCTACCTCCCACTCTTCTCCTTCCTTCTGAATAGAAAACTCAGGGGAGTTTTGAGACCTACACCATATAAGGTCACCAGCGCACCAAGAAGAAACAGAAACATCCAGCAGAGATACTATTGCTCCAGGATGGACTATTTGTTTCTATACAAATAAAACACAATTAAAAAGTCTCTGGCATGGCTGATTTCAGTTGCTAAATTAACATCTCTGTTCTCATTTCTGCAACACTTCTCTACTACTGAGTTTGTGGTTTCTTGCTTTCCACATGATGCAACCAGCTTCCGACCCTGAGATTCCTCCCTTCGATAGTCTACGTTTCTCATGAAACTCAATCTCCAAACATGAAACCCACTCTTACTAATCTGTTTTCTGTTACCAATATACTAACAGGTACATTTATATACCGGGGAGGACACACATCAGGGTAGCACGGATGTCTCTTACTTGAGTTTGTCCCTAGCAGTTGCCATTTGAAACACAGAAAGTAGAACAGAAATATTAAGGTCAGCATTTTCCAAATGGCCTCCAACTTTGGATATCTAACTTGATACCATTTCCAGTCAACAAGAATAATTTCTTCACAAAATCGGATTCCATTCCACCTTCTGCCACACAGTCAATTTAGATCCCAGGGGAACAGGTTAAGAACAATAGATAATACAGGAAGGCAAACAGGGCAGGGTACCTACATTTCACCTCCGTCCTAGAGTGGCTGGACATGGCTGCATGGGACTGGAAGCAGGCTGCAAGGTCGCCTTATCACCTCCAACACCTATTTATATAACATTGCATTTTCTTTCAGTAATGGAGACTGTGAGTATTACTTTGAGAGAAAAAATATTATGGGAAGAAGTAAGTATCAATCAAGCTGCAGTAAAGTGTAACCAGGACTCATTCACCACCAAAGATGGAGGCTTTCTGGTTTGGTAGTTTGGCTATCAATACACCTAAGCCTTCCTCCACTTGCAGGAGGACTACAGCTCCCTGAGCTCAACGGGAATCTCTTCAACCAGACACAGATCTCGTCTGCATAGCTACTCTGGGCTACGCTAATTCTGCTTCTGGGAAGGGCCCATTACTGCTCCTTTCCTTACTTTCACTACAGTTCCTGCCAGTGTAGCTCGTGGACACTGGTGGCACAAACACATTACTTTCACCTGGCAATGAAAGATTCTCTCTCAGCCTGAGTGCAAGCCAAGAAGAGCCTAATCTGCTCAAGAAATGACAAGGCGTGCAGCTATTTGCACTGAAACCCCTGCAGAAACAGCCCTCCCCCACTTCCTTCTCTGCTAGCTTGCTCTAACAGCAGGCAGACATAAGTGAAAGGAAAAACAATGAGAAAGGAAACTTGGGAGGGACAGGTTAGAAGCAGAAGGAAGAAGCAAAAGGTCTGACTCTGCAGACCGTATTCATGATGAAAAGCATTTGCACAAATAACCTAATTGCATTCAGTGGGACTGCCGGGCTGAGTAAAAGTGCTATGAGTGCAAGCAACAATTGCAGAGGCAGGAAACAAGTAGGAAAAGAAAGAAAAAGGAAGCCCCACATGAATCAGACACCTGCACAGAGGAGAGCAGTCTCATACACCCCAGGAAAAACAAATCAACCAACACGCTCACTGCCTTTGAGTTATTGCAGAAATATTTATAGAGCCTTTCCCGACCTCTGCCTCGCTTCCTGGCAGGCAACACCACAGAAAGAATCTTTACCACTGGCATCCCCTTCTTCCACCAAAGAAAAATTCAGTCCTTTCCCAAAAGCACAACTGAGGCAGTGAGAGAGACAGCCGGGCAGCGAGAGCAGTTTGGTCATTACCTGAGGAAGGGCGAACGTCCGGCCAGGGACATGCTCATAGGAGACGTAGAAACTACTCTCACAGGAGGGAGCGCGGGCATCTCTTCCTGCGTGAGGAGTTGGGGGAACAGCATTGATTTGGGCTACTCTCAGCAAGGAATAACCCGGGGGCCAGGGAAGCAGTGGTTTTCACCGAAACCCCCTAGTCTCTTCCAGATGGTTGCTTCTTTCCTTTCTTTACAAAGGACAACAAGACACTGAAAAGAACTGCATGTCCAGTAACTGTATTGCTCCTTTTCCAGTGAGATGTTTCAGGAATTCTCAAAACAATTTCTGTGACAGAGCAATTCTAAATTTATAAATCATTAAAATAATGCATTTATTTATCAAAAGCTCTCCTCACTAGAGAGCAATCCAATCATTCCAAATGAATACATGTCTTTGAATTCTCAGGATTCATTTTAATTGGCACTTTTCAAAATGTTTCCAGTTAGGTTTGTCTATAAGCTTGAAAAAGAAAATCAAAATATGCCTCTCTGAGATGGGTTGATGTTTGTGAAACAGAACTATTAAATCAGTGAGACCAGGGACTGAATTCAAAGCAACGATGGTTTGAGATCATACATTAAAGATGACAGGATCTTTCTAAATCACCTCAAACATGAAACACTCACAGTACTAACTTACAAACTTATCTGAAAAACACACACTACCACCTACTGGCAATTATTCATATATGTTATTTACATACTGATAAGTGGCAACAGTATGTGCACATTTAATTTGCATGAACTTTGCTAGGACAGAGATCAGGCTTCATCCTTACGATTACTAGACTTGTATTTGAAGAAAAATATATTCCTATGCATGCAGTTCCCACAATGTGTGACCAGTTTATTTTCGTCTTTTCAATAAGAACTTAAGTCAGAATAACTGTTTAAATACTTCTCATTTAAGGTTGTTGCTTTTGTCAGTGAATCCCTTTAATGTAAGATTGGGGGTTTTTTTGCTTAACCATAGAAGGCTGGTAACGTGGTACCACCAGGCTTATAGACCTTGCCATTTTACACCCACTGTTCTGGAAACTGGGCATAAATTACAGTGGTGGTGTGGGACCAGGGAGGAGAAGTTGGGCAAGCGCTGCTTCTAGGTATGACCTCTCTTCTGCATCAACCACACAGAAGTCTGTGAAAAGGAGGGCCATGGCTAGTAGAGATAACACCAGGGAGCTATCACACTCTGAAACATCTTTTCCACAAGCAATTCCTTGCCTTTTGCTGCAGCTCTCACCCTCTTGCCCTAAGGTTCACAGTGATGCCACAGCAACATCTTGTAGGTAGAAGTGCTGTGACATATATGCCAGAAAGTAACATTAGTTAAAGGGCCACATGTGAATACCACAAACATCATCTTTGCTGAGCTTGGCTGACGTGTTTTTCAGCCTGCATGCTCTCCATGGAGACTTTTGCCTGCTGGCAAAAATCTGATCACTGATGTTGTGCTGGGGTGGACGATGCCTAGTTTTGGACTGTATGTGACTTAAACCAGTCAACATACAAGTCGGTGCTAGGACTGTGTCAACAGGACCTGCAGCATGACTGAGTCCTCACCTGCGAAAAGAAACGTGCCAGGAAAGCTGGGACTGACAGTACTGCATCACTCCATGACCTGCAGCGCACTCAAACTCAGTCGTGGTGCTGCAGTACAGCTACTGCCATTTCTTCCCTGAGATCACCTTCCAAGAGGACTTTGGTACGTGGGTGGTAATGTCAGAAACACTGGCTGGTCCTGATGTAAAGGCTCACTGAAGGCCAAAGATTGATATTGTGAAGAATTAGCCCTGCAGTTCTATGGGGGCACCTGCCCACGTGACACCGAGTTAAACCAAAGACAGTATCTATTCAAAAGTCAAATCAGCAACAGTAGAAGCTGATTGCCAGGTATTGTAGCCCTGCAGGAAAACCACCTTTTCAGTGTCTTATAAATAAAACATTCTATCCAACAATGGCATTGTATCTATATAAATAAATATTTTAAAACTAATAAACTCTGATATATTTATAATTAATCAAATATATAGTTTAATTATATTTTTTTGTACCTGAGCCGATTTTCAATTTTTTTCTGTTACTTGTATCTTAAACACAAGGTTTCCTCCTGGCAAGTCTCAGACTAGCTCAAGACAGGCCTTATATGCTATGCTAATGCCTGACACTCAGGAACAGACACTTTTCGTTCTCTTCAATATGTGCATTACAAGTGGTATTTTAATTGGGCTCCCAATTCAGAAGGCTGGAATGAGCTTGTGAGTCATTTTTACAAGTTGACTCACATGCTGCAAAACTGAAAAATTTGGTGCGGGGAAAAAAAAAAAAAAAGAAAAAAGGCAGAGGGTGCATTTCTGCACATCACTGTCACTGGGGAAAGGGGAAAGTTTGTCCCTCGTACCCAGCTGCAGTAGCACAGTGGGTTCAGCAAGTGCATTACTTAGACGAGGCTTTTTTGTCTGTAACTGCTGAAGAAAGGATGCTCTTAGAAGGCTTTTGTTTCATGAGAGCTGTGATTAAGAGATTATATAAAGTATTATAATTTTGAGATTCTTTTCCCTTTGGAAAAAGGACCACTCCTAGCATCACAGGATGCTGGGTTTCAGTGTGTTTCACTGATTGCATTTCAGCAGTTCCATTTTAAGACTGGTTAACATATTGACAGAGAGAGAGGGATCCCCTTGTCTCTTAGGTGCCAATCCTGCAGACTCAAATTGGAGACAGACTCTGATTAAGTTCTTTTTTCCTTGCACGTTACCACTGAGGAAGTGTCCCACAGCTCCCACTATACCCATGTGAAAACCCTGTTGTCTTTCTGTTGTACAGTCTGCATTGTTTGTGCAACCTCAGAGCTGCAAACCATTTGCATGGGTGCAAGGGATGGGAACTCAGTCAAAACAAAGCAAGTGGAATCAAATCTATCCTTTTTGCTGGGTTAGCTTCAAACAGTGGTAAAAAACATATTTACTTACTGAAACAAGTAAATGTGAACTGCAATACACAAAAGCTGCAGGTATGCTGAGTAAAAGACTTTTTTGAACTGTCACTTTTCCTGGTATAACCCCATTTTAACATTTTTCTTTCCATATCCTTAGAGAAATCCATATAATACACAAATGAAAGGCAAATTCAGAAAAGGCAGAAAATGCCAGGGTGTTTTTCATTGTCCTGAGGACAAATGCCAGAGCCCTTCTGGGACATTCAGAACATCTAGTCACTGTATCTTATTCAAGGGAAAAGCCATCTGTCAACAAACTAATCACTGGACAGATTCAGAGACAACTGAAAATAAAAAGCCAATACAAACGTGCCGTTGAGGTTCCAGTCAGCAACTAGTCACAGAAAAACAAATAAATCCCATCCACAAAGCCTGGCATTTGGGTCCAGCCATTTTTCACTGAAGTAAAAAGCAGGGGGGGGATAATGCGAAGTGATCTTCAAACATAAACTTTCAAATCAATCAATACGACTATGGAAAGATGGGCATGAACCAAACCTGGATCCAAACCCTACCTACATAAGCCAGCAACAGCAGCAGAATGGAGTACGAACAAAACAACTGACCACGCTACCACATGTTATTAGCAGTAGCAAAAGCCCTACTACTTCATATTAAACACTCAGCAATACCAGACAATTTCATGCTCAGCTCCTGGCTGAAAGCAGCCTTCATTTCAGATTAGAAACACACTATGCCAAGGGAAATACTCCGAGTGACTAATGTTCGTAGTGGCCAGAATTCTATCGCCAGTGAAAAGTGAAGCATCTGCCCCATGTGTGGGCCCAACTCTCATATTTTTTTCATGAGTGTCTTCTGTGACAAGGGACTTGATATGTGGACTGAGAGATCTTTGCCAGCCTTCCTCTTGAAAAATGAAAGCCCTCTCCTGGGTCACCACAAGTACACTTTCCTCAAGCACAAAGCCACAAAGCTCAACCCTCTGCAAAGGAGTTCCTCAATGATGAGGCTCTGCAGTTGCTTCACTTTCCAAACCTCACTTCAGGATGTGCATGCAAATGGCAAAAGGACTTCAACTGTTTTGATTCTGCACCAAATCTGCTTTCCTATTGGTGAAAAAATTGAACAGCACAGAGGAAAATCATGGTATTTCAGAACATTAATGTGTGCCATGTTAAATACACAATTGAGTCAGACTTCAGTTTCAGCAACATGAAACATGAAAGAAGCTCAGTTTAGCACTAGCTGAAATCAACCTGAAGGAGTCAGAACTTCTGAGAGCTAAAATCATAATTGCTTCCTTAAAGGCATCACTTGAATAAAATTAAATGCATTCCTCCAAAAGCCTCACTCGCATAGCAACTGATTGGCCCTTGAGGATTCCTATAGATACTTGTCATTCAGCATGAAATCAGGTCAGCAGCTAAAATTAAACACCCACCTCTCCCCTGCACCGCATGTGCAGTCATCGCTTTTAGTATTGCTCAGCCTCTGCCTCCCCAAAAGGGTTCTTTCTTACCACAAGCTTAAAGGATGTCTTATCAAGGAGCACTGATGGATACAGCCATTCCTGTTCTGAGATGAACCTGTTGGGAATCAGACTCGCAGTCCCTTTGACTCCATCTGCATTGATTAGCTCTTGGGCAGCCTGCCAAGGCAGTGTGCTGCCTCTTACCCTCGCCACTGTTAATCTGCCGAAGCGAGGCCTGCAAGCCCTACATAAACTGCAATTTCTCTTCATTAGTGTGATTCTGCCTGCATGAATCTGATAACATATGGGATATTATCATAAAACAGCCTATTTCACCAATTCATTTTCTCCTTTATGAAGATTATGAATGTACTGCAAGTGCATTGGGCAGGATAAAACAGAGGAGTCTACTGTACAGTTTATCTCTGATTTAGTTTCTAAAATGCAGATAACCTTCCTTTTAAGTTCACATTTCCCAATAATCCTGTGCTAATGTATTATAAAAACTGCTGACTCTCTCTCCCTGATTTCCTCTAGTTCATTATGGGGCTGATCCATGCTACGTGTCACTTGCCTGGATTGAGACTTTAACGATGAACAGAGCTAGCAGATGCCGCACAATGGAAAAAATGGGAGGTACAGTAACTGTTTAGTCAACCCTAATCACTGCCACAGCCTGACTAAGCATGAACACGAAACACGATCACAGTTTGGCTACAGATTATGTAATTCCAAACACGTGCTTCATGCCCCCTCGCTTCCTGCCCATTTCAGATAACACACGTCTGTTGGAAGGGGCAGTTTCTGCCCAGTTGAATGAGCACTTTGGGACTGATGTGGATGCAGGTAGACTCCTACCTACTTCTGAGATTTATTAATTAGCACATGTCCCCATTTAATGAAGCCTGCGTGCCCTCTACTGGTACATGCATGCATTCCCAAGAACATCAACACTCCTGAACTGAATAGCCTTACATATAGAACTGCTCTTGGAAGCTCCTTGGACAATGGGCGCATGCTTGTCTTAGCATGCTTCCACATGCAGTATAGAATAAAATGAAATTAAGACCTCCATTTATTCTAAACTTCACAGCTGTTTTGTCTTTAGAACTGTTAGGTTGGTTTTATGCCTCTGTTTTGAGGGCATTTTCTGCTAAAATATACCACTATAATTGCACTGATCCATTAAGGAGTTGGAGTAAGGGGATGTTGCAGAGGACAGAGAACACAGAAGCCTGCAGCAACCATAAACAACTTCTGAGCTGCTCCCAAGAAGAAAAAAAAAAAAGGTTCAGTTTTCCAGGATTAATCCATTATCGAAAGCTACACTAACTCCTGGCTAATCTGTATCAATTACTGAGTACAGACACATGCAGTAGAGGTCATTTTAATAAGCACTTCACTCCTTAAATTGCTTCCACTGCCAAATCAAGTCAAGATTGCTAGGGATCATAACTAAGGGATCATTAGCTTAACCCATCTGACAGCCTTTTCTGCAGACCCTTCTAACTATTTATACTGTCAAACAGCAGCAGACTCTAAAAGAATATGGAATGGCTCTTTTAAAAAAATGAAAATATAGCAGAAAGGGGCATCAAATGAAGATAAATATGCCCATATACTACAGCTGGTGCCAGTGCCCAGAGATAAGCTGATCATTCCCTGCAGCTGGAGGATTCCCAGGGGGAAGGGGACATGCCCAAGTACCACTCGTACATGGTTGTAGAGTAGAGGAAAAAAGTGTCTTGCGTTGCCCTAGACCATGACAAATCCTGTGGAAAAAAAAAAAACCCTCAAAAAAAGAAACTTTCATGCCTCACTAATGGCATTTAAAACAATAACAAGAAAAAAGGAAACAGCTGAGTGCACGCTGACTCCCTGCCTTAGGAAGCACGTTGGCATATTCTGATCTGTTCCTGGCAAGTGCACAGCATCACTGCCACAGATAGTTGTGAGAGTGTATCAGAAGGGTTAAGCATTGCACATCAAAGAGAAGGTGCAGGTATGAATGTAATTGAAAACTGGCTGGCCCAGGGCACATTAAAAGCTGTGTAAATTCTAAAGGCTGCTCATCTACAAGACTCAACTCTGAGAGCTGATGTAGTGACCTATGCCAGTGAGGATTGGTTGCAAGAGGAAATTATTGCTCAGATGCATATCAAGGACTCCTATCTATTCTTTCCTCTCCTTTTAAACTGAGCAGAAGCTATTGCATCAGCATATGAGTAAAAACTGGAGTTTAACTGCTGCAGAAGACAGAAATGTCAAACAGCCTGTCAGGAATAGAAATCTGATATTCAGTCCTGCCTGGATGAAAGTGTAGCACAAAATGACCTATAGTGGCATCTTCTCTATATTTTTGTGATTCCACTTCATTATTAAACTCCATTCTCACTGTGGTCTCATCCATACTAGAAGAGGTCACCTCCAAAAATAGAAGCAAATACTGCATTAAACACAATCTCATGCCCAATGTACTGCTATTTCAGCTCTGTTAAAGTATCGTGATGCACCCTGGGGAAGGAAGGGGAGCCAAGACAGGTATAGGCAGATATTTTTCAAGAGTGCTAAAAAGCATGAGTTTCAAAGTAGAACCTGGCTGGAAAGGAGCGAGGAGGCTCACTAACCCACAGGTACTAATGCATTTTGAAACATGACCCATTTTACAGAGTTAGGGTACAGCAAATGTCTGCACTGTGTTTCTAATAATGCCTGTGAGAGTGATAAGGGACACTGTACAGCGCCATTGCAGGTACGAGAAGCTGTGTGTGTAGGAGAGCAGGAGATGGAGCCTGGCCAAACACTACAGGCCCAGCTTCCTGCCACACACACACATACATACACATTATTTTTCCAAATCCAGACACAGGCTTATTCATTTCTATTTCAAGTATGCACACATTGTGCTAGAGACACATTCTCAGTAGCAAGTATCTGTCCCTACATGCTCAAATTATCTTCCTCTAGCTACTCCTGCTGGCTGGTGATGTCTCTGTTAGAGCTATGTGAGTACCACCGCTAGCGGCTCCCCAGTCGCTCCACATTAATTACTGAACAGGAACAACCCCAATTGCATAAACAACTCATCTGTGTCTAAAAACTTCATTCTGGGTGTACATCCTCAGTATTTGGTTGGACTGGGGGGAGACTACACCATCTCCCTTTCCTCCTCCTGCTGAGAAGGAGACACAAGAGCTAGCAGATTAACTCTATTTTTATATAAAAAAATATATATTTATATATATAAAAATCCTGGGCAGATGGGAAAATTCTGCCTGACTCTAGAAGCTTTTATATATACACATATAGATATATATCTATATAATTTTGGGTTTTTTTTTTTTAAACTGTTGTCCTCCATCAGAAACACGATGCTGGCCCAGCCAGATCTGTGATCTGTCCCAGGACAGCTGTGCTAGTGGAGCAGAAGGGCTGAGGGAGCAGTGGGCTCTGCGCAGCCTCAGTCCCTGCCTTTCTCTCTACACTGCCTACAGACAGGGTGCTCTCCCTGCTGAAAGTTGCCTTGCCCACTGGGTGGTAGCAGCATAACTGTCAGACAAGGTTTCTGAACCAAACAGGTTAGCTTCTGGAGTCAGGCATGAATTTTCCCATCTGGTCAGGATTAAAAACATGTTAGGTGGGTTTCCTGATCTCCTCCTACCATCCTTGAAGCTGAGTGCAAAGGAAGAGGAAGGGAAAGAAATAGCAGCTTTAGAAGAATGAAGTTAGGTAATAAATATTTGAAATATTATTACAGCTTCCAGCTTGTAAGGACATGAGCAAAGATCTTCAAAGAATAAGATCTTGAGGTACAGTTGTGCAGAAGATTGAGGGGGGGTGGTAGTGGGAGTCCAATGAACCTTGCTAGTTTGTAGCCCATCTTAGCTCCTCGTTACTCATGCCCTACTCTGCTTAGCAATGGGTGAACAGTAAGATCTTGGCTAATAGAAATAACCACCCATCAGTTTTAAAGCACAAAGATATTCATCACTTTCCTAGATCCAGTTAATGTCTGGGTGTTCGACTCTTAAGATTAATGTTTATAAGGTTGCCTGCCAGGTCTATCTACCTTTCTCTTACATGTCCTGATCAAACAAGAGTTATATAAGATTGGATTTTATTCTTTTAGTCAAAAGAAGTGTAGAAAAAAAAAAGTTCTTAATTTCCTGTGAACAGATCTGGCTCACTTAGTGTCTTCTCATGCCTTAATCCTAAGCTTACAGTGACCTTAACGCTTGGCAGTTGTTATTGCATGTATCCTCACTACTAACAACCAGTAGCAACCACAGCACTCACTGCAGAATCAAAGCAAGTAAAACTTTTCTCTCGTTGGTATTTTAAAGAAGGAAATAGACTATTTCAAGATTTTAAGAGCAATTCCTGTACTCAGAAAGATCTTAGAATTTAAGCAAACTGGGAGTACTCACTAACAGTGACCCATTGATAAACCTAGAGAATGAAGTCCTGTTTCCATCCAAACAGCAGATAGCCTGCACAGTACAAGTTCTCCCATTTCCACCTCAGTCTTGTTCTGACATCATGTCTAGGACTGAGAAAGCTGCTTTAGTCTCCACGTCCATTCAATCATACTATTCTTGGGATTAGATCTGTGCCTTCAGGCCTCAACCAATTCAAGATTCAGTTGTATGGAGCATTCATAATGCGAGACAGTCCCTGCCCCAAAGAGCTTACCATAGTGTGGTGGGTTGACCCTGGCTGGGGGCCAGGTGCCCAGCAGAGCCGCTCTATCACTCCCCTCCTTCATTAGACAGAGGAGAAAAAGTACAACAAAAAGCTTGTGGGTCGAGATAAGGACAGGGAGAGATCACTCACTAATTATCATCACGAGCAAAACAGACTGAACTTAGAGAGGGAATTCATCTAATTTATTACTAAGCAAAACAGAGTAGAGGAATGAGAAATAAAATCAAAAATTAAAAACAAATTAAAACACCTCCCACCACCCCTCCCATCTTCCTGGGCTCAACTTCACTCCCGGCTTCAACCTCCGCCCCCCACAGCGGCACAGGGGGACGGGGAGCGGGGGTTACGGTCAGTTCATCACACGGTGTTTCTGCCGCTTCTTCATCCTCAGGGGGAGGACTCCTCTCATTGTTCCCCTGCTCCAGCGTGGGGTCCCTCTCACGGGAGACAGTCCTTCACGAACTGCTCCAGTGGGGGTCTCTCCCACAGGGTGCAGATCTTCAGGAGCAAACTGCTCCAGCATGGGGTCCCCCACGGGATCACAAGTCCTGCCAGCAAACCTGCTCTGGCGTGGGCTCCTCTCTCCACAGGTCCTGCCAGGAGCTTGCTCCAGCATGGGCTTCCCACAGGCCACAGCCTCCTTCAGGTGCCTCCACCTGCTCCGACATGTGGAACCTCTACACCCCCTCATCCTTCCTCCATGGGCTGCAGGGGGACAGCCTGCTTCACCACGGGCTGCAGGGGGATCTCTGCTCCGGTGCCTGGAACACCTCCTCCCCCTCCTTCTTCACTGACCTTGGTGTCTGCAGTTTCTTACATCTTCTCACTCCTCTCTCTGGCTGCAAGAGCTCTCTCTAACTGTTTTTTTTTCCTTCTTAAATATGTTATCACAGAGGCGCTGATTGGCTTGGCCTTGGCCAGCGGCAGGTCTGTCTTGGAGCCGGCTGGCATTGGCTCTATCAGACACAGGGGAAGCTTCTAGCAGCTTCTCACAGAAGCCACCCCTGTAGCCCCCCCACTACCAAAACCTTGCGACGCAAACCCAACACACATAGAAACAGCACTTTGTGAAAGCAAAGAGCACACAGTCAAGATTTGCACTTCTGTATCAGACCGTCCGCAAGGATGCTAATTATTGCCAGGATAACTACAGTTTTGTGATGTGAAAATCTTGTCTATTGGGAATCAAATCTCATATCCAGCAAAGCAGCCATCAGATGATGGTAACTATTTTTAGGCTACTTCTGACCTTTTCAGAAAGTAAGGACTGTTCAAAAAGATGATTAAAATACTAAGTAAATTATGCAGAGAGTTGAATAGTCTCAAGAAAATGTAACTTCATTTAGTCTTGCATAATGCCTTTGGTAACACGGTTAGATTCTTCTGGCCCACAACAGTCAAATTTTCCACTGTAGTGTTAGGATGTAAGTTGGGCTGGTTATTGAGTAATAGAGAGGGCTTTCTTATTTGTGCAAACTTCTTAACCTTCAAGAGAACAAAGATTAATCAACAACATTGAAGAGGCTGTTGTCATGAGATCCAGTCATAAGATTTGCAGGGACTCCTGCAGGGTTTGCAATCCTTAGAACTGGTTTGGAATAAAATCTGAGAGATGGGAGCACACAGAGAAAACATTTTCAAAACAAAATCCAACATAGTTGTTAATGATGGAATAAAGGAGGTTCTACCATTGCAGTAAAGAAATCTGGAGAGCAAAGACCAGTTCCGGTGCCTGAAGCAGGCACTGTGAGGTAGGAAGAAATACAGACAGGGCCACCTGGTTACCTAGTTTGGTATTTAAAGTACCCAACTGGCTTTCAAAGCAAGAGCTCCTCATTTTGAAAATGACTTCCAAAATCATCGCCAGTGTACCTTTAGACTGGCTTCTCTTGTCTCAGGCTGGTTTTGTGTTAACATGGCGGTGACATAAAGCAAAATCTCTGTACCTTAAAGCAAGGTACCTAAGGGACACACAGCTGTGTGGCACAGGCAAACATCCATGTATAGCTGCAGTCTATGTGGTTCCAAGAAATTGTGGGGAATTTTCAAAACTCTTTTGAGATTGCTGCTACTTAACATCAGAATTTCCACTCTTAATGGGAGGAGATCTATGCAGATGCTGCGCAAGCTCTTGAAAATTGCCTCAAAGGATGTTTGGTAGTATGTGAAAAGGGGTGGGCTATGGTCACCATACTGGTCTGCTTGTGACAGCTGCATCTAAAGAAATCTTAGCAAACACTCCGTCCTAATTAAAGACGGGCCAGCGAGTTTCTGAAATTCCTTAACTAGGAAACAAGCCTCCTCTCCAGGCGTGTCACCTAAGGCAGCTTGAGACAGGGTGAGCTCAGCTTGTCATATCGCCATTCTCTGAGCTGCTACATGTCTTTCATTGCAGCCTACAATAAAGTGCTTAACACTACCTGGGAGCTGGTACAGCACTGACCAAGTTAGGGAGCTGGGAAAGGACCAAGCCATGATCACGTTAGAAGATGCCTCCTTAACTCCCTACAAAATTATTACCTACTACCAGGTAAATAAAAATCCTGAAACAGCTGAGTATTGAAACATCTGAGGCTTTGCTGCCAGACCTCTCAAAACAAGGGAGAAAGGGAACAAGTAGCTAATGGAAACCATAAAAATGAAGGAGCTGAACTTTGAGAGAAGGGTTAGCTCTCTGGATAACCTGGGGGAGAAATGAGAACTAGGGAAAGCTGGAAGCAGTTGGCTTGTGCAGCTGACTGAAGAACAAGTTCGTGACAAGGAACCCAATGGAAATGGTCATAGGGCTAAAAGGTCGGTCTGGACACGGGAGACTGTGGGTAGGTCCAGACCTGCATGTTGTGTCTGAAAGCAGTAGGAGCAGATGAGCCATGGCTCAAAGGTCCTGTTTTTTCAGCTACCCCTAATAAAAATGAATGTGGCACAGGAAAGTATGGTGAAGGCAAGCAAGTGCTCTGCATGGAATGTTTTGCTGGGTTTTCCATGGGTTGTCAGCAACTCTTTGGTCACTTCAGGGCAGTCAGGAAAAAAAAAAAAAAAGAAAAAGGAGGAAAGCAAAAACCACAGGCCAAGCTCAAGGCAAAGCAGTGAGTGTTGAGCACAACAGCCCACAAAGGGTGCCCTTGAGTAGCTGCAAATCACAAAAAAAAAAAAGTGTGTGAAGAATTAAGACTTGCCTTTGCAGGATCCAGTGGCTGGGGACACAAAGGTGTGCAAGGGGAAAGGGAAGCAGAACCCAGGCTCCATGCCAACCCAGATAACCAAAGGGACCGGAGGAAGGAAACCACAAAGCTCTCAGTAAACACAGGGATTAGGAGAGGGGTAGATGAACCAGTCAAAGTAACTGACCCAAAACTCGCCTCTCAAAACTCAGATAAAATTTGTGTTTTAAAAATATCCAGTGCCATCCTCTCCTCCCACTTCCTATAGATTTTTTTTTTTTTTTTTTAACACTTTCTGGTCTTGGCTGGGATCAGATAAGAAAGTACCAGGATACTGCTAGGAGATCTGTCTGTTCTCACAGTGTTTCTGGCCCAACCAGGAGGAGGAGGGAGCTGGACTCTCAAGAGAGAGTCTGTTTCCATTTAATTTCCAGGCCAGTTTTGCAGACTTACAAGGTCAGGGTAAGGTGCCAGACTTCTGGGTGCTGCTGAAAAAAACCCCTTGGGACCTTGGAAACTTGTTCCTTCTCAGCTGTCAGGAGAAATGTTGTAAACAGAAAGGGAAGAGACTTGAGGAAACATGGTGTCATCGGTAGGCTACTGACCCCATTAAGAAATATGGAGGGTTAGAGCCTCCCACACCACCTTCCTTTTCAAACCACCTTTTCTTTCTTTCCAAGGCCAGGTCTCTGTTTTGTAACAGAAGCTGCATGAGCTTATTTAAAGCATTAAGCCAGGGATGGCACCTGGGTTGCACAGTACCAAGCAGACGCTAAATACATATGAGTTCATTAACCACCTAAATGTTTCTTCCAGTTTTGTATTTTACAGCTTAAAAAATATTGGGGAAACATTTTTTATTGTGAGTTGGGTGATGCAGGTAACATCTGGTTAAAATGCCAGAAGATGCTGGAGGGTTTGCTAGGTGAGGGGCCCTTGCAGGCTACTCACGTATTTGCTGTAATTCCCTGGGGTAGCTGGGGGTGTTTGGAGGAGGCCAGAGGGGGAAAGCATTCAGGGGCGGATGACTGAATGGCAGGAAAAGCCTCCCCGAGAGCAAGCAGAAGTAAAAGCAAAGCCTTGTAGGAACTGTCAGCGTGGGTGTAACTTGCTAAAGGTTTGGGTTTTTTCCCCTCCTCCCATGGCAGCAGAGCCTGCATTGGTATCGTTCTGACTTTCAGCTCCTGTCACGGCACTACTCTGTTTGTGTAACTCTTTTCCACAGACCAGCTCTAACAAGCTTACAGAACTTTGTGATGACTCTCAGTGTCATTAAGCAAATGGGGAAACAGTGCTGAACCTGTCACTCAAAGGGCTCATGGAATCAGAACAAGAATTTGTCCAGCTTTTCTTTAGCATTTCTCTGGGGTTAAATTCTCAGCCCTTTTGAATATATTTATTTTCTTTCAGCATACCAAAGAAACCATCCATTCAAAAACATTTGCTTTAAAAAAACCTCAACCCATCCATAATCAAAGACAAATCATACTTTCTGGAATTCAGGGGAGGGAATAAGCAAGGGTCCATATTTTAGATTTTGAAAGAAAACGTCACCTTACCTCTGGATGCAATTCAGACCTTTATTATTTTCAGATTTTTATTCTTCTAATGGCAGAAAGTTACTTCAGCCCAACTCTCTCTATGCTGCCAGCACCACTTTCACACAGGCCAAAGGAAGCAACACCTATCCTCGCTCTCTGTTTACATAACTGACATGTCCAAAGCTGGATGGCTGCAGCAAGAAGTCCCATACCAGGCACAGAGCTAGCAAGAGACAGAAAAACAGGATATAAAAGCAGCTGCTTGACTTAAGGTAAGTGATGGCAACATATGACACATTAAAAAATGTTACTAACTCCAAAGCACTTCTGAACAAAAATAAATTCAGAATGAGCATATCTTAATGCAAACTCACACAGAGCTTATCAAAAGCCACTGGATAGCAATAGGATTTGTCTCTCCTAATACCATATATAAAGTGTGTTTAACAAACAAATATCACGCTTCCAACCTCCAGTTACAGCAGAAATACAAATTTCTGATTCCACCTGCATTCCTCTGCAAAGTTCAGAGACTTTCTAAGGTTTGAGATTTCTTATAACAGGAGAAACTTCTTTGTAGGTGTGATCAGGCCTAACAGATGTTCAGATTTATACATGCTTTCCTCCCTACCGCCATGTTTTTTTCTGTTTATTTAGGAATTCTGCCCCCCTCCTCTCCCCATGAAATCTTTAAGGTCTAGGTGAGATTGGCACATAAGACCTTCTGTGGTCCAGCAGGTCTTAGAAAGCCTCTCTGGAGAAATCTCTCTTCTGAATGATTTCGGCATGTCTAGCAAGGGCATGTGTGCAAATGCAAAGAGCTGGAAGATATCCTTGAAGGTATTCAAAACCTGGCTGGCCATGGTCCTGGGCCACCTGCTCTAGGTGACCCTACTTGAGCAGGGTCATTGGACAAGATGACCTCAGAGTCATCTGACCCCCTTCCAATCTCAACCATGCTGTGATTCTCTGGGTACAAGCCCAGGGCAGTGGGTGATGGAGAGAAGCAGAGAGACAGACATACGTTTTATCCACACCAAAAATTTTTCATGTACATATCTCTATCCCAAACTTGGACTTGCCTCCCTAGATGATGTACCATATTTAAGTTGTTTTTTACGAATCTAGGAAAGATGTGAAGAACAAGCTCACCATAAGAGACAAGGTGCAACCTTAACTGTGAAGCGGCTACAAGATTTCCAGTTGCCAGCTATGCCACAGCATCTCTCTAAACCTGTTTTAAATGGCACAAATAATAAAATACCCTATGGGTTTTATTAAAAAGTAATAAATATTGTACATATGCCTGCTTTATCTACAAAATGTTTAGAATCAGAAGCAAAGGAAGAGTGAAGGCTAAACATTCATAAATGGTACAGGTAATGAAAACCTGGACTATTAATTTTCAGCGCTGCACAGATGGAAGGAAACAAAGGCACAAATGGATATCCAAAAAACCACCATAAAACACATTTAATTTTCTGACTCTGAGCTTAATAAACATGTGGAAATACTTTCCAGGCATGTTAGTTAAGGCAGTCGTAATACGCATGAATGCTAAAAGAAGGCCCAGGGCTGGGAGAGGAACCAAGGATGACGGTGTTCATTGTATAAGGTTATCATCTATCATCTGAGAAAAAAAGGATTTTAAAACCCTCTAAGGATATAGAGCATTTTCTAAAAACAACTTTTGAACATCAGCATCTTGCTTTGAGATTATTCAAACAGCAGTAGCTTCCACTCACTTCTGGGGAGAAGGGCAACTACACAGTGTGATATATAAAAATACACGACCTCTTTGATGTTATATGCTGCCAGATAATTGCCAGAATTGCACAGCTGGCTTAATGGTAGAATTATTTGGTTGCATTTAAGTATTGTGGGTTTTAACATTGGCAGAAATGCTCAAGGCCTCCAGCCGGTCCAATTTTAAGTCATAAGCAGTAATTGTAAATTTACATTCTGAACGTTACTTGGTCACCCCATAAATTCCTTAGCACTGTAATACTTTTTCAGTGCACTGAGCCTTGACCCAATAACGAGTACTCTCTAGTGATCCAAAAGTGGAGTTTATGTTTGTAGGCATTGAACTTTAAGGAGTCTTTGAACAAAAGCTATAAGGCAGATACGTAATGCGTCTAACAATCCACTGGGGAGCTCAACAAAAACATTAATACTTTAGCCAGTCATGTAGCTTTATGCTTCAGAAGATAAAAGAAAATACCCTAATTATTAAACTGTCCATTCTTCCCAATAATTTTAAATCACAGACTGAATAAACATTTTAGCTAGTTGACGTGGTTTAGCCAGAACCAGGACACTCGTTCAATAATGACATATATATATATAAGTCTAGGAAAGGAAGAGTTAATGGGCATAGCAGATGATGGAGAGTTTCACCAGCCTTCCTAGCACACAACGGCTGGTAGGCCCTCCACAGCAGCAGCTGCAGGCTCACTTCCAGCCTGCTCCCTAGCTCAGCTGTCATATTACGTACCGGGATACAAGGAACCTCTCTTGGCCTAACAGCTGTCTCCCTTAATGGATTGCCCAGCTCGCTCCATCCAGACATCATCAATTTCTCCCTGCTCAAATCCTCTTTGCACACTTTTGTGCAGCTTCTAGTTCAAACCTGCCCTGGGGATAGAGAATGGTCAAATTCCGGACTACCTTCACACAGGCGAGAAACAGAATCAGTTTGTTCTGGCATTCAGGCTGGAAACCAGAAAATCCTATAAGTGAACTGAACCAGTCACAGTGTGAAGCTTTCAGAGAAACTAGTTATATTTATTTTGAAGTTTGTTATGGAGTTATGGTAAACGTGCCTAAGTCAAAGACTCCTCTTTGAAGGACATCACAGATAGCCATCTTCCTAAACAGATTTTTACTTCCTTTAGTGGAAACAAAATACCGTGGATAAGTGCTGAGATGTGTCTCTAAGACAGCTCGCATTCAAAAGTGAGGCTGTTATCTGTGCAATCTTGTGACTGCGATAGGAGTGGGGTAAGCAAAGCCAGGGTTAGATACTGCTTGGCTAACAATAGAAGCATGTGGTGCCTTTCAGAGCATGAATGCCAGTTTTTTACTGCAGGTGCTCTTGTGGTGTGGCCACAGGAGGAAAGCGATAACTGACATCCTTTTCCATTCAATTTACAGTCAAAAGAGTGTTTGTAATTTAGTAGTTGACTGGCTGAAGCTCAGCCCATATGGTAGCTGTTGTTCGGCAAAGGGAAAAAAAAAAAAAAATAGAGTACAGTACTTAAACCGGAAAGAACAGGCAGTCTGTGCATCAACTCCAAGCTTCAAGGGGGTTCTGGCCCACTTTCATTCATATTTAAATGTGCATGTTCACACTGGGGACAGGGACGCCGAGGCTATTTCCTAATATTGCAAATTACTGCTTTACTTTAGGTCTTGTGTGTTATATACAAAGCGGGGAAAAAAAAGTGAATGCAAATTTGCATCACTGTCCCATGAGGAATGCTGAATGTTGGAGGCAAAACCAGCTGGAAAATACATAAAGAGCACAACACAGACTACAGTCTGCTTCTTTTTTCACAGTATTTCTCTCCCATTTGCCTTCTGATCGGCAGCTCTAAAAGGCCCAGAAGTCACTGTCTACAGCACGTCATTCTGTACACAAAGAAAACAAACACAAACTGCACAGATCATTTTAAATACATCTATGAGGTGAAATGTAATTCTGAATGGAAATGTCTGGGCTTATGAGGAAAAAAATCACTGTTTTTCCTTTTCGGTCTTTTTAGGAAAAGATAGGCTGTTATCAACATGTCCTTAAAAACATTTTAAAAAGTTTAAAATGGCAAATACTTCCCATGGACTCTTACAGAGAAAAGAGTATTTTGAACAAGAAACTGAAAGAATGACATTAAAAGGGTAAAATAATGATTCCAGATTAGTTTTAACTTGGTGGGAGTCCTGCAAAATAAACAAATGATCAATACAGTGTGCACTGGCTGCTTGCGAAGAACAGGCAATCTTGCTGGTCTTTTGACTTATATTCTACATATGGAGCTTCCCAAGGAAGGAAGGAAGGGCTGATCTTTTTCACACTTGGATTTCACCACTGTCCAGCCAAGTTTTTTTAAAACATTTATGTTATCACTGGGGACCCAGAACCGATACACGACTCAAAGTGGAGCTGTAGTTATTGTCCAAAGCTAATCACAATTTTAGAGTGCAGAGCTTGTGAAATTATGCTTTTCCTGTGCAAAGGAATCCCAAAGGTAGGAGCTTCACAGAAATTGTATTTGCACATCACCGTACACATCGGCAGCTACTGCCATGCAGCTTTTGTCCATTTTTCCTTTACTTTAGGATAGGACACAGATCACAATTAATAAGCCACAAAGGACATGTGTCAGCCTGAAATGAAATCAATCAAAAATGGTCAAAAATTATTTCTATAGTTTTCCAACTACTTCCTGAACTGTCCAGTGTGTGTACCTTGCAATCATATCTTCTTAGGAACCGTTTGCTCTTGCATACAAAAAGCCATACAAACATAACAGAAAATTGTCCGAGTATGCTGGAGAAAAGAGCGAAAGTGATCTGAAAACACTCGCTTGATTCGGCTGATGTTAATGCTATTATGAGAGGCATGAATTAGGCATTAGAAATTAATACCAGTAACACAGAAGACTCATATTGCCCAAAAGGCAGAACACTTTCTGAGTCTTCAGACTCAAAAAAAAAAATCACAGCTCTTCACCCCTTGCAATACCCTGCATGACAACATGAAGGTGTTTACTAGAGAAACTGATAGGCACCATTCACAGGTATTTTAAAAGAACCATTTGCAAGAAGCTCCACTGAAAACATGTTGTGTTAAATGAGAAGATTGTCTTTGTTGGTTCACATAAAATTGGCCTTTTCTATAAATGGAGGCTGTTTGCTGTAGATAAAATGATACATTTTGATTTTTTGCAATGTTTTGGAAATTTAAAAGTTGATCATCGTGGAGAAGTTTCTCTTTGCTGTTGTGTTTCAGGCTAATTAATAAAACTATTTAGATCACAGAATTAAAAGAAAACACTTAAGTTACAGCTCAGCTAGATGTGCATACTATATGGATTGGCATATACTGGACATGTCAGGAACATTACATGAAGCTATGTATATCCCAATTTCCTACCTTTAAAATATTGTTTTAAGCAGCTAAAAGTCAGTTGCACGTCTAACAATATTAATTCCATACCATATTTCTGCAGGTTTTATTAGCAAGGCCAGGAGTCAACATTAGTGATTTACAGTCTGTAAAAAGGATGATGTCATTGAAATGTGAAGAAGGTCAGAATCCCCAAAGGCAACTTATCTTAACAATAGTGTGAGATCATTCCCTATACTTGTCTGCTCCAAGGGGCAATAATCAAACAGACCTACACGTAAAGCCTATGCCTGAGCGTTAGATAAAAGCCACAGAGGCAGCACTTATTCCAACATAATACAGTAGAATGCTGTACATTTCGCTCTGAGCTTCACTCATGAAAAAGCTTACTCTGCAAGGGTCCCAATCCCATTCATTTTTGCTAAAACATTACAAAGAAAATGTTATAAGCATATGTAAGCTTGATAGAAGATCTGGTTCCATTTCAAACAGAAGCACTGGTACCTACATGGAACAAAATAACGGGGCTCATTAAAAAAGGAGAGTTTGCCTTCGAACCTTCATGTAAGGTTTAATATACAGCTTTTCCCTGCACTTAGATTCTACGGGCTGATTAAGATCCAAATCTGCATAAAGAATAAGATCCCCTATTGATTTTCATAGGTTGTCAACCAGAATAAATCAGTTTAATTTCTTTGCTTTAAAGGAGCCACCACACTAGCTCACTTATGTTAGCTACCAAAACAACAGAATCACACGTTTACAATACCTGAGGAAAGATCCACATTTTTGTTACTGCTTGAGTAATTTCTACAGGATCTTACTAGTTGTATCTCCATTACCTCCTGCAACATTTTCCTATGGGTATGGGGGAGGTGGTTGATGTGTTGTGGTAAAAAGCAAAGCTGTCTCTACAGATCAGGGAGTGATGCTAATCATCTGCAACAGGAATGAGCAGTTCATCAACACATTCAAAAATTAAGACAGTTTTTTTAAATAATGAATTAATTTGTAACAGAAGGTCTCCTCTTACTTAGAAATGATAAGCATTGAATTGTTAGCTTGCCTCTTTCATCTCAAATAAATTGCCAAAGTTCAAGGCGTCTGAAGTGAAAAAGAAGTCCTACACAGTCTGTTTAATGAAGAATTGCAATTGTGCTCCTGCATGAGCTAACTAGCTTCCTGGGTGTGGGTGTTTCATTTAAACTTCTAAGAGGACATCAAAATACATTTACATGAATATAGATCATTGCTTCCGCTGGGTGATTTAAATGCATCTTACAGCTGTGGAGAAGGATTTTCTCAGTATTCAAAACATACTTCTTAAGAAAAGGAATTATTAACTTATTACTGTCTCTTTATATATATATCTCAATGAAATTAGACCCTGCTCTGAACCCCCATATTCTCTTAGCAGCAACACTCATCCTCCTTCCATTTGCCCTGTACCAGAACTCAAATACCTTTGCCTGACAAACATTCTGAGTTTACAGGGAATGCTCCTCCAGGTGGTAGACACGCTTCACAACTATTCCCACCTGTTGCTATCACCATATCCCAGCACAGCCTACAGAGTTTCTAAAATCAGGTCTTTCCATTACAGATTAATATTGGCATGCTGGAAGACAGACCATCACGAGGAAAGAGATCCCTCTACGAAATATGTTGCCTCTGGGTATTCCTTCTAGAAAGCTAGGATAATTAAAAAAAAACAACAAACAAACCCACACACAAAAAAACCCAAACGAACAAAAAAACCCAAGCAGCAAACCAACCCCAAGGCTGTTTCTTCAGCAGGTACTCCATTTTGGACTTGTTTCATGAGGTAGTTAAATGTTTGCTCACTTTGTAGATCATCTGTGTGGGTGAAGGTGAATGATGCAGCCCTATCAGCTGATCTCAGGAATGTGGTCCATTAAAGAACCATCCTGCCCTGAGGGACCCAACAGGGTGTATGTATGGAAGGCTGTATGAATTAATGCTGCATAAACCGGTAATGACTTCTGATTAGTTATTATAATACATCCCTGAGCAATCAGCATAGAAAAAAAAAACACCCCAGATTTTGCCAACAGTTCCTCCTCTGCTACACAATCCACAAATCATTCCACTTCCCACAAGTACGCTTTTAGCTTTTTAAAAAACATTGTACAGCAAATTAAGTAGTCTTCAAAAAGACATTCGCCAGGGCTGAAGGAAAAGAAAAAACACATTTTTTGATAAATTGATGAGTTCCTGGGATGTTCTCCCCTATTTTATATCTCAAAAGAAAAGCAGCATGCTCCTTGGGAGTGTCATTATAAGTCAGTGATTAAAATCATCACCAAGAGGTTTGATATAGCAGCATCAGAAAAGGAAATATGGCATAATAGGGGAAGTCCCTGTCTTTGCCTTGAAACGCTGAAAATACACCTGTGATTCAAAAGATTTGTTTAAATTCACAGAGGAAAAGGGATGCAAAATAAACAAACTCCCCTTACTTTGCTATAATTCTAAAAAAGCTTTTTAGAGGATAACAACATAAACCCAGTGTAGATGAAAGTCATGGAAGATGTCTTTTGCTTTGGAAATTAACAGGAGTTGCAGAATTTCAATCTGTAAGTATCAGGAAATCATTATTTCTGCAAACCTTCTCTGTAACAAGTCCATCAACCTTTCCTAAATAATATTTGTTGTAGCAAAAAGGCCTTTGAACCTACCAAATTCTTATTTTCTCTTCTGTAATGGTACCTCTGGTTGCACAACTTTCAAAAGTGAAGTTTGCCCATTTATCCAATAATCATCTTTATCTCTTCTGGCCCTGATTACTGCTTCATCTACAACAGCATTCACTGTCAACAAAAACAGAGTGAAAAGCTTACACTGAGACTTTTTGTCCTTTCGTTACTTATTAAGGATGATTAAAGCCGATTTGAAATAATTTCAAATTGATTTTTACATCTGAAATATCAAACACAACAACTTGTCTTTTCTCACCCTTTTGTTGAAGTGCTGTATAACCGTGTGCCAGACTTAAACACTAAGTCTTTCTCTCTCTGAGCAAAGAAGAAAGGCTAATTCATAAGAATGGGCGAGAGAAGGAAAGCTCGCGTTCAGTTTGTAATCTTATTTGGTATCACTTGCCCAGTCCCCTAAAGATTTAGCCGAAGCGCTTCAATTCACAGAAGTGATGACTCGAGCCTTCTCTAGTAAATGCACAGTACACACATACTTGTTTGCTCCAAGCCAAGCCAGGGGCTAAAGGTGGATTGTATTTTGAGAAAATCTTCATAAAATGAAACCCAGGGTGTAAAATTAAAATAGAACTAGCTATTCTTTAAACATTTACCCTGATAAAAAGTAGGGGTAACTCAGCATACATCCAGCAAGGAGGGAAGATTCAAGACTAGCATTTTCCCCCAAAACAGCTTGATATTTTAGCAGATTTACTGTCAGCCTCCAGCCCTTCTGCTTTGGATCATGCAGACTCAGATCAGGAATTAAATCTAGAGAAAAAGGCATCTGTTCAGGGACTATTAGCAGCTCTTTGTTTTATAAAGTGACCAATGTTTCCAAAGGATTCAACATCTTTTCTTTTTAAATAAGGATTTTGCAAGAAGCTTATCTGCAATTAAAAAAACCCACTACTTTATATAAAGTATTACAAAAGTCACTTTTTCAGTTACTGTAAAAGACCACAACACAGACATTAAGAGTCTGTCCTTCAAAACCACAGGTCTTTCATTTACTCGGCGGTTTGGGATTTTTTGTTTGTTGCTTTTAAAGTAAAATACTATATTTGGGGGTTCTCATATGCATTTGGTTTTTCTGCCATCATGGTGAAGCTGCAAACATTTTCATGTTTTTCTCTAATTTGATGCCAACATCAAGCTGGAAACTTTTTTTTTTTTTAATGAAAACAGAGATTCTGATGAAATACAAGACCTGAGGTTTTTAGGAAAAACAAAGTATCACAAGATTTGTCACAAAAACATGGAGTTGGCAACAGTAACAGTCTCCTTATGCACAGTAGCTTGCTATTTATAGGAGTGCTCACAAGTCTGCAGACATATTTCTGCTCTCCAGTAATAAACCTATGAAGAAAAAAGGCTCAGCTAGCTTTATCACAAGATATCTGGCACTTCGTAAGTCAAGAACAAAATGAAAGTGGCACAAAAACCAGATCCTCATCTGGGAGAAATCAAACAGGACTCACCCGAAGTCCCATAAACCACAATGAATTACCCAAAATGAGATTCTGGTCCTAACTCTCCATCTATATGTACTAAAAACTGAAGGCTAGGCTGCAGTACATACCACACTTCCATGTAATAAGGTGCAAAAGAAGTGCATATCCTCCAAGGAGGCACCACAAGGGACTCGATTTGCCACACCAATGCAATGTCACGCCAGTCACACGGCCGCACTGAACTGTCTGGTGAAGTAGGTACGATTTTCATACTGCTCACTGACTTTCTTCACTGAACAGCTCCTTTGTTCCTTCCAACTGAGGTTAAAGCTAATCTCCAATTTCAACTCTTTTGGCCTCTGTTTTCCTTCGGCTGCCTGCTCACAGGACATACACTCTCCAGGTTAACACAGCCAATAGTATGGACTGGGGAACTTGTCTCTTTTGATTGTCTAAGAGTGAATCATCCATCATATGACAATGACATTCCTCAACTCCAAACTGCTAATATAAATACTAAAACTGTTTATACAACAAAATCAAGGGAACCTTAAAGTTACTTCACCTTACGGACATGTTAAGAAGATGCGGCCATTTGCCTTTTTTTTTTTAGTCAGTGTGACAAAATACATAGTTCCATTCTTTTTGGCCAGAGAAGCATGTTACCTGCAAATTCTAGAGCAAAACCAGAGCCCAGCTTGTCAGCCACCAACTCTTGTCTACACAGTTAGGCATTTTCCTTTGTCAATCACAGTTTTAGCATCTTCTCTTTGGCTTGGAAGAATCATGTTGATAAGCCCAAACACAAGTGATAGGTATCAGAAAGCAGGACAGTTACTGCACTGTTCTTCAGGCTCCACCTGTTCCAGGAGCAAGAGTCAACAGAAGCCGTGATTCACTGCTGGACCCTGGAGGAAAGGGATTACAAAGGTTATTTAGAGCTGCTTTCTATACAGTCAGTAAACTGGTACCCAGGGAACTGCTGTTGCTGGGAATGTACAGCTCCCATCCACCACGCTCCCTGAAATGATGAGCCTGCCACAGCCAAGGGGTTTCTATGAAACCTACAGGACAGCGAGGGAGAGACAAACAAGCTACAGAGGCTTGTTTCGTCATGCTTTCCTTCCCAGAGTCAAGGCTATACAGAAGGCATGCTCTGACTAGTAACTGTATTCTGCCTGTCAAGGCAGCATATCTTTCATACGGCATGCTTGCACACTATCTATTATTGAACACTTCCAGAGCAACAAAGCAATCTCATCATGCAATTAAAACAGTTACTATAAAGGCATCCATACAAGTGTGATGTTACTTTTTTCCACAGCATTTTTACATTTCTTCTCCAGCCTTTCTCTTTCACACCAGCTGCAGTCAAATTACTCACTGGCCTTGATGCTTACAATGTTGGATGTGATAGGAACAGACTAGACATTGTTTTAACACAGGAAGGTTAATTTAAAATAACCTTCCTAAGCTGTTCATACTGCATGACAGCAACATTACAAGGAGAAGACATGGATTCATAAATAAGATCAGCTTTCAATCCCCACACCAGTGATAGCAGCACTTGTCATGAACATACTGTGCTTAGTCTCCAGGGGAAGTGCAGCTTCAGCTGCCACTTACACAGCTCCTTCTGTCAGTCACTCCACGGAGCAATGCCAGCTTTTTCCTTCTAAAGAGCCATTCTCTTGACCTCCTAAAGGTAAATGCTATTGTGACAAGAGATGAAAGACAGAAAACAATTAGCTGCAGGTATGCTCCATTGCATGCCTGCTACTGTATTTCAGCACCAGTTAGCTCTGGATATGTCTGTATCACTGAGCAAATAAATCAGCCTTTGGAGTTAGGCTGATTGTTATAAAATCATCATTTAAAGGAGCAATAGAAAAACAAACAAACTGACTTATGGTGAAATACATCTATTAGAGGCAACCAGAAACCACAGCTTAATGGTTGTATCACTCCTGCTGTGAAAATTTTTGAGGGTTTTTTGGTCATCTCAGTCCCTACGCCTACATCACTGACCTTGACTTTGCATCCTCCCCTTTGAACAAAGTAGGAGTAAAATCTCAGAGTACGCAGGCAGTAAGTCTAGCCAAAAAGTTATACTGCCTCCAGATGTGGCAGAGGAGTGCAACGCCTGAAGCTGCCATGGACTTTGTTAAGTCCTCTTAAAACATGATTTAATCTGCCTCTTCATCACGATCAACCTTCTTACAGCTCCACTACAGACAGCATTTAGGCTTGCATTGCATGGGGGCTACTCCAAACCATTTTCTTGAATCCTACAAGACAGCCAAATGTTCCCTTGTTCACATGCTATGAAATCATCACTACAAAATGCTTTCATAGGGCACCTCAAGTTAAAAGGCCAGAGATCATTTTGTACTAACTCCTTCTAAAAGGTTTGGTGCTTACTCCACAGCCGCCTTTTTACATTAAGATTGTGGGCTTTTCCTTCTTTTTTAACCAAGTTATAATCCAGAATTACTGTTTTCAGGAGAATATGGCGGAGGGGACGATGATACACATAATTGTCATAAAACCATCACTAAAGTTTCCTAAGACCTGTCTCTAAGTCTGAGGCCTTTGCTACAGCAAAACAAATGACAGAATATTCCAGGGTAGCCGTTTACACTGGCATAAATAATTCAGAAAGCAATGAAACAAGAGTGATTTATTCATTACCTGACTTAATTTATTACAGTGTAAAAGAACCATATGAAAAATTCTGGAAAGAGCTCTCCACAGATGGGAAAAAGCCAGCACTGAATTGGTGATGATGATCAATCTGCCTCCCATTTGTAATTCCACTTGAGAAGATGCATATTTTAGCTGTGCTTTGTGGCCACTTCACAAAAAAGTAGCATAACATTACTGAATTCCCCTCCCTCTCAGGGGATAGCAAATGTGCCTGTGAGCATGTAGGAAATGCAGGGTTTAAAAAGGCTACAGATTCTTTCCACAAAAGTTTTATTTTTCCTGCCTGTGCAGATTATTATGTATTGTTAACCTTTTACACCAGTAGCTTTTCTTGGGGAAAAAAATGCATCTAGCTATCTCACTGGAGAACAGTGAGACATGCCACTTTTGTATGGGTGAAGGACAAGCCTTTTATACGGCCATCAAAAATGCTAACAGGAAAACACTACTGAATTTTGCTCCCTTTTTTTTTTTTTTGTTCAAATTCCAGAATCAGCAAGTCTTTACAAAGATAAGCAGTTTCAGTAAAAAGAAGTAAATAAGTTGATAATAAAAATATTCCTCTAAAAAATCAGTGGAGGGGTTATGGAGTTGAATCCTTGGTAAAACAGGAAATGAAGGAGGAATGAGTAGAGGGAGAGGAAGGATAAATTAACAGTAAATAAATAAATAAAGCTCCAGCAGGAAAACAGCATCTGTTGAAACAGAAAAGTCTCTGCCAAACAGCCCAAACCACACTACTTCATGGTATCTATTTTTTCCTATTGTTAGTCATGGTTTGCAGGAGTTTTATAATCACAGAATGAAACAGCTGTAAAAGACGAATGCCCCCTAAATTTTTCAGCTCAGTTTATTAACAGAAACTATAAAAATCATTATTAATTTTTATTATTTAATTTTTTTAATCTTATCTACTTTCTGGTAGATCCAAACTAGCACAAAACAAGTTAAAAAGCACAAACTCACAATAGAGGATATGACTGAGCCACCTCAATTAGATAGGAGACCAAAATTCAGAAATACTGCTAAATCAAAATGGTATTTACATGTAAATATTTTATCTTGGATGTAAATTATCTGTCTAAGCACCAGTAAAATCAGTGAGGCCTACACAGACATCTCACGCTAACACTCTTAAGTATTTTCCGTCTCAGGGCTTTACTGAAGCAAATCGCAGATACCGCAAATTTGAGGAGTAAAACTGCAAACAGGTGAAGAATAGCACAATAAGAATCATACACTCTTTTTATCATTTTACAGATATATCTATGCATGTTTTAAAATAAGAGATTCTACTCCACATTCTCCCAACCTTTCCTCAACTTCATTGGATCCCACTCTGCAGAAAATTCCCAGAAGCCTGAGTTGTGGCTGTGGAAATGGCATCAGCTTTTCTTAAAAACACCTTGTGTCTGGCAACACTACCAACGTGGATGTTTGTGTCTTATACCCCTCAGTCACAGCTGAGATGTCATAAGTGAATCTAAAGAGTTCAACTGTAAGCTTGATGTTCAAAAAATAACAATTAAAAATAAAAAAAGCTGTTTCAGACAAGAATGTGCATTTACTTGGCCTTCTGCATATTCTAATAAGATTTGTATCTGTTGGGGGGGGATACAGGAAGAAAATATTCTGAAATTGAAAGCTTTGGTACATTCATGCCTTTTAAAACACATCTTAGCTTAAAACATTTGTTTCAGGTCACTTTTCCTGTCAATGATAACCTGTACTATACACCAATTTAATGAAAAGGCTTTTAGAAAAGCTTAGCTATAGTCAAAATAATAACAATGCAAAACACCTCAAATTACAATGTTAAGAGAACATTTACTACTTGGAAATTTTATGTAATATTTGATCTTTAAAAATCATGTTTCAGAATTGGTTTCACTTCCATGGATTTTAAACACCAGAAGTAATGTCAGTTGACGGAAATTTCTTATAAGCATCCTGTAAGTGGTGATCTAGTAGTATGTAGTAAAAAAAAAAACATTATTAGCATTTAACACCCTCCAAGGAAGGATTTAAAAACATTTATGAATACCAAAGGACTATGTGTCAACATTACAACAGGTACTAAAAAGACCTTACCACTATTTTCTTGACTGTCCTTACCCTATACATGATGGAACAAAGAAAACTACACTTTCTTGCCTAGTTTCAACTGTTGAGTCTTCACAGGCAGTCTGGTAGGAACAAGAATGAAAATGAATCAGAAACTATGTGAGAATTCAAAGCAAGCATTGAAAAAAACGTTGCTGACAAAATAATCCAGCTCATTCACATCCTCTCCTCCACATGCTCTTCTATTTCTGCTTCCAAAGGAAACTACGCAGAAGCACAGAAAAGTCTACACAGCATTTTGAACCAAACTAAAGTTAGAAAGGAGAAACCCTAATAGAAGCAGCAAAACCTTTAGATGCCTTGCCCAAAGAATTTAGGCTGACATGACCAGGGCCAGGAGAAAAGTCACCTGAATTGCCAGTTCAAGTTCTGCTGCCAAGTCACACTGTGGAAGGTTTTAGGCAGACCTGCAAGCTTCTATTCTTCAGGTTCTCTCATCTGTAAGTCGTACTTATCCAGCACTAGGTTTATAAATGAAAAAAGTTTCAGATGGATATATTTGAGGAACACCTCTCTAATCAAGAGTGCTGTTTCACTGCCAGAACTGCCAAGTACAGTGTATTTACCTCCTGTGTAAAGTACGAGAAAGAAACTGATGTCCAGTTTCTCGTTTATACCGGAGACACTTATTCCTCTCACCCAGTCTGTGGAAACAAAGAATAAGCAAGCACTTAGCAAAAGCTGAGGTTTTCTTTGTCCTCGTAGATCTCAGGTGGTTGCACAAACAAGTGGCTCCTTGCACGCACAAAACCGTAATTTTCTCAGGCATGGCAATATGCCAGGCCTACCTGTACCAAACTCATTAGGTTAAGGTTTCCTTTTAACCTAACTAAAGATTCCTCAAGTAGCATTAGAGAATCTTCCTGCCCACAGCTTTTCATGAGAGGAATCTTGTTGTTTATTTGTCATCTATTGTATAGCTTGACTTAACCTACCTCTCCCCTCTTACACTATTGGAAGGACTACTCAAGAAGATTGCAAGGTACTTGAACTGTGCTGCTCACAACCCTCCTATAAACTTTTTACGGCTTTCTCCATATATACATGACCCAATACCATGCACAGAAAAGCAGAGGGTTCTACCGTGCACGGCCATTTGGAGCCCAAGAATTTTGCCAGGACTGCTCTGCTGTAAAAGTAGGTATTCAATCTAATAAAACATTCCAAAATCACTTACAGCCAAATCTACTCTACCATGTTCTAAATAATCTTTCATCAGCAGTGCAGTGCACAGTTCACAGGTTGCATGTTTCTCTCCTCTTGTTAGCACAGCAGCTGACTTTATGAAGGAGTGACACGCTCTATTTCCTGCAGAACAAACTTCCAGATATTAGTGTCTCAAACAAGAAGAGTTAGTTCCTAAGGTTAGTAGGGGAACTACATGTTTTTGGTACAGAAATATTGTGCTTCTCTGGTGCCTCTCTCCTCATCAATTGTAACATTGAGGCTGCAGCTGAAGTCTTAAACTAACATGTAAAGAGGGGCAGGAAAGAAACACCCCACAGATTGCATTCTCTTTTGGACTCCTGCTTTAAAATTTAAGTGAAGTTTGTTGAAAGAAAGAAAAAAAGGGGGGGGAGGGGTGAAGTTGAATCACCTAAGATTACTAGTGCTTGACAAAATGAAAGATGTTTAAAGCAAGAAGATAAAAGAAGTGTGACAAGAGAAAAGGGCTCGCTTGGTCTTTATTCTTCTCTGGGGAAATCTCATCCATATTTTTGGGTTTTTTTTTTTTCTTTCTACAAAGTAGAATCATTTGGATTATCATGTGGTTTTCCCAGTAAATAGTTATCATTCTCTAAGAAATATTGCCACACAGAAGCTGTCTGTTGTTTTTATACATTATCAGTTGTAAGGAGCCTTGATTCTACTAAAGCCAGTAGAGCCAAATCACATCAACTGAGTGCGTAGTTTTTAGAAAGTTAAAAGTGTACTGAACATTTACACATATAAAATATTTTAAAAGCTGTGTATGCTTATTTTAAATACGCATTATATTTAGCAATAAAGCTGGTAATGGAAAATGAAATTATATAATGGCTAGCTCTCAAATCTTTCCATGGCTTGCTACATCAGCAATTTATTTATCCCGCTCTGCAGAGATGTTCCAAAATTATGTCATATTGTTATGTATGCGTAACAAAGCTGGGGAAAAACAGCTACATCAAGTTACTTTTTGAATAATCCAGAGAAAAATGCTTGGAGATTTATGGCACATAAGCAATCAGACTCTCTTCCCACTAGTAGCTGTTACTAAAGAAAACAGATTTCAAATATTGCTGCTAGCACTTCTTGGTTTCATTTTCTTCTGCTAGTTAGTGGTTTTGCTCTTTACAAATAATAGTGTTGCAACCTCCTGAATTATCATCTTTATGCCGCTTGAGATGCTGCAGTAAGCTATCATGCCTTCCATGGCTATATCAGCTGGCAGTGTCTAAGCTACCTAAGTATGTTTGTACAAGCTCTAATAGGGCTGCTGTGCAGACACTCCTTGCAAAACAACAGCAATTTATGGAACAACCTTCTAAGCAAGACAAATATTTCATTTGCTTAAATAATTGATAAATACAATCTTAAAAGGAAACATTTCCATAATGAAAGCAAACAAGCTGGAAAAGAAAAGGTTGCTACTTAAAATAAAAGTTAAGCATTCAAAATCATTCTACTTGTGAAACAAGTAACAGTTTTCTTTCCCGTAAGCAGCAAAACTGATAGGAGTAACTTCTGCTGCTGCAATAATTGACACACAGAGAACATTTATTCAGAAAGACCAAGTAGCTGCTAAGGGAGTACAAGGCAATCACAAATTAAAGAAATGGTTATATTCAGGACAGAAAAAGACAACCTGTTTGCACGGTTACTTAGAACTCTTTGCAATTAGCAAAGACATGAGGTAGCAAAACGTCAGTTGGCACAAGATTTAAGGACTTATTTCCCATTCATTTAACTAAACATCAGAAATTCTTCAAGGACACCTATTTATTCAGTCTTAACCTTCTAGAATTCTTGTCCTTTTACAAACCTAAGCAGTCAAATGAGAAGATAATTCCTGCATCATGCATCTCCTCTTCTATCCAAGGTTTCCATTTCTCTTAACTAAAACTCATGCCCTCTAAGGACTTTTTTCCCGTTAGTCTTCGTCTGAATCATTTTGGAGCCTTCTGTATCCCAGACACCTGCAAACAGCAGGACATTTTATATATTTTTGCAAGTGTCTCCCTTCACTGAATTCAAGACAATGGGCTGAATAGGTAGAAATTTCTGCAAGAGACTGTGAACACCCACACAGGACTGGCAGAAGTAGCTGTGTGCCTAGTTCAGAGATGACAGCTCCCACCTTAGGATAATGATATGAACTTTTTAGTAAGATGTGTTCCAAGGAGGGCAAAAGACAAATCTTGCTTGGTTTGCAGTGCTCAGTCTTCCACACGTGCTATTTTTGCCCTCTGATTTAAAGAAGATACATTAGATGATGGCTTACATGAGGAACAGAGTAAAACAAATAGTTTAAAAACTCCTAACAGGCTTATATGCATATAGGTAACTATGGAAAGTACTGGTGAGTAACAAATACATTACACAAATTAAAATAAATTTAAAAAACAGAGTCAAAAACATTAAGGAACTAAATTCAGTGCATAGTTTATTTGCAACAAACTAGCTAACCAGCTCTAACTGTAATTACATCTGATAAATCAGAAAGAAACAAATTAAATTAGGAGTCCCTAATCCTGTGACAGAAAGTTCAATAGGGCAATAACTTTTAAAAATTGAGACCAATTGCAATGAATATGCCTATATTTTATTTAAATAAACTATTTTCTCTATATAAAAGTTGGAAAGGCTTAAGTTTATTAAAACATAAGCCACAGACATTATGGCATGTAAGAAAAGTGGTGTCAAAGAACAAAGTCCAGATGAAATTTTGAATCTGCTGCATAGAAAATAATCCACCTGCACTTAGCTGAGTCAGGAGAGAAAGGAAGCAGACACAGCTACTTATTTCTACTGAGAGTTCTTTGCTTTTCAGCATGCTCCACAATTTTTTCTTCTACATAAAGTCCCTTTCGCTTTCTTACTGCATTCATGTACTTGCGGGCCTGGTTCTCTGAGTCTGCCTTTTCCCCAAAGTGCAAATATTCTTCCTCAGTGGTTGGCACCCAGAATGGGTCACTTGAAATGATCTATAAAAAGAAAAACAAAAAAGTAGTACAAAGGTTGATTAGTACATTTCAGATAATCAATCTCTGAAGTACAGCAGTATGAAAGTAGAGCAGATAGAATTTTCTGGGAAGTGTGCAATTAGTTATTTAAGCAGAAAACAAGAGCTAAGATACACTATGTAGCATTTGCCATAAGAAGCCCACAACAGCTTTTCAAATTCAGTTGCATTTATCTGCATACAAATTTTTTTTTTAAAGCAAATTTAATTGCCAGTCAGCAAACAATGCCAAATAACATCCAGAAAATTGTCAGTTTTCAAGAAGGAATTCCTTATTTAGAACATTATCTCACTATGATTTTATCAGAATTTAGAAGAACTGAAGGTTTCTGCTCATTTCTGTCCCCTATGTTCTTCAATCCCTCTGAGTTGGACAGATGGCTTAAAAACCATTGTTTCTGGTGCTAACATATTTAGTTGAGCTGTTCTTGAAGCTTAATATCTCAGGGGGCCTCCTCTAGAAGAGATTTCAGATCTAACGTGATCAGAGAATAACTGGATGTGTCTTTATCCCCAGTTCATCCTATATATCCCACACTTCTCAGACTACCATAGACAGTATGCCAAAGATGTAGTTATCTTTTCTAGTGTTATAAACTTTTTCTTCTGACAGATACTTTTAATTGCCATATGATATTTCAAACTAAGCAAAATTTCTCAAAGCTTCAGTTACATATTTAATCCTAATTTAATACCTCATCTTAAATAACACCTAACAGTCACACAAATTACACTTTATGGGGAGTTAGGAAAATAACTACGGCAGAGTTATTTTGTATTAGGCAACACTGTAGGTTAAAACCTGCAAAACAGTATGTTAAGCCCCTAAACCAACAAAAATAGTTCTACTTTGTTACAGTTAAGTATATACATAGTCCTGGTAAATTAATGGAATATTACTCCTGCTGAAAGTAACATCAAATCTCAATGATTTAGGTGGGAAACGACTATGCATAGGGTTGGCTGGCTGAAAACCAAAAGCAAGCAGAGCTCAGAAATAAACAGTATGAAACTTAGCTTTCCAAATGTTTCTACATTTATTATTAACAAAAAAGTAAGGACTGTCTAACCACAGAAGAATCTGCCCAAGTCATACCCATTCTGATGTCTTGTACAGGGCCTTACAACCAGTGCCTAAAAATTTAAAGGGGATTCCTTGACAGCTTACGTCAATTAAAAAAATGAATGGTGCCCACTTGAAAGTTTTATCATTATTTTATGCATTAGAAATAAAGAAAAGGGGCAGTGAAGACTACTGGGGTTTTTCCAACTTTTGGGCAAAAAGTGCAAGTTGACGTGATGAAGCTGTAGTGATGTTCATACTGAACATGCTAATGATGGAAAAACACCAGGGACTTCCCCATTCATGCTCTGTCTAAAGAGCTGAACAAAAAGTCTCAGAACACATAAATAAGAAAAGGTGATTCATGCTCAATGGATTTGCTCCAGACTGCACTGCTGAGGAAGGTTATACAGCTACAAACTATGGTAACTTAAAAGGCTGTTACTATCTCCTTTGATGAAGGTTTTTTTACATTAGCAAGAAATCTAACACCCAGAGGTCATCCTCAGAGAGCGACAGTGAAGCAGTGGAATGAATACAGAGGAGTCCAAAAGTATACAAAATTGAACTTACAGATTTAATCTACCTGTAAATATTTGGATACAGAGTGATGGATGCTTAAGAAAATTCGCAGGTTTGACTGACTGGCTCTTTCAATAATATATGAAAGACGACTTCTACTAATATCAACTAAAGTTTTGCACTGGATACCTCTTACACTGATAATTCTTTATGCCTTCAAGAGATATCTCTAGTTCTCAGGGAAGTTGACATAACAGAAGGCTCAAATGTATGTAGTATGTACTATGTAGCATTTAGTAGGCAGCAAGAGTAAACTTGCAAACTTATTGCAGCACGGGGCTACAGAATCCTGAGCGAACCTTGTACTGCTACATGATGCAGAGCGAAACTGCAAAGAGACATAAACTAGGTTTCAAAAGTCACCTCAGGAGCTAGCTTTGCTTCTCAACCTCAAACAATTCGGGCACTACATATTGCTTCGAGAGCGAGTTATGGTGGCATCTGAAAATTTCTGTTACAGGATCATGCCTAGCAGTGCAGACACATTGTAAAAGATTAGATTAATTAGAACATGCTATTTGTATTACCACACCACAGTAAGTAATGAGAAAGAGCCAGATCTACGGAGTCAGCTGGGACCTGGGGCATCCGCTGTGCATCGCCCTTTAAGAAGTCAGCAAATAGCCATGTTAACGTTACCGTAACATAACTACATAGAGGTGTCACTGACACAGCGACACAAAAAGAGTAGGAAGTTTTCTTTTAAAAAAGTTCTGTAAGTAAAGATGAGGGCATAGACTAGACTGTATCTTCTATTCACACCATATTAAAGAATCAAAGCAAATGCACAGAGCAGGTGGCATTCATCATTCCCCACACTCTGTTAATACAGTGCAAGCAAGCAAAAGGAAAAAAACGTTTACGTATAATGCTCCAAAAGCATTGTCATCAATTTGCTTACAATAGTAGCTGTCAGAATGGTGAGTCTGGGTTTCCTGGAATCAGAGCTGAGAAGCTTTTTAGCCCCTGAGCTATTGTTTGTATTCATGGGAACTGCATAGGGATGACTCTGGAATCTGTGACAGAAATTGAGTTTTTGTCTGGATAAAGTCCTAAATGATTAATTAGATTTTAAGTGGACCAATCCTTCTCAAAGATGATGTAGCCATTTAACAGAGGGCGTTTACTGTGGATCCTGGAAGATCCACAGAATCAAAGCAAAAAAGATACCCACAAATGTTATTTATTCTGTGTTGCATGTCACTTTTCATTTAAAATTATTTCAATGTTTCACATACTAATTTTTCAGTACAAAACTAAAACATACAGCCTAAGATTCATTTTAAAAAGAGAAACGTGACAGCATCTTAACTGCACTTTTTCAAAAAGTTACACTTGTAAACAAAAAACTCAATTAAAACAGAACTGGAAATTCAAAATAATATGCCTTTCACAGCTGAAAAACCTTCAAGCGACTCAACAAATTCAGTTAACCTATCAAAGGTCTTTAGTCTGCCTTTCTCTCATTCTGCCTGTGTGCCATGTGTGTCTGGGAAACACGGAGCAGGGGTGACAAGAAAATTATCACAGCCAAATTGTTTATACCCCAAGTATAACAGACAAAAGATATCAAGAGGAACCAGTATTAGGAGAAAGACACTGTAAAATGAATGACGTGATGGTATTGTTAGCATTAGGGTAAAGTCTCTTTTAAAATATCACCATACTGTGTGTAATTTGTTAACTAGAAAATTCAACATATCTTTTCTTCAGGAACTTTTGCTAGGACTTGGAAATTTTTCTTCATAACAGCATAAACTAGCCACTGTACTATGCTTATTTATTATTCAACACCAGAATAATCTGATGGGGACAACAGCAGCCTTAACTGCAAACAGCCGAGAACACACACATGATTACTCCTCCAAAGTGTGCACAACAAAGCAGCAAGACAGCTACTGCTTCCTAGTTAACAAAACCAATTATTTCTACACTACATCTGCAAGGCTCTGCTGAAAACCATTTCTTTTTAAAAGTGAATCAAGGTTGTGTAGTGGCTTGTGGACTAGCATTTACTCTATTGCAGAACAAGTATTTTGTCTAAATGCAGCCATATAAAATACAATAGAGTAAAACGAATTAGCGCACAGCAGCTGATACAATTCTTGAATCTGTTCTTGCAAATGCAATTCTTAGCGATGAAAATGTTCCTTAATAGTATTGCTTAACAATATCTTCATTGATCTACTTTATGAAAGTCCTGGGTGATATAATTTGCTTAAAGTATGACTATAAGCAAATCACTAGAATTCCATTATACTTAAAAGCAAAGAAAAAACCCAGTCAAATACACACTGAAGAGTGAGGTCCACAGCTCACTGCAGAACTAGGAGCCCACTCTAGGTATAAATAAAACACTGTTCATAATGAAGTCAGCTGGGATTAGGTATTTCAAAAGAAGTGAATAGATTACTTCAAATACTGTGAGTGCAAGGGCAATCTTGAGAAAAAGAAATCATTCTAAAGCAAGATGTTTCATTAAATATCACAACTATTCAAACCAACACACCCAAACAACGAAGTCTCATATGACTTGTTTAGTAACAGCATGCAGAGTAGCATAGGCAAAACAGCTGTCATTTTCTTTTAGCCTAACAACCTACACATTAATTATTCAAACAATAAATGCCTGTATCTTTATCAGAGACATAATCTGAACACCTGTAATAATTAATCCATAAAAATACAAATACTACAAGAGTACAAGAGTTAATACTGAAAGACAATACAGTGTACACTAAATTCTGCAAATGATTATGTAAGCTAATCAAACTTTTCAATAATATTTGAGTAAGAACAGATCACTTCCAATTCAAACAGACTTGGAATTTTAAGCCTTAATTTGACGATGATTTATTATTTGCATCTCAGTGGCACCCAGATGGCTCCAACAGTGATCTGGGTCCCATTGTCTAGTGTATTTCACAAAATGATGGTATGAAACAGTCTCTGCCTAAGGCAGCCTAATTATGCAAAACAAGGTTGAGAGAAGCATCAAAAGCAAACAGAAGGGATCTGCCTAGTTCATCCAAAAGGTCAGGCAGATCCGGGAACACAGCCATGTTCCTAGTAGCATTTCCCCTACTGGTCCTTACTGCCAGGACAGAAAATTTCTTTTCAGCCAAATATCATCAGTGTGGAAAATGCTTTAGTTGGACCATGAATAGAAAGAGCAGTCTTACACTGTCTGATGAAGATTTTAAGACCAGCAAGCAACATTATGGCCTTTGTGAATTGCTTAATAAGAAAACCCACGAACCGCTAAATTCAGTGTGATTGGGCACTACCACAAGCAGCCCTTAGCATGCCAGGAAAAACATTATGCCAGAAGTTGTTTTTAAAAAACAAAAAATTCAAAAGAACTATTATGCACAATTTCAAAGATGATACAGGCTTCAGTGTATTAGAATCCTTTCTGCCTTAGAAAAACTGATGCTAGAAAGATACCTGAAGAACATTCACAGTTCAAATGGTGTCCATCACTTAGTAATGACATAGACTATGCAAGTAAAAGGGTACAGCTGATATGCATGTCTTAGATGTCCAAAGCCACCCTGTCAAATGGAAATTACCTCTACTTTTCAGGAAAAATGACAGAACTTCGTAGAGGTTTATGTGAAATGTGACCTTGAAAAACTGTTATCTGCTGGGTTTTCTGTAATATTCTGGGTAATGCTGTAAAAGTGCTTCTGCGTTGAGCATAACTAAATGGTGGCAAGACTCCTTTGGATACTGGCCGTGTGCTTCCAGAACAGAGAACACCAGTAAGAATGAGGTCAGGTGGACTGGGGTGGGCTCTAAAAAGTGTGTTGTACACTTCTGGGATGTGGAACAGGGACAGGAAGGAGATGACAATCTCAAAAGTGGATAGAGGCTAATTTCCTGACTACACTCCTCCTGTGACCTCCGATCCAGAAAGACCCGTTATCTCAGTAAGCTAGCCCTTCCTTGAGTATCACACGCAGTGTAATGCAGGGGTACCCAAGTGACTGGCTAATTCCTGTATTTGACCCAAGCAGCTACAGAGCCAGGAAAGCAGTACGTGCAGTGTGGCAGCGTGCTACTGCCTAACACACACCATGCTACGGACAGGTAGTTTTCCAAGTCATTCCTTACTTCCATGTGAAAGAAATTACAGATTCTAGAGTGGTGTTGCAAGATGACATTTGGCTATTTCAAAAGCAATCTCCACATCCACAGTTGCTTTCCATTAACCCCAGGTAAAATGGCGTGATGCTAGCATATGACTGCGAGCTGCCATAACCTATAAGTGATCTCTGTGCTACAGTGTCAAAATACTTTCACTCAACAATATACACCTGAAGAATAGGTAAAAACTTATTACTAATTTTGCCATTCTCCTTTCAAAGCAGCCAGGATCTCAGCCTGTCCTTGAAAGGAAAAACTTAAAATCCCAAGGAAAGATTCTACAAGTTTGTGTCTTTTCTTGGCTGTTGTTCAACCAACTATTGGGTTTTACTGGTTTTATTCAGTGAAAAACCCTTTCATAACAGGTATCTTATTCCCCTGTCTTTACAGGCCCCAAATGCTTCCTGTTCAGAAAGGAAGAGAACATTCTCTCTGCAGATTCAGCTTCTCCGTTTTGCTGCACCCATTCCATCACAGGGGAAAGCAGGTATCACCTCCTGTCCTGCTCAGGAGTACTGAGTGACTGTGGGAAGTGCTGAGCACCTGAGACACTTCCACAAAACATCATGCTGGGGATGAAGATTAAGCAGCAGAGGGTGGGAGGAGAAATATCTACAATATGCTAAGAAGTTTACAGAAGCACCTACACATAAATGTTCTCAATAAGTCACAGTTATTTTGTTAAAACACAAACTTTCACATTGTACCAAATACTTTGTGTACCAGCTCGCCTATTCTATAAATAGCCAATCTCTATACCACATCTTGAAAGAAAAAAAAAAAACAACAACAACTAATTTTCAGCCTCCCTTTTTACCAATTGTTTGGTAAAAACAATTGGCTTCATAGAAGGCTGCTATTTTGCATCACTACAGATCAACTTATGCATCAGACAAATAAACACAATATATCTTCTTCTCAAGATTATTATATCTGGTTTTATACAGGCATTTAAAAGAAAGCATGAAAACAGATTGCTCTCTTCATAGTTAACTTGAAAAAAAAAAAAACCTCCTGATTTTATTTCTCTCTGCATTCCTTAGAAGTATTTTCTCTCAACAGCTCTTGATTGTAAATTACAAGGTTTAGCAAAAATACAACTGGGGCGGAAAAAACCCACAAAAAACCCCCCAAAAAACAAGAGAAAGGGAGAGAGATGGAAGTTATAAGTCCAACAGAAAAGTTAATTTATTTCATACCCATAGCCATCTTGCAAAAGCTTCAAAAATCAAACAAAGTATCAGACTCATAACTTTTAGTTTTCTCTCAGAGACAGGAGGTTTAAAGGGATATGGAATAACTTGCAGTCAAACATTAGAGGTTTAACCTAGAGAGATGTATTAGGAGTGTAGATTCCCTAAAAGTAAAACAAGCATCCAAAAGTATTTCATAATTCAGAGATCCCATTCACAATATATAAAGGGGACAGCCAAGGCCTTAAAACACCAGAAGTCAGATATGAGAACTCGTCTTCCAATAAATACTGTAATAATGTACATTTACATATTTGGTTATAAAAATATATTAATACAAAGTTTATTTTGGCTCAAGAGCATTGTCCTTGTTTGTGTCTCAATCAGTGACAGCTGAGCTTTAGCTTTGACTTCAGACAGTAGCTACAAACAAGAATTCAGGAATTGGAAAGAAAAAAGGAGATGTGTGGCTCTACTGTTGCGTTTCTATTACTTAAGAAACATGTATTGAGAGGGAAAATAAAAGCCACACCACTATCACTTTTATTTACTATTTTAATTAGCTTCAGATGTCCTGGCCAATACAATGGACTTTTCATATTTGAAAGGTTCCAGGTTACTCCTAGAATTCATTTATATGCCTAAACTGTGACTGGCACAATGATGTATGTAAAGTTACAATTCAAACCTAGTATAGATTCACAGATTTAGAGTCTCTCTCATTACCTTAGTCTGCTTCGTGTTTAATGCAGGCCTAACAAGCTCATCCAGCAGCTTCTATATTAAGCCCTCATATTCCGAGTTGTAAAATGACTTACAATTCGAAAGGAATGAATTAAAATTCAGAATGTGAAACTTCCAGATTCTGGATGCCTCATATTCTTACCACTTATTACATGGAGTCCTTCTCTTGCCTTTCTCCAGAACCCTCAAGCACATTCTAGACACTATTCTACTTAGAAGGGATACTGAAAAAGAACGTGAATTAAACATGTGTTTACAGTTCAGCCATGCCCCCCAAGAATAAAAGTGTCTAATAGCCAATCATTACACAATATGCAAGTCAACAGGAATACTATACATTTCACAACTTTACAACTAGTAGATGTCTTGGACAATTTCTGCACTTGCTGAGAATTCAATCAGCATCTGAATAGAGCCACAGGCATTATTTTTGTACTGTAACACAGATTTCCCAAATGGGATTAGAGCTCCATTATTCTAAGCATTGTGCAATCACAAATATCTTCTTGTTCAAAGAACCTTATGATTAAGATAAAATGACGTGACTGAGTGAAAGATACAGCTGCAAAGAATCAAGACAGAACAAAGGAAACAGGCTCAGGCGAAAACATACACTTATTACAGGTATATTATTAATTCAAGGATTTTTTTTTTTTTTTTAAAAATTATAATTGTCCCAAAGTTAAATATTTTAAACTAAGAATTCAGAAGAAAGTTTATACTGAAATCTAAGAAAACATGCCCAAGTAAACCCAACACACTTAACATTCATCTAGGGATATCAAACGGGAAAATACCTGACAAACATTTAAAATTAAATTGTTTAAACTAGGATCAAACTGAAAGCTCCCATTAATGGTTATTTGGTGCCATCCTCTACAGGCAGGAATAAATTGTATAAGCATGACATAAGAAATGAATAAAAAAAGGAGTATTTGATAAGACAGATCTCGATATGTGTATTGCTCCAGCCCCAGGGGCTGAACTACACAAAATACATTCATTAACTGAAGAAAAAAAAAAATGGTAATTTCATTTCCATAGAGACCAAATGGCTTAATTTAAATGTAGGCTCTATCATTGACCTTCCTGTGTTTATATTCTACAAGTCATATCCATGAAATATTAAGAATAATAAAAAATGAATTCAAACCACATTTCTTTAAAACATACTTTATGCATGTGATTTCCATAAGATTAAGTGTTTAAAAGTTTAAAAATACCAAAAAGCATCTATTTCACTATCTGTAAAATGGGGACAACAACACGTTAGAAGGAATTAGAAGAATTCCTTCTAATTAGAATTAATTAATAAAATTAATTCTAATTAGATTAGAATTAGAAGGACACTGAAGAAACACCAGTAATACAGAATGAATTCAGAATACCATGGAAGGGTTTGGATAGTATGCAATTAAAGAAGCAACCATACACTTGGTAACATAGGAAATGCAAAATAAAACCAAGTAGCTAGCATGCTCCCTTTCCGTTCTTAGCACTAAGGAAAAAATAGTATAAGATGACAGAGTTCACATCATATTATCTTACACAATGATACATTAAATAATTGGGATTCAAATAAAATGTTGTTGTTTATCATGTATACACCTATACTATCATAATTCATCAGTAATGTAGCAATGTCAAAGTCTTGCCTAATACCTGATGCAACCTGATAGGATTTTTTATTTATTTGGGGGTTTTGTTTTGTTTTTAGCAGAACACAGGAAAAAAAACAAACAGAGAAAAGCTCTACAAATTAGTCATGTGATCTGAGACACAAAACCATTTTTTCTGGCTTCTCTGTCATATCACCACTAGGGATTCTGAAAATTGTATTTATTTAGCAATTCTGTTGATGATGTGAGAGTAGCACGCACTCCCTCTGCCATCACTGCAGAGCCAACATTGCTAATAGCTTAGTAAAAGGCTTATTTTGTCACAAAAATATGTGAGCATGACTTTCAATGTGACAAAAAAACCCCCATCCCTATCCCTCCCCACCAACAGATTTGCCAGGTGGCAGTACTTTTCCAAGTGTACTGTTTCAAGGATTCCCAACTCTTTTGATAGCACATGATTTGGCTGGTTTGCAGAGATCCTCCTTTTCCATTAGCATCCACATAAAATTCCTGAGGCAGTTATAAAATCACTAATAAATACTGCTAGTGAAGTATTTAATAGATACTACCTATTAGGACAATTTAGCTACAGGAAATGAAGAAGAAGCCACACCATGTGAAAAATCAGCATACTCTGGAGATAAACAGTGGTAAACGGATCATAGCTGGCAACTGCACGGAGTATTACAGTATTACTGACCTCAAAAATCTGTAGTTGTTTGTACTTAGAGACCTGGCACTGGAGGTCACAAAATAAATCAGAAGATGGAACAAAAACAAACAAAAAAGACTTTCTAATCCATTTACAAAAGTTTCTATGGTCCTAACAACAAATAAAGGAATACCTGACTAAAAAACAAAAAAACAAACAAACCTAAACAGAAAACTCCAGACTTTAGTTATTTTACTATGAAAAGCTTATACCCACTGACTCTTGCCCTTGAAACAATTTGCAGCTCCTTCAGTGGAGTGCTCCAAGAAGCCTTATGATGCAGGTTTGTTTGTCTTGAACAAGGAACTCTGATTTACAGCTTTTTATATTTCTCCTTGAATATCTACTATCCACATCACAGGAACAAAATAAAGTGCACTCTCAGCTGATGACACTCCTTACCGGCTTTCCCACTTGCATATTTCCTTTACACCTTCACTTTCACCTCTTCATTTAAGTGACAAAGATGACCAAATGGAATGATTTTGAGGACACCTCCACTTACTGTCACCAGAGTTAATTTTAAAAGAATGAAATCCATTCCCTTTGCCTTCAAGGATGAAAATGTATGTTGACTTGGAATATATAAGGACAAAAATAACTATGTGTCTGCTAACCCCTAAAAGGTTAACTTTCATATGCATTAAATTTGTTGATACATTTTCTATTTATTGGGGGATTTTATGGATTTTTTTCCCCCCACTTCCCAAACAGGTTTACCAGAGAACTCATTAAAAAAAGGCACATAAAATTCAGGAAAACACATTTATGAAGAATCAGTTTCATTTGTGAAGGACTTACTTTCTATTGAAATAAAAAAGCATCCCATCCAACAAAATATAAACACATTTTTGAACAGCCCATCTATAAAAGCAAATAAGACTAATATAAAGCTACATTTCCCCCCTCTTCATTTCAAAAAGAAATTAATCAAATGTCTTGACCAAAACTTAACCTTTTCCGCTTATTATCCCAGTCTGCCACATCTACAGGAAATAGATCACCAAAACAGATGGAGTGAATAGATATTTTTACCTCCCAGTGGCTGAACACCAGCTGCGGACTGGCCAGGCCACTAGTTCTCTTCCTGATTTCATCAGCAAAACCAAAGCTTTCTGCTACTGGCAGGACTGCCTTAATAATAAACACATCCGTTCCCTCTTTCATCTCCTCTTGTAACACTCTGCCTTCTCTTTTGGACAAGACAGCATACACACGACCTGCAACGACATAATTTTGATGAGCTTACCAATAAATTTATATTCTACGTCATGAAGAGAAAAACATAAATATTTATTTTGGAAACTTCAGCATTAAGTAAAATACATAATTTCTTTGGCTAAAATTCTTCCCTGTAAGTGGCTCAATTAAGGGAACCCAATTAAATTCAAACAAACAACATATTCTGCCAGTACAATGTGCAGAACCATATGAGTAATATTTAATAAATTATTACTACTGTACGGATCTAAATAATGCTTGCACTAGGTACATTTTATACAATCATATGGCTATTTTTTAAAAGACAGTTTGCCAGATTATGTGCCTAACTTGCTTTACTTCTTACAACCAAATATTTGAGAAACATCACTAAGAAATATTACTGTGTATCAGGAATCATATCTTAGCTACAAGTTAGTTTGGATCACCATATCCCTATATGGTACTTGTCCCAGATACTGCAAGTGCTATTCTAATCACAGAAAACTTGTTTATCTGAAATAATACATATTTATTATGTTTAATGTGTTCAATTAGTTTTTAAATTAATTCAGCCTTAAGTTAGTCATGGATAATTTTTATTTTTCTTTCCCAAATTAATATTCAATCCATTGAAATACAGTGCATATATCATGAAAGTAGCTGTGAAAACGCCCATGTTCGACTTTACCGTAGGCACTAGGTTAATTTTTTAAAATGTTTTTGTAAACTTATGGGCTAAGTATTCTACAGACAAAAACTAGCAAATACATTTGTGTTGATCAAGATAATAAAACCACAAGAAAACCTATGCACTAAAAAAAATGTTTTAGGAATGCCTTTGTTTACAAATGTGAATAGTTAGTATTAGATGTAGAAATTAACTTTAAAAGTACCTTGTAGAGAAGAACAAGTTTATATCAATTTCTAAAAGGTTCAAAGATTTTATATTACATTGCACTGAAAAACATGAATGCCTATTGCTACCTTTTAAACAGCTGGGCAAAAATGACTCTTGCTGGAAATAATTAGAAATATACATTACTTCATAATACAGGCCACCTCTTCTGACTTGACAGAACAATATCATTAAATACTATAGCCACATACATTGACCTGTGTATATACTGTAAATCTTTTGTGGGATACCAGAGGAAATGTTGGAGTGGGTTTATTTGCCTTTGTTTTTTAAATACAGAATCTGGTTCTTGTTCAGGAAATTCAGCACAAGCACACAGCTAGTACAGTTAAATCTTCCTGTCCGATGCAGGTAATGAAGCATCAGTCCAGCACCAGTCATTTCAGAGTTTATAGTTCTCCAATAAAATGTGGGTTCTTTCTACCATCACTGATAATTTTATCTGCTTGTGCCCTTACCAGGACCTCCTCTCTCTTCCTCTGACTGAGCTTCACCTTTACTATGCACAATAATCTTCTTATTGCTCATGAAGAAATTGAGGAAATACTTAAGAGTCTATATTTAAAACTTATTCTGAAGATAAGTCACTGAGTTTGCCATGCCTTCATTAACATAACTAAGCAATTTCAGGTCTATGGAAATTTCAGTGAGTCCAGAAAATTCTCAGATATGAAAGGGTCATATCACAGCACAGCTCACAATTCAGTAACTGCTTTAAAATGCAGGCTTAAACATACACATTGCAAAAGAGCATCACATCATGGTCGCTGTACATATACTGCATACGTACCACATAGTATATATTAAAACCATTTGTTAAAACAAGTAAGTTCAAAACCACTTTATGGGTTATTAATGTTAGAATTAAAAATATTTATTTTACTAATTGTTTTAAGTAGGACTTAGAAAACTGCATGCATATTAATGAGATAAGTAAGGTAACATTTATCACAAAGCACTTTAGATGCATGTATTTTATGGCCATAGTTCACTGGAGATTATTCTCTGAAAACATAAAAGCCAGAAGACAATTTATAGCTTACTAAATGGTTTCTAGCTACATGTATTTCAACCAAGCATTCTGGAGTATTATCTCAGTTAATGTTATCACAAAGAAGCTACATAAGGTCTTCAGTTTTACCACTATGGCCATCTGCAGTATACTGAAGAAATACTGGTTCTACCTCTATACAATAATTAGTTGAATGGATTTAGCAGCATCAATCACTGAGAAATACTGTAAGATCTTCCTATTCAAAATAGTAAAAACAGTTATTCTGAAAACATGATACCAACGTACAGAGCAAGTCTGTGCATAACAGACTCCTTAAAATATTCAAGTCCTGTTCACGATACTCAGTACGTCAAGTGAAAATGCTGAACATTAAAAAAAAAATAAGCTTCATACTGGAAGGAAATACTGTGGAAGGACAACAGGATCACCACTGACAAGAGCCTAGATGTCACTATGAACTTAGCAAACAGGGAAGGAGGAGCTGCTCTTCTGTTTTGGATTCTGCATGTTTTCACTTACACAACTGAGCCAGAGATAATACTATGAACTGATATGAATTGCCCCTAAAATGCTGTGATTTAAAATTTTGATAACTTTATTTAAAAAAAAAAAATCAAAAATCAAAACCAAAAGCTACAAGAAGGTCTGGTAAAGTCCCTTCCCAACTAAGTTTCGCTGACATCAGCACAACGAAAAGACAGTCTAGCTTTCAGCCTCCAGAATACAAAAGAGAGAAGGCAAGAAGAGCTCAAAAGGCATCAACAGGCAAATCCTAATAATAATTAAACATGCGATACTAGTTCAGAACATTCTTCAGCTTTTGGAAGTTTACACAGAACTTCCATAAAGCAAGAACGTGTAAAAATGGATTGTTGCAGCAAATCAAGTGTAGAAATGAAATGCTCAAAGTACAACCTACTGGGAATCATGGTGTATGCAGGATCCAAGTCTAAACCCAAGACGCTGGACATGTACAAGCTTGCAACACATTTCCGTGTTCCTCACCCTACTCCTCTCCTCAGCTTCTATTCAGTTTATTTTCACTGTCAGAAGAGTCTGATGGAAAAAGCTTTATATACTGAGACAACGAACATAAAAGAACCAGCTTCCTCAGAAGCTAACATCTTAGAAAGAAGCAAATAATATGAAGATATATTAAACTCAATTGGGTATCAATATATGGAAAACCAACGGAAAGAATTAAAGTTACCGAAGCCAGTTGTTTATCACGTTAACTGCCAAGTCTTAAGGACAGCATACATGTTCTTCACTTCCCCTAATAAGGATGCAATTTATTAGCTTAAACTTCCAAAATAAAAATTAAATCCATTAATTTGTAATGAAGTAAGTGCATGTCCAAGGTTATTACCACCCAACTCACATTCATTAGACTGGACTAATTTGCTTACATCTCCAAGTCCTAAATTACACTCATTAAAAAAAAAAAGGCATTAGAAAACCATGTTTCCATTTGGTTTTATGGTACAACTGATGAGCCAATGCACATTAATTACATCACTATAAACAATCATGGATAAGGAGTTGGTTGGATGGTTGCACTCAGAGTTGCAGTCAACAGCTTGATGTCCAAGTGAGGCCGGTGACAAGTGGTGTTCCTCAGGGGTCGGTATTGGGATCAGCGCTGTTTAACAACTTTGTTGGCAACATGGGCAGTGGGATTGAGTGCATCCTCAGCAAGTTTGCCAATGACACCAAGCTGTGTGGTGTGGTTGACATGCTGGAGGGAAGGGATGCCATCCAGAGGGACCTTGACAGGCTTGAAAGATGGGCCTGTGCAAACCGCATGAAGTTCAACAAGGCCAAGTGCAAGGTCCTGCATATAGGTTGGGGCCATCCCAAGCACAACTACAGGCTGGGCGGAGAATGGATTGAGAGCAGTTCTGATGTGAAAGACTGGGGCTGTTGGTGGACAATAGGTTCAACATGAGCTGGCAACGCACACTCACAGCCCAGAGTGTCAACTATGTCCTGGGCTGCATCAAAAGCAGCGTGGCGAGCAGGTTGAGGGAGGGGATTCTTCCTTCTTGCCCTCTACTCTGCTCTCATAAGATCCCACCAGGAGTACTGCACCCAGCTCTGGGGTACAAGAAAGACATGGAGCTGTTGGAGCAAGTCCAGAGGAGGCCAGGAAGATGATCAGAGGGCTGGAGCATCTCTCCTATGAGGACAGGCTGAGAGAGTTGGGGTTGTTCAGCCTGGAGAAGAGAAGGCTCTTGGGAGACTTTATAGCACCCTTCCAGTACCTGAAGGGGCCCACAAGAATGCTGGAGAAGGACTGTTTACAAGGGCATGGAGTGATAGGACAAGGGGTAATGGCTTTAAACTAAATGAGGGTAGATTTAGATTAGATATTAGGAAGAAATTCTTCTCTGTGAGGGTGGTGAGGCACTGGACCGGGTTGCCCAGAGAGGTTGTGGAGGCCCCATCCCTGGAAGTATTTAAGACCAGGTTGGATGGGGCTTTGGGCAATGTGGTCTAGTGGAGGGTGTCCTTCCCATGGTGGGGGGTGGGAGGTGGAACTAGATGATCTTTAAGGTCCCTTCTAACCCAAACCACTTAATGATGCAATGAACTGTGCTTTTTTGGTAGTGGGCATTTTCAGAAACAGCAAATTTATACAGTGGTTTTGTTGCTTGAAAATTAGTATCTTGCTTATAGTTTGATGTAGAGATTCAGAAGCACTGTGCTAATGTGCTCCTGGAGCAGTAATGTGTAAGACTACAAAGTCTAATTTTGATAGGCTTTCTTACACGTTAAAAAATAGTTAAAGATTGTTCAAAAATGCAAAAGTTCTATGTCATAGTAAATGGTAGCTTAAGGTAACGTGCTAATAAGCTTAACACAGGACACCCTGTCAGGCCTACTAAAGAGTACCTCCAGAAAAGAACAGGATCATGCATCTGTACAAAACAATTACTCTTTCAAAGGCATTTCTTTTCACTACATACAATTGTAAGTTTTGCTCTTCAGACCAATTTGTTTTGTATTGCTGCTATCATTACGCTTGTGTGCATAACAGCTGAGATTTTTACAACAAATAACCAAATCTTTAATTACTCTATGTGGGATTATACTATAATTTCTGTCATGAGTAGTACAGTCAAAGTAAATTTGCTGATAGCTTAAATGCAATGGAAATGAGTTTTAAAGAAAATCTTGGTGCATTGGATCAGATTCAGCATGCAAGCAACTCCTATGGAAAACAAATATTAGGGTAAGTTAAGAGGTGTTATAAGTAGGTCATAGAAACAAGTTTAAGTAAGTGTTAAGTGGAAACGTAATATAAGTGACAAATTTGGTGTGCACTGGGATTGCAAAGCGAGCAACTTGCATACCAGAAGTATGCAGATGCTGCTAAAAAAAAACACCCTACCAACTGGACTGTAACAATAATTCAAGATTCTCTCTTTTTCCAGATTTTGCTTCCATATTGATTATTACATTAACCTAAAGCATGTTGAAATGGCATTAACAGATTCTGCACTGATTTTACAAACAGCATAGGTTTCCTCATCTCTTCGTGGAACTAATGCTTAATTATGAGGCACAATATTGACATTTCGTATCTTGTACTTCCAAAAAAGTGTAGCATTGTTATTTGTGCATGTTTCAGATAAGCAAGAAGAATTTTCAATTTTCATTCACAACAGTCTAAATACTACAGGCAGAGAGTCATTCTACAAATCTACTGGAGAACTATAAAAAACTTCTGAAAGAACTTTTAATCAAGTTATACTTTCTGATTCAGTCTAATTTATAAAATCTCACCTTGGAACTCAGAAAGAAAATTCTTGACAAAGGTTTATTGTGTCTGCCTTACCTAAAACTTCTGCAGTAGCCATAATTTCACATGTGTACATTGCTGCCATAAGCCTCTGTGGTTTTGCTTGCAAAGCGTAACGACAAGCTTCCTTCATGGTGGCAATCAGTTGTCCAGAGAAGGGACCATAACAATCTGCAAGTAAAACTTCTCCTTTGTGTTTACAGTTTTTCTCAGGTGATTTTGGAATGCTTTGACTGCTGTCCTGGTGTTCATTCACACTGCTAACTTCATCAGTGCAACTGCTTGTTAGAGTAGTATCTTGTTTAACTTCTATGGCATCACATTCCCCTGAATCCTGATTACTAGTTGACAGCGTCTCTCCAAATTTATTCATTTCCCATCTTTCTACTGTAAAACAAACACCCATTAGGGGTTCTTCACACATGGGACCTGAAAGTGTAGCCAGCTGAAATCCACTTACTATGCTGTTGTCAAAGTCTCTGTATTTACTTACTTCTTTCATAGCATTCCCAAGGCACTGCCACACAGACCTTCTATAGCCCTCAAAATTATATAACAAAATATTAGGCCCACACTTCCGTGGTCCAAACGACCAGATTTGATCAACAGCATTTCTCCACTTTCTTCCCTGCAGATTTTGCTCCAACTTTTGTTTGAATTCCTTGATCCTATCAAGAGTCTTCTGATTTATCTCATGGGTTTTTTTATCTTCATTCAGAGATGTGTTGAGTTGCTCCATCGTTCGAATTAAGTCACTGTTTTCTTCAAGAAGTCGAGTTACCTCCTCAGGAAGTGGTGTTGCTCTTACGCTGAGAGTAGCTTGCTTATTTGGAGTAGATATTGTAACAAGCCCATCTGAATTAACCTGAATTCCTTCAGGAATTTTATTTTGGTCCTCTTTCATTTGGTGTATGACAGCAACTTTCTGCTGTTTTCCTATTTCTTCATTCACCATATCAACTTTTGGAGGTCTTGTTATTGTCTCTCGGAATGGTATAATAGGTGCTGATACACTAATCTGTACCTTTGCAAACCTGTAAAATAAGGTTTAAAAATTAGTTTAAAATTTAAAAAAATACTTTTAAACTTGGGGTGGGGGAAGGAGGTAGGGCAATGGCCTTAACATGGAACATATATGTTCATGAATCAATCTGATTGCAACACAGATTCCTAGATAATGCACTTGAAACTCAAACTCTTAAAAGCGTTATATACTACAAAAAAGAAACATTGCCTCTTATATCTTCAGAAAGATTTGGAAAGGAACTGAAAAAAATAAAAACATTGCTGTGCCTCCATGTAAATCTCTGGTTCACCCAGATCTTGGCAACTATGTGCTGTTGTTCTCTCTCCTCAAATAAGATACCATAGAACTAGAAGAAAATGAGAATAAGGATGATCAAAGGTATGAAAGGACAAGTAGCTTTCATATGTTTCTAGGATACAACAGAGGTCTACAAAATTGTGAGGGACATGGGGAAGACTGATCAGGATTAACTCATAACCAAATCACAACAGGCCCTGAACTGAAAATGATTAAGGCCCAGGAAAGCATTATGGTTACTTTGGTTTTACTGTTCCCCAGACATTTGCTCTAGGCCACACTGCTGGAGACATGATACTGAGCAAGATGGGCACCCTTTTTGAACCAGTACACAGCTGTTCTACAGTGAGATGTTCTGAAAAGATTAAGCACTGGGTAAGCTGAACAGGCTCCTGTAAAGGAGTGTGGAGCCACAAGATTCTAAAATTTTGTGGGTTCAGATCAAATACTCTCTCTGCAGCTAGGAGCACTTGGAGAGCCGATACTCCCATTTTCTTCATACTTGTGTTTCAGCAGACTCAAATCTGCGCATGGAACTAGTACTTGCAACACAGAAGCAGAAGGAGGACTAATGTAGGGATAAAAAAAGCCCCTAATGACTTCTATTGTGATTAGCTAGTGGAAGCCTTAACCACTGTTCTCCTTACAAACCTGAAGGATCATCCTGAACTCTGATCTTGTAACAAATGTAAATATACAAAGCACTGTTCTGAAGGTAGAAATCAATGACTGCCTACATTGGAATGCCTTTAAATTGGCTTGAGGAAGGGAACAAATTTCAAGTGAAATAGCTACTCCTGACTATCACCATATGGACACATTCATTATAGAATTATGCCAGATAATTATTTCATGTATAGATCTGTCAGTAGTAGCAGCCTTTTCTCTGCTATAAAGCAAAACACAAGCCCTCTCCCTCATACATCCCACGTAGCTTTATATTGTAGTCACTTCAAAGAAAATTAAGTGATTTTTTTTTTAAATAAAGTTATTTACATGAGTACAGCTTAATACAAAATTAAAACATACACAAACTATGGGAGATAATTAAAATAAATTGACCATTAACTACAGACAAAAATTAAACCATCAATTCTATACCAGAAAACCCTATTATTTCAGATCATTAACCACTTTTCAGTTTGTTAGAAGAGTTTATATTGGAAGATTCTCAAAGATAATAAAACTTCTTAAAAGAAGAAAACAAACACATTTTTAATGCTGTGGATTCATCTTATTTTTGGACTAATTAAGAAAAGTTAAATTCAATCTTCACCTTTAAAGGACCACAGAAAGCACAAAGTAAAATGGGGTATGACACAGTAGGTGAAGATTTTGGTCTTTTTCCACACTAAAAGAAAGGAAAAAATCTTACCAATGTAGTTCAGTCTGTTTAACTATAACTAATCTATAGTCTGCTTTGCAAGCATACTAGCAATTTTTAAAGGAATTATTTTGGGTTAAGAGTTGAAAGATACAACCTAAAAAGTTTCTTTTTTATTTTAAGCTAAGTTGGGAAATACCCTACACAGTGAAGAAAACCTGTGTTGGAAATAAAAATACTTAAGCCCAGATGTTATCTACCTTTATTTATACTACATTCCTGCTAATGAATGTTTATATAGAACTATTTTACACAAATAGAAAGTTAGGGTTTGGATAAGGATAAGTCACCGATCCCTGTAAATCAGGAGCAGTTACATTTATTTTCATGCTGCTATAGTTTACATTCAAAAATAAAATTAATGAAAATCATACTGCAGTATGCATGACTTAAAGTATGAATTACATGATTGCATGGACATCTGTGAGGCAAATACAATGACATTCAGGAGCACTCATACTAAAGCTCTATCTCATTCTAAAGCTGAAATATTTTGCTTGTAATCAGTTTTAGAATAGCCACCACTCTGCCATAAGCCTCAGTTCTAATTAGTAGTACCTACAGCTAAAAGCTAGTAGCTGAACAGCTGCCTACAATAAAACCACCACAACTACCGCCACCTGAAATCATAGGTACTGATATCCAAGTAAACACAGCACAAAGGAACTCATCAGTTTTAATCTATATAATTTGAGCAGTGAGAAACAACCAAAGGCTATGTCTTTTGTGCTGTGGACTACACGGACCTAGGAGTTCTAAAGCAACGTTATTAAACTTATATTAAACTTTGTACTAAACCTTCATATGAGCTACAATTCATTGCATCAAAAATTGCTCTAAACCAGATTATTTTAGAAGCTATTAGTCTAAACTCCAAGAAAAGTGCAGCTTGAAGAAAAAAAATCTCAAGCTAGGATTGTGTCTGGATTTTTCTTGCAACTAAGCATTAAATAAAAACTGCCAGGGTTATTACGCAGGAAATGGAAGTGAAGCCCTCCTTTACTCAGGCAACCAGCATTATTAAGTTCACAGAAATAATTTTGTCCTTTGGACTGATAACCATTATTATAACAGTTTCATGATATAAAGTGATGCTTTAAAGTCAGCTGGAGCATTTTTGGCATATCAAATGTTGTGAGTGATGACAAGGAAAAAGGAAGAATGATTTATTTTATTTATCTGACAGACTCAAAGTTCAGAGTTGTGTATCATTCTTAACCACTCATGAGGTCTAAGTAAGTTCATTAAATGACAACAAAAGGAGTAAACAAAATTTTCTAAGTTCTGGTAAATTTTGGCAGTGAGAAAAAAGTTGCAGAGGAAAAGCAAAAGTAATTTTAAGTTTTATTTCCATGGGACTCCAAACCAGGAGATCTATCTTTTTTGCAGTTTTTCATGCACTTGTATATTATACTAAATAAACAAACAAAACCCACACACACTACCCCCACCATCTTCTTTCTCATCTTTGTTTCTCATTCTGAAACAAATCCCCTTATGCTTAGTATTTGCAATAGTCTTTGGACAGAAAGTTCTAAAAAATTCTATTGTAAAATGCAGAAAATGTTTAAAATAAAAAGGTCCAATTTAGTACTCTATTCGAAAAGAGCTAATTGGGAAGAAAAAATAAAAATAAATTTAGGGAAATTAAGCAGAACATCCTCAGTTAATCATTTAGATAAACACGGATGACTGATCTTTTATTTGTTTCCATATCTCTTCAGATCTTGACAATAAGTATCACTTGAACATAATTTTCTAAATACACACTGGGGAAGCTAAAATTAAATACGTGCCTTTGAAAAAGTTCGATTAAAATCTTGAGAAAGACAATTCAGTGTAGTTTCAACTCAGCAGAACCTCCTGTAATTATTTCTGTAATTATTCAAAAAATGGCAACTCTTCAAAACCCAGTTGATACAATGATGATGATGACCAGATCAGAATCCTGCCCCACTACTTTAAGTGTGACTTAAGCACTTAGAATAACCTTTCCCAATATTTTTGGGGAAAACCTTGTGGGTCACACTTTAAGAGTATTACATGCTGTCTCAATCCCTAGTTCACAATTTGCTATTCCAAACTATGTGTGCATAAAAGTTAAACATTTGTATAGAAACACACAGAGAGCTAATATAACTAACATTTCAGCCCACAGCTTTACCTCTCCACATTTTAATCATTAACTGAAGCAAGTTTACCACTGTCAGAGCTCACGTGGAATCCAAGAGGAATGGTGCAAGACAGGGATCTTCACTTTTCCTTCCACAAAATGGGGACAGAAGTAAGGGACAGTTCTTATCCCATGATCTAGTATGTAAGGGATGGCAGCTAAGATACACTAAGTTCTCAGAGATGGCTGGAAGGAGCATGAGCTAGTAAACACACTTGTTCCCAACTCCTTTTGGGAGCTGGTACACAAGTGAGAAAAAAGGCATCACGAACCATGTGTCAAGTCCAAGTGGGTCAATGGCAGGAGCCCTGCAAGTCTCTGCCTCCCGGTGTTTGTTGTTTCTGCTCACGATGCTACAAGCACAAAGCGTTGATGTGCTTTGGTAGTTTGACACACTGACAATGTCTTCTTGAGGGATACAAGTAAGGGACGCAACATAGTCCCTCCTGACAGTTTACAGTTAAAGCCAAATTATAGGACTACTCCGAAAAAAGCCAAAATTATGTTTACAAAAGCAAAGGTCAGGAATCTAAATATAAAGACTGCTACTAGCTGCTCACTATAACCCTATTTCCCCATCACATAGCTTTTTTTTTTTTTTCAAATTTTGACCAATGCCAATAATAAAGGTGTTTATGCATCTTGCTATGCAAACTGCAGCTGGTACAACCAGTTTTGCTCTATTTAACACATTACATTCAAGTGATGCGTATCAATAAATAATACTGTTTTTAAAAGCAGTAAATATGTGTTGCACTAAGCTGCAATGAGGATAACCATTAAAACATACATCCAATTTTACAAGTGATCCAGTCTAACTTCCATAAGTGATTGCTGTCTAATATTAACTGGAATGAATATGAGCACAGTAAGACAGACATTTGACAATCCATCATCAGGTTTGCTTTTTGATTTAGAAAATGACAGTAAATGCATGAGGACAGAAGTATCAGAATTTTTTTAGTAAATTAAGTTATAGGAAACGACTGGGTCAGACAACTATTCTTCTACCATTTGAAGAAACATTAGAAGATACTAAATGCATGCATTCATACTTGCAGAAAATACTGCTCATGAGTAAGAGAAGAGATTAACACTTAAAAAAAAAAAGCAATGCGAAGAGCAAAGAACAGGATAGAGTGTGCACATACAATTATGGTCTTGTTGCTTTCTAATTTTTGAGAGTTCATTTATCAGACATGATTCCCCTCACAGTTTTTATTTTGTACAAATGGTACGTTACATTCTTAATTGGACTCTTGAACCTATTGCAATTTATCATTTCTAGAAAATGCCCAAAAGGTATACAAATTGTATGAAAGTAATGAGCTAGTGGCTTCTGACCAACTGCAGGTAATTTTATAGCTACAGAAAGGTATATTTATGATCCAATGGTAAAATCTGTTGGTGGACGAAGCTTCTATTTTACCAAAATATAAGTCAAAGATATGCATCTGACAAAGAAAAACAACAGACATCTATTGAACCAAAAATATTTCTTCCTCCTTGCCCCTCTAACCTTTCTTTCAGGTCATCCAAGCAACGCTGAAGATGAACTTCTCCTGCTGTCACTAGCACATGCTCTCCTGTCTCCTGGATTAAAACTTGGACACACGGATCAGCTTGGTTTAAAAGCTTCATTCCTCTGACCAGCTGAGGCATATCACCTGGCAAAATATGGTATTATTAACAAAGAAATACTGAAGAAGGAATATATGAAGTAGTATATACTTAAAAAGAGAAAGAGTAACACTCATTTTTATGGAAGTCTAAACACAAATACATTTTTTTAGGAATACTCAAAAACTTTCAGCTAAGTTCTGAGGTCTTTCTGTGGGCAAATTTCAGCTTATGAGTCATAAAGAGTGGTATGGTTTAAGAGCAGCAACTGAAGACGTAAACTCTACTCATAATTTGTCACCAAAGATTTATGTACTGATGATAAAATTCACATTATACAATCATAACCATGGTACACATTTGAATGGATTGCACATTTTTGTTTTACATAGTTTTACAACAGGTTTAGTATACCAAGCTAGCTATTGACTATGATTATGTTATATTGCTTCCTATAGACAATTAACTACAGATACAGCTCACAACCAATAAAAAACTTCAATGTTATCAATATGAAGTGATTAAAAATTTCAGTATTTCACTCCTCATTTTCACAAATTATCAAGAGATGTAACCTTTCTTATTTATTACAACTGCATAAAGTCATCTTTCAGTAAGTAATTGTATTTCTTTGCAATCTTTCATGGCTAAGTGTAGCAACCTGTAATTGCTAATGCTTAAAATGCTCCAAAGACATAAATAATAACATATTAACTTTACTAAAATAAAAGCAAAAACAATTCCATATGGATTAATTAGAAGGCATAAGAGTGAATGAAGCACAGGAAGGATTTAAACTAGCTGGAAGCCACTGAAAAGCTTTAAGGCTATTACAACCTGAAAAGAGGAAAAATGAGGAATGTGAGAGCTTCTCAGTGAAACATAACACAGCTGTCCCTAAAATGAAGGTGTTTAAAAAGAGTTGCCTTAAAGTCAATGGAAAATGAACAACCACAGCGGAGTCAAATTTGGCTAGATTACATCAAAGCTATGCATAAACACCTCACATCAGCAGCCTTTCATAATTAATACAATTAAAAAATTAATTATGATTCCTTTTTCTTATGTTATATAAAGTATACCCACAGGCTTTCCAGGAATGCATATTCATAATCAGAAGGAAGAGTGACATTCAACTTGTCATTCTCTTGGAGACTAGTAAAAGAAATACAATATTGTATATTTAATGCTAAGCTTGTAAGGGTATAATAGAAAAGTACCCTTGAAAACTAGACATGAAAATAAACAAAAAGTGGAAAAAACACAGTGTTAATTCACATGGCCAACACAGTTGAACACAGACTTTCAACCTTGTCTCCTGCATTTAAGCCCACTGAGAGGGACGAGTAGATATTTATTCTTTTTTCTTTTAAAGCTTACAGTAACCATACAGGAAGATTTTGGCATGAATGTGAAGACATGCGGTAATTTGGTAAAATACAGGGAAATAATTTGTATTTACTTGAGTAATTTTTCCAAATAAGCAGATGCAGTTTTGAAGTAGGTTCACTGTGGAAATCCAAGGCACCCGTATGTGACAATGTCCTAGGCCACCACAAGACTATACGCAACTCACTGGACAATTGACTGCTTTCAAGCTGAGCCTGCAATGGCCAAATTTTGCTTGTCTTCCTGTTATTACAAGCAGCAGCTGATTTTCAGGAAACTTTTCTACGTGTAGCTATCTGTCACTAACAAATTCAGTTCAAACCATAGATTCAGAGGGAGAAAAAATTAAGCAATAGTGTAAGAATGATACAACTTCATTTTCTTAAGGAAAAAAAAAATTACTCAAAAAATTGTAGTTCTAGAATTACATTCCTTTAACATTTTTAACTTAATACTACACTCAGTAGAACCAGTAATTTCCAATACCTTCAAAACTGATTTAACAAATGCAGGATGGACAATATATGACTATTCGTTATTCAAACGGACAGGACAAATAGCTGCTGTCCAATCACTTTCTAAAAAATCACGGAATCTTAGTGTTAAGAATATTTTGTAAGTGAAAAGAAAGCTGGATATCTTGGTTCTAACAACACTACAACAACAAATGGAAATAGGGCTAAAATTCAAATATAGCCAGATATACTACTCTCTGATTGGGGGAGAATCAACTAGAAGCAGTACTGCAAATCTGTACCACGAGCTTAATGATGCAGCTTAAAAGAATGCCAGCAGAAGTGAAAAACCCGAAGATATACTTACCTTCACAGTAAAGGAATAGTGAACCTTTAGCATCATGTACTGTCTTACTTGTGGAACAGCTAAGTCTGACCACAAAGGGCACAACAAGGTCTTCTGTAAATCCTCACCTACCGAGACATGAGCTAGCCAGCTAGAAGAGTTCACAAGGACAACAAAGTATGGCCTCTAGGCAACATACATGTTTGTTTTATGCTGGGTCAGGCTCTGGTTCAGTGGATACATAATAAACTAGCCAAATCACTAAGGGTGCTGCATTGCTACCACACTGAATTTGCGTTACTATCCCCATTCTCCTTTAAACTTACTTGGATGTTTCGGTTCAACAGCTACCCGTACAATCGGTGTAGCTTCAAAGTTGAGAGGTGTAAATGGTGGACAAGCTGGCGACGTTGACAATGTTGCAGACTTCAGCACAAAATCCTGCAGGCCTCCTATTCCTAATAGAAATTGGAAAAAGTAAAGCAAAACAACAAAAAATCACCCACTGCCATATTAAATGAGACTAAAGATGTGAACATCAAGTTTAAAAAAAGCCAAAATTATTCTAATTACAAAAATCAGGTTAAAAAAATCACTCACTGTTCATTTAAAGTATCTGTTAAAAATATTTGTACACAACCTGGGTACTCAAGTCTCTGGTGTGACATTTGATATGCAGTCTCACAGTTCCATTGCATTCGCTCTGTATTTTAAAAAGGCATGTTTATAACGCTGAAGAACAGAAAGGACATTAGGACTTATTTCCCTTCTAATACGTCCAATCCTTTGTACAGCTCAGACATTTTTGGTGGTTTAAATTTAGAAAAATTTAGATTGCCAGAGCCCTCCAAAGGTCATCTAGTCCAACCTCCAGCCCAAAGCAGGGCTAACTTCAGTCAGATCAAGTTGCTCAGGGCCTTGTCCAGTCAAGTTTAAAACCTTTAATGATGAAGACTGTACAGCCTCTATTGGCAAGCTCATCCAGTGCTAAATAACTCTTATTGTGAAGAATGCTTTTTTTTTCCCCTCCTTCCTACCCCTTCCCACTCCCCTTTTATGCCCATTTGGGATTCTCCTTTTCTGCAACTTGAATCTTGTAAAATTTAATTTACCACATAGTAAGCTATTAATTCTAATCCTAATATATTTTATAATGCTGGCAAGTTGGAGAAAACAGAACGTGAATTGTAGTGATAAGAAAAAATATAGAAAAAATATTAGCTATAAATCTGCAAAATAGCTGCTGTAAATGCATATGTAGTCTTGGCTGGCTGGCTGGCACATTTAAGACAATTTGAAATTATTGCCTTCAAATTCCTAACCAACAGGACATCATTCATAATTTAGTCAGAGCTATAAAAACACTACCAGAAGTGTTTGAGTAATAAAGACAACAAATAAATCTGATATTGATACATAGTCACTTTTCCCGATTCTCCTTCAATCGTAAGCAGTGAGCATTGCAGTACTTCTAATACAGTACAAACTAAACGCACGCGTAACTTATTGTAAGAAAACTGAAACCTTTGCTCATAATCTATACTGCTTAAAAATTAAATTTGCATTTGTAGATTGCAGTGTATTTGTGCTCCTTCCTCCTCATTCTCCCCTTCATGTCCAAGTAGTGATAAGCAGAGAAGTTCTCAAACCCAGCTCCCCATTATCACCCTAAAACTTTTCCAGGTTCATTTTTTGGCTTAGTCTTCTTTATTTGAAGCCAGAAACAAAGAGGGTAAGCTTCCACCCTATGAGATCATGAGGGAGTTTAAACTGTGAAGAGCCAGTCTGGTGCAGAGTTATCATCTGCACAATCAGGCTGTTTCTACAGCTCTGTAGGCTGAATGTCTGGCCAGTAGGATATGCCAAAACCCAAAATGTCACTCTTTAACAAAACCTGCCTTAAAATAACTGGAGGCAGAACAACATTCAACAGCTTTAAATGCAAGATAGCAGATGCTACAAAGAAAATAAATGTGTATAAACTCTGCATTGCACCTGACCTATGACCAGCATGTTTTTCCTCTTTTTCACTTATTCAACATGTGGTTTGAATGAAAAACAAATGCTGGATCATCATTACCACCAGGGACTGAGAAAAGGGATGGGTCCATTTTATTCTGATCTTCTCCAGCTGGTAAAAAGAAAATTATTTAGAGTGGGAGGTGAACAGCTTCTTTTCACAGTGTAACATGAACCAGAGAAATCAAATTACCAATCTTACTTCAGATAAACTCACTCTTTTCTTGCCACACATTACAGTACTCTTAACGACCATAACGAAAACTTAAAGCTCTCTGCTCTTTTGCGTTTGAAGGTAAAAGTACACAAATTATACTAGTGTCTGGCAACAACAATATACTAAAAATCAAAAACTGTCAGTTTTCATGAAAATCTGTTAAGCTTACAACCTGAGCGTTTTAATTGCTTAACTGTGTGAGCTAGCATAGAGCAGTGTCCAGCCCTGATGAATCTATTTAATTTACAAATTCTTAGTAATGAATGTTGGCAAAAAAAAATTCATAGATTAAAGGTTCTTGGACACTTTTTGGCATAATATGACTATGAGTAAGTAACTGCTAATGTATTTTCTGAATAATAGTAGACGAAGACATAACACAACTAATTCCAAAGTACCACATGACATGGAATGGAAGAATTCTACTAATTATGCTGATACAGCAATCCTAAACTTACTTATTGTTCATCCCACCAAAATGTACACATACTACTTAAGATATTAATATGTTAATTACTTGGAGTTAGAAAAGCCACACCAAAATTAAGCTTATAAATATGCCTTCCATTCTAAGATTGGTTTTGTCCTGTATGCCTTCCATTCTAAGATTGGTTTTGTCCTGTTCAGCCCTTGAAGAAAGACACCATTATAACACACACATTTTACTTCACATTTCCTTTTGTGGTACCGTAATTTTCAAAAAGAAAGTAACCAAAAGTAAGAAAAATACTGCTTAGGCAAGGAAGGTGAGACAAACTACTGCTCTTTTATTTTACGTTAGCTTGAAAAATTAAACGCTAAAAAGCATTGCAAGTATTTTTGAATAGTCACCTCTCAAAGAACAACCTAGACTACAAAGCATGCAGTCTGTCACACACAGACATGTGCTCCAGTAAGCAGTTTGTTGTACATTGCTTTTATTTATGGATTGATTTTTAAGAGAAGCTGGAGTTAGAAATGTCTATAGGAATTTTTAAACATTAGTATTAACTTGATAATGAAATGGCTTCTTTTTAGCCTGCGGTGTGTCACGTAATTTCTATACAAAAGAAAATGCTGAATTCTGACTATTCAGGGGAGTGTGTAAACTTCAGACACAAGAATTTATTAAAAACTCCCTATTAGAAATATCACATACTTTGCTATGTACTGTGTAACACTAATTCTAACAATATACTTGGTAGCAAAGACTTTTCTTCCCAGTCAGGAGCCAAATCACCGTTACAGATTTTATAATGTAAGGCAAAGAGCCATATGTACTAAACAGTTACTACTATAAGTATCTGTTTTTCTCATGCATAGTCCTGCTGAGATTAAGGGAATTACAGTGTAGAGAACTGCAAAGCAAGCTACCCATGCTGAAAAGTCAAGCCTACCAAGGGATACCACATGATATGTGACACTAAGCATGAGACAAGATTATTTTTTCTGAAATTTGTCATCTAAATGCTTTGCTCCTACTGCAAAATAATATTTCTGTTTTGAAAAAGCATTCCCGCATACTACTGGTCAATAAAGAAACACAGTACTTGAACTCAACTGGTCTTGAACAATAACAGGCACTGAAAAATACCACTCGCCAGGGCTCTGACTATGTGCCAACAACTTCACTGAAAGAAAGGTAATTTTGCAAAGCTTAACATTCAGATAGAAACACCCAGACAGAGCAGCATTAGCTCTACGAACTTGATACCATCTTTAAAAGAAACAGGCAAGACTTCAAATATGATGTAGAAGTTACTCCTGGGGAGACTGCAATTGGACACATGAGGAAAATTTTTCACAATGAGAACAATTGGAATAATCTCCCCGGGGAAGTGGTGGATTCCTCAACATTGGACACTTAAGATTTGGCTGGACAGGGTGCTGGGCCATCTTGTCTAGACTGAGCTTTTGCCAAGAAAGGTTGGCCCAGATGATCCTTGAGGTCCTTTCCAGCCTAGTATTCTATGCTTCATATAATTTTTAAAAGATTACAAATTATCATCTCACCTCTCTCGTTCTAAAGAAGCCAATCCTACACGATTGTTTATCAAACTGCTTGTTGCCAGCATATATTAAGAGTATTGTCCATATTTATAGAAATGTAACCACTTACTTTTTACATAGATTATATCCAGATTACTCTGACAAATCATTCACAGTGACCAACAATAAATATATTTCTAAATATTAAAGTTATTATTTCAATAGTAATTGTCAATCTGTAGGTTGAAAATAAGACTTCCTCTTAACAGACAAGGAACTCATTAAAAGCCTTTGAGATAATGTTAAGAAAGACTTTCCAAGTTTGGTTGTCATTTAAAATGAGACCAAATTATGGTGTATATCAGGGAGAATTATTACACAGATGGAGGCACGTGAGATTTACAAAGGTCCTTCTTTTGTTGAGTTCTATTACTTGCCCTAGAAAATAAGAATACTAAATCAAGTATATACCTACTTGTATCACCAGTGTTTTTACCACATGCTAGAAATGGTAAAAATCAGTAAGATAGAAATGGTAAAAATCGGTAAGAACATCACGACTGAAATTTTCAAAATGGGTAAGAGATTTAAGACATGTCTCCATTTACTCTTCAGTTCTGTATCTTGCTGGTAACCACTATACCTTAGACACTAATTTTGCAGCCTTTAAAGATAAAGTACACTTTTCCAGCTCAATTCAGCTATAAAGATCTGAACACATAATAGATCAATTTGAAGATATATGCAATTAGTTTTCCTTGATGTAGAAAGATTTAGCATTTAATATTCTTTCAAGATGCAAAAAATGAAGCACACAACCACCACGCATAACTTTTTCCATCAGATAAGGAAATAATCTAGTTTGCAGTGTGAAAATCAAAAAAAGAAAGCTGTTTAAATTTTACTTCTGCCACATTGTTACAAGCCTCAGCACATGAGTTCAGTGGATCTTCATCTTCTTTCACTGATGATATCAGCACTTAAGAATCCTCGGCTGCTTTCGTAAGGAACTAAAGCAAAAAGCTAACATTAATCTTCCCAGTGAGGGTCTGCCTCCACTGAAATGTATCATTTCTTATCGATGTTGTTTGTTTAGAAAGATTAAGACTTTACAATACGCAAAGCCTCCTGGTTTAAATGCTCCATGCACTGCGCTATGTATCAGTGAAGAAAGATCATGCAAGCTCTTTCATGTAAAAGGAGGTGTGATGCAAACTTTTGTAAATCTACGCAATCTGAAATCTTAAAACGAGCATGTGCTTTTTGCTTCAAAGGGAGTGTACAAACAGACTAAGACCTCTATAATTTTCTTTGGGCAGTAATACGAATACTTTTTTTTCCTCCCTAATGAGAGACATTTGAAAAGAAGTATTTTTAAAAGGTGTTTTAAAAAACAAGTATTAAAAAATAAATTCAGAAATCCACCTTAAAAATATGATTGGCTTTAGATGTTTCCAGTTTCTCCTTAAATAGGCTAAAAGCCAACTAAAACAGGCAAAATGTATTTGCCAAATGATATTAAAACAATAAAAAAAAAATAATGAAAATAACTCCATATCAATCATCATTCTCCCTCAAATCTATCCACAGAATTCTCCTTTTCCCAATACCTAGCATAAGCCTAGAAAAGATTATACCATTGGCACACTGTTGCCTACTAGGGTGACTAATATTGGTTCACTGTTTCCATGTACACTTTAAGTGTCAGCCTTCATCCTTCCATTACTATCCCTAAAAATAAAAAAAGAATTAAAAAAAAGTGAAGGGATTTTGCAATGGCAAACTGGCTTTTGGTAGGATTAAACTTGGTTACAATAGTACACCTTTTATATTTGAGGAATGTTAGAACATTTTACAAATTACTGGGATTAAATGATGGTAACTGTAGGGACTTTGGACAAGCAGCTCCTATGGCTTAAGAATACCTTGTATTATACATTTATCGCCTCAGATTTTAAGCATGTTTCTCTTGAGTCTCATGGGCACTGCAGAGAGATATCTGAGGGCAGAACTTGACCTTTCTATATTAGAAACTGTTTCTGGAAAGGAAGGGAATGTAAATCAAGACAGAGACCACATTCTAGTTGAGATTTCATCAACTTTTTTCCATAATACAGACCACATGTTAGCACAGATTGCCGGTGAGCCTCCTCTTCTCATCTGTAATTGTGCACTTCCCCATAGTTGTTCTTACTTGCTTCTAAGGCAAGTGATATTGCTTGTATGGAAAACATAATATTGTTAAGTATGTGCATGATTTCAGCTGTTCTCAGTACTTTCCAATCATTTTGCAGAAAAAAATTAATTCAACACTTTCTTTTGTATTTCATTTCCTCCTTCCCAACATGGGGTTTTTTTGAACTGAATCTCTAAAAATCACCAGTGTCCAATAGACTGTAGAAGCCTCTGTCTCAGTTTCTTCATGAGTTTCAAAGAAACAAGTTCTACCTAAATATGTGCTGGAGATTAACAAGCAGAAACATGAATTCAGTTCCTCAGTACAAAGGTGTTAAGTTGTACTGTAGAATCTTACTTCTAGGTCCACAGCAGTCTGAGGACAAATTGAGCATAACTTTCTGATCAGATGAGAATAAACTCAGCCGTATTATTGATAATGGTATAACAAAATTCCCTCTCTCCAAGGGACACAATCATGCAATAAGACATTAAATGCAATAAGCGACTTGTGACACAAGAATCATAGAATGGTTTGGGTTGGAAGGGACCTTAAAGATCATCTAGTTCCAACCCCCCTCCTGCAGGCAGGGACACCCTCCACGAGACCACATTGCCCAAAGCCCCATCCAACCTGGTCTTAAATACTTCCAGGGATGGGGCCTCCACAACCTCTCTGGGCAACCCGGTCCAGTGCCTCACCACCCTCACAGAGAAGAATTTCTTCCTAATATCTAATCTAAATCTACCCTCATTTAGTTTAAAGCCATTACCCCTTGTCCTATCACTCCATGCCCTTGTAAACAGTCCTTCTCCAGCATTCTTGTGGGCCCCTTCAGGTACTGGAAGGGTGCTATAAAGTCTCCCAAGAGCCTTCTCTTCTCCAGGCTGAACAACCCCAACTCTCTCAGCCTGTCCTCATAGGAGAGATGCTCCAGCCCTCTGATCATCTTCCTGGCCTCCTCTGGACTTGCTCCAACAGCTCCATGTCTTTCTTGTACCCCAGACCTGGGTGCAGTACTCCTGGTGGGATCTTAAGAGAGCAGAGGGGCAGGATCACCTCCCTTGACCTGCTGGTCACGCCTTTTTTGATGCAGCCCAGGACACAGCTGGCTTTCTGGGCTGCAAGCGCACACTGTCGGCTCGTGTTGAGCTTCTCATCAATCAATACCCTCAAGTCCTTCTCCTCAAGGCTGCTTTCAATCCATTCCTTGCCCAGCCTATAGTCGTGCTTGGGATTGTGCCGACCCACGTGCAGGACCTTGCACTTGGCCTTGTTGAACTCCATGCAGTTCGCATGGGCCCACCTCTCCCATCTGTCAAGTTCCCTCTGGATGGCATCCCTTCCCTCCAGCATGTCAACCACACCACACTGCTTGGTGTCATTGGCAAACTTGCTGTGGATGCACTCGATCCCACTGCCCATGTTGCTAACAAATATGTTAAACAGTGCCAGTCCCAGCACCGATCCCTGAGGAACGCCACTCGTAACTGGTCTCCACTTGGACATTGAGCCGTTGACCACAACCCTTTTGAGTGCGACCATCCATCCATCCAATTCCTTATCCACTGAGTGGTCCATCCATGTCTCTCCAATTTAGAGACAAGGATGTAATGCGGGACAGTGTCAAATGCCTTCCACAAGTCCGCGAAGAAACATCTCAATACTTTACTACTGAATCATCGAGTAGTAAAAGAGGAAAAAGTGCATTGAGTTCTTTTAGGAAAAAGACTAGCAGTTCAAAGAACTTAGTTGTCTGCTTTTAGAAGAACTGCAAGGAAAGCAATAATATGATCTAATAGCATGTTCCACTAAAATCTCCTATCGCAAGGTTATAGTTTTGAAGAGGATTGCAAACATATATAATGAGTAAACAAGCATCATTTATCACCTGCTGAGATTCTTCGGGAAAAAAACCCAATATATTTCATTAAGTCTTTAGACTGCATGATAACATACGTCTCCTAACTTGTTCATTGAGTTGAAATTGTAATTATGATCTCCTATACTTTTCTCAGACCAGACTAAAAACAAGTTCAAGCAAACTATTAAAAAAAACCTTTTCATTAAATGGTAACATCTTTAAAATGATCAAGCGAATCGATAAGGATCTACCTGCACCCAGTCTTTGTGAAAAAAGCAGACACCAAAGCTGAGTCAGGAATTTGCTTGCTAAAATACAAATTTACCTTAAAGTAAACAGAATTAAACCAAAATCAGAACATTCCAAATCTGACTTCTTGGTTTATAAATAGGTGTAGTCAAAATGAAATATTGATTTCTTTAAGTTGCTTAATGAGGCAAATAAATATAGAAGATGAAAGTATTTCTAATAATGATGTTTTTCTTATGCTACAGAATTATTTCATTTGTCATGCCATACTAAGTTTTGGAGCTCAAAACTAAAGTAAATGATCCTGATTTTTATATATTTATGGTTAAACTTAATTATATCACAGAAACTTAGAAAGAAAGTTCCTGCTTAGATCTGTAACCCACCCCCACTCCTCTTTACTTATTATGAAATCAATTCACTCATAGCTTCACAAAAAAAAAGTAGAAAAAATATCTTTACTCCAATTTAAGTTACTTTAACCTTTTAACTGTAAAGTATTCTTGATAAAGGCACTAAACGGTACCTTTTGTGGTTCTATAAAAATGTTAGTAGTTCTACTCAGCAGTATACATGTGATAAATTTTGCCTGAGCCCACACATTCTAATTCCTTTCCACACACCAGCTCAACTTGACACCACTTCTAAGCAGCAATACCTAACAACAGTAAATATGTGGACAGATCTTTGTACAATGTGACCACATAGGCACTGAAAGTCACTTCAGTTAGCCTGTACATCAAATTAATACTTCCATTATAGCATGTGGAAAGCATTTAGCACCATACAAAACTATTCAAGGGTTTCTGAAACACCAACCAACTTTTAGACTTATAATTACTTTGAATAAATGATTTTAATTTGACCTGACAGCAACGCAGCTGAATTTACTTAATTTTTTTTAAATGACTACCAGAACTTCAGAGGCAGTTCAACATGGGTTTTGTCCCTGAAAAAAATCAAATTTAGAAATGGTTGTTTCAACATATTTACTTTGATAAACTAAAAGTTTTCTGAAATGCTGATTTGTTGGGGTTTTTATTAGTAGTAGTCAATATGCTTTTGTAAATAAATTCGTGAAATTGTATATTGTACTGGAAAACAGATCAGCTGAATTCAAATGGAACATCCCATGCAAGAGAAAAAAATTTGCCCAGCAATCCTCTTAAAGGAAAAAGAAAGCCTTCTAGATAACACAGCATTAACTACGCTCTCTAAAGAGAATATGTATTTTTTGGAAATGAGAAATGTCTCACAGGTGTAGGTCTCGATATTGCTAGGAAGCCCTTCTACTTTGTCCCACAGATAGACACATACTAGTCATCTACTTATGATTTCTACTGGTTCAATGAGAAAAGCATTTCACAAAAAAGTTCTTTCATTTGTAATTCCTGTATTGAAACTCTCCAAGACTTCAGCTATAATGTTGACGTCTGCCTTGTAGAAGACAGAAAAAGATGGGGCTAGTGAATCTTCATAAAGCTGTTTTGTACAAAGTCATAAATTGATAATAAATCTTATCCATGAAGAACCCCACACAATATTTTAACATTTTTATGAGAGTACTTGAGGCAAGATGCACGTGAGTGAAGATCTAAAGTTCATTAGGGTTTTGAGCACAATAGCAAACTGAATTCTTCTAATTTCTTGTCCAAATGCTTCCCACAAAAGAGCACAATAACTAATCTCAGATAATTGATCAATTACATCAAATGATTTCTTCATAAATCAGACTAGTTAGAGCATAGTCTAAAAACCAACCGACCATTAAGAGAAAATGCCATTGTAGGCTTTATTCAGTTTAAGTAATGTGTCCTGAAAATGGGCAGACTTCATGTATATACTGGTTTCATAAATTGAAGTTTATAATATATAAGTAACATCTGTTACTTCCCAGAATCAATTATAAGCAGTGTTAAAATTAATGAGGCCTTCAGGCACTGATCTGGCAAGGAATTCATTTTAATCTGTAAAAGTCTTGGAGGTTTTGTCATGTTTGCCTAGAAAAAGCTACACGAACATATTGCTACAAGTTCTGCATTACATATCCTAGGTATATGGGGAATTTAGAATCTACTACTAGAAGTACCAATTACAAAAGACAATGGTAGTTAGTCTAAAAGCTCATTAAATTTTGTCCACCCTTGTGTTGATTTTAGAATTTGTTTAACTGTAGAATCCCAATATACTTGATTTACATTTCATCAGTTAAAAAAAAGAATATGAGGCCTTTATCATTCAATACATCAGGTAAATGCAAAGACAGACTAATCAGTTCCTAGGATATTTCAGACATCACAAGCAGAAGCAGCATACTAATTACCAAATGTGTACAATATCCTGTGGGAAATGCCCTACTGAGTCATTGACCATTTATCCTGTTAACTTGTAAGACATGCGAGTAACTAATTAAAATTCAATTTTCCAAGACCTGACCCAATATCTAATACTCTCCTTTAAAGGCAACCCCGCTGTCCCCCTTACATCTCCCTATAAGTGATTTCTGCTTGCTTATTTTGTTGCCTTGGGAAATATGGCTTGAACTGTTCCAAACTACAATGAATAATGGATCATTTCAGTCTACAGTATGCAGAAGTTGATGTTTATTTTGAATACAATAATTTTCAAGAAAGATAAAAAGCTGAAAGAAACTTTCAAATAGCTCATTTGCCATTACAAGCAATAATATTTAGGGGAATAATTAATTAGAAGAAAGATTTTAACAAAAGAATGAACCTTTCCAATGCCTCAAATTGGGACTATTTGACATAATGGGTGTACAAACAGATGGCATGAGGGGGAACAGGGAATGCCTTAAATACACTTCTTATATCAGCAGCTCCAATTTAATAGTAAAATAAATTCTAAAATAAACAGAAAATGCATTCAAATAAAAAAAAAATAAAATTACTGCCACATGAAAACCTACAACTGGGCCATTAATACTGATCTCAGAGTGAAAGGCAGAGATACGCTCAAAACACATCAAATAAAATTGAGCTAGAATACTGACAAACTTTGAGTGAAAAATAGATAAAGAATTCCAGAAAGTTATTTCAAACCACACACATTAATCATCAACAAAAGTACCTAAGAAATCCAAAATAATAAAATTCTGGAGAAAATGTTCTGCTAGCCCATCATTATTCTGGTTAACACAGAGCTTTGTCACAGCAATAAAAAAAATTCTTATTTTTCCACAAAATAAAGCTATACTTAAATCATGAATTTTACAAGTCAGCTTCACATTAAGTATTTCTGGCAGTCTGTATCTGTGTAAACTAAGCATACCAAAATCATGTCTATTTAAAACACTACAAAAACCCCCCTAAAACATTAAGACTACTACTCCTTATCTCCCCAAACTTTTTTCCCCAAAGGAAAAAAGACTGACATATCCCCTCTAATTTCCAATTACTTCAGTTAATGTATCATTAAGAGTTAGTACTGAAATTCATAGTCCATATAACTTTGACTTGCTAAAATACTGCAAAATATTAACTTTTATTAGCTCTAGGTCAAAAAGAAAATGGGAAAAAATATACAGATCATTCCTAAAATACGAGAATTCTTAAGACTACTACAGAAGACACATAATTTAATTGGTCATTAAAACATTGCTCTATTTCAAAACGGAGCAAAATAATTAAATGGAACTAATCTTGATTTTTAATGCCCCCTTGCAAAAAAGTAACTAATACGATTTAATTTTATTTACATCCCATCAGTCTACATGCAATGATAACATCCCCAACATTGCTCTCTTCATCTGTTAAAAACAGGCATAAGTCTTATACTGAAAAAGATACCAGGAAGGGAGCTTGGAGCTTTAGTATCTCCAGTTCTGTAAAACTCTTAGTATTTAATTTCCTTTTCAGCAGTAATAACACCAGTCACCAAGTGCTTCATTTGCATTAGAGGATGAAAGGAAAAGAGAACCCATTCCAAAAGGTAGTCTAAGAACACCATCTCAAACGCAGCTAGGATGACCTAACAGCCAGCTGCTATCGAAAAGGAATCCTGCCCCCAGTTCATGCTGCCCAGCAGCAGCACTAGCATTTGTCAGACTCTGGGTGAGCCAATTCAGAATACTAAATAAACAGAGTAAAATCAACCTAATAAAAAGGCAATTTCCCTTCTCACCCAATTTTTAGTCCCTCAACTAAGGAAGCATTAATACATTTCTAAGAGACACTGCTTCTGACATGCTGTCCAAGAAAAAGCTAATCAACATATTAATCACAGTGAAACTCCTATGGCACGATGAAGCCAACCAGAAATACAGGTTTAACAATCAGCATATAATAAAACTAGTTAAGAGACCTTTTTTCCCCCTCTCATCCATACAGAAAGTGGAGCTAGCATCTCATGGTCCTGAAACAAGTTAATTTGTCTCCATGCCCCACCACTACCCCCTCAGAAACTAGACCAGTCTGGCAAACATTTTGCTGAGTAAGCAGAAGAGTCCACATATGTGGTATCATGTATCACCCAGAAGCAACAGCAGTGACTCGCCTGCTGCTTCAAGACAAAGCAAAACCTTACAACATAGAATGTCAGCTGCCTTTCCAAACAAAAGAAACACGGCCATTTGCCACTGCTAGATAACAGCTTTAAATGCTTTGGAAGAGTTCTGGGTAGATGAACCTTCTACTAAAAACAAAAAGCATTTCTGCTAAAAATGGCTGATTACTTAAATGACTTTTTTTTGGTTAAGAAGCAACGCTTCCAAGACATGTCATACTTCCTGATGGGATTATGTACACAAAAGATCCTCTTAAAAATGGAGTGTGTTTTTAGTCTCATTTCCAAAGTAAACACAACTCCTCTAATCACACAGTCTCCCCTCAACAACTTTTAAATATGTTGTCAATTTCCACTAAGTTTACCAGTGAGAGGGAGGTAAGGGTTCAGATATAATTAAGTTTCCACAACTTATGTAAAATCAATGGCTAAGTACCGAAGGGAGACCAAAATTGGTGAGCTCACTGAAAAAAGGGCAGGCGAAACACAATCATTACATATCCCGCTTGGAAGCAGCTGCCTGGTGACCAGCACACGCATCCTGGCTGGCCAACTGGGACACACACAACTGTGGGATAGGCGTAGCTTAGAGGGAAGCCGAGGATTTTAAGGACACCAGTCCACAGGAATCCAGACTTTGTTAGTATCACTGCTCAGAGAACTTGTTTTTTGAGCACGTCACAAAACAATTAGTGTTTTGTGTAAAAGCTCTGAAAAATGTAGCCATCAGCATTCGATACATTTTAGGGCCCATTTTGAAAGCTTCTCAATACACAGCTCTTCGCATCAATGAACCATGTAGGCTATCTTTAGAATTCATCACGTGTGCTTTCAACTTCCTTGTCCCTCAACAGTTACAGCAGACTAAAGAGGGGGGAATCAGTTTGAATGTCTCTGCTGATGTGTAAGTGCAATAACTGATGTAACAAGAACTAGCAAGTTTGCATTTTCATTTAGATTAACGAGTTCACAGTCATGCAACTCACAATGGTTGACCCGATACTTCAATATTGCACAAACCGTGATTTGTACAAACCTTACCATATGACGCTTGGAAAACATGAAGTATTTAAATGAACATTTGTTGCTCAATACTATGTTTCAGAAATCCAATTAGTCACCGAAACAGACTTCTGTCGGAGCTGGCAATGACAATACTTTAGCCAATGAAGCCTAAAATGACAGTAACAGATAATCTGACTTATTCCCTGTACATTAACTTAAACAACTGTGTAATTTATACATTCCAAGTGTGGTTTTTATATTTCCCCACCAGTACATGGCCTTGGCTCAGGTCTGCCTACAATCAAGTCAGTAATAGCGTGCTTAAACCAACATTAAATGCCTTTGAAAAATCTGCCCTCTTCAAATTCATTAGGATGACAGAAATCTCTCCATTCTGTAAGAAAAAAACAACAACAACCCACAACTTTCACTCATGTCTCAGCTGGAGTCCTTAAATTCATTGCAATTTTCCTATTGCGATCTCACTGTCTTCACACAGACTGGCCCAGAAACAAAGACAGCAATATAAAGTGCTCATTACCAAATTAGGTGAATTATCTACCAAAACATGCCTGCACAAATCAAAGCTATCAAATGCAAAACCCCACTAAAACCACTAGCTAGAGTCCGTGACAGTTGTGACAGAAGAGCAGCCTTGGAAAATGGAAATCTTTTAAAATCACTAGCTTGAATTTTGCCTAGACAAATAACAGACCTCACTAGAGAGAATTAGATAGCAGGGAACAAGAAACCTTAGAAAAGAACCGTATTTCTTTTAGTCTTAGTTAGACGCACAAAGATACCTAAATTTGGTTCCAGGTATCCATGTCAAAATTCCAAAATACAATCAATGAAAGTCAGCAGCTGTGCTGCATCTTAAGACAAAAACTCAACAGTAACAGTCCCTAAAACATTACCCCTATCTAACTATAACTGAAATTACACAACTCTTTATAAATAACAAATTCTTACAAATTCAGATTCTGAAACCTATGAGGTGAAACTGTAAGTTTTATCTATGCTTGCTATTTTCAATTCATACAGTTTTGACAATGAAACTAGAAACTAGCTATGACTAGTTAAGTACAAATGGAGTTGAAATTCACACTGCTTGGCTTGCAACCTCTGCAGAAAAATATTTCTAGTAAATATCAGCTTTTCCAATTATTTACTAAATGATAAACCACTACAAACAACCTAAACCTTGAGCCTAAACTATCCAGTGCTGCCCCTTTAACACTGTTGTTTAGCAGTGCTCCACAGTTTGACATCAGTTGATACTCCTAAATATAGCTCTGCCTTAACCCCCCCCCACAGTTCACCAGCCAGACAAAGCCAACTCCATGACTCACACCCTGATACAGGCCAAACAACCCTCACAACACTTTTGCAATTTAATGTGAAGCACAAAACAACGTCAAAATCTTGGGAAAATATTTAGAAAATAACTCACTAAAACACAGCCTTTATTAACAATCTTGACTTCATAACCTTCCCATTTGTTACACAGGATTTCGATTCTCTGCAACTGTGCTCATGATCGGTGGGGTTCTGCGCAGAATTCATTCCAAACTGGTCTTTCTCACTCGGACTCCCATGCCCTCACTGCAACCCCCTCCCTGCTTTTTCTGAACTCCTTGAAGAAATGTTGGTAAAAACAGGCAATGGAAGCAAAAGAGAAATATACAAAGTAATAAAAGGCTTTTGTAGCTAGTTCAAATGTAGAAGTGGAGGCATTTCACAACTACAGATGGTAACTACAGACTGCTGTATATTACAGGCACTATGTCTATTACACAACAACACAAACACTTCTTCACGTGCGGGTAGAAAAGTGTGTATCCTGCTCCTCTCTCCTTTACACAGGAGGCCTGGCTAAGATTAGGAAGCGCTCTAGCAGGAATTTAAAACACATTCAAATAAATTGCCCTCATGGATTAGAGGTTTATATTGCATAAACAATGCCACTTAGGAGAAGAGCTTTTCCATTTTCTTAAGTTGTGGTTAACTAAAATATTCTCATGTAGTCTTTCTTTATTGACATGGGATAGCTAAGGTAATCAAAACAAAAGCTGAGGTAGAAAGACTAACAGATGGAAAGGCAGAGAGAAAAGTGGAATCCAAAGAGAAAACATGAGGTTAACACTAAGATTTGGGGTGGGGAGCTTAGGGGAAAAAAGGGTAGATTTCAGAGCCATGTAAACACTCCAAGAGCTGAGGGAGGTCCAGCCTAATTTCTACTGCCTGGCTATTACTCTGTGCAGAAGGCAATTAGTGTCGCCATGAAAATTAAAGAAACATTCAGAGAGGAGTTTTCCCATCTCTTTTTCACATAAAACTACAGTAGCTCTTCTCAGGACAGAGGAAGTATCAAAGAAAAAAGGAAGCTAAACAAGATGTTTTCATGACAGTGACTTGACTTAACACTACACTGACTCTGAAACTAGTACATTATTTCTGAGTGGAGCTAGTAAGTAGGCACCACACTGATTGCAGATTTTTGGCTTTCAGAATACTCTGTGAGGTTAATTTCATTTCAAGGCAAAACATTTGTAGATTTTCTGCATGAAGAAATGCACATTAAAAACCATAATCCAAAGTTTTTACTACACTGACAGTACAGTGGATCCATGTGAGACCTTTACCCAAAACTGAAATAACTACACACTTTTGAACTGTATGAAAAACAGTGCCCTCTGGCTTCACAGTAAATGTGAATAAGAAAACAGTTTAAAGGCTAAAACAAGTTACATGGTTCCTATTTACACTTCTAGTAAAGAAACATACGGAAAATTACATGACAACTCTAACTCCCCTAATTTGTCAAGGAATCATCATCATAATTCAGATGCTCTGAAGACTGAGATCATTTGATATTCAATTTAAAATATAATCCTTATCAGATAGCTGTGCATATGTCATGAGAAACAAACTCAGTGAAAAACAAAGAAAACCATGATTTTTTTTCTTCAGAACTGTTTTGTTCATATGATACTTGTTTAAAAGATAAAGATGGAAAAAAGCCTTATTCAATCAAAGCCATGTAAAGGAGTTTCAGTTTTGTGTAACCTTGGAAAAGACATTCTACGGAAATAGAGAACATTACAAATTCAAGAGAATTATAAATTTTCTATTGCTAAAAACCACATATACAGAGAACAACTTCCTGATGTACTAAAGCTGAAAAAGGTAAGATTTAAGAGAAATTACTCCGAAGTCGAGAACTATGCAAAAATAGTGACAAACTAGATTTAACCTACAAAACCTACCCTGCCTAGAAAAACTTTTATCCACCACTCATTCACTGCCTCCTACAGGGCACAGAGAGGATAACATTTTGAGACAATAATTTCTAGATCCAAGTTTCTTCTCCACTCCCCCTCCAAGTTACACACAGTATATATCACACTGATAACATCAGAAGCGAAAATATTTTGTACCACTAATACGCTTATCTAAATGGGTAGTTTGTGTTACTTAAGGACATGTTGGGAAAAGCACATTGTCCTTACTGACACTGCAAAAGGATAAAGCAGCAGCACTGTATATGAGGCCCAGCAAAAGAGAAGCTATGTTAGGAACAGAGATGCACATACATCTAAAACATATCTCCAAGATACAGAAAACAAAGATTATCTAAACTGATAATTTCACTATTTAATCTAAGGTTTACATCCTTCAATGTCTGTACAATTCCACATTTAAGTAAAAGTCTAGCCTAAACAATACCTATGAGACAGTATTCCAGCGACATTTTCATTGTTATCTGCCCCGAAGTATACAATGACTTGATGCTATGACAAACATCTACATTTTACAACTACCTTTTAGTACACGAATTGACTACCTTTGCTGTGAAGCTGAAAAGCTTCATTCATCTGACAGAAATTGAACTTTACCTGACCAGAACAGCTAAAGGAATAGACAGCTGATGAAGAGTACACACTTCTTTTCAAACACGCCACTATCTGATTCAAGTACACCATCACAGTAACATGAGAGGTGTATTTTCCATAAATAACATTGCAAAATTTAAAATCCTTTAGGAATAAAACTTCTTTCCTGCAATGGTAATTGTACACAGATTTGATTTATGATGCCTTTACTATGTCTGAATTGCTATACATGAATTTACATGTAATAAGGTATATATTTTCAAACTTATTTGCAGTTAAAGTGATTATTTTGTACCTATTCCTGAAATGACACTGCATGTTCTCAGTTTGAATTTTAGAAAACCCACAGCCACACTAAACAAAGGAAATGCCCCTTTAAAATAGCTTTCTGAAAGTCTGAGTTTTACAGCAAACTACTTCTGCAGAGGGAATTATCCAGTGTGTTTAATTCAGAAGTAGGAAAACAAGCCTAATACCACTTTGTACAGAGGGATAAAAGGTTCAATACTATAGTCTAAATACAGATTCTTGGTAAATCAGGTAATCTACACCTCTGGTGAAAACTAAACTCAAACACCAATTCCTCAAATTAGGTATGCTTGCTGAATCTCTCAGTCATTTACTCTAGTGCCCTAGTGTCCAAGTTCATCCCTGAACTGATGTTTCCCACTACTTCATCCAATATTTCACAGTGACACTAACAGGCAGGATATTCTTAGAAATAAAATTCTGACAAGTTTGAGTACAAAACTGAAGTCACTTTGGTTCATCTCTCATAGAACCTCATTTAGTAATGGATACTAAAGTCTCTTCAGAGATTTTCAACCAATTAAGGCAAGTTAGATGGTTCGCATTAGAATCACATTGTAAGAAAGGATAGAGCACACAGCTATACTATAAGCTACCACCTATTAAACAATATTGACATTCTAGTTTTAAAGATGATACTGGTTTAAAAAAAACAAACAAGAAACAAACAAAACAAAACACCAAGTACAAAAGCATGCTCCAAGTAATTCTTATAAGCAGATTGAGGGAAGGTATAGTTTTCAGGCTCTTGATATAAAAATGTGAAGTAATTTCCCAAAATCATCAGTGATTTATTTCAGTATGCTGGAAAAACTCCCACACGCAACATACGGATGTGAGCTCAGCCAATCATCTGAAACTTCACTTTAAGCCTTCTTATTACTATTTTACATCAGTGATACTAACTACTTTAACACTCTTATTTGTTCCAATGCTGAGAACAAGAGGTTCATTAGCCGAGTAATAAATACGGCTATTTCTGTAGATAACTGTTCTCCCTTTATTTATACATGGACATATTCAGTTTCATAGAGGGAGAGACTAAAAATAATAGATTGATGTTGACTAAAAAAAGTAGCTGTGAAATACTGGGGAAAATCCCTATCCTCTCATTTTGAAGAGACTTGAAAAATCACACCCAAGTGAGTACTCACACAGAAGATTTGGAAATTTTGGAGATAAGCCAGCTAGTATCTGAGACCTAAACCCACAAACAGTTAGCTTTTGAAAGGCTGAGGAACATCTGCCCAGAGGCAATGACTACATAAGTCAATTCTCCACCCTCACACCAGGAAAAGGAGACAGTCTCCTTCAACACCAGCCCTGAATTGTGATCAATGTATGTTAGTATAAAAATAAGCATCTAATAAATTTGAAGTCGCAAGGCCAAAAATCACTTCTTTCTGAAGCAAACACAGGGGTGATAAACAGAGATGAGTACCTGAACCTCAACTCCGCTTTCCAGTCTATTTCTAGATCTTTTCAATTAAGTAGTTGTAGAGCATGTGCCTGCTGTTCTGCTGTGAGTTTCTTCAAGCAGCAATGGTATGAAATTGTCTTGATTCTTGTTAGTCCCACTGCTGCCCATGGGCATGTAAGTAGCAACAACGAACACTGACAAGTCTGGGCAGTTTTCTTTCTGGTACAATATGGGAAACCTCAAGCATCAGCAGTATCTGTCTGCATACAAAGTCCAAAGAATCAGAGAAGCAGTTGCCTCACATTTAGAAGATTATTTAGAAATCTAATTTTCATTTACATGAAAGCTCAGATTTTACAGATTATAATTGAAAGTTACTTTAAAATTGATACAGAATGTTTCACTGCATTCTCTCCTTTCCTCAAAAATTTAATTATTTGAATTTTTTGACATTATAATCCAACAGTGGTCAAGAGCAAACTTAAAGGCATTTTTGGCTAGAAGAATGTATTATGACTTTAGCTTAAATAATCTTATATAGCTCAATTTTTAAATATGACAAAAAAACCTCCTTGTATTCCAGTGCAAGACTAAACATATTTTTAAGATCTCATAATAAACCCCTGAAAATTAGAGCAGAGAACATTCCAGAAGCACTAGAGAATTTAAAAGTGGTTTTCTTCAGAAAGAATTACTACACTTACGATTTCCTTTTATAGTCCTAAGAAGCTACAGTTAGAAAAATAGAAAAATGTAACTACTCAAAAAAGCAATTTAAAATCTTCAATATAAATTTAAAAAAAACCACCCAACCTAAAAAGGTTTTATAAGGAAACTATTAACCATTCAAAGTATTCTTCCCCCCAAACCCTTAGCTGGGTCAATAAAGACACGTCAGTGCTATACCTCTGACCTAAGATGTGTCATATTTTTTCCTCTCCAGTGATATGTTGATATAGATTTGAAAACAAGGTATGAATCACATCTTTTGCAATAAGCTTTGTCAAGTCAAATCCCCTGAAACAGAATCACAAAAAAACCCCAGCAGAAGTAGTAAGGCAAACAGGGTAAAGGAAACTTATCAGATGACCAGCAAAATATGCTTCTAATTTCATTTGATACCAGTTCATTAGCTGTACAACATGTTATGTTACATTGCCCAATAAGCAACAGAAATTACTCAGCCTGCTTGTTGAAACCACACACAGCAAAGAGCAGTAATCGCAAAGGGATCAAGTCCACTACAGCAAAAACAGAGTTAAGAAAATGGTTTCAGTTTCCAGCACTGAAAGAGGCCAAACAGCACATTAACTATCATGTCCTTAGCTCAAAGAAAAAACTTGAACATATTTATTTTTTTCAACAATAAAAACATTGATTGGGTAGGAAATTAATGTAGATACAATGATGTCACGTGAACTCAACAGTTCACAGAGATAAAATGTCATTCAATAACAAAATCCATTCAATTATATACCGTTTCCTGAACAGTGCTGGATTACTATAAACTACTTAAAAATGCAAGGTTATTTTATCGGGGTTGCAAGATTGCAGTTAGCGATAAAAATTGTAATTATTCCAAAACTGAAGACAAAGGTTTGAGTTTTCTTTGTTTCATTCACTATTTTTGGCTAATTTCAGTAACATTCTTGAGAAAGGCTGCCCTCCAGTGTTCAACTGATCATAGTATGCTGAGATGAGACGGCCCATGCAGCTGGAATCACTTCAAGCTGGCTATTTTATTTTTTTATTTTTTTTTAAATAATCACATTACTGATTCAGAGAGTGAAATTAGCCCACCAAATGTTTGCACAGAAATAAAAGGCTGGTGCAACAGCAGGACTGTTCCTAGGGCTTTCACAGAAGGTGGTAATGCTTGCTAGTTGGCATCAGTCCTAGAAAGCCATTCTGGGCCTTTAAAACGGCATTGCTGCTTGCAGCTGCTCTTTGCTCTTAACAGAGGCTGCTTATTAAAAGCTCCTAAATTGTTCGATGAAGTCCTAAAGGAATAAAATGCTTGTTAGATGCCTTTTAATGAGGTTAGCTATACTACTTCATACCGGCTCTTCAGGCTAACTGCAGCTGTATGGCACCTATCTTCAGAAAAGTACCAAAAAAATTCCAGAAGTATGAATCCATAATCACCTACATTTCCCATACCATGGGAAATTTTACATGTCGAGAATCCTATAAGTGCTTTACAAATAATTAAAACATGAAAGAACATTATATGGCAAAATAAGCATTTGAGAAACAGAGAAACCAAGGTACACAGCAGTCTGTCATGTAGGAAGTGAGTTCATAGCGAGCTGGCAACAGGAGAGACTTCTCGATTCCTGCTTTCAACAACGTCATTTGGTAAGTTCAAGAAACAAACGCTCTTAATTTGGTAGAACACTTGATATTCACATAGCTAACTGCATTTGAAAATATTCAGGAAATCATCTGGCCTCCTATGAGCATTACACTAAGGCACTACAAATCTAGTGGTAAGGGAAAAGCTTTGCTTTGAACAATATTCAACAAAACACAAAAAGCACATAAATAGTCATATAGGCAACTCTGAGAAAAATCTGGTTTTTGTACACTAGCAAACACAAGACTATTCCTGTAGAACTTGTGGATAAAACGTATGCATGTCCATTTTAAGATGCATGTTATTCTGAACTGATGTGTTTGCACGTGCATGAGCATGCATGCGCAACATGCCTTGAGATTAAATTTATTCCAATTAACAAAAACGTATCACACTGAGCTAAGTTTAAAAAAAAACCAACAACCACAACACTATTCATTTATATCAGCATGTTTAGGTACTTGTATAAGTACCTAAACCAGTGTTTTCAGAAACACGTTCCTTGATTTTTACATCAATGTTTGTTTATGCTACTTACAAATAAGAATCAATACCCAGCACAGGAATCCTAGGCCTTTCTTCTGTGCATGGTATCACAAAAACACACCACTTCTCTTTGCCCATTTAAAATACATGTTTATACTAACTCCAACAACTGTTTTTGTTACCAAACCTCTCCTTTTTTTTTTTTGCAGAGAACAAAAAAGGCATTTTGCCTTCAATTACAGGACAGCAACAAGAAAAATAACAAAAAGAGGGGAAAAGGAAGCTATTATGCGCATCTGGAGAGCATGTACTTGCTCAATTTTTACTTATGAGCCCAAATTACTTTTCCCTTATGTATTGCCTTCTAATTTTTCCCTTGTCACATTGGGCATCACCCATTAAGTTCTTTTTATCATCTTCAACCACAAAAATATCAGAATAAGTGTTACAAAATGACAGTCTTCCTGTATTTGTACTTTTCCTTTGCCTGGTTTAACTACCTATCTACAAAAAATATATGTATAGAGAGATTCTTGAATGGGAATAAGCAAATCAACCATCCCTACTTCCTCTTGCTTTCCCCAGAATACACTTACTAATGGCTTCAGAACACCTACTGGTGTGATAGAGGTAGTCTTGATTTAGATGAAATATTCTTAACATAAAACCATAACTGAAATAATTTAAAACTTGCCTGTAATAATCTCCTTTGTGGAGCTTTTAACACTGTTTCAATTTATTTGTTTCCCTTCCGGTAAAGTATCAACATTTTTTCATTCATGAAATGACATAATAAATACTGCTTCCCCACACCTTTTATTAACAAAAATAATTTGAAAAGAAAAATTCTTTATGTTAGTGTTAATTTTTCTACTGGTGTACCTGCATTATCAGTCTCTACAGTTTGTTATACAATACCTAACACTACTTGACAAACAGAACTTACATACAACACCCAAATTAAATCAATTTACATTTCATGACTGGACAATTGATAGTTTTCCCTTTTATAAGAGAAACTAAGCATTAGTAAGCAGAGTTATGATAACTAAACTAGAGATCAATGGATTTCATGCTATGACCAGAGGCTGACTTCCTGTCAAATACAACACATCTGGAGAAGATGCTTGCATGGTAGCAGGAACCTCCAGTACCACAGATTCCCTGAACAACAAGGGGGAGTGTCTCAGGAAGAACCTAAGCTTCTATAACATTCAATAAACCAAAGAAGCTAAACACATTCAGATAGCCAGATGATTGTCTATATCAACTTCTTTCTCCGATATATTTTGGCACAACAAAGAAGGACAAACCTTGAGCGTGGAGCAATTAACAGTAGCTTGCTATTTGCACAGCACTATATTATGTGAACACAGGTCAGCATTAATTATGGTGTCCCCAAGAATATGCAATGATACATCAGTCAAACAGTCTTCGGAATTTAATATTCAAGTTCTGTTTCTCTCCTTAAAGACTCAGAAGAACACTATTTTCAGAACAGCAAGGTCTATGATACAACATTTTCCTTCCAATGGATATTCAGGCAGTTTTCAAAAGGGGAGCACAAAATGTGCCAGAGATGTCTTGGAATCCAAAGATCTGAACTGATTTTGAGATTCAGATTTAAGCGACATACATAATTGTCACATTTTATGTTTGCAAGCACAGAGTACTTCTATATTTGGAATTTAAGCATGATTTTAATATATCTAGTTAGAATTTACAAAAACAGGTAACACTGTTTCTGTGAAGATAGTAAGGCATCAGCCCAACTGCAAGACAAGCGAAGCCGGTAGAGAAGTTCATACGGTCCTTAAGACAGGACAGAGTGATACAGAGAAGGCTAGCACTGCAGTAAGAACAAGTTGTGGACCATTTGCAAGACAAAGCTCTCACTCTCAGGGCTTTCAGACCCTATGATGACAGGAAGGTTCAAATTCAGCAGCTGCGTACCACCCAAAAGCCTTGTGACCTGATACAGAAAAATAAGCCATTCCTGAAACAGTGCATCAAGACACATGATTTATTTTTGGATCAGTACTTCAACTTTTTTCCAAATTAAACCTCAAGACAGTTCTCATGGCCTATTCCAACGACTATCATGTTTTTCACTCAGCAGCTTCAATTAAATACAAGTGCCATTTGGAACCTAAGGCCACATATCAAATCTAGTATCACTTTATCTGCTGCTCCACTAACTATACTCTCCTGCAAGGTCTCTGTTCAAAGTAGTACAGAGTAGAACCTAGTAGTACCAGTTACCAAGTACAATTTCCTTCTGCTGGCGCAGGACCTCTAACAGAAGTGCAGGGGGGAAAAAAATGAAAAATAAGGCAGTACTCTCTCCTCAGAAGGCATTTTGTTCACATACTCCCTTGTGGTTCTCAGAGTGGAGAGGCGAATGATGCTTCTAAATTACAAATTCTACAAACCAAGTGTTTTTGTCAGAGACAAGGATTTTACTATTTTCATAGAATATTCTGACAATTTTTAAAAGAAGATTTATTACAAAGGCTTTATTATCCTTGGTCCCCAAGAACTTTTTCATTTGTTTAAAATTGTATTTCACCTCCTACTCAAACACTACAAAAATGTATAGTAGTCACAGAGATTATAAAGAAGAAAATTGTGAATTATAAACAGCCATGTTAAAGCAGGCAGTATTTTGTGTTTGCCACTACTTAAAAATGACATACTGCTTGAAGCTCTTTGACAAGTACTTTTGACAAAACATTTGAGCTGCAAATGTGCAATACAAATTAACTAATGCAAAGCAGCCTGTCTCTCCTAACTTCCAGGAACTCAGAATAATACCACAAAATATCTTTCCAAAGCTTGCCAGAATGGCTATCCATATTAGACAGGGACATAGTATTGCTTTTCAGCTGGATGTTCTTGAGTTCTGTTTGTGTGACAGCACTGTAGTTCAAATACAACATGCTTCATTACCTTTTCCTCTGAGAATATTTTGCTACAAGTTTCTCAGATTTTTAGCAATTACAAGGAGATTAGAATGTTAAGAAAAGGGATGAAATGTTTTAAGGAACAAGGATGAAGTGATGAAATCTGTTCATCTTCAGTAAAGCAATCTATGTATCAAGCCATGTCTTTGATCATTAAACCTTTGCATAAGCCAGTATAAAGAAAAGACTGCTCACTAGGACCAAGCAGATTCTTCCTTGTAAGAAACAACCTATAAATACTAGCAGAAAAACCCCAAACCCTGAAGAAAAAAAAAAAAAAAAATCTGAAAAAAACCTATACCACAAATTTTAAAGTGGAAATAGGCAGTCATGAATAACTGTGTTGCAATAGTTTAATTATACAGAGCTTTCAGAAAAACTTCCTTAATTTACCAGATAATCTACAAGCAATTTCCTTATACGGCTGGAGAGAAATCACTGCAGTATGCTTTAAAGCTAGAAGATGGCCTTTGAAACAGAAATCACTGTTTCTAACTGGAATAATAAAAGCCTTGCATCGCCATTGTTACAGATTCCTTTCATATAAAATGTACTGCATTTTCTCCTGAGTGTGGTAAATCATCATCAAATCAGTAAAGGTGTTTATTGAATTTATGTAAATTAACAACGCAGCTTTACAGTGAAATAGGACAAACAAATGAACAAGAAGGAATTTGGGGATTTTAGTTTAAAAAATTCTTTTAAATTACATCAGATTTTAAAAAAACAAAAATATATATACACACACACTTGAGCTTGTATGTTCTAGGTAAAAATGAAAACCTGTTTCATCAATATGTAAAGGGACTAGACAGTGATCTGGTAAAAAGAAATGAAATACCAAACATAGTTTGCTCTTACTGGTAATTCTGATCTTAAAATTCTAATGAATTCTTCTAAATATGACAAATCTTGTGTCACCATTTAGAACCTCCATATTACTCAACTAATATGCTTTTCTTTACGGAAAATCTAGACCTCACTGAAGAGTAGCCTTCATCAGTACAGACTACTCACAACTTTTTGGTAGAAGTAATTGGTTACAAGAACATTTCTTGAAATTTGGTCTGACTTTCAACGTTAAAGACATAATATAATTCTCCCAGTATATTTTTCCCTGCAGGAGACAGCTCCGGGAGTATTTATTATCTGGCAAATACAAAGGTAATATCCTTTCACTTTTAACTGCAGAGTGTTTTGGGGTTTTTTCCAAACTCCTAATCATTTTTTTGAAGCAAACAGACAGCATACTTAATACGTTTTAATACTGAAAACTGTCAACTTGGGCATCAGACTAGACTAAGGTATAATTCAGAATTTTAAAATATTAAGCTTTCAAATAAAACTAACGCATCAGCTGCTTATGTTCTGAATATCAGGCCCATGTTAAAAGTGACCAGCACGATTAGCTGCCTACATTAACAACAGGTATACTCTATCAGGGTTGGATTTTGTTAATTTACTATATATTTACTTTACATTTCTAAAAATCAGATGATAGACATGAAAAAAATCATCTTGTATTTTGCTGTGGTTCATACATTTTCATTCACAAAGTGAAAAAAATTAAGAACCAAGTAACTTTTAAAGTTTACACTTTCTAAATTCTAAACAGCAGTTTTGATATTAAAAAAAGACAAATGAAGGACAGAATCAAGAGTGTTACTCATACTCTACAGCAAAGCAACTCAGAATGTGGCACAAAAGAGCATACCTCAATGATCAGGATGACATCACCTAGAACCTTGTCCATAGAGAAAGTTCCAAATTTGCCACAGCCATAGAAGCAATACATTTTTAGCATTATAGTTCAAGCAGACCCATAAATAAAACTACAATTATCTGCATCACTAGAGAAGTCACATTACAGACTTTCTACTGTTGGGAAAATATTATAGACAATATTTGCAATTTATAAAATATGAGACCTTACTGCTGCCTTTGGCAACTCCTGGCAGCGATGCTTACCTGACAACACTCTAACATGAGGATAACAGTAAATCTAGTAACTAGTAACTAGTGTAATCCCTAGTTTTCTCCTGTTCCTGCATCTTTTCCCTCCTCACAATTCAAAGTTTACAGAAATCACAGTTTAATTACAGCACCTTCATTTTTTGCACACACAACATATCTAAAAGTATTCATAGATTTATTTAAGTTTTCTTATTATTAATCACATCAAAACAATTTCAGTGTATTTTGGATGACAAAAGGATTCAAGCTCCAGAAAATTAAATACTAGTTACATCTTACCCAGAACATTTCCTGCAGGTACTTCTTCGAGATCTTCAAGTTCTCTTCCCATAAGCAAGTAGAGATTCTCCAACGTGCAGCAAGTCATATGAGGTACTAATGGCAGATCATCTGTAGCAGAACACTGGGATGACAGCTACACAGAGTAAAACAACCAGTATTAGATATTTATCACTTAGTACTGATAGTACTTAGTACTTCTTCCTCAAAACCTCCTTGCATTCCAAAGCTAAGAAATACCTTCTAAAGCATTTTCATTTCAAAAGTTAGATATTGAAAAACAACATAAATTTGAAAATATTTTTTTCCCTTCCAAAAAACCCAGTCTTGTGGAAAACAAGTCAAATGTTGCCAAGAAAATTCAAAAATAATGCTTTCTTTGGTCATTTTTAAATGCGTACTACTCCTAGCTCACTTTTCATTGTCACGGACAGAACAAATGTTTTCAAGTAAATTCATAAGTAATGAACTTCGATGATCACAATCTCAAAACATTTAATACCATTTTTTTCTCAATACTATTATGCACCTTCCTGTTCCCCAAAAGTATTGTTTTTTCCTTCGCAAGTTTCTTTTTAATTGAAGTATGCACATACTTCAATTTGTTTATTGTTAGCGAATGCAATGCTGTACTTAAACTATTTTGGAAATGTTAAGGTTTAAAAGGAATTTACAGACACGATCAGCTATTACCACAATTACATAAATTACTTTGATACTTTTCAGAATTTTTTACTTTTAACTTTTTTTATTTCATTTTTTTGAGAGAGCAACATCTAAAAAGTTAAGTCATCAGTGTTTCAAAAGAATGCCAAGTTATGATAACATTTCACTGTAACATCTTACCTTATGCAAAGACTCAGCAGGATCATATTTTGGTCCTAAAACAAAGATCTTTTGCCCTCTTTGCACCACACCACTGAAGACTCTAGCAAATGCAATGAAAGACTCCTTGTTGTCTGCTTCCTGTTTCATTGCCTTCGAGGTCTCTACTTGACCAGTGAGATGTTGCTCTTCATCTAATCAAAGTTAGAAAAACACATGAAAAACACATGAAGTATAAAAGCAGTTTCTGCCTCATCATCTGAAGAAAAAAAAAATCAATTACATATTATCCTACCACATCTGGTGACACATTAAAAGACAGCAAGAATGCCCTGTTGTAACTCATAATCCAGTCCTGTCCCTCATACAATGCTTTTGTACCAATTTATTATTAGGCTGTTTGGTTGGGCTTTTTTAATGAAACAGTTATTCTCCTAAAAGTTTAAAGGAATCAAAAGTTATATTGGCATAAAGTATGCTAGTAACAAGTCCATAAGAAGGTTCTAGCAGTACGTTAAACTGAACATTTCTAATCCATACACAAGGGCAAAAGTCAATCACTGCACCTTTCTACTTAGAGTGAAAATTAAATTTTTCAGCAGAGCATCTCCTTCAAGCATCACCTATCTTCACCGAATCAAAGTACTGAGACCAAGCACAGTCGCAGGCTCCAGGAAGAGGTATCCATGGCACTATTACAGCATTTATGAACTATCAGCTTTCTTACAAATCCCTCGTCACTCTTCATTCAATTCCATCTATTGAGCTGCTTGAACTGGCATATGGATGAGTCTTTGTAAGGTTCACAGCCCCCTGACAACACCTAGACAGTACTATTAAATGTCCTGTAAGAAAAATAGGTAGCAAAGCATTAGATACCTTTTGTATCACCAGTGTTCGTAGTTACTTCAGATGAATTTTCACTTGGGGGCTTTTCTGACAGCTCCTTTCCTTGACTTGCTGCTAATTTTTCTGCATGCCTTTGTTTCGCAAGTTCACGCCGATGAGCTATTTCTTCTTGAGTTAAAGGTCTAAATTGTATTGTAAAACATTAGTATTTGGAAGTGTAATTTATTTTAAAATAAATTAAATCACAATAATTAGAATACTGTATTTGGCATAAGTAAAAACTTACGCAGAATGCCTTTTGTCCCCATGATATTATATATTTTAAGTCAGCTAAAATTAACAAGCTCTTCCTCTACCATGTTTAGAAAGAGGTCACCATGTCAAACTTCTGTTTATTTTGTTAAAATAAGGCAAGTTTCTCCCACTGACATGTGAATTCTCACTTTTTCAGAAAAGATCCAAGTCAATTTTCAAAATTGCTTTTTACACTGCGTCCACTATGTTATACTGAGCAAGAATGACATCTAAGACTAAGCATACAGTGTACTGATCTAGCTTATCGATACCAAGATAATTAGAAAAAGCTACCAGACTTTTCTTCCAAATATATAGGGATCAAATACTGTCATTTTAAATTACTTGTAGTATTTTTATTAATTTAAGGTAGTCTTTACCGCAAGTGTTCAAATGCAGGGAAAAGTCTTTGCTTGCTATACCTACCTTTCCATAACAAGTGAGTAACTTCATAGAGGACAAAAAAAAAGACTTACAACAACAACAAAATAATTTTAACATTCTGATGCAATTTCTGTCTACTCACTGGTAAACCCTGCCTTAAAAAAGTGCTTTAATATAAGATTTAAAGTAATAAAAAATGAAAATTAAAGAATGATGTTATCATTCTTACACAAGGCAATATAAACAGACTTGGTTTTAAATTTAACTCTTTTCAAGTATTTTAAACAGCAAACTGAGTTACACATATATGAAAACTAACAGTACTGCCTGAAATTTTCCACTTGATTATTAAATCTGGCCCTAAATAAAAATCTGTAATTTTTCTTTACAGAACAGGCATATAAATATGATCTCTACTTAAAAAAAATAAAGAAAAATAAATTGAATCACATCCCCATATAAACTATTCCACACTCCCAAATCGGAACCCATTACTTAAGGGTTAAAGTTTTTATCCGTATCCAGTAGAAACACTTACTGGACACTTAATCTGCCCTTAACAGGATTAATTAGGGGCAGAAAACCCTGAACTGATTATGTGGCTGAGACCAACTCACTGCCAGCAAGATTGTTTTATATCATAACATAGATGCTTTTCTGCATAAAAGACATTCTGCAAGACACAATTAAAAAAATGCCTAATGACACCCTTTATTTTATCAAAATTCTTGTTAGAACTTGAGGAAATCACTTTGAACAGTTATCATGCTTTCCTTGAATCCAAACTTTCAACTCAAAAGAGTAAGAAAACTACACATAAATTAAAAATCTAACAATTACTTAAGAGAGGGCTCTAGGATAAAATGTCAGAATTTGAATCACAGACTTTCAGAACTCAGAACCTGGGACAGACACATTACATGTCATAGAAAAGGCAAAAGTAAGACAAAACTGCCACTACAAACTTTGCAACTTTTCTTTTTTTCTGTTTAAAAATCACCTCTTAAACAATCCTTGTGACAGAATTAAGAATATGTATCTCTGAAATTTGAGATAGTGTGGTATTTCTGTTTGGTTTGTTTATTTTATTGCAAAAGAGAGTGAGGCTTAACAATACAAAATGCAAAGCAGGTGGTGCAGAAGAAAACTTTTTTATGATGATTTTCCCCCCACCCCCAGAAGGCAGCTGTTCAAAGCTATTTAAGGGTTAGGAACATCTGAAAAATTCCCAGAGGAGATTGATAGGGAAAGTATAGATGAGACAGCCAAGGGTGTCATAAATGCAGTCTATATATGATGGCACAGTACACACATGAGGACATATGTATACATTCCAACACATTTTATTGTCCAAAAATACTTTTCAATTATGTAAACAATCCTGAGAGTAAAAGAAAAAAGTTTGTTTGCCTTTTTCCCCTTTACATGGTATTTTTAAAAGAATCAGTGTATTTAGGTGTCAGGCAGCCCTTAATCACAACTGTTAAATGTACCTTAAAGTTCTGAATGCAGTGATGTAAGTTGTAATACATATAAGCACAGTTAATTATATTCTCAATTCAATCAGAACCAGATTGAGTGTGGGTGGGACTTTAGCTAGTAGGTACAACCTAGACTTCTATCCTCGTTTCTGTCAACATCAAATTCTATAAAATTAGTCACTCCCAGTAGTATCATTAGAAACCACAGAAAGATAATGTTGTCAAATAAATCCTTATATAGAATTGTAACATACTCAAGCAGAACACAGAACAAGATTAATGCACACAGGGCACTGGATCTGCAACAAAATCAGTTTTAAATTATACCCTGATTTATTCAATTTCTCCAGTTGGCAAAACCAATCAGAAGGGAAATCAATTGTGAACAAATGCTGCCCAAGCCAGAAGAAATAATTCTCTCCTCTTCTTCCCTACCTTATTTTGTCCCTCCCCTTTTTTCACTCCACAAGAAAGGATCTACAGCCTCATAATACTGGAAGGAAAAAAATGGTACCATGCAGTCACACAAAAAACAGTAAATGAAAATTCTGAATCAGAAGGAAAAAGGGATATTCCCTACCTCCAGAGAGATGCTACAGCATCCAGACAGCATAGATGTGAACTAGGCATGAGTAATACAGCTGACATAATGGGTACCCACGTTATTGCTACCTCATTTTAACCTCAACCACGTGGTAAACAAATGCTATGGAAATAATAACGTGGAAAAGAGTATAATATACATACTATTACCATTGAGTAATGTTGATTAAATGCATCAGATTTCAAGTAACATAAACAAGCTGCTGCTGACTTCTTTATTCCCACATTGCCCCAGGATAACTCATTTAGTTCAAACTGAACGACAACTAAACTTCTTCATGCAATCAAACCTCTGATTATGACAGCTTTTCTACCCTTCCATGTTATCAAAGAGAGATTTCATTCCAAAACATTTCAAAAATTCATAGTGAATAATCAAAACAAAAAAAAACTTAAACATAAATTAGCCTCTGATTAAAGTGTTATGTTTATTTTTTTAACCTTTTAATCTTCAGACCATTTTAAAAAGGAAACATCACAGTCAGAACATCAACCAATTTCCAAAAGATTGATGCTGTGATCAACAACTGTCTGTGATGCATCTCCCATGCCATGAACAATGTTTTTGAAGTGGCTGAGAATGCTTTCTCTCCATACAGTTTTTACCAGTTTAAATTCCATGAGCTCATGGACACATGCTTGACTTCATGAAACTAAGGGGGTAATCTCTGTTAACATCTTTAAATCCAAGTAATTTATAGAAAATCTTACGGATTAATCTTCGTGACACTGCTCTTCAGAATAAAGTTCTAGTTAAACTATTGGCTGCTGTTCTGCTTACTGTCTGGCATTCAAAGATTTGTGACAACAGCATCCCTAACGACAGCTCTCTGAAGCGTAGCTTGCTTGGTACAATTCAGCACAGAGTATGTCCAGTGGTCTTCCTAATCCTTCTGAAGTTCATCAATTTCTGGATTAAACTTCTTAATGTCTGTGGAACTATTTCCATTCACAAACTAATATACACCTACTAAGATTATTTCTTCTATTTTCTATTGCAACTGAAAGCATGAGCAATTGAATGAAATGAAAGCAATTCACAGTAGAAATAAATGTGTATACACAAAATGAGCAACTGAAAATTATCCAAATCAGAATTTACATAAAATTTCATACAACAATCTTACAGGGCTACCACAAAGGGGAATACTCAGTAACTTTTTCACATTATATTATATTATATAGCATTTATCACTCATCCTGAGATATGGAATGAAACTAAGATACCAAGTTGTCATACACTGCCTTGAAAAACACTTGACTGATATAATGACCTTTGATTTATCTCACATACTAAATGTGCAATAAAGAAGAAATTTGAAGTCAAACTCTTCCAGAACGTTGCATGCTTTTCTCTCAACCTTACAATTACACAAACTAAATTCAAATTTCATCCATTACTACATACTCCTCTCTTAGCTCAGTTCCAAAGGTCTTAGCTGGATTCAAAGATATATTGTTACAATGAAATTTCTTTCATAATAACCATAAGTAAGGTTTTTAATTTTTTGAAAAGCATATATTACTCAATTATATAACCGGGTGGCATCTTGAGATGCTAACCTGTAAATCTGACAGGCTGTTCAGATGACTCATGCCATATTCATTTCTAATGCACTAACTACAATTTAGAACCTTAAATGCAAATCGAATATAATGGGTTCAGATCACGTTGGAGTCATTAAAAGTCCTATTGCCTATAAACATAAGAAATTATTACTTTCTTGCAAGTAAATAATTTTTACAGAGCTTGGAACTTTGAAAATGTTCTCTTCTTTTGATCAAGATAATGTCATGTCTTTTTAGCTGAAGGTTGGGCAAAAATCACTGGATTTATATTTTTTACAATACAGTTTTCAGGAAACATTAAAAAGGAAATAGAGGAAGTACACTACAATCTGTTGGTTTAAAGACATGCAAACAAGCTGTACCACAAAACAAAGAAAGAATTATAATCCTAATTTCATGAAGAATTGTATGGGAAAGTGCCTATTTCATAGTGACACATAAGAAAAAAAAAAAAATCCTTATTTCAAGCTGACTGAGGAGAAAGAAGTACCTTTCATATTATCTGGAGGAAAATAGTAAGGGTATTAAAGATTTTATATCCCCCACTGCAGTCATGAAATATCATTTTAGTCCATCAGGTTATTTGGTCAACAGACTTTTCTTTATTACTACTGAAAAACAGAAATGGAATTTCTGTAGTGTACTCTACGTATATAATTCAGCAGGACTGTAAGAATGATGGACTTGAAATAACATAAACAGTTTGCCTCCTATTTCTGACATTGCATCACATCACTGTGAAATTTATACATAAAGCTTTACAAAGTTAGTAGAGGATTTCATCATAACAAACATCTGATATCCAATTTACATTTTCTCAGTATTTTAGGTAAACACACACAGCAACAGCTAAAACTACTTGAGAGCGATCATAACTAATTACTAAATATTTCTCTTTTACACTGGGTTAGATAAAAACAGAATTCTGAACCTCAGGAAGTGCAAACTGGAATATTTATGCTCTGTATCTAAATGCCAAGCTCTGCTTTTATTCATACACCCGCACTCAAAACCATTCTGTTTTTGACTGCAGTTCAAAGCAAAACACTAGTAGAAAGGAGATAAAGAAATGGCATGTGCTGAATGAACACCTAAGAATAAACCACAGGCATAATCAAATAATTATGGCCTCATTATAAAAAGGAAGTAGCTCCAGAAGAAGCCATTATGACCCCATTTCCTGCTGATTTTGATTTTAGATATTTTAATATCTAAAGTGAAGGAGAGGATACTACACTGTCTTATCACGGGTTGTAATTTGTTTGGCTACTCTGCTCAACCAGCAATTTTCAGAGAATTTACACCTTTGTCTGATTTGGAATTAGCAAATAATTTCAGAAGTTCGGCTAGAAGAAACTGGAGGGCAAAACATATTTGCACAATTCCCGTTTCTTTAGAAAAACCTGATAAAAACTGAGGGACATACTGGTACCATATAAAAGCCAAGTTTCAAATCTTTCCAAAGAAAGATAAATATAAGCTGCCAACCTGTTGTAACCTGACCACAAACTATTTTCCCATCTATTCCATCTAGTGTCGTAGCAGCTGATAAACTTTGTTATTTAAACAGTAAAAGCAAAAGCATAGCAGTTTTAGTATAGAATCTACTCATTTTTAAAGTCACCTTCTAGGAGATATTAGTTGCCAACAACAGTCTCAAAGGAGGTTGTTTTAATTAAAAATCCAACCTTCGTTATCATTTACCGCACACTCTGGACTTAGAAGGCTTTTTGCTTTTCCCAACCTATGCTTAAAAAGTATTATAAGCATACGGCAGAAATGAGGCAAACTAGAAAAACTGCACAGTCAATTTGCTGTTTCTAAGAAACTTACAAAAAGGTAACATTACCCAATACTACCTTACAAACGGAAAGAAAAAGGTAGTAGCAGCATGGATCTACTTTTTTCACCTCTGGAAATAGAAGAGTGTAAGTCTTGTAAAAAAACCCACCAAACCAAATAAACAAAAAAAACCCAAACAAAAACCAAACCAGAAAAAAAAAAAATCTCAATTTTTTACATGCTTTAACATGCTTAAAAATACTCCCTCCCTTGCCATATTGTTAATACTACCTAATCAGCAAAATTACATGGTGCTGATAATGACTGGTTATCTCACAGAAAAAGTCATGTGATTTAATTTTAATACTAGCCAGTTAGTAACTAATTGAAAAATTTAAGACTATGGCCAGCAAGAAATACTTTTCACACAAACTATGGAGCAAGACAGTACAATTTTCAATTTACTGAATAAATGGGGATAAAGGACATATTGCCTACGGTCACCACTAACAGGCCTCAAGTCTCCCAGAATGAATTCCAGTGCTGTCCTCACTCTCCTGCAACATTATTTCAGAAAGCCTAATTTATCTAAATTCTGTTAGGATTTTTGGACCAGCTCTGCATTACTTGAACTATCAGTCAACTGCAATCCTCCACTCAGTAAACATTTTGAGATTTTTCAAACCAGCTTGATGATCAGAATTACGAATTCGTTGCACAGTATGTGTCAGAGTGCAAAAACGTAATTGTATTTGCGTTCTGAAAACCAGTAAAATTGAGAGCAGCACATTTTTTTATCTAAGGAGAAAATACAACCAACAAGTCATAATGGATAAGCTTCTATACATGTATGCATGGTCATACACATATTATGAACTACAATACATGGCAAATTTCTTAAAAAATATTATTTTGTCCATTTGGGGAACTTTGTCTCTCTTTTAAAAGTATAACACATGACATATGTCGTGGTTTAACCCCAGCCGGCAACTAAGCACCACACAGCTTCTCACTTACTTCGCCACGGTGGGATGGGGGAAGAGAATTGGAAGAGTAAAAGTGAGAAAACTCGTGGGTTGAGATAAAGACAGTTTAATAGGTAAAGCAAAGGCCGCACACCCAAGCAAAGCAAACCAAGGAATTCATTCCCCACTTCCCATCGGCAGGTAGGTGTTCAGCCATCCCCAGGAAAGCAGGGCTCCATCACGTGTAATGGTAACTTGGCAAGACAAACGTCATTATTCCCAACATCCCTCCTTTTCTTCCTCTTCCCCCAGTTTTATATGCTGAGCATGATGTCATATTGTATGGAATATTCCTTTGGTCAGCTGGGGTCAGCTGTCCCGGCTGTGTCCCCTCCCAACTCCTTGTGCACCTCCAGCCTCCTCACCGGTGGGGTGGGGTGAGAAGCAGAAAAGGCCTTGGCTCTGTGTAAGCACTGCTCAGTAATAATGAAAACATCTCTATATTATCAACACTGCTTCCAGTACAAATCCAAAACATAGCCTCATACTAGCTACTATGAAGAAAATTAACTCTATCCCAGCCAAAACCAGCACAGCATATAAACACACATAAACTAGCTCCCTTCCTGAAGGGGGATGACTAAGGAGAATTAAAAAAAAAAACAAACCAAAAACCAAACCACCACCAAAAAAAAAACCACACCAAGAAAAATGTAAGATGAAAACCAGGAGACAGGGAAGGAGAGTTTATCTGTGAGGCAGAGTGCTCATAAGTATATGACACAGAATGAAAATAGGTAAGAGTTATCCACTACTCTTGGAAAAGTCAGAATCTCTCATAAACAGTCTTTCGCTTGAAATGTGAAGTTGTAGTCACAAAACAGGACTTGCAGTATCTAGCTTTTCCTTTTTTTTTCAAATTTTGACTAAAATCTTGAAAATATTTCTGAGACTTTCTGTGTCTGATGTATGTAAAAGCCACCTTTGCCTCTATGTTACATCCTCATCACGTCAAAAAATTTCGATCCTCCCAACAAACAAAAGAACAGATCATTATCAGTGATAGAACAGCCAGAATGTGATGGCCTCAGCATAGCCTTCTCTGACAACGAGAGTATATATCCAAGAAAGCAGACAAAGCAGGAATGGCACTGCTGTGCTACACCAGTACCTGAGCAAGAACTCTTGTTCCAGATACATTTAAGGACAGAAGTCGAAGTAAAACTGCACCATCTAGTGTCTGGTCTATCCACAAGTGCAATGCATCTTTTCCCTGAATTCAAAGTTATTGTAAGAAAGATTTTTGATGGTAGATACCTAGATAAGCGTGGTAAGAAAGAACTGAAGTAAATCTAGGAAGTGTGTGATAGTAGTATAGCTTTCAAATATTACTACAGCAATAGTACCATTTTTTGCACAAAAATTTAACAGTCACAATCAGTCTAATCTAGTAGAAGGATTACTATTTTCTATATTAATATTTCTATATTACTATCTAGTGTGTCTCATTACAAACGCAAGCTGTTATGATCACGCCAAGACAACCTTACTGAAAATCAAAGAAAGCATTACAACTCAATCATATTTTCAACCAAACATCCTGAAACAGCATATAACGTATGCATTAGGATGATATATTTGGATCAAAGTACTATTCTCCAACAAATGTGTTTTTTAATCCTTAACAAATTTGCTAAATCTTCTAGAATTAATATGGTTAAAGAAATCATCTCTTGAACTCATTCAGAAAATCTCTACTTGCTGAAAAGATTTTATTGCATTTCAAAAATTAGTGAATTATGTTCTCAGGGTCAAAACAATTCACTCACACTTGCAACATAACTTTTTTTTCCTGAAAGTATTTAATCAAAAGTTAAACGTTACATTTTCTTACCTTGGCTTATTTTGTGGTAATGCCTTTGCATCAACAGCAAACATTTTGGAAACAAAGACAATAACTGGGGCTGTTCCTTCACTACTGCATTTCATAAAAGCTGAACAAACATAAAAGGAAGTTATTTGTACAATTTTTTCCCAACAGTATGGATAAAACTATGGCTTTCCATGAATTTTATAGGAATTACTGTTTATTTCCTATTTCAATGGATAATATGCTAAAGACAAATTAACAAGAAAAGCAGAAAATTACTCTAGCCTAATTATTTGATAACACTGCCTATATCTTCAAGTCTGTTTCACAATAAAATAAAATGAGCAAAATTGTAAAAATAGAAGCCTTCATAAGAAACTACATATACTCCAACTAAATATATTGGTTTGATATTTGAAGCTGAGTTCATAGGCTGGTTTAGATTAGAATAAAAAAGAGAAAGCAGCTTAGCATTAAGACAGCACTATTTATTCAGTTTCTCAAAGTATTCTCCTTCCTTTCAAACTAAAGGAGGAAGTCCTGCAAATGTCCAGATGCTCATGTCTTCAAGAAATCATAACAACTTAACTGCAAGAATGGATATTCCTCAAAGGATGAAAGATCTGCACAAAACTTACTCAATACTTACGAAATTCCCATAAACTATTTTTTTTCATTCTACTTGGAACACATTATCAAATCCAAAACCGACACAATATCATTCAAAACTTCTAACAACAACATAGAAAATAAATCATCATCTCCTACACTCCTCCTTTTTATCTGATGTATGAAAAGACTATATTGTAAAGTGCTGAGGCAAACAAAGTGCAAGACTACTACTGAAAATGAGCAAGATATTCACTAAATGTGAAGTACACTATTTTTTTCATAACCAGGAACAGTAAGATCCAAGTTTACAGGGGCAAATTTCTTCTAATTAACTTATACTGATACAGTATTGAATACTGTTTGGAGAATACAATGTTTGTAAATGTTCAGTAAAAGGATGAAAATACCAGTTGCCTCACCCCCAGGAAACAATTCATAAGAGCCTGTCAATTTGACATTCACATCTCAAACTGACATTTGAGATCTCATCCCTTTAGATTTCTTGAAGCTCTCTTCAAAACATTGTTCTATAAACACCTTTCACTACACATACAAACTTAAGAAATGTTTTTAACTGTTACAAGCTTAAGCATAGTATTTTCTTGTAATTTTTACTAAACTACCTCTTGAAATATCAGAGAACATTTACTACCTTACGACAAAATGGTATTCTGTTATATTCTGTTCAGTTAGAAAGAATGTTGGCAGAACAACAAAATCATATGTATAAGGCCTATTTATCCCCTACAAACCTATCTGAAAAGATCATTTGGGAACATTCTTTTTCAGACTACCAAATGTGGAGGAAAAACATCACTTGATTTATACAGAGCTTCCTACCCCTTAGAGGAGATCACCACATATACGTGGAGAAATAACGAGCTTTGCTCACAACTGAGCATTACATCCATATTATCAATTTCAACTTTGATTTTCCATTCTGCTAAATACTTAGTTCAGCAGTTTTCATCTGTCTTTCAGGAAAAAAACCTCAGCAGAAGTTCTCCTTTCCAAGGCACCAAAATTTTTATGAAGAACGTATTTGTAAACATAAGCTGTGTTCATGTAAGTCAAAGATCGTGAAGGAATACGAGCATCTTACGAGCCCTCCCACACCCTGTATACCTCATTACTTGCCTATACATAGCTCTTTTACTGCCTACGGGAACGTTAAACCATTGAACGTAGTCCTTCCAGTCCCTATCACAATTTTAGAGCACAGGACTTGGTGATTATCAAACTTCTCTTGCTTACTTTTGCACATAGATATCCCAATGTTCAACACAATATACTGAATATACTTCTAAACCCATTTTGAGGAGGAACTCTTAGTTAAAGCTGGAAACTCTGTCAGAACTGGTCATGAAATCATGATCTCAATGAAGTCAATGGGAAAACTTTAACTTCAAAATATCAGGATTTCATATCTTCATTTAACACTCTGGGTAAGAAAAAAACATTTGTTGCCTTGGAAGCCTTTTGGCTCTTGGTCTTATTTGCTAGCCTTTTATCATTCTGGAATATTATGAAATAATGAAGAAATCAAGTTACACCTTGAGCTATGGAAATGTCGAAGAAATACTTAATGTTTGTATTAACAGCTGAGCTACATCTTACTAACTTATCAGTAAGCAAACTACTTAGCAAGAAATTCAGCAGAATTTTTCTGTTTGTTTGTTTAAATTACCAAAAACTGGGCCCAGTTAATCAACATACTTGTAAAAATGAAATCCAAATTCAAACCCTACTGGCTAAAAATTCATGGGTTTAATATAGAAGTTGGTAAAATATTCAATTCTCAATTCTCCTGTTTAAAACCGCAACCAAATATTAACCTCATATCCTTCCAAATGCCCAGTTTCGTGTCTTAGACTTTGCAACACCTGCAGCTTGAATTGCCTAAAACCCATGAATATACGAGACTGAAGAAAAATGTATGACCATAGAAATAAGACATAATACTATGACATGTCACTGACAAACATCATCAAAACTACTACAAGTAAAATATAATTATAAATCTAAGTAGAGATTACTACCCATTGTATGATCCAAAGACAAACAAAACCACCAAGATAGAAACAATCTTCGTGTTAATGGGAGAACACCTACTCACCACTTTTGAGTTCCTGAGTTTCAGGTGGCAAAGAATCAAATGTTCTAGCTCCAACACACATCAGCTTTTCCACTCTCTCCGCAGTGATGTCAAGAGGACTGGGAAGTTTATTACATACCATGGCTAAAACACATTGCTAAGGATAGGTATTTACATATTTATATTTCCTTACTGAATGCAAATAAAAAGGAAGACAAATGCTTCAACATTTGTTTCTTTAAATCAACCTCATGCACTAACCGCCAGCCACAACAGATAGCTAAAATCCAGCTCTGTTTGTTCCAGTGCATACAGCTCCCTCTCAAGTCAGCAACTATTTCTGGCATTTATCCAAAGGCAGAATGGATAGTTAAGTAGGGGTGACTCACCCTATGTGCAACTGGGAAACTAAGAATAGCACAACGGGGCAAGAATTTAGAATTAATATTTATACATCAATAATTTGTGCATACCTACTATAATATAATGTGTATTACATTACAAATGATGAGAAGATGGTCTATACAGCAGACAAACAGCAAAGGCTGATCTTGGATTAAGAATGCATATGCCTAAAACGTAACTCCACATACTTACAGAAGCTCATGGACACAAGAGCTAAGATACACTATAAAAAGGAGATTGGCTAATCCTTCAGGAAAAACACAAACAATTGTATATAAAACTACATAATGAAAGTGTATTGTTAAAATTCCTAAAGTTTCATAACTTATTTTCATAAAAAAGGGTGTGAGCAAAAGCACGACATTCATAGAAATGTAAGGCTACTTGTAGATATGGAAATTAATATTACCAGTGAGACAATAGGTCCAGCTAGCATAGGCACATGTGAAAAAAAAACAACAAAAAAAGAACAAATCATACCAAATCACACACTGAAATATATGAGCACTCTTTGAAGTCTGAGAACTGCCAATAGAACACAAAGAAGTATCTCCCTTAAGGATACAGAGGACTGCATCAGATATTGGAAGCCACTGGCTACAAATGGCATTAAGATGAACTTTAGGGTCTGCATGCCGTGACTCCCGTGCACCAATTTTCAATCCCAAAGAGGTGACTATCTTTTCAATTTTTTCTTTGTCTCTGTAAGGAAAATAATAAACAGATAAAAAACCACAGCAGCAATATATAACAAGCATCTACAATATTCCTTGTTTGAGTATTTCAAAAATCACCATAGCACATGGAAAGAGATTCCAGGAAAACGTCATAGATCTTCTCACCTTTTCATAACAGCTTCATACAGACTCCAAATGTTGTCCAGCACCAACTGCACAAACAAAGGTTTCTTTCCTTTTGACTGGTAAAACATAAACATACAGCTAATTACCAGCAATTCCTCACTTTTACAATAGGGTTAAGACTGTACTTTTAAGTGACCATTTTCATAAAGAGCATGTAAAACCTATATTCAAAATCAAGACAGTTACCTATTTCTACACAAGATCACTACTTCAACAGTCTGTCTTATAAGAATGGTACAAGGCACAAAATAAACATGAACTTTAAAGCTGAAGGATAGGGGTTTCGATTTCAGAAAAAGAGCCTGATAAATACGGAATGTGTCTACCTTGAGCCTGGTTATCACCCTTTTTATAACTATTAATCCTCACCTATGAAAACACAAAAAAATCATCATTAAATGAAAATAGGGAAAAGCCCTTCTCCCCTCTTAACTCTTAGTGGTGGAAACGCTTAATGCAACAGAAGTGTAGTTTTTAGGCCAGGGTTTGGTATAGCATTAAATGGGATCTCACTAAGGCATAAAAGATTTTCTAAATTCCAAGCTAAACATGAATATCCTAAACCCTTAGCTGTTGAGGGACTCTTCAAATAAGACAGAGACCCACTTGCTGCTCTGGTTTCTACACCATTAGCCTTCCATTCATCTTGTGTGTTTCACTCTATGCTGAATCCTTGAAGCTGCAATGTCCCTTATTTTGTGAAAAGAGACATTTAACAGCAACTGTGAGCACTGTTAGATGAGATCTCCTCCATAAAGCTTCTGAATGGTCAATTTTGGAATGTTATCTTCTCCAAGGACTGATGCAAGGGTATCCAAGTGACTTTATACTTCCACTGATGTTGAGTAAAAATGTACTGAGGTCAATTTTCAGAATACACTATGAGGAACAGAATAAAAAAACCTCAAACAAAATAAAAACCAGGTCATATTTCTGACAATCTCCCTACCTGATCACCTTTCATTATCTTCTTTGCTTTTGTATTTAGATAATAATCTCCCCATAAAGTCTTCAGAAGTACTGCAGGCTTGATTCCAATCTTTTGGCTGTACAGTTTGGCAAAATGCTCAATACTGAAAAGAAACAAAGTGCATCTTGATAAATGTGTAATGCCGTTTCCATGTGCTTATCAGCAACAGACAGCTTACATGAAAATCACACACAAATCTCAAATCCTTGTTTTACTCTCATTTTTCCAATTGCCTTCACTTTAGCTCACATTGTTTAACACTCACACCTACAAAAATATTTAGTCATAACAGCTCAAAAATGTTACTATTTGTATGTTTTTGTTTTGTTTCAAGTCAGTTTCAGGGTTGAATTTGTTTATTTGAAACAAATATTTGCATACTAACCTCCAGGAAAAACTAAAATGCATAATACAAGAGTTCTAAATATTTATGTGATGACTCTTAAACTATGAAAGACATCCCACAACACAGTTAATCATGGTCTGTGACCAGAATGGTACAAGTTAAAAATCAAGTATTCTTTTGAGCCACACTTGAGCCAGCATGTGGTGGTAATTATTTTTTAAATAAACCACTTAGGGCATTTCTTAATTTTTGAATCACTGCTTTAATAATGAAGAAACCCCAAAAAATAGTATCAAAACTGTAATGCCAAAATTGTGTTATAAAGCCAACTGTGTTGTCCAGTGGTCCCCATGAGTTAATAAAAGCAGGCTGGTTATGACCTAAAGAGGTCACTTTTACAAAAATAACTGTTCTGTTCACCTACCATTTAAGAACAACATGCTGGCTTCTCATTTACAAAGGTGATCATAGGGTGTTTATGACCACAGGCTTATATCACAATGTAGTTCTGTAACCCATAAAATCTTAATAGCTGATGATTTACTAGTAGCTTGAGCTATCAAGTAGCTTGAGCTAAAGAAACAGCTTCTAAATTGCTTTTGAGCTTATAGTTCTACTTATCATAAAAAAGTACTCCACTGTATCATTTTCTTTAAGAAACATTTTTCTTAATGCTTAACATTCCCTGACAGCATACTTAGAATACTAATACTAAACCCAGGCCACCTCTGAACTTACCAAACCAAAAACTTAGCTTTTTGTTTTCATTTATTCCTTTCCACAGGCTTTGTCAGTATCCAAAACAAATGTAAGCTGCAAATTGCCCAATCTTTTTCCATACAGGACAAAAATAGCAGATAGCTCTAAATAATTTCAACATTTGCTGAAGCAAGCATTCATATTGTGACTCCAAATTTGAACAAGTTTGGAACACTTGCATCCCAAATACTCTGTATAACAACGGTGTACTACCACAACCCATTTTTTTCCATGGAATTTCAATGAAAAGTTACAAGTCAGGAAAGCTAAAGCCTACAGAAATCAAAATACTGTTTCCCTGCATACCATAAAACAGAAGAGTGACTGTGGGCACCATATGGGAATGGAGGACTTCAGATAAGATGCATGTTAACGTGTGGATCACCAAAGGTATCAGATAACCCTCGCTAGCCTTCAGAAATGAAAAGGTTTCCCCTCACACACATCCTCTGTAAAAATATCTCTTTCAGACTAAAGAATATTCCAACATGTCAGAATTCAAAGATTTTTTTTCAATTACCACTTACACTTTGATTTTTCAGAAACTATTATTATTCATGGCAGATAATTAAGCTGAAATAATCCATTTTATTTTCCCTTTCCTCTGCTGTGTTAAGAAATGTTTGTGTTAGACTACAACCTATGAAAGGAACCTTATTTAAGAGCTTGACTTTGACTTAAAAATCCTGGAGCTGAGGTTTTTTTAAAGGTTTTGCCATATTAAAGACATGCACCGTATTACTGAGTGCATCTTTTTAATTATATTTTCATGATGAAGACAACAACTCCACCTTGTGGTAAGCAATCAGAACACCTGTAAACTTTACAATAGCCTGCTGCTCTTTGAAACTAACTACCAGGAACAGGGTTGAAAAGCAGAACTGATCACAAACTCAAATACAGTAACCCAGAGTATTTCCTAAATTTGTTCTCTCCCGAAATTCTGACGTTTACTTGAACATCTCTGCAATGCTTTTTAGCAACTGCTGAAACAGAAATATAAAGATATTAGGTAACTGTACTGCCACAGTTTTTGGCCTAGTCTATTACAGCCTATCAAATGTCAGCAATTAATAAAATACTAAGTTTACCAGGCGAGGCTGGACACACAGTGAGCTCAGCAGCTGCTGTATAAGTAAAACAGGGGTCCCTGTCACATCGATGACAAAGCTGGTAGTATTTTCAGCTGTCCAGTGTAAATAATATGTTAGAACTGACTATATACAGTTGCATATCACAGAAAAATATAAAAACTATCTTTAGAAATAGGAAACAAATGAAAATACTTTAAAATTAACTGCAGTAATCAATTAAAAAAAGTCAGTAACTAAATCCCAGACTTACCCAAAACCCCAGCCATCAATTGCACTGGCAAACACCACATTTCCATGGTCTGGTGAAAAATAAAGATGTGAATCATCAGTATCTTCCAATCCAGCACTCCAGTCATAAATTTGATCTCCTGGTGCAGCGTCTGAAATACTTTCATTTTCTGTTTCTTTCTCAGCTCTTTCTTCTAAGACTTTAGAGGTAAAGAGTACTCCAGTGACAGCATTGATCTACAGAAGGATATGTAAAAACACCCTAAGATTTGTTCACTCTTTCACAACCCTTGCAATTAAAATGCAATTCCTTCCACCCTCCAAAATACAAAAGATTTATTTTTTTTTTTAACAAGATAGCATGCCTGTGATTCATTTTGCAATTTAAACCACAGACCTTGTGTATCTAATCCTGCCCATTTGAAGACAGCAGGAGTTTGATGAAACTAACATTTTGACTTAAACACCTTGTACTTTCCAAGTCAAAGTCAGCGACATCAGAATTGAATCAGATATAGAATACCATGTGTAATACATTTTGTTTCTCAGAACGAGAAATGGTGAAATATGAACTTGTTACTGCCAACAAACAACAGAGGAGGGCAAAGGGAAACCAGGTAGATAAGTGTTTGAAAGTGAGCTCTGAGCGGAAAAAAAAAAAGTTTGAAGGTAGCTTAACTTACAACTTAAAAGATGAATTAACTTTATCCCTGCATAAATTCACCCATATCAGAAGCATTATTTGTCTACCCTCAAAGAAGTTTAAGCAATTTAACAGGAAGTACAAAACATTCAGCATATTACTTCTAAAAATGAAGACTCTTCCTGATGACCTGTCAAGAGACATTTAATACTCTTTTCTCTATCACAGGCATTCTGAATGAACCTCAAAACCAACTAGAAATAAAATGTATCCCAATGTTAAAAATAGTGCTTGATCCCACAAAGTAAAAAAACCTGCAGTTCTGCTGTACTAAACTTATTCCATCTATAAGGCAGTGAAAATTACAGTCTCTCTCAATTAAAAAAATGGAGAAAAGGGGGAAGAAAAAGAACCTCAAAGTCTACTGTGTGAACATGACACTATAACATGAATACCTGTTCTAAGATATTCTTAAGGTGCAAGTATGCTTCCTGAGGGGTGAGCTTGAGTTCCACAATCAAGCGATCGATTTTATTAATCACCAATACTGGACGTATATTTTCTAGCCATGCTTGCCGTAGAACTGCTTGAGTCTATTAAGAAGGAAATAGTTTTTAAAAAATCCATTACAGAAAGCTTGATATCACAAAAGAGGTGGAATGATAAAGAAAATGACAATATAATTCTAAAATTTAATTAAACCTATAACAAAGGACAGGCTGACGTTCAAACCAGAAATTTGACTCCCAGAGTACAGTGTTAGTTACTACAGAATTCTGCACGATAGCAGAATTTCATAGCAAAAATGCCCACACAAAATAACCCCTCTTTATAAAAGCAAGCCACAAAAAAAAGCAATCTCAATGTTATTTTGTGTATTTTTTCACTTTCAATACCAAAAAAACACATATAAAGATGTTAAATTATCTCCCTTAAGACACTTATTTCTTTTCTATGCAAATATTTGATTACCTGAAAAATTGGATACTCAATGTTTCAATCCTATATCACTACACCCACTCCTCAGCATTGCTCAGTTCTTAGAGCACAGCTATGAAACCAAGTACCCTCTTTCACACCACAAGTACATTGTAATTTATTAGAAGGTTTGCAAAACTTCTTAAACCAGTTGATCTTTTATTTCTACAGAATACAGTTAAGACTTTGCTTTCTCTGTCTTCTCTAATATACTTTATTTCACCTGTGGACAGACTCCTTCAACAGCATCCACCACTATGATGCAACCATCACAGAGTCGAACAGCAGTAGATACTTCTGAAGAAAAATCCACGTGCCCTGGGGAGTCTATTAAATTAATCAGATACTCCTGATCACCTAGGATCAAACAATAAACCAGTATTTCAGAACAGCTTCCAAAAATATTTCTTTCAGACACCTGGTTATACTGCTTAAGCTACTATTAATTTCTAAGTATCAAATCTGCAGTAACCATTACACTTAAGAAAAACTCCAAGAGGACAGGAAGAGTGCCAGCCGCATAACATCTAGTGGCTTGTACCTAATTGGTTTTAATTTCACTCTTAATGCCAATCTTCATCTTTCAACGCCCAACTACCTTTGGAAAACTAAAAACAAAAACACATCAGCCAACCACACAAAAAGAAAAACTCTAACCCTGAAAAAGCTTGTAGTAACATTAGAAATAGATCATTAGTTAAACCACAAATCAACTGCATTACAGTGTGCATTTTAAAGATGAATCATGATAGACTATCATAAAAATAAACCCTACATTATTGATAAAATGTCTCATTTCAACATTGTGATTTTTTTAGAACACACTTTTAACTCCATATTACTAAAATATCTTCAATATATCAATACAGGAGAAGTTTTCAATATTTTCTACACTACTCCCCAAACAAATTCTGCTTAGCAGAGACTCTAGTCAACTTTTGATGAACTCACTGCATTTATCATCAGCCATAATCAAAATAAGATCAAACAACTTTCCTGTTTAAGAAGCTGTACTGGAGTCTAAATTTCAATACAACAGAAAAACAACAGACATAAAAGGTTCTAACCATTAAAAGCAAGGTCATTTCAGAGTCCAAATAAACCAGCCACAGTTTACAATACTTAGCTAGAAGCTCGTTGATTTCAACTCTTTTTTATAATCGGTTGTAACCAAAAAGAAAAAACTAATGGTGGCTTTTCTGTTGATGCAATCTTTCTGTTACTCTTTTTTCTGCACAAGACTGTTAGTAATGTATTTCATGTTTTTCATTCACCTAGCTGCGGATAAGACTGGTGAGGAACATCAAGTATCAACAAAGATGAGACTGTAACTACACTATAAAAAACCCTCTGAACAATTCATAGCAGAGTGTAACAGGCACCTTGACACAGAAGTCTTGTAAAGATAAAATTCTATAAAATAATTCAAAAATTCGTTCTTTTTTGAAAGATCTTGCCTTTCAGTGACGTTATTTCAAGACTTAAGATCAAAATATAAAGATTGAGATGTAAAATAAAAAGATAAAAGCAACTACAATTGCCCCCAGTCACAGATACAATTGAAGTTGGTTTTCCTAACCCCGAGGTAGAACTTGATTATTTTGGTTAACAGTTGAATACACATTGAAGTCTTCGCAGAAACATGACCTAACACTGAGAAACACAAAAAATCTCAACAGCAACAATGAAGAGACAGGGAAAATTAACAAAGAATATATTAAAGTTTATACTTGCCAGCATCAATGGCTTACCTTTCACAAAGTGCAATGAAATTGCACTAGATTTCATTGTTATTCCTCGGACCTGTTCATCTTCTCTACTGTCTAGATATCTCAGCTGAGTACAAAAACAAAAAAGGAGGTGATAAATCTGTTGAATTATCTTCACAAGTTACTTATCAACTGCCAAAGACTATGACTGCGAGAAAATGAGGTTTAGCAAGACTGGGAGTGGAATTTCCTTAATCATCACTGATTTATAATCCCAGCACATACCGACCAGAATTCTGTTAAAAATGACAGTATAACTCTACCTTTCCTGCCAAGCGGCTTGAGATTATTCCATTGCTAGATATTAGACAATCAGCTAGAGTAGTTTTGCCTGAAAAGAAAAATAAATTACTTAGTTTAAATTCATACAGACAATAGAAAAAGATGCGACAATATTATGAATGCTGACAACAGTGTTCTGAGATACCAACATTAAGAAAGTCTTTAAAATGCCATAAAAGTACAAGCTAACTTTAAAAAAAATAGATCAGATAGCTTCACCTGTTAGGTACAAACTAATTTATTCTTGAAGAGCAGATGCAACCTTACCTGTCACGACCAGAAAAGCAGCTGAAATAACAAACCATACATCAGAACCTCAATATATCACACAACTAGGCAAAAGATTTGTATCCTAACACGAGTATTTATTATTTCCACCTATATAACAAACCTCTTCTATTAAGTAAACATAGAAATATAACAGCCTACCTCACACATGCATATATTTAATTCATGCTAACATTCAGCATCACAAAAGTAGAAAACATTCGGTTCCAAGTATTCCAGATTATTCTAGTGTAATGCTCTCTTAAGTTCTAAAAGATAAGCTGCATCAGGCAAAAGAAATGCACATAAAGCAAAATTACTTCTCAGAATCAGAATTAAGACAGCTTAAACCTAAATCCGTGCAAACCTACTGCTTTAAAACAGCAACCAAAATATCTCACCATCATTCAAACTAACACACACACAAGTTTTCCTCACAGGGTGTTTGCCAGTGACAACCACCTGCCTTACCATGATCCACATGGGCTAATATACAGATGTTCCTGATTCCAGAAGTCTTCTTCTGGAGGCCAACCATCTTTTCCACACTTGTGAGGACCATGGTTCACTAAGTCTGGGAACGGAGGAAAGCATTTTAAGAGGCAACTTAAGAAACAGCTTTTTTAATTTATTTTCTTTTTTAGTTATGTAAGTTGTGACGAGTTACTCATCAGGGAAACCTCGTCTGACACATGGAGTGCGTCACGTTCCACAGCCACCATCTGTACTACTACACCTCGGAGCCCAGAAACTTACAAATCACGGGGCACGTTTCTCTGTTTAACAAGAATCAGGAATTTGGGGGGTTTAGTCAGTTTTTCGTTAAGCACACACCCGAAGGCGCCCCGGAGAGGCACAACCGCACGCTTTATGCTCAGGCCGCGCCAACGCGGAGGCTGCCCTGCCCTCCCCGTCCCGCCTTCCCGTCCCGTCCGTCCCAGCGCTCCCCCGAGGCTGCTCCCGGCCCTCCGACGCTTCCGTTGCGCACAGCCGCCCCAGGGACCGGTGCCCCGGAAGGGGACCGCGGCGAGGGGTGAGGGGTGCCCTCAGGGCCGGGGCTGAGGGGATGAGGCGGGAAAGGAGGGGGTACGCCGCCCGGCCCTGTGCGCGCGCGAGGCCGGTCCCGCGCGTCCCGACCCCCCCCCCCCCGCCGCCAAACGGCCCCTCACGAGATGGGGGAGGGGAACACCCCACCTTCGCTCACTCCCGGCGTCGCGCCGCCCGTACCCGGAAGCTCGCGCCCGTTCCTCCCCCGGTGCGTGACGCCGGACGGAAGCCGGCGGAGGCCCTTCACCGCGAGAACGCCGCCGTTGCCACGCGACGGAGCGCTTCCTTAGTTACCCCCGGCGGAGAGGCGGAGGCGGCCGCAGGGAGCATGAAGCCGCCTCGGTGTCTGTGTGAGATTTGTACCTGCGGGTAAGCAGCCCCGCCGGTCGCCGCCGTCTTCGGGGAGCGGGGGGAGGCTTCGGGTCCCTGGGAGGGTGTCCCTGCAGGGGGATAGCGGGCGCTCCCCCTCAGCGCTTCGCGCCCTCCCGGCGCCACCCCACAGAAACACCCCTCGTCGTGTGCCCCCTCCTCAGCCACCCCGGGCTGCGCGGGGACCCCCGCGCCTGTCGCGGCTGGTATTTTTAGCAGTGGGAAGGCAGCAACTGCCTTTCGACGTTCTCCTTTCAACAGTTTCTGGATTCCCTTTTTTCTAAAAGGGATCTTCTCAGTAAATACGAATATGTTCATGTTTACATCAGGTGGGGGGAAAGGCAGATCTTAAATGCATTAAAACAGAAAAGAAAGGGGAGTCTTTCAAAGCCAGCTAGACAAAACCTCAGTATCAGGCTTTTCCATAAAGCAAAGCCAACTCTCACTGAAGGACCGCCCCCAGGAACCCTCAGAAGAGTTCCGGCTAAATCAGCTGTGACAGAAACCTGTGTAAGCACTACAGCCTTTAAAACAGATTTAACATATCTGCCTTTCTAACATCACTTCCAGTAATACTCTGCACTGCGAAGGGAAGCCTGACTATTTCTTTACATTCAGTGATCCCATATGGAGACATACAGTTCATCATTGTACTATAGCCTCTTTGGCCCAGGGTGGCTGGCATAAAAGGGTACAGCAGGCAACGCTTTTGTTTAGAATTACTATTACAGGTCTATAAGCAATATTATCAATGCCATAGGTAAAAACATACACAACCCAGGTTTCCCAACATCATAAGGGATTTAAACTTTGCAAAATTCAGATATATGTTTATAGGAGTCAGTGTTGTTAACATTTTTAATTTCTTCTCTGTTTACTTAAACAAAAAAAATCAAACCAACCCCCCCCCAAAAAAAACCCAAAGAAAAATAATCATCCCAGGATTTTCATCCTAGGATTCAAAGATTATGTCTTTAATATAAAAAAAATAAATAAATTAACAACTACATACCAGGAGAGTCATCATAAGATTACAAGAGTGTGATCGTTACCTATTGTAAGTACAGGGCCACCCCTACGGCTGCAAAGTGCACCATGATCTACAGGTTTCATTTCAAGGTATGTATAGCTTATGTGTATCTGTATGGGATCTGTCTGTTCATCAGCCACTTTTTTTTGGTTTTCATCTGTAGATGGAGATGAGGGACAGGCAGTGTGTAAAGCTTCTTATATTCTTTGGCTAAGACTGGGTGTAGTTTACCCCATAAATTTGTTTCAAAAGTCCTAGATTAACGAAGAGTTGGAACACATTGTTTTCATGATGATATAACAAATCTGGCTCAGGCTCAAGTATAAAGATAATGAGAAAAAACAATCTGACAGCACAAAATGAGGTCCAACTCAACTGAAAATTATCTCAATTCAAAAACCCAGTTTAATAATATGAATAACTGAATAAAGCATGCACAAAACTCATGGTTTAAAATAAACAGCACTGAAGTTTTTACAGTCAGTAAAATCTTAAGCCATTATTGGTTTAGGCAGCACATTGTGTTTGCTTCAGTGTAGCTGTAGTTTCTGTTTTTAGGGGAAGACTGGTTGCTTGGCAGTGTAACCTGGATATTGCAATGCATACACATTTCAAAATAGAGATTTCAAAGCAAAAAAAAAAAAATCTAATATTTTGTAGACGTTATCATTTAGCTATTTGCAGAAAATTTTGTGGAGATATAGTTACAGTTTACTTTTAAATAATAAAATAGAAGGAAACAATCTTTCTTAACTGTTCACAGAAGAAAAAAACACTTGGAAAAATATTACAAATACAGGGGAGGAAATTCAGTAAGACAGAACTTTATTCTTGCTACAGAAAAGTGAGAAGAGCCTCCAAAATTCCTGAATTACTTTTTTTTGCATTGTGACGTACACAATCCACTCATTAAAGGCTCATATCTGAGTGCTAGTGTTCGTACTTAGGGGTTGCAACCTTGCACTCTTAATCAAATAATTGTTACAAGATTTTAAAGAATATTTTTAATAGATCCCGTCTTATTAGACCGAATCACTTTTTGTGCCTATTAGGTGTTCTTTGTCAAAATCAACAAATAATTGTAATGCCAAAAACCACTGGAAGCATACCCAGTGCGGTGTGCTCAAAGATCAATTTGCAAAATAGGTCCAATGCTGGGGACTTTTCCATTTTTAACTGACATAATTTCTAGTCTCTTGAGCTTACGACTTTAAGACTTTTGCAGTAACATAAGATGCTGCCAAGGCAGTATGGTGATCATTTTCAAGCTCCTGTGGTAGAGATGTAAGGTTGGTTGGAGTGTTTTTTTAAGAAGCCACAAAAATGTTCTCCAAGCTGCGCTGTCTGGAGTAATGGCTGGATCCTGTATTGTTTCCTAAGATACTCCAGATCCATTTCTTATTTTAGAAATGGTATGTTTTTAATGTGGAGAACGTATAAGATAGTCTTACTTAGGATTTAGCCATAAAGAGAAGGAAATATTTTTATTTTCTTATTTCCCACAGGTTCCAAATGTGTAAACTTAATACAAGAGAAAGCTACCCCTTGCCTAGCAAGTACAGTCAGGCTTCAGATCACCGGCTCAATAGAAATGTCTAGCGGTAAATACAGGATGTTAGATCTGGCTTCCAAAGGAAGAATGAAGCCTCTGAGTTAGATGAACTCTCTGCACTCAAGAATAGTATTTGTCTACTATAAAAGATAATCACACCATAGAAAAACATAGAAGTTTAGTTTTGAGAGATAAAAATAAATTACTGCTTTATCTTCTTCTCAACCTGTCAGCCTTTCCCCATTTATTGCAATTTTGTTATCATTATCATAAAAAAATCTAGATTCCTGAATAAATGTAAGTTAAAAGGAAAGAGGGAGATTTCTGTAACATGTGGGATATTTAAGCCTTCATACCAACCACATGTAAATACATGCTAAACCCAATTAAAACTACCAGGTCTCCTGTCAACACTAGGAAAGTAGCATCTGTACATAATTTCTGTCTTTCAGACCATAGCATGTGCACTGGCAGTTAAAAAATAAAAACTTTTGAGTTATGGGTTTTGTTTGTTTGTTTGTTTTTAAATAGGGTTTTTTATGATGATAAACATTAAACTTTTCTCATTATTAGTCTAGTTGTCTGGGAGAAAAATCCTTTGTGGGAAAATTTCAAGAGTCTTGCTAGCATTGTATAAAAAAACAACTGTAAGTATGCCAGATCCTAAATAAGTGAAATTTAACATCATTCTGTTAAAATAATCAGAGCAACAGCATTTGGCACTAGAGAGCCCATATACTGTCAGTTTTATTTAGCTGAGATTCTGTTCAGACCTTATGCAAGCCACAAGATAGCTAGTGTCCCTCAAAGAAGGGGAAGAATAATAATCCATCAAAGTAGGCATCAGTCAGTCATGGAGGAAGGCATATTCTCACCAAATTCATTTGAGTCATCAGTATCTCTGGGGTTGAACTTAAGATAGCTACAAGTTTAAAATAATCAGTGACTCAAGGAGTTTTGGCCAAATCGTAAGCAATATATTTCACTTATCAGAGCTGTAATCTGTCTTCTCTGATGGTTCTTAGCAGCGTCTCTCTAAAGAGCTGTGATGCCCTATGTAATCAGTTTTATAAAATTATTATCTAAATGAAAACTTTTGGTTTAGCAGTTGGACAACAAACAAAAGTAGATTTATCGGTTAACTGAAAAACTGCTAATCTCTTCTCCAAGTCAAATTCACATTGATATTAAGGTAATTTTACATTTAATTTTAGGCCCACTGAAACTTCTTCCACAGCACAGAGTAGAATGTAGGATCTTCCTGAACAGTCTCATCTGAATCCAAGTAATTTTATGCATAGTTAGTGGCTGTTCAGAATTATTTCCCATGCTAGAAATGACTGGGATCAAGGACATTTTTGATTCAGCAATGAATTCTAATGCCATTAAAACAATGTGTTTCCTTGGAGAGATATATTAGATTACTTTCACCTTTGTGTTGAATCTGCCAAGAGCTACAGGCCTACTTCGCAAGTGATTATTTTTCTAGTATCTAGTTCTGTTTGTAGCATGACCATTCAGCAACACGGGGGATATACTGACAATATTGCCTAGAAACTAGTGACAGTTAAGTCTTTAAAGACTGCTGATACCAAAAGAAAGAAGGTGGGTTTTTTGGTGATTGGTCTTTTGGACCAGCTTATTGCAAACTGAAGATTGTCAAAATGAAGTTTTTGTAGATGAATATTGTTTGTTTCAAACTCCTTTGAATTTTATGCCTAAAATATCTGAAGAACATTATAATTTGATACCCTATATTTCAACTAGTTTTCAAAACATACATTCAATGGTTTTAGTTTCTGCATAGCTGTTACTTTGAGATGCTACATGAGACAGCATATGCTGTTTATGTTAACTGACAAAAATATTACGAAGGTGGTAACTGAATTTCATGAAAAATGTAGTGGCAGGCAAACACCGTGCTGAGAAATAGCATACACTCACCTCCTTGTTTTCCTACCTTTCCTGTTCTTTCCCTCTTCTTCCTTTTTCCTTTCCCTGCTCTGTTCTGGATAGGTCTTTCAATTGTTACTTGACTATCGGTTGACTTGATTGAAAAGGAGAAAGCACCTGAGGCTTTGAAAGGATCTGTCGTCTTAGACAGGGCTACTTCATTTCTCATTTATTGAGCTACTGAGCTGGCAAAGTCTGGCAGCTCAAACTAATACCAGCTTCAGGGATCTCCAGTTCCAGATAGCTTCTTTTAGTGTTTTTTTCACTTTACTTTTCCCAGCAGGAGTCCTTTGTGTCTGTTCCTGTATTCTATTTTACCTTGCTTTAACTTATTTTTTTTTCCTTTTTGGTATTCAGTGCTAGCTAAATTTCTCTACAGACCTTTGAACTATTGCTTGGGTATCTAGTTTCCTGAAACTTGAATTTATTTGTACCCAGTAAGACCTGTACAATTCTACCCTTCTTGTTCTTTTGTTATTTTTGCTTTTCATGTACAGAATTTTACAAGACTCATTTATTTAAAAAACTATTTCTTGTTATTTCCCTTTGCTTATATCTGAACCAGTATTGCAAGTTGCCAGCCACAAGTAGGCGAAACATATTTCATTATATATCTCCTTAAAGGAGAGATTAAATAATAACCATGAGTCAGTCAGTATAATATTTTGAAACTGTGCTTGAAACAAGCTACTGGAGAGATGTAAGTGCGTTATGTAAATTAGAATGATTGTGAAAAGATTTTCAAAGCAATATAGAAAATGCGTACATTTTTATTTCATGCATAATTTACACAAAACAACAAGGTATAAATAATAAATTAAGTCATGATGTTTGTCTTTACACCTTTTAACACAATGGTGTCATTAAAATAGGCATCAATGACAAGCAGGTGTAGTTGAAATAAAACCTATTAAGAAAAACAGATGTCATTACTTCTAAACAAACATAGGGTTTTGATAGAGGATTTCGTCAGTCCTTGGGAAAAAAAGAATTGAAAAGTCAGAAATGGCCTGCAGAGCATTAGAAGTGAAGATGAGATTTCACACTACTAAAATTTTAATCAAAAAGGGTTAACCAAGAGTTGTGGTGAAAATAGGTGAGCAGATGCACAGAAATAAAAAGACAAGCAATGAGGGAAAACAGTGAAAAAGAGACAACATGAGAGGAGAAATGAAGCATAGTTAGTTATTTTTACAAAGACGACTAGTAATATCTTTAAAAATTAAAAAAAGAGAGGAAAGTGCGTCTTGGCAGTAGCATCATTTAGAGGATTGAGATCAACTCTATCCATCCTTTGTATTCTGTACTGAGGACTAACTTGCATACTGATACTGTTTATTACTGTATTGGTATACTGTGCTCTGGGATCTGTGCCATCAGCACAATATTTTGTGGTTTTATCACTCAGAAAAGGTTTTAAGCAAAAGCTCCTGACATTGTTCCATCTTCCCCATTTGTTATTCACTCCCAGTAGATAGGGTATGGGTTTTCCCCTTAAATGAAACTATTCAAAATGATCTCATCTGATGTGTTTCACCCAGGCGCCATCGCTGCCCTCATAAACCCACAAGGATTTATGATAATGGACAACAGCCGTGCCTCACAACAGAGTATGTGGAAAAATATCCCAAGTATAGCAACATCTCTCCTCCCCGGAGCCTTAAGCCGAAACAAGAGTACCAAGTGCATCGTGGGAAAATGGAAGGAATTACAACATTTAAGTAAACATTTTGAAGCAATGTGTTTTACAATTACTCTATAAAGTTTCTCATGCTTTCTCATTTAAGGGGGGACTGAACATTGTATTGCAATCATTTTCAAAATGCAATCATTGTATCCTTTACACTTTTAGTATATTTAAAAGTATAAACTTTGAATGTAGAAATACAGTTACCACAAAAAGGTCATAAAAAGTAGTGAAGCATGCATACAAAAAAATTTGCATTCTTTACAACATCCTTTAACCTGTCAAAATAATCTAAATTTTTGTCCTGTTTTCAGCCTGTTTTGGAAATCTAGGTCTTATCAAGCCTGAAAAAACTGGCAAGCTGGGGAACTTTCTGTAGTACATGTGTGGAATCTAAGATAGTGGGGAAATGAAACCTTAAGAAAAAGAAAAAGGAATTTTTTTTTATTTAGACAGTTCTAAATTCTTAGGAGTTTGAAGCAAACCAACTGTAAAAGGGTTCAGTAGGTTTGTCCTGTCACTGCAAAGACTCTGACACTAAGCTTACAAAATTAAAGAGCATCTTTCAAAGAGTTAGAAAAAGACATCACTCATTAATAATGCGACTGGAGCATAAACATTTACTTTTTCCATTATTGTTTTTCTTTGAAGCTATAGGGGCAACAGGTGAGATTTCTTTATTTTTTTATGAAAAAACAGAAGGGACATACATAGAAAGGCCAAATGCTCTTCTGCGAGATAGATTGTGTACTGCATATACTGTTTAAACACCTACATATGTAATATACACCCTTTTAATATAATGTGCCCATATAAAAAAGGTGAAATGCTGTTTCTGGTTATATTCCATTCTCCTCATGCAATTAGTAAATGCTTCCACTTGTAGTAGTTCAATCTCTGCTGTTGCTTTCTGGATCATTTCTTTGTAAAATTACATCAACTTTTTCTACTCTCAGACATTTTAAAGAATATTTTTAAACTGGCAATGAGACTCGGAGCGTTGAAAAATTTGCTTCACCACCTACCTTTGAATAAAGGCTGTGTCATGCATCAGAGACCCTAGATTTATGTACTATGATTTTCTTTCCTCCTTGCTATCCTTCTAACATACAGCATCAGATTGATTTTTCAGAGTAAATATTATAAGTCATTGCTTTTCCATATAATGGAAAGATGACAAAAGTGAATCCATCAGAAAAAAAAAAAGTTTTTTAACAACTGTTTCCTTTTTCTCCAATTCAGATCTGATTATTTACCGTATGATATTGTGAAGCGACCTTTTCAGGTACAAGAAGAATATAAACCAAAGATGGGAAAGATAGAACTGGGAACCACATACCAGAAAGATTATAATGCTCATAAAGTACAACCAGTGACATTAGTAAGACCTCTAGAGAGAAAACACACTACAGGAGGAAAATTGGATACCATACCAACCTATCAAGGTAATAATATATGCCGCCTTTAGAAAGAGAAATAACCAAGATGAAGGTAGTATTCTGAATTATCTATATTAGAAACTGGATTTCTTAGTTTGGACCAGAGAGTAAGACATAATAGAAAGCAGGTGATAATCCCTTAAGATGTTCAGCACTCTGGTTGTTTAGAGGTAACATTTATTGGTTCTAAACAAAAAGCCTTCTCTAAGGTTTTCTTGGCTAGAAGGAGAGAAATTCTAACATACACTTGGTTAGGCTATCTCAGGCAAAAGTTGGTTGTAATTGAAGTGCCAATATATCTTTCAGATAGTTTTAGCTCATGTAACACATGTTTTTCCACAGAGTAGGTCAAAAGTTGATTTTAGATTTCTTTCTTGTATACTGTATAACTTGCATATCAACCTAGTAATGATCTGTTTTGACACAAATTATTCTATTACAATGGTTCAGCACAAAGGCATTAAATCCCCTTTTAATTCATTTTGGCAAGCGACCTTGGTATACTTTATACAAATAGAAATTTGTATACATAAAATGTGTTACTGAATTTATTACATGTATTGCGTTGTAGCCCCAGTTAAAAGTAAATAGAAATAAATTATATGATCTACTAGAGTGATGAAAATCAAGATGTTTCTGATTATGAAGGCCAATGGTATCCAAAAGAGAGTTGAAATAACGAGAATCAGATATGGCTACTAAAACAGGAAGTTAGAATGCTTGGTGCAAAATGAGCAGAGGAGAGTGTGCAGTGACAGCAGGAGTTGGAAGGATAAAATTTTGGGAAAAAAGGCTCTTAAAAATCCAGTTATTTCACTAGCTTCTTTAAGCTTAGGCCTATGTTAGATAGAAATACATTTATATAAATACTTTATATTTATTAATTGTAAATAATTTATAAGGAAATTTAAATATTTCTATTTAGCCTACATGTAAGTCGTAAGCTGGCAAATAATGAATAATTTAGCCTAGTCTCAGCATACAACTAAGCATGCAACTGCTTCATTTAAAATGTATGCTAGCAGTTCAACAGGGAGTAAGGTTCAAAGAGTGAAAAAACACTGAAGCTGAAGTACTGTGATTGCAAGACAACAAATTGATTTCAACTCCCGTGAAGAAGTTTAGACCAGACAGTAAGTTTTGTAACTATAACAGAGCAGTCTGTTAGTAAAAAAATCCCAGAAGCAAAGAAAAAAAATCCCAACAAGCTTTAAGATGATCTAATGTTGATATGGAAATTGAGAGAGAGAATTCTCCCAACAGTAGTGAACATGACCCATTGACCTATACATTTCCTTTGTCTTGTATATTTGCATAAAGATATTGTATATAAAACCTGTATATGGCTATTTTCTGTATAGAATGCACACTGAATATGTACACAAACACGCAGATAACATTATCATTCTTCCTTGCTTCCATTTTCTTTGTTTTGCAAGATTTAATACCAGGAGAATTTGGTTTAATTTTAAAGGAATGGTCTTAAGTAATAACACTTGTATGGTGAAGTTTTGTTTTTGCCTTAAAGATGACTATAGGTCATGGGAAGTTCAAAGAAGGGAAACTAGTAAGGTGGAGCATATATACCATCCACTTACAGTGAAGTTTGGAAATTCTACTACGTTTCAAGATGACTTTGTTCCTAGGGAACTGAATCCCAGACAAAGTTTTAAACCTCCTTGTGTAGCCAAGTTTTCAGACGTGCCTTTCGATAGTACTACTAGCCATCGCACTTCTTATGTTGCTCATCAACTGGAACCAAAATTCATAAGATCAACAGAAGAGTACAAGCCAAGCAACCAACCCTTTGAAGATCTCACAACCCACCGGAGTGATTTTAAAGGGCTACCTGGACAACTTGCAAAAAGCTGCAAGCCTGAAAATGCAAAAGTTGGATCCAATGCTCATTTTAATGGAGTCACTGAATTCCAGGATCGTTTTCAGCCATGGTTGGTCTCCTTGCCTGAGGTCCGCAGAACAAGAGAGTACATTCCACGCACAGGCAACATGGATTTTAACTCCATAAGCCACCTTGATTATGTTAAGCATGAGATTTCTCCTGCTGTCCCCATAAGACCGGTTTCTAATGGAAGAAGAACCAATGCCCCTTTTCAAGGGAATACTACTACAAAGGAAGACTTTAAAGCTTGGGGCAGCTGTCGGCAAGAGATTACTAAGAAACAACAGGAAATTCCAAAACCTACAGGAAAATTTTATGATTTAACTACTTTCAAATCTCATTACATACCACATCAGATCATTCCAGCTCAAAGTTTCAAACCTGTACATGCTGTAGTTCCTAATTCAGCTCCTTTTCAAGATGAAACTATGTATCGCACAGAATATACTCCAAAGAAACAAGAGATTTGCCCAGCAAATTATCCATCTCCTCCAGGTTATGTCTATGTAAACACAGATTCTCATGGTCACAAATTCTTCCGTCAGTTTACTCCAGAATTTTCTGAGTCAAATAGTAATGCTATTCCAAAGGAAGTGGCTGTTGTGTCATAATACTTAAATGCAGTATTTCAAGCATCCTGGTGAAATAATTGGAATCCTACTTGCTCATTTTTTCTTTAAATAATACGGAAAGCAAATTAAATAATGCAAATTCTGATTTTAAAAGCATTTAAACTAATAGCTGGAAGAAAATCAAAGCAAAACCAGACGTTTATTACAAAACTAATAATAATGATTTGCCAATTTTTGTAGAAATAATGCATCTTACATGGAATCTATTCTTTTTTTATCATGCATTCTCCATCTCAAGCATATGTATTGTATGTTTAATTCTTTCAGATTTTCTGCAAATCAAATGATTGTATTTGTGAAATAGCAAGTATCTTTTGATAATAACATTTTTCATAGTAAGCAAATAATGTTATAGTGATCTAAATAATTAGCTCATCAGTCTAGTTTTTCATCTCATCAGTACTTTCAGTAATCTGATAAGATTTTTTTCTTTACATTTTGCTGCCCAAATAGCATCCCATGACATCTAGACATTTCTAAAAAACTTGTTTTAGCTTTAGTCATCATTACTTTTCCTTCATTCAGTTCTGAGGAGAGTATAAAGGTCACACTGTAATTTCTGATAGCAATTAACAAGAAGAAACCATGCTTTTTTTCTGTACACATACTTCAAATCACTCAGACATAAAAAGCAGGTCATTAGACTCTGTTTCCTAGTTTTCCTGATAGTGCTTTTTCAGCCTTACTTCCAAGGGAAACAATGCTGATGCAAAGATTTGGACCCATTGACACACTAAGTGTGTGTCCTCCCCACCTCAATAATTTTTAAACCCAGTGTGCAAGTTCAATCAAATTTCACGAAGCAATTTCACAGATGATTGTTTTTCGAGTTTCTAAGGTAGATGGTGAGGTTGCAGAGAGCACCGGGCTCAATAAGTTAACATCCATCCACCACAGATTTTGATCCTATCTGATTTTTAAAGCTAAACAGTCTGTTATCACTGCCAAAGTTCACTGCAGAGGTAGTCTGAGGGGGAAAATGGCAGAAAGCTGAAAAGGTGTATGTAGAGATAACAGAAAATAGTGTAAACTCAGTTAAAAAAAGAAATACCAGCCAAGATGCAGAAATCGCTAGACAGCCTGGCTTCAGTCTGCTCTTCAAAGAATTACTTGTTACAAATACACAGAAAACAAAATTTTTATAGAAATTGTACATGCACTGATTATGCTTCTGTATGAGATATTTACTATTTCCTCTATATATCTTTACCTGATTTTGGGAAATCTAGATGAACTGATTTCAGTCCTATTATGTTCATGATTTAAACAAGTCCCAATAAACAGTTTCATGATTAACAGTATTATCATGTTCTATCACAGTACTGCAGTATGATTTTTTCCACTATGGCATATTTTGTATGCATTGGTATGGGGCAGTCATTTGGGTTCTGAAGAATTATGTGCTAATACTTCATAAATCATCAATAAAAGGACTAAGATCAATGATGGAAACATGTTGAAAGCAAGAACTGGATCATATGCAAGGAACAAAGCTGAACTGAAGATATTAGCTGTGCCTAAAAGCATTGCATGAGAGAGCTCCAGACATTACTACAGCATCAGTTACTTTTAGGTAATTTTTGTCTTTGTACTGTTTTTGTAATATGACTTACTCTGTTAATGAAACAGCAATTCAATTCAACTTTTCTCTCTGAAGATTATTCATGTCCCCAGGTGGTAAAGACATGTGATGGATTGGGCATGAACAAGGGCAATGTAAAGATGTGATATCCTAAAAGCACGACAGGAAACAGTCCAATTCATTGTCATCCTTCTGTACCACAGAAGGAAACAAACTACAAACACCCTTTTCTTTATGAAACTTGAGTCATTCTTCGGCCACAACTGAGGAAACAAAGTCAAATCTTCACACAATTACACCTACCCAAGTCCATATCCTATACACAATCTTGGTGCCTCTTGAGAAGTTTTCAGAAGCTTCTAATATCCTCCAGGTCTCTTTTCTTGGGAGAAAGAAAACTCACTTGGAAATGCAATCTGAATCCATGAAGTTACGTGTGCCTGCGTGTTCTGCTGAAAATGGCTTCTCCTCCAGGTCTGTGAGCAAGCCCAGATGCTTTTTGTAATTTTCACAGCTGTGTTTTTTGTTCTTAAGTCACTCTTTCCCCCTGTTAAGTTATGGAAAGTCATTTGCTGCCACCTACCAGTGCAATGCAAACATTTTTGAGAGGAAGTGGAGGGTATATTCAGATACATTTAACAGTTCCTCTGTAGATGTGTTTGAAGAGTTTTTTTTAGGGGGGAGGGGGCATATTCCCTTTCATTTTGCCCTTGATGTTTTCCCCTAAGTTTAACAGAGAAAGAGAGAAGCCTTTATTACATTACGGTTGAAAGAGCCACACCCTACTGATTGTGCTTCCTGGAAAACCATCAAATGATATTATAAACCTTCAGACAGTATTCAATACTTGAGGTCAACTTTTTCATAAGCAGCATATTACTGAAATGCAGACAAAATGAACATCAGGCTGGAAAACTAATATTTCTCAAAATAAGACCCATTAAAAAAGCATTGTATGATGTCACACTAAACCAAGATGTAAAAGCGGAAAAGTTACTCATGGATTCAATTGCTATTCTAAAAGTGCTTTTTGTGCACTGTGCTATATGGAATTTTTTTTTTTTTTTAAAGACTGTACAGAAAGAATCCATTGGTGACACAAAAGGAAAATTAAATAGACCCATGCGTCCTTGCCAATGTTATCATCTAGGATAACTCTGAAACACCACCATTTCATTGCTAGACATTTATTTTCAATTAAATAAAATTTAAAGCTTTTCTTGTTCATATTATTTGAGACTCTTCCTTCTAAAGCCTATTACACATACTGGATATTTTGAAACAAGTTTTTTTCGCATAGCTATTTGCATCACCTATTAGAGCTGTTCTATTGGGTCTAAAAGAACTCTGCTTGGTGCAGTACATGAAGGCCTGGCAAAGAAATGTAACTTTATTCCACCTTTTTACAGAATCCTGAATCTAGATTTCAATGAGTCTGAGCTGGTTTATTTGGATTTTGGCAAATTCTGTTCACCACTTTTTTAGTCAGGTTACATCTATGTTGCCTCTTAACAGCAGTGCAAAGCAGACTAATGAAATTGAGAATCTGTCTGATAAGCTGTCAAAAATAAGAAGTAATCTTAGCTTTGAAAAAATCCCAGAACTATGGATGTTGTAGGTTGATAAAATAACTTGGAATGAAAGCATAGCTACCATGAAAATCACAGTAATAAAAAAAATCTCAGGGTAATCAGTGTTGAATAATCAAACTAGACTTTATTTCAGAAATATTAAAACTACGTTCAAGAAAGCTAAATATTAGACATCTTCAGTTACTGTAGAAGCAATAAAATAATCTACACAGAGGAATGTCATGCTAATTGCAATAACAAACATTTACAGCGCTGCTTCTGTATAGCATGCATACTTAACCAAAGACAAAATTAAAGTAAAAAAAATGCTATGTGTTAACATTTGAAAACTTTAAATATAAAGGAAAAACATGAATAAGAAATTTTGGTAATAAGAAAAAATATATGTCCAAAAATCTTTATTAAACACTGTACAAAAAATATTGCACTTTTAAATCAGACAATAAATATCTACAAAAGTATCTTACAAATGTTTTATTTTAATTTAAAAACTGCTTAAACAATCAAGACCCATTGCTGATTAAAAAGGTAATGATCAGGAATATCCTCTCCTTGCAGTCAGCCTTGGACACAATAGTCCACATTAAACATTTTCTATACAGTAGTGCTAATCTAATTTTCAGTGATGCAAACCCATTGTGCAGGAATGCTGTTTCTAAAACTGTTCTTACAGCATACCCACTAATTAGCATGTAATGTAGATCAGTAATGTAACACAAGATCCAAGTCAATACAAGCATATAGGCCTCCAACGTGCAGTAGTTTGGAAACTATGAAAGAAAAAAGAAACATCTATCTGCTGCCTCCTATGGGGTTCTCTCTGCTTACAGCCCTAATAAGACAATATGGAAAATAATTTACCTGGGAAAATCATAATCAGAATTTATCAACTTGCAAAAGACTCAAATGGTTAATGGTCATGATGAAAAGTCTTGATGGAAAACTGCTCAAAATAGATTTCTTGCACTTGTCAATCTTCATAATTCATAATTCTTCCTTGGACATTTTTCCCCATTAATGCGGGGGGGGGGGGGGGAATATTTATTCAAGACAGAAAAATCTGACAGACACATTTGGCCAGTTATTGGCTCCCCATTTGACTTGATATGCAAGAGGACAGTGCTCACAAATGTTTCATTCACAGCTCTGACAAGGAAGCCTTGTGTCTAATTTAAAATCAGTAGAAAAGTCTAATCATGCCAGAATTTCAATTGTACTTCAGTGACTGGAGCAGAAGAATAGAAACAATGGAAAATGGCACCTCATTTATTCAAAACAGATCTATTGCTGTTTTGAAAATTGTACTAGCATCTACAATGTCTTTTACTGCATACACGTAAATACAAGCACGAAAAATTGAATGTACTTCTGTGTATCCATCTGACAGCTAATATCAGTAAAACATATCCTGTGAGATCGACCCTTAAGCTCAGGCTGTTTATGAAAATGAAGTTGCTGCCAAAAATTTTACAGCTACAAGCCACAGCTTCTATAAATTTAAAAATTGCATTAAATTTGATAAAAAAATAAAAACAAAACCTAGGGGTCAATAGTTGCTGTATTCCAAAATTCTTCAAAGGATTTTGTGACTTTGTTTTTCTCATAAGTTAAGGACAGTAAGCACTACCTGGTGCTTTTCGATAATGGTTTTTCCCCTGATAAAGTTACGTGATGTGATAGCCTATAAAATTTTATAGACGATATGCCATGATATTATCTTCCTAATCCAGACACAAAAATGCTTAAAACATTAAATGTTCCATTGCAAAGAGTGGATAATAAAATTTCCCAGAAAAAAACATCCTGTCCAGCATATCAATCTGCAATACTGTTTTTTCATTAGCCCCATGTTTCCATTTAACTGTAATGTCTTATTTACAAGTATATACTTCGAGCAGGCTAGTTTAATGAACATCTCTTCTCATCTCTTCACTGCAGCATCATGAACTTTCCATAGAAGGGTTACATTTCTTGACACGATTGACAACATCTTTGTTTGTAGATGTCTATCAAGCATAACTTTAGTTGCTTTACAAATGTACAGTAGTGAGTTGTATCCTTGCATTCGCCTTCTGAAAAATATATTTAAACATTAAAAGGCTTTATAATGGACAAAAGATAAATAGTAGAACTTATCATCATAATTTTAAACAACTGATGGACTCCTGGTAGCTTTGTAGTAATTTTGCTTTGCATTTCTGGCAACAGTGGATTCAAAGCTAAGCTAGGTTACAAATAAGAGGTGTGATCTCACTGTATTCATTTACCTATTGTCTGTTTCAGAAAACTACCCCATCTTTCAGGAATTAACAGCTTGCTCAGAGACTTATGAGTCACAACTGGCACAGTCACATAGGGAAGTTTGCATAAAACAACTTCCTAAATATCCTGTTTCTAAAAGTGCTTTTGGGGCTTTAATATCAAACTGGCCTACACATGGAGAAAAATAACCCCAGGATTACGAAGTGCTCCTTGGAGAGGATAGTTTTACCTTTGATGTACAATCAAATGCTTGTAAAATCATTAGTGTACAACTGTGAGTCACCTTCTAATATAACTGCTACAAACTATTACTATGCTCATATATAAATAAACATTTACATACTGCCACAGGATGTGACATTGCAGCGTTGCCAGGTCACTGGTCTTTTCCTCCATCCACAATACTGATCAGCCACAGGTTTGTTATTCTTTCCGTGTACACAGTACACCCGTCTTGACTGAAATCCACTCCCACAGTCCACACTGCAAGGCCTCCAAGGGCCTGTCCGCCAATAGACATCACATGCCTCTGAAGAACAGTTTCTTCTGACAGGAGACCTGTGGAGGAAAATTAATGGCAGTTGAATGTTTCCTTTTGTGCCAAACCCTTATTCACAGAATCATAGAACCGATGTGGGAAGGGACTTCTGGAGGGTGATTAGCCCACGCCCCCTGCTTATAGCACAGTAAACTACACCCAGGTTTCTCAAGACCATCTCTGTTTGTGTCTTGAATATCTCCACAACCTTTCTGGGCAACCTGTTTAGTGTTTGAGAACCCTCACAGTAAAAAAAACTTTTTCTTATATTTGAGTTCATAGTAATAAATGGAAGTTTCACAATGTATTTCTGTGGAGCCAAAATTTCGTTGTGTGTGCAGTAAAAATGCTTTAAAATGCTCACAATTCACAACTACTTCTATAGCAAGAAATATGAAGAGCTGTATTCAGTAATCAAGAAACTCAGTAACAAGTCCCATGTGTGTAATTGTTACCTATTTATTCCCTGCTTTTCATTGTCCTACCTACACATTTGTTCTGGAACAGTTTTGTGCCCCCAGACCCTCACGTTCATTTCTAATTTGTCTTTAATTCAGCCTTTTTGAGATTATGGTCTTTTATAGAGACTGCCATCCATGCATGTGCTATAGCACAGTCCCAAGCAAAACTGCTGATTAAGGTTCTGTGGAGCTGTCTAGGCTGTACTTTCCATATTGAAAGGAGTTGTTTAAAGACAGTAAAACAAATTAACAGAGTTCTTACAAAGAATGTTACACCTTATCAACCATTCCATTTTTACGTACCTCAACAGTACATACTAAGAGGCAAAATGAAATCTATTTATGCAGAGAAGTACACCTTATTTCAGTAATCGTAAACTTGTAAACCAATTTACATGGTTCACAAAAGGATGCCCAGGAAAACTCTCATTTTATAAAATTTGGGCAGCAGTAGACCAGAATAGAAAGTATTATCAGAAGAGACCCAGTTCAGCAGTAATTATAAAAGTTATGGCAGATGACTCCAATTTCTACTTTCTTTTTGGGACTCGGGATTCTCGCACTCTATTTCTAGCTTTGCCATTAGCACAGCGGAGGACACTGATCAAATCCATTACCTTCCTTGGGTTCCTGAATTCATCCAGCATATACAGAGGGATAACTGTCACTATCTCCTTTCCTTGTGTTTGATACATAAGAATTTGCCTATTTATACTGCATTGACAATCCTGTATCTTTAATTTGATCATCTACAGAATCTAACTTGTACTGCTTCAAACTGTATACCTCTTTCTTTCATCACAAGAAGAGTTCGGCACCAAAGATCCATTATGAAGTTGACATATAAAATGACGATGCTGTAAACCTACAGAGCGGCCAACACAGCGACCAGAACACTAAAAAGTGAGAGAAAAGGGTGAGGGGAAAGAAAAAGAAAGAACCAAGTTAATAACAACAGAATCACCCTTCTAGGCAGTTACCCAGTTACACAACCCAATTATAGTTCTTGATCTGCATTTCTCCTTCAACCCTATCATACCTCAGTTCAGAGAAGGCCTAGATATCTTGGATTCTCTGTGTGCAATTTTGCCAAGATACTGACTTTTCTACCTATTCATAAAGCTAAATCCATTGTCTAGGCTCTCATCATTTCACATCTCTAGTGCTACCACGTTCTTTCTGTAGCTCTGACAATGACAAACTTGCCTTGCTAATAACTGTATCAGGAGTGTAGCAACAGTAATTGTCTTAATTCATTGCTTCGCTCATTGAATAGTAAATACTGCATTAATAATTATAAAAATCATACCAATATGAACACAAGTTTACTGCACAAATGAAGAAACATAGAAAATATAAGAAAGCAGAGTTCTGTGTATTAAGTATTGTGGCAACTGCTTTAGAAGTGCATTCATACATCTATCTTTGGAGACTTCACAAGTACAGCTATACAAACTGTGTTCTTATAAGACTGCAATAAAAGCAGTATACTAGCTTAAAAAATGGAATACATAGTAATGGATTAGCTTATAAAATATACTGAAACTAATACTCAGGTTTCAGATCACATCTTCCATAAATAAAAGTAGCTCAGACATCACAAAATGAAAAAAAAAACCACAGGATTTGTAGTTCATTGGTCTGAAAGGTAATTACAACTAGTGCCACATAGCTCCTCCTTTGTACAAGACAATAGATGTTCAGCAAATGGTATGGTGATGCTGATACACTTTTATAATAAGTAGTTTCCAGACAAACTCTGTAACTTACCTGTCCTTTTGTCTGTACTGTCCCCACTGTACACAAATGACCTGTACAGGGTTTCCTTCCCACAGGACGATCTCTGTGCATACAAGCGTCTGAGAGCAGTGTCAGCACGCTGCCATTGGCTTTTACCTGTTGACAAGTTATTTGTCGATAGCGAAATCCGTTGCCACAAGATGCAGAGCACTCAGACCATGGACTAGTTACCCACCTACAGGATGCAGAGACAAATTTATAGCAATTATGAAAGTATTGCAAACTTGCTGGTAGTTTGCAGTGATCTGTTTGCAAATAAAAATCAAAAGAACCTGTCATTGCAAGTTTTAGATGTGAGAAAAGGCAGAATCAGCTTTTTCAGTTGTTAAGCAAGATCTTGTAAATTTGGTTAACTAATGACTTCTAAGATAACTGTGGCTCAATATATGCTAACAGAAGTGACACTGCTTGGTACCCAGAAGGTTATATTAGGTAAACCCTATAGACCCTGCTGGATAGAACATTTCTGAAGGAAGGGCAGCGTACTTTTCCATAATTTATAAAATGAATGGTACTGATTTAGTTACTACTAAGGTGACAGGTGCCACAACCCATCCAAATTTATTACATCAAGGTCTTGCTAGATAGTGGCTCAAACAGAACATGTTATTTATTGATTAGAAATAGCAAAGATTTAGTCTGCCTTGGCAGCTAGGAACAATACTGGGGAAGAAGCAGGTGGTAATAAAATTTATTTGGCCTGGTCTTTTCATAAATCTAGGCTAGAACTACAGAATAGGACTTTACGTGTAGCACAACTGTGATAACAGGAAAAATATTCTATTCTCTTTGACTGTAAGAAAATGAAATAATTACTAAACAGTTTATACCCATTCAAGAAAGATTAATCTTTCACAGTCTGGACTCTTGCCTTTTTCTCCCTTTTAAAGCTCAAGTATTTTTGCAAACATTTGGTGCAGTGCATGCACAAAAGTCAGCAAGGCCCAAATTCAGCAGACACTTAAAGCACAAGTTAAATACATGCTTAAACCCTTATACATGTTTAACTGTACTTCCATGCTGTGCTGGAGAGAAGTGAAACACGCATGCGAAACACTTAATAATAAGGGCCTGTGACATTGACTGTACATCCAAAGCCTTTATAATTGGATAGACAGTTTCTAAAGAGCTGTCTTGGGATGAGAAAATCATGCAGAAATCAGTAAGTGGGGAAATGGAAAGGGAAGTCTGACCATTCTGCACTTGCCTCCCAGGTCAGTAATCACAGGGAAGGGAGAAAGGCTGGAGGCACAAGGAACCAGACACAGGGCTATTTTCCAGGCAGCTGGAAGCTCTTCCTATATAGGAAGTGTGGAGTATTTCATAACCAAAAAACAATTTGATGTTAGCATACATGCATAATTCGAGGTAGAGTTAGTTACATTAGTATACACACAATTCCCTTCCACTGGTAAATACATAAAGCCAAATTAAAAGCAAAATAAATCTAAGCATTTTAATAAGAAAGTATTCAGTCTGTTTAGCCATACGAAAAAACTGATTGGGTTTTTTGGTGGATACTCTGGGTCCAGCAATAATGTAATTGTCAAGTCAGGCACTGCAGTCCACTGAAAAGGCATGACCTCGCTTGGGGGGCACTGGGCCCTCTAGTATCCTCCTAACACTGTCATCTGCTCTGAACGCCTGGATTTTAAGAGGGAAACTTGCAACTGAGTCTGTGTGTTTCAAATTATTAGTTCTATTTCAGTATTTTTCCACTGGCAAAAAGTTTGCTTGTTATGGGCTGGCTGGAGTTCAAACTCATAATTTAAGACGATCTGGTTTTTTGGCTGCTTATAATGAAATATAAACAAATTTCTCCTGATATTTATCTGTTGCTATGTTTTCTTTACTTAGAACAGAGTTTAGAACATACTGGCAAGATGCACTCCCACAATGTCAGCTAAGGTCTTAACACTTCTCTCCGAACATTTTCCAGTGAGGGACAACTCCAAAATGTGTGCATGACTTTTCATCCCTCATGGATTTTTACATTGCTAAGAGCGATGGCCAATCCTTTTAAGCAACGGAAAGCACTTGTTTTGAGGACGCCTGTGGGATTTCCTGCTAAAATCCTAGAGCAACGCCTTGTTGAGCTGGAATGCTCAGTGCAACTCAAGAAGTCCAGAGGTAAGGCTTTGGCTTTTGGAATCAGATGTTGTGGTCTACTTGCCTGTGATATAAAGATTTTGTGTCCCAAGATCACAAGGTACTCCAGTTGATCCAGGCAGAAAATTGGCAGGGAAGCACATGCAAGGAGTGTGGCACTGTGGTGTGGGAGCATTAGAGACAAATGAGGCATTCCACAGTAAACATCCTACTCAGAGTCTGCTGGCACGAAAGGAGGGGAGGCAAACACAGATTCCACTCAGGAGTATCCTGGCTCCTCTAAACACAACTTTTCTCTCAGGATGTTGGCACAGATGCCACAAAACTAGCACATCACACTCTCAGAGAGACGTCCAGCTTAGCTTTCAAGGTATTAGTGTGGTAGCAGCAGGACTTGCTGCAGCAGCATGGAGACTGGCACAGGATGTCATTTATTCAGTTGAATCAAGCATTCTCCTACTTACTTGTGATCCATTTTCACATCTCTTATACTTTATAGGGTTCATGATGAAATAAACCCCACATTTCAGAGTCAGAGTATAAGCACAGAAACAAGTTAGGAGGTTGTGAGCACATTTGATACACATAGACCACATGGGAATAGAGTAGAAGTTGTTTACCTGGCAGGGCAGTCATCTGTGTTGCATGACTGGTAAATAATCAGTGGCTTTTGCAGCTCCCGGCATAATGATTCGTTTACTTCCTGTTTCTCTGCATTCACGCACTGTAGTCTTCTGGAGCGGGTCCCTGAATTCCCACAGCTAGCAGAGCAAGTACTCCACTCAGCAGATTCCCATTTATAATCTAAGAAATGCAATTGAAAGCAGCATGAGAGAGGGACTATACATTATAACTGTGTCACATTTCAATTGATCTGGCAGCATTTTCTGTAAGCCAGCTAGATATGGCATTCTCTGTTGAAAAGCAAAGATTTCAGCATTGTGAAGAGGGACCAATAAACCAGAGTAGAATTTAGTCCTACTCAGCTTCCCCTCAAGTTCAGCCCTTACGTATGAGCATGAGGTTCCCTAGAAGGCAAGTGAGATCAGCATATGTGCACATGGAGGGCAGGGCCTGGCTCACAGTAGGAACCGATGAATTTCTTTAAAAACTTTCATAACGTTTTTATGCAATGAACATTAAAAGGAGGAAATTGTAAATCATGCTGTCTAGGTTTCCTGCTGTTCTACAGGAAGTTTATTCCGAAGAAAACTCATCTTTCTCCAGACACTTCACATAATTTCAGGATTTAAGAGAATCCTGTACTAAACTATAGAAAAGGATTTAATGCATAAATAATTTGCCACCAAGGCATCTGGCAAGATGAAAAAGGAACTTGTTTTAAAGAGCATTTTATATTAAAAACTGATCACCTCTAACAATTACTACCTTTATATTTAGTCACAATTCCACATTTACCCCTTCCCCCACAATTTTTTTTGACACTTGGTAAAAGATGAAGTACTATGCAATGTTGACAGATTTTTATGTGATCACAGAAGGAGTCAGATTTTTCTGTAATAACCAAGAATAATTGATAGCTACCAGCTGTGTCCACAGGCTCACTCTTCCAGCACATAATGAATTCTTTAACTTATTGTTTTTCAATGTTTCCTTATTACTTCTGGGTTTCTTAAAATAATACAAAAGGGCCTTTTTCAAAGCAGAAATAGTTAAATTTACTGACTGCAACTATGATGGAGAGACTGTATTGTTTGTTTAACTAGGATGATACTGCTCAGAAGTGCCCTCAATATGCCTACTGTGCAAAAACCACCAAAGGAGATTTCGTAGTCTCACAAATGCACAGGTATTTCAGTGATGAAACATTTACATAAGCAACAATCAGACTTAAAGTTCACAACTGCAAAATGGAATCTCCCCAAAATACTGACCAGCCTGACTGGAAAGGGTACTGGGCAACCAAAAGGCAGTCCAGCTAAAGACTGCAGGTGGATGGTTGAGTACCTGGCTAGACTTGTTCAGATGTTCTAACTTTATTGAGATCTATATTAGGACCAAGGCCTGGATATATTTTGTGATAAACTCTGTTAGGACATTTTCTGATTCAGTTCATCAATATTTTGATTTACTTTTGATTTTAAAAATAAACATTTTGATCATAGATATGTTTCAGTAAAATTTCTCTGCAAACGTAACTGACTCCGCAACCCCATGCATATCAGAACCATTCTCACCCATAAAAGTTATTCACTGGTAGTCACTGAGAATATGCTTATACACAGTGGGGCAGATTTGCAAGATCTGATCGTACAGCTTGAGTCCTTTGCACATAAACAGTAAGCCAAATCATATTGATAGGATAAGAGATAAATCACATACAAAAACTTTCAATTTCAACAGATACTTGTTTTTAAATCTGATATGCATTCCCTGGGTATTGAGTGGCTAGAGATTTCTTTCTTTCTTAAACTGTCAAATGGAGTTTGGTGCTTTGCTGCCAGAGTCTTAGTAGGATCTAAGTTCCTAACTCTTTTTTAAAGCCTGATTATAATAAAATTAATTTCTGAAGCACTTTAAATATTTACAAACTTTATAAAATATTTGCAGATACAGCCTATTGTCCTGCTGGTGCATATGTAAGATCCTTGTCAAGTTCATCTATAATCCTCAGTTGCACATTTTATAACCTAATAGAAATGTAGTTTTGTGCAAGCACATTACATTGGAGAACATTAGAAAGCTTTCTTGAAAATGGAACATTGGAATTGCCTAATGTGCAGTGTGCCTTAATACAGTGGCTACCTTATCATTGTAATGATGCTGGAATATGACAATTATATTAAAATTATTTTGATTATGATTAAGATATTTCCAAAGATTACCTCAGTCGGTTTTGTTTCAGTTTGGTGGGCTATCATGGCAGCAATTTATATGATTTGTTGAAGGGGAAGTTAAGAAAACCTTCCTGATTTAAAACTGTTTAAGCAGTGTGACACTAAATCAGGCAACATTCTCTTAGCTTCTCAGCTACACAGGTAAGAAATGAGAACCTACACATGATAATCTGGATACACGTTAACTCTCGTATCCAACTCTGAGTATGGACATTGTCTATTGACTTAAATGGGACTATTCACATATGTGAAGTTAAACATGTATTTATGAATTACTTTCTTTGTATTAAAGCAGGTTAGGTTTCCAGAAAGTCTTTACAGAGTGAAAGAAAATATTTTAAAATTTAAGAATTTGTCATATAATTTTCAACAAACCTTCCTTCTTGACATTTACCCAAACTGACATTGGTTTTGCAGTAGTTGAAGTCCAACATTGGAATTGTCCAGCAAATTGTCCAGAGTTGGTGTTCACCTCTAGGATACGACCCCCAACCAGAGTTCGGTATTCCAAGGTCTTTACTTCCTCAATTGGACTATCTCCGAAAAGCCAGCGAACTGTATTTCTGTAGCTAGGCAGCGCCGGGCAACCTAAAAAAATCAACAGAATTTTAGCAGGTTTCTCTAAACACATTGAAATGTTTGTGAATAAGAATGTATGATTGTGTGATTCTACGGAAAAGACCTTACCAGTCTAAATAAAAACAAGAGTATGCATAAATTCACAGAAGTCCAAGCTATGGCCCAAAATTCTGATGGCCCCTTGAGGGTTATCAGCTGTGCAAGCTGATGTATACTTACCATAGTTCTTAATATTTTCTTTTTCAGTAAGTTCTTACAAACTTAACTTCTATATGAATGAAGGGGAAGTGGGGGGAACAATTATTTAAATGGAATGAAGATTTCATCCCAGACTCTACAATATATAAATAGGTTTGTAATGAGAGAGTTTCTATCTATTTTGGACAGGAATCAAACAAATTAAAATTGCTGCATTTTCACTCCACAGGCACAAGCAGGGATGGAAACAGAAGTATTCATTTAGAAAGAAAAATAAAAAAAACATTTCTACAGCCCAGCTGAATCTCTTCCCATTGTTTTCAAGTGAAGTTCAAAGAGAAATTATGCAGCTTCAGTCTCATGGTGAGTCACCTAGACAATGCCTAAAGGGTTGTCATTTTAAAACATTTTTTGAAAAGCTGAATCAAAAAATAATTGTGTGTCTTACTGGGAGGTTCCCTCCCTGAAAACAGAAAGCTGAGCTATGGTTAGGAAATCCAGAAGGTCATCAAATCTGGACTCTCAGGAATCACACTCACTTTCTCCATAGGGCCCTCTCCATTTTAATGAAATGAATAAATAATATAGTTTAAATTACACAGCAGCAAAGACTACATACCTATTCTTAGTGGATCTCCAGGTACCACACTGACATTTGTACCAATTCCAGATGCCATTAGGACACGCTTTCTTCTGCTTCCCTTTGATAATACAGTGTTATTCTCTGTAAATCTTTGTTCTGTAACACAATGCATAAGATCTCTTCTTAGCAAGAATTAAATCACAAAAAAATTGTATCAATATATCCAACATGCTAGTTATGAAGCAGAAGGATAATAGCACTTTTGGATTCTTTAGGATTAACTTCATTTATGCAGTTCAATTATCTGTCTAACAAATATACTTCAGATATGTAAACAGGGAAATGTAGAAATTATTTCTAATGTTTACACAAGTTTCTAAATTAATCAAATTAATTTAATTTTATTTATTAGAAAAATAAGCCTGTAACAGTATAAAAATAAGATTTACAGGACGTACAATGTATTTCTTGTTTCTCATGACAATGTTACTTATTATTTCATTACCAGCCATTCACATACAGAAATTTTAAGAAAAATAATTCTCTCAGTGGAATCAGGCCAACTCCTCTGTTCCATTAGATGGAATTATGACAGTGCTACCACAGAAAAAAGAAGAAAATCTATGCTATCTCTATGCATAATGAGATTTCTAAAATGTATGCAGAATCATATGCCTATCACTATAGCAACTCCTCCTTTTTATCATATGCCAGACAGAATAACTGCCAAAAACGTGGGCAATCTGTCAGTAACACACAGTTCTTACCACTTAGTCAACATTTCTGTTTTAATGAATGTGCATAATATCTACGATTCTCCTTCCAGAATGGTTCAAATCTTTTGTTATGTTCTAAGTTCCATGGGTCATTTTACATTGGTTCAACATTTTTCCCGAGTGTGCAAAGTCTGTACAAAGCCTTCTGCTTGTCTGAGTCAACACTGGGACAAAAAAAGTCTCCACAGAACCATGGTGAGGCCAGTCCCATACAGGCAAAAGGCTAGTTGTCTTGTCAGTCCTTAGGAACTTCTATTTTTTGCTCTACTGCTTGACTTGCCGAGGTAAGGCAGCAATTGCTGTAGTGAAGTCCAAAAGGCTGACATGATTTTGCTCTAGACAAGACCGAGTCAGTACAATCTGCAAGTCCTGACACCTTAAGTCCTCCCATTTCATTGCAGTTTTGTGTGGCCAAAAAAATGGCAGAATTTGGCCCTCTCCTATCCACTCAAGATTTATTTAAGCTAATGTCATGTGACCAGGAATAGAAATGAAATTCAGACTCTTGTGAGCAATCTTCCCAGTCACGTCATTATAATAATATTCCTCTCTGGAACATTTGAAGTTTTGATGTGGTTCAGGAAAACTGAAACCAAGAAAGGAGCTTCAGTCTACACTCATCCTCACACAGAGACTCCTATTATGTCTTTGGTACGTCTTCCTTGGCCAACAGATCCAAACATCTAAAACCTGCCCTGCACATGTGCGCCTAAGAAAGCAAGCTTTGTAGCAGGATTGGCTGTGTATAACTGTGCTGTACTTCGTACAGCAAAATAGTGAGAAAGTTAATCTCTAGAGCTGAATGATCCATTTATTGGAGCTATTTTCAAGGCATGATTGTATTATACAGTATTACATTATTAATCTACTTACAATAGAGTCATTTAAATGGAGTTTTTCTTTAAGGTTTCTATTCTGAGAGTTAGCAGTTCATATTCAGAATTTTTTGTTTTCCGTGTCCCTGTATTGTAATTGGCCTCTATAATTAAAAAAAAACCCAAACCCAAAAAACAACAAACGAAAAACAACCCAAAACCAGCCTTTGCCTTCATTTCACTGCATTTCCCTGCAGATTTTCTGAATAACTCAAGACTGCCCCGTTTCCCTAGATAAAAGCACTGCGAACAACATAATATAGCAGTGGATTTAGTTTTCTAATGTGTGTGCTGGTTTAAGGGCTGATATTTGTTGCCTGGAAGGAAGAAGATGGAATGACTTCTGAAGAAGTCACAAGTCAAACCATCTGTACCTAGATCCACTATTACAGGAAACATAAAATAGAGAACAGACCCCAGGCACTCAGATGCAATCAAAAATTCCAAGTTCATAATAAAGTGTTAAATATCCCCCCAACTATTTTATTGCTTAAACTTCATAATCGAAGTAGTTCACTGTTATCAGTAAGGAATTCTCATTTAGCACTTACCAGTTAGGCGGAGAACAGACGTAGCTTCAGCTTTTCCGAGAGCATTAGTTGCTCTGCAAGTGTATGTTCCTGCATCTTCATAGGAAACATTCCTCAGAAATAAAGAGCCATTCAAAACCAAGAAAGAATTGATTTGTAGAACGTCTTTCTTAAACCATGTTACATTTGGTTGGGGAACACCTTTAAAATGCAAATAAAACATTTATTGTGAGAGATGAGCCATAGGTTTTTTTATTGCTGACTGCTACCATAACATCCAAGAATCCCAAGTTCCTTTGTCGTTTCACAGATAGCATAAACCAAAGTAACAACATTGCAGCAAAACAAGTACTTTTTCTACTCAAAACAAAACTTCTCAGTTGTAAGCCCTATTAATAATTCAGCATCCCACTGAGATTAAAGGTTAAGCACTGTAAAGCAAGCTCACAGAACAACTTTAAATACTGCTACCAGTCCTACAGAAGCAATGTGCTCATGTGCCTTGCCACTGAAAGATGTGAGACCATTAACCCCAACCAGGTTCAATTAATATAAAGATCTGCACAGCATCTTTTCATTCAACCTGCATCCCAGAATATATGAAGGAAGGAATGAATATTCAATTTCTCATTAAAAATAAAGACGAGGAAAAGGATATATTTATCAATTAGATTAGAAAATAGTTGTGACTAGTTTCTGCCAAAAAAGCTCCTGAAAACTTCTCCAAGTAGCAGATGTCATACATACAACTTGTAACAATGCAGTGTGAAGGAAAAGGAACAGAAAGAACTATTAACAACTAAACTGAGGGCTCAGTTGTTAAGCAATCTCATTTACCACATTGTAGAAAGCCAAAGATCTATAATGATTCCTACTGCAAAGCTTGAACTCTGAGAAACTCAGCATTTGCAGATAACGTGTCATTCTAAATTTTAATGAATGACTTTAGACATTTATTTTTAATTAGATGATTTTTCCACTGGCACAGTATCACCTCTATTGGAGGACTTGTACTGTTTTATTTTCCTCAAACATTTGCCTTTAAAAGGATATTTTGCAGGCTGGAAAATCAGACACTTCATTGCTTGTGCTCTGGTTGAGCTGCTGCAGCAGCAGTGCTCTTTCAAAGCTCCAAAATCCTAGATAAATCACTGCGCAAGTCTGGCACACGTGGCACAGTGACTAGCCGCAGAGGTGCACGAAGGCACGGGGCACCTGACAAGTCAAGGCAGTTAAACCGTCCTTCACCTGAACTCTTTTTTCACTAAATATGTTGATCAGTGCTCACTTAAGACTACCAAACCAGGTTCTGCTGACCTGAATGTGGGACATTTGGAAGTTTCAGCCATATTGAATGCTAATTCAGTCTCCTCTCCTCACAGATCATTGTGCAGTATTACTTTACAGATGATGTCTTCATGATGTGGAATAGCCTTTAGGAACAACTTTAACATTTCAATCACTGGCTTAGCACTTCCAATGCACACCTCAAGTTTTTCCTTTACTGTAATAGGAACCAGACATATTTTTTTGGAACCCGCTATTTCACTGAAGGAAAAAGCTCCCCCCACCATTTTGTCTAGAAAGACAGTGGAGAGAAACACTCTTCTGCATAATCACAAATTTTGTTCTAGACAATTTAGCAGCTGTTCAGTGCTTTTAAACTCACAAGATTGTGTTTTACTGAATAAAACTGCATAAAACAAAGTACAGATCTGCAGAGTGCACAAGGGTCCAAAAAAACAGGCTGTTTTTCAAGTTTCCAGAAGAAGCTTTATGCCACTTCAAAAAATCCTTTTGGAATTAGGATGAGGTCTTGTTTTAAGGGTCTTTTTTCCATTTTACCCCAGCTTTCTGGCTAAAGTGTATAATTCTCAGACATATTTTTCCTTTACAGTATACTTTCCATGGCCATTCAGGCATATATACTTACTATACAGATGAGCTGAGGAGGTGTTGTGAGGATGCTGAGCTGTTTTAATCTAAGGCCTAGAGGTTTGCAGCCAGACTACCCTCCCTGTTACCAAAATCCTGTAGGCCAATCAGAGCCAAAAATAAGCCAGAAGCAGCAAGGTTGAGATGGGACTGAAGTCAAAAGATTTGAAGTCAAATTCCACAAAACACAAAAATGTTTGGAAAGGTTCAAATTTAAGCTTTTAACCTGAGCCTCTATTAAACTTCAGCCCGATATCACCCCATGATACAGCCCTCCCTCTGCTCTCGCCACAGTATTCAGAAGTGTACCTCATTCCTGGGATTTCACTTAAATAAAATATTTCTTTCATGCAAACTTGGTATGTATCCTAGAGTTTATCCCAGAAAAATTGCCATGCCTCTGCTCTTCTACCCATGTCTCATTCAGAGACATGTAGAGTCTTTTAAAATCTGGACTGGAGTTCAGTTTGCAGAAGAAATCTGCAGAATAGCTTTGCCTCTCATTTTAAGTTCAAAATTGGGTGTCTGTCACACACCTTAAGCTCAATTTAAGTTATAGCAAATGATTGCTCTTTCTTTCTCCAAAGAGCTGTATACATTTCTCTTTAGGGGAAACAAGCAAGCAGTACCACACGCACACACACAAGTAAATCAGACCATTTCTCAAGTGAATAACGTGAATACACAAACATAAATTCTAGGTGTAAGGAGCAGAAGCGTGGACAGAGCCCTGCATGGCAGTCCAGCAACCAGCCCAACTGAAATGCATAATGAATCCATCCAAGCACTCTTAGGGGTGCTGTCACTTACAGATAAAGTGGGGGAAAAAACCCATGAAAAATGATCATTTAAATACATTATGGAAAAAACAACACTATTACACATTATAGGTGGTTATACACACTGTTATTTTAAAACTGAATTAATGTTATGTAGACACCTTCAGAGTGCAACCATAAATGTGAGCTGTTTGAGCTGAAAATAATAGTGAGGATCATCACATACCCAAAACTACTGAGAAGCAAGATTTCTATCTAAGAGTTAAAAATTTTTATGTGAACTGTATCCTGAGTCCCTCTGAGCTGACCTCTTCACAATCATTTTGAGGACCCTTCCAGTTTTTGCATTTCATGGTTCCTTTTCTTTCCCCAGCCTTTGTATTATGTGGAAAACAATTCACTGAGAGTGAGCCTAGGAGATACCGGACCCTCTGCTTAAGAACAACTGGCATTTGCAATCAAGTTCCTTCTGTGTCTTTTGTCATGGCCTTTTGATTAGGTTGCCATTAAGAGCATTAAGGCAAATCCTCAGCTTGAGCTAAGGAAAAAAGGCAAATACCTGTCAGAGAAGAGTTCAGGGACCTACTACAGGCTGGAGTACAGCATTGGGGTTGGGGGGGGGGGGGGGGTAGGACTCAGCACACTCTGCAGTCAGGACATCACTGTACACTAGAAATAGGGGCCTCTAACCCTGCCTTCCAGGGGAACCCAAAACTGGCAAGCACAAATATAATCTAAAGCTTTCAGAGTTGTGCATACAGAGAGATGCAGCAGAGAATCTGGCCAGTGAAAAGGTTTATTGTGTGGTGCTATCCCATCTGCTGATAGACACCCTATCAATGGATTAAAGAAAGGAAGCAGGAGAAAAAGACAGCCCTTATAGTCCAGCTCCTTTGCATTCTTCGGCAAAGCAGCGTGTACATTTCAAGCTCTTCTGGACAGTTTCACTTTATCTGTATGTTCATATTGCCAGTGAAAAATCCTTTTCTGCCATAACTCTCACAAGAGATACCAAGTTCTTGTGCATATTGTCATTTCTGGAATTCCTATCAGGAGACACTCTTGCCCTTGAAGAAACCCCCCTGGTTTTAGGTGTGCATTTACCTTTTCAATAGTGTCCGTGATTAAATCAACTCCATTTCATAACACAGCACACCCCCAGCATGCAGTCACCATTTATACATTTCAGGTGAAAAAGCTTCTGTCATAGAGATTTTCAATGCTTTTCCTTTAGAAATTAGACTCAGTATTTACTACTCCTGAGATAAGATTTTTCTTCCCTACTGGTATGCAGCACTGCGCACCAAGTTAAGTCTCACCTATCAGCTCTTGTGAGAAAGCAGGCAAAGTATACGATTCCCACATTCCTCGTGTGACAAGACTCTTAGAGTAGCACTGTGAAAAGCACTGTTTTCCTACACAGGATCGAGTTCAAGCATACCATCAAACTGCAAGAAAAGCTCTTTTTTTCCTAGGCGAAGACTGAACACCTACAATCTGTGCTTTACCTTTTAGTATTCATGTAAATAAAACTTTAAAAGTTTTAAGTACTGTTTTCTTAATCCAAGTAGAAACTGAACTAAGCAAAAATAAGCCAAACATGAGGTGTTGGGGTGTGCGTGTGTTTGGGGTGTAGGGGGTTTTTGTGCATGGGAGTTTTTTGGGCGGTTTTGTTGGGTTTTTTTTAACTTAAAGGAGCTAAAATTATACTTAAGCTTTGGGACATATTTTTAGGACTTCACAGAGGAGTTTGTCCTGTGCACAAGTTTGAATTTTACTGCAGATGCTTGACTCTCCTTTACATAAAGGTTGATTTACACAGAGACTTTATATGGACAAAATTAACATTCACGCTGTTTTCAAGAACCTTTGCCATTACAGAATTGTAGTGAGACGACTATTAACAGAGATGTTTAAAAGTTGATTACATTGAATTTTAAAAATATTTCCTCCTTACTGCTATAATTTTCTACCCTCTGTTCTGACTCAAAGAAGTTTCTACTGTTGTCATTTGTCCTTTCCTGAACAGTTTTAAAATGTGTCTTTCCTCTCACCTTACTGTCCAAATTTAACACATCTACATAAGCTTCTTCTACAGAATGGCCGCCTTTCTGTATGAATCAGAAGACACCAAATCATTCTGGGAACCATTTCCGAGACCTTCCCTCTTCAGGAAAAAAGTCAATCTTCGGTTTGTAATCCTGGAAGGAAGTCATTCCCTGTCTACATCCAAGAAAATATTACTTTCAAGCTGAAGAATTCCTGGTTTGATCCCCAGCCAGTACAAAAAGGGAAGAGGTTAGAGATGGCCTGTAGCCACCTTTGTTTCCTTCACACCCCACCTCCATGCAGATGCAGCTGGGGATGAGCCCAAAGGTATCGACTCTCCCAAACTGCCAAAGGTTCAGAATCCCTGAGCGCAGTTTAGATCCCAGGGATTCAAATGGGAGATCCATCACTGACATCAGCTAGTAGCAGAATCAAACAATCGTATCCTATGGCTCCAAGTCAGGAAAGCACTTAAGCATAGGATTAACTCCATCCCTATTAGGGAATGCAATTAAACACATGCTTAAAATTAAGGATGGCTGTAATTATCCTTCATGAACAAAGACGCGTTCCTGAACTCAAGCCGCCTCAGTCTTAGAAAAACCTTAAAAATGAGAATCTTTTTCTTGCAATGGATCTAAATCCTCTGATGTTAAAAATTTCTACTATAGACCTAAGTGGCTATAAAACTTTAACATTAATCTATTTTTCTGACCTCAAACACAGGTTATTTTCCACTAGCACTGGAGCAGCTCTAAAATACTCAATGTTCCATGAAAAAAAAAGTCATTTTCCACCATGAGTGGCCCTGGGACAGCAAATGTTATGGAAAAAACTGCCAGCTCCGGATGGAACTGTGAAACACGTGTTTAAAAAAGAAAAAAAAAAAAAAAGGAATCCGCACTATAGGGTGCCCTTAAAATATTCAGTGTTCAAAACCAAATTTCCTCCAACCTTGAAAGCCCTATGAAATATTGCACACCATAAAAATCTTGGCCTACTAACTAGTTGCTCTAAAACATTGGATATGTCTTCAGAAATTTTTCCCCCAGCTATGTAGAATCTCATAAAGTATTCTGTATTTCCCATTCAAGAGCAAGGCAGAACTGTGCTGGCACAAATCACTTTTTGCTGCACTTTGCTAAAAGTTTACCTAAGTTTAGAGGCTAAATTCACATATCAACTTTCAGAGGAAATGATTCTGGGTTAGTAATATACACAATGAATGTCACCTGATTATTATTGATTCTACACTCACTAACACCTAAGGTGGATTTAGCATAACTTACAATGCAATTTCTTTGATTGATACATCTTCATATTTTCTCCAGCAGAAGTCACAAACTGCCTTTACATTCAGTTGAATTATGCTTGAGGAATCAACTTCTAGTGAACTCTAAAAAGCCTCAACCATGCAGCTACTGAAATTACCTGTATGAATCTTGCCAACTTCACTAGGAATCACAGTCTTGGACAGAGAGCCAGCGGAGACATGTTGGTACTTGGTACGATCCTCCAACCTGCCCTCTGGTACAGCCTCATTCTCTCACAAATCTTTCAAAGCTATTACCTCTGCCTCTTCCTACCAGCTATGCAACACCTCCTCTTCCTAGGTGGTAGCAACATCTGGCAGGATTTAGATATACTTACTGACGTCTGGTGACCTCCTTAGAGGGGTTCCTGAAGCAAGACCCCTTCCCATCCCACCCTTGCTACAGCTCTGTAGGGTCCTGTTTGGTTCTCTGGCTGTCAGCTCAAAGAGAACTTGATCTTTTTTCCAGCTGCAGAAGTTTAAGACTAATATTTGTCAAAAATCAGGCATGTAAAATAAGGCAACTATATTTAGGCAACTAAATAAGAGGATCTGAGTTAAGTGTGAACTCAGAAATGACTGCTGGATGGAATTCTGTAGTCGACCCCCAACAAAGACTTTGTTGGTGTGTACTAGGGCAATTCTACAATTCAGCATTGCTATCAGAGGCTGTTTTGCCCAACTGGTTAGTAACTCTACTTTCACTTTGCTGAATAGCCATGCTGTATCACCAAGGACCCAGACATTTCAGGTCATACAGTAGATACATACTCAGGGACCTGGGAAAATGTAGTTTTATCAGAAATTTAAAAACTACACTGGAATTGCCATTCTTAGACCTGAAGGTCACAACTCAGCGCTTTGTGTCCAACAATGGGCACCTGGGGTTGTGTAGGCAAAGAGTACAAAAGTCATGGCATTTACTGAATAACACCTCCTCAACATATCTTCCCAGCTTCCTGAACCAGAAGTAGCACTTAGACCACCATGCTTGTTTCCTTTAATATTGCTCTTCTCTCTACCTTTTCCAGCACTACTATACCCTTTATGAAATGAAATTAGCAAGTTGCAAACAGGATTCACCACAGCTTTAAGCAATGGCAGATCTGTATTTCCTATTTTTTTGTCCGTTCCTCTGCCATTAGTTTTGATTTGCCTTTATGGACAACACCCAGGGAGTGTACTGGTGTTCCCACAGAACTAACCAGCATGAGTCCACAAATCTTTCTGAGTGGCAGTCATTCAGGTACAGCCATGTGCACATGTCTATATTTAAAGGTTATTTGTTCTATATGTATATTTGTTCTGCAAATATCAATTCTGAACACCCTCTGCCTTCATTTATCTATTAAACATTATTTGCGTGATTCTGCTGCAACTCTTTGCAGAGCATTTTAGATCTGATTAGGTCTTGATTCTTCACAGCTTTAGTCAGCTAACTGTTCACATTCTTTTCCAGAACTTTTACAAAAATGTTGACCATCATGAATCCCAGAACAGAGTCTCAGGGCACCCTGCTGGTAAGCTCTCTCCACTGTAAAATTTGACCGCTTGTTCCTTCTGATCATTTAATCAGATGCTAACCAATGAGCTAACCTCTTCTTTTACACTATGGGAGTCTGTTAAACTTTGCCTAGGGAACTTCTTGACAGCTTTTTTGCAAATTGAAGTCGGAAGTATCAAGGGAATACCCACATGCTTGCTGAGCACTCCAAGAACTCTAATAGATTTTTGAAATTTTATCTGCCTCTAACACGATCCATCTTAACCGTTCCTGAATTAGGAATCTGAAGGAAACTCCTGTTCCAGTAAGGAAAGCTGGGAGAGAAAGGGAGAAACATACACCAAAAAAAAGCAATCCTGTAAACTGTTCCAATTTATATTTTTGTCCCCCCACAAACTCTGTAGCCTATATCTACATTAGCAAGTAGTGGAGGGCATCAGGAATGTGCTTTTAAAGAGACATAGTTGGTAGCCAGGTCCCAAAACACACTCAATGTGTGTTTGAATGAGGGTTGTTGCTTCAGACTACTTGGTGAATCTTGCCTGGACCTTTGGACTTACTGCCCATTAGTATTTGGAAAGTAATAGGTATAGTCCCCAGGCACACCTTTCAGTTTAGCTATATGTAAAGGGATTCAGTTTTCAGGTTCCCAGACTGCTGGCAAGACACAAGGCAACGCACAGTTAAGCTTTTGGAACACATCTTTCAATCCTTCCTGCTTACGCCTGATCCAAACAAAAACTGTAATGCAGATGCACTTATAGTAAAAAGAAGCATAACAGCAAAAGGGTTTCCTTTTATTATACTGATTATAAATAGTGTCATTCCTCATAAAATAAATCTGTACTTACCCCTTTAAACCTTTGAAATCCATTAATAGTATCTTTTAGAAGAACACACAAAAAACCTAAAAGAAATGAAGAGCCAGAATCCTATGTATTAAACTGCTATTTTTCTTCACTGAGATGTCTTCTGAGACAAAGAACAGCACCAAAGTTACATTTGGAATAGTGTGGGTAAATGAAGGAACAGATGGAAAAATCAAATTCTTGATTTATCTGGAGCTGTTTCAAGTTCCAATACTGACAGCAAGTAGCTGGTCCATCTTTGTGAAATGTACGTGCAAAACAATGACCCTGATTCAACAGGTTTTGTGTATTTCTCACAATTTTTTTTTATCAATATGTTATTCCTAGAGAACCACAATATATTCATAGGAATGGAGAATCTGGATGAAGATGGAGTTTCTACTTTTAAAATCCTCCGTGCCAAGATATTTCAGAGATGCAATGTGATGTATATGGTATAAATAACCTCGATGCCCTTCTGCTCTCTCACCAGCAGGTGTCAGACAATGCACATTTTATACATATTTTTATTCCCCACCCCCCCATTTTACTTCAACTTAGAACTTTCAAGGTTTCACAATAAATGGAGTCTGACAGTTTTAGTTTATTTTAGTAATAATCACAAGACGATCTTTTCTGCAAATACAATAAATGTTATCCAAGAACAATTTGGAGCAATCAGTATTGATATTTATACCATGTGTGTTGATTGAAAAGCTCTTGGCTGTAAGAATGGAATATGAATCTACCCAGAATGTTATGAATATCTTCTAGCATATGCTCGTGTGGGAGCTATAAAAGTGAGTTTATGATAATTAGTGGAAAAATAGTTTTGTTATAAATTAAAAAGAGAAAAGAAATAGATACTGTTAGCTCCAGCAGTTTAGCTAACTTTTCTTAATCTATTCTTTGATGTTCTTCTATTCAGTAGCATATGCTGCTCTTTAGCATTTCAAAGTTTTTTTTCAATCTGAATTTGTTTTTTGGAATGTGAAAGAAAGACTTTCAAAAGGACAAAAAGAACCAAATCAGTAACCTGTAGTCTGCTGGCTAACGCTGCCTGTAACATTAAACTTCCCATCCTTTCCATTCAAACCATCAAACAAGAGCTGTCCTGTGTAACATGGCCTCATGAACCCAGAGCCCCTTGTGTAGAACACACTTGGTTCTCTTCAGGCCTTGAATAATTAAAGTGTGTATTGTACAGCCATTAGCCAGTCAGCAGAGGCAGTTGGGAAGTGTAACTTTCCTCACAACAGCACCTCCTCTCTACCTTTCACAACTGCCTTCATCAGATTGTTGGGTAGGCAGCTCCTACTTCCAGCTGAAATTCTGCTCTATGGCATGATATTCTCTTCTAAATGAACCATTAATTGAACCATTTTGCATATGTGCAGAATTTTTATATGTTTCAGAAAAAAAATTCCTGAATAGACCTCACACTGCTAGACACAAAATGTAGAACTCAATATGTAGATTTATTCACAGAGAAAACTATGGTTTGAACAACTATTTTAAAAAGTATTATAGGCTATTCAGCCTACAGAAAAATATCTCAGAAGTCATTGCAGCCAAGAAATTGAAAGGTAATTTAAGAATTCTGCTAGTGGCATGACACATACACGGACACCTTGTTCATTAGGTGGTTCTTCTCATGGAGAGGTAATTTGTGGGCTAGCAAGATCAGACCAGATGATCTGCTTGACACACTGAGAAATCTGCAAGTAACCTTTGTGTAGAAGGACACACTGAGAAATCTGCGAGTAATGTCCATGTAGAAGGATCCTAAGTATGTAGCAGAACATGGAGAACACAAAGTCTTATCTGGTAATACTTCACTCAAGACAGGCAGAGTTGTTGTCATGCACAAAGAGAAGACATCCTTCTTTCTGAGCATTCAGGAAAAGGTGCTCCAGATCTAGCCAAGGTCTCCCTGACACTAAAAGAAGGGCACTCTCTTATAATTACTTTTACTGTTTATTCTAAGAGATCCCCAGCTGATAGGCACATTTGATCACTGCCCAATGGTACTTTTACTCTAGATATTAACATTAGGGATTTGCAGTGGGCTATTACTCCAAGCAGGCAAGAGACTATTACTGTAAATCAACATGTCTAATGAGGAGAAAAGGACTGCTGCAGACTCACACTGTTTGTAGCAACAGAACTTTTAGAATGCATACAAATATTAGGGGTTTTTTCATTCAAACTCTTGCTTTTCTGATCATTCACATAATGTTTTATCAGCATTCACAACAAAGTTCTCATCCTACTACACTGCAAACAGACACATTTTTGGGTCCCACCTATTAGAAAAACATTAGCATAAAGTGCTATTAAGTTCAATCTTCTAAAGTCACTGGTTTATTACTTTTCATTAAGGAAAGGAGATCAGAAAAAACTCTTCTTACATCATTGCACAAGTTTTTCTGCTTCTAGGTTAGTGACATTTTGAGACAGGCAAGCTCTATTATATTCACAAACAGTAATACTTACTTCCTTGGCAAGGACAGGAAATAAAGCCATTAGATAAATCATTTTTTAAGTCAACACTGGTGTCTTAGCATAACTAAAGTTTGGCTCATGAATATACACAATTCTAAATCATTTGGAAATCTACAGTCCCATGTGAAAATATTAATTTCTATTTAAATTGCTAACTACTTACCCATCCTAACAATATTAATATTAACAGTGTGACATTACCTCTCTGCTGATTTGAGATGTAGGTCAGTTATACATAGAGTTGTCAAACTATAGTTGGAAAATATTACTTCATCAAAGAATTAGCCGTGGTACAACAGTGAATAGCAGAGCCACATGTCCTAATATATGTCAGCCTGGCGCCACTATTGTATGCAGAACTATTTGCATATATTTATATATATATTTCTATCACTACTCTGGTTCAGCATCAGCACACTCTCTGGTATGCACTCCTCCTCCAATCTGAAGTCAACGGCACACTGACTTCTCTGAAGTCTCCTTGCACTCAGTTGCAATGTTCATTGTTATTAGCACTTTCATACATCATCTTCAACAAGGCACAAAGGGCTGACCTTAGCTTATTACATATGTGACAGAATATTGCTGCTGTGAGTTGAATCTTACAATTTAAACTTAACAGATAGTAGTGATGAGATTACAAAGAAAATATCTATCTTTCCAACAAAGGACTAGAAAATAAAATGAAGCAGTGAACTCTAATGCATGTAGCTTCTGATTAACATTAATGCTGCTCCACAGATGTTGAGCTAGAAAATATCTATATACTCTCATGGCTCGGCACTTTTCTTTGTTTCCTTGCTGCAGCTGCAGACTGATGGCTCTAAAAGGTAAGTTTACTTCACTGTCAGGTTTAAAGTTCTATTAAGCTATGGCTGGAGATTTCATTTTCGGTTTTAACAATAGTCTAGACATATGTGCATCTCAAATAGGGGTAAGGAAAGTTCTCTGATGAGCAAGTCAGCTGGCCACGCTTGCTATTGCAGCAAGATAGTCATTCACTCTGGTGGGCTTTAAGCTCTGTAGTGGAGCCTCAGACCACTTCATGGAAAGAAAACTACTTTTAAAGGAAGGTCTGTTTGAACATATGCATGTGTGTGTAAATTAAAGTGACAGACAGAAAAGAAAAAGAACTGGTGTGGGTGACATGCCTAATAAAAAATAACTAACGATCAATGATTTTCTGCCTTTGCTGGTAATTTCTTTCAAGATGTAAGGTAAACTTCTGATTCCAACATCACAGGGAACTTCAGTGGTGGTCTTGCTTACCTTTCACTGGACATTCAACCATAATATTTGCTCCAGTTCTTGCCATGATTGTGCCTCCAACAATTGCCGAGAGATTGCTTGCTTCCAGATTTGTAATGTTTAACACAGAGGACAAGATGACAGGAACCTCTTTGAAATTAAAGGAATAATCAGTTTTAAAAGCTTTATTTTACTTTTAAATATAGATCTTGTATTCAAATTCATCATGTTTGGAACAGAATTCAGTGTGCAAAGCAGCAGCTAGAAAATAGAGGTAGGATAGATACAAGCAGACTTGGTTCACACCTGCTGTGGTTTTAGAGCAACAAGACCATCTTATTGCTACCTGTTAAATCAGGCAGAGTTTCATGGATTGCCAGCAAAAGAAACTATTTCACATTGGATTCACATTGGAGTGGAGATGGGTGCTTATATATAAAATGATAAAATACATGCTGGATTCTGCGGATGCTGCAGTCTTACCTGCACGCAATAGCAAAGATGTTTCCATATCAAAACCAAAGTCATTGACAACCAGGCATCCATATGTACCAAGCTCCTTTTGAGTAGGATTCTGAATCTGCACTTTTCCAATGGTGTCCAGGATCACCCTGCAGAATATTCAAGGGGATACAAGGGTTTGTACCCTGGGACAAACCCAGCTGGATCTTCTTGCGAGAATTACAGATACAGCAGCAAAACTCCTGTTTAAGAGTTTACCGTTCTAGACCAGTGCACACAGTAACAGTTCTGCCTCCTTTTTGGTGACAGAAGGAGAGTGCTAAGTGACATATGCATCGAAGATTCTTCAGCCCTTTAGAGGACAGCGAGTTTGCTACTACAAACCAGAATCCCTCGGGAACAACAGCATGAATAACTCAGACTACCACAATTAAAAGTATTACGTTTGGCAAGAAATCCATCTCTCCACAGCAAGCTTGGTTTTCAGCAGGATTGGGGAATTCACAAACGTATGGTCTAATCTGACTTCCAAATTACTGCAGGTTTTGGATTTTTAAATATTATCATCATTAAAGCTAAAGTCTTCCACCAAAACCCCACAGGTGTCTTGAATACCTTTTGCAAACCCAACAGATAAACAGCCCATTTACCTCCCATATTCTTTTTCAGATGTAGTACTATTAATATCACTGGCTTTTGAGTACACATGGATATATATGGATTTGTGTATAAGAAACCTTACTGTGACGAAAAAACAGAGAAAAAACTTGCTTTGCCAATGTATCCCTTAAGTGCGAGAATATCAGTCTGGGCTAAAATGAAGGCAATTTATGTAAGTAGACATTAGGCATCAAACAAATACTCATGAATAATCAAAGCACCATCATGTCCCAAAAAAATTAAAGTATCACGTGCAACAAATTAGTGGGAAATTATACGTATTTCACAAAATAAACATTACTGGTGGGAGCTACATGGTTCCAAAAACATTTGCACTTTCAAAAATGGCTTACTTTTGGTGTCTTTGCTTTAATTGATAGCCCTGCAGAAGTATATTTTTCTTGGCAGTGTGGTTAATCAGTTAAGTATGTTGAGAAATATCCAAAAGTGCCTTTATCATTTCAGAATCGGTTTTTTTCATTACTCAAGAGCTAGCTATAATTCCAAGAGGGTCACACACGAAGTTAATGTTAATATTATCAGGTGAGCTTCTAATTTATCAGCAAAGAAGTAAAAGTATTTGCTCAGTCTTGAGCAAATATCTGAATATAACACACATGCTGTACTTGTTCTTCAGATATAGTTCTCAAATGTGATGATAATACAGGTTCATTATAATTTTGTATTCCGCTATCCTCAACAGAAATATTTGTAAATTCTAAAGTATTGAAAAAAAAGATCCATAAAAGCTCATTCATTTCTTTTTAAATTGAAGTTATGCAGCTACAGTTATACCTAAAGATTTACTGTGTGGAAGGATGGTGAGGGTACCAGTGATATTTTCCCTCCTCAAAATGAGTAAGAGCTAAGACTTCTTTTCATCTATCCCATAGCAGAAGTTTTTAATGTGTTCCCACTGTATTTGGTATATGAACGAATCCAGTAGGGTTCTGCTCAGTTTCTGATGCAGCTGAAATGATTAAGGCAGATCACAAAAACCAGGACATCCAAAACACTTTACCTAGTAAAAAAAGTCAATCCTCCCACGTAATATTGTGGAAATGGACATACGCTTGGGTGGTAGTAAAGCCAAACAATGTGACAGACACTTGAAAAAAATAATTACTTAAACAGAAAGATGGAGGGCACAGTGTTCACGCTTATCTCATTTTTACAACAGTATGTTTTGATATTGCACAGCAGGGTGGATTTTTGCAGTTAATAGCAACACAATAAGTCATTCAAAAATAAAAGAGAAGATATTTACTTACTTCTCAGAGGCTTTTAATGTCTCACCATCTTTTGTCCAAGTATATTTCACTTCACTAATGCCAGCTGTTTCACACAGTAGATTGACAGCATGAGTGTTCTTGGTCAGAAAAACCGTATTTCCAATTCGTACAGTTATGGTTTTGTTGAAGAAAACTCGGGGAATTTCCTTTTGCCTCATAATAACTGGAACCTTCTGGTCAAATGTTAACTTATCAACAGTTTTTGTGCTGAAGCGTTCAGATTCATTAGGTGATTTGCCTGCGAGTTTTGAGGCAAGTTTCTCCTCCTGGGCCCCCTTCCATTTTTCAGTAGTTGGTGGCAGAGGCCTAGATAATTCAGCAACTAATTGATAAATGACCTGGGATGCCAAGTCATCATTGACTTCTCCAGTTTCAATGAGCTGACTCATGTTCCTTATCAGTTCTTCAAATTGCACAGTGTCCATGCTGTAGGCACCTTGGAGAACTGCTGCCTCCAGTCGTTTATTCTTGAATTCACGAGAGCTGAAGTCTTCCGCTGAGTTACTCCCAAAGGTTTCAAGATTTCGCAGAAATGGCTGATCATTTACTTGCCTGTCACCCAGATAGAGCTCATTCTTCTTACTCCACATTTGCCACATTTTGCTCATTTTATGCCATTTGGCCCCAAAGCTGTTGGCCTCATTGTGGTCTGCGCTACTGGTCTCACTGGCATGTTTTCTAAGATTTGGTGGTTCTATCAACCTGTTGTCAGTACCAATGAGTTTGAGTACAAATGTTTCATGCACGGAGCCTGCAATACACTGGTACACACCAATATCAGTAGCTTCAAGACTATGTATTTTCAGCGAGCCTGACTTAGTGATGCCAAGTCTTTTAGAGTTTTGTAAGTGTTGTCCATCTTTCTCCCACCGGATAAGTGATTTCTGGAACCTTCGTACAGGGCACTTAATTACCACAGATGTTTTGGGAAGTAAGTAGGCTCGGCTTCCTATGGTAAAATTAATGCGCTTCTCTTGTCTTGTTTGAATATAGACTCGGTGAATACTGACAATCTGAGGTCCATGAGCAGAATACTTTTCTGGAAGCTTTGGTTTAATCTCTGAAAGAAAACAAAGTGCTGAAAAGCACCTAATCATTGGCACTCATGCTTACAAAATCTGCTTTTCACAGAATGCTTGACAGAGCTTTTCCTGACTTTGTTCAAGTCAAATTGCAACATGCTGAGCTTTTATCCGAGTCACAAAAATGCAAAAAATATGAACAACATGAAACCGTAACATTCCCCTGCTCCAGCCAAGAATCCTATTGCTTCTTCCCCAAGTCTTCTAACAATAAAAAGATACAGACAACATATACCTATATAAAAGACGTTGATGGTGCACACATACATAAACGTATATATAGATGTATTATATATAATATACTAATTTGTATATAATCCTATTACAGTTATATTTCCTATTGCTGCCTCAGAAAGGCTAGGCATGACAGGAATGGAAAAAGTGAATCAAAAAATTTGAACACATTATCACTTTCCCCACATTTGAGCACTGTCGAGTGCAGAATGACCTAAATTAAACAAAACCTATCCAAAAAGCAAGGCTCCCCTTGACTGTTATTTGAAGTGCTGGCTGGCCATGCTGTTGTTTGAGTCAGGCCAAATCGATAGCAGCACAGGAGGGGAAGAAAACAGTCAATGAAGACACGGCAAATGCCAGAAGCAAGGCTACCCTGCAATCATTGGCTGAGGGTAATTTCTTTGGGTTGAAAGATGAGCAGCTCAGAGTGTTGCACCAAGAAAGTAGTGAAGGAAGGGAGGAAAGAGAGAAATAAGTCAAAATTCTGAGAGGTTGAAAACAGTAATCAGATGAATTGACAAAAAGCAGACTATAACTGCATAAAGCTTCACGCAGACTGGGGATGGAGATGTTGGGTATTATGAAGCTCCTCCTGTGTTGTACTGCAAGCACTTGAACGCTGAAAGGTTTCTAGGGAGCTGCCCGAGCGACTGCCGCCACAGGCAGTGGCTGGGTAGGCACATGGGAGACAACACGAGACTGACGGCAGTGTTTTGGATACCACTGTGTTGACTCACTGCTGGCAGCTACTGTGCCCCACTTTGATCAGTAGAACTAATCTTACTAAGAAAACACTAAGTAGGTGAGAAACAAAGCGCTGTAGGAGGTATGGAGCAAGGGCACGCACCCCCTGAGCTCGTTCCATGCTAGATGAAATTAGCCAGCTGGGAAGAGTCGGGAAACACTCTGTGTTGGTGCTAGAAAACAATTCAATTGTGTTTGGTGACCCAGCCTTTTGGTGTACGACAGAGAAAAAACTCAGAGCCTGCAGAACGAGTTGATGAGCCAGGAAATGGACACACAAATCAAAATGCTTCTCAGCATGCCTGAATCTGAAATCATTACTACTATTCCACTTGGTAGGTACATAAATAAAATGACAACTCTGCTGATGGCACACAAATGATATTTGAAAACTGCATGTTTCTTATATGCATATGCTTCAAATATGCTGTGAAGAAATAGGTGAAAAGCTAAATGCTTCAAGCATTCAATAAGTGTGTACACTATATGAAGTACACCCTGGAGTGCATTCTTATGCTTATAAAACAAAATGGTTATTTTCAATGTTTTGGGTAATGAGTTCAGACCTGTGGGGATATCATGGTTTCATAATTACACAGCTTTTAAATCGGTATTCGTTATCCAGATACATGGTTCCCTCAACCATTTTACGTGATACAACAAATAAATTGCTTTAGGCACTCAGTTTACTAAAATTATTAAAGTAGCATCCTGTTTTTAATACGTTACTGAGCCCCAAATATTTATTTTTAGGGAAGTGTTCCAGTATTAAATCTTCCATTTCCAAAATCCAACTTACAGACACAGTGAGTGTAACTTTAAACACACAAATTAAAATACTTCAGGCTGTGCTCTGTTTACACTAGTTATTCCAATGTGGAATTAAACCCAGTGCATACTTATAAATATGTTAACAAGTCTCATCCATTTCATTTAAAAAAAAACAAAAACCACTAACTCTCATTAGTAGTTCAACACTAAAGGGTGTGTATATTTTTACTGGTGACTGGTGAGCAAAGCTAGGAGTGAAACAAAGTTCAGAGCTGTGGATGGCAGGCCATATAAATATATAGGGTCATATAAATATATGAGGCCACATAAGTATGCACTTTCTAGATCCTTAGTATCATCCAATCTTGCAGCTGCTGAGGTAACAGGCTGTTTGGGAGAGGTTTTTTTCTACAAGGTAAATCTTGCTTAAGGATTAGATGCCCTGGAGCCATTGGACATTATCACCTGGTACAAATCCATCTGCGTCTATGACCTCTAATGGTTCTCTACAACTTTAGCTGGGCATCGGGTCCTGGTGAGCTCAGGGCTAGACTGGTGTTATTTCCTACTTCTCAGAGCCCACAGTCAGGAATGTTTCTGACTTAATAGGGCTTATTAAGTAGAAAACAGCTAAGATTACTAGTCCCAGGGTAAAAGATTAAGTCTAAAAAGCCTCAGCACTGTCATGAGACAGTAAAAAAAAGGAGGTGCTCATCTGAGCCTCAGAAGCATAATCTTGGAGGCACATTCAGAAACAGTGCTCCAAAGGCAAGAACCCCTGCAGCATGCATGCCAGGTGCCAAACTGCTCTTCACCGAGCCTGCTTCACACCCTGTAGCTAGGCATCTGCCCTTCCTAGGGCCATAGAGGGTTCCTGCCTGCTCTCCACGCCCCCTTCAAGGCAGCCTGAACCCATCGCCGCAGGAGGAGGAGGAGATGCCTCCTGTGTGTTCTCATGAATCCAAAGCCTGCTGCTCCCCTGGCTCCCTCTGCAAAACCCACACTGGAACTATGGGTACGGACACGTCTCACACCTCCCCCTGCCCTCCTGTTGCCCAGCCCGGGAATTGCCAGGCAGACCCGAGCTGCAAGGGCAGCATTGATCCAAACGGCTGTGGAGCTGAAGGGAGTGATTCTCCTGTACGGCTTTGATCTGCACCCATTCAGTACAACCACATTCCCCCCGCAGCCCACTGTCCTGCTTTCTTGGCACTGTGGTGGAAGCTGACAATGTAACTTTAATATCAGTCTGTGCTAAGCAATTTGCAAACCAGCTACACTGCCATTCAACTATCCACAATTAATTAAATTCAGATAGATATGCAGCTCAAAATATTTTATTAAACCTTATGCCAAGGACATTCCTGAAAGTCCACAGGGCTTTATTTAAGTGGAGTTTTGAACCTCAGGATTTTGGCATGTTAATCTGAAACACAGGCCAGGAAAAGAAGTTTCATATTATGTATGAATCAGTAATTATTCTATTTCTTATTTTGTTTTGTGAATAATTTTTAAACCAAAGCTTCAAAATGTATGAAGTAGCTATTTCTTGACAGCACTATGAATTGGGTCAAAACATGTCTATCTCTATGATCTGTGATCAAAACCAGGCCGTTCATGAAGGCTTTTGGGTTTTCCCCCACCCCAAAACTAAGAACTCCTTTTTTCCTTTCTTTTCAGTGTCCTGCTCCCCAAACCTACAAACTAATGCTCTCCTTTATAAAGGAAGGAGAGCACAGACTTAAGGAACCTGCATTTAGAACTGCCTGTTCTAAATTATTGTATGTAACTGACCATACTCTATAACAGTAAGGTATTTCCATCGGTGTTATACATACGCAGTTAGTGCAACTACCATCAGTACCATAACCCAATTATGCCCAAAATTGTGCAATTCCTATAGACAGCTTTTTCTGAAAAGATTTTTATGTAGACAGTAATAAAATACTGGATTTTTTGAAGAGTGTCTGTCCTGTCATCACTTTCTGCAAAGCTCATGAGACTGGGATTCTCATTTCTACAAGGAAAGATAGAAATTAAACCTAAAGTTATCACTGGCACAGAGTTTCAGGTTTTGAATTCCACCATGCTAAGCGAAATGTCCAGTGTAATACAAATGTACAGTGAAAAGACAAGCCAGAACTGGATTCTTATCTTTTCTAATGTCCTTTGTAATTTATACTCAATTTATGGATTTTTTTTCTTTTTTCTTTTTTTTTTTTTTTTTTTTTTGCAGTTGGGATAGTGTAAAGGATAAAGGAAAAAACAGATCAAATGTAGGTAAGTATGAGGGTGAGAGGTATGTTCCATTAAAGTGTATTCAAAAACTGCTTCGTTAGATCATAACCTTTATTTCTGACTGGCAGAAAAAAATTAAAAACAATTCTGTTATTACTGGTCTAGTAATTATGACATTCAGTTTATCCCAAATTAGTAATGTTGTGGAAGTATAGGCAGATGAGTGAATTAACCTGTATACAGATTTTTCTTTATAAACAGATCATTAGAAATCAGCAAGAAACTACACAAAGTAACATACTTACTGTTGCAGGCATTCATCTGACAAGACCTTACAAGCAGTGAAGGAGACAGACCACTACACATTGATCCATTTAATGTGACATATTGGCCCTTTGCTGTGAGGTTTTGGCAGGCCAGTTTCCTTCTCTGGATTCCAACACCGCAGCTTACTGAGCACTGTGAAAGGAAGGATGCAGTCAAACTAAACTTGGTGTCCCACACCACACATGCTAATTTTAAACTAGGTTGTGTTTTTTTTTTTTTCTTCTGAGAGACAGTGCATACACTCTAGTTCATATGAATCTTTGTGTTATACAGACATGAAACTGTGTCCACTTTTCCAGGCAATAAGAATATAAAATAGATAATTTGTTCCACCAAGCAACTCAGGAGCAATTAAAATAACATGACAGTATTTCTTTATGTCCAACCATGGGCAGAACAGAGCAATGAGATCTAGTCTAAGAGAAACAATTCAGCATGATCTAAACAATCTCTGTCAAGTCTCTCAACCCTCTCTCCTAGTTTGCATCGCATGAACCTTTAATTGCAGCTTCTACATTCAGTTTTATAAATCTTTTTTGGAACAAGTAGTGGTAGCAAGCTTGCATTAAATGGGAAAGGAGGAGGACATATTCCAAAATAATGCAAAGATTAGCTTTTTGGATGCCATACTATGAAATAATCCATAGCTAAACGTGTCTGGTAGAATGCACGCAATGCGTTACAGGCTGTCCTCCAGCAATTCAGGCACAGCTCAGGAAGGGGGATGTGATCAGTCTGATTGTAGGCAGGGATGCACAGCAGCTGTATGCACAGTGAAGTCCAGGTACATGCCTTACAAAACTTTCAGCTACCTATGAATTTATTGCTCCCAACATCTTATTCACCCAAGCAGAAATCTTTAGAGCTCATGCTGCAACTGAAGGTTTTGGTTCACTCTTGTTGGGGGGCTGCTCACCTTAGACCATTCCCCTACAACAAGCTGAGGAGGACAATCAACTTTTGCACAGGGTTTACTAGTTGGCAATTTAGGTTCCTGGCAGTTGTCATCAGAGTGTTTCAGGAAACTTCCATCTGTCAACAGCTGCTTACAGTACACTTTGCGGGTCTGAATCCCTCCTCCACAAGTACGTGAACACTAAGGAGAAGAAGAGAACATAGCATGTACACCTGCATGGACATCTGTGCTCACCCGTCACCTTCTTTTACACAAACACTCTAAGGTCCCCCCTCCCTCCCCCAATTATGCTTTCTTGAAAAATGACATCTACTTTTAATTAAAAAGCAAGCAGCATGTAGAAAATTCTTCTGTTAAAATATTCAGCTAATATATTAGAGATGATGAGAATCTAATTACTAAGTTAAAAAGCCACATCACCTTAATGCAATTAAGTAGTAGAAAACTTAAAGAAAAACATGCATCTTACATGCAGATCTGCCTATATCTCACATCAGTTAGATATATCTGGTGGAAGTTTAGGAAACTTTGTCCTTGAGGCAAAAAAAACCCCAAAACTGAAGCAATGAATCCAAAAACAGGTTACTGCATTTGCAGATCATAGAAAGAGGGGCGATGTCTGGAGTAACTGGTATCCAGCCTTCTGAAATCTTAAAAAGGACTTTCCACCTCATCCTGTGACCACTGGCATAGTAGTCAAAAGTAGTATTTTTGACTCTGGATGAGTTTGTTCTTATGAAATCAGTTGAAACACATACCGAAGTTTAGGAGCTACCATCCATGTTATTCCAGCTAGAGAATTTCAAGTACCTAGCCAGAGGAACACATTTAAACTATTTCTGTAACCCAGTCATACCTGCTGCCATTCCTCAACATGCCAAACAGGGGGACAATCAATCTGGTTACAAGCTTGTAATGAATGAGGCTTTTTGTCTTTGCAGTCTTCGGCAGCAACAGCAGATCCTCCCGGCTGCCGGCAGTACACGTCTCTCGTCTGTATCCCAACCCCACACGTAGCCGAGCAGCGTCTCCAGGGGCCGCTTTGCCACCTGTTCCAGCAACATAGCCCAAAGCCCACATTTCAGCAACTCACTTCAGACTGGGGAAGGAGCAATCCTACCCAAAGAGATCCTAGTAAACAGTAACTGAAGGGCTAGTTATTGATAGATGGCTAAAACATCCCTTTGGTTTGGCTGTAATGCAAAATTATAAACTAGATTTATAAACTTGCAGGTAACAAGGAAATGCAGAAATTATTAACAATAAAGCAATAAAGAGTCATTTCCAGCATTTACTTTCAGAATGCTCCTCAAAAAAACAGCCTGCTGTTGTTTACATTTATAAATGTAAATATGTAAATAGACCTTTCTTACATTTACAAAACTTCCTTTAAATGTGTATATGTTTTCTGTAAAACATCCTGTTCCTGTTAACTTTTTCCCTACATTTTGCAAGAGGAGGTTTCTGTAAACACGTAGAAACAATATGCAAAGGATCAGGGAAGTCAGAGATCAAAAGTGGGTAAATAAGGCAACGCATGTCAAAATTTCACATATGGCCCTTTTAAGTGACCAAATCAGCCTGGTTTTCTTGGAGTTGGACTGGGTTTGCTCTTTTCTCAGGCTCTCCAAACAAACATAAGAAACCATAAGAACTATGTGGGGCTACTAAAGAAGCATGAAATTAAAATAACTTTAAATCATAATTTCATTTTTTTCATTCAAGTAAGGATAGAAAGTCAATATTCTCTGGGCTTTTTTGTGAGATTGCCCTAAAATTTTCCTTGTACCACTAGAAGAGTTAAGGCTGTTTTTCCAGCTCTGGCAAACTTCTACACAGAAGACATTTATTTCAGAAAAAGTTCCCTATTTTATTAGTGAGATGTGAAGAGTGGAAAAGGAGTGAACAAGACCAAAAAAAAATCCCAACCCCAAAACCTTGTTAAAGACAGAAGTAGTGAAAATTCATCCCAAAGCAAGACCACAGTCCTGCAATCTGAACCCTTTCTGAGAAAGCCAATGTTTATTTAAGTCATATTAACCATTTCTTTGCCACAATATGATTTCATTACTACAGTTTACCTCGGAGGGCAAAGCTTTGTATTGCAAGTACGAGTCATTGGTGGTGGTCTCTTGGAATTGTCACACAGGGTTTCATTGACAGCTTGTTTTGTCTCTACATGCAGACACATTGCAATGGCTTCTTGTATTCCTGCATTAAAAAGGAAAACACGCATGAAACACTGAACATGGAAAAGATTTCTGTAAAACCTACTTCTCAGTAAAAAAGCTCCAAACTCTGAATTAGATGGCAGGCTTAAAGCTAGCCTTTCAAGTCACAAAGAACACTGAGATAGTTTCTATATTTAATACTCAAAAGATATTTGTGATTTATATCTAGTACTTCTGTGATATTTAAAAGGCTCAATTTGACATTCTACCTCTCTGAAAACCAACAGAAAAGAAGCTTCTCTCTCTGCCCGCCATCAGACACTACATCTGCCTGGTACTGTAATGATGTGAAGTCAACTACTAGTTTCATTGTGAAAATCAGGGTAAACGTGATTCCTTCTCACTTACCTTGACTTTAAGGAGCTAAAAAGCTGCAAAAAATATAATTAAAAAATGCAGGAAAACTTGCAAAACTATAGGATGTCTGACTAAACATAGAACCTTTCTCATAAGGGCTAAGAGGTGCAAGAGTTTTGCTGAAGGCAGCAAATCTGACCCAGCCTAGAGCTTTCCTCACTCGTGACCATTCTTGGCACCTTCTGATCTGCAGCTCTTGCTACCTGGATCTTATTACTGAAGCATGAAAGATTACTAATACACAAATTTCTATGAGTCAAAATGAAACGTTATATAAGTTTGCTTTAGAACAAGTCAGCTTAGCAAATACACATCTTGTGAACTACTTTTATTTTAAACCTACGTAGTTATCCAATTTTATATATCATATTTTTTAGTGTGAAAGACTTGCTCAATTTCAAAGCTCACTTGCATGCACATGAAAGACAAGATGGCTTGTGATGTACTTGGGGGATCCTGTATATCTCGGATATTCTATGTAAGCAACGGTAACGATCATCCTGTGGGAAAAAAAACCACTGAAATAATAAAATACCTGGTTTTTTGCTTTCAGGTAAAAATGGCTTTTGAAGAGTCACAGTTTAAAGAATTTAAATCTATTTCCTTCCTGACTCACTTCTCTCCAGTGATTTTGTAAGGATATGAACTTGCTTTCAGCAGCAGGTTATATTTCTTTTCTTACAACCAATTTCTAAGGGAGTTGCATTTTTAACTAGAAACTTTCACTAACCACTTCATGGTATCACCTATGACATCACCTCAAAACATCACAACTATTATTACACAAAGGCTACTACAACTATTCCTGCTTCTGTGTCAACTGGCTTCTTGGCACTGTTGATCATTAGCCATTCTGATCTCAGTGGGCTTGAGGAAATGTCCTGCACTGAAAGTTTTGTTTCCATGCCAATGGTCCATATTTCTCTCCTTTGCAACACATTCATGCCACTGCCATTCTTTTCATAAACCAGAGCTGTTCCTTCCATCTACAAACAATTCTGATGTAGTCCAGCGTATCGGCCAGCCCAGGCCACAACCCCTCTTTGCAACACTTGAACCAGTTCAACTACTTCAGACCCTTCAGCAGGAGTAGACCAGCAGTGAATTTTGCAATAACGTAGATTCCAATTTCTTTCAGGCTCTCTGGTACACGTCTAGATCCCCTCTGGGACTTGTTTTCAGTTCAGAAAGACCTTGTTATAGAAATGTTTTGACTACATCTACAAAGCGAAGAAATTTTATAGAACAGAAGACCTAACCTTAAATATGATTGACAACCTATTCAGTTCTCTTATATCAACGTATTGATAATTACCTTGGAACACATGCATTAAGTAAAAAGTATATTACTAGCAATGCTGAGAATAAACCACTAACAACAACTCCCGTGACTATAATGCTGACATGAAAATGCCCAAAGATGACAAACCAATACACATTTTTTCTAGAACTCTATTATTTTATTGCAGACTGACAACCCAGGGAATCAAACATATTCTGCCCAATTGGTCCCCATGTGTTTAACAGGAGCAGCTTCCCTGTCCCCTTTACATAGGAAATGCACATCTGGGCTATCTACAGGAGAGAAATAAAGATTTAGAAACTGTGTTCTGGCAGAAACAGAATGACATTAACAGACAAGCAATCAAGCACATAACAAACATCCATATAATCTCTATTTTAGGTCAAAATCTACGCTATGCTACCAACCTTTAGTTTCACTGACCTCACTGCGTTCCTGTGGGAAAACGACACTCGGAGGTGATGCTGCTACGGAACAGGTTGTGATAAGTAATATCTTCTTAATATCTCACACAAAGCAGGGGAATGAAATGAGATTCCTTTCAGACCATCTAAGTCGGCAATAATCCCATGGGAACTTTTTATCTCAGTGTTATAAAAACTAAATTGGCCGGCCAAATGAACAAAAGGCATGTCATACCAGGTGATGGTTTTCTGACTGCAACTTGCCACCTGGAGTTCATTAAACCACTTCTGCCTTGCAGCATGACCTACCTAGCTTTAATCGTGTTACCAGAAGAAAACATCGATATGCAGTGTATCTTTCATTTGACTTAACTACAGGGCACAAACCGCAGTTGTGATTCCTCCCCACAGAGGCTGTATTGAAAGAAAAACGGCACCCTGTTTTCAGTACAAAACAGGTATTAAAGAGTTGTTAAAACATACCACGCGCTCCCTTCCTGCTTCTTGGTTCTCAGTTCAAGGACTCTATTCAATAAATAACTACACTTAATTGACACAGCATTTGCTTGAACGTAACTGTCAAAATGTCTTGACAATCAGATTTCTCACCCCAAACTATAATTTTCCATTAGTTGGAAACTTCAGTCACTGATAAATTTCTTATTCAATGTCAACTGGAAAAGGGAAAAAAATCTATTATTCCAACAAGCAAAGTTTTATATGTATGACTTTCTTCGCTTATAATATAAACATAGTAGATAATTTAACTAAAACATTATGTATGCAGCAGGGAGCATTAAGTATTTTTACAGTAATCTGATGCACTATTGTAGTAATTATCCTACTATTCAGTGAAACAGAATATTTTCTATTTTAACCCAGCATTCAAACCACATACATTTACATTCTTTTACAAGCTTTTCTGTGCAGTGAAATACACAGTGCAAAAAGCTGCGTTAAAAGATCAGAATGCTTGAAAAAAGCCCAGACTTTTTGTTTCTGCCCTTTTTAAGAACACAAAGAAAATGAGGGTGGAAAGTTGCTGTGCAAATGGTAAGAGGGTGGATCCAGCCTCTATACCTGGAAGAGGAAGGACAGTCATTTATTTCTATCAGATAGTCTCCGTTTGGTGACTGCTTAAAAATATGTACTATCAGCTGAAAATAACTCAGAAGAAATGCCAAGTCCGACATACGCTTGAGCCTCTCTGTAAATCTATTGAAACCAGCAATGTTATTTATACTCTTTCTGTAAAAGAGTAAAGAGTTAGTGACTGCAGTTCATGAAACTAGTCATAGGAGTCACCAGTTATTGAATTCCCTACAACACTCTTGCAAATGCTCTCAGCTTTATTTGTGAGTCTCAGAACAGTCACTGTTTTTCTTAAGAGCCCTTAAATTTGGCTAGAATCCACTGGTTTTCTAAGAATCTCAGGTTTCTTGTAAATAAAATAGTAAACTTTTAGCCATTACGGTCCAGACAAAAGCCTGAAAACACAACTAGACTGTACCCTAAAGCTTCCAAAGCCACAGACTATAGAGAAGCAACAGGAAGTGCATATGTATTTATGGTTTAATCTCATTATTTTTAAGCCAATGTAATGACTTTGTGGGACCTGAATCATAATTTTTGAAGCCTATGAAATATAAAGAATAATAATTACACTGAAATACCAAAATCTGCCTCTTGAAATTACAGGTATTTTTAAACAGGGACCCAGAAAATGTTAAGTTCTTTTTTTAAATGGAAAAATCCCTTTAAAATATTGTAGAGTAGTTAAATGATTGACAGCACTAAAGAAATACTACAGATTACAAGAAAACAATTTCTTCTCCTCAGGTGTACTCTTTATTCTCATAACAACTGTTACTTCTCACTGACAATACAATGAAAATTAAAGTTATACTTATATTGGGGGTTCTTGCATTAGGGCCAAAGTTCTTCAGATTTAAAAAAAAAACCAAACCCAAAACACATACACACCAAAAAAATTCTGGGAAAATGAGGGCAAATCCTGAGATCCCTGAGCACACAGGTAGCTTGTTTTCAGTTTGGGATTTCATCAGTCACTAAAGACAAAATAAGTCTTCACCTTTCAGGATGGTTACAGATTTTCCTATGGATGTTAAAGGTTACGTCTGCCTTAATTAGCCTGGACAACTTTTATTTGCATTCATAGAAAGATTGATGAAAGCAGCATTAATTATGCTAACAGGCATAACAGAACGTAGCAGTCATGGCACCCAATATGCTGCATGACAAGTCACACAGAGTTGGTGTGGAAAGCACACAAAGTGACCAAAGCCTAGCGTTAGTAATGCTCTGGAACTTGCTGAATATGATGAACTGGTAAGTAAAGATGATGTTTGATAACACCTTGCAGATCACTATCTCTGTAATTCTAATACCTCAAAAACAATGTTTCCATCTGCATTTTTATGTCTGCTTCAGAGAGGGACCAGAAGAGAGTTTGAATTAAAAGTCTAGTCTGTATGAGGATTTTTAAAAAAGTGCAAGTGACAAGCGGTGAAACAGAGATTCGGTCCTTGCTCAAACAGTGGCTGTAAAGCTTCCAGCCTTGCTTAGACCCTGCAGACTTTTCCCTCATTCAGAGTCAAGCATGAAGAAATGGGGGTAGGGAGTTCTGAGGATACAGAAATCCACAGGAGTTTATTTTAATAGCCACTGCTAGATACATACATACTAGAGAAAAAGTACCTAATATAATTTACATTACACTGGGATATTCCAAACTCAGACAACATTTATTTCTTGTAACGAAAGAGTTCATCTAATTGAAATGAGATTTGAACATAAAACTTAGCAGAAATGGATCAGCTCCTTTGAACTACACAATGGAAAAATAGTAGACAGTGAGATCATTAGTTAGTACGTTGCAATAAGTTGGAAACAGAAGAGATGTCTGGCTCCCTTAAAACTATTTATCAGCAGGTAATTTTTGGTCTGTTTGAAAGCCTTTGCCAAGGCAGCAAGAAGACGACCAGAACTGATAGAAGGAAAAAAATCACTGCTACCTAACTAGCATAACAGTACAGGGACATCTGAAGCTGTTAATTGATAAAATATCCTGACAGCTTCCCACATTTCCCAGGAGCATCACATAAGAAAAACGTCTAGACATAGTACCAGTGATACCACAGAAGTCTCAAGAACACAACCAGATATTTTCTCTCAAACTTCTTTGAATGAATTGTTTCTATTTCGTATCAAACAAATGGTTAGATTACCATGAACACCTATAGCACAATTCTGGGTCAGGCAACCTCACAAATTCATGAAAGGGCCAGAAGACAACAGAATTCACGCTCAGCTCCCTCAGGAACAAAATTAAGCTGAACATGGGATTCTGCTCATCAGTCATTTTGAAGTTCCTTTGTGCCAGCAAATGAAACTACTGTCTTCAGTACAGGCTCCCTAAATTACCATCAGCTTGCACTCCAAGCACAAGTTTTTATGTGAACATTTTTGCATGGACAAACTCACATGTGAAGACACATGCAATGCAAACATGCACATGTGCAATAGCAGGCAAAGCCTAGAGATTGTTTCAGCCTGGATGTCTGCTGATGTCCTCACAATGCAAGAACTTTGGAGTTTTAGAACACCTCTGACAAAGATATTGGCTAAAAAGCTGTATTAAAGTGGATTTAAGATGGCAATGGAATGATTGTACATTACAAAAATCAGTCAAGATATGAAAAAGAACAAAAATCTATTAGTAATGAAAGTCTTGTTTCTGCTTTAGAGTACAATTCCCTTCTTTCTAAAAGCAATTCCCTCATTAAAATGTATAGAGACACTTAGTATAATAGCTGTCACTGCTGTGTCACTTTTATATGAATGTACTTGGACTATAGCCTCTTCTACCTTGCCAGTCATAATGCCCACTGAAGGTAGTGAAGGGAATGGATGCATCAGCTTTAGTGATCACATGCGCTGCTATTCCTATGGATCAACCCCGTCAGTAAACAACAGTAGTAAATGATAAAGGACACACTTAGTCACTTACCGTCCTGCTGATAGCTTTCTAAGGGCATCCCTCCCAAATTCTGTCTTCAGGGTTTGAACTGGTCAATAGTAGAAAGGAGGCTGCTTTCTGTAAGCTCTAGACTGGCTCTCTGCTTCCAATTGTTTCTGCTCTCCCTTTTTCTACATTTTTTTTATTTCTTCTATGGGTACAACTGTCTTCACTTCCCACTGATGTCATCAGTCCTGTCATATATAGGTGTGTTCACAATTCCACCGCCTCCACTTAACACTTCATAACTCACTTGTGTTCAGTCCCAAAGTACAGTATGTAGTAGCAACACTAGCAACCTTGTCTAGTAACATGTACTTAGGATGACAGGGAGATTCGATTACATCCAAAAAGGAATGTGCCTAACTACTTGCAGACAGATGTATGGCACAGAGTTCCTATAGAGTGATATACTGTACCAAGACCTAAAAAAATTCCCATTTGATCTTCATGTCGGTCAGACTGAAAACAAATCTCCCTAATAACAACTTTGTATCCCTACTGTACTGCAGAAAATGGCAGCATTTTGGAAAATAAGGAAGAATTAACATGGGAATTTTAACTCTGAAAACTATATGCTTTCAGCTCCTAGGAAAAGAAAGCTCATCTAAACATGCCCATCACTGATGCATTAAACATACTGGTACCACCAACTGCCTGGCAGCTGAGAGTCCTGCAGCAACAAGACTAAAGCAAGTTGCTGTATCAACAACTTCTTGCACTTGACCAAATAAAGTTGGTGCTTGAACATAGGATATAAAGGAAACAAAAGTAGTTTGAAATTCCCTATGGATAACCTAGAAATAAGTTAAAACTTGAAGCTGCGTGTTTTCCTACAGATCAACGTAGCTAATTTAGCGTAACACTAACAGATGACCCAGCAATGTCAAACAATGCCAAATTCTTAGAACTACAATGCCAAATTCTTAAAACTCAGGATAAATAAATGAATAAATAAAGGTACCTCCAAGACATGTGGCTGAACAAGGAGTAAATCCAATGTATTCCCAGTCGTAAATCACACTGCCACCTTCAGCATGTGAAAATTCTGGTGCGTAGGGGACAAGATCAGTGTCACAGGATGCCTGGTGACAGACTCGTTCTGTTGGTGGCTTCACATCTTCACATTCCTCCTCAGGCAGTTCAACCTCAGTCTGAGTAAACGCAAGAAGAATTTGGCACTTCACATCTCGCACCTGTATGCCATTGCCACACGTGGCACTGCATGGAGACCAGGGCTCAGGAATAAACCTGCAAACAATCAAAGCACAGTAGAAACACTTTCATTTTATTCCATATAATTGTGCCTGTGTACGCACAGTTAAAACATACCTAAAACACATAAATGTATGTCTATACACAAAGTAGACAATACGTAATACTATCTGATGCTTAAAGATAATGCATAATCAAGTGTCTCAAGTCTTTCACTTGTCCCCCACCCCAGATCATTTCTCAACATTCACACACACACAAAAAAAAAAAAAAAAGAAATGTAGGAAAAGAGGAGAAAGAATCATGAAGAGTAGGGAAAGTTGTATCTTTTTGGCAAGAAAAAAGAACATCACCTAAATCTTTTCTTAAACCTCTTCCGCAGCAAAAAGGAGAAATTCCATGAAGACATACCTATAAAGTATAAAATAGCTCCCCAGGCACACAAACTTAGGCATATGCCAAAAGTATATTTTGTCTGTTTTAATCTGAGAAAGGCCATCACCTTATGTCATACTAATTATCAGCGACCACGCAGAAGAAAAGCACTTCTCATATCTAGCTATCTCCAACGCACACCACCGCAGGCTGCTGTTCAGATTTAATCTTGTAAGAAGGCTCTCATCTTCAATAAAGAGGTCTAACCGTCTCAGTCTATAATCCATCATTTTTATTAGAAAGCATTTATGCTCCTGATGAACTATAGTAAAATCTTATTTTACACATCATGATTTTACTGAATAAAAGGAGGTTTTAGTCTATAATGTTCTCTGACTTCGAGGGTCACATTAATATCTGACAATAATTTTCAAAACAGCACTAGAGCCAAGGGGCTGAATTTCATTAATAAAGTCATCCTGAGTGGCTCTAGGGTACAATTTATAAGAAGTCCAATATAGAGTTTCATATGACATTTTTTCAAAAGGTTGCAGTTGCTCTTTATTGTATGGCCAAATGCAGCTGATGATCAAAACATAAATGGGAGACATAGGAGGATATATTTGACCAATGTTAAAAATGTATTTGGAAAAAAATAATCTAAATTAGTATTCAAAGATCTTCTCCTTATCTTTGATTAATAATTATCTCTTTACTGCAGAAAAGCTGTCCTTACAAATACAAGAACAGTTGTGTAAGACAAAAATCGGTATTTATGCTGTGCATACACAGTAAGCATAGAAAAATGTCAACACAGTCTTGTTGATTCTGTGGACAGTTTATCATCTTGAGCCAATAACTTCTTGCCAGTATATACAGAGGAAGAATCAAATAGAAAAAAAAGAACAGATGAGTGGGTAACCTGGAAGGATACTCTATCTCAGTCCTTGGGGTAGTCACCCAAGCTGTGCTTGGAATAGATCCCAAGACAGACTGTCTCCTGTGGAAAATATTCCCATTTCCAATAAAGATTACAAGGTAACTGGTTATTCTTTAAGATGCTGCTGATGAAATACCTTTACAACTCTGCTATGAAGATAAATAAAGATGTCAAAGCCCATCACTTCAAAGTTTTCTTGAACAGAGCCTCAAAATTTTAGTTAGAGCTCAGTCGTCCCTGACAGACTTCAGTAAAGGGCATAGTATTCCCAGCTCCTCTTGAAACCAAGGAAAACTGCAAGTGCTCATCACTGCCCATGCCTGACTACCTTTAAAGTAGATGACCAGATTGATTTTTATTGGAAGAGTATTACCAAAATGGTGGATGGTTGTGTCCTACAGTGATAAAATCTGAGTAAATGCCATACTGGTGCCACTTAACAGCCCATCAAGTCCAATGGCGCAGCTGGTAGGGTCAATGTCCAGATGTTTTTCATAACAAATTCTGACTGAACATCTGTGGGAAAAGCTGCAAAGGAAGGCTTTCTCTTACCCCAGCAGATAAAAATCAGCTTAACCCCAAAACATCAGATCTTACAGCCTTTTCAAAGACAGCCATGCAAACTACCCAGGCTGGCCATGGCAAAATCACCCTCTTCCAACAAAACGCTGAAGCACAAGCCTAACTTTAAGCGCATTAGCAGTCCTTTGAAGTCAACGGGACTATAACATGTTCAGAGTTAAACTTGTGCTTAAGTGCTTTATTGGATCAAGGCCACTGTGCATAGGCTTAACAAAATGATGACTTTCCTCTCCTTTCTGTGTAAAAAACCATATAAGTCCATTTGTAGTTATGTACCTAATTTAAAAAATAAAATTGATGGACATTTATAGTTTAAAAGAGTCGGTTGGTGTTCTGACCACACCTAACAGCTTACAGTCCGAAAGCCTGAAAGCAAATAACTTTTTTGGTAAAAGTATGACAGCAGCATACCAGAATTAGTGTTAGTTTTGTATACTGTTAGTTGAATGCATTAAAACATTCCAAAAATTATGTATGATGCATTCTTCTGAAATCCTGTATAAATGAAAGGAAATTTTGAACCACAGCAATCCTTTCATTCAGTAACCAATTGATTTATAAAGAAACTCAGAAAATTCTAAGCATTTTTTCTTTGACTTATAGCAAGCCTATAATATAATTGAGGTTTTCCTGTTGAATATTAGTGTCTGGTATTTTCCAGTGAAGTGCAAGATAAAAAAACCCTCCCAAAATACCTTTTATTCGACCTTGGCATTTGCTAAACTAGTCACATGGCTATTTAGCTATTAAAATCCTAAATTATAGAACTTTTCAAAGGATGACCATGTAAAAGTCATGCTTTGAGTAACTTCAACAGAAGCCAATGGTGACTGCTAATACAAAATTAGAGCAAGGAACTGACTGGACAGTGAGAGAGCTCCAGAGGTTGGCATTGTATCTGAATTTTGAGTTCAGGCAGATGATTGCTTTATTTTTATATTTTATTTATCATAAGCACAACCAAAGCCTGTGACAGATCATTAAAGCAAATGCCATCAGCCTCAGAAGTAATATATTTTTTTGCTCAGTGGCATTCACAGCACACACGTGGCAATGCTTTGGACACAATACTTCCCCCAAAGCAAATTCACTCTGCCTTTGATGGGCATACGCTCAAAGTGATCTCAGGTCAGGATTAAGCAGCATCAAAGCATTTGTATTATGATGCCTTGCAGATCATCAGAAATTTATAATGGAATGGATAGGACAGTGGTAACTGAAAATTTTCTGAAATCTCTAAGTTTGTAGCTGAGACTCCTCTTCTGATTAAAAAAAAAAAAGGAAAGAATGGAAAAATGCAAATCCAAGCAGGCAGAACTTTTCACAATCAGCCTTTTTGTACTGTCATTCTTCCCAGCACAATGTAGAAATCAAATGCTCCTATAATCTGCACAGATATAAATGATGTACACACTACAGATGCAGTGGAGTATGTCCATGCTGCAGTGTTGCCGGTCTAACACTAATGGAAATGTGCATTCACCTGGCACACTCTGAAAAAGCCAGTGTAGGATGACCTGGCAAATGAAGCAGTGACCTAAACTGCTGATGCTAAAACTGGGACAGAACAGCCCAACCAAACCAAATCAACCCTGAACTGAAAACGTAACTTAGTGCAGCCTTCTACAGCTTTCTAAAGACTTGGGGAAAAATGGCATCTCAATTTTTTTTTTTTCCTCATGCCTGCAGTTCTTGCTTTCAGTTAAGACAGGAAATGCCTAAATCCTGAAAAAAGGCTGCTCTTGCGATATTTCCAGTCCAACCCTACTGCGCCAAGGGGCCTGGATAGAAGTTTGCAGAAGCATCTAAAATGTTGGCTGGTTACTGTGGCAGAATTTTCATGATGCTGGCACCCTAGCCCCACAAAGCACCACCCCTGCCTGCTTTGAGCAGAGTTCACTGCCAGCTTTTATCAATCTCGAGTGTAAAGCCTTGGACAAAATCACCAGTCCATTTTCAGAGAAGCAGCTGTGAAAAATGTGTAATTCTCTATCACCAAAGGCACGATGGCAACATTTCTGTGAAAATGACTCAAACACAATGAGCAGCAATCTTTATGGGACACATATTGCACATTCAGTGACTGCAACTCCACACACAAACCTAGTGATTACTTTTTAGCTCAGGTTGCTGAAAAAATATATCAGCTTTGGAAAGCATTTTAGTTTTGTCCTAAGCCATGACAGGGAAAGGCAGTTGAGGTGTCTATTTCTTTAACTTATGAGTAACAAAAAGGATGCAAAAACCTTGCTGGAGCTTCTCCGCGAATCCCACTGTAACTAAGAAGGCTCAAGGGAAGAACATTTAAAATAATGATTGGTATCAACTGTCATCACATTCCACAACTAAAAACTAAGAAGGTCAGACCTACATTTTTCTTGGCCTCACTTTAAGGGCAGTCATTTTTTATTTTGCTAATAATAATAAAAAAAAATAAAAAAAAAAAAAAAAAAACCCAGCTTTTGAACATTCCCCCTCTATGTAAATTCAGGACACCAGCCGTGGTAGACCACAGCGACAGAAGTATTTATCTTCCACAAGCTACTTTTGGCATATCCGCCATTTGTGGGTTCTGAAACACAGCAGCATTTATTCTCTTATTCATTATCAACTAAAATATCACACGAAAGCACAGAAAGACAGTTGTAATAAAAGGATGGACTAGAAGTTGAGACTTCATATTGTGGTTTAAGTTTGGATGGCAAGAGAATAACTATAATTAAAAGTGATGGCATTTTACCAAGGAAATCATAAGCCTCCTGCTAGGCAGAGGTGGGCTGTGAGTTATCACTGCACCATGTGTAACAGAAAACAAAGTTAAACAGATCCAAAACAGAGGGAAATCTTGTTATAATTTACTCTAGGAGAAGTAACAACCTATTGTTACAGTTTCTTTTTAAATCCTAAACCCTGACCCAAAAATCTCACTCCAGCTAAAAGACAGGAGCAGTTAGGGCATGAGATTTAAACTTCTTGTAAGAATTGCTCTGACTACATGACCAACAGGCAATGTCCAAAAAAGAATGAAGTCAAGGATCAGTTATTTCTCATTGCTCCTTACCTGCCAGCTTCCTTAGAAGAATAAAGTAAGAGCAGGTGACAGCAGAAGACAGGCCAAAAGAAACTAAAGGGAAATCTGGCTGCAGGATTACAGCTGGGTCCCAGGAGAACCCAGACTAGGAAAGGACAGCACCTCAGCAACACTTCCGTCAAGAGAAGGATGGCAGAGTCAGTCATCAGAAAGAAGTGGCTGGAGAAACTTTTTAGACATAGGTGAAGATGCTTCCAGAGTAAGTGAAGAAGAAAAATAATCCAGGAAACTGCAAAACTGCACAGCTGTGACAGGACCTGCACTGAGAACTCAAACACATGGCTGCATTCACACTGTGAGGCTGCGGCGGAATACATTGCTAATGTCTAGGAAGGCATGAATAACTGCTTTCTTTGTAACAACAAGGTAGAAGGGAACCCATTACAAAGTTTCCGGCTCAGCTCTATTATATTCTAAATATACTCTGAACTGACATGCTGTGTCCCTGCCAGTCCTTCCTGCTTGTTCTGTCAGACTGCTGCTGAAGGATCCTAAAAACCTAGAGACTACATTAGCTCACAGTTACCACAGCATGATTTTGTAATGCCAGAGATCATTTTCTTTATAGCTTCATACTGAATCCTATTTAGAGGTGGCCTCATATACCTTCTTTCTGATATGCTGACATTCAACAGGCACACTTGATTGCATCACCCCCTTCGACAACCACACTTTATGTTTATATCTTTGCTACTACCCTGCCTGAATTCAGGGCCACCAATTTGGAGAGTGAAATAACCACTCACAGTAGGTTGACACTTGACTCAAGAGGCTAGAGCAGTGAAAAGTTTAAAGTCCAGTCACCATAACTATGCAAAAACCTGTTTGGCAAGAGGTTTCTTCTGTGAGTCAGTGCAGGTGTAAAGATTTTATTACTCATGATCACACCTGTTGGTGTTTGTGTGCCAAAAAGCAGAAATAGCTACATGGAGAAGAAAAAAATAATAAGTTATAGGGCACACTCCACTCTCAGAGCAATATAAATCCAAAGTAACTTCAGTAAGCTCATCTAAATGATTTTAAACTAACATTACTACAAATGAGTGCAGAATTTGGCAAAGCACAACAAAATACTGTTCAAAATCTCTTGTTAAATCCTTATAGAAAGTTACTACTTTCTAGAAAGTTATATACTATATATTTAATATATTAGATACATATATGTATGAAATGTACACAGGGGATGTAAGCAATTGTGTGGATGCCCTAACCTACAAGGAACAGGAACAAGTGTAGCTAGATTTAAGTTATGCTTTCATCCCCAGGACTTAAATGTTGCAAGGCTTACCCCCATCAGCTTGTAGGGGGGCTCACAAAATCCAGATGTTAGTTCACACACGCACGTGTGTAAAATATCACAACTTATCCCCATAGATTTAACTAAGCTCAGAGATCAGCAGGTTTTTCTCACTTTCTTTATGCATTGGTCTCACCCCCCAAGGAAATCCTGGCAATGCTACAAAGTACCTCTTAATTTTTAATACAACTACTATATTCTTGAGGTAACAGCAATGAGTGGGATAAAACTGAATTTATTTAATTTACATCTGCTGAAATGCTACCCAGCATTAATTAGGGCTTAATTAGGCTAAATTAAGATCCCTTTGCCTTGCTTGAACAATATAGGGACACTATAATAGAGCAGCTCTGTGTCATCCAGAACAGGAGCTCCAGAAGCAAAGCTATTGAGATGTAAAATTAGGAACAGCTCACAACACAACTCATCTCCCAAGGAGGGCCAACTGTCAAAGCAAACTGCACAGCAACAGTCATTCCAGATGATCTGCGAAACGTGCTGGAAATGTTTCTTCACTGTAAAAGACAATGTACTTACATTGGCTCTTCTGAGACTGTTCTTGTCTCTTCCATTTCATGCGCCTGTTTAAACCATGGCAATTTTGCTTCCACAGGATTTTTTTCTGGTAGAGGAAAGAAAAAGCATTCAATAATTCCTTAAAATCAAAGCAATATGTAGATGTTAGCATTATTCACCTTAGCACTTCACACTTTACGTTACCTATTGATCTAACGCTTTTGAATAAAGATATACTGGATAATAAAACAGAATTCACTAGAAAATTTCTTCATGATGTTTGAGCTCCATTCTGACACCCCTTTTTACTGAGACGGTACCAGTAATCCAATTTCCATCCCTGTTTAATCTTTTACTTCCCTCCTACATCTTCCCCAAATGCAGGCAGTTTCTAGTAGATTGTACTTTATATCTCAGTGTAATGGACTATCATCATAACTTAAGTTTATAGCTGAAGAGAAGCCAGAGCGTAGCAAACGTACATTGCTTTCCAGATAGACTGGCTTCATTAGAAAATTTTCACAGAAAATGTTTTTATTTTTGCGGAGTTAGCTGGCTTTCCCAAAATTTGAAGTTAATTTAAAAGACACTAGCTTTTTATCTGTCTATACAACCTACACTTTTGTGACGCTTTTTCTCAGAGTACTGTAAGCCAATTGAGGATCTGTGCCTCCAAACTTAAGTAAAACCCCAGAAGGTGGTTCTTAAAATTTCAGTGCTAGTTTCTACTTCATGGTTTAACCCAGAATAGTTTTCTGCTTGAAGAATTCTCTAGAGTCTGAAAACATCCTGAAGAGAAACATAGGGTTGTCTACAGAGAGCTTTCACTTTTTCTATGTAAATCTTCACGTTGAGTTGTGAAGGTCTGAAATACAGCCTTTCAAATAAAAACTGAAAGAATGGGAGTGGCACCCACTAAAATTTTCTGGGCCCAGAGGAACAGAAATGAGCAAAGGACAAGATATACTAGTTTCCCCCCCTCACCTCTATTTTTTCTTTTCACCTTCCTACCAACTGTTTCATGACTTACCAAATCTTTTAGAGAATATTTGTCAATTTACATCATTGTTACAGACCTTTTAAATACGCAGAAATGGAGAAGAGAGAAGGAAAACACTTTGAGTATAACTTAATGAACTGATGAGGCCCACTGAGAATGTTGACACATTTAATGAGATGCAAATAAACGAGATCCCAGGTGATACATACAGAGTATTATTCCTGTTTCAAGTATTATTGAACAACTCCTCCTCCCCATGTTGAACTCATTAATTCTGGTTTTCCCAATTTGACCAGGCTGTATAGATTTAGTTAGCACGTTCACCTCACGACAGTCTGGCCACATTATCAGCAAAAAATATCAGCAGGGCACTTTTCCTAGCACCAATAATTAAAATGCTTATTTCTGCCAAGACTGAAATAAGTCCTAGTAAATTCCAGCTTCTGGCATTTCTGAAAAAGGTTACCAGGGACTTTTAATTCTCTTAACAAAAATGTAAAACAATAACAGACCCAGACAAAATTCCAGTTACCTTTTGGCTTGTAACATGGTATTGGCACGATGCACTCCTCTTTTATGTGTAGTTTAAGTTGTGGATTACAGCCACCGACATGCTGCCCACGGTGGTCAATACACAGCACTACTCGGTAACGCAAGCCTCGGCCACAGGTCACTGTGCACTGCGGGAGACAATGCAACCATCTCACACTGCTTCTTTTTTATTATATTTACAAGTACTGTTAAAAAGCAAGTTACAAGTACTGATGATGTGTTGACTAAACTTTTTCCACAATCAATCAGGTATCAGAGACATATGAATTTGTCCCTGCATTGCTAGGTGAATAAAGAAAAGGTTGAGGCTGGAAAAAATGTCTAAGTTTGGGGAATGCAAGTGATTTCTTGGGGTACCGTAAAGCTTATCTGATTGGCACAGTCTGAAACAGAGGTGGCTATGTGCTGAGAATATGCTAGCTCTCAGTGGTCATTTTCAGTTACAGCTGGGTCAGACGTGCTGCAAGAACAGTTTCTTCACTGTATGTCAGTGATGTCATTTGGATGAACTAAGAAATTATAGAAGTGTTGAGCTATCTGACTGTATCAGATAACTACAGCCAAGATAATTTGGCTTTATGTTCTTGTTACTATAAAGAAAGGTAAGAATGCTGGAAAATCACCCTTGCAGACACGTCAGCCCCTAGACAGACATGCCTTTAGCTATTATAGGCAGTGAAATATTACATTTATCAAGAACTGAGAGACAAACGACCTGACTGCAAAGGGGCCTGACCTCTGGCTCTGATTTCTCCTCTGTGTAAAGCAGGAATTCAACAGGCATAAATAATTCTATATGCATTTTTCTCCACACAGACATGTTAACATTTTGATTATCAGGCCAAATTACTTAGAGCAAACTTCTCCTAGTAAGTACTACGAATTACACTTGCAGGGCTATTTTTTTTTAATAGCCCTGTGCTCACGAATACACAGTAACACAAGACTAGAGGCTTTCTTTAGAAAACAAGAATAAAGGTTGAAATTACTATTCAACTTACTTGAGACCATTCCATTGCCACCCATTTAGGACAATCAAACAGATTGCAGGTTTGAATGACTTTGGGCTTGGGGGCATACATGCATTTCCATTCTTCCACTTGCAGTATCTCTCCATGAATGGTCTCCTCTACACACACAAAACTTCTCCTCTGAATACCCCCTCCACAGGAAACTGAACATGCAGTCCAAGGGTTATGTTCCCACCTGGAAAAAGAACTCACATGTATGAAAAATAAGGCTATTTGTTTATTCCACTAACCTCTATTAAAAGTGCAAAATACTGAATTCAACCTTAGTGTCATTAAAACCCACTGACAGTTTGGTTGCTGGATTCTTACAACACAGTGAATATAAATACATTGAATTACAGAGCCATCTTGCATTATTCCAGGCTTAAATTCACATGCAAAATGAAAAGTAGAACTATAAATTTAAGTACATTTCCCAAAATAACTAAAAATCTTATTCTCATACAGGAGTTAAAGACCCTGAACATACTGAGTTCGGTTACTGGAATTACTGTATTTACAAATAGCTTAAATCATCTAAATGGAATATTTTTCATAGCTAATGTACCTGGTCAAATATGCTCCTCTTAACATTGTCAGAGATCAAGAAGCATATGTACTTGAGATTATATGAAGTCCAAAGACAAAGACAGATCTGTCTCTGCTGAGGGTGTTATTACCCACGGTTGCTCATCACTGCCCACATCATGCAGACTACCCTTAAATCTGTTCATGAAAGATTTTTTAATGAGAATTCTAATACTTGCTATGGGTAAACCCAGCCACTTCATTTCAAACTGTCTTCATCCATAAGGACTGTTAACAAATTAAATTGTGACAGGTACCATTTGGCTGGTCACCACTGCAGTTCTGCAAGTTTTCCACCCTCATTAAAATGCCGTTGAATGAGTTTGCATTCACACTTTCCAACTTGCTTCAAGCAAAAGGCAGCTGCTCATCCATTTCAGCTGCTTTGGCTAACCTAGCTGATTTATCCTGGAGCAGGGTGATGCACCCATTAAGGAAAACTACACAGCTCTGTCAGCCAGCAGAGCTGTGGGGTAGTAGCCTCCAACAGAGGGATGATAAAAAACCTGCTTGGAAGCGATGTCTTCAAAATGGACATCTATCCATGATCTTGGACCCAACTGCAATAAAGGTGGAAATTGCTGCACCATCTGAAGTGACAATTACTTGGAGGTTTTTAGGTTAAATGAAACTCTGTTTCATTTTTCTTTTGGTCTTAGCATGAATGTACATTTAAGCAATCACTTCTCAACAAAAGCTAACTTCAATAATGTCTTGCCCCTGTCATGTTTAGAGATAACAAGCTTCTATCATAGCATTTCTCCGTAAGTTTCACTGACCCCCATGCAATTTTTCCTCACCCTTCACACCCTATCTCTTGTTTGCTGTTCACCATCCACCCAAATCAAAGCTAAGCCCTGGGAAATTATTTTTGCAGCACATCTTATGGTTCATCAATGTCTTGTTAGTTTAAAACTTATTCCTATTACAATTGTAGGGGCTCAAAGGATCATGAAAAAAATTATATCTATTATGAACAATGGACTCAGCAAGTACTGCAATATCCCACCAAAATCAATTCATCAAGTGTAACTTAGCTATCAAAGGAAGTCATAATCTCTGAGTAGATGAAGCAAAGGCCTATAAATCAAAGGTAAATTTAAGTAACTACTACCCATTTTCTATGATACAGCAGTTAAATCAAGGACACTTCCTATTTTAAGCAATTCATTAAACTGCCTACAAAAACATATTAATCATGCTTAAGCTCAACAGAAGAGTATATGTAACATACAGCAAGCCATGAAATATTAACCATAGAATATATGCTCAAAAGCATTCAGAATAAAACTGTGCCCAGATACTGATATCATATCACAAGTACAAAATACATTTGAAGAGCAACAGTTACTTTTTTTTTTTTTTACTTTCATGAACAGCCAATATTAACTCATTTTCTTTTAAAAAGTCAGGAACTAAAGAGCAATTAACTGTTCAATGAATTAGCAGCTCATGGATTTATACATATAAGGCTCACTGTGCTATATGTAATACTAGCCTCACAAGTGTTTATAGCATAAAGTTTTATAGTTGTTTTTCTTTATCTCATCAGTTTCGAACACACTCCAGATCCCATACTCCCATAAGCATTTTCAAGATGGAGTGAGGTCCATGGCTACTGGGGAAAAGGGGGGTCTTGGGCAAGCAGTCAAGGAGATACTTTCCAGAACCCACAGCTGTCAAGGGATCCTCAACAGTCCAAGAAGTCTGAAATAAATGGAGGCATTCCAAAAGCTTTAAAAGAAAATTTTCATCCTGGGAAATTTTTCTATTTATTTCAAAAGAATTCTTCATCTGTAAAAATATTTCAGTGGGGCATTTACAACTCTAGCCACAGGAGAACTCTTTCAAGATCTTGCGGTGCACACCATGACTTTCCCACAACTTCCTTGTGTGAATGGGAAAGTAGTGGTAAACGCCACAGGACTGCAAAGCAGCCCTCCACATGGCCCTCGTGTTATGTAGGAGGTGTGATGTATGACTGCTGGTCAAGGTGAAGGAGTGTACAGCTTTGCTCAAGCGTATCTACAGCACTTGTATTTCTGTCTGCTTTGCAAGAACAGTCTCGGGTTAACATGTAAGAAACAGGTAAGAAAAGAAAAAGCCATAAGAATAGGTGACGAAGCCCCAGCGGAGCTGGCGCAGACTAACGCATTGCGGTTACTTGACAGGCAACAGCACAGAGAAAACACATCCTGCTACACTGAAGCAAGACTTGCATCCACGCTGGACCAGATGCACCTCATGATGCAGGTATGCAAACTGGCTGTTTCACCTGCTCTTTTCTTCCAGAAATTCCAGCAAGAAAAGGTGCTTTTACACCTCTGTTGTGTTTCTTTACGCACCCTCCCAGTGAAACAGCCTATATCCTCTCTCCTTCCTGCTGGCACCAACTCTGAGGTCTGCTTGGCTGTCTGCTATCTTACGGTTCTTACTCCTGAGCATCACCCAGGAAGACCATGATACCTTCTGACAGGACACACTGAGGTGTTGAAATGAGGTGGGCCTCTGCCTGTAGCTCTCAGTGTTTGAAATAAGAAAACCTCCCCACAGCTTTATCGCAGACAATCTATCTCGCCACAGTGTCATACAAACGTGCTGAGCACAGTAAAGCACAGAAAGGGGGATTAAATTTCTCTTCCAACTGGTCTCCAAGCCCTGAGCAGTTCAGAAGATGAAATACTCATGTAAATAAATTGTGCTGAGTTCCAGAGGAGATCTGAAGTACAAAGGAATTGGCAGCAGAAATGGAAGGAGAGACACACAGAATATAATTATGGAACTTTACGGGATAAAGCTGTAGAGGAAAAAAATCTCTATGTATGAAAGCCAAAGTACATCACAGGACAGCAGATCCGCAACAAGCGTAATTGCTACAGAAATAAACTATGACATTTATATCAGCTGTAATCAGTAGCTCCACTGAGCCGTGCAAGTCTATGATTTCATTCTTATTACTTCATATCTTTACTTCTTAAAAAAATACACATTATTCATTTCATGACATAATAAAGCAGAGGTTCAACTCAGATAAATATGCATCTAACTCCATCAACTATAATTCTTCACATTAACTGTAAATCTGGCTCAATGCTTTTTAGTCCTAACATCCTTTACAAAACATCTAAACCTTCCAGAGAAGTTTTACATTCTTGTGATTGATTCAGGTAAAATAAAAAAAAAGTTAAAAAAAAAAGTGCTTTGATGACTTCATTTTAGGCAATAGATATTCAGACAATTCAGTATCTTTAAAGTGACATGTCAGCCTTGATGTCAATAAATAGAATGTAGGTCTAAAGAAGAGCAGAAGAATGAGACCTCTCAAGGGAAAAAGAATTTCTAGAGTCCTGTAACACAGGAAGACATGTTCTGTAAAATAATATATTCATTGCATATATCTTCACAATAAAAACCTTTCAAGATGAGAACTCATTCATGCATTTTAAAGGATGCTCTTCTTGGCACTACAGCAAGAGAAGACTTAGGGGGACAACTCTTTATTCTAAAGTCTTCCACACTGATATTTTCAAGAACAGCATATTAACCCCTTACTGTTAAGCCAATCATCCAGAGCACACTGAAATAAATCACAAGCTTCAACAATGCGTACAGGATTGTTATAAACTTGCTCTCCCATACAGCAAAAAAATCAGATGTTCCATAATCTTCGTACTCAAATAGTATATTTCCAGTGAAAATTGTGCTAATGCTGACACATATGCTATCCTGATTATACATACCGAGGAAGTGGCTGGAAGTGATCATAGGGCATGATTTCTTTAAATCCATCACTGTCAACAAAATAAATATTGCATCATTATTTCTCATATCCGAGACTGTACATCAAGTACACACTTTTACATGTTCATGCTTCAAGTAAGCAATTCCCAACGTGAAATGAGGGAATCTTACATTCATTACACATTACCATTGTGGCAAACAATGACTTGTATAATCTTACATCTTCTGCAGGGATAGAGATCTATTCACCATACAGTTTCCCCACTTCATACCATCAAAAAAAAAAATTTAAACGAGCAAGTCTTTGGCAGAGGAATTTATTATCAGTGATCCTTTAGGTTTGTGCTACATTATTAACAAGAAAATAGTTACATACTTAATCTGTAACAAAGACCACTGAGGAACATAGGTAGCAGTGAAATAAATGCATAACAGGATTAATCCTACGCAGGTCCTGAATGGTGCTTAGGACCCTTCTAGAGCTATTTATTTGAACTGCACACCATAGAGAATGCACAAAGCCTTACTTCCAATAGTAAGAAATATGGTATTCTATCATGTAGGACTTCCCTTTTTCTGTCTGTATAAGCTAAATTTGCAAAGAAAAAGCTAATTACGCTCGCTCTTTCCCTAGTTTTCCCATTCCAGCTTTGCAATATTTGGCACCCATTGTCATTAAGTATTACTGAAGTCTTACCACTCCATATAGTGATCAACTCTCCAGGAAAAATCTTGAAAGTCTACACATCTATAACTGTTAGAGGTCACTATCAACAATTATGTTCAACAGGAATGAAAGGAAATGGACAGTTTAGCTATAGGAAATGAAATCCATTGAGAGTGTTTCCTTTTCTTCTTGCATATAACTCTAGCTCTGCCAGCTGGCATATTAATGTGAGGTTCTGGGACTTGATACTGTGATGTTATTTTAAGATTCTTTAGCACAGCCAGGAAACCTCACCAGACAATCCAAAAGTTAGTTTGAAATACTGCAGTGCAATTCAATACAATTTATGTATACTATAGCCTTCATAATTTGGCAATAATATTCTGTGGTATTTGTACCACAAGTATATTTACTTTGACTGACTTTTTTTTTTTTTTATTCTTAATTTAAAAAAACAAACAAACCCCCCAAACATTAATAACTCCAGTACAAATGAAGGAGGAAACTTTTATGGTAGGCAGATGAATAGACCAAGTTAAACCAAGTGCAAAACTTGTATGCTGACTGAGAACTGGAGCTACTGTCTGTCTAATGAGAAATCCTGAATGGCAGCATCAACAAATCCAAAAGCAGGCAAACAATCTGTCCTCCTCACATAATCCCTGTACTAGTGCTGTGCCACTCAGCAAAAAACATGACGTAGAATTAGCCCTTAAACAGACTAATTGGTATTTACAACATCTCCTTATAAAGCAAAGTCACATATTTTACACACTGAAGAAGTGCCACTAATCTGTTGGCAGTGGTGCCAGCCATCAGCCTCTAACATTTGCAATAATCAACCAAAATTAAGTAGCCCTAAAGATGAAAAGAACTGAAATTAAGTAAATACAATTGCTTATTCCTCAGTAACTATACCACACACTTGAATTTATTTGTCATACAAACCTAGAAGGGCAGGGATCCATGTTGCATTCTTTTAGCTTGGGCTTTGGTTTCTTATTTTCTGGATAGTAATGACAATAGTGGTCAGGAACAACACGCTTCAGACGAATATCCACGCATTCAGCTGAATTAAGCTGATAACCTAATGCAGAAGCAAAGTTAAATTTTGGCAATGGACATAAATTTAAGCAGCTTTATTTGCCCTCCCCTGCCAAATAATGCACTGTCCATGGAATTAAATTCCTGCGTTACTCTCCTTTGGTTTACTTTTAAACAGGGAAACACTGCACAGGAACATGCAGAATCAGATCTTCATTTAAGGCAATTCAGCATAACAATTATGTTAACCTATCTTAACACCAGATGAGGCTCTGGCACATTATTCTAATAATATTCAAAGAGTAAAAGCAGGAACACATGTACTGGAGCAGCTTACCTGGTTCTACAACACGTTCCACAATTTATAACTGCCCTCCCTCAAGGAGGAGTAACCATGTATGTTAGCTATACTACATAGTCATGCATGCTAAAAAAACCCAATAAAATACTTAAAACAGAAAGTGAGAGGAATTGAAGATGAGATCCAAAAACGTTGTGAAGTTAAACTATAGAAACCCGAGAAATAGTTTCAAGAACATTCCTAGTTGAAGAGCCAACAAAAGAAAATTTGAAGTAACAACTTGGAGAAAAAAAAAAAAAAAGACATGAGACTGGTTACAAGAAGAGATCTGAGTTTTATAAACCACTAGGTTGCTTTTTTGGCTAAGAAAAAAAAGACTCATTCAAAAGAGCTGACTTGGACTTAAACTGAGCAGAGGAGGAGGATGTTCTGGTATGTGCAAAGAAAAAAAGTTTGAAACCACAAGAATTAAAATCCAAATAGAGTCAATAAACTAATAGTACAAGTCCCAGTGTCTACTGCAAATGCTAAGTATCATATACCAATGGCTTCACTTGTGTGTCTCTTGGCTGATTCAAAGTGTCATCATGCATGAAAGTGATACCTATAAAGAAGAACTAAGCAGTTCCAGTGCTCAAAGCATGTATGTTCCAGTTGTAAGCACTGGAAGAACCCAGAAGATATGCCACTTGCAAACAAGATAAACACAGTTTTGAAACATTCTAGCTCATGCAAGCTTGACTGTGCTTTCTGAGATGCCCATCACACTCCTCCTTCCCACACATAAAAGATTACAGAATTAAATGTAGAAGCAGCATCCAAATGAGGAATAGTGATTCACTGATTCCAAGTCTGTGTTGTGAGGAACTTTTTCTTTTACTGTCGGTAAAAGGCACCAAACAGACAATCCGGATACTAAATCCACTTGAAGATAAGAAGTTAAACCAGGCAGCTGCAGTACAACCTCCCTGCATGCCTTGGTAATATGTCATTCTTAACGCTCCTACTTCATGAGTAAGCAGTAGGTTAGGTTCTGTGCTTCTTCAGTTAGTGGCCTCTCTCAGGACTGCCATCAAGAGTGTCAAGCTCTGTTGATAAAGGTACCAGTTTCATATTATAGACCAGCTACAAAGCAGGGCATTGAAAACACTGGCTAGTTTCAAAGAGGTTGACTTGTGGCTACAGTTTTTGAACTGTAACACCAGTCTGAATAAGGCTGGATTTGAGCGAATAACTTCGAAGGTAAATGTGTTCCTTGAGTTACCCAGTGTTCACATGCAGTCCTCTAAAATAACTGCAATGCTTTACACTTCCCTTGTCAGATAGGTTAGGGAAAAGTTCGTAAACACAGTACAGTGGAATTATCAGAGGATATGTATTGCCACTCACAGTTCCAGTAAGAATCACAATTCATGAAGCCAAGTATCTTGTAAGATACAGTAGTTTCCTGTGTGATTGCATATTATACCCATATATTGTCTGCATTTCAGATTCAAGTGAGGTGCAAGTGCCAAAATGAATGGTCCATCACAAGATCCTCAGACTCTGCTTGTGCTTTAAACATCTGTAACTCTTTTTACTCATGTCCCAAGTAACTATTTAAACCATATTTGTGCTCTGCAAGAAAATCACTCCAGTACCACTAGGATCCCTGTCTCTTTTTTAGGTGACCTGGGTAATGCTGGCTGAACTGAAACAGCCATCTGAAACATCACACACTCCTCCCACCATGAGGCCACGATTTTTGCAGACCAGACGTGACAAGCAGTGCTGAGCTGTACTTCATCTAACCATTGTATAACCTGTAGTGTTTAAACCAGGAGTAGACCCTGCGGCATGCTACCTGCTGCTCCAACTACCATCAGGAATAAGTGCCTAGGATCAGACACCCAGAGGTATTGATAGCAGCTGTTCCTTAAATTCCATTTACTTATTCTGCTTTCATTTAACTAATTTCTAAACTAAGTGTTCCAAAACTCTCCCTCTTGTCTACTACTGTGGCCAGAAATACCTTCTTCCTTCATCTCTCCATTATCCGTATTTTAAAATCTCATTGTATTTGTTTACTTTACAAAAATATCCTTTATTAATTGTTATTTTCCACTTTGGATGTCATATCTTTATTTCTTAATCAAAATTCTTATTCAAATTATCATTCCTTATGAAAAAAATGATTTCAAGTAATACAATATATTAAAAAAAAAAATCTATGCTTATACTAAATTAACCAACTTACCTGCTACTCTGTTACTTATTTTTCTGAAGAACCACCAGTGTGCAAAGAAACATAAACATTTAATCAATAAAAATGCAGAATGAAGGTTGTAAATCAGCCACTTTTAAATTTTAGCTGTAAACACTCCTGAAGAATTGCCATTACTTACCTCCTCCACATGTCACCGTGCAGGGGAAGAAGTCTGTTTGTCTCCATTGATGACTGATGGGTTGATAGAAAAAGAACTGAACCACACTCTCTTTTGATCCGGAGTACCTGGTCTGAAGAAATTTCCATTACAACGTGTATACTGCACTCCACTGTTCATGTAATTTCAAAACATAATTCATATATAATAGCAGTGCAGAGAGTAATATGACAACAGGCACAAAACCTCTAAAAAGTCTAGAGTAGCAATTAAATTTAAGTTTCCAATACTCAAATGCTTGTATGTTTCTTTGTTTTTCAAATTATCCAAGGTACTAACGTGACCATTTGATTATCAATCATTGATTGGCAAAGTTCTAACTGTATTCTTCTGCCTTATTTCTTTGTTAGCAAAATTTTTAAAATTTGCTGGAGAGGGAAGTCTATAATTGATCTAAGCACACTGGCTCATGTTCAGGCAAGACTAACTGCACATGTGGTATGCAAAATAAAAACTACTGAAAGTCTCTTTCTACAACATGACAGATAAAGCCAAGTGGTGTGACAATATTGAAACATCCATCATTTCCAATGGAAAAGCCTATGATTATCTTTGGCTTCAAATATTGATATGTTTCTACATATAAATATCCGCATGTATGATGTCAGCCATTGGTATGTGGTCTGGGTAGAAAAGAAATTCAAAAGGATTAGAAATGGTCAGCAGCTGGATTAGCAATATCTAAGGGAGATTCTAGGGTGCTGCTAGAAGCAATGCTCAGATTCAGTAGGTGGCAGTCTTCAATTGGATTAACACCAAGCCACTGCACAGCACCACGTTGTTATTCTTTTGGTAATATTCAAAACGGATTCCTGGCCATTTTTATCATTAAAAATCCTGTGGTACTTTTTACCACAGCAAAGACATTAACCTTGTAATGTTTTAATTTGTTTGGATATACTTGGTATAAATTATCTCTGGACTTCAATTAGAATTCCTTATTTGCTAGCTAAAAGATTTTGTTGTATTGCTACAACATGATTGACAGCCACCTACTCTATTGCACATACTAGCAATATCTTGGTAGATTTGTACATAGTCATATCCCACCTTGATAATGAAATCTGCTCCAAGAGGTCCCTGAATCTTTATGACTTCCCTGTCTGTACTCTTCTGAAATTCAACAGTTGTATTTTCTATGACAAACGTCCCAGGACCATTGAAACTGTGCTCTCCCTTGTCTCCTTGTAATGTCTTTGACTCTATAACTAGAGAAGAAATATGCAATTAGTAAAATTAAACAGGATATATTTTTCTTTTCAAGGAAGTCAGAAAGTAATGTTTACAACTTTGCCTTGCAAGTAACAGTAGCATATGTACATTAAAAAACCACACAGAATATCGGTGAGAATATTAGCTGCTTCAGATTATAGGCTGATACATAATTGCATGACATGTCAGCACAGGAATATCTGCCTGAACACACTATTCTCTCATACCAGAAGCACTTCTGGGACAGTTTTTCCTACACCAAGTGCTCTATACAGTTATAAAGCAATAGATTATGCAGGACAAGCTGAAAGAAACTCACAAAACAGGTAGAACACACAGAAAAATAACGCATACTTCCACGCAATCCAAAAGCCTAGCAATTTCAGCAGTCAGTCTCCAGAGAAGCCTGAATCATGTCAACCCCGCCAAACACTCACCTCAATACCTGTATCGCTCTACCCATTCCAGAGGTCACTAACTCAGCTTTTAATATTTCCCACATGAGCAAAAAGCAAGGCCAGGATCTGCATAACTACAGCACTGCCTGAGGGATGTCCCTTTCTCAGAACAGGTGGTGATGAAAACCCTTTTTGAGCTGTTCTGCCTTCCTTGGAAACTGATTAAACTAACAGCCCACAACCTCCAGAAGACCGATGAAGCATTTTAGGATTGGGTCACTTCCAGCAAACTGACTGAACTGTAAGTGGACAAAGGTAAAGGAAGATATTCATGCGGAAAGTAGAATTTTGGGCTCCACATAATGCAGCGTATGTGCACAGCAAGAGGCATGACTTGGTCTGGTTACAATCTATCAGGGCACTGCGTGAGAAAAGCATGAATCCCAGATGAGCTCAAGGCTAGCTAAAAGGAACCTTTTGATGAGCTATAAATACCCTCTTTCTCCATCTACCTTGCCTTTTTTGGTACTTTAAACAGTTACCTAATTCAGGTAAGCATCTGTTTTTACCTGCACTGAAAACATACTCTGAATGCTGCGGTCCATCATTATTTTTTTCTTCCTTAAGATTCTTTAAAACACAAATGCATTCTGGAGCATCCCCAACAAAGAGAGTGAAGAAACTCTAGAAGAAATTAACTTCCTTGAAAAGGTACCAACACTATCCCAAGTTTCTAAGCATTAGGTTCCACTATGGTCATAGGGATAACAAAGATCACATACATGGCTGGAAGGAAGTTCAAGAAAATATATGTTTCTAGGAAATTATGTTGATCGTAGCGTAGGAATCTAGTGGTGGATCAAATGTACTTTGTCAAGAGAAAAAATAAATCTTGGGGAATCAAAGTGCCCCACTGTCCAACGCATTTCCATTAGAAACAAATAGTTATAAACAAATCAAAGAAAAAAAACCAACAAGTATTTAGATGATTACTATATATTTTTGTTTGTTGCTTTTATGGAAGTTTTCTTTCCTGATCACATTACTAAATAACCTTTTAAATATCTGGAACTCAGCATTCTTGGATTAAACTTCTGCAAGCCTTGACCCCGAACTTACACTGCCTAAAAGTAAGTATTAATGCACGGTGCCTGTTATTCTGTCATTTTGTTGAATACAAGTCAAATCAGCAAATCTCAAGTATTCCAACTCCGCACAAAGTCAGTAAGATCCTCAGGAGTACAGGACTCCTTTGAAACTAGCATTTGAGATTGCAAAGCAAGACATCTGGCTTTTGCAAAAAAGATTTTAAAGATGTTAATTTGGTGACCTCAGCTGCATTACTTTACAGTCTTTATGTTAATTTTCTTAATAAAAATAATTGTGTTTTTCTAAGCACAAACCAAGAATATTGTTCAGCAACCAACAACATAACTCACTGACAGCTGACATACATTTAGACGTTAGAGCTAGACTAGATTTGAATCCAAAGCATGTGTTTATTTGCAAAGTCCAGCTATAGAGTGATGGCCTGTATCTCTGGAGGTCGTGTCAGTGAAGCTTAGAACAGCTGCTCAGATTTTCCCAGAAATGCGTCACACGGGGAGATGAAGAGCTATTCCACAGCACAACAGATAACCTCTGATGCAATATATTCCTGCTCAGTAGTATCTAGTGCTTGTCATCACAGACTTCTAAAACAGAGTGAAATCAAGCATCTAGTGTATGTAACACATATGTAACATAATAATTCTTATTAGGGAGCGGTTCTCAAAAAACAAAACAAAAAACTATCACGTAATGGATTTCAGAGCGGTAACTGGGAACAAGGGTTTCACCAACTGGCTTATAGGCAAGGTTTAGAAAAGAATTCACCAAACGTATTCATTCTGCAGGGTCCTGTAATCCTGGAGAGGTAGGAAGTTTGACTTGAAGAGTAAGCTTCCCCATCCTAAGTTAGGGAAACATTTCCTTGAGGGGTCTTTCAGACTCCAGATGTGCAGAGTCATAAGGACAGGCAATTCTCTTGAGTGGTCACCTGTTTCTGTGTCTAACAAGATGATCACTGGTGCCAAAGACCTATGACTGTCTGGTTTTGTGTTACTTCCCCTTACCTTGATAAAAAGAACGTTTTCCCCATGGGAATGCCTTGCCCAGCTGTGGATGGATGATCCACTGCAAAAGCCTCCCATACTCTTAGTGGCAGGGAAGAGTAGGGCAGCGTGGCATGAGGAACCCACCACAGATACCTCACTGTGTAGAGAGATGTATGGAAGAATACCCAGGGAAACAGCTCCTACAAGTCATGTTCCTACCCAAAAGCTCCCTCTTTTCCATGCAATTCATTTGTAGATACCGCAATACAGGAGCCCAAAATAAAACATGCATTCTTTTCAAAATGCAAACAACATTGTTTCCCTCTTGGCATCTGTCAAAAGACAAAGCAGTGCATAGCTGTATAGCTAAATATGGCCAAGTGATGCAAATCACTGCAAGCAGGAAAAAAAATTGACAAAAAGGGAAAAAAGAGTTTCAGTTCCTTTTAGTGAATTTTAACCTCCCAAAGTTCATGAACTCAGTTATCTAGCATTAGCCACTTGTGAAAATATTAGCTTCTGGTTTTCCTGTTTCTTCTGCTGGAGGATTAATTTCAGGGAACTTTCAGTCTTTCTTTTGATTCTAATGCTCTTAAAACAACTGCTAGAAAAGCCATAATATAGTCCAAATCAGAAACAAAACCAACACCATGAAACATTTTATTCATAACCATTTTTGTACTAAATATTTGGTTATTTTCCACCAAATCATTCACAAAACCCAAGCAGAAGTACAAGAGAGACCTATTTCTAAGAAAACTCAAAGTAACACCTTTGCTCTCTGATGAATCTGTTGCCTGTCTTAAAGTGTCTATACACACAAAATACTTATTCTTACCAGCTACAAAGAAATGCAGTCTTTCCTAAAACACTAAGATACCAATTGTAAAACAATGTTCAGAGCATTTATTTGCTTCAAATCTGTTATGCACTACATCTCCAACCACATTTCCATTTTTGATTAATCCAGCAGCTGTGTTTCCCTGGAACAAGAGCAGATCATAAAGCCCAGGATGAAGCACAAAAGAACACAAGATAAAGGGAAAAGTGCCAGACTCTCCATAGTGCTCTTCGAGCGTGCATTATTGCTGCTGACTTTACTTGAAGAGCAAATACATAGCAGCAACAGGAGGTGGTATAAAATTCTGCAGTAAGTAGTCCCTGCTCCACCTGTTAAATTCAACTCCTTACAAGCCAGGAAGAACACCTCTGACAAATGGAGCCTATAATGATAGGTGATTATTTTTTTAAATTCTGCCTTTATTTATACAGCACACTCACACAGAAGTCAATGAAGTTGCAGAACAAAGATCACTTGCTGTTTTCTGTTAATGGACAAACAGCCACACACATACATGCAGTCAGAAAGGTGGACAAGCAAATTGTCCCAAAGCACATCCCCTAGAACATCGATTCTTGAAGATCTGACTATAACGCCAGAAGCAATTTCCACCTCCCTCCCCACAACACCCCTCACTTGTTTTTCACCTCTGTCTTTTTAAATATTTTAGGTAACAAATGTCTAAATCCTTACAGATTTGCAAACAGATGTGCTGGGGGAAGTGGTTAAAGGAACATTTTATAATTCTCATCCAGCTAGAGAACTAGCTAACAAAGGTAATGCCAAGCCACAGCTTCTTTACGGAACCACCCTGGGTGGGAAGCCAGGAGCACTCTGTACTTAGTTACAGAGTTGCTGCTGCATTCCTCAGGAGCTTTCCAGAAATCCCCCAGGAGCCACTCAATCTAGTAGTTTTTCCTCATACGAAGCTGAAACAACAACTTCCTTCTGCAGAACTACTTAAGACCAAGAGTTCTGACCTGAACTGGTCAGGATCACTCCTTCATATATCCATCGCAGTAGTTTTATATGAACATTACTTATTTCAAGATAAGTTCAGCTTTGTACTTTGTTGATATCAGTGTTAAATACCTAGAAGTTATTGTCACTCTGGAGCTGCTCTAAAATAAAAGTCTTACTCAATTTTTTCTTTGAAAGTAAATGGCAATATATTTTTCAAAGCAAACAAATAGGCGAGCAATTTTGAAATAAAATGCATTTCTATCTTCTTTTCAAATATCTCAGAGCCAAAGTCCTTTTTATTTCTATGATTCAGACTAAGTCTTCCACTTTTACTAATAAAAATTGCTCAAAATGTTAAATGAATGGTTTATTTCATTGCTTGGTATGGCAGTCCCACTTATCATTGAAACAATTAGTTAGTTATGTAAAATAGATGTGTCGGTAAAGAAATTACCATAGATACTACCATCGGCCTTATACAATATATTAGAAAACAAACGCCTAACAGAAAAGCGAGCTGTTTCTTATAGATGCTATATAATGACCAAAAGTATTACAAGGAAACAGGACTTGTGTAGTTTATGCATTTTGGTTACCTTACCTCATTTTTACCTAGATTACTTTTCCTTGAACACTGCTCACTGATGAAGCGTGACTTGAACTGGACTATTTACACTCAGACTCTTCAACAGAAATCTGGTGCTGGGTTATGAGAGTACTATCAATCCCACACATAACACTTTGAAAGTAATTTTAAAGTAACTGTTTGCATGTAGCTTAAGAGTGACTGTATTTTAGAATTACTTGGTTTAAATAAATTTAGAAAACACCAGTATGCATACTTTTTTTTTTTTTTAAACTAAGTGGACTTCCAGTGTTCTGTAGGACTGTCTTCAGGCTTGATATTAAAGATGGGAAGAGGAATTAAGGTCATGATCTTACCCATATTCCCAAAGTTTGGATGAGTTCAGATATAAGATTCTGTTCTTATCTGCTGCCTATGAATAAACACATAAAACAGCTCAGTCATACCAAGGTGTGCTGGTCCTTTTAGTGTAATTCTCACACTGCGACTCCCATGCGGTACAGCAATCACGGTTTCTTCCCCTAGGAAAATTAAAGAACTGGTTTAGAAGTTATCTTGCATCAGGGAATTTGCACATCGCATAACTAGACTGAAAACTGTCAAACCTGTCTAAGAAAATATTTAACAGGCTTCAAAATTTTTATATTAAAATTAATCATGTTATTTTATTAAGTACAGTATACTGAGTCTGTTTGCCATGCTGTGCATATATTAAAACCTACGAATGAACTTGTAAATCTTTCTTGCTATTGGAAAATTATTTGCTATTAACAAAACCAACTGAAATGTCAGTAGTGTATTAGGAACGTATTTGCACTCTGTTATCCTAGTTTTATTTCCTAATCACTGAATTGACATAAGGAATCTGCTAAGTAGTACTTCCCCCTTACAAAAATCTGCAGCTGTTCAGTTTCATTTTGCCCACACCTCATTTCCTGCTGCAGGTCACAACTTTAATAAGTGGCAGGACTTGCAGGAAATAAATCATCTACTTAACACTAACCCTTAACCAATTACAGACCAGTTAAGAGCAAATATATATTAGTTATAATGTATATGTTATAAGAGTGTCTGCATCTAACTTACCATATAAGATCATTCCTTCCAGTAAAAGCCCCAATTTAAAATTAGCTATAAACCAAACCAGCCCTGAATAGGACATGTCAATACAAACCAGCTTTTAGCTGCCTGAATGGCCTCATCACATATAGACGTACAACACACTTACTTCAGTGCATTTTACAAAGGCAGAAAGTTATTACTTTCCATTTCAAATGTAGGAAATCTGTGATTTGCCCAAGCAAACTGAGTTAACAGTCAAATCAGAGTCTTTCATGCCAACAAGAGCAGTGCTCTCAGACAAGGGTATGCACGGGGCACGGCAGGGATATCGCAAAAGGACGAGAGAAGCGTCCAAGCAGCGAAGTACCAACGCGCTGTCTCCCATTTCCATCACGGCCCAACTGCAAATCTTTGAGGCAGGACTTGCAAGCATGGGCCCGTTGCAGGTACACCCCACAGAGGGTGCTCTGCTCAGCGAGGGCATTAATATAGATCTAGGGGATGGTGTAGTAGAGGAAGCTCATTTTTGCAAATTCAAAAAGTAATGCGAGTTGAAGGTCAGTGATACGTCGGCTCCAGAATTACTCATACAATATTTAGAGGAAAAATATTCAAGTTTAAACTAAAAAATAGTTGAAGAATGTTTCTTTCCACTTTAAACTGGACCCTTTTATAGTAGATGCTAAATTATCAGCTTCTGGTTTACATCTCCTTCGCATAAGTATGAAATCCTGCCAAATGTTCAGGATACTTCAAGCAAATACTGCAATTATTTTTTCTGAAATAAACACCTTCTTATGTTACAGTTTTTATATCGCCAATTTCTAGGAAGGTCATTTAAATATAACAATTTATTTTGGATGTAATAAAATATGATCTTTATTAATTTCATACTTGGGTATTCCACCAGAGTGCAAAATACTACAGTAAGAACAATAATACAGCTAAGGAGCCCTGGAAAAAACATTAACTACTGAATCACTTAATATCTTTTTGCATCTTGGTTTTTCATCAGACGAATTGCTAAAGATAGCCAGAAGGTAGTGGATGTGTGTATCTTTAAAGTAAGGAAATAACTACTGAATTCATATGTGCTCTACAGTATGTGAGAGAAAGCAGGTTTGAGGGGCCCATCTGTCCCTACTTGGTCAGGAATTGTATCCCATCTTGACAACCAACCAGCAGTTACAGCACAAAAACCTCAAATAAGAGTCTGATTATGACCAGTTCTGAATACATGAACTGCTGTTTTGAAGTGGAACCAAGAGCACTCTGCACTGAATGGGCAAGGCCCAGATTTGCAGATGTGCAGTGATGTGTAGGACTGCTCCTCTTGAGAACAACCAGGGTCGTTCTGCTGTGCTTCCTCCACCTCCTTAGAGCAAGCTCCACTCGCCTCGGCAGGCCTTGTTGATCCCTTTTCAGGATGCTTCACATTCCTTTAGCAGTACTACAGACATTCCACCCTCACCGAAGAACTCTCTGATATGGTCCAAAAGTCTCATGGGGGTGCTAAATTTGGTGTTTCTCTGCAGCAGAGACAATATTACCAGAAAGTATTTTATATGCATTAGAGAAGATGACCACAGCGATGTTCAACCTCTGCAGGCCCACAGACCTGTCAAGAAGTCTGACAGCAGGAGATTCTTGTAACCTGACTGAGATAATTATGACATAGGGCAGTATTTCCATGAGATGAAGTAAATTATAGGGAAAAAAAATAAAAGTGACAGTTTTGGAATTCTGAACCAAGATCGGGAATTGGAAGAAAATGGGACAGAGCTGACCTAAGGGACTTCCACCTTCTCTTGAGGACAGCTTTAACATCCTATGAAACAGTAGTTACAATTGTTCAGGTCTGGCTCCAAAACTATATATTCCAAAGGTCTCCGGTTCTCAATTGAAGCATTTAATTCATATTCTTAAAGGAACGCAAAGCCCTGCAAACCCATTTAGAAATGGTTATACTGTATATTTCCCATTAAATCAGTAGGATCCACACTGTTAAAAGCAGTGAACTCTTATGAAAACATGAAGTGAAATTGCTACCCTGAAATCAATACTTAGAATTTCCAATTATGTCTTTTCCCCCCTGCCCTTATACTCTTTATGTATCTTTGAAAGTTAATTGCTGACCTTTATCTAAAGCTAAAAACAAATAAGCCCAAAATTGTCTGGAACATGCAGAATCACTAGACTGTAAAACCTGATTTTAGACTCACAAAGCTCACCTTAAAAACTGAGAAACAGGTGAGATATTGTCTCTCTATTCTAACACTGCTTCCACTGTAGTGATTCCCAAGGCATGTGGGTCATCTTTCTCCAGCACCAGCTTGAAATGGGCTTTCTGCTTTTACCAGGGCACTCCCTCAGCAAATGTGTGTGCACACACTGCACACAGCACTTGCTGATTAAGCTCCTGGATTGCTTTTACTTTAGATGGCAAGGTTTGATCCTGTTTCTATGGTGTTAATGTGGATTTAGATTTTGGATTTCAGTGAGAGCAAGATCAGACTCCCTGCTATGGTAAGACTGGGAGCTAATCCCCAGGATCAAAATAAAGGAGCCACATTCCTGAGCTCAATCCAATTCAGCAGGTTTTATTTATTTTTCCATGTGGGTCATGGTGGACCCATTTACTGTTTCACATATGGGCCAGTTGGGATTTTTCCCCCTCTCCTCTTACAGCAGGGCAAAGGGTTTATTTCAGGCCTATAAAAACTGTTTCTTTCCATGTATTTGCTCAGCACTTATCTCCTGGTCCTCCAGTTCTGATCGAAGGCCTATGTGTTCTCAAAATACGAAGAACAATGGTCCAGGAACAACTACCAGCACGAGGGAACTGAAAAGCTCAAAATGTTTGGAGTCTTATCGCAGTGGCTTCCCTCATCCACTCTAACATTAGGCATAATTTCAGAAGACATTGGTGCTGGGGTATGTGCTGACCTGCCTAATTGTAAGACTCTGTGCAAAGCCAAATACATACTCTTTAAGAGACACCTGAACTAGATAGGTACGTGCTACTGAAAGCAGCAGTTATATATCATGACTCTAAAAGTCACATCGCAAAACCTATGTGGGCACTTCCTTTCTGTCCTTCCCTCTCCAGTCTGACACTCTCCGACTCCTCTGTGCACTGGTCTTATGACTCAAGGCTGCCTCTTCCTTTGAGAGTGCCAATTCTTTGCATTGTTGAGTAAGTATTTCTAAGGTGTGGTAACCTGCTTTTGAGACAGTGTCCTCAACTCATTTTAGTAACAGACTTCTTTCTACTTATGGACACCTCTTCTAAAATTTGTATGCGCTGGAGAAAGCGTACAAAGACACACAGTAAGCAGCCTATCAAGAAAATGGATCTCAAGAAAATACAGTGTGAAATAAACAATGAAATAGCCAATGTTCTTACATAGGAATTTCTCCAAGTAAGACAAGAGAGGTCAGGAAAGTAAAGGAGGAGGCTTCGTACTACCTAAAATAGCCCCAAGTAAACCAACAAAACTAAACGGATCTGTAGACTGAAATACTCAGTGCTGAAGATCCAGCATCCGCACTATACACATTGCAGGTGCTTCTCTTTGGACTAACTCTAGTTTAGTCATGGACTGCATACTCAGTAGCTGTCAAGGAACATAAGGTACTTTTCTGGGGTGCATCTTCCAATTTATCTTCTTCTAAACAAATTCAGTTTATGCTCTCCAAGACCACATGATGTGAACTGATGAGCAGTACGTTAGGACCATGATGAAATTTCCTTCAAAAAACATACTCCTTATCCATTCTGAAATGCTAATGTATTGGCATTCTATCCCTCCCCACGCACACTTTTCCTGCCAAATCAGTCCCAATTCCCTCTCCTGGCTCTACATGCAGTTGATTTTTCCCCTTCCTCTCTGAGCGTTTCTGACTCCATCTCCCACCCCAGATTCCTTATCTAATCTCAGTCTTCCGCTCTTCCTCCTTTTCCTTGACCCGATGTATCCGTACAGCCAGTCCTCGGTCCTCCTCCCACCTTCTCATATCTGTGTTTCCTTTGCTGTATGAACTAATGTAAATTTTTTCTGTTCAGCTAGTCTCATCTTGTCTTTCCCTCCCCCCATGTGGTCTCATCAACCCCAGTCATAAATCTGAAGCTTGGAAGAGTCAGAAGCCCTCCACAAAATCTCTTCTGTAATGCCTGAATGTGAGGCAGGAGGCATCATAGAGTTCATCCCATGGTATCCATTCTACACTGCAGCAAAGTAAAAAGCAAGAGCAACCTCAAGGACACTTTTTAATAGCTTAGGTATGGAAGAGCAACATGTTAATTTAGTCTAAGGAGATTGTAGATGTATGATCTGTTTGCAATCAGAACATGTAATAAGCTAGAGAACACTTAAAAGGACAAGTTTTCAGAAACGTCAGCTGTTACTTCCAAGAAGCCTCCACAGAGCCTGAAGCAAAAGGGGTGTTTCGGGGGGGGTGGGGGGTGGGGGGTGAATGGGTTGTAGTAAAATATGTGTTGATGTTCACAGATATTGCAAAAGACTTGTCCATGACCAGAAGACCATTGCCTGCCAAATTTCAAATCCCTGCTCTGTGATCAAGTCCAACAACGGGGGATGTTAAGATATATTAAAGAAAAGGTTTCAGGAATGTTTTGACAGTGGGAAACAACATGTTTTTCTCTGCTATGTCCTTGGAATACGCTGACTTGTTTTGGCTGAATTTTTCTCCAAAACATTCAGCACCTGGCATGGAAAATTCCTGACCCAACAGTTGAATTTTGGCAAAAAACCATTTGTTTAAAGTATCGGGCAACCTTGACAATAGGTGTTAGTAGCTCCACATACATTGATTTCAAAGAGGTAAAAAGATGCAAGGTAGCAAGTTGTCACAAAACTGAGCCAGCTGGTGATACTGAATGATACTGATGATACTGAACAGGGAGCGTTGCAGAAGGCCTCTGTTTAGATAAATGATCAAAGTGAAATTAGGTTAAGTGTAATGGGCTTGGGGGTGATGACATACAAACATGTGACAATAAGTGACCAATGGTAAATTACACAAGTGACATAGGAAATAAAATGCACGGGAAGAAATTCAAACAGTTACAAAGCTACTGACATTGAAGCCTTTTGTATGAAGCTTTCAGCAAAAAGTTAAGAAAGGTAAAACTTGCAAGTATCAAACAATTTGAGAATGAAATAAGACCAGATTAGGACAAGTCTGTGCCTTCAGCTTCACTCCCTATTAATTTCAGAACCAGCACCTTTTCTTCTTCCTTGGTATCAGAACCAGAACATTTTCCTACCACTTCTTGCCAATAATGGTGCAGAAAGCAGACATCGGGGCCCAATCCTACAATTTTTCCATGTGCACAAAGTGCAGTGGAGTTAATGGGAGTTCCATGCATATAGTACTAGAAACATCAGGCCCATGATATCTCATTTCCCAATGGGACGGTACATTTTACAACCTATTACACTTTTTGTTTGAATATCATTAGTCAAACCTTTAATCATTTTACCAGAATGTTAGAATCTGGCTTGCTGGCAGAAGTCTAACTTACTTTGTCTTTCAAAGGCAATTAAGTGTTAGTGGAAAAAATAAAGAACTTTTGAATTGACAGTTCATTTCATATTTGCAAAAGAGTAAGCTTTCTTTCAGTGCTGTTTAGCTTTCCGATCAAAGGCAGGCATTCATTTTATGTAAAAACATATAAAAAGATAATAAAACAAAGTGAGTCCTTTATGAGAAATCATTTGCTATCAATGCCTAAATTTCTTTTTTTTTAAATAAGGACCAAGATAACTAGTTACTTTTATTTTCCGTCTCCTTTTTTTCATAATAAAATCTTTGGCTCTTGCTTTCCTTCCAGTTCTTCAATTTGCCTCATTGCACAATAAAATTCACATCCTGCTCACAACCTTACAAGCTCCCTCTTAAATACATGTCTGTCATGTGTCGATATTTTACTTCTCAACACTATTTCTGAGAGCTTCCAAATGACTATTCGGAAGATATTGTGTCTCCCTTCACTGCTACATTAGCACAAAGAAAGCGTGGCTTTATTTCCACATTTCATTCACACGGAGGTTGATTATACAGAACTGCTTCCATAGTGCTGAACAACTTGACCCAAAAGAGATTTTGGCACTATCACAATACCAAGAAAATCATCAAAAGTTCTGATTTTAGTAGCATGTATACTGTTTTGCTTATGTGAATGGTAATTCATTCATATAATCTAGCCTACTGCAGTGCAAGATAAACTCAAAACTTGACATAACTGACATCTTTCCCCCAAATAGTCTTCCGTCATCTTTAAAATTAAAGAACTCTTCAAAAGCCACTGAATTATGACAGAGAAAACAATGAACCTTGGGTATCTTCATAACCTGGTCAAGGCAATGGGAGATCTCCCACCAAGTGATGTCAACTGTAGTCAGCTCTTACCTGTGCCAGAATACCACAAGTGAAATTAATATTTTATATATTATGTGTATTATTTTTATATAATGGCAGTTCAAACCCAGATCCCTTTTACCACTTTGTCTTTACTGTACTTACATACTAAGCAATTAAATGTGAATCTTTTTATTGGACTTATCATGAACTATCCAAGCAGATTTGCCAATTCAACAAGCTTAGTTTGGGTTGTCTTAGAACTAGCTAGGGTGTCCCCAGGAATCATCCTTCTCCAGAAGAATCTCTGTTGCTGTATAACTGGAATAGACAATGCAATTCCTTTCCGTTCCAGCTGATCTCCACATCAGAAAGGGGAAGAGATATTTTGTGTATGTATTTCCATACATATCCATCTATATATAGACACATAAAATAAATACAACTTGGTAATATTACAAAAATATTATCCAATCTTTACTGCTTTGCAAGTGCTTGCTCGGTGCTGACCAGAAGCTCCAAGCATTTGATATGACAAAGTGAATAAAAAGTGACCCTCCATGAAAAATCTTTTTCAGCTCATTGTAAATGTTCAAGAAATTTTCTCAATTTTTCAGGATGAAAAACTTTATAAATTACTGAACTACATTCTCTCACCCACAAAAAAAAAGACCTCTAGTAAAGGCAAGGCAAAGGCTGACACTGATGGCCCATCCAGTATGTAAAAAAAGGGTCTTTGACTTGTGCAAAATTATTCTGTGACTTTAAAAGATGCTGCCACAAAATATATTCACTTTTCAATTTAGGTTACCTTTGTTATACATATGTACTGAATTACAGAAATAACCCACCTGCAGAGTGTAAGATAACCTAGCATGAAGCCTTGTAGATCAATACAAGTAATCACACTGCAAGGTAACAAGCATTAAGATAACATACATTGCACTTCAAGTTGCATCCACGTTGAAGCGTACTGCAAGTAGTGGCATTAAAAAAACACGCAGAAATATTTACATGAACTGCAATAAGAATTAAGCACAATTCAATATACAGCAGCTCTTTCAAAATCAGAACACAAGTGAAATCTTTGCAGCTGAACTACAACAGTACTAAAATACATGCAGGTGTCAAAGGCAGGTGCTTCCTCCATTTTAAAAAAAAAATCCCTGCTTGCATTTGAACTTTGGATATTGACTTTAAGAGCATCGGATCATCACTTGCATCCTATGGCTCTGTAGGAAGGTAATGAACCCCAAAGGCTCCATCTCCATGTGACAAATGCACATTGTGATTTCAGAAACAGAAAAAATAGATGTCAGGCAAGTATCTCACATGATAAACGCATGGGACATAAGATGTGAAATTACAGGGAGCATCATCTGTAAGGGTGGAAAGCACAAGTATCAGAGGCGAGCCTCTATGTGACAAGCCTTGCCTGGATATCAGAATAGCCAGACTCTTAAGACTCCAGTAAAGGGTCTAATTCTGATACCCTCTCCTCTCTTATATTGTCAATACTACTGAGACCTACAGAGTCACTCACAATAAAATGTTAATTATACTGAGAAAGAATGGCAAAATTTGAGCCAAACACAGAAAAAGAGAGAAGAAAGTATTATTCTCTTTCACCTTGTGCTTTTTGTACCATACAAGTAGTTAACTTGTCTCTGAAGTTCAACTGTCTTTAGACACTTTAAAAAAAAAAAAAAGCAAAGTTAAGTTGAAAACCAGGCACTTTCAATGATGGGCCACAATTTCCATAAAACCATCTATAAGATGTTTCCATGATTTAAAAACATTGCTGCAGCATCACATATATTGCAACATGAGGATACCCTCTAAAATAATATGTGCATCTTGATGGTTATTCCTGATAGAATGAATTGAGTAGCTCTATAAAAAAAAAAAATACATATCTCAAATTCTTTCCTATACCCTAATGTGTGGTATCCCTCACGGAATTTCAATAGCCTAATCTAGCACAGACTTTAGAATAAGTAGCTTTGGAAAACTGCAAACAAATACATAGTTAAAAGGTCAACACTCTGTAATACGTATGTTAATATACAAGCAGAAAACATAGTCAAGGATAAATTATCATAGGATCAATTTGCAACCTACTTTTTTCTGGAGAGACATGTGCCTTAGCTTGTCCCCTCACAAGCCTGCATGTTGAACCATCTCCTGCACAGATTCCACAGTTGTCTTCCTTGGCATTGCTCCCAAGTTGTCGATCACAGCCTACTGCCTGCCAACACCAACATCACAGTCAGAAGGAGGGCAAAGCTGTAGTAGACATGCTCAGGTTTCTGGAATTTTATTTATTATATTACCCTTTTGATTTTATGAGCTGGTCTCATTCTATCAAAGCATATCTTGCTATTTAGGATTTTAAAAGCACAATATCATTTCCATTTTTTGAATGATGAACCACAACAACTGATATATTAAGCTATTCAAGCACAGGAAATACATGACTGTTTCCCACTACTTATATGAATGCATACTGTTGAGCATTATTCTTTCCAACACAAGGGACAACTATGTTATTTACAATTTGGTTTTCACCACCTGTTTAGTTATGTCTGAAATGAAATAACCCAAGTTAAATATTTAAAGAGCACTCAGCCTTCAGCTTCACAGCTGTGGGCAGTGCTCATAACCCAGCGGCTTGGCCATTCAAAATTTAACTGGCATTCATGTAGATCTCCTATTTGCCATTTACATCAATCACATATACATTTGCTAATCAAGTTTAAAGAAACTTGGATGATTCAGTTCTCACCTATTGATGTTTTTTGTTTCTGAATACGAGAGCCAATCTATAAAACTTTCCAATGATTATTATAAAAACACTCAGACTTAAACACTGCCAAAAATTCCAAAAGCAAAGTTTTTGAAAAACTGTCAACTGAAGACTCTCCAAAGTATAATGAAAACATTTTTGGGTTTTTTTCTTTTTCTTCATATCAGTCACCCTACACGAAGTATGGGAGTGAGAATGGGAAGACAAAGAAGAATAGAAAACATTGACTAAAAGCACCTTCCTGTTGAAATGAAGATAGGTGAGAGAATATTTATCTCACCCTTCACCATTTCATAGAAGAAATTTGTGGGGAGTACCAAATGCTGAGCAATGTGGTAAAAAACTAATCTGCAGCTTCATGTTTTCTCAGGTCAGGCTATATGCCTTTTATACCCATGCATCCCTAAGAAATGCAGTTAATTTGTCATGGTTATATATTTAATCAAACTCTAAACTGACAAATGGCTAGAAAGCACTCTGGAAATTCACAGTTAAAAGCAGTGCTAGAATTCTGAAATTGGCCAGCACACTTCTCTTCCTATATAAAAATGCTTGGAAGGGGCAGTCTTAGCTGCCAAGATCCACTGCATCTGTGCTATGCCAAAACTGACACACGATCCCCTTGGAGAGGTGAGGATCGGGTTTGCACGTAAGAGGCAGAGTTGGGTCTTCCAATCCGAGTTAACACACACACCCAGCACAAATCATGCACATCCGCTGCCAAACATGGAGAAACGTAATCTCGAAGTTCCATGTGTCTATAGAAAAGAGAGCAAAGTAGTCCTACCTCCCAACTCCTGCCCCTTTCCTTATTTTCCCAGTTTCCTACATCCTGCATTCTCCTTAGAGGAGGGCGTTAAGGAGGACAATTTATGATACTTTGGTTGAGAGACATGCTGCACTGAACGGCATCTCCCAACCAAAGGGTTCAGAATTCTACAGTAGCAGCAGGAAATTATTTTATTCCTGCAACTGAGACCTTCATCCAACGTAGCCCAGCAAATAATTAATTTAAAAAAGAAATAAGCAGCTTAACTGAAATGATTTATTGTTAGTGTTAAGTGTTAACAAAATCTTAGTTGTAAAAATGAAAGAAATTAACATGCACGTATGTGAAATCAGGTTATCTCAGAACATATGCTTATTTCCTACATAGAAGCCATGCAGGAACACTGTACTATAATTTAGGATTGGATTAAAGATTAAAATGTTTTCATTTGAAGATGTTTTTAATGTTAGCTCTGGGTTCATCACTGACATCCAGAAAATAACAAAAAGAAAAAGATTGTAAACAAATTACCCTAAACAAGATTGTCTTCCCATTTTATCACCAATTAGCATTGGGAAATGAATGAAAACATCACCATTTCAGAAACAGAAACTGACTGGGCTGCTATGTGAATCAGAAAGCAGATAAAATTTCAAGGGATACAATAATACAGTGCTCAAGACATTGGCCCTAGACTTGGCAACTCTCTCTCAATTCCCAGCTCCACAACAGACTTTCCTTTTGCCCTTTGAAAACTTCCTGTGCTTTTCAATTCCAATCTGTGAAAAGGGTGTAACTGCAATTCCCCGCAAGTTGCAAGAATAAGTCTCCTAAAGATTCGGAAACATTCAGATGGTGCAATGATGGGGACCATACCAGTAGTTGAGAGAGTCTATATTTCTCACGGGTAGACTTTTAAAGTATTTATTGCTCTCCACTGCTTCTTATCCTCTTATTCACATAAAGATACTACTAGCACATGGAGGCAAACTGTTAGAACTACTGCAAGTGTAGTGTCTCCCCAGATCTCACAAACACATTTCCATTTCATCATGTAATCTCATTTTCTAAATATTAAGAATCCGTTTATTCACTCATCAATTAATTCTCAAAGGAAAAGTTAAGCTGCACATTGTGATACTCTGTGTGAGAAATTGCTATTTTTATTAGTTTAAGCTGTTGTGCATTTGTAGCCTACAGATCCTGCAAGCCTTTGGTGGGAGGAGGGTATTGAGCAAGAAGAGTACTTGCAAGACCAGGCCATTAAAGCCCAACATGATAATAATAAACATACATACTGAGCTCTTACACACAGTCACTATGAAAACAAATGCTCATTGCATGTAACAAAAATTATACAACTGTGAAAACACAAGGCACTATTGTGTCCAACATGGAATGTAAGAAAAATGATAATCAGCACAGCAGCATACTTTAGAGGACTGCTTCATATAGCATTATTGCTTATTTTTTAATAATACACAAATGCTACAGAAATAAAACAAGAGTGCTTGTTTTAAGGGACTTGGATATGGAAAAAAAGCCTTATGGCTCTCCTGCCAGCAAAGGTGGTGTGTTCAGCTAGACGCATTCACCCTCTGTGGACTTCCTTCCAAGATTACATTTATATCAACTCTTATGAATACGAGTATCAAGCAATGATATCCTGGAACACAAGTTATAAAATAATTCAAATTAGTATCATAATTTAGACCTGAAATGAGCACAGAATTTCAGATTTTGTTCAACATGAAGCACCCAAAAATTCTGCAGATTTTAATGTGACAAGCCTCAAATTTAGAGCTAATTCAACAAGTGTTGCTACCCTGGGATCTTAATGAACAAACACTAGGGTGGGGTGTATTTCAAACCTCAGTGTCTAGAGTTACCTTTTTTATCTGTTTGTAAAACCTTGATAGGAAGCAGTATTTCTCAAACAAGCTGGACAGCCATGGATCTCACCAAAGTAACAGGAAGCTGCTAGGTATAGCTTTGGAAACTAGGCCTCAAACACATATGGTATTTTGACACCAAACATGATGAATTTCAGGTATTCACATTTTAGCCAATAACTATTAGAAAAATACAGTGTTTGATGAAACATTTTGAAGAGAGTACATGCATATTTGTAAGCAAAGCTGCAATGAGAAAATGATCTATGGCAACAGCCTTCCTCAGCTCATACACCATCTCAGCAAGCCAGAGAGGTCTGATGATTTTCACAATTAAGGCATTGGTTAGGGTTAATTTACTCCACATTGCTTGCTGTTTACAGAGCAAAGGGATCAGCTATAAATATTACAAGCAGATTGGGAAAACATCTGCAGGCTTTTGGGGCATAGTCAGAAATAATTGCATTAGGTGATTTTAACATAGGCTGCATAAATGAAACAAGTGATAATACAAACGGTGTAACGGAAGGATTGGGACCTTGTCAAGAAATCTGTAATCATAAATACCATCATTCAAAAACATGATACAAGTATTGTAATGACAAGGTTGTAAGTGAGCTCCTCAGACAGCAGGGAGGATATTGACCAATATGGAACAAAATGAAGAGTAAGTGGAAATTTAGTATAAAAAAGGTGTTGAAAAAACAGGTACTTTGTGCCTTCCATAAATCGGCCATGATGACTTATCTCTGAATTTGGATATGGCAGGATTATTTTCAGAAACAGGTGTCTGATCCATTACTATTTTAGGACAGAACCTGAATATGTTATTTGGCTGTGTTCTTCCAAAGGAAAAAAAAATACTGTTTTGTTACAAGCAGCTACGATAGAAAGTATTTGATTAAGCAGTGAACTTAAATGCTCATCTGCTTCAACAAACTTTTAAACTGAATGCTAGCATGCCGGTGCTATTGTGAAAGACGATACTGAAGGCTGTTAAATATTTTGTAGCATGCTTAGAATAGTTCATGTAGGTTCAGAAAGGCAAAGGAAGAGCAAAAGGTCAGAGTATAAAATATAATGATAAAGATGAAAGAGACAAATGAAACTGTTGCTGATCTGTTAGAGGTGGCTACGGAACGTTACAAATACTTTTGCAAATATGAATCCAAAAATCACTCAGAAGCTCCCACAGCTGTTTCTTTAGTAGGGTTACAGGTTTTCTTTAGTAGGGTTTCAGCTGAAGAATTAAAGAAATTAATATAGCATTTTCATTACAATTTGTGAAGGTCAAAGTATAATCTGTTATATTCAAGAATCTTCCTTTCTTAAGGAGATGTTTATAATTAACTATGATGAGAAAATGGACAGGACTGCAAGGTGACATATTTTTAACTAAATTTTTAAGCACAGAGGTGAGCTGCCAATTATAAAAATGTTTTATGTTAATTATTTTTTTAAAAATGTTTCTGGGATGCTAACGACTCAAGATGATATACTTCAAATAAAGAACCTGAAGATACACCTATGATCTACAAAAGAAGAATACTTATCCTAAACATGAGTAAAACCAGAGATCTGTGCACAACAAGCACCATTTAAGTGTTAAGTATCATTATTACTATCAAAAGCATGAAATTATATACAGCAATATATATAACTATATACAATATTTCTCTTTAGAAAGGGGTTCCCGCCCCTTCTATGGTCCTCTGGAGCCAGAGATCCAAGTACAGCCAGAAAAAACAAACATACTGAGTTCTCCTAATAGAAGTAGCCACAAAAGAATAAAATCACTGCTGTTTTTATTTGTGACAGACACATAAATTCCATGAAACATTAAGACTGAAGTTGCACTAGTGCCATTCTTTCTCTACCTACTGTGTCTTAGACTAAGCTCTTTAGCAGACAGACCATTTAAACATTCAGCAATGTATATGCTAAATACTGTATCATTTTCTACTGTTAAAGGAGTAGCTGCTGCCCGAGCATTCACACACCGTTCATGGTGTCGTGCACACGCACACACACTTATTCTTGGGCATGCTTCCTCCTTCTTCGACAGTTGGACTTGATGATCTTAGAGGTCTTTTCCAACCTTAAAGATTCTATCATTCTATGATTCTTCAGGGTTGACCCTAAGTTTCCCAGAGCAGAGTCTCAGGCATTGGATTTCATAAAATAATTAATTTAATTGAAATGAGCAGCAGCAGGATCAGCCTGGGCTGGGTGCCTCTGATGAGAGGGACCCAGAACAAAGAAATCCCAGGGCAATTATACCCTTGGGTCCCATACACCCACCCTTCATGTGCTGTCCATGCATCCTTTAGTCTAATGGTGATTTTTGGTCTGGGGTCTTCTAACATCTACTTGGATTCATCTTCTGTGTCCAGGCAGGCTCTTATCTTGTTGACTTACAGTTTCCACAGTTTCCCCCAAAGGTTGGAACATCCTTATTTTCTGGTTTACACTCCTTGTACACCTGCCCTTGCTGGTGGAACATGGAGAACTGGAGTCCCACACTTGGAAAAACACTTCAGAGACTTTAGTGTGATATCAAAATACTTTCCCATACTAAAAGACTAAACATAGCACTGTACTAGCTGTTAGGAAAACTACTAGGAAAATTACTGAGAAAAATTTCTCTATCGTGGCCTAAAGCTTCGGTAAATCTAGCTACTCAGGCTACGTAAAGCTAAGCAAACAGCACAAATCTATTATACTCCTAGGTAATTTATTCCAATTAACACTTATTTATGTTAAACAACTAATATGCCTCAACATCTTTGACCAACAAGTTTTTGATTGATATAGACTCTCATATATTAGTGATTACATTAAAATAAATTATGTTTTTCAGTGTTCTATGTTTACTTGAAGGACTAGCAGCTCAGTGTCAGGAAGTGATACCCTTTATTAATGTGATTTGATTTAATAAAAAAAATAGAAAAGCAATTCAACAACATCTCAATGTGACATAATTACCATCCTTCTAGAGTTGCTGGGCGAACCCCACAACACTTGGGGAAATCCAGATGAAGGCTACTCTGTGCACATTTGCATTCATGTGCTTTCATTGGCCTGGCTATTTCAAAGGATGTACAACCATGTGTACTCATTGAATAGTCTGCTAGTGGGATTTTAACACAAACATACCGATGGCATTTAGTGAAATTCACCCAAGGCAGAAAACCCAGCAAATAATTCAAGGGGAAGTGCCCAATGTGCTTAAAATGTAAAAGAAATACTACATTTCTGCTGAGCAAGGAACTGCACTGCAGAATGCACAAATGGAGATGATAATTACACTTCTTCACAAGAATGTGATAGAGTTATTACAGAGGAGATCCTTTTTTCCTCAAGGGCTGAACAGTCTGTAATTATGCCAGTACATGTTGCCCAGAAGTTTTTGTTTTAAAATTAGCTACCAACATATCTGTTATAGCAATATCTCAGTAAGTGAATCCTGTATTGGTTGGATCACTGATCTGCTGAAGGGTGGCAAAGACTTTGTGGACTAGATGCAATTGGGTTGTCACTGCCTATGAAATTTATCAAGATGTGAAAAACATAGAATGAAAGTAGACTCTTACACCAAATAGATCCCATGAAGTGATGTGACTGGCCTGCCACCAGGGTAGTAGTGCTCGGGTTGTTATAACCATACTACTTATTTCAGTCTTACAAGAGATCAGAAGAAAGATAAAAATGGAACAAAAAACATCTACATACTTTTAAAGGTTATCAGCATTGCACAAAATACGAGATAACCTCAGAATTATTTCTGGCAAAAGTATCTTCTCCAAGTCTTGTGATTTGACTAAGAAAGGACACGTTTTATTTCAACATTTACTAGTAAAAGAAGAAAACAGCGAAAAATTCTTGCATGCTCAAAAAGATAAATCTCTGTTGCATTTTATTAAAATCAATCTCAATAGAGAAAATTCTAATTCTCAGGGTCTTGGTCAGAGAAAAAGAATTTCTATTTCTACAAATACAGATACCACGAAATCCAAAACTCAGAGAAATTAAGACTGTGTTTTACCACATAGTTGCACGTGCTATCACGGTACACAGATCTTACTGCATCAATGTCTGCTATTTGCTGCGTTTTCTCCTGCCCGACTTGTATAGCACAAAATCACAGTACAGGCAGATGTTAGGAATGTCTGCATCCATACAACAAATAATTAATTTTAAATACAACTATGGGAATTTGTGGTTATAAAAACTTCAGTATAAAACCTGTCACGTGAAAATCCAGCTCTGTCTTAGGCAATATTTTCCATGTCTCTTTACACTGCTGCAAAACCCTGCTGTCATTCAAGGCCCATCTATTCATTTACTTTGCAATCCCTGCTCCCATCCTTTGCTTTGTGATAACTTCAGCTTGTACTTTATTTCTACACAGATAAAATATGTCCCTGGAGAAATGTAAAGAAAAAACTCCCACTGCCTCTTTCCCATGGTCATCATCTACAAGTAATTGATTCGGATAAGCAGAGAGAGAGATACCAGAATATCCCTCCAATTAAGAAAGTCACTTTTTCATTGTGGTGTTTGTTTTTTTTTTAAATTACTTTTAAAAGTAGTGTGGAATATTAGCTTTCAAGCACCACTTTCAAACTCTGGTTTATCCTCATTGAAGATTTAACTTGCTCTGAGACATGATTTTTTCCTCACATGGTCCTATCTCATAACTTCAATTATGTCTAAGCTCAGCCTAACAAAAGCCTGATTGTGGCACAGGTTCTCACATCTCTGCAGTCGAGCCAGTGCAGGTCAGTAGCAGCCCAGACAAGCTGACACGGGCTTCAGCGTATGTTAATAGACAGAATACAGCCCCTTCAGGGACCTGGAGTATGTGCTCTGGTTAACAGTGAATGCCCCAGCCCATCACTTCACAGCAAATGAAGCAGCAATCCCAGCTGCCAAGCTCAATGGGTACTAGTGGCAGTGGGAGTAAGAAAGTTTCCTCTGTGTAAGGATTTTCAGTTGTTCGTAGAGAAAACAGGGAGTAAAGACAAAGTGTGTCAAAATGCCAACTTCAGAGGCATAAAATAAGTTAGAATGATGGGCATGAGGAGACACATCATGATGTCCAAATTCCCCAGCCATTCATACAGAGGAAAAGAACATAAAGCAATAAAATAAAACCCAGAAGATAAAAAATACAATGCATAAAATTCATTGCATACTAAAAGGCTCCTGACAAGACTTTCCACGTATTTCTGCAAACATTTTATATCTGAAGGCAAGAGGCTAAAGAGTGTTCTGCAATTCTGTAAATCCATTTCCATCAAATAAAACAAAGTGTTTCCAAAACTTTTAACTCTTACTACAGGATCTGTCACATGCTGGAGCAGCTAAAAGATTACAGGACCACCCAGTAAGGGAGCAAGTACCCTTTCCCACGCGGTCTCCATTTTAACACACACATACACACCCTCAGAAGACAGGACACAAACTCCCATTGGGCTTCTTGTTTGTGAGAATGCTTTCAAAAAAGAAATCAAATATGGAATCAGATTACTTTGCTGCTTTTCTGGCTGGGTCCAGCCAAGTCTGCCTTGCTGTATGAAGGTGAAGCTAGCACCGCGGAACTTGAAGGTTACTAAGGCTCTAGTACAAGACAACACCCAAATAATGAGTTTTTCTACTATAACTACTCACATGCTTTAGGACCTTGCTAGGCTGGGAAGTGAAATTGCATTTGTACAAAGCTCACTAAAACAAAACAAAACTTGGCAGACGGAATCACTTAGGAAAAAGGAAATATAGATAAGAAACTGGAGATCAGAAAAAATCCACTACTTATCTGACAAGAAAGGATAAACTTAGACAGTAAGAAATCCCTCTAGGGAGTATTTCTCCATAAGAAACAGTAGGAGGGAGAATAAGGCAAGATCTGAAAGGAGACATCAGTTTCTAGCAGCAGTGGGAAGCTGCAAAATAAAAACAAGTGATTCCAACAGACCTTTTCAGTGCCTGAGAGCATCCTGTTATTAGTGCAGTAAAAGCATACCTCTGAGTTACCAACGTCATTGCAAGGGAACCACTATACAGAGGTGAACTGTGACATTAAAGGTGGTGCAAGTGCAGCCCTTGGAGGGTGGCTACGTGATGTGCTGGCTTGGTCAGTGCTGAGAGCCTCTGTTGGGTGAAGAAACCAACCCACTGAGGGCAATGCTGGCAGGTTACGTAGGATGTGGTAACCCGTGCTCAGCGCAGCCCCATCCTTCACTGAGGTTTCTGGAAAGCCACCAACATTTCCCAGCTGAATTGCAGCTGGAGCTCCCCGCTCTCCTCAGTTTTATGAATATGTCACATCTATGCAGTCATATGAAGATTTTGATATATAGCTCTCAGAGCCAGAAGGTTTTGTTGGATCTACATGAGTAACTCCCATAGCCTCTCTGGATAAAGTCCAGCCTGCCAGCTCTGGTGCTTGCAGTAATATGTAGACAAGAGTACAGGTCTCTACACAGGGATTCCTTCATGCTCTAAAGTGTACTTTACTCTGTGCATTCACTAATTAATGGTACCCAGAAAGAATGCCAGGCTCAGTATAAAGGCTGACTTAACACAGAGCTACCTCAAAATCAATTCTTCCTATGAAAAAGTTACTAGAGGTTTAAAGGCTAAAAAGGAGGGAAAGGCAATGTGGAGATTTTTTCTTATTTTTAACTACTTAAAAAAAAAGATTTTAAATGTTCATTTTGAAAAAAAAAAAAAGGGTGCTTTCTAAACTGTTATTCAAGAATTAACTGCTCTAACATGTGTGAGAAACACAGCTTTGTGTCTGCAGTAACACTGGATGGAAAGGAAATATTCCTTTCTAAGTATCTGAACACTAAACCTCCCATGGATCTTGGGCAATTCAAAAACACATTTACGGGCAAAAAGATGTATCTACAGGAACCGAAAGGGAAAGTTCACAAAACACCTTAAACAAGCACTTTGAGAAAGCAGCTCTCAGAATAAAAGGAGTCAAGATTCAGAAGAAATTAATAATCTGCCATGATTTTAAGTTTTAAGCATGAGCAAAGCTCATTAAAAAAAGGTGCAATAGTCTTCCAAAAGCTTACAGAAGATAAGGGAGAGAGATACCTAGTTGTCATATCATGACACGTGACAGAAAAGAACTGGCATGGCAGAAGTTGATGGCACTCCACTTGACATATGGGATGTGTTATGTCAGCTAAATTTATGTCATATGCTACAAAGCATAGTATAGTGTCTGCCTTTTTTGGAACACAACTCCTCGCTGACACTAAACGGAAAGTTCATCACAGGATTTACATCATCTTTGACCTAATCGCAACAGCCTAGGACAGAACTACTCAGGTTGCTCCTTAGGACTCCAGATTTTTTGGGTGATGTGTGTATTTATTGTCCAAACATTACTCCATGTTAGGAAAATTATCACTGTAACCATTTCAGGTACTGACACAACTAACACTCCATTCTGTATTCTGGTAGAAAAAAAACAAGTCTGCATAAATTAAAAACAAAAACCAAGAAGAGCCAGGGCCCCAAAGCAGGCAGAGTAACTGGGTAAAATGTTGCCCACACATGTGTCTGACGTGCAGATGTTTTTAAATGCCTCCACCCACATCCAGATGGGCACAGCAGGAATATATTATATGAAAAAATGTGTTGGGACTTGTGCAGAGACTAGAGAAAAATATCAGAAGTGTGAAAATCCTCCTGGCAGTGAAGTTTTGACCTGTCCCCATTTAACACAACAGCCCCAGATATTTGCTTTGGTAACAGAAGCACGGCAGTAGCAGACTAAAACATGATCAAATGGTTTGGCTGAGTTAAGCCTCAAGCAACCCCAAAATATCTTATTAACTTTCCCAATAAACTTTTCTCTGCTCTACTGCCTTCAGATTTCACTTCCCCTGAAGCCTCAAACCTCCTACCCAGGGAGCAGTTTTGTTGTCTCACATTTTTCTTTGACAGAGAGCTATTTAGTTTGATTCTGCTTCTTAAGGGAAGTGCAAAGAATCAGAACCAAAGCTGGACAACAGGAACTCACCGTCCTTGTAAATTCACATGCTGCCAAGGAGAGAGCCTAAACAAGAATCCACGAGGCAGAATTAGAGATGCAGCCCTACCTTACGAAGAATAAGAAAACAGATGAAAGCGAAATCATGGGGGGGGGGAGGAAGCTGAGATCTTATAAAACCTGCCAACTTTGAGACAATAAATGAGCAAAACCAGCACCAGTTGGAAAGGGACTCAGGCAAGCCAGTCTTCTTATACTAACTTCTTGGTGCTCGCAGGCATAAAAGCAAAGATATCCACATCAGCAGTATGACATGTTTATTTAGATGAGTTAACTGTAAAAACACTTGCCAAGTTATTTGCAGGCTGTGCCAAGTATATGTCAGAACCCAACAGACCGATCTTATAGCAACAATTGTAGAGAATCACAATTTTGCTGTCTGTCTCTTAACAGCAGTTGACTAAATAACCATATTTTTCCAGGAAAGATTAGATGTCAATTTGTTTTCTTTTCCTGCTTGAACAGGAGTAGCATCAAAGCTCGGTGTGGGTTTCTGAGGAAGTTCCTCACCTCCTGCAGTCCCTTTCACAAGTAACCAACTCCACTCTGCCCCCAAAACAGTCCACAAAGAGAAGAAGGTTATTCAAATGACCAGAGACTCGTTTTTACCACAATAAAATTATGCAATACTAAGTTATCAAGTATAAACTTTAAAAAGAAGAAATTTTCCATTTGTGCAAAAACCCCCTCAGCAATAGCCAGTGACTTAAAAGAAATAAAGTGAAAGCACCTAACAGCTTACAAAGTTAAGTTACAAATTAATTAGATTGCATAAGTCACAGCATAGAACATCCTAAGCATGGTGGGTTTTTGGTTTGTTTTCTTTTCTTTCCCCAAAGATGTTCTCTCACACTGAAAATATTTTTGTGGAATTAGAAGAAATAATGGAAAAAAGAAAAAACAGAAGAGATGAAGAAAAGCAATTGATTCTCATTAACAGTGTAAAAGAGCTCTGGTGCCTGCTTCTGGAATGATTAATTTTTTCTGCCACGACCTGGTTTATTTGAAAAATGGATTATTTAAATTTCCAAGCATTTGATGTCAGATATATACGTAAATAACTGCAAAATACTAATAAGAAACGTTGAAGGCAGCCCTTTTAAATATCTCTTTCAACTGTTCTTCACAAAATTGGATCTACTCTAGACAAAGTGAATTTTATGCTATGCATTAAAGATGGCAGATGTTTGAGGTCACTGTGGGAAATCCCACAGCACTCTGCGCGAGAGTCTCACAAACCTCTGAAAAATCCAGAGCGCTCTTACATTCAGCATGACACTTCTGAGCTGCAATGGACACAAAAAGCAAAGGCTGCTGTAGACGTACCACCTACAGAAGGCTTTGGCATCCTCCTGGGTGTCCAAGAGGAGACATCACTAAGAATATTGCAAAATAAATGTATTATTTGGCAAGTGCTTTCAGAGTTTATAGAGGTATATCCTATTGTAAATGTGCAGGGTAATGAACACTGTTGGATACCACTGTGAAGTACTATTGATAAATGCAGTCTCTTGAATAGGAAAACCGTAAGGAATTCTTCTTCTATTTCAGAGGCAGCAGATGCATTGTGCATTGGCACGACTGGTATTGGGACTGCAGTATACATAGAAGTGACGGAAAACCCACAGCAAGGTCCAGATCATATATTAATGTTGCTGTAATCCATGCGCCAGTCTTCTGCCAAATGTGTCGAGTTTTCCCCTATAACAGAACTCTTTTGCTCACTGGGCCATATTCTGCATTTTTGAGTCACACACATTTTAGCCATCTAACAGAGCAACAACCACTTGCAGAGAAAGAAAACTAATTGCAATAACATATCCATTCTATACAAAATTGTTCTGTTCATAAAACTTAAGATTGCAATATTTCTTTGCTAATAAGAATCTGGCAAGCCTCAAATATTATAGCTCTCCATTTTTGCATCAACTGTGTAAAGCTGATAGCGTAATTCTAATAAACAATAACAATAAATATATCTAGAAATGTAGAATCCCCGTAAAAAGATACTAACAATCAATTCATTCAATCACAACATATACTCATTCACCTATACAACAAGACAGATGTACACACACCCCCCTGCCATTCTGGCCTGGACCCCATAAATCATCAAATTTTCTCCTTAAAAGTGTTCATGAGATATAAGACTCAGAGAAGGAGTGAAATGAAATGGAAGGCTACTTCTTCACACCCTGACAGACATACTAAAGGTTAGAAAGCTGTAACTAGTTTCATTAATTTTTACATGTATAAATAGAAGAGTGAATATTATTGACCTTTTATTTATATACAAAAATATCAATGGCTAAGGCAGTCAGGAACTTCTATGTGCAAGAGAAAGGTAAGTTATCCACTATCCATTTGGCAGTATTTGCAGATACATCTAAAGTAAACTGATACATGAAGATGAAAATAACCAAGACATACTCTCTTAACGTGCAAAGTGTCTCACAAAGGTCACAATTAGACTTACACCGCGAACATACCTGGCATATTCCACTGATGCACATATCCAAGGATTCAATATTGCAACGAGTACCATCTAGAACTTTTGGGGCAAGCTCCACAACCAAGTTCTTCCCCAGAGCTTGACATTTCAGGGCACACGGTGCAGTAGGATCATTATACACAGGGATCCACTCATAAAAATTTCCCTGGTATTTGACGTCATTGTAGGCTGAACACTGCTGTGCTCTAAAGTCACCAACATCTGAAGGGCAGTCCTAAAAACAAACAAAAGGAAATATTTTTTTAAGCAGGGAATATTTCACATTTACAAAGAAGTTAGCTGATGAATTACACAGAACCTGTTCAGGGAGGCTTCGTTCAAGAACTGATCTGCTATGACAAATATGCCATATTACAAAGTTTTACTGTGTGTATTAAAACAATTTATGTTGCTTAATCCATTGCTTGCAGTGCAAGTAACAGAACATCACGCACATTCCAGTAATAACATAACTTATATGAGAGGATAATTAAAAATGCTACTGTTTATGACACTATGCGGTACATTTAAAGTCTGGTTCTGTACTAAGAATTAGCTTCTAAAAGAATCTATATATTTTAAGTGATTATAATGAGATGTCTGACATTTAATATTTCTCCTTTCATTTTTCTGAGCACTCTGCACTCACTTATCAATTTGTACGTCAGAGTAATGAAACAGGTATTATTGCTACTTATACATAAAGAAATAAAAACATTATCTAATTAATTGTTCAGTATTGCTCAGAAAAGGGACAAGAGCATTAGGAGGAAACCCCAGAACTTTCAGTACTTAGTCCTTTAGTCTAATTACAAAACACCTTCACCTCATGGAAGCAGTAAGGCTTACTTTGCGGAAATAAAATGTACTTCAAATTAGTAAATATTGATTATATAGTTCCAGTTCTAATGAGACAATTCCATACCTCCTCCCATACAAAGCCTCAACATACACAGCTGAAAAACCAAGTATGAGAACCATTTGAAAGAAAATATTCTAAAATATTTTTTCCACATAAAGCATTGCACCCAAACAATGATGTTAATGTTAAACTATGGTGACAGGAATGGAGATGAATACTGATTTATGCGAAAATAACTTTGGTAAAGTACCGACAAAGGAGTTAGCATGTCAAACAATTTCTCACTACAGACTTCATTTAAAAGTATGTCCAGTGTCAAACAGTCCATAGACCAGACTGAAAGGACATTCTTCCAAGAATTCCAACTGCACATATAAGCCAGATGTTAGGCTGATTTTAACAAAGTTTTGTTTTCATTGGATATAAGACTGAAAGATTGTGATGTGTCAGCTGAACTCATGGAATTTATTACTAAGTATTAGTTAACAATACTTCAACCTTATCAGTGAACTGAACCTTCCCGGAAAAAAAGCTAATGAAATAGTAAGTGCATTTACACAGTACTTGCTCATATGAATCTGGATGAGTTGGCAACTGCATTAGCTTAATACTTTGTCAATGTCTTAGATTTTTTTCACCATAGGAAACGATAACCTAGAAATGACTGGTTTATTTGTAATCTGCATAAAATACCTTCTAAAATCAGCATTCTCACTACTGATCAACACTACTGATCAACCGAGCAATTCACTGAGCATTCCCAGCAATGCTTTTCAACTCTGTCCAGTGCTGTACCTTACAGTGAGAATAACTCAGAATAAAAAGAATACAAAATGTATTAGCATCAATCTGGGATAATTCTAGTCTGAGCCATATATATTTTTTTAAAAAAACTATAAAATGATGGAATAAGACAAGGAGAAATTACAGTTACTGTAATTCTTTGAGAGTTTTACCTCTGAAAAATCCCACAAGTGAGAGCTTCTAAAAACATCAAGTAAATACTGTTAGAAACCACCCTTATTTACTGCAGCGTCACTCCCAAGAAGTTCACCACGTTTGCACTGGTGTAAATGAAAGCAGAATTTGGCTCTGACTTATCTGTCACCTCTCATTTTCCACAACAGCAAGTCTAAAAAGCAGAGAGGACTTCAGAGTTCATATGGATACCATATGGTTCCCTTTCACCGTTGCAAATAGAGGAGTAGCTAAGGATAAAAATAATAAGTGGAAGTTAGATTCAAGTAAAGTTAGAAGCAATGTTTCGGAGTTGTGTTATTCAGCCATGCACAGCTACATTTTCATCACAAAGAAATAAAGAACTATCTGTAAAACAGGCAGAGCGATGGCCTTAGGCTGAGTTTTGACAGGCTGTGTTACAATTCATTATCACTTGGTGTTGATGCAATGCCAAGACACAAACACCACAATGTCAGGATGTCAATCCATAGTTACTGCATGTTTCTCATTGATTCAACACAATGCAGGTCCTTCCACTCACTTCCTGGCTGCTTGAGAGCGAGTGAACTCTCATCTCCCTATTCTGTTTTGGCATCTTCAAAGAACACAAAGTTATCCTGGCAGCTCTATTCATATGCCAGTTCCACCTGCTTTTGTGTTTGAGCTGTGTTCAAAAGCAGGAACATAAAAAGAGCATCACAAAGGGATATCAAAGGGCTGAAATTATTATCATTTGCATTATATCAGCGTTTGGATGGCAACCAAGTTCAGATCACTGTTTTCCTGGGAACAATGCATATTGGTATAAAGGAGTTTATAATCTAAACAGAAGGACAACTAAACACAGAAAGGGATGTAATCAAGACAACAGGCGGACTTGTAAACTCTGGGTTAATTCCATTAGAGTGGGTAAGAAAAGTCAGAGGGGGTTTAAAAAGCAGAAAGGAAAAGGAGGGGGTGAGATGTGGGAGAGGTAGGCAAGGGTGAAGCATGTTCAGGAATTGGCAAGGCTGCACTGTCAGACAATGATCCAAGGCCCCTAGTCCGCATCCTGTTTGCATGTCTTTTTTGTTTTAACCTCTTTCAGACATCAATTCATTCAGTCATTCTTTCTTCCCTCTCAATATTCCACATTTTTTCTTATTTGTTAAATATTTTTGCTACTAATTTCAGGATTTCTCAGATTTCCTAATTTCAGCAATAGCTTTTGTCTGACACTCAATCCACTGAACTGTAGCCAGGCTGCTCCTAGGTTCATACAGTACATAAGGAGCTGAAGACATATCTATGAGGTCTAATACATGAAAATGTTGGCAAAATAATCACATTCAGATCCTGTAGTGGAATGAAGTGTATTTATGACATGACTTATGAACATATTATTAGACAGACAGATCTGAAAAAGATGCTTCAGACATGACTACCATGCAGGTTAAAAATATATATATATTTCCATTCTTTTTGTGACAGATGATTAAAAACTACTGAATTCAAAGGCTGGCTTCTTATGAAATGTATCATTGTAGTTTTGGCAGTGAGCACTCAGCCTTTGAAAACAAAGCTAACCTGGGAAATCTGTATCTTTATAGGCAATGTTCATGTACAAAATATGAAGGTTGCATCAGACCCTGTGACTCCTGCCAACAATTACTGCTCTGAAAAAAGCACAAAAGAGAAGGCAAGAAAATTCCCAGTAAAAATGATGACACCAAAGAAAGTCTAGCCCTTTGTCTAGTTTTATTCTTTGAATCTCATTTTGTTGAAACCTAGCCAAAACCAATGAAGTCATTGTTTTGTTTTCTTTTTGAAATTAGCTTCAGGTTCTATGTTCTTCCTACACAATTTTCAAGCCACTTCTTAGTAAAATCAAGATACCTGAGCTAGAAACCCTAGCCATGAAAGCCATACAGTGTATCAGCATTATAAATATAAATTAAATAAATTAACAGATTAGAAAGAAACTATGCAACTCAAGGTGAAATATTATAGGACTAAAGTAGACACAGTTCAGCCAAGATTTTCTGAATGGGATAAATGAGCTGGTTAAGAAGTGGATGCTGGGACAATAATCTGATGAATATATTGAACAAGTGTAAGCATTATCTGCATATAATAAAAGTTTATAATGGAATTAAACATGGGCAAATCTGTTACAAAATGGTGTTCATTCTTACTGTAGAAGAATCACTCTGGCAAGTGTGTGACTTTTTTGGCACATAAGAATGTGAAATTTATGGGGAAATGGCCCAAATAACTTGTTCTATGAATAGGACCCTAAAGGATTATCTTAAACACTTCCATATAGTGCACATCATAGCATTAGAATGTAACAGTATATACAAAAATGGAAATATAAAAAAAGAAGGGTTAAGAAAGACTGAAAATCTCATTGAACAGCATATAATGAATCATTTATATAGTTTATTTCTCTAAAGCTTCTACAAGAAAAGCTGAAAGCATACACGCAGTTTTAGGAAGTCATGCACCTGGCACCCCAGTTACAATAGAAAGATAAGCAGGGTATACATATGCCTTAATCTCAGCAATTATTTTGTTGCTAAGACCTTGAATTAATTTTTTGATTGAAACATCACCAATATTATTCTGGAACTATGCTTGAGTTCAATGAACTTACTACTATTCTATTACAAATCCAGATGAAACCAATTTTCTGGTAAAATGATTCTTGTTCTTTTCATTAGAATGACACACATATTAAGTTGTGCTTCATTTGTACTCCCCAATATAGATGTTAGTGGTGTAATGTATCATGTAGGAAAATTACATTTGCAGACAACTTTATACAGTGTATATATATGACTGTTGCATGTGGTTAACAATAATACCTACTAATATGGAAAGAAGCTAGTTTAAACTTTTAATTTTCAAACTGAAATTTTACTCCGAAAGTGAGAACCATTCATTAGAATTAATGCTTTAGGGAAAATCATATCATTTGCAACACAACTGGCCTAGTAGTCCCAGGCTCACATTAGGTGTAAGTTCCCATTTCAAGGTTAAGTCAGGTCTAATACTGGGTTTGAATTCAGTGATGCCAAATTCAAAGATCAACTGTATTAACAGTGGAAATCTCATGAAATATATTTTTCTCAGGAGTTCTCCGTTATCTGATCCATAATCTAGGAAAAAACATTCCTGAGAGATTCTGGCTGTATCTGAACTGAAATGGAAACCTGATCCCTTTCAGACATGCCCCAAAAGCAGAACTGTAAAGGCAGCTTCCTGTCTGGAAATTAACATTTGAATCATCATAAATTCAAACAGACTCACATACAAGACGCTTGCCACTTATCACTTTAAAATAAGTCCTAAAGTTAAAAACCAGGCCCCAGTGACTTCAGAAAAATTCCCTGGGAGTTCAGAAAGGATATAGTAATCATCTTAATTTTCTCTATGCTGAAGCATAGAGTGCCTTCATTTCCATCAGATTTTTACTGCATAATCCTTAAAATGAACAGTGTCCACAACTGCCTTTACACATTCTAAAAGCATGTAGACCTCTGCTTACAGCAGAGCATATGCCCAAATTGACGACCTCCTCCTCCTTTCTTGATACACTGGGTAGAGTTCTAGTCCTTTGGCTGGAAGAACCAAGTACCCTACATTGACTTGTCTGGACTGTTGCATAGGAAGATGTAGCGTGCAGGATCAAGCAGAGGTATATTATTGTATACAATGCATACAACTAAATATCTGGATAAGGAACGTAGCAAATAGATTTTACAGCAGCAGTTTGTTTATTGCTTACGTACTGGCTGCCTGCAATGTAGTTTATCACACAGCTTTAAAAGATTATGGGGGGTTTTGCATGTGGCATTTTTATTTATGAGCTAAGGACATTGTGCACAAAACTGCTAGGCCTTTTCTTCTGAAAGAGCAAGTGACAGGGTTTGTTTCCAGAATCTGATTTTTGCATGCACTGGGCCTGATTCATTAATCACTTCCACTCGCTTCAGCCAGCAGAAACTTAGGCTGTGAGCCGCTGTGGTGGAAAATCCATCCAACACTGCAGAGTGGAGTGTTAGAGCAATTCAAGGTGCTAGCAAGCCTTGTTCTGGAAAAGGGCAGAAGCCAACTGGCACTCAAGAAGCTGTAGGTGTAGCAAACTGAAGAGTGGGAATGGCCAGTTCTCCCAGGAGATACACTGATTCAACGTATTTACTGGGCAACTTCCAGTGTCAGGCCTCCTAAGGAGAACATGTCATACTTCACAGTTGCCTGCTGCTGGCAGAAATCACAGGGCTGGCAGTGACATGAGCATCACCTGCTCTTGCCTGGGTATAATTCAACCCAAGGGAACTGCAGACCTCATCTTTTAAGGGGTATTTGTGTGAAAATTGATGTCTTTCTCCCAGAGCCAGAAGCAGATTAATCAAATACCCTACAGAAGAAGAAGAAGAAAAAAAAAAGCTTTTCCTTTAATTAGTTATCTACCTTCTCTCTTTCCTGGAATGGGATTATATGAATGTCACATTGTGCTGTAAGGTAGCCCTTCCCTTGCAAGGAGGTGACTCCTGACCATAAACCATCCTGAATTATCGTGTTTGTATACATGGTCTTTTGCTCAGTGATATCACAAAGTCCTGCATGAGCTGCACACCTTAGACTAAAACATCTGGGGTGACAGGCAGCAGCTGTTTAAACAGCACAGAGCATCACTACAAATCAGTTGAGCACAAGTCATGAAGTACGCTGTATGTGACTAGTTTTCATAAAACGTGTCTGTAAAAATAAAACGTGATTGCATCACAGTTACAGCAACTGTATTGCAAAAACTCTGGCTTTACATTCAATCATGGAAATGGTCTATGCCAGTGTACCTAAATACACATGCTTTTGCGTATAGATGTATAAAGACCTGGGCTTAGGCAAACAGAGGAAATACAAGGAGTAATTATCCAATTTAAGTTGAAAGGGACACAGGCAGTTAACCTCTTTGCTGATGTGAAGAGTGCCACTGTATCATTACTGATTACAAATAATCAGGAGCTCAGTTGAATGCTTCATCTGAAAGACAGCACCCCAAGGAAAAGCACTTGCTAGTTTAAGATGAGAACTGATTTTTTAATCCTCCAAAATGTGTAACTTTCCTAATAAATGGTATAAAACATTCTGAATCACAATTGGCACTATAATTTCAAAAGAAAATGTCCATTTGGGAAGCCTAAATTTGAGACCTCATGGTGTCATGCAGACTGAAATCTTTAAAAATGGTAATAATGATGGAAAGAAAATTATGCACAGGTTTTAAACAAGCAGCAGAATTTCTTAAACTTTAAAACATTGTTTGAATAAGTAAAATAGGATTAAAGACCAGACTCACATTACTACTGCAAGTTTTGTATCGAATATTCCGACCTTCACAGTTCCTGAAAAACAGAGTAAAAATGGTTACACTGCATAACAGCAAAACACACCCCTGCCTGTTTTATAGCTAATTATTCTGTTGAAAATTACATTTTTATTGCTACTGCCCTACCATAATTTGAACTTAAAATATAAGGTTTAAATACAAAGGGGATCTGGGGACTCAACAGGTTACACTGCTGTCTCTCTCCAGCAAAGAATGTGTGGCTTTCCCTGTAAGCCTAATTTATTGCAAACCTTATGAAAAATGCATTTATTTTGTGAAAAAGATTTCACAAGGCATCCCTAAGCCTGATCTATGCTGACTTCAGCAAAGCTACTTCTAATCCACGGGATGTAACCTAGAGGAAGAGAGAATCAGAATATCTAAGCAATCATTTAATCAAGCATAAGGCTAATGAGCATTAAGTGTTCTTTCTCCTATTTTGTTTAGGAAAGAAAAAAGAAGAGCCTCAAACCTTTCCTTTCTGCCAAAAAACAATGCAATACTTTTGAAGAACAGCATGTAATTTTACTGACTCAAAGACACATGAGCAGAATTCATAATTTTAAATGAATTATAATTCTCATGGACTCCATGCATTTCTAAGGTGCCCAATGTATGTGAATCCTGTAATCCAGGCAATTCAGGTTCTTAGCGAAGTCTGTTGTTAGTAGCTGAAATAACAGGCATATAATAAAGTCATGATTATTTACTCTGGTCTCAAATATAGGGATGTGTGGGTTTCACAGGTTTTTTTAGGGACACAGTTTGCCAAGCTTCTCAATAAATGATGGGCACTGTTGCACAGGGTGAGATATTCTTAAGAATGGAAAATCAAGCCCTTGAACTGAAAAGATATTTCAAATAACTTGGCAGGAAATTATATTTAGTGATGTCTCTAAAATTAGGAATAGTGTTTTGGAATAATCCCTTCACACCAAAAAGACCTACCTTACATTAAAGGGTGCATGAGTGTATAGCTGGTAATTTGCAGCTCAGACTAAATTTTCCGCTTTTTGCATGAAAATTGATTACAAATATTAAAAAATTCTTTAATATCTGTGAGGGATTGAAAAACATCATTTGAAAAGGAAAAAGCAATGGATGCCTGGTGCAAGAGTTCAACCAGCCCAGCTGAAGGTACAACTCTCCAAGCTCAAGATATTACATGTCTCAAATTTCCAATCTTTTGCAAGAATGATTGCATCACAACGTGCAAGTTAAAAATGTTTATGATACATACAAATGTGAAAACTTTGTTTCACAATTGTGCATTTCCTGGACATTACAACAACAATAAAACACAGAAAAAAAACCCTTTATAAACTACACATTTGTCAAGGTATGGAAAACACATGTTTTTCACAGGGGAGCGCATTAAAAATATTAATAAAACCACAGTGGAATTTATATTGCTACAATTTATTGAGCTCGTTTCACAGTCCCTACCACTGGTAGAATATCACGGCTTCTTGCTGGAAATATTACTTTGCTCAAAGATCTTTGTGCATTTTGCACTAAAAGAAACAGGCACTGTTTTAATTAATCACCTTTAGCTATGTATTTCATACAGTTTGCACTTAACTAGTGTATCATACTACAAGACTTCTTTAAGAAAAATTGACTTCCTGGGCGATATTGCATATTACATTTAGCTTAAAAAATCTCAACAAAATAGAAATTTAAACATAATCAGCATTTAAAAAAATGTTTAAGAATAATTCAAGTAAAGCAAGCTATTATGGACACCAACACAGATGCTTCTAAGCTGGTTGGGATCTCTTCTCGCCTGACTACAGGCCTATTGCATTACTCATACTTTTAGGATTGTAGCAAAAAGTCCTACATTAGTCCAGCTTTACTACTGAGGTAAATTGTTTTCACCACATATGCTGTTCTCTTCAAGCTACACTGAGGCTTATCCCCGAAAACATATGGCCACCAGGACCACTGCATAGAAAGAACTGGCGGAGGATAAGTTTCCTAACAGAAAGCAGCATTTGATACATCTAGATGTGGAGTAAGTCACTTGTTTTTTACTACAGGGAAGACATGGAGGAGCCTGCACTTGAACATTATTTCAAGCAATGTTCAAGTGCAGGCTAATTTGTATATAGGTAACTCACCATTCGCTTTATATTACGGTGACAGGGACTTCTCTCAGTATTTAACTGTGCTAAATAAATCATTCTTGTTATTCCACAAACATATTTGATAACACACTAAAGTTCTACCAGAGCTGAAGGCTCAGATATTTATCTAATGCATTACAAAAATATATTAAAAGTAGGATTTCATAACACTTGATCTGTACACAGCATTTGGTTCAAGAAACAGAACAATGCTTCTCTAGAGACACCATCAGAGGACAGGGAAATATGGCAGAGCTGCAGAAGAATAAATACACATAAGTATGTGGCTTACCTGCCATTTAAACACCTCCTCAGTGAGTAAGAGGCCCCCCCACCACAGGTCCGTGAGCAATCACTCCAGGCCCCCCAGGCATCCCAGGAGCCTTCCTTATCTTCATCAGAGCGGGTAATTCTAGAGGTCTGAAAAAAATGGAGAATGGAGAGGAGAAAAAAACCCAAACAATTGATTTGGTACATGTTTTACTGCTTGGCATTAACAGTACTGAGTATAGTACTTTGCTGCTTATTTACAGTAACTCAAATTGATTTACTATTTTAATATATAATAATTACATGAGAAAGGAAGCAGAGTCTTTGAAAATACAGCATATTTGATGCATTGTCTTCTGTCAATGGACTGCAATGTCCAAATGTGCTGTCATTCCCAACATATGTATGTCCAGTCTGCGTGGGAACTACACAATTGATCTCAAGCAGCCAGACTAGGCATCATGTTCTGAACAGGCTGCTGGGCTTCCCAAAACCCTAACCAAAGGAGTTTCATATCCAGGACTAATGAGGGAACAAAAGTCTCTTTTTATCTCCTCAAGCATGAGGAGGAATATTCTCTCAGGAGAATACTTTTTGGTTTATGATTTTCTCCATGAAGAAAGCATAGGAAAAACAAATTCAGGATTTCCCCAAGCATTTCTTTGACTTCACTACAATTGTTCAAGCAGCTGTTCCATTTACATCCTATTTTACTCCTCTGTCCCTGTAAAATTTCTCTCTTGAAAAAGCACGCAGAGATTTTTTTACAACAAAAAGTCAAACATAATGATCCCCTGAGAGTTGTCAGACATGATGGGCCTGTTATCATAAAGAAATTAAGATTTTTAGAACTCCAAATTACACCCAGACTGAGATGAAAACACCAATTTCTCTAATCACTGTGCTGTGGTGATAGAGTTTGAAAGTAAAGTATTGCAACATAATAATGTAATGGCTATTAACATCATCACAAATGAAAGTCATCTTGTACATAAAAATGAGGCAATGAGTCATTTATCTCAGGTGACAGAGAACATTGGCTGATATTTACTCTGCCCCAATACAATCGCCAATGAGAGGACATGAAGAGTTCATCCAAGCTTTACTGAAATAACTATTTATACAGACAATTTTTTATTCCCATTGACTTCAGTGGGCATCCTTGGATAAATAAAGGCACTACATTCACATTACTATTTTATTTTTGACACCATAGGCAGGCACAACTTAATCAAATGTTGTTTCAGAATCTTTACATCCCCTCCCAAAAAACAAGCACACAGAAACACCCAACGAAAGGGCTGTCAGCAAACATAAGGCGAGGAGATAAAAAAATTACTAAATAAACTGCATCCAAGTAAACATTTAAATCTTCATAAGTGCCAAAAAGAAAAAAAATGTCTAAAATGCTGATAAGATTTTCATGAATGACTAGATCCAGAGAAGCACAAGTGATTAGTATATATCCTAATAATAAACCGGATGAATACACTTTAGTAATCCATATTTTCTCTGAGAATTAGCTTAAGCTCATGAGAGCAGGACTCAGTCCTATTTTCTTCCAAAATGCCTCACAAAAGTTATTTAAAGGTGAGGGATGTGTAATTCAAATCTTATGGTACAAGGGGAAAGAAATACATAACTCTCCTTAAATTAACAGTACAGATCAAGTCAGCTCACCTTCAGCCATGAAGAAAGTTGACTCAGACAAAAGCCTATCAAGCTTGAAGTGGCAAACAATAAAAACAAAGCTGTGTTCCACATAGCACCATATAAGGAATATGACTCAATTCCATCCTGTGTAGGCAAAGGGATTTTCTCCTAAATATTATAGTAAAAAAAAATAAATAATTGTGTGCCACAGAACTTGTGAAAACTGGCCTGTTTCTGTGAATGAGCTGTTACACTTAGGATGCATTCACATCACAGTTGTAAGTACAACTATTGAACAAGCATCATTTTAGAAACTCAAATGGCAAATAGTTAAACTTGGCTACGCTTAAGCAGAACTAAGGACTACACAAACACATTTTAAAGGCGTTAATAAGAGTAGGCAGATGTAGTATAATAGTACTACTCCCCATAGTTAAGTGGCTAATAAACATCAGCAATTTCCAAACTTTTCCATTCCTTCCTCAAAAAGCTTGAGCTGGTAAAAAAAATTAATTGTTAATTAGAGGATAAGCTATCTCCATTTGAACAGTAAACTGCAGAAATTGGTCTAAACACATCAGTGGCTCCTTAACTTTCATGCTCCCCTAAGTTTACAAATTTTATAAATGCTTACTGTAGAGCTTTAAAAGTGTAGTTAGGCCTATCTACTGTTCCAGAAACGATAGAGCCCAGCTCTGCCAAGATCCCCGAGGAATTTTCTTGCTGGCGTTGGGTTTACTTTACATCAGAAGCCAACTCTGAAATGTCTGACACTGAAAATGGAACCAACTGCCTTCAATCTTGAACAAAAAGAGCTCGGCACTCCTCAACAAATCACTCAGCACATGAAAATAAGTCAAGATGAAGACCCACTTCTTTCAAATTTATGAGCGCAAAATTAAAGTTTGTCCTCTGTAATCCCAAGGCAAGTGATTGTTTTTTAATAAGTTGAGAAATGATTAAACTTATGATACTAAAAAAGCGATACGTGCCACTCTCTTTTAGAATAGCTAGTTTCTTTTGACAAAGCAGTGACAATGCCTAAAATAATCCTAACTTCATAATTGTATTAAAACCAGCCACATGGTATTAACAGACAGAATGTCATCTAAAGCCCTAAACAATGTCCAGTTGTTCACTTACCAAACCGCTTTGATAAAAGCCGTTGTTCTGAACTGTATCTAATTAAAAAGCTGTAAATACTAGGATGATCAAAGCAGAAGTTTATGCCAACAAAGCCTTCTTCAGAATCATTGACTAATTCAGTGCCCACAGTGTTGACTTAAACTCCAGCTAGTTCAAACTATTTGTCCCATGGGAAAGAGTTAAAAGCAGCTTGCACTGGCTTAGTAATTTACTAGCAAAATAATACTGATTTACTAGCTGTCTGGTTTCATAAACTCTACATATTACATTTGTCTACACCATGGTACCAAATTAAAGTAAAATAAAGAAAAGATCATCAACATCATGATTTAAACCAACAAAACCTTGGAAGCTCGTTTAGGAATTAAATCAAGAGCTAATTGCAATTGGGCACAAAAGGGTATTATTGTACCTCGGGATTGCATTCGTGGTTTGTTTCTTAACTTCAATTTTTCTTGTTTTTATTGTCTTCAGTCATAATTTAACATGGCTCAGCAGTGAAGCTTTGCTGAACCACATTAGAATGGAAGTGTTTTTCCTTTAGTGGTTTAATTTTGCAACAGATGAAGTGCAACATGTACATTAAGCATATTCATTGTAAAAGTATGTACCTACACATACATAAATGTGTGCATGTACACGCACATGTGCACCCATGATGTAACATGATCAAGTAAAGCCGCAAGTGCTGTAGTAAATCCAGATAAAATAATTTAAAACAGCTACAGACACAACCTGGGGATGATTTGTTGTTCTTTACATACAACTAGATGGCAAAAGGCATCACACTTCCAGTGGGTCCAGAGATGTTAGTGGGAGTTGTATCTGTTCCAAAAGCATCACACATGAACGCAGGGTTAGATGCAAGCATTGCATTCAAAGCAATATTGAAGAGTCCTTACAATGCTCTCTGCAGAAATAAATCCGGTTTATATGATAAAGGTAATTTCAAATATTTCGTCACAATATGTATCCAAGTTATAATTCATTTTGAAAGTAAAAAAAAGAATAAGTCATGACACTGCACATGGGCCTGGGCAAGGATCACCTGAATCAGGGGATGGGGGAAAATAAACTACAAGTTTTGAAGCACTTGGTGACACAGGCAGAGTCTCAAAGACTGAGATGACAATATGCCAAGGTTTCCTCAAGGTCTGAGGCCCAGTAACATACAATCCGAGTCTCTGCTGACAACCCTTAACTGACAGAGGCAGCCTTGTACACGGAGAATTTGACTGAAAGTATGGCACTGGCAGATTTGGATAGGGTGGGGGGAGAAGTTAGTGCCAGTTTCCCTTCTTCTATCCAGGGCTCTGTTTTGCCTCTGCCACATATGGGCACATACTGTAACACCAGGTTCTGCAAATGATTTGTGTGTGTTTTCAGGCCATACTTGCCTTGCAATGTACTACTCAAAGAAATAGAGTATAGCAGAAGTGGGCACTGAGGTAAAATAAATGAAATCCAGATGTTACCAGTACTGATGATGAATCTAAAACAAGGGGATTTTTTACTGTCACTTGTAACACCCAGTAAATAACAACAGCTACATTGACACACATTACAGAAATCAAACAGTGCTGTTATATAGAGAAAAATTATTATCTGGCCAAACTTTTGTTTGGCTGTTATGAAGGATGACATAATTGTCTTAAATTTGGTCATGCAGACTTCAAAGGAGATGTGGTGCCAGAGAATGAAGGTCAGTTTATGCAGTTTTATTATTCAGACATCCATTACATAAGGCTTGGATATGTAAATGTTTAGCATTCAGTGTAACAAAGATTCAGCTTCTCAACAGAAATGCTCTAATACCTTAAGTGTTTGTTTTCCAGAGTTTTTAACATACATTTCTGCTTTAAATACAAACACAAGCCAAGTATGCAGCATCTGACACAGGAGAATTACAGTAACAGAATGTGTAATGAAAGAAACATAGAGATCCAACACTCAGATTTATCTGCAAGGGTCCCCAAGCAACAGTCCCTCTGCCACGTACGTATCGCTACACGAAATACTCCAAATTCTGTCCTGTGATGTGTCCCTGAGCACCTCCCCAGAGCAGGGTGCTCAGCTCTGAAAAGTTCTTGAAGAGATTCAATGCAACCTCTGGCCAGCATCTACCAATGCAGACTGTGCCTAGGGCTCACAGATACAGAAAATTACCTACTCAAACAGGTTAGAGCAAGTGTGGCTCACAAAATAAGACTTTGCCATAACAAGTAAGGACTTGGTTATGCAGGAATATCTACCAATGTATCTGCTACTATGCCGACATCACTGCAACCCTGTGGATGAGTGCTCTTTGGTTTTTCTCATGGCTTCTTATCGAAGTGGTTAGTATTAATTTGAAAAGGCATGCCAAACTCCAAAAGAGAATCCCCAAAAGGAGTTACATTGGCACAGCTATATTATATTGCTATTTAATAACAGGTTGCATATAGCTAAATTTCTTCATACAGAATTTAGATTCTTCAGATTAAATTCATCCAAGTGAAAGAACCTATTGAAGGGTATAAACACCACTTCAGTCCCACTGAAGGCCTAAATTAAGCAATACCCAAAGCTCAGTACTGGCCCTTCTCCCAGGAGTGAATTTCATCCTTGATGGTATTTTGAAGAGAGATGAAGCATTTCCTTTTTATTGCTTCTTCCCACTCTCACAACCCATAAATACTATTAACACTATCCTGACTTTCAGAGTCTTCCAAAGCGCGAAGTTATGTTGCTGTTCACTAATCTCCATGCGCAGCACCGCACTATGCCATTTTCGCTCCTCGTACCTACAATGGCTCCAAAGAGAGGTAACGCATGGAATTATGGCACTGAGGGGAAAATATCCTGCCTGAGTAGCTCTGTGATGCATTTCCCAGATTCTTCTTTCCAGACACTACACTTGGTGGAAAAGGTATCATATTGCACCGTTGACTGTATCCATGGGCAGAGTGCATAACTGAAAGAACAAGTATTTACCTGCAGATAATCACTGGATGTGCTGTTCAGCCTCAGAACTGTGTCCTTCGCTTTTAACTCCAGCTGTTACGTCTATGGCTTTGGGACAAACTATACTAGAAATCTCTTTCCCTGCTAAGGTCACATACAAAAATGATTTACACCTCTATTTTGTACAACTTCAGTAAGGTGTAGAATGCAGATTACAGATTTAGGAAAAACTATTTCAGTTGTGGCAGCAACTAAATAGAAGAACACTCAAAACTTATTGCCAGACAAATAAGAATCATTAATGAGATCTTGCATTACCTGATTTTAGCAGAAAAACTTCCACTTGCTTCATTATGACAGATCTCAAGACATTTCCTGATATATTTCTACTATTGCTGGGTGCATTCTATATTACCTAATCGTGCACTGTATATGTCATTAAGTTTAATAAATCTTTTACTTATATGTACCAAAGTAAATTATGTTTTATTCTGTATGTTAAAAAGGACATTTCTGGAATTATAAAATCCTGCAGAAAAAACAATGCATCATTAGACTGATAAAAAACACCTGGGAGTAAATGCAGCTATTTTAAGCAGATGTTTAGAAGTAATTAGTTTTAATATGGCTAGCATTATTTCAGTCACATTAACCATTCCTTGCACTTGGCCTTGCCACAGTGTAGGGGTGTCCATGCACTACAAACTGACTGCAAAATGGAGTCTGTTCACCAGAATCTGGTAACAAAAAGAGCATTTCAGAAACACAAGGTGGTAAAGCTCAGTGACAGACCAGGAGAATCACCAGCAAGAAATGAGTCAAAAAGCAAATGATGGACTTATTCAGCTACATGAAAGAATACATCTGTGGGCTCAGATGTAGCTTAGAGCTCTCAGTATTGAATTCTGCAATATATTTTCATTCTACAGCAGTTTTGAATAAATTCAAATTCAAGTTTTGGAAAATAAAACATGGAAAAGAGTCACACACAGGAAATATTTACAGCGTAATTCATTTTGATACTAAACTGAAGGCGAATCCCAGCATGTTTTTCAGTATTATACTGCATCCAGATTTTCCATTGTACGTGTGTTGCAAAATTTCATATTGACAACGCAGGCCTGCACTGCAGGAGTTGTCAGGACAAAGTTGGAGGTTTTGGCAGGTGGAGCAGGGATACTTGAGGCTTTTGGCATCCAGAAAGGGATGAAATGTTGCTTGGCTGTTTGGCACCTATGAGCTAGCTGAGGCTTTTGGCACCAAAAGGAGTCTGTATCACCTCCTTCCTTCTTTGTGAGCAGTAACAGAGGGAACATGGAATTTGTGGGCATGGAGAAAGTATCGTGGCTCCTGCCCTAACAACTCCAAGCAGAAAGCAATGGCATGAGTATACTCAATTCCTGTGGTTATTTCTGCATCTACCAGCAGCTAAGGACAGCACCAACATGTTCCTGCTAAAAGGAATCAGCAGTGAAGTAGTTAAAGCATAATTAAGCTGCTATTTTTCAATTTCTGAGTTAACTACATTGTTCACATGAGTTTAAAAACACACGCATTCTAGTTTTACTCACTGCTGACAGGTCTTGATGACCTACACTGAAGTCCCAGGGTACATTTTCATTACATTGCTGACTTTTACAAGAGCAGCACTTGCCTCTGTCCTCTCCTCTGGATGATGGAAATCTGTTTTTTCTTGGGTGATATATTCCATAAATTACTATTTTGACAGATAAATGTCTAGCAAAGAGAAATCCTTTTTGAAACTCTGATAAGCTTGTCCCACAAATACACATCACTGACAATGCACTTGACAATCCAGCCTTAGTTGCCCAGGTTTTCATTCATGCTTGCCCAACTAGAGCCACATGAGCCCTGTATCTGCCTCATCGACAATGGTAAATATTATTCCATATTCACCAGTATTAGAGCATAGATAAGATCTTAGGTCCTGAGAACAGGGACGAAGGCTAATAACCAACTTTGACGATAACCAGTCAGGTAAGAAGTTCATGCTTTTCTACTGATTTTAGGTCCAATCATCCAGGACAGCTGACCAGAATCAAGAATATGAAAAACTTCTCCATGAGTTTCCAGTATTTCGTTGTCTTCCAAGATTTAAAAGTACACGTGAATACGTAGCTGGAAACACATAAATTTGAACTCTCAAAACATATCCATTCCTCTGACTGCCCCATCTGAAATGGAAACTACACTGAGAAATGTTTAACATCACTCCAATTCCCTCCATTTCTAAGTGGTCTGGAGAATTATAACTTAAAGGTTTGCACGTGTAGCTGGCAAATAACTCAAAAGCCACAGACCTTGGGAAACGGACACAGATCTGAAAGGGAGCATAACCAAGAAAGCAATATAAATTCTAGCACACACTGCCCACTTTCTCGGTAGCCAGCCTGAGGCAAGCACTTGCCAGGGCTTGGAAGAGAGATAAGGCAGAATTTTGAAATAAGCAAAAAAGGAAGGGAATGCTGTAAAAATATTATAAGAAACAAGATACTCCTTTTTAAAATGTCATCTATTATATTAACATTCCCAATGAAGGACTTAAAAGTTATATCCCAGTACATATAAAAACAATTTTAAAATTATAATCAATTAAACAGCTTTCTCCACAATATGCTATTATTAAATACACAGTCTTTCCATTTGGGTGTGCAAAGAAATCTTATTACAGACATAATGAGAACGTTTTCATTTTCACATGACAAATACAACACGCATTCTTAATACTTTTTGACTACAGCTTTTAACAATATGTATTGTTATGTCCATTTTACAAGTGAGAACCTAACCTCAGGAAGGAGAAGGGTATGGTGAGGGCATTGTGTGCGTAGCACAGCTGAGAATTACATCTCAGTGTCCAAAGTCAGATTTTAGTGCCTTTTATAGAGCTCTTCCATCTCCCATCTTGCAACCATAAACACTGTCCTTTCTACTATGTGTATCTACTATAGGTATAAATGGACGTTTTAACATGTTAAATATCTCTGGGCCTACTTACAAATCTGCACTAACAAAATTCCATATATTTCCTGGACTCCACAAAAGTAGTAAGAATTCATGCAAGCTTTACTGAATGCTTATTCAAAATTTGCACCTGGATACATGGGTTTTTCCACCTTCACACTGCACACCACATGTTCCTCATCCAGCATAAACAGTGTGATGGGTCAGCCAGAGTCCAATGTGCAGAACTCCTCAGGTGCATAATAGAAAAAGAGATTCCAATTTCTGGGAAATATATCTGGCATTATTTTTTTCCAAATTACCTGATTAAATATATTTGCAAGCATCCAAATAAAGGTGCTTTTAAAAACGTTACCATGTGATTTTTAAAACTGGTCTAAAAAGTTAAAAACTGCATCACTTCAGCACACGCAGTAGAAAGAAGAGCAACACCGATAAAAGGATGAGCGTTACATGCCTGTGACGAAGCAGAGGATTTCCATCAGCTTTCAAAGATCACACAGTGGCACATTGCTGCCACTGTCAAATGTGCAAAACCTTTCCTGGTGAGGTTTATTTTTGGTTTTTTTTTTCCATATTCCGATGCCATATGAAACTGCAAACATACTTCAGTGATTACATATTTTTGAATGCTTTTAAATCATGCTTTCCATGTAACAACCACTACAAAAGAAAAAATCCTAAACATTTCTCCTAAGGGTCAGGTGCCTATCGCAGACTGATCTCCTCTTGATAAAATACCTGTGCCAACTTATGACTTCCTCATTTCTTTCTTGGTCTGTTCATTTGATGGAGACTCAGTTGACAGCAGTTGAGGAAGTCATTTCAGGGTAAGGAAAGCTATGGCAGAAATGCTATGAATTACTGAAACTCTAGATTAAAATTAATCAACAAGGCAGTAAACTTACAGTTTACAAGTAGGAGAAGAGTGACGAGGGAGAGAAGAGGGTGGGAATTCTTGTTTTGCAGCCTACAAGTAAGCTGTAAGAACATGGAGACGGACAGATCCTGACACAAAGCCAGGAGTTGTTACCATAATCACCATCAAATTTCACTCCTGCTGATTTGTGGTGGTCCTGGTGGTATTTGCCCAAATTAACACTGCAAACTCTGAAGTATAAGAAAGGCCATTCTGCTTACATGACATGCACAAGCCATCTGAGCATACCTGGATCCTAGACCTTACAACAGATTGACATAATGGTAGCTACTTGTCCCACAACCTTATCAATTACTGTATTATGCTGAATTAGTTAAAGCGTTGATTTGCCAAGACTCTTGTGTACTAGATTTACAGATAGGTTATGGAAAAGTAAATAAAGACAAAGAGGGAATATGGACATTTAAAATTATTTACATTATATATGATTTACCTTACAGTTTATAAAACCATAAACGAGCTTTATCCCACCACAATGATAAATTATGTATTTAAAGCAATACCCTAAAAGCAATAACTTCAAAATACACAAGTCCTTTACATTTACATACAGTACCTCTCTACACATGCTTTTTAAAAAAAAAAAAACAAAACACTTTTTCTAGTCTAATTGGTCATAACAATCTTTCTTCCTTTAAGAATTTGTTTAGAGGATTTACTGTGAAAAAAAACCACTGAAACGAACCCTTTTTCTCAGAAAAAGACTTCAGCTCTAATTTTTAAGAGAGCCCCAATACATATCATATATTTTAAAAATTTGTTTAAAATAATTTCCCTGACTTGAGACACTGTCTGCCAAGTTCCAGCTAGAAGCAAAATTTTATGGCTAACTGCCAAACTTGTGAATAAAAGGAGTTTATAGGGGAAATACTGACAGAAGAATAAACTGTAGCAAGAGCAGCCAGTATAGAAAAGTCTTTCCTGTGCACTTTGTCTATCCATAATCTGCAATATTCATAACCCTGGATATTGGGACATTGCACTCCTGCCTGGCTCAATTTCATGCCAAGATCATCAGTAGTGCCAGACCGTTTGATGATTTAGTTATAGGTATTTATACCATATCACTCAGATGAGGCATCCAAACTTCTCATTCGTGAGCTAGAGATTCGACCCATGTCTCCTGACTCACCCTGCTATTTAATACTATATGTAGCACTTTTAATGGTAATATTTCTATAAAAGTAATGCAAAGCAGATCACAGAACACAAGCAGATACACCTGGCAACAGAACAAATGTCAAAAGGAAAAATATTAAAGCCACATTGCTAGCTGACAGCAATTATAAGAATCCTAGTTTTCCTTTCTATAAATGTAGAACAATTAAGTTTATCAATTTCAAATTTTAAAGGCATTATTTTATGTTGATGTATTTCTCACCCTGATTTTTAAAGCAGATATCACTTTGTGTAGAGCCATTTTAAATTAATATATTGAAGGAGAAGACTTATTAAGCCCATAACCGAAAAGCAGTCTGACTGAAGTTAATTATGCCCAAAGTAACTTTAAAACTTGTCAGCCTGATCGTGGTGCCTCTTTACTGTGGCATAAATCAAATTTAACAAGATGAATTTTCTTCTCAGAGAAAACAGTTCTTGCCCATTTAACCATGAGCTGATCTCTGAGTGATGTTAAGCAATGGTATAACTGATCCAAAATCAAAATATAATTTTAGTGTTTCTTTTTATTAGTCATGCTTAACTTAGAGAGAAATTTAACATTTAAGTTTGCTCAGCTTCACTGGCTCCAGCTGATTTCCTGCCCTTGAAGAACAGTTTCATTCATTGTTGTGAAGAGCTCACTTTTCACAAGGGTAGCCTGGCACAGAGATGTGGTGAACCCTCTATGGCGGGCACCTGCACTGGTGAAACGTATCTTTAAGCTGCTTCTGCTGCTGTTCTGTTACACATATAACTTTTGTTTGATCACTGGTTATTCACAGTAAAAAGCTTATACCAATTCCATCATCTCAAGCTTCCTCTAGTTGTGTTCTCATGTACAGCAAAATGCACATATTCTTCAGGAAGATTTTTTTTAGATAATTAAAAAGAACATTAAAATATCCTGCCTACATCTCATCTTGTAGAGGAACCCAATATGCAGAAGCTGCAAGCCAAAACATCTTCTGAGGGCAGATTTTTGTATATCACATTTGTACAGGTTAAAAAGACAGTGTTGCTGAGGAAAAACAACCTTCAAAATTAAGCTCCATGTGAGGAAAACACAGTTTCCCAGAAAGGTATTTTATGTGGGATTAAAAATGTAATATTCTCTTGTCATTGTTTTCCACTGACTCAAATAAAATATAATCCACTAAAACTCATTTGATATCTGGTGAATAGTTTCCCTTTTATTGATTTTCTACCTTCCAGCTTGGGGAGAAAAAAACTTGTCAAAGGAACAGTTGCAATGGCAGCACAAGTCTAGATCCAATTCCCAAAGAAGCAAAAGAAAAAAATGCCACTGACTTCAAATAAAGGAAGAGCCTAATTACCTGTGTGGGGTAAGGACATATATTTCCTCAAGCACAACTTGTTTTTTCTTCTGTGTCCAAGTTTCTGGTTTTTTAATTCTCCAAAGACAGAATTATCCAATCAATATTACTCGTGGTAGAAAAAGACAATTTAATCTATCTTGAGTTTGACTCTGACTTCACTCCAGATCTCTACTACTGTGTATGTTTAACTACAGTATCTTCAGTACTCGGCACAGGGTAACACGCCTGGATATGGAATATTAGCACGACTCTTTCCATATCTGTTCAGTGCCAGTGTTTCCTATTATCAGTCCAGTATTTTATGGTTATTGTATTAGCTTCCCAGCAGTACTTTCTCAAGTTCTGTAGCCTGAAACCTCCATTAACAGATGCTAAATACAATAGTTGTTTTTCACTTTTAAATCTTGCAAAAGCCCATAAAAATGAGTGGTCAGTTTGTCCAATTTTCTAAAGAAATTTTCCAAGATTTGAATGGGCAACATATAAAACCACTAAAAATACTCTTGGCAGCTCATTCATTTGGATTGTGTTCCTTCTGCCAAGCCAACTAATGAATAGCTTATTCCAAGATAGGACTTCCGCATGAATTTTTTGTAGTAAAGGTAAGAATATCTATTTATATAATTCCCTGGTTGCTTGTATTTGAAGGGTTTAGAGAAGGGAGGAGTTTGGGGGGGTTTATTATTATTAAAAGGGACATTAGCATTTGGACTTAAGGAAAATTTATGTAAATAAATTAACCAGCAAAGCTCCTTTTTTGTTTTTAATTGTGCCTTATACTCTGATAAATGAAAGATAACCAAAATATTACTGTTGGGCAGTTAGTGAATAAAGCTTGATTTAAAAGCCATTGAAATAGATGGAAAGTATCTCACTGACTTTGTTGGACTTTGTATAGGACCTGCAAGAACCACCTGAATTCCATGTCAGATCCAGTCAAACTGGAGACATGGATGTGATTTCCGACACATATGGGCAGATAAAGATCAAAGAAGAGAGGAAAAAACCTCCTACATACTTTTCCCAAATTTATTTCTTGTACCAGCCTCTATTTATCAGTGTTCTGCCTACAAAGGAGGTATTTGGTTGGAGTCTAGAACTACGCTTCTTCAAATATCCACAAAAAAAGAGCCACTTGAGAACAACATCCTTTTTTGGCCACAAGAAAAAGAAAACATCAGCTCTTGGTTGTCTGTTGAAGCCAAGTTGTGCCTCAGATGCCATGGATTCCCCACCCCCACCCCAAAAATAAGTTTCATTTGTTAGATAATAATTGTTTTACCCTTGTTGCAAAGAGTTGACAGTCACATTTCAGTTGTCAAAAGTCTCTTATCTCATCTCACTCCCCAGGTTAAATACAAAAATATTTGTGCTGATACTAAATGAGACTCTTGAGAACAATATGAGACTTCAAAGGATTCCCGACACACATATTTTAACTAAATAGCATTTTTTCAACATCTTTAGTCTAGAGAAGCTCTTTTTTTTGGCATGAAAGAGATATGTATTTTTTATGTCCTTTCATGTATTCTGTATACAAATTTATTTCAAAACTCCAAAATAACTTCCTGCTTGTTTGCACACTTCTTCCCCTGAAACACATAAAGCTAAAATAATTTCAGTGAAGCTTTCCAGGGGACCAATGAGCTAGGCAGTCTATAATGTACAGCTAACAGAATTTGTACTAGTTCACCCACTGCCAGATTCCAAACACTTTTGAATGTTCCACATTTTATGGCATTACTTCTCTTCTGAAAACATATCATCACGAAAAAGGAGGCTTGTTTTCCCTTAAAAAAAAATTTTGTTCTCACCATTTAGCAGTCAATTCAAAGATGACAATATAATCAGTTTACCATGTTTATGCTGCCGAGCACAAAGGGAGATCAGCACCCAGTATTTTCTTCCTCATTGATGCACTGCATCTAACTTACATGGATTTTCCATGTGTACCATTCAACTCTATTAAAAATTATCTGTGTAGCATCTCATTGGTTCAAAAATAAAGAACAATCTTTTAAGTCTCTGTAGACATGACAAATAGCTAATGGTAAAAGTATAAATTTGGCTTGTGATCTCATTCTCCTTTCCCCTTTGTGTGCTCAAAGCCACAGCAGCAGCTATATAAGAATAAAGGGAAAAATAAGGGAAATTCTCTAACTACAATGATAAGTAAATGCTGTTTTTTGGAAGGTTGTGCAATCCTGATCACCAAATACATTTAAGAACAAGCTAGACAAATATCCATCAGGAAAAGTGCACTTGGAGTTGATCCTGCCTTGAAGCAAAGGAATAGATCAGGGTTTCTTCCAGAGCCATTTTCTGTTTGATCTATACCAGAATGTTGAGGGAGGGGAGAAGGGCTAAGATTTAGCTACTCTGAAGAAGCAATCAGAATTCTGAAAACAAAAGTAAGGAAGCAAAGGCCTATCACTGTTTTAATCCATATGCCTTGCAGTGACTCATATTTTGCTTGGAGACAAGGTCCATCTCTCAGCTATCTGTTCTTTCCCAGATGTGTGTCCTGGTTTATGCCTGACAGAAGGAACTCTTCCAAAACACACTATTTCACAATATATTTCCCACTTTAGGCAGCATCCTTCAAATCATCTAATTACTGTTTTGCTCTACCCTTTTATCAAATCAGCATTGTGTTTCTTATTTAATATAAGATCAGCTTGGATAATTCAAACAAGACAATTCCATTTTCTTCTGGAGACTGGCTATATAAACCTGTTCCCAGTTGGTCTGTCTGGAAACAGATACATTGCATACCCAAAACCTATTTCTCCTTTGGGGCTTTTAATCTTGCTGATGAACTGTTCCTGCCCAATTTGGATCATTAACTTACACTCCCAAATCCTTATTTGCACTACAAACACCACCTATCATACACATGTATATTTTCTCATACTGTTGGTGACAATGCATTAACAGCTTTCTTTAGAACTACTCATAAAACTCTAGGAGACATCATTAACACAAATGACATCTACTGAGTCCAAATTAATCTTTCTTTTGCTCCACCTCAGTTTTCAGCATTTGTACATCGTCACAAAGTACAGTTGGGCTGCATTCTGTGTTGCACTTGAGAGCTACGTAGGTCACAGGCGAAGCAAAAGGAGTGAAGAGGGGTAACCATCTAACACTTGCCTATTTGCTAAATCTGAACTGCTGTAGGGGCCAATCCACTTCCTTTTTGACACCTCTTGTTACAGCAGGTCTCTGACCTTTCTGGAGGTTGCGTTACAACAGAGGTTCTCCTGAGTGTATGCTAGGCTTTGTATTTGTGCTGTACACAGTCATAGATCAATACCACTACTGAGCCAAAGACATTTTTCTCAGCCTTCTGCACTGCTTTTTTGGATGTCCTGGGGCACCAGGTGAAGCCCCACTCCTTTTATTTTTTTTCATTCAAGTAGTTTATTGATTTTGATCACTGTGTCTCCTTCCTCTTACACATCCATACTGCTAGAGGGACAGTTTTGTACATCTACACATTGTTGGTCTGGAACTTACAGTTATACAATCATAATTCATATTAGATGCCAATAAAGGGTTTTAAAAATATAACTGTGAAAACATGACAAGGATTTTAAATCTACTTTGTGTAATTTGGCTAAAGTTATCATGTTGCAAGGAGATCTATTCATAGGCAATCCTATGGGGGTTTTTTAGTCTAGTTCTCACTAGGGAATGTTTTGGAAGAAAAGTATAAAAAGACATTGTTTCCTTATTATATAATGCTCCTGACTTACGCCAAGAATATTCTCATCATAAGCATGTTCATAATCTCAAAGACTGACACAGCTATTGCATTACTTGTGTCTATACAAGTACAGCTTCTAAAAATATGATTCCTTGACAGTTTTTGAAAGGTGACTTACATATGATAAAAAAATCTGTGTTCTTGTGTTTGCATTTCTGATTTGTAAATCATATCCAGTAATTAAAAGCAGATCTCAAGTGTGTCTGCACAAGCACGAAATGAATACAAATCTCAGAGATGTATTAAAGGAAAATAGAACTTTGCTGATAGATAACTGTTTAGACACTACCAACAGTTTCCCCAGGTAAGAGAAAGTTCCTAAGTTAATAGTAAAGTGATCATGTTAAAAGAAATCTCTTCTAAATTTTTAACTATGAAAGTCTAATAAAGGATTGGCAAATAAAAGAGCATTGCAATGTACCATCACACCAAACATATTTTGATATAATGGCACAAACATAGCACCTGAATCAGCTAATAAATTCTCTTCTGGGAAACAGGAATAAAGCATCGATTTGCTGATTTGAAAAAGAGGACGGATATCTAGCCTGATCATCTACTCTGACCTCTTATAATGAGCAATATTCTTAATGCCTCACTGAGCAACATAACTCAGATATGTTACTCCTTACCAATTCTTCAGATGCAGAAAAATAAACACATCCTGAGCTGGACATAAGGGATACTTTTCAATTGCACAGCTAACATTTTTTATCATATCCCAAAACCCTAATTCAGGAAGAAAGCTAGTTAGTTCTTCCTGACTAAAAATCAAATCTCCCAGTACAGATACTGTGCATCTGGCTCTTAAATGCCATAGATTTTGCATTTACAGTTATGAACTCATTCAAATCTGCTCCTTAAAATAAGGTTGCAATAATGAGGCATTTTACTTAACTGACACAAATGTAGTGAAAGATTTTGATCTGTCAGTGCAAACCCTTTATACAAAGTGAGAGAGCTGACAATTTACCCAGAGAGCAAGGAAGTACTAAATAAAAAAGGCAGAAAAAAAATTACTTCCCTGTTTTTACAGCACTGAATTAAAATATTGTACTTGCCCACTATGCAGAATAGGAGGCTCATATGGTTTGATAGTGCTTGGCAAAGGACACTAACAGGACTTATGAGTACAGAGAACTGAATAGGATATTTAGGCAGCTAATACTTTCATCTAGAACGTGTGGCAGCTTCAGAGGACAATATTGTGTGCTTTATCTTTTGTCTTTAAAGGAATAATCTTTAAAATTGGAAGAAAACTTGTACAGTTTGAAGGCTAGTAACCTCACCAGCAGCAATGGTTGAGCACCCCGACTGACAAACATAGGGATTAGAGGAATATTTTGTGCTATACCTATTCTCCCATTTTAGTGAGCTGCTAGAGTAGAAGCGCTTTGTAAGAGAGAAAAACCTCTGCCTCCATCATGCTCCTGGCTGAGTCTCACTAAGAACTAAAAGGTAGTAAAACTTACACTGCTTCTTCAAAACTATTTTTCCATTCCTTGCAATGCAGAAACCTGTGCATGAAGGGAGTGTTTCAGATTTCACTCTTGCTGCAATAACTGCTCCCTCATTCAACTTTTAGGCCTGGCTGAGAAACTGGGAAGCATCTTCAGGAACAGGGCAGAGCACCCTTCGGCTGTGATCGTACCACACAGTGCTCTAGTAGCTCATCTGTGTCGGGCAGAGCCAAAACACCCGCTCAACACCAACTGTAAACTCAGCCTGTCATAATGTTAATCTCCCAAGTGAGAACAAGAATTGTATTTAAAAAAAACACACGATCCTCTCTGCCAAGCAATCCCTATAACTAGCCCAGTTATTCTGCATAAATCCCAGCAATGCTAGGGGAAAAATGCAGAAGACAGACTACGCCCTTCAGTAACTCAAAACCACAAAGCAAAGATATCCTGTTGTAACGTACGTGGTATTCCAGGATTATAATTTTTGCTTTGAGCCACCTTTCAACATACACCAAATGGAAGCAAAACTCATTCCAGAGTTTTACAAAGCCAGTTTTGTGTCTCTCACAATTACGTTTGAAACTATAATGACAGATTACAGGAAATGAACATATGGACAGGGTGATTTATAAACACTTTTAAACAATGTAACTTTTATCAGTTCTGCTACATCAATCACAAAGCTAGGAACAATTATGTTTTATATACAATACTCTCAAGAGTGGTCAGGACAGGATTTGCTGACAGTCTATCTTAAAAACCTAATTATAAATTGTATTCGCTTTCCGTGCCAATGTAACAATTCTATACAGATAAGGGAAATCATGCACTTTTCACAAACAGAAAAGCATAAGCATAGAACCGAGGAAAACTTTTCTATGTACACCAACAGAAAGGCAATCTGCTCAAATAAATCTGATGCCACAACTTTGATAACAGGTGCAGCTGGGAGGGTTCATCAGTTATAAAAAAACATTTCAGCATTTGCAAGGCATTTGATCTGGTACACACAATTTTAAATCAAGATTTATAAAATCAATAAAGCATGTGCTAAATGAATGTAAATGAGTGACAGATTTCAACTAACCCTTGCCAAGTAATCAAAGGGAATTGGGTATAATTACTAATTAATAAACAAAAACAGTAAGATAAGCACTAAGTAGCCAGTAAGAATAAGAAAATAATTACAACTGCTCTTACAGATGGTGAAACTCATTTTCAAATGCTCTCCACAATTCTGGTGGGCATATTTTTAAAAACTGTTGAAAAGCTGAAGGTCCAAGAAGTAGTAATAAAAACGGCCTAAGGGCTGAGACAATGTCTTACCTACAGAGCTTCACAAACAGTGAGAACATAGGATTATAGCATTCCAAATACCTTCCCCAAAACCAAATACCACTTACTGGAAGCCCATTTATATTCTATTAATTGTAGAAGGGTGTCACTGGAACCAATCATTGGAAGCTGAAATTGGACAAATTCAAATAAGACACTGGACACATTTTTAACACAGAGAACGACTGCCTGGTTTGATAGAGAGGTGAATTGGATGAATTAGATATACATAAGGTGACAAACATCATTTGATAATCCTTTCTCTTTCAACTTCTGTGAACATCTTAAGAATAGGGAAAAATCAAGTCTAATGTAACATTTTACCATGGGTATTCCTGAGAGCTAGAAAGAATCACTGAAGAAATAAAAGCTGCAACTAGGAATCTCGTTCCATAGGGACATCTGCAACACAAAGATGGATTATGAATAATCTAAAATGTATTTATAGATTATATTAGAATACATTGTACATATTCTGAAAATGTGCAAAAAAGCTCTCACCGCAGTGCACCATGAATGTGCAACCACTCACTTCTCAAATGTATTATCAGTCATTAACACTGGCAAAAAAATTCAGCATTGCAAGCTGGAAATGGGCTGAAATTCCAAGATACCATTGCATTAGTGCATAATTCAACATTCAAGGGGATCTAATAGCAAACTATACATTTTAAAAAATAAATGAAATTGAATCCTTGTATGCTTTGAACCTAATTATACAAGAGAGGTTGCCACACAAAACTATTTCTGTCATTATGGGACAATGGTTTCCATAATGGATCAGATTTTCTAAGACTAGAACTCAAAGGAGATTACATAGCTGTTTGAATTACTTCTCTGAGGGTGAGAACACGCAGTGCTTCCTACGGTCCATTCCACAAAGACCGTCACAGCTTGAACCATATGGTAACAACAAGCCTCCAGTACAGCAAAAGTGTTGGTCAATGGTTTACAGACCCCAAGGCTTCTTTCTAGACAACAGGAGTAATCAGAGGGTGAATCTACCAAGGTACCTCGTAAAAAGCAAAACATCATAGAGAAGAGGAGGACACAGCAAAAAAAAAACCACAACAAAACCCACAAGAATAAAAGGAAAAGAACGAGAATCTACAATTTAATTTATAGTTGACTCAGAGAAGCTCCCAAATCAAAAATCATAACTCCTGATTTCAGTGGAAGCTGAAATGGCTCTGTATTTCTGAACATGAGATCATTCATGTTGCAAACAAATAGTAAAAAAACCTGCTTGTACATGTACATATATATATAACAAAATCTACCCTTGCCATGAAACACGAAAACCCCATGATCTCAGTCTGAGTCATGTCAGACTCAGAAGAGAAAAAAAAATTTTCTTCAGGTAAATTCATTTTCAGCGTAGCATAAGTCTATTACTCTAATCATCATTACTAGCAACTTCTCACCAGGGGAACTACTGGGCCAATTAGATGGTAGAAAGTAGAAGAACAAAATTAACCATGCATCTACAATAGCAAGGAGACAGCATTATTTTAATGGAGCAGTAGAGGGCACCGATGCATAGTAAAGCTCAAATATTCTGGTGAAGACAAACTGACTATAGGTGATAACATACAGAAAGCATAAACTAGTATCTAGAACACAAGACCTGGGATCCAAGCTTCTACTTCCATGTCTAATGAGGAGCATCTACAAGCATTTGGATAAATAACTTTTTCTGACTCAGTTTCCCAACCAGTAAGTGAGGTTATGTGCAACTAATATTGACAACACTTAAAACAGGCTTGTTTTTCAAGAGTTATGAGAGAATGTAACATTCACCTAAGTAAACAGATAGCTGGAGAGAGTCAGGCTAATAACCTTTGAAAGATGCTACTTAGACACCAAATACTATCACTACAATATACTCTTCACAGCTAACATAGGTAAGTCCATACTACAAACGCATGCCTTATTCTATTTTAAATTATACTTTGAGTTTTACCACTTCAAATATTTGGTCAGTTCACAAGGTCTTGCACATCAGGGCATGAAAGCAAAGCGTATAGTACTTCCTTTGGAGAGCTGCCCAGGGTAGATAGGCCTCATTGCTTTTTCTCTTTTCCTGTCAGACATGTTCCAGCAACATCCTCTGCCTGTTCCAAGAAGCTGACCATCAACTAAAGGGAAAAATTTAACTCCAGGTGAAATGGCCAATAAACATATAGCTGGAGAAGATGAAATCTGAAGAAAGCTTTTATGAAATAAGTAATCTAGTTGGCAATCAAGAGCTTGGTTATAAACTTTAAAGAGCAAACTTCTTGTCTTCATTTTATATTTCTAAAGTCTGCTACCACACACAAAAAAAATTCAAAGTGCAAGAACAACTAGCAGTGGGGCAGTGTTTTCCATATTAACCATACACAAAAAAAAAAAGGTTAAAATATGGCAATATATTTAAGCAGGGAAGTGTCTAATAACCTACACAAAAAAGGGTGAGGAGGAAGACAGATGTTTCTTATTTTCTTTAAACTGTTTTCAACCTTTTTTATGTGCTTGTGTGGAAAAAAAAGCATTTATACTCCTATAATGTACAGCAACCTCCCACAGAGATTGGAATCCCACTGGAAATTTCTACCAGTTTATCTGCTACCCAGATTTCAGTTTCATGAACTTGATTCACTTTGGATTAATCTGCATTTTCTGAAAATGTATTATTCTGACATTCATTTTTCAGCACTCCAATCATGGACTGCTACCCTGCGCTCACCATGAGCAAGCTCGTACAACCCTGGAGCAGAGCTGTTGGGCTGTGAAGACACACTTCTCAGTTTTTTATATAGTGGTACAAAACCAGTTTATCCATAAATGAGGGTAGGCACACAAGCAGTTGTCACTAACTTTGTCATGAGGTCTCACCAGACTAGTGGGAAAGCAAGTAGACAGCAGAAAGATTTTTACATAGAGAAGTCCTGGCTGTTCTATTTTTTAGTCTTCACTATGCTGCTGGGTCAGGGGAAGACCTGATCCTAGCCCAAAAAAGGAGACTTCTCAAACAACATACTCAAAGGATAGCTATGTCTGCTCTCTGTCATCCACATCTTACTCTGCAATAGTAATGAGGTGAGAGAGATTTGCAGCCTCTTAGACCATCCTGCTTAACCCATCTGGGGGCCTTCGGCAAACAGCACATTTCTGGGCAAACTAATAAAGAATAAAGCACCATGACTGTCTTGCAAGATGGGGAAAACAACAACTGTTTTCTCTGTGTGAGGTAGGGGCTGTAATACCCTAATGACACTTTGCCTGGGAAAGGCTCAGTGAAAAAAGCCTCTACTAATCCTTCCTGTGATTGTGCTGTGAGCTACAGATCAGAGACTACATTGTTAAGTTAGTTTGCTGCATATTCTTTTCATTTGACAAAGGTAAACTAGTTCAAAAAGGTATTTGCTTTCTTACTCTGCATATGTCCAGAATATATTATCTTAGTCTCTGATCAAGAAATAAAGACACTGAAGAGCTGCATGAACGTGTGTATTAGTGAGGTGTATTAGTGAGTAAAGTAGCACTCCAGAATTAAATACTACTGGATGATTTTCCCTCTCAGATATTCTTTGATGGTACCAAAAGTCTTGCCTTTGTTTCCTTACTCTCTTGCATCAAAATTATTCTTGACAGAAGGAGAAGGCTGCCACACAGCCGTTGATTGGGAAGACTGTGTAGTCACTCAAAAGGCTGGACTATTGGCAAGTGTCACATAGCAGTATGGATAGACTCTTTCACAATTCAATTTAAAAAAAATTACCTTCTTTCCTTTTACATAGTGGAAGGTGGACCTACTCCAGAATAACATTTTAGTGTCCATTCTTGCTCTCTATGAATTCAGTGGAAGAATTCATATTTGGTACAACAGTAACAAAATCAGATTACTATAAGGAAATTCAACACATCGAGATACAGTAAAACCAATCCAATTCCACTTGTAAAGATAAAAACCAAAAACTATATGGGGGAAAGCCACAGCAAGTCAATGTCAGACCAGACTTCATTAAGCCTGGCTGTAAAGTGCAGCACAAAAAATAGGTGGTTGTGCTTCAAACTGATGCAGAAAACATTCAGCTGCATTTCTTGTTTTCTTTAATTCAGAATTTTAGCATCTCATTCTCTAGAAGATAGCAAGAGAATACTGTGGAGTGTGGCTACATTACTCTTGGTAAACAAGTAATAAATTTTGAAGAAACAAATGTGCATTTCTAGACATGTTTGATATCAAGACAGATACATCATTGAGATCTCAGGGTTAGATAAGATTACAAAGAAATATTTGTTGTTCTGTCTCTGATACAAGTTGCAATTAAAATTCAATATGCCTGTTAACTGTAGACAAGTCTTTAAAGTCACCTCATGTATTCTCCAATATTCCACATATTCACACAGAGTGAGAAAAAAAGGCAAAACAAATGCTATCTTGCAAAGGCCAGGAAACCACCAGATGCTGTTTTATAAGCAGTATACCCACACAAATTTGAAAACAAGTTTTCCTGATTTTGTATGTTAAATGTAAATTATTTCCTCTTCTAACAATTTTTTCCCCAAACTTTAACTCAGCTTCTGAGACAATCTCTATAGTTGCTACTAAGCTTTCTTCATTCTGAGGATAAATTGGACAAATATGGTGTTCAGTTTTCAACAAAAAATTAGTTGCACAATTGCCTATGAAGTCACTCCATAATTAACAAAATAAACACAGAGCAAAATCCAACTTTTTTTTTGTTTTTCAAACATCACTGCTCTTCAAAGCATATTTTGGAGCCATCTATTTTTGAAACATACATACAAAAATAATTAATTTCAATTTCTCACATATTAGAGTTTACCTAAATTCCAAATAAAATATTCTTATTCAAGAAATGCCTATTTCAAAGAACAGTGCCTCCTATCTTTCATGGAAGAAAAAAAAATCATGGACTTTTAAAAGCCAACTGTTTTATATCAGGAACAATGACTCCAAGTTTAATCAGGTGAAAAGAGGTATTTCAGAAAGCTGCCTGGCTTTATTCTAATTATGTACAAAAAATGCTGTATATAAGCGGACCCAATCTGTTTTTGAGCCATTTATGGTAACCCATCAGCCAAAACCTCAGCTGAATGCAAATCATCCACAAGACAGAACACCAGAAGTGGAGATATGAGATTAAAATAACAAACTGGGTTATTTCACTTGTGTGCTGTCAAATAATGCTTCTTCCAGAAGCTTGTTTAAAAGCTGTACCCTTAAAAATTGCTCTGGGTTATGTTCCTGATGAGTTTTGGCACCAAAAACAATGTTTCTCTATATTAACTTACTAACAATGAATAGAAGTAAATCACCAAGTTAAGGGAAAAAGTTCTTACTATGTATTTTGAAAGTTTATAAACCATGTTGATTCCTTCCCTTGTCTTCTCCCCAGAGAAATTTACTGGGGTAGCGGTATTGATTTACTACCTGCATGAGATCTGAAGGTAGATCCAACTTAGAAACAAACATGAAAGGTATCTGGGTGGCATCAGATGAACTGTACTTCCAAATGAATGTAGAAAGGTGCTCTTGGCAGAGAGAAGAAAGGCTTGAAGAAACTCAGGGGGAGGGAAGAATACCAGTCCTGGCACAAGGACATAGGAACTCTTTTGGCCTAATGCTATTTTTGGAGCAGAGAGCGCGTCTCTTTTACAACACTGGACCCTTCTTGCTCATCCACCTCTACATAGTATATTTCTGCTAGAAAAAAGTGGGTCAACAGTAACAACTCTAATGTCATTCTCATCATTAGCTATATCTGATATGTAGGAACAAAAAAGAAAATCAGTGGTTTTATATAATAAACTGAACTATGTTCCAGTGTGAGTGGTGAGGGGATGGAGAAGAATGCAGATGTTGAAAAAAGTAAACAAGAACAGCACTTCAGCATCTACAGAAGACACTACAGAGGAGTGTCTGGGTCAAAGTACATCGTAGCAGGGCAGTGAGTGATGAAGCTTGCAGGAATAACGAAGGGCCCAGGAAAGTGGTAGTGTCACTGGGTTAAGACTACCAAAAGCCTAAACCTATACCAGAAAGTCCCTACAAGTTTCATAACTGATTCCAGTGACAGCAGGATTTGTTCCTTAAAAGGAAAAAATTCCAAACAGCTGTCCCTGGACTTCAGAAGCAGGTGTGATGCATCATTTGAGGCAGACAAGAATGAAAGCTCTGATGGGTAAAGTTACATAACTTGCAATAAAAAAAAAAAAAAAAGGATGAACAGAGTAGAAAATATTTCATTTTAACTCTATTAAGCACGTTCTATTATTTTCCCTCAGCTTGCATATCTGATTCTTAACTTTTAATTAACTAACAAGAGAAATAAACTTTCCATTCTTCTTTTAAATGCACATTTTGGTGAAAATTTACATTACCATTTCTCAGTTACGGTTTTCATTTCTTTATTGCTAAAATGAACTTTTATAAGGAGGATAACTTAATAAAAAAGAATCTGTGTGATAAAAATGTAATTGAAACACGAACCCTGAGATGGCCAACAGCACAAATTACAAAAACAGAAGAATGCCGAGCTAAATTTGGTAAGCTGAACTTCAAGGTGACAGAGCAAACAAAGAACCCACAGTGTCCACAATTTGGGTAGGAAAAGCAGTGCAAGAGGTGGTACAAAATTTTTCCCTCTAACCTATTGAATTACATGTTTGTCATTCCTAATTAGTTTTGTCATAGAATATACACATGGAGAAAAGATTTATTAAAGAAAAATAACCTTACATACACACAAGATCATTCATTCTAATTAAACAGCATTCCAGACAGAAATATAGTTTCAGCTATAGACCATTTCATCAATAGAAGATGAAAGGACAACCAGAAATATAGGCTCAATTCTACAGTGAGAGTAATGTGGGGGTCACTAGTAGGAACAAGGGTTTCCTAAGCACAGCAATGACGCAGCTTTTACTCCAGCTATTTCAGCAGCTATCAGTGGATTATGGAAGGCATTTGCAGAAAAGATGAGATGTACAGCTATTCTGCTAAAGGTGCAGTTTGCACCTAGCCTGAGGACAGAGCTAGGAGCAGCTGGCAGGAAGAGGCACTCTAACTGGGATTAAATCTTACGTGAACTAGGGCTTGCCCCCTCCGGTATCCTCAGTATTTTGTGTTCTTCTGAAAATATCATCACTTACTAACATGAAAGTAACTACAACATGTTTTCAGACATACTAATTTTAGAAGAGAAACCCAAAATCTGATCTCTAGCCTCAAAAGCAAAAATAAAGGTTTCCTGCATTTCTTTTTTAAGAATTTCCTGATCTTATTCAAATCTTAAACATCCCTGATTGAGATAAAGTGTTGTCCTACCACAGCAGAGAGGTGAAGACAGCCATGTTGAACAGGGTCTCCTCTGGCACCGAGTTGGCAGAATGGTTTCTGCTCAGATCATTAAACAGTCATTGCTCTAACTGGCAATGTGACAGCACCAGAAACAGTACATATAGAAGGCACTTTGAGAGTTAAAATAATAAGCATGCGTTAGAACAGTGATTCTTTTGTCATTGCCACTCAATTATAATAAAGCACCTCTCACGTGTCCATTAGTAGCTCTAGCTCCTGCACAACCTGACAGAAGGTCATTCCAGGAGGTACTACTGTAAAGCAGTCCAAAGCCAAATTATTACTTCACAGTAGTCCCTCCACCAGCTTAAATTAGTTGGATCATTTCTTTAACGAAAGTTTTCTTGGCTCCTCTTGCACTTGGGAGAAAATGGATACAATAAGCTGGTTATTATACAGGATAGTTTAAACACTGGTGCATTGTACAACTCTCAGGTTGTAGTAACAGTGCAGTCTACGTCAACATCAGGCCCGTATCTATCGAAATGATCTTTAAGGGCTATCTTTTCATTTTGCAGTAATTACTTCTTTGGAATCATTATGGCTCAATAGAGCCACCTCTGTGCAAGGAGCCTAAACAATTTGGGTTTCAGCAGACCTCACAGTTCCTCCTCAGCCATTATGTGGTTGCCTAAACACACTGCAATATATCATTAATTCAACCGCTTTTGCTCTATAATACCAACCGGGTTATTCCAAATAACATAAAATAATATATAGTATTATTAACTTGAAATACAATGAATGGTATATAATCCTTCAAGTTTGAAAGGTTTTAGTTTGATAGGTTTTAATTGTATCTGAGATGAGCATTCACTAAAAAAACCTGCACAAGTTCCAAAAAAATGACAATATATTGACACAAACCTCAATAAAAATTAGATTTTAAAACTGATGAAAATTATTTTTAAATACAGTGGAAGACAGACAGCAAGGGAGAAAACACAAGACCCTGGACTAGTCTCCTTGGTAAGTCCAGCTTCAATGCAAAGCACCATTATCAGAGCCAAACAAAAATTCCAAATGGGAAAAGGAGGTGTATATTTGGAGAAGCTGATAAGTTAGTGAGTACAACTAAAAAGCCATCTTTTCCACCATACTGACAGCTCTTAAAAGGTTTTAAAAGTTTGACTGAAGTTGACCCTCAGAAACAGAAGATTTCTTTTTCTGATATTTCCATTGGTGTGCACAGGCACACTTCTTGCGTGATGTCAGCCAGTTTTTCAAATGTTCACAGACAGGAGATAACAGCAGAAGAGTCAAAGTGCACAGTAACAAAACTATAACTGAAAAGACATTACAACTGCTGAATGCACACATTGATGTTGTGCCTCTACTAGCATCTGTCCTTTGACTTTTTTTTCTAATTCTGGGTAAAATTTTGTAGTTTTCCCTCAGAACACAAAATTGCTGGCCTCCAAGCCGGGGCACAGTATTTCTGGATTACAGCCCTTCAACTTAGAGGTAAGCCCTGCATACCTCCAGGACAGAAATAAATCATATTTTCACTATGCTTTAAATATTACTACACTTATTAATATTTGCACTATGCTTTGCACAGGTCTGAACAAGCAAGAACACAATGTGGCTTGTAATCGCGCACAGATAGTTCAAGGGTATAAATGCTGGTCTAGCAGAAGTTTACAAAGCCATCCCCACTTCAGGGAGCAGCACTTACATTCTGAAACAATCGAATAGGAACACTGAGCTGCTCTATAACTCCATCAGCAACTATCTCCGTTGTCAAGTCAACACGTGATCGCCAAAACTGACCGACTCTCCATCCCCCAAAGGTCTCTGCCTAAAGGAAACCATAAATACATTACAAAGAAAGGCACTACAACATTAACGATCTGGTCTGTCTCCTCCTATTTCCTTGCTTCAGCTCTTACTAGGTTCCTCAAGAAACACTTAGAGGCTGATGTCATTTCAGCCACAAAAGAGTTCTACAAGGATGTTCAGTTTGGTTCAACCTTAATTTCTGCTGCATAATATCTAAGCATAGTACAAGCACTATTTGGCAAAACTCAGTCACACAGATTTTAGACTTGGAACATTAGAAAGAGTTTATAATATTAAATTCAGAAAGAAAGCCCAAGGAGCAATGAAACAATAAATAGGGATGGTGCATATTTTCATGTTATAATGTGAAACAATTTGCTTTTACCATAAAAGGGACTTTGCATATAGCTCATAAGGAACTTGCATACAGTCATATTCTCAAATATGCTACAGCCAATAGCAAATTCCCTGCAATCAGAGATGAGTCAAAGGAAAAACGCTATCCAGAACCACGCGCCAACAGACAACTGATTATACATCGGTCCCACAGGCTGCTTTGCAGCCAATGTAAAAGCCAGCAGCATCAGAGCCAGCCAAAGCAGGAAAACAGTGCCAAGTCAGTACTATAATTGTTTGTGCCATTAAGCATAAAGAATGCCATTGCTTCTTATAGAGAAAAATTTAGTATGGCAATAATGACAATTACTACATGATAAATTACTTTAAAAACCCTATACTTGTTACACCACCACTCACACATCAGAAAAGGCATTTTAGGGTAGGTTTTTTGGTTTGGTTTGGTTTTTTTTTTCCCCACCAAGAAGTGGGTTATTACATCATGGATGAAGTTGAAAAAAATTTTGGTTTTCAGTGATGGTTCCTGCTTTGTTTTCTCCTGTGAAGCCACATAATGTCATATATAAAAATAAATCAGGAGTGAAACATGAGCACATTTCATCTCTGAATTTGGAGAAGGCATTCAGCCCTGCCTAGTGCCAGGCCTCCTAACAGAGCTACTCCAATAAACCAGAGCAGAATATCAATAAAGTGCCCTCTCTCCACGCAGTGAAGATACTCAAGAATTTTCCACACCATGCATGGAAACACCTGATGCAAAAAGCTCTTTTGCTTTCTTTCTGTTCTCTTGTTACGTGTACATATTATGGGTGTACTGGTCTATTATACCTAGGTCTAGTGGGAATCAGCAGCTAGAGTGGGAATCTGTTATAGATATCTGTTAGAGTAAGGGTGTGCCTATTGGTGTATGCACTCTGTGAAGTGAACCAAAAGTGTTACTACGCTGTTATACATTTGTGAGTCTAAGACACAGACTAACCATAAACTCTTCTCCAAAGGGAAAGATATAATGAGAAAATTTTCATGCCATAAACTGAACTCAGTTATGTTACCCCACCCTCCACCATAAACAAGGAAAATATAAAAAGAGCAAAGGGTCCTAAAGAATCTTGGCAAATTCAAATTTCAAATGGAATATCTATATATGTATATTTCTTTTAACTTAGCACTCTACAAACTGCAAGATGACATAAAGCACAGTCATCTTCTTTTTAGTATCTAAGGTGATAGAAATCACTATCTCATTCTCTTCCAATTCTTTCAGGGAATTACAATGATCTCTATTCACTTTGAACCACTGACTCTGGAATAAAAGACTAATCCCTATCACCATATGAGTCATCCAATACACTGAAAAAAATACATTTTTCAGAAATTAGGTGCAATACATGGTTTGGATTTTTTCCTGTCAGTCTGTTCTATTGTCCCTTTGAAAGGTACCACAAATCCCACACATTTTTTTAAATAATACATCTTGATTCATTCCTCTGCAATGTACTTTTATAGGTGTACTAGCACCACAGTTCTCCAAACTCTGTAGTCAATGGACTCTAGAAGAGAAACAGTTTTGCCTTTCTTCTTCCTGTCTGTATTGCAGGAAACCCTGTCCACCCTGCTGACTCAGAAAATATGAGTCTATATCCTTTGCTCCACTGATTTCAATGGATTTTTTGCTCTATTAAGAGCAGCTACATATGGCCTACAATCTGAGAACCCCAGTATTAGCTACCTAGTCATATTGCTGTAGCACTATTCCTGTCCTAGAGGAAGAGGTGCCATACACAGTACATTTCCACCCTGCTTGTGTTAATCTTTATTTCAGCACCTACTTAAATAGAAGTGTAGATAAAAGCATTCCATCTGCAAGGAGAAAGAACTCAACCTCCTCAGACCAAGTGAGGGTAACTGCATGCAACCTGAGTTAGTCAGAAAGCAGAGTCCCCAGTCTGCACTGGATGATGCATGCCTCCTTCCTTTCACTTCAGTCTCTTCGGTAACATCCTGTGCTATACAGAGGAATTATGCTTGAATTACATATTTGCAGAAATATATTGCTGTCTCTGGAAAAACAAGGACCAATCTTATGAGCACAACATTATTTATTATTAGTGCGTCATCCTAGCCATTTAAAGTAATTTTACAATAAACCATAGGCAGATTTTCCAAAGGTTATTACCATGGACCTCAGAATTCAGTTCTTTATCAAAATGATGTTGTTCATGTGGTTTTGATACCTTTATCAGTGCTATGCCTCCTATATACTCCATGTACATATGCAAATTATATACATCTACTTAAACTGATAGCATCACCCAGTGAAAACTACTCAAGCCACTTAACATACAGATTATACATAAGCTTTGAGCCACCTTTTAAAGCAAAAAAGCAGTTGAGAATCCTCCACTGAAACCTCCAGCTCTTTAACATACAAAACTAATTACAGCCCACAGCAGCTGATCTCAACTGCTAGATTTCAGCTGATGCCTACTGCAACCACCCTCTCCAAACCCACACTGTGAATACATACTTTGGAATAGAATCAAGTGCCAGGAGGCAAACTGTCAGCCTGGGAAACCTTTCAGGCACAGTATAGTGCAGTGTGGGTGACCTGCTAGATACTCTGCATTAACTGGTGTTTCCATTTAGTCTTCAACATCCATTCTGCTGAACAAAAGTCAAGCTCGAGTGGCTTTTAGTTAGAGAGGTGAGGTCTACACATGAAAGCTATTGCAATATCATTATCGAGTGAAATAAAATAACCTGCACATCCAGAAATGCACAACAACCATAAAAGCTCCGAAGGCTGCAGATTTCCTTAATTGTGATAACCAAGACAATGCATACTGAATATTTCCCCAACTGTACATTTAAAATTGCTACATTGGGTTCCGCAAAACTTCCACACACAAAGTTTTCATGTTCTTGTTCGCATATTCAAACCGATGTTTCAGACTCCTTTGCTTCAAAGAAAAAAATAATTTTCTTATAAATTCTGAAAGCATTGCATCATACTGCTTATCTAAATTCTTTCATAAATTCAAACATTAGCCCTGGCACAATCATAACATTTCTGTTTAAGGCTCTTTTCAGTCATAGCTTGTTCATTCTGTTATTTCAGTAGTGTTGTCTCAGTGAAAAACTGACTTTACTCCCTCAGTTCTCCATAGACAAAAGCTAACTATTACAGCTTGTATGATAAGAGAGAACTGTTTGATAAATCAAACTGAAGCCCATTAATAGGTGGTTTTGAACAAATATATTATCAATTACTGCCTTGAACTCAATTAATTCTCATTTTCAAATGAAGCCAGACTATCTCCAAGTGATTTTTTTTCAAAATATATTACAGAGATAAGAGAAATATTTTATTTAAAAATGAAATCCTCAGCAATTTTATACACTATTCTTGTAACACTGCAATAAAAACAAGCCCAAAGCTTCCCAATAATCCCATGTACACAATAACGGCTTGCTACTATGAAAACAGAGTAGCAAGAAAAGACAGCCCCATTTAGGTTTGTCATGAACTGATAACATTGCAAGAAAGGAAGGACCCCCTACAAAGCTACCTACAGATTCATTAATGGATTGCATTTCAAGATGTACCTTAAAAAAAAGTTCTTTTAAAAAAGCAGTACAAACCCATTTGGCATTGAAACTGCTGCAAATCCCTAAAAATACATATACATGCACATATACACTGCCTCCAGTCTTCCATCAAGGACTCCTAACACAAGCCTGAAATGAACTTAGTATCCAAGCAGATTGATATCAACTCCTTTCAAGGATACCTGTATTCTTCAGTTATCAGACCATACCTTGGCTGGAGGGGGTATGTTAAATGCCACATCTGTTTTTAACTGACATCTAGTACCAATCTGATATAGTTTCATTAAAAATTCCAACCAAAATACATATGAGGCTTTTAAAATATCAGTATCAGAAAAGTTAAAGACCTCCCAAGCTCAGTACTCTGCCGTTAAGAAACCACAGCACTTCCAGTTTTATCATAAGCAATATACATTGAAGTTTGTACTCTCATGACATAGCCCATAGGAAATCTTAAAATAATGCAAGAATAACAAACACACAGAAACCACTTCCAGTGTCTGTATTTTTGTTTAGTGGGGCATACATCTCTACAACCCTTCACGGAGCAGTGTTCAGAGAAAGGTTTAAATGTTCTGTAATAATGTAAGGGATCTATTAGCTTTGTGTAGCACCATCCAACCCAGGATCTCACAGCACTTTACAAACGCACTATCAGATTACCCAGTGGGGATAGGGGTTAACAAATCCTCCCCTACCCAGAAGTACTACAAGGCCAAAGCATGCAAAATAGAGTTTACAGTTGTCTGGGTTTAAATTTGGAAAGCTTAGCACTATTCATGTAACCCTCAAAGTTCTTCTGCATCAATGCATGTGATGGGTCATGTTGAATACATAAGGAGAAACTTTTGGCACATCAGGCAACATGACACGAGGAAAGCTGTCTTGGCCCACACAATATGCCAAGACCACAGTACTGGGGGCTAGAGTGCAATGTCTTTTAGCAGCTCCTCGCTCAGAAACAAACCAAAAGCGGTAGAACACATTACGTTGGCCCTTCCCCTGCTCAGGGATCCCAGTGCCAAATACAAATGAAAGGATCTGGCAGAGCAGCTGTGTCTGGAGTCTCTGGTGGAAGGCCACAGCCCCACAGTAGCAGAGAACAAGCTCCAGCTGCAGGGGAGCACAAGAACAGCCAGTTGCAGAGTTTCCCATTCAATACCTGTGCCTGACAAGTCTGCAGGAAGCCTTGGACAAAATCAGAAGTGTGAAAATATACCCAAAATTGATGGCTACGTCTGTGCTTTAGGCACAAGCACACATTGTTTCCTGAAAGGAGTATAATTTATATAGACATAGTGAATATATCTACACACATCCCAATATATAAGAGCTATAAATAGATATATGTATTTGGCTTTGATAATATATATATATCTAAATCTTGGCTTTTGATTCTCTGAGGTAAGCTGTACAGGTGAGATATACACCTGTACAGACCTAACTTTGCCATTGAGCTTTGCATTGACTCCAACATACATTTCCACACTAAAAGAAACAAGAGAAATGAGAAATACTGCAATTCACAGTCTGCATGGTATTGCATTCATAACCAGCTTTCAGGGGACCATTTACATTACATCCATTATACTGCCACATATAAGCTAGTACACTTTCACAAATACTTTAGGCAGGTCTCTGAACCAAGTCAGGTTTCCTATGGATTTGTACAACAAGGCTGAGATCCCACATGGTTTCTCTGATGTCTAACACAGGCTCAACTCCGGCTGCAGCCTTTCACTCAAGTAAAGGCCATTTGTAGCACTTCTCCATTCCATGTAAATACCCATTGGTATAAACCATACAGTTACTTAACATCTTGGGGTCTGTCACACCTCTGTCAAATTTGGATTAAGTTAGCAAAAAATTAAATTATTAGGTGACAACTGAGACATAGGCACATACATACCTCCTTCACTAAGTCTTACTAAGAAACTAGACCAAAAAAAAGGAGCTGAGCAGTTAGACACTGAAAGTCAGAGAAGTCACCCAGACCCAAATAGTAAAGGAACACCCAGCTAACTGCCCTGTCTGTTCAGGGCCACCATTTATGAGAGTCCTGGGCATTATCTGAAAACACACACAGGATGCCTCAAACATACTCCTTGTTCAGGCCACAGATAAAAAGTGGTCATAATAGCTGGCCAATTTTTAAGCCATCCATTTTAGGATTGGCAAACTCTTATCTCAATTCAGCCTTAATAGTGATTTCTGCTCAAATGTGAACAAACACAAAATATCCTCAAGTGACCTTGTCTACAAAGTGAAGATTTCTAAGGTTTTGCAGAGGAGCTCTGCTACTTGCGTCAAGTGGATCATCCCTTGTTCATCTGGAAGGGTGAATGCTGCACATGCCAGTAACTTTCTGAGTCAGTTAACAAATTATAACAAATATAAATATTTCCAGTAAAAAATTACCAATGCTATTTTAATAACTATAAGGATATAATAAAACATGAAGAGTGGTAAAAACTGTTTATTTTCATATGATTCTCTGCTTGACAGAAATGTGCAATACCAAAAATCACTCCCCATAACTAGTCAGAGTTATATGAAGGCAAGCAACTGGCAATATCTCTAAGATAAACAGAAGGCTTTTACTTCCATGCTTCTGTGTTACCTTTTATCTTATGTATGATTTAGGCCAAAATACTGCTGGCTAAAGTAGAAGTAATGACTCCAGCACAGGACATACACGTCTGCTAAGTCTGCACAAATGCCTAGCATTATCTCCCTGCCCAGTGTCATGTAGTACCCTTTCAACCTCAGAAAACCTGTTCAAAAATTTATCTCCAAAGAAAAGAAAGACTTTTGCTATGAGACAAAGCCAGTGTCCATACTCCAGCAAGTTTGCCACAGTAAAAGTATTTGAGCAGTTTTAATCACTCTCCACAAAAAGTCAGGTACAGCTGACAAACAACAGAGGTTTAATGCCTTCCAGCTATTGCCTGTCACCCTCCCACCTGAAGCCTGGTGCTTAACTGCACATTAGAGACACAAAAACAGGTCTGGAGACTCTCTGGATAAAAACCCTAGGCTTAAGAGAAACATGCAATTCAAATACACAATACATGAGGGCAGAAGATTTAAAGTATGCAGCTTATACCTGATATAGACCTTTCATGCTACCAGTCAGGTCCTTCAAAAAATATAGTGTGTAAAATATAGAGTCTAATTGCACTGGAAATAAGCAGTGCCCTGCTCTTCAGCATGAATCCAGTCTCAAAAGCAGAACTGAGTTAAAATGGATCTATACTGAATCTCCTGCTTTTCTAGAATCCTAAGGGCACACTCCTGTAATCACTACACACATTAAAGTCTCAGTGCAACAGCGTGCAACATGAAAGCTGTAAAATATCACGTCTTTATGTAGAGAAAAAGAAAGCTGTTTCATGAATTAAAATGACTCTCATTGAAGTCAGTAGAATTCTCAGTGAAAGCTTTGGAGCAGATTGTTAAGCAGAAAACATAAGGCCAGACAAAAGAAGAGATATGGACAAATGGAGGGACCAGGTAGATCTGCTGTAGTATGACAGTTAGTGACAACTGGGATTAAAATTTAATACATGATACATTCTCAAATACCTTCCCCTTTTTATTGCTTACCTATTTTTGCATCTCATGTATGACCTTTAAGGAGTAAAACAGAGCATTTGCTTGATCCAAGCAATGATCTTTCAACATGGTGGCCAAGAATTTACCAATCAGGAGGTTCAGAAGTTGAGTTTCCTTAACATTTCCTATTCCATACAGGCAATAAGAGAAAGCAACTGATACCTTCACTTGTCACAAAAAATGAATGGTTTCAAGCAATTTTCATTTAAGAAAATATATCCTCTGGACAATACTTAAAACAGCAGGAACCATCCTAGTGTAAGCATATAAACCTATAAAGTTACAGCGCTATTGCCAAGCCAACTTGAATAGTATCTGGATGCAGACGCATTACTGCTCGTTGGCAAAAAATGGCTGGAAATTTTCTTCATCTCTGCATGTCATCTACGAAATGCTGGGTTAATGGAAGGAATTTTATTTTAAACAAAGAGGTTAATAACTAGAAAGGTTGTTAAGAAAATTTATTGTGACAAGGAAAAAAATCTGAACAAGCAATGCACAAATACTTCAGCAAGTAATACAGGCTAGGAATGTCCCTGAATCTACTGTTAACATCATATATTAGTTACTAAATATTTATTAAAGCACAAAACATATGCACAAACTAGTTAAATATTGAATAGATACTGTCTGCCAATGTGTTAAACAACTCAAATATGCGTGCATGACCAGCGTGGCATGTATTTTCCCACAACTGGTACTCCAAAAAATGCTCTTCTGGAATGGAGCTCCTGAGGCTCCAAACAAAGACTTGCAGCAGCATCACATTTCTATAAATGATTGTGTATCAAACACATCTGTTTGTTCCCCCTCTCAGTACTCCTGTTGGGCAGTTACTTCAGAATCTTACTCGCAAGACTGCTAGAAAACCTCCCTGTAATTTCCATAGTAAGATTAACTGAAGGCCAATAAACTTATTGTTGTGCCCACAGTGTCTGTAAATACTATTACTTCTCCTTGCCTACCCTCATATAGTGACAGGCAGCAATCATGTGTCATCAACACCTTTCTTCAGCCACTATAGAAGAAATCTGTCATGAAATCAGCTGTCCATTCTCTAATCATGCTGATAAACTTTCTCCACATCCGTTTTTTTCTGAATGTTATTTTCCATATTAGACCTTAGCAGTACTGGTGAGTTAGAACCAAGTTCTACATTGCCTTGTTTCCAGTTATGAGCTCCAAGAAGAAATTTTTGCTGGTGGTCCCTACACACATGACAATGCACTTTGTTTTATTGCTCCCATCTCAAGGTCATCCAGTTATTACTGTATTGTTCTCATATTCATCTGTGTTGACAGTTCCTCCCAACTTTATCTTATCATAAAGTGCAATGAGCCCAATCTAAATCTTTTTTTGTCACAGTCATTAATGAAAACACTAAACAGCTCTAGTCCCAGAGTGACTGTGTGTAACCTTTCTCTAGGCCAGTATTCCTCTTTCGCAACAGTCAGTTATTATCTTCCTCTCTCATTCCTTATTAATTTCCCACTTCACACACCAGACCACATCTCCTCTAAGTTAATTTCCAGTATGGCATTATATCAAATGGCTTTACCAAAGTTCAGATAAATGAGGTCTCTCTATTCCCGTGATTTAGTGGAAAAAAACTGATCAAAGGAAGGTATAAAATGAGTTAGGATAGGTTTGATCTTCCAGATAAATCTGTTTTCTTCAGTTTTCCATTTACCTTTATGCTATTAATTATTCCTTCCTCAAAAAGCATTCCAAAGCCTTAAACACTTAAGATCAGACAGACATGCTCAGAGTTTCCTGGCTCTTTCCCTTCTATATATTTCAGTACTACATTAGGTATTCCCTAGCCACTTGGTACCACCCTAGTTTTGATAGGCTTGTTAAAAATTCCTGCTATCAGAGCTATGACTTCATGTGTGCTTCTTTCAAGGTTCTACACAAAATTCTTATCAGATTCCCCCCCCCCCGATGTGACCGCATTGAAGCTCTGAGTTTTGCCTCTTTCTTGAATTATAATAAATAATAATCAACTCCTGAAGACAAGAGGATTCCATTTACAGAGTGGTTTACATGATTGCTAGTAGTATTGTTTCATTTAAAAATAAACACATACTTAACAAACAAGACAGTGTTTTAACTCCAGAATAACAGCATCCACATAGGTGTGTGCAATGAATACAACAGGGGCATACATAAATGCTTTCTGTCATTGTAGGGACAAACTATTTAGATCTAGAAACATTATATTCATATTGCATTGCATAACTCATTTACCAAAGAAGCTGCATAGGGAGTTGTGTATGGAAGAGTAAATCCTTCTGTTCCTGGCACTAATATTTCATACCAAAAGTACAATATGTTATGAATTCTTATACAAAATGGTCTTTAACAGATAAAGTGTTGACAATAACCATAGGTTTCTTCTAGAAAGTCTACAGCTGTTAACTTGATTATTAAATTCCAACCAAGAACATCCTTAATTCTCAGTTTGAAAGTACTCCTCCAACTAAATCTACACTATTATGTAAACTAATAGCTACTCCATACAGTTTAACTTAATTCACAATCTCTTACTGCACAGATAACAGGGACATAGCAAGGTTGGTCTGCATTACAAGCACAGGATCAGACCCCAGACACACAAAAGTTTATGAAAACAGCTAGCAGCCTTAGATTTAACATTGTCAGTTAGAGCCCCTCCCTCCCATTTCCAATCCCACTATTTTTTGTTTATGTTAATCAGATTATACCAGTTTTAAATTAACAGATAGCAATGTGAGACTGGGCAATATATTACTGTAAAAATCACACAAGACTGTGGTGCTAAGGTCACGTTACACCTTAACATGATACTTGGTTGGTTTAGGTGGCCACTTTGTTGTTCTAAATATGCATTCTTTATAGTCCAGAAAAAAGTGAAAGTTATCATAGTAGAAAAACAGCTGTTTGAGATTGGGAAGAGCCATTAGAGTACCTGAGTGCTTGGAGACTTGCCTGTGAAAGCATATGACACAGTCTATCTGGATAGAAGAGCAGAAGAATCATGGAAGGACTAAAAATCAAAACAGACAATGGTAACAACTCCAAAGGCAAAGCAATATTCAAGATATTCAATTTGAAGAGTTTTGAGTCAACTGTAAATATTCTACTACCGACCTATATACAGAAAAGTGAAATGCAAGCACATTGGCTAACAATCCATTGAGACTCCAGATCTCTTCAGAACATACTAGACAGAATATTGTAATGACAGATACTACAGAAGTGGAATCATACCAAAAGGAAAAGAAAAAGGCCGGAGCAATCACTTCCCAATCTGTGATAGGAGGTGCTAAGTTCCTCTCACAAGAACATCTAGTCTTTTAAAGTATCTTACTTTGTATGCACCAATAGGATTAGATTTTGTTACTCTTTGCATACCAGAATAAAGCAGCAGATATCAACAGAGATTTCTCTGGCTATCCCCAAACGCACTAAGAGCAAGTTTGGCTGAGCACAAGAAAGGGTAAGGAGGAGACAGTCACAAGATTTGCAAGATGATTATCTCTTTTTTTCTGTTTTCCTACATATAACAACTAAATATTTCTATCTTGTTAGTATTATTATGGAATGAACAGCCCTGCACTGTTCTTGTTTTGTATGATCTCAGCCTCTTAAGCTTCAGTTGCACTACATGCACATAGACCTGCACCACACACGCACACAAGTTTATAATAAGATTTGCTTGACATCCTCACCAGCTAAACAGCAATTAGTGACACTACCCTGCAGACAAATCAGCTTTCTCCTTGTCAGCTGCAGTCATTTCAGATCTGGCCATCCTATCTCCAAATCTAAACCACTACCAAAGTGCAGCTGCAAAAGTAATCTCTCCTCCCACTCTAGGTCCATCTCCTCCTAGACTCTGCTGGTCTCCTGCCAAATCATATTCAAGTACCTTGTCTTCACCTACAAGGTCTTGCATAGTAATAAATAATATAGAAATAACCACAATGTGCTGAGGAATTATCAAACAAGTCCTTTTTAAAAAAAACACAGAGGAATAAGACCTTACGTTACACCCTTTGCCATCAATTACAGCCCTGTTACATTTCACACACTACGTCCTCCTCCCACTTCACACTCCCTTGCCGCAGTCCTGTGACTTACACATTAGCAGTGCAGTTCCACTGACTCCCCCCTGCTCCAGCATCCTACAGGAAAGATGCAGATCAGAGAGCGAAGGCCATAGCGCTGCAGAACAGGCGGGGATCATGTGCAGAACAGCACAGTCCCACACAGAGATGCTTCAGCAAACTCTCCCAGCCACAGCCTTGCACCATGATCTAACCCCAGTGATGTAAACCAATTTGCCCATTGCAGGACTAGACAGACGGATTATATCTTTTTCTAGGCTGCAATGCAGAATGTATGCACTGCTCACCTTATATTGGGACACAAAAAGGCAATGTAGAGGGACTTGCAAGCATACTATCCAATGAGTGTAGCTACAGGACTGCAAACAGAAATCAGCTTCAGCTCATTTTTTGACCTAGCATTACTACCACCTTCAGAGCTGTTTTAAGCAGGTGGCTCTCCACTGATCCCTGCCTGCAACTTTGTTGGGCTTGTCCAGCAACACATTTAATTACAGTCTGGAAATTAGACAGTCAGAAGATTAAACCCTAAATAGAAAAAAAAAAAAAGCACAACCAAAAACCACCCAGGCCTTCTGAAACATAAATCTTGCAAGTATGATTCCATACAGCACAAGTCCAGATTCCTGAATAGTTTATGATTCTGTAAAATCTTCACGGTAAAAGACTGCATATACTTAAAATTTGCAAAGGTAGCAGCTTAAGTTATTTCTAGTCAGCTCATAAAAAACTGTCTTTAGCACTTTTTTCCTGAGAAAAAAGAAAGAAACCTAGACATACTCTAAGCTTAGTGAAAAGATAAGATTCTGGATATAGCATCAATATGACTTCACCCTTTATTTTGTAAGAGTTCAAAACAATACTAGATGAAAGTTTATATATAAGAATAAGGGATCGGCCAAAATGAAAGTGAAAACCCAGCAAATTGTATTTCAGACACCTTGACATATTATACACCACGCATGCTGTCAGCTTCACTGTCCTTTCCTTTGCTGTAGGCCGAACGCTTGAATACCAATCTTATTAAACTACAACTCTGAATTTATCCACTATATATAACATTCCAGATGTCGTACCAGCTGGGAACAGGCCCTTAGGCCATCTTTGGTTGATCTCTTAGTCGCTTTCCAGCTTTTGCCAGGCATTCATCCAAAAATATGAAGGAAAGTGCTAAAAACAGATGTCAGAGTTAATGGTTTTTTTCTTCATGGTAGGAAATACAGAAAACTTGCACCCTACACCTATTCCATGAAATATGAATGTTGTCAACAAATCTTAAGTTAATTTTAAATTAAATCATAACGCAGCAAAGTTAATTCATGCACTATTTTTCTGACAACAGGCCAGCCTCCATCAGTCTGTTCTTTGAAAATACTACGCGGTCCTTTAGATTTTTTCATTAAGTTGGAAAATCTTCTGATGTCGTCAATCTGCAAAAATGGTTTCAAGTCCCTCATTTAAGAAAAAGCAATGCTTAAAATGTAAACTAGACTGATTGCAATTCATGGTAAGCTTTATGACAACAGTGGAGTAATGGGAGTTATTAAATCAGTACACATCTGAGCTATGAAAGAGAAAGACCTGTTGGCCCCATCATATTACACAAATGATTTCAACTTCCACTCACTGCAATATGAACAGGAGATGTTCAGAGCTTCCCAAGAGGTGCTCTCTCTTTGGGGTCTTACAGGAGTTTAAGCATGGAATTTCAAAGAACAGGGCTGGAAACGAGGCCCTGATCCTGCCAACACTTTTGCACATGTGCATCTTTACTTATGTGGGTAGTTCACTGACATAGATGGGAGTCCTCACAAGAATTAAGTTATGCATGTGCGTAAATGTTTGGGCCCTAGACTGTAAGGTCTGTGCAAGAGAGGTCATCTATCCTATCTGCTCTAGACAGTGTTCCAAATTTTCTGTCCACACTCACCAAAATATTAACAAACATATGTAGAACCAATTCTCAGAAAGACTTCATGGTGCTGCCAGCAAAACCTCCCTTCAGCATGCAAGACCTTGGTCTGTCATTCATTCAAAGTACAGGAGATCATTTAAATTACAATTGTATCTTAGAAGAATTATAATCTCTTTTGACACTCTAAAGACATCCTTTTTAAAATGAATTTTTGGGCACTAGACCTTATTGAAAGGAAGTTGCTTAACTGCATAGAGAAAGGACTATTCATAAGAAATATTTTCACACTCCTTTTCTTTGCCTCACATTCATTAGAACACAAAGATGAAACTATGAGAAAAACAGACTATCCTATAGCCTCAATATTGAAGGAGCAGGAGAAGAATGAACATTAACTGGCAAGTTCATTGTAAAGTATAAAAATATCTGCAAAAAGAACAAAATCTTTTTCAAACGAAAAAGAGCAGGGCAAGTTTAAAACTTAGCCCTAATACTTAAATAAGATACTTGGGATATATTTCTGATTCATACATTAGAATGCAGTATTACCCTAATGCAAGTAGTTACCACTGAAGCCAGCACTCAAAGGTGGTAAAATTTAATAATTTATAGTCTGATATTTGAACATATTTTACATCATCTATTAGTAACATCAAAAAAACATTCAGGCTAACGCACAGCATTTGTTGTAAATAAAATTGATGCACTGTAAGTCTTTTTTTCAAACAGTATAACAAAAAGAGGTATTTTGCCATATGTTGTATTGCTGTTATGAGGCATTATATGAGCTATCTGAAAGAGCACAGCTTATATCTTCAGATTTATACCACATAAAACCATAACACTTAGAAAAAGGAATATCATTGACCTATATGCTACACATTTAAGCAAATGTGCATGTTTTTAGCAAGATGGGGCATGAGAGTGGAGTAGTAAACCACATTTTGCCAATATTTTGTGATGTGATTTGAGTATAACATACTCATGAAACAGATCAAATGTTTTAAAACCAGAATTCATTTCAACAGTCATAGTGTGTGAATAGTTTTGCTTGTATAAATCACAGAAGATTCTGTGATCCTCACCAAATCTGCCAGCAGTTGGTTCAAATTAACAAAGTTTACTATACAGCAAGTCTTCACACATCTTTTTGACACCAGATTTGAAAACATTGAACTTGTCCCTCTGCAGAGTACTGAGGCTGCAATGATGCTTGTGTTTTGTAGCATCTATCTTATTTTCCACTAATGCCTTAGTTTAACACTCTACAGTATTTCTTCTGGGGTACGTGAATCCAATCTGCCTGAAATCAATGGCAAATCCCTTTTTGCATTAAAAAAAAGGAAGGCTGCTCCAAAGCCTATTGAAATTACTATGATTTTTGGACCAAAGCCTAAATAATCAAGTAAAGAAGAACATATCATCTTGTAAATACAATTGCAACCATCTCCCAAGGGTTATTTTAAAAACTACCAAAAACATCCCATATCATACAGCAGCATATTACTACTAATTTGTCTCACTCATGCAAATACTTTAGTCTGCTTCATGAACCTGCAAATCAGCTAAAGGTTTAGTGCCTTTTTTTAAAGTCCTTTTCCTCCTATACAACATAAAAATGTTAACCAAAGAAAGGCTTATACATACCATCAAAGCGCTAAAATATTTTATCTTATAGCATAACACACACAAAAAAAAATTCAGTAGCAATAAGATATTTTTATAAAGCTAAATTGCACAGGATCAAGTGGCAAGAGGTCAAGTCTTATAGTCTCAGAGTATTAAAAAAAAGTCCAGATTGTTTCCAGCTCTCGGAGGTCTGACTGCCACTCCTTCTAGACTAAGAATCAGCTTAACAGTTGCCTGTCCATAGGAAAGGGGGGGGGGGGGGGGGGACCAAACCAGAGAATGAAAAGGAATTTTTGATTTGCCAATCATTCCACAAGATGTGAGACCTACAATTTACATCAAGTACATTAAAGTACTGAAGGCTAATGTTCAAGTACAGCATTACTCTTTACCAAAGACCACATAAAACACTCAACGAAAACACTGAGCACCTTCAACCGTTGCCTCAAATCACATGCAAGCATTTATTTCTGTAAATAGCTTCAGACACACAAAAAGATCTATTGACATTCACAAGACATCCTGCATACTGGAAGTTACATCCAAAGCTTTAGTCGTTTCCTGGGAGTAACGGTTTAAAGGGATTAGAAAATAATCAATATTTTTTAGGCTACAGTCCAAATAGAAAAGTGAGTAACTTCCATACATAAAACAGAGGAAGAAGAAAAAAAAATCACAAAGCTTTCATAACATGAAAGAATGAATAACCGATTCCTTTTTTTTTTTTTTTTTTTTTTAATACAAAACACGCTCCCAGTTCTGTTACTGAAAACCATAGTCATCCTCTATACCCTTAAGTGCTGATAAGCCTCCAAGGCTCAGCAACACTGCTGGTGGGAATCTGCACATGCAGCCCGACACTTGAAACACACTGCACCAGGATGCTTCACTGGGGATCACAGCTACTTCTATCTCTCTGAAATCTGAAGATATTATTTCTTGCATTATTTCTTCTACCTCTCCTTGTTCTGATCCTGAAGCTCCATCATTCTTGCCCATCCTACAACCTGACCTGCAAATCAGTTCTGCTTTCTGTAACAAAACCAGTGAACAGCATTTTCCTCTGTTCAGAGATGTTTGACCTGCTTCCTTTTCATCAATCATTACCTTATCAGTCTCTTAACATAACCAAGTAACAAGGGCATAACTCCCTTTCGCAAACTGAGACAGTTGTTTATAAAACAGCATAAAGATTTAGCATCCAATCACTAAAGGAAAAGACCTCCTGCCCTTCCTGGCCAAGTTGCAGCCACATCACTTGACTACATCACATAAACACACTTTTATTGAATTAGATATCAGAAAAGACAGTTGCTGAAAGCTGGGAAATAGAAGAGACTGTCCCCTTATTTCGTCATTACATCAACAGCATATTATTAATGGGTGTTGTGAAGCCTGGTACAGTTTGTTTCACATTAGGAGCATTAAAATGCTGCAGATCTTACAACATCACAACCTGTAACACTTTCTAAGCTCTGAAAATAATAAATACAGTTGTCAGCAGTGATCCTCTCAAGAATCTACATTTACTATTTTTGCTGCTACTGCCAGAATTAGTAATTAATGTAATTTTCTTCCTTGTGAGCAAATAGCTTTTGAAGTCTAATGGTCAGTAGATATAAATTAGGTTTACTGGAAATGCTGACAGTTATTTTGAATTAGTGCAAAGTGAAATAACTGTTTGAAGTGGTAAAGATTGTTCTTTAGCTGTCCCAAGGCTTGTTCATTGCACAAGTGCTAATGATATCAAGCACTGTTTTAACTATTTCTAGAAACAAAGCCAAGATACGCAGATTTTTAAAAGAAGGCTTTTCACTGCATCTTCCGCGTTCATGGCATTGGAAGAAATTTAGGTTCAAGTATATCTCCACTAAAAAGGTCATTGTGACATCCAACCTGTACTATAAATCTGTTTTCCATGCTGGACAGGCCTGAAAGGATGACTGTCAGGGATGTGAGGGATGTTATCCACATGCTCTACAACATAAATTCCATTTACATTACCCACTGCCTTGCAAAACAATAGAATATCAGAAACACCTTACATGGAATGATTCATTTTATCAAGCAAGCATTTTACTCAGTATTATTTAAGAGCCAGTATAAACTGAAGCTTCTTTTATTTTTGCACTAAGGCTTTCCCTGTTCAGAGAGATGTCACTATAAACTCTGAGTCTTTTAATGTTATCTGTGGCAGAAAGAGCACAGAAGAAGAAAAACAATTCACCACAGTCATCCTTCATGAAAAATTCAGCAATGCAACAATTTTATCTTCTCATTTGTGCACAACTTGACAAAAGTTTAGAACAGCTTGGGAAGTTCAATAAATTTACCTATATTATTGAAAAAACTAAATACAATCTGTTCTGGTCTTGACAGAGACCAGTGAAAAGATGTAGTTCTAAAATGTATTTGTGTTGTGTAAACAAATTGATTAATTCACCATTGGGTTTTATCAGCCTAAAACATCCTCTCTTCCCTGTACAATCCAAGAATGGCTTTCCAGTTCCAAGCATTTTGTTTCCTACAGTACTTGAAATATATCTCTGATTTAGAAGCACTTCTCTACTATATCTCAATGAACTCTTAGTGATAGATGATAGCAGTGGTGCTTCAGAACTCTGTAAGCATGGGATCATTTCTGCTACCTCCAGACCTTCCAGTCTTAATTTAGAAATCTGAAAGCTAAGCCTTTATCAATGTCAAAATTCTTGGGTAAGTACATGTGCCAACTGCTGGAGGTACACTGGGGGCGTGAGGTCAGTGGTAAATTCACATTACATTGTATCAATCGCTTATGATTTAATCATTGTTCTCCAGTAATGAATGTCAAATGAATGTCTAGTCTGTATATTGTTAATTCATTTCATCAGGTGTCTTGTTACTAGTTCAATGTAGCAGAATTGAGTTAAAGACTTTACAGTAGAATATTTGCCCAAGTACACATCCTTTTGTCTACTTCTAAAGGAAAAAAAAAAAAAGAGAGCTTAAATCCATTGCTAGGAACTGAAAAATGTATTTGGGAAAACTAAATTGAAAACCTCAGAACATGACACACTGAACATGAGATAAAAAATTTAGTCTTTTATGAAAAACGTGCATGGAAGAGACACTATAAAAACAAGGCACTTTAAAGTTTTTTTGTTTGATATACACCAACCTCAAACTGAATAAACGTGCAGTTGTGGCCCCAAAGATATGTCCAAGAAAAAAAGGAAGAAACTAAGTACATGAGAAAGTAGTGTGCTTTAACAATTAAGTTCTGTTTTCCATTAGTAGAAAAGATACTCCTGATTATTTCTCACTCAGTCCCTACGAACAGGTATTTCCTCTAATCTGAATCTTCTTTTTACCCAAGTCAGTGGTCTCAGTCACATACTGCATCGAGCTGCGCTCAACACCACTCCAAGCAGGGGTATAGAGCAAAGCTTTATGCCTCCCTGTGTAGCCTTTCATCATCCATTAGAGTAGCTGCAATATCTATCCAGCACCCAGGGGAGAAAGAATAGCAGAAATACCTGAAAGTTTTTGTCCATTCTCCTTTCTTCCTTGAGAAGTCATTTTGGGGAAGGACCTTGCAAATGAGGGGCCGCTTTTTCTGCCTGGGGATCCTCTGCCAACTGCTGAAGCCAGTATTATCACAGCCACAGAGGAGTAAAAGGACTAATGATCCAGGCCAATGAGTTTTACCACAGAATTTAGTGGAATAGGATTACAGCCTCACAGTAGATATTTGATCCAAATTGAAATGATATAAAATGTGTTTTCTGCAGAAATTGTATTATTACAGATTCCCTGTGAAGGCACTTATCCTGCACGAGGTGAAGACCTACTGGCTTCTGTAAGTGTGATTTACATGCAGAGACCTTTGGCAGGGTTAGGATTAATGCAGTAACACAAAACAAGAAAGTCTGTGGTTCTTTGTGCACAAAGAAAAATGTACTGCACACAGCATTTCCACTATTTTCTCTGAACAGCAAAACCCTGAGCTTAAAATGCTGGTGCTTTAAAAAGTGCCAGTTCCCCATTCAGTTTGCCAATAAACAAAAGTATGTTAAAACAGTTTTCAGTTCACTAAGTAATCTATCATGCACAAGAATATATCACTAATGGTATAATTACTTGTGCATATGCTAGTCACACACTTCCAGAAAGCAATTAGCCTAAACAAAAGTATTGTTTGAATAGGATCATGCCTGACTTATGCAGTACCAGTCTCTGTAAGAGTAGTTTTGCCTGAAATTGTAAGTGGTTTTCATTTGTTCTTAATCCCTGCCTCCTTTCCCTCCTCCCACTCCAAATCAGAAACACATTTCACTTGATTACAGAGCTAATTTCCTTATCCAAGATTTAAAAAAAAAAAAAAAAGCCAAAACTTAAAAATAAAGAGGTCTGAATTAAACCTGCAAACAAAAAATAAAGGTATCAAAAAACATGCAAAAGAATTGAAAATATTAGAGACCACCTAACATCACCTTTAGTTAAATTTCCACAAAAACACCAAATGATGCATTTTATCTTCACACAGCCTTACAAACACATAGCTTTATGAACATGATTTAAAACTCCTTATAACATCTGTAGGATTAGTATGGAGTACCACAAACCTGACCTCATAATTTGTTACTTACACGAGATGTCCCAGCTAAGGAAATGGAACTACTCACAGGATTCAAGTCAGAGGAATTTGTGTTATTCTAATATCAGCACACTGGCTGAGTAAGGACTGCAAGGTCAGTCCCTTACGCAGCTGAAGAGGAATATTTCTAACATAATGCTGAAATTCAGGTAGCCAAGGATTAGCAGTTGCATCTCTGGTGCTTAGCCAAAACTAAGTCTATCAAGCTCACTCTTAGAATACACAAATGAAACCACTGGGAGTGTTTGTTGGTGCAAGGTTTGCACTGTAGAAAAACACCTGACATAGTTCATGCTCACGAGAGAACAGCTTGTTTCATTCCACAAGGATCTTTAAATTAAAAGCTAGACATTGAGATTGATGATGTTAAGTCTTTTTAAAAGTTCTGAATGCTTCTTCAGGGTATCAGCAAAAATGTCATGTCACAGTATAACACAGGTTTCTGAGCTCTCAAAAAGGGGAGTGCTGGAGCTTTATGTATGGGGTAGCAGTTGTGCCGCTAGCTACAAATCTTACTCCCTTCTCAGGATTAGAGCTTGTCTTCACTGACGTGTTAATTTGAAATAAGTTTGTCCCTCACATGACTCATCTCCAAGCCCAAAAATTTCTAGCTCCGTCTCACTGGTGATTTACATGCAAACTAGCTGGCAATAGCATAAAAAGGCTCTGAGTGGGAGCAGAAGCCAGCAGCAGATGCTGCTGAAAACCAGGCTGCGACTCTCAGTTCCAGAGGCAGACCAGGGAGGATGGCAATCATCAGCAGGTGGAGTGGGGAAAGCAGGCAAGAGAAATTGGGGGGAAAATGGCTGTCAGCCCAGCTGGATGCATAAGACAACTTCAGTTTATTTTATGCAATATGAAAAAATTTTCACAACCAAAAAAAAAAAAACCACCACATACTGCTAGCTGACTGCAAATAAAAAAGTGGAATAGGTTGCCTCAGTTTATTTCTACATTAATTTTCAAAGTCATCCAGATCCTGGGTTTGTTGGGTGTTTTTTTTTTTAATTAACCCTTTAAATACTATCCTTCTTCCCCACACACACCCAAAAAAAGCAGAAACCAAGCCAGATTATTTCTTTTGTGGAGGACAAGGCATATATCAGAGTATTTACTCTCCCAATTTTGGCATTCACTTCATAGCAGACTTTTCTAGCAAACCCAAAGAAAGGCTAGTTATTAAAAAAAACGTACCAGCCTCAGCCTGTGTATTACAACTTGCAAATCTATTTGGAAACAGACTCATGGGTTTCTACCTTACCTCGCATAGCTAAACACTTGCGAGTCTGAAGTGCAGAATTTCATTATTTTAATTGCTTGCTGGGTGGTTTCAAGATGCCAATATTTACCACTCTTCCTGGCTGCATTTTTTTTTTTTTTAATATTTGTTTAGAAACACTACATTTCTTCGCCAAAATTGGACTCCTTAGTGTCACGTATCTAATTCCTGAAGGAATTCATAACAAGGACTTCCTTGTTATGAATTTAAATTGGTAAACATTGTAAAACTTAGAAGGAGCAAGGTCAGCTAGAAAACTAACTGGTCAAGCAAACATTTTCTCACTTGAAAGAAGATAACCTCTTTTTCTTTTTTCTTTCCTTCCCCCTTCAAGAGCAGTCTCTTTCAGCCAGCCAAAGTGGAAAGGTACTTCAAACATATTCAGCCCAACCAAGTTTTCACTGCTGTCCTTGTTGGTGGTCCGTCATATGGAATGGTTTTAGTACTTGGAAGCAATACCTTAAGTGTCAGAAAACAAGAACATTTTATTTCTGCAAGAAAGCTTTCCAGTACTACTAGTATTCTGGAAAAGAAAAAAAAAAAATTCCTTGTAGTAGATTAAAAGGTGAAAAGCCAAAAGAAATCAAAAGAAAACTAGGAAACTATTCCTTATGGCAAGGTTCAACTCATATCTCCAAGCTGGGGGAAGGGCTATTACTTCTTTATTTTAAAACTCATTCAAGAATGATATGAGACCGGCATATTTTTTTTCAGTCTCAAATTTCTAATGGCAAATGAAGTCTTTGGCGACACATCAAAATCTATTTGGTACTGTTAGATTTAAATTACATTGACTCAGTAGAATTTTAGAAATGCAGTATGCAATGCACTGATGCAAGACATAGCTTGCTGAACAATGCAGGAGCTATAAGAAAATGCTTAGTGTAAACATTTCTACATTTCTGTTCTTTGGGAGCCCTCAAAAGTATTTGCTCTGAAACACTGTTTTTCTTTTTTCCTAAAGATAAAGCATTAAATGTGTTAAAACTACAATGTACCATTCTGTCTAGATGTCATCTCAGTGAATAAAGTTGGCGGTATCTAATCAGGTCTTATAAGGTTCTGTAGTCATAGAGGGGGTAAAAAAAGATATATTCACTGAATTTTGAAAATACCTAGCCAAAGAATTTCATCTGCATGTAATTCTTAAGTACACACATAGCAACTGAATATGCAATGGGGTTAGTGCAATCCCGTACAAAAATGAGAACACAGTCCTGCCAGATTAAACCAGAACAAAATGTACTATCTTTATGTACAACATGAATCCATATGTAATTTTGCTGAGCTAGAACAGAGTACAGTGTGTTCCCATTAATATTTACTCATCTTCCATTTCAAACTGTAAGTTCGTCTTGTCAGATAGCAAATACTTTTGAATATTTAAGTAACAACTAGTTCTATTTTACTGAGATTACTTACTAACAAAGGAATGAATGATGCTGATTAAACTGGCTCCCTGTTTGAAAAATATCACACACAACAGCCAAAGAAAACCCCTTTGAAACATTCCTGTGTTTGGAGAATGTAAGGAAACTAATCTTGGACCATGACAATGATGATGCTGCTACATAAAAATAATATCCATCTATCCCAACAAACTGGAAATTTTTTTGGCCTGGATATGAGGAACAGTGCAAGGGGTAAAAGCACGCTTGGGAAGATATAGAAGGATCACTTCTCCTGCAAGGGTCTCGACATCTTGCCAGCTAGCCAAAAGAACAGAGGTTGTAACCCACTCTCTTCTCCGTGACCTTCTCTGTGTCAGTGTCTTAGGAGCCTCTCATCCCTTTTATCTATTCTGCTCCCTTCCGTGAATAAAGACAGAGGCATGGTCTTCACAACAGATTGGGTAAGACTTATCTCTTGTTTTGTTGGGGTCAAGTGCACAAGTTTATTTCACTTGTCCAATTTTTAGCTCAGTTAGTGTAACTTAGGATGTTCAGGAACACTAGGAGTCTGTAGGGATACCCACAGGACAGTTCTGGTGTTCAGGGAAAAAGAAGGAATGTATTTCCCACAGGCCAGCACCCCTTCACAGTGGGGCAGGACAGAAAGTGAATTGTTGAAATTGAAGTTGTGTGAGAAGATATGACTGCTCTTTTATTATGTGGCTACCTTCCTGTACTGATTCCATTTCCATGTTGGATACAATAGGTAATTAAAAATGGCCTTTTGATGTACGTACATTTCTCTTTTTATTCACTTGCATATCCTTATCACAACTACCACGTATCAAGCCTATTCATACCAGCTTACAAAAATTCAAGAAATTATCTGATGAAGGATTTTCACCCTCTGGTTTAAGACTTCTTTCCATTCATAGAGTAAATGTTGTACAAAAGTATAGAATGAAACACAGAAAACAAGAAAAATTCAAGTTTTCTGGCTCAGTTTGACCACATTATAAAATTGAGTTTTGTATGAACAATTCAGCATAAGTAAGTTATAACTGTACATTATTATAATCCTATGATTGTCCTAGAAAGTTAAGAAAGTTAAATATTTACTGAAGAATTCTTGGTTTACTCACAGAAAGGTAAACTAGAGATACAGATCCGTTCCCATCTGTATTCAATGTATTTATATTTTTTAGTAAATAATGCTTAAGGACTGAATTGCCTTTCAAAAGAAACTACTACTAATGTAGTTGCTTGTATTTTTAACATTCTGATATTTTAGCACCATTTTGAGTTCCAAGAATTCAAACTTAATTTCATACTGCTCACTGACCATCTGGGAAAAGCAGGCTTCAAAGCTGAATCACATTTGTGAAAGAACAGAAGCTGACCATATCTGACATGCAACTCAGATCCCAATGGAATTAATGGAAAAGTTTCCATCAAATGGAATTGAGCCTGGAACTGTCTTTTGTATAGAGCTATGCTGGTATTTGAGGGGGTTTTGGAGGGTTTTTTGCGTTTTAACCAGTCATGCTATTGACACAGTCCAAACAATCTATTCAAAGACACAGACTATCCCTCTGATACGTTTGATTCATCTTCTCCATTTAATGGAAGCTATTTTGATCAAAGTGTATAACCTTTATAGGGTTTTTCGACTACTGTCATTAAATGCAGCCAGAGTTGCAGCAGCATTTTACTGTCTTGTAAGTTATTGCTTTTCCAAGCATTTGGTCCTGGGGACATTTTATGTAAGTACCTTTTCTGTTGATAAGTCCCTCTGGGGTAGCAAAAGTATGAATTATTGTAAATATATTTAAACTAAATTAAAGTAATTTACAGTAGCTCAGCATGCTTTCTATTGTATCCTTTCTGTTTGCTTTTGTCTTCCTAAAAAGGTACTCAGTCTAAAGCTTTAACACTCATCTCAGTTCCCTTCTTTCTTCAGAGTAGTGATGAGCGAACTATTTTTCTCAAAGTATCTCCTGCAAGGAGACCATCTTTCAAAGTAAAGCTGCCAATCACTTGACAGAACCATACCTCGTGAGTGCAGGGCAAGTTTGGCTCTTCTCTCACTTTTACAGTGAGTGTTTCCTAACAAATTCCCTCCCCTTACATTAAGAACCATACTGTTAAGTGTCTATGAATGTAATTCAGACAGTTTTGATGTGAAGTTCAACTGACTTTGGAACACATTGTGTTATGAGTAAATTTCCACAGAATGCCACAGATTTCCTAGGTTTACTTTAGATCTTTGCCAAGCTTAACAGCATTTTTTTTTTCATGTTGCTTTCTTTACATTTATATCTCTATTCCATGTTTAACATAATGTTTCTATGGGTCTGGAGAAAGCATTAAAGATCTTTAACTTTAAAATACATGATTTGTTGCTTTCTAAACACTCTGCTTCATCCGTTATTACACTTTGCATTTGTTTCTGTATAATTCACTCATCCTTCCCTTCTGAAAACTTCATGAAATAAAGTGTGCTGACTTTTCACAAGCTGGCAAATGCAAGATCTGCCTTATACTGACTTATCCATGAAATAAAACAATTTAGAATAGGTCAAACAATTCACAGAAAGGAAAACCACCTCTAATCTTACACGTTGTACAAAACTAGCTATAAACACCTATTAACACATCACTAAGACATTGTTGCTTTTGTCTCCACTGCATCCTAATAGTATTTTCCATAAGTGGTTTTGATATTTTATTTCTACAATTAAGTGCCTTATTCATTTCATATAATGTGTTACCATTCAATTTGCTATAAACTTGATGTGTCCTCAAAAGATAACACACACTTTGTTTCTTAATTTGTTTCACAGTAATCTATACCTCAAAGTTATGTGAATGTGACAATCTCTATCATTTTCACATATGGCATACTGACCTGGTCATCATAACGGTAAGTGAGGAATTGTTCCCCCGTAGTATCCTCAAGAAAACTCCCCTGTGGAGAAAGTGCAAACTCAGGCAAGAAGTATGCACCTTGGGATTGCTCTGCTCTTGTCTGTAAGAGATTCAGAAAGGTCATGTTACAGCTACTACAAACACAAGTCAAAATTTTAAAAAACTCTATGCACATAATTATAAAGACTAGTCACAAACTTCTGGAAAAAGAAAATTATGCGTTTTCTGAGTGGATACTTTGCTACAGAGGTCTGTGACAAGGATATGTCAAATGTTTACAGGGGTCCAAAACCAAACAAGATGCCTCAATAGCAGAATCATCTATTAAACAAAAAGATACCATCTCTGGCTTATCAACCATCACTGCTGAAAGACACTGTGAAAAACATACTGGAACAGCAACATTAAGCTATACTTTCTTTTTCCTTATACACTTCACTAGACAGTTACTAGCTGCTACAGATAATGGGCTTTTGGTTAAATACAGTATATCTATCCTTACAGGAAGGTACAAAGACAAAATCACAGAATAACTCAGCTTGGAAGACATCTTGAGAGCTCATCTAGTCCAGCCTCCTCAAATTAGGGTAACCTATGAAACCATGACACAATGAAGACAGGCCAAGAGAGTTGGGGTTGTTCAGCCTGGAGAAGAGAAGGCTCCAGGGAGACCTCAGAGCAGCCTTCCAGTACCTGAAGGGGCCTACAAGAAAGCTGGAGAGGGCTGTTTACAAGGGCATGGAGCGACAAGACAAGGGGGAATGGCCTCAAGCTGAAGGAGAGTAGATTTGCATTAGATATTAGGAAGAAATTCTTCAGTATGAGGGTGATGAGGCACTGGAACAGCTTGCCCAGAGCAGCTGTGGATGCCTCATCCCTGGAAGTGTTCAAGGCCAGGTTGGATGGGGCTTTGTGGCAACCTGGTCTAGCAGAGGGTGTCCCTGCCCATGGCAGGGGGGTTGGAACTAGATGGGCTTTAGGGTCCCTTTGAACCCAAACCATTCTATGATTCTATGAATTATTTTCCTATCCTGCAGAAAGAAATTACTGTAAAGAAGAAATCAGAAGGGAGCAGGGAACAACTGGAGTGAACATCAGGCAGTGGTCCATATTAGTTCTGTACACTATTCACAATTAATGAAGAGCACTTGAGAACAGACTGGGAGAGGAAGAAGGGCCCATTTTGAGCTACAGAGGAGCTAATTCTGTCAGAACCAGAGTCAGTACCTCCAGCTGGGCTGTCTGACACCTGGGCCCTATTAGACAAATGGCTTTTGCTTAACTGATCTGTGCATGTTCAGTAACCATAACACACCTGGAATGTGCTAGACTTACTGAACACTTGCTGGTTGAATATCCTGTCATTGCGTTGTAGGTCTAAAGCATTCCAGATATATAGCCAATATACTGCACAGACACTTATATCCTCATTCCTACTACATTGTAACTCTACCTGAGAAGCGGATTGGTTTGCATACTAGAGAAAATAAGCAATCATCATTTGAATGCAGTATATTGAGTCCAGCTGTGGTAAGGGGGAGAGTGGAAAGGGCAAGGGGATGAAAATTACCTTCCAAAAGGTTGAAACCTTTCAAGGAAGAAGCCCTGAAATGTACAAGTTACTGCTGGACATTTACCAATGAGTCAACTTAACAAATGGATTTTAATTAAACTGTTTGTTGTATTTTTGACATATACATAGTAATTTTACATGAAAACTAGCAGTTGCCATCAACCAGTTCCCAGACTGTTGGCTACAACTGTACCAAATATAGGTGTGTAATTTCAGTGCCAGTAACTAGAGATTTCAAAAGTAATCCTCATAATTCAACCAGTTTGTGGTGGAAAAGGAAGGCAAGACCTTCTGCAGTTTCTCTCTTGCAGTGAGTTCACTTTCTGAAGCTCAACTTATCTCATAAAAAGCAGATGACATGTCATTCACAGTATGGGCCTGGAGAAGCTTATGTTGCTTTTGCTTACTCTGTTCTGCAAAGAAGCTGTCAGCTTCTCAGACCCTAAACCCTGTCATTCGTGACAGCATTAAATTAACATACTTGTTTTAAATCAAGCAATCTTCACATAAACTAGAAATAGCTTGCAAAGGACATGTCTAGACTGGGGTAAAAGGTCTTATTTTAGCATGCAAGACTGAACAAGATTTTAAAGAGGATTTTTTCATCAGGCCTCTATAAGACTAATTCATGCTCATATCATGTTATCATGACATTTCTATAAAGCCTATTATAGCAGTGGACTCACTTGTACGCTTTAGCCAACTGACTTTATTTATGTAGAATTAAATAATAAAATATGGAGAATAAATCTACATTTGATAACAATAGTTTTCCCATCAAGCAACTGAGAGAGGTCCACAGTTATGCTTCATGCTGAATCCAAGCTGGCTGCAGTCGATGCAAGCATTGACACGTTAAGTATAACCCAGACATGAAACTGGCTGACATAATCTGGCATTTTTCCCCACTGGTTTCAATGGGCTATCGATAGATCCTACGTGAGGGAATATAGCAATGATGTAATCCTGTGATTTCAGCAGAGGACTAATGGATAAGAGATATGCGTTCTAAATCTCGAGTGGCCTGGATTGAAGTAGTGCACATTTGTACCTCAGTTTCCCCAGGTTTAAAACACAATTACACCACCAACTAACCTATATTAATTGGTGTATTGTAAAGTTTAGTTTATATTTGTAAAATACTCTGAAAAAGAATAGTGTTAAGTGCTAGCAATTTATAATAGTATTTTTGAAAGAGCTGCCTAATTTACAGACAGAAGAGAATCCTAATCACCCCACCACACTACTTAGATAAATGTATATATCATCCTGTTGCTTAATCCCATAAACAAATTTGTCAGTGGGATATGTAGCGATTAGCTTGCTTGTGTTTCTCATTTTTATAAGCTAAACATTTAAAATAGAAAGTCTTTAGACATTCGTCAGTATTATGTTTTGAATATAGAAGATGCCATCATCTGAAGCTGAAATAAAAATTTAATAAATATAACATGAAAAACTAAGGGCTTCTCACATATATTCAATTGTCATATTAAAAGCTAATAAGCAGCTAGCCAGTGGAGAAGCAGAAGAATGCTTGCTAGATTAAGGCAAGCTAAATCTGGCTTCCAAGCACGGAAAAATTCAACGCAAAAGATGAATGTTTCATAAGCTTACACAGGAGGTTACAATGGAAACTGATCTGCTAACTACAGCAATAGGTACTGCTACTTACCTAGTATAACTAGAGTAACAAATAACGCAGCAAAGCATTAAATTAAAAATCTACTAAGAACACACTACCAGTTTTCATGCCAAGCTGACGTTGAAGCCAAGTAATTACAACTGCTAACCCAAACGAAGAGGTTCATTAAAAAAATAATCAAAGCTTCAAATTCTCAAAGAACTCTCTTGTATCAACTCAAAGTAGCAGAAAAACATTTTTTCCCCTCTAGATATAGGTGCCTTCAAATAATCTGGATCTGTCCAATGCACTTTCATTCATACATTGTACCAAACACAAAACGTACTGTTTCCACTTAGTCCACTTTATTCCCCACTGAGGAATCTACCAATGTTCCTTGTGAGGCTTTTATATTTCTATGGGCACTTTTGCTTAAACATAATTCAAATTTCAACAGTCTGTGGGTTTATAGGATATTTGGGATCATCTCTGAATGACTTACCTAATCCAATATAAATTCATGTTTTAAACTAAAGACTGCAAGTGCAAGTTTCAGAAAACAGTTACATTTCATGCTAGTGTTTTAAGTCTGTTTAATAGCCAGTTTAATGTTAATAGCTTTAAGTCAAACGTGTCAAATTACAAGTACACTGAAGATTTAGAACAGGCATTTTAAACCAGCTTTTATTATTTTAAGCATATGAAGACAGTAGAAAGTGATAATGTAGCCAAACCAGATATAATAATATTAATCACTGCATAAAATTCATTGAAATTAATATATCAGGTAGCAAGGAAATGTGTACTACTGTACTGACAAAGAAGAAAATTTAAAAGTTGGAAACAGATTGGTGTTTGAAAATCTGAGTACTGGTTGATCAGAACATGTAACTTTAGTCAGAAACTGAAAAAGTCTTCCATGCTACATCATTCTACCTATGTGATCAAGAACTACGCTGATAAATAGATAATGTATGTAGGTTCTGGGAAGTGTAAAATAGCACCATTCTTATTCAAAGGCTGATGCTCTGAGCACAGCTTTGATCTCAGGTTGTGATTGCTTCCTCACTCATCACTCCCCACCTGAGTGCTTAAAGACTAAATTACTGTTCCACTTTCCATTGCAGAAGAGAAAATGAATAGCTTCTATCCAAGCCTCTGGTTTGTAGATCTCCCTCCACCGAGACGTGCATGTTGTCATCTTTACTGCTGCCCAATTTCATTGCTCTGTGTACTACTCTGACTAGAAGCATCTGCCCAAGTTGAAGTTGCTGGACTTGAGGATTATTTTTTTTTATTACTGCAAGTAAGAGGGATGATTACCAAATGCTTCCCAGCCAATACTGACATTAGCAAGTAGCATGGCCAAGTAGGACTGAATCTGCAGATAAAAACAGCATGAAGGACCAAATGCCCACACAAAGCATAGTGAGAGGGGCTTATTTTAAACAAGGTCTAGTCAATCCTACAGATGGAGTATCTCTTAGTGACCGAAGCACAGTAGGTGTGCTGCTGGGGCACATCTTCTGGTTCAGTTTGACTTGAAAGGAACCCTGTTAGTACACTCAAAACACTACATAAGGCAAACTCTTTTTCCTTGATACCCAGGATTGATATTAACTATTGCCATCCAATACTCACTTGTAATTATCAAATCAGAGCAATCACTAAAATGTAGTTTCCCTATGACTAAGTTACAGATATTAATCATTGGTCATTCTTTCCAAGGTACAGATTAAGAATTTCATCCAAGGATTTAAACTGTTATTGTAATTTCAGATAAATTTAAAAATGTAGTTTAGTCTACAGTTTTCAGAGATCATTTGATACAAAGGCTATGACAAAGTTCAACTGAACCTCATAATAACATGCCACTATTCTATTTAATCATAGTCACCAGGAGACTGGAAAGTAATTGTTCCATATTTATATATAAACAGCAGCAGCTTTAGAAAGTGAGCTTTCTGCTAAGTCTGAGTTGCGAAGGTCAAGAAGATGAGAAAACAGAGATGGAATGTCTCAGAGAAATGACTTGAACATAATTGGAAATAAAACACTAATCTTTCAGGTACAGAGGAATTTTTAATTTTAGAGTTTCTTGCCACCAAGAACCACATCCAGAGAAAAATAACAACCATGCTCTTATGTACACATCTTAATGCAAATCAGCATTACCTAGATGTAAATCGGTCATTCCCTAACTAAGCTTCTGTGTTTGCTAAAATTGGGAGCATGAGAACAAACTGCTTTGCATAATGAAGAAAATGAAAACTTCAAAATTATCTATTTTAAAATGCCAAAGATGATAAAATACCACACTCTTCCTGAAATTGCCTCAATATCTTGTTTTTTAAAAGAGGAACAGACAAAAGTTAAAGGTCCAGTCACCTAAAGCTTCATAGTTATGCACTACTGCACTGTCCTGCCCGAAACAAATTCTATAAAAAGACCAGCACAGTGAAGCCACTTTGCTTCTCATAGTTTTGTGGCTCTTTGATTAGTACTTGTTGGAAGGGGGAAATTGGGCAAGGTCTTGAGAGTGTTAAGTTTCCAAAAATCACTGTTTTAGGGAAAAAGATGGGAAAAGCAGATAAAGTGAGAAAAACTACCTACATTCATAATGACTCGTAAATACATGTTTGTCAGATTAATATGCATGGCAAGTCCAATCATATAGCAAAATGTGTGCCTTCTGATTTAATTCAAGTTAAATATCTGTCTACTAAGCTGCTGTAGCATATGATTTACGCACCAGGGAAGTAATATACCAGCTAAGTAGCAGTTCAATTTAATGGATTTTCAAGGACTCCAGTACAAAAATGCTAGATAGAGCATAGCACTCTAGCTTCATCAAAACATGAAGTAGTGTGTTAGTAGATAAACAAAGTCACATTAACAGTTCAGAACTTCAGATATCTCCAGAGCAAGCAATCCTGATGAATAAATATCTAGTAAGACTCAGATTAGCTTCACTCATGGCCAAGATTTACAAAAACAACTTCCCAATGCTAGACGCTCCAAAACATTTAAAGACCCTGCAAGTGAACTGTTTCCACAGAAGCTGCCAGCAGCTCAGTATTTCTGGAGACAAGGCCAATTATTTAATTATTAATATTAAAACTGAGAGGCCAGCATTTCAAACCAGAATTAAACAATAAACATAATTTCTTCTTGAAAAAGACAAAGGGCTCAGCTGAGCCAATGAAAGCCACACACTTCTTCATATAAGAACCCTGAAACAGTGAACATGACTGTCAGGCTTCATCAGAGAAGTCACAAGTGACATGATGAGAGAACCTGAAAGACTGAAACAAAATTTCTTCTGGGGTCAGAGCTCAAATGTGTGACTCAAGGGTTGTTTTTCCACGGTGCATGCTCTGTTTTAGTTAAAGGCAGACTTCAGACCTGTCTGATTTAAGCCCAAATCTAATGATTTTTTTTCCTTTCATCTCTCATTCTAGACCTGTTTAGAACATGTAGAAATAAAACAAGATGGGAAAATCAAGTTACTTGCCTGTAACTTGAAGATACATACAAAGATAAGTAAAGACAATTTGTAAGTATTTTACATAAGCCACCTATTTATGACACAATAAAATGCTGCCAGCAAGCAACTTAGAAACTGAAAGTTCAGCTATGGCTTGAATAGTGTCTCCTATTGAAAACTGAATTTAAGCTATAACATAAATAATATTCACAACTGCAAGAAAGCAACTGTCTACACTATCTGTGCTGCTCAAACCAGACCCATTCTGTGCCCATTCAAGCACCAGGAGTCATTCCACTGACTTGAATGTACTTAAGATCATGTCATCAAAACAACAGTGCTCATTCTAAAACTTTTTTCATGCTGTAGGTTTGTACAAATTAAAACCAACACTGAACACAAGAAGGACAATGGGGATCATTTTGGTTTTAAATTAAGACAGTCTCTTTCAGTCTTTTCAAAAAATATTTCTACCAAAATTTTTCTTGATTAAATGTAAATACATTTTCTTTGGCATAGCTTGGGCTACAGACTGGGATCAACACATTTTAGAAATCTTTTTCTGTACCTTCTGAAATTTATGCTAGTGATTAAGCTTTTGGATATTTATCAACAACTACTTATGTTTTCTCTTACTATGGTCTGGCTAAAAGATTAAACTTTTCACTGAAAGGCTGCAGTAGTATTTAGCCAAAATCTCATTTAGTTTCAAAACCCAGCTTAAATATTACCCCTCTCTCATATTTCCAAAAGAAATGTGAATCCTGGAGTTTTCCTTCTTCCAGTGAAGCTGCTTCTAAACTCTGTGTTAGGCAGACTCTGCCTTCTTTCCAAAGGATTGATGTGCCTAATATTTGTTTTTAAATGAGCTGCACTAGCAGACTGAAGTTGCTCCCAGTGATATCAATGGCAAAGTTCCCACAAACATCCTTACAGAACCAGGGCCCAAGCATCTCTGCAGCAGGACAACATACCTTGCAATAGAACACTTACTATTAGGACTGTGAATAGTACTAGATACTCAGCGCTCTCTAGCTTTGCTTAAATAAGGGCCAAGGTGAAAAATACAGCACTCAGACAAGATGACCCCAGAGCAGTTCATTTCCAATTTTTGTCAGAAAGTTAGCGACTGAGGATCAGATTCTACTTTTAAAATTTGCAATGCCCAATTATCTCCCTAAGTCTTTAGTTTAGCCTTGGGGGAATGGGCACAACAATATTTAGAGCCAACGTAAAAGCAATTTTATAGCATATGGATAAAACATATACTATGAAATTGGGTATTGCTATTACCACTGAGAGTAAAGTTTCACATACAAAGTGTACAAGCCTATTCTAAAGAACAAGAAAAAAGGCTTGCAATGGTATGGATTTACCAGTAGGAAGAGAAGAAACTAGATAACAAAAAACCCCAGTAATTTTAATCCCTGTCCTCTGACTTCCTGCCACAGTGGTGATACTACTTATACTCCCAGCATAGTGAAATGTCTACTTTGGAGCTTACAGATGCTGAGAAGCTGCATTAAGCATTCCAGTGGCATCAGTGTTGAAAGGCTGAGATGAGCTGGCAGTATGGTGAGGAAGAACTGTACCTGCTGTATGGAGGGAAAGGAATTCATTCTCGAACTCATTCCTCCTGTGCACAGCTTGACTGCTCCATCACATTTTTCTGTTTCTTTACTTGTTTATGTGTTTTATATAAACGTCTTGTTCAATAATTTAACTTAAATAAAGCACTGCCTTATGATAGCGTGAAATTCTAACAACAGCTTTAATGGTGAAGGATGATTCTACCTGCACATTCTCTGAGGCTTGGTGCTTTTGGGGGCAGGGGAGTGGTTGGGGAATGTTTTCAGGTTTTTTGTTTGGTTGTGTTTTTTTTTTTTTTTAAAAGATTGAAGTTTTACTAAAATCCTCTTCATGAACACTCCTCTGTGCTTAAAACAGTAAAAGGGAAAGAATATCTTGCTAAAAAGTCTGGAAATGCGACAGAAAATACTATTTCATTGTAACTGCTTTTTAAAGTCTTGCAAGCAAGACGCATAGGTGACAAGTCTTTAAAAAGATTTTTTTTATCCCTTCTTTCATCATATGTTCCACTATTCCAAACAAAAGCCTCTTTTTATTCTTTGTTTAGTAACCTAATAATTGGTAAAATTCTTGTCATAAATCAAGTCCTTTCAGCATTATTGGAGCACGTTCTCATGAAACTATTTCTCTCTTATTCATTGAAAGTTTCTAGAGGTCCTTATGATCTCCAGAGAAAAAATATGCTACAGAAGTACTGTCAGCATCCTTAGCAAAGAAACCAGGATAATCTGTAATATTTTCTTAAAGTTTTGTTAGTGTCCTTTATCATGAACACCACATGGTGAAAGAATTATTTTGCCAAACTGACAAGCTAACAAATGAATGGACTCATTTGCAGGAAATAAACAATCTTGCTTGTTTATCTATGGACACAATTGCAGCTCCAGTGACATACTGGAGGAGACTGGAAGCATAATCTTTGAGGAACAGCAGCTTTATTACAAAAAGCAAGAATGCAGCATAGTTTATGGCTACATAAGATCACAGTCAGAGGCAGTGGAATTATAAAGCCCAGCAAATCAATACGTGCACTGAATGAAGATTCCATTGCTTAAGGAGTAATAGAACAAAATTAAATGAGAAAGGATATAGTTCAATTCCTTCATTGAGCACTAGGAGCCTCTATCATAGAGGGGCAAGCGAGACACTTTAGTAGCTTTGGCAGGCCATGCATTAACATAGACCTCAGGATTATTCAGTAACACACAAAAAAATTTGATGACTGTGGGCCACATGAGATGAATGAGAGGCTGAGGTGCAGGTGCCTAATCCTTTACTAGTGAGATAAATAGCATCCAATAGGTTTGCAAGGGCAACATCACTTTTCTAACAAATTACTTCCTTCTCATCCCCTTCCCCAGTATCCAGACTGGATAATTGCTCTAATAATGCTAAAGAAAGGGTAAAGAGGTATGAATGCTCCCAAGAGTCACATCTATCAGGAAGCCTCCTAAAAGCTAACAAAGCAAGAATTTTGGGCAGGTGAAACTTCATGGCACCATTTTATAAGCAATTCTGCACAGCACTTGCAAAATGTCCCTTTGTTTTCATTTGGCTGCAGTGACATGCCCACACTGAGGTGACTGCAGGATGGAGGATATAAGGAACAATATCCTCAGCTAGATATGGCCAACCTTTCCATATGCGGGTTTAAACACACCAAGGACACAATCCAGGGGGCTATCAATTCACATATTTATGTGTGAGCAAAATGGGACCTAGCACATTGTTGGGTACTGCAAAAAAATTTGTTGGTCACTATCAGATAAATGGGCTAATGATGAGATAAAGTAGCATACAAGACTTGACACAATACTTAGTGTTCCTATACAATATATTATACAGAATTAGAAAATACACTGATATACTATAATATTCTTCATCAAGAGATCTCTTATGACTCACAGTTGTCATTATCCTCATTTTACAATGGCTGCTCTCAGGAGAGTCTGGCTAAGAATGACATGGGACTCCTGACTCAGATTTTCCTGATTCTTTTTAATTTAAATTATAACCTTAATGTTATTAATGTTATGTTATGTTAGTGTGATTATTTGTATTTAATTTCCTTTTGAGATTTTTCTTTAATAGTGATATAATTTGAACTGACATAGTAACATGCTTTTCATATACTTCAGCTGAAATTGTGCCTAAGGGCAGTGAAATTCTCATCCATAAGCTCCATAAGGAAAAAAAAACTCTGGTGCTCAGAAGCCAAACACCTGCTAGAACTAGTGGCAGATCCAGATTTTTAAGAGAATTCCTGTTGCATAATGAAAACACAAAGAAGGGAAATGTGTGGGGCAATGGAATGGTATTAAAACCACGGTACTTAAGGGAAAAAAAAGGATCCTAAACCACAATATAATTCAGAGCTAAATACTGAAGATTGACATTAAAGATGTTCACAAGTACAATTATAAACAAAGACCTTTATCATGCAGGAAAGGCTGAACAGTGACTATCATACATTGCAAGGCATCGCCATGCCTTTCATTGCTAATGACAGGGAGTTTTCTCCCTGCCCTCAATCTCGGTACATCTGCTTCTGATTCAGGTGGCAGGGGAAAATTGGCAAGTATTCAGCCCTCAAAAAAGCCTGCCTAGCACTAGTAATTTTTCTTCACTGCATACTGTTTATGCAATATTGTCATCAGCAACAGCATGGTGTTGATCGTGAACTGAACAGGCAGATGAAATGTATGGAATTGCTCTGCTACTGTAAATGACTACAAATTCTCCTGACAGAAATAGACCTGGAAACAGAGAAACTTTCAGTCACCAAGAGCTGGAATAATTTCTGACTAAGAAAATACACTTTTTGTGCATCTATTTTGAAAATCAAACAGCCCAAAACTCAAGTACAAGAACCAAGAGAGTATGCAAGTAAGCAACTTTGACAGACTAGGGAGATAGAAAGTTTCTGACAATCAACATCTACCATCACTCAGTCAATGAGACTCTCAGAGTCTGGTAAATGCCATATAAACAAGTATAATCCAGTAATATGAAAAGTAAGGTGACAAGATTCCTCATCAGAAATGAGTCAAATCATTTTGCCTTTAAAAAACGATATATTTATGTTATCCACAAAGGTCACTCAGCTATACTACAATAACTAAAACAACACAAGAGGCAAGAAAAATCTTTATTGATCAGCAGTGTTTGCTGACCTACTTCAGTAACTTCCACAAATAAATACACATAGATAAGGCTGTGTAAAGGCTTATGCATGTACAGATTAACAGAGTGAAATTGCTCAAGTAAATGGAGAACTGACCTCAGTGGCGCCAGAATTTCTCTTGTACGTTTCAAAGGCACTAATATGACCTGTACAACACTGGCCACAGATCTGCAGCAAGTTCCTCACTTTTTAAAGTAGGAAACATTTTCTAAAAGATTCAGTCAGTTTAGAGTGTATCAAGGAAAAGGGAATATACCTAATATATACATTATTTCCACATTTAATTACCTTCATTGCTAAAATTCTGTATATTTTTGCTCTGAATTTGCCTAGCTTCTGATCTAGGCCTTTGAATTAACCTGTAGTGTTGTTCTGTACTATATTACACTGTCCTTTATTATCAAAAATAATTTTCTCCCGTTTCCTCAAACAAGATGGGAAAGGTGGTGTGTGGTGGCCTAACACCACCCACAAATGACAAAAATACTTATAAACACACTCCTGGTACTGCTGTTCTGTGGAATAGGAGAGCTTGGGTTAATAGTGGTCTTCATCCACCCTTTTGAGCATGACCATCTTGTTAATATGTCTTCAAAGAGGGGCTGGGGGCATGCCCCAAAATTCTAGTCAGAGACAGACCAACTTGAATACAAGTGTAAATAATCAAAATGGTTCTCCTCTCTCTTACCTCTAGCTGATGAATACTTTCTCACCTGAAAGAAATTAGACTGTAGAAAATGCCACAGCTAGATGTTCACTCTCAGGCTAACTCATGATTTACAACAGCTCAGCACATGAATGTGTCTAACACATGGTGAAGAAAACGTGATTTTCCCACTGTTAGTTTTCCACCACTCTTGATAATTTTAGTGATATTAACCCAGTTCATCTACTCTTCTTTCTCCATTGCAATAAGTCTCTTTGCGGGGTTTACAGACTGAGCAGCCTAGCACACTGACTCGGTCAGGCACATTTTCACAATAAGGAAGCAGTTAAATGGTCATGGCTCTGCTGTAGGAATGTTGGTTTAAGGCTATTAATAAGGCACATGAGGTGAATGCCTTTCAGCCAAGCCAAGCACCCTCCACATGTGCACACCTGTTTCAGCATAATTTTAAAGAGAAATTCCCGAAAGAAACTGTTCATAGCACGCAGTCTCTAAGTCAAATGCACTTTGGCAAATAGTCTAGAGCTTTTAACCTTTTTGTGCTTTACTGATGTCAGGAATACTGATACACCAACCACCAGGTAAAGCATGCTACTTCCTAGTAAGCCATTTTTCCCAAAAGACATTATCTTTGTCTTATTATCCTCTCTGTTGTTCTCATCTATCACTGTGAGATCATTGCCTGACTATCTTGATCCTTCCCACCTGATCTGCTGCTGCTCAAATGCCTTCCCAGACCCAGGCCCACTGTTCAAACACTGCAACTCACTTCTCCAAGCATGCATCCACACAGTTACATATTTAATTCAGCCTCATTTAAATCTCAGCTTAACTATTCCCTCAGTTCAGCGATGCCAGTCTTGATATCTTTGGTCCATCCATTTTCTCATTTCCTTTTTATTTTTTGGGGGAAACAGGGGATGGTTGTTCTCCAAGTGTACTTTGTCTCTTGCCAGTGAAAGCATCTCAAGCAGGGCAAGGTTTTAACTGTGTGTTGTATTGAGCCAGACACACTGTCCAGCATTAACAAAGCAAAGGCTGACTAGAAAAAGTTCAATAAGTAAACAAAAAGCAAATAATGTAACAAAAGAAGCAGAAGCACACACACCCCACCCCACAGTCCCCCCAGAAAAGGACTCCTAATCAGAAAAGAATAAATATGAAAGAGGACCTACCATTAGTCTGAAGATTGTCGTTGCTGGTCACAATTCATCTACTAGCATTAACTGACAGTATTTCACATGTACACTTACTAATAAGCCACTACTTAGATAACTATGCTTTAGCTGTAAAAAAGCAGAGCAATTAAGAGCTCACATGACAGGCACTGCAGGCATCTGTTCACTGACAACTTAAGACTAATGGTCATTAGTTTAATGACTCTCATTTTTGTTCTTCTCCATGCTGTGTACAGTAATGCTGGAGGACTGATATGGTGAAGGGGAAAGGGCTCTTACTGAGGTGAGAAAAGATAAACACAGGATCTGCTGCTGGAAAGAATGAAATAAATCCTCTGAATGAACTGGAATTGCTGAAATGTTAAAAGACACAGCTGAGCAAGTTAGCCATCCTTTAATCAGGATAGTTTCAACTTTATCACCCATCTTCCATAACCAGCCAAAAAATTTCATCAAGCAGTTTTAAAATGAGCCAGATTACAGAAAGACAATCAACAAACTGACAACAGAAAAAGGATGAAAAATGGAGAACACTGAAGAATATCTGTAATTTGAAGGCAAGACATTGTCTAGTGTTTTGGAATTTAAAATAAAATATGATGCCCTCTTAAATGCTCTGCATTTTCTTTTTAAATATTTTAGGCACCAAGTGTCTTCACTGTGACTGATCTCACTAACATACTATTTTTAACCCTCTAATGGTCTATATTTCAAATGCAACCAGTAGCAAGTATAAGCAATTAAAACAGGTATCACAGAAGGAACACTGAAAGATAGGCAATGTGATTATATTCCTGGTCACCCATCTTGTATTCTCGTTCAAACAGCTGAAGTTGAGTGAATTGCTTCACTATGTGTGCATTACTCTGGGAACTTGGCTACTGTATCCACAATATGCAATTTGCCAATACATACCACCTGCATGTTGAGGGAACGGAAGACCTTCCTGTGGAAGAATATCTTCCCATCCTGTGTGGGTGTACAGAAGCAGATGTGTATGTACAATGGATAGCTCCCAGGACAGATGAATTGAGACATGTCATAAGTCATGCATTGCTTTCCAATTATGATTATCTTTCTACGGGAGATTTAACAGAACAATTTTAGTCCTTCAGAATACCACATTGGAGTTTATGATGGCATAGCAGATGGCTAGCAAGATAAACAGTCTTGTTTCCTTCTCTTTTCTAGCAGTTTGAAGAATGTAACTGTAGGTGATAACTTTTCAGCATGTACCTAGTTACCAGCATTTCACAGAACCTACCAGCAACTAAAAATTAGACACACAACTGAACACTAAAAATAGAGGCTGTAGTCAAGCTACTGGAAAGCTCTCCTACCTTGAGCAGTACAGGAAGGGTTGTGGAGGGACTGACTCTTATTGCTACTGGTACAATCAAATCTCTTAAAGCATGTCTTGCATGCAAAATGAGCAATTAGCTCTAAGTGACACAGACATCTTTAGAAGGTGAGTCATTCAGCCTGCCCTGCTTCAGCAAAGTAGAAAGCACCACTATTTTTCTCAGAAGTAGGACAGCTACTAAGGAACAGCTTTTCAAAAGCAGCTTTTATATACTGAATTCTAAAAGAGTGCACATAACCTTGGTTTGTCCACTTGACCTTGTCTTTTGAAAAGCTGTCATGCTTCTTGTAGGACATACTCTGCTCACTACTTTTAAAAAGGGCAAGGGGAAATGCACAGTTCCCAATACATGCCTGATTTCTAATCAACAGGCAAAATCACCTATTCTTGCATACCTAGCAGATTCTCTTTTACTGCTACCATTCGCACATAAGGTTAAACAGAATTCTTGACAGCATAGTTTAATTTTAAAGATTTACAGAAGGGCACTATTCCTACAGAATATTTTTCAAGTATTCCTGAGCACTTTTGGATGGATCTGTGGCAATAACCTCCCCTGAATTTTCTTATCCGCAGTCAGCTCTTAGTTTGCCAGTACAAGCTAATGTGAGCTAGGAGGCCAACCCTAACAGTTCAATATCTAAAGCTTTAGCATAGTTCCAGATTCTCATATGTTTGTCTTTAGCATTCTAAGACTTTTCAAAATACAGACAGAATCCAAGAACAATGCACTGTGCAAAGGCAGGGAAATAAATTTATCTGCCCTTTTATTTAATTGCAGAGGATTCCTTTTGCCCTTTATAGCTACAACTTCTCAGGCTGAAGACAACCATGACACTAGAAACTACTGAAACTAGAACCTACACGATCTGGTGAATTTGCAAACAGTGGTGTGAAATACCATGCTCTTAATGATTCAGTTGATCTATTCTTGTCCTGCATAATTATACATCTCTTCACATTCTCCACTGCTTTACAAATTGTAAACAATAAGACAGTCTCAGACTCACAGTTAAGCCATGCTGAAGTTAACTGTGGCAGTAATCCTATTTTCATTCGCACTTTTTACAGGCCTGGCTTCCTCTGCACTCTATACAGAATAAAATGTTATTATATGAAGCCTAAACAGCATCCATTTTAAATAACAAGACCCGAATATAAATCTTAACCTGTGTATTTCTATGCAAGTTTGGCTGTACTTGGAATTATCAGTCCAGAACATCTCTATTTCAGAGCCCAGTCCTTTTTGCCAAGAGAGATGTTCTTTTATCCTGATTATAGTGAAAAAAGCCAGCTTGCTGGCCTGACTCAGGCTGTAATTATTCTGTGCCTTTATACAAGCTTTTTATAGTTCCTGGTAGAAAGGCTGAAGGGAATCTTACACATCCACACAAGGTCTGACATTTGTTGCCCTCTTGGAGAAAACCATCCAAAAATGACTGAGTGAGATTTGTCTCTTCCCTATGTGCTTTTCCTTTTAGAGATAAGATGATGCATACAGCAATTTCCCTCATTTTGTGTTACTCCAGCTTTAATAACAGAGGAAGGGGCTGACTGCAAATTGTTCTATAAAAAATACGACCATTTTCTCAAAAAAGTCTGATTACCTACTAAAATAAAATCCTCAAAGAAGTAACTACACACTTTAAAAGGAAGTAGGGACAATAATAAAATCGCCAAGTCAAAATGCCTATGCCAAGAAGATTTAATATGGTCTCTGAATCTCAAAATAAGCCCAAACCATTCGTTCCCACCATTTACAAACACAGAATCATTCCAAATTGCCTAGAAGCCATCAGAATCCAAACCAATCACCAGCATTTCAGAAATTAATCAAATGGCTCATGCAGACTGGGAAAACACAGGGCTGTGCTGCCCTCCTGGTTTTGCTCCTTCAGCATCAAGCCAAAACCTGATACCTGTTCTAAATCAATGTGTTCCATACTACTGATTCCTAGGAGGCTGGGAGTCGAAGACATGCAGAAAAGGGAGAGCCTTTCTCCCAGTTCTTTACAAGGTATAAAAAAATATATTTAAAAATTAAGCAATATAACAGGAAACGTTGCACTTGAATCCTCAAGTCTACTGTGAGTGGACAAATAGAAAAACAGGGCACCTCACTTAAATATTCCATCTACTGCTACTATTTTTCTCCTCGTGTATATGGAAAACAGCCAACTTGTACCACTTTCAGAATAATATTCAAGGAACAAAGTTAGTTATGTACAGCTCATTTTAAACAAAGTCAAAATACAGAAACCAAATTCAACTTCAGTTGAGAAATGTTTTAAAGAAATTAAAATTAATAGAATGAACCTTTCTTTATAAATCTCCTCTTATAATTTCTTTTAGTTAAAGATAACAACATATTGGATTTAAGTCCATACATAACATATCAAATGCTTTTTTTTTTCCAGAGGCTCTATTCATAGTAGCTTGTATTTGCAACATATGCAGCAAATTATACTATTAAACACTTAATCCTAACAAAGTTTAAATTTCACCCCTAACAATAAAGCTTGCACAAATCTTGCTATACTTGAAATAGGATTCTAAAAATAACCAATAAAAGTCATAGGTAGCTATCATGATAATTAATAATTGAACATTTGAGATGCAAATTTAGGTGTTTACATTGAAATGTTCTGATGAAATATTAAGAATTATTATTTTTTTCAATTGGTTAAGGATTAAGGTTTTTCTGTGTAGAAGATGTAGGAAAATAACAGATAGGTGAGACCTCTGTGAGTCAGTTGACATGTCTCTGAAAAATGTGAGTTCTTATGTGGCCCCTGTAGCAGCCATGAATAGACTGATCCCACTGAAAGCCTTTGCAACTCCAGCACCTTGCGGAAGAGCAAGGTGTTAAGTGCTCCTTTTAAAAAAAAAATGTGCTAGCTTTTCTCTGCAAAGGCATATACACTTTCACAGATTACTAGCTATCTTTGGTTTAACTTGGAGATGCAGATGTAATTTTTCAGAATATAGAAGTCTAACTCATTCAAACCCATCAACCTTAGACACTGAAAATATCACCAAGAATTTGGGTCCTTCATCACAAGGACAGGTTAATGGAACTGGATCTGCCTTGTATCACTTGGGAATCACATTATTATAAAAATTAGTAAACTGCATAAGTAGCATGAAATAATTTTATGAAGGGGGTTGAAGTCGTCTGATTTTGAGAAGAGCTGGGGAAGAAGTAGCAGGTGCAAGGATGTTGTACCAGGAAACTCTTCTCTCAGAAGACTGCATAGAGTTGATGACATGGGAAACTTGGGTTGCCAACTTTCTAAAGAGTATATAACCCTGAAACTCTGGGAAAATGAGTTGGATTATGAAGGTTGAAGAGAGGCCAGCTCATTACTGAAAGATAATTTAATTGAATTTTACCATTTTTATCTGGATGATTACTCTCAAGATGAAGGGCTAGTGCCACTTTTTCATTGCTGCTAGTCTGTTTTTTCACTTTTCAGCTCCCTTCTTTCACAGATCCATCTGGAGCTAAGAAAGCACATTAGTGTAAATTCCCCACAAAGGACTGCTTTTGTGCAGCCAGCTATGCTTTCTCCACACTTAATACAGCTTTTCTTGAGAGGAGTTCCTTAGGACTCAATATCCTTACTCTCAGAGTAAGGCATTCTTGAAGAAAGTAAGACAATATTGAGTGGTAACAGTGGAACCTAAAGGTTGGCTTTGACTATCCTGATCCAGACATGCACATCACTAGTTAATGTTTGCATAATTCTTTCACATTTTGTGCCAGAGGAATCTCTTACTTCATAAGTTAAATTTTATTCATAGCTGAAGTCTACATTCAAAATAAGACTGGGCTATTATGGAGGCAAAGACTTATAAAAATTGAAAACTCCCTTTGAAACACACGCTTTCCAGTAAAAGCAGCTAGCAAAATGCAAAACACGGTCAACATTCCAACACCATGATGTCAATTTTCATATGCACAGACAAAATGCTACATGTAGAAATCAACTCTATCTTCCTTATTTATGGTGTGCTTGTGTTTCCCTCTATTTTCATTAGCAGAACTGCACCATGCAGTGGAGAGTGTAACCCCTTAAAAGGTTCAAAGGAATCTTCTGAACATAGTGAATCTGGCAAAAAGTCACATCAATTTTTAAAAAGTGAATTTCCATGTTCTGCTTCAGTTCTCCTGAAAAATAGCATACATGCTCTAAGGACTGGTTTTGATGTTTCCCTCTGCAGTAGTTCAGAGAAATTCCTGCCAACAGGGATGGTCTGGAACACCTGATAAAATGGTCTTCAATGACACACAATAAAAAAGTGACATGAAAAAATGGAAATCACTTCAAATTTTGCAAGGTTTATAAAGCAACAGGAAAATTATCTTTCTATTATCTCTGCTCTTTTTTCCAGAGGGATAAATACAGCCAATTTTCAAGAAAACTAACAGCTGCAGTCACAGTTTGAAATGCCATCTGTCCATAGCAGTTACATGAAGAGATGAAATGATTCACACCACACAACAGGAAATATGATAACCAACTAGTTAGCACTAATGAAAGTCAGCCTCAGTTTGCTTCCTATGGGCAGGTCTTACTCAGGAAAGACTCCCACTGATGTCTCAGGCAAAGTGCCTGCAGACTTCACTGGCACTGTTAGTCAAGTGCAGAACATTGTACTGTTGAAGTAGAAAGCGTGAATTTTACAAAATAAGGTCCCACTTGTGGCACAGTAATCTCATGAAGTCCACAGGGCTCCTCAGCCTGGATCTTTTTCAGGACTGAGGTTTTATAGTGCCTAAGCTGAGAATCCTTATACTACCACTGATTTAATGTGAACTTTTGGCATAAAAGGAATGATAGGACACTCCTTCAGTACAGCTGAAGAGGACAAGGTCTTTTCCTCAGTGTTCTCAAGGACTGGCTTTAACATTTGAAAAAATAAAAAAGAAAGTCTACAATTCCTCCATTTTCCCCATTTTTAAATAGTGGCTTCTATGTGACATATGACAAATGGCTCACAGAGGTCTAAATTCAGCAAGAAAAATAAGCAATTATAAACAAATACATCATTGGTGTTTGCTAAGGACATAATTCAAGCAAGTTCAAAAGATCAGAACAAGACCCACGTGTTCTGTTATCCCAGCTAAGGCCCTTCACAAGATGGTTATCTACAGGAAGAAATTTTCTCCAAGAAAAGTTTAGTGTTCCCAGTACATCTCTGTTGCCCTTGTAGAAACTGTGCAAGTTGTTGGGTTTTTTAAATAAAATTCAGCTTATAAATAAAAATTTAAAATATACAGAAAGTTTTCCCTTTCAAAGCAGCACTGCTATTTAAGACTAGGTAAAGATTTAAAAGGTTGCAAGTTAAGAACAGGTGATACTAACAGGATATTTGAAAGGCCCATGAGACTTGCAACATTAGAGTAAAATGTATTTGCCTACTGATCTAATTGCTTACTAATTTTCAAATCTATTCCCACTGGCTAAGTAATGGCATTTTAAGCCCAGCTCCCAGCATTAAAAATACATTTATAGTTTCCTCTTAGCAGAAGATAAACAGCTGCATGGTAAAACTCCATACATTAATTAAGATGGCATTCTGGAGGTTTTCTTATAGTTTTAACCAACCTATTGTGTTCTAAATTTAACTGAAAGAGGTAGGAAGAGGAAATGGGGAAAGCATTTGGGTGTGCAGTTTCACACCAGGGTGAAGGCAAGTGCTCACTCATGCAGGGAAAACATTTGGAATATTTGTGTCTTACAGAAGGACTGACCACATACTGAAAGTGGAATCTAAGCCAAGTCTTATTTTATAAAATATCAGAAGCCATTTCTCTATTTATCTTGCTGGAGAAAATACTAGTGTTTGTTTAAAAACAAGGAACTACTCCAGTAAGTGAAAAAGATGGCCCAAATTTCCTTGCATACTTTAAAAATCATTCCAAAACTTTAAAATCTGAAAATGCACCAGAAACATAGTAAAAATGTCTGTAAAGAAAAAATTTAACAACAATGTTGTAAAAAAAATACAAAATATTCCAAGCAGACACAAAGAATCTCAGAACATAGGTACCTATGTAGGTTTTGAGCAAGTTCTTATGCTTCCAGGACATATCTCCAGATACACCTGGAGTCTGGAAAATGTATTTCTTTAATGTTAGTATTTAAATGATGAGTCGTAAGTGACAGCAGGTCTAGAATTGGTTCTAACTTCCAGTTCAACGATCCTCAAGTGTAGCTCCAAGGAATATCAACTTGACATAAGGACAGCTGAACTGGTTCAGACCAAGGATCCATCTAGCCCATCAGCTTCCAACAGTAGTCATAACTGGACACTGAAAAAGCGTGCCCAGAGCAAGTATGTATAATACTTCCCTGGAATACTTTCCTGAACTCACCTACTTTCCTTAGGCGGCTGCTGTTTGTGTATATAACAGTACTTAGTGGATCTTCCCAGAAATCATCCTGTATCCCCTGAAATCCATGTAACCTTCTACTCAAAAAATTATGGCAAGAAGTGCCAAAGATCATTACATGGAGGACAACCACCTTCCGTTGTTTTGAATCTGTCTCCTAGTAGTTTTATTTAATGGCACTCAGTTCTTAGGCTGGGAGAAACAAGTGACTGATCCCTGTCTAGCCTTTCCACCCCATTCATGAAAGGATCAGAACTGTAAACAGTGCTCAAGCATGGGCAAACCAGGAATTCACACAGTGAAAGGATGCTATTCTCTGCTTTGGTTTACACCTTCCCTCCATAGCATTTCCTACCATTCAATTTGCACTGTAAACTGCTGCCAAGCTCTGAGCTGGCTGTTCCATGAAAAGACTCGCTTGACAATCAATGGTTTAGAAAAGTGTAATTGTTAGTCACAAAGCACCTTATATAAATAACGTTATAAAATCAGGTCACAAAAACAGAGTCTGTTCCAGCAGTCTTATCAGTTAATGGCACTAGTAAAATCCCTACATAGCACACACAACACATCTCCAGAGATAGATGTATTCCCTCTTCTGCTTTCTAACAAAAGTCCTGATGAGATGACCTGAAGGAATCAGTAATATGTTGGATGTACCTGGCAGTTTCCAACTAGAACATCATCTAGCAAGCAGGCAACACTCAAGACACTATTATGCTATTGGGTTTTTTTCAGCCAAGATCCGTGTTAGTCAACCAGGGAACAGTTTAAAACTATTTGGAGACTCAAGAAAACAAAACACCAAATGAGTAATGAGACCTTGAAAACATCTAATAAAAGACTCTTAAGGGAGGAAGTCAAATTATATTTTAGCATATTTCATTTGTAATACACCCACAGAGAGCACCGAGCTTGTTTAGCCTTCTGCTTCCACACCACTGCTATACCAGCAAGAGGCTGCAGTAGCTGGGAAAACAAGGAAAACTCTCATTAGAGGAGGCAAATCTAAATGTATTGGAACCAGATCTTGCATTGCCCTTTCACATTTCTCCATGCCAGTAGATGGCCTGGAGCAGACACATACACAAGCAGGGAAATTGCAACAAAAGGGGGGAACTTTGGGGAGCTAGTTAATTTCTTCCTGCATCAACCAACTAGGAATAAAGCCAGTATCTGCAATCTTCTCAGAGCTTCTGCAAGGTGCAGGCCAGGAAACATTTATTGCCAAACAGAGCTTGAGAGAACACAATCCCTTACTCTTCGCATTCAGTGTGGGTGTGCCCCTGTCATCTTACTTCTATGATACTAAAAGGCAATAATCAGGCAGCTAAAATTCTCTTCTCTATGTCTGCATTTACTATAGAGTGACCCTCCATAGGTCCTTTCACGTATGCACACTATAAGCAATACCCTGTTCTGCTTGCATGAGCCGACGAGATTGTATACTATGAATTTTAAGCAGCTTTGATTTTTGGCAGAGCACCTGATGACAGAAAAAACATTACATAAATACAAAAATACATGTTTCTACATATAAACAAATGCTCCCCTTATTTAATGCTACAAAACAGCATCATTAACCAGTTGGGACCTCCCACCATGACACAAATGACAACAGTTAGCATACAACAACAATCTCATAATTGCAATCATAAATGCTTTTTAAATATTGTTGCACATTTCAGTTGAGCTAACTTGCATTCAGTGTGCTTCTAGAGGATCCAGAAGCATGACAAACTGACAATTCTTGGAAACCACATTTCTCAAAACAGACTGAGAATACTGTTTTCATTTTCTCTCCATAATGATGTTAAATCTAATAAATATAAAATTAGAAACAGAAATAACATTGTTCCTAAACAATTTATGTAATATGCTCTCTAGAAGGGATATATTAGGCCAAGTTTTCAGAAACTGCCCTCCTTTTATAAACACATGATGTGTGTACTTACACTTCTCAAGTATAATCCAAATATCTACACACCCAGGTACTAGAATTTACACGCCAGAAACCTATTCTTTCAAAAGAGTTTTAAGGGTGAAAGTTTTGGATTAATCAGCAAAACATGATGACAGATGCTTAGGCAGACTTTTGGAAGTGCCTAAGGCACCTAATGCCTGGTTCTCATCAGATTAATTGAAATTTACCTTGTTACTTGTTTCAAAAAATCCCACTAAGCACCTACCAATACAGTTAAGTACTTAACAGTATTTGTGTTTAACTTATTTCTCAAGTCTTACTGAAAGTCATCAAAACAAAGGCTCCACATCACACAGACCCTTCTGAAAATGCTGCTATATCTACATTAAGTTTAGGACCCTTTCATACCTGACCGTCATCAAAAAGTGAGTTTGCAGAACTGTATTTCCTCCTAGAAATTGGAACGAGGCCATTTTGAAAATGACCCTTGAATTCAAGAGCACTTGATAGTCTACACACTTCAGCTAATATCAAGAAAAGTTCTCCTCTCATGAGAAAGAAAGTTTATACGTGCTTTCAAAATCTAAAGGAATCTATCTATCAGTGACAATAAAGTGAGCGCAGAGGGCATATCAGAACTGCAGTGTTATACAGTTCCTATGTGGCTCTTAGTTGTCTTTCCAGAGTTGCCATGGCTATATCCAATGTCCTTTCTGGAATGTGGTGCTCACTAGCAAACTGTACTTCAAAAACAAACCCACTCTTTCACCACGCACAAACTCTCTCTGTTTTACAGAGATTTTGCATAATAAGAACTATACTGAAATTGTTCAAGTAAGACTGTGTTGGACTGTATGCAGCCACAAGACTTTATCATCAGTATTATCAATTATATAAAATCTTAACAACACACTAACTTAACAGTAAAGTACAACATTTGCACAGTATGATGTACTCATGCCCAAAGATTTCTTGCATAGCCTTACAACACAAGTAAGTATAGAGGGACAATTATAAATCTGCTCCCACTATCACTGAAATTAATGTATTTTACTACTTCATTGCAAGCCACATTATACTTGGTGTTTACTTAAACCCCAGCTCCTGGATTCAGGTGAGCATGGAGAACTATTTTAAGAAAAGCTTCAAGCCCAAAAATTGCAGATCAAGACATAAATATGTGAACCCTACAGATTCTAGAAGTAAAAGCAAATAAAAAAAGACTCAGATTTTAAAATATATGTTCATTTGAAGCCAAACTCATTGTTTTGGATGGCTAAATCATGATTTCTGAATGAACGCTAAAAGGGGTTTAATATCAGTACAATCAATCATGTACATTTTCTGCAATGCAAAGGCAGGAATGGAATTTGATGCACTGTGCAAAACTGCCATCTCAATGCTGTTTATGCCCCAATTTGGTAAGGAATATGAAGGATCCAGCTGCATCAAGCAAACCTGAATGAGTAATTATCAATGACTAAACATTCAAGTATCTGCTAAAAACCAAAGATCATTCTAGAGCTATTCATTTATTTCTTCACTATTTTTTCAAGAGAAATTAGAAGCCACTGGCTGTTGTGAGAGATTATTCCTACACTTGAGGCTTCTCTAAAACTGTTTGACTCTTGGATATCTAGTTTTGGAACCAGCAATTTGCAGCTCTACACACAACTGATTTGAGAATCTCTGCCCAATTTTTAGTGTAACCTCATCAGAAATTATCATTACTGTAAGCTCTGATACTCATGTTCAAAAATGTAGATACAGAATTTGAAATCTGGCTGGATATTGAGACTAAACCACCTTTGCCACATTGGAATCAATGGGTTTGGACCAGCTTCAACTGAATAACCAAAGCTTGATTACCTGAGTTGTATCACTGCAAGCTTCATTTATAATCACTATGATAAAAATATTTACAGAGAAAATGAAAAAAAATAAATGAGATAGTAAAAGGATGCCTTCACTGATATCATCTGTACTCTGGATTATGTCCCATAGCTGACTTATTTTTTTTATTAATACATTTTTAAAAAATAAGCATTCATACATAGTTTGTGTCTCAAGTCACAAGACAGATTCATCACAATTTTTCTGGCAATTCAACTCTTTTGGATTGTAAATTGGGGGTAACAGCAGTTCAGATCCTATGAGCACTGGCTGAGCAATCATTATTAGTCATAATTTCAAAGCAAGTTCAGAAACTTACATAAGTTTTCTGGTAATGCTGTCACTGAGTAACAACCTTGTCAATAACAATGAATATTTTAAGACAGAACACTTCTACAGAGTCTCAAAAGTGTTATTTGTCTGTAGCAGAGGCATTTGAATATTCCAAGTAAGAATAAAGCCTATTAAGGCTGATGGCAAAACTCCAGATGGGTGCAGAATTGCAACCTACCTACAAAAAAAAGTGAAACTTCTTCAGATTTAACTCTGGACTTGCAAATCTCATCCTGATATTTTTGATTAAAGTTACTGGAGATTTAAGAATCGTTATTACTGTATGGCATGTAGATCATAATCTATTTTCTGAACATTGGAGTGCAATACATTCAGTGACTGTAAAACAATATTCCAAAGGTTTTCCACAAAGATGGTCTCCAAGTCCACTATGTCATATAATGGACATCAGATTTTTGGCCTTGCAAAACTCAACCTTAAAGACATTTACTATGTTGGTAGTTTTTGGCAGATTGGTTATGGCAGAATCATTTTGAATAAGATAATGTTTTCAGCATGTATATCCTTCACATCCAAAATATCACAGATAGTTAGAAAAAAGCATAATGCAGGCAGGGATTGCAAAAACATAAATCTTGGGAGTAACCAACAGTTTATTCCATGAATGTGATCTATGAAACTTTCCCTTCCATAGAAACCCAGAGCTAAAGCTTCTTAAATATCCAGACATGGTGTGTTTGTTGTTATTGCCTCCTCAGACATTAGCAACCCCGTGGTCTTTGGAGGTGAAACTGACTTGCAGAAGGTTTAACTAGGACTGTAGGAACCTAAGAAAATATCCAGGTATTCCTGATTTGAAAACAACATATCAGAGAATAAATCTAAAATTAATCCATGTGTAAAATTCTTAATGATCTATATATTTGTCTATATGAATCTGCTAGCCATCATTTCTTGCTGCCATTAATCCGTTAGTAAGAATATACAGATATACTGTCTTACAAACATTTCATAACAAATATAACAGCATCTAGCTGAATCATAGAATCACAGATTTGTTTAGGTTGGAAAAGACCTTTAAGATCATTGAGTCCAACCATTAACCCAGCACTGCCAAGTCCAACCACTAAACCATGTCCTTAAGCGCCACATCTATGTGTCTTAAATACCGCCAGGTATGGTGACTCAACCACTTCCCCAGGCAGCCTTTTCCAATGATTGACAACCCTTTTGGTGAAGAAATTTTTCCTAATATCCAATCTAAACCTCCACTGGCACAACTTGAGGCCATTTCCTCTTGCCCTATCACTTGTTACTTGGGAGAAGAGACTGACACCCACTTGGCTACAACCTCTTTTCAGCCGGTTGTAGAGAGGAATAAAGTCCCCCTTCAATCTCCTTTTCTCCAGACTAAACAACCCTAGTTCACTCAGCTGCTCCTCATAAGACTTGCTCTCTAGACCCACAAGTCCTTCTCTGTTCACAAACAGATCCAGTGGGGCACCTTCCCTAGTTGGCTCACTCACCAGCTGTGTCAGGTGTAATAAAAAGCTAACACAAGGTTAAGAGAGTGGGTTACCAGGCTGAACAGCCTGCCTTTTCAATTACCAATAAGTAGCCGTATGTACACTCAAGAGATCACTTAAACAGCAAGATTGGACTTGGATACTTCTGTTTATTAGCTTAACCATCTCCTAAAATCTATAGTATTGATACCTCACCTGCTACCATGTGAGAAAAATGAGGAGCCTTTTACACCAAATTTAGCAATAAATATACATGAATAGTTGAATTCAAGACCAAGGATCTAGTTAATGTTCACAAACACATATAGCCTGTGGAATACAGTAACTTCTTTGGATAGATTCATTATTTAAATCTTTAGAAACAGCGAATTATTCCATGTTGCTGCTACCATTTGGGGTGGGGGACAGAGGGGTGTTTGTTTTTAAGAAGAACATACAGGCATCATTTGCTTGGATTACCATTGGCTTTAGACTAATGCAGTTTCATTCATTTCATTTATATTGGCACATATCAGGAAGAGTAGGCTCTATGTCTGCAAAAGAACACAGCCAAGGCTAGCCCATAAGCAACCTCCTCCTGAGTCAAGTTTATGCAACTGCTCTTGGTCACAGAACATATTTAATGAACAGGCAGCTCAGCAATGCTCAGTGGTAAACTATTTGCTGGGTTATCCTAGGAAATCTAACATACCTACTAGTATAGCAACTAATCTGCCCTTAACAAAACAATTTTGTCAAACGAAACACTGCATATCTATAAGTGCCAAGTTCAGTCTGGACCCTAGCTAAACACCATGCTGTGCTTGTTACCATACTATGAAGAATCAGAAATAGCTCCTACAACCAAAGTTAACTTTCATTTCTTCTCAGGAACAGCTACCTCTCTTTCACAACTTCTCATGTTAAAGTTTTCTTTGCATTACATCCGTACCACATTTCCACCACATTCTTTTAAAATGGTCATTATTTTATTCTGTACCTGCCCCAAGCAGGATGAAATTAATCAATTGCACATAAGTGATATGACATAGACTTGTGACCTTGCCCAACATCCAATTGTTTCTAATTGATTAGCTCCAGACATAAGCACTTTAATAGCCAAAATCAACACAAGTGGAAGCTATGGTACAATATGAGGGTAGAATGACTGTGTGTGGTCCATATAGCATGGCCCCAAGCAACCAATTAAAGAATTAATGGTTACTGGATACCAAAAATGTTATGTTAAATAATATAAAATACCTTTAATGTGCCTAAAATTGTGATAAAACACCTAAAACTTAGGAGCAGAAGGGCCTCCTACAAGATTGGGGTTAAGTGCTAATAACTCAAATACGTCAAAGAGATTAGAATATTTTAAAGGACAATCAAGACCAAAAAAATTTGACCTGGATTAAAATATTCATAAAGCTACTCACAATAACATATTGATTACTACAATGTGTTTAGGTTGTTTTTATTCTAAAGAGACAAATGAAGCTATGCCAAACCATTCATGGAGAAGAAGAAACTATGCCACTACTGCTTCCAGTTCTACAATAAGAAAAATATGAAAGAAAAAATACAAGAAATATATTGTAAAAGAAAAAAAGAGTCTCTTCATAACCAAAAGGCCTAAACACGAAATTGACATTTCCCTTCTCTGAACTTCTATTCTCATCTTGAACAGAACTATTAAGTGAACTTTAAATACTACTGTGAGTGTTTTATAGGTCTGGTTATTACAGCATCCCTCAACAGATTGCACACAAAAATAAAAGCTGAACAGGCACAGCAAACCAGTGACATTTTTGTTCTTGCATAAGAAATATGCAAGCAAAAAGCAGATCTCACTGTTGCCCTAATCTGCTTGGATACACACTGAATGTGCTGTGGTTTACTGCATAATTAATGAGTAATAATTTTTACTTTTATGTTGAGTCCTTTATTCAAGTAACCAGTGTACTTTCATGACTAGCTGCAACCATACTACAGATACATGAGTTATTCATCAACAGGTAGTTGCCAAATGACTCTCAGCAGAGACTACACTCAGCAGCACTACTGAGGATGGGTTGGAGCCTCATTCCCACTACCTTAAACCTCAAAGTCCACCCTAAATCAAGCATAGCTTACTCAGCTGTCTAGTTCAGTCTTCTCAGTTCTTCATAATCCTTTTAAATTTACTTTTACCTGCTGTATTATCCTTCAATTCAAAATTCTTCAGTACGTACGTTTATATAGCACACTAGGCTCCAGTTCGAAACCACCATTTCTCAGCATTGCAATAGTACAAACAGTAGACAACAGTATTATGGTAAACAGCATCACTGATTTGATTTAAAACCAGGATTTTACTTTGTCAAAAACTACTACAAATACTTAAAAAAATGATGCTATTTGTGTAAAAAAAAAAAATCTCTATTTAGCTGTCCTTTTCCAAGGATTTCTGGATTTGGGCGTACTTAAGACTCAAGAATTCTTGAAACGTTCTGTGCTGTGGGAACTATCAGTATAGAGAATGACATACTATAACAACATCTCTGCTGCATGCCAGCACACCATATTTCTTGAAATACTCACTTCTTGGAACTGATTAGGCTCATGTGTCAGGCAATAGATCAGTTGGCAGCTACGGTTTTCCTCCATGGTTCCTGTAGTCATTGAACACTTGAAGCAAAGGCCTTTTTGGACCATTTTCCCCCCAACACTGACTTCCAAGTGCTTTAGATGTTTCTACCCAGGTATTTATATAACCCTTGTCACTTACAGTATCTTAACATTTATCAGGTGCTAAACCTCCTAGGGGCAAAGAGCAGCTGTGCTGCCTAGAAAGACCCATGGCATTACACATCTGGCAAGATGTCCCTTTGGTCCCCATATAACAAAGCCAGGTACAATATTACTAGGAAGAGAGAGAATATTAATTTCCCATATGGATGTCTTTGAAATTCCATTCAGTGAAATGAAAACCTTCTCATCAGGAGTCTTTTATTTACAGTGCAATTCCTTCACCAGTTTTCTGTTTAAAAAAAAACAGTAATTCAAAGTGTGCAGCAAGATCATCTGATAAAGGACCAGGCATGACAATAGCAAAAAGGTTCATTACCTACCTGTAGATGAGCATAGAGAGCAATAGCAAGCCAAGTGATCTCCCAGGAGAGCCCTGTGGCTTTAGAGCTGGCCATCCTTGTGCCTTTGGACTCTGCTGAGAGAAATTGTTTCAAGTTACAAACAAAATCAAGTGGGCTCTACCAGAATTTCAATGACTAAAGTAAACTGGGCAAAGGCATGGAACTGGCCTTTGGAAGAAATGCAATGCAAACACTGGCGTTTTGTGCTGGCCAGAGGAGCAGACACACAGTACATGCCATGAGCACAGCCTGCAGGGTGAGGTAGTTGCAGTTAGGGAACAGAAAGGGGGGAAAATGAAAGGTTTGGGGAAGCTGGCAATAGTGGGCAAGTTTGATTATCTCCTGAATGTAGAACAATTTATCAAACTGGGAACTCCTCCCATCTTGATCTCCAGAAGGTAAAATTCAAGGAGTATAGGATTTCTGATGTCCTGTTCCAGAACTTTCACCCGCTCAAAGCTGGGAGCCCACACCTGGGACTTCAGGAGTCATTTACTCTGCCTTTGAAAGCTCTGATCATCATAACAGCTCAAAGACTGAGCAATCAGGGCAGAGAAAAAAAAAAGAAAATCCATCCATTTAATGATCATCATTATCACAGGGCCAACACAAAACTGTGTCACTTTTACTAAAGACTTCAATTTAAAATAGTCAACAAGAAAAAAAACCCAAACATGTAATAATGCTGCTAATTCTGTTAACTATTGGTGTCAACACATCTTTTTACCTCAGACTATTCATTACCACAGTGATCTCAAAATAGTACAAGTTCCATGCACCCCGATACACATGCACACAAACACAAACAGCCCTCCCTTCCTCCCAGCCACCACCCCACTACTTCGCAAAGCCCCACAGTGAACATAAATCCCTCCTTCAAAAAAATACTCCCTTCTAAAAGGTCAGACATCCCAAAGGAAAACCATCTATCCAAACACTTCTTGCACCTGTCAACTAAGCATAATTAAGATTCCTTACAGGAATAAGTGTTTTATTCCCTCCCTCCAAAAAAAATTAAGAAGCTCCCCTCCCTCCCAAAGCCTTTAGCACTTCTGGATGCTTTTGTCATTCAACTATGGCAACAAGAGAAGGAAGATTATTTTTGCCACTACTGGCAAAACACACCAGACTCGGTACTTCACAGGTGTCGGTGCCTGGGCTCCCCAAGCAACCCGCGCCGCTGTGCCCTTCTCGGCGGCTCCTCTGGGACGACCCTCGCCCAGCCCCGCCGCCGCCCCCGCTTACGCTGAACCCGACCGGCCCGTCTGGGGCAGCCGCCCGCGGGGCCCGGCCCGCCGCCCGCCTCCCCCCGCGGGAGCCCGCTCGGGGAGGCTGCCGCTGCCCGAGGGCCAGCCTGGGCTGCCGCAGGGCTCCCTCCCCCGGCGCGGCCACCGAGCTCACCCACCTGGTGCGGCGCCGCGTCCCTCAGCTCGGCGGGCAGCGCGCAGCGGGGCTGGGGCCGGGAGGGAGGCGGAGAGCGGGTCCGGCTCTGCCGGCGCCTCCTTCCCGCTCGCAGGGCAGGGGGGAGCCTCGCCTGTCACGGCACCGGGGATACAGCATCCTGCATCACGAGCGGCGGCCCCTCCCTCACGCCAGGCTCCAGCCCACCGCCGCACGTTAGCCAAGGTCCTAGAGGCTGCTGGCAGCGGGCCGCCCCCGCCCGCCCGCCGCAACCCGGCCCCGGCGAGAGGCGCCCGGGCGCCTCCACCTGCGGCGCGCGGCCGCGGCCCGGCCCCCGCTCCGCCGCCGCGGCTCGGCACCCCCTGCGCAGCCTCTGCCTCCCCGGCCAGCGCAAGCGGGCGGCCGGCCAAGAGGGCCCGGCACCCCCCTCCGCCACCCCCCCCCGGCTGCAGAGGCGCTGGCAGCGCTCCGGTGTCGGCGGCCGAGACCCCGGACCAAGTGGTTCGTCTTCCCCGAGGGGCAAAAGCTACCGTGAAGTCAGCCCCCAAGTCTGATGCAAAGCAGCTTCCAAAACCACAACCATCCTGTGTCTCATCTCCAAGTAACTCTCACAATACAGCTGCAAATCTGCTCGCACACCGAGGAGGTCTTTAATCATGCTGCCCTCTACGATATTTTTAGGTTTCCTACTGTAAATCTGACGAGTCCGTCTCATACGACAGCTTTGCTCTCGGTTCTCCCTCTGAGCTTTGGGCTGCTAAACAGCAAGACTAAAAATCCTCTACCTTTGCGCTACGGCTTCCACTGATGTCCCAAGTTTTCGTCGAGTCCGCTACGAGCGGCACGTAGAAAAAGGGCTATTATCCCTGCCACTGAAGTTAAAAATATGCTCCAGTGAACTAAACATAACCGATGAAGAGTTTGTTCAAATATGTTGCACTGGAAACTTTTCCAATCTGTGTAGGTTTCTCACCAGCACGGGAAAGCGCCTCCTCCCTCCATCGTTAGGAACAGAGTGCCCTCTGCTGAAACTAGCCTGACAGACCACCAGCCAAAGGCAAGGCACGGAGCGGGGAGCCGCCACTCTGGGGGAGAGCTGCACCGCGAAGCCTCTGCGGGAAAACACCGACAGCTCGAACACCCGCGCTGCCTGGCCTGCCTCCTCCGTGCCATTGTGAGACGCGGATTGCTCTACCTGCAGGTTCACCCTGACAGCTGAGGCAAGCTGTTCTTGCCAGCCCACACGTTACCGTGATAATCAACTGTGTAACAGGCAAGAGTACTGCTAAGGACCTGGTCTTTTCCTAATACTTATCAGCTGAAAGTATATCAACTTTCTGGAAAGCTTGGCTTTCCATCCATTTCAGTTGCTACAGTTACTTGAACAACCACATAGTCCTTTAACTGTGACTTTGGTTATACCCCTGCAATTTGCTGTCTTCAAAACAGACATACAGGTGCAGTGAGCATATACTTCCAGCATGATTGCAAGCAGTCTTAAAGCCAGAATTTAGCCTTTAGAGCCACTGATGCAGAAAAACAATTTTCTTATCCCAAAACTATGGCTTGTAGTACAAGAACAAACCCAAAAGAAATAAGATATGTTCACAACTACAGGATGAAGCTGTCTGTCAAAGACCTGCCATCTAGCTAGGAATCTACAGTTTGCACCATCCCTATTTAGAGTATCATTTCTCTTAAAATTATTTACCCCTCAATAGTGAAGCCTGGGCCCCTGCAGCAAAAGCTGCAGAGTGGGCTATTAATTTGTTTGCCAGATGGGCATATTTAGACCATATAGCTCTGGCTATGTTCCTAGCACTGATATTAGCCCATAGATTACATTGAAAGGTTTGGCCCTGATATTCTAATAACATTTTCCAAATTTGAACACTGGTCAGCATTTACTTTGGTTGTCCCCCTTTCAGTGCTACTTATCTCTGTGTTCTCTACTTTCTCTACTCTAATACCTTCCTTCCAAACTGCTCCTGGTCTTTTGCTTCAGATCAGTTGGCTGTGTGCATCCCTAATCATAAAGGATAATCAAACATCATGTACCCAAGTCTTAGGAACATTTTCTCATCTCCTGCAAAAAATTTGAGAGTAGAAAAGAAGTTGTGTAGTAGGAAGTAGCCTAGGTTAAACAGCTCACATCAGATTCAGCGACTTAAGTGAGGCTGCTGCTATGTTACATATACAACCCTTGTGTCATCTGGGTCCTAGGTTATAGGTGCTATGTCTCCATTTATACAGCATCTCCCCCGGGAAGTTTCAGAAAGCAGCATTGTAATAAATAATGCAAGTACCTTGTGGTATCTACCCAGTAAAACAGCAATTGGCAATATCTTGCCCAAACTACTGAAATGCCATAGTGTTGTTAACGCCATCCTCCCCAACCACCCACAGTCTGGTTTTGCTTTCATTACATTGAAATAATCCTTTTTGTGAGGAAGGTGAGCACCCAGGAAATAACTATTTGGAGCATTAAAATAGCCTCAGCCTACTACTGGAAACTATACAGGGGTTTGGACAGCTTTTAGCAGGGCATTTTCCTGTGTGAAGCTCATTATCGTTGAATGCTGATTTGTTGTCTCCTTTATACAATTTAATTTCTTCACCTCAGCTTTACTCCACAATCCCTACCAATTTACTGTTTTCTCTCTAGAATGCCAATGAATCTGGAAACTTTGAGATTTTGACTCCCATCAGAGATCTCCATAACTGCTTCTGCTGAGCCAAGCAAAAACTGAATGAAACTCAGGTGTTCAGGCAAGATCTGTTTGAAAACAACCATTTCAGAATTCACAGCACCTGCAGCTCCATGACAAACTCCTTCAATATGCACCCTAAAGTTAAAGGCCACAAACATACAGGTTTCTGGATGCCTAATTTTCATCCCTGGAGAAATTCATCAGCAATTCTGCAACAACTAATTGACCATTCAATTGAAGGAATGAAGGAAACAAAGGAAACATGTGACTTCCCTTCTGCTCACCCTGTCTTGTCTGTATGGATTATAAACTCTTCAAGGCAGGAACTATTGTTATTTGTCTCTTACATTATGTTTGCACAACCCCTGGTCAAGCGTCAAGTCCTTTAGGAATTACCTTATTAGCAGTTTTTGACCACACAGTCTTCTAATTCCCACTCATGGCACATTAGCTTGGCAGAGTTGGTATTAGATTTTTGAATAGGAAACTACAGCAATGCTCTTAACATTCAGAGTTCACATGCATAATTCCTGTATTTTTTGCTCTTGTTATTAGCAATGCTTTTTTATTGCATATATGCTTTTCTTTTGCTGCTCTCTAAAATATGCATCATTTAAATTACATTAAATATGACAGCTGTAAAGTCCTTGGTGTTCATAAAATATGGACATTTGCACTTATTTCATTGAACACATAATCATGTTCTCATCCATCTGTACAGCTGGCATGGTCTCATGAGGAAGCTGGTTGGAAATATGATGGTCTTATCCTTTGTTTTATACTGACTTAAGACCATGCATCGTCGCTGTTGAACACAACCATGAAATATTTTGTCATTTGTTGATTTACATTCAATTGTAACAACAGAAAATTTCAATTTACACTCAACAGTACAGGTAGAAATGGCAGAGAAAAGAAATTCTGCAAGATATAGCCAAGGGCAAAATTGAAGAAAATTAAATCTCTAAAAACAAAAAACCAAAAAGCTCTGTTCAATCACATGATAACCACCAGATTTGACTCTCTCAGTGAACATTAATAGAAAACCCTCACATCTAGAAGAAAAGCCACATTTCTCTTTGCCCTGACATGCAGGTATACATACTTTTTCAGACTCCACTTTATATAGAAATACTCTCTTAAAACAAGTTCAGCTAAGCAAATCTGATTATCATAAAGGCCGTTCTTTCATCATAACAAAAGTCTATACTACTCAGGAAAAATATGTTTGGCTAAACTACAAATTTTAAATCCATTGAAACAGTGCAGAACAGCATTTGGCTCATAAATCAGGATTATGTCTAATGAATACCAAAACTGGAAGTATCCTGCCGAGGCCCCATGCAGAAACAGAATTTTGGTTTGAGGCCTCAAACTTATCAGTAATAGAGCTGCACCTGATTGACTAATAAAAGGAAAATGTTAAATTTCCTGTAACTAGAGTCATGAGAACCCTGACACAGTATAATCAGTTCTTTGGTCCTGCATTGTATTTGTACAGGGTACTTGTTTACCCTGAAATAACAAGCTCTCTGGGGTAGAGAGCAATTGCACACCGTCACTCTTCTCAGATACGTTATACTCTATAAAGAGTAAAGCCTCTGTTAGTATAAAGGTACAAAGTTCAGCTACAGCACTGTGTCTTTGATTTCTTGGTGTTTTGAAACCCATTGCGTTCCACATTGATCCCTGCCCTGGGCTTTGGAAACAGCTCCATCAATATAGGAAGTAGAAAAAAATCCTGTGGCTTAAAGAAAGAAAAACTACTTATGTATAGACCTAAACATTATAGAAGAAAACTACTGTCTTCCTCTCAGTGTGTGTTTAAATGAACCTAACGTTAAGCAATACAGTATATACAAATGGTCACTATTTCAAGTATTTGAGTAAATATTTGTCCTTTCTTGTCTCTCAAATTCCTTTTTATCCTCAAGCAAAACAACTTGTGGTTCATTTGCATATTTATGATCCTGTACAGTAGTAGCAGATGCATTAAATTTCATGACTTTCCAGAACAAACACATCTTGACTCAGATGGCACATACTTTTGTTGTAGTTCAGTGTTCATAGCCCTAACTAAAATGTTAGAACCAACATTGAGATAAATTTATAATACACTTAAATGATCATTTTGTGGTTTTGCAGCATATCTTTTCAAAAGGATTTAGGTGCTATTTGTGGGCATAATTAGAAAATATGAACTTGTAGAAATGAAGATTAAATGCAGATAAGGCAAAATGAAAAATTCTTTGCAAAAGTAAAATAGCTTCAGTTTATTTACACACAGCCATGTGTTCTTTAACAGATTTTTTTCCTAGTTTGCAAAAAAAAAAAAAAAAAAAAAAACAACCCCGCTGAGGACTGTGGATATGCCAGATTTGAATTCCTGAACTTGTCTGCCATTTTCTTCTCAGTGACTGTCACTGCAACAGTGACAACAATCAGTTTTCCTCAGTCTGTGATGGCCCTTACTTCTATGATCATTAAAAATAAAATGTTACTGATTGCTATGTGAAAGAGGTAACATTTGGTAAATTAACAGAGGCTCTGAGGAAATCAGTTATGTTGCAAGTCAAGAGCAGCAAAGATTGGCAGGACAAATACTGTCCTCAGTGTAATGGTTCACAAGGAAAAGCAAGAAGAGTCAAGCAGGTGACTTACATCTCAGCAGACAACTTGTGCATGTCACTACATGAGTGTCTAAAGATGCACACCAATATGGAAACAGACAAAGAGACCATAAGTAAGGAGAAAACCATGAGAAGGAATGAAAAAAAGGACAAGGTTGGAAGACATGATACGTCATTGGGAGGAATACTAGTGACAATGCAGTTATGAAAGCAGAAGGTGAAGGATTAATGTAGGATAAAGCAACAAAATTAGAGGAAAGAATAAGCATGGGTAAGAGTTGAAACAGATTAAAAAACTAAGTTCCCAAAACAAAAGTGAAGTCACCAGAAAATAGCTTCAGAAAAGTGACATTGTGCATCAAATGTTTGGCAGCAAGAGGAAGAAAATCTCCACTGTCTCACATACAGTCTGTGTGTCAATACAAATACAGAAAAAACTACAACAAAACACATAACAAAGTGGTCACACACTCCTGCAAGCTTGTGTGGGTGGGAACAAAGCAGCAATTAAAACATGAAGCCCAAACTCTAATATGAGATAGTGTACTAGATAGAACTCCAGCTCTATCTATGCTTTAGAGTTAAAAGTAAATGTGAGGACAGAAAGCAAGTTTGAAGTTAATTTTTGATTCTTCTGTTCTTTTCTACTTGCCAACTTCTTTTGCTATGTTGGCAAATGCTCTTGTTTCTTGAGTTGCACATTTACAGTCTTCATTAAGAGACTGTATTGTGAACCATTACTAAGAAAATTATCCATCCTCCTCATCACAGCCTGGCTGCAGCCCAAGTGCTCCATATTGAGTGACATACTGAGTCAAGTGCAATTATAGTGGGGTAAACTGTTTGCTCTCTATGAAATGGACTCGACTCATCTCAACTCAGCAATGTTGTCTGAATATAAATGAAGACACTTGTGTTATTATATTCTACTAGAAAAGATGGAAGTGACTTCATTTTCACAAAGGACTCAGATTTCACTTAGCTCTGGTGGATCAGAGGTGGTTCCTGGCTCCTCAGCCAGCTGATGTACTCATTAAGAGTCAGTGATGACAATTGAATACAATCCATTTGACAATGAATGAGGATAAAGAAGGGTGAGCAAGATTTGGTGGATGGAGGAAAAGAAAGTCTGTAAAGCTCCAGATTCAGTTTGGAGCTATATAGTCACTGAAAAAACAGCTTATTTTCCACTTTCTTTCATATTTGCTTCTTTGCTGGCCCTGTTGCCTCATGCTACGAGAGCCCCTCATAAGCTGTGACATTTCTTCAAAGTCTGATACTGGTATTAGTAGCCTATAGAACAAAATTCTATTTTTGCAGACATGTGCAGTACCTTAGGCTTCTTTTCCTCATTCTGTGTAGACATTCCTTGCAGAAACTAAGGTGCATTGTACATAAAACTGGAAGAGAGCATACCTCTTCAGACAGCAAGCAGATTCTAATCATAGCAGTACCAATAGAAACTGTCCTCAGGAACAGCTTCTCTGCATTTGGAGGTGAGAGTAGAATTTGGTCACTGGCAACTGGAAACTAGGACAGCCTAAGACAGAATCTTATCAGGTGCCACCTACAAAATGTTGTTATGTTCTATATTTCATGTTTTACCAAACTAAAATCTATTGTTTATTTTTGCATGTGGTAATGCTACAAATAATTTTGTTTCTTTACTGATTACCAAGTTATAGAAGGCTGTTGTTCCAACACATGCAAAAACTGACTGCTGACTGCTTTGTCCTGCTTAATTTAACAAGACAAGTAGAGGCATACACTGAAGGATCTACACAGGAGGACTGCTTGTGCAGTTACATGTTCTGGAAAGGACTTTGCCATCTATGTATGCTACCACCACTGACATGGAAACATAAACTACCCTTTCACCTTTATGCTGGATAATATGTAATTTTCTCATGGAGCCTCTGTATCTACTCTAGCACTGTGTCAACCATTGTCAGGCTAGTAAAACTCAATCTGTCTTCATTACCTCTGGACACATGTGAGTCGCTAACACCTGTCTTTATATAGGCTGCATAGCAAAGTATTTGTTGAAACATTCTAATTCATCAGAGTAATACCATTTGAAACTACATTACTACTATATGTACAGATTTCTTAAACTGTTACAAAGGCTATCCAGTGATACCTTGTTTTGTTTCCAATGGATACTTAGGAAGAGACCCTCAAGAATTACAGAGCAGAATGACTATGAGAAAAAAAGAAAAACACTAAAATAATAGAGAAGTTTCTTTGTCTATGCTGACTCTGCATCTATGCCTACATTTGCCAGCACAATACTCTCATACTAGTCAAGCTCATCCACTTTCTACGCATAGCCTCAAGTGTATTTAACATTTGAAAAGTACACATGAATTCAAACATTTTGTATAAGGTCACAAAAAAGTTTAAAAAGAGATACTAGTATCAACAAACTTGACCTTACTTAAGTATTTAGCAGTATTTAGTATTTGCTCTAGCAATCTGTCATCCAAGGAGTAACAAGGTTCAGCTGCTTCCTGAAAGACAGAGAACCAAGTCAGGTAGCCAGGCTGGCAGAGCAGGGGCTGCACCAGCGATGGCCCTGTCCTGGTGCTCCTAGGCAAGATACACAGGGGGCTAGAGATGACAACCAAGGCATGCAGAGAGGCCAAGCATGACTTACAGTAACCAGGCGGGTACAAGATCAAGCCAGAAAATTGGCCCATAAGCCAATAAAGCTTATAGCTAGGCATAACCATAGCAGAGCTCAAAGAACAACTGAAGACCAGGCCAGATCTTAAATGGAGTTCCTGCACCCATGGGCAGAGGCGTGGGGGGAAGTCCCAGCTGAGGCTGGTCAGGGTTGTTAAGGTGTATTTGTGCACTCAGAGCCCTGACAACATTTTAGAACCAATTCTAAGATTGCTTGCACATGGCTAGAATTCCACTTAATTTCACTAGCTCAAGATCAAGGCCTGATTAAGATACTTGAAAAAAGGTCCACTTTTTTTTTTAATTATTATTTCAATTTTGGAATCTGCTAATACTGTCTAAATCTCCGATATCTACATTTTCCCCACAAAAGAACTATTTGTAGAAAAGCTTTTACTGTGCTTTAGCGTGGGATATATACCTTTTCCCACAATTTGTCCTGATACTCTCCATATCTCTTAATCCTGAAACATTCCTGATATCTTTATACTTGAAACAGTAGGAAAAGATGGTACAAGCTCATCGCTGCAGGAATTCAGCAGCTCCACTTGTGGTCCAAGCAGTACAGACTAGTCTTTATCAAAGAAGAAGTCAGAAAGAGCATCAGAAAGAAAAGGATCAGTAACATTTCCATTATGCTCTTCTTAACTTGCCACCTTCTGTTCTCACACAGGGAGAACAGGTGAAGAATACAAAAGATAAAACTAGCTCAAACTATTTTTGAACTATTTCTTTCAGCTGGTTTTGTTTGCACTATTACAAAGCCTTGGCAGGCAAGGAAAATATTCTTCGAATAGCAGATTTCTTGCTTTGTTCTGCTTCTGTTCCAAAACCATACAATTGTATTTGAACAGCTGGCCAGTAGCATGCAACCATCAAACATGACAATGACATATGATCACAGTGTTCTTTGTAGAGGACCAAGGTTTCAAAGCTGAAGTAAACCCTCAGATGTACACATCTTGGTCTTAGGGGTACATATTCAGATTTAAATCATACTTTTTATTTTTCTTGAATTGAGCTTTCTATTGGCAATGAAGAACAAACAAGTACTCATTATATCAAAATAAAAAACTGGAACCACTCTGCAGAAAAGAATTTCCTGGTGCTATTGCTAGGACTAGAACCAGAAGAGCTCAGTCCGGCCGTATGTCATTACCATGCTGCAGGTAGTTTGAGAGTTTTGAAACTGTATTTGTTTTTTATACAAATGTGTAAAGAAGTTCAGAAGAAAATCTTGATGAGTATCCATACCTCCTTGTATGTCCTCACCTACCTTGTAACTTTGTATCCAGCGGTATACACAACCTAATTCTAAAATCCCCGGCTACAATCCTCAGTCCAACTATGTTATTCTCCTATGTTATATGCCTGCTGACATATAAAGTGAAGCTTGAATTTGCACCTATAACCTTCATAAAATCTCTCTTTACATTTAAAGAACTCTAAGAGGATGTCAAGGCTATTTGTGTGTGTGTATGAAATAACATGGAGTTAAGCTATGCTCTTAAGTGAAGTTTCTTGTAACTGCTGCAACAAGCACCATCATTAACAGTTATATTAAAGTTCAGGGATTTTTATGCTCATACTGAATGAGATCTGTACAGCACCTGCTCCCCAAAATGTAAGTGAAAATGAAAAGTGTAAATTAATTAGCTACTGGAGAAAATTGACAACTATCACAGTACATGTCACTACTAAAGAAGTGCTGAAGCAACTTTCTTATTGAACAAGGATTTTTATAAAATGTAATTAGGGCAAGGCTTTGCAGACTGTTTCACATGTTTGTCTTGATGCAGGTTCCCTTTTCCCCTCCATTCTTCCTTCTGCTCATACCATCACCTTTCAACCAAAACACTGTAGCACTGGAATGGCTGACAGCCACCACAGCCTAACCTAAAAACGCTCACAAACAATAACCAAACCAAAACAAAAAAAAGCAAGGACTAGCTTTTTTTTTTTTCCCCATCAGCTGGACAAATTGCAAAAAAGCAGACAGAACAGCCAGAGCACTGACACGGCAGCATGCCGGACTGTGAGCATCACTGCAGCTGACACGCATCTTGCTAAATCCGTGTGGTTTGGTTTTTTTCACCCCGACCCCTTGAACCGGTTTGTAAAAACGCCGGGTTGCTCCAGGCTTTTCCTGACAGCTCCTTCCCCGCCCTCTCCGGGCAGCACCATTGGACTGACGAGATGCAGCAAGGCATATGCAAAAAAAAATAAAGGAGGGTAAAAAAACCCCAAAGAACCCCAAACCAACAACGTATATTTTCTAAACGGAGCTGCGGGGGCGCCAGTGGGGGAAGCAGCCCGTAGCCCTTTAAGCTGCCCACCCTTGCCGGCAGGCCGCGGCGGCAGCTGGCGGCTATTTATACACGGGCGGCGGCGGGCGCTGGGAGTCTTGCGCGGGGCGGTCCCGGTAGCGGGGCCTGGGCCGGAGCTGCTGTGGCCATGGCTTTCACCTCCACCCCGGTGAGTGGGAGCCGCTCCCTGAGTCAGGCCGCTGCCTCGCCGCTGAGCCCGACACGGCTGAGCCGGCTGCAGGAGAAGGAGGAGCTGCAGCGGCTCAACGACCGCCTGGCCGCCTACATCGAGCGGGTGCGGGCGCTGGAGGCCGATAAGTCGGCGCTGCAGCAGCGGCTGGCCGAGCAGGAGGCGGGCAGCGACCGGGAGCTGGGCAGCCTGCGGCTCTGCTACGAGGCGGAGCTGGCCGACGCTCGCCGGGCGCTGGATGAGGTCGCCATGGAGCGGGCCACGCTGCAAGTGGAGCTGGGCAAGATCGGCGAGGAGCACCGGCAGCTGCTGAGCAGGTCCGTGCCCCGGCCCTCCTGCCGCACCTGCCTGGCCCCCAGCAGGCCTCCCTGCTGGGAACCACCCGGGGCCGCCTCCTCTTGGGGGCTCTGGCAGGGTGAGGGGAAGGGGGTGTTGTTGCTCACAACTGTGCTGGGGAGGTAGTGCTTGGTGCCGTAGGGTGGCTGGCTCATGGCAATGGTGAGATCCCAAAGGGGTGCTGGGAGGTTGGAGGGTCTTGGGTTAAGAGAAAGCATAATGTCCGTTCTGGAGAACACCTGCTGTAAGGATGCTACTGTGAGTGTCTCCTGTTGTGCTGCTGGGCTGCTCTGGTGCCTCCCTGTGATGGGCATTTGGGGTGTCAGGTGGCCTTATGGGGATAGTATTGCATAGCTGACTGGGCTGGCACCACACCTGTGCTTGAAAACACTCAAAGAGCTGCTATGCTGGAAAACATCTAGAAAGTTAAGAGGGTGAGGGAAGGAGTCTCTGTATGGAGTCAGCTCACATCTTTTTGGGGCTTTTTAGCTCAGACATTGTCTAGAGAGGAATACACAGAGGAGGTAGTCCTGTAAGTAGTATAGCTTACCTGTCCGTGCAGGTACTGCACAGAAATTGTCTTAGTCGCTTTTAGGTCTTGATTTATGTGCTACTGGGATGAACTGCCTGCTGTTTCAGGCTTGACTTTCTGGCAAGTTGCGTATCCTGAGCCTGGAATCATCTTCTTGTCTAGTGTCACCAAGCCTGGAACAAAGGGGTTCCCCAATAGAAGTGCAATCAAACCCTCTCAAAGGAGGGCAGAAGGTGGGTAGTAAAGGGTAGGGAACAAGTGTTCGTTCATTCATCCATAAATGATTTTCCTTTATGGATATATACAGAGTGCTAGCATTACTAGTTATTTTAGTGCCCCATTGCACTGCTACATTAACTGGACTTGTGATAATTTGGGTGTCCACAGGTCCCCTAAAGCTTGTTATGAACTTGTATCATAGCACCTTTAGGCACCAGCTCTTTCTTTTAACACTTGTATGGAGCAAATACTGCCTCCTTGTAGGCTCAGTAAGACTTAAGTAGCTGTTTTAATTGAGAATAAAACATGGTTTTACTCTAAGCTTCTATTTTCAGTTGCTTAAAAGCTCTTGGGCTTGCCTTATTCATGCTGGGTTTTGGCTTGTAGAGCTAGTTCATAAATCTAACCAGCCACTTGAGTGGACAGTGAGGAGAGTGGTAATGCCAGTTCTAAAACTTTTCTGTTGCTTTCTGTTTGTGTAACTCTGTGGCTTTGTTTATAAAGCTCTAGGCTTGGAAGGTATGCAATCCTCTGGACTGATCTCTTTTTTTTAAAGTTACTAGGTCTTAGAAGTGGTTAACTTTACAGCCCATGGGAAATGATACCTAGTACATGCTACTTTCTGAAAGGACTAGACTGAAGTCCTAATATTAATGAGTGTTTTGTATCTGGGCTGCCTAACTGCAAATGTCTCAGATGACTTGGAACAAACTACTTTGAGGGTATCGTGCCCTTTATATATACACCCTTTAAATAACCTGGAACTCTTATAGGATGGAATGTTACCAGATAACTTCCCCACAGCATTAACCATTGGCTCTTATTAATCACTGATGAGACTTAAAGCTTCAGAAACAATGAAGTGTGCTTGCATTTCAGCTTTTTTCTTACTACTTTAAACAGTGGTAATTGGAAGTAGGCCAATTGGGGAGGAGGAGTTGTGGATAAGCATATTGGTTGGTTTCAAAGCCTGAGGAAGGTCAAAGCAACTACAGTAGCACAGCAGAGAAAGCTAAGACCAGGTGTTTTCTGCATCAGTAAGAATAGGTGTATTTTGCTACTGAACCTTAAATATGTAGTATAGCAAGCTGAAGCTGCAAGAATTCATTCTGCAAGTGCTGTTAACATACCCTAGTCTTGACAAACTGGAGGCTGTTTCAAACATACCTGAACTCTTTAGGTAAAATTATTTAAATTATCCAGGTCAAGCATATGTGACACTCTGATTCACAGGGAATGTGATTGGCAGTGCCTCAAAGTTATTGCTTGCAATTGATGGTATATAAGTCATGATTAGTTCTAGAATGGTTGGTGTGGAATGTTGTAGAGTACTGTAACTGTCTCTGCATAATAATGTAAAGTGGTGTTCTGAACCCCAAACTTGGTTTAAAAGGATAGTAAATGTTCTTGTCAAAGCCAGACTTGTTTCATCTTTAAGAACAGCAATTTAACAACTTGCTTCAAGGTTGTCTGAAAACAATATTTCTGAGGAAAGAATACAGGAAACCTGAACCTGGCTTTTGGAGGCCTGCATAAGGAAAGTGGACAATCAAACCACAGAGTTAAAACACAGATACTAATGGAATTTCAGTCTTGCACATGCTTTGATTGCAGAAGGAAACCTATATTATTTTAGGATGAAACAGTCAATATTATCATTAAGTAGTGTTGTGGATGTATACTTGTTAGTATCATAACTAGTACTCACAATAAGTGGTAGCAGAGATTCCAAAAGGAAGGTGGCTGATTAATACCTAGAAAAGAAAGAAACCTGTAAATACTAAAAAACCTGCAACACACTATGCTGTTTTTCATTGTTAGCCCAGTAGCATTCCTTTTTTTTTCTAGAGTCTGAGTGAAAAAATAATAAAGAACTTCTGCTAGCAAAACACTTAGTTTTGTTGTGGTCATGAAGTATGAGATGCAATCAACAAATATCTCTGAATAGCAGGGCTAGAAAAGGTCTTGAGCAGGAACCTGATCTAGCCACATGCCCTAGGCCTGTGTTGGAAGCAACCATACCTGCATCCTTTCCAGCAGATGTTTGCATAACCCTTTTTTTTTAAATTCCAGATGATGGAGATTCCAGAATATCCCCCCCAGGCAATGTGCTTCAGTGTTGAACTACTGTTAGTTTCCTCTCCCTAACATCTAACCCAAATATTCCTCCCTGCAATGTAAGCCTGCAACTTCCTGTCTTTTCCACAACAGACATGGAAAACAGATTCCCTTTCTCTATGCAGCAGTCTTTCATGTATGTAAAGACTGTCATGTCTCTTGTCACGGTTCTCTTCTCTAGACTAAACAACCCTTACTTTCCAAGCTTTCTAGAGCTGATCACTCCTGCAGAATGCATTTGGACTATCTCCAACTGGTCTGTGCAGTTATCAACTGGAAAACTCATTGGATGAATTATCACAACTTAGCCACTTGGCAGAACAGATTTTGCTAAAATAAGTTGAACACTGTATTCTTTGTGATCTCAAATCTGAGTTCTGAGCAGGAAGTCAGATGATGGCAAGGGCTTTAGAAGTTAAAGCAGTCTGGGAAATGATCACCCCTTTCTCTGACAGGAATTTGCTGTGGGCCCAGCACTTTTCTACTGTGGTGCCAAGTAAAAATGGCAACTTCAGTAACTACATTAGCTATCTAGGTGATACCTGAGGGCTCTGTACTTGGGTATTTGTGCAAGGAAACAGCCCTATTCTGAAGGCAAAGCTTCTCTTACTCTGTTACTCTGCCATGGTGTGAAGGAGGGAAGAGTGTGTGAGCCTTCCTGAGGGAGAGCAGTTCCTTGCAAGAGTGCTGTGAGGGAAGGGTGGCTGCTGTGGGGGCTTGCTGCACTTTGTCAGGAGCTGAGAGGTTGCAGGAGGCAAAGCCCCAGCTGGGATGAGGGGCTGAGGCCAGTGGCCTCCTGGGGACAAACCCCCTCCTTTGCTGTGGGCAGGAACATCCCAGGGGGTGGAGGAATGACACTCTTTGGCAGCCATACCTGCAGAGGAGGGGCTGCTTTGCCCCATGTGTGACCAGCATTGCCTGCCACCCCGCCTCAGGCCAGCAGGCCTTGTGCTGCTCGTGCCCAACATGGCTGCTTGCAGGTGCTGCAGAGCCTCCCTGGGCTGGAGCTCCTGCCATGGCTGTGCCCTCCTGGTGAGGGGCGTGTGGGGCTCAGCCCCGGTGGCTGCAGCAGCAGGGTGTTCTCATGGCCAGCAGGCTCTCTGCCAGGAAGCTGGTGGCAGCCTTTGCTTCTGAAAGGAGGTGTCTGTGTGAGCAGCTTGTTTGGTGGCAGCAGGTCACTGGTCTGGTGAATTTTGCTTGGAGTGTGACTAGTCCCTCTCTGTGGAGACAGTGGCCTGTCCTGGCCCTTCCCTCTCTGGTTGGTAATGCTGTGGAAAATAGCTGGCTTCCACATAGGATTTGCACAAAACAGGCTGGAAACCAGGTCAGAAGTCTTTCTGGTTAGACAAATGGTACTTGTCTGAGGGGCCTGTCTGGTTTGTTTTTTAAAGCCTACCCTGTGCTCTCACAAGTGTTAACTAACCTCTCGTTTCAGTTCTGCCACAGATTTCTGTGAAAGTAAACACATAAACTTTCTCCTTTATCAGCTGCAACTTCTGAGTGCAAAACTTTCACTTCCAGGAATTCAAAAACAGAAGCTGATTTCAACCTGGTACAGGCTCGTATGAGAGACCTTGATGCTCAGCTGAATGCGAAGGAAGCCGACTTAGCAATAGCTTTGAATGAGAACCGAAGCTTGGAGAATGACCTTTCTGAATTAAAGAGTGAAGTAGTCACTGTAAGACTTGTTCCTTGAATTTCAACTTTGCCTTTGTTCCTGAAGCTTTTGTTTGTTTTTCCCCAACTAGTTATTGAGATTTAAAAGCAGGGAAAGACTGTTATCTATGATGATGGCAGGTAGACAAAAAGATTTCTGCAGTCTTGCTGAAAGCAAATGCTACTGATAGTTGATCTGTTAAAACTTCCACCTGTTGTAGGTACTTTTAATTGTATTCTATGACCACAGTATGTAATGTTTCTTGTTCTAAGGACAAAGTAAGTTGATGTGTTTTGTACTGCTGTAGCCCCTGTACTATTCTTTAATGTGTCAGCAAAGGGAGCATTTGACAGACCCTGCTTCACTCTGCTTGAATCTAGGCAGAATAAATAAGTTCTGACTACTTTTGTAGGCTCCTGTGCTACTAAAATAAACTCTGGTTGAGTTGCTACTTTATCAAGGCATTTCTAAGAGCATAGCTGTTTTGTCTTCATGCTTTAATGTGATCACTGAATAACCCAATTACAAATTTTTAGGATGAAAACTTAAAAACACCCAACAAACTTGTATCATTAAAGCAGCACACTCCAACACTGGAAGAATATAATAGTTTGTCAACCTAGTTAAGCTATATTTGGAGTATTTCACTTGTTAAGTGTTAAGCATCAAGCAAATGATATTGAAAGGTAGAGAAGTTTGGGATATTTAGTGTTGCAAAGAGCAGCAATGTATATGGATGGAACAATTGATTCATCAGAAGTCTACTTTGAGGAGTCAAACTTAGCTGGTAGGATTAAGGACTGCCCTGTTTGCATTGTGGGAAATCTGGTCTATGTAACAAATAGGGTTTTTTCTGTTGCTAATATGCTGGATCCCACTGAAATAAGAACTTAGAGTAGTTAACTTCACAATGCAGTGTGATTTGATTGCTGTGGGAAATGAAATTGAATGACCTGTAATAAGTTGACTGTCTTAGTTTGGAAGAATGACCTCTTAATTTTGATTACCCTGATGTCTTTTCTAGCTGCAGCTGTCACTGGAAGATACCAAAAAGCATCTCCACAGTGAAATGTTGAGGAGGGTGGACCTGGAAAACCATATGAAAACTTTGCAGGAACAAATGACATTCCAGAAGCGCCTTCATGAAGATGTATGTTTTAGCTTATTAACAGGGATTTTTTTAGGTGTCTATGATACCTGGATGCACTAAAAGCAATGTTAAGATGGGCTTTATCCTTAAAAAGGTAGCTAGCTGAGTCAATTTATGACAGTCCACCAGCCAATAAAACCCACCTAACTAGGAAGACTTCAAGAAAGTACACAACCTCATCTTAACTGGCATAGTACCAATAGGTATCTGGAATATGAGATAATTTTCTCAGGCTGCACTTCTGAAGGTAACTACAATCCCAATATGCTACTTTGTATAACTGAAAGTTAAAGTACAGTTAAAGTTAAATGATTCCAGATGTTTGCTAGAAGCCTAAAATAAGCAAAGTAGTTAAATCTGCTTTAATAAGCAACTCCTGTTCCCTACCTCCTTAGCACTTTTATCAAAGGTGTCTGGTGACCTTTGTGTGAGAAGTCAATATATAGAATTAAAAAACATGTGAATGTAAACCAACTTCCTTCTGACTAGAAAGAATCTCTGTGTGTGGTTTAAGTGATAGGGAATTTCAATTTCTCTAACCAACTACTATTACTTTTTGACTAAAACAAGAATAGGGAAAGTAACAGTGCTTAAACTAAATCATATATGCATGTGTTCTAAGTATAGAAAAGCAGATAAACCAATCTAGTTCAAAGAATTAGTCTTAAAATGAAATACAAACTACTGCATTTATTAGTTTAAGCAATGTTGGCAGTGAGGGAGCAAAACAACACAGTGCAGCTAGCAAGGTGGAAGTACCTGACCTAATGGATGAATATCTAAGATCTGAATAAAGATGAATTACCATGCACTCAGTGATAAATCTGCTTCAATACTGAATGAATTGCTAAGCTGGTACAGTAAGTCCAGTCTCAAATAAAACTGTATTTGCTTGCTTATTCTCTGAGAAACTTCTCCTAGGAACTCAAGGAGACAAAAAGAGTCCATGAGAGCAGGATAGCAGAATTAATATCTGGCCACCAGAGAGAATTTGAGAGCAAGCTCACAGATGCTCTGCAGGGGCTCAGAAAACAACATGGAGAACAAATTCAAGGATACAAAGAGGAGCTGGAGCGAACATTCAGTGCAAAAGTAAGTCTGTAAAAGATGCTAATAAAAACTTTACAATAGACCTTCTACAAACACTTGGTCCCAAACAAAACTGGTTCAAGCATAAATACTGTGCCTTTGGGGAGCAATTAGGAATGGCTAATGTAATGAAGTTAATCATAATACAGACTTCTGACAAATTCAGGACAAAGATGTGCTATGTTTGTATTAAGCAAGTTCAGTATTATTGAATAAAACTTGCTCTACTGATTATAGTTCTACTAAAATGCATGAAACAAGGTATTCTTACAGTTCTACAAGTGCACTTTTAAATGTCCCTTTCCAGTTGCTAGTACTGGATAAGGGGGAGAGGGCAGCTATGGAAGTAGCTTGACAGTTTGTCTTCCAGAACTGGTCTGTCACCTCTCTCCCAGCGTTAGCCACATATGCAGGAAAAAGTAATACTTTAGGCTTATACCCTTGGTAGGTGAGATCCCAGGGGTTACTGGGTTGGTTGCAGTGTGTGTGTACAGCTTTCATATCTTAAGCCTTAATAATCAGTGCAGAATCACATGATCTGCTACTTTTCACAATGCATGTGTTCATTCTGGTTCTTCTGGTTTTATACTCCAACTTAGATGCCAACTCAGTGAATTCCTTTAGATGTTTTTGTCCAGGTTTCCACTGGAAACTCTGTGAGTTCCTTTTGTAGTAGTGTGGCTCTACTATATCTTTTCTTGGAACATCTCAATGTTGAATTGCTCTAGAAATAGCTCAGTGCTGCTTATAGTGAAGCAGGAACTTTTTAGCAACAAACTTTCGGGGAAGAGCAGTAACTTGATAAGCACACCTAATATCCTGTAGCCCCATGCTTTGACAAGCAGCTTCTAAACATATTTTCCATTGTTCTTCTGGAGAATCTGTTTACTTCATATCTATACAAAGTCTTCATGCATCTGTAACTGAAATATCCTAATCCAGCAATTTTCACTACCTGGTTAGTACTGACTTTTTCTGATGTGCATGTCAAACTTGTATAAACGTCCCTGAAAAGCAATGAAAAACTTTCTGACCTGGACTTCACTGGTATCAGTGCACTTGGGTAAAACAACTATTTTCACATGTAAGAGCAGGAAATCACTTGGTTTTCCTTCCTTATTTAAAATACATTGTCATAAGCAATCAATTACTAACAGTGACTTATCCATAGATGAAGAATGCTGAGCTATCTGCAGCAAAAAATAGTGACTTTGCCAATGCTGCTCGGGAGGAGCTGATGGAAACAAAGCTGAGAGTTGATGTTCTGACATCTCAAGTTAATCAATATCAAAGCCAGGTACTACCTTTATTTGTATGTCCTTAGAATTTTTTATTTTGATACTCAATTAAAAATATTGGCCTCTCCTCTTTAATTTTCAGTTATTAATTGATTTTTCCCTCCATTTAATTTTAGAATGTTGCTTTGGAGAACAGAATAAGGGAGCTACAGGAGACGCTGGATTACGATCGTGATCTCCATCAGAGGCGTATGGCTGAAAAAGAGAAAGAAATGGCACAAGCCCAGCAGCAGGCACTAGCACAGTTGGAAGAATATGAGCATCTCTTAGATGTGAAACTGGCTCTAGATCTGGAAATAAATGCCTACAGAAAGATGCTGGAAGGAGAGGAACAGAGGTAGGCTATGACAAATCCTTGTGTGAAGACTTGCTTCATCCAAGATCTCTATGCTCATTAACTATATATTCTTCAGAGTGTGGAGGAGGCAAGAAACAAATATGGTACTAATCACATAGTTAATAATTTAGTTCTTGAAGTATAATCTTCTGTAGATGGTATTTATATCCTATACCCACTGTGTGGTGTAGTAAGGTGAAGTAACTTGATAAAACCCAACTGATAAAGTTCAAAGGTCCATTAGACGTCACTCCCTAGAATCAAACTTTCTCAAAGCTCTGTGCTATGTCCTAGAAAGATCTTTAAGACAGTGCTTAAGTTTCATGAATGAAACTGGGAAATTGTATCAATTCCTGACTATCCCGGTGCTGCCTGGTGAGAACAACATGAACTCAATACATGCTAAGAAGGGTCAAAAACTACTTCCACTAAAGATTGTGTCTGTAGAGGCTTTAAAGGAATACTCATTGCAGTTGGGAATATTTTCTTATGGACATAAGCTTGCTCTGAACTCTAGGGCTGGGGCTGTCTTCCAAACTTAACAACCTACTTAGCTACTCTTGCCAGTAAAAATAATCTTATATTCAAAACTTCATGGAAAGCTTGGATATAAGAAGCTGCTAGGCTTGGCTGTAGTGGGAGGATAGGAGTGAGAAGAAATAAGCACCTCAGATATTCAAGTAGATGTTATCTGACTCCCTCCTAGGCTAGAGCTGTCACCCAGTTCACCTTCACACAGCACTGAAACTCAAGCAACAAGTCAAGGGCGACGGTTCCTGTATGGGAAGAAAAGGAAAATGAAAGAAGCCAAAAAGAGAGGGCATAGTGCTGGATTTAAGACTGTTCAGCATGCTTCATCTTCTGGAAATGTATCTATTGAAGAAATTGATGCAGATGGGAAATTTGTCAGGCTTAAAAACAATGCTGATGAGGTACTTCATTCAAGTCTGCATGGCCTTCATTGCAAAGTATGACTGCTTGTGAACCAACTTGTAGCTTAGTGAGAGATGACAAGAGGGAAGGATGAAGAGATGAGGGAAGAGTACTGCCAAACTAAATATAAATGGGGACTAACCTGGCTACTATCAAGAGAAACTAGAAACTAATTCTAATTTTTGGTACTGCAGGTGTCTTTATTCACAGGGATGTCTGGGAGGTGCTTTTGCAGGGAGGTACACTGGGTTCTGTGATGTGGAAATCTAACACCTTCAGTTGTTTCTCATCAGATTCAGGCTAGCACTATCAGAAGTACTACTTATCATCAAACTAAATAAGGTGCTTAGTAAATTGGATAACAGCTTCTTATTACTTAGAAATGCTTAACAGCTAAAAGGGTGAATAGTGCTGACATCTAATCCACATAGTGTTTATCTGACCAATTAGATAATTCTTTGACTTAGTCTGCAAATCCAGAATTATTAGAATTAATCCTCAGAGCTCCAAAACCTGTGGCTAGTATCCACTTCAGCCTGAGATGCCTTAAACCTCCACAGGCCACTGTGTATATGTTTTATGGCCCAAGTTGGTAGATGGGCATGACCAACTTCGCTTATCGGAATCTTCCTGATAAAGAGTGTCACGATCCCCCTTCAACAGAAGGCAAGAATAGATGTGCCTACACTTGTGGGGCTAAGGAAGTGCTGGGAGAAATCATAGGGAGGCTTTAATGGAAACTTGAAGGCTTCCTCAAAATTGATCAGACTCTCGTATCCTTCAGGAATGGGACTAGACTGACCCTTGAGTCTGGAAAGAACCTTGTGCTTCTATGATATGGTGTTGGTCTGTAATGCTGAGAGAAATTTCTTGTCCCACAGGATCAACCACTACATGGATGGGTGTTAAGAAGACATATTGGAAGTGTGTCAGATGTAACATACAAATTTCCTTCACGGTTCGTTCTTCAGGCAGGCCAAGTAGTTACAGTAGGTAGTGGTTTTGTAAAACTACTCAGAGCTCTGTTCTTGTTATGTTAGATGGCAATAGAGATTGATGTAATAAAGAAAACTAAATTGATACTGCAAGTGCCTAAAGAACTAAAATCCTTATTTTCTGGAAAGGGAGATGGAAAAAATCCTTGCAACAACTTGATCTGAAATGCCAGTTAAATTTTTTAAAGCTAGATCTTGGATTGAACTTGGAACATCCCAGATTGAGATGTGCTGTTATTTTGAACAGAATCAATATATTCTAGTTTATTCTTAGGGTTCCCCATACTCCTGGTACTTGATACAAGTTGTGAAAAGGCTGTTGCTAGAAGCTTTAGTCTGCTACAGTTCAGCAATGCTGAGCTCACGGTTTATGGTACTAAGCTAAATATTGGCTCTAAAATTGTACTCTTAAGTACATTCAGACAATGATCAAAGAACCTAATTCTACACTCTGCACTCCAAACTCTGTATGAGCTTGCTCAAGAGCTCTGTGAGTGATGTCAGGCTAGAGGCTATCTTGTATACACAAATTGCTTCTGTGAGTATGTCTGTAACTATGGCTTGGTTCTGACTCGAATAGTATGCATGTCCAAGCAAGGCTGCCTCTACCTCAGGTAGAAGCTCTTAACAGCCTTTTCTATGCTAACTGTTTTACAATCTTCAGGTAGAACATAAAAAAAAAAGACTCCACCAAACCCAAAAAAACCCATTACCACCATTCTTGGTAGTTCTGAAAAGAACTAACCTGCCAAGGATTACAGTACAGCTTCTGTTACTAGATGTCTTTGGTATTGGAGTAATTAAGAGCTAATATATATTAGACTGAATGCTAATCTAACTATAAATAAGATTAATTGTAATCTCACTCTAAATCTGTTGCAGATCTGGGGTGCAGCTGCTGATGTAAGCCCAGGTCCCAGTGATCTGGTCTGGAAGTCTCAGAAGTCTTGGGGAACTGGGGATAATATTGGTGTTACACTCATCACAGATGATGGTGAGGTAAGTGACAGAGTAGCTTCTAATTTCCTAATGCTAAACTTGTTTGATGTTCTTAATTCTCAAGGGTTCTTGGTGGCAATTCAATTGTATTCTAGGAACTTGCAGAGAGGAAGATAATGCATGTACCCAGAGAAGAAAGCGGTGAGCAAGATGATGAAGAAGTAACTGGAAGTGGAATGGAGTTTCCATCTCAAGTAAGCTGCCTGAAGTTTAAACACATACTATCAACAGAATCATTCAGTGGTCACTTCTTTTCATTACTGTATAAAATACTTCCACAAGTATTATCCATATCCTACAACTCTTAACATTTCTCTTGATGTCAGACCAAAAGAAGAAGAAAAAAGAAATGTTGTTTGGTTTCATGATAGTGGTTCCTGTGAGCATCCTTAAGCAGGTGAGATGGTGAGAATCATGCTTGTCATCTCATAGAAAACTTGCTTCATTTATAGTGCTGCAGCCTTTTGTCCTATGTAGGATGTAGCTTGCATGACTTTGCATCACAAGTGGAATTGATGTTTTGCTTATTCTCTGGTTGAATATGATCAAATAGTAGCATTAATTGCTTGGTCTCTTATTACTGACACACTGAAAAACACTACTTTTAGTGTCTGTTCCATGTAAACATCTGACTATGAATAAACTTAAAAGCTGTTACTGCAAGAACAGTATGCAAATGCTAACCAGAAATACTTTATTTCTGTGGGATGAAGTGACTTATCTGACACTCCAGTTTCCCTGACTTGCTATCAAGATAACTTAAACTCACACTGAAGAAACCTAGTATTTCCATTCAGAAGGATTAAAAGGCTGAAATCAAAGCATATTGATTAAGTCCCTCTTAAATTCAGGTATGACTTTGAGGTACTTCTCTTCCAGCTTATTTCCAGGAACTCCTTTTTTTTTTTTGTCCTAAAAAAGTATCTCAGCCATGTTTGTCATAAATACTCCCTTCAATACTTTTCAAGTGGAGCTTCAGCACAGATGCAGGTCATGCCAATGGAATGAACATAGTCAAATAGAGTAAGCATGTTTTGTCTTCAATATACTTATAACTCTTTCGCTACAACTTGCATATTGTAATGCCCTGTGAAAGACTCTCTAGCCCCTCCAAACAGATTTTGACTGACCATATTACAAGTTTGAACTTCTGCATATTGGATGCTCCTAGTGTACTTCAGTAGGCTAGTAGTTGGGTATCTGTAATTGCTGCAGTAGTCTAAACCAGAACTAATACAAAGCTTTGTAAATTGGTCATAACTGAACAATTATGGAATGTACTTGACTCCTGTGTTTGTTTCTTGACTTGAAATAGCACTGAGTCCCTTTTGCTAGTAAAAATGCCAAGGCCTAAAGAGCAAGAGGATGCCTAGCTAAAAATTCATTCTCTCCCTCTTGCTGACACAGTAGGTTGAGCTACAGCAGCTCTTGCTAAAACTGATTCTACACAGTTACAAGGAGGACTTGCATCTTACTGCACCAGGTCTTAAAGCCACTGTCATTTCCTAGATATTTTCATGGTATAACTGTCTGAAAATGTAGAAGTACCTTAGTACTGTTTTTCTGAAGAAAATGTACCTAAGAACAGGCAGTTACTGCCTGCTGCTTGGTTCTTTCCTTGTCCTTCTTTCAAAAACAAAATCTGGGTAAATATCTATTACTATAATACTATCTGGCTTGAAGGAGGTTTATTGAAGTCTCCTGACTTACATGCATGTTCTTGTAATATTTTTTGATGTCTCACTGAAGGAGGGTGAGACCCTGTTAAATAGGCTATTGAGAGAGGTTCTGTAATGTTCTTCTGGCCTTTGGGGCTCTTACTGCACAGCATACACCAAAATGGTTGAAGTAACACTAGTGGAAGCTTTATGCTTGTAAGACTTCATACAAGCTTCTTCATGGTTAGAGTAGGGCCTCTCAAGTTTTCTTTAAGGTTCTTTATTTGACTTCACTAATAGTATGGCTTGTTTGGCAATCAATGCTGAAAGCAAAAGTAACTTTTTTCCTTAAGCCTCTAATCTGTTTTATCAGCAACTTTACAGTACAGTTGTGTGCCACTTATAGTAAGAATCAATCCTAATACTCTCATTCAAATGTTAATGTCATTCCTGTCTGCTGAATTCCTACCAAACTTTTGTCATTAGTACCTATATGCTTCTGCTGCATTAGTAGTACTGAAATAATGGCAGCTTAGTAAAACAGAGTTAACTTCTTGCATGTTGTAAAATGATGCAAAGAAAGCATGCTGTGCTTTAAAGGAAAACAGGGTTTCCATGGGTTTTGCTTCTGCTTTTATCATTCTAACTAGGGTAGCATGAATGTGCATGCCAATTAAGTCTTGGTGCTTCAGAATGGAGATACTGATAGCTAGCTTGATAAGCTAGCCCTTAAAGGCATAGGTTCATGTATTGCATGGACTCAAAATTCTTAAAAGCTTGTTGATTTTTTTCCTCCCCACCACCCCCAAACCATCTAGTATAGTTAAAGTACTGCCTCTTGAAAACCTGCTTTGCTTATTAATAAGCAATTAAATCTACAGAACACTAAAACCCCCCCATACCTACATGAAGATCAAGTAGGTAATCAGCAATAAATACTGTCTATACAGATGCTAATTAGCTTGATGTCTTCATGATTTATTTCTGCAGCAAAAGGAGGATCCTAGCTGTTCTGTCATGTAGTACGGACACAGAGATGATCATCTGAAAACACTTCTCAATCCCAGGTGACATAGACTACATGTGTTTTGGTATCTTCTGCAATAACTGAAACTTGGAATTCAAGTCTCCTGTCTGACCTCTTTGTAAGAAACATTGTCCATACCATGATGAAATTTCCTACCTTCTGATACTGGACCTTGTTCTTGGATTCACTGATATAAAGAGCAGTAGAATACAAGCTCTATGTGAAGTTATTTTTACTTTAACACAAAGATCTGGTTTCCATGACCTGCTGAAACAGGGGAGGGTACACAGTTTACAAAACTTCTAAACATATACCCTAGAAGGGTGCTAAACACTTGACAATGAGCATGAGACTGCCTCAGCCTGATACAGTGTGTCTGCAAAGGGGGTAACTTGTTTCAAGCCTGAGTGGGAAACTACATGGGCCGGATCACATGCAAGGTTGCACCCTGAGCAAGGCTGAACTTGGCTGCAGTAATCAGCACTCTTCAGGATAGTGTTTTACTGGAAACACTTCCAGCTCAGATCCTGATGCTGAAATACATGAAACTGGTCTAGATTGCTTGCTAGAGAACATCCCAGAGTTTAAAATTAGAAGTTATAAAAAATATTATTGTCTGTTATTACATGTACTGTACTCTAGCACTCAGAAATCTACCAGTTTCAGTAATATATATTCTTAGATACAGTATATCACAGCATAGCTGCATTAAACTTAACTTGGACAGATGTATCCTGTAAATGTGAAGGAAAAAAATCTCATTCCAACAGAGAAGGTACTGCAACTAGCAACATTAGCACTCTGAATGGTCCCAACAAGCCAGCTTTTTAAGGCACTAGAGGAAAAAAAGACTAAAACAAAAATCAAAACTAGAAAGCACTAACTGTAGTAACAGGAACATCAAAAATACCTGCTCTTAGAATCCTTATGTACTAAATCTCTGCACTATTGCTTGGTGTATGTCTTATGGGGCTGTTAGGGGAATACAGTATGTATTTTGGCCAGTATGTAATTTACTGTAACTGCAATAGCTCTGTAGTCCATGTAAGGCCTGACCTATAACCCTCAGAAACCAAGCAGTCAGCCTCTGGGGCCAGTGCATTCAATTATTCTTAGCCTGTTTTTACTAAACTGCTTACCTTACCTGCTGGCTCTGGTAAAGAAAGGGCCTGATGAGCCACATCTCTTTAAGAGTGTGAGGGAAATAGCTGAAGGGAGAGGAAGAACAGCTGAGATGATTGCTGATTTTTCCAAATGCTGGAATAGTTTGGGGGGTTTTTTGACTGTCTCTTGTCTTGCCAAAGTATTCAGTTCTGAATTTAAGACCTGTTCTATCTTAGGATGCAGTTGTTAAGAGAGTTTAAGCTAGTATAAGGAAAGCCTCACCTTTGTTATTTAAAAAGTCTACTTTTGAGACATCAACACTAGATACCAGTTTAATACTTGCATTTGAGCAGATCTGAATTCTTGTTGTACCTTATGGGCCCACACAGAAATAGATGCTGCTGTAACCTTCTTATATTTGTCTTGATTTCTTAAACTTTTTTAACTAATAAAGATATTTTTCATTAATATAAAAGCAGTCTTGGAGTTTAATATTTGCAGGTTAAATAATAAAGTTCTGTTTGTTCATTGATCTTTCTTAAGTTAAAAGACTTTGAAGCAATAAAACTGGTGAGTTTCAGGAAAATTCCCTGCAGACTGAAGAAACCTTCAGAAATACTGTGCTGCCCTGTTTTATGTTCATCATTGAATTTTTCAAATAAAGCTGAACTGCTATGAACTTAAAAGGACTCTTCAATATTTCAAATGAAACCTTTTCATAGCACAAGGGAAGGGTGGTATTAAGCAACAACCATGAAAGATTTGAACTAGTGTACAAGTCTTGATAGGAAACAGCAGTGGTAGAGGTTGCTGTTTGGTAATGCCATCACTGGTCTAGGACAAGACCTACTTCTGTACAACCTACTGGGCCATTTATGAAATTTGTTCTTAGCATGCACTCTTAAAAGGTAGATGTTAAAGAACTGATTCTCTGATGTGCAATGGAGCCTATTGTGCAAATTGTCTTTTTGGTAGCACACCTTAAAGATAGTTAGTTTCTTATGACCCTTCTCTATAGTTATCCCAATCAATAACTGTATGGTGCTCTTTTGGCTTGCTTCCAGCTTACTACTGTTGCATAGCTGCTCCTGTCAGGTAAGAAAGAAAGACAGCCATTGCAGCTCAGCAGGAGCTCTATACTGAATGGCAAGTTGCCTACTGCAAAATACAAACCTTTATATGTGCGCATGCATGTTTGTGCAGATGCAATTCTTTCCTCTAGGGAATTCTGGGGAGGTAGAAAAGAGCTTTCAATGCCTCTTTTCTTGCATGCTGAGACCTGTCTGATAAAGGGGGGGAAAGCAAAAGCAGCTGTGAATCCCAAATACTTAAACCTTTGAAAATTGCCCCATACATTCTTGTATTCAGAACATCATGGCTACTGCCATTCAAAAACTAGGTTTGTTACTTCCCATAGTGCTGCTCTAATAACTACTAGGTAGTCACCTATGAATTCAGAAAAGAGCTGATGAATTTTCTTCTTTACATGAGCAAGTCCAACTTCTGAGATGACATGCCTTAAGTAGCAGGCTGTAGCCAAAGCTGCAAAGAATAACCCTCTACTTCTCTTGTGCAAGCCAAGGCCAGAGATGAAAGAGGCCAGAGATGAAAGAAACCAGAAAGCCAGGGTTTTGTTAGCCAGTTAGTTACAGAACCAAGCAAAGCTCGAAACTCTGAAGCTGGATTTAAGCTAGTTTGCTATAAAGAGTTCAGCTCCCTTCTCATTGCTCTGTTGTGTACACAGAACAATTGGCAAAAGATTACATGTTCCTCTGAGGCTGCAGAATAGTTCAGTCATTAGTAGATCTGTGTTTTCTAAGCAAAGCAGGAGAAGGCTAACAGAAAAACAAATTAATTCTATCTTCATTTTGATAGTACTTAAGATGCCCAAGTCTTTCATTTTGAGGCTTTTTTTGCCTAGTTTCAGTTATAGCATGTCCCTCTCCACCTAGTCTTCTCTTTCTCCTCCTTCTCCATCCCTTTCAAATAAATAAAAATGTAGAAGTGTATTGACTTTTCATTTGTTGGCAGTAGTCACCAGAGATACTCACCTGTTTATCGCAATGGAGTTCTATACAAACTCAGTGAAGTTAGGATAAGTTTGTACTTAGTTCAGAAGAATTTTTCTCTGATCCTCCTGCTAGAAGAAAATTTTAACAGATATTATAAATGCTACACAATCAATAGAGAGAGAGCAAGATTATTAACATTCCAGTAGCTGAGGGGTCATAAAACTAATACTTTGGTTTTAATTCATGCATTTTTAATGTAGCATTGTTTTCTTCACTGAAAGTTGATATATTTAGCAAAAGTGACCTCCAGCTCAAAAACAAATGCCAGAACTATAGGTATAGAAGCAGCAACCACTGTTCTTATCCCACAGAAATATTTATTCAGTTGGTCAGTAAATTATAGGAATTTTTAATGCTGAGAACTTGTACTTAGTACAACAACATCATAATATTGACAACAACCACTTTGCCTTTTGTCAACATACAATGTGAAACATGGATTAACTTGCTCACAACAAATTACAGTGTGGTATATGAAAAGAGCTCAATGACATCAGTAACTTAGGAACTGGTTACAGTTAGCTTCACTTACAGTATTTTTAAAAATGGTTTTCAATAGTAAAGTCATTGCAGCCAAAGATAAAAAAAATCCACGTACAATAATAGCAAGGAAATGCATTTCTGGAGCAACAGTGAGCTACCAGGAAACACTTCATACAGTGATCTTCAAGGCACAAAGCAAAAAAACTGGGTATGGGTTTTTTTGCAGGTTGATGGAATCAGGGAAGGTAAATTTTTTTTGAATATAAAATAAATACATTTTAAAAAGACGCGTACAAAAGTCAGTAAGTCAGTTAAATAGCAAGGCTTTCACAGAATGCCACACTGACAGAACATTTGTGAATCCATTTCAGTCATGAAATCACGTTCACAGCTTGAATGACACAATCACTGAGGCAAGGGAACCATCACTTCAACATAATTAATGGGGAAGAAGCCAGACTCTCCATTTAACATCCCCTCATACCAATTCTCATCAATCTGATTGGTCAAGGTGATGATGTCCCCTTCCTTAAACCCAAGCTCGCCTTCATTCTCTGGCTCAAAGTCATAGAGAGCTTGGCAGCACGGCTGATCCATGTGCATTGAAGAACCTGCCCCAGTAACAGAAAAGACCCACATTAATAGAGTCACACAGCATCCCACCAGCCGCTAAGCGTAAAACAATGGGTCAAAACATGTAGCCCTGCTATCAGGAATTTCTTCCTCACCCTTCGCAACATTTCTTCCATTGCTTTCACCTGTTAACTTATGGAACTTCTACATATAAAAATAATACTAGTGGTAATTAGTTTAAAGCAGAATTTGGTTTCTCCCTTTAGTTCAGATGCTACTCCATTTTCATTCCTAGTTGCCTTCCCTTTCAAAAGGATGTTTATCTCAGAGATAGCTTGAGTAATCACAGTTGTCTAAGTCAGCGTGGTCTCTTTGGAGTGGTGGCTAGAGGAATTGGAATGGTAGGACTTGAGGAAATAGCCAAGAGAAGAAGTGACAAGTAACCACTTAAACAAACTGTGTGAATGCCTACCCATGGGCAGGGGCTCAGAGCCAGCCCTCCAACCACGCACTGACAGCCTGGAGGTAGCCACCTGGATTGGCGTGCTATGTGTGTTTGCAGGAGCAAGGCTTCTAGCTGCACACTTCCAGGTGCTCCTTCCATCCTCACCTCACTTGAGCAGCAACAGCCAGTTCTGGGTTACTGCTCCCCAAGTTCAAGCCCTTTCTTGTACACATCCTCCATCTGAACTAAAGTAAAGGTTGTGCTAGGAACAATAGTACCTGTCAAACTATTTTACAGATTTTTTCCAATACAGTATCTGGCTGTTATTGTGACTTACAGGCTGTTCTTCTGACTTAGGCTGCTTGCCCTGCTATAAAGATCTTCATTCCAAATTAGTCTTTTCAAATATTAATGGTACCATATGCTAATATCGTAGTAAGTACATACAGGAAAACAAGTAAAAATAAATATAAAGTACAAAACAGAATCACCATTAGCAAAAGAAGTTAACCTTGTAAATGCACTCACCTTTTTTAAAGACATTTTCATGAAGGGGTGTTAATTGGCTTGGATTTGTGGTATGGACATATAATATATTCATTCATTCATATTTATGAATAATAATAACTTATTCTAATAAAATGTAACATAATGTTCAAATTGTAAAGTTTAGCTCTGTGGTTGAGGACTAGCCAGAGGTTCAGTAATGTGTAGGAAACTATTGAAAAGTAACTGTTCAGGCATTTTCTAGTAACAGGAATCAGGAGAAGTCTCTTAAGGTAACCAGCTGACAACTATGCTGGTGATCAGTAAATGAGAAGAGGTGAAAGCATCTTTTTAATTGACAATAATAATATTGGTGGTAATACTCGGTGTTAAAACTGGGAAGTAGGAATTGCTTTTCTATTTTGTGGGTACATTTTATCCTTTAGAACAATAGAAGAGAGCTTTTATTTATAGCAATGAAAGAGAGCTGCCAACACAGAGATCCCCTCAGCAAACCTCCCCAGAACATTGCTGTAACAACGCTGGACTAGTCCACTGTGTCTGCTGCCCAGTGACGAAGTTTTACAAGAACAAACTAAATTATGGCAAGTCTAGTACAATCACACAGGTGAAAGCATGCTTCTGGACATATTTTTGCTGAAACAGTCCAAGCAGAAAAAAGAAGATGAGCCACAATTTCCCTAAGAAAAATGATCTGATTGTATTCAAAACCAGCTGAGTTACTTTCAGTCTTTGCCGAGGTAGAACTGGTACCAGCTTACCGGAACTGTCAACAGCAGAAGGCAGCGCTCTGAGTAACTGACAAAGTTCCTTGCTTTCACCAGCTGCCCCAGTGGGGCTAATGTATTATTGCAAGCCAGTTCATTTCTGACAGTGAGGTACCTGATATGAGATAGATCATGTTTGGTTCACTTTAAGCTGCAAAGAACCGCAAAGAAGTGTCTGGCAGCCTGGAAAGATTTTTAAATAATGGTCACAGCCAGAACAACCGGTTTCACTCCAGGCTGTAGGATCAGTCAAAGTCTTCATCAGAGTCAGGAAGCTGCTGCTACTGTATAATCCAATGAGTCAAAGCTTCCCTGACAAAGGTAACAGGGGCAGCACTACCTGACAGTCTGCAACACGTGCTGTTTAACATCACAGAATTGGCGACATGATTCCAGCCTTTTCCTGGCTATTCAATACTTGTACATCCTTTCCTGTTGCAGAGATTTAAGCTAAAGAAACAGCACTCTTTTTTTTTCCCCAAACAGGGATTATGTTAATTTGCAATACCATGCATGTCTCCTTAATTTTTCCAGCTGCGGAACTAAAATGCCACACTTCATTGTCACATTCAAAAGATGACGTCATTAATCTCCAGACTACTCAAACCTGGTGTGGGAATTGCACCTAAGAGGTTAAAAACAAAGGTGTCCGCTTATCTCTTACACAAACATTGTGGATGGAGATCCACAAGGCTGGTATGAGAAGCAGCTGAAGGAGGGAGTCTTAGGGCAGCAAGACAGCTCTGTTTTGGCTAGAGAATGTGGAATAAACAGATAGACGGTTTCCACACAGAATTTTGAAGGCCACGGTGCCTGCAGTGAGACCTTTTGCTTCATTATCTGCAAAATGAATATTCAAGTTGACACCCTAAATATGCTAATGAGCTAAAAGGCATACATGCTAAACATATATGACTATAGTACTCGACTTTCCACCCAAATCATGTTAAATGTCATCCCTGGGAGGGAACAGCTAAGGTTGGGGTATAAAGGACATTGAGGAAGTTACCCCCGGGGGGGAGAGAAGAAATTGAAGACCCCAAAGGGGCAGTCAATGGGCTGTGCTCCTTCTCCTCCACCCAAGACAGGGACACCTTCTTGGTAAGCAATTGCAATTTCACATTTTCAGTGAAAATACCCAGGACAGTATTTTGCTAGCATTATAATAATAATCATAGTCATATATTGGCGCTATTGCAGTGAGTGCATTTATCAACGGCAATTCCAAACTCTTTGTATCTGTCGCTTTAATAAACTTTCTATTAGTTTCAACTTTGGAAAATTGAGTCAGTGCAAGTCCTTTGGGGGCTCTGACAGACAAACGTTGACTCGCGCAGCACAAATAGAAAAAAAAAAATTCACAAAAAGAGGCTTAGCAAGAAGCTGTCCATGATTTCTGGAGTATTATAGAATGAAATCAGAATGCTGCTCAATGCTGGTTTGATTGGTTGTTTGTTTTCCCCAAAAGGGAGTTACTGCCTGTACCTGCATCTACTCTGTCTTCTATACCACGTTGGATACATATGGTAGCAAAATGATACTTTAATAATCACAAACTGGAAGCTTGCTAAGATAATTAATCCAATTCTCCCTCACAGCTGAAGTGAGTAAACATTTAGACGCTTATGTCAAATTCCAACACATGGCAACCAGACCCATTTATTTCATATCACTGTCAGCCCTGACGAACAAACAGAATGAAAGGCATGACATAACACAGCATTTAAAGACAGTTCTAAACTAAGCCAGATGATGCTCATAGCCTCAGCTGATTAACAAGGATAACAATGAATTAGAACAAAAACACGGATTTGTTATCTGTGCTTAATCAAAGCAGTTAAATAATTCACAACATTAAAATGAGGTTTCTGCAAATCTAGCCCTGCAAATGTGTGCAAGTCATTAGTAGTAAATAATCCCCATGTGTCAGGGACCATACAAAGGAAAATACTATTTCTGCTCCGAGCAGCTGATACTTGACTTGAAAAGCTGTGGTGAAACACAGGAAAAGCCATTTCAACACTCAGAACTGGACTGTGGTAGTTGTGCTGAATGTATCACAGCTTACTCTGAATGTCCTGTTGATTTCTATGGGTTTGCTGAATACTAAGATACTACTTACCTTGAATGATAGTGTCAGAGAAATTAAAGGTCTACATTTTGATAGGGTCAATGTGTAAACAGGGCAAATTAAGCACAAACAAGTGCTTGTTTGTGTTGGATGAAGAGATCAGTTTTCTAAATGAACAAAGAAGGTGATCATGATGCTATCCCCCCAATCACATGGAGACCTTAAAATATTTAGCACTTTTGCTTAGAGATGCATGGTTCACATTTCTAAAACACAGACCATAAATCTGATCTGTTTCGTGATTCTGATCTTAAACAGGAACAGAAAGGTTTCCCCATTTACAAGCAGGGCATATCGACCCTACTGCAGTTCCACAGAAATCCATACGGATAACTTTTGAGTATGGAACAGGAAGAGAAAGAAAACAATGAACAATGACTTCACTGATGATTGTACCTGCTGGGGAGAGCAGCACAGCATCCATAGCGTCTTCAGGAGAAAAAACATGATAGATGGTCTTTCTGATATTAGTAGCAACACTGAGAATAGCAACAATTATTAAATATATCCCATTTCTCCTTTTCATCTCTTTCATGGTTGTTTTATTTCTTTTCCATTCTGACAGCACTGAGTCAAGCAGTAAGTGAAAATCCATCACTTAGTGATATGCAAGCAGTTGATAAAATAGTCCGTGAATGGAATCAATGAATGGAAGTGGCTCACCCCTTCCTTATCTTAGTGTTCAGTAGTCATTTATTTCTCAAGTTCATTCACTGAATTTTAGCTCATTAAAACTGGTGCTTTTTTGCCTTTTTTTTTTTTTTTTTTTTTTAAGTGGGCTGTCATCTAGTCCATCTTTCTCCCAAAGGCAGGACCGATTACCCTTGAAGGACATCTTGGATAAATTGCTTCATGGCAACAATAAACCACTGTAACACGTGTGCTGTTTCATCTCTGATCTGACACACTACTTTAAATACAAATGCTGAATCTGAATCTCCTTTCTCCACTGCACATGCAAAGCAGAAAAAATAAAGCCTATATAACTTGACAAGTAATTGATAGGGGCCTAGAAATTTTATGCTGAATTTTTAATAAAGGTCGCTATGTTTTTGCTACTTTCATCCAGATGTGCTGTGAAAATAACCAGAAAGTTATTGATTGCTGCAAACATCCCCAGTGCTTTGAATGAAACGTGTCCTTGCATCACGTCTTAGGAACTGGTGCTCTGAACTGAGGGGAGTGTGCAAAGAGCAGGCTGTCTCCCTCAATCCCACATTTGACAGCAACACAAAACTGCTCTTAGCATTCGGGCAGCACGGGAGCTTCACTAACACACCCTCAAGTAGTTCGAAGCACAAAAGAAACAAATCAAGGAATAAAATCTTGCTGGGTGGATTTCTGCTGCCAAACTGCTGCAAATCCCCTTCAGTACGGATTGTAGAATAGCTTCATCTTGTAGCAGAGTGCAAGAAAATGAGAGAGACATTGGAAGGAGCATGAAGTTACAGCTCCAAGCTTTATTCTTTCACCTTTAGTTCTCTCATTTCTCTCCGAACAACCTTTAAAAAGGAACAAGACTGGAGGGAAGAAGAAATTGGAGAGTGAGGAAAAAAAATAAAAAATCTTCAGAAAAAGATCCTATATACCAAGGAGAGAAGGGAACCTTTGGCTCACTGCTTCCCCTCTACTTTCCTTACAAATAATGTTTATGGAAAATTTGGCTTTTTCATTCTCTTTTCTTTAGGTATTGTTGTCTTTTGTGTAGTGGTTTGTTCAGGTTTTTTAATTGGTCTTCTCTCATCACCACTGTAGCCATTAAGGAGATACGAGTAAAATTATTTTGCCCTAAGATGAGGAAAAGCTATTTCAATGAGTAGTGTAACCTTACGAATTATTATCATTCACACAACTTTCAAGGGCTTTCAAAGTTGGATTTTTTTTCTGTGGAATCAGGGCCTAATCAAAGGAAGGATCCTACTCCCACACCAACAGGTACCTATGTTCTTCAGTTCATAAATGCCCACACTTTGGTGCATACTTCAGGGGACAGTAAAACACGTTAACATAATCAGCAAGGGTGGGAGTCATGTCTGAATTTTACATGGCTAATAGTTAAGATCCTGTACTGATCATTTATGGTCTCAGACTGTGGACAGAAATTAGCATCTGGAGATATTCCAGACAGTGATCTAACACACCCACCTTAGGCATCTGTCTTTGCAAGAAATGAACTGTTTTCTGCAAATGCCGCTCCTCACTCTCCTCCCACCCTCAGTGGCAATACAGAGAACCTACAAGGCCAAGCAGAATGCCACACCTAAATTTCAGATGGGTGAGAGACTGTTGAGAGGAACTCTGCTTCACAATTCCATTCCCAAATCTGGGAAGCAAACTAGGGTCAGATGCATGGATACTGATGCTTCATGGATCCATTGTTCTCATGGTACAAGGAATACCTCAAGCAACAATCTGGCAAAACATCTATCAACACATTAATTCTGTGGCCATAGACTTACCTGATGATTTTATGGAAGAACTATAGGCAATCCCATTGTGCTGCTGATTATCACCAATTTCCAGAGTTGTAGTTACTACAGGCTTTGGCTTAAATTCACGTTTAGGCCGACTAGATGCTACATTTATTCTGGAACACAAAAGAAGCGGGGCAAGAGATTTACTTGAAGGAAGAAATACTTATGGAGCTTCCACCAGGTTCAGTGCTTTGATGTTTGAGAGGTGGGAAAAAAACCCTTCCGCTGGTTTTGGTTTTAGGCTTTTTTTGGGGTGGGAGGGCAGGAGGGAGGGTAGGTTTTTTTTCACTAAAAACTGCTCAATTCTCATGTAGTATTGGAGTGTCAGCAAGTCCCTGTTTTATTTAATACTTTGGTCCTGCTGACAGAAGCATAAAGCTTAACAGCCTGAGTTTGAGAAGTGCTGAGCATCCACAGCTGCCACTGAGTTCAGCAGAAGTTCTAGGAACGAGCTCCCTGGAAAGCTCAACTGCAAATGACATATGCAGAAACCCAGCCAGGACAGAGGCCCAGGGACTGCATCTCACACGTTGCCTTTTTATTGGAGAAAATGGGAAACAACCATTTGGTCAGCACAACTGCCTCAATACCTCTTCCTGTACGTGCTCGTGGCCCAGCTGAGACCTTCTTGTCTCACTGGCCCCTCCAGCTGCTATGGTGCAGGGTGGCTACAGACCCAGCTACCACCCTCATGCTAATACAGCCACCACGTCCACCCTGACCTAAGGAAAGCCCCAAACAGTTACCTCGGCTCTGCGACTGCAATGTTAGCCTACACTATCGTGACACTCAAGTCATTTAGGTCTCCTGTTCTCCGCCAGTTCTCCGAGTGACATATAAAAAATAAATGACAGCAGCATTTTTTTCTTCTATTAGGATGACACAAAGTATCCCAGCCTTTCATAAGTGCATTACACCACAGCTGTGTTCCTAGACAGCTGGCTATTTCCTTATTCTGCTGCAGAATTTTGTTATATCTCCTGAATCTCAATGAAAATAGGCCAACTTCTCAGCAAAGCCTCCACTGCACAACTCAAAGCATGCAAGTTTAAATAAACCTACAAACAAACGGAGGCCGTCCTGATTAACCTCCGCAGAGGTGAGTGAGAGATTCTGCACACACTCAAAGCTTTCTGGGCAGATCCAGCATTACATTAAAGGCTCACACCACAGCAAGTAGTTGCCAGGTGGCAACGGTTTAAAGCAATGAAGTCCAGTAAGGCACAGAGCACAGCAAACATGCATCTGTGAGATGGTGCTACAAGATCTGTTGCTTCAGTGACTTTTCACATTCATGAACCTCAGCTGCAAAAAAAGTTCAAAATTTTCTGATGGGTTCAGTCTTACCGGTTTTGCAGCTTGCTCTGCAGATCCTCCAAAATTTCTGTGGATTGTTTATGGTAATCTAGTGCTGCTTCTACAAACACAGCCAACTGGCTAACTTGTTCTACCTGAAATATAGAGACGGAAAACAGTTGTAAGGAGCCTGCAGTACATTCAGCTGAAGGATAAACAAACAGATCATTAAAAACAGACATGGTATCTCAAAAGACCATGATACCTTGTGGAGGCTATTGAGAAAGAGCGTATGTGATTCTATCAAAGAAATTGCCAGTTGGAAACTGAACAAAAGTGAGGTGTAACTTCTAGTTCACTAACTAAGGGCTGGGTCCTTAAGTCATTTCCTTTCACAATGTGCAAATCCCTTCTGCTTTCAACTTCCAAGCCAGCTGTCTATCAACACCCAAGCCTCAAATAGTTAAAAGGACATGGCCCCTTACCAGGTGAAAGAGGGGCTTTTCTGATCAGCAATGTTGGAAGAAATTACACTGTGACAGCTCTTACAACTCAGACCCATTAGTGTTTATTAGCAATGTTTACAAACTACAGTTCCAAAATGATCTGGACTTACCTCACTAGATGGCAGCATTTATAAACCAATAAATGAAACATGATTTATCTGCTTGGATTTAAAAAGTATCAGCCTATCATTCAAAAATGTGAATGCTGAGGAAAGGAAGAATGTGAAGGAGAAAGAAAAATCAAAATATTTTAATTCATGAGGTAACAGAGAATCTTATTCCCCTAACACAAACTGAAAAGTTCAAGCTGTACTGGGGATGGAGCAGTAACAGATAATTATTTGTCCTCTTCGTTTAAGACAATGTTAAGAAGACAGACCCCAAGAAGTCTGACATGTTTCCATTCCATCACGATGTCTTCAGACATTGGATCACAAGAAGGTATCTGAGTAAACTTTCTGCAAATGTTTTACGGACCCATGGCAATTCTGTGCTATACTTTGTCTGCTTTTACTCGGTTAAAAAGATTATTAGAAATTCTGCCTGGACTCCAAGAGAGCCAAACATTGTCACATAGCATACAGAAATGAAATGCACAGAACCAAACCAACAGCTGATATAATTCCATCACGGTCAGAAGAGAGTAATGCAAACCAGCTGAGGACAACTCACAAAGTGCCTGGGGTTTGGATGGGGTGGTCAGAGAAAATGGATAGATGAGGACTGTCCAAACAAGACAACTAAGAGCCAGGAGGGATATGGAATTGTGGATTAGGAAAAGAGAGAGAGAGAGACTGGGAAAGAGCCAGAGAAACTTGATGGACTAAAAGCCACTTAGCAAGAGGAGCCTGGGACTGGCTGAGTGGGAAAGGCAGGAAGATGGATCTGATAAGAAATGCATGCAACAGTGTCTACGTGGGAGGTCTGGAACTAGCTGTGCAAAACCTGAGAAAGAGATGTGGATGAGGACCGAGTCTGGGAAAGGTAGCTGGCAAGATGGCTGGGAACCAGAGCTCATGGAACAGAGATTGCAGGGCAAGAAGACCAAGAAAGGGAGACACTTGGGGAATTGGAAAGGATGGGAAGGAAGCGATTGCAGTTAAGATCTCTGCAAACCCAGTGAGCCAGTCTGGGGTTAGACAACAAGGCTGTAATGACACGTTTGAGGAGGACAAACAGACTAGATCAGCATGGAAAATGGAAAGGAAGGAGCAGAGTGTTTGCTTTAAACAGAAACAATAGAAAGCAGGTATGGAAAAAACCTCACAGGGACATCAAGTTCAGCCCCTCCCAAAGACATGACTAATTATACTAGAAAGTATAACTCATCAGTTCTCTAGCAGCCCAGCTAAGCCATTTTAATCCATGCATTGTTTTAGCCTCAGTTTGGTGCTTTGACCGATGATAAAGACTATCTGAAACATTTCTCAGGTGCTTATGCAAGGCAGAATTATAAAACACATACACTGCAACCAGGCAATTGGTAGAGCCTACAGTGGAACAGTGTGCTGAAGTTGTTGATAGAGGAGGTTACATTTTTTGCTGTCCTCATATAATTTGCACTGGTAAAACAGCAAGAGGCTTACTGACTTACACACAGCTGTAACAAATGTGTCCCACTCACAAACAGCTTAGGAGCTAGTTTATAACTGGCTATTACACAGGTGTGCACAGAGGGCTAAGTTGCTTGCAGTTAAATATTCCCACTTAACAGCTCCTCTTGTTGTAGTTTGCTCACAGAAGACAGCACATTTCTTACTTTCTAAGTGTGTTTTCTGTGATGCTGCATCTACAGGAGAAGAAAAAGCTTTGGAGTAGGCCCAAACAGGTCCAGTTCTCTTTTCCTACAGTTCCATGATTACGTGGGAGAAAGCACATCCTGCTATTCCTCTGTGTGGACAGAGGAGAGGATTATCCTGAATGACTGCAGCTGCTCCTTATTTAAACAGCACTTCACTATGGTCTTGGACTCTGAGCCAAAGTCCAGGTACCTGAGCCCAAGCCACAAACTCTATAGAGTAATTTTCAGAGCCAAATAGTAATAATAATGATTTTCAGAGGTAAAATAATTTAGAGAGTTCAAATCAGCAGCAAAGTTTGGACTGTAAGTGAGCTACAATTCACAAAGCACCAGGTAGGTACCCCTGCTCACAGTTTCAGCAGCAGGTCTGTGACTATGTTAATCTCCTAACCTTCTCCCTGCAGTCTACTCTCAGATAGTTCATTGCTCATAGATTATAAAACTACTTAAGACCTCCGTGACAATCTTGTCTGAGCCACTGCACCTCAGAAATTCTTGAATTCTCGAGTTGTCCCATTTAGTGCTATGCATTACGTTCCCCTCTGACAGGAGATTAAAAGAGGAGAGGCGCACACTTCCTGGATTCAGACCTTACCTCCTACAAAGGATGGGACAGGCTTTATCTAATCCCACACACATTGCCCTCCTGCATGTACTGCAGCAAACAAAAAAGCAGGACAGACTTACATCATTTTCTAAGAAATTGAACATGCTTCTTTCAGCCAGTTCCTTTGACTCTTCAAATTTTTCTACTGCTTGTTTAACTTCTTCATCTGGTATCTTTCCAAGGCGTTTCTTTTTATAATCATAATCCAAACGGCGTCCTTCTAGTTTCTTCAAATGATGCTGAATAAGACAGAATGTCTATGAGAAGGTCCAAAAATGACATGCCCAAACAAAGACATTGTGATTTAAGTAAATTCCAGTTATGGATACAAATATATGCAGAATGAAAGAAATGCAAGGCTCAGAGATCATCCAGTCCATCTCTTTGATCTAAGGCAGCATCAGGTAAGTCTAGGACTGTATACATTAATAAAATTTTAAACTGTATAGACTTTCAAAGAAACCCCATTTGTCAACACTTGGGGAACTGGCTATCTTGATTTGCTAAACTTAGGCATCCATCATTGAGGCAATCTAAATCTGTGTGTCCCCCCATATTCTACATTTAATTCAATTTTATCTCTTGAATTATTTGAAATATGACAGTTAAGAGTTATAGGGTTATTTTCGCCTCTCATTCCATAAGCAGTACTCTAACAAATTTTGTATTCTTGCTTTCTTTGTTAGGTGTCAACTTGACACTTCTATCTACTATAACTACACAGGCTTTTCTGTTGCCAAAAGTCATGGGACTGACAGCCTTACAGAATGGACTCAAAGTGACAGTACAAAATCCTCATTAGAGCTAATGTCAAACAATTTCTTTTCATCAGTTCAGAAGAACTACAACTGAAGACAGTTATGTATCACAGGAGACAGCTACAGACATCAAGACATTATGACTATCTTTTTGCTATGCTTTCCACATCCATTTATGTGTAAACAAATAAAATAACTTTCAATTCTGCATTTCATCAGGGTTTTAACTTGCTTATTACCCCAGTCTATTGGAATCAACAGACTCAGACAGAGACTGCCTGGCTTTCTTTGAATTGTCACATTGTAAACAAAAGCACTGAAAAACTTAACTCTAAAGGTTAAAAATGTGTTCCTCAGCTTCCTATATTTTTTTCTATAGTGGCATATGGCACTTCAATATTTCATGGCACTTTTCAGATCATTCTGTGATTGCCCTGAATAGCCTTTTTCAGCATTTATATTCATGCTCCATTATAAACAGCTTTAGACTGACAGAGACGGCAAGATAGGATAATCAGTCACAGTAAATCACAGCCTACTCACATGTTTATAAGGATTAATAAAAAAGTCAGTTAAAATAAAATAATAGAAAAATAAAGAATATAATTTTCTTGACTATCCTTCTTGTACCAAATGTACAAGCAATATAGCAAATTGAGTAAGTTAGACAAGTGAGAAATAGCCAGGCATTGATTTTAAGCAGATTTCATCACTGTTTTGCTAGAGAAAAACTTAAATGGCAGTGAAATTTATTTATCTGGTTGCTTTCAAGAAAAATATCTCAGGGAACTAGAGTTTGATTGACTCTGATTATTGATAAGTGAAGCTTTACCCTGCAAAACTTACCCCAATCTCTTTTAAATCTTTGTCCTGCAATAACTGTAGAGGATCAATAAAATTTTGTTTGACATTAATATCAAGTGAGTCCTTCACCTCTGCCATTTGCTTCATGCTCTCGCCAGCATCCAGCAACGCAAGGCCTATGGTAAAGAATAGGCTACTTATATCTCAATATATGTAAAATCAGAAAATTTGTCTTATGAAACAGCTGTTTCAAATAGGTATCTTTATATCTGCTGCAGGCTCCTGAAGAATAAAAAAACCTAATGCAAGCTATGCACTTGCTTGTCCCCTACAGAAAACTAGAACCGGAAAATTTTTGTCCCCCAGAAGGGCATCAGGGAAAAAAATACTACTATTTTCCCTACTGTATTTGCATAGGTTACAAACCTCTTCCACTTTAAAAACTGCAAACCAAGCTGATTAATTTGTACAACTTTAGCGATATTATTAAATACACAAAAAGTGAGTAACTTTTTATCACAAAATCATGTTTTACAGCTTCCTCACATACAGCGTAGTTTTTTTCCTTTTGGTCAAAATTGTTGCTGCTTCTTTAAAACCACCTATTTAACATAGCTGTATACTTTATTAAGCATGCAAGTATCAGCAGGCAGAACAGCATTTGAAACGTTCTTTCCCCTTTCCTAGTTTTATTTAGTATCCCCGTTGCTTTTGCAAAAACACAAATACATCCAGCTCACAGATGAGTTGTGCCACTTCACTCTGAGAGGAGAATGAATGACTCTTTGGCTTTCAGCAGCATCTTTCCCTATGCAGCACCTACTTGGACTCAAGTGCGAGGTCTCTACGCCTACACAGCTGTTACTATTTCAACACAACCACTGTGTAAAATCGCAGATATTAACAACAGTATGTAACAAAGCCAGCCAGTTCTGTACTGGCTTCTGCACTCAGTCCTGGCCCATACCACTCTCTCCCAGCCCCAGTCACCTCGTTCTCCAAACCAGGATTCTCCTTTTCTCATGTATTTCTCCTTGGTTCTCTCTCAATCCCAGCCATATCAGTAAACAGCCACTGAGTAGCTCTATGACAACGCTCCAAACTCATTCCAGCCAAGCCCGCACAGTGCACATGCTTAGCAAGCAAGGCCTCTATCAAGATTTTGGCCATGAAGTACCAGCATATCTTGAGAAGAAATAGGTCAGATTTGATTTATCAAAGAATTGTAGCACAGCCAAGCTAGTTCATTTGCATGAAAACAAGAGAATGCGTATTTAAGATGCACTGCTCCAAATACCAGATCATTATAAAACAATTTTTAGAATCACCCAAAGTTACTGTTTATTTTTTTCTATGAGAAATTTTTCCCATAGTTTACTTCTCAAATATATGGTAACCATTTTTCTTTAAAGGTAAAAGAAATATAGTGCATCTAAGAATCACCCTAAATTATCTAGGTTTACCAACTTAGAAACTAAAATGGTTATGGTAATACTATGAATCGTCAGACAACATCAGTAGTAGTGTTATCAAATCCACCTGAAATAGAGATGGACAAATATGCAGAAGCATCGTGTTTTGTTAATTGTATCAATCACCTCTCAATCGCTTAATTTTCCCTCTTACCTGGGGAGCAGTAGCTATTTACATAGGTTATGCCACTGAGTAATATTCTGCAAAGAACTTTATGCTGAAACATTCACAGAGGAGATACACAAACTCACCAAACATAGAATCATCGCCAAGCTCTCTGCCATACCGTATCATGCAGTCTCCTAGAAGTCCCTCTGTCTGGGGATAGCCTGTGGTTTTAACTTGTCCTCTGATCTTTGACATAGTGTTCAGCATTCCCAGCTTGGCTCTGTATGCTAAGGAGGACACACCAAAAAAAAAAAAAGCACAAAAGTTATCAAAACACTTTAAAAACTAATATATTTAAAGCAATAAATCATTTAACAATGTCACGAAGCAAGTCACTAAGCTGGTCTGTAGATTCCTAAGTTTTTTTGTTGTCAGTACTTCATAGTCAAAAGTTGAAATAAGATTCCATTCAACAATATGGGTGATATGAAACTTTTATTCCCAAGTGAATAAGTATCATTTCTCCAGGCAGATATATAGTGGCAGTGCTTGTCATCTTCTGTGGATCTTCACCAATACTCACATTCCTTTGAATATTCCTGCTTGTGAACTCCTTGATTAGAAGTTCTGCAGAAAGCAAACGCAGAATGGATACAAGCAAAGCCAAAGCGAATTTCACGCGCTCTCTCTCTCTCCTTCTCTTGCTTGTGAGAACTTTGCAGAACTTACTCCCCCCGCCCCCTTTTTTTTTTCTTTTGTTCCAGTAATCGAGACAGTAGAAATATATTCTGCAGAATGGCCCGGTACATACAAATTAATTTATTGCTATCCTGCATGTATCATGACAAAACCATGTATTTATTCTTGGAGAGTTTTTCCAATCTACTCCTTACTGTTATCACTCAACAGCTTCTTCAACACAGTAGCGGCCATGGGCAGGGCATTCCTGAGGAATGTGGACCATGGTGACTCACTTCACCTTGAACATGCTGAGTGGGCCTTGGTAAAGGCCTGCATCCTACCGTTCTTATGTACACAAAACCCACTGAACTTCTTCAGGGATGCGCACCTCATAAGGTACCCACAAGAGGCGGCTATCTCTGAAGTCGCTGGCATAGCTGACTAAACAGGAATTCAGTCAGTTCTCAAAGAATGAAGGTTCTTCCAACAGCTGGTGTGGACTGTGAATCAAGGTCATAACAGATAAACTTTGTGACTGACTGCAAACGTAAACGTGTCTCCTTTCTTGTTTCTTGAAACAAGATTTGAAAAACCTGTATTAACTAACAATCCAAAAATCCACTGAGACCTAGCAGTGTCCAGAAAATGAAAAATCTCATTCAAAAGCCAAGTAAGCAAGTAACAGCCCTCTTCCCCAGCTACATAACTACCAGCATCTCTGATAGCAGCAGCCTATGAGTTAAAAATCAATGGCTTTTTATAGCTCTGCTTTAAAAAAATGTTGGCGTTCTCTTCACTTCAGGGATCCATATCCCACTCCAGGAAATCCAGCACAAATATGAACACACGTGCTGTACCACAGGCCCAAGCTGTCCAAGACTTGTCACGTGTGCACAACCTACACACGCCCAGTAAACCAGATGCACCTTGTGCCACAAATTGAATGCATCCCAGATCAGACTTACCGCATATAAACTTTACAGTTCTTCATTGCACACACAGGTAAAGTTCTCTAGGACACACAGAAGCCTCACAACGATGACCTAATTAGCTTTTATTTACCTAGGATGAATTTCCAAGAAAGACGACAACGTTCAGCAAAATCCAACACCTCTTGTTCCTATCCTACCTGGATTTGGCTGAAGATACTCTGTGGATTTTGACAAAAGCTCTGCTACAGCTTTATTAGTAACGTCAATTTTCTGAAAAAGAAAAGTAACACAGTTGGTAAAAAGCAAATCGATTACTAGAAAGTTTATCATCTCACTGATTATGAAATGTTACTTAAAATAAAGCAAATATTGTAGCTTGAAATAAATAGCCACGTCATAGTTATGGCAGGATTTTACCAAAACCATATTAATTGGCAGGAAGTACTGGGAAGGAGAGAAGGTTTATATCAAAACGCGGGCTTGCCTTTCCAGCCCATCAGTCTTGACTGCTGCTTACACATTCTAGACTACAACTTTCCCACCAGCCCATCAGTTGTTACTAAGACTGCTTTTCACCACAGGGGAAACAGACTGACCGTATCCCTCACAATCCTGGGGTCAGGGCCATTTAAAGCAGTAATTTGCAGTGTCTTCCAATTTAATCATTTCTAAAAGGCTACACAAATAATATTTCTGGTTTGTTTCTCTCTTCCTCCCTTAGGGCCTGCCTGTTATTTTTCCCCTTATAATACAGAGAAAGGAAATAATTATTATGTAGCCAAAGAAACGGAAACCTAGAAAGCCTTTTAGATCATAAATTCAAAAGTGCATGTTGGGGAAAAAAGAAGAACTCACGCAAGACTTTTTTCCTCAATCTGCCAAAAATAAAAGCTGTGACCTAGGTCTACTATGACTATTAAAAAACACACAGAAAGACAGGAGCAATTAAAGAAAAAGCACATAAAAGCTGAAAAAAGCAGAAACTGGCAGTAACATTGTTTAATTTGCAACACAACTAACAAGTGGATAGCAAACATCTCAATTTCCACAACAAATCATGTAAATTTCTGAACATGGATTTAAACTAAGAAATATAGTATCAAGAGAAAATTTGACCCTAGTCGTTAGATTTTTATCGTGAATAATAGCAGATGGAAGGCTCTCCGATACTCACAAAGACTCACTAAACACTGAAGGCTTCTCTCTCTGAGCTCCCACAGAGACAAAGGAGAAAGGCCCCTCCTGATGCTCTGCGCCATCCTCGGAGGAGTTTCTGTTCACTGTCGAGAGGTGTCAGTGGAACCTGCGTCCCCTGCTCAGGCAGCCTTTGGGGATGTCTCTTCTCCCTTACCTGAGCTGACAAGGCTCAAGGATAAATTTGCACTTACCTGTATATATTTCTGTTTGGAAGCACATGGTGGGGTCCCCCCAGGGCAAATCTACAATAACATTCTATCACTTGAAATGTGAAACATTTCTGATTCCACAAATAGCTTAATATTGAAAACCATGTTACTCTCCTTACCCTTTCCATCTCTTGAAATTCTTCATCTAACTTTGTTCCTTCTGCTCCACTTATTTTTTCACTGAACAACTGTAAAAAGATAAATTTAACAAAAGAATTGTATGATTATTTAGTGACAGAATAAATATCTCTGACAGTCACAGGAATTCACTCCAGATTAGAAAATATGCAGCAACCATTTGAGACAACCGTGCAAGAGCAGAGTAACCTTAGCCTTGGAAGTGAAACACTCATTTCAAGAGAGACAAAGATACCTGATATGAATTTACAACAGGCAAACAAAGTATCATTTCTCATACTTAAATAATTTGTACCCTAAAGACACAACCTACACTGCATACAAGGACCAAAGTCTGACTGCAGGTAAATCCAGAGTAACCTTTCAAGTATGTCTCTCCAGCTTTGCACTTTGAGTACCTTCCGGTTGTGTGTGCCATTACTTCAGGGATACAACTCCCATTCCCGCTGCTGGGAGTTGTGTGCAGTTCTGTGGAAGGAACAGACTCATGGAAAACGCTGCACTGTGATCCACCTGTGTGACCGAGCATCTTTATGATGCTGAAAACAAAAATGCCACGCATTCTTCAAAAACTCAAAACCCAGTTTTAAATAGGGGATTTCAATAAACCTTCTTAAAATGGCTGAAACGTTACCCAACTTACCCAACGTTACCCAGCCAACAGGCTGTCAGACCCAAGTTTGGTCCTCACTGAGTAAGTCATGGCTAGGAATAAGCACTTGAGCAGGACTCGGCTATGTCCATCTTGCAGTGCATGGTACCTCACTGCAACAGCATGAAAAGCCACCCAGATCCTCGCCCGGGGTGAAACAGCCTTTGAAAGCATCACTCCGCTATGACAGAAGTGGTTTAACACATATTCAACAAATATTAAACAAATTCCTAGTGTAATTCCTGCAAAAATACTACACATTTCTCTGTTTTAATTGACTTTTATCACCAAATCTGTAGCAGCGTAATGTAAAATCCAGGCCTAGCTCACTGATTGCTGGCGTTCCCCAAACCTGCCCCCAAAAAAGCATTTTGTTCGTTCTCAGCACCTTCTTAAAGGGAGTTCATCTCGCTGAATTAAAAGAGCCTTGGAGACTTGCCTGATCTGAAAATGGGTCAGGGCCCGTTGTAGTGCTATGGTGGCAGCCCGCACGGCACAGGTGCGGAGGGAGCACTCTGCCTTGCCAAAACACAGTGATGAGCTGACGAAGCAGAGCTGGGAGCTCCGTGGCGGCTGACCTTGCATCAATATCACTGCTACCAAGAGAGCAGATCTGCTTAAGGGAAAACGTGAGTTCAGAGAGAGCCGTACTGCTAATTATGTCTATTGGCTTTACACTAGGACTCACAATCTTTATACTTAATATGTCAAGCAGTCCACAAACTTGTCAAGATTATTTCTCCTCCAGAGCACTGACAGAACAAGCACAAAAGCAGATAAAACAGAGATGGAGAAGCCCAGGCACCAGTGAGTTCCTGTGGGTCCTCATCTTGCTGCTGCAAGACATCGCAGCAGAGAAGCAACCCGAGGCCACGCATGGAGGGGGACGCCGCCCAGGTCTCTGCAGGTACATCGGAGGAGTCCTCGAGCACAGGATGGAGAAAGGTCCATGAAAAGGCTGCATGAAAAGCAGCCTATCAGAAATTGTGCAGCTTCTTTACACTGGCAGTTTCTGTCTCCTTTCTGTGCAATGGTATTCCTAAAATAATCAATGCCATTTTCCACAGCCTCACACATGTTTTCTTTCTCCAGCAGGCAATGAACAGATCTGTGGTTTCCTGAAACCCCTCATGGTGATCCCTCCTCAAAGGCTGAGTGCAGTGGGGGAATTATCCTTCTCAGGCTGAAGTTGCAAAATCCACATTCAGTAGCAACCCATAGCTGTCTCATTACAAATAATCCATTTACATGTTGGCGAAGGATAAATGCAATGAAGTAGCATGATTGCTCAACTGTGAGAGCGTAATTAATAATAAATTACAGCACCAAATTACTAAAATAATGAAACATCCCACACTTGGAGAGAACAGATCTGAATGTTATAACAAGAAGCACAAGTGGATGAGTAGAAAGTTCACACGCTAACAATAATGCCAGAGAGGAAAAAAAAAAAAAAAAAAAACACTTGCTCATTGGAAGACTGACAAAGATAGTCTGAAAAAATGCAGTTTCTCATCAGATACACTAGAAGTTGATACGTTTTCAGTAAGTGCCTTAGGGCATACACTATCCATTGGCATCCCTTAGCTCTCCCTGGCTTCCTGATGGCCATACGTGGTCACGCACACCTCCCTCGAATAACAGTGAACGTTAGGCTTAGTTGTTGCTGTTTTGGCCAGGATTGCAGCTGCTGATCCAGGCATTTGCACTTGGCCGGCGAGGCTGTGCTCCCAGCACCCGCAGCCACGCGCCTCAGCACTGGGCTGCAGCCCGCTCGCCCTCTGCACATCTGCTCAAATCTGCCACCCATGCTTAGTTCTGTTTTCTCTTCTGAAACGTTGAAAAACACTGTGTTTTGAATGGAGAACGTTTGATGCCACTCACAGAGGGAGAAAGTAGTGGCAGTAACACTGAGTCACTCCTTGCAAGGGGATCACTGGACTTGCTGAAGCTGCAGGGAGTAAGGAAAGCATCTAAGTAAGATCTAGAAGGTCACAGAACAACTGAGACTTCTACACACCAGCTTTCAGAGAGCGAGACAGAGAGATTCTGCACCTACAATTTGCAGAGAATAATGGAGTAATTTAATTAACAATCTGGATGATGGCATAGAGTACAATCCCAGCAAGTCTGGAAGACACCAGTTTGGGAGGAGCAGTTGATATACTGGATGGGGGGGGGGGGGGGGGGGGGGGCTGCTCTTCCTAAGGGCCTTGACAGGCTGGAAAAAATGGTCTGACAGGAACTTCGTGAAGTTCAAACACAAATGCAAAGTCCTGCACCTTTCAATGATATTTACTCTGAGCTCTAATTTCCTTTGCAAAGGAGACTACGTTGGTGCTCAGAGACATACAGTAATGACAGATTCCTTAAAGTCTATAAGCTCTCTGCACTCCTGACAGTAAAAACTGGTATAAAGTTCTAATAGTTATTAAATTTTTCACCACTACAGCTTATCTCATATTGGTATAATTGGGACTGGCTTTACTTGTCTCACATTTAGGAATGTAAAAGCTTCCCCCCCCCGCCCCCCATACTGAATTTAGGAGTTGTAAAACTAGTGCCATCACTCTCCCACTTAAAAGTCACAGGATACCTAAATTAATTATTGAAAATGGATGCACAAAGGAGACAGCTGCTGAGTTTTAGTTCTCCCACTATTTGCTGAGCATCATTTACAGGCATTATATCAAGCTGCAAAATGCTTTGAACTTAAATAGAACCTTCCTCAACCGTGGGACTGTGTAATCATGTGGCAATACCTATGAGTCAGCTAATCAAAGGTGAAATTGCTACCATCACATAAGGCATGTACTCCAAAGTATCTTGGAATAACTTGTGCAAGAAAAATCCTTCATCTCTAAATTCAGAAGCTGGGTGCCAAGGATTCGGTACCTTTTCACTAGACAGGGCCAGAGCCAGAATTTGAGGCTCTGAAAAAACACCAACCCAAACCAGTTCCCAACACGAAGGCCATCACTACCTCACTATTACATTGCCAGGTGGGAAGCTAGAGTCATTCATTAGTCATGTTTCTGGTGGAGCCAATTAGGTTTCCTCTGGATCAAAATTTACACCTAGAGACTAGCTGTGAAATGAGACAGATTTCTTCCTCTCAGGTGTCTGTGCAACTCCCTCCATCACACTTGATGTATTAGAGTTAGTGGGAGAGGAAAAAATAGTCCCTAAATATAAACATGAAAACACTTTCAAATCAGCCGTTGTATTATGACCTCTCATTTGTAGTTATATACGATAAAACTTGCACGGTCTATATAATAGAAGAGAAGACCTTTTTGCCTGAAGAAATACTGCAGTTTGTAACACAAATGCTCTTTGCTTGTCAATTCTTCCTAGGTCCTACTCTTCTTTTTAATATTGAAAAATTAAATATGATGTTGCATTATAGACAATCTAAAAGCCTCTGGTGGGCTTATGTGGAATCTTGTGGGAAGACAAATCTGGAAAAAAACAAATAGGTTTTGAAAGAAACCCCTCCAGATACTGTGATTTGTATTTAAGTTCTGTATATCCAGCTACTGTTCAAAATGCAAATTGCAATTTTCTTATACAGTCTTAAAAGACTAAATGTTGATCTGCTAAGGAACATACATTCCAAGAAATTCTCTGAGAAAACATTTTTTCCATGAGATTTTGTTCTCACACTATTCTTTGTTAGTCTAATTTCTTTGAGATAATGTAATTTTCTTTTTATTTGTTCTGTTGTAATGAAGCATGAACACAGCAAGCAAACCATCTACGGTTTAAACTAAAATCTATGGCTCACCAAAACTCTACACTAAAAAAGCCTCATGTAATTTTTCAGTACTTTTATTTTAAGTATGTTAAGATTTATCCTTCTTATTGCACAGGAATAGTACATTTCTCGATTCTCATATGGATTATAAAAACGAGCTTCAGAAAAATGCTGTCTTTTACTAATGTTTTATACATCACACCCACTAAATTACAATACTTTTTCATATTTCACTAAGGAAGGTTACTGAACATGAGAAACTGCCAAAAATATCCCAGATCAACAGAGAGCTGGTAAAACTCTCAAAACAATTACCCTATTTTTTTTTTTATATATCCACTGGGTATTTTATAATACAAGTCAATAGGATTCTTGCCAGCCAATACTTGCACACATCTTCTGACCTTCTGTTTCACTTGTTTAGCCTTTCTTTTGCAACAGTCATTAACCAGGACTGAACCATCACAGTTTCTTGTTGTGATTCAGCTACTGTTGAAACAAGTGGAGCTGAAGAAGGCCTTAACTGGCCAGCATAACTCTCTCGTATGTAACCGGCCAAGAAATCATCAAATACTATTCAATGACTGAATGAAAGGTATCATATTCTATTAAAGACTTCAGAGCTTTTAATGACTCTTCACCAAGCAACAGCATTTATTTTGTTCTGAAGGAGTATCTGCTGAAATTATCTGTTGAAACTTTAATGGGATGGGAAGTTCCTACATTTGTCATAAATATGCACGCTGTCAAACGCATGAGGCAAAACCTAGATTTTAGGAAAAATCTTCTAATAAAAAAGCCAAAGCTACGAAAATACTTTAAATTTATTTCTATCTCTCTAAAAAGGAAGTAAGCAATCAACTGGGACAACCAATAGATTCATCCCAAAGTTAACACATCGAAAGCCAGGAAATAATGTAACTATATGGCTACATTTCCCACAGAAATGAGTAACTGGGCCAAAGTGCACAAATACATTAAGACATATCTTGAAATACAGTACTTAGTACAAAATACTACATTCCAGTATCGTTAATGTATAATAGTTACGCTTCTCTCAACAAATCATTAAAACTTCCAGTTATTGCCCTACAGACATGCAATTGCTTTGTTTGGTGTTAAATTATTATGCATAGAGGATTTCATGCAGTGTGACAATGCTAACAGCTTTCTGAAGAATCTTATGAAAGGCTATCATCAACAATGGGAAGAATAAGGTGGCTGGCAAGATGTCTTCTGGCTAAAGTAGAATTTCCTTGCAGTGTTCAACATCCTGAGGGGGGGGGAGAGAGATTTCTGGTTTGTTCTTTTCCACAATGCTCCATCAGATTAGAGAACCAAGATGCCAGCCTGTCTTCTGGATCAAAACTAGTTTAACTTCAACTACTGGTAATTCCCTGTTTTGTTCTTCTAAGTTCTACTACGATGCTATGTATATTATGTGTTCTTCCTCTTTCCCGATTGCTATATTTCATAGTCTGCTAATTCCCACACTCAAAAAGAAGGTTACTACAAGTTCATATAGCGCAGACTACCAAGAACTTGAACTTACAACACAGCTTACTTAATATCATGCATCTTAGCACATGTTTAATAACATAAAGGAGTACACACTGGCAGAGCCATCTGCATGAAGTTTGCCACTATGATAGAAAAATATTCTTTAAAAAAAAAAGTATATTCTGCTTTATTGACTAGGTGAGCATCCAAAATGAATAGGCAGCTTATAGACACCCCTGTGACTGACTTCAAGAGATCTACTGAAGGTCTGAGTGTTCAGAAGAAAAAGAAGTTCCCCACACCAATAAACTAAACTAAACCTAAGTGCATATTTTGAAACAGATCTAAACAGGACAGAGGAAACACAGCACTTGGCCCCTGGAACAGTTGCAGAGGATGCTGAAGCCAACCAGGTATGAGAATGGCAGCCTCTTCAGGTCTCTTCTCCTGCACCAAGAATGTCCCAAGACACGGCTATGTAAAGACAAGGATGTCAGAGTCACTAAAAGAGGAAAATCATCTGCAAATGAAAATGGGTAATATATACCTAAAAAGAGATTTTTCTCAGGCTCCTTTAAAAAAACCCACAACAATAAGGGAAAAAGTCAAATAATGAAAGTGTACCAGCACTGAAGTTGTTCTTTTAATTATATTGACACAGCTTATAGTATCCTAATGCTTTGGAGAAAATCCAAACCTCTTATTTTAGAGGTTCAGCACTAAACGACGGTTTTAGTCTTTGGTTCCCTCAGAACGTTGTGTTTTCAAAGAAAACAAAATATTCTTGCTCTGATGTACTTGAAAGAAAAAGATTGATTCTGCCCCCCCAAAACAAATAAGGGGTCTACTACAAAGTGCGTATGTTTCAGTCTTGCAGATACGGCACACTCTGGCTTACCTCCAGCAAATCATCTCAGTTCCTACTTCAGTAGGTGCTTAAGTGCTTTGCTGGATCAAGACCGGAGTGCTCAGCACCTCGCAGTATCAAGCTCAAAGGGTCATCACCTTTACATGGAATATTTTATAAGTTTTTCTTCTACTAAACTTTCAGCTAGCAGGAGCACTTTCTCCAAAGCACTTGGGGAAACAGTAAAAAAAAAAAAAAAAGATTTCTGACAGCAACAGAGAGAACTGGGGGTTTTTTGAAAAAAATAATCAAGGAGCTGAATTGCGTCCTACTGCTATTTAATCAAAATTACAGACTGCAAGAAGCTGCGCCCTACAAATCAAATACATGTTATAGCTTTCATGGCTACATGAGTGATATTAAATATCTCTGAATTCAACTACACTGGTACGTGGGTATTTAAGAAAGTGAAGCTTTTTCTCTTTTTTGTAACAGTTTATGCATAATTATAAAATGAAATCTAATATTTTAATTTATGTGAGATATTAACACTGATTAAAAATTATAATCATGTTGCAGATACAAAAATGAAAACAGCATTCCGGCAGTACCTATGACAGAATACATTTTTATTTAAACACAGGGAGACAAAGAAGTGTTGCATACAATTAGATGAATCTCTTCTAATTGTTACCTATTGCAAACAGCTGAACCAGAACTCCAGAACACCACATTTCTGGCCATAGAAATTCATGTCCTATTCTTTCACCAAAGATCTCTATTCCCAGATATTTATAGTGGAAATATAAACTGTAGAATGTACCTGTACTTCAAAGACAGGTCATGATTATGCTGACACTAAGAAAGGGCATGCCCTACATCTAAACTTCCTTTAGGGATTTCTGATGGCTACAATAGCAAATCTTGTCCCAGCAGCCAACAAAATCAAAATACCAGAGTTGCATTTTTTCAAAAATATGAAGGATTTTAAATAGATGTAGAAATGTGTTACATTTAAGGACATACTAAGATAAATATCATTAAAATATTTCTTAAGTATTTTCTAATTTTAAAATTTTTGTAAAACTTGTAAGCATGAAAAATAAGAACAGAGCCCCATTCCATTTTCAGAGCACAGTTTAGGTACAAAATTCCATTTGCAAAACAAAAAAACCCCAGGCCATCTAAAGGACATCAGGAATTTCAAGAGCCAATTTCCCAAGAAGCAAAACATATTTTTTATACTAAGAGATCTCTGAATCACACAAAGTTAAAGAAATGCACAAAAGTGCTGCCAGAGTGTTTATATTCATGAACATTCTTATCCCGCTAATATTTATGAACCCTTTATTTCATTACTTGTAACTTCTTAGACAAACAGGAGCAATAAGATCACAGTAGATTATTTTTAGGAAGACAGATGAACTCAGTTATAAAAGGATACTCCAGATAAAGGGGAATAGAAGAGAAATATGTTTGCAATGTGACTTGCCTGGGAAGTATGGATCTGAGGGTGTCCCCATACGTGTACCGCCTGCATGGTGATGATGTTCTGTGAGCTGCTGGTGTAACGTTAACTCAGCTTCAAGCATTTCCCTGATAAGGGGTTGCATGCAGATCTATGAGAAGCATTATTATTAAGCCTACTTTCTAACATGGAGCAAATCTTTCACAGCTGAGCATGACCCAAAGCGTAGAGAAATCCAGCCAGGCAATCAGCTGAGACTGTTACAGTCAACTCTACAGCTGCCAGTATCAACAAGAACGGACCCAGTCCATCAAAACTCCCCATACGCTTATAAAGAAAAAATACCCATTCACATCATGGAACGTAAGGTCTGCAGCTACTACACGGAATCAATGAACAGCCACAGCTGTTGAGCTGCAACAGCACAGTTCTGGCAAAGGTTCAGAAGTGGCAGCTTAGTTTTATTTAGAAAGGAAGCTCAAATAGTGCAAGCCATGTATGCTGGGATCAAGAAAGCCCTCACAAGCACTGGTACATGCAGGAACATTTGAGCAATGACAGAACTCCCTGCTGATGTAGGGGTTTCAGCAATCTAGACACACCTCACACAGACAATCCAAGACGTCTGTCTTTCAGCAAAGAAAAAAATCTCACCAACGGACCCACCAGAGGTCCTGCTTTCAAACTCATGGTGTTAGGGACAAGAATTTCCACTGATTTCAATTCTTTTATGTACAGTTCTTCTGTACCACTTAGTGTGATCTCCCCTAATTTAAATGAATTTGTATGAATAAGGACTGCTGAAGACACCTAGATACACGTCAAAAGGTATTTAATCAATCTAACAGCCTTTGCTTGGCAAACCACGTCGAAGAAAAAGGAAAAGGCACAGAACTAAGAACATGACATCAGCGAGGTTACTGGTTGATGAGTGCCTTCTTTACTTCAGGAAGGACTTACAGAAACAAAAAAAGATGGAAGAAAAATACAAAACATTAAGAATGTGATTACTTGAACAACTGATATGATTTTGTGTACTCTAAACACAAGAGTCTGTCAGTTGGGAGTATTATCACAACAGAAATTTTTCAAAATAGAAGGGCATGCCATTTTGACAAAGCTAACGAGCGCTTTACATAAGATGTGCCGTACAATGTACATGATGTGGGTGTTTGACCATTTCTGTAAGTTCCTAGCATCCTAGTAATTCTTTCTGCTGACATAACTCTGGGATGCACAAAATATTTTTTTGATTCCTGTTCTTTCAAGAAAAGAAAAAAGAAAAAAGGAAACAGACACAAGTATATCAAAGGTTTTGACAGACCCATAAAATTCCGTGTGTGTGCTTTAGAAAATCATCATCTCTAATGTAAGCAGCAAACAATGTAGTAATGCCTTGTGCTCTAAGAAAAGATCTGCAGCTGATAAGGTAAAATGAAGTGTCTGGCATTAAACAATTAAGTCATCTGTAAAAATAGGACAATGTGACAGTCATGGTCTGCAGTTTATGAAAGTCAACAATAACATCTAGTGAAATTGATTTATGACTCAATTTGTTATTTGCTGTATTTGTGGGAAAAAATCTCCCCTGACAGCAATACTCAGAACTTACCCCATACGATTCCTGTGCTCTAATATATTTCTCATATGTAATTTTTTTGCTAGAAGTTAGGGTTTGATTATGGGTTTTAGTAATTTAGTAATGGAAACACCAGACATTACATTATAGCTCTGACACTCCTTAAAGTTGTTCTGCAGAAAACTAAATGCAAGCAATCTGTGCCAGGAAGTGAGTTCTAAGTAGGGTCAGGAATGCTGGGCACTTGCTGTTACGTGGTCAACACTCAAAATCCTGTACCCAGCTGATCCAGCCAGTACACAATCAGGCTGCCTTTTAAATTAGCCTTATTAACAAAATCCAGCCAAAGTATGCGTAAACACAGACTGTGTAATCTAGACTTCTAAAGCAGTTTGCACATTGAGAAGGGTGCGCTCTCTTCCTCTAAGAAAGCATGCTCTTCTAAAGTTCTTAACATATTTCAGAATATTTTATCTTCACTTTGTAATGGACAGTTTGACTCTTTCCATGACACTCCAAAGGTCTCGAGCCTCTTGTTAAAAGAAAGCCCACGCTACTTGTGCTGCAGATATTGCTTGTTCACAGGTCTGGATTCCAGACTTTCTGCTCTCAGCAAGAGCTACTTATTAGCCACTGCTGTAGCTTTTGATGCTACAGCAAAAATGAGGAACAAATTGGTATGGATTGAACCACACTTCCAAGCTCCTAATATGACAGTAATTTGGGGGGGGGGGGCAGGGAACTGGAAGCCTAAATACTTGACCGACTTTGGGTTAAACTGACTTGTCCTTGGCCACACAGTTAACAAGTGGTAACTCTGAAATTAGAATGCCAGAGTCCCAGATCTCCACTCTTTGCCCTGAAGGATCTGTCTTACATAAAATATTCAGTATGTGTTTCTGAACAGGAAAAGCAACTGAAAGTTATGTTTATGGGATACAAATTGTGAGTTGTCGATTACTGTGCAATCATTGCATTTATTATAAGAATGCAATTCCAGATTTTGTCAGAGAGCAGAATTCAGAAAAGAGTACACAATCTGTGCAAGATATTTTTCTCATAGACAGTCTGTTAGAAAAGTGAAATGAAAAGGGTTTATACCTGTTTTCCATGTTCAAACTGATATGACTAGGTGCTTGAAATTTTCAAATTTTGAGTGATAACACTTAAAATCTGCAAAATTATATTGGTTTCCTGCTGATCTATGCAATCATGGATTACTCTAGTTCCTAAATAATTGCAACCTTACAGAAGAGAAAATACATACAAAAATCTGCATTTGGTCCATGTATGCAATCAGTTGGTTAGCAGAAAGTTAACAGTTTGCTCAAGATTATACGAGATGGTTCTGACCCCAATGAGGAATTGAATAAACTCCTTGCTGTGCAGCTGAACACCTTTGTCTTAAAACCAAACTTTGGAAAACATTACATCAAAGCTACCTGGAATTGTACACAAAGCAAGGAAGACGTGATCACTCATTTTCACTATTGTAAGTTTAACTAACTCTGCAGTTATTTATTTTTATTTTTTAAGTAACAGATCCTAGACTAACTGAATAAACTCTGCTAAAACTAAACTTAAAGGAAACAACAGGGTACTACAGCATCCAGTTGCAGTCCTGATTCAGCAGAAGTAGCTTCCAACAGGAGTATTATTAATGAAGTTGAGAGCATCCATAAGGGTCATAAATCACATAACACACAGTTACAGTGAGGCAACATTTGAAAATATATCAGTAGCCAAAACGTTAAATATTGACTATGCAAGCAGAAACATAAGGGCAATATTTTACAAAACATTCCTTAGTTTAGTCACTTCTACACTTTTTTTTCCTAGTCATTTTTAGGGTTTTTTTTCCTCTTAAATGTAAATTGGTCAGAGCTCAGCAATAAAACCATGCTAAGCTGGAATTTGCAAAATTGATGTCTTAGCAATAAGTATGACACATAACAACATCATGCCATTAAACCTGCTGGTATGTGTCAGAGGATACTCTGTTCCAAGCAAGTCAGAAGGTACAAAGATTAACAAATTTCCCCTTTGCCACACAAATAGAGCAAGTAAGGGAAAACAAGAATAAAACAAAGTGATAGGAAAGGCAGATACAAACAAAAAGTATTTGTGAAATAACCCAATAGCTCAGCAGACTGGGATGGGATGCTATGTCCTATTAAATGGAATAAGCTTTTGCCTCAAAAGAATAGAGCTAATCAACAGCTTTCATATGCACGCACATGCGTGTGCACCCCCCCCCCCCCCCCCCATATCCCCTCAAGAAACCCAAGAGGTATTAGGGACCTGGATGCTTTTGAAAACCCCACCAAGTGCTTAGCTAAATCTCTAGGCATGTAAATACTTCTTAAGAGTCTAGCCCAAGAGACTCATCAGAGAAGCACACAGGACTCAACACTGCCAAAATACGAGCTCTGTTTAATACCAGATTCTAGTCATAAACAGCTGACAGCAGCTAAACTAACTACTACTACTACATTATTATTACTTAATGCCTTCTTTTCAAGCAATATTTTGTCCTTGTGTTTCTTCTAGCACAGCATAGCAAAGGCTTCTCTTATTTACATTCATAAATAATGGCTGGATAATGGTGGGTTATTTTCTTAAACACTCTATGCGTCCCCAATGTAGAACCATCAGTATGCCTTAGGGCATATATACAGTTTAGGACTGTGTATGGTTTACAATTATCACTTAATAAACACTTCAAAAATTATCAATATTTAATTTATTGCTTGACTACAGTTACCTGTGTATGTCTGGACCCAAAACTTATTTGCAAACTACCATATATCTCTCTCTCTCTCTCACTGTCACCTAATACATTTCAAATGGCATTAAGAATTCTGACAATCGGCAAATACTTTTCCACAAAAATAACCTATGTGTTTAAAATGTACACCAAAAGTTGGATCCTCTGGAAAGAAGGCAGACTTGCACAACAAAGCTCAGGGCAATGGCTCCTGGCTTGGAAACACGCTGCTGGCGCAAACGAACAAACATGCTTTTAAAAGACACGTGGTATGATTGTTTGTAAAGCAATGACAGTCCTACCTACCCAAAAAGCATGTGTAATAATATTAAATTATAAACAGAAGTCCCGTTTTCTACAGTATTTTTTTTCTGCAATGGATTCAGTAATCTCTTCTGGGAGTCCCCTACCCCCCTTCCTTTTCTTACCTCTAAATCCCAGTCCTTCCTGCTAGTGAAATTAGCTCAAGTTGGAACTTCTCTCACCTGTATCACTGGCGCCAGAGTTTGCAAAAATGAAGTTTTAAAGGAAACCATGGCAGAAATTGTTACTTTTGAAAGGGTAGCGTATTTAATGCTTCATAATAATTTCATTTGAAATCCTATGTAAAACATTAGCACTTACAATTTATGTATTTCATTTGTGAATCTGAAAATTTAGGTCTACTGTCAGTAGAGGTTTGCTGCAAAGTCTCCTTTCAGCCTGAGGGTCCCAGTCTCAGAGCCTTTGGTGAGAGGTGGCCCGCAGCTGTACCGATCATTCCCTGAGAGCCGACTTCTGATACTGGAAGAGGCACGCAGGAATGAAAGATGTCCCTGGCAAGAAGGGATGTAGCAATTCAGTGCATTCCCTAGGCAGCCATCGCCAGCTGGGTTCCCAGAGCCCTAGTGACAATTAAAAGCTTGCTGCAGCTCTCGGTGCAAGGCTGACGTACAAACACAGCTTGCCTTCCTGGGAAGGAGACAGCAAAATCGATGCTCCTCTGTACCATCAAGGTTAAATCAATGCCACAAGTCCAAATACCAGGAACAAAGTCTGGTCCTTGTTAGAGTATCATCGTCTTAATGAAACTGAGAAAAATAAGAGTTTGGCTCAGTGCTCAAAAACTGAAACAAGAAGCAGGGAAGGGGAGAGCAAGAAAATCACTTTACCACTGACAACTATTGTATTACACACAGCTGTGCCAGGGGCAGTCAGGTCTATTAAGGCACTAAACCTCTGCGTCAGGTTTTCCTGGCAGTCCTATTTGCATGCCTACCTCACATTACAGTACAGAAGCGCAGAGCTGTCACTTTCTCTCATCTCTTGAGTATTTCTACTAAGCTTTGTAGATATTCTGTCTCACAGAAACATTAAGCCAACCGTGCATCCTCATGCGCTCACTAATCACTGGTACCTCTGCCCTTCTCAATTCAGTCAATTCAGTTTAGTCTCTTTTCACCACCACTGCTTCATTTAGTTTGTTTTTCTCTCAGTCGCCTCACCCCTCTTTACGACTTACCTCTCTTTGCCTTATGTTTCTTTCCATTTTCTTTATTTTCTTTTCTCCATCTATGCTGTAAGACCCTGCTCCAAACCTGAGCAAATCACATACACACACACAAAGGAAAAAGAAAAAGAAAAAACCAGCAGCAGCATTTGAGCTGGCAGTCTCCAGCAGCTGCCAAGTAGCTCAGAGCTCCTCAGAGGGACAGAAGGGGCAATTTCTTCCATTTTCTTCCATCAATCTTCCCTGTTAATTTTCTCCCATAAATAGCTCTTCAAATATGTGTTTTCATGAAACAGATTCCAGGATTTTGTGGGTTTAGATTTAAATCTATCTAGAGTTCATTTTCCATTAATGCTAAAGCACCCCTCACATGCAAAATAATGACACTGCTAAACCATGGAAATTTCAGAAGAAAAAAGTGTTTTCTACTAAAGTCGGTGGGAGAGGGATGGAAAAAGGAAGCAGTGGTGTAAAATATAAACGCTGGCTCTGATCACAGCAAGGTATTTGGTCTTATTATCATACATCTATCATCTCCATCTTAGATTGTGCGTAACCAAAATTATCAGCATAGCTAAGACCAAACTACCCATCCTGGCAGTCAAGCAACACGCCCTGCTACAGGACTTGAGGTTTCAGATGTCAGATAAAAGCAGTTCTCCAGGGTGCAAGTCTGGATGTGAGGGAAAGTATTCCATTGCTGCTTCAGACCAAGACTCAAAACCAAGCCTAAATAAACAAAGCTGGTTTTTCCCCTTGTAGACAAATGAGGAAAGCCTACTCACTGCCTCTGCAACGGGCTTATGTTTTTGAATGGTTTATATTTTCCATTAACCTTCCAAAAAACCCTAGAGATTAAAGCCAGTGCATCCAGGTATGTTTTTATTTTTTCTAACTGGCTCCATTTCATTTTGGGATGCACGTGCATTCACAGTGAACTGAAACCAAACCAAGTATTGCTCAGCTACGGAATTCTATAAGTAAAACGGGTCAATGATTATTTCCAAACTTCTTTTAAAATGTCTTTTTCTGTACCTTCTTCCTACACAGGGTATTGCCACTGCAAAAACAGCAATACCATTTCCTACAGCTGCACACAGGCCACGGTTAGTAACACTAATGAAGGTGATACAGGAAGGTAAGTGCCTTGCTTGCTGTTATTATGCTGTCGCTATTTTATGGTTTCTAATATCCCCTAACTGTACCTTGTTTGGGACAGCAGCTTGCCCATTGTTCATTGCTTCCTTAGAGATATCTTCAAGTTTAGTCAGACAAATGCCTTTGTAACTTTTGAAATTCTGCACATTCTACAGCAGCATCTTTGCCATAGAAATTATTGCTCTTAGTATAATTTCCTTGACACACTGTAACTAGAGATGAACTGCACTAACTCTTCAGAACCTACTATTACAGACCATATGGATATCAATTTGCATCTGGAAAAGCATGGGAATGAAAGGTAAGTCCTGGATAGGCTATTCGTTTACCAGCTGGTGAAAATAGTAATTTCACTGCTATCTCAACTTGCCTGGAGGGGAGGGGTTGATTCCATTTAAAAGAAAAGTAACAACTCGAGGAAGTGTCATTATTTAAATGATTTTATATGTTTTTTTTCCTATGATTGGGGAATGATGTCCTAAAGAGATTTAAAAGTGCAATAAGGAGTAGACAGCAAAAGAAGTCTTTTCTTCTTCAGTGTGTCTATTTTCTGCATTTGACAGTACCTTCTAGTAGTCCAATTGTTTTCCCACTAGCATGATACAAATTTTCCATTGCTAAGCTGAATATAAACAGACAGTTTATGGTTTGTTTTCTTTTTTAAATTACAGTGAATGTACATAAATCAAAGGAACCCAGGGAATTTGTAATATATATATATTAATAGCTTTTTTTATTTATGTATACTGACACAAACTAACCTCACTTAGAGCATATTCATTGCATTGAAGTCTATTTTTAATGTGAGTTCACCCTGTTTGAGTTAGTCAACTCACAAACAACAGAGAAGATAAAGTAACTTCACTTTTATCCCCAAGCTCTCTCCCACCTTGGAATTTGATATAGATTGATATAGCCTTGTCAATCTGAAATCAGGGCACCCATTGATGCAATGCCACGTCCATTAGACAGGTTAGCTCTAGAGATTTGTTTGACAGCTTGTAAATTGTATATTTACTTAAGTCACTAGTTTCATAACTCAAGATTTACAGTCACACAGTGAGAGCTTGTTGTGCTCCGCATTAAGGAACAGAATTTCTTTACCATTTAAAAAACAAATTGATTGCTCTCAGAAGGAAAGCCTAGTGTCAGGACCATCGCCAAGTTTCTCATCTAGATACTTCTGTGAATGGGTCCTCACAGAGTTGTTCCAGATGCACTTACTTGTGCCCCCTCTGGCCTTGTCACCAGTATATATTGGTCCTATGAAACAATTACTTATTAAATCACTTAAAGATAAAATTTATTAAAAAAAGGTCTAATCATGATGTTAGTTGCAATGTTAAGCCCAACTCAGAGGACCAAAGAACTGTCCAGCTATGGTTCCAGTCTGCTGCTTAAGTTTCAAGAAAGAAAAAATAATCATAGAATCATAGAATGGTTTGGGTTGGAAGGGACCTCAAAGATCATCTAGCTCCAACCCCCCTGCTGTGGGCAGGGACACCCTCCACTAGACCAGGTTGCCCAAAGCCTCATCCAACCTGGCCTTGAACACTTCCAGGGACGAGGCCTCCACAACCCCTCTGGGCAACCTATTCCAGTGCCTCACTACTCTAACAGTAAAGAATTTCTTTCTTTCTGACATCTAATCTAAATCGACCCTCCTTCAGCTTAAACCCACTACCCCTTGTCCTATATTCCCACAGCCATGAGCAGTGGCTTGATAAATTGTTAAGAGAATTTATACTTAGGCAGGAAAGGAAACATTTTAGAATGGCCAGTTACTTTGTGCATCTACAGATGATGATAATTTATCCAGCCCTCCATCCTAAATATTGTCTCTCACAAGCCAGCCTCCTCCTCCCACCACCTTTTTTTTTTTTTCCCCCTGCCAGTCTCTGTTTTCTGTCCCCAGCAAGAGCTGCACACACTTTTGTTCTTTTCAGTACTCTGCTCAGGAGTCAGTTATGGGTACCCTCTCATGTTCTTTTATCAAAGTACAAGAGGGGTTTATACTGTTAATTTATACAGTCTCTAACTCAAGGTTGAAAGAATGAAGAGTCCTAGGACAAAAATACTGTAGCAAACGCCCCAGAGAAGATCATGTACTTGCTGTTATTTTGAGAAACAGATAATAATGAAAGAGGAGCGGGGGGAAGAGCTAGAAAGAGATATAACTACCTTTGCTTTCAAGAAGAGTTGTAACAAAGCTTTGCTTGACAAGCTACTTCCTATCAGCTTTGCCGTCTGTCACAGAGATATGCACTGTTTATGACTGTTTCATTAAATTTGACCTTCTGCCTTTAAATTGCAAAAGCACTTTCCCACACATGCATGGACACTCGAACTTAAGAACACAACAGATAAGCATCACCACTTATATTAACTGTGAACAGCTACTTGCCAAACGCCTTATAAAAGTACTGCAATGCCAGGTTCAGAAATTACAACACACCGAGAGTTCTAAATCATCTGCAAGAGTAAAGGTCTCTGATTAGAAGTCTTTCACTTAGACAAAATGTCATCGATGTGTATTAAATCCTTCAATTTTTAAATGGGACTTGAGTCTCCTCCTATCTTCAGATCTGTCAGCAGCAAAAACACTTTTTGATTTAAGCTCCAGGTCAGACCCTGCAGCTCTACAAGGTAAGATTACCAGACAAATACACAAGCTAGAAGGATACAGAATGTTTAACATTATTCTAGCAGGAAACGTTTAAAGGAATGTATTCCACCACTTCTAAACCTAAAAGGCCAAGTCCTTTCTCTTATAATGCATACAGTACTTATTTAAGATGATTTTCTTTACTAAGCTGTGACAGAAAATATTAAGCAATCAGTAACCATAGGCAGATAATTTTGGCAAGACCCTCAACTGTAGTTGTAAAAGCGCCGCCTTTGATTTCTTTCCCATAACATACAGCAGCTTTCTCAGCTTCCTAATTACACGCCGCCTTTATTCTTTTTTAACCATTAGTACAGAGCTTAAATACTAGCTGTTGAATAACGTGAAAAGAAATGTGTTGTACATTTTAAAAAAAGAGCAGCTGTCACAAAGCAGAAGCTCGACTCCAGGCACAGAGAGCGAGCACATCTCAGCTGCAGAGGCCTGGCGTTTGCTATTCCAAGCCATTCGGGCAAAGGAGCCCAACGCCAATAAAGAGCAATTCAAACAAAATTCCCGCCCTGCCCCCTTGCTCCCCCCCAATCCCTCACAAATGAACTGACCACCCAGTGATTAACGGAGCTTGATATTAACTTATCCAAACACTCTGCTGAAGATGGACTTTTACCTTTGGGTCCTACAGGCTCTTAAACCAGCTGAACTTGGGCATAGCCACTGCTTCTAGTGCTACAATTCTGAGAGACATTGTGATCTCAAGTCTTTCTTTTGGACATGGCGATCCACCATCTCAAACGCTTTAAACTTGAAATCTGTATCAGACTTGACATTCTTCCCAGGTACCTCAACAGGCTTTCTCAGCACACGCCACTAGCGCTGCAATTGTCACTTTAACTGTTTGACCACGGCAGTGGAATGACAAAGCAAGCAATGCAGGCTTCACATAGGAATTTCTAAACCACAGCGCTTTTGTTCTTGATGCCCTTGGCAGCTACTGAACTTTGGAGGCAGCAAAAACACTGAGAAGTACATTCCAGAAACTGAGTCTATCCCATTGCAAACTCATAGTTTTTCAAGCTTTCTACGTGCTTCCTACTCCTCCTTGCCAATAAATGCAACTCGCTTGTGACAAAATCCAGCTCCCTTCCAAAGAGCAAAATCCTATTCCTAAATAAAGCCTTAATCTCAATGCCACTGTATAAATCACAGAGCACCAGTAACTATCACTCATGCTTTCTCCAAACTTGTCCCAGATCTCTGCACAGAAAGGTTTCAGACTGCCCTTTGATGGCTTCTAGCTATGGTCTTTCCAAGTAGCACCAAATGACCTTTCCTACTCATTGCAACTGTTCCAACAGAACACGAGCAATCGTTCGGACAAGCCCAAATAATGACAGCTCTGAGGCCAGTATTTCCACATATGGCCATGTAGAAATACCATGGCTATTCCACTTTGACAACCATACCTCATCTTCAATCACATCTAAAAGTGCAGTGAAAAAAGCGTAATATATAATATACTGAACCCATAGAAAATGGAGGCAAATGATACAAATGAAACAGATTGTTAGCACGAAATAGTGGATACACCAATCCTCAGCATGGTATCTGTGAGCTTAAATTAAATTTATACAGATAATGAAGAAAAACAGTATCACGGACAAAGGACATTCTTGTCCACATATGAATAAAGTACAAGACTCTGGACTCTATAAGGCGACTTTGCATTTCTATAGACAGTGACTCATTTCGCACCAGGCGGTGACACGTCACAGTATTACTGAGCATTTTAGTCAAACTTGTCTGCTAAAGCTATTCTTTAGCACACGCATTGTACAACAAAAACTACTTTGTATTGCAAAACCTTGAACACTTTCCTGACAAACCTCCACTGTTTCCCAAAGAACTCAACACTGATGCCTACACATGCATTTATAAATCAGTAAACTGAAAGTAATCATTATTGCGTACGTCAATAGGAAAGCATCTTTAAGAATTCAAATCTAATAAACTAACCTATCTAAACTTTTAGACGCAGGCACCTTATTTGCTCTGCAAGCCTACTTAAAAGACTATGTAAATATATTGTGAGACTAAAGACTGTCTACTTTTCAGAAGAGAACATACAAGTGCTTTTAATGACAAAACCTGATTACACTGAAGTCTGACAAAAATTCAGTCAAATTCATTGATCTGAGATTTCCTGTAGCCAAGAACGATGACATACATGAAACCATAAAGCTCCACACAGACAGAATCACTCTTTTACTTCTGTATTTCATTCTGCAAATCTAAAATACTGTTCCCTAATCTGTTTAAAATCTTGCTACTTGTGGAAGTGAGCATATCCTAAAAACATAAGTATAAAGCCACCAAAGGGCCATAAAAAAAAAAATAATCTTTAGTTAATAGCCTTCCTCACTTTTCCAGTTTCACTGCTTCTTCATTCAGTTCCAAACTTTTGTTAAAGAAAACATTCTGAACTTCCTCGAAAAGTAAGAATTGCGGATTTTTATTCCACACTATGATCTATTTGGGACTTCCTTATCCAGCCCAAATACACCGTGACAGCACGTGCATGAGCATGGTGGTAGTGGGTACATTGGGCAGAGGAGGTCCTTCTGCAGGGTGACAAAGGACAAGCAGCAAGACTCAGTGCTGGGTACGTACCCTGCCGGCACCATTTCCTGCCTCCGTTTAGGCATCCTGTTTCAGGAATAACAACCGGGCAATATTTCGTCCCCCTTGCTCTGCCTGGAGAGGAGCTAGAGCTGTGAATGACAAGTTACACACAGAGCGAGTTCCACTGGCTGTTATCACATTAACACTTCTTCCTTCCTCCACAAGCTCCTGGTGCAAAAATTCACTTGGCAGCAATACAATCCTGATTTGGCCTTAAAACAATCCCTCTTTCTAAAGTTGTTCTCTGTGCCTGTAAGGAGGGTGTGGCTTCCTTCTGACAAACTCATATATGCCCACTGTGAAGATGAGAAAGGGTGATTATGCTATAAAACAAACCCCTTAGAAGTAGAGATTTAAACAACCCCTTTACACGCTTCCTTTCCAAGTAATATGAGGACCTTTCATATTATCTTCTTACTTACTCCAACTCCTGTGTGATTTAAGATGTTTCTACATTAGATGTCTCTCATGACTGAATTTAAAGATTGCTTTTACAGATGCTAACAAGTAATTGTCAAAGTCGTCCCTTAGGACATTCTGTTTTGCCCAAAGAGTATTGAAAGATCACGAAAAGTTATATCACATTTAGTTTTTTAAAGGTTAGCTTGCTTCTTGCTACCTCCAACATCCTTTTACAACTTTACCCTAACGTGTATCTCTGTTCTACATCATTCATCACACTAGTCCTGGCTGTAATTGAGCAGAACTTCCTTCCCCTGATACTCCCCACAGCTGAAATAAGGGCCACTTTTCCTCCACCCCCTCTTCTTTTAACAGCATTCTCAGTTTTCCACTGAAGTCAGACTCTCAGCTCTCATTGTGTAAGCCCCATCACTCAAAGGATTTGTAGGTTACATGGCTTGCGGTGCTGCTTTCACCAGGAACATTCCTTTTACCTACATCCAGGTTGACCACTGTTTTACTTAAACCATTCGTTTGCCCTGTTTGGACCACAGGCTTGCTGGAACATGCTTAGATCTTTTTGTCTCCTCTGTTTGCCCTCAGATGATCATCATCATAATCACTATAGTCACCACGAAACCCGGGGGAACCGGCAGCAGAGATCTCTTGTTGACTAATCATGCAGAATGTCAATGAGATGCAAAGCACGGTGTAGTCTACGCTGTGAACAACAGAGTCTAATATTCATTAAGGTATTTTTCCACTGCTGCTTAGCCTTCTCTAAATCCTTTTCATCCCTGTCGAGACATTCCCACCACCTCGCTTGCACTGGTACTAGCTCTCATGCAACTACGCTGTGAGCTGCTTCAGTGAGTTAATCCACCTGAAAGCTAATCACACATTTGAGCTAGGTTAGTTTTCAGATGGACAAGCTGCCTCTATCAGCTTAGTGTGCGATCAGACAAGCACTCAGAGCTGAGTCCAGGAAGTGGGCAGGACCTTACTCTGGGGGTAGAGCAAGGCTACTATGGCCTAGATTTAGGGTGGTGCAAGTTGCCGTGCAACTGCATCCTCAGTCTGATGGCATCCAGCTGTTAAAGCCGATTCCATAAACACAAGACTTGCATATGCAGCGGAAAGGTATGCGTACAAAAAACAATCTAACCCTCCACTGAGGTAGTCTGACTTCTTTAATGACCTCTCTGTCTTTAAGTAAGCTTTACATTACATTGTCCATTCAATACCTCTTCATTTCTGTCCTCTTCACATGACATCTAGCAATTGTCACTCAGTCTAGTGAAAATCTATGCTTTGCCTTGTTCTAGAAAATGTTGGCATACTGTCAGTCGTAGTTCTGGAAGAGTGCACTACTCTGATTCATAGCTTCTAAGAGGAATCTATTGCACTTCATGTTCCCAGAACCTTATCTGACTAGTTCCAGCACAATGCCCTGGAATTAAGCCCAGAAAATGGATCCTTGACTTTTTTTTTTTTCTCCTCAGGTTAAACGACCCTAGCTTATTCAGGCAAAATGGCTCGCACTGGCTCTTGCGAAAGCTAGCATTAAATACGTCACTGATGATAGCACAGGTCTGAACTCGGGAGCGGGTCTAGGCAGCTTTCAGCACATGAACAGTCCCAGAGCTGGCCATGGATGTAAAGCTGAGCAAATACCTCAAGGCTTCCTGGATGCACAGCCCAGTGTATTGCCCTGTAGCTGGGTCCCCGATGAAGTCTGCCTTGGTTAGAGGTGTTACAGAATAGCCCATTGCAACATTTTTCTGTTAGAGTAGCATATACTAGTGGTGTTATTCCTTTTACTTCATTTGAAACAAAAAATAAATCCTAGTTCTTCAGATAAGAGAGATCAGTCAACACATAAATCATAGCTTGCATGTGCAGAATAGACAATTAAAATCCTTAAAACATTTAAATATTTTTTCTTCTTGAAAACACTTAACTGCACTACATAATTCATTAATATCCAGTTGGCCTCCTGCATTTTCCATGACCAGAGATCTCTGCTTATTAGATGGCTTTATTGAAAACCCATTTGAATAAAAACAAGCTGTGGTCTAAAATTGTAGGTTTTGGGGTTTTTTTTTTGTTTTTCTCCTTCTCTGAAGGCCAAGTACATTGAGCCTCCTTATCAGGACACCAAGCACCTACCACCTCTTTCTGACTTTATGCCTTAAGTTTACTCAGGTTTTGGGCTAACCTAATTCTGGTTTCTATTAAGTGCCAATACAGACCAATCACAGGAGAAATAACATAGATAAGATACAGGCACTTTTAACAGTGATTCACAGTTTTAAGCTCAAAGCTTATGTGTTTGGGTTAAGTGTTCTTAAATTGGTCTAAGCTCAAGAGCTGCTAACACTGAAAGATACGCTGTGAATAGTTAGGAGCACTGTTTTTAGCTTTTAAAAGTTACTATACAGCTACGTATTTATCTACAGTAAAAATTCCCTTGGCAGTGCCATAAAGTGACAGTTTTAGTGAATCCATTATCCATAAAAAATGTGGTCAAGCTCATCCACTACAGAGCCCCAAGTGAGCTGTACAGAGGAGAACAAGACAACTGTCAACAGAAGTTGTATATAGCCAGATGCACTGACAGTCCAAATCATAATTTTTGGTTGATTTGGCTTAGAATTAACTTCTCCCCACATTAGCATACTATTGCTCATCACACTTCAGCATGACGTTCATCAGCAAGTCTACTTTGTATGCATGAAAAGTGACAAATAGTCTCTATTTATTGTTCTTTCAGAAACTACCTTCCATCAGGCAATAACTCTTAGGAATTCCATTCCCACATAATCGAGTTAGAGATCTGTCCTTCAATATAATTAAATTACTGCTTACATTTTTAGCACTTACACTAGCCTTGTGGATTTTATTAAGTCACTATAAAATGGATTGACAACTCCTTCTCTTACCCTTACTTTTTCCTGCACATTATTTTGATTTAAGTGGCATCATTCCTACTTTTTTGAGCAGTCAGTTCTGTAGTTTCCGCTGCTTTTAGTGCATTGTGAAACACCCACATACTTCTGCCACACAGTCGGTCCCTGTTACTTGCTACTCAAGGCAATCCACCTGTTCCTGCTGTACAGGCATTGCACGCTTTCCCTTTGAATCAGCAAGACACTGTCATCTCCTCTGCTGGAGAGGTTTCTTGTTTGTTTGTTGCTTTTTTTAAAGCCATCTTAGTTGACAGTTTTCACCACCCTTTAAGTTCACATTCAGCATTAGAGCACTGAAGTAATGTGCTTCCTGTTCCTGGTCCACTACAAAAGCAACTGAGTTTTAATGGTGTAACAGTCTCACTACTCAAATATTTTGAAAAATCCAACAACATGCTCCCAGCAGTTTTGCAGTACTGCTGACTTCACTGGGGTTCATCTGAAGTCCTTAGCAACGATACCCATGGGGAAAACCAAGCGGACTTAAAGGTATCATCTTCTCTTTGCTAATACAGCCTGTGCTGATTGTGAGTTGCAAAACCTAAATGGAACAAACAAGTCGCAACCACTCTTGTGTATCTGAAAGTTTTTAATAATCCATGCTCTCTTGATTCACTTAATAGGAAATGAAGAACTCCAGGTATCATAGTGAAAAGAAAAAGAAAAAAGGATTATTTTCAGCACTGTGTTCACTGTGACTAGTCAGGAGAGGAAGTCACTGAAGATTTTTTGCCTTTATTTTCACAACTCCATTTCAAAATATACTAGTGGTTTTAGGCAGCAACACACTGTTACATGCAATACCACAAACCACACTGCTAAGACTGACAGGCGCTGCCCTGAATCTCCATGAGGCACAGTTCTTTCTAGTGGTAACAGCAGCACTGCAGAAACGGACCGCTGACTTCATCCATGGGGACAAAAAAGATCTTTCCTCAACACGCACACAAAATTGCCTGTATTTCATTGTTACTGAACTTTACCAAATTCCACCTTTAAACAAATGACAGAGAAAACTGGAAAAGTTTTCCAAGCATAATTTGCACACAGAACAACACACAAATCCCCAAGTCACAAATCCTCTGAAGCACTAGCGCAAGTGATGTCAAAAGGCACTATCCTCCTCAGCACTGGCACAGGGCTCTGTAGCAGGAAATTCCTACAAAGGCGGCAGTACACCCATCAGCAACTACACAGGCCAAGTCCCAGGGAACAGGAACCTTGAACCACAGCTGAAGAGATCACTGAAGGGTAAATCTCAATCGCTAACAAACTCACTCCCAATGAAAATGTCACAATTCTTGCATTCTTCATACCAAAGCAGTAAACATGGCCCTTTAATTATCATATACATTTGATCAAGATTTAAGAATATACATATAGAAATGTGCTCTTCATTATGCAATTTAAAGTTGTATTATTAATAATCTACAGAATCACAGAGTTTTCTAAAATTTGAAATCGCTGCTTGGAAAAGTAAATACAAAGAAAATAAAGTTTTGCTATTTTTCAACTCCTTTAAGATGTGCCATGTAGAATGATGTGCGTAAATTAAAGCCCTGACTGACAAGAGTTCCACCAATGTCTGCAGTACCTAATTCATTTTACATTTACTTTCTGGATTATGGAAATACAGCAACTGATTTTTTATTTTTTTTTTAACATTTGAATGCTATTTTAAGCAATATCTGTGAACACACTGAATGCATCTTTATAACTGCATTAATTTAAACACACAAAGATGTAAGCTTCCAGGAATACTAGAAGAGGAAAAGAATTACAGACGAGCTATTTGCACAGCAGTATTTTATGAGTAGTAATGACAACTGGCATACATTTACAGAAATTGCAAGTGTTGGTAAGTCAATTTCTGTATATTTAAGTCACTTAAATTTAGAAATAACAGGCAAGTTGACAGAAACTGTTTTCTTTTACACCAATCAGTAATTTCTGATTTACACCAGAACAGTAATTTTAGCCAGTCCACTTATTATTAGAATAACACCATGCATTACTAGAATTAGTGTCCATGCTTCATCTATGCCAAAGTGCTGATGCAAAGATAGTCCATTTAGTGTATTTTACGTGCTCCAAGTGATGAACAAAACATAAAATTTACTCTGTCACACATACATTGGCAATAACTGAACATCTGCTGACGGAGTAACTTAGATGATACACTACAAAAAGTAATTAACAAGGCAAGCAGTCACTATTTTGGATGACAAAATAAGTAATGCTCTAAAAGAGTATATACAATCTTCATAAACAAACTTTTTCCACCTGAAACTAGGCTTTTCAAAACCTGTAATTTTTCCAATTTTTGTATAATTTTGAACAAAGTATCACATAAACTGACATTTGGTAAGATGAGTTCATGAAGTTTCACTTTTTTTATTTACAAAATAATTTCCTTATTTTTTTAAACGTAATTTTGACATAAGCAAAAAAAAAAGCAATTCCCAGAAGCATTACTACTATTGTGCAAGAGCAGCTATATTTATGTGCATCTTTTCCCCTTGTATAAACGAACTTTTTGTTCATCAGATAGAGTGAGCTGTACTAGTCTTCTGGCTGCTTCCCAAATGTGCTGACGGACCAAGAGGTGCTAAGCGCAAAGTCACAAATCTGTTATGCAAGCTATCGATAGCACAAGACTTCTTGGTCTGAACTTCTTCTTTGCAGCAGGGTGCAATCCCACACAGAAAGGCTTAATTTCTGCAATCCCACACTAATCTGACTAGAACTCGGAAGTACGACAATAACTAATGACGAAGCTCTAAAGAGCATTTTCACGAAGGTAATGTCCAAAAAAGCAACGTAAGAAGCTACGACTATACCTGATAAAGAAATCTTGTAATTCAGCCTCGACCTTTGATAGAGTGAGCGACCCAGGGCAGCACTGCTCAGGGCAAGTGTCATTCCACATGCTGAATTTTCAGTTCTTCTACAAGCGATGCTTGTTCAGATATACAAGTGTGGAAACTGAAGGGCAAGTTTTTTTGCCTTCTAAGAATATCTTGCAAATATATTTTGGGCAGAGGCTATCTATGAGGAGGTTTTTTTGTCCAAAGGCTTAAAGATGGTGGGGGAGGAAATACAGGTTATATAGACACACTATATTTATACATAATAATAGAACTATCATCCTCAATTTCCATTTACCCACAGTAAAACTCTCAGAGACAGAGAGAGGTAAGACTGTTCACACCTATGAGCCCTTAAGGATTTTTGAATTTCAATGCATTTCAAGATCATATTGATATTAAATTAACTGTAAATATATATACATACTTCAAATCATTGAACTGATTTTGTGTAAAATTAAAACTACCCTGAAAAAAGTCCTTTGCTCCACCTTTGGAAAGAAACTGGAAACAAGAAAAACATTCTTCTACCACAAACAAGTCACATCCAGAACACCTGGTGAAGCCTAATGACCTCACATTTAACCACAAATGGGAACAGCACATTGCAAACACCTGCTTCATTTGACCTGCACAGATCACAGCGCTCAGGCCAGATGGACACAATTGTCATTTCCTGACTCTAGAGTAGATAGATACATGCGATCCTGACTTTTGAACATAGATCATAAATTTCATCACACTAATAAACAAGAATACAGTGTGTTTGGGAAATCAGATCACCTTACACTAACACAGACATTTAGGCTGGGCCAAATCTGTAATTGTGGATGCTTCTGTTTTTCCTTTCTATTTGTGTTACCTTATTTACATCCTTGTTTTACAGGTCACCATCACAAGCCTGGCAGCCGAGCAACTTTCGGGTTTATCAGTGCCTTCAGCCCCTTTGCGAGCAGTGCACCTGTACCTGGCCCACTCAGAATAAATGAAACCAAGTGGATGGTTTCAGAAAAACCTGTAGAGTGTAACTACTGATGAGAGACAGTATCCACTGAAGACATATTTAACTTGGAGTCTCTTTTGCAACCTCAAACATGAAGGTATTGCAGCAAGGAACTCCCTTCCTGCCTAAGCTTACCATTCACCTCTGTTTGTGTGCCTCTCTTTTCTACTGCTCACCACAGAAGTTTTCCTTCCCATTAAATTAAAATACAGTGACCGACACTAGCGCAAACTCACACTGCACAGTAGGAGGAAGGGAAAGTTCCACTGAGGAACAACGTCAGTAGTCTTTGAGCATTTGGAGAGCTGTAGGACAGACCAGGGAAGTGAAGAAGTTTTGCTTGTTCTCCCCTCCTCCAGCAAAAGCAAACAGAAAAGCCCCACCTCCAACACTAACAAAGTAACTTTAGCTGATTACTGCAATTTACAGGGGAAAAAAACAGGTAGGGAGTATTCAGATGCTACAGCAGTAAAATAATAAACAGTTAATCTTAAAGGCAAGTAAGAGTTGCTATGTTCCAGTGCCTCCAGGCAGACATCCAAGCAGCTTACACCAAAAGCAGAATTCATCCTGACATCTTATTATTTTCTTTGGAAGGAATCTCTAGACAGCAGACTGGAACTGCTGGTTCTGAATTGATTAAAAGTTACAGTCTTTGATGAATAACTTAAAGGGGCTTCTTCCCCTCCCACCATGCACACGCCTACTGTGACCCAGAAGCCAAGCTGACAGGTGCCACATTTTCTGCGGGGAAAAAAGAAAGCCTTCCCACATTTGTGGCATTCTCTGACCACGCGGATGGCATAGGCACCAAATTTCACTTTCTAGCACTCTCAACAGGACTGCAAAAGGGAAACTCACAATTTGGAATCAAAACAGTGACTTTCTGACCTCCAATCCCACATCTTATTTATGGCCCTAAGTAAATTTTTTCTCCTAATTATTCTCTGCTGGGGACACATCATTATCTGAAAATAAAAGATTGCTTGACCGTTCCAGAGGTATTAAAAACAGTAAAGTGAAAATACCATGTTCAGCCTGCTGAACTTTGAGTCAGTGGAATTACACCACATTTATACAGAAGCTTTAACCCAAACTCATATCTACATTTCATATTTATCTTGTGCAAAATAAAAGAGAATTAAAAAAAAAAATCACAGTTACACATGACGTGGTTCTTCTACACACCTTTTCAAACCCCAAAGTTTGAAAGCACTATTTCTAAGGATTGGACATTGCATCTATAGTCTGGAAATACATAATCTACTTTTCATTCTGCCACTGACTAGCTCCTTGACCTTGAAGTCATGTCACCTTCAAGTACCTTATTTATTTGCATCTGTTAAAAAAAAGAATAGGAACAGCGAGACATACCTGCATTTGCAAAGCACTCACAAGGGAATGAAGGGGACCATTTATATATAGGACATTTATACATAGGACCATTTATACTTGTTTTTAATATCTTATTTCTTTTTTTCTTAGTAAAAAAAAAAAAGATTTCCCTGCTTTTTCACCTTAGATCTGTAACCTGACTGCACAAGAACAGGAACACTGCCAATCATAGAAACTGGAATTTTAGAGCCCCCTTGATTTCCTTTGAGTCCTGGATTCTTATAATCATGTTCGGCTCCTAACCAGGCTAATTTCACTGCAGGTGTTGCAGTTCATTAAACACAGGTACAGTATCAAAAATGTAATTTAATTAGGGTAGTACAGAAAGAGAATTAATTGTCATCCGAGGCTTGGCATCGTCCTTTGAATCGAAAGCATACAAGGCCAAGTTATTTTTGTGTTTCACATACACAGCTGCTGCTATTTAAGATGTTGCAAGAAATTAACTGGTATATTCTTCCATCAGTGCATATAACTCTTAATAACTTTAATAATAGAAACAGGTACACAGTGATAGGACACTAGGAACAGAATTCAAGGTGTAATCTAACATTTGATTAGCCCTTTTCTAACTGGACTGGTTAAAAGCATTGTTAAAACCTGCATCTTCAACTTTTAACTAGACAAAAACTTCCAGCAGTGGCTTCCTTTCCACGAACAGGTAAAAGACTAACAATGAGAAGACAGCACAGTAAGAATTAGACTGTCACAATACACTGGGGTGAAAGTGGCATTAACATAAATAGAAGCAGTTTGTTCTCAATGGTATCCTTGTAAGACAATGTTTGGGTTTTATAGGGTTCTTACAGAAGGTATGAAGAACAGGACGTATTTTGTAACTTGAATTACATGTATGTTTACAGAAAGTGTTGGTGTTTGGATGGCACAACAGACAAAACGTTATATAAACCCCACTTCTATTCTTCAGCAATAGCTTATTCCGGAACTGCAGCTATATTGTGCCACTGAATATATACAACTTTCTTATCTTAGTATGAAGCAAGCACTTGGACTGAGGTTTTATAGGCCAGATTCTGCTCTCAGTTATACAGGTATGCTGCACATTCCTTTATAAGAGACTTCATTGAGTCATCCCAGATTTCTATCAGTATAACTAAGCAGAATTGTCCTCCTATACATATATTACAAAGCATGTCCCAAATTCTGTATAGGAATGCAACTTCTTGGTAGAAATTTATCTGTTCAAGATATTTAAACAACTTCAAACGATGCTAAAGAAACTCTGAATGCAATGCTGTTGCTGCGCTTCACTTGTCTATTTGTTTTTCAGCATTGCAGGATTCTCAAGAGACTGCACTGCAATATATTACCCAGCATGTGCCGCAATGACTCAGGTACCAGCATGAGTTAAGGACAGAGCGCCAGCTCTCACTCGAACTTTCAGGATGCCAGTGCAAAACTCTTCAGCATAGCCAAGAATCTATAAAAGGACAGGCGTTCAAGGAGAAAGTTCAGCTTCCATTCCATTATGCTATACTATTTTCTACTGCAATGCCATTCAGATTTTTACATATAAATATTTTATGTGTAAAATACAGCTAACCTCCTTCCAAGTTGTAGCTGCATCTCTGCTAGATTCCCAATTTACAGCCTTGTTATCCATCTATTGCAGCTTTGAGAGCTGCACTGTTAAAGGTTGCAGAGGCATATGATTGCTATCTTCTGCTAATTTGTACGCTGACTGAAGTACTCGAACTTTCTTTTTCCTACAGTGATGCCTTACAGGCAGCTACTTTGGAGGTGATAAATACAATTCTAAACTGTAAACCTAAAGCTTGAGAGCTAGTTTCTCCCTCCTCCCAACTCCATCACACATATTTTTTAATATTGAAAATCACCTTCATGCCACAAGGAACTGTCTTCCTATTTCCTACCTGCTTTGGTCCCAGGAAGCAAGCTGCAGTGTAAGCAGGGTGGGCTGCACAACAAAGTCCGCCACATAACTCAAGAGTGAGTGAGTTAGCCTTACTAATGCCAAAGAAGAGACAAAGTGCTGATTACCGTCCCCTTACTGCACTCTGCCCCCCGCAAAATCCGCTGATCTTTGCCACAAGACCACATTTCCCTCCCTTTTTATTAATAAAATTTTGCTTTGAAAGAAAATGTAAAATGAGGCCTTCTTTTGGAAGCACTAAGTTTTCCACCAAAAACAAAAGAAAGAAAGAAACCTCAACAAATACTCCATGAACTAACAAGTCTTCAAAGATTTACACAAACGCTCAGCCTCTCCTCACATCATCTGAGGTATATCATCCACATTATAGTTTTATAATTACTGGATTGCATAACAACAGTCTCCAGTCATGACACAGCTAAAGACAGACTATACTGTCTAACTAGATATCGACATATATACAGACACCAGAGCAATGTTATTTTTTGTCCTTGCCAGTGGCTGAGGGTTTACTCTCCTTTCTGAAACATGTCTTTAGAAGTATAATTATCCATTTCAAAATATCTCAGGCAATAAACTAAATTCTAATATCCTTTCCACCGCTGTCCTACCCCCACAATTCTATCAGATTTGCAAAGGAATACACACAATTATCTAATAAAAACTAGGAAAAGGATAGAAGCTCACTCTCTCTCTACTAAGGTCTTAGATTCATCATGCCCAATTCAGGTTGGATGTGAAAAGACAGTATTTCGAACTAGGAAACAAATTTATCTGCACGTAGTCAATAAAGAGTTTCTCTTCATGTCTCACTGGCAAGTTCAAGTTCTCCTTGTATAAGGTTTGTCTCTTCCTCAGTTTACTAAAGTACTTCCTTTGCTAGCAAGAACTTGTGTAAATAAAGTTTTTTGTGTATTAACTCAATGTCAACATGTACTTCAAAACAAGCTTAAATATTATGTCTAGGCTAGTATCATTCAAATACAAACAAAAAAGAAAAATAGTCAGGACAACAAAAACAACCACACAACAAAACCCAGTCACAAGACTTATTCTGTCTGGGGAACAAGAAGATCTTGATTCTGATCTTCCTTCCAACAGATCGGATCAAAATGCCACATAAATCAATGGAGTAAACACAGAATCTGGGAGAGAAGCAGCAGCATCCCTGCAACTGTTGGTGACAGCCAAAAGTATTTAAAAAAATAGAAAAAGGCCTTTAAAAACATTGCTAAAAAAAGATGCAGTGCTTGAAGAGACAAACGCCACTTAGGGTACATAAGAGAAGACAGCACAGAGCATACACTTTATTACACTATGTTAAATAAATTTCAGAAAGCAAAAAAGTTGTAACAGATTGTGGTTGGTTTGGTTAGAAGATCTGCTCACCATCAGGCTCCATCTATAGACAATAGAGCCAGCTCCTGATTCCCACTCTCTTGGAGCCTCTCTTTCTTCAATGACAATAGGAGAAGGTTTAACAAACCAGTCTGCATAGACCAACAATAACTGTTGATGCCTATGTTACAAATAAGATATTCACAATAATTGGCAGTCATGTGTTTCCTCAAAAAAGTATTAATTTCTTCTATTGCTGAGAAGCTACGCCTAAGAAATACACTATGAATAAGCTGTTGATAATAAGATTGCCCCTATACACAGACTTTAGCTACAATTAAAAAAAAAAAGACACAAAACATGTGAATTCAAGATTAACAGCAGATTTCCTATGCCAGTATGATGGTCGAGCTTTCAAAACACCCTGAGGGAAGAAGGTTCTCAGCTCACTAGCCTCCAACTACTTTGAAAAAATCACGTATCTTTACACCGAGATACTAGCCTGGCTGCAGTGTGAGCACAGCTGAAGTTGTAATAGCATCTGCTGCCTATTAAGTCTTTCTTATTCACTCTCTACGCTTACTGCTTTTCTAAACAGAAACACCACTCTAAAAATAATCCCAGTATGCATCAGAAGATGCAGTCCTCCCACCATCTGGGTTATCCCACATGCACAACCACCACGAGATCAAGTCCTACAAAAACAGCAGGCAGAGATACACCCACCTACATCAAAAGGTTTCAAACTGAAAACAGGAAAACAGATAAGGTATGTCAGAGGCAGAAACCGACTGAAGACAAATTTTCACCATGAACAGAACTCCCTGAAGGTTAATTAAAAAAATTCTATTTGAAAATACATGTTAAAAAAACAGAAAAAACAGCTGAATTCCATGAGACTCACTAATCAGCTCTGAGAAACAGCCTGCCCTCACTTATCAGTCCGGGAGAGGTGGTAAGATGCCACACATGTTCTGCTTGGTATTTCATTAGTCAAATGAGTTGTACTCAAGGGATCAGCCTCATTCCAGTCCACCTGAGTGTTTTAATTTAAACTTACAACCTAAATAAGAAGCATAGTAAAGAAAATTCTAGTGTACCTGAAAGCCATTATCTATTACATAACAGATATATAACCTTTGGGTCTATCAGTACTGTAATGCCAGAGGAAGCAATTAGTAGGGTACAGATAATGGAACAGAATTGCAGTATTATTTATTGGAATATACAGAAAAATAGATAAAACGCCGCTCACTCTGGGGTGCAAAATTTACTGCAGTAATTCCAACATATGCTCATAACTCAAGAGTTGTCTTCTGAATCTCACTACCAGATACTTAGGTGAAAAAATCTACACATGTGCACTATATTCAGAAGGGAAAACAGAAGACAATTGAGTAAAAAAATTTTAGGACAACAGCACCAAGAACACTTATTGTGAATTAATGGATTGCAAACAGAGACGTGACGACTTTTTACTACACCAAACAAGTCTGCAATAGCATGTCATGCCCGACTTCAATGAGGGCTTTAGAAATCATAAGAAGTCAGCTGCTGGCCTTCTATAAAGCAAACACCTACTTACTTAACTGTAACTTTAGATAAGCCAACCTGACACACACCAGACAAACATCCCAGCAACCTCAACTGCACGTATAAAACTGTAAATATTGTTTCCTTTTTTTCCCTGGACTCTCTAAACTTAGAATTTAAGCCTACTCACAAAGGTTATCACCGCTAGTTAACACAAAAACTGTAAAGACACACAGAAAATGCAAGCTTTTTAGAAAAACAAAACTGAAATGCATTTCTTTTGCAAAAAAAAAAAAAACCCAGTTCTGCAACAGTCAAATGGTTCAGTTAGAGTATAAAGAGTTATACAGGAACTCAATTTATTTTACTTAATCTTTCTATAACTATATATCTATATTACTCTATATTTCAGTTGGAACTGTAGTTTATTTCAGTTGAATGGAAATCTATTTTAGCATGGAAATAGTATCTTTTGAAAATATGTGGATATTGTCACTTTTTTTACATTTATTCACATTTCTGAATGAATTGTCAAATACAGTCTGTCTTAACCCACTTGCTTCATCCTTCAGGTTTTTTTGTCTTTAGGTTTTGTCAGCCTTCAAATATTATTCTTATTCCTTAATCACATGTCCTGGCACAAGTCTCATTCCCTTCAGTATTCCTCAATGTCCTCTGGGAAATTTGCCAGTTTTTGTCATCTGCCCCCATTCTCCTTTGGGAACACTAAAGGAATTAATTTCATTCTTTCCCCAAGCAATGCCTGTCTCTGCTGTTAACAGTTACCCTTGGCTCTCTCATCCATTCAATACACAAAGGTATACATCTCCTTAAGTGATCCTACAGTACTTAGAGATTTAGCAAATGTTCTGTTGAGAAATACCTCTTTCATGCTCTGTTATTTGCTTGGTTTAGCATTTTGTAAAGGAATTTAGCTGAAAGATAGAGTGCCAATATTTCCATTTTGCACGTTCCACTTTATTTTCATTAGTTGGCAACAACTGTTTAGCTTGCACCTTTATAGGTACAGGCATGACTCTGTCTCTGACACGCAGAGACAAATAGATCTGTTATTTAGACCTGGATGTTTTGATAAACTACATATTCTATTACATAACAGATGTACTATTTCTTTTGTCATTTTTTTCCACTACGAATTTGCCCAATATCATATCTGAATTCTTCCAGAATGAGCTCTTAGTGTCTTGTGTTTCCTCAAGCACTGAAAAAAAATCCCTTTTCAGTACCTTTTTCCTATCCATTCATTTCCTACTAAACAGTATTTCTTTCCCTGAAGAGAGACTTTTTCAATCAGCTTACCTTGCTCAGTCCTGCATTTGAAAATAAGTGGAAACTTTATCTTTGACCCACCCTGAGAAAAAGAAAATTATCTGAGTTATGCATCGCATTCCTTAGTGTAATTACTATAATGAATACTGGAAGCCATACCACAACTTTTCAATAACTGTACAGTCAACTTCAATATGTTCTATTGTTCCTTTTTGCCATTACTACTACTTTTATCAGATCTCCTCCTTTTTTTTTATGTTTACCTGACATCTGGGCAGGATAAAGCAACTTGCACTGTTAGCAGTTGCTAGACGAGACAGCACTTGTTGTGGTTACCTCTCAAACTTCCTCAGTTAAATATCTTCTGCTTCATGAGTTACAAACTCACCATCGCAAAGGCTGCATCACTTACCAGCATAAGTTAGTTGCAAAACAAGCAAATTGTCCTGGGCTTCGTTTACCCTGGAAGTCCCACATTTTCTCAAAGAAACAGTGAAAGTTAACTAAAAGATACAGATTCATGACATTTTTCAAGATCAGTACGTAACATATAAGATCACTACTGAAAAGAAACATTAGATACAAATACTTAGCATCTCTATATCCAAACAAAGTGCACATTCTGCAGTTGGGCTGCTGACAAGTCAAATACCTGAAGGAGGCTCTAGAAAGACGACAGCTAAGCACTCAATGAACTTTCATGTTCTCAACTCTCACCAAGATGAGCAGTTGTCCAATCTGACTGAACAGGTACCAGACACTAATTTCAGTATTGCCATTATCATTAATGACAGCCAACACAAACACAGATTTCCCAGGCTTGGAACAAGCAAGCAAAGCAGCTGAGGCTTCCCAACACGTTCAGTGAGAAGAATCCCACTGCTGCCACCGCCTGAGGTACCGAACAACTGTGGGGCTGTGGGTCAGCACTGTTGTGCTATGTAGTGCAACCAGTCCACCCGCTTGACAGAAAAGGGTTTCTCTCCTAAGAGAAATCAGCACAAGTATTAAAGCAGCACATTATAAAAGAGAAGAGAGAACAGGAGAGAAAGGGGTCAGAAGATGAAGGTTCACCCAGGAGAAGGTAAGAGTACAGCATCTAGAAAAGGAGGGAAAACTCTAGAAACACATGATACCCTCTATAGGACAAATACATGGTATGCCAGGTAGGGTATTAAACCAGGAGTTTAGGAAATAACACCACAATGAACTCTTCAGGGGAAAGCTAGTACCCTACAGCCTCTACCCTTAACAGAGGCCTCAGAGTACAACCACAAACACATCATTAAATAACAAATATCGGTAATTAAAAGAAAGACCCGAAGCCCCAAGGAAAAGAAGGAAACAGGCAATCCTCCCGTGTGAAGATCAACACAAGAGGCTAGGAGGCAATAATAAAGGGGAGGACCCAGAGGTACAGCTGAAGGAAACGCTCTCCGAGGTGCCAGAGTGATGCCACCACCTAGAAGGAGAAGGTCGAGGAATCCGCTGCGCCTTGCGGCGGGCGCAGGGCGAACCACCCGTCAACAGCAAAGCCCCCTCCGGGGCTCCGCCACCGCTCCGGCCCCGGGAACCGCTCCCCTTACCTGGCTAGCTTTGTGAAACTGCTTCTTGAGCCCCGCCACCGACATCTTTCCCCCGCGGCTGCCCGAGGCAGCGCGGCTGCCCAGGCCGAGCGGCCGGCAGGTCCCCACGGCTCCCGCGGCCGGCCCGGCCTCTCGCTGTGTCACCCGCACCTACGGCCCCGCCGCCCCGCGCAGATGGAAACATCGCCTTCCAAGCGGGCTCAGCAGCTACCATCCCATTGGCCGCCGCCAGGGCCCATGCAAATAACAGAACCAGAGCCACCCGCCCATTGGCTGCTTGCGGGGCTTATGCAAACGAGAGGGCTCGAAGACGCCCACGCTGCGATGTCGCATGGAGACGGCGGAGAGGGGGAAGCGGGCGGCCTGCGGCGGGGCGCTGCCTGCGGGGCAGCCGGGGGGATCCCTGCGAGCAGGTCGCACCGATGCTACGGCTGGGGCATCCTTCCCATTGCACGGTACTTGCTTAAGCACCAGAAGGCCTAGCTAATAGCTGTTTGATTTTATTGAGCTAGCCTTATTTTTAATAAGGCTCCAATTTTTTCTTTATAGGTCTCATTTCTTGTGTTTCCATATAGTATCTTTATTTGAGCTCATGCACCTCAGATCTAGTATTATACATCATAATTGTATTGTAGCTTTTAACACATGAAAGCTCTTGCAGTGGTCCAGGATGTAACTCGTTGTTGCTGTACATCATAACAAAATCCACTTGGTGGTTTGACTCTGCAGCTGCATTTATGCTGCTCAAGGCTCGGAAATGCACAGTCTCCCACCGCCTGCCTCCCTCTTGGAGGAGCAGATGGACTAGAAAGAGCTAGGATGGAAGAATGGCTCAGGTGTTTGGTTGGTTGGTATAAAATGGAGTCATTGTATGCTTAAATATGGCTGTGCATCAGCAAGGGGCTGATAGAAGTATGAGATGTGGTTATGCCTGCACTGGCAAGGCACTCCCAGATTCTGTGGAAGATATGCTCTGTGATATGCTGCTCCATCCTGGCTGTAAGATCGTTTGGGAGTTACGATTCAGCTGAAACTTATGCACGGAAGCAGTTTAGAGAGAACCTTTGCTGTGCGCAGCAGGGCTCTCGGTGTTACCCGCCATCATGCTTACCACATTTTTTTTGAGTTGGGAGAGAAAGGCATCTCCAGAGTGTGTTACAGTTACTTCTTTATAATAGCAAAGAGGACAATGGCAAAAAAATACAAGAACTTTAAGAGCAATTGTCATGTTATAAATTGGGAGAAAGGAATCCCTGTCCCACCTGTTAGAAATAATTGTGTACCACTGTGAAACAAAGTGTAAAGACAGGTATATTCAGGAGTTAAGGAACTCCTATGGCTATTACTTGACAAAGGACAGTCTGTAGAAGAGAGGAAGAAGAGATAAAAGAGGATAGCACCAGTCCACATTGGCTCTGGAAGACAAATGGGGAGGTGAAGTCCTTTCAGGTTTTTGGACTGAGTCCTTTTTGAAGGAGATCTGCAATCACCATGCTATCTGGTGCTACCTGTATCTAGGGAAAGAGCATTTTCAGCCTCTTTACATGTAAACATGATTATACCACAGGCACTCAATTGCAGCACCAATTTCTCCTCGTAATTGAAACAGGCAGCAAGATGCTAACTGTCCAGGGCAAACTGGGTATGGCTTAAATTAGTGACATATTTGTAGAGATCTCAGGTGAGAAAATAAGAAATTGGAGTTCTGTAACAGGTATTAAAGCAACCTCTTAGTGTACAATGGAATTAGGGAGAGAAGGCTTTGGCTAATCTTCACCTTTAAGAAAGGGTGGACCAGAAGCAAAGAAAGGAGTTTGAAATAAGTCACTGTGGAAGAGAATTGATGGATTATGGAGTAACTGTGGCTGTTAGCTGTAAAATTGGATTAGATAAAGAACTTGAGTAAGGCTATATGTCTGCAACTTCCTTTTTTTTTTTTGTTTTTTGTTTTAATCCCGCTTGTAACCTGAGGGTAGCAGCTGTGATGTCTCTGCTGAAGTAGTACAAGAATTTGCAAGTGGGAAATGCCCTGTGGAAATTCAACTGCATAGCCTAATTGCTCTATGATACAGACAAGGTGAAAACCTAATTAGTGAGCCAACTTGAGTGGTCCAGGTGTTAATGGTTTGGGGGAGACATCCTGAAAAAGAGACTGGTATTCAGTTCAGATATAAGCAAAAGTTATCGTTTGTAGCCAGTAATATATGCTAGCTAAGCAATATCTAAGAGCTTTGTAATCACAGGCATGGTTATATCTCATGGAAAAAAGGGATTGTGATTTCCTGGATGATATTCCTTAAGTTTTATGAAAAGTTACTAATTCAGTCTGTAAAATGAGGGAAATTAGAAACAGTGCAAAAACTATGGGAAGTGGTTCAGATAAATGCTGACATGATGCAAAAAAAGCTTCTATTAAAAATAACCATTAGAAGCAGAAGATAGACCAGGACACAGTGAAAAATGCTTCACAGTCTGGGAAAGAGGGGCCTTCAGGGCAAAAGTTCTAGATGGCTCAGTATTTAAACAACAGTTACAGTCCCACTACTGAGAAAATCTCAAAGTGCATGAGAACAACTGATGATGGTTCCAACATGTTATTGTTACTGAATCAGATGTGAAATTTATACAAACTGAGAAGTCCTAACCAGGCTCAAATCAGGGCAGTGACTAGAAAATATGTACTGGCTACTTATATGGGAGAACTGGGCTTGAAAATCAGTCCTGCAAAATTCAAACAAAATAGGTATTTGGATAAAGGAATAAATTCATAATTCACTTGGATTTCAGTGTGGCCGCTATTATGTAAAAAAACACAGTCAGCGGAAACTCAATCTGAAGATGTGGCAAACAACCTTATAGGCATTTGGTTTTCCATGAACAAATTACCTTACCTGTAAGAGCTGCAACTGCAATAGCAGCCATATGAAGTATTAGGTTTTCAGCAGAATGAAAATTAGAAATATTTAAAAAAATGTTCCAGAGGCATCTTACAGTTGAAATTACTTGGAATTTGAAGCCAACTACATCCAACTTTGCTTGAAAAAATAATGAGAAATCTGTCAGTGAAATGTTATCTGGATCTTTGGTAGTTATTGCCACAAAAGAAAACATCAAAAGGGGGAGGAAAGATGAGTTTGTGATGAAATTCTATTGGATTTAATTCTAGGCCACACTCACTACTGAGGTAAAGCACTTTTTTACTCCTTAAGGGTTAAATATTCAAAACAAGTTACTGTGCACCAGCTTACCTTGCAATAGGCATTAGAAGGAGACTTTGGATGTACTCACCTGATCCAGAACAAGAATAACTACAGGGCAAAACAGCCTATTGAGTAATCAAGTCATAGCTTACCACGACCAAGGTTATTAAGAGAAACCTATGAAAGACCTGTAAAGGAGGTTTTCATCTGTAGCTGCATTAGAGATTAGCAACCTCAAATTCAAAAATTTCAAACCAAAACACACAAAGAAAAAAATGCCAAACCTTTACATTTCTACAGGCTTTTGTAGCTTTCAGCTTCAAAAAAAAATCCTGCTATATCAGAAATGATACATCCACAGGACTATGTTGAATAGGAGGAAAGGGGTGAACAGTTAGACAAACAGAAGTGGGCAAGACTTGCAGGCACAGATGTGGTAGCCACTAATGTCCATAAGGACTATATGTATTTAATGACAGTGCAGATAACCTGGTTAGTTTTTCACGTTAATTGTCAAAACTGTGGTCATAGGCTGTGGTTTTTTGGTCACAGGAAAAGAACATATTTGAAAACTAGTGCTTAGAAAATAAGCATTCTGAAAAGGTGATCCTCTAGGAAAAGTATGCCATTTGAAAAAACAGTTGGCCAATACCCAAGAGCAAACCTACAGAAAGATTTGAAAATAAAGCAGGTACAGATATAAGATTGTGTGCTCTTCTAAAAAGGTGAGCGTTCATCTGGTTACACAATTCTGGAAAAAAGAGGGGAATGCTAAATTGAATTGACAGTGATACTTCAGTATTGACCCAAGTAAATGAAGTAATGGATAACATAGTATTCCGGAGTGAAATCCAAAGGACTACAACATTTGATGAAATTGGTCCTAAGTCTAATCCATTTAATTATTTTCCATTGTCAGCTCCCAGGTTTGATATTGCAAAACAAACCTGGGAGCTGACACTGGGAAAACAATGCCAACAGCAAACTACCCCAATAACAAAGAAGAGAATCCTCCTGCAAATAATGCCGAAGCCACTAAGGACATCTCATGAGCTAGTTTTAGCACTCTTTCTATATACTTACATGAAACAATTATTTTAAATTACATTAAGAAAAAAGAAGTTGGTGATATGAAAATATGTTCATGTACAGGAGCAGGCTAGCACTATGATTTTGCTTCTAGAACATAAACAAGTAATTCTGCATATCATAGCACTTTCTGTGCAGATAAACTTGCTCAGGTATTTCTGACGCGGCTTTGCGTTGCAGTATGCATTTCATACGAAAGGGAGAAGAACAGCCAGTCTTCTCTCCACAGCCAGCACTGACCAGAACTTGGAAAGCTCCCCGTTCCACACGGACGCTGCTGGCAGTTAGAGCTGGAATATGTGACCCTGGGGCCGGTAGACACTCTGGCTAACCTACTTCCTTTGTTTAGGATGCTTATGTCTGCTCCCCAGATCTTCTAACTAAATGTAGCTAGTGAATTATTTTTGGCATATGCAATTGTTCTTCTCAAGCTGACTTTCAATATGCATTGCTTTACTGTTATCCAGATCTTTGCTTCTCGTGTCCTTCCTGTGTTTGTATTCCACATGCTTCTCCATGATCCTGCAGATACCTTCTATCCTCACTTACTTTCCTAAATCTCTGGCGGTTGTTCTGCAAGTGCCAACAACAAAACAAAAGCTTGTTAGACCATTAATTAATAAATACGATTCTAACTACATGTTTCTTTTTAAAAGACATGCAAACATTTTAGATGAACTCAAAATCTAGATACAGATATTTTTTAAAGTTACATATGGCTATGCTATAAACAGGTACTCTAATTTTGAAAACTCAACAACCTACTTTTTTGTGTATGCAGCTGTGTCACACTGCAGCTTATAACATTTTTGCAATCCTAATCTTTCAAATTATGCTACGTGGATGGACTCCTGAACAGCTCCTACTTGGAGACCTTGTAACTTTTAGGTGCCTATCTTGTTTCTGATAGCAGTAAAAAAAAAAAAGTTTTTACCGTTAGCATATAGCTAGGCACTCAGTGCTCACAGACAACTTTAGACTGTTCAACAAAACTGAGTTGCATGTGTAAACTGGAATAAAGTTGTGAATGTCCAAAATTACTCCACATGGAGACAAATCTGGAAATAATAGAGTATTAGTTAGTGCTAATCCTGGATACCCTGAGCATTCTACTTCCTCCATGCTTGAGATTTCTATCTTGATAAACTACTGAAAAAAAGATGTTTTCCTTCAGGTAGGTCTGTTTATCCTAAAAGGAAATATTTCTGTTTTCTGACCAAATTGTAAAAAAACTTAATTTCAACCTCAAATCTCTTCAGTTTTGGTACACAGCATTACTTCACACAAGGACCTGGTTTGCCTGCTTGATCCTCCCTTTTGGGCTGTATTCCCTTAAGGGACTAGTCTCCCCTAATGATGTGTGGCCGTGTGCATGCCAAGGTGGGTCTCTCCACATGGGTTTGGTCAAGGGAGTAGCATACGGAACTGTGGCAGATGTAGTCTAACCAGGAGCCTGGCCAGCGAGGGGCAACTGCAGCAGGTTGTTCCCAAGTGGAGCTTCTTCATGGAGGTACAGCGGCAAGGTAATAAATCTATGAGGAAAAGGCTGGGTTGTGAAATGGACCCACAAATCTTTTCTCTAAGGAAAATTAAAAAATACCAAAAAGAAATATGTAGCTATTTCTGAACCAAAATTTCTTAACCTCTTTTCTGGGGAAGAAAAATCAACCTATTTTGAAAATAGGTTTTTAAGACAAAAACAAGTGTTGGTATATCAGAAATGACCACATAAGGAAAATCCCTCTTTTTGCTGGCCTTTGTAAAGTAGCTGTATTCCTTCTTATTAAAGAGTAAGGCAAAATAAACTGTAACTTAAAATGAGTCAATGTGGTAATGTGCAGAAATGTTGCTCTGACTTCAAAAAAAATGCACCTGATTCCTGTGCTGCTATTTCACTGGTGACAAAAAGCTACTAATTTTCTGCACGCAGCTGCCTGTGTTCATCAGAAAATGATGACATTCTCATTGTTGACAATGCCACAGCCAGCACAAAACTTGAAATAGAATGTTGCTAGAAGAGTAATACTAGGTTCGGGAAGGTGTAAAGGATATTCATCTTCATGTTAAAACTACTGTATCATAAATAGTGTGGACTGTTTCCAAGCAGAATGTTGTAGTATTCTGACATAAACTGGATGACATTTACTGTTTGAAATCCAATCTAGAATTTCACATAACTGTTCTTCAGTTATGGAACAAAGCTTTAAGTATCATCTTAGTAAGTCTTGGTCTTTATAATAATCCTTGTCAGTGGAAAAAGGACACACTGAAGAACAACAGCTGCTGCCTTGCCTTGCTTAGAGAATGCAATGTACGAGCTTCTTTGATAATAATTTATTCAGCTTTATCAGGGAAAAATATAGAATCAGCGAGAAATCTGAGTAAAAATCTGAAAGAACACATACTGTATGTAATAGGAGACAAACAGTAAAAAATAAAACAAAGTAAAAAATCCAGTGGTTTATCATCTCCATGTATAAATATATGCCTAATTCTATTTTAACTTGCTTCATATTACAGGACAGAAAGTCATATCAACTCTGTGACAGAGTGTCCTTATATAATACACAATGTGGACATTTCAAAGAATTTGACTGATGTTTAAAAGCCATTTGAATATCAGTAAGTATCTCGTAGCAAGTTTGTGAATATTCAGACATACCTGATTTTAACAAAACTTTTACAGCATGGATGTTGTTTTGCTTTCAGTGTAATTTAATAGGTCTTTTGGGATCTGTCATGTTTGAACATCTGGGAATCATCACATGTTGTCTGTTGATCAATGAGGCAACAGGAAAGGCATGATGTGACACAGATGTTAAATATGGCAATACTCCATAGACCGACTGGATCACAAATGGGTATGATCAGACTTTGAAAAATCTGATTAAGATTCATTGACTGGATAAAAGTCAATATTATTTTTTTCTTGAATTTCCTAACTGTTCTGATAACAGACGGTATTATAGTGGTCAAAGAATTATTGGAAACTGGCTTATTTGCAGGAATAAAATGACGTAACTGAAGACAAGGACTTTTGCTATCAAATGCTTTACAGGAAGGTGAATTCAACTTGCCAGGTCCCTGCTGTCTTGTCATGATGATTAATGTCTACTACTGGATAACTGTGCCACTCCTTGTAAAACAAAGAATACATAAATCAAATTTATTACATTAGTTTAAGCATCATGGTTAATTGAGTAACTGCCACTATACTAAGAAACCTTTTTCTCCCCTCCCTCAGATGCAAAGAAGAAATAGCCTATATGAATTCCTTTAGCAGTTAACCATGAATGCCACCTTCTGGCTATGTACAGAAACGCCCCTTGAGAGCGATAGGGAAAAAAGCACAGCTTTCATTCCGTAGTTACCAGATAACTATTTCAATTAAATATATGTTAAAAATGTGCGAAACACAGACATGCCTCCTGACAGACTTCCTAGCTTGTTCATTGAAATGTAAAGGTACTCAGATGTTTACTTTTCTAAAGAAATTGTGTAGTTTAAAATAATAAACATACCTGACATTGACTTTCTGTAGAAACAACCTGAAAACTGTTGTATTTAAAGGTAGCAGCTGAATCAATATCATGAATGAAATTCTGACCTTACTGAAGCTGACAGGACTTTTTCCAGTGACTTCAGTGGTGCCCAAACTTTTAGCCGGGGTTTTTTGAAAGTTGCTCTTGTGAACTGGGGTTTGAGTTTTCAAAAGATTTTAAGGAAGCCAGGCATATATTCTTCTGCAATTCAGTGGGCGCAGGATTTTAAAGAGGAAACTGATCCTGCAAAACAATGGTGGTAAAGGTTTTCAGAGTCAGAGACCTCTCCTTCCCTATGATCAGACCAGATTAGCTGTTGCTTTTATTGCTTGAACTTCTCCAGCAATAGACTTACAGTTGTTTAGTGTTGCTAGTGCAGGTAAAAGCATGTCGTACGTACCAGAACATGTTCCTTGAAGCAATCATATTATCATGGTGTAATGGACTCCCAAATCAAAGAAAAATTCTACTCTGGCTGCTAGGATGATATACAGACAGCAGAGGAAACAAGCCAGGGAATTTCTTTCACCTGGGGAAGCAAATAAGAAGCATTTCTCCAGTGCACAAAGAAGAATATTTGGGCAGACAGTAGCTGAAATCCCCTGTAGTTACAGATTGCTTTAACTCTATTCATTTAACTTGCCTTTTTTTTTTTTTTTTTTTTTTACACCTAGCTATTCCAGCTGTGTGATCTCTGGCAGACTTAAATTCTCCAGTCATAGTTAAAAATAATTTCAGTGAGCCCAATCCTACACTTAGGTACCCCAGTGGGAAATCAGTCGTGTTGTCTTAGGGTCTTTTTCTTTTTGGTCCTTCCTATCAATTTCTTTACTGTATCAAGTATAACATATTAGAAATTGTATGCTAGGTGACAAATCACTTTAATGTAGATGCTGGACCACTTTTAATTTGCCTAATCTGTGATTCTAATATTTTTTCATGTTGTCAGATATGTACTAATTTCAAGGATTCAGTGAAACAGCATACATTGAAAGAGATTTAAAAATAGTGACAGCTGTTGTATATTAAAAACTGATGTCTGACTTCTTTGCTAAAAGTTTTCCTTACAATTAAAGACTTTCTGTCTGAATATGGAAGATACAGGAGAGAAATGAACTTTATTATTTTTCCTTTTTAAAGTTATGTATAATGTAATAGGTTTCTATATGCTGCAAATGTGTGGTTCTTCTGCAATAAAAATAGCATGAAGCTTGATCAGATTTTTTTTACTCCCTTCTTTGGAGGAAGAAAATAAAAGATGGGGCTTAAATTGAGCTTAAACTATAGCTCTGCTCTTCCAACAGTGCCATACTTGCTTGTTTTTCCTGATAGGTCATCTTGCAAATATGACCCAGGCACTGATACATGGAAAGCACGTACCCACTTACTCAATCCATCTATACAGATGTCCATGTAGTTTGTTATTTTTCTCAGCTGCTATCTGAGAAATCTGTAAGAAGCCATTTATAATTTTGACATATATACTAGGTAATGGAAGGCATATTTGTGAATCCCATTTCTTTTCTTTTTTTTTTTTTTTTTTTCCCCTTTCAACTTTGACTTAAAACATTACAGGGCTTCTAAGATCCTTCCAGTACTGTGCTTTTCCTTTAATGAGGGTGATTATGATCAGGGTGCCACAGAGACAATAGTGTGTGTTGGGTTACTTTGTGGGTTTTTTTTAAGGGGGAGGAGGGGTTGAGGAGACAAGTGCTCAAGGCAAAGAGGGAAAAATGTTCCAACATGAGATAAACTGTTCCAACAATTTACTCTAATATTAGCGATACTATCTCCAATCTGTAGATGGCAGTGATCTTCCACTGCCTGCTTCAGGAGGGAAGCAGGGGGGAAATCCTACAGTTAAAACCACTATGCAAAACAGATGTGGGGAAAATAAGTCGTGAGCTTAACTTAATTCTATATAACAACCTTCTTCTTAAACTAAAACCTACTTAAAGAATATAGAAAGGTATATCCCTTATTGTATTTCCTTCATGCAATGAGGAAATATGTCATGCCATTTAGAACCTATACCTTTCTGTATTGAAGGATTTTGATGACAAATTCCAGAATACTGTGTTTTGGAATTTATCTATGATCAGAACCTTCACCGGCATTCTGGACATCTTGTACATACCTTTGATACATTTCATTATTTTAAACACGTTTATTCCAATAATATCTGCATTTTTCCTTCCAAATGCCTCTGGGTACATAGCTACCTCCTTCATCAGTTGTTCAGCAGGTCTGTATCACCTGTTTAATTTTTAGCTGGTTTTCTCTTGACACTGGCATTAGTTTTCACTTTCATTCAAATGTCTGTCAGAGTATACTTTAGTGAAGGGTGTGATGTGAAGTCCACTGAAATCAGAGAGTACTTCTACCAATTTTAGTGGACTTAGAATCTCGTCTCCCAAAATCTACCTTGCTTGGTGGCTGGCAGAGAGAATTTTCTAAGTATAGCATAAAGTCTAACCTTCCCCTTTTGTCACTATTTTCAGTTGTGGTTTGTTTTTGTTTTTTTTTCTTAATGATTCTGGCTATAGGATTTTAAAATATGATACTTTTCATGAAATCAGACTATAAAAAATACAACATTCTTGAAGTTCTATTTTGTGTCACATAGGCATTTTAAATGGTATCTAGACACACAAATGCAGACGAGGTGCCTTTCAAACAGCACTAAATAGCATTTTAAAATTTGCTTCTGAAGATTATAAATATCAATGAGATTTGGGGTTTTATGAAGAGGAAGATGCCTGTATATGCAAAGTGAGACACAGAGAAGTAGCGAAGCCAGTTAATTTCTTAATATCCATTGTTGTCAGCAGAAAATATATCACTGCAAAGAGCAAAAATTACAAAATTATTCATCTGCTGCTGAGGCAGCCCAGTGCACTTTAAATGGCATGAGCATCAGATACCTTAGAGTGACTCCAAGTTGAGACATTCCTCAGCAAATCATGGGAAATTATTTGTGTCAGGTTCTTCATTTAACATTAATCCATTTGGCTTCTTGCTGCTGAAAGATGTTTTGCAACATCAGTACACCTAATTTGCAGTCACTGTTGTGTCACTGCAGTCGAGTGGAGTCTTGTCATTAGTATGACCAGTGGCAATTTTGACAACCTCTAGTGCAGAAAGCCAGTATAAATTACTGTGCATTGCTTAAATCCTTTTTGGAAAGCTTAGCTGGGAGTTATCTCCTTTTGCACAGAATGTATCTCATCCAATATGTTCTGGAACAAACAGGACCTATACTCTTCATCCCAATAGCAAGCTTTCAACCCATTCCAGTACGAAGATAAAACCGTCTATCTGATATCAGTGTCTTAAGAGCTTTCTCTAAATGTATCCTACATTTTCTGCTCTGAATTTTGTCACCTCTTTTTTGCAATGCCAAATAGCTATTCCTCTTCCTTACTGACCACACTCTTCAGTTCTTTGAAAAACAGCAGCAGTTTATTCAATCTAATCTATCGGCATTGCTTAACCTGCAGTTCTAAAAAAGGATTATTTTTTTTTAATTAGTGAATGTTTAATCTTTTCATATTCCATTGTCAGAAAAATAATCCATTAATCTTTTTCCAGTATGCAGTACACAACTTCATAATATGCATTTTCACTCAAAAAAAGGATGGGAAGGGGCAGCTAAGGAAGGATGTATGGCCTTATTCCCTGTTTATTTACACAAGTGCATGTGTATATATCCAGACTTGCTCTTTTCCCTCACACTACTGGCAGAGAAAAGAGGGCATAGTACAGAAAATTAATTTTTTTTAACCTGCTTATATTCTCCCCCCCCCCCCCCCCCCCAAAAAAAAAGACTATTGTGAGATATTAAATAAAACCTAGGTTTAATATATCCCCTCATGGTCTAAATGCACACAGTAAGGTCCCTTCTTTGGGAGTTACTCTTGGCCACTTCATGAAAACGTCAACATTAGAATTTTGCAAAAAACTCAATTTACTAAGCCATTGGCTCGGTTTGCTTCAGACACACTTACGAGATTGCAACATGAGCTCAAAGTGTGCTAGGACTCTGCGTAACTCTCCCATAGCTTCCAGTCATGCTGCCTGAATTGCACTGTTACTGTCTATCCTTCCTCCCTTCTGCTTCTTCCCATTCTCATTGTTCTGCTCCCTCTCTTCATCTTTCTAATTCATTCCACATGCCCTTGAATATGTACCATGTAAGGTGCTGTTTTGCATTCAACATTTGTTTATCCTGGGACTTATCACAGTATCTGAGAATCTCATAACTTTCACAGATTTTTATCCTCTTGAAGCCTTTGTGAAACAAGGAAGTATATGTCAATTTACAGATGGGGAGTGGTCACACTGTAGATTAAATGAGGTGCTCAGAGCCCTGCTTAGCCGTGGGAGCTGTATTCAAGTATTTCTTGGCTCCTGATCTCCTGTATAGATTGAACATTCCTGTCAAGCTACCTTTCCTGCAAGGCACCGCAGTCTCCTTTAGCAGTGAGGACAGGCCATCACACTAGCCTTTTTGGCTTCAGAGACTTCTGGGAGATATGGACTGGCTGGGGAGACTCTTTTTACACTAGAACAGGGCATGAGACACAAATCCAGAAATTTCAGAAAATCCTATTGTGACTTTTGAAAAAACAAATTTATGGATGGGTAGAAAAGGGAATGTGTGTGGGAATTGGTTCAAGTGTCTGACCTACATTTCTAATCCCCCACAAGAAATCAAAGCATCCTAAAAAAAAAAAAAAAATTTTTTAAATTCATGCAAAGCAGATACTTTACTCAAAAACAGTTAATGATCTAAAAATGTTGGCTTCTGAAGAAAATTCTGTAATGGCCTTAGTTGTACCATAGACTAGAAGAAGAAAGGGCACATAACTAAGAAAGATTGCACTACAGTTAATCCTTCCTCCTCATTTCAGAGTATCTGCTGTGAGGACAGCATACTTTGTTTGCACTAAGATTCACCTACCTGTACATCAGCACATTTAGAACAGTCTCTTCATGTGGGTTCTAAATTAATTTTTGGGGGGTTGTGAAAACATAGGGATGTGTGTCCATGTTTTACGACTCAAAGGGGTAGCTTCCAAAGCAGTGAACGGAAGGCTCACATAAGGACTGAGGCTAGCAACATGTGAAAATTGGGTGCCAGATTATTAAGTATTCTGATTTAGCCATGATGTGAAACTCCACGGTGAGCTCTACAAACAGCTCTGCTGATGCTGAGGTAGTGACCTCTGAGGCTCTCATGTGACTGGGCTGCCAATGGGCTGTCTGGTCCACCAGGGTGCCACTTTCCTTTGATTTATCTTTGAGTCTGAGGAATTTTTTTTTTTTTTCAGTGTAGTAAGAAAATCCTATTTCAAATTCATTATTAGAGCTATACTGTCTGGCCCCAGTGGATAAATCCTTGTAACTAGATATGTATTTTCCATGGACCTATGCACTGACTTTAAAACAAGCCTCATGCAGATAGAAGTCTGATTTTCCTTATTAATTAAGGGAGATGGGGAAAGAAAGAGAAAGGGGAATATATAATAGTTCACTTACCTGAGAAAACCTGTGCAGCAGGGTGTGATCTGTTGTATAAGGCAGAAAATATGTGTCTAATCAATTGTATGCTCTTGGAACCTGAAAAAAAAAAAGTGGTTTATAGCATATGTTATACAAACTTGGTGATAAAACAAACATTCCAACTACTTCTGCGCTTTTATGCAGACTGAATACAGTCATCACAAATAAAGTAAAAAAAAAAAAAAAAAGAAAATAACTGAATGAAGTGTTTGTATTTGTGTATTTGTGTAAAACTACTCTGGTAGTGAGCCTGTATCTCCTATTCTCAGGACTCAAACTGCTTAGCCTAGTGAAAATGTTTCAAAACTGACACACAGAAAGAGTCTGCAGTCTGCTGCAAGCATAACTTCCAGTGAACTGTGTAAAAATAAGGCAAGGTACAATGTCAACACTAAGAAGAAAAGGTTAAATTGCAATCTTTGTATACTTCATGGGTTTTTCATAAGAAAGCTTTTTTCAGTAAATCAGTTTAGTGCTGTTGTCTGTTCAGTATTAAAAACATTGCAGTCTAATCAAAAGTTTCGAGATCTATCAGAACAGAATGAGGTAGCATCACTACAGGCTACAATAAATATCTTAAATCTCACAAGAACTCTGATCAGAGGACTTAATCTGTCTGCTGAAGTTCTGCAGAAATTGGCTCTTTTGTCTCTATGCCTGACTACCTAAAATCACCCACATCATAACTACAAATGTAACTTAGTCTCCATTCAATGTTTTACACCAGAGAGACAGGAGAATATCATCATCTTCTCCACCCTCACAGCAATTACAGCTGCTTACTGGACAGTTAGATGCTGTGCAAGGGGCATAGTTCAGCTAGTTTCCATAAGTGTGTTTACTGCTAAGAGCTGACAAAAATAAACAGCATCAGCTGATCAGACTCTGAATATAACACAAAGGGCATTGCACCTTGCTGGATTTTTTTCCAAAAAAATTACCTTTGGCACAGAGGAAGACTGCAGTGGAGTCAATGTTTTACTTAAGGCTGTGAGTCTACCACACAGGGCTAGACTTGAGACAATGTCTGTTACTTTTATTGTTGGGTTCTTCCCTGTATTTTTATTCTCTGAGGGATCCTCTTTCTCAACATCATTGTTATTCTATTTTTTGCTTCATATTTTCAGATGCATAAATACATGGAAGCATTTTACAAGAGTTCCAAAGCTTCCTGAGAAGTGACTGACCTTTGTAAGTCTTGGAGTATGTGCAGTTAATTAAAAAGTTCTCCTCTCCATATATTTGCTCTAAACAATAGAGAAAATGTATATGTATGTTAAACAGAACCCCATCCAGGTATGTGTGTAAACTTGAGAGAAGAATGCAAAAGAGTTATTTATAAGAGGATGAAAACATTCAGTATTATTTATATAATACCAAATGTATTCTTGGTTCTTATCTGTTCTTACAAGCAGCACTTTGTTCATATATGGAAGAAGCAATTTGAAGCCATGGCAGCTGAGCTACAGTAATTTTGATAAAATGGCTAGGAAAAGATGCCAACAAAGTACCTTTTATGTGCATGTTAAACTTAGCTTTGGTTGACAATGTGCCCACTGCAAAATATACACAATACCTGTAGGAATGATAAACAGAGCCTTCCCCAAAGAAGATTTTATTCACTTCTATTGTATCTTAGTTACTAACTTAGTGCATAATTTTGCCTATCAATTCCTCATCTATAAAAAGGATGCATCAGGACTTCTGAGAGTCTTGTCCAGACACATTTCAGGGTTTTTTGAGCAGAAGCTATCCTGCTAAGTGTGTTGCACCACACGTACTATCCCAAAGCCCCAGTCAAGACTGAGGCTTCAAAGTACAACTGTAATAACCAATATAATATGAACCATTAATTTTCTTATGGTAGCTGCAGCCCTTAAGATTTTAAACAAGGAACAAAAAAATACTATTGTTTGACATATAAAGAATCTGAAGGGAAGAGTTCTGGATATGCTTTAAAATATATTAGTAATATTTTCTGAACCTCTAGACACATTTACTATGATCACATCTCTTTTTAAGTCTTGTAAGCTAACACTGTCTTATTAACTTTTAATATATGAAAAATATGCACTATAGGAAATGTAATGTTACTAATGAGGTAAAGATCTTCCCCCTCACTGTTATTTCCTGTCCATCTCCATGGTAAGTAACCATGTATCTTTCTATATGGACATGTACAAGATAAGTGGAATAGCTACTTACCCATCTTCAGTCCCTCTGGACCTTGATTAGCTAGTATAAAAGGCAGAGGCCACAGCAAAACAATGCTGTACAGAAGAAACCCAAAGAAGTGCATTAAGATTCTGCCCTTGTAGTGCCAGCTAGTGAGATTTTCATACATGGGGAATACAGACTAGGATCTTCTAAAGCTAAAAGATCTTGCAAATCACAGTTTTGTCCCATCACCAATAGTTTTCAATAAGATAAATACAAAGAAATCTGCAATAAAAGCATAGAGAAATACTCCCTATTCCAGAAAATATCTCAGACTTTTAACTCAACAGCAATATTCCCCTTGTTAGAAAAGTGGAGGAAATGTGTTTGCTTGTTAAACATAGCATATAATAAAGAAGCCTTTTCTTTACTGAGGATTGCACACAGCTTTCAGATACTTTTCTGCAAGCCACATACAGACATAATTTTTTCTAATGTAAAACTCAACTCTTCTGCAGTCTAATCAAAAGTTAGACTGCCAGGCCCCAAATGATACTACAAAAAAAAAAAAAAGGTCACACTAAGTTTCTAAGGTCTTTCTACAAAGAAAATTAACTATCCCAACCAAAACCAACACAGATTATTAAAAACATATGACACTCTCCCTCCAGTAACTTTGGAAGCTAATTACACTGTCTGGACACTCAGAGTATTCCTCATAGGCAAAGAACAAAGTATGTTGATGTTAGAGGCCATACAGAAAGCAGTCTCTTGCTTCCGACTCTGCCCATCTTCTTGTTGTCCCTGGCCCTCCCTATCGCTCTGGCCAAAGCCTAAAGACAATAAGCACAAGAAACAGCATAATCACCCAAGGAGTGCTGGAAAGTACTGTTATAAACAGGCAAGCAATATCAAATGTAGCAACAAGCAGAACTGAGCACCGCAAGCTGGGCCCTGAGGATATGGACATCTAGTAAAGATTGGGAGGGAAGTCTGGCAGGTGGGAGGCAGGGAAAAGCAAAGAATGACCTGCCTTAGCTCCTGCATACACCAAGTTTGTGTATACAGGAGCTAAGATACTCCAAGAGCAAGGTTCCATATCACTCATACAAGTGGTCTCAATTTAATTTCAAAGGTCATCCCACTGCAGTGAGGTCCCATCTCTCATTTGGTTGGAGAGGGCTTTGTGTAAGGTTAACAGTGCAAGCAGCATGTTTGTCAGTCATTACCTGATAGTTATTTGATTGTAAACACAGGCTCTAGAGCTGGTGCATAATTAAATTATCGAAAAATGGTTTAGTAAGTAGACATGGCTTAGAGACACCTGAGACAAAGATGACGAATCATGGTCTGCAAGAAGTCATGTCTCAGCTAAATAGTTAATTTTTTTAAAAAAGACACTTATTAATCATGACTAAAGGGTCTGTAGATCACTGGTGATCAATCCTGCAGTTAGAATAGCAAATAATAACATTCTCTTACCACAAAGGCTTTGAAAATTTGGGTATAGCTACTGAAAACCACTGGAGGAGATGAACCTGTACATGTGGCTCCACTGATCCACAAGGGGTAATAAGACACCTGCAGGCCAGAAAAAGGATTGCTATCCAGGTATCCCTGCAATAGCGACAGCCTGACTACAAGGGTTAGCAAAAAAAGAGAAGGATTTCAAAAGATGTAAGATATGCCTGTCATTAAGCTAAGAAGGCCTCACAAGAAATTAACTCTATATATGTTAAGAAAATAATTCCTTTCATTTTAATCTCTTTTTTCTTTCAAAATCGTTGTTACTTTTGGATTACCTTGGATTCCCATTTAGCAAACTTTTAGATAGGATGATTGCTTAAGGAGAAATTATGTATGTCCTCACAGAGAAGAAAACTCAAAGGTGAGATACAGTCAGTATAGCTCAGGTATGTACAAAGGTGTTTTTCTAAAGGGCTGCATTGGCTTCTTCTCCTACAGTCCAATGATGAACACAAATGAGAAAGCTAGCACTGGTGCTGGACATCGTGATCGCCATCCCTGAGAAGCTCCTGTTATTTTTATTCCAATATATGATCATTCCTGTTTGCCCTTTTTTTTTTTTTCTCAGCTCCTCATCTTGAAAATTGTTAGTATTTTCAAAACAGAAATCTTACAGAAAGAAGGAAGTTAGTTCTAGTAAGAACATCTAAGTCTGAAGGCAAAAGTGTCCATTCTATTTACTTCAGAAAAGCTTTTTTTAAAACTATTTCTACAAGCTGGTGATCATTATAAAGTAATCTGTTCTCCTTTTTTAAAAATATATTCTCAAGAATAAGAAGAAAAACTCGAGAAAAACTGGCTTAAGTCATTGGTCAAAATTTAAACAAAAACCACCCCAAACCAGCAAACCATGCAGAGCAGACCAAGCTCTGAATTAAAGCCAACTCATGTGAATTTCAGGTCAACCAATGCTAATAGCAGCTCCACAGGGATTAGAAGCACTGCCTGCTACTAAACTGAGCAACCATAAATGTAAACTCACTCATCCATTGAAGTCATGTTGAACATTTACTGAAGCATGACTTAAATCAATATATAGAATTCCAGATAAACTGGTGAAAATTTGTTCAGCAAATGAATACAGTAGCAACTGATTTAAAGGGGGCTTCAAATCTCCCTGATACCACTTACTGTTTCAACTTTTCTTGAAAGGTTGATTCAATACAAAACTCCACTGTAATACTTCCATGAGCCTTAGATTTCCTGACCTGCAGCGAGATGGAGGCTAATCGCAGTTTCCCTGGATGTCTAAACATGCATCTTTTTTGGAATGGAACATTGGGCATTTTGTCACTACATGAAGTGCAGTCCTGTCTGTACTGAAATTTAGTTTCCATAAATTAAATAACACTTGGTAAGTGCCAAGAATATCGGGTGATCTCTATCCATTTAATGGCACAGCATCCTGGCTCTTGTTGACTGATACATAGATTCCTAAGATTAGCCTGTTGGAACTATCTAGAGGGATATGGGGTTTATTTACAAGCTCCATTATATCTGCTTATAATTTATTTATAATCATTATAATAATTTATTTTATAAATCAATTAGCTTCCACTGATTTCCTTCCAATTTACAGAGTGAAATATCTGCTGCCTGTTGTTACCTATTGCCTATTTAAGTTGGGTAAATGTCCTTAAAATCTGCTTCTTGTGTTGTTGGATGATGCCCTGAAATTTCATTTTTCAATAACATTTTTATTTTACAATTCTTTTGAAAAGTTTAGTAAAAGGAAGATGACAAGACAGCTAAGGCATGTTGACAAACCAGGAATTATTATTATTATCTTAGCTTTGCTTTAAAACAGAAGCAAACAAACAGAAAGAGTGCATAACCAACCAGAAGAAAATACCTTCCATAAGGAAAATAATAAATAAAAGGTAGAACTAGCACAAATGTACAGACTGTTCTGTGAAATAGTACTTCTGAAATTAAAGAAACTCACTCGGATCTGGGTCACTGGGTTAGAAAGAACTGAGTTAGTGCAAGAAAGATTACTGTCTTCCTGATTTAGTTTACTGGACAAATAGCAAAACTTGATTTCAACAAAATGTTTCTGACATTATAGAACATAGAGTTATGCACACTGCAGCTAAAAACAAGTTGATAAAATTCTTTACAAAATAAAAGAGGGGAAATGTAAATCCACCCTCTACGCCCCACTTCTTCTCCCTACATACCCACACAGTGGTAATTCTGGAAGAATGTTATATGCAAAATGTATATATCTGGGCTCTCTGCAAGAGTACTATACAGAAACAATAAATTAAAAAGCAATTGTACAAATGAAACTTACTTTTAATCTCCACTTATGTTCCATATTAAAAAAAAAATTAACAGGAAAAGTTGAATACTTTTAAAAATCAGTGATCAGCTTTATATAAAAGATTCTCAGTAAAACTTTAAAATATGTAGCTAAAAGTCCTAGTCCCAAAATATTTTACATATTTTACCACCTAACCTAAGACAACAACACACAAAGACAACAGCAAACAAACATTGCTGCCTTAACAACCAAATCTGTTCATGTAAAATAAACCCTTGCCATGAATGCTACGCAGGATTAATATACATGAAAATCAACAGGTTCCCTCTTCAGACAAGAAGACCTTGTAGCACCATGCTACAAGCCATTGCAAGTAGATTAATACTTTTATGAGAAACTTGAGATGGCCTAACAGTAGCATTGCATGCATGTTTGAAATAGGCTGGAATGAAAATTTTATTCCAAATTAGTAGTATTGGATATTGGTAGCACTGCGTGAAAGGCTTTGACTTTTCTTACCTTGTATTTGGATTATGCTTTACCTTGCAATTCTATATGATCTCACACTGAATGATTATGAAGCATTTATAAATGTTAAGGACAATGTGATATTTAACTCATCATGCAGTAGGGGAATACAATCCATATTTTACCAAAGGACTGATACAGACCGGTTAAGGAGTTTGACCTAGCAAGTAATATCAAAAATGGGTCTTGATCATGTCTCTCAGGTTCCATAGTTGTGCCTTAGCCAGACAAATGCCTTATGTCCTACCTGGTGTTCAGACTAGACACCTCACTGAAAGTCTGCGTCGCAGTACTCTTTTGTCCAGAGCTTCACTCTAAATATATGTGAAATTAGAGGTGAAATTCTCACCTTTTGAGTCTGCAGAAACAATTCTGGAAGGCATTTTGCCTCAACATTTCTTTTCACTGACAACTAAACATTTTTTTTCCCTAGAACAGAAGACAATCCTATTTTAGTAGTAAATTGCTACACAGGAGAAAAGCAATGAGAATTTCCCTCTGCATGAGATCACCTCTACTCTATTATTCAGATACAATTGCCATATATATATATATATACACACATGCAGACCTAAATAAAACTACTGATATAATTCAAACAAACTGGTAAAATTATATTAATATTAATTGTGTAGAAGTGAAAACCAGATGCATAGGTATTTATGCACACTACAGGTGAAAGGCTACAGATCCCCCAAATGAGGGTATGTTTTAAAGCTCACTGAGATTATTGAAAAAAACGTAAAGATTTCAGCAGTCACTAGATCAAACCTGTGGACAACAAGGTGAAACTGAAGCTTATTTGACTTCTGCAAAGCTGCAGGAGCACTTAATCACTAATAAACTGGTCCGTCTTGGACAGTTGGGAACTTTGCAATAGCCCTCACCGGGGCTAGCATTTTATATCTGGTTCCTCTTTCTTTTGGTAAGGTCTCCAAAACCTGACATATTTTGGTATCAACCCAATCCCCTCTCCATCAAACTGACTTCTGAATCAGCCTTTAAAAGAACACCATATTGGCAGTATGTACTGTAGGCAGAATAATCTCAGTTCTCTGCCATATGCCCCATGTGGTATTTTCAAAAATGACTGATTGCTGCATGATTGTTCTGCTTTTCCCTGTAGCTCTTGGGCTGACTATATATCTTCGGGTGTTTTAAGGTATGATGCCAGACTAAAATCTGCCTTATTAAACAAACTCCCAATAGTTCTGATATCACTTTTAATTTATATTATAATTTCAAAATTCTAGTTGCTCCTTGCTAATTTTTAATTTTTTTTTTTTTTTTTTCCACAAGCACACCTGGAACTGAGAAACAGTTTTGTGCAGGCAGCAACCATGTGTATTAAATGACACCCTTCTATGCCTCTTGTGTCTCGGTGCAATCTGACCCCTTTCACCACAGTGGCCAGTTGAGTCTCACAGCTTCTGGGCAGTTCTTACTGTTTTACCTAAAGCAAAAAATTCCTGGGAGTGTCCACAAATCTGAACCGGCATCTGTTCTTTTCCTGTTGTTTCTTCTTTGAAAATATAAACAGAATGTTAATTACCTTGCCCTGATTTTATCCTGCTGCTCAGTTTGTTTCCTTTTAACTTCTGAATCTATTACCACCTGCCAATTTGTCTAATCCTGTATTCTGGCAGATGTAAGGTTTTAGCTGAGATTCCTGCAATGATCCTGAAGGAAAATGGGCCATATTCTACTAGGTCAACAAGACTCAGAAATCCAAATCTGTTACAAATGTTACATCATTATTTGCACAAATTGGAATCTACATATGGACACTTATTTTATAAATTTTTTCATGGATGTATTCTGAGGAGCTTGACCTCTCACATGCAATAAAATGAGTCACAGACTTTGAAGATTTGTGTCTCCAACACTTTTGGACCCCACTGTCCTTTTTATTTTTGTCCTGTTTTGTTCTTAAATGAATAATAGAATGGAACTTTAAGTAATCTGGAAATTCCTCCCTATTTGTCAGCACATACAGAAGAAAAAACCTGATTCAGCATTTTCACACGTGCTTAACTCTATAATTGTGTGCTGTGCTAAATTAGAGAGCTGTGCCTAGGTTTCATATTACAAGGACTATTTTAATTTTATACAGGAAAAAAGGAATATTTTACACTATATTTTAATAAATAATTAATATTAAACTGCATCTATTAAATAAAGGTTCAAACTTGCATAGTGCCGTAAGCTCCCACTGGATGGTGTTTATCGACTTGCAAAATCAGGATCGGGTACAATGATATTTGGAATGCTCTTCTGTTTCATACTGTGCCAGTTCAATATTGCTAACTACAGGTGTTTAAAAAGCATGAAGTGGTCCATCAAATATCAAAAGATTAGCCTGATGCTTGCCAGATCTTAAAAAAAAAAAAAAAAATAAATAAAAAATTTCAGGGCTCTGCTTATTTGCCTTCTGTTTTTTGATACTCTAGGGTTCAGTTGGCTCATGTTTTAATGTTTTATCTCTAACCATAAAGGCTAGAACTTTTTTTTGATGGAAGCTGAAGTTTGCATCTACTCACTAGCCTGCAGGAGCAGACTTTAAGAAAACATCAAATATCATTAATGCTCATGGGAAAATTGTAAAAATGGGCCATGCTGCTTGATAACGTACTAATTTACAAATTTTAGTAATAGACATTGGTGCTTTGAACCACTGATGTGAATTAGCCAGATTCTGCTACTTACTTAATAGTCCATGTTCCTTGTGGCATTGAAATTACTGTGGCTCAGAAACCTACCCTACAACTGAATACAGTGTTGCTTGCCATGTGAATCTGGAACAGATTTGTTCCTAGAACAGTGGGATTTTTACATTTTATATTGGAATAGAAATGGTATCTTATGACTAGATTAAGGATCTTAAGGCTAGTTACTCCAATTTTTTTAATAATGAAACTGTTGTTTTCCTCTCCTATTTCAGTTCCTTGCCTCCACTAAGAAGTTTCACAAAGTCCAATTTCATGCCGTGGATTTTCATTGTTCATTATTTGATGGATGAGGCGCTATCATAGGTATTCTGTGAGCCATTTTTAAGAAGAAACTGTAAACCCCTGACTATCTACATGTCTTAAACGCAGGAGCTACTGAAGCAAGAGACATGGGGTGGATTTGTTGGAGGAATGAACAACTGAGTAGACAAGAACTAATATATACTAAGGCAACTATCGCTGTATGTAGCAACACTGTTCCAGTGATGAACTTCTCTGAGGAATTAAGAGTTCAATTTGAAGGCTCATTCCCCTGTCATTTTTTTCATCTAGCTAGATTAATTGGCTTCAGAAAAAAAAAAAACAAAACCTAAAACTTTTGGACCCTTTTTTACCCTGTGTGCTGTGAGAATAGTAACAGAATTATTTTCTTTCCCAGCCTGATTTAGTGATTTAATTGGCTATTGGGTGAAGTAGAAAATATAAAATCTCATTTTATATTCCATACCTTACAACCTATGCATCCTTCAGTTCCAACAAGACTGCAGTGGTGAGCACAAAACACAATCAGCTGAGAACAAAGAGGAAGACTCTTTTCTCATTATCTTTTACAAATCTCTTGTGTTGGTAAGTAGGTATAGTAAGTATAGATGAACTATACATAAACCCACCTAATTTAAACGTGGTGTTTTCATAAATGGAACAAATAATAACAAAAAGCATTTCAAATTATGAGATAATTAAATGTCCAGATTTTCTCCCTACTATTCCATTCAGGTTTACTTTATTTTAGGATTAACAAACTGCCATGCCTAAAATTACTCTTGAAGTACTGAATCAGTATTTGTGTACCTCCTATCATGACAGTGCTCTGTGAGGCAGCCTCAGAATATATGTTCCTGTACTATGTTTGGCTTGTTTGTTTCCAAGGGCCAGTAATTACTATTAACAGCTGAACAAGCAGAAAACTATTCACCCACTTAATAATATGAAATATTTAATATTCTAAATATTAACAACTAAGTGTTATAAGTATCAGTGGCTGAAAACATGGCTATACTCAATTCATGTAGAATTGTTTTACTTCAGAATCAACTGTGCAATGAATAACCTTACATTTAGTTCATCTAATACCCTCTGCTGGATTCACTAGGTTTGCAGCCCGTCTTCTTTAGCAGAATCTGCCAAAGTTCATCGCTGAAATCAAATTTTAATTTCTGTTAATATCCATGAACTTTTGTTGCATGTTTCATACTATCCATGCTTACATGATTGTTAGTTATTTTATATAGGTGCTGTATTAGTAAGGTTCATACTTCCTTACATTATTATAAACTCTACATTTATTTTTTATAAGAAAATAAGACATTTTTAGAGCACTTATGTTTGCATGAAATCAGGAGAAGTTTGGAATGGGCAAAGAATGCAGATTTGGGCTTTTGCTTTGGTAAATGTTAATTAGGCAGGTATTTCCTGCATAAAGAGTTACTCTGTTAGAAATACAAAACTCTGTTGTGATAATAAGTATTTTTAAGATCTTTTTTGTGTTACCATGGTTTTTTGCTTTCTAAATCAAAAAGGATTTTTTTTCCCCTCACAGTTCATTTATTCCTTGGGTTTTTTACCCCCTGAAGTACATCCCTGAGATTTTTATTTTGAATCTGCAATCCCACTGGGTTTAGAATTTCACTGAACTTTTGAGAAGTGTCCTGGCCAAGGAAGGCTTGCAGAACTGGGCGCTTTTAAGTGCCAAAGTATTTTTAGTTGTGAATATTAAAAAAATGCACTCTCAGCTGTTCACACAGCAATGTTTAGAGTATTTGGAGTACTGGAGAACGCTGATACCATGATATGTTTTATGAGTGTACTGTAGCTGTGCTTCAGGCAGAAATTCTTCAGAAGAATGAGCAAAAAGAACACCAAGTGGAACTGTTTAAATTAAAAAAAGAAAAAAGGATGTGTTTTTTGTTTTTGGTTTTTTGGTTTTTTTTAAAGGGACAAGAATAGTAATAGAATTCATATGGGCAAAATATAATACAATGCAGGTATATTTTAATATGGGTACAGTGTCCGATTTTGCTTTTATTACACAATGACTCTCTATTTTTCTAAAAGAGGTAATTATCTCAAATAAATGCCATAACATGAGAATTATGCAGCATACTCTTTTGGAACTGATTTTGTTTCGTTTTTTTCATAATGCTCATGAATATCAAGCTGTCAATTGCTCACATCATTGAAAAAATGAGTGTAGGAACACAGGCAAAACCAGATTTTCCAGGGGGCTTAGAGAATGGAATCTGCATGTCTACTTCTCCAATGTCCTCCTCCACCTTTCATTTGCCCCATCTGAAAGGAGAGCACTTGCATTTCTGCATAAATGTGTTCTTTCAAAAAACACCCAGCCCCAATAGCAACCTCATTCAGCATCTGACCAGCGGTCCACGAAGCCCAGTAGCCTTTCTCTGAGTAAAACCCAGTATTGACTACAGGGTTTTGAAACCAAGCAACTGATCTCAATCTGCGAAGTCCTCATGAACTGAAGCTGGCAGTTTGCACATAGTCTTAGAAAAGTCATTTTCAGACTGCAGATTTAAGACTTGGCGATTGGTTCAGAGAAGTTTGTTAATATTTGGGTGCTTTATGCAAACAAATGAAACCTTTCAAGTTGTTTGTTTTTTTTTTTTATTTTTTTGTTCAATGCCTGCGAGACCTATTTGGAAGAAAGCATGACTGCCATGACTGATCACTGATACTAATTAATAACTTCCAATGTAGTATGCATCCAACATTGCAGTTAAAGAAAATCTTCTGTTTTCTTTGCTTTTGTTTAAGGGAGAAAACACATAAAATAATAACTGAATCTTGTAAATAAAATAAAATCATAAATTAAGATAAAATATCACCCTTTTTCTTTCCCTCTATAGCATCATGCATTCCTTTCAAACATGAAATAACTTTTGAAGGAAGGATGGCTGTAGTGAAAATCAATATTTTTCCTCTAGCTGAGCCTACTTCAGAGAAAAGTCAGATCCTGCCTATGCCCTCTGCTTGCATCTAAAAATTTTAGGTTTCATTCCCTGTGGTAACTATCATAACTATACAGCTACTTCATACACTATATATTGACTTTGTAAACTGTGGTTGTTCTCTGGTGCGGGGATCAGTATTCTGGACTGAGCATTCAAGTGTGGAAACAGGAAAAGTCTGACACGTTATTAGATGCGTCCTTACTCATGCTCTTTGTAAGATTTCCTACATATCCCTGGATAGAAAATCAATGGGTACGTATGAAGTATCTGTGGTTACCAATTGGAAATCAGCAAGATGCTTCCTCTATTTGTGAAAGAAGCTTGGCTTTCTTATTTAGCAATGGCGGACTGTAAAAGACAAAAATACAGTTGATATATAATAAACCTTAGCTTTGCCAAGTTTATTATGAGAAGTACCACAAGACACAATGAGCAGGAAGTGAAGACCTACATACAAACAGTCCCCTGCTAACTACAGCATAAAGATTTGCCTTTGAGCAGAGCATAATCTACTGCTTCTGCAGAACAAGACCAAGTCAATGAGGTAGTATAACTGAAGCTTAAAGAAAAGTGACTACAGACCCAAAATGAGAAAGTAGAAGAGCATGAAAGAGGAGAAAGGTACTTTTATACAAGAAGTCTTAATAAGCCTCACAACTTAATATAAGCTACACATGGCATTTTCTAAGTTTAATAAATCATAAACAATATAATAATAATTTTTCAGTAGAACTGTAGTTAGGAACAGGGCCTCATATAATTATCAAATAAAAGATGATTTCCTGCTCCAAAGAGCTTCCCATCTAAGCGCCAGTCAAAAGCATCGAACAAGAATGTATTGCTAAACTGTCAGTCGGTTATTTTGTTTAAAGTTCTTAAACCAAAATGTGGTCTTAGCATCTGTGGGTTATCATGTATCAGCACAGAGCTAACATATGTTCGTAGCAGAGCTGGCAATTACAGCTCTGCAAGACAAGATCTCTCTCACATTTCAGATGTGAAAATAAAGCAGAATATGTGCCCTTATGAGGTTGTAGTGTCTCTAGTTGAGGAATCATATGATAGGTCAGATTCTGCCCTGGTTATGTGCCTTTGTCAACTCACTGATAATATTAACTAGAAAATAATACAAAGTGACACAGGCAAGCATTTTTACAGCTTAGAAAGTAGTGAGCTCACCTAAGAACATCCAGGCATTCTAGGCTTAAACTAGTTAGATCTTGCAGCTGCTAAATGTTCTTAGTGTAGAGTATACATGTTACATAGCATGCAGGTGGCAGTCATATCCTATCACTATTGTAAAAACAGTTTATTAAGCATACGCAGTGTGACAGGGAAATGGAAGACAGCCAGGAATTTGATCTTACCTGGTGCTCCATGCTGCTGCTTCACGGTCTCTTACCATGCTCAGAAGTCCTATGCTTTGTATTTGCTTCAGGCCTAGAGCGTCAAAGTGTATCAGTTCTTTTACAAAGCCACACAGCATCAGTATGACATGTGAAACTAGCCAGTTCTACAGCTCTTTACACTTCGAATGTTTTCAAGATATTGAGCCTTACAAGAAAAATGTCAACCCAGCCTGATCTTTAAGCCTTTCACCATTGAATCAACTCACGTATGTCACAGATATTCAACAGTAACTGTAGAGATGGGTGAACCAGTTTGTGGAAAATCCTGACCCAGCATGTGTTTGCTCCAAAAGCCCTCCCAACCCTCTCTAAAGTTCATCTCACATCAGTGGGGATCTTCTTATTTCTTTGTTACTCCTTGCTAATTTCCTGGTCATCACACTGCTTGCTGATGATGTAGTAAAGCCACCATCCATCATTATAACCAAGCCCTTTAGCTTAGTCTACACAGCACAGTTATGGAACTTTGGCGAGGTAGATAAGCAAATAACTAATGTAAGGGATAACAGTCACTCTGCTGAAACAAGCAGGATGTTTCACATGCTGAAAGTGAAAAATGTGCTTAAATACTTTGCTGATTTTTTTTCCTTACATAACAAGCCTTTTTTTCACAGGAAGTAGATTAATTCTGAAAAGTAAGCCAAGGGAGAGGTCAGGTGTTTTGGGAAGCATGAGCCAGCAGTGTATTTGCTGTTTTACATTTGTCTATATTCTCTATACCATTCCATATCTTCTCTTTTCACTACTTTTTTTCCAGGTCTTCTTCCCCTTTATTTTCTGTTTCCCTCTTTTTTGCTCACAGACTCCACACCTGTAAGGACTTTGCTTCCTAACTTTGTCTTGTGTAGAATGAATTTAGTACTTATCCATTATTTTGTGTTATTCTGCCTTAAATGCATACGTACCACTGTCCAAGCAGAAGCGAATGACCTGTGTGAATGCTGGTGAGTGCCTTGTTCTCTGCGGCTGACAGGGTATAAAGCCTGTCACTTTTAATTGCCACCACAGATGACCTTTCAGCCTGAGTTTTGAAGTTCAATCATAAGATATATGGTATTTTCCAAGCTATTTGCACATGTTTTAACTGAAGACTGTGTGTGTGTGTGTGTATGCAGCCATGGGTCATTACACAAAGTGAAACCACCAGCTTGTATGTCGTAGGCCACCAAACAGTCACCAGCTGATAATGACTCTCCATTATTACTAACCAGGGTCAAATTCATGCCAATGACCTAGAAGAAAAGGGCTCCATATCTCATTACTAACATTCTGAGCTCTCTACTCCTACCAAACACTGCATTTAGGTCTTTAAGTAGAAGAACAAGTCACACACACACACACAAAAAACAAAAAACAAAAAAAAAATCAGGAAACTAAAGCAGGTATTTGAGTAAAAGACATGCATGGTATATTACCACATTAAAAGCCATTCAGAGCACATGAAATTCTTCCACTCATAATGTGATAATGCATTCTTAGCATACAGATATCTTCTTATACAAAACAGCTGAATAACTATAGACAGAGATGCCTATGTATTAGTATGATAGCGAAGCAGTTCTAGTCTGTTGAGTGAATAACAGACATTTAAAGAAATCCCTAAATAATTTTTACTTCATAGCCTTTAACTTTTCTGAGTGAGTTGCTCTGGTCTGTTCAGAAAATAATAAGATTCACAGAAGCCCCTAGAGTGCATTTTAACAGAAGAATAGGTATTTCAAAATGTTCCTTAATTCATACTAAGATAAACTGTAAAGCTTTAAAGAAATTTCATTTTTTAAAATCATAAGTCATAAATAAAGCGCCTTTGCAAATATCAAAAGAGGATCCCATTATTCAGAAACTTAGGATTTTAAAGTCTGTCCCTCCATTTCAGGTTCTTATGCAATATTTTTTGTTTTCTGTTTTGGGATTATAAGTAACTGTTGTAGAGTTTCAGGATATTTAGACATAAAGGATTCAAATCTGCAGAATACCTCTAATGAGATACTGATCCAGCAAAAAAAATGCAAATGCATCCTTTACTGCAGTTAAACTACTGATTGCCAGAAAACATTTTAGGATTTAGTTCTAACGGATCTGGGAATTCAGAGTCTTTAAAGCCTAACTAATTTAAATAAATATATACACTTGGATTTTTACTCTCCTTAAACTGATAAACAGTACAAAATCATGAACTGTAAGTTCTTTCCCACATTGTACTACCATATAAAACATTTCTAATGTAAATATCCTAATGTCGTCAAGGCATTCATTAAAGTATGAGAATGGATACCTTGCATTTCTTGAAACACTGAATCCTAAACTTGGGCTTCGGCAGGAATTAATTTTTAATATTTTGTTTTACTATAGATTTGGACCATTTAGTTTGTGAAGAGCACATTATTCAGCTATTTATTTAGGCTTCTGGAGATATTCCTTCTGCTTATAGTAGGCTATTAGCCACCTTCAATGCAAAAAGTGTGTTGAAATATTGTGTCCAAATTAGTTCATTTGCCTGAAAGGGAGTGGGAGGGGAATAGTGATAGTAAGAAAACTCTTTGGGTATATTGTTCCAGGCATGATAGCAAATTCTTGCCAAATCCAGGTGTTCAAAAACCAGAAGACAGTTCCCCAAAACACAAAATTGGACCAAACATCACAAGATTAATATCTGTCTGTTTTTCTTTTGATTTATTTTATGGCTTCTGAGATTTAATTTTTAAATGAAAGCTGAGATTCTTGCCTAACCACAGAATTTTGGAAGCCGTGAGTTTATTATACTGAAACCTTCATCTGCCCCTGCTTTTGCCCACCCTCTATTGCTCAACATCTACACTGAAACTGAGAGGAAGGGACTATACAAGCCATTGCACCAGAGCTGCACCACCTGGATTCTCCAACACACTGTGAACCACTGAGCTGCCAGTTAATGTAGCATTAAGTCTGCTTTGTGTTGAGGAAGTGATGCAAAGCAAAATTAATGGCCTAGTGAATTTGGTCCTACACTGGAATCCAGTAGCAGTACCACCTCCACTTCTCAGTTGCACTAAACAGAGGCACATCTTCCTGCATCTTAAAACTATGGTGGTGATTTACAAGCATTGCTCAATGCTGCCCCACCCCCCAGAAACTGCTGCAAAAGAATTGTCACTGGTGTTTGTAAAATGTTCTTCAATTTCAGTGAAGGTTTTATTCTTAGTTGTTCAAGAGGACTGGTACACTAAAAGTCTAGTTCTGTAACATGGAATTGCAGTAGATATATTTGTGGAGTTATCTCAGAAATCAATTACTATAAAGGCCCACAGCATAACACAGGTTACCCATAGAAATCCTGCTGTCGATACAGGAAGACATTTCTAAGATGACGGCCTTCTATCTGCATTAATATAAACCAGACCCCAGCACAAACTGCTAACTTTTTCAGCTAAATTCAGGACATCCATCACCAAATAAGTTTGATTATTTGTGTTATGTGGAGAGCTTCCATTTGATTTCTTCTGTGAAGGACAATCTCCGAACTCTGAATCTAAATTTCATACATTTGGCTTATTTTGCCTCTACATAGACTAAGCTGAAGAAATAGATGCATTTTGATTCAGAGGCTCTATGGGAGTCCAATATGTGCACCTTCAAGTTTGTGATCTGCCTGTGATTATCTCCTAAGAAAGAAAAAATGGAATTGAGCAATGAAATATTTTAGCACAAAAGAAGGTGACAAATTATACCTTTTTTTTTTTTTTTTTTTTCAGAAGAAAAACAGGGAAACAGGCACATCTGGTGATCAGGGAACTACAAGAGACAGATGGATTTCTGTCTGACATTTTTATACTATATAATGCTGACTTTGCAGACTGCTTTATGATAGCAGAAGACTTAAAAAATGTGTCCTATTTATAATCAGGCTAATTAATTAGTGTGTAAAGTAAACAGAAATCTACCACTTCTATAAATTAATTACCTCTTTATAAATCCTAAACTTTTAAAAGTTTTCAATTTAAAAGACAAATGTAGTCAACTGAATTTACCAGCAAGTCCTACCTTAGTTTTTAGGTAAGAGTATAAGTGAGTTAATCTAGTTAAAACAGTGCATTAAAGACAGTGGTTCCCACTAAACTAACCATAGTTGCCTGCTGCTACAGGAACAGTCCTGTAAATGTGTCTGTATATTCATGCTGTTTCAAATCACATAATACAAATCATGTAAGACTGGAGACAAGTAGCTCAATAACACTGAATTCAAAGGAACTGTATTAGCTGTTCATTAAGGCAAGCAGGCATTCATTTTGCTTTGATTAATTTGCATCTTCACAAATTTTTCAGCGTAAGAGGCTCTTTGGTAAGACCTCTTCTTTTAAAGTAAAGATTATGATTTTTAAATGAAAAACTGTATATATACAGCCATTACAAAAACATTAGAAATATTATATCAAATAACTTCAGACTATGGCCTCTTCACAGCCAGGACATATGATGTGCTATCCTCAAAACTGAATAAAGATTTGATCCTACTGTTAACTGATGTGTGCTGGTACGCTAGTCAAAACATACATACATGTGTATGCATATATATATATACACACATATATACACATGTCTAGCACACCACCATAATTTAGTGGGAAATCGTATTATTTTTAAGCCTGACAATCAGAAATGGGAAAAAAAAAAGCTCTGAATAACACTGAGACATCAACTGGTGACCCCTACATTGGTGAATCAAGGCATCAAATACTTGTTACATAAAGAAATTCACAGACAGAATCTTTATATGAATCAACTTACATAGAGTAAGTTCAAGCATGGGATGTTACGTTACTGTGTTGATATTGATGAGAAGTTTAATGAGTATTTTCAAAATATTGTTTACAGGATGCATATGACAAAAAAAAAAATAATCTTGTGGGTCAAATTTGTAACCACTGTTAACTCCACTGATTGCAGTGGATTTATAGCAAGAACTCCTATGACACACTTTGTTCAAATGGATTGCCCTGTTCCCTTTGGCATAACAGAGGTCATTTGAAGGCAGTGATCTTTCATGGAGCAAGTAGGTAGGAGCATTCAAACCTCAATTAAAAGTCAGTTACATATTCTGCCTCCTTGAAGGATAAATATGTACCAGTTGAACGAGCAGCACTCCATAGATAGTCCTTATTCAACAAAGAACTAAATGAAACAACTGAATTTATTACAGCTTCTTCAAAAATCCTTTCCCAAATGCAGCATATGGGGATTTTGCTGCACATTTCCACATTACCAAAACTTTCCCCTAGATGCTAGTATAATTAGCCTTAGAGACTGTCCTAGATTCAAAGTTATTTCCATGATACAAAATGTGGAAGGAGAGGCAATGTGAGTATGCTGACATAAGCAGGTCTCCTTGGACCCATTCCTGGGATAGCGTTATTTACAGTGTTTAGGAAACTATCTGATCTCTGAATCTGTTTGTCTAGTTTAGTCCAGTGAGTACACACCTAAGTAGTACACTAGCCTAGTCTAGTATTCAGAAAGCATTACTGTGTTTCTAACCTGATCATCCCAAGCTTATGCAACTGTGTTTTCTGTCTTTCCCACTAACTTTTGAATCTATTGGCCAATCTCAAACAAATTTGATAGAAGAGCAGTGATCTGAAAGATATTAAGTTCTACCCAGCTACATGAAAACTGATGACTAGATAGATGACTGGCCTCATTAAGGGAAAAACTGCAATGTGAACTCAAAAGTTCTGTTTAGTCTGGCTTACCAGCTGGACGATCAACACACATCCAGCTCATAACCAGCCACAGGACATGCTGCCTCTTGCCCAGCTAGTAATTAGCAATGAGACCTCAGGATACTGTGCATGGACAGCGAGAGAGGACAAGAAAGCACACAGGGAAGGCTTGAGGTCCTGGATGAAAGAATCATAAAGTATATGAGAGGAGGTAGCCGATACTACTATCACAGAGCTGGACAGAGATATCAGATTAAAAGGCAGAAGTGTAGGTGTTAACTCATGACAACATCCTTTGTCATAGGCAAGGTGTGTATTTGGTGGTTATCAATAATGAGCAGCTCTTCTTTTTTGATTTTTAAGAGAAGAACGTATATCTGAGAATCCAATATCTAGGTTAGATGCTCAGTCAGAGGTCAGTGGGCCTATACTCAATTTTAGAAACAAAATATGGCAATAGTGAGAGCAAAGACAATATTCTCTGTGAAATATTTATAGCCTAAACCAGAAATTTTCCACAGTGCATTTTAAAGGCAAATCTTACACTGACCACTTTCTGCTACAAACTGTACCATTGCATAGATGTCACCAAGAACAGGATTTGGGTTTAGAATATTTTGCAATAGTAAAATATGGAGTTTCCACTGGCATTCACTACTGTTTGACATCATATACACAGGTGGCATAAGTTGCCTTCTAGGTTATACAGATGCTTGAAGTTGCAGTATGTCACATATCAGAATATATTAATAGAATAAAATAGGGACTACCTGGTGACATGCCATAATGCTCCATGATAATATATATAAATACTATGGAACCTCTTCAGCAATATGTGAATATATTGTCTTATTAAGGTATATGTTGTATAATCTAACTACAGTGGTCACAAAGGCAGAAGTAAATTTCCCATGCTCAGTACTACAGTACTGTGCACTTGCATGTTATGCTTTACCCTCTGATAATAGTGCATATTGTCATTGTGACCTTCAGTTGTTTTCAGTGTGTTACACAAAACTGAACAAAATGTGCTAAGATCATGAAGGTGAAGTTACGTTTTCAGTAGTTACCCTTTCTCATACAAAACTCCAATAAAATTCTTCCCAATAGAATAAGGAAAAATGTAGAACTGGATTCTTTTCTTTGCCCAAAGATCCCAGGGTGCAGATGAACTGCAATGTATGAGCATCGCCATCACAAAGGAAATACTGCTGATCACGCATGGGGTTTCTTCTGAAAATAATTCTGCTGATTTTGAGTAGGGCACTCGAGTACAAAACTGGGCTCTGTAGCCCCTGAGTGCTCTTGAAACACATTTTTTATACAGATTTCATGCTTTGGCAGACCCATTATGCTATATGACTAAGCAATGGGGATACTTTTCTTATGATGCCTTTAAAAAAAGCTATCATTATGCTATTCTCCAAGTAAAAGGAAAGCAATGACTGTACAAATACTTCGGTATACGGTAAGAGAATAAAGGCAAGAGTTTTGATCTGCATCTCTGACTCATGTTCATGAATTCATTAACCTCAGTGGACTCATTCACCTCTGTCCAAGAGTAAAAACTACTCTCAGTGAAAGATTAAGCTGCAAATGGTAACATTTACCCAAACTCATGGCTGACAAAAACCATTTCATTGTCTGGTGTATGTTAGAGTGCCATTAGGGTTGCTGTGAATTAAATCCCTCGACCTATAATCATCAAAGGACTGATGCTTCAGCTGGGGATCAGCGGGCATACACAATAGTGACACTGTTGGAAATGCTGTATTTGAAAAGTCCTTACGCAAGAGGAATCAACATCTGGAGATACCTATTAGCTTTCTGGTTCCTTTGTATACATTTTGCTCAGAGCTCTTGAGCAGGACTCAGGAATTAGCCCCTGATTAATTTATCCATCTCAGTATTTCTACTGGGCTCATCAACATGATAACTTGTTAAGATGTGCTTAACTGCTTCTTCAGTTGAACGTTATTATTGCCATCAGCATTTCTTGGGGATCTTTCAGTGAATTTACAATTAACCAGTGCACAGCTTGAATCCACGAATTCGTGGCATCCGCCAATAGCAATGTGGGGATAAGACTCTTCAGTTCATAATCAACAGCATTAAATAAATATCACTACAGTGCATAAAAATATCTATTTTCCCAGGGCAGAGCAAAAAGCCTAACCTGCCTCTTTCTTTTTATAGTCCATTAAATTACATCTACTGTACTTCCCTATAATGAAATAAAAATACTATCTGGTAATACTTTCCCTAACAAATAGCAATGCCCCGAACAGTCTTTACTACTAGAACTTCAATGCCTGTAACAAATTTGAGAAAATTAATCATGCTGTAGCTTAAACAGTAGTGGGATCAGTCACTTCAGAACTGGTTTGCAACAAAGCATCTCTTAGAAAGTATGGAGCACCACAAATCCCATTGAGCTCAGTGAGACTGACACTGTGTTTTAAGATGATAACTTTTGCATATGTGTAGGAGGAAAATATGTCAGTCTATCCCACAGTTTATAAATTGTTTTCTTGAGAATAGTTCAGCTTACACAATTAAATGTTTAAATTCACAAGGTCTTTTCTAAACTATATTAAAGCAGATCATATTCTGACATATTTGCTCTTGGTGCTTCCTGATCCTTAATTGACTAACCAGGGAGTGTTGTTTTTGATTCGCAGCTGCAGATTTCATTTATGCAATCTTAATGTTTTGTGCTTGCATTAATGAAATCTGTTAGAAGCAATCACCTGTGTCTGTGTCTTTTGCTTTTCCACATCTTGCAAATTAGCAGCAAGATAGAGAAAATGTTTACACAAAACTACTAATGCAGGTGATTTTTGTCATAAAGCAAAAAACATAATCACAGAGCCATTTGTCTCTTTCCCTGCAATGAATTCCTGTTGCTTTCTAGACTGTGACTTTCAAGGCTTGTCAGGTCTATCCCAAGTATAAAATATTTGTGCCAGTCTTTTGCCAGCTGACAGTTAAAACCAGCACAGATCATTGTGAAAATGTTCTGCCTGGGTTTTAAAATCAGACCTAGGGTTAAACTAAAGACTGTACCAACTGTATGTCTTAAATCCATTCATTCCATCTGACCTGCAAGTACACATCTGCTGCATGTTAGCCTTACTCTGCTGTCTGACAGTGGCACACATTTGAATCCTCATCATTTTGATTAAAGACTTGGTTTTGTTAGGATGTCATGTACAGTATATCAAAGGAGATCAGTAACCAGTCTGAAAGTCAGATGACAAAGAAAACAATCAGCACATGCACAGTTAAGCAGAGTTTCATGAAAAGAAGGCTTAATGTAATGAGTCATAATTTGGAAAAGTGTCTGTACGTGGTCTCAGGACTCAAAACTCGTAGCGGACAGTTTAGGATTTTAGAAACAGTTACTAAGCATGGATAGTCACAAGAGAAGTGTTGACATAGGCTCTGAGCTACTCTGAGTACAAATTAGTTATCTCAAATAATCAAATTGTACAGCATTCAGACTTAGGACAGGCAAAGCACAGTATATTTCAAAACATTTGGTAATAATTTTTTTAAAGTTTTGGAGATTTGTCCAGCTGCTCAGTAAATTAACGTAGATTAGGAAATTGTCTTTCCTTTGATCAATGGATAATGAAGAGCATTTGTTTCTGACTTGTAAGACTATCCAAATTAATAACTCTGCCTTTGTTTAGTGAAAATATGAATTTTTTTTTGCCTCACCACCTTAAAAAAACTGCTGGTTTCTGCCTTCCTGACTGATTTCTGGTTTTAACATCTTAACCTATTATGTTTTCTATTTGTGTTTATTAGTGTATATATGCATGCATCTGTGTGTCAGTGTCAAGATCATTATTAATCATAGTAATGGCAGGAAAAAGAAAGAAAACTTCTAAGCCCACTGGAAGAGCAATAGTGTTCCAGGAAATTCAAGGTCTGCTAGGATTAAGGTTTCGCTGATCTGAGCCACCTGTTCTTCAAGTGAGTGCAAAAAGATGTGAATACGGTTCCTGAAGAAGAGAGCAAGGATTATCTAGTCTTAGGAAAAGACAAATCCAGATCTTTGCTGAGAAGAAATGGTCAGTGTTAACTGCCAATCCTACCAAAACAAAGTTTAAGGCCTGTTGTTTGTAACAGGTTCTTTGATGGTTACCTCTCTACATGTCTTTATGTGATATTTTAAAAGTAACTATTTGTGTAAGACTTCTATATATGTATCTATTTCTCAAGATATACAGGACAATTTGGTACAAATCTCAGAGTTAACTTTAAAACTGTGTGATTAAAATTGACTAAATTGTTTTTACACCAGAAATCAGTTGTTTTATGATCCACCAGTCCTTTTGCTTGTATCACTTCAGGATTTCACAAGTGAGTAATTCATAATCACTTGAGCTGTCCACTAAAGGATCAGGTTTCCATCCCATATACATATGGCACTTGTGCCTTAAGGCTTTGGGTTTTAAAGCCGGTAAAGAAATCCAGTCAGGCATAAAGCGGACTACCTGTGACCAAGAAACATGTGTTCATTAAAGAACACCTCTGCAGGAGGGAAACAGTACAGCAGCTGGTAAAGCTGCATCAGGGTGGATTTACTTGGGTCACTGTGTTAAATGCATTTAGAAGGAAAAAGAGCAGCTTCTTGCACAGTAAGAAAAATATTACACAAACACTCCTACTAACTGGAAAATGCTGATCTTGAACATACGATTAATGTATTTCCCAGGTTTCCTTTTAAAATCATCTGTGTTGTTTTAATGCAGTTAAGAGCATCCTGTGTTGTATCTTCTGCACTGACATCAGCAGAAAATTTTCCATGGTATGCTAGTATTTGTGCATGATCTTCAGCAGGAAGCTATCCTTTGGTCCTCTAAGTCATGTGCTATTTATTATAGAACTAGGATAGGAGCTGATATTTTCACAAGCAATTATGTGAATAGGGACCACAAGCCCTTCTGACTTCCAGTAAAACTCACCTGAAACATTTAGGTATTTTGAAAATTTCAGCAACTGAGTTTTGAAAGAGCTTTTGAAAGAGCATGAACAGAACCCTGTACTTCACCTTTGTGAAAAAAATATTTTCTTTCTTTTTGATACTCATTCCCTCTGTATCTTTAGACCAGGCTACAAGCAAAGGTAACATTTACTTACCAATTTGAGTTCATATGGCTTTGTAAACATTAGTTTAATAATAGAGTAATAGTTTCACTAGGATTTCCTTGCAAAGATTGACTCAACATCTTCACAGTCATAAGAAAATGTGGATTACCATACTGGTGAGCCCAACATATCATAAGCGATTTTGACTTGTCTTGATTTTATAGACTTCACTGCCCTAAAAACCATCCAAGTATCTTAACAGACCAGAATCCACAGATTAATAGGATTGCTGCAGTAACTTATTTTTCTGTTAGTGCTTGTTTAAGCTCTGTTAAATCATTCTCTCTGTCTTGAGTCACTGGAATAAACTTTGGAAAAGAGTAGATTGCTCTTATTCAGCAAAGTTCTCTTAGCTGCACATTGCAAAAGAATTATGGTGATCTTTATTGCAATGGACAGCATCAGAAATTCTAATGCAGTTTAGGCTCTCTTATTGGCTGTAGCATAGGTACATTCATTAATTCTTTTCCCTTCCCTCTCAAGTTTTTGTTTCTTCAGAGTGACCACAATCAGATGTCTGTATCCTGGGACACCCCTGCAACAAACATCCTCTCCCAACATGTTTTTTTTTTCAAGATTTTCCTTTTCTTTCCCAGGCTGTTTGACAGTTTTTGTAGAGAATATTTTTTTATATGATATTTTTCAATTATTTAACACATTAAAGTTTTATCATGTGCTTTTGCTGTATTAATGCATAGATAAATCATGGGTTTATAGTAAGAATACTTATTCAGGACAATCTGCAGATGCAATACCAAATTTGTGTTCAGTTTCAATGATGCACAAGAAATAGATGCTTATACTCCTTAGTTATCCTATAAGCTACTCCTTTACATCCGTGTAGAATGAGTGGTACCATGGCTGTACATGTAACATCTGAAGCTTTCCCTCAAAAAGCAGTGCAGTGTAGTTCCATTTAAAGAATGAGGGGATTAATTAAGCCCCCCTCATTATTTCTGGGAGATTTGTGACATCTATTTCCATCAAAAGAGCATTAGATCATGAAAATGAGCCTACTGGGTCCCTGCAAGAGTCTTTCCTGTCCTGTATCCTATCTTCAACATAGATGGATGTCTAGGGAAGAGTAGCAGTAAGACAAATTCTGCAGAACACAACACAGTCTCAGTGCTACAGATGGACTGCATCTGAAAGCAAATCTTTGCTTAGTTCCTTTTTCAGTGAGCATTTCCAGTTTCTACAGTTTCATGCCTTTTCACTTTGGCAAACTGTAAAGTGTTTTAGGAAATTAAGATCCTACAACAAAAAACAGCATGTATTTATCATTAACAAAGCAGACTGGCACTGGCAGAAACCAAGAACTTTGTAAACACAAAATAAACTCCACATCATTGTGAGATAATATACGCCTACAAAACACAGTTTCCCAATTTTTTGTCTTTTGTCTCACTTAGGAAAAACATAGAACATTTCAGTAACAAGTTCATGGAAGCCCTGTTAGAACAAGGGACCTTCAAAGGTATGTGCTAATTCTCTTACCTGGTGCTCAGCCAGCAGATGGGGCTATTAAAGTCATATGAATGAAACAGAGAAAGAGGGTAATTTGCAAAATTAATGAAACTCTCTAAGTAATAAAGGACAGAGTAAAGTATACTTTAGAGCTTAGAAGAGATTTGGATGCACTCAATAATACAATAATTTACTGTATTTTTTTAAAACAATGTGCATGTGCTGGAGAGTGAACTAAAGGTATTGCACATATTCATTGCTTTTGTAAGGGGCTGATCTTTCCAATTTTATTGTCTGGGATAAGTCTCTTCCAGAAACGACACCCACTTATGTCAATGTGATACTTTTCAAGTAAGATCCAAAAAAAAAAAAAAGGTAAAAAAAAATAAAGGTGTCATGATTGCACATCAAGTACTAAATCAGTATAATTTCAGTGTTTTGAATTGCTATGGGAATAGCTGAGTTCCCATCAAGTTAAGTCTTGCATAGGTAGCAGTCATGCTTCTCTTTTCCTAATGGCGCTACCATCACTCCCTTCCTGTTGACTATTGTTCAGGTATAATTATAATGTGCCTGCAGAAATCCCATTAAATGTCTAGCTTTTGTTTGTAAATTATATGTATCATAAGGTTTATGAACTGATTTGTGTGTTAAAAATTCACAGACGAATTCCAAGTAAAGAGCCTTAGAATATTATTTTTCAGTAAATAAAAATAGCAAAAGTAGAAGCCATGTCAGTATTTTAAAGTGGAGATCTGGGCCCTTTTCTCCAGCTCATCCCAACCTGCCTTTCAAATATTACAAAGGACAATTGGGCATTGCCTAAGGCCTGTGAGTTTGCAAGCAACACAGCCAGTGAGCAATTTATTTATTAAGGGCACAGCAGACATGTCATTCAGCTGCACATTTTGTGCAGACCTAAACCCAAAAATGCTATTAGGGACCTTAAGTTCTTCAATTGCTCCTGATCCTACCCAAAATATATTACTGGAGTACAGTTTTGTTATCAAAGTTGAACTGCAAAGTGATACAAGCAGAAGAAGGTTTCTTGTTTAAAAATAAAAGCTCATCTGCTCAGACATCTGAAATCGCACAGGACACTAAAGAAAATACATTAAAAAGAAAATGGCAAAGGAGAAAAGAAGGGACATATTTGATGAAGTATGAGGTCATTCTGCTGTCTCAGCAATCTTGTCTGTCTCTTTTTATCACTGAGCTTGTGTATTAGTTTTCCACATATCTTATGTCTGGAAGGTTAGGATTAATACTTGCTAGAGGGTATATGGTCCACCAAACATTTAGACTGCCCAGCTGTGCAGTAGCCTGCAGCTGAGATTTGTACTTTTATAAAATTGAAGCTATCAAAACTGTTACCTGGTTTCTTAAAGGGCAAGGATTATACATGAGAATTTTAAAACCTGCATCTAATGTTTCTCCTTAACATGAGTTTCAAAATAGTTTGCTTTTATACAGCAATTAGTTTTTGCATATTTAGAAGGACTGAGATGGAGAATTAGGTCTAATAAATCTGGAACTAGCACACTATTAGACATAAGACCAAACCCTAGCTTTTCTGTAGTGTACTAATTTTTAGCTCACTCTAGAGCTGAGAAACATGGAAATGCTAGTACTGGTACATCAAAGCATTGGAAAAATTTAATCAACAGCACCTTCAAGCTATTATGCATATCAAGTGGCAAGATAAAATCATGAATAACAAAGTTCTGCAAAGTGGTTGCACAAACACTGTTGAAGCAATCTTATAAAAGCGCAGTTTTGCTGGACTCGACATGTCCTCTGCATGGAGGACACCAAGCTCCCAAAGGAAAAAACATGTAGTAAACTTTTAATGTGTGAAAGATCAAGAGACTGACTGAGGTAGAAGTAAAAAGATGCCCTGGAAAGAAAGAAAAAAGAACCTCACCCATTGTGACACAGGTAGCAACACATGTGGCAAACAAAACGTGTTGGCGAGGCCCATTAACATCTGCTGCAGAAAGCTTGGAAGAAAGACATGCAAGCCAAGAGGAGAATAGGGTAACTGGCAAGCAGAGAGAATGTGAGAGCAGGAGCACGTGCAGAAAAGCTGCAGAAACAGCCAGCAAAAATCATCCCAGTGTACGGAAGTTGATGTCACACAAACTCGTGCTTCTTCTTTCGTGTTCAGAACAGCAGGCATCAACTGATGATGACAACTTCACATTTGGACCTTCATGCCAACCCTTAATCTGTGGTGCAGAAGCTAATGTTATTCTTGGAGCTAGACATAGTCTTGCCTAAACAGAAGTAACCTAAAAGTATTGTGTTCACTTTAGCTCCATTAAAAAATGTGGGTGGGGTGAAGTACATGGGAAAGAAGCAATCATGAAAAAGATCCATAAGGAAATTCATTTCATGCTTCTGAAAAGGATTTGGCAATACGTGATTGGGGATTTTTTGATTGGGGAAAGGTCTTTGTACTTAAAAAAAGAGAGATGAGTTATACAGTAGATTTGAGACAGAAGAGATTCAAAGGCATCCATTTTTATAAAAGAGATCGTCTATTTTTTCCATTTTCTCCTTTTCCCCTGGCAATGCCTGCTCCATTTCTTTGTTACTGAGCTTAGGAGACTTTTACTTTCACAGGAGACATGAAAGAAGGACATTAAGTTCACGTCACATCTGTGAACATGTTGCCATGTCAACAAGCAGTACGTTGTGGCTTAATTATTGATTGACTCATGTTCCTTTAGGACATAACACAAGCAATAACAGCACACGGAGCAGCTTTTCTAACTTAGATACCTATTTATGCCATATAAGAGGTGTGGCACTTCCAACCTAAGCATGGCTAAGGTCTACACTGGAGTCTTATTATAAAAGCCCCTACTGCAGTCATCTGGCATAAAGAATATGATGGTCTCATACGTACATAATTATATTAATCACATCGATAAAGAACTAGGATTAGAACCTTTGCCTTTAAGACCAAAATCCTTAGCCTGCACAACTCCAGCTAAAGAAGAGCTCTTTTAGGTAATGAATGGATTAGTTCCTACAATCAGTCATTAGACATAGCAACCAGAACAAGTTATTTCCAGGCATTAACTGTGAAGTAAAAAAAGGTAAGAATTTACACTGCGTTAGCTAATCCATGGTAGCTATTCATGAGTGCACTGCTCTCCTGTGGGTGGGTACGAGGTTGCTTAGCCCACTTTCATTGAGCAGCAAGTTACCTAAAATTACCTTATGTTTACCAAGATGTAAGAGCATATACCCTAACCATTAACCATGCAGTACCAAATTCTACAAACTACCACCCTAACTTGCCTCACAGGAATTTGTTCCCACAGTTACATGCCAGTTATGTGTCTATATGCACAAAGCAAGGGGACTACAGACAGGCAGAGAGGAGCACTGAGTAGTTCCAAGAACTCTCAGTAAAGTGTGGGGAAGATAAGCAGAATGGGAAGAGAGGAGCAATATTTTTTAAATGACAGATCTGAATCTCATCCATTTCATAGCACAGTAAATCAGCATTATCTATGCTGAAGTCTTACAAAGTCTCCTTTGCAAGAGTAAATTTGGATCCTATATCAGAACCATAGTCAGGCAGGATTCTTAGGCACTCAAAAACAAAGCAGAAGGCTAGGGTCTCATTTTTCAAAAGAGGGCATTTAAACCAGGTATATGGTAAAAGGATGTAGGAATGCAAGACAGATCCCTAGTCTAAAAAGAGGGTTTGTTTTTGTTTTTTGTTTTTTTTTTTAAATATAGGCAATTGCTTTGAAAATTTCATCTACTACTTATGATTTTAAATTTAGTACGCCTGGAAGTGGATGTACAGAAAGAGGCAACCAGCATATTGGAACATCCTTTTGATGTGTGTGGTCATATTCACATCTTGGAAAGTCTAATATTTCAAACCCAAATTGTAGATATAGTGGTTCTCACACTCACTCAATTTGTCACTGCTGTACCATTATCTATATGCTGTGCGCCAAAATAAGTGCTCTTTGCAGCTTAGTTCTTTTATTGTAACATATAGAAATAATCAAGATATGGCTTTAAGTTATATCTGAAGCACGCAAGTTTTAGTTAGGAATGTTGCACCATTTTTTGCAAAATTTTTTATATGATGGAGAGATACTCTTCTAAGTGTGTTCTTTGAAGTCATTTATACATAAAAATTACATTTCTTAAGGATGCATAAGTTATGCTGAAAGATATACTTTTACAATAAACTTTAAATCTCTTTTCTGCTTAGAATGTATATTTATTTGGAAATGTATTTCACATTTGTTGGGCTGTCAATATTTGCTTCTCAGTACTTCACTGTTCTTTGGAACTTATTGTTGTTTCCTGTGAAGTATCATCTCCAAATCAGAAATCTGGTCTCATGCCTAAAGAAATATCTTCACTCATCAGATACTCTGTGGCTGGGATCAAGTTTGCCCAGGCCTCAGAACCTTGTCTACTTAATCAGGAAAATAACACTTCCCTTCTTCTACTTTTATTCTACAGTGTCTACTTGGCTGCAGGGACAGTCTCTTAACATATACAGTGCTCAGCACACTGGGATTACAAATCCTGTTAGGGCTTTTTAGCACTACAAATGAATGATAATGACCCTATTTTAGTTTCAAAAGAGTACACCCATCCAAGCCATTCGTGTAAACAAGTTAACTTGATACACTGAAGTGCTGCAGCCTTACAAATTTTGTTTCCCCTAGCCTGTAAAAATGACATTTTTAGCTCCTCATTGTTCTTGATTAGACCTACTTTTCAATTTAATGAGCAAACTTTTCTCTTGCCCCTTCACTCCCCTCTCTTTAAGCATTAATCTCTTGGGTAAAACATTGTCAAATGACTCCTGAAAATCTAAAAATATAATGTCCATGGTACACCCTATCTTGGCAGTGTTATCTTCAAAGAGTTCCAGAAGGCTAGTGAAGCATGACTTCTTTTTTCCTAAACCATGTGTATACAACTAATCAGGCTGAAGGATGCTTTTACTAGATACTCCTTCTCCTAATCTGTTAAAAATCTTTCAAATATCTTTCCTACAGATGCAATTAGCCTAACTGGTCTGTAATTCCACATGGTAAGGTCTTTATTAAAGAAAACTCAAAGTGAAAGAAAATGATGATACAGAAAAGCATATAATTTGTGAGGGCTTGACATGCACTTCTCTTGCAGAGTCAGAAAACGCCTCATTTGCCTCAGAAAGTGTTACATGAGTTATTATGTCGATGACTCAAACTTTCTTTCTTCGTTTTAAACACTGGAATTACACTGACCACTGGTCAGCTCTGAAAGAGCCATCTCACTGCCTGGACAGAGAGGAGTCCACAAGGAGTCTCATTCTTGTTTTGTTCAACCTGAAGAAAGCAAAATTCCAGAATACTCTTTTCTTGCTATGTTTGTTACAGATAGGCAGTAGAAAGGAAAAGAGCCATGGACTCTGTCCCCACAAAACTGATCAGGATAGTCACGTGTACACAGCAGCAGACATGCAAAATGCCTCCTGCTACTTGTTCTGGATTGATACACCTTGAGATTACCCAAAACAAATTAATATCCTTGAAAAACATATATTCATACACCTTAAGGAAAAGTAGCATTGATTAATACTTTGTTATGTCACCTTTTTTCTGCATTTTATATGGTCCAACCACAGAATGACAAACCAAGAATTTGTTGTTTCATACAATTCCTGATTTCACCATTGCCATTCAGATTTATGGCCCCACAGAGAGAAGAATCTCTCAGCTGGCTTAAGATAGAGACTCTGTAGCTGGCGTGGCATTACTAACCAGTTGTTTAGCCGAATGATAGCATAACCTTGCACATTCACCCTTGCAGTAAAGGTACAAGAGGAAACAAGACGAACCAGAAGTGAAACAGCACCATATCATTTTCAGCAGTATGGTTAGACTGTTTATTTCTTTACAGCTGGACACGTATCCTTCTTATCTACTAGCTGTGGTGAGCCAAAATGCCAAAAGTGCAAAACATAGCTTTATGAGGTCACTGTGGCACTAGTCAAATTTTTTACTCAAAAACAAACAAAAAAAAAGGTAATTTGAGATGCTGTTCATTCACTGATACGTGATAAAAATCCTACCTCTACCAAAGATTCATGCAGAAAGACTCTTCAGTGGCTCAGCAAAAATGTGCCGCTGGCATGGATCACATGATTTTTTTTCCCAGTGGTTAGAACCATGATTACTTGTAGATGCATTTTCCAAAGATTTTAGAATGCATGTAATTTACAAGCTTTGTTTATCAAATGCCATAGCTAATGTTTATTATGAAGTTACAATACAATAAGTATTATATGACATGGCTAACTGATTCACAACAGAGCTACTCCTGTACCCTTTATTCTCCTGATAGGTACAACTCTTCCTTCTTTTCTAGTGCAGTTCTAAAGAAATTGTGGGCAAAAGTTGCTTCTCCCATATGTAGTACGTAATACCACCTGAGTGACTATGATGGAGTGAAGTTGTCACAGCTGGAGAACAGAAAATAACCAGAGGGTGAAGGGAGTCAGAAAATAATCTGATCTGGGGTTCAGAATGTCTCCTGGGCTGCTGGAGTCTGCAATGGTAGTGTATTAATGAATTAAACACAAGAGTGAGAATAAAAGGTAATGATCCCTGGTATTTAAGAAGTTGGACAATATAGGCTAACGAAACCTCTGGCCTTAAGGATTGTGTGCCTGTGTGTTTTTACTTTAAAGTTGTATTTAGTACATACTTAAGATTCAAAGAACCTGAAAAAGCCAATAATTTATCTGGGTTTATAGTTAGCATTGTGTAATATAAATCCCTACACGACTGAAAAAATTTCCAAGTAATTCTTGACAAAATCTTCTACAGGTACAGTTCCTCACATTTCTTCCTCAGCCAAATATAAAAATTAACCAGGAATTTTGGGTATTTATTCAAAATTTAGTGTTATATTAAGGACTCTGCTAGGCCCAGACATTCTCTCAAATACTTTTAAATGGGCTTTCCCTGGCTTACAAATTTCCTGATTTAGCCATCAGTTCATTTACTTGTGCAAGTGTCTCGGTGTAGGACTCTGTTATATCAACCAGCTGTAACTGTTGCCTGTGGAGATTTTCCTGGGCAAAACAGATGACTCAATGCCTCTTCTTGTCACAAAAATTTGAGGTGTGGTTACCTACCCCAGTATGTCTCTGTCTGGAATAGCAACCTTGCATGACATTCAGCATAAAGGAAAAACTCCTGTAATAGTTTTACTCCTTCTGATCATTCTTTAACATTTCAGATATTCATGATATCCTATGCCATTTACTTCTGACCAAGAACATCAGTTAGGAACTGATAAATTTTCAGGAATACAACTTACAGTTTTGCTTAAGAAAAAATCCCTCCTTCAGCATTGTTCTTCCTGCATGGTAACCTAGACTGAACTCCTCCAAGCAAGAAATGTTTGCCTTCTTTTGCAGCTGCCCTAGAAAAGGTATGGAGGAGATGTCATTCTCCCATTCCTTGTACATTTCTTCACACTGAACAACAAAATTTAGATAAGCAATAGGATGACCCAATATATTGCACCAAATACCTTCACATGATTAATAATCAGAAAGGCCGGTGCTGGTGTTGGTTTGGGGTTTGTTTTGTTTGGGGTTTTTTTGTTTGGGTTTTTGGGGGGGGGGGGGTGTTGGTTTGGGTTTTTTTTTCCCAGAAATCCATTCCTGGGGTTCTGAACAGTCAACAGCAAGCAACAGGAAAACAAAAGAAAATTTAACGCAACTTTGCTGAAAACAAAGGCACAGTTTCCAAAATTGGTCTGGAACTCCGAATCTCCTCTGCTAATTACTGCTGGGTAACCTCGTTTGTGGAAGTAGATCCATTGCCTTGCTTTTACTCTGTCTCTTTTTATTGATCAAGCATCCTTTGAAAAGTAGAAAGAACACACCTGGAGATTACAACTCCGGCTACACCTCAGGCAGAACTCTCTAGTCAGGAGACCGTGCTTGCTAGCACACACCTCTCCATTTTAATATACGCATGTTTCAAGGTAAACAGAAGTGTTCATAACGTATTTGCATTCCCAAATATTCACACTGATTTCAGAGTACCAGTATTCATCAAAATACTGGGCAAAAAAATGCAAGTAAGCATCTCAAACATCCCATTTCAATTTACTTTTTACGGACTAACTTCCATAGCTGGTCACAGTCCTGAATTCAGAGTCTGTCTGTTCTCTTTACTCCAAGGTTTAACACAATACTGCACCGTGAAGGAAACACTAGTTCACATTCCAGCCTCTTCACTAAATGGAATGGAAATTGTATACACTCATTCCAGGTACAAAATTAATCTCTTCCTAGTGCTCACTGGACTATTAGTTTGGCAGCCTTTCAGCACTATGCTTTTAGAGCATTGACTCATTTCAAAGAAGAAAATAATGAGTCTTTAAACTGCTGTTTATAGAATTGAAATTCTTTGATTCTGTTTCAGAATCATGAAGATCATGACATAAAACAGGAGAGTTATGTGTAGAATGAGTTGTCTATAAGATCTCTATTATTCACATGCATTTTAAACCTTCTGAATTTGAAAAGACCCAATTACTTGAAGAAGAAATATTATGGCTTAGTGAACTTCACTGTTTTGGTGATTGTATGCTAGACATTTACAAAAGATTCATGTAAGAGACTTTTCTCTGCTGTGTATATCCCACATTTTTATTGCAAAACTAAATAAAAACTAGTAGTAACTTTACTTGTAGCATTAAATAAATATGACTTTTTTCCTCAAAGCTGCTTGCTTTCTGAATAGTTATAACAGCATATGGCATTAAAGAATTTCAGTGCAGATATTATACATATCAAAAACCTCATATTATGCCCTCAGTTTGCCTGCTGTAATATGCTTAATTTATTTCATTATTTGAACATTTTTGCCTGATTAGTAAGTTGATTCTGTAAACTCTTTCTCATGTGATTAACTGTGGATAGTTGGTTGACTTCAGTTACTGTTTTCACTAAGACTCAATGAGATTGCAGAGGACATAAAGTGATTAAAGTGTTCAAATTTTGTGCATCATATTAACATCTAACTATATCTGTCTGTTACTACATGAAATCATGTACAGTAGTCATTGTTAAGTACATATTATTTAACAAAAAATAAAACCGTAAAGGTGTAACTATGTCCATGCAAACTGATCTTCCAGAACTGTATAATAACCTTTTAGCCTAGTTGAAAAGATACTAGTTATTTTGGCAAGAAGGTGCTAAGATATTTTTCCCCTATGTTCTGTGTACGGGGTATGTGCAAATATAATTTGTATATGGCACACAATGAATATGCAATAGGCTCTTTTTTATACATATAGTGATGCATAGGATCCATACCTTGGAGTCACCATTTCTAAATGAGTATAACTTCTTGGGAAGATAAATGGAATTCAGACAACTATTCATTTTTGCGTTCCTGACCACACTGATGGCCCCTCTTAGCTGTGGAAGCCTCTAGAAGAAGAGGAGGAAAAGGTTAATTCTCTTGTCACTTGCCCAAGCTTTACACTGATGTACCTTCACACACTGATGTGGGAGCACTCCCACTTCACACAGGTTTAGAAGTGAAATTTAATCTTTTCATGAAACTCATTCTACGCAGATGCACGGACTGACAGGAAAAGCCATCTCTTGTCAAAGGGGCCTGAGCACCTTCCCTCAGCAGGTGCAGGGTTCTGGAGAGGAACCTGTCCCACAGGTGGCAGGTCCCCACCAGACTTCTTGGAGGAGTCAAGGACCGCGATCCTGACTGTACCTGAGCCGTGGCCTTCTCCAAGGCTGAAGCACTGCCTCCATGCCCAAAATGGCTCTAAAAGCCTGGCGGGGGAAACCCCCGAGCTTTGCTTCGACCCCCCTCCCGCACCGCCCTCAGCTCGGCGACGCTCAGCCCTGCTGTGAGGAAACCGGCCGGCGGGCGCGGAGGGCCAAGAAGGTGCCGCCAGACCCGCGCTCCTGCCCGCAGCTGAGGGGAGCTCGCTGGTAGCGAGGCGGACAGCCGGGGTGGCGGCCCCCTACGGCCGGGGCAGAGGCGGGCCGGGGCTGCAAAGCGCTCCCAGGTGTGGCGGGGTGGAGCGGGGCCGCCCAGCGGGGGGGTGACAGGCTGATTGTCACCTGCGCGGCTGTCACCCTCCACCGGTCGGGTGTTAAATCATGAGGGCGAGGGAACCGCCCCTCCTGGGAGAAGAGAGGACGCTGCTGCCAGGCTCGGATCGCCTCAGGACCTGCTCCTGAACCGGGTGTTTCGTGGCCCCGTCGAACATGGAGCCCGTAAGTACCTTCCCGGCGGGTTAACGGGAGCGAGTGAGTGAGGGAGCGAGCGAGCGGGCGGGCGGCCTCTCCTCCAGCGGCGGCCTGAGGGGACCTCGAGGTTACGTGGCACGGCGTTGGGAAGGGGGGAAACCCCGCGGGAGCCTCTCGGGAGGGCCGGCGGCTGAAATGGTGCTGGCGGGCCGGGTCAGTGCCGACCCCACCGTGAGGCGGCCGCTTCGGTCCGGGCGGGCGGGCGCTCTGAGCCCGGTGGGGCGGCCCCGGCCCGGCGGCACCGCACGTGGCAACTCCCACGACGCCGAGGCGGCTCCGCGGGGCGGCGGGGGACGGAGCGGGACGGGCGGCGGCGGCGGCCCCGTGAGCGCGAACGGCTGAGGGCGCGGCGGGCGCTTCGGCGGGAAAACGGCCTCAGCGCCACCGCGTCCCCTCGCGGCCCCGAAGGCGCAGGGACAGAGGGCTCACGGGCGCGCGCACCGTTCCTTTCCCCTTGCTCGTGCTCTGGAAAAGTACGAGGCTGCTTTGGGCCTCCATTTTTTGGCTTTTTTTTGGTTTTTTTACCTGGGAGAGGACATGATTTTTAGCCCTTTCTATTAGAACACCTAGTCGTTATGTGTGTAGATGATGGTTAATTGCTGCCTTGTAAAGACTTTGATAGTTGTAAAGGAAATGTGTCTGTGGCTGTAGGGAATTACTGAAATACTCATGTATGTACGTGAAATCACTGAAAAATTGACCGTGATATCATAGGCTTACCATCAGGAATCTTCCAGAAGACTCTCTGGTTTCATTTTTCTCATTCTGATGTTAAAGGTGAATTTTCAGATTTAGCTTTGACACTCAAGTTTTAATGAATTACACAAACACCGTGTTTTTGCGTTATGAGTTAATTTTTAAGGTTTCTTTCCTCCTGCATTCAAACACCCCATCGTGCATTTTGGGAGTGCCTTTTCTTTCTCAACTACCGAGAGGCTGGAACCCAGTTGAGCTCTCTTGTGAGCAAGCTTTCTGATTATATTTATTACTCATAGGTGAATGTGACCTTTTGATGTACAAAGGTCTCTACAAACCAAAAAGGCAACTCTAAGGGAAGTGCAAAAGTGCTTTTATCCTTCCCCCCCCCCCCCCCTCCTTTACATCCTAATACATTTTCTCCTGGAATCCTTTTCACAATTCTTCTTGTAGCCAAATCAGCACACGTGTTACCTTCAAAAGATTGAACTGCTTATCTGTGAAATAGATTGTCCTAATTACACCATTTCATTTGATGTGTGCTTCAGCTGGTCACTTCTTCAGTTGCTGTATGACTGCTTTGAAGGGCAGTTTTGAATTAAGGAGGGTTTTTTTTTTAATCTTTCAGGGATGCTTCTATTTAAAAAAAAAAAAAAAGCAACCAAAAAAACACCTCAGTCTTCTGGTTCTTTTATGATCTCATGTGAATAAAGGAGTGGATAAAAGGTATTTATTTCCTCAGCTATCAGTGTTTATACTGTCTGTCCCCATTCTAGCTTTTTCCATCCTCTCTTTCAGTTTTAAACCATTGTAATTAGAAAAAGAATGCTAGTATTAATTCTGGTTGGGATAGCTAACTGAAAATATAAATGCTAATGTAGCAGTCTGTCAGCTGTATGTGCAAACATACAGCTGGACAAGAACCTATGACAGATAAATCACAAAACACCATTGTTCAGAGTCAAATGCCAAAAATAGCTTTGGAAGCCTTCAATTAAGGGAATTCTTAGGTGGGATAGAAGACTGGTTGTAAGTTTTGAGCTTTTTATGAATGCCACCAATGATCCCAAATGTGTGACCATCTTGCTGATGCAGAAAGCTGTATATTTGAGAGAAGGGAAAAGAAAAAGAAAAGACTGCAAAGCCAGGTTCTCAAATTAGAAATGGTGTTTGCCTGGACAGTCTTAACGTGGCCACCTTCTGTGTTATGGTACTCATTTAATCATTTATCATCATGTGCCTTTCGGGGGACATGGTTCACTCAGCGCATATAAAGGATAATGCTGACTTATTTGGGGTCATTGATATGGTTTTTATCCTTTTTAATGGAATAATTAGATAATCATACTGTAAGACATAAAACCAAATTGAAGTGCACACATATATGCAAACTTTTTCTCATTTCTTAAAAGGGGAAGTTTCAGCTTTGCAACCTGTATTTTTTTTTTTCCAACATGTATTTTAATGTTATTTTTCACTTAAGCAAAAAACTCTGCAGTAAAACCCATAGAACCGTGTTCATTTGCTATATGATAGGATTTAAAGGGCAGAGCCTGTAGAAGGAGCTTCACATGTCAGATCTTCACCCCACTGGGCTTATTGGCAACAATAAACAGGCTGTTAGATAAGCTAACTGGGGAGACATCAGACTTCTGTTTTGTAAATGTATTTTGTAGCTGTTTGCTGACAGCTGTTGTTTGAGAAATCTACAGTCCTGAGCTCTGTACCCTTCTGCACTGGCCCTTCTATTGCTATCCCCCCTGTCTCCCCTAAAGTCTGTCACCGAAGCGTGCTTCTTGTCCTGTTTCCCACAGCAGGAGCAATTTTTTTCTTCTTCTACACTGTCTGAATGTTTTGAACGCTGCATGTTCAGAAAAGGCATCCTTTCTCCTCTCTGTTCTGATACCTGTTGTTACACTGGCCACTTCCTTCATCTAATAGAGATATTTGATTAAAATTCATGTTCAGTCCTTGCATACCCTGCAGTCCAGAGCTTCTGCAGTCTCAAGCACTCTATAAATGTTTATGAATTAACCCTTGCTGTACCATTTTGGTAAGGAAGCATTCATTTTCCCATCCGCAGAAGAGAGGGAGGAAGGTGCACTGATAAGAGGTGTGAAGCACGGGCAGTGGGAGCTGCACATGAAACCCCTGGTGTCTTAGGATCAGTTTGCCTAAGATCACAGAGGGTATCAGGCCAAGCCCAGGAGCAGAACCTCCACCCAAGAGCTGTGCTTTCACCAGCTGGTCCTCCTTCCTCAGTAGCCAGACCTTGTCTGCTGAATTTTTTTTAATCATGTTCCTTCTTTAGTACTCCATCATAGAAGCATCAGAGTCATAGTTAATACAAGCACCTGCCCTCCGCAAAGGAGCAGCACACAGTTCCAGGCCTGTTCACCTGAATTTAGTCTCTGTAGCTTGAATCATTTTACAGGGGGACATTTATATCCTGAAACACACAGCTTGATAAGTAAGTAATGTCATGCAGAATTATATAAATCTTATCTGTTTTGCCAGGAAGCAAAACAGCAAAAGAAAATATATTTAAAATTAAGAGAAAACTGTAAGCCTAACTCTTCAAGTTCAAACTCTGCCTAATAAAATCTTCAAACCCTTTTTAATTACAAATATTGGTTTGCTGTCTCATAATATTTGCAAAGCTTTGTAAACTGCTTAATTCAAGTATTTTAGTTCACAAAGTTAATATAGTATGTTTGGATAATACGGTTTTACAGAGATCTTTGCAGAAGTCATTAATCTGGCTTCTGAATAGCATGGAAAAGTTGAGCACTGGCAAGTAGAATATTTTTTTTTTTTTTTGCCTTTGTACTTCCTGAGCAAGTTCTGACACACACACAAGTGACAACACATCTAGGGTTGTGTTTGAAATAAGTATCTAAATGTTTTGATAATAAAATCAAAATCTAAAACCAAAAAAAATCTAAAAAAAATGTTGATACCACTATTTTTGCTTTTGCTTTCCTGCTGTTGTTCCGAGCAGGATTTTTACCTCCTTTCCTCTGCAGAATACACTGAAAAGAATCAATACTGAGCCTTTGTGCTGAAACCTAGATTGGTTTCTACCAGCTACTTGTTGGGCTGTTCCTACTTAAATCTTGTTTGTAATAATTCTTTTTAAAAATAACTTTCAGTGTTATGTTTGTGTTTACCTTCTATCTAACAAACATTTTTAGTGCAAAGCCCTCAATAACATTAGCATTTCTTTCATTTTAGTCCAGAAAAGTGTCTTGTCACTCAGAAAAAATTGATTCTCACGATTGGTCTTTTATTCATCTTAGTATGCATAGAATTTCTTTGCATACTTCTATGCCCATTTTTTAAGTACAAACATACATATTTATAAATTAGTATATCACTATTTAGTATAGACTATTTAGCAGATGATGATGTGCTTTCATTTTTTTGGTCTATCCCATATTGCTTCATACTTCCAAAGTCAGGTCTTACACCATGACTGGAACCAAATGTTACTTCCTAGTGAAAAGTAATGTATGATACATGAAGTGTCAGGCAATTCATCAGGAGTAAGGAGGAGATGGCCCTAAGGCAAACAGTTTGCTCTTTGGAGTATAATGGTTACTTAACCCTTTAACTCGTATAGCATATGTATAAAGAAAAAATTTGGGGAAAAAAATTCTTCTGTAGATATTGGTGCGAATCATACAATGATACATTAATTCTCCATCTTGAAATGTCAGTAAATAAGAACAAGCCCTTAGCCCATCAGTGTTGATGTTTCTGAGCAATTAATTTAAATTATAAAAAGTGCATCTGAGTTTGTTTCTTGTGAACAAGATAGTTAAGTGTTTTTAACATTTAGTGGCATGTTCCCCAGATGAAAAATACTTGCAGGCTTGTTAATTTTTTCTGATCAGGCTCAACACTGATTACTGTAAGTTTGTTTTCAACAAGAACTGAAATAACTATTCCATTCAGGGTATTTTTTTCCACAAATGTCAGAAACCTGAAACGTATTCTTTAAAACTGTTTAAAGAAATACTGATGTTCAACTTGAATCCTAGCTCATTGAGAATCAAATCAGAAGTAATTTTAGGAAGTACAATATTCATAAGTACTTTTTTTTTTCATGAAAAGCTACACACAAACCGGAGAGGTGAACACATTTTGTACAGGAGAGATGAGTGAAATTGCCTGGGTAACTACTTTCAAATCCACAAAATAAACTAGGTGCAGAATAGTGGCCAGTCTTACTCTGAGAGCTGTGAGCACTTGCTTGCTGTTTATATCTACAGATACTTTTATCTACAATACTGTACAAAGAATCTAGGCTACAGTTGAAATTTATTATTATTATTTTTAAAATAAAATTGATTCTGTGTTTTACGAAAGGGGGCATGCATCAATATTGGCTGATAGCTTTTTAGCTACTGTTTACCTACTGTTGCGTCAGTAGTAACTTTTAGGAAACAGTATGTTTACTTTGTTACATTTTTTCATTGGTAGGAGGAAAATTGTTTTTAACAATGTTATTCTTTACATGGCTGCTGTTTTCATTTTGAAGTAGCTGTCTTAGACCCTGGCTGAACAAAGTACTTAAGCACATGTGCAACTTTAAGCCCAGGGACTATTCACAAAGTTACAAGTTGCATGCAAATTTATGTCCCTGGGGCCGGATGAGACCCAGGGAAACAGTTGTAGAGTCTACCGTAGGGATTTTGGCTTAGAAATCCTGTTGATTTAAGGCCCGAATAGTCTGTTTGGCTGAAGGGCAGTTAATGGGCATTCTGATTCCAAGAAGGTAAAGCAGTGTCCTAGGTCTGAAAAAGTGAACGTAAAGCTGTTTTGAAATTTTTACTGTGTCATTTTAGACAAACATGTGGTACCATAGCATGATGTGAAAGGAGGAATGTTTTATAATGGTCTTAACTTCTAATTCCTGTCTTTAAGGAAATACAAGGACCGACTTACTAATTATCACTGATGGCCTACTATCCGTCTTTTAGTTAGTCAAAGTTTTATTAAGCTGGATCAAGGGTGGGTTGGTTTTTCCCCCCCTCTTTCAAAAAAAAAAAAAAAAAAAAAAAAAAAAAGCAGGAGCCATTCCTTAATAAAGGTCCAGCACCAACCCCTTAGTTACTCCTGAAGGGGTTAATACTGCAAAACTCTTCAAGACATCTGGCAGAAGCTGTGGGTGTTGGGTGTGGCAGATCCCAGGGCCGTACCAGTCTCTACAAGGGAGCTGTCATCCTCCTTGATTTATCCTTCCCTAATGTCACGGGGTATGGATGTTGAAACTGTGGCTAGAATGTGAAATACGAAAAACATGAAGATTATGATTTAGTGTCTGGGGAGGCTCATTGTTGGCCTCTGTTCACAAGTTGTAAGCATCGGAGGTAGCTTGACACAGGTTACAAAATCTGGAATGTAGCATAAAAAAAAAAGGCAAGAGTATTTTGGCGTTTGGAACTCCTACATGTGTTAGTGCACAAAAATGAATGACGGCAACAATTAAATCAAAGACGGCGCTAATGATATATTACGTTGGTGGCACGTCGAAGGTGCTTGTAAATAAAATTTAAATAAATGTTCTTTCTGGTCCTTCATTTGCAAATAAATATAACGGATACAATAGATGAAGAAAGTAGGGAATTAACTGTCTTTAGTAAAGGCAGTTTGGATGATTAACTGATACGTTAACACAGCTCAAATGTAAGCATATTATGTTCATGGCTTGGCATCTTTTAGAATCTGACATTTATAGGAAGTTAAGTTTTAGTATAGGTTTACAAGCATTTTTTCCATAATAAAATTGACTTAATTCTTTTCTTCCTTCTATGCTGACACAGTTAAATATTCAATAATTACAGTAGTTGGAACAAAATTATTACCATGGATTTTTGTCAAAATATCCCCCTATAATGAATGTTAACTATGTGAAACAAGTTGGTTGTTTCTTTGACAGGATGGATTGAATTATTTTTGTCTCTTGAAGCAATATTTATTATTTTTATTGGAAGCAACTAACTGAACATTGTTGGTTTTCCCAGTATTCTTAATTTTCTCTCAGGAAATAAGTTAAGACATAACCCCAACTTGCAAGAGTTCAATACAAAAGCAGTAGTCCCATTCATAGCATAAAATTGCTTTTCCTGCTTCACTTTCTTAAAGCATGATGATAAATGTGATTGTGCTTTCATGATGATAGAATACATATGTAGTCATAGAAGCTGTTAATGCTTAAGCATCAACATCATATCTAATATCTAAAAAATTTTCTGATATAGCACGATGTATATACAAGTCTTATGGGTAAAGTTCTAAATTTTTTTGACTATATATATTATTTGGATGATAATACCATTATTTTCAACAAAAGCTGTGTATTTTGCAAGTTAATTAAACTGCTCTATACAATCTAGTTTTCTAAAACATTGTTTGATTTAAAAGTATCGTAAGAGCTGAGGGCTCAATACAATATCTATGCTTGAATAATTTCTAACTTACCCAGCTGATGCTGAAATTGGAGCCTGATTCACAATAAATAAGTTCCAAATTGGGAAACACATTTTGGTGGATTCAGGTGTGAGTGACATTCCAAAGAATAAAGGGTATTTGTGCTGAAGTCAGGGATAGGTTTTTTTATTATTATTTGTATTAGGATAAATCCTGTATCAGGACCTGAAGAACCAATCCTGCCTTCCTTATTGTTACAGTATAATTCATATTGGCTATGGAGCAAAAGCAGTGCAAAATCCTTATTGAGGAAAAAACACAGTTAAATTTTTAAAATATGTTTAATATATAAAACAATATATTTACACCCATATTAAAATTATTTTTTCCTAGGGTTTTTTGTGATCTGACTTGTTGATTTTGCAGTTATTTTAAAGGAAAAAAATATATCATTGTGCTGTTATTGAAGTACTTCGGAAACTTTTTTGCCAGGCAGTTACTCACACTGACAGCCGGGTAGTTCTTTTCATCTTAACACATCTGGATGTATGATAAAAATGCTACAAATCAGTTTGTACACTCAGGAGCATCTGTGAAACTACTGTTTTTAGAGATGGTTTGTCAAATGTGTTTAGAAATTTGCAGTTGTTTCTGAGATGTAGGGTGGGATTGCGTTTTGAAACGTTGCTGACATTATCATGTTCCCCAAGATGTTCTGCAGTTAGAATTGTATTGGGATTCCACATTAACCTGCTTCAAAGCAGTGAAGTAGCCGCTTTTCTGGTACCTTTCTTTGTACACTGAAGTCTGTCTTGGCATCGCTTTCTATTAACTTTGCACAGGTCTAGGTGATATACCTGATGCAATAGAAGCTGAAGAGCAATGAAGACTTGGGTATCAAATATGTATTACTCAGTGGATTATCTTTCTGATTATCTTTGCTGTCTGAATCTTGTTTGGATTACCAGGTCATTTGATTTCAGTTATATTTGTTGAGATCTCTGTTTAATCTTATCTTTGTCTTCTTGTGTTCTCATATAGTACCATCTGAGCTCATACGCTGTAACTGTCTGAAGTAGTCTGGAATAGTGGAATATGGAGCAAATAAGACTTTATTAAAACAACATACCAGTAGTAAAAATGGAGGGGGGGGGGGGGGGTGCCGACCAACATAAACCAAAAAAACAAAAAAAAACCCAAAAAAACAAAACAACCCCAAACCAAACAAAGAGGATCACAACATCATAGGTGTTCTCTCTCAAAATTATGTAGATTTGGACTAGTCAGGACATCTGGAGGGAGCCTGAAGCCAGACAAAATGGTTTAGCTATACAAGGCCAAATTAAAAAAAAAAAAAGAAAAAAAGGGCAGCTACATGGATTCATTATATATGCATAAAAAAGGAAATTAACAAAGCAATGAAGTGTAAGTTCACACAATGATGTGCTAATCGATAATGTCAGCCTACCCACCATCTTTCATAAACATGGTATGTTTATAAAAACATAAAAATCAGAAATTTTCATTAAAAAAACTTTATTTTTGTCATTCTGCCACCCTGCTGTATGCATGAAAGTAAAAGGTTTGAGACAGCATGTACCAGCAGAGGAGTTCTGCTTCTTTTGGTGTCTTCACAGTTGAGTGTGTGACTAGAAATACTGTGTGTTACTATGCTTACAAATTGTGTTACTCATGTCTTGTCATGATCAGGCAGTGGCCCTTTTTAATGTCCAAAGAGTGTTTTCCTGGTAAGTATAGGTATGGGTGTCTAACAACCAGACTACTCTGCTGTTTTATGTCACACCTACCTGCAAAAATGAGATCAGCTTCTTTTCCATTTATGGATGCCTTCATTTAGGAGATATGTTGGAACAAGCTAGAAGTTGTCATAGGGAGAAGAATCATTCCTACTAGCTACAGAAAGCCCATAGGCTCATGGATTGAAAGGCCCTTTTAATTATAGGAAAGGGTCTGGGCACACACATAAAATCAAACATGTTGGAAGTTGATTTTCCAAAAATCTTTGGATCTTTCCAAAATCACATCTTTCCAAAGTGAGTGTAGCACTTGAGGAAGTTTAATGCATTTTTTTAAGAGCTCTGTTTCAGATAATGAGAATAAATTATTAGAAATACATTTTTACACTATCTTCCACTGGTTTGTTTTTGTTTACTTTAGTCTAGTCTCTACCTTACAAACTGATAATGAAGAATCTAGAGGCTTCAATTGAGGTTGTATTAATTATTATACCTGTCTTTTTGAAACAGAGTGACAGATACAGAAAATTCAGTAGGACGCAAGCAGAAAAGAGTTTTTCGGTAGCAAAACTATTGCACACTTTTCTGAATCTTGCTCTACAGAGAAAAGCAGCTTTATTTGTGCAAGAAAAGGTAAAGTTTTCTTAGAACATTAGTTTCTTATGTAAATCCCATTCAAGGCCATGAATATTTTTGCTAGCCCTGAATAGGCTTTCGATCATTGGAGTCTTAATAAATTAATCCTGTTTGGTTTATTCATCCTTTATAAAGAGACTGTTTGAATCACATGCTTAATTTGGAACATCCAGTTGTTTTTTGTTTTTTTATAATGATGCTAAAAACAACTTGTTTTGTTGTTGTTTAGGTTACATCTGTGGGAAAATATACAGGAAAGTATAGTATATAGCCTACTTCAAGTCTAAACATGATTGTTAACGTATATACAATTAAATGAAACACCTTCAAGATTTGAATCTAACCTGTCAGTTCATTGCCACATTACAATAACTTAAAATCCATAGCCCCTCCTTGGGCCAGTTACTATTAATAATCCAGAATTTGATGTGAATTTAAACTTAGCCTATTATCTTTGCTGTTCAAGGTTTTTTTGTAATTTAAGATGCCCGTTCATCATAACTGAGAATTCTATACATTTTAAAGAATAACATTTCTGTCTTAAGTGTAGGCTTTTGGGAACTTCTGGTGAGCCATGACATTCTTGACCACAGTGGTAAATAAGATTCAGGTTGGAAACTACTTACTCAAACTGGAACTGTTCCTCCATTAAATCAGTGAAATGATTCCTTTGAGTAGCTGCTCAGCAGTGTGGATAAGAGATTCACAATCTGTTTGAAAAACCACATGCATATTTTCCAAGAGTGTTACACATCAGCTTCTGTTAGGTCAAGCAGTTGCTTTCTATGTAGCTAAATCCTCTTCAGTTTAAAGTAAATATGATATTCTTTGCTTTCTGTCCTAAATATTACGTAGGAGTTCTGTCTGCTGTTAAATCGCTTTCATTCTCCACCCAGATGTAGCTGTATTTCAATGAAGAGCGAAATGATTCTTGTATATCTCTTTCCTCACTTGCCATAGAGGCAGGCGGGGGGGGGGGGGGGGGGGGGATTTAATGAATTGATTGTAAAGGAGTTTGCAGAGCTTACATGAAGTGCGCTGCTACGGAAGTATGAAGTTATTTGCTTTCAAGATGAATAGTTCTTTAAGAGATGGTTTAAACAGTCTGGCTAATATACAAGTTGTTAAGTCTCTAAAAAGTCATTGTACATATCATTTGAAACAGCATAACCCCTCCCTCCATCTTAAGTTTATAGCAATAATAAGCTTTGCAGATGCTTTTCCTGGGAATTAAGGACCAGCTGGGGTAAACAGACCTCAAACTATCCTCTTAGCCAGTCATTAATCTTCAGGGAAAGCCTGTGCTTTGATCATTATTGCTAAAATATGCCTAGTGCAGCCTGGTCTTACCTCCCAGTAAAAGCAAAATAGTATTTTGCCAAAACATGAATATTCTTTTGTTTTTCAAGTAGCCCTGTGTCTTGGACTCATTTTTCATGTGTGTAAGCACACTTGTATATATGTGCACACATAAAAACAGACATGAGGGGATGAATTTACAAGTTGAATTATTCTTTCTGTGTTTATACTGCTGTAAATTGAGTGGGGTTTCTGACTCAACACTGTTGTATCGAACAACCTTTTAGTTAGCTTTGGTTCTTCTCAAAAATCTTGGGTGAGGTATCTTTGCTTTTGAAAATTGATAAGAAATATTTTATCCATTTATGACCTTATGGAGACCTACTTTAAATTATGCTAGTGAGCCTCACTGAGGGCCAAAAAGAATTGGGAACTGTACAACCTATTCTACCCCAGCCTGGCCTTTCCTGGTGCAACTAATTGACTGAGAAGTATGTGCTGGTGATGTCGGCGCTCTAAGTTAAAAAGCTGACAGATTTCCCAAACCAATTTTTTCATATATTTTTGGAAGGCACTTGTCACTGTATAGTTTATCTAGTAAATAATCACAGGTTTTAGAAGTCAGATGTTTCTGCATACAGGTCACAGAGCTGTCCACCAAGTCCACCAAGCAGTCTTCCTGAACTTCCAGGCTTTAGTTTTCCTAAAGTGTTGCAAATACAGAACTCTGTGAGCTCAGAGGTCCTATGAATCACTCTGCTTCCCCAATTAGCTTGCTGTGTGTTGTGTTAGACAGTGAGTGTCTTCTGGTCAAGAACTAACAAGGAAACAACACGTACTTCAGATATTTGCTGCTTTTTGCAAAATTATCTGTATTGCTTGTCTATTTTGTCAGCTTAAGCCTGGATTGAGGAAGGTATTCAATGTTTGTAGTGTCAAAACGGTTAAGTTTCACTAGAGACAGCAATTCTTGGTGAATTTCTATAAACATCCCTGAATTTGAGAAAATATTTGTATTTCTTGAAGGAAGAAAATCCACCTAATTGCCTTTTGTAGTAACTCTCCATTTCTTAGATGGGGGATTACTTTTTTTTTCCTGCTGTGTTGTCTGTCAGAAGAAGTCGTGCAGTACCCTGTTGCATGAGGCATCAGGCACTGTAGCAATATAACCGAAGGTGCAGTCAGGTATGTGAAGTTTACAATTGAATTGTATTGAATAGATCCAGAAGGAGAGAGCTGTTTCACAACCTGTGTCCTTTGCCCTAAAAGAGACTTTTGGATCTTCCCCGCTACTGCCAGTGTTGATTTTCTTTGTTCTGTGTCCCCTAAGGGGAATCATCAAAGTAGCAAGAGAAGGAAATCATTCCTATATCTTCTTGCCAACAGCATTTTCCCTATTTTACTATAAATGAGCACCATGGAGGAAGTGGAGTGGGGGGAAAAATCCTGCAGATCCTTAAACACCCTGAGCAAAATCTCTGCTGTTGCAGAGTGTGAAGCTTGCGGTTGTCTTTGAGAGCCCTGATGGACCTGCTTGCAAATCGGGCAGCTGGAATGAAGAAGGGTCCTGCTGGTAGAGGGCTGGGTAGAATCGATTACTATATGGTGTGATCAAAGATAAAAGTACATTATGTACAGCATATCTAATGGGAACTTAGAATCATTTTTTACATGTTTAAATTATATATTTTAAATGGCAGGAGTTCATCACTCTGATGTATTGCTACTAGCTTCACTGAGCAGAATCCAGTTGCACTTCATTTGCTACCAAGTGCAGCTGCTCACGTAATTTTTTCATTATTATATGGGAAGAATATTTTGGAAAACAGCAGTCTAGATACAGTTGCTTGATCTTTTTTACAACCCCCCCTCTCCCAAAAGTACAAAGCAGTAAATAGCTAGGCTCAGTGCTCTGTAAAAATAGGCTTTTGACCTTTCCATTTATTGGTATACCTTTAACCTTGCAGGTTTCTGACAGTCTTTCTGTTTGGTGCCATTTTCCTCTGTGAAAGAAGAGAAACTGCTGCTAAAGCGTGGCAGCAATGCAGTGTTGGGTTATTTTCTGAACAGTTCTTAAATTGTTTCTCATGTATTAAGGGAATCTTTAATTGAAATAATCAGTTGCAATTTCTCTTTGTATTTCAGCTCAGGCTGACTACTTCCGATTTAAAAACTTGCTGCTTCTGTGCAGTGATAGACTGTGCAGGCTATCAGTGTTTAACTAACTTCTCTGCCTCTATAGAAACTTCAGTTAGAGTAGGTAAGTAAACCAAGGTGTCCAATTTAAATTCATTACAAAAGCTGCGTCATTATTGTTTAGCCCATTCCCATCATCCTCTTGCAGTTACTTTGGTTTCTTTATTAGTAGACATCCCAGGATGTCTCTGGCCTGGAAAGTCATTTGAAAATTCCTGTCTGTTTCCTGTGCTGCAGGAAAACTGCCTGCATGTTCCCCAGTCCCACAGAACCATTGCCAGCATTTTTCTTCTGCTTCCTAGCAACTGCCAATTTGGCAAAAATGAATGTGTAGGACCTGGAACTTTCTAAGCTGCATGAGATGCAGAAACAAGGGTCTGTTTGTGTTGCATGGATATGTTTTATGGTTGTTTCAATAGCAAAGAGGTGTCAGTGTCACCAGCCTGCCAGCATAAGAGATCAAGGAATAAATTTTCAGGGCAAAAGGTAGCCCTCCTCTGTAAGAAGTGTTTGCAGAAGAAGGCAAAGACAGTGCGAAGAAACCCCTACTATACAATGTGCAGTAACATTTCTCTGTTTAACTAGTGGCCTTCAGCCTCGGACAGTATGCCCACACTGCCGTCAGGACTGTGAATGCAAATTTAACTAGCATGGTTTTAAAGAACTGTCTTACTCAGATACAGTGTTTTCAGCAAAGAGCTCAAGGCAAGATAATCATCTCAGTATAAAACTGCTTGCTCACTTGAATTATGCAGCCCTCACTCAGCTTTGTACGTCTTCCATTACATTATTTTTGGTTTAAACTTAGTCTGATGCATGTGGACACTAGCTGCCAGTATGCTGGACTACAGTGTGCACATGTAAAAACCGTCACACCTCTGGCTCATCCCTTGCTCAAGTGAGGCAAGTCTATGTTGTCTGTGTGGTCTTTGCCCTACTCTTCACTTTTTTAAAAGGTCATTTGTTCCTCCCTCCTTAAAATTGCATAGGTCACTGTCTCTTTTGATCTAGCTAATCCCAGTTACAAAAGTATTTGGTGCTTGTTTAAAAAACAAAGAAAACCCAAAAAACCCCACAAAATCCCCAAACATTTGGAATTTTGTTTTCCTTATTCCTCCTTTCTACTTGCATAATCTGCAATCATGCTTCTCCATAGTATTTCTGATAGGAATCAGGAAGCAACTTGCTTCGCACTGAAAATTCATAACTAAATGTTCTTTTTTTTGAATGTTTTGTCTCTTCAAGCACATTTAAATTCTAACATTTGAAGCACCTGATTAATTTTTTTTCAGAATGTTGGAAACAAGTTATCCCCTGGCTGAGATCTTGTACAAAACATTTCAGCCTGGAGCAAGCTTTTCTTTTTAATCTGAAGTCTTAGTAAACCCTCAAAAAATTGGGTTTATAATTGAAGTGACAGCACAACCCTAATTGTAGCACTACTGGCACACCTCCATAACCAGAAGCATACATTGCTGCAATTTTTAAGAATAAAATTAATCCCTAGTATGTTAGGCAGTGGACTCTATGCTTCCTGCAGTTTTCTAAATTTGTTATATTTTCATAAAAATCTGAAAATTATAATTTGCAGCATTGAGGATGTACTAGCTATCTTTCCAGCTGGCATAAATCAGTGTAATTCAACTGGATGCAATGGTATTGTGCAGATTAGCCCAAGGTGATAGAGTAACATAATAAATTTTAAAAGTGTGAGTTTGTAACATGTAGGGAGTTTGTGTTTTCTTAGGTGGAATAGCTGGGTATGTTTGATTAGGGGTTTTTGTGTACAATAATACTGAAAGCAGCTGAAATTTCCAAGTCCCATTTTGTACTAGGAAACATCTCTTTAGTGAAGCAAATGAGGCAGCTTCCTTTACCACTTTATGGAGGGGAAAAAAAAAAAAATAGTTGTTGAATTCAAGAAAAATAAAACTGGTTTTTAAGAATTTAGATGATGATCTTATGATCTAACATCTGACCTGAGTGGCCTGAGCTGCTGGCTGGGCCAGAGGACACTGTAACTTGCCAGTCAGAATTCACGTTGTATAGTGACAGATATGGGGAAGAAAAATAGATCAGCGTCCTCTTCTCATGCATATGTAACTCTCTATAAAATCACCTGTAATTCTCTATGGTGTAACACATTTGGACTTGGGACTCCAGGTCTTTGGCAGGAAGGTAACTGCATATTGGATATTGTTATTTTCAGTTGTCAGGACTGACAAGCGAAGCAGAGTATCCCAACAGTTATATTCCAACAAGTGGGGAGGAAAAAAAAAAGTACTTTGAAATGGCTTGCATTCAGCTCAACAGCCAGAAGTCATGGCCATGAGGGCAGTTTAGTGATCTCTACTAACAGTTCTCAATTAGTTGAGAGCCTAACCAGGCTAGAAGAAATGGGCAATCTTTCACACTTTGCCAGGACTACTGACATTTGCCTCAGGACTTCTGTCACTTGCTATATACTTTCTTTACCACTGCTGGCAAAGCTTCTGCTGCCACTGCTTCCAGTTCAAGGAGCAAGGTGCAAACACACCCAGGCTTGACCCTACATGAAGCCAGCATGTCCGGTTTGGGCTGTACATGCACAACAGAAGCTGCCCGCTGTATGATTGCTGGAATTTGCTGATCTGCAAGCCATGCCCTCTCCCTTGATCCTGTTCTCTAGAGATGTGCCAAAGGCACAATACCTTGTTAGCAGTTGAATACCCTTTCTCCCTGTGACAGAAGGGAAACTGAAGGGTGAGTGTTTATAGAAGCCAAATGGAGCTCCTGTCTTGGAAGGGTCTCTTCTGGCCCAGGCTGAGGTCAGCCTGTGCAGAGAGAAACTTAAGCTGCAGATAATATTGCTTGCCCTGCCTTTGTTGTATGGACTGATAAACATTTTGTCATTTAATGTCTGTTGTAAGATACCTCACAAGTATCCCCTTAAAAGGGCACATAAATGACAGTATAAATTAATGTGCTTGGTATTTAAGGCAAACCTCCATGTATTTAATAGCTTAACTGCACAGTTACGTGTTTAATATTGCATTGCTATTTGCAATATTTCTATTGCTTCATTGTGAGTCCTGCCCCTCAGATCAAACAGCACCATGCTTCCACCATAGTACCTATGGGGAGTTGTTCAAATCATTTGATACTCCCTCGAAGAGTAGATGGGGGAGGCACATGACAGAAATCACTGTTAACATACCAGTCTGCATCACTTCCACCAGCAGTTCTCACTGGTGTTATCTCTGACACTCAGGCTAACTTGTAACCATCATGCAACATCATGAGTAATAATCTGTTGTTAACACACTGTCCATTAGAGATGTTTACTCACAGAGTGACAGCTAACTCATCTGGACTACATACTGTGTTTGATCTGAAATACCAGACTCGCTCTACTGTAACAATGACAAAACCATGCCACAGTTGTGTAGTTCAAAGCATAAAATGTAAGGACTGTATTGATGTCTGATTTGATTTAAAATATTTATATAAATATAATCTATTGGTTTTTATAAAATATATGTTAACAAACATTGTCTAAAAGAAAGAATACAATTTGTAGGAACAGACCTCTAATATTTACTTCAGTATCGGTACTACTTTAAAGTTAGAGAAATCATTCTTGAACTAGGTTTTAGAAATGTACTGTTCAGTGACTGCACTGTACAGTAGCAGCATAAAACATATATAAAGTCTGTCTTACTACTTCAAGTAAAGGTCTTCTGTCAAAGCACTCAGCTTTGAAGCCCAGTTATCTCCATTGTCATGAAAACTGTATATTCATGTAAATCAAGGACTCGGAGTTGTTGTGTCCCGCACTTGATTGCAGAGAAGACTTTTTGGACGCAGAGTGTATCTTTTGCAGATGTAAAGGGGAACTCTGTAGACAGCTCTCTCACCAGCTGCGAGCTTCATGCAGGGCTTTCTGTGGCCCTCGGTGACTCAGTGTGGGGAATACTGCATCCATCCCCTGCCATTTACCTTCCCTTGTGTCTTTAGGACCCCAAAAGGAACAGCAGCTTAGCCCCAGCCTGCTTGAGTCCCTGGCAGAACAGCACCAGAAGAGTTCACTTTGCCAGTGAAAGTGTAGTGGCTGTTGTAGACTCAGGCCAAACAGATAACATTTGCCTCCAAGCCTGTTAAGTGGATAAGTAAACCTGACTGTTTGCCCTGTTCATACCCTTAATACATTCACAGTTGCAACTGCATTTTTCTCTGGGGTGGCATTCTTTTTTCGTTTTCTAACCATAGCCTATAACTTTTCCAGTAGACTATCGTTGTATCTACAGGACACAGGCATAATACTTGTCTGATTGTGTATACAGAACAGATCTTGCAAGCTAATAAAATATTTATTAGAAGAAATTTTAACATGTAATAGAAAGATCATCATTTTGGATCAACTCATTCAATTAATCATTAGCTAGACATAGTGGTTTTGTTTCCTTCCAAAAACATAAACCATTTATATGCTTCAAACTGATAGTTCATGTGACTTACCCTTATTAAAGCTCACAAGCTATAGGTTCTCCTTTTAGATTCCTGGTGAAGTTTTCTCTCAAGATTCCCTTTTATTTACCAAAAAAATATATAATAACCCTCAAAAGTAGGTATTTATGTTTTCGGCATGTAAGTGGAGTAGATGATAGCAGGGCAATAGGGATAACTGGAAGGGGACAGATGGGAAGTAATTACTCTTATCTATTTCTCTGGATCATGTTTAGCAGGATATTGTGTAATGAGTGTTTCTGTGAGTTAAAGAAGTCTGAGATGTGCATGATTCTTGTTTAAGGTGAAGAATCAAATAGTGCTGGGTAGTTCACTTAGGATGATGCTGTAAGGCAAGAAAAAGCACTCTTGCATGTCACATGAAAAAAATGATCAAATAGACATTTCATGACTGGAAAAATGAGTACTAAAGGGGCTTATAGGACAGAAAAAAAAATTATGCAGAGTTGTCTCAATTCTACCTTTAATAATCACCCTCCTTCCTAGAGGAGCTCCACCTTTAGATAAAAATAATAATGAAAAGACTGTAATTTATACAATATTATCCTTTGAAACTACTATTCTTCATAAGCCTAAGAGTGTCCTTTTGCAATAATTATTTGTTCTAAGAGGTAAGGATATATGGTGGGTTTTTTTTTTCCTTTGGTCTTCTACAGCCTGGGGGAAGAGCTTGTTTGGGGATTTTTTGTAACGCTAGATTGTATACAAGGTGCACAGGAAGGATTAAGTTAAAGAGGAAAATGTAAAGGTAATTTAGAACCTTACTTTCAAAGTGATACTGAATTATTAAATGTCAGGGAAGGTATGGCAAAATGAAGAAACGGTGTGTAGGTATTCCCTAGAAAGACCTGATTCCTGTCACAGGCTGAAATGAGAGATCTTTGGAAAACTGGAGACCTAACTTGGAGCTCTTTTTTCCTTTTTCTGCTTAGTAAATAGAAGAGATGTCTAGAGTGAAAGCAACTGGACTTTTGTGGATCCTCCTACATCAGATGAGTGGTTGCACTCTAGGTTGTCTGCAGGTGAACTGTTTCTAGAAATTGCAGTTCTTCATGACATTTACTGTCTTGTAGCTCTAAAACTGTAGATGACTGCATGTCTTGTACTCTTATGTGGTTTCTGCAAGGGAATATCTGTGAGAAAAGCAGAAATACAGCAAACATTGTGACCTTGAATCTCCTGATTCTGGATGTGTGAACGTGGAGCACTGCCACAGCATTTTGATGACCCCTTTACTTGCTTTGTGTAAGCTAGAGTGATTAAAGTAATGAGGAAGCTGAGATATGTTATCTTTTATTTTTCTGCACAGAAGGTACTCTTCAATTTGTATTCAGTTGTTCGTTTATAAGTAGGTGGAACTATATATGCATTACAAGTATAAATTCAATAAACACAGCAAAGTTAAAACTAGCATTGAGAAAATGACTGAATCCCCTGAGCTAGCGAGAGTCCTCTTGTTTATGTTTTCTTATATTTCATTGGACAGCTTTCACTTTAAAGCCAGCTGTCACAACCTGATGTTTCACAGCCTTCACTGTTGGAACATGCGTGTGTTCTGGCATCAGTCTATGTGGAATATCTGTTTGAACAAATGTAGTATCGGGGCATGCCAACTATGGCCAGTTGCATTTAGTTATAGCAGTTGCCGAATGTACCTGGAGGGTCAACATTCAGCAGGGAATGAAGTCAATTTTGGCATCTCTCTGATAATACTTTTACTTCAGAATTTGTACCTCATCATATAATATGTGGAAAAAGTGACTTTTCTATTGAAGCTGGGATAGCTTGTCTGGCTGCAGGACCAGTATAGCTGTGAGGACTCAGTTTGCAGTTGGATAGTGAAGGACACTGCAAAGGCTTAAGTGAAATACAAGTCTTAAACTGAAACACTGAACCCCAAGACCACTGTAAAAACACCCAAACCCCTTAACGGGATTGTCTCCTCCCATATATTATTTCTAGTTATAAGAGCATTTCTAAGTAACTGTTCTGCTCCCATGAGTAACCCTAAGGTAGCAGCATAGTTTTTTGTTGCACGTATTCCGATTTTGTGACATTCTGTAGGAGCAGTATATGTATAAGGATGCAAATAATTTATTAGAAACACTAGAATATATATTAGGCCTAACTGCAGCCATCACATTCAAAAGTGTAGAAGGTTCCCCTAAAATAACCCAGTGAAGTCACAGCTTCATTCATGGGAATGAATGTAATGTATGTGCTATGCCATAAATGGTCCTTTCTAAAATACACAGCATGTCCATCTTCTTTGCAATTTTGACTGTTTGAAAGAATCCAATAGTCTGTACTAGACTAGTTGTACACAAATCAAGTTGTCATCAATCACACTTGGGGAGACCATACCCTTTTCGGAGTGAATTATTGTTAGAAAACTACAAACAGTACAGCTAGATCATTTTGTAGGACTAAGGATTCATACACAAAAACACTAATAGGTACAGTATTTGGAAAATTAGTAAAGTATGTGAATTAATGTAGGTTTTAAGAGAAATATTCTAATTAATCAATTGAACCAGTAACAAACATTATGTCTACAGGCAGGATAGAGAAGACATATTAAAGAAAAAGAAATATTTTCTTCCAAAACTTTAGGAAGGCTGATCCTGACAGCTCCCACTGATCTCATATTCAAACTCAATGAAATAATGGATCACAGTTAATTTGGGGGCCTGTCTGTTGCGGAGAACTATATGGAGCAAAAACCACCTCAGTGTGGTTCTGCTGAGTGTTGTTTGAATACTGTCTGGCATTCCTGTATTGCTCCATCTTGTGTCTACTTTCAGAGTTCTGGTGGGATGAAAAATGAGACTTATTTATATCTGATTGTAACACTCCTCTTGGACTGCAGGGAAGGAGCAGGAATTAGTTTGTGGCCTCTGAAGAGTGCAAGGGCTGTAAAATCTAACTGGTCCATTAATGTGACACGAACAGTTAGAAAAAGTCCTTGTTGTTTTCCTTCAGTTCCGAATGTTAAAGGAAAAGCCAGCTGGATCTAAGCATGTTGAATGCACTGAATCATGACTATTGTCAAATCACTGCAAGGAAAAAAAGCTGAAGCTTCAAAGCAAACCCTGTAATTGCAAACTGCAGGCACTAGTCTATAATCCGAAGATGCCAAATCTACTTCATGTTCTGCCATGTAGAAGGGCCACTTACAGCAAATACACTAAATTCTGCACAGTAATGTACCAATAAAATCTAAATTTTAATATCAATATACTGCTCCTTCATATTTGGCACTGTCTGGACCAGTTTGGGGCTGATTTGCTTTGGGGAAGGGGCATAGCTACCCTTGCACAGTGTTTCTTCCAAGCTTAAGCCCCTACTGGGAAGATTCAATGCAAATGTGATTGTACCGCTTCCAGGCTTGAACTGGTACCTCCAGACAGGTCTGCAGAGCTTCATGAAGTCTTATGGTGTGAGTCAGCATTCTGCTCCATGCACTGCTATGCAGTTTTGACATGAGCCAACATTCATAGGGTGCCCATGGGCCAGGAGACATTTTGCAGGCTAGGTAAGCCCACCAGCTGTTTGTTTGGCACTCATGCTATAATTCCATCTTCAGAACAAGTATTTTTCCTACTTGAGTACAGACCTCCATGATACACCTTTTGTGAGAGAAGGTTACTCATGGAAGAAAAAGTTTTGCAAGATCAAGCCCAAAAAAAAGGAAAATGTGTGGTTGCATTGCATACAAGATATAAGGCATGTATGTGTTATGCTGAAGTTGTATTGAATAAGGCTTTACACAAGGAAAGCTCTGGAAAACAGAGCAATAAAAGAGGTTCCAACACAGGCAGCAGTCAGGTTTAATTTTCAGTCTTTAACCTCTTTCTACATAGTTAATCCACTGCAAGATAGAAATACTGCTTGATATCTGTAGCTAGGACAGGCCCTTAAAAATATTTATTTAGGATATTTCAGAGCCATCTGAAATAATTCTGAACTTGTGTACACATAACAAATGTTTTGACTGGGACTCGAGGGGGCCAAGTTTTAGAAGTTGTTTTGTTTTGGTTTTTTTTTTTTAGTAGATGGAGAGATTTTTCTCAGTGCAAAGCCAGAAGATTTTGGTAGTGGACATAACATACATAGTGCTACAGAATGGCTTGCTCTAAAGAAGCAGGTAAAGGGCAGCCATGATTATTTTAATATTATTATGGGTAAATTCCCAATATAAATATTATATATATATTAAAAATATATATAAAATATATATAATGAGACTCTCTGATGGGAAAGTGGACCACTGTGTCAAATACAGATTGGATTTCTATTGGCAGCCATGTATTTTCCTAAGTTCAAATGACAATGTTTTGTCCAAAGAGAAGTCTTTAATTTACTATCTGACTTGAGTTATTTGCATACAAAGGATCTATGGCAAAAAAAACCCACTTAAATGTTGGTATTTTTATTGGTTTAAAAAGACTTGCGTCTGCACCCTTCATTTCAGAAGATCAACATCACTCACAAGATCTGTATATAGATAGCAATTACAGAAAGCATTTCGCCCACACATACGGTGGCTTAACTCTTTAATAACATTTTATATTTGCAAAATAGCATAAACATATCTCAATCACTTAATGCGTTTTTGTTGTGCTGCAGAATTTTTTATTTCCTTAAACTGTTCAGGAGCATGAGCTGATAGCAGTGTCACAGCAGTACTACTGTTGTGCTTGCTAGTGTCCATGCACTTGGCGGGGGAAAAGTGGTAAGCCTGAAGAGCTCTTAATTTATTCTCTCCGTATTAGTCCCAAAACAGAAATGAGCAATGAATGATTCTACAGCAAATAGTGCAGAAAATTGATTAATATCTTGTGAATGAAGACTAATTTAATTTTACCATAGCTAATACTGAGGCAGCATATATAAAACCATGAAAACAAATGCTATCATGTGAGGTTTCAATGGCATTTAGATAGTGTAAAGCCATGTTTTATCTTGTGCTATAAGGAAACTTGATATGTGCTGGGTTTTTGTGTTGTCTTGTTTCACAGTTATCTTTTCCTTGCCATCTCTGTTTACACTTTTAGTATCTTGCACAAGTATTGATACTGTTAATTTGGCTCCTGCTGAATCCAGTCTTGTCACGATAGTCAAAGACAAAGCCTTCAAGCACCTCAGGGGATGTCTTGAGGACCCTTTTTCTTCCATTCCTCTACTAGCCTCCAGTTACTCTTCTGTAGGAGCCACAGCATATCCTTTACCCCTCTGAGGAACCAAAGCTCTTTAGGTAGGGAAGGTAGCATTCAGCAAGTCTTTAATGAAAGACGGAAGAGAGAAGGAGTTGTGGAAAAAAATCACAGTTATGGGGCTCTACTTCTGTCTTGTTTTCTGTTGAAACCTCTTAACTGTTCTCTCTTATTTTTTCTACTCACTAACGATCCAGTGCCAGAACCTCAGAATTTGCCCTGAAACCACCCCCAAATGTTCTTTGGTGGAGGAGGAAAAGCCTCTGAAACTGTGGAAATGGCAGATAAGTCCAGTTGGGGTGAAAGGGCAAATTTGCCAATGAAGACAGTGGATGATGTGAAGTATTGTATAGCTGACATGCAAAAGGCATTTGGTAGAAAGATAGTTGCCAGAAATCTTTTTTGGCCCACTGTAAATTGCAGGTGAGTAGAGCAACGGAAAATCAGGAGAGAACTAAAAAAGAAAGAAAACCAAAACCTAACCCAATTAATTAAAAAACTTTTTGATCAACATAATTTAAAACATCCTTCATTATTTGGATAGGAGTAACATGGGAGACACGCTTGAGTGTGTGTATAAATGTGTGTATTTATGTACACACTTTTTTACTTTGTACTTCTGTTTCTGGCAGTACCATCTGTGTCTTGTATCTCTGTTGCCTCTCATCCTGTGCTTAGCTTATATAGATTTTGGTCTTGCGACTTTCTTTTCATAACACGTATGTGTGATTCCTAGCACAGTTACAAGCTTAGTCCTGATTTTAGGCTACAGAAAGCCTCAGTTATTAAGCACTGGTAATAGTCAATGCTTATAAATGGAGAAATGAGTGGAGGGAAAAAAACCTTCAGATGCACAGTGGGTGTTTTCCCCCCTTAAGCTGGCACCAGTTTTGTTAGCTCTGACCTATGGTGGTTACTAAAAGAGTTAACCTTTAGAAGACCAGGTTCCATTTTTTGCAAAATGGGTTGCAGGATGGACTTTTCTTAAGGCAGAAGAGCCCTGCTTGTTGTTTGAACTTGAATATTATTTGAAGTTACTTTTTTTTTTTTTGGCCTCTTGGGCATAAATGGAACAGGTGTGCGTTTGCCACAGGCCACAGCTCGGGAAAGCTGTGTCAAAGCACAATGAGGTCATTGTGAAACATCAGTATTCTTCCAGAGACCTGGCTATTACAGACAGGAATACTTAAGAAAGCTCTGTGAACTGGGTTCCAGGTGATAGACAGAAAAGACTTCAAGAAAAATCTTTACATCTGCCTAATTGTGTTTGCCCAGTGAGAACTATATCTTATCACCTACCTCTGAACAAGCTATTTGAAACAACTGCTGTTGACAGTGAAGCGGGCTTGCGCACAGTGTTGGCTTGATCTTTGAGTGCTAAGGAGATCTGGTTTCTTGAAACAAATCATTCTGCATGTGAACAAGGTGAATATTTTTGTTGTAAAGTGTGCTTTGACTTTGAGTGTGTCAGGAAATACTGTACCCACTAAATGATTATTAAATGGGAAGGAGGGAGGAGTTCCCAGGCACTACGGAGCCAGCTTCTGCTGCCGGACTCTTAGCTGACACCAGCAGCACTCTGCCAGGGGTGAAAGAATATGTTGTATAACTCACTGTCTCTACCAAGTACGTAGTGGTACTCTGCAAATAAACTTTCATTCCAGGTATTTTTGGACTTCTGCCTCAAACCAAGTGGATAAGGAGCATTTATGGCTCTAGCAATAAAATTCTGCAGATGTTCTTTTTTTGTATGTGCAGTACTAAAAAGGAAAGCCATGCTATGCTTTTATCAGATCAACTTGAAATCAGTACAAGTGTAGCTCAGGGTTGGGATTTATGCTTTTGCAGCAACATATCTTTTTTTACTCCAAGAAGTCTTTCAGTGTTTGTGCTTAAAGTCCCACATTAAGCCCCCCAAAGTGACAACAATATGGTTTTCTTTGTGAGATTTGAATGTCTGGATTAGGTCACTTCACTCTTTTATAGTTTTAACCAGCTTCAACTTGTACTGTGGTGACACACATCTGCTGACTCGATGGATCAGTGCATTAAGCTTCAGGCTGACTGGTGGGCCATGCTTGAAAGACTTTTGGCATGTGCTGGTGCCTGCATTTTTCACCCTTGACTGAAAGCATATGCTTCATACAATTGAGACAGTGTTAGCATGTGGGTCTCAGGCAGCCTCCTACACATCTGGCAGTGCCTGGCCCTCCTTCCAGGTGAATCATCTCTCCTGGGAGGGTGGCTTGCAGCACTGTGGCATCTGCAGAGTGGCAGGAAGTGTCTGAATTCATCTGAGAGTGATTTTTATCTTCACATGCTTTTCCAATTTCATCAGGCCCCTCATGCTACATTCCAAGTGACATGATTAAACCTGCCAAAGACAAAGGGAGGCTGATTGATAAAAATTATCTTTGACCCTTCACAATCTGTCATAGCTTAAGATAGTAGTAATAATAGTAGTAATGATGGAATGAAATAAGTGTTATGCAAAGGAAGCTATTATTGTTTGAATAATATTCTGTAAAACAAGATTCCTTCCTTGCTTTTTGTTTCCATTTTATCACCCAAATTAACTTGTCATCAGCATAACAGAAGAATGGACTGCAAAGGATTATAAACTTTACATTGACTTTAAGTGGCACTTTACTGTGATTTCTATTGTCTTGATTTTATTTTAACATTTAAGTTTGAAGGCACAATAAAGACGCAGACCAACTGCAAAGGATCAGTTTTCACAGAGGAGGTTAGACATTTAGGCAGGGGTGTTTTTTAACAAGGTGTATGGATCTATTTTTCTCAATATGAAAAGAAAATCCTTGAAGGAAGGTTCTAAACATAACTGGTACTGCATAGCAAATAGAATATTTTATAAGCACAGTACATAAAAATATTTTTGTTCTTTAGTCTGCTACACTAGTCCAGGCACTTGGGTTATATTTCCTCCCAACCAAGCATCTGGACTGACATGGATGATCTGCAAGAAAGGAGATTAACTCTTTGCACCCTGAGATGTGTTGCAGATCTGTTGCATTTGCTGGCATCTCAGTAATGCTGGTGACAAAAAGTTCTGATTAAAAAATATAGTCAGTCTCTTGCCTTCTTTAGAATTTATCCTTGATTTTGCCAAAGGAAAATGAAAAAATATTTAGACCATAAAGCATGTAGATATTTTATAGTACAAAAAGTAGCACATCGATGTAAGGTACAGTGAAAAGCAAACAGTGCAAATTTAGTTCTTGGTTACTGTAGTGTTAACGAAGGATAATTCTGTTGATTTTCATCCCAGTTATTCTGAATTAATGTATCTAGTGAGGGCAGAACCTGACCCACTCTGCTTTGATGTGTGCTCTGCTCTGTCAGGAGCTGCTAGGTTCTTTTGAACAGATGCCTGTATTCTACTGATACGCGGGGTCATTAAAAAGATCAAGATGACCAAGCCTGAGACATTCGGATAGCTGCAGACAGCTGTGCTTTGCCTCTGCAGTCTACACAGGGGTGGATTCTCTATGAATTTTCCCTCTGAGGTTAGCTGTGTGTGGGAGCATTTTGCATACTGACCACTGCCAAGCCTCAGCCCGATGGCTGGATGTACGAATCTGGGCAAAGATGACAAGTTACAGCTCTTTCTCAGAAAGCAGTGGGTTCCCATGTATCATGTTGGAGGAAATCCATGCAGGGCTTTTGTTAGGCAGGCTCTGAGAAAGTTGCAGGGCTTTTCCCAGAGAGACAAGGCAGCAAATAAATAGTTGCTGAGTGTATTGTTTCTGTACTTAAAAAGGTTTGGTGTTTAGTGTTCTGTAAGTACAGGACTTTGCAGTTTACTGCTACCACAGCAAAGCAGCTGGTCACCAAGTAGCTGAGTCAATGTTAGATAGCCTGCAAGGCTTCCTTCCAGATATTTTACGGAGGAGTTAAAATTGCACAGGATACTGAGATATCCTCAAGTGATTGCAATGAATACCAACTATCAACTTAATCAGGAAATAATACTTCAAATGTTGCCAAGTTGCTAACAAGAAACTTCTCTGGCCCTCTGGCAAAGAGGACAGTTATATCTTACTAAGAACCAAATGTTTAATTCTACCTGTTCAGCTTTGTTTTCGTGCTTTTTTTAATCTCTTTACTGCTGTTATAAAGTACCTTAATTTAGCATATGATTCAGTAGATTCTACCAACGTGCATTTGTTCATTTTGTGATTTTTTTTTCTTCTTTTAAAGTCTATTGGAGATAAAGGGAATTGCATGTGAATGATGTTATTACTCACATACAAACACATATATAAGCAGAATAGCATCATTTAGCACAGTAAATATGGGATTTGTTCCTCAGTACAAATGAGGGTCTTCAGCTAAATTTAACTCAAAACATTGAATACTTCAAATGAGAGCAGAATAAAGCCGTACTTCACTATTAAGATATAGTGAAGCATAACCTGCGTTTTTTTAAAAGTCATTACACACTTGGGATCTTTTCCAGCTGTATTTCCTGATTCAAGAAATCTGTTGGTAAAGGCAGTAGAATGGGCTCCGAAGAGCAGGGCTAACTGCAGCCATCATCTAGATGTGGGCTGGCAGACCTACTCGGCTGCGACTTCTCCATGTGACCCAAGACACAAGCGTTGCCTTCAGTGGTGCTGTGGGGTGGGAGGAAAGGCTATCACACTTCCCCCAGTGAATCCATTCCAGCTGAAGAGCTAACAGCCCAGTGATGAAACTGGGCCACGTTTAAAGTGCTGCGGTGGAATCCTGTGAGATGGCAGCTAAATAGCTTTTTTTTTCATTTGGACCTGCACAGTTTTCCAGAAGAGAAGAAGGGCAAAGTAGACTGACATTTGATCCTTCTCTTGGAAAGCCTCTTTCATTAAGTGACTGCTGATAGGAAGAGTCATTCAACAGTTGACAGTTGCAGACAGGTCTCTGGAAAGGCTGTAGACCAAACTGAACTTGAAGCCTACAGAGCCAAGGATGGGACGCAGGTGTAGGCATGCTGAGGTAAAGCCTTACAGGACAGTACTTGTCAGTCAGACCGGTGTGCCACTTGCGTGTCTTGTCCACTCTGCAGCCGGGCAGGTAAAACTGTCTGATCTTTAGAAATGTTGCAGTAATTTACATTTATGGCAAACTGTGCAAGTAGTAGTCATTGCAGGGGATTTTTTTTTAATGAATTTCTTGCCATTCACAGTTTAGGAGCTTGTATAAGTATGTAACATGCACTATGCTTCTTACATTCAACAGTAATTCTCTTTGAAGATAATTGCAGTAAGGCATAAAGATATACTTCATTGTGGCAGAATTATCCTTGACCTGTAATAAAAGAAGTGAGGTTGCAAGGGTTGTTTTTTCCCCCAGAAAACAAATACACTAAGAGGTATTTCAGAATTCCTGTTTCCAGCATTCCTGACCTGCCCCCCATTTCTTTGGCCTTACGCTTCCATTTGGAATCTCTCCATTGTTCAGTAGCATTTTCCTTCTCCTCTTGTATGCTTTAAGATTGCCAAGATAAGATATTTTAGATCAGGAAAAGTTAGAATGTGTACAGTTTTTCATATATATTAATGTTTGTAAATTTAAATGTACAATGCTACATACTCTAACATACCTAATTACATACCTAATCGTTTAGGTTGGAAAAGACCTTCAAGATCATCAAGTCCAACTTTTAACCTATGTATCTATATTTTCCTACTCGGTTGCACAGATTGAGAAATCAGTGTTTGTGAAGTGACACTGCGTGTGTAATTGTGACCTAATGTAGCAAAATATAACATTCTTGCTGTATTTCTCGGCACTTACATTTAATTGTAACCATAACACTGTATAATGAATCTATTAATTTAATTTCCTAAGTGCAGGGACTGCACTAAAACATACTCCCCCTCTTGCTTCTGTGTGCCCTTGCCACTAGGCAACAGTCTTTTTCCAGGTTGTATTCTCCTTGTCTGGTAAAAAGGGCTGACAAATAGATGCTGGGTGTGTGTGTGCGTGCATGCACATGTGCATGTGTTTACTTTACTCTCATTTAGAGCCATTAAGAACTTGATCCCACAAGGTTCTGAGCATTTTTATTTCCTGCTGGCTTTTCAGGGGGAACACCTTGTAGAAGGCATTTGGCCTTGATCATATAATCCATTGCAGAAAAACAAAAAGAGGTGGGGGTAGGAGAGGAGATGGGAGAGGCGAGCAGAGGAACATGACCAAAAGCACTGAATCCATCATTCTTCCTTCTGTCTGTCCAGTGTGTTTGCTGCCATTAGATTCACGACAGCCAACCAGTTTGGAGACAGGACTTCAAATAGGTTAATAGGTGTGCATGGCTTTTATCTATCACTGCCCTCTACTGAATAGTATATGAGATATGATATTTCAGCTATCTGTTTGTAATAATTTCAGTCTTGAGGTATCTGAGACTCCATTAGCTCAGACAGTAGAGGTCACATACCTCTGAACATCTTTAATTCTGTGCGGGAAGTGATATACAGCCTTCTGTCATCTAATGCAAAGGCATGGGGCTTGGAGAAAACACTCCTACTAATGTTAAAATAGCAACAGAGCTTAAACACCTTATATTCCATGCTTGTAGAATTAATAGCTCTCAAGTCAGCACATGAAATGTATACTTAGCTTTAGGAAATGGATGATCATCATCAACTCTTGTCACATACAAATAAAAAAAATATTAAAAAAGCACTGGGCAACCTGTAAGTAAAACCCAGTTTAATTTTCATGTAATCTTCCTGTCCATAAGAAGTTATTTTAGTAAATGAAAAAGAGCAGCAGTTGTAGCTTTTAATTTCTTTGCCTTTAAGAATTCATGGCAAAAGTTGTATTTGTGTTGTTTTTTAACCTCCGACATGAACTAAACAGTGACTGGAGCTAGATATGGTCTAGGTTTCTCTCAATTATTGGGGGAAAAAAACCCCTCTTTTGGGCTGTCTCACTATTTCATCAGCTTTCCCTTTAACTAAAGCAAGGGACACAGTTTCATGGTGAAACAGAAAGCAGCAAGAGAGCTTAACAGGGCCCTCCAGGTAACATGAAAGACTGCCTCAGTCATCCTCTGTCTTGTTACTCTAAACACCAACTGCATTGTCTCGAGTCGTTTTCCCTTGCGGGAACACTTAGCCTTACCAAACACAGCTCAGCCTTACAGGTACATTCCCACCAATTAAAGAGGAGGGGTTCCTCACAAGTCCTGCCAATGCACCCACCTAGCTTGAGCAAAGATTGCCAAGTACAACAAACAGTGCCAAAGCGTGTGGTGGTTTTGGGCTCCGCTCCAAGGGGACCAAGATGAGACACTCAGTCACAGTTTAGCCTTTACATAAAGCCAAATCTTTGTGTATTCCTCTGGATTAAACTTGGAGCCATCCTCATAATGTAATGGAGCTATACCTGGGCGCCTGCTGGCCTCTTCTGCTGGCAGAGCTCCACCCTGGGAGAGACTGAGCAGCGGTGCATGCTTCTGGTTGAGACTTAGTTTGGGGGTTGCCAGTTAGGTTGTCAGGTCTGGTTTGTGGCAATCAAAATTGAGATTCTCCTCCCAAGATTTTCAGCTGTGAAGTGTATGAATTTGAGGCCTTGCAAAACGCCAGCCTCCCAGAAGACAGAAAATAGGTACCTTCCAGTCTTGGATCTAATAAAGAACTGAACCCAGAGGGTGGGGTTTGGATAAAGGTTCAGATCTGGATTCCCTGTTTAGTTTCAGCATTGTGGTTTTGGACCATCAGTAGTGGTAACATACAAATGATTTTTCACTCTAAAGAGCACAGTAAAATGCTATTATACTTGCTAATCTCCTTTCTTATATCTTGCCAAGTGAGGACTGCTATGCTGCAGCAATATAGCTGGCATAGTGGAGGTACCTGTGTTTTTGACACTCTTTGTTCGTGGTGGAATGAGGACAGTTTTCTGTACACAGTATTCTGCCCTCCCCTTAAAACATCTGAGTCACACAGCTGTTTCCCAGTTAAATCACAGGCTCAATCTGACTGTACATTAAGTTGTGTTATGCAACACAGGCTGCCAAGCTTGGCCAGTGATACAAACTGCACAGAAAAATCTGAAGATGGACAAAATCCCTTGAGGTGGGTTTACTCCTCTTTGTGCCAGTGACACACTTCCATTATAAGGTTACCCTGCCTTGGTTTGCTAAGATGCTTCGTCACCATTATGGGTCGTTGCAGTAGGGTCTGTCAGACCCTTTAAAATCTGCTTGTATCTCTGTACTAGGGCCCATGGCAAAAGCTGCTTACACCACAACACCTTGGGTTGCTGTAGCCATGAACCTGCCCTGGCCAGACTGTTCTCTCTTAGTGCTGCTGCTGCATTTAGACCCCCAACAAAGAGGAAGGCTGTGGGTGCTTTCCACTGCTGCAGCCTCTCCCTGCTTTGCTGGCAGAGGCTGCGTGTCCTGGTTTACGTTGGCAGAAGCCAGCATAGCTCAAGGATGAATTTAGCCTTTGGCACTCCTTGGAGAGCTGACTCAGATGACTGCACATGAAAACTACAAGCTGGTCTCTTATTTAATTCTCCTGGATGTTCAGTCTTTTATTTTTTATTATTTTAATTTTTACTTTTTATAAAAGTATTTTTGTGTTCACCAGGAGAGATTTGCTGTTGGACTCCCTGGGATGTTCTGGAGTTATTACAAGAACGGAGTAATAATAGTTTTCATAAATATACTGCACCTTATCCCAAAGGATCTCAAGTCCTACACAAAAAATAAATTCAGCCTGATCATTGGGCCAGCTGACAGATAATGTTGTTTATCTTGTATATGAGAAAAGGAAGGTATGGAAATTTTAGGTGATTTGCTCAAAAGTGCATGGCAGATCCATTTCGGAACTAGCATAGAAGGTAAATATCACAGTTCCTTCCTCTGAAAACTGTGGGCAAAAGGCTGACCTCTGGAGCCAGGATTTCTTTTCTTTTGCCAACAACTGCCATGGATCACGTTAAGGCGTAACTACATCAGTTTGTGTCTTGGACATCTTTTGAAATTGATTACCTCAGAATTTCAGCTCATATTTTGAATTTAGCATCCTCCTGGTCTCCGCTTTGAGAGGGGGAACCTTGAAAATGGGGGCAAAGTATAGACTTAGAAGGTAGAGTAACCTCCATAGCAGCGATACCTAGGGACCAGCTCCAGGAACATACCTATGCTGCTCAATGTGCTATTGTTAGTGTCCAGTGCTGCTGGGGGCCTGAGACACAATATCCTGCAGTGGGAAGAAGTGATTTGAGTTCAGCCAACCTGTCTGAACAGATACGGGGTGTCTGCTGGGTGTGTGTTTGGGGCTCTCAAGGAGGAGAAAGCAACCCCTAGGGCCAGAAACACAGCTAGAAGGGAACCTGCAGTTAAGTGTCAAATACCCTTGAGTTTAAGCTGGTGGAGACTTGTGCTGTCCCAAGCAGGGGACAGGGTCACATCGTATGCATGTTATGGCACTTGGGAGGCTTACACATTCCATATTAGGAGGTATCTTTTCAGCAACCAAGCACTATCTGTGCCTTGGTCTTCATAGAGGCTAAGACTCCTTGCACTGTTTCTGCTCACTTGCAGTTTTGCAGCGCGCAGCACATTCCTTAGATTTTGAGGCAGAAATATTGGAGTTTGTCTTTCATACTGTGTGAAAACTTTGGCCTTGGAGAGACCGCTAGACAAGGACAGGAGGAAACAAAGAAGAGATTTGCTTCCGAAATAAAATTCCACTGCCCTCGCTGCCATTTGCCCACGAAATTGCTTCCTGCCAACTCTGCATCTGACGCACAATTTATATCGGAAGCAGAATTGGTTGGGGCAAGTTTGTGATTGTAGCTGGCATTTCTGTCATGCCTCATGCCGAATGCACAGCCTCTCCCTGCATCCCGGGTGTCTGAGCACATTAGGTACATTGCGGGGAGGAGGGCCTCGGAAGTGAATGCCAGAGGAGGAGAGCCACAGGGCAGATGATTGCACAGACTCAGTGAGCAGAGTTCACTGTTCCTCTTCTTGGGTGATCAGAAAAGGTGGAGGACAGGCTATTGAAACTGCGATGCAAATGTCCGAGACATTATTTGCTAATATCATCTATGACAAAATCTAGCTACTAATGTGAGATTTCGCTACAGCTATAAAAGATTTTTTTTTTCTAGATTGGTCTCACATGCTACATGCAAATAATCAACTTTAAAACAAAAAAACCCAACAAATTTAACTAATAGAGGAAACCGAAATCACTGGATTAATTTGCAGTGGAGGGACTATATTAATTGTTCTAATAACATTTGACTGAAGAATTACCCTGCTGCTCAGTAGTGCTGGGTTTTGTTTCTTAATCCAATCACCTCATGACTGCTCTCTAAGCCTTCTCCTTTCTTTTCTATTCTTAACATGCAATTAAAGTGAAACTCCCCTGTATTATCACGGCAAAAAACATTAAAATGAAGCACATGCCTTTCAAATGTCAATGCTTTGCTTACTCCTATCAGTTAAATGGTATTGCTCTGATAATTTAGTTTTCATTGGACTTAAGACAGCACATGATTTGTCCCCTTAATAGTAGAAGATGTTCAGTAATGACTAGATATGATTTTGCTTGTCTCTGATATCAAGGTGATTTAAGTAGCCATGCAGGTCTCTTAGTGCATCCACTGAAGAAAACACAAATGAGCATGTGGAAGCTGCTAAGCTACAGAAATCTGTCCTTTTGGAAGTTCCCAGCTTTCTTCCACTTTTATATTTCAATATAAATATAAAAGTCCAAATGAATTGGACAAAAGAAATGTACTTTCAAAACAAAATAGTTTTAATTCAATGATGAAATAAGTGATTAATTCCAACTTTTCAATGAGCTCCTTTAATGTCATGCTACCAAAACATTTGGTTTTGCTAAGTTTCATTAAAACTCTTCCAATTAAGAAAGTTTTTGACACTTCTCTGAGCTGCTTTAGAAACTTAGTAAAAACTCTGACTGAGTCCTATTGCTCATGAAATTTGAACAAATGGCAGTAGCTGGATCCTAGGCAGGCCATACTGCCAAACTGCATATATATTTCTTCACAGCCCAATCAGCTGTGACTTAGACCTCAGTGGGCTTTGGATCAGGCTCTTTATGTGTGTTAATTCAGTGCAGCAGTGCCTTTGCTCCCTCTGAGCAGGATTCTTTAAAGATGATTGTACACTATGAAGCTGGCCAGATGCTGTGATTTTTGTGATGAGGATAAATATCCAGTAGGAATTAAGGTGGATTAGTCAAACTACCTTTATATACTTGCCAAGGTTTCAAAAGTGAAACGCTGCCACTAAGCCACAAGACCCTTAGCACAAGCAGCACCATGCTACTGTAACTGGTATTTAAATGACTGTAGTGGGAGGTATCTCCTAATAACCATATTACTAGTGCAGAGTTGCTTAATGACTTCACTGGCAAATAGATAATTAAACCATTAAACACTATAGAACTGAAAATTGTGTCCCCAGCGAACTTCAATGTTGTCTGTCTCCTTAATGGACTGTGAAACCCAAGCCTGGATCTGAATCACTTATGATGTGAAGTGGAAAGAAGCATAGGAGAATATGGATTTAGATTTTGCAGCTTGAGCTATTCTTCCGATTAGTCAAGTCTGAGTTATCTACTTTGCAAACACACATGTAGGTGTTTACACAAGAACAACAAAACTCTATCAAGTCTCGAACTATGAAGGGGATTCTGTGTATATAGTTTATCTTCCATTTCATAGGAGAGTGATATGGAGTTCAATAGGAAGATACTGTGAGAAATATAATTCTAGTAGACTTCTGCTTTTGGATTTATGGACACAAAATTTCTCACACTGTGGAATTTTTGCAGCATTTATGTTAGGTGCGTTTGTATCCTGAGATAAAGCAGAAACTAAGTTCTGAAACTGGCCAATTTCCTCACTGGAAGAGAAGGGGGGTGTCTCTGTGTGTGTACACTTAGAATGGGAAGAGGTGGATGCTTTAGTGAGGTCTCCAGTACTACGAACTTAAGGCATGTATCTTTTTTATCTTGAAAACTTAAAGAACATAAACAGCATCAAGAATGGCAAATATCTTGGATCTCAGATGGCAAGATTTGCAGTAGTAGTTCTTTTAAGGAAACGAGAAGCCACAGATTTGGTCAGTAAATGCTATGTCATAGGAACCTGTGTTATTTAATGTACATTTCTGTTCTAGTATATGCATGCATCTTTTTCTGTAGGCTAAAATTAAGCATTTTGATACAGAGATAAAGCAGACTGCAGTGTTTGTAAGATTAGAAGACAAGGTCGTCAGGCTACAGGGCGTCTTCAGTTTCATCCTCTGAAAATAAGTGAGCATATTAAAAAGCTATGGGAGAGATTTTATAAGTGAGTAAATCTGACTTCTACAACAAGACTTTTATTTCTTGTCACCTGTCTGGTTTTATTAGATTTTTCAGTTTTCAAATACCATTTTAAAAAAAAAAGAAAGAAAACCCTCTGAAGAGGACCCTTGCCTCTAGCAGGGAGTATAATCTCCCTGTTTCTCTCTTTCTCTCTCTTTTTCTCTCTCATTATACGCTGGCATGAACACTCTGACATTGCTAATTGCCTCCACATTACACTGGCTGAATTCCAACAGTAGTGGCATAAAAATTAATGAACAAGACAGAGCTCACACATAAGGAACATATGGTGCAATAGCGGTCAATTGCATTCTAGTTTAAAATAATGTCTTGAGAGAGTCATGATCAAAGCAGTTTCACAAAATGAAGAAGGCCAGATTCTCCTTGCACTGTATATCTATGCTACCTCGCTGTCCTCAGTGAGAGTGCATATGTGAACATGAAGATTCCCCAAACTGTAAATAGAGAATGCCAAAAAGTTGTTTCTTTTTCAAATATAATAGGAGTCTCCTCCACCATTCCTATTGTGAAAAATACTGTGAGTCAATTTTTCTCTGTGAAGCAAGGCTAGGGAAAAAAACGTTCTTAGAAATGGAGAGAATTCTTCAAAGATTTTATCATTATCTCTGCTAACAGTGTCTTCACAGAGCGAGCTATGCAGTTTACAGAAAGGTGACACACAGTTATTTCCCATTATCCTAAAATGTGCAATTTAAAGTTAACATGAGTTGTTTTTATCTGTGTATATGCTTCACACAAAATCCAGATTTTGAAGCAATTAAGATAGTGTTAATACAAGGTACTCTCAAGATTCTTTCAAGTTGAAAGCTTGCTTAAGATTAATGTTAAAGTTCAGGTTTTATTCTCTTGCCAAAGTATATGCTAGGTAACCTCTTGTTAACATTAATGGGAGTTAAATATTTGCACTCAGAGGAAAATAGACCCCAGTTGTGATACAAACTATGGTTATATTATGTAATATAAATAAACATTGCTCATTTAATGACTTTTACTGCCTTATTATGGAACAAACTGTCACAATAGTATTGCAAGGCTTTATGATATAAATTACTGATTTTTATTGTGCTGGTGATTTCCTATCATTATAAATGTATAAATGAGGTGTTCTTTGTCTCATGAGATTTGAACACTAACTTTAACTTATATGGGCCAAGTCTTTCAACAGTTTAATGAATGACCCAAATAAATCACTGTATCGGTACAGTACTTCATATACAAGGAGGGGAGCTTTATATCACTTCACTATCTGTATCCTCAGCCAAATGAGGTACTTTGGTCTGTACCCCAGGCTAGAGCAGCCTGGGTGTTGCCCAAATGGAAGTGTGGCTGCAGATGGCCCTGCTAGGTCATTACAGCCACTGGAGAGAGCTGGAATGCAGAAATGCTCAAGCCACGTCCCCAACATGCCTCCTGCTACTCTGCAGGAATTTCCTTGGGGCTAACTCACACTGGCTCATAGCCATTTCTACTTCAACTCCCAGCAGGATAAAGAATAGGTAGGACAGATTATTGGGGCAGTGGGAATGAATGGCAGACGGTTCTTCACCTATCTGGATAAGATTCTCATTTGTATTTGATTTTTTCTCATCTACTTAAAGTATTTCTCAAAGAATTACTGAAACATCCTTTTAGTAATCCTGAAGTAGCAATTGCTTCTCATCTGGATTTTCTGTATATGATATAATATTGATTTCAGTTGAGCTTTTATTTACTTATTTCGAGGTTAAATAAAATACTTGCTTTTCCATTTTTGACATAGTTTTGATTTTTGCTTAAGACACTACAAATTATATTTTAAAAGGAAAATCATACAATAGCTGAGAGCTGAGTTCAATGCAGTACAGTGGCTTCAGCATAACCCTTTCCATTTACAATGCAATTAGATGTTATTCTACTGCAATTAATGGGCCAAATGACACTCCAGTTATTACAATAAGTTTCCTGATATAAATCTGAGAACTCTGATTGATACTAAAACTTCTGGAAATGCCCATGTTCGACACAGATGCAACTGGGAGAGAAAAATATCAGCTGAGTTGCTGTTTCTGCTGCTGTTGGTTTTGGCCCACTGTGTCTTGGTCTATATATGAGGAAGCAGCCTCTCTCTCTCTTTTCTCCCTTTTCATAAAAAGAAGGCAAAGGGTACCAGATGGCATGTGTTACAGAGCTTTCCCTTCTAGCATAGAATTTATTTCCAAGATGTAAAATTGTGAGGATTCCTTCAGTCATCCCCCTAGAGTCACAGGTTTGGTATCTCGCCAATGGCATGTAATACACTTCCTGGCATGCTGTAGAAGAAGTAAAATTAGTTCAGAACTTCACTTTACAGTTGAGGGGGTTTTTACCGTGTTATTTGAACATGCCTGGAAAAGGATCAGTGTTTAAGATTTTTTAACCATTTCATTTCTGAGTTAGCCATAGCCTCCCACCCTGGTTGTAGATTGTCAAAATATGTGAACACTTTGAGTCTGGTTGCTTAATGCCATGTGCAAGTATCACTCATGCTTTGTTCCATTTCCTTGGTACAGACTACAGCATCGGGAGGGAACTGGAAGTGATATTAGGAAAAATCTTTAATATATATAGCTTTTCTTACAAAAAAAAATTACTAGTAAATTTTATTTTTCAGGAATTGGAGTTTCCAGGTGTAGTTTCAGGATTGTTTTTGTAGACAGAAGAGAAAGAAAACAAACTACAAAATACAAGTGAGTGATTATTGTAGGCTGTTTTCCTTAATAAGATTTTTAAGGGAACTTAAAGCCATGTCAAAAAAATCCTCATGAAACAGTTGTCACAACCCAGTGATTAATACATATAAAGAAATATTTCTCTGGTTTGCAAATTTGGGTGCAATTTAACAAGTTGAGTGTCAAAAGAAGGTTTATCTCAAGGGGCTTCAGCAAAAACTTTGTTTAGCTATTGGGACATGACAATGAAATTCTTTGGCATTTGCCTCTTGAAGGCTTTTTTCTTTTTCTTTTTTTTTAAATTCTGAGTTTTGGTACATGGGTGTGAGTATTTGTTTAGTGTTATGAGGAAAACTTCCTGGGTTTGTTTTTTTGCTATATCTCTCATACACTCCCTTGCCAATTTATGGGTGCGCTGCACTGTTATCTCAAGAACAATACACATCACACTGTATCCATGTAGTTGAGCGCATGTTTATACAAAAAAGGAGATTGTTTCTGTCTTGTTATAATCCATGTTTGTACAATTCTTTCAATGTCTTTAATTGTTTTGAACTCTAAAATGAAATGACTTCTAGATAAAATGAGCTTTCAGCTCTCTCCTTTTGTGACAGATTCCAGAGCATCTCTACCTCAAGGCACGTTTGGTCACCATTTTGCCTTTGTGACCCTTCCTAACCTGTACCACTCAGCAGGCTAGCACTAATGTCAGTACTGTTTACTTGGGCAAGACTGATAGCATCCAGGTGGAGTTTCCAGTCCTCTTCTCCCCCTCCCTTTCTCTTTATACAGCCATGGAATGCATACCCTAACCAAAAAGTCAAGCAGCAGGCTATTTTGCAGATACGCCAGGTCTTTGTTTTACAAACTAGTTAACATTGTCATTTTCTTTTGCATAAACACAGGACAAAGCCCCAAGTCAGTGGGAAATGGTCTGAGGTATACTAAGGATCTGGCTTGCAAATCTGCATTTTTCCCTTTATTTGACCTTTTCCAAATACCATTTCTTTACACTTTGCAGTGAGCTTGTAATCCTCACTTCTCCCTAAAGTACTAACACCAACATGTCTTTATTTAATTGATTTAATTACTTGTATGCTGGTTTAGTGATACCAGCTTACTCAAATGCCCTTTCCCTGTGTTTCTTTCATTGTTTACGGATTTCACCTAGATGAACAAGGTTATGCAAATTAGTATAAATCAGTCCACTTACAACTTCTGATGCTTATGATTAAATACTGAATTACTGTCCTCAACTGCTGAAAGCTGCACAGTTCTTCTCCCTTCTGAATTGAAGACTGGAATGTAATTATTAACAATTAATAATAGATCATTAGAAATATTCTGAAAGTATCCACAATTGAACTGTAAAAGCGGTGCAACTGACCAGAATCCTACAGAGTACTGCAGCAGCACCTGTCAGAGAAAGAATATTTAACAGCAAGTGCTTGCCTGCCTCTCAGCTCCTCCAGCCAGCGTAAAAGCAGGATAGGACAAGTCCCCAGTCATGTCTTTAGGGACAACCTTTGCAAAGAGCTTCAATACCATTAGCATGGCAAACTGTGCTGGGTACTTCTCATAGTCAAGTACAGGAAGTCCAGTGTAACCCCACTGCTCAGCTGAGGTTACATTTCTTTAATGCACGGAAAGCAGGAGTCTGCCACTGAAATGCGCTGTGAGTCTCCATCCTTTGGCTCCAGTTGTAGAGCTCATGCTCTTACCTCATTTCCAGATAACAGCTAATATGATAGCTGTTTTCAAAACCTTTAACCGAAGTTTGATGCTGATACCCGTGTAGGTTTGCTGGGCAAACGAACAGATGCAGCCCACTGAATTTTAGAGAGACGTAGCTGAATAAATTTTTTGCCCATTCAGAAAAGATGGATTTTGTCAGCAGGTGAAAATCTCTTGATATGAAGGGGTTTAAACATATATTTTGTCTCTGCCCATTGGTCTTGAGAGTGGTGACTTCCTTTTTCCTGATTGTAGGAGTGGTGTGAAGCACTCTGTCCTTCTGTGCTCACCTATTAGTGCTGCAGCATCTTTGTAACTCTGAATGAGGGTTTGTGCACTGATGACCTGATGGTGAGATGGGTGTCCTCTTCCACTCAGTGGGTGAGGTTAACTTTTTAATTCTCTGTGCGGTAGTCAGGAGTAACAACAATTACTCGGTGTTCGAACAAATCACAAATTTACTGAAAACTCAGCAGAACTACAAAAGATAGAGGCTTGGTGAAAGTTATAACAATACTTAAAACTTAGTGGAACTATGAAAGATGGCTTAGCAAAACTTGTAACAATATTACCCTAATGTGCCAAAAATTTAGAGACAAAGAGAGTGACAGAGGAAAGGAGAGAAAGAGAGGGAGGAAAAGAGGAAAGATATCATCACCCCTGGATCCAGCGATGTTCTCTGCTCATAGTGGTAGTCCTCAGGTGGCAGGCACATGCCAAAAACTTGTTTCCTCTTTTTATAACCCAATGTGCCTGTCCCATAGGTGGGGGTCTGTCATCATTGAGCAGGCGCAGTACGTGCTTAGGAAATGAGTAGGTGGGTTGTGGAGGTCTTGGAGGTCTCTCAGTCCTCCTCACTTTGAGGTTGACCAAGTTGATGACCTTTCACAGGCACACACGTGCAGAAGACAGATGGTCTTTGTATGCATGTTTCAGGAATAGGGGAACGGGCTCGCAAGATGGTATCCTGCCTCCGCAGGTTCTGTCCTTGGTCAAGACGGATGTTTGCGACATTCCCTTGTTATCAGTTTATCCCTGCTTATGTCAAGATGGATGCTTGTGACATTCACTCGTTATCAGACCCTTACAGATGGTACTAAACAAAGTACCCCCAGAACCCCCAATTTCCCTTAAGTTTAAAACTGGAGAACAGCAAAATATCAGTGACTTTGTTTCTGATTAGAGTTGCAGAGCTGACTTTAATATAGGTGAGTCCTTCATTGTCTGTTATATATTAGTTTGGGATTCTGCTTGTTTAGAAGCTGAAGTTCCCTGCAATAAGATGAAAACCTGTTTATTGTGCCTGTTTTCTTGTGAAAGTGAGTCGCAGCTAGTTTTGTTATCTTATGGCAGTTGATTGAAATATTGAGCAAGAACTTCTGTTTGAGAAGGTTCATAGATAGCATTTGTGGATTTGTTATAAAATGCCCATCTAAGAAAACAATGAAGATATTCAAAAGTCTCAAATCAAAACTCATTTGCCACAGAATATCAATGTGTCCTGTTATTTACTGTACCTTTGTGCAGGAACATAGTCACTGTTGCTGCTTTTATCACTGATAACATATGGGGATCTAATTTTAAATGTGCTTTAAAGGGAATATAAACCAAGAAATCTAGTTTTATGACATTACCTTGATTTGGTAGTGTTTTCTCCAATATGTTTGGAGGCAAGAGAGAGGGAAGGGTGGACAGATGATGCTTAATGAAGCTAGTCTTCCTAGGCTCCATGTACTAACATTTCTGTAGAGAACTGTGCAGAGCTATGCAGAATATCTGCATTAGGCTCCTGTTTCAAAATGTGCAGAAGGAGTCTTTCCCTCTGCGCTGAAGACAGAGGAAGCTTGGAGAGAATAGTCTTTTGGAATACCCTCTACTGATGCTTACTAATTATCAGAGAAGTCAGGAAACTTTTGCGCTAAAACTCAGTTTACTCGAGTTTTTCGTTCTTTTGAGCTTATGGTTTTCAAAACTTGACAAGAGGTTAACTCATGGAACAATAGCACTAGACTACCTGGCTCCAAAACAGCCCTTAGCAGTGCAGCCCCAGGTATTCTCCTGCTTCTGCGACTAGGGCAAACCCCAGTCTGCAGGCAATAGGGAGGACAGAGAGGGAATCACCTGCCTGTAGTCGCACAATTGTCTGGCAGAAGGTTGGGGCTAGAGTCCAGGTCTCTCAAGTCCGAAGTCAGCATTCAGCTCATCAGGCCAAATTCCCTGAAAAACTGTATAATAAATATATGTAAGTCCAAAGGTATTTGAGCTTAAACTTGCATCATAAGGTCTTGCTTTGTTATATAAAGAATTGTTCAAAAACTTTAGTTCTTGAGTGCTACTGAGTGAATGACCTTTTTACGTGTAAGATTGATTCAGACAATGTTTCTGCATAAGTTAGGTGGCTACTTGCAATGCTAAAATGGACACTTTCTCCAAAGATAAGAAATGTCTGGCTTCATTGCTACCTCAGGAATTAAAAAAAAAATATTAAAATTACACCAATAAAAAGGTCTTGCATCATGCCTAAGGTCATTAGCATCTGGCTTTGGGAAGCTGCCAAAGGGAATGAATTTCAAAGGCTGAGACTATTAGTTGAGAGCCTGCCAGTCCCAGGAGACCTTACCTCAGTCTTAGAGCAAGAGCTTCCTGGCAGATCTTAATAGCTGTGACAGTACTTTCAGTGTGAGGATATGACTTATGATTGAATCTAGAACTACTCAGGGCTTGGAAGAAACTTTTCTAGCACAATGAATGGCTCCAGGAAGTCACCTGAACCCAGCGAACGGCCTGCATGCAGGTGTTGCCTGCTCAGATAGGTTCTCTCTGCTCCGGGGGAAAACAGATGCTTTTCTGCACCTGCTCTACTTTCAGCCCAGCTAAGAAGAATGCACTGCATTAATCTTGTATAGAGGTGACCAAAGCAAGGTGAATCTGCATGGTCTCTTCCCCAGCCATAAACAGGCAGCTCTCTAGATGAGCACTGTTGTATATAACCCCCTAAGCCAAGAATAGGCAGTGCATATGCAGAGCAGGCATTGCTCTTACTCAGTCCTCCAAATACTTTTCCAGCCAAAACCCCCAATCTTGTCTAGCTAATCTGAAATGAGTCATAGTCAGATTGTTTCGTAAAGTCCCCTGCCTTCGTCAGGCACTGAAAAATGGATCTATGGTTGAACGTTATCTGCTTGTTAATGTGACACTGCAGATCAAAATAGGTGCCCATGCCTTCCAGCAGCCTTTACAGACACAGCAGTGAGGACAGAAGAATGCAGACTGTTCTGGGGTACAAACAGCTGCCCAGGGGTGTACTTTGGAGCACATCCATTCATTTTAAAAGGGGAAAGTGTGTGTGTGTGTGTGTTTTAGCACATAAATAAAACCAAAAAGAACTTTTTGGCTGAGAGGCATGCAGGAAGTGAACTTCCAAAAAAACAAAGCAAACCTGCAAGTCAAATGCATCACTAGTTTAATTCCTTTTCTTCAGTGCTTTTTGTCCCTTTTTCAGTATGCTTTTGTAGTCAGTGTCAGTTATTGTCTCCAGACATTAAAAAGCTGGTGTCCTCACCTTATTACTGATGGAAATGTGAAATGCATTGATTACAATGGAGAGAGTCCTTGGTTTCTTTTAGAGATGGTAAAATAAGTGAGCATAAGCACAAAGGTATGTAATGGTTCACCAAAACCTGCCTTGCTTCACTTGCAAGTTCACCGTCCTGTTGTTCTCACCTGTTCTTAATAGATCATTGGTAACCCAGGTGTAATTGAAAGAAGTGCCTAAAATCACTTGCATGGCTATCTAAGTGGTCAAAGAAACATGTGGCATTTGTTCCAACAGTGTATTGGTGTTGCTGTACATAGAGACGAAATATATCTTCTAGATATAAAAAACATCATTGTTTCACAGAGAGAAAATGTTGGCATTTAAAACTTAACCTGTGGCTCATCACTCTTCTACATGAGATCATTGAACAGAAGAATGAATTTCACAAAACATAGTACAGATAATTTTAAACCAGGATGGATTACTGTCTTGCTTTAACCTCAGTAATGATGACTGGAAACTGTTCCACAACGTAGAAGTGAAAGTTGATGGGTCTCACTTCAGTTTGCATATGGATGCAGTTTAGTTCTCATGTGGGAAGGTGTGCACATCGCTGAAATTGCCATCTTTTTTTTTTTTTCTGTTTTTTGGGGGTTTTTGTTGGTTTTGTTTGTTTTTTTTCTTTCTGGTAAATGAGCAGCAGGATCAGGGAAAGCAAGGATTTGAGTGAGCTGTGAAAAGAGAACATGGTTTTTCTAGAGTTGGTCTCTCCAGAGCTAGATTTGGGTGGTAAGTGGGACAGGGTGGGAAAATGTACATACCTAGTCGCTGTCCGCAGACCCCTCAAATGTCTGTTTGATGCCTTTCCTCAACAGCTAAAATAAGACATAATTTTAAATACCTGCTTGCATGGGGCCTGTGGATTTTGTAGTCTGAGGAGCCAGAAAATTTTTTGCAAGTAGTAGAGAAAACCTTTCGTTCGTATGGTTGAGGTTTGTTTTTTAATTGCAGGTTCAGTGACATCCTTTGTGCAGTTTCATCTGTAGGGTGAAAATTTAAAAGTGATACACAAGTCACTTAAGTATTTTAAAAACATTAACAATCTTATTATGCTTAAATTTAACTTTAAAGAAACTGTCTGAATCTGAAATAAAATACTTCTGACACAGATTGAGCAGTTTGACCTAAAATAAAATTTTGAAGAGTTGCTCAAATATTTTTTTCTGAATTGTACTTGGAAAATAACTTGGCAATCTTTTTACTGTTGATATTAAGTGAAACTCAAGTTAATTGTTTTTAAAAATGCAATGATTATAAATTAAGAAAAAACCCTCCATAAATACTAATAAGTAAGTTAAAAGGAGCTCAGTGCAAATGTGAATTCTGCTATGCAGCCCTAACTTATTGGTGCGAGGTACTGGCATTGGTAATTGGGTGTATTTTTGCCTAAAGCATCGCAGCAGAGTGCCGGACCTGGTGTCCCCTCGGTGCTCCCTAGGCGTGTGCTTGGGTGGTACCTGTGCTTACTGGTAAAGAACCGTGTGATCTCAGAGAGGAGGAGCAAATGCTCTTTAATATGGATGTCTGTCTTTTCCCAAAATTACTGTTACTTTATTTACAGCTTATTTATTTGCCAGCCACTTTTCAAAGTTAGCTGAGTGTTCAGAGCTTGGTACAGATGGAAAGAGGCCAGTCAGTAATTTCCAGTCCAGGATGCAGTTGTTACTCACCTGAGGTTTGCAAACTGCAGGTCTTTGATAAACACTCATTGTTTCAAACTGTGCTTATTTACTAGAGAGATAATAAAGTAGGTATCTGCTGTACTCTTGATCACAACTGTTATTTACTTATGCTCATTGTGCCAGTTTTTCTAATTATGACTGGCTAGGTGCGATGCAACACTTTAATTGGTAAGTAAAATAAGCAACATGTTCCACTGCTAATGGCTGGCTGTGCAGAGCAGTTTCTAATTAGACTAAAGAAGCACCAAATACCGGCGTTTTCACAAACTGGCTTTCCAACAGCTTATTTACATCACAAAATCTCTATATAAAAGTACCTTGCATCCCTCCTCCCCTGTAAACACGTGTTTCACATTCTGTGAGGCTGATGCTTTACAATGAATGTCATCCAGATAATGTAGTTTGGAGTATGGAGAAAGCATCTTGATAAACAGAATACACAATTTGTATGGCTAGAAATGAGTTTTTAGAGCTTTCTAAAGAAGCCAATTTTTTTAATAGATGTATTGCAAAGGCTCTGCTATTTCTCTTTACTGGCTGGTATAATATGATGGTTCTGCACAAAGATGTCTTTTTCTAAGTCTATAGAGGAAGAGTTTGTAAAGGCAGGGATTGTACCTATACTCTGCTACTTTTATAAACAGTAATTGTCACTTGTTTGCTAAAATGGTGGTCAGGAGAAAGTACTATTCTTGGGAGGAGGATGAAGCTGCAGGACTGACTGAATGACAGGCTGGCTCTGTCACAGGTTTATTATAGAACTTTGGGTAAATCACAAATTTACCGGTTTGTAAAAGGGAGATAATGCTAAGCTTACAGTGAGGGTTGTGATGTTTTATTGGTGTTTTTTTAATAAAATGTGTTGAAATTACTTGAAAAGAATGGCCTTGGAGGTATATGGAATTTATTACAGATTTGGTATAAATTGCATTTCTTAGAACTAAACTAATTTATAGCAATGAGGATTTGAACATATTCAGAGTCCAAAAAGGCATGTCCTTCCTTACCAAAGAGAAAATTAAAATTGACTCCAAGTATTTAATTTCTATTTAAATTTTCAACAGTTTATTAATAAAGATTGTGCCGACAACATCATGGCATCATTTTAGCATGAGTGATTTCAAAAGAAGATAGCACTAAATGCTTATGTTGAGCTTGGTATTTTTCCCTATTCAGGTTTTTGTCTAATCAGTAGAGGTTTAGTGCTCCTTTACTAGAGAGTGACAGAGGCTGGATGCCAGCTGCACCTCCTGCTTGTAGAAGACACAGTTCAAAAAGAATATTCTCTTAATAATCTGTTAGGCAAGCTGTGTATGGTAGAGCCATATCTGGGTGAAGAGTTTAATGCAGAAAAATTTATGACAAGCCAGAGGCTTTAGAACAAGGCATGTGGCTGGACTAATAAAAATGTCTCACAGTTACTGCTGGAGGGCTCGCTCTGGCTTCCCTTGAAGCAAGCGACACAAGTCACGTTGGCCGTGCAAAGGCAGGATAAAGTCCTTTAGCTTGTGGAGACCCCCAGCAGGAGGGGACACCTGTCCAAGCCATTGAAAAAGGCATCAAAACTAATCCTGAACTCCCATTAACCCCATGCTGCTCCAATACAGCCTGTTGCAGTAGAGTCGCCTTTACATCCTATAGGGCAATGACCGTTCAGCGCTTCTCTATAGGAGCCTCAGGCTCCTTCTTACAACTGCTGTGTGGTTTATTTTAACATGAGGACAACATAAAAGAGAAAAGGAGGTTTGTGAAAAGTCACACAAACCGTGTGTGTGTTTAGTATACCTGAAGGCTCGTTACTTCCTTGTGGTAATCCTGCCAGGCCTCCTTCTTCAATCCCTTCTGTGTCGGTCTGGCAGTCAGCTTCCTGCAGATATTCTACCCCAAACCACTGCTCCATAAGAGACTTCTGTTTTACACCTGCCATCCTTCTTTTAATTGTATGATTTCGCACCTTGTTCTAGGCCTGGCACTCCTCCAAGCAATTCCCAAGCATCCACTAAAAAGTGGTTGGTCTTGAAGCATTTTTCTTCTTTCCCACTTTTTATGCTATGCGTGCCCCTCTATTATTTTAAACCAGGGTATTAATGGAGGGAAAGCCCTGGTAACCAGTCCAGTGCTTCAAAGTTATTAACAGGGCGGCTCTGGTCTCACCCTAAAATGGGCTTGTGCATGTTCAAGTGCATTTCAAGCAGCACAGATGCTAAAATTTAAGGGACTCGGTAGCTAACACAACACTCATTCAGAGCAACTTTGTGTTTCTTGAATTGCTTCTACCTGTTGCAACATTCAAACATTCCCACAAGTAAGTTAGTTCCCAAACTTGCTAGCTGTCTAAATAAGCATCCTAGCCACTTTACCTGAGTCTAGTGTCCAGATCACCCAGATAGATACAGCTTGAGCTGACAAGGAGTTTAGTTCCAGTCTGAACACATTTAAGCTAGTAATTTCCAGTGTAAAAGTCTGTTGTTAATGTTGCTGAAAAAATACCAGGCAGCAGAGAGATTCTGGTTTTTTCTGTATAAGCAGTCTCCTGTCAGAAAGCTCCGTGAGGCAGGGATTAGCAGGAGGAGGAGAGGGGCTGGAAAGCCTGGGTGTCTGTAAGCGGAGACGGGCTCTGTGCTGGAAGGCTGCTCTGTATCCTGGGTTCAGAGGAAGGCAGAGCGGTGAGGGGATGAGAGGAGGGGAACTGCGGAGACTGCCTGGGCAATGGGGCAAGGCAGCATCGGAAAATAAATGAGAGTGCACGGCAGATGCCGATTCCTCAGCCAGCTATTCTTGGCAATGAATAAAAAGGTTAAAGCAAGGAAGAGTTATATTTATTTATATATGTGTGTGTGTATGTATATGTACGTACATATTTTATTTTTAAAAGATTGCTTTTATTTCCAGGTTTTTAATTATTTCAAAGGTTGACTGTATTGGAGGTGCCACTCAAAACTTCAGAGACAAATCTATTATTGCTTATATCACAGGAATGCCCGGAGGCCTCTTGTAGGGACAAAGCCTCATTGTGTCAGATGTTATGGAAACATCATGTATATCTTTGATTCATAGTGGATTTTGAATCACCCTTAATAGTTTAATATTTTTTTTCCCATCACTTAATTTCAGTTTTCAAGCTCTGAAAGGGGCTTTTACACAGGATTTGTAGGTTCTGGCAAAACCTTCTACAGATCGCTACAGCTGCCTCTGCATACCATTTCTATACACCACCATTGGCAAATACCAACAGCAGGCAATAAAACTAGATATAAGTGATTCTGAGAATGTATCACAGTGACAGATCCAAGCATTAATTGAAAAAAAGAGTAGGAAAACCAGACTTCTTTTTTTTTTTTTTTTGTGAAGTAATCTTAGAATTGAAATGTCCCTTTATTAGCAAATTATTTAGACATTCTGTGACCAAAAATGAAGGAGAGAGAAAGGTAATGAAAACACTGAAGGATCATCTGGAAAAATTCAGTGTAACATTTTCAGTAAAGTATTATCACGTTTAAGTTTTTTCCAAGTTCTGTCCTAGTTGCTGATAAACTTTTTTTTTTTTAATAAATTATATAACAGACACTAGGTTGACTCTACAGTGTAAAGTTGTCCTATTGAGCAGACAGATAGTAGGATACTTGCTCACACCATTTAGCAGCACACTCTGCAAATCATCTTTGGAAGCCACTGAGACTATTCATGTATTTTAAACAAGTGCTTCTGTAAAGTTCTGGCATTGCCCAGGAATGGTCATTTTATTCATTACGTGAATGCAACAACTTTGAATTTGTTGAGTGCAATATAAAATAACATCACTATGCACAAATGTTGGAAGACATTTGGACTATGGCTGCATAAAGTGATGGTTTGTGTCATTTAGACTGGTGTTAGCCAAAATTCCAACATTTTTGTTAACGCCACTCACATCATCAAGGTATATCCAAAGCTACCACCAACTAGCTAGGCAGCTTTCACATATTTTCCTTCTGCACTCCATTTCTAAAGTCTTATCTCCCTTGTCCGTAGCCAAAAGCTACTAACTTGGAACAAAGTTCAATCAAGACCCAAACATAATGAAGAAGGAGAAATCACAAAAGATGGAGTTAATGGCTGCAGCTACCGCTGTGGATCCTTTTGCCACAGGCTCTGAAAGTCTGGAAAATTAATCAAAGTTCAATCAAGGATGTATGATATTGCGGCTGCTGCAGCAGCAGTGTCTGGGGTCACCTGGGAGCTGTCCATTAAAAACAGCTCCCTGCAAACCATCCTGGTATCGATGTGCTATCCCGGTTGAAGGGGGTAGTCAGATGCTACTCCAGGACGTTGCTATACCTTCTGCTTTCACTCTTGGATAAACTTCAGAAGTTCAACACATATTTTAGACATAAAAAGAATAGGCACATGTCTGGAGTAAGTTAAGGAAAGAGGTGGTTTTAAAGGAATCTACTAAGTGGAAGATGGGTGACCCTTTCAAGAAAGCTTACTTGGAATGTCATTGTAAAATAGGAACCGAAATGTCTTCCTTCAAATCGCTAAGAAGGGGATGTAGATGGGAAAAGATTACTGAGAATAAAAGTTTTGGCTAAAGCATCAAGTTGTAAGAAAAGTCTTCAGCAGAGTGGGAGAGCTGGTAAATATGCCTCCATAATAAACAGTGCTTGACCTAGTAGAAACAGTACTTCAGACACAGTTGTTAATTTCTGACCAAATGGTTGAGTTTTGTAGCTTAAGAGCTTTGGAAAAAAAATCTTACACAGATAAACTGTAGCAACTTTTTTGCAATAATTCTTCATCTAAAAATTAATTTTAAAATATAGAATCTTTGCTTTTTATTACATTACCTGGGGGAAAAAGTGCCCTGTAACCTGTGGATGTTTATGATTAAAACTTGACAACACTTGTAGGCAGGAAAAATTACTTTTTCATTTTATCAGTCTGCCACTGAGACATGTCCTAGTCATCTCTCTAATACTCTAACACTCCCATGAAACAAAGCAAAATTGCCACTACTGGTATTACTGCTATGTTACTCATCGGTTATTATACGCCATAATTTAGACGGTTGAAAACCACTACCTGGTATTAAAGAACAAGAAGGACAGGGAAAAAAAACCAAAAAACAAAAAAGAACATCAACCAACAAACCACAACCAAGAGGAAGGAGAATGCTGGAGGCTGTGAAAATAAAGACAAAGCTCCATATTTTAGGTGAAATGTATCCTGTATTGGTAGGACTCAATCATCTCTGGTAAAAAACCCAACAGCTTTACTGTTTCAAGTATGATACTGCCAACTCTTTTTTTTTTTTTTTTTTTTTTCCCACCATGTGAATGTGAGTGGCTACCAGTTTTATGGCACGCATTTTATTCTGACTTCAACACACCTCTGGCCCGATGTCACACCCTTTGGCCCGGGGGCACAAACGTGGTTCCTGACTATTCCTCTTATGACAACACGAAGTCTCTGGAATTCTGTCTCGGCCCTTTCAATCAGATAGCGTAAACACGTCTGTCTCCCCATTGTATTTCTGCCTGCTTCATCAGTATATCTTAACTGAAATTACTGGTATTCTTTTGATAAACCATTAGTGTTAGGAAGGGGGTTGAATTTTTTTGTTAATTACTACATCTTGGTGACAGACAGAATCTGCCTGTTAAAACTTGTGTTGTAATTTGAGGATTAAATGCTGCACCTCTGAGAAACATCAGTATCAAAACTGATTTGCTCTAAGAGACTTAACGTTGTTAGGAGCTGCAGTTTGACAAAGTAGATTCCTTAATAATAGAGTTAGCAATTAAATGTTTTAAACTCCTCACAGGATTTGCAAGATGAGAGAGCGGTTGGTAGAATTGTGCAGAAAGGGAAATATTTAGCCAATACAGCTCCCACCTTAAACCCTGGCAGCAAGAGACTTCAACTCCCATTATTGTTTGGTTATTAGATAATATTTGAAAATTGTATTTCACTTGATAACACCTTTCTCATCTTGCCCAAAGGCTTGCAGGTTCATATTCTCTGCTAGCATTTTTGTGCGAGCCCACCCCAAACTAGATGACCATGCAAAGAAAGATGGGCAAAGCTGCCAAGAACATTTGGGTATCTTGTCCTTGCTGCAGCATTCCCCTCTCGCTCTTCAGGGCAGTATCTCTAGTTGGGTAGTCATCTCATTCATATGACATTCATGATGCAGTCTTTTGCCATCCATTTAGATGGAAGCCGCGTATTTCATTGTAGTTTAAAAAAAAAATAAATTTAGAAAGGTAGAGAACAGAACAAATGGGTCAGCCAGTTTTCTTTCTCACAGCCCGGGGTGGGGGGAGTGGGAGGAAGGAGAAAAAGTCCTTTAGGATATGTCTAAAGCTGTTCTGATCCAGGCAAGTCACTTTAAATATGCTTGCTTTGGATAGCAATGTGTTGTGATTCATATTTTTGTAACAACTTTTCCAATCTTGATATTCACTGCATATATATATATACACACACACAAAGTGTTTCTGTTTCTGTGTTTTTAAACAAATATGTTTCATGGGGTTAGACAACTTCAAAATTGGTGCTTTTTTGGCCTGTTTGCAAGCTTTAGTTACAAATACAGGTTTGGATTCTGAAGACCACTTCCTCTTGAAGTTTGAATTTTGTGGAGGTTGATCTTTACAAAAAAATTTAAAGATGACAGTATCACTATGTATGCTCCTTATTTCTTTTCTTGTACTCTTTGGTTGTACATATGGAAATCCAAGTACAGAAAGTTACTAAGCAAGAAGGTAAAAGGTAATATATTTAGTTTAACATTGTAAAGTGGCAAAAAGAGAACAAACAATAGGAACAACCAGTAAGTTTGCAAAGGGCCAGTAGTTTAGCTGGATGCTCCAGGCTCCACACTGGGTCAGATGGTGTTTATTAAAAAGCTGTGGAGGGTGGAGAGAGTGCAGAAGGAATGCTGCTTGCAGAGAAGATACCTGTTTTAGACTCATTAAAACTCTGAATTGTAAGGCTCTCTGAAATGATCTAATTAACCTACCTAAAGAGCAGATGAAGCTGTTGAAAAATGCAAAGTAGAGCATGATGGAAAGAAATAACTTGGAGTTTTTGTAAATGCTGTGAGATTCTGGAATGAAGCTGTAAGCATTCAACAGAAAGTCCCAGTTATCACACAAGTGGGTGAACTCATCAGTATGGCATACATGAACAATGGATTAACTCTACTGCTTTCATTAGCAGAGAAAAAAAGCTATATTTATCTGTTTGTCATCAAGTATATGCTAAAAGTTGTGTGTCTCTTCTGCTTGGTGCAAAAGAGCATTAAAGGGAGGAAATTAAAACACTAGGAAGCAAAAAAGTGGAATAGAGTAATACTTCAAGTATGTTAATGCTATCAAAAAATCAAGTGTGGCAGCGTATCTCTTCTGGTCATCCTACGACACCTCCAAAAAGACTTAAGCAAAGAATGAAGAATCAAAGTTGGAGAATCAAAATACACAATTATAGAAATCATTGGAAGCAGGGGAAGGCTTTGGTAGGAGGATCATCAGCAGGACCACCTCAATTATCAAAGAGATTAATAAGATATGACATGAACAAATGTGGTGATTAGCACAGAGTAGTCGAACCAAGACCTTTGGTTTATGCTGTTTCACACTTAAAGCAACATGTTTTAAAACCAGTATATTAAAAAGCCTTTGCTGTGCAATGCATAACTAAGCTATGTTATATAAATATGGTACCATGCATGCTGAGAAATTGGCCTTGAAAAAGGATTTAACTTAAACCTAACTATATTAGATGGCAAAATGTTACAGAATCACATTTTTCAAAGACAAATAGATTGTGGCATAAAGCAATAATTAATAAATGTTAAAAAGAAACTTATTATTCAGGCAGGTTTTTTCATAATTGCTAATTGCAGTGCTTCTTGATCCTAGGGACTGTTTCAGCAAAGAGGCACTGTTTCATGGGGATGGATCAGTGGTACGATCTGATACTGGTCATGTCTTTCTGGGTCTGCATATGCACTACTTTAAATATTAATATTCTGTAATAGCCAGTGCTCACTTCACTGCTGTTTTGAGCTACAGAAGAAAAGTAATGCTGTGAACAGTTAGATGAAAATTAGTGCTGAAGCAGGGATGCAAATGCAGGTAGCATTAAGTAAACTTCTTGGTTTTGTTGGGTTCTTGTCTAATTCCATTAAATTGAATGTAAATAGTAATACAGCAATCAACGTTTGAACTCTGGTTAAACTGTTCGGGGAAAACAGTTTTGGATGCTTTATATTATGTGTTTGGGCCACCTTACAAAATCAGACTACCTGGAAATACTGAACAAGAGATTTGGGATTCCCTGCTGCTTCGATGAGAACTGGAGCATCCTATCCAACCTTCCACGGATCTTAAGAAACTTTATGAAGTACTTTATGGCTTTAGCAGGCCTATTTGTAATTTGACTAGTGCTCAAAACCTCCTCATTTTCAAGATCCGTTTCCTTTTTCTCCTCCTACTTCTGCAAAGTCTTGTGTCCCTTCAGTCCTGGACCACAATTCTTACTCCTGTTGGCTTTTCTCCCTGAAAGGCGACCCGGTGCCCATCTGTGCGGTCATGGGGCTGACCATTCCTTCACTTCTCTTCTGAGAGGTGAAATGTTTAATCCACACATCTCTCCAAGACGCTAAGCGAACAGAGCATTAAGTTGGTGCTAAAATCTTTGCCAGCACTGATTTAAGTAAGAGGGACATAGTGTACTACGTGTTTGGAATTTAGGCCAAGCAGGCAGGACACGGAGGTTAACGCTCTTTTGCAGCTAACTCTGGTAGAAACAGTGTGGAGCAGGCAGTGTGCGGTTGGGGAAGTTAGGTGCTCATTTGCCTAGGGAACACAGCAGCAAGGACCAAACCTACTCCAACATTTAGTCAGTGCTTGATTAGTTTCTTGATATTCTTTCTAGAATATTTTTTTCTGTTTTGGAATCAAACACCAAAATTGAGGTCATGATTGAAATTTCAAAGTCAGAAGAAATCTTTTCCTGGGGATTGTATTGCACTTTTGTGCTCTATCACACTGGCTCAATTGTAGTGATTCCCTAGGATTAATACCCATTTTTAAAGCATCCTAGATAAGAAAATCAGGTAAGAGCGGCAGCTTTTTGTCTATAGTCAGTTCCCTGTGTTAGAGCTCTTCTCAACACCATGAATACTCTTGTATCTGGTTAGTTTTAGCACTTCACAATCTGCCATACATCCCCTTACGTTCAAGCTGCTCTGAACACACAGGCTGAGACATGGAGAAGAAGAAACAGGCTGGGGCAGGTGGGAGGAGAAAGCAGTTTTCCCTGGGCTGCGTTGTTACACCACGATTCTAGGTATTTATGTTATGACTTACATGGAGTTCAGACCAGGGAACCCCTTTCCTTTGCCCTCAGAACTGTCCCTGAGAACACAGTAAGATGCTGTGGTTTCCTTAAGGAGCGTACAACTCAAATAGATTTAAAAATAATAATAATTCAGAAGCAAGGAAATAGAAATCAGAATTGAAATAACTTGCCCAAGGTCAAATAGCAGCTCAGTAGCAGAGCCCTAGACGAAGCCCAGGACCTCTGCTCAAGCCTGGTGCTGTGTCCTGATGCTGGTTTCATTCCACAAAAAGCTGGTTTTCTATTACATTTTACTGCTGGAAGAGGAGTGATGGGAGTCAGCCTCTGGTTTTGATTTTGGTCATTCTTCAAGACACATCTTGATAACTGTTTTGCACAAGCAAGCTTGAACTACAAATCAGCTAAAATTACTGCAAACGCTGTTAATGTGCCAGTATTCCTTTAGAAGCTGACCTATAGATACAAACTGTGCCTTGCACATGTCACATTAGGCTAGAGATCATTGGATTTTACTAAAAGGTGCACAGATAGTAAAACGCTGAAAAATTGCTAATCAGTAATAGTGAATAGTTTAAAAAGAGCAAGGCATGAATATGTTTCCATAAAATATTCATTGAAAAAGCTTGAATACTGAAAATAATGCTTAAAATAAAAGACTGTTAGTAGATAATTAATTAAGAAAAAAGTAAATTGGTCTTAAATTGTTTGCTATGGATAGTTGGCCCATTTAATAAGAATTATCGTCTTCCAGGCAAATGGCAGATAGCTGGTAAACAGGTTTTTTCCTGGGAACTGGCTGGAGGGGAGAGCAGCTCTCCACACATCTAAGTTTTAGTCACTTATCATTTTGAAGTCAATTCAGAGCTTCTGGCGAGTTGTGTAATCTTAAGCCAGTCTTCCCACTTTTGTTGTAGAATTCTCAATCAGGTAGAGTCCTTTAGTTACATCGCTGCTTATTTCATTAAGAAGGAAATACGATTTTAGCAACAAGGTGTGCCTTTGGCTTTGAGTTATCATTATGAGAGAGCAGTTAGGTTTTTTCCTCATCACAGAACACATGCTTTTAAAACGCTACTGCTAAGAATCACCTCCAATGATGTTGGCCTTGACTTCTCAGGCACTTTTTCCTACAGTTCACAAGACTCCTTATAATCCGTGTGTAGCTGTCCTGGCACCACGAGAGAGAAGTGCCCCAGGCATGCTGCGAGGGGCAGAGTTGGCACTGAAGCCCCCATGTAGAGCCCTGCTGGGGAAGGACCAAGCTGCCACAAGTGGTTGACTCTTCTCTTACTTCAGTGGGTTTTAGCAGAAGCATCTGGCAGACAGTACTCTAAAACTAAATCCCCCTCTCCGTTTTTCTGTCTTGTTCAATAGCTCAGTGGGACAAATGAGGTATAAGGTGGAGAATCCTAGGGATTTAGGGCCAGCATATGCTTCGTGGGTATCGCATTGGCTTTATTCTGGCTTGGTTCCAGCTACTGCCATGGAGCTAACATCAACTGTCCTCCAGTATTTAGTAAAATGTAAATTTAGTTCTCTCCTTAAGCACTGTGCACATATCTAGCAAATAGTAAATAGGATTAGAAGACAACAAATTAACTAACAATAATAACATGTTAGCTGTCTTCTCCCTACAGCCATCTTATTTCCTGCTGCCTTTCCTATGGGATTACAGGTATTCATCTGGTCAGATATTGTCCTGGTATGTTCCTGCAAGGATTCCCACTGAGTTCAATGTGACTTCCTCCTGTCTATCTCTGGATGTAGTACAGTGTATTCCTGGGTTAAGAGAGTGCCAAGAAATTATCTACAGGAGTCAAAAGTAGAGTAGAGAGGAGGGGAGAAGTGTTTTGTTCAGGGTTTTGTTTGGTTTTGGTTTTGTTTTTTTTTAAATAGGTGAGAAATGACTATAACAAAAATCCTGCTCTAACTCATGAATGCAACCCAACACCTGAATAACTGAAACCAGATTTTGGCCCAATTACCAGAAAGCAATTCTTCTCCTGTCTTTATGACCTGTACTTCTGTTAATAGGAAGCTTCAACTTCATAAAATGAAATAAAATTCAGCTCTAACTCAAAAGTAAGTTGATAGGGGGAAATGTTTTAACTTTAAAAAATACACACCCCACTCAGTGAACCTTTGAGACCTGCAAATGTTTAAAAAGAAAAAAACCCAAAACCCACAGCAGCTGCAATTTGAAGAACAATGCTCTGACGCTAAAAGTAAGTAATTTTAATCATAAGTACCTCATAGTTTATTTGCAGATAGTTGTACACTCTGAGAAGAAAAAAAAAAAAAAAACCAGAAAAAAAAAAACAACCCTGTAATAGGCCTTAGGTCAGCTGCATTGATTTAATGCATTACTTAGGCTGCCAGAGCAGAGGTAGAATCTCCTCGCACTGCATTAGGAGCGCCTCGAGCCTCCGTGACTCCTTTTGATCAAATCTCTGTGAAAGATGAGTGTCATGCCCTCTTCAAGCCAGCTGTGAGGGGACTGCCCTGCGACTGGAGGAGCACGCTGGAGCACACCACTCCGGGGCAGCGAGGTGAGAGCTGGCTGCAGAGGTGAGAGGCAGACACAACTTCGTACTGTAGGTCTGGAGAACACCAAGGGGGAGGATCTTATTTCACTCCCCTGTGCACAGCCTGAGCATACATCAGACCTTGAGGTGCTCAGAGTCAGACAAGAGTAAAGAGGCGTGTGATGGTTCTGCCTTAGTACTTGTACAGGCAGGAGTGTTTCCAGTACTTCTTTGTACAACTCACTGAGGGAATGGGAAACTGTTTTATAGCTCTGGAAACATAAGCACAGTAAGAATGTCTGAGGTAAGGAAAGTTCTTTGCAGTTCTATATGAATGTGTATTTTTACTGTGCAACTTTTACTTGTGGTTATGCACTGTGGAGATATAAAAAAAATCTTGCAATGGTGTTGTTTTGGGTAATGAACAATGGAGATGAGAGCTATAGGGAACTGTACTTTCCATTTCTTAATTACAAAAAGATACTGTGAAAGTAGAAAACTAGTTTATGTAAAAAAAATCCTGGTTTTCTTTCTGTCGTACACTGTAAACAACTGTTTGACTTTTCTGTTCTATAGTAAGTAATGCAGAATTGCAGGCTGATTATAATAAGCAGAGCCATCACTTGTGTAATTGTTTTCCAATTGAAGTAGTAGCATGTAAATCATAAATGTTTGACCATGTTTAATTGTACAAGTCCTCAATATACATTCATAGCAATAAAATCTGTGATTTGTGACTCAGATGTTTTCTGAGTCAAGTGCTTTAAGCAGATACATTATCATTACTGTGACGTATAAATGCACTGGAGAGCAGACAACAATGTAATTTCACTACGAAGTTCTTTAGAAATTACCACTAAAGTGGAGTCTAATGTATGCCCTTTATATACAATTTATTCTTGACTATTTAGCATCCAGAAAATAAGGCCAGTAATTCTTTTCTTAGGATCAGTCTGTCTGTATTTGGGGGGGGGGGGGGGGGGGGCGGGCAGGAGGGGAAGAATGAGTGTGAGGTGTGTGTATTTGGGGGTCTGGTTATTTAAATATACTGTGCTAATTAAGAGGTTAAATGCATCAGAATACAAAATGTTTATTTAATTTATTTTGATTTTTTTTCATCACATAAAAAAATAAACATGGTTTAATTGTCAGCTCATACATAATCAGGATTTGTTAATGTGTTTAAGATACAGCATTTTACTTTATGGCTTATTAATTGGTCAAATACTTCTAGTCCTCTGTGTAATGAATCCTTGGTTTAAAAATGAGAAGAGGGCAGATCACTAACCCAGGGGAGGACTACTGATATACACAGGCTGTGGTTTATCCTTCTGTAAAATCCTATGGCTAAAAAGTGACACTATTCTCTCCCCCCCCCCCCCCTTTCTTTTTCTTTTCTTTTCTTTTCTTTTCTTTTCTTTCTTTTCTTTTTTTTTTAAATATTTTTCAGTTTGAATAACCTGGGAGCCAGACAACATTCTGATATTTTGGGGATGTGGGAGAAAGAAAATGAAATGAACTGATTTTGGTTTTATTTAAAACAAACCATTGTTTGTAAGACATTTAGCAGTCAATTTTCACATCTGATCTGAAGTTGGAGTTTATTGTGCTCATTTAGCTGAGATTGTTGTTCAAGCGATTTCTATATAAATTTTTGTAATTCATGTAACTACTTGGCTTCTTGAACCTCGGGAGCTGATTGTTTGTCTTATCTTTTGGTGAGCTAACTCTGCGTTATGTTGCAAAACCTTGAGGCATGTTGTGTTTCTTCGTGTTCCTGCAGTCTGCAAGTGAAGTCAGCTTCATTAGTTTCATGATGGCACATCAGTGCATGGCTGGTGTTGCCGCTTCCTTCAAGCTACTCCCGGAGCATGATCTGGGCTGCCTTGGTTTGGATAAGCTTGTAAGGATTTGTCAGCCAGATGTGACAAGATTGTCAAGAGGCAAGTAAAGAAGGAGATCTGATATTAATCAGTGCATAGCTTGGAGCCAAACTTTCTCAAATGCAGTGTAGTAACATGTTCTTCTCATTTACTGCTTCTCTTTGTGGCTATAGAACTGCCACTGTCTGAGTTTGACGGTTAAAAGGGATGCCAGCTAATAGTCTTTAATTGTAAGGATACATTTCTAGGTGGGAAAAGATCATATGCTTCTATTTTTAACATCCTTTTGGAAAATACAGTTCTGTTTACTGCAGTTTGCTGAAAAATATGCAAGCGTTCTGTTAGACAAGAGTCTCTGTTTCTCTACTTTGGTTTTAAAATACAGAAATTGTGGCTCAGCTCTCAGTGCTGGAGGAGTGGGAGGCGGGGAGCCTCACGCCACTTCGGGTCATGGTGCAAAGTAGGACTAGCGTTATTTTTAACTACTAACAACAGTGCGTGTTGGTTTCCTTTGTTCTAGTGATCATAACAGTATCCACTGAAGAATACCTTTCTAACTTCTCCTTTGACAGAAAAGGGGAAAAAATACGGACTTTCAAAGAACGTATCATGTATATTGCATTATATCTATTTACCATTATGTGTATAGTGCTAATAAGTTTTCTTTATAATCGGTATAATTGTGCATTTCTGTTTGAATTAAACTCTAAAGTTTTTAGTAGTTTGCAGCTTAACCAGACTTTCCTTTTAACAATAGGTGAATGTGTAAAAAGTAACTAATCTTACATTATGGAAAATACATTTTTATTATACTTAATATATGGATTTTTGCTTGATTGATTTTTTTAAAAGATAATTGTTCTGTTTACTCTTTGAACTACCGAACCATCTACAACCTATTCGGAAACCTAAAACTAATGGTATCTGCAAATGCATCCAAACCTGCAGGAGAGCTAAATCTTCACAGAAACAGGAAAAAATATTACAAATGTTGGGCCACTTCATGGGCTTTACTATAGCCGAGATGAAATTCTGCCTACTTAGGCTGCAACAAGGTTTGGCCTTTTCATACCAAATGTCTTGACTTCCAGCTTCTCTGCCTGTTCATGATATTGTTTAAAAATCTGTTCATAGAACATTGAGCGTGTCATTCCATTTCCAATCAAACAAGCCAGTGATGTATTTTGTTTTCAGTAATAAAGACTTCATTATGATAATATTCAATATACCTCTGAAAAGAACAGGAATGTTCTCATTTTAGATTAGTTTTTGCTACATATACATGTTTTAAAAGCACATTTTCTGTGATGTGACATTCAGTACACATTTTTCATGTAGATTTCAGCTAAAATTTAGGTATGGATCTTGAATTCATTATTCCAGGAAAACATCCACCAAATGCAGGGAAGGAAAACCATTGCTTTGGCCCTGTGGGTCATCTCCGGCCCTTCCTGGTTTCAGTGGTGCAGTTCCTGTGTGCTGGCCAGCCAGCAGTTTTTGTCCTAGCAGACGCTACAGTTGAACTTTTACAGCAAGTGTCATCAACTTTCTTTGTTTTAGTTTTGATTTCTTATTATTTTGTTGCTAATTGCTCTCTCAAAAAAATCTGCTTGGAGACTGAAATTTCAATATTCAGATGCAAAAAAAAAAAAAAAAAATATTGAGGGAATGAAGACAAGTGACATTTTCTATCAGACTTGTCATTTTAGAATAAAGAACAATGACATTTTCATTCCATACTTTAAAAACATGATAGGATTGTTTCTTTAAACAAAGGGGGGGGGGGGGAATGCAAACTTGACTTCAAATTTCAAATGTAGATGATTATCAGTGAGGAATGGGGTTTTTGTCATTTGAAAGTAGCTGATGTCTGAAAGCCAGTTAAAAATTTCCTCACCTGTGTTCAATAAAAAGGAATACTAAGTTTTAAATTGTGAAATTGCCAATGGAGCTACATTGTTGCGTAAAATATTGCGTAACTGTAGCACCATAGATAGTATCGTGTCTATGTGTACAAATATTGTTTGGGTTTAAAATTTATGAAATTGCATTAAATGAAATTGCATAATGCTAAATATTTCAGAGAGCTGTTATTTTTCTTTTGTTCTTTAATCTATGTCTTTAGTCTGTAACAGGAAAATAAGAAAAAAATTAAACATGCATATTTTAGGGCTTTGAGACTTAAGTAGCGGTGTGAGGAGCTGAAAAAGTCAGGATTGTCTTTGAAACATTAACTCACCCACATTGCGCACATATACTGTTTTATAAACTAGGTAAAGAATTAAAGACATATTTTAATGGGCTTGCAGTTGATTTATACTAATATTCTTCATTTCTCTGACACATGTGCATTTGTGTTTATAACACTTATTTCTTGCTAATGTAGGGCTTCGATTTAAGTATTTAATTAAACTTCAGTTCATGGATAGGCCTGTAGTTTCAGCATTTAACGTGGCATGCATAGCATGTCAATATGGATAAATAGTATGTGTGCAATTTATTTGCTAGATTAAATAGCATCTAGTGCTTTATCATAAGAAATTTCACACCATTTCTATCTAGTGACTTATCTTTACCCCTGAAGCTTGTGCAGTTTTTCTCATCACTATGCAGCAATCTGTTACTCATTTTTGAAATGCACTAATAAGAATGATTTTTTTTCCTGTAAATTTATTAAAAAGGGGAATTACTTCAGTATCTTCTGCTAGACTCTGCTTAACACTCAGCAAAACATTTCTGACCTGCACAGGCTGGGGCAGGCAGGCCATGGGATCTGCAGCATTGTAGTCTGTTTCAGAATCAAAAGTAAATAACAACTGTAAGATAATGATAATGCCACGTTTTTCATTCCTCGCTTTGTATTTGTTGTTTTTCTTTTCCAAACCAACTGGCAAAAGAGGATCTAAATGCATTCCCGAGTTTGACCAAGCTGTCTGTCAGCACCCACCTGTTGTTAACAAGGCAGATTAATTGCAGCGTGAGCCAATGTATCTACAAACATGTTGCTGAACAGCAAAATTAAGTTTTACTGTCCAGTGCTTTTTGTTTAAAGAGTAGCGGTGTGAGTGTGCGTGCTCACACACACACACGCGCACACACATTCTTTTCTCTTTATAATTATTTTGACAGTGCCATTAACAAGAGTTGCCCTAAGGGGCCCTACAGAGTAAGTGACATGCACGAGGAGTGATTTTCATCCTGCAAGTTATGTTGTGATTAAAGTTTGGCCTTGCAGCATGCTGCCTTGCTCAGAAACGGCTCCCTTCTGCTTCCTCGCCCAGCCACGTTGCCCGAGACTGCCCAGAGCTCCCCTCCGTTAGCTGCGAAAGCTGCCGCTGAGCCCGAATCGGCTGTAGGGTTGTGAGTCTGTAGTTAGTGTAGTCTCTTATCTCAGCTCCTTGCTCTCAGGACTGTTCTCAGTTAGAAAAACTCTTTAACAAAGTGGTGACGTGTGGACTTGTGGTCCCTAATTCAGTAGGCAGCTAAAACTGTCTTTTAAATCCACAGGCATGGTTGGTTTGACGGGGTGGTGCCATTGTGTGAAGGTATTACCTAATTTCGCTTCCATCTTACTGAGCCTTTTCACTGCCCTACGCCCCCAGCCCCCACTCCACTTTTTGGCTGTTTTTGAGGAAATTTTAGTCAATTATTACAAGGACAATTAAACATTTTCAGCTCAAGGTGCTCAACTGCACCCACAAGAGAGATTTGATCAAATTCTAGGCCAAAACTGGCTTTGTTCAACCCCACTGAGGGAGAGGGTAATGGGGTAATGTAATTTGCTGCAGATCTGGGTTGTAAATGCTCTGTTTATGTCTATTCTCAGGCAGTGGCTGTTTAAAAGGAGGTCAGGTTTTGGTATCTGACCCCGAATAAACAATATGAATATATACATAAGGATCCAGATAATTAATGGGATGTATTCTGTGGTCTTATCTAGAAAATGCATTCAACTTGTGGCCTTTGTGTTCTTATGATTTAGGAGTAAAAATCATAACATAATTTCCCCACAGAGAAGGGATAAGCGGGAGTTGAGTGGTATCAGCACAAGCCAAAATTTTCAGCACGATAGGTGTTAACTCCTAAATCCATGTTTGGCCTCTGAAACAAAAGCTTTTCGTCTGGGTTTTTCAAAGGTTCTTGCACCTTCTCAGCTTGGTAGGAGTGTACACGGTCGGTGTATATGAAAACCAGCCCAGTTATTGAGGAGCTGTCGTGGATGTAGGAACTGAGTTGTGAGCGTGACTTTGTGTTTGGTGGCACTGTAAAAGGCAAGCTGTGGCCCATCTCCATCTTTCCCATCTCTCTCCTAGCTGGTCTCTTAAGCAGGAGACGAGAATTTTGCTAAATTATTTCACTAATAAGCAGTTTGCCAAATGAATCATCTAGGGCTAGTATTTTAAACATGTTAATGGAGAGGGCTGGAGCTATTTGGTCAGTGCTGTTTACTCTGTTGCATCCATGTGCAACTTTTCTCTACTTAATTCAAAGCTCACAATACAGAAGATATCAGACTGTTTTCTGGATACAACAAACTGTAAGGCTTGTTTGCTTCTCATGAAAGATGTTTGTTGTTACTTATTATGTTTATTAAACAACTGTATTAATGGCAGCTGTTACTTTGTAAGAAACATTTTTTTTGTGAGATAAGACCATGGAAATAGTGTGTGCAGCATTCAGTCCAATATAATTAGAAGTCTTACAAGGACCTTTTCCTTGTTTTAATATTTTTATGTAATTATTTTAGTTTTAAGTATTTTTAAACGCTAGTATAGAAACAGCAGAACTTGCAACAACCGAATGTACTTGAGTTAGGCATTAAATCTACGTGAACGGGAATCCCTTTGTTTCAAGGGCTAAGGATGTCAGAAGCGGGCAGTGTCTGTACACTGTCGGTGTGTGTACCTTACCAGTACAGTTCTGACCTCAGCCATAACTGAGAGCCTTAAACATGTGACGAAAGAAAACACCACAGTACTGAGCTGAACACATGCAAGTTGTAGCACGGGCCAAGTCTACTTTGCATGGAGTAAGACTCAAATTGGCATTGTCGTCGTCAGACCTGTACACATGTAAGTGCATGACAGCACACTACTGCTTGGTGAGTGTCTCCCTTTTCCCCATTCCCTGGTTGTCCTCCCAGCTCTACTTACAGGCAGCGAAGGGTTTCCATATTCTGTCCATCCTCCAGGCATCCATCCAGTTTCCTCTTTGAAGTGAGCATGTTGGGAATAAGAAAATGGCCCAGAGCCTTTCCTTGAAGATGTTGCAGGGGCCCTCCTAATGTTCTCTACAGGCAGATGGGATTTGTAGCCTCACTGCACCTTGGAATAGGTTGAACCTTTCAAGGAGCAATAGATATAAGATGCTTAACTCTAACAGATAGAATATCAACATGCAGTTTAGGCTTAATTGTTGGGCTATGTCTTCAACAAGTACTTACACTATCTGGAACAGCCCAACACCTTTTGTGATTGTACTTAGAATATACCGGAATATATTTTAGTTCCAATAAAATAGAGGGAGCTCAACAGAGAATCAAACCTGAAGTCTGTGTTTAGGAAGAAGAGCCATGAGGGCTAAATATGTATTATAGAGTGGACAGAGTGGAACTCAGCAAATACATGTGGGATAGCTGAAAAGAACAAATATTATTAATGTGATACAGATAGGCACAGCTGGGTTGTGATATAGTGAAAGTAAGGTGAACAAAATGTAAACTGAGAACTTGTTTTAAATCATGACAAAACTGACAGACAGTGTTATTTATCAGTGGAATATATCCCTAGAGGAAGTGGCAAAAGTTGCCTGACAAAAAATGGACAAAGCAAAGCTTTGCTCATTGTATGATGTGAAAAAGTACGGTGTTGACAGAGATGCTTAAGATGAGGTTTTTTGAATTTCTCTCTCCTCTTTTAGTGCTTGTTCAAAGGATTCAAATGCAGAAGTAATCAAATGTAACTGGGTGATGAAAAAAGAAAACTTATTTCAACTTTATAATTGCAAGAAACCCGATGGATAACAGTAAAAACAGGAAAAAACCCAAACTGGACAGAAAGACAACTTTGCACTCCTGTATAGTTACTATTTTCCTTACTGAAAGATGCACACAGATTTGGATTTGGCCTTTGATTTAGCTGTGGACTATGCTTTTAATTTAAGAAATGGTAAATGTATCCTTCCCTTTACATGCCTTGCAAGTCTTTTACAAGGTGCAAGCAAGAAAATATTTCCTAATAACCAGACATATCTCTCATGTTTAATTTTATTTCTACAAAGCAAAAAGAGAGCTTAATTTCTGTGTATTATTCTTAATATGTGAGAAAATTGTTACCTGTACTCTAGGAAGTAAAAAGACTTTCATGTTTTGTCTGCTGATTGGCAGACAAAAAGAAAATCCTAACGCTTTACAAATTGGTCTTTTTCCCCTGTTATAAATCTTGCCTCTTCCTCCACAAGTGTTCTTACTGCAGATCTACTGCAAGTCTAATCTGCAGAAACGGGACACATCCCAGTTCTTTCCTACCCAATATGTGCTCACCGTAGCACGTGTCTTGGAGGGTTACATGTATTCAGTGGGATTACTTTTTCTGGGAAATGAAGTGACATGGCCATAGGAGATGCAGCTTGTTGCTAGAAGCCCTCAAAAAAGGACATGAAAAGCAGTGTCTGTATCTCACCTAAAGAAAGTTTCTCTCATACATTTGTTTTGTGTAACTCCTATTTATTCTTCAAACTTGCATTTTAAACTGTTAGGAATTTCTAATCCCTGTTTGCAAAAGATGTTCCTGTAGTATGGCATCAGTGATACCATTTTGTCCATCATCCACATAGCAGAGCAGTAAGGCTCTTCGTGGGATGGCAGTAGCTTAAGAAAAAGCAGTTTCTAAAGTGAGGGGTAGCATGCAAAGACGACGGGGGCTTTTCTTGGATGCCAGAAAGAAGTAAGGGTGCTGATCTGTGCATTACTGATGCTAAATGCTACCAGGGTAACCTGGGATTTGCTCTTCCATTTTATTGGTGTCTGCACTTGCAGCTCTCACTGCCTGCAGAGAGCCACACTGGCTTTCTAGCATGAGGAGAGATCTCTAACTCCATCCTGACAGGGTCTTCCAAAAGCCAAAGTGTTGTCAAACCAGAATCCACTTAACACTGAATGAGATTTGATACAGTCATAGTGCCCTTCTCTTCCTGCATTTTTTTTAAACCAGCTGTTAAGATGTTGCCAGTGAGCATAGGTTCCAGAAGGCTTCGGGAGAGCACAGATGATCTCAAACGTGCTTTATGAAACAGAGCCTGATTATACACCCAGAATCAGAATGAACTGGTCCCATTAGCCTGTGCTTTTCTTTAGCTGTGAAGGCTGCGAGTGGGTTGCAAAGAAACATTCAGTAACTAATCGAAGCCACATCAATATCTGGTGAAAAAGATGTCAGCAGTCATGACTTTCAGGCAACAGATGTTAAGATTTCTTTTTCAGTGATTAGTAGTTAGATGTTTTTCAGTGGCCAGTTTAATGGTTAATCTGTCTCTCACGTAATGAGGAATCACTTATTGAAAATGCGATGTTCAGATTCCCACAGTCATGCTGGTAAAACCACAGAAAATTTTGATCAGATTTTTCAACTCTATTTTTTTAAAAAATAAAGAAAGTCTTGCTGATAATGGATTTGGAAAGATCCATTCATGAGGGAGAGAGTGGCTGGAAAGCAAAAACAAGATCCTTGATGATAGCATAAGATTTATTTTTTTAAACATCTGCCTTACATTTCTGGAAAATGAAGCTAAATAATAGACCTGAATGAAAGGATTGCACTTAACAAATTTTCCACTTTAATTTCCATCTACATTTCCAATCCTTTAATTATTATTTTGAAGCTTTAAATGTATGTAATATAGAAAGTTATTCCTTTGTTCTATAGAATGAAATTGTGTGTAGGTTCTACTTGTTGGGAAAATAAAGCTCATTAAAAGACTTGATATAATTACAGTGCCTTAGAACAGGCATATTAAGGATAGTAGGATTAACAGGCAAAAGACAAGCATATTAATCTCATGAAGTTTTGCGAAGTTTCTCTTCTTTAAACTCTGATATAAGTTAATTTGGGAGATAATCAAAGTGCATATTTTTACAAGTGCCTTTTTAAAAGGTTGAACAATGAATGAAGATTGAAAATTGTGACTCACCGATTATTTTAGAAGTTTGTTTTGCCATGTTATATATTCTCTGTGATTATATTAATGCAAATGTTGCTAGAAAACTTTTAGGAGACACAGACTCTGACAAGCACAAATGAAGAAAAGTGTTGCCAACCTGAAAAATCACACTTGTTTCTTCTCAGGGACCCTTACAAGTAATTTTTTAAGTCAGCAACAGATCCCTGATTGGAGGGTATACCTTTGATACGTTAGCAGTATGCGTGCTAACTACATCGAAGACTGGTGTCCAGAAGCAGTAATGTATTGACTTGAGAGGGGATCAATTCCCTGTCTGGAATAGAAGGGGAACTCTATTCCCTTTCTAATAGCTGCTTTCATATATGCAAACCAAAATGTCCATCTTTTACTTTTTCTGATTTTTGCATGTGCAGTCTTCTAGACATCTACAGGAAGACAAAATAAATACATGTACCACGTAGAAGATCTTACACAAAGCTATGAAATGCAAACTTTTGTGTGGTATATCTTTCTTGTCTAAATAGAGAAATTAAGAAGAAAAAATAACTTTAAAGGTCAGTGGTTTGTGGAACATGTCCAAAGGAGAAGGAATGAAAAAAATTTTGAAATCTCAATTAACTTATCATCATGACAGCTTTTTTTCGTTGTGCATATTTCTGTTACTTCTTGCAGAAAAAGGAAGTACTCTTTTGTAATTTTGTCTGGAGGGACTGCAGAAAATGCATTCATGGAATGCACTGTATCTTACCGAACCTAGCAGGGTCGCCTATGGAAGGGGTTCAGTCTGTGCAAGTCACAGGACATTATGTACGTACAGAGGTAGAATACTTGAACTGCATTATCGTTTGATAGCTTGTGAGAGAAGTGAATCATTAGCCAACTACACTTTTTCCCCCAACCTTTCCATAGGAAATTTACGGCTTTTTATTGTTTATATGAAAGTATTTTAGCATCTCAGTGAAAATATATTCTCCATTAAAGTGAAGCAATTCACACTGTGTAGGGTATTGATGTGTATTTTATGACTTTATGGGGAGCACAGAGCTTTTCTCAAGCATTCAGTATTTTGCAATGGCTCCTTTAAAAGATTAAAGGCAAAGTGATTCAGAGAATTCAATAGCCCTGTTGCCACTTGTTCCGATCCTTCAAATAAAGATGAATCTCAGCACCAAGCCACTGCAGTTTGGAGATGTGCATGTAAGCTAATTCCTTGATAAGCCAGCTACTGAGATTTTAAAATCTCAGTCCAAATCCAGTCATGTAAAGCACTAGGCATTCAAACGTCCTGCACATGCTCATTTGTAGTAGACTGTTGGATGTAGTGTCGTTCTCTGCCCTGAGTCAGTCAAATTCTTCAAGCCTAAAGAAATGCCCATTGCAACCCCAGTGAAATTAACATTTCTCTCATGTCCTTTTCATTTTAAACATTTCCTGCATCCATCTTTCTTAGTCTGGTTGTCCAAAAACTTGCTGCTTTGTATGTTTTCTAAAAGTGCTGATGTGGGGATGCCAGCATTGAAAAGACGTTAGTTTTTTTTCTTCAAATCTTGTTTTGCTTTTCTATGGGTGTTAATAAGTAAGGAAGTCCCTGTTTTACCAGAGGAGCAGGAGTAGCAGCCAGTAGTGGGCATAACTTTGCCTTATTTCATATTTGCCTCTCCATTGTTTACAAAGTAAAATATCCTGTTTTAAAAACAGAAAAATGCAGACATGTTACAATTGCATAATCTATTTTTTTATATTCCAGAGCAGATTCTGTGCACATTAATTTCTTCCCTTTCCTTCCCTTAATAAATATTCCATTTATGCAGGAACTATTCTCAGTATCAGATCTAAGCAATACAGAATCCTACAAATGCTTTGCTCTATAGCAGTCCCTATGGAGCTTTAACTAGGACCTCAAAGTTATGTCTGCCTTCTGCAGCAGATGGGCACATACAGAAGAAAGCGTATGTTCCAGGAAACAAGTTTGTATTACCCTGTTGATTAGGAGTATCTGAATACTAATTTGATTTGCATTATAGATGACCTTGGTGAGAGTAAAGTGATGCACAAATTGAACTGTGCAACTGGTTGCTATCTGTTTGTGTGCTCTGTTCTGCCTATTATCTTTCAAGCATTTCCCTTACAAAATGTGATGACTATAGTCTTTGAGGAGTTGGAGTACTTTTTGGTGAGCTTTGTTACTGAGAAGCATTAGTGAACTCCCTTATCTTGGACACGATACATATATTCTGTGTGGATACTGCTGTATGTGAGGGATGACATATATGCAAAGCTAATGCATTGCTCATTAGAACTTCCTATATTGCAGTATGGAGTTCCAGCAAAACTTCAAGAGAGTGGGACTTCCCTCAGTATGTCTTTGTCTTCAAACCTGCCTTAAAAAAGTGCTTTTACATGAAGATCATAGCTTAGGTGAATGCACAAGAACAATTTATTATTTTTATAAAGGTGCTTCCGCCTAAATAAATCCACAGAAGTGTTGCTACATATGTCATTAAATATTTTGCTTCCATAATATTCTACTATTCTAGCTGGTGAACGATTCTCTTTAAAACAGAGGTAGAATTGCATAACTTAGGTTTTGCCTGGATTATTTATATTGCACATTGATAGGTATGTGCTGGTATGTTAACTCTGTCTTCATGTGGATTTTATGGGTATATCGTATATGTATAATCTGCACACTTTAGATGGTGCTTACATATTACCTGTCATCCTTTCTATTGATTTCCAGGCTATCCGATGCACTCTTGTGAACTGTAGTTGCCAGTGTTTCAAACCTGGGAAAATTAACCAGCGACAATGTGACCAATGCCGGCATGGATGGGTAGCACATGGTAATACTTGTTCTTACAATCCGTATAAAACCTTTTAGGATCTTCCTCACTATACCTTGCTTTTTGTGCCACCCCTCCCCCCACTATATTTTACATTCCCTTTTATCTATGTCTTCTGACTTAAGTTTATTTACATTTTGTGATTTTTATTTTCAGCCCTGAGCAAATTAAGGATTCCCAACCTCTACCCATCAAGCCAGGTAGAAATAGTTCAATCCAATGTTGTCTTTGATATCAGTAGCCTCATGTTGTATGGAACCCAAGCCATTCCTGTGCGCCTTAAAATTCTGCTAGATCGGCTTTTCAGTGTTCTGAAGCAGGAAGAGGTTATACAGATTCTCCATGCTCTGGACTGGACACTACAGGATTATATACGTGGATATGTGCTACAGGTATTTAGAGAGGCTTTTTTAGATATATATAAGTAGTATTTCATAATGTTCTCTAGTTTAATCTTATCGGTGATTCACAATGCGTTAACAGTGTGGTACATCTGAAAGGCAGTAATAGACTTGTAGAAACTTAGCGCCAGAAAAGAAAGGATGGACTTTTGGTCATTGCTCTCTTTTTAGTCAGACTTAACTGAAATCTTCCTACTTTGCTCAAATCTATCAACAAAGGTAAGCCAAGATAAAAAGAAAATGTTACTGGGAATGTATTAAAGTAAAGGCTCCAGAATTTGCTCCAGTATTATTTAAACAGTGAGTTTACTTTTATACAGCAGAATAATACATTGACAAATAAACTTGCCATCATTTTAAACACCAGGGACAATGTTCATCTCTGGTGTAGCGCTACTGACCTTACTGGAGCTACATCAAGGATGAATTTGGCCCTATGTGCTTACACTGATGTTAGTCCTTGCTGCTGTGGAAGTTACCTTTTATGTAAAGTAACATTATGATCTTACATTATGACACGAATCAATATTTAATGGTCTTGATAATCTTGCTTTTTAGTGTTAGGATTAAAAATATGGAATCAATTACCTTGAACCTCTACCACATGAAAAATTTATAACATTACGTTCTTTATCATCTTAGAAACTCTTACATGCACTGTGAAAAATCTCAGTAGGCCATCAAATACATGTTCTGTGATAAAATATTTATTGTAGTTATTGGGAAAAGTTAGGCATAGCTAGAGTTTGAAAGAACTCCAACACTCTAGTGTAATTACAGCTGTGCTCTGTGAACACTGGCAATAGATCAATACAGGTTCATTTGTTCTCTGATCTTAGTTGCTTGGAAGATTATTAAACTTGCAATGAAAGAATACTTGACTTAAATGAGGAGCTAAATCTTGGTCTGATTGCTCCATCTCTGCTGTCTGTACTTACATGATACTAACTGTTGTTCAAGTGAAGTGTCCTAATTTTTGTAGGGAAAAAAGAATAGTTTATTGGAAAGTATTAGTTCAGAAAGAAATAATATCACCAATGTGGTAAAATTTGGAAGAAAGTATCACAGAATTGACATTAATCTCTCACTAAATAGAGTGATTTTTATCATTTCACTAGAAAAGAATTTTTTGTCCCTGAAAAAATGAGATCTAGGGGGGAGGGGTTTTTTTTTGTTTACCTTAACTAATGTCTGATTCATTTAAATATTTTTGGCTTTAGGATGCTTCAGGAAAGGTGCTGGATCACTGGAGCATAATGACCACTGAAGAAGAACTGGCTACATTGCAACAGTTTCTTCGTTTTGGAGAAACTAAGTCCATTGTAGAATTAATGGCAATTCAAGAGAAAGAAGGGCAATCAATTATAATACCACCACCAACTGTCAATTTGGATATTAGGGCATTCATTGAGAGCTGCAATCAACACAGTCCTAATTTTTCTGCTTCCCTGGACAAAATGAGTCCCACCAACATTCATCCCTTTGAGAATATTGTAAATAACATGGCTTTCATGCTGCCGTTTCAGTTTTTCAGCCCAGTGCCTCCACCTTTGATAGGTTCGCCACCAGAAAGACATTTGATTGAGCAAGGTCAAGACCATAGCAATGAAACTAAACAAGATGTTCAGATACCATTTTCTGAAAGCAGCTTCTTAACTTCTAGTTCTGCACCATTTCAAGTTGAAAATGAGAGGAGCATAAATGGTCCAGATGTCACCACTAAAACAGAAGATGATGCCCTTTTAAGTGATTCCAGTTCACATAATACAGCAGCAAAGCTTGAAATGACAGCACTATCTCCAGAAAACAAAATTAAGTCCGTTGAAAAAAACGGCACTGCGCCAAGGAAAGGGCGTGTTTTCTGCACTGCATGTGAAAAGACATTTTATGACAAAGGTACTTTGAAAATACATTACAATGCTGTTCATCTGAAGATAAAGCACAAATGCACAATTGAGGGCTGCAATATGGTCTTTAGCTCTTTGCGTAGTCGAAATCGTCATAGTGCAAATCCTAACCCCAGACTCCATATGCCAATGAACAGAAATAACAGGGATAAAGATCTAAGAAATGGTTTGACCATTGCTGGACCTGGAGATAGTAAAAGGACAGAATTTACAATTTTAACTCCGGATAGCAGAACTATTACCAGCTATGCCAGCTCTTGTACAGATTCAAAGGGGCAGGCTGGGTTTCCCAGTATTGGACAGAATGGTGTCCTCTTTCCAAACCTGAAGACAGTACAGCCTGTTCTTCCTTTTTATCGTAGCCCAGTCACACCAGCTGAGCTTGCTAATACTCCAGGTACTCTTCCTTCTCTGCCTCTTGTGTCTTCCTCAATACCAGAGCAGCTTGTTTCAAATGAATTGCCATTTGACGTGCTACCCAAGAAGAAATCTCGTAAATCAAGTATGCCTATTAAGATAGAGAAAGAAGCTGTTGAGACACCTAATGAAAGTAGTGATGTTGCCAGTTCTGAAGATGATACACGTCTGCAAGTGGTAAGCGATGGAGAGCTTGAGACCTGTGAGCATAAGATACAGAAGCGGGTCGCCGACAGGGTGGAAAAGCACCCTCTTTCAGGTAATTCGTGGAAATCTGTCTCTGGGGTAGAGGGCCCAAAGTATTTTGAATCTGTCTTTGCGCCAAATAACAAATACATCAAGGATATCTCTGAGAATGAATTGCGTCACTGTGAGAAAGAGGTTAAACCAGAAGAAAACCAACCATTAAAAATAGTTGCCCATGAAATTATGTATGAAGATCAAAAACACCACCACAATGATGTTATAAAACCAATGACTGAACCCCCCATGTATATTAAAGAGCAGTCAAAGCGCAGGATTCCTAAAAATGACTGCCCCGAATTGCAACACCACTTGCTGACCGGGGGCTTTTTCAGCACTTTGTCAAACAGGGGTGCTGCCATTCCTTGTTTTGAAGACTCTAAAGATATGGATCATGTCAGTCAACATGCACTAGGGATTCAGAAGGAAGAAAGCCGCTTTCATTGTGACATCTGTAAGAAGACTTTTAAAAACCCTTACAGTGTAAAAATGCATTTTAAAAATGTACATCTCAAAGAAATGCATATTTGCACAGTTGAGGGCTGTAATGCTGCTTTCCCTTCTCGTAGAAGTCGAGACAGGTAAGAAAATTATAAACAAAATTGTATTTATTTTACCACCACAATGGAGCCTAATTTGAAATTAAAATGAGTGTTTGAGGAATGGAGCCTGCAAAGATTTTCTGTGTATCCTCATATAACAGGTACGATAACTTATCAGAACATTCATGAAATGAAAATCCATTGAAAGAAACGTTTGCTTTCCACTAGACTACGAGGTATTAAATAAAGCCATGAAAATTTCATAACTGATAAAGACTGTAATAGTTGAAAGAATACTTTAGAACATAAAGGAAAATCCACAAGGGTATGAATTCAGCAATTTTCCAGTAGATGCATGTGTGGACTTATATGTTTAATATGTACTTTCATATGTATCTTAATGTATACAGTGTTCTTTAATGAAAAAGCAATGAGAACAATTCAGGAAATCTTCACTTGCCCTTGTCCTTGCTTTACTCAAGGATTTTGAACAGATTGGTGGGAAAAAGCCTATAAGAAAAGCAAGATTACTCTATGTCACTACAAAATTAACATTACATAGTGCTAGTTGAACTACCAGGATCCAGTGTGTATCCACATTGGTAGCACTTTTAGGAATCAGTATGTAATCTCACATAAACTATACCATGAGCTCAATTCAGTTTACTGTTAGCCGCAGTATTGCGTTGCTGTAAAACATTGTATTTCAGCCTATTATGCACATAGGCTGAGAAACAAGAACTGAGGATTTATTGTTGACCATCAGTTATGTATCTGAATTGATAAGTGATAGACAACAAACTTGTTAAAGTGCAACTAAGTGTTCTGAGTTTTCTAACTCTCCTGTGACAGTGTTACAGCAGCTTTTGGCTGCAGGAAGCATGCCTGGATAGTAGTTCAGAGTGACACAAGGTTTAGATTGTCTGTGATCTGCGAGGAGTACTGGAGCCAGCTGATGCAGTCCAGAGAGAGGATGAGCCAGTCTCTGAGAGGACTGGCCGCTGCATCTGAGATGCACAAATTCATCTGCTGCTGGCAGGGCTTCATACCCTGATCTGCTGCCTGCATCTTCCCAGATGTGAATTCCTCTCCACTGTAACTGTGATACGGGCCACAGGAAAGGCGGCCAGCAGTAAGATTTGCATTCACATGCCACGAATTCCTTCCCACACCAATATATTCAGTTAAGTTTTAACATAGGTGCTTTTGCAAGATGGTTTTTTAAAAATAAATTTTTAAAAGCCAACTCAGAAGAAAGTTCACAAGCTTTGTACAAAACAGTAGTTATTTGGAACAACTCTGCAGAAGTTTCTAGAGTTTAATGTAGAGTGCTGTGATAGCAAGTGCAAAATATTTCTGTGCCCTTTTGAACAGTTCATGGTTTGGATGAAACCATGATGGCAAGCGGAAAAATGAATGGTTTCCCTGTCTTGCAATAAACTGAATCTTCTAGCCTGAACCTGGAAGTTCTCGGTGAGCTGATTGATAGTATTCAGTGAGGAGCAGTGATTTCGTATGTTTTGGTGGTTTTAAACTGAATCTGGAGATGCCTGTTTGAAAACTGCAAGTTACATAAAATGCAATAGTCCTTCATTCAAGGAAATTCCTGTCAAGGAAAAGCTCTGTACCAATGTTTACAGCTGCACCTTGGCACATGGTTACAATACTTGAGATCAATATTTTTTTGCAGATTCAGGTGTCGTTCCTTTCCTGCTTTGTCCATTGGGAAAGGATCTTGCTTCTCCCTCCCCCCCCCCCGCCCGCCCCCAGTCCATTCTCTGATCTCAGTTCAGTACACAGAAGGTTTTTAGACTGTACCCTGATTCTTTTAGGCCCAGCACTAGATGTAGTGGAGCAGACAGCTATCTGCAGTGCCGGACAGAATCTGAAACATTGATTTCTGTTGAGTTATTTGTGATATATGCCAGTGCAAGCAAGTTCAGATACCCAGTCACATGTGTAAATCATCTGTGTGCAGTCCCAGTGTGGCAGCTGGTCAAATTAGAAGTATACAGTTCATGCATGCTACTAAATATTGATTTTTTTTCTTTGTTAATGATCATTATGAAACAGCTGTTAAGTGAGGCGAAACACTTTCTTGCTAAGCTTGTCTTTGTTCTTCTAGACATAGTTCAAACCTAAATCTTCATCATAAGCTTCTGACTAAAGATACACTGGAATTCAACAACCATTTCAATGCAACATACCTCTTGAAAGACATGGCTAAGGAGTTTTGTCAAGATGTCTCTTTAAAACAACACGTTGGACATACTTCTGTAATCTTCAAAGGAATGAACAGAACAGGCAGCTTGGTTTTTCCAATGAGCAAAATTAGAGAACCCTGTTCTGAGAGTTATGGATACGATCCATTGAATGATGGAGCTGTTCTGGATCTAAGCACTACTCCCAGCATTAAATCTGAGAGCAGTGCTCATTCTTCTTGGGATTCTGACGGAGGAAGTGAAATATGCACCCTGCCCTTGGACGATAGTGATGAAAGCTGTGAAGGACCCAGCCTATTGCCCAATGATGAACTCTACCAAGACTGTACTTTAATTGAGAAAGCGAATCAAAACTTTACAAGTTTACCTTCCAGTTTGCCAATAACTTGTCATATATGTCAAAAAACTTATAGTAATAAAGGAACTTTCAGGGCTCATTACAAAACTGTGCATCTCCGCCAGCTCCACAAATGTAAAGTCCCAGGTTGCAACACGATGTTTTCATCTGTTCGCAGTCGGAACAGGCACAGTCAAAACCCTAATCTGCACAAAAGTCTGGCTGGGTCACCAACTAGCCTACAGTAAGATCATGCTGATCTTAATTTATTTCTGCTAAGAATTAATCATTTCAATTAAGGAATGTGTTAACTTTAGTTTTATTTAAACTCATTTGACTTCTAGCCCACTCAACAACCACGATCAAATTCTTTTCTCCTGTGTGTGCTCTCCGGCAGTTTCATTTAGCAAAGCTTGGTGCTGTAGTTTTTGTGCAATTGTTTGGTTTGATGTTAAATAGCTAAAGCTTCTGTGAGGAAAGAAAGCATCTTAGAAATGGGGGAAATAAGGAGTCATTAACTAAAGTATTTCTGATACCTGTGAAGTATTACTTGTCAACAATAGGAGCTTCAAATGAGAACCATTGTCTCTTGTGTTTACATGTTAAATGAGTTGTTGTGTTGTGTAAGAAATGAGTAATGATTGGGGTGAGTTTCTTCTGGTTGGGTTGAGAGTTGGGGCTACCATTTCATTCCTGAGACCATAGTCTGAAGCTGACTTGCAGTATTAGTTGAACGTGGTATTTGCAGTTTATTGTATCCTGGAATCCAAAAGATGAAATGCAAATTTAGGAAGACTTTGCATACGGTCCAGTATCCTGCAGTCCTTACTCTAAGTTGGCACTTCACTTGAATAAAGATTGCGGTATTTTGGCTTGCTTAGAATTTAATATCACTTGCTTTGCAAAAGGAGGGGCTACCTAACTTGGCAGGGTTGCCTGAATAAATCTGAGATGTTCTGATAAATCATAGCGATAGGAAAAAAATGAATAGGTTAAGCTAAAATTTCTAAACCACAGGAAATGCATCCATAAAATAGGAGAAAAAAAGTAAATCCTTTAATTTAAAATGCACTTTTTGAGTTCCACTTTCAGGAAGAGAAAAAGATTTTGTTAAAAATAGAAGAAAAAAAAAAACCAACCCAAACTGCTTAAGAGTTTGAAGGTGCAATTCTAAGAGAGAGAGAGAGAAAATGGATGCGTCCATACCTTTCATGATTCAGCAGTTATTGTTTCTCTTACTGGTGAGGGAAAAACATGTTGATCTTTGTAATGCTAGAAGAATGCTTATTCCCATTCACACCTTTTTTTTTAATGAGAACGTTGTTCAATATCTGTTAAAATGTTTCATACCTTTGTACTTGTCCCTGTCATTAACAGTATTCTGCATTATGTTCTATGCACTTAAGAAGACTGGTCTTGCATTGTATTTAAAAAACACTTTAATATTTAATTTGTAGTCACATCATACAAATGCTGTGTGTACTTGTGGTGCATTTTCTTTGACTGGATCATTTCCAAAAAGAAAACAAGTCTTACAGTACCTTTTTTCTTTTTTTTTTTTATAAAAAACTTTAATTCACCAGTTGAAATCTGTGGATCAACTCTGGTATGCAAGCATGATATTGACAGCACAATCTGTACATATTATACCAAAGCGCTTGCAGTATTTGTGGTTTCTAGAACTAGTCTAGTTTTCCAGTATAACTGGATCTTAGTCTTTATTCATTTTTGTGACTGAATAAAAATAGATTGAATTTCTGGATTTCATATGTATGTAGAAAGAATAGTACCATGCTATTGCCATATGTCTCGATGTTTAACTTATTCTAAAAAATACTATGGTATTGTAACCATTTCATGTTGTATAAAAGAAACAAAAATGGACTGAATATTTCACTAATTCTTTTGAAAACTGGTTTGTGTGTGAGTATGGGTTATGCAAGGAAAAAAACATGACACAGTTGTAAATGTTTGTGCTCACTAGAAATGGTTTCCATGCATTGTGTAAAGTAATCTTCTATTTTTTTAATTTACAGTAGGTTTATGTGATATTTAAAATAATCCATTTGTGCTTGAAGCTGTCAGGAAAAATTATTAGCCTGGGAAAAGTTGTGCCATTGCTTTGAGTTTTTGTGTTTTGGTGGGGGATTGGTGTTCTGGGGTTTTTGGGGGGAGTTGGCTGGTGTTTGGTTTTGTTTGTTGGGTTTTTTTGTTGTTTTTTTTTTTTTTTAAATGGGAACTTATATCAGTGGAGATCATTGTTTGAAAGCTTAAGGGCACAATCATAGAAGACACAATTGCTCCCAGCTTTTGATAGTATAAATCAATGATTTGTTATCCAGCTATTTCAAGCCCTCTCTTTTTTTTAATATATATATATAAACTTATTTGTTTAATCATAAATGGTGTTTTTTTTGAAACAAAGCGCAATGTAAACTAATGCTGTAATGCCCATTAATTTAGCTTTCACTGTGTCCAAAAAGGAAACACATTTGTATACCCTAATAATTTTGTATGTGTTAATAAAAACAAATAATAATGCCTCTGATTCAGAAAAGTAGGTTTTTGACTGAAAAAATTACTATTCTTAATTTTTATTTTAAAAAAATATATCTGAAAACACAAATTCCATCTGTAGAGAGCACTGTTTTGACAAGGGTACTAACTTATTCCAGAATAAGAAAGTGTCATTATTTTAATGAGCCATTAGAAATAATGTAATAAATGTTGCCAGATATTTTATTGATTTTTTTCTTTTTCTTTTCTTTGTGCAGTAGGCAAGGGCAGAGATTAGTTTAAATGCCATCAGCTAAACAGAAGGTAAATATCTCGTAACTGAGAACTGTGCTAAAAGATAGATATTTTGGGCGCTATTTATACTTTATATTTTGGAAAGGTGTTATTGTTATTTCTCCAAAAACTGGACAGGATGGGAGATTTATCAGAATAGACTAAGCCCTTAGTACCCCTACTACGGCATATGTATCTCATGAAGCATTTGTGTAGCTCCCTCCTCCTAATACCACAATGCGGCTGGACCAAGCCTTAACATCTCCTGTTAGTTTTAAATATGTGTGATGCTTACAGCTGCCTGAATCACATATTCACCACAGATGTTGAAGGAAGTAACCTCACTTCAGAATAGTAGTATCATTATTTTTTTGAGCTTTTCAGAGTCAGTGTGGAAAGCTGAAGCAGCTTCCACTGCCTGAGATTCAGTCCCAGAGACGTTTACATCTGTGATGCTGCGAGTATGTACAGTGGAGGCTCAAATCTTTATGTGAGATTTGAACTGGGCCTGGACGTGCCCACCCTTGCTACCCAAGTATGTTGCTCCATTTTTTATTTGTATCTTTTTTTTTCTTCCCTTAGAAAACAAGAGCCTCAAAAACTAGATCCTGTCATCTTTCTGTGACTCCAAAGGAGAAGGCACAGATGCACACTGCGGGGTAGCCACTCTGTACGTTTGAGCATCCGATTTCTCAGAATACAGGTATTTTGAATAGTTCTTGGTAGCAAGCCTATGTCACTCTGGAAGAATGAGTGTCCTAGTGCTTAAAGCAGTATTTGCAGAAATGCATTGTGAACTGAGTGTAAGGAATCTGTTTTTATAGCTCCAGTTTTCTAAGTAGTTTGAAAAGAACTGCGGCAAAATGAGAGGCTATTGTTTCTGATGAATCTTTAGTGAAGTTATACACTGTAAAACCCAGCAGAGTGGAGAAACAAGTTCTGAAAATACCTGTCTGATGCCCTGCTTTGAATAGGGAAGCCTAAAAAATAGCTAAACTACTTGGACTTAGTCCAGGGTTTTTAAATAAAGTGCCAGGTCCTCTGTGAAAAGGGTTCACAAGTGGCTTCTGATTAATCAGCAAGCATAGGTTTAAGAAATGCAGCTAAACTAAAAACATCTTTAGAGTTTGAGATACAGCCCATAAGGATTCCATTCAGCCTGCAAGTGAGTGTTCATTTCCAAACTGAAATGAGAGTTTGACTCTGAATTGGGAAGGAGACAACAATGCAATAAGAGAAGGAAGGCTGGATCAAAGAGGTTTTGTAGAGAAAGCCAGGCCACAGGTTTTGTTCAGAGCAGCATTTACTGCCAGTCCCCCCATTTGCGGGGAGGGCAAGACGATATATAAAAGGTAAGGTTTGAAGTTGGATTAAGTACGCATAGTGTGATCAAGTCAGCTTTGGATTACTTGGAAAACTTTTGGAAAACTCTTTTGAACAGCTTGCTGGCTAGTGAGATTTCCACATAACCTCAGCAAGCGTGTTTCTGAGGTAGACTGGCTTTTAATTTCCCCTTGCCCTCACCCCCCGCCCCCCAGCTCCCCGTGCCTTTTGGCACTCCTTGGATTACGCGGAGTTGCTAACTTGCAAATGTACTGTTGAAAAATCACCCTGTTAAGCTCTAGCCTTGTCTGTGAGCACCCTTCAGCTTTCATGTGTGTTCTGTAAACGGGTGAAGGAAAGGCAATGCCATGAAGTGACAGTCCCTCTCGGTGAGCACTGCCTTTAATTCTGCTCCAGTTTAGAGCTTCACAGAAGAACTTGCAGCCCTTTGTCTTGTGTCTCTGTAGCTCCTATCCTAAACTGGTAAAACTGACTGTGAATTACTTGCCATTATTGCCTGCAGATGCACGTGTTTAGTAAGCAGAGAAGTTGCTTTTAACTCCTGGGTGCAGTACTAAGAGTGTCAAACTTGTGCTTGCCAAAGTCTCTAACAAAACTCGCATTTAGTTTCAACTCTAAGAAGTACCGTATATCAGCATCCTTCTACAATTGTTTGAAACATTTTTCTTTTCGATGAATTAAGGCAAACCCAATGTCTTAAGTGCAAGCTGATTCTTTGCTTCAGTCTTTTAAATCTTTGGTCACTAATCTTGTTCTATAGTTCCTGCTCATCCAGCGTAGGAATTTCCATGATGTGCCCTCTTATTACTGTTATTGTTAGTTCCCACCTCCACCACTCTTTTGAAGCTTACAAGTTTAAGTAGAGGCGATCATTGAAGACCGTACACTTAGCAGGTAGTTGCAAGTCTGAGAAACTGTCAGGGTTGGACTGTGGAAATTAGTTACCACTTTCTGGGAAAGCATGTTGATGTGCTGCTTGAAAAGAGGTCCTAGAAGCACCATGTACTAGAAAAAGCCCAAGCCTTTCCTGTCATACGATGATGGGAGTGAGAGAATTCAGTACTTTTGAAGCTTCCCTGTTGACTTTTTGAGGTTTTGAGTCAGACTGTAAGTTTCTTAAGATGTCTAACACATTTCCTACTCATTCTCTGTCTGCACATCTCCTACCACAGACTAGCATTTCTCAAGTCCAGAAGCCCAGTCTGTCCCTCACACTGAAGCCTAAAGCCATAAACCCCGCTACCAGGGAGGTGACTGTCAAGGATGAACTGAATCATCCTGGATTTTTTTCACCTCCTCTTTGTATCTGTTCAAATTCAGAAACAGCTAGTCCTAACATTTGTTCAGTAACAATAATAAACTACAGTGGCTTCCTAATTTTTTTAAAAAAGAAGATACTTGACTTGCAAGTAACAGATTATTGTTAAGGTCTGTACCGAGCAAATTACACTGCAAGTAAAACTGAGCAGGCAAAAAGATTTCAATCTGAGTTCTCATTTTAATACCAAAATTATTATATTTAATTACAGTCATTATACAAGCCCATTTCTAGAAAAATATTTATCTTATCTGAATCTGCTGATTTATAAGAATGACAGTATATATATGTACTCCATACAAAAGTAATTTATGCACACATATATCAATACATAGTATAATTGCATATGCATAGGGCTGCATATTTATGTTAAACCTAATTCCACTCTCATTTATGGTAATATAAGTTGGGAGTAATTTCAATGAGTTCACTAGAACAGGGCATATAATACCGGAGTCATGTCTCAACAAGGATCGTAAGTTACTTGTGTGAGTACGTAGGCTCACACTGGCTGCTTATACTGCTTTGTACTTGCTGGCTTACTGAAGCAGGTCAAAATATAATACTTTGAAAGAGCAAATAAGTTTTACTAATTTCTGTGCCCCATCTCCGCTATAAATAAGTACTTTGCAGCTGTATTTCTACATGACCAATGTAACAACTGTATTATGAGAAGCGTTATCCTTGCTGGTAAGATAGGATGAGACAAATGCTGTGTAGATGTAAAACACTAACTCTGAGTGAGCTCTGCCAGTTTAGACAAGTTCAAAATCTGGACAGATATACCTTATGACAGTCAGACAGTCTCCAGCCAAAGATTCTCAAAGAGAACAAAATGTGTGAGTGTATGGCATATAGAGACATGGAAGAACCAGGAGCAGCCAGAGTGACTTCAGAGGAGACTCTAGGAAAACAACATAACTTACTAGAGAGGAGACACATTATTGCTGCTCTGGGAAGCTGACATCTGCATCTCTGTGTGGGATGATATAAACCTTACGTTGGATTCCTGAGCACAGAGAGGCCATGTGCAAGTGAGAGGTATATGCAGGCTTCTCAGGCTGCGAACAGCTTGAATAGAGCATGCTCCAAACTAACAACTTGCCTAATGCTATCATATGCACAGTAATGCAGGGCTTGTTAATAATATCTACAAAAACGAGGGCTTATCTCTCTTCAGAAAGTCACTGTGCAGAGCTTCCAACCTTCACTGACGTCCTATAGACTGTGAGCCTCTCTGCCTTCCTAGGCATATGCAGGAAAAACTCATTTGAATGAAATCATCTACTTAGTTTGCCAGCACTCTCCCTCCCCTTGCTTTAGCAAAAAATCATGTCTTTACCTTCTGTATACAAAGGATGGAGTAGCTACAGCTTCTGCTGTGCCCATCCTTACCCTTCAGCTATTTCTTCATCTCCTCCCTTTCCATGGGAGGAGGGGGCACCTGGGTCTCTCTCACTGCTGTGGAGTTTGACAAAAATCTCCAGGCTCCTTTTGTTTTTTTCTCAGCCTTATCTTGCACAAAGAGAAGAATGAAGAACAGTAGCTGGAACTGAAACTGGGGGCTGTAACTTGGAGAGCAACCACAGGGTGGTTCCAAAGGGTGAAGGAGTGCATGGAGCACATAGTTACTAATGCAGGTGACATTTGTGCGTTCTTGTGTATTATCACCATTCACAGAGAGAGAATCTTTTGTGAGGGGTTCCTTCTAGAGTATTTGTGGCAGAAACAGAGGAGATCTTTCTTTGCTGAAGCAAACAGTAAGAACTGAATGGAGGAGAACCCATTTGGGAAGCTATGCAGGCATGAACGGCCGCTGCCAGTGAGCGGGTGATGATACTGTGGGAGATGAAGCAGGAATGGAGAAAGATCTGCATGTTGAAGATGAAAGGGAAAATGTCTGTATTCTCTGATTCACTTTCTTTTTTCCTACTCTTTTCCCTGTTGCATTTAAGAAGGCTACTCTCCCTTCTTTTTCTTGTACTCTGTCATGATAGGAGAAAAACCTCTTGTAAGAGGACCAGTTGGGAAGCAGTCTCAATTTCTCACCCATACCTTTGTAACACTCTTTGCGGTAAAGGGATGGGGGTTTTCCCCTCATTGGGACCACGCAGTTCAGCTGTAAGAAAAAAAAAAAAACGTGCCTCCTCTCACACTCAGCTGCCAGCATTGCATTACACACTCTTTGCTCTCTTGCTGGTGCCCTTGAGCAGATGTAATGTGAGTCTGGTACGTGCTCTGAGGATGCATTCTTCATGTGGAGGAGGGGAAGGGCTATCTACAGGTAACTGAGCTGGTTTGGAGCTCAGGAGACCTCCATGAAAATTCCAGCCATAACTCTAACTTTCTGTTTAATTTTAGGCAAAGATCTGCAAGGGCAGAATATGCGTTTCCAACCTCATTAGAAAATTGTGAGAGTAACTGAGCTAATAAAGGCTTAGATGTATGCTGTGATATTGCAGAACATGTAAGAATCCAGTTATATAAAATCCTTTTTGTGTCCCTATGGATGATTATTGCAAGGGCAGTTTTTGGATGATATTATACTTCCCCATCCTTTAATTCCTTATTTAAAAAAAAAAAATAATAATCTTCAGTATTCATAAGCAATCACTTCCTCCATCACCAGTCTCTTTGTTTACAGTAAAATGGCAATAAAAAGTAAATGACTCTCTTTTTCAGAGCTAAAGAGCAATAGTCACTGATGTCAACTCCTATCCCCTTGCTATTACCTTTCTGTGTGACTGAAAGAAATCAATTTGTTGTTAAACTGGCATTTATTTTGGTTTACATGTCAGGCTATTATTGCAGGGAGTGGGTGATTTTATTTTTTTGGTCATTTTCTGAGTCCGTCCTGTGAGGACATGATCAGCATGGGTATATACTGCTGCACTCTTCTGGCTGGAATCAGAACTGGCCAGACCAGCCTTTTCATTGCTAACAACGGGAGGCGATTCTGGTTCTGCCACATAGTAGATGCCTGTGTAAAATCTACACAGGCATGCTTTAGAAAAATAAAATCTAAATTTCCTTTCCTTTTGTTTCAAGACGTTCATAGCAGTAATATCCCAGGCAATGCCTAACTTGACATACATTCCTTACAACACACCGTATTTTGTCTTATGAGGCCTGTCGGTCACTGTAACGGACCAAGATCATGAAGTGTGCAGCACAAACCAACTGTTACTGCTTTAAACTTCGAGATAATAAATACACATGACCATGTTAAGTAATGGAAATATATCAAGTGTTGCACATCTGGTTTCAGGGATGCATATAACCCAGACAAAAACAATAGTCAAACAGGGAAAGTAGAATCATTTCCAGGTCAGTAATAATAACTGTTCACACAACACTCAGGGGAAATCAAGCATGCGTACTTGCATTCAGATATGTACTGCAAACTCAAGAAGTCTGCATACCCTTCTATAAAAGCATGCCAAAGTTTCTTTGAAAAGTTGTGTTTTTCATCACATTAATTACATGTTGAATTTGGATAGAAGACCACCATCATGACATTACATCAACAACTTTTGCACTAATATAAATACCACAAAGAATCCTGCAAACTAAAATGAGCACTCTCTAGCCCAGAAATCTCTGCAGAACAGGGTTTAGCAGAGCAGAAATATCACCCTACTTGGCACCCTGCTTCTGAAATTTAGAATCCCTCCTGAAGCAGTGATGCCCTTCTAGAAAGGGAGAAGATATCTTTCTGGTTTCAAATTTCTTCTTTTGTATTTATAGTTTCTGTCTTTATATTAAATCACAGTTCTTTCTCAGATGTATTTTTCCTGCGCTTAAATATGGATGTAAGTGGAAAACTAACACAGTGCCTTTGAAAATCCCAAAATTGCACAAATTCTGTGAACAGTGAAGAATGCACCCCTTTCTTAACATCAAAGGAGAGTCTCAGAGCATTTAGAATGAAGATAAAAATGTTTAATTCTGTGTGCAGAAAATACTTTCAAGTGAAGCATACATTGGAAAGAGAAAGCTCCCTCCCCGGTGTTTTGGCCTTCCAGCCTCTCTAAAGTCCCAGGACTAAGACTGAGTCACAAGTAGAATTTGAATGCGTTATTTGTTGTTGTCTTGTCTGAAATAATTATATGCTGCCATGTTAGTGGAAGAAGGTTACTCTATGGAAGAAATAGGGGTAGTTTGGATGTTGAAGACAGTTGGATGCTTTATAGCAGCTATGTCTCAGCTGGAGGACAGTCCAAGTTTCTGGATCCGGGTGCATGATCCTGTGTCCATTCTGGTGCAAGAGTCAACTTACAGCCTTATTGTGTCTTAAGGACTAGTGCCCCTGAGGCATGCACCTACGTTATTTTCATTGCAAACAGCGTGGCTCAAAATGTGTCAGAATAATATCATTGGGACGGGCTTGCTTTGAGGTTTTTTTTCTGTGTAACACAATGATTGACTTTTTCATCCCACTTTTCCAACCTAGGGTCCTGGCACCAAACAGCTTGTGGCTTCTTTGCACCAATGCAAAACTTCAGAAATATAATTTGATTAAATGAAGGGAAAAACACGTGTATTTTTGTTCTCAGTCCTGAGAATTCTTACAGAATCTAAAGCTAAGTGGGAATTAGAAACGTGAGAAAAAGGACCCAAGCATGGAGAAATTAGTGCCATTGGCATGTTACAATAAATGTGGTTTGGGGAGTCTCAGCTGTTCAGCATTGTATTCCTCCAACCAGTGAACCCAAAATGTAATACATTATAATTCAAATTGTTGTTAACGTTCCATTTCTATCTGTTGTTTAGAGTGTGAAAATCGAGCCCAGTGTTGCATCCTTACTCAAGGTCTATGTTACAAGATCTTTCTTATGTGGACTGTGATATAAGGAAAGATCATTCACATGATCAAATCATGGCCTTCCTACATATTTCCTCAGGCCTTTTGCCCTGAAAAGGTGACTCTCATTTTTAAAGTGCTAACTTTGAGTAACAATACAGAGCAGAAGTATATTATTTTTTAATTTTTAAAAAATGAATACTGTCTGTGCAACTTTATCATGCATGAAATTGAGAGTGGCTGTTGGAATTATACTATCTAATCTGTTGAAAGCCTTGAATTCACACCTGCAGGTAACTGAATTAATAGCACTCAGTTTTGTAAAACAGCTAACTAATGGCAGTATTATGCCAAACATCTGACAGGTGGAATACATATGAGTTCTTTTCTGCAAGTATTGTAATATTGCTGAGATCTTAATGTTCATGGCTCCAAAACCTGAGAGTAAAGAATTGTAATCTTGTGACTTGCTCCTTTCTCCACACTGTTCAGCAATGGTTTTTTCTGTTGTTGAGCACTTTTTCTGTTGTTTTCTTGTACTGTGTTAAAAGCTGGACCACATTCCAAGTTTAAAAGTGAGGATCTTGTATAACTTGTGCATTTCTGCTTCTGTCTTCTGTTATTCCCAGATTCTGCTCTCACATAATAAATGTATATTTCTGCTGAAGTTAATACGTAGGGGGAATATTTTTTTTTTCTTCCCAGACTAATAGTAACCTTTCTCAATAAAAGGACATCTTTAAATGTTTTGCTATAGCAGCTGTAAAGCAGAAGGAGAGATGTTGGGGGAAGATGTGTGGTAAGATAGCTCTGAACCTCTCTGCTAGAATTTTTCTACAAAGAACACATGCTAAGAACACATGCTAAGAACACACCCACAAACCCTCTTTACTGGTCAGATTATTCATCACCACCTTCTGGGTTCTTGGTCTGTTTCTGCCCTATTTTCATTTCTTGAAGGTGGCTATGGCCTACTGAAAGGCCTTAAATTTTGAAGCAGCAAGAAAGGAGGGATCTAACTCTTGTTTAGGGACCTGAACAAGGACAGAAAGTTCCTCACTCTCTCTGCTTCTTTCACATGAAGTGAACATAAGAGCCACTTTTGGACACAAAACAGGGCCAATGTGTCTTCTCTCTTCTTCCTCTGTTGCTCGTCTTTTCTCTATTTGATACTTTTCTTCTGCATCCTGGTGCCCCATGTGGATCAAAATTCAGTTAATAGTTGAGCTCAAGGCAGACCTTTAATCTGTGGTATTCTGGCGAGCTTTAAATCAAATAGACTCACTTTGAGCTTCTTCAGGTGAAAAACATGACAAATGTGCCTTTGAACCTGTAGCCTAGGATCATTTTCCTTGCCATTCGACGACGACTTAACTGTAAGCTTTTTGAATGGTCTCTGAAGACTTTGGCTCATGGAAACATTTTGGCACAATACAGAATATTTATGGAAAACTAAGAAAAAAGCAGTAAGAAGGAGGGATATGGTCAATTGTACTTACTGTTCCAGACCACAGTGATACTCGTGTGGTAGCTGCAGAGGTTCTGAACTCCATAACTCCAAATTAAATCTTTGTGTTGTTCCCAGACAATCCTGACTCCCATTGTAGCTTCTTCCAGTGTCTTTCAGTTATACAATTATCCAGCAGGTTAGAAAGAGGAGTGAGTTTTATCTACAATGTCATCCAGACTTGCAGCAGCTATGTGGGAGGAAAGCATCTACCTGCAAAGTATCGGAACTGGAATTGAACCCTGATATGCAAAGGTTAAGCAGGTTTGCCTCTCAGCTCTCCGTTATCATAATCACAATACATGTTTTCAGCTAAATACAAGGTAGCAGGACAGATTGGATCATGGTGATTTCCCCTAAAAGTCAACATACCATCTTAAATTAGAACCAATACTAACAAAACAAGGATCAGCTTTAGCTGGAATGCAGGTATTTGCTGGGAAAGAGGGAGTGAAACATGAATCAAATTCTACCCAGAGTTTGCAAATCAAAGAACTACTGAGTTGCAAGTGAGTTTTTTTCAAAGGACTGCAAGAATATCTACTAGAGTACCCAGGGACTTCTGTCTCATGGTGAATTATAAGCAGAAGACAGGTGCAGGCATTGATTTGACTAAAACATTCAGTTTGAGACACAGTGGACCTTTTTGCTGTTTGATTAAAATTCCTTGTGCTAAACCACAAGCAGTTCCTCTCTTCCACTTTGTCCCAAAGGGCTTGCTATAGCAGGGGACGCTGAGCAAGGGAGCACATTATCAGTCTGTTTGTTCAATACGTACACCTTCTGCTAGCTGTGCATGAGTAGGAGGGATTGGGTCAAAGCTGAACAAAGAATTATGGTGCTGCTGGAATTTGGCCTGTGATCACATCCATATAATGCTGCCTTAATTCCAGTATGATTACATCGGTGTAGGTCAGAGTAAATGGTGCTCCTGTGCTAAGGCAAGTTGTAGGTCTCATGCTATGTGCTGCAAAGAGTATAATACATTTTCTTATTTTGCAGTTGTTGTTTGTTGTCTTTTAAGGCTGAATTTGTTTTCAGTATTGTTCTCAGTACTACACATGCAGCTTCCAGTACTGCCTCAATACCCCAGTTTGTAATATTTTGTGGAAATGGAGTGAGTGAGAGCATGTATGTATGTAATTACCATCTAATAATGCTAGATTTTATGAGATGAGTAAGAGTTAGGAAGAAATTGGCTTGTGATTCTTCACGCATTCCCCACAAAACCTGCTGCTGTGAGTCACCCCACTGAGATTGGTAGGATCAGACCTTGACATGCTCCAGCAGTATTTGTCCAGTGGTCTTCTCTTTATAGAAGCTGGTGGTGGTAACACAGATGTGTCACAGATGTGCTGGACAGGTCACTGGTCTTGTTTCAATTTGAAATATTGAACTGTGATTTTTGGAAAGCTGGAGATGAAGGGAACGTGCACCTTTCACATCACAGTTAAAAGACTATGCCAGGATATATGTATCGAGAAGCGTTCAGGGTGAACAGCCATTAGCAGTATTTTGTTATTGTATCACAGTTACTGTAATGTTGGCACACAAGAAGGTGTTGCAATTGTGCTACGAGCTGGGGAAATTATGGCGATTCTGCTGCAATACTCACATCACGCTGTTCTCTGCCATAACAAAATGTACACACCAGCAAACGGCTTGGCACAAAGGAGGGTAAAGTTCTTTCCTGAGGTGAGGGAAGGGAACTTGCCCCACCCTGATGATATTGTTTGAGCTTCAGAAGAGCCTCTGTTTGAGACGACTTAAATTTTCTTGGTAAACTGAGATGCTGCACAGAGCAATTAAGAGACCAGACCTAAAGGTAGAAATGCTTAATCCTTATTTTTAGCACCTTGCATTTCACGAGTGCATCCCACTCAGTGAAGTAGATCAGTAAATAAAATTAAAGACAGGGAAATGTAGGCATAAAAATAAATCATTTTCTCATAAGCAGATGGTACGCTTGTATTAGAGCCAGATGAGAAGCAAAGAGATTGTAGCCTGAAAACTGAATGTCTGTTGGAGCAGTTCCCCTTGACCATAGTTAGATCTCAACTTAGGGATCACAGTACACTCTGACAAGAAAGGAGAAGTTTCTTTTCTTCACTTGAAATGAACTTGTCTGTTTTGCATCCAGAAGTGTGATATTTACAGTTTAATACTTCTCTGATTTATTTAACAATGAGAGACTCTTAATTCTTAAACTCTTTGAAACACGTTGATTTTGGTAGATAGGCTCCATGTGCTGCACAAATCTTAACAGAGTTATTTAAAATATCTTACATACATAAGGAAACCTTTCTCGAGATTCTCTGTGTATGCAATAGATGGGCATTACTGCCCTGTGAAGTAGATGATGATTTCTCAGGCACTCAGATTCCTGAAGTCTTGGTTTTGTTTCTTAATCCTGTGAAGGGACAAAGCCTAACAATGATTTTTGAACCCTGCGGTGTGTAAGCAGTCCGGCCAGACTTTAATTATTAGTAGGCAGAGACCTCTGCTGGAAATTGTTCGGTACTTCAGGGAAATACAAATCTCTATTAACAGTTAGAACAGTTAGTTCTCCTGGCGAGAAAGGTCAGAGGCCTGGGAAGGACTACGTCCACGGCAGCATAGATACTCTTTATGTGGGTGTTCTCTCTGTCCATTCTGTGAGAGCTGAATGGCTCTCTCTAAAGAAAATACGTGATCTAACTTGGATCTGTACACGAGTACAACAATGGCAATGCTTTCACCTCTGGGCAAAAGCAGTCCGTTTGTCCCAGCAGTGTCTTGGCAGACAGCAGTATGTCCATGGCGTTGGCAACAGCCATGCAGGAGATGCACCTTTGGCTAATGCAGGGGACCCCAGGGAGAAGAGAAAGCCCAGCTGGACAAGCCTTTCTGGCAAGTACACCATAGTAGTAGCACCAGCACGTGCTAAGTAGTTTCAAAGAGAGCCATTAACTGCATTGACAAATGATCAGCAAAATGTTGAAGTCACAATCCCTGAGCTAGTCTGTCCTGCAGGAGCCTCCGCACTGAGATTTTCTTTTATTAATAGTTGCAGTGGTTTTGGGCACGATGGTACAGCTAGCAGTATGCTGCCAGTTTCTCATCTCAGGAAAGGTTGTATAAAGCTAAAGTAGGACTTGACCCAGTAGTTTTCACAGTAGGTTGCAAAATTTGGTAGCAGTCAGAAGAATTGGCTTCTCATTTCTGAAAAGAAAACCAGTTTTGCTCTGGGACAGCACCACAAACAGCAAACCACCAAAGCTCTGTGTGTGTCCTACCAGGCATAATTCTGAAGACTCCCAAGTTTGTCTCCTGATAGAATTCAAGCTCAAAAATAGAAGAGCACTTCTCATGGAGATTGCAGATCATAAGCATGTGCTGTTATTTTCTCCTCAAATCCACAAAATGTCACAATAAAATGTCTAGAAGCATCTGGATTCTTTGGAGTTGATCAGTCAGTCCATTGGTCTAGCACAGTGCAGAGTTATAAACAGTACAATTCGATGTAAATTATGCTATAAAATGGCCCTCACGCAAAGTTTATTAGTCAATGGAAAGATTCCTACTGACTTCAAGTTTTCGATTGTGCTCAAACAAAGCATTCTCCACCAGCTACATAATATGCATATATAGTAGATCGCATTTAAGAGTTTCCTTTGCCATTTACAACAACTGCAGCTTTCTCTGCTTTAAACTGAGCAGGGTGTAGCTGGTGGCCATGTGTACAAGGACTGGTAGTAAAGTTTTCAGTGTGAGTGACAGTCTGACAGGCTTCTTGAAGGGGTTGGCATATTAACTTTTAAACTAAAGCTTCCCAGTGGATTTACCATTTTTTTCAGAAAAAAAAAATGCCAGAACTTTCCTGATTTATCCTCAGACCAAAGCCCAGTTTATAAATCCTAGCTTTGTAGTACTTTATGGTTCTGTCTGCTAATGTTTCTTTCAGTTAATTTTCATACAAACACATTCCTGCTCCTATTGACTAAAATAGCCCATACTTGTGGACTAGTTCAGTTCACACACATCTCTTTATCTAAAAGAATATCCAGAGTCACAAATTTTCAGATTAAAGAAGAAATCAGATAATCTTGGCCTAAAGCTCTTTCATCCAGCACCCCACCCCACAGTCCAGCCTCTATATGTAACTGCTTGTTCAAAATTCCTTCTCAGTGAGTTTCATGTTCTGCTGCTTCTTATTTGGCTCTGTCTCTTCTTTCACAAGCCGCTTCTCACACCAATGCTAGATATATCTTAGGAACTCCTGGGCTGCTTGGCTTTTGATTTTTAGAAGAAACCACATGTCTCAGAACCTTTATTTTACACAAAGAGCCCATTGACCTAACCATTTCAGTGATGTTTAAGAGGCAGAGGATCTTCTGCTGCCACCTTCCTAACACATTATTTGACTTTTCTTTGATCTACACTAACATCATCATTTTTCTGTGGTAAATAGAATATGTGGCCTTGTACCATTTAAAATAGACAGAATATATTACATACATAATAGACAGAAGATATGAAATATAGAGTTGCGTTCATACAGATTAGCTTCCTTGACATGCCAGAACAAATGATTCAAATATATTTTACATTATTTACTACTGATCATAAATACAATTCACATTGTGATAATCCTTGCTATGATATTGGGCCTGCATGTTGTTAATTTCTCCAGATGTAGGTGGTTTTCATAACCTGTATGTATCTAGTTTTTGTGACAAACACTTGTCACAAACATAGGCTCTACTGGGCTGGGTGCTAGACATGTGCAGAGCAAAGAGAAAGTTTCTGATTTTTCTATACACTCCACCATAACATTCCCAGGCACTGTGCCTGAACTTAGTTTTGTACTGCTTATCCCTGTGAGCGTGCTAGTCTGCACTGGCACTTCAGGTTACTTAAGCACTCTGGTGGCAATTTTAGTGTCAAAGGAGAAAAACGAATACAAGTAAGGCGTTCGGAGTGCTTGGCTTCCATGTCATCCTCAAAAATATTCTGATCTAGTGATCCAAACTGAAAAATAATTTCAACAGTTTGTGATAGAAATTGGCAGTCCAAGTTCATAAAGAAACACATGGCCAGCTTAGGATAGTACAAAGCTGCAAATTGACTCCGTTATTTCACAGAGGATCAAACACTGGGCGAAAGTTTACTGATGCTACTGTGCTCAACCCTGATGAAATAATTGAGATTGCAGCTGGAAGGAACATGTAGCCCACTGAATCCTTTAAAACGCCCATTGTTTTTGTTAGTATTTTTAACTGTTATGCACTTCATTAGCACTGTAAGGAAAACAGGAGTCATAGTACACGTATTTCTGAAAGGAAGCTAATTTTAGAGAAAGCAGTTATCTTCCTTTTACACTACAAAGATGATGATTAGAAGTACAACAGAAAGCAAGAGTGTTTAGAAACTGCTTTGGAGGCCACTTTAAAGGCTTTTGTATGTTTTACATGATCACAGAAATGATCACGAAAAAATGCATAGATGAATTTTGAAATTGTAGAGGTTTTGGCAAGCAAGTGAGAAGCCCTTTTCTCATAGTCATCTGTTTTTACTTTTACACTAAAACAGCGCTGTAGTACCCTTTTAAATAGTGTGGGAGCCCCCAGCTGGGCCTCCCTGACTTCTAGTGCAAACCCACCAAAATGTAGGAAAAAAGCTTTCCCTCTAAATAGCAAGAGCCGTGTGTCAAGACTGCATGTGTGTAAGCTATAATATAGAACCGAGTTGTGTGATTTGTGTAGATTTTACAGACTAGAAGTGAAATCAGTTTTGTCACCATATTGACACTTTCTCCTAGAAGAAGAATTCAGACCAACCAGAAAACAAAAGCCCAGCATTGGGACTTTGTCTTAAAGTCTTAAAGATGGAATAAATTAACATTTTAAAAGCAAATCCATCCCCAGCAGAGTTGTTAGCCAAGAAAGGGAAGGCTCCACTGAACTCAGTAGAGATTCAGCTGTTGACATTGCACAGGCATATTCCGATGCATGGTGACACAACATCAAGAGATAACATCTTGTCTTTTCAAGTAAGAACCTTTAGTTTGCCTCTGTAGGATTTTTCATATGGAGGTGTCTTTACTACAACATTCATTCTATTCAGTTATTTATTCTTGGAGTTTTTCCTATAACATCTGAGTGATTCAGTCAGTATATGTATAGGCAGTAACAATAAAGCTCCAGGCCTTAGGAGCATCACGACATAACCCAGATTCCCATCGACTGCAGTAATAACAACTGTGCATGTTCTGACTTGGCTTCTGCTCATTACTGTAGCAGCATCTCCAAATGCCACTGCCCATTCAGTGGCAGACTGGATGCTGCATGGTGGGGCAGCAGCCTTTGACATGTCTGGCAACGAACTACATCCCATGAATCTGGAGACAAGCATTTAGGTGCTCAAAGTCCTAGTTTTCAAGTGTTTGAAGCACAAGCTTCAAATAAAGGAGCTTGCAGGGGTACTTCGCTAAGAAAAATGGGAGAAACGGAGCATTTGTCCTTAATACAAACCAGAATGGTTACTGACAGAAGAAGGGCACTGAGAGGATCAAAGCTGTTGCAAAAAAAAAATAAAAAAATGTGGTAGTTATAAGAGAGGGTGCAGCAGTATCCTCGTTCCTGCAGATACTTACCTCTCTGCAAAATGCTGAGAGAGACTGCACATAAACATTTTTATTATCATGTCACATGATGGTGCTGCATTGACGGTGATAGATTTCCTGGCAAATGTTTGTGTAGAAAGGCAAACATATGGCAGAGTGATCTACTATGAGACGGCTGTTTGGACCTCCGCCCAGCCCTTCAGGGATTCTCAGGATCAGTAAGAACCAGTAGGTTCGTTACAGTGTGTGTGTGTGTGTATGAGAATATGTGTGTGTGAGAGAGAATGAGTTCATATTCAATGAAATAAAGGAATGTGTATATAACATTCCTGATGTCTGAAGGTTTACATCAGCTTTGTGTGTGTATACTTCACTGAATACAATTTTATGTTATATATGTATACAGTTTAAGTAACGTTTAGTATAAATTTAATCTTCCAGGTTTTCGTTGGTAGTCTGTAAGTGTGCAGAACTATTTATTCAGAATTTATAAGACTGAAATTCTGTCTGGAGAACTCAAATGCAGAATCTTGCTGGTTGTGCAAGTGGGCGGTCAGAATTACTGGGAGTTTTACACTCAGTAGGCTTGTGTGAATGTGCTTCCTTTCATTGCCTTGTGCAGCAGAGGACTGGGTACACCGGGTACACACTGGCCAAATTATTCCTTCTATTGGTATCAGCAAAGTTGCACCAGGAGCATTTGGCCTATTGACCTCTGCTACAATTACAATTATCATGAACTACGTATTTGCTGAGAAATTAATTCCTCACTTTAATTTGTACACCTGTTGTCACTTTATTAACTTTGGGAAATGAACATAAAATGGAACCCTCTTTTGACTGTCCATTTAAAGCCCCATTGCTGAAACAAACAAACAAATTGCACAAAGTCTATATAATGGTTGGCACTAGATGTAAAACAGTGTATGGTTTTCAGTTATAGAATAGCCCGCTGTTACTGGATTATACTACTGCCCTGAATCTCGATTGTTCATACCCCTTGTTAACACGCTAATTTTATGTTATGTGGGCGTTACTGATATCCAGGTAAATAGTTTATATTGGTTTGGATCCCTCTATATTGGATGCTGAAGTCTACGTGCTATGAGTTCCTTAATCCACTATTGTAAGCTGCGAACTATCCTGGAAGACTGGTAGTAGGCAGAGGAGGGCACTGCATGGGAAAGCAAGCTGCAGCTCGTTTCAATTTCATGCCATTGCCGCCTGAGACCTGTCCTTCACATCATAGCTGTATGGGAAAGTGCATCTTTTCCTGTTGGCAGGGTCCAAAAGAACACACAGGTCCAGAGCTAGACCTCAGTTTAAGCTCTGTGCTTAAACTGAGGCTTGCAGGGCAGCACTATTTAACTAAAGGTCTGTGGTGCCTAACCAGATGTATCAATTCTTGCCTTTCTACTGCTCCTCTGCTAGCCATGCTTCAGAAATTCACTGTTGATCACTGGATGGCAAAAAGCAGTGGGGAGCATTCAAACTATTTCTCCGCTTTGGACACCATGGGCCACATGGCGACAAAGACTGGCTTTTATCTTCATAGGGCCAGCATCTGCCCGGTACGGCAAGCTGTCAGACCCCATGAGGTTGCAGAAGGAGGATGCAATACAAGCAATTAATACAGACATTACATGAATGGACTGAAGATTTGGATATCACTTTTGGTCCCAAAGTCCCTGCTCATCTCCAGACAGGCAATATGCCCTTTGAAACTTTCAGTGGGAGGTTTGCCTGAGTAAGACAGGAGCATCATGTCCAGTGGGAGTAACAGTCTATAAATACCTGTCCATTATAAGACTATCATTGCCAATTCTGTTTGGCTGCTTCATCTCATAATATTCTCTTTGACTTTCTTAATACTAACCAGCCTAAATATTTTATGCTTGTCTTCCAGCAATATACTAAGCCCCTTGCTGCTACTCAGTGAAGATAGGTATCATTTTTCTGTTTATTCTGAAACATTGTAGTTCTCTGAACTACAGTGGGAAGGTTTGAACTAGTATTTATGTTCAATAAGATAGCATCCACTTAAACATAAGTGACAGCTAAAGAAGAAAATAAACGAGTGGCCAGAAACAAGCCATTTCCTCACCAAGTCACTACGTTCTAATTAAATAGTAATGTTGTCACTTCTCTTGAAATATGTACATTTCCTGGGTTATAATAATTTCTCTGCAAATCTGCTAGGATGTCTATTATTTTGTAATATTTCTATTGTCTTTGTATCTTATTCAGATTTTACATTTTAGCAACTCAGTTTCTCAGTGATATGAATCAGGACCAACTTCACTGTATCCAAAGTAGATAAAGTGGCATAAACAGTGGCAGAAACAGACCTTTTGACTTCTAAGAGACCTAGTGCGTATCGGCTGTTTGCTGGCAAGTGCAGTAGCCCTGATTTATTATTATTCTATTTATTATTTATAAACATATAACTTTCCAAACTCAGAAGAAGAAAACTATACTGCCTTTGAAGAGGGCAGTGTTGAGGAAAACAAAGTCAGTCTATGGGGAAAGGGATACATTATACAACAAAGGGATCACTGAAACAGCAGGCAAAGTTATGTTAATTATGAGTTATAATCTTAATTGTTATTAAGCATGCTAGCTTCCTTTCCTCCTCCACATCCCACTCGTGACCTTCTCTTCTCATCCTATATACCACTTTAATTCCAGGTTCTTTACATTCCTATGCTAACCCTTGCTCATTAGAGCTGTGGTAGACCTAATCAGCTGTCCTGGGTGTCTGGGAGGGCTAGGGTTTTGGGGAAAGAATTCAAAAGAAATGAGGTTGTGATTCCTGAGAAGCAGGATATGAAGGACATGTCAGGAGCAGGGAGTATAGGCTGGAGATCTCTGAGAGACAAATAGGTGAGCAGGATATTAGGTTTGGCATGGTTAATGGGGAAACAATCGACATGTGGCTGCCACATGACCAGATGTAAGTAGGAAGGGGCAGTCTTGCAGGCCATCGCAAGAAACATGATCTGGAGGTAGCGGGTATGTGGAATGTGTGAAGAAATGTGCTTTTAAGAAGTTCTCACGGGAGCCAGCTGGAACCAGTTCTTGTGTTGCACAGGGTGGTGTGCTAATCTTTCAGAGTACACCAGAAGGCTTAAGTGATAGCATTTCAGACCAACTGTGGTGCTGGTGGATTCAGCAGCTTCACTCCCTCCCTTCCAGCTTCCCTTCACTCCCTGGAGAGGAAAGGAGCAGCTGCCCAGAGAGTTGGGTCCTTCTTTGTTAGGAATGAGGGAAGGAGAGAAAATACATATTTTCTGCCCGGCCAGTGATGACTTACTTTCCCTGCAACCCATCAGGCACAGTATCATCCATATCCACTTCCCCAAGCACTTCTTCATGTCCATTTTCACCCTGGCACCCATCATGGTCATCACCCTCAGCATCACCATGGACACATAGCCTGAGGACTCCCTCAACGGCTTCAACTCCAGCAATATCTCAGTCCTCACCCTCAAGTTCCCTTGAGAACTAGTCTCATCCAGGAGTCAGAGGGATGATGCAGCACGTCTGGGCAGGATGAGGGTGGGAAAGTGAGGAAAAATGTACTGGTTTTGGCTGGGATAGGGTTAATTTTCTTTACAGTAGTCCATATAGTGCTATGTTTTGGATTTGTGACCAAAACAGTGTTGATAACACAGGGATGTTTTTGTTATGGCTGAATAGAGCTTATGCAGCATCAGGGTATATTCTGTTTCTCATGCTGCCCTGCTAGCGAGGAGGCTGGGGGTGTGCAAGGAGTTGGGAGGGGACACAGCCGGCACAGCTGACCTCAACTGACCAAAGGGATATTCCATACCATATGACGTCATGCTCAGCAATAAAAGCTGGTAGAAGAAGGAGGAAGGGGAGATATTTGGAGTTACCATATTTGTTTTCCCAAGTAACCCCCATGGTGATGAAGCCCTGCTTTCCTGGAGATGGCTAAACACCTGCCTGCCAATAGGCAGCAGTGAATAAATTCCTTATTTTGCTTTGCTTGCACACGCAACTTTTGCTTTCCCCATTAAGCTGTCTTTATCTCAACCCACAAGTTTTCACTTTTACCCTTAAATTCTGGAGATATCTGGACAAAAGTGCCTTCACAGAGAAGAAAAATGCTCATGGAAAAAGAAAGATACTAAGATTTGGATGTTGCCTAGCTAAAAGAGGGGGAGGGAGCTAAGACCCATTTTACAGATTTGAGTCACTGAGAGTTTGGTGATGTTGACCATGGGAATAGAGGAGGATGATCTGAAGAAAGCTTCAGAGGTGACATCATGGGAAAAAATGCTGAGTTTTTCTACTGATTTCAACAGAGTTGGCATGACATTCCAGTCATTCAGTTTGGATTCTGTTGAACTGTTCTTGATGCCAAGCTATCCAGGAAGAAACTCCTGACCAAATTATTAATTAATTCCTTGTCTTTCCTGTGATAACACCTATGCATTACAACAGATGAGATTCTGGACCTGTGAATTCTAGAGCAACAGGTACATCCCAACACGAAATGGCTGCCTGAGACGGGTTTCATGGTACAAAACAGTCACAATCTCAAGAGGTTGCATGCTAGCCACATGATTTCTTTCTGTTCCCTGGCTTCTGGTACTGTCATTCAGGTGACACAAAAGTGAAGTTACAAAGCTCCTTAAATAAATATGTTCTGTTGTCCATGTCGGGATGTAATTATTCATTAAGTCACATTCCAAAAGGCACTTTGATGAATGTACCACAGGGCATGTGAGAGAAATCCTTTCCTCCAGTATTTATGAGGGGAAACTACGATGGGGTAAGTGTCATGAATCTGGCACTAAATTTATTGTTCCTGTCAACTCTCAACATATTTCTCACCCAATAAATTTCTGAGGCTTTAGATGACACATTTAAAATATTTATCCAGAGGAGAAATGTCTGTTGCAGGTTTTCTTTCCTGGGTATTATGGCTTTATAGCTTTAGAGATGGAGTTTCTCACCTGGCCATTTGAAGAGGCATTTTATAGATTAGTATATCAAATGGAGATGAGAGTCATTAGCTTCGTTGTAATGAATGACTTCTCTACCAAACACTTAAAATTATGGGAATGGCAAAGTAGACTGTGCAACTTCTGTCCAACAAGATAATCTTCATATCACAGATGATGTTTACTGTGTGTTAATGGAAGAACTAGATTTTGATGAGTGTGTCTCAACAAACGGCTGCTAAAGTGTCTCACATGCCACAAGAGAAAATTCAAAGAACAGTGAAGTTGCAAAGTCAGGTAGTCAAATGTTGGGAAATACTTGTGCTGAGGTTGCTGATGCAACTTTAATTCTGCTCTCTTCTTGGGAGGCTTGTGATACAATCTTTAATAATCTCTTTCTGGGTTGGTTTGGTTGGGTTTTTTTGCCTGTAGAAAATCTCAGGCTGGTTACCAGTTAGAGACTCTAGGAGGTCAGAGAGTCCAATACCTTTGAATGCAGCGTCAAGATTTCCACAGAAGTTGATGAATTAACTGGTGGCACAGTGACAGATCATTAGTCTTTGCATGGAGAAGTTACCAGCAGAGAGTGAGATGTACTGGGCCACGGAATTTTGTTGGATCATGTGTGGGTTTTCTCGATGTTGTCTAAGATATTCTGAAATCTTTGTGTTCCTACACTCACGGCTGCTTTCACCCCTGTATCCTAATTTCTTTCTGCTTTTCTCACATCTTTCCCAGGCTGTAGCTCCTGCTCCCCTTCCAGTTTCTCCCAGTTCTCTGCATGCAAGTCTGGTCACTCCAGTCTGGTGTACTATCCAGGTACTCACAGGGAGACAGCTTTGTTTTCCTCTTGTGAGCTTTACGTCCACGGTCATCTCCAGTCATGAGCTGAATCACATCTAGAGCATGTTTACTCCAGACAGAACATCTGAGGCTTGTTTATCAACCCCTGTTGAGCGCATAGGAATGCTTTTCAGAGCCTTGCAACTTGGCTACATTTTTATGGATATTCTTAGGACAACAAAAGGTACCTGGCGATTTGGTAATTTTACAGTTCTTTCTTCTACTGTCTTTGTCAGAAGAGTTTTGATTTTAACCACACAATAGTTGTGGAAAATTTAAATTCTAATGGTTAAATTATGAAAGATATACAAGCAACTGAAAACAAAGGTTTGAATTGGAAATTGTTAAGCAGCATTAACTGTAGGCATCTTTTGTCTGCTGTAGCTTCACTTGAAACGCCTGTAGAGAACAAGGAATGGCAGCAACGCATACTTGCTAATAACATTTCCATCCCATACAAACCTTTCCAGCTAATAGTGGAAGGCTCCCAGTCAGACAGGAAGTTAATTTTAGCCGAAGTGCTCCGATCTTTTCTGCCGCCAGGATACGCATTCACACCTCTGCAACATGTAAAGCAATCACCTTAAAGATTGTCTAATTTAAAACGATTAGGAAATTGCTCCAGTGTATAACATAAGATTCATGAAACTGAGTATAGATAACTTGCTCCAGCTATGATACACACCCTTCTCCCTTCTAAGCTTATTACAGAGAAGGCTCGAGATCCCCTGGCGAGCTTCTTATCTCCAGTAATTAAGAATATCCTAATGGGCATGGTAAGTGCCTTTCTGTGCACGTGGGGATGGACATCTAACATCATGTCCTCTTTCTGCCTGACATGAAGTAGCACTGTGATTGCAGACAGTGCTCTCAGACTTTTCTTGCACAGGGGAATGGCTCAGTTGTGACTCAGAACAATTTCCCATTAAAATATTTAGCAGACAAGCACTAGCTTACTGTGGACATAAGCAAAATACTTATCTTCATAATCATTGCTGACACATTTTTACATACAGGAAAAGGAAACGCAGAAGGAAAGAAAATGATATCAGCTATAGATAGGTAAGTAAAAAGAAATAATTTTATTTCAGTATCTTGCAGTGAAGTTGATTATACAAGTGGCCATGCTGCAGAGCATTTATAGTCTGATCTCAGAAGGGATTTGAGTGGGGAAAGCAAAAATTGTAAGGTGGATAGGGACAGAATTTTAGAGGCAAATATAATAATCTGTGTGGCTTCTACAGACACAACATAGGCAGCATCTCACAAAACAGCAAGTGCAAGATAGCAGCAGGAATAGGGTTCATATACAAGACAGTTTGCATACAAATGTCCGATATATGTGTGCAAAACTATGATCATGGAGTATTTCATGCAAAACTTAAATACATTTTAAAATTTATTCATGACTTTGTGAGTGCTTTTGAAATTAGGCCTTTTATGTCCACATGCTATTTTCTTAAAGATTGATCCACACTTTTGAATCAATGGAATTCTTTCTCTATTAAAATTTTCAACCAGGAATGTAACTATTTTTCTCCTCAAGTGAATAGGGGGGAAACGACCAGGGCTGGCTTAAAGCTTCTCAACAGCTTAAGAACACTGTTTCCTGGGAATTATTGGGAAAGCAAAATTCAGTACTGTGGTAGTGGCTTCAAAACAGTTACCTCAGGCACCATCTGTCCTGGGTGACTCATGGTTTCACTGCTGACCACACTCCTGGCCCTGCCACCTCTCTGCATGGTCCTGCTGGGCTTCTGCCTTTACTCCCTTCCCTTGCTCGTACTTGTATATCCTGCCCTGCTCTGGAAATACAACACCTGTCTGGTAGGATGAAAAGTGAGAGGGAACTTGGTCTCACCATTTTGGGGAGCTTAGGTGGGGAAGGGGAGAGACATCCCTGCTGCAGGTCTCCCTTGCTCAGTGAGGACACGGTGTTGCTGCCTCTGTGACCTGCTGCTCTCTGTGCCCAAAACAGACTCAGCTGTTGACTTCTGCAGACTCAGCACCTGGCCTATATACATGTAGCATACATATTAGCAAGCCTCCACACCCTTCCATTCACAGTTTTGATCTGAAACTGCTCTTGAAGTGTTTGGAAGAAACGCTCTTCGTTCCCCTTTCCCACTTCTGCGTAGAAAGGGTGGCTGAACTCCTCTTTGTAATAGAAGAGAAAGGAATAGAATACAGGTGACATAGCAGAAGATCTCAGGCTTTGTATGCTGTGATGAGTGGCTGACAGGGTTATGCACACTAAGAAACTCCTTTGCTGTTTGTGCTGAGGTGGTTTTCTGTGCTGTTAATGTGTGGGTTTTCACTTATCAGCAGGGAAATTTGCTTTTTTTCCCCATTCTTTCCCAGCATCTTAACCATGGCTTAACGGAGGAACCGTCTGCAAAGTGTGTTTAAGAGTTTGCAGCTGGACAAAGCTGAGCAGAGTTCTTACCTTGGCAACTCATTCATCCTTTGCAGCCTACACACAAGAGAAAAAGAGAGCCGCATCCTTGCATGTCCACGGGAGGAGTTTTCTTTGGAGCTCTAGGATGTGATTATCTTCACTGCAGACTAGAAACATTATTAATTTATGGCATCTTCTGCAGATACCAATGCTGGGACAAACAGAAGTTAAAAAGTGGACATTTCAAAGAGATGTTTCAGTTCAGTATCTCGTCGCTTTGAATTTTGTTATTCAGACATTAGGAATACATTGTTGCATGGATGTGTATATCATAGGTACAGTTTCCTTTTGGAAGAAAGTGGCATACATCCTACTCCTTTCTGATTTAAGGTCATAGAGTCAGAATCATAGAATGTTTTGGGTTGGAAGGGACCTCAAAGATCATCTAGTTCCAGCCCCCTGCCATGGGCAGGTCACTAAATAAGTTACTAGAAAGAGCTATTAATATCTGTAGATGAAAAGCAAATAATGTATTTTTTAAAAACCCAAACAGCTCTATCTCTCTAGTAAGTATTCCAGAGGTGAGGCTGGTTTGGGAGATAATAGAGGTGTGGGAGGTAAGACACAACACACAGGATTATTCTGGACAGGCTCAGACCAGAGTCCACAGCTCCTGTACTCAGAGATTTTATATTACATTTTTCTGAAGGGAATTTAAACTGAAATGAGCTATCAATTTAAAAGGATGCAAAATCCTATCTGATGTGAAAGTGAAAGTGAGCCATTTGGCCACATGTCTACACTGAAGGTTGCTGCGTTGGCAACCCTGTCACTGATCTCGGTACTTCAAGAACAGATAACAGCATTAAGCACAGTGCAAGCTAATCATCTAAATGTTTATCCAGCTTCTTGGATTGTTTTTTTTTCCATTGTTAGTCTGCTACTGATACCTAATGATTTTACAGCAGCACTTCCCCCAGCAGAGAAGTCCTTATCCTATTTTATGACCTGGAGTGACAAACTTTATTACCTCGTTCATTACCAACAGCAGCATTTGGGTACCAGAACCGCATGTGGGGACACCATAAACAGTAAGACTCTTCTTGGTCCTGTTCCAGCCCAGGAACAGGTGCTAGAAGAGGCATTTCTTTCTCTTCTTCCTCCGCCATTACCAGCCCTTATAGACTGGTAGTGCTCTCTACCGTCCCTCTACGTCCCCGTCCCCCCCCCAGAAATGTGACCTACAGCCTTCAGCCACCTATTTCCTTCTTCATCAGCCAGAACTGCCTGCAGCCAGGTGCCTTCCTTGGGACTCAGAGAAGCGCCCAGCCAGAGCCATCTCCCTAAACCCAAAGGGGATAGTTGCTGTCTTGCATGTGGCAATGGTTGGGGAACCCACTGCTACAGTCTCAGCCACACCTGCAGAAAAATCTTTCCTAAACTTTTCCGCTTGTAGCCCAGCTTGCAGGTGCCTTCCTAGTTTTGTTCCTCTAGACAATACTTCAGTATAATAAATGTCAATTCATTTCTGAACATTACAGGTTAACTGGTAACAATATGGTAAAACCAGCAATATCTGGGGTTTGGATTTGTGATTTGCCAGTGCTTCCCTTTCACAGAGGAGCACGTTTCTAAAAACTGGCATCATCTGGCAGGTCCCAAACACCCCCTGAGGGGAAGCCCTTCTATGCATTTAAGCAGATCCCAGGTCCAGGTCTTTGTGGCTGCAGGCAGGGGTTTTTGAGTTTTAGGCTGAGAAGGAAGGTGGAGGGACTGGTGATGAGGAAGAGGCTGGGTACAGAAATTGGGAAAACCCTGTGCCCTGCAGCCAGGCCTTCAGCCCGGGGCCTGCCTGGGGCTGGGTGTTTGGCCACGTGGGGAGGGCCAGGGTAAAGCCAGGGGTCCGCAGGCACTCCTGTGTGTGGGGAGGCCTGTTACAGGGGGTGTGCCAGTGGCACTGGGTGCCCAGGCACCTCGAGGAGACCATCCACGCAGGGGCCTGGGCCTCCATGACAAGGGGGGACAGGGCACCCCCAGGACCAAGGGCTGGGAGCCTCTGGCCAGGGGAACTCGGGGGCCCTGCTGCAAAAATCAGCCGGGCTCAGCCGGCTTCTCCTTGTCGCCCAGCCTCCATGTCAGGCGCGCATAAAGAACCATGTCATGCTTCAGCTGGGAAGGAAGGGCCGGGAGGGACTGGAGTCGCTCTCTGTTCTCCTATTTTTACAGAAACCGATCTGTGTACCTAGAAAATAACAGGAAGGGAAAGCGCGGGGGGGAGGCGCGGGCGGGGGGGGATAAGAAGATCCTGTTTTCGGTCGCTGCCCGAGGAGTAATTCGGAAGAGACGGCTCCATATTCCCGGGGCCGCGGCGGCTGCGGCGGGGATGGAGCGGGCGGCGCGGGCGGCGTAGCCAGCTCGCACGGGGGGGCCGCGGGCAGCGCCGCGCCCGCCCGCCGCCGCGGGGTGAGGGCTCCCCGGCCGCCCCCGCCCGGCCAGGCGCCCCGCCGCCAGCCGGCTCCCTGGTACCGGGGGCTGCTGGGGTTGTGTCCAAGGCCTCCCCCTCCCCCGCGTACACACTCACTCACACACACACACACACACACTCACACACACACACACTCACACACACACCCCATCTTCTCCTGCCGCCGCCGCCGCCGGAGAGATCGGGGATTGCCCGCGGCCCGGCCCCGCTCCTGGCTGCGCCCCGTGCCCGGGCTCATCGCACCCCGCGGGGGCTCGCCCGGCTGCCCCCGGAGCGGTGTGTGCGGGGCGGGGGGTGTGGGAGGGCGGGGGGACACACGGCGGCTCCCGCGGCGGCTCCCGATGGCTCGTCCGCGGCCCCGAGAATACAAGGCTGGAGACCTGGTGTTCGCCAAAATGAAGGGGTACCCGCACTGGCCGGCCCGGGTGAGTACCGCTGCGGGGGCGCCCGGCCCCAGCTCCGCGCCACCGCCGCCCCCCTCGTCCTCCTGCCGGGAGGGCAGCGGCCGGGCCGCGGCGAGCCTCCGCCGGAGGCCCCGGCCCCGCCGGACGGGGGGCCGCGGTGCGCGCCCACCCTGTTATTATTGTGCATCTTTTCTTTGATCTGCAGATTTCTCCCCGGCCCCCCGGGAGGAGGAGGAGGAGGAGGAGGAAGGGAGGGGGGCGAGCGCGGGCTGTACCTGGGTTGTTATCGTGGGGAGGAGGCTTGGGGAGCCGGCAGCGCTGCCTGCATGACAACGATGCTGTTTACTAAACGCCCTCCCTCGCCCCGGCCCCCGGCGCCCCCGTGGGGCAGAGGGGCCCCCATCTCCCCCGCGGCCGGCGCTTGGGGCAGGGCAGGGCAAGGCGGCCGCATCCCCCGGGCCCAGCGCGGCCCAGGACCCGGGCGGGGAACAAGGCCTCGGGCCGGGCCTGGGGATGTGTGTGGGGAAGGGGCACGGCCCAGGGCAGGGCCGTGTCTAGGGGGGCATGTGGGGAGAGGCGAGGCCTGGTGGCACGCAGGGGGAAGGGGCCGGGGCCCGGAGGCAGGCAGCCGTTGTCCTCAGGGTGGTGGGTGTCAGGAGAGCCTGGAGGCATGGCTTGGTGTGGAGAGGTTGGGTGAGGTGAAGCAGGGCCTAGCTCTGAGGTGCTGCCCTGTCCGTATGGGGTGCTGACATCTCTGCAGCTCGGTGGCCGCCCCTCTGTACACAGGCTGTTTGGGTGTTGGGCCTCCCAGTCAGCCACTGGCTTTATTTTGTCTTTTGCTGTGTTGACTTCTTTCATAGCTCTTTGTCATTTTTTGTTTTATGCCACTGTGCTATAACTGAGGTGGAAAGGCATCGTGGGCATTTGGCAGTCAGATAAGCACCCCATTGTATTTAAACATCCATTTTTGGTGCCACTACAGTAACGCGGAGCAGGGCTTTCTCTGGAGTGTCTGGTACCGTGGCACACTTAGACAGCCTGTCCCTTCCCTCCTTTTTGGTCACTGTTGTGTAAACTCACTGTGAAACCTGTGTGGTGTGAACTCATTGGCAGACATCAGCCAGTGACAGTCTGTATTTACTGGTCTTCTCCAACCTTACCAGGATGATTGGTTCGTGCTTCATGCCATCATTTTCTAGTCAAGGAAAGCTGCTGGTCTTTATAAAGAGCATGAAGATAATGAAGTGTTGTATGCAGCATGCAGGAAAACATAGATGGGCAGGATAAATACTGACATTTAGCATTACCCTTGACAAGGGAGCCCAGGAAAAGGATGGGTGAGAGTGGTGGAAAGTGAATTGAAAGGTGTCCTGAGTATAACTGAGGAAGCAGAAGTGACAGCAGACACCGTACAAGGAGGGAAGGCCAACACCACAGGCTTAAGCAAAGGTTGGTGAAGAAAGAATAGTGAGGGTGCTAAATATCTAGAAGCATGTAAATAAGGTGGTGCATTCAATTATGTTGGCAGAGCAGTCTAAAATTAGCATGCAAAAGGCCGAACTTAATCAACACTGGGTTGCGGTTTTGTTATTCTATCATTATACAGGTTGGTGGATATACTACCTAAAAAATGGCAATTTATGTCAGCAGAACAGCATGATCCACTGAAAATTGACTTCTTTCCTACCTCTGTCATGGTTTAATTTACTGTGAAAATTTTAATGTGAACAGTTGAGACCATTACCACATTGAAGCCTGTTAATCCCTTTCCTTTTTGAGCCTTTGTAAAACTCCTGTTTGTTTACCCAGAAGCAGAACAGGGCCTTTTGTTTTAATGGCATTTTCTTTCCTTTACAAAAATCATTATATGCTATGCAGCTGGTCATAGCCTTTGACTGGGTGTCTAAATAGGTATCTGAATGGCAATAATATCCAACAGAGTGCATATTCACTAGGAAAAAATAGGTGTGCTATTAACATAACTTACTTCCTTTGTGCAAACTAACAGGATGTAAAGTTCAAGCGAAGACAAAGCAGTCTCTAGTTTTAACATGACTTAGCAAGCAGAGGTAAAAACTGTAGAGAGCCCAGACCCTACCGTCAGGTAGGAAGAGAGCAGTCAGGCTAGGGGAGCATGAGGGCTCGGTTTTAGTTCACCTGAGCGTCAAGAGGCACAGAGTGTGTTCCTGTAACATGTGAGGCAGTTACATACAACTTCATGTTAGATCAGGCTGATGTCTGCGTGAACCTAATGTATTGTTTGTGAAAAATACAGTTCGTACCATCTTTACTAGGACTTTTCTTCATCTTGGTTGCCAAGTTTTGCCTGATGTGCACTTCCTGAAGCAAAGAAAAAACCTAGTGAGGACACTAGTCTTTATTTTGTTTCCCAGAAAACATTATTATATACAAATAGGAAGAAAAGAAGTATTTGAGTTGAGAATGCAAGTCAGATACTCTGATTAACTGAATGCCTTTTATCCAGGGGATTCACTTGTTTCAAGATCCTTGAGTGTTTGCTACCTACATCTTTATTCATTATGCAATTAGCATGTTTGATCTTTGTATTCTCATGTAAAAACTTACATATTTCATGCTAATATACTAGCTTAATAATACAAGTAATAATACATTTACATGGCAGCGTTATTGCCCTTACCAAATGGTGTTTTGCATCTCTGAGACCTTTAGCATGAATTTCGTGTCTATGGACAAACTTCTTAAACTGTGTTTAATAAACCTGAGAAGTGTTAAAGCAGGACAGAAAGACTCTGCCTACCCTTTAATGAAACACATGGACATAACTGACCTGGCTCAGAATCAGCCATGTATTTTTGTGTGCCTGGGTAGGGTCATACAGAAAATCTAACTCAGATCCCAGAAGCAGTCCAGCTGCAGTAGTGCAGATCTGCAGCTAGGTCAATTATCCTTGTCTCTCATTAGGTATGCTTCTGGGCTCAGGCAGCTCCATGTGGCACAACACTGCAGAAATACCCAGCGTAGGCAGCAATCTGTAGTCCTAGACCATTAACCTTCCACCCCCTCTCTTTGGAGGTACGTTGCGATCAGCAAGAACGAGACTGGCAAATCTGAATTTCATCACTGTGAGTAAAGAGAGAGAAACCGTGAAGAAAGTGGCCAGATAGTGATAATATGCCCAGGGACCATTGAAAAATTTTGCCTAATAATTGATGTTGCCTTACAGCAGTCAAACTGCATTTCACATTTCTTTGTGGATTGTTCTAGAATTAATTTGAAAAGGACTAAATTTGCGACACTTTGCCAAAATGGTAATGGCTAGTAAATGTTGTTTTTACATACCCTATTAAAATAGAATTGGTGAATAAAACCACTCTCTTCAAAAGATGCTTTTAGATACTTGGTGTCTGAAAGATGTCACTTAGGTCTTATTACCTGGAAGGCCTGCTTTGCATTTTGGTATCACGTTTTCTTGGGCAAAGCCAAAATTTCCTTTAGTTTAACTGGAGGCCAGTGAATAGGTTTAGGGTTTAGGCCCCAAGAACCATACTGAAGCTTAATAATAACAGTAGATAAAATACTGGCAGCAGTTTGATTTAAACATGGTTTTATGTTAGCCTGTGATGTCAGTTGTCTTCAGATGCTCATCAAAAATGCAGAATAAATACGAATTGGCCAGGTCATCAGTCGCTGTAATCTAACAAATAAGCAATTGTGTATCCAGGGTGCATGGAAAAATAGAGGAAAGATACTATTGTGGTTAAAATGTAGGAAATAAGGATTCAATTCATTCTACATTTCATGACTGGTCTTTGCCTTTGAAGCACTAAATCCCTCTGTTTCTTAGTTCCCTGTTTGTAAAAGACAGTTAACAACACTTTTCCCTTTAAAAAGGTGTTGTGGAGACAAAATCACTAACATTTATAAGTTGCTTGGCTACTGCCATGCTAGGAGCTGTGTTAGCAAACATAGACAGAGAAATCTCTTTCTTCAGATACCCTAGTTTATCTAGGATAGAGGTCCAGCTTTATTGAGAAATTGCCCCTTGAATAGTCACTCAGATGAGATAAAAGGGAAAAACTAGTGGTAGATTCAGAAAGATCAATAATGGTGTTTGTTTTATGAGTGACCCTGAAGAAACAATAAGCACTTAGTTGCTGAAATTAGCTGCTGATTTAAAAATAGGAAGGAAGCTGTTAATGCAACTGTAGAGAGCAGAGGAAAAAGTCTGGAATGACCTGAATAAGAGCATGCCCAAGTAAATGGCTGATGCCATTACTGAATAGAAATCTAGGATCATACAGCTGGGTGGACAAGAACTGTATTTGGGTAAAAGCAAGTAGTGTGTATAGGCTTGGTAAAGTTGATTTGATACAATGCAAAAGAGATCCAAGCAGGTAAGGCGATGTATTTCAGTGTAAAACACATGGATGTGTAGAGCTGTTCAGAACATTTTGTGTTGGGAGGAGAACGCAGCCTTTAAAGCGAGGATGTCACTCAAGCTATTATGAAGGTGGATTTACTGTCTTGTGGAGGTGAATTTTCCTATTTTCTCCTGTTTGTCATGTCCAGTTCCTTTATTGCTGCTCTGAATTAACACCTACTTGAACTCCAAATTTCCTAGTTAACTGACAATCCTCATATGTGAGGATTAATGTATTAGAGTTGCAAATAGGTATGAAATTTTCAGTATATTGCTTAGAGTAATACATAGTAAATGCTATAATTTTGATGGGAACTAGTGTCTATGGCGGGCTGAGCATCATAAATGTAACAGTGATTACATGATAGGTTTTAGTGGAGTATGTTTCTTCAGTATTGTTGACTGTGTCCCCCGTCCAGCAAGGCATGAAAGTAAGGCACTTTAAAGTATGAACTAAAGTAATCCAAGGGAAGGGCTTAAAGGTAAGCTTATGCTTAAAGACTTTGTTAGACTAGGGCCTAAAAAGATAAGGCTAAGTAACACTGTAGTATTATAGCATAATACAACGTTAGAGACTATTAAAAGAAATTACTACTACAGAGTGACAGAATTGCAGACGACGTTCAGTATCAGTAAAAAAAAATCAAAAATCGTATTTTTTACACCCCTATGCAGGCATTTTAGTAAATAAACCTCTCTCTTCCAGTTCAGTGAAGTATGGATGGAGCTGGGGGGTTGATTGTGGTGAAGGTCTCAGTATAGGACCAAGGCCTAAGTTCTGACATAGTTTGGTAAAATACAAGATACCTAACCAGGAACAACTTTGGACGGCTATAATTGCAAGTATGACAGCTTGGACATATCAAACTCTCGAAGACATCATAGAAGAAAGAGTCTACATTTTAAGTGTTTGATATTTCAAACAGACCATTTGTTTTCTTATTAGTATAAGGATAAGGGAAGGTAGGTTTTCCCTGGCAGGGTTTATCTTTTTTGGCAAAGAATGACAGACAAAAATCAGATTAGATCCAGAAAACTTCAAAGGGTCCATCAGAAATAGACAACAGATCTTTCTCTGTGTTTTTCTGCCAAAACCCAGTCTGCAATCTTTTGAGCTTGTCTCCTTGGCCATTTGGGACCTGTTCAGTCCTTCACCATGTGCTTTGCTCCTTTTTCCCCTTTTGGTTGCTCTGGTTTATGACCTCACTTTTGCCATGTTACTAAATATGAGTCTCCTGTGACTTCTCCTTTACCATCTCAGAGCTTCTTCCATCTCTCTCCCTCTTTAATTATGTACCTCATTCATACATCACTCCTCAGAGATCTGCAAGCAATTTTTCATGGCAGGTCTCTGTTCCTTTCTGAGATGAGACATGATTTGCTGATCACTGCAAAGGTCTGTCTTCACCTAGGAACTAATAGTGAAGTCGTGGCTTCTTCAGGCAGCACTCCCATGACTTCTGCTGTGGTGCATCTGAAAAGAGCACATATAAGGCAATGAGTACTTTATGGAGCTGGTTTTTACTTTCTAAACCTTCTGCACCAGGTTGGCACATGTTAGATAGCATTTAAACTTTTATTTGCAGATATCTGGTCATATTTAGAGTAGGTGTGAGTGCCTTTTCAGTGACTTCATCAGCTCATTGAGTACTGTTTTCTTCATTTCCTAAAGCAAAAACAACAAGGAGTGAAGTGTGAATTCTCCTAGTATTTGGAAGGTGGGGAACCTCAGCAGCTGATGGACTTTCTCCATTCTCCTGCATTCTGCTCTAAGTGTGACTTAAAAACAGATTTCATCTTAAAATTGTAGTGTAAAATGCAGTATTTTTTATACATAAAGGTGAATCATAGCTTACAGTAAAACCTTTATAGTTGCTCTTGTTTGGCAAAGAAATAATTTTGGGGCCAAGATGTTCTATGTTTGTTGTTAGCATGGCAGGGGTATTTGGGAAACTTCTTTAAAATTCAGTTCTTTAAATCTCTCTGTTGGTTGTTTTTTTTCCTTTAGTTTAAATAACTAGCCTCAAACGTGCAAGTCTGATCTTTTTGTGTAAATGACAATGGATGAATACATTTTCTCCTGCGGTGTCATGATTTTAAGTCCAAATGAAGATAACCCAGAATAAAGACAGTTGTCTCAGAAGTTTTGAGGCAATAAGCAGTTAAAGTTTTTCATACCCATACTGTACAGGCTTTTTGTTAGATAGTTTTCCTTGTCATTTTGAAGCCACTGAATAATTTTCATCAACTAATCTCATGAAAATCATTGGATATATGTTTTGTCTGAAGGAAGGGTGCCCCAGTGAAATTGGTAGTCTGTCAAGTCAATCTCTATGATCTGATTGTAAAAAGATACGAGAAATGTTAGTTTCCATTGCATTAATTGACAGATCTCTTCTTTTTATTAAAGAACCTTTTAGGACCCCCAACTGGAGTGAATTTTTTGTAAGCATAGACAGCAAAACGAAGGCTGAGTTTTCAGTCTTAACTCTTCATTTCCTGATTTCCCCATCAGAATAATGCATTAACAAGTCTTCCTGTATTTAGGGTAATAAAAATCTTGTAAGCAAGTGATTGCTGACAGTAAGTATATACAATTGTCATTTGAGGATAGATGAAAGGATTTCCTGGTAATGCTGGAAAAGTGATGACAATGTAGAGAGCTTGGACATTTCAACTGTTTGAAATAGTGGTGTCTGAGCAGTAAAGACCTTTCCACTGTATGCTTGAGAGGCATAAGGGAGAAGGAGTGTGCCTGAGGCCTCTCAGTAATACTGTAATTTGAGTGATAAATATAGCAACAAACACTGGAAAGTAGCCTGTGTGGAGCAGGCAGGAAGAGGTTGTGGAGCCAGCTTTTTGAAGGTGTTAGGAATTGGCTGAACATCAGTACTTCCCTGTACCTTTAGGTACTTCGGTACTTTTCAAGTCTTCCCCATGTCATCTGTATCTCTGATCTCTACATACCATGGACATGTATGTGTGTGTATACACATACCTATTCTGTGCATAGATATACACACCCCCATAGAAAAGATAGATGCTTAAAGCAGAGGTGTAGCACCTTGCTGTGGTAGCACATCACTTGACCTTCCACTCCAACAGAGGCAGCATCAACAGAGAAGGGCCCAGTAGTTTGGCTGAAGCACAATAGGAGCAACAAGAATAAACAGTTATTTGAAAGAGTCCAAGAAATATTTGGCAGACAAGTGAGTATCATGAGGTAAAGCTTCTAAAACTTAAAGAAGGAAACAGATCCTTGCTTCCTCCTCTTGGGAAGGTCTCTACATTACTGGCTCTGCACATCTGAGATATTGTTTCATTTGTGTAACAGCCAGTTCTAAACTTGATACAGAAATTGGAAATAAACTGCAGATTCATTTCCAGTTTTCTTACGCTCAGACTATTTGACGTGACAGTCTGATAATACTTACTTTTACCTAAAGGGTAGGTGAGACCTGGCTTTGGTGACTTTTTTGTTGTTGTTGTTTTATATTAATTTTTTGTTCTAGAAAACAAAAGGAAGGTAAGAAGTTTGAGTAAATACTCCAGCATCTTAACAAAACAATGAACTTCCCATGTTATGATGTAGTTCCTATTGCCCCGTTCTGAAGTTCCTCATCCTTCAAATGGTCTCAAGTCATCCCAGATATTATCCTTGGCATCACTGCTGCTTCAGAAAGACACATAATGTTCTTGAATTTCAGAAGAATTTTATCTCTGTCTCCTGGCCTTTTGTAAAGCCCTGCTGTAATCTGAAAATACCTTCAGAGTCAACATAAAGGGAGGAGATGACATTGTAGCGTGCTCTGGGTAGCACAAAGCCCAAAGTTAGAAGGGACAGGTGTCCATAGACTCTGGTCTCTGCCTTAGAAAAGTACATTTAAATCTCTTTCAGTTTGCCATTAGCAGACTGAAAGGATAATTAGCATACATCTGTAGCCCTGAAAACGCAAACTGGAAACAACTGTTTATTTTGCCTTGCAGCAACATGTAAAAAACCTAGAGAGAGGCTGTTTGCCAGCTCTAGTTTGGCTGCTTGAATAGAAGACATCGTGTAACAAAAGAGGAAAAACAGGGCAAGGAAATATCACACACCAAAGAATTTCTTCAAGGCCTTCGGTTAACAAAGCATTCTACATACAGCAGAGTAAGTAGGGCCGGGGAGGAAGGAAAAAATCCAGGCTGGAGGGACCTTACAGGGATCACTGTGGTGTCACCGGTATCAACTAGGGAACATTGTGTCAGCCATTAAAGTCAGTAACCTTGTACTCCTTGGGCTTGGAAAGCACCTACCTGTGAAGCCACTTACAACACAGAAAGTAAAACCACACTGAGGCAAGGAGTGGAAGAAACTTGAAGTCTGGGAGAGCTCGATACACAATTGCACAATAATGCAAACCATTTCTGGGAATCGATCCCATATCAGACTGTATTACTAAATGTACTAAATATAAGTACATATTGAAACATAGGGAGTAACCTTACAGAGATATGTAGCATCAGTCTGGAGAGGCAACCTAGGTGGGAGCAGCAGGAAAGTACAGATAGAGGAGCAAAAGCTATAGTTGCAAAGAACAATTCTGGAGTTGCCATCCTTCCCTTGATATGTTTATGCATTTTGCATAGAAAGTGATTGGATATATGCAGCTCTTTTTCGATCGTTTTTCTTCAGCTCCACAAATCTTACATTTTACAGTGTTCGGGCTTCCAAGAAAGGGATAGTATGAACCCCTTCTTTAGTTCCTGGAGGATGGGGTATCATCCTCAGCTGGAATCTCCTCCACGTGAAGAAAACAAGAATCCAGGTCTCTGTTCCTGGCTGCTACCCTGGTCCCTAACCTATTGTTTGGTAACTAGGAGGCAGTTCCTCCAGCTCCTCCTCCACATATCCTTTGGGAAAACTTTAGACGTAGGGCACTTACGGTTCACCTTTTCTATGGGATGTATCAGTATCTTCCCGTTGCAGCAGCTGGCGGGGGGGGGAGGAAGGCACTGATGGGGTGGTGTTTAGACTACCATGTGCCGTGGGTCGGCCGTCCTGACAAAGCAGCGTAAGATGATGTCAGAAAGCAGAGCACTGTGCCTCAAAAAGAGGTCTGTGTCCTTCCTCCTCTCGAGTTTTGCCTTTCTCTTTCCTACCACTTGTGCAGAGACCACCCAAGCACAATGGCCAGCAGGCATAAAGGGGCGTGATTTGCACCCCATAGCAGAAGTGAGGCCATCCATGCATGGCCTGCCTGCCTTCCTTCCTTGGGATAGAATTTATTATTCATCACTGTATGTAAAGTGATCCCTGCAGCCCCAATGGTTGCTTTTTAGTGTGTGGGTTGACATAACTGTGTATTTTTCTTTAGCTTCCTTCAACTTGTTACCAGCCTGCACAGCGATGTCCTGCACAGGGCCAAAATAATTTTCCTGGGTGCGGTCGCACCATGTGAGGTTGTCTGCCAGCTCTCTGGCAGGATGTGTGTTTGCATATGGGGATTTCTGCATATTGCCTTGACCTTTGCAGCACATTGGTTGTTCAAATGTAACTTGTGGTCCACTATTGGCTTCCTGTAGTATTGCTGCTTCCAGTTTCTCTCTCTTACGTTGCCAATCCTTTTCCCCAGATGTGTTAGCTTTTTCCTTTTGCAAACTAAATTTCAATTTACTTGCAGCTCATATTTCTCACAGACCCAGGACTCTGTGACTCAGTTGTCATATTGGTTTTACCATCACTGGGTGTAGTTAAATGACTGCATGTTTATACATACATGCACATGAGCATAAGAGACTATCTTAATATTTGCTTGCTGTCCCCAATGCCTCTTCCAGAACATGGAAGAAGGTGTTAAGTGAGGCAGATCCGGGCGAGGAATAGACCTAAGCAAGGCATCTCATGCCAGGCACCATGCCCTACTGTAGTGCCATCTTTTGTCATCTTTTTCTTAAACTAATTAGTTGCTAGTTCATTTTCAGCCCAGATGTCACTGTTTCTATCTAAGCCAGGGTAAAGTTGTATTTCTGTCAGGATTTCTTCAGTCACCATTATCTAGAATCCAGTTAGGTGGTGTTCATTCAGGGTGCATCACATGTGGAAGTGTTTGCAGAATTGAGGTTCCTGTGTTCTTAGCAGCCTACTATTACCACTGTGTTTCATTATCCTCCAGCCGGCACGGGCTTCGGCATTTCATGTGTTCTGGGAGATCCACTGCAGGGCTGGCGGCTTGCTGTCCTGGTTGTTAGGGAATAGCGGAAGGAAGATGATAGCTATCCCGTTAGTTTTCTCTCTAAAGACCATGTCCCAAAGGCAGCAAATGAGTTTGACTGCAAAAAGATTCCTTGATTTCAATAAAACTGCTTACATGTGTGCTGCCGTGCCTGTAGAAACATAAAGTAGGACCACAGCTTAAGGGAGAAGGCAGACGTTCATGTTAAAAAAAAAAATAAATAAAAGATGACATTCCTTACTGCAGTGCCTCTCCAAATACCAGGGTTTTTGAAAGATATTAGTGGTGCAGCAAACTCAACAGATAATTCTTTTCATATGGTGTCTGGATCAGGTGACTCACATATGTTCACATTTTCAGGTACCCCTTTTGCTGCTTTTTATCGTAAGTTCTTTTTAAAAATCTTCCTCTTGTGCAAACTTTATTTTTCTTTGTCACAGTCAGTATTTCTATCACAGCTTTAAGAGGAAGGTAGCATAAAGTTATTAAGCCTTGTGGTTAGAATTTTAATCTCTGCAAAGATATATCGCCAGTAATAAGCTTGTTCTATCTGCTAATATTTTGTTTTCTTTGCATTTATTTGAGAGTCTCCAGTTTGGAGCTTTTTATTGTTGTTAAGTGAGTAGGTCAGTTTTCTGAGCAGGTATTTTGAATTGGTTCTTCTGGTAAAATGACAAGAATTCCTTGTTAAAAGATGAAAAGAGATTAGAGAAGACACATTTGTCAGACAGGGCTCTTCAGCATTAAAATGCTGTGAATGTTTCCTCCTTATCTTTTGGAAGATGTTTTATGCCATCTCCTGCCTTACAAATGAATGGATTCACCTGCATATATAATTGCCATGTTATTGTGCTGGATGGGATCTGATCATACAAAGACAATGGCTTTGTTTATGCTGCCAAACTGTATGCCCAGCTGTGCTTGCAGGATCAAGCCTCTAGTTGTTAAGTTTCTAGAAGCCCATAATAGTAAAGATTTTAGTGGCAATATGTTAAGAAAAAATGCCAGCTTCTTTAGCAGATGTGGGAGCAAGGGGAACAATTTTTTAATGAGAAGCTTATACTTTCTCTGAAATATTTGCTGCTGGATGAAGGTGTTAGTTTACTTGTTTGTCAAATGTCAGCAATACAGTTGACCTGGTACAATAACAGGGCTGTCAGGGTTGTCTCCAAGGCAGATTTATTGAAAAGGACACCATTGTGAGTGCTACGTGTGAGACTGAATTGAGGATCTTGACAATTAAAAGCTTTGTGAGCTAAAACTCTTTGATTGTGGAGCATGGTTTGGACACGTCATGTATCGTCACCAGTGTGTTAAAAAGTAAAGGCAAGGGACACTTAGAAATAAAGTTTTGAATACTAACTGAAAGGCTTTTGGTTGGATTTTGTTGATTTGTATGAGGTGTATATAAACACTGTGTCTGGATCCCAGGATAAATTTGTATGTGCAGTGTTCCCTAATGCCCTTTCTAGTTCCAGATATGTGTCTCACTAACCAAGTTCTCTTTTATGTGTAATTGCCTTTTCCCAGTTATTTGCACAATATGAGTCAGAATAATATGCTGTTTCTTTACAGCTGCTTTTTAAAACAAAATGGTAACTGGATTTAAAGCATGTTTTTTTACTGATATGCCAAGGGAGAGTGCTAAGCTCCCATGCTTAGTATGGATGCCATTCCTTATTCAGAGGTAAAGGGTGTTTTAAAAATTTAATATTAATGTATGTGGGAAAACAACTATTACAGTTCCACATGTGTAATTTGTCCCTTGAGAGCCTGTACCCTTTTAAAGTCATCATTCCTTTAAAATTAATCTTCTGATTACCCCTCCAAGTCTGGTATAGAAAGGAGAGCAAGCAATGGCCAGAAAGGCCTTGGTCTTGTTTAGGGAAGGAAAGTTAGAGAAAACCAGAGACTTTTGGAAGAAAGTAGATTCTAGAGTAAATGTTGTGACTTCTGTAACATAACTGCAGCTGAGTCACTAGGTTTTGTGGATAACTCGTGTTCATGGAAACACCATCTTCTGAGAGGTTATTTGAAAGTAACACAAAATACTTACACATACCTCATACACGTACTCAGGTTAACTTACTGGCTAGAAAGAAAGGATGTTATAAAGTAGCTCTTAACCCTACAAGTGTATAAACATCTAGGCAAGTTCAAGCCCATAATTAAAAGAGAATGCTCACATGCTTAAAACCCATATTTAGTGTTTGTGATGTAAAGTATTTTTTTTGGCATAATGGATATGCTACCCTAGCAAGTCTGGTCACTACCATACTGATATATCATCTTGTCTCTGACATTAATACCACTTACAAGTCTAAAAAAATATGGTTTTGTCTTTTTTTAATTTTTTTTTTATTATTTCATTTGAGTAATTTTTTTTCTAATGTGGTTTAGTAATTAGGATTTAAGTTTGTGGGTCTGCATGTACATAATGGAGTGCTTTGAATATTTTTATATAAAGAGTTTCATTCCTGTAATCTGCTGCTTGAGATCTTTTTTTTTATTTTTTGAGGCAAATGTTCATTTTGATAAATAACATTGTTAATCTTTTAGGGACTATCTAAGTAAATTTAAGCAGCATTACATTTTTGGTCAAAATAAATGAAAACTCTCATTCTGAGCTTTTGGAAGCAGAAAAACAGGCAGGTGGGGAGGAATATGACTTGGCTTGGAAAAACTCGCTCCTGACTCTCTTTAGGCAGACAGATTAAAATTCCTAAGAGTTTAACCTAGACTGAGGAACTTTGCAAAGAAGGTATTTGACACTGTAATGACAGCTCCTGGAAATCTGAGCAGAGATTGAAAGCAAACCCAGTAAAAATACCAAAGTCAGGTCCAAGGGCTGCACAGAGGCCGCTGTGACTCCATGAATCTCTTTTCATTCCACGGTTTTAGCGACTCAGTCAACAGAGGCAAAAGTTCCATCTTACCAAAATAGTCTGCCGATTTAATCGGTTGTTTCGTACCGTAGATGGTGGCTAAGGCCGCAGGAGTAATGGAAACAATTATTTACAGACAGTTGTTAGGTTTATAGCGACCCTAGGCTTTCTACACACACTGAGCTCTTCTGCAGGTACGAGTTTGCAGTTTGTCAGCAGAGTAAACAGGAAAGCCTGCCTTTGAAAAATTGTTGCAAATCACTCCATTTCATTGGCTTTGCAATTAGATGCCATTGCTTCTCATTCCCCCCAGCTTGTGTACCTGGTGGTGTTGTACGTGTTATTTGCATCACGACAAAATAATTGGCCTGTGTGCCAGTGATACCTGGTGATTATATTTACCCGTAGCCCCAAAATCCAGACTGAGGGCTCTCCCCTGCTGAGGAGTCCCCGTCTACCACCTTCACGTAGGCACCCTAAATGCCATGATTTGGTGCTCTGAGCATGCCTGTGCTTTGGCAGTCCTCAGCACCGGCATGTGGTGTCTGCTCAGGGACCTCCACCATTCTTGGTGCCTGCAGAAGTTACCTGTTCGTCTGGCTAGGTCATAGGTAAATTAGTTTATGATACTGTTGAAACAGAAGTTTACATTTTGAAGTAGAGGCCTAAGTCCTGCAAGTAGATATTCTGTTGAGAACACATACACTCAGGTATTTAAGACCACAAGTCTTTATGGTCTGTGGGTCCACAGAGGGCATCATAATGAAGACAAATACATGCTTAGCTGTGTTTCCATTCCCTCTGGAGGACTGGTCAGGACACTCATGTAGTCTCATCTCTACTACTGCACCCAAACCTCAGAGGGTTGCAGGACACTAAAAATGTTTTGTGCTTTTAAGGGACAAAGCTTTTGTGTTCTTTTCCCTTGTAACAGTAAGCATTTTTTTTCATGCAGGCACTTGTTCAGTGACAGGAGTGTTTCTGTCCCCTGATAGACTCCTTAGCTGCAACTGATGGTAACAAAACAGGTCACAGAGGAGACAAGCAGGAAGGTTTTCTGCACCCAAAGGCTCAGATGATAGTTGCAACCTCCAGAGTGTCAAGCTTGAATCCTCTCTAGCAGGACCCCGCAGGCTGCAGCAAGTGAAGCAGATTGTTCCCTTCTTTGTCCCTAGCATGTTTGTCTTCACCCTGATGCAAACTGGAGGCTTGTATTCTGGGACCTGCAGTCTCCATCGATCACTTTTCCTTACTTAGAACAATTTTAGCCGCAAGCTGTAGTGTCAACAGGGGTTTGTGTACTTTGTGGGAAGCTGGACCAAATATTGCACAGGGAAACTCAGTATTCTTCAGCCTGGAAATATTGTGCAAATCCAATTTTTTTAATTGACTTTTTGGAGAAGTAAATTACATTGGAAAAGAAATAATAAATTAAGCCAGCCAAATCTAGGAGACAGCAGTCTTCCAGAAATTTGCTTACCTTTTGGCTTTAAGTGTGCCAATATGAGTATAAGGACTAGCAACACTTATTTTAATAAAAGCTTGAACAATGGAATATGGAGCTTTGGATATGTGGAACAGGTGAGCCTTGAGTATAAAATTTGGTTGTGTGTATTTGACCAAATGTCAACGCTTTAGACAGACTGTATCTGATAGAAAAGGTTTTGATCAAGTTGACTGGCCAAAAAATCCTCTCTCATGAATATAACATTTTCCTTAAAAACAAACAAAATCAATGAAATAGTAAAATTGTAGTGTAAATATTGGAAGGCCAAAAAATAGTCCTCGGTCTGATGAGTTCTTACACCATCCATCCACTCTTTCTAGCAGATGTAATACAGAAGGTGTCAGGGTTTATCTGAGCACTTTAGGGAGGAAGATGGTATGACTTTCCATGTCCCTTTGGTTTATGAGAAGAGAGTGGCAGGAGAGAAATACAGTGTTTGTGAATGTGCAGTCCCTAAAATTTCTCATTTGTTGATGTCTTGACTGGTAAATTAGTTTCTATTTGCTGTATGTCTTCCAAACACATTTTTGTATGTGCATTTCTTGCACACTTTTATATTTCAAGACAAAAATATTTGTAGTAAGATGATAAAGTAGGATCACCAGATTTTTTCATCAGAAACTGCTTTCATTTGGTGTTGGTGGGCTCACTGTGGTTTGCTTAGCTGGATGTACGTTGCAAATAGTATTTTGATATCTGAGGAATAATTCAGATAAAGGAGAATCAAGCCTTACTATGCTTAAAGGGAAGAAAAGTAAACACAAAATGCCTCAGAGCTGGCAATATTTGTTGAAAATTAACAACCTCTCCCCACCCATCCACAACTAGAAAGTAATTTTGTGAGCCATGAAACTTAAGGTTTTTTTCCTCTGGCTTGCCTTTATGTGGAACCCCTGTTGTCTGACGTTTTGGTCGAGCCTGCATTGCAAGCTGTCTCTCAGCATATGGACTACTTGTCTGTCTGTCCTCTGATGGACAGCTTATTTATCACAAAACATGGGAAAATTTAATATCTCTTTGGCCTTTCTCCTTTTGTCTGGTTTGGCAAAATTGTCTGATGTGTCCCTGAGTTATTGCAGGTAAGAGTCAGACTGAGAATAGTGTGATCACATCCTTTCCTTTCCTTTTTCTTTTCCCCTTTCCTTTCCTTTCCTTTCCTTTCCTTTCCTTTCCTTTCCTTTCCTTTCCTTTCCTTTCCTTTCCTTTCCAGCTGGGGGGGAGGGGGGAATTCCTAGTGGTAGCACCATTGCTTCACTCATAGTGGCAGGGAAACACTTCATTTGGAAAAAATGGAGCATTTTTGCAGCAGTCTAACTTTTGGGTGTGCTCACTGGGAGGATTACAGATTGATAACCTGAAATCCTCCTCTGACAAAGCTGCAAGTATTTGTTATTAGTAATACCTAGCATTTTAGGCATGGACCTCAAGTGCTTTATAAAGAGGACAGTACCATAGTCCCCATTTGTAAAGTGAGACTGAAGGAGATGCAGTGATGTGGCCAAGGTCATCCCAGAGGCCAGTGAGAGAGATAGGACGAGGCTTTGTCTCCTCCTCTGACAGTCTTCTGTCCACCAGTCACCAAAGCTCACAGAGGACTTGAATCACATGAATAGATCTGTTATCTACGAAGTCATGCATATAGATACCAGTCAGAGAACTAAGCTGTGGCCCCATTTTCATACTGAAGATTAAAGCAGCTCTGCAGAATGTGTATTTCAACTTTCTGCCTTAAAAATATGCTGCTAATTAGGGATGTAAAGGAGCTGAACTCAGCTGCAAGACTGCTGATCTTTCCTAGTGAGACATTGCCTGCCAGCATTGTTTGGACTCCAACTAACCCTTCATTGTCTTCTATCTCATAAGGTCCCGAGCATGCACAGAAAAAAAGGGGGATTGATGTCTTTATATTGTCATTTCTGGCTGTCTGCAGGATACCCTTCAGCCATTTTCAGCAGTGCTCAAAAGTATGCTCTGCTGTTTTTAATCTTGTTGTGCTTTTTGTTTTTGCTGGTGGCACTCTTCCATGCCCAGAGACTTTTTTAATTTTTACTTTTGTAGCTGTGCAATTCCACCTTATTAACTTGGATTCTGCTTCTAGTCTCACCCTTCACAGGGTTATCTTTTTTAATGGGTGAAAAAGTGCATATGCCAGCATTCCATACTAGGAGTTCTAGCATGCGATGTACGTTGGGGAAGGAGTTGTGCTCTGCTTCACATATCATATAGTCCTGATAAATGAGAGAAAAATTCTGCTGTCTCCAATCAGCTTTAGTTGGATTGCTGTTCAATTTAAGTACTACAGAATTTGAGTCACAGTTTTTAGCTTGAAGGAGATTGGATATATTTTTTTTTTTTTTTTTTTTTTTTTTTACATTTTAGGATCCTCTGGGAAAAAATTAATATTTTACATTTTACAGAACAGTATTTTAAATAATGGTTTAGAAAGGATACTGCCACACTGCTGACTCCCAGTAGCATTAGCTATTAAAAAGCATATTAAATCCATCTGAATAAAAACATTGTAGAAAAAATATCCTATTTTAATAATGGATTTTGAAGAGTATTGCTTTTATCCATCTAGAGTTTTGCTAATAAGCTAGCTGCAAAAGATCAAGCTGCTTGCATGTGTTGGGCAATAATAAGCAACTTGAACCACTTTCCAGCAAAAATACTATAGGCCTTTGCTCGACTGCTGTGCAGTGACTCCACGGATTTCAGTGGGAGATACTGATCTCTGCAATGCCTCTGTGTGCTTTTGCCAATCAAAGGCATTTACAGTATGTCAAAACAATCAGTGATTACTGCTCTGCAGTTTTAATTCCCTCTTTTTGCAAAATAAAAGGACTTGTTCTTGTGGTTTCAGTGCCCACATAAGCATCTCTGCATGGTGAGGTAAAGCTTTCTTGTCCGTACATGTGGACCTGATAGGTATTTTTGCATAATGCCTCTTTTTTTGCAGTGTAAGATTCTGTTAGAACATAATGGAACAGGGTCTGGTCCGAAAGCCACCCTGACAGCCTGGAATTCCTGCTTCTGAACAGCAGCTCATCCACAGCACGGAGATTTTGTGATAGCCATACAACATGACACCTGCTGTCCCTCCAAGCGGAAGAAGACGCATCTGGGATGCCCTTCCGCCTTGATGGGCAGAACTGCCCCTTTCTTGACTGCTGCAATAATGTAAACCTCCGCAGAAAGCTGCTTCACGTAGACAAGCAGACAAAGCTTGCCATTTTCTCTGTGCCTCGGAGAGCCGTTTCCCATTTTGCAGGGAATGTAGAGCTCTGCGGAGCAGAACACCCGGGGGGGTGCAGCTTCCTCTGGTTCTGCACCAGCCCTCCCAGGGAGCTCCTGCGCCTGTCTGGAATATGCCATGTTATCCCACAGGCAGGCACGGGGATGATTTGTGCTTCTGGGAGCCACTGTGGTTCTCGGAGAGCAGCTCTGTGCTGTCCTCCTTGCAGGGCTACGGCTCTTCAGCTCCAGTCCAGCACTGCCAGCCAGTGCCTCTCTCCCCAGGGTCCCTAACCTCATGGCAACTGGGAAGAAAGTGTTGCAGTATGAGTAGTGCCAAACCCAGCCTGTGAGAACCAGTTGGAAACACTACCTGAGAAGTCAGCAATTACTCAGCACCACTGAGAGCAAAATATTCGGGCTGCATATACATCCCAGCCTGTAAATCACAATGTAAGGAGACAGACTTCTTGCTTGCACATTGGTAGTCCCTAGCAACACCATTTGATAAAGCCCTGCTCTGGTTTTAGAGGTCCAGGCTAAATTTTCTGTTCAGTGTTCCTGACCCTAGAAGTCTGGCATTTGTTTGCTGGAAAAAAAAAAAAAAAAGCACAGTTACGTCTTTAAAGCTCTGCTGCTTGGTTGGCAAACAAATGCTGGGAAGTGCAGCTCTGCTGAGGTTGTGCAAAAAGAAAGCAATTGTTATTCATTAAGCAGATGACAGCAACGGGAGCAAAGGGGATAAAACTCAAAATCTGAAACCACCTGCTTTAATTTTAGCCATAATTGAAGCGGCTGCCCGTGATGTTGCTGATGCACGTATCAGATTTGTACGCCATGCACTGCTCTCACTGATTTCTGTGGCAGCAAGCTCCAGCCCACTGTCTGCTCTGGTTCAGGAGGGGATGAATCTCCTGTTTGATTGCAGGTTATAACGGGCACTTTAGAATCTGTTTGTTTCCTTCCAGGAGCAAAATGCAATTGGAGTCTGGCGCTCTGATAGACAGATGCTTTAGTCATTAGTGAGGTTTCTGTGACTACACCACTGTGTCCTAGTATGGGTGCACTTATCTCTTTTGTTCCTGGTTCGAAGCAGTGCAGCTTTTCTCGCTCTTGTGCTCACACGCTCACTCTCTTTTTCTCTTTCCCTCTCTCTCTGTCTTTGATCTTGCTGGTATGGGGAAAAATATCAGATCCAAATCTTCCACATATTTAACCAAAACATCTTGTAGGATGGGAATAAATTGTGACTGAGTGCAGCAGCAGGGGGCTGCAGTATGATTGCTTGTACTGCTTGCTTTCTGTTACTACAAAATAGCAGCAATCCTCAAGGAGTGCTGGGGCTCTGCAGCTACATAAGCACTTAGGGGCTCAGCATTCACAGAGGGCTAAGGTGGTTTTGCTGGGAATGGGTGGGCTGTGCAAAGCTTTCCTCTATCGGTCTCGAATTCACATGAAACAAGTAAAAAGGGAAGAGATCTTTCCTAATGGCAGAGAGGGTCTCATCCTTCACTAAATTCCCTGGAGTTTTTGCCATGGAGTTAAATGGCCGTAAGATAGCACTGTCACTTCATATTCAACCTCATTGCAGTACTGGCGACATAAGCCTCAGAGCTGGGGAGCTCACAGCAAAATCAGTGAAGGCAGGAAAAGTCTTGACCTCAGCTGCACAGTGAAATGTTAGAGTGGGAGCAGTAACGGTCTATCCTTGAGCTGTTTAGTGCAGATTTATACTGCATGTGTTTGTACGTCTATGTCAGCTTTCCAAAGCTATGAAAAGCTTTTTTATGGTTTCCTGTGATGATACATAGGCAGAGGGGATACTCAGATGAATAAAGAAATATGCCACGAAATGGGGAACAGGTGAGCTGCGTGACAGATGTGTGTGCTGTCCTTTGTCGATTCAGTGCTGCTCCTTAGCTAACAGTATGAAGTGCCAGGAATACGACATGAGGCTTAACTCCACTTGGGATGTTGCTTAGGGAGAAGATCCTCACTCCTTTGGAGCACAGCACGTTGTGTGATGTAAGATCCCCATTCCCTTCTGATCAGCCTTCCCTACTAAGCATGTCTTCATTCCTCTGCTTTACTGATCATTTACAGCTGTTCGCTTTATTTCATGAGAAATTCTTAAAGGGCTGAGACAGTAACTGGACTGTGCTGTTCTGTAATGCAGCCCAGAGCTGCCGCCACGTTTTGAGCGGCCAAATGAGATTCACACTCAAGTCCCAGCAGACATTGTTCATCTCAGTTGCAGGAGTCCACATTTTTCTGGGGTCTGGTATCTCCCCGGACATCTTCCTTGTCGTAATGAAGAGGGAGATGGCTATGGCATTGAGGTGTATTAACCCCCTACTTGGTAGACTGCCAGCCCAGCCTTTTTTGGTCTGATGTGTAGGTACTGCCATCTTTAAGGAGGCATAAAATGTGTTGCAGAGTGGGTCATACCCTGACATCAGTTTGTAAAGTGAGTTGCAGTGGTTTTTCCCTGTAGTCTTTTTATCACTGTTATAGTCTAATACCTGTATTTAAATCACGAATTAGTGAGCAAATAACCACATTATGGGCACTTACTTAAACACAAGTAGTGTCAGAAAATAATGAGTTCTAAAAAAATATCTGTGGCAGTTTTTCCTTTGTGTATTCCTGGTGATGAAGAGGACACCAAACAGCCTGTCATGTCATTTCAGTTCCTTTTATGCACAGCTGGGCTAAAAGTGAATGCACGCTTCCATCTTTCACCAGTGTGTGTCTTCCTTCTATATGCATTTAAATAATAGATTCTCCTTTTATTTATCAATTCATTAGCTTTTTTAAGTAAAAGAAGTTGTGTGATTGCTATGCCCATGAGGCGTGTGACACCTCTGACCATCACGGACTGTCTCCTGCAGACCACGCAGGGCAGCGAGTGCATGGTGCCAGAGCCCACCATCCACACCCCTAAATCATGCTGCAGAAAAGACAGGGAATGGTTTGCAAGTGCACTTACATCCCCTCATTTTGGTGTAGCTTCAGAGAATGCTCCACTTAGACCTAAAAGATAGGCATCCATTTCTTTTGCATAAAGGAGTCCTGTGATGTTACAGCTCCACATGTGGCCCTGGTTTCTCTGTCCCCAACAAGTGTCCTTGCAGAAAGACCAAAAGTACTTGAATTCTTATAAAAGCTCATACTCCTTTGAGAGCTACATAGCCAGCAGATGCTTTACAGTGAAAGAGAATATCCTTTGAAAACAATCTGGTGTTTATTAATCAACAAGAATTCAGTGTTTGGGGTCCTTTGGCAGGAAAAGAGAAGGAAAGCACATGTGGCCTGGCCTCCTGAGTGAAAACATGCAGGTTCCATCCCCGTGCTCTGCTGAGGAGCAGATTTCATATAGCATTGGTATGTCAGCACTTTGCTCTCAGTTCCAGTGACATTTGGCAGGATTCAATATGCTTATGTTGAGACTGAGTTGCCTAAAACCCAGGCAGCAAGCCATTCACCTGTTCTCTGGTGTTGCCCTATAGATATCTAGATTCATTAGACTCCCTCTTAGCCAGAGAGTTCTCTGGACACTTAATTTTAGACGCCCACATATGGTCAGAAGTGCCATTTCTGGGAAGGCAGGCACTTGGATCTTACTTAAAGCTGTGTTGTGTTTCAGGTTTATGTGGGTAGGCACCTGGATTCTGTTTTTTTGTTGCAGAGGACTGAAAAATGAGTTATGGACAAGACTAAGTCACAGGCCTAACCTTCCGCCTCGTGACCATCGCTCTTGCTCAGACATCGGAAGATGGGATCTAGGCACTGCTCAGCCTGAGCGGTTTGTCCCCATCCCGGCTATATCTCAGGAGAGCACCCTCACCATCCCTCCCTTCGCTGCTCTGCAGCTGTAGCTTGAGAAATATGAGGCCAGGGATAAAATGTGAAAGAAGAGATTGAGCACAGAGGGGAGCAGTGACCAAAACCAGTTATTAGGGTGCTGCAGGGGAAGGAGAGACCCAGGCCCTCCTCCCTGGCATGTGATGTGCATTTTACACTGGGTACCACCATCGCCATCAGGAAACACCGATGGGAGATTGTCTGGTTTTCTGGCTGCAGAGTCCTAGAGGTGCCATCTGTTCCCCATTTGTTGCAGAAGTTATTTAGGTGGCTGTGTGAGACAGACAGGATGACCCTCTGGGCTTTGGTGCCTTTGATGAGGCAGCATCTGAAGTTAACACTTAAACAGACTTGATTTTATTGCCTTTGTGTATAATAATGCCCATGAAATCATTAAAACTTTTTGTCTGCTTCTTGGTCTTCTGTCATCTCCCTGTAGTGTTCCTGTCATATGCTGACTTTGTATGACCTGCCTGCCTGAAAAATCACCAGCCATCCTCCCCTTCCCAGCCCCACACGCAGGGGTGTGAGGTACCTGCACTAGCACTTCCATGGCTCATTAGGGATTCTTGGATGAGGGACACCACATTTGGGAATAATCCTTTTTCCATTTCTGACTCACAGATTGATGAACTCCCTGAAGGAGCTGTGAAGCCTCCAGCAAATAAATACCCCATCTTCTTTTTCGGGACTCATGAAACGTAAGTGAATGAACGTGGTCTTTTCCTTTGAAAATATCTTCTTCCACTGCAGCTGATGTAATCTCCACTGATTTTATTGGAACAAATCCTGACTGAAGCCATTGGGAGCCTAGAGATAGGTCCTGTGAGCCCAACTCATTTGTATCAACATATGGAAGTGAAACCTGAAAGTAGGTGGGAGTGTTGCTGCGTGGATGGTATACCATTGTGTAAGCATAAATAATAACTGGTGCCTGTGCTTCCCATAAAGAAAAGTGTTGGCATAAATTTATTAAAGGGTCATCTGAACTCAGATGAAGGGGCAAACTTTTTTTGCTTGGATGTACGTGATAGCAGGGATCAGGCTGTTGTATTCAGGCACGTTTGAGTTCGTGTCCTGTGTGAGAACTCGCTTGGTAGTTTGTAAAATGAAGGGAAACAGACCCCAGAGTCTCACGCAGTTTTCACTGGCTTTAAAATATATGTATTCCTGTGAGATTTGTGCTGGGGATATTGTAGGATGGAGCTCTCAGAAGTGATAGAAGAATTGAGCTGGCTGAGCTTATAGGAAACAAAAGAAATCAGAACAGAAAGGGTAAGTTAGGTCTAGTAGTAACTGCCACAGAGTTGCGCAATTATAATGTACATGTCTCTGTTTTAAACTATGTCAGAGGTAGTTAGAAAAAATAAATCACAGTTTCCATTTTGCATGAAATGTTTAGATTTTAAAACTTTTCCTTCCCCACTTGCAGGGAACATGTTTTCTAGAATTCCTTAAAAAGCAGAAAATGAAAAAATGAAATTGTGATGACATTTAAAATTCAATTTTAGAGGTTAGAAGCTTTATTTAAAATTTATTGTTTATTTTTGAATGTTAACATTATTCCAGAACATAATAAGCCCTATAGCTCATACATTACATTTTATTTTAAAAATCTTTAAAGGCAGTTTCTGCTTAATAAGGATCAAAATAGCCCCTCTTTAGTTAAAATATTTCTTCCTGTTGCTGTAATGAAACAACCTGATATTTTGATATATTGTGATCTACTACTAGTGTCCCAAAATAATCTAAAAAGAATAAAGTTCAAATAAACTTCTGATGCTTTAAATTCAGAAACCAAAATGTTTGGGGTTTTGTAACGGAAAAATTCTTCTTGAGAAACATTTTGAGAAAAACCTCAGACCACTTTTATTCTGAAATGAATGAATCCCAAACTGCTAATCTCTTTTCTTTGGGATGTTGTTAGCCCATGATCTGACTGTAACATCTGCAACTGGAAAACAGTTTGTAGTTACTACCTTAATAATTTAAAAAGCATAATGATTAAAAATGAACTGTAGATTGCAGCTCCTTAGTTTTATAGCGGAGCGGTGGAAACTCTTCTACTCTCCCAGTGGCAATGAATGTAGTTCAAACAAAGATGTAGACAATTTTTCAGTGTTTACTATACATAAAAGGCTTTAGAAACATTTCCATGCATTACCTTTGAGCTAAATTAAGGTAGCTCACGTAAGTTTCACGCAGTTTTCCTTTGTTATTTGTATTAGAACTGTTTGTATGTATTTTTTTGCAATAAGGAGACATCTAGTATTAGCAAAAGCATAGATAAAATAATTTATTCAGATCCCTTGCTCTATTGTAGCCTTTAATATTAACAAGACATCTGTTAGTTTGGAAATCACTGTTCGGCTTTCAGGTAGAAATGCATTTTTGGCTTTGTAATTATAGAATTGAGGTATTTCTCAATGAGACAACAAAGTGTGGATACCATTCTTCTGTGTTGTTAAAAGGAAACTCTTTCCCCAGAGACTTGTCATCTGATGCCTTTAGCCACCAGTTCGCTCTGTAGTGGCGAACTTCTTGGCCAGTGGGATGATTTAAGTGAATGAGACTTTGCACATTCATAATGCTGGGAAGAATCAGGGCATAAATCAGGCATTAATCTGAAATAATGTTTACAGCAAAGAATAAATATGATCCTGTGATTAAGGTGTTAGACAGAGACTGAAGAGAGTTGGGTTTTCCTCTGTAGTCTGCTGTCAGTTTGAGTGTGACCTTGGGCAAATCTCTGTGCCTCAGAAGTCTGTCTGCAAAAAAGGGCAACTTCCCAACCTCGTGGTGATGTTATGAGAATAAGTGTGTTGTAAATGGTGGAGCTCCAACATGCCAGGGTAATGGAGACCATAGAGTTAATGTTAATTGCAAAGATCATCAGGAAAGTAGGACAGTGATTATAGTGAAGGACGCTGTGACTTGCTCAGCTCCAGTCATTGGTGACATAGAATCTTCCAGGTGGGAATGAAGTTTTTTTTTTTTGCCTTTACTGTTTTTAATTTAACTTACGATTAGCCATCCCCTCTGTACCGTGATACAGAGCCCAGTAAGTACACTGGATATAGATACTCAATGAAAAGCAAATTATGCTTTCTTCAGTTTTATATAAGAAGATATAATTTTACTGTAAAGTATGTAGAAAAAGTAGGATAAATCACCACTCTTTTTTTATTATTTTTTTTCCCTGCATTGTGCTGCCTGTGCCTGAAATTAATTGGCCCAGTGCATAGCTGACTTATGCAGCAGCAGAGCACAAAATCCTTCCTTTGCTGTGCTGTCTAAAAAACAATTTGGCCGCAACCACTCTGTGTGTCTCATTGTTTCCTTGTATTACTCATCTGCCTATATTCGCCTATTGTTTCTTGTCTTATATGAAATTATAAGTTTTTTGGGAAAGAGAACATTGTTATTGTGTTTGCACAGAATCTACCATGTGGGGGGCTTATTCCAAGACAGACGCTCCCAGGCTTACTGGCAGTATAGATAATAATAAATGCCACTGCTTTTACTGTCTAGTAGTACAAGGGATAAGTTTTGGCTCATGGGTTCTAGGGACTCCTTACATGCTTTAACTTTTCATAGGGTATTTGTAGGCTTTTCTGGATGTGTAACACACAGGACTGGAAGTTTGGTCCCTTGCTATCACAGGCAATTACGTCATATAATCCCTTTCATAAACTGTTCAAGTGCCAGTTCCCAGCAGTAGTTAATATAATAAATGAGACTTGTTTTAGTTGTTTCTAGAGAGACCCAGCATGATTTTGCAACATCAAACATCAGGATGGTGAGCCAATACATTAAATCAGACTCACAGCAGTAACTCAAAGTCAGCGTGTTAAATAAATAAATAAATAGACAAGCAAACAAATACATAAAACTGAAAAAGAAATGATGGCCTGAGCAGAAGAATAGAGAAAATATTTGCACTGTTAATGTTGGGGTTTTTTTGAAGAGGAGGAATTTAAGTCTTTTTTTGAATGTTACCTTTGTTAAAATGCAGTGCGTTCCTGGGGCCCAAAGACCTTTTCCCATATAAAGAATATAAAGATAAGTTTGGGAAGTCAAACAAGCGAAAAGGATTTAATGAAGGCCTGTGGGAAATAGAAAACAACCCCGGAGTAAAGTTTACTGGATATCAGGTAAATGACTTTCACTTCCATTCCTCCTTATGTTTTCTTCTTTGAAGACTTCTTGTCGATGTAAACATTGTATGAGTGATGTGGAAGGTCCTGGTTTTGGTGGAACTAGAAAGTTTCACAGCTTTTGTAATTGTGTAATGTAAAGACAGCTGTGGTCTTGCACTCTGTGACAAATTGAACTTTAATCATACTGCAGAGCCCTTTGCTTTCTGTGATATTCTGGGGTGGTGAAGTGGAAAGTTCTGTGGCAGATTTAGTTGAATTAAAAATGGAGGATTTTATTTACTCCAGTATAAACATGAATAATTTCTGACTTCTTCTTTCTGTTGTTTATTTTTATATCAGATTCAGTGTATTTTACACAGACCTTAAGGTCACTGCACTTTTGATTTTTACATTGGTAATGTATAACACGTAGGACGCCACTGCCAAAGTTGTGAGGGGTGAGAAGGTGGAGGTTTACACTGCTGTTACGAGATAGTAGCTGCTGTACAACAGCTCTCCCTGTTGGATGTCCAGAGCAAAAAGTCAGTGAAGCTGGAGGGGGGGGAAGAGTAGTTGGTGGGCTGTGTAAAACCAAAGAACTTTTCTCATTAAAAAAATGTGGTCCTTTGAAGGCAGAAATCACCTACAAAAGAAGGCGAACACCTATTACATTATTAGCACAAAACCTTACAAACCAGAGATAGGGACCACCTGCAGACAAGCTGCTGCCCCTCTCAGTTCCTGTTTCATATTTTCAGCCCTACAGATGTTTTGCATACGCTTGGGGATTTTAAAAAAATCTAGTGAATAGTCTGTGGGAGATGGACTGTCAAATTGCTCTCAGCCTTCTGGTCAGTGTTTGCTTTTTCCTAACATGGAGATCTTGCCCTTTGAGGGGTTTGTAACAACCATCTTCTCTCCTAAGTAAGTCTCTCCTATTGCAGCCAAAGTCTAAAAGTTTCTATAGTTTTGCCCAAAGTGGAACACGCCAGATCTCTGCACTGAGCAACCCTTAGTTCTCCAGCAAACACATTTTTGTTATCAGATCTTCTGTTTCTGTGTAAACCCTTCAGAACACGCTATCCCAGAATCTGCATCTGATAACTGTTTCCAAGTGGTGACTGAGAAAATTGCCTTTGGAGTCCTTTTTGTTGATAATTGCAAGAATAACCTGAGCTCTTCCTGACTATAGTGATTAAAGTGTAAGCTGTCTGATACCAGGATTTCTGTCTTCAATATAGAACAAAAAATAAGTAATAGATTTTAGTGGTATTTTTGTTGTTTATGTTGTAATTGTTATTGTTATTTTAAAGGCAATTCAGCAACAGAGCTCATCAGAAACTGAAGGAGAAGGAGGAAATACAGCAGATGCCAGCAGTGAGGAGGAAGGTGATCGGGTAGAAGAGGATGGAAAAGGAAAAAGAAAGAATGAAAAAGCAGGCTCAAAACGGAAAAAATCCTATACTTCAAAGGTTATCTTCTGAGTTTTGCCATTGTTACCCATATGCATTTATAATTAGAATACTGTCCACCTCACAGCAATCTATTTTTCCTTCTTCAGCATTTTGATTCCAGTACTGTAACGATGGTGTTCAAACAGGCAAAGGGAAGTGCTCTTACTTTTGTAGGCAGCCTCGGTGAGACAGCACTTGAAATCCTCTGCCCTGTTCGAGCACCCACACTTTGAGAAGGAGGTGAAAGTATGGGAAGGAGTTCAGAAGGGCTGGAATGGAAATCTATGAAAGATGGATTGATAGGTTTGATCATCTTAGATAGGTATTTCCCCATGAAGAGCAAAAAAAATCCTTAGGACTGTGCCTCCTGGGAGACATGAGATCAGGTTTGGGTCCTGTCTGGGAGAATTCCAGCCTCCCTCTCTTGTCTCCAGTGCGAGTGCCCCCGATGCTGTGCTAAAAGATACAGCAGGGTCAGATGTGCTCAGCTGCGCCTGTTGTAGCTGAGTGTAAAATACTTCAGTACAGGATACAGAATGGGAGGGAGGAAGAACTAATTCATTAAGCAGGGAGTAGGGCATCCAATTTGTAGATAATAGACCTGCACTGTAGTACCTAACTGACTTGTTAATATCTAAGTAACAGTATAGATGAGGAAACTAAGAGTAATGTGTCTCATAATGGCTGGTGAATGTAATCACCCGCATAGTGACAGCTTTGGGTTCAGATACACTTCTCACTTGTCGCCTGGCTGAAAGGGAGCAACGTTATAGTCACTTCCTCTGGTTCTGTGTGTTCCTCCAGGTCTGTACTTCACTTAAAAAATTGTGGAAAGTGTGGCAGAGTCATGTTCATTCACATTCATGTTATTCTTCCCTGAAAGTGAAAACTAAATGAAATGAAAAGAAGCAAGTAAACAATCATCTGATCCAAGCTCAGTTTGGGAGAGAGCAGGAGTTTTTGTGGTTCACTCACTGAACAAAATGTATTAAGTAATTTCACCCCCTTTGTGTGTTTTATATTAGGAATTCAGGTCTGGTCTACCATCTTCCTTCCAGAAGACCCTGGGCAAACAGAGGATTAGGAAAATGGTGGCTTAATGCCACAATTTATCCTTTTGTACTGTAGAATTGCATAACCTAAAAGGGAGCAGAAAAGATGTATTGGTTCCACATGGCTTTAATGTTAATATATTAAAGCTGACAGCACTAAAAAAAGTATGGAAAGCAGCTCTGCTAATGTTATTCTCATTTTACATCTCTGTGTTTAATCAAAACTTTTGTAAAGCTGGCACCATCTGTTTCATTAACTAGCAAAACCTACAGGTGACCCAACACTAATACCCATCTCCTGTTACTGTGTCTGTCTCACAGTCAATTGTGCTGCCAACCTGTGCTTGAACACAGAATTTCTCCTTTTGCTTCAATGATGGCAGTAACTCCAACTACTTCACCTGAAAAACGCTTTTCACCCCATGTATCTTCCCCAATATTCACCTTGAACCACATGATCAGACAGCGTTCCACATACATTTCAAAAGTGTCTTTCTATGATTGAAACTCAGTTTTTACTTTTTAACATTGTTGTTGATCATTTTAGAAATCCTCCAAGCAGTCACGGAAATCTCCTGGAGATGAAGATGATAAGGACTGCAAAGAGGAAGAAAATAAGAGCAGCTCTGATGCTGGGGACGCAGGCAATGACACAAGAAACACTTCTTCAGATTTGCAGAAAACCAGTGAAGGGGTAATCTTCTGTTAATATAATTCACTTCCCATGCAGTTTGCTACTGGGGTCTTTGGTGCTAGGGGTGAAAGGCATCGCATTGCTGTGACCTGTGCGGACCACATGCCATCGTTTTACATGGCATTTCAGTGCTCAGAGTGTGTCTAGAACAGGAACGTGGGACTGGTCCCTGCGTTGCTACAAATTTTGCTCTAGAGAAATGACCGAATGAGGAAAGATACTATTAGCATTATTTTTGTTCCAACACTAGCATGGATGTCAGCTGAGAGGAACTACTGAAAACCATGAGCTGGAATGATACAAAATTGATGCGAGAGCAGATTCAGACTGTGTAATGCATTTTGGCTCACTGAACAGTGGGAGCCTTCACAGTTGGTTAAAATTTGTGCAGTCCTACTGACTTCTTTGGAGTTCATGAGGGTTGATGTGCACTTCACAGACTCTGCATACTGCAGGTTTTAGGGCAGATCCTGCTTGGGATATGATCTTCCAAGGAGGGGACATACAGTCTGCCCCAGAGCAGGTTCATATGATCTCCTTGTACCTTTGCGTCAGTTGTGCGTTCATATCAATATTATTTTGTTGTGACCACAACAGCAGAGAGGAAGGCTACAGAGCAGGGGGATTGGCACAGGAATTGGTTAATCATCAGCCACCTTTAACAACCACTACTCTTTCCATGCCTCTGGAGCAGCACAGGCCTCCCTGCTCCAGCATTACTGCTCCAGCTCAGACCCAGTTCTTGTGCAGTTCCCATGCCAAGGCTCTGCCACGTGGCCAGCAGCCAGGCTGGGCTGTCACAGGAGCTGCTGAGTGACATGAATCCCCAGGTGTGAGAGGAAGCCAGCCAGCACAGGCTCTCCTCCGATATTGCTGAGGTGCCTTAGCACTCAGCTGCGTGCTGAGGCTCAACCCTTTCTCACAAAATACAACCACTGGGGAGCTGCTGTCATCTTCTCCTTAAAGACTCCTCCCAGAGCTTCCTTTCCCCTTGTCTCTCTGTGGTACAGTGGATGTGTTTCGTGGCTCTTCACCTTATGAAGACTTCGATACATGACTCATGGCATCGGGAAGGAAATATGCCCTGACCCTCTCCCGTTCACTCTGAACAAGCAGCTGGCTTGAGGCAGAGACTGACACAAGGAGACGTGTCTTCCCAGCACCTCACGCACGTAGTCTGAGAGTTTGAGGCTGAGTGTGGCATAGTGGTCATAGTGCTTGTGTTGCCCACCTTCTGGCTGGTGAACCCTGTGACACTTTTATATCTTCAAATAGGGATTTGAGTGAGAAAACTGGCCATAAGGACCATCTGAGGTGGCAAGAGGTTCAAGAAGGCAGTGACAGGGGATATGTCTGTGAACTTCAAGCACATTCTCCATGAAAGGACCAAATGCTTGCCGAGTTAGGTCAGTCGCACATTACCTGGCAAAAAAGTCAGATAGGATGTTGACTTTGTGGCTGGTGACATTCATATGGCTCTTCCTTCTGTATGTGACATGGTTGTAAGTGCTAGGAGGTCAAGTCCAGTGTGCTAGAACATCATGGTGCTCTGCAGCCTTTTCAGGATTGCAGGTATGTCAGCCCGTGTGCTGAAATATCATCAGCAGTCTCTGTGTCCTTCCTGTCAGCACCAACTCCAGAGAAATACTCAGTCAACATTGTCTTACCCATGTGAGCAGTTGGCTCTGCTCTGACTTCTGCAACCCCAGCACTCAGGCTTGACCTCACAGTTGAACAACCAGTTTTTAACTAGATATTGGATGCTTTTAACTCCACCTTATGGGAAAAGTGCAATTTTAGTAGTATGTACTAAAAAGAGATGGAGAGACCGTTCTAAGGGCAGTTTGAGATAAAAGCACTGATAAGTTTGGAGAAATTCACATCCTGATCCAGATATTTCACCTTGGGCATTTCTGCTGCAGGATCAGCATTTCACATGTAAATCCTCTTTTTAGATTTTGTCAGTAGTGCAGTTCTCTTTTAGGACCAGGAGGGGACACTCCATCTCCTGGAATCCCCAAAGCTAGACCAGGTGTCTTTTCAGAAGGTATGACTTCGTCAGACACAAGGCACTCAGGGAAAGAGTAATCAGATTTTTTTTTTTCAGTTGGTGTTAACAGCCAGTCACACAGCATGTGTCTAGATTGACCTGCTGGCTACAGAGCCGGCTGTCCCGCAGCCACCTTCTGCTGGACATCCAGACTGGGAGTCTGCCGGAGGGTGTTGAACTTCTCCAGCTCACACACACACTTGGACTTCTATAGAAAGGAAGGTCGAGAAAGACCAACATGTGCCTGCAGAGTTGGGATATGGTCCTCTTGTTCGCACGCGTGAATTCAGAAGAATGTCTAGGTCTGCTAAAAGACTCCATCATAGATGAGATTATCGTCTCTTTAAAATCATTTACCTTGCGAGAAGAGCTTTGTACCAATGCCCCGCAGTCAGAAGAAGAGCTGTCTCCTCCAGAGGCACTGCCTGCCCACCGCTGCCCATCCTGCAGGGCCAGCTGAGCTGGGGAGGTCGGTGTGGCCATGAGACGGCGCCGGGAGCACACCGCTCCCAGCGCTGGGTGCTCCACACGGGGCTGGGGCTGCCCGAGCCTCCACCAGGAGAGAGGCGGTTTCTAAATAACCTGTAGAAAGGCACCATGAAGGCAAAGAGACAAGAAAAATGAGATTTCAGGGCCCTGATCTCAAGGATAGGCGTGTTTCATTCCCCTGGATTTGCCACCGTGACCGGCTGCTTAAAAGATGCCAGGTAGTGGAGGCTGGGAAGGGCCGTGGGATGCAGGTGGCAGAAGGCTGGGGGCTCAGCTGCACCCTACTTGTAGTGTTCCCTGTGGGCTGTGTCCGGAGAGCCTTTGGCTCCTCTGCTCTGCACCTCCCGGGCCTCTGACCAGGCAAGAGTTGCCTAAAGGACACAAGCAGCTTTTCTCTTAATAATACTAATAATAATGAGGTCGCGATTATGTTTTATAATGCCTGGACTGCAGGCTGAAGATGCATCTCCCCCCTTCAGACCAGAGGGAACCTTGCCTTTTAATCACACTCTTACCCTCAGCATTATGGGGATCTTCTTGAAGGGTTAACGGCTGAAGCCAAATGATTGCAGGAGCATCTTCACCTATATTTTTTAATGAAATTTCTAACCTCCAGGTGGTAGAGAAAGGCTTGAAAATGTGAAGTGATGGCTTCCTAAAGACTCAAAACCCAGAGCAAATAAAAGTACTTCCAAAGCTATGATATTTTTTCAGCCAATTTCATACTGTTCAAGGGCTCAACTTGTGATTTTTTTTTTTATCCCTGGGGTTGACAAAGCTGCTTTCTTTTCTTATCTCCATCCCTTAGATTCTCAACTATTCTTGAGGACTACAGGCACTCTCAACAGAAGAGACATGAGTTTCCTCAGACTCAGCCACAGTTTGTAACTGTGCCCCGCCACTGCCTGTTTCTCAAGCTCTTTTCCTCACTGCTGTTCTTTGGCTGATTCCTTCCCCAGAAAGATGCAAAGCCTGACCCTCAGGGTTTTATTATCTAATATTAATTAACTAATAATACATTAGCTAAGACAGCCCATCCCAGAGTTTGCTCAAGTCAAGAGTCACAGACACCCCCCGCCATGACAGTCCTCTGCGTTAAATACTAAATTGTTTTGGCTTTCTCAAAATACCGCATAAAGAGAATATTCCAGTGGAAAGGGTATTCATGGCTCTGTGCTGTTTACTTTCTATGGAATAAAATTAGCTCATAAATCAGTGAATTCATGGCAACGGATTTACATTCCACATTTAAATCTCCAGTGACTTGTATGTTTGTTTCTTGGCTGGTATAACTCTGAATTTTCATAACTGAACACCTAAGTTGCTTTTTACTGTTGCTCTCTGGATACCCATATAATGACGTTTGAAAGCTGGCTGTAGTCCCTGCCCTATTAGAGAGTATTTGAATGTTAAGGTCAACACTCAGGGTGTGTGGCAAGTTTTTCTTTTGGTATTCATTATTTTAGTTACAGTCTGGACATTGTGTTGGTAAACAAGGCATTCTCTTTGTGTAGGGATGCATGTGGTTGCCTTTCAGGAGGTGAAATTATTTTACTGAGTCTTTGAAAAATAATAAATTTGTTGGAAATTAAATACATTTTTTTTTTTGCTTCTGGTACGGCCCGAATATTGAAGTGGAGTAAAGGACTGATCTTTTTACTCACACTGACAATCAGTTACTAAGATGGAAGTCAGTGGATCTATTTGTGGAGGTGACTGCTTGCCAGCATGAATAAGGGGATCAAAATCTGGTCCAAAATTACTGCCATCTGATACTATTGCAATTGGGAGAACATATTTAAAACAGCCTGTGCCCAGGACGTATTTTTTGTTGTGATGTTCTTGTGGGGTAGCAACAATTCCAATTACTGCTCTGAAAGACAAGTGTTATGGCCAAACTGGCCATAGAAAGACAGGTCCATTGTGTCCTTCTGATGCACTTTTGAGATGTTTGGTTCCTTCATTCTTCCTTCTTTACTTCTCAAGAATAACATTGGTTAGGCTGCATTACAGATTTGGGGTTTTATTGACATTAAAAGCATAGCATTTAGGGCTATATTCAATGTAAAAGCATTTATATGGGTATTTCTTAAGAAAATGAAAAGAGAGTATGTATTTGGGTCTGAATTTTTCAGCAATTTGAGATAAGTTAAAATCTATCCCTCCAAAAAAGATAGTATTTGTAAAAAATGTGTTTATTGCACAGTAAAAATTTCTATGTAAAAATCAAATAGTGGCATACTCTCTGGTGTAAAGAGGTGTGTTTTCTGCTGCCTTCCTATAGCTCAGGACAACAGCACTGCTGGATAAGGCAATGGGACATAACTCAGGAGAAACATATATGTCTGAATGCAAGCTGAGATTAAAGCAGCCAGTGTAGATGAAATAAATGCTTTGCATCTCTGTGCACATCAAATCCTGTAACCATTTTGACCTCAAACCAACATGGAATAACAGTGATCATACAGAGCAAGTAAATAATTATCTGTCTGCCCATCCAGCAAGAGCCTTTAAGTACAGGATGGCTGAGTCAGTTGCCAGACACTGTTGAGGAAGGAATTTTCAGTGCCAGAAAAAAACCCAAACAATTTGTGGGTTTAGTTTTATTCCCTGCTCTCTCTGTCCTTCAGTTTTATTAATGATTGATTTTTTTCACTCGAGTCAGTCAGATTCTGTGCTCTTTGTTTTGTGCGCAGCAGTGTTAGTCAGTGCGACACACGTTGCACCATACCTTACAGTAAAGCTGAGGGACTTGTTCAAACAAAGGTGATGCGAGTTGATCTGTTTCTGAAGAGACGTGAAACCATGGAGACCATGGAAACCGCGCAGCTCTGCCGCATCCTCGTTCAGCGGCTGCCGCAGGAGCCGGGCAGCGCATGCTGCCTGGGAGGGGGAAGGAGCCCAGGTCCCTGTGCAGCTCCGCTGGCCCCAGGGGCTGCCTGCATCCGGGGAAAGACAACTGCTGACTTCTGGAGCACCTGGGAGTGCATCTGGGAGGCAAAATGTGTGTCGTGCTGGAAGGTGGTTCTGGAAGCTCAAAATCCTAGAGGATGATTTGCATACCTGGCTCTTTGTTGTCCCTCCTGTGCCACACCGTGGCCCAATGGACCTATCTGAGACAGCAGGGAATGGAAGTGTGAATATTCCCAGCGCCCCACGTGAGAACAGTGCCTTAGCCCCGGGGGGGGGGAATTGCTGTTATTAAGTACAAAGGTTCCATGCTCCGAAAGGAGAGCTTTCCTTACCAGATCTGAGAGCAATACCGTAGGGACCGACTGTTTCACCACCCGTCCTGCCTGTCAGTGCAGCGCAGCAGCTGTCATTCCGAACTTTAGCAGAAGGCATGGCTTGATTGACTGATCATTTGTAGTTGTTTTAATGGGTGTCTGCACTTCCCTCTGAAGGGAAAGAAACAGCAGCAAACCCCTCCAAGCCCCATCTCCAAAGCTTCTGTAAGTATAATCTCATTGACTCTTAAACAGGAGAGAGGTCACTGGAAGTGACAAGCATTGTTGGACAAGCATTGTTACACCTTTTGGGGGTGGCAGGGCTCCAGCAGTTCCTGCAAGCTGTCATTACACGCATGAACATTTTATAATAACCCTTCATCGTGTGTCCTTAGTCAGGATGTAACAGGACCTCCCACACGGAAAGTGCAGGTTTCTGTTACTTACTGTTTGCAGACCCCTTGTCGCAGGAGAGAAGAACCACACTGAACAAACACGGTGCAGGATCCCACACTGCTAAGCAGGCACTTGTATGCTCTTACCCTCTTAGATAGAGAAGCATAGTCCACTATAGCCATGACATCACACACAGCAGGTATGATGGGCTAGAGTGGGAGAGCGCTTAGGCAGCAAACTGCTAGTGCAGGGATGTGAAAATGTCTTCATATCCTCCTCCGGATCCTGTGTAAAATGAAAATTCCATCATCCCCAGTGGATTTAACCTGTACCCCCCCACTTACTCCTTCATGCTGATTTTTTTCTCAGATGACCAAATACAGTACTCATTCCTTCGTACCGCTTGTCCGTTGTGTTTCTTTCCATCCGTCAGGGTGTGAGTGGACAAGTGTTCACACTCTGAATTTCTTACAAAGGAGAAGGGACATCTTGCTCAGGGTTAGATAGCCACGTTAGGTGTAACGTTGCATGTCTTCACGTTGGAGAAAAACTCACCTGTGAGTTTTGCTACATCTGCCTAATATGAAGAAACCAAGACTTGGAGACCCTTGCCATGATCATGAGGACAGCCCAGCCCTGTTCCCACTAGTGTCAGTGGAAGCAAGAGCTGACCTGGCCTCAGCCATGAAGTAGGAGTTTCTTCCTTTTCTGTCATCACCTGACAGTGAACTCCACGCCAGACTGTTTCCTTTTCAGCAGCAACATTCAGATACATCAGCCGTGAAAGCTGCTTATCTTTCTTCACCCTTGCCCAGTGTTCTCTGTTTTGAGCAAAAGGGGGTTCTCATCCCAAGGTGTTTGGGAACCCAGCAGCGCCCCAGCTTTTGCATGAAGCCTGTCAGTGATTTAGTGCAGTGGGAAAATGCGAGACTTGATTGTGTGTGAAGTATATGACAAGATTCCTAATGAAGTGATTGGGGAAAACAAAAACCAGCCCACATCCATGACTGCTTATTTGAATAAAGCCCTAAATGTTCACTTTTAAACCGTGTTCTTTAATATTTCGTAGTGCTGTGTTTAGTGGATGTAACGTAAACAGTTTTCTCTGGAAAAAAAATTGTCTCTTCAAACCGACCAGGCAGTTACTTGTACCTGTGACTCTGAAGTGTGGGAATATGGCATTAATTCTAGCAAGTTTGTTGCAGCGTGCTTTTTCTTACATTAAATGTGATTATTGTTTCTCTCCTTCTCTTTCAGACTTAACCAACATAATGACTGCTGAATATTAAGGGAAAACACAAGAAGGTTACATGTTTGGTTGTCTAATATTCTTGGATTTGATATGAATCACCACATCTGTTCATTAGTATCATCAACAGCATCCCAGTTTGTATGCACATTATTCACATTCCTATCTGTTGTGTTTGCAGAAATGACATTTTACCCTTTTTTCTAAGGGTTACTTTTTGATTTTCATATTCTTTGGTTGCATGAAGTTGCCCTTTACCAGTGGCTGAGGTTTATGAAGATATCGCATACTTGAACATGTTTTAGATCCCTTTTCTGGATAGAAAAGGTGTAACTCCAAATTACATCACTCTAAATCAGCATTTTTTTAAAAACAAGTAAATCTTAGAAATGAGTCCCCTCCATACGAGACTACAACAATATCTTCCACCTACAAACATAATTTTCAATTTCCCTATATCCATGCTATTTTGATTTTTGATCGGTTTACAACATAAAAGAAAAATTCCTCTTCAGTTGAGATCACCGCCAAGTTCAATAATGTAATAAAATACCTTTCCTTATTAGAAGTACCTAGCTAGTTATACTCTTAATACTTCTCAAAATCATGATGTAATGTACACTATCTGACTTAGTTCCTATATGTGGAGTTAGTGAAAGTCTTTTTGTGTTTCTTTAGATTAATACAAGGATTTTTTCCAATGCCAACACAATTTGAAATCATTCATTTGGATGCTTTCCATTTTTAAGCTTACTGTGATATAGAACCCTATGGGAAACCAAAAGAAGACATCAATTTTAAATAATGAAAGGCTTAAAAAAGGATGCTGTCATTCTGGCTTTTTTTTTCCGTTTGGAAATAGAACTAGACTAGTAAGTAAGCATTCCAAATCCATTATTCTGTGTACATTATTGTTGCTATTGTGATAATAGAGATTTTTATTTATTTTTATGCCAGCTTTTATTGTGAAAACATATTTAGTCTGGTTTTATCAATCCTTGTTATGCTTGTCCTTGGAACATCTTTTGCGTATTCAAGGTTTGTAGTTGACGAGTTTACTGTAAAAAACTTAAAAAAAACCACAACAAAAAAACAAAAAACAAAACAAAAAGAAAACAAAAAAATGTATTGTTTTTACAGAATAAATTTATTGGAATGTGTATTGGGAGTAAGGTTTGAGGTTGTAAGCAACTAAGTTAGCGTCATATTTGGCTTCATACGTGTAATAATGTGAGGTATTAATGTAAGTCAAGTATTAAAGCAAAACATTCTGTTAACATGAGTTGACCATAATAGATACAAGTGCAGGTGAGATCTTTATTTTTTCTGTACTTTGCCTTTTCTGGATTAACAGGAGGTTATTAAATTCACCTTGAATGTACTCAAAGTTTCTTTAAAAACATTAGAAGGAACATGGGAGGCTCAAATGCCCGTTTGTGAGCCAGCATGTCCCATTACAGCCCAGCAGCTCTGGGGTTGTTTTCCCGGGAGGACGTACTGGGACGGAGCTAGCCCGAATTGTAGCGTACCTGGGAGGAGCCCACGCCGGGGAGGCTGGGTGCTGCTGAGTTCCTCTTTGCCAAGAAGCACTGACTGAGATGTGTTGTGGTTATTTTGGACCTGCCCCTTTGGCCGGAGGTACCAAACTGTGGGTTCTCTCTTCCGAGCGCTGCTGTGAACTACACCGCAGTGCTCAACGGGAGAGTGTTAAAGCATGAATTTCTCGCTGTTCTGATAGTCCCCTTCTGCAGGGTGCAACACGCATGCGCATGAGCTGATGCTTTCTTGTTACTGGTTAGGTTGAAAAAGACAATTAAAATTCTCTAAATCAAACCACCCAAAAGTTAACATCCCAAAATAAAGTGTTTCCAGTTAAAATGTATCAGCTAATTTCATCTGTGAGAAAGGCACTAAATGTACTGCTTTTAGTAAAAATACACCTAGAAGTCATAGAAGTAGTTCCATTTGCAAACAGAAACATAAAAACACACGCCAAGGTGGCTGCATTTGCTGCTACTTGTTTATGACCCAGCAGCGTTAGCTGCAGAGAAGCACAGGGCCAGCCCCCCTCCTGACAGCGTGTGCGGGGGCGTGAGGCCTGCTCGGTCAAGGGAACAACGGTCCCCCTGTGCCCAGCTCGGAAGTGCTAGTAAGCACACGCTTCAAGTCAAGGAGATGAGCAGTCCTTGCCAAAGTGAATCCTTAAAAGAATTAACAAAACTATATGATTTGCTTATTGTACCTGGAGTCCTACCGTAAAAGTTGACTGCTTCTTCAGAGATTTCTTGGGATTTTTAACAAGGCTGACCCACAAGACATACTTTTTGACAAATAAAACATGTGCATGTGACAGAGTTATGTATGTTAATTTTTCACACTGCAAAATACTGACCTTCACATTCTACAGTAGCTCTGTGTAGGGATTCCTAGCTCTGATATTCTTCAGTGTGTGGAGGCTAAACACTGACATCATTATTATTATTTAACTTCATGCAGTATTTCTAAAACTGTCAAAGCAGCTTACTTAAAAATAGCTATGTGAGCTAGTAGCTCCACTGCAGCGCAAAGTCAAAATGTTGAGAAGTGGTACTGAAGGCAGTCATCTTTATTTTCCCTTTTTGAGTAGGATAAACAAAATAGACCGCGCAACTTTACACAATTGTGCAATTTTACATATCTTACACGCTTCAGCTGGGTTCCATTTAAGCAGTTCAGTTACATCCCAACCCAATTATATACATAGCCAAGAAGAGGAGCAGAAAACAGTCGTGCTATTCCATTTTTTCTTCTTGTTTTGTTTTCATAAAAAACTCTGGCTTGTTGACACACCTGTAAGCCAGCAGCTGGGGAAGAATCCCGTACATTACGTTCAGTATCAGAAAAAACTGTTTTGCTTCTTCAGGGACTCTGTAGATGTAAGGAGTTCGAGCATGAAGAGAAGCACCAATATGGGAAAACTGAGCCTGTGGTGTGTATATAACGTATATATTAAAAAAAGGGTGAAGTTGATGTATATTTTGGAAAGACAGCATAATCTGCATGCATGTATGCATCTCCAGTGACATTTGCCAAGCCAATCCTTTTATTCCAGAATTACCCATCATACTTCTGCACAGCGGTATAAAAATACAGTCTAAACTAAGGTCATTAACATCTTGGTATAAGAGGGACTGACAGTACCATGGTAGGAGGTTTATTATATGCACGTGGTGGCACTGCTCTTTGCATCAGGTGTAGGATTTCAGCCCTGGCTTATGGGTGATTATTCACGCAACAGGGTCTGTGGTCCTTCCCCAGGCAAACAGCTGCGGGCATCACCGCAGAGATCTGCGCTCCCGAGGCTCAGCCCTGCCATGGGGGTAGGACTCGCACCCGCCTACCCAGGGATGTTGTGTTTGGCACCGAGGGGACACAGGCAGACACTCGCTCACTCTGAGTGAAGTTAGAAAAAATCTTGGAAGCTATGTTAGTTTCTTTTTTTTTTTTTTTTTTAAAATCTTATACCCAGTCTCCCAGATTCTGATCCCAGAACTCCTGATGATTTCAGAAAACGTCCGCAATATTTAGCTTTTGGGCTGGGGGTGATTCTGAAGTATAGATTAAGTTTACAGTGAAGGTTGTATGCAAAGACAGGCTTGCTGGGCTGAAGCGTATTTTTAGCATAAACAAACATTTAAAGATAGAAGCATCAGGATAGTCGCTGTCTTTTGTCTCCATCTGTTACCTGCTATTTCAAGCCACAGCTCATTCACATTAACTATTGTCTGTCCTTTTTATTATTAATAGTTAGTTTACAGGGGAGGAGATCTGAGAAGATAAACATCAATTTGACCTTAAGCAGAGCAGGAGAAAGGGACACCGAGATTTTAGTAATACAGAGGAGAACACCGTGACCAAATTGCATCCTCTGTTCTGGCTTCAGCAGGAGTTACTTTGGGCTCACAAAGAACAGAGTTCTGTTCACAGATAGCAAAGTAGAAAGTGAAATACAGCACAGGTGTTTTAATCCACACGCCTCTAGCAAAAGGTTAGGCTGAGACCATACAAAATGGAGAAGGAAATCAGTTTTCAGGTGATTCTAACCACCTCCACCTAACAGGGGAGCTGATCTTGCAAACCTGAGTCAGGAAACGGAGCAATCAAAGAAATCCAACACAAACACACACTTCAGCAGAGTGCCACTTAGCATGTTTCTGTAAATAGCTGTTACACAGGTACCAGATATTCAGGGGCATGGTATCAGCAGCCTTTTTATATCAGCCCCATAATTCACACACTCTCTTGCAGCCTGTGTGTTCTCACCTGGCTCAGCTAGGAACTACCTTTGGCTCCTATCCCTGCTGCCTTTCCTTGCCTTGGGAGCCATTTCAGCCTGGGCAGTCAGAGCATTAGTGCTCAGCAGCAAAGACCTCTTCTGATGTGAAGTAGCAGTTTCCCAGGAAGATAGTTGGCTGCTGTCAGGCTTCAGGTAGGTGGTGTGGGGTTGTCTGATATTTACCTAGACACTAATAGCCTCTTGGTAGTGTTTTAGAGCCTCTCCTGGGGTAAACAGGATGCTAAGCTATGTACTCCTCTATGGAGGATTGCAAGGCCTGCCTGTCTCCAGGAGTGGCCAGCTGTGCAGCATAGTAAGTTGACAGTAAACTCATACTAAGTTCAGAATAGACTGCCTCAGAAAGAGCTGTAAGGGACTGTGCCTGAAAGAAGTATCACAGTCTCCTAGATGCCTTTGAAGATCTAAGCCTTATTTGTGGTCTTGTCTCTTACAAGAATTGTGGCCTATTAGTGAGCTTTGAGCATTATAAAAAGAAAAAGCAGAAACATTTTGTTCTATTTGTAGCCCATGAAGATTTTTATCTAGCTAATGATGTACTATATAATGAAGTTATTGTTTATTAGACTTGTTTGTCAGTGTAACACATTGTTTTTTCCTTTTATTACCAGGGAGGATATTTAGGTCTGTTAAAGTCACTTTTTTTAAAATTTGATTTGCTTCTGTGGAAATTGTGTTATGTCTTTAATCTCGTGTTTCCTTTCCATGACTGTACTCTGCTTTTGCTTTTATTTTGGTTGGGGTTTTTTTGGCTACCTTGGGGCAGGGGGGTGTCTGCAAAGCAGATCTCTCACTCACCAGTAGCCCAGTCCTGCTCTTCTTCACGTACTAGGCAAACTTGCACCAAATCCATCATTTTAAGAAGTTAGACAAGAGCTGTTAGTTACCGCAGCTCTCTGCGCCTCTTGCGCAGTAGACTGGCATTGCGGTGAGAGCAGCCTTGAGTCTGCTGTGTTACCTTGCTGTGATCAGATCCTCTCAGTGAATAAGCCATTCCTTGGTGCTTTCTGTTACTGAGCCCTCTCTAAGTGGAGAATTTTGAGGATCAAACCCTTAAATCTTGGCTGAGAAATCAACCAAATGAGATGCTGCATGTAAACTTATAAGGTAGCCTTATACATTTAATGTACAGCCTTTGTTAACCTGAAAGCCTCGGCCAGCCTGCTGATCAACCCATCCTACAGCAATTGGAAGCTGCCTGGTGCTGGACATGGCACTGCTTGACTTGATAGCTGCAATTTGCATGCACCTGCTAATCATTAAGCTTCTTGTCTGTATGAAATAGTTTAAGTTTGGATCTTCTTACAATATATTTTACCTGTAGCCTAATCATAGGCCATACTTTGAATATTTCTTACCCTGCAGTCAAGAAAGCCCTCCTGCTAGAGACAAAGAAACTCCTGGAAAAAGATTAGGAGTCCCTTCTTCACTCTGTGCCTTCTCTCTAAAACTGACTAAAATTAGACAGACTGTAACTGATTTTGGAGGGGTTTGGACAAGACCTTATGCTTATAAGGAAATGGCTTATATATGGCTTATAAGGAAAGCCATCAAATAGAGTGAGAGTAACCTAGAAAACTATGTTCCTTGGGTTAGGTTCTCTTGTAGACAAGAGGCACTAGAGAAACTAGCCAGCAAAAATTGGAGGATTAAGGAAAGCACTTAGATGGAGAAGAGAAAAACTTTGTACATCTGAGGGAATAGGGAAGTGGGCTATGGAGAGTTGGTGAGACAGAATGGTTTTGGAGAGCAGGGCTGTGGCTCCCTTGCATTGAGAAATGACAGTTTAATCCAGTTCAGAGGCTATTACAACCCTTTTGTGTACTCAAAGCTCCTGGTACTTTAGTTGCATGTCATTTAAAGAGCTCTTCATAAAGCTTCAGAAAGTCCAATGAGGGTTAAAAATCCTCAACTTGGAGGAATTTTTTTGGAGTCTGGATGTTAGTAACAATAATTCAAGCTGAGAGCTATATGTAATTCTGAAACAGTAAGTATTTCTCTCTGTGTGTGAAAGGCAGGGTACTTTAAGAGGTTTTTAGTTTAGATGCAACACATGGTATTTTGAGACTTGTTTTTGTAAAAAAAAAAAAAAAAAAAAATAATTTAAATCCCAACATTCCTCATCTGTAGGAACAGTGTTCATTCCGGGGGGAAATGCCTACTGTTTCCATCATCAGATAGTTACCTTTTTTTGTACCTTTGTGCATAACAAAGCAGAATGTGTTTCAGTAACTACATACATTTTACTTATCAATTGCAAGTGTTTTAACTTGAGAAAACAGCAGTCAAACCTGGAAATGTGTGTTGTGCCTCAATTACCAAAACTAAAAATAATATAGAAATGAGCCCTCAATTCATTGTCACACACATTTTTTCATCCGAGGTTGCTCATAGTTTACCAAGTCAAATCAATTAAATCATGCCTAGTTGTGGGACGACTGAAGTTGATTCTTCAGTGTGTTAAAGTCAAAACTACAAAAAAACCCAAACTTAAAAGAAATGTTTCTTGAATCAGGATAAAATGTGGGGAGTGTGCAGGAACATAGTTCTCTTAATCAGTTTTTGTCAGCCTGTGGTTTTTGCTTGTGCCTAGGACAAGCTTCAAAGAGTAAGATGGGAAATTGAGTGTTAGCTTTGGGTAGCTTTTCTTCTCCTTGTCTAATGTGTAAATCAGCATTATCCTAAAGCCATGTGACAAGAGGGGTTCTAGGCTTTGGCAACAAAATGTTGCATGCATTAATTGTACAGCTAAAAGGTACAAGGTGCCATTAAAAAGGTGAGTGTTTTGTTATGGGGAAACATCTTAAAAAAAAAAAAAAAAAAAAACAAACCCAAAAAACCAACAAACCAAAACCAATCAAACAAAAAATTGCTTCCAGTCTGGAGGGCTGAGCTTCTTGGGGATTTTGCAAGGTTGCGATAGCACACTCTGACTTCTCATTGTGCTAAATAATCTTTGAAGGAGTGTTTCTTTCCTGACTGTCTGGGGAATTTGTGAAACCTGAGTAATCTGTCAGTAGAGAGAGGTTCCTGACACTGGCTTGCCTACTTTAGCTAGCTTGTGCTTTTTTTTAGATTAGGTTTCGGCCAAACACAGTTGTATGATATTTATGATGCCTTTTGAGCATTTCAACCTCCTCATTAATATGTTTGCCAGATTCTGTTTTGATATAATTTGGTGATTCAAGATTCTCTATAAACTGATGTGCTTTAAAAAAAAGTCACATTCCCTGTGATAGTTGCTCAGAAACAGAAAATAAACTGTCACTCCCCTGTCCTTACTGGGCAGTTAAGCTGGATTGTAGTTTGTATCCATGATTGTTTCTGGCCTGGGGACCAAAGCGTTGGTCTAATAGTGGTACCTGACTTACACTTATTGCCATGTTCCTATGTTCTTGTTATCACTGCAGGATTATGTGCGTATCTTCTGCATTGTGTGGATGCTCATATTACATCTCACTTACTACATACAGTACAAAGCAATTGTCCCTGTCTCAACTGCTGAATGGTCAATCTGTATGTCATGAAGTCATTTGCTAGTTCCTTTTGAATTGTTTTGGCCAGTCTTCTCATAACCATTAGCACCATCTAGTAATTAACAACAGTTATTTAGGAGAATCAGAACAGAATGAGATAATAAAGTATGATCATTTCCTTTGGCAACATGAGCCTGTATTAGTGTTATTGTGGTTTGTGGCTCAGGAGGTTCCCAGTGTTATATCAAAATCATCAACTGGTATTGTTCATTTTGTGTGACTACTAGATACTTTTTCCATTTATCTTTTACACTACCTATTTGTCCAAAACATTTTATGGACACAATGTATTATGTATTTTTGGTTTTTTACATGGTTGATAGTTACAGCTTTAACACAGGCTTTCTTCATGGTCTCAGCTAAAGAGCACATGGTGCCTAATATGGTTTAAATGAACCCAATAAAAAGATTCTGCAGAAGGACAGAAGTCTGCTGAAGCAAGAATGCAGTCATTAGAGACATAGAATAGGTTTGATTCTCCACTCTCTTAAATTAGTTTTTTACAGATATAAAAGGTGATCTGAGTTACAATGGCATAAAACCTGCATCAAGATCAAGCCCTGGGCCCCTTACTTATTCCATAGGTCTCTACTTATTAACTTGTAATTCAAGAGTGAACATTTCACAAAGAAATACCTGAGCTAGTCCTCCAGCATGTATAAGGGTTAAATCGGGCATCCAGGAACAACCAGGCACCAGTAGGCCATACAGAGCAATCACATAGTATGGCACAGAGTAGAACATGTATGCCAGCATCTGCATTTTAAACAGAAATATTAGTTGCTTTGCAGTGTGAGGGAGATGAGACTGTTTAAAACTACACTCCTGGCAGCAGTAATTCCTAGGCCTTTTTGCAGCTGTACCTTCTTTGAGAAAAGAATTTCACACCTGGATGCTGTTGACAGGATCCAGCTACCCTGAGGCTTCCACTAATGCTGACAGCTGTTGTCTCTGCCCCATCCAAATCCACTTCATCCCAGACATGTTTTCCTACCCCTTGCCATCTTGAGACCATGTCAATAAGCATGGTTTAGCCTAACTTGGTGTCCAATGCAACATGGGTGTCCATTTCTCAGGCTCCATTGCACTTTCAGTTGGGAGGCAAGAGACACACCCAAGCCCCCCCTTTCCCAGAAAGAACAGGTCCAGCAGAGATATTTGGGTTCTGCTCATTGCCTCACTTGAGTCCTCTTACAGCTTCAGGCCCTGCCCCCATGCAGCAGCCAGGGTTACCTTGCAGATACTACAAAACTAAAGCACAGTGTTCCTTCCTCTGCAGTGCTTGTGTAAATAGGGTTTGGAAAAAAGTGTCAAGTTTCAAAGAGTGTGTCACTTGTGACAGAAGTGTAACATGAGCTTAAGGAATCTAGTATTACTACACTCCTTTTCACTCCATTATTCCAGGCTGAAAGTCCACTTTGCCCTTCTAAGGAAGAGGAATGATCATAAAGCATGCAGATATGTTTCATGGGATATATTAAAAGAAGCCTCAGTAATTAGGATGTGTAACTCCAGGTAGCTGATTTGAATCCAAGTTTAAGTTTACCGCAACAAAGTGTTGGTACCCTGTAATGGCTGTAGTGGAAAACATGAACTACCGTTTAACTAGCCATAAACAAATACTTCCCTTATTGATCTTGTCTTCTGTGAAACCCATGGCTTCATCTTTGCACCAGTTAACAAATCACTTCTTAACACTCTATGCTCCACAGTCAATGCTTTACCTGAAGCTTAGGATAGGCAGCAGGATCTTTTATATAAGGCTCGTGAAGTTGAATATATAGCCGGCAGAGTTCAGCAGGGCAATCCAGAGCAATCTAAGAAGAATTTTTAAAACTTCCTGTGAACAAAGAATTTGTTCTACAACAAACTAACCTGATACTTCTTACCAGCCCTAAAGATTGACTAGTGGTTTGCAGCACTGCTACCCTGGAGTCTTGCTCAAAATCTATTGCAAATGTGATCAATTTGATCACCAATTAAAATGCTGAAATGCAGCCTCCTCTCAGCTCCAGCTCAGAGGGTTTGCTAGGAAATGCTGACAGCCTGCTGTAAAGATTTTGACTGGAAGAGAATTCAGTCAATTGGCTATGCTGTAGTAAAAGTATAATTGCTATTGATTTGCTCTGATAAACAGTGTTTGATCCCAGCAAATGAACTTTCCAATGAAAAATTGCTCAAACAGTGGAAACTTGATGTTCAGCACCCAATTTTAGGATAGCAAACTATGAATGTAGTCCAAGTAAAGAGTTGCATTGTGGCAAGGTAGCAGTGAAGAGCAATGCAGTGAGATGGGTGTTGCTTAAAATAGTAATTCTAAAAAGAAAGTAGCAAAGGAGGGATTATTGGGTTTTACATTCCTATAGAAAGAACAAATTTCAATAAACATGAAGAGACCCAATTGTAAAAGTAATTCCTTTTCATAGTAGCCCTTAAAACTACTTCAAAAAATACTATTCTTAAATGAGTTAGCAATCTGTCAACAGCTGTCATTGTGTTTTATAGCAAGGCATCGTTAATGCCTAAGTTATAGGACTGAACAGTATGTTTTGCACAACTTAATTTCATGTGTATTTGTTGTGTGACTTTGAGGGGGAAATGCAAAGATTTATAAACAGTGGATATTCCTCCCTGTTCTTCTCCAGCATGGGCATCCAACAAGCAGGTCTGAGTGGACTATAATGGATTATGTTTTCTTAGCTTTTTCACAAAATCATGGTTACTGCAGCTTAGACAGAGATGTTAAGTTGATCTCTGTGTGTATAAGCAAGACCAGTAAGCAGGTAAAGGAAGTGTATAAGGAAATGACCACACTCTCAAAATCAACAAAAATAATTCCTCTGAGAAATGAAGAAGTGGGATTGCTGAACCAAGTTAGATGTTAGAGCATGAGATTAACATTTCCCACAGCGAAATTACAGGTAAAACAGCTGATTAACCTGCATCAGTGGTGCTCTGAAGTAGCATGATCTGTAAGAAATGAAGCAGTCTGTGACAAGTTAGGAGAAAAATTTTTTTGAGGCAAGTTTTCAGAGAAACAGCAGAACATGACAGAGTAATGTGAGCAGCAGAACTACAAAAGAACAGTCTGTGCTAGGTAAATAAAATGTTGCTTGGGTACTTATTGTCACCTCTTACTTGAATTATTCTAGACAGGATCAGATCTACAAATCAAGCAGGCAGTTATCTAAGACACCTAAACATTTGAACATTCTGTTCACTGAATGATATACAGCTTCCCTTCTGCTGAAGACAGAAAAGCTTTAGAGCTGACAAAGGACTAGATTTACCTTCTACTGGATTTACCTACTTCAAGCATTTGCGGTACTGATTAATTCCCTCAGAAATTTTAATTCAATCAACTATGCTTAAAAAGCAAACAAACAAAAAAAATCAGCTCTTGGTAAGTAGAAATAACATGTGGTGTTCAGGTAATGTGGATTTTTTTTTTTCAGGTGGAAATGTATGCTCTCATGCAGTGTAAATTAACTTGGATTCCTATATAATTTTAACTATGCATCTCTGTTTAGACAAAAATGAATACAGATTTAATTTAGCTGTTTGTCTCCGTGTTCTTGGCCATAAATGTAACACCAGATCAATGAAAATAGTTTTAAGTCATGTTGATCTGTACTTGCGATGCTATTTACTCTTGTGATTGTGCACCTCCATTCTTTTGAAAAACATACTTCACACAAGGCAAAATGGAGAAGCAAAGCACCACTAATTATAATAAATAATCAAATTGTTCTTTATATTTCTAAGGCCTATTTCAACCCTGAAAGTCACAGGATTTCCCCTAACCAAAATCTACATACTTTTTAACACAGACACAGTGATTTCAAATTTGTCTGACTGAAAATTAGAAGCCAGAATATAAAAATATTTTCAACTTACCATGCCCCTAAATATGCAAAACCCCGTTGCTAGAATGAGGTATGCAGCTAGCAGTAAATCTATTGGTCGTCTTAAGAGTCCTTTCTTCTGGACTTCCTGAACCACCTGCAACACAGAGTGTGTTTAGTAAGTACATCCCGGTTCCACGTGACATGTATTTAACTCCAGATCAGTTGCTACAAGAAGGGTGAAGCGGTGAAACGTAGTGATAGAAGCAGTTAGTTCTCAGTTGCATTACACTATTTACCCACTGATTTCAGAAACAGAAAGACTGCAACATCTAGAAAGGTGATGTCAGACTTTATAGGATGCAGTGAGGAAAATTAATCTGAATAAACTCTAGAAATGAATGGATCCAACTAAAGCCATTTCAAAACAGATTAGCTTACTTTCAAAGCAACCTGAATCAAATGAACACTAACTCTGCAATCCCATAAGCTTTAAAGCAGCATAACTAACTTCAAAGTTGCATCTTTTGTTAATTGGAATGAATTCATTTTCCTGAATGTCTCTATATAGAAAAGCTTTGAAAATGCACATTTGTCTCAAACATTTGAGGCTGAATCTAATACATTTTGTGAAAGGACTGTTTGGAGGGACAGTGAAATGAGGGTCCATCTCATTATTGACAGTGAATGCTGAGTTTCAGCAGCCTGTGATGCTATGGAAATTAATGGAATATCACTGGCATAAAATAAAAGCTTTTCTTTGGCCAGGTGAGTTCTCTACTGAGTTCAGTGAGCAAATAACATATCTTAATATGTAATGCAGAAATAGAGAATGAAATGTGTGTATGCATATAGAGCATGTGGAAAATCCTCCTTTTATTACTGTACACTGTGGATTCCTCCAAAGTGTGGAAGCACTTGTCAGCACCTGGATCTGATCTGTTCTGTGCCTTCTTTCCTCAGCCTCAGAACAGGAATCCCCCGCTGCACCGCATGGGCACGTGAGGGGTTCACACTCCACAATGGCAAAGGCCATGTAGATGACTGACATGGAAGATGGCTTGGAGGAACCAGAGTCATCTCTTTGCCTACGTGGTAAAACTTGCAAGAGCCATGGAAATAAGTCGAAGTAGACTATTATCACTGTGTAGTCACAGACAAAATTATAAGCACTTCAGAGTATCTTTCTGTAGTTCAGAGGGAAAACTTCCCCATTTATATGTTAGTCATTTCCTCTTCCTTTTTATTAGCTGTGTGTTGGCATGCAGACAGCAAAAGAAAAACCTGATTTCCTTCCTGTTATACATCTGAGGAATTGTCTCCAAAGCACAAAACAATAATTAGGATGTAGAAGCACTCAGGATCAAGATAACTCACAATAAAGTTATTGAAACAGGAGAACCGATCTTGCAAGCACAATTCCTGAGTAAGAACTGTGAGATCTGCATTGTAGTTTAACAAAAATAAGGCTGCTTTAAACACATAGGCTATCCCTTTCATAAAATGATTTCTTTTCTTCTTTTAAACGATCTTTTTCAGGAAAAAAAGCGACATCTTTATTTTTCAAACACAAAACAGGTCTGTTTTGGCAGAATGGTAATTATGACCTGGGCCTGTGTCACTTCATGGTATTTAAAGTACTAGTGTAGGAATGTTTAATATTACCTGCAAAGAATATGTATTTTCTAATTTTTATTCCTATGAAAGACAAAGGTCTCCCATGGCTGCTGAGTTGCAAGTCATTTTCAGAGGTAGTCTACCTAAGGATAATGGAAAGTTTGAGGGTTGATATATCTTCTTTCCACTTTTGTCTAAGTATGAAGCTTATATATATTTGTATCATTCCTCCTTTCAAAAGGTATATTAAATGAACGTGCATATTTACTGTGATCACAAAGCTACAACAGAACTTCATACTTAAAGGTTTTGGAGACAAAGGCAATGTTAGTGGACACGACCTTTGATGCAGTACAAGTTTGAAATTGCCAAGGTACAGAAAATTTGTACCTTTTTTCTCTATGCATATATTTATGCAAACAAAATGAAAATGCAAAGCTTAAAAGCAGAAGCAAGAATTTGAAAGACAGTATGCACTTGGCTGACAGACCTCAGCTACATAGTACTTTTGCCTTACCCTTCTCTTAACAGAGCAAAGTCACCTCATTATGTGCTAAAATAAATTATATGTTAAGTACGCTGGCCAAGTAGAGATGACCTGCTGCAGGTTTCCCATTTATTGCAAACAACATTGAACTCCACGCAGATCTTGCCAACCCAGTTGTTTCTTTTGTGTAGCAAGGAAGTGTGTAGGCATGCTTTGTAATTTCTCTCACTTCAGGAAAAAGCTATTTGCTATCACTTCTGAGAGGCTCTTTACACAATCAGTTTTAAGGAATCAGAATAATCTTGTGTGCTGTCCGTAGAAATCAGTCCCTTCAGAATTTGTGAGCAAATCTCAGTTTATGTGTACTAATTCTGTTAAAGAATTTTAAATTACATTAAGCTTTTCTGAGCTGATACACTTATAGCTAAATCTGCTGGGCTTTGTAAATACTGCAGCACAGCTGGGTCTGATTCTAAGTGAGGGCATAACTCCATTCCTCTCCTGTGCATGCACCTCCACTAGAAAACATCCAAAGCTTGATTACCTCTTCTCTGTCCCCACAGTGATTTTTTTTTTAACTAACTTGTTTATAATAATATTATAGCAATGAATACCTTGGCCAACAGAATATACCTTGCTTATGTTGCTTTCACGTAAGTATTTTCTCTATATATTTGCATCATTGTGTTTAAAAGCATTGTTACATTTTCTTCCTAAATCTTTTAATACCAACTCTGAATAATGATAGCTAAAAACAGTTCAGTTTTACAGCTAATTGCAAATGATCTATTGAAAGAGAACTAAATGTTTTCAGGACTTACAATGATTACCTAACTGATTAGTAGCATTACACAAATTATTTTGTGGAAACACTACTTAATGTAGGACTGAGTTGTATGCAAAATAAGAAAAATTCCTGAGGAGTCATGTTAAGTTTTAAAGGCATTTTAAGGTATGCAGTTATTGAACCCAGCTAATTATGGTTGGATATGGAGCATAAATTAGCTGTGAAGATAAAATGCGACCACTAAAAAAGAAACAACTTGGGAAGGGTAGGAGGCCCCAGTGAAAGTAATCAAGGCTTTTCTATGACCTTCTGAGCAAGGAAGTTTAGGTTTACAAGAAAGGATTCACTAAGTGCAACATTAAATTTTCAGATCACCAGCTTTTTATGCACTCTCTTTTTGAAATAAAATTTAAAAACTAAGTTTGTCTGGAATATATACCAAAGTAAAATATCAAACCTAGGTAAGCAGTTTAGCTCCTGATAGGCACAGGAGACATGGCTGTATTTCAGCAAATAAGCAGTCCATCATGTATTTTCTCGATAATAGCAATTTCTGTGGTGTTCTCAGTACTACGAAAACAAACTGAAACGTTCATCCATCCTCCATGCAAAGGATGTTCTCACTAATATATATGGCAAAAATCTCCATCACTGCCTTTAACTACACTTAACTTCCCTACCCTGATGACTCTAAAGAACATTGTTTCCAGCCAGAGTTATTGACGCCTTTAAGTAAATCAACTCAATTTGCTCTGGGATGGCACATGTGATTTCCTATAAACCAATACAGGAGGGTAGAAGAGGGTTTGGTACCTGAAGTGTCCCCCAGTTTGCCTTTCATAGGGATTTGCCCTAAAAGCATTGATTCTGTAGTGGTTCTTCAAACTTCAGGAGATATGAACATCTGTCTGTACTTCTCTTTCCTACTGAAGAATTATGGATGGATGGCTGAATGCTCCCTTTCATACATTTCTGGGAAGATCTGTCAGTGTATCATCACCTGTTATTCTGTGCCATAGGCTATGCCCCTTACACACTGACTGCATATTAGCTATGGAGTAGGAACTCGCTCCTTCATCAGTGTCTTATGTTTTCAGTTACAGAATAAACCTGACTGAGATGCAGGAGCTCTTGTAATGCAAAAATATTAATGGATTATATTACTTAAAACTGATATGGTATGCTGTGGCAATAAACTGGCTTGCTTATAGCAACAAAGCGTTAAAGATCTGTTCTGTGCTTTGTATTGCAGTGATTTTTTAATTTTTTTTATAGAACAGTGCATATACTGTTATTGCACTTTTTGATTGCTCAGTTAATGTTATGACAGCCCAACTATTAAATTCAAAGTCAAATGTCTAAGGAGTTTTAAGTAAACATTATTTTTACAGATTTCTTTAAGCAAAAAGTAAATCATTTTTGTATCAATTAATGTACAATCTTACCTGTAAAATCTAATATTGAAGAATGCACATACAAAACCAAAAAAAGTTACATGAAATCTGTAAGTCATCTGCAGAAGAATATTTTCCTGCAGTGCTTCTATAAGGCTTTTGTGGTGTTTTATGAAGTTGATATATGTCAATATTTTCATGAGCTAAGAAAGTGAAAAAAAGAAACTGCATAGATAGAGGGTTGTAATACAATTACACATAGAAATGAGTTTTTTACTGTATACATGAGATTCTTTTGCTTTTTCTTTATCCCACCATAATGAAATGGTCCTGCAGTATAGATAATTTTATACTGTCCACACAGCCCAGCAGCAATTGTCATAACAGTGAACAATTACAGTACATTCCACGCTCACCAAGGGACCTATACAACTTAGTAGAAACAGCATGAGTATTTCAGTTTTTCAAAGAGTAGCCAACACTTAAATACAATAATATTACCTTGACTGGAGCGTCGTGAGTCACTGAAGGTTGGTTATAAATTCGGAACCCAGCCCATATGGGAAGGCAAATATATGGTACGCTTAAGAAAAAAGCAGGACACACTTTTGTTCCGTATTTGCCTGTTAAAAAATAATTATAAGATGTATGAGAATTTGTAAGCTGTGTTGCAGAAGAGGTAAAAACTATCCCTTGTAATATCAAATCTGAAGCAGCTATAGTAATGTAAACATAAACCATTAGAAATTGCTGTTAAAGCAACACAGAAATCTTATTGAAAATAATGTGCTCAATAGTGGTAAAGTCACAGGTGATAGAGAGCCTATCAGGAAGCCATTTCAGAAATAAGGGGGTTTTTGAGGGGACAGGAAACCATCTCTGTCACTCTATAGCAGGTAATCTTATAGGATGGGACAGCTTTGAAATCTCTTAATGGAACCTGCTTCAAATAGAGGCATCATTTTTAAAAAAAAATGGAAAAAAGGAATGTATCCATTTTTTAAAGATCTAATATAACATGCATTTTCCAAAGTGCTCATTTTTCCTACAGGCCTGTACTAATATTTGAGGACAAAATATAAATTCAGGGAGCTATCCTTAGCCCAGGTAAATCAGGAAAAACTGTCTTTTACACTGGCTAATCTTTATGCCAGAAAGGAAGGCAGAAGGCATGCTCTTGAGAAAAAGTTTTTCAGCCCTCCCTAGAGGAAAGAGGAAGAGAGATTGTTGCATTAATCTGCTGGAACTGGACTGGCTTCAAGCTGCACCATGAATATTCTTCCTCTGGCATATAAAGTGGAGCCATAGTGAGCTTTTCTAAAGTTGTCTGCAGGATTTTGACACATGAATGTTTTTCTCAGTTGAACACTTGGCGACTTTGCATCAATTTAAGCTTTGCTAAAAAGGAAATCTTTAACTGGGGGGGTGGCACTCTTAAAGGACCACCTTTCAATAATAATGATGTAAAAATTTTTATTACAACCTCTAGCAGCACAGCTGTGCACTCATTTATGTTAAAATCTATGAATGTTAATTTTATTTTGAAAATATAGTAACTTCCAGATTTCACTTTTAAAGGTGATTTGGATGCCTCTTGTAAGCTGCTTGAAAGTCAGACTATTAAGTAAACTGTAAATTTTATGCAAAATAAGATTTTTTTTTTATGATACTAAGCGACAGTTATTGTCTCATTGCTTAAATTAAACCTAGTTTGGATAAAAGCCTGATGGGTATAACAAAATACAATACTTTTTTTTTTCTTCCTTGAGAACAATGTAAATTGAAAGTGTGTTTTTATCCTGGTCTCCATCATCCCCTCCTGATATTTAAATTTTGAAATATCTTGCATCTCTTTACTGATACTCCTAAAATTCCTCTTTCATATTATTACAGAAAGAAACCAACACTGCAGTAAAATACAGATAGCCTAATGCTGAATTTAGAAAATGTTTCACAGGGAAAAGTTAATCACATAATTTATGTCCTTACCTACAATGTTTCCAGGCATAAAGACAATGATACTCATGATAATGGAACCTAGCCAGTAGAGGCCAATGGTTCTATAGCTTTGTCTGTTTAAAAAAAGGAAAAAAAAAAAAAAGACATAATTACTGCACCATCCCTAAAAATCTCCTACCCCAAATCACCCTCAAATATTATACTGATTGCCATGGTTGTACCTTAGTAAGTAAAGTACCCCAAGGCAGCAGTGGATTCTTCCTCTGAGAAAGTGATATGGAGAAATCCTATGTTCATGTGTGAGGTTATCACATGAACAGTACAGGATTTGTGCATACGTAGTTATTTGCCATTATGTTTTGCTCATCTGAAGGCTGACTGATTTTGCACATCACAGGTTGTACAAGACCGGTACACTTGATTTCATTCTGGTAGTGTTTCTATTACCAGTGGGAACATTAGCCTCTGGAATTTAAGTACTTATTTTCTCAAACTCTTTATTCAACAGTGAGAAACATAAGAAATACTCTAAGAAACTCCAGAAATAACTATTTTCTCTTAAACTGCATGATACTCTCTAAAATAGATGTTTTAAATATGTAATTAAAAAAAAGGTTTTACACATGGTTTTAATGTGCATCCTCTTTAAGCTTTCATTTTAACTAACATAAAGCATTCAAAGGGGCTATGTTCTCTGCTGCAGAGTAAAGAGAGACTACAACTCAGTGGCTTTGCTGGTCTTATTCAGCCAAGAGAAAGGGTAACTTGGTGAGGTTATTAAATTTTAATAGTGTTGCTTTGGCCTAGGACATGAAACAGTCCTGAAAGAAAAATGTAAATACTACAGAGAAAAGAAAGCCCTTTGTAGGTTATATGAGAATGCAAGCAAAGTAGACAGTACACAAATCAAAATTACTTACTCCCATGCAATAGCTGCCACCATCAACAGATACATCAGATAATGAACGGAGCCATCCCAATAGCAGATCACATGGCCATAGGCAGTGTTCAGATATGGTTCACCCTAGGGAGCATTTATTTTTAAAAAGATACAGTGATTAGAGGAAGAATAAGAACAGCAGGAAACAATTTCAGAAAAGCAACTGGTGTTCTTTCAAATCCAGGGGTACAGTTTTTGACTGGCAATACACATTTCTAAGCACAAACCTGATTTAGGTAGGATCAGGTAAAATTAAATCAGTTCTATAGTTGCAAAATAGAATGCAAGATGGAAGGCAAAACTCCTATGGATAACTGTCAGCATTGTCCTGCTACATTATGGAAATACTAGTTTTCCATATTTTAGTGATAAAAGCCCAAAATAAAGATACATTTAACATAGAACAAATAGACATATATTTAGTAACCTAGAGATTTACAACAGCATTGAATATATTGATGACAAGGTATAACCTTGTAAGGTCCGATTAATTTCACACTAAAGTTCATGGAATCTTTTCAATGACTTCAGTGACTTTCATGAGAAGCCCTTACTGAGCTATTTTTGGTGGATGTTGATATTCAGCAGCCAACAGATTCTGCTGACTAGGTATCTGGCATCAGCATTTTTTAACTCTAATTCCTTTTAGTAAAGTGATTAGGCAAAAATAAAGGAGCAGTTTTGTTTCCTTCTTGGTAACACATTTAGGTACTGCAGTACTCATCCACTTCTGAGTGCTGAGTATCTATGGCTTTCTGTAATTCTATGCAGTTCCCACAGAAGTTAATTCATTAAGGCATTCCTTCAACTAAATGAAATAATAGTGGAACTTGAAAGGCATGCTATTTTTTCCAAATGAATCAGTGATTTCAAGTCAGTGAAGGTTCGGTCCATAGCAATAACGAAACAGGTCTATGACCAAATTCAAGATGACCCTTTTCAATGTGTTAGCGGCTGTTTTTTCTGTAACAAGCTATTTATAGTAAAGGTTTTGTTTACATTTGTAAGCCAAACAATTGTTTACCTCTCTCAAGTAATGAGTCATGAATCCATCAATAATTCCATCCTGTTCCAGTCCAATTATTAGATTTACCACGCTGGTAAAGGCAAATACAGCATAAACTGTAATAAGATAAAGGGGAAAACAAATAATAAATTAATAAAGACTTGGAATCACACAGTTACTTCACAGTCCAATAAATTCAGTCAGGCAGAGACCTATTGAACTAGATGCATCTACTTTGAGATCTTAGATATTTAACACATAATGACTTTCCTACATAGCTTAATATTTTTTAATTAGTGGTTAGTCAACAAAGTCCTTAGGAAGCTTTTCTTAAGAATGTGTAATTATGTAGAGCTGTGGGTACAGGCTACATGGAAAACCAGCATCTGCAGAAAGGACTACGTAGCCTCTCAAAAATCTTGGTCACACAAAGCAGACAACCTTGACCGTAGTCATCTCTTGGAAAGGACAAAGGACAACAAAAAGGAGGCGGAGAGAGAAATGTGACTTGCCCTTTTTGGAGGTAGGCAAGGCAAACTGCATTAAGCCACAGCAGTCCATAGGAGACTTATATGGCAAGTTAGCAAGTCACTCCTTTGAGACAGGAAATGTATTTGCAGTAGGTTTATATTATTAATTTCCTTTGACTTCAATGTGAACTAAGAGTTCCCAGCCTCACACAGAACACTGGGAATGGACATCTACGAGTTGCAATGAGGAGGAAGACAGAGGGCAAATACAGATGGTTTGTATGCTGCTTTGCCTATGGGCCCATCTTGTAAAATTTCCAAAAACAGTGGTGTTTTTTCTACTAGATTTTTGCTATACGGTCTAGATCTAAGGTTTCCTTTTAAAAGGTAATAAATAGCTCTATTATTTTATGGCAAAGTAGCAATATAGAAGTGTTTGCCTGAGTCTACAGAAAGCCTGAGCTAGGAGTTAGGGTGGTTTGAACTTTCTTATGCTTCATTGTTACCAAGACATACCATAAAACAGCGGGTCTTTTGGAGGTTTTCTTTTGACAAGAACACGAGCCAACAGAGCAATAAAAACCAGAACCAGCAATCCAACTGCAACAATTGCCCAGGAACTGTAACAGTATTAAAAAGAAAAAGAATTTAAAAGAAAGATGGAGAAAGAGACAGAATTTTGCTTCTTCAGCTTTTCTTACCAGCTATCCTCAAATGCACATACTCTTACAGTAACTTTTAATACTTGAAAAGGCTGTTTTTAAAGCTCATCACATAGTCTGTCATAGTATTCATTTTATAGTTTTGCAGAATTTATGTGCCTGTCTTTTCACATGTGATCATCTAAAAAAAGAAAAAACGAAAATAGCTAGATAAACAACATATCCAGGAGTCTAGATTTGTCCGGCTAAAATCAGTTGTCATACTGGTATCTGCAAAAATAAACAAAAATGATGGAAAACTTAAAGGCCAAGGAGAGGTGAAAGTCACAAACAGAGATTTCAAGGCTGAAAATGATCATTAGAAACATTTAGTCTAACCTCAGTAGTAAGTTATCTACTCAGGAAATTGCATAGTCACAAATAAAACATATCAGTCCCATGGAATAGAAGTAACAATGTGGAGTGCCTATGATGGCTCTAGGTTTAATTTCCAGTTTTGGAAGTGCTACCAAAGGTCTCTCCGTCCCTAGAAGGCAGGATGACTTGGGAGGCTTGGCAGAAAAGACCTTTTCTCTGAAAACAGGGCTATAATGATAGTGCATGTAAAGTGTTAGTGGAGGAAAGCATAAAAATCTTTGGCATAAAGCTAATTTGTCTCCTTCCCCAAGAAAACACAAGTTAAGAAAATCAGTTTGTAATTGGTTTATAGCTCCAAGTGCGTAAATTGTATTTAGTTCTCCTTAAGACAGACTCTCTTTCTCAGCCTTCACTTTCATGCTTGTGTACGGGGGAAAAAAAGGAGGGGAAAGTTAGGTGAAATTCAGAAGCATAAGCTAAAAATATTTGGCACATGATTTTATACATGGTACCACTCTGTGTCAAGAAAACAAGTTGTGTGCAAACAAGTAATACTGACTGTGACAATTTCAGCCTTACTGAAACTTGTCTTAAAATTATTGCAAAAAAAATTTGCAAGATCAAATATTTCAGAATATATACACACATATTTTCTGAGTCAGGATGAGCAGTACTAGCTTTATTTTACGGTTTGACTCTCCTGCTAGTCTGTTTTTCCAGTGATGATTTTTTTCATACCATTACAGCTGTTAATATTGCAGTGACTTTTCACTGCGGTCTATCAGTTTGAAATAAATATTGGCAACGAATCAAGTAAGTCAGCAAGTGTTATTTGGCATTTCTCTAGCAATGAAAAACAAAAAAATAAGTTATCGGCCAGAACGAAGAAAACGAGGAAGGAACAGATGTAGCAAAGCCTTAAAAACACGAAGCAAATACTTGTGCAGTAAAGCTGCAAAACACCCCAGGCTGTGGGATCACAAAATACCACAAGGACCTTTAAGTACATTGGTTTTTCCATGAGGAAAAACCTTTCTTTTCTAGACCTGCGGTTTATCCTGGGATCCTATTTTTTTGGCAGAGCAAGGGCATATGGACATTTTCAGTTAAAACTCGCATGTCTTACAGGGTGCCTGAAGCGTGAGGCTCGGGAGCTCACCGAGGCCAGTGAGTTCTTCCATTCGTTTTTAAATAGAATTGGATTTTGTTTGCGAATGCCTTGACAGGGGAGCCGGAGGAAGCCGCAGAGCCCCAGGACAGCCTCCAGCGCCGGCTGCCCCGAGCTTCAAGGCACGGTGAGGGCGCAGCTACTGCGGGGCCAGGCGATACCTTCCGGGCTGGTTCGTCCTTTTGGCGTTACCAGCCAGCCCCGGCGGCAAGCCGCATGCGGGAGCGGCGGTGACCCGAGCTCCGGGGACAGCGGGACGCGCGTCAGGTGATGCGAAACCGGCAGTTTTGAGAGAATTGGGGTGAGCGCCCAGGCTGGGCTCCCCAGTCAGGAGCCCCGGCTCGTGTCTCCCCGGTTGCATCCCGGCACGGCTTCCGTTAGAGGACGCGGGCAGGACCCGGCAGCGGGTCTCCGTCTGCCGCCCGAGCCGCCCACGGCGAGGCCGGACCCGTGCCCTCCGCTGCCCCGCTCCGCCTCCCGCCCTGTCCCGCTCAGCCCCGCGGCCGCAGCTGCCCTCTCCCCGCGCGGCCGCTAAAAATGCTCGCCGGGCTCCCCCGGCCGCCCGCTCCGCTCCGCTCCCCTCCCCGCAGGGCGGGAGCCGCCCGGCCTCGCCCGGCTCACCTGCCGCCGGCCGCCAGGCAGTTGAAGAGGTACGTGACGGGGATGGCGGTGAGGGAGAGGACAAACACGCCGGTGGCCGCCGAGGCGCTCATCCCCGCGGCGGGAGGTGGCAGCCGCCCTCTGCACCCCGAGGCGAGCGCCGCGCCTTGCCCGAGGCGCCGCCTCGCCTCAGCCCTTCACGCCCCGCGGAGGGGCGCCGCTCGCCCGGCCCCGGCCCCGCCGGCCTCTGCCCGCCGCCCGCCCCATCGCCGGAGCGTCCCGCGGCGGGCCGCCCCCTCCCGCCCCGCGCGGGAAAGGTTAAATCTGCCTCAGAAACCGGAGCCGCCCGGTGCTCCTCCGGCGGCTCGGGAAGGGCCGTGGAGCTTTCCGCCTGCCCCGGGGGTGGGGGACTGGCCGAAAAGCGAGGCGATGCCGGGGGTGATGCCGCCCGCGCGGGGGCCAGCACTAATGACACCGCCAGAAGTGGCAGGTGGATGCAGTGGTGTGCGCGGTGTCTTTTCGGAAGCGATCCGTTTTGGTGCAAGGTGGTAGATGGAAAAGGGTTCCCTTGACCTACCTAGTGCAGGAGACTCTCTAAGAAACCTGTAAGAAAAAATTATGCATCTCTTTTTGCATCAGAATTTTGCTGGGTTATTAGGAACAAGGCCATTAGCATTTTAAAAATGTTTTAACTGTGAACTCACCCTTTCCATTTAAATGTCAAAAAAAAACCCCAAATTAGGCATATGTTTGAATTTATCCATCAGCATTTTTTTTCTGGCTTCAAACTTTGTTTATACAGGAGTATCAACACTGAACTGTCAGTGTGCAAACAAAGGCAGAACAAGTCTTGTGTGCAAGGCAAACAGAAATGAAAACCACTATTCCTAGAAGTTACCAAGTGTTTATAACCAGGATGTTGGCAAGAAAGAATGATCATCCTGTGTTGCTTGGGGGAAAACAGCAAATGCATTTCCAGCCTGCCAGGCAAGCTCTTTCTGGTAGAGATCAGGAAGTATTAACGCAGTTATAAGGTGTCCATCTGCAACAACGGCACAATTCTGGTTCCCTTGCAGTGAAACGATAAAAGGAGGACTGCTAAGGTGGCTGAGGAAACAGGGCACCTGTCCATCAGGAAGAGGCTGAAGAGCTTGGCATACAAGTGCTCTCCATAAATACTTCAGGAGTTAACACCAGGGAGAGAAGAGAACACTTTAATTTGAAGCTGTTAATTTTAAGCTGTAAAGAAACTTTGACTAGTTTTTGGAAAGAGATTTTTAGCTATGAGCAGTAAAAGGTCTTCTAAGTCTTTTACAATAAGAGTAGTGAATTTAAAAAAAAAAAAAAGAGTCCAATTTTAAGATATTATTTGATAAGTTTAAGCAACAGACTAATTGATATGATTGCAAGAAAGGAACTTGATTACCCAGAACGTATCTATGTCCTATATATTATATACAAACAAATTCCTGCATAGTTATTTCCAGTGAGAAAGGCCTAGAATCTGGCCATAGGTGTATGAACGGGTTAAACCATGCTCAACCAAACTATCTGGTAAAAACATGATGCAACTCCTAAAAGTAATTTAGTCTACCCAAGTGTCAAAATTGCCATTGGATGAGTCAGGGCTAAATTTACCACCTCCAAATGCCTACCTTTCAATGCACAGCCGGTTTACTTCTCAAGCTTTCAAATGTATAGGCTGCTTATTTGTAGGCAGCTGCCACAGTGCAGTCCCAAGATTCATGTCTCAAGCTTCACTCCTTAGTTCCTGTGTCTGTAATAATGCTATATGGGAAACTTCTTCCCCATCACCCTGCCAGCATGTTGCACCATTGATTTGCACCAGGCTTGTTAATCAAGTCGTATTTCAGCTTCGGAGCAGAAACTGTCAGGGCACATTGTGTGGTGGGCACATAGCAACTCACTGGTACAGGGTGCATTGTTTGAGTCTGTCATGTTGACATTTATCAACTTTTGATTTAAAAAAAATATAATCATTGGTAGCAGAAAAGACCCCATGATAGTTTGAACATGCGGATGCCGGTATTCCTCACTTTCCATACTAGAAATCTTTACTTCTAGTAGCTACACTTCCTTCTAATTCCCACCCTCCTTCTCTATGCCAAAATAGCCTGGCTTCTATTTCAGCCTGTAAAAAGAAAATAACATCCCCAGCATTCTTGTTGACTTTATTTGTATAGTTGACACCAATTCTAGAGGAAAAGGGAAAACTTTCTCAGTTAGTGCAGCCCAAAACCACGGACCAACTTCCTCAACAACAAATAGTTCAAAATTTGGCTTGAAGTCAGAGATTAAATCAAACAGCAGACTATCTTATTGATCGAACGAGACCCTCAGTTTAAGAGCAGGAGTCCTCAAAAACTAACAAACACCTGCATTTCTGGAAAGCTGTAAGTGTTCTTGTGGGGGAGGAAGGGGAAAGAAGAACTTTGACTTCAACTGTATGTAACACCACCCTCTACGCACAGGTACCAGAACAGCAATATAAAAATGAAGGTGGGAATAGGGTGTCTTTAACAACGTAATTATTAATCCAAATGTTAGATGAAAGTGGTGTTGATAAGCTGCTGTCACCAGAAAAAGTGTAACCTCTCAGCTTCCTGTCACATACTCAATTATATGAATTTCTTGATGTTGCAAAAGCATTTTTTTCTTTCTTTTTCCTGAATTTTATAAATGGTAACATCATCATGAGGCACATGGATGAGGCACTTGTAGAAAATCGTACAACTATTTAACTATTTAGCAATATTAGCTGTCAGGATAAGATTGAAAAATATGTATATCTTACATAAACTGCAGTGAAGCTTAGCAAAGCAAAATGGAGTAATGAAAACACGAAAATTAAGACTCCTTTCCATGCAGAAATTGTCAGAGGATCATATTGATTGACAACATGAGATTCCTTGAGTTCCGATCTTTCATTTCATCTGAAAGACAGTCCCTTCAGCAGCACAGTGTCAAAACTGATGATCCTTCACCACACTGTAACATTCCTGTGTCAGAAACGACATGATTTCTGTCTAAATGGTCATTTTTAAATAGGTAGCCCAACTGTTTCTCAAATCACAAGTATCAGCCTTATGCCACATGACAGACTCCTCACTGGGAATCCTGACCGCAGCAACAAACCAGACCCACTCGTGTGGCCCCTTGGTGAGCAATACTCATTTCACAAGCAGTATGCTTGGGCAGGTGTTTGTTAGCTTCTCAGTGAGAGCATTACTGGATCGATAATCAGTATTTATAATATGGGAGATGTTTCTCTTCAGTCTCTCTACTAAATGATCTTGATGTCAGGACTAAGAAGGCATTTGTAAGTGTGCCAGCAAAAGTGCTTATTTATTAATGGTCAGCTTCAGAGTAGGAGACTAACTGGCCATTAGGTCTTTGTGTCTACTTTTAGACTGGGAAACAGCTCTTATCTTAAATTACTGCCTGTTAAACCCTAAGAAATTTTAGGGCATAACATTATATTGAGACATAGCTGATTTTATTTTAAATCAAAGAAATTACATTAATCTGTACAAATATAGGTAGGTGAACCTTAAGCAAGCACATGAAGATCAATGCAAGGATTAAGAGACGCTATTTATAGCTGGTGGAAGCATTGCTCATGTGTTCGCATATGGCTCTGCCAAGCAGCAAGCTTTCACTGCATTATGATGCCAGCTACAAAATACCATCCTGGTACAAAACAACTCGTGCCATTCAATTTTTATTCAACTAAGCTGGTACATTCTTGAGAGTGTACTTCCTGTATTTGCAAGCGAGTTTTTAAGGCAAGAGAAGACAGTAACCAATAGTCCGGATAAATATGGGTTAAAAATGGAATTAAAAGATGAATTAAAAGCTTCATGTTTGGGACTCTTGTTGATTTGTTAATTTGCTGAGGGAGCAGCTTAGATCACAGATATCTGCAACCCTCCAACAGCTTTAAATCCAACGTATTCTTTTTCTGAAGTTCTTGTTAGTAGAGGGCATAAGACCTAATAAATGATGCTGCATTGTAAATCACAGACTGCATGGTGCACCAGAGGCAATATAATGTAGTTCATACAGTATGCATTGAGGGTCAGGAGGCCATGTGCTAATGATCTGCTGAGGATTTGGGGGGATTCTCTAGCAGCAATCACAGCACCAAAGAAGCACACAAAGAGGAATTAGTGATTAGTGTCCATTCCACTTACAAAATTGAGCATCCTTACCTCAAAAATGGAGCTACTTTTGGTGCTACAGCCTGTCTATTCACCAATTAATAATCTTAAGAGGAATTCAGATATGTCAGAGTAAAATTAATAGGCATTACAGTAAAAGGGAGTATGTCAGTTGTACTATTTGACTTAAGCTGTAAATGGCAAGAGTGTGGCTTCTTGTTAATCGTGTGGAAATCGAACTGCTAGCTAAACACCCTGGTAGAAATGGAGGAAATGTGTGCTCTGTCTGGAATGCTGCTGTGCCTCAACACATTTAGCAGGGATTGAAAAGTAAATAGCTTCACTAAATAGTCTCTGCTCAATCATAAAGATATGCTGGTAATAACTAATAAAAGAGTTTCCCCTTCCTTTGCTTTCCAGCTATGCAGTAACAGAATATTTTTAATTATTTAAAAAGTATGTCAAAGTATAAGATTTTTCATAGAGCCAGCCATGTCAGTATTTGAAATTATATGTAAAATAGGCATGTGGTAAGTAAAATCTTCTAAGGCTTAATTAATTGGTTTGGGTTTGTAATTATTTTCAGATAAAAGATGTGACAAATGTTGCTGTTGCCACTTGTTGTATATATTTGAAATACATAAATGTGCAGAATGAAAAATGAAAGACCTACCTCTAGAACTGGAGTGATTAAAAATTTCCATGTGATGGTTGTATCAGTTGTTCATGTCTCTACGTTAGGATTCTGAAAATTTTCACAGAAATACTTTGATTAGCAGGAACAGTGTACTGTAAGTAATGATTACAATATATTAACAGCCATTAATGTAGAAATTATGAGTATTATCACTAAAACTCAGAAAAGTGTATCAATATAAATGAGGGCACAAGATACATAACAACCTTAATACTCCAGGACAACTAGCCAGCACATCTGGAAATGTGGAATGAAGTGCTCACATACAATAATTACTTGTAGAAATTATAGACATAATTATGAATTTAAAAATTCTGAGAAAGTTGCAAATTTATTATGGTCAGGTTTAGATTACAGTTGAATTAATTTATGAAAGAGAAAAAATACTAATTGCTCTTATTTTGGCTTTTTTATCAACATTATATAGACACTTTACAAGACATAAGAAAAAAATGTAATCCCTGCTCTTAGTGTTCCTCAGATCTAAGATTCTGAATTTGTTTTCTGTGCATGCATGGATCTCACATCACAACAGCACAGGTAAATGCAAACCAGAGAAAAGAATTATTATTATAAATAAAAAAAGGAAGAATTATTATTATCATCATTATCTTTATCATTATTGTCATTATTATTTGCAAGCATTCTTATTACACATTTACATATTTAAATAACTTTAATGCTACTAGTAATTCAGGCATGAGAAGGGTAATATGCATATCTGTTATCCACAGCACTGGCATGGATCAGATGTAGGGGATTTTAAGAATCTAATTGAGCATGGAAAGGAAAAGATGTCATCAAATGGCCCCAGCCAGGAAGTTTAATCAGAAATAAATCTGTGATTTACTCTGAATTATTCTCTTCCCTCCTGAAGCAGAGAAAGGATGCTAACTGCTTATGAGAACAATTGCTAATCACTGTAAAAATACGTGCCAGCTCAAAAACTCTGATCATAACAACAAACAGCTCCTTAGAACCTATACAAAGCTGAGTTCATGTGGGAAAAAGAAGGAAAGGGAGGAGAATTTAAATAACTTCAGGAACAAGTGATTGAAAACAATACACTTTGTAACTCAAACCCTTTTGATGGCTCTCACAGAACTGGCCGTTTCACCGGCAGGCATGGCGAGGGCCGCTGGGCAGGCATTCCTTTGTCTCTGGGACATCCCTGGCATCACAAGTATCTCAGAAATCCCTGCAGTTTGATCAGGACATTCTCTGGTTCTTCTTCAGTATCTATAAACTCACTTTGTCCTCTCTCTCCCTGCTGGCAGGTAAAGGAACCTCAAAACTTGGGGAGTTCTTTTTTCATGAATTTCGACAGCAAAAAGGCACCAGGTCAGCATGAGCTTGCACAGGCCATTATGGTAGACCTTGAAAGTGAGTTGCTCAAAAGCGTGTAGACTCCCTGACCTTCTGTTTGCTGGCTAGTGATCAGGACAACCTTCACAGCTATATAATATAATACCGTTGAACTTTTGTCTGCAGCCCTTGATTTGTAGCCATTCTGTTACATGAGAACAAACAAAAAGTTCTTGGGCCAATATACACTGCTTATGTTATATAAATATTTTTCTCTGTATTGATTTCTGCTATATTTCCTAGACAAAAACTGAGCATACTAAGAAAGCAAACAACAGGACAGCATTTTAGTGACATTCACAAGTAGCCCCTTTTTGGAAAGGCATTGTATATTATTTCTGATCTGCACTGGTGAACACAATCCCATGGCATCACATTTAAAACCGGCTATGATCCATCTACTGATAATGCCAAAGAAAAACTAGCTGGTTTTTTTGGTTGATTTTTTTTTAAGGAAGCTGGCACTAAGATTACAAGGTGAAACAAATGTCTGAGGCTCATTGTCTACATGTAGAAAAGCCCAGTTTCAAAAGGAAAATGGTTACTTAATATTTTCTTAGCTCTGACTTCCAAAACTGTTTAAATTAGCGCATTTGGCTTTTAGCTGATCAGATCTGATGGGCAATCAGGTTGCATTTCTCTTTTTCTTTGTCTCCTTTCCCATTTTTTTTTTAGACTTTTGATTTCTTTCATCTTATTTTTGTTTCTTTCCCATCATTTTCTCTCTCAACTTTCTTTCTCAGCCCATCTCATAGGTCTTTCCCATTTTTTCTGTCTTGCATAGCTTTGTCATCTTAGGATTGATTTCTCATCCCTGAAGCTATCTTACATACTCTGTCTGCCCCAGCCACTCTCCTTTTAGTTCTTTGGCGTACCTTTCCCTCTTTTTCCCTTAGCCTTCTTCCATCCTTGTTAACTTCCTCTAGTGTGTTAATGACACTATGTTCACTTTTTTACACAGTTCTCTATAAACAGAGCAGTCATGGCTGTCAGCTCTCGGCTGACAGACTAACCTGTGAGTGAACACAGAAAGGTAAAAGCAGAAAGACAGCAATGAACGAAACTCATTAATACCCAGATCATCCTGTGACTGAAAAAAATACACCCAGAAAACTATTTATTTGTGTCCACGGTGTCACCATTTCCCTCATGATTTTTTCTGTCTCCATCCCTAGCTATTGGAGGGAATCTGGGCTTCTGCTTTCCCCTCTTTGCCCACCTTGGGACAAGAAAACCGCAAAGGTGATACCTTCATTCTTCTAAGTCAGCAGTATGATTTTATTTTTAAACATAGCCTGTGTGCAAAGCTACTTGCAGCTTTCTGGTTGGTATACTACGTCTTCCTGTGCCCTTTCCCACTATAGTTTACCCTGCTGAAATTGCTTCCATCTTGCTTAAGGTTCTCTGAAACTTGTTCTGCGAAATGGACCACATTTGCTTGGTCTCAGTTTTGTCCTAATTATAAACCTAAATGCAGAGTGGTGACATATTCTATTCCTCTTTTAGCCACATGCTTCCATAAATGCTGACAAGTCAGGAGCTATGATAAATAGCTTTCAGCTCCATGATTTAAATTGCTGATGTATTTACAACAAAACTCCAGTAGATGGCAAAATGATCCACCTGATTTTTCAACTGACAGCGTCTGGTTTGACAGGACTGTGAAAACGCAAACATACCCTTTTTGTCTTTCCCCTTTCCTTCCCAAAAGCCACCAAGATATGACACTAAAAATGACCCCATTTTGCTTGTCAGAATTTGCCAAATTAATTAACATTCCCTGGTTCAAGGACATTAATTTTGATGGCTACTGCTTTAGGCACAAATCCCACACTGCCTCTCTGCCACATTCACTATTGCTAGGTTTGCTTTGTTTTTTCTCCTCGGAAGTTTAAAACATGAAATGTCGAGACACATTGTAAATGGATTTCTTTTGTATAGGAATTGTAAGGTACAAGTGCCAACAGTCATTAACGTTTCAATGCTATTTCAGAAATAGTTAAAATAGGTGATCGATCCTTGTTTTGCCTGTTACCAGAAGGAATGAGGCATTATAAAAATGAATTTGCATTTCTCGTGGACAAGTAGAATAGCCGCAAGATCTATTAATTCCCACATGTAACCACATGCATTTCCGTGACTGTCGCAGTGCTGTGTGCTTTTGCATGCCTGGTTTCTCCCCCTTCGCGGTTCTGGAAGCGCATTCCCCCCGCACACGCGGGTATCAGACTCCTTTACAAAACTGACAAGTGACACAGACCCAAAGCACGGCCTGGAGGCGGCAGCCGGCGCCTGGGAGACCTCGCTCCTGCCCCCGGCGGCCTCCGTCCCCCCGCCGCCCGCGCGTCCCCTCAGCCTCACGCGTGGCCGTTGGGGACTGGCAAACGAGCAGCAACGGCTTCGCCCGCGAGCCTGCGCGAGGTAGAGACGCATGCGCGGTGCAGGGGCGGCGAGCGGTTGACGTCGGGGCGCGCGGCGGACGTTCGCGTGCCGCCGGGGGACGGAGCGGCCCGGCCCGGCCCGGGCCCTCAGGGCGGCGATGGCGGCCGCCGGCGGCGGCGGTTCGGGTGCGCCCGTGGAGACGCCCGCCGCCGCCACTGCCGCTGCTACTGCCGCGGAGGCCGGCGCGGTGCTGCAGCGGGAGCCGCTGTACAACTGGCAGGCCACCAAGGGCTCGCTGCGGGAGCGCTTCGCCTTCCTCTTCTCCAACGAGCTCCTCAGCGACGTGCACTTCGTGGTGGGCAAGGGCAGCCCCCGCGGCGGGGGCGGGGGGGCGCCCCCCGGGCCTGGCCAGCAGCGCATCCCCGCCCACCGCTTCGTCCTGGCGGCCGGCAGCGCCGTCTTCGACGCGATGTTTAACGGCGGCATGGCCACCACCTCGGCCGAGATCGAGCTGCCCGACGTGGAGCCCGCCGCCTTCCTGGCGCTCCTGAGGTCAGGCCGCGGCGGGGCGGAGGCGGGCGGCCCCGGGCACGGGGGGGGGGGGTGCTCCTGGACCGCGGGCACGGCGGGGCGGGGGGGACGGGTCGGGTCTCTTCCCTCGCCGGCGTCGCCCGCCCGCGGCCGAGGAGCCGGGCCGGGAGCCCCGCTCGGGCGTTGGTGTCACTTCCTCGCTCCGCGGCCCCTCCTGGCTTCTGTCCCCGAAGAGCCCTTCCTTCTCCCCGGCCCGCCGTGTTCGTCGCCGTGGAGGGAGATGCAGAGAAAACGCGTGACCACCTTGTGGGCTGGCAGGCAAGGTCAAACGCCCCACGAACACATTTTGGTGCCTTCTTGCTCTTTCCCTGCATCCTTTTCCCAAGAGGAGTGCCCTAATCTGAGGGCAGCTAATTGTCCGTTTACAAAAGTACTTCGGTAGTGCTGCGTGTCCGGTTTGGCTTTTTGATTCCGTTTTTACTTTTCAGTAAGGTGATGGGAGTTAGCAGTTTCTCTGGCTGTTGCAACTATCCATCCACCTTCTAATGATGGCTAAGAAGGGACAGAGGCTGTTGTGCCGAGCTTTTAATTTCATTTGGTACTTACTTTGCAGTTTTACTCATCTTGCTGTTCACTTTTCTTTTTCAACAGTGGTAATAGATGGTTGTTACCTTTTTGCCAGAGTAATACCCATTGTAGTCACGCTTATTTCGGATATTTTTGGGTGGAGAGTGAATATGCAGCAGAAGGCAGTAACTAACTGATTTTTACAGACAAATCACCCAAGTGAGACTGAGTGCAGTGATGGCAAAAAGTATGTAAAATGGGTTAGTGATTTCTCATTTGAGCATAATAAGATCTGCTACTTCTCATGCTCACAAAACTGACGAGTTTATCTACCATTTCTTTTTACTCACTGTACTCAGTGGTAAATAAAAGTTATGGTGTTCATAGAGACAATTGCTGATAGTTTCTTTGTGCATCAGGCTGTGGTGTGGTAATAAGACTAAAACTGCTTAACCTTAAGGCTTTTCTCAAAGAAACTCTCTGCTAGGCATAACCTCTATAAAATAGGTGAAACGGATTTCTGTGGTGAACTTTGGGAAACAAGTAATATTATTGCCTGGAAATAAATATGTAGTGTCTAGAAGCTTTCTGTAATGGGAAAAGCTTCAAAGTCTTAGGAGCTTTCTCTTTGTTTTGAGGCCTAATAGATAAGAACAGTGAGAAGACTCATCTAGTCCTTTTTGTAGTCATGGACACAGGAGTTGCAGCAACTGATTTGAAAAAAAACAAAACCGACAAAAAACCCCACAAAACAACAAACCACCATGCAGCAGCAATGTGTCTGTTGCCATTGGCAAACGAACTGTATTCTGTGGATTCTTAGCAAAGAGGGAGTGGCAAGGTGAAGACTCTCTGTAGCAGAGTAGGAGATAGTGGGAAGTATCTTTCAAGCAAAATGGTTTCAAAGGTTAAAAGTAAATGACTGTGCATATACATCTGTTTATATATATGTGGAAAAAAATGGACAGTGAAAAGTGGATATAATGAGAGAAGTTTGTCTGGATAAAAATATAAACACAGAAACAGGAGAATTGTAAGTAAAGATAAGGAAGGTATTTGAAAACTGTAGAAGTGAAGGAAGAGATGTTGTTAGAAGCAAACAAAAGCTATCTTGTGTTGGTCAAGCTGCTAGTACGTAACCGCTGGGGACTTACGTAAGTAAACTGATTTTGCTTGTGTCTTGTCTAAGTATCACCAGACTGATGAACTGTTGAAGCATCTCAGGTTTGATGTCTTTTTTGGAATGAAATACATGACAACTTTTTAGGACATTCTTCCATATTTTTTATATATATATCTATCTTATATTGGAATAAATATACACTGCAACACCTTGTTAAAAACATATATAAGGAGAATTTTAATACAGACAAGTACTGGACTTCTTCCATGCTCGTATACGTTGTTTTTAAAGTATACCAACTATAAGACAACCTGTTTTTTTTCCCTGAGGTTGGCCAGAAAAGGCAAGAACTTACCTTGTGCTGTTGGCCTCTTTTATCTATCATTAGTAAATTGATCAGGTAATGATGGTTGCCTTTTATAGGACCTTTCTTTAATCTTTGCAAAGATCAGTTTGAGGTGTATTGGCTAGAAATTAAGTTGGGATCTTTGAATACACACAGCAAATGAACATCAAGGTAAAGGAAAGTTTAAGTGATGCAAAAACTTTTAGGGATAACTTACTAATTATTTAATGTTCTACAACTTGTTTCCATTTTATTTATTCATGTGGTTTGTTAGGTCCTATCTGTAGTTGACGTGTTTCATAAAGATCTACTGACAAATGCTACTTGTAAATTAAAGGAAAAGATTTTTTTTGATGAAAATTTTTCCAATTCTCTTAAAAAATTAATTCCATCTGTATCTGTTCAGTGAGACTGAGTATCACTTCTCTGTCCTATGATGTAAACTTTCATCAGTATTAGTATTTTGTCACAAAATCGGTGGTAGTTCAAGAATTATGTTTATGGGGAAGAAAAAAGTAGCTAGAAATTGAACAATTTAAGTATCTGGTAGTCACCAAGTTAATGTGACATCTGTTTTTTTTATTTTTCTTTTGGATGTATTCTTACACAATTTAAAATCACCTACAGTTGCTACTTTTTTCTGGCAGAGGCCTCTAAAATAATAGATTTGTAGACTTAAAGTATTTAAAAATAATGAACTGAAACTTTAATGGATAGTACCAGTGTAATTCCAGTAATACGTTGTTTTTCCCCCTAGAGAAAGTTGAGTAGTCTTCCTTGTCTGTGGACTAAAAACTTAACTGTAAAGATGGGAAAAGAGGACCCTGTTAAAATTGGCAGGGGAAGGGGAGAGAACTTTCTTAGAAAACAATTGGCTGAGCTCAAAGGCTAGAAATGACTGTGGTGTGTGTGTTTTGGCTTATCATCCAGTATTCCTCTTGCCTGAAGAGTTTTCAAACATGAGCCACAGAAGTTTTTTTTTAAAAGCAGCTGAATACTTCAGTAATTTGACAGATAAATCCTTAAGAGCTGAAATAGTATCAATCACAAAGTTTGAATCTGCTTCCTAATTAAATAGCTTTTTTTTTTGTATGTTTCTAACTGTACAAATTGTCTAGCAGTGATCAAGAAAATTAACATTGTCTCAGTAGGATTCTGCTTTAGAGTTGTATTTTGTTGGTTTTATACGATTTTTTAAAAAATTTGTTCACATTTTAAAATACATTTTACACTAATTTAATTTGTCCTCTGATAATAGTATAAAGGAAAGTGACGACATGGCACAAATTTAGCAGTCCACCTTCCAAATGTCTTTGCAGAGGACTTTGGCAAGCAGTAAATAGAGGCGTAATCATGACTAACTGGAAAAAGATTCCTGTGTGCTTTTATAATGGTGAAAATATTTCAGCTGTTGGGAAGATGCTAAGACTAGGGGAGGAAGAAGTGCTAACCTGACAGTAAATAAAAGTGGCATAAAATGTGTGAGAGGCTTTTATGTAAAGTGAATGATCAAGTGGTCCCTTGGAAAATTGTTCTGGTCACTGAAAGTTTTCTTCCACTATGCACATACACATGCCTCCCATCCTGGATGAAAATAAAATGAGTCCATATCTAAAGAGCAGGTTATTTCTATAAGTCTCTCAAAGGGGAGGAGAGGAGGGAAGAAGGCAAGGGAGAAGGCTGAGTGATCTTGATTCCCACCGAGTCAAGCGGAGGAGGAGCAGTGGTATAAACGTAAAGGTGTGCTAGTTCAGGCGTGCCACAAATGGGAGAGTTAACACAGAGACAGAGCTCTTGGCACTTGAGCAGAGGGATTTTTAGAGAGAAGATACAGCTAGTGTTCCTCTTTTGTGAGTAGATTAATACATCGTGATCATTCATCCATATACTTAAGGGAAATGGGATTATACAACATCCTAGAGCAATGTACTTTTTAACCATTTTTCGTAGTTTTTACAGCTACTGCTTAACTTTGCAAATTCATACTTTTTAGTGTTTGTAAAAGGCTACTATTTGGCTTTGAAAATCCCAGACAAGTATTGGCATTGTCAAAAACTTGAAATATTCTACACAAAAAACTGACAATGTGACTTTCTTAGTGTATTTGGACACTTCTTGTCATGAGTTTTTGCAGTTTCAAAGTATGTAACTACATCGCACGTTCTGGGACAGTGAGTTGTTATGGTCTGTGGTGATTGATGTGCAGAAACAGATAGTGAGGTCAACAGGGTGAGCTTGAGATGCTGCACAAATTTTAATTATCAGAACTTTAATCACTTAAGTCAGTTTGTCATTGATGCACTTGCAGTTGAGGAGTGTCTCTTAATATGTATCCAGCCATACAGCAGGGGAGGGATTGGAGCATAGAGCCTCAAGTGTATCTTTCATGGGATGAAAAAGCATCCTGTAGCTCATAGATCTCACATGAATGAAAAGCCTGCGTGTATATGCACCGTTACAACATTTGATTTCCTGTCATTTGGCCATGTAATTGGTCTCTGATCATATGAGGAGAAAGTCTGCAGAATTCCTGGGAAAGCAAGGATCAGAAAAGTGCAATTTGGAACTGCACCCTGATTCTTAAGAAGGTGTACCAGAAAGTGAACCACAAGCCAGACAAGCCCCTCTGGTGGGTCAGTTCATTGGCTTCAGGTTGGACATGCTTAAAGAATAAAACCAAAATCATGTTCCAAAAACAACTTGGTGAAAATATTAATTTTATTTTTTTTTTTAGGATTAGGTAAAATTTATAATGTAGTTTGCGTGGTAATGCTGCTTTTTTACAGCCTGTTCATGCTCAAGTCTTGCATGATTTGGATTTTAAGCTCCTATAAAGTCATACAAGGAAGGTTAGGGCATTTTGAAACAGTTTGGGCTTTTTTTGTTTTTTCAAATCTAAAACCAAAATCTAAAGGCACTATTCTAGTTCTTTAATAAACTACTTGGCAATTTGATATACAAAACTGTACCTACGAGATGTTAGTTTCTTAAAAGTAAGTTTGTCAGTGATTGTGACTGACAAGACAGCCCATCATTTTCATCAACAGATAATAGCTCGTAACTTTCATAAATCAATTCTAAATGAACTGTATGAAACTTTTACTAACAAAAATGTTACCATTTAATTAAACTATTTTTCTAAAAGCTATTTGATGTAAATCCAGTTTAAAAACAATGTAGAGCATCATCATTCACAACTGATGTGAAAGCTAGTCATTTGAATGGATTGGAGTATTGTAATGGCAAACATGTACCTGTTGGTAAGTGGCAGCAAATTTTATGTTGAAGGCCATATTTAATCGTATGCTAGCAATTACTGAGCATTAGAGTTTTCTTCGAATATAAGAAATATAAATAGCAAAGAACTTTAGTTGAAACTTTAGTTCTAGGTTTCTATTACTTAGGTCTCCCCATGTTGCAAACAAGTTTGAGTCCATTACTTTCACAGGTTTCTTCTGTTAAATACTAACTAGCTATTGTTACATTAAAAACCCTTCTAAGCACCTTCTGTCTCTACTTGTTGCTTGCTATTCATTTCCAGGAGATTCTGAACAAAAAATATTAAGACATATGAAGGAAAGGTTTGGTCTTCATTGTGGAATTCCTGCCAATGTGCCCTGGTTTATTATGTTTAATCACCTGTGTGTTGGGGACGAATGTATTTTTGTAAATCACAAGCTATTCTTGATTATTATCTGAAAAACTGCTGAAATATTGCTAAGGCTATCTTCAATGTCACCTGTAAGAAAAGTTATTTTTAAAAAGTCATCTTTTCCATACAGAACCTTAAAATAAATCTTATCTTGTCTGGTCTTGAATAACACCTGCTTAGGAAACAGGTTTTTTTCCTGGTTTTGGTGGAGGCTTTTATGTTTTGGTTCACAGCTTCTGCTAAAATCTCAACCAATCATCTAGCCTCAAGCAGTGGAGACGAGCCAGAGTGTTTTGCTATGGCAGGAATAGAAGAGTCAAGGTCATCTGCTAGAATATTACTCCCTTTCCTCTCCTCCAAACACTACAGAATGGTAACTTTGACATAAGGTGTTAACCACAGTCTGAGTCTTTGACTCAATTCTCCTCATGGTGGAGAAGCTAGTGTGCACTGACAATAAATTAAGTTCAGTAATATAGCCATGAAGGGTTATGTATTGATACTTAGAAATACAGCTCTTCCTAGTGAATCAAAATAGCATGCATTTGTATGTTAAGTAATTCTGCAGCTCAGCTGTTGTTTACAGTTCGGTAGCTATGTATAACTAGTACAGCCGGATTAGTCTTAGGGAGTAATACATATTTAAAACAAATGTATGCCATTAGGTTAACGTTAATATTCTTTCTTTAACTAGCATATTAATTTGTAAAAAATGCTACATGGTGAAGTGTTGCATGTTCGCAGTGCAAATCTTTGACTGTTACAAATTGCAGAGAGACTGTTACATTGTGCTTGACTGCCCCCCCTCAAGATATATTTTTGTGATCTATATTTGTGTATTGATTTTTAGGTTTCTTTATTCAGATGAAGTTCAAATTGGTCCAGAAACAGTCATGACTACTTTATACACTGCTAAAAAGTATGCAGTCCCAGCCCTGGAAGCACATTGTGTGGATTTTCTAACGAAGCACCTCCGAGCAGATAATGCCTTTATGCTGCTAACTCAAGTAGGTAAATTTAAGCTTAGTTTTGATTTACTAGGAAAATCAGTATTTGGAGGGAAATGACTAAGTATTGCTTTACAGTGAGTTTGCTATCACATAGTCTATTTTATGTATAAAAATGTCTTGTTCCTCTGTTAGCATTTTTACAGACTCAGCTTATTAATCTGGAGGAAAGACTTAGTGGTTTGTCAACTTTATGCTTAAGATGTTTTTCTTTACCTTTTTAGGCTCGTTTATTTGATGAACCTCAGCTTGCTAGTCTTTGTCTTGACACAATAGACAAAAGTACTATGGATGCAATAAGTGCAGAAGGCTTTACTGATATTGATATAGGTAAGTTACTTTGGGCATCCTAAGCGTTAAACTTCTGAAGGGAATTGTAGGGCATGAGAAGACTTTGTTACGGTAACCTAGGATAGTTTGCCTCTCTCATCCAGTATGTAGAGTCCCAAGGATATTTTACCTCCTTGTGACGGTAACCTGAGGTAGTTTGTTTTCCCCCTCATCTGAACCCACCTTTGCACAGATGCCAACATGATGGGCAGCTGTGGATCTCAGAATTTGGACAACAGCACTTGCATTACATCAGCAAGTTTGCTAATGAGCAAAACAGGACATTGCATGTGTATGATGTGTTAATCAGCACAAGTTTTATTATCTACCCCTGCAGTGCTTTCCTTTGAGCTTCACTCCCAAACAGGGTTCCACTGCATTGGGTCCCCATTTGATTAGTGTAGGTGTCCTGGGGTTACCAGAACATAAAGCGAAAGCTTTCACTTGCTGAGTGTTGTGCCTTGTCCCCGAGGGATCCACACCTGCTTTTGCCGTGTAACAGGAATGATACTGTTTTGTTGCCACATTCTCTATTCAGAAGATCAGGTATGATTTATGAAAACTGTTAAAAAAATAATTAAGATCTAAACTGCTGGTTTCTCTGTTTCATCTTTTATGAAAAGCTAGCAGTTGTAAATTTGGTTAATTTCATTGATACTATATGTGTCTAAGATTTTAGTCCAATTCAGGTAGACTGTGTGAAAAACTCAGACTGAAGGAACATTTTCCAGCTGCTTAAAGAAATTGCAAAGTCATTGTTAACTCATGTTCAGTGAGACTTGTACCCAGACTGTGAGTGTTCATCTCTGCTCTTGATAAGTCCCAGTCTGTTTTGACTTTACAGTATGATACTTTTGATGACCGCAAACATGCCTTGCTTAAGTTCAGGGCATATAAAAATTCCCAAAGAAAACAGAATGTTCAGAATATGAAAACACGTTTTTTCAGGCTTGTGTTTGGTGGTAAACTGAGAATTTTTCTATACCTGTTATTCATAAAATGCCAGAAAGAGTAAGAAATGCAGGAAAACTTGCTTTTGTAAAACATACATGAGAGTACCTTGCCTCACGTTCTGTGTTTCACCTTCAAGCTTTGTGGGTGGTAAATACGTCAATGTTTAAGATCACTTTCATGTATCATTAAACTGGTTTTGTGTGCACCACTGCTGCTTGTGTCTATAGTTGATCCAGATTCGTAGGTGGCTAATCGGATGGGAATATGACAAAGTCATCGTGAGTAACTTGTTTTTTTCAGTAGTGTGCATTCACCACTTGGTCACTTCCAGTTTCGATTTTGCTCTAGCCATGGAAATTCTTTCGGATATTGGTTGTTACTACATAGTTTATATATAGTCACACTCTTAGGAATGAAGAAGAAAGTTCGTATGCTGTCTTCATAGCAGGAAAGTGATTTTTTGGTTTGGAGTCTATACACCATTGGGAGATTTATTTATACGTAAGATGTCTTATCTTTGATGCGTTACTGTGAATGTTCTTAGTGTTAACTTGCTTAACATTCTAAGCTTACTTAATGTGTAGCACCGTTACTGGTTTGGATGAAAACTGATGTAAATCTGTTAACGTTTTTTCTTTAGACACATTATGTGCAGTTCTAGAAAGAGATACCCTTAGTATTCGAGAAAGTAGACTCTTTGGAGCTGTTGTTCGCTGGGCAGAAGCAGAATGTCAAAGACAACAACTGCCTGTGACATTTGGAAACAAACAAAAAGTCCTTGGAAGAGCTCTTTCCTTAATCCGTTTTCCATTAATGACTATTGAAGAGTTTGCAGCAGGTGAGTTTTGGGGTTCTTTGTCTTACTGTTAGACCATATCTCTGCACTGTCACCTGTGAGTGTTTAGATGCTTAAAACTCGATTCTGCTATTAATATTGTACTAGTAAAAGTTGTAATGCAGAAATGAAAGCAAAACATTCTGCAGAATACACTCTTACCGTTGGAAAATATTATCATCTTCAGTTTGTGAATCTGTGTGGTTTAAATACAACAGCTGGAGTAATTCTTCAAATCATCTTAGAAGTTGTTTCTTTTCACAGGCCCTGCTCAGTCTGGAATCTTGTCAGACCGGGAAGTTGTAAATCTCTTTCTGCATTTTACTGTCAATCCTAAACCTAAAGTAGATTATATTGACCGACCAAGATGTTGCCTTAGAGGAAAAGAATGCAGCATTAACAGGTTCCAGCAAGTGGAGAGTCGCTGGGGCTATAGTGGAACAAGTGATCGGATTAGGTATGGCTTTTGAAACTGTTTGGAGGAGAGACAGAGAAGTGTGGGAAGAAAGGGAACATGGTACTCAACTTCAACTTTTTGGCATAAGATACAGTAACAAACATGCTGGTTCTGTTTGGGCATGTTTGATCTCTTCCTTTTTTTTTTTTTTTTTTTTAAATTAGGCTGTTGCACACATGAAAACATGAAGTAGCAAAGAACAAAGTTCAGGAGGACTGGGTGCATTCTAAAGTTGGTTGTTAGATGCATATTTCTTTTTAAAATACCAAGTCTTGATCTGTTTTTTATTTTGGAGATATTCAAAAGAATCTGGTGGGTTTTTGTTTAGTGATACTGACTATCTTGGGGGATTAGCAAAGCTTTAACCTATAAAGCTGATACCTTACAAAGCATTTAACTTAGTATCAAAATCTAAATAGAAAGCATTATTGAAAAAAAATATTAATTTAATGTAATTTTCGGCTTACTTCCCTACTCTTCAGGGCGAGTCTTTTTCCTGCTTGACTGTAACACACCCATCGCAGCTGTTTAAATTCCTTTTTTGGCTTGTCTTACTAGGTTCACAGTTAATAGAAGAATTTCCATAGTAGGATTTGGATTATATGGATCTATTCATGGACCCACAGACTATCAAGTTAATATACAGGTACAGTATATTCTCTTTAAATAGGCTTATGCAGAAACTACACTTGTAGTACTTGCAAAACGTTTGGTGTATATTTGAATTGGGTAGGAGCAATCTGATAGGCCAAGAATCTAACCCGTGTTTTGTCCCCAGCAGTGGTGATAAGCAGATGACTAGGGAAAAGTAAGAACAATATGAAACTCTTCTCCTTTTCTGCTGTATTCTGAGTTTCCTAAAGTGTTTCCTGAGACTGATTTGGTTTTTGTATTTAGTAGCTCTTGGTGAGTCTTCTTCAGGATACTTGTCTGGTCTAACCTTGTATTCCTGTAAGGAATTTCATAGCTTCGTAATCTGTTCAGTTGTGCACAGAATCTGTCCTTTAATAAAGTTTCTAGTAATTCAGGAAAGAGATCTTGGATTTATCAGGATAAGACAATCCGGCAATTAAGCCTGCTTAATTGTATTTTTCACACTTTAATCTGACAGTTTGAACCTTTCTGTTTTAACCTGGATACAACTTCATATTTCTATAGGATGCCCTTTTTTGTTTGTTTTCCAGTAACAGCCTTTTGCTGTTCAGCCATGCCAGCTTTTTTCCCCCTTTTCTCAAGCCTTTCCTAATAGGTGATATCTTCTGATACAGTACTTGGGCACATGATGTCCTGTAGTAGTCTGCATGCTTCTTATAAAGATTAAATTTTCTTAATTGGTCCTCCTAGCTTCTTTTGAACAAGCTTCTTCATTTTTCTCTTTTTGAAATCTAGCACAGCTATGGTGGATTTGCTTTTGTTGTTCCTGTGGCAGCATTGACTTTAAGTATATTATGGACACTGTTGCATAGTGTTTCCATTATGAAATTTTGAATCTGATCCTGCTCATCACTCAGTACCAAATCAAGGGTTGCATTTCTTCCTACTGAGCAATTGGTTAGCAAGCTCACGAAATGGTCAGTGGTAGCATCTAAAAATGTCACCCCTGCTTTGTGTCCTCGTATGACCCTTGCCCGGTCTGAGCAGGTAATTGAAGACAGCACTAAAATTGTATTTCCTGCTCTTGTAGCCTGTTTGATCTTTCTTAGCATGTTGTGGTCAGGATTGTCTTCTAGCAATATTGATCCAGCACTGTATTTTTTTCCTTTTTAAGTATGGAATTTCAGTCTGTTTGAATTCTCTTATTGAGATTGGTTGTGACTTGATTCTACGCTTTCTAACAAGGTATTAGCATTCCGTGACTGGCACAGTTTTACTCTGCTGTGTATTTCATAACCTGGTACTATTGCATCACATTGATTTATTAGGTGTGTGGGAAATCTTGTGAAAGAACAAAGGTGTGACTTCATTTAAGACCAGAAATTCCATTGTCCATGCTTTATTTCATGGACACCTAGCATGCGCTGGAACTGCTCTTTTGGTTCATTTCTGGGCATCCTATTTAAATGACAGTTTATTTGTCTTCTGTTTCCTATTTGATGATTACCATTCTCTGACTGTCCTGTACTTAAGGATAGGAATTTGTGTCTGACTTAAGAAAAAAAAAAAAAAAAAGTCCCTTTCCTCTTATGTTGTTCCAAGGAGAATGTATCTGGAATGAGGTTTTGAAGGAATTTGTTGGCTTTGCCACATTCCTCAGTTTAAAAGCTCACTTGCAAATTCCTCGATTTGAAGTGCTATCTGTTTGGTTTTCTTAAACTATACATCTATGTAAATAAGTAGCATAGTGCACTAGATTGGATTTTTAGAACAAGAGTTGGTACTGAGGACCTAGCAGCTATACTATACATATTTGGGGATATTTACTTTGTATTAACTCTTGTTTGATCATCTCGGCTAAATTCCTGTTAGCAGATGAGAGCATTTGGTGTGCTCCCTCAGCATGTTTGCTGGATTTATTTCATCTGAAAAGAATTTAGTTCTTGCAAGGCAAACCGAAGCATATTAAGTGGGAATGATCAAGAGATTCACTTGAAAAACATGTTCCTGATCCAAACCAAAAGGCTAATACACCTTTATGGTTCAGATGAAGGCCATCTGTCTTACATGTGTTCTCTTTATTCTGGAAGTATCCCCAATTCCTGATGAGTCTGAAACACCTGTCTGAAAAGGTTGTGACGAAGTTTAAGTCCCCTATTTTTCTTTTTGGACCAGCATCAGTACTAGCAGAGCTTCAGATAGTTAAACTTTACATACTTGTCTTAAAATAGTGACAATGTATATTGCAAATACATCTTTTACGGGAAAGGGGCTTATGACTTCAGCATTATAAATAATATTTCTATTGATTGTAGCCGGGGAAAAAAATTAGAGCACATTTTGCCTAGAATAGGGCTTTGTCTCATTTGTGTAATATTAAAAATCATGTGGAAATTTAAAATATTAAAATTTATAGGGTTCTTGTCAGCGCAGTAATCATGAGAAGTGTTCATGTTACTCTAAAACTCTGATATCCATCTTCTGCAAGAGGTATTCAGCAGCATGGACCAGGATTACTATCCAAAATGAGAAGTGAGGTATCTGCTACTACTACATGTTAGTGATTCTTATTCACCACTAAAATTGAAGGCAAAAGAAATAATGTGTAGTCTGGGTGTAATTTCTATGCTGAATATAGAATAGAAATAAATTGTATAAAACATAGCAGCATACACTTCTGTTTTCTTTTAACAATGTATCATTGACTGCTTATGTTATCTGTAAAAACTTGTTTTCTAAATCAGCCACAGCCAGCGCATGTGCTTCCCTCATGTGGGCTGTGTAGGTGTATGAAGATCAGCAAATCTAAGTACAGGATTATGTGTAGTACATGAAGCTCAGAAGCCGAAAGTCTATGAGCTATTCTTCATCTCCCAAGCAAAAACCTGAATGCTGCTCCAACCAGGTTACAGTTTAGCCCACAGATTGGACAGCCTGTGTAAAACTCTCAAACTATTGCTCGGCACACAGCTGGGTCAATCTTAATGGTATCGGGAAATTACACCTACTTTCCAGGTCTGAGATTGCACTATCCTGGCAATTAAACTGGGTGGAGTAGGCAACTGTTTGCTTGTAATATTCTAATATGCATACAATAAGAATATTTCTCAAGTTTATAAACCTAAAAATACTATTTTCATGTTTTTATACAGATAATTGATTATGAGAAGAATCAAACACTAGGACAAAACGATACTGGATTTAGTTGTGATGGAACGGCCAGTACATTCAGAGTTATGTTCAAAGAACCAATAGAGATATTGCCAACGGTTTGCTACACAGCTTGTGCAACATTGAAAGTACGAATGCCTAACAGTAGAGAAGAAAATGTTATTTTGATGCAAGAGTTGTTCTTTTGATGAGAAAGTGTTTTCTAGGTCTTGGATTTGTTTTAAGTTTAGTACTAAAGAAAACCGTAGCTAAACTCCACAGTAACTTCTAAGACTGCTACTTCTCTTCTGTGCCACAGCACAGAATTCCTAACTGGATCTTTTGTGACTTCCCACTTCCTGGCTTGATTTAAGAGTTAGAATGAGTTCTAATGGAAGTCACTGATTCTGTGTGGGCAAAAGCACTGTCTAGAATATTTAATCTGGCAGCTATCAAAATTTAAGTTTGATTTATCAAGGTTATTCTAACCACTAGCTAGAGTCAAGAAAATGGAAAGCTTTTTTTTTTTTAATCACTTTTTATATACTGGTGTTGAAATCTAGGAATGTCTCCCCTTTAATGTCATGGACAAATTTATTTATTCAATGTTTTCTCAAAAATATTTTAATATTCTTTTAAATATAATTCCCTATACAGAAATCAAAGTTGAATGGGTTGCAAAAAAATGTTGCACGCTAAAAGAAGCTGAGGCAGGGAACTAAGAATATAGACAACCTGTATGACAAGGAGATATACTAGAAAATATGTATTCATTACTAGTTGGATAAAATCAAGTGGTTTACGTCTGCTGTCAGAGAAACTTTTGTTATTTAGACACAGGGCACTTCCTTGTGTTGTCTGTGATTTTGTATATAACTTACATGATGTGGGTACAGAAATTTTATACTATTAAAATTACCTGAGTCAGTAGTGTTTGAACTTCAACATTTTATGGGTCTTACTGCCCGCTTCCATTCAGTTGCTGATCTCTTCTGATGTTTTTCAGGGTCCCGATTCCCACTATGGAACAAAAGGTTTGAAGAAAGTGATCCACGAATCTCCTACTGCTAGCAAAACATGCTTTGTCTTTTATAGTTCACCAGGTAACAACAATGGTACATCAATAGAAGATGGGCAGATACCAGAAATAATATTTTATACATAATTTCACATGATAATCCCAAATGTGTATCAGCGGACTTCAGCTCACTATTGGCGGCAGTTAAAAAATTCTGTGAAATTACATGAATGTGTGAGAACAAAACTAATTTGTTTGAGCGGTACTGGAAAAGCTGTTTTCTCTGCATCGTTACTGGCAGAACGTAATTTAGCTTTTCCTCTTAACAAAATGTCAAGTGGACTAAGTACTCTGTGTATTGAAAAGATTGTTTTAAATACCGTCTTGTGATTAATTGCTTTGTATTTTCACCTCTTCATTTCTCATGTAGTAGAATTCATTTTTGGAACTGGAAAATCCTTACTCATTATGAACTTCTTGTCCTAAAAAGACAGTAAGGCTGCTGCTGTAGTCCTAGCTTATACTTCTTTCCAAAATGACCTTGGAATGACCCTATGGACGTGAATTGCTACTTTTTTTTTTTTTTTTTGAAGTACATCAGCAAGCTGGATTCATATTGCTGTCATCTTGACTTTTTGGATGTGCCATGGAGAATTAATGGACTTGGCACTGCAGACAGCACCTGCAGCTGCACTGAAGAAATACTGTGTCAAATTCAGCAATAAACAGATCTTTCCAGAATCTTTCTTAATTCAGAAGGGCTGTTTTGGAACATAGAGCTGGTTATGGAAATAGCCACTGTATATACATATGTGCCTGTAAGAAAATGTATAATGTGAAAATAAGAATACTAGACTTGTAATGATGTTATTTTATCATTGCGTATTCTAATGCTAAAAATGAGTATAAAGTAAGGTTTATTTGTGTGCAACTAGTTCTACAGCTTGCATACAATAATTTGATGCAATTGATGTATGTATATAGTACGCGGTGTCTTGCAATACGTGCTGTGTAGTAGAACTTCATGTACAAAATCCTGTACACAAATCCTCCCACAAATTATAGTAAAGTATTAATTTGAGAATACAGATGGGAAAAATCACCTCCTCTTTTCTTTTCCCTACTTTACCTGCCTGCTACCGTGGAAGTCGTGCAGGCCTTAGGTCTGAAAGCTCAACCTTTAAACCAAGCTCTGCCAGCACCCTGCCTGGGCCGGGCATTAGTACGCGCGGCGCCGGCAGCTCCGGTCTCGCCGGGGCAGGCAGGGGAAGGGGGTGCCGGCACAGCCCGGGCTGCCGGTGCCTGGAGGTGCCGCTGCCCGGCAGACGGAGCGGCCTGGCCAGCTCCGCCTTTGCCGCTCAGGCGGCTGTGGCGCAGCGCGCAGGCGCGGCAAGGGTAGAGCCGGGCACTTCCGGGCGGGGCTATCTGCTGTTGCCGGAAGGGCCGCACCGCACTATGCTGGCCCTCGCCGGCTTCCGTCGGCTGCTGGCGGCGCCGGCGCGGAGCGGCGGCGGGGCCATGCCCCGGAAGGTGCGGGTGGGAAGGCCCTGGGGAGGGGGAGTCCGGCCCTGGGGAGGGGAGGCAGGTGGTGACTGCGCTTGTTTCTGTGTTTCAGGGAAAAGGAGCCGGGAAGGGACCCGCGGAACCGGCCGGCGCTGCGGGACCGGTGGCCGCGGCGGGTGATGGCTGCGTGAGGGTGGCGGTTCGCGCCAAGCCCGGCGCCCGGTGCAGCGCCGTCACAGGTGGGGCTGCCTCCCGCTGCCTCCCCGCGCCTGGAGGGAGGTGCTGCCGGGGCGGGGGGCGGCTCGGGAGACCGGGCTGAGGCGGGACAGCGTTCTCTTGGAACAGCCGGGTTGAAGGTGCTCCGGTGGCCTTTCGCGGCCTAGGAATAACCGCCCGTAACGGGGAACCGAGCGGGAAAGCTGGTTTTTCCAGCTAGTCTTTCTAACGAGTTCAACGGCTTATCTTTAACCCCTAAGCTGTAAAACAAACAAAAACCCACACCAAAAAACCCCACAACCAACCAACCAAACCCACCCAGAAATCAGAAAACTGAAGAGAGTAAAAGCAGCCGGGAGCAGCAATTCCACGTTCCCCTGTAGGTAACGCTAGGTGGTGCCGCGAGCGTGAGGTAAATTCTTCTGAACCAATTTTTTTTGAAAGGAGTCACAGCAAACACATTTGGTCAGCAGCACCTCAATTTGACATGTGTAATTTTTTGCATGCTACTTGTATCCCAAGAGCTTGTACGGTTTCCTTTGAACTCTAAAGTTTAATCGAATAAAAGGTGTTCTCCCGCTTGACTTGCTTACATACAAATTAGAACTGCTTTTTATGCAGATATGTCTGTGAGACTAACGTAGTGGACTGTAGTAGGGTATCCAGGTTCAAATGGCAACGCAAGGAAATTGTTGATGATAGCATAGCTCTCTGGGCAGGCTTATTTATCATGCTTTTTTTTGGTGGGATAACCTGATTTGTATTATGCTACATGATGCCAAGCTGGACTACACCTGCAGCAGAATGGACAATGTAGAGAGGGGCTTAGAACATAAACATTAATTTTTAGGAGACAATAACTAGATGTTTTGAATATTTTGAGCATAAAATCCTTAAAATATTTGTTATAGATGTGACAGCTGAGGCAGTAGGTGTAGCTATTGCTGCACCTCCATCAGAAGGGGAGGCCAATGCAGAGCTGTGTCGCTACCTCTCTAAGGTGCTAGAAGTGAAGAAGAGTGACGTTGTTTTAGAGAAGGTACTTCCTTTTTCTTTTCTTTCAGTTTTGCCCTACTGCAATTTAAATTCAAGATTTTGAAATGTACTTTCAAGTACAGGGAGCTGCTCTCCAAGTTGAGCCCAAAAGACACTTTAAAGGTGTTTAGTTGAGTTAATGAAATGATTCATTGAGAACAAACCTAGTGTAGGAAGAACCACAGCTCATCTTGAGATCTTTAACCAGAGCAGTTCACATCACGGTATATTTTTCGAATTTGTGTGGGGCATGTTTTCTGGGTTCTTCAAAGATTCTCGTGTTTTCATGTCAAATGCAGTTCACACAATTTGTGCTTTGGAGAGAATGTGCATTTTATTAATAACTTTCATTTTCTTGAAGTAACTTCTCTATTTGATGGAAAGTTTTCTCACAATTAACTGTCACACGTAAGCAAGAGCATATGTAAGCACTTGGGTTATATCTGAGCCTCAAGAGTTTCTTTGTATTAGAATTTACATGTCTTGACTTTAGTGAGTGGAAACTCTTTGTTTTATTCATTGCACTGAATAAATAATTTGTTTTATTAATTCATTGTACTTAAAGTTAGTCTTTCCAGCCATGTTCATTTATAGTTTATGAACATAAGAGCACAATGAAAAATTGTGCTTTTTATTTTTGTCTGTTAGTTTAACATAGTAGTTGTAGAAGTCTGCTAAAGGATCGTCATAAATGGCAACACGATGAATGAATTCAGCACTGCATTACTGAAAGGCAGAGGTGTGAAGATTTGAATCTTGTTTTTCCTGAATCCTGGGCAAATGGCTTCATTTGTTTATCAATATTTTACAGATAACACTGTTTTCCTACCTTAAAGGGATGTTCAGGTTTAACTATTCTCATAAATGCTAATTAAAGTTGAACATAAAAGGGGCCAGTGTTGTCTGACCTTCTTGACTCAGTTGTTCTGACCTGCGGTGTCCAAATGATTACGTTAGTGTTTGTTTTTCACAAGCCACTGTCCTCAGTGAAGCACTGTGGTAAAGTCTGTATTTTACCTGTGGCTTAGATTTTTTCCATCCTGATTTGCTAGGTGTAAACAGCGAGTGATTTTTGGTACTGGTTGCCCTCTTAGATGCTACTTGCTTTATGGTGAGTGCTAACATTAACAAAACCAATCCAAATTGGGAAATGATCCAGTATAAAACTGGGGTTACGAGTTTTTTATGGAAGGGCCTTGATTTGCATCAGCAGCTGGCTAGACCGCTTTAAAAGACTATTTTTAATTTTAAGTTTCATGCTATATTTCTGTATAGTAGAGTTAAGGAAGTTTTCCTCCTTCAGGATGTCCCTTGTGCGTTTTTCAAACTTTTTTGGCCAGGCTGCAGATTAACAACCAACTTGTTTCTTATGGTTTACTGAATACTAGCAAAGTTGTGTCTTCAGGCAATGTGAAATGAGGTTGCAGGTTTGCCAGTTCCTGTGTAAAATAGTGTGGGGGTTTTTTCAGTAATACAAAAATGGGTCAATAATATTTCAAATAACTGCTGTATGAATCTGACTGTCTTATAGGTTATATACAATGTGATTTCATTTCAACCTGAGAACTCAGCTTAGGAGTAACTAATACTCTGTGGGAGACAACTCTGAAGAAATATCTGAAAGTACCCAGTTATCCAATACACATATATATACCCACACACTTTTTAAAAAACAAAAATACAAATTGGAGTCCTGCTTCTAGATGATACAAGTGAATTATGGAAACTTATCACTCCTCACTTTTCATTGTAGCCTATAAAAAGAGCATGAATTCAGGGCGTGCTCTGGGAGCCATATCCAATTTTAAAAGGACAGTAGATAAGACATTAACTAGGAAGGACATTGATCTATCTCTTTCTGCTGTTAATTCTGAATGCCCATACTTTAAGAATTCTTTTTAAAGTACCCAATCCGTTGGCATCACAGTGAGATTTTTTTTTTTGAATGTGTATTTGGTGGTGATTCTCTGAAAGATGTTTTTTATGTGTGTGTCTAAACCAGGGTGGTAAATCACGTGACAAAGTGGTGAAGATTTTGGTATCCATGACACCAGATGAGATTTTAGAAAAACTGAAAAAAGAAGCTTCCAGTTGACCTAAAACAAGACTGGGAAATGGGACAATGCATCTTGGTAAATGGACTGATATTCCTTCTTACGTAAATCTAGTCCTGTTGAGAATGTGGGTAAGGAATAGGCAAAGCTACTTCCCCCTCCCCCCCCCCCCCCCCCCCCCCCCCCCCGGTTAATATTGGTGCTGTATCATTGAAGTTTTTGTGTAGGTTTGCTTAGAAAAACTTGTCTTTACTGAGGCTCTGTATCTGCTTCTGTCACTACAGACTTTTTCCCCTCTGGAGTGTTTCCTGTTGGTAAGATTTGTCCTCTTTCCTGGTCCCTAAACAAATGGTTTAGAAAACTTGTTTCTTAGTGAACCAAACTTTGGTTGACAAAGTAAAAAGCTTGGAGTGACAGGCTTCAATGTGAAAAGTGGTACAAAAGGATGAGTCTGGATGGATGGTAAAGACCCTGCAAGAACGTTCTCTTCAATATCTAGCCGCAGGTACTGGGTGCAGTTTTCCACTATGTGCACATGTGTACATCTAAAATAAATGTATTTGAGGCCAGTATACTGTTGTTGAACACGCAAGCAAGCTAAAAGCAGAATCGCCTGAACAACTGAAACAAAACTAGAAGTTTGCAGTATGAAAAACTGACCCAGAACCTGGTAATTGCACACACCGTGTCACTTTGTAATAGTCTGTAATTAGTTTCCTGAAAAGTAGCAATACAATCATGTTTTTTTGCCAAATGTATGTCAAGTGTAATGACTGTTTTTAATAAAAGGGGTGAAAAGTATTATGAAAACTTTGGTTTGGGCTTATATTTTAAACTAAAAGTTTCCTAGAAGTCACTTACTAGAATGCTATTTTTAAACAGGGCTTTTTTGCAATCTTTCCTTGATTTAAAAATGAGTAGTATTCAAACCCATAGAGAACTGAGCAGAGTCATTTGTAGAACAGAGCAAGAACTCTGAAACAAAACATACAACTATAACCCAGTCTCAGGGCTGATGAGAAGAAGGTTTAACTTCTCTCTTTGTCATGCTTCAGAGGTCAGAGTAAGATTTAACTAGTATTTCCCCAAAATGTATGTGATATCCCACATGTCTCTTATCAGAGTTTGCTTTTTCATCTGCATCGCTGCTGAGGTCTGAAATTGTCCTATCTTTACTATGGTTGTCATATTTAAAATAGATATATATACACACACGGAATGCTTGAAGTAAAAAAGAAAAACCGTTCTGAAGGTTTGTTTAAGATTTATCATACTTTCTCCTGGAAAGCAATATTATGAATGCAAAAGTTACAGCTAAATTTCTTTACCAGCTTCATGCAGTGTAGGCTTCAGAGCTCATAATTCAGTTTTTCATGGTAAAAAATCTTTTGCTTTAGGAAATTCTTTCTGCTTCCTGTTATCCTAAATATTGCAACAGTTGTTTTTAGAGTTAGATACAGCTCCTTCAAGGTGACTCATTTTCACAGATGTTACGAAGAATGTTACTTTCTTGTTTGGATAGCGTTTGGAGAACTGAGTCTAAATTGTGAATGCTGTTTGCGTAATGGTTTGCGTCTGTGCTCCTTACTTTCTCAGGCTTTTGGTCAGCCATACGTTGCCTCAGTTGCTGTTCCTTCCTTACTCCTTTCTGTCTGTACAGGCTGGTTTTGTTTTACTGTTCTGTCAGTTTTGGTTTACGGCTCCTTGCTGTGTCATCTGTTCTTGCCCAGCAGAGAGGTGCCATGTCTTGCAGAAAAATTAAGGCAAAGCAAGCCAAAACTAAGTGTTCATGGCTTTTTTTTTCTTATTTCCTAAACTACTTTTTATTGTGAATAGAAAACAACAATCCAAAGACTGAGGAATCCTGCATTTATAAGTTATATTTTGAGCTGGATGCTGCAACAGCTATTGTAAAGATTTCTTAGGAAGCTAATACCATATGTTCCATTATTTCAATATAGTACGTAATACATATAATGTATTACATTTTCCCATGACTTCAGACCCAGATTGGAGGAGCTGGGTAGGCAGGTACAGTCTCTGAAGTCCATTGGCCTTCAATGATGATTATCTGCAATAATAGCCAATTTAATCTTTCAGTTCCCTCTGTGTCTTGGCAACATGTTCTGCCTAGTGTCTTTGCTAGCTTCTGCTTCAGAGGTCTCACCTGTCCTAAATGCCTTCAGCTGGCATGCTGCATCTTTTCTTCCTAATCAGTGAAAGTAACTTGAAGACAAAGAGGGTGCCTTCAGTGTAGTATGATGTCATTTTTATGTAACGTGAGCTAGGCACATTGTCACAGTCATCACTTGTCAATCAGGAGACGAGTACTGTTCAGCTAGGAAGTTTATTAGTCCTTGGGCAAACAACGACCGTGCCCTCCTCCCTATTGCTTTTCGGTGTTCTGTTGCATTGACAAGTGTTTGGGAGGAGGGGGGGGAGCCATTTATATAAAACTGCGTTTGTGCTTGGCCAAGCCAAGTACTTTTCTTCTGTCTGGATCATAGTACAGCATTTGAGACTTGCTTTAATCTGTCCAGTTCAGCCATCATACAGTATTTTTTCAAAACTTGTTGCAGTTGACTATTTTTTAGCATTGCTTCTTAGGAAGCAGAAATATTGGTGCCATAGATTGAAGTCCTAGCTTCTGTTGGTCGACACATTACTTAATTGAGGCCTCAGTGATGGTGTAAAAAAGCCATGGCAAATGGAAGCCTCAGTAGCAATCAAAGCAGAGAGATGGAGATTAAGTTCTCCTGGTAGCAGTGCCCTGTCTCACTTAAGACTGAAACAGTGGGCTAGCTAGCAGTGTGGCAAATAAAGCCTTTATGTGCTGGGAACAGAGAATTTATTTAATATGAGTAACCAAAATTATTTTAGAATAAATATAGTAGTATAAATAACACTGGGTTGTTGCCATGTTTAATATGAGAGCTGCTTGTATCAATGTTTTTCTGAAGTCTTCCAGTTATATCCATAATATCTTGGTTGTGGATATGGTGATGTGCCTGGGAGGCAGGAGTTGTTGGCCCACGGTATATCAAAAGTGAGGTACACAAGAGTTAAGCAGCTTGCGTCACCAGACAAGTCAGTGCCAAAACTGTGATTTAGGCTTAGCTCTTTCAAATCTTCTATTGAAATCCTAACCTGCCAACTATCTCTTCATGAACACAGTGAAGTATCTTTAGTTGTGTTGAGAAAATTGTGATAGCAAATATCCCTAACTATTCCGCAGAGTATGTTTTTTAATAGAGTGATATTGTGATGTTGTAGGAGGCTTCTTCCAAGAATTTCAAAACACTTTTCACATCCCCTGTCTCAAAGTAAAACTTAACTCTTACTCCTAGACCAGTTTAAAAACATTGTAGTGCCAGTTGCTGCCCTCCTCTTACTCATTGGTCCCTGCTTTATCCTTATGCCTAAGACTATCTGATTAGTCAGCTTCTTGAAATCCTACTATTGACTCAAGCACTGTCCTCTTTTCCTAATGTGTTGTCTGACCAATTTCAGTAAAATGTGTCTAATGGTGATTTACTATCTTCCTACTTACAGACCTAGGCAGTCAGTGCATTTTTTATATAATTAAGGTATTTAAACATTAGCAAAATAGAAAGTTATCTAAATAAATTCTATGCCAAGCAGTCTTATGGCATAGAACATTCTTGCTCTTTCATCCACTTGGTTACATTTATTTTCTAAAATCCAACTTTGAAAGTAGGTATATGGTTTCATTGCAGTACTCTAATGTGCTAATTAAGGCTATTTAATTATACCCTCTGAAGCTGGCCTCTTTGCTCGTTTACTTTCAATCCACTCCATTTATCACCTGCAGCGCATTCCTATCTCTCCTTTTAGTCCCAAGTGTTTCTAAATCCCTATTTCTTCAGGTATCATCAGTCTAAATAATCCTGTATAATTGACAACTTTGTCAATAACTGGCAGTGGCAATTTACCAGAAAGCACAGTTTAATATCTTCCTTCTTTCAGCCTCCAGGAAGATAGATACACCTGATCTTTCTGCGCATTACTTCACATGTCTCACTCTCAGTGTTTCCCCTCTCATACTGTTTATTTGCATATTCTTGAACCAGCTGAATCCCTCTTTAAAATTTTTTTAGTTCAGCCTACTATATTCTCCCCTTAATGTTTTTCGTCTTTATCCCAGGAGGGCGATTCACTGCCGTATTAGCTATTATAAAAATGTGTTCCCCTGTCTCCTTCTGGGAACACAGTTCTTTACCCGCACGTAAAGTGTATCTTGGTGGTTATTCTCTAGGAAGGCTGCTGCATTTGGGGCAAAGTGCTGTTAGTGTAACCAAGGCGCAATGAACAGTCAGAAAGCTGCTGAAGAAATTAAATACCTGCTCGAAAGGAGGAGTCTGATACTTCTCTAAAGTACTGGGAATTAATTTTTCCTGGTCCTTTGTATATTAGTTTTTCAAGTAATTGTTTGTGAGCGATGAAGAATTTTGCTTTCATCTATACATGCTGCATTTATTTGTTTTTGCATTGTTTCAAGAGCTGGGGAAGTTAGAGTGATGAAGTAGTCTACCATACAATCTTACTACAGCTCGAGGCTCAGGTTTTGGAACATTATTTAAATAACATTTTGAGTTTCCAAGTCTGAAATAAGGCAGGTGGAAAGGGAAATATATTGAGTATCAGTTTAGCAGGTGGTCACTATAGAAACATGCTGTAAAGAGAACCATTAACCATGGACTTGAGGAGAAAAGAATGTTGAAATAAACAACAGAGGGTCAAAGCCTCATTTTGTGCTGCTCAGATAAAGCAGTTGTCTGCCTTAAGAGAATAACTGGGGTTTCAAAGTGTAATTCTGGATTGATTGTCATTAAGTTACCTTTATTTTATTACCTAGTATGCATGCAGCGCACATGGGAAGGGCTGCACCATGTTATTCCTCCGGCCAGCTTTCATTGCTGTAGTGTTTTGCAAACCAGGATGCACTGAGGCAAAATTTATTAAAAAATTTCAAAGCTCTCAATGCATGTTAGGACATACTTGGTGCCCATCTGTCTGAAAGGGGCATTAGCAAGTTGAATTTTATAAAACAAGCTCTTTCTATGGAACCTTTTTTTTACTAGTGCTACTTTCAATACCTTGTCTTAACATCTACAGTTTTCTGCTTGTTTTCTGATGTCCAGAAGGTCTGTGGGGTTAAATCTGATAGCGGTATCCCCACACATGCTCAGCTCAAGCAGCCACCTTCCTGACATCTCTGGGCCCTGGGTTCGTATGCCCTCTCCCTGCCTCTCATGTTCAGTTTTGCTGCCGCTGTATCAGGTAAGTGCCCTCCAGCAGGACCAGGCTCTGTGGGGATGTTTCTGCTCTTTATTTGTCACATCAGCATTGTTGCTGACGCTTATCTCCTTAGATGCTGCTGCATTTCTTTTTCTGTTTCTTGGGTCTGACAGCTCTTCGAGATGCCTTCATTGTGGAAGAGGGGAAAAAAGACCTTGTGATATAATCTTTGCAATCGGAGGGCAAACCTGTCCCTTCCAGTGAGGCCCTGTAGCAGCTCTGTGTCGCCTTCTGGCATTTGCCCTTTAATAGAATGTCTCCTTTTGTCTTCAGTAGATCTGACGGTAATCAGCTAGCACGTATGTGAGGTCATGTCCCTGCTATGAGGAAAGATTGCTATTAGCTGCTAGGATGCACTTCTGAACAGACAATTTTCTTCAGTTTCTTATCTGCCTTTTACAATGGAAGTGCAATCTGTTACTAATAAACCTGATAGGTTTATGGATTTGGTTTTTTTTTTTTTCTTTTTCTTTGAAAAACCTGATTAAGCTCATCACTGGCTGAATATAAATGCTAATACATAGAGGGGACCAGCCAGGCAAATTGCACTTAGCTAATTTTACTTAATGAGAATGTCTGATTCTGCTCAGTCACTTCCTTGCTGAGTTCAGGTTCAGCTACTAAAGCAGACCCAGGAGCTTTTTGTTAAATATTTTAAAAATATGATCAGTTTATAATGATGTTCTCAAACTGTATGAATTCTGTTTGCTGTGATTGCTGTCACATATCAGCTAGAATAATTTTTTTTCTTTATTTAATATAGTGCCAGGCAATATTTCTGGCAAAAGATAAATGTGAAACTAGAGCATGTGAAAACACTCATTTGACAATAGCTGTCATTAAATTGTGGATGTGTGGCAAGGCCAATCTTTCAGTAGCCAAATGCCTGTGCGTGTAGCAGTAGAGAAGGTGTAAGATCTAATTAAACAACTTTCAGTAGTCTGAAAAGTATATAAATGCTAAATCTGCAAAAATAAGTGAGCCTGTCAGTGGCGGTGTTGGTATACGTGTGTTACGCACTTCAAGAAACAAAGACAAAAAGAACATGTAATACCACAGTGCCAGCTGTATGGGGTTGCCATTGCAAATCTGAATTTGAAAGTATTTTTTTTCTCTGATCTTGCTGTAAGATCGACCTCCACAAGAAACAGAAAATTTTCTGTACCACTGTTCATGTCACAAGGCTGTGAAGAAAAGTTCCACTGAAGCCTGTCTTATGAAAATGCTATTTAGCAACCCTTTCTGTAGAAAACCTTTGGTTTCTCAGCTGCATATGATTCCTGCTCACTCCAGTGGACCTACTTGGTCTTTTTACCTGAGGAAGAATTTAGTGAAGTGCTGCAAGTTTTACACACTTGGGCTTATAAACATAAATAAGCAATGTCTGTTAGTTCATTTTTAGATCTTAGCTATTTCCAGGCTGGGTTTTAGGCTTTGTCCTGAGGTTGTCCAGTGGGAGGTACCTTGATTAGACTCTGAAGAAACAGAATGTGTTTGATTCCTGGGTTTGCGTACTAGGGGAACTTCTCCCATCCAGAAATAAAGAAAATAAAACATGGTGGGGAAAGGGGGGGGGGGGGGGAAGGAATCATTTACGTTAATCAAAGGTCATTTATTGGGCTAGGAGCAATTTTGCTTGACTTGTTGGAAGTATTTGCTGCATGTCCTTCTAAGATCTGCTGGGGAGGGGGAGGAACATGCACCGAATAGAAGGTGTGATAGACTCTACAGATATTTTGTAGCACCTGCTCTGCTGTTTAGCACTCAAGTCAGAATGGGGAAAAAAACCTGTAATGTTTTTATGACTGTAAATCTAATAATTTGCAATATAACATTCACAGTTGTTTTTTACTAGCAATCTATGAATCTAGGTGGGAAAAAAGTATTACCTCTGGCCCTCTTAGTGTGAATCCTGAGCCCTTAAATGCCAATCTGAATTTTTTCAGGAAGGAAAGATTCATCTTCTGAAATGCTAGATTCATGTAAGGGCCGTTGATGTGTAGTATAGAAAGAGCATCTGCTGATGTTGTGTGGGTTAAAATACGAATTCAGATGGAAAAGTTGGTGAGCTGCTCAAAGTAGTTCATCTATTCTGCCTTCCTGTCTCATTTAAGTAAATTGATTCTACAAAGGCAGCTACAGTTTGCCGGTGTTTTTTTTTCATTTTGGAGACCGAATGTGACTGAACTATTACCCTTCACAGCAAGTCAGGACTAACACTTTGTAATTGCTGTGAGAGGTTGGCACGTCCTCTTGACACCAGAGTCAGCCAACTGCAACTCCCAGGGTCTTGTCTTATCTGCAGAGCTTCGTCCAATGTGTTGTGAAGTCTCCCACAGGTTTCCATTACACTAAACTGGGAGCCCAGCCTCCAGCCTTTTGCAGAGGGAGGAGCTGCTGCCAGAAATGCTCATTCAGGTTAGTAGATACGGTGCGAGTTTGCTCTGCAGGGGATGATAACTGGACTGTATTAAAAATTGGTCCAAAATATCAGATGCTGTCTTCTATTTCTGTGTCAGAAAAGAAAGCATTAAGGCTCTAATTAGAAGAGAAATTTGAACTCGGAGAAATTAATTCCAATCATTGTCACCTTTCATCTCTGAATTTTGGACCTAGCTCCTCTGCTAGGTCTAATTTCTGCTGTTGAAAAAGTACAAATTCCAAAAGGGGATGACATTTCAAGGTTTAAGTGAAATCACTTGGGAATGGTAAAATCAGGTCTTCTGGTTAACTCATTCAATAGTGTAGTACGTGAGACGGTAAATCGAACACCTGTTTTCTTTCGCTTTACTGTCTGCGAACAGCATTGAGTAGAAGAGACACCCGTCCTTGTTTCTTCCAAAATGATGTGCTTTCTCCACAAAGAAGCCTTTGGTCTGCTGCTGTGTGCCTGTTCAGTTTTAGAGGATAAATACAGCCCACAGTTTTAGAGGGTAAAAAAATCTGTGACTTCTTAGTTGCAACAAAAAAGTGTGACTGGAGGCAGGTTTGGCAGCAGAGAATAAGCTCTCAAGACTGCTGTGAATGTTGGATTGGCAGCAGGGGAGATAGCTGTATTTAAGGATTTTAGAGAAGAACTTGTCCTAAACAGTAAGGTTTGAGCCAATTCTAGACACTAGAATTGCTGATTATCTTTGTGTCCAGTTTCATGAAGGACAGAATCTTTTCCAAAGAATGTCAGACTTCTAAAGTAAGAAAATAAGAGCTTATAGACTAGGTATAGCAACCCCTGTGTTTTGTCCCTTTTCCCCAGTCTTTTCTGTTTGTAATAACCTACAAATTTTCATTCTAGATTAGATGCGGGTTCTTGGAGATGCACGCTCCTCTGTTCCTTTGATAAAGTCTCTTGTTGCCACTGTAATACAAATAATAATAAGAGCATAATCAAGGTTGTATTTGTTTTGTGGTTATTCTGAACGCTAGAGACTTACAGTAATTATAATACCATTAAATAGTAATGGAAAAAAGATTTAAAAGTAGATCATGAGACTCCTGGAAGAAGATGAAAATCTTGTTCAGTTTTCTTTGCTTACCCCAGGCATTACATTCCTCTCTTTTATGGCAAAAAGAGCAACCTAAAATGATTTCCTAAATGCTGGGGCATATATCAGCCCTTCTGTGTTACAGGCCAAGAGTGCTATATAAAAGACAGGTTTATGTGGGAGAAACTAAACAGGAATGAATTCAGTTTCAAAAACTAGTTTTTTGTAATTTTGGAAGCGCATTGCCTTTGATTGCATTTGGTAGTCAGAGATACTGCATTTAGTGCCTGGAGACAGGAACATAACTATGAAGAAAGTCTTAATGTGTGTATATATGTGTGTGTATATATACGCACACACACTTCAATATACACTATGGAGTCTGATTGCTTTATGAATCTATGCAGGGTTACGACACTATTTCAAAATTTCTGCAGTGTGCTGATGTAAAAACATTATGTGATATGGCTCTATGACCCAGCCCTTTGTTTTGTGAAACAATACCCAGTCCCAGCATAGTGATCTGTACAAGCCAGTGTAAGGTGGTATTTGTCTCTCGTCTTCTTTCGTGATGTGTCCACAGTGTAAAGCTCCTGTTATGTCTCAAAATTCTGTGTAAATACAAGGGATAAGAACACTATCCGTCTAGAAGCCAGGTAATAAAACTGGCTGTGCTAAGACTGAAGGTGGCAGGATCCTGCAGGGCCAGAGGTGTGTGCGCGGGCTCTGTACTCTGCAGGTGAGACAGACCAGCTCCGAGGAGTCTTCCAGCAGCTGCAAGGCTGTTGCCTTGCCCTTCTTTGGGATGGGTATGTTTTAGGGCAAAAAGATTTTTTTTTGGGGGGGGTAGTTTAATCTGCCTACTTTGTCTTGTGTGAGCCACAAGGTCTATGTTGGGCCCTGATGATACAGTGTCTCTGTGGCTGTTGCAGTGTTTACAGTGTTCATTTGTGAGGGGGCGATGATGTATGTGACTTTGGTTAATGATCCTTTAACACGTGGTGCTTCCAGCCGAAATTGGAAGAGAGCATCCAAAGAGAAGGACAGGCTATGCATGATAAATACCTCTCCCACTGCACAGTTAGAGTTGGCTCATAGTAAATGTGAAAAATGCAATTTCATTTTCCTTCAGATTTTCAATTTCCTACTAATACCTTTCATAGAGGAAAAAATGTTTTTTGTCAAAATCATTATCATTTAAAGCTATATAAATGTGAAAGCTCTTAGAAGGTTGCAAAGGTGAATTAAAATACCCATTTTAATTGTTCCTTAAGCATACTATGTTTGACTTTGTTTTATTCCTCTACCTCCTCTTGTGTATAGTGAAGTTTCCTGACACAGGGCCAATGGAGAGGATGTATAAACTGATCTTAGTATAATCACATTCTGGCCTATATCAGTATTCAGGATGTATTGCTTATCTTAACCTGAAGTGATGTGTTAATTTGACTTGGAAACGGAGTAAGACAGAGTAAACAATTTATTGCATTAAATAAAATCTTAACTACAGATCAGTGATTCTGCTGTAGTGTTTTGCCTGTTAAAATAGAAGGCCTTGCCGTTACTGCATGGGAATCTGCAGTTTATCATCAGCCGGCAGATAATCAGCCCAGTTACCAAATTGTGCGCTCTCCAGTTTTGCCTGCGGGCCAGCAATGTCACAGGGACAAGCAGAGCATCGTCAGCCTCCGAAACAGCGCAGACCCAGCGTGGCACTTCCCCAGCCCAGTTGCGAGGCAGATGTTATATGCATAAGAGCCTTCATGCGTTATAACTTTTGTTTAGGTTCCGAGCATGCTGCAGTAAACTGACTGCTCCTATATATATCTGTTATGCTCACAGAAAGGAATGTGGTTTATTTAGCAGCTTAATGCATAGGAATTCAAATAAATTCTACTCTTTGGACCCTTTGCTTGTTCTCAGGTTCATAGTGTTCTCCGCCTCTGTCTGTGTTAAACCCAGACAAATTCTAGTGAGGTGGCAATGATTTTTTATTACCTACAGTCATTTTCTTTTGTTAAATAACATCCTTTCAGCTGTTGAAACTGAGGCACTCTTGTGTAGTTAACTATGAGATTCCCATATTAAACTTTACTTGTCTCTCTTTGCAAGCAATAGCAGGGGAGCTCGGTAGAGATTTGGGTAGGTGCGGTAAGGATCCTGGGATCCCTGAGTAGGCTGCTTTTATCCCAGGTGGTGCAGACAAAAGTACTCTAAGGCCACTGTCACACGCTCTCCCACAATGAAATTATCCCAAAGTAACAAATCCATAGCCACTGATAAACAGTGTAGAGGAGAAGAGGTCCCATACGTAAGCCATTGTTAAGAAAGAAGAAACTGGCAATGAGCTCCAGCAGGTTCAGAGAAGAGCTTCCAGAAGGAAAATCTGGCCCTCGATTAATCTAAAACTAGACTGGACAAGAAACCCCAAACCCAACTACAAATGCTCTGTGTGTGGAGGGATGGGATGATGGCATGGTGGTATCACAATAGGTAGAGTGAAAGAGGCTGGTGACAAGGAGTTAGGATTTTCCAATTTAGAGACTATATAAAAGCTCTGCTCTGATTTTGCCAACTGAAACCAAGATGCAGCTATTTGATATGGTCTTAACTCAGGGCTGATGTTTTGGTTATCTTGATGCTTGCTTTGGGAGACATGAATAACAAAGGAGCTGGCATTCACTTTCTTTTTTTTGTGTTACAATTCTTAGTGTTTTCTAGCAATCCTTAAATCTTCTATACTAGTAGCAGAAAACGTGAAGAGCCTGAGAAGGTTTTCTGAGCCCTGTCTTGGGTGGCATGGTTACAGACAGCCTTTTAAAACATAGTATAAGAGGCATGATCTAAAGAGACAGAAATTAACAGTTAAATTCATTCATCAGTTGCTGTCCTGTAGCACTGCTGCGTGCCATATGCATGTGCAGCAAAAGTGGAGTTGAGCCAAAGAGCAGCTGAGTTTGTGGACAGCTTTGAATCCAAAGTCACGATGGGACCTGCTGGGATGTCTAGGATCCTCCCCCAGAGCATTAATGAGAAATAGATGCCATCTGGAGGAATTTTCTTGCCAAGGGACTGTGATGCCATCTTTGTCTTCCAGTTCTCATCAGTCACAAACAGCTTTTAAATAGATTTGTATTTTACCTTCAGTCAGATGATTTCATCTTCTCAGCTACTAAGGACACTCTGACCATTCAATAGACTCTTCTAGAAGACGACTTTATTTCTGATAAGACACATTTTGTGCAATGGCTACTCTTTTCCTTCACCAGTACATTCCCTCTTTCACTGTAGCTGACTCGTCCACTCCCCTTACCGCTCTCTTTTCTTTACTCCTCTTTTGCTGATTTTAAAATATTTTGCTGTAGATGCAAAGAACAACTTTACCTTCAGTGGTTTTGGAACTCAGATGCTTAACTATGTAATTCTAGTAGTTTGCATTAGAATTTTTGCATCTACTTGATTAAAAAAAAAGCACTATAATACTTACACAAGGCTGGAATTTTACTTACTCTTGCCATGATTATATGGTATGTGCATGAATGTTTTTAAAATCAATTAAATATAAATGAATAGTACATTCAATGCAGTAATCATCACGAGTTTTATTGATGTGGAATCTAGATTGCATAGATTGCCCCCTCATTTTTAATTCACCTCTCTTTAATTCAATGTTAACTATCAAATTAGACTACCCATACCTTGTAGCTATGACGAGGTTGTCTTCATGCTACTTATATTTTTGAAGGGCTTTCCTACTACACCCGTAGGACTAGAATCACTTACTGTTTAGTGCAGATCTAGCTTTGAGAGTTTGCTAGGCCACAGAATCCCAGCTGTACGCCTCTAAATACTATGCTATGTAACTATGGAGTGACATAAAGGCAGTGTTTAAATCAAGTGACTGCCTTCATAGTATCTATAATGTGTTTGCTTTTAGCTTAAAAAATATTTTAAAATCAGCAAACCAATTAATTCCCTCTCCAGAATGTTTCTAATGTGTTTTGTGGGGACATACAGACCCCAGGTGAGATTGTTACATGCTGTACCTATGCTTTCAATGGAGTAGCCCCTGCCTGGGAGGATTTGTTGCAAAAATAGAGAGCTCAGAAGAGGGAAATGGGGCGGACTTACCACTGTTTTATGGGTGGAAGCTGCGACACAAAAGCATTAAAGGTTTGTAGCTGAGCTGGGAATTAACACGCATGTCTGGTTCTATCTTTGAAAACATCCTTTCCTTTTAACTTTCTTTTTAGTTCAGTTAGAATGACTGGTACTATGACAAAGTTGTCTTTTGATATATCTGAAATAAATAGCCTGGTGCCAGCGTAGTGATAGGAAGGAGAGAGTAAAAACAGTATCAGATTTAAAAAACAATTTTAGGCCAGTAGTAAGAATATGTCTAATGCAGGTATGGAGGGAAGTAAGATTAGGCTGATCTTTTATTACCTAGCAATAAATCTGTTTTGTCTCTAAAAACTAAAATCCCAAAGAGGTTCTTCAATTGGATTTACCCAGACTGCAGGCTATGTGATCAATAGCTATTTGTTTATCGTTCCCTGGATCTGTCCACCTTGCTTAAGGACTTAAACTCTGCCAGTGCAATGAGTCAGCTGCTTAACTGCTTCCAGATTCCTACGTCCATGTTCTGCCGGCTTGTTTTGTGCTGGGGAGGTCCCTGGAGTCTCTGGAGGAGGAAGGAATTTCTCTTCCCTCCCCCAGGCCGTGGCATGGCAGCAAAGTCACTTGATAACCAATAATCAAATCTCCAAACTTATTTTCCCCTACAGGGTTCAGGATACAAGAGGAAATGACCATGAAACAATTGTTCCTTTAGCTCAGCCGTGCTCCTTCCCATCATTGCCTGGGCTGTATGACATACCCTCCCACTCCCGTATTATCTTAGAACAACAAAAATTGTAATTCGGCTGATGGAAGTATCCTCTGAGCTGCAGGGTTGGAGAAATAGGATTTGCCCAGGTGGGCAATTTAAGGTAAAGGTCCTTTATGTTCTTATAGCTGTTTAGCTGTAGCAGGGGTTTAGAGGAGGGTGTGTGTACCCCACGCTTGATGCTCCATCAGCTCACTTCAGAGCAGGCATTTCAAGTGTGTGGCTTATAAATGAGTAACATGGGCTTGATCTGAGGAGAACGTGTGTCCACACAGAGCTCTTGCACTAAACTGATCTAAACTCCAGAGGTTTCGTATGCTGCATTTAAGTGTTCATACCATTAAAGCCACTGAAGCAGTACTCTTAAATGTATTTTGTTTTAGGTCTCGGTGGCATTCATAAATCAAGATGACTAGAAAGGGGTAAAACTTAAAACCCAGGCCTTTGCTATGGAAAAATAATTTTTTTCATTTTGTAAAAGGAGTATGTAATCATTTGGGGCTGGTTGCACTTGGCAGTTATTACCATTACTTTCTTTTTCTTGAGCACATTTTTAATACGAAATGTATTGTTTCAAGCATTTCTTCAGAAACAAACTTCTGACATAACTTTGGACAAAGAGCATCTGCTTTCTGATCAGCTCGGATCATGCTAAACTTGGAACATGGTGGCCAAAACCAATGTGAAACATCTTATGGTATGCTTGTGTTTTTGACCTTTATCTCAACAGTACAAATTATAATCTTAAGTAGTTAACTTATGTGGGTATACAAATACCAAATTGTTTTTCCTCAGTCTGAACAAGAGCTTTGAAAAAGCTTAGTGTCTTAATCATTCTTTTAATACGTTTCAGTTTGAAGATGCTGCTTCAATCCTTGAAGATTGTTTTTTTTCATGGATAAAGTTGGGCCTTGGTTATTTTTGTAGTTCTGTAAGAAATAACTAAGTTTTCTTAAATTTAACTCATCTTTTGAATAGATGAGTTTTTTCTTCAAACAGTGAGCAGGAGCAGTTTTGATACTTGTTATTGAAACATCTTTTATTAGTGAAGCAAGGTTTGAATTACACAATATGTAAAAAAAGAAAGGTGGCAGTCCCTACTTGTGGAAAAAAGTCCTCCAGCTGCTGAAGTATTATTTGAAAAAGAAGCATCTCTGTGTTTGGAAAAAGACAACATTCATTTGTATTCCTGCTGGTCATAAATAACAAACAAGGTAAGCATTGGGGATGGTGATATGATTTATCCTGGTGTGTGTTTATTAGACTTAGAGGAAAACATGGTTATTACCAACTTTTGCCATCTCTTGTAATAAATTTTCAGTTTACCAGGACAGAGTTCTTAGAAAGTCAGGGCGCAAGCTGTATAGAAATAACACTTTGGCATCACTGTTTCGCATAAGCAAATGAGGACTGACAACCACTAAGTACAGTCCGTGCTTTACTGAAGAAAAATAGAGGCCATGGTAAACACAAAAATAAATTCCAGCCTGCAGGGCCTAATGAAAAAATTAATCCTCTTGAGAGGCAAGATCATTGTGCACCACCATAGTACGGTTGCCATCTACTCTCCTGGCAGTGCTGGAGCCACTGGACTCTGTTTTGATCTCTAGATATACCTCTGTGTGCCTCGAATTGGGCTGTGTATCTCCTAGGTACTTTCAGGGAAACCTGATCCGCCCTGTAATCTTGCTTAGCTTCCAGTCATTAGAACGTCAGCGCCGTGCATAACTGAAGCAGGGTTATACAACTCACTTACTTTGAACATACAGGGACAAGGGGACAGATACAGACATTCTTCCTGACTGGCAAGTGAAAGGCAAGGGAGGTGCCGTTTCCTTGAGTCGCTCCTGAGGCAGTCAGTAGCTGCTGTAAGGAGCAATCCTGTAAGGAGCAATCCTGTTTTCCCTTCTTTCTTGCTCCATGTTCCTATCCCCTCTTGTTTGTGGGAGTCAGAGAAGGTGTGACTGCACAAGTTGGATCAGCTAACAAAATTCACTGAGTTGTGCTATTCAGAGCGATTTTTTTTTTTCCTAAAGAGTAGGGGTGGTGGCAGGCAAAACCTTAGCTTAAATATGATTGATTGATAGAAAAAGAATTTTCTTTCCAACATCTCAGTATGAGAAGCAGATGTGAACATGTTTCTTGGTTAAGCAGAATATTTATTACCAAGTTAACAGTATGAGTTTAAATATATTAAAATATATTTTATATTAAAATATATTTAAACAGTAGGAGACTAAATATATTTTTGTTCTAGAAGTTGAATATTGATTATATGTACATTAGAAAAGACACTTGCCTTCCCTGTCTGAAATCTTTACTAGAGCCTCTCGAAAGTAGTTCAGCTTCTAACTAACGTTTCAAAGCACGTCTGCACGTTTCTATTCCCAGCTGCAGTTAGGATAAAAGGTTGAATAGCGGTGAACACTTGTAAAATTGTGTCTCACAAATCACACTAATTTTTTTTTTCTATGCACTTTCTTTTGCCTTCAAGTATTGAGTGGCTTAGCTGTGATTTGAAAGCCTTTAGGATTTTTTTAAAATGCTAGTTAAGAAATTGTATAAAAGCTCCTGAGTTTCCTTAGTTGTTGGCCACAGCACCTGTATTTTAGCATAATTCTTCATTATCAATTAACAGTCCGTACAAAATTGCTGTATGTGCTCAGGATTCAGAGCTGCTGCAAGAGCCATATTCAGAACTTCTGGGGCGTTCGAACTCTTGGTAAAGTGACAGTCATTTTTTTAATACATAACATTTATCTTTTGTTTTATTCATGATAATAATGATGTCTGAGCAAATGTCAGATGGAAGAAATCTCTTAAAGTGAGATTCCGGATGCTGAATTTTAATGTTTACCCTGCAATCTCCAGCATAGTTAAAGCAAACAATTTCTGTAGTGTTTGAAGTTGCAAATGTTAAAGTTACCCAGCTTTAGTTCTGTCATCTCTAAAACACTGTAACGCACAAACCATAATTGCAGGCAATGCTACTGGTTTTATTTAGCTTGACAGAAGCAATAAACCAGACTTTGTCATAAATACTAATTAATCTAAGTGGAAACTGCTGGAGGTAATACATACTGAATTCTATTTACCTTTCTGTCCAGTGCAAGGCCTGCATTTATTTAGAAATGTATTCCCCCCCAAAAAAATTACATTCTTGCCATAATTGTTCCAAGGAAAGGTTTGTAAATCATACAGGTCCTTAAAGTTGAATTGAGAGTTCCAATGGTGAGGCAGATGGGGTCAAGAATGTAAAGACAGAAGCTGGGAAGCTGCACTGGCCTGTTTGTCCTGGTCTCACGGTCAAGAAACTCAGACTAAGAGAACTAAGATCGTGAAATGTGTGATTCCAAGTCATAACTTCCACTTAGGCCATCCTCATCTATCAGCTGCTACAGCTTGGTCACAGTGTTGTAGATTCTTTATTCACTAGCTGAAAGACACTAAAAATAAAATAGTTATTGGGCTTGAGGAAAGGCAACGGATGAGACAGAATCCCTTCCTTTTGCCAGGCTTTATTTCAACCTGAGATGCTACTCCAGATGGTACGGAAGAACATCACCCTGGCACAGCCTGACTTCCGTGGCATAGCTGGCAGCGTCGGGCTCTTTGCAGAAAGAGATGTGCTCCCTTCTTGGAGGGGGGGGTTCAGGTTATCTGGCACTTTGCACATGATTCTGCATTGAAAGGGAATTCTACCGTACCAACTTGCAGGTTCTCTGTAGTGCACAGACAAGAACTTCTCACTTCTTATATCCCCCAGTGTAACAGCTCCTCAATATTAACGAGGGTTAGAAAGGCTGCATTTCATCAGTAGAACTCCTTAAGGAAAACCAAACCTCTCAATCAAAGATTTCTAAGGTTAAACAAGTGAATTCAGGGCAAATACTGTGGGGAGTAGGATATTAAAACTGTATCATCAGAGCTAACAGTATTATATGAAAAGCAGAAAACAAATACTTAGCAGGTAGATGGAGACACCTATGTCACAGCTTTTGTACCACAGACTATGTAAAACCTACATACAGTGTGTGTTTCTAAGATCAACAGTAAATATAATCTTTAGCTCTTAAAAGCATCTTATGAGTTGGGAGACTGTGCTTTTGACTTCTATATTTATTCTTTGATTTTAAATCAAGATGCGTTAATTTGCGCTCCTTATCTCATAATGTCATGACTTTTACAACAGTCAGCGTGGATGGTTCCATGTTTCTGTACAACAGCGGAAGAAAATGTCAAGTAAAAAGAAATGCACTGCTCTCCTGATACAAATTGGCTTATCACGTAAATGGTGGAATAGAGAACTTTGACCCTATTATAGTAGAATACAAGATAGTGGATTAACACTCCAGACTTCTAATTAATCACAATGTGTCTCATCCTCTTGATGTAGGCCATTCTTCTAACTTAAACCAACAGCTGCCCAGTATTAGCGCTTATCTGTTAGTACTGCTTCTTGCGCAGCTGTCAGCCTAGACGACAGCCCTGCAATTCTGAATGTTTCAAAAGTAAGTTTCAGAAACACTCAGAAACATCCTTACATGTGAACTATACTTTTATTGTGTGAATATTTTAAAAAACTCACAGAACTTAAATTCTAAGAACTGAATAAGACTCTGCACTGCTAATGCTATTTTCTCATGCAAAAAAAAGTACAGAACAGTACTGAGTATGGTTCCTTTCTTCTATAACATGCACAACGTATTTCATACAAACTAATTACAATTATCATCAAAACTTTACAGCTTTACTGAAAAGCTAGGAATTCCAAAATTTGTTATGCACATACCAAATGTATTTTAAGATGATACAAATTAATCTGATATCACTTCTCTGGTAAAACTTATGTATCACTGAACTACTACAGTAAGAAGATACATATTTAAGCTACTTAATTTTTATTGCAATTTTTAGACCATGTTTTAAGAGGAATAGTGCAAATAAATTGAAGCCGTTGAGTCAACAGACACTATATTGACCTATAAAATATTTCTGTAGTAGCATCTCACTTCTCAGTTTCAGACATCTGAAATTCAAACCAAACTAAGCTTTTCTATCAAAAGCCAAACTAAGAAATTCTCTCCAGAGAAAGACAGTATGTCGCTTTCAAAAAGAACTATCTTAAGGCAACGTGCCACTGCTACAAGCTGCACACAAACCACAGCTATCTTCCCAACCTGTTGTGCTTTCTAAAATGTAAGAGAGAAACCGCAGTGATGGAAGAAGTGTAATAGTATGTATTCAGACAAAAGAATATGAAATAGAAATTTAATCTAAGATCTACAGACTCTAAACAAACTCTGTATAATACACTTTTATTATTCATAAAAGGTATTCCCTTCTTCAATTTACACTACAAACAAACAGCAATGGAATGTAATACTGACTCTTCAGTTATCGTTACAACTGTGGCAAAATAAGAAAACTGAAGTCTAACTCAATTTGTTACACAAATTACTGGACTTTCAAACGACAAGTATCATCAGTAAGGATGGTAACGAGGCCCTGGGTTGTAGGAGTTGTAGCTGTATTGTCCATAGTGGGAAGAGTACGATTGTCCTTGTCTGTGCTGCTGGTAGTTATTACCCCAACTTCTTTCTGGCCTCTGATTAGATCTATAGTCACCTTGCCAGTTGTATCTGTCCCCTCTAAAATATCTACCATCTTGAAACCTGCAATGAAAAGAAACGTCAAGGTCATAGAAGTTGTGAGTTTTAAAAAAAGATGAATGATAATGAACTCTTACTTAGTTTTCATGAAAACTGTTATGTAACTATACACCCAAATACTTATCCATTTTTATGACAAACAGATGAAAATACATCTACAGTCATCTGAGATAATTTCTTAATTTCATAATACTACTCAACGCACTATTTGCTAAGCAATGGGAGGTCAGTCTGCTTCCTATCACGAAGTATTCACAGGCATTAGGTGAACTGCTGGAACTTTTAATAGAGACTCAAACAGACCATGTATCTAAAAAAAGCCCCAGAAGATAAATCTGTAGCTGTATCAAAGCCAGGTTCAATCTGGTAGCTTCAGGGTTGAAAGCTGTGGCAAAGCTGGCTTAAGTACAATTTAGCTACCTAACAGCATAGAGTCCTGGGATCTGCGTATTCCTTAAAATACATACTACCCCACTTGTGGTCTCTTGTGGATTCCCAGACTCAAAAGAGTGTATCTCATCAGTTGTACTTAGCACTGTTCAGTCTAAATTTTGGCTTTTCAGCTGTATCTCAATTCCTATCAACACCTGAGCTGCCTCACAATAATTTTCTTTGGATATCTCAGTAGTGTGGTGTAGACAAACAACATCTACATGCGGTTCACTTTGTGACCAGAGCATAGATGTAAAAGTTCATTAGTTTAAAGAACCACAAAGTTTTGTAAGAAGATCTCCTTAAACAATCACTTTTATTTTTTAATCTGTACAAACTGATTCTGTGTTTAACTTAATGACAAGCTTCTAGGGTGAGAAAAAGTTAGAATGTTGTCCTTCTTTTCTTCAGACAAAGCACAAATCCTCTTTAGATATTTAGCTAAGAAGTCTTCCTAATTGTTAGTTGGACTGGAGTTTAACTGCTTTATATTAAAGGCTGATGTTAGTATTACCAAACATACTATATGCTGTAATCGTCATTTTTGAGTCACAGAAATCATGTTACTGTCCAGAATTCAGTAAAAAGCTGTAATTACATCCTGAAGAAATAATACAAAATATTTTGCAGTAGGCAGGTAACATTGCACTTGCTAGACAGAGATGATTAATTTTACAGTTATTTCTAATAGATAAAAGAAATACAGGCTAATCTAACAAAGCACAGCAAATGTTTAGGTTACAAATGAAACATTTTTCTGGACAGCTAGCAACAGATAATCACATTATTAGCCTGTTCCTTCGCACATTTTCCTGCCAGTATTATCCAACAGAAGATGATAGGCTGCTTAGTTTTGCAGAACTCTCATCTTTCCCCTCTGAAAAAACATTCGTGGCTCAGCATTAACAAACCCCAGGGCAATGGGTTCGGTGGTTCCAGCTCATTCCTTACTAAAAAGCAAATTACTTAATACTTTTCTACACAATGCAAGAACTTTGATGATCAGTACAGAGAAAATGTAAAACCTCATTACTTTTCAGAGAAGACTATTTCTATTAAACATAGTTACCTGTGAAGTAACAAGAAGATACTTCTATTAACAGAACAAATTCCTGTCTTAATCTGAAATAAATGATCATTTAACTATATGTTTGTGAAACTATCAAGATTGAAGAAAAAAAAAAAAAGGAAATCAGTACCGATCTCTGTTTCTCTGGTTGCCACCAGATCTATTTCTCCATTCTTCAACTATAGGAGGGGGATCTGCAGGGCGTTTCAGATATTCTTGGTATTCTTTATCATCTGATGTGAATCGATGAGCAAACATCTTTTCATAATTCAGGGGCGTGTCAACCAAGGAAGTCATTCTGAAAACTTTAAACATGAACACAATAGAAGTGGCTTTAGCAATGTACAAACACTCCTAGTGTAATAACAGCTACCAAAATCCACTTAGGGCAAACGAAGTTCAATCAAAAGTTACACTCAGATTAACAGCTGTAAAGTTTTGGGCAGACGGCACAGATGACTGACTCTTTAAGTCTTGGCGATCTAAGACTGTAAATAACTCTCCTGAACAGGTCATCTCTGATTCCAATTCCACATGCAGTCCTTGGCCATCTATACTTGATATGCAGACACTGATCTGTCTATACAGTGGGAGTGGTTTTAGGGGACTCCATCCACACAGGAGAAATTCAACTCTCATTAATAGCTAAAATAGTCAGCCATTACACAGCAGCACCTTTGAATCAATTTTGATAGACCTAGATTAGGTGAGATGAATTGTGGTAGAAAGATATGGGACATTTCTGAGAGTTAGTAATAGAAAAAAGTATTTCTCCAGAATGCACTCCCAATCTACTCCTAATACATTTCTGACAGGAAAAACATTGTTACAATCAACTTGAAAAGTTTGCTAAGGCAGATTATCATGCAAACCCCTACAGGTATACATAGCCAGCAAAGCAAAATTATCAGATTTATTCACAATAATTTATGTGTTAATAACTTGATTCAGAGAAAGGATAGCACCTAGGAGGATGTTAAATTACCTCATAATATGCCTCTCAGATGGGACTTGTGTTTAAGACCTTAGTTTCCTTAATTACCTGGCTATATATGCATTTGCCCTTCAGACATTGGTGCTATCAAGTACTGTCCATCAGTTAAAATGTGGCCCTGATAGCAGATGCTGAGAAAAGCTCTACGCCTACTGTTCCAACAAGCCCTGGGTAATTTAGAGTATTAAATGTCTTTGCCTCTAGACTTCCAGATTAAGCTCTTCTGCTGTCTCCCGAAGATTTGCAGGTAGGACCAATATTAACCTTGCAAACTGGAGGGAGGGAGGGAGGGAAGGAAGGAAGGAAGGGACAGGTTTGCTCTGGACCCTGAGGGCTAAAGTATACACCCTCAGTGACCAAGCCCAATTCTCCCTGCTGTACCCATGAGCGGCTTGAGACTAGTGTGAGTAACTGAAATGTTTATGGGGAATACAGCACAGTACTCTTTTCTGTAGACTGAACTGCCCTTTTGTCAGCTTCAGGAAGCTCAGTGTCTGGTGATCTCCAGAGCCCATCTGCAGCCTTCTCCCATCCACCTGATGATGCAATCTAAGTCTTTCTGAAGCAGGTGTAGGAGTTATTTCTGCAGGATGTCCAGTGACTTCATTCTCGTTTTTTGCAATGAGCTAACCTCGTTAGTTTTTACTATGAGCTATCTCCAAGGAACTTAGCTCCTCAGGGGCTACCTCAGTGGGGGCGGGGAGGGGTGTAACACGGCCCTGGGGACCCACCGCATACCACTACAGCCTTCTCCAGAGAGCAGTGGGAGCTGCTCTCCTCACGATTAATAATTTTAACATCAGTATTCATCCTGCGGGGACCGGTAACAGGGGAGACCCGTCACCTTCCTCCGCCTAAGGCCAAACACTACCTTGAACAACGGACTGGGCTCACTCCCCTCACGGTGGGTCAGGCCCGGGGCCCTGTACCCTCACCGCGTGTGGGGCCCCGCTGCAGCTTTGCCGGCGCCGGCCGGAGCTCCGCCACAGCAAAAGCTGAGGGGAACAGCGGGGCTCGGCTTCCCACCACCCTCCTCCCTTACAACCTCTCCCCACCGCCCGCCTCACCCTGCTCCGCCAGCCTCCGCCGAACCGCCGCAGAAAGCCCTCCTCTTCCGGGCCGGGCCCCGCCGCTTCCTCCCGCCGCCGGGGCGACGCTGCCTCAGGCCGGCGTCCCCTCAGCGGGCCCGCTAAGGGGACGCCGGCCCCCGGCGGCGAGGGGAAGCCTGTCGGTGTGGAAGGACTGATTCCCCCAAATTAGGATTTGATAGAAAGCACGTTGACATAAATAATATTGAGATTTGTGAGACGCTTTACTTGGCTCCTACGCAGGTTTTATGGAGGTGATACCTGAAATATTTGGATTTTAACAGGAAGGTGCAACTGAAAGGATAAAACGAACGTGGTGCCTGCAGCCACAGCCCTGTGGCTGTTGATGATGCGATATAAGTGTGTTTCAGGCCTAAAAAAGCTCAGAGATGTGTTGAATTCTGTGTGGGGAAAGTAGGATGACATGAAGCCTTTTTGGCAGCTAAATAATTCTGCGTAAACCAAAATAATTCTGGATGGCATCTGCTCCAGCAATGTATTTGTGCTCCAATGTGGTGCTGTAGGTAGTGGTTAGACCCGTCACCTTTAATTAACATGAAGTTACGCGTGAGCTTCAAAACTTTCCCTAAATGAGGTCCCGAACTGTACCTCCCCTCCTGTACTGCTGTGGCCCTGGGTGTTATTACTAATTTACAAAGTGCCACAGCAATTATTAACAGCTCGCTGCCCAAAGGATTTGCAGTACAGGGATGCGCTGTTGCCTCTCCGCATCAAGACCTTCCTGCAGCAGAAATGGTGTTGGTGTCCCTGTTCCCCTGTTTGCCTTGTTTCCGCAACACTGACATCTTTGCGTTGCTGACTTATTTTCCACAACTCTGAAGCTGATGATTTTTTAAATGGTCTCTTGTGCTGTGTATAAGAAATGGATTTTTTGTTGGACCCTTTCAGAAAGCAATGGCTTTTTATAAGCTCTGGTAGAGCCTATCGCTCACAGTTACTAGCAAAGCATAGAGACTGACAATCGAGTACGTCACGTGAAACAAAATACCCCAGCAACAGCGATAGTGGCATCCAATTCTCAAAAAATATTAGACCCGAATAAGTGCCCTTTGATATAAACAGCAATAATTACAGTCTGCTCTCCTGTGTGACCTATAGCAGAAGTGTAGTGTCACTTCCAGAATAGAAATGATGACCTCGATCCAAACAGCCTAATGCAAATATCTTAGCCTGTATAGCTAGTTCTAAGCCAAACAAATTGTCATCGAGGCTGAAAAATAATATATTTTAGCTTAAGTTTTCCCCATATAATCCCTGTTCTACTGACTGTCCTTTTAAAGTGGGCTGAAGTAAGTAGGATTTTATTTCTTCCCCAGACATGTTTCATTTTGACCACTGGATATTGCAGTTTCAGGTGTGTCCACAGAGGATTTAATGTATAAAATTCATGAGATGATCCTTAATAAAAGGGAGAAATTTTTTTTTTTTTTTTGAGGCTCTGACCTGCTCTTTCCTGGGTAACATTTGTCATTAAAAGACAAAACTTAAATTAGTATTAAACTTATAGACTCAAGTCATCCATACATTTAAGCACTTACATAATATAAGCATATATATAAGTTCTGTTGAAGGCATGGGCCCCTTGTCAGTGCTGTGAGCAGTGTCCTTCACAAATTACAGTTTTGCTAAGGTGCTCTCATCAGCATATTCTGCACAGAAAACACTTGCAGGGCATGGCTAAATCAGAGTGTCACATAATTATATGCGTTGTATGTATTTATATATGATGTCTGTGCTTTCTATCTTTTTTCATGACACATCTTTACACCTGCTGTGGGTTATAACATCAAGGAGGAGATTGGAATCCAGGTTGCAATTTCCTAAGATTTCTCATAGAGGTTATACTGAAGTTCAAACTGCATGTAAAAAACCCAAAGTGAGAGGTGATTTTTAAAGCAATAAGGGCACTCAGAACAAGTCAGACTTTCAACACCCACATAGCACATACTTACATTGTAGGTGACCAAGTACTTAAAAGGTCTATCTCCAAGTGTTGTCAAGACTGAGGACTTGATAATCCACTCTTGCAATCTTTCTGCTCACTTCAAGGCTCTCCGGATAATTAATGTGTTGTTTTCGTACAAACACAATCTTGTAATCAGCATCTCTGAAGCCTACTGTAGTGTGATACAGCCTCAAAGCGTTTGTTTTTTTTCCCTGTGGATTTCATTATGTTAAATAATGTACTGTTAGATGAAGTCTTATCTTCTAAATTTTAAACTAATAGTTGTTCCTTCTAGCCTATCGGAAATTTATGGAGCTTTTGTAGAATGGAATTTCCTGACTGAACAAAGGAGTATACACTAAAACTAGCAAAGTCTTGTTTGCCTTGAAACAATGGAAAATGACAGTTCTTTTTATAATTGTTTAGTCTTGATAACTCTTCTGTTCTGCCACGAGACTTTGTGTTTGACGTTTTACATAAATCCCCAGCTTCTGGACTCACGTGTTTTCATTATACTCAACTTTCATTTGAAAATTAATTTTTATCCCTTGTTATTATGGACACTTCTTGGGAGATGAAGTAAGTCTGCTGTACAGGATAACCAGCCTGTACCAAGAAGCAAAAGGAAAACATTATTCAAGTTTTATTTGTTTAAAATCTTATATTTTTTGCGATTTCCCATTTCTTTATGACTAGGTTTGTTGTTTTATCTCAGTAGAGGTTGACAGCTGTGGCATTTTTAATGAAAAGTCAGCATGTATCTCGGTAGCGGGAAAAAAGTAGAACTACGTTTTTGTGCATTTCTGTACCTTTAAACAGGAAGAATCCTTTTACTTCTGTGTTAATATCTACCTTGAGAAATCAGCTAAGGAACTAACATCCCTTGTAACTGGGGCCTGTCTGATCAAGGGAATATTTGTCTATAAATGAATAAGCAGAGAAACTTGCATAGGTTGTTATGGATCCTGCTGGGTTTTTTAATAGGAAAATAATATATCAGATAATATTTTGGTGAAATTTTATTTATCTTCAAAACTCTGATTAATTTTTTTTCTTAGCTTGCTGAATCTGCCCAGTGCTTTCCTGTCAGCCCATTCCCCCCAACCCCCCCTTCTTTTTGCAGTGTCTCAGTTACAGTGTAACTGAAATCCTGGTTTGTTTGTACAACAAAACCTGATTTCCCCAGATAATTTATTCTAGGAAATGGTGATGTCTGGCACTGTTAGAGAGAGCAAGACTTTGTGTTCTGGCTAAGGGCAGGTCCAAAGGGCGTGCATGGCAGCCTTGTTATTGATTACACACTAAAGGAAAGCTGTGTCTCTGTGGCACAAGAGGCTCTAAGACCACCAGGGGACATCGGAGCAACTAATGACCGCCAAGTATTTGCTAGATCATCATTCACTGCACTGAGCGACAGGGAAGCAGAGAGAGTCTTTAGCCAATCTGCAGAAGTATTTGGAGTTGTGCTTTTTCTCTAGGACCTCCTGTGCTCGAAAGATCAGTTCTCATCACAGGGTGTTATTCCTTTGGCTGGAAAGGATTATTGCCTAGATGAAGCTCACTTAAATTAACAAGAAAGACGGAGATATAACAGCTGTTACTGACAAATGCCTCCGAAGCCCGTGCAGTTATTCTGTCAGATCTCTGCCTTGCCTTTGCCATTATACTGTACAATATCGCCAAGCTTCACAGTGTCTTTCACACACCTCCATATGGTATTGTAAAGTGAAGTCCATAAAGGAACAGACTGCGCCGTTTCTACCAACTTCACTAAACTTAATACAAGAAATGTTTCCTTCCCATAACAATGACCTTTAAATGTTAACTGCTTAAAAAAATAACATTGTCCTTTTTTAAGAAGGGGAAAATGCAATTCCTGCTGCTTGATTGTGTTACAGAACAACCATTTTGGTGCTGTGGGGCCCAATTCCTTTGCATTAAGCTTACAACAGTGTAACACTTGATTAGAAGGAATTTATTCCTAATTTATGCCAGTATGAAAGAAGGCCTTTAATTTTCCTAAGAGCTATTTCTGTTATCAGTCTTTTAAAACTTGCAGTCACATTAAATTATATTTCTAGCGTATTGTTCTTAAAATGAGTGCAGAGGTGGTGTTATCTGACTGTCATTTATACATATCTATATACATATATACAAATTAAAAATCACTACATTCTAGCTGCCTTCTTTTATTTTCACCTTTTAAACTGACTAAGCCAGCTGTGCCCTTTGGGGTCTATAAGAATGAATCATTTTTATTATTTTTGCTCTCTTAGACAGTAATTACAGAGTAGTATGCTGTCTCTGTTTTTTAATATTATGGTGCCATTTTAATCGATGGTGCAACACCATTAACTTCAGCAGAGTTACACTAGAAATGAATTTGTCCCCAGGAGGCTTTTCCAAATGTTCAGTTCTTTCCTCATGATTACCCAGAGGAACGGAGAAGAAGAAGGCAAGACAGAGGGCCCTTTGATAGGAGGAATGTAGTTCAAAGTGAAGTCTTGTTTCTGCCATTGATGGTGCTCCATATGTTCCTCATTTGGGGTGGAGGTGGGATAGACCCCGTGGAGGCACACATGCTGTGGCTGAAGGGCAGGCAGAAGTTTTTTCATAGCACATCTGGTGCACAGGTTATGTTCCTCCTCAGACGTAGGTACTGTACAAATGGGGAAAAAAAAAATAAAAAAAGAAGAAAAAAAAAGTGGGAGGAATATTCAGACACTTAAAGCCTACTTCCGTGGAACTGCTTCAAAGTCAGAAAATGGAGTAGCCGAACACTAAGATATCAAACTCATCATAATCATCAGGCTGTCTAAACTCCAACTCAGAGGCTTTTTAGATGTCAAGTAATCCTGCAAGTGGGGATGTATGAATCAGTGCTACCATGGATTGCCTATTGTAAAGATAGTTGCAAAATACAAAGGAGGTACTTGCAGAAGTTTCTAGGACTAGATTTTATTCATAGTCAATTTTCTTTTATAGTTGGATATTTAATTTTAGTTTGGGCTTATTTCTTATGTTCATATCCAGTCTAAAACATTCAAATCTGCTGCAGTATGGAAATGCCACCTTGTAAGTTAGGTACAAATTAGTAGCACCCAGTGGAGTTTAGAAGGGGAATTTAGAGAATTTCCTCTTTGCTGTCGGGGAGCAGGGAGGGACGGGGAGCCGATGGGGTAGGGGGCCCATCCCACAGCCCCCAAGCCAAACAAGAGGGCCAAACAAGTTTGTGGGGACAAGTCCAAGACAAATCAGAAATTCAGTCCGTGGGTCACTGCCCAGACCAACAGGGTCCATGGCCAGGCACAGCACAGATGCAGCACAGCTGGATCTGAAGCCCGGCACAGCCGCGGCAGCGCTGGGCAGGGACCGAGGGCCCCGGGCTGAGCTCACACATGGTGGGACTTAAAAAAATACCTGTTGAATCTAGCTTTAGAGATGAATACAAGAGTTTTCAATACCACTATAATTGGTTATTTGCTGATCCCACTGAAGTAATTGATTTGGTTTATTACAGTTTTCATAACTCTTAAGTGTACATTTTTGAGCAAAAAATAACTAATGAGCAGTTATTCCTTTTCTTCTTCAAACATCAATTTTGAAACCTTTTAGGATGATTTAAATACGAGCCCCTGCGCCCCAGGGCAGGGCTGTGGGGGAGGCCCAGGGGGGCTGGTCATGGCAATTAAGGCCTGTCAGTGCATTCAGGGCCCTGACACACACATCTGGTAACAATTTCTAGTATGTTTGAATCAGAAACTCAGATCCTTGCAAAACCTAGGATCTAGCAGAAGGAAATGGTTATGCCTTTTTAGCAAATGTCTAGCGTTTCTCCTGAGTTGGATAGTTTATGGAGTTTGCATGTTGCATGCCAGTCAGTTGCCTCGGATACAAAGTCAAGTATTCAACCTCTAAAGAGGATACCTAGGTCTCCCATTTTAGTCCCAGAGTCTCCCTTCTCGGGATGGTGACGTTCCCCAGGCACTGAGGCTCCTTGTGTGGGACTGCCATGCCCTCTCGGAGGCCCAGGGTTGCAACCTGCCCTTGCTGCCAGCCCTGCAGATAGATGCGCAATGAGGCCCTGCTCCTGCCTGTCCTCCTGCTTCCGTGCATCAAAGCCACTGCAGATGTGTGAGCACACGTTCAGGTTCTGCTAAAAGCGAGGAAATTCAACAGCATTTCAGTGTTTTGTTCCCTCTCAAGGCTCAGGTCAGTGGAACTGGTCAAAGTAATGCTCCCTCCATTAGATGCTAAACACGGCTCCCCCCAGATGGCTTTACCAAGAAGCTGTTAGCCCAGGAATTTGTCTCCCATCTTTCTCTTCTCCTTGCACATAAGGAGAGTTCTGGAATGTTCTCTGCAGTTCCTCTTAAGGTTAAGGGCCACTAGAGAAAGCAAGGGCTGAAGTGTAGACCAGCTTTGTTCTGCTTCAAGTTTGAAGTGTCTTCTTAGTCTGAAATAATTTTTTTTAAAATTGTAAACCAGAATTTTCCTGAGATACCAATCTGTCCTGAGACCACACTGTGCTAAAGTGAAATAAGAGCCTGCGGAGAAGCCTGCAGGATTTTGCAAAGCTGGACTGAGCAGTCTGCTCCTTGCTCTGACATTGCCTCGCTACTGGCGTGCAGTGCCCTGTGCATCCTTTCGTTGTCCCTTGCCCTACACAAAATCGGGAAACTCTTTGGGCAGAGACTATCTTTTAATTTTAGGTTTGTGCTGTGCTGGGGCTGGTCCTTGTCTGGGGGTCTAGGTCACCACTACTCCTACCAGTAATAACTCTCCTTCCTGTTCCTAACTTAGGACTGGAGATCATTCTTTCCAGCAGACAAGGGTTCCTAATCTTTTAGCAGATTAGACTGTGGCTGCCACCCCTCTGCCTCCCCTCCTGCCCTCCCGAGACCTCTGCCTCAGATGTTGAGAGGCACAGTGTCCTTGCCAGCCCCAGCACTGCTGTAACTCCTTCTCCATCTTTGCCTTGGGCTCCTGCAGTGGTTTCCTTTCCTGGAACCTTTCCATGGTGCCGCTTGTTCCCGTGGCCCTGCTCACCCTCCCAATTTAAGGTCTCTCTCTTCACCACTTTCTTGAGTTGTGGCTGTCTCTTTCCTATCCCTGTGCCACCTGCAGAAGTCATGCTGTGGTGGCAACCAGCTGCCTGGTGTGGTAGTGCTCAGCTGAACGCTGCTTTCTAATGTTGGCTGGGAACCAGTGCAGAAGAACATGCCGACTGCTCAACAGTCTAAACTTAAAAAAATATAGAGGTGTTATCTTGGAAAATGCAAAGTTGTGATGGAGCCTCTGATGGAGGCTTATTAAAAACAAGCTCAGAAAATCTCACATATAAATGAAAACCGCACAGTAATTTTTGGTGATGCGTTGAATGTGATTGTTTCATATTATGCTATGGCTGCTCATTTTAAGAATAATACACAGTTATTTTCTTAGTCTTAAATGCTGCTGTGGGGGTATCACAAACTTCGTGAGTAAAAACTTTAATTAAAAAGCAAACGTTAATCTCCAAGCAGTAGCATCTGCAGCATATTGCAAGATAAGACTTTGCCAACCTGAAAAACTAAGCAAGATTCTAATTAAATCAGGGAAAAAAAATTATGAACTAGATATATGTTTTATTTAAGGATGGCAGTTACATAAGATATCAAAGATCTCATGGTTGCTATCTGATGGGAAATGTTGCTGCCAGATCTCACAGACTATTTCCAGGGAGAGAAATCCTTGTTCCTCTGATTCCAAGTACTGTTGTGATTTTGCCTTCAGCGGGGTCAGGACTTTGCCGTGGCTCTCCGTTTGACTCGGAAGTCACATCGGTCCTGTTGAAAGCTGCAGATGATCCAGCAATGAAGCAATGTGTCAGCATGGTATGAGGAAACACTGCACTGCGAGTGCTGCCATCTTTCCAGCGAGGCACAAATACAAAGTCCTGACTATTTATGGTTATTAAAGGTCCCAGTGCACCTTTTGAAAAGTAAGGCTCTTAATCCCTGAGTGCTGGCCAAAATCTATTTTCAGTGATGCCACTCTGGCTATCAGCATTTCCTATATTGTTCCAGATGGAGATAGTGTTGGCCATTGCATCCTGTTCCAAACTGCGCACTGGGCTCTCTGTTTTGGAACAGCTGATATTTTCCAGAAACAGCCATGCTGCAGTGGTGTGTGAAGTGATCTCTATATATCCCTCACTTGTCTCACAGGAATGGAATGAGGATTAATCAATTATGACCGAACCATGATCCCAGTGAAGTCAAAAGAAGGGTTTTTTCCATTGGCATCATGGGGGCCAGGGTTGCATTCTGTGTAGATATCGTTGTTTTGAGATACGTGCACATAAAAACAAATGAAAATGCAAAGCATTGCCTTGTTGAAGGTGTCTGTGCAGTGAGAATTCCTTTAGCTGGAGAGGAGAATGCATTTTAAAGGCTGTTTGCTCAAGAGTCTAGTTACTTGGCACAACAGGCGTTATTGTGCATGAGGAAATTCTGGTTTGTTGGATGTGGCTTTGAGCATGCGGTGTTGGCTGGCTGGCATTTGTGGCTTTGCATGTCCTATGCATTCAAAACATGCTTTGTTACACTTTCAGGGCCGGGTCCTGGTCTTTTCCCACTGCAGCTGATGGTGTGGAATTGTATCTCAGAAGCCATGTTCTTAAAACCATTAATAATTCAGCTTTAAATATTGGAAGAAAGTTGAATACTGAGTAACAATAGCTGCAGGTTATTCTCTTTGACCAAATATTAATTCTTCTGTGCAAACAGAGGATCTAAAAAAGAACAACTCCAGCTAGATTTGTAAAAGCCTGCAAAGATATTTACTGCTTAGATCTTCTGTCACATGCCACTTACGATGTCACATTTCAAATTGTAAATCAATTTACAAGTTGGACAAGTGATATCACTGAAAAACATTTTTGCAGGATCACCTATCTTCTTCCATGCAAATATAATAATAGTACACCTCTCATGCAAATATAGGCAAGAGTGGTCATGGACTATTTTGGGAAAAGCGTACTCACCAGATGGTCATAGAGAGAATATTCAGTCAGCCACTGAGGAGCAGAAGAACAGTAATAAATATTATTAAGGGTGGGTATGGATGAAGATTAGCCTATTCCTGCAGGAAAACTATCAAATTAAACTTAGAAAAATGTTGGTACATACATAACATAAATCATGTGCTCTTCTGCAAATGAACAGTAAATGAAAAATAGAGGATATGTGTCATCCATGCTTTATAGCCTTGACTTAATTTTCTCAAGTACGTAGAAAAAGGTTTTGATGTGTGTATGTTAATATTTCTCTATTGGCTAAAGATTAATTTAAAACAAAACACAGCTCAAAGCTTTTCTGGAAGTTGTAAGTGTTCTGCTCCATCTTCCACCAAGTCTCATGGAGTTACAATGAATTCTGTAACTGCGCGCTTAGTGTCACCTCCCATGGTAGTGTGCTGTGATCCCTCCCCTGGCTCCAAAGTCCGAACTGAACTATGTCTGAAAATCTTAATGTGATATTAATGCACGGCTGCTCTGCCTTGCCATCCTTTCAGTAATTCTTCAAAACCCAGGTAAGCACTCTGGATCTAAAGAGTGCTCCTCCAGGTGCTTGAGCTGCAAATATGTCCCTTAAATGGGGTGGGGGGTGGGGGGGGGGGTGTTAAGTATTTTCAAGTGACTAAAAATTTTGCTCTGATTTTTCAAAAAATATGGATTTTATACACCCCCCAAGGACTATGACATTTCCCCAGAAAAGTGGAATCTGTGTTTACCGTTAGATAGAGCACTTTCATAACTTCTATTAACTAGGTTTACACAAGATTGGATTTAAGAGTGTTGATAGTAAATACTTTATGAGAAGCAAAATATGGAGCTGAAAAAATCTGATTGTGTTTGTTTAACTGATTGGTAGTGTTTATATTTTTTGTCATCCAAGTATTGCTGCAGAACAAAGTTATATTAGGTAGAATTAGGAATGCAGAAGCTCCCCTTGAGCTAGTTTTACCTAGGGAAGACATGCAGCCTAAACTTGCCATCCAGTAAATTATTTTAAAATGCATTTCCTCATCAAAGTTTTCCTGGCATCTTTGTGGGAGCTGCATTGTCGTTGTTCTTTTGTCAAATAACTATTTTTTACTTTTCCAGATTTTAATTATTAGTGTCATAAAAAGAGAAAAATTTCTGCATGATTTGTGGCCTTCTGGCTTCACTTTTATTATTGATTAATTATTGTAGTTTAGCAGGACCTAGACATAAGGACTGGTATAAGTCAAGGTTTTTAACTTAATTTGAAAATGGTATAAATTAAGTCTAATAGGGTTTTTTGGTTTTGGTTTTTTCTAATGCATTTTGGAAGCATAAAAATATTATCCCACTTCTTAAATGCATCTTAATTGCTTTCCATAGGACAGTCTGCAGGGTGAAAAACTCAACACTTTTTTCAGAGGATGGTGCAAAATACAGCTTTTGTGGTGACAAATAGTTTCCTTCACAAATGAAAGTTATCCCTGTCTGTGAAAGACATAGCTGGGTACTTCCAACTTCATATCTCTGAGCCAGGTCTGGCTTCTGTGAACTCAAGATAATCTCCACATTTGAGAAATTTTGTGCTGTGGTGCCACTCGTGTCCTTATGACCTTTAGTGAGAGTTTTGGGGTGCTCACCACTATACCTCAACCATCAGGTCTTGTAAATAGGCTTGAAATCCCATGTGGCTTCATTCCCACCTGGCACTCTGTACTGCTCGATCCTTTGAGAAATTCATCCAGGCAAGGGATCCAGACACCTCTGCCCACAAGGAAACATACGAGCCTTTATCGAGCCATCGTACATTCATGTAAATCAATCAGACCTCCAGTGTACCCAGGAGATTTCTTCCTTTTCCAGTTAGGCAGGCAAGGAGCTGATTAAGGGACAAAGTCCACCAATGAGTAAGGTATAGAGAAACACAAAGAATGAGGTATTTTGCACCAGTCTGAAGTACAAATTCCCTCTCTTTCCTTCTGCCATACCCGTCCCCCATCCCCACATGTCCCTGATTACACTCTGAAATTGTACCCACCGCTGGAGAAAGTCAGGTGAAAGGCAGCAAAATTCAGTTTTACTTATGCCACTTGAGCTGGCTCTGGTCTCACGGGCAGGATTAGTTCTACGCACGACGCAGGACCACAGCGGAGTCCCAGGCTCAGCAACGATCCCTTGGCCCCGCAGCCCCCTTGGAGGCCAGACCCCTTCCTGCTGCAGGAGAGCTGGCCACAATGAGCCTGGGGGGGTCTTTCTCCACCTCCCCTCTTCCCTATCCCCCCAGCCCCTCGCCCGGCTCGCTGACCGGCACCCACACCAGACATTGTTCGTGCACCGTAGAGCCCAACGCAGCCAGTATAGCGGAATGGGCTAATTAAAAAGGCAGCATTTAAAATGCCAGACTGTGGTTGCTTAGAAATGTAATCCAACTTTGGTATTATTTTCGAGCTTAGATTTTTGAATCCAAAATTCCATGTGACGGAAGAGATGGGTATTTAAACAGATGTCTGCAATTTCTTTAAAAAATAGAGATTGAGTTACAGATGGTAGAAAGGGCCTGAGAATTAAAAACTCCTGAGCTACAAGAAAATTTACATGTGAGCAAAATGTTTTGCTGAAATGAATGGTCGTGCAATTCTGCATGTTTGAAAATTAAGGTTCTTTCACCAAAAAAGTTAGTATCTTTTCCCTTTCATATTATCTGCTTCTCTAGTAGTAACCTTGGCTGTCACTATCATCGTCACAGCCAAGTCGCAATATGAGGGTCCTGTTTCTAACAGACAAGGCATATAGTTCTTTTCTTCTCCTATCTCTTGTACAATTTGGCTTGTCAGGATCAAAATTTTTGATCTGAGTTAGTTTAAAAGAAAACTAATCTACCTGATCTGTATAACCGGTGCCTGATTGCTCTAACTTCCATTTTATAAATCACAAATTAATGGAATTTTGTGATGTAAGCCTGGAAGGAAACTGGAGTCATCATCTGTACTTGCAGATGAAATGGATTATTTTTTTTCTTATTTTCGGGATTTAAAAAGAAAATGACCAAAATAAACTTTGAGTAAAAAAGCTGATAACTTCTATGAAATGCAAAGCACCGCGTATTGGAAGGGAAAAACTGAACATAGCTTTATGAAGATCTCCACTCATGCATATGTGCTCAAAAAACCAGCAGTATTAGGATGTATATGAAACAAGTACGTAGACTCAAATACAAGCTGTAAGGAGACTTTTATTTGCAGTACTTCTCACCTACTCTGCAGAGTTCCAGTTTGTCCATTGCAAAACCAGTTCAAATTAACATGATTTCAGAGAAGAGCAGCAAGACCCAGTAGGTGCAGAAGAAAGCTGTCACGTGAAGAGTGAGCAACCTTATTTACTTTACATTGGAGTGGACATAATCAAAGGGTCTACATCAATGAAAACATTGAGAACAAGAATTGGGAGTATCTGTTTTCTTAATCTTACTTTGTAAGTACGAAGAAATAGGTCTGTTAAAGGAACGAGGTTTGCTCCAAGTATGGGACCACCTTTGCGAATGTTCAGGTTCAGAGTGCACTCCTGGGTGTGTCCCAGGCTGGATTTCTAGCAGACCAAAGTATAGAAGAGGATCTGCCTAGAGGATCTGTCCCAAATTGTTTATTAATGGTGACAGATGCTCTCTGACTAGGCCAGTATTATTAGAAATCCATCAGCCTCTTACAATTTTTCAGCCTTCAGCACTGTGCTGGGTACTCACATTCAGGGGTGGGAGACCTGTGGTGGCTGGCAGGGCGTTATTCTCATCTTGCTGGCTTTCTTTACGTGCCTATGTATTTTCTCTCTAAAATCTTATTTAATATTATTTTTCATTAGCTGTGTATTTGTCTTCATTGAGAAGGCAGTGTATAACACAATGTGACGATGCACGCTCTTTGCATTTACATAAAAATCTCCTTTGAACTGATATTTTACAGGACAACTTTTTGAAAGTGAAGTAGAAACCGCTTGTGTACCTTATATTACTCCACTTCGACAGGAGCTTCCTGGCACTAAGTAATTATACATGTAAGAATAAACTGCAAAGAATAATAAGAGAATGTTCAACCTACTCATTTAAAGAGATTGACAAAATGCTTTTAAATGGGCTTCTCCTTTTTTTTTTTCCCCACTTTTAAAGACACAGAAAGTAGTCCTACATGATTGTTCTGGGATTATTTTGGTTTATTTCTGGAGGAGAGTCGAGAGGAAAACTACTTTTACCTTAGAAATCGCATGTCTTACTGGAGGACTTGTTGAAGGTCTCAGATGTTTATTGTGAGCTCTGACATTTTAATTGAAAGGACAGGAATGTTGATTTTTTTAAAAAAATAGATCCTTTGTCCATATTGTTTGTTAGATATTGGATTAAGTAGGTTTTAACAACAAAAATTGTTAATCAGAGTGTTTTCAACAGTCTGACTTAAAATCCTTTCTCAGATGCTCATCTTTAAAATTTTATATCCAGTGATATAATAACTACATTAATTCTCCATTTGTCAAGGGATTTTGAAAACTAATTCTCTGTTTCAAATGTAAAATCAAGAATTTCCCAAAGCTTTTTTGGTTAAACTCCTGGATAACACAAAGCTTGAAAATGGTTGGTTATTTGTCAAAGGAAAAAAAAAAAAAAAAAAAAAAAAAGGGAAATGGCACAATTCTGTTGGAGTAAAAAAATGCAAATTTCATCAGTCTAGTTGGAAAAAAGAGAAAATCACAGTATTGAATATTTTATTTAATACTATCTGCCATGGGAGAAGACTACCTTGAAGTATAATAATTGAAAAGGACTAAACAGCAGGTTTTCTGAAATAAAATTATATCTAAAATAAAAGAGTGGCAAAAGATGACAATTGTGAAAGCCAAACAAAAGGAGAGAACAGAAACACTGAGAAAGAGGAAGAGATTGGTGAGCTCTTTGCTTTTTAGACTGCAGACTGGGTACATACTCCTGATTGCTAGATCAGTTTTCTGACAAGGATATTCACCCTGTATCTAGGAATAAAAAAATTATATTGTTAGAAGGCCTGTGGGAATAGAAGAAATTTCTTATCTAAAGAAGTTACATATATTTACAGAATGTGGGTATTTTTATTGCTCAGCTTGAATCATACTGAGGGTTCCTGTGCCTTCAGTATTTTGAATCTTCCTAACCATGCCACAGTAATAAGAGCACACTTGTGAATACTAAATAAGGACTGAATTACCATCACGTATACATCCTGCATCACAGCCAAATCGGAAATGAAATATCACATCACATATGAAAGCTGAAGAACTGATTAATTTTGATAGCATATTTATAGTTCTCATTTACAGAGAACTCAAAATACTTTAAGAAAATGGAATATAAATTATACTAAAATAATGTAAATAAATGGGAAATATACATGAAATAGGACTCTTTGTGATGGTGGCGGAGTTCAAGATGTCAAGAACTGTCTGTAGAGCGATCGCTTCATTCAATATTGATAATTGATCAATTGAAGTTAAACGTTTTGCATGAGATCTGGGCCTCATTCAAATCCATGGGACTTTTACCATTGAGTTAAATGGAGGACAGGACTTCAACCTCCTTTTGGCAGAGATAAGAGGACAACAACAGTGTGCCATGCTTCAGAAAGAGGAATATCTCATCCATTTGGAAGAACAGAGGGAATTTCAGATGAAGGGAGTGCACTTAAAGAAACCCCAATATAAGCAGAAAACTGGATTAACTCGCTGTCCACCAGACCAAATGCCTCAGGGTCCTTGAGAAATGGGACCACAACTCCATCTCTTCTAGAAGACAGTTCTGAAAAGAGCATGAATCAAATGGGAAGACCTTATGAACAAAAGTAATATACAAAATTTTGTATCATGCAAACTTCACAGCCAATTTTGCTTCCATAAGCTCAAGCTTTTTTATAATTGGGGATGAAAATACACTCTTGAATGCAGGATTGAAAAAGATTAAAACATGAGAAAATGCTAAGGCAACTGCAGTTCCAATTTTCATCTTAGCATGACACATGTAGTAAATGCATTACCCCATTTTGATCCAATTCCATTAGATATTTGTAAGTCACATACAGTGCTTGTTCATAAAACACAGCTTTCAGATGCTCACCAAAATGAACAAATTAATCAGAGAGGACTAAGACAACCTCCCTCTGATGAATGGAGTATGTAATTTAACAAAATGAAGTAAATGATGTAAAAATCAGTGAGATAAAATCATCAGATTTATGGTGGGAGTTTTTTCCAAGATTGCTAGGCTGCTATTTTTTCCCCTGAGAGAACGCTACCCCTTGCTGTTTCCCCAAGAAGAGAGGAATGAACATATCAAAGCAATATTCAGGGCTGCAGCCCATTGTGAACACAAAAAGATTGTGACTTTTGCCATGCCTGTCCTGGAGGAAACGGAATCTTGCCTTCAGCTGGCGGAACGGGACATGGGAAGTCCTTAGACATCAGTGATTAGGTAAGGAGTTAAGTCTCCTTCAACATCCACAGTAACCATCTAACCATGGTAAAGAGAGCAGGTTTGTTGGAATGGTGTCATCCCACAGCCTCTTGTAAACATCTGTGTAATTCACCCTGCTTTTTTTCCCCACGGCATGGACTTTATTTGAGTGTATGGGATTGAAATTCCATTTTGGTGTTCCAGACATCAGGAAATAGTTGTCTGTCAGACTGGGAGACAGTTTCATTGTCCATAGCTGGACACACTGGAAGGTGTTAGGTTGCTGCTTAAGTTTTCCTGTGAGGTCCCCAGGTAATACTGGAGACAATCCCAGTTATTACACACAAAGATAAAGCAAGCAAACATAAAGCCTTTCCCACAACTTCTAAACTTTTTTTGAAAGAAAGCATAAATCAACATGAGATTAAAAAAAAAAAAAAAAGATGAAAATAATCACTCTCGATGGCAGGGTATTAATTATAACTTTGTGTGGGAGAAGTTAAAATCCTCTCTTATGTGTGAATCGGGCATCTTTTCCCCACAAAAGAATAACCGTGTCTGTGTAGCACAGTCCTACGAATACCCAAACAAGCAGGTCCATGGCTTTCCTATGGATTTGTGTCCTGTGATTGCCTATCGGATGTCAGGGTGGTTGGGCAGCTGTAACACAGCTCTTCCACACTGGGGCAATTTTTCCTTCCATGGAAAGGAATCATCCCTCTCTTTGTTTTCATAAATCCTACAGGGAAATGATAGCTTTGGGAGCATGCCAGGCACAGATTTGCAGGGGGGCTGAGGAGGACTAAAAGAGGGGCAGTCCTCCTGATGCAATTTGGACTCCTGGGTTGAGCAGCAGGCTGGTGGCCAGATCAGGACTGTGGGGCCGAGTCTGCCAGGGCCGATTGCCCAAATGTGGCTGAAATTGCCCAGTGGCTCGAAAGCTCTTTGACACGGCACGCACACACGGTGCTCCCTTCCTTTCCCTGCGAAAACGGATTCAGACCGTGAAAAGACGTGGGGAGGGCTTGATGGTGGGAGAGAATCGCCCGCGTTTCACACGGCATCTCTCGGCGGTGACATCGCCTCGGGGTCGGAAGGGCACCCCCGGGATCCGCTCTCGGGAGCCGGGGTTAGCGGCGGGGCGCGTTCCCGCTGCGGGACAAGGCGGTCTGGGCACAGCCGGTCCCGGGACAGCCCGTCGGGAAGCAGCCGGTCTCCCGGGGAAGCCGATCCCGGGAGGAGCTTGTCCAGGACCGCCGGGGCTTCACGGCAGCGGGCGGGGCGGCTCGGGGGACACCCCCACAACTTCACCCGAAGTTTTCTCGCCGCACCGTCCCCGGCAGGTCGCGCCCCCACCACCCCCCCGGCGCGGGCACCGGGGGGACGAGGTGCTGAAGCCTCCCGCCGGAGCTTCTCGCTCCCTACCCGGGAGCAGGATTACTCTCGCCGCCGCCGCCGCCGCCGCCGCCTGCCCGGACCCGGGGCGGGGAGCGGAGGGGCCCCGGGGGCGCGCCCCGCCGCCCCGCCCCGCTCCGCCCCGCCGCCCCCGCGCTGCCGCCTCGCAGGGCGGCGGGTGCCGCGGGAGGCTGCTCGGTGCCGCCGCCGCCCGGGAGGGAGGTTATGTAAGGGGGGAGGGAGGCGGCGGGAGGAGGAGCAGGACGCCTCGCCGCCGCCGTGCAGCCGTGCAGCCGCAGCCAGCCGGGGCCGGTACCGGGGCGGCCGCATGTGCGAAGTGGGGACGCGGCCGCCGCTGGCCGCCGAGCGCGGGGAGCCGCCCGGGGGTGCCGCCGCCGCCGCAGCCGAAAGGTGCCGAGACATGGGGTGAGTCCGCCGGGCCCCGGCCACGCGTGGGCGCCGCGTCCCGTCCCGCCCCGACCCATGCGTGGGTGCCGCCTCCGCCGCCCCGGCCCCGCGCCCCGACCCACGCGTGGGCGCCGCCTCCCGCCCCGGCCCCGCCGCAGGTGCGCCCGGCCGCCGCGAAACGCTGGGAGACCCCGGGTGCCCTGTGAGCGCTCCCCAAAACCGGCCTTTTATAACGCAATTACTCGTTTACCGCCCGCTCGGAGCGGCGGCGGGGAGGCTCCCGCCCGAGCCACCGGCGGAGCGGGCACGCAGCGGAGGAAAAACACCCCCGGCACGTTACCGGTGGCAAAATCCCCACTGGAATAAGCGGGGAGGAGCTGGGGGTGTCGCGGCCCGGGGGAGACTGGTGCGGGGCCGGGGGGTCCGGTCCCTCGCCGGGAAGCTGCGGGATGTGCGCGCCGGTGTGAGCAGGGAGTTCATTGTCAGATGGTTCATGCTCTGGTTCAGCGAGAGCTCTCGGCTGCTGGAGGCACACAATAAACTTGCCAGAACTGTGCCAGTTGTTCCTTAATTTGTGTAAATATTCCCCCCTCCTTTTTTTTTTTTTAACATACAAGAAGTGTCTGCTCACATGTGATGGCCTCTTGGAGAATTCATCTTGATCTTTCCAAAAATCAGTCCTGCATTTTTCCTATTCTATAACTTTAATGGGGACAAAAGCCGACTGCTGGCGTTAAAGCAGTTTGTGAACTAAATATCAGGAAACAGAGGTTAACGTTGTGCTTTTGGCTTGACCTATATATAGGTTTGAGATCCTCTCGACCAGAATGTCTTGGGGGATTCCAAACCCCCACGTTTAATTTGCTTTATTTTTATCCTATTATGTTCTCTTACACCTTTTCTCTTCCTTGCCTCTCCTCACCCCCCTGTGGCAAGGAATCATTCTCCGGCTTCTGAGCTTCCTCACGCAGCTTCCAACTACGCAAACTCACACTATAGATTTGTTTATTATTGTCAAAGTGATCTAATTTGAGACAACATAGATAAATAATGAATTAAAATGACATGCATGTGTCTGAATTTGATACCCAGGAGTACTGAATAGAAGTACGGGGACAGAGGGAGAAATAAGATCTAAGTAAGTATCTCTATGTTTCACTTCAGGATTACAAGGGGCTCGTCTACTTCTTAATTATGTAAAGTTCCACTGGAAAATAAAACAGAAACTGTCCTTGGGGTTGGAGAGGGAAACATCAAAACCTGGCTGGAGCAGTGCTGCCCCGCTGAGTCCAGGATGGACAGAAACATCCATCCAAGGGAAACTTGCCTCAGTCATTTTCCCTGGGCATCTCTAAAGGCAAATATTTTTGTTGTCATAATTTTTAACCATTTTCATACTGGTAGATCAGTCTGGCTGAAAAGTTTAGCTGTGACTTGAAGAGAATTGAGTGGAAGAGTACGGTGGTCCCCCACCCCATTCTGTCAGTCGTAGCTCTGGGCTCGGCACGGTCCTGCTCTGCCTCCAGAGCTGTTCAAGCTGTGAAGGACTTGAAGGCTTTTGAGTGCCTTGGTTGTGCTCGTGTCTGCGCCGCTACTCGTGCTGTGTTGGGTCATGCAGACTTATACAGGTATAGGGCACGTTCACCAGTCGAGTTCAATATCCTGATTTAATGTGTTTCACTTCAAGTAAGTTATTTCAGTCTTACACCGGTGCAGGTGAGATCAAGCTCCCAGCATCATTCATTCCCAGGGTTTTGGCATGAGTTGTACATGCTCACACACTCTGTACAGAGTGCAGACAAGGTGGTTTTTTGGATGTACGTTTTGCCCATGTCTCACATCAGCTTGCCATTCACCTTTCTGATACAGGGAACCTGGAAGTGTGTTTGTGATAGTGGTATTGCAGCCGTGGCTCAGCGCGTATGACACAGGAGCAAACCCCCAGGTTCCATCTCTGCTGGCAAATCCTTCACCTCAGCATGCTCCAGCTTTTCCTTCTGTGAAATGGGCACCTCTGTACTCATCTGTCTTTGTGAAGCATGTTGTGATCAGAGCTCAGTCTTTCTTGAAAGAATTTATTTTGCCCCAGGCATTCCAGTGGGATTTGCTTCCTGGGCACGTTTTGATGTCACGTACGGGGCATGTTCTCACAGAGATTGTGACAGTGACTTGACTCTTAGCTCTTATAATATTATTTTTTTTCCCCATTCCTGGGGGTGACCATTGGTAATGATTCATTTAAATGCTGCCTATGGATTTGGCAGTGACTGATGGTGCTATGAAACCCGATATAGCTACTTGAGCTCAGCAAAGCTATTTAAATTGCTTATTAGCTGTGAGCTGAGCTATTTAAACTGTTGTTTTAGTTCAACTTACTAGGCAGCAAGGTAGTGTCAACTTTTACAAAAGCAATTTACATGTTTTTTTTTTTAAAAAATATGCCTGTAACTCAGGGCATGTGAAAACAATGTTGGGGGGGGGGAAGTGTCTAGGCAAAAAAAAAACAAAACAAAACAAAACCTGCTTCAGTGTTCATTAAAGTCAATGCGAAGGTTTCTGCTGGCTGAAAACCATTGTCTTTGGGTTAAGCCATTGTTAAGAATCTCCCTGGAAAAATGCTTACTTTAAAAGAAACAAATCTTTTCCTAAATCACCACTTTCTTCTACCCAGCATATCTAATAACTGCCGTTACCTCAGCAGTCTCAGAGCTTAAACTTTAGCTATATGAAAGCCACAGTGTAACACATTCCCAGCTGTAGAAATCTTTGTGTGAAAATACCACCTGATTTGTCTCCTGGTGTCGCAAGCCAAGGGCTAACACAACCCGGAAAATGGCTCGCTTGTCTATGGCTCTGACTTTAGCAAGCTGTACTTACTTACCTAATAGCCATGATCCGATTCAATTTGAGCTCAGTTTAAGTGGTCTAAGCTAACTTTCCAGTTATAAAGATGCTTCAGTTTTAGTTATTAGATGATTTAAGGAGGTATTGGCTAGCTGCTTCCTCTGTGCTTACATTCTTTCATTGTTTTCATTTCTTTAGTATCTTTGTTTTTCCTTATCAGTCTGTTACAAAGTATTTCTTGTTATTGAGGCATGTGACAAGTATCCAGTTTGATTGGACCTGTAAATCACTTCACTGCTGCTGAAGCTGTTATTTATATTATCTATTGGATTAAAACTCAACTAATTTAAATACCCTCTAGCAATAAAATTGAGTTTCAAATCTGGTTTATAAATCATATCAAAATGAAAATCAGGCCTCCGAGTGTAAGAAATTATTGCAGAAAGCTGTATACCAAGGTAAAATGTGTGCTACGCAGGTTAATGATGAACTAGCTGATCGCACACGTTTCTTTTGGCTGATATGACATGTGCTGCTTTGTCAGGGGCTGATGTGGTAAATTAACCCTGGCTGGCTGGATCCATCCGTACCTCCCCCAGGTGGGCTTTGAGTCCTCGCCTTCCTCCAGGAAGGTGGGAAAAGGCGAGTTTCCAAGCTTGGATCAAGCGATGAAGTAACCTCATCTTAAGGAGACTGGACTCGTCAGCAAGACTTGGCCTCTCCTGTAATATTTTCATGAAAAGGTGCAGTTGAGGACCTGGATTTCTGAGACTAATCATATGTAATGTTTTTATTATGCAGTGACATTTCAGAGCAGCAGGAAAGTCTGCCTTGCACTTCCCCCTTCTGCTGTTAGCAATAGTAACGTCCATCGGCCAACATACGGCTTTATTTGGGGAGTAAAAGGCAAACAAATGGGAAGATGAGGAAAGAAGGCGGTGAAGGAAGCAGATGATCTGATGAAGCTAGTGTTATAGGAAGACATTAATTTTGGACGATGTTCAAGCTGGCCTTTCCCGGTACCAGCAGTACTTTAGATACCATGGTGATAAGCTTCGCCTAAGAAGCTCCGTAGCGGGGGATAGCGTGTTGCAGAGGAAATTCACCTTGGCTGTCGTCCAGCTCCCGCTGACATCCACAGGAGTCTCGCACCAGCTCCCTCCAAAGTTTGGCTAAGCCATCTGTCCACGAGGAAAGGGGACATCCTGGGACCCCGGGAGTGGCGGGCAGATAACAGTACCCGGCTCTTGCTGGAAAGCCAGTGTCCTTCAAAGCAGGGCAGGGATGAGTGTATGCCCAAACGCAGCTCAGTTGGTACTGTGAGCTCAGGGACTTTTTTCTGAGGTTTTTAAGGCCAGCAGCTTCAGTTCAGTTCCTAGCATAGCCCAGGGGGGCAGATTATATCAGGTATCATCCAACTGGTGATTGTGTTGATGTTCAAGGAAAGGGACTGAGATTTGATAGATGCTGTTAATCTCATGATTTTTTTTGAAGCAGCTGGCTGGGGATGCTTGAATTTTCACAGCCCTGGTTCCTTATGTAGCTATTCTCATTTTGCAGAGTGGGTATAAACGGCTGCTGCTCTGAGAATTCGGTATTTCTGTGTACCGATATAGGTGTCTGTACAAGATCCAGTGGTAAAGTCAGGTTCAGAGAACTTTAAGTTCTGGAGCAGTACGTTGAGTTCACTGAAATGGATGGGAAAACTCAGCTGACCTCAACAATATGTATAAAACCTGTTATATGTAGTTCCTTTCTTATATTTAACACAATAAGATTAGAGAGGCAGGAAACTTGGGGGGAAGAAGGAAAAAAAAAAAAAAAGAAGAAGAAATAGCTAGATGGTCATAAAGATTTGTGTATGCTTAGGATTTTGGTGTGGTTGCATTCAGGTGAGCGAGCAAACCTGTGACATGGGAGTGTTCTACCCAAGTCTGTCGTTGGGTGAGAGCCCTTGTCTCCTCTCACGAGTGAGAGGAATTTGTAACATTGCAGATGCACATAACTGAATTTGAGCAAAAAATCTCCTGTGTGAATAAGCTCCAAGGAGAACATGGGATTGGGAGAAATTACAAAACAAGCTAATAAGAGTAGCAGAAAGAAATGATGAAGGAATGATTGGCATGAAAGACACAGCGGGTTAAGAAAAACATCATAGGGTCTGCTAGAGCGAAGTTCAGCAAACTGCAATAGGAAGAATCTGCCAGTACCACAACTAGTTTGAGTGCCCTGGTGCAAATTTCACCAAAATTTGCTCACATAGGCAATGCTGTAGAAAGAGTGACCAGAAAGAAAACTTAATGCTAAGAGTGATCATAATCAAGTTTCTTTCAGCTACTAGCCTAATTAATAACAACTGTTAATTTGATTATTACTTGAGAAAAAAACTTATAAATAAAATATTCTCCCCAAAGTTGGGATGTCCCTCAAGCTCTTCTTTCTATTTGAAAAGAGGATGGTGAGTAGGTCTCCTAATAAAAAAGGCATCACTTGAAATGTTAAAAAGAATTATTTGATGTTCAGTTGCTTTAAACCAAAAGTAGTTTTAATTGGTTCAAGATCTGACAAAGTGTCTTAAACTGTTCAACCATATTCCCAGCATGACTGAAACGCGCAGAGAGGAGCAATGAGTTTGGTGAGAACCCAAGAGCAACGGCATCAGCCTGGTTTTGCATCTAGGTTTTTCTGTAGTGCTGTGTATTCATTTTATTCATTCGGCTCTATTAATGCAGTGCCTACAATAAATAGCCTCACCCATGAACATATATTTAAGGACGCGTAAGCATTTTGATTCAGCTGTTGGTTTTCCTGTTGACTTTGTGATAGGGCGTGTGCAGAGTGGGAAGGTCCTCGGTCCTGAAGGTTGCTACATGGTCGAATCTCTGCTTGCTTTCACCTTGAATGCTGTCCGTTGTGTTTGTGCACTTTGTGCACCGCAAATACAGCGTGTACTTGTTTATACTGTGTTTTGGTCATGTCTCTTTAGGATGTAAATTTGCTTAGGGGAACATATTTCAACTGTGTTTCTGTGATAATTCAGCTGTACACTGTAAATAGCTGACAATCCTGTTATTAAACCTCAGAATGTGACAAGGGCACTGCCTTCCACCGAAGACAGGAAGCATTTAAGCTTGAGCATTAAAGAAGCACTTTTCATGGCAAGAGCAATTAGGCAGGGAATAGACCATTAGTATCAGGGAAGGTTACTGCTGCGCCATAGCCACGCAGCACCCAGCACAGGTTAGAGACGGCGTGAGTAGGGGTTGTGTAATATGTACTCATGCGAAATGTACAAGATGAGATTGGATGATGCAGTTGATCTTTGATCATATTTTTGATGACACATCCTAGCTGCTCTCTGCCTGTTTGTAAGAGAAAAATCTGCCCGCTGCTGCTGGCTTGGATGCTCCGTGCTTAGCTCATGTGTGACACGGGTAGCTGGCTGCTTACTCCTCATTGACGTAGCAACTATTAGAGGCTAATGGGCCCTCTTGCATCACTTGGAAATGATTCGTAATGGTAATTTTGCCACTAGGGTCAGGATTAAAATGAAGATAATATTTTTAAATAATTGATGTTTGAGGCGTTTTAGGATTTGTTTAAAAAAAAAAAAAAAAAAAAGATATCGCAGGATGACATCACCAAGTGGGACAGCCTGCTTAATGACTCATAGGGGAGCAGGAGGCTCTGCTGTGTAGGTGTTTTAGGATTTGTGGGCTTCATGTTGAACGCTGGCAAGACTGGGAGCTTTAGCTGCAAAACAACTGTGGCTTTATCGTGGAGAAGAGAGAACAGATTTGACACAGGGGAAAGAGGGCCTGGCAATGGAGGTGTGAGCAGAAGTGACTGCAGGTTACTGTGCAAAGCTTGTTCACTTCAGTGGCAACGCATCCTCCTTTCCTGCCTCCCACACGCACACTAGTCTGATTTTATTTATTTGACGTGGCTTATCAAAATGCAAGATTGTAAGAATTTCTGGAGTGACAAACTGTTTTCTTTCTGCCTGGAAGTTTCAGTGCAGCCTACAGGATTTAGAAACTTGAACCTTGCTGCAATTCAAAAAGAAATTTTCTGTAGAAGTTGCATTCTTCTGTCTACAGATCAAGGGTCCTGAGAGAGCCCTCCAGAGCAGCTAGGTGTTGTTCCCTGTTAGCATTTGCATTATAAATAGAAGTCCTGCAACTGCTTTCTTATCAGGCGAGGCTTAGTACATCGGTGCAGCAAGACAGCAAAGGCCTCTTTGGAATATGTCTAAAAATATGTAGCCAGCTTGTACGATATTTTTTCCTAAAGCTACTTCTAGTTGAACTGAGGATCCTTCCTTGTGGACTGTGAAATGGTGTGTATGAGTAATTACTGTATAAATACTTGTTGTTTGCCTGTGCTTAACGCTTTGCAGTAGATCCTCATCGGGCATGGAACGCTGTATTTTAGGGAGGGGGAAAAAATATAAAATTTAAATCATGCATGGCTCTGAAGGGGAAATATCAATTTTATTATGTGGAGGTGTGAGCATCTTACTTTCAGTATTATTACTGATTGTTTTATCCCTGGAAGAAGGGCAGGTACTGTAGTCAGAGCTGGGAGTACTCAGCAAGGCTTTTCCTTTTGAAAACATAGTACTTCAAGAGGCACGCTCTCTTCTTCATATTAATTGTGTTGCGGTGACTGACTCGAGTTCTTCACTTTCGGTGAGTTGCTCTGTAATAGGTAACAGCAACACTTTGTTGTTGCCTTTGTTTTATTCCCTGGTTTTATTGGGCTCTTGTATTCTGGCTTCCCACTATAAATCTGTTGCACACATCTAAAATGTCTCCCTGCAGTCGTTTAAGTGGGAACATGTGATCTGGTTTGTGATATTGAAAACTGTCGATGAGAGCATTTGAAAAAAAAACAAAAAACGGGAGAAATGCTCTGAGAGGAGGTGTGCAAAACGTCACCAACCAGCACTCGGGACTGCTTGGAGGATGTGTGGGTAAACTTGGGGAGAGTCTGACACCTTATTATTGTTTATTTCAGAGATGGTGATGTCTAAAGACGAGGCAGGAGGTCTGTTCTGGCAGGTAGTTCAGATGCCAGTGCAACGATGGCAACAGCGTAGTTGTACCCCAGTCTCTGCCTTGACGTCACACCACCTCTTCCATCTTTACGTAGTCCAAACCCCTGGTAGCCCCAAACCTGAAACGCTCCTCCCTCGCTTGCCCAGACAGGGCAGCCCCGAGGTGCTCGTGGGCACAACGTACACCAAGGGCACCACCACTGCCCTTGGATAGACAAGGAGGAGATAAAAGCATCTTTGGACTCTACTTATGTACGCATATAATCCAATGATTATCTCCAGCTGAGATAGGGAGAAATTTATTCTTTTATGAAACAATAAAGGAGATTTAGTTGCCTAAAACTTTATAGCACACAGGTGAATAAGAGCTCTCTCTTCTCATGATTATCTTATTTTGTGTTTGACAGCTGTTTGTCACGTAGGTAGTCCATTAGAGGAAATAGCTGATTTACTATTGTCTGTTGTTTATAGAGGTGGTCATTATAAACTTGTATTTAAGGGATCATCTAAAAATGCTGATACATAAAAATGAGTCTAATTTGATTTATAGTTGTTTTCAAGACGAGCAGAAACTGACTTGACTGAGAACAGGGATCTGACACTTTGCTACACCCACCCAAATTCAAGGAAATTCAGTGAAAAGCTTGAATCACTAATCTCAGTTACAACGAAACACAATAGCTGCAGAATGACGGTCAGATCCCACGCTGGAGAAAGGGAGCTGTTGGTTTGGGAGTTATTTGGGGTAGATAGGGAGGCTGCTCGCCTCCCAGCCAGATCCAGAAGTGTGCGTGAGTCCATGCTTCCTCGGGGAGCCTCCCTTTCCCTTTCCCTTTCCCTTTCCCTTTCCCTTTCCCTTTCCCTTTCCCTTTCCCTTTCCCTTTCCCTTTCCCTTTCCCTTTCCCTTTCCCTTTCCCTTTCCCTTTCCCTTTCCCTTTCCCTTTCCCTTTCCCTTTCCCTTTCCCTTTCCCTTTCCCTTTCCCTTTCCCTTTCCCTTTCCCTTTCCCTTTCCCTTTCCCTTTCCCTTTCCCTTTCCCTCCATGCCTCTTCTACCTTCCCCTGTGCTTTGAAGCAGGGGAATGGGTGTCCATGCATAATGTGAAATTCCACTTTGTCTTATGAGAGATCTGAAGGACAAATAATGTCTTTAAAGTTTCCGTGCGATCCTCAAAGACGTTCCCCGGACAGAAAGTTATGAGCATCTGTTTTTTGAGACCTTCAAAATTTCATATTATGGAAGATGCATCAGTTTTCAAAGACTTAGTCGTACGCAGCCTGACGCTCCCAGCAATCACTCTTGCCGTGCTTTGTCTGCTCAGACTTCTCTGCAGAGCCTGTGGTTTGGGCTTCCTTCTTCAGCTGGACTGAGCTCCTCGTGAAGCCTGGGGTAAACACCTCTCATGCAGTCGGGGTTACCTGCTTTTGCCTCTACAGGAAAGGTCTGTTCTGCATTTTTCAGTCTCAGAGCAGTAATCCTGCATTTGTATTGTTCAGATCTTTGCAAGAACTTTTCTTTGTTGAGTTAGAAATTAGCACTTCAAATTCTATGGGGGAGAAGTTTCCAAAGTTTATATTTCAAGTTTAGAGTTTGGAATGGAATCAAAATATCTAATCCACTTCGCATTCCCTGTTTGGTCTTTCCTCCCTGCCTTATGAATTGGCATCCTTGTCCGTAGGGCATAGAGCAATATTGTGCGACTCTAGAAGGCTTCTCCCATGAGAAAGTAACAGTCACTGATTTGCAACACACTTTCAAATAACCGTTAAATTAGCATACGTGACGTGAGGTTGTACTGGAAAGAGTTTATGCTCGTCAACTGCTTTACAGGATGACCTCTCAATTATCAGCCAGAAGATAAAATAGACACACGATCGCTGGGAACGATTCGGGATGGTTCAGTGCTGCCTGTTATTCCTTATAAGAACGACTGATTTCCATGAGTTAAACAGGGTGGTCCAAACTTTTCACCTGGGATCCAAGTTACTTTTCCTCACTTTCTTTTCTTTTCCCGTCTCCTTTTGGCACTCCTCCTTCCCCCGCGGTGACATTGGAGCTGCTGCAGCTCCCTGCGGGGAGGACAGCCTGGCCGGTGCCTGGGGCGGCAGCAGCTCCGAGTCCGGGTCAAAGCGTTGGCTGGGGAGGCACGTGGAAAAGCACGGGGCTAGTCTGGGTTGCCTAGGGAGAAGTGGGCAACTGAAATGCTCCTTTGCTGCCTTTCAGGGGTAGAGAAGCTTCCCAAAAGAAAACTGTGTTTAGAGAGATTTGTGTGTAATAGAGGCCTTACAAGTCAAATCGATTTAAATCAGGGTGCTAAAGTGTGAACGTGCAAAAAGCATAGTAGGAATTTCTCACCAATTGGCACTTTATCCTCAGTGGTGAATGAGTACTTGATCCATTCTGCATACTAACACCAGGGACTAATTTTAGATTACAGGGACTACAAAGACTGCAGTTTCTAGCTCTTGACTTGCTATAATTTACTTACAGCAAATAGGGGAAACTGGTGCATAAACTTTTTCTCTCCAGCAAGGGAGGTGTCTGCCTCCGCTAGGAAGGAATCTCCTACATTAGTACGTAATACAAGACATGATTTTTAATCCTATTTTAAAAGAAATAAATGTTCAGAATTTTGTTCTGAAAATGAAGCAAAAAACCCTATTTGAGTTGTGTTATGTAGCTTATTATTCTAGCATAAAAGTCCATCTAGAATTTATTGAGCTGATTTTGCTCACATTTGTTTGGTATAAATAAGCAGTAACTTAGAGCAGGAGAGGATCACATCTCCTGCACGTACTCTCCCGTTGTTTTGAAGGGTAAATTCACTGCTGCATAAGTCTTATAAAAGGTTCAAAGCCCCACAGCAAAAGTATTAGTAAAGGATGCAGCCATAAGCAGGTTGGGTCATCTGGGATGCCCTGACGTATTATCCATCGAGTGCTCTGCTTGCATTGGGTGAATATGATGAGCTACCAGCTTTGTGCTGAAGTAGCACTGCAGAACTTAGCAATGGCTTATCCCGTCGGCAGTGAGCAGGATGAGCCTCTGGTCACCAGAGGCTTACAGGATAGCAGTGGGCATGGTTCTGTCCTCTCCCAGTTGATTCCTCTCTTGGGAGCAGACGTGAGGACAGCTGAATGCACATAGTACATGTATAGTCCTACTCCAAAGACCCCACTGTCCGTGGTTTGGGCAGTCGTCCACTGTATTTATGTGGGCCATGGCTGGGTATGTGGCTGCCTTTAAAAACAGGACAATAACTTCAGTGTGTTTTCAACCAGAGAGCAGGGAAGGATTTAGAAAAAAATACCAGGAAAATAAAGTACGTGTATGAGTGCTGCCTACTGACAGGGCAGCTGGCGTATCAAGCAGCAAATAGTGGCAACTAAATAAGGGCAACGCAGAATAGCTAAACTGAGGCATGTTATCCCCTGGCTATCATAGCATCGCTGTACTCCAGCTGAGGACTCAGTACACAGCCGGTTTCATCAATAACTGTGCAATACCCGCGGGCCCTCGAGCCTGCACCGGATGGGAATCCTGGGAGAGAGCCCAGCCCTGGCGTGCCAGCCCATCCAAGCTCATCGTTTTTACCCCAGTCCACGGACAAATTATTTTAGATCATCTCTTCACTTTAAACATTTTGGTAAGTGTTAATATACTTTCAGCGCTGTGGAAATAATCACCATATTGCTGTAAGATTTGCCATCTGTCCAGAGATGCTGAAATACAATTAGCCCGTGTAGTCCATTTATCAATCTATAAGTGACAATACTCACATTCCTGGCAACTTTGGCTGCTGACAGAATCAGCACTTGTATAGGCCTACCTGTCTGACCTTATTACGATCAATATATAAACGAGATGGAAAAAATTCCATTGTTCAGCTGTGGCCTTCACCCTTGACAGAAAGAAAAAGGTCTATATTGGAGTAAATGAGACTGAGGAAATGTTATGCCTTAATTTTTGTAGCACTAATTGGATTTTTATGTCTAGTAGACCTTAATTTTATAAGGCAAAGCCAAATTTACTTGCAGTCTTTCAATCAAGAAATACTAGCAGGACAGAGTATGTCACAGGGGAAAAAAATATTATTAAATCCTCTCCTTTGTATTAACTTCCAAGGCACAAAAAGCTAAATGTTAGAAACATGAGAAATGTGATCATTAGCATCATACAGGTGAGATTTTATTCTTCCAAGGTTTCTTGTTTGACTTCAGAAAAGTGAGAAGATGTCTTTTCAGCAGAATGAATAATTCTTTGAAAAAAAGGTCAAGGCCTTTTTGTTTTGAAATTACTAATGATCTGATACTATAAAGGGTCTGACTTTGGACTGCTCCTGCAGATCTAGCCCCTGGTGGGTGTCCTACCTTGGCTGCTCAGGACTGTTACCTCCTTAAAACTTGGGTTAGATTTGTAATGGCTAATGCATATCCAGAAAATAACTTGAACTTTTTATTTGTTTTTACATATTACTCGGACTCATCTTGTGTAATAAGTTGTAATAAGAATATGTGCTATGTTTTGTTTATTCTACAAATTTTCAGCCAGCCCACACTAATTTTTGAGACTCTGCTGACATGAGAATGTAATTTTTTTCCCCACGCTTATTTGCATTATAGCCCATAGTTATGGAACCTGCATTGCATGAAAAATGCTGATACTTGAAATTAAATTCTCCCATAGCCCACACCTCGTATAACCTGTACGTCGCAGAACCCACAGGGTTGGAGGCATTGGCATGCAGAAATCAGAAGTGCTGAGGGAGCAGGACTGTGGAGATCAGAGAGAGGTGGCTGTTGAGTTTCAGGAATTTCTGGGATAAGTTTCTCCCAATATTACCTGCAAATATGCGCTTTACTATGGTGTTAGCAAGTTGTAGGGGTTTAGTTTTGTGTTTTTACTGGTGCAGGGGCTTTTGTGGCAAGGGGAGTGGTGGGGTTTTTTTTGTTTTGTAGAAATTGTGTTTCTCATGAATAACCTGTTGGTTAAGTTTTTCAGATTTAGTAGTTTTTCTCTCTGAAGCTCAGGAGATTACCAGAGGATCTTCACTTTTTTTGCTGGCATTGCTGACAGCTTTTTATACCAACAAATAAATGTACATATCTGAGATCTGTACTGTAAATCTGATGGCAACAGATGGTGTTATATTTTTAAAGATTAAAGTGAATAACGTTACCTTCTAAATGTTCAAAATTTCCTTTGTATTTTTAACTTGAAGCAGAAGAAATGTGTCATTCCATGATCTTATTGGCTGCTAGTAAATACATTAGTTTCAAGAACCGTGTCCCCCAGTTCCTTAGAGAGGTGCTGCCTGTGTGCTAGCAGCAACCACAATACTCTGGTTATTGATTCCATTAGTCTATTAAAATTGCCAGAAATTTGAAATCTGTTTTTTTTCCCCAGATAGTCTAATTTAAACTGCATTGAGTGGGGAATGACGCTGGCTTTAGCTGTGCCCGTTTGTGCCCAACACCTTGCCCTTTCCTGACAGCAGCTGTGGGGTTGCTGGATGTGGGCACGGGGGATGCACTTGCACTGGAACCTCTCTTTGCTGTTTTTAATACACTGTTTTTGGTGCTCTTGACTGCATTTGGTGATTTTTGCCTTCTAGATGGTTTGCTTTAGAAGGAGGCTGGTAGCAACAAACCTGTTTAAACTTGGCAGCGCTTTTGCCAGCCCGGTGCTGTTCTCAGCACAGGCAAGTTGATACATGTACCAAAAACCCAGTGCGGGCATTGGGTTGCATCTTTCTAATCCCTTACAGACTAAATTGCTAATTCTTTAATTGCTTTTAATTTTTACATGCTTAAGTTTCATTAAAGGCATGCATCCTTGTATTAAACCATCTGTTGGCACCCTTTTTCTTGCTGGCTAATGAAGCACTCAGACCTGAGTGTTTTATTAGCCCAGGTGCTCTGGCAGCGTCTCCGGTCACAGCGTGTACGAGCACAGGGCGCACACCGTGCCCTGCCTGTGCATGGTGGTGGCCACTGGGACAAGCAAAGCCCTATCATTTTCTTCTGACGTTATGGCTGGTAGAATTCCTTATTTGATCCTTTAGGCAGTAGATCAAAAAGAGTTATACAACTTGTTCTTTAAACTGAACTGATTGGCTTTTTTTTCCCCCTAGTGTAAGCAGAAGAAAAGCCTCAGGGGAGAACATTTGAATAGAGTATGGGAAAGCATATCGATAATTACATGCATGGATTAGTGCACAAAAGTACTCCCCTCCAAGGATCTGCTTAGTTCTGTGGCATCTGAAATAATGGAGTGCTTAATCGTATTTTTTTGCAATAGTGAGACTTTGATTGTGTTACTGATTAAAATCAACTTTTCAGATTTTTTTTGTGCAAAGATAACCTCATCTGCCATGCAAATTCTTTTAGCATGGGAGACAAAAGTGTCCTAAACTTAAAGATGCTGCCCTGGTGGTGTCAGTGGGTTTTACATGCCTGCGCACATACACACACACACACACACACACGGTCTTTCACTTCAGTCTTCTGTTTGTAGGTACAACGTATTTTGATTATATATCCTCTGACATTTAGTCTTTTCATTTTTTTAAATAAACACCAAATAGCTCACACAACCTCAAAGTATCCCCAACCTTCTGCCACACAGAAGACATAGTGCAAAGGATTAGTAATAATAATTAGGAATCCACTAGCATGCTAGAGGGTTTTCCTGCTGATTTACAAACGCAAAATAAATTACTCTCTTCCTCCAAAATGTGCCTACATTATTTTCTCTTCTTTTCTCATTTCTCACCAATGCTAACTCTAGGTGTGCATGGCGTCTGATGTGGGTGAGGAGGCTCAGGAGCGACTGTGGCTGCTGGCACCTCATCTCCCTCAGCAAGGCGGGTGCTGGGGGCTGCTGGGCAGCGTTTGCGGGGTAGGTGAGGCCTCTGAGGAGCGCTGCCTCTCGTTTTTGGATGGTGCTCGAGGAGCTTGATTCAGTTCAGATCTGCACATTGGCTCCTTGTTTCTTCTTTGTAAAACAAACCAACCCCCGTGGTGTTTTCCCTGTGCGTGAGAAAATTCACGGTGGCACAGAGCTGCAGAGCTGTGGTTTCGTTCGTGTGCGGTTGGGCTGCTCCAAGAGTAGCAGAGGCTGGTGTGTGCCCTGTGGAGGTGAGCTGAGTGTTTCTCACACGTGGGGTACCCCTGGGCCAGCTCAGCCTTGCACACCCCACCGTAATGAGCTCCTGTGGGCTCCCTCCTGCTCAAGCCTCCCTGCACTGTGGCAGAGGGTCTCGCCGAGAGCTTTCCAGAGCAGCCCCCCAACATGTAAAATGCAAGGCGAGCTTGTGCCAGTGTGTCATCCTTCCTAACATCAGCTGCAGGGGGTAAATTTTGGGGCGTGCACCCAGGTCTGTGAGCCAGAGCCCAGGGAGTTGTCACAAACCCAGTGTTGCCTGGGTTTGTGCCTGGGTGGGGGCTGCCGGCACCAGGCAGGGTGCGGAGGGAGGCTGCTCACGCTCTCCTACAGGCTTGCGCTCTCTACTCCAAGATTTACACTTTCAATTTACAATGGCAATCTCTCGCTGAAATATTACAACGCAAACATTGTGCCACAGAGGAGGCTGTGCTAAAAGCATTAACTCTACCGGAGCTGGGGCGAACCCAGAGGATGTAATTTTTAACTGATCCAGAGAAATAGAAAGGTTTTGGGGTTCTGTTTATGTGCTGATGCAGCCTCATTTGTCAACGAGGGTAGGAGAGGTGCTGGTGGTAAACAGAGTATTTTTTTCAGTTTAACAGGGTTTGAATTTATTGCTATGCAAATGGGAGACCATGTAAACATTACTGGGAGTGCAAATTTATGGATCCTCTTTCAATGTCTTCTCAGGAGAAATCTCTGGAATAATCAGAGTAACATAGCCAGTTTCACATGCAAGTGCCTCAACTTGTTTTTTTTTTCCTAATAAATAACCTTACCTGTGGAGGGTTAGTTCATGGTCCTCTCAGTTCCTGTTACTTGGGTATGAGTGTTTATTCACAGTGTCTTGAAAGGTTAATAGCTTTCTGGAGATAGCCCAAAAATAAAGTGTGAGCTTTTTCACTGCTGAATTTAAGCCTTTTAATTTGTATATTGACTTCATAAAGGCATAATGGTATTGTAAGATCTCACAGATGTTACAATGATTTTCATACCGAGAGCTTTTGTCCTGAAGATTTCTTCTTTTGGACTTACTCAGCTGCAAATCAAAAATGAGTTTAATTAATGCTTGTGCTTTTAACAGAAAATTCTTCCTTAGCTAGCTAGGTTTTTTTTCTTTTTTTTTTTTTTTTTTTTTTGTCTTAGTAGCTGGAACTATTATGTTTCCTAAAAATGCAAGAAGCACTTTGTTAAATATATTCTGTCTATTGAAATAATAATGCCTATACAAGAAGGGAGCTAAAAAGATGGTGGGTTTTTTGCATGAATGTCATATATTTATACAGATGAGTTGATATCAAACGTAGTATAAAGTGGACACCAGAGAATTACAACTGTGGTTATTTGAACGAGTTGCACGACCTTGCCCTCGATTAGCGCTGCTGCTGGATTCAGCGCTTCTATTCAGCCTCATCACGGTCTGCCTGCAAAACAGGAATTTCAGCAGCTGAACGACTGCAAAGAAGGACTTTGAGTAAATTATATTTTAAAAATAGCTGTTTCTCTTGTTTTCTCTTTTTCTAGGGACGGTGTAGTCTGGATTTTTCAGAAGTTGTTCCCTGTACCTTCCTATGTACCACAGTTCCACCCTGCAGCAAAGCACCACCTGGGCTTGGCTAGCAGAGTACCAACAAATGCAGTTTAAGGGGTGCCTGCACTATTTTTGTTTTTTTTAAAGAGAGGAAAAAGAAGAGCAAAAACCAAGTGCAGTTGTCCCCTGCAACCCCATCCTGACGCTCTAGGCCAGTTCTCCCATCCCTCATGTTCAACAGATATTAAAGCCTCCCTTTTCTCTCTGTGCTCCCCCTTTCTGCCCTGTATTGCTCAGCATTGCTTCTCCATCCTTCCAAGTAATTTTTGCTATGGAAATACTCGCGTGAGGAGGAGTATTTGCTTTGCAGGACAAACGGGAGCTGTCCACGTGTGTGGAGCTGAGGCACGCTGGACAGACTCGCATCTGGCCACTGGTGCTTGGCTGCAGGAGGGTGGTTTGCAGGGCTGGCATCCTGTCCCACCTGCCTCCACATCGTGCGGGAGCAGTTCTTAAAACCACCAATAGTTTCTCTCTGGTTTGTAAAGACCCTGAATTTTTATAATAATCCCTGTTGTTGAGTGGTGAATATTCAGCTGTTGATCTAGCCTTGTAAATTCATGTAGTCAAAATCTTGCCTGGATGGAAGATGTGGTATAAAACTGCCCTGCAATGATTACGATAGCAAAGCTACAGAGAGGAAATGAGGCGATTTAATTTTATGTCCAGGCTTGCTACTGGCTCTGTTGTCCCGGGATCCCATCTCTTGACGGCTGTTTCCTCAGGTGTAAAATGGAGCCATTACCCACCTGCTTGCTTCACGCTACCAGTTTTGCACCCTTGCAAGTTGGAACAGGCTCTTCCCTTTTGCTGGTTGTGTATGCTGGCAGCCGGCACCCGAACCTGCCTGTCACAGCTGATGAGATCTGACTGACCTGGATTAATTAGCATATGCACATTTGGGAAGGGAGCAAGCTGTCTGCTTTCTTAATGCTGCTTTGCTGCTACCACATCTGTAAAATGTGCAGGTTTAACATTTGCCTCTCCCCAGCTCTGCGTATCGCCCGTGGTGGCTGGGCCCAGCCTGCCGTCCTGGTCCCCAGCCACAACCCCAGCGATGGACGCTGAGGTTACGGGGAACGGGGCTGAGACAGCTGCATCTGCTTCGTTTGTGGCGAGGGTAAGGGGGATGCGCTTGTCTCCACTGGAGTACATGTGGTGAGGCGAGGAGGAGTCCTCCAACTTTGTCCTTGGTCATCATTAAAAAGCTCATTCATGTGGTTTTCCGCTTCCTGAAAAGATTTGATCCAAGATGGCATGAGCCTTCAGTAGGTAGAGATAAGAGGCTGGAGGATAGTGGACTCTCTCTTTTGCTTTGAGCAAAGATTAATTTTGTGTATAAAGTGCAGCTGGCGTGCTAATTACAAAATGTGACTCCATGAGCTGTACCTTCTCCCCACGGCAGTTACGTCGTTCATCAGAGGCCTGCCTTTACTTGAGTTCTGGTGTTTTGGGGAGAGGGGTTAGTTGTTTTTGAAGTTTGAGATGTGCACGCATGAACAAGTGAGTAGTTTACAGGTAGGTTAAACAGTATTTTCCCAGGTAATTTTTAGGCATCATTACTTGACTGGACTTTCATTGAAATGAGTGTTTCAAATAGGAGAAAAATCTCCGTCCGTGAACACAGGGACCATCGTGCAACAGTAACATCGAGAAAGGCAAGGCGACAGCAGCCTGGCAGGGCAGCTGCACACCCCGAGGCGTGGGGACCCTGGTACCGGCACTGCTGACAGCTGTAGGGGGACGTTTGAGGACTTCTGGGGTCACGGAGAGTGACCAGAGAGCTTGCTGCTTTCAAGGGGCAAGATATATTTATTCAGTTTTGTTTGGGACCGAAGGCACGCGTTTGCCTCGCTGATGTGCCCTGAGCCTGCGGAGCTGTGTCAGAGGCACAGGTAACGCTCGGTGGCTTTGGGACCTGGCGTCCTTACCGTCCCGCTTTCACACGGGAGGAAGGGCGGCCCTGTGGGACAGCTGTGCACAGCTGGCCACGCCTGGGGAGGGGTGGCGTGGGGACAGCACTCCTCTTTTTAGCAACGTTGCTTATTTTTGAATGATCATAAGTAAATACAAATGGCACTCCAAATTACATTATATGTGAAGATATACATAAAGGATCAGTTATTTTTATTGCACTGTCAGGCAGTAGTAGCGGTGCTCGGTTCAAATAACTATGGACACCAAGTTTATCACGTTGCGTTTAGCAAATAAAATTTTTTGTATCATGACCAGTGATGGGGGATATGTCACAATCTAGGATTTTGTGTTCATATCTACTCTTCTTTCTTGAAAGATCCTCATTATCTAATATTTGCTGTAGCAAATCACTGCAGATCTGCTGGTGCTGTCAGGTAGTATAAATCTCAGTGTGTGCATGACACTGGCCTGTAGCAGGAAGCACCACGTTCCAAAAAACTCTGCGCTGATGAGCTGTCTGCAGACACGTGCATCTTCCAGCAAATGGCGGTTATATGAGGACATATTCTTTTAAAAAATATATTTATTCCAATTGGTAGATTAGTTAGTGCAAAGCTGTCTTGTATTAGTGTGGAGAGAGCACAAATAATCCTGTCCTGTAAACTAGGAATCCTCTTCATGGATAATTTTATGTGATCTGTTAATAACAGTTTTAGCAAAATGTGCAAATGGTTTTGCCTCTGGTGAAGTATGAGAGCTCCTGTCACAAATATGTTTGGTGTTCCAGATCCTACAAGTAAAGGGGCTACTTTGTGCTTTCTATTTCCTGCTCGGTCAGCGTGTCAACCCGACGTGCACTGGACGCTTTGCACATTTAGAAGTTGGGTGCTGATCCCACAGGCATCCCCACAAGTTGCTGTGTGGTGTTTATTACCAAAAAGATTGCTCAAATACAGAAATGTTCACATCATCGGTGCCTTGATTGGAGGTGGCTCCAGGCACTGTGTGTGGCTGGGGTCCAGGGCTCTCCCAGGTGCCGGCTGGGTGCCCAGCCAGGGCTCGCCGTGCCGCCGCTCCATCAGCCACCAATATCACAAACCCCTTACGGTGCTGGCTGCCAGTCAGCAAAGGCTCTCTACAGCTGAAGTGATTTAAATCACTGGTTGTGCTCATGATTCAAATGATAAATAAAGAACCTTGAATGAAATAATGTGAACTTTTCCGAAGTGAGAGCCATTCCTGTTGATTGGGAGGAGTAGTATAAAATACACGGCTTGCAGCTTGTCACACACTTGTGAAATTTGGCATGGTTTTATATTAACCAGAAAGTGATACTGTATCTCACACAATGGTGGATGCAGTTAGTTAGCTTCACAATCTTCGTTTATGCTTTTTTTTAATTCCTCAGAAAAGGTTAATGACCTATTTCTTCATTAATGGAGAATGATTGCTTTTTACTTGAGGTTTGTCTCACATGACACAAAGATGGCAATCAAAAGTCAACTAAAATGTGTAAAACCATGACTTGAAAATTGCAATCATATTTATAATACATGCTGGTCATGTTTAATAACAAAAAAAGCTTATCAAAGTGTGTTTTCTGTCTTAATCTGCATTATTAAACAAAGAACTGTTAGCTATAATTTAGGTCTCCATTTGCTACTTTTCAAGTAGCTTTACTCTAAATATTGGATGTTACTGTCAAATTGATTTTTAAACAGATTTTTTTTAAAGAATATTTAATCAATCATTAACAGCTTTGGTTAAAATTCATGAGATTTTAAACATTCATAAATTCTCTTTGTCTTCTGATTTACGAGTCCACAGCTTGGCTGGCAGCGCCACTGCTCCCTGCGCAAACTGGCAGTCTCACGTAACCACCAGCTTACAGGGGCTAGAACAACACAGGATGTGCTGTGGGAATTTCAAGTTAGTAATGCTGTTGTTTTAGGCATAAAACTTGATAAATCTATGATCAAATTAAAAGGAATGAAACCCTGGGAAATGAAGTCATTCCTCTATCAGTAAAGCGAGTTGCAAGAAAAGTTGCGAGTAACGCAGAATAATCCTTCTCAATTTGAAGCTCTGTAAGACCATGGCAAGTGTTTTAAAAGTGTCTAATTCAGCATTTCATTTGAAAGTGGAGTGCCACAGTTTTATTGTTGCCTGTGTGTGTGCTTCACTAGCCAAAGGAGGTTGGGATGCAGTGAAGGAGGATATTCCCCGCAAATGTTAAAAGCTGCACTGCTGGAGTTTGTAAATGCTGTTGTCTTTGTCGACCCGCCGTGGTGTGAGGGACAGCGTGGTGGCACCGGCTCTGAGTGCTGGTGGAGCCGACTGATGGGCCCTGCTCATGGGTTTGGGCTCCTTGGGGTACCAGCTGAGCACAGACCTGCAGGAGGATTCGGCAGCAGGGAGCACTGCAGGGCAGGGACAGCCCCAGAAATGCATCTTCTTTTCTTAATCATTAGGAGCCAACACTGGGAAATCCTTCCGGGAGGTTGTGTCCTGGGTCTTTGTGGCCTTGTGGAGCCACCTACCGCAGGGAGGTCAAAGGCATACGTGGAGAGCATCCAACTGGCCCTTCCATATTTGAGACCCAATACAAGGTCAACAGCTCACTTATCTTGAATGAGTTAAAATGCTTAAGTTTACACATTGCTTTTACTTTTTTTTTTTAAATAATTTATCAACTAGCACACTATCACTGTGAGTAATAGGGTTGCTATTTGTACCCAGAAGACAAAATGCACTTTTTTTTTGTTTAATAATAATAAAGATTAGAAACATAGTCAGGTTTTGCCTTTACTTTTTCATAGAAGCCCCACATGAATGGATAGATGGCTGTCTTGAGCCCTGAGCTTCGTTATCCATTAATTTATCCACTTGGATGCATGTTGACGACAGTAGCTGCTACAAGACTCCTGAAAAAATGGGGACAGATAGTTTTTCCCTTCATTCTACTTTTGTTATCTCCAGTTGTACTTTGTGTGCTTACTGTTGCTGCTGCTGCAGAGAGGCCAGGCATAATTTTAACCATATTTTCTGGTATTGTTAAGATGACTTAACAGAGTTAAAGTTGTTTGTGGATATGGGTTTGTCTGGAGGAAAAGTCTGAAACTTCTGAAAGTTTCAACTGCAATATATAGGTCATATTACCATTAGCAAACCCAGTTATTAGTAGAATCCACTAAAAATATAGAGCTAAGTAAAAGGCAAAATAAATTCAAAATTATTCTTCACTAGGGAAAGTACATATTTTTAGAGTAAAAGAATAAGCAGCTTAGGGGAAACTTCCCTTCTCTGCATTCCTTATTGCAAACAAACCCCACAACCTTCATGGGCGTTAGACTGCTAATCCTATGTAATGGATGAAGGAAATATTTTTAAAATGTTACGGAGACGTGCCTCTTCTTTCCTCCCAGCTAAGGACAGCATTGATTTTAATGTGTGAAATGAGAGTCAGGTTCAGTGAGTTACTGATGAGGAAGAGCCGAAGCAAATGCTACTCTTTCACAGCTGTAACATGACAGTGCTATTGTAATTTCAATTTATTTCATATAAGTATTTTACAGAGTTCAGCACAGCTATCCATCCAGACACCAGCATGGCAGCCCCTGGAAAAATGTAAAACTTTGCATATGTCTTACAAGGAGAAAACCATTGTTTTATTTTTCTCCCTCCTGAGCCCTTGCTGAGCTTTGCAAGCTCACTCCATCTTTCCTGAGCTAATTCTACAGTTAGACTGCTTCATCTGTTTGATATTTGCAACTTTATCATCTCCCTCGATTTTAATTTAACTGCAATGGTCAAGATCACGTGCGATGTTTGATACAGTTCCTACGTACAGTACCTGAAGTTGTTCTATTCTAAAAATGTATAGGTGGATATGCACGGAGCTGAACATTATAGAAATCTTAATAAAAACATAGTTCCAAAACTATGGGACTGAGAATAATAGAATTATTTATATGAATAGGAAAGAATAGCATATGAGAGCAAGAGATCTCTCTGGCCTTTTACCTACCTCTTTTCATTTGCTTTGTGCAAAATTCAGCCTGGCAGCCTTTTCAGTTTCCATGTGGTAAACATTTTTGGGTGGTAGCTCTGTTGTAGTACAATTGGGTTTGAATCCTGTCATAATTCTGTCAAGTGTAGCTATTCATGATATAATATTTTGTACATGATAAGAATATGTTGAGCAGTACACATAACATAGAGTGTTATATACTGTAGCTTTTAAGAACTAAAAGCATAAAAATGTACATAAAAGCACAGCAGAGCTTGATTTGCACTTCAGTTCTACTTCTAAACTTGGATTAAAGGTACAGTTGGAAGTTTTATGGCCTCTAAGTAAGTCTTAATTCTGATCTTCAACCTAGATGACTTTGTGCGTATCACGTTTTGTTCTTTTGGTCCTGCATCTTCTCTGCTTTTACGTGTGACTTGCATTGTCACATGTTGAAGGTAAAAGAAAACCCCTCCACTGTGTGCACAGTTCTCTTGATGAGAAAAAGCATCCAAGGAGGGTTGGTGTTTAGGAATGGGGTGTTAGGGGCAATACGTCATCCGCTGAAGGTTGAACTGAAAGGCAATACGTATCGACGCAGGGTTTTGGTTGTGTTTCTTTTCCCCCTTGCTTCCCAGGATGATTGGCTGTTCTTGCATCTGATGAAATTTTCATGCACATCTACAGAACAGTGGGGTTCTAAGGACAGAGATTAATATTTCAGTAATTATACCTTGCCTGTAGGTTGCTGGAAGTGTTGGTGCATCCACAGAGGAACCCTGGCTGCAGGTAGCGATTCTCAGGAATGTGCGGCAGGAGGAAATCCAGCCGGGGGGCGGGGGGGGGGGGAAAGCACTTTGTTGCTTTTGGCAAAATATGTGGATGGGGAAAGGCAGAATGTATGCGAGTGTCCTTTCCTGGAAATAAACATTTTGAGGACATATACTAACTTGGTACCCAAGTTAGTATAACATGGGGAGAAAAAATTGCTTCCTGGGCTGCAGCAGTCACTTTAGGGCGCTGAATGTCACTTAGCAATGGCAAGGAGAGGTACCCAAGGCTGGATTGTAGCTCGGCAGTCTCTGCCTTTTCACTTGGGGGATTGCCAGGTGCTCTCTGTCTTGTGATTTCAACGTGCCTGGTCAAGGCTGGGCTTCTGGGACATTTCATCTTCTGCAGACTCATGCATCCATTTCTCCTGTCCCTCCCTATTCCAGAGAACAGCCCATCTTCACCACCAGAGCCCATGTCTTCCAAATTGACCCCAGCACGAAGAAGAACTGGGTTCCCGCAAGCAAGCAGGCTGTAACTGTTTCCTACTTCTATGACAGCACGAGAAACAGCTATCGGATTATCAGTGTGGATGGAGCCAAGGTAGGAAGCTGATGGTACCCTGGCGTGTTTACTGTGCGGAGAGGATCGTGACTGTCAACCCTGGCTGAAGATAGACATTGATGGGCGACATTAAGCACTTAAATTCATAAATAATCACTTTTTCTATATAATCCATTATGGACACGTGTAGTGATAACTGGAAAAACACAGGGCACCTTAAAAGTGATTTTGCCAAACTTAATTGATTTTATCTCTGACTAGTTTGACTTCACGATCTTAATGAGCCAAGAGCTTTAAGTGTCGAAATTGAGTCTGCAGCACAGTGTCTGAAACCACCACCCGTACTAGGTAGATAAGGCTTAGGCCTTTTCGGTGAAAAAATATTCTTTTTAGAGAACGAGGAGGCAGATATGTGCAGTCTAGAGCTTTTAATGTAAATGCCAACTGCATATTCACTTTTGCCTGGTTGAACTGGTTACAGGTTAGCACTTCATTTTCTTCAGCTTTTGCACTGGAGTTCCTCAGCCTCAGGAGACACACTGGGCATGAAGACTTCCCCCCCTCACTCTTTTTTTTCTCATCTTGTTTTGCATTACCAGATAGTCTGCTGAGTATCTCCTGTAAGAATCCCGATCAGTTGGATTGAATGGGTTCCTCAGACAAGTGTTTTTATTACATACCAGGTTTATCCCTCTGATTAGTCCCTCCAAAGTGACTTGTAAGGTGACGACTTTCCCCTAGCAGACCCCCGTCGGAGGTATTAGTTAAAATATTTCACTCATGTACAAAAATCATCGATCATTCCTGCCAAAGCACAAACCACAGGATAACGAGACAAGTTTACAGCCTGTTTATCTGTGCTCCTGTTTGGATGAGGATGTTAAAATATCACTGTCTTGGGAGAGAGAGATCACAGAAATCATGCCTTAATAAAGCTTTTCTATTTGTCATGCCTATTTCACATGCTTGTTTTTCCAAACATCTCCTGTGCTATATTTGGTTATATATTGGCTTATAAATCAACCATACTGCTTGTTCAAATTGATGGTAATGTTTCATTGACATCAGTATAGCATTAATATATCACCATCATTACACTGGTTGTGCCGGTGTGTTCATTCCCAGAAACGCCAGCTAACCGGCTGCCTTGGTTTGCAGTCAGCACACACAACCCCTGCAACTTGCTGGGGAAAGCTGGGCCCCCAAATTTGCTTACACCCCACGGGTGCTCCTACACCTGCTCGGGTGAAGCTGGCACTGGTGGCAGCGGGCTGTTGGCTTTACAAACCCAGGCGAGGGTGATGTCCGAACCAAAACTGCTGTACTCGCAGCAGTGGGTGGCTCAATTTGTGGCTGTGCATGCATGCATTAAGACCAATTAATGAAAAGGAAGTAATTACTGTATGTGGCAGGGGGAAGCTGCAGGGGCAGCGTACGCCCGCAGCCAGAGGGTCCTGCCAAGCACTGCAAAGTGCGTGCTGAGAACAAGATGGGCATCCAAGCTTCGCCTTGTAATCTGCCCGAAAGACATTCAGAAGGAAACACCCCCTGCCCCGTTTCAGTGTGTCCTGAAAGAAGGTGAGCTTTCCATAATTAAAATTCTCCCCCTGGGGCTTCCCGAGCAAGAATCAATTGCTGGCCACATGAATTATTCCTCTTGTGTTGAACCTTTGCTGATTAAGGAACAGGTCAAGAAGAGATGCTGCCTTCACGCTTGCCTCTGGAGAGTCCCTGGTTACCCTGCCTGTCCATTTTAAGAGTGCTGATTTGGTAAAAGAAGGGTCTTTGTGTCCAGACAAAGTTAAAAGTTGCTTTTCTCCCTCAAAAAAACATTGTTTAATGTTTTGACCTACTTTTCTAGGGAGAGTATAGACAGCATCAGTTGGTATTGTCCTGCTTTCCATACATCTCACTTATTAGAATAAAGTCTTCTGTGTCTTGGTGAATACCAGCTGGATTAGCATCACGGCATCATTGCGGGCAGAAGATCCCTGTTTTAAAGACAAAAATGCGGAAGCTCAGGTAAATTAGGGAGTTGGCCCTAGAAGGAAGGTGGTGATGAAGGACATGTGTCTCTTACAACTCTCTGTCCTTGTCTGAACTGCAAAGTGACTGTTTTAACAGTTTATTTTAGACAGACATATACAATGCACATTGGCTTGCAGAGAAATCTCATTTAAATCCAACTTGTATGCAGCAGTTGAATTCGTTTGGGATTTTTTTTTTTTTACCTTATGTTGATATTATAATAAAAATATTTTAAAGTGATCAAGAATACAGGGCACTTCACTTAAACTTTGTTCATTATCCAGTTGCATAAGCTTTATTTTACTTTTAGCATTCAACGTATCGCTCTGGGTGGCGTGTTGAATTGCAAGTACGTGGGGTAGCGTAGTGCTGCTGAAACCAGTTAGCACTGCTGTCGTGCAGAGCGTGGGACAGGCTGCGTAACGCCAACCCGATATTTAGTTTCCTCCTGATGCACCACCGACCCAATGGGCCGTGATTCTCACAGCAGTGGCTTCCTCAGGCTGCTGCTGCTGTCCCCAAAGGTCCGGACCCTCTGCAGCCCCCCCTTCAGCCCCATCCTCTCTTCTCCCAGCAGGTGTAGCCTGTCCCCTTCTCCTTCCTGGCACATCCCTCTCCCTCGTCCCCAAACCCCAGGGCCCAGGAGGGTGAGGAGGGGTGCTGCAGGAGAGGGGAGCGGGAGGATTTAGGAGTGGGCTGAAGGGGGGGCATTAAGGGAACCACTGAGCCCGTGTGTTTAAGGGCATAAATATTGGGAACTCCTTTTGCGAGCACGGCTGGCAGGGGGGCAGAGGGGTTGCTTGGCTCTGCTGCCAGTGAGTGCAGCAGGACCCTGCTCTCGGGTCTTTACCTGTTTGCCAAGGGGTGGGGAAGGACAGAAGGGCTTGGCTGGTGCGTGGGGTGGTGAAGACGGACATTGCGGCAAAGAGGAAAATTGGACAGAAAGGGAACAGGATAAAGGGATCAGAGTGACTTAGAGGGAGCTTAACTCTTCCTTCGCAGAGGGATATGCAGGAGGCTCGTGCTGAAAGCCAGGAGTCCGATATGATGGGGGGCAGCCAGGTGAGACCGTACGCCTTCCAGGTGCCAGGTTTCTTCCAAATCTTCCCAGCCCAACAACAAACACCCCCCCCCTCCCCCCCATTGAAATGCCTGGGGAGTCAAGCACTGAAATGTAGAGATCCTATATTTAAAAAGCTTGTATGACTTTAAAAAAAAAAAAGCTAGAAGAGAATGGGTCTTATAATTCCTGTGTCTTTCACAGAAAAACAGGTGCTGTGGACAGTAGCTTACAATTTATAGCAAAAGATTTCACAGATACCATACAAGTATGCACCACGTGATCTTAACCAAGATACGTTCCCAAACAAGGGAATAGATTAGTATATCTTTTAATTATATTATAATTGACTTGTATGTTGTCGAGAATGTAATTTCATCGTGATGTTTTAAGAAGTTTCTAGCCAGAGGCTGTTTAAACTGCAGCACAATGAAAATTGGAGAAAATGATACAGTAAAATGCAAGGGCACGTACTGATTCAGAGTTAATGAGGCAGCCAAGAGACTTCACCATATGAAAGCGCCCAGCGTTGTGGGCAAATTCAACCCTGTTGAAAAATGAGAAAATATGGTGATGATGCCGGGAGAACATGCACTCCTAAGTGCCTGGTTGCTGTGTGGAAAGCCACACAGAGGGCTCCTCATTAAAAGTGACCTACATTATTCTGCCTTTTAGAGGCGAAAAGAAAGTTTGGAAGTATGAGAATTACTCAGACTGAGATCCTCCTTCGTCCTCTGGAATAATACATGGTAGTGCTCTGGTTGGTGGGTTTGTTTATTTTTTTATACACTGGAAATATGTGTTATCCAAACAATACAGGCGAGAGGGAAAAGATGAGAAACTTGTTTCCATATAGAACTTGAGAAAGAAATATAATCCCTCAGGAACAAGCTTTTGTCCTCATTTTCAAATGTTCAGGTGTTCTATGTCTACAAAACGTGTGATTTCAATGGCATCTTTTTTATCTTTTGGGAAATAAGTTGTTAATAAGGAACATAAAGCTGTCTTAAAAATTAATATCCAGCAATAAAGTGTATAGTGAGACTTTTTGAGACAGCAGCAGCAAAGTGACACAGTCAGAGTCATCTGAGATGCCAGTCTTGAGTTGTTTCTGCGAGACGCTTAAACAGATGACTACCAAAAATTAAAATCAGGGTTAAAAAGATGAATAGATTGCAAAAGTAATTTTGGTAAATACATGACACAGAAACATGGACTTTGTGTTTCAGAGGAAAAAAGATTGTCAGCTGACAGTCATTCCCAGTTGCTAGATCATTTAAAAGAGTTTATTACCTAACAATTACCTTGAATATTGAAGATCAGCAGCTAAGTTGGGCATAATTGTGTGAAAGTATTGAAGAGAGAACCAGCAAAATTGCGGTGCTGGGAAAGCAAAATCAGTGGGTCTATTTCAGAAGTAAATTGCAATTAGGAAGAATAAGACTATGGGCCAAATTTTGCCAATCAGTATTCACATAGCGTTCCCCAAAGTGAGTACAGTACGCTATATAGCATGATGAAGCTGTTTGATTAAGAGGCATATGTGTCCTGGTAATGGGATCTGTCAGTGAGTGTCACAGCAAGAGCGGACAGTGTGTTTTCCAGAGCAGAATGATGCTGGCAGGGACAGAGCCCCAGCACCACGTGGTAGCAGATATTTAGGAAGGCAAGAAGGAGCGATATGTAAATCTGCTAATATTTTATGTATTTCTGGCTTTCTCAGTTCCTGTACCAGTCCTAATTGCTACCTAATTGAATAGCTGCCCACCTCTGTACGACCACGCTTTTTCTGTTCTCACGACTGGAGGCAGGCATCCTCGGCACACGGAGAGGAAATTCGGAGCTCTTCCAGTGCTGCGTTCAAAGGCTCAAAACAAATCATTTTCTTTGCCCGTGGAAATGGAATTATTTTAAGACATAGTTGTTAAAAATATGCTACGGTATTTTGCCAAAAGGTGACTCTTAGATTTAAGAAGCTTTCTTTTCACAGGAAAAAAATTGCAGGGTATGGTAGCACAGATGAAATTCCTTCATCTGGTTAGTTCTTTATGTTCTTTTTTTTTTTTTTCTTTCATTGACGTAAATTCAGCCATTAAACCAATAGCAACTCTTTCTCAGGAAAACCTACCAAGTAATTTATATATTACAAAATTTTTGGCACTGAATTAAAAAAAAGGCTTCTGGCAAGGCGTACCTCACCGGGGGCCTGCGTTGGCGTGGCACCATTTAACTGTGCTTCTGCGACCTGATGGATCTGATTTGCGATAACATGTAGCAGAAACAATCACAACATCGCTTTCCCTCTTGGCATTCAGAGTATCAGCGTGTGTTCGCCTGACCCCGTGCTTGATGAATTAGATGGAGCGATGTACCATGTTTTATATTATTTAAATACATAATTTTTTTTAAATACCCAAGTTGTTTAACTACCTCAATTTTCAGGTTTAATAATTTTGTAGTGAAATGATCAGAAGATATTATACAGCCTTGGGTAGCAAAAGATAAAGGGATGTAAAAGAACATGAAAAGTGACCTTACAAAGAGGTGTGTTGCCTTTTCTTTTAAAGCCTATAGAGAAATCCTGAATTAAATGCTACAATTGTGAAAGGTTTGTGTGAGCATGTATGTGTGTTTTGTGAAAGGGACGGAGAGTCTTTTATTTCCAGTTTTGCCTGCCCTAGTTTTATTTATGGCCATCACTTGTCAGGAGTGCTGTGTGCATTCTGGAGGAGTGCGGTGCTGCCGGGGTCCGAGCTGGATGCCCTCGCTGCCGAAACGCCGACAGGCCCCGAGGATTATTTTGCTGACTGCAGCACTGGCAGGACTATGATTTCCAGAGAGCCTCTGCTGGTAAAATCTGATTAAATTAGCAGAAAATATTTTTTTATTCCAGATCTCAAAGTTTTTTTCACTGCCGGGTACCTGAGATGGATATTTCTTTTTTTCAAACCTTTTTCTGCCATGCTCTTTTTTGCCCTTCACACCGTTTCTTCCAGGCTGGGTGTGAAAACTCTTCTTTTCTGTTTGTCCCAGAAAGAGTGCCAACCGTAAAACAGGGGTGTGGGGGAGGCAGGGGCTCAGTAGTACTTACACTTCTGACACTAAGAACCAACACCAGAAGGACCTTTCATCAAAAAGGCAGCGTGTGACACTTGGTGCTGTTTGAAGAGCCCAGAAGACACATCCCAGCTTAGGGGTGACACCGCATTAGGGTAGGCCGGTGGAGAGGTGACCAGGTGTTGACCTCTGGAGGTCCGAGCTGACTGATCCAGTATTCCTGCATTCTTGGCCATACCTGTCCACAAAAGAAACTTTCATATGCCGTAAGAAAAGATTTCTAGTACTGGTCTGGCTGATTACTGTAATACAAAAATTTGAGCATATTTGATGGCCTTCATCTTCTCTTTATCATAGTATGTTGAGTATTTCATGAACTATCATCGGAGCTAATTTCAACATGATTATTAGCACTGAGGATGATAGTGGAGCCATAAAAGAGTAATTCCAACAAATGGAACTAATTAACCCCCCACATAAAAGGAAGAATGTCTTTTGAAATACAAAAACATGGTATAAAATGTAATTTTAATGCATAATCCTGTCTTCCAGTGTGCATAGCTTGTGTGTGTGTTATAATAAACATCTCATTGCTTTTATGCTAGCATGATGACTATTAAGTAAAAATATTAGTTGTGGGTTTATGATCTTTATATAAACAAAATATAATAGATAAGTACTCCACAGTTGATACAGAACAACTATAATAATATCTATATACTAAACTTCTGTGAATCCATATTAGAGCCTTTAAAATAATTTGATCCCATTTAATCCACTCTCATCAGACTAGTTTGCTTCGTAAGGCAGCTGCAGTGTGGACTTCTCCCAGTTCAGATTACCCGGCCCATGCTGGAGAACGATGCTCGTCAGCTGGAGACATGTTCTAGTACCAATTGTGCTAAACAAAGTACTTTGTAAAAGATGCCTGAAGAGTCTCTAGCTGCTCCTTGTGAGCCTTTTTGGGCTTGTTGTTGTAAATAATGAAGCTGGATCGGGCTGTTCTCTGAGAGACAGCTGCTCCTTTTGTAGTGAAGTTCTCCTTCATTTCGCATGATGAGCAGATTAAAAGCAGGACAACATCTGTCCTGCCCCGAGTCACAGCACACCAGCCTAACCTAAGCTGGAACTGGTCTCTCACTCAGGCAGTGAAACAACTTGCAGTAAATAATGAATATTTTTACTGTCCTGGTTTTAATAGCTGTTTCCTGATGTCATTTAAAGATGTTAGTTGTGGTGATGCAACTTCCAGATTTTCAGCATAATTTTGAAGGATTCAGGGGGAACTCTCAGTTTAAGGAAAACTGGCCATCAGTGGATGATGCTGGTGCCTCCCAGGCAGAGGGTGCTGCTCCGGTGAAGACGGGGGTGCAGGCACGGGGTCAGCAGCAGCCTCGGCACGAGGGTGTCTGCATGGGGTGGTGGGTCGGGCACCTCAAAGGTGCGGGGTGTGCCCAAAGTGTCACACTCCAGAAAGGTCCTGTGCAGACATGTATCATTCAGTATTGAAGAGAAATGTGAATGTTGGGGTTAACGGAAGTTGAAGTAGGACAGGCACAAATGGAAAATGAAATGCACGTTTTAGAATAAGCATCAGTGTCTATGTGGGGTCAACACACCAAGGTGTGCACTGGATCCTTCTGCTACATAGGCCAGAACTTCACTTTCTTCTCAAAGACATCTTTGAAATTAGAGTGAATGAAATCCAGGAAAATAACAGTCCCTGATGATCTTAAAATATTTTTGTTGTCTATGTTTGTGGTATACTCAGCTTAACTAAAGTGACCTGAGTTTTTGTTTCTCTCCAGATCTTAAAATAACTTGGGAACATTTTCTTTGGAATTTGGTGATGAAGAAATACAGCATAAAAGGAGAAGCAGAGCTGTCAGCCAGGGATGAGACTACCCACTTGCATCACCTTTTATTTGCTTAAGGTGATATGAAGTATTCAGAAATTCAGGCTGAGGGGAGGTGCAGGATTTAATAGTTGGGAGGATAGTACATTGCCTTGAGTTGTGTCTGCAGGAGAATTTTCAACAGCTGCCAAGACTGGTGTAGATAGGTAGAGCTAGTAGCGTTGGGTGCGCTTGTGTGGACAGGTCCTTGAGTGTTCAGAGGATTAAAACCAAAAAATACTGTTAGGGTTTAACTGCAATGGTAATTTCAGAGTTGCTAATGCTAGTGGGGATGAACTGGAATGGAAAGAAAAATTAAACATGGTTGCACAAACAAGACCTGGGACTGCAGGTGAAAGAGAGCTCGTCTAAAGCTGAGAAATGGAGCGAAGTAAATAGCAGGAAATTTGGCGAGTCCCCTGAGATTGCATCAACCAGAAATCCTGATCATCTGCTCAGGCTGTGTTTTGGTTTAAAAAAAATATTAAAGTCTAGAGCTGTAGAACTCATATCACTTAAATGTTTCTATATTAATCTCTTTCCAAGTTATTAACTTTGAAATATGAAAAATCCTCTGTTCATTGTCTGGATTATTTCTGGAAGTAAATCCTTCAGAAGCCGGTTAGTAAGCTTAGGAGAAAAGATAACAAAGTGCTGGCAACAGCTGTATCCTTGACAGAAGAACCGAGGCACATCTGCCACTGTTTGATCCTGTCTGGCTCATTTTCCTGCTTGTATGTACGGTGCGTGTGTCACTGGCTCAGTGGAAAGACCACACACAACTGAATTCAGGAGATCGATCCTGCAGAAACCTTTTCATAAACACAATTTGGTACTCTTTAAAAAGAAAAGAAAAAAGAAGCTAAAAATCCATGCTAGAGGATTTCTTGTCGCACCGCTCACCGGCAAGTGGGGAAACTTTGATCTGGGTAGGTTTTCCCTTTTTGTAACCTCTCCATGAAATTTTATGGAAAAGCTCCATCAAAGAAAGTATTTCAGTGCATAACTTCCTCACACAGAGTTGTTTCTGATCACCAGACTCCAGTATTAATGTGGCATCCAAATGTGCCAGAGGGGTTAATTAAACCGTGTGATGTTATTGTAAAGAAAACTGGAATCAAGCAAAGGATGCCTGCTTTAGGTCGTGGTCCTTGAACTTAGCGAAACTTCTGAAGATTCTTGAACAAATTTCTGGTGAAAATAATCCGTGCCTGTAGTTAGGTGAAAATTGAGAGGAAAAAATCAAGATTTTTAGTAACATCATCAACACAGGCACAATATGGTAGAGTTTGCAGATAGCTTCCCTCTTTTTTGGTTTCATCAGTTGTTCAAAGCAAAACCTGTGAGATGAGACTGAAATAGGCAAATTTATAGGTGGTAAAAACTTTCATACCAGCTGACCAGACTCCAGTGAACGCAGTGGTGCTCAGCTTGTTTGCGGGTTTTGCATTGTGCTGCCTTTTTTTTCCAAAAAAAATGGGGCTGAGGAACCTTGTGCCCAAAGATGAGCTGAACACATGCTCCATCCCTTGGGCTTTCCACAGCCTCCTCCCAGGGCATTAGGGACTTCTGTCAAGAATTGCAATGAATGCAGCACTGCTTAGCTCTTGGTTTCTTAATCTGGGATTTTTACTCCCTCTTTTTTTAAGTTCAACTACTGAAAGTAATAATAATTCCTAAAGCTGAGCTTTATGAAACTCTAAGGATTGCTTGTCCAACAAAACTGCTACATCAACTATTTGTTCCCTTCCCCCCCGCTGCTGTAGTGCCAGAGGTATCTAATACTTGGAAATCCCTATTCGGAGAGTTAATGTATCAGACATGCTAATCAAGTCATGCCAGATGGAGTTTATAAATAAACTACACTGCATTGTGTATTCTTAAAATTTGAGCATCAAACATAATTCAAGGCAATATTTTCCTAGTTTAAAAAAAAAAAAACAAAAACCAAACATTACTTCTTCCTAGATTCTGGATTGTGAATTTGCATCCAATGGCACAGTGGTTGTTGGATGGAAAATGAGGAATAGCATACAGGACTGTCAACCATTAAATACTAGCTGAAGTCCAAAGCTAATTCTCCCCAAAGAGTGAACAAAATGATCACATGAGCCCCAGCTAAACTCCACCTAGCTTTATTTTTTAACAGCAAAATAAGGGATGAGGCATTTCTGAGGATGCAGAAGGATTAATATTTTCTATTATCTCATAGACACCTTGTGTCTTCAGTTATGTTAGAGCATTGCTCCTAAGTGTTGCTGGACCTGGTTGCCCTTGATTGTCATCTAACACTGACAACTTCAAGGTGCTTTAGAAGATGTCAAGTAGATCCTGTCATCTCCTCAAAATAATGTACCTGCCCTTCTTGGCCATTCCTCATGTCAAGGGGCAATTTTTCCAGATTTTAGAGAGGAAGTGGTAAGCTATCCCATTGCTGACCGCTCGCTGGGGTGTGTAGGTTGTTACAGAGTAGAAGAGTCTTTAACGACGCCACGTGGCCAAGCCCCTTCTGACCTCTGCAAAGGGACCTTCAGGCTTAAGTGAAGCTGTTGTCACACAGCTTGAAGGATGCAGAAAATGATTAGGGCTTAAATGATTCATGTAGGGATGTGATTATACTCTACACAAAGACTATATGCTTTTATTAAATCCTCCAAAGCGTGAATGTGATTTATCTATGGGTTTGTTTTTTTTTAGTTGTATCGAATTGTGGATAATGCAACCTTCTCCTTCACCCCATTTTTAGTCACCAGGCAAAAATGAAGAATCTCCACTGTATTCTTCTCCCTGTCTCTATCAGCTAGAAACCTTATTTTTCATGTGAAAATAACACACAAGCATCATGGTTTATGTATTTTATAAAATGTTGCATGAAATTCCTGGGTAACAATTTGTTCCGGTTTAGAAGGTCTGAAAATCCTTGCTGTAGATTTTCTTCATGAAACAGCTGCTGGTGCTTTGAATCAGGTGGGTGGGTGGATGTGTGTGCTGTGCCTAAAAGGAAAAAAAAAAATCTAGTCAGATGTCAAAGCAAAAATAGGAGATTTCAGAGATTTAGACTGGGTGGAGGAGGTGGGAAGCCAACTCTGCAGAGATGTTAATTACCTTGGGAAGAAAAAGAGCGCAATGGAGTAGGTGTAGCAGGAGATTTACTTAATAGAATTCACATAATCGTGAACCCACTTTCGCTGCATTTAGACAGGTTCTCAGTGAGGACTTTACAACAGAAATATTTTACCAGAGTAAAAACAGTTATTAGTCTTTTTATGAGGGGAGGAGGGGGCTATTTTTACATCTCTTTTCAGGAAGGAGGACAAGAGCTGTATGGGTTTTCTTTGATTTGTTGGCTTTTGGGGTTAAAAGTGAACGTCATCATTCATTGAATTATCCTGGGGATGCAAGGTGATGCAAGGAAAGAAAAAGATACGTGCAACTGTAGAAATGGCTCTTTTGCAGCAGCATGGGAGACACTTTATCCGTAAAAGGTGAATCTCCTCTCTGCAGAGGGAGCTCAGGTTGGGAAGTAAACGCTTCGGACTGCAGCAAGTCCTCTGCAGCTTGCAAGGCGTCCTGGCATCTTCCTCTTTGCAGAATGCGGATGAATCACTGCGGTTCCCCTTCCACTCCTGCCTCCCGCAGAAATACATGAGGTAGCTGTGGAAGTTTTTGGAGTCCATCGATGGGTGAAATAACCACTGTCCTGGTTAACCGTGTAGAACAGTAATTCTTGAAAAGCATCGGCTGGCCAGGCTTACTGGCACATAGGGATAAAATGATGGGTACCCAGAGCAAGAGACTGGTAGTAGATGTCCTGCCAACTGTTGCCTACCCTGTGCTCTGGGCCCCCCCAGGCACGCACAAACGGTGGAGCGGAGCAGGAGGAACAGCAAAATGGAGATACTCAATGCATTCTTAACATATGTTTACAGTATTTCCAATCTAATTGATCCATAACCTCAGCCTGTCCCAGGTAAAGCACTGTGTACGTGTCAGGTGCAGCAGATAAAGCAAAGCTAGACTGAGTGCCATTGCTACTTTCAGTTTTCCCAGGCTTTTTTTTTTTAAGGACCTTCTACAAAGACTTAGCAGGAAGGGTGGGGAAAAAGATTTGATCACATCTGCTGGCCCTGATTTGTAAAACAGCTATAATTAATCCTCCTGCATTACAGGTTCACTGTTTTAGCCAAAGGCTGTTCGTTCTTTCATCCCCAAGTTCTTGCGCTGCTGTGAGTGTGTCTTTGTGTTGTTCCCGCTCTACTCTGTTAGGTGGCCTCAGCAAGGGACTCTCTTTTTTCCTATTAATAGCACTGTTTTGATTAACAATGTGTGTGTGTATGTGCATGTGTGTAGGACTAGAAATGAGATGATCAGTTTATCACCAGTGACATGTTGGCGAGAAGGCGTTACATGTAAGCATATAAGCTGTCAGCAGAGGTAGGAAGGATGGTAGATAGCAAAGGATAGTGCAAATCACGGAAACGTAGGTGGGTTAATTCCACGAGGGAGTTACTGAACATTTGGGATAGAGGGAGAATTTCTCTGCAAATCCATCCTTGTCTCCTCATCTTCACATCCAGTGTCACAAGCCCTTCTGATTCACATCGACTTGATGGGCTGGAAGAACCTGCTGAGCCTGTGATAGCTGTGGCCAGAGGATTAGCAGCTTCTTTCCCTCTTCAATTCTGTTTTTAGACTGGGATACATCTTTACTGAAGATTAACAGCCTGGTGGGTTGGGGAAATTAAATTTGACAAGGGTTGCAAACTGGAAAGCACATATTCAGAGGTGTGAAAAGGAAATGGGGAGGTTTTAATGTAGTGACTTCTTAATGAGCAGATCCTATGGCCTCGAGCCTTAGGTCTTTTCTGGAGGTGACGTTACTTCAGAGTAATAGGTGATGTGAATTTAAAGGGGAAATTCCAGAATAATTCCTAATCTGGCACTCTTGTCTCAGAATAAGGGAGCCTTTTCTGATTTGATGTAATTTAACGTGGTTCCAAAATACATTGGCTAATATATTAGCTAGCTGTTTCATAGCTCTTATTTCAGTCTTTTCCCAGGTAGAGAAACTCGTGGCAGGGCAGCCTGCATTGGCTCATCGTCCCCTTTGGCAGGCGTCTCATCAGAGGAAGCGTCCCGGCCGATTCCTGCTGGCATGTTGGCCCTCCTCGGGGCTCTGCCAAATGCCCGCCGCGATGGCTGCTCTCCTCCCCTTGGAGCTGAGCTTGCTCTTGTCTTTGCTTTTCCCTCCTGAGAATCTGGCAAGCCAAGGCCGACGTGACCGGGGCGTATGCTGTGAGCCAAGCCGGCAGCCCCCATGTGCTGCTCCAGCTCCGCTCCCTCTGTTCTCCAGCCGGCCGACACACACTTCACCTTACGTTACCCAAATGCTGACTTGGGAAAATGTACTTTCAGGGGCCACATTGGCTTTCCCCTTTAGTGCGGTGGTGTCGTACGGGGAGTTTGGGAGAGCAACCTTTTAAATAGTTGAAGCATCCCCTAAAATAAGAGGCAGCTATACATATTATACGCAGCATGAGCTGCCAATACATTTTCTTCCCTTCTATACACTCAGGTCATCTTGTGACCTCTCCCTGCTCAATTTATTTGGCAGTTTCTCTCCGTGGGAAAGCAGCAGGATGGGTGTGTTACAGCCTATGAATGTTCAGCTCTACACCCCCTGATTTGCATTCACTTTTATCTGATGAATATACCTGGTGTGTCTGGAGTCATTTCTGGTTGATGTAGTGCTACCTTGTACTGTGAAAATTCTTCTGTGTCATCTTTAAATAAAAATTTAGATCTGTCAGGATTGTTTTTCTCCCAAAGGAAGTGAAATTAGTATGAGATTTTTGTTTGGCTTACGTGGATGTATCGGGAATGTTCACCATCTGATACGCTTGCATGTAGATCAGAGCAAAGGCAGATTTATTTATTTTTTTTAACTACATGTAGACAACTCAGTATGATGAATGAGTTTATAATTCTGTAAGGTGCTTATTATATTATACTCCTCTTTGCCTTTGTCTTTAGGGAGAACTCTTTAACCGCTTCAGGGATTGATTGCGTTTGATTAGAGAGTAGTTTGTCTTTTGAATCCATTATCCTGGATGAAAGTCTGCAAGTTTATTTTGTTTTCTGAAGCAGCCGGAATTGCACCATGTGTGTTATACGAACGAGGACAGGATGCAAAGTTTTTTCATAAGAGCCCATTTGAATTGATGAGAATTATAATACTGGATTGCAGGTAGGGGTGGAAGAGAGCCCACGGGCTCATCCTGCCTGCAGAAGCTTTCAAATATGCCCTTTCCCTCCTGCACCCTTCCTCTCAGCTCCTTCCTTTGAAACTTGAAAATTCTGACTCATCCTTTCATGAAAAAAGGAAATTTTCCCAGTTTGGTTGAACATTCCCGTTGTGGTGGCCACAAATGCTAACCCTGCCTTCTGCCCCAGCTGGAGACCTTCTGCCTGGGAGATGGAGGAGTGGTGGGATGTACTTTCCTTCTGGTCTCACATAGCCGAGGGTGGGCCAGCTTTGGGCGGGGGGTAGGCTGGGTAACCTGGCAGGAGCGCTTGCAATCCTCACTTTCCATCATTCTTGGAAATCATAACACCCTTTCTTTCTCCTAAACAAAACCAACATGACTGATCCCTCACCAGTGTAGTGTCTCTGCTCTGAAATGATGACCAGATTTACACGGGAAGTGAACGTACAGGCTGGTGCTCCCAAAGTTTAATGTTATAGCATCTTCCAGCGAGCGTGACGAGAGGATGGGGTGAGAATGGGGAGGAAGACTGGGTCGATAAGTGCGATGTACCCGCAGCATCCAGCTCCTCTGAACCGTTTCCATGAGCTCTGATTTAATCTCCTTAGGTTTTCACTTCTCTGTAGGAACGCAGCGTTTCTGAAGTGCCTGACTGACAGAGGAGGATTTAAGGAAATAAAAGGTAGAGCTGGCTTCCAGGCAGTTTCACTAATTGCAGCTTATTACAAATTTAACAGATGAACTGTCAGTTTCTTGAAGGTGTGTGATCACCACAACTTTTTCTTGGATTCTGTGCTGGCTATAGAAAAAAATCAGCCTCTAAGGTGCTAAGCTAATGTGCATTTCATTGCTCAGTAAGATGTTTCTTGGTTTACAATTTGCAGGCTTCGTTATTCCTTTTATCACATCTTTGATAATATGGAACTGTGGTCTCAAAGATATCTTTGGTGTGGGGTTTTTTTTAATATATTTGTATTTACTCAATTAATATTGTAGGAGGTATTGAAGAATTTTATTCTTCTTGGAGTCTGCTTCCAGTGATTGAGGCTTTTTTTCCTTTCAATAAAACAGGTCATTTTATTAGTTTTTCTCCATAGATGTCTAATTAGATAGGCACAGTAGGACTGAAGTAATACTTTTTATCACTTGAAATTTCTGGGTGTTGCAGAGCTTCTAAAATAAATTCTGTAAACATTTGTAAGTAGTTCATCTGTCTGATGTAAGATTTTTAAAGAGGAAAGATACATATAGCACTTTAAGGAAAGTTTTTGGAAAGCATCCTGATTTTTCTGGGTTGATGGTAGCTTTATCTCTCTTCCTGTGACTCTCCATCATGCACTCCTTGTATTATCATGCTCCCTTCGCATTGTCAAAACACTACAAAAATCTTTGATTTTCTTTTAATTTAAATCTCTGAAATCACACTTAGATTTCATATTGGCTGCATTTCTGTTGTGTGACTTAGCCGGAGGAGAGCAGGTCTGGGCAGCTTCGCTTATAGCTCTGCCTGTCAACCGGCCGTTCAAAGAGATGTTCCGACCCTGAGAGCTGACGTCTGTACGGTGTGTGTTGGCCAGCACTTGTTGTAGAATCACCTCTCCCTCTTTCTTACCCTCTTTATCCCCAAGCAAAAAACAATTTCAGGGGTACCAGCCACCTGGCCTCCACTTTGACCCTTTTGGTGAAACTTTCAGTGGTGGGAAATGGCAGAAAGTCGTACGTTTATTTGAAAGTGATGATGCAAAAAGAGGGAACCACTGAAGTCGAGCAATAAAGAAATTAAAAGCATCAGCACAGAGGTCAGAAGTTAGGGAGGGGACGGAGGCAAGCAAGGATCTTTCACTGGTAAATTTAATTCATACTTTTTGCTAAATGTAAATGATAGCTTAGGGAAAAAAACCTGCTTGGAATACATAGTAAATGATGTTGCCAGGATACTTCCTGATCATGTTAATTAAACTGTCCCACAGATTTGGCTTAATTACTGCATAATTTGCATATTGGAAATGATGGTATGCATTACTAAAGAAAGCTCCTATTCTGTTAGCAGAAAGAACACTGTACATGAATTAATTTCCAGGGGAAGGAGTCTCTAGACTCAGATAATGATGTATCTTGAAAATAAAGTTAAGATTTTTGATAATGAACTGACATATATCTCATTCCTTTTTGCAAGATTACATTTTATGCTTGTTCCATTAAGTTCCTTAGAGACCTCATCCCACTGTTGGCTATTTCTTTAATTACAAGAACCACTGTTGCTTTCAAGGTTGCTGGTGGTGAAGCAGACAGTAGTTAACTAAGTGGCAGAATATTTGTCTTGAAGAGGCCCACATTTGATACTGCATGGCTGTTGGTGGTGATGCACTTCACAACCCTCCTAAGTTAAACTCACTACGAAGCTATCAGTTTCTCCTTGTCTTGTTTTCTGTTGTTTTGTGTTTGGTTTGGTTTGGTTTTGGTTTTTAATTTCTGACATGTCTGTGGCACCCTACTTGTGGAGTCCTGAGGCCAAATGGAGAAATGCAGAAATATCTCTTTGCTCTTCCAGTCTGAGGGCAGGTGTTGCTGGCGGACACCCTGCTTGGAGGCCTCGGGCCATCCCGGGTGCCTGGCGGGGTGGTGGGAGTAGCCATGTGCCTTTGTAACACATAAAAAAAGAGGCTTTTTGCATCTGCATTTCTGACGGGGTAATTTTATAGCTCCTGTCCCTGCTGTTGCTTTGAGTTCAGTGGCGTTCCTGCAGCCGTGTTTAACTGCAGGACTGTGACAGTGCTTTGGAAAAAGGAGACAAAACTTCAAAAATCCTGCATGAAGTAAGACAAGATAGAAACTGTTTTGTCTGAGGAAAAAACCTTCTGAATACAGCAATTTCCCAATTTGGACTGCTAGTTGCTTTGGATGATAGGATCCTGTTGTTACTAGGATATGCATTTCCGATGTGGCTTCTACTTTTTAATTCTTTTTTTGATCTGCTTTTAAACAGGTGATCATAAACAGCACAATCACACCTAACATGACCTTCACCAAAACATCGCAGAAGTTCGGCCAGTGGGCAGACAGCAGAGCAAACACTGTGTTTGGTTTGGGCTTTCCCTCTGAGCAGCAGCTGACAAAGGTACCGGCGCTCGCTGAATTCCTGCAAAGGCTGTCTTGTTTCTTATTAATGAAGAATTGCATGCACCCATCTGACCTCTTCTGAGCTGCATGCCTCTGCAAGTCATCTTCATCTGTGCAAGTCGCCCATCTCCTAGAATTACCCTGTGTCCATATTTACAGAATCAGGCAGTATTGCGAACTTTGTGGTCAAAACTATAAATTAAATCTGACCACTGATGATGGTACTAGTGAGGTGATCTTGATGGTATCTTACCCAGTGGCTGAAAGCATTTGTGTTTTCAGATGTTTACAGAAACAACCTGAACTTTGAAGTATTTTTTTGGCATCTCCCTGCCCTGTGTGCTCATTTCAGCCGAAAGCAGCACCAAAAGCAAAAGGAACCACTGATATGCCAGGCCTGTTGGCATTAGGGCTGCCTAATGTGTCTGAAAGAAGAGAGTTGCTGTCCCAGCCTCAGAAACGTGCACTTTGATGTCTTGCTGCCGTTGGCAGCTAACTGAGGTAAAGCAGGTGCCAGCCCCCGGGGCTTGCTGGTGCGCCCGTTTTGCAGATACCACTGTTGGTGGGGCCATGCTCTCAGGAGGCTCGGTGAACTGATCTGGGTTAAAATAATACTGCATTTTTGGCACTTCAGCTCAGTGATGTGATTTGCAGCCCTGACCCAAAGCAGTTTTATCACAGACCTGAGGAGGAGGGAGTGAGTTGTGGCAGAGACAGGGGATGAGGAGCCAGGGAGGTCTGACTCCAGGTTTGCTGGCAGAGCTGGACCTGCACCCCAAACGTGGGTTTGGCATTAATGCAACACTTCCCCGGACCAGGGACTGGCTAGAACAACAGGCTTGTAAAGTCTAGAGCTGCCTTTTGTCACGAATAACCAGGAGTTTAAAATACATCCTCTGTCATTAGATCAGTGGTCTGGCCAAGTGCTCATCAAGCAGCTGAGATGTTTGTTTGTTCATGCAGTAAAAAAGCCCCTACTTATCTAACACATAGTTGACACTTGAAGCATGGCTACTTGGCAGTGGATTTTGTCAGTTAACTCACCGCTGTGTCCTTGGGCACGGCACATGGTCTCTTGTGTTGCTGTCCTCTTGTGTGCTTTGATAGGAAAAGAATCAGGAGAACAAGGTGGTTCTTGTAGTGTCTAAAATAGCAAAGGCAGACCATTGCAGTGGAAGGAGGACCTTTCCATCAACTGAGTTGTTACAGGAATTTGTTTTACTAAGTCTGTCTTACTGAGTTTTTGCAATTTCCAGAGAACTGCTTTTTTGGCAAATAGTTCTTAAAAGTAAAGTATACTTTACTTTCCGCATTAAATTATTTTTGGACTTGGGATGTCCATAAAGGTGCCGTGGCAATCATCTGCTCGTCTGGGGTGCTAAGGCCACCCAACCTATCACATGCAAAACGGTTTGGTTTTTTTTTTTAAATGAGGTGCTGGTGCTGGTTATGTTTTATGATGCTTAATCAAGTGTAGGAGACTGCTCATTTCACCTATACATACTCTCCACTCCTGTGGCAGAGGTGTTCGTAATAGCTGAATAAGTAGTATGGGAATATGGGAGCATTAAAGTGGGCCTAGGGGAATAGTTTGTTTTGAGTAACAGGTAAGTATGGTACAGTGCAACCTTTGGACACCAAATGAAAAAAACTAGCACCTTTGGATAGCAATTTTTAATCCCGGATTACTGAAAGTGCACCTCTGGAACATGACAGGTGACCACATGGTACCTCGGTGCCGACTGGGGTTGAACATGCACCACGCACAACATGGAGCAGGTGATGCTGAGGCTGGCTCAGGAGACAAGACGTATAACAAGGCATGAGGTACATTTGGAGGTCCTTGCACCCTAATCGGAGAGATTTTACCGTATTTTCCAAAACTGTCCAAACACGTACTTAGAATAAATTTAATACTGGTATCAGAAAGCAGCTCTTTAATGTTCATGTGGCCAGACTAGAGTCAATCTGAAGAACGTGTTGCATGGGCACAGGGGCCCCAGCACCAGCTGTGTTTCTCTCCAGATCCGTTTGTACATCTGTTTGCACTGCAGGATCTGCTGAAGAGTCCATTGCCAATAATACAGACTTCTACTTGCAGGAAAAGCTTTCCAAATCACCAGAAAGGCTTTTTCTGGTCTGAATATCGAAGGAGAGCTTAAGGGGAATACTTCTGAAAATGGCTCAAGATAATCTATTTAAAAAAAATAAAAAATCTGACAGCTATCTAGCTGGAAAGTGTAAGAAAACCTGGTTTATTACCACCATGCAAAGCAATGGGACAAAGATAACCCTTATCATCCATGCTCCTCAGTTTAATTATTGAACCATTAGTACAAAAGATCAGAGATGGTGGAGAGATTACAGATGTATAAGTGTCTTGGGAATAGTAAAATCAATCAAGTTTCATTTTATGTTGATATCATTACACTCTTATAAAAGACATAAATTAAAGCTTGCCAGTTTTACTGGAAATAATTGAAGCTTTTAGTCAGGAACTGGGAGGACACACTAAAACTCCTCTAAACCAGAGATCAATAGCCCTGGCTTTAAATACGTAAATAAATAAATAAATAAATAAAGCTGAAACATGTCTGCTGAAAACAATGAATAATAAGGAGACATGAGGAGAGGTTAGCACACCTAAAAACAGCTGCATTTTTAAGTATATTGGTTGGCCTAGTAAAAGATATTGCCTCTTTCTAAAGCCTTGCTTCTCTTGAGATACATAAGCATATAATCTAGACCTATAGGGAAAAGCAGCTCAAATTAAACATGAACCATTAATGAAAACTGCATTCAGTGGTGTACTAACCTAATTACCATTCGCATTGATTGGGAGAATCCCAGGGCTTAATGTTGATGTCCGACTCAGGGTCCTTTTCCCCTCTGGCAGGACTCGCTGACCCTCCTTTCCCCCCTTCCCACCCTGTGCCTTCAAAAAGATCTCAAGACATTATTCAGACATTGCTACAGCCAAATGGAAACAGGAATCAAAAGAGAATGGTGTGCCTGGGTGTGCTGAAGAGGCAGGGCTGGTGCTGTAAAGGCAGTGATGTGTTTTGCACTTGAAGCGGTTAGGTAAAATTTCTGCTATCATTCAAGGTGCTTCGATGCAGACATGCTATCTGAGGAGGTGCAGGTAGTCAAGGGCATAGGGACAAAGATCTATACAGGTGAGAAACCCAGTAAACCCAGACTTTGCACATCATAAAGCAACTGCGTCCAGCATCTGGGGAGCACTGGACTTTATTTCTATGCATGAGTGGACATTATGTGAGCGGTATTTGCCAGGCAAGAGGGGAGAAGGCTCAGAGCAGCGTCTGCCCCTGTCCCCAGCACACAGTGCAGCCCCTGCCCAGTCCAACCAGCATCGGTGCTGGCAGCACGCTGGCTGTGCTAGAGCAAATAGCCAGCCACTTGCTGGAGTAAATAGTCTTGTTCGCTGCCAATCTGCCTGGTAGTGAGGGCTCATGCAGGGAAAACCACGGGCAAAGCCACGCGTCCGTTGTGGGTCACGGCACAATGGTGCTCCCAAACGGGACCGTCGCATCACCCAGCCTTCTGCAAACTGAGAGGGAGATGAAATATTTATGAGACTGCTTTGGGTGGGAGCAGCTGTTTCATCTATCGACACTGGCACAGTTTTTCAGTAGAAGACATAAAATGCTATGCCAGATCAGCAGCTTAAAATTTACACATACAAAATAGTGCTTTTTAATGTATGAAATGCTAAGAAGGTCTATTTAAATATATATATATATCTCCAGGGGACAAGCTGGCTGCAGATTTGAACAGCCTTTAAATAATTTGTGCAACGCACAGTAGCATCCTTGAGTCCCCATTAAATTTCACTGGCCAAGACTCATAATCAGAGCGCTCAGGGGCTGCAGCAGCCTTAGACTAAAAGGCTTCACTAGTGTTGGTAGCAGCAAATCTCTTCCATATTGTAGCTCCCTGGGGCACAGGAAGACATGTCATATAAGCCACGATGGACTATTGGAGTGCTGTTTAGTTGGTGTTTCTCCTACTCCAGTCATTTGGGGTATTTTTGCTAATTTGCAGGAGCTTTGTCTGCCCAAGGACAAGGGTGGAGGAAAGGGAAGATGAAGGGAGTAAAGATGAAAGGAGAAGGAGCGTGATTTTTTTTTTTAGTTGGTTTTGGGTATTTATACGTGCCATTGCCTCTTGAGACCACATTTACCAAGTTTTCATTTACTAAACAGAAGATTATTTCACTTTTTAACTAGAATTTTCACATTTGAAAAGCAGTCCCTATTGTTGCAATGGTTTGACAGCTCAAAGTCGACTTAGATCTTGGAGTTGGCACATGATTTTTTTAATATCAGTCACTTGTCAATTACTTGTGTTTGGGACAGAAGGAATTGGTTACTGGAGAGAAAGCGTCTCTCCAATTTCTGCTAGTGATTGGTCGCTGTGGCCATGCCATCGCTCTCAGAGAAGGTCTCTGGATCTCAGTAGCTTCAGAAACGCCCGGTCTGGTGCTGTAGCGATTAGCGTTGGTAATGCTACCCGAGTTTGGGCTGTCACCACTGTGCTGCTGCACTCAGAAGAGTAATCAAGTGAAAGACTTTAATTTCATAACGAGCCAAGCGATCCTCTGTAGCTTTCAAAGATAGTCTGTTAGTAAAATCTGGTAGGTATTAATTAACTAAGAAAAAAAAAAAAAAAGAGCAGCAGCAGCAGAACTCTGTATGGACTGGCTGTTTCCAAGTGTATGGGGTAAACAAAAACCAGAGACAGTCTTTCACCACGGTTTTTGTTACAGTCGTCTTTGAGTTTGTAACAACAATGAGAACGAAGGGTAATATTTTGACTCTTAAAGCCGAAGATCTGTCACTAAGATGGTGAAAAATTCAGTTACTGGTACTTGTTTCTAAAAGCAAATGTGTTAAATACATGTGTTGGTAAACCAGAGTCATGACTGAAATCTATTGTGCAAGGAGATCATTATCAGTTTTGTATTGAAGATTAGCTTTGCTCAGTCATACACGATTTTTGTATTATGGATATGTGGAAAAATGACCTTTCCTTCTCAGTTCACATAATTTTTCATAGCAGTCTCCTGTGTGCTTTATGAAGATAGCTGCAAAAATAAAATCTGATAGATCACTTCCAATTCTTTTTGTCTTTTCATATTTCATATAGTCCATGAAGAACCTTCATAAATTTTTCATACTTGCCCATAAAGATTTATTGTAAAAGAGAGACTCAAACCAGCCCTTTACTATTTGCAAGAAACCCAAGTGTAGAACTTACTGTTGGTACAATATTTTAGAAATAATCATTTTGTTATAGCTGTTTTGTCACAGCAGGAGATACGTTTAGTGTAAAGTTGGAGTTAAATCACTTAAGGCAAAAATGTAATGTAGCTGTTCCTAATGATCTTTATAGTGCTACAAAGGTAATCAAGTCATTTGTGCGTGTAGTGACTGCACATGCCATCAGATAGCAACTGCTGCCATCCCAGAACACATACTTTGCATATGCAATTTCAGCTGTTGTATAGAAAACAGCTGGATTTGAGGGCTCGATCTTAATTTCTAAGCATCGTCAAAGACCGTAGTCTACAACCGAAATTTCACTTGGTTTTGACAATGTGCCTATCCATGGGATCTCAGAATGATGTATGTGTGTTTGCTGGAAATTTCCATTGGTGTGTGTTATACAAAACACAGGTGCCTCCACATATAAATCCAGATTTCTCTTAGACCAGTTGGAGAAGATTTGTTTTATCAGTCTTTATAGTCCCAGTATTTTACCAAGAGAGAGCGTGCTAAATGCCTGCTGTAAATCTAAAAAGTAGAAGATAAGATTAGTAAGTGGATAATGATTCTTCCCATTCCTTGACTATAAAATGTGATGCATGTTCATGCTTTTATTTACAATTTTGTCATAAGTGTCCTGAGTTATCTGAGGATATAATGACAGTCCTTTTATTCACAAACTGTGCAATAAAATAGATTTATTTATAGGCACTTTTAATGTGTCTTCCCTTTCTAGTGGTTCAAGATTCTCAAAACACAGGCAAGCAAGACCAAGCTGTTTTAGCAGGAAGACAAAGTTACCCATTCATATACAGGATACATCTTAATTAAATTTTTTTTAATGCCTTTTCTTTCATCTTTGAAATCCTCCTTGTAAAACTTTAAACACTGTTTAAAGTGTTTAAAGCCCTGCAGCCCTGATCAGCTGTGATCATACTTATATTTCAAAAGTGCTGGACTGGCTTCGGAGCAGATGTCCTACAGCAGCTTGTAGAGATCGGGATCGTTCCTTTTCATCTTCATCTTTCCTTTCCCCTGCCTCCCCCAACTTGCTACAACCCTCTTACAGCAAGCATGCAAGCTTTTCCCTGAAGTCTTCTACCTTTATTTTTGCCCATAATAAGAAAATTAGACCAGGAAAGCTGTGTTTTCATATGGCCCCATCTTACCTTCAGATCTACCTTTTTCTCCTTTTTTCTATGTCTTGATAATCCCTTCCTCGCATCCTGCAGGTGTCTCATGAGCTCATTTGCATTCTTTAATTTAATTGACTTGCTCTTAGCAATAGAAGACTGATAATTTTTTTTATCCAAACATATGCCTTTTATACTTTCAACTTTAATAGACTGTCAACATTGAGTGAAACAGAGGAGGGGGAGGAAATAAACAAAACCAAATCAAGCCAGAAGACACTAATAGCTCCTTTTTCTCTCCATGGGTTTTTACTGTGATCGGCCAGAGCTACAGAGATGTCCCCTCTTTCAGAAACACCTCCATTCCTTTTGAAAGAACCTTCCTGCAAAGAATTAAAACTTTTTTTCTTGCCAAAAATTTTAAATTAGCAGAATTAGTTGTTCACTTTTGGAGATCTATGACCTATATAAATTTAGCAATCTGAACAGTTTAGTAGATGACAAATCATTTTAATAAATATCTTTCATGCTTTTTCCAGTTTGCAGAGAAATTCCAAGAAGTAAAAGAAGCTGCCAAACTAGCAAGAGACAGATCTCAAGAGAAAATTGAGACATCAAGCAATCATTCCCAGGTTTGCAATTTAACCATAATACCTTATGCATACAGGATAAATAATTTAAAGTTAAATTTTCTAATGGACTGTACCAGCTTCTGGCAGCAAGCTTAAAGTATATAAAATGAAGATTGCCGAAGGTAATTGTCAGCTGCTGGACATTAACATTGTCAGAGGCATATTTTTCATCCATGCATGCTCTTTGCCTTCATTTATATCTTTTTTTTTTCAGCAGTTCTTGAGCTATTATAACTGGTTTATAACGGGGAAAGCTATACATGCTTTGATTTGTACCGTTACCCACACTTGGGGTCACTGGAAAGTAAGTCGGTGTAATGCTTCAGCAGACAGTCAATCATCAGATTCATCACGATACTTCTGTTTGTCATCTGTCGCATCTAGTTTTGCTGGAGTTTGGTTTGCCAATGGAGAGACTGACTTTGTGGCCATGGTGCTTCACTGCCTAGGTGTGACTAATGGAAAGCCGTGGAGTGGGAACGGAGGCAGTGCTCTAGGGAGCGGGTGGGTGGAAGAAGCTCCTGTTGCGTATTTGTATAATACACTTTTCTAGGCAGCACACCTTGATATGGCCAAGCGCGTCCATGTCCAGGGAGATCTGAGTTTCTTACAGATGGAGGGAATTGAGTGTTGTCGCAGTCTCTCTATATGTTTGACTGTAATTTCATATGCATTGCATGAGGTAAGAATGAACCCTGTTCAGTGGGCGTTCTTGGCCTGGGCTAATATTTGGAGGAAAGTTAGACAAATTTCGATCAGAGAGAAATTCAGATACATGATCAGAAAAAAGTTGTTGAATGCTCTTAGTCTTGCAGCTAACCTCCTTTGTGAGGTCCACAAATAGCGATCTGAGAGGCTGTCTTTGGATAGTCATTTTTTAAAGATTTTGGTCATGGCCTTTATGGTTCACTTTCTTTGTTCTCTGTTGGTGATCAGCACCAGGCAGTCTATGAATGGCATCTCTTTGGAGGAGCAGTATCTTCTTTTTTTTATTTTTGGTTTGTGCTTTGTGTACTTCCAGGTGCACTGTATTGTTTCGTAATCTTCAAAAAAACCCCAACAACCTTTAGAAAACACAAGCCTGGTCAGTTAAAACACTTTAAAAGTTTTTTTTTAACACTTTGTATATCATTATCATTTTTTTAATTCTTTTTAAACAGACCAGCTTTGCAGCCAAGATGTAAAGGGTATGTGTCTGTGGCCATTGTTCTGGCAGGAGAGCATATGCAGCCTAGGTCTCATTAGGATGGTGTGGGATCAAGATTACAAAGCCATTGGTGTTGTGGTGATGCAGGAGACGCCCAGTGTTCATCTGTGTGTTGTGCCGCAGGAATCTGGACGTGAAACACCTTCTTCCACTCGAGCATCTAGTGTGAATGGGACAGACGACGAGAAGGCATCGCATGGTGGTCCTGCTGAGGCACATCTCAAGTCTGAGAATGATAAATTAAAAATTGCTCTAGCCCAAAGGTGAACTTTCTTTAATACCTAAATTGCATTGGAATAGTGTGCTATAATTATCTGATGGCTAATGATATTAACAGAAATTATTCAAATGTAATTGCATTAATTTAAAATCAGGCAGTAGAATGGGTGAATGAGCAGACTTTAGCAAGTATCTCCTGGTATCCAGTTGAGAGATATTTACTATTTAGATTTTTCCTGATCTAGTTCGTGATGAAATAAGATCTCTTTTGTTCTGCTGGTGCCAACTCTTATAACCACCTTCATTTGTGAAGTTTTAGAGATACAGAAATAATATTAAAGCCATGGGGGAGCAATTGCTACTGATAACATGTGAAGCCAATTTCTTCCTCTTTGAGTTTGCTGCATTTACTTTGATGAAAATAGATATGAATTTTTAAAATTATAAAAAGGAATGAACTCAACCATAAAAAGTTGAAGTGGGAAGTATAATTTCACCAGGCTGCTTAGAAGTCTTAAGGGGATGTTTCTAAAGCTGTGGACAATGCCCTTTGAAGTCACATTTTTTGCTATTTGCTTTGATAAATTATTTGAAAATGCTGAGAAGAGTAATTTGCAACTATAGTGAAAATACAGGCATTAGAATATGCAAAGTTACATTAAAATAGAATAATTCTCTACTGGGATCTTGCCTTGTCTGCGTCTTGCATGTCAATATATTTGTGAATGGAAAGAAAATATAACAGGATCAAGCTACTCTTAAAAAGCTATTAAAAAAATAAGGCAGCAGCACCATAAGCGGCATTACCCAGTGAGCAATTCTAAGGTTGCATAATTATATTCGCAGTATATCATCTCTATTGACATTTCAATAGAGTAACCTATTTCAAATCATAACGTTTGCTCGTTCCTCCTGCTGAAGACACCTCCACAGGCAAGTAGCAACTAGCACGTAGGGAGCTTCAAAGCCTTCCTTCCATTCACTCTCTAATCTCGTGCTCCACGCTGCAGCTTGAAGCTTTGGGGAATGAGTAGTTTAATTCTTCAGCATTATGTAACACTTTTCTGTTTAAGGCTGAGCATTAAAAAAAAAATCAAATATAGGTAGTGTCAACCCCCTGTCATCTTCTGTTCTGAATTATTGTACCGTTTGCAAATGCGTAGAGTTGCTTTGCTGCACGGGTACCACGTCCCCAGGCCCGCCAAGCAGCGGGTGCTCAGCGAGGCACAGCCGCGCCGCTCTGGAGGCGAGCGCAGACCGTGCGCAGCGCCGGAGTAAAACCCCTGTTTGCAAACGGTGGAGATCCCAGATGTCAGCTTAACCCTACAGCCTGCTTTGACAGCAGGACTTTTGTTCCAGAAGCACAGGTCACTGTTGCTGGAGTTGATAGATCCCTTTGTTTTGGCAGAGACAGTCAAATTAAGGCTTAGGTTCTCGTGAGGCGGGCAATGGCTAGGGGCAAGTACCTGCATCTGAGTATGCTTGGTCTCAGAACAACAGCTCATTGGTAAACACACGCCATGGGTGGATGAGTTTGCAGTCAGGTAAAGAATAATGATACGCAGAATTATAAGGTGAAGCCGCCTAACGGCACCCTGGTTTTTCTCAGTTCATCCAATGTGAAGAAGTGGGAGACGGAGCTGCAGACGCTGCGGGAGAGCAACGCCAGGCTGACCACGGCGCTGCAGGAGTCCGCGGCCAGCATCGAGCACTGGAAGAAGCAGTTCTCAGCCTGCAAGGAGGAAAATGACCAGCTCAGGAGCAAGGTAGCAGAACATACCCACAGGAGAGCCATCTCTTCCAGTTAGCTGCTCCTGCCATTGCTCTTTTCCTTGGATTTCTGCTGCTTTACCTTGGTGTGTGTGTTAGGAGACAGGTTTTGTCTTTGAAAAGGAGGTGGATGGTGGCGGGGGAGTTAAGGCAGGGGCTTCCCTCTGTGCGCAGCGGGCAGGGAAGTTGAAAGGGCTGGGGATCAGCGGGAGGACTGGTGCTGCCGCAGCATGTGAAGCTCCGTGTCGGCAGGGGTTCCTGGCTGGGGTGATAAACCAGAAACGTTTTGAAAGTGGGATTACTATTGCGTATCCCTTTCAAAGCTCACTTAAATACTGCCGGATGATGAATGAGCAGAAGGCAAAGATCTGGCCTGGTTACGCACAGGAAACTAAGCTGGGAACCACTCAGAAGCAAATCCCAACGGCAGACAGGGGAATGAGGACGTGAGTTATATCCCCAGCTGTGAGCTGGGTCCTCCAGCGCTAATACCAGGCACATCTCATCCAGAAACCTGCCAAGAGGCATCGTCAAAAGCTTTTTCCCCTCCATTACTGAGCACAACATTTCTCAGTAGCTTAAGATGGAGGGTGAGCAGCAGCTACAGCAAAGAACAATTGAGAAGTTTAAATTTTCAAAGCCTCAGTTTATAGTAGTCATTGGTACTGTCCCTCAAATCACACCGTGCTATCCATCAAGTGCCGGTAGCAGCCCCACACAGTGCTGGTCCCAACCTGGACACGGGGAAGCCTGGTTTCCATGACCACCGCTCGCAGGGACAATTTCACTCCCTTCATCTCAAATGTCTTCGAAAAAGCTGGACCCTTTCCCGGTTCACTTAGATGGATCACTGGGACGTTTGGAGTAGAGATTGGATTGTATCAGCCTGGTGAGGGGTTGGTTTGGTTTTTTTTGGTTTTGTGTTTGCTTTCAAAGAGGGGAAGGAATTTCATATTTTTTTGTATGTCAGTAGGCTGAAAGTAGTATTTCTACGTTGGAGGTGGCCTGGGTTGCCTGTTGGCACTGAAATTCCACATGGAGCAACCTTTTCCTCAGGCAGATGCCTTCTGACTATTTGCATGTATTTTAGGTGTGCACAGCGACAATTCAGAGATCAAACCAGAACTGTGTTAGCTGATGTTACATTGACAAATTAATATTAACTGTTACATCATTTGGGTTCCTATATCCAGTCTCTTTTGGATAGGGGAGAAGTGAGAGACTGCAACAGTACATTACAAGAAAATAGCAAATTATGATTACGGATTACTACTGATTACTAACTACTAATTTGTGGGCTTTTACTTTTCTGTACTGTTGCAGAGAAAAGTTGTTCTCATTAACATTAACTGATGAAACATGGCACATCTCAGTAGCTGTAGCCTAGATATGAAGAGGTTAGCAAAACACTGCCTTACTACAGCTGCAAAGTCATCCTACCGGTGACTAGCCAGGCTGTGCAGCAATGCTGTCTGTACAATGTGCTGTCTTTGTCTATGCAGTGAGGTTTTCTGAGCTTTTCCCCCGAGTAGGTTCCTCACTCGGTGCTCACGCTGCACCACTGCAGCGCCCTGGGAAGTTCCTTCTCCTTTATTAATTGGGTCAGAATTTTTTGCATATTGCTCTACCTTCAAATGAGGGAAGTTATAATCCCAAAGCAACATGAAGCTGAGAATTAAAATACATACTTTAATGAGCCGGCCCGTTGGCCTGTGGGAAGTGCATCTCCTGGGAGCTAAGTCCAAAGCTGGCAGGAGGAGGTATGGAGAGAGCAAAGCACGTCCCTGGGCAAGAGAACAAAGCAGCGTACGTTGTCCTGAACTGGTTCTTCCCCCAAAGTTTTGGTGTTGTGTCCCTTGTACTCCAGCTAGAATAATAAGCAGCCCCTGAGGAGGCAAAGCTGGGAGTGCTGGAGAGATTTCTTCTCCTTGCTGCATTAAGAAAACCCATCCCTTATAGACTTGTGTTGGTTTCATGGAAGTGAAGTGCAGATTTTGTCCCCAGCCCCACTTATTTTAGCAGCTCAGTGTTTTGCACATTCTTGAGTAATTATATGAGATACTGTGTGAGAGAGAATAAACACAGTCCCGGGGCTTCCTAGTGGATGTGTAAATTGGCTCTTTTTAATGAAAGCAGCAATAATTTTGTTGCAGTGAATCAAGTGCTGTGATCTAGGAAACAGATCCATGACAGATCAAAATTGCCCATGCTTCCCTCTGCTCAGTGGAGCAGTGCCCCTTTACATCAGCTAGGGTCTGCCCCATATTTCCAGAAATTTGAAAAATTTCACCTAACTTCTGACATTTCTTAAAGATTGAAGAACTGGAGGAACAGTGCAATGAAATAAATAAAGAGAAGGAAAGAAATGCGCAGCTGAGTAGACGTCTCCAGGAACTGGAAACAGAGCTTCAGGACAAAGAGCTGGTAAGTGCCCTCTACACAGAAATGACATATTTTTGAGTTTGAGTGGCTCAGTCTGCTTCTCTCTTGGGATGTAGATTTATGGACTGGCTCACCTACACCCAGAAGCAGCCCAACGTCTCAGGGTGTCACTCATTTCTAGATTTTCCACATTCAACTCTTTAGCAATAGTTTGACAGAGTTCCTCAGTGTTGATTTCATTACATGTTATGCACTGTGACAGCACACATTAATTTGGCAGCAGTTAACAAACATGATACTTTTATGTATACAACACGTTACTCCTAATAGAAGAGCTGGAGTGGTGAAACAAGTTGCCCAAAGCCAGGCAGACCTACGCTGAGAACAGAGTTTCGGTTGCCAGTCCCCATGTCCTGAATTCCTGCAGATATCAGGACCATCATTAAAAGATATAATTTACAAAATATCTTGGCATTTGTGTAACAAGTCCTGTTTCTTTATGCCGGTGGCTTGTAGTCTTCAGCTTTGCTGTTTCACGGTCTCCCTCTGATCTCAAGACTAATGCCAAGAATGAGAATTTCAGATTCATTTAGAGTACCCCACTTTGTCATTTTTGACGTACAAGGTGTTCATTTTTCTAAGGAGAATGACATTGATGGCTTGGAGCCCCTGAACAGTGGGGAAAATAATGGGATCCTTGTATTTTCCTTCATTACTGTGACCAAATGCTCTGTGCTGGCTGAAGAGAAAAAGCTATCAGCAGGTGCAGTAAAGTTTGCCATGTGCCATTACAGCATCTCTGCCGGTGCTCTTAAAAGCAGTGCTGTTAAGGGGTTTTAAGATGGCACAAGGAAATAGTTTAGGGAGATGGATTTTGATGCACTGTTGTAAATATAATATGGTTTTCAGCCCCATATTTCAAAGGAAGATGTCATGCTTTCTTCCCAACCTTTCTGTGGTAATAGCATGTATAATAACCCTTATTCTCTGCCAGCATTTTCCTCGATTCACATTTTTACGGTACCAAATGAACCAGAAAATTGATTGACTTGTGAATATTACATGCCTATCTTCCATGTACACTGACAATATACTAACTTGTTTTCAAACTGCAGACTTACATTAGCAGGTTCTTGATTAGGTCTAAACCACCCATAAGGAACCTTTTCATGGTCTGCAATTCAAACCAGCATGAAGCCCGGTCGGGGACGTTGCTGCGTAAGAGGAGCTGCTGATAGCCTCTTCATGAAGGAGAGAGAAATTTAAAGACATGGGAGTCAGGACAGAGCTGTCTAGTGAAATAGTTATGTATATACCATATGCCATGTGCCATATACCATATATATAGTATGTATATAAATATGCACATACTGTATTAAACTATTTATAGTAAGTATGCAGTATAGTAGTGTGTGTATATATATACACATAGTAAGTATATATAGTATAATATATTTATATTTTGAGATGTAAGTCCCCAAGCATTATTTATGTATATACAGATATATATGTGTGGGAATCAGGGTGACTTGAGAAAAAAACATTATTGTCTGGTGCTGTGGAAGAGCTTGAGCTATGAGTTCTGTTACACTCGTAACTTAATTTGTGCAATTCCTATTGCACTCTGAGTTCACCTGTTAGGGAAGAAATCACATTTCGTAGCCAAGACATCTGCCTTTGAGTCAGGAGTGGTTTTGCTGTGCTGTGTCAGTACAGCTCAGGGAGGACATACCCCTGTTCACTCTTGAGACCGTCACCTGCACGGGCAGTTTCTGGAGGAGGCTCTCACACTCTCTTCAAGGCACAGAGTTTCTCTGGACCTGCAAATGTGCTTTTCAGATGCTCTGACATTCCTTCTGGAAAATGTACAGGCTTTCTTTAGGTCTTCCCCTACTACCCACATTGCTGGTGGTCGTTTGTGGTGTGAATGTATTCAGCGCCCTTAATTTCCATCACAGACGTGACCTCCTATCAAGTCACATCATTGCTCTTTTCATGAACTCCTTTCAGCTAGTCCCCTCAATTTTGGTAGTGATGCCAGAACTGAATACAAAGTTGGGGGGTGGGGGGGTGTCTCAGAGCTGTGCAGTGGGGGAGAGCCCGTTACAGCTGTGCTCTGTAATGATGTCTCTATATATTCAGCTCGTAATGCTGTTGGCCTTTTTTTGCTGCCATATATCATAGAAAATTCATGTCTAATTTGCTCTTTGCTACCATCTATAAATTGCTTGTAGCATTACAGCCCTTCAGATTTCTCTCCCATTGAATATATCTTTTGCATAGGTATGTGTTTTCGGTTAAGATTTCATTAATATAATTAATGGCATTCATGCTAGAGATTGGATTACATTGTCTTTTTTAGAAAAACAAAGTCAAATATATAGTCCAATTTTCTAGTAGAAAATTAGCATGGAATGCAGAATTAGCATTTGGAATGCAGACATGCTATTTTGATTATTTTACATCCAAATATTGTGCAGAATACAATAAAATATGTACAGTCATTTCATATTCTCAAATTTTCATTATATTTTAAATTGAAGCTTGCATTAATATTTTTTTTTCTTTTATATTTTCAAGGAACTGGAAGAGCTGAGAAAGCAGGGTGAAATTATACCACAGCTAATGTCAGAATGTGAATCTGTATCTCAACAATTACAGGTACAGTTTAGCAATGAAATTAATTTTAAAATAGTTCATACATTTATTTTCTTTCTCGAAACTATATGCTTTTCTTTGTTCAGACTTCAGTGTTTGAAGGCAAAAGAGCTCCAGTTTGTAAAAACAAAAAATGCTAATGACATGCAAAATACACCGTGCCCTTCCCAGCACAGGAGTAATTAAATAGCTCAATTTCTTTGCCTTGCTGTTTGCAGAAAGTGCTTTGCCTGGGATCATGTTGCATCTATCTCCTGCAGATTCCAGGCTATCCTGGATCCCGTATTTCTGCCGCTCTGGGCTTGTGGAGCCGCACCATAGCCATGTGTGTCGAGCCGCGCTCCAAGACCCGCGGCTAATTGCCGCAGCGGCACCAGGGAAGGCTTTTTGGAAAGAAGCAGATGAGCGTAGCTACACACCACCAGGGAAAAAAAGTTCACCTGAGGATGCATTGACACGCTGTGTGATTCCTTTCCAGCAGAGCATGGCTCGCTGTGGCTTGGTTTGCACATGTGTCTCCTCTCCTGGGAGATGCTCGCTCGGAGCAGAGCCGGATGGGCTGCGGGAGCCCTGCCCCAGCCGGAGGCTGGGCTTTGTGCGTCACTCGTTAAAGCCAGGGCTTGTTAAATACAATAAGTTAATCCATGAAAGGAGAACAAATATAAGCAGTGTTATCAATGAAATAAAATCCAATCAATGAAATAAGCCATCACGCTGATAATCTAAACGATCAAAAATAATTTAGAAGGCTGCTGAGGAGTGCAGATGATGAAAATGGTTAAAATATGAATTTTGTTTGATTCAGTATGGTAAAGTATGTTGTCCATGGCTTTTGGTGAGAATAAACAAGTGCTTACATGCATGAAATGGAGAACAGTAGGCAGAAGAGCTAACGAGAAGGGAAAATAATAGAACAAACTGCAGCAGGGGAAGTGTTACGGGGCTGCCCCATTCCTTGCCTGAGTGCTCACACGAAGTGGAACTTTAAAAAAATACCAATAAATCCAAAAGTGCTGAAAAAAGCAGTATCATTGCTCAGGCAGTATTTTCTAAGCTTGTTTTTCAAGGTTAAAGCACCATAGATAATTCTGTATGTAATCGGTGGCACAGCATCTAATTCTGCAACTGTAGCAATGACAGAAATATATGCACAGTGCATGATTTAAATCCAGCTGAATTTTAAGATATCAACCAAACGACAAAATCTGATGCAAAGCATCTTTTCCAGTTAATCCGTCCCCTTTCTTGCGTGGGCTTCCTTGCCTTTTAATCTGACTAGCACATGTCACTTGCTCTCAGAGGTGCTTGTCTTAATGAGTTTGCAGAAGTCAGAGCAAACTTTTACAGCCCAGCTGCCAGTTGTTGCTTTACCCTATTAAATGCTGTTCATCCTTCTTCTCTGTGATCATCTTATTGTCTCTTTTGTCTTTAAGGCTGCTGAGAAAAAGAACAAAGATCTTGAAGAGAAAGTCAGAACGCTAAGGACAGAAGTTGAAGAGAGCAAACATAGGCAGACCAACCTTAAAACTGAATTAAAGAATTTTTTAGATGTACTAGACGGGAAGATAGATGAATTACATGATTTCCGACAAGGACTGTCTAAACTTGGGGTTGACAACTAGATGGCAATAGGTTTTTTTTTTTTGTAGTCTAGGGTCTGGATGTTTGATGTTTTGTTGATCCCAAACGTGTGTTTTACAAAATATAACTAGAATGTTCCACTTGTTTGCATCGTTTTTGTACATAGAGGCTGAAAATTTGCTGGGGGAGGGGGGTTCGGTTTTGGGGGGTTTTTTTGTTTGTTTATTTTCCAAACCAATCATGCTGCTCACTGAATTCTGTTGAGATTAGAAACTTTCTATATTGCTGCTCTGGCTTCGTGGGGTTGGGAACAGGTAGAGCGTTCTGTCTCAGGAATCTGGAACTAGATCTACCTTAAAATGAATATGCAGTTAGTTGTTGCAGGGAAATTTATATCTTTCTTAAGGGCTGTTGCAACCATAGAAACAGAAAACAAGTCTTTTTCTTGTCTGGACTATCAGCACTCCTAGCAACATCCACTTTTATTCCTTGGTGGAGCAGAGAGAAGATTAGCTGGAGCTCCTGCAGTTTGTAAAATGTGCCTGTGATGAGCTGCAGTCAAGTGAATCACTTCACACAGATAACAGTATCTTTAGGGACCACGTCGATCAGGCCTGATTTGCCAAAAAAACACCCCAGTGGATTTCAGATGACCTCCCATACAGCTTGCCTGGACCCATACAGCACAAAGTCAAAGATACAGAAATGGATTTCAGTCATACATCTTACCCGGTAGGTGAGGACAGCTTCTCTTGCTTAGCAGGATCATCTCTCTTTGGCCTTCAATTTTGAACCCATGTAGTTCCATCATTATGTGCATCTCTGAAAAAATGACCACCTGAGTCCTGGGACCAGGTATTTATTTTAAAAAGCAATATGTTGCTGGTTTGTACACAGGGCACATGCACCGCTGTGCAACTTGGTGGCTGTTGATTAACTTCTGCAGTAGTGAAGAAAGGGATGTCGATCTGAAAAGCAATATAAGGTTACTTGAAGGCGTTGCTCAGAAGCAAGTTTCTGCCCAGGAGACTGGCAGGGTCCTGACCACATGAAATCAAAATCCTTTCCTATGATTTCTGCATTCTCACCTCGTGTGTCTTGACAGGAGGGTGGGCGTTAGTCACCAAGTTAGACTGTCCAAAAAAAACCCCAACCCAAAAGGCAGAAATGCTGTCGTGTTCTCGAACTGATTATTCAGCAGCTCTAAATATGTTTTGAGAAATGCAAGGTCATATGCTGGGCTCCAACGAGAAGGAAGTTCACTTTATCACAGACAGGGATGTAAAAAGGGCCGGAGAGGAGGATTCAGCCCAAGTTTTGCTCTTGCCCCTAGGACTGCCTTCAGCTTCTCTCTCTTCTCTCTCCATAACCTGGTTTGAAAGTGTATTTACAGGGGATCTGAATAAATTCAGAAAAGAACTTTTGTTTATGTAACATTATTATTAGTTGCTTAATTCAGACAAAGCTTGGTTAAGAGCTGCATTAGTGCATTCCAGCGGTGACTAATATAAAATGGCCGCGCTTTTTTTTTTTATTTACGGGGTTTTTTCTTTTCTCGGCACGTCTCTATTAAAAAAGTGACCTTTAAAAGAAAGGTGGTTTATAAATGAAACATGCATTTATTACTTTTTGCGCATGGATATGTAATTTCCATGCTGGAGATAAGATCTGTCTGCAATTGTCCCTTGAATTTTCATTTCATCTATTATTGTTGCATTACCTTCATTGCCTGTTTTTTAGACTGGACGTTGTGTATTTTTGTTTTTACTCCTTTTAAACAACAGATGTGAAGCTGGGACCTTTCATAACCATCACAACCATTTAAGTCTCTTTAAAAAAAATTGCTGTAGGCTGTTGATATTTAAAAATAAAAATAAAAATAAAAATCAGGTACATAGCATGTAGGCGTGTGAAAAGTAGACTTTGCCAGCGTGGAAGATTCAACAATTGCATAATGTGGGGTTAGATCAGACTTCTCAAAATTGAAAATGACGTCAGAAACTGTGTGGTTGTGCACAAGTAATCTCCATTTTTAGTCTTTTTATTTGATAGCAAATCAGATAGACACCATCATTTACCAGGCAGCTTCTCCTCTCCTCCCATGCTGCTTTAGAGTTCCCAAACTGCAGCCGGTCCTCGCATCAGCTGGGAACCAGGAGATAACACAACTAAGAGCCGCAAGCAATACAGGTAGTTGGTGCCCTCCGCATCACAGTGTTTTGTTGCTTTTGCATCCAGGACCTTGCTCTGTCTTCTGGTTCCTTTTTCCTGTTGAGCAGTCTTAGGGCTTCCTTCTTGGTTTTAACCTAAAATCTGATTTTTAACATTATTCTGGGCAGAGGGATACAAAAATTATTTTATTGGGGTTAATCCAGCTCTTTTTTTCCACTTTAGTCAAGTCTATCTCAGATCCAGTTCATTAGGAATGTATTAAGCCACTCTTAAATTGCAGAGAAAGTGTTTCTATGGGATTGCATCAATTTAACAGATGGAGTTTAATACTGGTGCATTAAACTGGTGCATAGCTCTGACACGGGTGGTTATTTCTGTATCCTTCGTGCTCACCAGAGGAATGATGGGGTGTCCTTAGAGGAATCGCTACTCTGGCTCTTCTAGTCATGCCCCAAATGTGTATTTGCCTTATCTGCTGTAGCTCTGATGTCGTTAGGAGTGCCTGTACACGGCTATACACTGTGGGAAACTCCCTCCATCAAGCATCCAAGGTCTTGCTATAATTACCCCCTTTCTCTTTTTTCCTTCCCAATAGTTTGAAGTTGAGAGCTTCTATGTATAATTACTTGTAAACCTCTCCCCACACTCCCTCTCTTTTAACGTTTCCCTCTCTTTCATTTCATTTTTCCTCTTCAAAAGCCAAAAGCGCGTGAGGAAGAGGCGGCACATGCTCTCAGGAGTGTTTGGATGCCAGCCACAGCTCCCCTCTCCGGCCTGGCCCCGTCCCTGCCCCAGGACTGGTGCCCCGTGCGCCCGCTGAGCGGGGACCGGTGGTGTCACACACTGCTTATTCCTTGACGCTCTGTGGTGGCCCAGCAATAACCCCTGCGTGCCAAACCGTGAGCCCCACGCTGCTCCTCAGGGACCAGTCCTGGCATCAAAATGCCTGCTCCCTCCTGGCGGGAGCACGGGGACGGTGAGCCTTCCCCTGCCAAAATGCCCACACCATCCTACGCGTGCATTTGTTCCTCCTTTTGTGCACGTTGGGGATTCAGCCCATGCCAGGAGCCGCACTCAGCCGCGGCCAAGAAATCCTCATCCCTGTCCAAGAGAGGCTCCACAGAGCTTGGGTTTGTTTGTTATTAAAGTGCAGCGCTGGGCAAACCCTGGTTTCCCTGTGCCATTGGCAATGAAGTAGGTCGTCGCTCCGTTTCCATGGAGCCCGCGTGGAGGTGTCTTTATACAACGTTATACCTCACCTTGGGCAACTGTGGGTTCGCTTTCCAGACACAAGTTTCTCCCTCAAAGTGTTTGATGGCAGGATCTATCCTACCTCAGCTACGCAGTCTTTCGTCAATAAAGGTCTCGTGCTGGCGCTTCCCGTGCCGATACCCGCCGGCTGCACTGCTGCGGGTCCCACCACGCTGCCCGTCCTGCCTGTCCACCGCGGCTGGCTGGTGGCTCTGGGAAGAAAAGTCTGTGGTGGCCTCTTGTGACATGGGGTTAGAGAGTGTCTTACTGCCTTCTGGGCTTGGAGCTGATGTCAGAGCTGCTGAATAATGGGTTTGGGTTTTTTTCTTGGTTCGGTGGCCAAAATGAGAAATAAACAGATCTACTTTGTATTAGCACAAAACCTAAAAATATTCAGCGATAGAAAAATATATGGAGATAATTCTTTTCAAGGGGAAAGAGTGTTTCATTAGATATGTTATTTCACATTTTGGAAAATGACCTTAGCCTCATCTTTGGAATAAAGTATTTCAAAATGAAAAACTGCAACGTTGTATCACACCCCAAAATAAAACAGATTAGCCTTTTGCTTTTTTCCCTATTTGGCTGATTCTTTATCTGCTGATTTTGACTCAAATTCACATCTAGTAGTTTTGTTTGGCCTAAAAGTGCACTTTCAGCTAAATTAGTACTTTGCAGTGTTTTTCTGTCTGTATCTCTTTTGGTGTCTCCTTTACTAAGTGAGCTCACTGGAAGAAAACTCTCTTTTCTGTAAGAAATTCAGTGCCACTTCTCACTCTCTACAGCCTAGTGTTCAAAAGATCCTCTTTTTAAAACTAGTTTTACACTGGGTGCATCTGTGCCCAGAAAACAAATGTTATTTAGACAATGCCTTTTTTGTAGATAAACACCTGATTTTTATTTTGCTGTGAGCGATTTAGGGTGAACATTTTTGAAAGCCGCTCAACGAATTAAGGAGAGCAGGAAGGGTGTCTGCTGTTCCTCCTGCTGTCCCTGCCACTGCCATTACTTTCAACGAGCATCACCAAATGCATTCGTGGTGTTAAGGCGGGTGCTCGGCCTGTGCTCGGCGGCTCGGCGGGCACGAGGAGCCCCTGTCCCCCTCTCAGCAGGGCACAAATTGTCCATAGGCTTCCGCACTCTTCTGTTGCACTGTTCTTTCCGCAAGCATTCATCTTCTCCCTTATTAATTTCTTGCCACCTTTGGCTGCTTCATGACTGATTGAAGGAAAATTCCCTGTTACTGGCACCGCCTCGTAGCGGTGGGAGTTTCTCAGCCACAAGACCGTGCTCTTCGTTAGGTTCTTCTGAATAGTTATCTCTGCAAAACCCTTCAAAGCGTCAGTGACTTGTAAGGAATATAGCGCTGTCTTCCTGAGCCTATGGATTAGCAAAGATAAAACCGCTATCAGGGTGAAACTCCCTGCTCAGCTTAGTGCGTGACTGATGCTGAATCCCGAGGGAAGGGCGGGAAGGGGGACTCGGACAGCAGCAGCAACTAATTTTGACAATCGTTTCAGCAGAAGCTTCAGTGAAAGACGTGCTCTGCCCACAAGCTGTGGATGTGCCAAAGGTATAGGATGGCCACGCTGAACTGCCAGCTCATCCGCCTTTGTCCGGGCAGTTCTGGGCTCGTCAAGCCTGTAAATATCAAAAAAGTCCTCAGCATATCACAGAGGCGGCAGTGTGAGGGGTGAAAGGCAAATACCCACACACACAGCTGAGCAGCACTGGTTTATGGTCAGACATTTTTCAGTCAAAAATAGGAAAAGCTGCTGCTCTCCTACGCGGGCTCAGCAGCACCAGACCTTGCAGAAGGGCAGGGTCAGCTTTCGGGGACTCCCAGGCTGGGCAGGCAGGGTCTGGTTGTGGGCACGATTTAGCAACAGGAAGGCACAGAGCTACCCTAAAGTAATCTTTCTTTCCATGGATCGTGTTCAACAAGCACCTGTGTGTCAAGCAAAGCAATACGTAGCCACAAGACGTTTAATCCAGACACACCTCCGGACGGAGAGCCCCAGCTGGCCAACACAGCCTGGCCGGGGGTGCCGTGCCTGGAGTCCTGCACCCCCGGCAGCTCGGCAGTGCTTTGGGCTCATTGTTAGAATACAGACTTGACAGTTACGTGAAGTTTCCATGTCTTAAATACTGTTCTGTGCCGTAAACCAGAATGTACCTGAAGTGAAAGACAGAGTTAGGAGGGGAATGATAAACGTGACGAAGGTGCTTCCCAAACGCAGGCTCTCCTGCAGGCTGCAGGCAGAGCCGGTCCTGGCCAGGAGAGCTTTGCTTGCATCCCTGGGAGATGGTGGATGTCTAACCAGTTTGACTATCTACTGTGTTTTGTCTTAGCAATTTTTTTTTTTTTTATTTTTTTTAAATAAAAACAGCCTAAACATAGAGTCTTCGGATGAAGGTGCCTATACATCCAAAAATTTTATATGCACATTTTGAAATAGATTTCTTTTTTTCCTTTCTGGTCATTTAGTTACCTAATAATAATGACACATACAAGAAAGGCACTTGAGAAAAATCTGTCTGCTGTTGTATTTTTGTTTGGGTTTGGTTTTGGGTTGTTTGGGTTTTTTTAACACTGGTCAGCAATAATTATTTTAGCCATATACTAGCTAAAAGGACTGATAATGTAAGATTTGTGAACTAAGCTTCTAAGTTTGCAGTACGTTGATTAACTTGGGCATGTGAAAAGGGAGCTATGCTCAATAAAGGAGTATTTTGCAGCATTTAGATATTTTCATTTAATTGCCTAATAGTGATCACGAACATACTATTCTATAAAACCCATCATGAATGACAAAGCACATATAGGTTTTAACATGAATATATCCCTTGTAGTTGAAAGTTCTGAGAGTGTTTTATTGTGGTCTGCTATACCAAAATATTTAGACTACTATGAGATTTTAGTACTAAAGATAAACATACACCCTGTTTTTACTGTTTCAAGTAAAGTTTAGTGAATGACTGACAATTTGTTGATACACAACTGTGGGAAAACACTGCAGTGCTCTAAATGTATACTTTTATTTGGGTTTATTATATTTAGTATATGGTTTAATGAAAACTGAAGTGTTTACTACAGTTGGATCATTGTAAAAACATCTCTTACCTCGTCATTTTTGTCTGCTGTGAAAAAGTACTTTCCTCTTCTTTTTTTTTCTTTTCTTTTTTTTTTTCAAATAGACCATAGACAGTCAATGTTAACATTTAGACTCCTAGTAGCAGTAAATGCTGGGTTTTATATATATAAAAGGAAAACTTGATTTTTTTCTTTATCAACTTATTATATAACTTTGTGATTTTTATCTGATTTTATTGTAACATAAAGTTGTTTTATGTAAAAATATATAGTTTAAGTAAAATCTCTTGTCTCACTGTCTTCATTGACTTTGGAAAATGAACATCCTTGTGGAAATCTGAACTCAAGGTAATGCTGTCCTTTGATAAGAAGACATATGGAATAGTGCCTTAGATAATCTTAAAAACTCTTTTTCAGGAGGTGGAGCTTTACATTGTTTGTCTCACTCCACTGGATACTGTTAGTTCATCCAGAGGGGGCTGCAGGATTGGGGTGGGTGCATACATACATGCATACATACTGAACTGGAAAAGGAGTATCTAGAAATACTTTGGCGTGCGATTTTGGACTTACTGCGTGTTGAAAAAAGTCTATCACTAGGAGAAGGCTTTTTGTCACCCTGTTTGGAGGATGCTCGGTACTGAAAACCCTCCCGTGATTCCTGTAACTGATGTAGCAGCCCCTGGTGGCAGCTAGAGCTGGTATTTTCTCTGGAGGAATTACGTAGGACTCAGAAGTAGCCCTCTGTATGGAAATCCGAAATGTTTTGACACCAATGATGTCCTGTATCAGCATATAGCGGTTGCTAAGAGCCCTCTCAGAAGACACCTCTTCCCAAGGTCCTTGCTGCTGGCTGGCGACACAGTCCACACTCAACAGCACATCCCTGGTAGGGGATAAGGCTGAAGTCCACCTACAGACAGTATGTAACGATGCTCTCAGCATCGTCATATTCATCGTAGAGAAGCAGGGTTTGCTGTCTTTGCACCAAACCAGGCTTCCCCAAAGGAAAAAAGAAGGTTCGAGGACTGTTAAAGGGCTGAGGCTTATCGTGCCTTTGTTACTCTGTGCTACAAGGCTGCAAATGTCAGCTTTGGGATGGGTGAGAAACACATCTGCCCCTGACTTTTCATCAGAGCTCTTCTACCAGGAGCCATCAATAGCTCCGACAAGCAATTCAGCAAATTCTGGCAGTCCCTGAATAACCACTAGCCATAAAAGCAGCTTATATGTCCTCTAGTAAAATGCAAGTAACGCTCTCTAATTCTTAGCAAAAAAAGTATTTTTCTATTTGGATTTGCATAATTATAAAGCCTGGTGTAATAGCAATACCTGTGTGTACATCCCATCACCTACAGTTATCGGAAACAAGCCTCAGTCTCCTGTTACCAAGCAGGCTGATGATCCCGCAGCGTGCACTTCCATTCCCCAGCGACAGCACCCCTCTCCAGTCACGCGTGGGGAAGGGCCTCGTGCTGCCGGTCGCGTGGAGGTGCCTGTTTGGTACGGGCACATCTGATGCTTCTGTAGGCTAATTGCCTTATCAAGTCCAGGATATATTTTTAGCATCGAGAAAGTCACTGGTCTGTGTGAAGGCTGTTCCTCACCGGCTGTTCGTAATGCGGGTGACCAGCGTTTCCAAAAGAGACAGCCGAGTGACGCTGCCATCAGGGAAATCTGCTGCTGTCTGTCTGCGATCCCTTAATTCGCACGTTCGACTGGATTCATACCAGAAAGCTCAGGGAGCCTCCTGCATGGGGGTTGGACTTCTGAAGTTCTCCATTAAACAGCTTTTTACCTTGCTGTGTGACGCTGAGCTGAAAATATGAGCTAAAGGGGGATGAAGTTTAATATTTGACATCCAAGCGGATGAATGACCCTGCAATATGTCCTCCTTTTGGTTAGCTTGTATTCCTTCAACAGCATAAGAAAAGCTAATTTCCTTCCATTTGGAGGAAAAAACCCACCAGGGGGGAGGCCTGTATAAAAGCAGTACAGTGGATGAGATCCCTGAGCAGGAACAGGCTTGCTCTCTCCGTAACACGTGTAACTGGTGACAGGGCTGAACTTACATAAAAATTCAACGTTATTCTGGCCCACGCGCTCCAAACGCTTTTAATGTTCAGCACTTTTCATCTAAAGGCATGTCTGCACCAACAAGGGAAGAAAAGAGGATGTGTTAATTATATATTATTCTCTTAACTGTCTCCCCACTTCCTAGGAGACTTGAGCATTTATGCACAAATCCTCTGATACATACAGAAATGTGTGTATATTTTATTTCTTTTTATCTATCTCCTAAGAAGTATCCAAAAGCTTGTAAATAATTTTAATGATTTACAACATTGTATATCCTTTACATAATCAGCATTGCCAACCAGAGCAGAACAACAGCACCAGTAAGCCTAATATGTAACAGGCTTCTCCGGTGCACAACTAAAACGTGCATGTTAGGTGTAGAAATAGAGCAGTAGCAGATGAGAAAGTGAAGCCAGGCAATGAATGTAGCTCGGACTCTGACCTGCAGCTTCGGCCTCTGAACCAACTGGAGCAAAGTCCAACCATCCTTCAAAAGCGGAAAAAAAAAAAAATACCAGGTGCACTGCCAAGTTTGATCTCAGCGAGCAATGCTAAAAAGACTCGTAAAGCAGCTCTGCAAAGGCCGTGCCAGTTACCTGCAACACGACTTTCCATTTTATCTTTTAACACGTGTCAGGGTAGCTGTCCCAGGCTGTGAAGATCTGAGACCTGGTGAATTTTAAAAGCTTGGCTAACCTTTGCAAGGCAAACATCTCCGATCTCATTGCACTACTGCATTGCTGGGAACATTGGACGGATCATCGCAGCCGAGTGGTACTTTACTTAACTCTGGCCTCGGCCTGCGAATTTTTCAAAGCCGGATCTCGGTGCTATGAAATTCCCTTTGGGTCTTAACACTTTCCTTGAAAATTGAATATATTTCAATAACTTTTCAGAACTGTTAGATCTTCTCAGAAGCACTGTCTGAAATGAAGTGATCTCTAGATGGAAAACTGTGGGCTTTCATTTGGGGTGAAAAAAATAAGAAAATTTTGTGTGCCAATATGGAGCCCAGCTTCTGGCGTCAAGGCTGGTACCCAAGCGTACAGCCACAGCACTTAGAAACGTTTTAGTGAATCAGCCCTGCTGGAGCAGAGCTTTGGGGACCAACTGTTCTCCACCATAAAATGCATGTCTTCATAAACACGTGCACCCCTGTGTTGGTCTGCAGAGGTGGTTTGTGTCCAGGCTCCCAGAGCTAAACCCCACGCAGCTTTCCGGGACCATGCTTCCACGCGCGGCTGGATGCTGCAGTCTGAGTGAGGGCTTAAATACCCTGAACAACATTTCTTGACAACCGTTTGCATTTAATTAGTCAAATTTATGAGCAGATCCATCTATTGGTACATGAAGCACGTTGATTTGAGTATTTTTGTTTTCCTTTCATGTCCTCTTCATTCATTAGTACTGGCAGTCTATGAAAAAGAAATCTGTGGCTGCTGTAATCAAGAGAGATTGAGCTCTTGCTTTTCTCCCAGCTTCCCATCATTGAATATGATTTGTTGCATATGCCCCGGATTGTGCTTAATATATGCTGGCTGGAGGGAATTCAGACGTTCAGGGAATTATAAATAATACCAGCACAGGCAACCTTTTTGCATTATCATGTCACACTGAAGTGTATCAGTTTTCAAAGCTATTTTCTTTTAGGCTTCTGCCATTTATTTTGTTGCTACCATTAGCCATGGCTTTCATTTTTCTGTGGATGCAGGTTTGCTCTGTTCATTAACCTGAAGATGAATGATGTAAAATGAGATCCCAGAGTTCACTGAAGAGCGAAGAACCCAGGAAAGAAACAAAATATTTATGTCTTTAAAATCCCAGTCATCTATAGCTGTGTTGGGTGCATTTATAAAGATAATCTCTGGCTCTGAAACCTGAGAAATCACAGTATTTCACTTTCTCCTTATGCTGCAGAGGTCCCATGGTCATCAGCACAGTCATATCAGTGGGAGGGGAATGGCTTTAGGACAGGGATAAGAAGGATGCCCAAATGCTGTTTAAAAACCAAGAAGGAAAAGCAGCACGGATGCATTGTGCTGCAGCCGAGCTCTTCTAAATCCTGGGGTTTAACGTTTTGTATGCCTTATCAGTTCAGATGAAAGATGAGTGGAGTCCTGTGTCCTGGTCCATCCCTAAGGTGAGATGCAGCATCCCTTGGCAATCCACAGCTTCAGCTGCCCTGATTTTGTGTCTTGTTACTGGGTGCTGGAGATGATAGAAAGTGAAACCACTGACCTGCAGAGGTTTTTGAACAAACTCTGGACAATTTTCTTCAGATATGGTTGCTGTAATGGATTTGATTTTTTTTTTTTATGCTTTCTGGATAAACCAACATTGCTGATCACAGCTCCTTTTTAGAAAATAACCATAAAGGCATCGATAGGCTATTACTGACCTACAACTCCCTGTCTCTGCATGTGATAAATATGTATAAAAGCCAACGCTAGCACTGATGGGAGTGTGCAAACAGGGGCTGAGAAGCACAATGTTTAAGCAAATTAATTTGGGCTCCCTTTGTCTTGCAGACCAGCTCATTTTGTGCAAAATGTGGAACAGCAACATTGGTGGGCCTCATCCCGAAGCCTCCTTTGGGCCACACCAGGCAACTGCAATGGAGCCTGGTGGGCTCAGCAGACCTGTATCGAGGGAAAACATTGCTTGTCTCTAGATGACTGCTTCACCTCTGGTCCAGATGTCTCCTTGCCCAATTTAAAGCTAATTACAGTTATACAGATGACTGCAGCCCTGCCAGACCCCGTTCACATTGCCGTGGGGAATACCGCTGCTGCTGCTGGCAGTCATCCCGCAGGGACGGAGGTTTGTCCTCACAGCCAGCCCCATTTCTTCCACTGGCTACGGCATGGGGAGACCCTGCCCTCAGGGGAGCAGGCAGCTGCCTCGCGTGCAGGCAGAGGCACTGGCGCTCACTGGTGAGCAATGCCGGGTGGGAACAGGCGTGACACACACAGGCTGTGTCTCCCTGGCACGCGGCACTTTTCCCTGGAGCAGATGCTTCCCGGAATGTTTACACGTGCAAAGCGCTGCTTTCAGCACAGCAAACGATGCATTTCTGCTTCACCACTCTGTGCCTGCATGCTCACACACACTTTTCAGTATTTTTATTCCAAAATAGCGGGCCTGCTGGCTTGGGAGGGAGAGGATGGAGCAGAGCTCTCTGTGTAGGCGGGGGGAAGCGTAGGTGCTTGATCCTATTTTGCTGTCACCTCTGTTTTGCAGGAAGAGACCGTGGGAAGGGCAGTGACTCACTTGCTGATGAATAGTGATTCGAGCACATCTCCAGGAGTGGGACAGATTCATTTTATCACCCCCCAGTGTCTGCACTGCCCACTGCCACGCTGCCGAGACGCACAGATAACCACGCTGCCGGTGTCGGAGCTGTCTGCCTTTCAACCCCGTCTCGGTGAGAAGAGGCTGGAAGCCGGGGGTGGAGCAGCGGCTGCAAAGACACCCGTGGGATGGTGTTTAAACGGTATTGCCTTGGGGTAGAAGGGCGCTGCAAATGTCTTTATGACACTAAGAGTGATTAACCGACTCTTTCAAGTGGGGGTAAACGCAGTCTTCCAGTAGGACAGTGAGTTTCTTCCCCTAGCTGCAGCCTGGCCAGCATTTCCCCAGACTGCTCGCCTTTTGGCTACTACCATGTTGCTGTGGGTTGAGGGGGTGCGTGTGCTCCCTTTCTGTCGTGAAGCCCTTGTTCAGGGCTGGCCCCGAGCCACAGCCACACAACCCCGCTTACCTGCAGCCAGCTGCCCGGGGAGGCTGCTTTGCCTCCCCCATCCTCAGTGCTTTGCTGGGGATCTGGGGCAGGAAGGGGATCTAATGGGAAATGAGCAACTGTGGTTTTGCTAAATATGTTTTCTGAGCGGTTTGTGGCTCACTCTTACTGCAAGAGCAATGCCTTGCTAAAGACGCTTGTTTTACAAAGCATTTTCCCAAGTAGCTGAGCTGTTAATGTCACTGCTACCTGAGCAGATTTAATTGTGCAGCTTCTTGCTTTCTGCTGAGCGTGACATGCTGAGAATGAAAATCACATACCTTTTTGCCAGGAAAAAAAAATGCCATGTTCTGGAGCAGTTTTGAGTGTGTCTTTCCCCCAGGGATTCATTCACATATTGTTCTGAGCTGCTTTAGCTGCCACGGTTTGCTGTGGCATTTATTAAAAGATGCCTTTAATATCATTCACCTTTTATCATCACCCCAGGTTTAATTGAAACGATGTGTCCCTCTTTCCTACCAGTATCACGTTATTATGGTGTGTAGTGCACAGAGGTGCTCTCAGATGCAAACAGGAAGTTTTGGAATTAAAACCATGCTTTTGAAGCAAAGGCATGTGTAGCCTTAAATCTCACTTTCTCCAAAGGCTGCACACTCTTATCTACCAACCTCTTCCTTGTAAAGAAGGACTGAAAAAAAAAGAAGCATTTCCCATCTTTTTTGTTAGGCCTAATGAATGCCTTCATTCTGATCCTTTGTCCCTCTTGCTCCTGGTGCCCTGGCATACATATGCATCTTTTTATTTCAAGGGATAATAGAAGTGAGTGGAAGTGAGCAAAGGACGAATTTTGGGCACTGACTTGCAAGTCTTCCTTGGCACTGCTTCAAGCCCAGGCACGTTCAATAGTCCCCGTAGTCCCACAGGGTTTCGGTGGCCTCTCGGACATGAGGGGCAGCAGGAGGCAGGTGGTGGGTGCACAGCAGCATCGGCACCGCTGGGATTTCAGCCCTGGCCCGGGTGGGGTGGCAGGGTGGCAGGCGATGCTCTTGCCTCACCCAGGGCAAGAGACACCCCGGGCTGGCTCCTCTGCGAGGGGGAGAGCGGGAAAGGCCCCGTAAAGACGGGGTTAAACCTTGGGTTTTTGGTAGAAGCAGAAATCTGGTGGAGTTTTCTTCTTGGTTTTAACAGGAAGGCAGAGAAAGGCAAATGTCCGCAGCATTCAGGCATGGTGTGGCTTGCACCGGCGAGCAGGCTGCTCGTGTGACACACCAGCCGCTTCCAACCGTCCATCTTGGGAAACAGCCAAGGAGCAGGAAACATGCGTGGTTTGAATGGACATGATAGGCTTTGGAGTTTTTAACACAATTTGCTATTAGGTGAAGCACTTTCATAGCATGTTTATAGCTCTCTGTATATAGAAGCATCCACAGTTCCCAAGCACTGGTGGTGAGGACCAGGCATCTCCCAGCTGCGGTTTGCACCTTCCTGGTCCCTTGTGCAAACAGCAGTAACTCCATGCCCTGCAGACAGGGGTGAGGTGATTCCTGTTGCTGAGAGGCCCATAGGGGAGGACAGGCTATATTTGTGCAAGCACATAAATCAGCATCAATGTCCAAATAGTATTAAATTAACTCAGAGAAGCTCTTTGACCATGCATGAGTAAAGTGACATATTTGCTCAAGTCCCTGTAAGAAGAGAATCTGGATTACTTCAGCGTGTTCACACTCAGACTTGATTTGCTTGATTCAATACCATTTTGCAGGAAAAAAACAAAGACAGTATCCAGCTTGTGAGTCAGCCCTGTGTACTGAACTGGGGGGATGGTTATGGAGGAGCTTCATAAATCACAAAAAGCGGCACGTTGACAGAAATGCTGACAAATCCATAGCTGCACCGGCATTACCAGCTACGGCCACGGTGCTCCGCGTGCCGGGTAACGCTGCTGCGACTCTTCTCTTGCTGTGATCAAAGCGCTGGGATTTCAAAGTGAAATTCTTTTAGTCAGACCAAGTAGTCTTTGAATACATTAACTTTAAACCTCCCTAAAAATACTGGCAGCTGCTGTCTGGACTGCCCACATCTAGTTAGAGAGATCACAAGCCACAGTGATACTGATTTATAGAAATTGATCTCTTTACCTCATTACTGGGCTTTCCAGCAAATCTGTGCATTATTAACTTTTTAAAGCCAGACAACTGTATTTTTTCAGTTTAAACAAATCAATTTCTGCAGCTGGACAGTCAGGGCAGACTATTCCCACTGAGGGATTAATTTACTAGCCCAGGGTGAGATACTTTAAGAAGGGTATTAAGTGTCAAAAAGCTGTCGCAGCAGTTTTGCAGGTTACTATTAATCTAGTCCAGTAGAGCTGGTCATCACGGAGCCAACCCGCCACTCCAGTTTCTCCCATTTTTGTCCATTAGCCCTTGCATGTTGCTGAAAGCGCATGGCACCAGCAGCAGTACCAAATCTGCCAGAGCATGCCGAGGTGGGAAGGCGCCTGCTGAAGCCTGAGCTGAAATCCAGATTAAGGCCTCTCTCCTCTCGACACTTGCAGGTGGCTTCTCTTGAGTGCCCCAGCAGCCTGGAGGAAATCAGCCTCGGGGCACCAGGGCCATTTCCTACCCGCCATTCCCTCTGCAGCCCGGTGCCAGCGGCACAGGACAGGTCATAGTCACGGAGAGCCAGGAAAAAAGGTCTGAGGGTGATTCACTAAGGGTTTTTTTCAGTCGTCTTAGATTTGGGCATCTCTCAGCAAACGAGCTGTGTCTTTCCCCATGGAGCAAACTGAACCTCAAGGCAGTACAACAACGAGCTCACATGCATGGCCTGGCCACAGACTGCAAACCTCCCCCTGCCGCAGCGCATCAGCAGTACCAGCAGCACCTCAGGGAGTTTGTCTAATCTGCTTTTAAAGATTACCAGTAACAGAAGCTCCACCACCTTCCCAGGCAATCTGTCCCTGCACCTCTCTGCTCCCACTGTTTGTTAAAAAGGTTTTCCTACCGTTAATTTGAATCCTTCTGGCTGTAATTTAAGCCCCTTACCTCCCTGTGAAGTCACAGAACAAATTACTACCCTCCTCTCTGCAGCAGCCTCTTACATATTTGAAAATTGCTTTCGCCTTCTATTCTTTAGGCTAATGCCAGTGGTTTTGGTGTTTTCATCTCCTGGCACTGCGGCTGTGCAAGGGCGGCTCCGTGTCCTGGGAGCCCTATTCCCATCGGGGCTCATCTCTGCTGAGTAGCAGCCTTCAAATTTTGGTAGTGAATCAAACAGCAAGGATATTTGATAGAGGTGAAAGCTTCCACATGAACTAGAAAACTGCTGCACCACATTTTTCACAGAGCAGGCCTGTTGGCCATATTGCAAATGAAGTGGGCTTCAGAAAAAAAACAGGTGGATTCAGAGAGTTCTGAGTGGGCTTTTAAGGACATTTTTTCATCCTGGGATGTAGAGAGCTCTGTTGAACACCCGAGATCAGCCCCCTAGCTGAGCTCCAGGTATGGCTGCAAAAGAAAACTCTAGGTAGGAGAAACCACTGTCCAGTGTCGCTGTTCCTCAGACAGCCTCTCCTGGGTAAAATTGCTGCTGTTAAACACACAAAAGCTGTAAGATCTGTTGGAGAAATTGCAACTCACTTACTCTCTGCTTACTTTAAACTGCTGCATTTAATCCCTAGCACTGTAGCTGAGAAGTCAACCATAGCAATAAATCAGCGAAGGGCTCTGCCCTGGACTCTGAACTGCCTTTTGGCAGGAGGTACCAGCCATGGGAAGGCAGCGGAGTTTCTGCGCCCTTTCCCTCGGCTTTAAATAACCGCACTGCTAAAGGGCACAGCCTGCGTGAGGGCAGCTCTCAGCCCCTGCACCAGCCCCCTCCGCTCTCCCCATGCTGCTGGCCGAGCGCCCCTCTGCCCTGGGTATCCTTAGGGAAGAGATCTCCATGCTCCAAGGGCCAGGTTTTGTCCTCAGTCCCAGTCTGTGGGAGGAATTCAGCTGGACTCTGAACGGGCAATAAATATCCCCATGCTCCCCCCTGGTTCAGCATGGCCCTCGCGCCCAAGTCAAGCTCAGAGGCAGGCAGGCTGGCGTGGGTGCACTGCAGCATCGTGTCCACCAGCTCCCCTCTGCTGACATCACATCGGAAGCGTTGAGTAAGAACTGACCTGTGCTGCTGCTGCTTTTGTCTCCATTTGTCTGATGGCAGTGGACAAAAAAAGGGTTTTTTTCTGACTTCCAAATCGCAGTAGGTGCTGAAACAGTACAAAATGAACCCCCAGCTGCTGCTTCTGCTTCTCACATGAAAACTGTTGCATACATATTTACTGTGCTGATTAAACAGATCTGCTACTCTACAGTAAAACAGAGAATTAAAGCACCGTATTTGCAATTCTGTTACCAAATTACAATTCATAAATATTTGAGAAAATAAGGGTATGTGCATATATGGTTACTGAGTAAGCACAGTTGCTGCATGGCTGCCACTTGCTATCAAAAACCAGAGTAGCATGGTGTTAAGTAATGCTTACTTCACAGTGGCGTCCTAAAATGAGAGCACTCTGAATCCACTTCTTCTGTCAGGATATATTTTTATTGAGGGTCAGTATGAACTCCAAAAGAAACTTTAAATAATTTTTGTCACCAGTTTCCCAAAATAGAAACAATCTCTAAACTGAATGTAGCTGAATTTTTACATAGTCAGGTTCCAGGCACAATGCAAATATCTGCCACTTATAAGGCTATCAGGAAATTTAAATTCATGACAGTAGCTATAAACATGTATTGATGTTCAGTGGAGAAATGCAGGTCTGTATTACAAGGCTAGATCCCAAAATATTATATACAATATTTTGGCTCTTCATTTCAGGCCAACAGTTCATTGTAAATGTAGGTGTATGAAAAACATTTAGCATCTAAAAATCCTCTATATTTAAGCTTCCAGCTAAAAAGTAAACTTTTCAGTTATTACTACAGTAGTGTTTATTTCAAACTTGGTAGTAATTTTTCCAATCAGCATTACCAAGCCCATTCATAAGTGCACACTTTATAACATAATGATAAATGCAGTATCCATGTAGTTAGTGGAGAGTGAGCTGTATTAGACAAGCAAAATGTCAAAGAAATTTCTGGACAATGGAGGTAGGAATGAAAGGTTCCAGATTATGCTAAGTTTTGTGGCCTACCTCTGACACCACAGATTGGGTTCTACTTTTATCTGACAAAACAGATTTTCAGTTAGTTTTTCACTCAAACTGTGTTGTGATAGCATTACCTACTGTGTAGTAACAACCTAAACAATGTATGTTTCAATCCAGTGTTTCGGCTGTCTTCAGAAGCAGTGAAAATTCTACATGGTTGAGCCAGAAATAGCTATAAATGCAAGCATATTTTGGAGTATGATTTGTCATCCAAAAATAATGATTTGCAGCTCCTGTAGAGAATCAACAGGATTCTTTTACTTTACAAGACATTTTGGACTGTGAGAACACCACACACAATCACACTGTTCATTCATTTTGAAAGGGAGTCTTCTACAACGTGCAAAATTAGACACACACTCTGTTCCAGTCAGTATGTCTGTTACTCTGAATTGGTTAGCTGTCCCATTCTCCATTATTCTGATCATTGTTTTCCTCTTCTTCAGAATCAGCAGACACTTTCTTAATTCTCTGGATGACTGCCTTAATGCTTCTCTCTAGCTCATTAGCGGATCCTTTACTGACATCTTTCTCAGTATCTCGATTCACTTTTCTTAGTTTAACTCCTTGTCTTATGGCAGAGAGGATGTTGTCTTTTACAGAGGCATACGGATTTGGCTGTTCCACTCTGCGAAGATGAACTTCACTGTGTTTTAGAGAAGCCAAAACCTCATCCATGGAACCTGCAACAGATAAGCCTATTGTTACCAGAAGAAAGAGCAAGACAACCACACTTAGAGGTATAAAACCCTACCCAAGTGTACAGGGTTCTTCCTTTCATCTTTGCTAGAGACAGGAAAAAAAATGGTCTGTTCTGGCACAGAGTCTTTTCATGTTTCTGCAACACCAGGCCCTGGAACTGCTTTTAAAAAGCATTTAAATCTTTTCTATCCTTTTCTATCTAGAATTGAGAATCCAATGCCTCTTCAACATTATACAAGGTTGCGCTCTAAGGAAGAAATGATACACAAAGGAAGATGCTTCTTTTTCATTACAACTTTATGGGCTTTCAAAAAAAATTCACTGAACCAAAAAATCTCTTGTATTCTGTATTAGAAACAATCTACCATTCATCCTAGCTTGCTCAGATGCCCGCTGAGACTGTCAATTGCATTTTTGCTCAGCCAAGAGAAAAATGAAAGGATTTGAGTAGAAGGGCTTGAAACGGCACCACTGAAATCAGTGGAAGCCTGATCAGACCCTAAGCAGGCAGGCAGGCAGTTCTTTTCTGTATGGACTTAAAAAATAATTCCCATTTTACAACATGATTTAAATCTCAGGCGTATGTTTCTGAACTGCAGACCATAAAGGACACCAGACCGAGAGAGCTTCCACTAGTTCTCTTGATACATGCTGCAATCCGTGTGTTACTCCGTCTGCTGGATTCTTTGTTGATAGCTTCAGACTGTAGGACAGGGAGGCAGTTTCCCTGGACAGCAGTCGACTCCTACAGCCATAGCTTCAGACCATCTGTACTTCACAGCTAGAAGTATTTTCGCCACGCGCAGTGCACAGGTTATGTGATTAACATCAAGCACTTGAAATGTAACATTCTGCTAAATCCTGTGGTACCTTCAGAGACTGAGATGCCAGAAAAGCAAAGATCCACCAAATTGTCTTGCAAAGCCTTCAGGTAAGAAAGTCTTAAGTCTATTAATCAAACATGTTGCCTGGGAAAAACTAGTCAGACTAACAAATTAGAAAAGAAGTTCCCCTTGGAAAGTATGTTAACACATTATGGACAGTATATTCCACACCTGAATATGAACCTCTCCTGCTTTTCATGTGCCGAGACATGAGTGGTCCATGTGTAACTAAAACCAAGCTCTTTATGAAGCTGTTTCAGTAAGTTCCTGTGGCAGTATTTTAATTACTATTACAGCAATTAACATGCTTTTTTTTCTTCATGAAATAGGCAAAAACCAACCAATTGGATTTCTCCAATAAACAAAAAAGGATTGTTCTTATCCAAAAATAACGAAAGGACATCAATGTTAGACTGTAAATGGTAGTAAATATTAACTATTAGCAAGGCTGTTCCAGTAGCAGACTACGCTGGTGTACAACTCCTATTTGCTAATCAAAGTTTCTTAAGAGTATCTGTGGCAGAATTATCCCACAGACCTCCCAGACTGAAGTCCACATGCTAATCCACTGGATGCACAGTAGTTTGTCACAGTAACTCGACTGAGTCTCAGCCCTTCAGCTGCTTCTACTTCCCCACACCTTGGAAGAGCTGAAAATGCTGAACTTGCCCTGATATTCCTGCCTGTGGTTTGCCTCTTAACTGAGAGGACACAAAGGCTGCGTAGATGTATTGTGAATAGTCTGAAAAGGAAAAGGAATGTACCACATTTAAAGACAGACTTCATTCTAGCATAAGCTCCACTGTGAAAAATGACAATAAAAAATTGCTGCCTTCCAACTTAAATCAATCTCCCTTACATAGTCAAAATATCTGCTTGCTTTAGAGACAAAAATAAGCCCGTTAGCAGGATGTAACCAGTGCAGCCTTGGGAGGCTGCTGAGCTCTATTTTCATTCAAACTACTGTTTCAATTGCTGAGTTCAGCCTTCAATTACACCTGCATGATCTTGCTAACAAAGCAGAGCTGTAACAGTGCGGAATTTTTGCCCTAGGAATATTAGTATGCCAAAACTATCCATCTGCCTTTCAAATCCTGGTAGAATTCTACATGAACTCTCTTAAGAAATCTTTATTTAGAAACCAAGCAAATTGTAAGTGGATGCAGGCTGTGCATACCTTAGAAATGCAAGCAGTCCAACTGCTAGCTCTGTAGTACACAAATCATAAACACTAAAATGTAGCCTTACCACAACTACAAATCTACCCAAAGTGGTCTTCTGACTAGACAGGTGACTAACCCTCAATCAAAATACCACATTCGGTTCAAAAGTTGCAAAATTATGGCAAGAACAAACCTGGTAATAAAAGTTGCTTCTCACCAAACAACATGAATAAACTCCCTCTCCTTTCTTCTGCCACCTTCCTACCTATTACAGCAGTGGGGTTTTCAGTGTCATGAGAAATGCAGGTCCTGAATTAAGATCTCCACAGAACTAGTAGTGCTGTGATTAATCATGGTTCAAACTAACCTGTAAGGCTGTACCTAATAAATGTAGGATTCCAGCAGAGATTCAAGTTCAAATGTCCTAAAAAATTGACCTGTCCAATTTGACAGCACTTCTCCAAAAAACACAGAGTCACACGCTCTGAGCATCAGGACCCTCCCAAGCGGGATACACAAATCATTGTTATTCATTTAACATCCTGAGTTATGGTCAGTGTTATTGTATGTGGTTTCTTAGACTAAGCTTTCCAAGAGTTTCATTCCCTTGAGCAAGACCGCACACTATTCCTGTCCAGAACCAAAGGGAGGGAGAACAGAAAAATACAGGAAACAAAGAAAAAAACACCAGTCGATGTGAGCCTTCTTACCTATGTAATTATTTATACACCTCCTGGATGAGTCATCCTGTTTGTGCAGTGCAGGGCTTTCCGTGGGGCTATCGGAACTAAGGGGAAGTGGTTCATCCTCTGGTGCTGATGGTGTCTTTAACTGGAGAGGTAAGGGGGGAGGTGGAGGAGGAGGGGGTAAAGGAGGAGGAGGCAGAGGAGGTGGTGGTGGCAGCAAGGATGGAGAGACCATCAACCCCTCGCTGTGCTTCTGTAGCTCTGTGTTGCCATCAGTAACAAAAATCTGGACAGGGATATCTGCTGGGGTATTCTGATAGGAAGCTTTTGATTCTTTGGCTTCTACTAGCAGTATGCTCTTTGGCTGCTCTGGAGCTGCCTTTGTTCTCAATGAAGGTGGACAGGACAGTACTGCAGCCTGCTGAGTGATGCTTTGTGGCAACTTGGGACTGAGAGGCTGGGGACGAGATGTTTTCAGAACAACACGAGCTGGACACTTCTGAAAAACAAATCGTAAGGCAGGAGGTCACATCTCCACTGGACTGGCCAAAACGTCAACCCCAAAGAGACAAAAAGCCACAGAGTACAGACCTGTCCCACTCATCCATTCAAGCAGAAAATTCAACCCTGAACAGATTTAAATGAATATCAAGGTATTTCTTTCAAAGCTATTTCCTCACTCATATTCTTTGCAACAGGTTCTGCACCTGGAAACTATATCCTTAGTGGATATAATCCTCTTGACACATTACACACAATCGTATTTTAGGCTATCCAAATGGTTGTCTCTGATTTGGACTGTGCTAACATGTGAGTTATGGCTATTTTCTGACATTGTGTTTTGACACCATTTAGGACTACTGTAACACAGTACTTGCCTCCCTGAATGTTTTCAGCCTCTCCAGTGTTTTCTGACGTTCCTGGCTTATCCAAACTTTTTTCTTCTTCTCCTCCTCTTTTTGCTTGTCTCTCTTCTGCATTAAAAAACAAGTAAGTGAGCCTTAGTGTGTGAAAACAAGCAACTGCCAGATTCTCCAAGGCTGCTATTCAGTACTCACTATCTGTATGCTGTGATGCTGCTGGAAGCGTTTTTTGCTTTCCTCTGCCTGTTGCAGTCTCTGACGATGGCTTGCTTCACATTGATCCTGGTAGAACAGCAAAATTCACGCAACCCTTGGTTAGTTCCCATTTACTGTCCACCATCTGTGCCATTAACTCCTGTGCACAAGCCACTAAACAACGACCAAGGCCAAGTGCCTGGCTGTGCCAGGAAGCATAGCTAAGCTCAACCAGTGGCAGATGTGAGACCCTGAAGGTAAAGTCTGTGGGACTCCTTCATGGCTAAAGCCAATGGGATCTTTTGTTCTCCTAATTAGTGATTGATAGGGTTATTCATGCTGCAGAGCAAATATACCCAGATCTGAACCGATGTCTCTTACACTTAGCTCAAAAAAAGGAGAAGAAAGAAAAAAGACAAAAGCAGAAAAACAAGCTCTGAAGAAATTTCACTCAGGTGCCAGCTGAAGGAAAGGGGTGCAAAGGCATGAGGAAGAAGGCAAGCAGGAAGCTAGCAGTGCATTACAAAAATACAAGGCTACTCTTCCCGCCCCTTATTTGCCATAGGTGCCAGTACAAAAGCCAGGGAAACAAAGGTATGGGAAGCACAATGAATGTCTTAACAGGGATACCTTCTGTTAGTAATGAAATGCCACAGAGAAGCTGCAGGCTTCAATATTTTCTCTGGGAGACACTATTTGTCACTGTGCAGAGGGGGATTATCCACATGGCTGGGTAAGCATTTGCAAATCATCTGACATTTGGCTTTAGCGTTATATAACCAATAGACAGCAATTAAGTGAATGAAAACAGAAGCAAAGGAAGCGTCTGCTGAGGAAGCAGTCACAAGCAAGAGACAATGATGGCTCACAAAACATTTCCAATGTCACTCCCATTTTGTCCAGTCTAGTGAGAGGTAAAAGGCCAGAGAGACTGGAGCTGAAACTTTGCTCTCTGTCTCAGCAGGACTGTGCAGGTGTAAGGTAAGCTCAGCTCACTGGGAAGGTTCATGAGAGTCAACTGTGATCTCACTTGTGTCTTCCTAGTGTTCTGCTCTGAATGAGAAACAAAGGAAAAAACTGCCCTTTGCACAGAACTGTGAGGCTGGAGAGAGAATTGCAGCAGTTATTCCCCTCCCTCCCATTCAAAGGTAAATTATCACTGTGTGGGTTGCTCTGTCACTGCAGCTTCCTTCACTGCAGGCCAGGCTTCCTCCTGTACTGCAGCTGTGGTGTACAAGTCTGCCAGGGCAAAGATCCAGCTGGCCACAGCAGGGCTCTGGTAAGGTTTAGCTGATAGGGGTAACACCTCCTAGGTCACCCATGTAAGTTTGTGCTCTCTTAATAAACTAGAGGGGCACTTGCACCACACAGTGGAATGTAAAGCTAGCTTAAATCACATTGCCCCTCTTTCTGTTTGGAGGCCTTGGCGCTGAGTCACGTTATCATCTTGTACGCTCCACCCAAATATTCCCTAGTTGTTTCGTGTCCATCCCTCGTGAATCAAGACATCAGCTAAAGAAAATGCACATCTCCAGGACTGCATTTACTTTTTTGTTCCTGAGGTAGGCTCTCCTGGCACAGACAGTCCCACGCTTTGACTCCAACTGCTTAGTCTTCTGCCTCAGCACCGTCATTTCTGACAAGTTAGCGTAATGTTGTCCCATTGTCTGTTCAATGACCTTGAGCTCCTCAGGATTTTCACATGTATCATAGTAAACAACTTCATCCTGTTTCTCTAAAAAGGCATTTGGCATTTTTTTAAAAAACCCAAAAATTGCCACAGTTATTTAAACATTTAAAGAACTAATGACATTTTTAAAGCCATTGAAAGCAGTTAGTTATTAGAAAATGTAATGCTCCAGAGCCGAGCTTGGTCCTTCAAAGTCTTATGCAAACATGTCATGTTACTCACAGGGGTGCTTTGCAGTATCAAATTTATGCTGTTAGCATTTGTTGTTATTTAGCTTCCTCTTTCAAATGTCTCTCTGTGCTTTAACTCCTACCTTCATCGACTGGAGTTTTCCTGGAAAACTGAAGACTCTTCTGATCAACACTGGGTGACTTGTTTTACTATTTACCAGGTTTTAATTATGCAACAAGCAGGAGCAATATTTATTTCACAGTGTACACAGTAATAGAGAATTAATAAGCACAAATAAGCATAAACGAGACTGGTGCCTAGTTTGGTCATAAATATGTTACAAAGAGACACTTAAACTGGAATATAGCAGTACTCAAGTACCATCTAGGTATAATCACCTCTTCTTTTGTCATTACAGGATGTATTTTGCAATTTCTACATGTTAGATTACACAGATATATGATGAATTTCAGAACCCGTTTCAGCAGGTCATGATATCCAGAGTTTCTACACATAGATCCTGTAACTGCGAGAACAGTTAAATATTTTCAGCATAAGTTATTCCATATGCTAAACCACTGCATGCGCATATCACAGCTGCTGTCAAGATGAGCTATCAGTGTGACTATTTTTTTAAACTTGTGTTATCAAATTAGTGTCACATTAGTCAGAAGACATAATATCAGATGGTGCCATGACATCAATGTTTTCCAATGATGCTTTCTATTATCAAGACCTGAGCACTGATAATCATCCTTTTTTCTTTTTTGAAGTGAAAACAGAGCAGGCTATATCATTCCTGTGTTTTGGATATGTGCTTAAATGTTTGTTTATTCTTACCTTTAATCTGTCTTCTTAAAGTGTCCAACTGTACAATAAGCAGCATCTCTTCATGTTTCAATATTTCAAGCTGTACATTATATAATTCCAGCTGCACTTCATAATACTGTATTTCCAGCTCCTCCACTACAGTTAGGTTCTCTTCTTGTTCACTGAGGTTCTCCAACTGTATAGCCCCAAATAGAAAATAAAAAGTATTAACAACAAAATATGCACATACAAACATGCACGGATGCACAAATACCTGTACAGAGCCTGGTCCAACTGGCAGCTGCTTAGGTGCTTTGGTAGAAATGGCTTGGAGCAGAAACTCAGAGGAGCAGAGAGCCTTATTAACTGAAAGTGTAATTTTACCTTAAGTCTACCAGGAAAGACTTCATTATAATCTGCACAAATAATACTGCTCCTGAAAACAGTTATATATGGTGCAGTACACTACTCTTGGAAAACAAATTATCAAGTAGTCCTAGAAGCAGTTAGATAGCATCAAATCAAGAAAATTAGAAGATTAATATTAAATAAATATCTTTATTTTGCAGTGTCCTCTGAAAATAATATCTGGTCTTTATCTCCCTAAAATGAACAATTTTAAAGGCTAATATCACAAATGCTAACATGACACTTGAACTGTAAAAGCATGTATCTTAACCTTTCCTAAGTGTCCTCATATGTGCAAGAGCACTTTTAAAAAACTGGAGACATGGATTTTTTCCATGACACAAAACCATGTTGAAAACCTAAGCTGTTTCACAGACAAAGACTTTGAAAGTCTACTCCCATGACCACCCTGGTAGGTTTTGATCAGCCCTTCACAGAACAGTGACAGAAAAGGAGGCTTTTCTTACATTTTTCTGAATGCCAGCTCTCTTCTGTTTCAGGCACAACTCTCGGGCCCTCAGATGCTGAAGGGTTTCTTTAGCTAACATACATTTCAGGTTTTCTAGTCGTGGCAAAGCAGATGCCCAAGTGGCTTTACCAAATCTTTCCTGATCTTGTTCCATCTGTTTGTGCATTGCTGCAGATTAAAACATTGCAATAAGATATGAGAAATGCAGTGTGTGTTTCTACTATAGCTGCAGTACTAAAAATTCTGACGCTATTAAACAATTTCTGAAGTTCTTTAGAAATTACAAGACTAAAAGGTTGAGTTTATGATTTTATGTATGTAAGTAAAATACTTCACTGTACCATGGAAACATACCTGAACAGTTACACAGCAATCTACTCAGTTAACATGCTGAAATCCTTGAGGCTTGCATATCAAGCGTTAGAAACGTGCGTTGGTTTTGTTCAGAGGTTTGCAGCCATAAGTCTCAGGCCTTGATGATGTTTACGTGCAAGCCAAATGCAAGTTGTAACCCAAATTGGTTAAAAGATATAAATCTTAAGTGAATAAAATGCTTCTTTCTTAAGGTGGAAACTTGTCCTAACCTCAGGGTCTGCAGAGAGAGACCAGCAAAGGTGACAAGAAGAGCTCTCAGTCCCCTAAGTCAACCTTTTGTGTAAATCATAAAATCATAGAATCGTTTGGGTTGGAAGGGACCTTAAAGATCATCTGGTTCCAACCCCCCTGCTGTGGGCAGGGACACCCTCAACTAGACCATGTTGCCCAAAGCCTCATCCAACCTGGTCTTAAACACTTCCTGATTACCTGCCAGAGCCTTTACAGTTTCCTTGAAGTAGTTCACAGTGATATCCTGAATGGAGCACACAGCATTCTCAGCTCGCTTAGTCCATACTTCAGCATCTTTCTGCAAAGCTGCTACTCTTTTAGGCCCCAAATTATCATACTGCAAAGATTTCTGCAAGGAGACAACATTCTCAGTTACCAACTGGTTACCACAGTGGTGCAGCCCGCATTATGCTATACTTGGAGACATTTCAAGCAAGGCAGAGCACAGTGGCAAACATAATCTTCCCCTGATCTGACATAAAATGAATCACTACTCATACCTATGTATTGCCCCATTCCTCATTCTCTGGGCTAACTCAGAACCTGTGTTCTCCAATCATGACTTCATGCTTAACTTTGGATTAATTTATTTCTTAAAGTATTTTTAAACTATCATGTTAAAAATCATGTCCAACACAAGTGTTTTTAGTTGTTACTAAAAGTAGCTCAAAACCACTCTTCTACGTGCAATGTTCTCTTCTATTTTTCCCCTTGTGTTGACAGCACATTGCGCTGTCAGGTTCTCCAGTTTGGCAGTTCTTTCACACAGGAACAGGGATATAGAAAAGAAATGTAAGAGAGTATTTTCAAGTCCACAAAGAGTACATGGGTACAAGACCAGTATATTTTTAATATTTTTTTAAAGAATGTGATTCCAAATGAGCCTAAATATTGAGTTGTGGTTTGTTTTTTTTTTAAATACTAAAACAAACTTGTTGTTTCATCCATTCCAATTTTCACTTTAATTTTCAGTACAGCATACTGGGTATTTTATCTTCACAGATTTACACCTTCAGTAGCCAAGAACCTTAGTCTAAACTTAAAACTGTTCTCTTTTTTTAGAACAGCTCCCTTCAATTTTAACAGACTATTTAAGGAAAAATAAAAATAGTAGATGCCTGTCTTTTCCAGGGGCATCATAACTTTCAGTATGTGCTTCCAGTTTAAGACGCACATAAAATTAAATGGACGAAGTGACAACTGACATGTTCCAATCTGTACTTCTAGCAGGTTGTATCAGCAATAGGAAACTTTGTGTGGTAAGGTCTCTGTTCTACCACTGCAACTGAGCATTCTCAATGTCACAAACTAATCCCACTGAAGGTGGCACAACGGCATCAACTTAGATCTCTGCAAATTCAGCCTACCAGAGAGTAATCCGCAGAGGGGGGGGAGCTTGGGAATGTTTTCCTTTTAATTCCTCAAAACAGAGGGAAGTGGAACACTGGTGGGAAGACAGCTGCAGTTCTATTCAAGCCAATACCATGGACTCAGAGATCCTCTGAGAGCAGTTCTGCACTAACTCTGAATTTCTCAGTCACGTTTGGTGGCTTGGCAGGGGGAAAAAAAGAGTAGGTAAGCACAGAAGTAGGGAACATTAAGTGATTTGCGTCTAAATTGCTCCAAGAGCAGCTGATGCCCTACTGTATAACTCAGCCTTTCACTGTGCAAAGGCAGACCTACCAGGATTTCCAGTTTGTACAGTGTCGCCAGCTCTCGCATATCTCTGAAGGGCTGCAGTAAATACTGGTAGAATTGTGTTGCCATGGTGACCAAATCCTGATAAGTTTCGTCTTCTTCTTCATAAACCTTCATCAAAGCCACCATTGTGTCAGCATTTTCATGCTGCTGAAGAACCTAGTGGGATAAAAGGTAAATCAGACTTGGCTGTTTTGCATTTCTGTGTGCTGACTGCTGACGAGCTTTGCTGGAGAGGACCTGCCTTTTGTCATTTGATGAACCGGTGAGACTTCCTGCTACACAGGAGGCATATGCCAGGCATTCAGCAGCCACTCCTAGCTGGAAATATCGTTAACACCACGCTGTTAAAGGCACTAATTGCTGCATATTGCATTGGGAGACTGCAAGGAGAGAGAATCATGCCTAGGGTTTCCACCACAGGAATTCTAATAGCTGTGTGCAGATGACTTGGTTGCTGCTTTTTATAAACACAAATGGGAAACTGGGGAAGTCTGTGTATGGGAAGGACAAGTAAGGTATTCTTAAACTACCTTTTGCATTGCTTCCACAATTACTAAATGCCTGCTTACATTAAATGAGTTTCTGGATCCAGAATTTCTGACTAGGGCACAGGAAAATCAAATTGCCATTTTAAAATAAGAATTCAGAAACAGATTTCTACTCCTGGTATAGCCTGCAGTTAAATTCCTTTAACATTTGTGTAATTTTTAATAGTTTATTCTAATCTCAATTCTAGCAATATCACGCTTTGTGACTTGTAATTCTTCCAAGGAATGATTGCCTTCCTGACACACTAGTCCTTATTTAAGGTCTGTATTTCCTTCTATGACACAAAGTTGGAAACTTCCCTTCAATTGCATTTGTTTACTGGCACCAATCAAAGCTTCAAAGATTTTTCTTTGACAGCAGCTAGCAGAGACGATGGTGCGCTCTACGTGCCAGGATAGAGTGAGCCAGCTGAGAAAACACGGCTAAGTTCCACTGGGAAACACAGACCTTCCTGGAAGGACAGTGTTCGTTCTACAGCTCTGTAACGAGGGGAGGGAAGGGAATAGGGTGTTAGGTGCTACGACAATGAGAAAAAGCATTAGAAACATAAGCTTGATTGTGTTGCAACTGAAAAGCACTGGAATTAAACCACCACCTTTGCTCTTGCCAGCTGAGTCTGGTTAAGACAACAGGAGCAAAGTTCCCAGCTGTGAAGGCATTTCCCCAAGGAAAATCTGTAGAAGTGAGCCCAAGGGCATTTCCCACCCATTCTCCCTCCAGGCCTGGCACAGGCAGGACAGGGGAACACAAGGATCTGAACTGCAACATCTCTGATAATCCCAGAAGTCCCGTAGCCCTTTAGGCTTCCCCAGGAGCTCCTGGTGCCTCGGAGACAGTCCCAGGGCCCACCTGCAGCAATTTAACAATCTGCTTTTCCCTATCAAAGCCAAATAGAAACACAATAGTTCACTTCCTGCTTCCCAGACTCAAAGCAAAAAGTAAGGGGCATGCTGCTCCCAGAAGATGTTTAGTGAGTAGAGGGGAAGTAAAGTGACATTTTAAAGTCAACTCATGAGAAAATTATTCATTACAAGGGTTTGGGGGTTGTTTTGGTTTTTCTGTGTGTAAAAGCAAGGATTTTACTTTCAAAATCTGATAGTCTTTTCACAGAATTCTGGTTTGCCATTAGCCCAACTGACTCCTGTGGTTTTTGTAACAGTATTGCTCCAGGGTTATTTCCTTTGTCTTTGAACACATACACATGAAAAAGAAGTATTCAAACAACACTACTCTACTCCATCTTGTACTGGTATCTTCCGCATTCTTCAAAATTAATTTCCTGGTCCAAAGGATGAGAAGGAAATGGATGTAGAAAGGGAAGAAGGATGCTCTGAATCTTAAAGCTAGTTTAGTGTCAGAAAAGGCAGGTTTTATTTCTTGAATCTTACGTAACTTCACCTAGACTGCAATATAATGAATTTATGTCCCTGTTGGGCCTGCAATACAACAACACTTCATAGCATGTTTAACCATATCTAAAATACAGTTTGAAATAGCAGAATAACTGGCACTGAGTTATACTTAACCACCAAATCCCAAACTGCCACGTGGCTGTACATGCTTGTGCTGCTTGCAAGAGAGCATGGTGGCTAGAATTTATTTCTAACTGGGCCACAAACTGTCATAGTCAGTTATGAAAACTGTAGCCTTTGTATAGAACACTGTGCATGAACTTCATGTTGTTCTTCAACTTGTCTTTTTAAAAACAGTGTCTTTCTGAAACAGGAACGTTGTTACAGCTGCTAAATTCTGAAATGGGAAATAGAAGGCTAAAGCCAAGTGTCTTGACTTTCCCCCAAAGCACGATCATTTTTATAAAACACCTTTCAGCTTACTTTGCCAGGAAATAGACTGCAAACAAATACCGCAAGAAAACTGTAGCGGTAACACACTAGTGAGCTTAAGGTATCTGTAACCCTTGTTTTGATGTATGGATGTCCTAATTGCAACCATGTTACTAGATACCATCCTTTAAATTTATGCTTGCTATAAGGGTAAAAATCCAGGAACACATCTACAGCAAGAAGAAACTTATGGTACTAAAGGGAGAAAGGACTATCATCATCACTAGTTTATACAATCATTAGGCCAGTATTTGATACTTAAAAAAACATAACACAATTTCTCTGACTGCGGAATACCTATTTGGCATAGGTCCATGGCTAAGTTTGGTTTTAATAAAAAAAACTTGACTGAGAATCCCCCAGTTATAGGTATTACTGCAAACAGTCTGAGACCTTCATAGGGAAGTTAGAAAATTAAAGCATGATCATATTCTCCCTTTCGGTTACCATTCCACCCATTGCACAACACTGCTGGATATTTTTACCAATGTGTTTTTGTAAGAGCGCTTGCAGCTTAAGCAAGCGCCCCAACGTTTTTATACTAACTGTCCACCCGGAGCTGGCTTATTCTCCACTTCATAAAGTGGCACTTACAAAGACTGATGATGCTCAGTACTTCAGAAAGTTGACCTAGCAGTTTCCAGGCAATCAAAAAAAACTGTTTGTGTAGGTACTAATCCAAACATAGGACAATACCTGAGCAAGATGATATTAGTGACTTGGTCACACTTGCTCACATTACCCAAATGTGAGTCTGACCCGAATTACCAAAAGTCTTGCAGCAGAGGCTCCCAACCTCATGCACACAACTCCCAGGTGAGCAAGAGATGCTAAAGCAGAGGCTCAGACAGGTGCACCTCCGAGCCGGGCCGCAGCACAGAACAGCACAGGCAGTCCTACACCGACGGAAACCTGCAGGGAGAGCTGGGGGTGGCCCTGCAGCCCCCCCACCCCGAAGCCCTCAGGCCGCGGCACTCCCTCAGGCGAGCAGGCCCAAGCCACTGGCCCCCTTCAGGCCTCGCCGGCGCTGCGGGGCGGCCCCCCCGCCCGGCCCCGGCACCCGTACCAGCCGCAGGGCCTCCTTGGCCCGGGCCAGGTGGCCGCGCAGGGCCCTCCCGCGGAGCTCGTGGAGACTCTCGAAGTACTCGTCGTCGCGGAGGCGGCGGTCGGCGGCAAAGAGGGTGTCCAGCACCACACGGCCGCCGCAGAGCTCCAGGGCCCAGCCCAGGTAGCGCTCCAGCTCCCGGCACAGCTCCTGCACCTCGGCCTCGCCCGGCGCCGCACCGCCGGGGAACAGCACGGCCCAGAGCCCGCCGCCGGCAGCGCCGGGTAGCGTGGGCGGCAGCGCGGGGAAGGCGGACTCCAGGCGTGGGCAGACGGCCGCCAGCTGCCGGTGAATGCCGCGTAGGGCCGGCGCTGAGAAGAGGCCGGCCCAGCTCTGCGGGGCCTGCGCCGCCGCCTCCGCCCGGCCGTGGCAGGTCACGGCGAACGCACCCTCCACGCCGTTCCAGCCCACAAGAAAGCGGAGCCGCGGTGGCTGAGACTCGGCGAAGGCGGTGTCACGTACGGCCACCCATCCCTCCAGGCTGTCGGGCTGCGGCTCCATGATGGCGGCGGCCGCGCAGGCCCCGTGCCCGCGGAGCGAAACAGAAACCGTCAGGCCTAAAAGGCGCCGCTCGCGCACCCAGCGAGGGGGCGGGCCTCTCGCGTCGCGTCGTCGGCAGCTGGCGGAGCCATTGGCGGGCGTCGCCCGAGGGCGGGTCCAAGGCGTGGCCGCCGGAGGGGGCGGGGCGGGCGGCCCTCACACAGCTCGCGCGAAAATAAATAATAAAATTGAAAGAGTAGGAGGGCCGGCCTGCGCAACGCACGCAAAAAGCCTCGAGTGTGGGGGAAAAAAGCTTATTTTCGTGAAATAAGCAGTTATTTCTGTGTAAAGCGGTAGGCAGGGTGCATAAGACACGTAGCCCTGCGGGAAGGAGCAAGGGCATTACCTCAGGGTGTCCCCGCGCTGCGGGAGGCCTCCGCCATTTTCCTGTGCCCCATGGGTTTGAGCCGTTGACTGGCTGAGGGAAAGCTGCTGTGTTCAAGTGGTTTTCCAGCCATCGTTCCTGTGGGCCTGGCAAAATTTCACAAGTTGTTCCCAGCCAAAACCCTGTGCTCCTTCCCTGCACTTCAAAATAGAGACGCACCCTACCCTGTGTCAGCATTCAAGCCCGGGGATGGTGGGTGGCCCCACGCCCCAGCACCTGCTGTGCCACGCACCCAGAGGCCATGGCCGCAAACCATCCTAAAGTCAAACGGTACTGGTCCTTAAATCAAATTTGGTCCTAAGGTTGCCATACTTATTATACCACCTAAATCTGCCTCACAGGCATCTGAGGGGAGTGGGGAGCAAAGGGGGGGTTTATATAGCACATAGCTCTTATTCAGGCTTCATGTGTAAGGGTAAAAATAAGTTCTCATTTTGAAAAATTAATAAAATTTGTCTGACAGCATAAATGTTAACATTTCAGCAAAGGCTACATCATTTCTGTGAAAATGTTTCTGCTCTGATCTCACAGATGATAGAGGCACTGTCAGCAGTAATGAGATCATGACTACATGGGTAATTAACTTGTAATTCCTTACTGAAACAGCAAATAAGTGCACTGCTAGAAACGTGAGGAAATGACACCAAGTTTAATTGGAAAAGGAGAAAAAAGCAGAGCTGTGTCAAGATCCAATAGACATTTCCCCACGTGCTGTCCCTGGAGCTCAAGACGTATATAATGCAATGTTCTCAGTCGTGCTTAAAAACCTCTTGCCAGCATGGCTGGCTCAGTAGCGTGTTCACAAACAGATGATGTATGCTGGACAACTGTGGGTTTGAGTGGATACCTAAAGCTCAAGTGCTATAGTAATCACAATAATCAGTGGTAATATACAGCCTGGTTTTCATCAGGTGAACCACTACTGAGCACAGACTGAAGGGATACGTTCCTGTGAAAATCCTCCCTCGCTGGGCCGTTGGCCACTTTCTTCACTATAATTAGCTTTCCAGTGGTCTAGCATACACATATAGGGTGGGGATGTATGTATACGTATAATAAGTGTATGCAACATTATGATTTCTTTTTTTCTGGAGTCTGATCTTGATTCCAACTCAACCCCATAGTAAAGCTTCTGCTAATTTAATAGAGAGAAAGACTTTGCCATTAAACTTTTGCAAAGAACAGAACAGATACTTCCATTTAAATATGCAGCAATGCTGTAAGTATGCATCCAGCCATTTGAGTTAGTTTGTGCACGTTTTGTGTATCCCACAGGCGATACTCTGCCTAGTACCACAGCCTTGGAAATCACGCCTAGAGTCAATGACTGCACTCTGCCAAGTTTATTAATACCAGCTCAGAAAGTGAGAGGGTGCTCTGGCTTTAGCAAGGGGTCCGTATAATTGTTCCAAGTACTTCAGATCCAGCAATCAACCTTTAGAGCCTTTTCTCGGTGTGTGACATTCATCCTGGTGACACTCAAGTAGCACGCAGCTGAAGGACAGCCAGGGCACATCTATATTTGTTCCATTGCTCATTGCTGGCATGTCCCCTGAGCAAAGAGGCGGTCTAGGATTACGGTAACAAGTCTTCCAACTGCAGTCATAGGAAAGTGGCAGAGGATTGCTTTCGTGTGAATTAATTTTTACTAGGGGAAATAAATGTGAAGTTTGATGCCATCTGAGCTATCAGAAGAATTTATGACGTCTTAAGATAGAAGGCAAGTTTTTAGGTAGTAACATTCTTTGTTATATATTTTTGATAATTCATGGTCACGGACTTAAACATTCTTCACTGTAATTGTATCTGTTCCTGTAAACTGAGCAAACACTGAGCAATCATCTGAAAATCTTATTTAGGCAGCAGAGTTCCAGATGAGCTTAATTATGCTCATTTTAATTTATGTTATTTAATTTCATTTTGGTAGGAAAAATATTTGTTAACTCACTTTTCTAGTTAGTAGTAGCTTCTAAAGGAAGCCTTCCTTATTGTTATAATTATGGGGAAAAAAGTCTTTGCGGGAGCCAGACAACATTTTCTGGTATGTGTCAAGACCTTTTCTCTGTTTAATATGTTAAAATTTGCATGATTTATTTTATCACCTTTAGCATAAATAGTATTTCTGCCTAACTTCAGTGTTTTTGTCTATAGTAAGATTTTGCTAGCTGTAGAATCCACACCCATATCTGCAGTGCCAGAAGAGAAACAGTGAACTTCTGTGTGTGTTTTGTTGCAGATCTGGTAGGCTGGACTGTTTTCAGTCATTGATATAAAACTAAGGAGTTGGAAGTTTCTTAGCGTTTTTCACTGTTTTGAGAAGTTGCTTTCTAGTAATTCACTGACTGTGTTGACTTTGTTAGCTAAATAATCCTCAGGAATATTAGTAAAATTTTGATGAAATAAATTTGAAGTCATAGCAAGTACTCAAAACTACAAAGAGCATAAAAAGTAGTTTGAAAGCAACGCTATGTGAAAGCTTCTGCAGAAGCTCTCATAACCTTGATGTCTGACTGACCTTTTGGCTTTTTTCTGTGAGAAAGTGGTTTTAAAGTTTTCACATGCTTCACTGAGCTAGGACTAGATGTAACTATAGGTTCATTAATATTCAGCTGAAATCTTTCCATGAACTCTTTTGATCATAGTAGTAAACTGCTGAGAAAATTGACCTGAGTAGTTTTGTAGCCATGATTTTGTTAGTGCTGGTGAACAGTGGAGGGCTGCAGGGACGTTGCAGCTCTGACAAAGCACCATGTGGTCTCTCTGTACTAGCATTATTTCATCTGCTGTTGTTAATACGGGCTGGTTGGAAAGAGTGGGCTTGGGAAGTCAGCATTAAAATTGCCCTTGCACCTTTAATGTTATCCCACATGCATCTGCTTTATCATACAGCTTTGCATTTCCCATCCACACGCTCTTCACACCTCCCACATTACACAGAATGGACAAAGTGTGCAAGCTCCAGATCAGAGCAGACTTCTGTCCGTTCAGGGGTCAACAACTTGTCTTGCTTCCTAGTTACTGTAAGCTTTATCATGGGAATCATCATCAATCTTTTTTCTGAGTTTATATATTTTCACAACACCTGAGAACCCCCCAAATGGAAGTATTTTTCCCTATTTAATAGAAAGGACTCGAGACCTGGACTGAGAATAATGCTAAAAGAAACCTCTAGTTTCAGTATCAAGAATGGCAATCTGAAAAATCCAGAACAGGATTTTTCAGGGCATTTACTAGTGTGTTATGTGGCGTCAGTGGTCACAAGAGAAGGCATCCTACAGTATGCCTGACTGACAGTTCAGGAAGAGCACTTGACAGCAGCTGAAGAGTGAGCAGACTTCAAACCAGGCCATCTCCAATTGCACAGAACAGTGCTAAGTGCACCTGAAGCACAGTTGCAGTGTTGAGCTGGGGACAGGACTATTCCACAGTTTGGGAATCAAACATCAGCTGAGCCACTCAGAAAACATAGGATGCACACCAGAGACCAGCTCTCTGCTGTGCTTTGGACAGAGGTGAGAAAAAACAAGCCTTCTGTGGCTTCACCTCAGAAGCTTTGATCTTTCCCGTGCCTGCCTCCAGGCCCTGAGCAGTCCTCAGCCAAACATATTCCATCAATATGTTTTTAAGCAAGAAAATTCATGTTTGATATCTAAGTATGTAGCTAAAGGTCTTTCTTATCTTTTACAGGTTTGAGACTCATTGTCTCAAAAGCCTCACTGAGGATACCAATGTCATCCAGATCTGGCAGTGCAAGAGAGTATGAAACTAGTGACCAGTTGCTTAGTCGTTCAGCTTCCCCACCAGTCCCAGAGTCTAATGAGACTGAGGCTGAAGGCTTGATATTTTATCACATGGATCTTTATGGATCAAAGGAGAGGTTTGATATCTTTCCTGAAGAGCCATCTGGTCAAGGAGACAGATCTCTTGGGGATACCAGAAGGGAATCTGCATTGAGTAGCAAAAAATTTCAGCGCTCACAAGAAGCTGGATATGATTTGGAAAAGGAGGTTGCAGAGTTGGCTAAGATGTATGGACTCGATGAGGATAGAGAAAAAGAGCTTGAGCTTCTTGGAGGACATCTGGAGATGGTGGAGAGCAGATGGCCACCTGCTCGCACAGAAAAAGCAGGATCACAAAGCTCCATATGTAATGCATCAAAACGCAGCTCGCCAGTGAAAGATCAAAGTCAAAGCACAAAGCAACAGGGCAAGGCTGCTCAAGATGAAGATCAGAGCAAAGCCAGAGCAGAGGATGAGGCTGAGAGCCATGCATGGTCCAGAGAGGAGCTTAGCAGTGGCGGCGTGTCAGATGAGTGGAGCAGTCAAGCTGTTAGTGAGGAGGAGGAAGCAGCAGATGTTTTTTGCTCTACCTGCAAGATGCCAATCCGAGCTTTTGACAAACTGTTTGGTGAGCACAAGGATCATGAGGTGGCTCAGCTCCCCAGTGCTGTGGAAAGTGAAAAGGTAAGAGTAATATAAGTGTACTGTGGTGCCTCAAAAACAGTGTTCAGACATACTAAGAATCACACTGGGTGTTTTGGTAGGAGGAGATTCATAAAAATATGTGCAAGCTGGAAGAGCAGATTGCTCAGATGGAAAACTTTGCCAGTCACTTGGAGGAAATCTTCATCACGGTAGAGGTAAGGCATTTTTTCTTAGGCTAACTTTGTGGTACTGGGGTTAGAACAGTTTTGACAGTTCTTCAGTTGTTAATGAGGTAATTATGGTAACAGAGCACAGAGTTATCTTGGGGTTGCCTAGACTAAGGTACTCAGGAAAATTAATCCTAATGAATTTTTTAAGTGGGCTAGTAAAACCACATTAAGCATTTGCACAGACACTTGCATTCAGAAATAAGTGACCTTCACTCAGGTTATCTTAGTTTTAAATGACCAAAGACCTGTGATCTAACTTGTCCATCCAGAGTGTGCACCTTGTGTTCACTGGGTTCCATTCACAGAAGTACCAGATACAGGCAAACCCTTGGACCAGCTGCATCAAGCTACAGCACTTCGAGGGTTGTGCTCCTGCTTGCCTGATGTCAGCTTGGCCTTGGGGGAAGGGGCCCAGCTGGCAGCAAGTCAGACTGAAGCAGTAACTCAGGGCACCTACTGTCTTTTCTTTGCTGCACATGGCACGGAAGGACATCGGTGCCTGGCAATAAAGCCTTGCCTGCCCCTTAAATCTTCCTTCCTAATGCTTTCTCCAGCAGTGAGTGAGGATACCAGCATTAGCTGCTCAGCTCCCCCAGCACGAAGCCATGGATCCCACTGGGTTGCTATGGTTTCTTTTATGGAAAGATGTGCTTGACTGTGTTGGTGGAAACACTTGTGAGATTATGGCTAAGATATATCCCTAGTTGTGCTCCCTGGGCTTAGGTTGGAGACGGTTGACTTGCATCATTGTTTTTATTATAACTTCTGATGCTCTTCTTATGCCTGGAACCAAATCCAACACTCTCTTGTGCCTCAGTGGGGGTGAATGATTAGAATAACCCCCTAAAAAATGCAAATTACTCAAATTACAGCTTCTGTGTACTGGCATTGACTCCCTGGCAAGGAGAATTTTAGGCAGATCTGAATAAGATTTTTCTCTGGCTGAGCTATGGATCAGGCCTGACACCAAGGAATAAATCCCCAAATGCCTTGCAGGAAAACTTTGGGAGGCAGGAGCAGAACTTCGAGGTGCATTACAATGATGCAGTGCAAGTGCTTGCTCAGAAGTATGAAGAACAGTTGGAAGCACTGGGGGAAGAGAAGAGGCAGAAGCTGGAAGCTTTATATGGGCAGCTGGTCAGTTGTGGGGAACATCTTGACACCTGCAAGGAGCTGACAGACACCACCCAGAAGCTTTACCTGGAAAATGACAAAGCCAATTTTATGAAGGTAAAGAGTGTTAACTGGCAAGGCCCCTTCTAAATGTTCTTTGCTGCTTGCAAATAGTCCCCAGCTGGGAAGTCTCAGCATTTCTAGAGGGCATTTGAGGTGCTTGGTCCATGGTGCTGCCACTGCTCCAGGTGCTTGGCATGGTGGCATTAACTTAGTGGGGCAACATGATGAGGCCAAAATGCAGAAACAGCAGCAGAAATTTGTAACTTGGATGCCTAATGATCTTTGAGTCTCACTGGGGTTCAGAGAGAAGATCTCTCTCTAAAAAGCTTATCTCAGGAAACTCTGGAAGCACTTAGTGTTCATTGCCTCATGCAGGCTCAGCTCTCTTGCTCTATTCTGGGCTCACAGCAGGCAGGCTGATCCAACCACTTTCTTGCTCATTTTGTTGGAAAGTTCAGCGGAACAGGAGGCTCCAAACTAAATACATCAGGAGGTCCTGCAAAGTGATGGATGAATCCCACTGCTGAGGAGGTGTCGAGAAGTTATTTTTCTTTATCAAATAGAAAAATAATTGGAAAAAAAAGATAATTTTCACTGCTGATGAGTGATTGCTCTAATCTGAGCCATTCTGTGACTCAGGTGGGTGGGAGCATTTCTGTAGCATAGCCGCAGTAACTTCTGAACCGGACAGCAAACAAATCTCCTAACACCTCCAGTCTGCTCCAACGGATCAGCTTGCTGTGTCACTACAACCTGCTGAGTTCTCCACATAAGCTGACTTTTCCCGTTCCTCTGCATCTGTGGAATAACCTTATTTTCTCCTTAGCTCATAAGCAGTTTTACATCACCCCTGCGAACTATTATTCACCAAGAAGTGAATAGCTCTTGGTTGTGAGCTCTCAGCTGCTTAGGTTTCTCCAGGGACGGTATGTCTGCCTTCCAGTACCATGCACTGCTCGGACTCCCTCCAATGCAGATAATTTCACTAAGTTATTTTCTCCAGCTGTTGTTGGTTTTTGTTTGTGAAGGATCTGTTGGCACTTTGGACACTTGAGGAAGGAGACAGTCTAGAGTCTAGATGGGTAGACACTGGTCACTGCCTGATACTGCACGTTATCTTACTGTCAGTTCAGCCAAGATCTGGCCATTTGAATGGACAGTTAGGCATGGCTTTATTCTTAGACCTGGGTGAGAACCAATTAGTTCACTCTAAGGGCTGCATTTGGGACAATTCATGTTAAGACAGGTGAACAGCATGATGTAGACTAATGCAAGAAATACATCTTTTCTGTCTTTAACACTCTCTCTCTTTTTTTCTACAGGCAGCAGTAACCATGGTTGACAGGTAGTATCACAGTCTGGGATTTTGTGTCACATTCCTTCCTGCTAATTGGGCCTGTTATTGGAGACACTTGCATGTTGTCGACTCTGTTCAGACACACAAATGTTATCTAAGCTAGTAGAGCTATTGAAATCTTTAGTATTTCTGATTCAAACTGCAGCAGAAGAGGTTGCTCTGAGAAGTTTAACACTCAAAACTAGTTTTGAGCCAACTTTAAAAAAACCCAAAGGGAGAGTTAGAGCATGAATAAATCACTGTTTTCAGCTTAGTCATAAGGAACTAATTTCAGTGACCTAGAATCAGGGTTGCTAAAGATCTTGAAAGACATTCTTTGGATACAAATCTGCCTAAAACTGAGCTCCCTAAATAGATTACTAACAAACAGGCTTATTTATGCATTAGTACGGAAGGGTAGAAAGTCAAGCTGTGGAAGCTCAAAACATACTGAAAGATCTTGGAGCAGCTGGAAAAAATCTTAAGGCACACTAAATCAGTTGCAAAAAATATACATTTAAATTGACTGTCATCATTTATGAAAACACAGAGAAAAGATACCCCTTTGTTTCAGATTTACAGCACCTAGAACCATGAGGTAATAGTATCATAAATTCTAAATAATGAAAGTCACAGAGCCAATAGCTTTCTTCCCACAGAGGGGTGCTGGGGAAATCTCACTCACCTGCTCAGTGGGAGTGCAGTGTGTGGCAGCCGGCCTGCTGCGTGAGCAGGGCAGACGAAGTGTGGTCCCTCAGCCCCATCAGCATCCAGCTCTGTTTGGTGTCTTGGAGCACTAGTCTGATGTATGGCTGTGTATCTCCAAGCAAAGGGCATGGGGAGGCTGAGCTTTGTACAACTATGAAAACATTATTTTAAGGAAATAGCTGTTATTTTTGAGTTTGATGTTCTTTTCCTCTCACCGATAGGTATAATAGAAAAGTATCTCCAACACTATGGTACTTCCAATTAGATTTTTTTTTTCCCTACAATTACAGGCTAGAAGAATTCTTAAAGAAAGAAGTAGATTTAGAGCTTTCAACACTGCCAGACTTTGAGGAGCGGGTCATAGATTTCTCTGAAGTTGAACAACTAATGAACTCCATTAATACTATTCCAGGTACTCTTCCTATCTGATAATTTTTTCAGACCTATTTACATTTAATTAAGGAAATGCATTAAACAAAAGTCCGTTACTTCTTTTAAAGGAGAACTCCAAAGGCAGAATTAGCTTCTCCCTAGTTTTCTCTCTAGTTTTTTTTTGTTTGCCTACATATATAGAGACACTGGGAGCTATTTTGGGATTTCTTTTTTCATTTGTTTTCAGTAGAAAATTACCCAAACTGCCAAGTTTGGTCTTCCCTGCTTTTGCTGGATGATTTCCTAGAAGACTCACAGAGACTCCCACCTTCTGTTGAGGGGTCAGGCATGCTTAGTTGGTGATACCTTGTCTTACCTTGTAGTTGCTTGAACAAAGTAGAGGGACACTGGACTGCTTTAAACAACCTGCACAGCTTCTCTCAGTAACCAGATTTCAGTGGCTTATTCCTCTGCTACTTAGCAAACATTTTTCCTATTATCCACAGGAAACAGAGCAAAACCCAAACAAATTTCTAATGATGAATGAAATAAAAATATGAAAGATTTTAAATCTTTTATGGTATACCACAAATGGTCAGAAAGAACAATATGCTTTTTTTTTTATGCCCATACATTGTTTTTTCTTAAAGTAAAATAGCATTTGCTACTTGTTTGCTTGTGCTGCTGACCCCCCATGTTGGACCGCTTTTCCCTCATCTTTCCTCCAAAGGCTCCTCAGCCCCTGGACTGGTCCACAGGAGTGCAATGTGTGTCAGATGTTGCTCCTGCAGGGCTGTACTAGGTCACTGGGGAACAGCAGCTCTCAGGGGGAGATGAGGTCAAGTTTACAGAGAAAGGTTAGGCCAAGGCTTATGTATTTTGTTGGTTTGATTTTGATTTGAAGCAAGACTAGTTCATACACTAGTGACCTGATTATTATCTGCAGGTATTTACAGGCTCTGCTCCTAACTTTTCTCCATGTGGGAGGAATTTGACTCTATTCAGTGCCTAGGCTTTGTGTAAACACCTTTGTGAAAGGAGAGGTGTTTGCCTGCGAACAACATGCCATGCTTATACATTCAAAACCTGACCTGTTTTCCCCTCTGCAGCTCCTTGTGCCCCTGTGATCAATCCCCAGGCTCCAAATGCAGCAACTGGAACCTCACTGAGAGTTTGCTGGGGCCTCTTCTCAGATGACACTGTTGAGTGCTACCAACTGTGCTATAAACCAGTGAGCAACGAGCCATGCAGCGATGAACAAACAGGTAAGGAGGCCTGAACCCAAGTGCCTCTGGACTTGCTGTGTGCACTCTCTCCACCACCAAAACTGTCATATCTGCCACCACATTTTCTGCTTCTGGCTTTGTCACTCTTCCCCTGCCAGGTCTGCCAAGCAGCAGGACCCACCACAGGAGCAAAGTCAGGACTGGCCAGCAGCTGGGATAGCAGGAGTGGGAAGGGGACAGTGGCTGGAGTCAGGTCTCAGCAGTAGCATTTCCTTTCCTGGGGGTGGGCACTGCCTTAGACACACATGCGTTGTATCCACTGCAAGGCACAGTATTTTTAGAGAGCAAATCATCATATTATCGGCACGCCCACTGAAACCCCCACAGTCATCTTACAGTTTATCTCAGTGCTAATAATAGGCTGTAACATCCCATCACCCACACGCACAAAAAAAGAACCACAGAACCATCCTAAAATGTCCCAGCCTTGTGACAAAACTGCTAATAATATTCTTGCAGAACCTTTTACTGAAAACACCCAGTCACTTCTCCAGCAAAATTGGAAGCCAATAGTGCCAAATGGCCAGTTCAGAAAGAAAAGCAGAACCTGTCCAAATTTTATAAGATGAAGAATGAGAAATGAGTAATGAATAGCTTCAGCTCTTGTCCCACTGCTGGGATGAGCTGACCAGACACACCCCCAGAGTGGGAACCTGCAGGATCTTTTTAGAAAAAAATCAGTGACAGGTGGGTGACTTTTCTTTTGGGTTGTTTTGTGGGGTTTTTTCTGAGCGGTGTAGCTCCTTCAGAAGCTGATGCATTGTCTGATTTATACCTCCTTAGAGAAAGGCATGGTGAAACAGCCTGACAGCTAATCAAAGGGTATGGAGCACAAGGAGCTCTCTTGAACCTAGCACACAAAACAATGCGCCTCAATTCCATTATTTGAGGCAGCTTTGGGCAAGGGTGAGTAACTGGTTAAAGGCACTGTAAATGCTTTGTTGTTTTCATTTCAGAGCACACACTGAAAGTCAAAGAAACATACTGCACCATTACTAACTTGTTGCCGAATACACAGTATGAATTTTGGGTCAGTGCTTTAAATGCCTCTGGTATCAGTCCACCAAGTGAAAGAGCAGTTTATGTAACAGGTAAAATATTTTATTCATACAACTATGTGACCTTCATAGTGAAATTCAGTCATCTCTGAACTTTATACAACTAATGCTTTCTGGGCACTTTGTTTCTTCTGATGTAAGCCTACTGACTGCATGGGAATTTCCTACTTTTTTTTGGTGAGCCTATCAGGCCAATTGTTCCTGGTTTAGAGCTGAAGAAACAAAAGCAAAGAGGTAAAATAACTTATTTAAATACAAGCATGTAGGAGAGCTGGGAGTAAGGCTCAAGTCTCCCAGTGCTGCCAGGTGGAAGCCAGTCCTCCTTTTATTGGCCTGTATATATTTTTGTGGATTCACCTGCTATGCTGCCTTTGTAACTCCAGTTCAGTCAAGCATATTTTGATTAGCATGGCTTATCTTCAGGAATTCTTCCCAATAGCTGAACCACAAGAAGATTAATTACAGACCCCGGTTCTCTTTTGTGAAATCCTGACATCAAACTGAGCAAGTCAGAGTGCGATCTTCAAGCACTCGTTCCATATGTTTTTGACATCTTAGAGCAGAGAAGAGATGCACCTTTATGACAAAGATATAACCAGTGATAGAAAGAAAGCAAATGTGTAATCAGTCTCTATCTATGTTACTTCTCTGATTAATTCTCTTGGGACCTTTATAGTCCAAATTAAGTCTTTGAATAGTACTGTTAATTGCCCTGCCTGCTGTTTATTGTCCATTGGGGAAGCAGGTTTCTTTAACTGTATAGTATTAGTAAACACCTTTGTATTATTTTTTAAGTCCTCAAAACATGTTTGTTGCAAACATCTCCAGGCAACAGCTTAAAATTGTTCTTTTGCCTACTTTTCAGCTCCTTCCCCACCTACCATAAAGAGTAAAAAGATCCGAAGCTGTGAAAATGCAGCACTGGTGTGCTGGGAGTCTAGAGACATTAACCCTGTTGATTCCTACATGGTTGAATTGTCCAAGCTGCCAGATGAAGAAAATGGTGATATTATTACTGAGTGAGTTACTATTCTATCAAGTCCGTGATGTGTAGAAATGAAACCATCAGGTAGCGCTACGAAACATCCCATGAACCTTTGGTGAAATCACCTTTGTAAACATTCCTGTTAGCAAAATTAATTGTATAAATATTAATCAAAAATGATTATACAGGGTATGGGAACAGGGCAGAAGCAAATGTAAAAATCTGCATAAAAATCTGTCACAGACTATCTCTTACCCCCGCTACTAACAGCTAACTCTACAAGGTGAAGTGTTGATGGGTTACAAGAGAAGCTGATTGTGTAATTTCTTCTTTGTTGTTCAGAAGAATAATCTGAAAGGCCTACCTTTGTTCTCTACCCTATCATTTTCCATGGATTTATTTTCTGTAGATCTATTGTTGGGATTCCTAACTGCGAAGTCCTAATTCACCTCCAGCCAGCACAAACCTATCGCATCTGCGTTAGAGCCATAAACCTGGGTGGTTCCAGTGAAAGAAGTGAACCTGTCCTGATACACACCACAGGTACTGTACAGCTCAGAACAACTCCAACAGCCTATTGTAGCATCTATTATCTCAACGGAAAGATTCCTACTGGTTTCAATGGCTTCTGGATCAGGTCCTAATCTCTTACATCTAATTACACACCTGGTAACCTTTTAGGAATGAAAAACCCCACTTTTTGTAACAATAAGTGCATTGCTCTACCTCTGTAATTCAAAATTATTTCTGTCCAGTACATTTGATACTTGGAAGTTACTAATTTCTAAACATTTTAAAAGACTAGATCAACCCAACACCCCCAGGTGTTGCCAGCTTGCCAAGTACTGGCACATCACTGAAGAAAGTTGTAGTGTGAATTTACTTTACTTCAGAGATTACCTTGTAATGATGCTGCTGCTGGAAAGCATGGATGAGACAGTCAGCACTTTCCAGAGTCATTTGGATATGCAAAATATTCCTGTGTATGTATTAGACCATCTCCAGCTTGGCTGGGGAAGCTCTGAGGGCTGGTTCCCTTTATTCATCAGGAAAAAGGCAGTCTAGCTTTCAGCTGGAAGCTTTGCTTTTGGTAACCAACAAAGTATTATCACCTCTGCTCTCAGTGCCATGCTGGGCAAGGATTAACCTTCTCCCCCAAAGGGAAGTTAGAAGCCCTTTCCCCTCCCAACCATCTAATCAATCAAAGCTCGCTTTAATGACTTATAGGTAGACACCTGTTTTCATCTTCACCACTGCTATAATGACGCTGCAGCTTCACCAGGGTGTCTCAAACCTCCCACATCACTCACAGATACATTCACACCATACCTGTGTCTCTTCGGCACTTACCTTCTGTGAGAGAGTTGCAAATTGTGCTTATTCTGCAAGCTGACCACACACCCATTAATCAGTGAAAGGTTATGTTTCAGTAAGAAATCTGTCTGCTACACATCAGTGTAGCAATCAGAAAAGAAATGGTCATTCTTAAATCCCTGGAGAGGAAGATTGTCATTGTGTTACCATTGTTTGTATTTCAACTGCTTAAATACAATATTTGAAATTGGCAATTCTGCTTGCACAGCATGTGTTTGTTTTCGGCAGCACATGCCTGTAATTGCCCTGTCATTGTTTGTATTGTATTTGCATTGAAGTAACTTGCAGTTTGATTATAATGATTTCATTTGGAGAGATTTATCTTCTCTGAGTCTATATTATGCAAACAGCTGATGCAAATTGATCTGTCAGCTGCAAGCACTCACCTCCAACACTGGGAATGACCTTTGATTCTTACTTACTGGGGTGGATACACAAACATGAACTACAAACAGCAGCTGTGACGCACATGTCTGCTCATCAGAGTGCAGTGCGTCAGACCTGCTTTGTGAAGTCTCTGAAGGGAGAAAGGCAGAAGTACTTTTATCCTGGGCTGGCTTAGCTGACTTGCCTTTCTGAGGGCTGATCTGATGAGGAGGTGCTGAAGCATGAGGGATGCTGTGTATGGCACCTTTGTAGAGGTTCCTTCTCTTCAAACTGTGCCCAGCATTTCTGTGGAAGAGTGGGACCATGGAAAGGCCTTTAAGCCCCCCTTCTCCTTTCAGAGATTAAAAATAGATCACTTCAGCTCTGAGGAAGATGACTCGAAACCGGACAGTCCATCGCAGGGAGGACTCCTCATCTCTGAATAGCTACTTCCTGCACAGTGCCTGCAGCTTTGAGCCCTGGCTAGGTTCCAAACCAGGTTAAAGCCCCTTTTCTGCTTTTCCCAAGGCTGTAACTAAACAGTGTTAAGCTGTAAAACACCCATTTATTTGAAAAACTCCAAATGGACAACCTTGTCCTCTAACTGTCAGCCACAGATTCCTTCCAGAGCACTGGTTAATCTTTTTGTGGATCCAAACACTTCACCACACCCTTGCTGCAAACCCTAATGCCATAAGGAGTTGCTGGAGTTATCCTCAGGCATTCTCCTCTCTTGCAGGCACCTACTTCTGCCTTAACGAGGACACAGCCCATCCCTTACTGGCGATTCTAGATGATGGATTTACAATTGCATGCGATGAACTGGAAAACCCAGAGTGTGATCTGCCTGTCTATGATAACAGCTTTACAAGGTATACAGAAGAATTTCAGTTGCAACTAATGCATGTGGTTTGTGGCTGCTTCACCCACAACACACCCCTACCTTGACTTTCAATCCACTGAAAAGGTTTACTGGTATTGTAGCTCTCCCCACCTTCAAGGCAGGCACCAACCAAGAAAACTTCCAGACTGTATGTGTGTATAATGTATAGTGGTTTTTTCCATCTTGGTTTTTGCATAAGTGACTATGGTTGTCTTCAGTTTCAGACAACTGCAAACATCTTTGTCAGTCCATTTAAAATATGGATTTCTCATCTTTTAGAAAATCAGATTTAAGGTATTTCAAGTTGGGCTTCTAAGGTAACTATTCAGTTTGAAATGGTAGACTTTCCCTGTAGTTCCTTGGAGAGTAGAACTCAATTTATCCAGGCTTCATAGTTTCACTGGGGTATCATTCCTGAGCACCACTACTGAACTCTCTGTGGCTTGCTGCTCTTTTCTGAGGTCTAAGGTAACTAATACATCTCCCTTTGCATGATGTGTGCACCAACTTCTATTGAATTCCAAAACTTTCTTCCCATTTAAATCTTTACAGAGCCGAAAAAAACCCAGAAAAATGTCACAAGGAAAAAAAAAAATCAAACCCCATATACTCTTAATTCGGCACTAGTGGGATCTTTTTTAAAAAGGCATAATTATTAGGTTCTCTTTTAATTACAGTGATCCAGCACTTGCACACTTCCAAGACTTGAAGCTGGTGCTCCTCTCTGCTGGCTGTTGCTTCCTCTCTCCTGCCCCTTCCTCTGCAAGCTGCTGAGGTTATAGAGCCTTGCATGAAATGTGCAGGAGGCTCTGCCCATCCTTCCTTGGTCTCATTTTCACACATGGAGATTTGGGGCTGTTTTTATATAGCTCTGTCCAATGGAAACCACCAAACACCCATCTGATGTAAAACTTGTTCACTAAAGCCAATACAACTGAATGGGCAAAAAAACCATTGGGGCTTTGGGCACCTGACCCTCTTTGAAAGAGGCTTGTGTAGTTCAAAGCACAGTTGGTCTGTTTGTTGGGTTTTTTTTAAATAGATGCTAAGAAGTGTCTAATGGGGCTTTCAGCAGCTCTCATTGATTTTGAGTTTAAATCTCTCTAGCTGCTCTTTGGAACTTAAGCATCATTTGGAAGTTAATGCAAGTTCATAAAGAGGATTACAGATGCAGCCACGATTATGTAAAAACCTGCTTACACATGTTGGGCACCTTGAGCTAAATTCAAACAGGTATTTAAGTGCCAAAGCAAACGCTAAGGAAAGGAGAGAGATCTGAATATTTGCCTCTTGCTGAAAGCTCTCGCTGATACTATTTGGGCCTACAGATTTTACTTTCAAAACAGAATTAGGCCCTTTGCCATTGAAATGAGAAACTTAGCTTGCCAAAATGCATGTTTCCAGACAGAACCACAGAAACAACATATAACCAGGACAGGTATCTGCAGACACAGAATAATACAAGCCCACAACTTAGCCCCTCCATGGAAATGCAATGTTACTAGAGGGCTCGGTAGAAGAGAGCCAGGAGATAGAAGATTCTCTTCATTAAAGTCATCATGATAATCCTAAATGGGATTTCATCCCACTTCCACAGGGTGCTTTTATGTTTCACGTAAACAGCCAGAGCTGGCACTCATCTCATTTTGAACTCTGAGGCTGAGGTTTTGATGCCACTGTGAACTCTCAGAAGCCTCTTTCATGCCAAGATACTGTGGAAAAAAAAAGAAAAAGCTCCCTCGCTGAAATGACTAACACTCATACTGCAAGGAAATTACATAGCAAACTCTTCTTTCTGAAGTTTGTGTGATCTCTGAAAGACTAATGTGTTTCTTAACCACAGCAGCTCCTATGGTCTGACTCAAGATTGCCTTGGTGGCTTTGCAACTCTCATTACTATGGTAATATTTTGTTCACACATGTTTACCAATCCCTTTTGCATCATTCCTTTTCCTTCTCAAGCTGTAGCAGCATAGCCTCTCTGAGTCCAGATTTCAGCAGCCTTTAAGCTATTTCCAAGACATCTACATGCATTTGTAATAAACTGTACACCTGCTTTTAGTGATTACTGCTGAGGTGGCACAGAGTACCGCTGTCTTGCTGTGCATGCCTGTCCTTACACATCAGGCCCTTCAAATGCTGAGTGCAGCTTTCTCAGCATTACCTAGGGGTAGAGGAGCTCAGAGTGTCTCCCAGTAACATCCTTTGCCTATGTAATGTACATCTTTAGACGACTCTATCACAGAAACATATAGGTTGTGTATCATCCAAAACTGAAGGTGTTTTGAAACCTGCTATCCCCTGTGGTGCAGCAATGACAGCTAATAAACCACGTACTTTTCCTGAGAAAAAGCTGGGTGTAGTCTTGCAGGATTCATGTTGCCCCCTTAAATCCAGTTCGGGTGTTTCAGAGGCATTTGGCATGGGTTACTTTGCCCAACTTTCTTGCTTCAGAACTTGTGTTTTTGGAGACTTGCATCTTCAAAGCGCCCGGCTCCTTTGACTCTGAGGCTATGCCTGTAAATCAAGCTGAAGGGTCTCTCTGGCATATTGTCTTTGTTTATGTCTCCTACACATCTTTTTAAAGAGTCATCTTCTACATGGTTCCTATCATAAAGGCTAAGAACTACAGCCTACTGTTAAAACTTTTCATCACCCAGGCACCTAAGCATATTCCAAGCTCTCCTATGGTGTTCAATTCCTGCTGGTCTCTCCAAACACAGCACAGGCAGGTCTCCTCCTCCCTAGCTGCCCCAGGAGTTGTATGCTGTTACAGTGTTCAATTCCTGATGGTGAGTGACATTTAAAGCCCTGGGCTGCTGGGGAAGAAAATACAAAAATCTGTAGCCTTTTTCCCCTGCTATACTGTTGTTCACCAGAGCACTCTCTTTTCTAGCAAGTAATAACTTTCCCAGAAAACCCAGGCAGCACAAGATGCTGTTCTCCCTATTTCTGGAAGTGCCCAGGGCACTCATTTATACAAGGTACCCACAGGTAAAAACAGGCAAAGGTTCTGCATCAGGTCCGCAGCATGTGGACTTTGCTGTAGTCAAAAATCCATGCTGCACTGCTAAAGAAGACAGCAAAAGTGGCTTTTGTTTATTGCTATGTCATGTCCAGGTATATTACATACCTAAACATTGTAAACAGCATTGCAGAGTCACAGCCAAAGCACGTACTCCTGTCTGTCTCCCACAGGTGTATTGGGATCCTGGGCAGTCTGATCCCATTTCCAGGAAAGCATTACTGGGAGGTGGAAGTTGAGGAAGACACAGAGTACAGGATCGGCGTGGCTTTTGAAAACACTCCAAGACATGGTTATCTGGGGGCAAACAACTCATCCTGGTGCATGAGGCATATCATCACACCATCGAGGTAAGGGCTGTGGAGGCTACAGGTCTCCTACAGGAACACCTCCTACATGTACACCTGCAGGCAGAGCAGCAGAGAGCTCCTACTTGCAGGGGACAGCCAGAGATTTTATATCAAAGCCCAGAACAAGCACTTAAAAGCCTCTGACATTGCACTGTAGGCACTGTGAACTGCTCTTGGAAGGATACTGGAACCTGTAACCAAATCCTTCTGCTTAATGACATTCTCACATTGAAATAGGCAGTCCCAGGAACAAATCTGAATAAAATCTGCATTACAGAAGTTAGCTGTAAAGGCCTCGGTTTAGGTCACCGAAACCCCAGTGGGAAGACAGAGTAATAGATCCATGTAACCTAGAAACTACATATCTGGCTAAACCCGGTTGTATGCAACTGGTTTTGATTTCTCTTCTACCTGTGGAAGTACCTAACAGCCACACCTACATGCAGAAATGCCAGCTCCCCTTATGCCTCAGCTGAACTTGCTGGCTCTCCCCCAGACCACTATATTAGCATCATTGCCTTTGACTCCTGTGTGAGATCCGGGCACTCCGTGAAACATCCAGGCGCAAGAAAACAAGTCACCCCCCTGCCAGCACCCCCAAGTATCACCTGCTGCCTGAATGGCTCACCACTCAGCCTGCAAGAGTTGCCAGGGTCCCCTTGAACAGGCCTCCTGGACACCACCTGAAGCATAGTCAGCAAATGGTAAGGATGGCATAGCACAGGCCCAAATCTGCCTGTCTGCTGCCTGCTGGTATGCAGGGAGAGGTTTTAGATGCAGCTTGCTTGGCTGGAGCACACACTGCTCCCCAGGCACCTGCTGCTCTCCCCAGCAATTGGCCCGCTGCACAGCCAGAGTCTTTAGCAGTGCTGGCATCTGCCTCCCACGCAGCAAGAAATGTCGCTTAATACAAGAGACCAAACCCACTAAAGCTAATGACTCTCCCATACACTGCAGGCAGGCTAATTTGATTTCCTTGCTACGCTGAGCTAAGAGGGACATTGAGGTTTGTTCTCATTCTTCTGGAGCAATGAGTATGGACTTCAGAGAGAAAAGGGAGCTGGGCTGTTGCTCAGTTTGAATCACTGTCATACCCATTTCTGCACAGAAATCTCAGGTTTGAGTGGTGTGGGTGGAGGAGGTGGTTAGTGAAGAAGCTGGCCCTTACGAAATGCCAGTTAACTCACTTCAGCTGAGTAAGTCTTCTCCTTTCTGCTCAGGAAGGCACGTTCCCATAAAAGTCTCATATTTTTGGTTGCAACATGCCACACTAGGGAGAGCTGTTTGAGTAACTGTTACAGGACCTCAGCATCACTTGAACAGTGACTAGATGGGGAAGAAGAGGGCTACGCTCATGACAAAGCTGCTTACGTACAGAGCACCTTCCTGGCCTCCAATGCCTCCACAGTTCAAGCATCACAATTAAAAGATGTCACCCTCTAGTAAATGACCATGAAGACTGGAACTTCCCCATTGACACCACCCTGGCTGAACAGAAGGTCTTGTAAGAAAAGCAGCTAGAAACATCATTTAGAGGGCAGGGTTTGAAAAATTATGTCGAATATTCTGGAGGATGCCTAGCCACACTGCGTCAGGCAGCCTCTGCCCAAGGGATTAGGCTCCCTTGCTGCTGCTGTGAAGGTCAGCGTGAGCAGTTCCTGTAAGGCTGGCAGGAAAGAGGGCTTGGTACCACAGGCCCTCAGGGACGAAGCGGGCCTGGAAGCATGGCAGGGCCTGGAAGGACAGGACTGAGTCATCTTGCCAACTCTCTCCTCAGCCTGCAGACAGCTATCCAGGGCAAAGCTGAGGGGATGACAAGTGTTGTCCTGGGACAAGCCTAACTGCCCTAAGAGAGCACAGCTCCTTCATGGAGGAAGGGACAACTTCAGGCTACACCTAGTGTCAAGAGGGCACCTTCCAATTTACAGGACACCCACATTGCCCTCTAAGACATGGAAAAAAAATTGAAAGTCCTATGTCATGCTCTGACCTCATCCATACTGAAGGGCTACCACCCATCAATGTGGCGCAGCCACATTGGGATATGAAATAAGAGGCCCCCTACACAGGTTAGACAGGTTTGAGCACTGCTGTGCGGAAGCGCTGGGCGCACCATTCCTCGGCAAAGCCATTGCTCAGCAAAGCATATGAGACTGGGGCAGTAACCACCAGGCACACAGGAGTGGGACTGTGAAGCAGGAAGCGTACCCTGGAGCATACTTGTGTGCACAAAGCCCTTCCTTCTGAGAGCAGCCACGGTGCCCTCAGGTTTTTTGTGTTTCTTGCCTACAGACACAAGTACGAGTTCCTGCACAGCGGGATGACGCCAGACATCAGAATTACTGTCCCCCCCACAAGGATTGGCATCCTGCTGGACTATGAGAACTGCAGACTGTCATTTTTCAATGCAGATATCGCCCAGCACCTTTATGCATTCAACTCGCACTTCCAGCATTACGTCCATCCCTGCTTTGCTTTGGAAACACCTGGTATCCTACAGATACATACTGGAATTGCAGTACCCCCATGGACTGCCCTCCCATAACCTGTGTCCTGCAGCTGCCACCTCTACATGTAACCTGCATGGAGCAATGCCCTCTTTCAGCATTACCTGCTCCATCACACTGCCTATAAACCAGCGCTCTCCCAACAACAGAGCAAAGCGAGCCTGACCCAAACCAGCTGCCTGAGCCCTTACGACAGTTTCTGTCCTCTTAGGCAGGATCTTGGCAGAAAACCATTATGGTCACAAGACCCATCAGCATCCCAGAATTCTCCAGGTAGGAATGGACACCATCCTTCTCAGAAGTGACAGTATCACCAAGCCGCAGGTGGCAGCTGGATCACTGGTTCCCCCAGTACCCATTTGATGCCTGGGGAACTCCCCCGTTCCAGAGCAATCATTAATTCCACACTCGGGTCTGCTGAAGAGCTAAACATTCAAAGAAAAACAAAAATAGCAAAAGGCAGAATCACTGTACAGCTGCTAGACAGAGCTGAAAACACTCCAACCATGAAGCTGATCTCACAATCAAGTGTTCTTGTTGCTATATGAAGCCTGTGACACAAGATAATCAAATACGCCTCCCTAGTCTGTGAACTGTTAGCGCCTACCACACACTTTCTGAAATACCCAAGCATGCACCACAGTCTCAAACATTAAAGGACATTTTTACAGAATGCCCATGCTTCTCATTCATTCTTCCAGGGAAAAAACAAACCAAGGCCTCTTGCAGTGCTCGATTGCCCCTACGAAGAAATCTAAAGCATCATTTTTAGCTTGTTCTTTTTGGCCCTGCTCACCTCCACCTGGGTACATCCCCCCATTCACAGATCTGCCCTCCCCCTCAGCACCAAGGGCTTCTCACCGGATGCCGGGTCCTTGGAGCTTTGTGTGTCCAGGGGGCTGGCCCAGCACTCAGCTGAGATGTCCTCATTTAGGCTTCATTTCTAGACAGCAGAGAGGCACTGCCTGTCAAGCAGGCTTGTCTAGCTCTGAACAGCCTCATTTGAGTATGTCAAAACTACCTGAATTCAAGAGTCATTAACAGAGATGCTTTTCCACAGATTTATTGCACATTTATTACAAAAATCATTGGTTCAAGTTTCCATTCTAGGGGATCGTCACAACAGGCAGCAGTCTCTACAGTATACAGGGTCCTTACAAACAAACAGAGCCTGGCTAAACTGAAGAGATTTGACATAGAACCACATGCCCAAAACTTGTCTGTTTTTCCCCAAATACCTTAAAAAGTCTCCCTAAAACAGGCTTTGCAGAAACCATAAAACCAGGAGCTGAATATGTCATTACAGCAGTGATTGGTACCATCTTCTCTTGGATATCTATTTGTTTTGCGAGCCTCAAAAGAAGATGCATTGAGCGACACTCAGCTGCAAGTACAGCATCACTTCTTAGCCTACCAGGAATTCAGAGATTTCCAGGGCAGAACGGTCTGTTACGGTCACTCTGTCAGACCTTCTGTAAGGCAGGCCAAGACTTTCAGTTGCTACATCTTGCAGCGAGCACAACTGTCCCCAGCAGGAACAGGTGACTCGCCAGCAGCCACGGCCAATGCAGAGGACACGAGGTGGCCACATGAGCCCTGCTGACTGATGTTGGCATAGCCGTACCAGAGAGCAGCAGCTAAAGCGTACAGCTCCTCTGCCAGGGAATGAAGCGGTGAGATGTTTTAACACCTTTCCCCCCGCCCCCCCATTAAAAATGTATGCTTTGATTCAGGGTCCAGTTTCTACCCACTGGAACATGGTTTACCTTTATCTGCCAAAAATTGAGAGCCACGCTCTTCAAGTAGATATCTGAAAGAGTAAAACACGCAAGTGTCAGAGCAGAGGTATGAGGATGTCTGAGCCTCCCAACAAAGCCTTTAATGCAGAAAGGCTCCCGCTGAACCCAACAATTCTGATGAAAGCAGACGTTCTGTTGTGAAGTCCCACTGCTCCCCACCAACAGCTTTCACCTCAAGTGTTTAAGCCATACCTGTATCTTGGCGCCAGGATGAGCTGTTCATCTCAGATGGTACAAGAACCCAATCCAAACTACTTTTCAACTGGTGAACTGCCCTGGGAGTCCCTGGGACTTCACAACCCTCCCGCAGGACTGCAGCAAGGACAGATTTTTCTGAGCCAAATGCGAGGTGCTCAGGCACCCTTGGAGTGGGACTCTATGGGTACCAAACAGCTCCGCCACTACGTTGCTACTTGATGACTCTGTTGGAGAATGCAGGCCTGATGGCTGAGCACGGAGCAGCCTGCTCAGCAGAATACAACTCAGCGGTCATCGCCAGGCATGGTACAGGACAGATAAGGCAGCAACAGAACTATCCAAAAAAAAGAACAAATAAGCAACAATTGGCTACTAGGTTAAAAACAATATGGGAAATGAGTTTGCGTGTTTCTGTTTAATAAAAGCTTCACCCATCAGCAATAACCCAAGCATTTCCTCCCTTAGGAATGCCAACCCTGTCACTTAAATATTTATGCAGCAAAGGAAAAGGCATGAACAACCTGAATTTTTTAAAGCCAGCCGTCACTGTGAATTACCTTTATGTAACTGCTTTACAAGGGAGGCCACCACTTCCGCTACAGGGTCTATTGATCAGACCAGTACAGCACCCAGGCTGGAAGTTCACATCAACCTCATCTTTCTGCAGAAGTCCACCAGACCGGACGAAGTGCAGTACTTCTCTAAGACTGTGAGTAAGGGCCAAACCCTGTACAGAACTGGAAGGTGTATTTGATAGGAAAAGGGGAGTCTCCTACTGAAGCTGAAGGGCATTAACAGGTCCAGCAGGGTACGCCAGAACACCAAGCGTATTTGGTTTATCTGGAATCCTGGGTACAACACTCATCTTTGAGAACTGTGTTGAGCTGTCAGTCTGAGAGTTATTTCTTTGCATTGTGTCTCAGATGAGGCAAAACCAGTTCTCATCTCTGGCCTGTCTGCAGGAACTCTGGCTCACAGCTGAACTAGATCATGTGAAAGGACAACAGCCAGTTATAAATGAGCTGTCCTTGCCTCTGATAGTGAGTTATGTGCTGCAAGATGCATTTTTCCTGGTACCTGTTGGCATTTTTCTTCCTGTTCCTTTTCACTCTGTGCATTTACTGGCACACAGCAAAATTCATCACCTGTGAAGGACTGGAGCTCATGCCTAAAGCTGGTATCAGCCACCTGGACCCCACAGCCTGCTCTGATTTGCAGCAGTGATCTGTGCATCCCTGCAGAGCCTGCAGCAGGAGAACTGCCCAAGGATGGGACACCCCAGCCAGGCCTCACCCAGCAGCTAACTGGGGACCTTCCCAGGGCTGCCCAAAGGCCCTTGGGCTTAGAAGGAGGTACCCTCAAACCCCTTTAGGCTGGGCAAAAAGGATCAATTTTCCAGTTCCCTTCTGTTTCCTCTTTATTTAAAATATCGGTACACGTTGCTGCCACTGGAGGGCATCCCACAAAGCCCAATCACAAGGCTGCACCGGTTATCAGACAGGTTTACACAAACAGTCTGCGGCTAAACACACAGTTACAGTTTCCAAGCTGGTTACCATAACCCTTCAGCACGTCCGGCGTCCCTCCTCACCCAGTCCTGGAGCGGGAACAAAGGAACCCATGGGCCTATGAGCAAAAACACATGGGAGAGAGAATGTCAAAAGAACAAATACAACATTCAAACCAAACACACCTGCCATTTTCTACAGAAACACCTTTTCACTTGCTCCCTCTGACTGCCATTAAAACCTTGTAGGTAGATGAAGTAGGCCCTGACTTTATCTCACAGGCAGGCCTTGTTCTTCCACCATTTAATTTAGGAGGATAGTATCAGTGGAGTCAGTATAGTGTCACTGGCTCCACTTTCTTAGTCCTCCAGATGAATCTCTGTAAGAAACTCCTGGGAAGTCTCAGGAACTGACTGTGCCCTCCTACAGGAGACTGCAGAGCCTGACGGCCCAGCCTGGAAGGCAATTCCCTATTCCTGCCCTCAAACTCGGCTCTACCTTTGTAACTGCCCACTTCTGTTTTCCAACAGTAACCAGTATTACTCATTAGCAATGCACAGCAAAGCCAGTGACCACGCAAAGTCGAGGCTCTGCTTCCCGTTCCACTCGGTACCTGGACTCCACTGACTCACTGCACAGCCCTGGGACAGCCCAGACACACCGCTTTTTGTTAAATTTTCTCTCCACTGCATCTATGCTGGTGTGCTCAACTGTGAGTACATACTGGGACTCGGCTATCCTGGCCTCAACTTAAGCTTTTTCCGAGCAGGCCTACGTTTTCAGCTTTACATACGCAAGCAATACCGAGGCCACAAACTGCTTCATAAGACGGCTGTAAGGGGCTGCTATCTCTGCCAAAAGGGAGTTTTGGCACAGCTGGAGCTGAATAAAAGTGTTTTTCTGCAGATGCAAAGTTGTGGCTTAAACACAGCAGCAGAAAGGCTGCAGCAGCGAAGAGCGGGGTCTCAAGCCACTTCATAACCGCAAAGCCAGCGGCAGCCGCTCCTCTCGCAGGGCCGGCCGCGCTGCTGCGAGCGCTGCCCCAAGGCAGGTCGTGCCCGCAGGCTGCTGGGCCCGGCGGGCAGCGCAAGGGAACGGGCGACGCTTACCTGCCGCCCGGAGGAAAGGGCTGCGGGCAGAGGCGCCTCTTCACCAGCCCCGGCACGGCAACGGCCGCGGGGATTTCCACGCGAGATGCGCATCACGGCGGCAGATCCTGTAAGGCGATACACGGGTAGTGAAGACAGGCGCAGACGGGCAGCGCCGCGGGCGGCTCCCGCTCCGGGAGCGGGGAGGGAGGCCGGGCCTCGCAGGGCGCCCACCGCACAGGGGACCCGCTCCGGCGGGAAGGCGCCGAGGCCCGCCGCGGCTCCACGGGGAGCTTACCCCCCCTGGCCCGCTCCGCGGGGCCTTTACGTGACCCGCGAGCGGAGCGAAGGGAAACCCCCAGCCCTCACACCAGGCCGGTGCCGAGCGCCGCATGGCGGGCCCGTGGCGAGCTCCGCTCCGCTCCGCCGCCGCCGCCCCCCCTCCCCCCCCGCCGCCCCCGAGCGCGTACCCCCGCCGCAGGCAGGACGGAGGAGACGCTGTGACGGAGCGGGGGCGCAGACACCCCCCCCCGCAGCCATGAGGGATCCCCGCCCGCCTCACCCCGTGCTGCCGCCATTTCCTGCGGGCGGAGGCGCGCAGCCGAGCCGTACCCTGCCGACCCGTGCCCCCGCCCCGCCAGGAGAGGCCGCCCAGCGCCGCGGCGGGTGGGCGGGCGAACACTTACGGCCGGGCGGGGCTGGCTTTTTCTTTGCTTGAATAAACATGACCTTAGCGTCGGGCAGGCGCCGCCTTCCCTCCGCCGGCGTGGCCCAGGGTGTGCCGAGACGGCAACTTCGGGTGGGGGGAGACGGCTCGTGTTTTAGTCCGGGTGGGAGCTCCGTCCCGGCACGGTCCCCGCTGGCCACGCGTTGGGCGGGGGAGCGCGGCGACCGCCAGCTTTCCTGCCGCCTGTGCCGGGGGAAATGGCGGCTGCGGAGGTGCCTGGAGGTCGGCGGGAGTCGCCAGGACTGCGCCCGCGTTGGAAGGGCAACGTCTGCCCGAGGGGCAGCTGGCCAGGCCCGAGTTCCACCGGCCCTGTACCCTGCCTGGCCGCCAGCCGGGCAGCGGAAGGGTTTTTCTAGCGGTAGCTCTGTCTGGCTCCTTGCTGCTTCTAGCAGCCCTCCCAAACGCCACCGCCTTGTGCAACACCTGCTGGACTTGTCTGTCTCCTTTCCTTCTGATAACAAGTGCTTGCTCCTGCATATTGAAGCATGTGAACAAGACCCTGCTACTGGGTCGGGGGGTGATTTCCTTTCCTCTGGGCCCTGATGCGGGCACTGCTCCAGCATGGCTGAACGAGAGCCGCCAGCTCTCAGCAGCTGCCAGGTTTCCACCAGTGGGACTGGAAGCTGCTAACTGATCTCAGCCCTGGAGCGGGTGGTACACAGCTCCCAAATCTGCCTGCGTGAACACCTGCCGTGCAGGCTGGGCTGGGCCCAAAGTAGTGTGTAGAGCCCCTCTATTTGGAGGTATTTCACAGCCAGTTGGATACACTCAAGTTTTCTCTCAATCTGTAAACAAAATTCCTCGTGTTCACCTACAGTGTTGGAAAGCACATGGTCAGGAAATGCCTGGGGCCACCCCAACATCTCCTGCCCTGTCCTGCTCCCATGCTGACCTGAAAACTGTAGCTGGGCTGCTAGAGTAAACCTATTTATTGTGCCTGTGCAGTGAGAGTCACAGCCTGTGTAATAAAATGCTTGATGAAATGAACACTGAATAGCCTCGCCATTTATAACCTGAGTTTGTAAAGCTTTCTTGTAGCAAGAGTCAGCAGCAGCCCTGCTTGCCTTCATTCCTTTGGCATGGCTTTTCCTGCTGCCAGGAAGGCACCCGTTGTGTTTAGTACGGGCCTAGGCTTTGGGAGAGCTTCAGTAACCTCAGACTAAATCCTTTTATGTCTTACAGGTTGGCCCACCACCAGTCAGGCTGGCCAGCCCAACCCAAAGCCTTCTGTGCGTGTGTTTGCCCCTTTTGGGTGCAGCGCATGGTTAGGAGGGCTCAGCTATTCATCAAGCTGCAGCTCGCTCTCTCCTGATTGCTGAGGCTCAGGGCAGAGGCAGCTGTCAGGTAGGGACAGGCTGGGGGGGCTTCATTCATAGCTTTTATTCTTGCACAAGGCAAAGAAATAGCCAGAGGTAAAGAGCAGTAGCTGTAAACCACCTCTGCAGCCTCTGTGTTCTGGAGGTAACAAAGCTCTGCTTGGCCTTAGCAAAAGAAAAGCAAATTGCTCATCAGACTCCTCTTCCAAGCAAAGTAAACACTCTGCCTCCTGCCCTTGAAATGGCTTATCAAAGAGCAATACCTCATCAAAGCCTCTTTCAAACCTGGGCTAACTACTGTTCGTGCTATTATTAACTGGAGGCAATTTGGGAAGGGGAGGTAGGGGGCTTTGATTCCTCTGACATGAAAGCTTTAAAGAAGAGAAAGAAGTCATAGTATCGACCTGTGATGCCGTGGCACACAGATAAAAGCCTCGCTGTCATTTTTGCCTGCAGAGCCTTACCATGACTTCAGTGGCCTGACTTTGGGGTAGCTCAAGCCTGATTTATCAACTACAGTTTTCCCCCTCCGGTCCGACAGAGCACGACCTCTCCTCCTCTCCAGCACCCCACAAAGGCAGGGAGAAGGTCACGTTGCTTCCCATACATGGAAGCACATGGTCTAGGGTGATGATTTATTAAGCCCAAAATTTCTGGGCATGCCTTAAGAGATCACTTGTATTGACATCCAGGAAAGGACACTTAAGAAGCAGTCCGACTTTGTCACAGCCCATCAGACTTAAAAGAAAACCTTTATTCCTAGCAGAGAATTTCAAATTCAGCATCACTGTTAGAACCTGTTCTCTTGCTTTACATTCCTCTGTCTGTGCATTAGTTAATATTTGGCTCTTAAAAGAATTAAATAAGCTGACAGGTCAAAGGATAGACAAAAATACAAATACATATACAAAGATCTGTTTAAATTAGAAATTGATAGTACTTTTTACTTTTGTTGCACGTGGAAAAGCAAGCATCGGCTTTTAGGCTGTGTGGTGCCCTCTTGGTCCCTCAGCACGTTGCTCACGTGTCTTGGCTGCCCCTGGGTCAGCTCAGTTGGGAAGCTGTGAAGAGCCTGTGCGGGGGTCTCTGTGCTTACAGCACCAGCAGCAAACTGAAGAAAATCTACGCTCAGGGAGCAGCTGACCAGAAGAGGTGGGAACAGGTCTGAACTTTGCTCGGCCATGGCCGAGGTACAGACTATAATAACGGGACCACGTAGTTGTAACCAGTCTGGGGGCAGACTTTCTTCAGAAAGCCAGCATGATCTGAGGTGGACCTGTGGGTAAAAAGTAACACCTAAGAGGCAGATTCTGAACTGAACTAAGCCGATAAAAGTGAAGTATAATTTCACCAAAATCAGTGCATTGGGAAGGTTGGTTTTACTTGAAAGTCTTGAGGTGGGGCTACTGGTGGGCAGGTGTTCCTCTGTGGGATGCTAAGTGGGAAAAACAACCCCCAAAAGTGCCTTTTTTCAGACCTTTTGGACACACTACTGACTCTTGTTACAACAAAAGCAGCACAAATACCACTTTGCTAATACATACTGAGCCAGACTTAAACATGTCACTGATAATTTACTTAACAAATATTGTTAGGTATGTACTCAGATGTGGTTCAAAGAACACTTGTTTATTTAAAACAGCTTATTTTAAAACAAGGCTTTTTTCTTTCTTTTTGTTTTGTTCCTGGCATTATAGAGCAGCTAAAACTTTCTACTTTCTGACCTTGGCTTGTCAGAGATTTGTCATAACAGGGGACAGCATATTTGCACTGAGTCTGCCAGCATGGATTTCCAGGGCCTGGGAGAGGCTGCTCACTTTTAGGGTTTGGTTGTACAGTGAGGAGAGTTTCATTCTGCTCTCACGATGTCCTGAGAACTCTCTATTCAGGCAACTGGAGTCTTTCTCCCTAACTATCCCCCAAAGCCGTGCCTGATGTTATGCATGCCGTTCCCAGCCCAGCCTCAGTGGGGTGGCTGGGCATCTTGCCCGTTTCTTAGCACTTATATTCATGCTATATCATTGCAGTGTGTCTGATGGTAACCAGCGTCTGAAATAGCTGGCACCACCCACCGCTGGGGACAGGCGCTGGGACTCCACGTGCACACGCCGATGGCACTCGGCACTCCCACGAGGTCGGGACAAAGCGGTGGGGGAGGACAGATTTCTGGCTTCACAGGAGCTCTGACCAGCATCTCTGTAAAGTGGCAGTGACAAACAATTATGAAAGAACCCGCTTTCTAAATTGCTTTTCCTACTTTGTTTGAAAGTTCAGCCCAGAGCCCGCAGCAGCAGCCCTGCGGCCCCCAGGGTGGGCACCGACAAGCCACGGTGCTTCCCTGCGACTTGTTTTACTCACCTGTGAAAGGGCTCTGTGGGTCATCTTGTAAAGCACTGAGGGAGCTGTGAAGGAAAAATTTCATCTTCTGTAAGGAAAAAAATATTACAGCAAAGTAACTTTTTTTTTTTTTTTTTTTTCAGGCAAAAAAGGACAGTTCTTGCTGGAGGTGCAAAGCAATATTCCTTACACATTCCACACAGCAAATACCAAGGGAATCTCATCAAACATATTTCATTTCATCTTTAGGCTGAAGACAAAGCCGTACCTCCTCCCAAGGAACTAGGGAGCTGCAGGATCACCAGGATGACGTCATTCTAGTTGGTTATAAAATGTGCTGCACATGGAACTTGGCGCTCAGCGTGCTCAGGTTGAGCTAAGAGCTAATGTAATGAACTCTGGGGAAGGATTTACATCAAATACCACTTTGGAATATTGAAGTCAGACAGGACCAACTTCTCACTTGAATAATTACACACTGGCTAAATTCCTCCTTTCATTTCAAAACCAGGCAATCACCTTTTTCACTTCCTCTCTAAACCTGTGTTCATTACTGTGCTATTTCACTACCTCAAGAGAAACGTACGTGATTAAAGGATGAAGTAACTTCTGTTAATTACCATGGGCTGAACCAAGATTAGTTTTAGCTCTAGCAATGACTCTTGCCACTCGAGGGGGGGAGCAAGCAAACCGAGAAAAAGAGAGATTCAAATTTCAACAAGTGCCCACAGCTGCTTGTCTTTGTTAACATAACCTCAAAGGCAGAGGTGCCTGCAAATGCTCCTGAACTTCAGTTTGCATGTGGGAGTACAATATGAAATACGTGTTCACACTGCACGCAGGAGCAATGCAGTGCTTGTGAGCTGTTTTAGTTAACTATGTTTGTATTTTTCTGTCTGTGGATACCGGTGTAAGACTGTCAGCCATTATAGGGTATTTTTCCAGGCTTACTTTAATTTGAATCAGAAAAAGAAGATTTTCTTGCGGTAAAAGTTGTTGTGAGCAGCAAGAGCCCATTTGAAAGGCAGGATTTATTCGCAGCCTTATGGCTATGTGTTTGAGGGAGATACAAAGCCAGTGGAAGTTAAGGGAAGGACTCCGAGCAAATAGGATCAGAATAAAAATGGAAGACAAAGAAGCTGAGAGGGAAAAAGTGGAACATCGGAAGATACAAAGACTATTTCCTGGCTTGACAAAGACTTACTGTTAAATCACAGGCAGGGCTTGAATGTCCAGGACTTCAAAGGTGTTTAGAAGCCTCAAACCCATTTTACTTAGTGGCTCTGGGTCCTCCGGCCTTTCCAGCTGCCTTGCTTGTTAAGGATGATGCTAACACATAGTGTTGCAGGGTTTGCAAAGCTAAGTTCACGGGGGTTTGCGTGGGAAGTGTGGGAGGAGAATCTTACAGATGTTAAACAAGGGGAAAAAAAGGAAAACATGAGACACTTTGCTGTAGTAACATGCAAAGCAGGCACCAAGAGAAAGCATTCAGTGGAGTTACAGAAGTCCTTTGGCCACAGAGCCACAGCTTCAGCAGAACAAAAAAATAGCTGAAGCACCTGGACATCCCCTTTGTTCTGAACCAGCAGTACAGGCTGCACAGGGACACGGCAGTAATTTAAAAGCTCATTTTCTGCATCCAAACATCATGTTGGGATGAAATGCAATCCATCCTGCTATCATTTAACGACCACCCCTGGGACCACTGTACCTTGGAGGCATGATGTCACACATCAGCAGAGAGATTATTTGTTTTGAAGCTTGTGAATAGCTCTGAGACTTCATTTCAGAGTGCTCCACGCACAGTCATGACTCAAACCCTTCTGGTCTCACAGAAGTGCACAACTGACTACAGTTTCCCTGTGCTGTTTCTGAGCATCCTGTAACAGATTAATAGATATTTAAGTTTATTATCCTTTCTTCTATGTAGGGATGGCTTTGTCATTGCTCCACTTCTTTCATGTTCATGACATATTTTCTTAAGTGTCATTATCAACGATGTCTCCACTGAGACAAGCAAAGACAGCCACAGGAAAAAGCACTGCAACCAAACCCAAGGCATTCCATTTCAGGTGATTTTTAATTTATATATAGCCATTGGGAAGATTGTAATATGAAAACCATCTTCAGACCCATGGCAACATAGCTGTGCACAACAACTGTCTGGTTTATCCTTTTGGAAGAATACACAGTTATTACCCAGAATTTTATACCTATTCCTTGAAGGGACCAAGATACTCATTTAGGGCAATTTGCTGAGGAGCCACCAATTTTTTACCAGATCATAATAGTTCATATTCGCCTGGAAGCAACTAAAGCGATACCCAGGTTTAGCAGCAGTATTACCTGATTGAAAATATGCAGCATGGAAAATAGAGCCAGTCATTCTGAATGGGTCATTTAATTGCTGAATTGCTGAACCTTACTCAATTTTAAAACACATAGCTTTAACATTAAAACCCCAGAGGTGCATAAAGGACCTCTCCTTCATCACGTCTACATTGGAATTTACTCTTGTATTAGCATTAAAGCAAGAACAAATGAAAGTGTAGACACTGTGTACGACTGCCAGCCTGTCTGAAATGGGAAATAATTTCAATCATACTCTTTCAGTTTATTCCAGCGTTCTCCCTTCTGTGGTGCCGGACCATCAGTAAAGCCATGGTTTCTGTCCCAAGCAGAGCCCTGTGAGTGACAGTTCAAAAGCATGGGAAGAGATACTAAACTGGAAAGGGTTCGGAGCACAGCGCATGTGATGTTGCTATGTAATCTTGGAAAAGAAAGGAGGGGGACCTTGAATGGCTGAAGAATTTGCAATGGGATCCAAAGACATTTGGATACTGGAGCGATAAATGTCACATTACAGCTGTTACTGCTGCATATCAAGGCTCTTCCTGCTGCACGGGCAGCAGCCTGGAATCGGCCCTGCTGAACCTGCACAGAAGGCTTAAGAGGTGTAGAGCTTGTAGAGAGAAGCTCAGTAGGAAGAGATCTTAGGTGAGGATCAGGCATGGTGGTTTCAGACCTTAATTATAATCTGACCCTGGCAACAGTGAAATTTAGATGGACAACAGAATCAACAGAGCTGCATTCAGTGGCTGCAAATCAGTGTTTTATGTTAAGTGAAATTATTGTACACCAATATGGACATAAATCTGGCTGATACAGAAGGTTGATTAGCACAGCTCTACACTCCAAGTAATGGCATTTACGATGCAGTGTGAATTCAGGGAATTAATCATATTGATCACATCTCTTCAATGATGATGCATCAGACATTTTTATAGCAGATTAAATTAACTGCTTTTACCATTCATTAATACAACCCAGAATATTAACTGTGCTTATGAAGAAATATTTTTACCCCCTTCCTGCAGACATTCTCTGGACACATACGCTGTTAATTTTCCTCTCTCATCCTTTTTTGCAACAGGTAAGTGGAGGAAATATTGACAGTGTGATCCAGCTTCCCTCTAATGGAGCCAGAGTAGCTTTTCCTTCAACTAGGCACATGAGCCTGCATGCAATGGAAGACGTTAACACCAGGTGGCAAATTACAGCCGATTACAATAGGTGCATGTATACAGAAACACAATGCCAGGAAAACGATGTTTTTGGCAGCCAACTCTCCCTCTCCTTGCATGTTCCCTTTGAAAATAGGATACTTGATTTTTCCAGCCTTCAGTGGAAATACATCTGCTCCTTCAGTATCGATTGTACGACCCCTGGAAGATCAAGAAGGACCCCATGCCTTCTGTCCCACTATTATCTCTGAGACAGTGGCATGGTCTGGGCACTCCCAGGCAGGATCTGAGCCCTACCAGGTTAGACAGTGTACACGCATCGATGAACTAAAGGAAATCACAAAAGGGAATTCCCTGCCCTGACAGCATATAACCCAAATACTACGTAGGAAGGGAGACCACACAGGTAGGGTAGGGGCAGCACTGGCAAAAGGCATGATGCAAACACGAACGGTAGTGAGCTACAAATGGCAGTGGCCCATGCGTCTCATTGGCTTGGAGATGAAGCAGGAACACAGAACCAGGTCACCACTGGAGATGTCACGTGTTCCTTTCTTACCTGCTTTAAGGCTTCTACTGCTGCAGTCCCTGAACTGCTCCATCTTCCACCTCTCCCCTTCTTGTGCTGCTTCGGGAATGGTTCAAAAAGCCTCTAAAGTCAACTGCCTCTGCATTGACAACAGTCAGCAATTCTTTCTGTGCTTTTGGAGTGCCTTTCTGCCTACTGGGAAGGCTGACAGGATACTCTTCTAGTCCTTCAGTGGAATACGTGTGGCGCTGCTTTTGGCTGTGAAGAGACTTGTCCAAGGGCACACAAGGTTTTGATGGGCTTGCCAAGGTCAGGCCACAAACACAGGGCCTTGCCAGCCATATACCACCTTTCATCACCCTTATGCCAGTCTAACCCCCTCAAATTTTCCCTTACCCAGACAGCAAGTATCTTAAAAGAATGTCCTCTATCTGTTAGTCTTCAAACTACAAAGTAAATATGGATTTTGAATGAAATGGCTAGGACTTTGACACTTCTTAAAATATACATTTTATTATTTTCTGGTGTTTGCTATGAAGGTTTCATTCAAATTGTGAAGGTACACAGCCTTTACAAACTTCTTGAGTTAAAGGTTTTTGTTGGTGGTTTTATGTTGTGTTTCTTTCATGGCAGAGGAAAATACATAGGCTATAAAATGTTGAAATTCACTAGATGTTTGGTATTACCTCTTCATATATGCTGTGGAATGCTTTGTAGAAATACTATATAAAATAAGGCAGACTTTGACAGGGAATTCAGTCATAAAATTTCATGGGAGAAAACAGAAAGTTCCAACATATTATTATTTTTGTAGCCAAGGGAAGATCAGGTGGTCGCCACTGGTTTGTGGGAGAACTACTGCAGTTCTGGTGCTCAGACAGTATACATTTCTTGTTTATTCTACTATTCTCAAGTGAGACCTTTTCAATAAAACTTATTTTAATTAACATAAATCAGACAATATTTAAACATACACATCTATCCTTACAGTGCAATAAAAATGTATCATTGTATAGTATTTTGTATTTGCATTATGAAAATAAAAGGTCTGTACATCAATTAAATGTATATTAATGAGTATGAATCATGTAAATTTGTAATGCATCTAAAGTTGGCTTTGGCTTTTAAGTATTTATAAATTCATAGAAAATATTGAACATCTAACAAAATAAATAAAACATATCATTTTAATCATAGATGCTAACAATCAACCTCAAAAATTGTGTTATTTTTTACATTTGCTACTAAATTTCTTAAAGAGAACTCACTTTCAGTAGTGCTCAGAAGTGAATGATTGCACCTTCTGTGATGTGAAAAAATAGAGTACATCTATTTTTCATAGATCAAAAATTCCTTCATAGAGAGTTGCATTTTAAATGTCTGATTGTTCTACGTAACTGTCTTAAGTGCTTATAAAAAGCATGTAGCTTTCTCATAAAAGCTGTGAGTCTCTGTTAATATAGATATTTCTTTTTCACTTGCAGGATTGAGGATTAAGCAGAATCTTCTAGTGAATGTCCTTTTTATGAGGATTCTTCAAGGTCTTCCAGCTTCACATACTGGTTTGAAGATGTCGCAAAAATATGTTCACTAATAAACCCTCTTCAGTACAAGTACTGCAGCAATCCAGTGTAATTCCACTTGATAGGCTTATTTCATTGGAGTCCACACATGGTAGTTTGTGGAAGTCAACTGCTGACCTCATGTTCTCTTGAATTTGAAAGTTCTCCAAGCACATGGGCTAGCCTTACTGTAATACTGAAGAGACCAAAACAAATCTGAAATCACATGAATAAAAGTGAGCTTGAATAAATATGCATATGGTTAGTAAATTACACACCATGGTCTAATTGCTATTCTGGTGGTGGTCGAAGGCTCCGCAGCTTCCTTTCATCTAGTCCTTTCCAGTATTTAAAGTTATTATCCAGATGCTGCATCAAATTTGGCAGGTCTGCAAATGCTAGGGAAGAGAGGGCAGAGTGTATTTAGTTTGCAGAATTTAAACAGCCATATGATTCTCTCTGCTTATATATCACTTGAAATGTCTGGGCAACTGTGTTAAGAAGGAAAGCTTAAATCTGTCATACTGATACTTGAAATGCTTTTGGCTGTATAGCTCTCATCACTCACGTATCACTCATGCCACTGAGAACAGTTCTGTAGGTCTACTGAATACTGGTATTGCAAGGCCCAGCAACGGAACGCAGTTTGCCAGGAGGGGCATAGCTAATTATGCTTGTAATTATTCTACTTCATCAAATCTCAGTCACATGTCATGATCTGGCATTCAGGAGAGTCACATTTCTGACCACTTTTACCACGGAGGCAGCACTTGGAAGGAAATAGCTGCTCCCCCAAGCAGTTTCCAGACTGGAGAAATTTGTCTTAAAGAATAACTGATATTAACATGGACAAAATGATTGTGCCCAAAGTGCTACCACGGAGAATATATTCTGTTCTCAACTTACAGAGAAGCAAGTTTAAAACAAAGTTAAACATTGCCTGAATCTAATATATTAAAGAGAAGCCATGAGAATGGCTTGTAGCAGTATCAAAAATACTTCTAAGCAATAATGAAGTTATTAAGCTTGCTTGAACTGCAGAAATCTTCCCTTTGCTCCCCCTTTCTTCAGGAGCCATAAGAAAGCAATTTTCTATCACAGTAGTTTCAAATGTTATTGTCAGGAAATACAGCAGAATTTTGCTTACCATCCCAGGCATCAAACATATCCGTGATGAAATAATCAATGAATGATATTTGAGATTTGGGGATGCTGCAAGTATTTCTGTCAAAAACTGGCATCACAACAGGTAAACCTTGCCTTTTTTCTTCATCAGTCTGCAAAAAACACTCTCGTGATTATTCATCTAAGACACATTCTGTCAATGGGCTTCTTTTAGCAGCAGATTGTTTGGCACTGACTAGAGCATGCAACTGCTCAATAAACAGAGGAACCTGAATAAATCTGAAGAGGCAGCAATTTAATCTTCAGCACCTAGCTGTCTAGGTTTCAGCCAAACAGCAGACGGATAGTGCCTTCCAGTGTTTCCCACAAAGTGATGCATTTACCTTCTGCATCTGCACAGAAAGCTGACCCTAAGTAACTTCACATGTTACTGATTAAGTTATGACTGCTGCTGAGCTAAAAGATGCCCAACCATTCTCGATCTTTGATGAAAGCGACATTCTGTATAACTCAGAGATGGCAAAATATCTTTTTTATCCTCTCCCCCCCCTCCCCGAGGTACCAAGTCCCAATTGCAGTATTTGGTCTATTACCTGTAATAATGACTCTGCCCTCTCCTCTTCCCCATCTTCCTAAAACCCTTTTTCAGCACAGTGTGCTGAGGTCTTACAGCATTTCCTGGAGTGAGTGCTGTTCTCATGCTAACACTAGGACCTGATGATTCTATTCTTGAGGCAGAGCCAGTACATGGGCACACAGAAGGCACCCTTCCTCTGCCTCTTGTGACGGGAATGCATTTGTAGGCAAAACTCAAAAAGCCCAGCTCCAAACAGAACAACTTGAAAACTTAAATTTTTCAAAAACTGCACTATAGAAGTTGTCAACTTCCATCTGTCTGAAGGCATCTAGTCTTCTATCAGCATAAGTAAAATCCCATCATTTAAAATAAAAAAGTTATTATTTTTCACATGATGTAATGCAACCTTAGACGTTCTGGGACACTGGCAGTGTATGCACCCTTCTCTTCCCTTTTCGAGATGCTGAACTGGAATTTCAGCAGCCTGTTGCAGCTGCCTTACCTGTGCAAAGTACTCCTCAGAGATGCGTCCGGCCCACTCTATACACTGCTCTATGGGTCTGCATGGGTTGGAAATGTCAGCACACTTTATCAACATACGTTTGATAAGGATACGGTTTTCAGGGGACGTGAGAACAGTTTTGATTGACTCTCCATCACCATTATTCTGTAACATTTAAGAATGAAAAGCAATCCATTAGCAAGGTCTCTGTGCACTTACTCAAATGCTTTGTGCCCTGGGAATGCTTTCAGCAGACCCTACAGGGATCAGTCCTGCTACTGGCTGCCATATTTGATGTCCAACCAGATTTATAGGGGGATTATGAATGTTAGCCACAGCTCTGAACTAGCACTGAACTCCAGGTTCTGGATTCGGTCACTGTCTTTGTGACAGATCTCTTGGGCATCTTTGGGCAAGTCATCTAATCCCTCTATGCCTTATCTGCCTCCTCTAAAAGTGTGGAGAGGATCCATCCATCACCACACACATAGTGATGAGCACTGTGTAGGCAGATAAATGTAACTCTCTGCTGAAATCCAAGGATTAATGGACTTGCACGTTAAGAGTGGAATAGCTGGTTAAAAAAAAAAAAAAGGACTGACCCGAGATGCATGGTCATCCTCTGCACGCAAACCTCAACAGTGTGAGCATCAATCATTCTGACAGAATTGCTGTTATGAGGAGAGTCAGATCCCAGACTGCCTCCCAGGCATGCTCCTCATTCCCTTCCGCTGGAGCCAGGTTAGTCCATCAGTCTCTGACCTGACTGGGAATTTTGCTTTCTGAGACTTTATCAGTATTAAAGCAATATATTAGAAACATGCTTCCGAACAGCCTTATCTTTCCTCTGCAAGTCTAGGAAAGTTTTCAACCCACACATGACTTATATTTGGTTCCCAGGCTGCACATAGAAGCATGTCAACGGTACTCTATATTTGGAGCCAGTATACAGCTAATGTGAGTAAAGGCTCCAATGATCCAGATTAGAAGCTATTTTCTGTGGAGCTCTGATGAAGTCAGTTTCCAAAGGACAGAGATTCAGGATTAAAATCTCTTAAAAAATTACCTATAAGTACAACATTATTACTTGACTTTTTAGGGATGGATAGGTACAGAAATTTACAACACCATCTACTCAGAATAGAAACTCTTTGAAGCAAGGAATATACTAGATTTCTCTGGCACCTAACAAGGTCTTGATCTATAGTCAGAGCAGTGAAGAAGTAACGGTAATAATAATGATAATAACGATAATGTGCCTCCAGTTCCTGCAGTACAAAGAGGGAGATACAAAGCAGCAGAAACATTCTGATCTTGTATTAGGACATATTTTTCAGAAGAAAGTTCTTGTGGGGAAGAAAGTTCTTCCTGAAGGAAGAAACTGACAATAATAAAAAACTATTATTTGGCAGTATACTGGCTCAGAAATATCAGCTCTACAGGTCCTACCAAAAGGAGACTCCCAAACCAATTGTTTTCCTTCATTTTTAGATATATGGAAGGGAAAATACAGAGAAACAAAAGTGATGTGCCTACATCTCCAAATGCATAGCAAAATTAGGTAAGAGAAAGCCAAAGTAAAGTGATGGAAGCTCCAGAAACATGAGCAGTGTGTAAAAATTAAGCATGGAAAATTATTAGAGATCATTCAGTTAAGGATAGTAAAGAATATCCTAGTAGGTAAACCACCAGGAATCAAGAAAGGATGTTTGCTTCCGTGATCTGTTCAAACCAAGGGCACAGTTCTACTTGCTGGATGCGGATGTCTTGGGAATAAAATGTGCTAACCGTGCTTAGTCCCAGCATCCTGCTCAGAGTGCAGAGGTGTCTCTGCATGTCAGATGTTGGCTTCCTGTCATAGGCTTAGGTGACATCATGAAGGGAAATGGGAGGATAAAGGATGCTGGAGCTGGAAAGGATTTTTTTCAGTTTATGAAACAAAAGAAGAAAGGAAACAAACAGAGCAGCTTCTCAGCATGGCTCTTTGAACAAATATGTATAAAAATAATAAATAAAAAAAAATAAGTGGAACTGTCCCATTTGGAACACATGGTTGGCAGCTCAGCCTGCAAACCCTACACTGAGTCACCGCCATGACTGGAAACCAGGCCAGGAAACACACGCTCCCACTGCAACCAGATACACAACCAGACTTGAAAGAGGATCTGCCAGTGTTGTTCTGCTAGCAACAAGCACAGCAAATGATTGGGTTTACCCACTCACACATTACAGGCCTTTTAATAGGAACCTGCTGAACTGAGAAACTCCCAACCAAAAGAAAGGAAACATTTTGCTTCTTGTTTTCAATAAAAAATATATAGCCTTTGTCTTTCTTCCCATCCTTGGGCAGAATTTGCTGTGAATCACAAATGCTTTGTGGGGTAGATTATTTCCCTGCAGCCCCCCCGGGGCTCAAGGGCAGAAGTAAACTTTTGTTTGCTTTCTGTATGTCACTGTATTTGTTTTTACTGTCTGACTGTACAGGTCCAAGCCCTGTTCTTCAGCAGCAACAGCTATTCAGCTCTCCATAATAGGCAAGAAGAGGAGTTTGGCTTTTTGGATGGATGCTGCTGCTCAAAAAACTGCTGCATCTCAATTCTTGGGGCTGCGAGGAGGGGCTCTGTGCACCAAGCCATGCCAGTACAGAGCCCTCCAGCTCTGACCAGGCGCCCTGGAGAGTTACACACCCCACAAGGTGAGCTGGTGCAGTGCACTACACCCAGCAGCAGCTCCCTTGTTCTCCTCCGTGTCTTTTCCCCCCTGACACTGAATGCTGCTATGCTCACTCAGAGAGGCTGCCCAGCTGCACCCCTGCAGATTTTCAAGAGCTGTAAAGAGAAGCCATTTCTCAGGACTACTGACAGAATAGGTCCTCTAGTGAGCCTACATGCCAGACTACACTGGGGGGGGGGGGGGGTGAGCAAGGACACAGTTTGGTTGCCATCAAGCAGCTCCTTCACCTGCAGACTATTGTGCACAGTCAGTTAAGTGCCCTGGCTGTTCCTGGCTAGCTCACTTGCTTGTAATCTACCAAGAATTGCTCCTCCTTCTTTTCTTCTTGTCTGTTACATTCAGAGAAATGTTTAGCCACAGAATTTTCCATCCATTTTGCTGGCCTTACATTTCCATTAAAATATCCTGAAACAAAAAAATGTGTATCAGGCATTCAAACAAATTAGAGTGTTATTTCTTAAAATTGTTCTAAGCAAAACTGGTTCTGTGGAAAATTTCACAGTCATAAATTAATACATATATATGTTTAAAAAAAAAAGGTCAACAGTGAAACAGCTTGATCATCTACAGCTATGGGTGTAGGCTAGCCTGCAGGCTGATACTTCATATTAAAAGATTTTGTTTAATACTATTCATAACTGCCAATTTAAGTTGTTTGGTTGAACTTTCCCCACCAGGTGTCCACCTCAGGCAAAGATTTCCCCCTCCTGAAAACTGCAGTTAAAAATGTTTTGGCGGCTTCTAAATATGAGGTATGGGGAAATAAGCTCTTCATGCTGATGTTAAAAATTATTGCTGTTTTTCTCTTTTTTAATACCCTCACATCTTTATGAGTGAGGACCTGGAATTTAGTTGGAGGGATGGTTTTGGGGTAAACCAGTCACCACACCCCTGTGAAAATCTGCTGGAAAAGTTACAAACTTTGGAGAAAAAAAAGTTGTGGTTTGTGTAGACTCAGTAGGGATTGGTGGAGCCTGGGACTGAACAGGACTCTCCCTGCAACTGTAGTTCTTGGCTGTGCTGGACCAGGCACTGTCCAGGTCCCGGTTTTGCAGCAAAGAACAGGGAGCCTGTCTCCAGTACTTGCAGTACATAAAACCTGCAGAAAAACAGCAGCAGGGAAGAGGAGGTTGTTGCCTGATTTGAATGCAAAAGAAGTGAAGAGAAGGAGTAAAGTGGCACAAAAGTCCTGGGAACTGTGAAGGAGAGAGGAGACTGGCAAGCAAACAGAACTGGAAGAGGAGAGGAAGGCTGAAAAAGGGGGGACTTGTTGAGTGAGGAAGCTAGTACTGGAAAATGGAGGAGGAAGAGAGAAGGAGCTAGTGAGGAGCCAAGGAACACAAGGGTGAGAAGTGAAAACAGCTTGACAAGATAGTGGGCAGTGAAGGGGCTTTGAAATCAGAGCAGAGTTAGTGAAAAATAGAATCTGATGATACAATTAAGGGCTGACTGCATCATAACATGTGCATATAAATGGAGTCATTAGATTGAAGAGATGGTGGTAGTCCTGTCACTTTACAACCTTTGACAATGACTTTACAATTTAAGCCTGTTTTTTCACCATCCTTCTTTTATTTGTACTAGGTAGGAGACTAACCGTGCTATGCCTTTGTTACAGCTGAGCCAGTAAATGATCAATCTAAGGACAAATGGGTGCACAAAGTAGTTCTGGTCTTCTCTAGGCTCTGGTAGCAGTGAACAGGCACTTGTAGCAAAGTGTAGGTATGTCCTGGGCAGTGAACTTCATAATTACACAAGGTCTAATACAGCACCCACAAAAATCAGGAGTATTAATCTGTCTGTGACTTTAAGCCACGTTCCGCACCATAAGGCTGTCTGGGAAAAATACTTCACAGCCACAGACTTAACAGCCTTTCTCCTAGTTTAGTCAGTAAAACCAGTATCCTACTGGGACTTTGGCTTCACATGCACATAGTTCTCATTAGCATCACTGGGTGCCAAGAACAAAGCTAATTCTAGTGTATACTCCTGTGGACAGAGGTACTTTCTTCCGATTAAGCTCCAATCTGCTTCTGATAGGTGAAGGAACAAGACCTGTTCCTCTCCCACCTTCAGATAATTAAAAGACTTGCCCCCCCCATTACACACAACAGCCATAAAAGTGGTTTTCTAAAAAACATGGTAAGAAAACACAGAAAATCATTATAGCTCCTGCAGGACATTGCCACCGATGCAAACTTTATTATAACCATTTCTGAAAATCTTCTCTTTGCAAAAACCATTCCAACAAAATTATACACTGCTCTTACTGGCAACAAAACTGCTGGTTGAAGCTGTTATTGAAACTGGTGTGGTTTTTCAGAATGAGTTCTTAACAGGCAATTTCATTGTGTCCATGGGGTTCCAGATGGCTATTGATTATGTCTATATGATACATAATGCCACCATCATCTATTTGAAAGATTAAAAAAGAAAGTAGACAGAAAACCCATGAATGCTGCTAGGCCGTGCTGAGGCTAAGGGCCCTCATTTCCAGAGAATGTGCCATATGGCAGTCAATATACCTGCCCTTATGCTGCAGCACCAGCGGATCCTGTCACGAGTGAGGGAGTAATTCAGCTTCTGTTGTGAGGCAAATCTTGGCCCCTTTGCAGCAAAAGCCAACAAAATGCCAGGTCTTGCCGCTAGCACTCTCTTTATGGAGTGACTGGGTTCATCAAATTTGCATTTTCAACAGGAAAATATACAACCCAAGCTTCTGGTCCCAAGTATATCAGAGCACTGCAATATTAATAGGAACCAAGTAAGTTCTACTCATCCTCAAAATGTGTGATGACCATGTTAAGCAGAAGGGCATTCAAACCCAGGGGTGAAAGACACATTTCTAATCTCTCTTCCTCCGTGTTTCTTATGAACTTTCTCAAAATACCATGTGGGGATTTCCTACTGCCAAGGTTTCCCAGTCCCTGCCTAGTCATTTTAAGGAGGACTTGGAGTGTTCGCTTACCCCATTTTCTTCTAGCGCTGCCAAGGGTTTATTAATGCTGTTGACAAACTTGTTGACATGCTCAAAGTGCTTTGTCATTTCTGTTGCTAAGACCATGTCAATAATGGCTTGGCGAAGGGTTCGATACTCATTCCTGTTTAAAGAAGGAAACAATTAAGAATGCTGGCTAGTTCACAAAGGGCTGCTTGCTAAAACAAGTCTAACAAAAATGCTACAGACCATTTCCGTTAAAGAGAGGTGCTGAGGGAAGAAAGAACAGTAATAAAGGCTTGGGCAGCTGCATCTATCCTGAATGAAGTACCTTGTGGTGTGCAGAGACATATGTTCTAGAGGCATGACTGGATCTCTAGGAGAGAGAGTGCAAGAGCTGGGCAGAAGCGGCGGCACCAGCTACTCAGGAGGGCTGCCAGGACTTGCCACACCGGTGTGTTCCCAAGGCGTTTAGCACAGACACTCAGCAGTGGCTCATGCTCCAGACAAGTTTTCAGCAATACTTTTCTGCTGTATCTTGAGAAGGTCAAGGCAATGGTCACATCCTCACCCTGAATGCCTTTTTAGGACTGGAAGAAGAACAACTATTCCTTTGCTATCTTCTCCATTGCAACACGACATTCAATTTTTGATTGATGCTCTGCAACTCTTTCTATCCTTGTTCTACCCAGAAAACATCTACCCACTCAGCCATAGCTTGTCCTCTATATGCAATGATACACAATTATTCTTCTAGACTTGCTAACATTAAGATTTACACTAAGTTCCTTAGATAAGGTCCACTTTTTTATCCACAGAGGAACTTAAACCATGGGATTACTCCTAAGCCCATGCAGGACAGGCAGAAGCACCCTACTGTGTTAGAAGCAAACTTCCACAAGGGCTGCAGACAGTTATCCACAAGGCACTGCCATCCTCTACAACACTTGTTTGTATTATCTTATGCCATACGGAAGAAAGTGAGAGATGTGAGTGGGCAGACAAGGACCCTGGGTTTTAAGCTTACCTCTCCATGTTTTTAAATATATTGCATTTGTCATCCCGGGTGGTGAGCTGAAAAGCCAGGGCAGCATGATGGCTCTCCAGCACTGCCGTGTCATTGTAAAGAATTGCTAGCTCACTGCCAGCATTGCACAGGAAAGAATTTGTTCTTCCTGGGTGATCCACGTCATGGACTGTGGCAGCAATAAGTGCAGCAACCTCATCAATCGGATCCAAAGTTTGCTGAAAATAGAAGGATGCTTAGTTTTCCTGGCAGACTCATTAGAAACCCTTCTCTGTCCATAAGATTAAGCCAAGTTGCTGAGGAATAAAAGCCAGAACTCTGCAGATCACTAAGGGTCAGATGTTCTAGACAGAGCAACGGAAAATTCATTATAAGCTTCATTGAACACTTTTTTGGCCATGACTTTTTTGGCCATTTTGTGCCTCTTGAATTTTGCCTTAGCCACACCTTTGACAAAGCACATCAAATTAAACATACGCAAAGTAATAAATTAGTTTCTGTTTTCTAACAACACAGAAACCACCTTCACCTTCACTTGGAGTTACTGTATTTGGCTTGGAAAAAACCCCAATACTGCTAAAAATTATTCTATTTCCACCAGACCCCTTCATTTCTTTTGGAACCGTAGTGTCCTAATCACATTCCACTTACGTGCTGGCTAGGCTTATAATTTGTAAGCAATGTTTCCCATATATCCAGTTCTATAATGAGGGTGTCCTGGGGCTACAGCTAATATAAATTCTATGAAGAATACTTGATGGTTTACATGCACGGAAAAATTACATGACACACTGTTCTATACTTTCTGTATCAGATTCTGATTCTCTTAGTGTGCTGCACTTCATGCTTTGTCTACTTACACTGGTCATTGCTTTATGTCTAATTATATCTACCCTATAATGAAATACAAAACTATTTGACTTTTAAGGTTTTATACTTAAGTTTTAATATGGTATTAATAGCATCGAGGAGAAAAGAACCAAGCATCTCAGAAATATGTTGCATACATTTGGAAACTAGGCTTTGTGCTGTGTTTATGCTGGCTTTTTGTGAAAGATCACAGATACAAAACAATTATGTTAAAAATTTTAATAAAATGAAAGAGAGACAAGATCAGAAATATTCCCAGTTGAATCTGGGAGCAGGGCAGATGATTTCCATTCCAATTAGTTTGAATTTAAGGTCCAAATTCTCTACTGGCTTTGACAGTACCGTGCAGGATAGTTAGACTTGGTAGGTGAAAAGACAATCTCTACCCTACTTTATACCTCCTGAAATTAATGCAGTGACTTCACGTCAATGGAACTAGGATATTATTCATTGAGGACTGTCAAGAGGTTCTTGTGGAGAACAAGAAAAGGGAAAGAATTATTTCTACTCCAGGTTCATAGTTAGCATTGCCTGAAATACTGTCTGCTGTGTGTTAGTTTCTTCCTGCTTTCTTTTGGCTGCTGCTCATGGGATTCTATTTTTGTGGTATGAAGTTAGGAGAGAGACATTTAGAACAGGCTCTCCTCAGAGGGACATACTGACCAGTGCTCAGTCTGGCTGAGAAAGACCTGTGCAGATGGGAAGTGGCCAGAAACTGGAGAATACTTGACCTGTAGGATCACAGCAGTGTATCTCACGCTTACTTCCTGAGTCTGACATCACAAACTTTGCAGGGATTTACAGCACCTTTACCCCTGACTACAGGTCAAGGATTCAAACTTTGTCATCTTAGCTCCTGTGGCACAGAATTGGAAATGACTCTGAGAATACCGCTTCAATTTGGGAGCCAGAAAATTTTCCCAGGCAAGAACTGAGTTCAATTTACTGAAGAAAATCTTCTCGGTGTGAATTTGAGTGGCAGAATCAGGCCTTCTGTATTTAGGTTAGGTTGAACTCTGGACAACACAAAAGCAGCTAGGCTGTAACTTTGAAAAGATAAAGAGAGAATTTTGAACTTTGATTCTGCTCCTTCTGCTGCTGCAACATTTTCTTCTCTTCCTATGCCTAGAGAGGAATGGAAATAACATTTTGGAAAATGAGGCGGCAGTCATGCTTCTGTGGCATTGAAATGAGTCCAGATCTTGTCTGTTTTTCATAGATATTCTTGGGAACATCAGCTAAACCTCTGGCAAATCAGGGGCTGACAATATCCAGTGAAGTTGTGTTCCCACTTGGCATATAGTAAGTGTTTGTAAATAAGCCTCTGGAGAGCACACTAATGAGCTGCAGCTCCACGTTAATGGACTTACTACAGTTTTAATGAGCTGTCAGAAGCTTGTTTACAGTCACAAATGTCTCAGCCAGGTGCCCATCACTAGCACTATCCTTAGGCAGGCCAGTTCAGGGTAGGAATTTTATCCAAAAATGCAACTCAGAAATATGTACTGCCACTCTGCTGCACACACATGCAAGCACTGTTTTAATTCCCCTTCTCCAGTCTGCCCTCTGGGCATGTGAGAACAAAGGTTGCTCTGATTTATTCTGGTTGTCAGGGGCTCTAATATGCCAGTGGGTGTTATGGTACAAGGAACTTCAACAAGTAACCTTTTTCAATACTCTCCTCCAATGCAGTCTCTTTAAGCCTCAGGGCATCTCATCCAGCGGGTGATAGAGCTTTGGAAGCTCTAAGCCTATTTGATGGCCTATATTTTCCTGAGAGTCTTCTGCAAAATGACCATCACAAGGCATAAGAGATTGTGATTTATTACATTAAATCTGTATTTGGCACATACCATCACAAAAATAATTGTGTCATTACCTCACCTATCTGAGAAAATTTAACTATACAAGGAAGTTTTGTTTTAAAAGGAGGTTCTCTTATTCTCCCGTCAAGAATAGCTCAATTCCTGTAGTATTAGTATCCATCCTTCCACATATACTATAAGACAGATCCTGGAACTCATGTAAAGCAGCCCAGTTCTTTGACCTCAGAGTTACCAAACTGGTTGGCCCTAGGTAGACATTTGGCTCTTGGCGTCTTTTTTGAGAGACCTTCCTTTGATTGCACCTGTACTTCCCACCTATACTGTTTCTTATAAATGTGGACTCACCTTTACTCGTTCTTTAGACAAGAAATAAGCAGTGGCATGTAGTACATCTGCTGAATGAGTAGAATTATGGTAGGAGTTGGAGGAATGGTAGTTAGCTTCAATAACTTGTAACCATGACCTCAGAGTTGATTCTGAACAGTTTAAGAACTCACAGATTCCAAAGCGAGCAAATATTTTGAGACCCAGATAAACCAAAGGCCTGTGGAGAAAAATAAAGATTTAAAACAAATGAGTTTGAAATAATATTAGATAGCATAAAGAGTATGAATCTATACAGCACTTTTAACCAATGCCATGTCAGATTAGGTATAAGGACTTGTTATAGAATTATAATCCAGACCTGTAGAAATGTTCTGCTTACCCATCACATGCACACTCTCAGAATCTGCCAGTTCCTGACACTTCCAGGAATATTACAAAGGCTCTATATTGCTGCTGTACTACATGTAGCACTTTTGTGGGGCTTGGAGAATCTATGTTGGGTAAATGTAGACTGCAGTCAAAATGAGATGAATTAGCAAGTACTAAACTCTGTGCATGAGAGCAGGGAGGTAATCTTGCGGCTGCCACAGATTCCTAAACTAGCTTGTTTACAGTTAGATTAAGTATATCTATACTATACAATGCTTCAATCACTATTCTTTCTGCACTGCAGATCTGCTCCATTTCTTTTACGCTCAGCCTTGCAGGCTTCCATCGCTCATTGACTTTGCATGCAATAGAGGATGAGAGATGGAGGGATTCTGGAAGGAAACGACTGGGCATTTCTAGAAGACTGCCAGGGCCAGATGAACCTTCAGGCTAACCTTGTCTCCAAAAGTAGCCCACATCACTGTATTCCAGTACTCTTGCTTCTCCCAGGCCAAACTGCACAATTTAAACCCAGATGACTGGCAGGTGAATGAAGATCAGAACAGCAGTACAGAATATTTCTAATCTGAAACCTGTGAAAGTGCATTATGTTTAACAGAGCAAATGAAAAAAAAAAAAAATCAAGTTTTAGTCCACTAGCCTTTTTTCGAACCCAGTTAATACTGCTGTTGTCTTACCCAATACATTTATTGCTTAAGAAGAACAGGTATATATATGGTAAATATTTTCAAATGTGGATTCTTAAAAATAGATCTTAAACCCTCCTTTTGGCATCTCACTTTGCTGCTTGATTCCAGATACATCAAGCACTCTGATCTCTAGCTGCACCTGATGGGTGAGGTGAGGTCATTTAGAGTTGCTGAGTTGGATGTTGGATTTAGAGTTGGATGAACATCTTTTGGCAAAAACACTCAACAATACTGTGTCATATACTAGAATCATAATATACCAAAGTTAAATCCCCCTGAATGCTAGACTGTTAATACCATGTAGCACTGTGAGACAAAGGTCTCTCCAGGTTTCTGTGTCAGGGAACTGTAATGCACTAAAGCTTAGATTTAATGAATTATCTTGGCTTTACTACCATATGTCTGCTTGGACTTCAAGACAATACTAATAACATGTTCATAGTTGTGATTCACTGAAAATCACTTTAATTCTCTTAATAAATGAATTGCCTTTATTTAAACTCAGCAGGAAGCAATCGTAATTATAAGACCTTTAATAAGAGGACAGGCAACAAAATATCTCCTTTGTCCCTCTGTGGTCTCTCCAAATCAATACAAACAGACAAATCTATCTGGTGATCTCATGCATGTTGGCTGGGATAATTAATTCTTATGTTACTGCAATGTGCATATGAAGTGTTGTAAATCAAACAGACTAACTACATTTTTACTTTTTTTTTTTTTTAATTATGTACCTATAGCACTTCATTAGAAATGGAAATGTAGCAAAGCAAAAAAACCCCTAAAGTAACTGGGTGCAAATTTCTTCACTTACGGTAAAATCACTTTAAAGAAGAATAAAAACCTGATTTTTCTTTTTCTTTTTTTTTTTTTTTGTTTTTTGTTTTTAGCTCATAAAACCATGGTCTAAAAATGAAGTTCATATATGTTAACTAAATGCCTGATATCTTTCTTAGACATTGTTTTTGAATATCTTTCAAAGCTCTTATGAATCTGGGATTTTGACGAGGTCTTAAGACAGTCAATTCATTGCAGAATCTAGCCTCCAAATTAGAGTCTCATAGAAGCTTTAAGCTAAGACAAAACACAATACATGAAACTAGACCCCAAAGAGAATTTTTGATAGGCATCACCAAATAAAAACAAGGATTTAAACAGAAAGATCAATTTACAGTCTTAGTGGGAGCATTTGCTACTAATGAAGTACAGTCTATCAAAACTGCTGATCTGCTTTTGAAAACGTCTGTGATGGAAATTTGTATGCCCTACTTTTTATAAGTCAATATTCTTCAGTTAATCTTATACATAAAATGTAGCCTGCCAAGATTTTAGAATAAAGACCTTCCTCTAATCCCAGAGAAAGGCAAGGGTAATTCTGCTGAAAAGCTGTATTTGTACTGTTTAGGAATAAAAATTACCCAATTACATGGAGAGAAAATAAAACATGATCTGTATCAACTGATCAAATTAAGACCAGCATGTTGACTCTATGTGTAGTTTGCCATAATTTGAATTTGAATCCCCGCAAGGAAACAATTTGATTTGTAGAAATTTTCTATTATTGAGAATAGAAAAGGAAGGCTTTTAAACTGATGTTGTTTTATTATTATACCGTATCAAAGATATATAATCTTCACTTACATCCACTGGGAATCTGCAGGAAATAGTGTATGATGAAACAGAAGATATTTAATGGGTTCATACACAACTAGAAATGACAATGAGAACATTTCAAACATTTGACTTTGAAAATAAAAGTAATTCCATTTTAAAAGCACAGGTAGAGAAATTAAAGACCTGATTACAGGATGACATTTAAGTCAGTTTTCAGCAACTTCAATTTATGAGCTTTTGAGTTTACTAACCTTTTATGGGTGGCAGCCTCAAGTTCAAAGATATCAAAATCCCAGTGTTCTTCATTTTCCATTGCCTGTGTTATCCGTGGGGGTATGTCATTGAGGGAGATTGGAGAGATCAAACTGCCAGCAACCTGATGAGTTTCTGTTGAGGAATATATTTGCAGATCACTATTAATAATGCTGAGATATACTTTTACTCAATGTACATGTTTTCTTTTCTGTAGTAATGCCTAGCAACTCTCATTTCTATATATCTCACTAATGCTGCAGAACAATGCTTATAAATAAAACAAAACCAAAACAAAACAATGCTTATAAAAAAAGAACATCTGATCACATTTCCCAAGTTTCTTAAATTTCTTAACATGTTTTAGTATCTCAGTAACTGCCAAATTAAAACTTACGTTTTGCTGACAATATGTATTCGTTCCCTGATAATCTTCGTAAACCATCCTGTTCAATAAAAGTTGAGAGTTAAATGCAGGGTATTGTACAACAGGTCTATAAGATGATGACACCAAATAGTAGCACACTGACTTTAGAGAAGCCTGACTGCAACCTGCCACAGTCATCAAAGCTGCCTCTCTCTTATTTGTGTGTACTGTTAAGATTTGCCTGTTTTACATGCAGTTCAAAACGGATGAGAAACTGCAAGATATGAGATGTGATGTAAGATATGAGCTGAGAGAGGTAAGATATACGATATAAGATATGAGCTCAGAGAGGTACAAACTCAAATTTCCCAGGTGCCAATGGAGGTCTGGAATTACAGTCTCACAGCCACCTTTGTCTGGATAACATGCAACCCGGTTCTGGATGTGTGCCACAAATCAGACACGGTATGTCCACATACTTCCCACCAACAAGGAAGGGTGGGTGGTGGGAGGGAATGGATGGAGATACGCTTCTGCTCTCCTCCCCCTGGTATTGGCAGCTCAGGTCACCTCAGCAGCGTAAGAATCTCATGATTTGTTGCTGGGATTGCAGAGCAACAAATTACTCTGAGGCTTCCCTTCTATCAAAGAAGAACATATCCTTGTTTATTCTCCAACTTAGTGCCTCCTAGGCTTAATTCTGGCATGATGCCTAGATGTGCAAACTGAGACGAAGGATTAAAGTGAACAGAATGATATATTTAGTATTTACTTTTCAGCTCATAATTCTAAATGCTGTGGTCCAAATCCTGCTTGCTCTTTTGATGTATACAGCTGTTAGTCACTGCACATTAATGTTTAGCCCATGATGTAAAAAACCAGTTATTTAAATTAAAAAAAAATCTTTCTGAATGCACCTTACTAACAATGCACCCAAAGTATAGGAGAAGTAAATGTGGATGTTGTATCTGAACATGCAATGTCTGCACTTAAAAGAATTGTTACATCTCATTTTTATTTTCATGTTTGTAAGTAAATTAATCTGGAGTTCTGTGATTTAAAAGGAAAGGGAGTACTACCTCTATACCTGGCTCAGTGACTCTTTAATAGCAGTGCTATGACACAAATATTTAAGACACCAGATGCTGTGTTACCATCTAGAATCAAAGATTAGTTTTAAGAGTCGAAATAGCACGTGTAATTGTATCTGGCAAATCCATCTTTGAACTCCAAATGCCCTTCCCATCATGAATTCTGCCTGAGAGTTCAAATCCAATAACCTACTACCTGTTCCCCTACTCAGACATAACTTCTGAACATGAAATGGAATAATATGATTCTATTTGAAAACAGACCCTTTGCTGGAAAAATGTTTCTCCCAGATAATTTTAAATCTCATGATATACCATATACCCTCATGCTCCGAAACGGATTTTCTGAGCTTTTCTATTGCTCCATAAAATAGCCTTTGTTTTATTTTTAGCAAGGATTTTGTATTTTGCAATATTGTTACCTACGTGTTCTGGGACCATGGACTGAATGCAGTCAGAATACAAATGTATCTAAGATGTAAGAATCAACAATCCACAAAAAGGAAAAAACAGTTGAGTTTTTTGGACTGTGTGTATTCAGCAGGACAAAATATTCACTTTGAGACTCTAATGATTATATGTACTAATATTGTCCCGATATTTTTATAGTTAAGGTAACAATATATTTTGTCTACTGAGTTAGTAAATTCAACCCTAAATGGACCATTTAGGTCTTCTCCTGGAATTCTTGAAGTCTCTTGTATGTCTCTTCTGATTAGACATTTGCTGTAGTATTTTAAAAGGCAAAATATATGCAAACTGTTTCAAGATTCTGATGGATACTGCAAAGGCGTCTTGATAGTTACAGCATGAAATGATAATAGCCCAGAGACATCTCTGAAAAGCTCACATCTTGTGAGCCTTTTTCCATCCAACACACTGTCAAATTTTTTCCTGAGGTAGCCTTTTATATGCAACCTACAGACTAACGGGAATGCATATCCTTAAGGCACAGGTAACATTCATCCAAGTTCATCTAGTTATCATCAGGAGGGTCAGACTCCAGGCTCTGAAGCTTTGGGTTCAGTTCTTGCTTTGCTACATGTCCTTTGTTCTACTTTAGGTACAATGCTTCTTTTTCCAGTGCTCCTGCTCTTCTTTTCATAGCATGACAACATAATACATGACTTCTTCAGTCTTTTTCTTGCCTTATTTATTTAAATTATGAGTTCTGTGGAACATTATTGTGTTCTAATATGTGAACATTCATGTTTCTAGCTCAAAGCACTCTGGTCTTTCTATGAGTCTCTATGGGTACAAGTATAATCCAAGAAATAGCAACAAAAAGATATATTTCACATTCTTTTGGAAACACAGTCTTTCTATCCACTGAAAAGCCTCCAAAACATGCCATTCTAATCCTAATTAATAAATACAAATGCCTAGCTATCTTTCTTTCTTCCTCTCCCATCTATACCTTTCTAAAATGAATCACATTGAAGAAAGAACTTTCTTTTCCATTTCTAGCAAAACTAATGCTTCAAAATGACTGGTCAATTTTTTTCCCATTTTCAGAGATACGTTATTAATGTGTGTGTGTGGGGGGGAATATCCACAAAAAGAGGTGTGCAGTTTTTCCTGAAAATTTGGCATTGTAGAGGCAAAGCACATGCCAGATGATAAAGATTGAGTAATTGGGAAAATCAGGCAGTGAAACATTAATCAACAGCTGTTTGTAGCAGTATGTACTTACTGTCATTAACCCTCCAACGAGGTCACTTGTATGCGGATCCTCATCTTTTGTCCCCAGTTGTGGAGAGTACAATTCAGTGGTTCTTAAAATCTCCAAAACCCGGTCTAAAGCTTCTGCAACTGGCATGGGACTGCTTTCTTGTGCAGCATTGATGATGTTTATTACCTAGTTTAGCATTAGACATATTTTGAATTTAGAAGCGATTTAAGAAAGAACAGAGACACTCATCAATTACTATGGAAAACTCAGAGCAACTAAACAAGATCTACAACTTTAATCCACACATGGGAGAATCAAAATGAAAGGGATGTTAATAAAACACTGATGTTTGCTACTGACTCTGGGAGCAAGATCGTGGCCCTAAAGACAGCAGTCTTACTAATTACTTTCCTGTTCAAGGCTCAAAATGTCTCTGAATCGATTTAGTATAACCTTCTCCTATTTGCCTCTCTCAATTTATTAAAGAGCTGATTTTTGCCAAATCCTTGAATGGTTTCAGAAGACAGTTTACAAAGGTGGAACGGGGGAAGAAGTTGCACCAGAGGCCAGCACTGCCTTGCTCCACGGTCTGGATGTTTACTGGAGCCTTGTGCCCCATATTCCAGTACAGCACAACTCACAACAGCTAGCGACAGTGCTCATTACCTTGGTGATGGGTGCTTCAATAGTCATGGAATGTATCCTGGCCATAGAAGAGTGCCGTCTTTGTGAGCTGCCTGTGTGGAAAACAAAGCAGAATTTGTATCCTGATTTCAGCAACAAGGCATGACAGGAGGATTCAGCCAAGAAATCTTGATTCATTTTCTGAACTGCTTACCCTGCTGTGCCATTCAGAGGCAATCTGTTGCAGAATGCATGCACACGTTGTTATGCTGGGGACACACAGTGCAAAGAGATGCTTGCTGAACCACTGATACCCCAGATTAGAAACAAGTAGCTGTAACAGCCTGGCAAAATCATGGATTTGGTTTTTTTTATTTTAACCAATTAAAATATTCAATTAAAAACTCAGTTAAAAGACTCTACAGATATGTGTGTATAAACTGGCAGGCACAGGCAGGTAACTATTGCACTTAGGTTATTACAGGATGTATCTACTTTTGCTGCCTGATGCAACATGACAAGTCATAATGAGTCAGCTTCCAAGCTGAGGTAAATCAGTGAAGCTCCTCTGAAGTGAAGATAGCTATGCCAAATTAAAACAGCAGAGGTTCTGGCCTATTATTCATTGGAAATTGAAAAACAAATGTTTTGTATCGGTTCGCAATTTTGGTTCTGTAGTGAAAAGGTCAAGATGGGATTTTTCTGGATAATTATGTCATGCTACCCATAAAATGCAGACACATCTCTGTTACTCTTTGTGCTGAGCAGCTCTTAAGAAGAACGAATGCTATTTTTGCTACACTGGAGCATGATTGTATTCTCACTGCCACAGACCTACTTCCATGTTTCACTAGTGTACACTGCCCGGACTGTAATGATGTGTGCTTTAACAAAACCATGTAAGTATCTGCAAAAGTTGTGAATATGTGACTCATCTATCAAGTCTGGGGTGAACTAATGAAGCAAAATACAACACAGTGAAAAGAAAACAAAATTTGTAAGAAAACTATCTTCATACTTTTATCAAGAGAAGAAGTAAGAAATTTAATAATTTGTTAGGTTTAGAGTTTGCCATTTGTATTTGAAAGTATCTGTGCTGCATCTCATGAGGTCTTCCGTGCAGGATGGTAGACGATAGCCTGCCATTCTCCACTGATTCAAAAAAAGACTCAAAGTAGTTCAAGAGAAGAAAACGGGGATGTTTGACAAATGTAAACTTGTTCATGAATTGATGACTTGATATTTTATTCGTGTGTGTATGTGTATATATACACATGCATACTTGCCTATATTTGTATGTGTATGCATGTGTGCACATAAAAATCTGAATATATATAGAAATCAGAAAAAAATCTACTTGTTTAACATACCATCACTCCCTCGTGATGTTGTGGATCTCACATCTAGTGATCCTTTCCTCCTGTCTTTGTGTCTGCAAGTCTGAATATCTGTGGAGAAAATTATATTGTACAATAACATTAAGTTGTGCCCAAGATGTATGTTAAAGGAACTGCAACTCAGAGAAAGCCTGAGTGACGTTTACTACAACACTTCAGCAGATGAGAGCCAACGAAAGCTCCTTTTTAAAGTCTTGCCCAATTACACTGTCATGAACTGAGTCATGCTCTCTGGCAGAACATGCCGAAGTGTTTGTGCAGAAAGGCTCTAAATGTGGAGATTGGCACAGTGACACAATTGTAGTTGTGAATACAACTTGTGCAACACCCGAGTTCACTCAGGTAACAACTGCCACAAAGAACTTGTGGACCAAAGCAGACTACACGGTAGCAAACTAGGCAATGTACCCTAGGTCCCTCATGGGCTCCCAACAGATAGAACCTGTGCTACCAAGGCTACAATTAACAAGTACCTGCAGCACAGTTGCCAAGGTTGTCTTAACTGAAGTGTTGACATGTGGGATGAGGGTGAATGGCAGTGTTGGTCATTCTCATTTCCACCCGCATGCAAATACCCACAGTACAGTTAAAAGCAATGCAAACATACATGCCCCCTAGCTATAGACCAGCCACAGCAACATGACGACCAGACAGCATCCTTCTTAAATCTAATTTTGTCACTGAAATGTGACACTGAATCCAGCAATACCACAATACCAACTTGGGGCCCTGGGTTTTCAAGGGTGGGTTGCTTTATATCACTTCTAAAACAAATGAGGCAGGTAGAGAGGGCTTGTATTTAGTTTCCAGCTTATTGTTAGCCAAATAGTACTGTACAGACTGCCCTGTGCAACCGTAGTTTTCAGTCAGATCAGTAACAACAGGATTTATTCCTTCCCCAGGTACATTCTCTACTTATTAGGACAGAAGAGATGTGTCATACCTGTCTGAGATTCAGCCTGAACACGTTCACATGTCTTCTCCGCCTACAAATCAGTATGAGAAATCCAGTTAGTCAGAACTTTCGCATTATTTTGTAATATTTAGGGCTCAAACTGAAGCAAGCATAGCACTGTTTTCACTTACCTTATTGTTGTCATTGCACAGTCTACTAATTGACACATAGTGTCTAATCTTTCTGTAGGCAAGAAACAGTGTGTTAATTCGCATCCAAACAGCAGCTCTAATTCAGTGCTGATACACAATGTGGGTAAGAACAACAAATTAATATAGGACAAATCCTATTCTGGCAGGAAGGCTCAACTGGGAATGGAAAAACCCCACAGTTCTGCACGTGATGGAGAATACAAAATGGAAGCATTTTTTGCAAAGATTGTCTCCTCCTCCTTCTCTCTTCCCCCCCCAGCTTCTTCTGGGCTACGGTAGGATGTTTCAGGTATGACATAAATGCGAAACATGCAACCATGCAGTCCAACAATCAAAACCTTCTATAGGATTTAGGGATAGAGCAATCAGACTGAAAACTATACCCTTGATTACCAGGAAACTTTCTAAGCCAGCTTCAAAGGGGCTTAGCTTGTTCCGTAAGTAGCAATGTATGTAACACATACTGGTCTTATGAGTTTGGCATCTTAAGCTGAAAACATGTTTTCACTCTATTGATGGAGAGTAGAGAATAAGCATTACTTCAGGGATGAAATCAACTCAAACCACTTTCTCTTAGGAAGTAACTGCGTGAAGAAGATGCACTTGGCCTTTCCTTCATGAAGACACACCTTTCTAAACTATTTTCTCAGCCAAGTCTGGATAATGTGCCGTGCTTTTAATTAATGTTTGTGTTGACTTAGAGGACTTTGAAACTACTACTGCATGCAATCTGATCCACTTTCTTTCCCAATATACGATAGAAGGACTCATTATAAATGTACCAATAACTAACAAACACTTGTGTGCTCCAAATACTCTATTTGGGAACCAAGTGGAAGTTGCACAAAAATAAAGACATGCTTGAATTTTGACCAGGATCAAAGCACAGAGTGACCTCATCACAGAAAGACCCTCAGCAACAACCATGAGTGCTGAGCACAGAGGGACATGGTACAGGTGCACAGTGGAACAGGACATAGGTCCTGGTGGTCCCAACACAACGCACAATAAAAGAGGAGGGTGCACTTGCACTTCAGGGAGTATTAGAAGAGTAAGAGTCACAAGTGAGCACATCTGGATCTTTGGCTCCTTTCTGGGGAGAACTAGGACAATGTCATTTGCCCTGCACACAGCATGTAAAGTTGGTTTTGCCTCAGGCAATTAAATCCAGAGGTCTGAGGCTCCCTTACTTGCATAAGTTTCCTTTATACTCAGTAACAGGATAATCCAATGTCTGCTGAAAGCAACTGAACTCTAGACTGAGCCTTGATTCAGACCTAAGTCATGGCTTTAGCTTTCATACTTACCCTCCCTGTCCAACGACAGGTAGTATCTTCACATTTTGTTGTATGCTATCTCCATTTTTCTTTTTCGCATAGTACATTCCTTGCCATTCCTGAAAATGGAATTCAAGTGGAAGTTCAGATAAAACACGAAGAGCAGCTGTAGCTTCATACCTTTTTTCACTGAAAGCTGTCTTACAATACAAAACTAGTCAGGACTGGTTAAATGGTGCTTACCCTCAAATTTCTCCCCTGTAACTAACATGCAGGTCACTGTTGCCACCAATGCATGGAGAACTTCCAGAGGGGCAGCCCGTGAGTGCCTGGATGGCAAGAGCCAAACCTCAGGTGCTGTGGGAATCAGAACCCCACATTCTCTTCCCAGTCCTACCCCAACAGTGTTCAAGGTCACTGGGGGGAGATGTGGCAAAGACCTCTGCAAGAGCGAGAGCTTGGACCAGCCCCTGCCTGGAGCAAGAGTCCCCAGGGGCTCCAGGAGTGCCTGCAGGCTCTGACAGTGAGGGGCACCCCCCTGCCCTGCCCCACAACCAAGCACCACATGGCTGGGACTGCCACACTGACCTGCCTGACTTTCTCCCTGACTGCACTGACTCCTCTCAGGACAGGAAGGTTGGTGAGAAACTACTATGCCAACCTGCCCACCTTCCCTTCTGGACTGCACCGTCTCTCCTGCAGACCTGTCCTGTCACTGGTTAACATGAAATATATCTGTGACTAAAAGCACTTTGACATCCTAGCACATTTACTTTCCACATGTCAGTTCAGTCTCAAAAAGTGGCACAGATTCATCCTGGCTTTTTAAAGCAAAAGAGAGCTTAGTAGAAAAGCTACTGGATTCTGCCTCCCATCTGCTGACCTCCCCTCTAAAAGCACTCTGGTTTCAGGATCACATTTAAGTAAACAATTTTTGAAGTATCAGATTTTCACTGCCAGTATCATTGTTTTTTGATAAAGTTCATAAATGGGGAAAAAAAAGACAAGGTGGAAAGGAATTTTTCATTTTGCAGTGAGAAGTCTTTTTTTTTTTTTTTTTTTTCCCCTCTGGAAATGAGACATTGCTTTCTAGTGCAGAACCTCGTTTTCTCTTTCAGTGAGACTCGGGAAATGTCCCTTCTCCCTTGCTTAAGACATGCTTTTACATGAAATACTGTTAAAACTTCATTTTCGTTATTTAGAGATTTTAAATCCAGAAGGCACCACCACAGTCTAACACCCAGCCCCAAACCACCTCCCTGCAGGGCAGCCCACACCCATGCTGTGCAGCAGGAGAGCTCCCATGCCGACGCACGCAGTCACGGCTAAACGCAGCTTCAGCACATGCCGGGGCATGGACCCCTTACCTGTTGCTCCCTCACCACGCTGCTGCTGCTTCTCAAACTGTGCTACAAATACCACAGCAAAGATATGGACGACTGATAGATGTCCTCAGGTCTCCCCTCGCCTGTCATGCCTGGACTAGAGCTGCCCTCTCACAGGGCTATTTAGGAAAACTCAGGGAAAGCAAAATTTGGGAACCCTGCATCTCCCCCTTTCATTTCTGCAGCACAGAGGCCAGTAATCTTCCAACAGAGCCAGTCTTTTGTAACCTAGCAGCTGACAGGACTTACAATCTTGCCTACACATTTCCATCCCTACAATACTTGGTGGAGGTCTTTTTTTAATAGATGCATATTTTGAGCTGGGCATCTAATAAATACCAAGTGATTACTAAATAATTGATTCCATATTACATATGCACTTAATACAAACTACCCATGCCAACTGCTGTCTTTCAGTTGAGTTCAACAGACTTTAGATCTTACAAACATATGTGAAAATACGTTCATGAGGCAGATGATACGTATTTATTTATGTTAGACTGACAGATCTCACAGTCAAGCAGGCCAGAGCACAGGTACAGAGAGAACAGTTTTGCATTTATGTTGATGGAGCCAGCAAATAGACTCCAGCCCGCAGAGAGCTGCATGGTGACAGGCTGTGCAGAAAAAGATACGAAAGGCTTTTCCAAGGATCTGTCGGAGAAAAGAACTGTGCATAACAAACTGGGAAGCAAGCATAATATCTTCTCCTGTGAGCTGCATGAGGAATACAAATGAAGACAGAGACAAAATTCAATGCTCTCATAATTAAAAGTATGCATATCAATAGTTTCCTGACAACCATGATAAGGCAGAGATGAGTAATCGATCTCTAACCCAGGTAATAAACCCAGAATATACACAAAGAGGTGAAGTCATAAAGTACAGATTGGATGATTCTTGCATTGAAAGTGCATCCTTTTCAAGACAGGTTATTCACTAATGTGCTCCTCTTAGTCAACAGATCGATTCTTCAACTTGTGAATTTCTAAAACCTGTGAAACTGTGGCAGGAAATGTGTGAGGGAAAAGGTCAGCAGAATTCTGAGAAATAGGAGGTCCAAGCCAAACTCCTGCTGGTAGGTAAAGTTCTCCCAGGGATGTTACTTAACCACATTTTAAGAACGCCATATGCTCTCTCACAGAGCCTCTGTCAGCAATCCAACAGAGAAGAGCTATTTCACAAGACGTGCTGTCAGTCAAGCTCATCCTTATGTCTAGATTACAGCCACACAAGTGACAGTGATCAGTCATTTCTGCACAGCCTGGCGTGCTGGGATCCAGTGCAGAGTAGAAGCCATACATGCTAAAGAAAACAGTTTCACCCTTTATAGAGCAAACCAACACTGAAGTTTCAAACTTCATTACGAAGGCCATGGCACACATCTATCCACTGAACACTCACATGCAGAGTAAATAATCCCCCAATTCAGCCTTCCTTTTAGATTGAGGCTTCTTGCACTAAACAGCAAAGTTCAGCGAGCTACTTGTAGAAAACAGAGCAAACCAAAATAAACACCAGATGTCATGAAAACAATATCACAGAAAGTAAGGGTGAGTTAAGAAGGAATTGCCATAGACCTTTATCACAGAGCTTGATCGCTCTCCCACCCTCTCTGCAAAGATAGCTATCTTGGAAATAATTCCCAAGGAGTGAGAGGAATTGCATGTCTTGTCTGATTTATCAATAGCTATCCATCTCACTTCAGAAAAAGGAAAACTAAGATAAAGAGCTTTGTGTCAAACTGCAGAGATCAGAGGCAGCAAGAATTGTAATCAGAATTGCACATTTCATCTTAATGGATGTGATTTCAATCATGAAACAGAAGAATGAAGAAAGTACAACTTGTTTTTTAACTCCTCAAATATGGAAGGGTGAAAATGCCTTTCAATAACGTTGGCTTCTTGCAAATTACACCCAGCTGTAGTAACAAAAAAAATGAACTTCCAGAGATATTTTTTTTTGTTAAGAGAAACAACATCCTGACCCAAGAATCCCTATGTACCATGCAATTAGCAATTTTTGTGTATAATGCCTATGAACTTTTGTTTGGATATACTGAACTTACTCACAGCACTATGTTTGTCAGCACAAGAGGGGAAATGCTGCTAGAGTTCATCTTCCTCAATTCCATTTAAAGACCAGAAGTAGATTTTATACAGCTTACATTTTTCTCAAGATCAGAAAATCTTGCTTTCCATTATTTTTGTTATATTACCATGTTTGTTCAAAACAGAAAAGCCAAATCGATTGACAGGAGAATATCACAGTAGTAGACAGTTGGCTTTTTTTGTATGCTACAACCTATAGAAGCCAATATATAGCCTAGTGTAATGGAAAGCAGCTATTTAAATTCAGGATATAAACAAATCACAAGCCTGAAAACAACATACAGACCATGTTAGAATGATCCAGACATAAATTAGGCACCTCTGAAAATGCTGTAACATCTTAACAGACATTATTTCAAACTAAAGCACCTTCAAAGGGCTGCAGTATTCCAAAGGTTGCTACGCACGGTTAACCTCTACTCACAAATACTTCCTCTAAGAATTTAATTTGCAATTCATTTTTCTATTAATATATAAATGTAAGGCTACATAGATTGCATACTATAAAATGTTCCAAAGGGAAATACAAAAAACATGTAAACAGAACATATCCACCTCTAAAACAGCTTAAGCTGTTCCAGACAGACAGGTTTAAATAAGTAGTATTTCATTAGCCCTTGCAGTTGGAAGTCCTAGAGCCAGGAGTAAAATAAGTGCAAGGAAACAGATGGATTAGGGTTAGATTTCTATCATTCATAGAGTAAAATATATTTCTGTTATTAAAGATATTTTTATCAGCACACTAAAATATTAAAAATTCAATCCGTATCTTGAGAATTGATGTTGTGGATTTAAAGCCTGACACGTCTAATGTATTTGAATTATAACTCAATAAATACTCCCTCATAACATTGGTTTTGTATTACACACATTTACTGAAATGATTTCAGTCAGGCAAGAGAGGTGTGAAGCACCATAATCCAAGCTATTGTCTATTGCTGCGATCTCCTCCAAAAGGCCAATACATGTAGAAATGAGCGACACATTCTTGTTGAAAGGCACAAGCAATCCGCACCCAGCTAGTGTGCAGCTTTTGTTGATGAATGCTTGTGTTAGTACCCTGATTTACACAGTATGACTCATCACAACTTTGCATCGGTGCTTTCGCATCACTGCCTAGATACACAGAGTGCCATGATTCATTTTAGCATCCCCCTGCTCTGTGTCAATAACATGGTGCCTCCCCGCAGACAGTCACAGTATGACCCAACTAGCTATCCTGACTCAGGACTGAGCATGGGCCATGACGCATCTACAAACACGCCAATTCCCAAATCTCTTTGTGTCACCTCCATGATCGTCTTCCTATAAGGTACGATGACATGTTCAGTGACATCAGAAGCATTTACACCTCGTTGTCAAAATGCAAATGAAAGCTCCTAGGTGGATCCTCACACTACAGCCACAAGAGTTCCAAAGGAACATCATGTTGCTACCAGGCAAACCGTAATGTCTCCCTGTAATGACCTCCCTTGAAGCCAGCTGCGCTTCCTCGTGCACTTTCTTGGTGCAACAAACATTTCTAATGGAAATCCATTAGACAGCTCCCATGTCATTAGAGAATAAAAGATAGTGACAGCTGGCAGCTGACACTGCCTGTCACTCTCAAGTGATATTGCAAATATCTCTTCTGATATCTTTACATTCTGAACTTGCAAATCAGCTTCCACATTTCATGCTGAAATACTTCAACGTGGTTCTTTTCTCATTTACATCTCACTGGATAACATGCACATCCATCCCATTTCTTTTTGGTATTCCCACACCTTTTGCTACATACAGCATATATTATAAAGAAACACAGCAAGTCACTTATTTTCATAAAACATGTACCTCTTCCAAGCAGGAAAAAAGAAGCCCTGAAAAAAAATAGCATTTTTTACTTTCTCTTCTTGTTTGAATAAGAAAGCTGCAAATACTATGTGTCTCTGAAGCTGCAATTTACATCATGTGTTATCCCTAGACAATAATAACTTTTACAGGTAGCAAATGATAAGCGATTACTCACCTTTCCTATCTTTATGCAGGAATTAATTGTATCTAGGAAATCAGCTTTTTTTTCATTTATAGGCACTTCTGTTAATTCCTTTCCTATTAGTTCACCTATTTGATAGCCCATCACTGTTTCAAAAGCAGGATTGACGTACTGTGAAATACAAACAAACAAACAACCATTCAACAGAATACTTAAAGCATAACAGAATCTCTTTTTTCTATTGGCTAAACCAAGGGATCTCTTTCTCAGCCTGAAATAGATCTTTGTATGTACTGCTTCTGAGAGAGATGCCTACATTTTTCTCTTTGTGAAGCAAAACAGGAATGTCCATGCTAGAAGAGTTGTGTAGAAGTGTGCATGTGAGCAGAGAGGGAAATTATGGAAGCAGCTGAGTATTACATATCCACAGAGATTAGACAGACAACATAAAATCCTGAAAAATGAGCTCAGTCAGTTCTCAAACCTATACACCTCAAACCTGCCTCAGTGTTCCTAAAAATCACACCTGGTACCCAGGTACCATAATAACAGCATCTGAACGCCTCACAACTTACAGTGTTTCAATACGAGAGAAATAAAAAAGGTGCCACTGGATGCCCTCTGCGCCTAAAGTTTCCCCCAAAAGCTCCTTCCAAACGATTCCCCCCTACATGAGAAAGCCCTGTCTGCTGGAGATCCGGGACTCTTGCACGTGTCGGTTGTCTCATATTCTGGGGCTGTCTGCAGAGGGACAAAATTTGGTCTGAAAAAACATATTTAAAACATCTTCAGGATATCTTCTGTTATTTTTGTAAAAGGGATGAAGAAGGCACATCCTTCAATGAAACTGCCATTGTCAAGATTTGGGTCAAGAGGGTACAATTTATATGCATGCTCTAACTCCCAGAGGCTTACACTCGAGCTCTTTACTGATAATAAAATCACTCCTCACAGCCTTCATAGCTAGGGATGGAACTAACTTCCTTATAAAGATGGTGTTTTTCAGGACTGCAAACCTAAGCACAATTTCTTTTGCCTTTTTTGAAAAAAATTTTAGGAGATTATTACATTCAAAAACAGTTGGCCCAAAAATCCCAATGCATCAAACAGTATCAGATTTATTAAAAAAAAAAAAAAAAAGTGTACTATATTTAAATAGAACTTCAATTAGATCTGCTTTTCAAGAGCATCAAATTAACATACAATATTTTTGGAAAAGAATGCATACAAGCCAGTCAGTGGCTGCATTCATTCATGATATAAAAAGAATCATTACAAAAAATAAAAACAAGAGAGTAATCCTTATTCATTCAGAAACAACAATCCCCCTTAAAATTTACTTGATTTATGCAAGATACTTTACATGGAGAAAATTCTTCTCTACAGCTAAACTCACTCCAGTCTTTTTAGAACCATTAAGTTAGGTTAGATTCTTAGACTATAAGAAAGAGTAAATGTAGTCATGGATGAAATAAAAAACAGTCAGTCCACAGAGCAATCTTCTGTACTTATAAAATTAACTGGAACAAACCTGTATTACATGGTCTTCACTTGTGATCTCAATGGCTTCTTGACTTTTCTCTAATGCTGTAAATAATGAATTACATGCCCTGGAGACCAAAAAAAAAAAAAAAAGCCTCTGATTAAATTTAATCCATGTAATTCTGTATATGACAATAAGGTATTGCAACTCAGTACTGAATAAAATTGTACTTTAATGATTAACATGTTTTCTTCAGCTAACTAACATTGTATAATTAACTACAGTACGATAAAATAAATACTCTTTTAAGGATGTGACTGAATTGGCATTTTTTTGTTGATGATGTTTTTGTTAAAATTACCTTAGTTTGAACTGTGCCCGCACCTCTCCAAATTCCAGCTGAATCAACTCATTGTAACAGGCCATTATATTAGAATTTTCTACATATCTCTGCAAATAAAAGGTTAGACATATTTCATTAATACACATTTCTGTATTCAAGGGTATGAAGCTCTGGGTTTTTTTCCTTGATAAAGAACAAAAAAGGAGTAGATATGCCAAAAATGAACATGTTCTAACACAAGCAACATATGAAGATTATATTTTGGGACTAGTAAAATTTGTCAGGTTACTACATTTTGAAAAGGTGACAGATTCTCATGGCAATAATCTGTTTATTCTCTGTGGCTGTCAGTATGATTAATAAATAAAATAATCTACTTTTAATCAAGTTATATGCTTTCATGCTACTTAAATAACATTGAACTAATACCCCAAATTGTATGCATAGAAGAAAGCAAAACTTCCTGACAAATACACCTGCTACCAGATACAATTACGCATTTTGGGGCTTGTATAGCAATGACTTCAGTATCTTTGATGTTTTTTTAAAACATATTTAACAGGTATGAGCCTGAATGTTAAATCTTTGTTCATGCTAAACTGCCACAGACATTGATAGTTCAGAGGGAGGACTGATTATCAAAGGTAAGCTACCACATCAAGGCCACTAAACAAAATTTTCTATGCTTTGCCATTAGTCCTATCTCCAAGGCTCTGATCCATAAATAATTCAGAGCCTGTGTCGCATTACTTGTATGTACAGAGTCATTCCAGTGGGCACATAAGTACAGTTATTTTCAGGCTTTAGCACTTCCTGTATTAGGACCTTACTACAAATAAGCAAATAGGTGCAAATGGATTGTGATGGGATAGCAAAAAATCTGGTGAGGGTGCAACCAAATACTCTGAATCACACTGTAAATCATGCACATTTTTGTTCCATTGTCAGCTTAATGTACAATAAAGAATCCACTTAACTGACGCACTAATAAGCACCTTTCCTGCTTAATTGGAATAGTTGCCAAGGAACAGATTCAATGTCATACTTTTCAGGTGCCTCCAAACAATAGATAATAGCACTTGGCAGTGTCTGAGGCCTGTTTACAGATGTGAATTGGCATTTGATAGAAGAGATTTCCCACAGCACATTCTGTTGTTCATTGCAAGCTGCTCTCAGGCTCTGCTATAGTCACTAGTCAATTTTGTCAATGCCAACTTTTCAAACAGAGCATTATGTACTTACTCTGAAATAAATGTATAAAGCAGAAAAGTCTCAGCACCACATCTTGTATTCCTGAGAATGTCCACCTACCTAGTCAGCATTATTCTGATTCTACTGGTGTATGGTAGTTCAGAATTGGGATATATATACATATAAGAATAAGCAGCATGAACAAGATTTACAGGTTGGATTACTGACACAATCACTGATAGCCAAACTTCTGGATAGTTTCTTGCATGGCAATTTCGGAATGTCAGAGCAACTTAGCAGAGTATAAAACATACATACCCTTGTGAAGCCAGCAGCGATCAGGGGCAATATTGATGACTCTTCACGATCAGCATGCCTTTTAAAGAAGGATGATAAAGTCTGAAATTATTTCTGTAATCAACTGAGACCAAATTTCACAAGCCATTGACATACCTGTACCCCAGATGTCACACTAAAGGCAAATACAGCTGGATACTTATAGGATCTATGAATAAAGCATATTTTTTGCATTTTTTATAAGCCTTCATCTTTGGCGCAAATAAACCAAAACATTATTTTCCTTTTTGCACGTAATGAGCTGCTTGCATCACAAAAAACTAATGCTTCAAGAAAACAAATTAATTAGCTAGACTGTTGGACTATTCCTTCTTTTTGGGTGCTGGATTCTTTGTTGTTTATGCTGTCCCTAGTCAAAGATGCACTTGAAAGTCTACATGGCCAAAGTTTCAAGAAATTACTTCTTATCTGAGTGTACCAAATCTTTAAGTGGGCTACTCAAGATGCCGGAATGAGGATGGATTTTCTCGCGTCGCCTACCCAGTGCCTTCTAGTAGGTCACATACTCCTAAAATGAGATATCTGAATCATTTTGAAAACTTGGCTATACTAACTGTTAAAAGACACTCCAACATATGTGAATGTATGGCTTGAATCTGGAAGAAAGGCCATTATGTTAAGTTTCTGTAAATGAGCAGATGGAAGCTGGTCAAGTTTAGCAGATGGCACAATAGCTTTTAATGTGTGAAATTTTAGATCTTATGGCACCTCTTCTTTTTGTTTTCCGTGCACTTGTTTCTTATGGATAAAGAGAATGATGCCTACTGAAGTACCAAGTTTGCCCAAGATTAAGCAGAGAGAGAAGGGCAGCTGTCAGAAAAATATCCCCATTCCTCATGCTGGCTATCTGGTAATGCTGCCTCCCAGAAGCACAGAGGACAGCCATTCTGCAGGGAGGAAAAAAAAAACCCCAAAACCAATGAACTGAACTGCAGGAAAATGAAGGAGAAGACTCTCCATATGCTATTGGCTAAATGTCAGGCTTTTTCACAAATATGCTTCTTGCAGCAAGAAAGGAAGTGTGTGAAAGTGCTCTGTCTGTGAAATCCTAAATGGCAACTTGAGAACGCTTGTGTTTAGCACATGGGAATGTGACACTGTCAACTCGGTCCCAGTGGAAGGCAAACTCACTTTGGAAGTTTCCAGTAGCCAGATAAATCTGAAAAGTTGGAAAGCTCAAGCTCCTGTGATATTGTCACCACAAGGGGCTATCATCTTGTCCCTGCACACAATGTGAGCATTTTGAAAAGACAAAAACAAACTACAGGGAAAACCCCTTTTGAGCAGCTTCCTAATTGTGAGTCAGCAAGCCCAGCTTCCAAGCTCTCCTCACTTTTGAGAGGAACTGCTGGCCCACAGAACCACAGGTGTCTTTCTCACTAATGTACAGGAAGAAGCTCTTGAGTTACTGTTTGCTCTTTTGCTCCTTTTTTTCTTTTCTTTTGCATTAGTTCGATGAGAGACAATTCTGACTGTAGAAGCAATGGTTACCATAGTCAGAAGACTTCCTAGCATAAAAACATTAAAGATGATATTCACAATGGAATCCCTTGAAATGTTTAATGAGGGTCTTTTGTTGACTAGAAATGGTGGTGGAAAACAGGATTTTTAATGGGAAATTTCAATACCTCTGAATTGGCTTTCAGAATAAATGTTTTCTGAGAAATGGACATTCCCAAAATTGCACTTTGAGGAAATTATCTTCCATTTATTTCATATCAGATGAAATATCTTGCATTTTTGTTACTTTACATTATTTTATGATATATAAGCAATGTTTTCAGAGGGAGGAAAAGGAAAAAAGCCTATGCACTGCTTTACTGAGATGTCATAATATAGTCTATTTTATTTTTAAAACTTCTACAGTCAGATGCTACTTTATACTGATCAAATTGTTCTATATCTTTTTTTGTAACTCAACAGTTCTCCTGTTTGTGCTGAGATTAATCAGACTGAAAGACAGATCAATAAAGGTTCAAAGTGTTATTTTTATTAATATCAAAACACAGATCTGTGAGGCAGTTCCACAGTTCCATACATGATGTTGCAGAGGTTATCTGAAACATACTCCTAAAGCCTCCAGTGATCAGGAGAGGGGAAAAAACAAACCAAACCAAAATAATCTGAAGCGAGACCTCTTGAGTAAAAACTAGAAATCAAAAATCTTGTCCCAATCCTGTGGTCAAGGATGGTGAAAATTCTGTAACACATTATTACTAGCACAGTAAGAAGTTCTAATTCAAGTTTTTTAATGTATTATTTACTTTTACAATGCTAAGATTTACATTTTGTTGATCACATGAATGTAAAGATATGAGTATTTACCTTCGTACTACACCAATAATGACTGTATTTTCTGAGGGCTTTGTTGTTCTGATAGACCTTTAAATAAAAAGCAAGTTTAACATTTTTTAAGTTCACATTTCAGAAAACATGACTTTACAGAATCTTCACACAGTACTTTTCTTAAAATGTCTCTTTTAAATGGTTTAACAACAAAACAAAAATCAAATCTCGAGCCTGCTGGACCACTAAGAAAGGAGGATAAATTTAGTAGTGTCTGAGACTCCATGAAAAAAAAAAAAGACACAGGGAATGTAGATTAATCTAAACCTCGAATATTCTCAGTGGGGGAATAGCAAAAATTCTCCCTTCTGAAACAGCATGGAATGGACTTGTTTGCAGGACTTCACCTCACTCATTTAAGGAGCATTTTATTTTATTCTGGGACAGAACTGTAAAATTGTAACAAGGGAAACAGCACTGATATCTAGCCTTTGCCTGAGAAAGATTTTATCTAGTTACTTTAGCAAGGAGAAGAGCTTTTGTCCCAGTGCCCTGAACCCACCACACTCACCCAGGGTACATAATCTGACCCTGCCACCCCCACCCCACAGATTGTTATTTAGTCTAGACACATTCCCAAGGGGTATTTCACTGGAAAGTCACTGAAGCAAAGCACCACTGCCTGTTGGGTCTCTGTGGAGACTCCTTTCCCCCTTTTTCATACTTTACAGCAGTTTGTGAAAGTATTTTTGGAATCAGTTTGCAACTTTGCTCTTCATAACAGATTTTCAAATGTTGTAGGTATGGAAACGTGCACACAAAACATTGCCTATTTGCATCTGGAGTTACTCAACAGCAAGTGACATTTCAAAAAATTCAGAACATTAATGAAGTGAACATATGATTAAATTGCTTGGTGGCACATGCAATCGAGGCAGTTAATTTAATGTGCAAACAAGGAACCAGGTATTTGGAAAAAAAAAGAAAAAAAAAGTTTAAAAAAGTTCACTATGGCAAGAAATTTGTACACTGTGGCTCTAAGCCAGATAGAGCTTCAGATATCCTAGTGCACAACAAAAAATGCTGCTGCTATCAGATGTAAAGCACTGAGGTAACATTAATTGATGCTGCCAGCAGACATCTGTCCAAAAAAAATATTAACGTTCGACAGATTTTACAAAAGGGTCGTATAAAAGCAAAAAAAATTTTCATGATGTGTTAACTATATGGTTAAGTATTAATTATGCTTACCTGCATAATGCTTCTGCATCGAAGTATCTGGAATGTCTATGGTCAATAATGATAATGTCATGGTGTTTATCAAGAAAACACTCTAGTGCAGACTCAGGTGTCCTGGCAATATTACATCGAAATCCAGCTTTCTCACACGCCCAACAGAACCCATTACTCTGGTTATCTTCTTTGGCAAACACTAGAAGTACCTGGGTCAAAGACAGACAGTGAATCATTACAAACAAGACAGATAGTGAATCAAACAAACAAGCCTTACATATACAGTAGATTCTGTGACTTTTGCCTGTTCTTAACATGTTTTTTAAAGCTACTTCCAAGGCTTAATCCATTGGTTTTGAGAAAATTGCTTTCTACAGACTATTGCTTTTTACAATTGTCTGTATACAGAGGTGTTTCGAGTGGATAAAATAGTCTGCCAGAGCCATTTATATGCACATGGGATGAACAAGTTTGGGAAGTGGTTCTCTTGTCATTAGCTACCAAGAGAGCTTAGACAATCAGTTGAGACTAGATGCCTACGTTTCAGACAGTGTACATGAAATAACAGACAATTTCTTCTCTGAAATTGTCTCACATACAACCGCTTTCTTGGGTTTTATTTTTCTTGCCAGGTTCGTATTCCAGAAAAAAAATATGCTATGGTTCACCTCATGTGAATTAATATTTAACAGTGTTTCAATGGCGTGATGAAAAACGTGCTTTCCTTTTCATCTTGTTCTAGTTCCCCAAAGTACTGGAAGCAGCCCACTCTGCAGGGTTTCTGGAAACTACAGACAGGCTGGTCAAGATGAACTCATGCAAGACTGGAATCATAAGCAGTACCCTGTATATGAAGTATGTCCCCATGTGACTCCTATGCAAAGCTTGCCATGGGATTTGTATCACAGAAGGAGGTTACCATGGTTGAAGTCCACAACTGGAAGTCAGATCTATGAGCCAGTATTTGCTCTGTCCTAACTTTCTGTGTAATTGTCAATGACATTAATCTCTCTGAGCCTTTTTAAAAATCAATACGATGCCTACATACTCAAAGTATGATAAGGCCCAATTCCTTCTAAAATGTATTTCAAATTCTAGGATTGAATATGGCACAGAACATAAACAAAGTCTGCTAAGGAAGACTCTCAGTGATGTGACTGTGCTTTGCATCAGGATAATATTTTGTAGAAGAAAACTTCTTTTGCCTGAAAGAAAACACAGAATGGCAGACTATAGATCTACGTTAGTGTTGATTCTGTGATGACTCAGTATATGCAGCCTTTTGGGAAAGATGGATAACTAAGCCAACATTTGGTCTATTGTCCCAAGACAGCAATCTTTCAGTAATTTAATCAAACCACACTTAGATATATGCTTTAGTCAGACAATAATCTGGAGCATGTGTAACTTGTACCACGTCCCACTGCCATTTATCTTCTGGGTGTCTTCCTTCTTAGGAATTCCATTGCTGGTTACACTTTGGACCAAGTTGGTCCAATGTCTACCAGTAAATCTTAACATTTCCATGTAGCGCATATTTTTGTAGGAATGAAGGACTTTGTACTTATTTAGTTCAGATTCCTTTTATAGCAACCTGCAAAACTGTTTGCAAAAACATGTCATAGTTTGGGCTATATTTAGTGAAGTTAATTTATAACACTCTTAAAGAGTGGAAGAATGGTTTTCAGCATGCTGAAAGTCAGCAGATCTGAGTTGTACGATTGACTCTGGCACAATTGTGATGTTGTCTAACTTCTCCTTCCCTCATACCTGCCAGCTGTATTACCAGGACAAATTGGTAGAATTTTAGAGTGCCCATGACTGGACAAAAGTGATACAATCATTAATAACAATAAAGGAGGCTGAAATATTCGAGGAATGTTTCTGCTTTATACTTGGGGAACAGCTGGATGAGGCTGTCCTAAGATCTGATGTTCGATGATATTACTGTCTGTTCTGACAATAGCTCAGGAAGATGTTGAACTGCAGTTCTTGAAGACAGATGTTTTCAAATGATCAGGTCCAGAGTACTTTCACCCAGGAGTTTTGCAATTGCTGACCGAGGAACATCTTGGATTATTAATGGTTTGGTATGCCAATTTGGAGAATTTTCAGAGGAAGTCCAAAGGAGTCATGTATCTGCAAACCTCACACCCATCCCACACAAAGTAAGGGGACAACTACCATACGACCTTTATTAATAAAGAGATAAAGGAAGCTGAGTTAATGCCAGTCAACAACGAATGAGAAAACCCCCCATACTTTGCCAAGCTTGCTTCTTATCTTTTGTGATGATATTGCAAGTTTGATTGCTGCTAGTAATAGTGCTGGTGTAATAGACCTTGACAGGACATTTGGCTTAGTATGATTTTGATGAGATTTTGATTAAGAATTGACTACTAGTAAAATACAAACCAAGGCACACACTAAATTGATTACAAGCTAACTGATAGAAGAAATATAGATAGCTCTATTTTTATGAGCTGAGAGATGGTTGGAGAAAAGAGGTAGGCAGGATTTTTCGGATATCACATAGAATGCCATGATAAAAATCTGTTAAGTGCACATCATCACTTGACAAAAATGCTCTGTGAAGATCTCTATACCCAAAAAATTCCAGTCATAAATTTTAAGCTAAAATCTGTGATACTTTAGAAATTAAGACTTCAGTTTGAATTGTTGTAATACCTGAAGTTGATCTTGATGAAGTCTCATAGGGCCAAACTGCACATCTGTTACTGGTGCCTAGAAGAAATAAGAAGGGATCTTATTAATACGTAAACACCTAGGGAAGAAGAAAAATTAGCTTTGTTGGAGAAGACATTTCTTATTTACTGCTGTCTCACAGATGTATTGCTATTGTTATGAGGCTGCTTCTTCATGAAGGCCTTATTCTGCTTTTGTAAATTTATATGCTAAGCTGCATTAACACAGTTAGAAATCAACAAGTTATTCTTGAAGTAATTTTTTTATTGCTATTTTAAACATAAAGTAATGGACTAGTCATGAAAGTTAGAAAGACAGATTGTTATTTTTCTGTATCCTCTGTATCGCTCCAGCTGTTCTGCAAAACATGGAAGTGTTTAAAAATTCTTTTTTTTTTTTTAAAGTCCAAAAAAGCATTAAATCTCCAGGAGAAAGGCAAAAATACGTAACTCTGCTCTTAGAATTTCACATGAACCAGGTGTCCAAGAGTGCTACAAAAACACACCAATTTCATTTCTCCAAGGGAAGAATTCTCTCCTTCCCACCCAGCACCTCCAGGGAAGGTTTCAGAACTCAACTATTTATACTTGACGATGCGTGTATTCAGCATGCAACTTTGCTTTAAAAAACCCTGCAAAAATGCTGTCATATGTCATGCTTTCTGCATGGCAGAAATTCCTACGTTAGATTCTGTTCAAGTAACACAGGCAAACAGTTTAGGTTAGGATGCAAGAACTGAGCTGGGATCCTTCCTTCTCATGTGTCACTTCAAGCAATGGAGGTCAATGACCAGAAGTACTCTTTATCACAACTGGTTCTCTTTGATATGATTAATCAGTAATCAAGTAATCAAGCTTGAACATGAATGACTCTTCAAATTTTTATGGGACGGACTTTCTAAAGCAGTTAAACACATAAATACAGAGGGAGACCAACAGGATTACACAGGTTTGGTTCTTTGGGAATTCCCACGAGGCAACTATCTGCACTTTTATGTGCTTAAATATTTTTCACCTTTTGTATCTGAAATGAAAACTAAAAAGCAGGAATAACAATGCTGCTGATTCAAAACACAGAGTCCAACCAATGGTCCTTGGAGTTACACTGACTCTTCAAAGGTATTGGAGTAAAAAAGCAGAAGAAAATTATTTTTTGCAATGCAGTAAACAGAAGGTATCTCTGGATTCATCTGTACAAAGAAAAGATCTGTTGAGCACAAAGGTGGCATTTTTACATTGTTGTTTTTCAAAGTAAAACCATACTTGAAGATCAGATTTATTGCTTTGCAGCCTAGAGTTTTTCCAATAAGTAATTTTATAGAATCATCAGCACGTCTCACAGAAAAATCTTTCAGAATTACACACTCCTGTCTCTCTACGACTTTACTGCTCCATTGCTCAGCCCTCAGAGTTTCTGATGTGTGATTTTATTTATTTATCAACTTAGAAATCATCTCTGCAACATTAAATAAGCAAGAAACGTGAGTCAAACGGCAACATAGTACCTGCAAAAACAATCCAGGAACCAGCATTTGCCTGTGTTATTTAAGAGGGCCTCTAAAAGCTGATGTTAAAATGACATGGAAGGGTTCCAGATTTACTCTCAGTCATCCTGGATTGGATCAGCTTAGTTTAAATACTCTCCAGTCAATTTTTTCTAATTTCCAGACCAAAAAATCTCACTTCAGATGGAAAAATCAAGCTGCTTTATTCTCCTTTGTGGCCCATCATCCAATTATTCAAAATCTGCACTAAAAAATAGCAAATATTTTTGCTGATAATGCATGTAGCAGGAGGGGATCATCCAGCTCTTGGCACCAGTGTTACTGGTTTTGCAGCACTGACAGTAGTTAGCACTTGTCCTGAATCAGTGAGATCAGCAGAAATGCCTGAAGTACACAGAGTAAGCATCTCTACTGAGTAAGAGATGCCTTTTTACAGTCACTTCTCTGACCATAACCACACTTCAAATTAAATTTTGAAACATTTCTTTTGTACTCCCCAGCTGCCAGCATAAAGCAGCAAGGGGTTTCGGTTTCAGCAAGCGAGGGGCCTGAGATCTGAAGCTGAACTTCAGTGGTGTTTGGGGGCATGTAAAACCGCACCTATCAGGCCAGCGTACCCTTGGACTATCAGTCCCAGTCCAAGGGGAGTTTTAACAAATCAGATAAACCCAGTATTGCCAGTTACTGCTTTTCAGATGCTTCTTTCTTTTAAAAAGGTTGTGAATTAATAGTCATCAAAGTATTTAAAGGACTGAGCCTGAAAAACACTTTTCTGCCAGAAACCTGTGGCCATTTCTACACTGAAAATACCTGTTCATGCACCATTTAAGCTCAAGTTACGAGCACTGCCCAAATGAGATAAACTGTCTTGTTACACGTTAACTTGCTGTCCTGAGTAGAAGGAAAAACCTCGGTCTGTATCTCAGCTGGAAAATTTTGGTGAACTCCAGTTAATTCTTAATCCTGTTGAAATCTGTTCAAATAACTTGATTAATCATTTCAACTTTTTGTGTGCTGCTGGTAGCACTGAGAAGTAACATGCTGATTAAGTACTGTGTCAAAAAATCAAGGCTTCAGCAAGGATTAGCAAAAACTCTCAACAGTCAGTGAACTAAACGAGCCTTTAAAAATACCTCTAATGCTGCAGGCTTATAACAAAACCAAACTCAGCCAAAGCTCCCATGTATAGTAATAGCACAAACGCATCTTTATTCACTCACACCATATGCTACTTTTTCCTTGAAGTTTCTTTCCTACTTGAAAAACAAAGACCCAAGTACATTTTCAGATTGACAGACATGACTTGTACATGTGACAGCCTTCCAGGCAGGCACAAACCTGTAAGAAAGCGTATGAGAAGACAGAGAGACAGAACTAGTTGTAGGTTCCTGAATTGATTGCGATAGATCAATTAAACCATCGCAAGAGCGCAGGCTGGTGCCAGGGCTCATGGTCTCAAAGACATCTACATGCTAGAATAGTTTGCAACAGTAACTAAGTCTCAGTCTTTTGAAAATGCAAATCTTTTTGACTCATCTGTGCTAGTGCAACTTCCATGATAGCTGCAGCTCAGTTCCTCCAGGTCTGGGGAGTGAGAGATGCCTGTAATAGCAGGCTGCAGGGCAGTAACTACTAGTTAGCTTTAATTGCAGACGGCAGCTCAGTTACTGCAGCAGCAAGTGTTTACACCCTCTGCTTAGAGACACAGCAGATAATCAACTCCAGGCTACTTTAAATACTTACACACAGCAACTGCGGCCATTTTACATTCTGTGACCTGCTGAACTACTGCTGGTAGCACTTATTTTCCCCCAAATTTGCCTTTCTTATTGGAACACCGTATTTTCTGTCCTGTCGAACCAGGCCTGGCCTTGGCACAAAGTGAGATCCGTCACGAGGCAATAGCATCAGCCACACACATGATAGCTGTCAATGGGGAGGTCTTCTACTGACTCCTGTGTGCAGCTTCACGCTGGCTAGAAATGATGTGCATGTTGTAGCAGCTAAGTTGCAAACATTGAAATTGCTGATAGAAATACTTCATGTTTCCAATGTCCAGAGAAAAGTGAACGTTTGGTAAATAAAAACAACTGAAATAAGCTTTAAAAAGACAGACCCAAACAACTGTAACTGATCTGATTAAAGTACAACAAACTCAATGTTGACCTGATATAACCTTATAAAGTACTTCTCACTATGAGTCATTCTTCACATTCTGCCAGAACAGAATCTACAGGAATGGTCTGTTCATGGTTGCTGGGTTGTTTGTTTTTTGGGTTTTTTTCTTCCTACAGCTAGAAAAACTTTAAATGAACTTACTCAATGAATAAATTTATATAGGAATAAAGGGTGGAAATAAAGCCAGCTTGATCCACATGCTCCCTATGGCGATAAACTGCCTGGCTGGCATGTGGGACACATCAAAGCAGCCCACAGGTCTCCTATTTGCTAGAGGTCTCATATCTTGGCTTTCTCCAAAATGCCTCTCTTACCATCACCAATTGGAGAAGAGAGCAAACCTCCTAAAAGGGCAGAGTCAGCCCCCAAAAAATCCTTTGGCTATTAACTCCCATGCAATACTCCTTCTATGGAGGGGCAAAAACATTCCTTCTGGAGGCTGATTTTCTTAAGTAACTTCTTTTATGAAGCTTTTGCGGGATGTTTTAAAGTAGGACCCTGTGCAGCCCAAGGTAACCGTTGTCAGAGCTGGAACCGCAGGCTGCTGCAGCACTACCCACTCCTGAGAAGGGCTGGCCAAGGAGCTGCTGGCGTCCTGGGGAGCTGGAACCCTCACCCGAAATCCTCCTCCACAATCCACAACTGCTCCATCACTTCCTTTCTGCCACAGATGGGGCTGTGGAGATGACAGGAATGACTCTTTGGGCATGTAATTGCCGTGCACAGCCCTGGCCTCCTGTTAGCATCCCCCCTGACAAAAGAGCAGCTGGAACCATTTCTGCTCCTGCTGCTCTTCTCACCTTTTCCAGGTTAGAGTTTGTGGGAGATGTGACAGCTTATTTTTTCTGCAACTGACTTGAACAAAGAAGTGATATAAACTCGTGCTGAAAGGAATGCAGATGCAAACGGCTGCTGTACAGCTAACATCTGGGTTTAGAAAGCAGACAATGAGAGGAGAATTACTGTTACTAGTTTAACACTAACTAACTGCCTCTTCAAATAAAGACTTCAACCTCAAGACTCTGATTCATTCTAATATATGACACAGATAACTACAATGATTAGACATAAGACTTTATCGCTGGTCCTAATGGACTACAGCCAGCAAAATTAATCATTTTACTCAGATCAATATTTTAAGACATCACAAAGAAGTGTTTTATCTAATTTTAAAATATATACTTAGGTTTTCTACATATACTATGTACATGATATAAATCAGCATGAGCTGACTCATCACAGCAAGATTTGACAGTCTTGATCATCAAGATATGCTAGGAGCTACAGGACTGTTAATATAAACTGAATTTTGATAATTCTAAGAAAAACAAAGGGATGAATTTTACAAAACAAAAAAAATCCTTTTTCTGAACCTGCTGTTTTAAGCATAGATTTATGACCCCAGAAAATGAAAGCTCAAACGAACTCATAGATTTATACCACACTTTAACTGGTTCAGGATCTATTAACAGCAGAAATCTGAATTCTACATGGTAATAATACCTTTTCTCAGAAACCTTAGCCAAATCCTCTTGGATGCTGAAAACTGGGAAATAACCCACTTGGTATAAACTGGCATGGCAAGGTTCAGGATCTAGTCCACCCCAGTCATACCAGTGCGGTGCCCCTATCTGAACAGAGAGGGCTTTGTGACTCGGCGTGGCTAACATTTCTGGGCAAGAAAGTCTCTAAGTTCAGGATGAGCTATAGGTTTCCACTATTTGCATTTTTGTTTATAAAAAATTTTATCACTTCCTGAAATATATGAATACAAATCAAATCCATGGTCATTTACCTATTTCTTTCTTTCTTTCTCAGAGGAAATCTACCTAAGTAGAGTATTTAAGACTTAACTTCCTATTTTCCATGCACTTGTTGCTAGACACTTAACATCACTGTTCACATCTTCCTTGCAGACCTTGATGGCACTGTTTTGTTAAAAACTTAACATCAGTACAAGTTACATACAATGCTGGCTGAGCAGATCTTCCTAGCATGCACAACCATTCAGAGCATAAAATGAATTTTATAGTCCACAGGCTGAATTCCGATGTGGTTAGTAACAGTGAAAATTCAGAGTAATTCAACCAAATACAAAGAAAATATGCTGGATTTACTTCAGTGTAAAGGAAGTGGGAGTCTGGCCCCACACAGCCACTTCTTTTGTTGTTTGGAGACGTAACAGTTTGAATAAAGAGGGAACAAAGCATCCAAGGTTTCTGTCTTTGCTCAACAGGTTCAAGGACAAAGGTAAGACCAGCTCTCAAAGTCCCTAAGCCATATGTAGTCAGTTTATTCTTTGCTGAAATACAAAGACAAGAATTCTGAAAGACGATTAAAATTTACCAAAACTGCTGTTCAAGCTAGATGAAACAAGTTAATTCCAGACCTTGGTATTTTTTCCTATTTCTGTTTCATAAAAGATGTAGACAAATGTCACAGACTCAGTAATTTACATAATGTAGCAGTCTGACAGTGCAATTTGCTTTGATAAAATCTAGCATTTACATTAATCTAAATCAGGTTCTGATGCATCTCTGTCAACAAAACAATACAGATTTAGATCTATATTACAAGGCCTGAAGATCACCTGAGGTTCTATTCTGGTATCTTTTTCCCTTTATCTACTTTCTGTTTTCAATTGACTCCTAGAAGAATTACCTGCGATGCTGCCCTGTAATGATACAACAGACAGCGTAAGCGACAGGGTAACATACTCCGTTTTCTTAATCCTTTCCTTAAGTTTTAGTACCAGCGGTGAACCAGATTTACATAAATGAGCTCTTGAGAGCCAAACTCTGGCCTCTGATTCCCATCAATAGCAACACAGAATGCGGACAGCGTGCAGTTTTTGTAAGAAGAAAAGCTTTATCGAGCATAATGAGTTGCCAGAGCTCTTGAATCCGGCTGCCGGCCTGGTCAGCAACCAGACCCACTCTCTAATTCCCGAGTTCCTGACAACACCTTTACTGCTCCTAAAATCCAGCCCTTCTTCCTCTCCTCAGCTGGGAGGCAAGTTTTGGGTTAACCCAGGTCCCGAGGAAGCTACCTGGGACTGGGACTGCTTTGCTGGCATGCCCAGGCATGGTGCTGAACACCGGGGCTCTCCTGGGCCCGAGGAGGACCCTGCTGATTTTTGGCTGCGCATTCAGCTTGCCACACATGCCAACCATTATTATATATGTTTGTTTGTTTGTATTCTGAGACTAATTCCCCACTGCATTTCTTCAGTGTTATTCCACTGCATCAAGTAAAGCTAAATTAGAACAAAACTGGAGTAATACTGTTGTGAAATCGGGCTCGCTGCCTTCTAGCACACTTTGGACACAACTGAGAACTCCCATTTTGTACTGTTTATAAATTCTCCCCTTATTCGTTATAGGAAACTTTGGTTATCAAACTGCAACCATGGCACTAGCAAAAGTGAATCATTCCGTTTTGTTGGGAATAATTAACAACGCTGTCCCAAAGTGACTTTTATTATTATTTGTAATGCAGTAAGGCCTGGGTGGCCTCTGGCCCAGACGAGTGTTCCTCTGTGGTAACGTTGTACAAGGACAGGACAAAAAGGCAGTCAGCAATCCCTGCCATTGTTAAAGGTCAGAACTTTTACACAGAACACGCTAACAATTTGGGTGATTTTTTTAGCCCTTGATAGGCTATTTAAGCGATAAAGTAAATGTCCTTATCCCTTAGCACGCCTGCAGCATTATTACACAGATCTCAAAACTTGTAGAGGGTGGAAATGGTTGCTGTTTCCATTTTCACATTCAGAGGAACCGAGGCACTGGAGAGCGCCAGTCCCAGCACACCTCACGCCGAGCCCCGGCAGCCCTCGGCACGGCTCAGGTCCCCCTGCTTCCTCACCAACCGACAGCAGCAGGCACTCATAACATTGGGACCATTTGATAATAGCTGCTATCTGAGAAACACCCACCGATTTCTGAAATTCAAAATTATAGTTTCTGATAATTTGAACACAATTTACATTACGACTTGGTAAAAGCAGTGTTCTTGTAGGTGTCCAAAGTAAGCAGATACAACTCCAGCAAAGCGACTATGCAAATCTCACACGACATACTTCCACAAGAATCCTCACTCCCAATGAATGTCATACCAAAAATGGACGGAATAAAACACAGACAAGACAGAAAAAGAAAGCTCTACTACTCATTAATCCACACTAACTTTTTCTGTCCAAAGAGAACAAAGTTGAATGGAAATCAGTTCTCACATCATAAGCTATACAAATCTAGCAAATTATATTTGCTGTAGCATCTACCTGATTCAGAGACTCCTTATAGGCCTGTATGCTATGCACAAGTACACAGGGGTTGAAATTTCATCTATTTGCTGTTTAAAAAAGTGTGAATCAGATGCTCCACAACACCCCTGGAAATGTGAATACCCTTAACACTGGTCTGTGCCCCATAGTCATCATTTTGCCATGTGCTTTTATGACCAACCGGCACTGAATTTAAAATGCTCTAGGCCTTCACCATCTTAAGATTTGAGATAGCTCACTGGGGTCTTCATTAAGGTCCCCACTTTCTGACTGAAAGTCTTTCCAGAACTTCTGCATTCAGGCCACATACGCACAGATCTTTGTCTGGAGGCTGTGAGCTCTCCCCGCATTGGATCCCTAGGCTGCTCACAAAACTATAGCCAAATATTTCTGTGTGGTAAGGACATGCTGTAAAGCATTTGTAGTTATATCCTGCTCTAAGAGAAAAAGAGCAGCTTAAATGATCTGGTTTGTACTTTAGAAGAATTTTTTAAACCCTATAATAATGGTTTTCTATACATAGGTTGCAGAAATGGATGCCTTTATCAATGCAAAAAAAAAGTAGTATGGACATTTTCAGCTGTTCAAAGTCAAATGTAGTTTTTAAGCGTTTATCTTTTTGGAGACTCCAGCTTAAGGGAAACAGGAATAGAATGTGCAACATGCAGAAACTGAATTGTTTCAGATGAAAAAAAGAGGTCATCTTTATGTACTAGCACTAAAAGAGGACATCTTTAAGCTACTAGCACCTAATTCCATGTTTTATTTATTTTTGACAAAATTCAAGGGTCAGCTAGAATACTCTGCACTCCAGAGCCAACGTCTGCTGAAGTCAAGCATCCTTGGTATTCTGGGTTACTTGCAAATAACGGTTGCAATTGCCTTTGTGAGACATTACCTCGCGGGCAGCTGAGCAGCACGTATGTGTGGATATTACACCTCTCTGAGCTTCAGCAGCTGTTCCTTTGTACTCCCAACAACTCTGAGACTGCTCTGTTTTCCCCTTTGCAATCACAGCCAGCCACACTCTATCTCACAAAACGCTTCAAAGGCAGCCACATAAAAATGGTGCATCAAGCAATTCCCAGAAGGCTGAGGCCTACTTCCTCTCCCCTTTTCCCTCACCTGACACAAGTCTGGCTACTCCACTGGCTAGGAGAGCTACAACAGCTCTGGGGACCCACTAACTCCTCATACGCCGGCATCGATATAAAAGTTTCAGTGTGTTATCCTCTCTCATCTGTTTGCAGAAATAACCTCTACCCAGATGCAAAGCTTAGCCAAGAAGACAGAGGAGAAATTGGTCTTTAAGTCTTGCAGGTCATCAGCCAAGACACGTTTGAAATGAGAGCATTAAGTATGTTGGGGTTTGCATCACTCCAAACAAATAAATCCAGCCTCAGCTCTACCAACATCTTTGTCTAACTGAAAAGGAACTTCTCATTTGCCTACTGCTGCCTCAGGTGTATTAATTTTGCAGACAGGCTGTAGCTGACTTTCCATCCCCCTACTTGAGCAGACACTTTAGTACAAATGCTACATTCTTCTGGCCCAGAGGGAAATTCTCGCTGCCTGCACTTTAACAGTTGAGCTGCATGGCACTCTGGGAAACTTAAATATGGCACAGTAGTTCTATTGTTTAATATTATTAAAACTGTGTGCTCTCTTGTGATTCTGCAAGATCCTGGAGTGTCGCAATGAGCGGTAATCTATTTCACATCTATCAGCTAGTTCTCTTCTTTCTAGTGGATGCCACTGGCTAGTTTTATTTTAGAGATGATTACAGATGTATCAGGATACAATAGATCTCCATCACTATCCGTTTTTTGGTTTGGGTTTTTTTTTTTTTATGCACATGAACTTCAGTGGCAGTTTTCCTTGAACCATCTGGATTTGAACAGAGTCAGCTGACTAAAAGGAAATTCCAGTCTATCAGGAAGATTTCCAATTACTTTCTGTCAAACAAACTTTTCATGCCTTAATCTACCAACACTGCAATCGCCACAAATAGACCAAGCAAAGCAAGAGAGTACAGCACAAAAATAGCATAAACCACCCAGGCTTCCTAAAAGATCTCTATTTTGTCCTAAACCTTCCATTTGTTAAGGAATAAACTTGCTTTTTCTATTGTCATTAATAACCCATTGTTTGCACTGACACAGTTCAGGCTTTACTGACCATAATATTTTTTTCTACCTGCTGCCACCCATGATCATAACAGCGTACACCTTCACACAGCTTCCTCGAGTGTCTGGGAACCTGCTGGACACTGCTGGCATATGGTTTTCTGTATGGTCCGAAAAGTGTGCTCTACCCACCGAAGTAAGCACAAACTCATTCGTGCTCTATCCAGTACCCTGCCTGGAAAGTGCTCTCAAAGACAACAAAGATGCAGGCCCTGAGATGTAATTTCACAGACAGAATAAATGCTAAGTCAGTGGGACAGAGGCCAGTACAGCGAAAGAGAAATGTTCAATACAGATAATAAACATTTCAGTATTTTTGTTTATTGATTGCAGGTTTCCCAGGCTGATTGCAACTGTCCACTGATATTTGAGAAACCCAAAAGAGAGGTTCTTGGCACTCAAACCTTTTCTACATACAGAACTTTGTCTCCAATAAATGGAGGACGCCTTGAGCCTGCAGCCACATTCAAGATGTCTTTTTAAAAAACACATGGAAATTCACAGTGGTACATCCATTCCTCACTCTAAGGCTTAGCAATACTTTTGGTTGTTCACACCAATGACCAATCCAACAGGTTAACTCCAGATTTTTATCAAAAAGAAGAAAACAGACAAATGGATTTAAGAGCGCTGGGGATCCCTTCTTTCTTTTGACCACTAGGAACTTCACTGGTGGAAGGGATGAGTGACTGATTTCCTCTAATACAGATGTCTCTTCATTTCTGGGGACCTACAGGGTAGTTAGAAACCTGACACTGCTTTTCTGCTGAGTCTGGTTCAGTAACACACAGTGCTTCTGCCAGCCCACAGGGCTCGTTACATATTACACACTTGGTAGATGGGATCACTCTTTTTTTTCCTTAAGTACAGTAGAACCTTTTTACAGTTATGCCGATCCCCCTAAACTTTGCATGTCCTTAATAAAGTGAGGGTTTCATAATAATCTGAATTGCAATTAAGTAGAATTTGAAGCAACAAAGCAACTTTTCATTCTAGTTCTCCTGTAAACAGAATTTCACTCTATCTGGATTTGTGGTAGGCATACTCCATTTTATTTAACTGACAAAAATCTGTTAAAAAGAATTAACTATACTATTATCTTTGATGTAAAGCAATCTCTGCACATTCTGCCTATGAGTAGCATTTCCTTTACAAAACAACTGCTGCTTATGCCAAAGAAGACACTGCTGGTATAAAATGAATTATTACGGAGCATGATTTTCTCTTTAGAAATGCACAAACGACCAATGTGGTAGCACCTCCTAGTAAAACTTCACAGGACCAAAGCTGTGGCAACCAAGGTCTCCACAGAGCAGTGTCCCACGAGGCGACTCCTTTTTAATAAATAACCCATCAGCAAGGCAGCCCATAAAGCACTCTGCCACTGCAGTCGCTAACAGGGAAACAAATTCAGCCGGGTATCAGATATCCACTTAAGATGAAATCCTGCCCACAGTGAAGGTCATTGACACCGATACTGTCTAGATATACTCTCTCCAGGTATAATGTTTGTATTTCTCAAAGTACAAGGGCCATAATTATGCAGATAATAATCTATAGATGTCAAATAGCCTCATATAAATTATTTAACCTTGAGATTTTCAGGAGAGACATCATCTGGAGATACTTGCATCAGATACTTGTACCAGTTATGTAATGGCAGTGAAACTTTCACAGAGAGTCTTGCTGCAGTTACAAAGTTTGAAGGAAAGATCTGTAACGTGCAGGGAAAAGAATGTGGGGTGAGAAAACACAAAACCACTGAATAAATCTATAATGTAAACATGTGCATTCATCTGCATTCAACATTATCGGTGCATAGACCGATAACTACTGTATAAAATCATGAACACTTATGAGCACACAGCTAGCAGTCGTTAAAAGGTGCATTTGGTTGAGCAGATGTGGACTTTCCACGTGTCTTTGGACAGCCATTGTGAAACAGTGCTTGTCTTCCCTATAATGCAGGTTGGATGTCAGGAATTTTTTTTTCAGAAGCTTTATCACTCTCCTCAAGTTACAAGTCCTCAGATTCTCCGGTGGGCCTTTCCATAGGGGCAGTTTGAACACCAGCACTGTGTGCAATCTCTGACATAAGCAGGTTCTGTGTTCCCCCCGGCAAGGAACGCAAAGTGTGAGCAAAGCAGAGTCAAGACTAGCACAGCTGAACAGCTTCTAAAATATCAGGATCAACAGGTACCTACCACCTTCTGCACAATTTTACTGACACCTAAATGTCTCTGGCTTATCTACAAAAGTCTGATGTTGTAGCTGAGACTTGCACAATTGTCCTACAATAGGAATCAGTGCTGGAGCTGTGCACATGTGAGGAGCCTGGGCTATTCTGTCCCATGTCACAGAGCTCCATGCTCCATCATTTAGTCAGGCAGCAATATCCTCATTTCACTTGGATAACAATGATGAATTAGGAGAAGAAGCTATATTAAAGAAAGAGGCTCCACTTAGTCATTATATAATCAAATGGTGTCAACCTATGCAAAAAAAAAAAACAAAAACCCACAAAAACCAAACCCTACAACCCTGATTAGTTGCAAAGAAAACTGGCATCCATCCAAAATCAATCTCCCTTGACATACAAATTCTGGCATCTGACAAGATGGAAGCTCGTTTAATCTGCTTTGCAACTATCCAAAATATGTTTCCACCTTGAACATTTTTGCTTTCTCACTCTCCTGGTGTTTCTAAGAAAGGATGCAATGGGCCTAGGCCTTCTGCTGCGAGCGTGAAAGCTTTACGCCAAAGAACAAACAAGAGAAAATAGACATTAAAGTCCTGTCTGGCGACACCATTAATAAGTTCACAGTCACCATTTCCTTCTTCCTCCCCTGCACCAAGTGTTTCTTCCCAGACAGTGATCCAGACTGCTGATAGCCCTGGCAGGGAGCTTTTACCAGAAATTTTAGCAGGAAATGTTAATTTGCAAGCCTCGGTGTCCTCCCTCGGGGAAGACAGACGTTGTATCTGCACAACCAAACTGGGGACTCAGAGCTCCTCAGACCTGCCTGCAACACGCAAAAGAGAAATTCCTCTGTATCTGTAGCAAAGCTGAATAAAAAAACCAACTGTACTGATTTATTTTCTTTTGCCTTTTCCCCCCAAGCAATGAAATACTAGAAGAATGTCCAAAGCAAACAGAAAATTTCTATTAATGAAATAGCCAATTTAGTGTAGTTTCATGGCTCAGTCTGATTTCTAGGACACAAAACCTAGCTGGAAATGTTTAGGACTAGAATAAAACAAAACTATTGCTATGTGTAAAAATTCTACTGCATTTCTATAAACCAGTTCAATGGTAAAGACAGCCTATGTGAAACAGTGAATGTAACACATACATCACAAATAAATTAGATATCAGGGATAAATAGTTTTCCGGTATAAAGTCTAATGTCTCATGTAAGAGACAGAAAGGAAAAGCCAGACTGACTTTATTAGCAGTTCCAATAAAGCTACAGCAAAACTTCAGGTCACTTGGAGAATTAAAAATAAACCTATAAACTCATCGAAGAACAATGTAGATCAGACTCTTGAGAAGTTTTATTACTCAGATAGATCACCCAATTTCTTTTTCTTCCTCTATGAACTTTGAACATAAGGCTGTAATTACTTACTATAGATGCAGGAGAGAACCATGTTCTTGATTAGGAGAACTTTTATCAATCATGGGAAATTTCATTTGACTTGTTTTATGTGTTTGCATGTTCCTTTGAGCCAGGACAAATGTTCTTACCACATTCACATTTGTGTGGTTAGCAGATTTTTCTGCATCTCTTTTGTCCTCATCCTCCAAAGACAAAACAAATGGTGTGCTGCTAAATGTTGAACTTTGCAATTTTAGTACTACATTGCGACAGGAATATATTTTCACTAACTGTATGAGCTACTACATGTACAGTCTAGGCACCTACCACAGAACACCAAAGTTCTACTTTTTTTCTTCACAGCTTAATTTGAACCAATATGTCGTACTCTGGATGACTTCAGAATCTACTATGAGGTGCATGATTTAATCCAGTTATATTTTGTAATCTAATTTTGCTAAGAACATTCAAATGTATTCCAACAAAACAAACCTTCTGTGAAACAGCAGGAAAGTATTAGAGGTGGCATCAAACAACTACTCCATTAGACATAAATTTCTCACAGTATGTTCCCCACAAAACAGAGTAACAAAATTTGCAGGCCACAATCTGAGGTTGTACCCAGAAATACTTTCCAGATGAAGCAAGCGAGATTTGCAGTGGTTTTGTGATACAATCGACAATTTTCCTGCTGTTGGAAGAGAGATTATCCAGTGCATTTGCTGCATCGATTGTGTCTTCTTGCACACCTCCTTTTCTGAGTTCTATGAGCAATGAAAGCTAAAAAGGACACTTGTACAAGTGTAAGGTCCATCACGGCTCTCTTGTGTCCTTCCTTCTCTGTGCAGCTGGCCCTGAATGCTGAATAGCAGATCACTTGTGAATTATTTTGTCAGACAAATCTAACAAATACATTGCCTACCAAGCGGGTATGACATTTCAGCCTCATGCCCCATCTTTATTCTTAAATAATACACCCTTGCCATTGCTACCCATCTACTCTTTGGGAAGTAAACCATGCCTTGTTTGAACCATAAACTAATAGTACTTAAAGCATTTAAGAGTGATTTATTTATTTTACAAGATAAATATGCCTATATCGGGAATAATATTTTGCTGATACTGTAAACATGGAACTATGGGTGTCTCGACTCATATCCCACATATTACATTTCTACTTCAGACTGAGTTTTCAGACAGAATTTCACAATGTTTATGACAACTTAATAGCTTAACTGATGATTTTGCTTTGCAATTACTTTTTGTATTTTTAGCCCATTCTATTTTTTTTTTAAATCTGCATGGCATAGAGAATTACCAGAACTACCATTTGACTGGCTTGCTATTTTCCTAGAGTAAGAATAATCTGTTGGCTCTGCCAATCAAGAAAAAACACTTATTTCCCCAAGTTCGACTTTGAGAATTTAGTTAACAGCCTTTACAAGCAGAACTATGCAAATCAATGTTTCCCACGTAAGAAGCTTTTCAGAGTCTGCAGCAAGAAACAGCTTCTGATGAGTATAGACCTATTTTTTTACAGTACGTGATAGCATATTTTCTTCCTGAAATGTTCCATTATTTCCAGCACTTCTGTCATACAAGATTATTTTAATTTTCTTTTTAATCTAGTTAGTACTGTTCCGTCACTGCCGTGCCTACCGGTTGTTTTCTCGACGCAACTCTCCTAGTCTCATCTGGAACTCTCCCAGTTTCATCTGGTTGGAAAAACTGTGTCCCTTTGACTGCAAGCCACTGGCAATGGTGACAGCATTCATTTCACTCTCTGTTCTGTCATCTAATGCAAGACTGAACAACTGGAGCCTCAAACTGATTATATCAGCACTCCAGGAGTCAGGGGCAAACATCTGGAATTTGTTTCTTAGAAATAAAATGAATGACATCTTTTCAGAAGTTTTAGCTTGCACCTGTACTTATAAATCTCCATGAGGGCAAGTTATGAATAAATTTAATCAGGAGCAGAAGGCTCTGATTTTGAGCCTTTTGGCTCAACCCCTGTCAAGGGCCCCAGGAAGAAGGTTGGTGCTGAGATGCCCTGGAGGCACAATTTGTTCAGAGCTCTCCTCTTCCACCGGAGGATAAGGAATACGCTACATTAGGCCTCCTGGGGCCCACCATGCTTTCAGTGCACACATCCAGCCAGCCCTGCAGAGCAGGTTGGGTGGCAGAGCGTGCTCTCTTGGTCCCCTCTCCCCGATGATGGAGTGTTCTATCCAGCCTTACCGTCCACACAGGCAACTGGGAGTTTGGTCCAGCTTTGCCACAGGGGAAGTGTAGCCCTGAAGGTTATTTTTGTTGCCTGTACCATCACCAGTGGTTCAAACTTCAGCAGAAGTTGTGAAGAGGAATGGAAAAGAGGACAGGAGGATTTTAAGATGACAGTACTGCAAACGGGGGCGGGGGGCAGAGGTCAAAAGAATCAACCACCACCACTGTTATCTGATGGGAGGGCACAAAGGAACAGGATGAACCTCTGAAAATATGTGGAGGAGGGAACAGGGAATACACAGAGAGGAAGAAGGGCAGGGGAGAAACAAAGAGAGAGAAGCCTCTGCCAATTGTTTGGATGAAGTGTTACCTTTGCCTAGGCACTGAACTCATTGTCTGCAGCTGTCTCCTTTCCTGCTTCTTTCCTGAGCCTCCCTCAGCACAGACAGTGCTTGTTCCAAATCGGAAGGTGACTGATGTGGGTCCTGTGCTATGGGCAGGTCTACACCAGGGACTAGATCAACTTCTTTATTTTCACTTGCGCAGAGTGCAAGATTTTCACTGCAAGGATTTCACTGACTGAAGTGCAAGTTGACCACATCTTATCCAACTTGGCAGTGTTGGAGGATGTCTTGGAGAATGTTCACATTTAAGGACTGGTATGATCTTAATGTGACAATTCCATGGCAAATGCAACCAAACACCTGGAGATTCAAAGCAAATTCCCACAGGTATCTGTGGCTGGGCACTGCATCCAGTTCATTTCTCTATATACTGACTATGGGCCCCATTAGGGATGCGGGATGCTGGAAGAACAGGAACTCTGTATTGGGGAGGGAACTGGTTATATTCCTTTCTGATCATAAAGGAAGATATTCTGAAGGAAACAGCATTTTTGTTTCTGCACAGACCCAAACATGAAGTAGTCAGAAAAGACAAAGAGAACTCAGCATTTCAATGAGGTGAGAGCCCACATGCTCCACTCTCAGTACTTCACACACACAGACGATTTCCAGTTACTGAAAACATCACTGAGACAGTGCAGCAAAACTGAATTTAGGAGAGAAAGGCACCAGGCAAAATGTTCTGGCTATACCTTAATAAGGCCTTTAAAAAAAGAAAGACAAAGTGAACCCCTGCAATGGTGGGCCGGTTCCAGCAACCCTGTTGGTCTGTCTGTCATCAGATGTCCCCTGACTTTTGCACTGCTCTGCAGGGCAACTCCAAACGTTCCGAGTTCTGGGTTTTTTTTACTTTTTCTGGTTTGTTTTGGTTTGGGGTTTGGTGTTGTTTTTTTTGTTTTTTTTAATAAAGGACCTTAGAAGATTCCTTACAAGAACTGCTTTCATGAAATGATCAACTGCTCTTTGCCAAATACACAAGCTCTTGGAGAAAGGAAGAGTAGGATTTGAAGACAGAGTAATGCTATGCTGGGGGGAAACATTTGGAGCTTGACAGACCTACAGAAGAGATAGGGAAGCACAAGACTCAATTACCATAAGGCACAAGCGTGCCCTATTTTTACAAAGGTTGTTCCTTTTTTCCAATAGGTGCTTCCTCTTGCTATGGGTGACAGGAGGCTAATGCGATGATGTTGTTAGTATTACCGACTAAAGCTGTCCCAAAGCTTTGTCTGGAAGAACTGTTGAACTAAGGTCTGTTCTACTCATCACTGGTTATTGTCCAAGTGGAAGTTAATAACCCTGTGGCACTGGCCAAAAACAAGCAAACCAAAAATGTAAGGGGGGGGGATCAGACCCCTGGCAGAGTTTCAGTATGCCTGATCTCGGCAACCAGACTCTCTGCGCTAGCTAGTAGAGGAACTCTTGATGAATGTATTGCTGACAGTTCCTCGGTCTGCAGAATTACAGCACTAGCAGTTTCACTGTCAACAGCTCACAGAATGTTTTGCAATACCTGGTGAAGGTGTTTTCACATATACATCATACAGCACCACATTATAAACTATTTCAGGCTGCTTCAGGAAGCTACTAACATAATTCTGTAAGAAAACACACTCATGAAAAAAAAAAAATCCAAAAACCGTTAAAAAGAATCCAAAAGCAACAAATGCGGGGTTTTATCACCACTCAATATTTAAACTGTCAGCTTTATCCTCTGGGTAAGTAGGCAGCTCTTGTTCACAACTGAACACCTACTTTATTTATTTAGCTATGCTGCATTTAACCTTACATCCTGTCTGCTGGGTGCATCCGGCTCCACAGATCTCCATGCAGCAAAGCTTTAGCATAAGGTGGGGGAGCTACTTTCCACAAGCCAAAAAACAGGAAATTTGATGACATTGTTCAGTGAGCAGACGTCAGCAGAGAGTGATACAAAAGAGTAAACAACTTCCTAGCAGCAGCAGACAAATGGGCCGGAACTACTGGAATCCTGTGATGTCTGGTGTGTTTTGCATGAAAATTACTGTCTCAATGAAATAGGGAGAGATCTTCGTCTAATGCAAATTGGAGCTGCTCCCTGGAAATCTAGGAACTAAACAATTTGGTCTGTTTAAGATCTGGCTCCAAGTTTTTACCTTTGTGATCCTGGAAACATAATTTTTGAGAATTCACGTTGTTCATATTCTAAATATTTTGTAAATGTTCTCATTATTTTAAAACACACAAGAAGTTGATTTCAATCAAAAAGGATAAACTTCAGTGAATATATGTAAGGCAGTGTCAGAAATGCAGGTGCCATTTCATTGTAATCATACTACCATCAGTCTTGCATGTATATATACATTATACATATGTATAATATAGAATATTCTTGTTAAAATACTTTTATATGAAGGAAGCTCAGCACTCTGCCGGTGGAACCAAATAGTAGGTATGACATCTCCCTTTTGGATTTCAGTGTTTGCTTTGTGGAATCTGCTCTCATATTTTCCGGCTATGGGCAAATGTCAAATATGATCCAAAAAAATAACCTCTCAGCTAGGCGTATGATGACTCAAAGCCAGGTTATAGCAGGCAGAAAGGAAATGTAGGGGAAGACATTTTTGCTCTAATCGAATGTCACTCTGCCCATCTCTGTCCAATTTAAAGATCTCTTAACTGCAAGAAGTAATATTTGACCATTGACCACAAATAGGGAGCTTCACTATTGCATCCTAATCAACTGTATCAAGAAAAATGGTATCGTCTGGAAAAACTCTCTTCCCATCTCATCTACTTGTAAAGAGACCACTGAGGCATATAATTTTTCAGGTCCTTTATACTGCCTCTCGAGCTCTGCCTGTCAATGGGATGTAGATAATTCAGTCCTATTCTAAACAAGTTAGTTTTTAAAAGAAACGCTTAACAAACAGACTAGGACCTTGCTGGGGCTTTATGATCTGGGAAAATCTTACAGAAAATACACAGGGATGTTGTGCAGTGGGATGCAATTCAGTAGGTACAATCCCAGGACTCTCCTCTCACCCAGGTATCCCTTCTAGCCAAAATCCAAGCAGAACAAACTCCTAAGATGAAAATTAGCAGCTAAATTTATAGCTGTTCACAAGATTGCTCTATGCTCAGTAACAGAGAGAGAGGGAACAAGAGGAAAGAGCCAGATGCTTCACAGTTTTCCTCGCCAACTCTCCTCTCCTCGGAGACAAAAAATGTAGTATGTAATCCTGGTGAGCAAGACTCACCCATAACCATGTCAATGCTGCAGTCAAATGACAAGGCAAACACACTGGGCCAAACCTATCTGTAATATAACTCCAGTGACTTGAGCAGACTTTGTTCTTCCTAAATCCTGACAAGTAGCTGTAGGCTAACAAATGGCTAGACAAAAATAAACAAAACCACACACCCAAAAAGCAACAAATGCCTACAAAAACCCGTAGGTCTAAAAAAAAAAAAAAACCCCAAACCAAAACTGCTTCTCATTCCTCACTCTACCTACCTCAGAATTTTCCTGGTTCCAATTAATTTGTCATTTCAGCAGAGTATGAGTTTGCACCAGTTCTGTCATTCTTCCCTGACTCCTCAGTTTGAATGTAAAAAGTAAGGGTTTAGAAAACAAACTCCTGTCTAAAGCTGATCATTCTCAATCCTCTATCATTGGTTATATGACAGAATTAAAAATATATACATCACTAGCAAAACTTCCAAGAATAAGCAAATCCATCTGGAGGAACTCCAAAGTATTTATCAGAGAATGATATTCACCTGGCTGTGCCAAAAACGTCAAGAAGTTATTCTTGTCAGAAGACAGGCTTTCTGCAAAACCCCCATGGCTTCAGGATGAAAACATTATTTTATTACAACTCCCTTTTCAAACTTTCTTTCCAGTAAGGCTTATGGCCAATACATGGATAGGAAAGAGACCTTGCTCTGACCTGCAGCAACAGCAACGATGGTGGTGTGACACGACCGAAGTGGAGATACATGACTATGCAAGTCTGTCATCTCCATGGCGCACTTATTTAGGGCCTTCCATTGTTAAGTTCTGATTTATATCAATCGAGGTGAACATGGTGACCGAAGGCAGACAGCACGTGGTTTTAAATATAAATGAAACTATGGAATCCTATTGTGTGCAAGCACAGAAGCGGGGACAGCATAGGAAGGGTGGGTGGCTGTGCTGAGCAATCTGCTGATAGAGGTTACTATCTCTTCTTGATAGGGTCTGGCAAAAAGGATAGTAACTTCTACAGGATTTCCCTCCCACTTTTCAATGGCCTGAGGCCTCAGACTAGCAGGTATTACATAAAATGCAAAATGTTTTCCAGTTATCTCTACAATGCCATACGACTGAGATTGATTTTGCAAGCCAGGCCACCGTTTCCTGCTTCTTCCCGTGCAGCTAACAGAGAAATCCTTTTAACTTTCTGTGTTTGGAATATCTGTCATTATCAGTTGGGTTCAATTAAATTTTTACATATGATTTTGTGTCATGGAAGTATATTTTCAAATTTTACTTCTGCAGTGCAATGTAAAAGCACCTTCTAATCAGATTAAATGACTAATAAAAACCTAGCCTAGGTTTACAGGGGAGTTAACTTGGAGGCCACTAACTATGGTATTTCCTATATTTTACACCTATTTTGGGGTCACTTTACAATAAATTAGCAAATTTATTTTTATTTTTATTTTCAGAAAACTGAAATGTTTTCTGATATAAAAAGAGTGCTTGTCAGGAAAAACGAGAGCTCCAAGGGTTTGATGCACCTACCATTTTCCCATCCACAAAGGGGAATGTGTTTCTTACGGGATCACTGCACAGTGGTAAGCTTTGTTTCTGTAGAGATTTTGACATATGGCTAAAGTTAGACCTTAAATTAGAATATTCCTCTTTGAATTGAGAAATGATCTTTCTGTGCAAATGAATAGTGTATTCAGTGTGAATAAAGCTTCTGCTATTGCACAGTTCATCTTATCTACTGATGTCATTTCCTCTTAGTTGCTTCTGTAATATTAATAATCACCATATAGCCAAAGAGGTCATATACTAGGAATGTATACTTTAAAATTCTTCAACATCGCAGAAGAGCTTGAACAAAAAAAATCTATGTTTCTGGCTAGATGGACACACTGAATGACTTGCAAGGAGATGAAGTTACATCATTTAAAGGTGGGGATAAAGAAACCTGTCTACTTAGGGGAAAAAGACTCCAGATTGCAAGAGAAATGCAAGAGTTGAACAGAGAAAGGAAAATTGCTAATGAACAGTGAACCTAACCTTCCTCAATAAGCAAAAAAGGGTCATAAACAAAGTAATCATGCTGATAAAACCAAAGGATCACACAAAAATCATGAAGATTTGATTTACGGGTTCAGGACATTTCTGATGCAATTCTTGATAAGATAATTCTTGTTCTAAAAGGACTTTCAGTTGCAGCTTCTTTTTTCCTGAACACAGCAGAAGCTTCCTGAACACAACATTTTCAGCAGTCAGTTCCTAGGGATCTCTACTTACCTACCCAGCTGAAGAGCAGAAGAAAGAAAAAATGCAGGTGCAGAAAGGAGACTGGTATCTTTTAAGGGAACTGCCTGGTACGAGCTTCTCAGAAAATCTCAGACTAGAAAGTTGGGGTATCATTTTTGTGGTGAGTGCTCTGCTTGGCAGGACTGTGGCTACCTCCAGGTGTTGCGAAGAATTTCAGCTCTTTGTACATAAACAGGAGCAAAAGAGGAAAATGAACCTCTACCACATACGTCGAGGGAAATAAAGGCCCAGGTCCATCCTGCCTCGTCTTAGTCACATAACCAAGATGGCAGCATTAAAAAGCTGGAAAGCCTAGTCACCCCTCTAATTCATGGACAAATGCAGGAACCTGTGTTTCAGATACAACGGAGCTCAGGAGACAGAAGAGCTCACAGGACTGTCTGCCTTAGAACAGACCAGAGCTGCTGGCAGTACAGTGGGAGTTTGGAGGATCTGCCCCTTCTCACTGACTCAACTCTCACCTCTCGAGCTTTAAGAGGACACTCATGCTGGCATACCACGGGAAATCCGTAAGTGCATTTGAAAAATGAAGTTTATGTTTAAAAAAGAGAATTAAGACATTCTTTTAACATCTTTGATTTAGAAAAGCCTTTCATGCCACCATATATCATTTTGAATGAAGCATTTTTCTCCTTGGAAAAAAATGAAAATTACTTTCTAGTAAAAAGCAATTGTTTCTACACAGAAATTCAAAAAACTGGATAAAATCCTACATTTAAAAAAAAAGTAAATTTAAGGAGGAGACAAGTTCTAGGGCACATTGGAGTGAAGAGACATTAAGAGCTGAAAACTTAGCTCTCAAGAAATGGTGTCAGAGCACAGTAGCTGGGAGCTTTCAAGATGGGCTGACAAAAACTATGAGTAAGATCTAGTTAAAGACAGCAGTGACTCCTCAGAATATTATAGAAGAAACAATATCTCACAAATATGTTCGTTTGTTTGGTTTTTTCCAGCGTGAATATAGATCTATGACATAGACACTCTGCTCTTTATGTATTGAATATCATTCTTTTAAGTATTTCAGAGCATGGAAATACTGTTCTGGGAGTGATTAAAATACTGATTTTTACAAGGTCTTTAAACCAAATAATTTTGGATAGAATTTTCTTCCTCATACTACTTTGGCTTTATGTTCTCTCCAGAATGTTCTCCCTTTTTTCTTCACTTGTAAGTACCAATGTTACCAGGTGTAGAATCTCTTTAAGGGATCTCAGAATAGTTGATCTTTCTGTCAAAGCCAGAGTTGTAGTTCCTAGCATCATGTGACTGCATGAGATCTGGGTTTTCCTGGCAAAAAGGTTACTTCTGCCTCTTGCATTTGCAGAAAAAAAAGCTTGAATCCTAAATGTTCAAGCACTAGAATGTCAGCAGAGAGAACCAAAATGTGCCGTTATTTAAAATAAACATTAATTTCTCAAGCTTAGTGCATTTTTATTTTTTTTTTGTCTGTAATAGTGACTTTTAATCTCCTGGAGCTGGCAGTACTGCATCAGTGCAGCAGGAACAGGTCACAACTGCTGCAGGACTTTGATCTGAGCAAGAAAGGCATTAAGTGCTAAGCAAAACAGGGTGAAAGGGCAAGGATCAGCCTGATGAAGTCTAGTGCCCAAAGTCAGACTCTGGATCAATATTCAGCCAGCTGTCTTCAGCACCCAATTCCCAAACACAGACTGCCACTTTTTGAAGGAGACATGCGATAGGAAAACCAGCATTTGGATTATCCACGTCTAATAGTCCAGGACAGACAAAAGCAATCTGGGCTACCATTTATCTCAAATAAAGGCCAAAGATGGAAAGAGCTGGTTCCACTCCACGCCCTAGTAGAGCAGCAAACACGGATACAGGGTAAGGCAGAACAAAATGTAGGCAGAGACAAGAGATCACCCTGCACAGGGCCAGAAGTCAGACAGTAATTTACACTACAAGAAAAGCTTATACTTTCACAGGGCAGAACATAAAATCACAGAGGTAGAAGGCATCTCCAGAGGTTATCTAGATCATCCTCTATCCCAAGGCAGGATTAATATAGTTATGTCACCCTTAACACACATTTGCCTAAGCTTCTCTTAAGCTCCATGACTCTCTCAGCAACCTACTGAATTCCTTCACTGTCCTCTATGTTTGGAGGTTTTTCCAACTTATCAGACTTCAATATTTTCTATAATTAAGGCCGAACATAGTATTTCTTGCCCTATTCACCATGGAAATTAAAAAAATATCACTCCCTCCCACTTTGTAGCAGCCTTTTCCAGATTTGAAGGCTGGTTAGTTTGTAGAAGTAAAGGACTTGTTATTTTCCGTTAAGTCAAAGCATTTAAAACCAATTTTAAAAAGCCACCAAAAAAAAAGTTGTCAACACTGTTATGGTAGCTGTATAGGGTGCAACTTGTGAGCAGTAGCTAAAAATATTTTGAGCACAACTTATGGGGGGGATTGCAGAGGGATGCAGGTACACACAGATAAGCAGCTGGACACAGTGTATCTGAGTAGGATGATCCTTACCAGTTAAATCTCAATTTCTAGGAAATGCCTAGAAAGAGGACAGGCACTGACTTCCATGGAAACTATTCTGTTGAAAACCAAGGCCCCGCGTCTCCACTAAGAAAGGACTGTGCCCAGGACAACAAACAAACATATCTTATTAAAACCAAGAGAATTTTAAGTTAAGCTTGTGCTTAAGTGCTTGCTGAATCATGGTTTGGTGTTGTACACAAGGAAGTTTATAATACACATTCATTTTCAATCAGACAACCTAGACATTAAAGGAATTACATCTTGCTCTTAGGATTGCACTTGGACTGATTTTGTCAGTCCCCAAAGAGAGAATTTCACTGTTTATTACAACAGCTGGGATTAACTATGTACTCTAGTAACTAACGACACTAGACATCCTAGCAGGAGGTAACTGTATAATTACATTTCTCATAGATATTTCTGAATGAAATACAAATCTCAGTTAGCGCTTATTGACATATCCAGAGCACATAAATTCATAAAAGAAGTTTTCATAGATTTATGAAAGGAAAGAGAAAAGCTTACTGGAAAACAACAGACTGGCCACACTTATCTTACTTAATTTGAATGAGGCTCTGGCAGACCAGAAAGTATAAAGGAAATAGTTGTGTAATGCCTAATGACTGCTTAGAATGGAAAAATGTTTCTTCTTTTATCTTGGCTTGTTATAAGGGGATGGGTCAGAGTACAACACAGCTTAAATAGGAAATTATGCCTATGATCAACTGAAGTTTTTAAAAGCTGTGTGCACATATTGTACAGTACCAGGTTAGCTTTGAACCATGTTGAAAATAGAACGATTTCTATTTGCTAGGAAGTTGTGGGTTTGACTTTATAGCACATAAGCAATAAATTTACTTTCTTGTAACTAAGCCAAGGAGGACAGAGTAAGTATGCTCATGAGACTAGGAAATAAATGCAGCTACATCTATTTCATACTGATAAATCCATATCCCATCTCTTTGTTCTCTGACTCTCCATACATTAACCAGCTATTGCAAATTACCAGGAAAGTGTTATTACCGTATACTTCCAAAGCTTCCCATTTTCGTATATCTCAGCTTCTGAAAGGTACTAGCATTGGAGCACGCCACGGAGGCTGTGAACAAGGTCTGTGTTTCACCAAGTGGAATTTAAGTGGAGAAGGCTCTCCTCTCTCTTACAGTCACTTCAGCATGTCACCTCAAATGAACCAGGTCAAGGCACTGGGAGAGGTTTCTGTTCTGAGCTTTGCCTTGGGTCTCGGCCCCGCTCAGGAGATGCAAGACATGCACTGATCCTCAGCACAGCTTCTCGGAGCGTTGCAGTGGATGCATTCCAACAGATGCAACAGAAACAAAAAGGTAAACGTAGACCTGGCCTAAACAAGTGCAGCTCTCACAGTCCTGTCTCTGAGCGGTCCCAGCAGGAATCTATGTTCTATACCATATAAATAGGCTTTGAGGTTTTAGAAACAATATGTTCATTTTTCCATTGTGATATTATGCCTTATATTGCATGTGCCAGACATAAAAGGTTAACATATATCAAGATTTTTACAATTTCATGCCAAGAAAAACAACCTCTGGTACTTTTGGTCTTGGATCTTGCATTTCTTGTTCATTTAACTTCATGTCTTCTGAGGCAAAGGTACCCCTAGTGCACCAACAGTTTATTGCTGTTACCATCACCCAAACAGATCTTATTAACGGGCACTAGAATATTACATCAATGAATATGAGTATTGGTAGTATTAAAAATGCCCCAGGTGAGGATCTGACCCTTTTGATTATTATTTAAGAAGTTGCACTTTTCACAGCTGCAACTGCTTGAACCACATTACATTGCTAACAGCTTTCTAAATGTATTGTACAACTAAAACCTCAAGACTCCCTAATAGATGATATTAAAATCACAGTCCTTAAAAACAAGAAAAGCAATAAATGCAATGCACAGGTTTAGCACCAATCTCATCATCTGTTCACACTGGACATCTATCAAGTCACTGCTCGTTATTCCACTGCTTTTGCAATTATTAATCCCAAGAATCCAAATTCATTTTAACATGCATGACTAGGTTTTGATACTTGAGCTCCTGCTGTGTAACACCTTACTCCTTGAAAAGTCTGGGCAAAATAAAAACGTTGGCAATCTGATTTAAACTTAGACCAAATGTGGGAAGAGTAATTTTGAGTGCAACTGTAGTAAAAATCCTTCACACGTAACACTACACTCCCCCCAGCATTTCTAACAGATACGAATGAGCAGTCAGCAAATAACCTATTTGACATCCAGATCTTCAGGAAAGCGTAATCAGCTGTCACTGCAGCGGGCTCCAGTGAGCTGCATGGATTTACACCAGCAAGAGGCCACACTTACAATACAATTTCCAGTAACCGTGCGAATGAGCTGGGTTTTTTTTCTCTTTTTAAACTCTACACATGACTTAGCAATTACATTTGCTGAAGTGCTCCCAGACCAGCAGGCTGCAGTTCCATTGGGTTAGGACTCTGTGCAAACCTACAGCAGAGCCCGCGTTGCAAAGCGCTCACTCAGCGGGGTCCCTGGGCACGTGTGAGATCTGGGAGTCCCCTGGCAGCATCTAAATCCCCCATCTGATTGCAACGAGTCCAGTGGTGATACTGCCCTTCCTGCTGGGAGAAACACAGCAGCTCAGGAGGAGAGTGGGGAGGAGTTGCTGAGGCCTGGAATCTCTCAGGGAGGTAAAACAATGTGAGGAGTTAAGTCTAACCAACTTTTTACAGATGACAATCCCTACAGAAATAGGGTTGCGGGCCAAAACAGCTCCAGGACAGAATAGCAGCAACCAAGTTTGGGTCTTCATTCCAACATTTTCTGGACATCTTTTTGGGCCCCAGGGCTTTATTGCAGGTACCAAAGGTCTAAGGCTGGCCTGGAGTTAATGCATCCCTTCCCAATTCAGCATATTCTCCACCTGGATATTGTTCCTGTGACAGATGAAATCCATCCCTTTCTTTTGTTGTTTGTCCTCAGACAACAAAGAAATCTGACAAAGGGTCAAAATGTATCAACTCTGTTGCCAGCTAACAATTCCTTATCGCCATTACTCATTTATACTGTTTATGTTTTCCTATTGCCATAGTAACAACACAGGCAGCTAAAAAGAGCTTGCATGAAATAAATCAATGGAGTCCGCAGACCTGAAAGCTGCTCAATTAAACAACAGTTCATATCGAGGGGAGGAGGTGAGGGACAAAACCTGCAACACATTAAATAATGGACAGGTTTTTATCACTCACATGCTAGTAACTGGCAAACATAGTGTCTAAAGAAAACTGGCTAGTATAAAAATCTAATAGGGAATATAATAAAAGGAGGAAGACTTGAATGAGATGGTTGTGATTATTCATTATTGTAACATATTAATTGTTGATATTACATTCAAAAATTTGGCCTATACCCCAATGACTCTGCAGTCCATGAGGCACAGCCCTCAATTCTTCCTTACACTAGTGTCCTTTTTTTATATGACCAGCTTCACTGCATGAGATGCAAGACTTGCACAATCAAAACTTTACATGATAGACAACACATATTCAGAACAAAATTCTATTAATGGTGATCTGCAAAATGCTTTAGGGAGAGCATGGAGGGGGGGACATTGTATAAAGGACATCCAGGCAAGTTTTATTCAGTTTGTTTTAGACTTTTTAACCTGCTCTCCCTGGTTTTCCCTCTTCCCAAAATAGCAAGCTTTACTACAATTCTCAAAATATATTTACTGTTAGTCTTTGTACTTTAATTAAGTACATCAGAATACTGATACACTAACAAAGATGCCCAGAAAGAGAACTTTTAAGATACACAGACATTTTAATCTAAACACAGGTGTTTAGTGCCATTTGAGATGACCTGGTATCTCCCACATGGCCTTCCCTGGTGGTCCAGAAGGTTTTTTGTAGGTCACGTGTTATGTACACTGTGTGGCAACCCAGGAGGATCATCTGAGATACTGCAGGGCATCACAGTGGGTGCACACCAGGCGTCTACATTTATGCAATGGAGTGAGTCCCCAAGTGCCTCCACAGTTAAGCAGCATCTAACCAAGTGGTTTAAGGATCACAGTCTTACATGAGGAGACCTAAACCAAGTCTCACTTTGCTGGATTTGGCTCCTTCTAACAATCTGTACCACTGTTATTGCAATAGGAAAGCCCCAAGTTCCTTTTCAGCTTTGTTCTCCCATCAGCTCCACTGTTCGTGCTTATTTGTACTGCCGGTATATCCAAAAGCCCTTTTCATAGGCTGGGATGCTGTTATGCTGTATTAACAAAACACGATGGGCAACATCTTACGGATCAAGTACGTGACATGGAGCAAACGATAGAAACGGAGGGATGGGTGTAAGGCAAGGAAACAACACTGCCATAGTGGAAGGCAGTGCTTTCAACAGACCAGAGACACAGCCATAATTAACTGGATCTAGCATGGCTGCTTCTGACACTGCATCTGTCAGCAGCACCGGCAAGCTTTTCAGAACAGTAAATAAGGGCAAACAATATCCAGTGACAGATGGACCTGGATTTTTAATGTGAAATGTGTCCTTCATTCTGCCCTTTTCCTAATTTCACAGTGTAAGCCTGGCTATGAACAAATTTGCAAAAAGAAGACTGGAAGGGTACATGACTGCTCTCTATGAAAATGCTGGACCAGAAAAAGAGCAAGCAGAGAAAAGAACTACTTCAGCTAAAGGAAAACTTTGGCACAAAAAGAAGTAGGTATTGACTCACCATAAGTAAGTTTAGGCTTGAAATAAGGAGGATTAGAAACCCTCAGAAGAGGAAGGATCTGGAGCAACCTTCTAATAGGAACAGAGAAAGGCTGAAAAGTAATTAGCTTTGAGACAGTACAGGATGCATTTCTGAAAGACATTTAATGCAGTGGCTGCCCATAATAGCAGAGGACTGACCTTCATGACCCAGGTCATCCCTCCTACCCCAGTAACTGCTATGTCCCCAGAAGACAGAAAAGGCCAAACCCCTCTTTGTTCAAAGTCCCTCTGCCTATATGCTTGTTTTGTGCTTAATCCATTGCCACAGTAGCCAGTGGAACAGTGAACAAGTGGTATGGAAAAAATTGTTAGTCCAAGAAAATGCATTAAGCAAAAATAGAATAAGTCAGGATATCAAAACCCCAAATGTGTTATATTTGAAATTCAAATTTTTCAATCTTCCATCCCCAACTCCAAAGCAGAAAAATGCAAAAGTGATTGGGGAATCGAATCTTCTGGTTTTATGTTTGGCATTAAACAGGTCATAAAAATTATTGACTTTGGCTCTTTATGCCTTTAATACATTAAAAATAATTACAACCATGCCCCAACTGAAAATTAATCTCAGAAGCCACCATGTGAATTTAGGGTTTTGAAGAAAAGCAACCGCTCAGCAGCACACAGAGCTCATCCCAGAGAAGAGAGGGCAGCCTGCACAGCCGTGTGATTGCCAGTGCATCATACAACACAGGCTTATGTAGTCCTCTGGCCAAGGTTAAAATCTTTCATTACTACAATTACCTCCACAGTGAGTTAATCCTGGAAACTACAAGAGAGTTGCATAAATTCTAAAGAAAAAAGGGAAGGAAGAAGGTGTGATTGTTTTCCAGTCAGCTGGGAGGAAAAGTGGTCCCAGCGACACCACACGCAGCATAAAGAAAAGCTGAATTCTCTTCAAGAAGTGCATTTACAGCATTACATAAATGCTCCACTCGTTCCTGCTCCATATAGAGTTCCCAAATGTCCTGAAGGGGAAATGGCACTGAGTCAAGCATTGAGACAAAACTTCAGAAATGACCTCCAGTTCTGGGTGCCTCCCATTTTGAGAACCTCGGGTGACACTCCTACAGCTGATATTCAGAAGGGCTGTAAATTCACTGTTTATTTCCTTACCTGGCCAGGCAGCGTGATTCTCAATTTTGCTGCTCCTCACGCATGGCATTGCACATTCAGTAAGAGTCTGTTAGATCTCTGGCAAAGTTAAGCAAAACTCGGAGACCTCGAGTTCCCTTTCTCCATGCCAACGTAGAAGAGGCTGCCTTACTTTACATCTGCCCAACTCAGCTCGCTCTCCTTAACGCTGCAATGACTAAAGGCAAAATTTATCTCAATGAAAGATTCCACAGAAACCAAAGAATTTGGCATCAGCTTTCAGCACAAGAAGCTTCATTTTTTTCTGTTTATGAGTTCTGTAAAGCCCAATAGAAAGTCAGCTTCCGAATTCCTGTAAAGGTACCCACATGACATTTCAAAGCTAAAACAGGCACACAGTCTTTGGTGCAGTCAGCATGCTGAGTGAGAATGGGATAATTCAGCACCCGTATAAACCTTAAAGTATTTCTAGGTAAAAATAAAAATCATTAATGTTTAAGTCCCTCTTCAAAATCACCTCACCCACCCTGGAGGTAATGCCACATGAAAGTCTTATCTTATTCCCTCTTAATATTTCATTCAAAGTGTCTAACTGCAGGTTTAGAAACATCTTCCAGTTTTGAAAATTGTAGTAATTACTTTCAACTGAGATCGTATATAGTAATCTGCTTGTTACCTCTTTGTTACAGTGTCCCACTGTGAACACATCAGCCCCATTGAGGTATTGCGTCTCTCCTTCCCATTTCAGGCATCTGCAATTTTATCAGCTTTTGAAAGAGAAGTTGGGCTGGGTTTTGGTAGTGAAGCAGAAGAGAAACTGACTTTCAAGGACTCCCAGTGTGAAAATATTTGCAACTTTTTGTTGGTAAAAGTCTAGTCAGGGATGTGGCTGTTTAAGGTCTTCAAAAGGTGCAGTTACAAAACCTCTCTGTTCATTTAAAGGGTTCTTGTGTTCTTTTCAAATAGCTCTTCAGATGGTTCAATATCTGGACCATAAAGCAGGTAAGATACAATCTACTTGGCAAGAATACCCATCGATGCTATTTCTTTTTTGTAAGTACATTGCTATGATCACATTAACCTTATCAAACAGTGTTACCAGATCAAAGGTGTAGATTTGCTCATAGCACAAAACTACCTATGTCTCGTTTCACTATGGAGCAAAGATGTCAGTATTACTAAGTGGTGTAAACATTCTTCTTCACTTGTCAAGCAAGGCTAAAGGGGGATCCCCATGGCATTGAGTCACTTAGACTATGGCCAATTAAGAGAGGAACCTTTCTGTTCCTCCTCTTTAGTTTCTGGCTGCAGGCGCTTTGAAGCTGAAGCCTCTGGAGGCCCAGAAGCAGCATCCATCTCCATGGGCCCATGGCAGCTACCAGTGTCTCCGGGGGCCACTTTCAGCCCCACAGTTCACAGCCCTGGACCTCTGTCTGTCCCCTCCTTCTGGAGGGATGCAAGTCCCAATGACGGGTGCACTCAGGCTCCAACTACCTTCCCTTAGCTCTGTAATCCACCTCAACATCCCCCAGTTACTTGCGTTGACTCATTCTTTTGTTCTTCTTGGAAAAATGATTGCCTACAAACTCCTCACAACTGGAGGAGCTCACAACTTCCCATTTGGCAGAAAAGCAAAGCGGCTTTCTGGCACAGGTATCAGTAGTGCTGTGCTCTCCGTCTGCCTGGAGTTTTGAGCAACCCAGCCTCTCCAGTGACTTCAGTCAAAATAAGTCTGCCCAGTTAGCTTCGGCCTCTCCTGTCCTACTTCACAAGAGACTCTCCCCAGCCTAAAGCAGCACGCCATTCAAATGGCAAGTCCCTTCAGGAGAAAAAACAGGTTTTCCAGTCTAAGGCTGAAAACTAATTTAGAGAAGAACATAAAAATTCCTTCTCTTGCAGCATAAGGCACAAACCACGCTCAGGTGCAAGGAAAACTTCATGTGCTTCACAACTCTTCTTTTTTGGCCATGAACATGCGTCCAATTAATGGTCTCCGGCAAAATACAACTTGAATACCATGATGCAGTTTTACAAAAATTATTATGTTATTGTCTGGCAAAGCCTTTTACTGAGTGTTAGATTATTTTTAATGAGTAGGGAACAAGGGGGAGTTTGCTACTGCATTTTACTTTGAAAGACATTTTTCTTAACACAGTGGTACATTTAATTGGCAGACAGCACTCAGTGCAAATGAGTGCACACAGCGTACACCTGTCCCACTAGCAACTGCACTTATCCCAGTGCATAAGGTCATAAGTTTCCAGAAAAAAAGGGCACAAGCAGGGCAGGAAGGAGACAGTCATAAGACATAGGGCCCAGCCCTGAAACAGTAAGATCCATAGCCTGGTGAGGTCTGCCAAGAACGGGAAAGCAATAGGTAACAGATCACAAAGTGGCGCAGGGGTGGGGAGGGGAAGCTTTGGACCGGTTCCTTTCTAACCCAGTCACAACCGAAGCAAAGTCCATGCTGCCAGGCCAGGGGAGCAACGGGAGGAGTCTGACGCTACCGCGAGGCAAGTCTGGAGCTCAAACATCCACGGACCTTGGAACTACTTGCAAAATCCTTTAGTGCTGTGAACTCTATTTACCATACTGAGAAGCATGGTCTTTGAACCCGTTCACACCTTGTCTAGCCTTCCTGCAATCGGTGCCAGGACTGACTTGCCATCGTAGATGTGTGTCCATGCCCACAGTGTGAAACAGTGCATCTGCTAGCACAGATGTCTCCCTTCCCCTCCCACTGCCTGAGCTGTTTCAACTCAGCTTTGAGTTGTTCACACTAGGACACAACAAATACACAAACCCAAACTTTCCCTTGAAGGAGATGACTTTTTCTGAGGAGATCCAAGAGTATGAAACAGAGGGAATCAATGCTGTGAAGGACCAGGCCTTTCACAGAGCAGGCAGGAGCAGACAGACCTGGAGGGCTCCTGTGCCTGCTCCCACAGACCTTGCCCTCCGCAGGGCAGGTGAAGGTTAGGCTCCGCTGTAGAACAGGGAAAATTCAGGCACTGTGCTCTGGGGTAGGACAGTTCACAGGGAGATGATGAGGAGATGTGTCAGGAGAGCTCGGTCAGCAGTGTCAGGGCAGAGGAGGAAGCAAGCACTCCTCCTGCCCACTGCTGTACTTTTGTTTCCTCTTTTCCTCACTGTCTGCCTTTTCTCTCCTCACTGCCTCATTTTTCAGTGTTTTCCCTCTTTTCATTTTTTCCTCCCTCACTCTCATAGTCTTATCTCCCCCTGCACTTCCAGCCCTGTTAATTCATTCCCCTTCTCAAACTTCCACTTGTTCTCTTGTTTCCATCAAGCAGAGATGCGTGGAGGCCCTAGCCAGACCAGTATTGCCCTCAGCAGCCAGTGGCACAGGGCTGTGAGCCTGTCCTAAGGCTGCTCACAGCTTGGTGCCACCGAAGTCCCCAAGGCGAGGGAGACAGAGCAGCATCTGCCTGTGCCCGCATGGGGGAAGCGGATGCTCTCCTGTAAACCTGCTGCATTGCACTATTGTAATGTTTTGCCTGCCTTTGTTTCAGAGCTCCATCACTACAGCCAGGGATCACCCTCGGTCACCCCTCCCCTCCTTCCTGGGGATTTTTGGGACTCCGGGCAGGGCCCAGCTGAGTCCAGGCAGGAGGATCTACCACAGTCATGTAGGGATTTCTCTTTCTGGTGGATCCTGCTTCCTCCTCCTGACCCACGTCCAGTGACGCTGGCAGATACGTCAGAGATCTGTCATGCCCTTCAGCGTGGCTGCCCTGCAGCTCGTAATCCCTATCCCTGACAGCACACAAAGCCTCCATCGTCAGCAGCAGCCCCTGTGCCAGTTTAGCAGCATGTACAGACTGATGTAAAACTTATGGTCTCTACATCAGTAGCCACAGTGGACTGTGATGTCCTTAAGCTATAAAAGACCACAATATTTGTGCCCTCTTTAAGCTCAAAACTGAAATCTTCCCAAGAAAAATGCTTCACGGCTCATTATCAAGACCAAGGTCTGTTTTGTGGAAAAGACTATTTTTTATTTATTTTCAGACAACACTAAAATCCTGAAAGACTTGGCTCCGAAGAAGTCTCCCTCTGGGAAACACAACCTCTGGATATGGCAGAACATAGACTTTTCCAGTTTCCTCCATTAAGTACAAGGCATCTGCCCCGCTGGACATCAAAGAAAGCCATGGGGACAACGGGAATCTTTCCACTGGCAGAAAATGGCACACAGCATATAAACAACATGCAGACTACGATGGGAGCTGGCCTGCTGTGGCTATGTGTGCTATCCATGACTCCCATACATGGCTGTGTGCTATCTTCATGGTGATTTTGTTACCTTTGCCTCACTTGTATGGATTTATTTAGAAAATTCTATAAAGCAATAACTAACTAACTATCTAAGGGACCTGAAGAAAACTGCACACAGAATGCCTCATTTACACCACATATTTGTGCTGTCTACTGTATATGACTTCTTGTTAAACCATAGAGATTCTGCAGACTTCTGCTCTGATATTTAATTTGTCCGACAGTGGCTGTTTTGTTGACCTCTGGGGCTCCCTGCAAAGCCTGTTTTCCCAGACTCTCAGAGGGGTGGACTGAGCTGGCTTGAATGAGGAGTGTCACATTTACTGCGGGCTGGGAAAAGATGAGGGCTTTGCTTAGTGCTGACATGTGTCAACTTTAAACCTGTAATAAGTGCATTTTTAGAAACAGAATTGTCTGCATGCTTTTGTCTGGAGCTGACTGCGTTGTGTCGCCTGGACGGAGGAGGCACAAGAAGATTGTGAGGTCACATAAAACTGGATTATGATAGTGAATCAATGGGGCTTTAGAAGTAAGCTAATTAGAAAGTAAGAATCTGTATGTACACACATCTTGCTAACTGGTGAATATGTGAAAGAAAGGATTGAGAAAATACATGGCAGCTAAACAGGACTTGAGACAGAAAGACCCTTCCCCTCAAGGACAAGAAAGGATAAAAGTGGCAGATATGGTTGATAAGAGAAGACCCATCCCACTGTGCTGCAGATGTCCTTCACATGAACAGTGTGGTTGGGCTCATCTGAAGTTCAGGAGAGCTGACAGACCTCAGTCACCTCAGACCCCAAGAGCAGCCACCATCATGGCAAGAGCTCTCAGAAATCTGTGTGATTTCAGCTGCAGTTCCCATGAGAGGATGCTGCCCCATTGAGCAGATGAGATTTCACATTGGTAAGGGATAACTTTTGAGCTAGGGATCCATCACAAGCTCCAGAGAGCCACTGGCACCGTGAATTCCTGAGTGGAACATGCCGACCAATTAAAGACAAAGAGGAAAAGGATTATATCTCTGCACAAATATCCCAGCCAGGGAGCTCCACCCAGATTTCTCTGAGTCTTCTGACATCCATGGCGTTTATCCCCTGGCTTTGGCTTTTTCCACAAGGCTACCAAATTCACCCCTCAGACAGACATTGCCTTTGAAATGGCGTACAATAAACTGTGTAATATTGTCCTTCCTCAATAAAAAAATGAAAAAGAAGGGCAAGAGATCCTTAAAACACAGTATTAGACCTTAAAAAAAAATATTCAATGCTATAAAGGGAGGCTTCTTAGCATATAGAGCAGCTCTAATAGTATGTTCCTATACACAACAAAACCTGAAGAACAGGTGAAAAAAAACAGAGCTAACATGCAGTATAATTAAGCAACAGTAAAATTTAGCACTGGTGAAAGCAGTAAAAACTTTAAATTGACATCCAAGACTAAGTAGCTGAAGTTACCTCCCTCACTGGAGTCAAAGCATACAGTCACAGGACTCATATTGCAATAACAAGAATTGTCCCAAGAGGAGATGCAGACTCCTGGCTTTGTACCATTCATAACCCACTTGTGCAGTATTCTTATGGTTTACAGCGTCAGCCGAGACCCAGGAGTATGCTCACCCCAGGGACCATCTGTTATCCTCTGCACAACAACCACTATTAACTCATTGTCACTGGGAAATCGTTTACTTAATAATACATTGGGTTGGCTGTTCTTCCTGCAGAAGAAAGCTGTTCCATAAACATAAGGACGTATTTCCAAACCTCCACCTTCAACACTTGCTTCTCTGCCTATTCCAAATTCTTCATTTTTAAAATCTCTTCTTGTGATACAGACTTTTGTAAAGAAACAGTTTATTCAATAGTTAGTTTGTGGTCTTGAATAGCCCTGATTAATAAAAAGATCAGATTAGTGTTTCCCGAACTACTTCTCAAAGCATAGGAGGAAAATAAAAACGTACCCATGCTATTCTAATGACTGGGTAGACCTGCTTTCATTTTAATGGCAGTTTTACTCCCCACCCTCCTCCCCATAAGGTTATTTACTATATGTTTGTTACAGATTGGGGTCCTTGATCCTGCAAGCACTTGGGCACCAAGTAGCACACTTTATCTCAGCAGGACTCACTCAGAGATACAAGTCTGCAGAAATCAGGGCGATAGCTATATTTCTGAATGCCACTGGAGTATAAAGACTGCAAAACCAAAAAGACAGAGTGTTAACAAAACCTCGGGGTAGAGCAGCTCCCTGGCTGTTGACTCAACTGATCATAAATGATGCAATCGTGACATTTCCATTACTTTACAGCAGCACTTATAACTGGAAGGACATAGTGGCAAAACCAGATATAACGTAAGCCATGCTCCTCAGCACCCCTTTAGAAAACAAAACAAAGCCAAATAAACAATTCGAGACAAAATAATAATCTGAGCTGACTTTGCAGTATTTGACTTGCTTTCAAAACCATTTTGTGTTTTTAGAAAATACTGCGGGTTCTGTACTCTCTGTGGTATTTCCAGCGGACACAGCTCTTCCTGTGGTATTAGACCTGGCACTACCACAAGAACTTTGCCCCTGATTGTCTCAATGAAAACACCACAAAAAGGAACACTTTCCATGACTGGCTGAAAACATCTAAAATATACATATGCCCAGGGATGCATTTATATATATAATTAGGAAGTGGAAAAAAGAGAAAAATCTGGAAAACAGATGAAAATGCAGTGAATGATTTTACCAAAAGAAGGAGGAAAGACAACAAGGATTTGGGGAAGGATTTTTGTTCGTTTGTTTGTTTGTTTGTTTTTTGAGAGATTCCAGTCAGGCTCAAAAGCTTTACTCATTTTTAGCTGGTGGATTTGAGCCAGAGCCTTTCCTTGGCTCTGACTCAACTCTACTCTATAGCTTTGATTCACTGAAATCTCAGCCTCGGCTGGGGGAAGGGAGACGTGCCGGTGCTGCTCCGGCAAGGGGCAGGCAGGAATCGGAGGCGCCGGCTCACCCACCTCCGTCCCTCTCCCTCCGGCGGTGGCACAAGGTCCCTTGTTCCTGGAACCCACTCAACTATCCTTCTTTCCAGACAGAGTTACCGGATCATCTAGCCTCACCACATCTTTTTTGATGTGCGAAAGCAGCATTGAAGGGAATGAACTAGATTATATATAGATTATTACATGGGCTTCAAACGGGTTCCGATAATGTCACTCCTCTGGGTGCTGGTGAGGAAGCCCTGCAGCCACGAGACAGATACCTTCCATACGCTGGCAAGGAGCAGAGTACTCATGCACGTTTCCAGACTAGAGGTTGGCTTTTTCTGTCAAGTACAAAACAGTGCTTGGCAGCACCAGGTTCCCAGCACAGCCTTGGCAAAGTGCCCCAACCCTCCCCAAGAGGGGCCAGCTCCGTGGGTCAGTGGGTCTCCACTCGCATGCGCGTGTTCTGCCATGGCCCTCTCCACTGAGGCTCCCAGCACAAAACCGGCAGGGCGGTGGTGGGTAACCTGCCTTCTAGGAACTCCTCTGGGTCCATTGGCTTATTACGCATTACTCTAACGAGCTAGGAGATGACAATGACTTTGCAGCACAGTCGGATCTAAACTGATGATCTAAAGTCTGCAGCTTTCATTCAACTGTTTAGTTATCCATGTCACACAATTCCCTCTGTGAGCTCAAAAAAATACATTATAGAAGAAGAAAATTGTAAAGGGAAGCAGGTCAGCCTTAGACAGACACGTACCCCCTGGGGCACATGGCAGGGATGCGAGGAGAGACATACAGCTAATTGCAAATTGCTGCCATTGCCATACTTGTAATGCAACATAAATGTTGTCAAGTAACAAGCTTTATGGGAACAGACTCTGGTTTCTCTAACAATGCCAGAAAGTGGCATTGTGGCTAACGGCTGTAAATTAAGCATTGTCAGGGTTGATAGAAATGTGCCAAGATCTGTCAGCTGTATCTAGCAGGGGAAACGGGCTGTATTTAAGATCAGGCTAGTTCTGCCAGTATGGCTGACCGCTGCTTGGGATGCCATAGAGGAAAGAGAGCAGGAGGCAAAGAAATACAGCTCTGTGGTCAAAGCACACATGTACAGTCTCAGGCCGACTCTACTTGCAGGAGCCCTGGAGAGCTCTTCCTCCAGGTCAGAGTAGCCAAAACGTAACACTGCTTGACCAAGTATTTTCCTCATTTTGGTGCAAACAGAGGCCACAGTCTTTAACCACATGGAGATTTTTTCCTGCAATGGTACTCTTCATTAAGGAAACCTCTTTTTTTTCCCTTATGCTCCAGTGCTGCATAAAAAGCGTAACGATACAAGTTGTGGGCATTAGGCATGTCTTGTTACCTTCAACAGAAGTAAATTCAGATTCGTTGCTGACTGCATAAATGGTTGAGCTAGCTCCATTTTGCTGTCCTCTGCAGTAATTAGTATCATGACTCCAAAATGCCAATTTAAAGCTTCTCAGTCAAAAAGTCTTGAAGAAGATGGGACTCAGATATTCTGCTTTCTGGTATTTATATATCCTCATCCAAAATGAATCTATTCTTAACACAGAGCCATGTGGTAATGGCAAAGAAATACAGACCCTTTCACCCCAAGCATGGGATTTCATCAGAGTAAGTATTATCCCTGAACCAACAGTAAACTTGGTTTTGTGCTGCTGTAGGGTTCCTGGTGTGGGACCTTTCCCAGACCCCCCAGCCAGGCTCCTTTCTCTAATTTTAAGCCAGCAGTACAGAGCCATCCCTCTCCGGCAGACGAAGAAGTTCCAGAAGTGTCTGTGTAAAACACCAGCCAGTAAAAATAGATTTTAACAAGCGAAAAATGCAACACTGAGATTAGAGAGTTGCAAAATGGTGAGAGACCATCACTCCAGAGGGGTAGCTAAGCAACAACTGCTTTGTTTTGTTTTGAAATCTATATGAGGAATAAAAATACCACCAAGCATAGAGTCAGCCCAGAAAAAAATATTCCCTCCTCTGAAGAAGAGCTGGGGCAGTGTCAACTAGTCTAGTTGCATGCAGCGCATGAAAAAGTGTCATCTTGGTTTTAAACCTGCCATCTCAAAGCTGCTTTTGACAACCTTGCAACTGACTGTTCACTGTCTCAGATAATGATGAGATGGCTTTATTGAGGTTTTTATTGATGGTTTTATTTGAAAACGATGTACTGAAGGTAGGCATGCTATTCTTGAATAACCTGATAGTAAGTCTGAAAGCCTAGCGTTTGCTTGCTAACAGAAATAAAGCCTCCCTTGGAAGCGATATGAGCTTATATGCACTGAGTGGCTTAACCAAAGGCAGAGAGTTAATTAACCTAATGAGCACTCCATTAAAACCATATTAAACCAGGAAGTTCCAAATACCTGTCAAAGGGAACATTGCCCTTTCCAAAGCCAAATGTACTCTTAAATTCATGAAAAGCCAAAATAAATCAGTCCCCAAGTAAATTCTGCTGGATGAACTCTAAAACGCAGGCTGAGATAGGATAAGACACTTACAGTATCATACAACAAAAAAAAAGTGCTGTATAACTGTTTAAGACAGTACTGAAAACTTTTACCATTCCGAAGGACAGACTCTTCCCCAACAGTTAGCAAGTCCAAGACAAGGCACTGGGCACCATCAGAGCAGTGACCAGCTCCACGCTCCTTGAGCCCTGACCTCTTTAAATGCTGATTAGAATGACAAGGGACACAGGGAAAGTGTGCAGCTCTAAGCAAAAGCATACTAAGTCCTTGCCAGTCCAAGTAGGACTCATTTCTACTATTAAAACCAAAGAGCAACAACTTGAGAAGGAAGACGAATCCTAAGGAATGAAGATCCTTTATAGTTTGGAAGAAGAAATAACCAAGCAATCTGCTGCTGCTGTGCTAGCCCTATAGGACTCCTCTGCCCTGCACCTACAGGGCAAGTCGGAGGAGCCAGGATGTGCAGCAGTGAGCAAGCTACCACCTGGAACCGCCACATCACTAGCCAGGAGCCACAACACATCTGCTGCCACACAGCCACAACAGCAAGTTCTCTTACAGAGGAGAACAGTCAGCAAAAGATAACACACAGAAGAAAGCAGGTTTAGCCTACTAAACTGTAATTCCTGGATCTCTACTGATGTTGAGTTAGATGACCAATACAGTGGATTTTGAGGTGGCTTCATAATCAAATAATTACTAGGCTGAAATTTTCTTTACTGAACCAATACAGGGACAATCTTTAAAGATGTTTAAGCACATAAAGGCAGAAGGGTGCCTCATAACATCCAAGCAATTTGCTCCTGCACAAAATAGGCTCACCGAAAATCCCAGTTGGTGCCCACATGCATTTTGGGAATCTGTCATAAACCTGTCCTTTGATCCCTCAAATGTTTGCTTTCAGGCAGTTACTGAAATCCTTATCACTGGAACGCTTTGAATATCATGATGTGATATAAGGATATCCGAAACCTGAATGAGCTTAGTTCTTCTCCCACCTTCTTTTTATGTGGATATAACTTTATCAGTATCACTGGAAAAATGTCCCAACATTTATAAATAGTACTCTTCCTTTGTCATACGAGCAGAAAAATATGACATATTCTGTTAACATTTATAAACACATTTTATCCCAATCACAGAATAAGGTTCCAGCAGACTGACAAAGAAAACTCCGTTCTATACCAATGCAGTATGCAATGTCATCCCTGTCCTACTGAAGCAACAGTGAATGGTTGGAGGTGGGACTCCTCCACAGAGGGTGTGCAGGGATTGCAGAGGGTTGCGCAGTTCCTGGTAACTCCTTGCACACCAGGAGAGGTGGAGGTAGAGAACTCTCCAGTGAATGAGCTCTAAGGGCTGGGAGGGAAACGTCTCTAAGGAGGAAAATTCTGAACAACTAGCTTCTGAAGACACCTCTCTACATCAAACCCCTGGTAGGGATGTACAGTGTGTAGTTTGGTTAAAGTAGGATAGAAACTTCTCCTCTAAGGTTCAGGTCTGTTTCTTACAGCAATCCCTCTGATTTTGAAGGGATTTGGACTGGATCCTAAGTGATTTCTATCACACATATTTTAAGAACTTCAGCCTGTCTTTAAGAAAGCAGAATCTATGTTTGAGCACCTTAAGAGGTCTTGTCATAAATGGATTTTTCCAGTGAAGACAAACTTTCTGCACCCGTGGCACAGCAGACCATCAAGTCACTGCTGTTGCTCATGTTGGTTAGACTGAAAGTAGTGGAAGATGACACAGTTAAAATGAAATTACAATTTCACTGTGATTAGTCCAAACAAGCAGCCATTGGGGCTATGCCCATCTCATTCCAACAGATGGAGACAGAGACCTTTGGGTTTAAGCACCAAGCCTCAATCTCAAAATCTACAACTCTAAGTATTCCTCTAGTTTATCCATGCACATTCCCAACACTTTTAGAATCTCATGTAACCTTCTACCAGAGGAACAACAATAAGGGAAATAGATCAGTTTACATGATTATGTATAGAAATAAAATGAAAGAGTAAAGCAAAAAACCCCAAACCCCTCTTTTTTTCCTCTCCTATACACGATTACATCCAGTTAGAGTCCAAAAAGCAGTGTTAGGATGAGAAGGAATAGCTTTTCTTAAATTGTATTTAACCAGCTCAAGTAATAATACTCTCTTGAGTTCTGGGAAACAGTCTGATAGTTGGAGGGAAAAACAGAGGTCAAATATTTTCATTGTTTATCATAATCGTACTTTAAAGGTTTGGATACTCTTTGCGCTTCATAACTGCTGACTAAGCAACTGAAGCCAGTGAGGGCTCTGAGGTGCTCTGTACTTAAGAAGAGCATGTCACATCCCCAGAATATGCTTGGTTCCCAAAAATAACCTAGGGAAGTTGTGTCTTTGCATTTCAACAAACCATGGAAATGTCCTGTTGACATTGCCTACTTATGGACTCCAAGGAGACTGTCTGTCTCAGCAATGCAGAATTCTGAAGAAACCATTTGCCTGGGCCATGTAAGATTATTGAACTCAAGATATCTTTCAAAATACATTTGTCTGATACATTTGTTAAATACAGTCCCCTCTCCTTTTCTGGGAATACATAGCAAATGTACTATGATTTGAGCCATGACATCTCCCCATCTTACCTCTATTCTAAAGTCAACTGTCTAACCATTTTCTGAGGAGGTGCAATTCACTGTTACTGCAACATGTACTTTTTTCCCCTCAATATGCTGTTTATGCTTCCAGCTCATGACAGTCACTGTAGCAGTTGCCACTCTTTCCTCCCTTCAAGCTCAAGTGTTTCACCTTCAGGAAACATCCCAGCTCCTCTAGCCAACAGGATAAGAAACCTGAGTTGGTTTCTGTACTTGGTTTTACTGAAAAAAAATGACAACACTGCCAAGTTTCTAGGCTGACCATTTGAATCTCAAATCTAGTACTGTGTGTATATACTACATACTTCTGACCTATACAATAACCTGTAACATAAAGAAGCAAACAAAAGAGACAGTTCTCCTTTGATACATGTATTGCTTCACCTTCTGAATATTTGCTGGATTTCATCTGAAAATGGCAGAGTTAAATAAAACAAACAAACAAAAACTGGTTTTGACTATTTAAGGCAGGAGGACCCTGCTTAAAAACTGTTTGCCTTGAAGATAAAAACAAAACTTACAGGTGTTTACCATATCAGTTTTACAAATGACTTGCAAGGCTAGACAATAAATTCAGTGTCTATGTATGCCCTGTCTCTCTTTTCAATAGCTCCAAGCTCTGCACTTTCCTGACTGCTAAAATTCTTCATTACTGCTTCCCCATCTTGACTGTCCCAGCTTTTCTTTGTCCAGCTTCCTTACCTCCAGACTCTTCTCCTCCACTCTGCGCTAAAGTGAGCTGCTAAAATCTTCCCTGAATTTCTCCAGTGGTTTCCTGTTATTACTGCAAACTCAGAAAGCTTCTTCCTCACTTAAGAGTACTCTACATGTTTTTCACATCATCTATGTCTTTGCTGCCCTCCAGCTCCTCCCATACCACTGTCCCCACTATTATTTTCTCAGCTTTCTGTCTTGCCCTCACACCCACAGCAGCTGCTCACTTCTCTTCGGCCACCTTTGCCTCCTAGCCTCGTCGGCAGGTCAGTTTGTGCAAGACCTCTTTTTTTTTTTTTCCTTTTTGGTCTTTACTCATTAACCACCAATACTCTAATTCTCCCCTAAAGTATTTCTCCATAGCTTGATTTTTGCCTCTCTCTATATTAACTTCTAACCTCTTCAACACAAGAATCTTATCTTGCTGTTTGCTTCCTGAGCATAATTTCAACATTTTTTCACAGGGAAGAAGAGGTTTGAACAAATAACCCAAATGCTGTAGGAGTTTCTGAAAGTAAAGGTACTGAATCCAATGGGGAGTTCAAATTTTATATTAGAACATACAAGCAGTTCAAAAGTAAACACAGCAGCTACTCTGTAAAGGCTAAAATCACTAATGTAGTTACACAGTTACAAGAACAAATTGTGTGTGCAGAAGATTTTATTTAATTGTAAGCAAATCAAAGATGCGCATCTTGTATATTTATTAGTCGGCATGGCTGTGCTGTGGTTTTTTTGCTCAGGTGGAAATGGCACAGCTCTAGATGGGCCCATGAGACAGCTCCACCACCTCAACAAATGAGTGTTGCCACCCTTGAAGCTGGCCACATTACTGGGAAAAGAAAGGATATACTTTAGTAGCTTCAGTGTAAAAGTAGTTCCTTATTTTCAATGTCTAACCCTAAAGTGTTGTTTCATTCGGCAAATGTTACTCAATTTGATGCTCCCTTTATGGAGTGACCACTTCCAAACCGCTTACTGTCATACACCAAAAATGGCCCGAGCAAGATTCATCACTGTCATGAAGAAAGATACTTAGCCTGGAAGCTCACTCTATTGTCCTTCTCCAGCAACTGTCTAGTTGTTAACCAGACTATGATTTCACTTGCAACTCTTTCTTACTTCTGAAAGTTTAGGTGAAAACTGAAGCTGCAGTGGTTAATAAAAGCTCAGCTCTGTGCTTCACTAGGGACAGTTGCAGCTGGTCTAAACCTGCACGTGTTCTACCGCAGTCAAAGGAGCGATGACAGTTCACCAAGGCTGAGGCTTTGCCTCCAAAGATGCATATGGGCTTTATTCTGCACTTTAGTTCATTCTGGAAGTGCTGATTTAAGCAAATCACCCAAAGCACAGTTGTCACCTCTGAAGGGACAGATCCAACACGAAAACAATCAAAGCCAAGACTAAAACCGTATGACCAATCCCCTGCCAAACAGACCCAGCAAAGATTATGCACAGCAACACAACAATGTGTGAGACAACAAGCATGACGCAGCATGCTGAAGAACTCACTGCAATGCATTAATAGGATGTAATGTGCTAACTTCAAAAACCCTCTAGAAGAATGAATCATAATCGGCTCCATGCAATCATTCACGTACAGAGACTACAGCAATATTAAGCTTTTATAAACCCTTTGAAAATATCCGGAAAGCAACTCGGGCAATGTTTGAGTAGAGCTACAAAGTGTAGAATCGGTAAGTAGTACCAAGCTGTCACACAGGCACAATACTCTGAAAATATGCTCACAGACAACTTTCTAAAAAGATGACAAAGATCAAAATAAGCACTTTGTACTTTATTCAAGCAAAGGATAAATAGATATCAAATTGTACACATTAGGAACACAAATGTCCAAATTCATCTGGTTTTTCCTGGTTATAAAATACCATGCTGTTTCTGCACAGGAGAGAATAGATAGAAACAGCATTACGCATGTCCAGAGGCCAAACGCTGTATGTTGAGGCCGGAAAGATGCAGAGAATCCTCCATCTCTCCGCTGCTTGCTCAACAGATTGTCAGTCCCTGGCTTCCTGACAAACTCCAGAATGACATCAAAACAGACACGATCTGTCACCCCGCGCTGAAACACACCCTGTGTCCCACGCAGACCGTAACGTGGATTCTCTCTAACACAGAAGTCATACAATTGTGTAGGTTGGAAAAGACCTTTAAGATCATTGAGTCCAACCATAAACCTAACAGTGCCAAGTCCACCACTAAACCATGTCCCCAAGTGCCACGTCTACAGGTCTTTTAAACACCTCCAGGGATGGTGACTCCCCCGCTTCCCTGGGCAGCCTGTTCACAGACTCCAAATGCACCAGAGGTAGGCTAGGGCAACCCGGACCCCAGGCAGCACCGGACTGCTCGGTCCTGAACCTCGCTGCACCTTCAGCTTCCAAACCACTTACTGTCATACACGTGTGTCCCACAGACACCGGGGTACAGAATATACCCTCATATATTTGTGTAACACGCATGCTACGCTAACGACTAAGCAGGCTAAGTGGAGCACGTTCGATTTTTGCAGTAAGAAAAGTGAGCTTAAAAAAGTAAGAAAAAAAGAGTAGTTGGGGAGCTGAGGAAGCCAGGGTTCAAGTTCCTGGTCTACCACAGAGTTTCTGTGTGACCCCGGTCGAGTTGTTTATTCCCCGCACGCCTGAGCAATAGCTCCGTGGGTGGCGGAGAGGAGAAATACGTTAAAGACTGGGAGGTATTTGAATACAGGAATACCCAAGAGCTCCAGGACTGGCGTATTTATACATACAGAAACCACTCAGAAACAATAATTCAGAAAGCAGTAAGTTACAAAATAATAAATGCATTAATCTTGACAGCAAATGTTAAAGTAAGCATAAAAGGAAAGTATTAGGGGACGCAAGAACTGTGATGATTTCCCTCAGCTCTCTACATGGTCCTAGAACTCAAGAGAAGGTATTTTCTTATAAATGTAACTTTGGGGTTTTTGTAAGGGATCACAGCTGCCCATAAAACTGATGAGCAGAAACACACCTGTGTGTTTTGTCCTGGCTGACCTGTAACAACTGGAAGCAGCTGCAGAATTGCAGTGTAAATCATGGTCACTTCTGCAGATGCAGCCAGCTTAGTGCAGGCTGTCAAATGCTGCTGTAAAACTACAGAGCACGAGTTTAACTTGCTTCTTAACGGAAATACGAGCTGGCTTGTATAACCTCTGCCCGGCAGTTAACAAGAAATCATCATTAATTGGAGGGAATACAACTCTCATCTGAGAGCTCACTAGCTTTTCTTGGGACACTTCAGCTGAAAAAGCAAGACAGAAATATTTTACAAATAGATACCAAGGGTTTTAACTTTCCACAGCTTTTAAATGACCAACATTTGTTTGATGATTACTTTTTAAATGTGAGAGAGATTTTGAGTTTAAATACTGTAATTTGCCATAGCACAAAAAAACCATAACTAACTTGTTGGAAAAGTAAATTCTAACCGAAAAGGGGGACCTTCGTTCTTTGAACTGCATTTCCTTTCACTCCTCCTATTAGGTTGATAGGACAGTTTTAAAAGAAAAATCACAACTAAGAAAAATAGTGTCTGACTAGTTTTTACACCTTGCAGAACAGTTAAAAGGTTTTTCTGTTAAAATGTATACTGTGGTGCTAAAGGAAAGGATATTTTCCTTGATATCCTCATCTTTGCTCTTAAGCCAAAAGAACATGATGTTAAATTCTGTGCAAATATAGCACAAACCACAGTCCTTTGTGCGTGTTCTTGAACTGTTTCAAGAAGCCCTAGAGATATCACACATTATCCCATGATTCAAAGCTTTAACCTTGAGGGAAAATACACAAAACAGCTTCAGATTTTTTCCAACTCAATACAGCATTGTAAATACTCTAACAGCTATTTGATAAACACAATAGAAGGGCCTTTAAAGTGAATACATCTCATTTTCCATGTTTATAGTAAATGTCTCAGTAAAGACTGCTTTAAAATGAAATAGATGATTAACTACTCCAATATTTTTACTGTGTGTGCTTCTCTCTGTCATCTGATTTCATCTGCTTTAAGAGAAATCCAGGCATGTCTCCATTTTGAAGAACAGAGTATCACTCTTGTTTACTAAAAAGGTGATTGATACTTTCTAAAACTAAATAAACTTGGGTTTGATCACCTTCACCTGATACAAAGAATATTTTAAACAAACTACATTTGTCCCGAGTACCTGCAATAATTCTATGGGGTAATGAAGTGGAAAATCTCCCATAGCACGAAGAAAGTGGGGTGTACACAAATGCACTCCCTCTGTGCTCATGCAACTTGTACCAGACCATATGGATTTACATTAGTAGCAAACGTTCCCTAGCACACAACCTCTTACTAATGTTTAGTTTGCATTTAGCAAAATATCTGATTTAGTAACAAAGTTTCCAGTCTAAAACTATACCAAGATAACCTGCAAATTGAATTTTAGTGCATTTCTACTCATGGTGCCTCACATTTTACAAACAATCTAAAAAAATTAAAAAGGTGAAATATCTCCGCTCTTCTTATACTGCCTTCCAATTCAGTCTTATTGGCTAGAAAATAGATCTGATTCTTCAGGAATCTTAAGGAACTTAAATTTCTCAATTTTCATTTCATCATCATTCAACTCAGGCCAGAAACAGCAAAATAGCAAATTCCCTTTTCCTGCCTTATTCTGCAAATTACCTTTCAGAAGAATTACAGAAGTTGTGGTAAAGACACTACCATCATGCATTTGAAAAAATAACAAAAACTAAAACAGCAATAGTCTGACATCATCATTGCCATCGTATTTCTATGGAACTGTGAATTCTGTGGGACTACTGACACGGAAAGACACCATTGTAGAATATTTTAGACATCTGTTATTCCTGTAAATGTTGGAAGTCAACCTCAAGTTTTAACCTCTTTTTTTTGCGGGAGATATGGGAGCCAAAATATGGTATGACAATAACTTTTAAGAAACAAACATCTGCATCATTTTTTTGCTACACCAAATAAACATCTACGCTCCACAGGAAGAGGAGCCGGTGATCTCAAAGAAAAGGCAAAGCTTTTCTCCCAGCCCAAAAGCCTGTCACAGACGGGGTGAAATCACAGTCTCTTGAGGCCTCCGTGCCACAGACCGCGCGCACTCCAGCCACGCATAGCCATGTCCAGGCTGGGATGGGAGAAAACACATTTGTTTTGTTGCAAGGCTTCACCAGCTAAGAGATTCTGCTGTACAAGATACCGACCCTCCGGTGGCAAGGAAGGATGGTTGACTACAAAATTTTTTCTCCTGCAACATCAGCCTCCCACACCCGTGATGTTCCAGCAGAACAAGGAAACTGCCAACCCTTGTTGGTGGGAACACACATGTAACGCAGGAGCGAAGATCTGGTATAACAACTTTGGCTCAACAGGACCGGGGAAGAAGCCTGCATAAATACATTGTATTTCAGAGCAAGCCAGACATTGCAGAACCACTACCGTATTCATTTCCTCCTAGAAGTATTAATAATTTACCATCTTTTTAAAAAAGCAGCACTGGAGCTGCATCATTGCATTCCAAGCAAATTCTAGGTATTCATACAGTTGTTTGTTTTCCTTTGTCTCTTAGTTCAGTCCTGTGTTTCAGCCCCACTGGCCTGCTGTAAATCCCTGAAGATAGCTAGACGGAATGAAACCCAAGATTTTATTAAGCTACAAAAGAAAATAAATTATGCTGAAGCTCATGTGAATATTTAGAAATTTTTCCAAACACGAGGATAAATGCGAAGCTCTCGTGATGAGATACAGGAAAAAACAATTCCATTAAAGGACCACTTATGCCCAGAAAGAACATTCAGAAAGTGATGGGGAAAAAAAATAAAGGGGATAACTTAATATCAGGGCCTTAAATACTCCCTGGCCTGTCCACCAGGGACAAGACAGAGCTTTCCTGGGAAGCGCTGTCACCTTTTGCACAAATCGAAGTATTTGTGTCTCTCTCAGATCCAAGCTATCTCCTTCTGGGTTGTACAGCTAACACAATCCTCAGTCACAAATGGTAACCAGATGCAGTGCTGGTTTCTAAGCCTGCAAACAAGAAGCCTCGCTACCTCTGCTGCTCTGAGCTGAGCGTGTGGAGGGCTTCGTGTTGTCAGTCTATGGTGGGCTGCCAGATTCATCCCCACTACAGTCCCACTACCACCAGGAAAGACTTTGCAGCAGGAGAGGCACCTTCCCAGAGCTAAGCATGCGGGTGCACGGGAGGGTGAGAGGCAGAACAGACCGGTCAGTGCAGGGAAGGAGAGAGGCACCAGCCGATGCTCTTGTCTGTCCCGCTGCAGCCCAGGAAACTAGAAGAAAATGAGAGCAGGGGAGGGAGCAGAGCGTAAAGCACTTTATAGCCCAGGAGTGTTTTTAAAAAAGGTGCTGCTAGAAGGATACAGCCATCACCTTAGTGGTTATCTAAACATTTTCTCACATGAAGTAACTACCAAAAAAAGCCAGTGAAAGCTCCTCTTGCACCTCACCAAGCTCCTTCATCCGTTCACCCTGGGAGGCGCTAATACACCCCTTGTGATTAAAAGCCATGAGATCTGGTACGTGGCTTTACAATTCTGATGCTTCCTCTCCACTGCTTGACAAGAAATCCTGAAGAAAACGGCAAAGCACCCATCAGGCTTTAATGGTGACAAAACTGGGCTCTGAGCCTGGTGTGTGAAGGGTGGCAGTCCTGCAAACAGCAAGAGGAAATGCATGCACCTTAGTGCTCCCCTCACTGCTAAATCCTGCAGAGAAGAGCTGGGGTTCGCAAGGCTGGGAACAAACATCGTATAAAGCTTCTCTAGTGCAGACATGCTTAAAAGTCTCCCCGTGGAGAGAGATTCCTCTAAACTAATTCTTTCCTGTTGCGAGATATTTATTTTTTTTTCTTAGTAGACATCAGAACTATCTCATTTGCAAATACATGTACAAGTCTCCAGAGGGAAGCTTGAACTTATCCTTCAATTACTGAAAGTTTATTATTATTTTCTCATGGAAAAAGTCACAGATGTCTTGTAATCCCTCGTGTTCCCATCTTCTAAAGTTGAATGTATCTTGACCCAGAGAAAAGCTTGGGAGCCCACTAAAATAGGAGGCAAAAAGACAATTCTAAGCAATTTACAAGATGTTCTTTCCTTCCAGACTTCAACATTATGACTCACAATTGGGTGCTGAAAATCCCCTGGGAGTAGTAACAAACCTATATGTTCACTTGATGAACTTTCTAGAGCAAGAGTGGGCTGTTTCTGTGTTTTGTAAAGTGAAGCAAAATATTTTGTGTCAACAGAGTAACCCTCCCAGTATCTTGGTATGACTGCCCAGTCTGGGATACTGACCCTCTCAGCACCTTCATATTTTGGAATCAAAATACCTCTGCATTTTTAGGGGATGAAAAAGGAAAGGGTAAAGTTTGGAAGGCCAGCGGTCTGCCAAAAAAAATTAAGCAGGATTTCAGTCTGTTCTGTAGAGTGTCTTGTGTGTTTTCTTAGGGTCTTATCCAAAGCCCGTTGAAACCAATGGGAATCCCTCCAGGCCTAGGTTTTAGCCTTTACACTACTGTATACATTTTTATCACTAACTACAAGTATATTCTTGTAACATCTATGGGCAAAATGGCCATGAGACACTCTGATACATAAAATATACCCACAACAGTTCTGCTATAAGACTCTTCCAAGTTTGTTTTCCTGACTTCTGTGTGGCTGTGTTCAATGCGTTCATTAAGGAAGCACAGAAAATTCTTGCTTTCTGTCTCATAAAATTATTTGAGAGAGAAATTAAGAAACAATGACTGACAGGATTACAGTTAATCACTAAATTTGGTCATGCCAATCATATTCTGTACCTAGATGGCAAATGATTTTGCTCACCTTACCATAAACCAGCTCGTTAATCCCATCAGCTGCACTGGTGTCCTAGAGCTACTGCCTGGCTCTGGAATGTAAGGGCCAAGGCAGGCACCACCTCGCAGAGCGGACGTCTCCTGCCTACACGCTGGGAGGTGGATGGCTGCAGGTATCACAAACTAGTTCAAAGACCTGACCCTTACAGAAAACAAGCAAAGACACCTGAGAATATGGGCTGTTGTTGTATTTCTGTATTCAAAGACTGCCTTCCTCTTGGGGCAATCCACAGACCAGGGTACAAACTGGAACTTCACACTAAGAAAGACTACTTCATTCTGTGCATTGATTTTAAGAAGATCTACGATTTAATTGTTTTGGAAATGCGCACCAGACTCACGTAAGCTGGGTTTTTTGGATCTCAGTTGGTACACCCTGCAGAAGAGGTGAATATTGGGCTATCACTGAACATACCCAGGTTCCAGTGCAGTTCTAGCAATACAGAGGCAAACACTACTGCATTTGTTTCGTGTTTTCTGTGGTTAAAGAAGAAGCCTATTTAGAGGCTCAGAATTAGCATCAGAGATTATGGGTACTATGTAGGTGAGATCTTATCTTAGTGATATTACATCTTGTGGAAAATATGTAAATATATCAAGTTACATGTGCATACAAAAGCATTTCACAATTACACTAGATATTTAGACAGTTGATCCCTCATACAACAAATACAAGCGATACAAGCTCTTAAAACTGCACGAAACAAGACTGCTCTTTTTGCCAAATTAGCTGGTAAACTAACTCAACAAGCCTTATCTTGCTCTTATCAGCCCACCTGTCTTTGCCCCTTTAATGTCAGACTTAAAAGAGGAAATGAGTACTTAACTGATAGTGCTTCTTCAAAGGAAATATTTGCTTCAGTTACCTTGCGTTTTTAATGAGATTGTTTAGTCACAGCTTGGCATCAGTTCATAGTGTGCACCATGTCAAAGCTTTCAGGTTTTCAAAGCGCAAAAACACATGAAGTAGTTTGAGCCAGCAAAAGTGAAATTGTTCCTGGTTGGCATAAAATCATGGAGAAGATCTTTACTTCCCTTCCTTGGTCAGAGCAGAGGCAGAATCAACAGGAGAAAGATATTCCTTTAATTGCAATCCCTGTGCCATATTGCGGGGCCTGTTCACAGAAAATTCTCTGCAATTCATATTCAGCTAAGGAAGGAAGCGCCCAACCAACTGCAATTTGCTCACATTTCAAATGAGGGTAGGAGCTGCTGAAGTGGCCTCGGTACACCAATGATCCCTAATTTACTATTAAGTCACGCTACTGAAAACTTAATAATACTGTACCTCTGTGGCTGGGTGGCCTCTTTCGTTGAAGGGGAGGATAAAAGGTGCTATAAATATATTTTTATTGGCTCTTTGTTTTCTTACAGGCCCCAGATCAAATATTTTACTTTCCATGGCTCTGACTCAGCACACAGTATATGCATTTTTGACAAGCAGGGCATCTATCATGCACAAAGACAAAAGCCTGGAGAACACTTACCAACTTAAAACAAAATAAAGCTCCCACCACCATCTCAAACCTTCTCACAGTACACAAGGAAAGCAAGTGACCTGCAGCTAAAATGTGAAGTTTTGCACTCATGAATATTTCAGATCAATACCCATGTTCAAAATACATTTCTTCTAAGTTTTGCCCTTCGGTAAACACCAGAATGGTTTTATAAGGCAAATGGCAAAAATCACTGGAAGCTGTATAGCATGACAAAAGCACACCCCTGCCTTTACACCTGGCCATTCAAGGGACAAAAGCTACATCAGCAGCTGAAAGGGGACCCTCCCTAATAATTTCACCTTTTTTGTTCTGCCCTCATTTCCACTCTAATCTGTTTTAATTCCAGAGTAGTGAAAATGTTTAGGACAGCACTGAAACTGCCATTTATAATTGAATAAAAAAAAATAAAGAGAGCAAACCGCAGCTCTGCAGAGCATCCTGCCTTCCACTGTTATGACACAAAAGCAGATACTTCTTTCTCATTTATTATATAAACTAACTACCCTTGAGCCTCTCAGGAACTGGTCCGAGGCTTGTGTCTTGTTTGCCCCTTGTCAGCAGCTGAAAACATTCAAATGCTGAACAGCACCTCCATGTTTTTACTGCTCATCCAAAACAACAGGGGGAAAAGAGGAGTAGAAGAAAGAGAAAAGCAATATCCAGGAACTGCCATTTCTCTTTAGCTTTGATCAATAGAGTGCTACTGTCTGGAAGGACAGCAAATGGAACAAAACCAATCAAAAAATTACCAAATGCAGAAGGAATGAGGAAAGCAAGTTACTGCTGCAGGATATTGGGCACCTCTTTGAGAGCAGCACCCACCAGAAAGCATCCAGCCCTGTGCAGAATAAGACACTTGACAAGAAGAGATTTCTCAAACTCAAAACAGATGTGATCTTAGAATTCTCTTCCAAACATCCAGAACAAATGGAGTCACCATATATGAATTCTTCTGCCTCGTGAATGCCTCTGGAACTCTATACTGGTGCAAGGCTAACTAAGTATCCAGAGCAAATGCTTTGCCTCCCTCATCCTAAAATGGAGCTTACAAATCAGACCCAGAGACTCCCTTCAAAAGATTGGAGCACCGTTAAACTCCGAGGTCTCCTCACCAGGCAAGCAGTCACCCCTGCAATCACCGGGGCAGTGCCTGGGGGCAGAGGCTCCCAGCTCTGCCTGCTGGGGTCCCAGGCTGGGACCGGCTGTGCAGGAACGCCGAGTTCCCATTCTGCGGCAAGCAAGCGCCCGTGTCTGTCAGACTGTGCTCCCGGTGCAGAGGCACTGAGCAGAAATACTAATGTCGGGAGTGATTATTTCAATCATAGGCTTCTTTAGAAAGAGGGAAAAAGCTGCAACACAATTAGGCACAGGAAGGGCTTGTACTGGGAAGATGCACAATGAAACACCTGGGCTATTGAGGAGAATTTATCGGGATTCTTCCAGTAGAGTAAACTGTTGGCCCGGGGCTTTCTGTACCAGCACCTGCTCCCAGGTAGTAACTTCCGTCATGCTTGAACAACATCTAATGCCCCAAATTATCAAAGCAAAAGCCATCGCATTTTTCTTCTGTTTTTAATTTCTCGATCTGTGTTAATTTTCAGGCCATGATCCAGCTGTCCTTTTTCCTTTCCCAAATACTGAAATAAAACTAGTGGCTAATGAAAATCCTTAAACACCACTGAAAGCTCCCCTCATAGTGCTGAAGGATTACTATTCTTGTGTTTTACCCGGGCATCTAATTTTGGAAAAGGTGGGAAAGGATTTTGCTTTTCAAGAAAAATAAAGTTGTCTAACTTCTGTATATAGTTTCTGCAGCAAACAAAGACACAGCCTGAAGAGCCACCCCCAGCCTCAATTCCTCCGGAGCAATAATTAACACTATTCTTCCTCCGCTGATTGAATGAGTTCATTCATCTGAATGAGATGTGGATCAAGCAATATTTAAGAGGGAACTTCTAAAGGAGCTTTCAAAGCCAAAATGAGCATGCAGGTAGAAAAGCAAACAAGACTCCTTCACACACAGAGCTGGAGAAGGAAATTGAAGGCTCAGCTGTGCCACGTGAGCTTACAGCAGCCACTGCAGACCTGGGGTATTTCTGAGAAGCCTCTTTTTGTCCACTGCCACAAGTGCTGGGAAGAAATCTATCCCGACTTCCTCTTCCTTCGTAGGGAAGACAATATTCCCAGCAACTGATGTGTTAGCAAGGGTGCAAGAATAAATAATAAATAAACTACTTGCATACAAATAAGCAAATTGCCTGAAAGAACAGTTATGTCTAAAAATTCCATATAGTGACCAAACTGCTAAAAGATGACAGAACTGCTAACAAAAATAAGAGGTTTCTCAGTAAAAAACAGCCACAATTTCAGGGGACTAGAGTATAATAACTATGGTAAACTTTTTTTTTTTTAAAAAAAATCTATGGGCAATCCAGGAAATTTAGACCTACAGTTGTGCCCAGCAAAGTGGCTGAAATGGTAAAACCAAAATAGCAATGGGCCTGGAAAAAGATTACATTAAAAAAAAAAAGAAAATGTTCTGCAAAGGCCCCATGTCCCTACTCTATTCAAGTTCTTTGAACAGGTCAGTAAATTAGTGTATTTAAAAAAAAAACAAGCCAACACCCAAACAAACTCAAAACTGGATATTGTAGTTTAGACTTCCAAACTGACAAGATCCCAAACAAAGACGATGCACTAGAAAGTACCCATGGGCTAAGTGAAGGTACCACCATAAGTCAAACAAGAAAGACCAAAAAAAAAGAGGATAAAATGCACAACTTTCATTATCTAAACGAGAATGCGTTGCATATCATCTCGTGCCAGTATTTGTTTTCAGTATTGAACCTACCAGTGGCACCATCGACACCAACCTGGCTCTAGCAGAAGGAGCAGTTTCCCTACACCAGCCCATAGAGCAATTCCTCTCTTCCTCATGTAAGCAGGTTCACAGGAAAGGTGGATGCAGTGGCCTGCAGGTATGACACAGTACGGCCATTCCCATGTAGGTCAAGACACTTTCAGCAGCCTCTCAAAGCTGCATTAGCACTAAACTCCTAAATCTCCTTCAATTTGTTTAATGGCATGCAATGAAGAAACAGGGGAAATAGCAGTCGGAGAGCTTCTCATTAAATAATATACAGCTTGGCCTGCAGGTGACACAGGCTTGGCCATGTAGCTGGGTCTTAATCAGTGGAAATGATACCTGTTGTATAACCTTTTTAGATTTTACTTTTAATGCTGAACCAACCAAAGTCTTATTTTTCATCTTATGAGCTATGCTAAAAAGCAAAGGCAAATAGCTTTGGGACTTATTTTAGCATGTATTTTTATAAGTGCATGAAATTAAAAGTAATAACATGTAGACAATCCTAAAGATCCCAGAGAAAAATCAAAAGCAAACACAATAAGGTACAGAAAGCATTTTGCACTGATTTATAAATCTAAGCTTAGATTTCTAATCAGTTTAGCGGTAATCGCAGCATTGTTAACTTCCAAAGCCAGCTCCTACAAACACTTGCTTGTGTGTAGCCTCTGGAGGATCTCAGCCTTATATACTGTAAGGAACTGAAGCAGAACTCCTTCAGGCAAACAGACGTACTTCAATTTGAGGCTGATGCCAAAGAAATTCCAGCATATATATCCATAAAAGAGGAGTTAAGATCTCCTGGGGCAGCCAACCAATACAACTGCCACTTACTTACTTATTATTCATTACTTGTACTGCGATAGAGCCCAAGGACTCCAATCATATGCCAGAGCTCATTCTGGTAGATGCTGTACAAACACATAAGAAAGAGCCTTTAGCCCAAGGAGTTCACAATCTGATTGTTAGTTAGTAAAATCACTCAGCCAGAGACACCGCTGTATAATCTTCCCTGACCATAAACTCACCTTTTATCTCGCTCTAACAGCGCTGCCCATGTAACAACTAAACTAAGGGACTCCCGGATTGCAATTTGGAAAAATAAAATCAACAGAAAATTAAAGCCTTGCCAAGTGACCTATAAACACACGTGCATACCTGTAAGCACCTTCATAGACTAGTCCTTGCAAAATCCTATTCTCTAGCTGTCCTTGGGCTGCTCTTTTTTTAAAAAATACAAATACATTAGCATCAATCAGCGTGATAAAGAGTAGAAGGCAGTAGGCTTTACTCAGGCCTCTACTTCTTGGTGACATTCTTAAAGAACGATATATCAGCGGGCTATAGTTCTTCTTAAGACATACCGTTCACATTAAATCATTCAGCAATCACATTTTTGCAATGCTACTGCATTTCTAGCAACAGACTCATGAGTACAATAAATTCACTTCAATCCACCCACCTGTTAGACCTACCCACTACTAAGCAAATTATTTGAACTTTTTTGAAAAAACCTTTATCACCAGATAACTCATCTCTTCAGTTAAAAAATTGTTTTCATCCCTCAAACAGATCCCTTTTTATCTCTACATTGAAGAGTTTATTCTACTGTTTTTCCATGCAAGCAGATTTAGAACTAAAAAAAAAGCAGCCACATTCCCTAAAGTTTTGATCTGTTTTGAAATGAATCTCCATAGCTGCCAGTCCACGAAGAGGAAAAAAAGGCTATCTGTGGCAAATATTCGAAAAAAGCGTGTGCACTCTGCAGTATTCAAAGCAGACAGAGCTTGAGGTCTGCCCTCAACCAAAGCTGAGACAGAAAGGTTCAGATTTTTTCTTTCAGCAACTGCCAAAACCCTGGTTCATTATTTTTCATGTGGGGTGTATTGCACATTTGATACACTCCAGTTTTCTCCCTCCTCTCTATCCACTTTATTTAGCGTTTCTGTTCATTTTCTAGTCTCCATCTTCTCCAGCCTCACTTTCCCATTTCCAGTTTCCCACAGATTCCTTCCCATCTTTCAGATTACTTTGCCTATTTGGGTTTCTTTCCTTTTTATAACCACAGAGTTCTCTCTTCGTTGTCCCTGCCCACATTGTCAAGCTCTTCTCTCCATTCATACCCACATTTTACCTGCTCAACCTGGCACAGGAGCCCTGGGAGATCCAAGCACCTTCCAAAGGGAGGAGATGTGTTTTGGTGGCTGATCTACTGACTGAATGAGCTCCGGAGTGCCACTCTCCAGACATGAGCTGACTATGCTTGAAGTGCTGGCTTCCCATTTCCACAGCAGGCCAGCTTCCCCTTGCACTGGTCAGCCTCCTGCAAAGCTGAAATCTGCATCTTTTAGGTTGTATAGACTGAAAAACCTCAAATATTTTCTGTGGGATAGAGCCCTAACTAAGGGCTCTATTCACCTGAAATGTGATGCCATTGGCTTCCACAACCCAGCATGTAGGCAGACTGCACTTGATAAATGTCTGTTTATCATAACTGCAGAAGTCAGCTCTGCTTTTCCAACCTTGTTCTCCCTCGAGATTAGGAAGGTAAAGGTCACATTTTAAAAAGACCAGCCTTTGAAACTATTTTTTTTTAAGTGCTAGCAACTAAACTCTCTGTGTGAAAATATCCCGTCCTTTTCCACAAAATTAGGCTGCACTAAATTAACGTACTCTTCTTTAAAGTGCTGGTACATTACTGACAATGGCTTAAGAACAACTTAGTTATATGGATACACAGAGGTTAAAAAAAAACCCCTCAGCTACTGAGAAAGGAAGCCTCAAAATACAGAACTGCAAATTCCAACATGGGAATGAATTCAGATCATATTCCAACCAAAATTCTTACACTAATTAGAGATTGATTTTTACAAGGCTTCAAATCCTCTGTGCGTCAGTGCTAGGTTACAGAACTACTAGCTTTATCACTCTTACTCTTTAGACAAAGATTCATTTTCTGCTCAAATCAGTACGAAGAATCTGTTGCGTTCTAGCCACCACTAGACCCTTCACAGACACAGTCACACTCTCTTTAAAGAGACACAGAAGTCCTCACAAACACCCTTTTTCATCTCAGCAGAGACAGCACTTTGCAGCGGCACAGAGGCAAAGCCATCCTCAGCCTCGGGGGCTGGAGCGGAACCTGTACTTTCCCCACTCTGTCCCTAACAGGAGGATCTACAAAAGCTTATTTTCACCATCTACACTGCACCTTTTACTAACATGAAGTATGTTTCTTCTTAACATTTAAAATACGCTCACAGATGTCCTTTACTTATTCCAAAATCTTGAAAGGTAAAAATGCTACTGTTAGGCAAGAGGCAAATTTTTAGTTTCCTAAGAGCATATTTGCGCAGTTAAAATGCCATCCTAATCTGCTATCACTCTTTGTTCCGCCGTATCTCTCCCGACTTTCCAGGCAACGAATACACAGCCTATAACTCTATCCTCCTGACTACGCCTTGGGCTCTGGCAAAGAGCAGCTGAGAAGAAAGACGTTTTACATATTTATGATTAAAAGATAACCGATAACCAGGATCCAGATGTTGGTCTCTGCTGGCCAGCACACAGTGCAATTATTATTCCATTTATAGAAAGAGATGTTGTCCTGCCTTTTCCAGCCAACCAAAAGGTCTTCCATAAAATGCTCAAATAGTCTGAAGAGAGGCATTCAAAACAAGGAACGAAAAGGGAACAAATCGTATTTGCTCCACAATTATTGCATTATATAAATTTAACATGGCCTCAGTCCTACAGCATCATCCATTCCCACATGCTTTTAGGCTCGCTCTGTCAGGGGAAGCTGGGATCTCCCTCCGCGGCTCGGCACCGGGCTCCCACACGGGTGCCTACGGGCAGCACTGCACCACCCAAGCGAAAAGCAGAACGTGGGCTAGGCAAGAGGCGAGATCAACCTCTTCACATCCACAGCCCAGGGCAGCTCCTAACAAGGCCAATGGCAACAGGCATTGTTTAAGCCTAATGAAGTCTGATAGTGTTAATAAAGCTCTTCCCTCTCTGAGCTTGATCTTGGAAAAACTTTTGCATCTGTTTAAAGAACCAAACAGTATTCTAATTCCCTGCGTTCCTGGCAAAGAATAATCCAGCCAAATCGTAGGGTCTCTTCTGGGATTTTTGGTTGGTGCAACTTCAAGCTGGGGGAAAGGGATGGAATAAAAGTAAGTAGGGCTGAAAGGCAAGAGGTTTTCACAATATTAAATGTATAAAAATGATAGTTACCAGGCTGAGGAATAGCCCACAGCTTCAACAAACATATTAAGACTGTTCGGCATCTGGCATCTGACTATAATATTTTAATGACTCATCTTAATAAATTGTCAACTTAATAAATCCAGTTGCCATTTATACCAGTAAGCGATACGTTTTGGCAAAAAGCATCCACAATTCCATAAAGGAAAAACAGGTTAGAAAGGTTAGAAATACTTGGAAAAAGATATGACAATCATTACAACTGAAAATCTGTGAAATGTTAACTTTACACTGAGCGTTCAGATTCTGCACACCGATACATTATTAAATTTTTTTTCAGCTGTGGACAAGAAAATGTATAAACTGTTAATCCATTATATATAGCTACTTCCTTTGGGTATTTCTAAACAATGGAAAAACAAAACTTAGTCAAGTTTAAAAATAACTTTCTGACTACCAGCATTTCAGTTTACTTTTCAAATATGCTTCTTGCAGCCTTACAGTCACTATGTATGTAGTGGTCATTTGTTTACTAATTGTCATGAAAAATAATAAAGATGAAGTTATATGTTTCCTATTAACATCACATTTTTATAATTATATTCTGCACGTCATTCTCAAACTTTAGTGGAACTTGACACGAATGTGATTTCTTCCAATTCATTTGCAATTTCTCCCTTTTCTGTGAACAGCTTCTTATTTCCTGAAATGTACAATATGGAGTAATTTCTGCCTTGATTAAATAATTTTATTTTAATTTTCTCCTCCCATTGTAAACACCGCTTGTTCCCATATAACGTCAACATCATTTATACCATAGAAAAATATTTACAGTCAGATAATTAAAACAAACAAAATAGAGAGCACTACCCATCAAGAAGTTGTTCCTCCTCAAAGTTTGTTTCTTCCACAAAGCCTCAAATCAGATTTGATTCTTAAGGACAGCACATATCCACCCAACTCCAGATAATGATCAAGTTCCTGGTCCCAAGCTATTACAGATTTTAAGAGGAAACATTTCCAGGGTTTTAGCATGGCTCAAATACATGTTTTTAATGGTACCACACTTAGAAACAACTGCACTATTTCAGCTGAAGATTTCACACACAATCAAATACAAACACACGTTATCCCTGAGGCAGACCCCTGAGTGACAAATCAAAGTCAGTGCTTGAAGTCTGACGAAATAACAATAAAACAAAAAAACAGAGCTTGCCAGCATACTGTGTCAGGAAACATTTACAGCAAGTGACTCTACAAACCCCACCACAAAATAAATTCCTACATAATTACGTCTGCTTTGGCCTCAGTTAATTTAATGCAATTTCAGTTGAACCTTACTGGTTTCAGCTTTGTAAGCTCCATCAGGCTTTCACACGGGGCAGGACACTAGGTTGGCTTGGATGAGCTGCACAGGGACATCACTGGGAAAACACTGGCTGCTGATCCATCACCACTTCCATTGCCTCAGCGTGCTTCCCATCTCCATGTCACATGAGCAAAATTCTCTTAGTTCAGAGAAACCCCTAAGCCAAGCAGTATGTACTGTATAGAAAGATTATATGAAGAAAAGCAAGGATGTCACCTTTCCATTGTTTTAATTTTAAAAGAATAAAAGGAATAAAAAGCATAAAAGGACAAAAATCATTACCCACATCACAGTTCTCTAAAGAGAACAGAAGCTTCTGGTACTGCAAAAATATCTCAGAAATTATAGTATAAGAAATAAAGCTCATTCATTAACTCATTTCCTAAAGGCAGTATTTTCTGAGTAGCTCCCTCTTCCCCTTTTTACTAACACCACATTATATAACTACTTCATTACTGTTTTTATTTAAGACTTAGAAAGCAAAGTTCTGGACAGCAATGCAGGCACTATTAGCTAATTTAATGGCAAACTGTTCCAAGAAGAGTCCTTTCATTTCAGCTGTTTTGCAAATTCACAGCTTTGTTATTGGCTGCATTTGAAGAATTACAATTTTTAACATTTTTTTTTTACTTTCACAATATTCATATGGGAAAGATTATGTAATATCCCTTATTTTCAAAATCTAGATTTTTTTTTTTTAAGTCAGAAAATTCATCCAAATATCTAAGCCATTGAGACTATTATTTCAATGGTGTATTTCTGAATAGCTCTAAAGTCTCTACAATAAACACAACTGTTAAAACCATCAGAAGGAAAAATTTAATAATTTAAAAATAGACACCATAAGTAGCGCTACTATTAAAAATTATAGTTCGGTTGTCTACACAAGATTTCTAAGGGAGTTAAAGAATATCACAAACTACCATAAATCTCACAGCTTTGTATATTAAGCTGTTATATTGCCACTCTCAAAAATGCTCTGTTAATATTAAAATGAAGGAAATAAATAGTCTGGGATTTTGTTACAAAGCACCAGCAAATCTTACATTACATACACAACTGGCAATGTTTATAGAAAGCCAGTCATTTAAACCTCCACTGAAAGTTCTTAAATCTTTGCTGCTGACAGTTCAGAAGACAAGTAAGAAAAGGCTCGTGCCAGAATCCACTGTTTTAAGAAAGCAAGACATTCAACTGGTCCAAATTTTGCTAAAACACTGAGTTTGTGTAGAAATATTTATGATTATACAACATACAACAAAAGGTGGGGAGTCATTATAGAAACACCCAGAAAATTAATTCAGAAATGGTCTTCTCAGCCAGGTAGCATTAGCTTCTGTTTCTGATTTCACACTCCTTAACGAAACATTCCTTTTTCTGAAGGAAAAAACCACACTGAGTTTAAGGATATACCTCAAACACACAGAAATGAAAAAACCTCAGTATTCCCAGGGTTCCACTAAATTGCAAAAAGTTCAAAAATGTCTACTCTCCCGAGGACCTAATCTTTTTTTATCTTTCAATGTAATCATTGCCACATAGATAAAAATTCCCTTTAGCTCTCTATTGCCTATCTGCAGACATAGCTACTGTTTCCTAGGAGTAGCTTCTCTTTTACTTAAAAACGCAAGAAGTAGCTTTGTTACAACGCTAGCCTGACTTCACCAGTTGCCGACCGCCTCCTTCGTGGCCCAGCGCAGACAGCCTGTGCACTCAGACAGGCTCGCTCCTGAAACCTAAGCCAAGGCATCGACGGCGTGCGCTCAGAGGAGGAAGGCTCCAAGCACCACACAGCACATACAAGGCCATTACCATAGCATCCTGCTCTAACTCGGAGCTATCTGTAACAGCCGTGGGACTCAGGCAGCCACACGCGTGGCATTTACCCACGCGTTGTCCCCAGGCCACCTCCCTCACCCCACAGCCTGTACCTCCCTTCCTCCTCCTCCCTCCCCTGACAACTACTGCTGCTGGTTTTCTAAAGGTTACCTGAATGGGAGGGTTGTCGACGAACTTTTTTCCCAAATAAACAGTATTTATAAAACAGTAGATTATCTGCAGTGCAGCTTGTATGCATGGAGACTAACATGCTGCTGTTTAAAATCCCTTTTTCAATAAGATGCATTAGCAAACAAATGTATATTCATATAGGAAATGATGATCATTCTTATTTTAGACATAAAACTAGAACTTTATCAAAAATAGTTTCATTTAAACCTTCTAACACTGAATGATTATGAAGAAAAAAAAATGTTCTTTAAGCATAAGAGACTTAGATCCTTATAAAACTATTTTGCTTTAAAATTGTTTTGCCTTAAATCTCAAGCCTGGCAGAGAATAAATTTCTACACTGCTTGGTTAGAAAAAGTATCAGCTTACCACTTATTTCTCTGGGTACAACAATTTCCACACAAAATTTGGTTTATGTAAAAAGCAAGGCTTGAATGACTGTAAGAGAAGAAATAGGACACATTGCACAGCCTCGTCTAATCTTTTTTTGTAAAAAGTTAACTTTTTTCTTAAACCAGTTTCTTATTTAACAACACACTCTGACATTTTGCATCTCTTCTTTGTGCACGTAAGAACTTGACCAAACTGGAAACACTTACAAATTGCTTTATTTTTCTTAGTGACATTTCTTTAAAATGATATTTTTTCATGGCATGCTCTTAAAAAGCAAGCTTATTATCTAGAAAATATGCCATATTTGCAAACTCTTTTGCTCCACTTGCTTTATGGAAAGGAAAAGAGCCCTATTTTCCACAAACGGCTGTGGTTTTCATGTCACTGAAGGGCACATAGCTTGGCTGTACACCCTACCCACTGAGTCATCAGAAACTGGACTTGGCTGCAGAATGCCATTTTTCGTTAGATCCACATGTGATTGACACAGCCCAACAATCTTGGGTAGAGGGCTCATGCTAATCAGCCACATACACAAACAAGAGCACTCAACCCACACAAGTTTATCCAGTTTGCATGGGGTAGAAAATAGCTTTTCATGTCCAGAATGTTGATTTTTTAGGACTACTAACTATTCCTTAGTTCTTTTTTCCAAATGGCTCAAAACCCATGTTTATGTCCCTGACTAGAAACACCAAGGAAGCTTTCATTTAACAAAACCATCTTCTTTTAATAGCTAGACTCTCCCACCATTTGATCAAGGAGGGTTTGCTCTCCAGGGCAGCTAAGACACCAGCTACCTTCTTTCACTCTGCTGCAGATGACCCTAATTCTGCAGAAAAGCAGAAAGTCCATCACATCTCATTAGCAGCATGCACATGCCTAAAGCTACTGAAGACCATAGAGCAAAATTTTCAATATTTATCTGTTGTTCATTTCCTCAACTTCTTTGTATTTGAAGAATAGTGAAAGCATCTATGTGTCAGCTGAAAGGTTAATGCTGCATCAAAATGAAGAGCTAAGGTATTCATTCGGAGCATCTGTGCACCGATATGGATCACCAAAAGTGGCACTTTGCTGCTGTTTTATGCAGAAAATTTTATCTCCTAAATCAGCATTGGGTACTCATGTTTTAATTTAGTAAGCGAAAAAAAATTAGGCCATCTTGAATAGAAGAGATGCCTATCACCATGCACATTAAAAAGAGAATTTTTCAATACAGGAAGTTGTGGAAGCCTGCAGAGCTTCTCCAGAAGTATTTTATAATGATTTAGGTAGTGGGGCAAGAGGTATCCACGCTTGCAGCTACTGAAAAATCTTTCGAATAGTGTTCATTTTCCAAGGGAAGGGGGTATGAGTAAATTGAGTGTCACGAAGGGACAGTTTGCACAGAAGCGCAAAGCTGTCTGAGCCAGAAAGTTTCACTGAACTCTCAGCTTTAGTTAAACTATGCCAGAAATATATGGGAATAAACAAACAGATTAGGAAAAGAAGGCAGAAGAAAGTAATAATCTTCAGTGTGAGGAATGGGGCAAATGTAAACTGAAAGGGCCTCTGTGTGTAACAAACAGAGACTATAAAAGGAAGACTGTTTAGTGCTAAATCTGTTTTGTGTAGGCTTCTTACAAAAAAAATCACACTAGCCATCCAAAAACTTTACACCTGGCACATGAACACGTTTGGTCCAAGGAAGAGGAAGAAACAAAACCCTTAAACCTCCCCCAGAGCTTGGAAACGAGGGCCTTTTGAGTCACTAACTTTGCAGGAAAACCGAGCAACGCTAGAAAGATCACAGCAAACGCCGTTCCTCTGCCAGACTCTCAGCAATGGCCACATCGAGTCTCAGGAACTCAACCTTTGCCATGGGATAAGAGATCGCTGTGGCAGCACAGTCGCCTCCTTTCACAGCTTGAGCCCAGGAACCACAAGGGCCCCGCAGAGGGGGAAACCTCAAACTGGCAGTGTCTAATTCGGTTTTGTTTATGTTCCTGTGTTCCCTATTGATCTGCACAGGGCTTAGAATCAACAGCAAAGACCAGCAACCTCCCCAGTACAAACTGCAGAGGCAAAATAATCTCAGAATGATGCTTCCTGCTCCAAAACAGAAGAGACAGCCGGATCCAGGAGCCGGCAGTTGGGAAGTGGCCCCAAAGTCTGCTCGGGATAAGGCTCCTCACACACATAAGTATCCGTTTCAGTTTATCTCGGTGCCGCAAGCTGGGCTTTCTGTTGGACACGATAGTCTTTGCAATAAAGCCGAACGAGCAGTGTCCATGGAGGTAGGACATAAACCCCGTAAGGAGGTAAAACAGGTTCTCAGTAGAACAAATGTAATGGGGAGGAGAAAGAGTAGAAGAAAAACAACATTGGAAATAATCCTTTGGGAACAGTTTAACCCTCAAGTGACTATTACCAGAGTCTCTAATTAACAGATACACTGACTCCAAAACAAGACATGGTTGTCTGTCCTCTAACAAAGATAGAGACTGAGTAGTTTGGACACTCCACATGATGAATACTTGACAGTCACCAAAACATGCCCCACTGGAGAAGCCTTCACAAGCTTCTCAGGAGACTAGGAAGCGCACAGCGTCTGCATAGTAAGACACAGTCCAGTGCCGCGGTTAAACAGCCAAGAGACATCGCTGTCAGTAGCTGGAAAAAACCTACCACACACAACCGCTCTCAAATAAGAAATCAAGGTAATGATCAAAGAGGGACCACATCACTTTACTGTGGCAACAGCCATTCCGCAATTGATAAGTATCCTCCATAACTTCAAAAGACACGATCTCAAATAATGAATTTTATTTTACTATAAAATACTTGTCTTGTTTATATCTAAAAGCTAGGAGTGAAAGGAGAGGAGAGAACAAATTCTTGTTAATAGGACTGACGTACCCAAGACTTTGAAATTACATTCCTACTTCAAAGGGGCATTTGTATGTTGGTAACAATCTCTGTAACAGCAAGAAAACAAAAAACAGCAGGAGGCTGGGAAGACAGATAGTTCTGGTGACAGACTGCGAAGTAAACAAATAGAAATTAAGCAGATACATTTTGCACTTTTCTTTAAACCTAAGATTCATCTTTTCTTTTTCAAAATGAAGTTGTCACCTCTATGAAGGATTAATTATAACGCAAATTGTATGACATCATTGAAATAAGGAAATAATAGTAAAGAGAGGACATACAACAGGAATGGAGCCCATCAGCATTTAAAGAGAGCTTTAAAAATTCTATGAGAAAAAAATTCTGGTTGATAATACATGGTTTAACTTCAGATTCAAATATTGGTACTAAAACCAAGAAAGGAGAGGAAATATGTCTTATAACATGGAATATTTTTTTGTAATAGTAATACATAGCAAGTTGCATAAAGCTTCATCAATGCTTCCAAAGCAAGATCTCTTCTTCTTTACCTAGGCAAGGGAAAACACAGAGGGTGATGATGGTAAAACAAGCACATAGTTGTTTCTGTAGTGTTTGGTCCAAGCTAAGCCACCAATAAAAAAAGAGCACTTTCCTATACATCTGTTGTCTAGGTGACATTTCTTGGAGACCTAATCTGCTCATTTTGCGGACAAAAACAACCTTTTACTACTGTTAGCTCTGCAAAACCAATATTACCATGGCTGAGCAAGCTGGAATTTTTATTACTGGCAATGAAGTAAGAATCAGACAGAAAACAGCTTGATTGTCAAACCCAAATGTGAGAGTTTGAAATATTGGCTGTTAGAAAAATCACCTTTTGACTTGTAAACTAAGCAGAGTTTTATCTGAAAGTGATTGAGAGAGAACAAATGCAGAACCTCCTGCTGTCGTTTTTACAGAGTCACTTCTGGAAACAATTCTGCTGTAGGATAACAACCCTCTGCCCTCTTCCCTTTCTGCCAGCCTGTGTACGCCACTCACACGTGCAACTGGACGAGCAAGCTAAAGAGTGCTGCAAAACTCCAAGTATCACGGATGTATGTCAAAATCATATGGGAACAATCAAAGAGGTGAGAGACGTGGAAGAAAAGGTATGTACCTTTCTGGACAGCTGAAGCTCTGCCCTGCTACACTCTGGGCTCTGCCACTGCCTCACTGTGAGACAGTTTTTCCCATCTTCCCAAGACCAAAAAGTGCAAGCATAGAAAAATCCCTTATGGACCTGCTGACCTCCCTATAGGGTTCCTGCATATCAGACTCCGCAATCATTGGGATTTAGTCTGCTCCCAGCAGAAACCGCACAGGCAGTCCATGTTGCGCTGCTGGGGACCTGCTGTCTCGCTTTGTCCAGAATCCCATGCTCTGCCACAGCCACAGAGCCCTTGGCCAGGCTGCGCTGAACAAAAAGGGCAACTCTGGGCTCCTTCCCTCATCTTGTTCAAGGCTTGATCTCCTCAGCTTTTTGTGAGGGGATCAACATAGCAGGATGCAGAGCGGTGAGTATGAAAGCTCCGACTTAGTTTGCTCAGGGACTGGAAACACTGTAGCTGTATCACCACAGTACTCCGCACGCCTCAGTCCTGATGTTTACAGGGCTCTCCTGCTGCTGCTACCCAAGCTGGCCTGGTCATTCAAAACTGATTCACATTCCTCTATGCAGTATTACTCTACCTCTGCCCTTTAGATACATTGAGATTTCTGTACTGGTTCAGATGAGGAAGCATCAAATTGGAAAAAGCAGATGCCATGAACAAGAACGTCTACAACTGGACGCAGGACACGAGTTGCTCCTGCCTCAGCAAACAAAAGAATACTGCCACTTGGCCCTATTAAGACTTCTTTCTGCATCCTGGGAAACAGTTATTTAATCTCTGTGCAGCATCAGATTGAGTCAAGAACATGAGTTCCATGACAGTCTTCTACATATCCAACTTAATCCCAATTTAATAATTTAAACTCTAAATAAACAATGTTTTTCCCAGGGCGTTAGGCCACTCTAAGGTCAGCACTCCATTCCCGAAGGAGCTGCCAGCCACCATACCCATCCTTTGGGGACCACTTGCTCAGAACATATGCTGTCATTGCCCATTCTGACACGAAAGAAAAAAATGTTATGAGAAGTCCCAACTTCGATCATATTGCTTGAGACCATACTTTTGGCTATCTTACTATCAAGACCTATTTCAGGTGATTCCAGCACCTCACTTAGGGTCCAAGATGTTATCAAAGAAACCCCAAGTACTTCCATTATTTTCTAACTATTGTTTATTTTCTAACTACTAGACCTCTAGACCTACCATCTGAAGCACTGAGGCTACCCTGGGAAGCAGCTGTGCCAGGGCTCCTGTCCCACATACACTGGCCCCCAGAGCCCCAAGGAGAAGGGCAGAGGCAGGAAAGAAGGACAGATAGTGGATTGCTCCAGCCAACATCAGCACAGGGAATGCTGTGCTTAACTGGTTCCATGGTTTTGTTTCTGAAGGAACATTAGCCTGTGTTTTTTATCTAGTTCTGGTTTAATACACTCCCAAGAGACACCAAGTTCAGCAATCACCAAAAAAAAAAAAAAATGCTTTGGTTTAAAATGTCACAATACTTTTTATTCTGATAGACCTGTTCATTTCCCTCAGGCTTAATGCAACAGTTTAAGAAAATCACTTTCTATGAAGAGATAAATCCATCTGCCTTGTGTCCTTCCAGGGGAGGGCTCCACCTCTGCCCTCCCCATCTGCAACAGCACAGCTGATGTCAGCCAGGGCAACCACCAGCAGGACAACACCGTCTACCAAATACTGCAGCTGCAAAATCAGATGCAGAACACAACTTGACATGGCAAGCTTGATTTGTCTTGATGCTTTCATCTCTTTTTTTTTTTTTTTTTTTACGTTAAAACATCAGGGATTAAATTAATTCCAAATACATTTAATTGTAAAAACGTAGCCATACAAATATATGGAAATGTGCCGTATAATCTTTTGATATAGTAAGATTGATTTTTTTCCTCCAGTTGATAACTTCAGTCTGATAGCTTTAGTGTTAATTTCCTTTTTTTACTGTAAATAACTGGGACACTGGATACCAGTGCTATCATTAATTATGCCAGCAGATGAACAACTCATCTATTACTGAACTAAATTACTTCTAACTGCACATGCAACTCTTGCACTTGCCTTATGCATAAATAAGAACAAGTTTGTCTTTTTAAAAAAAGCGTATGTCATTGTAGAGAGTGAATTAACAGAATTCACTTCCTAATATCACCGGTTTTATTTTATTTTTATATTTGTACAAAATGTACAAATATAAATATACAACATCCCTATAAACATACAGGAAAATATGATCCCTGTCCCAGTGAGTTGACATTCTAAGATGGGATTTCTTGTTGGCACTAATTCTTTCCACTTTTTCAGACTCATTATCAAAACCAAAGACCTGTACAAACTGTGTGTGCTACTGCCTGCTAACACAAGTAAGATGGTACTTAGGCAGTTATCATTACTTGTTTTTCTTCCTAAATCCATTTTTCTCAATGCAGCATGACCCTCTCCTCTCTGTCCACCCCAGCAACACACTCACAAGAACACGAGTTACCCAACTGAGCTGAATATACTGAACTCACGTACAGCCAGTCATTCCTGAACATTAACAATGACATCTGAAATCCTCAAGCTATTGGAATGAGAAACAGTTTTCAGATATTTTATATATATTTCCACTTCTTTTTTCAAATATCACATTGATTGAGCCTTTGATTAACATGTCACTTCAGCAAAATTTGGTATCATTTGTATACAAAAAAAAAACCCCAAACAAACCAAACACCACGCCACAGAAAAATAAACAAACACAGCTCAAATCACAGGAAAAAAGCTCCTATAATTTAGACAAAGCTAAACGATAATTTCTAAACTAACAACCACGTGTAGTCCTTGCACCGCAGTTGCTTATCTGTCACAAAGCAGACAAGCTACACAATGGCCTTGACTGACCATTATACATAATTCAGAATTAACATTTTTCTATTTGACCACCTTATCTTCCTGCCTGAGCAATGAAACCCACGAGTCACTAAGTAAAATCTCATTCTAGACCCCAAAAGTCTTTGCCAAGGCACAATGTGATCAATTTCAAGGATTTTTAAACCAGGAATCTGGTGGTTGTAAAATGATCACTGAAAATACTGAAGGCCTTTCCCAGACAACTCTCTTAGTTTATCTGTGTTATATTTGCCATTGCTGTCTGAGTTTCTTTTTTGGTAATTTCTAATTCTATAATGCTATAGCCTTTGCTTGGAAAGGAGTTGTAAAGTTTAGAAATACCTACTTATTAGTCCTAAAAAGCTGCTATTTTACTAAAAGCAGTTAGAATCAAGCAATTGCTTTCTCTAAAAAGAGAAGTATTTTCAAAAAGCAAGGAAGTGCTGACCAAAAGATGTACTCCTAGTGTGAAACAACATCATGTGAGTGACATGAAAACAGGCTGGGGACTCCTGATCCCAGGGCACATGAGGACTGAACGTACCATGGAGACTGAGATTGCTTAGTTTCTGGTTGGAGGGTATTTACCCTGCAAATGCCAGCAAATGCACGATCTATGTCATGAGCTTCAAAAATTTAATAGCGTAATGTTTATAGAGGGCAAGGCATTTTGGAAAGATGCTATTAAAAGGCAAAGAAAAATTAAAGAACAAAAAATAAAATATGCACAATAATTATATTTTCCATGGACTGAACTGGAAGATCATAAAGTGTAAAAAAAATCAGAGCTGAGATTCAATAAAGAGCTTCCCCACAACATGCTATCACCAGCCTACATAAAGATACTGTACCAATACACGGTAGCATATTTTTGTGCTAAGCCTAACTTTACAGACTTTTTTTATGGCAACATTACAAATGTATATAAATTACTTCATTTTATTATATATTTTCTGTCATTTCTGCACTGGGCTGTTTGTTGTATTAATGACAACCATTACCATTCCAGCCACTGACACATAGTTGACTTCAAATAGGCTAGAAAGTTTTGTTCGGCACCGAGTCCTCCAAGTCAGCAGGATTCACTCACCTGTGCTCTACCAGGCATACACGCTGGAGCCCTAACATGGCACCAAGAGTCCTCGGTGGGCTAAAGCCAGCATGGACCACCCTCCAGTTTTTGCTAGTGATATATCAGACATGAAAAGAGCAGAGAAAACCAGCTAATACCATAACAGCTCTGAGGAAACCAGCCTTTCCATTAACTCTATGGGCTTCAAAGCATCGGCTTGGCTCCAGAACGTGGGTACCTGGAGGAAAAGTAACAATTTCTTCCACTGAGTCCTTGTCAAAGAGAAAGCTGTCACAAAACTAGCTTGAGCTTCAATACTTTGGGAAGCCATTTCAAGAACCCTACTAAGGGGAAAAATCAACTTCCATTTCAGATCAAAGTTCAGTTCAATCACAACTATTCATGCAGATATTCCCTTTTTACAGCAAACATCTGAACTGACATGGTTACAAAAATAGATGGAAAATGTCTAATGTTTATTAAGAAATTGTGTCAGCACCAGCTGAATCACACAAGACTAGGAGTCCATGCCTAATGTCATTTATGACAGTCTCTATTCATATTTAAATAACTAGAATTCATATCCAGAAACTGTAATTAAGGAATTTACACATCAACTAATTATTTATGTTTTATGCTATGCAAAACAAAACTGTTTTTTCCCTACAATGTTACTTCTTTTGGTTAACCAACACAAGAACATATCTACAATTTAAAATGTCAGTGAGGATAACATTTTAAGCATCGAACAGCATTGCAATTTTGAAAGCAGATGAAAAAACATTCTTCTAGTACAGCAGATTAGAAAGTTTACTGCACTTCAGCTGAAGTTAGAGAGAAAAAAAGATTTTGTTGATTTGAGTCTGTGTACACAGCTATGAAAATACTCCTCTAATATCAGATTGATTTATAATAATGACATTTTAAGGGCTATTGACCTTGGTGCAAATGAGTAAGAGTACACTGTGTGTACTAAATAAAGATTTTCAGGGAGAGATCTGCTTCCTATCTATGCTCCTTTGTAAACAGAAAGATTCTATCATTTCTAGGGTAGTGTTGGATGCCAGTGGGAGGGAAGAAGCTAGACCTTCCTCAAAGACCTTCACCCAACAAAAGCAGTTCATTAAAAAAAAGTACTAAGTGAGAGGAGCCAATGTGAATTTCATCAGTGAGAAGACATATACTATCTGTGACCAAAAAAAATTATAGATACAGACATACATGAGCATTAGAAACATGAAAATGGCAGTCCAAGATGGAACACAATGGCAAAAGGAAGAAAAGGGCCTGCAGGAAGGAAGCTCCGCTATGTGTAACTGAGCAAGTTAAAGAAAAACTACAGACCACCATGGATGCCAAAGTAACAAGGTCAAGCAGAAACAGGCAGTAAAATGGCGGTTCTGCTGCAGAAGCAGCTATGGTGTGACAACATTTGTATCACAAGTCACCTTTTTACATTACCATCAAATTGTCACCCAGTCACACCTGATAATGCAGTATCTTCCATACAATAATCATTTGTCCCATACTCAAACATAAATCTAGGATAGTTTCATGAGATAATTATTAACATCAAATCGGTCCTAAACAATGCAATTAATTAACTGAGAGTTCAACTTTTCCTTAATAACCTTAAGCCGCAGAATGCAGCGCCACATACTTAGAGCCCGTTCTGAAGAGCAGTGTCCTACAGTAAAAGGCACACAAACAGCAACAGAGGACAAAGGCCATTAACAATCACTTATGTGTCCTAATTCAAGGACTGTTCCCCTCTGTTTGTTCTACTGCCTGGTCTAGCCTACAAAGCCTTGCTGACAAAAAACGTCTCTTCTTACCAAAGCTTTGCAAATACCCACATTGTAATTTCATACTTCGGCTAAAATATTTCCTGTTAAATCTACCTATCGAAAAGAGGAAAAATTCCAAGAAAGTGCTAGTGTCGTGGCAGCATTCAGAGTGCTAGCAGAGTTCCTTGGAGCTTTCAGGGCTACAAATGCTTGCTGCAACGGCATCATAAAAGCAGGCAAGTGGCTCACAGACAACAGCTGCCAGGAACTATCACAGTCCAAAGGCTCGACAAGGAGGAAAAGGGCTCCATGTGCCAACTCTCTACCAGGTTCTCACTTCACTTCCATTTCACTTCCACAGTCCTTAAATCCTGGCATAGATATAACACAAGTGTCCTGGGAAACTTTGTTATTGCAAATGGAGTTAACATTAGCAAAACTGGTTTTGCTGGTATATTTTATACTAGTTCCTCAAATGAAACAAGCTATTCTAAAAAAAAAAAAAAAAAAAAAAAAAAAGCATGTTTCCCCCCCATATACTATCACTATATCCATAACAGAGATTTTTTTCCCAGTATAAAATATTATTAAAAATCAAAATCCCTCACTGACATTTCTAGACTAGGTAATATTCCTTATACAGTCTTGGCCTTGAATGTATTAAGACTTTGCCTAAATTAGAAATGTGTTCTAGGTATAATTCCACAAGTCAAGAAATACAGAAAAACTTTCTATTGTGAAAGAAGTTACACTGTTGTATTTGTACTCTCAAATGGCATAAACTATGCTGTCACAAGCACAGTAGTATCAGTATTGCTGCAATTAGAGCAGGGCTTTACCCTAGCCACATCAGTAAGAAGTCACCAATGTAAAGAACAGGCTATTACAATATTAACATACAAGGTGAGAGGAGGATGCCTCACCACCTAATACCCTAGACACTTGTTTCTGAAACATATGATAGGATCTTTCAGGGTCATGGGCAGCAAAGGTTTGCAAACTTCTTTGAAACAGCATTTACTCTTTCTCCAAGGCCAAACTGACGACACCCATCTAGCACATCAGCAAGCTCAGTCTCTATTGCTATCAGCAGGAGTTTTAACAGCTCTCAGACTAAATTTTCTATACTACCAGGGGACAAAGGGGGGAGGGGGGGAAGGAAAAAGCACAAAAATAAACCAGATCAATTAATTTATACAGAAACAGATAACAATGAACTATTCTCTTATTTTTAAGTGAGCTGGGTAACAAGGAATTGCATGTGTATGCAAAAATACTACTGTAGACCTTCAATCAGTACCATACAGGAGCTGCAATCCACGCAGCTCAGCCACAGCCACTCGCCCTTACCCCACCACCACCATCAGCTTGGCAGCATATGTAAAACAGCATCAGCTCTAAAATGCAAAGTGCACTAGGCATCACTATGTAGGACTGTACTACAGATCATAGTATTTTCAGGATCCGTTAAAGGAGGCCTTAAGTGGTTTTAGAAGAAGCTGGACTGCAGTAATACATCTGATCTCTTGAAGCATGAGTTGGAAGTTGTACCCTCCTGTCAGCAGGTTCACTGTATGATGTACTATGGAGCTTTGGCTGCAAGGAAGCTGTAGCCTGCAGTTAATGAGCTGTTCAAAGTAGCTGTGAAATTGTCAACTTAATTAAGCCAAGTTTAGTTAACAGTCATCTTTCAAAAATTTTGTGTGACGAAGCAGGCTCTGGAAGTGCCCAGATATATACTGTAGGAAAGTGCTGTGTACTCTTCTGTCCCAAGAAATAAAGAACTCATGTGATAAGAGATAGTGCTATTTTAAAAAGTGTTTAAAGAAAGCCCCTGGCTGTCCCAGCATGTCGGGGAGCTTCATCATTTTTTCTATTTTTAGAGAGTTAAGAAGCATAAGCACTTCAGAACAGTTAGTGATGGTTTCTTAAGACAGCCTGACCTCTAGAAAGACACGTATGACTTGGAGACAGGAAGGAGAGCCTCCTGAGGAAACCTTCTTGTGAAGGTCCAAGCTCTCAGCACGCAGTACTGAGTTCTAAGATGGCTGCATTGACATGGCAGCCATGATCTGAGAGGTTTCTCCTACTCAGATGAAGGCAGACAAGTTCAGAGAGCATCAAGACGACCAAGCTGCTCTACACTCCCTAAATGTGTTTCCATCCTTGTTGTTTATGACTTTGAATAAAGCACTTCAATACATACCACTGTCCTTCCTATGCCTTTACCAGGTTAGCACATGTTAAAGACCATGTCCAAGCTAGATTAAAAAATAAGATGTTAGGGTATACCAAGTCAGGGCTTTGTATTCTATTTAAATTAACTGCACACTAATTGACAAACATCATGTATGTACATAATCCTTTGGACAGTCTGCTCATGTCTGTTCTAGGACAAAAATATCTGCAGTAACCAAACTGAGTTATAGCAATCGATTAATCTGGGTTTAAACAAACCATTACCACTGGCCTCAGTTAATTCCTCAGTACAGAGGTCAAGGTTTCCCAGACCTAACTCAGACTCTTAAGGATATGAAGACCTCTTGCAGCACCCAGCAACAGCGGAGGTGCAGTGCTGTTAGCCGTAACCCTTCACCTGAGCAATCCTATGTCATGCTTTTCCCTCTACATGAAATGTTTTGTTGGTTTACCTTAAAAATTGCTAAACTATTTTAGAACGGGCTCTGGAGACGCCTTTAGGAGGATCTCCTAGAAATTCTACCTCCCCATGTTTAGAAAAAATGATGACAAAAACGCCAAGCCTTTCTCCCACACCCACCTTTCTGCAATATGGAGGGGAAAAAAAGAAAAAAAAACAAAACAAACCAACAATGAGGTACTTTACAGGTCCTTGTAACTCTCACAGAGTTACTATTAGCATGAAGCTAATAGTAGTCAAGCATTTAAAGATTCCCAGGTAATATTTCAGGTGTATTTACTGTTACTGAGTGTACTGTTACAGGGGTAAGGAGAAACTAGATCCTAAGGTAGTCAAAGTGATTGACCACAGTCAGGGAAGTAGCGCTCTGCTTTCAGATAGACTCAACAGAACGCATTTCCTTGGTACCTTTATCGTGAAACGGAATAGCACTGGCACAGCGAATCCTAGTAAGTGGAAGTAACTGGGTACTCCTCTGATCAGTCAGCTGGAATGCCAGTCAGCTGGGGAAAAAAATGTAAGGGGCCATTGACCAAAAGTATCAGGTTTCCTGAGGGGGAATGATAGTTCTTCTTTGCAGGTCGTCCGTGGAGAAAGGGCAAGAGACCACATGGCCTCATTGCTAAACACACATTTTAGGAAACAACTGACTGAGGGAGACAGTGTCCTTGCTCCAACTGATGATGGAAAAATTTAGGAGGTTTCTCAACCTTTTAGGATGAATCACTCTTCCATAACTAGGTAAACACCCCTGCGGAGGCAATGAGACTTCTGCAACCTACAAGCAAAACCATTCCCCATACTGACCTCAGAGTCGAGCACTGGACCCCGCCACTCACACTCTGCACTGGCCTCTGGTCTTGGCCTCATGATTAAACTTAAGAGGCAATGACAGAGCAGCACAACATATCAGGGGAGGCATCTCCTAACCCAAATAACTCCTGCCCATAGAATACAGAGTTGAACATCACAGCTACCTCTGAACACCCGCAGCCTGCACTTCCTGCAACAGCTGAAATGCTCACAGAAGAAACGGAGGAAAAGATTACCATTCCCTGAACCTGCACTGGGTGCATTTAACTTCCACAGTCCTTAAAATTGTCTAGTTTGCTCAGACTTTGTATACCAACAAAGCAAGGTTACCCCACAAAGCAAAATTTACCCATGAACAGTGTCCCACAACTTCAGCAGAGCACAGCAGAAGAGAGTTTATATTGCTCAGAAAGCACAAGAGAGCCTTGTAAGAGCTCTTAGCAATCAGAACAGCCAAAGTAAAGTTAGGAGAAAACTTGAAAGCTATGTAACCTCCAAAAAGAAGTCATTTTTAGTTTAATTGGCAAAATAAGAGAGGGTAATTTCAGCTCACTTTTTTGACAGTCCAGCTATGGATCTCACTGTAAGCAATTCACAAGAGAGCTTAGCTTTTTAGAAAATACGAACTTCATAGCTCTGACTTCGAAGGAGCTCCTTTGAAAATTTGGTGCCTGGCAATTTTCCCATGGTCACACTGTGACTAGGGGCTAAGTCTAGGGATCAGACAAGCGGTTATACTTCCCATGCCTCCTGCCAACCACTAGCAGGGCTTGCCCCACTCCCACTGTAACTTCAAGACTTTGCACCGATATAAAAAAAAAAGAAAATAATCTTCCAAATGTTATAACATATAAACAGTGACAGCAGAACTGTGTTTTTCAGTAAAATACCATATGCAGATACATCAATATTTAGCTCTAGAAATCAAGAGTAAAGAATACCCACCAAAATTCCATTTTTTAATATTTACTACCAAGACAGCAGGCTGACACTACTGCCTGTCCTTCAGGGACAGATACTGTCTTTGCCCTTCTCACCAAAGCCAGGGGTAAGAGGAATAGATCAGCTTTCTCACTCAGCAGTTTCATTAGTTTCATGAGTTTTTATTATTATCAACAAGGATTATAAAAACTAAATCTCTTTTATCCCCAAGAAGATGGTTCTTGCTACTCGGTACCACTGCCAGAGGCAGGGCATGGTAAAAAAGCTACACAAGCATCTTTTCGGAGAAAACTTGGTTCCCAACAAGCTATTGCTCTAACACATTCATTTTAAAGAGCTGTAACTTGCAATAATATTTCAGAAAACATAAACCCCTCCTGAAAAGTAAGCAGTTGTCCCAAAGTAAAAGATTTGGTAAAGGTAAAATGTTATGATTATTTGCTGAGGGGAAAAAGTGTCATTGCTAGGCTTCGGGGCTGTGACTGACAGCACTGCCACTGAATTTACCCCGACTGCTCTCGTGACAGATCTCAGCTCCATGGCATTAAACAGCAAAGAACAAGGCCCATCATTTCCAGAACTGAGGACATACGATAACATAACTAATTGACAGTATAAGCAAAATAGCCCTTTCATCTGAAATTCTGCAGAAAGCAGATCACTTCCATGGCAAAAGACAAAAAGAAAACAAATACTAAGTAAATTAAAAGTTACAGCAGAATCAATGGAAGCATGAAGCAGTGTCTAAGTTCACAGGACTTACTCTTCCTCTCAGTGCAGTTGTTAACAAAACAAAAGCTGTTTGGGTTTGCAAAACCCTCTTTGCTTGCCTTTGAAATGTTTCATTCCTCTAAAATATCAATGTTACCCTCAGCTTTTTTTCATCTGCAGGATACTCAGACTTACGTATGAAAAAAAGCACTAGCTGCTCTGGTCATGAAGTCCTCTTCAAAATGCAAACCCATATTTGGTTACAATTCATCCCCCTTGCTTTCTTTTACACACTTTCATCAGTTGTTCTTGGTCCCTTGGTCCCTGCTTTAGTATTTGCAGAAACAAATACATAAACAATTCACATTGATGGTGTTTCAGTGCTAAGTATGTGCTAACACTGGTTTGGAAATTAATCCTCCATTCAAAATTTCCACTCAAGAGTACAACTTTTATTGCATTTGTCAACTTAGCAACCAACTTTTAAGGAGATAAAACTAAAATACATTATCATATTACATGCCAAAATTGTGAAGAAAGAGAAGTAAATCAGTATGTCCAGACTAAAGCCAGAAGAGGAACATGAAAAACTCTTCTCATTTTTGTACCTTTAAATAGATTCTTTGCATCTTTCTCCAAAGAACACTCTGCTGACTACATTACATGGACACAGTTTGATCTGAGAGCAACTCTTACGTTCCTGGGTATATGATGGCCCTGATCTTGCATGAGACATAATGAAGATCAAGCGTGCAAGTGGAAAGACACAGCAAGTTGGCCAAAGAGCCACACACTATCCAGTGGCAGTTAGTTGTTCTGATTTCAGTTCCGTATCTCTAGCCTTGGCCACACTGCTGCATCATTACGTACAGAATGATCAAATGCAGGTATCTTGCCAGCAATCTCAGTGCCATCCGCACCTCAGTGTGTGGCAGAGGTCTGGATTCTCATACTTTCAGACTTACATTTTGATACTCATCCTAGGCTAAGATATTTATCACCGAGTTACAGCTCACAGAGAAGTGCAGTTTTACCAGGTAGTTAAGCTGCAGTAGTGTGCAGGGCAAGTCACTTCTGCTTCATGTTACCAAAGTAGTAGGTGTGGTTGTCCTCAACCATTTGTGGAATTTCTCACCAAACTTTTATGGGGAAAAATAAATAAATAAATAAATAAATAATGGAAAGAAACAGCAGACAGTATTCCAAAAAGAAGAAATACACATCTGCAAACTAAGTCATCTCAGCTGAATGCTGATCTTGACCTATCTGCCTATTACATGGGTACGTTAGTGTATTTTGCAACAGTGGTTTTAATTCCAAGTTTTTTAAATGCACAGATACTTCAGTGTCAGAAGAGATGCAATCTTGATAATTCAGTATGAAAGGAGAACGTCACCTATCTGACAATGCAAAATACAGGAAGATTGTATTAAATGCGGATCAAGGTTCTTTTGTTGTTCTTTAATTAAAAATTAGCATAGTTTTTTCAAACAAGATCCTTATACAGAACGTTTACTTTGCTGAGCACTTACTGAGGTTATTTGATTAAATGTTATTAGAGATAACAGAACCTCAAACTGAAAGATGGTAAATGTGTAACTTTAAAAATACATTGTCTTTCAGTGGCAAGTAAGATGGGGCCTCATAAAGTTTCCACCGCATCCCAGTAGGAAGCTAAAGGTCATTGCTAACTCAAAGTTAAAAACAATGGGAAGTAGAGGATGTCATTCTTTCATATTTGCCCAGTGATTCTGTGTTTTCTTTGTGTAGATTTACTTAGGAAACTGGGAAATCTGTAAAACAATGAAAAGATTTCAAGGTTACCATTTTTCCCTTAACAATATAAGAAATTGCTCATGTCAATATGTAAAATGTTTGATTTATAAAGGAAAATGCCTCTTACTTGAAAAGGTTTGATCTTTCCAGCCCTATAAAATGTTTGAAGTTTCCTGTGCAACTTTGAAATTAATGTGCAAAATAATTCTGATTTTGCAAAAAGAGTGAATTCTCATTTCCAATAAACAGGCACAATTTAAATATGTTACAATATTATTTAACAAACAGACTAATTTCTATCCTGATAAAAAAATAATTCTTTGAAATAGTGTCTGTTTAATTCACTCAGGAATAAAAGACTTATCTGGCCAACAAGGAGATGGTCCTCACACCAACGAAAATGTTATCCTAATTTCTAGGGATCTAGTGCTCAAAATTTGTCTATCATATAATAAAGTAGCAGAACCAAAAGCAGTTATTTCCTCCTTCTCCAAGCAAGGATGGGAATCCTAATTTGAGTCCCTCATACCGGGAATCAGAGTCTTTTTCATTAGCAACAGTATTTTATTCCCAAAACTGCTTTTAAATCTTGAATATTCCTTTTTTATTCCAAGTTCTTTTGCTTTGCAAGGACATTAACTCTCTACATACATATGCAGACTACCTTTAAACATTTAAAACTCTATCAAAAAGCATCTCAAATTACCTTGTCAACCACATTCAAAATAGATATAACTTAATTCATGTCAACGCATTTCCATGTCAAAAGTAGGTTCTAGCCCTGTCCTTTCTCCTGAAACAAAGCCATACATGTGGAGCTGGTTTACAGAATGCAAAGCTTTTTACTTTATGCAGAGTGGCAGACTTGCAGATTTTACAAGGAAGAGGAGAAAAGAGCCTGGGAGTTTGATTTGAGGCCAACAGTTCAACCCATGGTAAAAGGGGATGGTCTGGAAGAATGCACAAATTAGAGACTTGCTATTTAATTTCACAGCGTATGTACCAACATCATTTATTACATTTTGGCTTTAACAGCAATTTCAAGAAAGAACCTAAAAGGGGCTGGATGTTGAAATCTTTTTGAAAAGCAGAGGGCTTTAACAATGTCACTTCCTTGATGCCTTTGAAAACTTAAAAATCTGACTCCAGGCAATAAAACTATTTAGTATGTCATGCACATTAAAGCTATTCAATTTGCATCTTGTCATCCTGTGCCAATTTAAATTATGGTTAAATGAAGATACCTAATTATTTTACCCAATGGATGGATAGCAATGCATAGAATGTCACAGGGCCAAGCAAATTCCCAATGAACCTCCACTGGATGAATGGGTCGGACACAAAAAACACTGCAATTCACATGGAAAACTGTGCTTTGGACATGAAATCACGTTCTACGTGCACTCTGGGAAACACTGCTAACAATGTTTTAATTCCATCCATGGCTGGTAAAGCAGTTTCCAACTTGGGCATATTATATCCATATGCACCACCAAAATAGAACACAATGCTAAATTGTTCTCCTATGTGTGCAGGTGCTCCTGCGGTCCCCTGACAAAATGACAACTTATGTAAAGCTTGTATTGAAAAAATTTCACCTTGGGGCCAGTCTGCTCATGACCATCTTTGCTTTAGGTTTCTTTTGTTTTTTGCTGAGAGCTAATAGGAGCTTTAGCTGTCCATATCTCTAAATATTTATTACCTCTTTGAGGACTCATTTGAAAGTCAGTTGGCATTCCAAGTGCTCAAAAAGTGGAATATTTTCAGTGTACTGTTACCATGGCTTAAGAAACCCAATTCTAGAGTCCCTTCTCAAGGTGACAGCCAAGAAAGGTGAACAAAAGTTCATATAATAACTAAAGTAAACCAGCAATTCATCACTGTTGGTAGTGGCAACTGTTGGACATAACAATTTCAATGGATGTTAAAAATAATTCTCATTCACATACCTCTCATTTTCTTCACATGGACATTCACTTGAACACGAGGAAGAGATATTAAAGCATGCAATATGGGAAGTCAAACAGTTTCCAAACAGTATTTTTTCTAAGTTTCAAATTAACTATGAGCCACTTTCTTAATGAGACAGTCTTCATATTCACATAAATTGTAATCTTCTAACCTAAAATTCATTGAATGTGAAGTATCTGCAAGCGGGTGTAACCATTTCACCACTACGTATCTTTATATTTAGACTTAGCATTTTGGATGTAAAATCTGAATTGCTGGCACCTTAAGTAGCAAGGCAACGCTGGTACCTTGCACTGGAATTTCACATCACATGTAGAATGGTAGGAAGGGAGGGAGAACTAGTAAGTATATCACCTCCCATTCTTCTGCCTGGCTTCTAAGTACATCCTACAACTAGAAAATTTCTCACTGTGGATGTACTCACACTTCAAACTGAGCCATACAATTAAGAATACAAAGGGTACAACGCAGTAAGATAAATACCTAGAACCATAGAAATAAAAGCTTGGTTTTAATACTTCCTCTATTGACACATTCAGGTGGCAGAAAAGGAAAAGCTTAGAAATTAACTACCTAAAATGGCCAGGGAAGAGACACAAAGCACGCTCAGACTGGGGCAGCGAGGAACAATGCAAAGGGCACAGAGAAGTCAGTGTTCTGTGTCTGGCAGGTAAGTTTACAGCTGAAAGGAGTTTCGGTGAAGTCTTCACCAACAATAAGTACTCCAAAAATTCAGTCTAACCTTGCTTATCTCAGTCACACAAGGAATTGCCCTCAGAGGCAGTGACACGTTTTTGCATGACCAGGAGACATACCAATAATCATGTTTTAAAAATTGAAAACATAGCTTATGCTATCTTAGTAGTGTAGCGATCTATATACACTGCAAGTGATTTACAGCTTGTTTTTTTCCAGTTTACACTACAAACAACAGGAAATTAAAAGGTAAAGATAAAAAATAGACTTAAATATGAACCCACTTCACATGTTACTACACAAGTTCACGCCATCTAAAAATGAGCCTCCCATCCCCTGGAGAAAAGGGTTCATGCCTTGCACAACAGCATAAAAAACATCAGCCTGAACGTCTGGAGCCATAAGATTGAGAAAAGTTCTCGTATCTCAGCGTGGGAAGGATCCTCTCAGTGGGAGCAAGGATCTCTGTACAGGAGGGCTGACGTCAGTGGAAGTGGGAGGGAAATGGTGATGGGAGGTTTGTCGGGGAAACGATTGAGGACAGTTTCAGTGGGAACAGGGAGGAATCAAGAGAGGGCGGATGGCCTCAGTGGAAGCATGGACAGTACGTGTGGGAGTTTCAAAGGGAAAGAGAGCTCGTGTGTTCCAAGGGGAAGGAATTACCAGACAGACAGGAAAAGAGCAGACGGCTTAACGGACTAAATTATGTGCTGCTAAATGCTGAAACGAGATCCACTTCAGCACTGCAGGTACAATATAGCATACAGCCTCCTATATGCAGAATTATGCAACCTTTAGTTTGCAGTGACTGCAAACTTCTCAGGCCACAGAGTTTGAATGAAGAAAATTTAGTGGCTGTAGGGCCATGGATTTAAACTGGCTGCCCCATGTCAGCTGATAAATCAAAAGGCTATTTCACATTTAGCCCTGCTGGCTTAGGACTACTTTTAATTTAAAATAAAGGAACTTTGGATTTACTCTCTGATCCCTTTGCACCCAAACGCACATATTTGTGTGTTAAATATACACAACAGGGAGAGTTACACAAGAGAAGAGGAAGGAAATCTCACGTACGTAAAAGAATGACAGAGCAAAATAAACGTGCAATGTATGTTCTGCAGTGTATATTAATGCACTATACAAGATTGACACACACACACGTGATGTTGGGACAGCATATGCTTATGAATATCCAAGCCAATTTTAAATGTGTCTTATACCATTACAGCATTTACTCCAGTTATGCTATAAACAGATGTATTATTTCAAAGTGTTTAAGCAGGTTTCTATAAAGCCAAGTACCTTTACTACAAATGCAACAAATACAAATGTCTGAAGAAGAAAATCATAGCTAGTATACATGAAATAGACTATCACAATTGTAAGTCCACTTTCTTGGATTGTTAGAGCTAAAAAAAAAAAAAAAAAATCAGGAAAATTCTCCTTTGCAACAGAACTGGGTAAGTGTTATCTGATATTCTTAATGTAGCACTGGATAATCAAACCCCAGTCACTGTTACTGCATCTAAGTCTTGCTCATCTTTCACTGGAAAAGGTACAGAGTTTAAGCTGTGGAGTCAATACATGGAAAATTAAGAGAAGGGTTTTCATGGCTGGTTCACTTTTTAGATATGGCACTTATTCCAAGATGCTCGTAAATTTTCCAATGAAAGCCACGTATGAAATTACTTATTAAGGAGGGAGATACAGGTGCCACAACCAAATATAATTTATTAAAATGCCTCCTCCATTTCTCACATACTATGACCACACTCATATATCAGAAATAGGTATTATGGCATTTATCTCTGCGCACACACACTTTCAGGACTGCTTTGCAAATTTGCTATGGATAAACTTTGGGTATTCCACGTTAGGAAAAAACAGGTAAACAATTTGTAAATTGATGCAAATCTCAAAATATAGTATGCTCATCACAAAATGCAGTATGCTAACACCACACATCCAGAAAATGATCCTCTGCTATCTGACCAGAAGAAAGATATAATAAGATATAAACATAAAGCCAGAATAAGTCTGGGGGCTAATTAGCAATATATATAATCCATTTTACAGTTCGCATGAGTTATTTCTTTTTATGATGCTTTCTGACTTGAAAAATGTGCACTATAGCTAACAAATTGATTCAATAAAAGTTACTGCACAACCTATTATACATATTTTAATAAACTCAATGCTAATGCCAGCCAAAGTGAAAATATGAGATTTACACACAGGCCAAGTTAAGTTGTTAGCTCTCACATAGGACTCTCTTAGCTTTAATCTGTGCATATGCAACAAAAGATTGTGAATGAATCTCAATTAAAGTGCCCTGAAACCAAGTGAAAATGCCATTCAGGCAGGTTACCAGCTATTCACACAAATTCTGATGACACCACCATTGGCCAAAGCACAACAGGTTTGCAGCATCTTGCATTCGCGTGAGGGTATCTCAGGGGCCATAAAGGGTGTACTACGCACAGTGAAAAATAACAATAGCTCCTAGTAGCACCCAAATTCTTACAGTTCTTCCTCAAATCAAAAATCCTTTTAACTCCAAAACTGAAAAACTTCCTGCTCAATGCTCCTTTCAGCTTCCAAGAATTTCAGGCTCCTGTCCATTATCTTCAACATTCTCGCACTTTGTTTCTTTCCAAATAACTTCACTGTACTGTGAAAACTGCTCTCCAGTGATAGTGTAGCCCTCTCTCCAGCACCATCTCCGAGACAACGCGGTTATCTAGCACACTAAGAACTGTAAATCTGATCATACTATACACACTAATCATAAAAGCAGAAAATTGGAATACCGTGCTGCTTTACAGCTCTAAGAGTATTATAGGATATTGCACATGAAAATCATATAGATGTGATGTGTCCAACAGATTTTGTATTCAGCTGATCACAAACAAATTCCGTTTGCATTTCTCAAAACCCATCGTTTCACAGCAATGTGCTTAGAGTGATGACAAGGGCAGAAAATATGACTGAGTGATAAAAATCAGAATGACTGCCAATGAGATTACAGTATGCATATGAACCAACATCAACCGTATAGCATCTGGCTGAATTATCCAAACCTAGGAACAAGAAATTTTACAAAGTTCTTGAAAACGAACAACAAAATTTAACAAAATTAAGACTGCTGCCCATGCATGCTTCTGGAAATAGGTTTTGGAGTTGTTTTTTTCCCCCCGCAAGCAAGCACACAGAAGACAAATTCAGAGAATATACATTTTAAGAATATTTTTGGTTTAGATTTTGTAATGTGCAATTACAATCACTATTAAAAATTCAGCTGGCAAAACAATTGTCAGGATTCTGATGACAAGTTTCCTTACTGTGGTTACCATGTTAAATATGCTATAAGCAGGTCTATCATGTATGAACAGAGCCATAAAGTTCAGTTTCCTGTACAGTGTTATTAACACAAAAATTCAGTTTAGTATAACACCATTCAGCTTCATGTTCTGCCTTAGGTATTGTTAATTCCTCCTCCAACTCACAAAGCGTCTTCTTATTTGCTACACTTTTTTTTAAACTCCTATGAACTGAGATTACTAAATCTGGAGGAAAACAATTGAAGAAAATCACCCACGGTACTGAAGAAAATTATTCCAGGTCAATACTCTACAAGCTGCCTTAATGAGCACCTAAAAATCCTAAAAGAACTACAAATCATCAAGAGTTTCTCTGAGTCTGCAAAACACTTGACATTTAGCTAGCCCTCGCCTGCATCTCAAGCCTGTATCTTATATTTACGGCATGTGTATCTCAGTTCTCATCACGGTAACCCAGAGCAGATCAGCCATGTTATATAATATCCCCTGAGCTGCTACAATTTGATTTTTTTTTTATACTTGCAATTACTTACTTTTACAAAATAGAGATAATTCCCTAAAAAAAGCAAAAATATAGAATAATCAAAACCTATAGGAACTAAAGCACAACCCATAAACAAGCAGACCATCAATAGAAAGTAAATAGACAAGCAAGCACTCTGCACCACCGACTCTCTTGCTTTAAAAAAATAAACAAAAATTACAATATTTTTCAGTATGTATCCGTCAACTTCATACAGCCTTGTGTTACATCTCCACACAAAAGTAGTCATGCTAACACACATGAAAAAAACCTCCAAAAAATACCCTATTTACAGCAACAGACAAGGTCAACAAGTTGTTAATGTAAATCAGTATCCAGAGCAAAAACCGCTGTCGCTCTCCTTTCAACTTTCTGAATGGAAAAGGTATGCAAATTGATCAGCCCGGCTAGCAGATCGCTTTCAGACTGCGATTTGTCTCTGCTTCCAAACAAGACGAGCACAAACAGCAAGACTGGACCCAGCACAAATACACACATAAAACACAGAGTTAGTGGCAGTGCAGCTCCCATGCACGGCAGAGTCCCACCAAGGACGGACGGACAGGCCCTCCGCACTCAGAAGCGAGACCCGTGCCCCTGGCTCGTAACGACTGACGAGGACAATTACACCACTCTCCTTCCTGGCACTGGGAACACCCGTTTTGTGGAAAGAAGAAAGAGGCTTGGGTACATCTATAAAGTCATTTCATGAGACTGATTAGTTTATAAACGAAAGTAATAGCTCGAGCCAGGAAAAGCTCCCCCACAACGTATCGCTTCAGCAGGGAGACTCCTTGGGTTAAACCGCTACAGCCAACTCCTGTTCTGAGAGAAACAGTGCTTATGTTTAGCACCTTTTTTACCTTAACACTGGATCTGCTGGTCTGGGTCTCTGCCTCCATGCTCTGGCTGTTCTCCCTCTTGTCTTTCTTAGAGGAATTAGTCCTCACCTTATAAGTGGATGTGTTGGAGGATTTAATGAATAATCCTGGGACAGGGTTGCCTTGCTGCTGTTGAGACATGGTTGTGTTGGTCTGGTGAGGGGAATTGCACTCCTCAGACTCTTTGCTACTGTGATAGACCACTCTGCTGTCAGAGATGTGGATGCTTGGAGCACAGCCCATGCTTTGTGGTCACCTGGGGAATACTTCTAAATTGTGTGTATATATATATATATATTTCCTTCCCGTTGGTATTTTCCCCCTGCTTAATTTTTTTGTTAACAGGTTGAATCTCTTTCCTGCGTCTCCGCTACACTCTGAAGCATTGCCATCAGTCCCTTCTACACCACCAGAAACGTGTCTGTTCTCCTCGTCCTCCAGGAAACGGGTCCTTTTATCTCAATCTCAGCAGTGGGCTGGGGAGCTGGAGGGGAGGGAAGGGGGGAAATCAAGAACCGGTCGACTTCATATTTTCACAGGTTATTATTAATTTTTCTAAGCCATCTGAGAATCCTGGTAGGGTTTTCTTTCCTTCTGGGGAAAAGGAAAAAAAAAAAAAAAAAAAGGGAGGGGAGGAAAAAGACAAAAGCAAAAATAACAAAAACCCCCAAGCCCCAAATCACACGCACACACACCCCAGCGTCTTCTCGGCTAGGCGCTCAGAGCGGCCGGGGGCACTGCACCATCGCCTCCCTCATAGTCCGGAGCACGGCGCATTTTCCACCTGGGTTTGCACAGCGTTACCGATTAACCCGGGTACGGGCCGGGGCCGGGGGGGCCGCTCCCCACCTCGTCTTCCGCGCTCCCCGCCGAGTAGCGTTTACTCCTCACGGTCCCGCTCGGCGCTGCGCTGTGCCGTGCCGGGGGTGTGCTTTTGGGCGTGCTTTGGGGGCTGAGCTGGGGGGCCGGAATAAATAAATTTTAAAATAATAATATTAAAGAATCGAAGATTGCCTCGCCGCCCCGAGGAGCCGGCTGCGCTCCTCACGCCGCGCTGGGCACGTCCCGCGCCGCCTCCGTCGCGGGCGGCCGCCGCGGGGGTGACATTCAGGTTCCCGTCGTCGGAAGAGCCCCCCGTCAGGCGGCAGCGGGGCTTTCGGGCCGCCGCAGCGGCATCCCGCCCGGCGGGGCGCGGGCTCCCGGCTCAGCGCCGCGGGACCGGAGCGGGCCGGGCCGCGGGGAGCCCCCCTCAGCGCCCGGGCCGAGCGCCGGGGGCGGCCCTCGGAAAATGAGGGCACGGCCCGGAGGGCTTCCCAGAGCCGCGGGAGGAGCCGGCTCCGCTGGCGGAGGCATCAACGGGCCTCCATGTTGGGGGGGAATTTTTTGGTCAGAGAAATGATGCGAAACGACGAGGGGGGAGGAATAAATATTTAAAAATAAAGAAAAAAATTAAAAAGAGCGAGAAGTAGAACAAAAACGATCCTAGCGTCCCATCCCGGCGGAAAGGGTTGCAGCGGTGAGAGCTCTAATTCCCAGGGCCGTGGTGTCTGCGTCCCTTGCAGCAGGGGAAGTGCCTCTCTCCTCGCAGCCGCCTTCCCTCGCTCTGCGCCCGCCTTGTTATTATTGATGTTCCTCGGCAGCAGCAGCGGCGGCAGCAGCAGCAGCGGCGGCGGCGGCAGGGGCAGCAGCGGCCCCCTCCCCGCCCTCCCTCCCGCCCAACGGCCGCCCCGCCCGCCCTTCCCCCCGCCAGCGCTGCCCCGGCGCTTGACAGCGGCGGAGCCAATAAAAGCACCCGCCGGCGCTGACCTCCGGCCTGCGCTGGCGTCAATGCAAATCAGCCGCCGAGGGCCAATGGCGCGGCGCGCCGCGGCTCCGCCCGAGCGAGCGAACTTTAAACCGCCGCTCCGCGTGCGCCGAGCGCGGTGGGTGTCGCGTGCGGTCGTCACCGGCGGCGTCACTGGTGCGGGAGGGGGCGGAGGCTCCGGTTCCTCTCGGGGCCGCCCCGCTCCCCTCGGCCCCCGGCAGCCCGCCAGGGCAGCGGGCCGTGAGGGCAGAGCGGAGGCCGTTCCGCTGCGGCGCAGGGAGCCACAGCTGTGTCATAGTACGACTCCAACCATTTCGGGTCTAACTAGCTTCTCATTCTTGACTTAAAACAAACCAAAACACGACAAACCAACAACAACGTGCAGAGGTCTTCACCCTGCACGGTTTGTCAGGACCAGGAGCTCGGCTGCCCCGCAGATGTTCGGTAGGAAGAGTAACCCCGGGAAGGCGGCAAGCGGCCTTCCTGTACGGACACCGGTTCTGTTCCTCAGGAACCGGGAGCAGCCAGAGCCGTGCTCCGTTGCTGTTTCCCACCGTCTTCCCTTCCACCTCCGGCCGTGCCAGGTTCTTCGAAAACGCTTTTGAAAGCAAAGATGGAAAAGGGAAGATGGTGTTATATGAGTAGAGCCAGACCTTAGGGCTTGGAAAACAAACCGCAGACAGAGTTTATGTGCAATATGTATGTAAAATAAACTTTTTCTGTTTCTATATCATATGGAAGTAACTACACTGTACATATTTGAAGAGAGGAAGAGTATTTAAAGCCCTTTGAAACGCCATGCCCAGGGCAAGGCAAGTTGCTGCTATAGACAATACGTGTTTCAGAAGTACCAGCTCAAGTGCGGCTCAGGTTCAACAACAGACGTACAACGCTTTGCTCTGCCACAGACCACGCACAACCCGACAGGCTCATAAGAGCTCTGTTCAGGTTCCACACGTGCCTTTCACTTTCCTCACTATGTCCTTTGTAGCTCTGCCAACCTTCACTCTCAATGACTCGCGGAGATGCTTCTCCAAGGTACTGCCTGTTTTCACCAGCTGAGGAACAGCCCAGAGGCAACAGCAGTTTAGGGAAGGCCAGATCAAACTTTAGATTTAGGAGCACAGAGAAACCCAAATATCAGAGACGTGACTTTTGTCAATAAGCACCAGTGTCTGAGGAAAGAAAATGATGTATCACAGGAGGAAACCATTTAAGTTACTCAAAATTTGCATTGTGAACACTTTTGTGCTCCCCTGCCAGAATCACAGTTTCAGAAGCTAATTCAGCATGAGCACTTCTGTGCATTCAGAACAGTCAGCCTTTGAACAGTACCTTAACTACACGACAAATGCCATCAGGTCATAATTAAAAGCAAAATATGCAGATAAATGATGAATGACTATGAGATCAAGAATGGCAAAAAGAAGCTCTTCATTCATATCCGTACCAGCATCACTTGATGCAGATGAGAGCACCTTATAAGGTTAGGAGATGCAAAGCCAAAAGTCAATGCTTTTGAGAAATGTGGTTTTTCAGGATAACCACAGTGCTTGCACTGTCAAAATGCTTTTATTTACTTCTTGTAATTGCTAGCATTAGAGGCTGGAAAATCAAGTCTTTCCTTCCCCGATCTCTCAGCTACTGTGCAGTTTCAAGTATAAGCAATAGTCACATAAACTTCATCCACCCCATTAATTTAGCTGATCTATACAGCTAAATAGAACCAGAAAAAGACACTGGTTTCCTGCGCTCCCTCATCACTTTGGATGCCCGCTTAAGATAAGCGCTTAATAAATGAAGGGAAAAGGCTTAATATACCTGCTTTAAACTGTGGGCACTGTTTGGAGAGGGATCTTGTCCTCATTTTTCCTTTATGTTACACATTATTTACTAGATCCCATTAATAAGAGCACAAGTGCAGCTAGAAAGAAGAAAATGCTGCAGTTCCTACTTGTGCCATTAACCACAAGTGTGGGCTCTCCTCTTCTTCAGCCTTCATGGATCTGTCAGCAAAACTGCTATTGCACTTTATTTCTGGTGGCACTGGAGGAGTCAGAGACAGCAAAACTTCATTTTCAGAGCTCCACATTCAGTTTGCAGTGCTGACACCTAGAGTTAAGCTTTCTGCTTTGTAAAATAAATGGGTTTCATTTGCAGCTACACAAAGATGAAATGTACATTTCAGTGTCATTCCAAAAAATACCAGTATTAAAAACATCTCTGTTTTCCATTTTGGAGGCAAACAAATTCTCATTCAACCAATACTTCAGTTTATCCAAATGACAAACAAATACTGGGCAGGGAAGAAATGCTTTGTCCAACATTGTATAATAGCAGCATGACAAAACAACAAAGTGTACATGCAGATTTGAAAAAGGGCAAAGAGGTCATGCACGTCATAAGTTTTTCCACACTAACCCTAGGCAGATTATTTCTGATTATTTCAATCTACAGCCTAGCTTCAAACAAAACAAAATCCCCTCCATTTGCAAGTTTTTCAGATGAGAATTCAAACTGCCTTGAATGGGAGGATGAGGTGAGCATAAAGTACCTGAATAATCCCTTAGTAGTTTAATAAAAGCCATTGAGAAATCACTAGAGTCGTTGCTATACTGATAAAAATCCAACTAAAGACAAAAATTTCTATTTGAACAAGACACTGGCACAGGCATTTGGCTTGTTTCTCTTCAATTTGAAAACATTGGTGCTGGGTTTTATTGCCGATAGAAAAATACAGTTGAAAGTACAGATTTACTCGCAGCATAGAATCAGAGAGAAGGGGTGAAAACATCAAAATCATTGCCAATGGTAGTCATTTGTCACTACGCTATTTGAACTCTGTGGATAAAGGGGCTTGTTCAGGCTTATTTGCTGAAGTGCAGCTCAGGAAATGGTGGGCCCTATTATTAAAAAAAAGAAACAGTGCAAAAGAGCAGAGGAGGAATAGGAGTGTAGACACTGGCAGATTAGGGCTGAGGGGAAGTGCAGGGTCAGTACAGAGTCAGTAAGTGAGAGGTCAGAAAAGAACTAGCTCTAGGAGACAGCTGGGGAATGAGAAAGGTTATTTATGGAGAATAAGGTTGAATTTCATTCAGGACTGCAGATAAGAAAGAAGGCTAGGAAAGAGCTTGGGATGATTGTTATCAGCTTGGTCTGTAGACAAGTGGGTGCTGTGGAAGATCAAAGTATTTAGAGAACAAATACATAAGCTTAAAACTTTAAAAGGATTGAAAATTACAGTATTCAGCCACATCCATCTCATAGACAAATTACATTGGATCCTGCACTTTTTTGACAAAGGATTGAACAACACACTGACTCCTCGATCTCCCCCACTGCTCCCTGTGTGCTATCTCCTCCCAAATTTCCATGAGCAAAAGTACTTCCCCTTGATGCATGAGCAGTATGCATCCATTTCACACAGCCCTTGACCATTTCTCGTTGCACATTATAAGGGTTCCCAGTGCATGAGCATGGGGACAATTCACTCCTGTCCAGTTACGCAAAAGTTCATGTGAAGGCCCAAAGAAAACGTTTGGTGCCAAAATCCAATTCTGATAATATTTCAGTGCCAAGATACTGACAGGCAGAATTATACAGAAGAAATTATGGACTAGCACCTGCATGAACAACAAATATCAGTGTGCTTTGAAAAAATGTTTGTTCAGTGATGGTAGAGCAAGTGTGCCTGCAGTCCTGTGAGCACAAGACAGCAATCTTGATATGGCATTACTCTATGTGGTTTTAATTGCTTCTCCCTCCAAGTCAGCTGTATGACCCAACTGCGTCCTCTAGCCTTCCAAATACTTAGGCAATCCCGCTGGTCTCTGGGCCAGCAAAGGAGGCAGTGAGGAGGAGGAGGAACAGCTGTGGACATGTGCCAGGACACAAACAGCTAAATGGACTCTTCACTAACTACTGACACGTTCAAGCTGTGACAGAGCTCATCTCTCCAGCCCCGAGATATTCTAGAAGAGAAAAGAGGGACTATATGCTGCCCTAGCCACAAGTTAGTATCAATGTTACATCCCACACACAGGCCAGGGGATGTCTGCTTGCGTGTGTATAGCATACAGGTATCCTGGAACTGGGCATCTTCAGGTGACACAAGACAACTGTAAAATTTGCTTGAGATAGATCATCCCCAGCTCTTGGAATGTACAGAAGTACAATGGGTTTGTTCTCTGCATCACTTTCCTGATGTCCTGAAAAACCCCAAAGCAATCAACAGAAGCGCCACTCTGAAGGACTGGCAGGCTGTCTGCTGTGCTGTTGTTGCACAATTGCGATTGCAGAACACAGACAATTGTCTGTACCACTTGGAAATCAGGGCCTTCAAGAAAGTCTAAGTCAGCAACTTTTTCAACTCTAGCACCAAAGACAAATGTCTTTGAGTCTAAAGCTCAGATGCCTCAGGTATGTACAAGCTTGATTGTCATAACTGGTGTCAAAATGGCTTTCTATTGCAGCTGTAGTTTACACATCACACTCACTGCTGCTCAGCAGTCAGCAGGATAGATACACTATTTCTGGGAGGAAAATGTATCCTCTTTGATTACCTCTTTGCTATCCCACAATGTGGAAGTCTCTTTCCTGGCCCCATCCTACCCTAAAGATTTGTCTCCCTTTCTCTGTTTCCTAGTCTTCCCGCTTGTTCCTTCCTACCTTTTCCTCAAATCCTTATCCTTCCTCCTCTAAGCACCCCTTTTGTCATCTTTTTCTTGCCATTTCTCCCCATTGCATCACATCAAAATCCTTTGCTTTGCCCCAAAACAATTCTCGCCTCTGTCATCCCCCAAAAGTTCAGTCAACCCTCTTAAATCTCCCACAAAAGCTCCCCATTTTTTATATTTTCACAATTGTCCATCTGTCCAACACCTCTCAAGTATCCTCCAGCATTACATCTTCTCTGGTTTTTGTAGGCTCTCCCCAAATCACCCAAGAGCAGCACCTGCTTGCACAGAGGATGCAGAGTGAAGGTGACCAGATCTCTCTGCCACCCAGCTTTAATGACTGGGCATGGGGCTTCCGATGCTGCTGGCTGACAGCAGGCTTAGCTGAAGCCTGATCTCAGCAGAGCAAGGGATGTGCAGGGAAAAGGAGTGAGAACACCGTTTCCCTCAATCTCCTCTGCCCCAAGGGAAACTGACGCTGGATCTGGGGGCAGCTGAGACTGACACCCACAGCATCGCTGATCTCTCTAGACACTGTGGGTATAGATCCTTGGACTGATCTGGGGCCAGAGCAGATTACAGAGCTCTTACCACTATCTTAAAGCCTCACAGGTTTTCCTCTCCCTCCCAGTCCTCCCTTCCCAAGCATCTAAGTCCTCACTACCTAGAGGAGACCACCACCTAAGCCTTGTCTTTCCAGTCCCTGAGTCTGGGTGCCCTACTCAGCCCAGGGAATGCAGCACCCATGGCATGCTGGAGGCTGCACTGTAACACCCAGCTGCTCCGGCAGTGCCAACCCCAGAACTCAGCAGGAAGGAGTGCTCTGTGAGCTGCCAAAGCAGCCTCCAACAGCTCCTGCTGCCTGGCCTCGTCTCCAGTCAGCCAAAAATTTGTGGGGAAGGGAGGAACAAAGCACTGTCGTCCCCACGCACTCCCCTATAATTATCCTGTGCTTCACAAGCAGGATTATCTATCTGGATACACAGTGCCATGCAGGCAGCTGTGACCAGAGAATTAGTTGTTGCCCTCTTGGAGAATTTGCCCTTCTATCTTCCTACATATTTTTAAACTAACTTACATTCATTTAGTATGCAATCCTTTCAGTTTGTGCTTTACTAAACCAAGGATGAGAACTGGTCCTTCTAGAAAACTGCTGCCACGTAGATGGAGCAGTGTACCCAATTCCTACACCCTACAGGCTTTGTTGCCTGTTGTCCCTCTGCTTCTCAAGGGTATTGAATCCCCCCTCTTAGCTAGCCAGCCTCTGGCCCAGCCCAAGAGTGACCCCCCAGGACCTTTCAGACTCATAAACTGGTTCCTGATGCCATAACCCCTTTATCACATTGTGGTCTGCCAGTAAGAGAAAGCAAAAGAAAAACAGTAAAAGAAACAAGCAACCTGGCTCCTCCATTAGTAGGTTAGTTTTCTTTGGTCAGCCTACCCCAGCAGCTAAAAGATCAATTCAGGCTAATGAGGGAAGACTCACAAAGACAGGCTTTCAAAACCGCAGACTTGCTCTCCTTGACTCTCTACCCATCTCCCCTCTTCCAGGTCCCCGCTGCCTCCCGCCCAGTGGCAACTTTCTTACTCGCTCCTAGTTAACCAGTAGTGCCAGTGGCCGGCAGCCTTCCTTCCTGTGCCAGCATCCTTAACCCTGCCCAGAGACAGACGGAGTAAGAGTAGCAGAGAGAACAACAAAATACAGAGCTAGAAACTCATCCCTCCAGTATGGCAGCAGCAGGAGCTGAAAAACTCTCTAAAATTACTCTTTAAGAAAGGCTCGTACACCTGCAAAACGGACGGCTTTCATGGTTGCTGAATTTATTATTTAGGGAACAGATCCATCATCCGTGGTTGTACTGAGCAGTAATTTATTATACATTCACAATAGCAAAAAATGCCACGTACTGGCTGTGAGATTTATGTTTCTAGATCACTCAAACATCTGAAAAATTCATCCTACAAACATGTCTGAATATAAGACAGAGAACTGGACCTCATCTGAATACTTAACAACTGTTAACTGTATTCTCAAGTACATTTCCTTTCCTTGGGCCAAACCAACACCTTTAAATACACTCAGTCATATCTGACTATGTACAAATCCTTCCCTGATGTTAGGTCTTTCTGTGGAACAAGGCAGTATCCTTACATATGCAAGAAGCTGAACCCTTAATTAACCACGAGCAGCATACCCTACCATCAAACCCAGAGATGGTTGTGCAATTTATTACTCTCTCCGAATGCACCCCTTTTTCCAGGAGTGCTTCACATCCAGTTCTCACATTGCAATCAGGCGTTGTGAGTACTGTTTCATTCATGATTCACACTATTTTTCCAACTGTATTCTTGTTTCTGTAAGCTCCCATCAGGGAAGTTGCGTTCCCTGCCACTTGCCTGCATGCAGCCCTGCGTGCAGACAGCTGTGAGGAGGAATGTACAAGAATCCGACCTCTGCGGTGCCATGGCACAGCGCTCGTAGATTATGCGTCTTGTAAACTCCATTTCACAGCTGTCTGCACATGCAGCTGAGCAGCGGGAAGAGCAACACCACAAGAATTGCAAGACAAGGTGACAACTTGGGGGAGAGATAAGGAGAAACCACACTGAGGGCAGGTGGAGAAACCAGACCATGTAACTTTTCTGGGGATAGCTATTTTAAAGAAAAGAAAAGAAAAAAAAAAGACAGACTCAGGATGTGTCAGGGAAATAAATCTTCTGAGTTTTTGAAAAGGGGAAGGCAGCGCTTGCAGGCTCAGTCACCACAGCCCTAACCAACATAAATCTCACCCGGATGGGCACCATCCTTCCCAACACGCTCACCAGGGCTGGCTGTAGCACAGCTATCACGGAAGGATCTGTCATACTAAGCAGAACAGCACTTGGCAGTTTTTGTGAATTATGGTTACAGCCAGCACAGCTGGGTGCTGCAGGGGTTGACAGACTCTGTAACACAGTCACAATAGCAAGTGCTCTAAAAAAAATTTCAACAAAATGCTTTGGGAACGGAGCTGAAAAATAGTTTTAAAACATGTCCTTTAAATTCCTGAGAGACTTCCAAACAGATGGGGCCGGAGGTGATCTGACAAACTGAGGGAGGCTGATCCACCCTGGGGGAGGTTTATATCTACCTTGGCAAGACCTCCTGGGTCTGCACTTACTGCGCCCACGCTGGTGGGTTCCTCATGCTCAGTCCAGAGGCTTTTTTATCTCCTCTCACTTGAAATAAGCTGTGGTACCATCTCTTTGTCTCCTTGATATACCTCCAGGACACAGGTCTCTACTTCCTATCCCTTTGGAGAAATGAGACCTCACATTTTGGTGGCCACAGATAACCAAGAGCAGTGGCACTCCTTCCCTTAGCTCTCACTAAGTGCTAAACACACCTTTTCACACAGCCCTACTCTGGTTTACACTTCGGTTTGGGGGAGTTTCAGAGGAAACCAGTGCACACATTAGATTTACAAAGAATTAAAATAACCAAGCCAGAACAATCACTCTTAAATTCACTGCCACAACAAGTATACCAAATTAGATAAAACAATTAAAGATTTGTTAATCTCCTTGCACTCTCAGGAGTCCAGAGTCATTTGAGAACGTCAGGGTCATCCCGTGACTGTGACATCTCTTCAGATCCCCATGCAGATGGCTTCCCTCTTGTTCAGCCTGTATAACACCTAAAAATCACATCTTCCTTTTGACAGCCTTAGGCATCGAAAGAAATAACCACTTTTCAACAAAAGCTCTGAGTCCTGAGGACTCAGAATCTGACCTAAAGCAATTATCCTTTTAAAAGGAAACTAAGTTAGTAACCGTCCATTTCACAGATTCACATGGGAAAAGCCATGTGGCCTTTTGAGAGGGGTAAAGTGAGAAGGAAAAAGAAAGTATGTCTACTACATAAGATGCTTACTAAAACGCTTGAAACAACCTCGCTACAAAAGCTTCCTCCAACCTTTTCAGCAGGAACAGCAAGTCTCAGCAAAATCAGTTTTCCACTGGGGAGATGCACACGTATTCAAGAAAAATACTACCAGAGATAACAATCTAAATTCAGCTTACTCTCAGCAGGTTGAGCGAGCACAGAGATTTGTGCAGCATAGAGGCAGGCAGCAAATGCAGCTAGGTGGGACTTGGGGACTGCTGGTTACCCAGAGACTCCTTTATGGTTTGCATGGGGTGTCATTCCCCACTTACTGCACCCAGAGCTGCCATCCTTCTTGCTCACTTTTCCCTCAGTGCCCTGACTAGCCCATCCGTCACACACAGGTGGGCAAATCTTGCCGGGACCCCTGCCCCAGCTCGCTCTCCCTCATTCAGGGGGGATTTCTAGGAAGCTCTGGGAGAGAGATGTTGGGAAACACTTGCCTTCTCTTGCAGGTTTCCCCAAAAAACCAGGAGCAGATTAGCCTGAACTCATACCTGCCGCTGACTAAGCAAGGCACCATTCAGCTCTCTACCAAATGCCCCATGGAGATGGAGAGACATAACAGGTCTAACAACTAATTTAGTATCTAGGCAAGAGCCCAGGCCCCATTTTCCTCCTACCTTGGATCAGCAGCAATGACAGGATGCAGGACCAGGTCCCATTCCTAACCAGTATTTCACTCTTGATTTTTAAACTACTTGCTCATTTACCAAAAAAAGCTGGAGGCACCTCACAGCTGAAACCATGCATCCAGCTGCAAGGTATTTCACTGATTACATAACAGATGATCAAAAAGAAAAAACAAATTAAAGAAGATAAGCAATATAGCAAATTCCATCCCTCATAGCCATTCTGTTCAAGTTTTTATTAATATTATAAACTAAATAACAGGAAAAAGTTAGTATACAAGGATGGCTTGGAAGTGCTGTGCTTGGAGAGAGACCATAGGCATACCTGTTAAGTACAACACATCAATTTCTTTCATGCAGATGCAGGTTTTACAAAACAAACCAGGGAAATGCAAACTTTTCCCAACTGGCAGCACAAGTTGTTGCACATTTAAGAATGGAGAAAAGGCACTGACCTACAGTGACAGTTAGACATATCCACCACTGCACGAATTACCTGCACCATCAGACGCTCAGAGAGAAACCACTGACACACAGCTTTAGAGAAGAGGGAGCAGATCCTTTGATCGCAAGCGCTTTGTAAAACACATTGTTGTTTACTCCTTTGCGGGCTAGCTGTCTCAGCTTTCCGTAAAGTGTGGAAGAGAGAAATGCAGTATCACCAAGAGGGGACTGTCTGGGATAGAAAAGCCCATGTGAAATGGCCAGCTCTGCCCTGGGCAGGGTGGGCAGCTACGCCCAGGAGCTCACAGCTCCTGGTGAGGGTGGCACAATGGCATCGCCTCACTGCAGCCCTTAATAGCTTGTTGATTTAAGCCTCAGTCACAGGCTTTTAGTGCTGGTCAAACAGAAGGAGACATTTTTTCACCACAAGATGGTTTTCCAGACCTTTTCATGCCTGCTGATTTTGTATCTCTGATGCAGTGAGGTTAGTACCCAGAATCCCTCTTAAAGGTCGTCTTTGTGGTCATGACATGGCACTTAGGCAAACTGAGATAATTTTAATCAGATTCACTTTTCTTTATTTGGCTGTTTATTGTAGTGTTGCATTTTCATTAGTACAGAGAACTCCATTAGATCAGCCACCTTCACTTGTGCTCACTGCCTTTAGTTCCAGTCTCTTGTATGTTAGCACAGTGCTGCAACGCTCATCTTAACACAGCATTAGCCACATTTTTAAAAGCTTCCTGTTTCCTGTTAATCCTAAAAAAATTGCCCATTAGAGAAAGAGATGGACGTGCTAAATGTCCCAGAACTGTTTAGGACAATCTGCTAGGGATACAGTCTTGGAAATTATACTTCAATGTCATTGCAGGTGATAATGTAGTTTAGCTGTTTCTAAGCAACCAGGCTGCCTTTAGATGTTACTCTTTAGGTGTGTGGACATCATTACGATCTCCAGCCCACAGCAGAAGCATTCTTTGAATTCCCCTTCCTCTCTGTCAAACACTTATCATTTCTGCTTTATATTGGACTTTTTGTGGATGCTACTAATTCATATTCAACAGCTGATTACAGCAAGACTCAGTTGGGCTGCATGGCGGTACCGCTCCAGCACCAAGCAGAACAGCTTGCATGCTCTCACAGCGACTCGTGGGGATGCCTGAACACACCAAGCCATCCCAAAGCATGCCAAGTAACTCCTCGACTCGTGTCTCAGAAGTATTAGGCTATTTATCAAAAATATTTTGTAAGCACTTTCCCACATGTACCTAAATATTGACCTATATGAAGGTGTGGTGGGTTGACCCTGGCTGAGGGCCAGGTGCCCACCAGAGCCGCTCTATCACTCCCCTCTTTCATTAGACAGGGGAGAAAAGGTACAATGAAAAAAAAAACTTACGGGTCGAGATAAGGACAGGGAGAGATCATTCTCTAATTATCATCACGAGCAAAACAGACCAAACTTAGAGAGGGAATTCATCTTATTTATTACTAAGCAAAACAGAGTAGAGGAATGAGAAATAAAACCAAATCTTAAAAACACCTCCCCCCCACCCCTCCCATCTTCCCGGGCTCAACTTCACTCCCGGCTTCAACCTCCGCCCCCCCCAGCGGCACAGGGGGACGGGGAGTGGGGGTTACGGTCAGTTCCTCACGCGGTGTTTCTGCCGCTTCTTCATCCTCAGGGGGAGGACTCATCGTTCCCCCGCTCCAGCGTGGGGTCCCTCCCACGGGCTACAGTCCTTCACAAACTGCTCCAGTGGGGGTCTCTCCCACGGGGTGCAGACCTTCAGGAGCAAACTGCTCCAGCGTGGGTCCCCCATGGGGTCACAAGTCCTGTCAGCAAACCTGCTCTGGCGTGGGCTCCTCTCTCCACGGATCCACAGGTCCTGCCAGGAGCTTGCTCCAGCCTGGGCTTCCCACAGGGCCACAGCCTCCTTCAGGTGTCTCCACCTGCTCCGGCGTGGGGTCCTCCACAGGCTGCAGGTGGAATCGCTACACCCCCTCATCCTCCCTCCATGGGCTGCAGGGGGACAGCCTGCTTCACCATGGTCTTCACCACGGGCTGCAGGGGCATCTCTGCTCTGGTGCCTGGAGCACCTCCTCCCCCTCCTTCTTCACTGACCTTGGTGTCTGCAGATGTTCTTACATCTTCTCACTCCTCTCTCTGGCTGCAAAAGCGCTCTCTAACTGTTTTTCTCTTTCTTAAATATGTTATCACAGAGGCGCTGATTGGCTTGGCCTTGGCCAGCAGTGGGTCCGTCTTGGAGCCGGCTGGCATTGGCTCTGTCAGACACAGGGGAAGCTTCTAGCAGCTTCTCACAGAAGCCACCCCTGTAGCCCCCCCGCTACCAAAACCTTGCCACGCAAAACCAACACAGAAGGGTATATAAACACTCAACAATGAGGGCTTCTGGTTTTCTCCCTTTTATAGGATTTTTGCTTTTATCTTGTTTGGTTTTTTTAACTTTTCTCACCATTTTGCCACATGACAGCATTTTTTATTATCTTAATGGAGTGACCTATTGATAACATCAACACATTAAGAATTACAATTATACTTTCCCATTGGAGGCATTTATCTGATGCTGCTATTTGAGCTGTCCTAATTAGGGCAGATAGATAGATTGATCCACATTTATCCCAGCATAGCATTTTCTGTCAGATCCTTGTATTTGCACAGGGCTGTGCTGGCAGTGCCTGGGCTCCTCCGGGCTGCCTGGAGGCTCTGGGGACAAAGTTTATCAACCTTTCCAATTGGATTTTTTGAATTTGCTGCACGCAATGAACTTAAAGAACTGAAGCAGAGATGAGGAGTGTGAAAATTTTAAGAGGAAGACAAAGTAAATTGAGCAGCGACCTTGCTAGACAGAGACTGAAGTAGGAATAAAAATTCTTTGTAGGGCTGTAGATTTCAGACAAAACCTAAATACCCAGACCAGCTTCTGGTCGGAGTATAAATTGCACTCTGGCCATTTTCTCAGCAGTTTAAAGCCAACGTCATATTTGTTATGATGACAGCATATTTACTAATGAAAGCACTCTGAAAGACATTTTGGGAACAGAAACAGAATTTTATCAGACTGAATTCCCATTGCACAAACACTGGTCTTTAAATACAGTTGTCTGTGCCCCCTACATTATCGAAATAAATCTGAGGTAGGTCCCATACTACATCCTTAAAAAAAGGCAGAAATTACCCAGCTCATCCTCCACTTGAGGAGAATGTGAACTTCTGATAAAAAGTTTACTTTTGTTGCTCTGCCAAGGGCTAAGCCCAGAACTTGGGAGGATTAATAACAGGAATGGGCTGGAGACACATGATTTAGCTAGCCTTGTTTGCAGTTCGGCTCCTTAGCAAGGTACAGCCTGACCTTAGGTGACTGTGGCTAAAAGGAACAATTATGGATCTCAGCAGTGGAAAAAAAAAAAAGTAAAACAAAGACAGATGGGAGCCATATAACTAAAAGAATTTAAAGTGTTCAGCTAAATTATGCACATTAGAATACACTACATCCAGGCTTTGTTAATTGGTTCAGTGAAAAAAGAACTTCTGAAGAGATTATAGAAACCGTGGATTTCTTCTAGAACAGTTGCTGTATCGCTTTATCTCTTGAGCACCAAATAGAAGTAAACTTTATCTAAAGTTATATGGCCCTATCACAGACATACAGGAACACATCATAAATATTGGTTGATTTATGATTCTAATTCCTTACAGATGGAAAACATAAATTGAGTGACTTGCCCTAAGTCACCTAGGAACTATTTGTCATTGCCTAGAAGTAAGGCTGTAATCTGACCCCCTTCGCCACAGTATCCATCTTTTGAAACATTGGTGGTTTCTGGGAAATCGTATATTTAAGATAGTTAATATAGCCAAGTAAGATTCCATATTTTTGAAGTACTTCTAACATAACCTACGATTCTGCAGTAAAGCTCTGCCTGTCCTACAGTTAGCACATCTTGGTCAGCACCAGCAAAAAACTGCTTGATGTCAACCATGGGCTTGAACTGTCTAATGATCATCTAAAAGGCTTTAAACACAACTTTCTGACACTTATTTAAGATTGCACTTCTCTGAAGGTCAATATATCATGAAAATGCTAGTAATAGTCAATGAAGTGAGATGGGATTTAGTGTAGCAGGTTTGCCCCTAGAAAGGAATGTGTCCGAGCTTTCTTACAAATAGGAACCTCTGCAGAAAAAGGAGCTGGTACACTGGAGACACATGTGCAGTGGGTTTACTCAGTTTTTGACTTGTATATGGGGAATAACATGACACTTTTGAGGAAGCTCAGAAACCCACAGAAAACCTCTCCACAGCTGTACAAGGAAATAGTTCTCATCTCCATCTATTTTCTTAGCTCTGCCGGTTTAAGAGACTTCCTAATTCTTGTTGGAGCATGAAACTGTTGGCATTTTCTGCATAACAGCCAGATTCCTGTTCAAGAAGGACTTTGAGAGTAGCACTTCTGGGGAGATGAGCAGCAGGCACAGAGGTGCGCTGGCGTGCTCTCTCCCAGCCCGTGCATGGCATTCTGCAGCCAAATCGCCTGGAGTGCTTGGGGGCTGGTACCCAGACAAGGAGCTCTAGGATCAGAAGCAACTCCACTGAAGCCACTGGAGATGAGTTTGGTCTTCTATGTGATGTCTTTCAAATGTTGTTTGTGGGCGCAGAAAAACACCAGAGGCATGTCTTTGGGATATAGTCATCAAAACACAGGCATTTTGGGACACTCACAAATGCCCGCTGCAAGCCACAGAACATAGGCCTGCCGCCTGCTGATCTTCTTTGGAGAAAATTGCTAGGGTTGAGGGAATTTAGTTTGCTCTGTACTTTAAGAGCCTCCTGTGGCCAGACGGATGGGCCGGATGCAGCTGGAGCGCTCCCTCCCCTTCCTGGTGCAGAGTGGAACCGGGAGGGCTGAGCTCGGCTCTCCGATGTCCTGGGATGGCTCACTGCACTGCCCTGGACACGGCATTCGGGAGGACAATCCCCAACCCTTCCGTACCCCAGCCTGCCAGTCAGGGACCTGGCAGGTGGCATCCACAGCCATCAACCCCTCCTAACTCTTCCCACTTAAAGCAGCTATTTAGTCCTCTTTTAAAGTGTTTCATGAGTATTGATTTGTACGAGTTTAAAATTGGGCTTAGCTAGCCAGAGTGGATGGACCCTGACAAAAAGCTTTCAAGCCTCCTCTGTGTAAACACCTGCTGTGTTGGGGGAACGTGTTACAACCTGGCAGTAGTTCCTTGCACTGGTACAACAGGTTACTGACTGTCGTTCTCAACAAAGACAACAGATTCATGTAACCACAAAATTTAACACATTTATAAGAAGATTCAGTGTTACCTACAAAGACAAGACAACATTGTGTGTTAGTTGGGGCCGGGAACCCGATTTCACTGGCATGTGGCTCTCTCCTGACACAACCGGCTGCAGTGGAGGTCAGCCCATCCTCTCGGATATCCACACTGTCTTGGTCAGACAAGTGAGTACTGTGACCTGATCCAGCCCGTCAGGCACTGATGCCGAACAGGAGATACAAGGCAAAGGGCTTCCATATAAGGGGAGAAAGGAGTCAGGAGAGTTTAGAAAAAAAAGAAGGATCAAAAGGAAAATTTTGTACTGCAATTCAACTCTCATCAACACAGCCTGCACGGTGCCGCCTTTGGCCCATTATCCCACAGTATAAGATAAAAGCTAGATCCAAAAACACAATTAAAAGGAAACCATACTATCTGGACAGGACATCTCTTCTGCAGAACACTAACGATTAACCTTTGGAAACTACAATAATTTATCATTGAAGTAAAAAGTGCAGCGAAACCCCAAGAGCATTCACATGAACCAGGAGTTGCCTCTGGCAGAGGTACTGGCTAGAGGAAAGCATTTAAGCTACATACAGTAAATGATCAGTGTCTGGACATATTATTGGTTTTTGGAACATATCTTTTACCTTAAACAAAAAGGAACATCCTATGGGATGATGCTTGAATGCCCATTGGAGTATGCCCCGAGACAGCTCTGTGAAACATGCAATGAAGGAATCACCACAGTTAGTCCAGTTTTAGGGAGTACATTAGTGAACTGGAACAAGCAAGGTTATAGAACAGAATAGTCTACGAGCTTGGGATCTCTCTGCAGAAAACATGAGCTCTTTCTTACTGTATATAGTGTGATGCTTGTTTGAGTAGTGGCTTACTGCAGAGCACCATCTCATTAGCTCACCGCTGGGCGTAACAGGTAGCTGTCACTTGCATGGAAATGAAAACAGAAGTTAATGAACTAATTAATTCACTCGGTGTTTAAAACCCCCTCCTTCCTATTCCCCCTTGCCCATGACTCCTAAGTAAACTATGTAGAAAGGGGTCTGATTCCCCTGCGTCTCTGACTTTGAGCGTATACACAGTGCTTCCTCTTCATATGGTTATCTTTGATGTAAAGCCACTGCGTGCTGGCTACTAACTCTACCTAAATCCATTATAGGCACCCTCTGTATAATATGCACCTTGCTATAGCGTGCAAAACATTTGGCTCCCAAAAACACGATAGGATGGCTAGAGTAACCACTAACCAGACATGCTGGAATGCCTGAAAGTGTCCAAGATTAGTCATTTGGCAGCAATCCTGGGGAAATGTAGCTTTACATATCCCACTCTGGACAGAAGGGTTTAGTGCTTGGGGCCTTCTGGCAGGCCTGAACCTGACTCCTTCCCTTACAGCGTGCAGCCATGACTACAACAGCTAGAGCTGGGATGTAGTTGCCACAAAAAACTGAATCATTCACTTTGTCAAATCTGTCTCCAGCATAGTCTTTTCTTCACCAAAAAAAAAAGAAACCCAAACCCAAACAAACCCTTCCTATACTTGGCCTTGATATTTATTTTTTCTGGATAATTTCAGCTTCTGTGTTTGTCAACTGAAAGGAAAACGCATGTGTCACAAACATATCAATCAGAAATCTGGTGGGTGTTTGTATATTATACAAGAGATCAAAGGTTGGGGAAATTTCATTCTAATTTGAGGGCAACAAAACAAGGTTACTGAAGAGCTGCATGCGTGCTTGTCAGCTATACAAATCAAGGCAAATCCAAGATTGCCATTTAGGTGCTAGGAATGACAAGCAGCAACACTTCTTTGGTCACTGAAGCTCAATGCAGGACTTGCATGGACACATCTTATAAGAAGGGCTGGCACCTGCACCTCACTGCACTTTTAACAAGGGATCCAGTCACCTACACATAAAGTAACACAACCGATTTCTTACGCCACATCCACTCCAGGCAAGAGAGCACAGTGGAAAGCCCGTACCATCGCTTTGAGCAAGCCAGCACATCCAAACCAGCAGCCGAGCGCTGCACAGAGACAGCTCAGGGCTAACTCAGAAGCAGCACAGCTGGAGCAGGGTGGCCTGGCTCCTAGGCTCGGCGTGCCTGACTCTCAAAAGGAACAGTTTGCTTGAGCTTAGTACTGAGCTGAGACAGAATTAGTCCCACCGGTTGAGGATCTGTCATGCTCACCACGAGACCACGGACCTGCGCATCACGCTGCTGTGTGGGGCGGCCATGGCCTCAGCATTTCTGCTCAGAGCTGCAGAAAATAAACCAGTTAAAACATGCAGAAACTGGCAGCTGTCTTCGTGCTTTTCACGTATTAAGCTGCAGAACCAGTGCCAAGTACTCCCGCACTCGGAACTGCACAGATGATATTGCTTCTTCAATGTATGACATTCATGTAGCATTTCAACAAGGAAATAAACCAGCACAACCAAATGGATGAATGGAAAAATGAATTGCTTCAAGTTAATTTAAAGAAGATATTTAGTCATGCATGGGAAGGAGAAAAAGAGAATAGGTAACCAAAATAGAATGAAGCAATTGGAAACAGCTGATGTTTGATGAAAAGAAAGATATTTTCTGGGGTGAGAAATTTGAAAGCCTCAAGTATTTGGAAAAAGCAAATTATGCATGACTTTTTAATCCTTTAAATGGTGCCAGGTTATCCAGAATCCACTCCAGAAAGGTTTCCGAAACAGTTTATTCTAGAACTAAGCCAAAACCTCCATCCAACTTTGGAAAATCTTATTTAGAGTCAGACTAACATTTTGTGAGCTCATGTCAGTGTTGGAAAATTGCTCCAGCTGAAAGCATGAGGGAATAGTTTTGCAAAGGAACCCCTGAGTTTTAGCCTGGTTTTATGATTTGCAGTAAGAAAAGGCAGAAAAGAAAACTAAGATCCTTGATAGAAAAAAAAATATAGAAGGGCTGAGTTGCATTTGCTGACAGAGCCGTTATTGTCTTTCCATTTCACAAAGAGCGGACAAGTTTCATGCTGTACTGGAAGCAAGAGTAAGGGTTTGCTTTACGTGAGCTTTACATTGGTGCACTTAGCAGATAGACATGGAAGACGGTAGCTCAGTCCTGCCCACAGCACCTTATGACTACAAAAGTGACAAAATCAATTTTATTGCTCCAGCCAGTATCCACATCACACCAATTACTCTTAAAAATCCTGCCAAAATGGCAGCTCAGCAGAGTCATGCTCAACTAGTAGGAATTCAGGTGTCAAACCCCACAAGGCACACAGGTGACACTGTTGTGGGCACCAACAAATTACTTTCCTAATGAAATTTTTTTTTAGGTTTTGTGTGAACTTTTGGGCACATCCAAGTCTGAGGCATCCAAGTCATTCGTGTTTCTGGGTCACTAGCTGCTCTTTATGTCCTACCAGTCCCTCTTTTTTTTCTTTTTCTTTTTTTGTTTTTAAACCTAGCCAAAAAAGTTAGCGGATAAATGACAGCTACTACTTTGTCCTTTTAGGAAATCATTGGCAGACATGGATTGGCATTTTGAAATGTATGGACATAGGTAGGAAGCCAACCAGACAGTATATTACTACTTTTTGTAACAAGTACTGATGTTTTGCTTCCATGAGTGTCCACATCTTTTTAAGTCACAAGTAAGAAGTGTGGTGTAATAAGCAAATATGAAGTCAGATGCTTTTGGCCATATAAAGCTACAAGGAAGAAGAAAAGAAGAGGTATGTGAAATTCATGACATCTGGGAAACACTTTGTATATGGAGTTTGAAGACAGTATACATTGCCAGCCTGGCAGAACAGACATAGACGTCCCAAACAGAAGCCTGAGAAAATAGAAAATCAGTAAGTATTAAGTTAATCCACAACGTACCTTTTCTGGGGGACCAGATCTGTTTGGAAGTTCAAGCCAAATTTGGGAAATGATTGTGAACACAGAGAAAAATTCAAAACAGAAATGTATAGCATATTCAAATATGCGTTGAGCAGAGGGGTTGGACTAGATGATCCCCAGAGATCCCTCCCAACCTCAACTATTCTATGATTCTGTGAAATGTTTTGCTTTGGTATTTTCTAAATGAAATGGTTTGGGTTTGATTTTTTCTTTTCCAAAATGAAAGAGGACAGAAATAACCAGTTTATAAAGCAACATCAGGCATTCTGTTTGGGACTGAATAAAAACATTTTGCAAAATTTAAGTATTTTCCTTCTAAATCCCCCTCAATTTTCTCCAAAGGAACCTCTGCTTTTAGTTTCATTAGACCTATGTTTATTTTTCGTATTTGGGGGGAGGGGTCAGAGAGCAAACCAAAAAACTCACCATTCATCCAGCTCTGCTCCCAACCCCTATTTTCTGTTTCACAGGTGAAAAACTGCAAAGATGATAAACCCTTTCAGATGCACCCCTATTTCTTCAGGGCTGAAGGTGCAGAGCAGGCGTCTCTGCAGCCAACAATAACAAACACTGACGCCAACCTTGTGCGTTTCCACGGCCATGGTGCCCCAGAGACCTCCTCTTTCATCCCCACGCTCCTCCCCTCCAAAGCCACCTCATCGCTGTCTCTTTGAGGTTGGGGAGGGAGGGACAGTTCAGATACACCCATTTCCCAATAGATTTTGTTCCAACAGGGAAGAAGGAGAAGGAAAAAAAAGAAGAAAAAGGTGTTTCTGCTCTTTTACTCTTTTCCCACCTTTCTTGTTTTCCTGAGTCTATTTACCTATCCCATGTGGTTACTGGTGGAAGAGAAACTATTTGGTTAGAGAGCAGAGGGAAGTAGCACAGGGAGCACCATTGCACAACTAGCAGCCACCAGGACCAAGCTAGTGTTCTCAGGGCTGTACGGGCAAAGCAGAGCAGTATTTTCCTATAAACACTAAAACCACTCGCAGTTAAGCCTTGTGCTTGGGCTGGCATGGGAGTATGTGGCACAGACAGATCACCTGCACCAGAGACTGACTCAAGTCCATCTAGGGTCGATGACAGCTTTGGCCAGCTGCATGCTTATGGCCAGCGCTGCAAAGGTGCTGCAGAGGTTGGTGGGACTGACAGGAGGTCGGAGGGGCACCCCCAAGAACATTCCGGGGGCAGGGAGAAGCAGGGTCTGAGCACCTGCAGGCTTTGTGGCAGCCGGGTGTCCTCTCCATGCCATGTGCCCATCTATGTCCCAGGCACGTTCGCTAGCACACAGCCCCATAATTGTGCCTGGGGCCCTGGCGGAGTGACCCCACAACGCACAGCAGACCTGCTCCACTATAAAATAGCTCTTGCCGAGGTAGGTAGAGTCCAGGGGATCATTTGCCTGTTTTCATTCTAAGGGTCTTGGAGTTACAGCTAAACCTCTGGCTCCTCTTAATATTTCACTCTCTGATAGAGCTGGTCAAAATGTTTCCAACTAGCAAACTTTTTCTGAAGAAAAATTGATATTATTAAGGCTTTTATTACTCTTATTAAGAAAATACCCATCCTGTCAATTAAAAAAAAGTAAATTTCAAAATCCCAAATTCTTTTTTGGTTTTGGTTGGTTGGTCGGTTGTGTGGTTTTTTCTTCTCTTAACTCCATCATCGCACTCTCCTCAGGACAGAGCTTCTGCACGCATCAGGGAAAAATGTCAAACCCCCATCACACTCAGATACCTGCTGCTGGTGAAATACCACTGCCGTGCATTTGCACAATACCAGTGTTTCACCTCTTTTATAGAAATAATCTCAGACCTCTGCTGCAAACATGAAGGAGCTTCACCGCACCTAGGAGGGAGGTCGGGATCGGTACAAATGGGGGAACAGGCAAGGAGTGAGAAAAATGCCAGCCTTAGGGAGGGGAGGCAGCAGAGCTCAGCTCATCATATTAGCACTTGTTTGCTCACACAGCAACACTTCAGTACAAAGAACCCCAAATCTTCATTATAATCTCACATTTTTGGACTAGGCTCCTGCGTATTCATTCCTATTGATTGACACGTGGAACAGCACACTTTGATCATCTTGTTAATCAGGTATTCTTGCAGCAATACGTGACGCAGTTTAAATAAGCCAGTTAAGTCCTTGTGTACATAAGGAAGCTATTATAAGAAAAGGCAATGATGAAACTACTTTTTGCAAGAAGTAACTAGAGATTGAGTACCTTATATGCTTTGGAAAATTTCACTTTGTTTATATCATTTTTCATGACTTTCTGCTCAGCATGACGTGGTGTTGTCCCACCAGCTGTGACCGGTTTGGCTTGAAAGTCAACATTTTGCAAACTGGCCTAGTGAAACCCCCTGAGGCTCTAAGCTTGCAGGGAACTTGGTACCTTCATTTTGAGGGGGCATGTCCTTTATATGGTGTGTTTTGATCATTCAAAATACTGACCACTCTTGAGGCTATCGATTAGAGGCACAGCAGTTCTTGGCAGATAGGACTGCTGAGTTACCATAGCCCTGTAGCATGCTTCAGCCAGAAAAGTCCTTCCTCTCTAAGGCACCAAAGGAGGAGACACCAGCGCTGCTACAGTGGAAGAGCACTGGTATCAAACAAGGCTGCCCAGCCCCAGATAGGCACCTTGCTGCACGGCTGACCTTGCTGCCCAACCTCCCAACAGAATTACATTTGCAAAAGCATCTGATTTGCAGAAATACTGATTAGCCGCAGCTCCTACTGATACCAGCAGGGACTACAAGCACTGGGATACTGAAAAATCAGAGCATCACCACCAGCCCATGCCTCTCTCCCCCCCATTTATAAGTGTGGCTCAGCCTCTTAGCGACCATAACTGAGTTTTTATGAAGCCCTTGGATGGGTTTTACTGCAAAACAAAGCTAAGAATGAACATGCACGATTACACCAGGACAATAGCCTAAACCTAACAATCGCTTCCTGTAATTGTCTGAGGCAGCCTGTAGAACAATCAATCATCTCATGATAAATCCTTGTTGGTCATTTACCATCATTAATCTATACTGTCAGAATGAATTAGGTGCAGAGCAGCATGTTAATTACAATGCAGATGACACTCCAGCTTTAATTATCATGACTTCAAAGTAAACAGTGTCAGTTAATCAACCTCAATCACCATAAATGGCCATTGGAGGAAAGTGCTACTCAGGGGACGGTACTGACCTCCAGCTTGCAGGGTCTGCAGTTACAAGGCTGGCATTATATCATTACTTTTCCAAACTGCTCTCTTTCTTTCCGCATTAGTCAGGTCTATGGGACACTTTTTCCACTGCCTATGACATGCCTTAAATTAGGGGTGACCAATTTTGTCAATATGTAGCAGCCTAGCTTTATTTATAGAACACTTCAGATTAAACAGCAAAAGCTCCCACTGTCCTTTTATGCCTTTTCATTTTGCATTTAACAGCTACTTATTCATTTTACTTACCAACTAGGGCTGTGTTTTTATAGCTTGTGGTTCCCATTTCAATATTATTTTATGCCATTTTCTGGAGGGCTAGGATTATGGAATAAACCTAAACACCTGGACAATTTGTAAGGCACTGGTAGAGCAGCTAGCAGTGTTGCAAAGGCCCCCAAATCCCACCAGACAAATGTAGCCCTTTTGTTATTGTAGGACATGAGGGAAAACTCTCAAACTGCATCAGATTCCTCCTGAGATCCTCCCTGTGAATCCCAGCCAGAGCAACCGGTCAACCTGCCTGCTGTTACCAGCATCAGGCTCCTGCAGAGGAGAACAGATAAAATTGTTCTCCATATCTCCTGCAGACAGGACAAGAGGAGGTGGGCTCACACAGCATGGAGACAGCATGGTAGGAAGAAATACTCTAATGCTAAGCTATAAAAGTGTTGGAGCGAGCTGCCCAGCAAGGCTGCGGGGTCTCCAGTAGCAGAGGCTTTAGAAGCCAGGGTATCCATTGCAGAGCCCAGGGCTCTCGCAGCCTCTGGGGTGCTGGGCCTCGCTCCAGTGTATTTCCTGCTGCTTGATACACCTTGTGAAAAAACACCCTCCATTTTCCCCAAAACTGGTGTGCAAAATGCAAAAGGCTGAGAAGATACAAGCAGCCTGTGAAATGTCCTGCTTTGCTCTCTCAAGGAGAGCAAACCATGGAAATAAGGAGTTACAGAAATAAACCAATAAAGTAAAATTAAGGTGGGGAATTTAATCACTCAGGAGACGGGAAATTCAAGGCTATGGTACCCATGGCAACTGCTATTTGTCCACAGTTTATGGAACATTAACCTTAACTCCATATGCGGAAACAGAAAAAAATTATGGGACATATCACGTATGAATGCATATTTCATGCAGAGGGTACTCTGCGAGGCCTACTGTGAAAGCAATAATTAAATTTCCTGACTGCAAAGCAGGTAGGTTCATGCACAAGCAGCTCTTCTGAGACACGAGCTAACGTCACCAGACGGAGCTCCCAGCTTGTCCCCACGGTGTAGGCAGGGAAGATTCAGTCTCAGTTTGGCCATAGTATCACATCCTGCCTTATAAGCTTCTGGCTGCTGTTCAGATTTTGTTTTGAAAATTGCCATCTGTTGATTTAGGGAATGTTGTGATGTTTCTTTCAGTTGTTCAGGTCAACAAGAATTCTGTCTTTCTTGTATGTTTTCTTTTAAGCAACTAAAGCAACATTCATCATTCAACAAGGCAGAAGTCCAGTTCCTGCTGGGTGATCAGTTTATTCAAATGTGAGAACCAGATTATTGCTGAGTTAGACAGCAAACAAGTTATCAAAACCTGAGAGAGTTTTGCGCTTGTCTCGAGCTGAATTTTAACCCTGGGTTGGGTGCAGAGGAGTCAGATTACTTACGGCAAAAGACAAAACCAAAGCCAGCCAGATAGACTGTGACCCTGTGGATGGTGTTGTCCTTGAAGTTTCATTTTTTTACATGATCTTGGACAATTGCTGACTGGTATATCTATTTTTGCTAAAATGTGGCAGACAAGAATTTATGAATATAGAAATCACAGCAGAAATATAACAGCTAAGACTAATTGCAATTTGGGAGGGGGAGCTATTTAAAGAAGTATTGGTTTAATAAAAATTACTTCTATCTTTTGTCACCACCATGGGACATGGAAGCAGGTGGTCTGCTTGGTTATGACCTCCCAGCCTGACTTTGAAGGTGTCATGTGTTATCTCCTCCCAGGACCAGAGGCAGGGTGAGGAGAGGCAGAGACCCCTCATGCCACAGCCTGCAAGGGAAGGACGTGTCTGCTCCTTTCACCTTCCCTGGGTGAAAACACTTGGCTTTAGGCAGAAACGGGCCTGAGCAGATCTCTCAGGCTCTGATGCCGTAGGAAAAACTCATCTCAGAGGCAGCACACCGGGTACCAGAGCTTGCAGGCAGCCAAAGCCAGCACCCAGCATCCCCCACATAGAATTTTTGAGCAGGAACGTGGCCAGACTCTAACCCAGCCCATCACTCTTAATAAAGTGATTTAACACATCCATGGCACCTACCAGCATGGCTCAGGTCTGACCTCTGTCACCACTTCATAGGCTGATAGGACGAGGCCAAAATCCAGCCATGCACACGGAAGGGCTGATGGAGTCAACAGAGCAGCAGCACGCTCCTGGCCAGGCTCAGATGCCTGTGTGCGTGCCCTGGGGCAGTGGGTGCCTTCACAGGTTCCCCATCCCTGCTCGGTAGGTTTGGGCAGCTCTGTGCGACCACGGCTGGGGGCTGTCGGCTCAGATGGGGGTCCCTGCAGAGGCAAGGATTGGAGCAGTATGAAACCAAATAAAACTCTCCTCCTGAGCAGCAGCGTCCTCATGCAGTGCTGTGCCAGAGGGCTTCCATCCAGTAGTCTTGGACATATTTTACCAAGTCAAGGCCACATTTATCTAGCAGCAATTCAAAGCAAGATCTCCCACTGCGGAGAAGATTGGTGTTTCTTTCACCTGCACTTCAAAATAAGAGTGCTCACATGAACTCCCTCTGCCGGAAAACCATCCCAGGGCTGTCCCAGACCACAGCCAACAGGCAAAGCCAAGCTGAAGGCACAGCTGAGACAGGCAGCCTGAGGACACTTGGCACAGCCTGGTTCACAGCTGTAACCTGGAGATGCAGTGAGAAGAAAGCAGTGGTGCCTCTCCATGGCTGACTTCGAGCTCAGGCCCAGGGGACCCACACTGTGCCCTGTGGGCCATCCACCACGACACGTGCTAGTCCACATTCTGCCCACCCTGCTCCTCCTTGCTGAAGTCTCTGAAAACCTGAAAGTCAGCTGAGAAACAGAGGCTGATAGCCCCTTACCAGCAACACTCAGCTCACAGGCTTGAAACTCCTTGCAGGACCATGAAAGCTAGCAAGAAATCATTTTACATGAAGGAAAAAAGCATAAGGTAGGCCTCTTGCAAATACCCACTGAGGGTGCCAGGGTCAGACCAGCTGATTACAAGCCACGTCATGACACCAGCATCCTTCACACAACATCCCGCTCCAGGGATGGGGAGGACTCTGAGCAGCAGTGCTGCCCTTCACTCCTAGAGACACAGGCACTCTCCTCCAGCAGCATTTGCCATCCATCACTAGTGCAAACTGCAGACCAGGCCCATGAGGGCTGGGCTGAAATTACTGACCTCGTTTCCAGAGAGCTGTTAGTAACCTTGGACTCTTCTCACTGTAAGCGTCTTAAGTATGAGCTATTCCTCAGCAGGGAGAAATCGGGATTTGATACTGCACAGCAATAAACAGCCGAACAAGCCAAATCTTGTAAAATGGCTCTGCATATGTTTTCACAGAAATCATGGCAGGTTCAGGAATTAATCTGGCCAGACACCACCGCAATATCTATATGTTAACCTCAGAAGGCAGGTTTGAACACTGCTGAAAAATCCCACCCTCCTAATGACTTCCATTTCTGAATCGCTGAACCACTGAAAGGGAAAGAAGTGCAGCGATGAGGTAAATGTGTTTACGAATGCATTATTGTTACCTTTCTACTCTAAGGGCTTACGGTAATGACTTTACCACCCATATTTATTGCTAATCAAGATCAGCACTGGGAGAGGAGGAGGAATCATTTCTGCCACAAAGTTTGTGCTAAGTCAAGACATTGTTTTTTCCTCATCACATGAAAGCCATAGCTCAGGCAGACTTTTTGCAGCCTGTTAATGGCTAGAAGTATCCCTTTTATACGCGTTTGCTCTTACTTCTTACAAGTGCTCACATTTTACCTGGCAGCTCTTCGTAGAGCAGCAAGCACAGCCTGAGCTGCAACCGAGCAGCAAAGTCAAAGCATTCAGCAAGCTCCGCTGAACCCATGTTTGACAAGTTTCCTCAAAAGCAGCACAAGCTACTTGCCAGCTAATCTTTCCAGCCTGCAGCTACAGAGCGAAGCGTGGCTGTGGACCTGTGTCAAAGGTACATTTGTTAACACATTTCCCCCGGAGTGCTAATTAACATTTACATCAAGTACTATGAGAGTGAAAAAGCTTCAACACAAACACACTGCAGGGAAACGCAAGGAGCAAATTCTCTCTCCCCCCAGATGCCACGTACTGTTTGCCCTTCACGAGCTGGTGAAAATCCAGTTTCTTTTGTAATCTTCCATTCTCTAAAATCAGATATTTCTGCAAGTTAATAACTAACCAGCTTCTTTTTATTTAAAAACCTACAAGTGCATTTAAAAGTCTGTGAAAGCAAGGCCCTGCTGGCACTGGTGCGAGCCAGCCTGCGTGCACGTCTCCGCGCTGACTCACAGTGCGCGCGCTCCCCAGTCTAATTACAGAAAATGACAATATTTTATGATTTTATAACAAACATAAATAAAAGGATCATCAACACACTTTCGCTTGCATCTTGAAATAAGATTGAACCCTCTTAAAGTAAACACTAAGATAGGGAACACAAACACAAATATTTGTAGCTGGATCTTCAGTTGCCACATTTTGGGACGCTGACAAAGAGGCTCTAATGAGTAACATTTGTACCCACAATAAGATGCAAGCAAAGTTATTTGCAAACACAAATTTGCACTTCAAAAAATGCGAAGGCAGTTGCTGAACAGCTGGTTAATGAGCTATTCTCAACTTTATTTCTCAATACTTATTAAGAAAAATGTGCTATCACATTGAAGTAAAATTTTTAAGACTGCACTATAACTTAAATATGGTTGAAAAAATCCTGTAGGTTTTTTCCGGGGGGGGGGGGGGGGGGGGCAGTTTTTTCCAGTTTTTAAAGGAAAAACTAGACAATCCCAGGTTTACAGAAGGAAAATTGTATTCTATGAGCCATGAAACAGTAGTATGTAAAACTTCACCTATTCTGTGAACTTTTAGGACATGAGAGAGTGTATATTATTATTCAATATATTGTATCCTGCCACAACCATGCACCCTGTCCAGGCTCCCATGAACTCACATCTAAGTGTCTAAAGAAGTGCCAATATTCTGTAAACAAGGCATACTTGCATTAAAAAATTTGACTGAGCAAGGGGTACAGCTGTATGCTACTTCCAGAAATCAGCTTCTAACTCACCACCTCCACAGAAATCAGGATCCAAGATGAATAATATATACTATGAAAACACAGACGGTTTGATTGCAAACGGGTCTAGAGCTCTGTGAACATATTTTGTTATTGTTGCCCACTTGCCAAATATTCGGGGTGAATAATTTTCAGCCTCAGTGTTTACAAACTGCTGTCATTGTTTTGTCCCTTTTTTCCCTTTTTTTTTTTTTTGAGTGTTGCTTGCTTCTGCCTTTTAATTGGATATCCAACTTTGTAAACAAGAAAATAGAATAACAAACAGTAAATGCAAAAGCAATTAATATTTTTGTTGGAGCTACTCAAGTGAAGAATCCTACACACTAATAAGAGCAACAGCGTGGGCAGTACCGCGGGACAGGCACCAAGTGATCAATGTTGAGCAGATGTTCCAACAGGACAAGGTGATTGTGTTTCTTTCGCTTGACTGGCTCGTGAAACCTAACGTATTTTCATTAGATACACACATTTCTGTATTCACTAAGAATATTTTTAAATGAGTAGCAAACACTCAGATATTTTGGAGATTGCTAGTTTCCTAAATTCTCTGTCTTAATTTCTAGTAATTCCTATCAAGAAAAGGCAATTTTGAGCTAAAATCTGAACTGGCACATTCCTGACATGATCTCCCAGAGTCTCTTTCTCCAAAGCACAAATGTCTGGACTGAAATCCTGGCCTCAGCACAGGCAATAGCAAAACTTCCACCAGTCCCCTCCAAAATTTGTCAAGACAAAAAAAAAACCCAGTATTTTTTGGGAAACTGAAATGGAGGTAGAATGCCCAGCTCCCAAAACACCAATCGTTTAATCTCATGTAACAGGATGAGGTTAATATAAACATGCTAACCTGTCCAAATTGGAAATCTTTCAGATTTCAAGCACAGGAAACAACAAGGGTTGGTTTTGTTGTTGGTTTTTTTTTTCAGACAGGATGTCAGAGTTACCCCTGTGGTTATATGTGAGCTGAGGACAATGTTGTTACATGAGATCAAATTACAAACACAAGCAAACAGAAAACAATCTCCGAACGTCACTGTTCAAGAGTTGACAAGAAGCACAGCTGAGCCATTAGGAAGGTTAAATGCTCTCGAGCGAGCTCTGGGAGAATATGAGGAGTTTGCTGCTGGACATCGCGTTCCATGCAGTTAAATTGTCAATTTGTTTGCCCAAGTTAATGCTTATCTTACCCTATACTTGCTGTGGTTTTAATAAACATGTTTGACCTGCAAATCTTAAAGCAGTGGCTTTGCTAAAGTTATAAGAAGTTTCTGGATTTTCCAAGCACCTAAGAAAACTATTTTGGTAGTTTCCACAGCACAGAAACCTGTAGTTACTCAGATATTTGAAACTTCCAGTGAGGTGGATGACAGTTGCTTAACCACACACATTACCATTTCATTTCTATTTCTAATGTTTAGCACAAACTTGCTCTTAGGAATTTCTGAAGTTGTTTACAAAGGCTGATGCAGAGGTTGTGTACAGTCTGATCCAAAGGCAATGGTTTACTGAAGTAACTTGTAAACAGCAGAAAGATAAAATATTTTCTGTAACTGGGGGAAAAAAAAAAAGAAACAACAAAAAACTCCTCACCTTGCACCAAGGACCATTAGAGACAGGGCTGGTTTCCAAAATATCTGTTCCTTCATTTTCTTCCATGTCTGATTTGTTGAAAAACTTTGGTTTCCAATGAAAAACATTAAATCACCCTCCAAGCAAAACCAAACCAAACCATGCAGGCTCTAGTATTCCAGTTTGCGAAAGCCCTGCTGTACGCCACACGCCAGTTTTATGGTCACTGGTCTAATCCAAGGTTGCAGACCCCGGTTCCTTGCTAGATTTCACAGAGCTTGGCCTTTCTTTTAAGCCTTGATAGCTCCCCTTGTCAGGCATTTCTGTCCCTCAGACCTTCCTTGCAGATCCAGGTTGCCACATAACAAATGGCAAACGTTTATGGCTTCCTGGGCACTATAGGAGAACTGACACTGAACCCTCTGATCATCTCAGAAGAAGCCTGACAACGGAGTGCAATACGTGGCCACACCTCTCTGCCGCCAGAGCTGGCCTAGACCATAAAATCAGAAGCAAGGTCACCCAGCAACCAACCATTCCACGTCACTACAGTAATAAAGCCAACTTACATTCGACTTATTGCTTGGGTAGATAAATATTTTTATTAGATGAAAGAAACCCAGAGAAGATGGCGGGGGGCTGACTGTTCTGAGCCGAGACACATTCATTTTGATCAAAGCAAAGCTCTCAACATATGTTTGTGGGCCACGTACAAACCCACAAAGCTCTGTTTGCAAATCCCATTGGGGTCAAACCCTTAAGCACACCTCCCTAAGGGCAAGAAGACCTGTGTGCCCGGCAGGCTGGGTGAGTGGCTAACCCCTGCAGTAGAGACCATGAGCTCCTATCCAGGTGCCAGCAAGACTTCCATCTGCCACGTGCTCAGCTTAAAAAAGTTCCACTCTCAAAAGTCTTCATAAAACAGGGATGAATTTACAAAATGGCCCTCAGTTCCCTGCCAGAGTCCGTAAAAATCAGGCTATACCATCAGGCTGCCTAAGGAAGATTTCTCAAGCAAATGGATTATTTTTCCTAGGGTGTGGAGCAACCACGTACGTGCTCAATTTAGAAAGTGTCTTTTCTCTCCAGACACACCGTATGTGTTATAGAAAGGGGCTACAATAAATATAAATAAAAGCAGGTAACAAAAGATCGATCCTCTTTGTTCTGTTTACACTGTGTATCAGGTAGTGCCATTGCAGATAGCCAGTGCCCTAAAATTTCGAAACTGACTGTGATCCCTGGCATCTATTTAAAGACACACATGGCTTCGTATTCAGTGCAGCTGCTTGGCCTGCTCAGGAAAGGTGTCTCTTTAAGAATCCCCCAAAACAAAGGAGTCCAGGGTCACTGGCTACTCTGGAAAAGTAAGGCCACTTTTTCCTCTCTCTGATATGTGACTTTTCTTGCTGAACAATTCTTTATAAATATCTATATGGCAGGAGACAACTTTTTTTTTTTTTCCAATTGTGCAGAAAGATTAAAGTTAATTCTGTCAAAATATAAAAAAATTAATCAGATGTTAATATTGGCAGCATCATTAAAAGTTAGTGGTACACGGATCTGATTTTTAGACCTTTTTCTGCCACTGAAGTACAAAGTGCCTAAGTGATTTGCTCAACATCACATGCTCGATTATATATACTCATAGTTTCATTAATCAAATTGGATTTCATGAGATATTTCTCAGCAGTTTAATTAAAATTGGTCTTTAAGGAGTTTCAGATCACATTTTACAAAATTGTCAGTAGCTAGAAGTGTCTAGGCTATGATATGAATAGTTACAAGTCCTCAAACACTATGAGTAGTGTATGTCTAACAGTGAGACAGGTGTATGCATTGTTGATTACATATTTATTTCAAAGAAGTGAAGTCAAATGTGACAAACAAAATAGGCAAGAAGTATAAGGGCACAGATGTCTCTTTATGGAGAGACAGCAAAGCGAAGGATAAGAGTGCAGATTTGGAAACCAGCAACCCAGTCTGTCTTTGCCATTGATTCTGTGATTTTGAGAGATAAATCAGAAGTTCCATGCCTCAGTTTCCCTACCTGTGCTGCATGACCAGCAGTACTCAGCACTGCTATCTCACAAGAATGGCTGGCTGTGAACTGAAGATATTCAATATCTTCATCAAACTTGCATCTCTCTGTGGAGATGTAGACTCCTTCTATCATTTGCCCACACAAGCCCAAGGGAAGGCAAAGTTGACTTATCCCCACAGGGCACGGGCACAAGTGTAACACCATCCTAGCCTTCACCCAGTGGCCAGCACAAGCCTACGGCCCTGGAGGTCCCGAGCACGTGCTCACTCCACTGCCGCAGCACAGCTGAGCAAGTTTTGCCTAGTTTAAAATAATGTGAGGCTCACGTGAGCTCAGTATGCAAACCAGCAGATAACCACTGAGGTACTTCCATCCCAGCTGGAAGATTCTGCTGCACACAGACTGCTGCTGCAAACATTCACCAGGTTTAATTCTCACTCTCTGTGATTTCATATGCCACGGGGTCATTTTCTGAGAGCTAAAGAGCTTTCACAGCACAGAACCCTACAGTCTCTCAAGAGCCGATCCTGGCTCACCGTTGCAGCCCTGACGGCGCCTGCATGGGGCAGCCTTGGCCAGCCCTCCCTGCCCAGCTGGGAGTCAGCGCGACCTCAGGCGGGGTGTAAGACAGGGAATGGAGTGGGGGGGAACTATCCCAATCTTTGCCCCAGCTATTCACAAGGGCTGTTTATTACAGCAGCTTCAGGGACTCTGTTTTCCACCACTCCTTTTACTCTCTCGGGCAAAAATATCTGATCGCTAATTGCCTACTGAATTCTAAGACAGCAGGCAAGGGGCCTGCCTGAAATATCAAATTGCTTTGCATTTTGGGTTTTTTCTCTGGTTTCTGTTTACAGGTCACCCATTTAGTGACATATTAGCTATGTCCCAGAGTAAGCGAAACTACCCTTCTGAAGTTTGCTTGCATTAAATAGCAAGCAAAAGTGCTGTATCTCATTATCCACGTAGGTGTCCATGCTACGTCTTCTGCTTTGATGACATTCTGTGGCAGTAATTTTCACAGGTTTTTTTGTTTTGAATTGGCCATTTCCTAATTTAAACAGAGCAATCAAAGGAAACACTTTCCCCATACGCAGCATAACATAAGATAAACTTTCCTATGGTTGCTGTGGAGAAGCAAACTCACAAGGTTTTCAGCTTCAGCCTTTAGTGTAAACCAGACATCTGTTCCGAGTTGTGTCAGATCACAGGAAGGATAGCCCACAGCTTGGTTTACTCCAGACTAATTTAGGAAATCAGGACTCTCCCCATGGATTAGTCACTAACTTCTTGGGCAATGACAGGCCAGACACATTTGTCTCTGCAGCTCAGTGGTTTTCCCCTGTAAAACAAGGGTGACAGCTCTTCCCCACGTCAAAAGGTGACTTGCGGCTGGAGGATCTAGCCCCAATAGCAAACCAGAAGCTCAACTTTTCAGCCCATTTGTACATCTGCAGTCCTGATGTCAAAGTCCACCAGGAAAGGAAAGAAGAGGAAAAAGAAAAGGGAAAGTGCAGATGGGTCTAAAGATGGCTTTGAAGTACAGCCCAGGAGTGGAGATCAGGAAGTGAGAGCTGTAATTGCAGCTGGGTATCAGTTTCCTTTTTTATTTCAGGAGAGCCCACAGCATGGTGCAGTTTTTCTCTCTCCCTCAGAAAACAGGCAGGAACAACACTTACCTCTGCAGGAGAACAGAAGGAGCTGTTAAATCGAAGGAGCCATAGAGACAAAACAACTCTTTGCATTTCTAATGCAGAGGCAAGTAGAAACCATCATGAACATGTCTGAAATGACTGTTATTTCTTCTGGACCAGCAGGGAAAGCTAAAAACTATTTCTCATTGTTTCCTAAGGAAATTGCACTGTATTACTTGTGAGCTCTGCCCGAGTTCCTTGCACTAGGGCCAGCTTCAAGCAAACTCAATAGAGAGGCGATGTCAAGTTCACAAAAATAGGTGGTCCAGCAGATGGAAGAGATCCAGCAAATGCCACGCAGAGTGAAAGACTCCCAGACAAGCTCACGCCATCAACAAGACCGATGTGAGACAGCACACCAGAGGGAAGCTGCCAGTGCTGCAGAGATGGTACATTTGACTTCAGGCTGGGCGCAGGTTTATTCCAAGCTGCCTCAAACCTGGCCATACTGGGCCATCAGTGACACCCCGATGCTGTTCATACCTCATCCAGCTGAACGCGTGGTGGGTGCAAGCACAAAACTCAGACCTCAGGTCCTCCAGGGCTTTGGCCTGAGCCCTGATAAGGCTGCCTGTTACAGAGGCTGCCCTGGCCTGTCCATAACAAGCTGCTGCCACAAGCAAACGTGTCAAAACAGGCTAATTAACATCCCACTGTAACTTTAACACTAGTAGTCAACACTAAACAAAGGTTTACATTTTTTTCCTTCCTGAGATAAGCTGCAAGGCAGGGATCAGGGCTGCTGTGAGAAAACATGGACTCCTGGTGCAGTGAAATAAACCTGTTTGTTCAAGTTAGAAAAGGTTTGTGAGCTGAACTTGGGGGCCAAGTTATCACAGAAATGACTGTGTCTTGAAAACCATTGCAAAGGGTTTAGGTTTTGGTATTTGCTAGGCATACCTTGAGTGTTTGGCCATTATAAATCTCTTCTTGTTTAAGAAAGAAATCTCATTTTGCATCATACTGTGCTTATCTTTTAGCAAAAGCGGGGACAGGATCTGAATATGCTGGTGTTTGCAGACGGCAGTGGTGCAGTACAGCTTGTCTCTTAGCTTCACAATGAAGAAAATGAGCTACAATTGTGAAATCATTGCATAACAATTGATAAGGACAACCACTGCAATCCTCTTCCCTGCCTCTTCTTGGCCAGTGTCCCACTTACCACACATTACTGGATATATAGAAAAGAGAATGGCAATGTGATTAAAGTACAAGCCACACACATAAAAGCCATAGACCATCTATCTCCACATCTTGTCTGATTTCCTCTTTCACTATGGCCAAGTAACTCAGTCCTTGCAATTCTTTTTTTTTTCCTCCTTTCGTGACTATATATACCATCCTTCTGACAGCCCTTGAGTTCTCCCAAGGAATGGGGCTTTGTAAATAGGGCTGGGGGAAGGGGCTGGAGAGACCTATCCCTTCAAAACAAAGTCACAGCAGGTACATTGAACAAGGTGCTGCAGGGGACTCTTTTAGCAGGCCTTTGCTTTGCAGAAGAATGAGGTTTCTCCTTGCCTTGTTTCAAATCAAGACAGCCACTCTCATTTCACCCTTCTTTTCAGGAAGTCCCTATGGTACCGCAAATACCTTGCAACATGAGATATCAGCCATCCCAAGAAAAGTCCAGCCCATCACAAGATCAAAGAAATTTGTTTCAAACTTTCTTGCCCAGAAAGGAAGGACGGATGCATACAATTCCTCAGTCTTCAAAAATAATGATTCTTGGGAACAGCAAGCCCACACACCCAGAAGAAGTCACTGTTGCCACTACTCTACTGAAGGATGTGATGACCATCTTTTCCCCATGAGAGGAAAAGGCTGTGGTAAACCAAATATTTTTATATATTAAGTATTTATCTAAACTACTGACATCATAAAGTGTTAAGTAATTGTACTTTTAACAATTTTATTTTTTTTAAAAAGTGTTATTACTTGCTATTCTACATGGATGTCACCCACCCAGTGGCAATCACACTGTTCATTAGTCAACTGCAGAAAAAACCTTACAGTTCAGGTATAATTTTTACATGAGCTGTGTAACAGAGCCCGGGTCACTGAACTGTAGCTCCCTTGAACACAGTTCAGTATTACAGCTAGCTAGGACCAAACTCTACCCAACATCCTATAAACATCAAGCAGATCACCTAACAGTTATTTCAGTGCCTTGCTGACTCAGAGATAATACAAAGAAAAGAGTAAAGAGGATAGATTGTGTTTGAATTTAAATTTGCTGTTCAAAAGTGCATCACTGATGTGCTATCAAGAGGAGATTTCAATTTGCAGAAGAAATAACGTGCAAATCACAAGCAATTGCTCCTTCTGTAGAAACTTAAATTGTATTTTGTCCTAATGACTTGGAATTTCTTAAGCGTAATGCGAATAGCTTCCAGTTCCTCTTAACTCTTTGTTCTTCCAAATACATTTTATATTTCTAAAAGCAAGGAGTATATTTTCATTAACAAAAGGAAATATTCTGAACAGTAATCTGAGGGAACAGGAACTGCTGAGATAAACCACATCACCCACAGAAATCTCACCTGTATTGTAGCTCAATAAAATAACAACATTTGGCCTTAATTTCCTGTAGAAAGGGAAGCATAACTGAACCCCAATGAGGGACTGAAAATAATGGGTAATGACCCTATAAATGTATGGCTTTTGGGTCATAGTTTTAAAATTAATGGCTATGTCATGACATTTTTTGTGGCACTCAGCCCATGTGAGGGAGGTTTCAAAAAGCAGAGTTCAATCCTCATTTGGCCCTAATGCAATTTCTGACACCCTATACAAACCTAAACACAGCCAGCCATTAAGGAAATGTCTGACTCTGTCCTTGCACTCCACAGCAATTGCTTTCACATATGTAGATACGTACTTTTTGATGCTGAGAAATAGTACTTTATGTATGATCAAAGAAATTATATCTACAGGTGAAAAACATTTTGAGATGTTTTCACTTACTTTTTGATCAAAATGTCAACAGGAACAAGATGAATAAACAAAAACTGTTCTAAAACATCCCTTGGGTAGACTGGAGGAAAGCTACTAGCACCACAGCAGCACCCTCTCTAGTGCTGCTGTCATTGGGATTTGGCAGCACTTCCTAGATAAAATTCATTTTTTGGTGTCAGGACGCAACTTCACTTGTTCTGGAGTGGATGGTTCCTGACATCTCCATGCTGGCCAAAATCTGGCATACAGGGCCCTGACTGCTGAGCGCCCTGCGCTCATCACATCCCATGGGCTGCAGGGGGCCAGGCCCTGGCATGGGTGGAAGCCACCATGGACCCATGAGTGGGCATTAGTCCCCGTTAGTCTGTGCAAACCGCCAAATAGGTGCTCAAGCTCATTGCAAGGCTGTGGTTTTGGGAAGGGGTTTCCAACAGGCATTCCCTTTCCTACACCTCCCTTACTTCATGGGGATTTACTCTGTAAATGCTTGCCTGGCCTTCGAGGGTCTCACAGAGGCAATGCGAACGGTTATCTAACGGTGAGCTCTTTGTAGGGTGTGTGCCTCAGTGAAGGTTTCATTGACACAGAGCTCTCAGTAAGGGCAGAATATCAACACCATCTTGTGGACAAAATGAGACATAGATGGCTAAGGAGACAAATCCATCTGTACAAACAAATGTTTGAATAAAGAGCTGCAATTACTTAGGATCCTTATGCTGTGTTAACAGCACCTACAGCACAGGATCTCCTAAATGATGGGAATAAAGAGCAGTGCAAAGGCAGAGATTATTTTTTGATTGTTCAGTGGAAAAGAAATGAGATTACTCCCACAGATTTCAAATGACGCAGAGATGCAACCCCAAAACTAACTACTGTCAATCACAACAAAATAGGTGCATAAGTCGAGGTTCATAAACCACTAAAAATTCATCTGCCACAGTAGTGAACATAAAATTAAGATACGGGGGCAAGGCTGAGTATGTAAAAACAGTGGGTGACATACCATACTTCAGAGGGGGAAGGTTATGTATGACTTTAAAAAAACCCCCACTTACTGCTCTCCTGAAGTCATGGAGGAGCTGCAGGGCAGCCAAGCCACAATGACCACCTTTCCTCCACCTCACTCCCTGCAGCTGTAGGGAAAGTCCAGGAGGAATTAATGTTGCCTCAAGTGCTACACACAAACACACCCATCCAAAGCCATTAACAACTCAGCCTTCATCCCCTCACGCTGCTACTTGTTATCCTTTGTGCCTGGGAAGCTGGGATGCAAGATCCTACTAAATCAGACAGAAAGAAGTCCCAGGCAATGGTGAAAACTCTGCATCTCAGCCCAGCTATGCTCAAAGCCAACTGGATCTTATAGTCAGAGCTGTAGCAGGGGTCAGGCAAGAGATCATCATGTCCATTATACTGTTTCTGCTGTGCTGTCAAAGATGTGGGTGCATGTAAGTCCCATAAGGTGCTTCTGTCTATGTTTAAGTACAGAACTACCTTTTATTATTTGGCCCTAATAATTCTGAGTGCCTCACATGCAGTTCTCAGAATCTGCCTTTCTCCAAGTGCAAGGCTACAGTTATGGTCACACTGGGTTTGTCACTTCAGCATCTGACACTCCAGCCAGATGAGGCAAAGATCCAAAACTCCCCAAAGGGAAGGACTAGAATGTTAAAAAAAAAAAAAAAAAAAAAAAAAAAAAATCCTATTTCATGGTAGCTCTGCTCTAAGGCAGTAGGACAGGTGTATTACACTTCAGGAAAAAACACCAATGAGATGCCAACACAGAAACACAAAGTAGTATTTCTACACCTGTTTCTACATGGGAACCCACAGAAGCACAGTTCAGTCTATCAGATCCCTAAACTATTATCCACATAGGTAACAGATAGATCAATGCACCTGAGGGAGCTACCTTATTCTCTGCCAGTTCCTCCTCCTGCTTATCCCTGCCAGCTGGAATCACTTTCATGTTATCCTGTCTGGGTCTCAGCCAAATAGCTTCCCCCTCATTCTTGTCCTTCAAGGCATAGAGGGAGCAGGGAGATGGTGCAAACTGTTACAGAGCATGCATTGGATTTGCCAGTCTATTTTTTGAGGGGCTGCCCAATTCATCACACTACCAAGCTTATGAAAATAACACAGCAGTAAGAAACTATTTGGAAGGTTCTGTTTCTCATTCATATATCTGACTTCATTAACTCATAAATTGTGACAATTTGCTATAAACTAATGAATGAACCACTAACTTGGGACATCATTCATTATCATAAAGCTATTTCCTGCCTGCTTAATTAAGCTCTGAGAATGCTCTAGCAGAAGGAAAGCAGAAGCAGACCCTCTTGGGAAGTGATAAATGCCAGAGGCTGAGGGGCATCCTGGCAGTTCCAGCACAGCTAAACACATTGGGTTCTCTCCCTAGCAGGGATAAAGAGCCTCAGCCAATCTGGGAGGCTGGAACAGGGAATTCAACTCCAGCAACATCTTAGACTATCAGAAATGTCTGTGGATCCAACAATCTAATTTCTGCCAGCACTGCATAAAACCAGAGGAAAAAAAACCCTGTATTTCCCAGTGGGCCTAATTTTTGATTTAAAACATGAGATTAATTTTATATGGAGTAATGTAGACATCAGCCTACCCTTCTTAAGCATTGACAGAGTAGATGCAGAACTGTCCACCAAATTGCAGTTTGGGTTATTAATCATACGGATGCCAAAAAATAGAACCAAATGAGAGTGTTTTAACCTAGACAGCAGAAGCATTCAGGAGATACCAAACAACCATTTTCTGCTAGCATAGACACAGCCTGAAGCAACTGACTGGAAAGAACCATTCTTTCTCTTCTGCACACTAAATAGGGCAAAAAAATGCCCTGTCCTTCCCCCACTTGATATTGTATCAGCACTTTGCATTCCCAACCATGAACTACAGATACACAGCAGGAGTCTATCCCTGCCTCAAAGACTTTACCTGCTTTCCACATCCTCTCTGGTTTGGTGCTGGTACTTTAAGAATTGTATCTTATCTAAAAAACAGACATGAAAAATCCTTATTACAGGCATCTATGCAAATACACATAGCTTCTCATAACCAGTGAGCTTACTACAGCTGAGTTTCAGGAGCAAAATAGAAGGAAAATCCCAGCTGCCCAGGGCTCCTGCCCAGGCAGTGGTTAGCTAATTCCCTGCAGCTGAGTTTAGCCCGCCCTGAAAAACTCTGTAGATTAGGCAAGTGATTCATCACCTTTCCTTACACTTATGGCTCTAACTGATGCAGTGTTTTAGGCCTCCCAGTCAGGTCTGTGTTTCTGCTGCTTCTTTTGATGGTGCTGTCTATTTTGAAAGCTGAAGCTGACCTTCTGCCAAGCAATAGCAAGTATTTAAGGCCTTCTCAGCCAGTGAAAAATGAATTATGGAGAACTGCAGCCTGGAAAAGAGATGGTCAAACACCATCATGCCTGCTTCCTCTGGCCAATAGCATCCTGTTGCCCACATGTAATTTGGCCTCAAAAAGTTGCTTGTAATTAGATATCAAAGCAGAAACCAAGCCCTTCTGTTTCTCACCGTAGATCTCTATTTCCAGGGTCTCGTCTAACCAAAACCAACTGTGACACAGGCTGACCTCCCTCTCTGCAAGAATAAAAATAACTCAGAAGATTATATGTATCAGTATTATGTGGTGGCATCCACCATAACAATATTATATATCATGTTCCCTTCATCATCCCTCTTATGGTTTTGCTGTCTCTGTATCGCTCCCTCTTGAATGGGTTACTGGGGAAAATGTTGCTTCTCATTCAGTGTTTTTCAAGTTCTTCTACTATAAAGAAAGCCCACTAGAGCTTTAAAATTTACCTTTGAACTTTTTTTATCATTGCATTGTCCACTTCATAAATTCTCTCCTATAGCAGCACAATCATATCTGCAAATACCACTGATAGGACAGAAGAAATTGAGAGACACAGTAATTTTACATTTGGTAATAGACATGCATATCCACCGCAGGGACGTTTGTAAACATACTTGATAATAAATTGTCATACTCCCTGCACTGGTGGGAAAATATTGCAGTTCCAGGAAAGGTACAAACTTTGTCCTCCCTGGTCTTGTGCTGCAGGAGACAGACACAGGGTTTCTAAATAGTCTGCAGCACTTTTGCAGGCTGGAGCAGTTTCCAGACACTTACTGTTTAACTGTTGCTATACTCCATGGAGTACCTCAGTGTGGTTGCCTTTTAACCTATGTGGAAACAGACTGGCTAACTGACCAAGGTCAGTGAAGGAGTCAGGGCTGAGAAGGTCTCAAAAATATTCACACCACCAAATCCTCTGTCCCAAAATGATGGTAGTAACACTTCCTCGTGCCAGTGCATTTCTGCTAGTGTGTCTCTCCTGTCTGTATTCTGATACTGCTACTGAAATCGGTAATGCTGCTCATCTGCAACAACTCCCCTGCCTTCCTTGTTGAAGGAAGGATGACTTAAGAGACAAGTCTATTCCCAAACCAGTTAAAACCTCCACGGATTAGATAAAAGAACTTGTATTACTGGCAGAAAAAAACCAAACAACTTCAGAAGTATACTGGTGGTTTCTACTTGGTACTGTGTATGTAGTTTAAGGTAAGAAAAAAAAAAAAAAAAAAGCATTTGATAAGTGATAAGCAAAAAAGCTGGGAAAAGGCTGAATTGTTTATAAAGTCAAAGTTTTGGCAGCTACATTTCATGATGAATAATATCCTTTTCTGAAGTCCAACCAAGTGTAACCAAGCAATCTATGAACGGAAAAGAAAAATTCTGATCCAATGAGACTATACTCAGAACTTTTTTAACACAATTCTGTTTGCCCAAAAGGGCAATTCCAGCTAATCTGTGTATTAACCTCACCTAAGTAAAGTAACAACATTCCTGGTTTCAAAAGAAAAGTGATATTAATTCTTGAAGCTGCTCTTCAAGTATTAGAAATAAGAACACTAAAGCTAACCTATGACATCAGAAACTTTTGAATCTATTTTTTGTCATGGTCTAAATAGGAAAACATAGTAAAACCATTGCTTTCCTGTTAAACTAGAAGCCTAAACTTCCTAGTCAGTACTTTTGTTTGGTGGGGTTGGTTATTATTTCAGCTTCCTAAAATGAACTGAAGAAAAAAAAAAAAAACAAAAATCAGTGAGACACATTCACAAGCCTTCTGTAAAGGCAGCTTTGTGCCAGCATTTGAGCTTATGTATTTGTCATCAAAGTAATAATTAATACACTTCTTTAAAACTCTAAGAAAACACATGTCAAGTAGATTCAAAGAGAAGTCCATGGTTCCATGGAAATGCATCACATGCCTAAAAAGAAACAAACCACAAACAGAGCCCAAGAGTCACAGTGGTGAGAATCCGTACAAACCAGAAAAGGCTAAAAAAGAATTCTAGCATTTTTCCCCTCAAACTGAAAAAAAAAGAAAAAAATTGTGATGGTCTTATACCTAATTGCTTCAGAGGAATACAGAGATGAACATTTGTAATGTTCATATAAAGCACCACTGCCCTGTCAGGTAGGGGTCATGTATAACATGATATGAAAATACAGTCTCTTTAATCCTGGAGGTATCAGGGGTGCATGTGTCCTGCTACTAATCACATTTGCCCAGAGTTTTTAATGGTTTCCGCTGTATGTTGTGATATCTTATGCCAAGCACAAACACACAGACATCACTTCAGCATTACAGCATGCAGAACAATGGGAAAGATGACCTTCTCTGCATGCTCCTCTACCCAGCTGTCTGGCTCCCTTGTCAATAGTGGAAAGCAAAGTCTGGTTACAGAAAGACTTAGATGAGCTTCCATTGTCTAAAGAGGCTTGATTTTTAAAGGGAAAGACATGGACGTCTCTACCTGGTCTCATTAGCTCTTCCAGTCTGGCACATCTATATTGTCGATACATAACCTGCTTAGTTCTACCCAGCTCTAGGTAAAAATATGGCCACATGGCTAGCTGATATGTGAGCATGTTATGCCTGACATCTGATTGTGCAAGACCTTTTCTATCAAGGTGCTCTGCATTGTACGAATTAATAGATTCCTCCACACTCTGATAAGAAACATCTATTAGTGTTACTTTCCCCCACCATTCATTCTTCTGTGCAAAATAGAAGCAGAAACACAGTATATGAACAATATCATACAAGGGTTTTCTGTAATATACAAGGGCCTGAGATGTTACACATTTTACAGAAAAAAAAAACCCCATGTGTGTTTTGTATTTCCATCCATATTCTACAAACATCTACCCATCCACACATTTCATGCTTACTTATTTTCAGAAGGGAAACAAATTAAGAATGCAAAAACTTTATTAGCATAAAAAGTACATATTCAGTAATCAATACTCAAATTCCTTCACAGCATCTGGCATGTTTGATACATCTTCCTGTATCTGCCACAGTTGGAGGAAGAAGGGGTTGTAAGAGGTCAGAGGTTTAGGGTTAGAGGGGGGTTGTTATTGGCGTTTTGTTTTGCCTTTTTTTTTAAAAAAAGTTATGTAAACAATTCAGAGTGAAACCTGTACAAGCAGAATATTAGCTATCATTTGTACACTTTAAAAAGTTAAATAAAACCAATTTCAGCAATACAAAAAGCAATATAAAAAGTATTCAGATGCATGACAAATGCATCAGAAGAAGAAAATATAGAAAGACATAGCAAGTAGTGAACATGTTTTAAAAGTTAGATCATACTGGAAATTCTCTGTAAATATCTGTATGGCTCAACATGAAAAACATTATAAAATTACTTGGTTCCATAAGAACCATATTAGAATAATAGACTGATTAAAAGGAATAAGAAATGTTTACTCAAGTTTAACATTTCAAGCTGCCTATTTGATAGAGTACTAGACAGAGGTAGATGTCCAATATTAGTGGCCAAGCTACTCTAGCAAGACCCTTTAGCTATCTTGTCAAGTTTTTACATTCAAAGCCAATGTGAAAAGGCTTCATAGGTGAAGGATGTCTTTCAAAAAAGCCAGCCAGAAAACCTATATTGCTGATGGAAGTAATTTCAATTATACTGCTGAAAGTGAAGAGTATGTAAGAATAAATCATTTACCAGACCGCTGTAAGGACACCACTGATCAAGCACTAGAGCTCATGCAGTCGTCTTAACAAAAGTGAAATTAATTTGTTAATTTCCTATGCTTATTTTAGAAGCTGAACAATTGCTGCTTATCTGGCTTACAACTAGTCAAAATAAGATTGCAGGGTACCACGGCGGCGGATATCACATGTCCAGCAATGGAAACCACCTCCCAATGAATTGGCATGGCGAATATTCACTTTAATTGTAGAAATGCCTGCAAGAAATATACATTGCATACTTTAAAATTAAAATCTCAAATTCATGTGGTAAGCTTTGGTCAGGACATTAGATAATGCTTTATCAGATCATAAGGCTAGATGCAAGCACGGAAAGTATTTCCTACTGATTTGTTAAGAATTTATTTTCCCAAATTCTAGGCAGAGAACAAGCTAGGAACATAGCTGGCTTGTTTATTCCAGTGATACCCTCAGGAATATACAGTGTCTGGAGCACAGCCAGTGTTTGATGTGTTAGGATGTGCCAGTAATAAAAAGAAAAAATCAGTTTTTGAAGTATGTGAAGAATTAACTGAAATTCTGCTACAATGCATGACCAGGGCACATTTACATAAATCTGTGTGAGCATTTATGGTTCAGACACTGAATGTGCTCTTTCAAGAAAAGAAGCATTCAAAGTACAGAGCTCTGAGTCCCTCCTTCTCTGAAAGGGGAAAGAGGCTGTTATACTTACTACCTAGGTTAAGCTTCCTCCCACTTCTTTTCAGCTCTGATGTTTCAGCTGTGGCTTAGCTTATACGGAGTCCTGACAGACGGACTAGTATCAAAAGACTTTTCTGTTATGAAGTTTGCCTTTTTGCTGCTTGGTACTTTCAGGAGCAGCTCAGTAGAATCCATCATCTAGGCCAGCAATAGTTTTGTTCTCAGTAGACCCATCTTAGTCCTAGGAACTTACTGACTACAGGAGTTTATTTAGAACTCACACAGACTGTGAAGTTCAAGTGTGAAAGATGTGTCATGATTAGCATTAATAGCCGCTATTTTTTTTCCTCCTTTTTAATTCTTTTTTTAATTCTTTTTTTTTTTTTTTTTTCTTTTTTATTCTAAGTACTTTCAAGCATTTATAAATCCTCAGCTCCTCGGTCATGCAGAGAATTAAAACAACCTAAGATTGAAAAGCTAAGTGATTCACTACAGGTTGAAGAGTCAGTCTTTAAAAACAGATTAAAGCATAGATTGCATGGTTCTCACCTGCAGTCATCTCAGATTTGAGGGAAGCTTCAATAAGTGCACTCACATTGATGGCACTTCTAGATTCATAGTTGCTATCTTCCACCTTTGGATCAGTCTCTCCTTCCCATGATTTTTTCCCCCTTTAAAGAAGTCTTCCGCTACTAGGGAGCATTATCTTTTACTCTACAATACAATGATCCCTCACTTCCCTTGGCTTCTCATGTACCCACCAGTCTTCTTTCTACCCTGTCAACTTTTGCATCACCATGTACTTATCCTGCAGCAATAGTTGGCTGGCTGTAGCACCAAGCAATCTGGTCACCCTCCTAACCAACTATGAGCCACAAGTAGATCTACCTACATCTTTCCCTCCTGGCATGATGGAAGCAGTTGGATTAACCACATGAGTTCAGATTTTTAAGTCTGTATTATTTGTCTTCGCAGTGAGCTGTGCATAATAAGACTTTTGGATTTTATATTCAACTGCAGTTCTCCTGCCACTGCATTCTAAAGGAATTCCACCCTATCATGAGGTTACATCTCACAGGACTGAGATTCTCCATAAACAAGCAGAAATACCCAAGTTAAGTGGTCTTAATTTGACAGTTTAAAGTACAATGAGTTTAAAACTAGAAAAATCTGACAGCATTTTGGCACTGAGGGATAGCCAGCTCAACATCACTCAGCAATACGTGCACTCAACCTCTCCAAGACAGATTTTGACCTCCAAACTGAATGGACAGTTTTACATTGAAAAAGCTAATTCAAAAGCATGCTAGCAGTAACTTTAATTGCTATGCATACCTTTATTTGCTGCAAGCTGTAGGGGGCACAAGATGTAAGAAGTCCATATTCATATGACTGAAGTATTCAGGAGATAAATCACTGAAAGATTCTTACTTGCTAATCTAATTGTTTGAGTACCTTTTCCAGTGCTGGCTGCTTTGACTACTTGAAACGAAACCTCCATTCATCCTGATGTGCCATAGCTGCTATCAAGATATTATTTTTTTTTTTTAAGTATATGTTGAAATATGTTAGGACATACCCAGATTTTCAAACACCTTCTGAATTGATGTCTCATTGGCATCCACCATCACACGTTTCTCATCCAGCATTAGGACATTCATGGAGAGCCATTTAGAAGACATCCACAGTGGGTGATCTAAACACATGAGAATGAACTTTCTACTGTACCAATGTTGCCCCACATTAATGCTCTTATGAATAATCTTGGAATTCATAGAAAAGAAAGAGTGAATATACCATCTGGGATGAGTGGCACTGGGGGGCGAATCACAGTCCAGCCTGCTTTCTTGAAGAGCTCAATCTGAAAGAGCAATTTAATTAGATTCTAAACAGGGTTCTTCCCATTATGTCCTCCAGCCTATGCCACGTTTTTTCAGCCTACTTCAATATAATGACATCCCCTTCCATCTGTTCACTACTGATTCAATTTCCACCTACAAACCTAGTTTTCATATAAGCATTTTTTAAAGCCTTTTCAAACTTTGCATACCACTAGCAATTGTTTTTACTGTTTTTATATATGCTAGGTATACTAAGATATGTTAAAGACAAAAGGTAGCACTTGCATTTTGGAGCCTGTGAAGTAAAGATATTAGTAACAGCACAAAAGTATTAAATTCTTTATTTTTGGTATTATTTCTTCCCATATGACTCTAAGAGCCATTGATATGAATTATACTGCCATTTATAGAAACAAACCCACCAAAAATACCACATAAAATTACGTTGGCATCATGCTTCATAAGAAAATATGCAGTTTATTTAACAAAGGGAACAAAATAAAGGCGTCCTAGGGAGTAATTCATGTCTCTAATATTTTTAACTTAATTGTGTAATTAAGAGGAGGATAATTTGGCTAAGGAGAATTGAGTTTTCAGTTTCATTGTCTGAATACTGGAAGAGCTCTTTATTCAAGTGTTACCACTAGGTAGAGCTCCGATTCTGAAAATGCAGTAACTAGCCCGGCCTCCAGGATTTAAAAAAAAAAAAAAAGCCCCCTTTCACCTGCGCATGCACAACCACCCCCCATTTCCCAGTCATCCAGAACTGCCAAATCAGTTTTTATGAAAGAAAGCTGCATCTATCTTTTCTATCTACACAGACAGAAGTTTTCCACGAAAAAATGTGAGTTTAACACAAGGAGACCAAGAGCCTCCTCTTGCAAGTAAGGTTATGAAAGGGGAAGGGAAAAGGGGAGGAAAAGACTTATTGTTTTAAAAATCATATTCTCATAATGGATATTACAGGAGGACGTTTGCACTGAAGCCACTTGCTGAGAAGAGATTAATATTGCTTCTAAGAGCTATGCTGTGTACATGGTTCCATAATCTCTGCCCCACCCAGCTCTACCCTACTGATTCAGTATCGGCTCAGCTATTGCCATGTGGTTGAACAGTTCCTGAAATCACAGGGTTCCTCACAAAAACCCTCAAGCGCTGACAGTAACATGTCTGCAACAGAGATGAGCTCTTACTCTCTGGAAGACTTTCTGATCCCATTGTACTGTTTAGCAATATTAGCTTTTTCTCAAAGTGGTACGTTTTATATACTGAACCATTTCTCTCCTCCTTCCTACTCTTTAAAAAGTACTTCTCACTTAGTTATTCCAAGCTGAATGCCTGAGCAATTACCAGCCTCCTGCCCTTGGTACAGTTAACAATACCAAAGGAGAGGCTTCCAAAATAGGAATAAAAAAGGGGATTACTCATCTGAGCAGCAGAAAACCCTCAGTTTCTCCTTGGATACAATTAATATATTTAATTAGTAGAAGCATTCAGAGTAGTGGTATAGCCTATTTATTTGCTTTGGTACTACATTATTACAAGATAGATCACTTGCATCATATTTAAACCATGTACATAGGAAGAAACACACAACACATCTGCCTAGCCCCACAATAAGAGAGCACAAAGAACAGTAGCAGGAAACTGAGGGAGAACAGTGGCCATTGCACTGCTGAGAAAGTTCTAGAGTCAAGATGCAAATACATCTCTAAGTTCCTGAACAACTGTCTGAACACTATTTAAATTCAATAATTTAATATTCAAGTGTATACAAAGTAAACTTGTGGATTAGCAATTATCCAGCAGGGACCTAATGCAGCTGAGTCATTTTTAAACACAAAACACTTTCCTTTCTGTGACACACTTACCTGATGGCAGGGGCGGTCTGGGTTAGAGAGCACAAGACCAGGTCCAATGATATTAAAAGTGGCATCAATATGCATAGGGTTTGGATCCGTAAAGGATATTATATGCACTCTATAGTCTGGTGCAAGATGTCGTCTCATCCATTCAATGCCCATGTAATTTGTAACCTGAAAACAGGACAAAGTAAATTTCACTGTGCTAGAATACAAACTGCATCCAAGCTTAGTTTGTCTAAGGCTTTATTTAAATAAATATTGTAGGCCAAAATAATAGATTTTCTTACTGCTAAGGGGTCAGCTGAAGGCTGTCTCATCCAATATATCAGACATTCTACGAATAGCAACTTTTATCAACACTCTTATTTTAGTGCTGTTCAGGAATTTAAAAAGACATAAGTATCAATCATTAAGATAGATGCCAAAACTGTTGGAAGAAACCTTTGTTTACCTGGCTCCTTTGTACAAAGATATCTCTTCCAGCTCTAATGAAGTCAGCAGCATCAAAGCATGGCTCAAATTCAGTAGTTACAAATTTTCCCTGAGCAGCCAGTTTATGCCTGTCTTCAACAGTGCGGATTGGATAATCCTAGTTATAGAAAAAGGAATACCAACTTTTGGTTGGAGATGGTAAGTGAAAGTTTTCAAACTATGTGCTACTGAAGAATATTTTGAGATTAAGAAAATATTTTTATATTGATAGCTAGTATGTTCCTTGGAAGTGGTTTGGTTACTTGTTACTAGAAAACAAAAAAAGTAAGCATAAGTGTGGAAGTTTAAGTAAAAAGTTTTAAGTACATTCAAGAATAGATGATAAGAGACAACAGCTATACCAAGAAGTTAATTGCTCTTCAGAGCCCTGTCTCTATAATATTCTGACTTCTGTATCAAAAGTATTCATTACCAGTGGAGTTTATCAGTCCAACAAATCACTGCACAGTGACAAAAATACTGCTGTGCATGCTATTTCCTAACAAAGGTAGACTCCTTTTTCCACATTTTAGAATGGAGCAGCACTTCAAACTAGAAGGTAGATCTTCAGGAGTTTAAATAGATTTTAGAATGAAACAATGCAATTAAGAACAAATGAGGTGTAAAAACCAGCACAAACAAAAACTACTGGCGAAGTAGTTTCTATACTTTAGAACAAGCTCTGGAAGTTTCCTAATATTGACAGATTATTCTAAGGTAATTTTGTTTAACAAAGACTTCTTTGCATCATTGATAAGATGTCAGTGATCCCAGAAAGTTATAATAATTCCACAACCAGTTTTACTGCACTTATTGTGGATGCTTTTACCAAGGTTCTAATGCATTTGGGGGTCTATAGGAAACTACCAAAATTGTCTGAGTCAAGATTATTGCAAAAGAAAAAAATTAAGAAAATATTCACTTAAATATTTGGAAAGTAAATACTCACAGTTTAGATCCTCCACTATTCCTTTTATGTAACTTTCAAAATACTAATCATCATGCAAAACAAGGATTATGAAGGTTTTTTTCTATGACAAAATATATATTCTTTCCCACTTTCCTGATAAACTCAGGACATGTGGGCATTCTTCAGGGAATTTTAATTCTTTAAAGTAATCTTTGTGATGGCTTTCTAGCATTCCTTCCTCTTTAGTAATGCTAAGTTACAGCCAGTAATCAAAACAATTCAAAGCAGACTTGAACTCAATACACAAAACTTCCTGTTTCTTATTCCCTAATTGCACACACTCAGTTTCAGCTGGAAAGGCTACGGAATATTTGCATGCAGTAGAAAAACTAGAAGTTTCCAGAATTGTGTTGTGTGTGTGTCCTCAATTTTGCAAAACCTAGATATCAGGTTGAAACTATCAACAAAATTCTGTATAACCAGAACTGAAGTTCTGAAGAAAAATTATAGTAATACCTGATCATAGAGTTCATCTGCCATTGTGGGTTTGGGGGCAGTTGTCCACTTAGCACCACAGTTGAAATAATCTTTGATTATGCGTCTATATGCTCTGTACTCAAAGAACCGAGCACGCCAAGCCATAGGCGCTTCAATAATTTCATTTCCCACCACCAACAGGATGTCTCTTGGCATGGCAGCATACATACCTGAAAGGAAAAAGACCATTAACCTATGAGACAAATACGCTTTTCTCGGCTCTTTCAGCTTATTCACTTTTCACCCTCCTTCTTACCATTACTTCTATCCAAAAGAATGGCAAAAAGCATCTTTGGCAAAGTCAGGAAACCAACACATAATTTGAGGTCCTTATATTCTTCAGCAAGTTTTCAAAGTGACTTTTTTTGTTCAAAATACATGAAACTTTTGATACAAAGCCTCACTCCTAACATGTTCATGGCTAGATGAAAGCCATCTGCAATCTACAAGCCTCCACTTCATAATTTGGTTAATGGAAATTAACTAGACAAATGCTTATGAATTACTCAGATGATTTTAAAAGGTGATGACAGGTAGCAAGTTTTCCAAGTGGACTTCATTTCTTTACATGCCATCCTTTCAAAAAGTTATAGCACAGAAGAATTTCATGGAACACAAAGCTAGTGCAGGAAGCCATCGCATTAGACTTTTCACTAACATTATCTGTTCGCTAATGAATGTGAATTCCACTAGAACAACTTAAGAACATATCTGACATGAAAGGAGCCTGGAGACTATGCTTGATGGAAAGCTGAGTATAAGCCAGTATGCTCTCACTACAAATACAAGGAGGACTGTGGCCAGTAGAGACATTCAAATTTCCTTGACACTAGTGAGGATCCTCCTGGAAAATGGTTTCCAGTTTTGGCCTCCATAGCCTTTTGTTGGATCCATCTTAAACTACCGAGACAGTCAGGGGGGCCTTACAGGGCACAACCTGGGAGAAGTGGAGTGACCTCATCTTATTTCATGTGGCAAGTAGGGCACAAATAGCTAACAGCGTGTAGCTACTTTCAGGGCCATTAAACATGACAGATGAACACTTCTTGGTAGTGCCAGTGACAACACAGCAAGGGAATCTGGCAACAGATGCTGGTGTGGGAAGTTCAGGTTAGGTATTAGGAAAACATCTTTCATTAGGAAATCCATGTAGCACTGAAATAGGTCAGCAAACCAGGTGGCAGAATCTTCATCCCTGGAGATTTTCCGAGTTATAGCTACATAAAGCCATCACTGACCTCATCTAGCACTGGCAATAATCCTGCTCCAAGCAAGAAGGTAGACTAGATGACATCTAAATGTTTCAGACATTTCAAGAGCTAAACAGACAAGGCCTTCAACAATTGGAGAACATTTACCTGTAGACTCAAAATCAGGTGTTTTATATTTCACAGACCAGTCAATTGGATCAGGTCTCTTGACAATTACACCTTCTCTTTTCAAAATATTGCACATCTCTTCAATTTCAGCAATAGCTTTTTTTAAATGGTCTTTGGGGAAGCTCTGGCCTCCAAATTTCTGATAAAATCCCCAATACTTTTCATACGTGTTGGCCTAAAACAAAAGGACAGGTAAGTGACAAAGAATAAGCATCAATTATTTTGACAGAGTGAAATAGATGCATAAGACGCAATTCTTAATGTTCAAAGTTTCTTGTTCTTCTTTCACTGACTTCCCATTGTTTTGTACATGTTATGGCCCTAACATGTTGTAGTGTGCTTTGTATTTGATTCCTGCAATATTTTGAAGAGTTGCTAAGAATTGTTAATGTCCTGCTGAGTCTTCTAAAATAAAGGGGTGGCAGAGGAGGTTGGGGGGCAGGGGAGAGGGAAGGAAGGGAGAAGTGTCAACGCTTCAGATAAATGCTCAATTCTTCCCGTTTGAGAATCCCTATCCTGGTAGCACTCTGCTGTCTTTATTTTTTGTCTTTACTACTTCTATTTATACACACTATCGGTAAGGTTTCACTCAGATGTTTTATGATGTGCATGTGTCCAGTCATTAGACTTACGTAAGTGCAGGTCTTAGACTAATTGTGAATGGCTGATGTCCTCACAAATACTTACATACAGTAACAAAGTTAAGTTTCAGCTGTATGTGCTAAGCAGGCTCATTGAACTAGCAGGTAGCTTCAGTCCTGGTGACAGACCATACATGTAGCATGATGCCCAAGGGAAAAAGTCCTCTAAGGAACCACAGAAAAAAAGGGAAAACTACTCTGGAATGTGGAGAAGTAAGTACACATTTCATTCCCACTTGCAAGTTTAGTTTGACTTTTAGATGGGATTTTCAGGATATTTCATTTCCTCATATTTTTGGATATAGACAGAGCAACAGCTTCTATTACCTGTTTCTACTGATGGAAATACTATTATAAATAATGTAATAAATATTTCTAGATGTCTGTTCCCCTCTTTAGCCATAGCCCTACAGAAAGTCTCATTATTTAGCAAATCACAGATGAAAACCAAGAGACTACATGACACCTCAGTTAGTATGTAATGGCTAGTATTGTCAAGTGGCCATGAAAGATTTGGTCCTTCTTACACCAGAGCTGTACAAACACACCAAATACTATAGATTCTGCTATTTAATAAGGCTAGCAGACATGTTTTTAAATGAAAACAACCTTGAGCTCATCTCCAAAATGCATATATCTGTAGCCACCTTGTTAAACCTCACTTCATACTGTCACAGTGGTGACATCAGGAATTCTAAAGTCATCCCAAGTACAGGTAACAGAAGGGGTCATACTTCAGGTACAGCAGCCATCTAGAAAATGCAAGAGATATTAAATTCACCTGTCAGGGTTGGATTAAATCATTTACAGGCTTAAATCCTCTGCTCCTGAAATCATAGAATAGAATCCTGTGAGAGTCTTCTCAAATTAAAAGCTAATTCAAAATAATGTCATAGTTCTCATGGTTAAGAAAATCCAGACATATAGTCAAAACAAATGATGCTGCTTCAGTTATCTTTGAAAGTACTTCATTCATATTTATAAGCTGTGAAACCAGCAGGTTTTGATGGGTCTCTGATAACACTAACATGACAGAGGAACAAGTACATATGGAACCTTTCTGGAATAACAGCAGAAAGGGTCAGGATCAGGTGAGCAAGTGGTCAGGCAATCCTTCTTCCAGAGTTCTGATCATTCAGGCAGCATGAGTGACAGCAGTGGGATGCAGGAGAACCTGCCCTTCTAAATATGAGGTTCTCTCCTGATGCTGCAGTCCTGACTACCTTCCAGAAAGCAATGCTCTGGACAAAAACAATGCAATGTTTTTTGTCCTAGTACTGTCAGTGAGCCCCGAGCAGACAAGGGCATTAATCTGAAAGCATGCCTGATCTCCTTTAACAGGCCAGGCTATCCACTCTGTTCTCTACTATTTCTGAATATTTGCCCTATGCTAGAGAGTTAAGACAGAAGGAAGAGAAAATTCAACCTTTTAGACATCCTTAACATTTATTTAGAGAGCCCAGGCAAAGGTCTCAGCATGGCCATCCTGCTCCTCCAGTACTGAAGTTTCTTCCCATCCTTCTTGAAGGAATTTATTCTTTTTTCCTTAAGTAAGGTCTTGGGTAACTTGATCACCTCAGACTTGCCAGCTGTTCAGAAGTCACATGCAGATCACATGAAGTGCCTAGCATTCCTATGGAAACCTGTTCTGCTAATGAGACAAATTTGTGCTAAGGAGTAAAGATAGTTATTTTCAGAGCCATCCATGATGTATTTGAATATCATTAATTCCCAAGAGGTGCAGCTCCCCTCTTCACCAGGTGTCCTCTAGTACTGCTTTTTTTTTTTTCAAACCTGGAAATGACACTTGTGTTGCACTAATATTATGGCGTAATCTTAAAAGTTACAGCAGAGTAAGGGTTAACACCACTCACATTCCCTACCTTCTGAATAACTGGGAAAAGGGCATAAGACTCTGACATCTATTTCATACCAATTCAGGAATGGTATTTTAGGCCCCTTTGATCATATACATACAACTCATTTCAGGCTGTTTAAGTACCACCATGGCCAGGACATAGAAAAGAACTTTAATCTCAAGGCACCATATAACCTACTGTTTAAGAGTACCTGAGAAACGGTAGCAGCATTTAAGAAAGACTCTCTTTTCAGAAAAAAATTTAAGAGTGTGCTGTAAAGAAAAGATTGTCTTTAAGAAACAGTAGAATTACTCTCTATAGTTGCTATATATTTTAAACATTTGTTGTGCCTAATAATTAATATTATCAATGTTAACACTCGAGAAGTACCTTAAAGCTAGTACTGACAGTTATTAAATTTAGTACATTGAAACAGAAATTCAGATCAAAATGCTTTTTGCCTAATTCAGCAGTAAACACACCCCCCAGCTTCTCACTCAAGATCTAATGATCTGTGGTAATTAATACCTCTTCACCAAAAGTGCATTATTCACAAAATATACTGAAAAACATTGCAGAGTACAAAGCTATAAAGCTTAACTGTTTGACTGTCAACTGCTTCAGAAGAATACATCTGAACTGTGATAATTTTGACCAAAGTTTTAATTCGGAAAAGGGCACCTTCCTAATTAATGTAGTTGTTAACCTCCTACTAAAGATTTCCCATGTTTCCCAATAGTGTATTTACCTCCACATAACCTACATAACCCATTTCAAGCTCCCAAAAGGATATGCAATAAAGTGTCAGCTCATTAATATTCACCAGATATGTAGGGCTCCCTATTCAATTCATTCCTTCCTCCTTGTGCCAAGCACATCATTCCCACATCACAGCAAAAAGACTTGTGTATACCAAAACCACATCTCAAAGTACAAGAGAGTGCTGCATGCAGTCCACTGCCGGCACTTAAATATTTTGTAAATAAACATGCACACAGTCTTAAAACACAAAACTTAGAAGTACCTCAAAGCAAGTATTTACCAAACTGTTATCATTTTACATGTGTTTTTTTAGAGCATCTCAGGCCAAAGCCTCAATTTTTTCTTTATACAACTCAAATTTGCTAGTTTTAAACTGCAGTTTTTATAACCAATGACCCTCATTCATACTTGGCAGAAGGCATGTGATACACATCAACCCACGTCTTGCTACTTACAGGGACAGTAACAGGGATTTCTGGCTATTGTATTACACTGGAGCAACACACACATACATGCCTTACCTTTCAGCCACATAGCTATTTGAACAATAACTGAATCTATTAATATCTTTCAGTATTGGCAAGGTAGGATTTGGACTACTGTTTCAATTATTCGGCAACGCCACCAGGTAAAGCTACCGTTGGAGTTTCTACAGCAAAAAAAAGCAGAGAAAACTAGAGGAAACCACATCTCAGCTGGCATGCTCTATTAATATTACCTGTTGTGGCCAATGTATCCTTTAGATTTGACAGTTTACATAAAGCAAAGCTAAAGCATGCTTTAACCCCAAGTAGGTATTTGAATTGCAGACGTAATCCTATATTTTGGCATTCCTCATTGAGCTTTTGATATTGCATGTAACAGAAAGTGAAGTTCTGACCTCATTTGATTAATTATGTCTTAACAGACAATAGAAGCAGACTAGCTGTATACCATGTCATACTTCAGCAAGCTGGACATTTGAGAGAGTATTTTTTCTAACATTAAAGCAAGCCCTTGGTCACTACAGAGCTTTGCCTCATTTAATGTTACAATGTAAAAAAAGATGTGTTTTTTCCTTACTCTTTCTGTACATTCATTATTGCAGTTTTAAGTACATAAATGCACATACATACACTTGTATATTAGAAATGCCAATCCTCATTCACTTCTTTTTCTGAAGCTGCTAGAATATTTTTGGAGTGTATGAAACAGGATTCCAGAGGTTGGTAGCTTCAGCTTTCAAGGAGTAAATAAATGTCATAATGAAGTCAGTAGTAAAGTTTTCATTACACTCACTGGGGCCAAGATATCATCTCAGATGTCCCAATGTAAATCAAATGATTATTCTTCTATCTGGGGATTAGAACTACCAAGCTGTAGTAATTCATTCAGACTCCTCCAACCACTTTTGCCCAAAATCATAGCTCAGATTTTAAAGAAAAATATACAAACATAAAAGAGGCTAGGGGAAGAGAAGACTTCTCTACAAGTACATCCCAAACTCCCTCTAAACTACCATTTCCAGCACTTTAAACATTTTTTTCAGTATCTTTGTTTGCCATTCCTTCAACATCAGATCAGAAGAATTCCCCCCCCCCTTTTTTTTTTTTAACCAAGGTCTTCTGGTCAACTTTGTCAAGATATCCTTTAAAATTTTACTAAGGTCTCTTCAGCAGAAGTAGCATGCCAGCTCATTTTGCTATGATAGCCACAGATTACATGCTGCCTTGGAGACAGTACTGTATTGTGACACTGGAAGAGAACAATTCAAGATCATCCCCACAAATGCAGGTAACAACACATGCTTAGCAACTTCAAAGCCCAGGTAAAACACACAGTAAAAATCTGGAGCAAGCCCGTTGTTTGAGTGTTCCTGTTCTAAAATACAACATTTCAGACAACAAAGAAATGTGGATTTATTTAGGTTGCTGTTGTAGTTTTAGGCACAGAAAACCCCTGAAAAATACAGGAGTATGTATTTCCATTCAATACTTCCTGTAGCACGTAAGAGTTGCATGAGCTATTTAAACAGAATGGTCCTGCTAGTCTACAGCTATAGAGCTCAGTCTTCCTCAGACTATTAAGTAGAAGACTACACTCTTTGTCAAACAGTAGCCCTACTTAGTTTTGAGCCCAATTAAACTTTCATCAGTTCTACCAACTATCTCAAAAGTTAGAGTGTGTACTTTGATAGCATCAGGGGTTTATTACTAGAGCAGACTGCACATATTAGAGATTGTCTCTACTACCGACTTCTGTTAAAACAGCTAATTCAGCTGAAAGTGGAAAGAAAAAGCAGATCCCTCACTAACATGGATATGCTGTAGAGTTTCACAGATGTAAGCAAATACTTTGAAAGAAGAATCCTCAAGAGTAAACACTACACCTTGTGCACTGTAAAGCTTAAACAAACCGTATCTATAAAAATCTCATTATTTCCTCTTTAAGGGTTTTTTTTTATTGTTTACCTTAACCTCCACAGAAAAAGGTGGGACACAAGCATTTTCAGCTCTTCCCACAATGACCTCTTCCAGTGGGTCCCATTCATTGTATGAGCAAACAGGACAGTCCTTAGGCACAGGGCTAGTAGCCTTGTCATCAGCAGCACAGGTGTTCTGGGAGGCTGTAGCTGCCTGGGTGCTCTGGAAAGATCGCTGCACCCATCCTGTAAAGACTCTTCCAAGCTTAAAACAAAAATAAGAATAAAAATTAGGTTTCCCTTACAAAAGGCAAAAAACAATGGTTTAGTCCACAAGTGCCTTACCCTGTAATCCCAAAGCAATCTACATTATCTGGAGCATTAACAGAAACATCCTGCTTGTTACAGCCATACTATATACTTCAAGGACAATTTTTTTTTTGTAATGGCATATGAGCACAGCATTGACAGTAGCAACCGGAGTCACCGAACTCCGTGCTGCTGACCTGGGAGGATGCATACGTGACCCTGAGTCAAAGAAGCCTATAGCCGTCCCTCCTCACTCGGAGCACCCCGCACCCGCCAGCGCAGAGGGGCCACGCAGGACCTCCTCCCGAGGCGAGCATCCTCAACCCCAGCCCCCTCCGAGCCCGGCGGGGGATCTGCGCGGCACCAACCCGCGAGCCGATGTAATGCGCCGCTTCGGCTCCCCGGCTGCCCCCGCGCAAGCACCGCACTCGCAGCATCTCTGCCCGCAGGACGAAACAAAACCGCCCCGCGCCCCGTGCCCGGCCCGGCACCTTTATAGCGGCCCGCCACGCCCCCCGCGCTGCCCATTGGCTGAGGGAGCGTGGAGCGGCGCGGAGCCCATCTCGGGGGCGGCAGCCGCCTGCCCGGGTAGAGCCGCTGCTGGGCGGTGGAGCCCGGCGGGAAGGGGCCGGCACGGCACGGCACGGCACGGCACGGCACGGCACGGCTCCGCTCCGCTCCGCTCCACTCGCCTCACGGTTCTAGGGACAGGTCGGCGCTGCCGCAAGTAGGGGTGAAAGAGCACCTGCAAACCCAGGCCCCGGGGGGCGCAATCTAGTTGGATGAGGCAATCCCCAAAGCTGTCTGACGGCTTCTTTCATCATACCTGGGTTTCATTTCCACAAGTGGCTCTTTAGCAGCAATTGGTCTTTGAAGATTTACAGTCAGGTTTAAAATTCTTTAAAAAGTGTGCTGAAGTGCATCATTCAGTTATTTTTAGTCACCAAATATACACGTTCTTCATTAAACCTGTAGTAGACAAAAGAAATTCAATTTTACCAAAAATTCCAGTAATTCACGTTAAGAACTACTGAAGGGGTATTTCAAGAATATCCCAGATACTTTATTTCAAATTCTGGCTTCTCAAAATTCAAATTGTGATATGATAAAAAGTCATCTTAAAATGGAAACCTAAACCGGTTAGCTCCTAGTAGACTAATTATTCTCCCCTGCATAATCTCTCCATGATAAAATCAACAGAAGTATCTTCAAAAATACTTCTATGTCAATAAGCTGCAGCCTACAACGAGAAACGTGTTTGCTACCAGCTCTACTCGTATTTAGTATATCCCCCTTAGCCTGATACATTATTCTGCATTTTCTCAACTTTGCATATGAGTTCACTTTTCAATCATTTGATTTTGCCTTACAAAAGTAACAAGCAGACATAGCAAAAATTAGATTTGCCTGAGTTACTCTGTTGTAAAAAATCTGCATCTTTCTTTCAACTTTACTATTTTTGTTTCTGCTTTTATCACCCATGCAGTGCCTAACATTTCTTCACCTTGTTCAATACTCCTTCAGGCTATGCTTCATTAAAAGCTAATACAGTGGGGCACGGCTGTGAACAGACGTGGTATTTAACATTACTTCTATATGTAAGATCGCAGGTAGTGCTAGTGAACTCAGCAGACATATGCGTAGTAAGAGAAAGGTAAACATCACTAGTGTTAACATATATTAGAACATAAGCCATGGTCTCAGGATCAGCAAATCAGCTACAGTTTAAAAACACCTTCAATATGTGAGCAAGCAAGTTTTCTTCTACTGGGTAATTAATCATTCAACAGTTTGCCTTTTTGGCACAGGTAAACACTACGCCTTTCCAGGAGAAATAGGACAGTGCGAGTTCTCCCTTCATGAATTTACACAGTTCTCAGAGCAAAGTTAATTATTTTAGTTGGTATGATATCACGTATGCTTTACCCTGTTTCATAACAGAAACTATTACAAACTGCAGAACTTTTTCATAACTCACTCATCTCAGTTTGTTAGGACTCATTTGTAACACAATTGCATCAAACACTATTCTTATATTGCAAAGGATGCAAGGATATTCTTTTTAGTTACAAAAAATAATGTTCTTGATGCTACTTAATTCCTAGCTACCATTTTTTGTCATCTATTTAATAAAAAAAAATTCCTAAATTTATGCTAGTCCTGCTCAAATGCTTGTTATTTGATTCAGTTGAATTTGCTAAGGTCACTCTACTCACATTGACCTTCTAAAAAAATTAATGATTGGCTTGTAGCTAAATCCAAAGGTCTTGCTTCTTTTTCTGTCTTTCTCAACTTATCAGCTAGTTTTGGACCTTTGGATCATTCTTTATCAACTCAGTTTACATAGTTTTTCTGACTCTGCACAATACTTCTTTTTCAACTTACTACATATGTTTGATGCTTCATAGGGTCCCTAAAATTGTCCTTGCCATCATTACAACGAGCTTTGTGCTGAATGCTCTACCATTTATTTATTTTCCTGCTGGACTGCATTTTTTCTGCTCACATTTTTTTTTCAGTGAAAACATTCTTTCCTATATCTCAAAGGTCTTTTTCTTCCTTTCTTAGGAGTAGTTGCTCCCGGACATAAGCCAATCTTCATTTAAGTATAATCGAAGCAGAAATTCTTTCCTTTTCCACACTGATGCATTTATGGCCCGACCTTGAAACCTTTACCTATGGTAAATAGCATTTTCCTTCCAGCCCTCACCGAGTAGCAGTCATTTGAGTCCCACACTGCCCTCACATGGGCCTTGATACCTGCAATGCTATGAAAGCACTAACAATCTAAAATGCACTCTAGTGGTATCCCTACGCTTCTTTCATCACTTGACCATCTTCTGGGTCACTTGGAAAAAAAATCTCGTTTGTCTCCTTAAAGCAATCACTTATATTTCTCTGCTTACATCTTTTTTTATCCTTAACACCCAGTACAGACTTCATATAGTTTGCATTTATGGTGTATAGAAGCGTCATGCCTCACAGTTCCCTCTTTGGCATCAAAATGACAGTCCTCTTGCTTTTTGTATACTAGGTAGCTCTTCATATCTTCTTCTTCCTCCTCTACAAGAAGGGCTTGATCTACCAATGTATGTTTTAACAGTGACATAAATAATGGAGCACACCACCAGTAATGATTATTCAAATGTAAATAAAGCCAAGTTCATTCATTCAAATGCAAGAAAGTTACTTAAACATGTAGTTGACTAAGCAGGTGCTGAACTATTTGGATCAAAAAACTTCTTATAATGATCGCATCATTAATGTTGTTATGCATAATTGCTAGAATTATTACAACACCTCGAGAGCTCAGGTCACTACCCAAAAGCTTGCTAACCATTTTCAAAATTACGTGCTGATCTAGTAAAGATATTTTCTTCCACTGCAAACCTCACCTCAGTATGGAATTTTAACTTGAAACAGGAACAGGAGCTTCACATTGCTATTGCTGAAATCTGGCCTATAAAGATTAACTAGCAAGTTGTTTGTTGCTTTTTTTTTTAATGGAGCTCTATGCATTTTTTGTGATATTCTATCCATCATTTTTGAATGCCATAAGGTGCCTAGCAGACTTATATAAAACCATCTCATTCTAATAACTAGGTAATCCATTTAAAGCAACGTGGTTCCAGTTAACAATGAACAATGTTCTGGCCCAACAGCATTAGAGAATAAGATATTAAGTAGTAAAATTCTAGTTTAAAACCACAGAATTAGAAAAACCAACAAGAGACATGCAGTAGAAAGCAGTTACCCTTGGCAACAAGACCAGTGTTAGTAAAGATCAAAGTATAAACTCAGCTATGTTTTAGGACAGTATCTGGTCTCAGTCTCACATGTCTGTTTCTCTAACACTTATCTATTAGAGAAACAGAAGTCTCAAAGGATTATACTACTGTTTAAATGTGAATTTCCATCTGTCCTGGAATTGAGGTCCTACCTTTCAGAGCATACATTGTTGTTTAAATTTGTAATGTGGTATAGCAACATGCCTGCAGCACTTGAGGGGCATGATGTTTAAGATTAAGGAACAGCTTACCCTTTTGTACCAGTATTTCTGCTATATTACTGATTAAAGCAATTTAGTATAAGATATCTAGTGTGAGCTGGTCTTAACATTTACAGATATTCAGCAGTTTTTGCTTATCCTTAATTTTACTTAGAGAAACTTACTCTGTTCAACAATACTATTATGAGAGACTTCAGTTCCTTTCTAGTGCCTTGTCAAGGATACTGCTTGCTAAATTCCAACAGTCTACACCCGCAAGAAGAGAATTTGGCACAGCAAATCTTATCTGTTAGCTATCAGGAACAACATAGAAGAATCCAGTACGCTTCTTAGAAAGCAAGTTTTAAACTTCCTGAAGTTCAGAAGTCTGGACTGTTCCAGTTGGGAAGAACAAATGCACCTCAAAATATTAAAATTACTTTTTCTTTTTCTCCTTTAAGCTCTTAATTTTGTTGTCAGCTCTGAACTCTAAAACCAGTCAAAATATTCTGTTACACATAATTAAAGCAATTTATTTAATTTACTTTAACTTTGACCTATAGTAAGAGCTGAAAATCAATATACTATTTTCAAAGTCTTTTGAAAGATATTTCAATTTTAATTAAATAATATAAAATCTTGCTTTATCATTCTTCACTCTCAAAAAAAAAAAAAAATTTATATTTAATCCCTTATCCAACCAAACAAGTTACATCATATGTAAAATGGCAGGAAATTCTTTCTCCCTAATCCCAGTTTCACTGAACCTGATTTAATCTTTAAACTTGCTAACAAACTCTACATGGCTTCTGCCTATTTTATCTTTTATGGTTATTGAAGGACAAATCCTGTAGTTTTCCCCAAATGCCAACTCTGGGTACTCTTTGGAAGATTTTCTGTTCTTCCTTGTCTGGACATCTTCGCTGTGTGACATGCTGAAGTGCCAAATTCTCCATCAGACTGAATGCAATCTGCTACAATGGAGTTTTGACTACAAAATGAAAACACTTACTCTATGAGTATGAGAACTAAGTAAAACTGATTTCCTCCTTTTTGTGCAATTCATATGGTAAATGATAAATCATAATCTTAAATTGGATGGTATTTACCATAATCAGAAATCAGAATTTATAAGGAATCTCCATTATGTGGATACACTGACATCTAACAGCTCTGCAACCTTTCTGCTAGTTGAGGCACTTAAGAGGTCTTTTTATTCCTATCCAGCTAGCTACTATCACAAAACTTGTAGGAACTTACTGCCATTGAGACCTATGACCCTTTCTCAAATTTGAAAGTAGTCAACAGGTTCAAATTACAGGGAGGGGAAGCAGAGAACAGACACAGACATATATGCACATACACAACCCGTGGTCATGTAACCTTATGTTCTTAGGAAGCAAGACTAAAACCTTCCTTGTCTTTAAGAAATCAAGAGATGAAAAAAATTCTCCTGTTTGAAAGCAGATGACTTATGTAGATGTTTTCTATATGAACCTTAGGTAGCAATAGATCAAAATTTTGTGAGATTGTTAGCACATCGGTATGATTCAATTCTTAGTGTATTATTTTATTTTATTTCTGCAAATATTGCTTTTCATATCTTTCTGTTAAAATGTCTTTAAAATTTCATTGCAAAATGCAATAAAATCACATATACAATCAAAATGCATTTCAACACATGTAATTCCAAAGAACATCTCAATATTAATATGTATTGCACTAAATTTCAAGCATGTCTGATACTTCAGGAAATAATTTAACTCTTTTTTTGGGAACCAGGTAGCTGGAATACTAGAAGGGTGTCGAGAAACACAGTTGTGTATCCCCACTCAAAGCAAGGCTCACTAAGTGAGCAAAGGAAACAGTACAGGTAGTAGAGGTGCATATATGTGAAGGGCAGGACACTGACCAGTGAGGAGATGGAAGTTGCAATTGAAATAGCAAACACAATGATAGAACTCTGGTGAGATAATCGTTAGACAAAACTTTTGGCTTAAAAGTAGTCCAAAAAAAAAAAAGTTTGGAACTTTGACCAAATAAAATTGTCCTTGTTGACTGAATCCACCTGATTTCAGGAAAATAGGACTTTCTACTGTCCTGGCTACTACTCAGAAATCATGATACATCATAGAAGTGACTGATTTAATAATTAATTTCTTTTCCTAATAGAAATCCATTCTGACTAGTTACACTGTATGTGCACGTAAACATGAGTACTAACATATATATAAATATCTGTTTTAATTTTAGATGTCATGTTTCTATTATAGAAAGGTGACAGAGATGAAGAAAGTTCTATGAAGGCAAAGGATTTAGTGATCATAATCCATGACATTTTACACTCTGTCATTTCCAGAGGCAGTGCAGTGCTGACTACTGAAAAACGCAGGAGGTTCATGCAGCAAAAGGCACATCACTTAGGGGGATAGATTTCATTCAGACCAGTATTTCTATGTATACAGTAACACGATCTGCCAACATTTTCTAGGGTCAATGCTGTGACAATACTTTCTGTTAGGCTGCCAATTGAACTTCATGGCTCTAGGACATTTGAAATCTCTTGAATCTCAAATACATGGTCTTGCGACACAGCCTGTTGTACATTAGCATTTAAAATTTGGAAACTGCTTCACATCTTTCTTGAAGAGTATTTATAGAATTTATTAATATAACTTTGCTGTGCCCCTGAAGTAACAACTGCATCCAGTTTTCTTCTCACTCCCACTGGAGTTAAAATTGCAGACATATCACATTATACATCTGACAACAGTTTCAAAAATTCTGGTTCTTTTAACCAGAGTGACAACTGCAAGTAAGCTACTGACCTCCTAATATGAAGGGAGTTTGCACGATTTTTGTGGCAGTACGTAGCATTTGTTCCACTAGTTTTCTTTCTTGGAAGATACAGGAAACCTTGGCTCTCCAATAACCTCTTATCCATCCCAAGCTTCCAGGAGGGGACAGCCCAATGCACCAAAGTTATTAGACCTCTATTTACTTTAGGGAGAAATGAACAGCTTTCCTCTGTTTCTCCTTTCTACACTGAACTACAGAATGCCTTGAAGAGACTCCCTGACAAGAGCAATAAGCCACAGTCACTCTATGCAGTTCCTTGAGCTTTGGAATATTCCCTTTGACAGACAAGTGATTAGTTACTATTTTCTAGCATATGCATGCAGTTTATTCGTGTGAAAGAGGTTGGAGTACCCTTAGACTAAACTAGATGGCAGATCTTGTCTGTTAACTTTACTACTGATCAGTAAATAAGGCTGTGAGATTAAAGCCTCTTTTCCCCCCTTCCTTTTTCTAAGAAAACACAGTTCTTTGATAGGCACATTTCATCACTTGATGCTCTTGTTGACAGCATCTATGAATGTTGCTCATATTGCAATGCCTCTGAAAAGTTTGCTGAGTATAAGCTTGCCTTGATGCTATGATAGTAACAAATTATACAAGTAGGGTTTGATTTGAGTGTCTCCTTCAGAGGATTTCATAAATTCATTGTGAGTTTTATGCTGAATCTGATTTACACCTAAAGTTAGTGATTAAAACCAACACTGGATTTGGACACAGGATGTCATTTACTCTTCCATCAGAAAGGAAAAAAAAAAAAAAAAAGGCAAAGTCAAAATTTGGTGGAAAGGAGTAATTTTAAATTCTCCTGAGGTCAAGGCTCAGCTAAGCTTTCTGCTTAATCCTTACCCTTTCATCTCCCCTTGGCCACTTCAGTTCTTGACAGATAACAAGCCCTCAACAGAGAGGAGAGAGCAAGGAGCTTGCTTGCAATGACTGGGATACCTGTACTAACCTAACTATCCGAATTCTGAACTAACTTCTGCTGGCATAGCCCTGGAACAAGTTTGGCTGTGTATCTATAATGAACTAACAGAATTCAAATTCTGTTTATGGGATGGAAACATTTTCTCAACTCCATGAAAGAGAACTGAGCAAGGCTCCCTTTGGAGTTTCTGTATTAGGAGATGAGATAATTCCTGAACTTTGACAGCTCCCTTCCCTGATCTTGAAGAGCACATCTGTTCTGATGAATCCCAACCATGTCTATCCAAGGAAGATGAGGATGGGCTCAGTGCCAAGAATCTAGTTACCATCCAACACCAGGAATCTCTCACATGTCACTGTAGAATATTATAATTTTGTTCCTACAATTTCGTACCAGTTGCTTCTAACACCTCTGCAACAGAAAGATGAGTCTGACTATGATTCAGACAGCTTAACCTAGAATTTCTCTAGCCAGTCATAAATGATCAGAGAGCTAAGGCTAAGCTCACCACTCAATACAAAGTAGTTTAAGATTTTTAATTTCAATAGTCTTGAAACAAACACGGTATTGTAAGATTTGGTGGGCAATATTCTAGCAAAACAAGTTCTTAGTTGCAAAATGACAATTTCTTGAAATGGAAAGGTTTCATTAAGAGGTTTTAGGTCCAATAAATTTAGGCAGAGCAGAGGAAAGGTTCCCTTTCCGTCTTCCACTTTCTGCTCCAGTTTTCCACACAGGCTGCTGGGAAGACAGACACAGTCTGCTGTGAGTGATACATATACACTACAAGCCTTCTGGCTTTGCAACAAAACGGTTAGATGGCCAACTAGAGCTACTAGAGGCTTTTGAAGACCAGGTCCTCTCTCAAGATACCATATATGCTTCTAACCAGTGGGCTAAACTACGAAGTGATGATATGCAGAATGGAGTAGCAAAGATCCATAGTTATTAATTGCATACATAGTAATAGTATTGTCATTTCACTGTCTCTGGAGTGCATGTCTACACTATCGGACATCTGTATATGTGGCATACAAATCTGGACTATCTATATGGTTTTGTCTGATGAGTCATGGCATGCTTATTCACAGCCTGGTTGCACCTTTTTTATTTTTAAAAACAATGTCATTAAAATAAAGGAACACAAAAGAGCTTGTGATGGAGTGCAGCAAAGTAAAGGCACCCTGTAACATCTAGATTTCTTGCTTTTTGGAGGGACCTGGGTAAAGCTTTCTTGGAAATTCCAGGGTCACAGGAGTAATTCACTCACTTTGAAGGAGACTTTTTTAGAGGTTGGTGATTACAAAGTATTTCAGTGAACAGAGGTGTCAAATCAGCTGCAGATTGGACCAGCAAGTCAGCTCACTGTAGAGCTCCGGTAATGAGTGAATGTCACAAACATCCATCTTGACACAAGCAGGGATAAACCGATAACAAGTGAGTGTTGTAAACGTCCATTTTGACGGATGCAAAGGACAAACAGAACCTGTGGAGGCAAAATAATCGTCTTGTGAGCCCATTCCCCTGTTCCTGAAACACGTAGACAAAAGACCATCTGTCTCCTGAGCATGCGTGCCTGCGAAAGGTCGTTACTTGATCAACCCTGAAAGGGGGGGACTGTGAGACCCCCAAGACCCCCACAACCCACCAACTCATTCCTAGAACATTCCTGAGCACATACTGTGACTGCTCAGTGATGACAGACCCCCGCCTATGGGACGGGCACATTGGGTTATAAAAGGGGGAGACATAAGTTTTCAGCATGTGCCCATCTGCCACCTGAGGACTACCACTATGAGCAGACAACATCGCTGGATCCAGGGGTGGTGATATCTTTTCTCTTTTCCTCCCTCTCTTTCTCTCTCTTTTCTTCTGTCACTCTGTCTCTAACTTAATTTTCAGCACATTAGAGTAATATCATTACAAGTTTTGCCAAGCCTCTATCTTTTGTAGTTCCGCTGAGTTTTAAGTAAATTTGTGATTTGTTTGAACCTCTTGAGTAACTGTTGTTACTCCTGATTACCATGCAGAGAATTAAAAAGTTAACCTCACCCTTTCCCACCGAGTGGGACAGGACACTCACCTAGCTGACCTACTATAAATACTGATTCATTACAAGTTTGGAAACATAATCCGTCAGAAGTGGGGAAAGATCTGGAAAAATACCAATAAACCGCTGATGTTAGCACAGTTTAAGTGGTGCCAGAGCATGTATTTCACTGACCTTCATCTCCTGAACCTCCAGAGCATGTGTTTCACTGACCTTCATCTCCTGAACCTCTGCCAGACAGGGAGGACAAAAATGAAAAGGCTTGAACTCTGCCATGAGTAAATTCAGTAATTTATCTCTCCAGAGACTATGAACTTGGTTCTTACATTTACAAAAATTATTTTGCCTTGCTAATAAACACCTTGCACCCCTTCCCAAGTGGGAAGGGAACAGAAGGAGAATTTGAGATGCATCATGTAGGGAAGGGAGATCAAGCTGATGCTTATTATCTCCTCATTCCTTCCTTTGCATTAGTCCTAATATTGGTACTAATATGACTCCTTGGTGAGCCAGTTCTACTCAGTGAGTCAGCAGAGAACTCACCCAGCAAAATACAGTTTTCTGCTGGCTTAGTGAGCTGAATTCATCACTGAAGTGTCAGAAGAGCATCAGAGCTGGAGCAAGGGAGGCAGCAGAGCTAGGAGCACACATAAGGAGGAGAGGGAAACAGAATCACCTCTTTCGGCAGCACCAATGAATTAGATCAGGTAAATGTGTCTCATCTGATTGCGACTTTACAGAAACACTGTGGTAATACTGCAAATAAACCTTTAATAGCAACTGTATTAGCTGTGAACTTGAAAATGGGACAGAAAGGCATTTGAAACTGGAAACTGAAGATTGGAGACTTCAGTTTAGTGATCCTGAAAAATACCCAGTTGGGGCTTTTAGTGGGAAAGGTCAGGTGAAATAGGTAAGAAAAGAACCAACCCAGCTGATCTGTTACACAGGTTCACTGAAGCCACAAGTCATCCACTCTGAATCCCATCAGTAATTAGGTATTGTTTTGTGGTATGATTATTGTCACTTGAGCTAGCTAGAATGGAGCATGCTGCCTTGGTACCATTAGTGAGTTCTCCCATCGAACCTTAAAAAAAGCAAAAAACAGAAGAGAAAAAGAAAGGAGGCTAGCTGCACAGAAAATGCTGCAGCCTGGAGCATCCTATGGTTAGCCAGCATAAGGAGTGCTGGGCTTTCCCATGCTCCCTGTCCGCGTACCTTCTGCTTAATTAACAGTACAGCGAACTTGAATCCCAATTTAATACAAACTTTCAGTCACTTGTTACTCTCTGGTGACATCTCGTGGATCGAAGCAAGGTGTCCCTGCCTGCTGGCAAACCCTGCAAAGCCTCAGTGTCTGAACCTGCGGAGTGGCAGTCTCTTTCCCAAGTCTAAGGAGCTCTACAGTGTCCGACGAGGTTTAGCTTTCCTTTATTTTTCCCTTCCTTTCCTGCTCTGTGGATAGTGCAACTGAGCACTGTAGCAACAAGACCCCTACAAAGAATTTAAAATAGAGGTAAGCAGGAAAAAGGCAAATGAGAGAGTAGAGCACAGAAACCAAGAAAAGAGGAGAGTAGCGAAAAAATTTCATTAACTGTATTTTCTATTAGTAAAACAGATTCTATAGTCTAAAGCTGAGTATAAGCAAGTGTTGAGCAATTAGGATTTCATAGCTGAAGTCAAGAGGAACATATGCACTCCTTGCCACAGCGGCAAGAGCAAGCAATTAATCAGCACCACATAATTGTAGCTCATTGTACCCTGCAAATAGTAAGCAATTAAACCTCCCAGCATGCCTGTGCATCATTCGCAGGGGCTGGAAATAAAACCTTGTCCCAGATTCAAGTTGTGACAGTAATAAATGGAAAAGTTAGTAATACTTTGCTCAAAATATTAATTGATTTTGGATGGTTAATTTTGGAGCCTTCATTTCAAATTACTTAGGCATTCATTATCTAAGTTAAATTTATATGTTTATTATATAAGATAATTATGTAAGCTTAAATTATAGCCTCACAATGTAGGAAAAAAATCACTTCTACATAACAAGAAATACAGTCCCTTGTGACCTCTGCAGGCACCTTGAAATTCAATCTGTCCCTCACGGAGGATATTAATGCAGAAAAAAAAGGAGAGTTCCATGAATGTCAGCTATTATGGAAGTATAGCAGAAAGGTATCTTCCACAAAACATTGGTAGACTGAAAGCTGGAAATGAGGAGACTATGGAAATGGAGCATACATAGGAAGTCATAAACTCATTAACTGTGCACCCACTGAAACCACAGTGAGCAGCATCTTTTTGCCACGCAGCCTATACCTGTGCAGGCTCTGAAGGGGTGCTTGAGCAGTGCTGAACATTGCAAGAGAACTTATGCAGAGCATGGGCGACATCCAGCACAGGACAGCACTGCTGACTGCCCATGGTGGGCCAAGCCCTTGACCAGTTTCCAGCACAGGCTCAAGCACACATGCCTCTTGTAACACTAAACAAGTGTCAACCTGTCATAGGAAGCCCCATCGGGTCTCTCCAAAAAAACCTGCATTTAGAGTAGCTAACTGAAAGAAAAAAAAAAAAAAAAAAAAAAAAAAAAAAAAAAAAGAAGGTAAGGTATTAAATAGGATTTACTGAACTATAAAACTTAGCAAACAACTAAGTCAATGAAAAAGCACTCCTTGTCCCTAGGCTAATAATATTTAAATTGATACTTGGTTCAGCAAAAATACTGAAGCATACTGCAATTTATAGCCAAAGCAACAGCTGGTTTGAACAAAAATATCAACATACACTATGGCAGTCCATAACATTAGTCAGGCACAAAATAGCCTGCCTGGATTAGTAATTCCCTCACAAAAATAATTTAAAAAACAGAAAAGCACTAGCCATTTCAAAGTCACATCATATGTGACACATTTCATGATATACTAACCTCAAACAATTTACGAATTACCAGTTAATTGCCTATTAAAACTGCCATAGTAATGAAAAATACTTGAACAAACAAAACTATATCTAGCAGTGGACTAACACAGCTTCACCCCTGGGGTTACTGAAGAAAACTAGATTGTCTCAGTGTGCAGCACAGACTAATTCCTAACAGGACTTTGCTTTGTATGCTTTTAGAGAGCAAAACAAAACTTAGTCATAAATCAAGAGTATCAGAAGGAACACTACAGACATAGGTAGCTAGGGCTTGGTAAATGTCAGAGAAAATAACAGGAACTGAAGAAGTGTAGTCTGTTTCAAATTTGGAGGCTACCCGAATGCCTAGTAATGCTGACTAAACTGTTGAATTCTAGTTGCCATTGCTAGGTTAAGCATTGGTAAATACTGCCTCTGAAATTTAACTGTCTCAGCAAGCTAGCTAGTCTTGACTGAAATCTTTGTAGAGCTGAAAACCTTTATGAGGAGACTGTAATTGGAGGACAGTGGAAAAAGTTTATTTCAAGGAATAGCTTAGAAGAACAATGCATTCAGGAAAGCATGGCCAGCAAACCAAGTATGTGTTGTGTGAAAATTTACAAGGTTTTTTAAAAAAATCATCCTGAATAATAAGGCAGCCAAAGGTCCTTCAAAATGTCACTGGGGCACATTCACAATCAATTAATCTGAGGCTTTTAGCTCTCCAGGCTGCTGATTCCGATCCCCTACTAAAGTTACAGAACTAATGCCACTGCCCATGCGAGAAAGTCAGACACGTAACTGAAGAAGAAAAGGTTACATAGGAAAACTCTTCAGAAAGCCCATTGCAGGACCACAGCACAGTATTGCTACACACTCTTCTGAGAAAGAGGCTGGAATTAGTTACGGTAGTTCAGCAATGCTTTGGAAGGACTGGCTGTGAACATAGCCTGTAGGGTGTGCTAAGTTCTCACACGTCTCTGAGGCAGTTACCATCAGATAAAGAAGCTTTCAAAAATACTCTGTTGCTTTTACAGCTGTGAAGTAACTCTTAAAAAAACTCTGAGGCACCAGTTTGAAACAGTAGCTCTGTTACAGAAGAACTGTAAAAAACCCCTCAAATTTATCCAAATACTAAAGCCTAATGATAGTCAACATTTACGCTAGACATAAACCAGTTAATTTTCACCTGCGCTAGCTCCCTGAACCAGGTCCTCACTCAGTCCCATGAGTTCTAACGCTGGCTCATGGGGAGGAGTATGTGGGCAGGAAAGGCGTTGCTGGCTGTAGGCCACTTGCAATCCACCAGGTCCAGTTTCAACTGCAAAAGCTGCCTGGGAGGTCTGCCCACAGCTGAACTAACTGGACGGCTCTGCTCCCTCCTACCCTACTTGAACATCCAGCACTTGTGTTGCATTAGGGCTAGCCGCAGCTCCACCTAGCAGCAAACTGAATTTATCTGGCAGGCGGAACAGTCTGCAGTGAAAAAAAGTTTCCTGGCAGATCAATGACCTGAATCAACTCACCTTGCGGTGAGAATACTCGATTTTATAATAAAAGGGGAGCAGAAAACTGTGAACAAGAGAGCAGGAAACTGTCCTCTTGGTGGCACTTAGCAGAACATAAAATTAAAAATAACAAAAAAAGACAGAAAAAGCAGCCCTTATTCACAGTAATGGCTGCCTCACGAAGAAAAGCACTGGGTCGCTGGGTCCAGTCAGAAGGGTGAAATTCCTGGAGTTTGCTCCAAGGTTGTCTGAGCAACTAATGTGTCTCAGCCTTGGACAACAGCAAGACAGAGAGACTGAGACTGTAAATTCCTTTTGTGCATCTAGAATACTAATAAAAGTGGGAGGTTTTAATTAAAAAAAAAAAAGTCACACCCCAAATTTTCAGTTGGCTCAGCTACTCTTTAGATATTAGCCTATTTACCACACAGCGAGGAATAGCACCAGGACTGGTACGAGAGGGGGGTAGGAACATTTTCCCCAGGGCAGCTCACCACTTAATCTGCTTCATCCTAAATTTCTCCCGGGGTGAACCTCGACTAGGCATGGCTGCCTTTGCCACTGGTGTCTGCAGCTTCACAAGGGGACGGGCAGATGGCCCTTACCCCATGCAGGATGCATCCAGCCTCTGAGACGGGCACCGGCCCTGATCACAACGAAAGATGCCAACCTTCTGCCCTGAATCTGCGTTGTCTCTTCTGCTCCACCGCCGCGCCCAGCTTCTGAGACCGCATGCAGGCAGGCAGCCCGCAAGCACCTGCAAGGCTGCGACTCCACCTTGGTTTGCACCACCTGCTGCGCTTCCATTCCCTACAGATGTCACCAAGCAGGCCCTCTAGCTACGGCAGGGAGCGACCGCCACCGAGTTAGACAACGCTTCTGGGGGGAGGATCGACTGCGGCGGTCCGTCAGCACCTGGCGGGGCCCGCCGCCCTGGGGCTGTGAGGGGGGGGGGGCGAGCCGCGGTTCTCCCCGTCCCTCCGTGGGCGCGAGGCGCGGCCGTTAATCGTTCCGCCCCCCCCCGGCGCGAGGCGCAGCGGTTGTGCTCGAGCGCGCGGCGCGGCGGCATGCTGCACGCCCTGTGCACTGCGCTGGCGGGGCTGCTGCTCCTGCCGCTGCTGCTGCGCTGCGCCTGGCCCTACTTCTTCCAGGACCTGCGCTTCGCCCTCACCATGGCGCGGGTAGCGAGGAGGGCGCGGAGAGCCGGTGCCCGCCGGCCCGCTGGCACCTTCCTGGACGTCTTCGCGCGGCGGGCGCGGCAGACGCCGAACAAGCCGCTGCTGCTGTTCGGCGACGAGGTCTCCACTTACGAGCAGGTGGAGCGGCGGAGCAGCCAGGCGGCGCGGGCGCTGCGCGACGCCGCGGGGCTGCGGGCGGGCGGCTGCCTGGCCCTCTTCATGGACAACCGTCCCGCCTACGTTTGGGTCTGGCTGGGCTGCGCCAAGCTGGGCTGCGCCATGGCTTGCCTCAACTCCAACATCAGGGCCGCGTCCTTGCTGCGCTGCTTCCAGAGTAGTGCGGCCACCGTGCTGCTGGCGGCCCCAGGTGAGGAAAGCACCGGCCCCGGCCGGGGGGAGCGGAGCGGAGCCGCGGGGGCCTTCTCGGTTGCCTGTCCCGCGGTGGCGGGGCTCCTCTCCGGGCTTGTGGGCGCGCAGAGGTGGCGGGGAGGCAGCGCCGGCTTTGCCCCTGGGGCCTCTCTCGGGAGCGGGGGACGCTGTCTGCGTCCCGTCCTCTAACCGCGAGTTTGGCGATTTGGGAAGTTGCTTCAGACCAGATGAAAGGAAAAGATTTTCAACAATTTGCACCGTGTTTTCGTTTTCAGCTCATGTACAAGACGTGGGCATTGAGCTCTGATACCTTGTTAGCTATTTGATAAGGATAACAAAGACCTAGAAATAAAATAGCCCTCAGTCATAAACAACAGGATTAATTCATGGTTATGTTCATGCAAATGTCCCAAACAGAAATAAGGTAGCACAGAAAAATCCTCTCGCTGCTGCTGGACAGCGACTTGGACACACGCAGGTGGCTGCAGTCTAAAAGCTTTCATCAAGCTTCAGTTCAAAGCAAAACGTGTGGCTCCATGTACATAAACCATATTTCCTTTTCCGTAGAAGAGACTTTGACATAATAATGTGTTTCAGAGAGCTGCATTCTGTTCCATATAGAGCAGAGACCTTATTTCATGCCCAATCCTTTATATATATTTGTATGTATATGCATACATACAGTATGAATGACTGACGTATGGGAAATCAAAGATACTCTTTATCTGCCTAGACTTAACAACTTCTACAGGAATATATACTCCATTTCAGCTAAATAGTCAAACTCTTTCATCTACTGTATGTAACTGAAATATTTTATATGCCCTAAAACCTTAGGAGTTCCAATTTCTGCCTCAGAATAAATTCTACACAATCTCTGAACTTTTGAAATTAATCAGTATTTGAATTATTAGCATATGTGGGAAAAGCTGTGGTGTCAGATAGGAAATATATTTTTCCTCTTTCTATAACATACTTGCCTCAAATTTTCTAAAAAAGCCTTCAGCTCTGAGGAAAAAAAAAGTAAAACAAAAATTGGAGCCTTATTCATAAAAATTGACTACCAGCTTGACTCCACAAGTGATTGCTGGATATCAGGAGAGGATAGAAGTCTAGGTCTTTTCTGCTGGACCTCAATTCTCTCTGTTCTTATTTTGATCCTTTATTATGCAGAAGAAAGATACTGTCTCATCAGAACTTGCCATCACATGAGATCTTGTCTGTGTGCTTGCACAGATAAGTTTCTGAAAAGAAATATGCTGTATTCATTAATACAGTTTATATATCATTAAAGTTACTTATACCTACAATAAAATATGGATTTCAAAGTTTATTAGAGGGTTATTTATCTCAGTGGAAGTTTATTGTGGGTTATTTATCTCTAAAGTGCTAGCTCATTAGATACTTGCATAAAAGGCCTTATTTTATCTCCTTTATGCCTGATAGCGTCTAAGGAGAAGAACTCCTCTCCCACCCAGCTTTACTCTCTGTGCAGTCCAGCATCTGTGTAGTGCTGGAGAGCATAGGTGGAATGGAGGAAGACAGGCCAGGCTGTGCTAATATTTTAAGGTTTCCTTACCTCTTCACTAAAAGAAGTCTTCATTAGATTTTTGTGAGTAGCCTGGTGGCTACAGGGCACCCACAGTAATCCCAGGATGGTTTTTGGACCAGAGTTACAGCAGAAGTACAGAATTGTTTGATTTGGAATTCCGGAGTCTGCCAGACTTGAAAGGGTAATGCTTTTATTGAAGTTACTGCTTTTGTGCAATTGAGACGAACTTTTGATGTGGATCTTGGCTTTATCTAGTCAATTAGTGTGGAAATATAATTTCCAGTAACAGATTTAGTTTTCAGTATTAAATTCCCTCAGACATTTGTTGATTTAATAATATTTAATTTATTCTTTGCTTTCAAATAAAATAGAAGTGGTAAAAAATAAATTACACATTATGGAAAGTTTTATATTATGATGTTTCAGTGAAAGTGGTGTTAGGAATTAATTTTAAATCCTGTGGATTATCTATTCAAATAAAAGCACCTGTGAGTTGGAAGGCTTTTAGTCTGCATTCCTAAAGAAAAATGGTGTATACAATTGCATCATTTGTCTGGTCATCTTCACTTGAATCCATTATCCAATTATCCAGCTTCTTAAGGGAATAAAAGCCTCGAGGATGACTACATTCTTTCCAACTTGGTTGAAACTGGCAGTGAGTAGAGGAGAGACACCTGCATTACTGCTTCAATAAGAGAAAGGCAGACAGGACTTGATCATGCAGGGAGTTAGCCCGCTCATTGCTCATAACTGAAACCATCTTGTTGGTTGGAGATAGCAGGGGAAACGTGAGGCGAACTGGGATTAATCAAGGCACATGTAGGAGACTGGCATAGGGAAAGACAGAACACAACTATCTAGGAGTCCGGGCTTCAGTAGTACCACTACTTACTAAGTCACTCTTCATTCTGCTTTTCAGTGTTTCTTCCATTTGTGTTGGGACTTGAGAAAGATGAGTTGCATAAAACATAGTGGTGATTTAAGCAGCACCTAACTTTGTGTGGGCGCTTGCCAGGCATTTCCCCATGGTGGAGAGGGAAGTTAGCAACATGGAGCTGGTGATGCTCCCTCAGAGTCTTGCAAGGTCTGCAGGCAAGGGGAAATGTGCTTGGATTGCTCCTCTGCAGTTCTGTTCCCGCTGCAGAAAATCAGATCAAATCAAATCACTCCCAGTTCTGTGGGGAGACACTGTTCCTCTTCAGTCCTTTTTGCTGGATTCTGAAGTGACTTGAGCATGAGTTTCTCCCAGCAGCTAAACATGAAAGCTGCTGAGCCAAAGTTGATGCACCAATAGCATAGGTCACAAAATAATACAGAATTTTCATATAATACTTCTTCTCTCCTCTTTAAGAACTGAAGGAATCTGTTGAAGAAATACTGCCATTCTTGAAGAAAGAAAATGTTAAAGTTTATTATTTAAGCAAGACATCTGCTACAGAAGGAGTTGAGAGCTTTCTTGATAAAGTAGATGCTGCTTCAGATGAGCCTACTCCATTGTCTTGGAGATCAGACATAACCTTTAAAACTCCTGCCATGTACATTTATACTTCTGGTACTACAGGTAACGTAAATTCACAAAAACTATATGGATGGCCATACATTCCTCCCAACATTGTGATTTTTTTTTAGTAAGGAAAGAGAAGCTGTTACTTCACATTAATTCCTAGTCACATTCATTCCCCCTCAGGAAACTGGAAATTTGATATCTGTATCTAACAGCAAAAAGCACATAGAATGTAGGCTGACTTCACGCACTAAATCTGGGGGGAGGGACTGAAGTAAAAGCCAATTAAACATACAAGTTTTATGCCAGTAAGGTCACTAAGACTCTCTCTTACCCTAGACACACTGTATGTGTCTTGGCATCCACCTTATACTCAGTATCTTTGGAGCGTGAACTCTAAATGCTGGCCTCCTCTTAGGGCAGGAACTCCTTTGGAAGGGAGGAAGTACAAATTTGAATCCTATTTGGACTGCAGAAGGCAACTCGGGTGTCCTTCATCCTTGTTAACGTCTCTGTTCTTACAGAATAGGCAGGCACTGCCATTGTTTTGTCTTCTAGCATCTGTTTCAGCAAGTAATCAGCTCAGCTGTATCTGATGGGAAACCAAGAGGAGATTTTGTAGTATGAATTCTAGTTTCATCTAGGACGACTCAGAGCTGCAAGGAGATCCCTAATTCCAGAAGAGATGTGAGATCTGAGATTAACCTCTATTTTAGCATTTCCATTCTCTTTGCTCAGCATGCTAGATTCCCCAAATCCCATTTCCTTATTCCCTAGGTGCTTGTTATTCCTAGGTACCATAGTACTGGGAATTTGGGCACTTTAATAGAGGGGTTATCACCTAACAGTTACACTTGGGAAGACATAGGATCCTCACTAAGGCTAAACACTGATGTGTTGCATAGACATAAGCTGCATACCTCCCTGAACTCATCACTTGCGTCAGTAAATAAGATAAAATCTTTTCTTAAGCCCTTGTGAAACTGACTGGTCTTACTATGTTTATTGTTCAGGTGAAGTTACATGTCTTTTTGCTTGACTTTAAACAGGTCTTCCCAAAGCTGCAGTCATTAACCATGAACGCATAATGCTAGCTTGTGGTTTGTTTGATGCTGGCAATGTTACCTCAGAAGATATTGTGTACACTGCTCTACCCCTCTATCATAGCTCTGCCCTTCTCATTGGAGTCCATGGATGTATCATGAAAGGTACCATGTACTTGACTAGTATGAACAGGTTTCTGTGCAGAATTCACACACAGATACGATCACAGAACGTAAGCCTTTCCCTAGCTACCAAACTTTGAGCTGAAATACTTGGTTATACACATGTCTATTACCAGAAACTCTGTAAGTCAATAGACGTTCTTGTTCCTCTGTCATCTTCATATGAGTCACACAGATCTTCACCCTGTACAAATTTTATTTCACCACCTGGACAAGCAGGATATATTCTTTCTTACATGACAGTTCTTTGCACACTTTTAGGGTAAATTAGTAGTGATGTTTAACTTTTGATGAATAGAAATAGAGGTTAAACCAATTATTCAGCATGGATTGTATTTAAATATGTTTTAGGAAGAGTTCTTCCAAAAAGTATATAATCCTAATTCTAAAAGTTTTCCACAATGCCATGCTAAGAAATTCTATATGGTCTTATGATATAATAAGAATTGTTCCTTCTGTTGGTTGTTCTACTTCTTTCTACACAGGTGCAACTATTGTTTTGCGTGCCAGATTTTCAGCAAGCCAGTTCTGGGATGATTGCAGAAGATATAATGTAACAGTGATACAGTATATTGGGGAAGTGCTTCGGTATCTGTGCAGTGTTCCACAGGTAAAATTAACCGCCTTTCTTTTTTGGCTAATTACTGGGAATATTTGTTATATTATGCTTAAAATCTAACCATAAGTGGAGGGGAAGAAAAGTTTGGTAATGTTAGCCACACAGAGACATTTAGCTTAACCATTGAAGTGACCTGTTTATCAAAAATAACAGATTTGTAACAAAAAACAAGGAACGTGAATGGCTGAACCTGAAGCGCACTGAATGATACAGTTGAGTGGTATTTGAGGCTGTCTTACAGATTACTCATTACTGATGGCTGCTTACCTACACAGGCCAGATTTTAAGATAATCACAGATAACTTAGCTCTCGTTATTTAACATAAGGATTTTTGTTTACTCAGTACGTAGAATTCAACACCAGTGGAGAAAACACTTTTACATAAGCAAAGTTTATAAGCTTAATATTTGATCCCATGTACCCATATGCGTGCTACTTTGAGTGCACAAGTCTCCCAGAAAGATGGGATTAACGTTTTAGGAATGCAAGAACTTGACTGAATGGATGGTATTACTTAAACTGTTGTGGTGCCAAAAGGGCTTGGCCTGTTGTTGCAGCTGTAACAGAGAGACATCTTTTTCCAGGAGAAACTCCTGGTAAAAGCAAGATCCACATTAACTTTTATCTATGCTATCATTTCTTTCCTTTACACATGCACAGAAGAAAAAAGCTCAGTATGTTTCACAGATTTCTTTCTGATTGTATTTCCAGCTAACTTGCATTGTCATTTCAGAACAAATGAACAGCCCAAGTATAGAAATCACCTTAAGGGTGAATCATTAAGTCCTTCCTTCCTTCTTTCATTAACTGTGACTAATTAATAGCTAAATAAATTTCTTTATCTGCCTAAGCAAATGGGGAAGAAAGATTGAAAATAGAGACTTAAGAACAACCAAGAGATGAGGGACAGTGTGGATCCAAGCAGCATCCTTTCCCCAGTGAATCATTTCAAAATAAAGTGTTTAAGGTCAAACATATAAATCCCAATTAACTGCAGTTGGAAAAAAACTTCCCATGAGAGACTAAGGTATTGTGTACGCTGTTGTAGAGCATCATCTACCACCAAAAAAAAAAAAAAAAAAAGATTTTCTAAGAAGTGAACAAGTCATTTAGATGCTATGCAGAATTCCAGCAGATTTCATTGTTCTATTTTAAGCTTGGTTCTTTGCTAACATGTTATTGGCAGATCTCCCAATATTACAGAGAGGACTATATATTAATGTGTTTCTTTAGATTAAATTTAAACATCCATTTCCAGACTATTCTGCAGAAGAGCAAGAGTAAAAATCCAGAAGTGATGTGACTAGGTCCAAAATAAAATTAAAGTTTTACAGTATTTAAAAATTGTAGCCATTTTTATTGTGGCAATTTTTGGTCTTTTCTGAGAATATGACACTATAAGACCAATCTATATTTGTCTTAATGGCCACATTTCTCTCTTGAATTGCTCCTTGCAAGAGCATTTTGCAATTTCAATATTCCGTGCCCATCTTCTATTCCTACCATCTACTGCATTGCCCTCTGCACTGCATTCCCTGAACTACATAAAACAAACATACTTATTCTGCAGAAATACATATTCTAGTTTGTTGCTGACAGAACAGTCTTATTCTTTCAACAAGTATTGCAAGATAAGAAGCCAATATATATTTTAAAAGACTCTTTGTGCCTTAAAATACTATTAAATTATGTAATAAAAGAAACAGTAGGAGAAAAAGGCAGGAAGTAGGACAAAACAGCCTTTCCATATTTTGCTAAAATTCTCTCAGGCTATTGTTATTCATTAGCATGTTAGATATGTTTATGAATTACAAGTGTCTGACCCAGTTCAGTACTTCCTTTTGTTGAGGATAAATATAAACATCTAAGAGAAGGCATAAGTGGACTGCCATCCTCATTCTCTGTTTATCGCTTTAGTCTGTAAACAGAAAGATCTAATAGCACTGTTAAAAGTGATATGAAATGTGGTAACTTAATTTTTAGCAGGCTGAATCCTGCACTTTAATGGCAGAAGGGATTTCCTTTCCGCCCAAACACCATTTTAAATCCTGCAAACCTTTTGCTAAATTCGGAGTAAAATTACACTCTTCTGCAGATAGTCACCACAAGGCTTACAAATAAAATAGTTTAACATGGTGCCTGAGTTTCATTCTGTCCATATTTGTTCCTGTCTTCACCCAAATCAAGTTAGCTACTAACTACACTTAGATATATGGCCTAACTTGCTCAGTAATTTCCTTTTCCATATCAAACTCATGAGCTTAACTGTAATGATGTTTGCACACATTTTACTTCAGAATATGCTCAACACTTTTAGGCTAAAATTTCCTTCAGAATTTTCCAGAAGTAGAAGCTTTCACTCAGCAGAAATGTGAATTCATGAGTGTTTCCTGTTTCTAGAGAAACAATGATCAGGATCACAAAGTCAGACTTGCCATAGGAAATGGAATAAGGGCTGATGTTTGGAGGGAATTTATCCGAAGATTTGGAAATATTAATATTTTTGAGTTTTATGCATCAACTGAAGGAAACATTTCTTTTGTTAATTACACTGGAAAAATTGGTGCAGTGGGAAGAGTAAACTGCCTGCAGAAGGTAAGAACAACAACAAAACCTGGCATTTTGTCTGTCTTGGTGAAGTCTGGTGTATTGCCAAGGGCATATACCAGGCCACTTGTATGACATGTTGGGAAGAACCCAGGGCCCAGTTATGGATTTGTTCAGGGAGAAGATTCTCCCCAAGTACAGCATATAGCTGCCCATGCTAGATATCACAGATATCTCTCACTAGTTCAGGCAAAAGAACATTTAGACTCAGCACATCCAGTTGAAATGTGATGAATTTGACTCCTGTTAAATAGAAAGTTGACTATGTAGTATAATTCTGAAAATACTTTTCAAAGATTGAATATTCATGTGTATATACATTTTGCAAATTTTCACTAGAAAATCTTACGCTATGAACTGATTAAATATGACGTAGAGAAAGATGAACCAGTCCGAGATGAAAATGGATACTGCATAAGAGTTCCAAAAGGTAAAAACTTAACTGCTTTAAAAAATTTCAGAAAGGTATTTACTTTTTTAAATTACATCTCTTTGCATCACTTCTGTCTGGAAAGATGCTAAGAATTGCCATTGAGTAAGCCAGGTTTTTAAATACAAGTTAGAAAGCATACAACAGATTACATACTACTGTAATACAGCTTAACAGAAAGGTAAAGCACAGTGGGGAATGCAGCATCTGTATGGTTAGATTTTAATAACTTGTTTAGTTTAATAGTGGACACAGTAACATTTTTGAGTACAGATCATGACTTTCAGCAGGAGCTATTTAATCCTTCCCAGACTTTGTACTTAACACGCCACTAAAGAAACATTTGCGAAATAGAAAGCAGTTTTCTCCAGCAGTGGCTGAAACTTTTTGCCATTGGCAATAGAGAAAGCACACATGAAAATACTTCTTTTATAATATATCTTGATATCAGTTTTTATAGGAGGGGTTTATGTATTGGCACAGGCAAAACTGTGTTTAAACCAGATACTTGTGATACTTTTGATTTTGTTGCATTCTGTCATGTGTACAGTCATTACTGTGAGGACAGAAATGCTCACCTTCTCTGCGCATAAGGGAGGAGGTGGACGTGTTACCAACTGTGTTAAATTCTCATTGCTGAGAAATATACCAGTTATCTTAAGAGTGTCTTCTCTATAGGCAAACTCTCCTATGCCAACTGTCCCTATACAGTCTCTTGAGTTGGGATATGGAGGGATGTGCACACATATATTCCATATTTACATAAATGCACCCAATGTTTAAGTTGTTGAACTGCAGAGACGTGCAAAATATCTACAATGTAAGAGAGAAACCCATGAAAAATGTAAATCATAGAATCATAGAATGGTTTGGGTTGGAAGGGACCTTAAAGATCATCTAGTTCCAACCCCCCGCTGCGGGCAGGGACACCCTCCACTAGACTACGTTGCCCAAAGCCTCATCCAACCTGGTCTTAAACACTTCCAGGCTTGATGAGGACAGACTGTAATTTATATTGTATAGAGATAAAATTCACTCCAGTATGTAACATCCGTGCAAAGCTCTATATAACAAGGAGTTGAGTTTCAATTTATATAAACATATAGGTGTTCCTGCTCCCTTCATAAATTACTCCAGCTCTAGCACATGAAAGACTAAAGAACATACTAAGCAGCCTTTTGGTCTATTTTGCATTCAAAAGGAAAGCTGAACCCAAATATCTGGTTCCTAAATCCAGCTGAATCTTTCAATCGAGAAGTAGGGCTGCCCCATGCCAGCTGAGTTATGTGGAAGTAATCAGTGGTCACCTTCTAAAGACACGTCTGATGCCATGTGTAAAAGTTTCCTTTGTAGACACAGCTCCTATTGAGTCAGGTGTTTTAATCAGGTTGATGAAGCTGTCTAGAGAAACTGGGCAACTATTTTCCACTAACCAGACAAGACCTCAGAGATTCTGTTCTGCTGCATTAATATAAGCAGGTGATAAATTGTATTATCTACTGGCATTTCTGAGGGCTAGTGAATTGAGAGGACAAGGTAAAACTCAGTCTGTACCTCCACAAGTGATTTTGAAAGACGATTATGACAAAATTCTTAAATAACTCTATAACATCTGCAAACTTCACTGATGTAATGAAAACTAGGATTTTTTGGCAATTTACACTGTGTTTTTTAAACAAAGAGCAAATGTATTTCCTCTTCATAGGTAAACCCGGACTACTGATCTGCAAAATCACCCAATATGCACCATTTAGTGGCTATGCAGGAGCAAAACAGCAAACAGAGAAGAAGCAATTAAGAGATGTCTTCCAAAAAGGGGATTTATATTTTAATAGCGGTGACCTTTTAATGATTGACAATGATAACTTCATTTATTTCCATGATCGAACTGGAGACACATTCCGGTTAGTTTATTTATTTAAATGTTTGTCACATGAAAAAATTCTTACTCATTTTCAGGTTTGAATTCCCATCCAGTATTTCCTACTGACTGACAAAGAGGAATTCCTCTGACTTCAGTCAGAAAAAGAGAGGACTCCAAGTCACCTCAATCAATTGTGTTTACAGTTACATACAGAGCCCACAACAGTTTCAGTTTAGGGTGATGAATGAATGCTATTTTGAACAGTCAGAAACCAGTCACATTCATAGAACAAAAACATTGTGGTTTCACATTCACTGTGCTTTTAAAACTCAGAAAGCATAGAGCCTAGGATGGAATCTAAGCTAAGTAATATTTTGGGGTTTTGTTTGTTTAGAGCCATTTTAAGCATGATTAAACTAACTGTGTTAAAGTCTTCTGAGATTTGAATAAGCTGAAATGCATTGTTGAATTTTGCGGCATATTTTTCTCTACTTCTGATAACAAGCTCCTTGTTCTAGTGCAAAAGTGCTTTCTGGTCTCAAGCTCAGTGTTCAGCCCATTATAAAATCAGACATTAAAACACTGGAGATCACTACATGTATTACACATAGACATCATGACTGTAGGCTGTTTATTTTCCAGGTGGAAAGGGGAAAACGTTTCTACCACGGAGGTTGCAGATGTTTTAGGACTGATTGACTGTGTTCAAGAAGTTATTGTATATGGAGTATCAGTTCCAGGTATGAGTGAAATACTTGAAGTATTTAGAAAAAAGAATTTTTTAATATACTAACAAAATATCACTGTACTGAACTGCAGAGTATATGTAGCTCTACTTCAGCTTATTTTTTGTGAGCTACATTTGATACATTCCATCATTTAAATGTATGCAATATTAATTAGCTAAGAAAACACACCCAAAGCTTATATGAATGTAGTACAAAAAGAATACTAATAGGAGAATGGACAAACATTCCATTAAGTATCTTGGATATAAACATTGTTGTATCTTTTACAGAAATATAGCTCTGCAATTACTGTAGAGTGGGACAAACAAAATAAACTTGACTTTCTAGAAGAACATCACTTAAGAAATTGATTCTTCCCTTTTTCACCTTTCTTTAACAATCTGAAGGAATGCAAGAAGTTCTGACATGTTTACTACCTTTTTTTCTATACTTCTCAAAAATCTGTGAACTTTTGAACTTTTATAAACTCTTTAAGTGCTTTTAGCAGCTTTTTTCTTTTTTTTTTTCTTCCTAAATTGAGAGGCACCACTGCTAAAGGCAGATTCTCAGACACATTGGAAGACAAAAGAGGGAACAGATAGCTTTACTCTCCCTTCTTGTCTCCTGTATTTTGGACGTACCTTCCCATCCATGTTTCTTACTTACCCAAGATCTGCAGGGCTCCCATCTAGCTCCTCACTGAATTTGGTTGTGATGGACAGTTAAAATTAAACCCATTCTTAGAGCGTAATGTAGGGATCTGAAATCAAACAAACAAGGTTAGATTTGATTGAAATCCCCAGTATGGCATTGCACAAGTGGTTTGGATTAGGTGGCATAATACATTGTATGCCCTTAGAGTAGTCTAAGGAGGAGGAGGAATTTTGGATCCCCTATTAACTAGGTTAACAGATACATTAACAGCTATAACACATTTATATATATATTTATAGATATAGATAGAAAGATAGATATAGATATATTTAGCAGGTATCACAATTTTCCAGAAAGGCTTCCAAACTGCAGTATATCATAACATGGGTCACTTCAGTGACAATTTAGTATTTTGGAATGGAAAGGTGTGTTAAGAGATACTGCTCTTCCTACATCCGCCACTTCCTTCCACCATTCAACATGTGCAAGATTCTGTTAATGTTAAGATCCACTCACTGTTTCCTCTAGTGGAAGACATGAGACTAGAAATGCCCAGTGTTTCTGAGGCTAGAATAACAAGGCTGTTTTATAAACCAAAATGTTTATCAGAATAGTGAATTTAATTCAGATGAAGAAACTGTTTATTAATTATGCATGTCTCTACCTATTAATCTAAAATTAAAGCCTCTCTCTTTAAATCACTCTTGTTTTCATTTGCTTTGGGATAGGGATAAACACACAGCTGCCCTAGGAGACATTTCAAAAGAAAGGTAACAACTTAAATGGTGTAGAGTTCTTTATGTATTTCTCAAATTACACTCCAGGAAACGAGGAAGATACGCTCTTATTCTCAATGCTCTTGTAAAACCACACAGAAGAGGTGTTAATACCTAATTATAGATCAACTTTATGGAAAAAAAATACTGTTCAAACCAGTTCTCACCTTGGATTTGTGTAAGAACTGGGTGGATTGTGTAATTTTGTTTTCGGTTTTTACATGGCACAGAAATACTTGTACTTGAGTAATGCAGCTGGGGGTGATAGTACACATCACCTGAGAACTCATTAATTCAACACTCTAGATTTTGAATAAACAAGTTGGAATGCCAGGTGTCATCAGTATATAGTGTTAAAGGCAAACAGAAACAAGACTCAAAAGAAACTAAAGAACAATTAAATCTTAAATTAGCATGTGCTTGTGCTCTACTTTTCTGTAAGCATTAGATGCTACTTTTGTCACCTCCTCCTGTACACAATTCTGTGAAAGCATTCATATGGTTCTCATGTAAAACTTCGTATAAGAATATTACATATTTCATCTTGCATTACATGTAATCCCAGAAGACAAAAGGAACACCAAAGGTTTGTGTTAAAATGGTGTTCCATCCCTCAGCCACCAAAAGGAGAGGGAAGAAGCCCTCTCAGTATGTTAAACAAGTAAAAAAATCTGAAGCACTTAGATTTTTGCAGTGCTTAATTTATCATTCATATGGTAATAAACAATGGTAAACTGGGTCTTTATTCCTTTCTGTCCTCCTTCTGCACGCCTGAGCTTGTCAGCACAACAAGTACAAGCAGATTTACTGTGATTTATTGTAAAGTAAATTAACCCACACAATTAAATGCTGCTGCAGGCAGACTTCTGCCTCAGAGTACTGAGACCCGATTTTCCAAAGTCTTTCCAAAGACTTTCGAAAGAAGGATGATTTTTTCAAAATGTCTGCCATCTATAATTCTGATGCTAGGCTTTCAAAAGAGTTTGGCTTCTAACATGCTGAAGCCGTAAGAAAATCTAATCACTTAAGATGTCTAAAGGAAAATATGTTAGTATGTTTTCTAAAGTGGCTTAGAAGGAAGGGTTCACTTACAGGAGAAAGAAAAAAAAAAAAGGTTAGCCTGAAGTTCAAAGTTAGATATGAACTACAATTCTTTGCTGTCATTATTCCCTCAGGTTATGAAGGCAGAACAGGAATGGCATGTATTCGACTAAAGGAAGATTGTGAATTTAATGGAGAAAATACTTACAGGCACGTTAACACTCACCTTCCAAACTACGCAAGACCTCGTTTTATAAGGATAAAGGTAAACCAGTGTTCCTACGTAGCTTTTGTGTGTCCATCTGGATTGTGTTTTCTCGCTTTTCTATGAGGACTACGGACTTTCTAGTTATACTAGCAATTCTCAAAAAGGCTTCTTTTGTCTCTCACTTGCTCTTGTCATTTACCAATGTGAAGGCAGAACTGCACCCAGATGTTTCAGTTCAGCCTGAAAAAAACAAGTTGTATGAGCATCTACAGGATACCTGGCACATTTTAACATACAAAATCAGGAAGATCTCTTAGTGGAAAACACATTTCCTGTTGGATCCCTTCAACACAGTAACACAGCTGTGTACTCTGTTTAGTGCAGCTCCTTCTACGGACTGTTCTGTGCAAAATAAAAATCTACACGCAAACAAAAGCTTGCAATAGAGTTGTGTTTTGCAAGAGAGGCCTTAAATTTTTATCCTACCAGTGAATAAATAGTGAAACTTGAATTAGGAAAATGTTGCAAGAATGTCACTCTCACCGTACTTCTCAAGTTATTTATTTAAAATAAACATTGCTCCTTTAAGAAAGGTTGTGTATTCACTGAGATGATTCATGAGGACTAACACAGAGATACTAACATGTCTAATCAATCAATCGTTAAACGTTTAGTTAAACAAAACAGTTGACCAGCCAAGGTAGTGGTTTGTCTTGCCATCCCATGTAAAGTACAGTGAGTCTTGCCCAGTCTCCAACTGCCATTTTCTTTGCTCTTCTGAGAAAAATTCTGCTGTTTTTTGATCCAAGAACATAATTAAATACATTTCTGGATAAACCCCTTGATTCTCTCTGAGTAAAAGCTGAAAACTAGTGTTTTCCTGCCTCATTTAAATAAAATAGTAAGTTAAGCCTTTCAATAATGTTTCTGTGGCCTCAGCACTTCTTACATTCAGAGTAATTACTGGCCCACATATTCCACGATCCAGTTATCTGATGAATGCAGATAGTTTAGACCTCTATTAGTAAGCCTTTGACTTCTGTGCTGTGTAGGTTTTCTTTAAATATGTTTCCCTTTGAATTTAGAAAATCTAATCTAATGCCCACTATTATATGCTGACATTGATAAGTAGAGATGTACTTTTGTTTTTTAGAGTGCCATTGAACTTACAGCAACTTTTAAGTACCGTAAAGTACAACTAGTGGAGGAGGGTTTCAATCCAGCAGTCATCAAAGATCGCCTGTATTTCCTGGATGACAAGGAAAAGCTGTATGTACAAATGACCCGGGAGATTTATAACTCAGTAAGAAAACATGCCTTCAAATTGTGAGTGTGCTAAAAAAAAAAAAAAAGAAAAATCTCTATTTTATAATATTCAGTTTTTAAAGCATCTATTTTAACCTTGCCAGGAAATGCTATTTATTAATATTAGCAAATATCAGTACCTGAAATAAATTGTGAATGTGAGATTGTTTCAATAAAGCAGAAATTCTGCAACTCTACTTGTATCTTAGCCTGGCTTCTCCTCTCCTTCATACTTTGAATCTTACCTACCTTTCTACTGTGTATGGATGTATTATTACTGCTATGAATGTTAATATTGTGCACCTAAGCATGTGAAAGTGGGTACAATATAAGACATCTTTATGCAAATACATTTATACTCATATTAAAGGGTGATCCACTGCATCAATAAAAATTACATCCCTAACTCAAAATACAAAACTCATTAAAAAAGACCATTAATGAAGCTTACAGGTGTCTCTAATCAAAAAGAAGTCTGTATTAGATGCTTACATTAACTTTTATCCATTGCAGTAGACATGCCGCCTTATTTTTTTATGCATCAAATAATACATACACAGAATGAGGACAATTTATAAGAACAAAGATGTATTTTCCTTCGGGTGAATGGCAGGCCAGATACTTCATAATAAAGTGTGGCTTAAATTTCCCTAGGATCTAAAAAAAGGCAAATAACATTACAGAATGGAATAAATCTGTTCTTCCTAGAAAGGGCTAGCAGGCCAAATATTACTACTACTTGTAACACATGCCTCACTATACCCCACTGTGAGCTTAGCTGATGTTGTCTAAAGGGATGGAAATTGTTCTGATTAACCAAACTGATGGTTTATATAACTTGAGAATAGTTGTACTGGGTCAGACTGAAGATCCATCTGGCCAAGTACGCTGCCTTCAGGATGGCGTGATAGTAGACGTCTGGAAACAATTATGAAGAAGGCAGCAAGCATCCAGCAGTGCTTTCCCAGCACAATCTCCTAGCAATCATCATGCTTCCTGACTCAAGAGCAGTATCTCTGAATTTAAAGCTCCTCTCGATAGATTTTTCTCCCATCAATTTTTTTTAAATTATTCTTGAAAAATATGTAAATCATTGGCCTCTTGTAGCAATAAGTTTGCTGCATAGAGACCCTTTCTTCTGCAATGTCCCTTAGTTTTTCTGTTATGAAAAAGGGTGAAATATCATTCCTACTCTCTTTCCTCATGCACTTGTGATTTACAGACCTTAGGTGATGCTGGGAAAGGCCACAGGTGCTTAGCCAGGGCAGCTGCTCTCGCAACATGGTTGCATAAAGCCTGGCTGTGCACTGTAACTGATTAACACACATGAAATGGCACGGCTGCTGTGTTTTTAAACTCACAGAGTTTTACAATTGCCCTAATACAGCAAAATCTCAGAGATAGGTTGCACAGTTCAGAATAGATGTTGGCATTGTCTGCACACACAGATCCTCACAGCAGTCTAGAGAGTGAAGTCAAGGTATTTAAAAAAAAAAAAAAAACCAAACAATGGTGCAAATAGAGAGCTGTTTACCCCACTACTGAGGCCAGTGTACTTTGTCAAAATGGTTCTAGCCTAGCAGCTAGAAACTGTCCAATACCAGGACTGATAAGGCAGAAATTAGCATTTTCTTTACCACAGTCTACAAACCAGAGTTTTGTGTTGTATGCCTACAAGATTTATTTGACATTTTAATCTATAATACATGAGGTTTCTATCAGTAAAAGCACAGGAGTTTTCTCAGTGGTCATTGCCACTGCTTACATATTGAACAAAATAACATGTAGTATTGCATATGAATAAGCAAACTTTGGTTCTCTTTCTACCTGTAGAGGTCTTAAGGACCAATCTCTCTCACTTGTTAAACAATGGCTTGCAGAGGACAACAAGGCAGCTGAAGGCCACACTGAATGCTACACTCTGGAAAGCTTGGGACACTGTAGAACTTAATTAGTTTTTTGAAGGCACTTTTTTTGAACATCATCACCTCTTCCGGCAGCCTGGAAAGAATTCTGGCATTTGCATGAGACTCCTTCTTGTCAGTGGCTGCTGCTTTGGGGTTACATTGCTCAAGACTACCAGTTGTTGGCACACTGTTGCAGCTAAGGGAACGTGCTGTCTTTTTCTTGCCTTGAACAGACAAATAACTGAATAAAAAAGAGGTTAACTTATGTTTGTTAACATCTTGGACATCTTCTGGAAAACAGTCATCTAGAGGATCCCCTTGACTTTTCACTTGTTGACTAATCACACATGTACTGGCACTCACTGCTAACTTCTTAGGCTGAACTACTGTTTTTCTGGAAGGTGTTTTGTATTTTCCTCCATTTAGATAAAGCTGAGAAGTATTACTAATGACATTAGAACTAGGCTTAACTATAATATTAGGGATTCTTGCCCCATCACCGTAATTGATGTGGTGCAGCGCATAATTCTGGCTAACAATTTGGGCTGCAGTATGTTGAATGATGTTCCAGTCTTGCAGAATATCTTCCCTGGTTGTGAACTGAGATGTTACAGTAAAGCGAATGATGAACTTGTCATGAATAGTTGCTGGAATCAGGAAGAGCCTGCCAGAACTGCTTAGTTCTTTCAGGAGTTTTTCTGTCAGCCAGTTGGGACCCTGTTTTAAATATGAATAAGAAAAAAACAAAACCCTGTAGTTAGAATTCCCAGTGACATCCAAACATCTCCGTAAGAATTACAGCATTACAAATTCTTATGTGAAAATTTATTCACAGTTCTTAATGTCTGAGGAGAAATCAGCTGTGGTCAGTTCATTCCAAAGAGACATGCAAAAGGCCCAATCTTTACCTTTAGACGAAATACAACCAGTCCAAGATGTCTCTTGGCAGGAATTTCAAAGAGTGGATCACTTTTAACCAAGGATTCAAAGAATTTGGCTGTTTCGGTACCCTATAATTAAGGAAGAAAAAGTAGTTATGTATTGGTTTGTCACAAACCCACTGTAAGACACTAAGTAGTTAAAAAGAATTCCTTTCCTTACGAAAACACATTGTTCCAACGCATGAATGGTAACAAACAGAAGAATGACAACAAAGCTAAGAATTTTAAAGTGTCTCTTATTTGCCCAAACCCTTGACAATGAACAAGAGTAAGTGGACTATACATAGGAATTTTCTAGAATACTTAAAAACAGAATGTGCCTTCTCAGATTAGAGTCCTTTTGCGGCAACCGTTGACCCACAATATGATCCCTTGTATTTACATCCCATCAAAGACTTAAGCCTGTAAATTTTCATAGCAATGGGTTCAGCCATCCCTCACAGCCTGCCTCCCAAACAGCTGCCACTTTGCCTCAAAGAAAGCTTCTACAGATTAGTACTCAGTAATGTGCAGAAAGCATTGACTTATCGAGCTGCTTTCCATTGCTTATTGCTTCCAAGAAGGGTACAGGAAATGTTTTGTCTACACAGTCGATCTTTACAGATTACTTAAGAGTAAAATCAGCATGCACGTAGTGTTCACACGCAAGCTTTGTGTGTGAGAGGATTTCTATTACTCATCTTTTCATCACTGACTTTATTAAAGTCAGCTACCAATAAATGAACATAATACATTTCCGCCTGCATTGTTAATTCACATACATGTCGGACGTGAGCTTGAAGCTTTTTCACCCCAAATGAACGAATCACAAACCACAGCTTCAAAGAACGAAATCGACGACTCAGTGGAATTTGCCAGTGCTGTGAAAACACAACAGCTTGTCAATGAGTGCAAAAACAACAGAAAGGAGCATTCTCTTACACTGCTATGTCTGTTGCTTCAGACTCAGGTCAGAAATCTCCCTTGATACAAATAATTTTCTATTACTGAAAATCTGCTAAGCCTAGGAAACAGCCATCAAAAAACATTATGTCTACCTATTTTTCAATTATTTGCAAAAATAAAATTTTGGCTATCCCCCTTAATCTATGGCCTAGATACACTTAGAATTTTTAGTTAATTACCAGCTAATAACAAAACCTTTTTGCAGTTAAAGACCATTATCTAGTTAAGATGTGTCCATTTACACTTTAGGACTGAGTGCTCACTTCAGTTCCTTTAATTTGCATATTTAAGTGCCATCCTCAACGTTTTCCCAAATCAACTATAAACAGTGAGAGTTGATGGAAGGGTAGACCCTCCCAGAGGGAGTAACACCTGCTGCATGGAAAAGAATGACAAAACTCATGAAAGAATACTGCTGGGGAGCTACGCAATTACGTGCAGGGTCCTACTTAACCGCAAGAGGGACTCATTGATATTTTTTTCTCCACCCTTCTCTACACTCACCCTAGTAAAAAGCACTATTGATTTCAAGAAAACAATTCTCTTTTCAGGATCAGGATGAGATCATAGCAGAAACAATTGGCAGTGAATATTCTTTTGGTTTACTGTACTGAAATCTGCTGTAAGATGGATGTAAATTTAAATGCCTCTTAGCTCTCCTCTGAATACCTTAATCTGAAGAAAAAAATAATTAATTCTAATGCTGTTTCAGAGTATAGTGTTTCCATTGCTTACTCCTTTTTCTTTTTTTATTACATATCAGAGATACAAGAAAACCAGCCAAAATTCCATCAGTAGGAATTGCACAACACAATGCACAGAAATGACCTTTCTGACTAAAAGTGCAAGACTGGATCCCCATCTCTGTAAAGATCTTAAAGTACTTCAATCTCTATATCTGAAAGCAATTTTATAATTTATTTTCATAACCAAGGCTTGCTTCAAAATTTTATTATTTAATCTGCATTAGGATCTCAGTATAATTTGGTTTATGCTTTTATGTAATAAGACCAGCTATAAGATAAGCACACTCTGGAGTGTGAGGAATTTTGCACTTTGAACATTTTATAGGCCATTTAAAATACCAACTCAAATACCAACTTACCATGAAATCAACAGCAGCTCCTGAATTGGGATGTCTGAGGTAGACAGGGTTAACACTGAAGGTTTGATGTAACTTGTATTTATCCTTAACCCTATCAATTGTAGAATGAAGTGTATTTAGCAAAAAATCGTGCAGAGAAAGACTTTGCAATTTGCAAGTTATCCTTTTGGGTTGTGTTTTGCCTTTACTCACCAAAATCCAGTGCAGTCAAAATGAACCATCATCCATTTAGAAGGATTAAAAGTAAAGGAGTCTGCATATTCAATTCCATCCAAGAATGGTCGAAATTCAGGACACACAAATGCTGTTCCTGCATATGCAGCATCAATATGAAGCCAGAGTCCCTCAGCATCACCTGTTGGAATTGAAATTGTTGTTATGTAAGGGACATAAGGAATCAAAGTACATGCTTCATCAATCCTCTCTGCAAACCAGGTCCATGTTTTTGCAGGAGGCGGACAGGCTAACAACAAAATAGCAAGCAAGACAAACCATTGACAATCTAGTTTTATTCTAAAGCTGTGGATCCAGAACCCCAAAATATAGGATAACGCTGAAATCAGATGGAGTCTATAACAAAATTCACTATGCCTTATTTCATATGTGTGAGGCTTTTTAACTTTTGATTTGTCACCTGCCTTTTTAGTAAGTGAAATTCCCCGGTACAATGCAGTTGCACAAAGCTAGAATAAAGACACGGTGGAAAGCAAAAAGAACCCAGAGATAGAAGCCACACTCTGACCCATAAAAGAAAGCGTGGCAGGTCTTCCGCAACTGCTTGTCAGAATTTATGCTGGAATAGAATCTGCAACTATGTCAAATTTACCTATTGGACTGGTGGCTACAAAGGCTGCCGTACCAAACTCTACCTTCAAAACTCCTTTGCTAGATTTATGTATCCATCCTACAACAGTACTGCACTCTGTACTGTACAGTCTGTATTCCCTAAATAACGACATTAAAGATTTATCAGTTGACAAATTTAATCAATTTTGAGTAGAATGTGTTGTAGCATCCTAACCTAAATCTTACAGAAATCACTGCAAATTCTTGTGCTGACTCCACCAATCTTTGAGACACATCTGAAAAACTCAGCTGATTAGTGTTGCCACTCTCCTTGGTTTTAGCATGAAAAATTCTCATACTATCTTTTCTGTGCTATTATAGTTTAAAATCAGGAAGAAAGGACACTTACAAATTGGACCCAATTCTGAAAGATTGTCAAAAGCACAGACACCAGTTGTACCTAAAGTTGCACAAACCTAGAAGAACACAAACCTGTTAAGATGGCATTTTTAATAAATAGATGCAGCACTTTAAAAGCAGAGCAGCTATCATATACAGTCGAAGTTGTATTAATTTTTTTGTTCAATAAAAGAGAAATTACTGTACACATTTTAACCTTCAGCTAATGTATTTTAACCCAGTAAGAAATGTTTCAGATGCAATTTTATATTGACATTAAGAATATAACACTATGTCAATACCCCCAACCAGAAAGTTGAACATACAAAGACTGGCACTAGGCCTTTCTTTCTGTCTTCTGCAATGGCTTTCTTCAAGCTTTCACCTCTGAGGGAAAAGTTCTCATCCACAGGCAGAAATTTCATCTTCACAAGAGAAATCAAGCCAGCCTTTTCTACAGAAGAATGTGCCTTTTAAAAAAACAAAACCAAAAACAGTAAGAAAGCAAGCTCTGAGGCTGAACAGCTGTGATAAGTTATGGCCTTATAAAAGACAGTGGTTGAAGAAAAGCAGAGATAAGATCCATATTATAATCCATATTAATACAAGTCTGAAAGTTTCTTCTTTGTGAATAGCTAAAAGAAATAATACACTGTAATTCCAAGGAATGCATATGTGCTGTTTATTTGGGTACTGGTCTCTAAAATGTACTACTAGGCATCCTCACCTTGTGTTTGGAGGGCCATTTTATCAAAACTCAGGTCTTAAAGGACCCTCTAGAAATGGATCAACCTCAGTTTATTCCCTCCTCCTTGCCCTAAGAAGATAAAAACACTTGAAGTGTGCCTACTTCTGGGCTAGGGTAGACCAAAACGCCTCCCAAGAAAAAGCCCTTTTAGTTATACTAAGAACCAGGACAAGTGTCTCTCCTGTTGCAGTTTTCCCAGGGGAATACGATTGTTCCGTTCAGGAGCTAAAGGGCAGAACAGGTTTGCAGGCAGAGTCACAGTGCTGCATAGATGTTTCCTCCAAGAACAATCACAGAGGCCTGGAGTGGAGATCACAACCAGGAGCAGCATTGAGGCAACGCCCTGAGCATGCCTGTCTCGGAGTGGAAGGAGGCCATGAAGAAACAAGAGCTGAAGCAGCATGAGATCAGCACCTAGTTACTGGATTCAGGCTTTGTGAAAAACAGGAAGTGCAAAAATAAGTCATGTGAAACAGTCTCTTGAGGACTGCCGGGACCCTGCAAAACCCCATCTCACATTGATTTTGTTTCCTCATCTGCAGAAAGCAAGATTAGAGGGATTCATTCATGCTTGCGAGGTATTCATGTTTGCGTTTTTCTCTTGGAACAGAAATGCAAGTTCACATTGTATGGTCTGGGTGAAACAGAAGCAAATTTGTTTTCTTTCTAACCATAAGAACCTACTTGATCAGACGCGTAAGCAATGAGGCGAGAATTGAGTGAGGACTCATCAGTGTCTGGCTCAGAAAGCTTCATCTCCAGAATTTTGTTTTTCCTTGCTGCTAGCAGTGCAACCAGGGTTGATTCGCTCACAGTGCTCTGTAAAGACATTGCTCATTTACTGCAACGTATTACTACTTTATTGCTACTTTGTCAGGGATTTACTGAAGTCATTGCTGTGCCCACACCCTCTTTTATTTCTATTCTTGCTTTTCTGGGATGCAGTGGAACATCGCTAGCTGATGAGCAGCTCTCTGGGCCAGCAACGCAAAACAAAGCCTTTTAACTGCTGTATATTTTTAACGTGCAGGACCAAGCGGGGGGGGGAGTAAAAAAAAAAAAACCAAACACAAACCAAAAAACAAAACCCACCACATTGTTCCTTTTGTTCTTGTACAGCCACAATGTAGTATCTCCCATAAAAATCACAGACCTGAGCAAAGCTCCTTGTAACAACACAGCCTCAGCACTGATTCCAGTGGACACTTGCTTAGACCTTATGAAAGGAGGTAAAGGTTCAGGCCTTGAACTTGCAACTCTCAGGGACACAAAGCAGACATGAAAAAAAGGAAAAATATTTTCTTGTGTGGCTAAGGACTGCTGGTAGAAGGACAGTGACAAGGATTCCTTCTCTAAGTATATAATAATCAGTTCAGTGATAATTTGGTGGTGTGAAAGACTGAAGAAACCAAATCTGACTCTCATTTATCCTTAGTAAAGCCACAAGACTACCGGCTCCTCATCCATTAACACAATTAGGATTAAAAGCAATAGCAATTCCTATTCTATAATCTTCTATATTTAATACTAAAAATTGGGGAAGTAATGTCAAAATTGGGATTTGTTCTTATTCAGATCCATAGAGCAAATCTTGTTGGTTTTGCCTCCAGGAAAACTATCACCCAGAGGGAAATTCACTTGAGCAAAAACAAAAGGCGGATGAGGCCACCTCTGATCTCCCCTACCTGTAATACTCCTCCGCCCACACTGTTGGGATGGTGGTGCAGGAATTTATCTGGAAGGCCCAGCATTTTAGCCAACCAATCCATCATATTCATTTCTAGTTCTGTACAGGCTGGACTGGAGGCCTAGAAAAATCAAAAAAACTAGAATCAGGCTGTAATTCACCCTGCAAACACAGCAGCACTATAACCCTTAGAGTAAACCATATATCACATTTTAATTAATAGCTATTAACACTTTTTAATTGCCTTGGGAGGAAACTCACCTAGATGCAACAAAGGTAGATGACAAGCTTTGTAGCATTGGATATATAAGCAGCTGTGTAATACTATGGCCCATACCTAGCAGAACACTATGCTATTGTAATAAAAATTATGTTGTTTGGTGAGTTCTGTAATACAGACCTCTATGTTAAGGTTGCAGTTGACCATACCTTGCTCATTGCCAGTTGCTCTCTTGGAACATCAAATACAGAGACTATCACCAACCTCCTTACAATGCTCTCCCCAGATTATCTGCATCACCTCAGTGTTGAGCTTCTACACTAGCAATAATTTTAGAATCATTAAAGAAAGAAATCACAATGAGCCATTTGAGACAAAATTGTGGAACTGCAATTCACCACACAAGTACATGCTCTTGATCCCTAAAGAGAAAGGGCACTGATCTGTCTTCCAACTGAGGAGAGTTAAGGAAGGCTTTTTGAAGAGGGGCAAAAGAAAGATGAAAGCTGTTGGGCAGTGTCCAGCTTTCCACTTATGAAAAAATCAGTTTACATGGCAAACTTAACAGACATCTATCAAAACTAGATTGAAGGCATGGAAATGGATGTTTGTGTGCGTAATCTGCTAATCTGATACAACTCAATGCAGACCATAGCCATCGATTTCTTACAGGTTTATGAGCTTCTACTGCTTTCTTACACAGAGACATGCATCTAAAAATATGGGCAACTTCACCACTGGGGAAAACACTGACTTCTGAACACTACTGACCTATGTAGAGTCATAACTAAGTAGCACTGTGTTGCTGCTGCAGGAGGATATAAAATATTCAGATGTTCTGGGACAGGCCACCAAACAATTATTTTCAGAAGAGGAAAAATAGGAAATGTGTTCTCTCAAAGGAACAGGAGAACTGGAACTGAGCCCAACCTAGCCCGCAGTCATGGGTGGTGGCTGCTCAGTTGCCTGCAGTGCTTGTGTAACAGTCTTGGCAACGAGACTAGACCACAGGGAACAATGCTCACAGTGGGACAGGCAAAGAATAAGAAAACAGACATTTCTAGTGGTATATTTTCTTCATTCATCTCTTACTACTAGGTGATATTTGCTCTCATATATTCTATTTTTTTTTCAAGTGATATTTTTCATTTATGCAAGTAAATAATTATACTGACTCACAGAACAAGAAAGAATCACTATGACCTGCTCCTACATAATACACACAGGAGAAGAGTATCTAAAATAAAAACAAAAAAAAAATTACCCATGTGAATCCCAAGCAGTTAATTGCATCAGCCAACATATCTCCAAGGAGTGAAGGCCAGGAAGTAAGAGCTGGAAAGTAGGCATGCATGTGTGGGCTTTGCCAATGGACTACCTAGAACAAAATTATCTAGAAGTTAAACATGAAAATGTCACAAAATTCTGCACGAGATGTAGTGATTAGCATCTGTTTAAAGTGATGGAAAAGGATCACAGCAACATAATATGTGCAATTACAGATCTGCTAGCAGAAAGCTACAGAGATAATAATCAACAGGAGTGCAGCACTAGCAAATGATAACACTGTGTCGTTATTAGATAAATTCCAAATTATAGCAAAAGCATTTATCTGAATTAAACAGGCAGACAAAGATTCTGAACAGGAAAGAATGGTCTTTAGAACATTGCACAACAGAGTCAGAAATATTTATCAAAATATTTATCTTTATAAGGAGAATTCTTGCAACAAAGTCGCTCTTGCTCATTTTGTCAAACAATGGCTTGCCTTTAGCTACACACAGCAATTTACAACTATATAGCCCCCCTCTATACAATCATGGAAAAGACCTTTAAGATCATCAAGTCCAACCTGAAGGAGCTTGTATGTGGGACACCACAGTAAGCATGTTTAAAGTGAGCACCTTTCCTACATCAGACCAAGTTTCCACAAATATCTATAAAGAAAATTTTAAAATAGACTTTGAAACAGCTTCTTACATAAAACATTCAATTAGGTAAAACTCCCTTAGCAGAATCTGCAGTATTTGCGTACAAGAGGAAGGATACCTTTACATTCAAAGAGCAGGAGACAAGTGTTATATGTACATGACTTTGGGCAAAAGATATTTTACCTTGTTGTACCTGAATTTCCACATCTCAAATTGAGATGATGCAATTTAGCAGGTAGAGGCCTTGTGAAGCTAAATTCACTAGTGTCAGAAAAATCATTGTTTCCCTCTAAGCAAACATGAGTTATTCTTAATGTATATAATACTTGAAAAATACATTCAGTCTATCCCCTAAAATTATAGTTAGGAAAAGAGTAATCTCCAGAATCCTTCTGTGGACATCATGTCTACAAGACTTAGTCTACATTTTGGGTGTTTTACTTATTTAGATAAATGTTCTGCAGAACCTGCACATTCCCAGGATTTGGTGTTCATCCCAGGTAGTAATGACTTTTTCCTGTCACGATTACACTTTATTTCTTACCCCAGGCATAATAATCTTCTCTATATCTCCAAAGATGTTGTCCCAGGTGTCTGGGTCCATTGGGGCAGAATCTGGCAACTGGGCTCTCATGTAACCTGGCTGTACATCAGGAGTCACCCGTCTCTCTCTCACATTGCTCAGGTACTGGCAAATGTAATCCACCATCTCTTTCCCTGGAAGAGGCAAACCAGTGCTTTGAGTTTCGATTGCAGGAAAACTGACTAGCAGTACTAGCGCTTCATGCAATCTATCATTAGCATTGGACAAGGCTTGGAATACTGTTCCCAGGATAGCCTTCCTACACCTTACTTGTGCCATCTAATAGTAATGTAGGGACATGGCTTCTAGAACAGCGTCATGGGGACAGAACAGATTCACAGGGTTATTTCAGTGTTGTCATTGAATAGTTCAAACGTACCTTTAAAATACAATCACGATAAAAGTAGAGCTTGTTTGATTATTGAGAGACAGATTTTCTTGCCTACAAATTAACTGAAACTGCATTTCATAAAGTTTTCATAACGCCCCAATGCTTCCCTGCTGTTATCGCATACCCCCAGCTGCACGGCTACACACCTTTTCTTCACTTTTTAGACAATCACCTCCAGTCCTGAGACCAAAGTTTGCTCCCCATCTCCAGAAATGTGCAAGTATCACTGAAGTTTCATGGTGTCAGCTAGGGAAGAACCACTGTGCATAACCCCTTACTAGAAGTTTATTCAGAATCACAGCTTTGCAGCTTTTCTACGGTATTTTAAGTGTAAGACCCAAAAGCCTAAGTCATCCACTGACTCTAAACCCACTAAACTCATCCCTGAGACACATTTTGTTCCTCAGCCTCAGCAGATGTGTCAAAGACGTGTGCAAATAAAGAGTATATAGCCCATCCTTATTCTGGGTACCACTCCCAGCCCTGCAACAGTTGTCCATGAGCAAATGCTACCTATTTCCAAGAGCAAAGAATCACTCACCTCTCCGTCTGTACTCCTCAGGCTCCATACCAATTCCTTCTAAAAGCACCTCTTCAAACCTGGGCCACAACTTTGTGGGAGCTGTGGGCAGTTTGGTCTGGTGCCCTGCTACTGCTTCACCCTTTATAGCTCCCTTTATCTCTCAGACTCACGCATTCTGGAAAAGGTTTAACGTAGGCAGGTTATTGGTGAGTGTTTATCTAACTCCTCCCAATCAAGGGCTTTTACAGTCTCTCATATGTTCTCATCTGTGCTCTTTTGATGTGTTAGTGTATCTGTAAGAAGAGCTGTCTCTGCACTATCCCTTTCCCATTTTCAAACAATCTTTCAGAAGTCTCCCAGTAATCCGTATCATGAATATAACACACATTAACATCAGAATTGTAGGAGAGAAAAAGCTCAAGAGCTTCCAAAACCAAATAAAAGCAGCCATGTTACTCTAGCACACCTAGCAGTAGTCATTAAAACAAGGCATCAGCAGGTAACAAATTTGACACTGCAGGTGGGGACTATTTTTTCGTTTCCCCCCTTCCCCCCCCCCTTTTTTTTTTAATTATAGGACTAAGTTTTCCCAAGACAGTATACCTGCATCCCACAAGTCCTCAGTCCCTATGCTGTTAGTTCCTTGCTGCTAGGAGAGGCATTACAATTATTACCAGTTCCAGAACAGCAATATAAAGCAATGATCATCTTTGTGGATTTCCTCCACTGAATTCACCTGATTGCTGAGCTGGGAAAACAAATCTTCACCCCCTCCTCCTGTGCTTGCTTTTCTCACATATGATATGCATAAGCACTGGGATTTGGCCTTCTATCTCCAGAATTCCTCCAAGTTCTCCACCTGGATTGTTCTCAGTTTGGAAGAACATCCTTGTAGATTCCCCCTTGTTCCATCATCAGGACCTGAAAACACATCCTGACCTATCTTTGGCAGCACGACCTTTGACACTGTACTCAATGTTGAGCACTTATCTTGACCAGAGGGAACTCACTTGCTCGACACTGATACCAGGCAGCCCTGCAAAAAGAGAGAGGTAGGACTTACGGACTAAGCATCATAAGGTGAAGTTATTACATAGTACAATATGTGGTTGCCTAATTTCTGCTATACCCTAGGCTCCTGCTTAGGGCTGGCCCTGTTGGAGACGGGATACCAGGCTAGGCAGACCCTTTGTCTGATACATGACAGCAGTTTCTCTGCTCTCATCATACAAGAGAGAGCTGGCTATCAGAGCAGCTTTGATTTTCTGCCTTGTGGACTATAACGCAGCCTAAATACCTTCATTATTCTAGAAAGTTGTTATGTCTTTCTCCACATCGTACTTTCCACAGAACAGCGTGGAAACCTTTCCTAGTTTCTGCTGCGATTAGATATTTGAGAAAGAACTATTTCATAGATATGACAAAGATGCTCCGATACACGCACATCAGATTAATATACTGAAATAAAACTTTTAAAAAAGATAAAAAAGGCATTGAAAGAAGTGCAGAAAAACCCCATACTATATGCATATTCATCTGCTTTATCTCACATTTCTCTGGAAACATTAGGGAAAAAAGTAACAAGCTGCCCACACACTTAGTAAATTTATGAACATCTCTTGGCTTTACTGTCAATGTTACCACAAAGGGGAACAAAGAAGGTGAGAAGGGACTGATATCAAGCACAGGACCAACTCAAAAAGACCTCAGAGTTCTTAAAAACTGTGATTCTAGTTCATTACAAGTAACTAATACATTATTTTAATATACGGACGTCTGTTCAAAGAAAGCTGGTAGCTAATTGCATTTATGATTTCAATTTGGAACAGCAAATAAGGAGCAATACTTTTAACAATGTTTTCAGAGCTAAACTACACAATAAATATTCCATGTGACATATACCCTGCACCTTTGCTCAAAGCTGATAGTTTCATCAGGTTGGTTTCTTGTTCTGTGCGGAAGAGAACAAACAGCAGGTCCTGTTCAGAACTAGAATAAATTACAGGTAGGGTAAATATTGCTGGTGATAAATAAATTTTTGTATAGCTACCGTGCACTTGGAAAGATTTTGTTACAGACAACAGGGAATAGAATATTTGCTCACAGGAAGCAGAATGAATAGAAAAGGTTCTTTTCATTGTTTGCTACAAAAGGTCTGTGCCGTCAAAACCGTGGGAAATTCTCCATTTGGACATGAACATTACCACTATCACTACTCAGACTAACGCTGAAATTCTTATCGTTATTAAGAGTTCACAGAGATTAAACAGCAGTTAAGGCTGTGGGATGTGAGGACACAAACATTATTTTGATCACAGAGTAATTCAGTTGGAGCAATGCCTAACTAGCACATTTAACTTGACTAACTGGTTCCTGCATTTGCTAGTGACATAATGGATAGTTTCTGAAACAAACAACGCCCCCCCAAAACAACCTCCTAAAATATAGCAATTTCCAGTTAGTCACTGCACAAGACTTGCTTCAAGTCCTAGTACCAGCTGAACATGATTATATCCTTGAAAATAGTTCTTCTAAAAACCATCACCCCAGATTTTCCATTTTTACTATATTTTGATTATTTTGGGGTCAAATTTGCCAACCGGGATCAAATTTGCCAAAGTTATACCAATACTAAGATATGTAGGATTTCTTCCTAATTGCCAATTCTATAAACTCAAATCAAAGTTTAAAGAAGGAAGATTTTACTTCATATTGTATAATGCAATTCTTTCCCCACTCCTCCCTCCTATCTTTGAAGGCCATTCTAAGCCTACAATTGTTTTTTCGTATTTTTCTGAATGCCTAACACAGCACAGCTTTGACCTTCTAACGTGCATACACAAACCAATTGAAATTGAATTGATTCTACACTATATATATGTGTAAAAGATATTTAATTGTAAAATAGAAAAAGTAGGCCAGAGTACAGTTTTAAGGGTAATTCTTCTGTGTACAGTATAGGTAAACTAGACTTTTTGCTTAAGTTTATACAAACAATTCCATAAAAGCAGTGAAACATGGAACAACAAAGCAAAGCACAAAGAGTTTTATCTTACAAAAAAGGAATCTGCACAGTAGTTCAAAATTTAATGTTAACACAGCACTGAATAATCTTAAGGCAGCTCAGTCTAAGCACAGGACTAAAAAGCCAGGAACTCCCGAGATCTAGTCCCAGGTCTACCACAGATTAATGTGGTCTTGGGCCAGTCATTTAACATTCCCTGTGTTGCGCTTATACCAGTTATAAAATTGAGACAGTAACACTCACTTACCTGCCTCAGGCAGTACAGTAAGGGTTCTTTAAAAGATTTTACAATGCTCTGAAGATGTAACGTGCTATATAAATCCTAAGCATAATAGATCACTGCACAGACACACACAAACACAGTATCACAGTGAAGAACAATGATGCTAGTTAAAAGCAGCATCACCACAACATAAAAAATTTACTTGTCCAATTGCATAATTAAAATGCAAAAGTCTGTTTAGAAAAAAATGCATCACTGAAATAATTTCAAGGCTATTGGGAAAAGAGATCAATAGTAACATTCTAAAAGAACTACTGTTTGTGTTCCAGTGGAGACATTCTTTTCTATTCATTACTGAACTTTAAAATGTTTGTAAGACACACAAAGTGAAGTTTCAATGCCTCCACTACCAAATTTTAAATTGCCTCTAATATGTAAATTAAGTTGGGGTTTTTTTTGTTCTTTTTAATTACAAATTACATTCTTCCAGGAAATATACCATCCACAATAAAACTGGCTGCTAGCTTACTTCAAATGACCTATAGGCTAAACATTTTTCTCATAGTTTTTCTCATCTTTGCTGAAAAATACCTATGCAAGATGTATGTGTAGAAATTATAAAAACATGCAGCATATGTACAAACTGAAAAGTTTAAAAAATATTAGCTTCATATACATGTAAATCTACTTGGATATATCTGAAATTAAATATAAAAATTTCACCGCCTAAAATAAAAAAAACCCCAAAAATGGTTTTCAGAGAATCTGAGACAACTCCTTAAAGCTGTACAAAGATTTCCACCTGGAAATGTCTTATTCAGAGAAGTTTAAGTTGTTACCATGTAGAAATAACTGTTAATTCATTTCATCACATAATTAATTTTCAAGTCGTCAGCTTAAATCAACAACATCACCCTTAAAACTGTTCTGTTTTTCAGAAGTTAGATTCATACTAAAATCAAAAATTTCACAAAAAACATTGGCTTCTCGTGTTTCTGGATCCCTTCAAAAAGATTTATCAACTCATTTTGAAACTGTAAAAAAAACAACTATTTACAGTATTTCATTTTAAATACTTTTCACAATTTCTAAATTCAGAGTTTTTATGTTACAAGAAATTCATCAGAGCTCACGGCTTAAGTCCAGTTATCAACTTGTAGCATCTTCTCTATCATGTAATCCTGTGTGTGTACCTATATAGCGTACAGTTCAAGATTGTACTGCAGGTTTTTGGGAGTAACAGGCTTTGCAGTACGTTCATTTTTTATTAAACAGCTTCTTTATTAGTCTGGAGGCGGTTCATTGCCTCTAACTTCTGCCGATAGGCCTCTGCTTCTTGTTCTTTCTTTAGAAGCTGCTGGCGATATTTTTGTGCTTCTCTGTTTGCCTCATCCAGCTGTTTCTGAAGAGTTTCTCTTTCCTATTAGAAACAGAACCAGCAACATTTTGTCAAATATGTATCAAATACAAGTTAAAATGGCAAATACTTTTCCTTTACATGCAGCTGAAGTGTTAAGGTATCATCTAGAAACTGTTCAGTTCTTACTTGGGCAAACCTATATGAATGCTGCTGCATAAGTTAGACATGAACTATCACACCAGACAACTCCCCACAATAAGACTTGAAGTCCAAATATAGTAATTTCTTTAGCTGCAAAGATACAAGGCAAGTCTTCCTGGAAAAAGAGTGAAATAAAAAAGTGGAAGCGTGGTGATCAAATAGTAACATAATGTGTTAACATTTCTCCAATGATTCAATGCCCTTTGTTACTTTTTTAAAATTGGAATCCAACCTAACAGGACTGTCCCTTTCTGTTGTCTTTCTAATCAGATAATGAAAATCTGTTACCTAACAGCAGTTTGCACTGGGAAGTGACAGCTGCTCACTAACCCAAATATACACATAACTGGTTTTTGAATGATCTGAAGTGATTGATACTATGCAATCCAGAGGTACAATTATACCCTCAAGGACACCACATTTTTATGAACTAACAGGTATGTAACTAAATAAGCTTTTTTCAATTCAAAAGGAGTAACTGAAGGCTCCATCCTGCATACAAGTTTGTTTGGGGAGGCTATAAAATGGTTTCCAAGCAAAATAATATGGGAAAGGCCACTTCTTATGAAGCTGCCTTAGGAACTAAGGAGAATGTATTTCTGTCTCTGGTGACGTAGGTACTGTCATTTTGTTTGATGCTGAGCTGAGCCCAATTGAAAAAGCAATTTGCTTGGAAAAGAGTTTTGTTTTGATCTTCAACCAAATACCATTTCATTAAAGTGCATCATACTTTTATGAGTAAGGTAGTATTTGATTTCAAATCATTCTTTGCATTGTAGTTGTTAAGTAGCCACGGGAAGGAGGTTGTCAGAGAAGTGAGCCATCTCCCAGAAAAACAAAACTCTTGTCAAAGACTGAGGCCCAGGGAAAACAAGTTGCCTTTTAATCTTATTCCCATCCCAGCAGTTCAGTATTGCATTCCCATTTAATACCTCACACAGTTGTTAGAAGTTTCTCCCCCCACACCCCCATAACAACAACAACCCTATTCTTCACCTCTTTGATGCGCTTACGTATTTTCATGGTCAGAACCTGAAAATACAAAATACTCTGCCTCCCTTCTACTTGCTACTGTTCTCAGTACTTGTCACAGTCACATTTAGCAGTCACATGCTGTGCTGAATGTGCTGGAATATAACGACATAGGTGATCAGATCATTGCTAACAGCAGCATCTGTATAGCAAAAACAACAGGTGAAGGAGAGATGTTATTAACAAGTTACAAAGACTTGATATAATACAGCACAATCAACTCCAGAAAGCACAACGTGATTTTACATAGGTCTTTAAGAGCTGAAGGAAGCTAGCTAGGGTTTGCTTCATCTGGAGCATATGCTGATAAAAATGAGAGCTCATCTGATATTCCTTACTCATTTGAAAAGGAAGTTCAGCTTCCACCTCTGAAAATTTGGATTCTGCTTTTTAAGCAATTTTATAAATGGCCAACCCATGTAGCAACTAGATTGATGAATGCCAAAGTAGCAGTAGAGCCTACACCTCAAAGGATCTGAAACACACCAAGGATGTTCCAGCACCAGGCCAAACAAAACATACTGCTATTTCTCTAAGTTTTCTGTGAAGTTTAAGGGGAGCCAATAGCTTACACAAAACAGCCTCAAGGAGTAGAAAGTTGGTGAAAGAGCTACAAGAGTGTTCTCAGGGAAACAGTCTAAACAGTTGAGTCTGCTACATGTGGAAAGCAACCCTTCCCTCTTGAGGGCACTGAGCTCTGGGATAGATAATGCCCAGCTCAGTATATCTCATGAATTTGTCACATAAACCCCATCAGAAATCTACTACTGGCAAGAAGCAAAGCTGCACTATCCACTGGGCTGCAGAAGAGTAAGAACCACCAGTAGCTCACTGGACAGTGGTTCTGCGCTGGATTACCAAAAGCAAGGCGCTATCACTACTACAGAGCGTGCGCAGACTGCAAACACTTCGGGGTGGGCAGGGTCTCAGACCACATCTTAGGAGTATTTCCCATAGAAAAGAGCAATAGAGCCATGTACCCATAAGGAGCATAGCACATTAAAGAAGGGATAGAAAAAAAAGGAAAAAACCCCAAGTCTCAGTGGCAGAGACAAGAAGATAAAACCAGTATCTACCAGACAGACTAACAATTCAAAGCATGTATATTAGTCCAGCAACTAATAGGTGTAGTTTTTAGACAGTCATAGTCCTAATGTAAACAGAATGAGTTAGGGAGCTAAGGCCAAGTATACTGTCTAACCAGCCAGTGGAAAGAAACCAATGCTTCTGGAGAAGCAATGCAGATCTACAGTGGACCGAACAGTTCCTTAACTTTATTGGTTCCTTAACTTTGACATCTACAATAAGGAGGACTTTATCTGGTCTATTAATTTAATCAAATCCAGCAAGTGTTCTTAGGGCATTCTTTAGAACACAACTGAAAGTCCTTTTGTATCAGTATAAAAACCTATCCAGGTAAAAGTGCTCTTAAGAAATCTTCCATTTTATCAGGAAATTTTCTTCATTACATGGAACTTTTCTTAACAGTCTATATATTGACAACAGGGACATCCATAACTAAAATAACAAAGCCAAGCATTCTTTTTAACAACAGAAAAACTAGGGATATGAATTCACCTATATAATTAATTTACAACTAAGATTTTTTTTTTTCCCCAGTCTAATGAAATGATTGTCCTGGTTCTAATGCATGTCACTTTTCAAACATACAACATGGGAAAAACAGTCAAAATCAAGAATGAATATTAAAATCACTGTATGTTAATGAATTATGCATGAAAATGACAGAGGAACTGTGTGACAGGTTTTTTTTGCTGCCCTCCTATGTTTAAAATATCAAACTGTTTAGGAAAACTGCTATCACTCTTCAAAATAAGCTGAAATGTTTGAACTTAACAGACCCAAAAGAGAAAAATAAGAAAACCACCACTACAGCTTTAGTCATTCACAAGACTTTCAGTGGAAAGTTTGTCACCTCATGTGAATGGGAGGATGTTCAGCCTTCCGAACTACAGTTAACTGTTCATACACTATGAATTTAAAACAGCTGAAGAAAGCACTCTTAGCCTTGAATCAACTCTTTATAATGAAATAAAGGAATGAATCACCAGTGAGGCAAAGAAACCAACTGTACATGCACTTCTTTAACGTTCCTGTTACCAAATTGAGGTAGCACTATACCCTTGTGAACCACAATAAGGCTCCTGAGGTCAAGTGGCCTCCACACAGAGGCAGAGGTCTGCATGTGCATTTCCAGTTGTACAGGCAGGGACAGAGTCAGACATCAAAGCTTGCACTTAAAAGTAAAAGATGAAGTTAACTCATTTAAACCAACTTCTTTTGATATTTGAGAAATGTGTTTAATATATATAATTGAAACTGGTAATCCCCTTAAAAGAATTATTTGTACTGTTACACCAACTATCTGTAATTAGGAACAGGTCAATTTATTCCTTAACCAATCTAATTTTTTTTCCTTCACCTAGCAGAATCATAAAAATACTTAAGGAAACATAATTTCCTTTAGGAATAATTCAGGCAGATGTTTAAAAGTGTGAACAAAAGAAATGCTTTTATTGTAACAGTCATACATTAAAAAAATGCAGCAAGAAAATTTCAACTGTCATGATATTCTGTAATGACCACAAAGCTGCAAAGGCCAAAAGTATTTGATGTGACAACTTAGGGACAGGGAAAGCAAGTGATGAAATGTGGTAATTATTGTTATTAGACATGGATAACATATAGCACATACTGTACAATAAAAAGTATTCAATTAGGCACAATTTGATAATATGAACAGAAGATGGAGAATACAACCTTTGATAAATGAAATATCATGGAGTTGACAAAATGAGAACTTACAGCCTAGTCAAGGCAGACAGCAATTTTCATAAACTTTTGGCCAAAACTGGTCAGCACAGAAGTAACAGAAAGAATGAGATGGTTGACCTATTGTGGTGAATATAAAAAAGCTACAACTTTAAATTGAACAGCTACATCTATTTGTCATATATAAAAAGAAAAGCTCTCTCAATGTTGTTAGGTCTTCTGCACTGTAATTTAAAAAAAAAAAAAAAACCACCAACAAAACCCCCCCCACACACACAACAGGATGGTGCAAAGATGTGTAATAGTAAACTGCTCCAGAATTTAAAAAAAAGAGAAAAAAAAAGAAAAGAAAAAAGGACAGATAAAAATTGACAAACACAGAATCTTACTGTTTCACATTTCCATTAACAGTTATCTAGATATCATGAATGGAAAGGAAACATTGCTAAAAGTATGATCTCACAATCAGGACAAGCACGTGGTCATAACAGAAAGATGAGGGTACAGTACTCTCATTCACTGCTAGCAGAAAAAGTCAAGTTACTTGATAATATATCAGTACCTAGTTTTAAAAACCAGCTAGTGATCTTAAAGGTAAAACTTATTATATACTTAAACAAGTGTCACTTTTATGTGCATGACCAGAGGATGAAGCAAACAGCCCTCCCATATTCTTTTTACAACAACTTTGTAAAAGATGAATTCCAGTAACAGGGGAGACTGAACAAGTTATTGTTTCACACACTTCATTCTGTGGTAACACAGAAATTAAACTCTAGGACAACACAAAAAACCACAACCAGATACTCAGTGCTGAACACTCTGGTTAACACATATCATGTAATATACTCCTTACTTCTATTTCTGCAGACTCCACACGATTTTCAACAATCTCAATGCACTGTCTCTTCACTGGCGGTTCTTCGCTTATCACAGTTTCTTCAGCGATGTCTGTTGCTGGAACTGTTAATACTGAAAACATATTTGTACATATAAATAAATTTACTTCAAACAATATTTGCACTATATAAAATTCAGATAATTAAGTAATTTCATTAACGGTAATAAAATGCAAAGACTTCTCCTTATGCAAACACAACAAAGTGCATTATAAAGCCAGTACAGTGCAAATTTAATAAAAACTTTAGCTGCTTGTATGTTACTAAAGAATTTTAAAATTCTTTGTTGCTGGGGTCTACAATAGTTAGCTGTCACTCTGGAGTATCATTGCCATTTTTCACAGAGTAAATAGACACAGAAGTGAATTGCAGCAGAGTTACCAGTCTGTCAATTCTGTAACTTATGTAGCAGACCATCTCCTTCATAGTGTTTCTTAAGCAAATACTAAATACAAAACTGGCTTTTATTTTGATTAATTAGAACACCTTAGGTAATCTGAAAATCCAGTAATTATTAACCTTGGAGGAAAAAAAATCAAGGATCTAAAGAAATTCATACTCTAATTTATTCACGCAACCATCTGGCAAATAAATGTTGTAACTGGCACTTCAATTACTACCTACAGACATTCATGCTTTCTGATTAACTAGCTATACTTGTTCAGACAGACAGTGAACCAAATCATTTGTCTCCAGTGTACAACTCTTCAAGCTTCACACTGGGAGTCCTCATGGAGAAACCAGAGAGGGAATTATTTTTGTCTAAATAGTAGTGGCAGAGCATCTTTAAAAGAACACCCAAAACCACACACATCACAAAATAGCACTCATTACACTAGCAGCTTCTACAAAGCACGTATGGCCCAACAGGACAATTTGTGCCACCCTGGCTTCACTAATTCTGCCACTGCTCCCCGAAAACCTCAAGTACGTAAGACTTGGCTTTTGTTTTGTTCAGAACACACTCCATGGGACTTTCATAGTTTGACTCGTGCATCAGATTTCTAAATCCAAGCTTCACCTCCCCACAATATTTCCAGCAAGGCAACAGCATAAGTATTGGAAGAAGGCTTTTGTTTTACTCCATCTAGTTTTCACAACAAGTTTGCAATAATCAAGCTTATTAAAGGCAAGGCAAGTAGCTATCACTTTTCCCTTAAATGGCCCATTTCTATTCCATACAGTTTAGTAATTCTTCCATTCTTTTTCCTCAGCTGACACATGAACTGCAGTAGCTCATGTGTCTGACCCTTCTGCAGCATAAGAATTCAAAGATGTATTTAAATTGACAATTACACAGAGTTGTCCAAGGTATTTGCACCTAACAATTTATTATTATTACTGTAACTAAAATAGTTCCTCAAGCTCAAACTGTACACGTTTCCACTCACCTTGCTGTCCATCTGGCATGGTCACAATGATTGGTTGCCCTATTCCACTGGTTGGAATTGAATGCAGATTACCAAGCTGAATGCCATCTGTAACTATAGTAATAACTTGCTGACCTCCAGAACTGACAACTTGCTGAATAGCACCATCCACAGATTCTGCAGTCACCACCTCTTCTGTGGCCACAACTATCAACAGATTAGTAAAGGAATTAAGTCAATTTGTAAATTAAGCTTTATGATTTCAAATGCATTTTAGTACAGCTGAGAAAATGAGAACTTACAGCCTAGCCTTTCTTCCATGTCTTTTAAAATTTGATCCCCCTCCAATTAATGCATTACTACATATTATATTGTTAAGAGAAATCTTTCACCAGGCCAACATAAAGCACTAACATTTTGAAACATACATGCAACTCTGTCCTTGTTTACTTTGCTCAATATAATAATTTTTTTTATTTAGCATGTTTCCTAATAGATACACTACACTCAAAACTGACACTTTGGGTTCAGTATTAACATGGCAGCAAGAACAAGAGTTGTTTTTAAGAACACAAATAACTTTTCCATTGTACGTAAGCTGGACTAAGTTATACTAACAGCAGAATAAATATTAAAAAAATTGTACTTGAAATACTAGCTTGAAATGACTCCTCAACCAGTGCTTTGCCAGGTGCACCTGAGGACCCAGCCTCAATTTCTCTGTTTACCATAATGGTCTTCAAGACAGTAAGAGACTAAAGGACTAAAGGACCTCTAGAGAATCTTAAAGTTTTGTCTGTACTACATGGGTACTTCAAACACAACCACAACTTAATTTATTCTACAAAGTATGAAACAGGACTAAAAGTTCTGCAGAGAGTTGACTTTTTTATACCTTTGAAGGAGAAAAGATAAAGCTTAAAAAGTAAAATAAACATTGCATGTGTATAATTTTATATCATTTCACTTTACATGAAAGTAAAAAAACCCATCAAATTCATGAATTGATGAGTATACAGCAGTGAACTCTCACAGTTCTATATTACATCTATAAATCAAAGTAAGATGAGAGAAAGACTACATTCCGAACTACAACACATACCACAGCTTGCACTATACACTGTAATTGGGGTCTCACACTACCACCCTTATTTTTTAAAACAAGATACTGAGACAAAGAGCAAGATCACTAGTAGCACAATCAAAGAATTTCAAGCACACTAACTCTGTATTTTATTCTCAATTTGTCAGGATAAAAGCAAAGCCTTTGATTTAAATAACAGATATTAGAGTGCTTTCTATCTACAGAGATGAAATTAAAACCCTATAGACTGTGTTGTGATGCTCAAGATGAGAGAAGGTAGATAAAACCCTGGAGCTTTCATCTTTTATATTAATTACAATATAACACACACACAAATGACTCTGTAGTTCAAATAATGACTGCAGTCATTGCCTTCTGAAGATCTTTATGTTCAGAGATTACTGTCCTATAGCACTACTTAAATATTCACAGACTGTTTATTCAGTAAACCAAAACAGTAAGTCCTACATGAATAAGTGGTGTTGTAATGAACTTGATTTGGCTTTCAAGTACAGGCTCAGCAGTAAGAAAGATCACTGTCACAAAAATTTCCAAGTTGTAAGTGCCAATACTAACTGCTGTGGCGAACAGCTCTGATCTTTCAGTTTCAAACTCAATGTTGGGCTTTTAGTTCTGGAAAGAAACATTATTAGGACTTCTGCAGACCTTGAAAGAAAAATGGAGATTTTGTCTAAAAAAGAAGTTATTCTATAAAAAAGAAAAAACATCTCCATGAATACAGTCCTTATTCCTTCCTGGCTCTCCTTCCGTATCCATATCCATATAATCACTAGTTACCACTCTACTTCATATGCCAAAGGAAAGCTGAAGTCATTTAAAAGAGCAGCACTATTATCTCTTATTTTCTTCTGCAGTGTGTGCAGGGGGAGAACACCTGCACGTGCAGTAAGACATATGCCTAATTCCAACATAAGCACACCAAATACCGCATTCCAAATACACAAATCAAATTTTTATCTAATCCGACTCTGAGTTCCATACATACATTATGCATCATATTTGTATGCAACGTCCATGTCTCCATAAACATTTCCTGTGAGTAACAACTAAAAAAAGCATGATTCTATGCAGCTCCAGGGAAAAGCACCTTTCTTTCTTTGATTTTACAAGATCGATATGTTTTTAACTGTAAGACATGAGGAACTAGGGGGAAGAGATCAGAGTGAAGTTAACTTGGAAAGAGGAGAAAAATCTAGACAGAAACAACATAAGAGGCAGAACCTAAGTGTTTTGTACAAGTTTATACAGTCTTAGATACAGGAGGCCAAATACAAGGTAAGAGTCAAAACCAGAATTCTCAATCCTATATTTTTTGAGATTATTTATAAATGGATCTTTTACAAGATGAGCACAAAGAGAAGGGGGAGGTTTGTTGTTGTTCTTAGGTGGTTTTTTTTTTGTTCTTGAACACACAAAACCAGCTTTTTGTCACCTGTGCATCAATAGTATTCTTTACACTTTATAAACTATTAAAGGAGTAAAAACCCAGGAAATAATTTGCAGACAGCAAGATGCTGCAAGATTGCCCACACATCTACATGAAAATCAAAGCAGAAGAACTGAAATAAACAGGAAGGTTAGGTATGATGCACACTGCATTATTGAAGGTGGGAAGCTACTGCATCAAGATTTCAAGCTGATTTCTTCCTGTCTGTCATCTCCTGCCTCTTCTCTAATAACTTTTATCTTCAGTAGTTTACTAACATGCAATGTAGATTACGCTGCACTGCTGCAAGGGTAGGACCGTGAAACACGAGAACACTTGGTTACCAGTGTCTACTACCAGGTTCTGGATACATATCTAATGCTCCGTAATCCCATGCAATCCCTTCTTGAGTTTCTCTCTCTTACAATTAGATCTGAGTTTCATTGAAATACATTAATTGATTGAAAACACCAGCAGCTTCTTCTATAATGAAAGGCACTGCATTCTGGTTTTGAATCATCTGCTTCACTTGCGATATTTAAATGTCATAAAATAGTATAACTGTACTTATGTACCGCTTTGAGGAGAAGTAGTAGAAGAAAAGAGCTGCATTAAGAAGAAACCCTGCAGGACTTCAAAATACTTAAGAGATGGAAACTCAGGTATATGTTAGGATGTAGCTCTCATGCCAGCAAGTCTGAGAGTACAGATCTCTTCTACATTTTCAGCAAAAACTGTCCCCTTAAGAATGACGTCATTTGCAAAGCTGAATTCTGTAAGAATTTTTAAGTACCAAAGGCTTTGGCCATGCAAGGTATCTCGGTTCCTTAAAATTTATCATACTGAGCATCACCAACAAGAAAGCAAAATAAATGCATTTCTTTAGAAATGTGTTCAGAAAAAAAAAACAGGTTACCATAAGCATCATAAATCCTTGAGCAACAGAGAGTTGTTGCTCTCCATTGTGATCTCCAGTCACTGCTTTAATGCTAGGCTCATCTTGCTACATATCACATCACTAATCAGTGCTCAAAATCCCAAGCTAATTTAGAAATAAGGCTATAGTGCTACATGTCAGCGTAATAAATACTAAATAAACAAAAAGCAATCTAGCCTAGCATAAAACTCCAGTAGCCTCTGCCATACCATACTGCCTGAGAAAACTGGGGAGCAACATACGAAAAACAGCACTGGGCAAGTAAAGAGTACGTGAAATACTTCACAGCTTTCTTTAGAAAGCCAGGTGTCCACCAAAACACCTCTTTGGACTCTCAAGAGTAACGGAAGTTTTTATTCAAGTACACCATATAGCCTACTTCAGAGACAGAAACTAGAGATTCTGTGTGTCAGCACCTGATCTCCTAAGAGCTAGTCTTACCTCATTTTTTATGCAATGGCAAGATATTAACATACACCGTAATAAAAACATATGTCTGGAACAGAAGTTCAGCGGCATCCTCTTATAAAGTAACTTTCAATAATTCAGAAGCTTTTGATCACATTTTAACTTTATTGTAGATGGTATTACAGCTTGCTTAAATTATAAAAGGATATCTTTTCCTGCTTATCTCTCTCTCAAATCTGTTAGTGGTGATAACTAGTCTTTATAATCCACTTTGATGCTATAAGACTCCTGACTGCCAGTTTTCTTGTCAATTTGCATGTTGTAATGAACAAAAGTCAAAGAGTACACAAAGCAGGCACCAAATTATTCAGAAAGAATGGAGAAAGATATCCAGGACAACTTGCAGAGTATGGAACCTTGACCAGAGGTTTTTTTCAGACAAGCAGTAACTGGCAAAGATCACGGGGCAAGGATGAAGGGGTTTTGTCTTAAAAAGAGGAATGCAAAACTTGGAAAATAGGGGCAATGGAACTCCTTGTGCCTTTCTGGCTTCTTGTCATAGCCTTATGGAATAAGAGAGTGTACAGATCACTGCAGCAAGGGATCCAGGCTACTTCCTCCCAGGAGGACAATAATGTACTGCTAGGCTTACGTTTACCGGAAGTGCCATGACAGCATACCAGCCTGAAGTGGGACATACTAATCACTATGTATTTTTATAAATGCAAGTAGAATGCCTCAAGGTTGAAAAGACAATCCACAGACATGGGAAAAGCGCACACTGAGATCACCAAATATTCTTGTGCTTTTGGGGTGAAAGAATAAAACTGCTGACAAAGTATATGTAAACAACATTGGGGGCCACTTCCTAATATTTAAAAGAAGGAAGCATTCAAAGAAAACATTCTCCAACCAGATGCAACTAGACTGTATGTAGACAAAGATGTAAATTCAATCTCCTGGATTATGCTTGCTTTCAGCAAGATGAATGCTACCCACATTAGAGTCAGAAAAAAAAAAATCAGTTGTGGTCAGAAATCTTACTAAGAAATAATTGTATATATGAACCTGGCAACCTTCCGGTGAAAGTAAAGGAAAAATTTTGTTCATGCTGAAAAAAGGAAGGAAGATTGTCATCTCATTTCTGTATGAACTGTTCTGTCCAAAAGTGCCAGCTATGTACTTTTAGTTTATTAAATGAGGTTAAATGACTTAGCTTTCCAACCTGGTGTTTCTGAAGAATTAGACAGTGGAGCTGATGCTTCTGCTAAAGCTGCCAATGTGGCCAATACTGACGTTGATGAATTTCCAAACTGTACTGCAGACACTCCTGTTTCATCTAGTAGGATGAAAAAAAAAAAAAAAGCTGATTAAATGTTAAACCAGTGAAGTCTCTTTTTCTATTATCATTGCACTGAAGCTTCTAACACACACTCTGTTCTCAGCAACATTCTGCTAAACCAAAGTGCGATTCTGAAGGCAAGTTTGTTAAGCAAATGCAACTTCTGATAATTTATCTCTATGAAGACTGTTGGTTTAGATATTTACAACACACAAAAAACACTGAAGAGGAACATGGTAACTATTCTTACCACTGTTTTTCCTCAAGCCTTTTCACTAATGGTGAAAAAATCAATTAAAGTATAAAATCCTAGTAGCTACCCTATAGGCATCTAAATACCTGTTCCATTTGATGTATTTGCAGAAGATACCAGACCTGTTAGGTTCACCACCCCTCCAGGTCCGATGATGAACTGTGGTGTTGCTGCATGTATTGTTACAGTGTCCGGACTCTCTGGATTCGTATTGATTTGGTTCTGCATTGCAATCTAGGATACAAAGGTAATAATATCATTCTAATTGTAGGTATAAGTTATTTATCTTGTAAGAAACAGAATTATTGCACATTCCACTCAAACAGGGAAGATCTCCCTCGTTATACTCATGCAATATATACACATCATGTCACATCTTGTACTCTGTGTAAGTACATGAGAAACAGTTTTTTCGCTGAAATCTAAAGACAGAAAGTCTGTTGAAGTGAAAGAGAATAATGACACAACACTACTCCTTACCATTTACTGTAAGCGAAGACGACCACATAAAGACAAGGCCCCTCTGTAGATGTGCAAACTCACGTATCTAAAATAGAGGCCTGAAGAATCAAGGCTGCTGTGGCAGCTACATGCCATGAAAATCAGCTCTGACAGCTTAGTAATCGCCATAAATTGTAGATGGCATTCTTCTTTTTGTCTTTCTCTGAATTATTATGGACTTTTATTTACTCTATCCTTTCTGCAATGAAGAGGAGGCTAACAGAACAGACCAGATGTTCATATAGTTCAAGATATAGCAGAACAATAGATTTATACAGTGGCATAATGATATTTTTCATTTGCTTTCTATTCTTTTCTCAATAATACCTAGCACTTCATTTCCTCTTAAAAACACTACTGAACAGTGAGCACACTTCCACTTTCCATGGAAGTATCTATTATAATCCCGATCTCAATCACTTCAATAATTCAATCCTAGTCTTTCTAATTCAGGAAAAATTGCCATCTCTTCTCTCCTCTCCTGATCTCCAATTGTTAGGAAACTAAAATCCATATATGAAGCTAATTGAATGCTAGGGTATAGTCAAAATTTCCTACTCTGCCAATATGTCACGTTTTACACCTTGCTTGCGAAGACTCCACCTAGTTCTGTGTACTACAGCACTCAAATTTAAGAAAATAAAGGATACTTATCCTTGACTTTGTAGGTGTGAAAATGCTCTTTGGCCAACTAATGTTTATTAACATTAATCTCATTTCCATGTTGTGAACTAGACTGGAGTTTAGCATTATCAGTCAATATATGGTCTCTCAGCTGCTGTATTAAAAGCTTAGTTTATCCCATGTGTAAACAAGTACTTTGCCATAAACTCCCTTAACATCATGAATCAAAAGTTACCTGTAATATTTCTGCAAGGTCTTCATTTCCATTGTCTACTGCAATATCTAATGCCGTTTTGCAAAATTTACTCTGAGCATGAACATCTGCTCCATACTTTATTAAGAGTTCTACAACTTCTTGGTGGTTATGTTCAGTAGCCCAGTGAAGTGCAGTCATTTTGAGCATGTCCTTCGCGTTGACATCAGCACCGTGCTACAAACAAGATCATTGCATAAACTATGTCATTAGAAGTATCTGAATTAAATAATGCTGGCCACAGAATGAAGCCCAAAATTGTCTTTTTCTAGCAGTAAGATCCTGTTATCTTACATTTACAAATGTATTAGAAGTACTTCAATGTAACTACCAATAAATTATTTGCGTCAAAGGATTAAAGACTCCCTAAAGTGTAACATGTCTTGGTTCTAAAGGCTGTTACTCACACAATGTCAAACTAGAAAGTAGTCTTATTTTGAAACAACAATAATTCAACTAAAATCATGATTATTTCAATGCTAAAATAAATTACCTTTTAATAGGAAAACAAAGCACCCAATGCATGCAGCATAAATATTCATGTAATTTCACTGTTGGTTTCATGACTAAAAGGAAATTGTGAATATTTTATCATAATCCATTGTAATATCCCCACCTCCGACCTTGTTTCAGGAGTCTTTACCTTAAGTAAGACTTCTACTATACTGGCATGGCCTTCTGATGCTGCCATATGCAATGGCGTTCTGTCCACTTTGGTTCTGGCATCCCGACTTACACCTGCTCGCAGCAACACTTCTGTTGTTGAGTAATGTCCATACTGCGCAGCTAGATGAAGTGGAGATGTTCCCAACTGTAATGTAATGGAAAAAGTGGAGTTTTAACAGATGTCACTATGAAGCATTTTTTCTTATTCTGGAGCTATCAAACTCAGTTGTCAGGCCACCACTTCAACACCATTTTCCCTTGCAGTCTCAAGGAAAGAAGCTGTCAGGGCTTTTATAGAGTACGAAGTTTGAAATTTTGTTTTCAATAATCCCAACACGCTACAAACAAGCAACTTTTTGAGGTCTGTGCTATGTTTTTTCTGTCTTTTTGAGGTGTGATGTTTCAAGGAGCCAACATGCCATACCAACATTGGAAGGGACCTCTGGAAGTCGTTTAAGTCCAATTTCCTGTTCAAAACATAGTCAACTTGAAAGTTAGGTCACTTTCAAGATTACAGCTCTTAAGGGCTTGTAAATACCCTAAAATTTTAGGTACCTGAACTCCCCATACAACCTATTCAAAAACAGGCACCTCCAAAAGACAACTCAGAGCCCTTATATCAGGGAACTCTCAGCTGCACATATCAGTTGGGACTGCTTTCTTAATTCAGACCTCTTACTGTATTAAATGCATAAACACAGTAACTAGGAGGATGATTGCTGCTTTCTCCCATCAACCACTCCAAAGTTCATATTAAAAGCCACCAGAACAAGCTCATTCACAGTCTGTTACTAAAATCAGTAGGAGATCATATGAAGAAATAGAAAATTTTAATTTTTCATTAGACATTAGATGACGTGATTGCAGAATTCCACAAAGAAACTCCCAAGGCTTGCAATATAAATGCTTAATTGTAATAATCCTTTCTTCTTCTTCACGTGAGAAAAGAAAGAGGCTTTACTGAACACTGCAAAAGTTTTCATTACCCAGTCTGTGGTAAAAGGTGCTCCATTTGCCATCAAAATGCGAACTTCGTCATCTTGACCTGCTCGTGCAGCTTCTAAAAGTTTCTTTCCCAAATCTACTAGTGACATCTATCAAAGGACACAAAGGAATAGAAAGAAAACAACGTTAATGCTATTTTAAGTACACAAATGCCACTGTCATTTTTTTAATTATTATTTCTGAACTACTCTGAAAAGTTCAAAACCAGGAGTTGGTATTTCAGCCATGAGAACAAGCTTTATTGATTGCAATAAGCAGTTTGATTTTATAATTACTTTTGTCAACCAAATGGAACTGGCACTGGGGTAAAGACTGCAGTATTACAATGCTTTAACCATAGCAGCTGCGAAGTTATAGCAAACTAAATTTAAACTAAATGGATGAACATTGCTTATAGCAGAAAGTGGTTTAGAAGCTCTCACCTGATACTGCAACTTGCTGCAGCTTTGTCCAGCTTTCAAATGGTACTACATCATGGCTGCTATGTCACACACCCAAAGGCGCTACATTCATTTCTCCAAAATGCCTACATGTATTTAAGAGTTACCGCTATATAAATACATTTAGGTAGATCTGAAACACAGCACCTTTCTGACATTTTGTCCATCACTATCACTTCACTTTGTTCACCCTAAAATATAATTTCTGTATTCCTAGCTACAAAACACATGTGTAATTGTACAATTTGCATCAGATATATGAACTAAAATGTCTATCTGAAAGCAAATACTATTACCTGCTTCAACTGTCTACAGTTACTAAAAACATGTTAAGTGCAAAATTTTGATTGAGACATGACTGAGATACTAGCTGAAAAACTTTCACATCATCTTTAGGTAATTTCCCTTTTACAGCACTCAAAGTTGCATATAACACAGAGCATGCAAAACTATATGTAGACAAATGGGACCTATCTATGTTTTTGTTGTGTCAAAAATTCCTAGTATAACAGCTTTTTAAACCCACTCTATTTCATACTTGCCACTAAATTTTTTTCAGTAAAAATAAAATTTAGAACTAAACCACAACTCATGCCATTAACCAAAATACTTTATTAATGTTTTAGTCCTACACCTATGTCTTCCACTACCAGGATGCTAAGGATGGAACTACTTTCATCAGTTTAGTTTCCAGTCACAAGCAAAAGTTAAGCCTGTATTACTAATAACAGCAGTTGCAAGGCCATGCAGCCTATTTCCCACACAAAGCCAGAGTATATCAGTTCAAAAAGGAATCCCAATAGGATCATTTTTTAATACCTTTTCTTAAACATACACTTCTATCCTAAAACCAACATATTTAGAAAGTTCTCTGCACCTGGCTCAACTGGCAAAATCTGTGTAGTATATTGCTCAATAAGCTGAAAGCTATTGACTTTGGAAGAAATTATGAAGACAGAAATACTGCAAACGCAGAACTCCAACATGTATCAGTGGAGCCATGAACTGGAGCGATTACCTCTTGGTCTACAGAGCTGACTGCAGGCAGCAATATCCCCTTCACCAAGATAATATTCCATTTATGCCCATCCTTCTAGTACACATGGACATGTTGATTTGTCTCCAGCCAGAAAAGGGAAGAGGAGCAGGAAGGTGGCAGGATAGGACAAATACTGACAATGGGAAAAGGAAGGAAAAAGGAGCACAGAGTCAGATGCGGAGGAAGGGACAACAGCTGACTCTCTTCCATAAAGAGCAAAAAACCAAACAGGAATAAGAAAATCTACTATCCCTGTTAAAGGGAGACACTAGGATTAATGATATAAAACAGTACTCAGAGAGGGCATTTGGCAAGTGCAGCAGTGAAATGAAGGAATATAGTACTCCCTTTACATGGCACCTTTTTTCTTTTTCCTTTTTTTTTTTTTTCTTTTTTGAGGTGGGGGGCAGGGCTGCAATGTAAGAAGGAAAAAAGCACACAGACACATTTTTTTCTAGTGGTTTAATACCACCACATCAAGGTCCTCAGAAGCAAAAGGAAAGCTGGAACTTCATGCAAAATACTAAAGTTAGGAACTAATCTAGAAAGACAACAATTCATTTTCCTTGTATTTACTTTTGTTTTAAACACCAGTAGAGAAAAGGAACTAATAAAGACTCATTTTGAAATTGCAAAATAACTGAGGCTGGAGAGGACCTCTCAAGGTCACCTAGGTCACCAGTCAGAGCTGGCCCAACAGGCTCAGGCTGTGCAGGGCTCGGTCCTGTGGAGTTTTGAATGTCTCTACGGATAAACATCCCACCATTTCTTCAGCCCCGTTATGGTATCCAACCACCCTCATGGCAAGAGCTGCATTCTGTGTATACCTGTCTTTCTCCATTAACCAAAAAAGACAGCCCTGATAACAAGCTTATACTTGATGTCTGTTAGACAAGAAAAATAGGTGAATGAAATTACATTATGTACATTTAGCAACTACACCTATTCAGAACCCACTGATCACATCTATACTAGTGAAATGAACTGCAAAGTTGTTACCAAAACCCCACATAGCAAGATCAAGCAGCAAAAAAACTCAATTATGGTGGCCTGCAAAATACAAGTCTCAGTCCCAGGAGGTTTTAGGGACAAACTTCAGGTTGAGATTGACACCTTTTCAGAGTCTCTCTGAATCACTACTGTTGAACATGCTGTCAGAGTGACAGTACATCAGTTCTCATCTCAATGCGAAACTAAACAACATTGTACTGCAGTCAATAAAAAATGTTTTGATCAAGGAAATAGAGGGACATGGAAGATCATGCATAACTTAACCTTCGTTACCACATATTACTTACACTAACCAACACTCTCTTGCTTGATATAAAGTGTTTGTATTTTAAACAAGCACAAAGCATCACAGAAGTTTACATATGTTTCATGATGTAGAATTTTAACCTCAGTTAAAATGACATGAATTTATTTTAGAAATGAAGTAAAAGTTTCAGTTTTCATAGGGTACTTGAAAGCATGCTCAGGCCATCTAGTGGAAGAAAGTTAAAAACCTAGCAAAATTACTATTGAATTCAAAAATAAAAATCACATTATATGTCACTAATGCACTAACAACAGCAATTGAAGAGGCCTTTCCAACAAAGCTTGTGTACATTTAGTCATGTTTTACCCATGAATACTAACATTCACAAAATTTCTCATGAGTAGTCAACCCAAAGCTGATTTCTACTTGGCAGACTATTCCAAGGACCAGTACTGTAAGGTCAGGAAACCCTGGAGTAATAACATGCCCCACACTTCCCCGCCATACGCTTCCACTGCTAGTACTGAGACATACTGAGAAGGGTCTGCAGTGTCAAAATTTTTTTCTTCCCTTTCCAGAAAAATTCTTCAGCTGCTCTCTCGAGATCAATTAGTAACACCACAATAACACAGTGATACTATCAAACTTCTATATATAGTACAATAAAATAGATTTAAAATTGAAATGAGATTTCCCTTTCAAAGCAGCACTCTTAGTTAAGTACCACTGCTACTCCATGTAGTGTTAACAAATCAACTCTGCTGAACTGCATTAGAGGGTACTCTTCGGTAACTGTGTCATTTCCATCAAGCTTGGCTAGCACGACAGCTGGGTAGTGCCTTATAACAGGATTCTTTCAGACAATAAAAACATCACTGGCTCTGAAAAAGTCTTGAGACTATTACAGTTATTCTTATAGCAATCTGAGTATGTTTCCAGACTTCTAACAGCTCCTACACATCTGTGTGAACAGAGGGTTTTGTCTACAGTTGAGTAAATAGGGAAGAGATTCTGCTGGGTTTGGACTTCTTTGCATTAACCACCTCCTGAACTTCCACATTTCATTACTGCAATGCATTCTGTACAGTATCATTAGCCAGAAGCCACAATGAACTGGTAATTACAATTTACGTCAAGTTATTATTGCTATTTTACTTCTGTTCAATAGGAAATCATACTGGTTTTTTGTACCCATCTTAGATTTGGTTTTATACATTCTGGAAAACTCTGGACATTGTGCTGTTACCAGAGGGGTATATAACAGCACTTGACAAGAGTTTGGTTGGAACTGTGTGTGAAATGAGCTGTGTGGGGAGGGAGAGGAGCTGAAAAACATGCAGCTTGGGGAGCCTACACCACAGCCAATGGAGCAGCAGTCTGTAGTCCAAAGATGATTAAGTTTAGCTTAAAATATTGCAGCACCTGTCAGACTGGTGTCCTGCCCCAAGGATCTTGGACCCAGCCTTTATTCCCCTTCTATCACTGCAGCAATGAACACTGGCAGTCAAAATCAACAGGCAAAAACAGTTGTTGCAGAACACCTGCTAACATGGAGATCTTGCAGTCACCGGTGTACTTCTACCAAGGCATGCTCCTAAAAGAGACATACTTTACACTAGAAGAGCATTGACTGCACCAGTGCAATTTACTAGAAGGTAAACTGAATCAATATATACCATATCTATGATAAGGATTTGCAATAATTCCTAAAAACCCCAGGAAAAAGTTCCATTAAATGCTAATTAAACAGGTTTCCCTACTGAAGTGACACACAGCAGAATTGTACTTGGAAGACAGCTTGAGACTCATCATCTTGCACACTCATTACATCTGCAAAAAGAATGACCTTTTCTGAATGTCTTTTCCTTTCCACTATTTACAAACAAATAAAAAAACCACAACCTGCTTCCCCAGACCTGTTCTTCAGAAATGCTATCATCTTACCGATTTCAACATTGCACAGTATCACTAGAAATTTAGAATAGCGATTTCTAACTAATTTTATATGCCTATCCATACCAAGGTCAAAAATATTTAAGTACAGAATATAAATAGTTAGTAACAACTATTTCAATCTTTAATCAAGCACTTCGTTTTGATCATTGTTAGAATTTAAATAATAAGATCAACTTCCTTTATTTTTTATGTTTTTACATCCTGATATAACAGCACAATACTTGAACTCAGAACAACTCTTCCAAATGTTTTTCATTTCCATTACTGGTTTGTAACTTTCAAAGGAACGGGAAGGTCTGCATTAAACTCGGTGGTATTTCCATGCACTAGCATCTCTTAAAAACTTTGGAATGATTTTACATTATATATAATTTTTATAGTGATTATAGTGACTTACATGGGATAAACTCAAAAAGTTCCAGGATTGTTTCCTAAGGGAGTCATATCCTTCCAAATGTATTTTGACAATCATTTCACATGTCATATTTCAAATCCTAATATAAATATCATAGGCTTAGAGTGTCCATGCTTCTATTACGATAATGAAAGTTACATTAACGTATTAATAGCAGATTGCTTTAATTCCAGTGCTTTCATCTTTCCCCAATGACTGTGTCGTGTTTGTAACTAAATTCTCTCTAGTTTGTTTAAACAGACTATGTGTGTATCAGATGAAAAATATCTGATTTAAGAGACCAGAAAAGCAAACACATTGTTGAATAGTGTAGTGGTTAAGATAGTCAAGCCTGTATTTATGCAGGTCTGTCCTCCAAACAGGCTCATACATTAATTTAAATTAGCACCAATCACCAACATAACTCCACTAAATAATGCAGATGGCAGAAAGGTCTTGTCCTTAAAAACGAGAGAGCACAGATTTGGCCATTACCTGCAAAATGCAATATCTAAAAAAATATTATTATGCAACAAGGGTGAACCATTGGCACCAACCAAGATTCGGGCTGGCGCTGCCGCCAACCTACAAAGCTTTCACAGATAAGTCTGGCACTAGATACCAAAAAGGTTACGTTGCAGCAGCTGTGATCGACATGAGGAATCTAAGGGCTTGTAATGTAGCCTTTGAACTGTACTAGAGCCTTAAGAGTATGTTTCAGATTGACTGAAACTTGAAAGTATCCTCCAACAAAAATCACCAGCCTCTCTAATTAAAACATCCATTTTATCACGAGGAATCTTCCTCGACAGTTTCTGTCTAGCACATAGGCCTAAAAAAACTAGAAAACAAACTGTTTTCAGCAAAGAAAGTGGGTCACGAGCAAGAGTCTACACATAGTGTATGCTGATCTGCCATGTATGATCTTAACCTTATTTACACAGCAGAATTAGGTACCCTTACAAGTATTTCTGTGTGCATACACAATTCAACCAAACTGCTTAGTCTTACTAATACGTCACAATCCATTAAGAATTAAAAAAAAAAACCCAAAACATTAAACTAAAGTACTCCAAGGTGTGCATTCACAACTTTCAGCACATTTAACTCTAATATACACCATTTGTCATTAAAGAAAAGCTACCTTAGTAAGCAGGATAAAGAACACCATACAATTGCTTTAAGTTAAAAACTCTAAGCACAGACTTCTTACAGGGGACTTCACTGATGTGCTATCAGACAGCATCTCACCAACAGAAACTACTTTGACTACAAAGAGAGAAAAGAAAAACAGCAGAACTAACACATCTTATCCCACGTTTATGCTCCCATCACACACTTTTTATTGAGTCCAAAGCAAGAGTTACAGACTCCGGGTGAGGGACACTGCAGAGGAGGGAAGCGCTCCCCTCCCACCGAGGCTGCCTCTCCTCAGAGCACCTTTGGCGCCAAGCTCCAACATGCAACTCAGCCGCTGCCGGGGCGCCGGGCCGTGACAGGAACCGGCCACCCCGTCCCACGCGAGGTCCGAGACCGTCCCCACGCGGCCCAAACCGGGCTGCCCGGCGGGGAAAGACGTGGGACGAGCCGGGCCCCGCTCTGCCCCTCAGCGCCCGGGCCCCTCACCGGCCGCGTCGCGCTCGCCCGGGCCTGTGCAGCAGCCGCGGGAGAGAGGCCGCGGCGGGCACCTGGGCCCCGAGGCGAGGCGCCCCGTGCCCCCGCCCCGCCGGCCGCGCGGCGCCCCCCGACCCCGGCGCAGCCCCCTGCCCCACAGGCCGCGCCCGGCGCCCCGCGGGCCGCCCAGGCCGCCGCCGCGGCCCAGGCCGCCACCGGCGCTGCCCGCGCCCCCCGCGCGGCGGGGTCCCCGGAAGGCCGGCCAGCGCGCCCGCTCTCCCCAACAGGAAATCCTGGCTGGGCTGGGCGCTGCGGAGGGAGCCGCGGCGCCGGGTTCCGGGGGAAGTGGAATTATTTTTTACCAGCGAAGAGATCAACTTCCACATCCGGTAACAGGGCCCTATACAAAGGCGCAGACTGACCTGGAAAAGCTTGGCCGGCCCGGGGGGGGTGAGGGAGAGACGAGGCGCGGGGATGGGGCCTTACCGTGCTGCCAGCCCGGCCGCCGCCGCCGCGACAACAACCAGGGGCACCGGAGGCCGCCGCTCATCGGCGCCCAAAAGCCCCACACAAAAGTCCCCTCTGCGCCTGGCGGAAGAACACGGCGAGCGGAGGGGAGGGGCGCCGTGCCGTACCGCGCTGCGGTGCCTCGCCGCCAGCCCGCGCTCGGGCGTGAGGCGGCGCGGTCAGCCCGCAGGCAGAGCATGGAGGGGCGCCCAGCACTTACCATGGGGTGCAGGTATTATCTTATTACACAAATATCCCGACAAAAGGGGCTTGGCGGAGGGATACGGCCTCTGTGCCGTCCGGCGCGCATGCGCCGCGGCGCGGGGAAAGGCGGGGGAAGCGGGGACTGGAGGGGCCCGCCATGTTCCGTCCCGCTTCCCGCCCGGCGGGGGGGGAGGGGGAGGGGGCGGGGGCAGGGCGCTGCCCGCCCGCCGCCCTCAGCTGGTCCCGGCGGGTGGAGGCGAGCTTTCAGCGTACCGGGGGCGGGGGGGGGGGAAGCCTCCCTAAAAGCAGCTTAAGAAATAAGAAAGAGGGTCGCCATCCCGCACGCCGGACTTCTTGGAGCTCCTCTTTGCCACAGGGCGGCGGGGGTTGCTCTTCCCGCCTCATGGCTGCTGAGGCTCCGATTGTGCTCCCAGCGAGGGTGCTCTGCCTGAACAAGGCTGCCTTGCGTCCCTTAGGCAGGGCTTTAGCTACGCTTTGGGATCCTAGGGATAGGATGTGATGTGGATGACAACTCCAAAATGATCCTAAGCCGCTGCTGCTCAGAGAGCTCTGGCCTTCGGTCTCAAACTGGCATTCGACCTGACAGCCCAGCCCCCAAAATGCTCCTGGTTTTGTTTCAACAAAGCAACATTGTCATGCTCACATTCTCCCCAAAGCTATTCCGAGTCACAGATCTTCTGATACCACTGCAAAGCATAGATCCCATAATCTGTGTCCTTCAGAAAAAGGTATCGATCACAAAATTCCACTCTGTTATTTTGGAGATCATAATACCTACTAGATAATCAGAGGAATACTCGTAACAACGTTGTTTACAGAGCCATTATTTTTTGCCCTTGACTTACCTAATACAGCTTTGGAGAAAAACAAATAACCAGATTCCAAAGAGCGAATATCACCTCACAAATGTCACAGAACTGAATCCTCGAGTCACTGCTCAAACAGAGACACGTTGAGTCACTGCTCAAACAGAGACACGTTCAGTCCAGGAGAGAAAAGAGCATTTCCCACATGCGGCACAGAACAGCCCTCCTGGCTGACGGGATGCTCTCCAGTTCTTGCAATATTTTTGATCAGAGTTAGACTACAGGGAGGAATTCTCTGTACTTTTTGGAAAGCCGTTTAATCTTCCTTGATATGTTATCACCAGGCTCGGGGACCTGTTGAGTTATTTTTCTAGGAGTGATCAGCCAGAAGGTGGCACTAGCGAATGAGTCCAGATACCTCCTCTTGGGCTGTCATTTGTCACCAAGGTACAGAAACCTTAAATCAGCCTGCATCACATCTCTTTTCCATTGTTGGTAAGTGTTCTGTGTCTCTCAACAAGCATTTAGCTTGCTGTATTATGGATTTTCATTTACACAGTAGTAGTAGATACAGAAAACATTGCTATGTCCTCATAGGCATGTGCCAATGAGTGGGAATGCCTTGTGGCGTAAGCTGCAGTGCTATGGAATTGCAAAACGTTCTGTATTATTGAATATCTTTTATAGAGGTGAAGAATACAGTCTGCATGTAGTCCATTAGCACTGTATATGAGTTTTCACTACTATGATCACAACTTCCATCTTTAGAATAATCATGTTAATGTTTTTGACAGAATTCACCAAGAGTACATTTAAGGTATACTTTTGATGTCTGATATAGGCAAGTCAAAACACATTTCACATCTGTAAAGTACCTGGTTTCTTTTCCTTTATCTTATCCTGCTTTATAAAATGTATAGGTTTTGTTAACTAAATAATCTAATACATTCTATTAAAAAGCACACTGATTTCTACTGAAAATTCTTTTTTTTTATTTACTCTATACTGCTCCACAGTAACATGTGCTGATAAGAAAATGTGTTTTAACCTAAGGCAACACCGCAGCATGTTATAACGCAATCAACATATTAGCATGTTTGAATAAGTTCTTGAATATGGTAAAGCTAATTGTACAGGCAGGTCTTCCCCAACACCTTCCTATATACGGTTGGGGTTTGCCCATACAAGTAAGACCAAAAGATTTTATGACACAATTTCTTCATATAAGAGAAACAGTAAAAGGGACACTCAGTGCAGTTTGGAAAGCAGCTAGTACAACGCTCAACATTAATTTGCACACTTAGATCCCAAGCCTTGACATCAGCAGACGTACTCCCTTCATCTTGTCATAAATTTCTGGCATGACCCATCTTGGCTAAAACAAATGGAGCAGTTCTGAAAAAGACAGAAGAGCATTGTGTTATTCAGTTCAGTTTCATGTTGTTAGAACATATCAACTCACTTTGGTATTAACCTCTCTGCACAATGCAGAAGACTTGGAGCTGTACTCGTTTCTCCCAGAATCTTTTACATGTCTGATCACTTACATGCACTGCAAATGAGAGATGGAGGATATTGTTTGAGCCTTTCATGTACCCAACACCAACCAACATTACTGTACCGCTAAGTACTGTGATACAATTAAGCTTTCTGGGCAATGAATCAGTAGTATTTCAGAAGGCTATGTGAAGATGCATCTTTCTCATTTTGGCTTCATGACCTCCCTTTTTCCCAGAGTGGCAGAGGGAAACAGCTCAACTTCACAAGACATTTCCATTGGCAAAATGGAGCAGTAGGTTAAAGTATCTGAATTAAATCCCCCACCTTGATGCAGTTAGGGGACAGATCGGGACTGTGGCAGGACACAGCATCTTTCTGTTTGTGTAAGATCTCGATGACATGACCTGCCTCACCGACTGACTGGACACAGGCTCAACATCACCCTCTTCCCTCCCTTCTCCCATGTTTTAAATCCCAGTATGACTATACTGGCACATCAGCACGTACCTGCCATCCCTGAGGTACGATGCTTGTAGTAACACCACAAGCTGCACAGAAAACAACAAAAATGAGATCTGAACTTGAATGTCTGCAGCCAATGCAGTTTTCTCTAGAAAATAAAAGGATATTTTCTAAGGGGAGGTGTGTCGCCTTCCCACACCAGGTCTCACAGTGCAGAAGGGTCAGTTTAACACCCTGTACAAACACTGCATGTCCCACAAAACGTGTCAGACCTCAGAGCCCGCTTTTAGTGGCTTGGCCTCGATAACACAAAGCGCCCAGAAAGGAAACGGGGCGCCAGGCCCACGGAGCTGGCAGGGCACGGCAGGGCAGCCTCGGCCCTGCAGAGTGCCCGAGCGGCAGCCACGGCGGGACTGGGCTGTGGGTGACCCTACGCTTCCTCTGAGCCCTCTCCAGGGCTGACCCTGAGGAGCCAGCGCGGGTGGCGTTGATCTGAAGTGAGCTGCCTCTTCCTTCCCCTCCTCACACCACCCCCAGAGCTACTCCCGACTCCGAGGGAGCTCCCTGGCTGGAGCGAGTCCCCCGCCCGGCTCGAATGCCCCTCGCAGGCCAGCAGTCCGGCGCCAGGCTCCCGCCGCGTCCCCCCACGGGTCGAGTCCGGCCCCGCGGCCCGGATAGGGCCGCGACGAGTCCCCGCCCCCGCGAGGGAGCGGAGGCCGGGGAAGGAGGGAGGGACACAGCTGAGTTCCGCCTCAGCAGCCATGGCCGCGTAGCGTCTTCTCGGCAGCCGCGCTCGGACATGGGCCTGCCCCATGCCGCCGGGCTGAGGCAGCGAGTCCCCGCGGCGGTGAGTACGCAGCCGGGCTTGCTGCGTTGGCCGGTGGCAGTGCCCGGGCCGCCGGGGTAGCGAGGACTGCAGGGCAGGCGGACTCGCCTCACGCCCTCCTCCGGCCGCGGCGGCGAGGGGGCGGGCGCCCTTGGAGGGGAGCCCCGGGCCCGGCCCAGCCGTGCAGGGGGGGGAGGGCGGCCCTCTAGGAACTGCGGGCGGTGGGGGGAGGCGGGCTGGGCTGCACGGCGGAGAATCGGGCCTGGCTCGGCGGGCAGCCCTCCGCCTCGATGCCGGCGGTGTGACCTTGGGCAGCCCGCAGTCTCCCCCTCCCAGCCCGGCCGGGGTGACGCGTGAGCGGAGTCCGGGGAAGCCGCCCCGGAGCCCGCGAGCGGATGGAGAAAGATGGCACAGGAGCGGCAGTTCCCAGAGTGCACTCCTCCGGCCGGAGAGGGCGAGGCGGCGAGCTGCGGTGTCATGGAGACTCCCACAGCCCCGGCCGTTCCTGCACCGGCGGGGTCCCGGGCCCGCAGCCGGGCGCCGCAGGGTTTTTAACAGCCCGGTTACAAACTTGGGAGGAGTTTTCAGCCTCTCTGTCGCCTCTCCGACTTCTTACCACCTATACAGCTTGCATACGCTTTGCAGATTTTTGTTTATCTAAATAAGAAGCGAAGCTGTTTTTACAGCTGCTCTTACTTAGATGGAATAACTTTCAAACTTCCTATATAAAATCCAACTTGCTTGTTAAATGACTTAACTTTGTAGTGTCTTCCCTCCCCACCAGTGTCAGTTAAACTGTTGGATGAGCAAATTGTCAGAAAGGATTTTCCTCACTATGCGGAAAGAATGGTTCCCAAGCTAGGCAGTGCAGGTGGTTTCAGCATGGTACATGGCCAAAGACAGACCCACAATGTGTTACTGCCATGATGACTGATAGTTCCCAGCAAAATGATGAAAGTTTGAGTACTCTGTGTGAACATAATGGCCTTGCTCTAAGAAGGCCCAGTGGTTAAATCCTATAGGTTATAGCTTATACGCATTACGATACAGGACCAAGGCCTGTAGTATTAACAAACAGTACCAGAGTCTTTCTGAAAGCAAGCTAGAGGGCTCACAGAGATAAGTATGCTGATTTATTGTATAGTTCAGTCATGTTAAAATACTGTGTGTTGAGATTAATACTAGTAACAAAACTAACTCTTGTGTACAGACTACAGATAGTAAAACTTAGTTTGAGGAGAATTGAGGAACTTAATGCCTGTGAGAAACCTGTTTCTCACTTGCTCAAGTCTTAAGAGACAAAAATAAGTAGGTGAATAACACTTCATTGCATACCTGAATTGGTGATGCACAGTACTTAGCATGTCAGTTTATTTCAGACTCTGTTACTGTATGCTGCTTGCAATATAACTGCTTCTGTGCGTTGTTCTTGCTACGGTCATTCCACTTAAAGCTTACTCATATCCTTAGGAAAACAGGCATGATAATTAGATGTTGAAAAACCTGTTACCAACAGGTATGTTTCCCTGTCAGTGTAAAACTATCCATTCTAAGTATTTTAAATGCTTATAAACATCCAAGCACGGCTTCCCTTATATTTTTGGGATATTGGCCTGGTTTTCAGCAGTATGAGAAAGGAGCCAGAGATAATATTTCAGCTGGGGCAGAACACATCCATGGTTTCAAGTTTGATCTTGATTTTTAAGAAAAAAAAGTTGACAAACATGAAATAGGTTGTTTCCTCTTCCTCATGGGGTTGACTAATAGTAGATTTAGCTATTACTGCTTCTTCAGTTACTTGTATTTATGGTTTTATGATCCACTTCTCTTTTCTTGTTGGGAAAGAAGATATCTCTCTTCCTTAAAGATGTATGAAAGATCCACCTATAAAATTGGAAGGGTTCATTGATGCCTCAGTGTTGTCATTGTATCGATATGGTGATTATAAGTGTGGAGGGAAATGCAGTGCTTGGCAAAAGTGAGCACAATCTAGTCAATACAGCCTGGAACAGCAAGAGTTGATCCTGACAAAATGGATGTGATTCTGGTAAGAAAGCACCGTTCATTGCAACTCCTCTAGTGGGAACAAATACAGACCTTGAACAGAACTTGCAGTAGCTGGTCTATCTCCATGCATTTCACTGCTGTATGTTAACTACCCCTGGATGTCTTTATTTGCACAACTGATTTTGGTGGAAGACCATCAAGACCAGGTCAGCTAGGAAGCAGATACCTGCAAAGATTAGGGTTCAAAATCAGCTGGTTATATTTATATATGAAGGAACTGATTTGGATTCTAAAAATCAGTGTTTTCCCAAGCCTGCTCAGAGAAGGAAAAAAAACCCTCATTCATTTGAGTATAGAAGAAAGTCAAGTTACAAGCACATCTTAAAATGTAGTAGAAGCTTAAGGAGTTTTACAGGTGGTTCTGAGCCAAGAGTCTGTGCAGTCAACTGGGAAGTAGTGGTCAGCCTGTAGGTTATAGTTACGGAATTTTTACTGCATAAAACTGGAAATGCTAGTTATAGTTCCATACTTAAAGTTTTGTGTAGAAGAATGAATTAGAAACTGCAACTGAAATTTCATATTAACAGAATTACATCTAGAAATGTCATAAGTAAGCTGTTGAGAATTTTGTATTTTTTTTTTCACTAAGAAAATGTTATTCCTGATCCATTCTTACTCATTTTACTGCAGCATATTGTATGAATTATGGTGCTGTGGGAGGTCAAAGAGTAATCAAAGAGTAATCAACTTCATCATCAGATACTGTGGTTAGTAGCTCATGTTTTGAAAAAAGGTGTAGAAATTTCTTCAGATCAGAAAATAAAAGTTCAGTACTGAACTTGTCTGGCAATTTAAAGACCTGCAGTTATAACTTAATAACCATAGCAGAAAAACATGGAAAGCCAATTTTTTTCTGGGCCAAACCTCAAATTTGGCTTTTATCTACTAGCTCTACTTTCATACAGATGAGGTTCCAGAAGAACTGCCCATATCAAGGTGTGTCAGCAACACTTAAGAGTTTACTAGCATCTTTTGCCTTCCATTAAATGGTTCATCTTCAACATAATCTTGGGTTTCTTCCTCATACACACACAGACACAGTAACATTATATTCATATCTTTTTTGGACATATTTAGTTACAATATTCTGTCAGAACACAACCAAATGCTGCCACTTAAGATTAATACTGGTTACATAACAGAGCAAACATTGAAGATATATTTGGAAAGGACTTAGCTTCAAAGAAAAAGTCTATTTACAGTTCCAAGGGGAAGAAAAAAAGCCAGGTAGACATGCTCTGAAGGTAGGATTTGACAAGCAATTCTAAAATCCTAATAGGAGTGAAGCCTTCCTTTGTAATTCTATGATGTTGTAAAAAGTATGACTTTATTTTAGGCAAAAAAGCTTTTAGATTGGAAAGGTGCTTTACTTTGGGGCAAGGGGTGTGTCTGTGTTTTGTTTTAACTGAATGCAATTCTTTTAATGAATTTTCTGCCTTGTTTTCAGCACCTAAATATCTCCCTGAAAATTAAAGTTGAACGTAGGACACCATATGGGGGGAAGACAATATTTTAAGATGAGCAGGGTATGGGTTATATTATTAATGCATTAAAATGAGTACTTGAAGAGTTTATTTACTTCCTAGAATTATCTAAAAATCAGTCCCCTAAGGAAGGATTTTTTACAAGTTTATCAACTTTGGAAAGTTGCTATGTAATTGGAAAATTAGCAAATACAGCATCTGTGTTTAAGCAGTAAATTACCTAGCTGGGTATTGTTTAGTCTGACCTTGACATGCCAGACCTTAAACCAAAGAATCTTCATTAGATGTGTATATTACATTATTTTTGCATTTATTTCCAACATGCACTTACCAAAGGTTTGGGTTAACTCAGTGTCTTTATTTGATAACCAGTTCCTAGACCAAGAATAATCACCCTAGTGATACTATATATGCAGTGATGCTTCAAAGAATAACAGCTATGTGCCATGGAAAGGGATCACATTCCCATCTCTGCTTGTCATTCTTGACTGCACATGCCAACTATTCTCCTTGCACAAGATATGTAGCCATTCCGCCTCTTCTGCAAGCTGAATTGGCTCAATAAGAGGTTGGACAAGTACCACATCAGCATGAGAAAGAGGGAGGGAAATCAGGACCACCTCATTTGGTGGCAGTCAGCTACAGATCAATTCAGTTCTGTGAAACTTCACTCTGAGGTCACTGGCTGGTGGTTTTTTGGTCACACTTGACATGCTGATCATCACCTTGAGGGTGGAAGGGAACTGCCCTACCTTTATCTTGTTAAAGGTCATGTGGGTTTTCACTACTAGGAAATAGTAGCACATTTGAGCATCTTTCCTCTAATTAGTTTCCCTTAATTTCTTCGGTATTGCTAGCACCTTAATGTCTCACCATTTTGAGAGGGAGCTCAGTTCCTCCCCTGCCACCCCCAAGGGCTAAAATAGCTTATTATGTATTAGATTCAATGATTTTTAGTTAGACTATCTGTATGAAACTTAATTGACTGCTCTATGCAGAATGTTAGATGAGATGATGTAATAGACCCTTCTGGCCAAACTCTGCTTAACTATTTCACGGCTGCTTGGAGAGCACTTCCAAATGAAAACAGAAAGACAATGATGCCTAGGAGTTTCAGACCTACAGTATGTCCAAGAAGTTTCAGGTCAACTTTAACAGTGCAACCTACTTTTCTCAGCTTGTCTCTTACCAAGACATTAGAAGTCATATTTCTGTGGATGTAGTGTGTATTTGCAGAGGTTTATACTAAGGTAGTGATAAAATAATTATCCATTACTAATTTCAGAGAAGTCAGCTAATTTTTTGTAATATACTTACTGGTGTTATAGTTGAATAAGTTTGCTGGATATGAGAATTTTGAACATTCTTAAGTCAGCATTTCTTTTCTTATTATTTTCTTCTTCTTCTGTTAGCAATGTATTGCTAACGGTCTTGATAAATTACCTAGAGTGGTTTCAAATAATTCTGTCACTTTGCGACGATTAATTTATACTGTTACCTGTTCAGCCACTCTTCATCGGTAATACTTAGAACTGATAAAAGAGGACTCAAAGATATTGAAGATTAACACTTCAATAGTTGCAGTTTAAGCAGCTACATTATTCTTCTAACTTCTGGCAAACAGGTTCTCTTAGGCTTCTGGAAATATTTTTTTCCTTGTATGCTTGTGTTACAAATAATTGCCCAGAATAAGTGACAGATTTTTTTTCTTTTTGCTTTAAACATATGTATCTTTCCATGTAAGTAATTCTGTTTTAATAGTAGTAATGTAGATTGATATCAAAGACATAGGTGTATTGATAAGTACTGATGCCATAGTATTATTATAACATTTTGCCAGATAGTTGTGGACCAGATCATATACTAGAGCTTCAATTCATTACCTACAATTAAATTACATTTAGAATTTTTTGTGTTAGCTTAATCTTTAACTGCGTAAGTTCCATATTGTTTTATACTAGTGATAATTCACATGAAGTGAGAGAAATCATTTAATAACCCCATACAGGTAACTATAACTGTATTAAAAGTCATTGTAATATAATTGACTCTCCATGCATTTTTCCCCCCCCACAGAAAAATATTGATAGAGACTTCTAAGCAGCAGTACCATCCTAGAAGGGACATAAGTAACAACATTAACATGCCTGCTGTGGCATCTGTACCTAAGGAGCTGTATCTCTGTACTTCATTGAAAGATCTCAACAAGAAGACAGAAATAAAACCTGAAAAGACGAGTACAAAGAGGTATATATATTTTAATTGATTATGGACTAATATTACAAGTATTAGTGTTACTCTGCTGAGCAGGTTCCAGAACACCTATGTTGTGGATCTAAATTTCCTCAATTATTTCTGTTAGATATAAAATCTTTGATAGTCTTACGTATATATCTCTCTACTGTCACATTGGATATGCTTGCTGCCTATAGAAGGTAACTTCACATACTGCCAAAACATGACTTGGACAAAGCATGGTGCCCATGAAAACTTGCATACTTAGAGAATAGGCTACACAAAGGCAAATTCTTAAAAATGATAAGTTTAACAAATGTGCGAATAGAAAATATTTTGCCTCTAGCATTTTTAGACAATCAACAATTTTCATTTTGTCTTACTATGACTTGGTTTTTCCTTAAAAAATGTTATTTTTTTAATGGAAAAGTACTTTTTCCGTATCTCAGTATCCTATTTAATTATGGAATATTTTAAATAAGACTAGTAAACAAACTAGCCAAGAGAAACATTATTTGGACAAACATGATTGTGATTCATATTTAATGAAAGCCTTATATTAAGATGGTAAAATAAAATGCTTAATATATATGGGCAGAGGCTGCGAACACTTAAAATGGCATCTTGTGATAAAAAGGTCAACAATAACGTGCTTTATTCCTCTGATTTCAGTTATGTGCAGAGCGCCCTCAAGATTTTCAAGGCAGCAGAGGAAAGCAGATTGGACAGAGATGAAGAAAAAGCTTACATCCTATATATGAAATATGTGACTGTTTATAACTTTATTAAAAAGAGACCTGATTTTAAGCAGCAACAGGTATAAAAACTTTCCGACTTACCTCTTCTGCATTGGTAAAAGTATTAGAAGTACAGAGAATTACACTAATGCACATTCAAAGGACTACACTGGTATTAAGTAAACTGTCTCTCTTATGATGATATTTTTTCCTTCCTATTTTTGACAAGTCTATTATTAATTGCTTTACAGTTTACTTTTAATACACATATTGTCAGATCTGTGAATATTTTTTCAGGGAAAGGTGTTCCTGTCATCTTTCCCATTCAGACTTTTTTAGTGCAGTTACCTTGCCTAGCCTTTATTAGTGCTATAGAAGAATTTTACTTACAAACTCATGTTTGAGAGGAAAATATTTTGATTCAAAACAGTTACTTCTATTGGCATTAATATCATTATAATAGCAGTTCTGTGTACATTAGTGGCTCTTGATATGCACAGAGTAGGCATTATCAAGCTGTTATATTAACATGTGGGGTGATGCTTGTAATTTCAGGATTATTTTCATTCAATTCTTGGACCTACAAATTTAAAAAAGGCTATTGAAGAAGCTGAAAGACTCTCAGACAGCCTTAAACTCAGGTACGTGAAAACAGTTAATAGGTAAGATACTGTTCATTATACCTGATGCCTGTGTATATGTGCAATTGCAGGTGTTCATGCTATTTAGTAGTAAAGGATTGCACTTGAGTAGACCTTAGATACCCAAAACTCTTGAGTGCTTAAATTGTTTATCCTGTTATTAGGGATAATTTTTGTCATCACATACTCCAGTAACTTGTCACTGTATACATTGTCTCTTAATTCTTGTAACTATTATTTGTTGATATTGACTCCTATTTTTGTTTAATGACTAATACAAAGAAACACAAGATATAAACTATATGTACGCTAGACATGATTAAGAGCCATTTCCTCTTTACCCTTTTCATCATAAGGTCATCTGAAACCAAATATACTAGTGAACGTTCCTAATATTTACATATGTGAAAAAGTCCTCCTAGTGTGGATTTAGTTTACACTAATAAAACACATTTTCAATTCTTTAGCTACTTGCTACACCTTTTCTCTACCTCTGCTACATGCAGAAATGAATATGGAAATGCATGGTTTTGCCAGTATGTAACTGCTAAAGGGCTTTTGGGTAGCTCATTTACAACTGTCTTGTGCTACAAGGCAAAAAATTGTGTCGGTAAGGTAGAATCTATCTTTCTGTGATATTTAGTGCAGTATGTCTTGCTTTCAGGCTTATCTGCTTCTCGAATCCTTAGCGACTATTTTTCTCAGCCCTTTCTCACCCTTTTAACTCTTTCTCTTCAGTTAGGCACATTTTCCTTCCCACGTCTCCCCTGTCCAAGAGTTTTTGTGAAAGCAGACTTTGAACTGCTTAATCTGTAAAGTTAGTTTAGGTGAACAAGTAAGAGTGTAGTCACACATGTATGAAAAGAGATTTTTCCGAAGATATCTCGTGATACTACGCATAAAACAATCTTTAGGTTTTCCTTAGAGTTTTACAGTTCAATAGAGCTACAAATTCACTGTAAGAGTAAACACTGATGGTTATAGGAAACCAAAACTATTTAGAGATTTATTGTTAGTAACTTGTGGCTTTTTATGAAAGAAGTAGAGTTCTGAAAGTTGACACAATTAATAACTTTCAACTACTCTGGGCAAAATATATATATACTTAAAGGGAATACAACTGAAACATGACTCCTATGTAACCACATAAGTGGTTTCAGGGAAATTATTTGTATAATTTCTTCTCCAGGCATTAGGCCAGCAAATAGTTGAAATGTTAATTGTTAACTAAAAGTGAAGCTGCTGAAACATCATTTGTATAGGCGTGGGAATACCTACATGAAAGACCTATGTGCTTCAAAGGCATAAATGAGAAATTCGTGGGTAAATATTCCATATTGACCGAATTAAATTAAAATCTGAAGTATGCTTTAGTGCCATTAACTCCATATGAGAACAAAATGCTCTGTTCTAACTTATGATGCCTTTGCCAAATCAAGAAGCCTGTTTAAAAAATAAAATTACAGCTTGCAGCCTCCTTCCTATTAGTGGCGAATTAATGGAGTAGACTTTGAGGCAGAATTTGATTTAATGATGTAGTTTATTAACACAGTACTCTTGATATGAAATACAGCTGTATTATTGTTGTCATTTGAATCTTGATTAGGGAACATCTGATTAAAATGAGCAATTACTAATACAGTTCAGTATTCATCTTTGGTTCAGTCATCAAAATTGTTAGTTCAAAACTCTTTTATGGATCACTAGTAACCCTTAAGCTTCTCAGTTATATTAAATAGAATGCTATTTAACATATAGCGATGTAACTATACAAACCTGCAGTTGGTGATCTAAAAAGCTGTAGTTTGGAGGCCACCAGTTTACAATATTGTGATTGTCCTTACAATGACAGAAGACTGGGAGTTTAATTTTAAAGTCTTCATGATGACTTTATTTTAAAGGCTTTATGAAAAGGACAGGTGTATGCAAGACCTAGGTCCACCAGAGCTCTCTGTCTAGCATACGTGATTCTTGCAGTGACTTCACAGTAGCCCCAGCGTTTGAAACAAACAGCAGGGACACAGGTGAGGACATAACAGTATTGGAAAAATCAGCTTACATCCTGAGGGTGACTGGTCGCTACCATATAGGTAGTTCTGATCTGACTCCTCAGAAAAGGGAAATTTAGATAACTGAGCAAACTTATTCCTAACTGTTGTTACTTCTGTTGCAAAACCAAATTAAATACCTGGGATGATTGTTATAATATACTGAAGCTTACCCGTAAGTCACAAATACTTACTCTTTCCTCTGTGAAATGAAAGACCTGTTACATTTAGTGACACCATAGCTACGCATGACCCCAGATTTAGAGGGGGAAAGAAATTAGCCTCAAGAGAAGTAGCTATGAAGTAGGACCCAAAGCAGGATTTAAAAATAAGAAAACCAATCCAAGAGTAGGAGAATTACTATCATGTAGTCATGGAAGAAAATGGGGTTTGTTGGAAATACAAACTTTTTTTTTTAAACTTTAAATACTTTTTCCTCCTGAAGACTTGATGCTAATTATCCAAGGCTAGCCAATAATGCAATATTAAGGAAAAAAAGGTGCTTTTTTTCCCCCCCACCAATAGATATGAGGAAGCTGAAGTTCGGAAAAAACTTGAAGAGAGGGACAGACAAGAGCTGCAGAAAAAGCAAGAACCAAAAGATGATGGAAAGAGTTCAGCCAAAAACTCCTCAGAAAGTGCTGTGGATTCCAAAGGAAAGAGCCAAAGGGTAATTGAAGATGTTTACAAACTCTCTAATTCAGTCTAAATGTATAGTTTTAATCTAGCATTTGATCTTTACTAGTAGCTACTTCCAGTTCAGAATCATTTTTTAAAATGAACTTACACTCCCCATAACCCTTCTTTGACATTTCTTTGGAACATGTTGAATCCTACCAACCTTCAAGTCTTGCATAAGATAGTCTAGGTTTTTTTTGTAAAGCCAAATTCTATTTCATAATAGAGCTAGCTACCCAAGGTAATGGTAATAAGCTGATGTTATGGATAACATGTCTCCTCTTTAGGAGAGAACTAACTTTTCAGCACTAGTGTGGAAAGAAACTAATTTCTCTGCAAATGCTTTACGAATTTCATCTAGCAGATGATGCTGTCCTAGGTTGTATTACCTTTTTAACTGGTTTTGGTCTAGGTAGGGCAGCAACCTTAGTATCTTTTTAGTACGTCTGTCAACACATCTTTAGAAGCAGCTTCCTTTTTCTAGGTTTCTTTCTGTAGCCTACAGTCTGACCAATTTCCTTCAAGCTCTGTGTGAGTCAGTGTCTGTTGGCCACCTTTGTTCTGAGTATTAGGTACTAAACGAACTTTTTTTTTCCTTACAACACAGTTTAATGGTGAGAGGAAGCATTCGCTGGAAAGAAAGGATCAATCTGACAGTCTGAGTGGTAAGAGATGCAATGTTCACACAGATGTGAAAAGGATCTCCATATACCTATGCACCTATCACTTAAGCAGTTGCAGTTCTTTTAAGGAGTTATTTCACAGAGTATTTTGATGAAATTTTAGTACCCTGTATTTCAGTACAGCAACTTAGTAATTAAGTAAGCTCTGTATTGCAGCCTTCGTCACTTCTCTTGAACTTAGAAAGCCGTACTTAGTTTTTCAACAGTTTAATAACTAAAGCTGAACTAGCCCTAGAGTGGTCAAAGTAGAAAGAAAAATGTCTCCTCAACTGATAAGAAAAAAACCTAGGCAAGGCTGAAATGCATCAGCTTTCTCAGTTAAATAAGAATTTTTTCCTTTCCCCTCCCAACCTTCTGGGTTTTGTTCCTGTAATAAATATGTGAAAATGTTCTCTAGAGCTTAACTGAAGAGGAACATCTGCAGTATGTAGTTTACAAATGCTTGCCTATATAGCTTGATATAAATGAGACCACAAAAAAGTTAAACTAGTTTATCACTGAAGTGTTCAGTATTGTCTAATTCAGCAGATCAGGTGCTAATCACTACGGTAGTAGGAGCAAAAGGACCAATACGTTTATTTTATAGCATCTCACCTCCATGACTTTGTGGGAGTTTTCTGTTCTGTTTCATCTGTTTGCAGTCTTGATTGCACCAGTCAGATGTGATCATAGTTATCTCCATTTATAATGTAGCTTTTTACATCTAATAGCTTCTGTATTTCAAGGAGTCATCACAGCTGAGAAACTGTTTGCAATGATGTCAGACAAAAATATTGAATTGATTATAATGGATGCTCGAAGATTGAAGGATTATCAGGAATCCTGTATTCCGAGATCTATCAGTGTTCCAGAAGAAGCTATCAGTCCTGGGTATGAAATAAACTTAAATGATAGTGAAATATTTAATTTTATAAATTTATAAATTAACTGAAAAAAGATCTTTTAAAGCTTGTACACTTAGTTTCAGAATCCTTGATATATACAAGTGGGTGAGACTTATCTGGACAGCTCTGTTCTTGCATGTACTGACTTCAAGCCAGAGCATACTTATTTTATCCAAGCACATAAACATAATATGGATTATATAATGTTGGACAAAATGTTACTTGTAAATTTGTCCTTAAATGCATATTTATACATTTCAGAGTTACTACAAACTGGATTGAAGCTAGACTCCCAGAGGATTCTAGAGATCCATGGAAGAGGAGGGGACACTTTGATTACGTTGTACTGCTAGACTGGTCTAGTTCTGCCGAAGACTTAAAGCTAGGAACAACTCTTCAGAGCCTGAAAGATGCACTTTTTAAGGTTGGCAAATTTTGTGTTTTATATTAATTCATCTCAATAAATAAGAAGGTCTTAAAGCACCTATAATTACAAAGTATGTGGAAGACTTAATGACACTTTAGGCAAACATCTTGGTTCAGTTTTCTGCTTATTTTGATAAGCAGAAGTGTGGTCTGAAGTCTCAGATTCCCATGCTTTGGCTCTAGTAGAGGACAGTATAATTTATTAAATAGGTAAACAGCAGAATGATTCAACTCCCCTCCTCAACAGCTAGCTCATAAACTTTAGAGTTCTTGGTTGACAGTGTTAATTGGGAGAGTACTTAGTTCTGTTTGCCAGAAACATTGTCACTCTCTTTTCTGGGTTGGCAACAGTAATTCCTTATTCATAGGCACTGGCTGGCCACCTGCATAGGCAGGCTGAAGAAGCCTAGCCTCTTTGCAGTCCTATCAGCCAGGCACTTTATAGAATGGAATAGTTTTATCAAAGGAGATCCCAGAAATATTTTGAACATGGTTAACTTTTGTGTATTATTGAAAATAACTTTTAGAGAAACATTAATTTAAATTTGAGCTTCATCAGTGGAAGGAGTCCATAGACTGAGCATGAAGCAGACACTCAACATTTTCAAGTCAGAACTCTGGCTATGTTGTCCCTACCCTTTATATAGGTGGCTCTTGTGAAAGACTGCACATCTTTCTGTTACCTAAGCATTCAAGACTGGGGTTCAGAGGTGGTTCAGGCAGTTTTCTGTATTTATTGCTTTACAGAATATTCTCTGAACCTCTGTGCCTTGCTCATGTTCTAATACTGAGGACCTCAGCATGAGGCCAGTCTGGAGCCTGAACTCATAAGGGTTTTTCAGAAAGTTAACATTATGCTTTCTAAAGCCAATACCCCTAATCACTCAGTAAACTTATCTGATAAGAAACTGAAGCAAATATTACAATAAAAATATTTTTCTGCATGAAGGATTGTTACCTGAAGTAGCAGTAAGTGGTTCTTTGTGTATTGGAAATATTCAGACCCTGTTGTAGGTAGAGCTAGGAACCTCACTGTCGGGCATTGTCCAAACACAAAGAGGATCCCTGTTCCCCAGCTTGTTTAATTCCTATTGAAAAATCTCAGAAATAACCTGTCTCAACATAATGACTAGACACAGAAAATTGTAAGATGTTAAAGTTTCTTCTCTGTTTTTAAATAATGTCATTTCAAAATTTTTTCTTATAGTGGGAAAGCAAAACTATACTGCAGAATGAACCTTTAGTTCTAGAAGGAGGTTATGAAAACTGGCTCCTTTGTTTTCCCCAGTACACAACAAATGCTAAAGTAACTCCACCTCAGCATAGCAGGAGTGAAGCTGTGACTGTTTCCTGTAAGTATAAAGGATGACACCCCCCCTCCTCCTCCTGAAGTGTTTATAATTACTGGATGTGTCTTTATTCAAATATGTTTGGGATGGCCTTGTTCTGGGCTAGATCTTGTATCTAAACGTTGGGGTCTGGTGGAACATGAGGGTTATTTTGCTTTTGCGTTTTTAAGAACTCTCTCATGCTTAACTCCTCTCCCCTCCTCTCCTAAAGTGGATTTTACATATCCATCTCTGGAAGAGCCAGCTCCTCTTCCACCTGTTGTTGCTATAAAGCCATCTCCAGCACAAGTGATTGAGAATGAAGAAACAGGAGATAATTTGGAAGAGAGACTAAAATCACTGAACAGACCAAATGTACAGGATGCTGCTGTTCCAAAATCTGACAGTTCAGTTGTAGTTAATCCAGTATCAATTACAAGAAGTATCCCTGAGGTAAGATGTATTTCTTTTTTTTCCAGAGTTAGTATATGGTTCATCTACTAAAGACCCACCACAGACAGAAGCCTAAATCCACAAAGAAACATACTCAGTATTTGTTTAAGGCTTGTATGCAAATATATTGGTACAGAGACTACTGGTGGTCTGTGAAATAATCTACAGAACTTTACAAAGCTGGATATACTTAACATAATTGCAAAGCTTTTCATTAATATTTGATTTGAGCATCTGAGATAATGAAGGTCAGCAATTGATCATTCATTCAGAAAGTCTATAAGCAAACTCTTCCACTCAAAACATACATATGATAAAATATAGGGAAGGCAGTTGGGCCATGGCTTACCTTGGCTATTCCAAATGACTGTATCTTCTTTCAAATAATAAAAGATTTAGGTGGCTCATCATTCTTGGCATAGTAGTGAGAGTCTAAGGATTTGTTTCGTCCTTTCATGGGGATAAAACTTTCTAAAGACACCTTTTGTAGAGTCCTTGCACTGAAATAATGTTTTCCTTCAGAGACAATGCTAAAGTCAAAATCTTCACTTTCACCCTTCTGGATACTGCCTTTAACACAGATTTCAGCCAAGGGACCCTAGACTAATAAAACCCCACCCCAAAACCAAATGCTATTTCTGTTCTTCCCTGAACTAGACTAGCTTTTATTTCTCCAGAACTTCCACTGCAGCATCAAAACCAACTTGCTCTCCTAGGTCTGAGCATAAGCCATTCTTAAATACCTCTCCTCATCAGACAGATCTGCCTTAATCACATGCTCTGTCACATGATTGAGAGAGCCAAGCCCAGATGACACTGCCTGATTGCCCTAAAATATTCACCTTTGAAAGCTTGAAAATCAAGAGTTGTAGTAATCAGTGCTTAATGTTGTCCTTATGGTTCTGTAGGGCTTGTTGATTCTTATCTCACATCTGTAAGTTAAGTGAATACCTACTTTCACTAACAAGCAATTTGAATTATCAAATTTAATTTAATAAAATTGAAAGTTCATTATCTCTCTGGCAGAAGTCAACTTTATATCATCTTTATTCTCTTACAAATCTCATTTAGAAAAGGCTTAGCTAACAGAGCAGTAACAGCTGTAGTGAATTGATGTTCTACACTTTGTGTTACAGGTTGATCGTACTAAAAAGCCTTTGCTAAAAATGCCTGATGATAACAGACCAAAATCTGAAAGTACAGTCAGTGACAGCCAGCCTGTTGAGAATGGACGAATAATTCCAGACCGGTCTACAAAACCATTACATGATGCAAAGAGCATTCTGACAGAAGAAGAAAAAAGTCGTGTACATGCAGAAACTGCTGCTCTGTTAGAGAAAAACAGACGGGAAAAGGAACTTCGTGAGAGGCAACAAGAAGAACAGAAAGAGAGACTTAAGCGAGAAAAAGAAGAACAAGAACAAAAAGCAAAAGAAGAACAGAAAGAAAAGGAACACAAAGAAAAGCTACAGCAATCTAAAGAGGACAGAGAACAGAAGGAGAGTGATGAACAAATAAAAAAAGAACAGGAGGAAAAGGAACAAGAAAGAGCACGCAAAGAAGCAATAGAAGCAAAAAAGCAAAATAAAAATGAACTAGAAAGCATTGGTGCAAAAAGGATTGAGATTGACAAAATATCTATGGAAGAAAGAGAAAAGGGAACTCGAACACCAGAAATGCAGAGACGGGCACTGGTTGATACATCTCAGACCTTTGTGACTGTTTCAGGCAAGGTTAGTGAAAAGAGAAAATCATCAACAAATGCGGAGTAATTATTCAGGATGATTTGTGAGTGCATACTCTAGTATCACTCTAGAGATTTTAAATACATCCTTGGATTTTTATTTAGGCCATTTTTACATAAATGTAGAGGAGAAACTTAAAACTAAGACATAAATGGTTAGATTTAAAAATTTTTTTTTCAAGACAGCCTCGATTTTTGCTTGTAGGTGGGCAGCAAGGAATCCCCATAGGATAATGGACCTAGAAGGGATGGTTTGTAGGCTGCAATCCTGTTTCAAAAAGAGAGACATGGTGACATTTTATCTCTTGTACCAGCCCAGTACTGTATGTTATACTGTTGTAACACATCCTAGGGACAGAATTAAGTATCATAACAAACTCTTTAGTGCCCCCAGCTGCATAAACACTGATATAACAGGATTTTGTTGACTGGCATAGGAAGCAAAGCAATAACCTGCTGTAGTATTTTTTGCTGAGAACAGTCCAGTTTCAAGTCTTGGGGGATATCACAGTTCCATCCTTCCTCAGATTCTTGAAAAAAATGGGAAAATTTGTGAGAGCGTAAAATTCATCTCATCATGAAACAAGAGCCCTTTGTGAAGCTGAGTTAATAACAGATGTCTTTAAAACCATTACTCAAAAACATGCATTAGGATATTTTTCTCTCCCTTTTCAACTGCAGTTGTTAGTTGACCAAACTTCAGTTCTTATGCAGGTGCACAAGGAAGCCAAAGTAAATCTTCCTGGGCAACCTTAGCACAGTCATTCTTGAGGTTTTGTTTGACTGACAGAGCAACTTCATGTAATCCCAGAATGACTGCCCAGGATAAAATAAATTCATAATGTTGGCTTCACAGTTTGCCTTTTTCACGGAGAGGCTTTGTCACAGTGAGAAGTAAAAGGGGAAAAAGTCTTTCATTTAAAAACAAACTGTAAACCCCACAGCTTTTAGGAGGAGGAAGTAGTGTAGGTGGAACTTCTGCACTTTATTTCTGAGCTTTTGAAACTACATAACAGACTGTATTATGTAATACAACATTCAGCTAGAAAGGCTATTCCAGCGAATTGCCTGTAGTATCGACCAGGAAGAGTAAACATGATGTGTAGATACCTGACTTTTGTGGTACGTGCATTTAACAACCAAAACCGAAAATATAATTCTTCCCTATTTTGCTTTATCAGCATTCTTTACTGACATTCCAGATGAAAATTGAAAGCCTTCTCTCAAAATCTTTTACAGCAAACTGGGGTTAAAGGACAACCAGACAGTGGAGCTCAAAAGCCAGGACCCCTTAGAGAGGATTCTGAACAAGATACTGAAACACTTAAAGTAAATACAATGTGTTGTGTGTAGCCAAAACTAATCAAGTGCAGATGCTTTATGATTATTATGTTAAATTCCACCTCATTTCAATTTTTAAAGTCATCATCTTAAGAAAAGACTATGCCATGTTTACAGCTGTTTGTTTGCTTTTTTTCTTTTGTCATATTCATCTGAAAAAATATTTGAAATTGTCACTAAAAATCTTCATATGTTTCTGATGGCATTAACAAGCATTCCACACTTGTTAGTCATCTCACACATAGTCCTTTGCATAACGCTTTGAAAGGGAGAAAAGATCATCCGTATGTGTTCAACAGAAGTACATGTTCCTAAAAAAGTAGCTTCTTTAGGGAGGAAATTGAGTATTGAGACTTTGTGAGACTGAAGTTTCCTTTTTTTCTGGAGCATGTCTACAAATGGGTTTTGTTTAGATTGAGTGAAACAAAATAGTAGTACTATATTACCATTACAATAAATTGTATTTCCAGCTATAATCAAGGATTTCTTATTGAACTGTTTTGCATTAAATCATGTAACTATATAGGGAAAGTCACAGGTAGCTTGCTGCTCTGCATAAGTAACTGTACGTGCCTTACATGTCCGTTTATTTATTAGTCTCAGCGGGAGCCGTTAATGAGAGCGCGAAGTGAAGAAATGGGAAGGATAATACCAGGACTGCCTGCAGGTTGGGCAAAGGTAACTTTCTATTCTGATGTTACAATCAAGTTGCAGTCTTGTAATACATTTCAATTGTGACTTATTTCTAAGTTGGATAATTTGCTATTTTTGGAGGGGGGTTTTTGCCCCCTTCAACTTCCACACAGTTATTTTCTGAACTTTAAAATTATTTGTAATGAAACTAAGAGAGCTCATCTGCTGTTTCTGGTACTAAGCAGTTGCTGTTTAATATGCATTTTGGTGAAAGTGGTGCCTTCCGGTAACTTTAAGCCATTAAGTATTGAGGCCAGTCATGACTGCTGACATCTCAATGTTTGACAAACTCATGCACTGTTCTTACAGTAGTTTAAAAATAGGTAAGTAAGTTCATGATGGATTTTTACTTGGTTTTAAAACAATGTGTTTTTTTTCTCCAAGTTTCTGGATCCAATCACTGGAACCTTTCGTTACTATCACTCGCCAACAAATACTGTTCATATGTATCCACCAGAAATGGCTCCTTCATCCACTCCTCCATCAACCCCTCCAACTCATAAACCCAAGCCACAGGTGACTGTTGAACGAGAAAGAGAACACTCCAAACTGAAGCGCTCCTACTCTTCCCCAGATATAACCCAAGCCATTCAGGAGGAAGAGAAGAAAAGAATTCCTGTAACTCCTGCAGTGAATCGTGACAATAAGTATGTTTGACAAGTTATACCACAACTCATGCAATAGAATAGCATATAGGACTTTCTTTGTGTTTAACCAACTGATTAATATTTTCTAAGTAGATTTGAAAAGATGGAAGAGCGATAGACTTAAATTTCATTGCCACAGGTTCAATGTATAGGGCAGTTATCTTTTGAGAATTAATGTAATTGTTATGTATTAACATGAATTTCAGAGGTCATGGTGTAACTGGACAATAGTTGCTTTTTAAGTGGTGGTATTTGTGTTAACATTAAATGCCAGTCTTCTGACAGGCTGTGATACATGGAGTTTTCAGTTTTTAAACTAGGTTAAAGCAACAGCTAATTCTTCCTCTGTGAATTTAAAGAAAACAACAACTACTGATGCAGCCTATAACTCAGCCTCATTATAGACCAGTGTACGTGGATTTCTCACTACTGCATTGACTGGCTTTGAATACCTTAAGCAATGGCATTTGGAGACATCCTGTGCCAGAATATTTCAGTCCTTGCGAGGGAGGGCGGTTCTGCTGGCTTACGTGCGGAGCCTTGTCAAGTCTGAGACTCCTAAAACGTAATTTCTTCCTTACAGACCAGTCTGTTACACTAAAGCAGAAATTTCAAGACTCTCTGCATCACAAATTCGGAATCTTAATCCTGTGTTTGGGGGATCGGGACCAGCTCTCACAGGACTTCGTAATCTAGGGAACACTTGCTATATGAATTCCATATTACAGTGTCTGTGCAATGCACCTCACCTGGCTGATTATTTTAACAGAAACTTGTATCAAGATGACATTAACAGGTAACAATCTCTTACTCTTATCCTTTAATTTATAATTGAAAGAAAAACATCTGCCTTTACAATTGTTAATTTAAAAAAAAAACCACTTAGTGTGTGTTTTTTGTAGGAGACAAATGCTAACTTCTAAGTGTCTTGACATTTTCAAAATTCGTGTGACAAAATAGGTTTTACTGGACAGTCTTAACTAAATTGTGGTTACCACATTCATAAATATCAGTGTACTAGAGTCTTCTAAAACCAGAGTATTTAAATAGCAGTTTACAAAACGAGCTGGAAACAGCTGTGCCTTCTATCAGCCCAGTCTTGAATATGGAACCAAATTACAGTGCCAAAGTAGACAAAAATTTTAACTCGGTCTAACAGCCAGTTTTTCTTTGGTCTAAAGAAATTACTTTGAAATTGGGATAATGTCTTGAATTAATAAAAATAATATTTTTTTTAAAAGTTATTTGAAAGGCTTACTATTTTTTTTGTCTGTTTAATTGTATAGATCAAATTTCCTGGGGCATAAAGGTGAAGTGGCTGAAGAGTTTGGTGTGATAATGAAAGCTTTATGGACAGGACAGTATAAATATATCAGTCCAAAAGACTTTAAAATTACAATTGGGAAGATTAATGACCAATTTGCAGGATATAGCCAGCAGGACTCTCAAGAATTGCTTCTCTTTCTAATGGATGGCTTGCATGAAGACCTAAATAAAGTAAGCAATACACTTGTAAGAAGTTTTACATCTGTCAGATGATCAAGAGAAATAAATTTTAAAAAGACCCTCTTATTTCATAAGAATTATGTCACTGGAACCTTGTATAGAAGGAAATGCGAGTATTCAGAATTAAAGTAGGAATTTAGTTTGAAACAGTGTAAGGTACTGAAAGGAGTAATGGAAGAAGCCTAACTAGATAAGAAATGGATGGCTACACTGTCACGTTTAAATATTCTTTGCAAATATTCAATAGCATGCTTGCCGACAGATGAGACTTCCTATTTTTATATATGTTAATCTATGGCTATGGTATTTAAACTTCTGTTATCCAGGCTGACAACAGGAAAAGATACAAGGAAGAAAACAATGATCATCTTGATGACTTCAGAGCAGCAGAACTAGCCTGGCACAAACACAAACAGCTAAATGAATCCATTATTGTGGCACTCTTTCAAGGCCAGTTCAAATCTACAGTGCAGTGTCTTACATGTCACAAGAAGTCCCGCACCTTTGAGGCTTTCATGTATTTGTCATTACCGCTTGCATCCACTAGTAAATGTACACTGCAGGTATGGTGGCACTATAGGGAAATGGTTCTTGAAGTAAAAATGTTTCTCTGTGACTTCAATATGATGTTGCTTCTGCTCAGCCTCTTGTTGAAGCGGTTGGTTGATGTTCCAGCTTAATTTGTACTAACCTGAAACATGAACAGATCTGAGTCTTCATTATTTTTTAATTCTTCTCAAGTTTTAAGGAAATGACCTATTTTTTTTTTTAATGTTTTAAAATACACGCAGGATTGAAATATCGAGGCTGCAGTAGCAGAAGACATGTATAGTATTTGCTTTTGTGGGTCACAGTATAAATATTTTGTGTTTTTAAACAAAATATTGTAGGTGTATTTTGAAGGACTTGCAGCTAATTAAGATATGCAGTAAAATTTACTTCCACACATGGATTTAACTCACTTTTGTTAATTTTTGTGAAACATAGCATGCGAATAATTGATGCAGGTTAACAACCAAAGAGGAAACAAACATTTTTTGCTACGCTTTGATAAACAGCTACCCTTCACAATCTGTGTTTGTATTTTGTTTTAGGAATGCCTTAGATTATTCTCCAAAGAGGAAAAGCTCACTGATAACAATAGGTTTTACTGTAGCCATTGCAAAACTCGAAGGGATTCTTTGAAAAAAATAGAAATTTGGAAATTACCACCTGTTCTTCTTGTGCATTTGAAACGGTAAGAGAAACAGGGATTGGTGAAAATCAATTAGGATGAAGTGATCAGGCTTTGATGGGGATTGATTGTTCCAGTGCAATAGCTAACCATTTTTAATTAGGGTTCTGGATGTATTTCCAGGTGTAATGGTGAAAGAATTTTCATCTGATGCCTCTCTTATTAGGCTGTAGTTCACAAAGCACTTTTTTACAAGTAATGTCTCTTCATTTGTGCTAAGAAACACATGTGCGAGCATTAACAGAATTGGGGGTCAAATGCTTTAGTTGAGATCGTGTCCTGGTTAAAACTGGGAAAACAAACATACTTAGTATTCTTAAATTCTTGTATTCTTGTGAACAACCTGTAACTTTTAATGATGCTTTTTAATCCTCTAGATTTTCCTATGATGGAAGATGGAAACAAAAGCTTCAAACTTCTGTAGATTTCCCATTGGAAACTCTTGACCTTTCACAGTATGTTATTGGTCCAAAGAATAACTTGAAGAGATACAATCTGTTTTCAGTATCAGTAAGTAACCATGTCACATCTCAAAGTTCAGCTGGTCTTTATGCCAAGACTTGGGTTTAGCCTGCGTGCTTCATCTAGATTTCCAGGCTGCCTACCTGTTGCAGATTAAGTTGTATTCTAAAAAGAATGACTGGAGTTTAGTAAAAATCTCACATTCTGCTTTATTTCCCTAATCAGGGAAGAAATGGCAGCTTCCAAGGCCATTAATTCTTTTCATATGTTTACAGAATCATTATGGCGGGTTGGATGGAGGACACTACACAGCCTACTGCAAAAATGCTTCAAAACAACGCTGGTTTAAGTTTGATGACCATGAAGTATCTGAGATCTCAGCATCATCTGTGAAATCTTCAGCTGCGTATATTCTCTTTTACACTTCTTATGAACAGCGAGCAGTGGACGTGGCCACGTAAAGTAGTGTGGGTTAAGAAAACTGGTTTTCTTTTTATAAGAGCAAAGTAGGTATGGGAACGCATAGAAATATGCAAAACTATGACAAACATAGTCACGTACAGATATGGGGATGATTGCAGCAGCTTTTCTGCAAAGAAGCTCTTTCTGGTCAGTACTAGTGCTTAAAAATCCGAAGACTGATTAATAATGCTTGTGGTAATACTGCCATCTGTGAAACCATTTAAAAAGCATACTTGCATTACCATTTACTTCAAAAACAACTATATTTTTAGTCTGCTCCAAAATTAAATTCTAGCTTAGTCATCTGAAATCTATTAACAAGTAGTTTAAAATGTCTTAAAATCCCAAGGCATATCTTGATTTTTTTTTTTTTTTTTCTTTCACTGTTACGGCCTTTTCACATTTCTAACCTTAAGCTTGATTCTACTGTGAATACTCTAGAATGATGTAAACAGTTAGGAATGTAAGTGTACATATTGATTGCATACTTGCACATCAGAACTATGTATATAATAAAATGTTGTCCTTTTTGTGAGAATCTCTAAAACTCAGAGGATTGCATTTATTTGCCAGCTCTAAGTAATTGCAACACTACTTAATAAAAAAGCAGAGCTGTATTTTTTTTCTGTTAGCTTTTGTCAATATTTGTGCACTTCAGAATTATTCTAAACAAACAAGACTTTCCTTTTTAATTTTTTAATATAAATTTTCATGTACACATGCATTAAAAACCTTAATGAAGAAATGATTTAAAAATATATCCTGTTAAATGTATGTTTGGGTTTGGTGTTTTCATTCTCAACATTGTGTAATGGTCAGGATTCTACATAATGACAGTCTGAATCATATTCACACAGTTTAAAGGTTCTTCAGATGAAAAAAATACTGCTTTGTATAGAAATGATTCACTTAGAAACTTCTGTGGTTGCATCTTGTGCCTTTCCCTGCTCTGGATTTGAGTTAGTTTTCCCTCTCCAATTGGGTTGGCATTCAGAAATCGTAAATCCTGCATTCTGTGCTTTTATCTGTCTATGTGCGTGCATCTTGCTGATGGGATTAAGACCAGGACTGATTGTTTTCCAGAAGCTTACAAGCTGCCAACAAATTTGCAGCACTAGAGGGACAAAAATGCCAGTACTAGAATAATGTCTTTTTCTTTCTGTTATATTAATGGTCACTTCATCATCCCCTGCTCTCTTCTGAAACACATACCCTCAGTGATCTGGTCATTTGCTTTCACCTTTGTATCCTACTGTCAAGTTCTGAAAGGCAGCTTAAACAACATCATATATTTAACCAGCAGAGGAGCAGGCAGTTTCAGGTCTGTGCAGCTGTGTGCTCGGCATTTGGTTTTTTTGAGGGCTGTAGGAGGTTTGTCACGGAGAACAACCATTAGACCTTATACAAACGGAGCAGATGCATGTTCCTTAATACGCTTGGAAGCTGTAACTTCTCTCTAGAAATTAGTTCCTGAAAGACCAGAACAGATGATCAGTAATGCAGATGCTCTAGTTTATTGATGAAACAGGACTTGGCTGATGCTGCCTATGAATTCTAATTGCTGGCCTACTCACTGTTCATTTTCCATGGCTAGCAAATTTTTAATGGGTCCAGAGAAGGCCTTGACAGGCGTAGAATAGGAGATAAGCTCTGTCAGTCTGCACGGAGGAATTTGGGATCTCGGTGATCTGTGCATCATCAAAGCTGTACCAGGTTTTGGTGACTGAGTGCTTGCAGAACGCCGTGTAGTGGCCATCATCCAGAAAACCAGAGTGGTTCTGTAAGGAACACCACAGTCTTAAAACAGAGGGTTTGCTCTTTCTTACAGGCAAAGCTTGGCTTTGGCAATCGGTTTTTGTTTGCACTTGGAAAAGATGGGAGAGAAGATTCTATACCCCTTTGGCTTACAGTGAGGAATATTAATTCAAATAAATGCTTTAAAACAGAGCAGATGATAGATGATGATTATGCTTTTCCATTTGCAATATTAAATTTGCAACCCAGCTATTAGCTATGATATGGGTCACTATATGCAAACCACACTTGCAGTGAGTGCTGGAAAAAGAGCCCGTTTAGTCCTTATTTATAGACGGAGCCACGCAGATCAGCGTGTGAGTGTATGCTGGAGAGGCTCCAGCCAGGTATTATGTGCCAGGAGTGTGTGCTCTTTAAAGTGGGGGGGGGGGGGAGGAGAGAGACATGGTAACTTCTCCTTTGGTTACATACTGGTACTGGGTTCCATCTATAGCAGGTTAAAAAAAAGTATGAAAAACACATACATAAAATATAAATCATACATCTAAAGTGCAAACTAACACTGGCTTCATCTGCTCCATGAGGCAGGGCATTACAAGTACAAACAGGGAAGGGAAGGCTCACCACAACAGCACACAGGCTGTATGTGTCCTGGCAGCAAAGGGGGGAACTGTAAGGAGAGAGATCCAGGCTGCTGAGGGGATAGCAGATGTCAGTTGAGAGTTTCCTTTTGTGTTTGCCTTGCCATTCAAACCTGAAACAAAATTTTGAGCTATTTTTAATAACACTAAACTTTTCTTGTATTGTGCTGGTTGCTTAACTGACTTTCCTAGGGGAAGGGAAAAACAACCACTGACTACCCCGCATTTTTTTGAAATAGATCTGTATTACTATTGAGTACTACTGCAAACTGACAGAAAAGACACTAAGCCCATAAGAGATGCCCAGCAAGAAAAGCAAAGATCTTGATCCTGATCCTTCCGTCTATTAGAAATGTCAGAAGTCAAATCTCTGCGTCACTGTGTCCCAAATCTTTTGGACTGCACTGTTGTCAGCCCTTTTGTGCCAGGCACCATCCCTCTTCCCTCTGTAACTTTTAGTACCACACAGTGCTTTTCAACTGTTACGAAGTGGCCAAGGGCTGTAGCTGGGGACCACAAGTTCATTTGAGTGTGTCAAGGAAAGCAGGTGCTGAATGGGAAATTAAATAATAACTTTGCATAATGTAGTTCTGGGAAGCCAAATCGTCCCAGAGTAATTTTCTGTATAGATGGGAAGCTGTTAGGAATAAATTTAGCATCTGGCCATGCGTGGCTAGTGAAGGCTGCTAGTCAGGAGCTCTTGCACTGATGCACTGCTTGGCTTAGTAGACCCAGCTGCTTAGGCCTGATGAGTTAAGGGATTAACAAAATTCCAGTGTCTCAGCTGCAATAATGACACGCAAAACACCCCGTTTCAGTCCTGCACTGAGAACCCAAGTCACAAGCTCTCCCACTTGGCACAGGAACTTCTGCTCACAGGGACGTCTGATCATACGAATTGCTGTACTAATCTGTAGTCAATCACTCCTCGGTGGAGTTTTTCTTCCCTTTGGAGAAGAGATCCCAAATGTAGTGAGTGAAATTTGGTGGGCCAGGTACAGAGTAAGGCAAAACAGACTGTCTGAGATTTCAGGAATGCAGCTTGCATGTTTGCCAGGTCTATTTCTGTAACTACCCATTTAGCTTCCAGGTATCAAAAATGCTAAACCCCCCCATGGGCAGTGATTTTTTTTCCTTTTATGCAAGTGACTGTCCTTCACGTCTCACAAATCCCACAAAATGGCCATGTCCTACCCCACATAGACTGTACCTCTTTAGGTGAAAAATAATGATCTGCGGTGCCTTGGTTATGGTGCACTTTACTGCAGCATCTTGTTTGGTTCCACACCAGGAACAGTGGATTTGGTTGTTCCAAGTCAGCGTGTCTTGCTGAAAGAAGCATTTGAGACAGTCCTGTCAAAGACAATAAAAATAATTTGATCAAACAAATCTCCACCCCTGAAGATCCTAAGCAAGGTAAGAGAAGGGTTTGCCATATTTTGGAGCTGTCTTCCCAATTGAAGCATGACGTCGCAATGCTGACATTACAAATACGCTTGGAACAGAAAGCAGCCAATGTTGGCTTCCTTTTTCTCTCAAAAAAATGAGGAAATACTTTGATGAGTGCAAGAACCCTCACGGTTGCTGTTGAACAATCTTAATCTCCTTCATCACACGGCAACTCAGGAGCGTTGATCCCATAACCTTACCAGCCTCTGCGGTCAGAGACCAGTAGAGAAACTCTCCTTCTCTTAGGACCAGTTCAAAGACCGTCCATTAGTGCCCAGGGAACCAAAGCAACTAAAAACCTGCATCTTTTTAGTAACACCTGTTAGTCTAAGCCACCTATTCCCATATGAAACAGAAACCAGGAGGAATGTGTCGGAAGCCATACCTGCAGAGAGCATGGTCTCTTGGAAGGGATGGGCAGGGAAAGAACGGTGAAGCTCTCAGGTCTATCGGTGGTGGTCTTGCACTCCAGACACGTGATACCGTACCTGAGTTGTCCCTCAAATAACTGTGTGATAATAGATGTTTCACTGACACTCTCTCTGCTTGCTTTTGCGTCAGTTACACATCTTGTGCTTGACTATAAAGAAGAAGAAGAAAAAAAACTAACAAAGCATAGGTAACTGACTGTTTCAGAAGTGCCTTCACTGGGTTTTAATGGTCGCTGCCCACTGCCTGCATAAGCTAGTCGTTAGTCTTGTCACAGAAATTGGTGCTAAAATGCTGCTACTTTACTTGATGTTTCATACGTGCAGAGTAACCTCAATTCTTTTTCTGAGAGAAATTAAACAAAAATGTAATATTCTGGACATTAGATGGGAGTGATTTAATTGCTAGACATGAAGCTTTCAGGCAGATGAAAAAGGGGAAGAATGTACAGCATGGAAGGAGCAAGGAGAGGAAGAGGTGAGGATAATGGAGCTACAGACAGCATTATCATTTAGCTGCGGGCTGCAATCCAGTGAAGCATTAGACAAGAAGCAAATTAATTATTGCATGTATGCGGGTATGAAACAAAGGAAGAAAATGACCGTTTTTAGCAGCCACATCATGGCTTTGGAAGAGGAGGGTAAGCAATTATTACATGGAATGCTAAATTGCAAAATGTAAAGAGGAAAGAGCTAGAGGCGCCAAAACATCACAGCTGGGCTCTTACCTTCTTGAGAGCCTCATGGAGCTCATTCAGCATGCAGATCAGAAACTCCTGTGCGTCCTGCTGAGTCCTCCTGCTAAAAGTTGGGTACCGCTTCTCTAGCACTGAATGAAAACCCTCCGGGGAAACACAGTTGAACTCTCCAAGCCACATATCGGACATCAAACAGCCAAAGGCAGTCACAGACTCGCTAATGTCCCTTGGAAAAAAATAAACACAGATTTCAGGCAAAGTATGAAAAGATGGTGGCTCTACCTTCAAATGGGAGCGTAATACATAAACTTAAAAAACGTATGTGGGTACTGTACAGCTCTGGCAGCCTCTCATTTGGTTTGAGGGACTCTGCAGATACTAGAAAGGAGTAGGAATCACCAGAGAGACAGCAATGACAGTAACTGGTATTCCCATCAAAATGACAAAGTATAATGCTTGAGTTACCAGCAAGGAAATGACTCAGGGTGTCAGAGGAAGGAGAAGGAAACCAGCTTGTGGCCAATTTGACTTTAAGTGCCTGGTGGGGAGCTGGTAGGTGGCTGCCTCGGACACTCTGCTGGCAACATGTATCCTTTGGAAGGAGAATGGCAGTACCATGCAGAAAAATATAAGTAGCGTGAATAAATCAACTTACTTCTGTAGGGCTGCTTTGTACTTTCCCGAGAGGAAATACTCCACGAGCGGTGGCACACTGCAGAGGCACTGCAAAATCGCGTTCATGTAGCATGTGTTGCCCAGATTCCTCAGGCCGGTGAGCCCTGGACAGTGGCTGTTCATGTCCTCCATCAGTTCCTTGCAGGAATACTTCACGCGTTCCAAGCAAATGGAGTCATACTTCTACCTACTAGGAAAAAAACCCACAACAATGGGAATCTAAAATGTTGTGGTGCTTTTTGTGCTATGTTTTTCAGAAAGCGGCACTGTCTTGAGGAGACGTTTCCTGCTGTTTCAGGATTTTCGTTATAAGTCATGTTCCTATTTACTTTTATCAAGCTAATACAGTGCTAAAGACTTTCTCCCACACTAAGTTCTTCCCAATATGGTGAGATATATCATTAAAAGATATTATTTAAATACTTGGGGGTTTAGAGTTATTCCTAAAATTCCACTGAGTCTTTGACTCCATACACAATTACTCAAAAACTATGACCGGCTGCAAATAGCTATCCTAAGCATTTCTCCCTACAGAATGTATATCATTATTTCCTCAGTGCTCTCCAGGTGCTACTATAAACAGATGGCTCTTTAGTCTTTTTTCATAAAATGTTACTTAATTCAACATTAAGACAATTTTAGTAAGTTTGTTTTCTTGCTGCACGAGTCTGTCCTGGACCAGCCTGTCCCCATCCCCAGTTAGGCAGAAGAGAGGTCTGAACACAGACCCTGCACAACTCAGATCTCCTCACTGATGTTGCCTTTCTTGAATTTTTAAAGGCCGTTATTTTATTCCGTATGCAGGAGGAGGGAAAATTCTGAACCCTCAGCAATCTTTGTAGAGCAAGAAAAGCCATTTCTTTCCCTTCAGCTCAACAACATGTGCCCAAGTTCCCGTGTCTGGAGACCTCCCAGGCTGACAGCCATTTTCTATCATCCAACAGCTCCAAAACAACTACAAGACTATTTTCTTTTACATTTCAGCAACAGTAGAGCCAACATTTCCAAATAGCTCTACCTATAGACCAGTCTCCTACGAAAATGTCATCTTTTATAAAATCCATCTTTTATAGCCATCTCTGAGAAACACCGACTCAGAGGAGAAAACATGTTGGGAGCACCAGGTAGGGAAGATGGCTGGGAAGCCATCGGCAGCCTCATGCCCCAGCTCAGGCCGGCTGCCTCTTGCCCTCTGTTCTTCACACCATCACCTCTTCCGTCCGGTTTCACGGCATAACCGACACAGTCCTGCGTGTCACGTCGTGTCCCGTCCCCCGGGCTCCCCTCGCCCCATTGCTTTGTGATGCCGTTCTATTCCAGCAGTTCCCATCTGGGGGAACGTGCCCGGCCTGACCTGCCGCTGTCTCCTTCCTCTGTGCCAGCCAAAACCTCGGGAACAGCTGGGCACCCACCCATTCCGCCGGGCAGGGAGTCTCGGCTTAACCCACGTTTATTCATGTTTGCTCATACTTGTATTAGTGTTTATTATTGCCATGCTCTGGCGGAAGGGCAGTGATGACCGAGGGTGTTTACCATAGATGGAACTACTTCAAAACACCATGCTGAATTAATTTATTGGCATTTAGAAAATTTTCCTGGGAAAAAAAGGTAGAGTGAAAAAGGTAGAGAGAAAAAAAGGTAGTGGCAGAGAAGTGTCTTTTTTATTAGCTAATGAGACAGTATAGTTGATCTCTGAATTTCATATACCACTGAAGAGCAGCAGATTTTCCCTATTTAACATACAGTTTGGGAAGTAACAATTATCCACAGAAGAGGAACAGGAAGCCATTAAAAAAAAAAAAAATCCCCAATTATCTTACTAGTTAAGCTTCAAGCCAGGCACATCTCCCAGCGGTCCTTGGACAGCTTATCTGCTGTCACTGCTGTTAAATCTCCCAAACTGTGCATCTGCAAACTGAGATCTGTAATACATCTCTACTCTGCACAGAAGTATAGGTCTCATGCAAATTCTGCGAAAGCCTGTTCTGATGGAGCCTTCATTCCCATGTCTATGAGAGCATCCAACGTTTACCGTGATTCCAAGGCCCCTTGCTTATTCCCGCAGCCCTTCGGGGGGAAAAAAGGTATGAATGAACTTCTAATAACATACACTAATACAGAAATCAAATTCAAACAGGAATGAGGACAGTTGCAACATTGGAGAAAATATCAAGAAAGGACAAGACCAGTAAAGAATTCATTTTACTTTATTGAAATTTAGCTACTTAGATAAATTGTATTCAATGGGATGACACTCCATATTTTCCTGATTTATCTTCTTTTTGACAAAACGGTCACAGTAAGTATCTGTTCCTAGTTTGGAATACAGGGTACAACTTGAGCAGCTTTGCATTCTTCCGGTTAAGGAATTTTTGATGCTTTGTGTGATTTTTCTCAATGTCTCCTTTATCCTTCATTTTAGCAGCTTTTCCAGTCTAAAAAACAAAAAGTCAAAAATCAAAACTGTATGTTGATGATGGGATGTATAGCTTCACACTTCATTAGGGTAAGAAAGGGCTAATGAGGCTTTCTGGCTTTGGGTCACTAGCTTACCTTGTCACACAGTTATAAACATCCCTTCATAGACAGATAACCAATCATATAATCGGTTTTATTCTTCTGTCTTCCCATGAACATTTTTGTCACTGGTGATTGACAGAGGTGCTTCCAGTACTTGTCTATCCGTGTTCCTAGCTGCTCATGGCACGTCTTTCCTACCCACGACTCGCAGCTTTGATTCACACAGCCACATCCTGGTTTCTGCATCCCCTGCTGCTCCCTTCCCACCGCCTGTTCCGGCTCAGGCGATGTCCATCCCCAGTCTCCACACATGAGTGGAACAGAAGCCAGATGATATCAGTCATTAAGTCTTAGAACAAATACTGTATTTTCTACCACGGATTTCACAGAGGGATGTACGGACTGATACTCATGTGGGATGGAGGAAGTCAGATATTTGATGCAAGCTTTGGGAAAGGCTGAGCTAAGGCCACGGCAGAGGAATGACCACAAACATCTGACTCAAAGAAACAAAATTCTAGCAAATTTCTGCAACAGATCTGCTCAGTTGCAGCAAGGGGGTGAGGGATGAGGAAGCTCGCTCCTGCCTAGTGTCATCTTCCAAGGGCAGCTTTTCTTAGTAGTTAATTGCATTTTTGTGGAAACAAGATGAGAGAAGGCTGCTACTGGTCACAACGGTCATTACTCACATCTTCTGAAAAGGGAAGGCCTGAAGTTTCAGTCTCAGAAAATCACCAGCTCACTGTTTTCCTTGACTTCAAAGCTCCCTGCGAGAAAGTATTTTTCAGGTACTGTTCAAAAAGCAGTTTGTCCTAATCCTCCTCTTCCTGCTCTGCAACACCCCAGAGCAATTGTTGGGGCTGAGTTTCCACTTCCACTACTACTTCTATCGCTATCTGTATCTCATACTCAGCAAAAACCCAACAATATAGCAGCATGCACGAACATGGAAAACCACTGTCTGGAACATTTTATTTATTTATTTATTTTTATTAGCTTCGGGTGTAGTGCAACCCCACATACTGACACGTCTTCACCCTTCTACACAGTTAAGTAATACCGAGATATATTTCATTATTACTAATGAAACAACAATAATTAGCCCTATAGCCCTGGTATATCTTACCTTTCCTGCCCACTTCATCTGGAATCTCCATGTTAGGAACTTGCTCCTTGATTTTCTTGACAAGCTGCTGTTACTGGACTAAATATTCTCATCATCTGCTCTAAAAAATGTAAATGCACAAAAATAAATTACAACCCCCAAAGGCTTAGCAGGTACAATTTGTTGACAAGCTTTATGTTTACAGTGAGGTGCTAGTGCACACAACCACAGGATTTTTAGAGTAATTCGATGTGTTTAAGTTCTGGCCCACCGTAGCTGATATGAAGGAATTATATCTCAATTTCATTCCATTCATGACAAGCACGAGCACAGCCAACTATTCATTTAGAGCAAGAGCAACAAATAAGTTATGTTGTAAAACATACTGAGAACAGCAGACAGAAGGAAAGAACCAATTTGTTTTTTCTTATACAGGACAGGGAACAATGACACTGCCAACTGTTCAGCAGCTGGCAGCATTAACAAGGGCTGGGCCAATCTCTACTAATTCTTAAAGACATTCTTACCAAAAGTAAGAGTGCTTGCCTTCCTCCAGAGGGGAGCACGTTAGCAAAAAGAAGGAAGATAATATGAAGAAACATACTGAAAACTAAATACTATGGTCACATACAGGCTGATGGCAGCATTAAAAAGCACTTTTTTAAACCATTATTGGGAAACAATAAATTAAATTTGATCTATAATAGCTGTCACGCAGGTAGAACAAGATTTGTAGTGAAAACTATAAATCACTGAAATTATTAAATATAGTGTTTTAAAAAGACTATAAATCCACATAGCTGAATTTTAGTACTAAAATCAGCAATGCTATCATTCATCATTCAAAAGGCAAAAGCACATGCTTATTCCTACTTCGTGCAGAATCCAAATCAAGATCTTGACTTACTATTTTAATGTAACACAATACACAAATCCACATCAGTGCTACCTGCTGCAAGCTCAGGGGCTGAGAATTAACTCCTGTTACTCTCACTACAAAATGTATTACTTGCAAGAAAAAGTGTTAATTTTAAGAAGAGAGATTAAATCATCAAGTCTTTTCAGAAGCACTGTAATATTTTTTAAAAATGTATTTTTTTCCAACTGATCTTTTAGGAACATTCAACATGAACTGTTACTGCCAAGTTTTCAGGTGTAGTCTTCCCCCGCCCCAAATTCTTGCAGTGTTAAGAGTTGTGGCATTAAGTGAGATGCAACCACAAAGAAGGAAAGCAAAGGAAATCGCTGCCACAGGCTTAAAAGCCAAATACCTCCTTTTCCAAACCACACAGCTGCCGGGCAGCAGCTAGGAAACCAGCTCCTCAGGACACTCACCTTTGTGTATTTTGCCACAACGGATTCGGGATTGGTTATCTTTCAAATGTTTCAGCACCTAAATACTGCAAGAAAGCACTCAACAATGCTGAATTTGCTGGACTGATTAAAAGACTAAATTAGCGCACACATATTTGAGGCTTTTGCATACAGAAATATTGATGGTGGAAGAAATCAAAGTGATTTTTAAGACAGAAGTTATGTAAGCATCCAACACTAGTATACGAGTAATTAATATTCAGTTTAATCTGTTATTCAATGGTTTTTCTTCTAATGAAAATATCCTGAGGATGGTGGTAAGGAATCAAAACTATCTGCCAAGGAAAATAATGTAGCTGACCTATTTCCCTATATGAGAGATATTCTTTAAATATCCTTTCAGTAGGGAAGTCACTGAAGCATTTCAGATTTTTACTAAAAATAATTAGAGAAGGTTTGAATTAAAATTCCCGTACTTAAAAACTATGGTCTAACAAGATGTGCTGGTATTTTGTTTCTAGAGAGTTAATAGAAGTCCCAATGCTGTTTCTACTTTCCTCTTCTTCAGTAATCTAAAGGAAATTTAAAAGCTAAAGGATCACAGCTCTTCTCTATTCACAGAGCACTTCAAGAGTGATGAGGTTTCAGCAGACGAGTGAAACTTGATGTTCTCAACCAAATTAAATTACATGGGGTAATCTTCATGTTCCTACAGCCTGACATCAACAGGACATGGTATTATCCTAACGAGGTCAGGCTACTTCTTCAAAACAACTTTCTTTTCTTCGCCAGTACACCTTTCCAATGCCTTCCCTGAAGGACACTTACATTTATAATTTTTTTTTTCTGCTAGTGTGAAGGAGAAGACAATTTGTGAAAGTTGTACTTCTCCCCCCGCTCAATTCAGACATAGGCTTCTCATATAATTGTAGCTGTAAGTCTCTCAGAGCAAGTTAGTGCTCCTTCAGGAAGATGTACAGAAACACGTTAGTGTTAACCACTCCAAGTCTTACATACATTCCCCAAGCCTATTTGTCCCTTTTGGTCTTGGAAAGGCTTCAGGCTCTAGTCGCTGCAATACTGAGCACAGGAAACACTCCCCACTATCACACACCCATTGCACAAAAGTCACATCTGTTTGTTTTGTTAAGAAATGATTCACAGGCAAAACTAAATTTTACTGAATTTGTAAAAATTAACTGTGCATTGTTAAGTATTTGTCAGGAAACAAAGGTTCCTATCCTTTACTCACAATTTTCCCAAAACCATTTTCCTATTTCATACACTGAATTTAGTCACATTTTCACAACACCTGATGCTCCTCTAGAAATCCTTCCCAATTTGAAGAGCCAGCCTCACTTACTGATTATCTGTTGCTGTTACCTGGCCAAGAATCTAGCATTAAAAAGGTGTAAGTACATCTTGAATAACTGCCCATTACCTCACAGCAACAAAAGGGGATGCAGTCAGGCATCCACAAAGCAGCTCCTAATTCAAAACAAATATTGTAAAGAGCTTTAAGATATTTTTGTCTCATTCACCCATTAACCCCATCACATATGTTTGTCTACTATGAGAGTTTTCACTTTCCTCCTCCCTAGTTTCTGGTGTTAGCTAAAGTTGAGATACCTCAACGGTGGACAACTGCTTTGATCCAGCATGGCAAATTCTACTTTTCTGCATAGAGTTACTTAAATTCACTCAAATAACCTTTCAGACTAAGATGGACAGCAGAAGTCTGTAAACAAGAATAAATTTATTTTAGATTCTTTAAAGATTTAATGATATACAAAATGTATACAGTATTATATCCTTATAACATTTTACCTTTCCCCGTCAAACATAAAACACCATTTAAACAGCTATTGTGTTCGTGCCTTAGGTCTGTATCTATAAGATACACTACTGAATAGAAAATTTATAGAGCTATATACTGCCCTTTTAATTAAAAATTACAAATTAGTACCTATGTAACAAAAAAAAAAAATCGCAGCATGAAACTTCAGTTGGACAACATTTTTTTCTTGCTGAATGCTCAACAATATTTGGGACAGTTAAATTACATTTTATTGGCATGAAGGTGCATTGCAATCTCCCGTACTTTACATAATGCTAATCCAACCCTAGTCTCTCTTAAATAAGTACCACAAATAACATAACATTAAAGATGTTTTCTACACAATTTTAAATACATTTAAAAGTTATGTGTACATTCGGTTTTGATATACTGGTTTTACGAGATCTTTGGAAGGCATAACTTCTGAAGCAGTCACTACATACAAGGAAAAGCACTTCCAACTTGTGTTCTTACAAGGCAACTTATTTGGACCAGTACATACTAATTCTTCTATTAAATATGATTATACCAGTCTATCATGGCTTTGTTACTATTTGACGGTGACTTGATAAAATTGAAATGTATAAAACAAGAAATTTCATTATGCACAATTAGGGCTCTATTCTACAAACCCCTCCCAGCTTTACAGCCATGAAGCTGAATCCTGATTCAGGAGACACTCTCTCGCTATTGGAACAGATCAAGTTCCTACCTTCAGCCTCAGCCTACACGCCTCATTTGGCTCTGTCTTCTTCAAAAGGCCAGATTAAAAGACATCTGGTGAAAAAATATTAGTGGAACGCTTCCAAAACCACTCAAAGAATACTCTGGCATTACAGAGGTAGGTACTTTCTCCTGTCTTTTGCTGATTGACAGTAAGACAGCTGCCAAACAGACAAATGCTTTACCTTAAAACATCAACTACCAAAATCCTTTTGGTTGAAGGCATATTGCACACCACAGGACTACAGAGAGGAAATCTTCCACTAAATAAACAAATAAACAAATAAAAATAAATAGACCTTCTGCTAAAAGCGCCTTTAAAAACGTATCTTAAATACTTGTCATTATTCAACCTTTAAAATGATCAGCCGCCGAGCGATTCTCTGTAGATGGTTATCACATGTTGTTAGGTCCTTAGATTACAGACCAGCCAAAATTCCACTTAGACAGAAATCCTTGTTTTGACATATCTTTCTTTTAATTATAGTGAAGGAAAGATAAGTGACAACTTTGTGACATTCCACGAAGTTTGGATGAAGCCACTGATTTGGTCACATCATTAGAGCATCAGACGAATAGAATTAGCTGAATCGGATTCTTTGGTGCAGCTTCCAGGCTGAATTGTCAATTCAGGGGAATCATCCTGAGGAAATATGATCTTGTCAGGTGTGTAATCATTTCTCTTCAGATCTGTACAAACAAAATGAAGTCATATTGATTACTATTTCTTGACCTAATGGAATCAATGGGGCCTAAAACTATTTCAAAGAATTGAGTATACATATGTACTTATAAAGAAGAATTCCTCAATATGCATTGTATCAAAAAAATGTTTTTATCATTTTTTTATCAGCCTAATGCTCTGCTTTAAAAAGTGATGGAAACCTCAGAATTATTTCCTTTATAGATATGACAGCAAGTATTGAGCCAGCTTTCCATGGAAATCAGATCCTTCCATTGTATGCTTTGATATTACCAGGATTTACAACTCAAATTTTAAATAAATGACCTCTCTTCATGTGAGACAGAACCTGGAAGAGAAGTGTGAAACAAGCAGGAGTCATGCAAGTTCCTTATGTTGTTCTGCTGGAGTCTAAAAGCCTGGTACAGTGAAACAATTTCAAGGTTTGAGATGAATGTAACTTAGTCCATGCAGCAAAAATATCTGGAATTGAAATTTTTTAACAGAATTAATTATGCAGACCTAGACATGGGCTTTTTTGGGGGGGTTTGTGTTTGGTTTTTTAAACCAACAAAAAACCCAAACCAAAAGAATCATACAACAAAAACACACAAAACCCCCAAACACCAAAAATACCACCACCCCCACACACACACCCCAAAACCCCAACCAGAAAACAAGCACCATTTTGTTTAAAAAGCCTGAAGGTTTGGAGTCATCTTGACCTGGTTTTCCTATTTTTTCAATAAAACTTTTTTACTGTATCTTCTGAAGTCTTGATCAATCTAGTCCACCTTCCTCAAATACTACAGTATGGATATAGAACACACAGACATTCTTAATTCCTTAATTTAGGATTTTATCTTAAGAAGGCGTATCGTTTCAAAAGTAAAATTACAAAACTGCTGTTTAGTACTTATTCCACTTTCATAGCACAACATAACTATTTCATTAAGTATTATACAACATTCCATGTGTGTTGGGTTTGTGTGGCAAGGTTTTGGTAGTGGGTGGGGGCATGGGCTATAGGGGTGGCTCCTGTGAGGAGCTTCTAGAAGCTTCCACAGTGTCTGGTAGAGCCAATGCCAGCCAGCCCCAAGATGGGCCCGCCTCTGGCCAAGGCCAAGCCAATCAGCGCCTCTGTGATAACATATTTAAGAAGGGGGGAAGTTTTTTTACATAGGGAGGGGGAAGTGCGGAGATGTAACATCAAGGTCAGTGCAGGAGGAGGGGGGAGGAGGAGGTGCTCCAGACACCGGAGCAGAGATCCCCCTGCAGCCCGTGGTGAAGACCATGGTGAAGCAGGCTGTTCCCCTGCAGACCGTGGAGGAAGGATGAGGGGGTGTAGAGATTCCACCTGCAGCCCGTGGAGGACCCTACGCTGGAGCAGGTGGAGGTACCCGAGGGAGGCTGTGGCCTGTGGGAAGCCCGAGCTGAAGCAAGTCCCTGGCCGGACCGGTAGACCCATGGAGAGGGGAGCCCATGCCAGGGCAGGTTTTGGTGGCAGGACTTGTGACCCCGTGGGAGACCCACGCTGCAACAGTTTTCTCCTAAAGGTCTGCACCCCATGGAAGAGACCACGCCGGAGCAGTTCGGGAAGGACTGTAGCCCGTGGGAGAGACTCCATTTTGGAGCAGGGGAAGGATGAGAGGAGTCCTCCCCCCGAGGACAACGAAGCGGCAGAAACAACGTGCGCTGCACTGACCGCAACCCCCATTCCCCCTCCCCCCATTCCCCCCCCCCCCCCCCCATTCCCCCCCCGCCACTGAGGGAGGGGAGGAGGTTTGAAGCTGGGAGTGAAGTTGAGCCCGGGAAGGGGGGAGGGGTGGGGGAGGTGTTTTAAGGCTTGATGTTATTTGATTTTTTTTTCATTGCTCTATTCTGTTTAGTAATAAATTAGATGAATCCCTTTTTTCTAAGTTCAGTTTGTTTTGCTCGTGATGATAATTAGCTCTCCCTGTCCTTATCTCGACCCAAGCCTTTTGTTAACTTCTCCTCCCCATCATGCTGGGGAAGGAGTGAGTGAGCGGCCGCGTGGTGCTCAGCTGCCGGCTGGGCCTAAACCACGACACCATGACATGAGTGTATCACAAGAAGAAATACAGCAACTCTTACCAGGAAGTTTAAGTTTCCTGCAGCAGGAATTACAGTGATGCTTTGCTCTGAAGTTTTTTATTGCATCCTCTCCCAAATTGGCCGGACCAAACACCATATCATATGACCTTAGAAAGAAAGTGCATGTGAATATGGGTTGCGCATGTTCTCTGGTGAAAATTTTATACTACTCTTCTTTAAACCCTTCTTTAACCTTACCTTTTTTCTCCAGCTTTTATCACAGAGGGATCTGTCAAATTTTCACCAACACCTTCAGACAGCACATGAAGAAAAAGTTAAATCTGATACATTACATAAATGCATTAATATTGAAAAGCCTTGGCATCCTTAGCTATGACTTCTCAGCTTCCCCAAGAATAAAAGCAGAAGGAAAAAAAATAATTCAAATGACATGTGATACTCTTTACCCTTATAAAGGTTGCTCCTAAACAAGCACTTTGTACTCCTCAGATTTCTTCTACCTGTTTTTACATCTGCCTGTAATTCCTAACTTTAGTTTTCACCCATGAGAAAGAAGTTTCCTAGATAGTTCTCACAGCAAGAATATCTGACACACAATTCAGAATAAATACAGCTTACCATACTGGCACTACAGAAATGTGCCAAAAAATAGAACTTTTAATGGTACATATCATTAGGAAAAGATGTATATATTTATATTCCCTGTGCTGCTGTAACATTTAATGCCATATTAAACAAGACGACCATAGATTCAGATTAACTAGACCAAGATGCACTAAATAATGCTTGTCATTTATTACAGGCATACGAATTCTTAATAAAATGCTATCACCAGAGAAAAACCCACATACATCTATCTTGGCCCCAATCCCAATTTCAAAATAAGGACATTACCTTGCAGATCCAGTACCAACAATTCTCCTCTTGTATATTCATAAGTCCAATGGCTGAAAGCTAGCATAACCTCCTCTAGCATGTTAGCTGGAATTATTTCATCACCATTATTGTTGTTGTATTTTCTAAATTCTCCAGTCATGCACTCTTCAACTGCAAACCATTGCCCAGCAGAGTGGCAATATAACAGGAAAACTTCCAAGAACCTAGTAAAAAGCATACTTAATGAATGTATTTCCAAAATAGATGACAAATTTATTATTGCTACTAGATTTTTATTTGATTTACTAATAATTTAAATAATTTGAAACTATTGTACAAAGTTATTTATATTATTACACTAGGCTAGAATCAGTGCACAAAGTATCAAGAGAAAATACTGCCAAGGATAATTCTGCTTGACACATCCATAGTAATGTTCTGAGACGTATATTCACACATCAGTACCTTAACATATTTGATCCATCTGTTAACAACATACTATGTCAAAAGTATGCAACATAATGAAAGTTGAAATGCACTCACCTTGGAGAGTATGGAATGGATTTGGGCTTCATTTGATTGAAAGCAAAGGTGAGCTTCTGTGCTGCCCTCTGCTGTTGTATTTCCTACAATTCAAAGCCCGTATTTCATTAGCTGTATTACATGACAGGGAACGGTAAGGAGCCAAAAAGGCAGCAGGAACAGTGTCTATTCCCCCAAGGCAGTGTAACTAATTGCTTGCTTTTTAAATTATGTCTACATTTTAAGAGTTTGAGCTCTTTTATTAAGTAAACTATACCGGAGCAGAGTTTTTAACTCTTCAGCTCACAGAACTGCAGACTAACCTTTTGTTTCTTTTTTTAAGAAGTATATACTATTTTTCAGAGCGGAGGGAATCCTGTTTAACATATAATGCCCATCTATGTTTAATAATTGACAAGTATAAAACTTACTCTCAAGCACAAGTGTAACACAGTGTCCTCCTTATAAATGCTTGACCAAGTATTCACAACTTCAGGAAGAAAAGACTTGATGATGTAAAGATGTCCTGACTTCAGAATATCATATTCTGACCACGTGCACACTACTTTAAGAGCTCGACGTAAACCTCCTCCCATCTCCTCTTTACTTAAAAATTCAATTTTAGCGCAGAGTCCTAGTTGTGACCAGGAAGACATGCTGTTGTTCAAGATGCTGGGAGAACTTTCTTCAAGGCGGTACACAGTGACTGGTTCACCTGGGTTACAACACAAAAAGCAATTAGTGCATTTAATTTTCCAATTAAAAACACTGAAAAACCTACAGTTTCTTAGATTTCAACATGCTGCAATATTAAGTTGTTACTAACATCCTGAATTTAAAAAAAAATAAATAAATTTAAAACTACCCAGTGGGAAGACCCCAACTTCTTTCATACAGCAGTTTTGTCCTCCTAATTAGAACTATTAATGACACTGTTCAAACAGCATTAAGAACACTGAATAAACATTTGTTTACACTTTATATGAGTCAGGACAACTTAAAGGAATCCTTCCAGAATAGTTTGTTAGAAAAACTGTTAGTGCAATACTATCATCATTGCATCACCATTTCTGAGGACAACTACAATTACATCTAGATTTCATAATCAAGTGAGCTGCCCTCGAAAAGGTGTCATACTCATGTATGACATGAGTGCTACAAGACAGACACTAGACTTCTTTTAGTTCACTAAAACTTCAGTTTCACACTTGCTTTGAGCAAGTGTGAAATTTGGCTTGATTGTTCTATATTAGAAGGAATCTGTACAGAGCTTCCTTTTGCTTTCTTCCCCAAAAGACCATAGTGAACCAACAACAAGGAGTACAATTCTTACCTCTGGGAGGCACAGGAGTGAATGGAATGCTCTGTGATAATCTCATCAAGTTATTTCTTTCTACAGCTAGAAGAAAATCACAGCATTTGTTAAAGGATCTAGTAAGTGTCATTAAAAATATGAACATTAGTCCATTAGAGGGACTGACCTGAGTAATAGTAATTGATATCCATGATAGGCTTGAAAGGAGAAGCAATGCCTGGAAGATTTAAAAAAAAAAAAAAAAAAAAAAAAAAAAGAGATTAAAAAAAAAGAGATACTGCCTGCTACCTGTATTGTGTATTAAAATTACTACACGCAAAGAACACTTGCCAAGTAACTAGAGTTTGAAAGATTTGCTGTGCAGAAAATTAAGTATCATGTTTAATTCTTCAATGGGGGGGGGAATAAAAAATTGTAGTGCTCAATGGTAGGCTATTTATAAAACAAAACAAACAAACCATTATGTGTCCATTAAGTTCCAACTTATCAGTAGTTAAAGGCATTCTCATACAAGATCCAAACAGTTGCTTGATTGAAAAGCTCCCAGCTTGTTTATAACAGAAACAAACTTACCATTCAATGCATCTTCTTCAGATGGCCTGTGAAGTGCCAGAAAACCAACAGTCATTGCTTCTTAAAAACTTATTTTGTATTCACCTATTTTGACACATCATCCTAGGTCACTTTGTTAACCTGGCAGTATTGCTTTTATCCTATTTTTTCCAAGGGCAGTACAAGTTTCTTAATTACAAAACAGTAATGGAAGGCTGTTAAGTAATCTCGTGTTTTTAGAGCTATACTTTAAATACCACCAAGTCACGCACAACATTATGTAAAGTTTGCATCACAAGAGCTCATTCCCACAGAGGCGTTTTAATTAAAACTTGTTCACAACAGCTTACCCTTCTGTTATCAGATTAATAAGGTAATGGCTTTAACAGTTAACTCAGGGGATAATTGTTAACAAGAGCAATGTCTGCACAATTTCAGAGAAGGTCTATAGTTTGAAAGGTTGGGTAAAGACCTTTACCAGGAAGCTAGCTCCTTAATAAGTGTCAACACAGTCATTTTCATTTAAGGGCATGTTTTGCCCTCTGACATGTGACCCCATTAATCTAAATAGAACCCGTCACAGCATTCCAGTGAACGCATTCAGTTATTTATTAGGAAAAAAAAACCCTTAAACCTTGTTTTTTCATTAAACACAACTGAATACTGCTATAGCCAAAGACAACAACCAAAAAGAAAAACAAATGTAAACATACAGTAATAAAATCGCTCCATTAGTAGAAAGCTTACTTACATTTGACTGCTATTTGAAGGTCTACCTTGTAACCAATCCTTTAAAACAAAGGAGAAGAAAAACAAAGAAGGTTTCAGTTTTGCAAGGAAAACATAGTACATAGTATATTTAATCGGAGGTGATAATGTGTTTTAAGATCTTGCACTACAGCCTGTTTATCGGAAATACTTTGCCTGGCTGTACTGAACTGCAGTTGAATGGAAAGACTCAAATACAGCTAAGGAATGGTAACTACAGTTAAAAGAATAGATAAGGTTACATATTCACTATTGTTTATGGACTATATAATTATTTTCTTAAACAAAAATTTGTGGTTTTCTCCATAATCAGGAAGCGGCATATGTTTTCATAGTGAGAACATGCACGACTTTCCCTTCAGTCAAAACAGGCTTCCTTCTGTTGCCTCCTTGAACAAATGAGTCCACAAATCAGTATTATTCTTTACACAATCTGTTTTATCTCCTTTATTTGTTCATAGTTTCTAGTTCTGCTTAACAACAACAAAAAAGGAGGATACAAACCGTCAGTAAGGCTGCTTTAGAGTCCACTTGCTGAGCGTCTTCACTCGATGCTCTTCTACTCTTGCTGTATACTACGAATGAAAGAGATTCATAACTGGACAAAGAATAGCATGCGTCATTGTTACTTACCTATTTTCTAATAGAGCGAGCAACCAGAAAGCTTAGTGTAGCTCTCAAAAAAGCCTGATTCACAACTATCTGATCTTTACGAGTTTCCAGCACAGTCCTGACTAGAACACTTAGCTTTTTATGACTCTAGCTGTCTGTGGCAAATGTAAGGTAACAGAATTCAGCTGGCATGACTAGAAAAACCACGATGAGACACAGGAGCAGATACAAGTAGCACCAATCATGAGAATATTTCAAGATGCTTTAACTTTTTGTGTTTCCTTTGTATCTTCTTAGAATATGCATTATCAATACAATTTAGAGATAAAATTAGGTCACTTGAAAAGATGACATACTTACATTGTTCTGAATGGACTGCCAGAGGGTCAGTAAACCCACCGCAAGAACTAGATTGTCTTAGACCACAGTCAGTTTGAAGACCCTACCAAAAAAATACACATATCATTAGTCTTCATTATAATTGTTTTCAACTAGTACTACTGTGGCACACAATCTGCCTAGTTTTCTTTTCTAGGACTATCTAGGATTTTTTTTTTTTTGAACTTCTGGATGTACCTCAAACAACTTGCTGCATAAAAATGTACAAATTAAGTGCATAATCCTGTTAAAATGCTCTTCATGGTCACCATCAGTTCTAACATTTTCAGGTGCACATTAAGACTACTGACCCATACTGAAAGAATTCTTTTAAAAAGAACGTTACAATAGGATACAACTACAGAAACGTACATTACACTGGATCTCTACAAGCACCAAGTTCAGCCATTCTGTCACATGCCTTCGTTAACCATCAATTCTCATTTAAGAACTTGGCTCTGGCAGAAACAAAAGTTCAGGCTGAAGTCACTGAAAATAGGTACAGAAAACTAGAGAAGCCTTGCCATCTAAACCTCTACAGTTTACGAATGGAATTTCCTCATGGACTTATTCTTTAATAATAATTACATACTGCCTGAGTATCTACCGAGGTGGTCATCTTTTGACAACAAAATATTTCTTTTGCAAAAATGAGAAAGGCAGTTTCACCACAAACTAGAGCTACATGTAGGCTGGCATAAGGCTAGAAAATTCCTTACAGCCAGCCTAATAATTCCAATGGTTACCTGAAAAAAAATTTCAAGATTTTAAAGAATAAAAAAACCTAGAACTTGGAATGCTATACCCTGCTTTGATTCCAAGATTTATAACTTAGGAAATTGTAACCACTCTTTTTCACCCTTCTCTCTTAAGGAACGCACACACACACACATGCTTGTGTATATGTGTGTCCAAAATATGTGTGTGTATATGAGAGAGAGAGTGCATATGTGTGTGTATATATACACATATATATCTAAGTGTGTGTGTGTATATATACATGAGAAAGACTATTACTTTACATCTCTAAACACAAATACTTCACTGGAAGGCAACACAGAGAATGCACCTACTGAAAGTGTCCTCTGAAGGCCCGTTTTTAGGTCTATATGCATTTCAGTGTTCAGCATACATCTTCAGTATCTTAAAGCCAATGACTGTAGGGCCTACATGAAAGGTAAGAATCAAACCAGTCCCGCCAGTTAAAATGGGACAACTCTATTACTAAGTGTTTAAAAACAGTGGTACTGTCTAGAAATGCTACTGGAATTTGCCTCCCAACGGCACCAAACACTGGAACTATTTAGACCTACGTCAAGGAGACATCCGGCTGTATTTGTACAAAGGTTCCACTGTACAACTTTTTTCTTTTTCTTTTTTCCCCCCACAACCAGGGTTTACTTACAGATAATTATGTAAGAAAATAAGAGTTCCCTGTCTTTGATGTAAAGAATACATTGGTATCTAGCAAAAATAATGCCTCTTATAAATGGAAACTTTTACTTACTTGAAGTCTGGTTGTCTCTATGCCCTCCAATATAGCTTTTTTGAAGTCTTCCTGTTGCTCCTATTAAAAAAAAAAAACAACCACAAAAAAAACCCCCACCCCAAACAACCCAAAACATGAAGCAAATTGTAAACATTATTACCAAAAAAGCCATACCAAACATACACACACACAAAAAAGCTTTTTGTCACACATTATACTTATCAGAAAGTCCAGAAGGAGAAACTCAGCAGAACACTGACATTGCAAATGGTCATAATGCAATTCTCAAGTCAGATTCTCCCCTGAATAAGGGGTAACTGCAAATAGTAACTTGTATTTACTAACTTATCTCAACAGCTACAGTGAGAAAAGTAGCTTTTTTATATATACTACAGCACTTGGAGGACAGGTTTGTTACAATTAATCACTTTCCATTTAGTTATTTTTATTATTCTTTAAGAAAATGGAAATTATATGCCATTTCAGTTTATGATAAGTTTATTAGAAAGGCTTTTAATTCTTGAAACCATAATGAGCAATTTTTGTCACTTTTAAAAATCATATATGCTATCATCTTGCTCTATAAAATACTATGGAAATCACCGAAATCTTCCTAATTTTGAAATTTATGAGTGTGAAACATTTCATTAAACACTAATTATGAGATATGTAATTTTATCTTAATTCACAGTTGTAGTCTCAGCTTTCATAACCTCAGATCTTGTTTAATATTTCATTGGCCTCATATTATGAAGCAACAGTACTTGATGTGTAGTTAAGATTTTCACTAGATTTTTTTTTTTTTTAAATCATAAACCAGACATACATTCTTTCCAGGCTGCATTTTGCAAGTTCTTTTATTATATTTGCTCTTAGACTTTTTCAAAACATATTGTGAAGTTACAGTTAAAAAAAAAAAATTATCCCCATTAACATATTTGATAAAGTCTTCCATGCTTACCTCGATGTCAGCACTTCTTTCTTTCATTTTGCTTGCTGCCTCTTTAAACCGCTGTAACTCCATGCTGTCTCTGTGACCTTTGACACAGTGAATTGAAAAACAATATTCAAAATCAAAGGCAACCTCTGATGTTCTGACCATGCCAATAGTTTGCATCACCATAGCAAAGGGTTACAAACCATCTAAGTTCTGTGTGCCTGTTTGCACTAGAGAAGACCGTCCAAAGAGAGTAAAAATCAGTGTAACAAAATATTAATATGAAACTATTGCTTTTCCCGCATTAAGGTGTGGATTACCACAATTCAAAAAGTAAAACTAACATCTTAACATTTTACTCAAGCACATGCTCCTCATGTGAAAGGAGCATGGAAGTCTGAATTACAGTATTTTTATGTAGGTATGGCAAATGAAGGAAAAGCAGACAGTTTTCTTGAAGTAGCTTTTACAATATACCCTTCATCCTCCCAGCTGCAAGAAATACTTTTCAGAATTTTACCAAGCATGTGGCTTTATAATGAATGAAAATCTACTTGGCTTTCCAATGGAAAGTTGTAATGTGTCACAAGTTTCATCAAATGTGGACAATAAGAATGAAGAGTATGCTCTAAATGCTACAGATATCAGAGGACCATACACTAAAAATTTGGCTCCAGTAAAATAAGTATAGTTAGTATTCAAAGTTATTAGTGGTGAAGGACATTTAAAGATTAGAGTTATACAATCACTGTCCATTATTTCTGTTTAGTCTTGCTTTCTGAATTTAAAAAGTTTTCTTTTTATAAACCATGAGGAAGTTATAAACAAATAGCTAGAGAGTATACAAACATGTAGATACTCTTCCTACGTACACATAAATCTAAAAATACGAGTGCATGTAGGTAACTTCTTAGAACTCCACATTTCACAGCAGTAGAATACACTCTTGTCTAAAGATTTAAATTTTTACATCCTCAACAAACCTTTGGAAAACACTGAGACATCCCTGAACAACTGGGGCAAGACAACACCTCTGCAGGCAACCTGACAATTCCAGATAGTGATCTGCTATACACTAAGCGTACTTAAAGTATTATCTACTTTACAGAAATCAGTTAGTAAACCCACACCTGTGTTTTGCAATGAATCTGCCACTGTTTTACCATTCAAATACATAGGTAACTCTAACCAAAAACATGCATCTTTTTACTGTTAAGCATAATGCTGTATTTAATAAAAGGACTTTGGAAGCTTCCAAAACGACTGCCAAAAGATACGCTAGCCGAGGCAACAGTGGAAGATCCAAGTTATAACAGTGTTTAGAAACATAGTATAGGAGGATCCCTCAGCTTGACACAGATACCACAAAGATATTTCTCCAGGATTCCATCAGCCTAAGAAGTCTTCTGTAATTACGTCAAGGAATAGACAATATTTTTAATTTATGCAATGAGAAGGTAGGAGCTTTATAATGAATCACAAAAAGTTTGGTCTACAATGCCCGTACCAAGTTGTAGAGCTGCTAATTGCATAAAACTGCTATACTGAACAACCAGCTAACGTTTTTCAGAAAAATATTGTCTATGTGACAGATTATAAAGAAATTTAAATTTAAGTAAAAAAAATAAATTCAAGCAACATAGGGAAATTAGAGATGTTAAAAGCAAAAAAAGCAGAGCAAAATGGTAGAATAAAGTCACCTGCAACCGGAATACACCCAAAATACTATACAATTCTTGATAAGTCAAACCTTGTGGCTTAGATTTGGTCCACAGTTTATGAAGCAGTCCCATAAGGATGTTAGAACATAAATCTTGGTTTTGTAGTTCCATTGCATGGACATGCTGAGTTTTGGAAAGTTCATCTTTAATATTCAATTTTCCATGCGAGCCGCCACAGTTGACTGTTGACATCAAGTTGCCAGTTGACAAAGAGAACTTCGTTTGGGGGTTGTTCTTCGATAAGTTGACAGAGGACTGGTGATCACATTTGTCAACTCTGCAGCTGTAGTTATCATTAGTGTCACTCTCATCATGAATAAAACCACAATTAATGTATCCTCCATTTTCAACACAAGGTTGGGTGAAAGCAAGGCAAGCAGAGCCAGAAGCAAGAGGATAAGAGCAGCTAATAACGACTTCAGGACATTCAGAATCTACTTTGTCATACTTACCCACAAATGCACCAAATTCTACATTATTATCTCCTTCTGTGGCCTTAGAGAAAACAGTCTCTTCATGCTTTGCTGAAGAATCCAGCTGACCTTTGCAACTGGGCCGAGATGGAGTGCTAACAAAAAATTTAGCTGTTGGGGATGTTACATGTGGCATGCTGTTGGACGAATTGCCTAATTTTTTACTTTTACTAATAGATTTTGAGATCTCTGAAGCCTGTATTCGTTGGCGAAGTTCTGGAGGGGAAACAGCATTTGAAAACAAGGCACTGCCTGAGGAACCTGCCTCTTGAAAGTTTGTTTCTTCTCTTCGGGGAACTGGAGCTAACTCCTGACCAATTGTCTTATGTTGGACTTCTTTTTCATCACGTATAGAAATGTTACAGAGTAAAGCATTATTACTTTCAAGGCCTCCTTGCGGAAAAGAACCAAAGACATTTCCAATGCTATGCTTTTTCCACACAGATGATCTTAGAGAGCCATCCTCAATGAGGTTTTGTGCCAAATGTTTTGAAATGCTCAATTCGCGTGTGATTTCATTATGAACCTTGCTGGCTTCTGAAGCTTTCTGTGCAGTCAGTGTTTTCAGAGTATCCACAGTTAGAGCAGAGAGATCCTGTAGGTGGCCAATCTGTGAATCTAAAGACTGTAATGACCGTTTTATGTAGTTGACACGATCACCAACTTCCTTTATCTGAATGCACATTTGTTCCACCCTATGAAAAATCAAATTATGAAGTAGCTATGAAAGGTATTTTTCTCAATATGCAAAAGAAACATCTTTTCAACTCTTTCTGCTCATTTAAGGAAAAAACCTCTGAAATTTCAAAATTTGAAATATAGTGTTGGACTATTTTATAATACAACATTTGTACATACTTCTGAATCACAGAATTAACGTACACATCAATAGGGTCCTATAGCACTTTTTCAAATTTATCAGTTCCTTAAAACATCATGAAAACTAAATAATACAATTGCCTCAGCTTACTGAGTGCTGCTACAGATCAGGAAGCATCAATCACATTATTAGTTTCTGCATAGCAATAGAAAGACATCATCTAAAGTTTGCATAAGCATTTATTTTCTTTAGCTGCATTTTACCCCCCTTAAAGCTCATTTCATAAAACTGCAAAAAGTTCTAAGCTTCTCTATTCAGAAATTTTAGTTGTAAATATTCTACCGTTCAAACGTGACTCGAATCCTCTCCTCACTTCCAGAATGAAATTTATCATCCTTTTCATTGAAATACATCTCAACACACAGCTCCTCAAAATCATGAAGCTTCTTTTGATCTTCTTCTGTCAGGAAGAGTTCTAAGGAGAGATTCAGCAGTTAAGAAGGTGGATATTCAGTGAAGTAGTACAGGTGTTGGAAACTAAATACCCACAACTTTACAAAAGGTGTTAAAAATAAAATAAAAAACCACCAAAAACCCCACAACCAACAAAAAACCCACAGTGCCACCAAAGACCCTTCCCCTCTCCTTGCTAGAAAAAAGTTCAAGGTCAAAGGTTTCCAGTAAAATAAAAATCAAAATAGTAATTCTGAGAGGATCTGTGCACCACATTACCATTCCTTACACTCCTACCCTCCAACTCCTTATTTCTTTGAGGCAGAAGCTAGTTCCTTAGCTGGATTTTAACATCTGTGGAACACTTCCCCCATCCCCCCTTTTTAAGTTTTCAAAGGTTTTCCAGAAAGAAAAAAATTCTTCCTCCATTAACACTAATAGGAAATCTAATACTATTTTTTTGTTTCTTTGTTTTTGTCATATGTCAGCTTGACTGGAGATTTCTAGGGGCTGTGCATTATACCCTTCATAAAAATGCTGGACTTTGAACAAAATTAGTCTCACTCAATATTATAAACATGGAAAAATAAGACTTACTTCGACTTTCTTGAGAACATGTATTATAACCAAGAACACAGTACTTTTATGACAGTTTGCCTTAATCGTATCAAAAAAAATACTGCAATTTTTTGGATAATAACTGTTCATACTTGGCCCATCTGAAGTCTTGTCTGTCTTTCTTCTTTTACATATACAACAGAACAGGGAAGCCATGTGGCTAAGAATAATAAGTGGTGGAGGCAGAACAGGTTTTTCATGGTAGGCCATAATGAAATGATAGCGTTGATACTTCCACACAATGTTTGAAATTGCCTTGACTTGTAAATACACGTTGCTGAAAGGGAACAGAAAAGAATTAACAGATCAAGGTGGTTTTTGGTTTGGGGTGGTGGGGGAGAGGGGCAGTTGGGTTACTGTGGGTTTTTTTTTTAGTTTTTAACACTTTGATAACAATCTTGAATTCTGAAGCTAGTTAACTAAGAGACAAAAGCACATACTTGTCTTTTACTACAAAATTATTTTAGCGGAAGTTGGAAACACAACCCATTCAAGAAAACACCATGATCCAAAGCAAGTAGAGGGTTAAAAAATTCTCTCATTTGGTAATATTTCAGTACCTTTCCTCAGAAATAAAGTACACTGAGATCAAATTTCAAGTTTGCCAAACAAACAAAATTAATTCTAACTAACCCCAGATTTTTATATCAGACCACAGTAATTCTGCAGTCTGCCATTCTTCAGTGTTATCGAGCTGCTTATACTCATAAATCTAACACTTGTGGACAACTGTACAAGACAATTTACTACAATTCAACTCAACCAACTAGACTATGTTAAATGAATTAGGAACAACAGTCAATATACAGATCCAGAAACAATTGTTTGTTTTCTGACAAAGAGAACTTAAAAATGCTTTGAAATTATCTTAAACTTCCAATTCCCCTGGCCTCAGAGATGTGACACATACCAGTCACATCACACACTTCCCTACTTAGTCACAGGCTTGCGGTGAGGAGGAGATGATGACCAGCCTTAGAACCTGTAAATACTTCCAGCAAATGGGATTGCTTTCAGCTGGCATCAGTTCTTCTTATCTCGCCATCTTATTGCAGTGAAATAGAAACTTATCAAAGGATTAGCAAAAATTAACAATTATCCATATACTTACTTGAAAAATGCAATAAGGAGATTAACCATAATGATGTACTGTACAAAGAGGTAGACGGCTTGAAGAAACGGGGTCAACCATGTTCCTGGGCCACAGAGATGAGCAACTTTTTCATCAGAATTATTTGCACATACTGCGTTGGGAAAAAAAAAACACAGAGAAAATATGTACAACTTTCAGAACTGCCAGCAGTTATAGACAGAGGAAAAAAAAGATCACTTATAAAGATTGCAACAACCAACTATCATTCACTGGTTCTGCAAGTCAAAACGTCTCCATGCATTTAGGAATATGGTAGAAAAATACAGGAGACAAAATTTCTGGTTAATACTATGGTATAATCATATTATCGGAAGAAAAAATAGCATAAAGCACCACCACAGCCAAAATTTTGGCATGACAGCTGTGAGGGAAAATTCCAAAATATTGCTAGGAATAGTCTCGTGAGAAATTGTGATTAAGTAAAGTTTTCCATCTAAGCCATTCAAGCTTTACAAAAAATAATGAAAAAGTCATGAAGTTACACAGCTGCAACCCACAAAGAGGAGATAATCCAATGAATGGAATCAATGGCAACAGTACTGGACACTTGATTTCATAAAATCAGGATTTTGTAAGACCTTGAGAAGATCTTATCAGAGTAAGTTTTCTCCTTACTCGCTTCAAAAGTGCAGTGTCTTACCATCAATTTCATAGGCATACACTTCACCAAAAATCATCCAGTATGGATGAAACACAATATCTCTAGCAAGAGTCCAAGATGGTGCCTCATCAGGATACAATATTGCCTTCCTGGGAACACCAAAACTAAGTAGTACAAGCGCCATGATCACCACAATGTAAAACATGTTGGCCACCTATTAACACAAAAAAGTCAGTTAACCCACAAGGTCATAACTATGATTTCACAACTGTAAACACTTTTACACTGACAGTGTAAGCTTGATAAATTCTATGTATTATATAAAGAAAAGAGTCAGAAATTTTCAGTCAGAAAATTTTGTTAAATAACAAACCCTGTAAAAAAGTCTGGGTTATTCCTGTCCGTTCTTACAGCCTATTCAGGATCCTTGGCCAAAGGCAACTGAGAGTATTTCCTTTGTAATACAAATACCTATTATGTGGATGAGTAGCAGCTGATAAAGAGAAACATTCTTTCCTAAATGCACTCAATAGCTGCAAAAAACACAGAGGTACTTTTCCAAGGGCTGAAACGGAGAACCTATGCCTCTTGCAAGAAATCCAAGTGAGAAATGAGCAACTTGATGCCCTTATATTTAAGGAATGACAGACTTCAACTTAGTAGGAACCATTTTACGAGGGGGAAAAAACCAAACACTCCTTCCACCTTTGTATATACAGCCTTAAAATCTCAAGCCTTAAAATCTTTTTTAACATTTAGCTTTACTATCAGTGAGCTAAGTTGTTTATTTTAAAATTTAAACAATTTGAATATTTTTTGTGTGAGAGAAAACAAGAACAGAGAACAACCTATTCCATTTTCCACAGCACAAAATACGAAGGTGCTTTATGACATAAAACAAGTTGGTCTTGCACTAGAGTGCGCAAAGGCAAGAAAACCAAGACTATAAATAAATCTCAGACCCAAAAGGGAAGCAATGCTAGATGAATCAAGAAAAAGGCATCATCATATTCATTGAAGTGTCTGACATCTAAGAACAAAACAGACCAGAGAAGGTTTACCAGCTTTTTACAGATATGTGATAGAGAAAGCTCCATAATAAAAGGAAGCCTTCTAATCAGTGCTTGTTTTGAAACACATTAAGTTATATTCCAGCTAGCTAATTCTGCACACTGAGTTGCTGACATATTATACCAGGATAAACAATCTTTTTCTAAATAAAACTTTGAGAAAATTTGTAAATGGATTCAGAAAGAAAAATATATTTCAGTTGGGGAAAAAAAAAACCCAAAACAAACCAGTAACAGAAGTAGCACTTACCATTTTCCCAATCATCATAACGTAAGGGCCAGCCTGTTGATTTACAGCTAGAAAATCCAGTAATCGCACATACCAAAAAATTATATTGAGACAATATGTTATTCTTCCAGCAACAAAGACGTAATTTTCTCTGTAAGTATTTTCACCAAAATTTCCCTTTGCTCCAAATCTTAATGCAAACCCAATGAAGAAAGTAACAATGGCAACTGTGTCACTGATATTGAAGTAATCACTGAACCACACTTTAATCTTCTGATTAATCTTCCCAGCCTCTGACATAAAAATCTGCAATAAAAATAAAAGTCAGGTCTGCTCACATTTATTGCACAGGGACTACCAATGAAATATATGAATCAGTAACATTTTTATACTTGCAAAAATAAAATATACATTCAAATGGATAACTCTTTTACACTAAGGAATCAAAACCAGTGTTTAACTGTGTCAGCTTCGCAACAAGGACTAGGAGGATGCATGTTTCCTTTTGTCTGAACAATTTATGAAACAATTTTGGGGTTGGGGTTTTTTTGGTGTTTCCTTTTGAGGCAGTTACTGTTAAAAAAGCGAGCCCTACGTTCTGCCCCTTTGGTTAGGCCTGAAGTACCAGGTTAATGAACTAACTTTCTCTCATTTAAAAATTCTTACAGAACTTCTCAAAAGTCTCTTGCTGACCAGTAACATCATAGTTGTGATAACTATCCTGTCCCCATAAATTTTTTTTTGTTTTGTCATCTTGGTCATAGCATAGTGGTAGAGTTTGACTGAAACAAATAAATACACATTTCACTCCTCAGAAAAGTAAGCCTTGGAACTCAGGGTGGGGTGTGTGATATTAACAAACCAAAACCAAAACAAAACAAGAAAGGAAAAAAAAAAAAAAAAAAAAATCAGACCAGGATGTCATGCCAGTTCCTTGAAATTTAGGAGGAAAAACCCCATCTCCTGTCAATAGACCTCTATCTCTTCCCCATTGAAAACACAAAGAAAAGCAAGCTAATTCCAAGCAGTAGGCCAAGAAACACTGGTATTGAAACTAGCAGCCTACGCCAAAGTTTAAAATGAAGGTATTACATCATGTACTCTGATGCTTGAAGCTTCTTAGGTTCTCTTGTTTATAAACACAGTTTAAAGCATATTGTTTTAATTGACAAAGAAAACTAAAATCCCAGATTGTTACAGGCATACCTCACGAATTTTCTCAATTGCTGATGTGAAAATGTAAGCAATAACAATCCACTCTTGAATGGACGGTAATTCTTCCATTTTTACAAGAACCACAAATGTGTAGAGCATGAGGAATCCTAAGTATGCCAACTAAAAAAAGCAATGAAAATTATACATATAATTACCAAAGGGTTCTTTATAGATGTGCATGGAATCTTTTGATGTGGTATACAATAAAAGCTTCAAGTAGGATTACAGTACTATATTTACCCCTTTAAGCAGACAAGTTATTATTTGTAAGGGGATACAAACATTTTCTTCTTAGAAGAGGAAAAATAGCTGTAATAAGCTATTTATTATTAGCTAAGCTTTGTTCTTGTTACAGCTATTTTTCCTTTAATACAAATTTTAGAGTTTCTATTACAGTAATTTAAACAAAGCTGTGTATGAACACTTAAGCCTAACAAATTATTATAGAAATCCTGCTTGCAACTGATGAAATTGATTATTCAGACAAGAATAAAAATGTTGATGCTAATTACTCTCTTAGCTTAAAAAAACCCAACCAAGCAAAAAAGTATTTCTCAAAGCCAACATCACAAACTTAAAAAAAAACCAAACCAAACCCAAACCACAGAGCACCACATATGCATATACAAGTTTTTCAAAATCAAGTAATTCTCATTTCCAGCTAAGCAAGGTAAGGGGTTTTTTGTTGGTTTTAAAAAAGTGCTTAAACTTTGATTCAGGTCACAGAGCTACATGTTGGAAAAAGAACAAAAAAATCCGCATTAGATTTCCAAATAAAATACACATTACACAGAAGAAAACTCACCGTATTAAACCAAAACTTCACAATTGGTGCATGATAAAATGCATAAAATTTCTGTGTAATTGGAAGTCTTTTAGGTTTTGCTGGAGTCTCCATATCATGCTTTTCTGAAGTACTGTCCAAGATCCTTACTTCTTTAAACACCTCCTGAAATGAAAGGACCATTAACTTCACATACAGAAATACATGCTTTTAGACATTCACTTTAACTCTTGCTTTAATTTTAAAATGCAATAATTTTAACTTAGACATATTGTTTTTAATATCACGCACACACACATATTACCATAGGTATTTCATCTGCTGCATTCTGGAAGTTGTTTTCACTGTCATCCATTGCCATTTGATGTGCATCTTGAGATTGAGGAATATGTGACATTTCAGCCTTGGTCTTATATTCCAACAGCAGTATAGCAGGGGGGAGTAAAATACTCAGTATCACCTGGAAAAGATGAAGACTAAGTGCAAATAGTTCACAGCTACATTAAAGTATCAGAATACACCAACACACAGAAAATCCTCTGAAAATATATTCCCAAATTTCACTTGCTTGTTATTGAAGAAAAGAAATGTAGAAAATAATTAGTTGTTATTATTCATACACACACTTAAGAGGCTAAGATCACATATACAGAGTGTTACTTGACTTGAAGTTTTAGGAAAAGGGAAGAATCACCAAATTCCAAAACTAAAAGCCACTAGAAAGAATGTACTCCAAGCCTGAAGATCCAGAGATATTCTGTTTACACTCTGTTCTTTAATCCACTCTCAGAAACTCTGGAACTGCGTACTGTCAAGGTGTATTGAAGAAGTATATATGAGTCGAGGTTGTGGTTTTGGTTTTTTGCAGGGGTGGGGGTGGGGGTGTGGTGGCATGTGGTTTGTTTGGGTTTTTTTCCAACTTATGGTAGAAAAATGAGCTAAGGTATGGATGAATAGAATAAGTGAAAGCTATTTATTGTTGTTAGCCTGGTACAAAGCAAGCAAGAAAACGATTAATCAGTTATTAAAGAGGATTTTAGTAGGTCACAAGTTAAATGACGCTTGTAGATATTTTGTAGGAAAGTTCTATTTCGTTATAATCCTATCAACAACTAGGGTTCGGTACACCATCTCAAAGAAATATGCAACTTCCGTTTTGGTTCAATTGATCTGTATCACAAAGGGCACCATTGGAAAACCTATCCCCGATTTGCCTACCCTTGTTTGATTCTGTGCCCTGCTTTTGCTCAGTTTCTTCCTCCAAAATAGGGTATACACAAAGCTTTTCTATATCAAGTCTTATGTGCTGCCTGTAAAAAGCCAAAGTGCACGAAACTGTATTTTTACAGCCGGTTTTCTGTCTGTTAAGGTTTTTTACCACTATGTTTTTAGTAGTAGATTAGTATTTACATGATCTCTAAGCCTCTGATTAAAGGCTACTTGCCTGTTTTTTGCCTTCTATATTTCTGTACCTTATTTGAAAAGATAATAGAGTGTCAAAAGAAGAGTTAACAATACATACACTTCCAGTTTTGATTATGTTAAAGGAGACTGTTTTATGGGATTTATTAACATAACCTAGAGCTGTGAAAGCTTTATACTAATAGCATTTAAAACACATGCTTTCCTTCCTTTTAAACATAAATTCCATTGATCCTTCTTACACCAATAAACCGCAACAATGCTTACTTTGTACCATGAATTCTTCCTCATGTTCAGCCTTCCCATCCACATGTCTGATAACAACATCTGTGTACAAGTATGTGCTACAAACGGACGAAGCCTTGATGACACTGCTAGCTTCAGACAAGTTGAGTTGCTCCAATTTTTAAGTTCATAGGTTAGTAATTTCATTGCCATAGTTTCATCTTGTCGGAAGGACTGCTCTAACAGTTCAACTGCCAGTTGACCAAACTCACTAGAACAAAGAAAAATCAACAAAACAAATTTTAGTATCTATGGAAATTACCTTGAGTTTAGGTCGAATTTTCTTGTGCAATCAAATTCCCAGTAGCACAACTTGAAGGGATTATTACCTGTCCCTTCTCTACACGTATGCCACACAGTAATTTATAACAACATGTGAATCTGTGACTTCTATTAAAAACATATGCAGGCTACAAACAGGAAATTGCAAGGAAATGCAAGGAAATAGCGTGGAAGTAAGTAAATGGCACTTGTAGTGTCATTTTAATTTAACTACAAATCATGACTTGGTAACAGCTCTCAGGAGAGAGCAATATCTAACATAAAACTCCTACTTGGGTGCCACTTAATCCTTTTTGCAAAAAGGAATTGTCTTCAAGTGTGCTAGTAGAACAGTTTGGGTTTTGTTCATATATAGCCCACTACTTTTATTGTAAATTTCAAGATCTTTAACTATATAAACATAATTTACTTGGAATACTGTTTCAGTTCTTCTGAAGTATCATCAACAAGGTCACTTTGTTTTGCTTCATATGCCATTGAACGATACACTTTGCAAGCAACTAAGGCTTTTGCCATGGACTCCTCCCCATGCTGCCAGAAGAACAGGGCCATCTTCTGCCTCTTCATTAAGACCGCCCAAAGTAACAGCTCGTTGAGAGGATAAGCAAAACGTCTCGTTTCAGGATCATCTATGTCTACTATTTCATCTTTGGTTCTTTTCTTTTTTCCCTCTTCTGCACCAGTGTCAATCTTTAAAATAAAATCAGAAAGTTACATTTTAAATCTCTAAACTTGGTCATTGCATAACTTGAAATAAAATGCTGAGAGATCCAATATCAAATTATATGTAATTCTAAAAAGAAAAGTGAATTTCTGAAGACTTGAAAAGCAGCTAGAATTTTTGTTCAAAAACTTCAGTTGAGTCCAATCCATTTTAATAACTGGGAGACTGAATTACTTTGATTTATAGATCAAAAGAAAAGCAGTAACTAATACACCTACATACGAATGAGGAAACTCATGGAGACACATGGCCAAATCTTGCCCTGTCTACAAAGCCATGTGAGCTCCCCCCACTGCTACAACTGTGCCAAAGATAAGCTTTTTGCTCCCTAACATATCAAAACTTATCCAGAAGACTACTATACAGAAAGTTAAACACTCTTTACAGAATCCTGTAAGGATGCTAGACAAGTACAATAGCAAGGCTGCAATTCCTACTTTACCAAAGTCAGTAAAACCGCTGCTACTTACACTTCAATGGCACTTGGATTTCAACCAGGTTCTCCCCTCTTAACTACTTAAAATAAACCCCACCACGTTCCCCTCACACATCTGTACCTTTGGTTTGTATGGCTGTGCTGTTTTGATGAAGTGATTATGGCGCATTTTTTCTTTCTTGTCTGCCCTGTTACCAAAAGACTCATGGCTTTTACACATCTGAGGAGTAGTGTTTGAAGGATTTCGCCCAGATCGCTGTAACAAGAATAAGAGGAAGGGGTTTGGTTTTGTTTCTTTACTCTTACCTACTCTGCATTATAAAATCATCTATTTATAGCTACTTAGTTGAGCAATTAAACAGCTACTTTGCTGCTGAAACAGTGATGAACTTGTATAACAGCAACAACCAGAATTTTCACTGGATATTTAACAAGTTTTTTGTTTTGTTTTTTTAAGTTACAGTTGTTGCTTTACAAGAAGCTAAGATATTTGCATCCCAAGCCCAGGTGAATCTGCATGTTTAGTGCCCGTTCTTCCCCTATGAGTAGGAAAAAGGGAAATAACAGAGAAGGAATTTAGATATGCTAGAACAAGGAGCAGGAGAACAAAATCTTTTGTTTGTCCTCAATCCCAAAACAGTGACCAGCTGCCCTCACAGGGCCTTTAAAAAAACCAGTCCATTGACAAGAAGAACAAAACAATATGGATTCAATTTTCCTCCAAAATATGCAGCTTTTTTTAATTGAGAACATATGTTATCCAACTGCCACATACCCGATTGTTCCCACTGAGACTGTTGTATATAGCTCTAAAGCGTTTTCTTGTATAGGTGCATCGATAGGTTCCTCCCATCAGATATTCAATAACCAGCCCCACATCAATCAGGTTGATTTTATAACCCGGAGGAAGATTTCCCTAGGAATACAAGAGGTATTTTTAGTTTTATAAATCATAATCTTAAACTTGCTTAGAGTGTTTCTACATGTCACATCACAGCTTTAAATAAAAAACAAATGAAATCTTTCATGATTTAAAAAAAAAAAAAACCAAACCAAAAACAAAACCACAAACAACCAACAACAACCACACATCTACATGGCTCAAATATTCATCAGTTTCAAAAAAGGCAAGGTTATAGCTTCTTTTCTGTATGATCTCCCCTAGGAGGGTAGATGTTCATTCCACTGGGGGTGCACATGGGTTGGTTTTTGTCTATTGTTTTAACAGCCAAAATTACTCCTAGCCAAGAATATCAGTTTTAAATCCCCCCAAAAAGCAAAACAAATCACAAGGAAGATGAGGAAGACAACACTCATCAGGAGCAGGGCAGTAAGCATATAACAGCAAGTATTGGAAACAATAGAATGACTGCAGAGGTAGCTTATTATTTACAATAAAACCTAATTAATAAACCCAAGATTAAATTGACAGTCAAACTTAAGAAAACATAAAAAAACCTAACACTGCTATAGTTTGGCAGATTTTTACATCTATAGCATACCTGTTTGACATCCCGAACAAGATGAAAGAGTGTTGGGTTAGTTGGGCCTTGTTTCTTTATAAAAAAAAAAAAAGGGGGGGGGGGGGGGGATTTGGAATGAGAAATTAGAGTGCAATGACAGCATGAGAAGATTACAGTAGAAGCCAAATATTTTTGCATGGTGGCTCAAAAAAAAAAATAAAAATCCCTGGTTTTTAAACAAACAGTAGCCATCAAATAAATGCAAATTATTTCAAAACTACCATATTTGCTATAGACCATTTCCTTTTTTGTTTCATATTACTTCTGTTTCAATTTGGGACATAATTAATACACCCGTAGCTTGTCCAAGAAGGAAGAAAAAAACCCCACCAGAATTCAAACAGCAGCATTATGGGGTTTTTATATTATTAAAATATAATATTATAGAGACAAGTTTTAACAAATAAGCATTTTAATTTACAGGAACACACACAGACTGATATTCATGTTTATAGTACTGCAGAATCCGTAGTAAAAGCTCCCTTACTTTTATAAGTTTTAGTCTAAACATTCCCTCTTTTTACCCAGGTGGATTCTTCTTCTTTCTCTGATTTCCTGTGAGTGGATGAACTGTTACATTTTTAGACATATGGTTACCCTTAGCTCCCATACAGAACTCAATTAAAAGCACATCAAGTGTGCAAAAGCAACACCATAACAGGTTAATTAAAAAAACCCAAATAACAAAACCTGATCACATAGGCTCCTCTACAGAGCTTTATTAGCTAAAAAATTCTTTCTTTTTTCTTCCTTTCTTTTTTTTTTCTTTTCCAAAAGCAGATAATGAGAATGTTAATGTAAGCCTAAATCATATTTGTGTACTACTCACTTTCGCTACTTTTTGGTGGAAGGTTTTTTGTTTTGTCCCGTTAGGTACCTAGTGTGTTACAAAACTACCTTAAAATTTTTAAATCAACACCTATGGCAACAAAATTTTTCTAAGTAATATTTATAACTATGCAGGTTCACAAAATAAGCTATGTTTACAACTATTATGATAATATTAACTGCTACAGACAGAATTCATCTTAGGAAGCTCTAACAATACTATCTATAGACCTCATATTTTGTGCCCGAGTTTCACCCATCTGACTCTCCCTCGTTCTGCTCCCCACTGTGGTTTACACATTTCATACATTGCACAACAAGGCTGCAATTTTCCCTTTAGTATCTATCCCATACGTCAGATACAGATGAACATCCCGCTGACGAACTATTTCTGGTACCATTTCTGGAGAGCCAGAAAGCAGCTGTGGCACTACAAAACAGCCAGACATCATGCACTTCTCAACTCTAACCTCACGCAAGGGATCCTTACCTATCAACATCCCATGGCCTTCAGACTGGTGCACATGACTCAGTATACAACACACTGAGCAACTAAAAAGCTGTTCTAAAAGAAGCCTAAAAAGCAATCAGTCACTTACTGTGTTATAAAGTTCTTCCAGCCTGGGAATTGTAAGAAATTTGTGCATGCTTACTCCATTTTCAATCAGAAGTTTCACAAATGCAACTCTATCCATCACAAGGGCATCTAACATAGCCTGTTCCAGAGAGCCAACCTGCAACAAATAATAATGAGGTAGAGCCTGAAGAGAACCAGTAAAACAGTACATCACAAAAGCAAGCATACTTAGATTACATATCAATCTCATTCATTTACAGGGCTGGGGAAACCTTATGCGTCTAACAAATACAAAGATGTCACCCTTGGTTCAGAAAATCCCCTGAACATCACATAATTACAGAGTGAGAGAATATTCTGAAGACTTAATCAGCAAGTCTTATATTCTTCCATAGGTATCTCCTGCTGACACAGTACATGGGACTAAGTAGGCATTTGGTTTAACATAGTTAGGCTGTTCTCATAGATTGATGTTGGATACAACAAAGACATAAAACATTTAAAGCACAATTTGCTTCAAAGACAAATGCTCAGAACCATCATTGCTATCAACAAGCCTTACAGTATGTACTTTCGACTACATGCTCGTCATGTAAGATTGTGCTTTATTTTTACAATAATATGGTAAAGAGGCGAGATTCACAATGTAGTTTTTGAACTAATTTGCAGACTATAAGAAATAGACATTTTGTCTTCCTCCTCAAAAGACACTGCAGTGCTGCCAACAGTGCATTTTACTAGATGCTTAAGAACTTCCTATGACCATCAACTGTAAGGAAGAAAGAGCATCTGACTAACATGAATTCAGCTTCCATCTTTCGCAATGTCTTTTCTCCCATAGTTATTCAGAACATTTAGCACATTTCTAAAATTTTTGGACCATTTTCAACCACACAGTAACAAAACAGCTGTATGACTATGCACTATGCAAAAGTTACTGTCCTCAAAATAAATGTATCAGTATTCTACAGTCTCTCTCTACAAAAGTCAAAAGATTCATTCTTTACAGTAAGTTGAATTTGTCTTCTAGAAAATATCATTCTGCTTAATCCAGACCATTACATACCAGCCATTGTTGCCCATAAACAAAAACATGATTTTTGGCTATGTCAACTCTATCCCACGCAAGTGTAAGAACAAGCTGGTCAAATGCAGATGCATTCGTGCCTTAAGAAGCAAAAAAAATGAAAAAAATTTAAAATTAATTAAAATATAAAATAAACATTCTTGCTTCCTAAAAAGGTCAAATCAAGCAATCTACCACAAATTTATACAGTATATTTCATCATTTATGACACATTACAGTATTATACAATGAGAAAACATAGTAGATAATTATTTGCTTAAAAACTCAAGATTCCTACAGACTATAGTATTTTATAAATAATTCATCATATAAACACTAAACAACAATAGCTGAGGATTTCAAATGCTCTTAAAAGTCTCACCTTTTAACAATGCTGTAAGTATTGCAACATCAATGTCCTGATGTTCGTCTGACCCAATATGAAAAACTGTGATCTGTCCAAAAGAGTAAAATGAGGAAAACATATTTTGAAGTTATTTTCAGGCAAAGGTGATTAGCTCCAGTCTTTTATGTCAGGAATTGAAATACATTAAAAAGTCACCTTAACTTCGATGCAGCTGAAGCCTATGCTTGATTTAAACTTACCTTTAGTGTACAGTCTGTTTTGTTTTCCTAACTGGGTGCCACACAAGACATTCCTTTATGATAAAAAGCATAGCAGACACCCTTTGCACTCTCCAATCAATCTCTATTGTCTATAAACACCACACAGTATTCTGTTTACCCCTCCAGTTCATTCTAGATTATGAGATTAACCTGTCAGCAAACATGTTTAGCTGAATATGACAATTTTAAACCTCAGAACAGCACAATATGATGTCCAAATGAGACACCAGTACCTGAACGCAGGCTACATATAAAGCTTTAGGAAGTGCTTTTGCTTTAAGCATGCAGTGATAGTAGACCTTTGCTAGTATGGTCATAATTAAAAGATTTAAAAATGAGTCCTAAGACTTAAAAAAAAAAAAAAAGAAAAATAAAGAAAAAAGGACAGCAACCCAAATACAAAATACATACACATACTATAAACAAACCAGAATCCTGTCATCTGAAAACAAATAGGCTTGGAAACAACAAACTCAGATTACCAGAACTAATCACAAAAATGAAGTCTCTCTTGGCCATGAGATAAAGTATACACGAAAACTGTATTTGACTATCTTCCATAACTGGAAGATCCACTGTGTCCAGAAAAGATTTCTGAATGACTCTTGATCATATACAACATTGAGATACAATTTACTATTGTATCCACAAATGCATGCACTCTGCATAAAAAAATTTTATGACAAGATCTACTTACAAGCTCTTTTTTTTTCATGCATTCCAGCAATGTCTGAAACAAATGAACTGCTTCACTTTGACCAAAGTTAAATGTCTTTTTGATGGTTGAAATGATTTCAGGCTCAGCACCCTCAGGAACATTCCTGAGATTGAAACAAACAAACAGGAAAACACATTGTTATACATGAACAGTAAGAACAACAATGCATTTATTTAGTTTCAAGATGTCCATTCAAAGTTCTGCTATCTATAAGCTTATTACTATTTCAGTGGCAAAATCTTGGGTAACCTTTAGAAAGAAGTATAGGTTGCTTAATCTACGACATTCTACTACCACCTCATTAAAAAGTAACTCAGCTATTCTCTATGTTATTCTCACATCTCTGGAAGGTTTGGTTAGCTCTCACTGCTGTTGAGCAAAACTCTGAGGTGCACACTTAAGAACAGTCACATTTATCATTTAAGTTACTGTGGCTTAGTCAAAATTTGAAGTTGAAGTAGACAGGGCATTTAAACCTAGAGTTTTGTCCTCTAGTTACAACGGTGTAACAAAATTACCACATGCAACTGAAGTTACACATGAGATGTTTCCCCTAATTTAGGATACAGGTGTGTACACTTTTGCTATCCTTTTTGTAAGTATTGCTCAAGCAAGCATAGGCTACAGAATGTGGTGCAACTGCTACAAGGTACATGGGAGGAACCTAAAACTAGAAAAGAAGTCTTGGTCTTTAGGCAGAGCTGTTATTGCAGTCATCCTGGAAAGCTGCATCACAGGCAAGATTAAACTCTCCACTTAGTTTTTCCACAGAAAAAGCTCTTGCACAAATTTATTAAGGAACGGTCTCAAAACTCATCTATGTATGAGATGAGGACTTACCCTCCCTCCTCTGTTTGCTTGTGAACATACGCCAATATGTCTGCAGCTCTACCAGTTCCTTCACATACTACCACCGGCACAGGAGGACTTTCTTGAAGGAAATCTAAAACTGTGAGAATGACGTTGGGGCCACCTTCAAATACAAGTGCCACCACTGGCACACCTTGTCCGATTCCTATAAAGTTGCAAATAAATAATAAAAAACAGATAACGTTGTAAGTGTACAGAGAATGTTAAGATTGATTTTATGTATTTAATAAACCAACTACGTCCCTTCTATTGAATGAAAATTAAAATGCTGCCTGCCAGACATTTCAACTGTTGCTAATGCACAGTTTCAAGCACTCCTTATACTTTGGGCTGGGAGGAAATAAGCTGATAAATGCAATGGAATACAATCTACAAAACAGGAGAGATTCTTCACAGAAATCTTCCTGAAATAATGCAGAAAAGGGAGCTTTTTTTCTTTAGGGAATTCCCCTTCTACCTTCCCCCCAAATAGTTTCCAAAGATGACGACACGTATACAATTTGAACATAGTTACATGGAAACCTTCTATTGACAAGGAGTATTGCAGAAGCATTCCTAGAAGAGAAAAAAACACACATGTGTTGCTCCATAATTGGTAAAACACCAAAAGACGACATGGCTTCTTTGCACAAACACAGATGATGTTTTACAAACTCAATTGCCGTGTTGTGAAACTGCAAGCGATCATTGTCAAAACCATGAATCAATCAGACCAGTAAGGCCTGACAACATACTAATAACTCAAGTGACGTACATTTGCTTTATGAAAGAAAAATTGACAACTTTATTCAGAAGAACTCTCCTCTCTGGTCCCAGGAAAATCCTAAATCTACCAGCAATATCTAGGGTCCAAAGCAGCAGCTGAAATTTGCAAAATAATCATTCAGACTTGAAACATAAACAAGAGACTAATTTTTCTATTTCCTCATTCGGATGTTTGGTGCACGTACCTTTGTCATTAAAGCACAGTGACACTTGGCCCCGAGGCATCAGAATTACTTACTTGCATGGATCCGTTGCAAATTAATAGTTTTTTCCAGTTCTCTCCGCAATTTAACTTCTGCTCCATACTTTCCAACTGTTCCATCATCCACCAGAATGAAATGGGAGTGGAGGTTATTTAGGACATTCAGTTTACTTAATGGATTTAACAAGGTTTGATATGGAGCAACCACCTAAGTATAAGCACATAACAACGTATTTTACTTATAAAGAATCACTTTTTTTTTTTTTTACATGAAACAACTGTTTGTGTAGACACAAAGACTGGTGGCTCAACAAGAAGCACTGACACATATAAGCATGCCTTGGGTCAGGATACACTAACAGCCGTAGCTCTTAACTTTTCAAAGAGTTTTTTCTCTATTATCCTTCAGAACAGAATTCTCTTGTAATAGTTATCTGCTTTCCTTCACAAAGTTATCTTGTGATAACTTGTGATTGCTCACGCAAACAGCATTGAAGACTGCATCAAAATTTTTCAACTTATCGGCCTCTGTAAACGTGATTTCTCTGTAATACTTTAGCATTTTTGTTACTTGATTCAGTAATATCAGTAGGGGATGTGGAAAGGATTAAGTACTTGAGAACAAGCTCCTCCTCTAGTGCATTTTCATTTTGCAACTTGTTTACACTAATGATCTTGCATAAGTCACCGATGTCAATGTATCTTCATATTAAAGCAAGTATTACAATGATGCAAAGCAAGTGAAAAAACCCACGCTTGAGCAAATTTGTCAAAAAATAAGTCAGGTAAATCATTATTTCAGTTAGATAATTTATCCTTACATCTCTTCCAACAAGGTCATTTCTGTTTTCAATCACTCCCCACGGAGCAATCCCAATAGTGCAAATCTTTCGAGATGATCTGGAAGCATGTTCTCTTAGAGCATCACCAACATGTTTTGCAACACCTGTTTGTGCACAAGAAGATTTCAAGGTCTTAAATGTTGTATCTTGTTAGGAAATACAACTGTTTTATTAGTTAACCGGGCCTTTAACAATCTGGGAACTTATTTGACAAAACACCAAAGAAAGAGCACCATAGTGCACCTACTAGAAGGAAACAAAGTACTATGTATCAGTAATTCAACAAAATAAATATTAGCCTAGAAAGAACCAAAGAGTTTCCAGTAAATTACTGTATGTGTTTTGATTGCATTAAGTTTCTCTTCTTGTGGTTTCAAAAATAAAAGCCAAAAAAACCAACAATAAAAAACCCAAACCAAACAAGCCCAAGAAAACAAAACCCCCTACCTTTGTGTTGTTTCTCTTTGCAAGACAAAACAGCAGTCCATTTCTAACTACATATGTTCAAAATGTATAATTTTGATTTCACTTGACCAAACTCACTCAAATTTACTTCACTTTAAGACGAACCTATGCATCCATTAAATCTCTTGGCTCTAATAAATCATAATCCACTTAACTGTGCACAGTTATTGGTACTTCTTTACCTGTGTTCACTCCTCCAGTTATAATCCAGGCTCCTGTTGTTACTGCAGCTTTAATAAGACCTTTGCCAAGCAACTGTTTGATGCGTGGGTGAAGTTCAAATTTCTGCATGCCCCCATGTACAGATATAACAAGCTTCGGCAACTCCATCTGCCATTCTTTCAGCATAAGTTGCAGAATAGCTTCAGGCTTAGTGTCATATGACAATCGCACATACTGGAGGCACAAGAAGAGGGTTAAAAGGTTCTTAAAAGAAATCATCACAGAATCAATGAGCAAAAAGAACCAGGATGTACTTCAGGATATATTATCCTATTCCTGGCTATGGAAAATGTAATTCACTTTCTCAAAATACAGTGGATGCAATAAATGAACAAGCTTACTTTATGTCCTCCAGAATTAAGGACAAGACAGTTAATGGTTTTGGAAGCAAGTTTTGGAAAGGGAACAACTGTAGAAATATTATACAGAAATATATTTCTTTTATATAGAAAGCACCTCTCCTATGAGGACGTACAGAGAGCTGGGGTTGTTCAGCCTGGAGAAGATAAGGCTTCAGGGAGACCCTATTGCAGCCTTCCAGTACCTGAAGGGGCCTACAAAAAAGCTGGAGAGGGCTGCTTACAAGGGCATGTACTAACAGAACAAGGGGGAATGGCCTTAAGCTGAAGGAGGGCAGATTTAGATTAGACATTAGGAAGAAATTCTTCACTGTGAGGGTGGTGAGGCACTGGAACAGGTTGCCCAGAGAAGTTGCGGATGCCCCATCCCTGGAAGCGTTCAAGGCCAGGTTGGATGGGGCTTTGGGCAACCTGGTCTAGTGGAGGGTGTCCCTGCCCATGGCAGGGGGGCTGGAACTAGATGATCTTTGAGGTCCCTTCCAACCCAAACCATTCTATGATTATATTAGTCCATCCTACTGGCATAGCGACCTAGAAAAATGAGTCTTTATGAAAGCACTGAATGATCTCTAAATGAGATTAAATTCAGAAATATTTATAAAAGTTCTGCCATCTACTGGGGAGAGGCTTGCATGTCTCTTGCGAAAAGTTTTATGGAGAGACAGTTGCTTGTTTTTCCTTCCCCATTCCTGGTGGGAAGGAAAACCATTCTTTAATAGAAAACTTCCAAACTAGCAGCTTTTTAACTTGCCATGTCTAACAGCATAAGATGGTTGATCAGTTAAAAATACTGCTGCATCTTTAATACAAACTATTCAATAAGCCCTACCTGAATCAAATTCTAACTAAAACCCCATCACTATTCCAATAAACTGGTTTTAGCAACCCCACCAGCACTCGGTAGAGGTAACCAGAGAAAGGAACACATACACTGCTATTACCAACTTGAAAGAATTCTGCTAAGAGCCCTTCTCTCCACGGAGATGCTCTCACCTAAAGTGCTGGAATCTCCTTGGGGACTCCGCTAGCTGCATAAAGAACAGAGCTCCCTCATTCAAGCTCTTCAGTTTGGCCACAGGAGCCACACTGTATCAGACAGAACCCCTTGCAGCTTGTAACTACAGAAACATTAAAATCAATTCTACCACAACGAGAAATCCTTTACAAAATGGTTGCGGAGAATGTGCCAGAATTTCCAGTTTTCTAGCCTCTTGATTACATGTGCACTTGTGATTGGAGTTGGTTTCCAAAATTTTTTATTTTTTTGGTATGCTTGTTTTTAACTAACCCGCTCTCCCACAAAACTTGTATTATTCTGATCAGTATGATTCTGCTTTAATATTTTGAACAAATCTACTAAAGAAGCATATTCCACATCCGTCCATAACTTTTTAAATTTTTTTCAGAGTTTGAAAATCATGAATAGAGGGTTAAGACAGCAGATGTTACTTAACAGGTCCTATAAAAATTTATCAGTAGTGAGTAAGCAAGCAGCACAGATGAGTAAGCTGTATTTTCATGAAGTCTGAAACGCTGACCACTGAATTCTTAATGTTATGTTTTGCTGAAGTGATTATGAATTCTTGTCACCATTTGCAATTTGAAGGTAAGCCTGTACATGAATACAACTAATTCTGATAGATCTGAGCAACTTTTGTTATGAAATATAAATTAAAAAATGGAAATTAGAAAGAATCCAGATCACAATTAAAGAATACTAGAATAGTAGAGGGTACAGGTTTGTCACAGTATGGGTGACATTGTTTTCAGCCTTCAATTTCAAAAGTTAAATGAAGCATCCACCATCTCTATCAACATGTTTAGAGTAAGAAAAAAGAAAACATCATACATGCCTTAGCCCTGTAAGAATGAGAGCCACCTTGAAAGTTGATGACACCGTAAGCATCAGTAGAGGTTTGTTCTGTATGTTTTTCCACTGACCATTCTTCTATTTCCTGATTATAGCTTTCACCCAGCTTCACATCGGAGTATTTCATAGCAACGCTTGCAGTAAAACAAGCATGTTGTCTGACCAAGCGTCCACAACAGCACCTGCATCCAACCATATCATTTAGAATACTTGAGTAAATACTATTATTAGAAGACAAGAGAGAAGAACTTCTTTTATCTATAACGGAGACACATCAGATTTAGAAAGCAAAGATTCTAAATATAATATTAACCTCTTTTCCAGAGCAAACCTTGTTGCCATAAATATTATAGCAAGAATTAATTAAAATACATAATTATTATGCAAAATACTGAAACTCATGGAGATAGCAAGTTGGAGGCCAGAAGAAACTAAATAGTCAGGACATTGAAAATTGATTCTTTGAAGCCAAATAATTTCTATAACATTTGTAAGTCTGTGATCTATATAGTGCAGACAGTTCTTTATTCATTAGTTATATTTATTTTATATCTAACCTTTCACCGACTTGTCATTTGCAATATTGATCAAAACTTTTTAAAACCATATTAGGAAAGTGCTTATTTAATGGAAAAAAATATTCATAAATATTGTAATTACAAAGAACTCTTACCTGACAAGTTGCTGACAAATCTGACATCCTGGAAGGCATCTATAAGAAATATTTAAATATACAAGTAAACTTCAGATTCAATTTTTTTGTGTGTGTGTGGGAACAGACCACTCACACCACATCATGTGCTTGCAGAAAGATTACTGAACAAAAGAGATCTCCAGTAAATGGAAAACATGCTGCTCAAGTTTGCCTGTTTTTAACGTGGTAACTTGTCTGTCTGTATTTTACATGACTGTAGTACACTTGGCAAGTAAACACACATAAACAGGCAAAAGCTTCAGTCCTGAGACTTCAGAGGGGTTTTCAGGGTTTGAACCATCAATATCTGAAGCCCAGGAATGTTTCAGACTGGATTATCTGCAGTACTCAAACTGAAACATTTTGCTAGATGCTGAGAAGTTACTTACAGACCAGCATTTTCTTGGACTCATTCTAAGTATACATTGTTGTATCTATTCTACAAATTCATCCTTCTAATATACATGCAAATTGAACTGCCTGTGTCAGGAAGTTATTTGATCATTTCTGAGTTGCATGTGCAGAAAAAGATATATTTGAACAAACCTTACACAGTAGTGTCTTTACATAAAGTTTATTACATAATAAAGAATTCTTCATTTCTACCTGCTTCCATCTCAAATATTTTCTGTGCTTTCCTGCTAACAGCTTTCTTAATATTTAAAATTATCATAGTAGATAAATTTATACCACTGTTTTCCATAATTTTCATAAGCAGCTGTTAAACAATTATGGTTAAGAGTTAGTATGGAAAAGTGTACAAATAGAGATGGTATACAGTAGTCTTAAACTGCTTTCAGACTTTGAGCCCAAACAGTTTTTTAATTTTGTCCTCTATAGAAGTTATACTCTGCTATTAATCATCTACAGTTTTAATAGTGAACTATACCTTTAGATCTTCTCTAACAGTTATTAAAGTATAGTTATCTATACCAAAAGGTGCAGATCAACAAAACATACCAAATACTCCTGTCTACATTTGATTCATTTATGCATAATTCATGAACAACAGTAAGCGTTTCTTAGAAACTGCAGGACAAAACCTAATGGAAAAGTTGTAAAGTCTGTCGTATGCTACAAATGGGTTAAACTAAAAGGGCAAGTGTTGAAGATCATTTTGTTCCTCGTGAAATGCTCTGGAAATTTTAACAGCTTCCTAATTACTTTGTTTGCATTTGCAAATTTTCCGTGTGCTACAATCATGGCTATAAATTCTAAAAGCTTCTCATGTCACATGGTTTCAAGGAAGGTGGTGAATTATTTACAATAACTTAAAAATTCTACAGCATTTACTTTGTTCTTTTTCTGCCTAAACCCAAAGTTCTTAAAAGAAAAATACTCTGCCCCAACAGAACAAGAGAGACGTATAATTTTATTTCAGTCTTTTGCATGAATAAAGTTTTCGAAAGTTCAGAAAAAAAGGTTTCTTAGCTGCTCTCAAGTACACATAAGGCTAAAAAAAAAAAAAAAAAAGCTGATCTGAAATCCATAATGACAATAGTAAACATTTTGGGGGAGACAAAACTGCCTTAAAATACCGATTTTGAATTTATTTTCAATTTGACCTTATTTAATCTGTGACACAGATGATATGACCATGCACATCAAGTTCAACCATTTTAGGAACTCTTAAAAATTATACCTATACCATTTAGTGAAGGTAAACTCTACCAACTAGCTATGTTAGATGTATCACTAACTTGCTTGATTTCACATCTCTAAATTAGCATAAGGTAAAAGCAGCACGTGAGATATGCAAAATATTCTTCATTAGTCTCAGCCTCCCCTCTAGAAATATATTTCCCCATTTTTCAGCCTCATTTTTTCCTTACAGAACTTAAGGATGAAAAATTACTAAATACCACATGAAATCTTTTGATACTCAAATTGTTCTTGTTTTATCTATCTTCTCTGGAAGCAAAATTTTCTTCAGCCGTTGTTTTGTAATTTTTTTCCTCCCAACACAATTCTTGTTTTTCTTAATTCTTCCGCCCTTTTCCTGCACTGTCAGGTTTATTTTTACACTTCACCCTACACTCACAGTGCTGTTCTTTAAATTCCAACAGAGTATATCTTTATCACACTTTCTGACTTCAGAACTATGCCATCAAAAAAACCAAAAAACCCCAAAAACACCTCCCCAAAAAACCAAACAAAAAACCCAAAACAAACCCCACGCACTGCAGACACACCATAGACATCACTAGGAAGACTGCAAAGAAGCAGCAAAGAGAACAGGGGAACACTTATTAGAGATTTCTGCAATGTCCAAGTACTTTCAGAAAAGGAAAAAAAATAATACGCAAGCTAGACACCAAGAGTGACAATATCCAGTCACAAGACAGTGAACTAAAGACAGTATTTTATACAAATAGAGCAGTTAGTCCAAAAATCTATTGTAAGCTCTCTTTACAATGCTGACTTTTTTTAATTTTAAAGAGCAGCAATGAGTTCTTGCATCATTTTTTGTTTACCTGTGGGGGTCTTTTGAACTTGGTATAATATAGACACACTCCCTCTTGGTGAAAGTATTTTCTATCCAGGATTTCTGGGACTGAAAAATAAAAAGTGTAACAGTATTACAAAATACAAATCATACAAGTTTGCAACTAAAAATGCCTTTTAAAGAAAAAAAGAATGAGAACATGAGGGTTGTTTCTGTTTAAAGATGAAGGTAAGTAGTGTCTAACATAAAAAAGTTAAATTGTCATTTAATGTTTTGCTGTTTCCCAAAAACTAACAAAACCATTTATGACCCTATAAAAGCACCTCACACTGCCTAAGAGTTTAGATAACCAGAATCATTATGTAAATTTCATACACAAATCTGATAAAATCCAAAGTAATATTTATCAGAGTAACATTTAAATATCAAAAATTTGCAATATGGAAATAAAGATGTACCAACACCCCCAAATAATTTCAAAATAAATTGTTTACCTACCATGCTAAGGAAAAAAAAAAAGTTAATTTTTAAAAATTTTAACTGCACTACACTGAGATAACAGTAATTTCATCTATTTACATCTTTAATAAAGTAAAATTTTCATCTTGAAATTGCAGGTAATGAAGTTTTCTAACAACACTGGCAATTTTTTCTAGTAGCAATAAATAGGTCATAAGCTTTGTTTTTCATCAAGAAACTTTTCGTTTCAATGAACAAATTTAATTAGCATCTCTAAGGTGTGTTTTAAGCTTAAACTTGAAATACGTTCCGAAACATGAAATTAAGGATGTTTACTTCTTTAGATGCTTACCTACTCTAATAGCTGGACATAACTTCATTTCAGTTGCTTAAAACAACCATATAACATTATCTTACATGATAATCTCAGGATTACATGCTAAACAATATGCATAACGCCCAATGTCTACGTCATGTTTCAGCAATACATTGGGAAAGAAACTTGGACATGATTTTTAGTAATTAAAAAAAAAAGAAGAAATCTTGGGATGCCAATTTGTACCTTATGTAATATTGCTTTAAATCCTTATTAAGAATACATTAAAAATGTCTTCAATGCTAACAGCATGTCCTCTTGTACATTTACATTTTATCCTTAGAAAAGTTTGAGAAATTTCATACCTGTTCTATTTTACAATGAGATTTACAAAGACCGATGTATATTATTCACAGGTATCTAAATACAGGTCTGTGGAAACGATGAAAAAATTAAGATTATTTTTTTTCCTCCAGATCCATTATAACAGAAGATTCAGTAAAGATGGATGGTTTCTCTCTCACCACAATTTCAAGATCAGTTTAAGAAAATACAGAGAAATTATTACAAGTAAGAATGTACCAGCTAGTTTTAACATAGGTCCCTGGAAAAGTGCTCCTCAACTGCCCACCTTCTTTCAAAACATTTCCCAGACTCAGCAGATCTTTCTCACATTATTCATCATGATCTCCTTCCAATATTTTGTTTTAGTGAACTTTGACTATGAATCTGTCAAGACAGCAACAAACTGCTGCTCCAGTTTCTGTCTTCACATTAAGAGGGCCACCAGTCTCTTCCAAGAAAAAGGAGAAAGGTAGAGGTACAATCCACAGGGAAGAATCATGGCAGGGAAGAGGAGCTGTAAACAACAGAACGAGCACTCACACCATATATTTTACATTTAAATTAATATGTTAAACACCTGGAATAAATAGCCAAACCCATTATTCACTACTGTCCTACCTCCCTTCCCTATACATAGGAAAGAATGCTGTTGTGGAGGAGAAAGAAAGAAGGCTTAGCAAGGGAAAAGCAGGATACTAGACATTATATGCAAACATGGTGTTATGAAAGATTCTATTACATTTATGGTGGTTTTTCCTTTTGTTTTTATTTTTTTTATGAGTTGTTTGGGTTGGTTTGGTTTTTTCCTCTCCTTCTTCCCTTCCCCTTTGGAGCAGAAGATTGAAGTGACTCTTAACAGGCTTGTGAAAAAGATTTCTTCCTCTGCTGTCCTCAAAATTCACTGCTGAACTCCTCAGTTCTTGGATAAGAAAAGAGAAGCACATCACTTTCCAGGAAGGAGCTGAGTATTTCATTGGATACCTGTGCCTTACATGAGCTGGACTCAAAACAGCATTAACTCTTCTGTACCTTTATCAGAAGATTAGCAGTGTTCTAAAAATAAAGTTGATATATGTGTATATGTACCTTTATATACGTATATCATATTATATGTAAAAAATACACATATAGTAGGCAGTCCAAATTTTTAGCTTCCTCCTCACATGGTATTTTTTTAACACTAATAAGCCTTAGCCTTTGTGATATGAATCCCAGTTCCGGAAGCTGCTTTCTGCTTAGCTGAGTGTCCCCACTGTTTATACGGGTATGGGTTTTTGGGGTTTTTTTACTTTATTCCTTAAAACTGAGGTCTTGTATAGATCTTCCCTTTAACATTGCAGTAGTTTAAGCTTACATATGAACTCTGCAGATCCTCCAGAATATAAAAAGATAAAGAAGAGTAATTTAATACTTAAATGTTTTAGTCAGCTGGCTAAAACCACACCTTGAAGCAAGCTATCACAGGCATAACATGCTAGATATTGGAATCTGAAGTATATAAACCACAAGTAATTGCGTCAATTGCTCCATGCAATATTGTTTTATTATTAAGTGGTGATCAAAGCTGGGGACAAGGAACACTAGCTCACAATGCACATCACTTTTCATAATAAATGGTTCTGAATATTTTTTTAAAATAATTTGATTAATTTTTATCTTAAAGAAGGTACAGTTTTGACCACTCATCAAGGATTTCTCTGTTTTCAGTAGAGCATGGGTACATCTACGCCATTTATGCGGAGCAGGCTCTATAATGTTATTAAAACACACTTTGAGCTTTTCATTTGGTAAAATTAGACTCTCTCCAGAAGCACTCTTGTATGCTGATCAATCTTTATCACAAGAGATTTTATACATTTGCTCATTACAGAGTCTCGGGTTTAGTTAAGGAGAGGGGAAAGGGGGGAGTAAACCAACAAGAGAACAGAGTAAGCGAGAGACATTTCCCATAAACAGGTAAAGATCACATTAAAAATGTAGTAAGAACTGACGCACGGTATTGCCTTCCCTGTAAGCAAGAACTACTATTACATAATGTTCCTGTGATGACTAGAAAAAGGAAGATGATGTGAGGACACTTACTGTTAAGACAAATTAGTTGCAGCAATTACCTATAAGAAATACTTCCTTATCAGCTAGAGATTAAGTTAAAATAGGAGATCAAGTCAGTAGTCAAAAAAATTAATATGCAAGTTATCAGACTGTTTTTTAAAATTTGCCTACTCTCACTAAAATTTCTTAATCATCTCTACTGCATACACAACTACACATCTTAAGCTGCTTCCAGTAATGGGGCAACTTCTGCTGATTGAGTGTTCTGTTTTGCTAATGTACTTTAGAAGGCGTACCTTACATGATGGCTATGGGCAACGTGGGTCAGGAGCTCTCAATACAGTGAGCTCTGTAGTGCTGCTATTCAAGAGAAAGGAAAGAAAAGGAGGCAAAACAGAACTATGAACCCTCCCCAAAAAAACATATGGTCAGATATTAGCAAAAAGCACAAGTAGTATCAACATATAATGAGCTACTTTTCAATTATTTACTTTCTTTCCTTTCAAACTTGCATCTTGAGGAAAAAAACTTAGCTTTCCAGATTCTCTTCTGTGCATTTCAAATCTCAAGCTAAATAAAATTTAAGACTTAAAAGAAAAATGTTAATACAATTAATATTGCTCCCAAACTACCTTCACTATCTTTTTCCTGCAAGTGAGATATCTATGAAAATTTTACCACATTAAGACCTCTTAGCAGTCAATGTTGGCAGGATCTCATCTGCACGTCAAAAAAAACCTTAAGTTTGACTTTTTCGAAGATGTACAACAGTAACTATTCACTCCTAGTCCCAAAGTGGCCAACAAGGCTTTTGCTCAGTCTTTAAGCTGTAGAGAGTTATGCAAGATACCTCATTCTGGCTGCACTGATTTCTGAGCAGACAAAGTTCACTGTGTCTTTCAGTACTTCTGAAAGAACTTCAAGAAACAAAAAGCACACAGATTTGATTCAATAAGCTACAAGAGATATACTCACCCTGGGATCATGATTAAACAAAATACTTTAAACTATTTCAAATAAATAAGTCCTTTCATAACAGTTTCACAATTGCTGAAATAATTACAATTGCTATTTGAAACAAAACATACACAAGTATTTGCTGACCTACAAACTCAAGAGAATGTACCCAACTACAGTACTTCCAACTTCTGTAAGTATCTAAATGCCAAAAATAATCCCATAACCTTTCACAACAGATGAAAGTTTTACCATAGCAGTTTTAGTATTAGTTATTTTTGATACAGCAATGGCATTAGCACTCAAAAGCATCATTAATAGAAATTATTTAAGTGTACCTGCTCAAGATGCAAGTAACTCCTTATGTTTTGTTTACTGAAATTCAGGATGGATATTTTTAGCAAGTCTCCTTGTAGGATGAAACTTTTAACACAAAGTTAACTATAATTTAAGGTTTTGTATATAGCAGGTTACAAACGAAAAGAGGCAGTCACCAAATTACAGTATGAGATCAGGTCTCTCTCCTCCCTTCAACTGCCCTAAGTGTTTTTAAAGAGCCTCTTATTCAACACATTAAAATAATAAGACAACTAAGTTCTAGCATGGCAGCAATTGATAGACAACAGTACAAAGAGCTTCATCAAACTATTGTGAAATTCTTCACGTTTACTCAACAAGTTTGGTCTGAATTATTTTCTGTACAGAAAGTAAGCTTTCCTATTTGGCAAGATCTCAGAATAACTCGCATTTACACAAATATGGCAGGTAGAAATATACTGTATAGCTGACAACCATGAACTTGTTCATGTACAACAGGATCCCAGTTTATTCCTTCTACTCATTTGTAATACTGTATACTGTTGGAGGCTCATAAGTTATAGAATATTTGTTACAAAACTAAACTAACTTATCCTAAACGTATCACTCTCAAAACTGCAACACTGCATACCAACCTAGCAGTTCCGCTGACAATTTTTCTACAAAGTTGATCAGGTGAATCAGAAAACTGAACTGGATTAAAAAACAATATTCAAAACTGTGACTTTTGTGGAAGGCTGATAACAAGAGATTTCAATTACTGATTGCATAGACCTCAGTGTCAGATTTAGAAGTCATATCACTTTCTACAGCATCTCGTATTTCAGCTTTCAAATCTTGCTTACACTACATGGCAGTTCAATATATGGAATAGTTTTTAAAAGAAAAGATCTTCCAATTTTATTTGTCCTTTATTTAAAAATAAATACTCTGTATTCTTTCCCCACTGCCTCCAGTTTTCCAGAAAGCTGAAGTTTCCATTTGGACAAAAGAAAATACATGGAAAGTTTCAGGAAGCCTGAAAACAAGAAGATACAGTGGAAACTGTCTGCAGCAGGAATACTCATGCTAGCACTGCCGTAGAGCAGTCCTATCCATCTAGGTCACTTACGACCGGGAAGATAAATTTCAAAACATTTCTAAAAGACATTCTGTACTAAGAACATCCTTTAGCTTGTCTATTCAAGGAAACGTCCACTGACAAGTTACTGCTTCTTATATAGCTATACACACTGCACACACTCTTTTCATGATTTACAAGAGGATCTCTTATCTGAGAAACCCATTCCCTTAGCCAAGCACGTGCTATACCATGGGACTGAACTGTGATCCCTGCCCAGCTAACTAACCTCTAACTGTGTACTGGGACCTGCAAGCTATAGCTGAAAGGCAGAAATTCCAAACAAACCTTTATCTTATCGCTTCTATACTCAATAAAGCCAATAAACCCAAATCAAGCCAAACAACCAGAGTGAATATGATATCCAATTAAGTTAATGCATATCAAGTAGTTTAGAATTCATAAAACTTGTGGGAAGAAATGCCATAAATAAAATGCATGCTAGCTCTCACTGCAAAGATTTCCAGCAGGGGCTTCAAATCCTTAAGGCAGTAAGAACTGTGCTCCAGGCAAAGTACCCGGACTCATTCTTAGTACAAATTAACTGAATGATACTGAAAATGTGTATCTCGGGACGAGCTAACAAAGCTGCTGTGGATGGGGTGGAGAGTTATCTGAAAGACAGTTAAGCCTACATTTCTCAAAGAAAATACCTAAAATTTTGTATTAAAAATGCTAGCAGAGCACAACTCAGTTCCTCAAGGAAACATTTATCATTTGAGGAAAGTCTTCAGAACTTCAGCTAACATTAAGTAAATGAGTAGATGGGAGGAGAAAAGGAAAAGGTAGGTAAGTTTGATGCCATATATTTGCTAACATTTGTTTTAAGCTCTTGGCTCCAGAAAACCCCAGACATTTAATTTACTTGCTTTCCTTGCAATTTAAAATTACATACCTCTATAATTACTGTTTGAGGTTGGGGTTTTTTTTTGGGGGGGGGGGAGAAGAGAAAACAAAGCACTTAGCCTGCTAGTATTACTAGCTATATTTAAAAGACTCTCTGCTGAAGAATAACAGCACTGTCTAGAGCATACACAACACACACAAAAAGCTTACAGAATTTGTTCTTGAATCAATAACTAGAATACCAGTCAATCTTACCAATTTTTTAAGTAACTTCTATAGAAAGTATGGATACGTGGGATGTTAGAAAGACAAAAAGACCCCCATATTATCACAATGCCAAATGATATTTACAGAGTGCTTTAATGTATCCCTCTGAAGTATGTCACTCTAGATGAAAATTGTGTATTAATCTTAAATTGTTGTTTAATCCACTACAAATGAAATTTTTTTGCAAGGATTATTTACCCACAGTCCACGTCAGGATTATTTTATTATTATTCTGAAATGACTACCAGCCTCATCTACAAGAAAAAGTTGTTTCATATAATTTTTCCCAAACCGATTGGGGCACCTCTTGTCACAGAACCCGAATGACTCAGACACAGACAGACCCATCGTGCACACAAGGCGTCTCTGCTATGTTGAAGATCCTGTTCTGAGCAGAACGGTTCACCCAGCTTCACTTGACTCATAAGAAACCAAACAGTTTTCTGGGTTGAAAGACTTCTCCAGTGAAAATATTTCTACAGTCCTGAAGATACATTGCTCAACAGCAAAAAAATATTGGTTTTATTTTAAATAAAAACTGTTGAGGAAGCAGGGAAGGAAAAAAGAGCAGAGAAAGTCTTCTGTCGATTCTCCTGCACACTGTATTCAGAAGCAGACCTCAAACAAGCCAGCGAGCAATGACACCAATCTTCACATCAATGGCTCCCTTAGTGCCGAAAACAAACCTTCAACAATCCTATTCTTTATTAAACAGTTCAGGAGATTTGCTCTGAACAGTTTTCACAGCAATCCAGGTTTCTAACAGAGTAGCTATTGTTCCATCAAGTTGTTCTCTGACGTAACGCAGTCACCACCAAACTCACCAAATCCACGTGCAGTTTTGGATGCAAAGAATACTCAGGATTTGTCAAAAAAGGATTTTTACAGCACTCTCAAACTTGACAACAGTGATTCCAATGGAGCCAACAGGCTGATTCTGGGGGAATTTTCTCACTAAACAATCACAAATCATAAAATTAAGTTGGTTGGGGATTTTTTTTTGTAGATTTAATTCAGAAGACCATAAATTCATATAGAGAATTTAACATTCTGAATTTGTTATTTTCAATCCTGATGCACCAGAATAACACCCACAGACCTAATATTTTTTGGACACTTTTATTACATTCAGACTCAATGCATTTTACCCACATTATTGGGAAAGTTATCTTCTAATTGCAATACAGGTCTTTCAGAGAGAAATTCAGAGCAAATCCAGCACCTTTTTAAATAAATTTCTAAAACATTGCTGGTTTAACACCAATGCGAAGATGCATGCTGTTCTGCAGTTAGACTAGTCATAAAATTACTCCTCCTTTTTAGAAAGCATTGAATCTTAAAATGCATACACCATCCATACAAGGCATATAAAAAAACCTTAAAATATACCTAGAAAATATTTCACAACTGATTCTACAGTATAAGAACCTCAGGTCACACTGGAATAAACCATCAGTTGATTTCAGAAGACGTGCGCACACTGGTGTTAATTCCAAAATGGCTTTCTCTCAACTGAGATAACAATAAACACCTTCAGAGTTAAATGCCCAATTAACAGATACAGTAATTAAATAAACTTGCCAAAACCAGAGACTCTATAAGACTATGTCAGCACAGCAGATGGCACGCTGTTCCCAAACAAGCCTTCAGAAAAGCGGAGTATTCTGGGGGCGGGGGAATGTATTTTGCTTTTTATTTCCCGTCTTTCATCAACAGAATTTGGAATTTTGGTAGGAAAATGAAAACACAAAAGAAGGTAAACCAGTTTCACTGCCGAAATCAATTTACTTACTCCAGTTTACAGCAGTTTACATTTGCAATCCTCCCAATTATGAAATACCAAGCTAAAGAATTTTAGCCCATCTAAAGAATCTATAAATTACTTTCTATGAGCTCCCAGACCAATCAGATGCATTCCATAAAGCATTTCAAAACATATACCAAAGCTATGATCTGGAAGCAAAAAAACAGGAATTAGCCCACTGAGTTTTCAAAGGAGATGAAAATAATTCTTCACTCCCTAAGACTTACAACCATGGTTTAAAAAAAAAAAAAAAAAAAATATAGTCATAACTGCAAGGAAAACATAGCTACAGCTTTTCAGCCAACATTTTAACTCCAATACCCAGTTTGTTGAAATGAGACATTCCAAAAAAATACATAGCAAAAGTACACAGCAATGTTTTCAAACCTCTCATACAGTGCCTGCTTCATTCTGCAAGGGTCCCTTGTTCAAAACCCTTTTTTAATTGCATCAAGTCACCAATGTAAACCAGTCCCAAATCTGTTACATTTTTAAACACACAACCTACTTTTCCTTCCTTTTCTACAGTGATACAATTGTACAGTCTGCATCCTCTTTGCCTCTCTCAACATCAACGACTTAGCTGCAGTCTGTGTTCTAATCTTATCGTTGATGCAGATTGCAAGCCTACACACTCTCTTCAGTAAGACCAGCAGGAAGGTAGAATCTGCATACCTACTCACCTACATGCAGCAGAAACGATGCCAAGCCTTGTTAAGTGGGTCAAATAATTTCTGTGAGTATCAAGGATGGCCACTCAACTTGGTCCTTTCTGCAGGGATTGATGGGACACACTGTGCATGGCTGCTAAAACCTCTGCACTTCCTGGCTCACCAGATTTACTCCACATGAAAGAATTAGTTTGGTTCATGCTCCACATTTCTGGCAAGTGCTGGGCTTACCTCACATGTGCTACACAGGGTGTATGAACAGACAATCCTATGAACTCTGGGTTTATTTTTGGAAGGAATGAGGCTTGGGGCACACTTTCAGAGGTTAAACAATTCACATAGCATGGATCCATTGGCTGTCCTCCCCAAGCAACTTCCAGTCCCTTCCCCATCACACAGGGAATACAAATCACAGATGCAAGAAAGCAGTTAGTGGTGGCCACTTCTGGAAATAAACCAGCAGGAAAAGGCTCCTGTGACTAGCCAAATAATTAATTTGCTCAATTTGCTTCCAATTTGTTCCCAGATGAAAAAAGCTCAGCTCTGGCAGCCGCTATTCATAGACAGCATACAGGCTGCAAGTTCACTTCACCTAGCGCAAAGGATATATTTCAGCTTTATTTGAGCTGCAGATTTAAAGGAGATCCTGCCTTTCTGGTTCATGAAGTGCATGAACATCTGATTAATGCATTACGTGCTGAAGCACATTACAACTACAAAAGCAAGCTGAAAGGGTGGATGTTGTTGGTCTTGCTCTACGACTTTTTTAGCCTGTTCCATTTACAGATCTGACTTATTTTTAATGTCATACAAAGAAAGGTACTTCTCTACCATCGCAGTGAAGATTTTGGTGCCTGCTGACTTAAGTAGGCTATTATTAACTCACTGGAGCAATGGAAACTTGTTATCACTATGGGATTTTTGACATAGCTAGCCTCATACAACCCTTTGAATATCTAAAAAAAAAAAAAGCCAAAAAAAAACAAAACAAAAAAACCCCCAACCAAAAACCAGGAAGCCTTATGCCCACATGTAAATTAGTACAGATCAGTAATATTTCTCTGAATAGGATGGATGAGAGGGAAGAGCAAGAGAACATACTAGTGGGCACGTGAAATAGGCGACAGCACCAGACCACTGCTAAGGATGATGAAATTTCACATAACTTCTCTTTAGACACAGTATCAAGGAAAACCAATTTGTTTTTATAATCAAAGCTACTAACATTAGGAAAGAAGCCCTTCAGCAAACATGCTATCAAAGTACGACCTGAAACGGATTTGGAATTTTGTTCACTTTAACAGCGAGTCCCGTAATTTAAAAAAAAACAAAAAAACAAAAAAAACCAAAAAAACACTTTGTATAAGTTATGCAAGTCATCTCAGAGCAGAAAATTAGTTTAAAATATTATTAAAATATCAGCATTGGACCTGATGTCTGAGGGAGACAGAAGTTAGTCATACAACCCCTGAACTGCCTTCATTTTCTTGGTAAGGGGAATATGTGCATTACTCATGTACAGGATCACAGAGGTGTGATGGGGTACGTTGTCTTAGGCCTTATTCTCCATGTTCTCCCAGTCTATACACATGTTTATGCCAATGTGCCAGTATTTGCTAGCTACAGTAGGGGAAGCCAATATTTTGGTCAACTCTCCACAGTGACCAGAATTCTTGGGAGATTAGAATAGGGTGGAGAAAGTAGGATGAGCTGAGACAAAACCACGACAAAACAAATTTGCTACAGTATAGTTCACCTACTATAGAATTACAAAGACTTAAGCATTCTTAAATTCAGCTCATTAACAAAGAGCTACTGGATTCGATTACAGTTTCATTGCTTGTCAAGACAGAGAACTAGCTCTCCTAACAGAGCTAGCTAAGTCCAAAGTTGCTCAACAGTGTACACTGACTACAGCCCTCATCTCGGGGCCTAAGTAGCCTGACAGCATTCTAGAGACATCCATGTACCTCAACCCTTATCAGACGATAAAGTTCCCCACTAAAACTATTTAAATAGTTTCTGTTTACTCTAGAAAAGTGCAAAGAGACTTAACTGGGTTTATTTAGGCAAATGTGAAAGCAGCTAATTACTGCCTGAAGTAATATATAACACTTATTTAGGCACTTCAAAAATTTCCACCCTCTTTTTTTGTGGGGAACAAACAGTTGCTTGAGCTACTGTGTCTTATTTTGTTGATCTCTCATGAGGCTACTTTTACATAAAAATTGAGCTTTCCATCACAACCTCATACTGACTGCTGAAATATTCTTTTACACTGATTTCCCCATTAGCATTCAACTATTTTATTATTAGCAAGTTTTGAAAGCCTCAACTACATCTTGCATCCCTCTTCATGAATGTTTCTTTTAAATATTACAGCCAGAGCTGTAAAACCTACACAATGCAGGTACTATGAGAGAGCTTAAAGTCATTCATTTTATCTCCAGGTCAATACTCAGGCTGCTAAAATGTACATTTTACTGCACCATTTACCAAAAGCACTACAAAGCTTCCTATCACACCATCCTGCACATGCACACAGCACTGCTAATTAAGATACAAGCACAGAGATCCTAATGTCTAACTGCTGATTTAAACCAAGGTCTGGCTGGTTCTAATGCAGAGGGAAACAGAAGAATGTCTTTTGGTGTTTCTCTTATGGTCTTACAAGGTTGCCTCAGCAAGCTTAAGCTCCCAAGCTGAATATTCAGATCTCAAATCAAAAACATAAAACTCTCAAACATTTGTATGGACTTGAAATACTGTGATTCATCAAGTTGGACAATAACAACTAAAAAGCAGAATAATCTGTGGGGACAAAAACTTGCTTTTTGCTGTAGCAAGGAAAACTAAATATATTCAATAAAAGGAAGATCAACTCAAGAAGAAAAAAAATTTGAAACATAAAAGAGATCCACTCCAAATGACACTTCACTAACTGAAAGTATAATGAAGCAATGTAGGGACATCCCCTGGAAATACAATTTACTGTCTACAATCTACTGTCTCAATCTTATCTCTTAATTTTTGTTTATTGCACAGTGATACAGGTATCCTCTACTTAAGCAGATCAAAGAAACTACAGTTTATCAGCTCTCCCACCAAATGCTGATGCAGAATTGCAGACTACCCACAGAACTGAACTACCTGCAACACATCTATGTTGAATACCACAAGCCTAAATAATCACTCAGAAATTAAATATATGATTTTTAGAAATAAAGTAACTTTTTTTTTTCAATGTGGGAGGAACAACTAATTAAATGATACTGAGAGATCACACCACCACTTGCACTTTGTAAATGTTTTCTGTTTATTATAATTTCCTCCAGCGTACTCACTTCAAGTAAAACTCACCAATGCCGAGTGGTATGTGGCACAAAAGCCTGCCTAAGCTGTACTGGACTTCTGCCTCGGGTTCCTCTCTGGCCTACTGAGGGAAAGGAGTGAAGACAGACCATCATTCTAGAGAAACAAAAGACAACACTAAGGAGGTGGAGGTCCTGGCAAGAGCAAAGCCAAGATACGCAGGGGAAATATTTGCTTTAAGAGATGCAGTTCTTCAAATTATACAGTGATGGTGCAGTCAGAGCAGACAAGCTTAGCAAGTTACTCCTCTGCCCTCCCACTCGTTCTCCTGCCACCTCCCTCCCACCAGCAGTTGTGCACTAGCCATTTGGTGAGTTGATTGAGCTCCCTAAACCAGCACGACATTATTTCCAGGAAAAAAAAAAAAGAGCAGGTAGCTTTGATGTCAGAATGAAAAAATTCAGATGCAAACTGGGCAGAAAACTAAGGCACAGGAAAGGACCACATGGCCATGACCAGGGTAGGAACAAGGGAAGTAGGACATCCCCTTTGGTAGCACTAAGATCCTGGGTTAGCAAAACAGCTGAGCTGATCTAAGCATACTGTCAAGGTACATCAAAATAATCCCCCAAGGTACATCAAAATAATCCCCCAAAGCACACTTACTCTAGGCATACAGGAAGAGACAACAGATCTGTCACACAAAAAGGCATTCTTTTTAAGCACCTGTATCCTGATGTTCAGGAAGGAAAGGAAGGTAAGACGGTATTTCTTTATTTAAGGTCACATTTTAGGTGAGCAGATACCCTGCATTTGGGAATAGCATCCATTCTCATCTGGCACTGAAGATGTTTTTTCCTAATTCATGGTATAATTAAAACTCAACTAACTCCTAATACGTTAATTACAAATGATTTTTCTTGTCCTACATGCAGGATCTTTAAATTTGTCAGAAAACACTGAAAAATCCAGTAATGACACCCAAGAGGACAGTCAAAAAGACTAACCTTATCTTAGCAGTGCTAATTTTCCTACATCCTCTCTGCAGACAGAAAAGTGCTGCTCTGAATCCCCCTCTGAATCTCCACTGAGGAAGCCTAGGGACTCACTGCCTAATTAATTTTTGTGAATAATCCTCCCACTCTCTACAAAGTCTACCTGTATTCTGCAGATTGTCTACATGCATGTGACCAGCAAACATTTTTCTACAACCTGAAAACAGGATTTTTCTGAAGGCAGAAAAGCTTCAGTCTTTTACATATTCTATGTCAGGAAGAAAGTGCAGGCCAGAGTTTACTGCATCGTGATGTCCAGCAAAGTCCTATGATTGTACTAGCACCAAATATTTCTCTCGTGGGCTACAGAACACCAAGCACAACCAGACTGGTGCATTCAAACAATGACTCATTTGTTAGCAGCCTTCATCGCTGCAGAATGTTCACCTGTAACACTAGCTGGCAGCCCAAAGCAGGACAAGGATGATGAGTGGGTTTTTGCCTTCTTTCCCTATATAAGCAACATAAAAAGACCACATTGTTTCACTAATGCATTTGAAACAATTACAGAGAATATGGAAAACTGCATGCGTACTGTGTTTTTCCTACAGCTGAAAGCTTAAAAAGAATTTTTCTGCACAAGATTTTTATAAAAGAAACCAAGAATAAGACAGACCAATTGCTTAACGAGGCAAAGACATAAATCTGAAGTTGGCACAAATTAAAAGGACAAAGGTTAGTTAAGGGGATATTTCTGCTTTTCAACGCCTCTGGCTGCAAAGCCAGTAAATGCCAGTTTAAGGGCTGTAAGTCCATCCCAACCTCCACATCTTTGCTTAGTGCCCCTTACACAGGCCAAGGTAAGTGCTTGCAGGGCTGCCCCGTAGGTTACTCTGCAGTGTAACCCCATGAACGTTTTCAATAGCATAATTAAGGAGTCAGCAAACTGTAGCTTGTGAAATCGGGAGGAGCGAGCCTCTTCCAACTAATTCCACACCCAGAGGCCTTGCAACATCAGATGATGCTAAGTTCCTAGAAAGTTGTCTAGGTTATTTGTCAGCTATGGTATCAGCGATCCATTACTCTTACCCTAGTGTGAGATTACTACCATGAGCAGGAATTCCTTCAAGATCAATCACTCTCGAACTTTTTGGCCGCCCTCAGCCATGTACTATTCTAATGCCTTCAACTGAAGATTTATTAAACTTGCCGTTTAACAGAATTCTCCAAACTACAGTTTAGACAATACTGCAGCCAGGGAGCACAGGAGAAACTGGTAACACTTTGACATTTAAAACATCATTAACTGCACCTACTCTTGTAGATTAACTGATTGTTATAATAGAACAGAAAGTTGATTAACAGTTCTGTAATTACACAGCTGGTATTTTTAGGCTCCAATCATGTGTCACTTAAGCACATGCATAATTTAACCTATTCAAGTGACTTAGTTACACCTGACCAAATACTTGCATGACTGTGACAGCCAAGGGGACAGGCTTTGAAAGGAAGCTGAGTTTTTTCAGACTGGCTCTAGCCACAAACTACTACACCGCATTGAGCTTACTACACAAAGCCAATACGCATGCAATTTTAACTATGTTGTACATCAGCACGACCGTCTTTGAACCTGGTCACGTGGCTGATGTGCTGAGCTCTATCAGATAGATTACTAGATTGCAGCTTCACTCTCTCCTACCCCAAAGGAATAGGTTCAGCTTCTTGAGAAAGTTAAACAGGAATGGGAATAGCACTAATAAGCAGCATGTTAAGAACATGGAGAAAAGAGATCTAGCAGTATTTTGTGACGGGAGGAGTCAAACTCATCTTGATGCAGCTCAGTTCACAAACACAGACTACAGTGCAGCGTATCTGGTAAAAAAGGTTATTTTACATCTGGTAGCACACATTCAGAAAAGAAGGTCAAGAAAACATCCTTTGTAAACAAGAATTTAGACACAAATGTATTCAAGCATAGCTAGTACGTGCCTACAGTACAATTAGACAAGGTCCGCAATGCAATTTGGTTTATACTTTGAAGAGGCTACAAAACCTGACTTGTGGTGGTACAGCTCCATCCACGCCTGCACACAAGGCTGTAAGATTTAAGAAAACACTCATGTAGAGTGGGCGACATAGAGTAACCGAACACTTGCTAATATGATGGCACAAGTCAACTCTCAAGCACCTCAAAGCAAGCTTCATAGCTGATGTCAAGTTTGGGGTGCCACAATCCCATTTTCCTAAGTCTCTGCACGCGATCCCACCCCATCTCATACCAGCACCAGCATTTACGCAGTCACGTGGAGAGCCAATTCAGGGAAATTACCGACAAAAGAATTAATCCTCAGAAAAAAGGAAGTGATTAGATGTTTATTCAATTTAGATCCCCAAAACAGCGACAGAGCACAGAGGGAAGCACAAAGGGATGGGCCAAAGGGTGACAGCCAGGGCTTATCTACGTTTAGACTAGATTACAACCACACCTTTCAGAAGAGTTTTGGCAGATTTGGGAGCGACTAGTAAAGATGCTATGGACTTGAACATCAACCCTGCCTCGTATCTGAGATTACTGGCCTGCAACACACTTATCCACACCTCAAGCACTCCAGGTCGGTCTTGGGAATTACATTGTCAATGAAGTGAGTAATAGTGGGAAGACCTGGACTGCTAAGTAATACTAGTTCTAAAAGTGCCCCGAGTCTAGAAATTTTTAGGCAGTAAGTGCTTGTGAAGCGCAGTATTCCTAACAGAGAAACTAGAAATTCATTTGCAGAAGGCATAAATGTAAATTTATTTGCTTATTAAATTTAAATTTTAGAAGTCAAGTTTGTCAGGTCTGCATTTCATAAAAATTGATTATCACTTCGCAGTATTAGAATTAGGAGGAAAAAATCTTAGCAGGTATTAGGATAAGAACTGTCAGCCAGGAACATCTTGCAAAATTCCACCCAATATGGTTTCTGTTCCTCTCTTAGCAAAGGTGACAAGAATCAGGTAGATAAGCTTAAGAAAGTAAGTACCTCTTTGGGTAGAGGTAAGTGGGAACAATGCACAGAACAAAGGCTGGTATTCAATTGCAATAACCATTGTGTTAAGACTGACTGAGCTGTAACAGACACTTTTCCAGTCTTTGAAGATTACAGAGTTATATTATGGTGAAAGACTGAACACCTAGATTAAATTAACTTAGAGCTGTGACTGAGAAAGTATTCTCAAGCAGCAATGTGTTAGTGCATGACAGCAAAAATACACTGCAATAATCACCCAAAAGGTTGTCAGTAAAAAAAAAAAAAAAAAAAAATCAGCAAACCAGAACTTAATAGAAATATGCCAATTCTCAGAACCTGCAGCTTTTTTTTTTTTTTTTTTTTTTTTTTAACTGATTTGATTAATAGCAAAGGCATAATCCAAAAGCATTGGGAGTCACCCACATCAGGCTTCGGGATCCAAGACTAGGAAGCAAAAAGCCTGGCCAGGCTGCCACAAACCTTGCAATAGTTCCAAAGCTCTCCAACTCAGAAAGAGACCTCCCCAAATTGTTGCAATTACAATTACTAGCAGTAAGTCTAGACATTGATAAGATTTACATGTGCGTTATTTTCAGACATAGACAAACTATATGCACACATCTACCTATACTCTTTGAGACACTTTATTAGCCAGTTGCATGCTTTTTGCAAAACACACCATGTGCATTTAAAAAAAATAATCGCTTTATGTTGGACTGTATCCAAATGTAAACTAGCCATCTCCACAGACAGGTTGAAGATGAAGTAGTAATAAAAACTTTGCAGAGGATTTACAATAGCTGTTTCTGAAGTTGAATCATCTGAAAACATTAGTTGTCAAACTACACACAACAAAGTACCAACTTTATTACTGAATCAGTCTGTCAAATTCTGATTTTGCAGCTGTAGAAAATCAATAGATATGCTAGCACACATATCACATGTCATCCTCCTTAGGTTGAAAATCAAATGACATAAAGGTGGGTCGGGATACACTAACTCAGGAACTGCACATTTGCCATACACAGAGTTCAAACATTTCAGAAAATCTGACAATAGAAAACGTGTGAAACAGCTCACATTAGAATGAGTTTGTAAAAGTTTTTAGGAAAAAAAATTATATTGCTCTTAATAGCGTAAGTATTGAATAATCTGTAACTTTTATGTGACTTTTAAATTTTTTGGTGAAAAAAAAAAAAAACCAAAACAAAAAAACCCACAGAAATTCCCAGAATTAAGGTTTAATCCAAGCCCACCACCTCACTAACATCTGAACTTTGCTTTAGTTAAGGGGGAAAAAAAATGCATAACTTATAAAACAAGTTCAACCCACTCTAATGGGCTGTCACTGTTAATATACTTTAAACTCTTCTTGGCAATCAACCACTATATTTACCTTACAGACTATTCCTGCAACATTCTCATACCATATGTTGTCAAACCATTTTCCACAGTTAAATATTCTAGTTCTTTCACAAGGCACCTTTTCGAAGCTATCAGCACCACAATCAGCAACACAGTTATTTTTCTCCCTGTATTTCCCATACATTTAGAACAATTTTCATCGGATTCTTGGGAAGGAAAAAAACTCAATACAGTTAAGGATAACAATGTTATTTATCCCAGTTTCTTTCATTTTTTTATATTTCATTATCCTATCAGAAGTTCACTGGCCTTTCCTTCTTGGGAAGAAGAGAGGGATAAGAAGTTTCCATTGCTCACCTAACAGCGATTAGACAACTTGTGTTGTCCCTATTTCTGTGCAAGAATTATAGCGGCTGGAGAGAAAAACAAACTTGAGCTGTACTGCGGTTCCAGCAAACCTGGTAGTTAAAGAAAGTGGCTCACACCCCAGCTCACATCCATTTTACATGCTGAGCAAAATATAGGTGTAAAGCAGACTGAAAAAACCTCACCACTCCTCAAAAAAATAGCATTCCCTCCGTCAGTGTAAAAGCTGTGATGGAGACTGGTCCCCGAAACACTGCTGCTTAGGTCTGTGGCCCCATACAGTTACATGCAATGGTTCGGCGTGCCAGGCAACACTGGTTTAATGACCGGCTGCTACCAAAAAGACAAGTCACCTCCTGCACATCCTACCTCCTCTCTTGCACGGCAGCACTGATGTCCAGCTAATCCTGTGCTGAGCCAGGTCAGGAAGCGAAGCTTGCCAATACAAAGGGTTTAGAGGTTTACTTTTTCTGTTCTTTTGCTAGATTAGCTTTCTATTACTTGAAATACAAAAACATCTACAATTCAAGTAAAAGAAAAGCTAAGTTTAAAGTAATAAAAATAACAGAAACGGAGGATTAGGTAGATCATTTTCAGTATAGGTTGTATCACGATATATTAACATGACACCACTATCTGAACATTTTCATTATGTGGGCAGAACAGATAGGATTCAATCAAATAAAGGACAATAACAAGATTACAGAGAATATAATAGTGGAGAAAGGTTTCAAGCCAGCGAACATGAAAAAAGCATGCAACAAACTTTGTTCAAGTTTTACCACAGATCAGAGCAGCATCACTCACTATTTTTTGTGGAAGTAATGAAGCACAGACTCATCTGTCAGAGGCTACCACTACTTGTCAGCACCAGAGGTAAGAAGTGAAATTACCTTTAATAATCGTATAAGTATCTTATCCAAATACACACACAGAGTGAGATTATTCAGTAATTTATCTGCTGAAAACCCAGCTGCCAGAATTCCAACCAGTGAAGCTAAAATGCACAAAGACAGAATTATTCACATTAGAAACAAGAAACATGACCTTAAAGACAAAACTTCAATTCTGGAAAACACACACATTGATTTTACTATCAGTTTGCCTTTTTTAAAGTGGGACAAAAATCAGAATGTTACTTGTTTCAGCAAATTAACATGGCACACAAATACTGTGGCCAAAGTAGACTCAGTTAAAGGAAATGAGGGATTCTGAAAGAAATAAATATCTGATAAAAAATAAAAATATATATTTTTCAGATTAAGTATATTGACATGAGAAGTATTATTTTATCGTCTTGATTTTTCAAAGTGTAAGCCACAATTTCAAAATCCAACCTCAAGTCTTTAAATACTGGAACTTCATATTTGGGCTTTCTTCAGACAATACGGTGACAGCATCAGAAGCTAAGTAAAAGCGTCACTGCTAGTATAGCTATGTATTAAACTCCTAATTAGGCTCATGAGGGTCTTTCTGGGAAAGAAAATTAAACTCACTGCGCAAAATCCTGTCAAGACACAAATTGTAGACTATAAAAGCATCTTCCTCTCTTCACACACATTTTTTTTGACAAGTCCTTTTAGAGATTTATTTGCAACGTTACTGGTGTAAAATCAACAAACCAATATGGCCAAACTCTATTGTGTCAGCATCAATTATTTAAGTTGAAAACAACATTGGTTTGTTTAGAAAATACTCATCTGTCATGGCTGTCCACAAGGAGTGAACAGTTAATAAAAATGCACCTCATGAAGGGACATGAAAGAGAAGCAGGAAAAGGTTGGGTGTTGGTACAAATCTTCCAGGAAAGGGAAGCACAGCAAGTGGCAAAGATAACTATGAGAAAAAGAGGGGACTTTGGATGCTGCAATCTATCACCAGCAGAGCAGAGAAAGCAGGGCTGATGGGATAAGACAAAAAGGTAAGGCAGCAAGGCTCGAGTTACCCGGAGCCTCAAGGGACAAGAAGGGAAAGTTTAAAACACAACAGAGTACTTCTCTCCAAGACAACGCATGTAGGGAGGTAGACAATCTGATAGAGTATCTTTAAATATAAGAGATAACTGTTAAATGCAAGGTGATGTTTCAAGGTGCCTTTGTATGACAAGTGCAAATTACCCTTCCACTCCTCAGCTCAAGCAGGAAAAAAAAAAAAAAAAAAATCACAGTGAAACATCAGGAAACTAAGGTACAAACAGACCAAAACCAGCCTAAACAGTACATTTACAAAGGTTTTTTTCCCTCCCACCTTAAATAGCAAAGTCAAGAATGGCCTCATACCAGAAGGTATGAAGGGACGATCTAGCAGACACTTATCTCACCCACACAGACACATTAAAAATAAAAAAAAATAATTAAAAAAGACTGAACTCCCGGAATTGCCACACTGAACAACTCACTCTTTTGAATAATTTCTGATTTAATATTGGACACTTTCCAGCAATTCTTCAAAATTGCTAAATAGTCATGGAGCAGCAGGGAAATTGTTAGCAAAATGAACTTGCATAAAATATCCTATATCCAACTTAGGCAAAACACCTGTTAAACAGTGGTTTCAAAATACTTAATAAACACAGGGTAAGTATATACCACTGCAAATGCTGCATTGCCAGAAAAACTGCTGAGCCATGATCAGTTTACAAATCTATATTGGTTTAACCAATCTGTACATTTTGTACATTTAGCATTGTCAGCACCAAAGCTAAACCCCCCTCCCCAAATCCAAACACCAAACCCAAAAAAAACCACTTCAGTTGAGAAGAGCAAGTACCACACAAGCAGGAGATGCTAAGTACTATTTCAAGTCAGAACGGAAGGTTACACTTTCAGCTTCTTCCTAGAAGAGTGGTAGATTCGCAGATTCTAGAAAGAGACAGCCCACATTTCTACACAGTTCACAGATATAGTCAGAAATGGAAGATTCATGGGTATGAATCCTCTTGGTTTTGAACAATATACTGCGAAATAAAAGACCTGAAATAAAGCATCTGACTAGATGTTCAAGTAGACTGTAAAAATCCAGAGATTTACACTTCACACTTAGATTTTCAAAATTATTGGAAAGCACTTGATGTGACAACTCATTAAATCCTCTAAATATCAATTAAGGAATAAACTTACAGGAATAAAGAACTGATTAGCAGCCAGAAGAAGGAAGAGCTGGAATTAAAACGGTATTTTCTTTGTAGAAGCTCACATACCTCTTTGTAAGGGCTTATACACTCCCTTGTATACGATAATGTGTAGAAATTGTAAAAATGAAATAGGTAGAAAGATTAGAAGGAAAAAAACAGCAGCATCCCAGAGAACTACATTGTCCACTATATAAACTCTGGTATTAGGCAAAACCGTAGAGGATTACGGCAGTACTCAAAGAGCACTAAAGGAAAGGTCACGTTTCTAAGCCGTGAAGTCCCCTCCGCCGCAGGACCGGCTCCCAGAGCGCTGCTCTGAGGAGCGGAGGGGCGCGAAGGGCAGCGGCCGCCCCTGCGCGGGGCCGGCGGCAGCAGGACGACGTTCGCTGCCCCGCAGGCACCACACGAGGAGGGTCCAGAAATGCCGGGCGGCGGCGGGAGCCTCGCCCCGGCGCCGCGGGTCAGCCCCGGCCGGGGAAGCTCCAGGAGAGCAGGGCAGGGCTCGCCGGGCCAGCAGGGTCGTGGGTGGGCGGACGCTGACGGGGGGGCACACCGGGACGCCCCGCCAGCCGTTAGGGGCCGGGGCACCGCGCGCAGACGGCCCTGAGGCGCCCGAGCCCGCGCCTCCCCTTCCGGCCCGGAGGTGACAGCCCTGCGGGGTCCCTCCTCCCTCCTCCCCGCCGCGGGGGCGCCCCGGACGGGGCGGGCAGGGAAAACCCGCCGCGGCGGGAGGCGAGCCCGGGCGCGAGAGGGGCCGAGGCGGACCAGGGCGGTCGCGGCAGCCGTGACCCGGAGCAGCCGGCTGGGACAGGTCTGATCCGGCAGCCGGCGCCCCCCGTCCCTTCCTCCTTCCCCGCGCCCCGCCGGGGCGAGCCTGGCCCCGCCGCCGCAGCACCCCGCCGCCGCCCTCACCATTCTCCTCAGGGCCGGGCTGGGTCTCGGCGCCGACTCTGGTTCTCCTCGCGCCGGGCAGCTCCTGCTCGTGGTTCGGCGTCGGCGGTGGCGGGGCCTGTCTCCATCTATCGGGGCTGAGCTCGGCAGCAGCGGAGGGCTGGATGGGGAAAAGCCGGGCGAGGACAACGCTCCCGGGGCGAAAGGGAGAACGAGGCGAGGAGAACGGCGCTGGCTCGACTCCGCACCGGGACCCAGCGCTGGCGGCGGCCTCGGCCCGGCGGCTCTTTCTCATAATTGTGCGACTCGGCCGGCGGAGAGCCGCGGCGCTGCCGCGTCAGCGCGCACCGCCCCCGGGAGGAGGGGGCCGCCGGGGCGGCGCGGCGCTTCCCGCTCTTGCCCGCCCGCCTGCCGTAGCCCCCTCAGGGCGGGATGGCCTCGCCACACGAGAGGAGGAAAGAGGGAGCCCCGAACAGCGTCCCGAAATACCCTGAAAAGGTGTAAATGGCTGCCGGAGGGCAGACGGCTGTGCCCCCCGTGCGCTGTTGGTGAGGTAAAGGCCAAAGAGATGTTAAAAAACGGAGCTTTCCGGGTCAGAAACCAGTCTGACTGGAAACGCGTGGTTGAAGAGGGAAGCTCTGCTCCTGAAAACCCTGTCTCTCTAAAAACATCAGCCTTAGCATGGGACTTTCCAGCTTCCCCGAGGCGCTGGCGCAGTGCGGACGGTGGGGCTTGGTGGGTGAGGGCAGAGACGGGTCTGGGGTTGGGTCTCCGCTTCCCAGGCGACAAAATGTCACCTCAAACTGGATCTCTGGTGTACCGTAAATCACAGGTAGCTGTACCTTGAGAAAGTAACCCAGCGTTATTCATTATTTAAACTATGTAATAGGGAATAGCATTAGTTCGTTTGAGCTTTTCTTGCTAGCCATGCTTATGCATGGAAGCGCTGCCATTAGTGCTGCGTCAAACACATTTTGTAACTTGGTCTGAGGAAAATTGGAGGAAAGTTCATTTTGGAGGGAAAAAGGAGGGTGCATTTCTTCCACTTCAATCAACTCTGTTCCCAGTTTAGATTAGGAACTGCCCAGGGAAGGAACCTTGACTTCTTTTGTCAGCGAAACTTGAGAATCAGCATCGCTAATAAAAATCCCTGTACCATAATTCCCACTACATGTTTCAGTATTTATCTTTTGCAGCAAACTATGCTAGAATAAGCTGCATTTTTAAGGGAAGAAGAGGTGATTAATTACATTTGGCTCAAATTATTGGTGTTCCCTAAATATGAAAAATTAAGATTTTTCTAGAAAAATCTCTGAAGTGTATGTCTAATATTACTGTTATGCTATTAATTTTTATTTAAGACATAGTTAGATAGCTCAGTGTTTCCTTTGCAATGAAAACATGGTTCAAAAGTGAATTAAATCTGGCTTTTGAGTAATTCTGGTACTGGTGTTTCTATAATACCATAGCCATTTAAGTGTTAATTTTCTATAAACTCAATCAGAATGTTCAAATTCATTTAAAAACCTTGATTTTCATTGTCAGGCCTTATTATTTGTGCTGTTGTGACATTATGTTGAACAAAGTATCATCCATCTCCCTTTGCTGTAAAAAGCCAGCATTAACTCCACATCGTGTTGGGCTAAGCTGATAGACATGCAAGCGTGAGCTCACACATGAACCATCGGTTTGTGCATCACAGCGTAACAGAGCTTTGCACGTACTCACAGCTGAAAACTGGTGAGCCTCAGCATGACAGAAAGAGTCTCTTAAGAATCTGAGGCTCGGTATGCTACTAAATTTACTAGACCCACTCCAGTGATGAGAAAAGGATGATCAAAAATCAAGCCAAGCAGTAAAAAAACTCAGCAGAATTGGCGGCTGCTAGTTTAAACTGAACTGTAGATATGAAGAAACAAAACATCCTCCTGCCATTTAGCAGGGCAAGTCCAGTAGTAAATCCCGGTAGCAGAACCCATTTGCTGCAAACAATAGGCGCAAATTTGAGAAGACCCATGCAACTACAGATACTCAGCTCCGCATTACGGTGTTGCTGCAAGGAGTTCCTCAGCGGCCGGGGAGCTCCTAATGCTTGGTTTTATAAGATTTTGTGCTATATTACCTAGATATGAAAATTAGGCTCCTACGACTCTTTTTTTAATTCTGTTTCCATAGAATACAAAAAGTAGGTGTTCCCAGGGAAAACTTAAATTAGTTCTGAGTACAAGATCTCACAACTAATGGCTAAATTCACTCTCTGACTGCAGGAGAAATCCCAAGCCTGCTGATCTGCAGCTACTTGTTCCCGCCCAGATTCCCGTGTGCCAGTGCTCATTCTTGGCTTATGGAGCAGGAACAGACGGAGCAGTGGAAGCCCAGTAAGATTTTCTGGAGATGGTTCAAGAACTTTCCAAAGGAAAGGAGAGAAAATGGGGGATTTCTGAATTCTTCAGCTAACACTATAAAGCATTTCTGACAAACTACCACATTCCTGCTTCCTCCCTTCCTTTTGCCCTTTCTAATTAATTAATCTAAACCTCCTCACATTCTACATGAAGTTAATCAGCAAGTTCTTCCATGACTAGGTCCTTCATCTCATCTCACAGCAGTATTTGGGCTAAACTGACTTGATTCTCATGGCTATAATGTTAGTCTCTACGTTTAATATTTGTAAATCCAGCAGCTAGAAGGAGCAAGGGAATTAGGAAGAAGTAGCTGGAGGCCAGTCTGGGCATGAGACTTCTCTGGTACAAACTGTTGTTCTAGGAGAACGTGCTTGAGGTGAGGAATTTTCCATGCCTTTTTTCCTGTTGATCCTGCAAAACTGTAAAGAGATTGACATCAAATTATTTGAGAGTTAAACTGTTTGTGATAAGCTTAGATGGAGAGACAGCACATTGTTTCACTGGAACAGCTTGTGAAGAAAATGAAGGGAAAATGAGTCATCGACATCCTCTCTGCCTCACTCTGTCTGGGGGAGCGTCAGCCTTCAGTGTTGTGAAGGGGGGGCAGGACATAGCACCACAGTGAAATACATCCCATGACCTGGGACTGATGGCACATGGCATAAGGAAGTCACCTTACATCCTTTTATTACGTTGATCAGCCATACAGAACATGATGTGATTTGACCCTAAGCTAGCAGCATTAGTCATCCAAAAAGAGTGAATTTTTGTACATTCAGATGTTAAATCTTGTTTTCATCACTGAAAACCTTAGAGGGCTAAGCAGTAAGATAAATATTTGCTACTTGTCATCCTAAGTGTTACCTTCCACGCTAATAGTCAACTCAAAATTCCTCTGGTATCTTTTTCCAAATCAACAACTGTCAGCTGTGAATTAGAAGGAAATAATGAAGCATTATTTTATACCTTATTGCATTTAAGCACCTTTAACCTAAAGCAAGCTTCTGTTATCTCATATGGAATATAACCGGTTTAAACAAAACTCCTTTTGCGATGTGGTTCCCGTATCTCATTTTTATATCTCAAAACAAACTATCAGTCTGTCACTGGCACTTTATGTTGAGTAATTATTTGTTATGTAATCATCACCAGAACTAGTAAAATTTGTGATGTCAACCTTAATAGGTTTTACATCGCATTAAACCAGCTGTAACTTGATCTCACTGCAATAAGTGTGAAAGGATTATAAGAAACTTCTCTAAGGAAGCCCTTATCTCAATATTGCAATGTCCAGTAGCCAGGATGAGGCTGTTTGATTGCTCTCTCACTCTCATGTAGATGAAATACTGACTCAGGTACAGAAAAAAAAAAAAAATACAGCATTCCTCTTCATGAGAAATGAAATGAGTTATCATTAAATAAAAGTAATCTGGTTTTGACTTTTTTATTTGACTCTGTAATAAGTTTTCTGAGAGAAACGCTGTTAGTCTACAGCTGTTCTTTTAAAGTTGTTCAAAATATGTGCTGGAGTTCATATTGTTAAATCAGATGCAAACACCAACTGATAAGGAGATTAGTTAATATCCTACTCAAAGTCAAACATATTCTGTGTAGAAACCATTTTTGTCCCTTACTAAAGTCACCTGTGGCAGAAAAGAGGTAGTAGTGTTCAGTGTTCTTATTCTTTTAACAAGAGTGAATTCTCCCAGCTTCCCTTTTTTTTGCCACAAGTTTGTCCATTTCTGATCTATCTAGGCAAATCAGCTGTCTAGCTGTAACTAAAGCGGCAACTCACTAGTTTACATTCTGACTGCTACTCCTGAAGATACTTATTTTTTCAACATGAAAGTTTAAAATTTGTCAAGTAAGGAAAAAAAAAAGCATAGGATGGCACAGGTTAATGGGATCTGTAAGTCCCTTCCATTATTTGTGAAGGGTTTTTCTAGTACTGGAGTTGCAGAGTTTCTGTGAAAATATCTTGCCCCATCCCTCTCAGGTAATACACCAAATAATAACCTTACAAACACACAACTTTTCAGCAATTCAAAAAATGCTATTTCAAAATGGGATGAAGTAGAAACAGCTTATTGCTGTTGATCACAACACTTAGGAAATACAATCTAAAAGGAGGAGGCTTGTTTCCACTGAAGCCAGGGTTAATAAAACTCAAACAATGCCTAACTTCACAGGTTTTAAACTGTTTAGAAATTTTGGTTCTTTTGTTGGTATGTGGTACACCCCAGAGTTACAAATCTTCTGAAGAGATCCCAAAGGTTTAGTAATCTTTTTGCACTATACCAAGGTTTTTCAAAAAGTAGTTAGTCTGAGCAATGTTTCAACAGCTGAGAAGGTATGTATTCCCTCAAAGGAAACAAGTGCCTCAGCTGTACATTCAAGAAATAGGTCATAAAATCTTGGGTAAATTCAACATATATCGGGAGTAAAATAATGTACAAATTTTAATTTTGCATATTTAACAGTCATAAAGCAAATTATCCCCTGTACCTGATTTAGACTCCGATCTCACAATCAATGTATGTATTTAAATTAAAGTAACAGAACTGCTCAGGTATTAAAATTGGCAAAATAGCATTGACATCTTCCTGTATGAAGTAATTACAAAAGGGGAACAGGGAGGTAGCATGCCTTTAGAGATAAGAGAGCTGATTTGGTATCACCTGACTGCCACCAGTGCAGTTCAGCTCCCCTCTAACCTGAGACCCATCACAAAAGCACAAGGGTGTGTTCTCTGCATGTAGCCTGCTAACTCAGGGCTCCAGCATTATTTCATTTACCAAGTCAGCCATTTGCTTTGCAATGCAGATGCAGGGAAAGCTATCTGAGTGCCTGGTTTAACCCACTGGCAGCTAAAACAGCCACACAGGCCTTCACTCACTCCCACCCCGCAGTGGGATGGAGGAGAGAATTGAAAAAAAAGGAAAACTCGTGGGTTAACACCAGTTTAATGACAGAAAAGGATAATAGTGATAATGATAATAATAATAATATACAAAACAAATGATGCACAGCACAATTGCACAGCACCCGGAGCTGATGCTCAGCTAGTTCATGAGCCACACCGCTTTCCTGCCAACCCCTAGTTAAATAATGGAGTATGACATCATATGGTATGGAACATCCCTGTGGCTGGTTTGGGTCAGCTGTCCTGGCTGTGTCCCCTCACAGCTTCTTGAGTGCCCCCTACCTTCTTGTTGGCAGGGCAGTATGAGAAGCTGAAAAGTCCTTGACTGCTTGGCAACAACTAAACCATCAGTGTGTTAGCAACATTATTCTCATCCTGAATCCAAACCACAGCACTAACCAGCTGCCAGGAAGAAGATTAACTCTATCCCAGCTGAAACCAGGACAGTGAGGCTTCTCACTTTCTCAGTGCTTCCCCATTTTTCTGGGACTGGCAGATTACCACCAACACTAGGAAGGGATTACAGAGTGGCTTTCTGATGGCAGTGCAAAGGGCCCAATGACCTCAGACCGCAAAACCAGTAACCCAGGTTCGGCTTTTTCGATATAGCTTGTCACATCCAAATGAGACTGTGGGTTTTCCAAGCTTTAAAATCTGCATTAAAGATCTTCCATATTAATAGGAAGAGATATGCAAGTTAATGAGCTAATTGAGTGCACACAGTAGTTCTGAATGCGGGATTTTTCCTTTGACATGCTCTGTAAGCGTACAAAAAAAGATACATTACCCAACCCATCATCTAAAGTATAATGTAAGCGTATCCTGCATTTGGGAATATGATACATTACTTACTGGTCAGAAAACAGTGTTTGAGAGCTTAACCAATGCAGGCCGAAGTCTTGGACGAAACTGCCAAGGGTGCGCCTCCAAATTTACATGTGTAAAACCAGCAGCTGCCAGGAACAGTATGGGGACATTTACAACATAATGGTGACACTTTGCAAGATTTTATCGGAGCCTGCCTTTAAAAAAATAACAGCCTTGATAGGAACACATCACAATAAAGCTTGAAATTAAAGTAACTAAGTTATTGATGAACTTTTAAATATACCAATGCCTGTTATATTTCCAAGGATGTATAATATAGAAGTTTATATATTCTAGTAGCCTTTCTGCAAAAGATGGGGAGAGCCAGCAGGAGTGCATTTCAGCTTCTGATAAAACTGTAAAAAACTTCCTTTTGTTTTTCAAATCTAAGCCAGGCTGCTGCACCAATATTAATGCAACCCCAGAAAGTCAATGGGACAGTAACACAGCTAGGGATGTGCAGAAGAAAACTATTGTTTTAAATTACTGGTGGGTATGACTGCTGCATTTGTTTTGACAGAGTCCAAAAGATTACACTTCCTCATAAACACTGGTCTCCATACTGGAACAGAGGCACATATTATTGTCCAAGACAAAGTAATGTGCAAAGATGCTGCAAAACATGCTAGTATTGCCCCAAATAGAAAAGAGGAGGAAAGAAGAGAGGTGAATATGTGCACAAGCAAGGAGAGGGAACAGAAAACCAGACAGCAGAATACCTGTGAGCACACTCCCAAGAAGCTGAAAGGGAGCTCTTTGATCTAAGCACTTTCTTGGTTAAAAGGTCTTTGAGCTGCAAGCTAAAAACTATTCTCAGCTATTTGATGCCCTCTGTGTTCAGGGAAACAGGATCTTGCACATTCTTTATAAATAAGAGGGATTCCAGAGATACCTGAGCCTCCATCATCAGCCTCTCTCAAGAAGACAAATCCTTGAACTTTGATCACTCATTTCTGGCAAAGGGGATAACAGTCTCCCCCTACTTTCCTCAAAACTTAGAAAGATAAATCATTCACACACTAAAGTGCGCTATATAGGCTACTGGAAAATAAAACAGTGTTTTAGCTTCTGAAAGCATTACAAATCCAAAGACAACTTTTAAATATGCTTAAATAACTGTTTACTAGAAGTAAATTATTCCAAGTGAAAATCCAACCATGTTGTGGTGATAAAATTTTTCTATGAAGGAAAAAAAAAGATTGCACATTATTCAAGCTGGTCAAAAAGCACAAAAATGCCCTAATACTCAGAACAGTAGAGTTGGAAGGCTCCTCTATAGCTTGCCTTGTCCCACACCCCTGCTGAGAGCAGGCTGCCAGGCCTGTGTCCACTTGTATTTTGAGTATCTCCAAGGATGGAGACTCCACAACCCCTCTGGGCAACCTGCTCCAGTGTTGACCACCTTCACAGTGAGAAGGTTTTTTTATGTCTAAATAGAATTATACTGTCAAGACTGGCAAGCGCTTGTTAGCTAATAATGGTAACGCTGTTCCTTAGAAGAAAATGCCTCTTCTGCTTGCAATTTTGAAGCCTCTGAGATTTGCAGTTTTGCAGACATGTCAAATGTACCAGCCTTAACAATGGAATGCATGGGCAACAGACAGTGAGAAACAAGTCTGCTGATTGCAGCTGTGTCTGTTCTTCCTAATTTTACTATTTTTTGAAATAAGTAAATCCAAACAGCATTTTGGAGCATTTTCTCCCAGTTTCACTCAATTACTGTGACTCAGTGCTACTGGAACCTGCAGTGTATAAGCAGAAGAGGCTGAAAATAACTTAAAATCATGTTAAACACAAACATGCATTCACACAGTTCTAGGGACGTCTCAAGGATCGCCTATCAGGTGTATTCAGGTTCAGGGATTTTTTTTTTTTTTCCTCCCCACTAACATTTCCAACCCAGCCTGAGTTTCAAGACAGACGCCTGGCTTTTACTTGCCCTTCGTGTCTAAGGCTAAGTATGCTCAGTTGAACAATGCTACTGCAGCACTATTTCCTGGGCTGAATGCAAGTAAGCTTGTTACCATCAAGAAGTTCGCACGTGTTAAATATCTAACTCGCTGTTTGTCAGGTACGCTTTCACAGAGCCCCACAGCTAACAGCTGTGCAAGAAGCATTTCCTGAGTTAGACCAGTGAAATTGATGTAGCTCAGTTCACAGAGATCAGTTTGCCTCTCTGTACAGCAAAAATAAATAAAAAAAAAAGGCAATCCACCAAAACCTACCACATAGGTATTTACAAACAGAATCATAACTTTGATACATCAGGCAGGATGGATAAAGACTGCGACTACATATTTATGGCGGTGTATCATGAATTATTAATTTATTTAGTATTATGAAGTGTTAACTGTTTTGCCATGAGCTTTCACAGTAAGAAAAAGACGAGTCAGAACAAAGCAATTACTCAACTTTTTTTTCCCAAGTAACATTTATTAATAACATTCTTAAAGTGATAACTTAAGAGTCATAAGGAAGGGGGCTGTTGTCAGTAAACATACAATGAAAAAGCAATAAGATTTTTGTATTAAAGTATGACTAAAAAGGCTTTTAACATAGTGTTTAGCCCAACCAAATTTAATATTAAGAACATTCAAAATTGCTAAGTGTTGCAATCAGTTCTATTGAACTTATAAAAACCTCATTTCAGTAGTCAATACTAACCTATTATTTATATAAAATTTTAAACTCCATTCTTAATTTTTGTAAACAAAGCACCTAAGCATTTGAAAGAAAAGAGTTAGTTTACATCCCATTAAACTGCAGCACATGTGTGTGAAACCTCAGGCATGATCAGGCAGGGAGCATAATTAGGCACAGAACAAGACTCAGCCAGCTGCTGAATACACTTATGTTGCCAAAGGTCTTCCTTAGTTATATTAATTCTATTATCATTTATAGCTGAAAATTTAATAAATCCTCCATGCAGAAGATTTCAAAGAGAAAAAGGAGTCACATTACATAGATTTGTGATGCTTCTGAGCGCTTTGAGTAGTGCATGACTTTGAGTTATGACTTCTTTATCTCTCAAGAATTTTCAGAAACTTCTTCATAACCATTTAACTTTGGCAGACACTGGACTTGTCAGAGAGCATGACAACACATCAGAGGACAAGTTTTCAGTCTGCTATTGCAACACTGAGGTATGCTACAATTTATCATTAAGTGCCAGTCAAATAAACATTGAAGGTGGTGCACAAAATCATTGTATTCTGAGGCTGTCAGTTCAAGCTTAGGTCAAGAAAGTCAAGAGGGGCAACTACTAACACATGAAAACTGCTTGTAATTTTTATTTTCTTAGGGAAGTTGCAAACAAGGTGGTTATCTTACCCGTATCAACTGGCACCACGGTCAATCTGTGTGAATGGCAACAACTGATACTCAGACTGTAAGTCTGCCTGCTCCTGACTCTTGCGAACAAAAGTTTAAACTTGATATAAATTACGTAAAAGGGCAAATTTGCAGTAAGCCTTTGTTAACTGCCAATATAGATTTACAATTGTCTTAATTAGCATACTTCCAAAGTAAATCTAGCTAAACTAGATTTAATCTGGGTAAGTTTTCCTGAGCCAACATGCCCCAAACTAACTATAAATGTCTAAAGGTGACCTTCAGACGAACAGCGAGGCACTTACGTGAGGCACTGCAGGAAAGCCTGCACTGCCACTGCCCAGCATGTGCTGATTCGGTTGTTTGCTCCAGGGTTCTTGAGCTTCGACTTACTATAGGAATGACATTTATTTAAAGAATAGAAAAAATGTTTTAACGACTACCTGACATTAGCACTAAGTGAACTCAGTGGTTTCCTGTTGTTGCCTTCTCCAATTTTCTTTGGTGTAAAGTGTTAGCATTACAGCTATACAAATTTTCTATGCCTAATCCCCCTCAATTTGCAGTTTCCTGAAAAAAGAAAAAGTGTCAAACTCAAACTCTTCTAAACACAAACTAATGATTTAAACTATTTCTCCTTTTCCAACTCTTTAAAAGCTAACACAAATTGAGATTAAACAAGTTAAACACATGCATTGGCCTTAACTAACACAGGCGCTACTAGCACTATTCAAACCTGTTCTTTTGTCTATCAATTGCAAAGAACTTTCAAAAATAGTTGGGTTTTCTTTTTTAAAAAAGTATGGGGTAGATGCAAAAGCTAAAAAAACAAAAAGAAACTGTCCTGCCTTCCCCAACCCTTTGAACTGATCCACAGCCAAATGAAGCCCACAGACACAGACCTAGTCTCAACGCGTAGGAGAAGAACCAGGCCAGAGTTAACATTTCACCCCACTCCCCCGAAACAGCACTTCTTGAGCGAAAACCTTCTTGCCTTTCACACCAACTTGTTTGTCAACTCTTCCAGGAGCTGCACCTCAGTTTCCAGGACCACTGTGTAAGTACCTCCCCCGCTTTTATTTTTTGGAAATGGTTGGCAATGTATATAATCCAAAGACTTGCATCAAAGCTTAACAATTTTCACAATTAAGGCATAAGCTAGTGATACTACAAGGGGCAGGGGGGGAAAGAGCTCACAACCCCAAGTTGTATTTGCCCTGTTATCTATTTTATGGCTTACAATGTACAGAGACTAACATACACACTGTTTATTCAATTACTTGTAGTAATGGAACTATAGTTTAATTCTTTAGTTGCTATAGTTACATTACAGTCAATCTTCACATTCAAAAACTGGAAAGAAATCCTATGAAGGGTACTGTATTTTTTTTAAAATGAAACTTGACTAGTCTTAATCAAAATTAAGAAAACATTTCATGCATGAAACTGATATGGGCAAGAAACCTTTATAAAAATATATTGTATAGAAACACATTTGGAAAATTGCATAGAAAATATCCTTTTATTTAAATCGAAATAAGGCACGGTTTTACTAGCTATGGTTTGGCTGTAAAAATGCAAGTCTATTTTGATTATTTTTACATTTTTCACAATATTTTCCATAAAAATATACGTGTGGGAGTAAAAAAACCCATTTACACAGAGTAGGAAATACACTATTGTAAAACTTCACCAAATTTACTGTAATTCATTTGTAGAAAATTTGAATACTATTTTAAATCAGGATCCTACATGTTATTGTCCTCCAGGCTGTTCACTGGCTGATGCTGTGCTTTCTTCATTTCCTGTATAATCCAGGTGTTCCATCATCTAAATATAAAAAGAAAAAAAAAAGAGAGATGGCTCTTTATAAAGAAATACTGCTTTTCTCCCATTGGTCCAAAGTATTTGTTAGCTAAGAGAAATATAATTAAACATGTGTTAGAGTGCGTTTTAGCAGCATACAGGTAGGAAATCCTTTATAGATCAGAAAAGTATTCAAGCCAAATAATCAAAGCTCTCTTAGTTAATGCTTTCCACTACAAAGCTTCTCCAACCAGGGATCCAAGTCCTCTACAAGAAATTAAACTTACAAGTCAAAAGTGTCTCAATTATTAAATATAGAGAACAAAAAAACCCCAAAACTACAGGGGTTTAGCAAATTTTTTAAAGACACCATTTGGAGAACTGGAAATAGACCCTAGGGCCCTATCTAACATTTACAGGTAGCAAGCAATAGCTCAAATAGAAAACACTAGCTTTCTCTTTTTGTGACAGTAAAAGCTAGCTATATTACAGTTAGTAAAAACATACTGTACTGGCAACATTTCTTTGTAAGTTTTCCTTTTATTTTAAAAAGGATAAAGGAAATGGAATTGTAAAGTCCTGCAACAGAAGAGAATCTAAACCAGATTATTATATAGACTGATTATACTTTCCAATTAATGTAAGTGATTATGTCACCTGAATAATGCAAGACCAGGTTGTACTTTTCCTGACTAAAAAGCAGCCTGTTTCCCTATCCACTGCTGTATTGAGGGCAGTGAAGGCTCTCCTTTCCTCCCTGGGACAAGGCATTGAATAAATTACAGTGGGAATACACACATTTGTTAGCATGACAAACTGAGACCCATCAGTTTGAGGGCTTCAGAATTAAGCATAATTAACAAGAGGCCAAGGATTGGACAGTTTTGACAGCTGACAACCAGAGACAGAAGGTACAGAAGTAGCAAAACTAATGCTGAAAAACAGAACGTGTCAAGAAGTTCATATGCCCAGCGTGGCAGGATTATTAGGACAAAGGCATAATGCTTTCAGCATCAAAAGGTAGAAAACCCTACATACGTTCTTCGATAGTGGCATAGCCTGCCCAGCAGTAACGAGGCTGGCTGGCTGTCAAACAGCTGCTCACCGTGTGGGTTCTAACCTGGGCAGATTTCCACACGATGAGGACACGACTGCTTTCTTGTCTTACTAGCACCAGCTACAGGATCCTTGGCGAGACAAAGCCAGGCTCCGACACTGTTGTGTCATACGCACTTTAGCGTGGTATGATTCTATACACAGGGCAAAGACAGTAGTTCTTCTCTAGCCATCACCCACCTCTGTGCCATACTTTCTTTTATGCCAACACAACTGTTTCATTACAATCATAACTTATTAAAAGCAGGTTTGCTTAAGCAAGCTGTTTCCCAATCTGGATGCACCAACATGCCACACAGTAAATTGAGATGACAGTTCCATGACAGAAACAAGTCACTGGGACTTGGGAAAGGCCTAGGAGACCCTAGTGGCCACAGTATCAATGGGACCAAAACCAGAAAAGGTCTTTCACATCCTCCCTTCACGTGTCAGAATTAAGACAACAAGAACTAAGGCAGGCACTAATCTTGCAACACACCTAAGAATGAGTTAGAGCAATAGTGCACGCTCAGTTCCACAGTGAATACCAAGCTCCTGTGCTGATGACAATCTTGCATTTCACTTCAGTACATCTAGAACTTTCCCCTTGCACTGTGACCAAAAATCCACATCAAAAGTCACCCAAAGCTAAACACTCCCTACAATTACAGAAATCAAACCGTCATTTTGAATGAGGATTAAAGTATTTGTTTCCAGGAAAAAAAACAACAACAAAACCCCACACAGTACCGCATTACATCAAGTAATGCCATGTATCTTCCTTCAACCTAGGGAGGAGCACCTAACAGCTGCCATAGAGAAGGTTGTTTTGGGAAGCATTTTTCTAAAATGTTTCCCTATTAAATTGACAAGATGCTTCCAGAAGGAAGTGTTAACACTATTTGCAAAAATTCGGTGTATCCCAAAGTTAATGATTCTTCTTTTAATCCTACAACAAGGTAAGTAGCACAAAGTGTACTTACACCGGAGATAGCGCCTGTATTGAAATTTTAAAGTCTCTGCTTAATATACAGGATTTTTAAATTAACTTTAAAACCAAAATGGCTAGCAAAGCATAAAGGGTGTTTGGGGTTTTTTTGATATACATAAATGTTAAAAGGCAAAAAAAAAAAGCCACTCCACCCCGTTTCTAATCTCTCCACCATACAGAAGGAGGACAGCCCACAACTTGAAGTCAGGGACAACAGCTGCCTTTCTGGAAGTGTAGGATTGCACTAGGCAGCTTTTTCCAGAAGTCTCTCTCAGTTGTAGGTTCTCTCAGGACAACCCCATACTCAAAGCCTCAGCAGAAGCTGCAGGAATCTTTACAACAACCACCAGCAAGATGAAGACACCATGCTAAAATCCTGGACAAAGTTGTGTTTCAAGCCTCAAAAGAGCCAAATGAATCAGATCGTACATTGTGGAGGGCTGATGAAAATTCCTGAAGTGGAAAAGAGATTCAGAAGCTTTTCTCCCACATTCCTGACAGTTGTTAAGGGGGGGTGCTTTGTAACTAAAGCACATTTATGTTTGACCTATTTCCTAAACATGGTGAACTATTAAAAACCAAAATAAACAAACCCCAAAAACAAAAACCCCACAGACCCAAATCAGAAAAGGCAACACAAACTCCTACCTGTAAAAGGGTACATAGCACCTATGCACACACTTGACTGCAAGATTCATTCTGATGATTTGCATTCACATAATTCTTAACAACTTATAGCTACGATCAATTTGCAAGTATCTAAAAATAGGATTTAAAATGGCAGTACTAAACAGCAGGTGTGTGCTGTGTAACATGCCAATGACAAATCTTTTGATTTATTATTTCAGAGAGAGATAAGAAATCTTGCTAAACACTTCAAAGTGAGAAACTCTAAAAAGTTGCAAGACTATTGTATCTAGAAGACTTGGAAGTTCCATTAGTCCACTAGATTTTTCATGTTACTAAAATGATTTCATAGATTTTACCAATACAAAAAACAAATAGTATTTTTAAATTAAATCAATAACTGGGAAATAAGTATCAAACTAGTTTATCATGTAGGCATACATGAGGAATACAAGCAATCCAGAAAACCCTTTATTATACACTTCCCAGGAGCAACACTGCCCATTTAGTGGTAGGAAAGTAGGTATGTTACCCTCCCAAGAAATCCCTGTGCTTCAGTGAATAGTTAAAATGTTCTTCTGTGCAGCAACTCATTACAGCTCAAGACTACTCCATAAAAAAGCTGCACATGGCATAACTAGAATTTAAGACTGCATCATTATGCAGAAACAGAAGTGCTCTCAGCTCAGAATTACAGGACCTCAGAGCTATCTTTGGGAGTCAAGTATTTCCCATATGTATGTAGTAGAAACTGAAAAACTGATTTTAACAATCCTGTCCAAGAACTTGAGTGCACACAGCAGGACAGAAGAGTTTTAAGTTAGAAATACAGCCTGGCCATCTGATTTTAATCTGCACTCGACCCCTCCCACTTCCTAGCCTCTTCTTGGGTTTGTATCTACTTTATTATTAAGGCTTTTTAACGAGACTTAAATTGTTAAGGTACTGTCTGTTAGAAGAAAGAAGCTAGTGAGAAAAGTACTTTTTAGTTCAGAATTTGACATAGGCACAGTTCACCATCTCAAAGTGTCATCGGTGTACAGGGCAGACAAGCTATGCTTTATAAATAGATGTATAACTCTAGACTGATGACTATAATTCAAGTTTATATTTAAATGCCTAAATTCTGCAAGAAGTTGACATTTGAAAGCTTGCATTGCTCTCTCCATGCTGTGCTTGAGACAGCAGACAGCTAAAATAAATATCATCAGTGTTAGCAGCCACGAGCTGTAGCCTATTAATGTTAAACCTCCTCGCTGCAGGATAGAAGCTGTACAGCAGCAAGACCACAAAAGCTGGTCCAAATCCTTGCTCCCTGTCCCACTGCAAGCACTGCAGACAGTACAGGACAAAGTATACCGTTGAGTAATAAGACGATAAACTGCAGACATGGTTACCAAAGGCAAATTGTAATGCTGAACATTATAAGAGGACAACAAAATTGTTGTTTAGCACTAAGCAGGTTTTCATGTCAATGCAGTGGCACAAACATTAGGTAAAGGACTTCTGTATAGGTAACAGTGGAGGAATTAACACCAATTCTAAATATTGAAGACACTACTAAGGATTTGGGAAATTATAGAGAGGCATACAAAGCTTGCCTTCAGGCTTAGGACTGATGGCTCCATTAGTATTTTATATAAAGTTTTCTTGTACTCCTTTAAAGAAGGAAAAAAATCCCCAGTGCCTAGGCATAAAAACAGATATATAGCTTGTCTTCACTTCTACCCTCTTCTATTGAATTAAAAGGAAAAATTTAATAGAAGATAGACACAAAAAAGAATGAAAAGAGGAAGCGGAGGGAAAAAAAGAAAAAAAAAACCAAAACATAAGACGATTCACAAAGTTGCATTAAAATAAGGCCATAATCACACCTTGTAGCAAAGGCGTCCTGGAGGAGTCCGATACCTAAATAAAATTCATTCCATTATTAAAATCATATACAACAAAAATCAGAAAAACCCAAAAATAAACTAATAGACTATAAACAAACAGCAGCATTTGTGAAGGTTAGTCACCTGATACAGTGTACATGTTCTTGTACCCCTATTCTTAGGACGCTTTGCTCAAACGAGCCTGCAAGGCTTCTCTGTTCCCATGAGGACAAAGCAAACCTCTACAGAAGCCTGGTCACCTTTGTCGATGGGACCAAATTACCACTGTTGTAGCAAAAAACAGTGTTCTGTCACCTTTCTGTATCTTTCATCCTCAGAAAAAGCACTGAACACTGGAGACTTCAACCCCAGGGTTGTGTGGAGTTTGTGGGGTCTTTTTTTTGTGTGTGTGTTTGAGTTCAGTAAGGACAGTTCAAAACAGAGGTTTATGTGAGCAGGACAACATATGAGAAAGATCACCACTGCAGCATTCAGAGTGCAACTTGAACACCCTCTGGAAAAAAATTAATACAGAAAAAGTTCTTCAGAAAGTTATAGAAAAAGAGGGGTTAGTAAAGTTACACAGAGGTGTTCGATCGCAGACAAGTCTAACGCAGGGGTGGTGGAATGGGGTGGAAATCAACATTTTAAATTGTGCCAGAAATGAAGTCATGTGACCTCAAAACAAGCTGAAGTTCAGAGCACTTTTAATCCTTCAAGAAACCAGTTGAAAGGACATGAAATAACTACTATGGCAACATAATTCTTCCAAGTATGAGTTTCGCTATGAGAAATGCAGGACATTTTTGTCGCTAAAGAGAGCTGCCAGATACTTAGGCCAATCTTACTCGGAACTAAAGTAACAAAAATAAATTGCAAAGCTTCTTCCCCACAATCGGCCCAGAGTTACTGGGCTTCATATATGCGACACTGTTTATTTTAGAGTAGCAAAGAGTCACCAATTTATATATAAATGCATGGGAAGCCAAATTCATTCGGACCTACAAAGAAACATTTTTATTCACTGCACCTATGAAAGGAGAAGAGTTGGTTTTGTAGACAAAAAGACAAGATACCTAGTTAAAGCTGAGGATCTCCTGAGTAATTTCATACCTCCAGCTGAAGCAGGTAGAGAGTATTAGTTAGATCAACACGAGGCAGCGTTTAGCTGATAGTACTATAGGAGCTGTGTGCCTACAGTTTTACATTTACAAGAATTACCACCACCTGGACTTCCATTGATCCACTTAAACCTTGCAATCCAGAAGGTGAAAAAGCAGGAGCTTTTCAGGAGCTTCGCATCACCCACCTCCCCCCGCAAGAGACTATCCATTCTCTGAGCAGAGTCCAACACAGCCAAGATACAGGTGATAGTTTCTGAATTCAAACAATATTGGACTTTAGGTCTCAAACAAAATTTAGAGTAGTCCTGAGACTGGTCTCTCTTCTGATAAAGGCCAGCTCCTATGGGCAACTGGCACGCTCGGCTACTACAGGAAGTCAAATCAGGGAGGACGTGCACGTGTCAGCTGGCAGAGACAGACAGCTGGTGGGATTGTAAGGACTGCCACTCCTGGGTAGTGTTCGAGATAACTGAAGGGGAAATGCAGAATACCCAAGGCAGCGTGCACAGAGCGTGCGCTGTGATAGAAAGCGGTCATATAGCCACCCAGCTATTTCATTGCTGAATGCTCCATATAAGCCTGACCATGCAGAACACCAGTGATGCATGGAAAGTTTCTAAAATTCTAGTTGATTGCCAGGTGTTTTTGAACTGTCTCAATACAGGACAGCGCAGACTGGAATCTGCAAACTCAGTTCAGTGACTCATGTTATACCACATCAAGACGATAGTTGAGGAATGTTAAAACATTTCAAAGAAATTAAACCAGAACAAATGACTTCTTCCCATGAGTACCAAACCAGCTATTTCATCTCCCCTAAGCTTTGTTCTGCCATGTCAACTACTAGACTAAGATTTTCTTAAGAGTAAACACTATTTTTCCTTATTAGTTCCAGAAGATAACATGAAGACTAGCAAAAATGGGATTGTGGGTGATATATTACCAAGTACTTAAAGAAGCGTATACTCAGAGGAACCACCAACAAAATACTAAAGGCATCCAGCCTACCTGATAACTGCTTCCTTTCCAAAATTTCTTCATCTCTTTGCGCCTCCAAGCAACAAGCGAGCTAGTAATGAGTGTACATGGTACAAGATAGAGAAGGGCAGGTTGTCCCATCTTCATTAATGCCAAAACAATGAAAGTCAGCACCATACCAATGGCATAAGCTACAAAAAGATATTTATACATACACAATCAAGAACAGGAGAATTTTTAAATTAAGTCACTCATTTAGTAAGCCAGAATTTTATTTTTTTTTTTAAAAGTAGTATCTTCCTTGTTAATATAACTGAAGAAAAGAGGGACAATAGGTTGCTCTGTATTTGCAAGCTTTCTCAAAGCAACTACTATAAAGAATACTCACCTTAAACATGGGCAGGCACATTAAGAAGAGATTATAATGAGATTCTTGACAAGATTGAACCTTTACCTGAAGAAAACTATCTAGTTCTGCCATTTAAAAAAAACCTAGCATGAAGATTAACGTTGCTGAAATATCACGATTTACCTATTGTACAGGAAATGTAGTATACAGAAGATGAACTTGTTTGAACATCAAATCTTCGACAATAGGCAACTAGAAGTCCTTGAAGAATAAAATAAAAGGATTAATTAAGTATTTAGCCATAAATTTTTTCTTCCCAATCCTCCAAATCAAAACAGCACAAAAAGAATTTATAGTAAGACTTCCCATTACTGTGTGTTATCTTCTTCCCATTTATTTCTGGAAAGCCAAGAACCAGTTTAAGAAATCCTATGGTAAGGCCTCAACTTCAAAACCATAAAGGAAATATGAGCCAAGTGAGCTTGGTATTAAAAGGTTTTGGTTTTTTTTTTTTTTTTAAGCAAGCTAATTACATTGTGCTATTTACAATTTTCTAATACAACAGAGTAACAACCTAGTTTTAATGCTTTTCTGAAACAGGATTTTAATGCTCGCTCTTAACAATCGGCAATTTTGCCTGCACGCTGTTCATGAGATGGTGCTTTGTGCCTGACTTAAGTAATTTGCTCAGGACTCCAACTATGGCAAAATTCATCTCTTTGAGAAAGATGGAAAAAGTCGGTAATACATTTTCCGTTACCTCACCTCTAATTAGGTAGTCTAGGATACAAAAATACTATGAAGTCACAGAATACTTGCTTTCTGTGAGATTTCTATAAGATTTAATTAATACTGACAACTGGATTTATTGCTAGGACTTGTATTTACACAATGCAGCGCAACAGAAAAGCAAAACCCCTTTACTATGTGTTCTGTGACATAATAAGCTTTCTTATACTGTAGCTTTTGTTGTTTTCTGCACTGACAGATCAAGGCAAACTGCTGCATTTGAGAGAGTTTATTCTACAAAGTAATTACTAAAAGTCAGTTGAGAATCAAACCCAAAATATTTAACCATAATTTACAAGTGCCAAAAACATTTGCTCACCTGGGACAATAATGTCTCCAAAACCCAGGAGTGAAAATGGCATGTCACACAGCGTCGATGCAGAATATTCAAGTCTAGGCACTCTAATAACCACAGGTAACTGTAAAACAGTATTTCAGAAGCCCACATAAATCTAATCTAAAATCTCCTGGTGTTCTGGATTTTTTTTGTTTGCTTAAATCAATAAACAGTTTTAATATAAATAATTTATTGTTAATGCAGAACTTCAAAATAAGTAGAACCTAAAGTAAAAACCAGAAACCAACATACAGTGTGGATAAAGCTTAAGGCAACAGGTAGGCTGGAATTTCAGAATTACAAATAATATGCACACACACACACAAAAAAAGTTAAAACAAGATTTAACCGTATAATGGGAATAACAAGTCTGGATGATTAACCTAACTATAGAGTATTGATCAATGATATCCAGGCCCTGAAGAGAAATTTGGACAGTCAGGTTTTCCCCAAAAGAATAGTCTTTTCAGAGGGAATCATTTAAAAATCCAGTATCTGAAATACAATCCTTACTTTCTCATGGGGAGCTGAGCGTTCAGTAGGGACTTCCACCAAGTTTCCATCATTCTAGGATCAAACCCAAGTCAACAGGTATTTAATACTTAAAAGAAAATAGCAGAAACTGGCTATATTTTGTGAGAAAGTTATGCCGAAAAGCATACTATGAATTAGCTACGCAGTGTCAGTACTTATGTTGCACATATTAAAACTGTTCATACCTTTTCACTGTTTCCAAAAGGACCAGCTGCAACTTCAACCATTATACTTGCCCCATTCTGAAATTAAGGTTATTTTTCAGAAGTTAGTGGTTTAATATACCAAAGCATCCACACTACGTTTACAAAAACTGCTTGTACCTCATCTTACAATTCAGGATTGGGAAAATCCTGAATATCAAAAGGAATGCACCAGTATTGTACAGTACTATACAGTACTGTTTTCCATTAAAAAACACGTAGTCCAGCCTAAAATAACTGTTTAAAAAAACCCAACCAAACAACAAATCCACTAGACGCAGCTGGAAGTTTAGATAAAAACGTGTCAGCTTTTTCTGCCATGAGCTTTCTGCTTCAAAATAAAAGAAAGTATGCTTGCATACAGTTCATCCGACACTGCAAAAAAGCACTGCAGAAAGTACCAGAACATGTTCCAATAATGGGTGTCAAAAGCAAAAGAAGGAAGAAAACTGGAGGACCGTCATTTCTCACCATCATGCTGTCACACAACGGGGGACAGCTTACTTCTGGTCATGTCAGTGCTGAAAACTTAGTCACTTAACAAAATTTACAGCCCATAGAAGATGAAAATTTAGGCCACTGCTGTCTTAAATGGGGAAAAAGAAAAGGAAGTCAGCATTTCTACATCAAGAATACTGAAAACACTAATCTGTTTGACAAAAATACTGCCTCAATGACCAAGAAAACATTTTTGGTTTTATTTTAAAGATAAATTCACAGACATACCTTTGTGATAAATGGTGTTATGAAGACAAAAAACACATCGTATAGAAGAAGAAGGCCTAGAAGTATCACACAGGACTGGCAAAAAAAGAAGAAAATATTACCGTAAGTTTTCAAGGACTGCATAGCCAGAGTCTGGTACCATTACTATACCCCATGTTAAAAAAAACAAAAACAAACCAACCAACCAAAAAAACCCCACCACACCAAAACCAACACCACCACTCCCCTCCTCCATGTTTTTATTCTGGCATAACATTTAGATCAGGATTAATTTCTTTTAATAATTATTAAAAATGGTATATTTTTTAAAAATGTGTATTTCTTGAGGCCCCATCCCTGGAAGCGTTCAAGGCCAGGTTGGATGGGGCTTTGGGCAACCTGGTCTAGTGGAGGGTGTCCCTGCCCGTGGCAGGGAGGTTGGAACTGATGATCTTTGAGGTCCCTTCCAACCCAAACCATTCTATGATTCTATGACTGAGTGTTGAAAACCTAATTCCTCACACTAAACTTACAGATTCATGGCATTAGAATACTTTCTTAAGGTAAGCAACTTACAGTACCTTGAAGTTGGGCATTTTCAGTGTTTTAATAAAGTTTAGGCAGAAAGCAACTCCCAAAATATCTTGCAAAATCCAAGCCCACCTAAAAATAAGAACACATTTTTTTGTTTTAACACATTGTTCAAACAACTGCTGGAATCTAAGCGCAATAACAATTTTAGATTTTGCTGGAAATAGCAAGATTGCAAAATAAGCAGGAAATTAGTTTTTAGGAAGTACTGCTACCAACACCACTAGTTTCAAGATGGTCAATTTACACTAGCCTCTGCTCGCAGATAGGTAACTTTCTGTATCAGCGTACTACAGAGAAAATGAGTTGAACAGAGACCATAACAGGGCTGCAGTGTTCACTTTCATGACCGCTCACTTGATTGGAAGCCCTACTTAACGTCTACCTCAAGGTGCTACTTAGGATTGCACTATAATATTTGTGGTCCTGTGCTTCCACTGGACTGTAGAAAGCATAGGTCCTATGGTCCCTACGCTATTTTTGCACTTCTTTTTTCTTCAGTGGCAATCATGAGCAATCAAGCTAGTTCTTCCTCATCTTCATAATTTTTTGTAACTTCAAATTACCACACAGTTCATTTGTATAGCTTTGTTCTCTATTCCCATGCTTCTTAAGCTTCCTAAGTACTTTCATGACTTTTTTTTTTTTTTTTTTTTAAATCGGCACTGAAGTTTAGGAGGATGCTATGCTCCAGAATTAGTTATACGGTGGGAAGTTAATTAATGACAATTATTCATATTACTCTTTTTAAGTCAGAAGACATCACTTACCTATCTTCATTTCGAAACACCGCCCAGACGACAGCTGCTGCTATGCAGAATACAGCAAGAAAAATAAGCCTCACTTCAATGTTTTTGTTGCAACATGTAATCCTAAAAGAAAATAATTAAATTAAAAAGAGAGAGCCCACAACAGCCAAAACACATGCCTGTGTTATCACAGGTCCTTAAGCTGACAAGGTGTTCCCATCACTATTTTAACTGTTGATTATGCTACAGATACCTTTAATAATCTATTAAAGGAGCTTGTAATTTTCTTTTGTAACAATCCAACACACTAAACCATACAGGAAACAATTTATCAAACTGTTCTCCTATTTTCACACTATCCTGAGTAGCAACCAGACAATTCCCAAAAGAAACCTCACACGTATAACTGAAAGGTGTACAATACCTGCACTGCCCAAATGGTATTTCTCCTATTAATGCTGCAAGGCAGTTGTACAGACTCATTGCAGATGCCAAGCAGAAGACTGATATTATAACATACACTAAATAAAAAGAAAGGAAGATGGGAATCAGTGACAAAATACAATAGAAAAAAAATAGCAAACAGGAATCAAACACAACGATGGACGTTTGATATAAACTGTTAACAGTGCTATACAGTCATCGGAGACTCTAAGTCAGCTGATTACAGAAAGTGCTGAATTGTGAGTGTCTCTGCCATCCCAAGAGTTCTCATGAAGCAAAGGCTTGAGTTAGGAAATTTTTGAATTGAGTTTTTTTTTTTTTTAACTTTGCCTCCCTTTTCTGTAAGAGGAAATATGCCATCTATTACTGCTTTTACATACTTTTATTTGGTTATGGCTAAAACCAAAGAGCTATTTTATTCTCCTTTAAGAAGCCTCTTTGTTCACTTCCTCCTAAATCTCACCTGAAACAGCTCAGAGTAATCAGGGGACATTTTTAACCTACACTTTTTGATCACATTAAAAGGTTCATCAGTCTTTAAGGGGGCATAAGTAAAGGTAGCATTGCCCATAGTCAAGATAACAAAAGCTAAACAAAATCAGAAGTTTCTTTTGCAGAAGCAGGAGGTTAACTGGTAACAAATCCTAGGGAAGAGTGAATTTAGGAAGCTTTCAGAATGAGAGTTACATTATTTGCACTAAAAAGTGTAATTTACAACAGCGTACATTTTCTGGTTGCATGATTTCAGGGCAGAAAAAATAAAAATCAACCAACGGTTTGAAACTACATTTTACTGGAATTGCATAATTCAATAACTGAGCTTATTGCTAGCATGCCTGAGTTTACTCCATTATGGTAATGCCATTTTACCTGATGCTTTAATTAGGGCACTGCAACCCCAAACCCGAGGTCAATGCAGCAATACCTAACAAAACTGTCACTCTAAACACTACTAAGTTGTCATTGCCATCCTCCCAAGAACATCGACATACATCATATGATCTTCTTACTAGTCGCTAGTCACCCCTCCTCCACATTCCTTCATTCAGAATAAGCACTGTCAAGGCAGCCTTTTTGTAAGAGTAGAAGAAAACTTCTCGTTTTTTTAAGTAGCAACTACATCTTTTCAACCCTCAACTCATACATGGAGAGAACAATTAAAATAATTACATTCGTTTTAGTTTAGAAATCTAGCTTTTTCATAATAAAATCATACAGAAAAATAAGTCAAATGAGATTATCCATTGTTTCTTACCTAACCATTTGTAGAAGAAATAAAGCAACACCAGCATGACACAACAGATGACAACAAACAAGATAACTGTCACAGGGGTGAAAGTAACATTTTCTTCCTTCTTCCGCCTTGTTTCTCTCTCCCCCGGACTTGCTATTGCTTTCAAATTCTCACTGTTTTAAGAAAACAACAAACATTTACCTCAGGTGACAGATAATGAAAACGTTTTACCTGGACCAGAATTGTTGGTTATAAAGCAATTAGACTGACAGCTTTTCAGTCTAATTCTTCATACCATTATTAGACTTAAAAATTAAGAAAAATGGTATGCTTATTGTTTGAGTTTCTCTCCACTTTTTAATGCACTTCTAACCTAGCATAGATCACAAGGAAAAGATTCTTAACTGCCATCCCTTCCAATCGTGTGGTGATTGCGAACTTTAAGGAGTAGCCCCAACCAAAACCCCGATCCATGTGACGAAAAGCAGTTTGATATCAAAACTCTTAAACTCCCTTGCAGGATGCACACACTAAACTCTATTAGCGCAACACCTCTGACTACAAAATTTCTTGGGCTAAATGTAGTCAATCTGATAAATATATCTATGATAAATCAAAATCATAGGTATGACACACTGTTTTAAAACATCAAGTATAGACATTAAGTGTCTGCAAAAAACATTTATGTTAGCAGAATGAAGCTAAGTACTGATTCTTTTACCCTTACACCTCATAATTGCAGAGTAAATGAAAGAAAGGGGGTGTAATTGGGGATTTTCACTGGGAGTAAGATTTCTGTGCATACATACTCCGTATTTATACCTCACCATGCAAAATAAGGAGATTTAAGTTGTTGCATTTGTTCTTTGAGCAGATAGCCCTACTGCTCTTTAGTACAGACACTAGTGCAACTTGCCCATCAGATAGCATGTTCCTGGTGAATCCTAGGACCTACCTACAAAACGCTGAATTCAGCACTGAAACAGCTACCTTCAAAAGGGAAAAAACCACAGGAGCAAGACACTTGGTTAGATGAATCACTTTCTCAGAGGACATGCTTTGAATAAGCAGCTTTTAAAAAAAAAAAAGCTCACCTTAGATTTATGAAAGAGCACTTTAACGAGTTTAACATAATTACATCTAGGTATTTTACAGTATGGGAGACAGCATCACATTTTGTTATTTTAGCATTCAGTGCAGTTACACCCTAAAGCACTGCAGGGTAAAAAAGAAGCACAATCACATCCAACCTTTAAAAAAAGAAACACACCTCCCTCACCCTTCTACATCTTTAATCTCTTTAAAATCACTAGATTTGCATAACTAGTGGGAAAGAGGAAGCTGTTTTTATCACATACAATCCACTCCCCGTTGTTCTGGGGAACACGACTGACAACGAGAAGCCCCAGGTAGCAACGCACACTGGCCCATTCAGTGTGTGCAGACCTCCAAGAAGTACTGCAGAACAGTACCATGCTCTGGAAGGCCAGCTATATCCAGTTTAACACCAGGCTAAAACCAGTTCTGTGCATCAAGTGTGCTTCACTTCACTAAGCAAAGCCGCAGACTCCTCAAGCACAGCACAGAAACCCCTACTAGCCCTGCTTTTGCCAAGTTCTACACTTCCGCTCCCTCCCCTTCCCTGCGCAGGGACTGCCGCTGCCTCCTTGTCCCAGCCTACTGCCCCAGCTCTGTTGCTCCAGCAGATAACACACAAAGCTGAAGCAGATAAGCCTGGTTGGACTTTAACTGTCTGGAGCCAACCAGGCACAACCAAACAGCATTCCCCCGTGCTCCCAGTGACAGGAGTGCGGTGCAGAGACATCCCAGAGTATGCTGCACAGCCAGCTGGGATAAAGCAGTTGTACCGATCCCTGCCAATGCAGACACTATGCACAACTACGTATGCACCTCTAGGATCATTAGATTTTAAAGGTGTCATTAAAATACCTACTGTTGGAGTATTGTGATGTTAGTTACAGGGTATTTGGTAATTTGCCAAAATGTTAACTCATTCTTCCTCTCAAGAGCTGCACTATCCCTCAGGGACTTTTACAATCTACTACTCAAGGTTCCTCAAAGACCTACAGTAATTTTTCAGAGGTTGCACTGCTCAAACATTTCATGGCAAAGCAGCTAACTGCACCTAGACCTGCTATTTCTTTTTAGCTTCCAACCTAAAAGAACATAATTTCTTGCTGATCATAGTGACAGTTTTCACAAAATTTGTAGTTCACATAATTTAAGCAGTTCCGTTTAACAAACTTACAGTTCTGCTACTCCGCTCCAGTAGCCTCCTAGTGCCACTGCAAACACAGCAATTAGGAAGATGACAACCATACTGCAGTCAAACTCTGGCAAAGGTGGTGAATACAGAGTCACATTAACTTCATTTCCAAGCGTCTGAAAAAAACAACATACAAGTTGGTTCATAAGGATGAAGAAATTATATTGCTTATTTTCCAACAAGATGCACATCATGATTTCCTGCTCTTAACCTACACAATGCTGAGAGCAAGTTTTCATCTTACTGCACAAAACATCCCATATATTTGCCTCGGTCACTGTAAAGAAGCAATGCTTTCCATGCTACCTGTCAGGATAGTCAGGTTTGAAAATAACCCCATTACTACTGCTGTGGAAACACAGGGATACCATAAGGCAAAATGGTACTTATTTACGTTCTTTCAACACTTCTGAGATGTTGTGCTTCTAGCCCAAATGTTTTTCATCCATCAAATATACCAAGTATTATCACAGACTTCAGCTCTGGAGGAAAGCACAGCTGAGTCAATCAACTTGAAATACAAATTCACAGGTCCCCCGAGATATCAGCAGAGGTCTGCCTCTAGCTCTTGAAACCACAAAACTCACAATTCGGATACAGACACGATGCTTCAGACAGGACACAGTGAAGACTCAAGGTGGCAGACAGTTATTAAGTAACAGCTTTACACAAAACGCGTTCAAAAGAAAAGCAATTTCACGCTACTTAAAGAATTTAAGACTAAAGTAAAAAAACAATCAGCTGAAGGACACTGAAGAAGATGGGAGGGAATGTGGAGATATAACTGATACTTTTGAAAGCAAACCCAAGATGCTTGCATTTGACTGAAAGGTGAGATTTAAGAAGCAAAGAAAGGATGAAAAATTGACAGGAAATGGAAGGTGGTAGGGAAGAGAGGTTTTCTGTTGTAGTCAAAGTAAGTCAAGGCATCTAAAGAAGTGAAAGCAGACTTCAGAGAAGCAGCAGAAAACCCGATTTGTTAACAGCCTGCATGTGGGATAAAAGCAGGAGAGGAGATGAACATGCCAGGCAGGCTTGGCTACAGGAAGATCAAACTGGCAGCGGAGAAACTGAACGGAAAGCTAAGTGGTGCAGAGGAATACAGCGGCCATATGTGAAGAAGGATGATTCATTTCAGCAACTGAATTATCTAATTACAGATTTTAACCTTGCTGTAGGCTAAGAAGTCAGAATCATTCCTTTGCCTGAAGTTACGGAAGTTCAGAAAACAAGAAAATTAAATTCTAGTGAAACATTGCAGTTGTATGAAGTGGCACATAACATTAAACAAAAGCAAAAAAACCCAACCAAAACCCTATTCAATTACAGCATCCTGTATGTAAAAAAAATACAAAACCCCAAACAAACTAAAACACAGACACAAAAAAAGCACCAAAAAATCCAAAGAACCTAAAGGCTTCTACATTTTTAGTATTCAATTCCAACAGGTCTTAATCCAGCTTTTCCTTTAAGTTTCTTATAAAGTATAATTCATATTAGACTCTAGAGTGATTGTTGCCTTTTGTTCCTCTTGTTCTGCTAAAAACTCGCAAAGTCTCAACTTCCACCACAGGGAGCACCAGAATCAAATACATCGCCTCAGACAACTCTGCAGAGAGCTGTCCACTTACAGAAGGGTCGGAACACTCTGCTATTGCTATCAAGACTCACAGTGGACTCGAATGGTGAAAGCTAACAGAGATGAAGTCTTCTAAGAAAAAGTAAAAAGAATTGCTTATATAAACTAGCTACCCTCAGACCGCTGCCATCTCTCTCTTCTAAATAAAAGGAGAAAGTTGGAAGCCTTGAAAAGAGTTAAAACAGAAATACAACTGTAGTAGGAAGATTACAATGGCTGTTGGCTTCTCAGCAGCACATATCATTCAGAACAACAACTGCTGGTGATGTGACAGAAGGCTTTGGCAAAAACTACATCAGAACTAGGAAAGGATCACTTGTAGTCTAGGCTGTATTCCTCACTACTTTTATGAAGGCTGTCTCATTGTAAGACAAAACTAAATTCTTTGATTCACCAGCAGTATGAAACATCATCTGGCACACTAATCTACCAGCAAAGATACTCTGGTGAATTACGATAGCTATACAGAATTAATTCTACGTGAAACCACCCCAAGCAGCACTAGGCAACGAAGTGGTGCAGAGAAGATTCAGAACAAATTAGGGATCTAACCTTGCCCTAGTTCCCTTTCATGTTAGTAGGTCTTACCTTAAAACCACTCCATTAAGCAAGCAACACCTTTCTTACTTGAAGGAACAAATTTCAAGACAGAGGACAACCCGAACCAAAACAGAGTATTCATCAAGACTATGGCAGACTGAGGACAGTCATCACAAACCTTCAGTCGTGCCAGTGCTTGGCAAGAACCAATCTTTAATGGGAACAGACAGGGAACAACCAAAATCCTATACATCCAGGCACGGTTTCAGTTGGCATACTTACCTAAGACAACCTCCCACGGCAGCTCTGAAGATTAAGAGCAGAAATGGTGAAGTGAGCTTGCAAATTCAATCCAAGAAGCTAAGACTACGCAGGTTAGTGCTAGCCTCTGCTGTTCACAGATAAACACATGCAGTGCAACTCCTGCCTAGCAAAGCTATTTAACACTAAATAAAAACCAAAACAACAGAAAAAGCCACACCAAAGAAAAGTTACTATTTTCTTTAAAACCCTCTGCAATATTCTGTCTCCTAATATTACATGTCAAGGAAAACAAACTCCAAATACCCTCAAAACAAACTCCCCTGCTTATAAAGTGTAGGAGATAGCACAACTGCCACATTTTAATGACACACGCTTGGCACCTCACCGTGAACGCCTCAGCAGAAAAACTATACTGCCTGACTTCTCTGTAACAGATGCTGTCATGCTATATAAAGAGAGAGCTCATCATCCGGAAAGACAAAAACCCCTCACACCTTCCTCAAGATCCAACCTGATAAGTACTGTGTGCCTGAAAGATATCATGCCAGTAGATACAAGCTCAACTGTTCTAGCTTCTGTGCTAAAGGAACAGCCCTCTCAGGCTACAGCTCCTGACGCATGCCAGGTATCTGCAACTGTATACAAGGCTACCGGAAGGCTGTTTATGTTGTTTAGCAGGAAGACTTCTAAGATTACTCTCCCTCCAGCTAGGTATTATGTTTCCCATTCTTAGTGTTTTAATTAATCATTCTCTCAAATTAACCTGAATTAGGAAGACTAGCACTTCCACGACTTAATATCCATCCCCTTCTGTGAAAATGAAAGCAGATCTATGCACATTCAAATCAGGTAGACATCCATATCTGACCTGAAATTATTTTATTTTGTTCAAAACCCTAAGTTGCTACAAACTATAAGATGCTGAAGTTATATTACTTACCAGCTGCATATCTACTATGTCATTGTATCTTATAAGAGCAACTGGAAGAGTCACATCTTCAAAATCCGTCTTGTTATCTGAAAGAGGAGACTGAAAGAGAAAGTGTCAGTGATAAGTATGTTGAGCCTATTTGCAAAGCAGGTTAGAACCCTAAAAGCAGATTATCCTTTAAATTTCAGTGTATGTGTAGGAAGGAAAAAAAAAGTTCATCACCTTTTGCAAAAGGTTAATGAAGAGACATACTTAAATCAAAACAGGTGATACTACCAACACATCTGGATTCATAAAGTTCTTGTGCTTTTATAGTATTACAAGGGATAATGAAAATTTGTTATTCTACATGTTTTTAAAACAAGATTAACTTTTTGTGATAATCACACAAATTCATAAATTGCAAATATTTGTACATACATGTTGCAGCTGTAATAGAGAACAAAAAAGCAACAAAAGTATCTGTAAAGATATCTCAAAATGCCTTTTTTTTTAATTTCCAATTTTGGATTACATTTTCCTAGCTTATTTTTGTCTCGCGCGTCTAAAAGAAAGCATCACCTAAGATTACCGGGAGTTCAGAGTACACTAAAATTAGGGAACGACAAAGACAAGCATTTGCATTCAGAAACATGATTAAAGATACAAAGACCAGATTAAAAACACAATTCAGCTGCAGATACTTTTAGATGATACGACACAGCGTTGCACAGAGCTAACGCCGAGTGACCCTTTCTGTCTCGGGAAAAGCAGTCGCGCCAGTGCAGCGCTCTGCAGGGAAGGTTAACGACTCACCCACACCTTGCTAGGGTCCCCTGCTTTTGGGGGTTCTCTCAGCTAACCCTGCTCAACAGTGCATCGGACCAAACAGAGAAGACACTATTTCACTACAGAAGAAAACTCTATGTTGTAACTTACCAGCCTAGGTTTACTGGCAATCAACAGCATTTTAGCACCTGAATTTTGTGCAATTCTTGCTTTCTCCAAAAAAGTGCAGTTTCCTCTCATCACTACAACTGCTTTGTCCTTCATTAAGCCAGATGGAACTTCAGAATAATTGCAGAGTACCGTAGAAGTGAGGTTTTCCAGAGTCCTGAAAGTCTGCAGAGAGTAAAGGGAGAAAAGGAACGTGATGAAAGTAGGAAATTTGACACTGCAAATTAATCTAGAAGAATACATTACTATCCTCTCTAATTTGAAGTTTGCCAGAAAGAGGCATAACAGAAAGGAATCATTAATTCAGCAATATAAAATCAGAGCAGCAGTTTCTGCAGTCTGCAATACTGAGAGACTTTTAGAGCAGCATATAGCAGAAATACCTGGCTATTTCTAAATGCAATTTCACAGTGGTTATTGCTATAATTTAAACATAAGAAACTGGGTATATAGCAAAATCACTGCTTGTAGTTCTGAGGAATCCAGTGTACACTCTGTGATATTTCCAGGCTTCACAAGCCAAAAGGAGACTAACGGATACAACCGGAGTTCTGAGGTATAATACTTGTTCAAAAACAGATGGCAAACCTGATAACATATTACTTATTACAAAAGAATTAAAAAAAAATCTGTCCTTATTTCAAAATTCAATTCCATATTGACAATGATTTCAAAATTATTTTCAGTTTTCTTCAGTTAGTCAAGACATCCCAGTGACCAAAGTAGCACAGCAAAGAAGTCTGGGGCAGACAGATGATTTTTACTTTGGTTTAGATTGAGTTAACCTGTTAATGAATGACAGGAGGGAAGGGAGAGAAGAGTGCCTTGATCACTTCCAAACACAAAGTATTTCCTGTTTATACTAAGAGCACCTAAAGAAAATTTGTTTCTGCTTCGCACCCTAGTCTGGCTCAAAGAAATACATTCAGAAAATACGGCATGATGACACATTCCAGATACTCTCCTGTTTCACCACATGTTTTCAAGGCAATTAAGCAAAAGATCAAACTGATGAACCAATATAAGAAAACTGTTTCACAAGTTTACAACATTTTTGTAAACAAACAGAAGTTTCACTCCAAAATCTAAAACTTCAACAGACTGATAACACCTGAAGAAAAAAAATTAACCATACCAGATGAGTATGTAAACATATTTAAAACCATTTCTAAGTACAGAGAGAGTATCACCTTTGTAAACTTTAGAAGCTGATTTTTTTACAGTATAGATGTGTTCACTATGGAGATTGGGCACAGGGAGACCCCCAAAGGTAAATATTCAATGCAGCACCTATTTAAATTTTGAAGACCAGTTATAGGTGACCCAAATTCATACTGCATTCTAGTTTTCTTAGGGGCTATGATTATAATCTACTTACAGCATTGTCCAGGCTCTTTGGAAGAGATATCCAATTAGAATTGTAAATTATGCAGTAATCCTTTGCTACTGGAGTTACACCATTTCCAGAAGCGTGCAGGATCCCCTCATCTGCAGTTACCTGCAATAAACCAGGGTGTTCTCAATTAAACAAAGTTCAGAATGTCAGAAATTCTTTTAAAAAACTGTTAGGAAAGGAAAGAACTGTTAGGAGAAAAGGAATTTATTCAATTAATTATTTTAAATGATGGTTGATTCCATGAGAGAGAGGTAGCTTGAGAGCAGGATGGAGAAACAGTAAAAATCAAGTCACTCTATAAACTATTTATCCTCATTTCAAATACAATGTATTTTTTACATGTATAGTTCATGTCACCAGGTAGAATACCATCAAGAAACCCAGGTAAATTATTTCAGATTCTGTAACCTATACTTGCCAAAAAAAACTGTAAAATTTTACATAGAAAGCAATTAAAATAGTGCATGGAAAAATGGATTAAAGTCTTTCCTTCTTTGCAGACTCTAGAATTTCCCCTACTAATACAGGTATTATATAGCAATTCCTAGAGTATTTTTTATCAAGTAAATGTAAACACAGAGAGATCAACTAGTGTACTTTAAGAAGAATTTGTATAGTTAAGGACTACTCTCAGAGTCCCTCACGTAATATGATTTCTGTTATTTACTAATATATATGAATTTTAAAACTTCTGATAATTTTAGGGATATATACTTCTCCCCAGGCATTAATATACTAATAAAGGTCTGGTATCTAAGTAGACAAATTAACAGACTAAGGATTAGATGTAGCTGCAAAGCAGTGAAAACAAGTAAGTGTCATTTGTATCTCAAAGAGGTGTCACCTTAAAAAAACTGGGAGATGATCTCATTTCAACTGTTTGTCTTGAAAGAGAAACTGACCTAAATATCAGGAAACATCAATAGATTAATTAAAAAAAAAAAAAATCCTGTTGTAAATTCCAGGTTTGTCTGATATTAAGCTAGAAGTAGGCATGGGTAATGGGGGAAAGCCCAAATATTACTCAGATGTACAACGCTAATCACTAACAGTGCTACAGAGGCATTTCTCCTCAGGCTAGCATATCAGTATTCTGCAGCAAGTGAGACCTAGAGAGAAAAGAAAAACATGTGACGATATTGTTTCAGAGGTTTACGTCTGCCTGGTTTGAATAGCAAAAAACCTCTTCAGAGGAATCCATTATATTGGCCATAGCGCATGAACATCTGCTGGGAGAACTGTGTCAAAGGGCCTGAGCACATTAACTGTTTAACATGTAACAGCTCGTCAGCTGTCAGCTAAAATAACTTGTTTCATGATTTATGATCAGCGCAAAAATTATCAAGCTTCCCCTTAAGTGCACTCACCTAAAAGTACAAACTAATGGCAAATTAAAAGCAATAAAAACCTCCAACAGGTGCAAATCCCAGATGTCTCCATCCATTAAAAGCTCTTTCTGCTTCATGAAGTAGCATAAGTGTTTTCTGGGTTGCAGGAAATCAAGTGTTAATGCTGCACAAGCCTAAGTCTACCTAGAAGGAGTGGTTACTTGCTTAATTGATATGCATGGTTTGTTTGGCAAGCTTCCCTTCTCTGGGGATGAATCAGGGAACACAATTCTTGCTCATGAGGCAGGGGAGGGAGGACCAGAGCATAACATTTACCCTCACAGATTCATTGCTGAGCTATAAAAACAGCATTTAGAAGTTAAAAATTAAGAGAAACGCTACGTGCTACACCTCATTTGGAACATCCCCACTGAACTCTTGTTGCATCCACCTGAAGTTTTATTATTTCCTAATTGCTTCAGTATCCTCCTTTCACAACAGATAGGGCTACTAGTTTGGGTACGTGGCCTTGCAGCCAGCTGTGCCACTGAGCAGTACACAACAAATCTTATTCTCTGTACACATGCAAAGTAAAAATTTCTTACTGAGCACATTCTCAATCTTGTCACTTAAATAGAACACTGTTGCAACAAAATTGCTCCTGAGAAGATTAACCTGCTTCCTTCCATAGGCTGACTTACTCCAGCATAAAAATGTTCCCACGTGGAGTAGAGAGGCATGACAGCTGTCCTTACCTAAAGGGGCATCACCATCTCCTTTCATTTCAGGTTCAGGCAATTCCCAATGGCCCCTCACCTTCAAACAAATTTCTTCCTATTTTTGACAGGTGGTTCCCTCACTGTACTTCCTTTCCTTACCACCTTTAAACTTTTCTTGTATAATTCCTTATCTTTGACACAAAAGAAGACGTCTCATGCTGTCTCTTAATCCTTAGTTTTCCTAACACATCCCTGGATATAAGCTTGGGCTGACGAGCTTTGGAGTGCCCCAGTAACACCACCACGTAGAATACTGGAAATTATATGAACCAGTGGACACGGAGACCAAACCAAGCCTGTATTTACAATGTCTGTCACAGTATCTAGATAAGAAATACAAGAAACTCAAAGTTACAGAACAGGGAGGAGATATTTTGTATATAGCAAGTAGAACATAAACCTCACAGAAACAAAGAGGTAGGAAAAAACTAGCCATGAACAGAACAAGCATCATTTCCTAGTTCTGCCAGTGGCTCTGTGACACACACAAACCGTCCCTACTTCCCTCCCACCAAGCATTGCAACCCATGGGAACCAGTGCCCACACTCAGAGAGCAGCAGTGGTCCTTCCCTGAGCACCTACTTCCTTCTGAGTGCCCAGTCCCCACCCTGTTAGCCTCAGGATACTGTTCTCGAGGCTGAATGACCCAGTCTGATGCTCACCACTGCTGCAAAGGAGGAGGCAGGACACGGGGCCCGGAGTCTTACAGGAGGGCAGGAGAAGCCCCTTCCCTTGTCAGAAGCAGCAAACCATCGGGGTAAGTAGCAAAGCCGCTCTTCAGAAACCCCTGACACAACTAACAACAGCGACATGGGACTCACAAACAGTGAGGGAGCTCTTTGCAGAGAGACACAAGCTACTTCACCCATATAGATTCTCAAGACACTAACGAACTGCCCTGTGCCCCTATTGTTGAGCATATCCAGTGGTGACTTCCTACATAGGAAAGTACTCTGCATCCTGCCTTACCAAAACAAGGTAAAAATTACGTTAAAAACAAGCAGACAAACAAACAAACAACTTAGTGGAGTAGCATTTAGTGCTGATACGCCCTTCATACTGCATAAGCAGATTACAGAGGTTTCTGGCTTCCCCATTTCACAACTCCATTGGGCAGAAAACAATCTACCAGATTTCCACAGTAATCTACACCTGTGTGCAGACAGAAGCTGCAAAGGTGTCCCATACAGGAACCAAAATAGCATTTAAGATGAACAAGCAAACTAAAAGCTAGGACACGCACACCACAAGTTTCCCCACCCTTCCCCTGAATCCTAATTTAAGTATCTCTAAAAACAACATCAGCGTTTATCTATGCAGGCACCCAGGAGATTTGTTATCTAAACCCACCAACGTGTGACCGGAGCCCGGGCCCAGCCTGCGCTCCCCGGGCACAGGGGAGAGGGCAGGGGCGACCGAGGGGCCCTGTCCGAGGCAGGCCGGGAGGCCCGAAGCCACCCCGGGACACACTTCAGAGCCAAACCGCCCCTGAGGCGCTCGGAGGCGGGGGCACACACCAGTCCAGCTGAAGGAGAGCTACGCGGACCGTGCCCGCGGCGGTCGGGGTCCTCCCGGGAACGGTTCCAGGGGGATAAGGCGGACAGAGGAAGCCCCTCGGCCGCCACAGAAAGGGAGCGGAAGAGACCGGCGGCCCGGCCGGCCCTACCGCCACCCCGTAGCGCTGCCGCCACCCCGCAGTCGCCTGAGCCGCCAGACGCGGCGCGGCCCAGGCCGGCCCAGGAGCCGGCCCCGGCAGTTCCCACGGCTAGGGCAGCGCAGCCTCTTACCGGCGGGAGCAGCAGGCCCCACAGCGCGGCCCACAGCAGCCCGGCGGCCCTCATCTTCCTCAGCCACTGCCGCCACCCGCTCGGGGAAGGGCCTCGGCCGGCCTCGGGCTCCCCCCGCCCGTCACGGATCCTTTCGCCGCCGCCGGCTCCCGGAGCGGCGCCACTTCCTCTTCCGTCCGCCGCGGCCGATGGGGGCGGCTGCTCCTGCCGCCGGCGCGGCCCCCGGGCCACTGCGGCCCCCCCCCCCCCCTTCGCCTCCGCCGCGGGGACGCCCGGCCCCGGCTGCAGGGCAGCAGGCCCGGCGGGGGAAGGAGTACCCCGTCCCGCCGCCCCGTCCGGCCCCTGCTGCCGCGCCCGCAAGGCCGAGCCGGGGAGGCGGCTGGGTGGGTGCGAAGGGGTCTGTCACGGGGAGAGCCAGGGCGGCCCACGCGTGTTCCTGCTGACGGCCGGGACTGTCCCGTGCCTGCCCCGTGTTTCTTTTTGCCTTGTTCTTCCACTGTGGTTTTCTGGGCGTTCAGCAGCTGTCAGCTTGTAGGGTTTTCTGCCTAGCAGCTCCACGCTGTGCAGGTTTGAGGTACTTAATGCTACCTGAAACCCTTCTCAGCCATTACCAACCAAAGGAAACGGTCAGTTTTGTCCCACATCTCCCGAGACATATCTGAGTATTTCATCTCGCTGCATCTTTCTGGATGATGAATGCACAGGAGAGAGGTACAATGAGGAGAGCAGTGGCTCTTAACGGAGAGCAGCAGCTACACGAGAAACAGGGAAATTGCATTATTTGCACGAAAAAAAACCCCCACGCATTTCAGAGATGTCTTCCAGGCTTTGAAAATACTAAAAGGGCTGTGACAGACCAAATCCAAGAACCAGCTATGATTTGCAGCAAGGATGGCGCCTGAAACAGCTCCGTGATTTACTGACTAAGGAAGTTACGCAATGTCTTTCACTGGAGGTTGTCAAGTGCTGGTTACCCTTCTGAAGGGCCAGGGCCTGCCCTGGGGCCAGCATATGGGGAAGTGGAAGAGGGGAAGATAAGAAAGATTATTGGAGAAAGGAGGGGATGTGGCCATGAGCGAGGTGGTGGAGGCATGAGGGAGGGAGAGGCAAAAGGATGAGAGTTGAGCAGCAGTCCAGCATTAGTAAATCAAAGCCCTAGGCAGGTAAACCCCTCGCTTGAGGTGCTCACAAACTAAGCAGTTATAACTACTGAGGAATGAGGTTCCTGCGTGCATGGTTTTCCCTCTGTGTGAATTTAAGGACAAAGCCATGTAACACATCTACAGGGACCACTCTCCACTGCATTATTGCAAATTTTGATTAAGCTATTCTGTTGCTGTAAAAATCTGAATAACATTTAAATACCTGTAAATAAATAGTGTTTTGGTCCATACAGATGTTTTGATAATAGGCAAGCTTTCCCCCTTCCCACTGACAACCTGCAATTCATCTTTGTATCAGCAACAGAACAGGCTTATGCATCTTGTAGATTTGCTAGGCTGCAAAAGTGCATCTAACAATTTAATGTACTTAAACAGTGAAAGATAATGGCGTGTCGTGACACAGCTAATAATTCATATTCCATGCAGAACTGGTATTTTAAAAAAACAGCTAGTACATTGTCCATCTGTGCGTTTCTATTTTAGTGCTGTTGTCAGAGTAACCATGACACTTTACGCCCACTACTATCTCTTCTGAATCTAACGTGATCTGGATGACAGATTAGTACAGATTACTTCAATAAATCTATCAGTTCTGTGACCTGTAAAGAGCTAAGGGTACATGACAGTGTATTTTGGGCATGGGAGAAGTGTTTAATTTGAATTACAAGTGCATAGCTGCTCACAGGATCAGATTCCATGGCATGTCCTGCCCTACCAAACACTAATTCCTCTCCTTGTGTACCCCAGGAAAGCACAGCAGTTTGTATTCTGTCTGCAGCTGAAAAAAAGATGGGTGAGGAGAAATACTAGAAGTACAATTTCCTTTTATTTAAAGGAAAGTGTAGGTTTGGTTTGATCTCCCCTGCCTTCATGCATGTTTGAAGATAATTGTGTAAACCTCTTACATTAAACACATTCCCCTCAGTCCAGTGGGACTGCACAGGTAGAAATACCTGTACTGAAGAGCCCTAATGTTAGCTCAGAACTGGGCAGTTCACATTCAGCACATCAATAAAAACTTCTTAGGTAATCTTTATTGGCACCTGAAGTTGTCCCTAATTTTTATCATTAGCTTTAATGTGTAACCAAAACTAAAAACAGATGATCTAGTCTCAAATTTCAGCACTATGAGGAAAAAAAAAAATAATATATTATTTCCAATCCCAGGCAGAAGAAAACTAGGTTATAAAGACCTTCAGAGCCTGAAGAATAACTTCAAAGTCTAAAGGATCCTCCTTTTTTTCCAGTTTTAAACCTGAAAAATGCTTATTTGGAGTGAACAGTATAGTTTCTATCCATAATCAGTGTAAGATACTAAAAATCTGCACCAAGAATTGCATACTTTCTATACCACTATAATAATTTCCATCAGAGAGAAGAAGAGCAACACTACACTCAGAAAAATCTCTTTCCCAACCAAAACATCAACATGAAATAAAATCTGTGACTCAACTCAGGCATTCCTAAAGCATTAAGGAACAGAGATGTTTAATGTAGGCTTTAAGCACATTAGTTAGAAAGTGGAAACTGAAGCTAAATAACCATTAGCACAGAAAATAAAGTGCTGGAATAATACAACATGTATTTTAAATCCTTTTCAAAGGGATAATAAAATTATCCCTTTCTTCCCCTTGCCTGTTTTTCTCCACATACACACACTTCTAAACACAAATAATTTGACTCATAAGGAAAGACATCCAAAACATCTTCCATTCCAAGGCCATTCTCCTGACTCTCCCATTGCATTAAGTGCTACTTTATGTTTTTTTCATATTATCAGCCTCTTGGCTTTTGAGTAAACTTAACCAATGTGTCTTTTTCGATTCCTTTTGCTATATCTCCTTATGCAATTAAATTTGCTCTTCCATTAGCTTCACTTTGAATTACTGTCTAATTCTGTTAATTTTGCATAAAATACCATAAACAAAATAGTTGCCTTGTTATATAGGCAGATTTGGGAGGGTGGCTGTCAGCATTAAGTAGTTAAGAGAAAACATATTGCATAATTTTTAAAGACTAAGATTGTAAAAGGGACTAGACTTTGCTCACTAAACAGTTATGTCATACAAAAGTCAGTAAAGAGGGGATTTGGTGGTCATTAATCAATACACAAGATTCAAAGGGATGAAGAAATTTTTAATATGTTGTATTAATTTCTAAGAAGAGAACACACTGACCCAAATACTGAATGTAAATATATTTCTAAGAAATATAGTAGGCGGTAGAGTAATAGGGCAGAATGAAGCAGGTGATAAGCAAAAGGAAGTGGCTTAACCAAGGAAAATTTTACCCCATTCTATAAACTGACTCTTTCAGTGCTTCATATTTCCACAGCTTTTTGGCTGGAGCCTGGAACAAGACAGCAAGATAGCAGCGTGAAACCTTTTGAGTAAAGTGACACTGGGACCTTTGTTACTGAAACCTGCCTTCTCTGAGAGACATACACACATGGCAAATAACGAGGACATGTGCAACAGCCTGATGGGACCTCTATCTCCTGGCAAGGAAGTGATCCAAAACATAGAAAGACTGGTATTTAAGAATTATTAATTCTTAAATTAATAAATTAAATTCAAAACACATGCCTAGCAATTTTTCCCCATGTACTAACAGCCTGAACACCAGTAAATATCAATCTATGCAAGCAAGAGATACCCTAGTTCACTGGATATTATGCAGCAGAAAAAACAGCCAATTCAAATGCATTTTCAAAGGTGATGTTTAAAGTAGTTGAAAGAAACTAGTGAAAGCCTTCCTCATATGCCATTATGCAGCAAGGTCACATTAGCATGCACTAACAAGGACTGTAAACCTTAATTTTCAATTATATTTTCAAGCTTGTATCACACCCTGAATTGAATCAGGTATTGAATCAGATTTTAATATTTCCTGGTGGTAGAGACTGCAAGGGTAAACGTGGGTAACTGCATTTAAAAACATACTAGTTTCACCATTAATATGCCGCTTCAGCTCACATTGAGACTGGACTTTCAAACTTACATATATTAGATCATTTTTTTTAAAAATAGATTTCTGTCTAGAATAAGTGCCACTATTTTGCCTGATCTACGAATCCTTAATTTCAGACAGCTCACTGTGAAGAAATTAATTACTGGTTATCAGTATGACTTCATTCACCTTTAGACTCAGCTCAGGTAAGTTATGTAAAATGTACATGTCTGTCTTAAGCGCCAGCAAGATCAGATGCATGTAAATACACTATTAGATATATTAAAAAAAAAAAAAAAAATCTGTAACCAAACACTTTTTCTCGCTCTTTGATGAAGAATCTGAAATTAGTTACTCATCCACTTGTAGAGGCCAACATCGGCTTTAAAAGAACACCAAATTCTCTCTCAGTGGTTTAAATATAGATTTTAAGTCCATTTTTTTAACTTCCAGTAAGCCAGAGCAATCATATTAATTCCACTTTAAAAGAATGGATTATTTCCTTCCACATTACATAAGGTGAAGCTTTAAATATAATATACATATATATTAAAACAGTAAAAGACATAATTCAACTTTTTTTTTTGTCCCTGAATTAGGGCGGGCCCTTAGTAATAATAACCATGATTTTGTTCAGTTTGGATTTATATGCAAACACCAGAGGAAACTTCAAATTTGTTACGAAGAGAATATTCTTCCCATTTACATTGCTTTAATAACAAAAAAAAATTAAAAATGTTCACTGAGTAAAGTAGTTTCAATACAGCTTTGTGGCCTTGATTTCAAGAGTAATTTACTCTTCTAAACAGGATTAAAATTAGGTTAAGAGCACTTCCTCCCATTTGAACTAAGTTTTTGGGTAACATTTTAGGATTTTGGTCACGCTAACAGGATGTGCAGAAACGTATGGAACAAGTACCACAAGGCGTCCGGTAGCCATACCGCAATGCTTGATAAGCCAGTTAGGGCTGGACTTAGACGATACGGAGGCCAAAGCACACCACACCATGGGTGCCTCTGCACACCCCACTCTCCCTGAAAGGGCACAGCCTTTTATTACAACATGAGCTTGCTCATCCCTAAGTTCCCAGGTGAAGACAGCAGTCCTAGTTCAGTATCGAGCACCTAAAGTTGGGACTTTTTTTGGCACGAGAACACATACTAGTAATGTTCCTGTCTACTCAAAGTGCTTTCACTATTTTCTTTCAAGTTTTCTTTTTCTACATAGCATTGGGAGAAAAGGTCTTAATGGAAACCTGGTGTGGCCATGGTGACCTCCTGGAACCCCAGCCTGCAGAGAACCCAGGAGAGCATTACACAAACCTTCCCAGGCACAAGGAATTCTTCATGACCTTTCAGCTCCAATCCATCATACCCTCCCACTGCCTGGAAGCTGAATATCAGATGGATCTAGTTAATTTTCCTGAAGTTTTAGCAGCACGGCGGACTGAAGGCAAATACCCTTTTACTGCTGCTATTTTGTATTACCTCTAAATTTTGATTTGTGTTCCATGGAGGCAGTGTTGAGTGCAGCAGGCCTCAGCATTTAGAACATCTACAACCTTACATTCATCAGAAAAAATGTGCCATCTTGTCTTCCAGATATACATATGCCATCAGTCTGCAACTGCTGAAACTAGCTGTCTGGATGGCTCCATACTTTCTGAAAACAGCTTTGTAGCCACTCCGGGAAGAGTATACTACCATCCATTAAAGTTACATTGGCAATCTGTGTCTCAAAGTCCCAGCTTAGTCATGCGCTTAAGTGCCCAATTTCCTCCATATACCAATTACGCACACATTACGAGTATTTTCCAATTGGTATCAACAAAGCTGTCCTGTGCCTTGCAGGTAATAAACATTAACATGCACATGTTCTGCTCCCTGCTTATTCCTTAAACATATACCACATCGCCTTTCCATGGCTTCTAAACCTGCCTCACCTCTACATCTCATTTTTCTGTAGTTCCCAATCAAGCCATTAGCCTCTCTGACCACCTTCCTCTGGAGTATGAAGAATTAAGCAGTAACAAGGAGACTTCATGCTTTCACGCAGCAAAGTACAAAACTGGCTCAGAGCTGCAGGTAGCGATAAGTTTAAGTAACTCCACAGCTTAATGCTCTTTTGAGGAAACAACTGTCCAACACGCCAGTTCCTGGAGAGGACCTATTCTGTACAGGACTAGGAAACCTTTTACAAATACACTGTAATCACATGAATATCAACAGGAAAACCACTGATGTAAGGAACTTGGGCCTTGTGTGCCAGACAAATCACTGTGTACAAAGGGCAGTTTGTCTGCAGAAGCCTGAGCACCAACCTCTCTTTAGGTGCACAGGGACTTCAACTGTAGAGGTAAGCATCTAAAAATTTGAATTTCAAGCATTAACTGCTACTTTGGGTCTAAACTCTATTGATCCAGTCCCTGTATCAAGACAGAAAGGTACATAATAAGAGTGGTACTACAATAGCAAGGAGTTAAAAATGCAAGTCTGCACTTATTTTTAAAAATAAATAAGAAATATTTTATTATAAGCAGCCTTGTTTTTAGAAAAACATTCTATTTATGGTTAGTCTTTGTTTTCTGCCCTGAGGCCGATCTAATGAGCCAGATATTTTTATTTCAGGACTCCACACTTGATATTAACCCTTAGTGTGTGATTCACCTGTCTTTAGACAGGTGTGACAGGCTTTAGAATTCAAAGTCTACCTTCAGGAGCCATAAACTAGAAGCATAACCTAGTAAACCAGAGTACTGCAAATACTCTTTTTAATCAGGCCCACTGAAGAGTTTGTTCTCCTGAGGGAAAAAGATACAAAGCTAGAAAGATGTAGCTTCTACTTCATATTCCCTGACTGCCTAACTTTATCTGAATGATTTCATAGCACAGTACCATTGAAACAACTGCCTGAGATTCTTGACCAATGAAGTTTGCAGAACCACAAAGTATCTGTATCTGGAAACCTTACAGGAACCTACTCACCAGAGATCTTTTTGACACCACTGTAACACAGCACTGTTTTCTTCCTGCAGTTCATCTTGTCTATCTCCACAGCGATTACAAAAGGCAGACAAGATCATTCTTATCTTCAACTGTTGGGTTTTTATGGCAGTGTCACAGTGCTGATAGCAAAGTAAATCCAAACACAATCAAGAGCAGCCATGTGATCATCTTTCACTGACAGATTTGACTTTTTTTTTTCAGTGTTACTGTATTTAGTAACACATAATGAGTTTTATAACCATACCTCTGTGGAATTTGGCATTGTCAGATTATGCTTATTCTCACTGGCACAGTAAGATTAAGGGTATTTATTAATCTCTCAAACATTTCTTGTCTATACAGCATAGAAGCTACAGAAGCACCTGGTAGTCCAATATGGCAAGACCATACAAAGGAATAGTACTACATGCCTGGGTTGGAAGTTATCATATTACAGACTAATTTGGAACATAGCATAACACTATGTAATTGTTATCAAGCTGCTACAGGAGGTAAAATGACATATTAGGTTGTGAAAAAGCCAAATACCTTTTCTATATACTGATTACAGATTTATACAACATTATGGGATAGTCAGTAAAGCCTAGCAGAGAAATCCCCCCCCCTTTTTTTTTTATGCTAAGACTTTGCCAGACTACACATGAAAGACTTGATCCTGTTCCACTTGCGAGTTATTTTACTTTAAACTACAAAAAGAAACCATAAAACGCCATCAACTCAGTGCAGTAACGTTTCATTGCCACATTGTGTTGATATAAGGTCTTCGCAGCCTGCAAGGTGGATTAACAAGTTTGATCCTTTGGTCTCAATTGCTGTATTTTATCCCAGCCAAGTTAAAAAACCAACCAACCAACCAACCTACCCAAACAAAAAAAAACCCCAAACCCAAAACAACCTCACTGGAGTAATAGCTTGTATAGAGCAGAGAGAGAAGAGACTCGATGTAAAATTGTGCTCCCTAGTGGAGATACTTGATTTTGTGCAATAAAGTTCAAGCCATGCTGATCCATCCGCCTGACCAACAGGTTTTCAGTGCAGAGAAAAATACCAAGATTTTCACACGATGAGAAAAGTGCAAGTGCCTAGTTCAACAGATTTATTATAACCAAGATGGGTTCATGCTGAGTTACATGAAAGATTACAGCTAGATAATGTTTCTAAATATACAGCAAAAAATACCCAAGTCCTAAGACATGCTTTTATGTTTGTTTAGATTTTAAAAGTAATGGCACCTTTAATGCAATAGCAAAACATTTCCTTTTAATAATGTGAAAACTTAGCTAACTTTAATATGGTCCTAGTTAATACTATATAGGCTAATGAAAACAGATTAATTTTGCACCAGATAATGCTGCTTGGTTTACATAATGAAAACTAGGATTTTTCTATAAATAAGGGTTTAATAACAAAATTATCTCCATTGGTTTATTTTTAGAAAGAGGAACTGACATGATCACAAACTTTTTCATTTCTAGTTATGCATATACCACTAATCTTAAACACATGAATGAGTCTTACAAACTCCTGTTCAATTTGTTTTCTTACAGTGTTAACGAAATACAGCCCTTTTTCTTCAACACAGTTGTCCTACCACTATTCTTTCTGGGCAAGTATGGACCAACGAATGCATGAACTCAATGTAATAGCAGATGAATTTAGAGTTATTCTTTAAAACAACTTGGCCGCTTTATGCTTCCTCAACAGTACACAGGATTTAGTTTCTTTGAACTCTGTATCTTAACTAGGCTGTTGGAATGCATCTGAAGTTAGAAGACAGACATATGAAAGACCTTAAAAAGGTAAGTGCACAGCTAACTCATGCCAATTTTAAGATATTTTAAAATACAGCATGTATTCTAATTCAAGAATAAGGATTTTTTTTTTTTAATGGTAAAAAGTTCATAACTGATCTTATGCCTAGAGCAAGAAGGAGAGCGCCCCACTGACTTCCAGCATAACTGGTGCTGAATTAGCAGTAATTTGAACACTTGTTTTTAGTTAATCCCATGACAGCAAGCAGATTTCCTAAATTTCTGAACTGGTAGTCATTAAAAATTTTGAGTTTGGGAACAGTTGCCAGTGATTGGGCAAAAAAACCACCTAGCTCTAGCTCTACTTCTGCAGTATTTCATATCACTTAATAGACAGATGAATGAGAGCCAAGTGATAAACTGTAGTTTGGGTATGGCTAAATATCTGTATTTATGAAGTGCTAGAACTCTGCAAGACACTGTTTCCATTTAATGTTCTCCTGCAAGTTTTCACAATATTCTTTAAGTTTTTGTCCTTCACATGGCTGTATCACTTAAATCATAGTTTTTATTTAAACCATATCATTTAAAAGCATATACAAGAAAAAATTCAGTTAATCTAAAAAAAAAAGTCTTGAAATTAAGGAGCCAGAAAGACAAGTGAGATACCCCTTGAAGTCCTGTGTAGTTACTGTTACAGATAGATAACAGAGAGTGAGCTTTAGTTTAAAATTCAATAGTACTCATGCAAAATTAACACAATTGTGAGCATATTGTAGCACTTGAAGTTAACTGGTACATTTTATTAGCTCTGTGGTAGTAGTACCTGTCAGTCACACTACTGCATGTATGGAAGGGAAGCAGCCCAGTAATTGAGAGAAACATCTGCTTTTCTAAGCCTCATTTGAGAGTATGTTTACAAAACTTCCATTTTTAGCTCCAAAAGCATTATCACAGCAAGGCAGAAGTTTCACTGGGGTTTGCAGACTCAGCTAATTATATTGCATTAGGAGTTCATTCACCATGAAGAGACATTAAAAAGATACCAAAGTGCAGCTCAGTAGATTTATGCATTAGGTTGTAAGCCATCAAAAAATTAGGTCCAAAGTTTTATTACAGGCTACAAGATCCTACTTAGCAATTCCATTTAGCCCAGGTAAGAAGTTCACACATGATGTTTTCCAATTAAATCAACCTCTGAATTTCTTGAGGGGAAAAAAAAAAAAAAGACAGAGACCAAAACCCCAGACAATTCATACTGACTTCCAATCCCATCCTACAAGACAATTTTGTGAGGTTTTTGAGGTACAGCTAGAAAGTCATCTACAGTGCAAATTACAGTTGCTACTACAATACTACCATGACAGATCATTTTAAGAATAATTTACAATAACTCCTTAAGAAGCTATTGTGCAAAAAACACCAAAGCTTGCACTAACCTATTTATAATTCAAGTTCTCTCTCTACTCCATGATAAAGAGGCTTTAGAGAATATGAAAGCACAGTCCAGGAGGGTCCTCGTAAGACAGAGCAGATTTCAGCCTTCTCTCAGTTTCTTATATCTCAACAGTCGCAGAAGTGCCATTTGTGTAGCCACCTTTAGACTTCATGTGGTCCTGAATTGATACAGCCTAGAAAAAAAAATAATTTAGAACAAGCATCTTACAAAGTCCGGTTGCCAGAGCAGTTATTAAAAGCACCAATTTGGTGAGGCAGATGAACCATATGTTTACAGTGCTCCGACCCTGAAATTACAACTAAACACAGAATTGTTAAATGCTATTTTAAGTCTGTGCACAAGATGGGTCTTGCTATCTAAAATCCACTTATTCTTACATCCCTCACCCTGGCACAGTTTTGACTTGAGGGTGATCTGTTATCTGGACCTAGTATCAAGTGCATCCACAGAATCCTTATCCAAAAGGTTCTCATCATGTGTAAAGATACTGGGGAAATAAGCAATTCTTGCTGAATATATCTTCCACAGTATCTTACGTTTACAAATCAAAGGACAGTTCTGTTCGGATGCTGTTCTTCTGATGAAAAAAAAAAAAGTAGTCAGATTTTTCTCTCTTACAATTATCTAGTATTTTATTAGCTATCTGCTCTACAGGTTACTGAGTGGAGATTTCTGCTTATCCAAGAGGTGCACACTTACTGATGAATAGTCACTACTCATCTCTCTTGCCCCAACATGTGCAGTATGTACAAAGTTCATTGGTTCTCCTATCATACTCCGGTCCAGTCTCCGACGCCTCTTCTATAAGAGAGAAGACATCTTAGGTCTCTGTTCAAAAAACACAAGCAGCTTTCAGACAGAAACAGGCAGCTGAGTTTAAAAAAAAAAGAAAAAAGAAAAAAATAGACTGACCCCTAATGACTCCTCATGGCAACCAGTCTGAATTTTCAGACTGTTTGCAGTAAGAAAGGGTCAAGTAACTTTTATTATTGCTAATTTTAGTAAAAACTTTCTTTAACATTGGAAAGTCAGAGCCTAAGAACTGCAAGTGGTCACATGGACAAAGTTTCTGACAAAACATACATAGTTTAGACATTGATAACAGGTCTGGGTTTAGCTTTTGCATTAATTAGCCCAAACTAATCAAAACAACATGGCAATGAAAGTGTTTTCCACATAACTGAAAGACAAAATTTAAAATCTGATAAAGGATGGCAGTTGTGCATCTACCTACCGGCTGGGGCTGTTCTCCATTGCACCAATTAAAACAAACCAGGAATTCAGTCATTATATTTTTCAGTAGGTGATAAGGTCTTGTTAAGTGTAATTATTTCTATGGGAGTTAAAGCAGTACAAGGACCAAGATGCAGTTCCTAAAGTGAGTTGAAGAAGGAATTGCTTGTGCAGATTCACTGATAAAGATCACAGAAAGCATCTGATGAGTACACCTGCAAAGAAATTATGATTATCATTTAAATTTATAATAAAATATATCAAAATCTTATATAAGTTATTGAGCAATAGATATTTCAGAAGACTAAAACAAGACTGTAACATTCTTAAAGCATACCTAGACAGAAGAATAGCATCAATTTAAAAATCAGTATGTTCATGTCAGAAATCAGGGTTAAGAAGTCTGCACATTTATTCCCAGACAGTAGTTTAAGTTCTGGTTTCTTTACAGAAGCATAATAAAAGGAATGCTAGAATTAAGTCAGGTCTTGTTTTACAGTCCACGATCTGGTTGTAAGCAGAGCTAGCCAATGCTTAGGAACTATTTAGTATTTCAGAAGAAAATAGCTTTGAAGTACAACAGATTGAATGCCTAACATTTACAAACAGGTGCAAATAAAAGTTTCCTTTTTACATCTGATATAGTTACTCTTCTTAGACACAGAAAAGCTCAAAGTAAAGAGTATTCTACAATTCCAAAAAGCCCTTAAAAGAGGGGGGGGGGGAAAAAAAAAAAAAGAGAGCTTTGTATATCAGCAACAGAAACTGTTCATCAGATAGATCTTCCCAGAATGTATAAAACTACTAACACAGCACTCCTGAGACACAACCAGGAAACTCACAGACTTTAAGTACCCTGAAGCTATGATGAAAACCAACTTTTTTAGTGGTTGCTGACTTCTTGTAATACCTTCCTTCAAATCAAACCCAGGGCTACAGAGTAGTCTTTCATATCAACTTTCTCACACTCCAGATCACCGAAACAATATTATAACATATTAATTGGTAAAGGGTTTTTTTAAAAGCTTACAACTTAAGAGAAGTTACAGTTTCATCAATTCAGCCTTTCTGAATCCCCACTGAAGTCTTCACAACCAAACAGCATAAGCTTCCCCATTCACAGGCATTTCTTATGCAGTTCCACAAGTATGTAATTAGCACATCTATTTCTTTCACCTTTGTGGTTTTCTTACACTTCACCACTTCTCACACTTCAAGCAGATTTTTTTAAATTTCTGCCACTTATCTTTCAAAGCGTTTGTTACGTTTGCCTCAGCTTTAGGTGGCCTATATGATACGTTATTGTAGAATGTGTCATATATTATTCCATTTTATCCTGGGTTTTTAATACAACTCATTTTCTGGCTCAATTATCATTTTTTCACCTCACTTCATCCTCTCACAATGGTCTTCAACACCACTGATGCCTTGTTTGGGTGCAGCAAAGAAAGGACAGTGACCTACACAACCATAAGAACATGCAGACGCCGAAGCTTTTGACTGCACATTAGTTGCAGATCTTCTGCGTTTACTTCCTGTTAAGGAGACTGTATCAAAGCTAAGATTGTCTTAATAATCAGAAAGTGTGTCACTGTACACTAATAACCTATTCTGAAAGCAGACTGACTGAGATGAGCATCAAAGTAGATAGAGAAGCATCCCCATCCCAAAATAATGGCTGAACGCCTGCTCTCCTTCTGCCATACCCCCCAGCATTTGGCCATCTACCCCCGTGGGGCTCTGTGCGTACCTGGGTGTTACCTCCTGCTCCCAGGGGGTCCTGACGGGATGGTACGTCCTCATTCAAGTGCTGACACGCAGCCAGCTCCTGTCTGCACAACTCCAGCGCATTTACAGTTCGTATTCCTGGGTTATAATTAATCCTGATTGCTAAGCAAGAACGCTTCGCCGTGTCTCCATGCCTTGCCACAGTTCCTTTGCTCTGTAAGGTGCTGCAGAAGTCTGTTGTGCACTTCACGCTTACCTACAGGTGTCAGAAAAGCAGAACGGAAACCGAAAATAGTGCCCTAGTTTGGCGTCAGATTTGTGCAGCTGTGCAGTTTTCTCAGCACTATCCATACAGCCTGTGGCTCACTTCCACCCCTGCGGCGGCTCTGTAGGTGTCCTCCTGGCACACAGCAGCGTGGGACGTCTTCCTGTTGTGTTTTGCAACAGAACTCTTCTTTTCCTCTGCATGAGTCAGAGTATCATCCTCCAGGACGGGACTGTCTGTGCCAGGGCACAGGGCACCACCTTCCTCCTAGAGACTCAAGGTTTCCACACTAGCTGGAAGAATTTAAAAAAAAACCTTAGTGTGTTCAGGCTGGCCCAGGACTAATAAAAGCCAACAAGAATCCCCAAACTGAGGACAAAACAACATTTTGTCACCATTGGCACACAGACCAGAATTGGACAATATCCTGTTGTTCTTTCTCTCTATTTTTCACCATAGCAGCAGTATCATCGAGGATAGAGAGACAAAAGGCCAGGGAAATGGCTAGCACACGCAGACACAGACGTTGAATGCGATGGGCAGGATGCACAGCCATTCTCCAGTCTGTAGCCTTAAAGTGCCTGAGAGCTTTATGAATGTTTAGATATACTTTACTGAGCATAACATACAATTTTTTCTAGCATTGCTGTGCATTAAAAAGTACTCAAAATATTTTGTATTTTACTAACAAAACATCAGTTCTGTATGAGGTGGAAAATGTTTGCCTGAGTCAAAACAAAAGAATCCTCCCTTTCCACAGACATGAGACATGCACAGTAATTTTGATAAATAACATCCACTAAACACATATCTATTCTTTAGACTCAAGGCCTGATCATGACAAATCCTTGACTCTGAGCTACTAGTGAAAGACAATGAGTGTGAAGTTAGCGTACATTATCACATGCCAGACTAAAGCTACCTTCATCTTGCCTCAACCAAGTTGTTAAATTGTGATAACTTCTGAGTTCAGCTATTGTCATTTTCATTCCAGCTCTCTCAGTACTGAATTGAGGTGAGCGAAGCATATTTCAGCCTAATTGCCCTTCCAAAAACCGCTGTGCTTGTGATTTGTTCATTATCCTGACTTTGCTAATGTGATATTTATGTCATGTTAAAATAGTGAAACATCTGTATGTTTACATATTGGAATGGCAAGGTATGGTAAAAAACAGTGGAACTTGCATTTCTAGATCAAAAATTAGTTTTCAGCACAAAACTTGAAGAGTCCATCTTGCTTAGTGAAAGGTGAAGAGTAAAAAACAATAAATTAACAAGACTTTGGAAGAACCTTGGAGCCGAACAGCTGAAATCCTGCTGTAGAATAAGCTTAACTGCTTGGAAATAGCATCTTGGATGTATTAATATATGTATGGATTACAAATTTAGTTTGAGATATAGTCCTCAAACTACATAATATCACTATTATATAGTCTGATTATGTATGGGTTTTCTGCCATCCTGAACTTTCATAAAAAGCTGAAAATAGGGTTTTACCTGAGACCTCCATTAATCTAGGTGTGTTGGTGTTGTTAATCCAAGGAATTTCGGTGTAGCCTCTGAGGAGATTTGAAGTTTCTCCATTTAAAAGCTAAGTAGACACACACATTTAAAAGAAATTAACAAAAAAATACAGATCCTCTATTGCAAAACAGAAATTAGCTTAGTCACAAAATGAAAAAAACCAAAAAGGTATTTTTAACTAACTGTCCATCCTCCCTCAAAAAAGAAGAAAAGCCAAGAGACCAAATTATGTCTTCTATTTGGAAGTTAAAAATAACTGCAAGAGAAGTCAACTGGGATTTGCCTGGAGTCTTACCAGAAGAAAATTAGTAAAACTCACAAAAAGATGAAAAGTGAGCTGAATGGTTGGCAACACACCAACTACTGACATTGTAAACATGTTGACCTGAGTTACTAGCTTGTAAATGATGGAATTTAATGTTGCTAAGAATAAACTCAGATTAGATTTAAAAAAAAAAAAAAAAAAAAGGCTGTCGCCATAAACTTTATTTCTTCATAGAAGGGAAAAAAGCCTTAACAAGAAGAGGTAAAGTCCCTCTGCCATAGCACTTTCCCATCCTTGGGTTTTCTGCGGTCTGCAGGCGTCCAAGCGCTGTCAGCCCGCAGCCGGGGGACAAATGCAACCGCCAAGGCAACGCGCGCTCCTCCAGTTACAGGAGGAGGGAACTGCCCTTCTCTTGAGACCTGCGGGTTACAGGAGACAAACCCTCCACGCCGTTTCCCGGTCAAATTTCTACACGCCTATCAAAACTCCCTAATTTCATGGCCTAGGGACAGATTTTGACCTTGAACGCAGAAGATGCTTGTACGACTGCTGGTGCATTTTCCCCTGGAAAACTGCAGGGGTCACCCTGCCACAGAGCAAACCGCAGCGCTCGCAGGATTCCCTCCCAACTTTTCCCACTCGGAGCAGCCCTGCCTTACTGAGTCACGCCACGGGCCAGGCGATGGAGGGCAGCGCAGCCCGAGGGGGCGGCGGCGGGACCCACACCTGCTCCGTCCTCCTCAGGGCGCGCCCCCTCGCTACCACCACGAAGGAGCCCGGCGGCACCGAGCCGCCCGCCGGAGCTGTCGCTGGCGGCGGGGCCGACCCCCCGAGGCTCCAGCCGTTCTCGCAGGGCCTGAGGAGAAGACGCGAGCCCCGGCGCGCCACACCCACACCGCGCTGCCGCCGCCAGACTCCCTATCGGGCGTCAATGGACGCGCCCTATCCAATAGCCGCGAGGCCTCGCGTCGCTCGCTCTCCATTGGCTGGTGCGGCAGTGGCGTCAGCCCAATGGGCGCGCAGCAGCGCAAGGGAAGCCCCACGCAGCAGGTCCCTGCCTCCCTTTGCGGAGCGCTCTGGTGCGGCGCGGACCAGCTCTGCTGCTGCTCCTCCCTCCTCCGCCGACCATGGCGTTGCCCGGCAGTTGACGTTGGGTTTCTCCCCTTTCTACCTTCTCCTCTTTCTCCAGCCCCTTTCTTTCCCCCCTTCCCCGGGTCCCGGCTCAGGCACGTAGGCGGCCGGTTCCGGAGACACCGGGTTCCCCCGTCCCGTCCCTCTCCCCGCCCCTCAGGAACAGGCTGTAGGAGCCGGGCCGGGCGGCTGCCGGACGCGCCATGAACATCATCATCGGCATCGGCGGGTGAGAGCCGCGGGGCGGCCCAGGGGGAGGTGGCTCAGGGGAGGGAGGGAGGGAGGGGGCGGGTTGGGCCGCCGGGGTGCTGGGCCCGGCCCGGGCACGCTTCCCTCCCCCACCTGGCCCTCCTCGTGCCGCTGCCGCAATGGCGCGAACGCGGAGGACGGGGAGCGCGTGGCGGGGGGGGGGGGGCGGGAGGACGCGGGGACGGCACCGCGCGCACGTGCCCCGCGGCGCTGCCTGAGGGCCGGGCGCTCTCGCCGCAGGGTCACCAACGGCGGCAAGACCACCCTCACCCGCAAGCTGATGCAGGCCCTGCCCAGCTGCAGCGTGGTGCACCAGGATGACTTCTTCAAGGTGAGGCGGGCGCCTGCCAGCCCGGCCGCCCTCTGTAGGCCGGGGGAAGGCGAGGGGTGATCCCCGGGTGCTTCCGCCATCTCTTCTGGCGCCCTGCCGGCCTTCTGCGCCGCCCTGCCCGCTCTTCCCTGCTCCCCTGGGTTCCCCGCACCGTCTGCGGCGGCTCCTCTGCAGTGCTTAGCTGGGTTGGCTGCGCGGCCGGTGGATGAGCCTGCGCCCTAACCTCCCGGTGACTTTCCCTTTTCCTAGAGCGCTACACGGTGTGCTTGTGTTGGTGGGAAGATAGAGCAGCAGACTACTTTATCTTAGTCTTGTTACTACTGCTTTTTATCTGCATGCAAAGAAACGTGGTGGAGGGTTAAGATTCCTCTTTGTAGCTTCAGGGTTTGATCTCAAATCTTGCTTTGAAATGGGTATCAAGCTTCCCAGTAGCTGTACTGACCAAGCAGTTTTTTTCTTATCACTGTTTCAGCCCCAAGATGAAATAGAAGTTGAAGATGGGTTTAAACAGTATGATGGTAAGGCTTTGCTATAGTGTTATCAAAGTATAACTCAAAACCTTTGAGAATTTTCATCCTTTATGTGCACTTTTTTGTACTGACTCTGTTACTAGATGATACTTAATTACTGCTTCATGATAGTTGTCTGTTTTGTCTTAGTGATTAGTGCATTAGATATGGAAGCTATGATGAATACCATAAACGCTTGGATAAAAGACCCAGTCAAGTTTGAACGTTCTCATGGGATCAACAACACACTGGATGCCCAAATATTAGAAGACAAGGAGGGAGGAAATGAAACAATCCACATTCTTATTGTTGAAGGCTTTCTACTTTACACCTACAGGTAATCAAGTGTGACTTCATGTATTTTGACTTTTACATGATTTTACATGACAGGCAAACCTCCAAGGGAATAAAAAGATCTGTTCTAAACCAAGAGTTAGCAGCTGGTATTGACTACTGCTGAGTTTGGTGGGTGTCACAAGTCTGGTACAGGAAGTAGATGTAGTTTTATCTTTCCATTTCTTGCTACTAATCAGTCTAGCTGTAACCAAACGTGTATCTCTTCCAGGCCACTGATTGATGTATTCCACCATCGGTACTTTCTTTCCATTCCATATGAAGAGTGTAAACGGAGAAGAAGGTAAGTTTATCTAAGTTCCTTGCTAGCCCAGTAACCTCCTACTCCATTCAAGACTGTTTCTCTTTAAAGCTTTTAGATAAGAAAGGGTAAACTCTAATGTAGCTGCTGTGTCAGAAGACTGCAGCTTCCTACACAATAGTTTGGTATGTGAGACATATTAAACTTGAAAAAGTTAGGTTTCAGAGGAATAAGCAGATGGCTATTTTACCCAAAGTTCTGCTAAAGCTTTAAGAGAAGGTTATTCATCAATGTTAAGATTAGTCTGTCTTAGGAATCCTTTTTGCACTTTGAACATTTTGGACACTCACATCAAATTCCAACTTTTTTTTCTATCTTTATGCTTGCAGCTTATGCTAAATACTTACTTCTGATAAGCTCAGAAACTACACTGGAGGCCACAGGCTCAGGCTAGTGTGTAGAGAAACTGAATGAACTGTCATTTCCCTAAAATGTAATTAGACTGATCTTGAATAACAATCTCTTAATTTCTAGTTCAAGGAATTACACTGTACCGGATCCACCTGGATTGTTTGATGGCCACGTTTGGCCTATGTATGTAAAACACAGGAAGATAATGGAAGATCTTGGAGTTGATGTGGGTAAGTCTTTAATGACAAAAGCACTTTTGAAAGATTGCTTTATGAGAATGCTTTTCAAACCTGGGATCTATGTACTGGTTTGATGCATGAGAGGAGTTGAAGCAGGTGGATGAAGTCTTTCTCTCATGCCAAGTACATGCTCTTTAGATTAGGATCTGGGAGGCTTACAGAAACATTCAATTATATCTCTTATTTTACTTTTTTGAAGTGCACTTGAATGGAACAAAATCAAAGGAGGAGCTGTTCAATGATGTGTATGGACAGATCCAGAATAAGATTGAAGAATTACTTAAGATGAAGGTACATGTTCATGCTTATAATTGCAACTCAAAGGCAAACCTTTTAAAGGCTATGTTGAAAAAAGCACGAAGCTATAACTCAAAATATGTTAATTTGTATCTTTCTGTTTAGAAATAAACTGCTGCTGCTGATTCTTGTGAGTGAAGATTAATCCTGTTTGCTCTGCGCTGTCTACCTGACTGCCACTAAAGTTCCAGCTTCTATGAAGACTCTCAACTCTTTTAAATTTGACTCTGCTCCATCTTCCCTTGAAATTGAGTTATATATGGTCATTATTAAAAAGCACTTGCCCCTTGTCTGTCATCTTCATTTGTGTTTTACCCCAGATGATCTCGATCTTCTAGTCTCCAGGCCATGGGAATTATTTTATCTATATTCTTACCCTCTGAGTGTAAAACATAGTTGTACCACTTCACCTCACTTCCACTATCCTGGAATGGTGTGTGTATATAGGCACAATACACATATAATGCTTTGAGTTCTTGCCATAATCAATTTAATTAGGCAGTAAGTATGCTTAAGTATGTAAGAAGTTAGGACTGATTTTACTCTTCAGAAATGAGAGAACAATAGGTGGTGTTCAGGCCATTTTACTAGCATTGAATTATTCTCTTCAGTGCATGCATTGATCTCAAATGATTGATTTAAACCACCACCACCCCCCCCAAAAAAAAATCTACTAGGTGATTGTCCAAGAGGGAAGATACAATGGATCAATATGTAAGACCAGCCCTTTTTCTTCAAAAGGGTTTTTGACCAATACAGACCCAGCAGTTACTTCAAGCCCAGATGCATTAGCTTCCTGAGAGGAGCTGGTCCTCCCCAGTATCCCCTAGAAACAAGAGAAGTTGTTTTATGTAGATACTATCAAAGTAGGTTTGGAGGGAGTGTTTCTGTTTTACTCCTACAAGATACCATACTTGTTAAGGAGTGTTATGGGTTTGTTTTGGAAAATTATCTTCAGTGAGGTTTTCCCATGGGCAAGGGGTCCCCTTCTGTGCAATTCAACCCTATGCTGGTTGAACAATTCCTGTTACTAACAAAGTGCCCAGAATCCCCAGAAAGATGAGGTCTTAGTTGTGACTAAGGATGCACTTCGCTTGCTTCTGTTCTACTACAGAACTAAGCCAGAACAGGTGTCTGTGCCTGACTTCTTTCTGAATGATCACAGCAGCTCTGCCTGCTCAGAATTGAAATACTTACTTAAGTAGTGCATTCCAATAGAGAAAAGGCATCATATCAGCTTTCATGTGGTACATGGTTACTCTCTCCTTACTCTGGTCAATAGGAAAGGTCTCCAAAGGCTGAGCAGCATAGTCAAATTCTGCTAGAATCACCTTGTTGTAGCCTGTTACTAGCGGGCAGGAAGTATATCCATCATACTGCAATGAAGAACACCATTTTTTCATTAATCTGAGTAAAGTCTAAATACTGAGGTATTACAAGTCATATTGCTAACATTCATACATCAAAATAAGTTACTAAGAAGTTTCTGCATTTATAGTGTTAATACCAATGAGTTTGGAAGGCTAAGCCAATTATGGTTTAATAACCATAATACTAAGCCATTTCATTTCAAATTTAGATTGTAGATTTGCTTAACAACATTGCTTAAGTTAGAACTAAGCTAGAACAATAGGGCTTGGTCTCATTCATTCCTGGTTATTATTGTAACCAGCAAAACAGGTGACCAGTAGGTGAGGATGAGAGCTGGTGCTAGCTTTGACAGTCAGTGTATAAACAGGATCTTGAATCTACTAAGAATTCCCAGAGGACTGCAGGAGCATGGATGATATGCAGGTAAGTACCCCCAGGAATATTAATTCAGAAGCCATATATAAAATGAAAGCCAAGTCTCAAAGAGAAATTTAAACATAGTTGTAGGCTTAACATCTTCTGTAGTACAAAGCCTTCAATGTGTAAGTTCATGTTCTGTACAGGGGAGGCAAGTTTAACATACTACAGATGTGTAAAGTTTGCCAGGGTTTTATTGGAGTAGGAATTCTAATAGTCAAGTTTTACTCTAAATAAGTCACCTGCATTGATGAAGAACCCAGACTAACTTTCAACTTCTTGCAACTCAGAAGTCATGGATTTAAATAGATAATATTTTTAAATGCAGTATCAAGAATATGAATTGTGCAACTAAAGCACTATTATGACAGAGTATTTAGCACCCCAATTGCTGATGCAAAGCCCTTCCTGCTTTCCATTTCACATGGTTTAGCTGCTTGCAAGACTTCCTGGATAACAATGGAGAAAACATTCAAGAAAACTTCTCCCTAAGCCAAGAGCTGTAGGTACCTTTTTAGTTGGCAACTGGTTCTTCATTACCAGGGAAATAGTTTTATCCAGCACTCCAGACTGGGCAGCTACATAAGAAAGAAAAAAAGAGTGTATTAAGGCTGTTTCAGACAGTAATTAGTGTCATCACTAGAGCAAACATTAGTAGCCAGGCATTTTGTTGGAAAATTCAGCTGTAATTGAACTTAGATGTCCAATCAGTTTGGGAAGTTTACAGTCCCAGATAAGAAAAAAAAAAAAAATTGGAGTAATGCTTTGAACTCACAGTTTCCAACATGCTAAAGCTTAATGAAACTTGAGCTATATGTTTCTAGCCTATGCCCATTGTCCTATGCTACATTATACCTGCTTAGTCTTCCCAAACACTAAGATTCTGGCACACTAAAGTTTTGTTTAATTTTGAGTGCTGGAAGGGAAGTATTCTAGAACCCTTTGCTGGAATACTTGACTATACCATTCTTCAAGTTACACCACTAACATGCTGTATAGCCCTTCTTTTTTTCCACCCTCTTATTTACATTATTTTTTTTTTAGTTGTGAGACCGTATGCCTGAAGTGTTTTTATACTGGACCCTGCAGCTACAAGTACAGAACACGTGATTCTTCAACAGTGAGTTATCAGTTAGCTGACACATATGCATGACTTTCTAAGATAGAGCAGAAAGTTTTACTACTGAATTATGATGGAATGCAAGAGTACTAACTCATTTTAAGCCATTGCATGAACAGAGAAAATAGAATTAGTTCATCTGTGAGACATTTGGACCAAAAGAATTGTAGGCTAATGGCATGAGCATGGTCTGTAGCTAATTAGTTGAAGCTGGAAATAATTGAAGTGAAGACCTCGGGAGTAACAAACTGAACAAAAAGCTTACTGTCACTCCCCCACTTTTCATTACACACACACAAACACACACATGCAACTTTACCTACAGCTGCAGCAGTCTTTGATGTTGGAAGGTTGGTGCAGTCTCCAATACCAAATACATTAGGATACCTTTTATGTTGTAGAGTTTCCTTATCTACATCCACCCAACCAATTTCATCTGAGACAGGACTGTTGATGAGTACATCAGGTGGCCCCATCGGGGGTGTGACATGAAGCATTTCATACTAGACAGAAATAAAAGGCACTCAATAACTAATTTATCAGAGAAAGTCATACCTGTGCTGATATGAGGCAATAAAAGCAGTGTGGAGAAGAGGTTTTTGGTTTGTTTGTTGATGTTTTAATAAAACACAAGTATATAGAATGAAAATTTGCTCTCAGATTTGAAGTGCATCCTTTTATTAACATGAACCTTCTCAAGCAGCTCCATTTAGACTGGCATAGCAGCAATTTGCCTTCCTCCATGCACACCCGAGACATTCTAAAGTTATACTAACCAGGCATACAGGACTCCAGGCATTGTTTATGAGATACTCTTTCTTCTCTCCACCTCAAACTTTTTAATTTTCTGCTAAAGTTAGAGGTGGTACTCTCAGAAGGTAACAGCAGTATACTAAGGAAGCAGATATGATGTTGTTACAGTACACAAGGAAAAGAAACAGAATCAAACTAGAGGTCTGAAAGCTCCTGACCTGATGAACTTCAGTCACTCCGGGTTTGTCCAAGTTTTCAAACACAGCTTCCTGCTTGTCTGCTCGAACTTCTACAAGGTTGCGCTTATAGTTAACAGCAATATTCCTCTCCTTTATTATTTCAAGCAATGCATCAGCATACTTCTTAACACCAAAAATGACACCAAGCGAAGTGTTGAACATTATGTTTGCTTTGGAACGCTTTCCTGTCTGCACAGAGAGACCAAATTAGCCTTTTTTTATTAAGAAACTGTGACAAGCTAGTCAAGACAAAAGAACTATGCTGCACTACTGAAAAGCTGATAAAACTGTTAATGCAGTTCAATTATTAATGAAGTATTAACATTAGAATTCTCGAGATACAGGTATTTCACACCATGTCAGAAGCTAGACAAGACAGTCTTTGCACTTTTTGAGTGAGGAAATGAAGATATGCCACACACAAATTGCTAGTGAGAAGAAGTGGCTGCAATTCAGAGGAATTACTGTAAGCAAGTTAAGCACTTGTAGCAGATTAGCATTACATAGCTTTCTGAAACCTTCAGCTCTATGCATTATTCAGATACTCCCCAGCAGACAGCTCATGAAACAAATACATATGAAGCCCGACACTTCCACTTGAAGTTGTCTTTTGTTTCCACTAAGCTTGCTTTAACAGCCTGGCTAAGACTCCTCCTGATCCCAAGACAGCATGCCACAAGCAGCAAGCATAGCCAGACTAGCAGAAAGACAAATGGCAACAGATATTAAGTACTTAAACTAACAAGAATTACTTAATTCCAGCCAGCATTATTTTAGTGCAACACCTGAAGTTATAAATCAGGCTGAGAACAGTTTATCTGTAGCTCACGAGAAGCAGGGAAGCAGTTCTTTCCTTATGGATTCTGAATTCTATAAGTTTCCCCAGTATTATGTATATGCTAAATATTTATGTAAGATTCAGTTAGCCTAATTTATTATCCACTAATAATAGAAAAAGCAACTCAGTCACTTCAATAATCCTGAGTCACATTCCACTCGTGTGGTTCTTATTTGTTTTAAAGGTAACATGAACCCCTTAGAACAAGCCTTCCTTCCAACTGTGGGAATAAGCACGGGCAGAGAGTAAAATACTTACTTTCCTCCAGTAGGCCTCTGATAAATACATGATCTTCTGAGGAGCCCCTGCACATTTCACCGGAGTATTTGGAAAAGTGAAGATAGCATTTCCTTCCTTGAAATCTTGTAAAGCTTTCCACGTTTTCTCTACCGTATGAACTGAATAATTGGAACCTATTTTAGGGTAATGAAAACCCTCAGGCAAGCCTTTGATCTAAGAAAATGAAATTAAGGTTTAAAGTACAGATGGCAAAAATTTTGTCTCATCATCAACTATTAAATGCAGACTTGAGAAACAGCTATTTAAGAAGCCTCTAGCAAAAAGAAAGCCCATAGATACTTGCTAGTTGGCAGTTTTAAAAATAAGCCTAGCAATCACAGATATTTCTAGTAGATTATTTAGTAGATGTAACATTTACTGAAATGACTCTGGTCTGCAACATTTGTAGTTTAAGTGATCTGTGCAGAGCCAGGCCCAAGTTTTCGTAGACTAGCACATGAAATTCAGAGTGAGAATATATAAAGTCACTGGTACATCATCATAAGTAAAAATCATGCAAAAAAAAAAAAATTACGAAAATTTATAAGGTTCATGAAATTTTTCAGTAGTCATCTACAGATACCTATTTCCTACAGTTATTTTAAATCAACTGTCTCCAATAATTATTTCCCTACTACTTTTATTATGCCTGAGCATCTGTTTGTGAGAAAGGGAGTTGTCCCTATTTCAAAATAATGGATTGCAGAAATTCTGTGAGAAAACGGAGTCATGTTACATGCACTGCAATGTGTTTGGGACTCTACACCAGGAAGTATGATGTTGGTGACGACAGATAAGAGAAACCATCCCTCTTTTTAAACTGCCTACTTTTGTTTTAAAGCCATATAAATATGTTACCATGAATTTTGTTTGCTACAGAGTAATAGCGTTTAACTGTTTTACATGGCTTCTACTACTGAATTTAGTTTTATCAGGTTGTACTGAAGAGATATATGTGAAGACTGAGAGGGTCACTGAACACAAAGCAACTCCTCATTCCACTGACCTAATCACCAGAATTTATTTGGTGTGACTATAGTTAACTAAGACTAGCTCTTGCTTTACATGTGCCTTGGGAGTTTGCAAAGAGATACTCAAATATATTATCAGGTACTACATCATATCCAGGTCAGGTTAAAACCTCGAGAGTCAAATTGCTCAAACATCTTGCCTTTGTGTTTTCCTCCTCCTCCAAACAACTGCAGTCATTCTTGCGCCATACAATGGTATTGTCTTCCTCTGAGTGCCGCTGTATAAAGTGTACATAAAACCTAATAGGTGGGAAGGGCCCCAGGGCCTATTTAAACACAAGTGTAGTTCCTTTTGAACTACATCCTTTACGAAAGGTGAGGGTGGGTCAAATTAATTCTGCAGGACAGATTTGACTACCTGCCATGTGTTCCTCACTTCTGTTTACATTAGAGATGCTTCAGACTACAGTAGCATACCTGATTATCTCATTATTACAGACTGCCTTTAAGTTCCAGATTTAACTTGCTGCCCCATCTGCTGATACTGCCATAGAGATGCAACAAAGCTGTCTCAAAAGACCTTCCCAAGAGTAATTTGGGTTATTACATAGAGATCTGGGGAAGGAATAGTCATTAGGCTGTCTTCTGGCACTTTAATTCGTATTAGTGTTCAATATCTTGCAGTAAAAAAAATGTACTGAAAAGCCATTTACTTTAGTGAATCATAGGGGTACATGATGCCATTAAAACTAATAAAAACATGATTACTGTAAAACAAATACCTTTTCATAATGCAGACTAATCCCAAGGGCAATTATCAGATACTTGTAAGATATCTGTTGTATAAGGGGGGGAAAAAAAAAAGTATTTTAGACAAAAAACAAAACACTACCTCAAAGCAAATTTAAGTTATCTGACTGCAACAGTGTCATACAGGAAAGAGAGAGAGAGCATTAGTAACATAAATGTTAAGCTCCAAGAATAATTTATAGTTAAAATGCTAACTGTGTTACAAGTTATACACACAGCCTTTGCTATACACAAAACCAAGTCTTTGGAGCAAAATATTCTCTCTTTTGTGTTCAGTTCACTATAAATGGGGAGAAGACTTATGATAATGATATTTTAATTTGATATTATTCTAACCAAGTTATCTACAACAATTTTTATTAGAAATACATTTTAGGCTCAAGTACTTCTCATAAGGCTAAGTGGAATTTCATGCCCTCCTAGATGCTGGAGAAGGGTCTTGCTTAATAGACAGTTCCAAGGGGACCTGCAGGAGATAGGTAGACAACTCATGACATAGAATAAGAGATTAACTTCTTAAAAAAAATTTTTTTACATTACCTTGATATCATTCTCCAGCCAGACACAGTTCTTATCTGGATCCAATGCTGCAACTCGAGATTGGATCCACTCAACACCTTTAGGCATTACACTTCCTGTTGGACGTGCTGAAGTTGCCAGCTGCTTTGCACCACCGCCAACCAGGGTCCACAGTGGCTGATAGTAATGAGTCTGAAGAAGTGTTCAAATGCACATTTAAGAACTGTTTAAAGGGACTTTAAGATGAAGGCACATCACTCCAAAAAGGAAGCAATGTGCTCTTAACATTGTATTATTCTTAACAGAAGAAGCTGTATAAATAAATAACCAAGAGTTTTCCATGACAAAGCTGGAGGGATGCATGTGTCTATCGTGGAGCAACAAACTTCACACAAAGCTTTCTAAAAGATGGCTAGTTGGCTTCCTCTCCACAGTTAAAAACATGTGAGGTTGAAGAAGGATGAGAATCAGCCCAATCTGGTCACATATGTAAAATGCTTATTCTTTTCAATGTTTTACATCCAAGGAAGACTTACCTTACTTGGCTCAACAACAGCCACATTTCCTGCCCCCACTTTCCTCTTCATCCGAGCACTCATGGTGATTCCACCAGCACCTCCACCCAACACAAGTACTTCATAATAATCCTTGGCAGCACACCTGGCTGCTGTATGTAAGCTGAAGGAGCTCATCTTCTGCATTCCTGGTTTCAGCAGCCATACACCAGGACAGAGACAGGAACAGGAGGACACTACTCCAATTACTGACATCTTTCAGTAAGCAGGAAGCTGCAAAATAAGGAAAGGCACTAGTAACAATTACAGAAGGTAGAATTTATTAATATGCCTGGATGAATCTTCAAGGCAAGAATTATAATACTAAACCTTTGTTGCAGCTAAACCACTAATTTGCAAATGGACTGTAATCAATTTGGGGAAGGAAAAAAAAAAGTGAATCATGACCTCTTCCAGAAAATTGAAATTTCATACAAGCAAATGAATTCTAACAAAGCGTAAGAATATTTTCTGATTATCATGGCAGGAAAGGTATCTGATCCTATAGTACAGGCGATGCATATGCTGTAACTCCAGCTGTAATATTACAATCCTGAAAAGACGAATGCCGCAAAAAGGAACAAGAATTTGCTAAGTGTTGTAGATCACTGATACATTGAACAAGGTAGCTGTGCGAACATACCAAGTGCCATTCCACTAACTGCAATGCGTCAGCCAAACACATCATTACATTTGTATTTTAATGTCAGGACGTACCAGCATATGCACACATCAGACATACCCCTTCTTGCTGCCTCTCAGGTGCCAGGCCATTAGGGTAAGCATGCCAAGTTCTATGGTGCTTTGAGCAAGGGCACGTGTATTGGTCTATTCTTGCAGGAGAAGTAGTGAGCCCTAAGCTTGATAGGAAAACAAAGTTCAATGAAACAAGAGTTTACATCTTCCTAGATCTGCGATCTTTGAGTATACCCCAAATACTTAGTTCTCTATCCATAGCCACCTCTTAGCTTTTACTTCACCCAAGTGGCTGGAAGCGAAGGTCAGAAACCCATACTTATCCTTGCTACAGCTGCACCTTGTCACCTAAGTGAGAGCCAGAACCCTAAGGTGTGATATATCTCCACAATTGTAGCATTGCACATTGAATTGCATTATCTAGAAGACAGCTGAGGTTGACCCGCATGTTTCCCTCCCTCTGCTAGTGCGAACAAGAGCTTTTCCTGTTCTAAATCAATTGTTTGCACACGCTGAATATCAGTTTTTAGCTTTTCAGTGATAAAACAGGTACAAACTCATTTTAATTCAGTTCCTTGTTGCCACATTGCCAATAAAGAATGAGTAAGCATTATAACTTGAAGAGCAACTTTCCTGTGTTCTATACCTGCTCCCCTTTGTTTAGGTCCTTGAGTCATCAAGCAAGAATTCCATCTTTTTCACTTAAAAAGGGTAGAACTCATTTATGGTAAACACAGGAGTTTAAAAAATAAACTAGAAACCCCAAATATTTTAAAAGAAAATCTTCCAACGTCAGCTTCAAAAATACTCCACTATGCTAGATGTAGTTGAGCAATTCATTCTCCACCTTCATGTGCTATCCTAACATCCCTTATCTCCATGTACCCTGAATTCCTTATGAAGTCCCATTATTAACCCCTACAGTACAATTTGGGACAGAGAGGGAAAATCTCAGATGTGTCCACTGTAAAAATAGTTTTAATAATTTTATTTTACAGGAAGTTTCCCAGATGCAGATATAGCCTTCTCATCCCCCTCCTCATTCAAAATAAAAAAAAACCCCAGCTCTAGAATAAGTAAGTTTCACTTTAGAAGGGTGTTTATCATCTATCTAGTGCAGGCAGTTGTTTAAAGATGTGGACAGACTGCTCAAGCAAGGGGCGGAAGTTGTTCTAACCCTAGAAATAAGAGTTACCTGATGGAGATGTGTCCTGCTTTCTCTGAGTCAGAAAGAGACGATTGTGAAGAGTAAGGTTTGCGACTTCAGTTTGCGACACTGTTTTAGGATGGACATCCTGTTTCCGGAAGCTCATGAACACAGCATTTTGCTTTGGGTTTTATTAAACACACAGAACAGGCACAATGGCCTGCTGGTTGACAACACACAGACCAAGAGAACAATACGTCACTTTTGTAATGCTCATTAAGGACTAATTATCCTCTCTGACCAAATCAATTTTGAAATAAGCATGCTTATAAGCACAAGATGCATTTTAGCTAACAGCAGTCTAATTGATGAGAATGCAGTATTACATTGCTTATAAGTTGTTTCAGAGTATACAGAAACAAACAATCTGAAGTGTCATTTGTAGACAGCTGTTTTAAAAGAAAATCTTTCATATTAAAACTCCCAAGTTAGCCAGCAGCTGTACAATTGAGTCAGTCAGCAACACATCAACCCTCTACTTTGGACACTGGAGATAAAGGGACAAGGGAATTACAGAACAAAAATGAAGGTAAAGGGGAAAATTTGTAGTTAGCCTACTGAACTGAGCAGAAATTTTAAGCTTTTATGAGACCATTTTAACACATAGCACGTTTATCCATCATCCTTTAAGCTATGCACAACAAAGCATGACAATTGATACTAGCCTTAGATAGCATGAAATCACATTCCTAATGAAGATCCACATACAAATCTTAGAGCACTGCCTAGAAAGCTAAAGCCTACAATACACTTCACCTTAGCGAGGGGCTCCTCTTAGCCTGAGACAGTTCCGCTGTTTAAAACTAGTTCTGTCACCAGGAGAGGTAAGTCTGTTCTACAAATGCTTTCCAGACAGTGGTTTGTTACAGCTTGTGTAATGCTCCCGCAGTACAACTCACCTCGCACCACATAAAAGTCAGGGCGATGCGAATCACACTAAGTACGCAAAAAATGTCATTTCTACCAGGAGAACTAGCATTTCAAAGTTCCTCCCCCTTTTTAAAACAACACACTTGTTTTTAAGCAGACTTAGCTTGAAGATAATCAGTGACTGTCACACCTCCATTCATAAATCTCTCTTCCCTTTTACTGCAGGGCTATTTGTTTGCATGCTTTTAGAATAAGTCTGCTTAATACTGAAGAAAATGCACTGTAAAAAAGAAAATAAAAAAATCACAGTTAAGACTGACCAGGAGAGCTCAGTATTATTGAGTGTTTGAATGCCATTAAGCAGCTTAAGGTAATACAAACATAAGAATAGTGACTTTTCAGTTAAAAAAAAAAAAAAAGGAAATAGAAAACACTGTTTCCCAGAGTTACTGGCTTATAACCCTTTAAGAGATTGAGAAAACAAACCATAAGGCACTATCTTCATCAAGCGGTTCTTAAACGAATGACATTTCTACAAGAGTCAAGGAAGAAAGGAATTGGTTACCAGTTGTTCTGGTTTTTTTAAACAACCTTGCTGAAAATAGAATTATTTGTGCATTTTAACCAATTTCAATCTCTATCCAAGAAAACAGCAGAATCAAGAGAACAAGGTAAGTGTTCCTCAGCCAGTTCTGTGCAGAACCCAGATCAGAGCAGTTAAATCCACCTAACTGCATTCATTACACTTTTTGCTATAACCTACCATCTGGCCTATAAACAGGCTCAAGGTGTAGATGTTACCTTTGGCTACAGTTCTCCATGTATTAACAGCCACAACTAAGTAAAATCCACTTTATGCAATAAAGACATGGACAACAAGTCAGAAATACAATGCTGGTAAATCACAGGAGAAGTGGTTAATTACAAGCACCAAAATTCAATCTCTTTTCGCATGCATTTATTACATCCACTAGCTGATCTAACATGGAAGGCACTTTGTCACAATTAATTTTTGCAGTATTACCTATGTAGAGGAGGTATCAACAGAACAGGTATATAATCAGACCCAAGGGATGGATGCAGAATACCAAGCGTTATAAGCCATTCTCTTGCCAGGTCTGTAGATTTATATCCAGTAAATAAGCCTTGAGACACACTAGTGCCTAGAACAAGCATTTAACCGACACAAAGCCACTCAGGACAACTAGTTTTTTCCTCTCTGGAGTATCTATCATAGGCTTAGCTCCCAAGAGTGACTACTTCATTGAGCCAGTTTATGAACAATCTGTTGCAAGGAGTTAGAATAAATGAAGTTAGAAAAGTCTAACTAGCAAGAATAAAGATCACTGCAAGTATCCTCTAAACAGTTGGCCACAGATTAACAGCTTAAATATTCCACCCATGCAGAAATTCTCATCAGCTGGAGTGTGCCAGCATGGCAGGCAGCAGTTTTTCACCCATCACAAAGCCTGCATACCTTACGTATCAAGCTCTCAATACGGAAACTGTTACAGCCTCCGCACCGGGCACCCAGCAGATCAAGGCGCACGGGTCTCGCTGTCACTGCGGCTGTTGCCCAAGTTAGAGGTGCCAAGGCATGAGGGGAAGCAAACACAGTCCTGGCAGGTGCTACCTTTCGGTAAATCCAGCTCCACACCCGAGATGAGGTACCGCACAGCACGGCGCCTGCTGCTACTGGGGAGGCAAGTTCCAAACAGCAATAGCTGTAGGCACCGCAAAGCACACGCGAGGCCCCTGCTGTACCCCACTTTTCCTCGCGCATCCCCGAGACCAAAGGTACCCGGTCCTGCAGGAAGCCCAAAGCAGGGCTGCTTCCCCGGCCGCGCTCAGCGAGGTACCGCTGCCTGCGCAGAGGCTGAGGCCCGCGGGCAGTCCCGCCGGGCACAGCCGGGCCGGGCCCTCCCGCCCTGGAGCCGAGGGCCGCTTCCCTCGGGCAGCCTTGGCCCCGCTCGCCAGGGCGAAGCCAGATCCTCCGCTGCCATACCACGGCCGGCCCCCTCGGCCCCACTCACCAGGGCGAACCCGGGACCTCCGGTCCCTCACGGCAAGACTGGCCCCCTCGGCCCCGCTCGCCAGAGCGGGTTCTCGTCCTCCCCCCTTACGCCAGGGCCGGCCGGTCGGCCCCGAGTTACGGCGGTGTCCCACACTTGCCTGCCTGTTGCGCCGACAGCCGAGCGCTGAGGAGAAAAGCGCGGGGGGAGAGGGGGGGAGGACCGCGCCACCGCCCCATGCGCGATAAGCGCCGGGTCCTGTCAGCGGGAGCGGCGGGGCGGAGCTCGGCGGCGCCAGGTGGTGCCCGGCCGGCGGGCAAAGGCCGGGGTCCGGCCAGGAGGGCAGGCGGGTCCGGCCCGGGCGCTGCAGCCGGTGGTCGTGAAACCATAAAATAAGTCAAACTGAGTCCTAAGCTGAAATGAGCGTGAAACTCACCTGGACGAATGAGGAAAGAGGGTTCTTTCAGCTGAAGTACAAGCAGAGAGCAAGGCTGCCACTCTCTTGTTTCTCTTCTGCTAACTCCAGTCCATGGCTGAGCCAAGCTTTAAAATGTTTCCCCCTAAAACTTTATAGAGCCTTTGATTTATGGCATGGTGACAGCGTGAAGTAATAACAGCTGTTAATCCACTAAATTGCATTTGCCAAGCCAAAAAAAGTCACGTGAAGATTAGTGCTCTGAGTTAACGCACACGGGCAAAATTGCTTATGCCAACTCATATGCATCAAGCAGCCAATAAATCCATGTTGGGCCCTTTCCTTCTCAGGCTCAACCTTCCCCTCTTGGCACCAAGTTTCTGCACAGATAAAACTGCTCAGCTGATACACAGCCAGTTGTGGGAAGCTGTAAGAATGGGGGAAAGGTGTTGAGGAGTTAAACAGGAAGATAACGTAAGATTCTTTCACCCTCTGCATGCAATTGAGAAGCAGAAGGGAACGAGACATTCTGCAGGGTGCCCATTTGAAAAGCAGTACATGTGTCAGTCTCCTGGCGCATCCAGGCACGTGCATTGCAATCACATCCTATGCTTCCCAACAACAGCAGTTTCTCTGTCCCAGCTCCACACTTGTCATTCATTCAGCACAAGTACAGTGCCACTCCTCACAGCAGCCAGTGACAAACTGGCTAATGCTCTTAGCTTGCTTCTGCCACTTGTCTTACGCTTTGTGGTACTTTGAACTTCTACTTGTAGAAAAGCAGCTTCAGTTGTTTTTCTCAACTTATGGCTGAAGGCCAATAATCATAAAGTCAAACCTGACAATTTACCTCTGTTCTACAGACATTCCCTGCCAGGTACAGAGGTTGTTGGAGATGAGGCCACAGCACTTATCTGAATTAGAACAACTCCTTTTGCCTGCTTGTAAAAACCCACACTATCATTCCCAGTCAGAATCCCAGTTCTCACAAAAATACGCAAAACAAGTCGAAGAAGCACATTTAGCCAAAAGATACCATTAATTTTGACAGGATACAAGTTACGCTTTCAGAGGAACTTCTCAGTATTTTGTAGTTCCATACACATCTGTGAGGTTTCTGTAACGCTTTCCACAGCTACATAGAACCAGCTACACCAGACTAAAATGTGTAAAGATAATAAAAGAAAGCCCACAGTTAAAAGGCCTCTGAAACAAACATTTTTTTTCCTGCTGCTTGCATAAGAGTTGGCTCATCTAATACTAGTTCCATGGCAGCTCTGCACATTATTCTACGTGAAAGCACTGTCACATAAATAAACCCTCTCTCCCAATTTTAGTCTAATGTCTTCCCTTTTGTCACTTCTGAGTGCATCTGAAAGCAAAACCCTAATACATGTACTTCACTAAACTTTGAAACAAACTCTAAATCTGGACCCCTGCCAAACCCTGATCTAAGCCACGCTGCACATTCAGCTGGCACCGGCCTAGAAGTCCCACCTCGATCTACTTAGCATAGGTCACTCACTTCACGCTGACCTAAACCAAAATCACAACCACTACAGCAGCTGTAACCTAGTGACCACTGATACTTTGATATCTAAACTTTATCAGGTTACCCGTAAGCAGCAACCCTAAACCTTAATCTAGTGGTCCTTTTCTATAGGCAGAAAAATAACAAAGTAATTAAATTCAAATTAAAAAACCTAAACCACTTGCTAGATCAATAATTAATAAGTGACCTCTGATGATACAGCATTCCTCTGTAGAGGCAAAGGCTCATTTTTCAAAGCTGCTGAACACCTACACTTTCATGGATTTTTAATAGAAAGAAAATGTACTGGCAGAAGACACAATCGGTATCTTTAAAAATATGACATGGAGATTAGACATCTTTGTTAAACTGTCAATACAATTTACTTAAAGAGGGGGGGAAAAAAAAAGCATGGTTTACAGTCACATCTTTTAAAACACCCAAACTCCCCATTTTTATAATTTCTGAGAACTTCCTGTTCCCAGCTGCCCTGGTGTAGTCAGAATACAGCCTTTTTCACATCTTTTGTTCCACAAGGTTGATCCTTATCTCTGTCCATGAGAAAATGAAGTTTGGTGGGTTTTGTTTTCTTTTAAAAATGTATTTTTAGGATTGTCTTTAAATATTAAAATATCTTCTTTATGCTCCCATGCCTATTTCCCCACAGAGTTTTTACAGAGATGGCCTGCCATTTTAATAAAAAAAGTACTTAAATGAATACCTTACCTTAGAAACAGACCACACAAACCAAACACAAAGAAACTACTCACTCATACCACAGAGCCCTCCTGCAGCTGCAGGGAGTGCTGTCTAACCCTCCCGCAGCAAAGTGCGGGCAGGACGACAGGGTGGAAGTTACTGCAGGAGGGCTGCCCAGTTGTGCGTCTCCTCAGGGCCACTTGCATCCCAGGGTGGCTGTGGGAGCAATGGGCAACTCTCCCTGCTCACCAGGCAACTGGGCGTTCCTGGGAAGCCCGGAACACACACCTCCTGGCCTGTTAATTACACTGACCCCTCCACAAGGCAACATCTACACGTCTGCCCAGGCTTAGACTGCCAGACCTCCAGGATGGGGATTATTCTTCTGTGCCTACCTGATAGTGAGTGCAATCTCAAATGAATTCTAGTAATGCTGGGTGATGTAGAAGAAAAGCAGTCATTTCCTCACATCATCTTTGATATTTTTTCTTGGAGATATTCTTCTCCTGGCATACCTCTAAATCATAACATCTGTAAGGCTAACAAAAAAGAAGCAGTAGTGAAAGCAAAAAAAAAAAAAAAAAAGCAGCAGAAGCAAAACAGAGTAAGAAATACATTCTCATACATAATTTACCAACATAACTTCTACTCAATTTTAAAGACTGGAAAACTAGCAGCTTTAGTTGAGCACTGAAGGGCTGAAGCATTGGTTTCAGGTAGTGGGGTGGCAAAGAGTTCATATAAACTGTTCTATTATAACTCTTGCAGACTGTATTTACACAGGAGGATATGACTCTACATGAGCCCCAGGTGACAGAAGAAAAGTCCTGCTCATCAAGGCAATAAACTATACTGCTAATTTAGAAGTAGAGTGTTTTGCTGACCAGTACATGTAGATGGTCTTGCCTTCACAGCAGCACTGGCATGTATTTTCATTGCAACATACGAAACAGAATAGACAAGTCTTATCTTTTGTCTACATCTCAGTGTGAGTATCAGTGCAAAATTAATTACTTCTGTAAATTACTGCTTTAGAGACTATTGCCTTTGCATGTGTACAAATTTTTAAACTATTCTTTCTCAAGCTCTAAATTATTTGCTTCATGAAATTGCAAGTTTGTAAAAACTTAATACATTTGCTGCAACTTTTCCCTTTGCCAAACAGGGTGTTCTATTTCCTTTTTTAAACCCCATGGCTTGACATCTCGGGGATAAACAGATAGGTGCAAAACCAAGAAGGAAATACTGAGTTAGCAGGTATGGCCAACAACTATGCTTTAAAGCTACATAACACTTCATGAACACCACTTAGATTACGGACTTGAATTAGCCACAACCTCCCAGATCCATGATTGCCAACAGTTACTGCCTGGAGGAAACCAGCAAGTTCTCCCCACCAGCACTGTTGTGACACTGTCAGGTACCAATAATAGAGCTGTTCTTCCCATCAGTTTTAGATCGATCACCTACACAGAGATTATTTGAGAAAACTAAATTTGTCACATCATAGGAGCTCTTGGCTGCACTGGTATCACAAAGGACTGGTGGTGGTGGGGACAGAACTGTCCAGTTTTGGTGCCTGTTTTTCTACAAATCACTTTGCCAAGGACTAAGAAAAGTAAAGTAAGTACAAGTGTATTTCAAATTACTAGAAAACAGTGATATTCATGCCAAAATCAGCTGTTTACTTCAACTTAAGCTTACACTGTGATTTAAAGATAGATAAATTAATAAATAATCTTTGCTATCTTCATATATTGCCTAAGAAACTTAGTGCATGCTATTTTGCCCAGCGTGCATAGCCCTATTAATATTTATGCTGCTCTAATTTGTATTCTTGCAGATGTACATCACTAAGTCCAAGTCCTGCAAAAATTTTAGCAGTAATTTAGTTATATTCACACAACTAATCCAACAAAGATCAAATAACTCATTAGATTTAATGAGGTTTAAAAAAAAATTTGACGCCTGCAATGTGAGGCATTAAAGCATCAAGCTCAAAGTTAAAATAAAGAACAGCCAGCATTGTTGCAAAACAAGCAGTAGGTGGCAGAAAGCGTCTACTGAACTGTAACTTGGAATAAATCGGCCAGAGAACTCTCTCAGCTGCTAGAATCCCAACAGAACAGCTACAGAAACAACCTTTACATTAGTATTTAAGTTATTATTACTTAGGTCACAGGACACAGAATAAAAACAGATAAGACACTCTAGCCATTTTCCAAGAAGAAACAAGTATCTGTCTTATGAACCTGGCAAAGCTACCACTATCAGGGAAAGAGACATTTTTCACTGAATTAAAAATTAGCTCACATAAAGCTGTACAGCTATAAGTGGAAGAACCCAAATTAAGCATCCAGGTTAACAGCAAAGATAAAACCATGGGAAACCATTAGCAACAGTAACTCCTAAATTTGTAGAATCTTACAAAATAAGAATTCAGTTACTGCACAGTTAAGTGTCTGTCTTCTGCTGCTATAACTTGATAGTTTAAAAACAAGTAAGTACACCAAGTATGAAACAAACAGCAGAACAAACAGTTTTAAAGCTGTCATTTTATCAGTTTCTAAAAAAGATGCAGCTAGCTGCATCGCCTCATGTGGATGGAATAAAAAGTAAGAAAATGTCTAATACTACCACATTTATCTACTTGGTATTTTTTTTATAAAATCAAGCAGGACTAAATTTATACAGTAATAGAATTACTCACTCTAGCTGTGCGTATTAATCCAAGCATACAAGTTTAGATGCCAGTATCAAATTAATCCAATGTGGCATTTACTTTTTATGCATTAAGACACAAGAGGAGTGTTCAGAAGAACAATATCCTATAGAGATAATGAATTGTAGTTTTGACTGAAATAATTTAAGAGCTCATTAGTAAAAAAAAAAAAAAAGTTACATAAAGTGACCAAACTTTCCCCTATGTATGTTAATTCATTTTCCACCCTCTATTACAGAAGGGTCATTTATTAGAATTATCCCCTTATTCATAAGAAAACCAGACTTTACTACAATTTTATGGGAAAAGTTATCAACTACATTTTTGCATATGTGTATGTGATTCCTCAGGCAAGCACTGAAAGCTTTTATTCCTTTGATCAGAAATTATTCCAAAGAAACACTGAAATATGCAATTGCAAAAGCACAGATTTCTATGCTTAGAATTCTGTATTTTCAGTAAAAGTAGACATGATTTTTGAAACCAAACAAAAACCCCTCACGGTTCTGTAGAAAAAAGCCCCACGGCTCTTCTGTGGGGCTTTTTTCTGAAAGACACTACAACATGAAACACTAAACTGGATTCTAGATGAGGGAACACAAATCAAGAAATACCACAGGAATTTAATCCCTATTTGGATACTGAGGCCTCTAGTTTCATCTTACACTTTAATAAGAACTGTTTAAATTCCCAGAATCTATGGTTGAAATTACATTACAAAATAAATTTTTTAAACAATATTTCATTATGTACATTCTGCTCCAATAATGGACTGTGGAAATTCTTTACATTTCTCTTAGAAATACATACAAACCACAGCACAGGTCAACAATCCACTGGCAATTAATAGGCACAAGTCACTTAAAGGAAAAATACCTGTAGAAAGTTTTAATCTGTTACTCCTTCAGTAACAGCATTTCAGTGTCTCTCCAGACTACTTTTAAGTAGTTTGTTCTCCTGGCCCCAAAACATTATCCCAATTCACATTGGATGATTACTCATTAGAGTATGTCTTTCACAGAAAAAATCACAGATATTACGACAGGAAATTAGTAGTTCAGAAGATTATAATACAGGAGAGTCCAGGCAGGTGTAGCCTGTGTAAATCATCTAAAAGGGAAGAAAAAGTAAAATTGACTGTGCCCCTCTGATACTATACCATACATATTTTATGGAAAACTTTATATAGCTTACCCTTCATCTTATTTCAAAACTCGCCACTTACATTACTACTTAGAAAATAATACAGATATAAAATAACTAGTTTGTTAGACTGTAGGAACAAATAATTTAAAGCTTTTACCAGTCTAGACAACATGTACATTCATTTGAATACAAGTCCACACCAAGTGCTGCAAGAAAGCAATTACATTCAGAGAAATGGCTATCAACCTCCATTCCACATTTATCATCAGTATACACTATTAATCATCAATTTGGGTGAGGACAGGGTAACAAAAATTCTCTTACACAGCCCCAAAGTGCAAATCAATCATTTGTTAAGGAAAAAAAATAAATGCAATAGTTTTTCCTACAAGTAACTGAATTTCACGTGAAGTTGAAATTGTTTAGTTTTGGTTGAAATTGCTTAGTTTTTGTCACACAAAATGAGGAAATCACAACTTCTAATCCCCTAGAAGTCTGCTTAGACCACACAGTCTTCCTGTTGAACCATTAGAGAGGCAACAGTTCTCTGGTTTGACTCAAATGTTTGTGGAAGCACAAATTCATTAATCTTTGTATTGCGCACACATCAATTCTGAGAATCTTTAGCGTTCTGCTTCCCCCTGCCCCAATCAATTCAGCTGGGAAATTATTCAAAAGTTACTTTAAAGCTGTTCTTAAGTTACTTCATGACAAAACAAATAAGACTGCTGCAATAAAGTGAGCTTTCAGGCAAATGCATTGGAAGGTTCTTCAGTTCGTCAGAGATGCATCAAACTAAGGCTGCACAAAAAGTCAGTATTTATGAATCACGGCATCAAAAAGTGATCCCAACTGCCTGAATCAAACCAATTTCAGTGAAACAGGCAGCCACCCAAGTCCAGGGATGAGAACAGAACTTTTACTAGTATTCTGTGTGTTGTCTGAAAAACATGTATGCCAGTCACCAAGTATCTCTCAGAATTCTAAACACCAGAAGAACAGATGAAAAAAAATGGATAGGTATTTAAAACTGCGATGCCTAAGTTTTCCTATATACATATAAAAATTAACTTACATTATAATAGTATCAAACTGTATAGCATTACAAAAGAAGGCAACTTGAATGGCTGAAATGAAAAAAAGTTTGAATGTTACCAACCCTATTATTACTATTCTGGAATTTATAATATCATAGAGTAGACTGTTGCTAGTAACAGCTGGAGCCCAGTTGAACCAAAGCCTGCTTTAATTCCAGAGAATGCAGAAATGATTAATTTGGACAAGTTGTTGCACGCTCTGCTTTCACATCCTCCTAGCAGGCTTTGCTGTTAACTGCTTCTCTCTTTCAAGTTCCTTCTCACGCTGCTGTTCTCGTTCTAGTTCTTCTTTCTGCCTCTTTTGTTGCAGCTTAAGTGCTCTTTTCTAAACAAAAAGACAAGAAAATAATTGCAAGTTTTAAGCTGTATTTAAGTTGGAGTTACAAACAAAATCCCACCCATTCTCTTAATGTTATCTTCTCCAATCCACCCTGCTTATGATTAAATGTTGCATAAACTGTTCCATTTTTTTCTTCCTCCCTCCCACTTCCATCTTACCATTCAGAAACAGCAAGTCTGTGACCTACACAGGGAAAATACAAACTGGATTCCTCTCAGTTTCACCAAAAGTCATCTTTCCTGTATACCAGAGAATATGCATACTGTGCAATTTATTGCCTCCAAGAGAAAATCCTTTTGTTGAACGTACCGAAGGACTAATCTTGCCAGAATGTAACCACAGACTGCTTATATTGCATGAAGTCAGTGAACTTCTGCCACTTAATTTTACATTACATAAAAGGAGAAATTCTTACATTTATGACAATATAGTTTTCATTAGAAAGGCAGAGAAACTGAAACAAAGAGAACTAGTTGGAATGGAGTGGATTAAGCAACAGAACAAAGCATGTGCCCAAAGAAGAGCAATGAAGCTGGTGAAGGTCTAGAGGCAAGTCTGATGAGGAACGGCTGAGGGAACTGGGGTGGTTTAGCCTGGAGAAAGGGAGGCTGAGGGGAGACCTTATTGCTCTCTACAACTATCTGAAAGGAGGCTGTAGTCAGGTGGGTGCTGGTCTCTTCTCCCAAGTAACAAGCGACAAGACAAGAGGAAATGGCCTCAAGTTGTGCCAAGGGAGGTGTAGATTGGATATTAGGAAAAATTTCTTCACCAAAAGGGTTGTCAATCATTGGAACAGGCTGCCCAGGGAAGCGGTTGAGTAACCATCCCTGGAGGTATTTAAAAAGACGCGTAGATGTGGTGTTTAGGGACAGGGTTTAGTGGTTCGACTTGGTAGTGCTACGTTAACGGTTGGACTTGATGATCTTAAAGGTCTTTTCCAACCAAAATGATTCTATGATTCTGATACCACCTAAACACAATGACAACACCGAGATTTACCAGTAGTTCAGATGCTTAAGTTGCTTGAGCACAGGTAGGAGTAAGTGAAAGTTTAAAAACATACATGGTTTGGCACTACTGAAAACATCCATTTAAGAAAAGGACTTAAGATTCTCTTTTAATCAGAACTTTCAGCATGCATCCAAAATAAGAGTTAGATATTTAATTATGTATTCTTGACTTCTATATTGGAAAGTAAAAATATTTATCATCCCACTCACTTTTAACTTTGATGTCTTCTCATGGAGCATCATCATTTCATTTCTAATATTCACTAACTTGCTGTGATAGTGTTTAGCTTCTGAAAACTTAAAAAACCATGCAGTTAAATCAGTGACTGTCAAGCTGGAATAGTTGTTTTTATAAAGCTACACAGCAAAACAGCAATCAAAACCACAGTTATTACCAGAAGAGTTTGATAATGGATTAAACACGTTCAAGTTTATATATATATAAAGTTTACATATCACATGTATTAATACAGAAAACTACCATATCTCAACAGGTACAGCCAATAATCTACTTAATTAAGATTCATTAAACAGAATAAAAATATTACAATTTTATGCACCATATAGCAGTGTTCTGTGGACCCTTCCTGCTAGTCTGGAGAGGTCCACGGAGCTCACACTGGAGCCTCAGTCCTACCAAAAAATGGCATATATTTGCTTCGGCTACTGGTTTTGAACAACTAGACTTAATACCCCTGGCTCACTGAGCCTGCTTTTTCTTCCCAGTGCCCTTCCTATTTAAGGGAAATATGCTGGTTCCACACCCTCTCCAGCAACAATTTGTCCCATATATCTGAACTGGTTGGCTCTCTTCCTGTAGGTCATTAAGAACAAGGAAAATCCACAAGTTGCTACTAATGCTTCAGCAAGAAAATCTACACTAGTAGAGATCTAAGAAAGCATTAATAGTACTTACCAAGGCATCGATATCAAGAATGGAGTTACACTCTCTGAATTTTGAAATTTCTTGTTCTAATGTTTCCAGTAATACCACTTGGTTCTGTCTGAAACAAAAAAAGATGTATAAAACTGAATTAAAGCAGCACATATACTTTTCAACCAGCCATTTAAATAAACACTACTTTGGTCATAACAATATAAATACATGCTTCCCAATATCAGATAACCATTGCTAGGTGATTTCAATAAAGATGCAAGTAAATGGTTTTTACAAAAATCCCAGCTGAGTACACACAAATTCATCTGGGATTATACAGCATGATAAGACATCCAGGATGAGTATCTGAAAACCCTGAGCAGGCACTCTGCAGGCTGCACTGAGTAAACACCCCAGGTTGAACAAAAGCAAAACCAACTAGCTCTTGACTTTCCACTCAGTTGCCTCTGCATCATGCTGCAGGACTAAGTTATTTCTGTGGAGAACCTGCGTGGATCCTTGGTGCTTATTAAGAATCTTTCATCCCACACAAATCAGCTGAAGTCTTTCCAGACACATGCTGTCCTTGGCAGCAGTGTAACTGCATCACGCATTGTGAAACCCAAACCAATGTACCCTGCGAAACCCGAGATGGCTCTGGTAAAGCCCTTCCCAGTATCTTTGCATCCCTAGCAGATCCAGTCTGCACTTGAATATAAACTATTCTCAGTTACCAGTGAGATGCCAACATACAAAGAACTCTTATCTGTTTAGCTCCTTAATTATATTTTCCAAGTGTATCTTTTGCAACACAGTTTAGAGACTAGACAACAAACACCACATTGCACTACAAGCTACCCTGAATATGAACTGCATCTCTGCAAACAAAATAAACCTAGCTTTCAGCAGACTTTCCACTACAAAAATGATTGAGTATTTAAGAAATCTACATGCTTTCTGCTATACCTGGCTTAGGGGATTTTAGTGTTCCAGCTTTATATATTCTTTAGTCAAAATTCTGATAGGCTACACTGCAGCTACACCCCCCCCCGTACTCCCACAAATCACGTAACTATTCAGGATGCTATAGTCAGAACACAGAAATGCTACAATAAATTATATCCAGTTAAGGGTAGCTAGAACAGTATATTGAAAAAAAGTGGCAAACAAAGTATGCATGTACAAGAAGTTGGTTTTAAAAATTTGCTTACGTAAGTTCCTGTAGTGCTGATTTTGATCGCTGAAGATCAGGCAAATAATGAGAAATCAATCCTTCAGTTAGCTGCTCCACAGCTCTCTCATCTATTAACGGCAGATCTTCTACTACTCCTTCATCTGGAGACGCATCACGAGGACCTACACCAAAGAACAGCAAGGTTGAATGCAACAGGTCAGAATGCACTTCAAGTTTCACTTAGAGCAACTATATGTTCCTGTTTAAAAAGTAAAAGCATTTAAACACTAAAGTTATAATTCTTTGCACTTTTATCAACTGGACTGTGCTTCTTTTTTCCTCCTCTTATCTTTCCTTTATTCCCAGTCCTGTATCATGAGGTTCCTGGTGAACAGTTTTACCCGAACACCAGCAGAATAGAAAGAAAGAAACAGAGTATTCCATTTTATAAAAAAAATTCCAAGTACTCCAGTCTACTGGAGAAAAAAAGGAGCGATACGAGTTGTTCTGGCGATGCATGAACAACACCTAAACATTAACACGCTCCCACTCTCTGCTTTCAAAGTTAGAGAATAAACCTAGGCATACCAAATAAAGGCCTTCGCCTGTCACTCAAAACATATGAGGACCTCATTAAAACACCACATGCTGATCTCTAAAAGTTTGCAAGAGTTAGCTAACAGTTACTGTGAATTTTGTCAGGCCAAGCTACCGTGATTGCTTGCGTTCAGAGCTCTCGGAAAATAAAAACCTTTTGATCTACAGGCCACACCACACGGGAGAAAACGACGACAGCGGCACGCATTTGGTTTCTGAGGGAACGCAGCCCTAAGACTTCTGGCAGCTCTCCCCGGGGGCAGGCGGCCGAGCCAAAGCCCAGTCACGGCGGCGTGCCCCGCGGCCGGGGCACAGGGCGCTCCGCTCTAACCGGGGCCGGGGGCGGCTGCCTGCGGCCCCAGCCCCCTCCTCGGACCTCCCTGCACCCGCCTTCCGCCCGGCCCGGCCGCCCCTCACGTACCCAGCGAGCGCCCGGGGCTGGCCACGTCCGCCGCCGCCTCCTTCACCTCAGGCCGCTCCGGGACGCTCATCGCTGCCGCTCCCAGCAACGCTGCCCGGGCTGAGGCCGAGGCTGCGGCAGGAGGAGGCGGAGGCAGGGCCCCGTCCGCCGCGGGAGGCAGCGGGGGTCCGGCTGCCCTCACCGAGCGGGGCGGCACAGCGCCACCCGCCCCGCGCCCCGCCGCCTCACCATAGAGTCTCCTCAGAGCGCACCTAGCCGGAAAGGCTGCCGCTCCGGATGTGGAAGTGACGTAGTCTCTGACGTTAAGAGCCCCGGCCGCTCGGCGGGGCGGTGTCGCAGTGTCGCACTCGCTGCGCCGCTCCCCTCCTGTGAGCCGCCCCGGGACGGGGCCGAGGGCGGCCTGGGGTCCGGAACCCACAGGCGGGCACCTGGGTTACGGATACGTGTACCGGGAGCGAAGCGGGTCTGTCGTAGCGACGTACCTGTATTTTGTTGTCCAGCAATCACGCTGATCATTCACTGCTTTTAGCTTTTCTTCCTTAGGAAATAAAATTCTGAGGGGTAGTTTTCTGTCGGTAGCTGTCTCTCGAACTCGCCCAACAGTCTGTAAGAGTACCAAAAACTCGCAAATGTATTTTAAATTATTTTTTAAATGAAAAAAAAAATAAAACAACCACCCCATCTTTATATAGTATGATTTTTTCCCCCTCTTTTCTCTATAAAGGTCTTTTCAGGAAAGGCAGACACAACTGTGGAAAGAAACCAATGAGGCAACTACTCAGTGTTTGAATGTAGTATTTCGATAAACCCCCAAACCTTCCAGATAAAATTAAATTCAGGTAGTCCCACTAAGGTTTGTCAGAAACACAGAGACAAAAAATGGACTTTTGAGATGTCAAATTCTCAGTTACAACTGGTTAGCAATTTTACTTAAAGTTTCTTTTGGGGGAAAAAAGGAAACTTTTTTGGAAAGTTTCACTGGGAAAGGCTTCTCAGCTTCCAGATGGAATTTCTAGTAAGAACAAGTTAGATAATGACTCTGAAATAGTCTCACTTGAGATGTGGGAGTTTCAGATTTGTGCTCCTGCTTTGCATGTTCCAGGCGCTCCCACGTCTTGCAGAAATAGACTAAGGATTGGAATATAAAATTGGTATCTGTTTTTCTAGACAAGTTAAAATTTAACTATTTATCAACCCAAACGCTCCAAAAAAGAGATTGATAGAAAGCCTCTCGTTCCTTTTCCTCTACAAAATGTTCTCTGTTTCACAATAACTATTTCCCAAGTGCATTACCAAGTTCATTATCCTGTGAAGGATTAGATAAGGTTTTATTCTAAGAGAAAAAGATGTTTGAAAAGGAAGTTAAGTGAACGCTATAATAAGGAATGTAAACATTTGGTTCAACTAACAAGAAACACAGTTACCTGCTAGTCTAAATACTTAATTTCAGGGAGCTGTGCAAAATCAGTACGAACATTACTATTGTTATTTAAAAATAAGATACCATGCAACAATAAACTCCATAACCCATGGAGCCATACAATGAAACAGCTTTAATTAATCAGAAAGAAAATCATGCTGAGGACATCTCCATATAGTTAGCTGAATTGGATTTATAGTCCCTGCACAGCAGCAGAGCTACCCAAAGGAGACTGAAGAACCTGGACTCTTCAGCTGATGGCTCTTCTACCCATCCCTGGGCAGCAACGTTCCTGAATCTGTGTTTAATGTCCTGGTACACTTCCTTCCTTTCTCTCCCGTTCTCCTACAGTACTCTGTTGCATTCCTGCACTTATTTGCTACTCCTAATCCTACAGCAATTCAACACTTACTCTCTTGTCCAAAGTTTGTACACAACTTTCTAGCTTTCTTGATGAGGTCTTACCTTCCCGGCAAGATTGCAGGCAGATATGCTGGAAAGGTGTTAAATTTCAAACTATTGACAAGACAAATGCCTATGTACGTGACACTGTGACGGCAAATGATCACATTTCCTTTTCATTTTATATTGTGGCAACTGCGTTCGGAAACTTTTAATGCAACACTGTCACCTACACATTCTGGATTTTTTTGTTGTAACTGATTTAAGCAGTTACATATATAGTGACACACACACCCTGCCCTAGAAATCCGAGTAAAAATGGAATGAGTTAGCTGGAATTGTATGGCAAATAGTATGTTTTAAACCATCAGCTTTGCAAGTGCTGTATGACTTCAGGGATGACAGTACGAAAAGGAAATATTTCACATTAATAGGTAACTTCTTAAAGGCTTTCTGTCCTATTAAGTAAACGAGACTACAGAGTACAGCCTGGGCTATCATCATAAAGGAGAGTGTAACAGGCTGTTACAAAAGGCTCTGTTCAACAGAGGTTCATCTTGACAACAGGACTTGGTTCTTGACAACACTTCAGAAAAAAGTGGCAAACCTTGGTACACTGATTTAGGATCTTAAGTCCCCCCAACTTACTACCCTTTCTCAGTGCTGGAACTTTCTGTTCCTGTAGAAGGAGCAGCAGAATGGAGCATGAGCCTGTTCCTCAATCCCCAATGCAAAGCCCAACATTTTAAGGCAGAGTTTTACAAGCAGTTGTTTTGGCAGCTCCTACCTGGCTAGTCATTCATACCTGTGTGTCCTTGCTCACTTGGGCTGGTACAAGTGCTGAAACACAGAGTGAGTTAAATCACCCAGAGAGGACAACAAAAACATTAAGAATGGCTGAACTGGAATACAGCTTGGGAGTGCTTCCCTAGGCAGCAAGGCTGGCTTAAAAGGTTCCCAGCCTTGACTGCTCATTCTGACTCCCACACTGACTGCCCCCTCGGCTCTCATACGGACGTCTGTGATCTCAGAACCAGTCTTAGTTACATGTACAAATATATCCCAACCCCCTCCAATATGTATTTTTTTAATTCTGGCCCAATTCAGGGATGCAGTTCGTCATCTGGCCCCAAAACAATTGTGCTGATAACCCTGCTGGGGGAATTACAAGGTGGGTGAAAGGGCCAAGGATGGCACCATTTTAGCCACCTGAGGAAGAATAACTTGAGATAACGTGCTCAGGACAACAGCCACATGATAAGTAGCAAGGGAGCTCAAACAAAGCAAGCATAGTACTGTTTATTTTTGGACATCATTACTGAGAACAACAATAAACAATCTCCACCCAAGGCCAGTTTAGCACACACAACTCCTCTCCTGCAGGGCCTGTTCCAAGAAAGGGCTCGCTCCACGTCCTGGAGCACTGCCCCGATGCGTGCCAGAATCTGCTATCAGCCCTTGAACAGAAAGGGAGTGCCCTTCTCCAAAATCTAGCAGTTCTATACAACTCTCCAGTCTTTACTTGGTAATTTCTTTCAACTGAGTCAAAAAACAGGATATGTACTTTCCCTCAGGCAGGTATGTTTTTCCAGTAATGTTTACGACTTAGGGAACTGACTGACAATTTGGCCACGGGTACAAACTGGCCCTGAATACATGTAGGCTGATAATTAGAAAATTTCTAGTACTCAGACCAGCAAGCAGGGGGACTAACCTCTGAACAGAATTAATAAGGGCAAAAATCTAATTACTTTTTTCAGGTAGAGCACGATTATGAAAGGAATTATATGACAGCAGGGCCCCTGAGGTTTGTCTGTCCCTCCATCCTTTAAGGAATGTTCAGAAAGGCACACGTGACTTCCTACAACACGGCACTGCGCTAACGGGAGCTGTTGGAAACGGTGTAAAGAACCATGCCTTTGACAGGGACAGAAAGAGAAAAAGCTACACAATGCAAACTTGTGACTTTACAATTTGAAGCCAGAGCATGCAACTATGCAGGTCAGGCTTCCAGCGTACATGAAAACAGCTGCTCGTCTATCAACAGAGCCTATTTAGATTTTATGGCTTTTACAGTTAAAACTCTCTACCTCGCAGGACATGTATCCACCGAACACAAACACATGTAGGGATGGGAACGGCCTGTCGGGCTACCACGAGGGAAGCGCGGGTGCCGCAAAGGCTGGGCGCTGCTGACCGCCACCGCGCCCACCGGGCGACCCCCTCGCCGCCCTCGCACCTCCGCGGTCCCACCACCTCCACGGCCGGGCTCGAACCTACGGCTTTTCCGTGCCGGCGGTGCAGGCGCAGTACCGGCGGCCCGCGGGCTCGCAGGGGATGCCGGCTCCGCTCTGCCGGCCCGCCCCCTCTCCGCCCGCTGCTGCCGCCCGCCGCGGGGCTGCTCTGGGGGCAGCGCGGGAGCGCGCAGGGGTTTCGGCTGAGGCGCGTACGCCCGGAGCGCGGCGCTAATGGCTGTGACGCGCGTGGCGGCGGCGGCGCTCCCCCTGCGCCGGCAGGGAGGCGGCTCTGCGCCCGGCGCCGCCTGCCCCGCCGCACCGTGAGCGGGGCTGCGCCGGCTGAGCGCGGCGGGCAGACGGGCTCCGCGGGGTGGCCCGGGGCTCCGGGGGGGGCGGTGCGTGTGATAGCGCCCGTGGGGCCTCACAGCTCGGTGCCGGGCGCGGAGGCGGGGGGGGGGGCCCGCGAGTTACCGGGAGGCGGTGGTGGGGAATCGGGAGTGCCGGGGCGCTCCGCGGCAGAGCCCCGCGTTGCGTTCCGGACGGCCTGCGCCGGGCCCGGCGGGGCGATGTAGGGGACATGCCCTGACGGGACGGCGAACGGACGGACGCCGCCTGCGAGGGGGAGCTGCGCCAGCGGAGCCGCCCGCGGCGGATCGGCCGCACCCGGCGAGGCCCCCGGCGCCGCCGCTATGGCTGGGCCCGGCCTCTGGACGAGCATCAAGTCCCTGCTGCGGAGGAGCGAGGACCCCTTGTTCCTGAACGACTCCAGTGCCTTTGACTTCTCGGACGAGGTAGGGGACGAGGACTTCCCCAGGTTTAACAAGCTGCGAGTGGTGGTGTCGGACGACGCCTCGGAGACGGCCCCGGAGACGCCGGTGAACGGGGCGCCCCTGGGCCTGCCCTCCGACGACGACTCCCTGCTGGACCGGGACATCGCCCTGCGCAGCGCCCGGGCCGGCTGGCCGGACCCCTGCAGCAGCTGCAGCAGCCGGCGGGAGCGCTCCAAGCAGAGGAAGGTGAAGAAGCGGCTGACGCTCGCTGCCCTCCTCTACCTCCTCTTCATGACGGGGGAGCTCATAGGTGAGTCGGGGGGGGGTTTTGCTGTCTCGCCGGCCCGAGTGCCTCACAGCCTGTTAACGCTGCTCCGGCCTTGGTTTTAAATACTAAGAGAAACCATCTCTCATTGAGACAGATCAGAGAGATTAGCTGCAAGTTCAGAGAGAAGGAGCAAAGTCCACCTGTATCTTCCATGCAAGAAAAGAATGAGGAATTTGCAACTTCCCTTACCTCAATCTCATCAGTCTCCCCCAAATGGCATAAAATATGCATTTTCTTTTTGTATGTCTAATAGCTTTTTATTTCTTAAGTTTATAAGCTTGTAAGGTGCAAAGGAGAAGTGACATTTTGTCACAGACATAAATAACAACAAAAATATATAAAATAAAGAAGAACAGTTTCATCCTTGGTATTTTTAAATCACTGCCATAAAGTCTTGCTCTGTTTGCAACAAGAGAAGAAGAGAGAAATACAGTTGCTAAGTGTGACATTTACCATAATAGCAAAACTGCTATCGGGGTATTTGTCCTTATTCACCAGATACAACAATACACTCTGTTACTTACAACTGAAAAGACAAATCCTAAGCCATCAATAATGATCCAGGGGAGAAGCCACTCTCTTGACAACTTCCTGCTGTCCTACTGTGCCCCAGACTAGCATATGCTCCAGCCAGACATCAATCATATGAGCAAAGTCAATTAGAATAATAGGTATTTTAACATTTTCCATTACAACACATAAGAATACCAAGTAGTTTGATTAAATTCTTTGTGGTTTTTCTTTGTTAGTACTTGGCAGAAGTATGGTGGGTTTTTACCTGAAAATTTCTGTATAAGCATCTGATTGTTGGTCAGAATGAATCTCGTCCTCAAGTTCAGCTTTTATTGCTCCCCCATAAAAGCACGCTATCATTTGCTGTTCAGGTTGAAGAGAATCTGTGCATTATACAGCAGTCTGTACAAAATGACAGCGCTTTATTTAATAGGCTATAGCAGCATATAAAGTTGAAGGTCCCTTGGATGCATAGATGAGCTATTAAATGTTATGCCTTTGCCATTATCTAATCATTTTCACAAAGGATATCTTTTAATCTCTGTTCAGTTATCAATATCAGCATCCTCTTACCATCTGTCTTTTGGATATGCCATTCAGTGCAAGTGTCTGCTTGGTGCTACTCAGCCTCCGGAAGAATGAATGCTTAAACTCTCTCATCCACTTTTACCCAATTTGAAGTAGTGGGGAGCATTACACAGTGCCAGTACATTGATGTGTGTTTTGAGCTAGGTCTCTCTAGCAACTATAACAATTAATTGCTTTTAAATTACTTTCATTTTAACATACAAGTCTAAATCAGAGCTAATCAGATTAATTATTGGCTATAATTCACCAGAAAAAAATAATCAAGTCACAAAGTAAAGGAAGTAAAGAACAGAGATGCCTCAGCTATAGTAACATAGGCCCTACATCCTTCCTCCTCACTTACACAAGTGTGGTCAGTAATGACTGAAGATCTGACATTTGCTCATGTGAAGTGAGCTCTTGGATCACTTCTCCTAGGACAGCTGTGAATTGTATCTTAAAGACAGAAACTTGGTAAGCAACATAGTGCTGTGTCTCAGAAGTAGACATCCTTTACCATGAGAGTGATTTTATTTGATTGTATTCATATCAGAGTTCCTCTGAAGGGCCCCTTACTGAGTAACGTCTGACCTGTTGGCAGCTTGTTGCTGAAGTCAGTAAGAGTGTATCTGTCAGGGGCTTCAGATCCCATTCACGCTACTGTAGACCTCTCCATAGCTAGTGCAGGGAGAGCTCTAGGAGTACTAGGTGTTGAGAGTAAAAATACTCTCATCACTGTCACATCATCTGTTGTTTCTCCTTTACAGCCAGGACTTCTGCAAGCTCAGCTCAGGGTGCCGGATTTGTCTGTACAGAGCATTAGCACTGTAGCCTGGGCTCATCTTCCTCAGGTTTATGTATGCTGTTACCAGCCCTGTTTTATTATTTGGGCACTGAGGAAGACAGCACTAAGGGCCAGACTCATAAAATATTCAGGCATCCAACTTCCACAGAGAATAAATAGAGGACTTGGGTATCTCTGTACTTTTGTGGATCTTGACCTGAATGACTTGTCATAGGACAAGTCATCATCATCAGTAATTAAAGGGGGAGGCCTCAAGTCCTGGGTCAGTGCCCCTTTTGTTTGATTTAAATTTATTTTCCGCCAGCCCTGTATTGTGTTCTGACTGATTGGTTTCAAATTTTGGAACTTTTTGAATTGATATGTAGCTCTGGTATTTGGGAAATTTTGTTTGATCATATAGCACATTTTAACTGACTTCTATGATCCTTGACAGACTTGAATTTCTGAGGAAAAGGCAGAAGACCCTATCAGACAATTAATTGTTCAGTAAAAATCCTTCTGCTGTCTTTTACTGATGTCAAGATAAAGGAAATCTTGTTTCAGCAGCTTTTTCGTGAAATCTTGGTTGGCGTAGTTTTTCCAAAGTATTGCCAAGCTCATTACCCCAGCCCACCTCAGTGTTTGTTGTTTAATTGGATGAACAGTCCTTGTAAAAGTCAGGTAACAACTTACACTTTGGGGGAACCATTTTCTGTCAAGATACGAAAAACATTGCAAGTCCTAGTTAGCTTTTCTGACAGGGTTTTATCTTTTCAGCTATGTTTAGAAATTTCTAATTGATCGTCCATGAGGAGGACTGCTGTACTTCACAGGTCACTGAAAACAATGGCTGAGCCATCAAGCTGTCTATTTGTAAAGGTTATAGATGTCTTTTTTTTCCCCCAAGTTGCCAATTGTGTTTAAACAGCCCTTGACAGTACCTTTAACCAAGCAATGAACTGATAGATTTGCAAACAGAGAACCTTTGATTTTAGAATTAAATAAATCTCAATTATGTTTTCTTAATCCACATGCTGCATTACAGTTAGCTTCAGTACCTGAGTTCCTTCTTTATAATTTTATTTTTAAAATCTTTAAAAGTTAGAGACTAGTTGAAATAGAATTGACTTGACTTAGCGTAGACTGAAGTGATTCTCAAAATTAATACACGTGAATTAACATACATACTTTAAATTATCATATTGAATGTCCTTAGATATAAATTAGTTTCTTCTGTGTTGACTATAAAAGAGGCTAAATTGCACATTTCTAAGTAATTTTTTAAAAATTATGTGAAAACACAAATTAATTCAGAAAGGAAAGGCATAACTCATTTTATTAAAAAAGCTGCTGAATTGCTAAGTCTTAAAAACTCATTATTTTTGAGCTGTGATGGCCTTTGGAAAATTTCAGCATCAGAAGAATTTGACTTAAACTTACGAACAACTGAAGAAGGGGGGGATAGAGGAAAGGAAGTAATTGAAATGTGGTTTAGTTACCCACAGTACAAGCAATACTACAGGATCAGCCGTGCTGCTTGCGTTTGGCTGGGGACGAGAATGTATCTCTGTCTGCAGGTGTGTATGTACAAACACCCACAGCCATACACACACTCACACACTTTTTATGACTAGTCTTGAAAGCAGTCAGCCAGTAATGAATTTCCCTTTGCTATTTCCTCATTGTCAGCCTCTTCACTAAGACAGTTTTAATTGTATATGTATATATCTTTAGTTGAAATGTTAGTTGGGAGTCTCAAGCCTACCAAATGGCACACCAGCTGTACGCTTTGCTCAGTAGAATTTACAGGCTGAATGACAATCTCAAGGTAGAAAGAGAAACTAAATCAAAGCTAAGTTGACACTAAAGATGGGATCTTTTCTGAGAAAATGGGCTTACCTTCAGGCATATGGAAGACAACAAAGCCGGTCCTTGATTCCCCTTTGGATAAGGGATGCTTAAAGAGAAAGGCGCATTGTTTAAATCTCTCACCCATCTTGATAGTAGCATTAGCAATTGAATTGGAACAAAGATATTAACCTTTGATCTGAGGTTATTTCTCTCAGTGTAGCTCATTATTACAAGAAAAAATGATGGTAATAAATAACAAAGAGAAATGCTGCGCAAGTGAAAGTTATTGTCTGCAATATATATTGGCAGAATTTACAGACCCCTGCCAGGACAGGGAATAACAAAGGTTAAAAGATAATGTAATAAAAATAAAAAGGAGGCAGAGTAAATTTCCTTGCCATTGAGTCATTACATTTTCGTCCCTGTTCCCCAATGTTAAAATATTCAACAGATGTAGTTTAATAAAAGGTCAGCTGATTAATCACATATGCAATAATATATAGAGAAAAGATACAAAACTATTTTGGGCCTGATCTTGCAAGCGTTATGATACCAGTAGTCTCTGCAAGAATAACAGGAGTGAATCCTTCCTATGTTATTCTTAATAGAAAGCACACTTCACTGCATTCGTAACTATGGTAGCTTTAAATTATAGCATGGCATTTTGATTGTAATGGCAAAAAAAACCCCCATTTAGTGATTATAAGAAGGGCTCTTATGCACTTAGTGCACTGTTCTGAACATAAATAACTGTAAGCTGTGCCAAGAGGGTATTATTCAGAATCATTAATGTCATACACCTTGACTTTTCCAACTTTGTTTTCAGGCGGATATGTTGCTAACAGTCTAGCAATTATGACAGATGCACTTCATATGTTAACTGACCTTAGCGGTATTATTTTGACCCTGCTTGCTCTCTGGCTGTCTGCAAAATCTCCCACAAAGAGGTTCACTTTTGGATTTCATCGCTTTGGTATGTAGATATCAATTTTTGCTATTAACAGAGTATTTTAAGCAACAACTGTAAAGATCATCTAATTCTAGAAGAATAGCTAGAAGTAAAGTAGCAACAAATCTAAAAGTTGCTTTATGCTGTTAACATCCTGACTCGAATATTCTTTCACTGGCCATTGTGGATCCACTACATAGGTTGTATTGCCATAGAGGAATAAATGAACAAAAAAATATATTTAAATTTTAGACCTTAGCCAAAACTGAAGGTTGATGGCAGAGTTTCACTCACTGGGAGCAGGACAAGTCTCTCCATTTCTGTGGAACTTACGATATACAGAGTTAAATTACAAATGATTGATTCTTCTTCCATCTTAAAGAGGAAGGTTGAGGATTTGGCTACACAATGACATCGTAAATATGACTTCCTACAAATGAACCATGGCCTAAAAAGTTTAAAAAGGGTTCAGAGGAGGGAAGCTGTCCCCAGCAAGAACAAGAGTGGATACGCAGCTGTGTTTCACAGCCCATCCATAGTTACTGGGCTGTTGCTTTGGTCAGGCCCCTGCACACCTTTGTGCTTTGGAATTGAGGCTGTTGAGCAAAAGAAGGACATTAACTCTTTGGTCGCTCCCTGCTGTACCACTGTTACTGCTTGTGTGACACACTGAAGAGCTTGTTGGTGCAGAAGTGATACATGTCAGTCAGTTGTTCACAACAGATTATTGCTAGTGCCCAGGATTTACTAAGTCTCACTGACTTCAGTAGAATTATGACAGTGGAAAAGGGTCCTATTCAATGTGAAAAATGACATCTTAATCCAGAACTAAAAAGTTTTGTAGGGCACACTATCAGAGAGCTCTGCCCTGCCAGAAGCCGCAGAAATCAGTATTCCTCTTGCACTCCCCATACTACACAAAGCAGAGGTAAAAGTGTCCCATGGTTTGCAATACAGTAAGTTACTTTACTTCTGCCCATTTTAGGTGTCTGTAAAAAGAAGTATAAACAGAATTATGTACTAAATCTTGGAAGGGTATTTTCAAGATTCATTACTTCATGTTTGGAAATGTAATGATGATAAAAGGTGTTTTCATGTGGTTGCTAACTGGATGTAATAATTCATAATATATAGCTGCAGGTCTTGTAGACATTTTACCAAAAGCTTCAACCTTTATTTCTCATGAAATAGATCACTTCTAGTGTCAAGTTTGCTATCTCTGCTCTATATATTCTACAGTGTATATTTTTCAAGGAATTTGAAAAAGTCTTGTCTAATCATTATTTGCAATTCTTATTTTTGGCTGCTAGAACAGCAGTAGAATTTAACAACTCCATCACTCCTAGTCATTTGTCATCAGTTAGTCACTAATGCATGAATGCATAACTCTGTACACTAGCAAAGATCTTTAGGGCTTTAGCAAGAAAGCCTTAACAATGCCAGCATTTCCCATTACAAACTTTTCTTTCAAGAACTTTTAATTTTGCGATAGGAGCTCACCTAATACTGAAACCTGACCTTGCAGGTATGCCCCTAGCATTTGCTCATACTCTCCAGAAGGATGTTTGCTAGCATTTATACATACTTTAAACCTATTAAAAAATAATTTGAGTAGGTTATGTGTCTTTGTAACTTTTCTAAATCCAAATAGTACATCCATTGAACATGCCATGGCCTAGCTTAAAACAGGAGTTAAGAAAAATAAATTTACTTAACCATTAAAATCTTACTCAGTTCTGTAAGTTTTCCTGACTCTTCAATTAATTTGAGGGCTTCATAGCACTTTGCAAACAGAAATCCCTGAGGATTCCTGCCACCTCACTTGCTGTATATATATATATTTTTTTTTTTCCATTTTGCAGCCAAGAAAAATACTGGCTAGACTGATCCAATGGCAGCCCGTGGGACAGATCTGGCCCATAGAATTAGTCCATATGACCCGCCATCTTCTCCCTGGGAGAAGCTACAGGGAGCAGCTTCTCAGTTCTGCAACAATCACTCCTTTTCTGCTGCCCAGGTGGTCAAACACCACAACAGGTTGCAGAGTCTCCACAGTTGGAAATACTCAAAACCCAACTGGACGCAGCTCTGAGCAACCTGCTGTAGTTGACCTGGCTTTGAGCAGGACTACGCAGTTTCCAGGGGTTCTTTTCTACCCCAGCCATTCTGCGTGAGTAGCAGCAGTGCAACTTTCTGTAGGAGGAAGAGGAGGACTATAGCCTGGGGGTGGGGAGAAGAGTTTCTGTGGCTGCAGTAAGGAAGGGGAAGTGGGTAAACATCCTGCATGAGACCCCCAAACCTTGACCTAGGCTCTGCAAATACAGAAGATGGGATAGTTCAAAATTACTATATGCAGTTTTTTTAAAGTCACATTTGCGACATTTATTTGCCTGATTTCAGGCACCCAGTCTGATCGCTGTGGCCTGAGGGCCCAGTTTCACACATCAGTGAATGCTGGCAATGGAACAAAGCTGCTTCTAGGGTATATCCTCACTGTAACACATTTTTCTAAATAACCTATATGTAAGAAGCTTGTCAGCAAATAATATGAGCTTAACAATAGCTTGCATTTCATGAGAGAGATGTTAAAACATGACCGAGCGTTAAAAATAGGGTACAGATTGAGCATTTGTCACAGAAAAAAGTGGAGTATTTGTTTAAAGCTAGGAACATGTGCAAGAACTCTCTCATCACCAACCTGCTTTGCATTAAGTTTTAAGATAATCTATACATGCAGTAAGCATGAAAACATTCTAATGAACAGTGTTTCTGGTGCTCATTATCACTTTTGTTTGCAGAACCATGAATTTTCAAACTCATTCCCATAAACATTGCATTGTAAAGACAACAGACCTATTAGTTGTCTTGTCAAATTCCAGAAGGAAATTAGCACTAGTTTTCATTTATTTGAATTATCTTTGAATACATAATATGTATGCTCCATCTTCAGTTTTCTTCCATTTTCTGTGGTGAAAAGGGAAGCTGACAGATTCAGAAATGAGTTAGAAAAGTGAAGACAAAATAATGGAAATTGCAGTCATGTCTAAAAAGGATTATATTCTTGAAGCCAAAAATACTTCTGTTTCACCACCAAGTGGAGATACCTCCTTCACAGCAAGACACTGGGCAGATTTAAGCATAGATACAGAACCTGGCATTTTTCCATTGCTGCAGACTCAATGTTAGTAATGACAGAATCAGTCAGTCCACTGAGACAGGGCATAGCTCATTTCACATGAAGTGAAAGATCTCAGCACAAATCTACAATGCTGACATGACAATGACTGTGAGAGAGAAAGTGCAAGGAAAACACGGGTTTCCATGGCAGAAAACGTAGGTTTAGATTGTAAAACCACAATACGTTATTTCTCTGGTAAATGCTAAAGTGCTACGGCTTCAAATTTTTTTTTAAAAAGCATTCTGGAAAACCTTCTAAGCAGTGTATTTTCTTTTTAAGGCTGTTGCCCTGAATAATCTGCCTGCTTTGTAAAGAACATTACCACTTGCATGGATATTTCCAGGATTTTCATGTTGCTCTGAAAATATCTGAGATTGTGACAGTTGCCTCTCAGAGCCTTGTTACTGCCTGGTTATGCTGGTACTCATCCAGGCATTGACACGCTACCGAACAGCTGAATGCGTTGGTGTGAGTTTCTTCTCCCATCATGATGTTAAAAATTCAGTGTATGGATCAAGTAATTTTGGTGATATTAAAATGGTTAGATAGCTGCATGTTTTTTACTGTCATATCTAATAAATAAAATTAAGGCAGTTCTGCATTAGAAATGACACCTTCTGCAGTAACCAAAGTCATACTACACGCTGACAGATTTAAAGCAGGGGGAGAAGTGAGGCAATTCTCAGATCAGTATTCTTAGAGCTATGGTACGGCCAAGAGCAGAACTTTGCCCTTACTGGGGAATAAATCAGGGCAACACGTGGAACAAGGGGGAAGAACAACCATTACAGTTTCAAGTAAATAAATTCCAACTCTGAATTCACACAGGAAGGCTAAGATCTCAGTGATCCATCTGGCAAGATGACAGCAATGAGCATTACACATAATCATTACAGATTACGCAGGCATGGCTGTGGATTTACACGCAATACAATGTAGCATTAAGGTTTTCTCCAGTGCTTTTTGTACAGCCCTGTATTAACTTACTTATAACCAAGCCAGTGTTTTCTCTGTCACGTATCTTGCCTCTTCCCCTCTCTGCCCCCCTCCCCCCCCCCTTTTTTTTTTAAGTTTCAGCTGCAACAGGGCAATCATTTTCAGAATATGAAGCTAGAGGGTAAAAGTATGTTTATGTTAAAAGGAATTTAGTAACCCATTTGAACATACCTGTATTCTTTATAGTAGGACCTGCAAACTGTAGCGTGGACTCATCCTCCTCAGGTTTATGTATACTATTACCAGCCCAATTTCATGACTTGGGTACTGAGGCAGACAGCACTAATGTCCAGACCCATAAAATACTGAGGCCTATTGACCTCACTTCAGAACAGCAGGAACCTGGCAGAGAGCTGTAACCACTTTCCACAGATGTAAGTGGCAACGGAAGGTGCAGGACAATTAAATATTAGGAGTTTTTATTAACTTTCTATTTTTCTCCTTATTTAGATGTATGTACCCTTTTGAAAGTCCCTGCTGATCAAATAGAACTCCTATACCAAAATGTTCATCATAACAGTCTTACTTTTGTGAAATATGAGTATTTGGTAAACATTAGATAATGCTAACATAGCATATTACAGCAGTATGGAAACTTACATTAAGCAATCTTTCATAGCTGAAATCTGCAGTAACTAAAATGTACATACATATGTGGAGAGGCTTAGAAGTAATGTGTCTGACAAGTTTGTACTATTCAGTTCCTTAATCTTTTTATAATTTTTTTCTATCCTAAATACAAAAGGATATATAAAAGTAATTTCTAAATCCAGCTTAATACTGTGGACACTTGAAATCAACCTTTCTCTTATTTGTAGGTGGGCTGGTGATGTTTGAGATCACCTACCTCCCTCTCCTCTGGACAGGGCCTTTGTCTGTGATTTCTCAGGCAGAAGTTCTGGGTTGTCTGAAGAAGTCAGAGTCATTGCTCATGCAGAAGTTTTCAGAGAAAACATTATTTGAGGGATATACTGACAGGGAAGTGTGAAGGAGTCTATTAGAACAAACTCTATTTGTTAATCCTATTCTACGAGTTTTATTTACCGCACAACTTGTTATTAGGGTTTTAATACACATAAAATAGTTAAAATAATTAAGGCTCTGTCCACATTCTAATTTGGAAATACAAATAGATGCAAGACTCACTTTTGTAATGTTGTTTCCTTTCTGTTTGCAGAAGTATTGTCAGCCATCATTAGTGTTTTGCTGGTCTATATCCTTATGGCATTCCTCTTGTATGAAGCTGTTCAAAGAACTATCCATATGGACTATGAAATAAATGGCGATATCATGCTGATTACAGCAGCTGTTGGTGTTGCAGTTAACTTAATGTAAGATCTCCCTTTCTCTCCATTAACACTCATAAATGTATTTCTGAATAAGCTGCTAATTCATTCATGGCCTGTAACTTTCTCATGGGATGTAATTTTGCTGGACCTCTTCATTTTCAAAAGTAAGACAAGAAATCATACTATTACTTTTTGAATTCTTTGGTTTAAAGGGAAAAAAAAAAAGCAACACAAAAAACCACCCACCAAACCCTAAAGCCTGTTTCTTGGAGTGTTTTTCTTCTTTCCCTTTCAGAATGGGTTTTTTGCTGAATCAATCTGGCCACCTTCACTCCCACTCCCATTCCCACCCTCACTCTCATGTACCTCAGTCGAACTCTCCTAACACAGCCCACAGCAGTAGCCATGGTCACAGCAGCCTTGCCGTGAGAGCAGCATTTGTACATGCCCTTGGGGACCTGGTACAAAGTATTGGTGTGCTTGTAGCTGCATACATCATACGCTTTAAGGTAAGGAATGGCTAGTCTTTGATGCAGGGGAGTATTTTTATTTTATTTCAACTCTGGTGATTAAATTAAATTAAAAAAAGGGACTTGTTTTTGTTACTAAAAATACTTTGTGATATTCTAAGTGTCATACATTCACGCAAAATAAGCAAAGACTATCTCTGTTACACATTTTGTAACTATTCAAACAGAAAGAAATATTCATGAAAGTTGGGTCTAGTAGTAACTGCATGTTCTGAGTCACATTTTTATAAGTAAGCCTATTTTCTTACATCCTTTAACACTTTGGAACTTCCCTTATAGCCAGAATACAAGATTGCTGATCCTATATGTACATATGTATTCTCCATACTGGTGGTTTTGACAACAGTTCGAATTCTGTGTGACACAGGAGTTATTATTCTGGAAGGTAAGATCTGCGCACAGTCTGCAGTACTTTACATGCCAAATACCCACAGTGAGCATTGGTAATTTTTTGACATAACAATTACCATATTTAACAAAGCAGATTGTGTCTGGAGACCTGTTTATCCTGCTGTTGCTTTAGTCTATAGATTCTTGATGGCTCATTTGAGTTGCAGCAGCGTTTAGGTGTCTTTGACCTCTGCCAGAATGACACAAGTCCTAGCTCTACTCACTCCATCTCCTGACCGTAAAGTGAAACGTATAGAACTTTCTTGTGCGTCTCAGTGGCTATCAGCTTAACTAAGTGGATATTTGCCCAGACTCAGTTACATGCTTTCACTTTAATTATAAAGTTAAAGTGAATGCGAATGCATGTAAAAGGAGGAAGCAAGTTCAGGCCAAATGGCTGGACAGGTGGTTCATGCCTGTCTTCCTCTTTTCCACAAGTGCTGTTGTATTTTTGTGTGCTTCTACTGTTACCATACAGGAAGCCACAAGCAGACAGTGGTGCAAAAAGGAAGAGGAAGAAGGAAAAAAAAAAAAAAAAAAAAAAAAGAAGATTCTTCATCTTATGTTCTGCTTTTTATCTCATGTGGTGACTTACAGGGAAAGATGCCAGCAACATTCTTTGCATTGTTAACTATTACTGCTTGATCTAATGCTTTTACCTTATGAAAGTGAAAATATCAGGGACAGGAGAAAGATCCTAGGTTTAAGCTTCAACTTCTAGCTGTCTCATGTGAGCTATTATTAACTTTACTTTTATTATGTTATGAGGTTAAATCAAGGACCTCAAAATCTTCGTTGTCAAGTGCTTTTGCTGTCATTTAGGAGAAAAAATAAAAATCCCACAAAATGAAAGTTCACCAAGAAGGCAAAAATGGTGAAATTTGCTTAGGAAACATCAGTTAGCTCCAAGGCAATAGCTAAGATTTAGCTGAAGAAAACAGATAAGACAAAATAATGGTGTATCAGGTTCCAGATGTTTGAGTTGTAGCTGTATGCACAGGTATCCCAGTTGTCATAAAAATCTCCTAATTAATAGTGTTATTAAAAGTAATGATAGGTGGACTTTATGTATGCTAGGGAATTTTTCCAACTCCCATTCTCTGGAGATCCTGAATGTAAGTGCATTTATATTGGAGACTACTGTTACAACATCAGGGTCCTTGGAGTTGTATCAGCTTTCAGTATTAATTTTAACTTAAGTTTCATCATTATAATATGAATGCTAAGTTAAAAACTTAAATTATTATCTAATACAAAGAGATTTCAGCTTTTAATATAGATTTATAAGGCAGCATGGAAGTCTATCAATAGTAGGATGTGAGATATCAAAATTTAAGTCTATGTTTCCTGTGAAAGAGAAAGCTGTAGAAATAATACCAGGCAGTTAGCTAGTTAGTTATCAGCTAAATAATTTTCTGTTAATCTTCACTAGAAGGAAAATTTTGTTTACTATGAGACAATCCTAGACACTGAACTTTCAAAAGAGACGGTACTGGAACTAACATAATTTAAAAGACAGTAAGGCATCAAATTCAGAGAGGAGTCATCCAAAAATTCTGAGGAAATTTGAGAAGCAAGTGGCCGAACTCCTTGTAGTATATATAATCGAGTTCCATAAAACTGGAAGATAAGCAGTAAAAAGCTATGACAGAAACAAAACTATCCAGAAACAGAGTTTATTTAGTATTTTTGTACTAGTTTTTGAGCCAGTGTTGATAACCTAAAATTTTGATTCTGCCTTTTGTACAGCTAAGGTGGAGTAGGGAAGCTATAGATATGCTGTAGCTGCTGAAAATGCTACATCCAGAAGGGCTTTGGTCAGTGCAATCAATGATTTGCCAAGATGCCACACTGTAAGACAAAAGTCGTATGTGTGAACCACTGCAGATGGATTAGTATGAGCATTTGAAAATGATACCAGTTACCTGAAGAGAGAATTTTCAGGAGACAGCAGGAGACAGGCCCTAGCATTATATTTTTTATTATTTTTATAATTAATTTTTTTAGATTCTGACCTTAGAGTCTGGTCTAAGCAGTTACTAGGGGTTAGAAGCTGCAGTAAAAGTCTACACAAGTAGATCACTTTAAAGGATCTAATGCTGGCTATTGCCAGAGAGCAGATTCTGGACAGGACAAATTACATTTGAGACAACACTGCAATTCCTGTACAACTTCTGGATACAGAAGTTATCCACAATATGCCAATTTGCACATTCTTCTCTATTGACAACTTGGAAGTACTAATCACTTCCAACAGCACAAATGATAAGCTCTTTTGACGTTGAGAGCTGTCATGACATTTTAAAGGCCACTGAGAGTTTGCAGAAGACAGAATTAATTTTATCTCATGTTTGGTATCACAGGAGTTCCAAGGCATTTAAATGTGGATCGCATTAAGGAAGACTTGATGAAAATTGAAGACATCTATTCTATAGAAGATTTAAATGTTTGGTCTCTCACTGCAGGAAAAACAACTGCCATAGTCCACTTGCAACTAGGTAAGCTGCTGTGTAGCATAATTCTAGATTAAATCTAAGTGTAGGACACCCCCCCCCCCCCCTTTTTCTTCTTCATATTGTTATTGAAGCAGGAAATATCATTCTAAGGAAAAAAAAATAAATCTACTAACTATGGTTTTGCAGAGCGCGGTATAGAACCCATTGGCCCAGAAGGACACAATCTAAGTGAAAAGAAAATATATTCCTACTGAAACATCCAGTACAGATTCTTTGGAGGAAGGGGGAAGAAAAAAAGAAAGGACTTCTCCTCAGAAAGACAGGGTGAAGTTCTAATGTGGAACAATCTGACATAGGAAAAATAAAGCACGTTTTGGCAAAACATGCTGATTTAAACATCTAACAGTACCATGAATATTAATTCTTAGTAAGAAAACTCAGGTTTTCTTGGGGGTGGGTGGTGTCCGACACACACAGTGTTATCAAGATGTGATTCTAGTTAGACGATACAGACCTAAAGGTATAAAATAATATAGAGAGAGTAAATATTGACCACAGAACAATATTAAATGAGCATGAACAAAGATTGTTCTAGTTGGTAATGCTGTGATAAGTTTGAGAACAGCTGGATTGTCCAGGTTTCTTGATGAGTGAATTCTATCTGTTTTCTTGATTTTCCAGTTCCTGGTAGTTCATCTAAATGGGAGGAAGTTCAGTCCAAGGCCCGACAACTGCTGCTGAACACATTTGGAATGTACAAGTGCTCTGTCCAGCTTCAGAGTTACAAACAGGAAACGAGCAAAACCTGCGCAAGTTGTCAGAGTTCCAGTGCCTAATTTCATATGTTTTGGGAACTGCTGCCTTATTCTTTACCTTGTAGTCAAAGACTGAGAGCAATAAATTAAAAATGAAAATTAGGAAATAGAAACCATTAATATGTGGATTTGTACCATGGAACAGCAGCAGGGAGAACTGATGCTGCAAGAAGTGCAGTGGTTGCCCTATGGAACGTGAATTTCACTCTCCCCCTTGTTCTGGTTTATTCAATTTATTATGATTTTGAGACAAAGCTGTTTTCAGATTATTGTTTACAAACTGCAAGGTGGCTCTGCAGATACCTCACAAATTACAGTCCAATATTGTCCTTTAATAACTATGTACCACAAAGTACCTGCACTCCAAATGGAGCTTCAAGTATTCAGTATTTCAATTAAAGTCTCTAATACTGATCATGCCAGGGTTCCATAATATGTCATGATCCCTGAATTCATCATACAGTATTTTTGCAATAGTAATTTTCATACAGTATCTTAAACTACAGTACATACAGTGCTAGTTGAATTCTTTTGGAAACAGTCTCTTTGGAAACACTGCAAAAAATCCCAGAATTTACTGTACCCCGACCAGAAAATCAGCTTTAATTTGGGCATTCAGAAATCCAGACAGGAAGATCCTTGCCCAGACTTCTGGTATTTAACTAAATACCCAACACTGGACCCAAAGCATTTTAAGTGATCAGTTATCTTTAATGTATTTTAGAATAGGGTTTATACATTAGAAACGGGTTATTTATTTTATGAAGTTTTGACTTGTAAGATAAATTTATTATTAATAATCTTGAATGTCTAAACCGACATTTGATTCACATTAGAAGGCCAGTTGATTAGCATGCATTCTAATTAATAAGCATCTTGTAATTGATCATTTTTCCACAATTGTTTTGTTTTAAAAAAATCAAATGATAGAAACTATGCTTGACCTGGAGATACTCTCAAACACAATCTGGAGACATGCAAAATATATGCATCTTCTAACAGGAAAGCAGGGAGCAGAAGTTTTAGATATGTACTATTCCCTCGGTCACAGATCTCTGTGACCTTTTCATCTTTGCTTTGAGCACAGTATGGCAGTATCCTGGCAGGAATGCCACTGCAATACCAGTCCCTCACTACTTAGCTTTATGAATAAAGCAAAATCCAAGCAAGCTCAGTAACCTAATGGTGTTGGACAAAAATATAACAACCTACAGAGGTAGAAAGGCCTTTCCTTATTTCTAGAGGGATGAAGCAATTTGAAAAGACTACTTTGAAAAGACTATTTAGTCATCCTCAAAGTCCACAAAACTGAACGGTGGAATCCCTGTACTTTGAATGTACACAGGATAACAAAACTTGACACTAAGTTATCATACACCTCCACACTCAGATTTATGCCAGCTTCTGAAGTTATTTGCGTTGAAGAAGCTAAGAGCAACAAGAATGACCTGCAAAGTTCAAAAGACAGCAAGAACTTGGCTTCAAATATTTTTTATTCTATACTTTATGCAGAAGTTCCACTGACATAAAAAGTAGTTCTGTATGTGGATCAGAAAGTAAACTTTTTGCCCAGTAACGGATATTGTGATACTCAGCTGTGAATACTTAAGCTATTGTCTGTTTTGAAACTTGCTAGGGTTTCACATATTTATCAGGCTGATGTATACCTGCAATTGGTGGTAACACTCTTGGCTTCTCTCCCCTTTTTTCCCAGGTAGGGGGTCACATGATGAATTTCTAGAGGTGAAAACTGACAACAGTATTCATTTGGACAAAGCGCACATTAACACTGGACTATGTTTGTATCTGTTCTGGCAAGAAATGGGAACACTTGAGTACAGCATGGGAGCACATACAGCTCAGAGGCAAAGTAGCACTGTGCTTGGGAAGTTAATGCTTCAATACAAACACTGTCATTAATTAAGCCATATCACAGTTCATGAAAAATGTGCATCCCATCCTTACAAACTTACTGGAAAAAAATACCACAAATAAACAACAGGTATTTTGCACATACTAATACTCAAAGAGGTTTTAATTAAAGTGGGGTTTACAGTTGCTGTAATTAGAAGTTGAAGTACAGTAGACATGTATTGTATTTGGAGTTTTTTATTGTAAGAATTTACTACGCATTTGTTTAATTGAAGAAAAAAGCAGAAATGTGTTGCTTTATTGTGGGTTTTATTAAATCAATTATTAAACTTCACATTGTTGTCATATTAATTTGTATTGCTGTCTCATCATCTTTGATTCTTACAGCAGCTGTTTTTTGAAGTATCTGAACACTCAAGCTTAACTCAGTTTAGAGATGCTGTATATAGAATTAATTATGTCTCCCTCTTTAGTCAGAACAATTTAAGTCTTGTTATTTCCCATGCAATCATTGTACTTTAAAAAATATAAGCTGACAAAGTATGGTGAAGGAACAGCCACAAAACAACTGGTGAAACGTTCTTGAAACCCTACATTCACCCTTGAGGGGCCCTTGTCATCAAGGCTTATAGACTGGAAGGAGTTCAGAGAAAAAGCAACAGAAGATGAAGTGAGAATCAAGAATAAAAGAATCAATGCATGTCTCTCAGGGAGACTGAAGCGTACGTGCCCTGTTCTAAGATCTAACTAAACTCACACAGAAATTTTTATCATGTGGCCTACCTCTAATCCTTTTCTTATTCTTTTAAGTTATTCAGGGCACAGGTTGTCTGGCACTGCTATGTTTAATGTAAGAATCCAGTATTCTGAATCTGCTATTAATCAACATCAAAAGGAATATGCATATTATCACTTATAATACTCCTAGTGATGGCATAAACGAACACAAGAGAACTATAAAAATAACCAAGTAGAAACAATTAGTACACTTACTGATAAGGATAGAAATATTCATAAAATAACACTGATTTGCAAATAAACTACCAGAGATTTATGACCTAATACACAATTGCAGTACTCAGGAAGTGCAAGTGCCTATAAAAGACAACACATTTTTATAGACATTGCAAGGTCATTTTCAGTGTCAGCTTAGAGGAAAGGGGCCTTAGTATATAAATAAAAATCGGGTCTAATGTCTTTCCAAGCAGCTCTCTAGCACATACAGATTACATTTACGCACTCTTACACTACTCTTTCTTTTACAAAATCCTCTGCTTGAAATTAAAATGCATTTACTTAACAGGATTTCTCTCTCACCAAGAGACTCATGAGATTTGAGCAAGTTTCCACAACTAGTGTTCCTGCTTTCCAAAGGGACTGCAATACTCTGGTTGACTGAACAGCTAAAAATCCTGTGAAAATTCTGCCACGTCTAACAGTCTACGTTGGGAAGAGATTTTTCCTTTCTCAATCTGTGATTGTCGCCCATCCTTTTCTGAAGCATGGGTACAGCTTTGATGACAACCTACTCATGAGTCAATAAAGTTTGTGGGGGTTTTTGGGTTGGTTTTTTTTTTTCCTTCAATCAAGCAGACTGCAAACCCTTGCATCCCACTTTCTATTCTGAAATGTTCTTATCCTAAGCAGAAAATTAACATAAACCTATTTTATTTCTGAATGTCTTCTTTGCTTACTTTTGTGAGGGTTTTTTGGTTTTCAAACTGTGTTGACATTTAGTCCTTTCAATACCAGCAACATTTCTTTCTACACCAGCAGCATTACCATTTAAAATATCATACCTGAATCTGTTCCTCAATTTTTTACTACTGTACATATCTGCCATTTCTTGCAGAATCACTCCCAATTGGCAGAATGACTAAGAAAAGCAGCAGGCTGGCATTTAAAAGTAGCTTTCTGACATAAAACAAAAAAACCCAAAAGACACCCACCAACTAATGAGTAGTAAGTCTTTTGTTCAGGTATTTTGGCAGAATCTCATGAGGACACTGCACTGATGCTGCATACAGCAGGGCTGTTAAGTATTATTTCACTCTACAGCTACTAAAAGAATGTAATAAATTAAGATAGGCTCTTGGGTAATTAGATATCATACGTACTGAAGTAGCTTCCTAGACTCCAATAAGCTAGCCCATTGTCAGAGAAGTTCCCCTGAGAACTCAAGGGGAGAGAACAGTCCACTGTAAATACTTGTTTCCCTCTATCCATCCAAAATGACATCGCCAAGATCTTTTTTCTTGCTGGTTGCTCCAAGCCCATTCCATTGTTCCAGGAGTTAGCACACCTAGCTCAAATGTCATGTTTCATCAGCACTTTGCATTATACCACTGCCCTCTGCTTCTCTCACTGTCTTCCTGTCTCTACCATCTTCACAGCTTCACTAATAATGTCCAGCTTGCACCCTGTGCACCTGCTGCTTACATGGTCACTAGGAGCTTCTCATGCAGCACTGGGTGTGAATCACCCCAAACAACTTGCAAGGCCTTGTCTATTCAAATACATGCTTGCTCAAAGTCCATTTCCTCTTTGATCTCTAGATGAAAAAAATCTTCTAGCCATCAAGTTTCTAACTCACAAAGACCACCTAATCTGAAAGCCTCTAGATTCTCTACCTCAAATGAAAAAAAGCCCTTCACCTTCCTTGCCCTTAATCACTACCTCAAATGAAAAAAAGCCCTTCACCTTCCTTGCCCTTAATCACCTTTCCAGTTTCACACCATCCTCCCTCTCTTTGTAACAAGTCATGCTGTTCACTAACCGACACTCTCCTTGCTCTGGAGCTGGCAAATCCCCTTCCGTTGTCCTCTTCTCATTCCATTTTCCATGGCTGAATGCTCTGGGAAGGACTATACATGCTCTTCCATTCTGTGAAATACCTGACACAACTTTGGAAGCTACTAGAATAAATACTGATCCTTTCCACTTACTGCTACCACAGCAATCTGCTATTAGAATGCATGCATACCTGCCTCCTATGTTTACAGCTGTAAAATAATGATATCCAAATCAATATTTTTGCTCTTTAATCTCTCTTTTCCTTTTCTCCATTTCTGCTTTTTTTTTCTCAGTATCACGCAGTTTGAAAACAAAGTAATTTAATTGCTTTTATTACAGTTATGAAGCATTCACACCTTTTATAGCATAATTTCTGTAGGAAAAAAGAAGCCATTTCATAAAACACAAGCATAATTTTACCCATATGGTGACTGCTTTATGATTTCTTTACTATTATACCTGGTAAAAAGCTAAGTTGTTTTTCCAGGATTGTGACTGGCCAGTACATAAGGGTATGTGAAACCAGTTAATGCAATCTGCCCAGAGTGTGCCTGACATTAAACTCAGTACTGCTATATAGAGGGATTTTTGATTCAGCTGATGAGTACATAAAAGCAGCCAGATGGCAAGCAGACAAAAAATTTGCTTTTGTCTCAGGTACATTAAGAGCACCCAAGTCCCTGCAATTTTCCTGTTTCTTTTTCCCAAAACACATGCAGACAAATTATCTAATAAATCCCTAAATAAATTGATGAGATGTAAGCATATAAAAATAGCTATTTAATTGTAGTAACTGGCCTTTTAAATTCAAATAGAGTTTGAGAAAAACACCATAAACATTTTCATAGTTAAGATGATGCTACATATTTGAACCTAGCACACAATTACTCTTGATGGTTTTATAGATTTCATGTGTTCCTTTTTCCAAACTCACTGTAGGAATACGTCTGACAAAGCAAATACCCTTCTGAACTGTCAAGCTTCAAGGCCCTTCCCGAGTTTACCAGAAGATGGTGCACTAGTCCCAGTTTTAATAAAGAGTTGCGTACTGAGTGTAACTATCGAGACTTCTATGTCAAAGGAATATATTTTGTCACAAATTTTTAAAATGTCTTATTAGTAAGGAAAAAACAAAAAGGTCTTAATTTTTCGAAACGATAACACTGGAGATTGAACTTTATCATGGATGCAATAAGGAAAAGCACAAACCTAGCACAGATTTGCTAACCAATTACAGGGAAGTACTTAAGGTACTTCTTAAAGGCAAATATCATGCAACACAACGCTCAAATGCCTCCCTCCAGTTCCAAGTATGTAATAAAACATTATATGAGCGGAAATTGCATTTCAGATACCCGTAGCCACAAGTAATTAGAACAAGTTATAGTCATGAATGTAAACAATATAAGTTATCATGCAAGCCCTTTGTTTCTGTGAAAATAAGTATTGTTTCCTTGAGGTGCTGAATTCATGTTTCCAGGACAACATATATTTGCATTTGAAACATCCTTGACTGTCTGCTTTTTTATAAAGGATCTGATGACACTTTCAATCAAAAACATACACTGAGGGAAGCAATTTTGTTTCAAAATAGGCAGATACAATTATAAATGTAGAATATCATTGTGTTTACACTGCTGCAATTGCTAGTATAAAGTTGTCCTCTGATCAAGTTGAACAGGCTTCACAGAGAGAAAATACAGATGACAGAGGCTGAAGAACTCAGAACCACAACTTCCTTCCAGTAAAGCCTTCTTTCATTTCTTCAAGCTATTAAGCAATTCTGTATTTTCTAAGCTCCTGCAGAAGACACACACCTTCAACTGGAAACGGAAATTGCCCAATCAGTTACACACACTGTTTGCTTTCTGCTTAGATATTGGCTTTAAATATAACCTAGATGGAACAAATTATGATGTTTTTCAGGCAACCTAGCTGCTTGAATTTGCCATGAAGTACAGGTCAAGTCATACCATAGAACATTTAAAGGACAGTAACCCCTTGCATATCAAAAGTTAAAGGGCCATGTTCAGCAAGCTGTAAATGAAGATAGGTTTTGGAGATGCTCACTTGTGTGTTGCTGTGCAGAGTATCACATTATGAGATCTATTAACTGTCTTTGTAAAACAGCAATGAAATCAGATTATTATTCTTCCACACTCAGACTTACTACATCTGAAGTTGCTCTGGAGGAAGAATTGGGGGAAGAGGTGGTCCCTAATTTTAGCTGTCAGAGTTAGAAAGAAGCAGCTCACAGAGCAGGAGTAATAATAAAGTGAAATCCTACTAATAGGCCCTCCAACTGCTATGGCTAAGTAAAGGTATTCATACTTCTGTTTTTTGTTTGGTTTTTTTTTTTTTTTAAAGAGTTCATACGTTGTTGATGATACAAGGTGTGTTTGTGTACAAAAAAGGAAGGAGGGAAGAAAACAGATAAAGCCAGGTCATGTGGGTACTGCAGATAACCAAAAAAACATTAGACTCCATTACATTACCATACAGCCAACTATGGAGCATACTAGTATTTCTGGGCCAAATTGTGGTGGTCACAAATCAAGTCAATACCAATTTTGTTTACAGATTGCAGCATTAGTTGATCTGTGGTGCAGTTCAACTAGGATCTCTGATAACTAGTTTTACAGTCATTTTTCTCTTAAACAAGGTATGCTTTACTCATCTAGCCCACACAACACATTAATTACTGATATTAAGGAAAAAAAAAAAGATTGGAGGGTTGCCCCCATCTCCCTTCTTTGTTAGGTTGCCATATTTACTTTTATCTGTTTAGTGAAGAAGAAAAGAAGTCCAATAGGTAAAGAAGTTCTCTCAGCTTTTGATTTTCATAACTCTGATTACACATTGCTTCAACAAATGCTCATCTCTAACTACCATAATACCTTTATGCTTTAGCATTCCTTATTGAGGAATGTACATTCCATCTGTGGTACAGCCAAACAGACAACTGTGAAGATTTCTAAAAACCAATAGTAAGGTCAAACACTTTGCCACCGACATCGTAGAAGGATTGATTCAATAAAGAACCAATTTTGTTTATTTAAAGCACTTGCCCACAGAGGGCGTGTACCTTTGTCCTTTACACCTATCAAGAAGTTATACACTCAACACATACCTCAAACAGAAACTTCCATATATCACCCTATTTGCATATTGCAAAAGCTTCCTCTTTGTATTAATACACATACAGGAACTTGAGCAAAGACATGCCTGATTCTTAAATGTTTTTATTTCTCCTAAGATAGAGAATTTTTAAAAAACACATAGTGGTACATACACACAACCTCTACAAGCTTTGTTGTATTAATTCCATGCCTCCCTGAAATGAGTATAAAAATGTTCCCATAACGTCAAACTAGTTTTGGTTTACATCTACTTTGTATGATGTAGTATTGTAATTTTAAAATTATGGCTAAGAGTTTGGCAATGAACAGAACTGCAAGTCATTATGACTAGGATTTTGCTGTGTATTTCTGCTTTTGGGAGTGAAGTGGATACTGCAGTCTTTAAGCCAAATCCTTTTTTTCTGACCATAGCATGTTTCATTCAAAGTACTTCACAAGAGAAAAAATAAACACAGGAGAGGCAACATAATGCTAAGAGTGATTTTAAAAAAATATTCAGGCTTTACTGAATTATAAAAGATGTCATACAGCAGGAGGGAGAGATGCATCATTAAATGAAACATTCTTAACAGCTTTAATAGAAAAACAGCTTTTCCTTTGTTTTGATGTAGTGAATCAGTGATTTATTACAAGTACATGACTTTGCTTTTCTTTGGCAAGCTGATAAGATTTTCCTGTTACTACCAGGGATTACAACTGTACTGTATTTTCTGCATTTACTTCCTTGTTTGTGCAGCAGCAGCATCAAGCCCGGTAAAGGATGGTGTTTGTTAGTTACCTATTGCAAACACATTTATTTCAATTAAAGAAATGACACAGAACAGGAAATCAAGAATGCCAAAGTTCTGCTAAAGTTGAAAACTTAAACACATTTATTTACACTTAAGAAGTTTTTTCAAACTTGCGTGGCTTTCTGACTGCTTGGCTCATCTGTTTGCATCCACAGCTACTCCCATTTGCCCTCTATACATCACACAATGTAATACTGTGTTGAAATAAACTGCATCTGTTAATGCATCATGTTGACCCTACATGAATTTTGCAATTAAAAATCCACAAATTCTACAATACTGAAACAAGAAAATAGAGAACTCCAGCTTTTCACAAACATTGTGCTGTTACCAATCCATGTAACAATCCAGTGGGGTGATAAGGCGGGCATTCCTCACTTACACCTCACAACATACATCAGTCCTTTCCGACAACGAAATACAGTTCTATGCAGTTCTTCAAGTTTGGAGTTACAGAACATGAACAAGTTATTTTGCCATTTTCTTGTAAGGAAACAACCAGATGGATCAAAATACAGTAACAGAACAGCTCTTACTCAGAGTAAGAGATATTTTGATAGAAGTGGGTAAGAAGAGTCTCCCATAATATTATTAGCAGACATGGCCGTTATTTTTCTGTAGTAGCATAATTATGAGATAGCTTTCCGTGGAATGGACCCTACCTACCAATATAAGGTTAATATGTTAACAAATTTAAAGAAAAACTGCAAGTGTTTGTGTAAGTCTATTGAAAGACCATACTTATGTATATGAATCAAATTTCTATTTAGTTTTTTTTTCAAAATGGGAAGACAATACTTAAGTATTTACTGTTATTTATGCATATACTGAAAATCTACGGACTTCTGCTTGAAGAGTTTACAGTCTATGTATCCTTACTTTATTAGTAAGGCTCTTTTTTTTTTAAAAAAAAAAAATGATCCCTATGGTGCATTTATTATAATACTATCAACATAAAGCAAAGCAGAACAGGGGAGATGGAAAAGGAAGACAAACATTACAAGCAGGGCCTTTTTTTGCTTAATTGTTGAGTTTAAGCCACGAGCCTAATTATATTCTGATCTACTAATTTTATATGTATAACTTTCTAGAACACAGTGCAGGTGTACTAGTAAGTAGTAGTAACAGTAGAAATAAATTAGGCCAAGAAAATTTTAAGTTTTTCTGATGTGTTTGTTTTGGCAGGCAAGACAGAAAGAGATTTGGCAAGAAGAAAAGATGTGTCAGCAAGGGAAAGAAGTCTCAGTAGAAAATAGGGAAGAAGGTGTGCGAGACAGAAAGTGAGTAAACCAGAGTCTAGAATAGTCCAGATCAAATGTTTCAAGTTGAAGAGATTGATTTTTCTACTCCTTGACAGCTGGTAAAACTGGAAGCACATTTATCTGAATTTTAACAGGTACGCACAAACACTTTTTAGATCTTACAGAAAAAAAATCATAAAGATGACTCACTTTAAAATAATCAATCATGAAGTCTAAATTATTTATACAGAACGCTTTTTAGGGAATGTTACACATGGTCAAGTCTTGGCCAAGAGCAGCAGAAATGGCATCATCACCCAGGATGGGCACACACCTGCAAGCCCAGCGTCAAGGCACAGCTGTGGTGGGAGGCCCAGCACCACAGTGGCCCAACTCCTGCCCTTGCTGTCACTGGCTGCTCCTCACTGCGGCCACTTCCTCAGGAGCCACCACATCTGACTGACGCACCCCAGGGACTACAGACACACAACCAGAGGGGCAGAGGCCTGCTGAGAATGAGGGAGCACTCAGCACCACGTGCACGGGAGGGCCACAGCCACATCCCACAGCATCCACATGGTGCATTGGGCCAAACCTTGGAAGTCTTACGAGAAAACCAAAGCCAGACACTTTTGTGCATGCTCCCACTGCCAAAAGATAAGTGTTTTTTAAAATTAGTTTTCTTGACTAGCAGCATCAGCCAGCACACGGCCTATATCCTTAAGTCCAAATTAGTTTTAGTACTCTCCCTTGCTAACACAGCACCACGCCAATTAGAGCTCTGCAATCCCTTAACACCAGAGTTACAGTTTTCTTAAAACTCCCTCATTTGCTACACAGACAAATCCTTTACCAGATTGCATACAGCTGAATATCTAAGCAGCACACCACCACAGAAAGAGAGCTCAACTCCTCTAACCACACACCTGGAAATCCGACATTGACACAAAACCCGGAGTGGGAGTTTTGCTCGCTTGTACCTGCTTTTCAGGCCTTCTCCCCACTGCAATCATCAGCACTGCTGAGGGCTTCAGGCAGTCACACAGGTATCTGACAGCGATGCCCGGCGAGGCTCGCCCCCCTCGGCTCCCAGGACGTGAGGGAGCAACCTTCCACCAGTCTCCTCAGCAGCAGCCGTGAGAAAAGGGAGCTGAGGCGCTAAGCAAAGCCCCCCGCCCCCGCGGGCGGCCCGGCCCCCCCTCCAATGAGAGGCCGCGGAGGGAGACGGTAACGGCGGGAACGCAGGGCGGACTCCGCGGGCTGCCTCAGGGCCACGGGCGGTAGCGAGTAACGGGCGCGGAGAGTTAAGTGCTGCGGCGCACTTTTCACTCGTAATGGCTTAATTTGTCACGGGCGCGGGTTCTCCGTGAAGGTCCTTAGAAGGACTGCGCGTTCCCCGTGAGCCCTGCAGAAGGGCAGTGCATCCCCATTGACCGCTCTGGCCAGAACATACACATAACAAGGTTATCTAAAAGTAAAAGCTAATTAAACCAAAATCCTTTGGTCATCGAGTCAAGGTACAGCATAAATAGGGCTGGTACACCCTCCATGCAGCGTGCTATAAAGGTGTGTGATCTTTGATCAGGGTGAGGCACCCCAGAATGGCTCTTTGGACCGACTGGGTGCCTGTTCACTCTTTGGACTTCCTTTGAAGGGTGCAATTAGCAGCGATGGCGGTTTGATGATGGGAGATGGCTGTCAGCAAACAATCTGCCCACTCTCTCCTCACATCACCACCTGAAGGTCAATAGTTACTTAGTCCAACTGCAGTGCCCCAAGCCCACCTCCTCGCTAACGCTTTTTAATTTCCATTTCAGCTACACTTTTAGGTAATCTCCTTATCTTGTGCGCTCCCCGTATGGCAGGGATGTGCTGTAGAGTGACACCTTCAGACAGCGAATTCAAACTGTGCTGAGTAGCATGGTCATGTTTGTTTAATCTGAAAGCTTTTTTGGGAAATGTCCAACGCTAAATATTAGCCAGATCCAGTGAATCAATCCCATTACTCTTGTTTGTTTTCTACAGCCAGTCCTAGGGCCAACAACGCTCTGCACTGAGCAAGACAGATGACAACTGCAGGATGAACAATTTCCTTTAATGATTGCATCAGGCCCCTCTGTTCTGTTACTATTTTCTACAGAAACCACACGCGCCACTGAAGTAACTACAGTACCATACTATACCATCTTGTGGTAGAGAAATGCAGGAGGTAGGGGACATCAGACAGAGAAATTATTATACCAGGGCTATCATATGCAAAGAAAACCGAATGAAAAACTCAACACAGCTCTTGCATAACTGCAGATCTTGTACCATTGTGGTTAAGACCTTTAAGTGCTGCTGTAATAACAAAAATTAGTAATTAATTAATTATTGCATGTATACTGCAGAAAGCAACCTTCTATTCTTCCAGAAAACTATTTACAAATAGACTATTTGTCATCCACCTGCAGTTAAAAAAGCATGATCTTAGATTCTAATAATGCATTTTTAATAGTGATTAGAGCCATTAAAAATATTTCTAATGGTTTCTAATCTATATTTGAAAATTTGACAAGCATTTTAATTAAACTTTGTAATATGAAAGTTGAAAGTGATACAGTTCCATGGAAAAGTACTAGACAGGGTGAATAAAGATAGTGATTGTTTAAAAAAACCAAACCAAACCAAAGACCGTGTAGAAGACAAAATGGAGAGAACAGAATGACGAGAAGAAAGAACATTGTTAAATTTATTTCAACAGTCTCTAAATTGTCCATAGAATAAAAAGCCACGGGTTTACATAACACAGGACATGGAAGTCTTACTGTTCTCATAAAATTCAGCCAATTAAATCTTTACTATCCTAACTCTGATGTCTGTAGAACAAGGAAATAATTTGTATATTGTTTTATAGATTTGTGTAGAGTAGTTGGGGGGAGATACAGTAATTGCTCTTGGTGTGCTCTACTTACAAGAAAAAACCTCATCTGTGCAGGAGACAACAGTCTGAGAACACACAAAGCTGTCCAAAAACTTTAACATTACTCATAATCTTTTTGAAGTGCAGAAAAATAATTTGATTTCTCACATTATGTGAATACCCTCCCCACAAATCTATATTAAACAGCTAACAAAGCAAAACATTCTATTACCTTTGCTATTATGCTTCAGCACAGGATGAGAGAAGCAACAACCTGTGACTGATGGCAGTCACACTGCTTAATATGCTACTGAAAGATACCACTGCAAAGTAAAGTACAAAAATTACATAAAAATTACTTACACTTATTTCCCTAATGTTGACAGATACTTAGGTGATAGTATTTAAAGAGCATACAATAGATTTATTGAAGAACAAACTCATTTAATTCAGGCATCAACTCAGAGCACAGCACTTTTTTTTTGTTTGATACAGTCCAGTAAAAATACGGAAATACAGAGTAACTTACAGAAAATATTTTAAAATATTTTTCTGTTAAAATATTCAAAACTTGTATTCCTCAGAGCACTGGATTTTTGTGGTTATATGCTATCAAATAATCTTTTAATGTCATACCTTAAAATGAAAGCTAAGAATGTATTCTGAAATCTTGTAATAGTTCTCTCTTACACAGAAATGCTGCTGAGTCATCCTTACTTGATAAATATTTATGCTGCATCTGCACACAGGTATGGGATAAAGTAACATTTTAACTTTTCCAGCATCAATAAATCTGAAGAAAACATTAAGCTTCTGAAGCCAAGCTACCTTAAAATTTGGGAGACAGCTTTACTAACTTCAGTTTTGTCTTAGCTGCAGCAGAGTAACCTAAAGCACCTCACTATTACTTACTTACGGGGACTTTTCCCAATTAGCAGTTTCACTTTTGCTTTCTTCCTCACAGAAATTAATATACATTCTGAACATCTGTTGTAAAAGAAACTGTATCATACATTGTGAAACTGCTTGGAAGGGGCCACATACAGAAAATATCTACAAAAGACCGTTCTACCATCGGATGCATGTATTACCTCATTAATTTACTGGGGGTCTGCCCATTACATTCTTTCCATGGCCAACTCATAGGAAAATACACAGATGCGTAAAGAGGAATGGTCTCTTCACAGAGTCATTCCTAATTTTAATCTGTTATTTTCTCTTTGCTCAAGCAGATGTCCCTAATAGCATGTATCTAGAAATGTTTAAAAATATTTTTAATTGCACAGTACATTTGAGCTTGCACGTGAACTACCTTGCACAAAAGAAAAAATTAACATTATGTAATTAGTTTTGGATAATGTAAGTTTCCTAATTCTAGTAACTTTTTCTAAATTTAAACACAAATGATATTTAAATACAACAGAAGTTATCTCATTTCCAATTCCCTTTTAGCCCTCCTTAACTCTTATGTTCCAATCCTGCAGTCTCAAATATACTCTTAAATAACCTATGGGACTCAGTGGGTTGAGGTGAATGCATGTGTAAGTTTTACTACTATCAGCAGAACATTAGTTTTGACTTAAATTGTCATCACATCTAAGATAGAAAACAAATGCAAGTATACTTTATGACTACATATGTTGCCATACAAAGACATCCTCTGGCTATGATGACTATTTGGTCTGTATACTGCATTGAAATACAGTATAGAAAGGGAGCAGACCAGGAATCCCAATTCAGAAGGGCTTTTGGGTAATCTCCATTTACGGAATTTACATGGAATGTTGCAAAAATTTAATATATATTTTATTAAAAAGTATATAAAATTACAAAATGTATTTTGAGAAAAGCAAAATTCTACAAAAAAGCATGGAGGCTTTTTCAATCTATAATTTCCGTCTGAGTATTTAACATCTGACATAAAATGACTACTGAAAATGAGTATTTGAGATTTTTGGACTGTGTGGATGTTGTATGCCAGCTTCTAAGGCAACATGAAACTCCTCATCCAGAGTCCAAAAAATGTAGGGAGACCCTAAAAATGTAGCAGAAGCATTTCCGCACACTGATTTCAGTAGTCAAGTTTGTGCAGAAGTGATTCCACTAGATTCATAGGGTACCTTTTTGAGGCAACAGAAACTTGTCACTTCGTGAGCTTTTTGACATCTTCCAGCTCTTCTATAGGTTTCCATTTCTGATGGATTGTTAATAGCTGGAAGAAATTCAAAGGAAAATATGAAAGAAATTAGCAAAATCCCAGCAAGTATTTACTCCACTCCCATCCCTCCCCATATCGTACATCAACTATCAGTGAGGAAGGATTTCTAGTAGCTTTACATTTTCCTTTCTGAAGTAAGCAAAAATAGCAACTGATTAAATAATTTGTTGAATAAAATCACTGGGATATTCAATAAGTAATAATGCCAAATAATTTTATTTTTCCTTATTCTAGATGTTCTACTAAACTAAGATTTTTTTTTTTTCCTTCAGGCTGCAGTACTCAAAAACATTCTTAGTCAATTTTGTAATTCAGGAACAAGGCAAGGGTAAACAGCATTTCCCCTGTACTCCAAATTCCCACTATTATCAATGGAATTGAGTAAATGGATGTTGGGGAGGGAACCAAGACTAACCAGACGTACACCATAAACTGAGGATCAAACCTAGAGTGTAATAACTGAATCCCTATCATTAAGTAATACAGGAAAGATTACTTTATGTAAAGTAATGAATTAAGCAGTTAGTTCCACTTTTAAATAGATGTATGCCAGCTTTACAGGTTTTTTTTCCCTCATCAGTATTTTGCTAGTTCTTACACATTTAAATAAAGTTATTGTGTTGGAAATGTATGCTATTTGTACTGACTATATTATTGGTACAAATTACCTTCTGAGGTTTGGTAGGATCGACAGTTTCCCACGGTTCTGGATTGCCACTCTTGTTAATGCTTTAAGAGAAGATAAAGCAAACATGTACTATGCTTTAAGAAAAAGGTAGGCAAGATCACACCTTATATAAGCAGTCTATTGTCAGTAGAACTATTCATGGAAGTAAGTAGTTCCCTGAAACACAAGTTTACAGGTTTGGGCATTTCTGTTCTAAATTCTGGGTAGGAATCAATGATGGCTTGCTTTATTTGCAGCTTCCAAATCACCAAACAAGCCAACACTGTTCAAGTATAATGTGTTATCATAAGGGAAGCAAGCTGCAAAATCAAAGCGGAATAATGACACAGAGAAAAAGTAAGGGGATTCTTACTCTGACAGCTAAAATGTCTAGTCCATTCACTTTAAAGTAAATATAAAAATTCCAAAAAGCTTAAAGCATATAGGACTTAGCTCCAATCATTAGCCAAGCCATTCAAATACTAACTTATTGTAAGTTCCTATTATCAAATGCTGTGCTTTATAAGAATATAAGTCAATAGCCTGGTTGCAACTTCTCTGCATGTTGTCTACCTATCTGATTATTTGAAATTCTTCATAAGAACATTTAAAACCTATTACACTAAAGCAAAGAAAAATATAATCTATTAAATCAAAAGTTAAGAAATAATTTGGACTATACTCCAAATGAATTAATTTCTCTGGTATTTACAATCTGCAGATATCTTAGTCATTACAAATAATATGGAACATCTACATGGATTTTTTTTTTTTTTTTTGGTGCAGAACATCATGGTCAAACGCCTCTGTTGAACAAAGAAGGTTAGGGTAAACGCCAAGCAGTAAGTATTTTGCTTACATCACATCAGATTTGCTGAATATGGAATAGGCAGAAAAAGAGAGTGCCCCAACTGCTGCAAAGGACACCACTCCAACCAGGGGAATGAGCTGAAAGACATAAAATGGAGAAAAGAGTTTAAGAACCAGTGTTCTGGCCACAGAGCCACAAGTAGGGGGAGTGACAGTTACAAGGAATTAAGGTGTGATTACCTGTTAAGGTATATTACCTCTACATTACTATATTTCAATGCATTAATTTCAATTTACCATGTCCCTTGCTATCACGATTTCCCCTACAAGGTGCTCTTTATTAAATGGCACCTGCTTGAGCCAGCTCGCGTCACCCTGCCAAAGGGGGTTATCGCAAAACCAACGTCTCTGGCAAACTTACTTCTTTTTTCGCTTTTAGTATCTGGAAGAAGCTCGCGTTCATCCTCGCTGCAGCTACGCACCTGGAACAAACGGTTCGCTGTTACCGTACCCCGGGCCGGGACCCCCCCCCACCCCCGGCACGGCTACGGGACCCCCTCCTGGCTGCCAGCCCCGGGGGGAGAGGGCACGACGCCTCCGTTACCTGGCGGAGCAAAGAACCGGCAGCGCTGCCGACGGGCACCAGCGCCGGGGCAGCGTGCTCTCCGCGTTATATACGCCCAGCAAAGGCCGCGAACGTCGGCGCTGCCCCAAGTCACGTAGGTGGGACGGCCGCGGCCGCGCAGCGCCCCACAGCCCACAGCCCGCACCCCGAGGCGGCCGGCGGGCAGGGAGGGAGGGAGGGCGAGCGCCCCCTGGCGGCCGGCGCGGGGAGCCGCTCGCGGGCGGGCAGGCGCGGGGGAGCGCACTGAGCTGGGGTCGCACAGCGGCACTGCGGGAGGCAGCGGGGGACGCGGCCTGTGCTCCTCTCGCTTTCTTTCCGCAACTCCTCCTCTCTCTGTTACTGCATTACTCAAACCTTGCTTTCCCATTTCTCCTTTGTCGTTCGTCCCCTCCTCCAGCCAGTTGCCTCAATAACAGCATATCTAGGTAATGCGCAGTCAAGGCCTTGGCCTGCCTCTTTTCAGAGCTCGGCAAGGTGCGTATAGCAACCAAAACAGGAGCCCAATTTCACTCTGTCCCCTTTTGCTGCAACAAAACCTTAACCCTGGCCCAGGTTCCCACCACTCTACAGTGTTACACAGCTTCAATCACTTCCCAGTACCCCCATCTGAGAAAACCTCCTACCGTGGGGAGGCTGGAGGTGCACGCTGCCAGCAGCCACCACCTGTAAATCTGTTTCTCCCTTTCCCTCTTGCCCACTGGAAAGCAGTAAGAGGAAGGAGAGGTGCCTTTGCTGCATGCTCTACTGGATCCCTGTAGCAAGGGGGGGATGTGACAGGGCACAATTAGCTCTCCTGGTCCTTCTAGAGAAGGAGTACAGAAGTTAAGCAGCAGCATCTTTGGAATGAAGGAGCTGACAGCATTTTGCTGTCCTGACAACTTTCAGGTCTGCCAATTCTAAAGCATTACTCTCAAACTCTGGAAAGCAAAACAGAGAGTTACCTTGAAGGTTTTCATACTTTATCGCCAGCACTGCTGCTAAGAAACCTTTCGGGTGTTTGGGAAATTCAGTGGCACTGGCCTGCAATAAAGCAGCAGGATGGTCCTTCCTTACGGAATGGTGATCAAAGCCACCAAGCTGTAGGACAGTCATTTATATCTCAACTCCTTCGTAAGGTACAACAGCTTCTACTGCTCCCCTTTGCCCTTCACAGTCACTAACTGCTTTGGAATTCCTTTCATGATCCATCTCATTGTAAACCACACTGCAGTGCAGTCCCTAGTGTCCCTGTTATAAGAAAAAAATATTTGTTAACAGGTTTATAACTTAAAAACCTCAGCTGAAATAAGAAACTATCTTTGAAGGTGGAGTATTTTGTTCAGAAGCATTTTCACAGGGAAAAGGAAAAAATGATTAAAAACTTCCTACCCTGGTATGTTAAAATGCACATGTACCTATATATAATAACCATTTCCTCTGATATATCTGTGTATTTAAGAAGATGACCTACAAAAATGTATTGACAAATATATGAGTGGGGAAAAGAATTCTGCAGAAACTGTTACAAAGCAAACTCACTTCTCTAAAGAAGAAATTATTATAGTTTGAATTGATTACAGACTTAGTATCTGCTTACTCAATCCAAATGTTTGTACAGTAAGCAGTAACTGATCTAAAATTACTCCAGAAAACCCAGACTCCCAAACTTACAGTAAGGTATTAAGCACTGACAGCCTTTTCACTGCAACTGTATTTTGGAATCTGCTTGTAAGAAAGTAAGCACGTAGATATGCACATATAAAACACCTTACATTTTATATAGTATGGGACTTACTCCTATTTAACATTCTGAAAGCTTTTCTATTTTTTTAAATATTCACTGTCCTTTGTAGACTTCAGAACACATTTTAAATTAAATATTCTTATTATGCCAGTGTTTGTACTGAAAACTAGGAAATCTGCAGTTACACTAAGCCATTACACAGTGCTTTATCTAAGTATCTCAAGTACTCATTTCATCAGATGGAAACCTAGCCAAAGCAAACAAGATTTTAATTCATTCTCCGTTATTGAAATCACAGAATTTTCACAAGTGAAATTTTACTGTATTTCATACACAGTATGTACAATATTAAAAAGCAGGAAAGATGTAAGCCATTGCAAAGTCTCTATAATATACTTAAAAATACCTATGCCACATCACTCCTTTTTGATTCAAGAGGCTAATTCTTGATTAGAAATTTTTTCATAAAATTCCAAGTCTTTTAGGTTTAAGGATGGTTTTACAGTCCTCAATGATTTTACAAAATGCTCGTGTTTTACAGCAGTTGGTTCCAGTCCATTCTCTTGCAATGCCAACAAAGCAGCCTTTAAAAGAAAAAGAAAAAAAAAAAGAAACAACTTTAAGTGCTTATGTTTTAAGTTGCAAAGAAGTTACTGTAGGTATTGTAAAATATTTTACATTAAACCAAATTTTGGATGAAGCACTGAAAACAGTATTGTATAATTTATGGTTATTTAACAATAGATAAATATAAAATAAGATGATTATAACTTTTTCATTCACTTTTTTGCCTGGATTAGACAATATATCCTTGAACACTTGTATTTTTTAATTCTCTTCCTAGTCTTCTCTCTTCTCAGCCTGGAGAGGAGAAGGCTCCAGGGAGACCTAGTAACAGCCTTCCAGTACATAAAGGGGGCCTGCAGGAAAGATGGTGAGGGACTGTTTATCAAGGAGTGTAGTGACAGGACAAGGGGTAATGGGTTTAAACTAAAAGAGGGTAGATTTAGATTAGATGTTAGAAAGAAATTCTTTACTGTGAGGGTGGTGAGGCACTGGAACAGGTTGCCCAGAGAGGTTGTGGATGCCCCATCCCTGGAAGCGTTCAAGGCCAGGTCGGGATGAGGCTTTAGGCAACCTGGTCTAGTGGAGGGTGTCCCTGCCCATGGCAGGGGGGCTGGAACTAGATGATCTTTGAGGTCCCTTCCAACCCAAACCATTCTATGATTCTGTGACATTACATGCAAATTTCAGCTAAAAAATGCTGCAGTTGCTTGTAGTACACAATTCATCTAGATGTGAGCTTGGATTAGAAATGGCCATGAGAAACAAGTAAATTATCACAGAAAGCCTTTATTCTTATTTGGCTTTTTTAATTTAAAGAATTAACCCTTGTTCAGTTTTTCTGTTTTACTCATTCTCTTTACATTTTCATTACAAATTGTGAAAGAAGCCATACTACAGATGGCTTGGTAACATCAATGAGTTAGCTCTCTTTTTTCATTGAAAAGTTTCATTTACAGTTTATTTCACAGATTAACCATGAATATTTCTTACCTCTTTGCACAGATTTTCAATATCAGCCCCAGAGAAGAGGTCTGTTAGGACTGCCACGTCTTCTAATGACACATCAGTAGCTAATGGAATTTTTTCTGTGCAGATTTTCAAAATGGAAAGCCTTCCCTGTAAGTTGGTGCATATTATACAAGAAAACAAAAAATCCAAACAAACCAATAATTAAACCCTCTCCGAAGCAGTACCAAATTTGAAATTAGAACTAAGGAAAATCCAGAAGAGTATCAAAACCAAAACTACATGTTTTTGGTGGAAGAGTGAATAAAATGCTATTAATGGAGATAATCTAACCGTAAAAGTATATATTACAGTCTGTTACTCACAGTTACTCATTACTTCATGAGAACACATTATTTTAGACTGAAGAGTCTATATTTGGCCTTGGGTCAACTCTTTTTTTTTTTTTTTTTGGAAGCTCAGAACAAGTAGCTACACTACCCTTGAGAACAGGGCACAAGAATGATTTGAAGCAAGGGCAGACAACTTTTTATAGTACTTCCTAAATTGCAGCTTGATTTTGTAAATAGGGAATTATTCCAGATTTTGTCTATTTTCTATATGCAACAGTATAACTACATACACCAGTTAAAATGTTACTGGTGTTTAAATTACAAATGTAATTATTGCTTTTTACACTTTTTCATTGTACCTTGAGTTTGGCGACTGATCTTCAGTGAATCATCCATCGTTAAATATATTATATGAATATGTCCCTTTGCTCTTTAAGTAAAGTATGCTGGCAATTAATATCTCTCCATTTAAAGCCACGAATGGATTTGTAATACATCACCTTCAGATCCGGAGGTGGAATATAGATCACCTTGTCTAGCCTTCCAGGACGCAATAAAGCATCATCCAACATATCTGGTCTATTTGTTGCGGCAACTACCATGTAATCTTTGTTCAAAGTTTCCTGAAACTCTAGCTGAGTAAGAGACGATATAAACAAATTAGTGCAACATTGTTAAGATAGATATTATCTAACGACTTCAGTTAGCTACTAATAAGAAAAGGGGAAGGGTAAAAAGATGATGTACCTTTACATGTAGTTATTTTCCTGTCAATATTTTATTTTTCTTGAGTTAAAAAAATACTTTGGTGCAGGCCAGATTAGGTGACAAGGAAGAAATATAGTTAGCATCTGCCTTGATGATAGATACACTTTTCTTTGGCCAGACTGTTATGCAACAAAGACCTTTTATATGCAGAAATTCAGTATCCTACAATTCTGAAACTGTTTTCTTCTATCTTCCCCCAGAGAGTATCATAATATTAAGACAGAAATTTAAATACAGAAAAGCTAAATATTAAATGTTATGAACAATTCACTGAAAAATTTAAGTAAGAAGTTGCAGCTGGGTAATAACTGATCATAACTGTACTGGTTTGGTATAAAGCTGTAGGGGAAATGCTTATAAAAAGTAAATTCAGGAAGGAACCTGTATAATAGTAAAACCAGCACAGTTAGTCTGGAAAAAAAAAAAATCACCTTAGTGTCAAGGAAGAGGATTTTTGTGACAGAAGATGAACACCAACTAGTAATGCTCATTAGTCTGTGTGGGTATTTTGTTCAAACAAACGAAGTCTCATTGAGAAACAGTGTATGTAAAAACAGTTAGCAGCCTATATAGGGTATTTTCTAAAAACCAGAAATTACGACAGAGTAGAAGAACATTTTGCATATTTTTAAGCTTGAGGATTTTAAGTTTAAAAAGTGTGAATGCCAACAACAAAAATTTTTGGAACAACTGGACAATATTTATCATTCTTCCTATACAGAAAAGGGACCATAAATACCTTTTTTTCCTCATCACTTTGTTCTTGACATTGACCCTCAAGCTGTAGTTTGCTTACTCTTCTTTCTGTAACTTTCAGCCCAATACCATCCAACTCATTGAGAAGAACAGAAAGAACCCGTTCTGAGACACCATGGCCAGTTTTGCAGTGTGACCGAGATCCCAAGATAGAATCAATCTCATCTAGAAATATTATTGCTGGAGTATTTGCTCTTGCTTGGCGAAAAATCTTTTAAAAAAATATTAAAGTAAAAAGTTAATGCAGACATTCTATCAGGTAAAGGTAAAACCACCTATTAACATACACTTTGTATTTTCCTTACTTAACTTTAAAGATACATTCATAAAGATTCATAAGAGCTGTTCATGCTTATGTTTACTACAGGCAAACTCTGCTTCTTATTTAAATTCTTAAATGAACTGAAAGCAAAAGGATAGAAATACATAAAATCATAGAATCTTAAGGTTGGAAAAAACATCTAAGATCATCAAGTCCAACTGTCAACCCAACACCATCATGTCTACTAAACACCACCATGTCCACTTTCAAAGTGTAACACTGGTATCATTCTCAGTTTATATAAATGTGAATCTGTAAGCCATTTCCATTTAATAATCAGATGAGAGCTTTAACTATCATCTTTTCAATAACTGAATTTAGGCCTAACTAATACTTCACAAAAATCAAGCAAAAATAAACTATACACCTTACACACATTAAAAACTGTACCTGAGACAAAATCTTCTCTGAATCTCCAACATAAGGTGAGAAAAGGTCAGCACCACTCACAGAGAGAAAGGAACAGTGACAACTTGTGGCCACAGCCTTCACCAGTGTGGTTTTGGCACACCCTGATGGCCCATAGAGAAGAATGCCCTTTGGATGGGACAGGCCCATCCTAGCAAATGCCTGAGGAAATTTCATAGGCCACTCAATACTCTGTCAATACATAAAAAAGGGATGAAATTCTTAGTAACAAAACTAGAGTTCATAGGCAATCAGTAAAAATGCTGAGCACATTACTTCCTCTCCTTGATACAAAAATTAATTTGAAATCAGAGAATACTAATTTGCTCTTCCTTCATATAACGCCCCCCTTCTTAAAGTTTCCTCTCCATCTCAAACAGAACAAAAGGCAATCCTTGAGAGATGATGTGCAAGAACCATCTCTGGCTACAAATTCAGGAATGGACAAGTTACCTGGCTACAAGTTAAGTGTTTTTCAGCTACTGAAAAACATGCTTATTATCCCATGACACGCTTGGTGGTGAGGTTTAAAATACAACTTACAATCAGGTAATCTGGAAAAGAATTAATTTCCATGATGCAGCATACGTAATATCTCAGAGGACACGGTTATTAGAAACTGTTTATCTGATTTGTTTTATATGTTACCTGTTTTAACTTTAATTTCACATCTTCAAGACCACCAATTTGCTCCCAAGTGACAGGTGTACACTCTGTTAGCCCAATAGCACTTCGAAAAGAGGATGGCTGAATTTTTTTAAAAGCTTCTTGGAAATCTGCCATGTTAATCACCCTTTCAGTTGAATCCTGAAGAAACCCAGATGAAGCATATTAACAATATTTTTACATAATAACATATAATGCTGCGTTAGTATCCAAAACACTTCACAAAAGACCAAATGCCACTAATAAAGAAGCAAATTCCTGCCCTAACAAGCTTAAGCACTGCAGACACAAAGATGTAACACAAAGTAGAATATATTCCCTTTAATGGCAAATTTTTACACAGGAAAAAACAATTTTAACAGAAATTAATGTTTTAGAGAAAACTACTGTTTTCCCCTAAATTATCGCTCCATTACAGAGTGATCTGCTAAATCAAATAGTACCTAGTTTCAGGGTACTACACACCAAATCCTAGAATCTCCTGAATACAAATAAAAATGTTCTAACATCCATTTTCACCACATACTGGAGAAAGTAAAGGCACTTTATCTCAAATAGGCTATAAAATATCATTATTAAACTACAGATGCAGTAAGAGAACTAAGATGTACTTTACAAAGGTGCTTGGAGTTCTCAAGGCAAATAGACCATCTACTTATTCATTATTTTCATTTGTCCATCTCTTTCTTTCTGGGATACCGGGCTCGAACTATTTTATTATTTTCAGTATTTGTAAGGTATCTGGAGGAGATGGAAGTTCTACAAACACAATGCTTTCTTTTTTGCTACCCCTGAGTGAAGACAGAGGGTTCTAGCATTCTCTGTAAATACTCTGACTCTGGAAATTTTTCAAATATGGCTTTAAATTTCTGCTCAGCTCAAACATAGATAGAAGGAACGTAGACGGAATAGACAGATAGAAGGAAACAGATAGAATGAATATTAAGTAGATAAAAGGAATATTAAGAAATAGATATTATAGATATGGAATTAGAGAATTGCTAAGAAGTTAAATTTCTGTACACTGGGCAGTTGTATACCTTGTGTCTACAACAATGTTATATCCAGCCATACAACCCAAGTGATTATAGTTATTATCATCAGCAGTTATATATTTATGTGTCAACCTAAACTTTAATTTGCAGTTATTATGAAGAAGTATAATTCTAAATCGCTGATAGCTTCAAAAGAGAGCTTTGGTGGACATGATAGTTTAGTTTGCCAAAAACAAAGACTAAAATCTCTGCTTTGTACAATCCTAAAAGGATAAGGATAAAAACTTTTGGCAAAGCTTTTCACCCAGAAAGAAGAAAACAGTCCTTTCAGGTGAGAACTGAAAGGACTATTTAAATGATGTATTTACTTTTATAACACATTTGGTGTTTTTCAGTATTTTGAGTTCTTCAACTTGTTTACTTTTCAAGCAAAGCCATGTATGAAGGGGGAAAGGGTGGTACATATTGTTAATGACATTCTGCTTGACTAATTTGCAACCATACCAAAGAGCTGTGGAACACAGCCTGCATAGCAGCTTCTCTGCAGATTGCTGTAAGGTCAGCTCCAACATACCCAGTTGTCATTTCTGCCAGTTTAACCAAATCAACGTCTGTAGAAACTGGCATACCAGATGTAAGCAACTGCAGGATGGATCTTCTTTGCGTAAGTGTTGGGGTCCCAATAATAACCTAAATAAAATATAACAAGCAAAAGATTTAAGTAGATATTTTGCTATATTCTTCTTATTTTATAGACTTAGGCAAGCAACTTTTGTTTTATACTGCTTATTGAAGATTTATACATACTTGGACTGCAACTAAAGAATTTTATGAGAAACTTATTACCAGCACTATACAAATGACAAATATTTTAAATATCCTTCATTTAGTTACTTTCCAAGTGAACAGTGTTTGTATAAACAGTTGTTCATAAGACACTGTTAGCTAGTGTCCATCAAGTCCTATTTTAAGGTAATTTCAACATAACACTGAAATAATAATTTCCTTGCATCGTAAGGACTGAATTAGATTAATCTGAAAGACAAAAGAAATAATCAGTTAGATAAACATTCACACATTATTAAAAACTTGAATAATTACCGCCATAAAATATATCTCAACAATCTATGAATCCTGGAAAATAATGAAAATTATAATCATGAGAGCATTAAAGAACTTCACTAAAATGGATGACCCAGGAGTGCATAAGCCAGCAAAATAAATACAAGCAAAAGCACTGTGTGTTGCATAACTGCATGTGTTCTTTCTTCTTTTGACCATTAGGCTAGCAGAAGTTTTCCAGAATAGACCTGGCCTCTATTACTGAAATTTTAATAGAATTTTTGACACAACAGTATCCATCTCCTCCAGCAGTGTTACTACTTCTCTGTCAAAATAAACTTTTAAGGAGATGCATAAATCTTCAATCTGGGATTTAAACAGGAAAAATCGAAGTCTGTAATGCTAAGCATCTGCAAGCAAAAGAAAACCCTTGGGAACTGGTCCATGTCTCTATGATAAAGCATAAAGACTCTCCTTGTCCATTTTTGAGTATTTGGAGCTCTCAGTTTCCTGAGTAAAATGTGCTCCCTACCTTACCCAAGTTGCAGCAAACTAAAGAAAGAAACAGGACACGTCTCAAGCCTGCAGAATCCCACTAGGAAACATGACTAGTAGACATTAAAAAAAAAATTTAACTACCCCCTGCTCCACCTAAAAAAGGAAAGAAAAAGAGAATGTATGAATAACAGGGTTTGCTTACCTCTCTGTCAAATCTGCCAGGTCTTCTCAGTGCAGGGTCTAAGGCATCAGGTCTGTTTGTTGCTGCTATAATGACCATCTTACCCTCACTACCTACAGCATCCAGTAGTGTTAGCAACTGAGCAACAATACGATCTTCAGGAGCATTGTTTGAACTTCCTCGCTTTGGGCATAAAGAGTCAACTTCATCAATAAAAAGAATGGTTGGGCCTTCATGTGACATTTCTCTGCCTTTTTCAAAGACTCTTCGCAAATTCTCTTCACTTTCTCCTGGTCTTGAACCATAGAGGGCCGGGCCACTGATGCAAAACACATATGCACCCACTTCTTTTGCCACTGCTTTTACCATAAGAGTTTTTCCTACACCTGGGGGCCCTATTAAAAGCACTCCATTAGGGACAGAAAGCCCTAGCTTCTTAAAAGTTTTTGGAAAGCGGAAAGGCAGATCAATCATTTCTTTCAAAGACTTTCCCACATCATCTAGTCCCGCAACTGAAGTTTTTGCAGTGTCTTCTGATAAATGTCTGTACCATTCAAAAGTGACCACTTCTTTAATTTTTATGCTTGTTTGGGGGGTTATCAGTCCAGCTTCATCCATCAAAGAGTCTACAGACAGTATTTCAACGTGCACCACGGGATTTTCGAGACTTAGGGCAACAGTAACAACATAATGAAGTGAAACATAAACATTTCTTAGCAATTCTCTGATTGTCTCCTGCAGCATTGCTCTGGGAGTCGACTTTTTCAGTACGGAGCTCTTAAGGACCACTTTCACAGTCACCTTTTTTAACTGGCGATACGCCAGAAGCTTCAGCTGGCCGACATTCAGTGTGAGGCCCTTCAGGTCCCTTGCAGTTACACCTGCGGTTTTGCAGGTCAGATCAACCTGCAGGTACCCGTCCGCCAAATCGTGCCTGGGCCACGCCGTGCACAAACAGCAGCCGGTAGGCAGAGAGATCTTTAGCGGGGCGCCGATTCTGGCTCCCAGGAAGGAGAGGGTGGCAGGTCCCATCCTGCACCTCTGGGTGCCTTCATCTCCCGGATCCAGGAGGAGCAGCTTTAAGGCTGCCGTCTCCATCGCGGACTTGCGCGGCGCTCCCTCCGCGAGAAAGGGCAACAGCCCTCCTCCTCTGCGCGGCCCCGTCCAGCTCTCTACTCACCCCGCCTCGCCTCGCCCTCCCGCTCCGCCAGCGCCAGGCCTGCCAGACTAACTGCGGCCGCCCGCCGCTCCCACGCCGCAGCCAGCCGGCCGGGCCCGCGTGACTCCCGCGCAACAGCCTCCCCACGCTGACAGGCAACCACAGCACCTCCCGCGCATGCGCCACAGCGGAGCACGCGCACTGGGAGGGAACGCTGCATTCCCTCGCGCGCCCGCCTCAGCCGTTCCTGAGGGCGTTCCTGTCAGAGGGGCTGTCAGACCGCTCTATCCTGAGGTGATTGCTGCCTCCTAGTGATGGGCTGCCGATCTGCGAGCTCTGTCTCGACTTCTTATACCCTCTTTCCACAGACGAAATGCATTGATCCTCATTGCCACTCGGCTTGTGCTCCATAGAGCTGGTCTTGGGCTCGCTCGCCTCCCTCGTTTCGTCTCCTCAGCGACTCCTGCTTGTCGGGTTGGCGCTTCTTAAAGATGTTCCCAAAAGTTGGGCTTCCTCTTTCCTGTGTCTCCTGTTAGTGCTTCCCTTGACTCAGGGCAGCACCTTTTTCACCAGCTGTTGGGGTTGAGTCAACTGTAGGTGCTGGTTGAGAAAAACTAGTGGGAAACCGTGCAACTGACTTGAGAATCTGCTGATCCAAGTAATTAGGAGACAGATATTTATTCAACAATTGGTAAAACTGCAATAGTATGTTGCTCTGAGAAACGCTCAGTCAGCGTTTAAGAAAAATTAATTGTATAATTTTTTTGTTCACCACTTTCTTAAATTGTTTCAGGAATTGTGCAATACTTTTATAAAAACCTTGCAGGAGATCTGTCGGCATTGTGGGATACAAGATAAAATCACAATCTATAAAATTTAGTATGTGCATGATTCTATTCTTAAAAGCAGCTTCATTGTAAGTAAAGTTACACATGTACTGAATACATACAGGCTTCATTTGAGACCACATATGTGCAAGAATTAGGATCTCAAATACATAACACTGGTCAGACATATTTATGTTCACAGAAAACGTAGAGAGGGTGGTTTATAGCGTGACGGTGAACTGTCCAGCATGTATTTTGAAGGCCTCTGGAGGGGAAGCATAAGGAAATCTTTTTGATGTGTCCTACTTAATCACATTCCTTATTGAACTGGGTTGTACACAAAATAATTTAGTAAGCCATATGAACAAAACCAGGCAGTGTTAACAGAGCAAGTTCAGCTAATTTTAAATGCTGAGTAGGAACTCAGAAGAAAGATGTAGGGCTGAGCAGTGTGAAGACCAGCAAGCCTTCTCTTTATGCCTAATTATGTGCAAAAGGGCTTATGTTCTATTTCTTTTCAATTCATGACCAAATTTTCTCCTTCAAATTTTTATTTTCTGTTCCTTTTCTTCTGAATATCTACTTAATATTTCTTTTCATAGCATGCTTTTGTACTGCACATGTATGCAAATGCTTATATGGAATATGCAGACTTATTAGGTATTTAGTGTGGGACAAACTACTGTCTGTCTAGAGAATGTACAGACAAAAGATTATAAGGAGCTTTCATTCCAAGAAAGAGAATGTATTTTCAAGCCAATGTCTTATAAACACATTCTCTTGTTTTCTTTCTTTCCCTCAAAGGTTCTTATAAACACAACTGCCTTCCAGTACATACTTAATTAAACAAAAAACATGCTCCGTTTAAAATGGCAGATTTGTGTTTCAGAGTTCCAAACTGTAAGTGGTAGACCCTCTGCTTGGTTTTAAAAAGTTGTGTTTAGGAAAGAAAAATATGGAGAAGTGCGTATTTGAAATGAGCTCTGTGGTTTATATTTATATATAGTTATTCTTTGTAACAGACTTATTGTAACATCTGGGAAATCTGACTTCTTATGAGAAGGAAAACACCTGCAAATCTAATCTTGAGTGACAAAGAATTCCAAATAATAGTTGTTAGAATTATTGATTTGAGCTTCTGTTGGCTTTAGTGATGACAATTTCAGGTCTTCTTGCTGATTTTTTTAATGACAAATGCATTTGCTTTGCAGTAATCCAGATATTTTTCCAATTAAAATTTTACTTTGATACAGATTTGCATAAATATAATTGGATAAGTAGCACAGCAACAGTCTCTTTTCCTTCCTGCCTTCTGTTTGTCATAGTTCCATGATCAGTTTAGGCAGTAAAAGAGGGCGTTCCACCCTTTATCAGCTTCATTATATAATTCCTATTCCTGTCCTTCCTTTTAATAAAAAAAGTGTCAGTATGGCAAATACGAAGAGCTTGTTTGGTGTAGTATTATTTTTTTTTTCTTGGTGAGTTAATTAACTGGCAGTAAATCTTGATGTGCCATGCAAATGCTTGTGTCAGTGCAAAGAATGGCTTGAAATGGGCATCTGGAAGAGGAAGGAGGGCTATGACCTCTTTTGGTGGCAGTTCCAACTTTTGTAATCACATTGATTGTGGAAATGCAGGTGATAGTTTGGGGGAAAAACAAGACAAAGGCATGAGCCTGCTTGGCAGATATCTACCAGTAATAATTTTCAAAATATGAATTAAATACTTCTTGTTTCACAAAAATGTGAAATGGGAATGAAGTACTAATTCATTAAACACAGTAGTCTTACATAAGAATAGTTAATTTCACAGTGTTGATGTACACTGCTAATATTTTTTGTTTTATTCTAATTATCTATAAATTAGTTTGTTACTAAGTATAAAACATACATATAACAATAACACACTTGGTGTCCAACATGAAACCTATGATATTGTTGCTTGATGTGCACATCTCAGTCAGTGAATTTTAACTTCAACTTCAATTTTTAACTGTAGTATATTGTTGTAATAGTATATATTTTACTTTAAGACATTGATAGTTCAGTGCTTTTTAGTATAAGGTAGTGGACCCCAAAAAACCACTAACATGACCTTTTGAAAGTGCTCAGGATTGGCTTTTTTTGAGCAAATTGTGGGATCAAGACCTTATTTATATATTTTAGTGGAAAACATTGCTGAGTGACATTTCTGTGCTTTGGAATGCATACCTTTTAATAGCCATGCTCTTGAACCATTTACAGACCCCAAAATTAGCAGTGACAAAATGGCAAAAAGGTATTTCACCAAGAATCTAGTTTAAACTGTCAAAATAATATAAATAATGTTTTAAATAATTTTCTTACCATTCACTAGATGGCAGTTGATCATCAAGAATTGCTGATTTCTCCTTTCAGATCTGATAATTTGAAGGGAGTAGTCGTCAGTTTTTGGAGAAATCAGATATTATCCAGCATTGTCTTCACTCCATTTCTAATATGAAACTGAAAAACCAGCACAGTGAGTGTTCAGATAATTCTCAGCTTCATTACTGTTTCAGCTTTTTTATGTTGGGTTTGTTGCTGTTTATTTCCAGGGAAGAATGTTCTTTTATTCTTTGCTTTCATATTTAGTGGGCCAGGTTAACTTATTTTTAAGGAGAATGTACAATACTGTAAATATTCTAAAAAGAAAGAATATTTCTGTTTTTCTTTTGTATATATGTATTGGTTGTTGGTAGAATAAAATAATGTTTGAAATTCCCAATTATAACTCACAAAATAAAAATAACTGTGTCTTGGTATAATAATTCCCTGCATACAAAGTAAAGAAGATATTAAGCTGATGATATTTTTTGTAAGTTTGACTATATCTAGTATCAGAACTGAATTTTTTATTTAAAATTGTCAAATTAATAGTCTTTAACATTGTCTTTTTAATTGTAAATACGCTGTGATTGTCTATTAATCAAATAAAGATATCTCAAAGTGAGTAGATGGTATACATATACTTTAGGGCAGGATTTAATATTTGTGGAGGTTCTGTGACTAAGTATAAATGCTGTATTAAGCTTATCTAGATACTGTACATTTCAAACACCAAGTTCTGTTATAACAAAACTTCATAGATAAATTGTGAAGACATGCTTAGAAAAGGAGTGGAAAGAGCTTTTGTATGACTGCATGTCTTTATGGCAGGGCCACCCTCAATGTGTTTATCTAATTTGCTAGTGAACATCCAGTCTTGTATCTTTATACAGAAAAAGTTCCCACTGTAGTTAGTAGGAATTTTGGATGTGCAAGGCGTGTGAGGTTAGGCTCTGCATTTCTCAAAGAAGAGCGTGGAAAATCTCTGCCTGCTGCCAGAAAGCGATGGTGAAGTTACTGCACCTTAGATAACATTCATGCTGCATCTCTGCTGGAAGTTATTGTCGTCACTGCAGATGCATCAGAAAAAAATGTGCCTGTGCCTGAAGTCTTCCAATGGAAACTCAGTTGTCTTAGCTTAAGTTGCTAAGAAAATTTTTTTATGCTAAGATGCTACATTTTCTTGGGAGTGGCTTGAGGCCCAACTGCACATTGCATTTTCTTGACATTTCTTTGGGATGGTAACCTTTCCAAGAGGGGAAAAATGGACAGCAGCAGATAATTTAACAAGACATATTTTTCAATTTGTCAATATTTGTCTTTAGCACCTTTTGGTTACTGCTTAGGGATGCTTGGTTATCTGTTTCAGCATAATATATAATCCAGTGGTTCACTAGATCTTATTTAGGATGTGGAATAGTGAGATCCTTATGTAGTATTCAATATAGGAATGAGAGCAAACTGTGAAAAATTACAGAAGAACCATGCAAGACTGAGGGACATAGCAGTAAAATGGCAGATAAAATTCAATATACATAAATGTGAACTGCTGCACAAAGGGAAGAGTGATCAAAGGAGAGGGTCACTTTTATAGCGTCAGGATAGATGATTCCATGAAAATGTCAGCTCAGTGCTTGATGTGCAAAATGCAAATCAAATGTTAGCATTAACTACAAAAGAACAGAGAACAAAACAAAAACCATCTCAGTCCCACTGTTTAAGTTCGTGGTTCACCTGTACATTAGGTATTGTGTGTACTTCTGATCTCCTTTCCTCAGAAATCTGTATTAGAACTGGGAAAGGTTCAGAAAAGGCAACAAGAACGATCAAAGGTATGGAATGGCTCCAGTGCAAGGAATGACTAAAAGTGGGCTGTGTCTCAACACAGAAAGAAAACTTTGAGGTGGCTATGGAAGAGATTTGCAAAACTGTAATTTGGATAAGAAATACCTGTTTTAAGGGTCTCTTCCAATGCCAGAACAACTGATGCTACTCAGACCTGTGTTGAGAACAAAGAAAAAGAGGTAATGCATTGCACAGCGGGTAGTAGATCTGTAGAACTTCACTGAATGATGCTGTGGATGCAAAATGGTATGTAGGTGCAAGGGGAGACTGGACGAGTACTCAGAAAAGAATGCTGTTCATGAGAGTTCTCAGGATTGAAGACAGCTGCGTGAGAAGAGAGCTCATGGAGGATTGCTGAAGAGCCACACTCCCATTGGTGTCAGAAACTTCTGCAAGCTGAAATCATTGGAGTCTGGGAGTGTATGAGAGAGGAGGTGTCATGCATGCTTATTCTAACCATGTATTTCTGACCACTGTTCTCAGTTTTTTCTTTTTAAAGACACAATCTTAAAGCATCACATTTTTTTTCTTAAATTATGCAAAGCATTCTATAAAAATAATTGGTTTCAGGCATATAAAATATTAGGTACATATTCTGTATTCACATTTTCTGTCATAGAAAATCCCACATAGCAGTTACACAGATTAGTATATAGTTTATATAGAATTGTTTTGAAGCTTTCTAGGGATTTTCCCAAATGCTTTCAAGGAATTCCCACTGTGGTTTCTAGGAATTTCCCCTTGTGCTTTTAAAGAATTTTCAAGAATTCTCCTTAAGTTTAATAGGAATTTTCCTGGTGCTTTCTGGAAGTTTTCCTTCCTTGCTTTGTAGAGATTTTTGCCAATGCTGTCTAGGAATATTCTATTTTCTCTTCTGCCTTCTAGGAATTTCCTGAGTGTATCCTAGGAATTTTCCTGGTGACCCAGCATGTTGCCCATTCTTTCTAGGAATTTTCCAAGTGCATCCAGGAATCCCCTCTGTGCTTTCTAGAAAGTCTTTCTAGAAGAAGAATTTCTAGGAATTCTCTCTGTGCTTTGTAGAAATATTCCTACATTCCAGGAATCTACCTAGAACAATCTAAGGATTCTCCCCAAGCCTCAAGGAATCTTTGTCATGCCTGCTTTGAAGAGCTGGTTGAGCAGGAACAAAACTTGAAGTACTTGGGTATGAAGATAGTTGTTCAGTAGATCTGTTTTCCTACCCAGAACTTGAAAAGTGTTTAACATTTTTTTTAGACTTCTCTTCCTCCGTGCAACAGTTATGTATTGTACTTTTTTCTCTCTCTTCTTTCCTCTGGTTCAGACAGGTAGATTTTCTTTTTTTTCAGGTTTTGTGATAGGTTATATTGCTTTCTTCAGAACAACTATATCGCTGCTTCGCATATTCACAGAGTATTCATGTCAGACTCTCATTTAGACTGATTTTTAGAGCAGGACTGTATATATCATTTAGTCTTAAGTTGAAAACTTCAGATAAGATCGTATAATTTACAATTTTTATGGATAGGAGATCAGTAAAAGACATCGATCTGCAAACAAATATTTGTAATACAGTGATAGCACAAAGACTAAGTACTGAATCAGAACATCATTAATTAAGAATGACTTGTATGTGAAACACCTGTATTAACCTAGCTAGCATTACCTGCACTCAGGTTGTCATTTTTTCAGGTACCTGCTTTGCTTAATCTACTAGTCAGTATACCTTTGGCTCCTGATAATTGGGTTTTTTTATATTTAGGTTCAATGCTGTAAGGAAAACAATCTTTTGTCCTTATTTGAAATATTTTTATGAAATTTGAAATCCATTTTCTTTGCAGACAGTAGAGTTACGTAAATGCATTAGCAATGAATCCAGTTGTATTAGCATGGGAAACAATCTGCTTTTAGGAAGGGAAGATCAGTGGTTAATTATATTAGAAAGACTTTGGTGGGTTTGTTTTTGTTTCCTTTTGTATCCTTTGGTTTTGTTCCTAAAACCTGTTGGGGCTCAGAGTGTCCTGACAGGCCTAAATTACCCTGACCAGTCTCACCTGGGGCATCCATCCACACCTCTACCCATGAGCCCAGGCGCTCTATTTAAGCTGAGGCCTGGGCCTTTACTTTGTGATGGCTTGAGTTATGTTGTAGGGTGTGCCTGTTTTCAGAGTTAGTTATGGTATAGCTATGAACCTTGGTCTCTGAGACTGGCTTCTTGGCTTGCCTGTAGACCTGACCTGTTGCCACAGGTCAGTCTGATGGCCTGGACTCCTGGCTGTTGATCCTGGGCCTATGTTGGTTGGGTACTGTGGGCTTGGGCTTGTGGGGCTGTGCCTTGCTAACTTTGTTATTAAGCTTGGCTTCTGGTTTCCTATGCCTTACAGAGCTGCTGGTCCTTGTTGTTCTCTGGCAAGATCTTTTTCACAGTGTTAGTGATGCATGAATGGTATGTAGTAATGTGTATGTTGGAATTATTCTTTAAGAGTATTGATCTTCTTGTTTTGGAACTTAGTTACTGGCAAGGTTTTATATCTTGCTTGTTATCCAAGTTCTCAATATGCTGCTGTCAGTTGGTATGAGTGTCTGCAACTATATTAGAGCTTCTGAGTAGATACTCTATGCTATCACCACTTGTTATTTATTGTTGTAGTCTCCTGTTTGTATACCTGTATTCAAGCTCTTAAGAATTTCTTGTATTTGTGCATATTATCAAAGCTAGATGATAAATGACTTTTCTACTGTCTTTAGATAGCTAAATTATATAAGTTATGGTAATCTACAAAGCTGTATGCTGGTCTCTGTTTTTGTGTGTGTACTCTGACTTGCTTGATATAAAACTGTGTGGTGCTGACTAAATACTACTTAAACAATTTGAGACAAAGAATCACATGTACTTCTAGACTAGGATCCTGGAAACAGTATACTTGAGTGTTCTGGATGCTTTGTACTGTAGGTGTTTAATAATAATTGTACATTGCAATGCTGATTTCTCACTCACTAGTCTCATGTTTGCTGCTTATCATTGCTGACCTTGGGACAGCTGTTTTGTCTTTTAACTTATTCATTTAATATGAAGTATTTTTCCAAATTTTAAGTTGATTCTTTAAGTTTGTCTTATATTTTTTTATCAGATGCTGATAGTTTCAGAAGTAGAAGTGTAAATTAGAAGGTCTTTATCGGAGGATGATCCTCTTAAAGAATAACAATGAGCAGCATTCCTTTAAAACTGGCTGAAAATCTGAAGCAAAGGACACGTGTAGCAATATTAACCATTAATAATGAGACTAAACAAAGCTTAAAGAAAACCTAAATGCCACTACAAATTACTGTAATTCTATCTTTTGTCAAAAGATACTTGTACAAAGACCTGTGATGCACAAGTAGTTATTAAAAATATATAATTAAAAACTGTTCAGCAAAGAAAAACACAATTGTATGGGGGAAATGGTTGACACAATATATAAAGAATATGAGAGAAATAATCTAATATAACTATGAATATTAGTCATACTTCATCTGGATTGCTAAAGGCTGGTCCCTGTAACTATTCTTTATCATCTTCCCCTTTTTGTTCTCTTTGCTTTTACATAAATAGCTTGTGAAGCTTCTCATGTTTCACTCCCATAAGGAGCAGAGATGGGAACTATAAGTTATCTTTGTTATTTTCTTTCACTATCTGAAGAAGTAGTTAATTAGTAAGCAAAGTTTCATGAGATGAGCTTAACAGCTTTCCATTGCTGAAGAAGAGGCAGTTCTGTTCCCACCGAGTTCTCCCACTGCTTCCTTTGGTCAGCCTTAATACTTGCCTAACTCCTTCATCACTTGATTCAACATGCTAAACTGACAGTGAGCTTTTCTTTAACTTTTTTGCATGCGTGGTGTTGATGAATAATTGGCTCACTAAAGAACAAGGTCAGTGCATGATGGGAAAGCTAGGAGGTGAGAAAAGCATGATTGCTCCTTTTGTTTGCAGTGAGCTGTTGGATTGGCTTCACCTACTCACTGAACAGTACATGAAAGTTTTTTTTTTCCATTCCTTCTAATAGCTCAATATTTAGAGTGAAGGAAAGCAAGTGGAACTGACTGAAGCGTGATGAGTGGGTGAATAACAGCTCCATTTTCTGGCAACTTGCGAAGTTTAAAAGGAACACCTATAAGAAAGTTGACTTTTTAATGAGAATATTAAATTCAAAATTGCAGCTCAGAAAGATAAGCATGAATCTTGTGCTCCTCTATTCATGATGTTTATTGCCCAATATTCTGTTTGTGTGTCTGTTTCCCTTTTCTCTTGTTCTAAAACTGTCCTAGAAAGCGTTTTGTGAAAACTGGTAGTTTTCACAGAATAATTTCAATTCAGTAAATGTATTTTTGGAGCAATGTCTGATGAGGTCTATAGATGGTTTATGTAGAAGAACCCTGTTGATCTGGAGTTTTATTTTGGATGCTTGTCTAATTGGTGAATGCATTTATTGAAACTGTACTATTAATAGTGATTCTTGTTACCACATTTTCATTGCATACTTGGCAGATTCTCCAATACTACTTACGTATTAGTAGTGCATGTCAAAGAAGCAGCTTTGGACAGCAAGGGGGTGGTAGTTTTTACTTAAAAGTAATTGGTTTAATTATCTAATTGAATGGAATGCAGAATATTTTATTCCATTTTTAAAATAAGGGATCAAGCACACTCTAAACACCACTTGTGATTAAAGATTGTTACTATTTTTTGAGATGCACTGAAACTTGTGTGACTTCCCTAATGTACAGTGTCCTTACAAAACATGTTAGTACTGCCATAACAATCCTTTAGTGTTTTATTTATGCTTTTATACGAATGTTTAGGAAAAGTACAAAAAACAAAGCATTAATATAATCATTTTTCTCTTGGAAGGGTGTGTTATTGTATGGACTTAAGGGCCATAATCAGAAGTGGCATCTAGATTATAATTTTGATTAAACCCTGGGTGGATCTATTATAAATTAGCCAATTCTTTTTGAACTGCTGCTTTATACTTTCAGCTTCTACAAGTTCTGGAACTTGGGTAAGTTCTGTGCTTGTGTGTGTAACTGGGTGGGTTTTTTACTTTTTGAATTTCACTGCATGTCAAGTTCTACAAAATAGTTTCTGCTACTCTTTTAAAGTTATCTGTTGCCAAATAATTAATTTCTAATAAATTTTAGCAAGGATAAAACATCAATTTACTAGTATTAAAATGATGATTGTGTGTCCAGACACTATAGGTCAGTTTAATTTATAGTCTCTAATGTCTGAAGTGCTTTTAAGAATATATTTCATTGTCTGAAATTCTGAAACAGAAGAATGGTGCTATATTCCCTTACTTAGTAAATTTTCCAAGGTCTTTGTTTTTCACTTATGCAGGTTGCCAGGATCTGCTTCTGTGAAAACTAGCTTGATGTAATAATGCCTTGTAGAGAAGAAATTTTTAGATAAGTCCTTTCCCATGAGCAATTTCTATGTAGAGTGAACAAATACTGTGTCTCCAGTTTCAATTACTGGATGGTAAGCAGTTAATCTTATTGCTGGTATAATTTGCATTAAACATGGATAAGCTGGTTTCTTTTATAAAACAATATGCTGGCTGAAAATGCTAATGTAGATTCTGTTTGGTTTCACAGAAATGTACTAGTGGAGAAAATACTTACTCTGTCATTGCCTGGAAATTCAGTTATAAATTACTTCCCTTGTTCTTGTTTTGGTGGTTCATACAGGAACATATTAAAACATCTGTTAGAATGGTTCTAAACTGAATAAGATTAAACACAACTTTCTTCATATGCTTTCTACTTTTTCCTTGTAAAAGGAGGACAAGATTTCTAGGAGAGGCAATACTATGATTTAATTTTATAAATGTTTATTTTTGTGTTAAGTATACTTGGTCACAAGCATAATTGGTTAAAGGTAGCTATGCTAATTCAGAGCTTGCAGTAGCCTATTATTGAAAGAAATGAAGATGAGACTTTATTAAGCTGGCATTGCTGCTGTGTATACTTATCATTGAAATAAGGACCCAGTTGCTCACTGCAGGAAGAGAATTGTGTGCTGTTTAGAAAGAAATACAAACAAAAAACCCTCAAGCAGTCTGATTGTGGGACGTATACAAGCACCTTCAACTTCCTGGGACAACTGAAGTCTTGGCATTACCTAAGAAATGCTGATTATGTTGGAAAATGTGACTTCAACTTAATACCAGTAATTTGATACAGATATACCACATGCAGTGGTAAATCTTGAATTCTGTTAGTTTAAACTATTGTGTTCTGGATGGAATACAATGAATTTGTTTTTTCTGCTATACCAATTGTCTTCCAGGCATCAAATACACTACAGTAATAATAGAAGTCATATGTGTTCCTTAAGAGGAACAAATGACAGTCAAAGTAGAAAAGGGACCAAGACAGCAAAGAAAGGTCAGGAATCTTGGAATAAGTTCCATGGGGGTAGTATGAAGTAGGAAAGACAGTATGAGGGGGAAAGCAGGAGTTCTTTGAACAAAAATTTGTAATTTATCTGTCCTTAGTGATGAATGTATTATTTATGGGAGTGTGAATGATTCTACAGATATCAGGCTGTTATAAATCAGAATAGCTGTGTATGTTTTATCCACACTTATGCACATTTCCTGTGCTTCAGCTGAAGAGAAATTTTTGAAACTCTTTGGAGAGACAGTCAGTCCAACTGCTGGTAGGAGCAATTGTCTTTGAATAATACAATAGTTTTACCCTCTGCCTTTGGGAGGAGTCTTATGCCTTCAGCATTCCTCTTTCCTAAAACAAAGATCTTGGAACATAGTCATGCCCAAATATCAACATTTTTCCCTTGTCATCATCCCTTAAAATTAGATTAATTATTCTAGGCTTTTATGAATTTTCACTTCTGTGTCTGCATGTTTGCCCTCCTGTTTTCAAGCTGTGTTATTTTCACTTACTGTGTTTTAAAATTTTTAATGCTTCTGGAATAAGTCACCATTTCTACTTCTCACCCCAACCTTTGATTACTGATCTTACTGATGTAAGTATCTTATGACTTACAGAGGAAGTGGGAATGATTTCAACACTGTCAGAAGTTCCATTCCTCAGAAAATATTACAATGCAAAATATTTCGGAGAATGAGATATTCTTTTAAAACATACTGACTTTTAAATGCTGGCAGTTAAGTAATGTCATCCAAGTGCTGTAATGAACTGTAGCAAGAATTTTCAGTGGCTGATTTCCTTAGCTTATGCTTGGTCTGACTATGGGAGTTGTTGGGAGATCTGTATTCTTTTGAACAAGATGAGGTTGAAGACTCACACAGAAATAATGACTAAGTCATATTTCCAAATATCTGGGTGTGATGTGAAGTTCAGTAGACTAGGTCTGAATGGAAAGTGGTTAAAGTACTGCTTATGCTGCTCCATCTTTACTGTCTTTGTTTCCATTTGTTCTTTTAGCACTTGTATCCAGCTGTGTAAGTGGATGGATATGTGCTGAAGTTCTCCTTGACAAGAAGTACTTGTTTTTTCACTTTAAAGTCAGATACCAAGTAGCAATAATTTGAATCTTTGCCATTTACTTTTCTTACTGAAATTGGTATAATCGGTGCTGACTATGTGTCCTTAGTGTTTCACGTGGACATTATTGCTGTTCCATCACAAAATATACTTGCTGTAAAAGCTTTTAAAGCATGAATTTTGGTAGATGCTGAAATAATCAGTCTGACTTAATTCAACTATTGTGAGCTATATGAAGTGGTTCATTAGAATGATTCCCAGGTAATCACTGTTGGAGATGCACAGATACATTGCTGTCCAAATACCAGAAATGGTTTCAAGTCTAAGATCCTGAAGGTGGGGTTATTTAGTTTGATATATTATCTCTGTAGTCTTGACATGATCCAAAATGAGATAATTTGAAGAATTCAGTGTCAGATCTCGAGATGTCCAAAGCTAGGATTTGAATGCTCTTATGAAGTCATAACATCATTGTCATGTCTAATAGAATTCCTCCTACTGAAAAATAAACCAACATTCTCAATAGTTATAAACTTTTATCGTTTTTCTTTTAAAAATTCTTTGTGTGGGCTCCAAGGGACTGAATCTCTGGCTGAGATATTATCTACAAAACAAGTTAAACTGAAAATTGAAAATCATGGTTTACAACTTTCCTATTGTTTAATGTATTGCTCTGGGGACATGATGTAGCATGTTCAAACAGTTATAGAATTGCTTTGGTTGATATTTCAGAAAATATTGTTTCATTAAATGTTATGTTATTGTTTTGTGTGCTGTTTGAACAGGGCACTGTGGGGGGGGGGAATGCTGAACCAGGTATACTGTATACTGCACTTCTAAAAATTTATTTAAATGGTTAGTCTGCTAATGAAAATCAGTCATGTTTGGTTTTGCAGTCTGTGTACTACACTTGTCTTGAATGTTCTTCTGTTGTTGTGAAAGCATCTGTTGCTTGCTTTAACTTCTTGTGCAATGAATAATTGCATTGAACTGGAAGGTCAGAAGCATAAGAATACTTTTTCAAATTCATGAGACATGAATGCATACTATAGCTGTCATTGGCAGTGAAAATAATATGTACTACTTGTGCTTTGCTTAGCACCCTGATGAAAACAAAGCAGAGGAAAGAAGGGGAACTGATTTTTGTGTTTCAACCTATCCAGTTAACAACATGAGCTTAGGGGTAGTTTATATCACCCAAATTGCTGTTGCAACTTGAAAAGCATCATGAACATCAGTAGCCTGAAGGAGATGTTATATTTCCAGAATCTCTCCCAAAGGAGGTTTCTGTCAAGTAGAGTTTCAATCATAATTGAAAATGATGATTAAAGTTTGAAAGATTGAAGTGCATAATTAAAAAGTAATAAAGCCACTTGTCAAATAGAATCTTGCTAATGGTAAACAACTGTTTGTTATCGTGCTGGGCTATGGTCTCTGAAGCAACATCAATGGAATAATTAACCTACTGAGGGTTGGTGGAGCTGCATTCAGTCACAGCAGATCTGATTATGACTTCAAATGTCCTTATAGTATTTAATGGTTAGTAGAGTATGAATATGTTTCTAGAATGCAATTGGTTACAACTTAGTTCTTTATTTCATGAAGGTGTAGCATTAAAAGTAGAACTATTATAACTATTAATGCATAAGAACTTTTTATCTTGCTATCCATTTCTGATCTCTTGAATAAGACAGGTTCTTTACTTAAAAAATTCTTGGAAGTCTGTCTTTCAAAGAAAGAAAATATACAACATCTAAATTCATCTCAAAGGAAACTAACTTTTTTCCCCTCAGGGAATTCTACAAAATCAGAGCTGCTGAGATTATAATCTACAAATTAAACTTAGTTTTCATATGAACCAGTTTTTAGGGTCCAGAGTGGTAATCTGATGAACCAAGTTGCTATAATCACATGTGGCTGAGTACACTGTTAATAAAGTAACTTTTAGTGAAAATGTCAAGAAAGAATCCTTAAAGAATATTAGTTCATGTAACTCCTGACTAAGGAGTTACACTTGTGAGACATAAGTGATGGTTCTGTCCCATAGATTGAAAAGACTGAAAGTGACTATTGATTGAATAGATCTGAAGACAAATTCTTTCTGAAGATTAATTATTTTAGTCTGAATGTTCTAAGTAGATCTGGTTCTTGAACAAATGTTTTCATAAAACTGAAGATTCTGTTTTTATTTTTCCAATCTTTTATGAAATGACAGATCTCTGTAGAAACTCTTTAGGACACATACACTGCATGTCTTAATGCTTTGTTTTTTCGGTATTTTGGCTTTACTTTGTCAGCCTTTCAAAGCTGTTAAAGGCAGTGCTAATCTTGCTATGATCTTCATTTTTACTTAAAACTAGGAATCACTCTACCATGCCCCTTCCAAGTTCTAAATTCACTTCATTGAACTCCAAAGCTGGATAAGCCATAGTCACTCCTTACAAGTTTAAAATAAGAGGCCGATTAATAGCTTGCATGTAGATTTGAATCAGCCATTGGCTATATTACCTTACAATATCAAGCAAGAGGCTGAGAGTTAAGGTCCAAATCTGCAGAATTCTACTTGCTCCATGGCTTACAAACAACTCTTTTACAGTAGAAGCAGATGCTCAGTAGGGAATTGGTTATCTCCCAGAGAAAATTTGAATTAATTTGAAAAATCCTACCAACTTTAGTGGGAGTTGGAGAGCATCCTGGCAGCCAATCTAGGAAAAAATGCCTACTTTGCACAGAACAGAATATAACCATTCAAAGCGTATTTGCATGAAGCTTGTGGAGACCTGCAGTGGAATTGCCTGTGGAAAAATTACTATATGCATTTGTTTCTCAAATTAATGTCTGCTGATAAAATTATTTTTCACTTTAAGAATGCATTTTAAACTATTTACCCTGCTAAAGGCTCTGTTCTAGACTTTGAGATGTGAAAGGTCTAGTTAAAATATTTCTAGCTTGTGAAGTCACTAGTAGTCATGATTTTACTTTTGAATTCCTATAAATGTGTTGTCCTCCTGTGCTGGTTTTGGCTGGGATAGTTAATTTTCTTCACAGTGGCTAGTATGGGTCTATCTTGGATTTGTGCTGAAAACAGTGTTGGTAACACAGGGATGTTTTAGCTGTTGCTGAGCAGTGCTTACACAGAGTCAAGGCCTTTCCTGCTTCTCACCACCCCACCAGTGAGAAGGCTGGGGGTGCACAAGGAGTTGGGAGGGGACACAGCTGGGACAGCTGACCCCGACTGATCAAAGGGATATTCCATACTATACAATGTCATGCTCAGCATATAAAGCTGGGGAAAGGAGGGGGGGACACACATGTTCAGACTGATGGTGTTTGTCTTCCCAAGTAACTGTTATGTGTGATGGAGCCCTGCTTTCCTGGAGATGGCTGAACGCTTGTCTGCTGATGGGAAATGGGGAATGAATTCCTTGTTTTGCTTTGCTTATGTGCACAGCTTTTGCTTTACCTAAACTGTCTTTATTTCAACCCACAAGTTTTCTCACTCTTACTCTTCTCATTCTCTCCCCTATCCTGCTGGGGGGGAGTGAGCAAGTGGCTGTGTGGAGCTTAGTTGCCAATTGTGGTTAAACCATAATACCTTCATTTGTTGGTTTAATTTTTTTCATCTGAAATATTGCCTTTGTTTTTACAAAAGGAGGAGGAAATAATCTTGAAAAGAGAGAAAACAAGGAGATTTAAGTGGTTAAAATATTTTCATATACTTGTTCTTAGAGGAGTGGAGGACCTGCTCCATTAATCATGTGATATCTATCTATTAGAATGACATTGTGTGGAAGAGAGGGAGTAAATAGCTAGCTGGTACAAATCTATTGCAAGAGTGCCTACCTAGAGTATATGCTTATGTTTTTACTGCATCCCAGGTTTGGTACAGAGTGAGTGGATACATAGTGTCCCAGTTTCAGATTCCCCTGTATCTACTAATGATTGAAAAATAGACCTCTACTAAATAAAATTTCAGAGTAATTTAGATATATTTTTGCTGCTTTGTATTATGCATTACACTTTCAGAGGCTAATTTAAAACAGATCTTTACTAGCGTCATTTTCTATAAAAAATGAATTTACAATGGAGATTAGAAAGTGGTACTTAAAAAGTGCCAGCTATAGTTGACTTCTGGAAATGTCTCCAAAATGGGACTACTCTGAAGTTTTAAAAGTCACAGTATATTTGACCCATATTCTGACTTTCAGCAGCTCTTTGGATAAGTTGTTCCCCATCAGATAATTTCTATTCTTTGCTCCTGTAAGAAAGCCTTTTTTCTTCTCATGTGCTTCCTCCATGTTTTTTTTGTGGGGCCACCTCTGCATGTTTGATCAAAATGTTTGTGCACATTTACTGTTTCTTTTAGCCTTAATGGTCAGCTGGAATAATGTTGCAGATAAATAACTTGTATTTCCAGTAAAATTATTTAATAATAGGCATGGATGAAGTTTAACAGCCAGTCAACATGCAAACCTTCCACTTCAGTGAGGTATGTTTCAGCCAGTGCTAATGGTGGAAAAAAATAAGCACATGGGTGGGTCCTGACGAAGAGCTTGTATCACTAGGGAAAGGTGTGGTGAAAATTATCATTGTGACAGTGACTATCTCCTGCTGCACTGGAGAATGTGCCAGAGGGAGGATGCTTGTTTGAGAACTACTGTTTTGTTTGCCAGCCAGCTCCAGGGGAGACCACTTTGTTATGTTACACCACCCCCTGCCTTCCTGTCCTGTAACTTTATGGCCAGTACCTGTCAGTTCAGGGACTGCAAATAAAACCTTATGCATGTAAACCTCTCTCAACATCCTTTATGCAACAGACATGGAACAAAAAATGTTTCAAGGCTATGGAATTTGGTAGAAGTCATCCATGAGAAAATGCTAGACAAATATCACAATTTAGCAACCCAGAACCAGACATGTTCAAGTCCTCTGAGGAGTATATATGATCCAGAATGTTATCTTTGGATGTGTGTGCTGGTGCCTCACCAGGAGAGTGTAACAATTTGTTCAAGACTTGTGTTTCATTTCCTTTTCATAGTGATAGCTTGGATTATGCTTTGTACATTGTAAGATGTGCTTTTGCAAGAATTGGAAAAGAACAAAGTTGAGATCAACTTTTTATTTGCCTCTAATGTACTGTAAAAGGATTATTGAATAAATTATTGATTTTTTCATTTTTATGGCTTAGACTTGAAAGGACATTATTTAAAAAATAAAATTACAGTAGTGAGGATAATGTGTAGTAGAATAGTAAATCAAATGTACATTCTAAAAGAAAATAGAAATTAATTTTGGGGCATCTAATCCTTTATTACAAATTAGAACTTATAGCTGTTGTAGCAGTTAAGCTAAAATTGTCTTGTAAAAAGTTATACTGAATTTAAATGATCCACAAAGTGCCCTTTTTGTATGGGCAAGTGAACCTGTGTGGCTTGTGCTGCATTTAACAATTCTTTCAATGTATGTGCCTTCTCTGCACCTGCCTTGCAGTGACATCTGCTGGGAAAAGCAGGAAGCCTTTATTGTACTTTATTGTAATTACAACAGTTTGGAATGAGAGTTAATCTCAAAGTCTAAGTATCCTTTTTCCAAGCACGTCTATTTCCTGTGCTGATAAGATGTATATAATGCAAAGCATTCCAATACTGATCTTTTAAATGAAATTCAAATCACAATCGCAGTTGTTTCTCAGCTACAGCTGTATGTCTGGTATATTAAGGAATAATTATGAAATACCCATAATGCTGAACTTGTAACTTAAAGTATTTTAAGTGCCATAGTGGTGTATGTTCAAAAGAAATGCTTATTTCTTCTTTGTTACAATTGAATTGATATTTTCTTCCAAGTGATAAATAACTCCTTTTTTTCCTAAAGAGTATTTTGATGATATTTTTCTTTCTGAACAAATTTTGATCTGTTTTATATCTATGGCAGTTAATGCAGTAGCTTTAAACAAATAGAAATATTCTGTGTTCAGGATATAGGCATTTGGAAGTAGTTTATAGATGACAATATACAATGAGTCGTTCTGGTATGTGGTGGTACTTGTGCTGTGCTAACACTGAAAAGTAGGGAAAAACCTAGGTGATGTAGAAGAGAAACTGCATTGTCTTTTAGGAGAATTTCAAAAGTGAAAAATGCCATGTTTGGTGGTCAGGCAGTGTGTGGAGATGGAGAGACAGAACACGAGGTTAAGAGTGGTCCCTGTCCTCAAGTAATGCAATGAAATGAAAGTGGTATTATAAATATTTAAAAAGAATACTTTAAAGGGGGAAGTATTATGGAAGATAAAGTAAATATTTTCAATAATGTCATAACATTAAGAAAATATTTTAAACATGCATACTCTTATTCAAGAATATTGAAGAACTTTGCAGATATTTTTTTCAATCAGCTGATGAAAAAGATAGGTAGTATATTTATCTTATGGGTGATAATGAAGAACTGTAGGTTTGGATTATTCAGTAGCTCAGGGCAGCCATGTGTTGGTCAGATGGTTTAGCCTCTTTATTAGAGCACTTGAACTGCTTGAAGGTTGCATGTGGCTAGAAAACCACAGATTGGCTGTGCCTGCATTACATGACCATAATGGAGCTTTCTGTACTTATATGAACAGATAACTAATTTGCTCCCATTTTTAAAATTCTAGAAATATTTTTAACTACTGAGCTTGCCTTTCCCTTGTTTCTTCTTGAATGCCTCTGAAAACCAAATGTGTAACAACGCACAAGATGTAAGAAGTCAAACATGATATTGAGGGGAAGAAAAAAATCTGGTGTCCATTCTCCCATGTTTATGGAGAATTTGTGCTTTATTTTCAGTGCATGCAAATTTGTTGTACCCATGGTGAGACACAAAGTAATTACTCTTGGCAGCAATACAAATAGTTAGGAGTTGGGGTCTTGAAGGTGTAGCGTAAATAAACTTGAGCTAGTTTTAATCTTAGACAAACCATGTAAGAGTAGCAGGTTGGCTGTGGCAGCATAGGGCTTGGTATGAGTGTGTGAAATTAAACCCAGAAACAGTTCTCTACTGTGCTCGTATCCTTACATGCAGTGTGGATGCACATGAATTTAATGAGAAATAAAATCTTGTCTCCAAAGCCACAGCATATTTTAAAGTTTATTGTTCATTCTAGAAATTCAGCTACTATATCTACCTAAACAGAGCTCTGCTCTCAGTGCCTGCTACGTAAGTGTTACATTGGCTCAGAGAACAAACTAATGCAACTTACTTGACAGGAACCATAAATGAGCTCCTTCTCTTACAACTGCAATTGCTTTGGTATCAAAGTGCTACATAGTCATTAATGTATTTCTCACACTATGTACCTCACCATCATAGATGTTAATATATCTAACATTATTATTTCAGTGTAAAACTTAAATATTGAAGTAAATCTATAATGCAGACCTCCCTTAGGACCTTTCAATGTACATAGCAGGGTGTCATGAGTAAATGGAAGTAGCGTTGTTTTTTGTGCAGGAGGCAGGAAAGATACACTCATTGAAATATTAGTTGGTTATGTCTCTAGAATTTATGGAAATGCTCTGTAAGTGTTGCTAAACAACTACAAATGGCGAACATCAGAGCATTCTTCTGAGCTGACAGCAACAAGGCTAGATTCTGAAAGAAATACTGCAATAGTATTGCTGGTGTCCTCACTGCTGTTGTCAAGTTTCCAGTTCAAGGCTTTGCTAAAGTCACTAGTAAAATGCTATTGTTCCAATAACTGTAAACAAATGCTATTTTTAGAATTTTGTTTTTCTGACCTATCACATACAAAATATTTATGGGGAATTTGAGCCATTGATTTTTGAAGGGAGATATTTAAATGAAAAATAAATAAATTAAAGGAAGCAATTTTCTTTGCATGGTTTATTTAAAGGAAGACATCTGATTTGAAGATCTGGGTTGCTTTCCATTTTGTTAATGTGTAACAGTACTGTAGACAGACAGTAATAGATCACTTTTGGGGGGGGGGGAACTTGCTTTAGCAAATGGTTTGTCAAAAGTGAGTTATTTTACCAGCTTCAATGAAAGTCATAAAAATGTCATGATTACTGGATGCTGGTCTGAGAATGTTGGGCTTTTAATAATAAAATAAGTATTGACTATATGTGTGTTAGAAATGGAAAGAGCTTACTGTAGCCAAAGAGTTCAAACCCTAGAATACTGGACAAGGTTTTTTGAACTTATGTGAAACAGTGTATTTATTCAGAAAATAGGCTTATAGCCTGAATATTACAGGATTTAGCCCTTTAACCTGTAACTGGGCTGCTTGATAGCAGAAAACCACTTCTGAGAAATGTCAAGAGGTTTAAGTTATAGTGGTAAATTGTAGTTTGGAAAATATGTAAAATAGGTATATTTTCCACAGGAAACTTAAGATGTATTTTAAATACTCTGTAATTCTAAATCATGACCCCAAACATTATAAACATTGAAGAAAATATAGACAATTGACTTAAGTACTTAACACTTTTTTGTTGGGAACTAGAAGGACTGCAATTTATTCACCCTAACTGGATGTATATTGAATTGGTGGAAGCTGCAGCAGCATTTCTGAGACTGGTGCCAGACTTGTATACTTTGAACAATAGTTTGGAGTTACTTGTATGTTAATTCAAATTGGATATGCTTTTAAATGATCTGAAAAATGCTAAATAATTTTATAGAGTACTTAATGTCATTAGGTTTACATTCGGAATGAACCCTTCATATCAAAGGATGAGATTTTGTGTGGCAAGACAGTTCTTTAATGAAGGTGCTATATATTTCTTAAATGTTTTGCTGATGCTGGTGCTCACTTATATTTGTGTTTAATGTTGCAGTTTTGCCATAGAAGTGATTACCAGGTGAACAACTGATAATCTGAAGCGTTTGTTGGTGACAAGTTAGAAAACAATATTGCAGTTGATGACTTAATTTTTAACTATGAGATTGTATTACCGAAGTCTAATAACTGTTTATTCCCATTTTATGCTGTTGAATTCTGTATTTGAAATGCCTGGTGATATTTTCTCACTTTTACTTTTGAATGAGTTTAGAAAAAAATTGTGCTGACAACTAGCTTTATATGATTACAATTCAAGATTTTTTAGTTTAGTCAGTTGTTTCCATATGACAGCACTGCTCTTGAACAGAGTGGTTAAGGTAACACTTGGTATCATTGTGTACTGATGTGGTCATATGGAGCTACTGTGTTTCCTGTACTGTCTGTATTACCTTATGTTATTCTCTTCTAAAACGTAAAACCATCCTAATTTTGCTCAGTATATACAGTAATGTACTTGTTAATGCTTGGCTTTCTAAGTTTAATGCTCCTTTAATGTAATTTTATCAGGCAACTAACAAATCCCTACAAAAATGGGAATCACAAACATAGGTGAGTCTGATACAATGCTGACCTTAGTGTTAGTAGTAGTAAATGTAATGTAGTAGTAAAAAAAAAGGTTGCATTTGGGAGGTGTGAATGCTTATCTTGCTGCTTATGTGGTGCTCCTCATCTAACAAAGCATTTTAAATGTGTATCAGTGGGGGAATTTTATAGGAAGGATGGCAAATTGTCTAATGATTACTGCTGCAACCTGGAAGATGTAAGGGGTGGTACAGATTCCTGCACAATGTCTGAGCAAGGTGACAAGTGTATATTGATATTGTATCAAAATAAGACAGATTGTTCTGAATAAAAGACTATATGGGGTTTCATGCAAAGGTAACTGGAATTATGACTTGCAGCCAATTAATTTATTTTATTTCCAATTACTATACTGAAAATCCTTAAACTAAATCCAGACTAATGGTCTGAGATTTCTGGAATCTGTATAGAATACATTTTTAGTTAAAATTCAATCATTGTATTAATTTCCTCTTTTTTCTTTTTAAACCAAGCTTGGTAGAAATGCAAGGAAATTCTTCTAGAAATGTGTAACTCTTACAGGATAAAACTTTGTTCCACTTAAAAATAACAAGTGATAGCTGCTGCTAACATCAAGAGTTTGTATTTTTCTTATGTAGTACTATATATAGAGAAGAAACTATTATCCCAAGCTGTTTGTAGCTGCTTTTTTATTTATGGACCATTGCTGATCTTCTTGATTTTATAACATTTTATATGTTATATGTAGAAATGCATGCAGTAGAGGTACTTAGACTTGGTATTTCAGTGTGCCCTAAAAGGGGAACTCTTAGAACCTATGCAGCAAACCTCTTGAAAGAGATCATATCACTAGTCTTTTTTCAGCTGACCTTGAGTCTTAGTGACTTATGTGTGTACTAATGACTGTTAGTGTTCTCTGAAAGATCTATTAAATAAAAACATTTATATTAGTTGTCATATTTGTTTATATATACATTTTTAAATGGAGAAGACTAAAACTCACAGGATTACAGCCATAATTATGCAGTATTAAATTCATGAAGTCAGCAAGTATTTATTTTTGTTCCTTGGGTCAGATATAAGAATAAAACACAGTCCATCTTAAGAGATATTTGAGAAACCTGGTCTTAGACATAAACTGAAACTCCTGCTTTTGTCTAGCTCTTTCTTAAGTGAAACAATGTATTCAACAGAATTCAGAAGTCTACATGTGTATTAGTGAGTAGAATTTGAAACTGCTTTTTAGATGAGAGTTGCTGAAGCAGACTAAAATTTGGCCTCTTAGTTACTTGATAGTATCTGTTGTATGGCCAAAGCAGATGGACTGCTTGATGCTCAGCATTTTTTCCTTGTCCTTTCTGATGCATTGCCCTTAGTCTTTCACCACTTTGATGCCATGTGCACTAGACATAGCACCCATCAATGCAGTTAGTCATAACAAGATAAATAAGATCAAAATTCCTGATTTCTAGTATCTTTAGCTCTACTCTATTTGCAAAATTTTTGCTTATGAACAGATGTTAGCAGTTCTAATTCAAATCTTCTCTTAAAACATCTTTGCGTAGCACACCATATTAAAATCATACTGCTGTTATTAATGACACATGTAATTCCCACAAAGACCACTAATGAAAAGCAGTCCAGTCACTTTTAAATTTGTATGCTGTCATAATTACAATTATATCCTTTGCATCATACAAATGAAACTTGAATAAATAGGATCCTTACTGAGAAGAATATTATAGGCAATCTCTATTGTACTTTTCTTTTTGAGTGTTCCTCAAACATCTCTTCTAACACATTTGACAAAACTGGCAACACATTCACTTTTGCATTAGCAACAGATTCTGTTATTAAATAGTTTGAAAACTGAATAATACAGAGCTTAAATCCACTGTCCTTATATAGTAAATGATGTGGGTAGTTCTCAATCTTCAAAAGCAGTTCTATATTTGGATAGCTGTCCATATGCATCTATGCTGTAAGTGCATCTGCCCAGACATTCAAGACAGAATTTCTTTCCTTTATAATGCTCTTCCTTCTTATTCAATGCATGAAGATAGTAGTATTATCTTGTTTTATTTCTACTGTCCAGTACAGACACATCATTCCATTGCTCAAAGTTTTTAAATATAGCTGCTTTTTTCTTTTGTATTTGAGGCATGCAAAATTAGTAGGATTATATAAATGTTTGAGTGATCTCATATATTTGATGGAGTTCTTGTCCATTCTTATGACTGAGGGTATATGTCTGATGCTGGGGTGATTTTCCTCAGCTGGGACTTTGCTGATTTTTTTTTTTGTTTTTTCCTTCCAGGCACAGAAGTATGGTTATAAGTAGCTGATGGGTCTCCTGTCAGTCTGTAATTTGCAAAATACTCAGGTGATCTCTGGAATGAGGTACCTTTCTAGTTGTGAAGGCAGTTAAAATGTGGTTTTTTAGGTTTTGTCTCAAGTCTAATATTAAACACAGTTGCTATATAGGCAAAATCAGAACATAGTAATTTGATTTCTTTTATGTCTTGCAAGAAGTACTGTAATTTTTTTATTGTTCTACAAAATTTAACTGTTGGAGAACTGCATGAGAGATGAGTGTTTTAGAATGGAAAATGACCATGTAACAGAGATGCTACTAGTGGACTTCATAGTGGTGATATAACATAGGTATCTGAAACTTTCTGGAAATAAGCAACAGTCATTGCACAGACCAACTAGGTGTTACTATTGAGATACTCTGAGATTGAGGCTCCCTTTCTGGTCTCTGTTTCTCCTCTTATGAGGAATGAGGTGGGTTACCATATCTCTATGTTTGAAAGCTGAACTGATGCTTGGCTGTTACAATGACCAGAGATTCTTACAGGAATTCTTCCTATGTTGTCCTGTGCCTCTGTATGCTTTCACAGGGTTTGAACCAGTTTATACTTGGCAGTGTGTTTTTAGTGCCTTACTGGTGAAGGTGTCTCTACTTGATTCAGAAAGGTAGAACCAAAGCAGAATTGCTAATATTTTACACTGCTGGTTCTCCATTTTCTCAGCAGACATTTTATGTAACGTCAAGAAGGTGACTTACAGAAATAGTGCCTCAATTTGCACATTAAAGTTCAAAATGATGCTTTTTGCCTTCACAGAAAGGGAATGTATTTAGAATTCCTGATTTCTCAGGATTCCTGTTTCTAGGTCATCTTTGGTTTTAAATCAAGATATCTCAGAGAAATTTTAATTTTACTATGGCCTAGAAACATTACTAGAACAAAGTATGTTCTTTGGAGAACCAAGGTACTTTGAGGTTACTGAGTTCAGTTCATTTGAACATTAGATTTCACATGAAATATCTAGAATTAGTGTGAAAGTCCTTTTGCTGCAGGACTGTTCAGGCAATCGGGTATCCTAAACACTGATAGTTTCAGTCTCTGTTTCACTTAACGATTGGATCAAAATCTCTTCATAAGACCATGACATCATCTGTGATCAGAATGCAATCAAGTAAATAAAGCTACATTACTGACAATACCAAAGAAAATGTGTGTGCATCTAAAGAATAGCCTGCTGGACCTCATGTGTTTTTTGTAAGGCATTGTAACGGCAGAGATGCACAGAAATAGTTTTGTATTTGGAAAAGTGGTTCAGCAGTTTCTGTTCACATGGAGGGACTCAATACCACCTAAAATAATTTTGACAGTATGGGGCTTATTTTTTTGGATGTCAGTAACAGCCCATGTGTACAACCACTTAAAAATGAAACTTACTGGTTACAGGAATTCAAGATATATGTATGCTCTACTTTCTGAAAGACTCTAAAGGACGATGAATCTTCTTCAGATCTTTTTTGTTTCCAAATTTTGCTTTGGAGAGAGGCCTGAGGTGGAGCCTGGTTCACTTCAGTTTACTGTGCTAAACATGGGGAAAGAATTCACCTGACTAACTGATTTTGTAGCATGTCTCTGAGAACCCTTGGCTAGGATAACTGATTGTCTTTTTCATGACCAAAATTTTTTTCTGTTGATAGAATAAGTTGTAGATTTTTGATATTCTGGATTTATATTTTTGTTTCTTATTAATATGCATGTCAAACCTCTGGGAAACACTTCCAAAGGAAGCACATCGTACATTAGTATGGATGTAATGTTTACATGTTTTTTGGTGGACTTCATAACAGGCTAGAAAATTAAGCAAGAGAACTATATTAACACAGTTGTCAGAACAACAGTATATTTTGCCTGACTTTTCCCCAATAAATACTGTCTGTAAAGGACAGAGCTAGATCCTACAAGAAAGGTATCATGCAAAAAGTATATCTAGGAAAGACAATGGAAAGATTTGCTACCACTTCTGCATTAAAAATTTTGTACTATAGGCTACCTGTGGAGGGTTAATATAGTTCAGATACACCAATATAGTAGCAAATGCTTATTTTGACTGAGCGACTTGGAAATGTTGGGTGTCACCTGTGGTGCATGTTGGCAATATCTGGTGTTGTCGTACTTTAGGGATAAGAGGATGATCTCTGTATTGTACAGCTAACTTCCTACTGATTTATTTTCCCTAGTATTCTGCTCACAGTGGAATATGCAGTAGCTTAATACCTGCAGTTCTCTTCCTTATGAACATCTTTCCCCAGCCTTACAACATACCTGATAAACAAATTTTACAGGGTTATGACTTGAGTTCTCTTCAGTGTTCACAGTAGCTTCCTTTGGATTTGCCTAACAATCTTCATACTGAGGACATGTGTTGAATGAAGGGTTATTAATATTGGTTTCCCTGAATGATTCTAGTTTTTTAAAAAACTTGGAACTAAACTCCAAGGATTTAAAAAAAAAAATCACAAATACATCTAAGCTTTTTGTCATAACTTTCTCTCAATTGTGTAAGAACCCTAAAATATAAAAGGGTGTGACTATGCTGCAACTTGTAAATATATTTGCTAGCATTTACACTTATTTTTTGTTCTTGTTAAAATTAGATTTTTTTTACAACCATAACTGAGTTGTCACCCTTTATCAATTTGTATTTGGATTAAAAGTTTTTCTCTAGAAGGTGAGTATTATTGACAGTTTTGATATGCTGCAAGTAATTTTATTTTAGAGTTGTCTTAAATATTCAAAATATGTAGTTCACACTCTTCTGACTATAAAAGTATACTTTAAAAAGCTGAATTAATGTCCTGTTGATATCAAAGCCAGAAACCTTGTAGAATGCCTGTTAAAAGGCATCTGGCATTAAAGAGAAATGAGGAAAGGTGAGAAGATTCAGTCTGGAATTGATTACTAAACTGGTAAAACTTAAATTCTGTTTTGAAGTATTTTATTCCACTACTGTTTTGCAATTCTAGATTTTTTTTCATGTCTCAAATGACTATTTGCAGACCTTCCGAGTGTTGTACTCTGGCACATAATGCATACAGGATAGGTTCTCTTGTACTAATACCAGATGACAATACTTTCCTGACTTGTCCTGTTCCAAACTAAAAGGTCCAAGTTGTTCAGCTGCCTCTATTCCTGCTCTGAAAAAAACCCAACCAAACCCAACCAACTCAATATTAAATTCTTTGCTCTTGTGTTACTAGGACCTGGATGCCTGGTAACACCAGTTCTGTTTTGACTGGCATTTATATAGTAAAGCATTTGATTTGGCATAAGGTTTTTTTGCATAGGTTAGGGTTTAGTGCCAATGTTTTTCTTAGAGGACTGTAGGGAAGATAGCGATTTGGGGAAGACAGAATCATCATACAAATCTGCTTGGTACACAGGTTGAAGTGTAGGGGGCAGATATCTAGCTGAGGATCTGCTCGTAGGAATCTGATGATATGCAGACAACTTTGCTGATACTCTTGGGTTTTCTTTGATCTGAATTCTTAGCTCATGAGACATCAACACTTATTCTTCATTTTCATGTCAATTGTTATGTTTTCACTCCAACTCCTCAACAGTTTTAGACTGTCTGGTCATGCTATAGGGGGAATGAAAAGAACAGCTTTATCATGGACAGAATATCACTGGTACTGCCTCCTACTGCTTGTCCTATTTCTTTTGGAATGGAAGACCTATTTTAATGGTTTGTAGGAGGCTGATGGGCCCCAGATATCTCTGGGGAATTAATAACAAAACACAGAAAATATAGCCTGTCTGGGAAACTTAAGAGAAACTGTTTTGTCTTATGAAAGTGATGCTTTGTCTTGTAAATTTGCATCCTGCTGTCTTGCTGTATTAGAGTAGGCTTGTTCAAAGCAATAGGAAGAATTGTATTCATAATGTGAATGAAAATAGACCCATATAAAGTGTGTGAAACCTTTTTATTTTTTACCAGAAAAGGAATAAAAGATCATTCTGCATCCTTTTAATCTTCTGACTGTTTAGAGACTGGAACATTATAATTTTATAAGCATTTATGAAGCTGTATTTTGCTTATTGCTACTTTTTAGTAGAAACTTGGCTGGGAATAATAGTAGTGTCATTTGGGCTATAAACAGATGAAAGATTTAAGAATTGGTCTGCTGCAGATGTTTAGCATAGATGTGGCTAGCTAAAAGCTATAAAACTATTGGAATGCATCAGCTGTTTGTTATAGAACTTTCAAATTTAATTTATTTGAACATATTCTATAAGCCCTGTGGACAGGGAAGTGCTTATAGTCAGTTGTGGTTCCATTCCATTTAGGAATGGAGCAGAATGACAATTAAGAATCGTTTGGATATAGCTACTACCCCAGGATTATAACTACAAAGCAGTCAAAGTATTACACAGTACCAAAGGTTATCAATAAGTTTGCCAAACTAATAAAGGAAATATTAGTTTTACTATGAACAAAAGTCTTTAATAATCAGAAGTCACAGTGTTTAGGTAGACTTCCAAAGGCTTGTTTAGAATTTATCTGTGGATGTCCAGCATGTATATATTTCTTAATGATTTAAAGCATGCTTACTGAAAACCAACTTGCTTAGAATTTTCAGTGATAGGAGGTGTAATGAAGCTTTTGAAGCTCTGAAAGTCATACCAGATAAGGGGAAACCTCTCATCACAGCATCTGAAGTTTTGTATCTGCACATAGCACAGTGTGGATAGGCTAACCAGCCTGTGCAGGTCGTTCCACTAACTTAACTTCACTGCTTCTCAATATGGGTCAGCACATTAGCAGTTAAGATATCTCTACTTGGCACTGTGCTGTGCTGTCCCTTACCAAAAGTAATGGATGGTTTGTGTTGAGCTATGAATGTCTTATTCAAGAGTCTATTAATTTCCTGTGTGGAAAAACTCAAAAGTATTTGGTATTTCACATGTATGAATACTGATTTTTCTGTTTACTTAAGCTGCTGTGTCTGACTCTATTCTTGGTCAGTGTGGATGCCTTAGTGATGCAGTGATTTCCAGGCAGACTTTTCTGGAATTTTACATTACAAAGTGAAAATAAGATGTTATGAAATGAGTTTCATAATAAACTTCAGATTTGGACTTTTTTGTGTTGAAGCCAGATATTTAGTTTTCTTATTAACAGAAACTTAATGTATGCATACCTGCTTGGTGCCTACCTTGCTGAAAATATTAGTTATGACTTCTGATCAAAGTGTGTGTAGATGGGAAAGAGCACAAAAGTAGTGGTCCAGGCAACTGAATATGCCCAAGTCAGGCTTGCTCATTTCCAATGAACATTTACAGCTTCAGAAAAAGAAAAGATTTCCAATAATGCTAGATGCTAAGCTTTGTCAACGAGAAAGACTGTAATATGGGAAACTCTACAGAATACTATATAGAGACATACTGTTACAATTTAGTGCTGGGTTTAAATATGTTTTGATATGTAAACTTATTTTTAAATTGATGCACAAATTAAATGAATATTTCTTGTGCAAATCCACTGTAGTAATGTTTCTTAATTTTATGACTAAGAGCACCAAAATACATGCACAGGAGCACATACTTTGTAATGTGAACTTAAAATGCCACACAATACTTGCACATGTAAAAACACGCTTGTTCTATGGAAGCGAGTTTTACACTTTGAAACTTGTGGATTCAATGGGCATCACTTCCACATCACAAGAGGAATTTACTTGCTGCTTGAGTCAGCATGATCATTGTTTGTCTCAGTTGTAACACTAAATTTGTATATGTGAAGGTTTTATGTTGATTCCTTCTACTGTTAGGTTAAAATGCCTTGAAAGAGAAAGGTCTACTTTCATAGATGAAAAGTCACAGTAAAAAGTTTTACTGTTGTGTTTATTTATGAAAGTGTCATATTGGTTTACCAGTATCTTAATTTTAAAAAATTTTCCTTAAGTTAGGTTCTTTAGAAATTGAAAGCAAGGCTTTGTAAATAATGTGTTACTGTTTGCAAATCATATCATGTGAAGTCAGACACTGTTTGCTTAAGAGCTGCCTCTCCTCTTCCATCCATAAGAAAATAATTTCAGTACCAAACATGGAACCACAACTTTGACTTATCTGACTTTCACAGGATGTCATAGATACCTGTTGCTAGCAAGTAGCTGGGGTTTTTAATAATGCTTATGTGTTCCTTTTGAATGCTGTCTGTCAGGTTTCATGATTACTTATTACTTCCAAGGAAGGCAGTCCACAACTCGTATGTCTTCATACTGAATAACTGGATCAGGGTCACCTAACTTTTGTATTGAGCGAACTTGGTAGCCAAGCTATTGTTGGGATTAGTACTCTCTAATAGTTGATTTCATACTTAGATGAACAGTAGACTGTCTAGGCAATGTCATTTAGATATGAGTGAACTATGATATGTAGCATTCATTTGGGATATAAAACTGAAGACTGTGGATCTGAGATTCCATTTAGATTGCTAGTAAAGATTAAAACTTCCATCTTGATCAACTTCTGTCTTGACCTAAGCTTTGTTCTACAAATTATCTGGAAAAGTAATACTGAAGATAATTACATTTCCTATAACTCTTTTCTTTAAAGATTTTCCAAATGCATTAGTACACCTGTAAAACTAAATAAAATGAAGTTAAATGTGCTGCAACTAATATACATTTCCCCACTTAAGATAAAGTACAGAAGACAATTGAAATGGAAAACTAGTACATTCTGGCTCTAGATGAAAATGCTGCTATTGAACTCTTTCCAGAACAACATGTTCTTGGATCAGTATTAAAGGGAAGTATTGTGCATGTCTAAGCCAAATGACCTAGTACACTGATAGTGTAGAGCATATTTCACAGTTATACAAATACCTAAACTGTGTTTTTTCAGTCCATAAAACAAGTAAATTAGAATTTAAGCTAAAAACAAAGCAAACTTGTCTGCCTTAAGTATTTTTGCTCTGAAACTGACTCCAGTAGCTCAGCACTGTTATATTAGTTAGAGAAGCACTCTAACTCTTAATGATTTCAGGAATCAAGATATGTGACATGCTCTTCTGTCTGACATTAGAGCCCCTTGAAGCTGCATTGTTAAACCCACTGTGCCTTTAGGTAAAAATGTCAATAGGCTTCCATTTTTATCTCAGTTCTTCAAGTTAAAGTAATATTTATCAATGAGGCTTTTTCTTCCATTAAAATGAATGCCAATATAGAAGATCATTGCAAATACTGGCAACAGGAAATAATTTTCAAGGAAGTGAAAAAGAGCCTATTGTTTCATTTGTACTTTCATTTCATTTATCTACATCTTTCACATAGCTTCGCTTGTTTTCATTTCCTTCTGTCAACCACTATTTTTGCCTTGTACTTATGCATGCACCGGTTTGTCAAAGAATGTCTTAGTCTATATGAATCACTGAAGAGTCTCGTGGAAAAAGTTAAATACTTATGTCACAAATAAAAAAATCATACCTTCTTTTAGAGAAGGCTTGTTAATAAAGGAGCACGCTGTCAACTTCAGTAGATGATCTTAAGCCTCCATTTTGTATTTTAATGCTACAGTTTTTATACCACTATAAATTTAAATTATCTGTAACTTAAAACACTTAATTGTGAACATTTTCTTTTACATAGATGAATGAAAAATGGATGAGTGTAAGAGTTAGTGACATCCTTAAACTTCAAACTATATATATTTTGTAGTGGTTGTGGCAAAAGAGATTGTGATCATACACCAATATGACCTGGGTAAAATTTAAGGTCCTACAGTTTAACGTGCTACATGGATGTATAGAAAACTAATTAGTGTAGATCTATCTTAAACAGGTTTAAAAGACTGTAGGTCTGCTCACATAGTTCTATGTTAAAGTGATCATATTTATTAATGTAACACTTCTATTATGCACACCACAAAATCAGGGTGTCTTAGTAAATTGGTATCACTGATGCCAGATTTTGGCCACATCTTTAGACTAGGCAAGTATTTGTTTTTTGTCAGAAACTTCATCTTATTTTTCTTTCCTATACTTTTTCTTTTCCTTCTGGTTTATTTTAATTTTATAACTTGCAGGGAAGGGATGAATGATTCCAAATACTAAAAGCCCCCTTTTTTCTTATAGTGAAGCTTAAGAATTATTGCTTGAAAAGACTGCTTAAGAACTAATATTCTACATCGTAGTGTATCATATTTGGTTTTATTATTTTGTGATAGTCTCATTATGTTAAACTATCTAGCTATATTTTAAAAAAATGTAGCTTTTGGAAATGACAATACTGTATGTAGCCTATAGGCCAGTTAAGTCAACTAGGTTGACCTGATGAAGGGATTTTTTTCCACATCGACACTGAAGGATGATAAATTGAGGAATTTTCACATGTTCTGTTCCTTCCCAATGTCTTCAGCTTTAATCCTCCATTTGTTTTTCATTAATAATCTGAAGCAACCTTCCTTTGACTCAAGTGCAGCTCCTTAAAACACTCTTGAGCTATAGCTGGATGGCTCAGAGGAAAAAACCCCTTCAGCTTTCACTGTTCTGAAGAGTCCCTTAGTATTATAAGTGCATTTACTTTCAACACACAGGATTTTGTTATTCTTTAACTTCAAACATTTAAACAATATTTTTGTTAATCCTTTGTTGTCTTCCCTCAGTTATATTATCTTCTAGTAATTTGTAGAGAAATGGTATAAACTAGAAATCGTTGATTTAGTTAAGGTTAGTTTTGGAATGTCCCAGAAGTCCAGGTTATAGTATGTTATATGTTGTCTTGAAATTGCTTTCTGGAATGTTTGGTGACCTTTCATTATAACAACATTTAACACAAGTAATATTTATTACTCAGTCTTGGAATGCTTTTAAGTCTAAAGAGGAACAATTGCTTCGGTCGGAGTAGTAGCCATCAGTTTTATTACTGAGCCAACTGATATTTTGTTACTTTTTCCACAGATGTGATGCTTCTAGTAATTTCCAGACAACATGGTGCTAATTTTATATACATGGAATACATTATGTTGGAGTACAGTTATACTACAGCCCTCTACAGTATAACTGCAAAATTATATTGCTTTTTCTACAACAAATATTTTATGTAACTTATCTGTGTGGTAAAAAAAAAAGTATTTTTCCAGGTAGGAACAAAATTCTTGGTCAGGAGATTATATTTTGATTGAAGGAACCATTGAGTTCTCATGCTAGTCTATTACACAAAAGCATGATGCCATGCATTTATACATTATACGTATGCCATGGACATATGGACATATACCTCAGTTAACTCTTAACATGTTAAAACTAGTCTAGCTGTGTTGGCACAGCACTTTACCTCATCTACTTGTAATGAAAAGCAAGGTCGTATTACTGGAGTAGAGAATGGCTGTTTTAATATTCAGACTCTTCCATAAAGTTCTGCAATGCATTGCTGTGTGGGATATTGATGTTTTCTAAATTTCTTGAATAGCTGGAAATTTCATTCTCTGGGGCCAGAAAAGGACATGATATAACTCCTGTTGTTCAATTCTAACTTTAAAATGTTCGTAGTTCCATTTATAGCTTTTATACCACTACTTTGACCATGGAAAGTATTTGCTAGGCCCTCTTACAATTATTCTCTGGAACATGTCTGCTTTTAACTGTAAAATACAAAAGGTAGACCTAAATGATGGCTTTTATTGGCAGGTAGCTTCCTTTGATTGCCTTGCCAGTATTCCTGTTAAATTTTCTGTTTGTTTATTTACGCTTGGGCTACACTGAAAATCCTTTAATGTGTACAAAATACATTTTAAAGATATAAAAACCCGAAACTGATTCGTGATAACCAAAGACCTTGTTATTTCTTGAATATCATAATATAAACATAACTCTATCCCTTTTCTGAACTGATTTTTGATTCTGATTGGGGTAATATTACAACAGTTTATAAGACCTGCTCATAAACTGCATTTTTTGAACATCTGACACCCTCTTCAATACTGCTTCTTATTAGTTGCTGGCAAATGAGAAGTTGTTCTACAAGTTGCTAAGGATAAGGGCAGGAAGTGGCAAGTGTGGTGTTTGGCTGGATAGATACAGATGCTGATGGAATCAGAGTTTGACTTTTGGATCAACTTTCAGTCCTACTTGTGGTAGAAAGATCACTATGAACATATGGTCTGGATGGACAGGTTAAGGTGGTTGCTGTGTAGAGGTCTGAGGATCAGAAATGTACTTCCTGACACAGAGGCCTTGGCTAGAATACCAAGTTTCTAGCTCTGGAGTGGGAAAGTGAAGGCACCCATTAGAGAATACAACAGAGGGTTGATTTCCTTGCAGGTGATTTCTACAGAGTGCTTGGACATAGGAACTTGTTAGCATCTTGTTTTTATGTATTGCAAAGTTTTGCCAAACTCTTTAGGAGTCTTACTCTTTAGTCTTTCTTTCCCATTTCGTGTGAACAAAAGGCTTTTGCTGTTAGTATAAGCAACTTAATGCCCAATGCAGGTAAAAATGGCATGTGATATTTCTAGAACTGAAGCTGAATTAAGGCTTTCTCAGAAAGCTGTCCCAATGGGAGAAGATATTGGAAGTCTTCACAAATGTGTTTGGTACCCTTCTTCCTTTTAGAAGAGAGGAAAAATTTCTATGAAGTCTGCTTGAATGAACTGAATCTGTTTAAGCCTAAAAGAGTCTACTTGGAGTTATGGCATATGTTTTAGTAGCTAGTTATATTTAAATGTGATGAAATTGTGGCATGCTGCTTAATCTGTGTTCGATTCACTTGAGTATTTTAATAAACAGGGAGATTGTTATAAATTGTTTTAACTAGTCAAGGAGAATGTAACAGAAGAACAGTGTGGCATAGGTGAGTTTTAAACTTCATTTGAAGGATTTTTGTAATTCATTACATGATTATAATATAAGGACTTGGTTTGACTCATTTATGTGAGTTTAAAAAAAATCTTATGAATACATGGTAGCAAATAGGGACTTTCTCATTGCTTTTGTTTCACTGTGTTGGGGGTGCTTGTAGCTTGAATGAAACATTGTTTTCCTGTGGTTTAGTCAGTAGTTTGATGTTAACTAGGATGAATTTCAGGGAATATTATGTACTTCCTTGGAATATAGAAAAGGGTTTCTTAAGGTTCTGTTTATACATTACATGGCACTTATTTCTAAACTCATGCATGACTTTGCAGACAAAAGTTTCGTGGGAAGAATATTAAATTATTAGTCCCTGAAGCTTTAAGCTTTGTTTTCAGGACTTAGGAAGCTCAGAGTCTATGCTGGACAATACAAAGAGTCTTTTTGTGATAGTATATTTACAAGCTTTTAATAACAATGAAAATATGAGCTTGATATCTTGAATAAATCTCATTCTTTGGTCTACCAAACAAAAAGGGATAGTTTTGCCTAAATTTATACAATTGTTGGACTCCATGCAAATACTTCTAACACTGGAACAAATATTTATACTGGACTGGGGTTGACTTTTTTGGTTTCTTATTAGAATTTTATAGGCATTACAATTTTTCCAAGTAAGGATAATCTAAAAATATCAGAAGCTGCACATACTCTGGTCGTCTTTCTGGATGAAAGTACAGTATATGCCATTTTGCATTTAATACAGTCTTGCCTAGCAGTCTGATTTTTGACTGCTGTTGTGACCTGTTTTATGTAACTTATAGCAAGTTTACATATTTTCATGACTGTTAATACTACATACTATAATAGCAAAATGTTTAGGAGTACTCTGCAAGGAAATATCCAATTACATGTGGTCATTTTGACAACTTATCATGAAATGGAAAAGGAGAAAAATAAAATATCTGTATTTAGCAAAATGTTTTAATACTTAATTCTCCTGATAGCATACAGGATTGGAAGTGTACTTACGTTTATCTTCACTTCAAGAAATCTTTTAAATTAAGAACTGAAATCAAACACTTGAGATGCAAATCCTTATTTTTTGAAAGTGAAACTGTAGGGTAGCCAAACTCAGGTGTGAATTTAGCAAGGAATTAGTTGAAAATCCCACTACTCTGTCATTGTCCCTGCCCTGTTATCATGAGTCACTGGTGTTTTCTGCTCTTTTAAGTGATGTGGGTGAGAATAGACAAACTATACTTTGTGTCAATGTCGCATTCCTTGACCTGGAAGAGTTCATTGTTAATTGTTTGCTTTCTTATGATTAAAGACTTAGCTCCTTATGTGCAAGTCTTTTGGGCTATAAATCAGGAAAACCATTTTATAAAATCTAGAATTAGAAAAAAGCTAAGGTTAGTCATATAACACTTAAGAGGAACAGAGATGAAATTCAGGAATTCTAGCTTGCAGTAAGCCTGAGTTAGCTATGAACAGACCCTATTACAGTTACTCTACTATACTATAGAATCTCCTAGTGTTGAGATGTTTAAAATTATTTTTTTCCACATAACACTGGTGTAAAGAGAACCACTGAATAACTGAGACTTAGTTCTGCATCCCAAATGGTAGTTACTTACTCTTAAGGCTCTCTTTTTTTTTTTTTACTGTGATTAAAACAGACTACCAAAATTAGTGTTGCTGAGGAGTCAGCTGGTCAGTCTTATCAAACAGCTCCATGAAATCTTTAAAGACTTTTTGTTTTCTTTTGACTGTAACTAGCCAGTGTAAATTGAAATGTCAGGGAAATAGTGGTATGTTAACAGGTTGACTAGCACAGGTAAATAGGTAAATGATAGTCAAAGCAAGTAGATCAAAGCAGTATGTCCACTTCATTCAACTCCAGTTTTTCCCTATTGATTTTCTGACCACAAAAGTAATCTAGAGATTTTTCTAAAGGGCTATTCAGTGCACACAAGTTTAGCACCATCTCTGAATGTAGTTCCCCAGAGAAATCTTCTTTAGATTGTGAAGAGATGGAGATTTTAAAGATAGGGATGTTACAGCCCAAGTTAGGCAGCCAATGCAGATGTCTAAAACTGAATGGTGTGTCATAAAGCTTAAAACTAAAGCTCTAAAGCTAGTGCTTTATATTCAAATTTGACTGATAAGTGTGGGATACATTGATTGTATCAACCAATTAGTCTAAATAATGAGTTAAATGTAAAAAAAATCAATCATCCTGCTAAAAGTTCTTACTAATTTTTCTCAAATATTTACTTATTAAACAGTTATTTTGTGTGAATTATGTATATATTAATCTAAGTATCAGCCTAGAAGAAAGTTTTTATGATCAGCTTTAAAACATTGACAACAGTAATGAAGAAAATAAGTAATCAGTGGCATACATATAACACACAACATATAGTTCATGATAGAGGATTTTTAAGTGAAAACAATCTGCCAGCAAAATAAGTATTTGTGTGATATATTGCAATCCAATGGGAGATCTTAGATGACATCTCTAGTAACAATTTTAATACAAAAACTTATTTCTATGAAAACAAAATACGTACTTTTTTGGGATGAAATCAAATGTGCTTTAGATGGCATAACAGGCAATTATTGCACATAGCATTGGGCTACAGAGTTTAGCAATCTTACATTAACCAGTGTAGTTCAGTTTTGACATTTTATATTGTGCTTCACTCTTAACCTTCAGGATATGTGAATTAAGGACAAAGGCTTTGTTAATTTGGAACTAGTGACCAGACTTGGAGTACTTCATTTATGTCACCTCTGTATCTGTGGGTGGCCTGTGATTTTACTCTCAGCTTTCTGCTCCTGCAAGCTGTAGGTTGCCATCTCTGTAGAAGAATTGATTCCAGTTGGCTGCTACAAGTGTTTGCTTTTGTCTTACATCACATGATGTCCAAGATGCTGTTAATGAAATTTCTTTAGAATATCTTGCCATCTGCTACACAATACTGTATGTTTCCTGGTTTTTCCAAATTTGAGTATTGCCTAATTAGGACCATGGAAAAAATTAAACAAAAGTTGAAGGGGGGAAAAAAGTAATGGGACAGCTGAAAAGAATCACTGGCATTCCAATACACTCTTTAAATAAACACAAGCTGTGTTCCGTGGTTAAACATGCACTGTACTTGTCTTGAGCTTCAGTTTTCTGTCTGCGGTATACAGCATTTAGCCAGAGGATCATTTCTATTTTTGTCAAAACATTTAGAGAAATAAAAAGTGTGTTCTATCATAATGCCACTGAAAATGCTGCCTGGCTTTATAGCACAACAGAATTAGGAGCTCAATCACAAGCAGAATATTAGAAATGTGAATTTTTTACACCTCCCCTGCTATTTTCTTGAAAATCTTAGTATTTCACTGTTAAGTTTTACAGAAATGTTTGATAGGTGAATGTTTCAAGGGGCAGGTAACATCATTTAACTCTTAATGTTGTCCATTTGATCCTGAGAGCAGGTCTGTCTTATTGTGACAGGTTAACAGTGATATTTCTCTATAGGGGAAAAACAATTATCAGGTGAATCTGGAAGCTAAACTCTAAAGAGTAATGAGACATGTTCTTTGCTATGTGTAATCTTTGTTTAAAAGCAAAGATATGGATCTTATTGGCCAGTTTTCCATTTATTAGTCTCTTATCTGTGGATTTAGGATTCTTTATTTGTAGTGCATAAGAATCTCTTACTTCTGAGCTCTTAAAATTCTCTGAAACTTTAAGATCCTTTCACAAGTAATTCAGAGAAGTCTTGTCTGTCTGCTGATGGCTTATCTTTAGTGGCTATAATTGTGCTTGGGGAACCTGCCTGACAAACTCAGGTGCCAAGTTGTTACAAATATTTCATTTTCTCTCCTCTCATTTGTAGATACTCAGCTCATATGTTTATGAGCTCCCAACAGCTGAAATGAGGTGACTGCCACATCAGTTCTGTAACAGGACAGTAAGATAACTACTTCATGTTGTAAGATTAGTGTCAATATTGCTTGCTTCATTCATTGACATGGCAATCTAAAATATTTATGTAGCTCTTCTTGGCAGAACTTGTGATATCAGTAACTTCTACCTTTAACTTTTGTTTACTTGCTTCATCTCTCCCTTGTGTATTTAGACTGCCAAATCTTTCACAATGTCTTTATAAAATGCCTGGCTGTCAGCACTACCACTCTAAAAATAAATTTAATAATTATATTTGTATTTACAGAATAGCACTTCATAAGTTGTAGTCAAACCTAATTCTTATGAAAAGGTTTACTTGTCCTCTGCTTAGAGGGAGGAATGTTATTCCAGAGTGATGCATAGTGTAAAAATAAAATTTTTAAAAATTACACCTAGTCCTTATTGGATGTTAGTCCTAAGAATTCTTTCTCCTATCTTGTTTTTATTCTTCAGGGGAAGTTGCTAGTGAAACTCCTAAAAACAAGTTAGATAAAATCATAGGTGTTCTTTGGGAAGTTAATAAGCACTCTCTGAAAAATGAGAATATGCTACTTCAAGGTTGTGTGTTGAGAAATGTTGGTGTTTTGGGATGGTTGCTTTTATATGTCGAAGGGAACCCCCCCAAACCCCACTTCAACTTATCAGTCTTTCAACTCTGCACTCATACAAAGTGTGTGTATGTATAACAGCTGTGTGTCACCAGTTCTGTGCCTCTGAGCAGAGGATAAGTGGTATTAGCAGTGCAGGTACCTAGCTTAGTGCATATGCATGAGTTTTTGAAGGTAGACCTTCTAATAAATCATGCTTCTACAGAGTTAAATCAGTGGTAGAAGTCCATGAATATTCAGAGATAATAAACTCTAGAAGGGGTAACACAACCTTCTGACACAATACTGAAATAATTGGCATTTCAGAGTCTGTATTTTTTATATTTGATTACATCACTTCAATTTGCCTCGGAGATGGAAAAACAGTTTATTGTACTTTAAATGAAGGAATGCTATTCCTATGGACCACAACTGATGTTCTTGTGCTTACACTTTTTATTCTGAACTCTAAGCACAAATACAGCTGCGGTTATAAGCTTGATTATTTTTTAAAATGTTTTTGAATCTTTTGTCTTATTCTCAGTGTGGAAACTACTTGTCTTGGTGCCACTGCTTCATAACTTGGGAATGTCAAATGTATTACTACATAAAAGGCATACTTGCTGAAGTTCTAGCTATGACACTCAATGAAGAATTGGAGCATACTTGGTTATATTTTTCTCAAACAAGACAAGAACTCTGACTCCAAATGTAATGCCACAAGTGATCCATTAATGTGAAAGTACGTGGAAAGTTAATCAGTGTTGCTGATTTACCAGCTGTTCCACAAATAGGATTGTGTCTGTAATTGTGATCCTGACTTCTACTTCTGTTGTGTTCTTTTAATCTTGTTGCAGTACTTGTTCCCTATTTGTCCACTTGAATCTGAAAAATTACCTAAAGAAACACGTATTATAAAATTGAGTTCTATTTTATATTTTTGTATTTCAGCTACAAAAGTTATGATAGCATTGGGTAGAAATAAAAATTAATAAGGTATAGAATGATATTTAGAAATGGCAAAGTTTTATTAAAGTCCTTATTAAGAAGCATTTAATATTAAAAATTGACCAATAGAGAATTGTAGAACTAATTCTTCTGAGCTTTCAAGATAACATAATAAAACTAATTACTCTAGAATAGTAAATAAAGTATTGTTTTTCTCTGAACATGTTTTTAGTCAGCTATTTAAGTAAATTCTAATTGTGTATAAGTCTTTACATCTTATAGCTCTATTCTTTTTTTTGCTCCTGTTGGTAACGTTGCATGCTAATCTGACAGCACATAGTACAAACATTATTTCAGATAACTTAAATGATATACACATTCATTTACTCCATTTACTTAAAAGCGGAAAGCATGATTAAGACAAAACTTAGACATAAATGCTATATGCTATGGTGATGCTTATTGCTGAAGTGCTCAGATTTCTTTGTGTTTCTATTCCAAAAAGACCAGATATTTTGTCTTGGTTTTTCATCACCAAAGTCAACTGGAAGTAGTCTTTTATAAGATGCTATATATACTGACAAAATTCAGGTGGGCTGTTTTAGTTCCTTTATTCATCCAGTTTGTTTTCATCACAAAAAAAAAATAATCTGTATAATAACAACACTTGTAGAAGGAGCAGTTTCATTGCTGCTGCTATACCTCTTAACTAGGATGAACTAAAGACTGCACCAATAATTAAGTGGTTCCCTTTTGAACTTCTTATTTCAGAAAGTATTTTGAAAAAAGTTGTTATATAGGTAAGGTTCCAACTTCTTACTGAAAATTCATATAGATAAGCATGTGTGTTTAAAAAAAATCCTTTCCATTGTATTAATCTATCATGGAGAAATAAGTGTAAGAACAATATCTGTTTAATATGTATTCATTAATATAGAGACTTTTATTCACTTGCCACTTCAGCCTGTTTTGCTAGAGCTTTTGCTCTTTTCTTTCTCCCTCTGATTTTGAGCTTCAGAGCAAAAGACTATTGCAAAGAAACAAATGACTTTGATTCAAGAAAAACTGTCTAATCTCTGTCAATAGGAAAGAACAGGAATTACGAGTATAGGAAAAGCAGTGAGGAAATCCTCAAGAGAGGAAACAAAGCTTGCTTTAAAAAGTTTGGTTTGTAGAGAAACTCAATGGTCTGAGCCTCCTTACTTGATTTGAAAGTGAAGTATGCTTAAGCTAAAGCTTGAGATTTTTGAAAAGGCCCAGAGTCATGCAAAGATTAGCTGCAACTTGTGAAATTATAACCCAAAATATTAATAAACTTTGAGACTGTATACTTTTTATGAAACTTGGAAACAAATAAGATGGATTGAGAAAACTGAATCCGTAAGTGCAACTGGACTAGAAGTTTTACTCCATGTTACATATCCCTTCTTATACTGAAATAATACTCTTTTTCATAATGATATCTTCTTTTCCTTTTAAAGATACACTTGGACTACTTCTGCATAATGGCTATTTTATTGGTATGTACAATAAAATTGTAACTAGACCTGGGAGATCAAATGGCCCTTTAAAAAAACCACACAAAAAACCTAACAAAAAGGATTAACACTTAGTTTTAAATTCTTGTCTCTTCTTTTTCAGTTAGAAATCCAGATGATTAGATAAAGTTTTATTGTAAAGGGGCAGATACCACTGTATTATAACAGCAAACTTATTTGAATGGAATATTAATGTTTTTGGCATCCAGCTGTCTTGGTGTAAGTGCTTCTACTTGAGATACTAATTCAGAAACCCTCTTAAACAGTCAACATTCAATTTAGAGGCTTAAAATTACATGGTTTCGATATTCTTCTTAGTGTAAACATACACTTAAACGCAGGAGGACTTCCTAAATTGAGACTAGTATGTTACTTGCTGTAAAGTTAGCCAAATGTTCTAAGGATTTTGTACTCCTAGACCTGATTAGAGAACAAAAAAATCTACTTTAATATCAGTTCTGAGGTTTTAGGCTAATATTTAAAACACTTAGAATATTTACTTTGTGCAAGTAATCCATATCTCAGAATTCCTAGCTTGAAATCAGTGCAAGTCTATGGACGTGAATACAAATTATCCAGTTTCACGTTATTTAAACATATGCTTTTTTGCTTATTTTCAGGGATCCCCTAATGTGAACTTAAAGGAAAACTGGACAAAAGTCCTATTTATTTCTTTAAAAATTCATGTTCTCTGTAAGTGTCCATGCTTAATACAAACCATTCCATGATTTTTAAAATATGTCTGTGACATTATAAAACCATCATAACATATACTTAATATGGGTTACAAACATTACTATTGTTTTCCTCTGTAACAGAGCTTTCTTGGCTTTCTTTTAATCTTTTCCAGAAGGCCAACATGTTTTATATGAAAGCAAACTGGAATCATAAGCATCTGATCTCTTTTACAGTTCCTTAATGCTAAACCCTTCAGTTTCCATACTACTTCTGTAAGGTTAAGAGGGCTGTAAGGCTGTATATTTGTGTGTGTGGTCAGGGCATAGCTGCCATCTGGATAAGGGAACCACATAGTGGTATGGCTGAAACCACAGTGTGTTATAGCATGCACGCACTGAATTAGAGGATGATGGCTGGCAAGACTTGTTCCTTTAACCTCTTTCTGTCAGCTTGCACTTGTGTTTTTATAGTCAGTCTTTCCTTTCCCTTTATCTGTTTCTTCCCCTCTCCTTTCTTTCTACTGTCCCCTACAGACCTGCATTTTTTACCCAAACAGATACAGTTTTCTCTTAATATTTCACTTATTCAGTTACAAAACTTTGTTACTTTGTAGTCTATCAATTTTTGATATTTAATGTTCTTTGGGTTTTTATTGTATTATCTTATACCAGAATATAGGGAGTGATCAAACTACGTTGTTGTTAGTGGTAAAGCATACAACACGTATTCAAGGTGAAAGACGTTTCTTGGCATACTTGTGCCCTTTAATAATGAAACTGCTCATGATCTTTGCACTTTAAAGACACTGAAATTTTAAGTTTATATATAATGCAGTGTATTTGGCTTAATAAAATTGCCTCATACAGAAGAATAAAGTAAAAATACAAGTTTTGAATGCCATCACATGCATAGTAAGTTATTTCTTGAATATTAATGTTATCTGTAGATTTTTGGCTCCAGTAGTTGGTCTTGGGACTTTCCCCGGTGAAGTTGTAATGGGCATGGGTCTTTGGAAAGTCAACATGAGGGATGAAAATCATCATCACATCTATTTATTAATAATGTTTAGAACTCTTGTGATTTAGCAGTAAAGTATATGTATCTATATGTACTAGCCAATATTTACTTATATCTTTATTTTCCTAGGTGTTAACTAAAATTATCTCAGGGCTTATTGCAAGGAAAACATAATTTACTTGGCCATGAAACAGTAATGTTGAATTGGTTTTAATTGTAGATTGTTCTGTCTTTTCTAAATACTTAATATAACTTCTTGTAGTTCTTGTAATACATATGAATTTGGGCCTCAGACTTATTTTGATGGCCTGATGATATCTAGATTAAAGTTCCTCTTTTGCTTATATTCTAGTACTGATTTCCCAATTTTCAAAGTCAATAATTCCTCCTGTGTGCATCATAACTGTTAATCAAGTGAATGGAAGTTATATTTCCCTGCCTATACCTTCTTATTGTAATTGCTATTATTGTAGCATAGTTTAAAGCATAACTCTGAAGGCTCTGATACAGAACCCTGGTCATATTGTGCTTTATGCAGATATCTTTGGAGAAAGGTAACAGTGTGTGTGGGTTGACCCTCGCTGGGGGCCAGGTGCCCACCAGAGCTGCTCTATCACTCCCCTCGTTCACTAGACAGGGGAGAAAAGGTATAACAAAAAACTTATGGGTTGAGATAAGGACAGGGAGAGATCACTCACTAATTATTGTCACGAGCAAAACCGACTGAACTTAGAGAGGGAATTAATCTAATTCCTTACTAAGCAAAACAGAGTAGAAGAATAAGAAATAAAATCAAATCGTAAAACACCTCCCCCCACCCCTCCCATCTTCCCGGGCTCAACTTCACTCCCAGCTTCAACCTCTGCCCCCCCTCAGTGGCACAGGGGGATGGGGAATGGGGGTTATGGTCAGTTCATCACACGGTGTTTCTGCTGCTTCTTCATCCTCAGGGGAAAGAGTCCTCTCATCATTCCCCTGCTCCAGCATGGAGTCCCTCTCATGGGAGACAGTCCTTCACGAACTGCTCCAGTGTGGTCTCTTTCATGGGGTGCAGACCTTCAGGAGCAGACTGCTCCAGCATGGGTCCCCCATGGGGTCACAAGTCCTGCCAGCAAACCTGCTCTGGTGTGGGCTCCTCTCTCCACAGATCCACAGGTCCTGCCAGGAGCTTGCTTCAGCGCGGACTTCCCATGGGGCCACAGCCTCCTTCAGGTGTCTCCAGCTGCTCTGGTGTGGGGTCCTCCATGCGCTGCAGGTGGAATCCCTACACCCCCTCATCCTTCCTCCATGGGCTGCAGGGGGACAGCCTGCTTCACCATGGTCTTCACCACAGGCTGCAGGGGCATCTCTGCTCTGGTGCCTGGAGCACCTCCTCCCCCTCCTTCTGCACTGACCTGGGTGTCTGCAGATGTTCTTACATCTTCACTCCTCTCTCCGGCTGCAAAAGCTCTCTCTAACTGTTTTTCTCTTTCTTAAATATGTTATCACAGAGGCACTGATTGGCTTGGCCTTGGCCAGCGGCAGGTCCATCTTGGAGCCGGCTGGCATTGGCTCTATCAGACGCAGGGGAAGCTTCTAGCAGCTTCTCACAGAAGCCACCCCTGTAGATCCCCCTGCTACCAAAACCTTGCCACGCAAACCCAACACACAGTGTAAATGGTTCTACTGATGGGCATGTGCAATAACTGTAGATGCTACTCATCTGTGCTTTGGGTGGTTGAGTTACTTGGGTATGCTTGAAATATATCTTTAGAGAATATATATGGTATTAGGTGAGATTTAATGTGACACTACATGTATTTAGTAATTTTGAATATTGTTACAAATCTAGAGTTTTACATTCTTGGGATATTATGTCAATACTGGTTTATGATGAAAGATCTTGGAACTCATATTCCAAATTGAATATGGATCCTTAATAAGCTCTAAATCTCTAAACTTAGAGAATTATGCCATTTATGGCATTTCTGAATCCACAGAATTTTATTGTGTGGTTCTGAGTAACACTCTGACAACATTGTGTTCTATGAGAGAGAATGGATATCCCCTAACAGAACAATAAAGATACCTGGGTTTTAATCTCGGTTATTCCTTTAACTTTCATTTTCCCCTTTCAATGCCTTTCTTGCTGTTTTGGTACTTTGATTTATGTATTTAGACTGAAAATTCATTAAGCTTTTGCAAATGTATTTGTACAGTCAGTATCATAATAGGAGCCTAATATCAATGATGCACTTTAAATGCTGTACTATGAATAATAATTATGTATTTCAGGTGAAAGGGCATCTTTAGTCCTAAAATAAGTATTAAAAAATGATGCAACCATATCAGGCAATTGATAGTGCTATGATAATGAAATATTGTCAGGATAAATTACCCCTGAAATGAAATCACTTTAATTGCAATCACATTAAAATGGCATTAATATCTCTGCCATGAATATCAGTTACTCCTATCACATGCTGATGGGTGTGAGGAAGGAGACTTTCATGACTGGTCACACAGTGATGTAGTACATAAAGATCTCTAAGTAAACAAGAGCAATGCTCTTTCTGTTCTTCTAGACCAAATGTCCCAAATGAATTCCTTTCTTTTGGAGGAAAAAAAATAATTCCTTTCAGTAAGAGTCTATCTGTTAGTTTTGTAGGTTTAACTAGAACTTGTGCAGACCTGCTTTGTCTTATTTTGCTCTGTAGAGAAATTCCTTTTCCACTATTTTAGAAATATATTTGGTTGTGGTGTATATGCAGTATTGACAACATTATATGTTATATCAAAATACATAGTTTAGATTGAAAATCAGTTTTGTTAAATAAATTTTGTATTGTTTCATAATTTATTTGAAATCATTGGACAAGCAGATGCACTATACAGGGGGAAATTCAGCATGAATATTAATCATGGAGGATTAGGACTTGAGAGAGCATATTGTCAGAATGAGGTAGGAACAGTATAAAATAAATTATTCTTTTTCTCTTGGGAATTTGTTAATGTAAGATAAATTCATGGGGGTACAATATATATTATCAGTCTCTTTTGCTATGGAATACAGAGACCTGAATGCTAGTGACAGATATTATTTTACCAAGCAACATGATGCAGTTTAACAAATGATACATAGGAAAACTTACAATGATTAGTGATCAATGCTACCATCAGGTATTTCAAGCTACTTAAATTCCACCATTTCTCTGAAGTCATCTGTAAACATACGAGTGAGTCTGATTTGTGCTTTGCTCCTCTTCAGAATGAACAACTTTAAAAGAAAAATGGGAAGGAAAAAAGTAAGAAAGATTCATCTGCACTAAATTTAAGAGCTGAATTAAGTAAGAAACCCAAAATTCATCATAGTTATTTTTGAGGGATAGTAATACAAAAATTGTCTAAATTGAAACTTAAATGTTTAAAAATGTTGAGGATTGAGAGACTTTCTGGTGAATTAGTGGACAAATGACTTCTGACTTGGGTCTTACCAATTCCTTTCTCTACCTCATTTACAGTGAAGCTTTTGATAATGTCTTTGTAATCCCGTAGTAATTTCCACTGTGTCAGACTTGCCATGAAGACTGGTTTTACACACTGAAAGATCCATCTCAAACTTGTTATTAGTGAATATACATGCTATGTGGATGTGAAATCATTTGTAATAAAGTAACTTTTACTAATGGTCTCTGTTATTCAAGACTGGAAATATGTGGAAACTTGTAAAAGTAGTTTCTTCCTTTAGCTAATAACTTTCATGCCACTTTTGTATCAGGCATGCCTCACTGATCACCTTCATACTCAGAGGTCTGGTTTTGTTTCCCTTTTAGCACACTGCCTCCACCCTTGAGGTGATTTTGAACTGGAACGCACTTTTAAATCAAGAATTCAACCACCAGGTGGCCTTCGAAGAACAAGAGTTGGCCTTTGCCTGGGCAGCAGCTACCCCACTGCTCCGGGCCACTTCCTGGGCTCCATCCAGTGCAGGATAGTCAGACTGCTGTCCAGTTTACCATGTGGCATCATCGTGCCTTGCAAATACACATTAAACGCTGTTTTTCAGGGAAATGTTTAAAAATTTAAAATGGATATGGTGGGAAACAAAAAAGCTTGCCAACACTTACTTTAAGGTTTCTTGACTGTCATTGCTACTATGATTACTGCTGTTGCCTGCTGCTCTTACTGTTAATACTGCCTACTTTTGTACAAGCTTATTCTTTGAATTGGTAACTGAGCAGCCTTTTGAGAAACATACATAAAGTTTTGGAATAAAGTATCAGGACATGATCTATGAAGATTGGGTCTACATTGTGTTGCAGCCATTTTTAGAATTTGGATATACTGGGACTAGTTTCCTTTAAGTCTATATAAAAATTTAAGAAAGTAGGCTGAGGAGTTTCTAAAATAAAATAACTAATTCTAGATATCTGCAGCAACAGATGAATTATTCTAACAGTTACTAAGAGGGCAAAAATGAGGAAAATAACAGCTCTAAATTTAATAAAAAAACCTCCTTTCAAGAGATACATGAGCACTCAGATGTGCCCTACTGCTATAATATTCTACCAATTGTCTATATAGTAGGTCAACTAACATGACATTGTGTCAAAAGATTCTTAAGTGTTATGCCATAGGAATAAGATATTTAGTATAACACTTATATTAAAAAAAAACAACCCTTCCTGTGCATGTTCCATCTGTGATGATGTCCCATCCAAGGACACCTTCTAAATAACACTTTAATTTGTAGCCTTATCTGCATGATTTTGTAGAACAACTTACCAATAATTGTTTCCTTGCTGTTGAGAGAAAGAAAGAAAACTTCCTTTGGGGAAAAAGCAATCCAGTAGTCTCAGAAGGATGTCAAATAAGCTCATATAACCCAGTACTTGTTCTGTTTTCCTCACTTCAGCTTCTACTTTTCTTTCATATTCCTTTTCTACTTATAAAGTGTTATGTTATATTAATACAACAAACATTCTGGCAATGACATTAACATTCAGCTTTACTAAATTTCTACTGAACAGCATTCTCAGCCACAAATTTAAACTTACACCAAACATTTAGAAAATAGAGTTTCTAGGCCAAAAATAATTCTAATACTAAAATAAAAAAAAATTAGATCTGTAGACAGACTCTCTGGTGACACCTCTTAAGTTATTGTCAGGTGGCCATGTTCCTTTCTTACCTTTTTTTTTTTTCTTTAAAGGAAGCAAAAGAATACCTATTTGGACAAAATAAGAACCTTATAGTTCTCGCTACTCTGTGGAAAAAGTGCAAAGTCAAACCAGGGTTCATTTTTGGGACAAGTCTGTCACTGGTAGTTAACACCTTAGTAGTTAATGGTTATAGCCTGGTAAGTAGGTTTATCATGTTTTGTCCTTTCATTCCTACTCCAATTGTATATATGATCTGATTCAGGAAAGCCAGTTGTTACGGTTTTTCCCCCAGAACTGCTCCAATCCTAAAAGTTTTTAGATTGGAAAAGAAACAAGAGTATTCTGTACAGGTTTTTAAAATAAGTTTTACTAAAGAAGGTCTTGTCAAAAGTGTTTCAAGCAAACTTATCCATTATTAATTAAAATACACCATTGCTGCTGTTAAGTACTTGTGTGGGAGTAGCAGCACAGGACCAATGCCAATTAACTGAAATGCAAGTAGGCAGATGTAGTACAACAATTTTTCCTCATTTTGCTTAAGAGTACAACTTGACCTTAAAATCATTACTATCAAATTAATATCATTGTTACCTCCAGTAGACTTTCCAAATATCAGTGTTTTATGGGAATGCCAAAACCATTTGCTTTTATTAGAAAATCTGGTTCCTGTCATAAGAACAAGCTTGTGTTACTTTCATGTACTTGGGGTTTGAACTCTTGAACAAAAATCAAATGTTTTTTATTTACTAATTTAATAGAGCTTCAGGCTTCATTCATGAGGATGTAGCTGCATTAGAAGATATATTAGCAGCTCTAGTCTCCACCTGTTCTTCTGACTTCGAGTCTGCAATGCATGCTTTCCTTGTTTCTGTGCATTTTTCCTCATTTCAGTGCCATATCCTGTGATTTACAGCACTCAAACTTCTGAGATTCCTACTTTTTCAGACAGTTTTTTCTCTTTGCACTATATTTTAATGTAACAATTTTCACAATAATGGAAATCCTATGATATATATGTAGGTGCTACAGAGTTTGTGTTCCTGGCCATGTTCTCTATATGGTTAGTTGTAGTATTAAATAAATCCAAAAGAGAACTGTCTGAGGGTATGGCTGAACATTATATAATAACTGCAATAGTTAACAATGGGACGTTCTTCCAAGTACTGAATTGGAGAAATGCACATTCCTGTACTAAATGCCTATTGGGGTGATAGTTCAATTTAATAAGACTTTTTGTTTACTCTTTAATCCTCACAGTGCCAGCTGGAAAGCTGAATGTTTTTCTCAAGTAGCCAATTTTAGGGAGTTGTTTTTCTTTTTAGCATTTAGTAGGTAAAAGTGAAATAAAATACTTTTGCAAGAAAATGTATTTTATAAACTTAGTGTGTGAGTTGAGATTATATGCATATATATGTTTATGTTTATATACAAATAAGATAAGTTATGATGCTGAGTAGGAATGAGGTTTTCTGCTAAATGCTTCAGTTGCTTAAAATTCCTTTGACTTTTCTTACAAAAGAAGGTACCCTACTTATTAAATGCAAGGAATGACCAACATGTCATCTTAAAATAGTTACAAACCCAGCTGACTTACCAGAAGTTTTTAGGCTCTTGCTTTTGAGGCTGATTTGGAGAAAATTCTTGGAACTTTACTGTGTAAAACTGACTTGCTGTTGAGTCACTCCTTTACAAAAAGCATGAGTTTTAGAGCTGATTTGGAAACATAGGAAAGCAGTCACATTGGCAGTAGCAGATGGAGCTAATGACATCAGCATGATCAAAAGTACGGGGAAATTTAGAACTTAAAATGCCAAAAATGATGGTTTATTAATGAATTTGTGTTTATAGCAGGCCTCTTACTTAAACCTTTTTTGATTTGAAGAATTACTTTTCCTTTTATAGGAAAAAAACCCAAACCTCAGACCAACCTTTACGCCATTATTTGGCACTTGAACTATGATAAAGAAATAAATTAGTTTGCATGGGGTGAGCTTAAACTGAGTCAGACCAAATATCTGTCTAATCTAGGGTCCTATCTTTAGCAGTGACCAAGAGCAGATGCCTAGGAAAGAGCAAAAGAACAAGGCAATCATGCAAGGTTGCTTGTGCATTCTTCCTCCATTCTTTTTGTCTCAGGATATGTGTTTTCTTTGTGTTTACCAGTTCTTGATATTTTTTTTGTCCTATAACTTTCATCATCTTTTAAGTATGTGGGTAACTATAGCTTCCACAATACCCTCCAAATGTTGGTTATTTTCCTAAAATGCAAGGTTCCCATTAGTTACAATGTTTATATTAAACATAGGTAATTGAATAGGACTGAAGGACTTGACAAGTTGGCCGTATTTCTCAAATGGAGAGGCTGATAGCTGTTACTATTGTGCAATTTTTTTCATGACCTGTCAGTTAGGTGTTGAATATAGCCTACATAGGAACTGAGAGAGCGAGTAGAATTCTTGTCCTCTGCCTGCCATTGTGGACTTCCTTTTCATTCAAGGCATTTACTCAATACTACATTGAATCCTCTTAACTGCCATCCTGAAAGCTCACCTTTTGTCCTGCTTTAAGGAGAATTTTTGAATAACAAATGGTGCATCTTCTGTTAACTGAAGTATTTATTTCATTGCTCTATTTTGCTTATAGCTGGGTCTTTCGAATAAAAATAATCCAAGCCCATTGCACAAAAATGTAGTTATTTTACCCTCTCTGAGCTGAACTACCAAATGTGGGACCTGACAGAACTCCTGTATTACTTGTCAGAAGCACTGTGAGCCTCAGAATGCAGTAGCGGATATCTTTATTTGGGTCTCATTTAATTGCATGCAGGCATGTCAGAATTAATGTTTCAAGAAAGTAGAATGCTATTGCATTAAACATTACATTTTGATATCCTGTAACATTTCCTAGCTGACTGATGTTCCTATTCAGAATGCAGCATGGTGGGATCGGAACATCAGACACTAAGCATAGAAAATGCTTTATACTTAAGTTACTAATATTAAACTGCTCTGTTTATTTTACTATCAGATACTTCGAAGTACTTCTTACAGTACAAAAGCTATGTGAGAGTATATAGTAAATATATAACTTTCTAATTGATGAGCAGTCATAAAATGATACGACTTCGTGATGAATAATGGCCTAAGTTGCTTGCCTATGCTTTCATCTTGCTCCTACTAGCCTTGCCCTGTGAATTTGTCAGAACCTCAAATTCCAATGGCAGATTGTTGAAGCAGGAAAAATAGCAGAATAGGACTTCACTAAATATTAATGAAATGGATTGTTCTGTAACAGTTTCATCTTAAGTTTTGCTGTTTCTATCTAAACCTGGAAACAGTTATAGTTAGTATAAGGTTAAGTTGCATTTCTTCATCTATTTTAGTGTGAAGAATTGAGAAATGATCTTCCAGAGGCGCAACAATGGAAAGGAGAAGAGTTAAAGAGGATGTGGAAGGAGAAAGAAGAGAAACTGTGGATTAGATAATTATTAAAAAAACTATAACAAATTAGTTTGCACAGGGAGCTGCTTAAGCTCCTGGGATGGGAGAGTGTATAAGTGAGTCATGAAAGCAAGTGTTGATGTGACACCATTCCCTCTTTGATAAACACTTTTGGCTCTTAGTTCAAATTTTCCTGTAGTTTTCCATTGAGAGTAACTATATCTATTGTCTGAAACTGTCTATGTGGTAGGTTAATAAGCTGACATCTGTTTTTCAGCTGTTCAATTAAGTTTCCTCTCTCTTTGCTTGCAGGTGCACACATTGGAGTTGGCATCAGTGGCCAGGAAGGAGTGGAAGCATCTTGACCAGTGACTGTTTGCCCAGTTCAAATACGTTCAGAGGCTTTTGCAGATTCATAGCTAGCATTCTCATTTGAGAATGTGCAAGTTGTTCTTCTACAAAAACTTCACTTTCACACTGCTGCATTACTGATTTGTCTTCTGTAGCTTCTGTGCTCATGTTTGTTTCCGTTTTCTAAGTTTCCAAATGAACAGAACAGTGATTTGTACACTTTAGATATGAAGAAGTAGCAGTCAGAAGAATGAGTTAGGCGATCTAAATGTTTGAGGACATTTGTTTTGGAAGTTAAATAATTTCTTTTTCTGTTTTGAAAGCACAAATGTACTTGCAGTTATTATGCTTAATGATCCTCTTCATTTTCCAAGTTTAAGACATATCATTTTCATATGTTATACATTTCTGCCTTATGCTTAGAAGGAGAAGAGAAGCATATGTTCTGCTTTAATGGTAAATCCCAGGACTTGTCTGTGTGGTTGTAAGGAGTGTATAGATAAGCCATGATGAAATGACTGCCCCTAACTAAACTACATCCACTAAAAAGACGTCCAGTAAGCAATTATACTAAGTTAAAGAGCTGTCTCGAAACTTCATGCTTTTTTAGACACAACGTAGATTTCTTACTACTTTTGCTAATGCTTTATCTGGCTGCTTTACTTCAGGAAACATTAAGTTGGTGATTTTTGAAATATTGAAGGGGACCAAGAGTGAATTCCTTACAAACTAAACATGTTTTAAAAATTATTACTATGTTGGACTGAGCATTTTATGGGAGACTATATTTGGAGATGTTTAATCCGTCCTAAATTTTGTCTCCTGAGCATTTCAAACATGTTTTATGAGAATGAAGACTTAGCCTCCCTGTTTCCAAATTTTTTTACTTAGTGATATTATATAGTCAAAAAGATAATCTTTTTCAATAAATATTTAATAGATTAAGAAAAAACTATTTTTAAATGCTGTATGCTAGATTTCATAGACTCTAAGCAAGCAGGAGATTTGATCTGTCTCTCATAAATTCTTTGCTGTTCAGAATCTTTCACCTCTGTTTAGGAGCTTTTACTAGACCTTAAAAATGGCCATACTAGTCAGACCAATGACTTCTCTTGCCAGAAGCCTCTTTTCAAGTGTCCAACAGCAAACAACTATAGAAGAATATAAAACTGGGACAAGCATGTAATGATACTTTCTTAGCTTCCACCAATGTGCAGCTGAAGGACTTTTTGAACCAAAGGTATTGGTTTGTTTAATAAATGTCAAAGGTTTTGTCTTCAAATATTTACAACATACAGTAAGTTCTACAACTTAAGATTCCTTTCCCTGTTGCACCTGCTGTCTACTAATTTCATTTAATGCCCCTTAGTCCTTGCCACTGAATTCATCGTGATTTTATAGCCGACTATATCTTGATCACCTCTTTTCCAGTTGAAAAGTCCTAGTCTACTTATTTAGTATTTGATAAACCAGTGATTGGAATATCCTCTCGTGAGATATTGAAAAGTAGTTAGGAAATAAGTTGGTAGCTGTCCTGGTTTTGGTTGAGATAGTTAATTTTCTTTCTAGTAGCCAGTATAATGCTGTGTTTTAGATTTAGTATGAGAAACACACTGATGTTTTCAGTTGTTGATAGGTAGTTGTAGTGCCTACACTAAGTCAGGGACTTTTCAGCTTCTCACACCCTGCCAAGTGCACAAGAAGCTGGGAGACCACAGCTAGGAGAGCTGACCCAAACTGGCCAAAGGGATATTCCATACCATAGAACATCATGCTCCCTATGTAACTGGAGAAGTTAGCTGGGAGCTGGCATCACTGCTCGGAAACAAACTGGCCATTGGATTATTTTTTACCTTCCTTGTGTAGTAAGCAACTGCATTTGTGCATCACTTGTTTTAGATATTGTATTATTCTTTTCCTTTGTTCTCCTATTAAACTGTCTTTATCTCAACCCACAGGTTTTTTTTTTACTATTCTCCTTCCCATCCCCTGTGGTGGGTGGTGAGTGAGTGGCTGCATGGTTCTCAGTTACTGACTGGGGTTAAACTCTAGCAGTAGCTTTGGTTATTAAGATGTGTTCATCTAGCAGGGAAAAAGAAAAAAGAAGTAAGTCTTCCTTGAATATCTTGAACCATAGGGTTTTGTTTTCTGTTCATGTGTAACTTCTGAAACTAGACAGAAGAATTGGGGGAAAATTCTGAACTGCAATTGCAATGAATGTTCCAAAAACTATACAGAGGTAGCTTCAGAAGAGGAAGCCACTCTTAATGCTACTGGCATTCTTCCAGAAAAGAGAATCAAGGATTGTGTGAAAGCGTGAATAATTGTGAAAATATGCTAGTGTTCTAAGCCTTGGGAAATAACCTTTCTATGTCTGTAGAAGGGGATGTTTTTCAATAATTGCAGCAATTAACGTTTGATTACAGTTTCTAGAATTACACAGTATTGTAAAGCTTTTAGAGAACACTAGAACAACTGGTATGCTTCCCATGAGTGTTTTTGCTGTTTTGGTTCACCTTAGTAAGTATATACCCAAGTTCTTATTGAGTTTTTTGTTTGCTTTACTGTATCTTCACACTGTTTTGCTATTTTGACAGCACTGAGCTTAGCATTACTGTTTGCAAAAGACTGTGATCATGTGACTAACCACCTGTGGTTTTGGAGCATATCCAGTAGTACTGTGAACATTCTAGAGACTATTTTTTTTATTTCTCTGAAAATATTTATCTTAGCAAAATAACATTTTAATGTTAATAATTTAACATTAAAATTAATAATATTTTTATTGGATATATAACCTAAGACCTTATTTTAATTTTAATATGTTTACATTCCATAGAGACATTATTAATTTGCATTCAGACACAGTTATGACAAATTGAAATTTAATCATTGTTTTGCATTATTAGAAAAATGCATATATGGATTAAAGACATATTTCAAAACTTTAACTATTTTCAAAAGGCACTGCCTTTTTAAGGACACAATTTATAGGTACTGGTGGTGTCTTTTGTTAAATCAAATAGTGTAGCTGCAAAGTGAATTCTAGGGTATACAAACCCTTTCTCAGGATTTGAGTTTGCATTCTGAAATTTTTTTCTCCTCCATCTATATCAAGTAATCTCTGTATATAACTCAGTAATTGTCTATTATCAATGGCTGATCTAAAGTGCTTTTCTGTTAGACTGACATGAATAACAACATAATATTCCTATGAAGTTGAGCTCACATGCATCAGTTCTCATTTGAACTTTTAAAATAGTTATCAAAGCTGAGGTGTATTGGAGAGAAAGAAGCAATCTAAGCTGCACACTTAAGTATTTACCAATGATTTTGCAGGGCATACTGCCATTTTATCTTGTGAGGCGCTTCTGAACAAAACACCTGTGATTTTTTTCCACTGAAGAACATTCATCAATATTCTTTTTATGACATTTATTCTTTTGATCTAATACATTCCTGTTTCTTGATTATTGATGGAGACATTTTCATTTAAGGGAGACCAGAAGGTGCACTTGATAGTGTTCAGTTGTGCCTCAAATTTTTCCCATTCCGTTCCATACATCTGTCCCATTGTGCCTTTGCAGTTCACTTTCTCATAGTTCTCAAGAAGACTTTTACATTTGCTTCATTCACATGAGTTTTTCTAGTGCACTGCCTTAAATAGTGGCCTTTAAGAAGACAGTCATGTCTGAGGCATTATTTGATTCACTTAAGCGAATTATTAATCTGTTTTGGATCTATAATCTGGTTTTTTGAATTATTACATTGCAAGACTATTGATCTTTGTAATATGAGACTTACATAAACAACACGTCATGCATAAACTTTCCTGCTGAGATGCTGTTTGGAAGCTTCTAAATCCACCACTTTAAGCTTTGCAGCTCATTTTCAGGAAATTATTTGTAAAACATAATATTGTATTTTCTTTCAGACAAGGATTAATACATCGAATATATTCACTCTGTGCTGAACAAGATATATTGCTTCATCCAGCAGCTACCTTTTAGTGGTTGTATTCTTTCCCTAAAGTTCTAAGTTGGATGTCCTACTCCCTCATTTAGCATATTTTCTGAATATGCTTTCTAATAAAATCAGAATTTCATTTTGACTTTCCAAGATTAAACAATAGCTAATAATTCCTAAATAGGGTTATATGGAGGATACAGCTATCTTCCATAGCTGTCATAATTATGTATTAATTGCCTTATCCTGTACAGCTCACAACTTAAGCTCCTCCAGCACTTTTTTGAAGCCTTGTTAGGCTTCATGCTGTACAGATTCAGATGTCCATGTTTCATGAGAAATGAAGTCAGATAAATAATTTGGCACTTTCTGCAGTTCGAAATTTTCATCAAAATTAATATGACTATGTCAGGAAAGAACTCAAGCATTTGGTAAAGCTTTTGTTAAATTATACATTTGCTTATTAATTGGCTACTTGCACTTTTAAAATAGCTCTCCATAACAAATTCCTTTTGTATAAAGCAGCTGCTCGGGATTAATGTTACATCAATGTTTCAGGCTCCAGGAAAAGCATAGATGAGTAAAGCTCAACCTCAAATGTCAGTGAGCTCTTTGTTTTTACAGCAGAAATCTTTTGTAAGTGATGACACAACTCTGTCAGGTTAGGTGAAGAAAGAAAATCAATGATTTGCATGCTATACTGCTTCACTAGTGGCTTTTTTAAAAATATATAATTATCTTAGTTAATCTTCACGTGTCATTATGATGAATAGGAATTACTAGTAATTGATTCAATAGCAAGAATTGATAATTATCTGCATTATAGGCTGAGCACGTGTTTCTGACAATCTCGCTCATTAACAGTCAATTTAATTTTCTTACTCTTGGCTGCCATATGCAAGAGACATGCAAGCAATCCATTGGACAGCAAAATAACACACCTAATGTTTTAGTTTTAGATTACTGTCTGTTAATGAATTATTCAGAACTACTCCATTATCCATTGGAAACTTTTTTGGAAGACTAGGTAAGGCATGAAAGAATGGAGGAAGGAAAATTCAGTGCCTATATTTGAGAAGGGAGAGAAAGCAGGTACATTATTACAGTCAAGTCAACTTTGGTTCAGTTCCTATAAAAATAAATGTTATCACAAATGACCAAAGTATTTGTAAAAACCTGAAAAACAAGATGATTAACAGTCAGAAATTCTACCAAACTAGTTTAATTTCTGGCTGCTAGAGTGTTATCAGGCCTTGTGACTAGAGGAGCAGGGGTTTGATGTATATCTTGACTGTGAGGTTCTTGTTGCATTCTTCTAAGCAGGCTGACAAAATTTAGTCTTGATGCATCTGTTGTAAGGTGAGTACTGGTCTGTTTTGTAGAGGCATGTGGAGTTAGGTATCAATGCTTTTCTCTCAAAATGGAGAGTTAAATATTGAATAGGGTTTGGCAGAAATCAGTCTTGTCAGATGCTACTTCATATTTTCATTAATGATCTGGATGATGGAATAGCAGATTTATTCATTTAATTTGCATTAGAGATGAAACTGGAGCATGCTGAAATTTTATTCTAGGATAGGCTTTAACTTGAAAAATATCTTTGCAAGGTGGGAGGCACTCTGGGGGGGAAAAAAGTAGAATGCAAGTAACAGGGATGATAGCGAGCTCCCACACTTAAAATTTAGGAGAGATCTGCTGCCTAAATACCACGATGGCAACAACGGGGTAAGTAAAAGTTTTGTAGAAAAAGATCTTGATGTTACAGTGCACTATTTTGTCACTTGGATTTATATTAAAATTTTTCATTGAGTTTGTAATGGGTAAGAAAGCAAGTTAATATTTTGGGGTTTAGCATAGCTGTTTCATCCCAATACTGATAGGAAGGGTGATGCTAACTTTACCATTTGCTATGAAATCTGTATGCTTAATTTGTATACTTAGGATATTTTGAAAGGCTAAATTATTTGTGGAATAAAAAAATAACCTTCTACAGTTAATTTTCATTAAATATGTCAATGACATCTCAGAAGTTACTGTACAATAATATATAGATGTGGTGATGTTGTAATAAGATATTATTCATTTGTCTTGGGGAAAGTCTGAGAACAAGTTTTACTTAATGTAATAATTATAAAAAAACCTCAAAAACCAAACCAAACCCCCCCCCCCACCCAAGCCCAAAACGCAACTCTCTTACTTCATAGGTCAAGAGTCCCATTTTTTGCTGTGAAGCAGATTGATTACAGTAGGTTTCATTTTTAAGTGGCTGAGTAATGTTCTGTAAGGATGAATGCTTACGAATTTTTCCCCTTGGAATCATTCTGTTCATGTGGGTTTGGTAGTCCTTATGCAGACACATTGTTCTATAAAGAAATTGCTTTCACAATACTATTGATGCGCTCATAGACTTTTTTGTGATGCAAGGGTGCATTCAGGATGCCATGTTAGCATTTTAAAAAGTTATGATATGACATCTTTAATGTCTGGACATTTGTATTAAAGAGTATTTTATTTGCATGTTACTTGTTCTTTTGACTGAACAATGCTTATAGAATACTGGATTTTCTCCTGTTATTGTTTAGTGTGTGGTTCTCTGTTTTGCAGACATTTATTCTTGCTATGTTCCTCCAGATAACTGATCCCTTACTAAATAAAAGTCTGGGATAGGGCAACTGAAACATCTTGGGAAAATGTTTCTTTCCTTCTAAGTCTGAAGGAAGTAATTGAACTAGTTACATCTCTAGAATTAGTTAAAATGAATCCTACTCATGAGTGCCTCAGGCTGGGCACCTAGAAAATGAGAAACTTGTACACTGTGAGGAGGTAATTCTCTTCAGTCTTTAATGTAAAGAAATTATTTAACATTAATAAAATGGGGAGATAATTTGCCTCCTTACTAATGATGCAGACTTACAGGCCCAAGAGTCACAGCAGTAGTAGTAACGTGATGGTAAGACAATTTGACAGGACACTCCTACCCAGAAATAGGACACTTGGAGTGTGTGTGAAAGGGCAAGGATAGCACCAACGTTAGGAAGGAAATAGTAACAACAACAATGCAGAAAAGCTTATTTTCTTTGCTTAACCTTGTCTATAACATTCATATAACTTACAATAGTAGTGTAAAAATATTCTTCCAGTATGAGGACCCTACCAAGTCTTGGAGTAGTTCATGATAGTAGCTGAAGTTTGTTTGCCTAGGTTGTCTTACCTGTTGCCTAAAATCTGAATGCTTCACACTGAAAGAGGAAATCAGTCTTATAGGTTTTGTAATCAGTCTGTAAAGGCTTTTTCCCTTTAACTTTCTTTGAAGGATGCTGCCTATATAAAAATGTGGTAGTGTTTGCCTGTGCTACAAAGCAAATTCACTGAAAGAATTCAGGCTATTTGTGCATCTCCTCAGAAGAAAAATGTGGGTAGAGTTTAGATGAAAGCTGCTGCTTGTTTCACTAGTCCACTTAGGAGAGAGCTTGGCTGATATTGTATGATCACAGTTCAGAAAAATGGATTATGTAAGCTTATTTAAAAATACAATAGAACTGTGCATTCAGAGAATGAGTTAAAGGCTTTTAGTATTAGGGAGCTCAATCCAAAGGGAAACAATTAGCTGTATTTTTGACAGAGGCCACTCTTAGGATTTCTATAGGTTGAGCCCTAAAGTTCATTCAGATGGCATGGTATACAATGGAACAAATACATCACAAAACTGACATCAAAGGAAAAATTAATAAGAGTATGGAAATATGCTCAAATTTTTCCACTATCAGTTAATATACTGATGGTGGTGGTTAAGGAAAGTACCTGAAGGAACAGAAAGATGAAATTTGACAAATTCTGCTAAAGCTCCAGGGAAATGTAGACAGCGAGCAGAGCTGTAGGAACTTGCTGTCACAGTGGAACTGGTGTTTTGTGGCAAACATAAGATGAATACACTGTGCTATTCTCTAAGCCTTTATAAGTGCTTGTTTGTTTCCTTAAAGCCCTGTTGAATTTGATGCTTATTTTATTTCAACTCCTGATGAGGACAAGATGAGGTCATGAACGTCCCTGATAAACATCAATATGTACATATGCTTTGAGGAACACTGCTGATCTACAGAGCCTTTCCTTGACTAATGAATCCTAGAATGATTTGGATTGGAAGGGATCTTTAAAGATTCATCTAGTCCAACCCCCTGCCATGGGCAGGGACATTGTTCACTAGATCGGGTTAATCAAAGGCTTATCCAACTTGACCGTGAAGCCTTCCAGGGATGGGGCATCCACAGCTTCTCCTGGCAACCTGTTACAGTGACTCGCCACCCTCATAATAAAAAAGTTTCTTCCTTATATCCAATCTAAATGTACCTACCCCCTTTCAGTTTAAAACTGTTGTCCCTTGTCCTGTCACTAAAAGCTCTGGTAAAAAGTCTCTATCTTAGAAGCTCCTTTAAGCATTGAAAGGTCTCCCTGAGACCCTTCTCTTATCCAGCTGAAACGCTATGAATTGAGATGCATAGTCATTCATGCAGTTGTACATAAAACAATTTTAGAGGATATCCCTTCTCAGCCATCTTCATCAGTCCCATTTTCTTGCCTTGGTTTTGGTTTCATGTGGAGACATTCAGTATCTATAAATAGGAATGCTGATAGATGTACTGTTCTTGACTTTTTAAAGGAAAGAAACTCCACAATTTCTCCTCCAAATCTACTTGCAATAGCAAGGATTTACTTTATGTGATGCTGAACAATTAATAGGTCCTGGGCTGCATTTTTCCAGTAGTCTGAGACTGATTTACCTGTATCTAATTCTATGAACACAGGGGCTTGAATTCTAGAGTGACTACAGCCTACTTTGTACACTAATAGTGATGCAGACTGCCTTTAAGACTTGTGTATGTGGTTCCAGAAGATCAGCTTAAGGTATGTTGGGCTGAAATAATGATGCTGACACCGTTTTATTGTTGTGATGCCAATAATGGGAGGATAAAAGCATGTATGTCTGTTTCCCAAATGTCACAGTACCTCCTAAGGAATAATGTATCTGGTATAAGTTAAAACAGCTGTTTGGCCACTGTAATACTTATCTGGGAAACAATCTTGTGCATAAGACAACCAAGATTAGGAGTTCTCTACAGTGATATTACACTGCCTCTTAAATCCGTTCTTCAGTTGTGTTTGTTTACTCCTTGGCTAAAGCTTTTTTCTGAATTACTTGATTATCACTGATATTGGGATAATCTTTCCTGCAAAGTGAACTAAATTATTGGGTATTTCTCAACTACAAATGCATCACTAGAAAGGTCCAAGCAATGTTTTTTGTAATTAAATTGTTTCCCGTTTACTTTACTTTGCTTACATTATCTGGTTAGGCAATCATTGTCTGGAACATAATAAAATAATCTAAACTACTGTTCTTGTAAGAATAAACCAAACAATAATTAATATGCCATTGTCTCCTTAAGGACATTCTTCAAACATTTAAATTAAAAAGTTGAGAAATCATAAAGAGAAATCAATAGAATATGGAAATCATGTTGCCATAAAGGAGTATTTAAACAGTATATTTCATACAAAATGCTCAGAGAATGTTAAAGAACTAAATAAAATGTAAAAACTAAAAGATTTCCTATGGCAGGAAGCCTTTAAGGCAAAAGTGTGATGAATCATGTGAGGAATGTTGCTCAAGTGCAGTTCCTGTTCTTAAAATCAAATGAGCTAGACCTTTACGAAATTGTGGTATTAAGGGTGTGTGCTTTTGTGTACATGTGTGTGCCAGTCTACTGTAGACATAGTTAGACATAACTAGATCAACCTAGGAAATGTACTGCAAACAGTGTAACAGCAGCATATTTTTACTGTAATCAGTGGTAGACTTTTGAAAGGTAGAGTGAATACACAAACAATATGGCTGCAATAAGGCTCACTGCCACAGATACGCACTACTAGCTGATCTTGAGCTAGCCACTTTAAAGCTAATTGTGTGAGCAGCTGAAATTATATTTCTAAACTTTTTTCATAATGTCTATCACATTAATTTCTGTTCCTAAATGAGGCCTTTAAATCACTGGCCATACAAATATTGACAAGTCCCTCCCAAACAAAAAAACCCAACCCAAACGAGATATGCTAACCCTTTTCTAAAGACTACAAAAAGCATTTCATATGACTAATGCTTCTGTGTTTAGAATAAGCTTCATAGATTGTCATGGTTCAAAAGATGGTGCTTTCTCTTGCTGGATATTCTACCTATATGTAAATGAGTTATAAATGTTCTATGCTTCACCATATATACATCTCAAATATATTTGTTTTCCCACTGAAAGCAATGGCAGAACCCCAAAGACTATCTTGGTAAACTGTTGGATATGACTGTTCAGCTAGAATGAAACTATATTTTAAAAATGAAGTAAAAAAAAAAAAAGCCACAAATCTTTAATTGACCTTCCTGGGTTTTTTTTACTATGAACTTCTCAGTGAAGGGTTATCTTTTCCTGAATTCCTCAAGAACTGTTAGTATATTCTGTGAACAGTTGTGGACAAATAACACAATAGGTGGTAACTCTGAATAGCCACTATTTTTTAATAGATCTTAAGACATATTGCAAAAAATATTGCTTTACCTAATGAGCTTGGGCCTGGACTGGGGTATGTGTTTTTATATATATATATATATATTTTTTTTTTCCCCCCCTAAACTAAGCTGTTGGAGTTCCTTTGGAATATAAGATGACATAAGGATGTGGTTTAGCTTGCCACCAACTATATCCAGACTGAGAAGAGCTGTGGAAAATTTTAATTTTCTAGAGGAGGTTTGACTTGGATGCACCAAATGCTTGTTACAAAGGGATTTTAAACTTTTAAGTGTCTGAGAGATGAATTATGTCAGAAAGGAAGAACTATAAATGATTAGAATAAATGCATGATCTACAGTCTGTGTAGAATGAAATAATAAATCTAGTGACCTTATTACTAGGAGAATGAATGTAAATCTAGAAAGCAAAATCTACTAAAAACAAACATCCAAGTTCAACAGTATGTTGAATTACATGGGAGGCCTACTACATATAAAAGACAGCTAAAGAAGATTTTAAACCATAAGAATTGTACAAATTATTTTCAGTGATTTACAATTATCTGTCTTTTCTTTCCTAATGAAAGGACATAACTTGTGTGTACAGAAAACATACCTAACTAATGAATTTACTGACCTGCAGAAAGGAGCATGATTATAACTAATCTTGTACATGTACACTGGCTTGTAGTCTTAATGAGGTTGTAAATTTGCTTTAGGGCATGATTATTCAAATCTATTTATATTACTAGAAGGTCCCCAGAGCACAAAATTCAGAAATATTCCTGTGGTTTTGCTCATGGCACCTAAAAATGTAATTAACCTACTTCATATGCATCCAAATTAAAACCATAAAATAATGGAAATTATCTCAGTTCTTCAAATGCAGTGGTAAAGTTTCCTGTAGGTATTCTTTCTGCTGTACTAGTGGAGGACTTGGTTACCCTATGCTAATGGTAATTTTTTGTAGGGAGGCATTCTACAATCAAGAGTATTTATTTTCTGTAAGTTCATTCACTGATTTCTTGTCTGTTGTATTGTTCCTAGTAATACACAACATACCTTGGACCATCTGGTAAAACGTACTCAAAGGAAGGTCAGGCCTGAAATAGGTATGGTTTGCAAGTGAAGACATTCATGGGAGCTCTTGCAGCTCCAGATTTATGACAGCGCTGTGTTTCATTAGCACAAATTTGAAATGAATCACCAGCTTGGCAAATGAAATGAAGAGGTGTGTAAGGGAAAGGAATAACTCAGCTCCAGATCCCATTCTAGCTTGATTACAGTCTATCTTTAGGATTAGAACTGTTTTGTTTGGGTGTTTTGTTGTTGGTGCTGAAGAATTTTTTTTCTATTTGGGGGACAGTTACAGTAGTGAGCTTTGTGTAAAGGTGTAAAAAATGTGTAAAAGTTTAGACTAAGAATACAGGTGTTCCAATGATCAGTTTACCAGAGGGGAGAAGTATGAGCATGAGCATATCTGCTTCACAGGCTTGCTCTCAAGCTAAGCTCTGCCAATTTTCAGAAAAATCTTATGGAGATTTGGATCCTGTTGATTCTAGGGCTGCCAGGACTTTTACTGCTTTTGCATATATAGAGATAATAAAAAGATGACTTTTTCTTTCCCCCAAAAGTGGCTATGGGGGGAACTGCATTAACAAACCCAGCAGGTTTAGAATGCTTTTTAACAATGTGGTCTTGATTGCGCAAACTTTTAGAATAATATTTCACTTTAAGGTAATAGTCATAGTTGCTTGCCTGACACTGAAGCAGTGATAGGTCATGCAAGAGATTTGAGGATTCAGTCTTTTCAAATTTGGTATATAAATGAAAATACCATTTCCAATATAAAACTCAAATCTAAATCTCAAAGACCAGATGCTGCTCTGTAGTGCTGTGATAACATCAAAGAATGAAGTTGATATAGATGACCTATAGAATTGACTACAGATTGAAGGTTAGTGCTGAAAACCAATTCTTCCTACATTGTGCAACCAGTTTGCAAAGTATTAAAATGTTCTTATGGATTAAAAAAATTAATGAGAACAGTGTTTTTCTGTTTGACCTTAGAAGAATCTAGGATACAAAAATTACTGTGGGTTAAATCTTTTGTTTCTTATATTTGTATAATTCCATTATCCATATGGAGTAGAACATATACTTAACATATAAGTTAAGCATTTCCAGAACCCATTTTTCCTTCTCCTTTGGATTACTTAGATCTTGTATCAGAGGTATTCTGTGCTTATTTCCTTCCTTCCTAGAGTAAATGAGCAGGGATTAGAGGGAGATTTTGCTTTACCTTCTACTCATTAACCAAGCAACTGAGATACTGCAAGTGCATTATGTATGGTAATTGGTGATAGTGAAGAATGACTGTCTTCCTCCCAAAGGACAGGGAAGAGCTATTAATTTGAGGAGTGTATCTGAAGCATATTTTCTTTCTTTAACAGTTGATCATGTATCTTCCCAAGACTGTAACAAAAAAGCTTCTATTTTCTGTAGCACTTTACCTATAAAGGTTTTCCTTTTTAATTTAAAAAAAAAAAAGGTATTTTCACTTTATCTTAATGGCCTGAAAATACCGTGCACACACATGCAGGATGGAACTCAGATTTTTCCAGTGAACTCATTATGACACTTTTCCTTGTACAATTACAAATACTGGCAGTTATTTCCTTAGTGTCCATTAAAGTTCTTACAGTTGTTCCCAGCTTTGCTCTAACGCCATGTGTATATCTTTTAAGCAAACCGTGCTCTGTACTAAATGGCTTTGTTTAGAGTGTTTCTAATAGAAATGTCCCTGCCACATGTATGTGCTTAGTCTGTGTAATCTCTTGTAGAATGCTTTCTGGCATTGAACTGACAGTGTATGTTTAAGCAAGCATGCTTTGGTTTTTGCATCTGTGCTAGTAATTAATATATAGCTCGGGGTATCACCAGTTTATTATGGGAACAAGTTTTAATGAGATGTATGCAATCAGACATTTTTGCATCATTTAAGAAAAATATTACTTGCAAAAAAAAAAAAACCTTTGGTGAAATGATGTGGGTGTGGTAAAACATTTGATTCTCTTTTAAATTAGTCTATTTTGGGACTAAATATCAGGTCTACCCAATGTTAGTGAGAACATTCCTTTTGAATTGGACAGAATCAGTATTTGGATGAAACTGATCTTTCAAGGCATCTCCCTGGTTCTTTGTGCATACTACTTCAACAGAGAGCATTGGGTTTTGACAATATTCTTGAGGATCAAGCCATAAAGGTAAATCTAAGTAGTTCAGGGAAGCTGTATGTAGCCCTTCTTATCACTTAAACTGTTTTGAAAGCACAGGCAGGATTTGGGTGATATGCAGTCCTTGAATCAATGCTCAGCAAAGGGGGAGTGTAATGCTTAGAAATCCAACTACCCTGAAGTCAATTAAAATCTTCCACTGCCTGCAAGGGATGGTGAGCTAGAATAATATAGGACTTTATCCTTCTGTGGATCATCGTATTTAGCATGGATATGTGTGTGCAATCAGGCATATATAGTTATATATTTCTTTTATGTGTGTGTATATATATAAGCCTACATGCATATATGTACTAAGGGGGAAGAGAGATGTTCCTTAGTCTGCTTCACAAAATGACTTCATTTCTTTATTAACAAAATACAGTTTATTCACACACAAGCCAGGAAAAACAAAGTGTCCTTTCGTAATCCTGCAGTTTTGTTGTTGGTTTTCCCACCTCATGTGTGAGTGGAATTGAGGTTGTCACCTCATTGTGGTCGGTTCCACACCTTTTTCAGGGTAAACAGCATATGAACTTGTATAAGCAGCATCTGAGCCAAGGCTCTTTTATAAACCAAACTTTAATTTGTTATTGTTTTGGCATCTATGAATGTGTGTGCAAGACCATGTGGGCTGGCTGTGGAAGACTCACTATAAAAACTAACAGTGGAATGTTCATCTGGAGATGTTGTGTTATTTATGAAAACTTGGGGCCCAATCCTGCCACCTTCTCTCACGCTAACCATCCCACTAAGGTCAGCCAGTGATTATAGTTCTCTAAGGATGACTTATGTGCATAAAAACTTACTGGATTTGGTATATGGATGGAATTTTCAGACTTCATAAGGGAATTGGATAAACTGTGTCTGCTGACATTCATTGGATGCTGAAATGCAATCTGTGCCTTTAGAATGAAATGAAAACTAAGTTGATATGAACTGAGGGGGAGGAAGTCTTCGTATTTAGTCATATCTTTTGTTTTATAGGTGTTCACTATAAGGACCTGCTTGTGGGAGTTACCAAAGAAATGTAAAGGTAGAAGTGGGTTGCATACTCTCGTAAAGTGTAAGTGGAACATAAAGCTGACAAAGAAGCAAAGTTCTCTGAGCAATACAAAGAAGCTGGAGAAGTAATTAACGTTGTGAAAACTAATTTGGTTCAGATATTGTTTTAAAGGCAAGTTTGTAATTTGATGTGAATAATGCAACTATATTCTGAAGACCCAAAGTTTCTTTTTATAGTTGTACCAAATTAGTTGAATTACCTATAGTATGAAATCATTCAGCATGCCGATTCATGCTTCATATATTTGCAGTAAAGAAATGGGTATTTTGTATGCCAGTGCTGTAGTCTACTATTAAATTTCGTTTGCATTAGAGATTTTATGTATGTCCTGGATCATTCAATTAATGATCTCTTAGCTTGTATAACCTTTAGCCAGATAAGTCACCTGCCCGATTGGTGGAATTCTGAGAATACTCTCATGTTTTCTGGCTTCTGTTTTACCCAAGCAGTCTTAAAGAAATGGTTTTGACTGCTTTATCAAAAGGTTGAAAATTTTTTTTAGGGCTCATGTATAATGTTTTCTTTTTTCTGCTGCTTAAGCATCACTCTTTTTGTAAAATACACTATACATGCCCTTTCTAAGAACAATAACCATTATAGGTATAAACCAAAACTCATTTTAGTAAATCCATTGAGACATATGGTAAGAAATTCCATCGACAGCATAAATGTGTCTTGTATTTGGCACAGCTTTAACATACCACTTTTTATTATTTTTCCATTATAATCTCTCACACAAGTAGGAGTGTAATGTAGGATTGTTTGCAAAGGAAGGTGTGAATTGATCACAACATGCAAACAGGATTTTCTTCAGCTTGGAGTGGAACCTATAATACTGTCTTTGAAGTTCCTGTGTTTATTTTGAGGCCTGGCCCTGGGGACAGTATGAACTGGTTAAAAGAACCTGCTACCTGGTCTAAGCTTGCAGTCTCTGACAACTAAAGGTGCAAAATTCTCCCTGCTAGTTTTGAACTCTGGCTTCCCATGTAGTATCACACTGCATTACTGGCCAAACAGTCAAGACCAATTGCTATTCAGTATAAGACACATTTTGAAACAATTCAGATTTGGAACTGATTTCAAAGCCATTTAGCTTTCTATAAGGAACTCATTAAAAAAAGCAAAACACAACTAATTTAAATACTGAACCAATTATTTATGTACATAGGCTACATATTGAAATGGTTTAAAATTTGAACCAATTTATCTCAAGCAGAATCAATTTGGTAAAGATATCAAACACAAGTGCTTCATTGAACAAGTCATTTTCCCTACCACTTGCTGCCTTGCCACTGATGTTTTATCTGGAAATCAGCTGAAAACAGTTTTTCATATTACTTATAGCGTTTCACTGTGGAGGTACAGAGTGAATGCAGTCCTCTGTCTTCCATGTCATGCTTAACATGCTTTAGCAAAATAATTTTGTGTTTCTTTTCTGCTCTCTGTATACATGTAAAAAGTTAAGTCCCCTTTCATAGCAAGAAAGATGTTCGGGTGCATCCCTGGGCCACTACTGCTTAGCTGTTAACATCCTATTTGCAAGAGAAACAACTATTTCTGGGATTCTTATTTCCACAAAACCTGTCCAGGACTCAGATATCTAAGTGTCTTGAGAATCAGTAAATAATAAGCTAACTTTTAGTGATAAGTTGTATAAAATCTGTACTTTTATGCAAGACTTTCTTTAAATCATGACTAATTTTAAGAATAAGTTATGGCTGGCCTGCTAATGCCTTTATCATAGTATGTCTAACAAAACAGCAATGGGACATGTAGGGAGTTAAGCTGAATCAAACCATAAGTATTTGCTTTCTTTAAATCTGAACAACAATTCAAACCAAGATCTCCTATTGCTTTATAGGAGACTTGTTTAACAAAAGACTGGGCACTTACAGCAGTCTGCAGAGCAGCAATTTGTCCTCCTGTTTCTTCCCCACTAGAGGTGAACACTAAGCTGCTGTTGAAGGGAGAGAAGTGCTTGAAGACACATCAGCTTTCACCCAAACCCTGCCTCAATTCCATTATAACTGTCATCATGTGCATGTTTATAGTCTGTGCCGTGTATATGCAGTCTTAAACTTGCCAAGGAGAAAGGAGCTAAGAGAGTTTCAGTCCTGTTCACCATATTCTCCTATTTCCCACTTTGCTGTCACCACTGGTTTCCAATGAAGTTCAGTTGCCAGCATTTCTCTCAGTCCTCAGCCTGTACACTGAGGGAGCTGGAACTGTATTGGAACACTGTTTTAAGAGATGTGGCAGCTAAGAAGAGATGGGGTTAATATCTTGTGTTTTAAGTTTTCTGATGTTAAGATTTCTTGCATCATTCCAGTGAGAAACCTCACTCTGGTTCTGATAGAACTACCTCTAGACAGGTGGTGACAGTGATACATTTATGCAATTACCTGCCCTGAGTCTGGTTGGCAGGCTCTGCACAAATGATGCAAAGCAATTGCTTTCTGTGACCCCTGTCTACTTGCAGGTGGACAGAAAGAGGTTGCATAATAATGTGACCTACCTGGTTTGGCCCTTGATGCTTTCAGAAAATCATAGAAAATAATCTACCAGTAATTTTTACTTCTTGGAATAAGATTTAACCAGTAGAGAGGTCCACCTCCTAATATTTCTTATTTCCATACCTTCTGAATCCATACAGTCTATGGACCTTTTAATACACCTATTAAATATCTTATAAAATACCAGTGTTCAAATTTCTCTGTGTCTTCCCTTCTGGCAGTGACTGTGTCTAGGATGAGTTAATTGATCAGTGTGGTGGGAGCAAGTAAAAGCTAAATAAGTTAGAACCCCCTGTTTATGATTAAAACAAAAAAGGGGGAGGGGGGATTCTGCTACTGCTTCCAGACACCTTGGACTAAAACTTTTTTGTTATTATTACTTGCAAAATATAAATTATCAATGTTTTTTATGTCTTAGTGGTGGTTAAACAAAGTGGTCGTTAATGAAGAAAACTGTGCAGAAGTAAGCAGTTCATTTCAGTATGATCTGAATTTGTTGGAGATGAATAAACTCCAATATAATAAACTATCCATTAACAAACATAATAGCATAGAAAGAGTAAGCTTATGATCTTGTTACTCTCTCAATAGCAAAGAATACACAGAATAGGATTCAATAATGCCTACTAAAGAAGGAAAAGAGAGAACTAAAACTCATATGCTGGTATTTGGAGAGCTTTGATGTGGTATTTTCATTCGCTGGTCTTTTCAAACCAGGCTTTTATAGCCAGACTAAACTGAAACGTATTATACAAGCCAGAGATTCTTTTCACTTTCTGTCCATATTTGAGAATGAGAAAAGCAAATTGGGATAAATTGGTGTGCACTAAGGTGAGTTGATGAAGACAAGCTAGGAGTTAGCTGACAGCAAGTGAGGATTAACAATTATTTCTTTCCCCAGAGGAATGTGATGTTAGTCCAGTGCCATCAGGAATAACAGTATTAGAGTGCTAGAACAATCCTTTAACTGTATCGCCTGGGCTGAAGACCAAAGTAAAACTTCTGGATATCTAACAGATATCTGATGCATCTCTATGCAAACAATAACCTAAATTTTAGGCTTTCTTGTGATAAATATATAGAGAGCCTTCCCACATCTCTAGGGACATGAACCAAGACCTTGTCCTGTACCTGTGTGCATGTGTGAAATCTGCTTTTCTTTCCAACTTGGTGCAGTTTTTCATCTGACTTCAGTAAGATTTTAATTGTGTCAGATATGAAGAAAGGCCTTCATCCACAGCATAAGTTTGGTTCAGTAGATTTGCTCTTTCATTTGTATCTCCAGGGAAATTATGATTATGACCTCACACTTCAAATTTCCTTTAATAGGAAACATTTCCTACTTACCTATTTCCAAAGCCAAATTATGTTTATGATGGGGATTGTGTGGTGTTTGCAATTGAAGGACACTGGATCTCATGACTTAGATTGAGTCCTTCAGTTGCATCTTCTTATTTTATTAAAAGGAGTATTTTTCTCTCTGTTCCAGAAGGAGATGGAGCTAAACAAATCACTTTTCATGTAGTCAGCCACAGTGAAGTTAAGGGGGAAAAATTACCAGCCATGATAATGTCAGCAGTCAATATTGTTTCTCTTTACAAAACCATAAACAAAATCATGAAACTAGTCTCTAAAAGGTCTTGATGACAGCTCTGGTAAACTTAAGCAATCTGGCTACAAAGATGAATGGTATTTTCCTGTTGTGCACTCTCTCTCTCTGAAGCTATTTAAATCTAATTAACCTAATGTCAAACTCTCTGATTTCCATCCAATGTTCTAACACAGGGCCCTAAATGCTGATTACTTTTTTATACCAGCTTCTCTTAAAGTATTTGTTTTTAACATTTATCCTTTTATTTGCCTGAAGACTAAGATAAATTATTACCTCAGGATTGTATGGCTTTGACAATGAAGCAGATGGTACCCACAGAAAAAAAACAGGTTTTTTGACTGATATAGAAAGCATGTGTATACAATGACTGTCTTGCCCTGGCTCAACTTGAGTGTTAGCAACTCTCATTTTTGCCAGTCTTTCGTTTCCTTCCACTGGGTGAAATTTCACTTCAGTGAAGCCAGTAGAAGTTTTGCCGTTAACTTCAGTAGGAAAAATTATCACACACAGCTAGAAAATACCAGTTTTGTACAGTTGTATAGGAATTCCCAGAATGACTGCCTGTCTTACCCTGCAGTACTGACAATGGACCAATTTCTCTACCATCTGTATTTAAGGAATCAGGAGACTTGCATTGAATGTACCCTGCTTCAGCACTTAAACCACTCTAACATCAGTGATCTATATCTGTTACCCTTTTAGCATAAAGTAGATTTTTTTTTCTGTACCCAGGTTACTTTTATTTTAAACTTTGAAAGGAGAAAAAGGTTTTAAGAAGCAAGCTATAAAGATGGAAAATGTTTTCCAAGTGCTCAATTTTTCTAAGCAAAATCTTGAAGTTGCTTGGCCTTTTGGTCAAATACTATAAAGCATTAAGAAACCCATAGTTAACTGGCCTGAAAAGCTTTCTTTAATGAAACAAGCCCAAACCAACAGCAACCCCGCTTCAAATTACAGCATGTGTGCAGCACTTTTGAAGAAATCAGTAATTCTTGCTTTAACTCCCCAATAAGTGGGGAAAAAAACCAAACACCCAAACCCCACCCACCAAAAACTCTACAACTATTAGATGTTGCAAACAAAAGTCTGCTATAACAAAGATATACTCTTTATTTTAGTGTGATACATATAGCTACAATGTGTTGACATAAGACATCAGTCTAGTATTTCTCCTGTTCTCTGAACAAAGAACAATAAATTGAAAAGATCTTTGAGCAATAGCTTATTGGCAGGGATAAGTTTTACAGGAGCATTTAAGCAGCATATAACTATGAATGCAGCTTACGCTTCAAACGTACTTCCTTTTGGGGTAACTGAAACGTTTGCCCTAGTTACCAGTTCATGTAAAGTTTATGTGATTATCAACTTGTTATTTTAGCAAGGGAATTTGTGCTGTAAATTCCTGGAATAACTATGAGCAGCCCTGTGCACTGTCCACATTCTGTGCAAGTGGGATGCTAGTCAAGTATAGGCATGTCAGCTGATCCACAGAATTAAAAATATTGCAGTTCTAAGCAGCACTTTATACAATGGGTCACCACCTTTGGTATGCATTCTTTTCCCAGCATTTGTCCTCCATCAAGCATTTACTTTTCAAGTCACTGGTATAAATTTGAATGACATTAGAACATATTGTTTCAAAATGTATTGCTTTAATATGTCTATTGTGCTATTGTAGTTATAAAGCTTCTATTAATTATCTAATTGATTTGGTTTATATATTTGTGTTTGGTTTGGCTCTGCTTCTGTCATTTGTATACTGACGTCTGAACTCTAGGGAGTGTGATATTTCATAGCATGTTTTCAATATGGGTATTTGAATATTTTGTCTGAGGGTGTCACTACTTATTTGTAACACTATCTGTTTATGTGTTTAGGTACTAATCAGTAGGGCTGGCATCCCATCCTTTTGGCAGGGATTTTATTGGTCAGATAATGGCAATAGGGCAAGTTTCTCCTGTGAAGGTACTTGCTGTAGATATTTGAGCTATCTAGTAAAAGTTGATTTAACTGTATTTGAGCATTTCTGAATGCAGAATTTTCTTGATCAGAACCTTTTAGGACTTTCCCAAGGGGTCAGGATTGGATTATTCACAGGATGGTTCCAGAAAGGATGTTGTACTAGATCTGCTTCTGCTTGGCAGGACGCTAACATCAAGGACTCCTGTTTGTTCTCACCTGCCTTAAAAACAACTAAGGGTAATTGAAGTTTGTAGGTGAATGTGTTACATGTTTTAGTTCTGCCTTGGGTTTTTAATTTCTTTTTGGCAAATGCTCGACAGCAATCTTTTTAAGTGTGAAAATACCTTAAATCGCATCATACCTCAAAAGGATACTCACTGTTTTTTAAGGATCTTAAATCAATCTATTTTTTTCATTCTGAGACTGAACTCTGCCTTCTGATACCCATTTCAGCGTACCTGTCAGAATTCATATCTGAGAAGAGCTATAGTAAAGGAAAGCATTTGCATAACTGGACAAATAGGGTTATTGTCCTTTGTTATCAAAGTTTGAGTTAAGGTCTATGTCCTGTGGAACAGAAAAAGTGGCCCTGGGCATGTTTTAACTTAATTTTTTTCAAATTTATTTCTGTTTTATTTTCTACATATGACACATTTTGTACAGATGACCACCTGTTCTTACTGCCTAAACCAGCTGTTTATGTTGCATTGTTAAGTTTCTGATTATTTTTTTTTACTTCCCCAAAGTACTTAGTTTTTACCCTTTAAAGTTCAAGTGCTTTTGAAGATAAGGCATACTGCAGGCACAGTATGTGATAGAATAAGTGAATATAGAATGAACTTTACTCTCTGTTTGATCTCTCTAGATGCTGATAATTGGTGGTGGCATTGCTGGGCTGGCTGCAGCAGGAGCTGCCGAAGCAATGGGAGTTACTGTCAGGGGATTTGATACCAGGTAGAGTAAGAAAATATGGCTTAGAATCTAGAACACTGCTTAACACTATAAAATATTCTGGTCATAGTTCTGCTCTCCTTTGCACTGTTCTTTGAAAACAATCTGCCAGGTTTCTCTGTCACAGGCAAAAGAGTCTTGCAGAATTTTTACTTAATGTATTGCTAATTAACACAAACTTTAAATTAGACTTGTGTATTCATAAAGAGAGAACACAATTAAAAAAAAAAAACAAACTTAAATATGCTTGTTCCCTACCTCCCAGGCCCAACTTAAGCCAAACATCATGATCTTCCTCTCCTCTTTGTAGTCTCAACTTTCCTCATTTTCCATGCACATTACACTCAGTCCATTCCAATTCCTTTGTGATGTTGTGTGCAACTGTTTCTGACCCACCCCTCACAGATCCCCCTGTTCCAGCATGGGTCATCCCTGGGCCTGGATTCCTCAGGTATGGAATTCCCCTTGATATGGAATGTCTGCTTCCAAGGGTGTCTCACTAGATGCCCCTCTCCTTAGCACTCCGTGTGTCTCTTTATATATCTCTTCACATCTTCCACCTCATCAGCTACTGTTCACATGGGTGAGCAGGGGTGCCATGTGCTGCTCCGGCAGCTTTTGGTGTGTGTGAGGGTGTTTACATGGGTTTCAGAGCAGCTGGAACTGGATGACACAGGGAAGTTCATGGACTTCTGCTCAGGTCACCTCTGCAGCCCCTGCCACCAGACCTCACAATTTATGTTCCCTACAGTGCTCGCACATGAACTGATTAGACACTCATGTGTGCAATAATTGGGTGTTCATGGGTAAGTTAATTGCGTGCTCATGGGTTAACGCTGCAATTTAAGTCCAGGATCCTGGTGGGCTTTTTTGCCACAAGGGTACATTGCTGGTTCATGGTCAATGTGTGCACAAAGACCCCAGGTCTTTCTCTACAAAGCTACTTTCCAGTTATTGGTCCCAAGCCTGTATTGGTACATGGTGTTACTCCTCCGCAGGTTTCTAGCTGGCATTCTGCTATAGATCCTGTATTCCTGCCAAACTGCTTCATATTCAGATTTTCAGAAATGGGAAAACAATAACATTTTTTTATCCAAAATTATGTCATTTGGTCTGTTGCTCTGCCAGTGTAACCCGTTAACTACAGTCCCTTTTTATTTGAATACTCAAGGTTGTGTCCCAAGCAACTGAACTTCTGTGGTTCCTCTCACATCCTTTGGGAATCTGTTTACCTGCAGCCAAGAAATGCCTTCTCCCGGCCCTCCCCCCCCCCCCCCCCCCTTTTATTCAGACAGTTATGTAGATGTTATTGGCCTCAATACTATATCAAAGTCTGGGGACTATTCACCTGGCCCTCATCAAAATAAAATATGAGAATCTGCACAAGAACAGCTGTTCCTTTGCATGTACGAGCTTCAGTAGGGACCTTGGTATTGTGGCAGTGAGTAGTGCTGTGATTCTAAACATACGTTATTAATGAATATAATTCAATGATTATGGACTAACTACCACAGTATCTAAAGCAAAAAATGACAGCACTACAAAAACTTTTTAGTAATTTGCATAGGTTATAACATACTTAATTTGGGCCAGTAACTGAACACCATGCTGCTGCTTGCTCACCCCTCCCTCCCAAGGGGATGGGGAGGAAGATGGAAAAACCCCCACCTCTGTTGGGTTGAGATAAAGATAGTTTAATAGAATAACAAAGGAAGAGAATAATAATAGTAGTAATAATAATGATAATAAGTGATGCATAAATGCAATTGCTGACCACATGCAGAAGGAAAAAAACACACCATGATGCCCAGTTTGTTTCCAAGCAGCAATTGCTCCTCCCAGCTAACTTCCCCAGTTATATAGGGAGCATGATGCTATATGGTAGGGACTACCACTTTGGCCAGTTTGGGTCAGCTGTCCTGGCTGTGCTCTCCCAGCTTCCTGTGCACCTGGCAGGGTGTGAGAAGCTGAAAAGTCCTTGACTCAGTGTAGACACTACAACTAACTAGCAACAGCTGAAAACATCAGTGTGTTATCAACAGTGTTCTCATACTGAATCCAAAATGCAGCACTACACTGGCTACTAGAAAGAAAATTAACTCTGTCTCAGCTGAAACCAGGACACCCACAACAGAGAAAATGTGCCATTTAATTGCTGCAGAACTTAAGTAGTTTATCTAAGGGAGCAGCAACTCTTATTACTTAAGAAGGAAGGTAGGATTTTCTAATGAAGTTATTAAATCACGTGCCTAACACATTTAGACTTTTTGAGCAGTGACTACTTATGTGAAAACCAGTCTTTTTTTAGTTTGGACAAACAAACTGCAGTTTTTCTTCAGTAAAGTAAACACACAGGTAAATATTTTCACATGTTTGAAATTAATTTTAGTGATCAGTTTGTTTTTGAAATAAAAAAGTTTATAGCTTCTGAGGTGAAGATAAGTAAGTTGGCACAGCATCACTTGCCTAGTGCTTATTAAAAGCTGACTCTTGTCCCTTTTAACAGATCAAGTTATAATGAGAGAGTCTGTTAACTACTGTTGTCTTGTCTCTCAACACAGCAATGACTTTTTAAATTAAAATATAAAAAAATATAACCCTGTATCTGTCATCTCCTCTATTATTTTTGCTTAGGCATCCAGCACTGGAACAGCTTAAATTCCTTGGAGCAGAATCTCTAGAATAACTGCTGAAGCAAGAAAGAGTGTTGGAGGCTATGCAAAAGAAATGTCCCAAGAATATATAGAAGCAAACTTGGTATTATTTTCTAAACAGCATAAAAAAAGTGGATATTGATATTAGTACAGTTTTTATTCCACGTAAGATGCTGCTTATAACTATTGCAGAGCCTAAACACATGTCCGTATCAGTATAACATGTTTAATGAAATATGCCTTTATCTAGATATGTAGTAAAATCTATTAATGAGTAAAGCCTTTAGAATCAGGTTTTATTTCATTTTTATTCAATGGTTTAGAGTATTTTCTTCTCTTTGCTAATGATTTCCTAGTAATTTTCAATTCAGACACAATGTGATTAAGATTTTATATTCTTTTTTTATCTCCCCATTTACCCCTCTATTTCTAGTGAGAATTATTAAACTTGTTTGGTTTGCTTTCTTAAACATGAAATTGGGGAAGAAAGCTCTAATTCTAAAAAAGTGTGATGGAGTCAATGAAAGAATGATCAGGCATTATGGAGCTGAGGCGTAAAGTAGAAATGATTCATCCTGCAGAACTCATATTTCTAAGGTGTGTAGATTATACATCAGCATTTAGAAATAACTGATGTGCAGAGAAAATACAAATAATGTCAGTGTCGCTCCAACAAATGAAAAAGTAATAGATGCTACAGTAATAAAATGGCAATTCATTGAAGCCACTGTAAGTCTGTCATGGAACTCCTACCAATGTATTGTGGGGTAATAAAGCAGAGTCTTTCATAAGTAATGAAACCACAAATTGGAATATTATCCAGACACCATTCCATCTTTGAATATTTCATGCATTGTGACTTTTATAAAAATGGTAACATAATTTTTAACAATCATATCCATAAACACCCTTAAATTCATTCCTAGAGCTTTATTAACAAGAATTTTGAGTGTCCAATTCCAAATACAGAAAAAGAGAAAAATCACTTTAAAGGTTTAATTTCAGTATTAAAAAAAGGGTTCTGTGTCACTATTTTATGATATCAATGGTAGATTTTAAGATTACCATTCAGAAGATTACTATTTTTAGATGAAGACTAAGTTCAGGTGTGATCTGGAAAAGCCATGCAATGTACAATGGTAAGATCATGTAAAAGCATAATTATTTGTCTGCTGCTAATGCATATGTTAGAGTATTGTCTAAACAGTTCAAGTTTTACAAGTTGTGTGGGATTTTTTGTTTGTTTTCTCCAGAACAGTGCAGTCCTAAGTCGTGATATACCTATGCATATAAGAAGATGGGAGACCATTTTCAAAATATGCGAAGATGTAACCAATCTTAAAACTTTTTTTGTTATTTCTTCAGGGGTCACATTTCTACTTTAGTTTTTTAGTTACAAGGATATTTTTCTTTTTGAATGGAAGATTAACTGCTGGAACCAGATCATTACAGAAAAATAAAACTTGAAGAATGGTAAACATCATAAAACTGATGCTAACAATGTTCATAAACTTGCTGGCCTACAGTGATGTTGTCCTAGGAGGGTCTAGCTTAGTTGCTTGGGTTTTTTAATTTTTTTTCATCTCTAGTTTTGGCTAAATTGGTTGTCAAAATTATTTTGAATTTGTAATGTTGGGGTTTGATTAAAGATAGTTAAGTTTGCATAATTTCCAACTCTACGTTTAGTAGAGCTGAGAAGAAATTTGCAATCATCATCTTCTCTTCACAAGAAAAGTCCAGTTATGCCTTTATCTCTGTGGAAAGAAATATTTCTGCTAATTTTCTGTTGAAAATTTGAATTGAAATATTCAATTTTATGTAGATCTTGCAAATTTAAATATTCCTGTTATTGAACCATTTCCAAGTATTTTGTCCTGGGTGAGGTTGTATGTGCCTAAACTGATCTAATGTCACATATAATCAACAGTTTGGATATTTGTTGCCTTTCCTCCCCATGTGCTCTACCTAGACTGCATGTCCCATGTTGTACTATGTTTGTGTTAGTGTAGCGGTGGGCTTTAGGCACAGAGGCGGCCTGCATGTATGCCGTGGAGCTCAAAGGTTTGTTTCATCTATTAAGTTAAATGCCCAGCTCACATGGTGAAAAACTTATCCAAGTTGTGAGAGTACTGTAGTGTGGAAACGCTTCAAATACTATTGTGTATGAGAAAAATCCTTTATGGAGCTGCTATTCTCTACCTTATTCCCTTCAGTAATAACTATAATACTGTATTTTTCCCCTATTTCTAGTATGATATCATTTGTTTTCCTTTGTAAAGACCTATTATGTGAAGCAATTAAAAATGCTATCATTTCAGTATGTGGGAATTTATCTGAGGAGGAAAAGTCTCTCATCAGGAACCAACTTGGGAAGTGGACTGTAAAGCAATAGCAGAATACTTCCAGCCTTCACTGTCCTCCGGGTAGCAGATAAGTGCATCGGCCTGTTCTGGAAAGCTAGGTGAAAAGAACAGTCCAGCTAAAAGTATTCTGTGGCTGCCATACTTGACTATCACGTCATGACTTACTCCAGGATGTGTATTGAAGCAAATATGCGTGGCTGCATATGAGATGAACTGGCAACTGCAATGTCCACGTGGCTATCCTGGAACGATACACTGGAAGAATGAAACGATAATTTAGGGTACAGTGTTCAAGATCAGATTCAATATAAGTTGTTTTCAGAGCATGACATTGGAGTTTTTTGTGGGTTTTTGATGTTCTGCATTCATAATAATATAAAGGGATGATAAAGAAACATGATCTTAATCCAGATGTATTTGCAAAGAATTTAAGTTTTGAAGGTATCTCTGTCGTCTTCCTTAGGACTGACTGGAGTGCAATTGATCGGTGAAACACATTGTGCAATGTGATTCTTATCAGACAATCATGAGGTGTTTTCGAATTTGAAGTAGTAGTTGATTTCTTATTCTCAAAAATAAGCACCATATGGTTTTGTAACTGGTTCCCTGACTGGCCTCCCAGCTCATTTAGTCCCTGGCTTCCTGACAAAATTGCTGACTTTCTTTGGTCATGCATCAGAGTAAGCTATTAGTTTTAAACAGAATCCTTAACTTGTACAAGAAAGCTTTAGTAACTTGTGTCTGCGGTAATATGCAAATTTGATTTGCTAGCATGTATAAAGCAGGCATCAGATCTGTGGAGAACATGTGAAAAGTTTCCAATACATGAAAGCTTTGACAACTATTTATTTTTCTTTCCCATCAGGGTGTGGTGAACGCTGGTTACAAGGACTTGCCAAGTAGAATGGCTACTCAAGCCAGTAGCCTTTATTCCAATAACATCTTGAAATTATTAAAGCTGTTTCTCCTGAGAGATAATATTTTCATTTTGAACAAAAAGATGATTTAGATTATGGGGCTATTGATCATGTCATTAGAGGAATTTTGGTAATGAAGGTAAGTTTCAACACCACTTAAACATTTTTGATAAAAACATATAAGACATGTTGTATGAAAGCAGTGATTTTGTTAGTGAGTTTAGTCATTTCAAGGAAATGCTATCATTCAATGTCTACATGGTAATGTGGTGAAGGGAATTTCTTCCACGTTTCAAGCACTAAAATATGGGACAAAAGAGATTTATAAAAATTTTGATACTGTAAAATTACAGTTATACTTTAATGTTTTTAAAGAACATGTTGCTGTGAATTAACCCATCTTCTGAGCTACTGAACTGTGCCTTAAGCAATATGACTTTAAGTGCTAGCTAATTTATGGACTCAGATCAGTATGTATTGAACAAAGGTGCTGACAAGTAGGAATAGGTGAGCTGTGTGTGATACTCCAAAGGACTTCAAGTAGTGCAAGTACTTCAAATGCCAAATGGCTTGATGACACTTACTACATCTTTATACTGAGGTCACGAGAGGTAGAGCATTGTTGCTTATAAAGATACAGTGGTTTTCTATTGAAACAACCAGGGTTTTAGCCTCAGAATATGAAAAGTATTTCAACTCTGATATGATGTCATTAGGCTATATCCTGTGTAGTCTCTGTTGTAATAGCAGTAGCCCTCATACGTTCATACATCCTTTATCCTCTTATTCTGGGAGGAGAAAAGGAACTAGATACACAGTTAAACCAGGAGGCAGCCTTAAGATCTGTGAAAACTGATATGACTTGTATGTTTGCTGCAATTTTCTGTATGCAGGATGTTTCTTGAGATAGAGACTGATTCTTTTTCAGCTAAGTTTATTTTGGATGTAGTAAAGAAGGTGGCTTAATTTCTGTAGTCATGGTGAGTTGCAGATTGATGACTCCACATTTGCCTGCAGGTAGCATTAAACCTAAGTACAGTCATGTTAAACATTTAAATATTGGCAGACTGGAATTACTGTTTGGCTAAGAAAGTGTTTGTAAAGAGAAGCATATTCATGTTAGCTTTTAAGGAATGTAGTCTATGATTTAGGTAGGTTTTCTTTGTTGTTTGTTTTCTGAGTTTTTATGTGTGTGGTTTTTTCAGGTTTTTGTTTGGGGGTTTTTTCCCCTCCAGTGTCAAGTGTATTACAAAGATGGTTTTACAATCGACTGAATTCAATGGTCACTACTATTGTACAGACTAAGGGTTATTGTAATCAATATAAGGCAAAGGCTAAATCTCATTCTATTTATTCATGTGAGTAATCTCACTGATTTCAGAAGGACAAATGAGTAGCTGTGACAGAATTTTGCCTGAAGGGTCAGTCCATAATACAATGAAGGGCAAGATACAATAGGACTCCATCATAATGATTGTTTTATTCTGCAACAGAAGGTGTAAAACATTAGATCAATAGCCTTTCCCAAGAACAGCACCCCTTTCTATTTAAAAAAAAAAGCACAGGAACCGGAAAAGCCATACTCCTAGAATCTAGGAAAATTATGATCACAGCTGGAATTTTTATAAAAGGTACAAGAGAATTAATTTATCTCTCTTGTTGCTAGTTTGGCATTTAAGTGATGAACCATGCTAGGAGTAATTATGTAAAAATAAAATAAACTCCTGAAAGGAGTGGATTAACATTGAAAAGCAGCAGGCAGTGGCAAGTCAGGGTCGCTAACATATTGTGTTGCTTTCCAGTTGAATGAAAGGCTAAAAATTCAACTTTTCAGGATCCATGGTGAATCACTGTATACCTTTTGTTACCTAGAAACTTCTTCTGATATTAATTATGTACGAAATAAAGAGCCAATATGGTATAGGTTAGGGACCCAATCCAGGGCCAATTGAAATTAACATAGACTGTTCTCAAAAGCTTTTTGGATCAGGGCCTGTATATACTGCATAACTCCAGATGTCATTATCTGTGTCGAAATATATGTATGAAATGGAAAATTAATCATATAGCAAGGTTTTGATTATGTTGAATAATATTTTCCTCATAAACAAGGCTATTATGCTCTTTGCATTAACTGCCTTTAAAAATATTGACAGAATGAAAAAGGAATGTAAATGGTAAGAGAAAAGGATACATATAGCACACCTTTTGAAGGGTTCACTACATTCAAAGCTCCTGTAAGTTAAATGAGTAACAGTAGAAATATCTATTGGTTCAAGTAAAGCAATTTCTGGTGGTACAGAAATTTGATTTTAAAGGAAGGAAAAAGAGAAGGAAGCCTGTTTCACTTAGCCATTCCATCACCAAGCTTTGGACAGCATCTGAAAAGACCTACCTTACTGCATCCTCCCAGGGTCACTGACTTAAAATGTTTTGTCCACAGTATCATCCTTGTTTGAAGATCTATTTTGCTTGATTAATGGTGGGCAATCTGTATGAGTTTTAAAGTTTTTTAATAAAAGTTTCTAAAATTATAATCCAACTGAAACTTAAACTCCTGTGACCTCCATAAGTGAGATTGTGGTATCTTTCTACATTGGAGTTTGTCTTGATTGGAGAAATTAATACTGTACATTAATTTGCTCAGACCTTACTTGGATATATTTAACAAAACATTGTGCAAGTGATGACAAAATATGTCTCCAAGTTAAATATTATATTGGATTAATGAAATGATCTAGTCTTTTCCTAAAGAGGGAAAAACATTTCCTGAAAACCACCAACACATATGGTTGAAGAGATTAGTACTAGGAGCAATAATATTTTCTCCCAAGGAAGTATTGTTGAACTCTGTGTGGTCTGCATCTTTTTAACAATGTTCAGATGCTACACTGTGGTCTGTATTCCTACTAAAGCAGTAAAGGCTGTGAGAAGTCACTGGGGAATTTATGACGTATTTAATTTTGGGTTTTTTTGATGAACTATTTCTCCGTATTTGCCCAAGTAGAATATTTTTTTTATTTAAAAAATTTAGTTTGGCAGTCCCGTATGCATCTGCTGGATCCTGGGGTCCCCACTTCATCCTCAGGTTGACAAAGATTCTATTATTCCAAAAATAGTTTTCTGGCAAAAACAATGTATACAAATTATACATGTAAAAGCACGTGCAGGAAATACCTTCCACTGCCATGGGTGTCAGTGACACAACTTCAGTGGAAGTACGGTTTGGGTTCTACACCTGTTTTCATTTTATGATTAATAAAGAAAAATGGTTGGGTTATTTTATTCTTCTGAGAGTGTACTTTTTTCTTTATAGGTTTGGCAGGTATTTTAGGACTGACACTTGTTTCTCCTAATTCTTCTTTTAGTCAAATGGTGACCAGATTTGTTCTTGCTTGGAATAGTGGTTATCACACTACCCAGGGAGTCACACCTGGCCTCCATTTGCCTCTTGTACTAGATACTGTATTTATTATTGTTAAGTGTACTGTCTGCTGCTTTCTTCTCTCATATGTTTCGTTATGACAGATTTGAGTTTGACGTACAGGAAGTCAAAACAAGGTTAATGACTTACCCAAAGTGAATTACAAATGAGATTAGAATTTGAGTTCCTGGCTCAAAACTCTTACTCCAGGCACTAAACTCTGTTTTAATCTTTACTTAGATCCACGATGCATATTCATGCACAGAAATTTTACTGGCAACCAGAGGATTGTATAATGATCATTGCTTGTTAATATAGGAATGCCAATATAAGCATCAACTTTATACCCATTGTCTCTACAGTAAATATATGTATTTCTGTGAGCGATAAGATGACCAGAGAAGAAAGTATTTAACAGAATTAATGGGAATAGTGAGAAGATGTGATGAGCAAACTTTGATGTCACCTTAGGTATGTGTGTCCGTATCCTTTGCTTTTTCATCTGCATAGGACCAGCTTCTTTCTGCACGGTCTTGTCCAAAGGAAGGTGTCTTAAATCTTCAGCATCTTCAGTTGATGGAACTACTAGGTTAAATTTTCCAAAGATAACTGATACACAAGTATCTAGGTTACTTTGCCTAATTGAGATACTACATATATTTACCATGATATAGAACTATAAAGGTGCATGTGGGAATTTACAGTCTGAGCAGTATCCTTACTGAATCAGCTGTCAATTTCTTGGAGTACAGCATCTTGCAGAGCAGACTTTCCCCATGTTTTCAGCTTTGAATTTCCATTTATGATGGAAAATGTATTTTAAAATTGGATTCTACTCTAAGCAAAGCTGAGTGCAAGTGGAGCTCAGTTTGGCTTTAGAAGTGTTTTAATTTCAATTCAATTTTTTATAGAACTTTAGACAGAAGACCTGCTCTTTTAATACAACTGCTTATGTACAGTTTTGAGTAGTCTAATAGTTTTAGTAGAAGTCAATTGTTACTATTTAAGACCTTTACTCTGAAAAAGCATTTTCTAGAATAATTAACTGATTTTTTCCATATAGCATACATATCTCTGATGTTCAGTATGTCTAATATTAGATTTGTGTTACCAAGTGTCAAAATCAATAACCTGATTTTTAAAAATTATTAAACTGCTAGGACAGCCCCTGAAATCTCTTCATGCTCACCAGTCCTGTGAAAGAGGTGAAAAATAATTATGTACTATGGTCCCTGAGATTGAGTACTCAGGTGTGGAAAACTGTTGCTGTTTCAGCAGCTTAATGTCCAGAAGAAAACCTGTAACAAAAATGTCTGCACAGATGTGCACAGTGGAGAGGAATAGATTGCTAAGATAGTTAATTCAAAGGGCTGTTGAGGTTTAGCCTGGCAGGCAGCTAAACAACCACACAACCGTTTGCTCACTGCTCCCCCCGCCCCCCCCCCCTGCAGTGAGGAGGAATCAAAAAAGAAAAAAAAAGTACAACTTGTGGGTTGAGATAAAGACAACTTAATAGAATAACAAAGGAAGAGAATAATAATAGTAGTAGAAGTAATAATAATATTTAAACCATATAATAAATAATAATATATAATAATATATAAAACAAGTGATGCATAAATGCAATTGCTGACCACATGCAGAAGGAAAAAAACACACCATGATGCCCAGTTTGTTTCCAAGCAGCAATTGCTCCTCCCAGCTAACTTCCCCAGTTATATAGGGAGCATGATGCTATATGGTAGGGACTACCACTTTGGCCAGTTTGGGTCAGCTGTCCTGGCTGTGCTCTCCCAGCTTCCTGTGCACCTGGCAGGGTGTGAGAAGCTGAAAAGTCCTTGACTCAGTGTAGACACTACAACTAACTAGCAACAGCTGAAAACATCAGTGTGTTATCAACAGTGTTCTCATACTGAATCCAAAATGCAGCACTACACTGGCTACTAGAAAGAAAATTAACTCTGTCTCAGCTGAAACCAGGATAGATAGGAAAGAAAGATGTGTTTAGATTTTTTTCTTTAGGAACTAGGAAATCTATGGAATAAATAGAGCTTAAAACAGAAGGATGGGTTCTATGTAGTGGAAGATGAAAGGCTATTGGCACTCATTAAAAAGATAGTAGGGTAGTTTTTAAAACTTAAGACTGGGAAAAGCATATAAATTAGATAACATTATCTAGAATGAATTTCTGTAACTCTCAAGGAAAAACAAAGGTAGAATTTGATAAAATTAACTTTAAAAAATAGCATAAACAGTCAACACAAAGCCTTTTCTAAGTAGAAAATGAAAAAACTAAGCAAATATACTATATATTGTACCATAGCCATGCTGGAAGTTTAGGAAATAAGACTGATGAGGAAGGCCCAACTTTGAGACAGAATAAGGAATCCATTTTAAAAGAGCACAAATAGTTAATAAAATTGAAAATGGTCCTATGAAAAGGAAAACAAGGTATAGTCCGACACCATATGGGAACTGAATTTGCAACTGAAATAATCTGCAGAATACAGAATGACAGTTACACTGGTTTTAACATAAAGGGATGTGCAGAGAAACAGAACATACAGGAGTTTTAACTTGCTAATTCTTACAGGTAAAACTTATATTTCTGAACAGGTGGTTTCTTAATTACAGAGAATGCTGGATATGTTCAAATTACCTACTCTAGAATGCTATTATCTCTGCCTTCTCCCTAAAGCAGCATTCATAGGAGGATATGGTAGCTCTCTATGCCATTGGTCATAACATGAACAGGTTACTCAATGTTAAGTTTTCGCCTGATCAATAGTTAAGTAACCCAAAACTAGGAAGGTGATCCTGGCTAGCAAAGCTAGTTATAGGAGGAAGCAAAGAGTCTGATTCTGCCTGAAATATTAATGCTACAAGTGCTGAGGAATGAGAGGTATGTGCAGAATCAGGCCCTCCAGGAAAAATATTCACTTATATGGGCAAATATTTGCCATCCTCCATTAGATCATGGAATCTGTTATCCCTAGGGCCAGGGAAACAATTTTATAGCCTTTTTGTTTTCTACTGTCCTTATTTGAGCATATTTCTTTGACTGTGCTATGTTTCATTCAAGAGAAAATAGCTTTGCATTTTCAGTTCCATAATAGTCAGTTACAAAGCAGCAACACATTCATTAAAGAACTTAATTCATTTGCAGAAGTACCAATCTGTATCTAGTTTAGAGTGTAAGTGCATCAGGAGAGAGACTGTATTTACTTTTATTTGATATTTTTTAATCCACTTCCAGATGCATGCATTGTTCAAAACTTATTAAATCTGAGCTAATTCTTATTACAGGTAAAATCTAACTGGCAATTATCTTTTTAGTAAAGACAGAGGAAGGAAGTATTTTGTAGGAAAACAATCTGATAGTAATCAAACCCCAGCTGGTTCTCTTACCTGCCCTTAAGGCTTCCTACATCCTAGAAAAATGTTCAGCATTAAATCTGGAAGAAATGAGGTGTCGGATTTCATTAATTCTTTAAAGTTGTGGATGTGGGGGTTTTTTGGTTGGTTGGGGTTTTTTGTGTTTTGGGTTTTTTTTAACAATACCATCACTGGAGAGAAATCTGACTGATGTACTGGAACTTATCAGAAGGTCACATGGCAGTCAGTATGCATAGTAATGAAGCTTGTTTTCCAAATGGTTGTTTCACAGTTAGTTTTACATTGGAACCCCATTATTTGAAATGATATTATATTACATTACCATACTAGAATAGCTCATATGTATATTAAAAGAATAAACTAAAACATTTCCCTCTGTGCTACAATACACAGAAGGAATGGATCAATAAAATCTTAAAAGTAATAAATGCATCAGAAAAAAATGAGAAAGCTCAGACTGAACTGGAAAGAGTAGCAGATATTTTCAGTTTATATTCTGCATACAAATAAAGGACACACTAATTCTTACGCTTAGATTTTGACCTGATTCATTGTGAGGACCAGGTTAATAATTAGAGAAACACTGGATCAAAATTATATGCTGCATTGTTGCTTCTTAAAGTGTAAAATCACTGAAGCTAATATTTTTTTCTAGTTGCCTTACAAATGAATACTTGAGTATTTGAAACGTGTTCTGGGAAATTTATGTTGCTTCTTGTTTCTTGTTATGTTGCATCTTTTCCACAGGCCATAGTACAAGGAGCATTAACAGTCATATAGTGATTCTGTTTAACCCCAAATCTCCTCAGGATATAGTATCTATAAACTTGCTCTGTCAGCATTGTTAATATCCTTATATGACAGTTTCCCTTCTGTCAGACTTAAGTCTTTTGGACTTAGACTTCTGAAAAGCCTATAAATATTTCTTGAAGATACCAGCCAACACATGGTCTTTGGCCTTTCCGAATGTTCTAAGAATGTTGTCGAATGGCTATATTTGTCTATTAGTTAGGACTTGAGTATCATGGATTTTTTCTGACTATATTATTTTATACTTCCAACTCATTTAGAGATGCAGGTTAAAAGCCAATTTATTATTTAAAATTAAGTCACCATGTGCTCTTTAAATATCAAAAGGAAGACCACATGTTTAGTAAATGAGGTCATGTAGGAATTTCAGAGCATTTTTTATATCAAAACATATGAAATCAAAATATGAGAGAATCAGAAATTCATATTTAGCTTGATAAAATACACTACTCTTATTCATAAAGAATATAATGGCTAAAACAGTTTTCAATTTGTCCAGTGCAGGGCAAACCTAGCAAAGGTGTAATATCTTTCAACTTGAATTAATGTGATAAGTAATTTTCTCTTGGGAGAGTGTATTAAGAAATAAGCCTGAAAACAATAAAGAATAAGGCAGTAATTGAGCCATTGTAGACTAATATTAGAAAACAATACATCAGTGTTGATGGTAATTGAAAACATGTACTCAATTATGTCAATGGATCCTAGAACTGCATTGCAGGGATGCTAATTAGTTTCATGGTTGCTTGGTTGATTTGTGTCATAAAGAAATACAGAAACCAGAAAATGTGAAAGGAGGAATGTGCAGAAGTCTTATAATCAGAAATGGATATTCACTTGCATTAATAAACAAAGAAGAAATCTTTCTCATCTTTAGAGATAAACTATTGGTTCTTAGTTCTCCTGGAGATTTTAAAAGCCTTTCAATGCCTTTATATTCCTTTACAAAGAATAAAGCTTGAAGTACAGCAATGCTACCTGTTCATTTTTTATTTGTTTTTCAGATGATGTATTTCAACTCAGTTGTGTGCTGTGCAGGATTACCAGTAGGGTTATCTAGTCAGAACACTTCTGGATTTGGGAATGCCCTTGGTATGACTGGGGTGTCAGAGATTTAGGAGCAAGAAGCAGTAGGAGCACCGAAATCCTCACCAGAAGTGCTTGCACAGATGTCTATAGTCATTGCTCTGGGTGGCACAATGGGTATGTACACAACTTATACAGTATATATGCTCAATTCACAGCATCCTTAAGTGTTATTAATTAATAATCCTTTGAGAGAAAAGGAAAATATATTATGAAAGTATACAAATTCCTAAAGGTGGCACTTTTAACTAAGGGAGGAATATAAGTTGTGAAGAAAGATCTTATGGGTGATAAAAAGCTTAAGTTTTGCTGAAGTCAAATGTTGTTTTGAAATGAAAAAAATGATGTTTCAAAAAGCACTGAAATCATTAGACATTTTTTGGACCTTCACATTTATTTTCTAAATTGAAACAATTTTCTTGTTATGAATCTACCAACTGCCTCAGTTGATCTGAATTAGAATTTATTAATTTGTGGGAAAAGAAATATTTGAAAAGTTTAGTTTTAATGCTGATTCTCTAAGGAGACTTTTGTATCTGATATGACTGATGCCAATATAAATTCACAAAGGTTGAGGCTGAAACTTGGTAAGAGAGGAGAGGGGCAAGTGCTTCTTTGCCAGTTTGTCACTTAGATTGTGGCAGTCTTTTAATGTGTCCGGAGGCATTTGGCCTGCCTTGATTCTCTGTAGGCAAAACATGTTTGGAAACTCTGGTGGGTGCATTCACACAACTCTCTCCCATATGCAAGGAAGAGTGGGTTCAAAAGAGCTGTTCTGGCTCTGTTTCTTAGAAGCTGTCATCTCAAAATGTTCTAGCAATGTATTTTTGGAAAATACTTTACATTAGGTTAAAATTTCCTATAACTATTTCTATTTCATTGTACAAAAAGGAAAACAACATTAAAAAAGGAAACAATCCTTTCTTGCTCGATGGTTTGTTTATGCTTTGAGTATGAAACACAATGTAATATTTTATTTTGCATCTAAATAATTTAATTTTGCAGGTCTTACCACTGCAAAAGGAATTGAAATCTCTGACCTTCCTCAGCTTGTAGCTGCATTTCAGTCTGGTTGGTTTGGCAGCAGCAGCTTTTATGTGTATTGCTGAGTATGTGATTGAATATCCACACCTTGATGTTCACTCTTCTGCCCAGGTTCTCAAAATCGTGGCGTATCTGGGCACTACACTGGAGCGTGCTTCTTTAGTGGCTTATGGAAAACTGCTGGGTACTCTTTACTTTAGTCTGTCATATGAAGTTCACTAGAGAACCTTTTTTGTTTTCCTCAAAATACAGTTGAATTCTAGGAAGAGTTGGGGGCTAATTCTCTTAGCTCCTTTGTGAGGGGAGGGAAGTAGCCTTACACAACTTAAATTCAGTAGGACTGGAACACAAGGCGGAGGAGGTTGGTGACTTTGGCTTTTGTGTTGATTAGGAGAGGTGTTGATGTTGGTCTCAAGGATTTCTTTTGCTGGATTTGCTAGAGAGTGTTTGTTTAAGAGTCTGACTTAGATTCCATAAAGCATCACTCCTAACACTGTGATATGAGTAACTAGTGGCTAGAGGAATCATAGTAAGAGACCTTTTAGGTCCCTATGTATCAATTATTTCCTACTGCGATGATATATAGCTATTGAAGCTTTGTGTTCTGAATAATTATTGTGTCCTATTTGCTATGATGAAGCAATCATATCTCAAACTGCTCTTGTTTTCCCATAATTAACAAGGCTGAAATAGGAGTCATGGAATATGACAAGAGCTGGAACACTTCCATTTCTGAGAATTCCTTCCAAAAAAATTCCTAAGTTTTTGTTTATCTGCAATAGGTGGATCTTTTGCTTTAGCACTAAAAATATTCTAGTGCTAAAAATACAGCGTTAGAGCAGTATGCTTGCTTGCAGATTTGCCCAATTCAGCACCATTTCTACTTGGGCACCACTAGTTGAATGCTAGCTTGCTGACAGCATCTATGGCTAGTATGATAATTTTTACATTGGATCCAAGCTACTCCCCTTGATTAGTGTGCAGTCCTGGTGTTACAGGACTCTTCACAATTATGGTAATAGTATCAAGAGAGCAATTCTTGAACCTCTTAATTGTAAATAAATGTAAGGTTTTTACACACACATCCAGCACTTGCTGAACGCTAGCTACAATGCAGTCTTGCACGTTAACTGAAAAATTTGGCATTAAATGATGAGGAATTGACAAAGCACTCTGCAGAGTGTTTATTTTGTCCTATAAAAATTCTGTAACAAGTCTGCAAGACCCTGCAGAATCCCACAACCCACACTGCAGAGATCCAAAACTTTGTAGCCAGCAGCGGTGCTGTAAAATAAGCTGTGGATGTTTAGTCAGATGTGTATGTATTCCTAGACATTGCTGTAACTGTGGACTAGTTTTGGAAAGAAATAAGAGAGTAAAGGTCTTGTCCTGCAAAATAACAAATTATTTCAGCTCCTATTATGCCCATATAATATTTCAGCAAAAATTTTAAAGGCATATCTGCTTACATGACCAAATCCAATAATAATCATAGGTAACAATCTTCTGCTCACTGGGTGTTTGAATGAATTTTTATTTGCTTTTGTTTCACTTATTTAATATTTTCAGAATTATATCATTTCTTATAATATGAATTTAATTTTTCTTTCCCTTATGTGGTGGTTACTAAATTGCAAGGACTGACACTGACAGCTGTAGGTAGAACAGATATGCCTGTTACTAAAATACCAAACAGTTACTTTGGCTGATCATTCTTCTTGACAACAGTCTTGACAATTGTGGGTGCCTTGATTAATTCCTCTGAACAGAGTTACCCTGTCAAACGTTGTGTGCGTGGTAAGGAAATACCACTAGCTTCTCCCCTTTTCTGTGTGAAATAAGACTAGGGCATGTACTTTGGAAACTTTTAGAAATAATATGTTGCAGGAGATTGGATGACTGGACTGGATCCCTGACAGAATTTTGTTCATAATGGTAGTAAATAATGAAAAGTTACGACAACTGGATAGATGTCTGGTGCATTTTCTAGAATTAGGATTTGGCAAATGAACTCTTTAAATACCAAGGACAGCAAAGAAATCTGAATGTGTCTGGGTTGCATGATGTGGAGCTCTATAGAGATATCCAGCCAGCTCAACGATTGCAAGCAATATATATGTGCTAGGAGAGCCCTTCCTCATTTTTACCCTGCTTTTCAGTAGTTCCTTTACTTGTAGCTCAAGCACTTCCATGTGGCACTTCACTGAATGGTGTAAACATGCTAATAATTCAGTTCCGGCTGGTCATAGGCACGGTGGACTGGACATTGACTGGCACTCACACGTCGGCATGGAGATTAAACTACTGGCCTTGAGAGAATTGATTCAATCGGATCAGAGTGGTGGTCTTGTACCCTAACAGAACTTGCATAGCTTTGCCTGAGTTTTAGCCATTCTTATGTAAACAGTTCCTAGTACACTAAATCTGGCAATTGAACTTTAAAAACAACTAGGAAAAGCAATAACAGCAATGTGATTTACTCATAAAACCTACAAGGAAGTTAATATTTTATAAAATGCTGAATGACCTTCACTGAAGGATCTCACCCAGCAACTGACTTTGAGGAAATGGGAAATGTGCTGTTTCATAACAAGCAAGATGGGAGATGTTATTTAAACAAAGAACACATTTGTTTAGCTAGGAAAAAATGTTAAGGTAGTTTATAGGGAGGAGAAGAAAAATTGTTTAAAAATGGCTGAAAAACAAGGTTTTCTCAAAGGCATATCTGAAAATCCATTTGAAATGTGTGATTTTTATGCCAAGTTGGGATGCTGAAGATTTAGGAAAAAAGAAAAAAAGCCAATGCAATAGTGAACTGTTGAACTATTGCTGTATCAGCTTCACAGCTTGTTAAAGTAAACTTTAATGAGCTGGAGAGTAATGCAGTCTGCCTTCCCAAACAAACTACATGGGAATTTACAGTAAATGAACTATTTATTTTGGGATTCTTTTAATGCACTTGGAACTGTTGTTTTGACCAATATGCTCATTTAATATGTTCACATTTAGGCCATGATCAGATCTTTGCCAAACGTCACTTTTGGGTGGATATGACACAGCATCTACAGCACGAAGGAAACCTATGGACATTATTGGAACTTGCACTGAAGCTGGATTAGACCAAGCTATTGAAATGATAAAGGAGTTTAATTCTATCATTACCCTGGGTGAGAGTTCAGATATTTGTTGTTCAATTACTCAATAGTAGACTTTTCAAGCTACCTTGAGTCTTGCATAACATTCTGCATATTTCACTGTCACTTGAATCATGTCAAATTCTTGTTTCCACTTCCTTTGAATCTATCCAATTCATGCTTACTATCCAAATATTAAAATTGTTAAATACTACTTTTCTCCTTATACCACCTGTGTATCATCTGACGATAGCGGTCATTCTTCCCTGGACTTTGCCCATGGATACAGGCCTCTACAATCATTAGCCAACTTCATGCCTAATCATCTCTGTTCCTGTCTGTATACTGTGCTTCCTCAGAAGCTGGAGTGTCCTGAGCTTCCCAACAGAGTACCATTTCATTCTCTTGAAATCTGTTCTGAAAGTCTGCTGAGTCATTTACTTGCAGACTGCCTGAGCGCACACTATTAAAGCATTGCCCAGCTTCACCTTGACAAGTCTACTCTTTGATGCTAACTTTTATCCTTGATTTTAAGCATTGCAGGGCACAGACTTTGCTTTCTTGTCTGTTGCAGTCTAGTGCTAAGTATTAACTATTATTTTAATGATGTACAAATATGCAAGAGACTTGAAAATTTGCATTGTAAACATTAAAAATACAATATGAGCTAAGAAAGGGAGGGTTTATAACAAATGTTTGATCGCAAAACACAAGGCTGTATTTCTTCTTCTCTATGTTTACAGTGAAACATTTTCTTGAGGTGTATTCAAAGTACAACATTTTTGGGACTCAGTGCCTACTTTTTATCAGTAAACCCATTTAATACAGTATACTGGATGTATGTGACATCCATGAAAGATGCTTCCTGATGTAGTGAATTACAACCATAATTAATTGTTCTAATGAAAAATGTTGGTTAACTAGAAGTATCACTCTTGATAATACAGCATACATCTTGGCAGTACTACAGTCTTCATCCTTTTGTAATGATACAGCACAGGGCAAAAGGGTTCATCAAGGCCCTAGACCTAAGACTACACTGATCTTAATTTCATTAGATTTATACCACTTGTCATATCCTGGAATTTTGAGGGTTTAGTATTAATGTATTAAAACAATGAAGGCTTCTAGTGTAGAGCTGGGGAAAGTGGAAATACAAAGAATTTGGGCAAAAACCTTAAATGGATTTTTTTTTTTTACCCTTTGAATGGTACTAGTTTATAGCAAAGAAATATGAGATGAAGTTACTGAAGTTACTTCACTGGGCCTCACTCTTCATGTTAATTCTCATAAAATAAAAAATCTCTTTTCCTAAAAATGGCTAACCCAGCACTGCCAAGATTTATGCAGGGTAATCAGCTATTCAGTCTGAGATTTCTCTAAGAATGGCAAGCTTTGGCCAACATTCATTTTCAATTTGCAACAATAACAAAAAAGTTTGTGTCATATTTTAGGAGAGTTTAATTTCTGTAGGATAACTATACATGGAAAATATTAATGGTGATCAGGAAACATTCAGTTTTCACACATCTCATCTAAGGACAGCATAGCCACTGAGTTGAAATGTGCCAGCTAATCATTCTTTTTTCATTATAGCAAATCACAAAAAGTTCTAGTATTTTATGAATGCATGTGAACAAAAGGCTATGGCTCCAAATATGTACAAGAAAATACTTAAACAGTTTTTATGCACTGGATTGCTGGAAGCCCTTGAGCACTTGTTATGTAGCTAGTTGATCTGTTTTGCACCTCTGCTGAAACCTGAGGTGAGGCTTAGGTCTTCTCTCCCCTAGGTTGTGGGTGTTAGAAGCACTGTATATGCCTACAGTTGTAATCAAGCAGACTTCTCCAGCTGACTCAAGAATACAGTTGGCTTCTTTCAGATGCAGCTGCATGCAGCCCTTAGCCAAATGGATGGGTCATCATGATGAGGGGCCTCTGAAAGGAGAGGGATATGGAAAAAAAGGAAGAGAACTGCCAAAGTGCCTCCCCCAGCAAAGCAGGCTGCTGTACAGAGTAATGTTAAGTGCTGTTGTTTTTGTATAGTCACATTAAAAAAGTCCAACAGAAAACACTCAAAGCCCTAGAAACTTCTTGTTAGTCAAGATGTTTATATACTCTTCCCCTGAAGATTAAAGAAATTATTTTCAAAAGGGTCAGAGGCTTTATTTGCAGTAAAACAGCGAATTCCAAATAAAATGCTGCAGTGTTAAACACACATGCAAAAAAAAAAAAAAAGTTCAGGGTGTTAATGATTTGTGGTTTTAATTTTCACTCACTTAATTGTGTCTTTTGGATTTTTCTTTTGCTGTGTATGTCCTAAGTTTGTGAGGATGGCAAATCTTTCCTAATATATTCCACACTGCGTAAGTAAGGAAGACCATAACAGCTGTGATGATGCATATGATCTGTAGCATCACGAAGAAGGGCAAAAATGTCTCTGTACTGCCTCTAGGCCTTCCCCCTCCTCCTGAGGCTGCCAACTATTAAACCAGAGACTACATGACAGGTGGGGATCTGTAATTTCAACAGCACCTTTTCAGATCTTTGTATCACCTTCCACTAGCCATATTTCCTTCACATAAGAATTCCTTGTGCCTTTATCTGTTTTAGAGCTGCTTTGCATCACTGGACCCAGGTTAATAGATGGGAGTCAAACTATATGATTTTGTTCCAAGCAAATATGCAGGTGATAGCTCATAAAGGAAGGTTTATGAGCTAAACTTAGTACCATGGGATATTGAATTTACTGCCTCTGAGAAGACTCCATGTCAAATCTTTTTCAGCTGACAATCTTAAAATGTCTGACTCACTGTTCATCCTATAAACTCAGTCTGGAAAGGCAAGAATGATGTATCTACTTTTCAGAAACCTCTGAAACAGGCATAGTTTCATTGCTGTAAAAGAGGCTAGTCTGCTTGCATTGTTGTATCTGATGATGTAAGTTTGTCGACATATTTGCATGCATTTTAGGAACTTAGAGCAGGGAAAAGAGCCATTTCTGTATTTGACTGCTTTTATCCTCCTCTCTGCTCAAAGTAGACCTATGGTTGTCTTACACCTGGAGGCTGTTCTCCATGTAACAGTACACTAAATTCCTTTGGCTCACGCGTCTCAGCCTCTTGCAGGGCTGTTGCAGAAGATATAAAAATGGTACAGCCAGAACATCCTTGCCTTCTCTGGTTGCCAGGGCTCCTGGGAGGCATAGCCAGCCCTGTGGTTGAAAAGGTTAAGAGGAATGGAAGCTGGAATGAGATGCTGATTTTAATTAGGATTCTAGGAGACTGAACAGATATACAGACCATTAAGCTTGACTTTACTGGGCAAACTGTGAACAACTTTAAAAAAAAAAAAATAAAATCTGTAGGCACAGGGGTAAGTATGTTTGGCAGAGGAATCACTGCTGCTTTTGCAGATGTCACACTTCACAAACCCATTAAAGTTTCCTTGAAGGATTCAATGAGTATGAGGGTAAGGGTGATCTAGTTACAGCTCTAAACTATGCCCCATTTCATTATCAGTAGAGTTACTCTAAAAATACACCAATCATGAACACTATGGCTATAAGTTTTAGGAATTATTAGCAATTTTTAGAGCTATCATCTTAACCCAAGCTGTAGAATCCCTTGGACTACTAAAATGTTAATTCCTGGACCTACAATGGGTTGTGTGCAAATGGAGCGCTTCTCACATGCAGAGCCATGGAACTGAGGAAATGAACAGAATAGAGATGGTAGATCTGGACAGTTAAGTGAGTAGTGTTGAAATAAACTACATGGTATAACATAATGGACGTCATCCTCAGATTCCACATATGAGCTCTATTTAGCGATCTCACAAGGGCCTTGTGTAAGACTGCCTCTTAAATCTTAGGAGTATTTACTTTCATGATCTCTTACATGGAGAATGCACAAATTTTTTTTAATAGTTTTCATTAGCAAATATAACTGCCAAGATTCAATTCCAGGTTTGAACACCAACAGATGGACCTAATTTTTTCATTCAGATGAAACAATAAACTGTCATCATTTATTGAATGCTTGATTAATGTGCTTTGGTGTTGTCTTGATAACTTTAAGTAGTGGCTTTTCCTTTCATAATAACACATTTTGTAATATATTTCCTTTTTGTCTCAGATACAGACTTGGCTCTGGTCACTGGTGCAAATGACACAGTAAACTCAGCAGCACAGGAAGATCCCAATTCTATTATCACTGGCATGCCAATACTGGAACTCTGGAAAGCAAAATAAGGTACTAAAAACCAATGACAAAGTTCTGTACAGTGTTAGTTATGATATGTTAATTTATCACAGGAAAAGTGCCAACATATAGAGAGATAAACAAGGAATGTCTTTTCTAAATTAATGACTCATAAGATGAATATACACAGGTACATGTCTAACTGAAAATGGCCACTGCCTACACAGAGAGAGTAGAACTTTGCAGAGGACTAGAAAAGGAAATCCTGGCTGTTTCCGTAGGACCATCCATATGTTGGAACTACAGTCTTGAATGTTACCTTGCTTGCTTGAATCTACTGTGTTAGTCTCTTCCAACCAAAAGGATTCTATGGACTTCAAAAGATTCAAGATTTCTTGTTTCTTACTCCAATATTTTTTCAATGGATTCTCCTTTTAAAATGAGCAAAATCAGTTAGGCTATGCCTATATTAGAGATTATTCTGTGTTTAAGAGTTTGGCAGTAGAGTTCTGTTGGCAAATTCCCTGGCAGCTGTTTCAGGCATTGATTTTTAAACCAGTTCCCCAGACAAAGTAAGCCATATTCAAGGAAAAGAAGTTTTGGCAATGTAAAGGTTTCTATGTTATAGTCTTTGCCAACACAGTCATGATAGAAAAGAATGCAAGCATTTTTGTACTCTTAACTGACAAAGGTATGCAGATTGAAGCCAATATTCTAAACACACTTAGACACATGTGAGGTTAAAAGGGGAAGTCGTGTGATCTAACTGCTTCAAGTAGGCTGAGGTGCTTTACATGTATTGCTTCAGCACAAAGGAAGCCTGTGAACAGCGAAAGCTAGATAGAATGTTTCAGTTGCAAAGACTAAGCACTAAAAATGCAGGTTCAGATCAGCTGGAATTCATGCTGCATTTGGCAAAAAATTTAGTCATGAAACTGAAGCCTCAAAGTAATATTTGAAAGAAATAAAGCATTTATGATGTTCTTGAAATACAGAATTTTTAATTAGCATTAGCATCGTTTGAAATTAAGTCTGTAGTTTCAGCTTGAGCAAACTTTTTTGCTGGCACCCAAAGTATTGCTCTTCTGTAGAAAAGACACTAAGTATACTTTTTTTTAGGCTTGCAAAGAGTCTGATTCTGTTCAATTCATGAGCATCTGTCTCCAAAGCAAATAGTTTCAGAAATTGTTAGGCTGTGAGGGTGGCATTCAAGTATGGTTTAAAAAAAAAACCCTCACTGATTGAGACACACTTCAAAATGGAGTGCATCCTAGGAATGTTTTTTATAATTCAATTTTTAATTGAGTAGAAGTAAGGTTTTCCATATGGAAACCAGCCTAACTCATTATGATGAAAGTCTCAAGAGTCCTGAAGTGTGTTTAAAACCAGGACTTGTAGACATGAACAGCTATAGACATTAGTATGACTAGAGATTATATCCAAACACTGTTGATAGCATGTCTGTTGAAGATCATACTGAGACATAAAATAAAGCAAAAACTAGAGTCCATGTTATCTTCCTCACAACTTGTTTTATTGAAGTTATGTGTTATTCCAGATCATATGCACAAAATGTATTCTCAGAGTGAAGGCCAGGTCTTATCTCAGTTTGGTAGGACAGAAGTTGTATTACAAAATTTAGTTACATTAATAGGTTTACATGCTTTTTTCTGGTAATAAAATTACATTGAAATAGAGTAAATACTAGCATAAACCAAGGAATTTGTAAATTAATTGTATAGTATTAATAAAAACCATCAGAGAAACACTAATTCTGGTTTATTTTATTCTCCAGTGAGTAATCGAAAGACAGCAAAAAAAAAAAAAATCATGTTGCATTATATATAACATGAATTTTCCATCCAGGGTCATTATATGTGCATGTTCACTGTAGGTGTGCATGCATGCACTTACTTGAGGCAAATGCATTTTCTTTAGTTACCAGGGTGCGTGCGCTCTTGCTCCTTTCTCCTCTTCTCTGCTAAACAAATGGCGGAGCATGATCCATGGTATTTCCTCTGTGCAGGTGGGTCAGAATTTCTGTGTAGTTCAACACTCCCTAAATTTTTCTTTGCAGTTTTACTCTCTTAATTGTTTTGGAATAACCTGTTTATCCCTTTGGCCTCTCTTGGCATGCCCTGTTAAGCCTGGATGGATGTGCTTAACTTTTTTTTTTTACACAAATCTAATACTTCATTGTTGATTGGAGGTGCAAAGAAAATGTGATACTTTGAGACAAGGGTAGGGAATGACACTAGACTCGTTAGCAGTGATATTCAGAATGCTGAAAAGGTATGAAATATTATTTGCTTTTCCAGAGTACTGTTTGGAGGGATAATACAGCCCTATGCCAGATAGCATATCCAAACTTAAATGACTTCCTAGTCAAACTACTCATCTGTGTACATTAACAGGCTCAGCTATATGTCTGTATCTAATTAAAATATACATTTGCTCTGCACATATAACAATTTATTCTTCAATTTTGTAAACTCCGATACCACACTTTGATTTTCTTTGTCTTTACGTTCCTTAAGACAGAAACAGCATAGAGGAAAATCTTTGGCTTGTCCTAATACGTTTATCGCTAGGAGGGAAGTATATATATTTACACATACTTCTGTATAGGTCTTCTATCCCTGTTGTTGGAAAATTTTACCATCAGAACCTTTAAAGTAATAATACTCATCCTTTAGATTTCATGCTGAGTTAACTGGCTTATGGGCCCAGCTTCATATGTAGAGATGTGTTATTCAGAGGCAGAAATTAACTTTACAGGTAAGGAAAGTGAAATGCACAGGGCCACAGGTTGAGTAGGACTCAATCTTGGGTATACTGGTGTGGAGCGTTCTCTTCTGTTCACTCTTCTGCGGTATGTTTCTAAACATCCTATTGCAACACCAGTGGTCTGAGAAGCCAGCAGCAAAATCATAGTTGATTTGAATGTTGTAACAGCACCAGTATTGCTGAAATTAGACAAAAATTTCTATTTTCTGTGAGGTGAAAATACAAAGTCTGTTTTGCATTAGAGAAGTAGTTCCCACCTCTTGCTGTGGGACTCAAGAAAAAATAGATTTTTCTGTGGCAGGTAGTGGTGTAGAAACCACACCACCACGAGTGTTTTTAGTTTAATGTGATACACTACTTTCAAAATTCTACAGAATCAGATTTCTCTTCAGAATCCATAAAATGGTAGCAATGTGTTATCTTTCCCAACAAGTGAACAGGAAGAATGTTCTCAATTTTTCATATAAACTCTTACTTTGAATGTTGGTATTACTAACCACCAGTCAAAATCAACACATTTTACTGAAATGACGTCTCAAGACAAGGGACAAAAGTTCAGGAATTATGTTGAGTTGTTCAGTACCTTAATGGGTGACCTCATATTCTGGTATCAATAGATCAGCATCTTACTGCCACAGAATTATTTTATCTTAGTGGGAAAGCTTTTCTGTTTTAACATTGCTGCAGTCACCATTAAGTTTTGTGTTGCAAAACTATTTTGAATTCAGCTGATGCACAGCTTTTTGGAATACTTTGAGACACGAGTCAATGGTACCTGGCAGTATATTAATGGCATTATAGTAAATGATGGGAAATTAACAGGAAGTTTTTCCTCCTCCTTATTTTAGTATTTTCAAAGATAGGGATAGGTGGAATGGATTTTCACATCATGTTACAATTTATAAAAGTCTGATCATAATTTGTGAAAATAGACTGATTTTTAAAGCATTCAGGCAAAATACTGAAACTCAGTGCAAGAGAAAAGCAAGAGCAGATCACTACATTACTCTGCACCTGGGCCTGCAGAAGCCTATATGGAAAACCAGATGGACTCAAACTGGAAAAAAAAAAAAATGCAAGAAGCAGTAGCAAAGGATTTAAATCAGGTGAGATTACAAGTGCTTTGGAAGGGTCTCCTGTAGATTCTAAGTTGCCATCTCTTTTCAATCTCAACTTATCTTTACCCCATGCACTGACATGACCCTTTATTCAACCTAGGCTTGGATGACATTTGTGCTACCTTCCAGGAAAGGAATTGTTTTTTTGCAGCTCCCTCTCTTATTCATTTTGAGAAAAGGATTAAATACTCCCTCTGACCAAGCATAGAGGCATGCTAAAGTGAAGCCACTTCACGCTCCTGGCCAAACAAAGAACAAAAATACCTACAATAAGCAAAAGCAGATGGCTTCAGTGGCAGGAAATGAATGAGCCAGACTGCAGGTAAAATGGTTCTCTGAACACATCGGGGAGGTTTGTAATGACAGGTTCTTTGTTATCTGGGGCCTCCCCAAAGGAGGCCAGATGTCTTCTGTTGTGAAAGCAGATAGATAGAGATGCTCTTCCTTTTCCTCCCCCTTTAACTTATGGCTGTTTAAGTTACTGCTAATGGAAGTGGAAGCCTGTTTTTCCCCTTGCTCTCTGATGTCTTTGGAAACAGAAGAGATAGTGAAGGAGCATTCTGATATGAAAGAAAAGGCCCAGAACTGGTCTTTACCTCCCCATGACCCTCATTTTAAAGAACAGGGAGGTCAGTGCTGCTAACTGCACTTGAAAAAAGGATTAACCACTTGATTGCTTTCATTTGGTGGAACAAAATTATTCTTTAGTCTCAAAGCTGGAAAAATGTATCAGTGGTATTGAGACATTTTCAGTGTGAGGTGGGTAACTTTTTGGTTCGTTTGGTGGCTTATACCAGTACTGAAATTAAATAGAGGATTTAAATGTTTTTACAGAGGGGAGAGCAGGAGATGGGAGAGAAGGGAAAACTACATCTGCTGCTCAGAACAGATTTGCCGCAGAAGTGACAATAATCTCCTTCCTGCCCTCATAAAAGGTTATCATGGGAATACAACAGACCGTAATTAATTACAGATATTAGATGTTCCTCTGTCACTTGGTGTAAGAATGACTCTTGCATTACACTGAGGTTGCAGTGGAAGAAAAAGAATCTGAACCCAATGCCTGGACACAGTGTTCCAGATTTAAAATCTTTTCTGTACATTGATTTCACCTGAGAATTAAAATGAATTTACTTTTGGAATAGATTCTTAATTCCCATTGTTCAAATAAAGTGAGGTACACAAAACTTAAATTTGGAAACCATTTTTAACCTTATGAAACTATTTTCCAAAAGTAACAAAGAACAGCTTATATAAGCTTTTATCTGACCTCTGCTTCTTAAATAAAAAAACATGTTTTCAGGGAAATGTCTTGGAAGTAACTCCCCCTCCCCCCGCCCCGATTTTTCTCTCTGGTTCTTGTAAAACATTAGGTCAGTGGGTTCATTTTATTTTTGTTTGTTTAAAGTGGGTGAAAGTTTCCTTCTCAAGCTATTATACTTGTGTGATTTTTCAAAAATATTACAACAATCTTTGTTTAAGAAATACAAGAACAGATGGAAATGTCAAAAGACTATCAAAATTCATACCAAATGAAATAGCATTAATAATTGTAAAAAGCCAAAATAACCTCTCAATAGCAATAAGAACCAAATGAATAAGAAATGTGTTGTTTCAATAGCACTGAGACATGACTGCTGATTTTTCTCATTGCCTGGCACATGAAGTCAATATATATGTATATTTAAAACTATCTTTCTCATTCTGACTTCGAGCCTGCGTTTCTTGTGGTGCTGTTATAGTTCATGCACACTTCATGCGCACTCATGTAACTTAACTAGCGTTTCTTTTTGCAAATGGAAATGTTTTGATTGTCCACTGAAATGCATTTTTACACGCATTCACTTGTGCAGATAAGCATACAAACCTGAAGATAAGTATGACTTGCAGAGAGAGTGTATTTGTATCTTGTGTTTTAAGCAATATTAACTCTGATTTCGTATCTTGAAGCATTAAAAAACATAGTATAAATCAGTTGTTTGAGCCTGTGTGGATTGCTGCGTAAGCATAAAAAGACTTTCTTGAAGTATTTTTCAAGGCACTGTTTCTATCTTCACCAGGGTATGAGTGTACCCTCCTGGAGAGTATGCTACAGGTGATAATTTAGGTAGATTTTTTTTGAGGAAAATATACAACACACTTCAGAATTTTTGTTTAAAAAATAATCTATTATAACTTTTCAATCATCTGTGTCACTTTGACAAGATTTATTTTTTTAAGTAACACTTCTGAGAATATTCAGAAACACTTATCTATCTTACATCATACTTCTAATGAAACATAATTTTTACCAATGTGAATTTTTCTGGCAGAACATTCTAGTATGAAAAAAATATATTCATATAACTCCGCTTGTAAAAAATATAGCTTAGGTCTATTACCTCTGCCAGCATTAGCTGTACTGGTATAGCTTGGCAAAGTCACACTTGTGTAATTACATTCACATGTGATGACTATGACAGCAGTGCTACACATACCAGCAAAAATTTCATCAGCGCAGACAAAGTGTTATTCATGCTCTTTGAATTTGCACTATTACTGCAAAAGAAAAACCACAGCAGATTCATAGTCTGCCTAATTTAAGGAAGTCTTGTCAGAAATGTCGTGGTCGGAACCACCATCTTCCCTGTTTCTTGTCTCTGCAAATTACTTTGTCTTTGGTCCTGCGAAAAGATTTACATTTTCAGACAACTCCTACAGTGCAGTGAGCCCTTTCTGCTGCTTGGAATACAAGTATGTGGCATCTACAAAATTTTACTGCTTATGATATGCCATAGTGACATTTGTTAAGCTAGTGTTCCCCAAAATAGTAATGATATTACATAATAATGATAATAATAAACACTAATTTTTTAAAGAAGTCTAAAATTTTCCAAGAAGTTGACAATAATCTTAATATAAAAGTATGTGAATGGTACTATAGAAATCATGCACTGTATAATGATGTTTAAAGAGATCACTCTTTTCTAATACTAGGACAATTTTCCAGAATTAATCTTGAAAGTACACAATTTATATTCTATTCAATTAATGTGGTCTTTCATTTTGTATTGGTCTGTTCGTCCCCTCCAGTTAAATACTATCCCAATAATTTCCGTAAGCTTTGATGACATAAAAGTGAAATCAGTATAACTGAATAAAACACAAAGAAAACACCTGAAACAAAGTATTAATAATAATAAAAAGCTAGCACGCTAACTCCTTTTTATAGTTAGATCATTCCTTATGGCAAGAGGGGCCAAGTCCTTCTATCCCCACCTCAGGAAATACTCTCGATGTGATGAGCATATCAGGTCCACAGGTTCAAAACACAGCAGTATTTATCAAAGCATAACTGTTTTCAAATAAGTTAGTTCTAATCAGACTGCTCATTTGAGTAACTCTGCAACCTCAAGTGTGCAGGACATGACGTCTGCAGCTTACTTCTGGACAAATGCTGTAGCTATTAAGACTACTATTTATTTCCAGATTTCAATTAGATAAAAATAGTTATGTTTGTGCAATTTATCATTACGAAAGAAACAAACTGTAGTGTTACTTACCTATAGACAGACATCTTACTCTTTTCCTGCACAACATTTGGCATTTTTAATCAATGTGTACATAAAAGAAAAGAAAAAAAGCAGATTATCATATTGTCCTTTGTAGTTCTCTTTCAAAATCTCCTGATGATAGTCCACAAGGAAATAATAAATTGCTTCTATTGTGGAAAGGTACGTATCTGGCTTTCCCTTCTGATGACGCCAAAAGCAAGTTTTTCTTGTCTTCAACTCAATTTGCAGCAACCCTGTCAAGACAAAAAAATTGCATAGATTAGACAATGTGGATTGTTGGATGGGATGCCAAACAAGTCTTTAGTGGTTTTTTTATTTTGCTGCTAGCCTGCTAGATGCCTGTATGCAAATAACTTCTCTTGCTGTACCTGCATTTTTCATCTGTAAAATGGAGGCAATAATTTTATCCTCCTGTGTGGACCACTTTGAAATTTGATGAACAAATGCTGTAAATTCTAGGTTACATCCTCATATTTGCAATTAAAACTTACAGGTTATCTTTTCATTCATACAGCCTCACAGCCCTCAGTAAACTCCAGTGTCTCTTCAGATGGGAAGAGTGAAACCCACACCTACAAAGACTCATCAGTGTTCATAAATTGCTTAACAAACTTCATTTTTTGCAAAGCTAGCACCTTTCAAGTGTAAAACAGAATCCCTCAGACCGCTAGTTTTGCTGAACCGAGGACACTCTTCACTTATGCTTGTTAAGTAGCTGAAATCTCACTGGGATTACTCAGGAGTAAGTATGACAGAATCTGGTCATTACTTTTATTCAAAACTAAAAGCATTCCCACTCAAGATGAAAGAAATAAATTTGCTTTCTGTATGGCATATGAAAATCTTTTATTTACTATAATGTCTGTTTTATTATTCAGAAGAATTTTAAACATGTATCTTGGTCTTTATGTTCCTTAGGATGCACAAACTACTCACAATTAAAACCACCTTAATGTATAATCACTTTGTAAACAGGATGGACAGCTGGATTATAAAGAATAGCATATATACCTCTCAGTAATACCAGCATCAGGTTCTAAAATTATATTTTTCTAAATGTTAAAATCAGATACTAAGTCATGGGATGGTTTAGTACAAGTAATATAAATAACAATATGGTTTAAGAATTGCTTGGAAGTGATGGACAGAGAAGTTCCAGTAAGGTCCAAATTCAGGAGCACAAACTGGCCTATAGCCCAGCACTCGTAATTCTATACTTTTTACCTTCAAACTACATTTGAACTACTTTCTAGAGTAATTGCGAGATGGATTTAGTTGTCTGCTTTGCAGTTAGTAATATATGATGTCTTGCATAGTAAAAGAAATCTCTCCTACAGCATTTTTTTTTTAAAGTGAACAGGAGATTCCAGCACTGAATTTAAATGTTATTGTTGGTATTTCAGAACTAAAAATTAAAAAAATGTAGCCTAATTATTACCTCTAATAATCCTATACATATGTGCATTCAAAATTATTAACAGGAAACTGCATTAAACTTGTTTCCCTCAAGAGGTTTCAATACTTGAATTCTCAGCCCTAACCAAAGTGAAAACTTTCAAGTTCAGCAATGTTTCCACCTAAACAGCAGTGAACTAAATTTAGGGAACGATTCCTCCTGTTTGTGGTTTGAATACAAATAAGTGTTCATTGAAGGCAAGACCACTGACACTACTGAGCTTACCACAAATGCAGGAGCAGTTAATTTCAAACATAAAATTTTAGGAGTTTTGTAACCAAAAAAGAGGGAGTCAAGAATTAAAGTTTACTGAGCATGTTTCTATCTTCTATACTTTATTTGTATCTATACAGTCAAAAGGCAATATTTTATTACAAATAGATTGTTCATATGAAAGCTTACAATACTAAGGAAATCAACATGTTGGTTTTGCTTTTTTAGCATCCACACACTTTGAGCTCATTAGAAATAAATGTTTCTATGAATCAAGCAAAATGGAAATACAGCTATCTTTAAATCTAATTTGATAACGTAACCAAATTTTCCTTACAAAAGTTATTCTCCTGTATATGTGTCTTATGGCAGAAAATACCTTTCAGAGATCTCCCACCTTTCCTTAAGCCTCCATTTTTTCCTCATGTGCCACACTCTATTATCACAGCATGGTCCCTGTGCTAGAATAATCAAATGCTCAAACCTGTAGGATCCTGTATTATTCATGTTTGGTCACTGACATTACATCTAAGAGATTCTAAGTTCTTATCAATAAGATGTATGTAAAGTGTAAAGTTTACACATGTGCTGAAGCCTGCTGCTTACTCTGAGCCTTCCATCACCTCTTTGTCCCTATAGTTTGTATAATCAACAGGCAGATCCACTAGCTCAAGAAATACCAGTGCAGAAATTAAGTAATGAATAATTATGGTTTGTACCTATGGAAGCTAGTAAGAGTCGAAGTCTTACTAGTGTGCCTATTATTACTTTAATTATACTGTTAATTTCCTAAAGTATTCCTGCCTGAAATTCCTGCCTGAAATTCCTCTGCTCCTTTCCAAATCTTTTAGATTCCCAAGGTTTATGAGTAACTTATGAATTTAGGCTGAGGAAGAAGGGGTTGTCATACCTTGGATTCACCTTGCCTCTGCTATGCCCCCCTGGATCAGCGTGTTATTTTAGAAAGAATGTGGAAACTCAGAACTCCCACTTTTTCTTGACACCACACTGCTGAGTGTGATTTTGAGAGAAGAAAGATGAAAATGTGAGGACAACAGATTTGTCAGAAATAAGAGGATGATGGGACTTTGCCTCAGAAAACATCAACTTACTGCTCTCAGATATCCTAGCTGTGCACAGGCAAAGATGACTATTTTCTTGTAGAAATGAAAGCAAGCACAGAAACTTAAAAAACCCAAACAACTGAAGCAGATATATGATTCAGCCTTGTACAAGAGAATGTATAAGCTAATAAAATAGACATTTGGCTAATACAAAGTGGATCAAACTTAAAGGAAAAAATACCAAAGCAATCTGTTTCTTTAACAACCATTTTGATGTTGCCAATAAGCTCCATCACTCATATGAGAAAGTAATCATTAACATTAGATGCAATTGTTTCCTTTCTGATCTAGTGATCACTTTTAATGAAGTAATCAATCCTAAACATTACCAACTTTCAAGTATTTCCTGTCTTTAACACAACTGATTTAGTTTTGCTTTCTAAAGATACATTGTACCACTTTTCCAAGAAGATATAGAAGTATTTTTTGTCCAAGTTTTCTATGCTGTTTTTTTAAGATTGATGTACTCATTTGCTTTCTCTTGCAGTACAATTAGCTAGATTTACTCTATATATAAATGCAGGCTTACAAAACACAAGGCTTTTCTTTACACTTTCTTGGCTTCATTAATGTTTCCATGTAGTATATCTTCTAATTTCATCTTTATGAAGAAGTACAGCAATTACTTTTTATTTGGTATTACGAACACTCCTTTTTGAACTTTAAGATATGAAGAATATTGTGTTGGAGGATGACTTCATTTGTAGTTAAATTGAAAAATGGCAACAGTTGTCTATTTTCATGTCTGTACAACATAAAAATTTTATCAGTTTATGCCTAAGGAATCTCTGCCCCATTCATCTTGGAAGGCAAAACTGCAATCTCTAAAAGGAGCATTAATGCAACTTACACCCTTTACACTGGGCACTAAGGAAAGCAATGAACGCATAGGTTGTGCACACTGTTATACCCGCTGTAGGGAGCGTAAAATACTCCCTTGGGTGTGGATAAGAGACTGACTTGCATGACACTAGTCACCCCTTACAGCGATCCTGAAAGGTGCTTAGGGAAACAGAAGACCTGGAATACAGCTGGACTAGAGATGGAGTTCTAGAAAGGACGGAGGAGTCCACCAGACAAGTATTCAGATGGGGTAACTGGAAACCATTCTTTCAGAACTCCAGAGTAACAATAATCACAATTTTTTCACTGATGTACTGTGTAAGCTTCCACAGAAATCTTCAGTTTCCCTGACTGCCTGTTACTTTTCTTAAATTCACCCTTTTAAAGTAAGTTCAAAACGCTTCACAGTAACTTGTATCATGCAATTATTCTAATCTTTACAGTAATACTTCAATTTATTTGATGGAGTATGTTTTTTGTTAAACTAAATACTTAATAACAGGATTTTAATTAGCCAATACATTATACTAACATGTGGGATTCTTTAACAAACTGACTAGACAGCAAGGCAACATTCATCTTGCGTGTAAGAAGTCTGTGAAATTCCTTTTAAGGTCCAGTGCAAAGCAAGAACTAGTAAGCAGTTACATGTATTACATATAAATCTGATGGTCTGCCTCCCAGCTAAGTGCACCTTTTTCATTAATGAAAGTATTTTCAAACTTGTATTTATCTCAAAGGAAATGGAATGCTATTGCTAAATTTTTTAATCTTTTGTGGTTTTATTTAGAATACTTGAATGTATACTTCTTGTAATGAACCTAAGACAAAAAACCCTTGCAGAATTGGAAGTTTTTGCTTTCAGAGATGGATGTGGAGGGCAAGCAGGCATTCCCCTTTTGTCTGGAAAGTCATGAGGTCATTGAAATGACCATGAAACAAAGAACTTTACTAGAAAAAGAAACCAAGCCATGACATACTTGTGCTGTATCTCCTAGACTCCTCATTCATCTTCTAGTGGCCTGTCTGCCACTAGCATGTACAAAAATGCTCCCCTGGGTCTCCTGAAAAAGCAGATTGCCACCTGCAAAGCAAATCCTTCTGGCTTCCTTCAGAGGTCACTCAAATACTGTTCTTCTGTTGTTTAATGTGACAGCTTCCATTCTGTGAGACTGAGGAAATTTGTTCCAATACAGAAGTGAGAGAAATAAATGTAGGTATGTTCTTAATACTAGTCTGAATGTTTTGCAAAACAAACTATGTGACATGAAAAGTAATGGAGTCTTTGGCTCAGGAAGTCTTTGGGCAACCTAGTCTAGTGGAGGGTGTCCATGCTCGTCGCAGGGGGGTTGGAATTAGATGATCTTTGAGGTCCCTTCCAAACCAAACCATTCTAAGTCTTCTACAGCACTGAAATAAGCTGTTGTGTCTTTCATGTATACTCAGATATAGGGTTAGGTATACACTTATGTCATGCTCAGATCCGTTATATACACGTGTATTTTCCTTAATCATTGCTGTAGCAATAACATCTCAACTTTTTTTTTTTCTTACCTTGAAGTCGTTCATCAGTTATTATTTTGTTAGTTTGATTCCAGGTACTGTCAATAAATATTATTTTCTTCAGGCTAGTGCCTTCACTCCTGTTGCTTGGGATGCATTCATTCAGATTTTTTTCTTCTTCTTTCAGTTCTATTTTTGCTTGCTTAAGAAGTGGCTCTCTGGAACAGTCATCATCATTATCACAAACACCTTTCTTAGTGTATTTTTGGAGATGGAAAGCAATATCTTTTACTGAAACTGAATTGGGACCAGGAAATATAAGTGCTATCTACATGAAGAAAAGAAAGAAATCTGAGTGTCAACAAAATCTAATAAAACACCAGGAATTGCTTCATTAAAGAACAGAAATTTTCTATCCCACCCACAAACACTGAAGTCAGGAGAAGACAAAATATCTCTTAAAAAATATTCTATTGTCTAAAAGGATAAGAGACTATGTTAAAACAATGGATAAAGATACTTATTAGAGATCTTTAATTAAACATCACTTTCACCCCTCTACTTCTGTAAAAACACGTTTTTTTTTCAGCCAAGACAATGGCGTTAGCCCTGAGGAAGTTCAAATTGCACTTGTCATTGCAGTATATGGGGAAGGGAGGCCATAAAGAATAGTTTCTAATTTCATTCACAAATTTTAGGTCAGAAAAATAATCTCTTCTGCTCCTGTGTCCCACAACTCTCTTACATGAAAAACAGTGATGGCCTTACTTAGTATTTGTTCAGTAGCTATTACAGCACTCAGAATCTGTGACTAGGAAAGCCTGGACAATACAAAGTCACTGCAATCTTTTCCTGTTTTTGCCTGCTTTCCCCATTGCTCTTCCTGCTTTTTTTTCAGCTTCGTGCCTCTCTGCCACCTATGCTTTCCTTGATGACTCATTCCTTGAAGAAAATAACGTCTCTATGAGATAGGTATGTTATCCTCTTCATGTAGTCAAATAATAATGGTGTTAATTATGACGTCAAATGTGTAAGTATTAGATTTCAGATTATTCACACATTTAACTGAGCATATAAATCCAAATTCATAGCTCACTTTTTTCAGGCTCTGTGCTGGCTATGATAGACAACAGTTGCATTTGAGGAGGCTTTCTCTGTAACAGCTAATGTTAAAAAAAATTAAGTTTAAATATTGCAGCTGCTGAATATGATAAATAAATACCTAACTACTGTTTAACTTGCTGTAAGCTGAATACTTCCATATGTTTGGGCAAAATACTTCTTGATACACAGTGAATCAAATTATCCATTGTATAAGGTGGTGAAGATAAGAAATTCAAGGTGGTTAGATAGTGCTACAGTTTTTCCAAGCTTTGGAGGACCACTGTACATTTGTAGGCCTAAGCTTTGAGAGAGCTCAAGATGGACTGGACCAGATTAATAGAACTGTGCTTTCTTCCCACTCCCTCCCAGCAGAGTGCAGTACCACTGCAGGAGGAAGTACAGAAGATACCTCTGTATCTCCCCAGCACAAAGCCCAGCTATCTATATAGAATTTCTTACTTCGTGTCTTTCTTCTTCATATTCAGGAATGCAAGGGTATTTATAAATTGTGACATCATCAGGTGCCAGGAGCTTAGCATGCACAGCAGTGCTTTTGCCATCTGTTTCATTTGGGTGTTTAATAATGTCAATCTTCAAAGGTAACTATGGCAAGAAAGAAAAAGAAATAAATAAGCAATATTAATGATCACATATACAGGTACAAAAATTTATGCAAAATCCAGGAGAAACCCCTATGCGTATGTAATTAAGACATGTTTGACGATGTTTTACAATGTTTTTGTTTGAGTAAGTTTAAAACTAAACTAGAGGCAAGTGATAAGAAGCACCTGTTACATTCTTTTATTTCACATCAATTCCTACGTATGCAATGAATGCAATTTGGAATGCTGCAGTAGCAGGGTGATAAAACCTCTAGAAATAGTATCAATGAGGTAAATAAGATATGATCTTAATTTGAGCAATATAATGGTCCCAAATATGAATACTTATCTATATTAGGTATTCACCCTATTGCAAAAATGGCCATTTCAATGAAAATACACCTCAATCCATTAGGTCAAACTTCCAAAGTATTTCTAAAGTATTTTCACAATGCTTTCAAAGTACAGAGTGTCTTCAAAATACATTTTGGTTCCTAGGTGATTTTGCAAAATCTCTCTCAGTCCTCCGATCATTTTGCCAAGTATTTTAGCTGAAGGGCATTACGCTTGTTATTCTTTATTTATATTTTAAGAGTGGTCATCTGAATTATACAACCATGACATTTAGGAACACCTTTTAGCTCATATTTTATGTAAAATTCACTCTTGGGTATGGACAAATTATGTTTTTTGGTTCACAATGCATACTGTACTGGCCAGACTCCTTAGAAACTGAAAGATGAAGGTAACAGCACTGTAAAGAAACTTTTAAGAGCTAAGTGAAAACAGTCATTTGCATGAGAAGCTGAGTGACTTCAGCTTATCTTCTTATCTAGTAGATACACAAATGTTTATGTGACGACTGGAACACTGTCGGTGTTTGTCCATGTAGTTCCTCAAATAAGAACAATAATTTTATCTAACTGTAATTTATTAATACTTATAGCTGTGTTAAAGATGAATGTCCACAAAGAATGAATCAGAAAAGAAACAGTCAGACAGACTGTCTGCTCTCTGTCCCCAGTAACTAAAAGCCACAAGACTACTATAAAGAATCCACAAGAAATATTAACCTTCACAGTCGGAATTTCTTCAGTAGGGACAGTTTCAACAGGAACATAGCATGTATAACAATAGAACATCCTTGAACTACTGCATCGGGGGCATTTTGATCTCCCACTCTTTTTTGCCTTTTCAAGTACTTCCTGCGATGCTAACTGTAATTGGTGAAGTGGGTTATCTTGAAATGATGATGGACTCTGCAATTCTAGACTTTCCAAACATTCGGTATTTCTTTTTGGTCCTTGGGAGTTTTCTTCATTTAAAAGTGTAGGTGAATTTAAAGACATGGTTAGCTGAAACAGACAATATGTTGTAGCTGTTAAATAAAAATCGAAGATACTATGAACTAATTTATTGGAAATTATTCTGTATGATCCTATTTAGCAAAAAATACTCATCAAAGAAGGTATTTCCTATAACAGAAAGAATAATAGAATCATCTGATTCAGTTATAGCAGCAAGAACTCCAACCAGATTTCAGGAGAGCATGAGATAAACAGCTAAGAAGAAATTGAGATCTGTATCCTTAGTGCACATGTATGCACATTCATCATTTTTCTAAGGTAAGTTATCCTGCTCACTTGTGCAGAATTCTTTTTTTTTTTTTTTTTCTATTGGTAGGAACAGTGTCTAAAAACTTGGGGAAACACTTCAACGTGACTATTGACAATCAATTAAATGTCTACCTGACAGAAATCCGTAACAGAAAAGTTAACTGTACAAATTTAGATCTCGATCCTGAAATTTATCGTGTGGGGGCAAATCAAGATACCTGAATGAAATCCCTGTTGACAGAACTTTATGAGATAGAAGAAATCTTCCAGGAGCAAGGCTAGAGGCTGAAAAATTAGTCTCAAGAGCTAAAACATGGTTTTGGTGGTTCATATACCAGATAGTAAGTGCTGACCCAGTCTAGACCAGTTCTGCAAATTTGTATTTATTGAATAACTTTGATGGGTTTTTTCAGGCCTTCTTCAGGACAGATGTCATCTTACCCTCTGCAGCTGGCACAAAATTTTCAGAGTGTACTCTGTGTAATGCATCAGAAACACGACTGGATGCCTATACTCGATCCAAACAGAATTAGTATTGCTGTGTGCAGAGGTTCATAGTCACAGTCACAGCTGTAGTGAAACCTTCGGACTAGATCACTCAGGGTCCTCTCTGGTCTTCAAAGCAGCCCACAATCGGGAGCCTGCATAGCCTGCAGTAGTTATAAACTGCCTTTTGCACTCTGTGCTGTATCATTTAAAGTGAAAAAAGTCATCTGCAGTATTTACTTTCAGCTAATTTAGGTATACTTTTTTCATGTCAGGGATCACACTTGTGAAATGATGTAACAAAAGTCATGTTTAACAAAAACAAACAACTCCTGAGATGGGATCCAAAATTAAGTGTTTAAATAAAACCAAGTGTATTTTAATTGAAAAATAACAAAACCAAAATGCTCTGCTAACTTTCCAATAAAAATTTTAAATTAATCCCAGAAAAATTAGTTGTTATTTTCTGGTAAAATTAAATACTCATGCATACTATGATACCTTCCCCTCCCCCGTCTACAAGCTCTAGCTTTTGAAAGGTCAGGGATGTCCATTCAAATAAACACAAAATCTAATGCGCATACAAATTTTACAGTGCAATTTGCTTTTAAATATCTCTGAGATAAAGCAAATATATCCTACATCTCAGACTAACCTGTACTATTACCAAGTTTCCTCAAGAAGCAAAGAGGGTGAGAGGCCCCATAATTTGACATGCATTCCCAGCCTGCAAACTGATTCTTTTCAGTATAACGTCTTATGGCACTGTGGTGTTCAACTATGGCACCCCCAAGCACTTTCATTATTGATGCCGACAAGAGATATGCAGCTCTAACGGCGCAGGAAAACCTTTGTGGTCTCAAAATAATAGTTGTTCACAAAGTACAGCAGTATACATACGGTATACTTCTCAAAAAAAAAAAAAAAAGACAGCAATAGTTTACACAACTTGTAAGATCCAAATCTCGATTCAGACGGAAAATTTTAAGACTGTAAATAACAATTCCATCTACATCTAATCTCCAAAACCCAGATAAATGAGTGCTGCCGGAGGGTACCCTCCGCATTCCAACCGCAATTCTAAGACAATTTAAAATCTCAGTCAAGGCACAGGGTTTTTGTGTAAAGTTCATGAAGTGGAGCCAGGCCGCTCATCTCGGTTCTGCTGAGCGGTGGGAAGCACCGCCGTCAGTCAGCTCTCTGCCTGCAGAGCCCGCAGCTGCCCACACCCACACCCGGGAGGGCGGGGAGGGCAGGACTGGGACCTTCTGCGGCAAGACAGTCCCTGGGCAGCGTAAAGCAGGCTGCGGGACACGCGACGGAACTCTGCGGAGCACGGACCGTTGCTGTTGTGGTGTCTCTCGGAAATTAACAAAAGCCTAGGCGTGACCGAATGGCCCGTCACCGCAGGGACACCAGGGCCTTGAGGGCGGAAAGCCGCCTCCTACCGCGCGCCGGCCTAGCTGGAGGCCACCGGCGGCGGTCTGGGGCCCTCCACGGCGGAGAGAGCTGCCAGGCCGCCCCACACGCGGCCCCGAGCTCCCGCCACCCCCGTCGCGGCCGCCTGGCTCTCACGGGCCGCGCGGCCGCCGGAGATGCACTGCCTCCTTCCCCCCCCCCCGCCCCCCCGTGGCCTCGACGCCCTCGCGGTGGGGTTGGGCGGGGAGCTCCGCTCCGCACCGCTCCTCACCCGCTCCCTCGGCTCCAGCCCCTCCGCGGGCCGGCGCTCGCCGTAGAAGGCCGCCCGTCTCTTCTGCGGCCCTCACAGGCTCCGGAACGAAAGTGTCGGGCGCGGCCGCCGCGGGGAGGAGAGAGACGGAAGAGCGTGCCCGGGAGAGTGCTTTTCGGCGGGGAACGGTTGCTAGGAGCCCTTAGTGATGGCACGCGCTGCCTCCGGGGCCGCGCGTGCCGCCCGCGGCCATTGAAGGGCCGCGTGACAGCCCCGCGCGACTGACTGACTGACTGACTGACTGACGGGGTCCCGAGGGCCCTTCTCCGCGGCGGGGTGCCCGCCTCTCCGCACATCTCCGCGGCCAGCTGGACTCGGGGTCACCCCCGGTAGAGGAGGACGGCTCAGAGCAGCCCAAGCAGAGAGTGGCTCCTAACGGGTCATGTCTAACATGGGATTTTGTGTTTATTTGAGGGCTTCTCACTTGAAACCGGCTTTTCCACTTTTTCTGTCACAAAATCCTGACCAGAAACCGCATCCTGTTACCTGGAGGGAGAAATCCATCCTTTCCAGCAGGCTTCTGTTCAGGTTTTCCCAGCCTGTGTGGAAGGCCCCAACGCTTTCCTCCCTTTGAGGCATTTCCTGCAATGGAGCTGGTGCTGCCCTGTGTGGCCCGTCCACTTGGTAGCAGTACCTGGGAACCATGGCTTGCAATGGGAGGCTGCAGGGTTTGTGTCACTTGTTAACTCCAGCAAAGCTGCATCACTTAGACTTTATACCTGTATTTCCCCACCCCCACCCAGTAGTGTACTTGATCCATACTTAAGGCTGACACCACAGGCTGGAAGAATTGCGTTGCTGTATTCCTTTCTTGTTTTGCATCTCTCTAAATAGGACATGGGATCTTTTCTGTGGCATTCCTTGGCCAGGTTGAGGATGCTGCTCCACAGTAGCATTTAGCCAATATTCAGTGTTCAGTAACTGAATATTTAGGTTGAAGTGACTACACTAAAACAGTAATTTTGGTATAGAGAATATTTCTCTTGACTCAATGAAATAAAGTCTGTGATCTATTAGTTGTAACAGCCTTAGTGGAAAAAGTTGACATTATAGGCAGCTTTTATGCCAAACTTTGGTCTCAGTTACACCCCAAAAACCTCACTGACTTCAGTGGTATGTTCGGTGACAGAAGATTTCTACCAGCATTCTGTTGTTATTTGTTTTGACTTGATCCCTTTTTCATGCCAGCAGTATGTAATACATTGCAGGAAAGGATGTAAGGAAAAAAGGGCTGCATTTCCCATCCATATTTTTTTCATCTCCTTATGCTGTGACAGTACATCTCAATGTGCGGTAGTTAATTATGTGGAAATAACAAAATGTTTATTGGACACAAAGACGACTTTTATAATAGTTTCTAAAATTCTTTCTTACCAAACTTAATTATAGAAGGTTTTACGAAGTGTACCATCTCTTACTTTATTTGAATTATTTCATTGGGTGTTTAATCCAGAACTTCTTGTTTGGGAACAAACAGAGCCTGCTCATCATTTAAAAGCAGGTTCTGAAATCTGAATTAGTTCTTTGTATACTTTTATTTTATACAGCTATTTGCACAAAAGCTGTGACTTTAACACAGCTATATAATTTTTGTTTGGGGTTCTTAATTTCACCATTTACTAAAAAGATAATTTTTTCAAACCAATATTTCTCAGACTTGGTTTCTACTCAGATGTAACAGTGTAAAGTTTGAGGTTTTAATTATACTGAACTCAGAAGATACCAGCTGATTGATTTCAGTAAGCCGTTTGCTAATCTGCAACTCTCACATTTCTTCCGTCTTCTAAACAAAAACTGAAAATGTAAGAACGGAGCAGATTTGGTAGGTGATTGGACATTCACTTTTTCTTCAGTATGTATTTTAGAAATACATAAATAATTATAGTATAAATATTTTGTATAGAGGTACTGAGAAGAAAATGGAAGTTCTGCCCTTATGATTTAGTGTCCTTACATATCTTTCACAATTTTAGCATGTTTCCTGACATCTAAGAATGTGTAGTAGTCTTCTGTTTATTGGAAGAAGTTACAATGAGCATGCTCTATATAGGCTATAGCGATAGTTTTGACTGTCATTTTAGTTATCTAAAGTTTAAATATTTGCTAATATATGTTATCTTAGGATTTTTTAAAGACATTCTGGTGAGAACAATTCATACTGTCTATCAGCAGAAAATGCAAAATCCTCCTTTTAGTTTTGAGGAATTCTTACAGTCTCAGGATTTGGTGAGTTTGACTACTTATTTTAACTACCCATGTGTATGGTGAAGTGAACATGCAGGAGTCAGGTCCTGAGCAAAACCATGTGAATGTAAATATTGAGAATTGAGTTTGTGCTAGATAGTATTTCCAAGACCCTCAGGCACTGGAAACTAAGAGGTTCATAGATACGGCAGACCTTTAAGAGAGCAGCCTCTCTGTTGTTAACTTCCCCTTTTCTCAAAGTTAAACCATGGAGGAAAATTTTTTCTCTGCTGTACAGCAATTTTCTATTGTTGGGAGCATGCTTGAGTGATGACACTGAATCAAGCTTTGTTTAAAATATTTGATCAGTCCACAGCATTACTAACATAACAGAAGATCCTGCACCCTGAGGCGAAAAGTTCTGATGAGTATGAAAAGGGGAATAGCTAGTTTTGTGTTTTAATGAGCTTTTTTCTTTTCTTTTCCAGATAAGACTGCTGGGGAAATCTTTGAATATGCCTTTGTATTTTGTTAAAGAATTGAATATAATGTGATTGCCAGTGATTCGTCAAAATTACATTCTTTATGGAGGAAACAGAACATTCCTTTTGACCTGCCTATATTATTTGCAAGTATTGATTCACTCAAAGCCTTTAGCTACAGAGCTATGAGAAAAATTGCTCTTTTGTTTTGAACCAGACCCTCTTCTCTCACAGGAACAGAAAACCAAAAAATGTTCAAGTATTTTGATAGGTGAAACATTTAATTATAAAAATTAATTTTTTTAAAGGTATACTTTTTAAGAGAAGCAATCTGACATAAAAATGGAAACATTTTAATTTGGGATAATGTCAAAACAAAAGATTAATATATTTTAATTTTCTAATTGGTTTAACTCACTTTTTCCCTTTTTACTGTAAAATGAACATATATGTATTAATAGTTAGCATTTAATTTTATTTTTTTAAAAAAATAAATAATTTGTCTTGCTGTCCTGCTGTTAAGATAGAACATGTCATTGTCTTTCAGCTATACTAGAGGGTTTAAAAGCACATTGATTACTCTGTATTAACACTTAGTATGTTATTTCAGGAAAGTGACCAATTTGATGATTAACTTCAAATGACTACCATTGCTTTCAACAAGTTGCTCAAATATTTAAGCTGCTAGTTTAAATTCTTTGCTAGATCAAGGAACAGAGTTTCCTCCTGTGCTTCCAAGGCTGTTCTCAACAGATGGAAGGCATTACTGTCCTTTCCGAGAACCTAAATTGCACATGATTTTATTTGTCTCTTTAGAAACATAATAACCCTTTTTTTCTTGAGTTATCTCCTTCTCTAACTAAAAAGTTATAGGCTTTTTAATTATTCTGTGAATGCTACAATGGGCCTCCCTGGCCTATTTATGTTTTTCTGTCTTTTTGAGATGATGTAATCATCTCTGAATGCAGTACATGGGAGAGGAGGAAATCATGGTCTACTTAGAAGGTATATGTAAAATGCATTTATACTGGTATTACAATTCTTTATGCAAAATGAAGTTCATAGATTACCTAATTTAATCTTTGCATTTTTATAATTTTCAGAAATCACTATTTTTACTATGTACTGATTGCAGGAGTGACCAAATTGTATCTCTTTTGATGAGCCTTATCCTTTGGTGGATAAGTTACAAAAAGATTATTCCTTCAATGCTATATGTAAATATCTATAGGAACATGTTCCATTGAATGTCAGTCCACTCTCAGATTTGGAGAAGAGAATAGGCACATGTATCACTTAACTAGAGAAACATGCTGAAAAAATATTTTAATTACAATGTGGACTAGCGTATCTAGAGGAAAATCTTACTGCCCTTGAACAGAGTAACCAACAGACATTGGCCCAGATAAGTGTTCACAGCTTTTCCTCAGTTTGCAAGTGTGAAGGGTCAAGTTTATAATTAAAAAAATTCTAAGAAGCTAGTCTTGGTTCTGCCTGGGGTTTAGGAACATTTTGTTTCAGGCCTAAACAAAGCGCAGGCAAAAGTCTGTGAAAACATGTTGTTCTCCACAGATCTTGGTGTTATAAAGGAAAGATGCGACATACAGAAAGACCAGAATGGTGATTTTTAAGCCTTCCAATCGTTTCAGTGATGCAGTATGACTATACAGTGTGTTAAGTTTTGTGCACATACACATTTAGATGTAGATCTATCTATATAAAATCTTTTCCTGATTAGAGCTTTTAATCAATAAAATCATCAATCCAGGCTCTATTTCTAGCTAAACCTTGCTAGTATTTTTAAGACATTGCTACTGACCAAATTGATGCAGAGGAGGTTCTGACTCAGACAAGTGAGATGGGGAAAGCACAGCTATATTACAGATTTTTAATTCTTTCTATGGATTAGACAACAAAGACCAAATGTTCAAGCCTTTTCCTTGGATCCAGAAGTGGGATTACACCTATCTCTGTATGTTTGCTGGGGGGGAACAACTTGAAAAAGTACTTTTTTTTCTTTATATCTCCAAAGGTGTTTTGTAGTCATCTAAAGTCTCAATTTTAGACCATTGCTCCTTATCTGAAGTATATTCACAGTTCATAGTATGAATTGTCTTAGCTGAAAATATTGTTTATATCATTGTGTGAAATACCATTAATTATGAATTAAGTATTTAAACATTTTTCAGGCTGCCAAATACGTTGTTGAGGAGTCAAAGGGTAGAAGTGTAGAGGTGAGCTTTTTTACTCTATGTGTAAAAAAAGTGCACAGCATTCTGTCTTACGAATATGCTTTAAATTGAAAGTCAAAGAGATACCTCTGATACCAAACCAAGGGAAAACAAAGTTTTGAGATTCACTTATTCAAGAGTCAGTCAATTTTTCTAAGACTACATGAATTTGGATATATTGGGTAATGGAAATTCCAAATACAGTGTAAATACGATGATAGCGTTTATTCATATGGCGTATTACAGTCAAATCTTTGGAGCCTAGTGTCTGGGACTTTGCAACGTGCTAGGCGAGGGACTTGAAGGAGAACAAATGCGTCTGGTAATTTGGCATGTCTTGATCCTGGTATTTCTTGGATGTTGGTTAGACTTCAGGCATAACCAGGCATGAACAGGTTCTTTGTTTGAAATATTAATGAAATATGAATGTGAATAATGAGAAAACTGGACCATAAATTAGTAATAACCTATTGAGTTAGTATGTTAAATGATTCAAAATTTGTAATTTGGCTTATTAAAGTTCAATTAAACTTTCTATTGAAGAAAATATTGAGATATGTAAAAACAACAAATCCTTTGTTAGATTCTTCTGAGACGTCTCAGAAATTTGGCATGGGTTTAATCATTTTCTGATAGAAAATAAATTTTTGAGAAAGAAGAAACTCACAAGAAACAAACCTCATCAAAGATTGAAGTGATCATTTCATGTACTTTTACAGACTCTTAAGGATAATAAAAGAAAGCAACTGCTAAAGAAAGTATTTTTATAAAATGGGGTCACCAGTAAGTGAACACCTCTATTCTAGAATATTTTTAAAATTTTACTTTAGAAAAAAAATTGGTTGTATGTTTGAAATAGTATTTTCTCATTGGAACAGCTATTTAACACAAAGGGAACGTAATAATTAACTTTACTTGCTAAATGTTTTCTTCTCCTTTTAGAGCTATAACTACCCTGGTTTCAGGGTAAAACAGCTTTCAGAATTACCAAGACATTTGGAAGCTCCAAAACTTTGGCACTTAGTTATAAAAGCTCAGCATTTCCAAGTACGTACTCTTTCTGCCAGTATCCTAAACAGAAACTGCTGGTACGGAATATTGCAAATATTTTGACACATTCATCTATGTGTTTCATTTTCATACTCCTTTTAGTATCACTATTAGCATTTCTTGAAGCTACAAAATTGAGAAATCTAGTAGTCGTTTATTATTAGAAGCCATTCTCTTTGAAGGATTATTCTTGCTGCCCTGTCCTTATGTCCCAGAGTTGACCAATAATTAAAGTACTGAAATAATGTTAAACTAGTATTAAACTTGAAAAGAATTTCAAAAGCAAGGTAAACACAGAATTAGAATGTAGAATATGTAATTTTATTGCAGTCTCCTTTGGCATATATGTTGCACATCATCTTAAATTACATGATCAATTTTTTTTAATGTATCATTGAGTACACAAATCTAACAGTGCTGAGGGAGTGATTATGTAGTGAGATGACTGTAACACATCTGATTTGCTATAGGAATTGTAGGATCGGTAAAGTAGGAGTTTGCTATTATGCAAATAATTTCAAATGAATTTCTTCTGTGGATGATCATTCACTTCACAGCTGGTGGGCATGAACCTCAAGATTGTAAAACTGATCTTGTAGCAGCAATTTCAGCAGCAGTATGTACATACTGAAGTACATACCCATGCCTCCCACCTGAGGGCGTAAAAAGTGAAGACATTCCTTATTTCTCTCACATGGCCAACAGCAGCAAAATGAACGCCTTACAGCGTCCAGCTACTTCTACGCGCACTGTTAATTAATGCTAGTTAACAGCTCTTTTTTTGTCAGCCAAGGAAAGATTTATTTGACGATATGCTAATTCCCCCTGTATGCATGCACCCATCTTTTGAAAGACTGATGTGGGGTACTAATTATATGTAAACATAAAGCTTTTGTACTTGCCCCTTGACTGAATTAGCCACAAAAATTGTAAATAAAAGTATAAAGGAGTATTGCAACCCTAACCTTTCTGGTTTGATTTTTTACTCACTTCAGTGGGAATTAGCTATGGCTCTAAATACTTTAGTTACTTCACTAGCAGACAAACGAGAAGTCATAGTCTTTCCTTGTGAATTCAGTGTTTTAAGTAACAATTGAAAAACCAGGAGTGATTCAGAGCTATGTCTCTCCTGTGTTTGTGATCTGCTTCAGGCAGTGATCCCTGATCCTATGGCCAGTTAATTGACTGGTAGGTCGGGGTAGCTTTCTCCTTGGGAAAGTCAGTTTGTGGCAGAGTCAGAATTCATGGCACTGAGAAAGGCCAAGATACAGTACGTTAGATTTTTTTATAACTTCCATGTGAAGTGGAAATGTGTAAGGTTTCATTAATATTTAGCTTTAACATGTAAATCTTAATGTAATGAGATACAAATTAGATGAGTGTACATACTTAGAGTATAAATTAGACCATAAAGAAAAAAGTAATTTATTTTACAAACAAATTTGAATTCTTACTATAGAAACATTTTAAATATTTGATAAGTGGCTATCCAAAATTGCTTCCTTTATGCTGTAGGATCAGTAGGATTGCATTGTTACAGAAATATATATAAACAAAAGGAATAGATTCCTAATAGTCATGTGATCATAATTATCACCAACATAAAACAATCACTAATTTGTTACTGGTATCAGATACTCTGAAATCCTGACTTTTGATCCATTTTGCATAGTAAGTTATTATTAATAAAAATGATTATTTTAATGACCTTTTTGCAAATTAACCTATCATTAAATAGTATTACACAGACTGAATTTCACAATCTATTTTAAAATAGTTACTCACTGATAAGACTGAGGAATATTGCATATGTTATGTCACTTGCATACTGCATTTTTCTGAATTAATTTTGGCTGCTTTGAATCTATAAATGAAGGAAACTTAATTCCTGTCATTTGTACAAGTCCAAATACTGTCAAGCTGATAAAAACAAGTTGTGCAGAGTGGAGGATAGATTTAAAATTCAGATTGTTGAACAGCCTTGATAAACTCTATGTCTAAATAGTGACCTGTTGATAGTACTTGCTGCAAAACATATGTGTGCACAAATTAACATTTTTGAGAAAAATTGTTTAAATACAAAGAGAAGCATGCTTGTTGAAGTTGACAGTGAAATATCAATATACAGAAGTAATCACTAGTCCTACAAAATATAAAATGTCATATTTTTTTTGCATAAAACCTAATGTCTTGGCACCCAAAGAATAGCTGTAGACCTTACAACTTGCACTGGATAAAAATCTTGTGTGAGTTTATAATCTGCAGCTATTCCTATTCCAGCTACGTGATGTAGCTTTCTGAAATGCCACATCTGTGTTTAAAAAAAATCCCAGTCTTTGGAGGACTTATTTTAAAATTTTGTTCATTTGTGCTTAAATATGTGCAAATGTACCCACATAAGCAAGATGCAAGAAATATGGAAATCCTATTAGCACTTCTGCACACAGTTCTGGGACAGTTTAGAATCAATGCTTGCCTCCTAATGTCAAAGGAAAAAAATTAATCTAGTGTCTCAAACTGCTTTGTTGTTGTGGTTTTTTGCAATATTTCTGGTTGTACATTTTTAAAAATTATGCCTAACTTGCTGTCAGTAATTTTGTAAACCTTCACTTTTGTGTTTTAAACTTTAGATATTTAGACTTCTGGTCTTAGGTTTACTGAAAATTTAACAAAACAGTAAAAAGTTGAGAGAGTTGCAGGTATCTGGCAAATGCAGATCAATCCCTATATATTGACAGCCTAATGTTGATGTACCCAAAGAAAATGCTTTTGTTCTTCTCAGTAGAAGCTAAGCAATTCCCCTGCAAGTTTCTTCCCTTCAGTATTTCTGCAAACTGAAAGAAGTTCCTATTTGCTTGTGGATTGTATTCCAAATGAAAATCCTTGTGCTTTTTACCTTTGTCTAGTTTTGGTTGGTTTTGTGATTGTAGGAATTTTTAAATCTCTGCATTCAGAGTAATGAATATTTCATTGTTGTTTTGACAGAAAACTGTTCTCAAAGTTTGGAGAAGTTTGTTTCTCTCAAAATCATCTATTGCCGTGTTTCAAGATTAATTTTGGTGGTGGTTTCTCCAAAAGTTTAAGGTATAAATTAATTTCAAGTATTCTAGATCTGTTACTATCAAACAGATAAGCTGCACATTCCACAAGTACAAAAATGCAAATGTTTTACTGATTAAGCTCAACTGCATCAAGTGTAGGCCCAAGACTAACTTTTCACATAACTTTAAAGAGCAGTAGTTGAACAGATGAAGAACTAATTTAGTTAGCAGGTTTATACAATGAAGCTTAAAATAAACCTTTAGATCACATTGACTGTTTATTTTAGTTTGCTTACTTTGTGTAATGGTGCTAGGATTTATAAAAGGAATGAGTTTGGAATATTTAGGTTAAGAACATAAATCAAAAGTGTCTGGATTCTGTTACCTCAGGTGATCACTATGTTCTTTATTAAGAAGAAAAAGAAAATATTCATGTGGCAGGAGACTGTGGTTATATACACTGGCTTTGATTCAGTACAGCACTTAGATTTCATCTTAATTGTTGGCTGATAGACTTAACATATGCTTCAAATAATGCATGTTCTTAAGTGCTATTCTGAATCAGGAACTACTGCAATATACTAAAAAAATCTGTTAATACATTTAGAAGAACAACATATTGGGGTGAGAAGTGGAACTAATTTAAGAATACATGTTCAGTGGTATTCCTTTGTGTTGTCAATGCCTCATATCATAGGATAGGTAACCATGAGCTTTAATAATGTCGTGTATCAGTATATTAGCACACAACTATATCTGAACTTATGCTGATACCCCTTTCCTGATGTTTTTCCTGTTTGACGCCTAACCAAGAAGGTCAAGACCACTTATTTGACAGAATTGCAGATTTTGTGGCACTTTTTCTTCTCGTTCCCGAGTATACTAGAGATTCTTTTTTCAGTAACAGTAAAATTACTTAGCATTTGCAGTGATATATGGATCGATGTGGCATTTCAGCTCATAAAAATATTAACATATCACATAAACAAATTTACATGTATCCAGATTGGCAGCATTTGGCTCCAAAAGAGAGCTGGAGGCACATGCATGTAAGTACCAGAGAGAGAACAAACAGAAACAGTGAGGAAAAGCTAGAAATTATCGTGGGCAATCTGAAGTGATTTTGTTTGGCTCATACAATGTGCAAAGAGTAAAATTTAATGATAATATTAAAAGATGTTATTTTTTTTAAATGTCTTGTTTTTCATTAAATATAATGATTAGTTAAATATTAATAAATCATAATTTATTCTGCATCCTAATTTTTACCCTAAGTGACTTGTTCAAAGTACATAATTTGTTGAAATCAGTATCCTCCAGTTCAGGCTTAACTGGGAACTTTGACTTATACATTGATTAAGCAATTTTTTGAGAAGCGAATTCCTCTATTGTTGATACAGTTGCCTAATGTTTCACACAAATAATAAAATGTTGTACTATTTTTCTTTTAGCAGAATGGCTGTGCAATTACTACAGTTCAATTGAATAGTTTTACATTAACTAAAAAAATTGTAATATGAAATCTATTTTGTAGCCTTTTTGGATAATTATTTTGGCAAGTATATCCTGATTGTTTGTCGCAAGTCATTTATGTCACTTTCTGTGAAGCATTTCCTGAATCAATTAAATGTTTTGATGATGATTTTAAGGATGAATTGGTAAACTTAATTTTTCAGTGGTGATCAGGCACTGATAGGGTTTTTTCCTTCTCCCTGAGGCATATTTTGTCCAGACCACCAGGTCTGCATTTCGGTGAAAATCTATTGCTTTTTCCCCTAGTAAGTATATACATATATATAAATAAATGGAAAATTCAGTACTAGGAATACTATTGTCAAAGCTGGCTTCCTCTGTGCAAGTGTAATAATAGTGATGATGATAATATCTTAATTCTGATTGTTGGTTTATAAATATGGATAAATAGTATAAAACAGTAGCCTGGAAAGGAGACAAAGAATCTGAGCTGACCATCTATGGCATTATTTTTCTTTAAAGAAAAATAAAACTGGATCAGACATTTCAAAATTTTTTGGCAAAAGCATGTCAAGCAAAATATGTAACCTGCTTTAATTGTTAAACTATGCTGTATAAATCTGTCCTGGCAAACCTGTTTAGTATCCCACAGCTGACACACTGGAGACATACTGCATTCTAATTATTTATTTGTGTAGCAAGATTAGTGGACTGAACGTCCCAGTGTTGAATAATGATGAAGTCTTACTGAAAATATGAAACATTTCTGACAACCTGCTTGCGTTTCTATCTTTCTGTCATGATACATGTTAGATCCAGTTTTGGAACTGTTCCTGTTTAAGAAGACTGATGATGAAGTTTGGTATTTTTCAATCGAATTTAATTAAATGTTTTTCCCCATTAAATTAAGTTCTGATATCACTCAGTGTTTAAAAGCTTATACGCCTCAGAGTTTGAGTGGATGGGAACTGATAATCTCTTTAGAATTGGTATCAGGATGATATTGAGAAGAAAGTATTGTATTTTTAAGGTGATGTATAGGCTCTAATCCACTACAATCGTTGCCTTATTGCAGTGACTCTGTTCTGTAGTAGCTCTTTTAGCTGTAAAAGTACTTAACTATTGCAGAATTAGCTAGCAAGGGTATAATCATACCCAGAGACATAACTTACAGTTTAACTGATGAATGCAGATTTCATTTCACTGCTTTCTTTGTGATACTGTGTAGGAGAAGTATTCTGGAAGAATCTATGGTAAGCACATAAATGCATTCAGGAAGGCAGCCTTAAAATTCAAGCCCTAAGCAAAACTGTAGTAATTCCTGGAAAAGCTGCTGAACATAGTGAGGATTTTTAAAATTTTTTTTAAAACTGAAAATTAGGAGATCTTCCCCACTAACTATTTGCAGGTGGCCTTGAAGGTATCTCTATTCAAAATGGTCACTTTGTACAAATATTCCTACAGGATTCAGACTGTACCTGTTCTAGTAGTTTCTATTGGAAGTAGTATTATATTACTATTAAATATCTGCATGTTTTAACAGTAACAGTTTATGATTTTTAGATTGCATTTGTCATTTAATATCGATTCCAAAATTCAGATTTGGAGCAGATTTCTATCTTTAGTGCTCATTTATTTAGATTTCATGACAATGTGGATTTCATTATCTTGTATGTTGAAGCCGATTGACAAATGCAATAGAAATACGTTTTTGAAGTAGATATAAAGTACAGAAATATTTTCTCAAAACTTTTCTCTGTGTCAGTCACTGTTTGTTGGGCAGAATTTTCTTTTTAGTTACAGACAGAGAAAACTGTATGTAGAAAAAGATCACCCTGAAAAATTTAATTTAGAGAAGGTTTACATACTTCAAAGTTATATATGCACCAAACTCCAAATGGGCCTTTAACTTGGAAGAGCTGGGTAAACCCACAGTATACTCTGTAATGTGTAACCACTATAAATAGATAATGGATAGAATTAACTGAAATTTAGTTAGACCAGAAAAAAATCCCAAGAAACTAGGAGACCACTTCTATGGCATGGATTCTGTATCTGCATGAAACTTATGGTGTGGGAGCTGTGCGAAATTCTACTGGAATGAATATTGAAAACCACTGAATAAAGTAAATTATGTATTGCTGCCAGAATAATTCACAGCCTCAACTAAACACATGCAAATGTATTGAATTACCAGAATTGGAACAACCACATATTCACCCATGTGCAAAACCAAGCAGAAGCAGAAGCAAGATAGCAAATACTGTCCTGCTTGGCTTTAAGTATATGAATATAATTATTTCATTGAATCCCAAACCTAAAGTAGACAGTGGGCATAAAAATTTGCACATTGGAGACAGGAAATAAAGCAATTTTAATTTAATTTGAGAATATTCATAGGGTGATTTTCAAAATTAACATAAACTTTTTCTAAATTAAATTTTTTATTTTCAGGTCTAAACCCAAGGAAATGTGTATGGAAGAAAAGGAATCTCAAAAGCTTTAAGGCTGCCACAGTAATTCATACTAGTAAAGATGCTACTGCTAACATACCAGCTAATGCATCTGCCAGTTCTACAGCAGCCAGTAAGTCTTGTAAATATTTTTAAACACATAATGCACATTATTTTATGCATTTTGCAATGAAACTTATAATACATTGCAAAATCTAATCATCAACATAAATTATTAGTACTATTTTCAGTTTTGCACAAAATCAAAATGTAACAGCAATTAAAAATGAACTGTAGATTTTGATTGACTGAAAGCATGTATCCTCCCAATATACTGATACTTCCATTTGATTAAGCTGCAAACGATATTACAAGATATTTAAAGAAGCTCCTGATATGCCACCTAGTAAAATCTGATGGTTTAGATTTGTCATTTCCTCTAATACTAATGGAAGCTACTCTTTTTCTACTCCTTTCTCTGGCACCTGGCTCCCATTTTCAGTATGTCTTGCATTATAGCCTCTAACTTCTACCCCTTTGTCTTCCCTGTCCTGATGGATCAGATCTTGACTTTTATTCTTTCATACTAGCCTGCCGTTCTTTCTCATTGCCACTATTTTAACATCTTTTCTCAAGCTTTTTGGGCTGATGTTGCTTCTAGCTTGCTCCCTTTCTGAATGGTATCCAACATTTTGTTTCTTCAAGCTAGCCAGCTTTTCTTTCTTCCCCCTGCCTGAAATTACTGTTTTCTTTCTCACAACTACAGCCGTCTTTTTATGCTACCAATCTTTTTTTACTCCTTTTGATCTTCCGTCTGCTCCAACCATAACCAAACAATGCTTTCTATCCTTACCTATTTTCTTCCCTATGCTTTTTTCCATGGGCTGATATGCTTTTTCTGGATTTAGATCATTCACCAGCCATCAAGGTAGGAAACAAAACAATCCAGAGGAAAATATCAGCGATAAAACTCATAAATTTGCATCATAGGTGTCATTTAGAGCAGTGAAATCTGCAATTCTTTGATTTTCCATTTTCTAGTGTATAATTGGCTATATGAAATAGGGATATTCATTGCTGGTCTTAAAGATAAGCTTAAGAATGATTTTAGAAATTCTTTAGTGATGAAATCTACCTGAATGGGAAAAGATATTTCTGTGCAAATTTTCAAGGCTTCTCACCCTGCTCTGTTGATAATAGTCTTCCCACTCCCCAACCCCTACCATTTTCAATGATATCACTCTGACATGTTTTCTTTACAGTTCTGTTAAATGCTTAGGAAAAGATAGAGGGTTGTCTCTTGTATCTGTTAATGTTAAGGAGAGAAGGTTTGGAACATGCTGTACTCAGGAAATTCTGAATTAGTGAAGTACTGCAGACATGTCAGAGGAAAGGAAGTGTTCTGGCCTGTGCCATGATTCCCACAAAGCTTTCTCTTGTAATGTAGATGTAAGAGAACCACGTGGGTTTTTCCCAGTGGACCAGGCTATCTAAGCAAGGAGGAGAATTGCTCTTGAGACCTAGCTGAAGGATTTGGTGTTTACAAATGAATACAGCTTTGTAGAATCTTTGTATGGATTGGCTATGCACATCTGAGGCTTAATAAAGTGAACTATCTAACTGTCATTACGTGTTGCCTGTTAGCTTTCCTGAATAATTTTCCTTTTTTACTTTAGTATTTCTTTTCAAGTACAATTAAAAAAATGAAATGTGGTTTCTTTAAAGTTGAAAGTCAGTGTTACTCTCATCAAGTTACAGTCTTGAAAGGAAATTCTTGTTTACAAAATCAATTTTTTGTGTGTTGCTCAGTTTGCAGTACAGTTTTTAGAAACAAATGTGTCTATGTTTTTGAACAGAGGAACATTTGGGTTTAAAAAATAATATGCTTTTACAAAACCTAAAACCAGTGGAAACATTTGTATGATTTTTATACATTCCAATGGTTTTGTTCTGGTATAATCATATTTCCTTTTGAATCTTGATCATTGTAGTACTTCACTAGTACATGAAAACAAGAGTATGAAACGGAGTAGAAAGTGATTATTTGTGAAGCAGATTCAGTAAATCACCTCAGCTGTTGATTATAACACTTCTGACCTAAGTGAGTCTGTTTTAATGAGAGTAATTTCTGAAGTCACTGAAGCTATTGTTATCTTGATGTTTCTCTCCAAGATATGATGACTTTTTTTCCTATGACAATAAAATAAAAGGGAGAAGCCTTACTATTTTAGCTCTTCCTGTTAATATCCTATTCTGTGATCTACCTTAGTGCTTTAGGCTTGTAGGATGCTCACAGTTTTGTTCAATAATCACTTGTTCTCTTTTATGACCACTGAGAAGTTAGTTGCTTGTCCAGATCCGCTTTGGTGCCTAGTTTTCAGTAGGATAATAGCAATAGGGTGTATAGGCAATTTAGCTGTCATAGTAATGTCATGTCTTACACAAGAACTGAGTGTCCATGGTTTCTAAACATTCCCTTTCCTCTGAAGGTCTCATCTGGTGTTCCTGTACTGTGCAATAGTATCACAGTAACTCATATAGACATAAATAAGCTAACCTTGTTAGCTAGCTTAAACAGAGATAATAATCTAACTGTATGGTGTCCTGTGTAGCAATGGAAGTCACTGAGTGTGGGTGGAAACAGCTACATCTCCTCTGCTGACTTGTGCCCTCTTGTGATTAGTCTGGTAATTTAAAGCTAGTGTGGGTGTACGTATAGCAGCATGTACTGCACTCAAACTTCTTGTTCTTATTCATGGAATAGGACATTGAAAGTGGTTTGCTTAAAGTTATATAAGAAATCTATAGCAGAACAAGGTTTCAAAGGCAGTAGATGAACCATGAAAACTCAGCAGTCGCTAGCTGATGACTTGATTCTTGTCCATCAAAACTGGTGCTGTCCAAGGTAATAGTAAATTCTGTTTATGCTTAGACAGCCAGTTGTAATTGTAAAGGGAGTTGGTCCTGACTTCTGGTTAAAGCTATACCACATAACATTATTATTATTATAAAAACATTTATAGTGGTAATAAAGCTATTACTGAATTAGTTGGAAGAATAGGGAGGTAATTATTCCCCTCTACTCAGCACTGTGACACCAGTGACACCACACACGGACTACTGTGTTCAGTTCTGGACTCCTTAGTACAAGGAGATGTGGAGATACTGGAGACAGCCCAGTGAAGGGCCATGAAGGTTAAAAGGGACTGATGCATCTCTTCTGTGAGGAAAGGCTGTGAGAGCTGGAACTGTTTAGCTTGGAGAAGACAAGGCTCAGGGGGGATCTTACCAATAATAATAATAAATACTTGAAGGGCGGATACAAAGAGGACTGAGCCAGGCTTTTTCCAGTGGACAGTGGCTCTTGTCACTGGAAAAGAGGCAGTAGGCGCAAACTGAAAAACAGGATGTTCCATCTGAACATCAGGAAACACTTTTTAACTGTGAGGATGACCAAGCACTGGCACAGGTTGCACTGAAAGTTGTTGTGAAGTCTCTGTCCTTGGAGATATTTAAAAAAACCCACAACATCTGGACATGGTCTGGGCGACTGGTTCCAGGTGGCCCTCCTTGAGCAGGGGGGCTGGGCCAGATGACCTCCAGAGGTCTCTTCCAACCTCAACCATTCTGTGATTCTATGAATAAAGTGAGATTCTTTTAAATAAAGGTGGGACAATTAAATACCTTCAGTTGGGGTTCTTCCCTTTGGGAAGAGGGATATAGGCTAGAAGAAGTGCCTCTGCTGCTGTATAAAAACAGAAATATATAAATAAGACGTTACATAAGGATTTGCATGAGTTGTTCAGTTAACATCACGCCACAGATATGTCAGTCCATTGTTGGCACATGGTCAGAAAACAGAGGTGCAAACTGATGAAAACTGGTGTGTAGAATGAGCTGTTTTCAGTATTTACCTTGCAAAGCTAGAAAAAGATATTTTTGTGTATTACTCTTGCAAAATTGTGAACATCCAAGTGAGACAAATGCTTCCTAATTTCACAGACTCTATTAGCTCCAGAAAGAGCTTAGTCTGCATAGGACTGGGTCCTTAAAATTCACCAGCCTAACTCCTCAAAGATGGGGAAGCTGTTGATAAATGTAAAGTAAACTTGTAATGAGTTTCACAAAGCTATCTGGGTACTAGGTAAGGCAGAAACCTACTTTCCTGGTGTAGCTGAGCGCACTTGAGATCTACTTCCTACTGAAATCCGTTGAGCTTTGGCAGTCTATTTACACCTGATACCTTCAAGTTCTTACTAGGTACCGATATCCACCCTTTAGATAAAAGATAGAGGTATCCTTTAAGATCTGCACTTCATTGAAGAATGCTGAGTGTTCAGACCTTTAACTATCTTTGCTAAAACGCTATTTTAGAAATGATCTTAAAAGTAAGAATTCTTATTTGATATTGAAAACACTGTAACCTTTATGTGACAAGTTTATGCATCTTCATTCAAATTCCTCTGCTTTTCTGGTTAGCACTGAAGGAAAACAGTTTATTCTCATGAGAAAGTAATTTCCTCTGAATTAAGTTCTTTTTTTCCCCCCCTCTGTGTTAAGAGTCAATCTTTTCAAGTGCCAGGCCTCTAAATGAAAGAGTTTTCCTGATGAAACAACCCATCTTGATAAGCTAGGATCTGCCTTCAAAACAGAATTGAAGAAAATCTCCCTTTTTAGGTCTGGAATGTAAGCAGTTACAGAATTTCACTGTCTGGAATGCTTGAGATTTACAAGCTAGCTTTCCTCAGCCAGGTATTGTGAAGTTATTTACAGAGCTCAAGTTTTAACACTTGGTAGTTTTATTTTTATATGAATTTTTACTAATTTTTTTCAAATTTTTATAATTAAATTCTGTGGTCCTATTTTATGTAAAACTATGAATTTAAATGTATGATGTTAAAAAGTTTTTTTAGAAATTTTGCTGTGTGTTTATAATCAAAGTTAATATAAATGTCAGGTTAAAAATCTCATGCAATTCCTTGAATATTTTCCCATCTGAGTTTCTGCTTTAAAGACAGTCTTAATCTTCAAAATTATTCTAACAGCACAGAAGTTAGGGTTTTTTTCTGCTAATAAATTCACCTGCTCACCGATTTTAGGTAAACATATGATTTAAATAACTGTTACCTTTTAAAACTCATCCAGTGATGTAAACAGTTAAATTTCTTTTTTGTTTGTTTTTAAATGTTATTTTTTAAAAAGTATTAGTTCTAAGTATGGATCTCAACTCTGATGATGATTCTTTCCCTAAGTTGCAGAAAAATCATCTAACTTATCACTTTCATTTTCTGCACATGTTAAATGTTATGAAATTATTATGTTTTTTAAAAACATAACATTAGTATTGAGGAGTTAGATTGCATTGGCTTATGAAGTATTTAGACTACTCGGATACTGGTCATTGAGTGCAGTGAAATACTGTTTTTCTCTTATTACTTTATTGATTTATCTTACATTTTGCTTCAGCTCATTCAAAAATAATATACATTTTTCTTCAAAAAGTAATTTAAAACAATGTATTTTAATAATTACTCGATTAATCATTAAGTAATCTGATTATTACAGATGCTATACACAGTGGTGTTTAAAGTTCTTGCAGGAGAACTAGAAGTTAAACCATATTGTACCATATCATGTCTTTTAAAGGTCATGGAAATTGTCCAATTGTCATTTTTTATGGTGTTATGGAATGTATTTACACCATTTTGCATACTTTAATGACATATAAGTTATTATAAACCATGAGGCAAATGTGTAATTGTCCCCCTGACGTGTTTTCTGTAGTTGTTCAAAGTGGTTGAACTGCACTCTAAATGGCTGTTTTAAGAAAAATAACTTTCATTTGGAATCACAGACTCATTTGGGTTGGAATTGTGCTGCAGGTCTCTTGTCCAATCTGCTGCTCAAAGTAGGGCCTACACTGATTTTAGACTAATTTGCTTAGGGTTTTGTCCAGTCAGGTCTTGAAAACCTCTGAGAATGGAGATTCTTCTATGAGATTCCCCAGATGAGATTAGCTCATTTCTGTGTCACAGAGTATTTATCAGCACTAATACAAAAGATAAGTAAGTAAGTAGAACCTTGTTAATTAAAGAGCCTGCATAATGGGGCAGTTTCTGGGAAATGTGAATGGTTATTGAAGGTGACTAAATAGAATGATTATTTAAACCACAAGAGCTTGTTTTTCAGTTCTAAACCACAGTCTATTTACACTTTGTAGTATCTGTGGTAAACAGAAAAAAGCTAGATGAAAGTCAATGCATCTGAAGGAAAAACAAGGAAATTACAATTGAGAGTGGCTTTTATGGCTCACTTTGTTTGGATTCTCTTGAACCTTTAGTATTACAAAGATTTGTAATGAGCCATATCCAGACAGGTATATCTGTTTCTTTTCATATGAACCTGTTTTCCTCCTAAATGGTATATTGCATGATTGATGTTAAGATTGGATTGTGATGTAATTGGTATAAAAGGCTTTTGTGAAGTTTTCTGACATCTATTGGAATAATGCCTGTTCAAATCTAATAGATTTTTTTTTTTATGCTTTTAATAGTTTGCTACTGTAGATCATCACTATAAATTTTCTGGTTATTATTCTCTGATTTTAGCACTAAACTGATTTTCTTGGAGACAGCTGAAAAGAAATATATTTTATTTCAGAAGAGATTTTCCAAGTTATACATTGATAAATGCTCAACTAGGTTGATCTGGTCTTGCTTTTCTATTCACCTTTTCCATTACATACTGGAATAGAACATCCTAGGATATGTTCTAAACTTTAAATCTGTTTGAATATTAAAATTTCAGAAGAAGTGAAAGAGAAAGCATAAAAGAAAGGGAAAATACTGATTTTTCTTGAATACAACCCCTCCTCTGCTAAGTCAACATAAGAATGCTATCGCCACTTATAAGGCCATATGACTATGCTACAATGATTGTATCATTTGCACTCAGGTGTCTTTTTGTGAACTATTCACTCATAGGATGCATTTCAGATATGACAGCTGTAAAACATAAAGCAGCCTTGGCTTACCTGATAATGATGGTAAATCATTAGATAAAGCACATCGTAGTAAAGGCTAGTTACCATTGGGATCAGGACTTGTTTGACTGTATTCCTGTATTCTTGAACTACATAATAAAAAGATCTTTAGAAGAGGTTGTCTGTATCTGGATTTAATTTTAAGCTTTTTTGGCATATATATTGATATATTAATGTGCATGTTCAAATTTTAATTCAAACTTCAGTAAAGCTTTTAAGCACAAAAATCTTGATGAGATTTTGTTCTCTTAATTTTCATTTCAAAGCTTCAACTAACCTAGTTTAGATCTAGAAACTTTTGCTAGTATGTTAATGTTGATCATGAGTGTGAACTTTGTTTCAGGGTTTATATATTCACAGAAAGTAGTGCAGACAGTTATCAGCAAAAAAGTTTCTTTGATAGTACAGTCTATTGTGTTTGGTGAACAAGTAATAGCTAAACTAGCAAAAGCACACTGAAGGTTTACTGGTATAGTTGTATTGACAGATTTTTCTGCACAGACCCATTTATTTCTACACTTTGATGTTTGATATTAGCAAGTCAAAAATCATAAATTATTTCCAAATTATAGTATTTGTTGAACAAGTATTTTTTTAAAAAAGAAATATTCATTAAAGAGAATTGTTGCCATTTTCTGTGAGTGATGTTATAAAAAATATATCTCATGTAGGAAGAAACAGTGGACTCTAGACACTTATAATGAAAAGTAGAGCACTTAAGTAATTTAAGTAATTAACTTGACTCCACCTCAGTCATCTAGCAGCTGACTGAGAAAACTTATTTATATTTCTAACTGTTATCACAATACTGAGAAAACTTGTAGGCAAACTGAACAGAATGAAATGATATAATGTATTAGTCATGTAGGGCTTAGTTGAACACTTCAATAGCTAGAAAATTAAGATATCTTTTCTTCATCAGGTCCCATTGATTTTGGCTGAAGTTTCAAACTAGTTGTATAGGCTCTTACATATTTCTGTATCTGTGAGTGTACATTCTACCATCTGAGGATTATTTCAGTACCTGATGGAACTGTAACCTTCTTTTACCTGGTGTAACTCTGAGCATGCTATTAAATTCAATCAGCAAGAGTATGTGGCAAAGATTTTTTATATTTTTGCATTGTTTCTTTTGAGATGTCCGTTGTGCGATTTGCTGCAGGCTGTCATTTTTGTCTGCCATCCAATGTATGTTGGCAAGAGGGTTGTGTACTAGTCTTTGTGTCTGGTCACAGAAAAAAATTCATGCATCTCAGCCAGACCATTTTGTTATTCCTTTAGAATTAAAAGCATATGAAACAGATGCAGCTTCATAAGTTTTTTTTTTTTATAAATAACATTTAAATAACTTAGAACAATAAAGTTCAAATACAACTTAAAATAAAGTTTAATGCTGTAACAACAGAAAAAGCATGTATAAGGATGGAAAAACAATATTGAAAGCTGTATGCCCTAACAGGAATTATACAAAATATAGGATATGTTACATAAAAAACCTTAGTATGTCTGAATTTTTGCTTCATCGTTATATAAAATGTTAATTTGTGAAGAGTGAGATGAAGTACATTATGTATTCCTATTCTTATTTTACATACACTATTTGAAACATCTTTTAGAGCAGCATTAGGTATTTGTTTAATAGATAGGAACATTTTGTAGTAGAGTAAACTTATTTTTTCCAAACTAACTCTTTTATCTGAATACAACAATAAACATTTACAAGATTATATACTTTTTTTCTGATCATATAGTTTATGTATAGGATATCAGTTTTGGGGGGAAGTATTTAAAATACTGCTCAGTCTCCACATTTACTATTGACTTGATAATCTGACAACTCATTCCAGCAGCCTTAAAGTCTGACATATTTTACACAACATTATCATCTGCTTATTATTATTATAGCAGCCATATTTAAGAAGCAGATAGGTTTTTTTAAATAAAATATTATCAGATAATCAAGTCATGACTTATTCTTCAGGGTAAATTAATTTAAGAAACTACCCAGTTACAATGACTAAGATAATGATTGTACAACTCTTTAGAATTTTTTACAACTTTTAGTTAGTAAATCTGGTTTTGTGTATATTTTCAAATCTTTTTCATGTAGTCTCTTAAAAATAAACATAAATGCGCAAGTCCAGCTTGTTCAGTTTCTCAGTAGTATTCCAGCCTCTCTTGATATCTTGTCAAATAGTCGTCTTAAAAATAATCTTCCTGCTGGAACTAGTTCTTTATAGATCATTTGTGATTAGGATATTGCCAGAGGAAGAAAGTGGGATGCTCTATGTTCTTTCTTTGTTTTTTTACCTTTCATGGGGACCCCTTTGTGGTTTAATGTAACAAACATCTCCTTTCCTTTGTGAGTCCATTTTGCGGAAGCATATGTGTTATAATGGTTTTCTTCAATCAGTTCTATGAAGTTGCAGTCCTCATTGCATACTTTCTGTTGAGAGTAAATAATAAAATAGAGTAAAATAAGTACGAGAGTTTTAAAAAATACTTAGATTAGGGAAGATGGGAGAAGAACATGCATTATAAATCTCACATATTATTAATATTTTTAATAAATAAATTTGACTTCTGAAATCTGAGTATTGAATATATTAGCTTTGTCTATTCCCCCTTAGTATGACACATTTTCAAAAAGTATATCTCTCTAATCACTGAATTTAATAAATGGACATAAAAGTCTAGTATGAGATGTATAGTATATGTACAGGATACATTGTAATTTCTTAGGAATCTATTTTATACAAACTATACAAATGCTACATCTAAAAATACATATCTTTAAGATTGTACATGGTGATTGTACACACAAGAGAAGTTTGCATCCATACCTTTCCATAGAGTCTTCCTGACTTGTTCATTGCCAGAAAGTATTCACTTTCCACTCCTTTGATTGCCACTATTCCAACTGCCACTGTTCGGATTTCTAGAATACCTGCAAAGGCACACAGTAAGGGTTGTAAAAAGGTTGGTTGTTCTCCATTCAACTTAGAAGGTTTAGTTAAACTAATATTCTGTAATACTTCAGTGTTTATTGAAAATCTGCAGCAATTGTTCTTAGAAAACAGAAATATTATATATTTATTCATGTGAAGAAAGGGCTAGACTTTAAAAATCATCTGTATGTGATCACATCTGCACACAACCACTTAAAATTGTATGGTGATAATGAAGTTGTGAAATTATAGTGTAAAGTAATTTTTCTATTTTCAAAGAATCAGCATATCTTAGAATTTATCAGGTTCAGGGTTTCATTTGGAAGAATTACATACATTGCCATCAAGGTTCACAGAATTTGTGTAAAGCCTTTATTTTGAAGACTTGTATAGCAGTATCATCTCCTTGAAAGAGTGTAAACCTTAGAACTTGCGAGTGATAGAAAACAGACCACAGTGTCTTAAATAAGATAAAGTATTTGCTTGACCTTTGTATGCTTTTATGGCTGATCGGAGCTGTAAAGATATGTGTATTTGAAAATCATTAAAAGCTGCTCTGAGAACTTACTTATTCAAAACCAGAAAACATTTAGAATTGTTTTCTATAAATTACTTTATTTTCATCTCGCTGATGTATATCTGCAATAGCTTTCTGTAGTCACTATGATACATTTAAGTTACCTGCAACATAAAAAATATTCTTATGGTAATTAAAAAAAAAACCACAGCTGAGCAAAGGCAGGAGGATGGTGCAAGTTATCAAGGAACACCAGGTTGTTTCCAAGTATTGTTATTGTTGTTTTAAACCATAGTGTTATACTTCTGAGTTTGAGCCGTTTTCTTCCACATTGAGTCACATACAGAACTACGTGCAGCAGCATCTGTACTGTGACTCGTTCTCCAAAATGAGGTCTTTCAAAGCCAGCCAACTCTAGGCAAATTCCAATAGCTAAGCATGGGGGAGAGAAGCGAGGGAGGGGGAGAGAGAGGCTTGTGTTAGATTGCCACCCAAAAGATGACCTTCCTCTTGAACAAAACATTTCCTTTTGTGTGCTTTCAAGTTTGTATTGATTCTTCACAGCCACCACATGTGATAATAATTTTTCATTTTTTTCAGAAAGGCATGAAATATCTGTGATATTTCTCCTTCCCTATACTTTTTTTTATATCCTGATGGTCTTTGCTTTCTTCCTTGATATTACTGATGTATTGGTCCTGGCTTGTCATTGCTTACTTTTTTCTTCCTGTTTTCCCTACCAGTAGATCAGTTACCTCTTCTCATGGTATGTGCCCTGCTGGGCATTCATCTCTGAACCCTTATATTTCTGTACTTCTCTATAATGCTAAGCCAACTTTAAGTAAAGCTTTCAGAATTGTTTGACAAGTTCCACTCTGCTGCAGGCCTAGCAACAATTCTTACAAAGGGTAATTTCTAACTGAAACTTACAAAAATTATATTAACTTTAATTTAAATTTCACTTTAGAAAAACCACAGTGAGGCTGAAAAACAGATGAACATCTGCATCTAGCCAAACAAAGAACGTAACAGTGGAAGGGATCTCTGGGTCATCAAGTCCAGTGCTCTGTTAGCCTGGGAATTGCATCAGATAATTCTCTTTTCATAAACTTTGCCAATACTAAATTGGAGTTGTTATTTCTTTGCCCCTAGTGTTTCCGCCAAAGGCTGTTCCAAAGTTTGATTTATTTTAATGGCTAGAGACTCTGAGTAATTTGCAATCTGCATTTTTTCAGCGACAGCTTATATCCATTTATTCTTCTGCCTGTGCTGGCCATTAACTTGAGGAGAGTTTTTTTTTTTAAAAAAACCTATGTTTGAGTGTTCTATTTATACCAAATTAAAAAAATGAAAGATTCAAAATTACTTTTTAAATCAAGTTATGCTAATAGGAATTGAGATTTCCTTGAGTAAGCCGATGTTGGCTGAAGTTACAGTAGTAAGAAATACTACTACTTTTAAAAAGGACATGCTGAAAGCATTTGTCCAAGGCAATATTATTATTAGAATTTTTACATTATTTTTAGATTTTTTTTTTTCTGATGTAGATGGTGACATTCATACTAACTTGTAGGAATTATTTTATTTTAGTTTTGGGTACTTGTTTTTCTATTTTATTCTCAGTTGAGACATAAATGTCTTTCATGTGGAAACTTTATTCATACAGAATTTGGCATAGGATAGAAATTGGGGATGTAAAAATGTTTTATAAGCCTCCTGAATAGCAAATCTGAATGGCAAAATAAAATGTTATCTATCAAAGTTAGATTCTACTTATAATTTACAAGGGCACTATGTGTGATAAATTTATTATATTCGGATCTTTACATGGCTTTTCATCTTGTTAAAATCCCTTTGTTCATAAAAAGCAATGCATTTTAATTAACGACAGATAAATTGAGATTCATAAATTATTATGCAGATAACAGAATTAGGGCTAACTCTCACATAAATAACATCTGACACCCTGACTCAGAGGTGATATGAAATCCAAACAAAGTTTTAAGTCTTTGAATGGCACTTTTCTAAACATACTCCATCTGTGCATCTCTCCATAAAGTTTAGTGAGGGAACACCACATGAACTCTCCAATAACTGTGTCACGTTAAAAATGTTGTAATATTAGCAACGTTAAAGAGAAAGAAAAAAGACCACCGAGAGTTCAGTGGAAACAGAGCTTGTGTATTCTTGGTTCTTTGCTCAGAACATGTCTGTCTCAGAATTAAATGGCCTATGATAAACTGCATGTACTCATTTTTCTGTTCCCAGTTCTAGATCATGTCTCATCTGTTCTGATCTATCTTAATGAATCCCCAAAAGAGAAACAAAGCATGCATTTTTCCCTTCCAGCAAGGCATTTATGTGATTTAGGTCTCTGAGGCAGCATCTCACATGCACTTTTGTATTTGATGTGCAAGTGAATTTGAATCATCACTGAGTTCCACTCTCTATATTAAGGCGTTCCTTAAGCAATAAGACAGCATACTGTATGCTCCCTTTTCTTCTTCTGGAGGCTGTGCCTCAGTAATTCTTCTGTTCATTTCAGAAATGTGGTATTGCTGCAATTCATTGCATATTTTTTCTTTAAATTAAATTATATAGGAAATGGAAATACTATGTTTAGCAAACCAGGAAAAGTAAGATATTACTATGTAGTTAGAACTGTGATAGCTGATTTTAGCTGAGAATTTGATTTATGATCTTTCAGTATATAATCTTTTGTATGGAACTCACTCGTTAGTTACAAAGTATCGTGCACATACATTAATTTAAAATTTCTTCCTTTATGTACATAAACTATGGAAAGAGACTGTTAAGGTTGAGAAGTCATACACTGACAGTTTATTACTTTATCAGTGTCAGCATTGCAGTTGTATCACATGCTTAAGTTTAGTATCCAGTATCAGAGGTCTCTCTCATAGACTAGGAAGAATGATTTTTGAGTAATATTCAATTTAATACAGACAGAGATTTCAGTACTTTAACTGTTTTACATGATGCTTCTGAACATACAGGGTTTATAAGGTGACCAGCTTTTTCCTGCACGCCTATTATGCCCTGCACAAGGGCACAGAGCACAAGTTATTTTATGAACTAGTTAATGGAATCTTTAACGCTTATAAACAACATAATCTCACTGTGAAAACAACTAAATGACTTTTCTATTTTTTTAATACTCAGCTTGATATATAAACACTCAACACAAACGTTGAGGTTAAAGAGACGTGGATAATGGAAATCACTATGTCTTCCAATTATAATTTTATAAGATATTTAAATATGAAAGTGAGCTTTTCTATTATATCATAATTATAGCACCAAAGCAGAAATTCCTAAAGGATATACCAAAGAAAAAAATAACAAATCCATAAAATAAATTGGTTTTTTTTCCTCTTTATTTCATTTCTTTTCAGTATCTCTATTAAGTCAAGATGTCACATTGTATTACACTATATGACATTATAGTCATATTGTTCTGTCTATTTTGTATGTGTTCCTGGTACACAGTCACTGTAAGAGAAATCACAGAATGATAAACAGACACTAGGATGTGTTGTTACAGATAGGAACCTAAGCTATCAGTAGATGTTAAGAGGTAATAAAACAGTTCAACCAGAATTTCAGCCAACTGCAGATATTTGGTATTTCTTCTATACTTTCTGTAATCATCTGCTACTGGCAATTTTTGCCAACAGGATGTCAGGCTACATTAAATTTGGATCTGAGTGGATATGACTATCCTTATGCTCTTAGTGTATGTGGATTGTTACACAATTGTGAGTGTTACATTCAGCCATGTCTGTGAATGTGATCTTTTTAGTTTGTTGTTGTTTTGTTGTTTTGGTTGTGGTTTTTTTTTTTTTAAATCTTCTTTTTTCTCTTCTCTTTCATTTTGAAATTCTGCATAATTGCAATGTCTTTAATAAGACTAGCCAGGAACAACATTTGGTGTACTGGAAAGTAATCCAATGATCTCATTTTTCTATAAATGCAGGAAGAGCTTTGCTTCTGAGTAATTGATGGTATTCAAATCAACAACAAAACAGTAGTATACTCTAAAGACTAGCTTTATAAGAATGGTAACCTGAGTTAAGCAAAACTCATCAAAGCTAAAGAGTGTCTTTTCTAGTATACGATTTTTGACTGCCTTTAAGACATGAACTGAATTAAAATGGTTTAGTTTTGTTGCTGCTCTACTGTGAACCCAAGTGTAGCTGACCTTCAAGTCTTCATGCTAATTCTTATTAGCTGATTCATTGGAAGGAGATAAATCTCTATATCTGTAGAAAAATGGTAATAGATGTAAATCTACTATATTGCATTATATTTATAGGCCATTTCATACATAAAGGCAAAAATTCTGTCCTCATTGAAGTGAATAGTAGGATTTCAAGAAACTCAGTAAAGCCAGGGTTTTATCACTAAGGTAGTTCCTTCAGTGAGGCAGGAGAGGTATAGTAAGCTAAAATCTACAGTCAGAAATTCTATTAAGGAAAACAACTTCTCAGTCTAACAGTATACCATTTCTTGTCTTATTTTAGCAAGTCCATTCTCATGTGCTTCCTTTTGAAGTAAAAAGTTCTAATCTTTTCAATCTCTATTAATGAAAAGGAAAAAGTTACCAAGCTAGGATGGGAAAGAGAAAATTCTTATATGTGGATCATTTCATTTAAATACTCTTTTAGTACTCTAATAATTTCAAATTATTTTAAAGACATGCTTAAGTTGATAAGATGCTGATGATGAGAAGTTCAGAAGGCTAAACTTCAACAAGGTCTTAAATAGCCTCAGTTTAAAAATGAATATATAAACTATATTTTTCAGTTACTTTATCTAGAGCATCCACATAAAAGTTCAGAAGAGGTTTAAGAGAAGACTAGAATATACCACAAAGTAACTGGGAAAGAAATCAGGTTAAAGCCAGAAAGAGAAAAAAAAAACACCTGAAAATGGGCATACAAAACTGAAAACAACTGTGATTTCTATAAAATCAGCATGAAATTCCAAACAATTTTATATGGTTACATGGTCAGTGTGTCAAATATAGCTTAAAATTTCTGTAGTGAATGTAGTTTCCTACAGAGCTGAAATTCCGTCCAGTGTACGTAAAAGACACTCAGCTGAGATGGGCTGTAGTTTCTCTTTAGAAGAAGATGACTATGGATGCTGGCAGCTATATTTTTAACCACTGGATGCAAATTAAATAACAGACAGTTGATGTAAAATCCAGTAGAGAAAAACCCGACGAAACAAAACAACCTTTTAGGTTGACACAACAGTTTTAGTGGGTGAAATATATATATATATATATCGGGTTTTGGAGACAATTTACATAATAATGAGGTGAGTTTCCTGGCATTCTGGTCTAGAATGACAGTTGCTCAGTACTTTACAAGTAGATGCTTTTATGTCTGGACTTATTCCATGACTGTGGCCTAGAAGACAGGACAATACCTCAGGCTGGAAATTTATGTAGAAAAGTTGGCATTTAGCTACATCATTGGTACAAACTTGAGCGTTCTCATGTGAGAGAATTCTTTCCTGGCAAGTGGCATTTGATAATTTTGGTTATAATAATCTGATACTAAGTATCTTTTTCTGATGTAATTAATATATTCACATTAACATTTTCATCTTCTTTTTTTTTTTTTGGTTAAACTTTTTTTGCATTTACTGTACAGTATTACTGTGAGATTTTATTTGTTTTAACAAATCTTGGCTTTTATTGCTACACAATCTGTTTACGGACTATATTAAATTAATTTCTAACTCTGTGCAGACATAGCTGAATAGGCTGAGTTTCTTTGTGTTTGCCCATAATATCCTCAAATAACAGTATCCTATCTATTCTAAAGTAGTGAGAGCCTTGTGATTTAGCAAAGTTGGGGCATTTTGTCTTTAATCATTTTGCAGCCAAGTGGCTGAAAGAGCAATTGCAATTCTTGCTTGAGAGCTGCAAGGAAACCAGTAAGTGCAACACATTACTGAAGACCCAGGAGGTGGTAACAACCTGTCACTGGGTCCTTGGAAGAGAAGAGAGAGGAGAACCACTGAGCTAGATATCTTTTCACATGCTAGGGAACTGCCTCAGTATGTCAGGTGATAAGATTGTTCAGGAAGATTTCAATTTTAAAGAGGTTTTAAAGTACACATTGTGTTCAGCCCCTGATCAGTGGGCTGTTTTTCCAAACATTTCATATGTTCCTGATATCCCCTCAATACCTATCTCATAATGTCACGCTCTTGGATTTGTTAGTATCAGAGTTTCTGTAGACATTAATTCAAAGAGAAATCTTGTCATCCATTACATTTTTCATCAAGGCTGACAGCAATTCATCCCAGTATTTTTCTCTTCTGTCAGGTACGTACGTTATGAGAAAATAATGAGCAGCGGGTCTGTCTTGGAGCCGGCTGGCATTAGCTCTATCAGACACAGGGGAAGCTTCTAGCAGCTTCTCGCAGACGCCACCCCTGTAGCCCCCCCGCTACCAAAACCTTGCTACGCAAACCCGATACAAAGGGTAAGGTGGAAACGGCTAAGACGACTTCTGTAGTCTTCTAAATGCTGGAAAGAAGGGAAGAAGAAGAAAATGAAAGGAAAAGTATGGGTTTCAAGGAAAGAAAAGCAAAAGCAAACGTCCAGAAGCTAGTTATTATTTTACATTCTTATTATTTCCTTTTTAAAAAATAGCTAACAAATAATATACCCAATGCTGATTTTTAAAATATTCTAAATGCTTTGCAATACCAAATTTTGTGTGATATTTACAGCACTTTATTTCTTGTGGCCTCTCTGTGTACTGAAGTTGAAAAAAAAAAGCCCGTGGCTGATTTTTAGGGGTAGGGAGGCTGGCACTGACAGTTAAGCATTTGTGAGGAATGTGTTTGTGAAACATCCTTTCCTAGGCAGAATTGTCTCAAGATAAAGTATGTGGAATCTCAAATAGGGAAAGCGGGGACAGAAGAGACTTGGATGAAGAATAAGTCAAACCAAAATGAAATGTCTAAATTTCACTAACTTGTGTTTCTAATTAATTAAATTTGGAGCACATATTTATGAATTCAAGTGACCTTTGCAGATGATTGAAGGCCAAGAAAAATGCTCTCATCATTGCTTACAAGACAGTGTTTAATGGTATATAATGCAATTTGGTTTTTTGTTCTGGGATTTAATGGTGTTAATGTTTGTGCCTCTTAAAGCAAGAAATTACATATCATGATGGGCAATCATATAGTATTTTGGAAAAGTTTCATGGTGTTCTTAGCGCATGGGTGCATTTGGTGGGCCGGCACAGTAAATACATTCATTAGCTGGCTTATTACACTTGAAATGTTTTTCCAGAGGAGTCTATCAATATTTGTTTTCTGAAGGTAAATGAATACTTTCAGTGGATAGTTTTGTAAGTCATTGGTTTCAGGAAACATTACTCCTTTCTATCTCTTTTTAAAAAATAGTGTGTATATTGTGAAGTATCTGTGCTTAAGTTATTTTGATTCTTAATGATATTTTAAAATGGATGCATCTTAAAGTTCATTTTTAGGTAGAGCACTTTCTGCACTCATTCTCTCTCAAAATAAAATCTAATGGTAAAAATTTATTGCAAATAAAGATATTAATTTCAGAGATACTGTAATAGAATTTAATTCTTTTTTTACCCTTCCCCATTATTAAATGACAATTGATAGAATATAGAATTTGCATTTGTATTTTGTACTCTCCTTAGCAAGAAGGCGAGAGTTTCCCAGATGGTACCTCACAGAACTTATGTTCATAAGCTTTGTAAGTAGAAATAGATATAGAAGTATATCAGAGAATCATTTAGGTTGGAAAAGAACTTTAAGATCAATGAGTCCAACCATATTATAATAGTTTTCAAAGCAGAGATGAGATTGTCTCCACCCCAGGAATTTTCTGCCTATGGATATGATTTTAATAAACCATTGATTATGGTAACAGGAAACAAGCTGGTACATACATTCACTGTCATTTTCTTTTTTTAACTGTCATGTATTTACTTCTTGTGATACTCAGAACTTGGATTTATGGCATAAACACATATAAAATATGTTGTTATTTACAGCGCAGACCAATATGAAAGGCTAAAAGAGCTTTTATTTAGAGGCTTTGTGCTGTATCCATGAGTGCATTTGCTGTGCATGTGTAGACTATCTGAAGCACTCTGGATATGAATATGACTGTAAAAATGATCTGCACATAAACAATGGATCTGTCAGGGATTTTCAGTGGAATAGTTGAAGCTACTGCTTCAGTGAGGTGCCAGACATCTGGATGTCATGGACAAATATTCAAAGCACTCAAAACTCCTGGTTTTGTCCTGTGTCTAATTTCCAAGCAGGAAAAATTGTAGTTGTCTGAGCAAACATGATTAATGATAGAGAGATATTCCTTGAGGACTTGATGCAGCATATTGTTCAAGCATCCTCAAGTAGCAGAATTTGCTTAAAAGATTTAGTCCCGGTGCAGAACATGTTTGATTAAGCATAAGTAGCTGATGTTTGATTAACTTTTTGCAATTCATTGGGCATAAAAACAGTAGGCATACTATATTAAAAAAATCAACTAGTTGCTAAACAGAAGTCCATCAAAGTATTTTTGTACTTTGGTGGATTTTCATTTATTGATAATTTTAAAGATTCCTTACTTGACATTATATTATCCATAAATTTCTCCATTGTTTGCCAGTCCTACAAACTGATTATTGCTAAATAGAACAACTTTATAATAAGCCATTGTCCTGGTGGTATTCAACAGCTGACAGATAAGTTAGTTATGGAGATTGAGCCATGTCAAGGTTTCTGAAAGAAACTGCTGACTTGATAACTCTGTGAGGATAGTATAAAAAACGCAAGATGAGAACCAAAAAGAGAGAAGGTACAACAGGGAACTAAAACGACTGTTTAGAAATGCTGTTATTTTACTTACGAGATCTGTTCTTTGCATGTGTACTTGAACTTGTGGGTGTTTGCCTTTATGACAGAAAAGGAAGGAGTAAGCTATGTTCCATTCTAAGTCTGCATTGTTCAAAGTGTTTACACAGTTTCACATGCATCATTGAAGGTATAATCTGGCCTTCTGAATATGTATTACTGGTACCACAGCATGAAAAGAAAAGTCTGGTTTGAACTTCCAGATTGATGTTTAGGAAATACACCTTTCTTTTTACTTACAAACTTAACACATTTGATCTGCAATGGGAAATATTAAAAGCCATAATACTTTTTCTAGTTACCTTTCAAAGTGAATAAATGTAAAGCATGCTTTTCAGTTTGCAACACTCAGTAAAGCTTACCTCCACTAATTACTGTAGTGAGCATTTCTGTGACCATATTGCAATGAATTATTGCTGAAAAGAAATAGCTTAGAATTCCTGACTGTTTTTCCTTGTTGTACAACCTGTTTGGCCTCAGTTTTTTATTAACTCTCTGCTAATGTTGGTGAGTTAGGTTTATGAACCAAATGCTTCATTCTTCATTGTACATGGTAGTGTAATAAGAATTGGTCTAGGATATTTTGACTCTAAATTGCCTTCTCTCCTTCTGTGTATGTCTCTTTGGAACTTTAGCACTTTGGACCACTGTCTTTCCAATATTTCTTTTGATTTGATCTTCAAAACCAAAAAGCTGTGACATTTTTCACTGAAGTAGATTGTAGAACTGTGGAACTTTTCAGTTTAGAGGTCTGACTTGTGAACAGCACTGTATAGTAACAACTAAATAACATGCTGCTCCAAGCAGTCATTCACTTGTGAATTTCTCATTAAACTTATTAGAACCCTTCACTTTGCTGATCTCCACTGTGCATTTCATATAAATATTTTCTTGATTAGCCTCTTGCACAGCACGTGGTCATTTCTCATTTTTGCAGGAAACTACATATCCCTCCAATAAAAATTGCCTTGGAGCTAAACATATGGTTGTAATGAAAAATAATATTATTTTTTAGAATAGTGTCATGTAAAATCCAAGACTTAATCCTCAGTCTGAAAAAAAAAAGTACTCTTTTATTACAGCATTAATAATTTACTGATATTAAAAATGGAAAAAAAGAGTGGAATGACCGTTTACAAAATATAACTGTTTCCGAGCAGTAAGAAAATGAATGATTTAATAGTTTAAAGCTAAACTTGTACAACACTTTCCCTACAGCTCAGATGAGGATATTTCTAGTATTTAAATCTTTTGTGCCAAGTTCACTAGAATAAATGATCTTTTCAAGCTTTGCAGACTTTTAGAATCTAGCTTCAAAATAGCAAATTAAATGTAAAATGCTGCTAATTAACCTTTTCACAGCAAAATAAGAGACATCCATTCAGTGGTGCAGAACTTCCCACATTTAGAGTTTCAGTGCCTACAGCTATTTTGCTTATCTGAAACTTGGAAAATTCCACATAGGACCAGAGCATCCTGTCTCTCCAAATTCTTCCATAGTGCACAAATCTTTAAATATATTCATTTGTTTTTTGATATTTATTACTATGCTATTTTGTGTTTTCATCTAGTAAAGATGGCGTCTTACCCCAGCATCATTGCTGATTAAATTTCCTGGGTAGAATTAGTAATCGTAGTTGATGTAAAATTAGTCATGTCATTTCTATGGAAGACCTTTTCTTCTGTTTTTCTAAGGAAAACAGGAGTGCATATTCACATACATTTTCTGTGTGAGAGAAATTGAATGATTCATTATCTGAACTGTGTTCTGAAGAACTTCAGTTCCAAGTGCATTTTATGTGCTGTTGTGGCTTATCACCTGTATAAGCCAGCTGCAGGCAGTTGCAAAGATGGCATAAATATGGCATTGGGTGCTGGACTTACTCAGATAAAGGGGGCAAAAATACATCTAAAACAGAACCTCTCCTTGTTTATATGAAGTATTCCGTCACCCTTAAGGTCTAGCTGTTTTGTTCTGCTTATTGTACTGTCTCCAGCTGTTCCTGTGGCAATTTTTACCGTCTCTGAAACAGGCTTGACAGAAGGAATAGCAGAGCCGTATTCTGGGGACAAACTGAATCTAAGAACTGCCTTCCTGTTCTTTCAGGATAATTTAGAATTATACATCGTTGACAAATATTACTAACAGCAACCATTAAATGCTTATAGAATGATCATGACATTCTCAGTGCTGAAAACTGTATTATCAGTTTAAACATAAAGTAAAATGCATTTTTAATAGTGAAAATGTTCCCAGATGTAGCTAATAATTGACTGACTTAAAATGAGTAAAATTCAGAAAGCTGATGCATAAGAAAGAAGGTGGCTGCAGTATTCCAGAGCTTGAATACTTAGAGGCCTCTAGCATAGGAGCAAATAGCTTTAAATTGTTTGAAATTTTGGATAGTAAAATTTTGTTTCACAAAGTTAAGAGAGCATTTCATTCATAGACACCTCAAACCCTATTGCAAGAGATAGACATCTTTTCCCACTTTAAGTAGTTATGTGAAATGTAGGGCAAGCACTACCCAGCTGAATACATTTTAGTTTGATTTCCAAATCTGATCTGCTACTTGGTGCAGGAACAGCCAAAGCCAGACATCTAAATATATCAATTATACCGTCTGCAAGAACACGGGCAGGCAGGACGTAATTCCTTTCAAGGTACAAAATGCAAGAAGCTGCTAAGAAAATCATACTAACCCCTTGCTGCACCACAGAGTGGGAATTGATAGAAACCATCTGGCTCACTCTTTCTGCCTTCAGAACAGTACTGGACATATATTTACACGATATGGTCTCTCAAATTGTTCTGGTTTGCTGCTGACAAATAATTTAGATTTAGTTGAACTTTCAAAATCTGTGTTAGACCAAACACTGAAATATAAACTAATAGAAGGAGAAAATTAAACCCCCTCAAAATCAAAAACAGTCTAATCATTTAATCCAATTCTGATAAATAACTGATGTTTCTCCTGTCTCGCTCCGTATATAGATGAAAATGTGTCAATTATCCAACGAGCTTTTTTTTTCTTTTTTAAAATTACTTAGTAATTCCTTGTCTTAATTTTGCCTAGTGTTATTAATTTACTTCCAGTTACACTGGTTTTACCAGTCTAGAAGTTTTGTCTAAGATGAAAGCCTGACTTTAGGGAAATCAATAGAATATTTGCTATTACATACAGGCAACACTGTTAAAACTCTCTCTTTGTTTACATGATCGGATATAAATGTGTTACTGTCATCAAGTTAATCTTCATTTGTTTCTAGCTTTACAATTCCATATCAAAACTGAGAAAAACAGCAGCATCAGCAGCAGTGGAGAAAACTGTTCCTCCGATTCAGGACCAATTGCTATTACCAGAGCAAATATACTGTGGGAGCTGTAGCCAAATTTCTCTTTTATTTTGTATTTATTTGTATGATTTTTAATCTGCCTTTTAAAATTCAACTGAATTATCCAGTTTGAAAATTGGTGTGTGTGTGTGTTTGAGTTTTGACTTCGAATACTAGGATGCACAGGAAATCAGGTGTTAACGATTTGTGTTTGATGATACAAATATTTGTGCACACAGTTTTGCCCAAGTGCATAATATCAGGAAGTCAGTGAGAAAACTCTAGCAACTAGTGTTATGTAAATATTTTCTAGAGTCCATAGCCTTTCTGTGCTTTGCTTTTCTCAAGTGTTACATAGAAATAGTGTCCTAGCTTTTTAGTGAATGTTACTTGTACCCTAAAAGTAGAAAGGACTCTAGAACTGAGGGCTGCACACATTCCAGTGTGTTGTGATAGAATAATATAATGTTATCTTCTGAAGAGAAGTTATCAGTTATAGCTAAAATGTAGAGTCATGGAATAAAGATAACAAGACTGAACAGTTAACAGAGCTTAGGATTGGCCGAATTATATGAAAAGTTTCTTTAACCTTTTTTATTAACTTTAACACATTTTTATCGTGTGTTTTTTGGTTTGTACACAACCCAGTTTCCCATTGCTTTTGTTCTAATTTTTATATACCCATGTGTGAATCAGTGCAGTTATGTTTATTTCAATTAAATTATCATTGTTTACATCAGCTAAAGATATATAAAGGGGGTGTATAAAAGGGAAACTATGAAATTAGAAATCTGCCTTGGGTTGCTATGCATTGTTCCTTTGCATTATCCCCAATAACTCCACCTACAGGTGAGTTTAAAAGGAGGATTTTCATATATATCTAATGCTGCTTAACTCCACCTTTAGTTACTGAAACATTCTTAAAAACCTACCACTTAGTGAATTAGAAGGTCAAGTCTCTTAAAAAGATTTTTTAAGCATTTTGACAGAAATTGCCCTAAAACAAATTAAATAACATTAGTAAAAGCGGTATGCCATAACAGTCATCTGTCAATTAACCACAGAAAAGTATTTAAAATGTGATAGAAAATACTTCACTTTCTTTACTGACTAAGGAAAGTTTCTTGTGGCCCTGAACTGCAGAAGCAAGGACGCAAGCTCTCCTGTGCCTGTAAACTGCACTGGTTGCTTTTCTTGGCTCTCAGAGCATACAGGTATACTATATCACTATATGGTGACTGTTTATAATAAAGTTATCTGTGACCAGTCTGTTAAAGTATTTAATATCTTAAATTCAGATCCATCCTGGCAGCCATGTTATTATATTGGCAGAATTCCATATTTCCATCTCTGACAATCAAACAACCTGATTGATAGACTACAGTGCAGTGCGCTGGCATAAGCATAAAGACATACTTTTCTCTTGATCTTGAGACAAATGGAAGATTTCATACTACTCAGGCATTTGATAACAGCTTCAGACAGCGGCCTTTGGGAATGCTTCAGTTTTCAGTTTCTCTGCTACAAATCACATAATTCTTATTTTGCTTTTCTATATATTGATGTCACGAAGTTTTGATGAGCTCCATAGAGGTAATACATAAGCAATCTGTAGCAGAATATATGGACCCCTTTAAAATATGGAAAACAGCTGGTCTATGATTTGTAGATGTTTGAAAACATATATTTCAGCTAATGGGCTTTAACAAGGACCTTGGTCAAGCAGGAAAGGGTAAAATGTTCTCTGTAAGGAAGCAGAGTGACATGGTAGAGGTTTCTTCCATAGGTTCATAGGCTAAAAGGTTAGTGGTAATATTAGCCTATGAGCTGGGTAGCAGAAGCTATACGCGAAAATAAAGTGTTTGCAGCACTGTAATTTTTATTTTGTGGAGGATTTGCATTAAGCTTGTATAATTTTGTGATTGGCAGACTCAGTTTGCAGGCCTTTTTTGATTCTGCACTGTATTTATGATCATTTCTACTCTTTACAGTACTGTTCTCTCCTAGTGTTTGTAACATAAAAGTAAAAGTTAGTGTGTTAACACTGAACTCAGCAGGAAATTCTAGAACTGCCTTGAAGACCAGCACAGAGCTTGGTTGTAACCACAGTGGTATGTTCTAAAATATATACAAACGCCCTGTTCTTGGTAAAGAATTGGCTGTGCTTTTTGCTCTGACTGAAACAGTTATGGCTATTCCAAGCACTTAAAGTGGTGAAGAAACATTTTCTTTCTTTGTGTAAAATATTTGTGACTTCAGCTGTATTGCAACAAGGAGCTGGAGAAAAAGTACCAAAGTTGACTAAAAGATGATTGTTTTTTACCACACAAAATGAAACAAAGTGCTTCTGCTGTTCTTAACTTGGCCTTTTTGTGCCACCTTAATTCCTCCATGACAATCAATGTATTCTTGATTAATTTGTAAATGCAAAGATTATATGGTAGAAAGAATTTTACAGCAATATATTATATTTCTTACTATTAAATATACAGTATAAATAATGCAATCCATTTCTACTCAATATAGATATGTGGACTGTGGTTTTAATATAGCTCCAAAAAAAACTTAGAATAAACTTCCATTTATATCTTTCATACAGAAATATGAATTTGCACATATATTTGAAAAGTAATAGCTAACTATTTTTCAAGTTGAATATCCTAAACTGGGTTTATTAGTATACTGTGCTCTTAAGCCCCTATCTTGAGTAGAATAATTAGAGATAGCAACATTACTTCTAGACAGATGTTGGTCAGATACAGATAAGTCATTCTGACTCGAAAGTCAGGAAGAGATTAATGGTGGAATAGGAATTTAATTTTTCTTTATGCCCAGTCTCTATTATCATTGTTATGAAACCATAGCTTAAAGTAAAAGCACGTGCATTTGCAGAAGCAATAGTTATTATTTGGCACTCTTTTAAATTAACTCCTCAAGCTATTGATAGGCATCAGTACTAAAACTCTTACTGATTTCAGTAGAGCCAGGCTTTTACAAACGGCATATATTTGCCTCTTTCCTAATATGGGTCTTTCAACTCTTGAGCAAACTTTTCCTAATGAATCACAGGGTTAGATAGCTTTTCCACTAGTCAGTAACTTAACTCCTCCACAGCTGTGCAATATTTTTTTACTTTCAACAGCAACTATTTAGACTATTAATGATAGTTCTCTATAGTTCATCAGTAAGTCAGTATGAATAGAACAGCCATTATTTTGACTGTATGTTGAAAAGAGAGGTAATGCTGTACTTCTCAACGATTACTTTCTTATGTTTATTCCACCTCTGTGTTGTTAAGAATGTATTTCAATCAAATACCATGCACACAGAGAAGGAAATATTTTTTTAATGTAGAAATCTATGTTAATGAAATAAATATGGCACGGTCTGACAGGGCTCAAATCAGACTCTTTTGTACAATACCACCTGTGAGGTAAATTGCAGCACATGTGATTACAATAGATGATGTACATATAATTCTTTAGGGATCCACTAACAGAGGTTAGTTTGGGATGCAGCTGCCAGATGATAGCTGTTAAGAGGAAAACAAAGAAAGAAACCATCCCACTGTGATGGGTCTGCAGCCGGAAAAAAGTAAACTCATGAAATGGGAGCTATAACTAGCAATTCTACTTTGCTAAGCTGAGTTCAACTGAAAGTATCCATAACTGCATTGTTGAAGTATGAACGAGAAGACAATATAACAAGCTGTGGTCCAAAATCTTCACTATTTACAGTGCTGTATACAGGCAGAAATATCCTGCATTTTCCTGCATCACCTACAAAGGGGCGATCACCTACATTGTGGTTTTGGAAATCATGTAGTTAATTATTTGAAATAATTTGAAAATTTGAAAATTTGAAATAAACATGATTACCTTTATGTGCAATTTGTACAAAACTAATGTTTGTTAAATTTAGTCATATATGGATAAGGATACCACAAACAACCTGGTATCACAGACAGAAAAAAGTGAACAGCTAATGTGAAGGAGAAAGGGAAAAAAGATTTTTGTAATGTGAGTTATACATTTTAATTTAGCCCTAGCAGGAAAAAAAAAAAAAGTGTGTCTTATGGATACAAGATGATCACTTGCAAGTGGTTAGGAGAAAGTCAGGAAATATGGATTCTATTATTTATTTTCTCTCACAGTGTTGCATAACAGTGGCTACTTGCACACTTTTGCAAATATTATCTGAAGTGCTTTAGAAATGTAAGTACCATGTATACGCTTTGAGGTTTAGGCTTAAGTATTGCTTTTTTTGAAATGTAACTTGAAATGTCCCTTGAGTACTTGTCACACTTTTAGAAAATTGCTTCTAGGATGTCTACAGATCCTATCTGAAAAGGACAATGTACAGAATACCTACTTGTGTTTATGAAACATTTTTTATATAAGAATAAAAAGTTGGATTAGTATTTAGTCTTATTTTGGCAAAGATGTATTTATTATATTCCAAATGTTGAACAGTTTTGAATAATTTCTCCAATAATTTCTCACATTATGGTAAATATATCTTGTATCACTAGATCATTTTCTGCTTAAATGATATAGGCATTGGAACTCATCACATTCTCTTAAATAATCTGCTTGGATCAAAGCTAGGCTGTTGACTACCTTACTAAATTAGGGGGTTTATTCCTCATATATTATAAATCACCTGAAAAAGTCTGCTTTTGGTCTAGTTTGATCTAATGTTAGTTTTATGATTTTGGTATAGACCAGTTTTGCTCCCAATGTTCCTTCAGGATGAAAGTGCCATTTCAGAAATTCTCATTAAATCATTCAGAACATGTCCTAGAATTATATCATTAAAACAGATGAACTTAAATTCAAAACACTGGATTACTTAGCTAAAAAAATTAGCAGAGCATGATTTCCTTGAAAGATGTGGTAATAGTTTCCTAGAAAGATGTGGTGATCTTTTTTTTTCCTTTAATTTTGTTGCATGACAGTTATGTTCAGTAATATAGACTGAATTTCCCAAGTTACACAAAGATGTAGTCAGAAATGAAGGCATATTAAATAATTTTAGTTTGGTATTTATAATCAAGTAGCCTGAGCACCAGTTTGCTAATTTGAACATTCTGGTTGAAATTGGTGTATAATAATTTAAAAGAATGGTTTTATTAATAGCTGTATTATTTTCATTGCTCAAGTTAAGAGGCATTCAAGGGACAAATATAACTGGACTGGGACACTTGCCGTTTACTTCATAATTTGAGCAGACTCTTCTAAGGCTGGTCTCAAAATTTATATAACATATGGTTTCCTTTGAACTAATAAATATTAACTACAAACTCCAACACTAATTCACCCAAATTTGTGACTGTTACACTGTTAGTAAGGTAGAAAAACATGCCAGACTCTTTGTCTTCTACAATCTCAGTAAGAAAACTAGCTTCCTGGCTGCCGAAACAGATGCTCAGACAGAACGCTCAGCACTCTGGAACATAGTACCAGCACTATAGGGGTGGCAGGGTGTAAAAGAGAGCAAGAAGCTCAAAGCACCTGTGTAGTTGATTACATTAGTTAGTGGGAGCCAGCAGTGAGAAAGGAGGGTTCCTTACAAGGAGGAAGTTCTCTGTGTGTTTCCTAGTGTGGTTTTCTCCATGTCTCGTATGCTGTCTCTTACCTGATGAGGTAGGTGGTAGTTTGTTTTTTTTCCTGAGCGGATGAACGGTCCTTTGGGGATCATAATTTGGGTGTAACGTATGTGAAAGGTTCCTTCTTTTTTCTGACTTGTATACAGTGTTTTAGAGTGCTTTAAAGAAGAACTTGCTTGCCCTGGAAATTACGTATCTTTTTCGCTTGGTTTTGGTTTTTGGTCTGTGCTGGAAATACTGACCAGGATCTCCATGCTCAGTAAAAAATGTAAAAGGTTTACATAGATGAATGGAGCTTACTTTAATTGGGAGAATGACTTTTTCTTACTAGTTAGTTTGAAAATAGCCTCTTGAAGTTGTATCCAATTTAGTTTTTGATTAGTAATAACATTTGTAGGCAGAGCACTGTTTGACTATTTGTCGTGCTTGTAGCTCATACGTTGTTAGAGATGTGCTCAATACGTGGCAGAGATTTCTTGTACTATGTTATAGCATGGTATTGGTAAGATGGTGCTAAACTAATACAAGCAACAGCGCTGGGTGGGGAATTCAGTTGGGATGAATCTCACTCTGAGCACAGGTATTTGTCCCTGTCCTTATGTAAAGGCAGTATTGCAATTTTTTGCTGTAGCATTGGAAAGTGATAAGACTGTGATGACTTCAGTGCTTCTCAGGTGCAGTTTCCTCACGTAAGCAAACACAAAGGACTCTTGCTGAGGAAGATCTTGTATGGGCCTTTCCCACAGCATAAATCTGTCTCTTGTTGCAAGGTGGCCCTAACAAGCAAGTCTTGTTATTTCAATCATGTGCTGGATTTACATAGCTAGTTCCCTAAATCCTTGTAAAGTCTCACCAATAAGCACTCAAGAACTACTTGTGGTTTTTTGTATCATCTTGCACATTATGTGTAGTCCCTAAGCTGCACCGGCTTTTCCAAAGGAAATAAATCAGTGTGGTGGAATTGAAGTTGCTTTTTCTGGTGAAAGTTGCACTTTCCAATTGTACTAGTACTGGCTGTGCTCTCTAGTATTCAGTTATCCTTTCTATTTTACTTCAGAGTTTCTGTCAGGGAGTACAACTCTTGTTTTCAAGAGGTCTTTACTGCAGAAGCTACATGAGCACTGAATGGAATCAGTCCATTCACCACTCCATGCCGCCTTCTTCCCTTGACTTTGCTAGATCCACATTTTCTCACAAATCCATCTGCTTAGTGGCTAGCTAGAGAGCCTGAACATCGCTACCCTTAGAGTTCATGTAGACCACTCAAAGGGCAAATCTATCATCATAATGCAATGTTGTGCATGTGTTAAGCAAGAAGCTAGAAAACTCCTCTAGCAAGCGTTTCCACACACCTGACAAGCATCTAAAACTTTGCTTTTGCCACTGCATTGCTTACAGCTGTGCACATAAATAGCCCACAGAGCTATGGCACCAGTTCACCTGAGCAGCTCTGGGACTTCAGCACAGATTCACATAGAACCTTTGCAAAATTTGATAGTGATTGAGATTCCCCTCCTCCCCCACTATGTTCAGCTCTAGATAATATGTTTGTTCATCTATAATAATTTCTGTCTTTAACAAAGTTCTCCATTTGCCTTTTTTTTTCTGTATACAGTCACTTCAGATTGAAATATCAAATTCCACTTGACATTTAAAGGTCATAATAAAAACTTTGAGAATAATAAATAATAAAATTAGCACAGGTTATTAATGAAAATATGCTTCTTGTTAACAGGTGGGGTTTTTTCTGTTTTAAATACATTACTCTAGACAAATATCAATACTCCAAGGTATCAAAATGGCTAAGAACAAGTCTGATCAACTTCTTTTGATAGTCTATAGCACCTCCCAGTGTCTATTAACACGTTTAGAAGAAAGCAAGCCAGCTTATCAAAAATGGAAGTGAGGCATGTCTGCTATTAAAGGTTGATGTATTAGTGCTAGGAAACTCCTTCAAAAAAACCCCACAGGCAATGGGGGTATTCAAAAAGTGTTTTGATTGAAGTGATGGAGATGAGTGATGTTTGTTAATCCCTGTGTTAGAAGTTATTGTGGTTACAAATGCTATGAAATGGGCATGTTTTCTATGTTTCATTTATAGCTTTGCGTTGATCTATCAATGTTCTGACTGTGCTTAATTTTGAAAGATTGCGTACTGAAGGAAGATGCCAGTGCTTTTAATAGAATATCTAGACTTTAATAATTTCAGCCTGTTGGTTTTGAATTGTCAGATTCCCACTGTAACTTTAAAAGAGCAAATGCTCAGTTGGAATAAATGGACATAACTTTGCTGATATTAACTGGGATTTACCTGTCTGATTCAGCCTGTTTAGAATATTGTAGTCTTCTGTTGATAAACTGTGCAGGTACTAGAGTAATGTTGTAGGCAGTGTGTAAATACTGTAAAAAAAAAAAAAATCCCATTACAATTTAATAGTCATCTTGTTCTTTGTTTCAAAAGCTAAATAATAGTCAAGAGACCGTATTGATTGCATTGGTATTTTTCTTGCTTTTTGTGTGTGTTTTTATGAAGTTGTGGGCCACATCTGTGAATATCCACTTCCAACTTTTCAGCACTAATTGTTACAAAGAATTTTTTCCATTTGTATAAATGATGTCATGTGTTATGAAAGTTTTAAAGTGTGACCATTCAGTGCTATGATTGTTAACCTCTATTATGTTATTGCCATAGGAATTTTCACTGTTAACTTTTTCTTAATAATGCTTCTAAATTACATATACCAGAAGGCTAACTTGACCTTTCCGTCAGCTCATACCCAGAATTAAAAATAAAGTCAAAGGTCAAAAAAGACAATTGAAATACAGTTGCCAAATATAGTCATAGACAGTCAATTATGCAATGAAAGCAGTGTGCCACCCAAGGAGACTAACAGCCTTCATTTGCCTAAGCTTATTCTGTTTTGATGAGGACAGTGTTCTAAAATATACTGCTAGTTGATACGACTTGTAGTGTGGAACAGTATAATTGTATGGTTTAAAATGTCTTGGTCTTCCTGAACTTTAAGGAAGATGGTGGGGGGAAAAGCAGGTTTGTTCTGTATCCAGGGTCCTAGAAATCTAAAAAAAATCACTTTCAGATACTCAAACAGAAAGCTGGAAGCTGTGAAGGGAGATACCTGGATTTTGGTTTTGTTTTGCAAGACTGACTGTATAAGGAATTAAATTTTCTACCAAATTCTATTTGCCTAGAAATGGAAAATTCTTTCCTTAAGATTAAGTTGAGCTCTGTGTTTTTCTGTCTAGCTACTGACTTCAGTTATTTTAGTTAATAGTCTATTAGTCAATTAATATTCTATAATAAAAGTATTTAATATCTATAACAAACAGTTCTTGTTTAGGTTTGGAAGTTTTTTCCCCTAATAATTTTTAAAGCTCTTTACACAGAGGTGAATAATTTTTTTTCATAGAGGCACAGAGAGTTTGAAAAATTTTCCCAAACTCTGTAAGTAAATTGCTTAAAGTTTGGATTAGCCTCAAGTTTCTTGAGTCTCAAGTCAGGACCGCTTCAGCACATTTTCTTCAGGATGGAGCAATAACATGCTTAATAATACAATACTGATTTTTATTTTTTTTTACATTCAGAAATTTTAAACAATGGGGGGGGGAAGCTAAAAGGGAGAAGGGGCTGCAATTTATCTTTTTAAATGTATCCTGTAGATGCTTCTGCTGCTAGACTTGATTGATGGTTCTGTAAAAATGTAACATTTCTCATTTCTGATAAATCTCAATATTGAGAGATTCAGAAAAACTACCAAGTTACAGCTGAATTACAAAGGCGTATCAAGGTCATTTGAATCAGTTTGAGCACAATGTGTATAGATTCAGCTTAGATGTTTCTCACTGCTCATATTGATTTTTAGCTCATACCCCAGGCACAGGCAGACACAGTCCTGTTGGTGCATGTTAGCTTTTGAAGCTGCTGCCTGTGCCTCAGCCCAGAGGTTTGATTCTCCCCTCACAGAGTTTATGCAATCACTTTGTATTCAGAGTCAGAAGAAAGTGAGTATAAACTGCTATCATTCTGGCTTTACACATATTTTTCAGCTGGTAAATACCATGGAATAGACAAGGCGATAAAGGTTCAAGAGGTAAATTCAGAAGTGGTGAACAGTTTTAATTATGTTTTGTGGCACCATTGTCATACTGTGTCAGTTGAGCGCTGATCTAGATGTTGATCCATAAGATCTGAAGAATCTTGTTGCATTAGTTCAAGACTTTACTCCTTCCTTTATTCTCCTCACTTCCCTCAAAAGGTACTCATCAAAAAAGTCAAAAGAAGCTGTAAGACAGGCATAACTCAGCTGCTTCTGTTATCTGCATCTTTGCTAAACCCCATCTTCATCTGCATCTTTGCTAAACCCCATCTTCATCAGCAGTTGATGGTGAAAAGCTGGGATTTGAAATATCTGATTTTCAGGTACTGAATCTTCTTGCTCTTCTATATAATATAAAATTAAGCAACAGAAATAGGATTTATATAGTGGCACAGCATACATATTCCAACATTTGTTTTACCTGGAGGCATATATAAAATGCTCTTGGAAATAATTTTGATTTCTAAGCAAGCTTGGGTATTTAACCACTAAGATGAGTATAAAGTGTATTTTTGTCATCAGTTAGGGTTTAGGTTTGAACAAAACTGAGTTAGAGTTCATTTGATATTGCTGAAAACTATGACTTGTTGGATTTTGATCAAAATAGAAGTAGTTTTCCAAGATAAAAATTGTAATCAAGATTTCAGCCATTTTATGTCAATATCTCACTAGACTATCTTTTCTCTTTTTTTGGTTACTTTTTTTTTGGTTGGCTTTATGCACTGAAAAGAGGAGGAAATAGTCACTTTCTGGGTTTAGAGCACACATGGAATATGATAGGATCAGACATCTTAGGATTCAGGTTCCGGGAAGGCTTTTCTAGTAACTAACAGACCCTTTGAAGTCTTTAAAATAAGATTCCAAAGGCAACAGAGCGTGGAAAGTCCTAAAGCATCATCCAGTCGTAGTATAAATCCTCTTGGATAGAGTCAAAATAGACTCTGATTTTTGCCACCTTTTTTTCTGAACAAAATTAAATAAAATCTGGCAAAAGTCAGAAACACAAACTGAAATGAAAGGAGTAAGCAGTAATAAGGAGAGATTTATTTTCTATCAAAGATAAGAGTTAACAAATTGCCATATTATCTCCAAGATTTGGTCAATCACTCTCACTTTTTACAGTCATGAATTCAAAAAGTCTGTCTTGTGTGCCCACTTAGATTATTTTATATGAACAAGATACAAAATTTATTTTTTAATAAAAAGCAAATAATTTATGTTTGGACAACATATAATAAGTGATTGTCAAAGAATTTTTTTTTAATGAATAATGACACATTTTTCTGTGTGACCTCATCTCTTGGCTGTTTCCTAATTCTTGCTTTAATTTTTCAGTATGTGACTCTCGGTTCTCACTCTGCCTTTTAGTATTCAGAATGAAAGCAAAGCTGTCAGGTGCAAAATGATTTCCTCTGTTTAGTGGATAACACTGAACTCAAGGGTAAACTAAGCAAATCAGAGGAATCAGCTTTATGTCCACCAGAAGGCTCTACTACTTTCTGAAATGTGCACAGAATAGTATACTTTGGATACCTAACAAGGTCATCACTGTTGTAAACGGGATTCAACAATTTGCTGTCACTGAAACAGTACACGTGTATTTCTTGGACTAAGCAGTTAACTTCTAATGTGTTTTGGAACAAGTGAATTGTAAATACAGATTAATTACAATTGATGAGTGAGGATTTGGTTCAGTATTTAATTTTGTCATGGAATTTCAATCCACATACATTTAATACAGTGGCTTTTGAATTAAAATCTTAAGAAATTTTAACAGTTTCATTACTTTTGCTGTTACTTTTATAGGATGTGTATATATATTTTATTCTGTAACTTACTAGAGAAGTTTGAAATACACAGACCTTGATTCCTCACTGCCTTGGCATTCCTGCATTTATAGTCTCAACTGATGAGAGAAGCTTGGTGAGTTTTGGCATTTGCCAAAGTTATGATGAAGTTACCATTCTACAGATGTTTGTCAACGTGACTATTGCTCTTCACATTATTCATGCTTCACAATTCATGGGCTGAAAACAAGTAATTGACTCTGCAAAACTGTCAGTGCAGCTTCCTTCATGAAGTGAAATTATAGTTAAAAATATGAAAATATGTTTTCACATGTTAGTGATTCAAAAGGGAAAAGGATGCCTTTTCTTTATTATGTAAGTGGAAAATGATAAAATAAGAAGATACTTCTCAGAGAAACACTTTTCATACCCATTGATTAATTTGACTGCAACTGTTCTGGGATTTCATCCAGAGAAACAGGTCTGATCTACCTCTTACTAACTTTCAGAACTGGAAATCATGGAACAAGAATATTTGCACACCCAGATTAATACATCTTTGTAATGGGTATGATTTTTAAACTATGCTTTTCAGAGACCCTGGATAAAAATAGCCTGTTTAGTCTTTAATGTTAAAAATTTTGCTTAGGGAAAGTATATTGATCCAGGTAGGGTTTTTTAGTTTTGTTTTTTTCCCCTCATATCATGTAATTTTCTTTATGGGTATTATAGTAGAAAGCCATAAACATATCTTCAAAAAGCCTTCTTACATATTCTTTTTTTAGTTTCTTGGAAAATCCAGTCCTCTTTGTCTATGTTTTCCTATTATACTTGTCCAACAAAAGCATTTGGATTTTATTTCCTAGTGTACAACAGATAAAGTAGAGCAAGAGACTTAAGATGGTGGGAGACTTCCCACAAACTTTAGGTTTATTGGAGACAGTTCATCATAGTGCACATACCAGATAAAACACTCAAGTATTCGTTGTTTTTTCTCCTCATACTTGTTGCATTTACCAGAAAAAGAATTCAATTTTTTTTTCATTGCAACACAAATGTAAGAGTTTAACAACTCAAGGTTCCCCTTCTGTAATTTGTAATAGTTAGTTACCATCGCTAAATCTTCACAAACCATTCAGAAAACTATAAGAAAATGGATTGCCTTTAGCACAAGATGATCTGATATCTTCTAATGGTTTCACTACAGAATGTTTCAGGATGTCATTAGTGTGCTTCAGCAGCATGGGATCCTGCAGAGAACTGAGAACCTTTACTTGAATTTGAAATAATGCTAAATTACTAACAAAGTTTTTACTTAAGCATCATGGAACTAAAAAAAGCAAATTTATATAATTATTCAGCTCAATATGCTGTCATAATCTCTTTAAAGTGTTTGTAAATAATAACAGAAAAAAATTGTTACTGTGAATATTCACTTATCTGCAAAAATTTAGAAGAAACTATTTCAACAGTCAGTAACATTTTTTCCACTTTTTGTTTTTGGTTTTTTTTTTGTTTTTTTTTTTTAATGGGAGCAACATTTCATTTCAAAATTAGCCCTATGGATCTCTATTGTAGCAATGTCCTCCTGAAAGTCAATGGGAGTCATCTTGAATATGGACCAAATAATTTATTTGGCTGCTGGCCATGTGTTGTCTTTCAGAGGAATATGGTTATTCACTATGTAATAGTGTAGGAAGAAAGGAGACATATGGAAACAAATCTTAAAAGAAACAGTAACATTAGTCAATGAAATTTTAGCAAGTTGCCAAGCACTTAATGTAGTCATGAAGTAAAGAAATAAATTATGAAGCCCACTAGCCAGGCACTTAGCATGCAAAAGTACTGTTCTTATAGAAAATAAGAACTCAGCTTCAGTTGAAAACTGAATCACACTAACAGTTCTTGAAGTTGATTTATTGATTTCTTTTGCTGCTGCTGTTATACAAAGCATAATACATACAACCTACATTAAAACTGTATTTAATAGCATTCTTGGAAATATATTTGTCCTTTCAGTTGACTATAAACACTAGACCAGCATCTCTCTGGCCCCTTTTCCTTACAATCTTGTTTTGAAACATGCAATATAATCCTATGTCTTTTCAAGTAGATGTCATGTTTCTCTAATTAAACAAATATATTGTAATAACATGAAAGTCAAAAATAGTGACTGTAAAATTGATGCTTTCAAGTGTAAGTGGAAGATCTAGAGGTATTTGTGTGAAAAACACAGATTAGTACAATTCTTTTGCTTGTTCAAGAACTGTATTTGGTACAGCTTTACAAAATATTGTATGTCCATTCTCTCTAGATGAGTCATGTTTTTGGAAGAAATGGGAGAGAATATTTTTTCAGCATCATGATCATTGTAATAATGAACTGCAGAAACTATAATAGATTTTGTTCCTGGCTTGGCAAACTATCTAAAAGATTTTGCAAGAGAGTTTACATAATTCTTTCCATTGAACTTTCTAGTATTGCATATGTTTTAATTGTTAACTCAAATACACCAAACTCTTAGGTAGTTTGTGAACTATATAAATGTGGTTTAATGTTTCATAAGTATTTTATGAGCAGAGTTTGTGGTTATACATTTTCATACTTACAACCTTAATTCACTTGTTAAAATAGGCTCTCTGTTTGCTAATAGTTACCAGCTGTAACTAATACATTAGCAGATCTACAATGTAGTATTTAAAATGACGCATTTCAAAATCAATAACAAATGTCCTGCTGTAGGATTAATTGGAAAACTTGTCTTATACAATGGTCAGTACACTATACAAAATTCTTTTGAAATTACAATAAATCAAGGAATAGGGAACAATGTGTAAATTTCTAAAAACTTAAAATATCAAAAATATTACTTACTGTAGTTGTTGTTTGCTTCTCTTGTCCCTTTTACTTTGCCTCGCTTATCAATCCTCATATACCACTGAGTTCGACAGAAAAGTCTTCTCACTCTTACATCCCCCCCTTCCATATAATCATAGCTTCTGGTATGTCGCTCAGGGCTGGAACAGTTCACATTTGTAGCCATTTGCTCTGGAGTCATGTCATTGCAAGCTAAAGATATAGTGCCCATTAGAAAGATAATGTAAAAGTATGATCTGTAGAGCAAAATTGGCAGGATCCATGTCAGTATCCATTTGTGCATTATAGTGCAGTGTTCTGGGTGTTCATGAACAACATAATGAAAATTAAATCTCAAGTAGGCTGTTGCTCTTAGGTCACCGACCTGCCTTCTGTCTTTACGAGTTACAGATTCATTTAAATGAGATTTGTTCCCTCTTCTAGAATTCTGATCGTTATTCCTTAATAGTTAATGGCGAAACAGAAGAGCTTCTTAAATACCTCTTCAGTCAGAATATCCTTTAAAGACACAAGTTATAAAAACCTTTGTTGTCGTGACCTTCTGTACTACTTGAATTTGCTGCTTGCACTGAAAGTAAAAGATCTGTGAGAAAAGGTGCATGTATAAGTCTTTGCACTCAATTGTTACAAACATGCAAGGATACATTATACTACTGAAAAGTACATAAATGTATGACATGCTGAGCTGACTTTTTTAAAATATGCAAATGTATATACAATAGATATCTCTCACACAACTTTTTACATAAACAGACATTTAAACTGGTTGTAAACATAGTTCTGTCTTCAGTTTTAAGTCCTTCCAAAAATCCCCTATTGATTCAGTTGACTGCTTTCTCATACATAGTAAAATTCTGCTGATTACTTCATACCTATACATTTACTATAAGCACAATCTATCGGATAACTTTTCTTCCCGTTCAAATTTCAAAACAGACCTCATAGTCTTAGCTCTGTATTTTTATTCCTACCCTTTTCAGATTATTAATAGAAATAGTTCTCTTAATGCTTTTTTAAGTATCTAGCATATATAAATTAAGAGAAAGGTTATTAGCTATTAGAAACTGTTAACTGTCCTTTACAAGAACATTCAACTTACTTGTTTCTGTTGATAAGAGCTGGATACCCCAGTATTCCATTTCTGTTGTCTGCTTTTTGCAACATGAGACACTCTACTGTAGCTACAAACTTTCTCAGCTCAGAAAGACTCCACCAGAATTATAATTGTTTCCATAAATCAACACGCTGGAGAGATGGGGTGTATGTGCTTATGCGTGCGCATGCATGTGTGTGTTGAGCCTGTTGTTCAGTCCTTTTCGATAAATACCTTTGCTGACCTCACTTGGAAGCAATTAGAATTTAACCAGTCAGCTGTCAGTTGAATGCACGAACAAAAATAAAAGGAGACTTGCATTGTATCGTGTCCAATGGTCATCAGAGGGAGCTATGTACATAGTTTATACTTTAAATCTCCAAGAATCTACTTTCTAAAAACATATATTCTGTGGTGTGTGGATAGAACTGCTTCGCATGCTGGCTAGTGTTTCTGTGCTTTGATTTAGGTCAGTATTTTTCTGTCCTTAAAAAATTCCTCCTTCTCTCTTTTGTACTCACATGCTTATCTCAGTTTGCTGTCAAATCTCTTCTGCAGTTTTGTGGATTCATAGTCTGCATAGTGCCTTTCTGATGGATATATGAAACATGTGGGTCCATTATGTACCATGGAGAAGTGTGTGCTGTGGCCGTTATAGATCATGCAGTATAGTTTTATATCATGGACTTGAAAAGAGAAACAACTGCACAGAAGATCACTGAGATTTTTATTTGATCAGCCACTAGGTGAAAATGAGAATGTATATTTGGATGCTTCAAAGTCTGGCATTTAAACACAACCTTCATCAGCACGAAGGAAAAATTACTATTAGGGAACAGCCTTCCTTAGCATACGTAGTTATTAGTTCTTGAAACTCACAACACGAGAATGAAAACTGGCAGCAATGCAAAAAAACCCCTTACACTGCATACCAACCAATGGGTGACCAGCAGGCTTAAAATACAGAGAATCAAAATAATGGGTAGGTATGTCTGGTTTTCTACTTCGGCATGCTTATTTCCATCTTTGGCACCATTCTGCTATCCAAAGTCCAGGTTCCATTTCACCCTTAAATTCTGTTGAGTTTCTAGTGAATGTGTTTGTAAAACATACTGAAGCTAAGTTTTCAGTAACTCCTTATCCTGTTTAATTTCACACTGTGAATATACCTCAGACCTTTTAGTAAATAATAGTAACAAGCAAAGTTTGGAATTAATCCACATATTAAGAATAGTTTACTTACCTTTAGTTGTCCATACTTGATAAGATAAACTGCATTATATTTCCCTGCCTTTATCCCACCCCAGCTCCTTCCTGTCTGTAGAAATGGATAACAGTTACTACTTAAAAAATGAAGTAAATGGTAGAGGCAGTTGAAAATCCTAGGGAGTACATATGTGCCACCTTGTGGTGAGGGGGACATAAGTAATTTGGGGTTTTTCACTGGAATGATCCAAAATGAGCATAAAGGTGTATGACAGCAGACAACCTTGTATTACTCAGTCTTTCCTATACACAAACACAAAGAATGAGTCATTTCCTTCCTTAAAATCCTCAACTTCCTTCTCGGTGCTCACTTGGATTAATCACATTTGTTGCTCGCCTTGCATTCTTTTTTTTAACCATTTTCATTCAAAGTCCAAGGTTGATCAATTTTTTTCTTCTCATTATTTCCATTTCAGCATATTGGGCTGTTCCCCATATTCTCTGGCTCAGCCTAATTTTTCCAGTTCAGCAAAAGGCTCAATACATATACCTTTACGATATGAAAGGTATGGTGCTTAGAGCTTTCAACAGCTGGATGCCTGCAGTAGATACAGAAAGAAGTGGCTTTCATTAAGTTAACCTTTGTAAACTATGATTACAGCTATTTCCAGTTTGACTTGTATCTTGTCAGCCCATGACCACCATTTTGACAAGAAGTGGGGACTGAAGTGATTTATCCCAGTTGTGGTTTTTGCCAGTATATTTGCTGGATTTATATCAGTGTGTTCTCTGATCCATTCGACAGTCTGAATTCAGAATGATAGCAATGAAAAAAATTTCTGGTATTCAAAAGGCTTATCTGTCATGTATTATAAAGAAAGCAATCAAGGATAAAAGTTAATCTGTGTTTTACTCAGCAAAGTAGGATGCAAGTAGAAATGTTTTTGTAAACAGTCTGGGTCTTTTATGTGCAATAGCAACTTTCACTTTCAGATCCACACTGGTTTTAATTTTTCTTTTTCCTTGCTAACTTATTGTTTCTGACAGTTAGTAACAGTAGAAAAATACATACCTGAGGTTTTGGTTCCAGAAAGCTGGAGCTACTCATGGTCCAGGCATCGGCATGTATTTCTCTTGGCCCTGAAAAAATAAATCACTTGCTGTAAGTGTGTTTTTAAGTGGTGCTTCAGTTCAGATCTTTACAAAATTTTGTATTTAGAATAAATGAAAAGCAGTTTAAATAAGGCACTAGCTGTAAGTTTAGAGAATAATGCAGTTACTCTTTAATTACTGCTCATAACATTCATATCCTCACACTTTCTAATTATAGAATAACTTTTTTCCCCACAACGCTTTAACTGGAGTTTTATTTAATTGCACAGTTTTATGTCTTGCTACACAAGTACAACTGCATGTTTTTTAATGAAAGGACTCCATCTTGATCTGCATATGCAAGTCAGGATTCTTTGCCTAAATCTCTGATCCCTTGAATGATCCAACCCACTTCTGTTTAAACCAAGCATAACTAATATGGCTCTCAAATTGAACTGGTTTACTTTTATGGAAGATTTCGTTTGACTGGCACTTCGTCCTTTATCTTCTTCCAAATGTGCATGCCCAGGGCTTTGCAAATCCAATCCCAGGCAAGTTCTTAATGATATATAGAAATTGTTCACCTAAAATTCTGGTGATTTTTGCATTTCTTTGGTGAGATTGTATTTGAAGAAATGTGTTAACGTGTCAGGACGACATGAAAATGTGCAAAATACATGCTGTAAACCATCCTTTAAAATTTAAACCTGCCGTGTTTACATTAACCCATGCATTGGTTCCTGCTTCCTAGTTGATAGATGGTTGTCCACAGCATTACTACAGTGCACATGCTGAAAAGAAAAAAGTGGAAATGAATTGCAAGCATTTTGCTTCCAATTATAAAGATAGTGCATAGGCCTCCAGTTCAAATAGAAACAACTTTTAATAAAGTCTCTTCCCTTTTCCTTCACATAGGAAATTACTTTTTGTCCTTTTAGATGAAAACATGACTATAGGGATCCCTGCTTTCTTCATCTCCGGGCTTGCCAGTTGTAATACGTACTGCCCAGGTTTGGCATTGGGTCATGAATGCTACTTTAAAAAAAAACTTTATTTGGTCCAGCTTGCCCTCCGGGCAACACATACCTGCTAAGAAACTATCATTCTGCTGCTCCTTGTTCCTCAATCCATTTCAAATTTGCTTTAGAAACATATTCCAGAACTTTCAGAATTTAAGATAGTAGGAAGATAAAAATCTCTGTATCAGACTTTAAACCGAAGATGTTGGGGTTTAATGCCCTGTGGCAATAGCTAAAATGGGATCGGAAGGTCCTATGAAAAAAATTTCACAGATGTGAAGGTGCTAAATGTTCTCATGGTTAAATACTTATCCTCTGAACTTACTGAGTTCCCTGATCTCAGAAATCAGGATTGGATCAAGGTTGACTTTTGCGACATGCAAAAGATACCAGACAAGTGCTACTGTTGGTGCTAATCTTTTGTCAATTTTGATATCTGAAAGAACACTGCAACATGCATGCAAAATAAATGCATTTAACAAGGCAGTAAAAACAAGAGAGATGACGAATATGGCGCTTAAGTTCACAACCTGAAAAGATAAATCCAAACTGAAGTGTAAACTTAAGATTAAAAACCATAATTATGAATTCTTTCTCTGACTGTAAGAATGTCTCTGTGGTTTTGGTAACTGGTATGGGTTATTAAAATCATATTGAAAAGACAACAATAAACCCTTCACATAGGTCTATATATATCATAATTATTATTGTACTTAGTTAAATGTTTTATAGACCATCTAAAAATAATTTATGAATAACATCTAAAGCAAGAATGAAGCTTTGTTGCAATGATGACATATATCCATTATTACACTGTCTATCTGCTGCTCTTTTAATCTCAGAAAACAATTTTAGTTCCTTCTAGTCAGAGCCTACCTGAAGGCAGACTTTGGAGGCCAGTTTTCAGCCTCTTTTCACTTTTGATTTGGGGTTCTTTTTTATAGTTTTGAACGAGTTTGTGGTTTCATTGATCTGCTAATACTATCTATATACCTCACTGAACAAAGGTTAATTGAGAATGGAAAATTATCCCAGTATTCAAATATTTCTTTATATCTCCAATTAAAATCTAGTCATGGAAAATAATAGATTGTGCAAATTATATGGTCCTCTATTTGATTTACACCACAAGTTGCACTCCTTGATTAAACCACAAGAAAGCTGAGATTATTAGTAGACTTCCAGTAACTACCTGTTGGAATCTAGTTACATGGCAGTGCACTAAGCGCTGCATTTTCTGATGTACAGATGCTACCAGTTAAAGTCAGAAAGAAAAGACGGTTACAAGGATTAGTAAAAATGTACAGCAAGTATAATGGCACGTGACTTAACATCTTACATAGATATATACCTGTACATAATGAAAGGCCTTGCAATATCACTTAGTAGTAGGTAATCTTGCATGTATATGTGTAGGGTAGTCTATAACTCATCTGAAAGTGAGCTGGCTGTGCAAAACCAAGAGATAGCGATTGGTCAGAATTTGGGGAAATACGCTTTGGGTGGGAGAGCACTAGGATTTAATTAGGAGATTGGGATTGGGCCCTCCCAGGAATGTGCAGAGGAAGAAAGAGGCCAGCACTGCAGACAGAAAGTTCAGAAAGGGAACTGGGAAAGTTGAGGAAGGGACAGGGACCTAAGTAAGGAGGTTGTGAGTCAGTAGACATGGCAAATAAACCAGGAACACTTCCAAAATCCTAAAGTGAAATGAAGCTTTACAGAGAAGCAATTTCTTCATCTGCCCATGGGCATACTCAAAATATTAGGTGCCTCTGTGTGCTTACAGCAGCCTTCTACAGCTAGGAGTTTCTCCAATTAAATAGGCATGATAGATCCAATATGTACTGCTTCTATTGCATAGCGTAGATGTAAAATGCTCCTATGATGGAATTTTAAAAACCTACGCTCACACGTGTACACACTCTACATTGAAATGTTATTAATGCTGTGAAGTAAAATACTCAAAAGGCACAAATTGCTGGTTACCCATCTTGTGCATTAAATCAGGAAGGGAACTTGTGAAGAAAAGAATGATCATAAAAATTACAGTCTGTATTGTAGTACGAACTCACAGAGACAGCCAAACCAATGTTATCAAAGTAAGCTCTTGGCATCTTCATATACTTCAGCAAGTCCAGGATTTCACCTGAGGTTTAACGTGGATTCCTTCTTTATGGTTCTATGTTATTTGCAAGTGTCTTAACATTTAACTAGATATTTTTTCAGTGGCTTGCTTTTTTCTGTACAAAGTAGGCAATAAAGTAGATTGGTATAATCAGTACAAACAAATGCAAAATAACAAAATGTGAGACTGTATATGGCAGAAAAGCTACTGAATTACTACTGTGTATTTAATATTTGATTTTAGGAAACAGCTGGAGTAAGACCTTTCCTAACCTTCAGCTAATTATATGACCTATTATTACACATGTCCTAAAAGCAAAATAGTGTAGGGGAAAAGTGCCCTGTTCCCCTGCAAAGCTGTGCTGTTTGCAGTAAGTTAAAAACTTAACAGTAGATTCAGAAAAAGAACAATTCTCTGTCATGATTGCATTATTTATTATCCATCTGTCAGAGACAGGGACACCACTTAGTCACAAAAATGTAAGGTTTTACAGCTGTTTACCACTTGAATGGTAGATAAGTGTGTGCTGAACTGAGGGAATCTAATAAAAGGGTGTCTTTACTAGAGAATCTGTGTTAGTAATTGGTTTGCAGAGTGAGCTCCACCACCTTTCTTCACTTTTTCCATTCCCTCACTTACTGATAATGAAGTCCATGATATCCTACTAAATCTCTGTATATTGAGGTCAGAATAGTCATTTGATAATCTAGTAAGGGTGTGAAAGGAAGATGTAAAATGCTAGGGATCTGAGTGCAATTCACCATATTAGGGTTACAACGAGTATGTCAGCATCATTCCTCAGGCATCTAGTGTGGGCATGGACTAGTGAGTCAGTTTTTCTAATTATAAAAAGAAGAAGAGTCAAAATACCTTTGCGTTCAAAGTAGCAGGGCAAATTGAGGCTATGTCAAAACTGCAGAGTTTCCTTCAGATTTCCTGCAAGACAGGCAAGATGGGACACTATTGATTTCAAACCAATTGTAAGTTAAAGGTGCCTAGACTGAGGATTACCAGATAGTTTATACTGCAAGTAAATATCCTGCTCCTCTGTACATGTAGTTCTGTGGATTGAAGGAGTGATCCCTTCTATCTGTGAACAGCTGTACTTCCAAGAGTTTAAATGTCTCCCACTGCAGCTGTTGCTCTGTTAGATGGTTATTTGCCTAACTTGTGGCATCAGCAAGGGCTGAATTTTGTCAGCAACTGATGAAGGTCAGGCTTTGAAACAGATCTTAATCAGAATTGATGTTGTTCTGATCTGCCTCTTTACTCCTGGCTTACTTTGCTTATCATAACTATCACATTACTAAAATAATTTCTATGCTTTTAACATTAATTCCAGTTGCTAGTTTTTCACACTTACTTTTGACAAAGACTAAAATATTCTCCACCCAAACCTAAATATTACTGTTATGTGAAGCTGGAATGCAGAACATTTGGGAGGTGATAGATAGAAAGGGGGCGGGGGGGGGAAGCTAAGACTAAGGAATCTGTGTATTTTCCCTTCTCCCCCATGGCAGAAAACTTTTTAATCCTATAAAAGAGGAGCGAAAATTTGATTGCCTGATAGGAATTTTCTACTGTAGTAGTAACTTCTCCTTACCAGCTTTTATGATATTGGGTTGAGTGCATCTGCAGCATTTGTCTAGTTTGTACCTCTTGCATTTCTGTTGGCTCTGCCATACTTGACAGTGTGTTACTGCAACAGAGACCTTTTCTGTAGTAGAGAACTTTTTTTGACCTGACTTTGTCAGCAGACTATATGAATACAACTCTTCTGCTTCAAGTACTTAAATGTTAAAGCTCGCTATGCTCTGTATGTCATGGGTGAAAAACTGTGGTATATGGGTGAAAAACAAGTTTGTGGAATAGCTGTTCCTAAGAGTGCTCGTTATTCACTTAAGCAGTAGAAATGTGATTTTGGAGGCTATTGACCACAAATAGTAAGTCCAAAAAACAATTCATAAGTAGCCAATACCCTGAAAATTGCTTTTTGTATCTATTACATAAATATACATACATCAGGTTGATTTTTTCCAGATATGTTTTAAATAAAAAAAAAACCCAAAACCCAACAAAAACCCAAACCCTTTTTTTCCCAAGAAACAAAAGGTTTTGTGAAAACTTTTTTCACTGTGAGTAGGTGTATCAGCTCCAGTGCTGAAGTTACTGTGCTGAGCTACATCATGCTGAGGTACAGAACATGCCAGTCCCTTGACATGGCAGTCAACTGAATAAGTCGGGGTTTTTTCAATCCAGTTGACTGAAAACTGCAGAATAAGAAGATATAAAAATGTAAGAAAAGTTACTGAAAAGGTTTTTTTTTTTAAGAATTTTGACAAGCATTTTTTTTGCTAGTTAACCACATTTCAATAAAACTCCTCTGAAGATTATGCCATTGTTTATTTGTTTGCTTCGTAGCATTGTTAGACGTGAACAATACATTGGCAGTGCCTGGTATGAATTCTTGGTCTCTGAAAAGTCTCTAGTGAATAGTTTATCAAATTTAACATGTATTCTATAATCCTGAGTTACAGATTAGTTTTTCTGCTCAAGTAAATGGACTCTGCCCTTCCTGATTGTGTTCCTGTTGGTTACTAAAACTTTTTATATATTCTCTTGATTGAGAAGCCTGTGGAAGAAAAGAAAAGTCTCTTAAAGTATCCTAAAATCTGGGGGCTTGTTGCAATTCTTACTCTTCTATGAGGATTGTGAGGTTTTATCAGTTATCCCAATACCAACGTGATTTTGATAGCCATTACTTCAACAGCAATAAGAAGATGCCTTTTACAGGAGTCTCTGGTTGCACAGCTGTGGAAAAAAATGTGATAATGCAAAGAAAGATCACCTCTGTACACACAAAAGTAAAGTTACATGAACAATGTTAATTCTGGTATTTCCCAAATTCAGGGTGCTTGACTTTGTGATCTTAATTTTCTTCTGATATTGGAGTAGCTGATAGTTATAATTGTTGATTTACACAGTTTGTAGTGTGAGGAAGAGGTGTAGGATCACAAAACTTTTACAAAAACTCCAAAGCTGCCATTTGTTCCCTTACAAATATTTTGCTCTGTGGAAATACTATTTCTTATGCCTCCAGAGGAGCATTTGCAATGTCAAGTCAAAGTACTTCTGCCTCTTTCTTCAATGCAAGGGGCAAAGAATTTTACTTAATACACTTCTAACCATCTCTATAATAGTTATGGAGACCAATGTCTCAAACACAACAAATGTTTCAAAGAATGGATCTTTGATCCAGCACCAGTCTTTCAGCATCCACAAATGCTGCTTTTCATGCAAGTTATTGTCTGAGTATGCAAGCTCTGCAAATTTTTGCATGAGGGCAGTGATGGGTGTCCTCCAGTATCCCAAGGGGCCTGTTAATGTACAAGCAGGTGCTGGCATGTGGAAGAGAATGGAGAACCAGCTAGAGGAAGAGGGAAATTAGAAGCATTAAAAACAGTGTAAGAGAAGAAACAATGGAAAAAATTGGGGGACTCCAGAAAGAGGGAGAGAGATGTGAGGCTTAGGCAGGAACAGAGGAAAGTAATGAGGTCCTAATGTATGCAATATCTCAGAAGAAATAGAAGCTAGAAAATAGGGGACCCTGGAGGTAAACTATAGTATCCTGGGGCCATTTTAAGAAGGTGCAGGGAGGGATCAAGGAATTTCTCATATAAATCCCCTCTTCTGTCTGATGCTTTTTCAAAACATATCTAAGAGAAATAACATCATTTGGCAAATCAAATATGTATCAGGCTGTACTGCATGGAATCTTTCATTTCTAAGTTTTATGTAAATATATTTAATATTCAATGTATTTTGGTATTGGTAATCTGCAGTGAAAGACTTCTAGGGATGGAGTCATTACTGTACCACATGGTGACAAAGCTTTGTTCACACAAAAAATAAGATACTGATACCCAAAAGTGTTTGTGTGTGAAAACTAGAAATAAGTTATATCTTCTGCCTTTATATAGCGTGCTATTTCAAGCCAAGTTTTGCAAGCCTGATTGTGTGGCCTATGCTTTTCCCACTGGAAGTGACTCTCAGCTGCAGCAAAATGACCTGTGCAACTGGGACGGTAGTCCGAGTTGCTGCTGAGGAGGGCCAAGCCAGTTTCAATTCAAGCCCTCCTGAAATTAAGGTAGATAAGTGAGAAACACATCCTTTTTTTGTTTAATTATTATTTTTCCTACCCGAGTGAAGAAATCCATTCTTCTCCATGCTTGTCAAAGGAAACTGCCACCCTCTTCAATGGTCTCTGATTCTTGGCCTAGATGTAAAATGCACGGGGGAAAAAAAATGGCTTCAGTAAGACCATGCTGCTATCTGCAGGAGAAGTTGTGGCATTGAGGATTGGTCCTATAATGTCCTTTGTGATTTGTGATCCCTGTTCCTTTGTGAATGGAAATGTTGCTCTTTTCTAATGTTTGTGAAGAAACAGCTGGTCTACTCTGCAAAACAGTACCATTAAGTCATACTCAGTCTTCAAGATTACAGATACTGGCCTACATTTAGCACAAAAAGAGCTCCCATTAGGATTGGCATGAAGATAAGGCTTCTACTTAGTGGCTCTCTGGAGTTGAAGATAGATAAATTTTTTGGAACCTTTGTATCATACTTATAGGCCAGTAACCAAAGTGGTATTCCTGTAAAATGCTGAGGTCTAAATGTAAATTAGTCTTCCCCCCCCCCCCCCCCCCAATCTCTGAACTTTATTGTTTGTGGATTTATGAGCAAAACTGAAAATACAGCTTTTTCTTTGTTTTAGTGTTGGCCAGTACACCAAACTTTAAGATAATGGTGCATTGGAGTATAATCAGAATAGGTGTCTGAAGAACTAGATGGGTTTTGTGTTTTTTAGGGATTTTTTTGTGAAAGAGGAGAGTTCTGGTTTTGAGTGGTTTTCAGTTCCTGCCCCACCCTTCTAAAAGATACATATGCTCTCCCTCTTCAGTTTTGAGAAACACCCCCAGGGCATCCTTTTTATTTGAATTGATTTTCTGGTTGTTTATCTTTTTCAATCTGGTCATGAAAAGCACATCTGGTTCCTATTTTAATCAGTATTCCAGTGGGAGCAACATCATATTATAGAAGGCTAACGATGCTAAAATAATAATCCATAATGATGCAACTTCTGGTAATTTAAAACTGTTTTATCCACTGTTTGTAGAAGTGTGTTAATGATGTAGGCCAACTGATCTCTTTGTAGATTAAACTCACCCTGGGTCCTAATAACAGAGAAATATCTGACATCCGCATAGGCAAACCCTTCGAACTGTCAGGAATTCTTGTTTTTTCTGAAGAGTCTGAGCCTTTTAGTACTTATGGAAAGTGCCAAACCAACCGTTGTGGAAACTAAAACAATCAGTTGACAAAGAGATTGGGTAAAGCAGCCCCAGTGCTAGTTTATGTGTAAACTTGTTCAGCCTTTTATTTCATGCAGTTCTGTGTCTAGAGGTGATAGGGTTGGAGGTCTTTGTCTTGGTTTTTTTTTTTTACTTTGTTAGTTGATTCAGTACTTGGCCTATGTGGTAAGACTGCCAGAAAGTGAGCGTGGTTATTTTATTACAAAACTGTGTTAGCAGCTAAACTGAGACCTGACATTTCAAATAGGTTGCCAAACAACCTTCAAGTGGTAGGACTTGTTTTTTATATTTCTTGTCTTGGTTTGAGGCAGCAATAAAGAGGAAAGACTGCTATCATTTCTCTAATGCATACATAAGTACTTTAGCAATTACGTAAAACTGAAACATGATATCTCTGCAACTTTCCACATGAGTTTGCAATAGTCCAGCAAAGCAGCAGACTCTACTACCTTATGTGTATGACAATGGAAGGCTTTGTTGAAGTGTGGACCCCTCTGTTACATTCATATTTGCATTGCCACTTACTTTAAAGTATATCCCTTCTGATATCATCTCTGGACTAGGCTTCCACAATATTGCACAATAGTCTGAAGAAGCTGTCTTTTAGAAATAACTTTGAGAGGTGGGGAGAACATGCTCTATTTATTGAGAAAGTTATGATAAGAGTACTCTATCTAAACCTTTCATTCAGCCTGGAAATTATTTCTTGGAGCTGTCCCTTTAATATATACCTGCTTCTCCCTTGACTCTAGTTCAGCAGTTTCTCACCAAAGCAGGATGTAGCATATTTTAAATTGGAAGGTCAAATTTAAGACCAGTATGATCAAATCAGGAGTGACGTTCTTGGCAGCATGGCAGCGTTATACATTAATTTTTTTAGAGACTAAACTTGGCAGGATGGCAGCGTTATACATTAATTTTTTTAGAGACTAAACTTCCAAGTAAAAGATGGAGCTCATGACCTCTACTTCCTTCTATTCTAACCTGGTTTTAGGAAAAGCTAATGCCTGAAATAAAAACTAAAACTTTGCAAATTCAGTTTTTAGACAGAAATGGTTATGTTAGAGCACTGTAACTGTAGTCACCGTTAGGGGAATTCTCCTAAAGGTCTGTATTCTTGGTAGGAGAGCATGAAGGAGGTATAGAAATAAAACTCAGTGGTAGGTTTTTCTAGTTCTCTAAAAAGCACTGCTCTTATTTTTTTTTTTTTTTTAATCAGCTCACTTTCCTATCTTGAATCAACTGATTAATGGATTAATATCTTAGCACTTCCATGATTTCATTCTTTGGAGCAAAAGAAGCTATTTTTCTCACAGCTCTAAAAGAGTGAATTATATAAAACATCAGAACAAAGCAATGCAAATTTTAGAGGAGCTAAGCTTTTGAAATGCTGTGTCTGAACTTCTGTAAATAATCTGTGCTTGAGGTCAGAATATCAGGTTAGGGATATCCTATGACTACACATTAAAGCAGGGGAGCCACAATATCTCTCATCACTCAAGTTTTTGGTTTGCGTTTTTAAATAAACCAGGAACAAGTGCAAGGTATATATAGTATCACAGCCTTATGTTGGCAGAGGAAATGTCTTGAATGGCTTTGTTCCATCATCTTGAAACATGGTGTTAGTTAAACTGGCAAAATAATGTTTTTTCAACTACCCTTTTACAAGAGGAAATCTCCATAAGATTGCCAAGTGCTATTAATTGCTCTCATTTGAACTGATGCTATGTTCCTGGTAGACATGGATGCATTTCAGTGGTAGATAAATGGAAATATTACTACCTACTACATGCAAAAGTACTTTGGAACCCTCATTATATTTAGAGCTATTATATTTCTCTGCCAGATTTAAAAACCTTTAAGAAATACTTAGAATAGGGGGGGAATTATAGAATCAAACAGAATGGAAAGATAGAAGATTCTCTGAAATGTTACTTTGGTGAACTGGATTTTATTATTTGTTTTACTTTTTTAGTCCTATTTTGACACTATGTAATTTCAGAATTTCAGTTATATTTTATAAACCATTCTCCTCTTTAGAATGTTCCATTTTGAAAGGACTTTCATGAGTCAAAAATATTTTTGTTTCTACTGAAGAAGGGGATGGAGAATCTCTGTCCATTTGGCACTTTTAGATTTCCCTAGTAGCCAGTTTCAAGCTGTGGGTAATGAAACAAGTTTACAACCTGGGATGCTTTTCAAGTCATAGATGGTGTGCATTGGCTAACGTTTCTGGTGTTGAAATATAAACCAAATTTGTCTTTCCAGATCCTTGGTTTAATTTCTATATCCTTGTGGTCTAAGTTCAAGTGCTTTGCTCTAGTATTTTCTTCATATATATCACAATTCAAAATCTACATGAGTTGCATAAATGCTTTCAGGATACTTGGGCATAACTGTGTAAATAATATAAAGGAAAAAAGCTTCCCAGTATGTGAATGTATGGTTTCTGAAACCTTGCAGTTTTCTTCAGAGAAAAAGTTTACAAACTCCATACCAAGAGCCATATGTAAGCATAAGTCATTCTGAAGAAATAACAGAGAAAGTCCGTGTAACTTGGGATCATAGCTGGGGAAAATGAGGTATAAAGAAGAGATGTACATTTTCCAAGGCTATGAAATGAGACAGCTATAGATCTTGGACTTAAGTTCAGGTGGCCTTACTGCAGGAGCTTTCAGAATGATCAGCCATTTAGGCTGTACCTTGGAGTGCGCATTTCCCTTTCTAGTTTTCCCTTCTTGACATCATATTTTTCTTTCTTTTTTTTTTTTTTTTTACTATTTACAAAACAATGTACATGTTCACAGTTTTCTATGTATGTGTATTTAGAAACAGTATATATGTTGTCAAATAAAACTCATGTCCAGAATAGGATAAAGGCTCAGTAAATGATGAGTGTCATGGAACTTCTGTGACTTTTGAGAACTACTTTTCTGCCACACAACCCCAACATACTGCTCAGCTAGTTGCAGCTCAAGCACGTAGTTTTTCACAACTCTATCCTTGACTTCAGTACCAGAACAGATGCTCTTTTTGCCAAATTTTATCAAACACTTCCCCTCCCTCTCTCCCCACTAAAAATCATTAGCTCCACCTTCTATTTTGGAAGATGCTACTGTCTTGTTCATGGAAGCCAGTTCAATTTTTCCTTTGGCTCAAGAAACAGCTGGTTTACTAAAATTGTTCTTTCTGTGTGCATAGTGCCAATTTGGAGTTTTGTTGAATGAATGAGTAAATAAGTTGCAGGGTGGGTAGGAGAGAGACTGAAAGAAATCTTTGGTGTGAACTCACTTTCTCCAAGTATTTAGTCAAGCAAGTTAATTTTTAATAAATCTGTGATAGAATGAAATATAAATTTAGATATAGTTTATGAAGTAAAATTTATCATTTTTTTCAATGGGCAAACTATAAATCAGTGGCATAATGCAGCCTTTTCTGTTTCATTTTAAATAGTTATACGTCATTAGTTTTCTTTCGCTTTCTCACTGCAAGTAAGATGATACCGGATCATGTCATTCCTCTGTTCTGGAACAAAAAACTCACCAGACTTCAATGATTTTGCTTAAAAACTGATGGCATGATAAAGTCACTCTATTTAACATCCAATATTATAAGATAAGAATATTAAGAGCAGCTTCATTGTACAAAATGAAAGCAGATAAATTATCTCTGCTTTATCAAAGCTTTACACATTCTAGAAACAGATGCCTTTTCAAACTAATACAGAATTCCTAGATATTAACTTTTCAAACAATAACAGCTGTCAGAAATCAGTCCCCTTTGATTAACTACTCTTGGAGTAGGCCAGATTTGTTTTAAAATTAAACGTTATCACAGAATGAGTTTCTAAAATAAATGTATTGTTTTCATGCTTAGTCCAAGGAAATTCAAGTTAATTCAGAATTCATTGTATATTTCATGCCATGTTTCATAATATGGGAAATCTTTTGTAACCTAAGTTAAAATGTTACTTTTGTCTTTGCTCACAGTTTAAAGACTATGTAATGCAGCTTTTCTGTTTAATTTTTTCTGGTTGTTTTAATCTAGTCACAAGAGTGACAAATGAATTGGGGCTGGTATGGATTCAGTCAATTGTATTGCTTGCCAGGATAAATTACTCTGGCACCTTCTTGAGGAGATGAGTCAGTTCAGGACTTTTCACCTAGTCCCTCTTTTTATAAAGTTTCAAATTGTAGGAGAGTGCCTGATGTCATAGAGCTGGACTCCTGCTAGATTCTCTGCCACATGCCTGTGTAGGCATGCAATTCCCTGCCCAACTGCACCTGTTTGAGCTTTCTGCTATTCTGAGAATACATTAGTGTGTGGCAACTAGTCTGCTTTTTAAGTGGACATGCATTTCTAGTGCCTTCTGGGCAACAGTAACCAGTGTATTCAGAGACTCAGATATCATGGTGCTTTCCCAGTGATGATTAAATTTGAGGGGAGAGGGGAAAAAAAAGAAAGTTACTCTTTTGCTGCTGTTACTGCAATTTTAGACTAAAAGGTTTTGGGAATTCAGATGTTCTAATCTGTAAATTGATGGTACAGTTTAGTGAGCAGTACTAGAGATAAGGAGCAAAGTTCAAAATGAATTCTCTTCCATAACTCTCATCTTAGACATTAATTTTTTATTAACCAAAACCAGCTTTCTGTACTTTAGGTGATTAAAAGCAAGATGCAGTTTTACATGGAAAAAAAGGGTGATCTGTGGTTTATTTCAGTTCTAACTTTCCCCTCAACTTAGGAGCAATAACTGTATAACTGCACTAATAGAGCTGCTAATTGTTACAGCCAGAGATACTATCATTTGCAGGAATGTAAATCTTTGTTGATTAACTTCACCACAATGCTTTTCTTTTCCTTTGACACTGAAGACAAGTAAAATAAATTTTTATTTAACACCTAATGCTGTTTTCAAACGTGAGACCAAGTGATATAGATACAGAAGTACATGTTATCTTGGCTCAAATGTTGATGTGTATATTCAGAAATTAATTACATATGAACTTGGGTCAGACCCTCAAATTAAAATGAATAAATTTGTAGTGTTCAACCCAGATGCATTCTAAGAGTGCATATTTGTAGTAAACTCATCCTCTGATAGTGATCTTCTAAAAGCACTCAGATTGCTGTGTAAGTGGCAATAATTATTTAATGAAGGATTAGGAATTTTAAGCTATCTTCTGGTTTTTAAGCAGACAGAACAAAAAAAAGCAGGCTTTCCATTACTGTGAAAGAGAAAATTATATGTAAGACCAAATTTTCCAGACTTATATAAACACTTTCAAGAAAGAAACAGTTTTAGGTAGTTTTAGGTATTTACAGTGACTAAGAAAAATGGATCTCAAAGATCTGACTTCCACCTCCAGCACGAGTTATTTTCTGCTTCCCTCTTTGAAAATCAGGGAATGTATTAACATGCTACCAGGTCCTCATCACCTGATAGTTGTTCATTCAAAATTACCGTAATAATTAGATCCAGAATCTTAGCTCCTTCCTCTTTCTAATCCTCAGATAGCCTCGGAGAATAGAAAAGTCTTGGCGTGTTTCATCATTTATTGAAAAAATGGAAGCAAGCTGAATTCTGAAAGTCTCTTGGAAGTTGCTCTGTCAGTCAAAAGTATCTTGAAATCTGAATGGCAGTAATGGGGAACAGAATTTCTCTACTTGTTTTTTGGGGTGGGTTTTTTTGCATGCAGGCATATTTGAAAGACAAAGATACTTTTCAAGACTAAAGTATAAAAAAAGTTTGCCACCAAATTAAAAATGCATCAGCTTTTTCTTCCCAATACTTTTCCTGCCGTTAGTCATGCAGTATTGCATCAGAAAGAAAGAATATACATATTTTCTACACCTCTTACTCTTCTGTCATGCAAAAATATGCAAAATTCTTTATATAGACTGGTTGGTGGCCAATTAAAAAAACCAGCAAATTTATTTTCATTGTGGTCTGAGTCCACTTCTATATCCTAAAATCTGCTGCTCTTGATTGTCAAAATATTTTGCTAGTATCTCCCTAGCTGAAAATAAAGAGATTTTTCTCTTCCAGCATGCAAATACTGCTCAGAAAGTTTCTGGAAGCATTCATCCACCATGTAATTTCTCTGACAGTGCACACACTACTAGTGGAATTTCCCAGATATGTGTGCAATGGTCATTTGCCTCACCTCATAAAAGGGAGGGACAGACGGGACCCATCAAAATTGTCATGCTTTTCTGATTAGGTAATTAGAAATGAAGCCTCACTTTCAGTTGTTAATAATTCTTCATTTCTTACTTTCATTTGCGGTATTTCATGGTATGCTACAATAACTAATGACAGTCTAGATACTCTGTTTTTTAAATCAAAATAATAAAAAACATTTTTAAAGAATTAAATGCTTTCATTTAAGCTGGAAAAAACCCAGCAGAGTAAAAGCTTATATAGTACAATTTGTGCATGATACTAGAGTAGGCTCAGAGTTCATTCTAAGTTTCTGCATGCTAAGCATCTACTGAAATCAATGGCAGCTGCACATGAAGAGGTATTGCAGAAACCATTCACAGCTTAATGATTATTAAATAGTAAATATGAGATGATCTGACTCTACTTCATTTTAATTGAGAAAATTTGCATTCAGAATTTGGGATGAAATTGTACCTAGACTTCCATATGAGTTTATAAGGTGTCAATTTACTTCTGAATATGTCCTGTATAACCTGATTAGGTACTCATCTTGAGCAGTTTGCTCATGTGTCCTTTTCTCTACACATCTTCAATTTATAAGTCTATTTTCTGTATCAGCTCTTTGTAGAGATGAGATATTTTCAACAAATTCCTCTGAAAATTTATTGTAGCAAATGTGATATTGTTTCCAGCTGTTTCCACCTAGAACTGATATTAAATACTGGAAGATAATGCAACCAGATCACTTTCTCTATCAGACTTTGACACTAGGTCATGGGAATTAATAATGTTCAAAATGTATCTCAGATTGAAGCTGGAAAAGCCAGTCAGAGATCTCAACCAGCAGCAGATGTTAAAGCCAAACTCTGATACAATTATTACCTTGCACTGCAAAAGAGGAAGAATATTCTGGAGGCCAGTCATGACATTTGGTCTTTCTGGGTGGCCTGCTTGTCTTCTCTTCGACTGATCTATTCTGAATATTACTCAAGATACTTTCAGGTCATTCAACTAGCAACACATTTCATTCCTTACCACTGCACATTAAGGTATTGGTGAAATAAGATGTGGGTATGATACCGATAAAGACAGTATCTGAGCTAGTGCAATCAGATTTAAGTTCTTACTGTTACTGCTGTATTTTGTTAGCTGTTTGGCAAGTTTCCATACTATTTCCTAATTGTGTATGGGAGATAACACTAAAGGTGATATAAAATTAATAATATTGAAAGCACGTGAATTCCCAGTCACCAGAAGCAGCTGATTCAAAGTCCTGGATGCTAAATACAAACTTTATATGTACTTCTACTTATTGCTGATATTTCTGGTGTGCTGAAAGGATTGACAGCCACTAATATGTGGGTACTTAGACATTCATTCATGAGGTAAGGAGTACATATTGCTCTTGATGTAGTTTGCTCATATACAGCCTATAATTTGCAGTGGTCTCTGAAGACTTTAGACTTACAGAATCCTATTCCTGAAACCACTCTCCACTTGGGAGCAGAGTAGTAACTGTGCCACTATGATGTGGCATATCTTAAATAACCTAGTGTGAAAGATTTCCCGTATTTGCTGGGAGGCAGATTTTTTTTCAAGGTGATCACACTCCAAATGTTTTTTATGAATTCATTATGTCTTATCTAGTAAAATGTGGCTTCTAAGAAACAAAATAATCAAGAGTGGAAAAAAATGAAAAGGGAATAAATCCTTCTAAGGATAGCAACCATATTGGTTCTGTTGAAGCAGAAGTCTGGGCAGCAGTGCTAGCAGCAAGCAGATACTACATTGTGGTGGTTGGTTTGGTAGTTAAAAATAATTCTAACATTATTTGATTACTAGTTGATTGATCTTACCTGCACGCCAGGTAACACATTGATCATGTCTGTACACCTTGGGCAACAGACTAGTTTGTCACTCCATTAAGTGGCCTTTGGTTTCAGGATTATGCATTTCTGTATAATTTATTCTCTACTTTTCCTAGACAGAATTGTGAATGTCCAATGTTTTGTTGAAAGAATGTCTACATAAAGCTAACAAACCCAATAAAGGAATAGTTCTGCTAGGAACAGGTCTAGGTGAATCCTGAAAAATAGTTGTGGATCAGAGCTACTCTGCTCTTCTAATCCAGTTTATTTGCTCTTTCTGCCTCTTCCTCCCCATGGGGCTACTGAGAAGAGCAGAATTTAAGTTGCTATATACTGACAGTGCCTCAGAGTGAATAGCTACTGAGAAAAGCTGTTTAATGTCTAAGCTATTTGTTTTGCCTAAGGACTGAGTTAAGTGAGGTGTCATTGTTTTATTTAAAGACTGAGATAAGTGAGGTGCACTTTAACAATTGTGTGTCTTGATCTGCAGACAAGCTCATTTTTACAGTGTATTAAAAAAGGTAGGGAGAACAGCTGATCTTCATCTGCCTAAATAGTGTTGTAAAATCATCTCTAAGAAATATAGTCTAATGTTAAAATATCTGACAAAACTGCTATTTAAAGTTTTGGTTGTAGTGTGAGAACTTGAAAATATTGAATCCAGAAAATAGAAATTCTTATCCAGTAGTTCAGGAACATTAAATGAGCAGAATTAGGAAAAGGAACTTTAATTCCTTCTGCCAGAGGACATTGGAGAACAGTTTTCTGTTTGCGAGATGTCTTAATATACAGAAATCTTCAGCTGTCTGTTGCAAGATTTTATATAAGAAGTGCTCTGATTATTTCCTAATTTTAAAGCAAATGAGACTAGCAGAATATCAGATTAAAATAAAAAGAAAAGGGTCTTCATACAATATTGTTAAGCACCAAATGACAATGTAGATACTAAATTTTAAAAAGTTTCAAAGATTACTGAACTAGTTAGAAAAAACTCAGAGCTATGAAATCGAGTGACTACCTCTGGTTCCAGAGCCACAAAATGCTTGTGGCCAAGAGAGATTTCTGTGGAAATACCACTATGTGCTTGCCACGTTCTTAGTCGTCCTTAGGCATCTGATGTTGGTCAGAACTAGAAATTGGATACTGTGCTCTATGTACCTTTTGGTTCGACTGAGTACAGCTATTCTTGTATTCTTCTGTTGTAATAAGAAACAATCCAGATATGTCTTATTGTTTTCTGTTGAGAGAAATCAGATTTTCAAGTATAGTAAAGCAGATGCACCATTTAGCTCTCTGGTGACTTTTAGTCCTATAAGCTCTCGATGTGTTCATTCTGTTTTTTAAAGTTTTCTCATCCAGTGATGAGCAGAAAGCCTAAGCTATAGAGTTTATATTTAAATAAGAAGAAACCAATACAAAATCTTGATTTTTACATTATCTAATTCCACTCTTACTCAGAACCTGCACTCCTTCGCTCCACAGGCTTGCTTAGAAAGCCATCTTTTCCCAACTTTTTCCTCAACATTTTGAGAAGATTCAGGGCAATTAAGTGGTATCTGATGGTTGTCAGAGTTCTGTTGCATTGGTGTTAGAATGATGTGTTGATAACATTTTGAAATATCGTCTTGAACATACAATTTTGAACGTCCAGCCTCTGTCTGACATCTTGTTTTGTGGTTTACTTATCCTGCACTTAGTCCCTTCAGTACTGAATGTTCTTCCCTTTACTCTTCCTTGGGTCACCAATCCTTACTTCTTTTAACAAAGCCATTTTTCTCTGAGGCTCATAGGACCAGTAATGTAGACAATTTCAAATTGGAGAAGCAGGTGATGTGTTTACAGCATATCTAACTTTGAGTCCCTTACACAGTGAGGAAAGAGGATAAGCTATTCATCTCTCTTTGATGACAAAATAAAAGCTCATGGATCTTAATATAGTATAACAGATTCTCCTCCATAGACACCTTACCTCATGTCTCTCGACCAGGATGGCAATAGCACTACTCCTATAAAAATACTCCAGTTTCTTTCTTTTAAAATTGGGGTTATATTTTGAAAAGCATTTTCATAATTCTTGTATATCTGGAAAAGAAAACTTTGAAAGTTGGAAGTTACAGGACTTTATATAGCAATGCTGTTCTCTGCTCTGATAATCGGAGGCAGTGTTTCTCGTTTTAATGACAAAGGTTGGTCTAGTTTTTCCCACATTGCCATGGCTGTAAAGAACTCACACAAATTTGAGATACTAAATTAGATTTCTTGCAGAGGTTAACAGAATCATTATTTTTCATTATGTATTTTTTAATTTTAATTGTATTTATATAATATATTAGCCCACTAATGCTACTGTTTTCAAATTATTTTTATATTTGGAAAGCACAGAGTAAAAAGGTGCATCTCCAAGCTTAGTCTGATGATAGTAGTGTGTGGCTTACAAAATCTGTTGCCAGTCATGATCCAGAAAAACAGATCACAACTTAGTTTACAAGGCTGTCATGCAAAATAAGCCAGTTGCTTTTGAACACCAAAAGGATGCAGATACTTCATGTGACAAGTGTAGCTTAAAATCTCTAAAGCTACTTTTAAAGATTTCTTTAAGAAATGGTCTTGTGAGAAAGAGTGGTTGATCTCTTTGCTTATCGTTATGCCTATTAGATAAGGGGCCAACTATATTAGGTATCTATTTGAGGCTGATTGCAGCACACTTTAAAGTTGACCTGCTGTTATTTTTTACTTTCTTTTCAGAATGGCTTTTGCATACTAAAGAGAATTTAGTAGCATATTTCACTAGGCAAAACAACTTTTCCTTCTCCTTTCACACCACTTCTTCTTGTTAGGAACTGAGTCCTGTTGAAGAGAAGGTACTCATTTCTCAGCAGTAAGGGAGAAATCAGATAAAATGAAAGCCTGTGAGGCTCTTCTCTGTAGTATGACATGTAAAAATAGAACTGTATTCTGAAAAGTGACTGTAGAGATGGCATCTTGGGAGTGAGTGGGGGGAAGGTTATGTTTATTATCTGTTAATGACTTCCAGATCAAGTTTGCTCAGTTTGCAAGTAAAGAACCCCAACGCTTTTTTAACTGCCTTCTCTGCAGACTCAATTTAGAATTTAAAAATCATGCTGTGCTAATTCTAATCCAAGTATTAATGTCAGCAGTAAAAAGATTCTTCAGGGTATGTCGTGCCTTTAGCTAAACTGTCCATCAGTGGACTGTAAATGAGCGTTAATTCTGTTGATGAGAAGCTTGTCAAAATCAGGATTTGCCTAGTCCTGGTTATTCTTGATTAAGTCTTCCTTAATTAATTCTTATTAACTCTTAAACACTTACGTCTGGTTTGTTTGCTTTGGGTTTGTTTTTTTTAGATTTCAATAAAGCTTTCGATACTGTCTCTCACAGTGTCCACTGTCTCACAAAATATCCAGCATAGTTTGACAAAAACATAGTGTGATGGGTGAGCAACTGGCTGACGGGTCGGGCCCAAAGAGTTATGGTAAATGGCATTACATCAGGCTGGTGGCCAGTCACTAGTGGGGTTCCCCAGGGCTCCATTTTAGGGCCAGTTCTTTTTAATGTTTTCATAAACAACTTGGATGTAGGACTAGAAGGTGTTGTGAGCAAGTTTGTGGCTGACACCAAATTGGGAGGAGCTGTTGATTCTGTCAAGGGTGGAGAGGCCTTGCAGAGAGAGCTGGACAGATTGGAGAACTGGGCAATGACCAACTGCATGAGGTTTAACAAGGCCAAGTGCCGGATTCTGCACCTGGGAAAGGGCAACCCTGGCTATACATACAGACTGGGCGATGAGATGCTGGAGACCAGCCATGCTGAAAGGGACCTGGGGGTCTTGGTTAACAGCAAGTTGAACATGAGTCAACAGTGTGCCCAGGCTGCCAGGAAGGCCAACCGTATCCTGGGGTGCATCAAGCATGGCATCGCTAGCCGGTCTAGGGAAGGGATTGTCCCACTCTACACTGCGCTGGTGCGGCCTCACCTCGAGTATCGTGTGCAGTTTTGGGTGCCACAGTACAAGAAGGGCATAAAACTGTTGGAGAGTGTCCAAAGGAGGGCAACAAAGATGGCGAAGGGTCTAGAGGGGAAGATGTATGAGGAGAGGCTGAAGTCCCTTGGTTTGTTCAGCCTAGAGAAGAGGAGACTGAGGAGAGACCTCATCGCAGCTTACAGCTTCCTCATGAGGGGGAGTGAAGGGGCAAGCACTGATCTCCTCCCTCTGGTGACGAGTGATAGAACCCAAGGAAACGGCATGAAGCTGCGACGGGGGAGGTTTAGGTTGGATATCAGGAAAAGGCTCTTCACTGAGAGGGTGGTTGGGCACTGGAACAGGCTCCCCAGGGAAGTGCTGACAGCACCAAGCTTGTCTGAGTTCAAGAAGCGTCTGGATAACCCTCTCAGTCATATGCTCTGATTTGGCTGGTCCTGTGTGGAGCCAGGAGTTGGACTCGATGATCCTTATGGGTCCCTTCCAACTCAGGATATTCTATGATTCTAAGAAATGGTTTCTGGACTTACCTACTGTGGAGGAATGTAAAGGAAGAGGAATAAACCTCACAGCTGTTATTTTTGCATTGCTCATAAAGATTGATGGGTGAGGTCATAGGAGTTATAAAAGGAGTCCTGTTGATATGCTGACCATCTTGCAAACTTTAAATTTCTCAAGGATTTGAGTATATAGTGTTCATGTGTAACACAAATGAGAAAAGTTTGTGGGAAGAAGCAGTATTTTAATTAAACCAAATGATGTAACTTGGAAAACTTCAGCTTTCAGACATGCAGGTCCTTTTTAGATCCAGTTGTGATCATAATGTTATCAGACAAAGCCAGCAATTTAGGAAACGTTGAGATGCATTGAAGTGTGGTCTCTGACAGAGCTCAGTGGCACTGCCATAAAAGCATGGTGGTTACAGTGAAGGGAAAGGGATATCAGTGGTAACCCTGAACTCCTTCCTCTTTCTGACAGATATTCAGTGATTCAAATTGTACTCAAATGTTGTCAAACCTTGTCACTGACTTGTCAGGCTGCAGGGCTCAGCCATGTTCCAAGACGTGACTTTTCCACTGCTTTTCCTGCTAGGCTGGATGTTGCCTCTCTTTGTCTTGCTCAGCCTGGGACATTGGGGATCAAGGTAGGAGGAGAAAGTGTTCATGTTCTTGGGCATCCTTTTCTCCTTTCTTTCCCTCTCTGATCATCTGTAGCTTTTCTTTAGCCTCATCTTGTTAGTTACCAATCCTGTTCCACTCTGTCCATTTTCTTCTTTCCAGGGAGAACACTACTGCACAGCAGTAGAGCACCGCAAGGATTTGAGATCACTTCTGGTTTTAATAGGCAATGTAACTGCTGCCCTCAGTACCCTATCAGGGGAGCACTCTATCTTCTCTGTTCCTAGTGTGAGGGTGTTTCCTCCTCAGAGGTGCCCTGCAGCAGTGACATCTAAATTTGTTACTTCAGTTGATCAGCCTTTCAGGCCTTTATCTGTGTGCTTGCTGCTGCACCTTTCCATTGAAGCTTTTTTTTTTTTGTGCCTGTCACTTCTGCATGCAATGGGAGATTTTCATACAGCACACAGATGTTATTCCCAGATAGCATGTCTCTGAACATCATGCTGTGAACAAAGTTAGATTATAATTCACTTTGAGTCAGGACATTGTTATCCATTTTTCTTTCCTATATTCATGTCATAGTGCTAAAGTGTATCTATGCTCATTGGTTTCAGAAAGCCCTGAGCTATGTCTGAAAACCCAAGCCTTTTCCATGATGTCCTCATTTGGTTTTATTGCTGAGAAATGCAACTACACACATCTCTGCAGAGGGGATGACCACTTAAATGATGGCCATGGAAAGAATTTCTATGAGGCAATCAAAATTACTTTCTTTATTGGTGATTAGACCTGCTCAAGGAAGAGTTTACTACAATAAGGATATGGCCAAAGAATTGTTCCACCTCATGTCTCTGCAGTGCAGCTACCTGGAGTTGCATTCATGCTTTTCTGAAGCTCTATGCTTGCATACAATGCCTCATTTGCACTCTTGAATCATTGCTTTGTTAAGAGAACTCTTGGACATGCTTTGAAGTTATTATTTAACTTTGGGAGGTGAGTACTACCTCCCCAGTTACAGTGTAGAAAAGGACAAATAAAAAAAAGGGAAGAGTACTTTCCAGTAACTACAGATTTTATATGTATTGCCCAAATATACCATCACTGTCACAGATCTTTCTTTTACTACAAGTCTCTTTTAAATACTTGTGAAACTGTGAAGAGCTGACTCTGACTGTGCACGTAGCAGGGCTTGAAAAAGGTGGGTGATACATCATCCGTATATACTGCTAAGGCAAAAAGAAATGTCATGAGATGCAGGCTCCTGGAGTAGATGTTTGCCCAAAACCCAGCACATCTCAGTATTAAGTATGTTTTCTTCCCGTTTTTTGTATTCTAACATCTTTCTAAGAATTCAAATTAACTGATCTGGTAGTGGCTGGTACCTCCTTCCCCCTTTTGCGACTTTTCAGCAGTCTGGAACATTATTCTTACACGTATTCTTCTTGTGACTGTATAAATTGTTTTGAAGCCATATGGGATAATTGTCATTGCTGGAAAACTTTTTTTTGAATGGTGTTTGTCTGCCAGCATCAGAACTTGAGGAGGTTATTTCATCTTGGCTTTCATTTCAGTTCTATTTTAGCAGTTCTTTGTCTTCAATTCCATCATCTCTGTGCACTGAGCTGCTGTGCTCAAAGACATTTTCTTGAAATAAAATTCTTCACTTTGTGGTTCTTATTCACTGATGTTATTTCTCATTTTAGGAGCTTTTGTATTTCTTTAAGGCAAATGAGGCATGTTAGTGGTTATTTGTAATTCTTTTTTGTTCAGTGGATTTCCTGTTATGCAAAAATGTAAAGCTTTTCTCGCTTTTCTTCCAAATTTTTGTTTTCCTGTCTTGATAGTTTTGTACATCTGTGTCTGCTTTATAACCTGTGGCTAAGATGTACTTGCCCAGTTAAGATCTGGCTTTGTCTTCGTGGCTGCCTGACAATTTACTGTAAAACTGCAAGTTAGAACTCTCTTGCTTGTTTGTTTGTTTCAAGACCTTCAAGAAGCGAACAATTTTCTTTAACAGCTTTTCCGAATGGGCATGCGAGTACCCAAGATCTATCTAAAAACTTCAACATGTCATGCTTACATACTCCATTTGTCCAGTAATCGTTTTACTCATTTGTTACTATAGCAAAAAATTACAGGAGGAGCTTTGTGGAACATAAGGCTTGCACTTGGACAACATGTGTGCACTGCATTAAGTGTAACGTTCCTGTATGGGGCACAGGCAAAATCCCATCAGCCTGCTTCCTGTTCAAACTGCACAAAGGTGAATACTCACATCCCTGTGTTTTACAGCTTATTTTTCACCTCAGTAGGCAGGCAGGGTGGGGAAAGCAAGCAGGCAGAAGGATGTTAAGTCTTGTGAGACTGGATATTTACACTCTACTTTCTAACACCCTAGGAATCTAGGATTATTAATAGTAGTCTTTTAAAAACATCTGAGATAGGCAGAGCTAAGGATCTGTGGCTTATTGCTAGTATTAGTAAGATGTCTTGTTTCCAATTAATTGCCAGATCAATATGTTCCAAATAACGTAGTTTAATCTTTTAAGGTACAGAGAGTGGATGAAATAACATTCTTAGCACCATTTTTCATTAACTGATTCATTATCTGTAGGGAATTTTCTTTGCATAGCATTTTGTCTGGAAAAAAATGTGGAAAATATATTAAGGGGAGGTTTGGTTTATTAACATTACATTGAAAGTGTGATGTGTATCCTACTGTATCAAGAAAATGCTACATGATGAAAAGGGATGTCAGGAAAATAGGAAGACAGTAATATTGTCAGTAAGTGAAACTGATGATCTTTATATTTTTGTTAGCAGAGGACATAATTTGCAAAGATCTACTTGAAGATAGGAAATATATGGCAGATGAAGAAATAAGTGAAGATTGTGAATATATAAGAGGTACACCAAAGGAGTCCAAAACCATAACAGAGGTTTGCTTTACTTCTGATAGTAAAAGGAGCGTACTATGGGTAGCTCACTAACAAAAGCCATGTTTCTGTTAATATTTATAAACTATGCTACTAAAATACAGAGCGAAGTTGTCTACATGGTGGCAATCTCAGAATATAGAGGATTATGGAGAGAAAACAACAATACATATAATCGGAGAAAATAAACTGAAAAACAAGGGCATTTTTCTCTACTGATTTGCAGTTGCAGTAATCTTAAGTGTAATTTTTTTAAAAAAAAGTAGACAAAAAATCAGACATAAATGTAATCTTTAACTTTGTATATATTATACTATCTGTGGTTTTGAATAGTGATGCATTTGTGTTGGACTTTCCTTTTTATAACCTGTATTTGTTGCTGGGTTATTTTTACATGTTTCATATGATTATTTTTTTTCAACTCTCCTTTCTACCACACTTTAATGCTTTCCATGTTCACAAAAGCAAAACGCTTTAGCCTTAGATAAGAATTATTCGGATTAAAGTAAGAGTGTGATTGTAGTAAACTACAGTTTGAGATTCACTAGGTTATTTCTTGATAAAACTCTAATTTATCACACACCTTGATTATTTATTTTTTTTTTTATTTACTGTGCATGAAATACTGCTTTGATTTTTAAAATAACTCAGGTTTACTTGCAGGTGTTCATAATCCATGCCAAGGACTTGGTCTTGGGCCTGTTGTAGTCTGCAGTTTTCTTGCTTGAAATGGACAAGGATCTCCCATAGCATTAAATTCTGATCCCTTCTTATACCAATATCACCATTATGTAGTATAGTACGTTGTTTGATGTTTTTTACTAAGATTTTTTTCACCAAAACATTCTCAGCATGAATATTTTTTAATATGGATGCAGAAGTTCCTATTCTGTTCTGTTGTTATTTTCAGATAGTTTGATAATATCCTTTACTGATATTTCTCCCGTTTTTACAGTCCTCTTGTATTGGTTCAGATCCAGAATGCAAGCCTGTGCTGTTGGTGGCCAAAGCCCTTTGGTCCCTCACATGATATGGATAACCCATGGTCCCCCACATGATATAGATAACGCTGCGTCATATTCCTTGACTTGCAGGACTAATTGTACTGAAGTTTACAGGCAGCTGTATCTTTTTTGACTCCCAACCTGTATTGTGTTTAAAAACCTTTCTTCAAAATTTTTTTGCCAAGATGGTTTAAACCAGCTGGGGCGGGGAGGAGAAGAATGCATTACTAAAGTCTCACTCATTTATTTTGTTTCCTTTTTCTGCTGTGATCCACAATAGCTGGGACAGTTTTCTCTTTTCTAGGCTGAGACAGACCACAGTAATGCAGACAATCTCAGCAAGTGGTTTGCCTGAAAGAGAGAAACTTAGAAATACAGAAAAAAGATTTGATTGGTCCTTTATCTTGTTATCCTTTAACCTAACATATGATTTAAAATGTCTTAAGTGCGACTGTACTTCAGCTTGGTGACTTTAGTTCTGTTAGAAACGTAAATCAAACTTCACAAAATGTAATGAAACACCTATCATATCTGGATTCTGGCTGTATGTATCAACTTAGTTCTATTATGGCCCTGAACTATACTCTTTGGATCCAAGCATCTATAAATTTTGAGGAAGTTTAGCATCTTTTCTGAATTTGGACATATTTCTCTCTGACATGTATCTTTCCAAATGTAGAGAGGATTTATCTGTTGTGTAGTACAGATATTCAGAGCCCTTTGTGTTTATGTCTTAAACTGAGGGGTTTCAGGAGCTAAGATTTCCTAACTAATTCTGTTCTTTTCCTGATGTATAGAAAATTGTTCTAACTAGACTGTTCTTGGAGGATTTCATGAAGACTTACTTGAGTTCCTCTGAAACATTTTCTGATGGGAATTCTTAGAATTTTGATCTTCTGTGTACTGAAGTGTTTGCACACAACACATTAAGAAAAACTAGTTTGCCACAGCTTTTCAGTGTAGATTATTCAGCCTGGTGAATTCAGCTTGCTTATAAAGAATACTTTAATCTCTGCAGCTTTTGTTACAACAGGGCAAGTCTTATTCGGTGTCTTTAGGTGTCACATTCTGTGTTCTAGTAGTTTAATTTCACTGGCTTCAACAAATTTCGCAACATCGTATAGAAGTGTGGAAAACTGCTGCGCCCCCGCCCCTTTTTAACTTTGTGTGGTATTTTTATATTTGTCATATTGTTTTTATGAAGTTTACAAGGGAAAATTGTAAAACTTGTTATTAGGCTGACTAATGGGATAAAAAGAAAATTTTAGACTTCTTGTGAAACCAATTATGTTTTTCTCAGCAGATTTTAGGTGACTTTTCACATTATGAGCAGAATTCGGTCTAAAAATAAGCTGTGTCCACTTCTTTATGGGTTTATTGAGAACAGAAATTTCCACACCATTCTCCCTTTAATGTGACCACAATGGGCAGTTGTAATTTGTCCATTTATATAAAAAGAATGAATTAGCAAATTAGCCACCATAAACTGTTAGTATATCCACTTTTGCTGACATGTTTATTGTAATTTGCAATATGCATGATGTTGATTTTCAAAAATGTTCCATTTTCTTTTTTGAGAGTATGAATTATAAATTCATGAATCACAGAAAGCAAGACTGTAATAAAACTTAAAAGTTGGAAACACCACATAGCACTCATCTATGTAATCCTCAAAAAACCAGGATGTTGAAATTTTTCATAGTTTGATTAAAAGCCTAAAAAGTTCTATTCATTTTAGAGCTAAAACAGGGCAAGATGAATGTTTTTTCATGCATTTATGTATTGAGCAAAAGGCAGCTAATGAACACGTCAGGTAATGTCTGGAAAAAACCTAAAAATAGACAAGTATGCAAATATCAGTGCACCACTCAGAACATTACACAGCATAGAATCTCATAAAATAAACACAGAACTTTTTTGTCTAAAGACTTAAAGCATTTTTAATGTTTTGTTTTAATGGTATGAGGAGGTAAGAGGAAAGGAACTTATCTCCAAAAAACACATCTAGGAATTAAAGATGGCCCCTAATGAACAGAAAAAGGAAATGAAAAAGGAGAAGCCTTTGCAGCCATAAAAGTAGAGTTCAAAATATCATCCCTCTTACAAAATGTTTCCTGAAAACAGGCGTGTGGAGCACAAAAGTCAATTCTGGAAACTCTAGAACTATGAAAGCAAGTCCAGTAGCTGGCAGTTTCAAAATAAATAAAACCATCAGGCAACAACCGTATGCTAATTGCATTTAAGAAATAAGAGACTACCTATGTAGAAATGAAATAAATCTCAATAGTGGAGCTCAAGCAGGTAGTTAAGATTCAGACTCTGTTAACCCAACCCCTTTGGCTCACTTGGAAGAGCTTACAAAGTCACTGCCTTTTTCTTAGTGATGGAACTGAAGTATAAAATGTGCACCAACGTCCCAGGGCCCCTAACTCAAGTGTGTGGTAGTAGTGCTGATGTGCGTTTCTTGGCATAGTTGTGCCCTCACTTTCAGAGGATCTGACCTGATTTTTCTTGCTGAATGAGCACAGCTAAGACAGGGAGAAAGAAGGTCACCAAGAGCAGGTTGTGTGCAAGAGGCTGCTAGTTTAGTATAATACTAAGAAATCCCATAAATCCGTACATTTTTTCTGTCAATAACATTTTATTCATTTAACCATTTGTTTTAGCAAAAATCAGCTTTGCGAAAGCAAAACCCTGAAATGTCATAATCAAGAAAGTTAAATATTTTACGAATTAAGACAATAAATTTTGGAGTTTTTCAACAACAAGAGCAAGAGGCCTTTAAGTCCGTCTCTTGAAGCAGCTTACACTAGCCATCCTATTCCCTCTAGAGGAAGTATTGAAAATCATTTGCAACAGGGCCCACCTCTTGCCATTGGCCATCATCAGGTTATAGATCTTTGGTAACAAAAGCTGCCCAGGCCTCCTCTCGCTTTCTCAAATGGTCTTCTGGAAAGGGGGGGGGGGGGGGAAAACAAGGCTTCTGAGAGCTCATCATCTGTTCTGCTGCTGATATAGTTGGATTTGCTGTAGAAAGGATTGCACAGGAATTTAACTAGATATATTCTTAGGATCAAGGCCTGACCATAACTACCTTTAAAAACAGCACTATAGGTGATTTTTCCTTGATCTTTAACCCTTTGTCCCCAAATCTTTCCATTCGTATTTAGTATTTGGCTCCAATTAAGTTTATGATTCAACTGTGGAGCTTTAACTTGATCTATCAGAAGTTCTGTAAATCCTTGCTTGACTCTTTTAGTTCTAATTTTTGCTCCTGTTTTCTGTTAGACTTTTTAATTCAGCTATGAAAGTTAGAGCTTTATGTTTCTAACATAGAATTAGATTCAGACCTTCATAAAAAATTATTATGCGTGCAGCTGCTATTGCTGCTTAAAAGTGGCTCACTGAATTCTTCCTTGAGGATAGTCTTCTGGTAAAACTGTTGTCTTAATTCTTCTCTAGACGGACGCCTGGACAGGAAGGAAATGGTTACAAAAAAGGGTGTTCCCTGGGAGAAAGCCAATAGAAAACCTTTCAGCGTTTAATCAGAACAATTTAATTCTGTTGATAACTGATCAATAGAAACACAACTAAAAAATCTTGCTTGAAGTCAGAACAGCTTAGCTAAGAAAAATAAATATATATTATTTGTCACGAGGGACAGATAAGAAACCAGAAAACATAGAACAACATGAATAAACCCGTCCATCATATGAAATCTGGCAAAAAATAAGGCCTTTAATAATAATCCTCAGGAACTGCTGTAAGAGTTTCATACAAACCTGCTTCAGTATCCCTTGAAAAATTAATTTGGATTTTAAAAAAAAAAAATCCTACACATCTGGCTTGATGATTGGCTAATAGAACATATTTTTATTCCCACCCCAAATCACACATAGCTTGGCTGGAAAAAAGACAGCTGCTTGGGCACTAGTGTGTTTCAGTTCAAAGTACATCTAATCTTTATTGAGTTATTTGAGCCTCGTGTGCCAAGTGCAAAAAGACATGCTTTTGTGGGGAGAGGATTTTTTTTTCTTCTAATATTAATGTGTAATTTTGGCCAAGAAAGTAGTGCTTAGGAAACAATAGCAATCCTCAAAATGCGTTAGACTTAAAAATCCGATAAATATACTAAATGCTTTTGTGTAAATCCTTATCCAGCTTATTGTTTCTGCAGGAACTACTGCTATTGGAAATCAATCTTAAATGTTTTATTAGTCAATTACTTTAGAAAGCTCCTTAGTGTCTTCTCATCTGATCAGCTTCAACATTTTTTTTACTTCTCTGCAGATTTTCCATTAGTAAGTCTTAGACATATGACGACTTTGGCACGAGTGCCTTAATTACAAGTGAGGTTTCAGACACATCGCTTTTATGTGTGAACTCTCACTACACATTATCCTACCAAGGGAACTGTTAGCTGGGGAGTATGGGTTGGGGCAATTCCATGTTCTGCTGAACTCACTGACCAAATCTGCAAAGACTTCAGGGGCTCCAGAAAATGTTCATTTACAGGTTTTACTGGTAAAACAATTGTCACTGACCTGAGGGGGGAAAAAAAAAATCTGCCCAGAAAACAGCATTTCCTGATGTATGAGTTACAGCTTGGTCCCACTATCATAGTTAGACTGAGTGTTGCAGCCCCACAGAAGCATGAGAGATTACAGAGGAGGTTAGGTACTGTCCACTGTCAGTACTGTGGCAGATTCTGTCTCCTAGTAAACATGGTGCTATTATCGGAGGCCATGATGTGATATCTTGCAGAATCTCATAGTTAATTACTTTTGACACAAGCCCAAAAGCAGAGGGTGGAGTATAAGAGATAAGATCAAGAACAGAAGCAAGCTTTTGTCTCTTATGGAATATTGACTCTCAGAAGAGCATTCAATGAAAAAGCTGGCTAAAGTAGAAGAGCCAAGGTACGACAGATGTGATGGCAACGTTGCTTGGCAGTGTGCTCTCTGCTAATCCTGTGTACGCTGGGAAAATGTGTCAAACAAGGCTATATCACAGGGAGCAATTTTCAGTTACAGTTTTACATTTCCCATTGTACTTGTATCTGCATTGTGAACTAGTCTCTGATCAATATCTAGCCTTCCATCTCAAAATTAGCATTTGAAATATAATTTAATTTGCTGCATTATTCACAGGTTTCATGATGTTAAGCCTTACCAGTCTGGTTTTCATGCTATTGTTACTTTGCAGTGTAAGTCCTTTCATAGAGTTCATTTTTCTTGGTGAAGCATATAATGACAAGAATCAGGAATCACTACTTCAATCCGGCCCATAACAGCTGACTTGCAAAGTATCTTTTTTTTAGAACAAGATAGCTCTTGTGAATGTTGTTCTGGGTGTATCTTTGTTTAACTATATCTGTTTGGGATTTAGCACACAAATAAACTTCGTAGTTAGCTGAAAGTACAAAACTTTCACTTGCCTGAAACTGTAGCACAGCAGTTGCTCCAAGATATCAAGATCTTATAAAAGGGACACGTGGAGTAGGAGAGGAATTTCGGAAGGATTATACTGAGTAAGTACACAGCAGTTACTAAAATAAAAGTTGGCATTCAGATCATACTAACTAGAAACCAATATTCCCAAAGGTGTTATGTAAGTAATTACCAGATATTGGGTTGCCATATATACATGACTCTGTGTGTACATGTGCTGTATCCAAGAGTGCAAATATCAAATAGACAGTTGTGATCCTCTCCCATTAAGTGAATGGTAAAATTACTCTCATTCTATTTCGGAGCGTGAGCGTGCTCCTACATACAAGACACACACGTCAGCAAATACAGGGATGAAGATGTATGTGTCAGTGGGATTAAGATAATGCAGAGTATTAATTTGGCACCAGGCAGTGTTGCTGCACTGAGATGTCTAATGGTGTCCCCATTCCAAATCCCTTCTGGAAAGGTTCAGAACCCACTTATTGCACAGTAAGATTAAACTCATGATTGAATGAATTGCAGCCAGACATTATATTAAGGTAACACTCCACTGATAATCATAGCTCCTGCTAACAGGATGCATCACCTCTGCATATATTATGAGATTTGATTTTGTTAGTTTTCCAAGTGTGTGTATATATATACACACTGGTTTAACATTATTTTAGCTGCAGAAGAGGTTTTGAAAACATAGTCATGAAAAGCTATTAAGAAGGCAGATCTAGAAAGACTTGCTTAGGAAATATGCTTAGGAGTTGCTGCTTTATACACAGAAATTTTCATCCAGCCCCAAATCTTCTTGCTTTATTATTAGAAATACTACTAATACCCCTGCTGCTTACCTTAGATGTTGTTGGCGTGTCATTCTCATGCTCTGATTAGTGGGGGTTTTAACATTATGTAGAAAAGTGTCTTCAAAGGTTTAAAAAGTAAACAACCCCAAAATATATTCAAATTTTTGTTTGTTTAAAAAGAAACATGTACTTCCTATTTGTAGTCGGTAAATAAAAATGCCAGTGTGTCACTTTTATGTATATAGTTTGAATACCATAGGTCTTTCATTGAAACTTATGTCCCAATTTGCAGATTTCAGCAAAAGTATGGGGAAAGACATTGAAGCAATAAAAAAGGAAAGAAATTAATCAGAAGTTTAGAACATTCAGTTTTATTCTTTTATACAGTGCCAGTTTTCTATTTTCCTTTTCTTTGTTTATGAGAATATCATTTATAAGATTCATTGACAGAGAGACTTTGAAATGTACTGCAGCCTGCATGGTTTTGGGAAGATTCCATGACTTTGTGTGTCATGTTCTTTTTAAGAAAAAAAAGCCCCTACTATATCTTTATTCTGCTCCCACCCTGATTATTGCTTCCATGAATCTAGCTGAACTAAAGTTCAATGCAAATATATTAATGAAAGCATTGGTATGTACTGTGTTGTACTCTATTTTTATGACAGGATAATGAACAGGAACTCGCCAAATTAAACTGAGGATTATATCTAGTAAGTCAGTTGGTAACAAACCATGGCATGGCATTATTTTCTTTACAATCTCTAAGGTTATCTTGGAGGTTCTTGAAGATATTTACCTACTGTTGTTTGATTTTTTGGAGTCCTATGTTTACAGGTTTAGTTTAATGTACAACGTATCTAGTGTACATTGCAAATGGGTTACAAGATAATCAATTTCCATAGATAGCGCATGTTTTGAGATTAAACCTTTCTATAATTCTGCCTCTTGTTCGAAACTGTCTCCCTTAACCCTTGCTTTCCTCTTCTCAAATGCATCCTTTTAACTTTCCTCCCTCCAAATCTCATTTTTTCACCTCTCCCCATCATGCCCAGCCCCATCCTTTTCCTCTCTGGAGCTCCTGATTTGCTTGATCTCTCTGTTCCCCTTTTCCTGGTTGTCAGAAAACAGAAATCTTCTCTAGTGATAGTATTACCATTATATGTCCCCTCTGAGGCTCCTGAAAAGATCTGGCAGCTTGTGTTGGCTCTTGTTCATCTGCTGTGTTCAAATTTGGCACAGTCCTCTCACAGAATTAGTAGCCTCTAAGAATTTGGTTTTGGCCTGAATTAGCATGGGTAATATACAGAGGATCCCTTCTGAGATATCTAATTTGATGCAGACTTCTGGAAGTTAACTTGTGCTTAGTGTCACAAAAATGCGCACAGGGACAAACCTTGCTACGTCTTTTATGGCTGCAAAGGTTATGACGCTAGCAAAACATCAGTTTTCATTGTAGGTGTGGAAGTTTGTGCACTATGAGAGTGAGGACACTGGAACCTAATTCTCCGCATGGAAGCTGGGTTTGGACATCTTTGGGGTATCTTGATGCAGAGTCACCTCTTTCTGCAATCGGTCACTTCTGCTGAGGAGATGACTCATGAACTGGGGATGCTGTACTTGCAGGGCTTTGAAGTTACAGCCCTGAGGTTGTCAGGAGTATAAAGTGGGAGCGAGACTGGAGTTTGTCAATGACATTTCCTCTTGGTCTTACCTATTTACTTTTGCGTAGTACAACCAAGTGAATTATCTTCTTAATTATTCCTTATAGATTTTAATTGCTTTTTTAAATGGTCATTGGATTACATTTAATCCTTTGTAATAGTTTTGCATAAAAATGCAAAAACTCTACTTTACAGAAGCACAGCTAGGATTCAACAATTAGAACATGGTGTTTGGATAACTCGGAACCAAACTTTGCTTCATTATTTGTTCATTCACTTAGGGAAGTATGTTGTCATATTGTACAGCTCAGAGACAGCATTCATTTTTGTTGAAACTTTCGTAACGAGTCACCCTTGCAGAAGGATACATCAGAAACATAGCTAGAAGGTCTTCCTGCTTAACGTAATACATTCCTAATGTTTTACTTGGCCTTCAGATGCTCCTCCAATATTATCATTAATTACAACAGTAATAATGCTATTTGAGGAGAGTAGAAAACTTCTAATGTCTGGCAAGGTCCGTCCAATTTTTGAATGCTTCAGTTTAATCTTCCATTTTTACAGGAGACTCTAAACAAAAGAATATCCAATACCTGAAGAGAATAAGCATTGAACAGCCCTGCAAACATTGCAAGGTTCCCACCTCCAGTGAAATAGCTCATTGCTCCACCTGGTCTTACTTTGATGGCAGTAAAGGAGATAGGAGAGAGATGCACTGTAACAAAGTATTGTCTTTATTTCAATTTCTGTTTTCCTTGTCAATAGGTCTTGTAAATCAAAGTTTACACTGAAAGATATTTTTAGTATGGAAAAAAAAAAGACTTTATAATCACAGAGTTTTCTTTTAATTGCTTCTTCAGGAATGTATTTTGATATTAGCAACTGCTCATTGCAGTAAAACCCAGAAAAGGCATTCAACTTGCTGTGGCATGGGAAGTACTGCCAGTTCTAAATGCCCTACATATTTTCTTTAAAATTTTTACGTTCTTTAGGCCTCAACAAAAACCAAAGCTCCTCTTCCAGGTTTGGTAGCAAACAGACTATTATTCTCCAGTGCTAACCTTTGGACATCGGTTTGGTAATAAGCTTTTTTTACATTTTTTAAGAAAGTATTCAGCTTGTCAGTAGGCACCATTGACACAGTGCAGCCACCCCATCCAGCTCCAGTCAGGCGTGACCCGATGGCCCCAAATTGCCTAAAACAAAGTAACAGAAAAAAAATCATGTAAAGTAAATAAAAAAGGGGTAATTTGTCATATACATATATATATAAAATGCCTATAGAAAACTAATGAATACTCAAAACACATCTATGTCATCTGGTTTCTCTGAATTCACTTGACATTATGGCAATTTGCAGTTACCACTTTGGACCAAAAAAAAAAGGTGATGCTTTGAACTGCAGTGTAGTAATTTCTGTCAATCCCAAAAGTCACCCTCTTCTTATAATGCTTCAAACATCAGCTGTTTTAAGGATCACAGCGCAGCTGAGATGAAGAAAGCAGGAGAAGGAAGGAGTTGTGTTAGCAACATTTATGAGACATCAGAAGTGAAAACAGAAATACACGACAAAAATAGCAAAAGAGGGTTCATAAACTTATTGCACAGGATATAGACATGCAAACCATTTTCTAATGTGGCAAAGACAAATAGCTCTATTCTTCCAGGACAGATCTAAAACATGCTGAAGATTCACAGGCTTCTGCAGGACTGCTGATCGTGCCAGTCAAGAAAAGGAGAGTTCAGAAACTTAACGTCACACAGTCACTGCACTCAAACATCTGTTTATGCTGGATGGACAGCGTCAAGTATATCTCTTTAGAGGAATCTTGTGACCTCAACAGATTTACAGCAGCAGAGGTGAACTAAGAATTTAGTTCCCCCCCCCCCCCCCCCCCCAAAAAAAAAAGCTCTTAATAAGGAGGGTGAAGAGAAAGAACAACGCCAAATAAATGACATCCAAAATACAAACCTTTCCCAGCCTCAAGACACTGGCCTGCTAGAAATGTCCTACAGCAAATCCCATGCCATTATTCTGCAGGCCTCAGGTGTCATCTCATTAGAATTCAGTAGAATTATTTTCATTAGTTTGCTTACCTGTGTTCCTGATCTTTACCTAGATTCAGAAACAGTAGGAAAATTCCATTTAATAAATTTCTTTGGGGCTTTTCTAACCTAATCAGAACAGGATGATTTAGAAAACTAATTTGAAATCTTATTCTCACGACAGATCTAATCTGATTTGCAAGCCAGTACTTCTGATGTGTTTCCAATAGCCATGCAGGGAGAGATTCACCAGTCCTAGAATGCGTTAGAGGGAGAGATGGTATCATGTGAATAACATACTGGAAAATGACAGCTCATTCTGAGTAGGCTGTAGACATTTTTCATATGTGCATTTTATGTTAAATGAATCTGGTATACTGCTGGGTTAGTGGAGGTATAGGTCATATTTCAAGCAAGTACTTACATATGTGTTTGATTCTAAACATGCTTACAGCTCTTCTTGAACAGAAACACTTTCTTCAGTGTGTCTGTGTGGTGCCACCCTTGGTATTGACTCAATTTTATGTTCATTCTTTATTTCCTGTCGGTGGTTTTTTTTTTACTTATTATTCCTGTAAACCACTCATTCTCTGATGCAATTTTTGTTGTTTCTGGTCCATGGAGCAACCTCGTAAAAGGAGCAGGATCCAACCTAGTCTCAACTGCAATCAGTAGGGAAATTCCCATCGACTTTATAAGGCCCAACCCACTTTTCAGAGTCTGCTAAATCAACCATCTGTACTCGTTTGCTCTGTTACCTCAGTCAGAACTCCAGATTTCAGATGGTGTCTGGCTTTTATTTTGGTAGGCAACTGAAATCCCTTCAGAATTGTTCTGAACCTTTTATTGATTTCCTAATTCTCTGTGGTCATGCTCATGCCTTATTTTTTTACTGAGTCATTTTAAAATACTTAGTTGAAATAAAGCATCATGTAGACAGAAAATATGCCTGTTTCAGAGCTGAAGTCACTGTGTTTCAAAATACTGTGGCTAACAGTTCCAAATGTGGTAACATGATGAGACGCTTTGGGCTTAATGCTTAGGAACTTACTGTTTTGATGGGCAGTGCTGTAACACCTGAGAAGGAGTTACCTGATACTACACAATGCAGAAGTGAGCACCTAATTCCACATCTACTGGAGATGCAGTGCATGGGAGGTGTCTAGATCAATCATGAGAAAGCTAACTTTGGAACAGGTCTGAAACTGTCTTTTTTGAGTCTTAATCAGTTCAGTCCTAAGCTAGACTCCTCTGGTAAAGTGGCTTTCACAGCCAGACACTCTCTTCTTGTGCACTGGCATTGAAATCATGCATTTATGGAAAGGAGTATGAGCAGACAGTAACCTTTAGGATGGAGCGCTCATCCACACATGGGTGACATGGATTTTAGGTGTAGGAAAGTACCATATGCACCACCTGGGCTACGCTGCAGCCCTGAGGACAAGTAACAGAGGGGCACGCAAGAACGATGACGTATCTGTAGTCCAGTGTTGGGCGTGCTCAGCTCCCAGTCCCGAGTTCTGGCCTTTGCTTCTTGAAGAGTTTATATGTATCTTGTTCACTAGATAAAAAGAATTATCTTATGAGGAAGGGTGTGTGTGCAAATGAGAGTAAAACCATGAGCACTGCAGCAAAGGAAGGAAGAAGAAAAATGGAAGCCCCATAGTTTGGTGTGTGGAAGTGATATGTAAGACATTGCAGTACCTCATTTTAAAAATAATTGTGCTGCAAGAGGTGAAAAAATCAGAGCAATATTGTTAATTCCAAATACTCAAAATTATGAAGCAGTTATTCAGAAAGTATGGAGTTAACATGATGAGATTTAAATATATAAATGGGGAGGGTATTATACTTATTCTGTTTTGTAGCTTAGTGTGCATTTGAATAGCATCTCTAAGCCTTTCTGGCTCACTTTTCTTTTTGCAGGGTGGGGTTCTGTTGGTTTTGTTGAATTTTCAAATTGACTCCAGGATTTGCAGCTTTAAGAAAATCATCAGTGATAAGAGTCCTGATAAAATGCAGAGTTATCTCTGCCACCATAATGCACCTGGATGTGATGTAAAAACTGCGTCTTTTAAAAAGTGACCAGAGAGGATTCAGCTGTCCTCAACTGTAAGGAGCATGGCTGGCAGCACAAAAATTATCAGAATTTATCCCACTAAAAGATGGAGAATACGGGAATGAAAGTAAGTTATTTGCAACACTCAAGGATTCTGAGAGATTTTCAAAAGTACCTGACAAATTCAGGAGCTCAGATCCAATTTTTTGTTCCTTAATTGTTTAGTAAGTCTTCTGTATTACTTACTTGGAAAGACTAACAGGTAAAACAGCTCTTAACAGCATGTGCTAAGTTAGAGAAAGTACAAGCCTTCTGTCTTTGCAAAAAGAAAAAAAACCCAACCAACTGACCATCTAGTGGTTACAGTTTTCAGCACTACAAACCACAGCAAGTATGGATCCCTTTCTTTCTTGGCAGAGGTTGTACAGTAAATATAAAGATCTAGGCAAAACAGAAAACATCTGGATATGCAGATTATTCTTCACAGTTTAAACCTTGTAAGGAGAGAGCAGCAGTAGACTCGGGCAATTCTGTGGAATGTATTTTTGGAAAGGCTTTTTAAAGTTACAGGGCAGCTGTATATCATCGTAAGTAATGAATGTAATTTATGGAGTTCCTGGCCATTTCTATAATCACATCAGCCAAGTTTTCCTAGAGTGACTAGTGATTTTATGTCCATTATGTTTTTAATGTACAACTTGAGAAAAGTTAAGACTTTTTTTCCAATAGTTTCCAAAAATTAGATGCTGGCTTAAGCTGCATTCATCCAGAATAGCTACACTTTTAGAAATCTAATCACAGAATCAGGAAAACATTAAAGAATATCAAACTTCTAAAGAAGAAAAATAGATTTCTTAGGAAATACTCTTGATGGGACAAGATTAGAGAATAATGAACAAATAATGATTAAATAACTGTAATATACCAGTTAGAAATAATTTCACACAAATGACAGTTCACTGTGGTGCTTAGCTATGCTCATCATACTAGCTGTGGGCTCTTCTGCTGGTAAGTTAGAAATCTGATGTAACATGGGCACACACATCACTTTTTTCCTTCGCTATTTACGTTTTGGTCCCTGGAACTGAAATGCTCTGATTAATTTTAATTTAACTTAGTAAAATCCTCACTGCATATTCCTTTCCTTTGGGGTCTGTGGCTGTGTCTATGCTACTGCCTGCAAGTCAGTGTCATGATACCCAAGCTAGCTCAGAGAGCAGCAGCTGGCTAGCTATGAAAGCACAGTGCTCAGCTTAAATGAGAACCAGAGACTTTCCATCCCCGTGCTGAGCGTCATGCTGCTGTAGGCTGTTGCTAGCATCCATGCTAGCTTATTTAATGTAGCACAGGTAACGCCACGCAGACCTTAGCAGTTTACCTGCTTGTTTCCCCCTACTTGAAACAGGACAGTTTCTTCCCCTTATTTCTGCGAACAGCCCCTATCAGTATGATTCAAGCTGGGTACCCTAAGGGAAGACTCTTAAAATGGCTCGTCAGTTTGGCAAAGTTCAGTCTTCAGACACTACTGACCGAGGCATCAACGCTGGGTAGTTACTGTACCTAAAAATAACGCAGATGTTCAGTTTTAAGGCTTTTCCTCTGTCAGTGGGGTCATGCTGATACCTTGCACTGGGTCTTTGACTTCTGATAATTCAGTAGAGCGTAGTTTCTGTCTTCAGCTGACTCTGCAGACAGTTCTCCCTTCTCACACACAGATCAGCCATTCCCTTTGTGTAGCTGGGATAACCGTGGTGGAACTGCTTTGCTAAGTGACTGTCGTAGCTTGTCATATTATGTGATTGTTACGTGATACAATGAAGTGAACACAGCCTGTGAGTTACATACCAGATTGGCTCCCAAGAGAAGGAACAAAAGTTGTATTGCTAAATTACTATCAGACTGTCCAATGGCTCACAGGGCTTCTCTGTGTTTTATCACAAAACAGCATGTGTATCCCATATGCAAAATAATCTGTGAATGTCCAAAAGTCTTCTGTTCAGTTTTTAAGTGTGCAGCTTCCTGGCTCAGAGGCTGTTCCATCTTGTCTGCAAAGGGAATCAGGCTAGCCTAAATAATCATCTGTACCATACTCTATCCATTTACAAACCTGGTAAATGGGTGTTACAACTTACAAAATCTGCAGGTGTATAGATGTAAGAAAACATAAGGTAGATTGCATATTTGTAAAATTCATATTTTCATTATAAGGCAGACTAATTTATTAGTTTAAAAAAAAAGCGCCAGTTGCTGGTAAAGAACTATTTTTGTAACTTTCACTTTAGGTGGTAAGGTATTCATTTTTGTTAGCTTCACACTGAAACAGTTTCTGTTTTCTTCAAGACTGAAAGATACAGAGAGAGAATGGGATACTTTTATAGAATATTTGCTTCTAAAAGACAGTGAAACAACATTTCTTGACCTCAGGCCTGCAAACACTTCTGGCCCCCTACATTTCCCTTCTGGCAGGGCAGTAACACTTTGGCTTAGGGCAGAGTTTCCCAAACTAAGCCCACCCTTCTGCAAGGAGAAGGGGGAACCGTAACAGATGAGTGGAAGTATGAAGGTGGCATCACCAGGAGCCATGACGAAGGGAATGAGGGAAGCAGCTGGGAGAAGGTGGCTGGGGCAGAGGCAGGGATGGAGAAGTGGTGGGAAAGCTCGGGCAGTTCTGAAATGGTTAAGAAATACAGAAAAAGTAACAGACTTCAAAGAGAACAACTAAGATGATGTCTTAAGAAAAGCAGTTACGACTTCTTCTACAGCTTAAAAAAAGAATAGCCAGCAGTCTAACGTAACACTTGTGATGATGAGTCAGTCCAAAAGCAAAGTCTGTAATAAAGCCATAAACTGCAGCTTTCATCTGAAAGTGTTACACAGATGTCAGTAGGGAAACAATTGACCATGTAATGTCCCTGCAGGAGATTAATTCTGTAATAAGACACAAGAATACTTTCATTTTAAAATTGCAATAGCCAGCGATGTCATATTTTCGCATCAATTCAAACAATATTCTCAACAGGCGATTACTCTTCCTTGTGGTCAAAACTTACAGGCAGATGTCTACCAGCCGATCCAGTTCAGGACAGCTGCATTCATACATTTCCCTGCAGCTGATATAGCTCTGGTTCATTAGTTCCCCCAGCAGCTGGAGTGCATTGGCAGGTGCTTCATTGCATATCTTCTGAAATTCCAGCACTCTGGCAGCTTCACTATACACATGCTTTGCACGCTGGTATAACTTAAAGGTGGAAACTAAACAAAATGAAAATATGAAGTACTACAGTTAGCCATTAATATTCACTACAAAAGGAATGTACAAAAACATAGTAGAATTTTTTTAGTAAATCATATTTTGTATTAGAACTCTTTAGGCTAAAAGTCTTCTACAAAAGCTCACCTGCATCTTCTTTAAAACCCTAATAAAATAGCATTTAGAGTTCACCAAAATACAATGTACACACTTCTTTCATGTTGATAACTTCATGCATGTGCTCTGGTTATTTGCTGTGTCACTGAACAGACCCAGTTTCTCCTCTGGCTTTGCAGAGGCAAACCACAAGTTCCAGAGTTAGCAGTGACATGCAAAAGGGCATTCATCTAAAGCGTTCAGGTTTTCAAATGCCAGCAATGCTGAGTCATGAGCACAGCAGAAACGTGCCCCAAGCCCTGCCGGCGCCTGCAGGCCCAAGGCATCAGGTGACTGCTCCAGGCCAAATCTGCATCCATTATGGAACTGTGGGGATGGGCCTTTTCTTGGGGAAAAAACAACTACAAAACCCCACCAACCACTTTTTTTTTTTTTTTTTTAAATTTTAAGCTGAGATTAACAAAAATGCTATTATTCGTATTTCCTGGTGCATAGGTAAGGAAGCCCCCTCAAATACTTTCACAATGATGCTGGCCCACCCTGACTGTAAGTAATACTAGATTAACGATACAGTGAAAAGCACAGGTGCTTTCAGTTTGGTTTTCAGGGTTTATTTTTGGTGTGTGTTACCAGCCAGAGCATCAGTGGTGCCCATATGGCTGTGAAGAGATGTCAAGCCCAGACAGGTACTGCCTAGTATTGACCTACTAAGATCAACGGCTAGCGCAAGGATTTTGGATTAATTTTTTTCTGTTGTGCCATGAAAAAGCAGTTCCTCTGGGGAGGGTGTGGGGTGCCCAAACCTGTGTGGCCATCAGGGTAGAGACCTCCACCAAGCCTGAACAGTGGGGCATAAAAAGGAAGGGGATGGTTGTGGTTAAAGGCTCCTCAAGCTGCTCCTATTTACAGGAAGGGTTTGGTTTGCAACTAATATCCGAGAATTGATCTGCCTTTCTCAAGCTCATGTTGTAGTTCATTGTTCTTCTCTCCCAATATAGCTCTGTTTGCTTTAATACCATTGCTGCTGTTGAGGACATATTGTTCACCAGAAGCATGCATGACATAACCACTTTAATCATAACTTAAATTTACTTGAGCTGTTTGGGTGGTAAATATTAGAAAAGTATTGATGCTGGAGCACCTACTGTGGTATGTTTCCTTATTTCATCACGACTCAAGCATGCTTTTATTAGAGCACTTCAGAACATCCCTGGCTTGCTTTCTACGTGTAAATTCTCCTTTAGAGCAAGGTCTTTCTCTTCATTTCAGTGTCTGGTCTCTTTTGCTTTCCAAAATGGCTGATGAAACACTGAGAGGTAAAACGAGAAGAGAGACAAGCCCTGTGCTGAAAGCAGAACTCATTTGCTGACCCAGACACATGGAGTTCCTACTTGGCCGCTTTGCGGAGACAGCAAAGTTCTGGAACCACTTCTGATGATTTCAGCAATCTACATTTGCAAGTACATGTAGAAATCTCCCTTGAAAATAAAATTCCTGGAAATAAAATTGTGTCCAGTATTAACTCTCTTGTATGTATACTCCGGATTGCAACCCTTACAGACTAAAACTTCATCAGCGCCTCTATAAGCCCTTTTTATTTCTCCAGAGTAAGTGTAAATCACAACTGTAAGTGCTGAGAGAGACACAAGTAGCCTCAAATGATAGCAAAATGATAGCAGTGTTCTGCTACTGGTGGTATTGCTTCTGGTGATATTTATTTTGTAATTCAATACAGCCTGCTACTGAGAAATCCTGTGCTGCTGTCTTTTGAAGAGGCCTTCTGAATGGATTTCAAACTAGGACAGAAATAAGAAAATTGAGTGCCCCCCAGACACACTCTTGGGAGTACTGTACAGGAAAAGCACATTTGGGTTTCCCATTTACAGGTGTGTTTTACCCCACTGGATTTTGTTGTTGCTGGAGTTACTTGCACTGTGTTTTGCAGACCGATGTCTCAGTATTTTTGAATGTTGAAGAAAGGCAGCTTGGCCTATTTTTAAGGATGGTTTCTCTTTAAATGTTCTTTTCTTATAAGCCATTGTTTTAGAGCAAGGAGATTTCTAAATGTGCATTCATTTAGGGAATATCTAAAGTTGCGTGAGAGATTGCCATAGCTCACACTCTCTTGTAAATCACCATTGAACAGTAGTAACCCAAAGAATGAACTGAAAACATGTCTGGTTTCAATTGTAAGGCATCAGCTTTGCCAAAGACTGTGATTGATTCGGAGACCACCCTTTGGTAGAGCAATGCTCCGCTGGCCAGATTACCTTTTTTAAAAATCTCTGGGGTTGTGTTGTACTCATCATGTTATGAATTGGCAACCCGAATGGGCACTCTGGCTACTGGCTGCCAGCCAAAAGATCTGAGCCGTGTCCTTGGCAGCATTCACTCCCAGGAGAGTCGCCCTGTGCAGGGGAGAACTTGCTACCTTGACGCTGGCTTTCTCTGATGCAAAAGCAGTTCAGCAGGTCTCAAGTGAGAAAGAGTGGCTGCACACTGTTTTCGGACTCCTTTGGAGACATTTACCTAATTAGTATCAGTTAAAGGCTAGTATCATTACGTTAGCTATCAGCTGGTTACGGGCAGCATTTTATTTCAGAAAATTATGTCTATGTTTAAAAAAATTTTCTTATGGTTTGCTTTTCCTCTCTGGCAGTGTACTGTTCAGGTAAAATTATCTTCAGGAACAGCAAACACCTCTGTCCTCTGTATAAAATAATTAAATGATTCACATACTTTTGGCTTTCAACACCAAATGCCTCTGGTAATAGAGAAACACTCTTGTATCTCTTCTGTTTGGATGGGTAGTCCAACTAACCATCTCTGTATCAAAAAAGATAGCAGAGCACACATGATATTTCCAAAAATTACATCTATATTGGAATCTCTTTGCTACATCACAGCCTGCATATTAGCTCCATGTAAATAAAATCTGAATTAATAGGACATGCCATAGAGCTATGGAGGTTGTGATTTTAGAAGAGTGCAGGAACTGATCAGAATCTGCGTGCTTCATGCGGCCACATTTTTTGCAATTAAAAAGGACTGATTTCCTAAGCCATACTCTGTCACGGCTGAAAGAAACAGAACCAAAGTGCACATGACTGATTAGTTTATATCTGAGTTAAAGCTGGAGTGTTCTGAAAGAGGAAAAACTGAAGCCCTGAAAGTAAACCTTCCAGTGTTGCACAGGACTGGGTTATATGGTCTTGCCCTCTGTGGTGCTCAAAGGAGAGCAAAAAAGCGGGGTTTAGGGAACTCATGCCAGATTTTTAAAAGCATGTGGATCCTTACATCTATTATAGCATATGGAAATTAGGTACTTAATCTGACTGAAAATATACTTTCCTAATCCAGTAAACTACAAAGGCCTGATTTCTCCCACTTAAATTTGTTTGCAAATCAGGGGTACAGGTACCCTCAGGTCCATGTTCTGTCAGTGAAGAGGGTAGGTTAGGGAACTGTTTATCCCACCTGAGGTCCGGGTTGCCCAGGTCTTTGCTCAGTATCATCAAAGTCGATCCTTCATTAATTTGGGTGATTCTTATGGTAATACCACTGATACAGCACATCTGGTGACTAGAGAGGAACCTAAAACCTCTGGTGCAATGAAACTAGCTGGCTGCTATGCTGACCTAAGAGCAATTGTCTACAGCTTGTCTAAAGTAATGTTTCTTCCATAAGGGGATCTGTGCAATATCCAGTACAGGTGCTCTGCCATATTGTGCCATTCAGACTGATGGAGATTTGTATCAGCTGAGGATCTAGTCTTGAACCAGAATCACACTCAAAAACTGTTCTTTGACAATCACTACACGTTTCCTCTCTGCCACGTTCTGCATAGCCCACTGCCATACAGTAATGAACTGTTTTAGTTCTAGACACACTCACACAGTCAGAATCTCAGGGTCTCTTTTGTACCTTTCTGAAAAGAGAGCATGGAGATTGTCGTTTATTTTGTATGGTATCAGCTGCACACAAAGTTTCTTGTGGACTCAATGAGGGTGAGTGATACCTTTTACGGATTGAAACACAAACAGATCAGAAGAAACTAAAGCAAATCTGCAAAGTCAAAATTAGACCAAAGAAAACTTCAAGGCGGACAAGGAATCCTGTACCTGGGTCTGCTGTTAGTGATGTTTTTGTCACTAAGTTTTTAACACATTTCACCTGTATTCAGCCTGCTACTGCAGCAGCTAATCCACCTCCCAGGTCATAGCCTCACTACCTGTGTTTCTGCAGTTTCAAAGGGGGATGCAGTGTATCTTCTAGAAGGAATCTTCTCCACTGTTAAGTGCTTTGTATTACTAGTTCTTACCTATTTTTCAGAGAATGTTAGCAGCTCCTGCTGACCCTTGGTGGATTCTCTGCACCCTAGCTTTGCTCCTCTGCAGAGGATTTCTGTATTGTCATCCATGAACAGGTAAATTCAATTCACTTACAAACTCCCAAACGCCCTTGAAAGAAATGGTGGCATTTTCTAGTGCATTAATAGCTTGCACTGCAGGAAGAACCTGCGAAGTTGTTAAGACACAGCAGACTAACATTAATGAAAGTTTGTCCAAATTCCATATAAAACCTCTCAAAACCAAACAGAAATCCTGGGCTATTAATCCCAAACAACTGTGCGTTAATTAAATATAAGAGAGAAGTTTACTGTGGGTTTTCAACTGTATGGTCATATTTTTAAATTTAGCTTTACAAAAATTGTCCAAACCTGTCCACTCCATTTACAGGGATTTTTTTTCTTTATAATTAAACATTGTGGCTTCTCAGCAACTCATATTATTTGTTACAACTTCAACTTCAGCAGATTCCTTTCTTTAGAGGCTTTCTGTACAATTCTATCTGACCTTTAGCTAAAGACCAACCTCTTCAGGCTATATATATTTTTTTTTTTGGTAGTTGCTTTGGCAGCTTCTTAAGATATGTTTTGCTGTAGATTAATGAGCTACACATGGCTGATGGGACTGTTAGAAACTTACAAGAGGAAAAACTCACCGACGTGAAATCATGTAGGGGACAGTTTCTACCACCATTACTCATGTGGAATAGTACCCTTCTCTGTTAGGCATCCTGCTGATTGAACATGATGAGGGTGAAGGTTTCTGGCTCACAATGTATATAAGAAAATGCTGCCAGATGGCTTTAATTTGAGCCAGATTGTGAACTCCCCACTTGAAGTGGGGAACAGTTACTCTACTGGGACTGCTCAAGTAACTGTTTGCAATCTGACTTTCTGAAAATAAACCAGGGGACAAGTCATTGCTAGATTCAGTGACCCATTTAGCAGACACCTGCTTTGAGATGATACCTACTGGCTTAAAGTGATTTCTTCCTCCAGAGGAACGCTAGCTTTGACAAGGCTTCTGCAACTAACGTACACCATTCAGTGCCTGTGCCTAACCTGTGGCACACCCCAAAGGCCTGATCCGGCAGGCAGCTGTACGGCGTCTGCCTGGAGTGGCCACCTCTCTAGGGCTCATCCCAAGTAAACCGGGTTTTTGTGGAAGAGGGTGGTATGTTCCCAAACTTCTCCATGACACGGATTAGGCTGAGGCTGGAGTAGCATGTGGACCCTCAAGCTGGGAAGCGCTCTTAGGTCTTACCACTTTGGAGGTAACTTCTGTTCTTGTAAGAGAAGGGCACTCTGCTAACGCACATGGCAAAGCTTTACGTACCCCAGAGCAGCCTGACAGAATGGCTGGGAGTCCATCTTCAAGTATGCCTGTCTGTGCAAGTAAAGCTGAAACTGTTCTTGCACTGAGATCACTATTAATACAAATTACTTGGCAGTGGGAATGAAAGGCTATTCAAGCACCACTCAGTGAAGCTACAGCACAGATTTAGAATTCTCTTTTCAGGGGACAAATAGGAGGGCAGTTCAACAGCCAAATCGACACAGCAAATGGAAGCCGGCTCCTCCCATGGTGATTTCATTCCCAGGTTTAAATGTCAAAATTAGATTACAATTTTATACATGAAAAGGAAAAATGGGTTTAAAAATACTTCATTCAAGAAGGAAAAAAACATTTCGTGGTTAAAGGAATACACTGTTTTACAGGAGAATATCCTTTTGTGGTGAAGCTTATAAATACTTAATGTCCCACAATCACCACACACTAAATGTTCTGTGAAGTACTCAAGTCCAAGACAAAATTATGGCATAGGGCACCTTAGACAGTAATAAATATTATTTTTCTAGAAATGTTCAGAAGCCACAAGTACAATCCATGTGTAAACATTTGCAAGGGGGATTTAAACTCAGGATTTTGAGTTGGCCAAGGAACAACTGCAAGACGTTTAGAGAGGCACCATCTGTACTTCTCCAAACCTGGGAATGAGTGGGCTGTACAGTGGGGACCTGCAGAAACCCTGGAGTACCTACCTATAAAAGGGATGCAAAGTTGCTGTGTGCTTCCAGACCTGGCCTGGGACTTGCCCAAAGCCTGTCCATACCATTTTTCTTTTGGATGTGGAGTTTTTCTGTGGTCAGCCTTATACACTTGTAAAACTTTATGTAAGCATACAGTACCATCGCTGGAGGAGCAGAGGAGGGGAAGCTAGACTTAAGGCTAAAATAATATTTACATAGCACTTTCAAATCCTTGAACATGAGATACAATGCCAGTACAAAACATATTTGTAACTATCACTGGGCTTTGAATAATACAAAAAATTAAAACTACTGGCAATTTATATTCAGCCACAGAGAAAGCTCAAAATCCAGTAAATTATCTAAATAGCAATTGTCATGCAAATAATTTACCCTTAAGCTTATAGTATTTTATCAGAAAAGCTGATAACATGTGTACAAAGGAAGAAAGATACCCTAAATGTTATGGTTGTTTCTTCATGTTGAACAAAAGTTCAGCAACATTCTGAAATTCTCTGCAGAGATAACTTATTTGTTGGTATGTTTTCTCTCACATGAAGAAGCCAGGCATTGTCATTAAAATATAGTGGGAAAGCAGAGGGGAAAGAAGAAAAATATTTTTTGTCAAACAGCCTCTGGTTTTCCAAAGCCAACATAAAATGTAATTTGTTTAGTGTGTAACAAAAACAAACAGTGGATTTAGATTCCTCCTTTCTGTGTCTGTCTTGTTTCTTCTTTGCATATAGTTTTACAGAAATCTGTTATTTAATTTTACACTGTACATGCAAAGAGGCTTTCAGCATAACCCATTTTAATTGGCCTTATCAAATGAAATCATGGTCATGCAAGTTTAAGAGATTCTGTTCAGCAAACATCTGCAAACATTATTCAGAGCCACAGTATAAAATCTCCTTTGAGTTTCTTCTACAGCTTTTATGTTTAAATTTTTTATCCAGACTTTGGTTTTTAGAAAAAATCAAAATAACCTGTATAAACAATTCAGTTCTACAGAACTGTAGAATTTTGTTTTACAAACCTGGGTATAAGGAATATAAACATCTGTAAGTTAATAGTCTCATATGGCTTCATGAAGGGGAAAGTAAGGGGACAGCACAAAAGATTCTACAAGGTTGTGAGTCCCATGAAAATGTTGCAGAGTGCAGGTACACGGTTCAGTGTATTTCTCATGTACATACAGCACAGAGTTATCAGAACTCTTTCTGTGGAGATACAGAGCTGGATTAGACACCACATTTCATGCTGGTACCTCTGGCAATGTAATTATACAATAAAGTTTCATACTCTCTGATACCACTGGGCTGCAAAACAGGTTCTAGATTATGGACCTGGTCCTTGGTCAATATATAAAGTTTACAATTGTTCCAGATACACAGATTATTTAAATATAAGCATCAGTATACATAGATATGTTACTGATTTATATACATCAAATATATACATCCCTGAAAGCAGTCTTGGGAAGAGCCGTCAAGGATACAGTTCACCTGCGAAACAGTAGAAGTATTAAGGCCGCAGAATGGAAACTATGAAGTAGGGATTATTTTCAGTTCTTAAAGAAAGATTCTGATCTCAGTTGGAAACCTGTTATGAATGCAAATTAATTTTTTCATAAATGTTCTAGTATTCAGTATTATTAGCAACCCTACTATATGTACCCAGGATCCATTCCATGTGTGCCAGTGCTCACGACTACGTGGTATAATCATAAGCAATAATACATGGGAAATACTTTAAATAGTAAATTGTTCACCTCCACCACCATTTTCCTAAAAGGAAAAAAAATACTGATAGTGACAGAAACCTCTTTCTCAGGAGAGACCTAGATGACTTGCTGCCCAGAGCATGTTTGATGAAGTGATCATGTATTTATCAATTCAGAACAGAAACACAAGCTCCATCTATGCTGGCCTTTAACACTAGTTAAGGGAGACCAGATAGGATTCATTTTAATGACTCCGTAACCACCCAAAGTATTTGGTTTGTTAGAGCTACTGCCAAAAAAGGAAGCCTAGTTTAGACTTTTCCCTAGAATAAAACCTCAGTTATTTAGAGATGACTCTCAAACAGCACAGGTTAATCTAAAATAGTAAGTGATCAGCTACTTCTACCATTTTAGAAACAGTTCCATCAAAATCAAAGTTTTGCTCTATTTTAACTTTAAAGTTAGAATAAAAATCATGGTATCAATTCTCTCACTTGCCATCCAAGACTCTGGGGAGTATTCTGGCAAGACTTCCACCTGCACCACTTATTAATACATAAACTTTTATGTAATACAAATATTGTACACTAAAACCCACCATTTCATATATACTTACCATCTTGCGTGTTTTGACTAAGGATCTGAGAGCGGAGCTCCTCCAGGCTAATTCCCAGGCATTTACAAATTTCCTCTGTGCTGTAAGGCTCAGGATGTAATACGTCCTCAACAATGGTCAGCATTTCCGCCAGGCTAACTCCTAGCTTGGTTTGCACATCATGGAGTCTTAACATTGTTTTCCAGTCCAAGCCTTTTGACTTTGAGAGAAGCTGAAATTCAGAAAATAAACACAATACTGTGCTTTCCTGTTTAGAACTATTTAATTGCCCATTTTAAGATAGTTTTAAGACCCATTTGCTCTTTTTACTTCTTAATTGGGAATCATCAGAAGCTATTTTCTATCAGTACACAGCAGATAATCATTATATTTATTTATAAGAGGTCTGTGAATCATAGATATTCTTCCCTCAAATCAGATATTACCTGTAAAAGCCCTCCTGGCATTATTTCTGTGATATCAGTGATTTATCCTTTACCATGGATGTTATTACTTTAAGCATTTATTAACCTTTTACAATCACATTCAATTGCTTATACAAATGCTACGATACTGTAACACTAAAAGTCCCTAAGAAGTCTGTTGCTGTACTGTTAGGATTTGCCTTAACATTTAAACCTCAGTTTGACCTTTCCAATATGCTCCTGGTGTTTTCTGATGAACATTTGAGGTTGCCATTAAAACTCTTTCTTATGACAGCCTTAAAAATATGAAAGTAGGCGTAAGATTTGTGTGGGAGAATTAACCATAACCTTTCTCAATCTCTAGCATTTACAGTAAATTTTAAGTACGTTCTTTTAACATCCCATTTGAAGGAAGTTTTGAGCCTTAGAGGAAGGTTATGATGTGTTAGTCAGAATCTGCTCCATTCCCACATGATTGCTATGATGCTAATTACTTATAGATATATATGTTTTTCCTACTCCAGACAATGACATCATGCTTTCTGTACCTTTGTGATGTTTTAGCAATTGACAGTAGTTACTTCAACGCACCAGAATGCTAAAAGGAAATATGTCAAAGAGGCTTTTCTCTGGAAGGTTGCTACATGTGTAGCATGTGCCTAATGAAAATGGTTGAGTAAAGCAGCTTTCCTCATAAGGTGGAATATTTTTAATATTATGAATTATAGAAGAATATTACGTGGTTATTGTGGGATCCTACTGACACTCCACCTTTAATTTCAACAGATTACTACAGAGTCAGACACAGATTAGCAGGTACATGGCAATGTCGTTTTACTGTATTCATGAGCTCATGATATACCTCCAATTCTGCACCATTTAAATTGAGATTAAAGCTTCCAAGTATGCCAGATCAGGCTGTATAGTTGCAGAGGGTTTAAACCAGTGCAGCAAGACCAGGAGATGAAATCCTTTTCCTATTCAAATCAGCATTAAAACTTCTCATCAACAGTGCCAAGATTTCACCCAGTGTGTTCTGTTATTCTTTTCAATAAAAACTGGTTTTGAGAGATTCGTTTGAAATCATTTATGTCTCAATTCAACAAAGCCATTTAACTTCCTGGGTTAAAAAAATCATGGGATTTACCTGCAAGTTTGAAAAGTACTTCCTTTGCCTTGTGCAAAGTTACAGCATAAAATTTAAGCAGAAGATCCGCTGCCCAACTATCTGCTATAGATTCTCACCCTCCTGCTCTCCTCCAACAGTGCTTTTGCAGGGGCTCTTCCAGTTTTGCTTTATTACAGTATATAAAAATTAACTACTTTTGGTGCCATCTAGTGACTTGCTAAGATTTATGCGAAGCTCAGTAGAGCAGAACAAACAAAATCTAATCATAATCCTCATCATATGACTGTCGCCATCTAAAACACAGTTTTGTATGTTCAGTGGTAGAGAAAGAAGCAGCACTGTCTAGTGGCTAATGTAGAAATCAGGGTGAGAAAATTTTCTTGTAAAAGATTAAGTCACTTCTGGCCTGCTTTGCAAAGGCTCAGAGTACCTAGAACTCCGCAGCCTTTATGTAATTATATTTTAGCTTACTTATTGATAAGTTAGAATAACAATTATTGCTTCATTTGTTTTACTTAAATACGCAGTATCTCTTATGTTTGTGCATATTTGTGACATGTGCCTCAAGGTGCTAAATGAATGGAAGTTTTTTTCTTCATACTTTAATCCTAATGTTCAGCATCCCTTAGACTTTATTACCAGAAGTTAAAAAGAACTAAGAATTTACGAAAATTATGTTCTATAAGGCAACAAATTTTTTTCTACTTCCTTTTTAAATAAATAATCCCGTGTAGAAATATGTCATGTGTATTGTCACATTTGTTGCTCTTTCTACACTTCAAGCAGATGCTGTATTTTAGATGAGCTAACTATACCAGGGTTTTACAGGTCAAATGTTCCAACTGGAAACTGACCCTGTCAGGCTAGTGGGGCAGGGCTTTGTTGGAAAGGTCTATACTGCGCATAGCAAAGTTTCAATTCTCATAGTACTAGGAAAAATGTTACGGGCAAACAGAAATGGTTTTCAAAAACAACCTAGCTGCAGCAGCTCAAATTGTAATGGACACGGTACAGAAATGGGAAAAAAAAATCCCATCTATTAAATGTACAAAAGTAATCCCAATGCTGATCCCACAGTTGGGTATTTTCTTGATGATCTCTGACTAGATGGATTAAAGATGTGGACATCATCCAGCTGGCTCTTAACTGCCAGGATATAGCATCTGCAGCCTTTATTGTCCCTATTGTTCAACACAGGCACACTGGAGAACTGTAAGTAACTGAGAGGAAAATGTACTTAGTAAACGATAGGATAAATATAAATAAAAGAAAGTCTGACGAGGAGTATAGGAATACTTAGGCCTTACACAGCAATGTCACTTTATTACACTTTACGCTTCTCTAATGTCATCTGAGCATCTTTCCACATTTAACAAACATTAGTTGATTAACTATATGGTATTCCAGTTGTAGACATTCTTGGCACTGCTGTATAGCTGACAGTGAAGCAAACCACACATGGTGAAGCAGGGGAGAACACAGCATTCACTAACGCTCGTATTCATCCTGCAGCACCTACTGTGTGAGTATTCTGAAGTAGAAAGTACAAGTTAATGTCTTCTGGAATTGTGAGTGTTCTGCAGAACATAAACATTTTTAAACATACTGTTTAATGGAGTACAGGAAAGCACTCAGAGGCTACAACAAGAATAGCAAAAGAAGAAAAAAAGCAAAAGAATGACTGTCAAGAAGGGAAGGGAAAAGAGCAGAATCTGAGAAAGTTAATTCTGTGAGGATGATCAAGAGCTCACTTGCTGTAGGACAGACTGATATAAAAATGTTCTACGCTAATTCCAGGGGGATATGTTGTGTTGGCATCTTTACTTTCTGCAAACACTATGAAATTCTAGAATGACCTAAAGCAGAAAGGGGAAAAAAAAGCCTACCCTAAGGCACTTACCAATGAGAATTTCTTTTAAAGCGTTATTGCGAGGCCCAGCATGTTATTTCATAGTTCCATTAGCTTAATGGTGCTTAAAAGACTTCCCTGCTTCCACTTACATACCTGCCCTCCTTCACCCCACTGTGACCTGTTCCTGAAGACAGTCTTTTCCTGGCTCAGTGTATTTTTATAGCGTGTGCAACTTTCCATCTGGGTAGCATATGTTTTAAAATAGACAGGTGTATGTTCTTAGTCCCCTTAAAATCAAGCATCTGGTAAAGGTACCTTTTTAGAAATTGCATCATAGCTTACAGGAATGTAAAAAAAAAAAAATCATCTTTCCTTACCACCTTTTCAGCTTACTGCACAGGACCAATAATTTAAAGCAATTTAGAAAACTGTGATTCAATTCACAAAATCTGGTATATGGAACAATACTTCAAAAGGTCTTACAACTTCATGCACTCATTGTAGTTTGCCTTTTAGACTAGATCATCTCTGAAGGCTCTCTGTTTCTTATGCAAAAAAATTTCCAAAAGAAGCTCTTCCTAAAGTACATGCTTAGTCAATTAACTATCATTAGAGATTTATCAGTTATGCCAGAGCCAACATAGAGAGAGGTCCTTATCTTGATTTGCTTAATGGCATAAGAATCTTTTTATTAACTTCAGTGACAACTTTAGCTATGGTCATTGGTGCTATCATTTTTACCATATCTTATACAGATCTAAAATGCAGCTATGTTCTTTATACTTGAGTTTAAAGCCCATATTAAAAGTCATCTTAAATTTATCTTCCCACCTGGAAAAATATCTCAACGTAATATTTTATATTACATTTTGTCAGTACGTGATCATCTCTTCAACTCTTTTTTTTTTTTTTTCTCTCCAATTAACTATGGTAATTTTTCATAGAGTTATGATGCCAACAGATGCTCAAAGTACTTTTCAGTATTGCTCAGATTTTGGCCAAATGTTTTGTGGCAAGGAGTTCCATGCTGCAGTTTTTAAAACTTTCATCTAGACTTTATGACCTGAATTCTGTTCTTTCAGAAAGCACACTACATTGGGTATAATTGCAGTGAATCTTTATGCTTACTCCTCAATCTAGTGAACGAAAAATCCACTGTATTCCTATAACAATCTCAAATCAAACCCTACATCTGCATATTCCTAAACATATGGTCTACAAAACCCAGAATTAAAGCAGAACTTGGATTTTTCATGTTCAAATTCCGTCCATTTTGAGATAACTGCAAGCTGTAAACTGGCTGCACAACCTAAATGTTGAGTTTTGATTCAAGCCTGTTTTTAAACTTTACACTGACATACACGCTGCTATTCAGCATTTCCAATATTACTTCCAGGCCTCCAACTAGTAGCTTTGATGTCCTCTAAATCCTAGAAAGTACACATCTATTGCCATATATACATATAAACATATGACCACACGGGTTGCTTTCCATTATTTGTCATTATTCAGCTTTAATTAGAAACAGTCTATCTTATTAACTGAGAATACTTTTGCTGAAAAATAGACTTATTTCCTCCATTGAAATATAATACAAAATAAACTGAATAGAACTAAATCACATAATCTTCTATATAAGGGCACAGTCCTTGCACTTCCATTAAACTCGGCAGGAGTTCTGTTTCTGCAGAGATGGAGGTGTCTGGTTCTGGAAAGAAAAATGCTACTTAAAGTAGCACCTAGCCAGGTGTTAAAGAAATGATTGGTCAGAAGTGGGAAAAAAGCACATATTTAGATGAAGGTTTCATTAGAGTTTGACATAAGCCATACGTTACCTTTGTAGCCAGACGACACTCCATTACCCTAATATTGTAATGAGAAGTTGCTGCTTTATTCATTTCAACACAACTGTTAGCAATAACAAACGCTGCTCCACTTGGAAGTCTAACATCAGTTGCCTTCAGAGGACTGAACTCTATCAACTTGGCCTATTGAAAGAAAAATGAATGGTTAGTTTTAATTTACCACTAGCTAACAGTGCACTTAGTTCTATAAATCAAATGCAAATTTGCATGTTTTTTCTCTTGAAAATCCAGGGACAGTTAAGGAAAGAAAACTGACATGAAACAGTGAGAAAAGAGGTTTAACCTCATTGGCCAAGTTACACATACATTTCAAACCTCTCCCTTGTAGCTGGATTTTAAAATGTTTCCATTAAGTCTTTGGTTTTTTTCAGCATTTCACAGAACCCCACCCAACCTATTTTTCTTGCCTGTTTAACACAACAGTTTTTCTTTGATCTACAGAAAAGTACCAGGCCTGGCTGAAGCTAATGTGCGTGCCACTAGAAACAAGGGGCTTCACATTCCCTTTTCCTTCACCAATGTTCATCTCCCCCTTAGTTTTCTAATTTTCCACTAAATCAAGATTAGTTCACTGAGGTACAGAATAGTACCATAATTTTAGGACTGACTGGAGACAGCGATCATGTTACATGTGGGCAATCAGAGAAATTAAATCAGAGAAATGAAATAAAACTACATATAAAAATGTAGTTACTGTCTCCTTTCTTCTGACATAAGAGACTGTCTTGCCTCACAGATGCCTTACACAGGCTGCATAAGATGTTCCCAAGATTTTGTGACCTTTTCATGGAACAAGCTAGGCATCCATTAATTAAATAATTCAGGATGTAATGTAATCAAGAGATTAAATTCACATCTGGTTTTTCATTGGGATAAGTTGTAAATCATGTGCCCTGCTTTGGCTTCTTAGAATAGACTGTAACTCTGCAAGCCGGGACATCTTACTGGTTTTGGCATTGTTCACCCCCAGAGAGTTCCTTGAGCAGCCAGAGTGCTAAATAAACAATGACAAATCTGCTTGTACATTATGTACAGCATGTGTGTTACTCCCTGCCATTGAGATTCTGGACCACGTCACAAAATTACTATCAAGACAGACAAGCTTGCTTACATTTAAATATACCCTTTAAGAACTGCTACATTAGATCAGAATGTACCACTAAGCTGGTCCAGTGTCCTGTTTCTGACAGTAGCCATAAATGGATATTTAGGAGGAATATAAAAATAGGACATATACAAAGCAATCTGGTTTTTGGGTATATTTTTCCAGCTTTTCATAAGCAAAGATTATGGCAGTTATACTTACACTGGAAGAAACATTGGACCATTATGTTTAATAGCTACAAATAGGCTAATACTCTATCAGTGCACCCAAGAAGGTCTTTGTTGGAACCATTTTTAAACTTTTGCCTTCCACAATGTATGGCATTTCTCAATTTAACAATGAATGTTTCGGAAAAAAAACCCAACAAATTTCCTTGTTTGTTTTTAAGAGGCTGCTTGCTAATGTCATTGTGTTTCTATTAGTTCTTCGGTTATGAAAAACACTGAATTCTCAATTTACCTTCTCTTACCCATTCAGGGGTTTTACAGGGCTTCAAAATATCACCCTTGAAGAGACTTGTTTTCCAATCTGAAAAGTTTTAAATTATTCAGTCAATGCTCATATATAAAAACACCTTTGAGCAACCTCAGTTTCCTTTACTGTACTCGTCTTGTTCTAGTATATTTTTTTTGAGATGGGAGGCCAGAACTGCAAGTACACTGATGCAAGGATATTTTCTGGTTTGTTCACAATTTCTCTTCTAATCTTTTCTGACATTTTCTTTTCCTTTTTGATCACCACATCTGTATATCAGACAAGCTTCCACTTATATGATCATCTGTGTGTATACCAGGAAAATATAGTGCTTCCTTCAGCATTCAGGTAGCTGTGTGTTTACTACTAACAGTGCAAAGTGTAAAGGAAAGGTGTAGAGTAGGTACAGGTGATGTGAAATTGAAATTCCATCATGTGTCTCATGATGGAATGAAACATTTGGTGTAATTCTAGGAAACAGCTTATTTTCTGTTTTAAGCTCATCCAAGATACGGCACTGAGGAACAAAAGCTGTAGAGATATAATATCACAATTGTAAGGAAAGTAAAGGTTATCATGAAATGCTACATTAATTTCCATTAAAGTATTTTGACAGGTTTTAGGTTTGAACAGTTGCAGTCCTGTGCACCTTCTGGGACAGGGATGAACTCCACTGTAAATTCCACTGCAAGCACTCAAGCATAACTTGGCAGGTCCTGTTCATCATTGCTAGTCCACCTTCTGTCACCACATTTAAGACAGCTACATGCCTTCTACATCAGAATCTAGCCACAGAATTGTCTGGAATTAACAAAACTGGGGGGAAAAAAGTCTCCATTGTCTTTGTAACTGGACCTGGCAAAACTTCCTAGAACTGTTTGCTTATAAGAAGTTTCAAGAAAGCATTTTTGTAATAATTATCCCATTTGCACTGAATACAAGGCATACCGACCATTCAGATTTCATTATATGGGAAACATTCTAAGTTCATCGATGAATTAGCCAAATAGCATGGGACCTGCTCTTCTAGAGTACATCTTTCCCCACATCTTTTCTTTCCTCCTTCTTGCCATTTCTCATTTTCATCATCTTATTCCTTCAAACTTGTCATACTTGATTGTACATATAATTTCCGTTTCATTTGCAAACCAATGGTTCTTATACTGCTTACTAAGGTATTCCAGTTTCTTGTCTTTATGCTAGATATATATGAAGCTATTTTTGTTTACATAAATTAATATTACATTGTTAGTTTAGATTACAAAGATCCACATACAGTTCCTTCTTCTGCCAGAAAAGAGATGGACTGGTCCATTCCTCCACCTTCTGTGCCAATATAACGTTCGCTCTTTGTGCAAATTTCTGCAAGTTCTACCTGAAAAAAAATTAACATGTGAACCTTCAGCCAAGGTTAAAGATGATACTTTTATACTGCTGACATATGAACTAGTGAGAAAACAAAGTGGATAATGACAGAGCTCTGAAACCATTGTCTCTCACATACCAAGTAGTGTAAGCTGGTATCAACCAGGATGCCACAGGGCCCCTTTTTTGCTTTTGTTCTGAAGCAAAAGAGAATCAACTGTTCAGCTTCCACTGGACCCACCATAACCAGATGCTTTTCAGGGTATCCTTGTTTAGATGCTTAACTCTTGTAGCTGTCCTCCTCTCATCTTCCTCATTCACCTCACACCCCTCCATCTCAATAGGCAGTATTTTGTTGATTTATTAGTTGAATCCATCTATATATGCGTCTTGGTAGCTTACAGAAAAATGGCAAGCTGTTACTTTATACTCTTTTAATGCACTGACTCCATAATCAGAAATTATGTATTGAACCTAACCCAGAAACCCTTTCTCACTGTAAATACTCTAATCAGCAGTGCTTGTCATTTCTCCTTGAGATACTGTACTCTGCTTACATTGTTTATCTGAACTAATTTGTAACTATATGTGATTTGCATTCTTTTGTGACATTTTAGGCATATCTTTGTGCATTCTGATACCTGCAGGTCAGAGGATACTATGGGAGGGTGGAATATCACTATCATAACTGTCAAAACTAATAATTTACAGTTAAGCTTTCAACCATCAGGCCAAGTCAAAAGAAAACACAAAAGAAGCCTTGGAGAATGGTTGAAGAAAATAGACTAGTCAAAAAGAAGTAGGTCAAAAAGAAAGCATCCATGTCCACCTACTATGACCCCTGCCAGTTTGTTTTTCTAAGCACAAAGTAACCACAAGAAGATGGGAAAAGAACTTTAGAAAAGCCGCTGTCCATTTTTCAGTCTGGTGGCAAAGTCAGATTCCAATTCCACGCTAAGGATCTAGCATCACAGGATTGAAACAAGCTAACCAGTAAGGCAGGGACATTAGCCAGCACACAGCTGTAAAAGGCAGCAGATAGAGGCAATAAATCACTGTGCTAAGAGAGAGGTATGTGCAGGGTGCCTGCCTGCTTGCTCGCTCAATTTCTGTAATGGCACCACAGAAAAAGTTGTAAAATTGGTGCTTAAATAAATGTAATCAGGCTGAACTGGCTGCAAATGCACTAACAACCAATTTACTCAGTTCACAACGCAGTTATGGCCAATAAGCCTTAGGCTGATAAGCAGAAGTTATCAAAAGAACGTTAACAAAGTTACTCTAAAACTATGCAGATTGGATCTCTTTGAATAAAACATGGTAAATGACCACTCACACAAAAAAGACAATTAATAGATAGAAAGTACAATCAGCAAAAATACTCTCCTTTTTTGCTCTGTCTTTCCTTTGTGTATTTTAAAGATGAGCTGAAATTGAGATGCTTCTTTTATTTTTCTTGAGAAAGTATAGGAACATCACACATTTTGGTGTTCTTTCTCTTTAACAAAAGCCATCTCCCAGTGCCATCTCCCTTGTCCCACGCCCACTCCAAGCAGTCCCACTTCCAGTTTGAACCTTAGACTTCTTCATTCCATCAATGAAAGTTTAACATCCGGTCACCATGCATCCCTGCTCCACTACAAGTTGGAAATAGTTCTGAATGAAATGCTAATGAATGTAATGATGCTTTTTTCCTCCATTTAATGCTAAAATACTCTGCAACAGCTCCACGGAAAAGAAAGGACAAACCTCCACACACAGCAGTCTCTAGATGCTCATCCATTTCTGCGTTTGAAGGTGTACCTATTTATAAACATCTCTTGCTGGGATGTGGAAATGCAGGCATGTTTCAGCCAGTTCTGCTGAACCTGCCTTTCGCCCCCCTGAGAACAGAGCAATACCACATCCCTGACTTTTGTAGCCACTGGCAGGAGACATCAGACTGGAGTTCATGAATGTTACTCACTGGCAGCAACACAAACTTCTCCACGCTGGCTGAAAAAGACCAGCACACTGGTCATGCACACTTAAATAGGAGCTGTGGCGGTGCAAACCTGGCTTCAAGTACAGCTCCTGAGGTACTTGCAATGTATATTCCACACTTGGCCACAGCTGTCTGAGATATTATGTCATCTGCAATTGCCAGATAAAGCTTTGCAAAGTCAGAAATTTGCATTTCACCCTTCACTTAGTCTGGCTGCATGTTGTCTCCATGTACACATCAGCTACCACTTGATTGCTTAAATAGTTTAGACTTTATAAGCCTGGGCTTATTAAATAAATATCAGGAGAAGTCTTGCAGAGGAGGAATGTTAACAATTAGGACAGTGCCACTCCCCTGTCCCTTTACATGGTCTGGTGAATTGTGCTTGGTTAAGCATTGGGCCTTGCTTCGTCCCAGCTCACCAGCTGTCCAGCTGCGTATGCTGGGCTAACAGCGCTGTTCAAGCTTGAGCAACTTGTGTTTTGAAACTCAGCAAGGATTGGCAGGACCACCAAGTAGTAACTGGCAAGGGTTGAGAAGAACCCTCTCCACAAGACAGCCCAAGGCATCCCTGAAACATTATTTGGTTTCTAATTTAAACAGGCCCTTGCTGACACAGGCTGGCCTTCTAATACTAGGATGAGAAGCATGTGAATGGAGAAGAAATCATCATCTGTATAGAAAGCAGTTCCTACTTACTACTGAGACAAATGGGCAAATGTTTGCCTTTTTCCTAAAACAAGGGAAAGGGCAAAGTTCAGAGGAACTGAATTGCAGCATTGGAAACTAATGTGAAGACTAATCTGGAGAGTCTTGTGTACATATTTGATACTTGGAAAAGGATGGTCATATGACTGAAACAGTGAACCGAACATCAGGAGGTCTGGGCTCAATTTCCAGCTCCACATAAAGTTTCTGGTGATTGAAAGTCCCTTTAATTCATCATGGCTCTATTTGCTCAACAAAATGAGGAGTACCTTCCCCCTCTTTGTAATTACTAATTGCTACTTGGGATTCTTAGATGATAATGCTCTAAATATGTGTGACTTCATTACTAGAAACTGAAAAAAACACATTTTGCTAAACAAGTTCTCTGACTTTAGACTTCCACAGAAAATGAGGAAAAAATTTGCTAGAACCATGTAATAAAAGGAAAGAACTTTTGCCTATCTCGGAGCAATGCCTTGTTTCCATTCAACTTGCAACACTCAGAAGCTCTTTAGGGCGGGGAATCTTCTGCTATTTGTATCTTTCTGTGGTGTATGCCTCACCTGTAAAAATACAGAGCGTCTCAGATCCCAGATTTCACTGCACGGTTTGGCAACATCTCAAATGTATGTCTGAACAACACCTAGGCATGCATCACCACCTTCCTCCTAGCTGCACTGCAGTTCCTGCAGGGAAGTAACTCAGAGCATTCTCACAGCCACATCTAGGGGAAGCGCACCCCAGGCTAGACCACATCATCACTTGCCAGGCAGGTAGGTCAGAGGTGGCCAGCCACTCCTTGATAGGGCTCCAAGTACAACTGTTATGCATATAAAATAAACAACGTCACCCTACTGAGTTCCGCAGGAGTCCTAAACAGGTATTCTTGTAGAGCTAGGTGAAAGCAGACATTTGTTCTTCATGAAGCACCATGAGAAATACGCAGAAGGAATAAACCCCGTCTGCAATAGACTACACTTCCATCCCACGTATTCTGATCCATATTAGACATCACTTCGAGCCAACCACAAAACTAGTTCTACGCACCCAAGACTCATTAGCATGGTTTTTCCATCCCTAAAGCAGTATTTCAAAAACACTAATAAATCACAATTTAAGTCTTCATAGAATTTTACATACTTTACTTTAAAAGCATTCCTATAAGGCTGCTGTTATCTTCAATTTAGAGACAGCACTGATATTTACATGATTTGTTCAAAGTCATGTGAATCAGTCACAAAGCTGAAATGAGAATTCAAAAACCTCCCGATTTCCACTATTGTGGCTTATTTCTCTAAAGAGTATGTTCTCAGGGAAACCTTTGCAGGGTGGGTTTAAAATCGTTTTAAGGTGATGGTAATGAAAAGTGGAACAAAAAGATACTAAAATCAAAGTAAAAATGGGTCTGAACAGTAGCATTATGATAGTACAAAAATTACTTAATCAGATGAATCAAAAATATTCTTCTCCCAACTGTTCTGTCAACACATATGCTACTGCCCTCTGAATGTCTGTATTACTGTTCAAGGAAATTCTTCCAACGCGACTGGCTAGACCAGGTCATCATTTGTGAATAACTATTATCATGCGGTTAGTAAGTCCTAAGCTGTTGTCTACACTATTAAACAAGCAAAGTGATATATTTACCATAGTAATTAAAAACGTAAAGCTCAAACATCAGGAGATATTTCCTTTGATATCGCTACCCCCCAAAAAAAACCCCACAAACCACCCTAGGCAAGAAGGGAAGCGCATATAATGCCCATGAGTAAGTGAGGGGTTGTTAACTAGCTAAAATTCATTAAAAGACTTCGGTTGGAATAAAAATATAGAATATATTAACATAAAAGCAGCCTTTGTGGGTCAAACCAATGCCACTTCTAGTTCTGTATCTTGTACCTGAAAGCGGGCTGAAAGGCCAAGTATAGATATTTCCCCAGAACGTTCTTTTTTGATGAAGAGCTTCCTGAGCTGAATGTGAAGTCTGCACACTTCATAACCAACAATGGATTTCTTATATATGAACTTGTTCAGACTCCCTTTTAACTCATTCAAAATTTTAACACGTAGAACGTCCAGTAACAAGGACTTCTACAACTTGTCAGGTGAAGAACCATCTCCTTTTGTTGATTATTAACAGGGACCTGACTAGCTTCATTTAATGCCTTCTGGCTCTTATAAAGTGAGGGGCAATGACCAATTGATTCCTATCCACTCCATCAATTACATTCATCATTTTATGGACCTCTATCACTTCCTCCTTTAATTGCCTTTTTCCAAAGAGTTCTAGCTTACTTTTATGGAGGTAATTCTGTACCTTTGATCATTCATGTGGTTTTTCCCCAAATCTTTTTCAGTTTAACTATCTTGGTTGGTAAGAAAGGAGAGAGGCAGACTTACAGGTTTTCTTAGACTACCTCACAGAAAATTTCAGTGTATCTTTTGCTATTTTTATGTGGCAAATGAGCCACATAAAATATGTGTTAATTAGCTTTGATATAGCCATATGGTAATGCAACCTCAACCAGTTCAGCACTACTATTCTACCTCTTTCACTGAGGTTACCATCCTGACACCACAGCCAACAAGTGAGATTATGTCATCACATCAGCCACTCCTGTGCAAAGTCCTTTTGCTTAAACCTGCTTTGCAGTAGCATGGCTGAAGCAAACTGTTCCTTTCTGCAGACTGCGAGGTCGGAAAGATGACTGAGAGTAAGCAGGGAAGCTGGGATGGAAACTTAACTATGTGAAGTTAGTCCAGCAATACCTTGAGCTATTTTGTACAATTGGTTTGTTCAGCCTCTGAACAGGGGAGAGGGATGAGCATAACAGAACAGTAGTAGTAGGTGAGTTAAACCTTTCAAGAAACACTAAATATTGCAGCTTTTGAATGTCAGACCCAATACGATACATACAAGCGCAAACTGCTTTTATATCTGTCGGCAAGTACATGGGCCAGGTTGGCTGTGCTTTCACGTGAGATGTTTAATATCAGTGATTTATGTGATATATTAACATTTTTGTTGTTTATTCAACAAAAAAGGATACAACATATTAAATGAGAATATCCATAATTAAAACAATACAAAGCAACATCATTAGGAGTAGAATCTCAGAGCATACAATTCACTCGCCTAATAAGCAATTAAGCATTAAGAAATTTATGTGAATAATCTATTTAATGAAGCTGCTGTCTCTCAAGGATTTCAAAACTGAACTCTTAAATGTAAGACAACTTTAGTTAGAGCATTTGGAAAAATCTAAACCAAACAATGTACAAAATGTATTTTTTTCAGGCTGTTCTTTGTCAGAAGCTTAATTCTGAAGTCTGCTCAGAATGTATTGCAGGAGGCAGCGCTTACCAGTTTGTCTACCAGGCAACTGGCCCCCATGTGCAGACCTAGGCTAGCCTTTGATCTAGGAGCTCTACTAACTACCTCTGTTTTTTGTTTGAAACAATTTAAGGTTCTCTCTGATAAGGATGCAAGTCAATCTTGGGTTACAAAGAAAGAAATTACTACCACTTAAAACTGTTTTATCTTTGAGCCACAAGATTTCCTATCCGGCATGCAGAAAGTCTCATCTGGGAAATCATATTAGTGGAGATAGAATTTAGTCTGACAAAGAACGGTTGTGATTTTTTATTATTAGTTGTCTTATGTGTAGTTACTCTAGATGGAGAGATTTCTTGTAATAAGTACTCATCAATAGCTCTGCATCATGTTACCTTGTTTTGGATTTTTAATGGAAAAAATGGGTTTTCAGTAAAATGATACTTTTCACTAGTATGTATTTTTTTCTGCTTGTTTACTTTTCAATATGAAACACCTAAAATTCAGGGTTTTATTTTCAACTGAGTATTTTTGGTCTTTCAAAAGTGTTGAAGAACTGATAAAAGAGTATTTTTCTGACTGTTTCCAGGCACAATCCAACATTGTATTAGATTTGGCCATGTATAACGTATACCCTGATACTTCAGCAGCATGATAAATTATGAACCACCCAATACAGTTCATTTGATTCTCTGTTGCCCCATCATTTATTTTAGTTTCTCTCAGTTTGATGTTATTGATAATGAATGTGAATGTGAATAAATGTACAAAGCTATTTAGGTATCCGAGGAATAACGAAAGTGAACAGATAATCCCTTATAAAAAATTTCCTAAAAATAGAAACCTAAAGAATTGTCTGAGTGAGAACAGATAAGGGAGTTTCGCCTTTAATAGTCCCCTTGCTCACAAAGAGGCCAAGGGCCAACTGCTCTGATTTTCCCTCATGCAATGGGTCTGGACAGTATGTAAACTGTGATAGAATTTGTCCCTATATAACTGTCACTGTCAATACGTTCCCTACCAGTGATCAATGCCTTTCAATCTCACATAGACCTTTAAAGAAGTAAACTTGTGTAAGATTAAACCCCTTAAAAGAGTAAGACAATTAGTGAGTAGGAGACAGGCAAATATTTGTTAGTAAAACAGAATTAGTGTTGCTTAGTATTTTTTTGGAACAGCTTACCCTACATTACCCAGAAACTTGATATATACAAATCCAGAATGACAGCAGCCAAAATAAAGCAACCTTCTCTATAAAATGATAGTATTAAATTACATCTGCCTCAGTGGTTTTATGTAAGTTCATTTTGGCCAAAGTTAAATGTGCTAGATTTTCTATATATAACAATGCAGGAGTAGTGATATCTAATCTTTAAAATCAAAAACCAATTTTCTTCCTGTTTTAAATTTTGTTGTTCATGAAGGGAAGCTCCATGAAGAAAATACATTTGTTAATATGAGTTATTTTTAGACTGTCATTTTCAGTGCTCCAAAAGTCTCTTCAGCATGGAAATTTAAGTAACTGGAGTATTCAAATGTCTATTGAGCCAAAAGTCCTGTGCATACATTTACTCTCTCTACGGCAATACACTAATGGTTCCCCAATGCACATTCATTAACATTTTGACCAGTTTAATCTGAAAAGTCACACTCAGTCTGCTGCCTCCCTTTACAACAAATAATGTTGGTCATTTTATGGCAAATTTAGTGTAGACTTCCTAAGAAAATCTACAAGGTTTGGTTCACAGCACCCAGGACTGACAATGGAGAAGAAACATTTATAGATAAAAAGGAGTATTTCACAGTAAGAAGAAACCATTCTCCATCACTTAAGACATATTTAAAGTCTAGTTAGATGATTATTTGTTTTCAGTCTGTGCATGTTTTATAGATATGTATATATGTACAAAAATAACTTCTGAAATACAAGGCACTATGTTTCATTTATTAAGGTATAAAATGATGCCCAAATTTTGAGGTATTTTTACCACCAGGAATGTCCTTATATTTAATATCTGGTCTTGACTAGGAATAGATTGCTGAAAGTTACCATCTGCTTCCAGTTTGCATACAAAATCCCAATTAGCTAAACTTCATATGTTTTGCAAGGTAATTATGCTTACTTTTTTCCAAAATGGGAAAATATTTGTCAGATAGTATCTGGATGTCCACATAAGCACAGCAATCTTAGCTTGACTTCATCTGCCCTCTAACATGCTCAAATAGAAGGTTATCAATTTGGTTGATGAGAGATTACGGCCTTTGATTACCACTGCTCCAAAGTACTCTTGTTTCCCCTTGATTACAAACACACATAGTCAAACTTAAGTTAAAGAACCCTGGATTTTAATTCCACAGGGAGAAAGAAACTTTAACATTTCTCAATATTAACAGTACTTGAAAATATAATATCTATGTACCATTTTTTGTGTAAGCAAATCAAGTTTCTGATACAAATAACCTGAGCATGAATCTATCAAACATTTTTGATGCAGCAGCATTATAAAATAATCCTAACCAGTATTATCAGCACACGTTATTAATTTCAAAGTCACACTATCAATATGAATACTCACAGATTTTCTTGCCAGATAGCTAGATATCAAAGCACTATTGCACATCAGAAAAATTATTAGGAAGTAGTGAAGTATTCAATTAAAGCCCTTTCCTTACAGGCTTCAGAAACAAAGTTGAAAGGATTTGAGTTGTCCTGTCTATTCTCAATGAATCAATGACATTACCAGGTATTGTAACTGTTTAAATACAGGATAATGTTGAACGTTTTGAAAATCCCACACTCAAATTCATCTAAGCCATAGTCTGAGAAAATTGAAGCCAATGGACACAGTGCCATTACAGATTAGATTTAGGTCCTTTATGTATCATTCTGTCTGACTTAGATTTTTCTCAGTCTAGATAGAGCCAAATATAATTCAACTTCCTATGCTCACCATTTCACATTAAATTAAATAAACTCTATTTGCTTTTGATCTGTTTTTCCCAGTATGTGCAGAGCTGCCCAGCCTTGAGCGACAGAAAAAAAGTTAGGGTGGCTGAACAGAACTTAGTACCACAAGATTTAACATTTGGACAGCAACACTATTATCACATCTTTCAAGTAAATCTAGTTATTCAAAAGTACTAAGTGATTTTCTGTACTCATTAATTCCTACCATGAAACACAAAGCTGGGACAATTTAGAGCATTATTCTATTTCCTTTACAAAACGTATCTTCTCCTGATGAAAAGTCGTACAAAAGATTGCTTTTGTAACAGTAAAATAAAAATCACTTTAAAATCAAAAGCTAATACTGAGCATTGCTGTTCTTTGAGTAATGCCAACACAGTCTTAGACTGGTATCCTGTTTGGAGGAGAAAAATGGATTCTTTATAAATATCGCATTCTAAACTTTCCATCTTGTTATTTGAATGCTATTGCACTGCTGCAACTGGTTAGCACTGCACATCTGGCTGAATTGTCTTGGACTGGTATTTTCCCTAAACTATTGTGTATGTGTGTGATGGGTTTTTTAAAAAAAAAATTGTATGCAGACTGAAACAATGCCCTATTGCAGACTGCTACACACAATAATTAGTGAGAGCGTATTTTTTTTTTCCTGATTTTGTTTTCAATGTCAAAAAAAAGTGCTATTTTTAAAGTAAACCACCATGAAATTCTAGCCATGCTTTTACAATATTTTTCATTTCAGGGGTTTTTTTGGCTCTTAATCTCATAGGCCCAAACTTCACACTGGAAGTATTATCTCATTAAAGCTCTAAATTTCAACGAGTTTTATTCTACAGCTACTATTTTAAACTTACATTTATCAGGAAAAAAGAACATATAACTCAAATATTCTCATAAAAATAGTTTCACAGAAACAAAACAGATAAATGTTCCATTCAGTAAAAGGTCAATTTTTCATAACTTTGGCTACAGAAGCCTTACAATTCAGCCAAATTTGATTCCAAAGCCAAAAGTTTTTACGTCCTGCTGCTACAGACCATCGTATTAAGATTTTGCAAAGTCCATCAGACATCAGTCCAACAGAGGGGCAAAAAGTCAATCTTTTCTAATAAAATTACCACCATGACCAAATATTGTTATTTATAAATACTACCACTTAGAACTTTCGCAACTTTTAAGCATTTGGGGAAGAAAAAAAACCCGAGAGAGGTAAAGTGTTTTTTCTTCCTTAAAAATAAACAAACACATAAATATCCAGAGCCCTAAAAATGCAAGGTCCTGGTTTGCTTTCTAGTAGAAAGGATCTGGAAAGCCCCTATTTCTGGTCAGCTAAGAATTCCCCTGCTATGGGGGAGCTCCCAGCTGATACACAGCTAGCATTACTGGATCCTGCACAGATACCATTTGACACCAGCACAGGATGCATTAGGAGCTGGAGAGAAGTGGCCAGAGCACGTTTTATACTTCTAAGGGCTCATATGCCTAGATTGCTCTAATTTATACTCAGGCTAGCTCTGCCTTGTACAAGGCAGTTCTGTGAGGCCAAGCATAAATTCAGGGCAACAGAGAATCTGGATTTAGCTAGATATAAGAGGTCACTAATGCTAAATCATAAATTAGCCAAGAACACTGAACTTGTTTTTACTGTCCTGAAAGATTTGGGGAAACTTAGAGCCTGGACAAAAGTAATCAGTCTTCAGAGCTGTCATCCTCTGTGTTAACCACCACAATCAGGTGTCTTGGTCTATGCAAGCACACAAAACCTTGATATGTTCTTAAGTGCTCCTATGTTGGTTATTGGGAAATCTCATCTGTACATTAATTGTTCATTTTTCACCACAAGTGCAAAATATTTGGCTGCAGACAGCAGCATTTCCTGACAAAAATGTGCAATTGTGTCTCTTGTGTTTGTCCAACTATATTTGAGACGCAAGATTAACTTTCAGCACATTTTCCAACTAGCAAGCAGAAGAGATTTTGAGTTGATTGAACAGGACACATGAGAAGAAGGAAAGACATTCAGTGGAGTCTCTGTCTTCCTTCTGTTCCTCCACAAGTTTCTACGAAAATGCCAAAAAGAGTTTTGCACCTTTCTTTAAAATGGGTCTGGCATAATGCTGGACGGTGCTCCCAAGCCATGTGTAAATTCAGCTCAAGATACACACTGTATCATTTATTCTCTGAAGAAAGCTGTGCAGTATTTCTTGGAATAATGAAAACCTGGCTTCTGGTTTTCCAGATACAGATTTCTACTACCTAGTAAAATTTGGGCTTTCTGATCTCTGTCAGTTTTATGGATTTTGTAGATACCAAATTTCTCAACACATGCACTCCAGTGATTTTGATCAGTAGTTGCCAAACTTAGCTCATTTGATTACCACCATCAGAGATCATGCTGACCTGTGATAAGACCACCTGTGCAAAACCAGAAGCTTCTTTCCAGACCAGGTACGCATGTATAAAAAAGCACGTCTGTCACCTCCAACCCTCTTACTGCAAAGTCTCATTCACCAAATTGGGATCCTCAATTCCATATTTTCATCTGCCATTATACTACATGTCTCACCTCATAAACTAGACCCTCTGTTAAGTGTCCAATCCCTTACTTACCTTTTGACCACACATCACACCAACACAAAGAAAAGTCAGTGACTGTAGCCACATCCTCCTATGTAAAAAAGCCGCCCTGCCTCACCAACCCTCCTTCTTTCTGCCTCAACCCTGCCTGATACCTTCCTGAAGCAAGCACTGTGAGGTGTGCAACGTGGGATGGAGCATCTATTGCTGAGTAGATTGCTGCAGCTGGAGCTACATAGAGAAGCAAGTCACAGCTGATCAGCAAAAACCTTCTGTGTGGATCTGTTTATCTCATGGCTCAGAGAAGTGCTTGTATACAAGCACAGTTAACAGCTGCCATCATCATGTACCACTTTAAGTTGGCTTTGTACCACAATTTGGGAATGTCTGCCTTAGACAATAGGCACAAATATGCATAACAGTCACATTTAGATCTGTTCTTTTCTCTTCTTGACAATGTTCTAATTTAAGATCCTAGTTTCACTTAACCAGACATTTTTACTGCAGAGAACTTCATTCCCATATGGCACCTTCACCTCCTTCAGAAATTTGTATTACATGAGCCAAATTCTACTAACAGTTGTACTGCTAACAGGTCACATACTTGGGGTTTGTTTTTAGACTATTGTTTGTTTAAAAAAGTGAGGAATATATTTTGGATTGTAAATATGTTCATTCCAAAAAAACTGTAAAGAGAATAAGGAAAGTCAGATGGAAGAATTTTACCTCTACTTTGTGCTGATTATATAATTTATCAAGAAATTGTTCCACAGGCCTCCAACAGATGCTCTGCTGTTAAAGCCATGAAAAGTCATTCAGGGAGAGGGTGAAGGCCTCGGGGGTGTGGTCCACATGCTTCAACACATATATCCTCAGTCCTGGCCTGTGATAGCACATCTGGTCCAGGCATGGACCTGATGGTTGGCCAAAATACAGGCTTACAATAATGCTCCTTTTTTCAGCTTTAATGTAAGCCTGTTTTCTTGCCAAATTCAAATCCTGCCAAAATTTGGCCAAAGATGTTTGCTCAATTGTGCAATATCTTAAGTTTATATCCAACAACTCTTTGCAAAAACAATTGTATCGTGTTTTTAATGTTTACAGGCATTAACAATATTTAATTTTAAGTAGAATTTTACTGCTGACACTCTCGTGTTTTACAGTAAATTACCTTAGAAAGGGTTTTTCCATTAGCTCTTAGTGTCACGAGTCCTGCACAGCACACCAAAGCACTGGAGCTAGAGAGACCAGAACTTGGAGGGATGGTTCCATCTAGCAGACAATTCATTCCAGTTGGGTTATTAAGACCAAAATGTTCCTAACAATGAAAAAATAAACAATCTCAGTTTCAAGTACAGACAGGCTCAGGCTTGCAATTATCTCATACTTAGAAAGAGAATCTTTCTGCTGAGTTGCTGGAACCAAGGACCTGCTTCTGGTATCTCCAAAATAAAGCAAAATTTTCATTCTATTCCTTAAGAACAAAGCCAATGGCAGGGCTTCAGCCAAAGGTATGTCTGCAATTCCTGTACACAAACATATATGAGCTGACAGAACTATACCCCAAGCAGCATTCAGTATGGGCTAAATGCCCAAGAATTTACTAAGCTTCGTGGGTGGGTTTTGCAGCAACTGCCTCTGCTCTGAGCTGCTGTGGTGACAGTACCAGAGGTTACCAATCATTTTATACCCTACTTTTGTCCTTTTCTCCACAGCTCCTCACTTAAGGCATCCTGAAGAGCTTAAGGTCCACTTTACGTTTCACGTCTAATGCTGGCACGTGGTATTAGGGTACGATATCACGCTGAGGGGCAATTAGCAGCCATGCAGCTGTATTCAAAGCTGAATACTCCTATCTCCTGAAGCACCCACAGGACTGACACTGAGAAAACCACGATACTTGAAGGGCACTATGCTTTAGGAGGCACAAAGACACACCTACCAGTGGTGACGGTCTCTGTCATGCTATTTTTAGAATAAAGTTTACAATATTTTCACATACATGCTAGATATCACAGGTAATACATTTAATCCAGAAGTCATAAATCCTTGTGTACTCTTTTAATTACTCTTTAGTTGCTTTGTCTTTTTATTTATAATCACTTTAAGGTAAATTTCTCTCTGTTGTTAATTTGAAATAATCATGTAGTACTTATTAAAAAAACATTGCATGTATTTGGGGGGGTATATGAATAGCTACATTCTGATACTGATTTATATGTCAATGAACTATGTTACAATGTCAATAATCAGAAAAAATGGCAGCATTTCCATAAAGAAATGCCCACCCTCAAAAGATTTCTACTACTTTTCCTAAAACAACTTCAACTATAAATACCAATGGTAGAGATCAGCAAGCACAAAGAGCCTCCTTTAATGTCTTCTACCATCACTTCAAATTATTTAAATTTGCCTTTCTACAAATATAAGGGAATTCGTACCTAAAATACTATTGCTGCCCATGGTGCTTCATGAAGAACACTAGACAGGCTTGTTCAAAACAGAAAAAGCTTAAGTAACCAGAAACTGATCCACAGTTTCTGGATTGTCTTGAATGTGAATCAGGCTTGCAAACTTATCACGCGATGTTTAAATAGAAAACTTACTTCAGTTTCAAAAATGAAAATGGACTTTGCCAAGTTCTGCAATAGTTCTGTCCCAAAAGGATAGCATGTTCAACTTAATATAAACAGATTATCCCGCTGGACCCTCTGAGTGCTTGTATTTCAGCGTTTCTTAAGTCTGTAACATTTATGCTTATTTTCTGCCAGTGCTAGAGTCTGCAAACCTGCTTTGCAAATTAACCTTCAAGTATGAAAGCTTGTCCTTAGGAAACAAATCTCAGTAGCAGACTGCAAAATAAATAAAGTCAATTGGTCATGCTAGCCTTAATATAAGAAAGGATATATTGTAAAGAAACCTAATCTATATCTCTACAGTCAATGCAATTTAAATGCCTGTGTTACTGAGCAATACAAAACTGAAAATACTCATGTTACTGCAAACATAAGTAATTTATTGGGGTCTAAACACATGGGTGGTGGTCTGTTTAGGAACTGTGGATTGCAATAAAGTGATTTGTAGCACTGGTTGTTCCAAATACTGTATTTTGAAGACTCTGGTGGCAGGTTTGAGGCAGGCTTTGTTGGCTGTCTGCAGTCCTTATCTATTGGATTGTCCTGTGGGATGACCTAGATGGCCTCTCCTGAGGCAAGCTTCATGTGCTTTAAAAAGCAAAATTACCCATAATATGCGTTGGCTGGGGCAACCTGTTCCTGACCTAGCCATTGCTGTTTATTATCCCATCTGGCCTTCCAGAAATATCACTGGAGCTGAACGGTCACCATGGTTTTTCCTCAAAGGGCCATGAATCACCTGCAAACAGCAGGTGAGATTTATAGGAAGCCTCAATTACAAGTTCAGGCTGCCTCCCAGGACAACACTGATGATCAGTACTCAGTTTCACAAGCAGTTCAGTCTTCAAGTCAGTGTGGAGACAGACTAGCTCACAAAGGAGAAGATAAAGCTCAAATGAGCAGACAGGAAAATGTCTGTCTGTTCAGTGTTCCTGCCTTTACTGTAAGTGTGCTGTTTCCTGCATAGCTGCACTCTTAACTCAGGAAATTTTGAAAATCCCATTCAAATTCCACACACTGAAAATCTCGATAAGTAATAGTTCTTACTGGAATATTTCTTCTCTATGTTGTTTACTTACTTTTTACATTTTCTTTTGTCTACTACATGAGTCCGCTTCACTCGGTTGTTGTGCACAAGGTGTAAGTTTCCAACACTAATGGGAATTAATGTTTTTTTAAAACATTTCCATAGGAAGAAAATGTCTAAAATATGATCTTTGTGTCCTGACAGACAAGCTTCCAAACCTTTTCAAAAGCAAATTTTAATCAGATGACTGCATTAGAAAGCATTCTTTTTAACTATGAAATACAGAAATGTCATCTGGATAATGAGTTTGATCGTGACTTTACTAAATAAGTAATTATTTGCTATTGTAATTTATGTAATAAAAATGAAAATAGTACTCTGCAAATATTGTAAAACAAACCACTCATATTTCCTCTTCAAATTTTAACATATTTAACTGTATGTCAAGAAAAGCTATAGAATGCAGGGAAGTATTTTGAGGGTGAATACATAGGATTGTAGTATTTCACTTCACATTAATTTCGCAAGTTAAATGGATTTGCCTTACCTGAATACCCTTCAGTCCACACAGGAAGTAGTTATGCCACTGAGGTTTGGTTTTGTTAATCTGAATATTATTAACACTAGTACTGAAATCCCTGCAAAAACAGAAAAACCTTGAAGCTTTAACTTCTCAGTAAATTTAGTTTGAAAAAACATGGCTTATTACTGCCACCTGCTGATGAACAAAAACATGTTAATGTTAATTTTCTTCAGTGCAATGTTTTTTGGGTTTTTCTTCGTATAGATCTCCTTTATTAATAAATTCTATAAGGACATTTTAGATGGAAGGATAAGAACTTTTAATTACGTTATAGAATTTATTTAATAAAATTCAGAAATTAAACTGCCTTTGGCATCCTTAATTAAGGCAGCATGCCTTCCATCACATGCGTGTATGTTCTCTTGATCTCTTAAAGAAGTGAAAATCTAAATAATCATATCTGTCAAACCTAGAACAGAGATAAATACACTTCAGGCTCTCTGGTAATACCTGTATTATGCAACCCCCAAACCTGCCAACCAGTGTAAAGATGGACCCACAATCCTGCCTCCTCTTCATATGATCTAATGCTAGTGATGCTGTAGTGAGCTACTCCACTTCTGTTACCAGTCTACAACCTATTCCTAGCTCAATGTTACTTGTCAGCTCTCACACTTTAACTATAAACTTGGAATTTTGTCAGTTAAACATTCAATTTCAACATTCAATACACAGCAGAAATATCAGAGATTGGTGTATAGTTTAACATATAAGTTGCTGTCTTTCAATCTGAACTGTTAAAAATAGTGCTACTTATAGTACTTTATCAACAATACAGCATCAAAGAATTGTACAAAGTTAGTGTCAGAAATTACTGGGGTTTGCAGAGTAACACAAAAGCTCTGAAAGGGAGTATTGCACTTACAACAGAAGGAATGTTTGGCAGTAACTGTAAATTCTTCCAATTTGAGATTCATATGTATTTAGAACAATCTCCCAGAGAATAAAACAATATCATTTTGCTTATAGCTTTTCAATATAGTAAAAAAAGTACTTGTAAAATAGAAAATACTTGTCAAAGGTCATGAAGAATAAAAAAATCCTGTTTGCTTATGCTTGTTTTCTACAATAATCCTAAATTATTATTGTAAAAAAAAGCAAGGTTGATGGAAATCAATGTATAAGTTATTAACAGAAAGCAAATCTGAAGTCCTCTTTCCATCAAAAAAGAGTTCCAAGATATTTTATCTTTGTGATTCTTTTTATACAAACAGACAAAGTAGAACTTCGATGAACAAGAAAATGTATATTTGCTGGTTCTCAAGATAAATTAAAATAATAACTTCTGAAAATGCATTTTACTCATTTCTGCAATCTTCTCACATAGAAAATGAAAGAAAAATTGGCTTTGATTTTGGCAGGTTTCATATGGACATAATTCACACAAACACAGAATGTGAGACTGTCAAGATCCCCAGAATCCTGAAGTCTATTTTTTTGTTATCACATTCAATTATTTATAAAAAAACAATTCCTAAATGCCCAAGCTTTATCTTAAATTAGTAAATCTTCAGGCTTGCCTTTGATCCTCCTACTGGACGGTAGGAAGTTTGATATAAGAATTTTATAATAAAATTTAAAATAAAAGGGGGAAAACATACCCATAAAGTAAAAATACTCTGATACTGTCTGTTTCAGCCTCTCTGTTGGGAAGGATTGTTGGGAAAGCTTGCTCTTCCTCCAAGGCTAGATATAAGCATTCTAATTCTTCCGTATAATTAGAAGAGGTGAGTTTTTTTAGTACTGTGAAAAAAACCCCATGTGGCTGAGGTGTTTTTTACTCCTTGAATAGTAATTAATCCTTATTTTTGGGAGACCAGTTTGGGTCTTTCTCACAGAACTTCATTGTCTTGTCAATCTGTTAGCTTATCTGTTTGAGTCCTCTGTAAAACAAAATCTGATTTTTTTAATAAAAAAAGATTTTTGAGTTTTGCCATGAGATGGAAACCAATCAATAATTATCATCCTCTGGCATTTCTGAAGGTATTTTGAGAAGTATCATGTCAGATATTCTGTGTACACTTACCTCTCAATTACAAAAATGTTATATGAAGGAGAGGTATCGAGAACTTAAAAAGACTGTAACTTTTTAATACTGTTTTAGTCCAAATAACATAAAAGGCATCTGATCAGTTAGGATGATTTATGATGAAGAACACATAGGATGTTTTTCCTAAAAGTTAACATGAACTTTCAGAGTGGAAAAGGGCTACAGAACTGTTACACATTTTACCAGTTCACAGAACAAGGATGAAATAGGAAATAGTGATCCTACAGAGGCTTATGGTTAGTCCTTGTTTGCCAAAGGCCTATGCGTATGCATTCACCACAGGCATAAATCTACCAGTGTAACAGGCTGGGAAAAAAAGATATACTGTCAACAGTTTTGTTATGTGGTGTAACATTCAAAGTGTTGAAAAATATTTCTTTGTTATGAAATTATGGGCATGTTTTAGCTTTGTTTTTAAGCAACAGTGTCTCAACAAAACAGAGTAGTAGTAGTCGTCCGAGACCTCTTCTAGCTTTATGGTTTAAAACATATGATTTCAAACTGAAACCAGGGCAGATATAAAAATATAATGACTGCGTATGCAATTTGAATTCAAAGGCTGTAATTCTACATTTGGTAGGAAATGTATGTACTTTAGGAGAAGGCCATTTCAATTGCAATGTAATGTGCCAAAGCTTAAAGACCAAGCAAAAATGTTTACCTTTTGGTTACTGCTTTATTTAGTATCCATTATAACTTTTCCTAATCAAAGCTATCATAATTCTGGAACTATCACCTCCTGCAGAATGGTTTTGCAATACAGTGTAAGCCCAGTTGGAGGTTGCTATTCAAGAAAGGGAAAGGTCCCACTCACATCTTCTATTTCCTTTCCCCCTGCTCACCACTGCATGTTCCTACTGATTTCCTCAAGTCAGCTTTAGTGCTGAGTGCATGGCAATTCAGTTCACTAAAATGACAGAAAATTAACCACGCAAAAAATGGGTGAATAGTGCACTCTACCTTTAAGATCAAACAAGTACTATACCTGGTAAAAGGCAGAGGGTAGATCAATGTCAGAAGCAGGGACAGGGAGACTAGGAGGGAAAGAAACAAGCCTTTGCCTTTTGGCCGTGGCAAACTCTTAATTCAGCCCAGCTGTAATGTGAAAACATACTCCACAAAGTGACTGAAAAATATTTGAGTATTTATACTTACCATGGAAGTAAAAACGCCTTTCAGCTGCCTTAGTTGCAGGCAGGAGCTCAGAACATATTTTTATAACAAACTGAGCTTTAAGCAGGAATATGTGCTTAAATAGTTCCCACTTTTGGCAATTATGTTCCTGTCCCTGTGCTGCCATACACCGTGCTTTTACGGAGTAATTTTTCATTGGCTTAAACCAATGGCTTAAACTAAGCTTGTGCTATTCTGATTTTTGCAAAATACCTACAGAAGTTCATGTGGATGAGTGACCTGAACTGCCATGCAACCACACAAATATCAGTCTGTTACAAGGCAGGAGGCAGGAAAATGTGGCTGAAGTTGAAAAGAATCACGGGATTATTTCCCTATGTTCAGCACTTGTGAGGCCATAGCTGGAATACTGCATCCAGTTTTGGGGCTTCCCAATACAAGACAGACATTCACAAACTGCAGGGAGTCCAGCAGAAGGCCATCAAGATGGTTACAAGGAATCTCTAAAGGTCCCTTCCAACCTAAATTAGTTGATGATTCTGCAAACAAGCAGCTGTGGAGGAAGTGGATGAGAGGGAATACAGATTCTTTGAGCCAGGACTGTTGCTAAACCCCGTGTTGTGAAAATACAGCCCCAGGTTCTCCAGAGCAGGGGAGTGTTAGCTTTCATATGCAGTAATTGATTATAAAACATTTCATTCCCTTCTCCAGGAGAAACTGAACTGCTGCCAGTTAGGGGGATTACATCAAGAAAGATGAGCTAAAAGAAGTGAAGACAGGATTGTGCTTTTAGAAAGATTGAAAAATCAGAGGCCTCCTAAGAGAAATCTGAACAAACAGGTAGGAGAAAGCAGCAGCAAACCTGTTGCTCTAAACTAATATGCAGAGCACAGAGTCAATGGGATTCTATCTGCTTATATAATTTGTTTCACACAATTAAACTCTATATTGCAATGGAAGTTTGTCAGATCTCTGAAAAGTTAACCTGTATTGCAATTACATAAAGACGTTTATAAAAATTAGTGAATAAAAGTAATTACTTACAAGTACAAAGAATTTATATTTGCCAGTCGCACAACTTGAGTTTTTACAGGTTCTACTGCAATCAGTATATCCTGTTCTATAGCCATAGGGAGCACGGCATAACCACAGTAGTCTATGTGTTCTCCTACCAAAGAAACAGATAATTAAAATATTTTGTAATAATTATTTCTAGAATAGCAGTAACAGGGCTTCTACAGGGATTCAATGTTGTTTACTGTACAAAACAATTTCTGAGTATAGTCTCAAGTCTTACTATTTAAAGTTTGGAGTGCATATCCTCCTTTTATATTACTGCACAAAATGTTTGTTCGTTCTTCAGTGATTTTATCTATTCCACCTGTTTATAAATCTTCATGTTTTAACATTGGCTTATAAAAATTAAAAAAACATGATGTAGATTATTGTCCAGCAATGAGAACAGCCACATTATTTGTACACTCTTGTGACAGTACAAAAAATTAAGTCAAATTAATCACATTTAACTGATGCATGGAAGAGACAAAGGCACCACATGACTCCTCATGATGTGATCTCTGCCCGTGTGAGTGATTCATTAGCCACTAGATAAGGCTTGTGGTGGAAATCTTTGGGTTTTTTCCATAAAATTTCTGGACCTTTTCCCAAGAAGATAATAATTATCTTTAAATAATCGTTAATACAGTTACATACAACACATAAAGTAACATTCAAATAGTAACAGTAATTCAAATTCAAATAGTAAACATCTTCTCTCTTGGGAATAATTCCCAGTTAGCATATGCTGTCTATTTAATATATACGATATGTTCATACAGCACTGAGATAAAAATTATCATTAATTGCACAATGGACTAACTAGTTTTTAAAGCTCTGTTTTGCAGGATCCTTTTACTTACAATGTCTTCAAATGAGTAGAGTTACTTTATGAATATACAAGACATTGAGCTCTAGAGAGCGCTAGATTTCTCATGGATAGAGAAAACTCAAAAATAATGCTGCCACAGAAATACAAGTAAGTCCTAAATACAGAATAATTGTCTCTCTAGTCTGCCAGTGAATTACAACCAACTGTTCTAAGTTCTGTGGACATATGTCTATGGAAGAGTAAAGAAGAGGAAATGATGGTAGAATCATTTCATGCTTTATCATATGCATTGCTGTGTGGCTGGTTATATTTGGTAACTTAAATTATAACGCAAGAGAAAAAAATATACTAATTTAATTTGTGGATGCACTGTTCATCAACTACTTTAGATTAGATTTCCAAAGCCTTTCAAAAAAATGGTATCCAACCATAAGCTGGCAATCTACTTCAATTTTCAAAACCATCGCTACTGTCTATAAATGTTTTTTTTCCAAAACTGCTATGTGAGTGTGCAGTTGTTTATAACAAGGTGAAGTAAAAGCTAGTAAGGTATTGTCTTTTCCATTTATCACAAGCAGCTTCTCTGAAAAAAATAAAATTAACACCAACCTTACTTTGATTCTACGTTTTAAACTATTAGGCTTCCGTGATGGCAGATAAAATAAAATAACAAAAGATTAATTTTTCTCTTTTACCTATTAAGTTGACTCGCCCTGGTGCACGAACATAAAACTTGGGAGCTGATCCAAATTTTGATATAAATGTCTCCTTCAGCTTCTGCAATCTGAAAGGCAGGTTAGAAACATTTAGGACTGTATTTGCATAAAAGGCAGGAAGTTTCAATGTTCCTTGAAGTAAATTTGATTCAACTTCTTGAAGTACATGGAGTTTTCTCTATTACATTAGGATTGACATTAAGTTGCTTATTTTTGCTCTTCACATAATGTTGATTGTCACAGAGAAGACTCTATTCAGAATATTCTAATTAATAAGAAATGTGTATGTTCATTTGAAAAGGATAGAAGGGGCCTTGTTTTATTTAAGTCCTCTGTCTAGGTTGGTTCTAGACAGAAGCAGGGAAGGCAGTTGTCTGGGGTAACAAAATACCATGGCCCCACCTATCTCTCCTATGCCACAGCTCTGTAAAACTGTTTGCCATTGAGGAAGAATCTGGCAGTTGGACCAATGGCTCATTTGTGGCACTGGGAGTTGCCACACACACACAGAGGCACCCCTTCAAAGTCAGCTCTGACCACACCAGGCCTTTTATCAATTTCTATATTAGACACTACCTCATTTCTGTACAAATGCATACACAGAGAACTAGAATTCCAAACCTCAGATTATCCCTGTAACTTAGTATTTACTCTACAGGTTTACAGCAACAGTTCCCGCAAGTTATTCAGGTTTTCCTTTTGGAGCTGCTAGACATGCCACTGAAAGTTCCAACACAAAGAAAAATCGGGCATATTGCTTTATTTCCCAAGACTGTGAGGGTATCTAGCTTCCACCCTGTGTTTGCAAAGTTGGGACACTTTAGTGTGTCATGCAGGAACAGTGGGCAAACAAAGACTGAGAAGAGATTAAGCCATTATCTTAGTGAAGTATAAGAAATTTGATAGTGATTCACTTCAAAGCTACCTTAAAGCAATTTAGGTTGCACACTAACCCATTAACTTTCATTAATGTAGCATTAATGTAACAGACTAAAATGATGAAAAAGTAGTAAGAATACAAGAAAAATAATCTTTAAAATATTTCAATATTACAATATTTCACTGGCATACCCTGTTGGCTTCAAATTATGTAGCCAATTAATTTTTTTGTTTGTTTTAGTCTACTAACAAAAATCCAGTAACAGGAACCCTGCTAAGGTTTCCACATTTAGTCTAAAACTAGAACTGGAGGCCTAGTTAATACAAAGCGTAAGTAAGAAGACAGCAATGAGAAACAGATGCTACAAAATTTCACAGTCAATTATTTAGTTTGTACTTCTTTGTAAAAGCTGTGTTACTGTCCAACTACATATATGAAAATGTTTTGTAAGATTTCTTTAGATGGAAAGCTACAAAATATTATTTGATGTGATTTATTTTTTAACAGATCTTTCAGTACTTTTCCACTTTGGTGCCCAGTAACAAAGCTGTATTAGGTCCCTTTATAATTTCCCCTTCTTATAATCTCCCCTAGTATTAACTAGGTTATCACTCTTACCATCAGCCGAAGCAATTTCTTCCATTTCATTCTACAATCCCTTTTCTAGATCATGTTAATAATAATACAGTCCATGGGGGGATCTGCTGGCAGAATTCCAGGTGTTAACTTTATTCCTTTTTGTGTCAGTATTTAGAATGCTTCTCTGTTTCACAGATATTTTTATAGTGGTGTTGGTACCAAGAGACTAAGAACAAATAGAGCAGTCATGGGGGCATGTTTATCTAAGTGCTGATTGATCTCCTTTTTTTAATATGGGTTTTACAAGCAGGCCCGACAAAAGACTATTTACGGGCTTTGGCCTTGACGTTGCAACATGCATGCTGCATTTTAAGCACCTACATCAAAGATGATTGTCAGAAGTGTTAGGCAAAGGCTTCCCTCACAACTTCACACATTGAAATCTGGAAATGCTGGACTTGTCCTTTCCACATGACTTAAACTGAAACACAGTGCAATCATACACAAGTAACACAAGTTTTAAAAAATGACCATTCTCCAGTGCTAACACTGGTAAACAGGTTTGTTTGAACTGCTTGTGCATTCAACTTCACACACTGAGCGCAAGCCTGTCGGGAAAGAGCATGCATTGCCACGTGCCACAGGCATACCAATGCAGAGCCAGGCTACTGTTCGGGGAATCACGTGGGCATTTCTTTTATAGCCAAAAGGGTGAGAGAATAATCAGCATCCCCAAAATTCTGGAAAAAAAAAAATACTAGGAGCAATGATGAATTAATTATCCCCCCTCCTACCACAGTGGCACTGTGTGGGCAGCTGCACGGAGTTATGTTTGATGGACAAGGGGCAGGAGGGGCCAGTGACCAGCCTGCAGCCCTGCGGCAGCGGGAGAAGGGAGCTGCAGGCCTCTCTGCGAGCCCTGGCCCGTTTGCCAGCCAGGAAGTCAACGTACACCCAGGCCAATGTAGCTGCAGCAAGGGTGCTCCTGGGACCACCAAAATGCAAGTGTCGCGCTATTTGTGTTCAAACAAATCAAAATACCTCAAGTCAAACCCCTCTCACACCTCACGCTGGGGCATGGAGACACACTATCCCACCTGTCCTCCCACCTCCCCTGTCCGCCTGCAGACCACCCGCCTGCCCCGAGATAAACAACGGCGAGCTTCCGCGTCCTAGCTGCGGACGTGGCTTCCCGCTGCGGGGCCGGGGCCGAGGGGAGCGACCCACCCACCTGGGCTGCTCCACCAGCTGAACCGGGAAAGTGCCGGGGGCGTCTGCCGCCATAGCAGCTCCCCCCGCTAGCCCCTGGCTGAGGCGGGCAGCGGCGCGGCGGCTCCGGCTGGACCGCGGTCACGGGACAGACAGACACCGTCCTTCCGGGCGACGGAGCTGGCAGCCCGGCCTTCTCCCCGCCCCGGCGGCAGGGCACCGCTGAGGTGACGGTGCTCAACCCCCAGGGCTGCCTCGCAGGCACACTGGCACCCTGCAGGCTGTGGGGTTGGTCTGCCCTCAGCTCCTCACCCACAGTCCAGACATGACAGGAAAACTGCTGTGACATGTGAAGGAAATGTTTTCTTCCTTCATTCCTGTCAGAATTTAGCTGGCAACTTCAAAAACTGCCGCGGCTTGGTGCATGTCGCCCGGCATAGGCTGCCCCCGCGGGCACCTTGTGAGTCCCATGAGGTGGGTCAGGCCAGTGTCGTGCATTAGGCCAGTGCTGGTTCTCCAGCAAAATACGTGTGCAATGAAAACAATAAATAAATGGGCAATGCTTTCCCCTACAGCATTATTTCCCTCCCCTTGCTTTTTTCTGGTGTGTGGTTCTGCCAGCTTTCCTCAAACAAGCAGTCTCACAGCTCCTGTTGACCCCTCGAGATTAATGGTTGCAGTTACTTTGAGGAACTGAGCTTTTCAAAGGCATTTACAAGCTCACTTGCTCATTGTTACTGTCTATTTTGGTGTATATATTGAAGCCCCTAATATCCCACTCACAAAGCTTTAAGTGGTTGGACTGAGAGAAGCATAGTAACATTGAGATATCATTGTGGATTTACATGTCTTTCTGAGGTAATTTTTTTTTCTCATTAGTATGGTTGGCAGAATAGAAACACATTTTTAAAAAGACTTAGCAGTAGCCATAGGAAAAAAAAAACATCGGAAACTGTAACAACATAAAATGACCAACAACAGAAAAATCTGGAGACCCAAGAAATACTGCAAATGCATCTAGGAGTCTGTGAGAACTGCATACCTTGTGGAGACTGCGGAGACAAAGCTCATCTGGGGCTTTTGCCTCACTCAGTTGAAAGCAGCAGCAGAAATTAGTGTGTAAAACTCTTTAGAAAGGTAGTGCTTTGCAAGGCCCGTGTTTTTTACAGTTTAGGCCTTTTAAAACTGCTGCTACTGTATTATTTGCCTGTGGTAAAGGCAGCGCATGTAAACCTTTCGGCAGCAATGGGTGAGGCAAATAAACTGCACTAAGGACCGAGCGACGTTGCCAGTGTCACCGAGAAGGCCGGGCTTTTTGAATTTCCCATCCAAAGAAGCACAGTCACAAGACTTACAGCCCCGGTACGAGAGCCGAGCTCGCAGCCTCACACCCGGATACACGACGACTGGCCAGCCCCGGCCCGCAGGGCGGCGGCAGAACCGTGAGCCAGCGTCCCCCCGAGGCGCGGCGCCTCCGGAGAGATCCCTCCAGCGTCAGGGGGTGAAGCGATGCCGCAGCGCTCCGCCACAGGCCAGCGGGCCGAGAGGCGGGCCCCGCCCGATGGCCGCGGTTGCTACGGGCAACCTAGCGGGGAGAGGAAGCCGGCGGTGGTGCAACGCGGATTGGGCTCCGTGTGCCCCAGGCCGGGGGCGGGAGGGGAGCGGGCGGCAGCGGGTTCCGGGCGGAGCGGAGCCACATTGGGTAGCGCCGCACGGGGTTGTGGGAGAAGGGGCCGTCTCCGCTGTCTCCTCCTTCTCCCGTCCCCCTTCCCCTCCCCCTGCCCGTCCTCCGGCCAAGATGTCTGACATGGAGGATGATTTCATGTGCGATGATGAAGAGGACTACGACCTGGTAGGGCGCGGGGAGGCGCAGGGGGTCAGCGGTGCGGTGCGGTGAGGGGGCCTCGTGTGAGCGGCGCCGCCTCGGCCGGTGCCGGCGTGGCTCGTCCTTCGCAGCAGCCCCGCCGTGCTCTGCCCCGTGAGGGAGCATTGACAGGATGAGTTTCCCTCCCGGGGAGGAGGGGTGGTGGCAGCGGGCAGCGGCTGCGAGGGACCGGTATTGCTTTCGGAGCAGGCCCCGTCGGGCGCCTTGCCACCTCTCCGCGGAAAAACAGGCCAACTTCGGCTCCGGGCAGTTAGCTAGGCCCCGAGCTGGCCCCCTCCGGCCCAGCGAGCCTGGGCCCCCGTTTGCCTTCCACGGGGGTCAGGGTGAGGGGACGGCTCCGGAGCGCTGTCTCCCTCCCTCCTCCTGCCTCTGGCCGAAGTGTCGGGCACGAAGTAAAGCCATAAAGTTGTGCTCTCCTCCCCGCCCCCGGCTGCGAGGGGTCCTTGGGGGTGGGTGTCATTCCTGTGCTTGCCTGAGCGTCAAACTGAGGAAAAAGTGGGGGGAAGAGAAAGGGGAGTGAGGAGAAATGGCCACACAGCCAGTTTCTGATGCAATATGCCAAGGATGTACTCATTTTTAACTTTTTGCTCTTCTTGTCTTCGTGAGCTTTTTGCACTTTTTTGTTTGCTCTTTTTTTTTTCTCCCCCCACTTGCAGGGTTTGGGATTTTTCATGTTACATCTAGTTACGTTTTGATATCAGGTTTTGTTATAAGTTTATACAGTTAAAAGTGCTGCTTGCAGTTAGCAACAGACCAATTTATCAGGGGAAAATTGGTGACATAATGGGATTGTTTTGATGTAACGAATGTCCTTTAAATTATTAAAAGCAAATTTTTTTACAATGAGTAAAATTATCTTGGGGTATGTTAGTAAACTAAATAGCTGTCATATTTAAAAAAAAATGTTTTCTGTGCTGCCTGATTAATTGTAATTCTTTTGTCATTATCTTATATTGGAACTTGAGGTTTGTTTGCGTTTTTTTTTCTTTTCTGAACTTTGCATGGGTTTTTAGAACAGATACTATTTTTTAAAAATGCTCTGTCAGGTTGAGGCTTGAGGTCTGTATTTCAATCATTTCAGCTAAACCTGTATTTACAGTACTGCAATTTCACTGCAAAACCATAGACACTTGCTTCTGGAAGACTTACTTTCTAATGAATTATTTGATAATCATTGTTACTTATGAATTCACTTAAAAGACTTAGGTCTGATTTTATTTTACATAGTTTCTGCGTTGTTTCTGTTATGAGCTGCTCAGAATGTGTGGGTGACATTGGATATAGAATAAAAGCATCTGGTTATAGTTTTGAATTTTTTAAATTCACCTAAGAGTGCTTGTTTGACGTGTATTGTCATTTTAACCTTATGAGCGGCTTGTATCAGTATTCCAAGAACTGTTAGTCTTCCACTTAAGTCCATGAATGAATTCACAAACTTTTAGAAACAAGCTCTCTGAAGGAAATATATATACACCAAGACTATAAAAAATAGTTTGTTGATCCAGTTTGTTCTAAAATCAATTTCCATTCATTTTCACTAACACTGAAATCTGTGTCTTGATTTAAGATACTATGATTATTTTTCCATGTGATACAATCAAAGGAATACTAAACACAGCAGAATTCACGTTGAATATCCATAACGTGAGAACTGGACACATAGAGAAACCATTGGAATTACATTTTTCAATCTTAAGTGCAGCTGTCTGCATATAAATTTGAGTAAGAGTGCAGCTCTAAGCTCACGATGTCTTATTTTGCTTTTCACCAAGAATAATTGCTGGTCTACTGCTTTTTCTTTTTCCTGAAGTACTTTCTTCCTCATTGGAAAAAACTTCCCGAAACTTCTTGCTTGTGGCAGATTTCAGCCCCTGACTGTAGTTATTTTTCCTGGAACATTTTCATCATCATTAATTACCACTAGCTTGGACCTTTCCAAAATTTAAAAATACTGCTCATAGTAATTAGGAGCATGTTAATTTTTTCTTTTCAGTATGTAATTCCTATGTAAAGCATCAAATAATACTTGAGCTACATCTTTAAATAAAACAGATTTTTTAAATTTAATTTTGATTTATAATTGATGCACACACCCCCACCCCACCCCCCCGAATTTAAGAATAAAGGTTTTCTAGACTAGTTTCAGCATTCTTGGACTAACAAACCATGATTGCATGTTGTTTTGAGACTGTAATTGCAGCGTTCCGCAGAATTTTTTTGGAGAATAGTTAAGGACCCTAAAGACAGGGCCCAATTTCTTCCTTTCTTGCTAATACGAATCTAGTTAAATTGAGAGAAGACTATAAGGGGATGCATGGTTTTCAAGTTCAGTATGAAGGCTGCTGCAGAAGGGTTTGAAACAAAAAAATAGGTACAAGACAAAATACTCAGATAAGTACAGAATTAAAAAAAAAGGAGTATATGTGAGTGTGGGTGAATGTATTTGTTAAGGAATAGGAGGAGAGGCAGAAATTTCAGAAAGAGTTAAGGAAAGAACAAATATCTATTTCGTCAAAATATTGTATGATGAAACTAGATTCAGGTCTAGCTAGGGTAGCCACTAGCATAAATACAGTAGTGAAAAGAAGACTATCCAAAAAGTTTTGATTTTGTCAGCTTTTATTAGAAGTGATTATGGCTGTTCCTCTTTAAATGTGCTCTTGACCTGCTGAGTATGTAGAATCAGTCAGTTACATTTCCTTAAGTATGCAAATGTTTCACACTTGTTCTGAAATGTGAACAGACGTTCTGAAGGCCCAGCTCTTTCCCAGCTTCATCATGGTTTTTTGTATAGTTACAGTAATTCCTACACTGTTAAACAACTGAAGACTACCCACTTTACAGGTCCCAGTTGACTGTTTCTGCATAGGTTTTCATTGGGTTAAAAGTCAAGGTTTGGAATTTAAATGACCTCAGCTGCTCCTACAGAAGTTAACTTTATCTGTTGCAGGTCTTGATATCAGAAAAAATTCCATTTATATTTGTGGGTGGATGGACCTAGATTCACAATTTGCTAGTAATGTACAGTGACAGTCTTGATTATAACATGGATTATTCCACTTTATGCTTCAGTGAACAGAATAATGTTTACTGGTCATTATGAAAACCACTCAATTGTAATTTCTAGTTTGGTGCTAAATAATGTGATTTCAGTCAAGGTTCTTTTTACTAGTTTCAGCTTGAGGGTGGAGAAAGAGAAAGACGGAAGGACCATTGTAAATTCCATTTTTGTTTTCAGTCTCACACAAAAAGCTATGTTTAGAATTGACTTTGAGACTAAATGCAGCCTTTCTTCAGAAATTGATTCTTCCAGGCACAATGACAACATATTGACAGCTGTTGTAATATATCTACTTGATTTTTTTGTTTTGTTTTAAATAAATAAGGAATTTGTCTGTGGTATTCTTAATGAGACATCTTATTGTGTTCTGAAATTCAACTTTAAAATTAATCTAGGGGAAGGATAGACAAATCCATTTGCTGAGCAACTTGTCTTTTTCTTTTATGGAGTTGTATTATTTCAGTGATGTCAGTAGAAGAGCTGTATATGATTCCAGTAAACAGCCAGCAGTTTGCACTCCAGTGAGATGGCCACAAGTTCATGAGGATTGGCATGGCTCAAATATGAGGAGCCTACCTTAAGATTACTGAGGGTTTCCCTTTTCAGGCTGTGTTGGTATTATGAAATAGGCAGTCTTACTTTTTATTTCAAGCTATCAGAAAGGCAGCGTAGCAAACGTGAATTGGTTTGCTCTTTTTTTTCCAACAGGTAGAAATATACTCCATTTCAAAAGGAATTTCTATATATTACCAAATTTGATAAGCAGTCTCATCAGTAGACAGGGATATTTTCCTACCTTATATTGATGCATTTTTAATGGATACAATGGAAATTTCATGTATATATTGTCACTTCTTCCCAACCCTTTATGTTTCAGTATTGCCATCATTTAAAAAAATACGTAGATATAAAATACAAACAAGAAAGTAATAATGCTGCAAAAACAAGCATTTAGAACTAGGGAAATACCAAATCAAGCAGATCCACTTTACCCTCTTCAGTTTCTTTGTTCTAAGTACATTAGTATGTGATTTTAAAAAAATAAATTTGTGAGCTTCACAGAGTTTATGCGATATACTGTTCTCTGAATTAATGACTGTTTCATATTTTATATAGATTCAGTGTGTATCCTGGTATTTTATTTTATACATTCTCTACAGACTCATCTTTAAACACAGAATTAATATATTGGGGCTTATTTCACTTATTACCATAATGTCTCAGAAGGAAGTATTGAGGCAAAAAACATGAGAATAATTAGTCAGTAAATTCTTTCCGTCTGAATATTCACAAGTGTCAGTGAGTTCTGGGTTTTGGGTTTTTGGGTTTTTTTGAGAGACTTATTTAGCACTCTGTTCAGAACAGAGCTCCCCAGGATCTTATATGCAGTTGGGTAAACAGAAGTAAATTAGATCTAAGTTATGCTACAAACTGGACTTAACAGAAAAGGATGTGCATAACTATAGGAGAGCTGTGTGATAGAGGTGAAAGAAAAGGCACTTATTTTTTATACTCTTTATATGTCATAATAACAGTTTTTTCTTTCTGCAGTCTCCTGTCTCATTTCTGTGGATGTTTCAACTTCTGCTTTAAAAAAAAAAAAACACGGCAGAGCACTGTCTTTCCCTGGATCTGTACTGTCCCCACTGCAAATTGCTGGCTTCACAGACTTTTTATTCCTGGTGTCAGCCCCAGTGTAAGCCAGTAGGCACTAGATGACTTGCAGAGTTAGTGAGTGGAGCAGAAGAAGAGAGAGACCTGGAATGTTGAAAAGAAAACCAGGACTCCCAACGCATGGTTGAGTGGTTGCAGGCTTCTTACACAAATCACACTCTTGTTTTCATTCTCACGGTTTGTCTCTGTTCTTTTCGTCCTTACTCTCTTGCATTCCTGTCTTGATTGCTTTCTTTATATTCATGTGCCTGGATACCAGTGGCAAATGCACATAGAAACTATTATTTGCTTTTTGTCCTGGTGCCTGGCGGCCAGTGGTCCAGGAAGAGCAAATGCAAAGAAAGTTGTACTGAGCGCCAGGATGGTGTTCGGCTGGTCACTTTTGCGGTTGGTGCATATGAGCTATTTGAAAATAGTGCATGTTCATTGTAGGTGAAATGTTGATGAGATTTAGCTGGCAAGCTAATATATTAATATATTGAGGAGTTATTTCCAGGGTTTTTTTCAGTTGGCCTCATTTGGGCATTTTTGTGGTGGTGTTTTAAAACCGACCAAACAACAACAATACCCGCCCCCCCAAACCCACATCACTAGTGCTCTTGCAAAATACCAGGTCTTCACTCCAACTCCTAGAGTTAGCAGACCTCCTAAATGCCATGGTTATGAAACAAAGTTAGCTGAAGTAAAATCAAATTTGTACCAGACTTACTCTCAGAAACAATTGCACATCACAAAAAAAGAATGGTTTGAGTCAGCCCAATAGTTGAAATTTGGTAAAATTACCAGCAATTGAAAATCGACAATAATAAGCATTGTTAACAATGTCCTTGAAGGATAAATTTTTACAGAAATAGAACTCTTTGTATTGTGTCTTTTGTGTGGAAAGTTATCCTCTGTATAGCTACTTTCCCTTTTTTTTGAAAAAGGTTTGCAAAGTAGGAGTTTGGTTTCTATACAGCTAGTGAATGATACGCAGAGAAGCAGGAGTTTAGATTATCACTCCACTTCTGGTGTAGCGGTTAAGGAAGTGCTTTAGGCAAGAGAGGAGACAAGCAAATTAGTAACTAAACAACAGTAGTTTTCACAAAACTTATATATTTCACAAAATGTATCTATTTCATTTTGTACATGTTTAACTTTACCAGGGTAATGCACCACTCTAATCCGCTAGAATACTGCAAATCTACTGTTAAATGTCACTGATACAGTGCTACGGTCTCCAAGTTCATCTACCTTATTCTGTCTTGAGAAGTGCCATGCTTCAAGATCTCTCTATAATCTCTTGAGACCACATTGATTAAGGCTCCTGCTATAGTTTTCTGAAACCACAGCTGGTTTTCTTAACCTCCCTGGTCACCTGCTTCTCTGCCATAGCTCTCAAGCCTCAGGACTGTGTCTGTGTAAGTGCTGATGGGCCTGTTCTCTCAACCCAAGCAGGATCAGGCATCATCAAGGACTCATACAGCATGAAATGTTGAATCGCTGCAGTGAAGGGGAAAAGGGATGTTAGGACCAGAACAGAGAGGGTTAGGGAGCGCAGGTTGCTCTTAACCTGCCTTTGCTGCTGGAGAAACTGTAAATGGATCCATGCCCTAGAAAGGATGATTGAAGTTGACTGGGGTGAATTGTCTTCTGCGTATGTTCATTTTAGAAGCTGAGGCTTAATGTTTTAAAGCTGTTTACTAGATGAAATGAATTTTGTGAAAAGTTAATACGTAATGTAATAAAGACTTGTAAATTAAATTGGTTCCTTGGTACTAATTTAACTTTTATTAAAATTATTTGAAAGAGCTATGTTCCAGGCCGAGTAAGGTACATCAGAGGTTTTAACTCCGTTACAGTTGAGCTAGTGTGGTAATTTTTCTTCCCCCAAAAAGTGATGTGATGGGATTGGATTGTTTATAACTGCATTTAGAACATGCTGATTTTCAATGGAGCAATGCTTAAATAATGTTCTAACTTTTTTTAACTGTTTTTTTAAAGCTATATCAGGGCTTTCTAATTTAATGAGTAATAATAATAAAAAATCCCCACCTGTTTGTTTTGATCCTCTCAGGAAGGGAGAACTAAATGGGTTTCAAAGATCAGTTCTGCGTACTCAGACTTCTGTTGTTTTCATTTGTACTTACAGTGTTGATGTCCATTTAAAAAATATACCCAAGATCTTTATAAAAAAAAATTCTTAGGCCTGGTACTTTTTTTTTTATATCAGCTGCAGCTAAATTATATCACACAGATGTTTTTATATGTTGAAGTTATAATTAAGGGTGTTCTTCACTATGCAGAATATTAGATCTAGATGGTACAGTGTAGATTTTTAGTTATGTAGAAATCCTTTTTGTAAACTGGATATTTTACCTGATTTTGTGTACTTTTATTTTGATATGGCATTGTTTGATGCAACAAGCTTTCTAACTAAATGGATAGTGTTGGGAAAGTTGTTCAGGCAGGAAGCAGCAGTGTTGAAAATGAGGGTGAGGAAAGGTTAGGTGTTTGGTATCTGAATTTATTGTTAAAAGAACTTTTCTGTTTTCAGTACTGGGAAGGAAATGCATCTTTTTCGTACTTTGAACTTTGAGGATACAGCTTCACACTTTTCCTTTCCTCCTCCTTTCCTTTTGCTTTTGGCAAAAGCCGAATGTTCTCACATTTGTATCGTACTGCACTAAGCCATCTCTGCATCAAAAGAAGATAAGAGTACTGGTCCTTCTGAACTGATCAGCACTGGCATAATTAGCATTGATCCTTAAATTAAGATGTAGTATCTACATGGGTGATTTATTTTGTTTTTCATTGTCTACAGATTTACAGCATCATCTCCTACTTAATTCATGGTTGTAAAGTTTTCTTCACAGCCATTAAGTCTAAGTATGTCTTTTAAAGTAAGCACCTTACATTACATTTTCCAGAGTTAGGAAAGCCCTATCTCCCTTAGACCTTTGAGTCCATATCAACATCATAAATTCGATGTGAGGCAAACAGGCATCAAGCAAAGTAAAAATATAGCTGTGAGAACATAAAACACTACCTTTGGTGTGTTTCAAAGCATTTCCATTAGAAAAAATTATCTCTAGACTTAACACTTATTCTTTATGATGTATTAATATTATTATGAAAATAGCTTTATGGGATATTTAAGTAGCATTGAGAAAAATTATCTGAAAAAAGGCTTCCTGCCTGAGCCCACATCCAGAATCGTTGCCAGAGCTAAGATGAAAATTCAGATGTTTCTGGCTAACAGAGCACATTGGTTCCGTAAAGGAATTAATTTAGTTTGCTTTCCTTTTATCTTCACAAATAGATACTTCTGCCAAAAATATTCCCCGTTATTCAAGTTTAGTATAAACAAGACATCAGCTGATTACACATAACGTAAATGCTTTGTTGTTTAAATTTTGGCAGCCTATATGTTCATAAGGTGCCTGATATGCTTATAGCTGTTGGCATCATGTGCACGTTATAGTCGCTGCTCTATCAATGTTGGATCAATAGGGAATTTATGAAAACAAGTTAACGAAAATGAAAGTCTGCCAAGTAAGACACGTACTTCCTGTTTTCTTTGCAGTTTTCAGTATCAAGTTTTATAGTTCTCTGGGAATTCAGAGAACAGGTTTATGGAATTCACTAGGCTTTTAAGTCCATTCATTCTCACTAAGCAGTAATATTTTGTGTGAGTATAAGTAAATACATACCTGAACAACTTGTCTACATGTAACAAATAGAAACATTAGCAGATTGAAAGATAAATGTCTCAAGGATCATGTTTAATAAAATTTGGGCCAACTGTGAGCTTCTGTCATGAATTTTTCCATCAGAACTTCAGAAAACTTAAAACTTTGAAAGATTTGCTTGCACTGGAGGGAAGAGAGAGCTAATTGAAAATTTCTCTTTTGCCTTATCTTTTTTTCATTCCTTCCCATGGTTTTGAAGGAGTCCATTAATATTAGCAATATATGAATGAACAAAAGAATAAATGTGTCTGATGAAGAAGTACAGTAAAAGAAGAAATTCCAGTGTAAAGAAGGGCACTTGACTATGCGTTGTTTATATTGTTACAGGGCAAGGTTACTCTGATGACAGTAACTTTGAGATTTAAACAGATTCTGTTAAACAGTTCATCTCCTAATAGCTAAGCACTCTGTTGAGAGAAGTTGGCTTGAAAATGCAGAGGTGTGAAATACTTTTGACTTGTGTAAACCTCAAATGAAATTATTATTTGAGTTTTGTTAGTGTTTTGTAATTCAGACATGTGACATTGTCCAGCAAAAGAAGATAAAATGCTTAGGTTTTTTTCATCAGAAAAAGCCTCAGAGTACTTTAATGAAGTAATAATTGGTAGAAGTAAATTCTTCAATTAGTTTGGACCTAGCATACATGATGGGTAATTATTCGATTAAATTATTGTGCCTATGCCCCACCCTCTTTGGCAGTATCTTTAGCGTTTTCTCAATCTCCAGCTTCTCAGCACAGAAGCAGCTGGCATTATCGTCATTATTTTATTTTTTTTTAAATTTCCTTAGACAAGTGTGAATCATTACGACATCAAAAGGCAGATTAGTGAGAGATTCATGGAAGCATTTTATATCCTCCATTGTTGAATCACTACTTGTGTGGCAGCTCAGCCAGTCTTTTCTGTGGATAGCAAAGGTCGTATAATAGAGCACCTTTTAGAAGACTAGTGGCCAGCATGTTCTCTCTCCCATACAGAAATGCCATATGCTATTAGGCATCTGTCCTTAAACACCAAAATTGGCAGAATTTTAATGATACAGTCTGTACTTGTCATAAAAGCAAAGCTGGTAGAGCTATGAGTTCATTAGTCCGGAAAGAAATCTGTTGACAGGCAAGTGTTGGTGGATGGTGAGGCTGGCCTGGTAATGGGAGAGAGATGAAATCATCATAAGAGTCCATCCCCGTTACATGCTCTATAACTAAAGATTTTCTGTTAATATACAAGCATTCTATGTCAGTTTGAGCAATGTGTCTTACTATATTTTATCAATTTTCAGCAGAATATTATATGTTCTGAACCTTTCTTTTTTTTCCTTAAAATATAGGAATATTCTGAGGACAGCAATTCTGAACCAAATGTGGATCTGGAAAATCAATACTACAATTCCAAAGCTTTGAAGGAAGATGATCCCAAGGCGGCATTAAGCAGTTTTCAGAAGGTTTTCTGTCTTTATATTCTATCTCTTATTTGCATATTCATTCGTATTTTAAAATATTTGCTTACAATTTGAGTTATTTTCTGGAATTTTAAGAGTAATGTTTATATTTTTAACTTACCAATGTGCTAAGTGTATCAATGGACAATTTAGACTCCTGGCTGCTTTCAGGATCATTCTTAGGGAGAACGTGGAATAGCCCTATTGTATCGCATAACTGAGTTTTTAATCTTTAGGATTTACTAAGTTAATTAAACAGTCCTAAGTGTATTTTCAACTATAGAAGCCAGATCCATTCATTTTTTTAAAATGAAATGGCGTTTTCCCAAGTGTCTTATGTAATGTATTATATTTCGTTTGCTATCTGATTCCAAAGCTTTAAATGTGTACATACTAAGTGACACAGAGTTTCTTTCCTTCATGACAGTTTTAAATTTTTGATATTTGCACACTGCCACCAGAAAGCAATATGTTAGATGTAACTTTTTAAAGAAAAAATAGATTTTTCCATCTCTTGACTTACAGTATATAACAGTATTATATATCTGACTTTAAAAAAAAAAAAAAAAATTTTTACTTACAAAACATTCCCTTAACTATGTTACGTTAAAGCCTGGAAGCCTTTCTTATATGTGAAGAAACTATAGTTATTCAGAAGTGTAAACTTTTGACTAATTTAGTCAAGGGGTGGGTTGAGTCAGTTTTGCAGAGGGTGTTACAACTTCTTGCATATATGTCTTTGTGGAGTGTTATTAAAGTTTAGTGCTTGGTGTTAGACAACAGCAACAAAATCTATAAATAACAATTCACCCTCCTTACATCATGTTGTGAAAACTAGTGAGATACATACTCCTCACTTTCTCAATAATACCAGGGAAGAGTAAAATTGAAGAACAGGGCAGAGTGAAACATTACTTTGTAAGGAAAAAAGTGGGGTGAAAAGGCATGTATGGGATATGTACATTTTAAACAAGATGCAAATCAATTTAAGTTTGAATATAGCCTTGATAAATATTGTTTAAAAAATTCTTCTATTTCAGGTTTTGGAGCTCGAGGGTGAAAAAGGAGAATGGGGATTCAAAGCTCTGAAACAGATGATTAAAATAAACTTTAAATTGGTAGGAATTACAGCTATCACTTCAGACTAAACGCCATAAAAATGTATTTGATCCAGAGGTCTTAAGTTGTTATTCTGCTTTATGGCTATGACAACTAAATCTGCCAGAACTTGTCTTCTGTGGCCTTTAATGGCTACTACAGACATGGCAGGGAAATTATGTGGTGGTTGCAAGTCAAAGGCAAAATGGATGCAAAATAGCTGCTGGGGTCAGCTGATAATCTGAAAGTCTGAGGCTCAGTCCTTGCTATACTGAGGTATCATACCATTGAAACCAGTAATGTTTCTATATGTGTGTACTTCACCAGAACAAATCAGTGAAAAACGTATATGCTATATATGCAACCATTCCAAGTAGTTGTATAGCCAACTCTATTTTCTTTGTTGAGATAAATATTTTACATGTCTATTACATGCATTCTTGCTGAAGTTATTCTGCTGCTTATGAATAAAGTGGTGATGTACAAGTTCCTAATAACAACCACTACTGCATAGTCTTTCTGTTATGCTTTCTTCTCTTTATGTGTATTTGCAAGCTATAACTCAGTTTTTAATCATTAAAACAAAACTTAGAACGTAATTTTGTTTTTCTTTTAGACTAACTTTCCTGAAATGATGAACAGATATAAACAGCTATTGACCTACATACGGAGTGCAGTTACAAGAAATTACTCTGAAAAATCCATCAATTCTATTCTTGATTATATCTCTACTTCCAAGCAGGTTAGATCATCAGTTCTTTCATCTTCATGGTTTTCCTTTCTGCATTTTTAACTATGGAATTTTTTGTGTATGGTAGTCTGTTGGTTTGAGGTTTTTTTGATCTTAATAGAAAGCATTTGCAGTATTAGTTTGTTGTCATATGTTAAAATATATTTCCCACATTTGATGGATTCTGTCAGCACAAATAACTTTTCATAAATTTGTCTTAACAGATCTGTGGCTATACATCAAGTTATCCCCAAAAGAGCAATGGCCACAAACAATACTAATGCATTCTCGGTAGAACCTTTGTTAAAGGTCACACTCAGCACTTTGATTGCCATTTTGGATGTTGTATTTTCAGGTTTTATGCAAAGAAATGGTTTGGTGTGCTCAAGAGCTTTCTTTCACGCAGCATTGGTAGTAGAGAAAGGAGATAGCATCTTTTCCTTTGACCATTTCTCTCTCTTTGTAAATTGTATTTTCTTTTTGATATGTAAAGTATTTTTGTTTTTCTCCTTTTCAGTAGGAGCAATGTTGCCTGTTAGTGTTTGTCTTTTGTGACGCAACATAAGAATTTTATTACTTGGTTATATAAGATGGGCTCGTATAAGGTGGCTTTCATTTTTCACTAGCATGATAGATGGTTGCAAATCTTAAAATTTGAATACTTTTTAACTATATCTATTTCATATAAGAAAAGCAAGTGTACTTAGTTTTGTTACTTTAGAAGCTCTTTACAATTTCAAAGCAGACATTCAATAGGATACAGATACCTTTCTTATTTTGAAGTTCAAGCATGCACTTTTAGTTTGTTCAGATTGACTTTATTAACAGGTGCAAATTTGCTGTTTACAATTATAGAATTCTGATTTTTTATGTCAGATGGATTTGCTTCAGGAATTCTATGAAACAACACTTGAAGCTCTGAAAGATGCTAAGAATGATAGATTGTGGTTTAAGACAAACACAAAGGTAAAATATATAACTTACTGTTTTTTGCTTTTGTTTGTGACACCTTCAGTTAACTCTTATCAATTATAATTGCAAAATCCTAATAGACCTTAGTACTTCAACTTTTTTTTCATTACAGCTTGGCAAATTATATTTAGAACGAGAAGAATATGGCAAGTTACAAAAGATTTTGCGTCAGCTACATCAGTCATGCCAGGTACCTTTATATACTAAATCGCTGTGGCTTAGTAAACAACATTGATTTTTTTTTTTTAAATTTTTTTGTTGTTTTGTTTACATCTGTTGCTGGCCTTTGAGACATGCTGCTGAGTTTTAGTACAGAGGGAAAAAATACTGTGCCTGCTTTAATTTGTTAGCCATTTGATAATGTGAACAAAAAAGGATGAGTGTTTTACTTCTTGCTTAAGGATGATTTTTAAAAAAATTATTCACAACTGCTGATTAAGTTTCCTTTTAGTCAGGTGCAAGGATGAGAAGCACATATGAATAATCTGTAATGCATAGATTTTTATTTTAAAATACAGTGAGGATTCCAAGTGAGCTTTACTCAAAACTGAAAGTACAGTTCTTACTTTCCCATTTGGAAGGAAGAAAAAAAAAAAAAAGAAATTAGCCATGCAGCCTGCTGTGCTTGTCTGTGTCCCCTCTTCTTCCTCCAAAATGGAAAATGCATTACAAATATCTGGGAAATGGTTCTGTTATAGGCAGCAGAAGAGTCATATGTATTTTATATATATGTGTGTGTGTGTGTGAGTCATTGCATTTATATACCGAGACTGTGGTTTAAGGAAAGTGGAAAAGAATAAGGGGCATTAACTGTGGAAAACAGTTAATTAAACAAAAATACTGACTTTTTTAATAAAGGGCTTCAAAACTTGGCCTGTGATAAGTTCTTTGAGTATTATGTTTTGTGTTAATAGTTATATAAAAATTTTAGTGTGTTAGGAATATCCTTATTTCTGATAGGAAATTACTGAGAGTATTTGGTAATCAGGTTTTTCCTAGTATAAAACTGAAATCACTGTTCTCTTAAAATTTCACAGTATTTATTACTTAATCTATCCTAGACTGATGATGGGGAAGATGATCTAAAAAAAGGTACTCAACTACTGGAAATCTATGCTTTGGAAATTCAAATGTATACAGCACAGAAAAATAACAAAAAACTTAAAGCACTATATGAACAGTCATTGCACATCAAGTCAGCCATTCCTCATCCACTGATCATGGGAGTTATCAGAGGCAAGTTAATCTTGAATTTTTCATTTCACTTCTGTTGCATAGATTAGTTTTATGAAAATCTGCTAATGAATGTTTTTTCCAGTTCCAATTACAAAGACAGAGGATGCTGTAGATTCAGAGGCACGCAAACCATATGTGAATAAAAGACTACAAATACAGTGGCTACAGTCTTACCATTTAATGTTTGCCTCCTGTAAGACTTCAGCTCTGCTGCTCTGGTGCCTAAGTACCACTGGTCAGAAGGGCAGGACAGTTGGCTACATATACTGTAGGAAAGAAGCAGTAGAAGACTGCTGTTTGACACCATGGCAGGCAACAAAGGATAAATGCAAAGGCATTTGCAAAGGATAAAAACCAAGGCTTGGCAGGACTGCTAGTGGAAGGGACTGCTATTTCTGCAATCCCCTTTTGTAAATCTGTGCTTGATGTCTCACCTCACTAAAATTCATCAGGAACTGAAGGGCTTTAAGATATGTTTGAAAATATTATTTATTATCCATAATGAGGAATTATAGTGGAAACATGCTGTGTGTCTTGGAAAAAAATGTTGTCCAGAATACTGTTGTGCCTTCCCTCTCCCCCTGGTGTAGGCACTTCCAGAATCAGGCAGCAGTGGCTACTTCAGAAATAAAAGGAGATACAGAGTATTTCTCAATTTTTCTGTGTGGTTTTGCTCAACAGATAGGGAAAATTCCATAAATATAGGAAGTCCATTGCCTTTGGAATGGAGATAAATTCCTTTTCAGTTTTTAGAGTATTTTAACATAAAGTTAAAATAATTATTGGCTGTGAGAATTAGTGTTCTTTTAGATTTATGGTGTGGGTTGGGTTTTGTTTTTTCTTCTTTGGAATAGGTTTATTCAAATGGCAATGCTGTATGTGAAGGCCCTCATGCCTTTTTTTTTCCCTAGTGATTTCAGAGAATGAAAAGACTCCTGAAAATATTTCAGTAATCTATTTAGAAATAGCATGGAACTTCTGAGTACAATTATTGTAGTCAGCAACAAGCACGCAGTGTTCCTTTTCTCTTCATCTGTGTTTTCTTTTCAGAATGTGGAGGCAAAATGCACTTAAGAGAAGGAGAGTTTGAAAAGGCACATACTGATTTTTTTGAAGCATTCAAGAATTATGATGAATCAGGGAGCCCCAGAAGAACCACTTGCTTAAAATACTTGGTCTTAGCAAACATGCTCATGAAATCTGGAATAAATCCATTTGACTCTCAGGAGGTATTCTTTTTCTTTTTCCTCCCCCCCCCCCCCCCCTTTCTGAATTGATAGGGAAATTACCCAAAAGATGAAAATGGAAAAAAAAATATTTAAAATCTAAACATGCATATTGTGCTTTCTGTTCTGTGTAGGCTAAACCATACAAAAATGATCCAGAGATTCTTGCAATGACGAATTTAGTAAGGTAAGAATTTTTCTGGAGAACAAAAAATAAAAAGATGTAGTGTCCAATCCAGAAATGGAGTATTTTTGGAGATGGCTGTTCTCTGCACAGCTAGCACAGTTATTTCATAAATATTTGTAGACTGTTTGTTTTTCTTAAGAAACTTGTATTTACTGTGACATACCAAAGTATCTATACTATACCAGGTAGGCGTATAGAAACATGCTGTTATCTTCTATGTTGAATTTCTTATGCAGTGGCAAAAACTTCATTTCTTCCCTTAAATAAAGTTGTCCCACCTTGTACTGGGGTGGGTTTGAGTTTGGCTGATTATATATGAGAAACTGAGATGAATGACATCTCATACCAAAGGCAGTAGAATTGGATGCATGGATATGTCATGATTACTAAAGGAGTTGCATAATTTAGGAATACGAAACTGAACTCCCAAGTGATCTCCCCTATCCTTCAAACATGTGAAAATCGAAAGAAGGTTTCATTACCTCTTACAGGCAAGTGTGATCCGAGAACTTCTAGTATATTAAGATCATTAGGCAAGATGAATTGAACTGAGGCAGTGTTTGTATACTGTGCTTTGAAGCTAACCTATTCCATCCACTCTGTCCTGCCTTTGGTTTATCAAGAGAGAAGAAAAAAAAAAAGCTTAGGAAAACTTTTCCCACCTTTTCATGATGTAAGAAATAATGCCTGCTCACATTTTGATATACACAGTTGATCTCATGTTGGAACAAACTTGCTCCAATACTGCTATAGTGCTGTATGATTGTATGCATACAAATTGTTTCTGAAAGCGAGGATGTTCGTCCATTATTGACATAATGATGAATAAATGGTTTGGCAGTTTATTAAGGGACTATTTTCAATAATTCGACTTTAGACATGTCTTTTCTACTTCATTGTAATAGTTTCATGTGAATTAGAGGCAGAAGGAATTCCAGATGGCCTTACCCAATCTGATTTTATTCATATTCCTAATTTATATCTTTTATCTTGACATTTGAGTATAACTGCTTCTTTAAAATTAATAATGCAATTAAAGCAGTGTAGATAAGAAATATGCAGAAGATAAAACCAATTCCCAAGATTACAATTGTGTTTTTAATTCTTCCTATACTCTACATTGGGAACTTGAATGTTTTACATATCATACACAGAGACTTCTGGAATAAACAATAAAATATACTTAACTGAAATTCCTTTTAATTATGAAGTAAAATTTAATGGTTTCATGTGATACAGTCTGTTCCACTTCTGTAACTCCATTTATAAAATCCTCAAGTTCCTCCTTAAATCTAACAGGTCTTTTTCTTGCCCATTTTATAGTAAAGGATGACTTTTTTTTTTTTTTGGACCAGTTTAAAAACAATTTGAAAATGTTCAGAGACTATGAAGGAAAAATAGATGTTGTTTTTTCAAATGTTTGATATTAGTATTAAAGAGAAGTTGAAAGCATGTATTGAACAGTCTTTCAGGTTAAATATTGATAAGCCTGTAGCTTAATATAACTAAATTACTGTGTACGTTTGATTACTTAGTAGATAGTCACTATTACAACTGACAGTTCCTGTAAGAAATTGATAATTTGAATTATAAAACCGTTATATTTCAATAACAAGTTCTCGTTTCAGTGGTTACAGCTCTTACCTTTAAAGGATGCTGTGGTGCCACTACTGAATAATTGGTGTGTAAACCCACCTTTTTGTAATCCTTTCTCAGATAACAAGATTGAATAGTTAAACATTATATATACTAAAAATAAGCTCTAAGTAAAAATCTAAAAAGTATGTTATGCCAGAATTACCTATGGTTAATCCTGGAAGTCAGGATTTCTTCCATCTTCCAGTATTTTTAGAATTCAGCTTAAGACAGACATTCTAGAAATGATGACAGCCCTCTAGGCTCTTTTTAGCTCTTATTTGTTCCATAAAGTATGGCTTCATGAAACCAAAATTCAGGTAATGACACTTTTAAAAATTAATTATTTTTAGCATCTAGGCTTTTTTAAAGAATAACTTCTTGAAGTATAAAAGTTTTGAAATTAGAGCGCACATGTGGAATAACTGAATGTTCATACTAAACTTTTGTAAATGCTACTAAAATTGAAATAGAAAAGAGATCATTTGTGTTGCATTTCATCTTGAAATGGCTTTTCCTTATACAGGTTCTGAATATAATTATTTGCCACCAACACTTAATACAGATTTTTTTCGAAGATGTAGAATACAGTCTTATGAGTTTGTTTAACTTTTAAAAATAATAATTCAGTCTCTTGGTTTTTTTCTGAAGTGCCTATCAGAATAACGACATCACTGAATTTGAGAAGATTCTGAAAACAAATCACAGCAACATCATGGACGATCCCTTCATAAGGGAACACATTGAAGGTATTTCTGCAGCCTATTTTAATATCATCCTCATCCTCCCCGCCCCCCCCCCGCCGCTTGGTAAGCTGCTTCCCCCCCACCCTCCCCAGTTTATTTTTCTTCTTGGCAGAATGAGAGTTCTTTGTAATTACTTGTGGACGATTCCTTTAGTGTTTCCAAGTTCTTTAGAAGTTGGTCAAGGCCAACATGCATCCAGGCATGTATAATGACCGAAGAATTGCAGGAGTGATGGAGAAAGTTCTAGCAAGAGTAAATATTCTAAGATAATATCTATGGTGGTGTTAGGCACTGAATATTTTGAGTGGGGGTTTTTTCCCGATTCGAATGATTAAATGAGGGCAACTCTTACTTGTAAAGGTTGTTTGTGTCAGCCTCAACGGTTAGATGTTTGCTAGTTTATAAGGTAATCTTCTGCTTTAGATTAAAGACAAAATATGTAGACGATGTAACAAAGGTTGCATTAATAAATGTGTAGTAATAAAATATGTAACAAGATACATAATTCTAATGGATATGTTGAAAACAATGTTTGGATTTATAGTACCTATACTTAATGAAACAGGAGCACACTAACACATGCCCTTCTGTTCCATTAACATGACAAAGTTACTTCTTGCATTTGCCATGTATCTGAGAATTTAAAAGTCTCTTCACTTGAATGTCACAAGCAGTTTTTCAGATAACTACTGTTTTCATCAAGAGTAGGGCTTACTGTGGCATTACAAGATCATTTAGCTGGATAGTTACATGAAAGAAAAGAGTTAAATCCAGAGACCTGGTTTTCTTACACTTCTTGTTTGTAAAAGAGAACATGGCAAACAGCAGGAGAAACTAAATATAACCCCTCTACTGCCGTTACATGTCAACTACTGGTAAGCTTCAAAGTCTTGTAGGGAGATTCTGTAAGATTAGAGATGGATGCTTAAGGAAGTAAATATGACAGAACTGGAAAGTAGCAGAAGAAGGACAATTGAATGAAAGGATTGAAGAGAATTTGATTTTTACTTGTTATATGATAATAGTCTGCGTGTGATATCCAGGGGTAGAAAAGACATTCTCATCTTTTTCACTCTGTAGTGATACAGAATGTGTGTTTGTGGTTATAATGTTCACATACCTTGCCTCATTGTTTTAATCTCCTTAGTTTTATTGAGATACATAATCTGGTCTTCAGTATTATTTTTCATTATATAAACAGTCCTTGTGTAATTAGTCAGGTAAAAATGGATCTAGCTCTTTTTCTGTTAATTTACAATTGTAATTTATGCTTTCATTTTTTCCAAATTTTCTTTAGTAATGTAAAAATTTCTAAAACAACGGCTGCACTATCTTATCTAAGAAATATCAGCCACTTCATGCAGACTCTATTTTATACTTCTTCAGTTCCTCATAATAATTATACCATTAGGCCCTGATCTTTTAACTTAAAATGTGAATATCCCCTGTGAAGTTCAGTGCACACAGACTTAAGTTTCAGAGCCGTAAGAATACCTCTTTTCACTTCTGTACAAGGCAAGCATTCTAGTTATAAATTAGAGGGGCAGACATACCGTGCAATAATCTATATGATTTATCCAGTTAGTTTGAATAATTTAAATTTTTAGTAGAGAATACTTTGCTCCATCTTTAAACAGTTTTCAACTCTATCTGTCCATCTTCAGAGTTACATATTGCTTGGATCCCTGGAAAAAATAGGGTCCCTTTATTTTGCTGTGCTTCCCTACCTCACTGAATTACTACCTTAAAAGATCATGGTATTTAGCATGTCTTTCTATATGGAGCTGTATTGCATCTTTATTTCAGTACTGTTGTTTTTACAGTATTTATTTTTTCTTCTCTTACAGAGCTTTTGCGAAACATCAGAACACAAGTGCTTATAAAATTAATTAAGCCTTACACAAGAATACATATTCCTTTTATTTCTAAGGTATTGTCAGTGGAGCCTTGCATTTGCTTAAGTAAATGATTAATTGTGAATAAAAGCTCTTAAATAAATACCGTGCTTCCAGAAATAGAACATCTAAAATATAATCTAAACCATAAAGTAGTACTGATGCACTGCTGGCAGCTTTGCAGTGCGAAAATGTAAATTTCAAGTGCCGTCCCAATGCTTTTTATAACATGTACTATGATATACTTCTAAAATATTCAATTACCATATTCTACTTGGTGTAGAAAAGCACTTTTCTGAAGAGAAATCTAAAAAGTGAAATTTGTATAATTCAAAACGTAATTATGAACATAAATTTTATGAACACAAAAATCCAAATTTCAATTGCTTTTGTTCAAAAGATAGCTTCTAATGTCTGTGTTGTATGAGTTACAGAACTATGGTAATATAACAAACCAACTATTATACTAGAATCGCTGATTTCATTCCCTAATCTGGAAAGAACAAAATCAAACCCCAGTCACAATAGATTACTGTTTCCCTCTCCTGTAAGCCTGTGATTTTTCTTGCAAAAATTCACAGCATTCCAAAATACATGATGGAAGTATTAGATGCCTGTTTTTTATGTTTAAGTTCTCTTTGGAATGCTGTGTGATTTTTTTTTTTTTTTTTTTTTTAAGTTAGCATTAACATTTGCAGAACTTGCTTGAGCCAGAAGATGCAATTAGCCCTCTAAATGGTTTTGAGTGCAGACCCATTCTTTTCTGATAATTATTGTCTGTCTTTATTTCCTGGGGTTTTTTGTGTTTGGGTTGGTTTTTTTTTTCCCAGTAAGTCAGAAAAGGAGCTTATTTCTGGAGCTTCCAAAAACTGCTTTAGCCTCCTCAGCCTTTTCTGAGAGGTTACTGATGTCTTCATCATTGGCCATATATACTTTGGGTGGAGTTATTTTGCTTGATAGATCATTATTGAATTGACACTTTTGAACAGTAAGAAACAGAAATGAAATGAAATTCTGTATATGAAAATAAATATTGGAAGGATTTAATGTTGCAAAACAAAGTCAGCAGTATAATGAATTTTCTTTTTCTTTTAGGAGTTAAACATAGATGTAGCTGATGTGGAAAGCTTGCTTGTGCAGTGCATATTGGATAAGTATGTACTTTATTCTTGATTACTGATCTTTGATTACTTTAAAGTAAAGTATACAAGAAGCAACAAACCAATATTTTTCTGCATTGTGACAATACTGGACATTGTGACAATACTTTCTAGAATTGAAAGGTAATGATGCTGACTCTGGATTTGCTTGGCTTACGAGCAGGAAAGTATATTTGTAAGATGTGAGCCAAGAAAATTTACAGAGAGACCAAGTGGTATGTTTGTACTTTAATTTTTAATTATGTAATAACTTAAATTATTATAAAATTATGAAATGTGATATTCTTAGTAATTGCTGCTTATACCCATGTATATTTTTGAGTACGTTTTCAAGTCAACAAATTAGTAGTCTGCTCTCCTTGACTGGAAAAACTTAACTACAATTTGTAAAATCTTTTTTTGGAGGGTAACTTGTTATATCTACTAGGAAAATATAATCCATACATGGGTTTATATTTTAATTTCTTTTTACATAAATCTTCATTTTTCACGATTCCCTGACTTTCAAGAACTGTTTACCTCATATTGCTTCAGACTTTATATGTGGGTCATAGCTAGGCAGATAAAATATGCATTGCGCAATGAATTAGTTCATTTGATTTCCAATCATGATGACAACTAAATAGGCAATACCACCCAGGACAGTGTCTTACAAGAAGTCCTGTATTCTGAAATGGACTTTGTGTCTCTCTTGTATAAGACAAACTCTGATTTATTTTTAGCTCCTATTTCCATGTACATTAGTGATTTATAGTTATTTATTTATTTACTTCTAGCACTATACATGGCCGAATTGATCAAGTCAACCAGCTCCTAGAACTGGATCATCAGAAGAGAGGTGGTGCACGGTATACTGCGTTAGATAAATGGACCAACCAACTAAATTCTCTCAACCAGGCTGTAGTCAGCAAGCTGGCCTAACAGAAAACAAGCTTTTACAAAAGTACTTAAGGCAACAGTGCAGTGATGTAAACCTTAAAAGAACTGGGAATGGCAAAACTACTGTCGGTTGGTGTGCCCTGAAATTATTGGAGTTATGGCAGAAGTGCTTTTTTGATCAGCTGGTTTGTGTTTTGCTGCTGCATTTATCCCAAGAAAAAAACAGCTTTAATCTCCAGAAGAAAACCAAAATGCCACGGGATTTATGCTGTATTGACATCTTGCCCTAAACATACAACATCCTAGTAATTGTCAAAGGGCAATTAATGACCAGAGAGAAGATTTTTGTCATGATTTTAAATACACTGACACGTTACTGTTGGTTAAAATTAAACATGTTTTACCTGCAGAAATTCTCTCACAGAAATAACCTGCAATAACTTGAAATGCATACCCTTTTGAACACTTCTTTTTCTCATGTATAAATTGAAATGTTTGCTGCATTTTGCAAATTGTCAATTCTCCAAAAATGTGTCCGTATATTTCTGTACCTGCAGTGTAGTAAAGGTTTAGAAGAAACCCCGTAATTATAGTGGCATACTGTCACTTAGGTTTCAAGCAGCAAAATAAACAGTGCGGTTCAGAAATTGTACAGTTTGTTTCTTGATGTGCTTTCATTATACTTGATTTTTACTTCTGTTATTTTTAAAAGAAAATAGGTTTTACTTCATCCTCACCTCATTTATGAAGGACAATATGGAGATTTTAAATCTAAACCTTGGTATGTGTGCTGTTGATTTTTCTTTTTTATTTTTTCCCTTGAAATAGTTAAATACTAAACAGTTGAGAAGCTGACATTTACCATTCTTGCTAACTGACTTTTATCTTGCAAGATACCAGACTCTTACCAGTCCTGTCTAGTTAATGTTGGTGGGTAGTTGGCATTTCTCAGGAATATGCTCGCTTTTTACTTTGGTACTTCAAGAATACAGGTTTGCCAAGCAGTACCCTGGGAGCAGAAATGCAGACCCTGAGTATTAGCTCTCTTTGTATAATCTGTGGTCTTTTTGACCGAATTCAGTGTATATAAAAAGACACTGTGTATAGAGTGAGGACCAAGTACAGTGACCTCAGTAATAATGGAATCTGTTCCGTCTCAACTGTTCGCTTGTTTGTAGTCCCTTCAGAGCTGCTATTCAAGTCCTGAAGTCCTACCATGTAGTAGGCACACACCTTTCATGTCTTAAGATTTTGGGATCATCAAGTCCATTTAAAATATAGAGCTGTAGTGTTGACCACAGCAACTTTTCTTCCTGTAGCAGCGTGTCAGGAGCTGACAGAAAAATTCTCTTGCAGGTCTGAGAAATGTAGAAGCAATTTTGTAGGGCCACTTCTTCCATAACTGCTCGTACTCCATTTTAAAGCTGACGGTATGGTGTTATGGTGTACAAAGCAGTGCCACACACAGTCATTGTTATAGTAGAAGGAAAAATATGTATGTAGAGCAATTAACACCACCCCCAAAATAAGGAAAAAGCCTAATAAATGACACATGTCCATCACATACGTGCAAGACAGCGTGGTAAACTCAATGTTCTAGGGCAGGATTTAAATTGGTAGCAGTGTATAATTAAATATGATAAAAATAACTTTCATCTGAAGCATAGTTATGTCCCTTAGAAAATTATTTTGCTCTGCAGTTGTCAAAGCAAGTGATTTTTTTTTTCCCTAGTGTTTACACAGTAAAACTCAGTATGTTGCATGAGTAGCATAATGCTGAATCTTGGGTGAGCATTTCTTCTTCACTGATGTGTATTTTTACCAATAGGTGTTTCTAATTTATCCACTTATTTAAAATAATATTAAAATATGAATATAAATTTAACTCAGTTTTTAAGCAAAGGCAAATATTTTTCCTTCATAATATCTGTAGATAATATTTACTAAAGCACATTGTTTGTACTTTGTTTTTTTTCCACAGTGCTGTGATGTATAACATAGTGTTTACTTTGAAAATTCCACTAAGATTTGGTGATGTGAAATTGAACTGAATACTGCACAGTAATTGGGCCCCTTATCTACAGATTCAGAGACTTTAATTTGGATAGCCAATCTTGCAAGGTTCTTCTTCCCATAGGGACAGGGGACTGTGTCAGCTATTTCAAGGTTCTTCCCATGGGGACAGGGGACAGTGACAGCTATTTCAGCATATTTCCTTTCTCTGCCATTTACCTGCCACCTTTGCTGTGGGAAGGAACAACTACTCTCCTCAAAAGGAGGGGGGGCAGGGAAAGAACTGTGTGCAAACTTAGTATTGCTTAAAAAAAAAAAAAGTAATCTTTACTTTGTTGTAACTGATGTAACCTTTCCTGTCCCAGCTGTGTCTGTTGGGGAGGGACATTTGGATTTTTCAAGAAGGAAATGGGAATACTGCAGTAAAGCTTGTCCTAGCCACCTAGTTCCCTTGTTTTATCTTTTCGTTGTGAAGGACTAAATGTAGTAGGACTAGTTCAACTAGTGAAGGACTGTGAGTTTGAATAGTGAGGGCTAGCAATGTGTTTTTAGACCAAAAGTGACAGTCTACCTCTAATAAATTGTTGTGTATTTTGGCATACTTTAGTTCTTACTCATGCGTACAGTGCCTTAGCATCTGTGCTCTAGGCACATAACAAAGATTTATATAATCCCTGAGGGATTCTACCCCTTTTCTCAGTTCTCATCATTCTTCTTAACCTGGAATATGAGAATTTTCTGTGGGGAAATATGGAGGAGCTGTGTTGTCATACAACTGCAGCAGAAATTGCAAATAGTTGCTGTAACCTTCTTAGTCCCTGGTAGATCTGGGTCTGATGTCATTTCTACCTCCTCAGGAAAAGTGAACAAGCAGTTGATGGAAGAGAGTCAATGTGAATTTTTTTCCCAATAACATTATTGCACCACAGGTTGTTCAAGACATGCTGGGCAGCCTCACTGCATTCTCCAGTCTCAGTTCCAATCATTACATTGCTGCAATTGTCATTAATTGTCAGAGCCACGCTTTTCACAACTTTTGGATGTTTCTATAGACCTTTTGTTGTTGGTACAAGACAAACTGGCACCTTAGCTAGTACCCATAACACTGTTTGCAAAAGAACATTTTAATGGCTGTTGTAATCTTATGTAAGATTACAATAGTGATTAAACCGTGTATATATAAACACCCCTCTTTTAAGTTGCTGGCAGCTTATGCATTAGAACTGAACCTGATGCAAGTGAAATCTGGGAGGATGTGGGTGCTATGTCTGCATGCATTTTAGATTTTTTTATTATTATGTTTGATAAATAATAATAATACTACCTTGGAGGAATGCATTCTTTTCTCATCTCAAAGTCTAATGGATTGGATCTGAAACCATGATGTAGCGAGGATTTCATTTTCCTTTCATTTTAAATAGGCTTAGAAATATATTGAACAACAACAAAAAAAGAAAACCACAAAAGGCAACACAGCTGAAATACCCCTGGCAGAATAACATAATAAAGGTATTTGAATTGTAGTCTGTTAATAAACACTGTGATTTTTGTAATTACTCAGAACTTGTCAGCTGTAAAACATTATGTCTGTATTTGAAGATTGTATTTTCACATTTACTTTTTTTTTTTTTGGAGGAGTGGTGAGTTAATTTACTTGAGCAGAACTGTGTGTATGGGTTAAGAGTAAAATGACATCAGTCTGGACAGTACCCCTAGCTTTCTCGAAAATACAACAGTTATTTGAACTAAATTTATACATATAGATGTTAATACAGACTTTAAAAATAAAAGTTTAGCTGTTACTTTATTATTTTCAAAGTGCTAAAAATATGTTTTAGAACCAGATTAGAGAACTAGATAAAATACTACATTACAGCTAGTCATAGTTAAATGTTAATTAAGATATTGACAGAAAGGATTATTGCCACCTTAAATACTTCCAAATCTGTGGAAAGGTAGATTGCAAACTGCATCTGCATTATAATAATTGCATATTTAGCACTAAATTTTAGATGTAATAACTGTAAGCATTACAGCAAGAGTCAAGGCTAATCCCTTCCTGGCCGTATTACAAAGAGTTGCAAGGCAGGATCTGTCCTGGTTGGCTCTACTGTCTCTTTGCAGCTGCTCTCAGTGGGAGTGCTGGGCTTGCTCTGGCTCCTGCCAGGTCGTAATCACATGTTGCTATCAGAATCGTGATTCTCAGGTGCATGGATGAGGTCCCAGCTCACCTTCCCACTTTGGTTGCAGTATGTTCCCTGTTGCATTTGCCCTTAGGTGCCTCTGCAGGATGCTACATGTCGCATCTCCCCACATCAGATACAAATGTTTATTTGCTAAGGTATACTTTGCTTTCTGTACTTGTCTTTTTCTATAATTACGCTGAAGATTTTAGTCCCAGGCCAGTAAAACTGTCATTCCGCTTGCTCACTGTGGCAGCCTCCAAACCCACTGGTGCTGTTGCGGTCCACATCCAGGCGGTGCTGCCTTGGAGCTCCGTCTCAGCCTGCTTAGACCTCGAGTGGAGGGGGGTGTTACTGAGCAACCCTTATTTCATGCTTCCATGCCAGTGCGATTAAGTTTTATATGTATGTTCAGCTTATTCAAAATAAGAAGCTGTCTTGATTTCAGTGAGATGTGCTTAATCACATCTTTACATGTTTTGTAGGAATTTTTACCCACTAGAAGTAAATCGAGCCTATGTAAGTAGAGAGCGTGAGTAGCCACACATAGCTGTTAGATTTGCTTGTAATCCTGTGATGTTAATTCTGAGGACAGTCAGTACCAAGTGCCTTTCCATACTGCTGAGATATTTTGGTTTAGACTCCACTTTTATTTTTGTGTTGACCTAGATTTTTTTCTTCATTTGGTCGGTGTCCTCCATTGTATTCAGGAAGGCTATCTCCACTATCCAGCAGATGCAGCAATAAACCCAACAACTTATTAGCAAAATCGCAGTCAGCACCTGCTAGGTTCAAATATCATTTTTGCTGCCAAACGAATAATTTATTTACTCCATGTTGCAATAAAAAAGTAACAATAATTGTTTACAAACTTCCAAATTTGAGAACTGGACCCTTCAAAATGAGCTACTGCAATTATCAGTGAGTTTAAATTGAACAGGGTTTTTTTTTTTAAAAAAAAAAAAAGGCTTCCTTAAGGACTATAACACTGAGTTATCTTCCTTAAGGACTATAACACTGAGTTATCTTACAAAACACTCAATCAAGATGATGATGATGTAACCAGATACCCTGGCATAGTTGTGATAGCTGTGGATAGAGGATCTAATGTAACTGGTTCAGAGTGCTTTGGTATGTTTTTGGTGATAATACAGAGTTAAATTTTATGGGAGATTTGAGTTCTTTTCACCCAAGTGGCCGCTCAGCTCATCCAGCATGACTTTCTGTATTATGTATATTGTATAGATTTATGTAGATCTGATGTCTGTTTAATCACTGCCCAATTTAGATCTTAGAATTTCTTGTTATTGTTTTAAGTATGCATAACAGCCCTTTCAAGTGTGACCTTTCTGTTGGTATGTATCTTGGGAACAAAAGAAGGATTTCATAATGAACAGCCTTGCCATAATGAGTCATTATTTTTTAAAAATACAGCAGCTATCTTAAGCAAATGTCATAATATATATTCCATGGTCAGCACCAATTTGGACAAATTAAGCTGCATTCCACACTAAAATGCTGGTGTGCTAATACAAGACAACAATTGTTCTAGTTGTTTCAGTGGGATTTTTTCACTGTTTTCTGTCCAGTCAGGCAAGTTCTCCCACATTGCTTGGGAGATGAAAAGTGACTAGGTTTTAAGTAAGTCAACCTAATTTTGCACAAGTAAGCAAAACAAAGTCAACTATTGGGAATAAAATACATTGCACTCAGAGATTTGTTGTTTGATTTACAGAGATCAAGTTTAGGTGGCTTATTTTATGTTTCATAATTATTTGTAGATTTACATCTCATATTTAAGTTCATCAATGATGAAACGCTGTTACATTGCATCAGCTTAAAGCTCTTGATATAACCAGCTTAATCTCCAGTTTTACTTTCGTGACTTCTTGTGTTGAAATAACAAATGTCATTGTGTAAAAGCCCCTGGGAACATAACATCATAACCTCAAATTAATCTGTGTTACTATCTTGAAATGGCTTCCTAGGGTTATGAACACTTCTGTTAGTTCTGCTGACCATTTAATCTTGTCAAGAAAAGTGCCGGGATACAGAAGTGCATATAAAGTCTACAACTACTGCAGCTTCTCCAGTTAAGATGAGGTTTCTGTATCTGCAGCAGCCCTCCTGTCCTCTTCATTTGTAGTAAAATGCTGTCCTCACTGAAGTTAACAGAAATCCTACAGTTAAATTTAATTGGGATTACAACTTCACCCTCTCCCTTTCCCATATGATCCATGGGATCATAGGACCTATGATTTTGTTGGCTGCAACCCCATGGAAACTTATGTCACAAAACAGTTGCAGACAATTAGGCAAAAGTTACACTTAGATGGTGATCCTGCTGATGGAATAGCACAGAAGGCAGTGACAGTCTGCACAAGTTCTCTGTTCATGTCATCTGTTTGCAAGATGAGATCTTACTGTGCAATGTAATAGCCATCTTCATAATACCATATGTTACGTATGAAGTTTTAATGGTGAAGAGCAACTTTTAAGAAAATACAAAGGGACTGTGTGGATCAATCCAAGAAATAAAATTTTATAAAGTAGAACATATTGTTACATAGCATAATTGAACATAAATCTGGAAAGATTAAATAATTATAAAATAAAGGTTAAATCTAGGAAACTCTAGCAAGACAGCTCTCTAGATACATTTTTGGTAGTTTTATCTCTGTCAGATTCAGATACAGGCTCGCTTACTTTTTCCCGTAACTTGGCTGTTTATTCCTCACAAGAACCTCTATCAAGCAGAAACTTGCTTCTTGTATTAATACATTTTATAAATGTATTTTACCTGGAAGTGCTCAGGAGTCTGCTCCAGAATATCCTTTGCATTTTTCTTTTACAAAGGTACTTAGCCCTATTTTTTTTCCCCTTGCTATGATGTAGGAATATTGATAAAACATTATCAACCATGTTGTAAATAAATCATGCTTGATTTCCATTAAACCAAAGGCAACAGACATATTAATGAAATGTAGGACCATTACATACTGAACACGTGTATGGGAGCTTGTGTTGTTATGCAGCACCATCTTGTACACTCATTTCCCATCCTTCACAGATAAAGAGTCTCAGGGGTGAGCAGTCTCATGGACTTTGTGGGCATTACAATAATTAAACATGATTTAGAACCAGGGCTGCAAAATAAGAGAAACATCCCATAGGCTGTACCGAAACCCATGACTGAGTGTCCCTCCTGCACTGGTACCGACCAGGTCACTACGCGCACGGGCTGATGGAGCTCAGCTGCTGGGGCTGGGCTGGGTGCACGATGGGCCAGCGGCAGCACCAGGCCGTGGTAGGGCCAGGCCTACTACAGGCTTCACAGCCCGGCCCTCTGCTCAAGACGCTTGTGTGACATTTTTAGATTTCTGCCTCTAAATAAATCACAGATTTTTTTTTTTTCCTTTCGATGTTCCAGATAATTTCAAGGACACCGTTGACCCGAGAGTCCCCCGACACCACCTCTGAGGAGACCAAGCCCTGCAATGCACCTGCTGCCCTCGAAGCGCCGTGTACGCGACGGCCTCGGACAGAAGGAATAGCACTACCCCGCTCCCCTCCCCCCCCCTTTTTTTTTTGACGATTTCTTTAATATTTAAGACAAGTCTCGCTTGTTCTCGGGTGGCCAGAACGCGGCCCGGCGACTCACTGGGCAAGGGACGCCCGCCACAACCGCCACACACGAGAAAGGGGCGGTGAGTGCGCCTGCCACCGCTTAGGCGAAGGCGTTCCGCGCGACTTGGGCCCGCCCGGCTTCCGTCCCAGATGATCCCTCCCCGCCGTCCTCGCCCTGCCGCCGTCCCCCCCTTCCCTTCCCTTCCCTTCCCCGCCCCCGGCCGTGGCGTAGCCGGGCTCGGTTTCCGTGATAGCTGCGAGCGGGGCCAGCGCCGCGCTGGGCGTGTGCGGGAGCTCGGCGGGGGAAGCGAGCGCCATGGAGGAGGCGGCTCGGACTCTCCGCCGTCCTTATTAGAGCCGCTGCCCAGCCCAGCTGGAGCCATGGACAAAGCCGACAAGGTGTGGGGGGCGGGCTCAGCGCTGACCGTAAACAGCTGCGGCGGGAGGGGGCAGCGACGTTCCGGCGCCGCGGTGAGGGAGAGGGAGAGGGGCGAGCGGCCGGGTGGGGAGAGGAGAGCAGAGCAGAGCAGGGAAGCGCCGGGGCGGTGGCCCGGCTCTGTCAGACCGCGTCTGCCAGGCCCGTCCCGTCAGGCAGCGGCCCCGGGCCGCCGAGCGGAGGGGCAGGGCGCGGCCTGCCGAGGTCGGCGGGTGGACGGGGACAGGTCGTGAGGGGGGTGCTGTCTTACCTCCGCGCCGAAGAAAGGCCCCCGGGAGGCTTCGGACGGGGCGTTTTCAAGGCTGGAAGCGGGAGCTCGGTGTGTGTTTGCCGAGTTGGTAACACGCCCGCCGTCCCCTCTGCCGGGGCGGGAGGCCGGGCGCTGGCCTCCGGCGAGCGGCGTCAGGCCGTGCCCGGCCCCAGCCCCGGCAGAGCCCGGGTTTGGTCTGTCCGTGTGAGCTGGAAAGCCGTGAGCATATCCCCTTGGTGTTCACAAAGGGATGTGAAGCTCCGTTTTGGCCTTCTCCCTCCTACTCCTTCAGGCTTTGTTTCAAGCTTACGGAATAATTGCAGTTGGTGGCATTTAATTTAAACCTGCCTGGTCACTAGAAGAGGCTTTTGCAGGCTTGTTGAGAGCTTTGCAATGTGAGAGATGTGCCACTCTTGTTAAAATACTGTAAATATCAGGTTCAGACTGAAGTTTTCAGTGTTAGGACACAGCTGATGGTCTCAGCTGGTTAGCTGAGTGGGAGAGAGTTGTGTATAGCTCACTCACTAATTCTAGGTGTCACTGGTTTTTTCTTCAATATTTATTTTGGCTTTGCAAGGTAATCGGTTTGTGTTAGTCTTAAGACCCTTCAAACTGTAGGTATGAAGAAGCTTAAGCTGGGATTTAAGAGTTCATATGATTTGTTACATATATGCAATAAAATGTTTCATCATCAGAAGGTAGTTCTAAAAGATATATCTGAAATGAGCATTACCATCTATAACAACCTGATTTTACTTTTAAGCTTCTGTTTCAGCAAAATGTGTTTAAAATTAATGAATTATTGCTGCTTTTGTAGTTTTCAGCTTTGGCATCTCCAGGGGTTGTAATAGTAGGGTTAATCAATGAAATAACACAACCTGCTGTCGCAAAGGAGATACTGAGTAATAACGCACTCTGTAAAGATATATTGCTTTCATTTTGTACATGTGTCTAAAGAAGTTAGTGAACAGTGTATCTTATTACAGTATGGCTCCCACTGTATCTTTCTTACAAGGCTTTCTGCTGTGTTAATGATTTTAAACTAACTTTTTTTGTGCTTTCTTATTTGCCTTCATGTAGAAAACCTGATCTTATTCTGTAAAAATTACATTGGTCTAATCTGTTGTACTTTTTGCTTTAAAATCTTGGGGTTTGGAGTGGGTTTTTATCCCCCCTTTGGTTCATCTGTAATTAGTGCTGCAGTACACTTGTGAAATATTTATTCCTTCTTGTTTGAGCTCTTCTTTACCAGAGGTCCGCACATGTGCCCCCATCAAACCATTCTCTTTATTTGTTGGAAATAGCTCATGGAAGTTGAGAATCATTGTGTTATTCAGTGTAGTGTTCACTCTGTGTGATTATTTTAACTAAATGCAATATTTCAACCAGGAGGTGCAGTTAAGCTCTTTGAAGCAGGAACCATGTTCTTGTTTATACTGTTTGCAGCATATCTAGTCCTGTTGGCTCGTTAATCCACTAGTGAGGCTTCTAGGCAGACAAATAATTAATATCTGATGAGTTTCTAAAATGAATCAACTATCTTGTTGCTTTTGTCTTCTCACTATACAGTAGCATCTTAATTAGGGGATCCCTAAATGCTTTGGGTTTGAACCTTTTGTGCTGTAAGAATTGAATGTAATCTCCTTTACCAGTGTAAGTGTTTGGTAAGGTTGCATCAGTTTTGTGCGCTGTTTCATCTTTTCTTTGATTTGGACTCCCTTCTGCACCTGTGTTGCACGGCATCTGATAAATGAATGTTAAAGCAGGCAGATGTGTGTTAACAGTATTTAACCTCTTCTCCCCTTTCACTCAGAAGACTCTCTCAGCCACAGCATGGTAACTGTACATGCTGATAGGAATACTTACTGTGGAATTAGAATATGAGGGAGTAGAAATAGTGTACTATGTTACAGTACTTAAAGAGTAAAGATGAATTGCAAATGCTTTTGATGGGGAGTGTATTAGAACAAAGGTTTGTGGTGTTGGCTCAATAAATGAGTATGAGATGTCATGTGCCAAGAACATTTGGACACCTAAATGACAAAAAGATGTCACTTGTAGATTGCCCTTCAGGTTTCTGTTACCTAAATTCTGGTATGACTTTGCTTGTTATAATATGCTCCATGATATTTTTGGCAGCTGATGTAGAAGAAAACTTAATAAAATAATTGTTTTTAAACAGCTTTATGATAGGACATGTTGTGATTTTTGTAGTGCATGTGGAAGTTTACTTCTGTCTATGCCAGAACTGAAACTGTTCCCATTAAAAAGAGTATGAGTTTCAGCAGTTAAGTGTAGGTTACTTTCCTACAAGAGATAAAATTCAGCAGGTGACCTCTGGCACTCTTTCTGTTGAAGCTGATTGTGGTAGAAACCTAAAGAGAAACAACTTCCCTTCTCAGAGGTACTGCTGTGCTTTGATTTTTCTCAGTGTTACACATTTGTCTTGCCCTATGATTAAGACATTTGGTGCAGTTGAGAAATCAGGTGAAGTTGCAAAATCAGTGACCTGTGTTTTGTGTTAGTATTGCTTAAAGACAGCCTGTTCTGCTTGCCTCTATTATTCTTGACCATTCAACAGTTGGCTTGATAATATGCTTGCCATAGAAGTAGATCTAGATCAGTGCTTTGTGCTCTTTAGCCTATCCAGTTTCCTTCACTGTTTCTTACACATGGTAGAATTTTCAACTGAAGCAAACTGGAAAAGGTCAGTTTTCTTGTGATACGTGTTTTGCGTGTTACTTTCTCTTGAACCTTGAAATTACAGAAGAATTGGGGTTTTTTGAGGTTTGTATTATCTTTTAATAGAATATGTTCTCCAGTGAATTTAAATGTTATGGATAAGATATATGAACATAACTTTTTGATTACAAATTTGTTTATCACTGACTGGTTTGTGGAGATGAGGAAGCTGATTTACATGAATGGTTTGTACTAATACTTTTAGTACATAGGCTACAAAGCGCTTAGATATTACTAGTTCACATTCATAGTGTGAGTTTAGAAGTTTATATACTGTTAAATGCTCTAAACTAGATAAGCAGAGAGGATCCTGTTGGTAGCTTTTTTTTTAATCTTTGGACAAACTTTGTAACTGTAAATACTATTTTCTCCTTTTTTCTAGAACATTCTGGCTTTGAGTTTAAACATGCTGACTTGTCATGTTGTGCCACATGCTCATTTTCTACATATACATAAAAAATTTTAATACTTAGCTTTCTAATATTCTGAGCACGGTGCTTCCTTCTGTGAAAGGGAGGAGAATTATGCATGGTTCCCTTATGAGCTGAGGCAAAAGGGAAAGACTAACTTCATGGTGTATTTGCTGTAAGTGTTGCATCAAAATTACTATGTTTAATCCAAATAGGGAGGATTAAATTTTGTGCTGTGTTAAATGGCCTGCTGCTGGTGTTTCCAGTTGGACTGCATATTTACAATTCCTGAAGTATCTGCCACTTAGAAGTAACTAATTATAGAAACAATGACTTCCATATTTGTAAAAGTTTCTCTTTAAAATAGATGAAATGTGACCTGTCTTACTACTAACATGACTTTTAAGTTAAGTTTGGAAATCCAAAATTCAGAGGCAAAGTTGCTTATTCTAAAAAAAAAAAAAAAAAAGAACTTTGAGCTATGTTTTTCTTACACTTGTGATGAGACTTGTTTCCAGACTTTGAGACAGTAAACCAGCTGATTTTTATTATAGCCCTCTGAAATGTGGCATCTGTGTCTATTTTCTCACCCTGTAAATGGTAAGATTGATATCCAAGTGTTGTCTTCTAAGAGAGCAAGCTGACAGAGATCCTATTTAATGGAAAATGCTGCATGACGTTAAGCTACAATGAACAAAAACTTTTCTAAGATTAAATATACAGTGCTATAACTATAGGACAAAGTTTACCAGTCTGTTCCTGCTTGTGTCATCTTCTGTCTTTGCAGCTGTTGATGACTACAGTAGCTTTTATATAGGAAACAAAGGATTGCTTCAGTATATATGCTGTCTTGAAAGTTGTAATTGTTGGACTGAAATATGTAATGAGCTACTGCGAAACATTTTGTAAATTGAAACTAGGGATATCTACAAAAGAGACTTCTGTATAAATCTTGGTTTCTTTTGAAGGGGTGTGCTTCCATTAATAGGCAACTGATTGAAAATCTGATGCTTCAGCATGACAAATTTATATTTAGAATCCAGTGGCTATCAAAGGCCAATTTCAATCAAGCTTTGTTTAGCTTTGTGATGTGAAAGAGTGAATAAACATGAAAAAGTTGCACCCTGTAATAAAATTAAGTTTAGTCGTGCAATATTTGCAATATTTGCCTTCAGATTGCCTGATCACAAATGTATATTACTTAATATTAACTATTTAGGGTCTGACCCTGCATTTACTGATGTCAGTGACAGTGTTATTTTTTTAGTGAATACAGGCTAGAATAAATCTCAATACTGTGAGAGCAATTAGAGCATAAATTAGTATCACAAGTGCTCTATTGTAAGGATTAGTAGAAGTGTAGGAACCTTCCCTCAAATTCTCTAGTGTTTGACAAATGTTTCTGTCTAATTCTTCTTGTTTGTTTGTGGTTACAACCTAGTGGCGTGATCTGTTATCTCTGTTTATCTGCACTTACCATTCCATTTGTGTTGTGTGGATGGACTCTTTGAGGAATTGCGTTCCTACATGCTTGCATGCACTTTGGTTTATGCGCTTAATATTTGCTTCTGAAACAAAATGCCATTTTTAACAAAGGATCTCATCTCTTATTTTGGAGTTTACTTCGGTTGTCATTGGTTGCGTTTTCCACTGAGTCTCAAGCATGTCAACATGCTATTTAAAAAAACAAAAACAATGACAACAAAATGTTTTATTTGGCATTATTATTTCTGTATCTGGCCAAAGAAGCACAGAGACAACCTGTTAAAAGAAATAAGAACTCTCACTTGGAGATATCTTTTACTTGTCCGGTGCAATGAGTATTACAGCACCTTTACTTAATACTAAATTGACCATTCTTTTCTTTTGTTTTTTGTTTCACTTTCTCTTCTTACGCTGTTAAGGGAATGCTGTTTCTGTTTGTTCTGACAACATATTAGGAGCCAGGAGACCTAAAATGCCATTTATTAAAAAAAACGAGTTACTTTGCTGTCTGTCTTCACCAACTCTTTCTCCTCGCTGAGAAAAACGTAGTCCTAAAAAAAAAAAATAAATCTGTGTAGATTACTTTGGGCAAATTACTTAGCATTGCCATTTTGTTTCCGTCACATGTTAAACAAAGCCACTAGCCATCTGTGAAATGTACTGAAATGTCTGGATAATCACATTGGAGAGTTATGTCTGTTTATATTTTGTGTTGGTTAGCGGTCTGACCTGACTTAGTACGTTTGTTTCCCCTTTTTGCTTTAAGTGTAATAAAGTTTACTGTCCTCATCTGAAGACATATCCTATGTAAAAAGGAACTTTGAAGTATTTCAGAGGGACTGGTAAAATACTATAAGGAAGCAATATGTTGAAGTTAACTTTGTTTAGTTGGTAATGCACTTACACTGTCTTTGTTTTCTACCCTGAAGTGGAAATGAGGCTTTCTTGTCTGATGAAATCTCTCAGTTGTGCTGAGGATTCCTCGTATTATGTTTGCAGAATGATTTTTTTGAAACAATGCAAAATTAAATCTAGAGGTTTACCCAAAATTCTTTCTACTGAAACGAGTTTCTTGGAAGCATTAAAAAAAAAAACAAAAAAACCTCCACAAACCGAACAAACCTGTAGGTACAGATTAAATTGCACAAGAAAACAGTGTTTAAGGTATAATGTATGTAAAAGACTTTTGAAATGCAGTGTTGATTCCTTTAAATAACAGACACTACCAAAGTTCTGTAGGCAAAAAATGAAATTAACTTTCAAATACACCCATATGTGTTTACAATTACAGGATAGGCTGTATCTTTATTATACCACTGTATGTAAGCTAAATATGTTATGAGCTGTACAGAAAACGGTAATTAAATATATCGGCCAATTGCTCTGTCATAGCAATAGTTAATTGTTACCTGTATAAGAGACGGGGCAACAGGAAAGCAAACATTAAAGTTCTAGTTTGAGCATCTTAGTTGCTTAAACCTAGCAAAATCAAGCAGAATCATTCAAATGACGTTTTCCTAAATCACGTGATAACAGAGTGGTTTTGGTTTTTAAAATAAATTTAAAGAAAAAAAACCATAAAAGATATATATGAAATTCTATTTTTACTGGAAAGATTTCAGTAAATCAAATTTTACCCAAAATACTTGGATGGAATAGTAAGGTAGGGCTTATCGTCACAAATTGACAAGAAATACTTTATGGGAGTCATTCAGCTCCTGCTTTGATCAGTTATATCTTCTTTTTTAATACTTCATGTGAAAGACTGTTCTCTCATAATACTAATAATGAATGATGAAATAGTACAATATCACAGAAATCATTGTCATGAGACCATTCTGCAAGTCTGCCATTAAGGAATGATTTTTTTTTTATTTCCACATCAATCTCCCAAAATAATATAGGGAAAGAGGAGACAGCCAGACAGGAAAGACCTTTAAAATAGGGAATCTTATCCCACCCTGAATCATGAATAAAATGTTTTGACTATTTTCTGAGCCAGTACTAGAATGGTTTATAATTAGTATCTTGGCTAAAGTTCACTTGACATGTTACTGGGAGATGGTGACCAGGAGATTAGGAATAGTTGTTTGAAAGTTTTCAGTGCTTCATTAAGAATACCGTACTTGTAAAGCACTCATCCTAGTTTTACCGTTGAATTTTCTGTGGATGAGACAGCCTTGGTGTGTTCCTTTGATGTTTATGCCATCTAGTTTTGTAGGCCAGTCCACAACTGAATCTATTCTTAAGCAGTATTTTTGCCTGGCAATCTTGAAATAGCCTGAAGAAACCCTCTTAGTTTTCAGGGAGGGATTTCAGCATCGGTATTTCTGTCGTTTATTATGTGATCACTGTACATAAGTGATTGATCCCCATGGTGCTGTGTGGTGAGGAGGATGCCTTGGAGTTTTGCAGAGGGTAGGGGAGTTGCCCGGCAGCTGAGGGATGTGCCTGAGGTCAGAGAAGCAGCTCTGAGTAGAGCAGGGTGTTTGATTTGTGTTGCACAAGTTGGGTGCTGCTGCTGGAACTGCACCATAGCTTTTCCTCTGAATTTAATGTCAGGAGTTGAAATAACAGTAACGTAGAAGGAAGGAATGTTCACCTACTACCTAATGATCAAGCAAGGCAATTAATATTAAGGTGATTGTTCCACTGTAACACAAACCTTGTTGCACAGCAGGTAGTGATACTTCTGTATTGGTGCTTATGGCCATAAACATTTTCAGAACAGTCATTAATAACCACTTTTTTGACAAGGGACAGTGTATCTTGTCACTTGCTAAGATAAACTTTTTTCCCCCTGCCACTGTAGTTCTGCTTTTATCCTTTTATTTATTTTTTTGATGTTTTGTTTTCCTTTTTTGGTTGCTGCCAAAACTTTAGGTCTCTTATGCCACAATTTTCTCTGTGAATGACGGCAGTTCTTATTAAATAAGCATATCAAAGCAGAGATTCATTTTGTTGGAAGGGACATTTCTACTTTCCCAGCACATTTTGACATGTCCAAAGACAGAGAAGCTTCCCAAGAAATGGTTAAAAATGATCATAGTTCACGTTTTTTGCCCCCCCCTCCCATTTTTTTACGATTTTTTTGAATTCTCAGTTTAATCATAAACAACCTTTGGCCTTGGTCACTGTGGCTTGCAGAATGTCCTATTATCAAAGTTGTTAATGATGTTACTTTGACCTCAAGTTAATACTTGCAGACATCCTGCAGACAATGGTCTCCTATCCTAAACGATGTTACACTTGGAAAGTTTTCTCCTGTGTTTGTAAAGGTCACTTTTAGTGAGGTGCACAGTATTTGGAAAACGTGAGTGATGTTTAAAGAGAAATTATTTGGTGAACTGTTGTTTACGGGAAGTAGCTAATGGTGAAATTTGAGGTAATACTGCATAAAATCTCATGAAAGAAGTATGAATTAGCAAATTTGATAATGGAAGGGTAAAAATAAAAACAGAGGCACCACTTTGTATATAATAACACTTTTTGTAGAAGTTTGATTCTGCTTGTACAAGTCATCCAAATAGCTGTTACAGAGTGACTGTCTTTGCAATTACTTAGTTTGAATGTCATATTTGGAGTTGAAAAGAATGCATTGAGCAAAATTTTTGGTTTAATTTTTGAAATTGATAGGGAATTCTAATAATACAATCATAAGTAATACATTGAAAATATGTCTATTATAAAAATATAATGCATCAGTCACTGGTAGTAATGATGATTTAGTAGTGAATATAATACTTAAAATATAGGGGGCTTTTACAGTCTCAACTATGGTTTTCAGTTGGTTTTCAACTCATTTGGTAAATTACAGTGTAACTTATGGTCTTAGTAATTTACTTGATGATGATTCTACTTTTTGCTCAGTAGTTAAATTTTCTGGTAAGTAAGTGTCAGACTAACTAAAAGATCGAATACTCGACATGAGTGGGTCTTAACCTCACTTTTTCTAGTTCAGTCTGATACATTAAAGTACCTACTCATCAAGTATAAGTAGCTTTTGTTACTGACTGGGACAACTGTATTTTCAAAATATTTTTTGATTTGCCCCTCCCACCTCCTACACCTCCATGCTGCTAAGCAAATATGGGTTCTTAGTTTAAAAAAACAATTTTGGGGTAGGTTTTTTTTTTATAAGTTTATAGATTGAGATACTGGACTCTGGGTGGAGTCTGTCTCTGGGTGGATTGTGGGTAAGGACATGAACTGAGAAGGGTGTGGACATCGGAGTACTTGCCATGATATTTTCAGAGCTCCCGTTGTTTAAGTGTTTCTGTGCATGTGGATGTTCTATAGGTAGTGGCAAGGATATAAGACTGTCCTCAGCACATGAAACCTTCAAGCTTTCCTTTTTGTAAAATAAGAGCATGTACTCATACAGGTTATCTGTTGCCTTTGGAATTCTTTCTTAGACAAATGGAAGGAAAAGTTTGTGGAGTCCTTGCCTCCTTTGGAGAGAATCTTATTAGAAATTGGTATTCTATGAGATACTAATATGAGACAAATATAATTAAGCTGAAATCTTTGTACAAAAAAAGATGCTTTTTGACTGAATAACTTATAATGGAATATAGAATTTAAGGGTACTTTGGATCTGCAGTTGTCTTATTGAATAGAGCGTTTTTCATTATTTAAGATCCAGCTATTCCATACAAGACCAAAAGCGTGGTTAAAACCACCTTATAAACTGTTGAGGACACCTTCATGATGGGAGGAGATATTTTTTTTGAAAGCAGACTTTAAAACTTATGTCTAAGCAGTCTTTAATTCCTTCTTCATGGCGAAATTTAATCATTCTTAACACTTTAAAATTTGTTAAAATTGTGCAGATGGAATGTGCGTGTGGGGTTCTTCTGTGATACACCATCTATTTTAGCAGTAAACCTATGGCTTACTGCTGAAAAATCTTTTTTATAATTGCCTAGGAACGTGGTCAATTTTGTAGAGCAGGCCAGGCATTACTACGTCTTCCGTATGTTAGTTTCACTTATGAAAGCCTACACAACTGTGTTCCACCTACAGCGCTAATTTGATTTCTTTCTGTGCTCAGACTAGTATATCCTCTGCCAGATCTGAACTTCAGTCCCTTTAAAATTAATTAGTGTTTGTATTGCACTTTGAAAATGTAAAGGTTAATACAAATGCTAAATGTTGGTGATCTGTATTACACCCTGGTTGATTGGAAAGATGTAACAAGTGCTTGTCAACTGTTTTCCACCTCTTTTGGTTTACTGCAGAAATCCTGTAGTCTTGTCATCCATTTGCCTGCTATTTTGTGCTATTTGTAATTACCATACAACTTTATGAATCTAAATTTTCCTAAACAATTCATGATTTGTATTTAATGAAGACATTATTTATTTTCTCTTTCTTAAGAATGTCAAGCTGTCAGCTGAAGTAGAACCATTTATTCCTCAGAAGAAAGGTCCAGAAACACTAATGATCCCAATGGCGCTTCCTAATGACAGTGGAGGAATTAATGGCATGGAACCAACTCCTATCCCTAGCTACCTGATCACTTGCTATCCATTTGTACAGGAAAACCAATCCAATAGGTAATAAGTGGTTGTGGTCTTCATGGAAGATGATCTATTTTTAAATGAGTTTAAACTTTTGGTAGACTTGAGACGAGTCGGTGACTGTTGGCTGTATATTAATTTTGTTCGCCATATGTAATCTTCTGACTCTTCATGGGTGAGGAGGAAATTTCTCTGTCTCTGATCTCTTTTTTTTTTTTTTTTTAAACTTATTTCCTTCCCTCTACTTTATTCATATTCTTTGCTGCTTTTCTTTCCCTGGCTACAGAGGTCTGGTACAAATCCCTCACAAAGTCACCTGCCGTGCTCTTGCATCTTCCAGGGCAGTCAGGAGGTCTGTGTCTGAATCTGTGGTGCTGAAGCAAGGCTCCAGGTGTCCAACTTGGATCCTGCCATGGCGCAACAGTATGCAGCTGACACTTGTTTTGAGTGTAGCTGTATCTAGTTTTCTTTGCATAACTAGTTATAATACACTGCATCTAGGAACTCTTTATTCTAGTCCAAATATGTTGTTCCCTGAATGCACAACTTCAATGTTGATTATTTTGTATGGAAGACATAAAAAATTATTGCTGTTTGGTTTTGAAAAATGTACACGATGTTTGCTGAAGACAGGACTTTAGTGCTGCTGCACTTGAATAGGTAAGAACAAAAATAAACCTTTAGCAACTGCCTACTGCAGATCTGTAAAATTAGCCTGAATTTTTGCTTTTTTCCTATTCTCTTTCTCTGATATTTGGGCCTCTGCATTTTCCATGTAGAAGGTCTCCTGGTCTCTTGGGGGTTTGAAAAGAAAGAGAATGGGGTTCATGCTTTCCAAGGGGGTGGTCTTGTATTGTGCTGTGTCACAAACACAGGCAGAAGTCTCCACACTTGGTTTCGGTCATAAGTTTGTGAATGCCTGTTTTCATGCATGCTTCTTAAGGCATGTGTTTTCATATGAATTTTGAACGAGAGGTGAGTTGCCAACTTAATATGCTCAAGTACTTGGCCCTGAGTTAGCTACAGAATGTCACTGTTCCATGTGTCTGCTAGCTTACCTTGTGTAAGCTTAGGTATCTACTTAGGTTATGTGTGTTTTCTGAAACAATGAAATTGTAATGGGTCGGAAATACTTGTCAAAGGAAATGCCTACATTTTATTTCTGAGTTTGTTATTAGAAATTTAATAAGTTTACACAAATGCAAGATCAACAAAGATATTTGTTTTTGTGCTTGAATGTAATGTGAGCTTGTGAATCATTTAATTGGCATCTCTAAGAAGTCCTATTAAGTTTAAGTTCAGTTATTAAAAGCTAGGAGCTCATGAAACAAATAAGTTGTGGTTATTTGTTGTTTGATTTGGTTTTGTTTGGTTGCTTCTTTAAGGGGATGATAGAGGTCTGAATTTCCTTGAGAGGGGGAAAAACTTACTGAGCAGTTGTCTTTCCTTTTGATTTTTACAGACAGTTTCCATTATACAACAATGACATCAGATGGCAGCAACCCAACCCAAATCCTGCAGGACCATACCTTGCTTATCCTATAATATCTGCACAACCACCTGTTTCTACAGAATATACGTATTATCAGCTGATGCCAGCCCCATGTGCTCAGGTCATGGGTTTCTATCATCCTTTCCCTGCCCCCTATTCTGCACCCTTTCAAACAGCAAATGCTGTAAATACAGTTACTGCAGAATGCACTGAGCGTCCCAACCCATCGGGCCAGGTCTTTCCGTTATCCAGTCAGCGGAGCAGAAGCGGTAACAGGGGACCAGTCATACAAAAAGTAAGTCCGTTTTAATAGGCTAAGTAGAACTGTATAAAGAACATATCTTTGCATGGGAAGCAGGCATCTTGTTTGAGCAAGAAGAGATATGTCAGTAGTATCAATGGAAGGAAAGGTGGGTAGAAGAGGTGTTAGTCGGAGAGTAGAAATACTGTCTACAGAGATACTTTGTGGTAAGATACTTGGTGAGTTTTATAAAGCCTGCAAGTATAATGTGGGAAACTCCCTTCCACTGCCTCTCTGCTAGTTTGATCTGAGCTTAGAATTACTTCATTAGAGAACAAAGGAAGTATACCCATACTTTCTTTACCTTTTTTTGATACTTCCACTTCATAACAGTTCATGCAGAAAATACTGCAGAGGTTAATAAATCAAATACTTTTATGAATGTTTCCCTTAATCTCTTGTCTTTAAACATGTGGCTTCTGTAGAGAGCATTAAAACTTTAATTACTTTGATTGCAACTATGAAGTCAAATCATATGACTTATGTGTATGTGTGGCTGATCTTTGAAAACAGCAACAGCAGTTACAGACGCATGTAAAAAATAAACGTCCTCCAGTGAAAAATGTCGCCACTCAAAAGGAGACTAGTTCATCAGGTCCTGAGAACAGATCAAAGATTGTTTTGTTGGTTGATGCATCACAGCAAACAGGTAACTTCTTTCTTGTGTTCTGGGTGTACAAAATAACTAGAACTACATGTCAGTTACCATCTTTCCTAAAAGAAGGTGAACCTGGTTTAGATGTGGCTTTTAAGAGAAATCTTTGCAGATCAGAAAGCTAAGAAAAAGTGCTGATGGTTACAAAGACCTACTCAATATGTCACATTATTAATGTTGCAATGATATGGTACTCCTGCAGAGACTTTGCCACTGTCAAAAACACCCTTCTTGGAGTAGATTATTATTAATAGTTGGAGCCAAACATAACTTGCTTAAATTCAATGCTGTTTTTAATTTTATTAAAAGGAAATTGTTGTCATGTGCAAAGACTTCGGCTTTTTCCATTTCTTTTTATGATGTGTAGATTTTTCATGTCTTTAACAATTCCTGCATGAGTAATTATATTTTTATTGTTTCTTGCAGACTTTCCTTCAGATATAGCTAATAAGTCACTTTCTGAGAGCGCATCTACAATGCTTTGGAAATCAAAAGGCAGGCGCAGAAGAGCTTCTCACCCTGCTGCAGAGTCCTCTAGTGAACAGGGTGCAAGTGAAGCAGACATTGACAGTGACAGTGGCTATTGTAGTCCTAAGCATGGCAATAACCAGGCTGCAGCCATGACTTCAAGAAATACAGATTCTTGTGCAATGAATGTATGTAAACATAACGGAATAACTTAACTATATTTGTCTCCTACAGACTAATAAAAATTACTAAAAATTTTTTTTTCCTTTTCAGGTTGTAGAACCATCAATAAATACAAGTAAGCATTGTCTTAGCTGGTGAGCTATTCTAATTTTGGCTGGGTCACTTTTGTATTTTTGCTTTACGTTTTGCTAGGAACATCTCTCAATCTACTTGCAGCATGCTACTCTAACTGATCCGATACTTCTAAAGATACATCTTTACTGTGATTTTCACCATCTCCACCAAGAATCCCATTACTTCTTGAATGAACAAGCGTATAAGTAGCTGTCGCTAATGACTTATCAACGATTGCCTTTCTTTAGAGGACTAAGGGCCAGAGGGTCCAACGGAAGCATTCAAAGCTGTGCTTTTGTTGTATTTTATCCTTAAGCTTCCTTACCCTGGTGGACTTCAGTTCATACTGGGTAGTAGTAGAGCCAAGGAGTTCTTATTCTCTATTTGAGTAGTACTGATATTTTTCTAGAAGCTTTAGAGTACTGTAACATGAACAAATACTTTGATTAGTCTGGTGGTAGTGGGTAACACTAATTGCTTTTATTTATGACTGGACTGAAATTGCTATGGATGTGAACCTGGGATTTCCTTTGACTGCTTCCTGATAATCAGTTGTTGGCAATTTGAATGTCTGACATCTGACTCTTCCATAAAGGCAATTCTGCTAACTTCTAGAAATAGCTACAGAAGTAAATGCTGTCAGAGGAGAATTAGAGAATTACACTTTCTCAGAGAACTTTATTTGTATCAAAATTGTGTTCCTGGCTCTGGTGGCCTGTGTGTCATTATGATGCGTTCTGTCATACTAATTAATTTTTTCATAGGTGGCACTTCTCTTTCAGCTGGTATAAGTTGGACTAATGTAAATTCCCAGGCAACTCAAAAAAAACCATGGATTGAGAAAACTCAGACATTTTCAAGAGGTGGAAGACAAGCTGAGCAAAGAAATAGCTCACAGGTATGTTGCTAATGGTTCTAAATTCAAGTGTTCTGTTTCTGGAAATATATGAAAATAAGGAATTTGAAATAGATTATAGAATTAACATACAAGGAATAGTTAATGGAAACAGGGAATGAAAAGCATGGAAACTCAACCTAAAAGTCCAGTTGTACACGTATACCTTGTATGTTTCTTGAAATAGCACTATATCATATAATTTCACGCACTCAGCAATCTTCTGCCTATAGCCTGTTCTTTATATGTATCTACCTAGGAAGAACATTACATATATAAAGTAACTTCTGAAATGAAGACAGTGTGGGTGTAGAAAAGTTAGTTCACTTCTTGACCCGCTCACACTTCAGAAGCAAAAAAAAACCAAACAACTTCCTAAAGAAGGATTCTGATGTGATGATGAACTAGAATCCTGTGTTCTCACTCCTGTTGTCTTTGAAACTTTTTTTATTAGTAGTAAATGAATTAAAATTGTTTTATGCTAAAGCTTGAAGAATATGTTTCTGTGAAACTTCCTTCAAGCAGGACAGGATTTCTGTAACTAGTATGTGAGGAGAAAGTGGCCTTCCTAATTTTGATAGTCTAATGTAATTTTGGGGGGTGCAGAAGGGGATAAAGAGAAAGCTGAAACATCTGCCTTTGCTTAAACATAGGTTTTGGTTGAATTCAGTTATTGCAGACAAGAATAGCTCAGCTTGAAGTAGGAGCTTTATTATGGGCGTGCTTGTATGCACAGTTATATGTGAGCTAACTTGCCCTGCTTAGTTTTTTAGATGGAATTGTTAATTTGTCTTGAATCTTCCCATTTGATATCTGTGGGTTTATTATATAAAGAAGCTTGTTGATGCTAGTATCTGGCAGTGTAGCAGTTCTAAATCTTTTTATAACCTGTAGTCAAATCGGAGGCTTTTAGAAGCCACTATTTGTGGTTTATGGCATTGGGAGAGTAGGAAGAACCAGATTTCCTTTCATCCAGTCACAGTCTAGACTCTAAATCTGGCAGTTATTTCAGATATTTAAAAACAAAGCTGGCACAAAGAGTTTTAAATGAGGTTTCCCAAGCCAAATTCACTGTACCTCAAGGCAGAATTGTTCTACAAACTAGTTTCCTTTGAAACTAAATTTGTACCAGGTCTGTAGGAAATTTTTTTGAGAAACACATGAGAAATCCAGAATTTCAGATTCAAATCATACTTTGCTTTCAGTCAACCAGTCTTGCATATGGGTTTCCACCAAGCTTTCAGCCATACACAGAAGAATGTTTATACCACTATACTGAGGTCTCTGGTTGTTAGAGAACCTGTGCATTGGCATAAAATGTGTTGAAAAGGCAATAATTGCATGTGAAATAACTATGTAGTGGGAAAAAGTTCTTTTGATCATGGTTACAGACAGTTTCTCAGAATTCATGTCTGAGTTTATATAGAGTCACCAGCAACTCTTGTGGTTTTCATTGTTTGGCCAAAAGGACCCTATTTTTTTCAAATTAGAAATTGATAAGATACTGTTTTGGGCCTGGGGGTGTGTGTGTGAAATAAACTGATACAATCTGTAGAATACATTTGTGCAGGTTTAAAAACAAACAAAACCCAAAAAACCCCCACCAAAACTCAAACACCACCAAAACACAGCTTATTAAATCTAATTCTGTAAAAACTGTACCTTCTTAGTTGCTAATCAGCAGACATGAGAATGCCTTACATGCATGCACACACGTCTCGAAAAATTGAAATTGCACAATATCAATCAATCATTATTTTCAGTCCGGTTTCAGATGCAGAGACCACAGCACATCTTCAGAAAGAAGGCAGAATTTGCAGAAACGACATGAAAAACCTCTAACTACAAGCCAGCCAAGTAGAACAGAGCAGAGTCCTGAACCCCTGTATTTTGAGGTAGTGTTGTCTGAAAACTGTATCTGCGTTTTATAGTGATGCAAGTTGTGTGTGGAATAAGTGATATTCTCAACGGGGAGAAGTTGCAAAGCATCTCACTCCAAGAGGTGTACAATATAGTATACTAATATAATATGATGCTTTCATTGTGTATGTACAAAGACTTGTATTTGGGTGTTGTAGAAAATACAAGAATTTAGAACTATCTGTGATTGACAAATTAGATAAGTAACTTAAGTAACTTTCTGTTCACTTGTGAATAAAAATTACTGTGTTCTCTGGTTTTATACCTCTTCCCTCCTAATTGTAATTAGACTTGTTGAGTATAAAATGTTAATAAATTGTTGGGTTTTTTGAAAAAGGTTCTTTGGATACAGAAATGCTTTGTTATTTTTTCATAATTTTCTACTTGTGTCACTTTTAAGCCCTTCTAGCTTATGTGGGACTTAAAGATTCAATTCATTCTTCTAGCTTCAGTGATTTCAGTTGATACTTTTCATGTGACTTTTGGTTCCATTCTCCTCATTCTTAGTTTGTGTATTGTTTAGGATGAAGATGAATTTCCAGAGCTAAATAGTGACAATGGCAGCAGCAAAAGTAGTAACATCCAGCAAAAGATTTCACCCAAAGTAGTAAGTAATTATTTTATTTTGCAAGGCATTTTTAAGTTATTTTGAGACTAATTTGAGTAATTTTTTATGAATCTCTGCTCCAATACTTATGATGCCATAATTGTGATGTTCTTAGGGTATTTGCGTTGCCAGTTTTGGATGCTAAAGAAATGCCAATTAAAATCAGTGGTGCAGAGAACCTATCTCAAAAAAAGACTGCTGGATTTGTGTCTGCTAATGAGATTATCATATGGATCTTAGTTTCACTTGTTAACAAACAGAATCATAGAATATCCCAAGTTGGAAAAGACCCATAAGGATCATTGAGTCCAACTCCAAATTCTCCATCTCACTGATTAGTTTCTCATGAGTTTTGTGCTTTTTGAAGTCTCATAATAAATTTTGGGTGAACGGTAGATGCAACTGGATTTTTGACATTAAAATTAGTTCTGAGGAATATCGAGCTTTCTTTGTGTTAATATGTAAACTACATCCTGGTTATTCTTTCTGACTCGAAGGGCTTGTATTCAGACTAATGCTTTGATGCAGGCTTTTCTTTAAAATTGTTAAATCTGCAAATATGTAGTAATGGTGTCAATTTTTCAAAATAACCACTAGTTAACTTACTGTGTTGTCTAGCTGCATGTAATAATTGGGATGTCGTACTGCTGACCAGAGCAACAGTTCATTTGGTTTCTGGAGTGTCACGTTTCCTATGGCCTTGAGAGAAGAGTCTTTAACTGCTTGTTTTTGCATTTTGTTTAAAATCCTAGTTGGATGACTTACCAGAGAATTCTCCAATCAATATAGTCCAAACTCCAATTCCCATTACAACCTCTGTACCAAAGCGTGCAAAAAGTCAGAAGAAGAAGGCCTTGGCAGCAGCACTTGCCACAGCTCAAGAGTATTCAGAGATAAGCATGGAACAGAAAAAACTCCAAGTGTGTAGTTCTACTTGCCCCCCCCTTCTGCCCCTTGTAGTTGGTAAAGAGGAGTATCAGTTTGCTGTTGCTCCTCTTTATATTAGCAAGAATCTCTTGTAAAGAATGTTTTGCAGGCACTATTTCATTGTATTTATGAGCATGAGATGTTCATGTTATAGGAGGCTTTATCAAAAGCAGCTGGAAAGAAGAGCAAGACCCCTGTTCAGTTAGATTTGGGCGACATGTTAGCAGCTCTTGAAAAGCAGCAGCAAGCAATGAAAGCTCGTCAGATCACCAACACCAGGCCTCTTTCATACACAGGTATTTCTAATCTGCTTGACTACTGCTGAATGTATTTTGTGTCAATATAAAGGTGATTGATCTGAGCATCTTAAATATGCTTTTTTTTTTCCTGCCAAGTTTTAGGTTTTTTAATATAAACATAATAAAAACCTGGGAAGATTTTCTTAATGCATTTCTTGAAAAACTCACCTATGCTATCTTCCTCTGAGCTGCAGTATGCAGTGGTGAAAGTCCATGGAGAACTGAGGACAAACTTCTTTTAAAAGAAGACACCAGCTATTCAAAACTCAGGATTCATGTCTTGAGAGTAATTCAGTGCTGAAATGAATATGTAAAAAGACCTGTATTAGGTCAAACCAAACATCTACTACAGATATAACAGAATTCTCTTTGAAAGCAGCTTAGAGAGGATATTTGTGACTATGATACAGAGGGATACGTCTCCAGGATATTTGTCCTGCCTCTACCGATTATAGTTCGGGACCTGCTGACCAAGGCATTCTCATACTAAATTTGTTTCTTAAACTATCCATCACTTCTATCATATGCTCTTACTGTCCATAAGATCCAATGGCAGTGAATTCTAACCTTACTACTTGCTGTGTGGAGAGGCTCTTCGTTCTGCTGTGTTTTTTTGGGGGTGGGAGTCAGAGGTTTTTTTGTGCCCTGCTCATAATTTTATTAGCTTTCATAGCCTTTGTATTACAAAGAGACTGAGCAATCATTCCTTGCTTTTCTCCTTTATTATACTTAGAGGTCTGTCATCTCTTTTCTGGTGCGAAGAGTCCTAGTCTATTTAGTTATTCCATTGTGGAAGCATGTCTTTTCCAGTAACCCATATTGCTTTCTCTGTACCTTCTTGTAGTTCTGCTGTGTCTTTTTGAAAATAAGGAAGATCAGACATGTACAGAATGTTAAATTATAGTTCCATCATGAATTTATGCAATGGCTTAACTATGCTTTTTTTGTTCTCTATTTCTTTATCAACACTTAACATTAAATTAGCTTTTTTAATGCTTGCTGCTGAATGCAGAGTTGACATTTTTGTAGTTATCTATTATAACCCATGAATCTCATTCCTGAGCAGTAGTATGTAGCCTAGAGTCCATCGTTATGCACATAGTTACCATTTTCCTTCTTATGTGTTGCTTCATTTACCTGCTTTGAGTTTCGGCTGTGTTCAAACATTAATTCAAGTTGGCAAGGCTATATGAGAGAAAGCTCAGCAAAGAACAGTTGGCATTTCCATTGGAGATGGCATTTGTTTTAGTCTTTCTTGCAGAAGAAACACTTAACTACATGCTGCAGTCTCTCATCCGTTTTGTCCTGTCAACTAATCAAGTCTTTGACAACTAAAAATCAATGTTTGGATAAATACTTGCAACTTATCTTGCTAATAAAGCTACGTGTAGTCATTTGAGAGAGATCTCTTACTGGTATTAAAGTAATTACTTTCCTGGAATCCATAGCTTCCTAAAACGTGAGGCTAAGTTGAAGAAAGCTTAAAACCATCTGGCAGCGACAATATCTGATGACATAATTTTCCTGTCATTATGAACTGCTTTTTTCCAAGGAAGGAAAATGTACTTTGAGAATTCATTAGTGGAAATTCTAAAATCAGTGTTGAAATAAAGCTGACATGTCTTTTGGTGAAACTAATATCTTTCTTGTATTTAGTTGGCAGTGCTGCTCCCTTTCATACCAAAGAATCTGCCAACAGAAAGTCCTTAACAAAGGGACAGCCATCTATGGGTTGCCTTAATCCTTTGGATTCAACTGCCCCAAAAGTGAAAAGAGGAAAAGAGAGAGAGATTGCAAAATTGAAACGCCCTACAGCGCTTAAAAAGGTAAACATGACAGCCCTGGAGTGCCTTGGCCCACACTCATACTTTAAAAACTGCTGTTTTCTTACCTGAGGAGTAGTGACCATGAGCATAAAGTAAGGGAGTCATGAGCTTCTGCCTCTAGTTCCACTTACGCTGATGGCCCTGTCCTTTGCATGTAACGTAACTTTTATACCCCCATAATCAGTTGAAGATGATACAAATCTATCTCAGTGTGGATTGCAAAGATCTTTTTTTAACTATTAGCACTAGGACATATGGGAAAACTTGCATAATTTTTTCCATTTTTTTGAGTCCTACTTTGTAGTGCAACATAGTATGCTAATCTTAAATTTTCCTATTCTCTTTTTTAATGATGGGTACAGATCTTGAAGTAAAAATATGATTTTATTTGAGTAAATTTAGAAATAATTGGTTGTATATATCTATACATGCACATGTAAAGTAGGTGTGTACACAGAGAATACAGTATGTATGGAAATCAGAAGGTAAAATACAAAAAACCTAACTCTAAAAAAGAAAGTGTAAAAGCCTTTTTTTTTAAAAAAAAAAAAAAGTGTGAAATTCACCTGTACTCATGCACCATGTTTCTTGTCAAAATCACTTTATGATATGAGCAGTTAGAATCTGGCAAAGCTGTGTTTGTACAAAGGTTGGCTTTGGCTAAGTTGCTTGGGGGATGGGTTTTGTTTGTGTGTGTGTTGTTTGGTGGTGTGTTGGTTTGTTTGGGGTTTTTTTGTGACTTGCCCATGATCTGCTTGAGTTAGAGAAATTCACAGCTACTTGTTCAGAAAAGTTTTCTAAACTCTCTGTTGTCAAAGCTTATTTGTCGTAGTAATACCAATATATCTATCACTACTTATCTTTGCACTTTCCTTTCTATAAAAGAAAGGATTCTATCTGTTGTCTGGTGCTTCACAAAGATGACTCGTATTCTTGCATAAGGTGTTTTTTACAGGGGTGGGAATGAAGAATTGTCAACGAGTGAATGTTATGTGTCAGAAGCTGTGAAAGTACTTAATACTTAAACTGTTGAAAGCACTATTTACGTAGAAGTATTGAGTATACCATCTGTAAAATACTAGAATGAAATACTCTTTGTGATCAAAGAAACAAATGATTTCAGGGTTTTCTGTCCTGGTATGAGTAGGAAGGTTCAAAACAACACAGTTAACTTCATTTTGTGTATTGTTCAAATGGACATTTTTTTCTTTACAACTATCTTCTATAATTTTCAGATGCTGATAGCTGTTGGTTTTGTTCCTAGATTATTTTGAAAGAGAGAGAAGAGAAGAAAGGCCGTTTATCAGCTGACCATAGCCTTTTGGGATCTGATGAACAGAAAGAGGTTCATATAAACTTGACTGCTGATCAGTCTCAGGAGCTGGCCTCTCAAGAAGGTTGGTCTCTCTATCTCTCTAGTCCCCCTTCCCCCCAGTTGTACTAATCTACTTATTCTAACATTTTGTCTTTCTCTTTTTTTTTTTATGCAACACAACTTATTGATGTTATCTTTTAACTTTTTTAACATTATGAAACAGTAGAAATTAGAACTCTCTTTTTCTAAAATGTCTTGTCTGTGCCTCATTAGCAGAAGGCTGAGTGCAGTATGGGTTCCAAGTACATAACCTCTATACAGGCTTTTAATTAAATTTCTCTTGAGCAAATATTCCTAACACGTCAGAGTTGATAGCAGTTTTGGTAAGTGGACAAAATGTGACCTGTTGTCAGCCATGCCATGTTGATCACAATGCTTTTTAATGATAAGCATACTGAAAGTTTTCCAGATTTAGAAATTGCAAACTGTAAATAACGTTTTGCAGTTTGAACGCTCTTGTCAATCAGCTTCAATGTCTGGACTGTCAATTTGCAGCAACAGTTCTGAGCAACTGAGAAACTCCAAAGAATTTTCAATGCCTTTCATGTGTGTGGAGTTTGTTGGGGGTGGGGGAAGAAGGTGTCTATCAGGATTCTAGATGTACTGCTTCAGAATGTTTTCTTCTCAATGACCTGACTGATTCCACCTGACTGAAGATAAGTGTGAAAGTCTTAAATGTCCTAGGAATAAGTTAGTTAAATATTATATTTATAAATAGTAAAGAATTATTGGAAGAAGTTGTAGCATTTAGGCAAGTTTACCCTTCTGTCCATTTCCCAAACTAAGCTTTGGATATTTTTAAATGGATATTCAAATATCGCTTATTTACCCAACCCATGCTGACTGTTAGATATGTGCTTGTTTTGGTTTTCCCCCTCTCAACTACTACTTCCCACTGCCCCGGGGTGATACACGGTTTAGCGGTTTCAGAATGTAGTTTGGAAAAACTGAGAGAGAGATACATAAGAAGTGTGATGCTGTTTTTTATGTGAAAATGTCTTTGTATTTCATAATGTTTCAAAATTGTCTTTCAGAAACTGGACTAAGTATGCCTAGTGATACTTCACTTTCACCAGCAAGTCAGAATTCTCCATACTGCATGACCCCAGTGTCACAAGGTTCACCGGCTAGTTCTGGAATAGGCAGTCCAATGGCATCTTCTGCAATAACCAAAATTCACAGCAAGAGGTTCAGAGAGTAAGAGTTTTGCATTATTAATATAAATTCAAGGCTTGCACTTCAGTCAGTCTCGTCTTTTAAATGTGGATAGGTTTACTATACTTAGGAGGAGCTTAACAAACATAAACTACTCTCTCATCAATAGAAGTTTTTGCAAGTTTTTTTTTTCCGTAGATGGATTGCTACGTGTGTGTATATATATTGTGCATGTACACACGTGCTTGCTGCAACAAATAAGCTAGGTGGGAGTATTCTTGAAAAAATTTTCCTTTTTTTTTTTTTTAAAGGAGGGATACATACGCTTTGGATGGGAAAGGAGGAATACTTAGGAATGCTTAAAACACTGTAATAGTCACTCAATATATTACAGCTTTTTTTACTAATCTATCTTTATAGAGTACCAAATTAAGGAAAAAACAGTTGCTTGTGGCACCTACTTGTTTAATATTCTTTTTGACTGACCTTTTGATGTAAAGGATGTTACTGGAAATATAAATGTTTTCAGGATATATTTTTAACTTATAGTATACAGTCTGATTTCTAAATCTTTTTAATATCTTTAACAGTTTAATAACTGTTCTGAAGAAGTCAAATTCTTTTTATTTGGTAAAAGAAAAGGCTCAGTGAAATAGTATTGATTGTGTTGTGCTAATATTTGATGTTTTTTGAATTGACAGATACTGTAACCAAGTTCTAAGTAAAGAAATAGATGAGTGTGTGACTCTCTTACTGCAAGAGCTTGTTAGCTTCCAGGAACGGATTTATCAAAAGGATCCCATGAGAGCTAAAGCAAGGAGAAGACTTGTTATGGGGTTGCGTGAGGTTACCAAGCATATGAAACTAAACAAGATCAAGTGCGTAATCATATCTCCCAACTGCGAAAAAATCCAGTCAAAAGGTATAAATGATGAAACAAGTGATGCACTTCACTGTGTATAGTTTTCTTGTGCTGATTAGCAAGGATAGAAGCAGGGTTTTTTTAGTTACTGTGCATGATATAACACTTCCAGAATCAATTGTGCAATTGTCACTCCATGTTTACTTTCTTCTTCTCCATTCCGGAAGAAACTCATTCATAAGGGGTGGATAGCTTAAAGAAAAATAGATACAATACATACAATAGAGTTCAGTTTTATTCCATTCAGTCTTTGATACACCTGGAGTACTGAGCTCTGGATGCTCTTAAGGAGGATTCCTTAAGAGGAGTATGAATTGGTTGGTTAGCCAACCAACACATTTTGCCACAATCAGAAAGGTAAACAGAGGCTTCCTGAGATATGAGAAGAGCAAAGCTCTTCTCAAGAAAAGAGCTGTGAAAAATTCTGGTTTAATGTGTGTGCAGGACTAGTAGAGAATACAGAATATTGCCTTGATCTATACTCACTCGCTGTACTTGAAACGTGTAGGTTGTTGTCCTGTGGAACGTAGTAGCTGGTGATTGTGCGTATCAAAGTTTTACTGACTAATTACAGTTAAAATGGGATAGAGAGTTGTATTTCACCATACTATGACTTTAACTGACCAGGTATCTATTTACAACTGCTTTCTTCAAGGTGGACTAGATGAGGCTCTGTATAACGTAATAGCCATGGCACGGGAACAAGAAATTCCTTTTGTCTTTGCTCTTGGACGTAAAGCTCTTGGCCGTTGTGTGAACAAACTGGTTCCTGTTAGTGTAGTGGGTATCTTCAACTACTCAGGTGCTGAGGTGAGTAATCCTATTCGTATAAGTGGCTGGAGTAAACAGCCTTGTAGTTACGAATTGATTGGGCATGGAGAGTGCACCTAATACACGTTTGTTAATGGCCCTGACCTGATCTGTATAGGGTGTGTTTTTTTCGAAGCTCAGTATTTACAGAACTGAGAGACTATGTTGAAACATCTTGGTCACAACATCTCTAACTTTCAAATAGACTTAAATGCCATCTGAAAATCTCTAGAAGGCTTAAGATTGTAAGGAAAACAGTATCTCTAAGTACATCCCCTCAAAGCTGCATTAACATGGAGTGGTGTTTTTTAATTAATACAGAGAAGAATTAATTTTTGGTTGAAGTAAAGGTATTTGGTGTTAATAAGCTAAAGGCTCACTATGTGGTATACCTTTTACTAAAATGAGTAATTTTAAAGTGAAAATTATTAGTAAGAACTACTGATTATAAAAACTGCCTTCATACTTAGGACCTATTTAATAAGCTAGTATCACTGACTGAAGAGGCCAGAAAAGCCTACAGAGATATGGTTGCTGCAATGGAACAGGAACAGGCAGAAGAAGCCTTGAAGAATGTCAAGAAGGCACCCCATCATATGGGTCATTCTCGCAACCCCTCTGCAGCAAGTGCTATCTCATTCTGTAGTGTTATTTCTGAACCCATATCTGAAGTGAATGAGAAAGAATACGGTAAGTGTGATAAAACTTACTGTTGTAACTAGAAGCTGGAATTTTCCAAATACTGATTATTGTAAAATGTAGCTAAAAATACAATATTTCCTCAGAATTTACAGTATCCTACAATTTTCAGCAGTAAGAGAAAATTGGTTACTTTTCAGGTAGTTTTGTAAGTCTTTTTTTCCCCCTGAACTATGTAGAAAATCATGTCATTTCTAATCCTCAGAAATGTTACAGCTACCTAACTGACATCAGTGGAGGTGGCTTCTCCAGTTTTATTGAACTGGTACCAAACACAGAATTGATTATATGAATGAGGAAGAACTAATGGCAGAGGGTAGGACCTAAATTGAGGTCTCTAAAGATAGGACACTAGCTTAAATTTTGAAACTTGAGATGGGAGTGAATGCTTATAGTGTGAGCAAAAGCAAATTGCTTTATCCAGTTGCATAAGCCCAGATGACAAAGGGAATAAAAGGGAGAATGCTTGTTTGAAGTAGACTTTTTTTTTTTTGGTCTGATGGTGAATTAAAAAAGATACTATCCTGGTTTTTAGTTAATTATTTTGCGGTGTCTCAAACTTAATTAGTTAAATGTTTTTCAAAAAATCCTTAAACAGATGACTTTGAAAGCAGAAATTGCCCTATTATTATTCATACTTAAGAGTAACCTCTTTTGACGTACACTCATTGTTCCGTTTGGTGCTTCCACAGTTTACGCAGGAAACTAAATGCACAAACTTTCACCTTTTGTAATGTCTGGTTTAGGATACTGTAAAAACCCAAAGTCATTCACAGTTCTTTCTATGGTCTCTCCCTTTCCCTTCTTCCCCCTTTTTCTAATTGAAATTTTTCTAGCAAGCATAAATAATATTAAAATTATTAGTTCCTATTGCTATGTAAACAATTCTGGGATGTTCAGGAGAAATATTCTTATATAGAAAGAATGAGTATTTCCTACTTTTGAAACTTGTAGAAACAAACTGGAGAAATATGGTGGAGACATCTGATGGATTAGAAACTTCTGAAAATGAAAGAGAATCCTCATGTAAGACTGCAGTACCAGAAAAAGCTGGTAATGGTCAAATTGAGAAAGCTACACTTAATAAACAACCACCTCTGGGTACAATTGGCACTACCTCAGCAACAAATCATGGAAAATCTGCACCAGGTGACAAAGATGAGGTGAAACCAGATGATAATCTGGAATGGGCCTCACAGCAGAGTACAGAAACAGGATCACTGGATGGCAGCTGCCGAGATCTTTTGAATTCCTCCATGACCAGTACCACCAGTACTCTCGTACCAGGAATGCTAGAGGAGGAGGAGGAGGAAGATGACGATGATGATGATGATTATGCCCATGAACCAATTTCTGTAGAGGTTCAGCTTAACAGCAGAATTGAATCTTGGGTTTCAGAGACCCAGAGAACTATGGAGACTCTTCAGCTTGGGAAGACCCTTAGTGGTGCTGAAGAAGACAATGCAGAACAAAGTGAAGAGGAAGAAGTAGAGGCTTCTGAGCAGGCTGATCCAGTCACTGATGGTGAGGAATGGACAAATGATAAGCATGCAAGTAACACTCAACATAAACCCACCATCTGCAGTTCTTTAAATCAAGAACACACAGATTCCATCTATATGCCGTAAAAATAAGCAGGAACTCAGGAACTCTTTAGAAATTATATTAAAACTAACTGTTGTAAAGGTTGCAGCCATTATTTCGTATGCTTCATCTCAACATTTTGCACTGTTAAACATTTAATATGTGTATTTAATTCACAATGATATTTTTGTAGCTGTCTGTTACTTGTTTGATTTAAAAATTAGCTTAGCGCTTAATCAGTATCTATTTCCCAGAATAGAAACTGTGTGGAAAATTTGTCACTAAGTATTCATTTGATCCTTTGTAAAAGGAAACATCTTGTAACTGACCAGCTTAAGCAAAATTCTTTTAAGATGTGACAGCTTAGCTCGTTTTCAAACAGATAACCTACATTAAGACTGACAAATTACTGACACTTTACGTTGGTGTTACAGTGTTATGCCAGACATGTCAGTGTATCTGACCATGATTTTTCTAGTTCTATCTAGAAGTAAAAGTAAAATTTTGGTTCTCTGTAAAGAAAAGCTAGAAAACCCCATTTGCAGTCTTAACGAAAAATAAATAGAAGAGAAATCTATGCGTGATTCTTATGCTAAGATAGATGCAGCTTTTTAGTTGGTCTCAGTGAATGCATTGTTAAAAAGCTGCTGATAGTTGAGTTGGTTACAATAAGCTATAACAACTTCAATTCCAGAAAAACTTTAAACCAGAGGACTACAATTAATGTTTTGTGGGTTTTTTGCAAGGTGGAAATACTGCATAAAAAATTAGGAAAGAAAACAAAAATTCCTCATGCTCTCCACAGTTGCTGTCTGCCAAACCACACTAAGTGAATCATTAACCATGATCCCTGTCCAGGGCTTTTAGTAAACTGATGACTTCCACTTTCTCCTGTCACTTACCTCAGGAATGCTGTTTTGCATATTGTAATCTACGTAACATTGCAAAAAAGGCAGAATAATCCTTTAACAGCAAGTGTGAATGATATGGTGACTCAATGTATTGACAGTTCCGTACGCATGCTTTCATCCTGACCACCCTCGTGTTGAGTTCGGGATGTATCTTAACAATTCTTAATCAAAATGTGATCTCTTTTTGTCTGTGTTCACAGTTGTAGCAGCTTTAGGAGTTGACCTCTAAAGTAGAAAAGGAAGTAGTTATTCCAGGAAAGGGGAGGTGCCCTGTAGTATGGGGAGGTATTTCAGTCATTCAGAGGTAAAAGAAACAAAAATAATGCCCTCCCTGAAACATACATGTTGCTAGAGAATTGTTCCATTCTGAACATTGAAGCAAAATCTATTAACCTATGATGAATTCATTTGAGATTGAAGATGGAGTATATGTCTAAACCTTGCATGTAAGGAGTCCATTTTCCATCTTTGTCTTACATTGGCAAGGGATGTACCAAAACTGCCAGCAGCAGGAGCTTCACTACGAGAGTAGCCAAAGAGTAACTCATGTGCATAACACTTTTATAGCAAATGTATGTTTCTTTTAATTCCACTCCATTTTTCTTGATCACTTGTATCAAAATGCATAAAAAGCCTCTGGGTAGGCCGAAAACCACCAGAAATGGACAGCTTGGGTATTTAGTCCACACTTACTATTACGGGACCAACACTTATAGTACTAGTGATGCTGGCATTTTAAGTTGCACTGGGAAAATAAGACTCCAGGTTTAGAATCATCTACTCCTGGTTTTTTTGGATGCTAATGAGAATAATAGAAACTGTGTGTATTCTGTAAATAATGCTTTGATAGGTATAGACATAGCAAATGCTATGTAGATAAGCAGTATAGAGAGCTGCTAGGACAACTGGCTGTTCTGTCACATCTTAGTTCCTTCGTGTAATATTCCTAGATGTTAGAACAGGCATTTTATAGGAAAACAAAGACTAAGGAATGATGCCTTCTGAATGTTAAACCTTTTACTGTACATATGGCAGATTTCTACTGTCTGTATGTTTTGAAAGAGTTTTTGCTTTAGGAAATGATAGGTGTTTGAACTGCTGACGAGCAAAACTTGCCCTTGGATGTGTAAGCACATGTCTCCACACCAGCTGAGATCAGTGTATACACTGAGGGCAGAACTTCACCGGAATAACAAAAAAAAAAAAAGGTGTTTGTAATTTTTCCTTTTGCTTTTTCAGTGCCAGTGATTCAAATCACTTTTGATCTTGAAGTATTAACATCAAAGGCGCATCTTTTTATATGTCTTTTCTGAACTTGGACTGTCATTTTAAAATTTTCTGACATTTATATCAAGGTCTTGTAATATTCAGCCCACTATTTAACTGCAATTTTGCTACAGGTTTAATAGAGTTCTTGAAGGTGATATAGCACTTATAATATCTCTGAATTTGCCAGTAAATAAGGAACTAGTCTCTTTCAAAATGTGGCAGGTCACCCTTAGAGGAGCAAACTGAAACCGAGTAAGGGAAACTGGTTTTAGTGCTTCCTTTTTTGATAAACTGGGAATGAGCAATAACTGTGAGAATGAAATTGTAATTCCTTTGGGAGTGATCCATTTCATTCTAAAATTAGGGAAGTTCCTTGCCACTTGGAGCACTTGAGGAGAGTATCTCACTGTGGTAATTTTGATTCTGTTATCACCAGAATTTAAAAGGAAAGCATATGAATGTTTTACAATACCATGTTGGTCTTTTTTTTTTTTTTAAAGTAGCTGAATTTCTATTTCGGTATAAAAGTATGCAGTTTACTATACAGGTTGTTACTGTCCCCAAGAAAAGATGTTTCTGTAGTTATAGGTGTATAGATATTTTTGTTGTGAAAATGATTATTCAGAAAACAAATCTACTTTTCTTAAGACATTCTTTATAGAAATGATTTCACCACTTAATTTATCTGGTAAAATCAAAAGTAATGTATCTGTGGTAGGGGTAGGGATCTTTTAAAACTGATAGAGTGGCTATGTACACAACCTATTTATATAAATACTTTAAGTATCTCTGTCAAAATAATAATAAAACATGTATTGCAAATGTGTAGAAGGGAAAAATTCGTGAGAACTTTTGTCCTTAGTTGGACCAAGTGAAAATGTTTGAGTAAGGTGAAGGACCTGATCCTGCTAGTACATGCTTACGAGCATTAGTTCCACTGGCTTGTAATCGGTGGCCTGTTTATCTGCTGAAGTTGTGTGCAGGTAGTTGTAGGATTGGAGTTAACGGTGACAGAAGGTATTGACCTGTGTTTTAAAAACTTGTGATAGAAAATGTTCAGTAATGCACTTGTTGGTGTTTTTCTGGTAAAGATAGGAGGTGTCTTTATGCTCATTTGGGTGGGTGGGAGCTTACATAATGTGATTCTGTCCAGTTCTTTAACACAAGCTTAAATTTTAATAATGTTACTTTAAGTATATATGTAAAAAAGTATTATTGTTTGAAAAGCTGCTGTTTGCTGAACCTGTCATTAAGTATTTTCTGTGAAGTTGTGCCAACTAGTGAAACTATTGAGTTGATATCAATGTTAGCCATTTAAAAATGAGACGTGACGATTTGTTAATCAAACAAAAACCAGCAGAAGCAAGCCATAGAAACAAGTCACGTGGGTATTCTACCCACCTCGCCACACGCAAGAAATGTGAGAATGTCTGACCTGAAACTTCCACACCAATGAATGGTAACACTGAAAGTAGAAATCCAGTTGGCACAGCCCACCTTCAAAATGTTCATAAATAGTTTGTATCTTTTACTTTTAAATAGATTCTAATAAGGAAAGCTGTTTAATCTTTAATGTCTTAAAATTTATAGTAATATTTAGGTTAAAGCAGTAGAAAAATCATTATGAAATACAATATGAAGGGGTTTGTTCTATTCCTTTTTTGCGTATGAAGGATAATTGTTCTGTCTGCCGTACTTTTTGGAGTAATAACAGCTTTTTTGCACTATGTAAATACTAGTGGGGATTCTTCCATAACTAATAAAAATGATTGTAGAAAACTATGGCTTTATTAGTGATATGTCTGTTCACAATTCCTTTATCCTGACTTTGTTTGCAAATGCTGCCCTGGCACTATCAGAGATGGAAAAGGTGTGTGTGACACTGTATGCAACCAGAGGATGGAGAAGTTGTGTGGTGGCTCCTCGCCTCTGGCTGGTGGCAGCCTGGGTCCCGAGGAGCTGAGCCCCTCAGTCACCTAGACTGAACGGGCGCTGGCAGGAAGGCTAAAAAGAACAACAGGATTAGCAGAGGATTTTTCACATTATGGAGTCCAAGTCCCAGTTGCCGTGTACCATCTCAACAATGACCGGAAAAACATTATCTAGAAAACCCTACCATTCTTCAGAGACCATGGGACTGAACTAGGTCCAGAGTACTGAGTTGGAAATAACATTTTACTTACGAGCAAATGAGTAACTGCAGGCACCTCCAAAAACTAGGATTTCTTGCATGCTGCTAATCGTATGAGAATTGAAGTTGACCTGCCGTTATTGTTATACTGGTGGATGAAATCACCTTTGGAAAATAACACGAAGTTCTCAGGATGTTGTCCCCTGCTCTCCAGTGACTCACTGGTAACGGTTCACGCTTCTGCGGGTCTAGTAACAGTGTCATTAACTGGTTTTGCAGCTCCCACGTGTGAGAATATTTGTAGCAATTCAAAAAGGATACAGCTTCATCCTGTGATTTTGAATTTTCTATTTATGTCCCTTAACGTCATTTTTCAATTCTGCTATTGCAGTTATCTTCTGTTGAAAGTGCTTCTGTTATAAACCTTACTTTGTAGGTGCATCACTTGCTGTCAAAATTACTCCTCACATCTGGATTTTGCCTGTGTCTTCTCAACCTGATACGAGATTTGGAAAGTACAGAAAAATAGGTGGCATCATGTGAGTTGCGCCATGGAAATGACAAGAAAATTAATTACCCCAAAGCCTTACAAACTGAATTTTTTTCCTCCCGCTCCCCCTTCCATTTCTTCACCATTTTAAAAACACCAACCATTTTGTAGTGCCCTTGAGGAAAGTTCCTTGCTTCTATTTGAATTTTTTTTTAATGGTGCTTTGCATTGCTGCACACATGGAAGAACCACCACAAGAAAAAAATTTCTCCTGCCGTTGCTGCACTGAAGTTCCTACAAGCAGCACTGGCCCTGCCTGTACTCAGCTGCCTGAGCTCTCGGGTACCAGGTTTATACTGGCAGAGCTGGGAGTTTATGAATCCACATGTCTGTAACGTGCAGAAAGACCCCAGTCAGTCAAATTGCACTATTTAAGCAACAAAGGTTGCTCTTTGGATTTGCTTTCAGATTTTTAGCATTACTGTGTATAAAAAGGATTTTCTTTAATATATATTTTATTTTTTTATCCAATAGTGCTTTAAAAAGACCCCAGCAACCCCCAGAGGAGATGATGCAGCTGAAGACTGTTTACTTTGAGGTCTTGTATGAGTTAGCAAACAGTACAAAATGCAGGGAGACCTAGGCTAGCATGTACTTTTTGGCAACAGCTACAGGCCCCTGGTACACTCGTAGCTGTTAAATTCCAGTTTTCCCCTGACGTTTGGTGAGCTCTCTTGTAAGGCGGATGTGTGTGGGCGTCCATCTGGACGCTATCTAAACCACCCAGCTATCTCTCTCAGTGTTGTTTTCCAAGGATAGTACTTTAATGAGTGAAGAGGAATTTAGTAATCACGTAACACTGATAACACACTTGCCCTTATATAAAGTGAAAAGGGCGAGGGGGGCATGAGTAAACTGCATTTCCTATGGTTATCTATGTGGCAGCGCTGTTTGTGCTCGGGTTCCCCTGGAGACGGCGGAGGCTGTGGTAGCGCTGTGCATGCAGGCAGCCATTCGAGGTGTATTTATAGGGAAAGTTAATGTCTGTCCACACTAAATTTAAAACCGCTTTCTGCTTCCATAAGATATAGTAGACTACTCTTTTCTTGCAGAGTTATAAAGCAACAATAAATATCGTCACACCCAGCTTGTGGGGATTTTGTACATTTTCCAAAAAAATTGTGGTAAAAGTCTTCCTGTTGAGAGGAAAAAAACCTAAACATAAGTTTAGAGCATTAAATTCTTGATAATGCATTTCATGCAAGGGAAGGGTGCATTTTCAGATGGATTCAGCCCCCGAGAGTATTGTTTCAAGCTCTTTGGGACTTGCCAGCTGCAGTTGTAGAAGATAAGTGCCCCTTCTGCCATCAACTGTCTGGAGGAGTAGGTGAGCCCTGGAGAGGCGAGGATGTTTGGCAAAAAAGCTGTGGGTAGCAAGAACTGGAGGAAGCTCTTTCAAAACCTTCCTTAAGGAGGAATGTTGATTGTAGAGGAAGAGAGCAAATTAACAAACCCAAAGCAAGCGGAAATGGCCCGATGTCCTGGTTTCTTTTCTGATTGACTACAGCCAAGTTAAAGGCAACCATTAACGATGGAAGCAGGAGATGGTGAGTGAGGGTATGTCCTTGGTGTTTCCTCAGGTCTCCTCTGCACGGTTAAGGAGACACTGGGAGAAGTTCAACCGTGTTGTGGGATTTATTCTTTTCAAATATGTGCTAGTGGGTTGCCCTACAAAGATAAGAGATTTAAGCTGAATTGCAGGAAAGGATGTTCTCTGCCTGCTACCACGTGGACCAAACCCTGTGATGCCACTAAAGCATGACTGCTTCCAACTTCCTTTCGAGCTGACTAGTTTTGTGGTGCTGTTGCTGAAACTTGGTTCATGTGATGTGTAATTCTGCAGGGATGAAGGTTTAGGCTACTTTAGGCTGAAATTTTGTCTTTGTATCTCTCCTGCTGCAGGGCTGCACTCAAAGCCAGGGACAGGCACTAGATGCTTAATCTGCTCTTGCTTTCAGCACTTTGTGCTACAACAGACATGGGATGACGCTGGGTTTTGCTTGGGGCCACTCGGCCACCTTGCAAGCAGCGCTGAGGCGGCCCAGCAAGTGCTGCTGAATGTATCTTTGGGCTCTTAGTACGCGGATCTCCTTTCAGAAAGCAGTGGTTAGGGCATCATGTTGTTTTCCGATGGCTTGCAGCTCTGACTAGCTCTGATGTGTTCAGTGTGTCCTTGAGCCTGCGGGTGCTGGCACCATTCCCCTCACAGAAGGGACAGCTGTGGCACGGGTCCCCCGTGCTGCTCTCCTCCACTGTTCAGCTCTCCTCTCTTCTCAAGTGCTGTCAATAGCCTAGGGCATGGGGGGTTTATCTTTGATGACTGCTTTCCCTCAGAGCTGCAAGGACTGGCTTTGTGCTGGCTGTTGAGCAACCTTCCGGCTCTGAATTTTGAGTCCTTGCACAGGAGGCTCTTGGGGCTGTCCTGGTTGAAAACGCAAAGCCCAGCAGCGTTTGAAGGAGGGTGTTGCCAGGCAAAGAGGAGGTGAAAAGGAAGGGTGTGAAACGTGTCCACTTAAGCCCTGTTGCATCCCATGCTGGGTCCTTCCACTCACATGCTCAGCTGCACGGATGCAGGCGGAGCAGCCTCTGCCTTCTGCTGTCTTATCCCAGTGTGGTTCTGCTGTCTTGTAGCTGCGGTTTTGGACACAGCAACGTTGCTGCGAATGATTAAACTGGGCTGAGCAAAACATGGCATGGTGCCTCAGAAGGAAAATTGTAACTTGTCTGTAAGTCACCCCAGAACGCGTTTTCTGGGATTAGCACTGTTGGATCCTTCAGAGCTAGAATAGGAGAAAAGCAGTGATAGTCTAATCTGTGACTCCCTTTTTGTATCCAGGGCCGTGGTAGCTACCATGCCTTTGTCCTCCTCAAATCCATTAGCTCAGCCCATGCAAATCCTCTCTGACTCTCCTGAAAAGTAGGAGGTGGGCTGCAGTTGTCAAATATGCCTGGGTTTAAGTCATTCAGAACAAGGGAAAGGAGATGTATAGGAGATAAAACAGTGAGAATGATTCCATACGTGGGAAAAGAAATTTCTCTCAATTGAAATGGAACAGTGGCTGTGCGTGACTTTCACTAGTGCAAATAAGTGAGCTCCAGGGCTTCCCAAAGGTACCTGCCACCACGTTGCTGGTTGCAGGGTTTTCCTGCCATTCTGTAACACTTTGCTGATTTCTGCTGGCGTCAGCCAGGCATGTCAATGAGGAAGGAAGGCGGATCAGCTCAGTGCACCTTAGCACGAATTAACTTTGCTGTTGCTATTTATACAGGAAAAAAAATCCCCCGTTTACTCTGTGTTCTAACAGAAACGCTGAGGTCTGCCGTGCTGGTTGCAAGAAACACGTAACAGCTTCCTCCAGGCTCCCGCAAGAGTGCAACTGCTTTTCGGGTGGGCGACAGCTTCGCTCCTCACGCTGCCCACACACACTCCTGGTGTGAGACTGCTGAGCTGGCTGCTTTCTCCTAAATTTGGTCCCCAATTCGCCTTGAGGTCTCCTGTTGCCAGCAAGCACCACGTACGCATGTCCCAGCATCTGCCTTCCCTGGCCCTTGCGTTGCAAAGAGAGGGTGGCATGGTGGCCTTTAGTGCCTGCTAGAGCTGTGATCCCACAGCCCCAAGCATGAAATCGTGTCACTCCCAAGGGTGCCCAGGGGCCCCTGGGGCTCTGGGCTGGCTGCTCCTCTCTGCTGCAAAGGCTTCCTGCGGTGATGCTGGAGACGCGGCTGCTGCTAGCTCGCCTCCGCTGCAGCTCTTGCAGAGGGGTGTTATAGACAGCCATAGCTGGTGAACTGCTTGCTCCTGCTCCTGTGTAATGGTGCTGTCCCGTCAGCGTGGTTATACCTGCCAAAGCTCCTGTCCCCTGTGACAACAGGTGAATGGGCGCTGCATGAAAAAATGATGCGTGCAGCGCATCATTTTTTCATGCAGCATGTTTGGGGCTGTAAACAGGGTGTGATGGAGGGTTTGGGTGTGATGGGGCTGGTAAGGTAGCAACCGAGGGAGGTTTTGGCTCATAACTGCGCACCAGAAGGCCGTTCCCTCGTAGCCTGAGAAAACACGCATGGCGCAGCCCTTTGGCAGCACGCACCGTCGCATGTCAGCAGCCATGTGAGGGGCAAAATGACTTCTCCCTGTGTCTTCCGGGGCAGCGGTGAGCGTGTGGGCAGCAAGCTGGGCCCTGAGCGCTGTGGGCAACCAGGAACTTGAGCTGTGAGCAAGAAACACAGGCTCCTTTTACTAGGCATACAAGGCTGTAGGCTCGGTTTTGCCAGTGCTTAAAGGAGCTTTGTTCTCTGTGCTGGTTAGAGGCCGATTTCCCAGTATCTTAAACAGAAATCTTGTTTTTAGCCTTGAGAAAAAAGCTTTTTAATTTATAAAGGCATGGCATTTTTCTTTTCCCTCCTCCCCCTCCCCACAATGGCTACTATTCCTTGGACAATGCCGCTTTTTGCTGGGTTCTGCTCTCGAGCTTGTATTTCTTGATTGCTGCTGAAAACAGAGCTTGTCACAATTGCATTTTTCTTTGGAACTTGCTGTAAAACACCAGCTATTCTTCACCTCCCACACTGTAATCGCACTTGCTGGTGCCTGTGAGCCGAGAAGTGCTGGTTAATGTACTGGCCTCCCTCATCTCTCTGGGGACATCCCCTTGCACCCCTCTGGCACCTGCGGAGGGCAACAATGCTTCGGCCCTGGGGCAGTAGGTGCTGGTGCCATGCTGGGCTGGAGACACAGCTCTAGGGTGATTAGTGAAGGACAGGCTGTTGCATTGTTTCTTTTGCTTGAAAATGTCCCCTTTCACCACACCGGTTTAAAGCCAGTCCTGTTAGCTGCAGTAGGACACCGTGGGGATTGCATCTCCTCTGGGGCCAGCAGGGACCCTGCCTACCCCTTTTCTCACCCACACAGGTAAGGAAGGCTCAAAGGGCCTCCTGAGGAAGGAGCAGCTGGCAGGAGGGCTCAGGAGATGAAGAACAGCACGGGTCAGAGGCAGCCCATTGCCATCGACTAGTTTCTACCTGAGCCAAGGTGTTGGGGAGCATCCTGGTCACCAAGTCACCTTTTCCTGGTGCCACCATCTATACCGAGGGGCTACTGTAAGGCAGGAAGACTCTCGTTACGTGCTCAGACGAAAGGTGGGAAGGATGGTAAGGCTGATCTCGCAGGCAGAGGAAATTTGGTTTGTCTGGTTGCATGTTTTTCATGGCAGTAAAAAGAGAAATCTGGGGGGTCTCCCGAGACAGGAGCCTGGGGCATCTACATCTCCCTAAACACTGGTCCTTGTTGTCCCCTCTTTGGTAAGCACAGCTTGTACCCCCCCTCCAATCCCTCCTCCTCACCAGCAAGTGGCCTCTCCATCCCAGTGGTTTCTTCCAGCCGTGTTGATGTTGTGTTGTAGCATGATGTCAAAAGGAAAGAGTTTAGGAAAAAAGACGTTCAACGGTTTCTGTGCTTTATGTACAATCAATAGTGCTGGTAATCACTTCTGAACATTTTCTATCCTTTTGTGCTCAAAGCCATCATTAAAGCTTCATGAGAAATTAGTCACTCTCCGTAACTTGCGGCTGGTCCAGGTTTTGCCTTTGGGTTTGATTTTGTGAGCAGTCTGAGCCATCCTCCCCAGAAAGGATTGATTCAAAAGCAGCTGCTTCCTCTTTGAGCCATATTTTGCTAGCAGAGTCCAGACTGGGCTTTTTCCCTACTTTATTGTAGCAACTATTTAATCTTTTAGGATTAATACCAGCTTTCATACAAGAGAAAAAAAATGCAATGGTTGTGTTGCGCTTGCTCTCTCGTCAGCTCCCTGCCCATGATTTCCTCCTCCTGTCACAGGCAGGGCAGCGGCCAGCACGGCCTCTCTGATTTACAGCACTGAACGCGAGGAGAGAATGAGGCCAAGCATCATCGTGAGCGTGAGGAAGGTGAACGCAATATTGAAAACGTAGCGAGAGAAAAAGACGTGGTCTAACGGAGGGAATCGAGGCCGCTGCGCCAGTTTTCTCCCCCCGGCCTGACCTCTGTCACGCTGCCACCCTGCCCGAGGCGTCGAAACCCCACACCGAGCCGAGGTGGCTCGTGCTGAAGGCCCAGCTATTTTCACCGAGTAAAATAAACCCAGCAGCTTCTTTCGCTGCCTGAGGTACGTGCAATAGGGCAGAGGGCCTTTCCCCAACCGGGGCTGGAGCTGAGCTGCAGGGAGGCCGCCGGGACAAGCCTGCCCTTCCCCTGGCGCCGGGTGGGCAGCCCGGGGGCCCGGCAGCCGCGGCTCCGGCTGAACCCCAGCCCTCGGCTCCGCCTGTGCCGCCGGCGGAGGACGAAGGGCCGGGCCGGGCCCCGCCGGAGAACGGGGCTTTTGAGGGATTTTCGGCACCACCGGCGGGCCCCGCCCGCCCCCGCGCCCCCTCCCCCTCACCGCCCCTCCCGTCCCGCTCTCCGCGCGCTGAAGGCGCGTGAGCCGGCGGCGGGCGGCGATTGGCTGCGAGGCGCACCCCGGGGGCCGCCGGGCCGCGGCCGCCCGCCGAGCGCCATTCACGGCGCTGCCCGCTCGCACGCGCCGAGCCTCATTCACAAAAAACTTCATTCATAAAAGCGGCGGCCGGGGCTGCGGCGGGGGCGGCTCGGGCGCTGCGGAGCTGCTGCCCCGCGGCTCTGCGGGAAACAACGCCGGAGGCGCAGGAATATTCAGTTGTGTCTGCATTATGGTGCTGAAGGACTTTCCAGCAAGAATTAGCGAGGCTGACGCCGAGAGCTGCCGGCGCTGTTCAGTATTTTTCTTAAAATACTGGGTTGGTGCCTGACCGCGGGGCAGGAGCGTTGCAGCGCAGGGATGCTCTTCGCCTTTGGGGCAGCCGACGATGGAAATGCAGAGAGCTGGGCACCTTACGGGGTTCGTGCCGGTCTGAGAACGTGTTTGAGCTTGTAGCTGTCTTGTTCTGCTTTGTGTGAAATATGCTTGAGCTTTTGCTGCAGCCAGGACTCTGCGGTTAACGATGCCACAACTGTGAGGCTTCAGAGCTAGGCGGGATTTAGTGCCTGGCTCGAGGCAGGAATGAAGGTTTGGATAGCGGCTCTTCAGCATAAGCTGCTGTACCACTGATGCGCTTTCCCGTATGCTGCTTTTATTGCTGCTTACAAAATACCAGATGTCCATGCAGTTTTAAGCCTCGTCCATTGAGGAAAATAAACCACTAAGAGGGAGTCAGCAAAAAACATCCAGTAGGTTTCTGTTTTTAAAATTGTTTGACTTGCTTGATTGCCATACAATTTATCTACAAGAGCTGATTTATGCAAGAGTATCCAGTTACAGAACTGCCAAGGCTATGAGAGAACGCAGCCAGCAGAGCCTCGGTGGACACGTCCTGTATGTAGGATTATTCAGACATCCAGGAATGCTGCACAGGGCTAAGTACAGCCGATTCAGGAATGATTCGATAACATCCCTAGATGAAGGTACGCAAAATACGTCTTTAAATATCAAAGGTTCTTCGTCCTCTTCCCATTCTTCGACACCTAATTTACTGACAGAAGATGTCTCCTTGGGGCCACAGGACACCTGCACCACTCTGTGCACGCTGATCCCCCGGATGGCTAACATTAAACTTGCTAACCCATCAAATCTGCCGGGCCTGAAAAGCTTCTGCCTGGGAACGAAAGAGGTGCCAAGAATTAAACTCACGGAGTGCGTTACCATCCCAAGCAGCCCAACCTCGCCTGAGATCAGCTGCCTCTCGGCCTCTTATCCACAGCCTGAGCTGGACAAGCTGGCCCTAACCCCAAAGCCGGCAGGGGACTGCACCGTGCGCGGAGCTGAGGAAGCTGCTCCTGCGGGCAGGCAGGACAGGAGCCTCGCGCTGAGCGGTGAAAACGTGGGGGAGCCAGGAACGACCTACAGCGTGCGGGTGAGTACTTCTCACATTCTCTGACAAAGCAAACCACGCAGGTGGCCGCAGGGTGACCTCTGTGTTCCCACTCCTGAGGCCAGTGCCCCAAACCACTGACTTCTCCCGTGTATTTCCTGTCTCCTGATGTGTGAAGGGCCGTGGTGTTGAACTGAGGGAGTTAAAAGGACCGCAGCCGCTCCCAGAGGTAACACAACATCCATTTCCAAAAGACTATCTTTAGACTCTCTGAGGAGTGCAGCCGAGCTGCAATTCAAACAGGGCTTGCTCTGGCCTGAAATGCATGTTGGAGGGAGAAAGAGGCCCACAGAAAGGGCTTCCCATCCCTCGCAGAGCAGCTCCCAGGCACTAGGTGCATGCTGGCCCACGCTGCTGACATGTTTGTCATGGAGGGCATGGGAGAGCTGCTGGGACTGCTGCTGCTGCCTGGAGCACCTCTGGGCGATGAGCGGGCAGGATGCAAAAGCCATCCTCCTCCTTTGATGCTAATTAGCACCCTGTGGCACCCCTGCCACGCTTGGGAGCTTTCTAATTTTCTTTTCCTTTCTGGGCTTTATATTTCTGTGGCCAGACCTCACCATGTGCTAGCTGTTGCTTCCTTCTCTACGCTCTGAACCTCTAACCCTGCACATTTTAGTGCTTATGCTTCATCTGTCAAAAGCACTTCCAGGCAAAAACTGCCTGCTGCTTGCACGGAGGGAGCCAGTGCAGACCACAGGGGAATGGCAGAGAAAGCAGTCTAAACCTGCTTCAGAAATACTCACGTAATGGCCGGGCTGGCCAAGAGCTCCTGTAGCTCTCACAGCCCTCCTGCCTGTCCCTGACATGCAAGGGGGACCGCAGGAGCAAGCTGTACAAGGGGTTATTATTCCTCCTGGTGGGTTGCAAGCAGAGTGCTGAGAGAGCGAGAGCGTGTGTCTGTCTGTGTGTATAAGCTCTCAGTTTGGTGTACCGGAGGTATCAAAATGTGCCAGAAGGTGTAAAAAAGCTGTGCTAAATTTGTGTCTTTCGTATGATGTTTTGGAAGTCAGTCTAAAGAAAGGTTCAAGGCCAAGAAGAATCAATCAATCCCTTTCCAAATGCAGCAGGAGGGCAGGCAAGTCAGAGGGGAGAAGAGCAACAAGGGGAAATAGCTGTGTTCACCTTTCTCCAAGCAGGAATGAGATGCCTGCCTGGCATCCAGCTGTGGCGGCACAGCTGGTTTGATGGGATGTTGGCTGAAAGGTGATGGTGTCCCAGCATAGCAATGGCCACTGTGAGTGAAGCCACAGGAGGTCCCGGGACATTCTCCTGCAGTGCAGCAGGTGGAGGGAGGGGACACACACTATTTCGTTGTGCTGATATGTGTCCTTTTATGTTTGCTTTTCTTTAAATTCTAATACTAATGTGAACAGTTGAGGTTTTGACACCAGCAAGCTGCTAAAATAGATGAATGAGCATGTAGGGTGTGACTTACAGAGACAGTGCAAGGGCCACCGCAGCTCCAGGCTGCTCCGTAGCTCCACGACACTTTTGGCCAGCCCAGTGGAAAGGCCTGCGCCAGTGGATGGCATCGTGATGCCCAGCGCCCTCCACACAGGACCTGCCTCGTGCGCCGACTGATGCAGCGGAGTTCATGATTAAGGCTTTGAGGTACCTGTAGAGATTCAAATACTTAAACGCTAATGCCAGAGGCACACTTAAAGAATTCAGTTTCTGACATGGGGAGGAGAAGATGAAGCATAAGGGGAATTTCCTGGGCTTCTGTTGTGGCCCAGGGCTGAGAGCAGAGGCACTGAGGTGGGGACCACATGAGCACGAAAGTCAGAGGAAAGAGCAAAAAAAGAATGACTTGATGGGAAGGTTATGTGAAGTGGGGAAGGGCTCATCCCCTCCTGCTGCTCCCCATGTTTTATTTCCAGTATGTTTTTCTACCGGTCTTTCTGGAAGTCAGGATAATTCATGGTGATTCTCTCTGAAGGGGGGGTCGCTAGCAGGAGCCTCCCAATGCACTGGGGAAATGTTGGTTCCCTGCGTCTTCCTGCTACTGTTGCTCCCGCAGCCGTGGGCGTGCAGGAGCCAGCCCCAGGGGAGCTGCAAGAGCATTGCTGGTGTGTGTCAAAATGTGCCCTGGCCAGACTCTTGGTGGTGTTTTCAGCCAGCCCCTTTAATAACCAGCAGGTCAGCAAATAAGCAGCCTGGGGGTTCGGGGGCCTCAGCTTCAGCGCATGGGCAAGGAGCTCGTTTCCCCAGGGATCACGAGGCTCCTCTGGGAGCTGGCGATGAAGCCTCAGCCGGGCTGGGCAGAGGCCAGGGGCGCAGGGCTGCAGTGTGGCAGGAGTGTGGCATGGAGGGATGGTCTCAAAGCGGGGCCGGGAGGCTGAGGGGCCAGGCAGCCACGGGAGCTGCTCCCGATCCTTACCCTGTTCTCCCAATCCTTACCCTCTTGCCCTGGCCCTTGCCCTCTCTCCTGTGGCATTTGGAGACACCCGCTGTCCCCACGCAGCTTCTGGTGCCCTGTTAGGGCATGGGATCGTTGGGATCTCCCCAGAGACCATTTTAGGAGGAAGGTCAGGTCTACGACTCTCAGCACTGCCCCACACCAGTGGCCCCTCTCAGACCAGTGAGAACCAGCAGGATGGCGTTACTGGACCTAACACGGAGTAAGGCTCTGGAGCTTAAATCAATAATGCACGAGTCTTTGAGAGATGATGTTCAGATTAGTAAAAGAATGTTCTATTTAACTAAAATATGGAAGGGAAATGCTATTGCTAGGCCAGCCTGGGGAACCTGCTCCCTGTCTCTGTGTGGGAGGGGGTTCAGGGCAGCGCTTTGCTGGTCCCCAGAAGCCGCCAGCACCTCTTCCATGCTCAGGGCAGGGAAATAATTGTGGTATTTCAGCTGCAGCCACTTCCCTGGCATGGCACCCTGACACTGCACTCAGAGAGCTGCTCTGCATCGCTCGTGGTAAATAACTACATGTGTACGCACAGCTGGGGCTCTCTCGCAGGAAGGAGATGGGCTCTGGTGATTCATGACTTCAGAGCCGCAGCTGTGAATTGTGAGCCAGGGGCTCGGGGCTGTAGGGTGTTGGGGTGATGCTTGCTCTGCCAAACTCAGGGGGACAAGGTGTGTGGCAGCACCCACGGGTGCATGCCTCGTCCCACGGGGCTGTGCGTCTCTGCAGCTGCCACCACCCCCAAGGCTCACGCGATTCTCTGGGTAACTGCTTTTTAACAGAAACCTGCACGTTTTTAGGCCATCTGCTTTGTCACAGCTGGGAGCACGGGGACACAAAAGTTTGAACCAATTCTCTTGGAATCTTGGCCTGAGTACGGTGCTGTGGAAAGTGGCTTTTCAGCACAAAACTTAAAAAAAAGGAAAACGCATGTGTGGGTCTGTGTGTGTGTATACATATTTACAACTTTTTCCCTCATTTTTTCTCAAAATTAATTTAAAAGTTGAAAACCCATGAATGAAAGGGTCAAACTTTCCCAGGAAAATTTCCATTTAGCAAAAGCCATTCTTCATCACAAATACCCACTGCTCGCTGCCCCTTAGGGAAGAGGCTCTGCAGTGTGGGCAGGAGAGCAGGGCAAGCACATGAGGAGAGTTAGACTAGCAGTGACAAACCACCAGTGCGGTTTTTTGTGTGCTTAATGATCTTTCATGGCAAAGATGTTCAGTCTGTTTTCCAGCCTAATCTGCCCGGGTTTTGTGCTCTCTGGCAGGTGCCCCGGGGGTACCCACGCCTGCAATGGTGCACAGCTGCCGCCGTGGGCTGCCTTTGCCTCTCTGCTCCCTGTGGGGGGGACAGGACAGCAGGCTCTGGCAGCTTCGCTTTCGGCTCTGGAAGGGGTTGGTGTTTGCTGGAGGAAGCCAGCGTGGTTCAGGCTGAGGAATGAGACTGTTGAATCTACTGCAGGGTGTGAACCCAGGCCAAAGCTCTTCATTAGCAGCCTGACTGGTGGCTGCTCTCTGCGCTATGTAGCACCAACCCCAGCCCCGTGAAACGCTGCTGTGTGTTGCAGGATGAGCAGCCGAGCTGACCGGCTGCTTGGCAGCGTGGTACAACCTGTGAGCTGATAGGAATGCAGTGCCACTGCCAGGGTAGCTGTGGCAGTCCCTGCTTTCCAGTGGACAAGGGGCTTTTCAGCCCCAAAGCCACCACAGGCAGCATCTAAGGAAGGGTTGAGAAAAATTCCCCACCAGAACTACAGTGATCTGTGCATTGCTCCTTCCCCACATTCCTGGCTGGTTCCTGACATTGTCTATGGAGGGAGGCTAGTACTTCACCTTCCTGCCAGGGCAAAAGCAGGGGGATCTCAAATCAGGTGCTGCAACACATGAAAGCATGTCCCCGAGCCTGGCAGCCAGCCGCAGGGAGGGCAGCACCGCAACTCTTACAGGCAAAAGTTATTTTTCCTTGGTGTGAAAGGCAAAGACCTGTCTCCAGTGCCATCGTCCTGCCATGTGCTGGTGGCTGCTGCTTGCTTCTGCCCAGTCTCTCTTCCCCCCAGATCCATTGGAAGCTGGAGGTGAGTTATTCAAGCAAATCAAAGTGAAGCTCTCCTGCTGCTCTACAGCCCTTGCCCAGTGTGACAGAGAGTCATGGCTCCCCCGGCAGCAGCACCCACCCCAGGCAGCCCTTGTCCGCAAGGAAGGAGGGTGGTGGGAAGCTCAGAAATAGTAAAACCCCTCACTTCAAAAGCACCTTGGTAAGCAGTCTGGGAAAACAAATGCTTCCATGGGAGTCAGCTCCCTGCCATGCTTCTGTGCACAGAGCACTGCTGCTTGTGGAGGGTTTCTGCCCAGTCACCTGTGTTATGTTTTTAGGGAATCTGAACCTAGTCTCACATACATTCGGACATAGGCTGTTTAGTGGCAGCATGTTACCTGACTGCCTCTGCGAGCAAGTCCTGTCCCTTGGATTTGTTGTTAGTCAGCCGTGGGGTCTGTAGGAGCTGCTCTTGGCATTATGCATGAATTAATGTCTGTTAACTAATAGGTAAAATTGCAAGGCTGCAGCTGTGTTGTTTAATTATGAGCTCCGTGCACTGCTCCCCGTATCATTCCTATGGGTGAATCACTGGCTGTCATTCAGGCTGGAGCTGGAGCCACTAACTGCGTTATGGCAGGGAATGAAACGAGACGTGGGTCTGGATTAGAGGGTGCCTGAAACGCTTATTCACATGGGCCCTGCCTAGTGCCTTCACATCTCCTCCCACACAGTCCCTCATCCTGTTTGCAGTCACTCTCCATCATCTCTTGTAAATAGATGTGAAAAGATGTGTGCATCTTCAGTAACCGCCCTCCTCTCCTCCCACCTCCCCACCATCCTGGTGGTGCGGGGAAACAGCAACCAGCCCCAGATCACCCTTCGGATTCAAACACCGAGAGATGATGTGCCCCCAGTACCGATGCTCTCCCCAGCCTTTTGCGGGGAGATGGCGGGGGGGGGGGGACAGTTTTGCACACATCGCCCTCAGAGCAGCCGTTCCCTTTCCAGCAGGGGCCAGCGAGTCTCTCCTCTCCCTCTCCTCTCCCTCTCCTCTCCCTCTCCTCTCCCTCTCCTCTCTCCTCCCTCCTGAGAGCTGTTGCTCATCCTGGCGAGAGCTCTCCGTTCTGCTGCGACAGATCAGTGGGTTCAGCATACGCTTACATTGGTGATGTCAAGTCTTTAGCGCTCGGCTTGTTTCAATGTTGGCGTTGTATTTTTCTGTAGGTAGCTGAATTCTGGAATTACACCTGTGCTTATTGCCCTGGGCTGATTACAGCACCCTTGTGCCTGTCTCCAGCTTCCCCCTGGCTTCCCCTTGGCAGCTCAGTGAAACCGCTCCGTGCTTCTCTTTGCAGGGCTTCGGAAGATGACACCCCCCCCCTTCCTTGGACACCACCTCTGAACCCTCAACACCGCTATCACCATGTTCCAAAAACAGCTGGCAGATAGCTTGGGCTCCTTCCAGGGCAGGTCGGTCTTGTCAGACCGTGGCCATGCTGGGGTGAGGGCTGCACGCTGCGGTGGCTGCCTCTCCTGGGTGCCGTGGGAGGGCACCCATGGCTGCTGCCCTGCTGATGCTTCAGCTTAACCTGCCCTGCAGCAGGAAAGCGGGAGCTGGCCTTGACCCTGCATCCCCAGACGAGCCCACTAGCTTTTGTGGGAGCTGCTGTTTGGGGTGCACAGGATGGGGAGCAGGGGCACCACCTGAAGTGGAGTCCGGGCACAGGAGAAGTCTCTGAGACAGATGTCGCCCTTGTCTCCTGCCTTCCCCTTTCTCTCGTCTCCACCAGTCGTGCTGCTTGTTGGACTTGGCTATGGAGGGGTTAATATTTTCCTGGTTTATTTCTTAATTCCTTTTTCTTCCTCAGAGAGTGCCTTTTGTTTTCTTGAATAGGCTTCTGGTATCCCATTGTCTTTTTATGTGCTCCATGGGCTTCTCCCCAGCTCTGTGACCCCGACTTCTCAGTCCCAGTCCCGCAGCGTTCCCCTGCCCAGGGCTCTGCCGGTTCTCTGTACGCTCCTACTGAGATGTGAAGGTTCAGCCATTACTAACTGTGCTGGTTTAGATAACCAACGGCAGCTAAAATAAATGAGAGATGCAGTGAGGTGCCATGTTAATGCACTTCCCTACTCAGGCTTTTAAAGAAAAAAAAAAAAAAAGGTCTTTTGTGAATCATTGATAAGTTCAGCTTCACTCAGGGTCACTTATGCAAAAACCTAATATTGATTTTTCATCTTTGCTTAGAGTAGCTTCCCACGCATCTGTTCAGGATGCAGTGGGGACTCATCAGCATATGACTCACCTACTCCTCTAAATCTTTCTTTTCTCAAGGATAGAGGAGCAGCCAACCAGCTCACAGGATGCTTGACCTTATACTGTAGGATCAGAGGTCTCTACTGTGCTACAAGCTGAGGCTGTAGACATATTTTCCACATTTGCTTTGTTCCTGTTAAGCAGGAATATCTTTAACAAGTAAGATAGCTGTCAGAGTCCTTTACATAGTCATTAAATGTTCATTAGGGAAGCAGTTCTGCTAACCCTCCAGATTCTTACTGATGTCCTTCCAGGGCTCTGACCTAATTCTGGAGTTCTCCCAAGGGTTACATTGCTATCTGGAAAGAAACCAAAATAGGGATAATACAATTGTTGTGGAATCCCTGCTTGACCGCACACATACGTTCTCTTTGTAACACACACATTCAGTTCTGAAAGTCTCCAAAGCTGCATCAGATACCTAAATCCAACCCCCTCTGAATGGCCCAGTGGAAGAATCAATTCACAGGCAAATTGAAGAAGAGGAGGTAAATACAGTACCTTTCTCTGGACAGAGAGTGCTTCTTCTGTCCATTCAGAACAAGAGGACAGAGCATGCATGTCCCTGCTTGGGATTTCCAGGCTATCTGCTGTATCCCAGAGGCTTTGCATTTCTGCAGGAGAGGTCTGTGCAGGCAGGCTGTCGCTGAAGCGCACGGGCACTGTGTGAGCACTGCAGGATGTTCCCGAAAGCCCTTTTCCCTCCAGGAAAATTCATTGTGGAAGAGGGATACGAACTGAGACCCAGACCTATGCCAGCCTTATGAAATGGAGATGTCAGTGTGCTTCAACAGCAGAGAGATGGATATCAACAGAAATGCTGAAAGAATTAGTAAGACATGTTTTGGGAGAAGTAAACTCAGTGGATAGACTTAGCCTAGTGTGCTTCATTTAGACGAAAATGTTCTACAGTTTTGTACAGAACTTCAAAGGAGTCTATGGGCTGACATGCCATCACATTCTTGATGGTTCTGAAAATTAGTCCTATGCAAATCCCAAACGAGTATAGAAAAAGCCCCCAGCTGTGCCCCATACAACAGTAGTGTGGGAGTCAGCCTCTAATTTAAAGCAGGTCAGTTTATAGTGCAGGCTTTTAAGAGCCGTTGCTATGAGCTGGAATTGCAACTCTACCTCCTTCATCTTCTGCAGAGGTTATTTGTCATTAGACGTGCAGCAGCATGGAGCCAGTGGTTTTCCTCATGCCTAGTAATGCCTCCCGCTGCTCTGGAGGGACATCCAGCTCTCCTGCACGGGGGCTCTGAGTGCATCGGTCCTGTAGGGCATCCAGGCCCCTCTGCTCCCATGCAATTTCCTTCCAGCCTTCACGTATTCCTCCCAGCTCAGTGCCACAGGCTAATCAGTGAGAATAAGCAGAATTGGAAATAAGGAATGATTGAATTTTGTGCCCCCCCAAGTGCTTTACCTTTTTTTTTTTTTGTGTGTGTGTGCTATGTTGTTGAAGCCACTGGTATCTTTATTGCTTTTCTCTACGCTTTTCAGTAAAACGTGATCTATTTAGGAAGCAGCTTTAGGATAGTTGATTTGGTTTTCCATTTAGGTTGTGGTTCTGCATATACGTAGTGGACTGAAGTCACATTTGCTTCCTTCTGTGATCCTCCTCTTACCTGTTTGCTAGATATTAACAAAATCCTTTCTCTCTGTCCCTCTCTTTTCCCTAGTACATGGGCTGTATTGAAGTGCTGCAGTCGATGAGGTCCCTGGACTTTGGCACGCGAACGCAAGTCACCAGGTAGGCGGTATCACACTGAAATTCAGCCCAAGAAGGAAAAGCCTGAGCGCTAATTTCTGTATAAAGCCAAGGGTGCGTGCCAAGGTCCGAGATAATTTTGAATAGGACTGTGCATGTTTTGTTTTGTTTTTCCCAAGCGATGATTTGAATTACTTGGTCATTAGAATAGGCTATTTGCATTGGAAAATGAATTGTTTCAGCCACAGACCTAATTTCTCTCCCAATTCTTGTTCTGGATGCGGAGAGCCTCCCCCTGCAGTCGCAGCCCGGTACAGACATCCCCAGCTAGCTGGGTGCTGGCAGCGGCCAGGCCACGCACGCCAGCTCAGCGCTGCCTGCACAGCTCACCCAAGACGCAGGGTCAGTCTGCTGGTGCTGCGGTGGGTGGCCAAGGTGGCGAGCCTGGATGCTCGCAAGCCTCTGCCACGCTGCTTCACACCTGACGCAGAGGGTACCATTGGTCCCTCTGTCTAGCAAGGCCATCTAATGGATTTTTATGAGATGGGTGATATCGTTTGGCCCCATCTGCACCAAGGCCAGGCTCCGCTGGAAGCAGAGTCACGAGAAAAACATGTTGAAATACAGCCATTTCCAGCTGTACTGCAGGCCTAAGTTTCCAGGCTGCAAATCAGAAAAAGATGGATATTTTGCTCTCAGATACAACTGAATGTGGTTCAAATGTGAGATATTTTGTGGGCTTTTGAAAAGCTTGCAACTTCTGTTGCAGATTGCTGCTCCTTGCTAGGTGTAGATTATTACCATATGCATCTGTGGGGTTGTTGAAATGTCCTGTCAGGAACAGAAAAGCCCAGTTTTATTTTTACCTTTATTCTTGTAAGTCTGTCAGTGCAGGAGTCTTTGAGTTTTCAAAATAAGCACCTTCCTTCCGGCTCAGAGTGCTGCACGCTGCTGGGACACACTGGTGGTCCAGCAGCCAGGGCTAGCGCTCCACCGGGCAGCCCCCTCAGCCACCCGGCATCCCGGTACCTCCAAAGGTTTTTTGGAGGGGTGGGTGCAGGGTATTTTGGCCCAGCCTTAGACATGTTCCCTCCTCCCCTCAGCTATTTTTCTGGCGTGGTTCATGCTGAGGATGCCAGGAGTGTGGTTGAGGCTTCCTGCGCCTGCCTAACTCTTCCTTCCTGCTGGCGGATGATTTACAGATGCTCTTTTGCTTCCTCAAGTGTTTGTATCAAAGAAATCCTGGAGAAAGGAACGGAACACAAAGAGATAAGCATTACATTTCTACCTAGTGGCTCCCAGACTTACCAGTTAAAAGGAAAACTTGAGTCCTTAAATGCCTATATACTGCACTTGAAAGCTGCCTGATTTGTTTTATATTCAAAATCAGTGGTTGTTGACATTTACAATCAGCATAAGCATGCACTCACCCAGTTCCTGCATGTGTCTGTGAAGAAGTGCCTGAGATACAAATGTAATTCCCTCAGCCTAGTCATTTGCTGATCAAAAAGAGCCATGTAGCACACTTAGCCCAAAGCAATCAGCCCGGCGCATTCAGACCAAGCCACTGTATTCTTCAACAGCCTCGGCCGAAGAGGGAGGTCATCTCCTGTTTGCAAGACATGGAGTATATATGCTGCTAACCTTACAAAACAGAGCTTTGGATGGTTTGTCTGGAAAATAATGAATATGAATTACTGTGTAAGAAGAGCTTGCCAACTTTAATTTGGCCCAAATAGTAAGGTTTTGTTAACCAGAATTATGTGAAAACTTAACAATGGAAATATTTCCATCACCTAAACAAAGTGCCACTGCTGACCTTAACGGGCTCTTTTGTGCATGAGAAATTAAAAACTTAAACTGTTTGGAAACCAAATGCTAAAGTGCTGAGCTCATGCATTCAAACTTTAAAGTTCGATCGATTACAAGCTGACTGGAGCGAAGATAACATTGATTATTCCCCTATTGTTCTCTCGGGGGAGTAAGTTTATAGATGGCAAGCACAATGCACTGACCAAGGAGATATTGGAAATGATCCCATTTTAATCATCTCTGTTATTTGTAGTGGGGGTAAAAAATATTTTTATTCCAATGGTATTTTACTAAACAAAGAGGCATCTTCTGTTTTAAAGTGATATAGAAAGGATCTCTAACCATGTCTGCTCCCTGCCTTGCTTTATGTGTATTTGCATTCTTAGTACCCTGATCTCTAAAATCAGATATTATTTACCTGCCTTACATGAATGTGGGAAAGATTAACAAACTCGTGTTTGCCAAAGTGCTGTGAGGAGTCAAAAGAGATGAGCACGGAGGATTTGTTTTCTAGTTTCTTGCTGGACTTGTATTTTCGGTCACTTACCAGGCACGGGGTTGGGGAAGGCAGACAGTGGCCTCTCCAGCACTGCGAATGGCCATGGGTGCAGAGGTGCCGTCTGGCCGCCAGGCCGAAGGGCCGCAGCGTAGCAGGGGAAGGGCCGGGCTCTGAGGTGCTCCCTTCCCTCAGCGGCTGTGCGGTGAGGAGGTTGGCAGAGGAGATTTTGCTGCAGCAGTTTTCTCTTCCAGTTGTCTGCCTGTGACCCAACTCACACACTCTTAGGACATCCCTCCCATTTTACAGAAATTTGTGATCCCAAATTCCATGCAGGTGAGAAGAGTAACACCAAGAAATAACAATAAGGGTAACAGGTTCCTCTGCTTGAGAGGCTTTGTATTTTTTTGAATGGTCACCCATAAACGTGCTGTGCTTGCTGGTCTCGCTACAAGACGTGTTCAGGCTGGCAGGTCCTGCCTTTGCTGGACCCTGACGTGCGCTTCCCTTGCCCAGCCCTTCAGCTCTTTTCCTCTTACATGTCTCCCACTTCTGCTAAATCAAGCTTATTATTAGTCATTATATTTGGGCATTTATGGGAAAAGGGATTCTGTATCTCAGATCGGGGCATTAATTTGCAAACTTGAAAATGGTCAGGCAGCAAAGGGCATCTGAAACGTGCTGCTGGGGAGGGCTGGTGGAAGAAGGCTTACTTTGTTTGGAAGATTAATTTCAACTTTGTTGAAATGCACAATCGCTTTCTGTTAGACAGTGTAGGCAGAGCCCTAGATGCTTAAGAGAAAATCTTCAACAGCATGCTTACTCGCTTACATCAGCCCATCTCTCTTCTCTTACTCTCATTTGGGGGAACAATAAACAAAGTGGCTCACTGTTACTGCCAGCGCGGCGCTCTCCTGCACGCTGTTGGAGGAGCAGGGAGGAGTGTCTGCCATGGGTTTCACTCCAGAGGTGCAGAACCAGAGAAAACCTGTAGACTGTACAGCTCAGCTGATCTAAAGGCTTATGGATGCCACAAATGGGGCTGTCCTTGTCACTCCCTCCTGCCCCAGAGCTTGCTGAGCCCTTGCCAATGGCCACAGCCCGGCCGGGTGCCCTGGGGGGCTGCACCAGGCTTTTTGGGGAGCAACCAAAAATTCCCTGTGCCGCTGGCACCCACAGCACTCAGCGATGTGGGAGCTGTAGCACTGTCCTGTTTCAGTGCATCCCAGCCCAGAAACCTCCCTACAGCAGTGAGCTCAGGAGCCTCGGTGTCCCAGGTGAAGAGGAATGGTCCTGCATCCCCATCCCACCTTCTGGATCCCACAGAGGTGCCCCCAGGGAACTGTGACAGCCTTGATCCTCACTGAGCTGGTGCCCAGCAGAATAACCCCTGGGAAACTCCCCCTGCAATGGACGGGCATCTGCTGGGGCCAGGAGCGGGACCTCTGCGGTAGCTCTGCTGCTGGAGACAGCCCAGGGTACCAAAGCGCTTCAGAGTAATATTTCTTCAGGATGGCAAAAAGAGCTAACCCAAATCTCCTCCATTCACCACGGAAAGTGAAAACTGTGTCAACGAAACAATGATCAGTTTATGTAATCGTGTGGGCACTGCAGGACCAACAGGCAGTGATTCCACTTCAAATGGCAGAAGATGCCTGAGGAGTCGAGAAGCAAAATTTTCTTTGCCTTAAACTACAAGAACAATTTAAATTCCTCACAGCTCTCTCGATTTCATTCGGTGGCTGCCAGGGTTGAGAAGAGCTGCTGCAGAGTGTGCAAGTGGAGTTATCTCATTCAGGGTGATTTAAAAGACTAAAAAGAAAACAACCTAAAGTGTTTTGCTTTGGGATGAATGACAAGGAGGAGAGAAAGAAAAAGCAGAAACATGACTGGAATAACAAGGCCACGTTTTCTGCTACTGCCTCAGATTTGGAAGATATCAAATGGACAAGCAAATGCCAGAATCCATAAGGCTGCACATTCATCCAGGAACAATTAACTACACGAACTATGCACAGGTATATGCTGTCCTGCAGATCTAAAAGCAGAGACTTGCTCAACCAAGTGATGGAAAATGAATCGCTGTAAGAATGAATTGATAGCAATTTTCCAGGAAGAAAGCACAGATACAGTAAATCCTATTTAAGTTTATCGTGGGCGTATCCAGAGTTTCTTTTCTTCCCAGTATATGGTGTGGTTTCTAGTTCAGGTCCATCTGCTTCATGGAGATGACTGAATGTTAGAAGTGTTCGGTTGTAGCAGCAAGGTGTTACCAAACTGCTGCTTTTCACATCTTTAAAATAAGGTGTTTTGTTAGATCATCTGGAAAACCACCCAGATACATGCAGCAAGACATGTCTGTGAGAAGATGATTTCCCCTATCAAAGAGACGTACTAGAAACTATTAAGTAGGAATTATTTGCCTGCCTATTGGTTCCCGTTTGCTGGACAAATGCTTCAGAGCATGGTGAAGTGGGCAGTGACCACGATGGCTTGTGCAAGAACAGGGTCCGTTGCTGGCAGCTTTGCCTACAAGTCCTTATTCCACATGGGCTGCCTGAACTCATTGTCACCAAAATAGATGACTTCCCTAGTTTTCCAATTTGTTCTGTATCTGGTTTTCTTTCTAGGTAGAGCTAGACTTGAAGGCTGTAGGTAGCCTTAATGTCTTGGCCCTGATTTTAATTTCCTTTAATATTGAATGAGAAGATGAGTTCTCATTTTCCAGGCTGATTATTGGAATCTGCAAGATCATCCTGCAGGATGCCTTTCCCTTTTTTTTTTGTTTGTTTGGGGTTTTTTTTGTTTGTTTTTGTTTTGGCCTTTCTACTGGTGACACCTAAATAAAACAGGAGCTAAACAAGAAGGATATCAGGAATTCACTTCAAAAGCATATTTTCAGCTGTGCAGGGGGAAGTGCTTTGCTTTAAAAAGCTTAAAAAAGGCAGCGTTTAAGAGGCTGTGTTTCTGACCCATCTTTTGTAGCCCACGATGATGCTCTTCCTTTTCCCTGGTGTTTTCACTCAGAACATATTAATTACATTTTATTGTTTTGCAATGGGCGAGGTCTCCATTCGACAGTCTCCAGGTTGAATTTCTCAGGATGTTCTCTGATAGGAAGACTCGATGTTAAATCACCGATCTTCAGTGCTTTAAGCACATAGCTCATCAGCGTCCCGATGTCCGTGGGGCACTGAGCAGGGGGCAGCAGCAACACTGTGGTTCACTGGCACTGTGCTGGCTTTACATGCGGTCTGGTCTGCTCCCTGGGCACGATGCAGGGTCCTGAGGGGACCATGCTCCTCATCAGGACACCTTTGCTTCGTGGGACATGCCTAGCTGGAGCCTCTCACCGTTGTGTGGTCTCATGGTGTTTTTTAGCCTTTCTGAACCACAACTTTCTCAGGAAGTGAGCCCAGTGGCATGTTCCTCCCACACATGCACCAGGATCTGAAAACAGACAAACTTTCCTAACTAGCTTGTTTCCTAATTAGCTCTTTGGTTAGTAATCCAATAACATAAACAAACAATTAAACAAACTAATTCTCTTCCCCTTAAGAACAAAACAAAATCCCAACCCTTGAAAGCCCAAGCCTGAATTCAGCTGTGAGAGAAAGGCTGAGGCTACAGCCTCAAAACGAAATCACCCAACATGGGAACAGCAGCCTGCGAGGGTGACCGGGGGACGGTGGCACAGCTCGCCCCGGCAGCCCTGGGAACAGCAGCCTGCGAGGGTGACTGGGGGACGGTGGCACAGCTCGCCCCGGCAGCCCCGCGGCAGAGGGCCAGGGAGAGGCCGGGGGCTGCAGCTCAGACCGGGACGTTCAGGTAAGGTTAAGGAAACTTGCTAAGCACATCCCAGCCCAGTGAATCACCATTTTTCCATTCACTTCAAACCAGTAAGTATCAGTCAGGGAAAGCCTGTGACTGCCAGCAAAAGGGGGATTTTCCAGCTGCTGTGCTAACCTCCATCAGGGCAGTCGAGTGCTCCACTGTATGTCCACACCAGCACCTGCCTGAGCATATATCAGAGTTTTCTTTGTTCAAGTGTGGAAAATAGGCGCAGTGCACCACTATGTTAAATTAAGTGTGTAATTTAGCTGTCTTTGATAGAGACTGATAAACACCATGAGTGCTTTATGCCTTACCCTTCTGCTTCCCAAACTGAGAGGTGCCTGTAGAGAATAGTGGGTGGCTGGGAAAGGATGTCAAGTTTGGGATGCAGCTGCCAGAGATGGAAAGATATGGATTGAGACCTCAGATTTGAAAAAGAATAGAGAAGCTGATTACATCTCCTTTTTTTTTTCCTTTTTTTTTCCTCACCCCCCCCCTTTTTTTTTTTTTTTAAAGAAAAAGAAACTCCCAACACCAGAAGGGCAATCAGGGCATCCAGCTGGGCTCACTCAGCACGCCCCTGCTGCTCTAAATAAGAAGAATTAAGGCAGGGAGGGCTTCCTACCTGCCAAGCAAGAAACCTATCAACCATACTGAGAAAAAGGATTTGAAGAGATTAAGGTGTTTGAGTTTTTTTGTGGTTAGTTGATGTTTGTTGGTTGTTTTTTTTTTTAACAAATTTTCATTAGGTGAAACTGATGTGTTTTATGAAGAAAAAGAATCAATGCAAACCAGGCTGCTGAATCATTGTATTTTGTTAAATAGGTTTGTTTTTTTTAACAGTGGGAGGAAAGAAGAAAGAAAAACAACTGTGAAAGACCTTCCAGAAGATTTAAGTGTTTATAAGTGGGACGATAACGATAAATCACAGGTTTGCTGGGCCTGTTATAGATGATGCATCTGAAATGATCCAGCAGTTTGTGCTCTATTTTTTTATTTGCAGGGAAGCAATAAGTCGGCTGTGTGAAGCTGTATCAGGTACAAATGGAGCTATAAAAAAGCGGAAGGTAAATACTGTTTTAGCTGAACAATTAATTTTCTATATCTGCTTTTGATAAGCTGGATGTGCGATTCCCTAACAGGCTTCAGTCCATGCTGGTGTTAGTGCACATTAATCCATCTGAACTTGGTGTAACATGAAAGAGCACTTGTAGCAGGGTGTTTAGCCTGCTTGGTTTGGGGCTGAGGCTGTGCCATACCTTATTTTCTTCAGGATTAAAGCTTTGCCCAGAGTTCCTACTCCTACCAGCCTTTGCAGTGCTCAGTGCTTTACATGTTTTAGATTCTGGCTGGTAAAATGTAGGAGGCCTTTATGATAGCAAAAGGGAGCTTGTTCACTGGAGGATTAGCTGATTGTCACATATAAAAAAAAAATTAAAGAACTAAAATGGCAGTGTTTAATGGGTTGATTGTTTGTTTAATAACTGGGACGCAGTGAGGGGCAATGTCAGTGGGTGCTATTGGGTCGTGTCCAGTGGAAATTACTGATTTCCTTCTGCAACTGTGGGGCTCGGGAGGAATGAACATGCTCCTGAAAGATGAATACATGAGAGAATTTCTTGGTTCACTCAGAAATGCTTCATGCCTAGGAAATGAAGCAGAGTTCAGCAAGGAGATTACACACTCTGAATTACTGAGCCAGCTATAATGTTTAGCTCACTGGGATTTTGGTTTAAAACTTTTTTTTTCCATTATTGACATAAAAACCATGCCTACAAGTATTGTATTCAAAGGTGGTATTTGTTAGAAAAATCTATGTGCATTTGATCAAGCCATTATCCTTGCTCCATTGAAATTCTCAACAAGATATTGTAAAATCTACTTGACTTTGATATATTTCTGCCCCTGACAGACTCAGCTGACAGCCTCTTTCTTTTGTTTCTTTGTTCAAAGCCTCCAGTGAAGTTTCTGTCTTCAGTACTTGGCAAAAGTAACCTTCAGTTTTCTGGCCTGAATATAAAGCTGACCATTTCAACAAGCTGCCTCACTTTGATTAATGTTGACACGCAGCAGGTAGGATACATATAAATCAGTGTCCTTTTCTCCATGCTACTGTATTCTCCTCCTTTCCTGGCTTCTGAAGGAAAGGCTGGGTGCTTCGAAGAGAAAGCAGCACCCTTTAATCTTCTTGTGCATGCCTGGTAAAGCTGAATTATATGATGCCTCTGAATTTAAAAATGAGAGCACTTTAGAGGAATTGGACATGCAGCACATAACCTCTTTGTTTATGATGATGTCCTCCGCGTGGAGGGATCCTTAAGCACTTGGCAGACTGTTTCTCTGTGCGTGTCTTTGCCTGTACAGTGCGTAATAAACAAGGCACTAGTCCCGACTGGAGTTTCTGACAAGTTCCAGGGAAAAAAAAAATGATATAAATAATGAGTCAGATCTTGGCTTTGGTGTCATTTAAAGCTATTTTACAGCTGGGTAATATGTGTGCATAATCAGTTATACTATGCAAAGTCTCTGGGTTCCATCGAGATGTGTTCTCGAGAGCCTGGAACTGGGGTGTGCTCCCTTCCTGGCAGATGCGATGAGGAGCTTTGTCCTGCCTACCTAATTCCTCTGTCAGCTGTTGGCTTCAGCTCCCAGCATGATCTCGCCTGGGTCTAGCAGCTCCAAGCTGGAGCAGGGGAACATCAGGGAGGTGGTTTTGGCTCACTGGCTCTGAGGAATCACTGCACTAAGCTGCTGCTGTGCTGTGAGCATCAAGCAGTTTTGGGGGGTTTGCCTGCAGCACAGAGGTCTCCTGTCCCTTGGACCTCTGTGCTAGGAGGGGTAAGGGTTTACTGCACCAGGTTTCCCTTCCTTTCAGGTACAGGAGCAAAGGCCTTCCCTACAGCAGGTGAAACTGGGGGTTGGCAGCTCAAGTATGGCCCTTTCAACCTGTTCCTGTTTGTAAGAGGACTAAAAGCTGTCTGGACGGATCTCCTTCCAAATGCACTGATGTGCCCAGGCACTGCGCACACGGGCGTGCAGGGCACTGTCTTGAAATTCTTTCTAGGTCTTTCATTACTAGATCTTTGCAAATGGAAAATCCTATTCATTCTATTCTTGCACCACCACCATGTTTCATTGTGTTCATAACTGCGTAATCTAGTGCACTTGATTTTATAATAAAGAACAGTTTGTCCTCAGAGATGAGGTAGTGTTTGGAACCAAGAAAAGTTGATGCTCGATCTGGCTAGTGCAATTTCTACTAGTTAACAGTTTGGTGCTAGTGTCGAGAGAGAATATGATCAGAGTATCAGTGAGGCCTGTTTGTAAAAACACCACCATTATATACACCAGGCATTTAAATAAAATTGTTGGTGATTTTTAAAATGAATAAATATCTCACGACTTTGTAAATGCATCCAGTGTCTCAGGTTATTACCCTTTCAAAGTTTCATTTAGCTTCATACTTACCAGGTCAGAAGTTGGTGCTTGAATTCATTCTGAAAACCCTTTAAGGAAGATTACTCAGGGATCTAGACATTGCTAAACATGAATGGGTAGTCTCAGAAATATTCCTGGTTTTGTCTCCTTCCTTCACAAATGATATGTGCATGTATTAATGGATTGGGTTGTCATGAACTTAATTGCTTGGTCTATGAAGATATATGCTTTGTTTTCTAAATGTGTGGCACATGAGCACGTTTAACTAGTTTGTCATGCTTTTCAGATTATTGCCAATCATCACATGCAGTCCATCTCATTTGCTTCTGGAGGTGACCCAGTAAGTATTGATTTATAAGATATACTTCTGCAGGTATAATGAAATTATTATGAGAATAAAAGTACCTGCAAATACTTCACTTCATCCCTTCCTATCCACAAGCACTAACAGACTACACTGCACTTGTGAATCATGACCAGTAATACAAGACGACTGAGGGACTGAGATTGGAAAGGAGACATGGAATCGAGACGCAGTAGATCTTTGATAGATATGTATAGTTAACTTTCCTGTTGCTCATCAGTGAGCCTCAGTTCATTCAAAAACCCTTAGACTTGGGGATCTAAAAATAAGAACACACAAATGTAGGAACTGAATCAGTTCTGTGGTCCCTGTAATCTAATACCTGTCACAAAAGCCATTAACACTGGCACCTCTAAATGTTTAGGTGAATTGAGTCAAACCACTATGAGAACAGATGTGGCATAACCTTCTTCCTGCAGATATGGGTTTTTCTCCTAGTATCATAGTCATGAAGTCATTGATGTTTTCAAGCAAGAGGTTTCCTGTCTTCTTCCAAACTCTTTACTGAGTGATTGTAAGCAGGGAATTTGTCATCCATAAACATGCCCTATTCCCTCTTCGAATCTAAGCAAGCCCAGCCCTGCCAGTGTTCTGAATTTAACACTCCGTGTGTTACAAAAAACAGTATTTTTTTTTTCTCTGGAGGGCCACATGGGTGATGTAAGGAGCCCAGCTGCTTTGCTCAGAGTGCTGCTGCTCAAGCTGCCTGAGAACTGGGGCTTTCTGGACTTGAGCTGGGAGGCGGGGAGGGAGCACGTGTGCAGGCTCTGTGCTGTCAGTCCTGCACCCAGAAGGCAGGTACTGCACAGGCCTGGTGCCAAACTACTACATCCTTATGATCCCATCTAAAGCTTAAGGCATTGCTGAGAGTCTGAGAAGTTTGAATTTCACCTTTAGATGCCTGTGCTATCCTAATACACCACACTGTACAATACAGTCCTTGGGCTTTGCTGAGCTTTCCTGATGTGGGTTTCCGGGTAGCTCCAAGTGCTGGTGCGCTCTTGTGCTGAACATCACCATGCTTCATTTCCAAATTCCAGTTTTCTTGATAGTTAAACAATTTAAATATGTCCTTACACTGACTTGGTTTTGAAGTATGTATCATATCCTAGATGCTGGCTGTCTAGTTTGTCTTTATGTAACATTTCCAGTTTGGAAAATTCAGGGATGCGTTTTCAGACCTCTGCTCAGCAGGTTGGATGAGTAATTCTCCAGGGCTTAGTTTATTTTTTTAGTTTGGTTTGGGTTTTGGTTTTTTTTAGTATATATTATTATCCTGCAATGCTTTTGTACAGTGATTCCCATCAGATCTCACCGGCCACACAGGGCTGGGTCTGGTCAGTGGGCAGGACCACCAAGAGATGTGCTTGCGCACAGATGTGCTGCAGGAAATGGGCTTGGTGGTGCAGCTGGTGATGCTTCTCTTGCTGGGGCGATATGTAAAATGGAGGTCTTGCTCAGCAGTGGTAACTATAAACCTAGTGACCCTTCATATAAGGGGCGATTTTGTGCGGCTTACTCAGGTAATTTTTTCCACAATTCCCTTTACATTTAAAATGGGAGACAGTTTCCACAGGACATACCTCTCCACCTGCCCCTACGTTCAGGGTCTAAGCACAGTTCAGCATTGCTCTGCACTGTTAAGGAGCAGCAATACTCTACCCGAGAATAAAGCCTATTCTGGCTTTATCTTAAAGCAAAGTCATCCGTGCATGTACATAAACATTACAAAGATATAAAAATAGCAGGTACTGCTCCAGTAACTTTAGTTTCTACTTGCTCTCTAGATCTAATTTAAGTGTATCCTGAAATATTTATGAACTTTAAGAAAAACCTGAAAGGAAGAGGAAGGAAATTGAGTTCACTAAATGCATAAGAAATATTTAGCTTGCTTTGTTTTAATGACATTAACTTTGGAGATTTAAAAAAAAATTATCTAGGACAAGTTCTGCTGGCCCTAAGACCTGCCTCTTGTGTCCTTCATTGTGAATTATTAAATGATTGTTTTTGTGCATATTGCAAAGGGGGGCCTTGTTTCCTGCCAGCTGATTGCATCTTCCCTCAAGAGAGCCATGCCTTTAAGCTGTGAATTGCATTTTCCCCATCCCGCCTTAAAGATCCAAAATAACAAAATGCATCTTTAATAATTAAAAGAATGTTATTCATTACCTCACCATTTTTACTATAACACTGAATTACCAAGCGACTCTTTGCTTTTGCAGTATGACTAGAAATGTTAATTTTTCTATTCCAGTTCCCTTTTCAGTTTGACTAGAAAACCTGAGAATTATTTCAATGTTGGCTGGAAAGAGAATCTGAAACAGACATCTGATTATACTGAGGTTGTCTGATCTCAGCAGCTGCCTTGAGATCCAGAGTAATTTAACCTGATCGTAGCCAGACTAAAATCAGGCAGCAACAACTGAGATCAGATACGTATTGTATTATGCAGTATTTTAAAGATCAGCTTTTTTCTAAGATGCCTTCAAAACTCAATCTTCATGCTACAAATCACGAATCTTCTAACTTGTCCTTTGCAGTATATTAGCACTGTTTTATCTTCCACTGGTATCGATAAGGTCCATCCCAGCTAAAAGCTGTGACTGGCAGTCAGGCAGCCCAGGGCGTTACACGGGAGAGGCTTTGAGCTCCGTGGGAGCAGTGGAAAAGAGCAGCATTGCCTCCTCCTCATGAGGCACCAGTTGTGTTTCTAGTCCTGTTGCAGAGTTTGGAATTGAAAACACAGTTTATGGAAATCCCCAAGAATGCCAAATGATCTAGTGCATTTATTACAAGAAAAAGATTTCAGGACAATTACTGTGGCGATAGCCATCAGTGTCACTGATCCTTCCCTTAGCCCACTTTGCTAGTACCTCCAGTTGTTTTCCCTGAAAGAAGCATGCTTTTTAAAGCTAAAAATATGTATCTCTATTTGCTTTGCTATGGTGGTAGGGTTGTTCATAATGATAATTTTAAAGATATTTGTTGTCTGTCTTCTTTCCTATAGGATACAACAGACTATGTTGCGTATGTAGCAAAAGATCCTGTTAATCAGAGAGGTATGGAAACAATTTTCAGATTGTTATACATGTTTATATGGTTGCTTTATCTGTACAAAGGAATGTTTGAGTTTTAAAACAAGAAAGCTACTGAACAGCTCAATATTTTGTACAATTCCCACCTTCCCTGTATGGATTTGGGTGATGGTATGCAGGCTGTGGCTTTAAACGTCGTATTCTTTGTGCAACGAGGTGAGAATCTGCAGGTTAGACTAAAGCTGTACTAGCTGCTGGCTCCAGGCAGGGGTAGGAGCCTTCCCAAGCCAGCCTTGCCAGGGGAGGAAGGGCAGAGCCTGGTAAGGTTCCTGCTCTGGGACAGCTTCCAGATGAGGGAAGGGTAGTGAATGAGCCTCCTCATCTAACCCAGACTCCTGGGCGTGCTGCTGGAAGGCAGAGTGGGATATATACTCAGGTGTATGAGACCTTCTTCCTTCTGCAGGCTAACCCAGAGGATAAAATCCCTTTCCGTCGTTTTCATTATTTGCCTGCAGTACAAGAAAGACTGGCCTTTGGCTGTTTCTTTCATGCCAGACAGTTCTGAGAGCAGCACTGCCGATGGCTACGAAGTTGGTAGTGGCAGCTCACAGGAGAGCTCGCTCTAAGGTGCCGTGGATGGCTCAGAAGATCAGGATGTTTCCTGGAGAAGATGGGCTGGAGCCTTGCAGTCTGGCCTGCCACCTCTATGTAGCTCCATCCATAAGTTACTATTTTGAGTAACTTAGGGTACCCTGCGAGTTCACCAGTAAATCCCGGTATTGATGCTGGGACGTGCAGAACTCCTGTACGCTGGCAGCCTGCAGGCAGGGCTGGCAGCTGGCCCAGCACCATCCCCGAGTGCTATCTCATGGTGGCTCTGCAGAGGGAAGAGCCAGTCCTGGGCACAGGGCACTCACTACTGGAGTGAGTTTCCCGAGGTTGTGCGTGAGAACAAGGACTGGTGGCAGGAGCATGGTCTTGCCCCGAGGGAGCCCTGCCCCAGGCTGCCAGAGCCACCCATACTGGTGTGTTCATGCTGTTCCACGTAAGAACTGCACGCTGGCAGGGCTGGTTCTCTCCCCTGCTTCTGCTGACTGCCAGGCAGGGAGACGAAAGGAGAAGCAGGAGCACTCCATGCTGGAAGCATAAATGGAGAGGTTTTTTGATTGAGTTATAAGTTGATACTATGATTAAAAACTACCTAGAGCAATTTCCTTAACACATCAAAAATCTCAGTCTGTATCATGTCCTAAAGCTAACTAGATGCATCATTTCATGCCCAGCTTTTCTGTTGTAAGCAATATAGCTCGTGTCTGTCTCTTCTGGTATGTAGTGCATTTACTTAATTAAAGTAAGGTGTCTCTTTGCAGCATGCCACATACTGGAATGTCCCAATGGGATGGCGCAGGAGGTGATAAACACCATAGGGCAGGCTTTTGAGCTCCGGTTCAAACAGTACCTGAAGAACCCATCCAGCCTGGTTACGTCTAATGAAAGGTCAGCGCATTCTCAGTCACTTAGCTGGTGGTTTCCTTCTCTTTAGTACTTTTCAGGAAAACAATGTACATAAATAAGATGCTTTGGATATGCTTTCTGGACATAGGTAACTGTAATATGTGCTGTATGCACAGAATATAATAGACTAAAATTACCTTATTCCAGCAAACTCCATTGATTTCTGTTACGTTTGTACAGGTACGTCACACAGAATTTAGCAACATCGTTCCTTAGCTAAAACAGTCTTATCATGCGAGTAAGCGGAACAAATGTCCAAATTACTCTGTCCGAGTAAGTTCAGCGCACACACTCTGAGCTCAGTCCTGACCCATGCCAAGTTTAAGCTTGCTGCAGCTGTGGAAAGTGTGTGATGGAGGAAAAAAAGCCATTGTAATTCACCTTTCTGCTGTTCTGCTCATGTCCTGGCAGTGGCCTCAGATTCCACCTAGTGTGACTTACATCAGCCTCATATATTGAAATAAACACAGCCACTGCTTGGCATTTTTAAGTGTGAAGCCCTGTCCTCTGCACATTGTTCAAAATATAGAGCCTAGATTAATTTCTGGACCGCAATTCCCTATTTCAATTACCCTTTTTCCATTGCACTAGCGACACAATTCTTGCTCTAATTTATGGCTGTCCTCATAGGTTAACCATGCTTGTTTTTCTTAGTCTTTTCTTTACTGTTATGCCAGATTTGATCACTTGCTACCTCCATCGGCAGGTAAAGCTGTAACACTGCTTAACTGCATCCTGCGCACCGGGAGTCGCTGTGCAGGCGGTGTCACTGGTATAGTGCCTGATGCAAGCAACAGAACTGGTTTTATTACATAACAGCAGCCCCAGCTCCAGTTTATATTTATTTCATTGTGTATAGTGGTTCTTGCCATTCCACTGCTAATACTGGTCTGTGTTCCCTGGGGACAATAACCAGCGGAAGAGCCTTTCCTGTGAAACTCTGCTAGGTTATGTCACAAGTAAATCAGAGTGAGGAGAAATGGGAGAGGCTAATTAGATTCCCTCCTTGAGCCTAACCCGCAGCCAGCCTCGGAGAACGGTCCTCGGGCAGAGAAGTCGGATATTGCTGTGTGAATGAGTCACTCGCTTCCAAACTGCTATGAATCACATAATCAAATACTTGCACTGCATATCACATAATCAACTACTTGAACTTTATCTCTTTCCTGCTCGAGGCCTTTTATCCAATTATATTCTTGTTAAACAGGGAAGTAAGATTTGAGATGAGCTTTTTATTTTGGGACCGGAGACAGTACAGGAAGCACCTAGTTGTTTTGCAGCGTATCAGCTGTACATTTAAACTATCATTATTCTGGTTTAGCTCAAGAAAAACATTGGGTGCTCTCCTTCGTGTCACTCAGTGTTTTCTTCAAGCTGAAACAGAACAGTTATATTGATTATGGTTATTAAAATCAGGGTACATGGCACTCGGGAAAGTTGCAATTTTTTTTAAAACAATATTTGATTTTCTAAAACAGTTGCAGGCTTGTCTAACTGAATGCTATGAGGTTTTAATTTTGTCTTGCGAGTCCCCATTGCCCCAGCAATTTATATGGTTGAGACAAGAAGCTGGAGGAATTAGTTTTATGGTCTACATTTGGACACCTTAATGAATGATGATGCATTGGCATCCTTGTCTTAAAGTTTCAGTAGGCTGCTCTTATGTTTTCAAGTCAAAGAAAAGGGATCTGGGCTGCCCAGTGCTAAGAAAAGGACTGTACCTCCCTGCACCCCAAACTGTGATGACTCCATTTTTAATTCGGGAAGAAGGAACTGGAAGAATAAAGAGCTCTGAAAGTTCAGGCCCAAAGCCCTTTACAGCCTCCATATGGCTAATCTGTGTATTGTGCGATGTGCAAACACTGGGGATATTTGCCTACACTGGAAAGCAGTTGATTACCTCAGTTGCTTCTTCCCCCCCCATATTTTTTCAGCGAGGCATCAAATGCTAATGGATCAGCTGGAAATTCACAGGAGAGGGAGGATCATGAATATTACAATGAAATTCCAGGAAAAGAACCTCCCACCGGTGGAGTGTTAGACATGCGAATGAAAGTGCAAACAGACCAAAGGGCTAACTGTCTTACACAGTGTAAAAAGCAGTATTGCTTGGTAAGTACATCATCTTCTGGGATAAGTATTTGCTGCCTATTATGGGAATGAACACACTGTGGTTTTGCTGTGGTGTAAAAGATGGCATTAACATCAGAACCAGGTCCTGATTATCCTGGGAAAGGGTTTTTTAGGCTAGATTTAATGATGCTTAGTACATAATTGAATCCCAAAGCACTTTCTGAATATTAACTGCTTTGTCCTTAGAGGACTTTTAGGAGACCAAGTAATATTCCCTTGTTCACTCGTTAGCTGTGAGAAGAAAATAGATACAGATTTAAATGGCTTGTCTGAGAGAACATCTGCAAAATCTGGGACCTCCTGGCTCCTGATTCTGTGATCTGATAAATATTTCATCCTGTCCATTATGCTCTACAACCTATACATATATTAACTGGTTGCAGTGTATATACAACATTAATTGTCCTCGGAGTGTTTCAAGAGGCTCTGTTAAATCAGCCAGGGATAGTGGGGAATAAAAACCAATCAGGGAGTAAAAACAGCTGAGTTCAGACTGGCTGCACAGACTTCAAAGCCTGCTGCCTGAGTTCTTGGAAACACCGGTGCTTCCCCTCTCAGGGAAGCAGGCACCACCGCTTTGCTCGGAGGGAGCGCACTCAGATGTGCCTGCTGGAATCCAGTTGGTACTGTCTGAAAAGTTGCTGCTCCCGAGCGTTACTTGTGTCTGGTGGCGACTGCTCCCAGGCTCCTGTGCTACTGCTCCATTTTTTTTTTTTTTTTGCTTTGTTAACTTCAACCATACTCCACATGTCGGCTGTGGGCCTGGTGGTCTGCGCCTCCCCAACAGTTCTCTAAAAAGGTGTTTGACTACCTCCTGAGTTTGCATTCGAAGCTCACCAGAGTTGTTGCAAGGAGTTACCCTGCAGCATGTAAATACAAATGCCTTTTTTTTTCCATGGGGTGTTACTTTCCGTTTTTCCTTTCAGTTCTGGTGACCTCTTAGTGCTGCTCATACAACTTGGTGACTATTTCACTTTCAAACCATGATGTCTAGTTATTTCTCCTTCCTTTTATTGCAAGGAACATTTATAAGAAAATCTGAACTTTATTACCTAGGAGTTATACTGTATACACTAAACCTTAGAAACGTAACTGGGCAGTTAACAGTCTTTGTGAGGCTGGCGTATGTCCAGACATGATGCCCTGCAGAAAGATTAGTATCAGCATGAAATATTATTTGAGGAGGTGGGAATTTTTGGTGAGGAAGATACGTTTAGTCAGCTGTATCCCAATTAAATAGTGCATGGATATTTTAAAGTTACCTGAGATTTCTAAGGGACTACTTTACATGACTGTTTTTACACTTTTTCTACAGACGGGCAGCCCAACATTCATCAATATATATGAAAATTGCCCAGAAGAAAACAAAACTGTGGGTATGTACTCTGTTTTCCTTCTCATGCATACGCAGAATTAACCAAGGCAGACTGCCTGGAAGAGCTGCCCCTTGGCTTTCGATACAATAGTGAAAAGCATTCTACTTAGTGGGTCATTTCTAGTTCCCTAGATGAAGGGCAGACAAAAAAGCCTTACAGCTTTTCTAAAGGCCACTAATCTATCTTTGCATCTGCTGGCAGACTTACTCGTTTTACTTGTCATGATACTGTACAGTAGCTCTTTGTTTTTTAATTCTCTTTCATATTCTTTGTTGTTTTATTCCCTTTCATACCCTTTGAAAAAGGAAGATAATTCATTGCTTATCAGTCTCTGAAAATACCCCTTCCCCCTGCAAATGCTCGACGAGACCCAAATTATCAGCGCAGGGTGGTTGTTCCGACAGAGCCTGTGCCCTCGGTGCCAGCGTCACTGGCTTCTCAGTGTGGCAGTGCCCTTCCCCTGCCTTGGGCAGCTCTGTGCCGAGATCAATTTGCCTTTAGCAAAACCTGCTCTCTGGGACCCCAGAGACCACCAGCCTCCATCCCTTTCTGGACTTCCCTTGCCACAGCTGATGCCTGGAGCATATTTTCTCAGTTCATCTCTTTCACTGCACAATGAGGTCCTTTTTGAATTCCCACCTGCATCGCTCTAAAGCGATCCGTTACATTGTCTGCAGGGGATAGCTCAGTTTCTTATGTTATTTCTGATTTAAGGAAAGAAGAATCAAATGGTTTCTACAAAGAGAGGGTGAACAAATAAAAGAATGAATGAATAGATCTATGAATAAAACATTTGCTAAAGAGCAAAAATATGTGTGCTATTTGGCTAGCTGAAGTGCTATTATTTTTGTACCCTGCAGGGGGTATTCTGTTAGCCTGTTCCTAGACTTGGATCCTAACCTGATAGATGTGGCTTTGGCTATCCAGGCAGAGCCACAAAGCACCAACCTCCTCCATCTTCCCTGCTCCACCAGAATAGCAAGAGAATTGTTCAGCTTCCTACATGTTGGGGTTGTTTTGTGGTGCAGCGGGGAAGGAAAGGGTTTTGCAACAAATAACGTATATGACTTGTGTTTCTGTAGTCATATGTATTAATTTCTCTTCAGTCAGTGGGGGGTTTACTGCTGACATTGATTGAAGCAGAAGTGAATCAGGGCAGAACATTTTTGAAAACTTCATTCTAACCCATTTTGCATAGTGTACCTTATGCCTTCTAGCCATAAGGAAAAATGACTTCATCTTCCAATTTTTTTTCTTCTGAATGACTTTAGTGGGATATATAAGAACAACAATGTTCCTATTTAAACTTTTGCAGTTATTTTAACTTGAGTTAAAAAAAAAAAAAGAAGGAAGTCTGTGCATACTATATACTAATTGCAGGTAATTGTGGTGAAAGATCACAGAAGACAAAAAAAGAGGCAACGTTATTGAAGCCTGCCTACAAAACAGATCTTTTTGATGATCCGTGTTACATCAACACACAGACCCTGCATTCCGCTGTCTGTACAGCCCGTGGTACAGCAACAACACAGATCCATGGGAGCCCACTGCGTCAGGCCAGTAGGTTCCCATTGCAATACCATATCTTTCTAAGCTTTGAAAGGACGGGTCTTGTCATCTGTGTGCATGGAGAAAGATTTTGGTTTCCTCATAAGAAATATAGAAAAGATGGGGGGAAGAGATCCTTCCTGTTGTTTTGGTTTTGTTTGTTTGGTTTTTTGCTTGTTAAATTCAAGATAAAGGAGATTAAAGAGTAAAAGTAGTTGATGGTAAGCAAGCAGAGCAACCTTTCATCTTCTGTAGTTGATTAATGACAATAGTGGTCCACAGGTAATAACAAGCAAGTCTTTAAGATGATGTGAAAGCTTGGGACTGCACCATACCTCAAGGAAGAGAGTTCTCCTGCATGCTCAAGATCTTAACCACTGTAGGGTGGAAGTGGCCTCAGGTGCCTCAGCTTCACAGACAGTAGCACACAATGTCAAAGTGGGATCGTTATGACCACCTTTTCTCAAATCTTGCATAAGTGACCATTGAATCTCATCCAATAATTTCTAAATCAAAGTGTTTGATCAGTAGTATCTATTAAATGTATGTCGAATTAAGTCTTGATTTACAGACTCCAAGTGGTGGATATCCATTAAATGACTATATAGTTGCTACTGATTGTCCTCATTATTGAAAATACTTTATTTATTAGCTTTGCCTTTTACAGTTTCCCACTGAGTGTTTTTTCTGTCAGAGCTGGCTCCACACAAGAAAGTGGGCAGAACTACAGTAAAGGAAATCTGTGACCATTGAGACATTTCCAACCCAGGGCTGTATTATGCTCAGGCTATATCCTGAGGACCCTTAGGTTGCACAATTCCATTGAAGAAGTGGTATCCTCTTATTTTCCTTAGAAAAATCCTGCCTGTGAATCATTTGCAGTCTGACTGGCTATATCCCAAACCACCCAGTTTTGTTAGTACATTCAGTAATTGTTCGTTTTTTTCACATCAGATGCATCATGCTGTAATCCTTCCCTTCTGGCTATGTTGGCCATGTTGTCTTACATTCCTGCACATAGCTGAAGCCACTCAACATGACTCTCCCAGTGATCCATGACAATCTCTTCAGAGCTTGTTAAGGAAGAAGGGAAAAAATTTTTTAAAAAAAGAAAAAAATGGCTAAAAAACAATGAAAATCTTGTTTTAACAGGGAAGATTTGACTTTTTAATACAACCAAAGAAATAAAAACTCAAAACAGTAGAGCATCAGAAAAATTCCTGTTTCCAGTTCCTGTTGCCTAGCGACCCAAGGCTTTCCCATCTAAGGTATGAGAGGAGATAGTGTGATAATTTTACCTAATGCACTGGAGGACTGTGTGCATTCATGTGTGCATATTATTACAGTCTGTAAGGTTGGTTTGATCACAGCTTCAGGACTGAACCATCTGAATTTTTTAAAAGCTATAAAACATATTGTCTCACATCCTTTTAGGATGAAGTTCTAGGTGAAGTGTCCAATACATTCAATTTCATTTAATTTTAGAATTACCGGAAGCTGTTCAGCAGAGTGCCACAAGCAACACAGCTGGTCTCTGTGTTCTGCCACAAATAAAGCAGCAGCTAAAGAATGAAGATTGTTACCATGGCAAATTAAACAGGAAAGCAGCAGAGAGCCTCCTAGTCAACGATGGGGATTTTCTGGTGCGAGAGAGCACAACGTCACCTGGTCAGTATGTCCTCAGTGGACTTCAGGGAGGGCAAGCAAAGCATCTGCTCTTGGTGGATCCCGAGGGCAAGGTATGAATGTTTCATATACTGAAATTTCAGGGCTGTTGAGATATTTCAGTCAAAATGCATGGGTGCATTCCAGGAAGTGGAACTGATCTGATTCCATCCAGGTTAATTTAAATTTAGTCAGTGACTTCAGTAGGTTTGAAAGTTCAATTCAAGAACTTATAAGCATCAAAGTACCATGGAAATAGAAGTGAGGTACTTAAATACTGCTGTTAGTCCAGGTGCTGATAATTAGGGTATACACTTAATACATCCTTTGAGTTGTTATTATATTGCTAGAAGAATAACCCTAACATTAAATAATGAATTTGATTAGTAACACACTTCTGGATACAGAAAAGGTAGAACCGGTTTTTGTCACTTCAATTCTACTTGCTTCTGCTCAGGGCTAGAAGAGCGCTCTTGAGTGACATCTCTCAGAGGAGAGAGTAAATCAGAAAAGTAATCCTCAGTGGGATTTAGGAAAAAATATCTCTCTTCTGTGCAGGAAAAAAAAAAAAGGTTATTTCATTCCCCTTAGCAGAATCAGCCCAGTTCTACATACGGTCTCTTTAACTTGGTCCTCTGCTTTCATGTCAGCTAACAGTAGGTCACAGGATGGGTCTGAATTGCTGTCTACAGCCTAATGATCCTGGTTCAGTGGCTTCAATGCCTTTTGACTGTAATGTGCTAGGCTCATGCCCAACCAGTTATAAGCACATCTAACCCTAAATACATTCTTTTGCTTCTTTCATTAGGTGAGAACCAAAGACCACGTATTTGATAGTGTGGGTCATCTTATTCAGTATCACATGGAAAATAATTTGCCAATCATCTCTTCTGGAAGTGAAGTGAGCTTGAAGCAGCCTGTAAGGAAAGAGAGTAATGTGGGACACATGCAGTATCACAAATAATCCCTTGGATCTCAGAAATCCCAAGACAATTCATATCTGAAAACTGTACCGAGAACTTTCCATTACGAAGACAATTCAAAAAAGTATAGACTGCACTTTCTGCTGCTGTTCCAGAAGATACCCTTTTGTGTGTGTATGTATGAATGTATGTATATGTGTATATCTATGTAGATCTATAGAGATCAACAAGCATAGTTATATAGATATATATGATCTTAATGAAATTACACCTTCAGAGTGTGAGATTCATTTGTGAGAAGGTATTTTAGACATGCACAAATGTCACTTTCAAGGTCATACTGAATCAGTAACTATTTAAAAGCACAATTAAACCTCTACATGCAAAAGCTCACTTGAACGAACTGCTGGAACATTAGTATGTGCCTTGTAGCATAGAATTATTGGAAACCAGTATTATTTATACTGAATTAGGTTTGGGTGGTTAAACAAACATGTCTAAGCTTTTAACTATTTGCCAAAACAAGTACAATTTGAATATTACTAAAATATCATCTGCTTTCAATAGACACTAATGATTTCATTTTGCTTGTAACAGCACTTTACTAGCAAGTAATGTTTGAAATGAATAGCGTTCACAATACAGAAAGGTTGCCCGGTTTCTTAATCATTTTTTATCACTGTCTGACTACTCAAAGATTTGAGATTATGCAACATTTACAAAGTTGAAATTAATATATGTAATATAATTTTGGAATAGAACTTGTTAAAGGACAGGCATGCTAGATCCTAATATTTTTGTCTTGCATATGATTTTACTATTATTACCAATTAATACTGGAGACATCTTTTTTTAAAGGTAGGCTAAATATATTTTCATTGATTACATAGTTGTTTACAAACTAGAGAAGGTGAACAAAACTAATGAAACATTCTGAGAGAAAACTATTTAAAAGACTGTTTGAACTTTGCATGTGCCCTTACTCAGTGTTCTTTCCAAAACAAGATATGGTTTTCCCTTTCTTCACGTAGAGTCTATTTGTTCCTAAACGTGGAAAAAAGTCTTTTAAAGGAAACCTATGAAGTGTTTTGCCACAATAAATACAAACAATCCTATATTCAGAGTGAACAGTGATTTCTTGGGCTTCCTGTTGGAGAAACAATGATTTAATAAGTTAACTGAAGAAAGGCAGGGGGATTTGGGGAATGAACTGGTAGTCCAGATGATGGCCTGAGAAAGTTGTCTCTTTAAGGTAAGCAATGTCTTCTGGCATGAGCAGGGGCATTCTCTCTGTCTCCCAGCCCACCAGCTCAGTTCTATAAGGCAGACAATTGTTGTGAAGTTCAGCAATTGCTGGAAGACTCGACAATAAAAAAATTACATTCTGTTCTTTTGCCTGTGTTCGTGTTAAATGGGACACTATAGTAAGAGCTCCTTCCTCTAGAAAACAAGAGGGGTCATATACACATAAAATTATTGAAGACATAAGCTTCCTTGGAGAGGAAAATATGATGTAAAGAGCTACACTTAAAGCTGACTAAAAACCATCTTTATTCTTATCCTCAGCTAATAGGCACAAAATCTATTTAATTTCTTGATAAAAACATGATTAAAATAGTCAAATACATATACTGAAGCAGTGACAAGCTTTAAAACATTAGTAGTTGATTTCCTTCTTAATAGTCTGGCATTATGGATACCTCAAGCCTTCAGACTAGAAGCTCAAGCTTATGCCTGTTCTATCCTATGCAAGAGTTCATGCTCAAGCTTTGTGCCACTGCAAGGATAGCTGGCAAGAAACTCTGAGGGGAATATTAAATCCCTGCATAGTATCATTTCTGTTCTCCCATCTTGCCAAACTTCATTATGTGCTTGACGTGAGTTTATTGAACAAACAATGAAGCAAAAATAGGTACTTCTGTGGCATGTCAAGGGGAGAGAAAGACCTGCATAGGGCAATTTTGATTTTTTGCATCAAAGCTGAGTTTTATGACAGGTCATAGAAGGAAAATATGCAGAACACCATCTCTATTTTTAGAGCAAATCAAAGCTACTCAGGACTGGAATAACAGCGTTTGGAGTTGTGATAGTATGAGATCAAAGTTGTATGACTTTACCAGTCAAGATGCTGACTTAGGGATTTTTTTTCACTTTACCAATGCATAGAATCATCCAAAGCCAGTCTGTGATGTGATCACAGTATGACACAGTCTAAGTCTCCCTCTTTGAATATCACTAACTTAAACAGAAGACCAGAATCTTTGTTTTGTTGCGCCTGCATCTTTTGTCTGTGTTTGAAGCAAAACTGTGAAGGAAAAAGGGAAGGAAAGGGAGATAATTGGGTGCTAGTGCAATAAACAAGTATCTCAAAATCTCTTGATGTGAAAGAAGGCAAAGAATCCAACTAATTACAGATACAATTCAAACACAACACATCCATGCATTAGAAACAACATTTTCCTAAAGTACGTTCATTCTTCTGGAGCTAGAACTAGGAATTCCGTTTTTGATTTCTAACATTTATATGCTTTCACTTAGTTATTAATGCTGCTTTTAGCCTCTGTGGACCAGCCATCTTGTGTAAGGTGCACTATGAGCGCCTGTGTGGAAGTCTTAGTAGAATTAACTATGCTAAAAAGAAAAAAAAGTCATCTGAATTTCAGAAAGTTTTCCAAAATACTGTTCTTGAGAAAGTCAATATGAATTGTCAGGCACATTTAGACTTTGTTTTTTTTTTTTAAATCATTTCATGATGGTGACAATGCTGAGGAAAATGGCATAATTTCTGTGCTAATGGTTACTAGAACCCCCTGGGAAAAACAGCTAGTTTGGCCTATAATGTCACATTTACAAGACATAGCATGTGCGTTCTTTGTCAGAGCTCCTGTAAATTTCACTGAAACACATTAACACACATATCTGTTTGCTTCCATCAATAAAAATGTTGTAACAAATGATCCAAATGCCTCTCTCCTGCTACAGGTTCCATTTTCTGCTGCTAGAGCAGGCAGGCAGCATTATTACTGGTGAGGGTAAGTGTCACCAGATGGAGCTATTACAGATCTTCCTCATCTCTGAACACTCACTCATTGTTCAAAAAAAAAAAAAAATCTGATTTTTTTTTTTGAATGCTTGCTACAGGCAATTTTGTAGAAGAAATTTGTTCGCTCAGAGAAACTCTTAACTTTTTAAACATTCAAGTAAGCCCTCGAAGAGAGCGGCTCCCTGAGCACTCTGAGGAGGGCCGCCTGGGCGTGGCCCAGGCACTACTGTGCTCCCCCGGGCTTCACCGGGCGAAGGCCGAGTCCCCCTGACGCATTTCCTCGTGTGCAGCCCCGCCCGGGGCCTCAGGCATCGTGGCCACCACCAGTCCGTCAGCACAGTGCGAGGACGAAGGGACGGGCTGCGGGCAGCTCCTTCAGGGGTGACTCCTGTGTGAGGACAAGTGACAACCTCCCCCCGAGCCACGCAGCTGCTCTAAAATGAGAGATGCTCGTGCCAGCCTCTCAGCTTTCATCATGACGCTGTTGTGACCAGCGGCCCCATGTCACATGACGTCATCCCGTTGAGCTGTGACCTCACGAGGGCATCTCCTCGACAAGCCCGCCGCGCGTTGCCAGGCACGTTCCGCTGCCATACGGCGCCTACGCCACCCGCCCCGAACACCCCCCATCGCACACCCTGCGCACGCACTAGTAACGTCATGGAGAGACCCCACCCCTCCGCAAAATAGCCACAGCCATTGGTCGACCGCTTAACCAATCAGCTAGCCAGGCAAGTTCCCGCTGCCATGCGCGCCTGCTTTCGAACAGTCAGCGGAGGCGGGTTTGCAGCGCAGCCGCACACGACTGGGGTGGGGCGAGCACGTCCCGCCTTCCTGCGCAGCGAGGCGATGCCGCAGCTGCCAGTTGGCCTCTGCGACTGTCAGTCAGGGCGGCGGGCGCAGGTTCGGTTGTCACGCGGAAGAGCGGTGGGCGCGCCTTTGTTGTACCTGGGGGAGGCGGGCAACCCTGGCGCCCGGCGGCTCAGGTGAGTCTCAGTGCTCGGGGCCGCGCTCTGCCTTCTCCTCCTCTTCCTCCGGCCCCGCAGAGGCCTGAACGAAGCCGGCCAAGGAGGCCCCGGCGGGAGGTGCTTCCCTGGCCGCTCTGTGAATAACGGCAGCGATCGTCCCCGCCAGGTGCCAGCCCCGCGTCGCCGCCCTGAGGGGCTGAGGCGGCGGCTGATGAGCTCGCCCGCGCGCCCCGTGGCGGCACGGGCTCTCCTCGCTCTGTCCCCCGCTCCCCTGCCCCGGCTCCGCGTCACTAATCGCGGCTCTCACGGGCCGTGAGCCCGCGAAACGGGGCTGTATCCTTCCGTCCGGTTGCCTCAGCCCCTGGGGTTTGGGAGGGCTTTAAGGAAAGAGGAGAGGGCGGGCGTCGGGAAGGCAGGTGGTCGTTTACAGCTGATGCGGTTTTGGGGGAAGATGGCCGAGCTGCTTCAGCATCATTCTATGAGGAATGTTGCAGGCTGGCTCACGCTGGAATCCGGTATTTTAGGGGGTGCACAGAGGCAGGAGCTTGTGTTAGGATTCCTGCCACATTATGTCTTTTAACTTCAGAATAATGCTTTTGCAAAGCTTGCGTTATCCTGACTGAAGACTTCAGCAGGTGCTACACCTGTATGCCCGAACAATGTGCCATTCTGTGAAATCTTCAATCATTCTTAGTCCATAACTGCCTGTCAGAAGTATCTCTTCATCAAGAAGTAACTTATCTTGCAACCAAAAGTGGGCCAGCACTTACACGCTGTAGCTTACTGTGAGCTCACTGTTTAGTGTAGACAACTCCTCGGGAGTCTCTTCATTAAGCAGTTAAATCTAGAACTAACATGATACTTTTCCTAGTTACGTGATACTTTTCCTATTTTTCCTATCAGAGCTATTATCCAAAAGTGCAAGTAGCAGCACGCTTTCAGTATTTAGTACAAAATATAATTATTCTGTAGAAATAAATGAAGCAAGATTTAAAAGCGGGTCTAACTGTCAACATATATCACAGCATGTGCATAACGTACAGTGTTAGAACTTGAAGAAAATAATGTCTGGTTGTAAGTGAACTTCAATAATTTCATAATGTCAGCATATGAAAAGCCCAAATAACCTGTTTTAAATGCTAAATTTCTAGAAACGAGTAGCATTGGATATACTGTGAAACAACAGCTCAAGTGAATGATATAATGTATAACGTTTGTTTCAAAAAATATATTTTTGTGTATGTTTGGCTACTTAGCTCTGGAAGTGAGGGTGGTACTTTTTGGTTTCCCACCCACTTTTACTCATGTGTGATGTTCTCCTGTCTTGCGATAGGTTTTGCTTGATAGTCAAAAGCATCATTAGAAAACGATGTCCCTTGACTTTGATAGTGGAGCTCTGCAAACTCAACATGAAGATGAAGACTATGACCAAGAGGATTATGCAAGAGAACAAGAGGTGAAAAAGAACAAATTATTTAATCTGAAGGCTTGTGTATCTAGCTGCTTCCCATTTTTCCCCTTTAAGTGTTTGTTGTTTTTGTTTTTTTTAAAGGTTGTATGTTGTCTTTGGTAAGAGCAAAACAGAGTGCAGACTGTGCTTTTTAAGAGTGGCATGAAAAATAGATACTGAGATGCTGCATCTTTAGAGCCTTGCAGTATCATATGTAGTGGCTGGAAGACTGTTACTCCTTGCCTGTGCAGTATAGCAAATGCAAAAGGCTGATGTCACCTACGTCTTGTATTTCTTGACAGCTTTTTCACTTATTACAAATACTTAGAAAACAACCGTCTCTTTCAGTGGAAAATTTGGTTAGCTTAGAAAAGAATGAGGAATAGTTATAATCAGAAATTTAAAATTCTGATTATAAATCACATACTTTACTCTTTAGAAAAATATATTCAAATGTTTTGTGGGGTTTTTTGGAGTTGAAGTACTTCAGATGTTTCTGTTCTTTTTTGTGTCATAAAGAGAATTGCCAAAATGTGTGGCTAAAACACAGACTCTGCTGTGTTGCCCGGTCAAGACATAATCCAAGAATTTCTGCATTAATTTAAGTTTTCTGCCACAGCAAACCAAGTGTTTTTTTTCTTGAAAATTGGGGAGATCTAGATAGTAGGAGAGTACTTTGACACTAACTTAAGAATTGGGTAACTCTTACCCACATCTGGAGGCCTGTGCTAGCTAACCTGGTAGGCTGAGCTCAGTTTAAACATGAACTCTTCTGCTGGTGTTTTGTGAACTGTGTATGCGCTGCTTTCTCTTGACTTTAAGTTTCTACAGCAGCACAAGACCAGCGAAACCTGTGGTGCTTCGGTATATCCTTGGTTGCAAGTAGGGCAAAGGAAAGGGGATCTTCGGTGATTGATGCTGCCTTTTCTTTCCTGCTTCCTAGAGCTAAGATATAATAAATCTAGAGGGTTCCCTAATGATAGGGAAACTTCTTCATGACACTAGTGAATTTCTAGGAACAAACTTCTGGTGTTATCCTTTGGTCTTAGAGAGCATCTAAAATAGCATCTGAGAAAACATAGGGCAGCTAATATTTCTGCTTTTATTAACACATACTTTAAGAGTTTGGAGAAAAACAGGGTTAGGGTTCAGAAACTGCATGTAATAACTCTGAATATATTGTGTAATTCTCAAGTCACCTAATAAGAAAAAGGGAGTGCAAAGACGCCCAATATGTTATCCCATATCAAAACTTCTCTAAAAATTGGAAGAAGAGGTACATTATTTATGGGAATCATTACAACAAGTGAGTTCAAGAGTGTTTTGGTTGTCATTTTGTTTTTTGCAGTGGGTTTGTTTGTTTATTTGGGTTTTTTGTGGCACAACTATATTTCCTGAATTAGAAGTGGTGGTATTTTTCTCTGTTTGTGTCCAGTTGCTTGGTGACTTCATCTGAACACGAGCAGAACACTAATCATTGCAGTGATGACTCCTTGCTAGTAACACTGGCTGGCAAATTCTTATCTGGATTTCAATCCAGACTCCTTGGAAAGAGCATGTTTTGAATGTTCACTGCCTCTCTTGCCTCAGGTTTAGTGAGGAGAAACCTTGGCATGATTAGTTTGTCCTGGGACGTGTCTATCTGGTGGCATTTCCCTTACCTTTTTTTGGTGCAGCTCTTTGCCAGAAAAATTGTTAAGTTGGTACTCTAGTCTTTTAAGCATTCTGTGGTATAAGGCTGTCTGTGAATTCCAGTGTTGTAAACTTTACAATGGAGGAAGAAAACCAGGATTTTGTGTAAGTGGTCTATTTCACCTAACTCTGTCTCTTTGGACTGAACTTGTATGCATTGTTTTGAAAAGCATATAACAAATGTTTTTTGTTCTGTTTCAGTTGCAACAGCTATTGACAGACCTTCCCCATGATATGCTGGAGGACAGTGGAGACCAGCTCTCCAGCTATTCAGACTGTAGCATTCATGAGACTGAGGAGCAGTAAGGCATTTTGCACCATTTTTATTATTTACATTGTGCTTTTGAGAATAGAGCAAAATCTCAGCTGATGAGGTGTGTAAAAGCAATCCAAATAAAAGGGGAGCTGGAGTGCAGTTTGCAGCATGGTGTTTGTGTTCTGTGAGAAACAAACTAGGTGCCACTTAATGAAGAGATGGTTTGGTTTGTTTTTCTGAAGTTATAAGTACGTAGTTAAGCTGCTTGTCTTTCTCTAGATCACATGAGCCTGGGAAGCATGATGGAAGGTGGAACGATCATCCGTTGATAAGTGATGCTCAAAATGTAAGCTTGTATGAGGAGTGATGTAGTTAGTAGGAACTCCTTGTTCATAATAACATGCTAAATATTTCAATTCATTAGAGAAGTACTCTTCATATAGGTGATATGTTTTGCTATTCATTTGAAGCATTTCTAACTTGAGGGCTGGTAACCCCTGAAAAAAAGGATGGTGGGGGTAAAATCTGCGTTTTGAGAGAGCAATTCTAAACCTCTTATCCATTCGTAGGGTTATGAACAAGGACAAAATCTGTACCCTGAACAATTCTTGTGTGACCAGCAAAATGATCATGTTGAAAAACATGGAAAGAATTGGAATGGCTTACATAATGATGAAGAAAAGAAACATTTATATGACGTTAAAGAAGATTATTGTGGCCAGAATGGTCAAGAGGATGCTGATGATATTTATCTTGGTAGAGATGGGTTTAATGCTCCAAGTTGCTACCAACAGAACAATGTCTATCATCTTCCTGAAAACTTCAGGCCATATACAAATGGCCATAAACCAGAATTTAACAACCAGCAAAGTAAAATAATAAGTTTTCCAGATGCTCCAAAAGAACATCTTAAGGTATGTCAGAAGCTGATGCATTTTTCTGTCTCTTTGGGAAATTTTTCACAGGTCTTTAACTATTGATAGTAATATTTCTAAATGCTTTCAGTCTCTTATTATCAGTTTAAACATTGATGGAAGGCTTCTGTAGTCTATTTTGCGTGTTAAAACAACCAAGTGTTAAATAACTGGATTTTCATATGTGCATGTTATGATTGGGGTGGTGTGGTTGTTTTTAATTTTTGCTCTTATTGGCTAGGTAGAATTCCATGCAGTAGAATGAATGTGATTCACTTAAGTGTGTGTGTGCTTACTCTATTGAAGTTGACACTTCACTACTTTCCTAGAGTGGAAGCTTTCATGAAAATGTCTATCACACTTAAATCATGTGCTGGATAGGAGCCTGAAAATGAAGAGCTACTGGAGCTCTTCTTAATGTCAACCTTTAAAATGAAAAATATTTTCACTGAACAACACTACAGTTGTAGTTTTAATTTATTGCCTCTTATGTATATACTGTCATAACAGCAATTTGTTGCATCTGATGTTGTCAATGGCCAATCTCCAGAATCTTACAAAGTGACTTATAAACCATACCAAAATGGCATTCATCAAAAAATTCCAGTAATCCAAGAAGGAACCAGAAGAAATGAAGCGTTTGAAGATTTGCAACATGAATTCTTAGGTAATGATGAAAGTAAGTGTCTGCTGTTTAGACTTGAAGTAAGCTTGCGTGAAAAGTCCACTGGAAATTAGCAACATAAAATCTGTTGATTTCAGTAGATTTTTAGTAAGAGGATAACTAAAAGTATGTTGATGTACATGATCTTTATTTTGCTCTAAGCTTACATTGGGATACCCTAATTTTGTTTTTCTTTTGGGTTTTCTTTCCACTTTATCTAGAAACAGGCTATTAAAAATCTAGTTTTGACTGGTGAGACTGTGGACGAAATTATTTCTGATGGCTTGATCTCAAGTCTTGCTGGCGCTTTCTTTATTATTAGAAAGCAATATTACAAACAATATTTTTTCCTTAGGAAACATACTTTGCTTGATGCCCCATTGGGCGTTTCTGTTAGGTACATTTCAAATGACAGAACTACTTTGCTTGTTAGACATCTTGAAAATTTATGGTTGCCACAAGACTGTGTATGAATCCACAGCACGTAAATCGTTATCTGGGTTTGCTCTTAGGTTTGCATTGCATTGGTAGTTCCTACAATTCTTCAGCTATTGCTACCAGAGCAACTCAGGTGACATTAATCAAACGGATTAAAAAATGATGTGATTTTGTGAACCAACAGTGAATTTGGCGCTGTATGAAGGAAGTATTTTTGGGTAGAAATTACTTAGGACCATGAGTTTCTTGGTTAGTTGACTGTGATAACTTGTCTGTATGCTATTTGAAATTTGGCAGATTCTTCAGAAAATATGCAGATTCTTCAACTTCAAGTTCTAAATAAAGCAAGAGAAAGACAACTGGAAGAACTTAATGAAAAACTAGAAAAGAGTGCACAGCAGATTAGGTATTTGAATCATCAGCTTTCAATGGTCAAAGGTAAAATGTTTTTGTATGGGTCTCTAATTCTTAGATTTTATTTATAAATAGCAACTTTTTATTCTGAAACTTTGATTTAGGTAGTGTCTCTGCAGGTATTGATCATATTTATAAACTTGATTTGGGATTATGTGGACCTAACTCTCTCCTCCCAACATTGCTGTAAAGAAAATTCTCTGGATTAGTGCCTAACCACGTAACTTAACTTCTACTGCATTCTCAAGGCCATCATTGTATTTCAGAGTTCCCACGTGCCAGGCATTAAAAATGTACAGAAAAGTGAGAAGTTTGCCAAAGTAGCATGTTTAAAAAAAACCAAAACCCCGAAACAAAAAACCCCCAACAACGACAACAAAAAACCCCCAACCAAACCCCAATAGGAGAAGTGTACATCTATGAAAAACACTTCTAACAAGCTGTTTCCTGGACTGTATGTAGAGAGAAGCTCTTCCAAAATGATCAAAGCTGTAGTGGGGACTGGTGGTTGTCTTGGTCTCCCTTTGTTTTTTAGGAACAGGCAAAAGAGAGTCGTGAGCTTAAAGAATTAAGAATATAATTTTTAGAATACAAAAAGGGCAAAGGAGAGAGAAAACTTTAGCTGTCAACCATTTTACTATGTGTTGACTGTTCCTGCAGGGGCGTTATTTTGTTTCTCCCTTTAAATGGTGTAAGGGATGATGCTAGTTCCTAGCGCTGACAGAATGGGGCTTGTTTCTACTAGGGTTCTGAAGCTACAATATATCAGAGTGCTTCCAGAGGGAAGCTGTCAGAGGGAGAAAGTGGTTACTGGATGGAGACTGAGTGAATATTTTTGTTCTGTCTTCTGCTTGTTGCTCACAGTGTGAGACAGAGTGCTCATAGTGAATGGTTCTGTAGAGCCGGGGTACTGAACAATGATGTTTCATGAAGTTGTGGGGTGGCTGGCCATGTTTCTCTCACAATTATTATGTCCCCCTCTCAAGATGAAAAGGATGGTTTGGCTGTTAGTCTTCGTGAGTCTCAAAAACTCTATCAGAATGGAAAGGAACGGGAAGTGCATCTTGAAGGTCAAATAAAGGCCCTCGAAACTCAAATTCAGACTCTTGCTACCAGTGAGGAGCAGGTACTATAAATATTTCTAAACTGTTTATTGTGGAAGGTTTCTACAGTTATATTTGTGGTGCATTTGCATTAAACATAAATGCTAGTCTCTTGAAATGCTGTTCATGGTCATTGCAGAAGCTGAATATATGGTGAATGAATAGGATGCATTCGTGGAAAATAGTTTGTATTAAAATCCAGGAATTATCTGAGAACTTTTAGCAACTCTTGCACAAAAAATATTGAACTGACTTACAGAATTTGGAGCAAAAGTAAAACATACGTAACTGGGAGCTACGCTAATACTATTCCTACAGATACTGAAGCAATCCAAAGTGGCAGAAGTAGCCATGGAAAGCATGCAGAAGCAGCTGTTAGAACTTCAGCGATCAGATGCCCTTCAGCGAGCCAGAGAACAACACGAGGCCATTATTTCAGCACTCAAGCAGAAGTATGAAAAACAAGTATTATCATTAGAGCAGAAACTCGATACTACAAAATCTGCACTCCGAGAGCAGGTGAGAAATTAATTTAGGACGCTAAGTACTGTACTGGAGAGGCTGTAGAGCTCCCCAAGTTTCCTGAACTGCACTTCTTGACTTATAATTCTAATAACTCCTTCTGGAAGTTGCTAAGCAAGTGGAAAGGAAATTATACATAAGTCTCAATATTGTGAAGCCTATGTGGTATGTTTTTATAGACATCTCCAGGCAGTTGTGAGCTCAAATTGTGTTTATGTACATAGAAGGTGCAGAGGAGGCAAGAATTCATTGCCTTAGTTTCTCTCCTGAGCTTTCATTCTGTACTCAATCTCTTTTTAAAGAGTACTGGCAAATAAATCTGGGAAGGAAAAGAACTATGGGATATTTTTGCTGTGAGAAAAACCATTTATTAAACAGTCTATTGCTAAGCTTTAGTCTCAAGATGATCAAGGACTCCTAACCACTGAACAGTCACTTTAGAAGTATGGATTTAAAGGGAGAGAGGGAGGAAGAAGGGCTGGCTTTAAGCTGGAGTTTGATATGGATTGTGTCACATGGTTATAGAGCTTTTTACATGTCAGGTAGAATAATTTTAATAAGAGGCCATTGCACTGTTAGAAATACTCAAGCAATGTAGTCTAGGCAGGCCTTAATAAATTGTCCTCTTCTTTCACATAAAATAGAATTAGATTTCTTTAATTCTAGGTCTGTAATTCTTGTCTCAGCGTAAATATGCCTAAAAAATAAATGAGTTTTATGTTTGAGAAGGTAACTTAGCACTTGCTTGTAAACAGGAATGCACCACCATATTTCTGTTTACTAGTACCACAACAAAACTTACACAGCTTTGTCTCCACTGCAAAAGAAGATTTTATGGTAGTATGTTTGGGATATTTAGAGAGAGATCTCCTGGTTTAGAGAGAAAATAGAAAAGTCAAAAGACGTAAAGATGAGGTACTGAGCCCCCCCACGTCTGTGTAGGTAATGGTAAGCAATACCATGTGAAGGTCTACTTTGTATATTGTGTAAAAACTATAGTTCTTCTACAGAGCACTGGAACTTGCTAGCTTGGCTTAAGCTCAGTTAAAATAAACTACATTGAGTTAAGCTCAGGCTTAATATAAATAATGTGAAGGCTTGACTTTTATGCAGTAGACTAACTATATGGGATTAATTACAGGGGATAATCTGACATGCTGAATGCTCTAGGAAATAAACAGTTCAAGTCCATGTGTGTTTATATATGAGTATACTTACTGTCTCCTAGTGAAAACTGAACTTTGATGCTGTAAGAGAGGACTTGTCAGCCAAGGATAGCATTTTATCTGTGATTGATTTAGCTGGTCTCTGCCCCTTTAGGTATCCAACTCATTCTTTTCTTCCTGTGTCTTGTATGTATTGACTCGTTCTATATCTGAAGCTGTCCTAGATGGTTAGATGTTTGTAGCATGAGTAAAAATAATCTCTCTTCCTAGAAAGAGCTTTGCAAAAATCTAGGAGAGCACATTAAGCAACTTGAAAAAATGCTGGAAGAAACCAAATGTGAAAAAACTGAAATAATAAATCGACTGACAAGAAGCCTAGAAGAAAGCCAAAAACAATGTGCAAATTTACTGCAAACAGGTCAGCCTTTTAATCATACCTTATCTTTCTTTGCAGAAATGGATCTAGCTTTTTGAAGTATGAAATTGCATATCTATATTCCTATTGACATGGAATCAACATCAAGCTAAATGTTTACTAGACTGTTTCCTATGCAGTGTGTTAGTCAGACTTAAATGAAGCTTAGTTAAGTCTAGACTGAAGTGTTAAAAATACGTAAAAATGAAATAAAACCCAAACACTCACCCTCCCCACCCCCCAAAAAAACCCAAACAAAGAGGTATAAACTATTCTTATATGCATTTTATGCTGCATATCTGTAAACTTAGTTTTGGAGTAAATAACAGCCTTTGGGAGTAAGCTACTTTTGTCTTAGGTATTTGACTTGAATTGCCATTCTAAATTCAAATCTTAATGAGAAAAGAATTGTTCTTGTGGCTGGAGGCTGGTTCTTGGAAACTTGTATCAGTAGGAATAGCAGGTGAAATATTCTGCTCTTTGTGTATTTGACTTGTGCCTACCTTTACATTACCTTGTGGTAATGTATGCCTTTGCATAAAATCTAAACATCTTAACAAAATGTCTGTCTTCCTGGATCCTAATTTAAGAGCATGTTCTGTTCGAGAACTTTGGTAGTCTGGAAGAAAAATCTCTCTAGAGAGATTTTAAATGTCAGGGTAGAGGAGAAAAACCTTATTGGATCTGTATTATGTAGTAAATAAGTAATTATAAGTGTGATAGGATATTTAAAAAGAGTGTAAGTGCCGATTGAAGAAATGCCATGATTTCTCTGTGCTATATTCATCAAATGCCTTAAGGGAGTAATAAATTGGCAAACTGATAAAGCTAAACTTTTCACCTGGAGAGAAGGGGAAAGTTGCCTGTTTTTCAAGGTGGTTCTGTTCCTGCTAAACTTCTGGTACAATGTAATTTTTTGCTTCTGGTGAGCTACAAAGAAAGCAAATGTTTGGCACATCTTGCTTGTCATGGTATTTATTTTAAAGCTACTATTAAAAATTCTGGAAGAAAATAAAAAAAATAAAGCCACTGTAGTTCCCAAACTTTAAAACAACCTGCAGTTTAAATTGGAGACCGTCACCTGCTCAATTCAGGCAGAAATATTCTTGCCTCATTATTTGTGTTTTCTACTTCCTTGAGCTCACTAATAGAAACAGAGTAATGACTATTACCAGAATCAGCATTACCATTTTTAACAGTGATATTTTTGCAGATTCTTTCTTGCATATTTATGACACGCTCTTTCTCTCCCTTTTCTTTCCTGCAATAGGCTCGATGCAGGAGACAAATCAGTTACGGTTTCAATTGCAACAAGCTCAGTCTGCACACATGATAAGCAATAACATGAACAAGGCTCTGCAGGTTAATTAATATTTTACTGTTTTGATTTTAGGGGGGCAGGCATTATAGCTAAGAGGTTGGTAGTTGAAACACTTCTTACTTGTTGGGGAAACAAACACATCTCCCTTCAGTAAAGGGCTACACATTACTTCATTTCCCAGTGTTGGATTATTTTTTTATTATTATTAAAACACAGCAGGACATATGTGTTGGCATAAATCTGATATCATACATCTAACCAACCTGCTTATGGTAAAAGAAGAATGTAAATTCTATGTGCTGGGAATTTCATAACTTAATTAGGCTATAGGGATAGTTGGAGATATAATGTTCTGAAATTTACCTTTTGGCAGCAAAAGGGAATTCTAGAGGGTCCTCTGTAAAATATGAGCAGAAGTCTGTGTCTCCAATTCAGTTCATATATTTGACTTAAATCTAGCATCTTGAAAATTATGAATCCTAATAATTACTAGAGTAATAGGATGTTTTTCTGCTATGTACCTTTCTATCTTGTATATTTTACTATACAAGGGCAGCAGGAAAGAAGTAAGAAGAAATAATATTTAACTTCATGTATGAACTGTTACAAGAACAACGGAATATACTGAACATCAGGAAATATTCCCTAACTAATTTGTAGTTTTAATATATGCTTTACTAGAGGTACCAAAAGAAGAAATAATATTTAACTTCATGTATGAACTTTAACAAGAACAACGGAACATACTGAACAACAGGAAATATTCCCTAACTAATTTGTAGTTTTAATATATACTTTACTAGAGGTACCAAAAATAAATAAAACTAATGCTAGATGATTCAAGTGAATGCAGCTAAATACGATATGTTTAGAAAGAATAACTCTGTATATTTGTTTTTTCTTTGGAAAAAAAAAGGCTTTGGCCTGATGTGTTTGCTTGGAGTTGCTCCACTCAGTGTAAATTTTTTGTCTCTTCTTTTAAGGAAGAATTAATGGAACTGAAGGAAGAAATAGCTTTGTATGAATCTGCTGCCAAGCTTGGAGTATTTTTGAATGATGCGGGTGGAGACCTGCATACAAACCTGGGTGATTCCTATGTAGATTTGGGAATTAAAAAAATCACTGGGAAGAAACCAAGGTTCTGCAGGTATTGAGTGATTCTTTTTGAAAGAAAAGTCTGAAATCCTCAAGAAATTATATAAGTGATGTGTAAAAGATGGTCTTATGGGATCAACATACATACAGGTTTTTTGGTAGATAGTTGAAATACTGCTTGTATTGCCAGATAATCTGGGAAATGCGAAACAGGACTTATACCATAATACTAATACAATAAATCTTCAAATTTTTAGGGACTGTGTTGCTGTTCCTTGGATTGTATGGGTTATATGCATGGATACCATTTTGCTCAAAGGTTCTGCATAGTTACATAATGCTAAAGCTGTCTTTTAAAACAACCAGTTGAGTTGTCTCAGAATACTTCACATCATGTGAGAATAAATCTTTTGAGGAAACAGCTGAATGAACAAGTTTTCTGTACGTTAATTGTAACTTGATGAAAAAGCATATGGCTTTTGCATTAATGTTCTCTCATTCTTTCTACTGTTAGCTCTTAAACAAACCTCTTTCTGGTAGCATTAGTTGCTCTTCTCTTTGCTACCACTACCTTTTAGATAAATGTTTTTTATCTTTTAAATACTGAACTGGTTATGTCTTCCCCAACAGTGCAATGCAGAAGAGAGACATGGATAAAGAGATCTCTAAAGATGAAATTATTGTAGAATTAAAAGCTGAGCTGGAACGTTTATTGAGCAGTAATAAAATGAAGAGAAACCAGATTACTCAATTACAAAATGATCTTAAAGATTGCCAGAAGACATTAGAGGAATACAAACAGTTGTTGAAAGCAGAAAAAACATCAAAAGAGTCAGAGGTTTGTTCTTTTACATTTTTTTTAAAAAGTAAAGATGCACTGGATTTTAGTGAACCAAACCAACGTTTAAATTTCTTATGAAAATGGACCAAAGAATTTACTCACAGCTGAGTATTCATAGCAACTAAGTAAATCTGTCTTTGATCTTAAGGAAAGTATTGTCATTTGGATGATACCTTGGTTTGTATTTTTGGTGAAAAAGAAACAAACTGAATAGCAGAACTTGGGCAGCATATGCTTTATTAGGCGAGTTCTGATATGATGGATTACTTTCTTGATAGCACCTAATGGCACTCTGCTTTTTTTCAGAACTAAATTTCATTGGAGAAAGTAGGTTTTCTTTAGCCAAAAAGACCTTGTAATTTCTCTGAGAAAGCTGATAGTATCATTAGGTTATACAAATGGAACATTGAACAGATTACCTTCAGAGGGCATTCACTATGTAATTTGATCAACAAGGAATCTCTTTGATACTGCATCTCTCTTCACCCCGTTATTAACTTCCCTCTATTAATTGATCAGACTTGTAACAACTGCTCTTGTCATCTATACATTGTGACCTGGATGTAGGATAGGAATATAATATGCTTGAGAAGTGTGCTCTCTGTTGGATGATACTAGTCATTCAACTTGCAAACACAACATTGCTCATGTGCTGCTTTAAACCTTCATGATCCTATGAGCATCAAGAATTCATCTAGAATAACAGTGATATTGACATGTCTTGCAATGCAATAATTTCATTTAGTTTTTGTTTTTATTTTTTCTAAGTAAAATTTTTATACGACAGCTTTAACTTTTTTTAAAGCATCAACTTAAATCATGTATACCTTGAAAGATATAATCTTAATTTTTATTTTTAGCCTGTTGCAAATCTGAATGATACTTCGGTGGCCAGTCCTTCTGTTTCTGATAATCTTAAGGAAGAAGTTCTGAGACTCAGAAAGGCTAATGAAACTTTGCTGCGAGAAGTTGAGGTGAGACAGAGATGCTGCTTATCCCTACAAAAAAAACCCACAACCTCCATTCTGTGCTAAAACCTGCAATTAGAAAAGGTTCTTTACAACCCACCTATTACTTGACTCTTGTTTGTCTAGAACCATACTTTGACTATTGAAGAACTGAAGGAAAATGAGGAAAAACTGAAAAGCTTAAATCAAGATCTCTGTTGCCAGATGAGAAAGATGGTTCAGGATTTTGATCAGGATAAACAAGAAGCTGTTGACAGGTAAATCTGTTAGCTCCGTTTAGTTCCATTTGTGACCTTTTAGTCTGCATGTACAAACTTGTACCAGCTATCCGGTACAAGGAGAGGTAAGCATTAGAAAGCCAGTTTCTTACTTAAGGAAAGGTTGAAGCCTGTTTAAAAGGAGGGGAAAAACCCTAGGTAGTTTTTTCTTTTCTTGAAATCGTAGGTGTGAAAGAACTTATCGGCAACATCATGAAGATACAAAAGCACATTTTGAGAAAGACCTCATGGAGAGGTGTGCTGCAGAAAAACAACAGCTTACTCAAACTTACGAAGAGACCATGTCGCAGTTAAAGTAAGACTTACCATTTTTTCCGCTTTTACTGAAATTTTCATATTCCCTGTCTGGCCCTCAGTGCTAGTTACACTTTTTTAAAAACAGACTTTCTGTCCTGTGAGTATAAAGACTAATTGATAACAAATAACCTGTTCTGTGAAGGGCTAACATAGAGGAGCTGAACAGAGAGATGACTGCAGTGAAGGAATGTTACATCGGAGTCTGTAGGGAGAAGGACACCTTGGAAGCTACTTTAAGGCAGAAATTTGAGCAAGAGCAGCAGCTGAAGGAAGAGAAGGTACTAATGGAAATACATATAAATCATATCATTTCAGACTGTTTTTAATGTGTAATATCCATAAGTGTGTTTAACTTTGTAATTGTTCAAGGAAGATACTTGGCTATATCAGAAAATGAATACATGTGACCTATTGGTTGTTAGATTAACCTGCTGTTGTGTCCTGGGGTTTAAAATATTGTAGAAGTAACTCTTTCCAATAGCTATTCACTTTCACATAGTTAACTTTCATAACTTTGACTCTTGAGGACTGTTCAGTCAGCAGTGTGAGGTTTTACATTTGAGACATTTTCCAAAAACCCAAGTGACAAGTTCTCTTCTCGCTATAGAAAAATGATCTGAAAATACCGTGAGTCTTTTAAAGCAATAATTTCAGATTGCTATATTGATTAACATCTTTTTTCTGAAGATGTCAGTGTGAAATTACTAACATGGGTCAACTGTCTTGCTAAGCAAGTGTAGTAAAGAGGTGCAGCTCAAAGTATGCTGTGAATAAAGATGCTTGATAAGAAAACTTATTTTAGAGCAATAGCCTATAATAACCTCTGATATCGTGCCTTAAAACACCTCCTTTGAGAGCTGAATCTCTTGTCCAGGTGTCATCAGTAAGATCCGTGTACAGGCTTCAGAGTTAACCATGTCTCTCATGCATTCTCATCACTTTGTACCAGAGCAGTCCACTATGCCTTGGAAAATACTTTATTTTTTTTTTTTTTCCCCCTAGCTCAAGAAACAGCTACTAGAAGAAAAAGAAGACTCCCTTAACCTTCTGAGGAATGAACTTGAAGAGAAACACAGCAGTTCTATGATAGCAGCAAAGAGGCAGTGGCTGGAAGAAAAAGAACAGCAGGTTGAAGAGGAAATTGCATTAGCCAAAGTTCACTGGGAGAAAGAAGAAAAAGAGGTGTGGAAATTAAACTAGGGAGGTTCAAATTTTTTGTTTTGTCGGTTTATTTTCAGAAGGAAAACTTGTACATAGGTAGACTTATGCACTGTTATTCTGCCATTTGAAGTGGCTTTTAAGGATCTCTCATTTTAGGAGCCTCTGAAGAAGTCAATAGGTATTATACATGCTTAAAATTTTGGAAAAAAACCCAAAACCCTAGACCTTGTAAAGTAACATGTAGAATGTCCTGAATGTCACAGCTGGTACTATGCTGGAGTCTTCCACCCTAATCCTTGGGTGAGTGGTTATGCTTTCTATTGTTTCATTCATTTATCCTATAAAAGTCCTTTGTGTATCCTATCCCATAGAAGAACGCTGTGATGAGGAAGAAAAAACAACTCATTTTTTACCAAACTCTCTGCTCTCTGAGCATGGTTTTGCTCTTCTCCTGTTAGGGAAGATTATTGGTGTAAACAGAGTTTTGTTTGTTAAATACCAGTGACATTCTAGTTATTTGGACACCAGGGAGATTTTCTTAAAAATATTTTTTTCCTTAGAATAAAGAACAAGTCTTTGCAAAAATAGAAAGAGAATGGCAAAGTAGGCTGGAAGAAATGAGAAGAACTGTAGTTGAATGTAATGACTGCAGCAGCCAAACTGACCGAGTAACAATTGTGGATGAAGCTTCAACTAAAGAGTTAGAACGGATTATTGAAGACCAGAGGCTGCAGATCCAGAAGGCTCTGAAAGAAAATATGGCCTCTGAACAGGCCTTAAAAGAATTTGAAGTAGAGCTGGAAAATAAATACCGTAAAAATCTTGCCAGCCAGGTAACAAATAATTGTTCTGTCTGCCTGCAGCCTGTGAAACTGCCATGTGCAACTAAGTCACCAATTAGGAAAAACAAAAAAAAAAAGTTAGTGGAAGAGAACCCTATCTCAGTAGTTGATACTTGTTATATGATAGAGATATATATATATATATATATGAAAAGTTCTGAAGAAGCTGTAGCATGTAGCTTGTTTTTTCTAGCTGTTAATTTTTCACACAGTTGGACAAGTTTTGCAGGAGTTTTGAACAGAACTGAGCATAACTGACCTAGCGTTTATACTATTTTGTTAAGAAAAGTAAATTTAATATTCATCATCTTGGTATGATTTTTGTATCAGGAAATGCATCAGATGCTGCTGGTCTGATTCTTTTAGTTTCTCTAAATATAGGCAATCCAAACTGAAGTCTATTCTTTCACTGCTACATGAAATTAATGTATTTGGTGGTGGTGACTGAAGTAGTTTTTCTTTTTTAATCTGCTTATAGGTTGATGCAGCTTTAACCCAAGCTCGTGCCAGGTGGCTGCAAGAATTAACAGACCTCAAAGAGTACAAAGTAAATCTAAAGATTGAACAAGAAAAATGGGAAAAAGAACACAAAGAGACTGCAGCAAAGCAGGTAGTCCAAAATACTTGCATATGTGTATTGATAAACAGTTTGATCTTCTAAATTCCATATATTACTGAGGAATGAATGCAGCCGTAGATGGGAAATCATTAAGGAAAGATGTTTCTAGTGTACTCCGGTCCTGAGCGATTTTTTTGGCCTATGTAGAATTATATTTTTATTAAATAATTTGAAAGTCATCTCCAATAGATTGATAATGACCCAGGGTTATATTTTATGTATAGATAAATGTATGTATATATTTATAATGACTGTATTATATATTCGCCAGTTAGCCCTAGTTCTCTCAGCTGCTGAAGAGAAATGGAAAGAAGAATATGAGAATACAGAGAAATCTGGACCAAGAATGAAGGAACTGGAAGAAAAAGTAATTTCTCTCAAGAAGGAGTTGGAGCTAAAGAAAGAAGAAATCCCTGCAGCTATCAAAGCAGAACTAGCAAAAGCTCGTGCTCAGTGGCACAAAGAAAAGCAAGAAGAAATCCTGCAGATACAAGAGCAAAATGAGAGAGACTACCGATCATTCTTAGATGATCACAGAAACAGAATTCAAGAGGTACTTGCAACAGCAAAGGAGGATCTTGCAAAGCAGAAGAATGATCTCTCCATTCAGAAAGAGGCAGAAATAAAGATGTTACTAGACCAAAAGCAGCGAGAATGGGAGGCTCAGGAAACAAAGAGACTGCAGGATGAAATTAATCGGTATGAGGAGAAAACTCTGGTTGAGCTTGAGTACTTGTTGAGTGAAATCCATGAAGAACTAGTCAAGTGCACACATAGTAAGCGTTCTTGGAAGGATAAATGTTTTGATGCTCATATTCAATTAAACCATCAATGCAAAGACAAACTGAAGGCTTGCTTACAAAAGGCCTACAGAACTACAGTTTACACAATTCTGGAAAAGAAAGAGCGAGAATGGAAAGAGGTAATATTTCTGTAAATTGTAACTGTCAGCCAGAAAAGGGATTTGAGAAGTCGGACTTATACCTGTTTTCTCCCAATATAAAATATCCATGTAATCCTGAGAATCAGAGAATCCAATGTATGAGTTCATTGATAACAACAGTCCTTTAAAACTGTGAGAGAGGGCTAAATCTACCATTAGCAAGTGAAAAGGGAAAGGATGGATGTAGATTTGACACCCTCAATCTTTAAAGAAGAGAAAGCCGGGTTAGGAGTGTCATTCTTTAAAGCCAAGGTTCATAAATTATAAGGAGGTGAATCCACCATATTAAGTTTGGCAGCCTGTGACCTTTTATGGTTCTTTAGGTTCCTTGTGACCTTTTATGTGGGTTCTGTTATTAAGGCCCATCTTAGATTTTTTTGCATAGCTGCTGCTTTTTTTACAGTAATTTGGCAGTTTGTAATGGTGATTAGATAGTGATTATAGGTCATGTTACTCTCCCCACCACCCTTCTGATACAAATAAAGATGAAAACAATAAAGCCTTTTTGCAAATTATCTGTAATAGAACTGAGTAACTGACAAACTGATCTGTCTCAGGGAAAAAGAGTTTTGCTTAACTTTATTGTAGCTCCAGGAAATCCTTTTCAATGTGCCTGCCCAAATGAGTAAAGTCATCCTACCCTTTTCTAGATAAGTTTGGGGCTAAGTAGAATTCTCTCCAAAAGCTTCTATTTCTGTTGTTTTGGCAGATTCCTCTTTTTGCAATGCATATGCTTGTAGTAAGTTTTTGGTTATGGGAAGCATCCCACTGGAAACGCAATTGCCACCTAGCATTTAGCAGCTGGGGAATTATCCAAGAATAGGACAGAGAAAGAAACTGTCTTGCTTTTCAAGAAAAGGCAAGATGGGTGGAAATGAGTAGGAAGTGATTTCTCATGGCAATGTTATCCATTTTTTTTAGTGCTAATATGTTTCTGTTCAAAAAGTTGTCCTTTTAAAGTTTTCTTGGCATGAGTTATTTTCACAATGGTAAAGACAATTGGAAGTTTTTTCCTATGCCTGGTGTGTCTTCTATAACAGATATGAATGTCTCTTGGTAAACTGTTTTTAACGTGCCTTTGAACTTCAAAATGTTAGGGTAGTTCAAGCCAACCATCTAGTGAAGTCTTTGTAATTTCTTACTAATGTCTTATCTCCTGCTACTGTAGTAACAATGAGCAAAGGAGTTACATTTTTCTGGATGATGTTCCTTTCCCTCTACTACCCATATTTGTGCAGAAACTCTTAAGTTGGTCCAACCCCTTTTTCTACTGGATATGCCTTTTAAAAAACAAGTTAGCTTCAACTATTTAAAGATACTTTATAGTTCTGCAATGTTAAGGGCTACTGAGATTTCCAAAATAAAACACAACTGCTGTTGCAGTGAATTATGCTAAGTAAAACTTCTATATCCTAGAATACACGTTTTCCTCCTGATTTGAGCTGCCATCTACAGTTCTATTGCAAGTTTAAAGCACCTGTGTTACAACTACTAAAACTGCTTGGTGGCCAGGCTTGCTTGTTTTTATGCATTAACATGCTACTTACCTGATTAAAGGTAGTGTGGAACACTTTTTTTCTTTTTTTTTGCTATGTTTTGGTTTTTCAGGAAGTGTTTTTTAATTGCAGAAATATGAAGAGCTAATGACTAATGTAAATAAAGGAGCATACTCTTGCCTGCAATGTGGTGAAAAAGAAACTGGGGACATGGCAAGACCTCCTGTGTACAGTGTTGGACACCAAGCAGAAGCACAAAGGAGGCTAAGACGACAGCCACCCTTGCAGGAAACTGGAACAGACAAAGGTATTTGGTTTGGTTTTAATCTGGCAAATTGTTTATCATCAAATTAAGCTTGTTAGTAGCAGTCTTTAATAGCTGATGTCTTATTGATGATCTAATGCAAAGTTAGTTAATTACCAAATATTTGGGTGATAGAGGAAAATGCAATTATTCTGACCGTAAGGTTGCTTAATGTTGTATAAGATCGTACTATGTTAAAGTCACAAACCATGCAACAAATGGTATTAGTCTCCAGCTTACTGATTTAATGCTAGGCTTTGAGGTTTAATTTTATTAAATGCTAGTAGCTTTCTGCTTTTTTAAAGCCATTCTTCAGGAGTAAAGAAATAGCTGCCCTATCCGCTGCAGGTGTAAATACTCTTTGGGGGTTGTGGACATGAACATTAATACGTCTGGTGTATAACAGCTCATAAGCAAGCCAGTGTTGATCATGATGAGCAGAGTATGGTCTAAACTATGTCTTGTAAATGGGTAATACTAAATCAGAGCTTTGAAGATTGAAGTATACTACTAGCTCTTGACATTAGACAAGACAATTCTGCATTCATGTAAAAGATGTTCTTGTATCAAGAATTATACTTCACCTAGAATGGTAGTTTCTTCTGATTCTTTTGATCAAGAGTGTAGTTGAAAAAAAAAACGCAAATCCCTAAGTGATCTTTCTCCTTTTTTTTTTTTTTTAACCTTCCTTCCTACCTTCCCCTCCTGTATACTTTAGCATTGTAGCTCTTCCCAAAGTTATTACATGTACTATGACAAAGCTGGAGACAGCGTAGCTGGGGAAGAACTTCATGGGAGGCACAGAAATCTCTCTGGGGCTTTCTGTTTAGTTTGAGTTCTTATGCAACTGAAAAAACATAAAGCAAGAAAGCCCAAGAGAGTCCTTGGCTGTATGCCTATAGTGTGGCTTGAATTCCTTCAACACCAAAATAACAAACCATCTATTTACACAAAACAATACAAGCAGTGCAGCTCTTCTGTCTCTAGAGCTCCCTGTCCTGGCTGTAGAGAGCGGCCGTTGCTCTCCTGGAACTAGCCCAGTCTTTGTGAATTTCTTAACTGGACTCAGCCGCATGTGAGGCTTCCCAGCTGGGAGAGTCTCCTTCAGCTGGCTCCAAAAGACCCTGTTTGGCTGTTGTTTTTCGTTTGGTTTTTGATTCCCCCCTCCCCCCCGCAACCTACAAGTCTCTTATCGCTGACTGAAGACTCAAATCATCACTGACAGGAATTCATTGAGGCTGTGAGGGCTCAATGAGTTGATAGATGCTGATGTACCTTCTATAACAGGGTTGCAGCTTCTTGTGATTATTTTAATTATACTAATGTGTTGTATGCTTTCCTAGCAAGAGAAAGACTAAGTAGAGCACTGGAAATAGTAAGGTTGGGCTTGATTCTTTTTGTAGTCCTATGGTTGATGCATAACTTTTAGCAATGACTGTTGCAGGTCAGAAATGTACAAAAAGGAGCCTTGGGTCTCAGAAAGATTTTTGCTGTGAACACTGCTGCCAGGAGCTTGAAAAAAGAGAAACTGTGTGCCAGGACTTGAAAAGAGAGCTGGAGGTAGCCTGCAGACATCTTCAGCTTGCTGTGAGGGATCATGAAGCTAAGTCAGAGCAAATCCAAGGTTAGGATTGTTAGTCACCTAAAGAAAACTTTGAATGGCTCTGCCTTGCTGGCTGCATGAGCCTCTTCCATCTGTTGCATCATTTAGCTTTCAGTGGATGGAATGGAGGTGTGTGCATAGTTAAAAAAAAACAACCCCAAAACCCACAAGAGAAAAATCCCACAAACCGACCTTCCCCCCACACTCCAAGAAACGTCCCCACCTTCTTGGCTTTAAACATTACTTATCACTTTAGTACTCTCTTGTGTGTATCAGGAAAAGTATAGAGGAAAACTGAATGCATGGCGGATGTTCTTTGAACATGTGGATCCTGTTGCCCATGAGGGTTATACAGATAACGCACACATGTGCACGTGCACACATATAAATGTATATGAGCGAGGGAGGTCTTTAGTTGTCTCCTTTAGGGCTGTACTGCTATTGTGCGCATATATTCCCACTATGGGGGTACGAATAAAGAGCAGAGTGGCCCCAAATGTTACTCGGTCCCTCTTGGCACCAGTAATAGTAAGCTACTGACCACAGTTTTCTTGTACCTTCCTGCAATTAATAGCTTGAAGCTGTAGTTCTCTTCATTTTCTTTCTTTGTTTTGTAAACCTTAAAGTAGGTTTTAAGTAGGGTTTATGTAGTCTCTTTGCCTTTCAATCAAGATGTTTTTTCCTTTGTGTCACTTTGAGAAATACAGGACAGATGACTGAGAAAAGGTCTCTAGTTCTTAAGTCTTTCCTATGTGACGACTGTCTCTACCAATGATGGATATGAAATATCCAGTCTGTTTTTGGAAGAGTCACTGAAAGGAAGGCTTCTGCCTGTAGTATGGAAATAAGACTTTTCTGAACCTATTTCTGATAGAAAAAAGATGGTGCAAAGTAACTTGCTTGAGATTCCTGCATTGTAGGAGACTGCTGTTATCCAGTGCTCTTCTTTAATTCACACCCCACTGGCTGTGGAGTAGTGGTGTTTTGTTGTGATTGCTTTCTCTTTGCTGTCCAACATCTTATTTTTGGCATTCTCAATATCCGTATCACCTTCTGTGGACAGACTGATAGTGCCTGGTGGTAAAACCTCCCTGAGACTTGGCCATCAGTTTGTCAATTGCAATATTCTCTTCCTTTATATTTATACCTGTGTTTCTTGTGGATGCTGTTGCATGATGTACATCTGTTGTCCTTTCAGAATAATAGACTCCATCCTTTATTGCTTTATTTAACTTGGTAGAAGTCTCTGGCCATAGTAAAATCTGGGCTAACGAGGATGGAAAGTCTTTGGTGTATAAAACCCTTTTGCCATACCTGTAACTACTCCTGTGATTGGGTCTCCCTCTATGGGCCTTGCAGGTAAACTTTTCACTCAGAGGAAGTCATATTGATGCATCTGTCTCTAATAGCAACAAGAATTCCTTTTGTCTAGATTTATTTCTGAGAGGATTTGTAGGAGGAATGCCTAGTCTGCTTCATTCCTGTGCTTAAGAACTTTTTCTTTTCTACTTGACCATAATGTACCATATGGAGCATGGTTCCCATTCAGTTGGTATCTGAGGAACTCTATCCCCTTATTCAGCTGTTCTAAAGTCAGTAGAGGCCTTTGTTTTAAGGAGCAGAAGAAAGAAAATGATGTTTTCTCTGAAGAAAAACGTTGGTGATTGAATAAGAGGATCATTCTCCCTGCAGTGTTTTAATCAGTTGAAGCTGTACACAGTAGTGTTCAGGGCATTTTTTTAGGCTTTCCTTAGAACATGGCAGGAATTGGACTTGCTGAAGGTCCTGCTTGAGGAGAGGTCTCCAACTGCATCCTGAAGGTTAGTAACTCTGTAGAATTGTTTGAGCATGCCTCAGTCACTGTGGCCACTGTAAGCAGGTTTGGCAAATGGTCAGCTTGGAGAGAGCAGATGTGAGGTAGTTGATTGTACCAAGTGACTTGCCAAAGGCTCTGGTTTGTGTGTGGGGTGAGGTTCCCCCCACCTTTTTTTTTTTTTTTTAAATTTTTTTAAATGAAAAGTCTCACTTGCCTGCTTTAATAAATTTGTGCTCAGTGAGGATGAGTAAAATGCTATAAGTTTGTAAGGGAAAGGTTTTTGCAAGCTTGCAGATGTGTGACCAAGGCTAGGTGGGTAAGTTGCACAGATTTGTGTAATACTGTTTCTGCGGTCTTTCGTCGAGAACCATATAGGATATAAGCTTGCTTGGGGACTGGAGGAAAGATTGAAGGATAACAGGAGGTCTGTTAATGAAAATAGAGACTACTGCTGTCATCAAGGTCATCACGGATACAACTTCGAATGCTCAAAATGAGATTTGAACCACAAATGAGGATCTCTGAAGACCATGAATTGCTTTTCTCTGTATTCCAGAGTGGCTGCTTGTTTTTTGCTTTTCTGTGCATCATCTTAGAGAAGGAAGAAAGCCAAACTTGTCTGGGTCTTTCGCAGGGCTCTGGTTCTCATATTCTACCCATGAAAGCCTTGATTCTTCCAGAAGGAAGACTTGTCTTTAAGACGTGCCCTCTGTTGTGCAGGGACAGTCTTTGTTTTCCTTTGGCCGTGGTTCATGTGAGAACTTCTGTGGCTGGGTACAGTGGTGGTACCTCCAGCATTGAGTGTAAGGGTGCAACTCATGTTGGTTTTCTTTCCTAAAATAGGAAAGCTAGTAATTAACTGTTGATTTTTATGGGTCCATCCAATTTTATCCATCAATTCTTCAAGTTATGGTATACACCCATATCCTTTTTTAAAATAATCATTTGCTTAGAATAGATTACATAGTCAATAAATAAGTTTTAAGGGTCTTTAACTTTCAGGAGATGACCCACAGTAGACTATCTGTATGCTATGATCAACAGTCTTCAGTATCAGCTTGAAGTCCTATGCTTCGGGCTTTTTCAGCTCCACTGTCTTCTCATACTCTGTGGTGGCTCATTATAATATTTATATGTTCCTTAGTAGCATTGAGCAGAGTTCAGCATGGAAGCCCAGCTTTTCTCTGTAATACTGGCTTTTGGTTATTAAAAAAACCCAAACCCAAAAAAACAACCACCAAGTTTTATCTTTCACCTCTCCACCCCAAAGGTGGCACAATTGCTAATCCACAAATTAATAATTTCTTTCCAATATATGTCAAAACAACCCTCATCATTATTTTTTTTCCCCATCCTTTTTCTACGTCTACATCCGGTATATCTGAAGTTTTTGCCTCCAGCATAGTGTTAGTAATGGTATATGAAGGCTTTAAGCTTGCTTAATTACTTTGAGGTGACTTTTATATTCAGGCTTCACTGTAGTGTATTGTGATCAATTTCTATGTGCTTGTTACTGCAACAGCTGTACATTTGCTGATGATGCTTTGTGACATTGAGCTCTTACACCAGAGACAGCAGTTTATATAATAACTTTTGTTGAACTCAACTTGAATTTAGAAAAGTGCAGTGAATTATGGTTAATTTTTTTAAATAGAAAATAAGAAGCTTCTAGAAGCTCTAATTTTAGAAAACTCTGAGATGAAGACTGAACTGAAAGACCTGGCAACACCACCAAGGTAAATTAAATTTAAAGGTAATTTAAAGGTAATTAAATTTAAGGTAAATTAAATTTAAAGGTAATTTAAATTTAAACAAGCTGATTTTTTTTGTTTGGTTGGGTTTTTTTGGTTTTTTGTTTTTAAGACATAAGCTGCTTTTCTTGTGCAGTGTGACTTACGTGCATTTCAGGTCACTGTCAAAGGGAGGCATCTCAAAACCTTGTACATCCTGTGACTCTGTGAAAGGGCTGGAAGAACTGCGTGCTCAGTACATTAAAGCTGTGAGCAAGATTAAGTGTAAGTACTAAAGTCTTAGCTAAAAAGTTAGGAGAGCAAAATAATTTACTTTGTCACTTCCTCCTCCTTCAGCCAACTTGCACAGGAATCTGACAGCCAAATTGCATGAGAAGTAAATCTTTCCCTCTTACTAGAGTGAGTGTAAGAAATGGAACTGTCACCATAATCTTAGACAAGATTAATTGCGATGGGTGAAGTCTTGTTATGCCATCCTTGCTTTGTTGCGCTGTTATGTCTTTTAAAGTGGTAAAGTGTATTTTGAGAACTGATCTTGTTTCTCCAACAAACAATCCACCTACCCTGCAACTTGTCCTGAGGGAGAATCTACTTTTCTCTTGTGTTGCATCCTGCCTTCTGGCTTAATCAGCAATTTGCTGCTTAAGATGCAGAATCAGACAACTGAATTCCTGTCTGATGCTTCATATCAACCTGCTGCCTGTGGTCTTCAGTGGCATTTATCCAGTAGGCAACACTTGGCACAAGGATTTGGGTAGAATGTTGGCAGGTAAATCGAGGCCCTTGCTGACTTGCTGCAGGTCTGCTAGACAATCCTAGTTTGTGGTGTTGGTTTTTTTTCCCCCCTCTGGGGGAAAACTGGTACTAATGAAGTGTGTTTGTAGGTGATATGCTTTGTTATATCCGTGAAAGTAAGGAGCGAGCTGCTGAAATGATTAAAGTGGAGGTTTTAAGAGAGCGCCAAGAGACGGCACGGAAAATGCGCAAATACTATTTGACGTGCCTTCAACAACTTCTTACTGATAATGGGAAACATGAAGGGTAAGTTCAAGTATGTTTGGAAATTGCTGTTGGTTTTGAAAGAGGTGTGTAGATGTTAGTCTGGTGTTTGTCCACCTTGGAGACCTGGAGTCTTGCCAGTCTGCTCAGACTGGCATGGGGTCACTGCTGAGCAGTCTGACATGCTGTCTTTTCAGTATTCTTTTACTCTCACTAATGTTACCTTGAAGTAAAATGCAGAGTTGAAAAGGAATTGCCCTTAAACTTTAATTTTTGATTTTTTTTTTTTCATGTTCTGCAATTCTTGGCAGAGCTGAAAAGAAAATAATGAATGCTGCCAGTAAGCTTGCTACAATGGCAAGAGGACTTGAAACGCCTCTTCGACACATTCCCCAAAGCAAATCTACCCGCTCAGGTATGTTGGATTCTGTAGTTGTTCTCTTCTTGATCGTTTTGATTTAATGCGTGTAGTAATGACAATGCAGATGGAAAGTGAAGTACTATTTATTTATAAGCTTGCTAATGGAAATGTAAATATAAGCTGCTTATTTTGACAATGCTTACAATTCTTTATTAAAAAAACCCAAACAACAAAACAAGGACCTATTTTTTTCTTCCAGCATTACTATTGCCTTCAATTAATCTATTTCCTTCCCTCCTCTCCTAGCTCTGCTATTAAATTCTGATCTACCACCTGGAGCAGAGTACTCAAAAAGAGATCGCATGCTTCAGAATAGGTCAAACCATATGGAAAGCAAATCATGTGGTGAAAGCATTACTGAAAAAGCCAATGATAAAGTTGTCCAGAAACGTGTACCACATGACTTGAGGCAGCAGTTTGATGCAGTGCAGACTGAAGCTCCACATATGCTTCATGAAACAGTGACTTCAGATATTCATAATGAGAACAATTCTAAAAATCACGATGGTGCTTCAAGAGATCCTCTGCCAGAGTTTTATCCAAATGAAGATGTAAGAAGAGAGAAATATGGCCCCATCGTAAATGCAGACAAAGGACTTTTGTGTGCTGCTAGTAACATAGCACATCAGAATGCTCCTCCATCTGCTTTTCAAGCAACATTAGAAAATATGCATGCACCCAGCTTTACAAATGGCCATACCATCTCTGGGCCAACTCATCATACGCTTAAGAGCAAGAATGAAAGAACAGTCCTGAAAGAGGATAAATGCATCCAGTCATGTGGAAAATGTAAAATGAAATCTAAAAGAACTCGAGAATTTGATTTTCAAGAAACTCCAGAAAGAGATGAAGGAAGCTGCAGTGAATGGAGTTCTGTGAATGGAAGCCTGCTTCTGGATCATAGCGATACACCTCTTTTGTATCCTGAGCAAAGAGCCAGTATGAATGTGCACACACAGACTGCATACTGTGAAGAGTTTCCTCACATCAGGTCATTTACCCCTGCAGATGAAAATGTTGATGCTTCTTGGAGAGACATTTCTAATAGCAATGGCAAGATTCTCAGCACAAAAAGCAGCAATAAAGTTTACAGTAGAGGCCACCTGATAAACCCAGACCATACTTAATTCCTCAACTCTGACAAATGAAATTCTGCTGTCATACAACTCAATGTAGCACCAGATTCAAATGTAGGAAAATGCTGCGACAAACGCTTGGGAAAAAATGGTGTGGGATCCCCAGTCTCTTCAACAAAATAGTGGTTTTGATAGCCCACTTTCTAACTTGAACTGATACCAGCAACTCCTTGTTTGAAGGAAAAAAGATAACTTGATATTTAAATAAAAGCATGAGGATTGGGGAAAACCTCTTCTATTGTGTCCATTTCACGATCAATGTTATGCAATTTGAATGTTATGTGAAGAAATTGTATAAAGTTACTTGAAATATTAATGCAGACTTTTGTTTACCTTTGTAGTAACACTTTCATAATTGTTTATAGTGTATTATATAAAATTTATTAAATAGAATCTATTTTTATATTAAGTTTAGCTTGCAGTGCAGTGTTTATCTGAAACAAAGCTACTGTAACTTGTGGTAATCTTTTTAAATGGTTATGAAAATTCCTTCAGAGCTCAATGAGACATGTTTTAGGATTTGCTTGAAGTAAGTATTTTAATTGACTTTTCCATTTCGAAGGATCCCCTGTAAGTCTCTGTGTGTGTCCCCATAATAAAAGCAAAAATGCTTGCATTTTTTTCATTAAATTATTATAACAAATCACATTTCAAGTATTTCTTCCACTTAGTACAAGCTATAATTTTTGCTGTACCGGTCAGAAGAAAGGTATAAATTAGAATAACCATGTGTTGCAGGTGTTCCTTAAATAGCATAGGTTATCAATGTACACTGAAGATGTAGTAATATTTCTTCTGATGCTTAGAAAGCTTCTATTTTAAATGCCTGCTCATGTTTTGAGGAGAATTAAGAAATGTACCTTTTTCTAGACTTTTTGCTTTCTTTGCAATGGCATTTCTAGTGATCCTGTGAGGAAAAGAGGAGTCTTGCTGCTTGCTTACATGGGATGTGATTAAATCATACTTGTTGCAATTAATAGTATGGTTATGGGCCAGCAATTCACATCAACAGTAATAAGGAAGGTGTAAAGCAGAAGGTTTTGCTTGCTATTATTCTGTGATATTAGAAGGAGAAAAAAGACTGAATATTCTCTCAAAGATGAGGTATATGCCTTTCATGTGTAACAATACTTAACTGCTCTGCAGGTGCTCATTTGGTCTTTTGGAGGTGAACACCACAGTCTAGTCTGAGAATCTTTTCAGTTTTGAGAGGAAAATAGTACAAGATTCAACAGAAATCTTCTGAAGAAAAATGTGTTTAACTTCCTTTACAAAAATGTCCTGCCTGTTTATATTTTAGGCCAACTGGCAAGGCAGAATGCATTACAGCTCTTGGTACGCAGGACTGGTTTGTGACTCGAGACTCTCTCGGGCGATCTAATGAGACTTCTGAATTTCTCAGTGGCCTTTAATGTTGCCCATAAATCCAACCCCACTTCCTCTTTACTGAAGGTGGGGTTTGTCATCGTCAGTGGGAGCAAACTGAGGCCATGAGAGATCGCTTGTGCCTAAACAAACATGGGCAGTGGTTAAGTTCAAGGGCCAAATTCCGAGCTCTTAGCTGAGGAAATAACTGTGGCCTTGTCTGCAGGGGAAAGTTTTTACTAGTTGTCCTCTAAGCCCCACGTGGAGGCTATTTTTTTTTTTTTCCAGCGATGAGTGGCTTTTTTTTGGTTAGCTTAAACATTTTCCCAAGTTGCACAAGGTAAAGAAGCACATTTATTACCACGTAAGAGGTACTTGTACAAGATTAATTCATTCCTTGGGCTAGTCCAGAAACCTTCCCCAGATGAAGAAAGCCCGCATCTGTAAAAGCAAACCTGCAGCTGTCCTGTAGGACATGCCTGACCATTCAGACAGAGCAGCTGAGGACCCATCATCTCACTGGGGTGGGCCAAACACTTTTCCAAGTAATCCTTCATCTGAGGTGGGTTCAAGATCTGCTCTGTAGCTGCTCCCCAAAATGGCACCCTCAGTGCCAATGTACAAACTCCTTTTAAAATTCTTCTAAAATGTAACTTTTTACAGCACTACTTAGTTTATTTCTCTTGCCTTGTTCAATGTTGTTTGTATGCATAACTCTTACTGTCATTTCTTTAGCTTTTAAAAGATTTCCTGTGTTTAAGTTTAGTTTCAGTGCAGAATGAAGTACTTAAAGCTTTAGCAGGACTAGGATCATTGAACGGCTGATGATTTTTACATATTTAATTTAGAAGCTTGGGTCCCACACTGATGAGAAGGAATCTTCGGTGTTTCTGACTGCTCTGGAGAAAGCCAAGGGTGCAGCAGATCCCAGGTACAGGGGAGTTTTGTTCAGTAGAGTCTGTAGCCTGATGTGAGAAAAGGTTCTCCTGTGGGTGTCCTTCCTCTCTTACTGAGCAGGAAGATGTTATGCAGATGGGGCAAAAGAGGGAGGGGGGAAAATCTTTCCGATCCCAGCTAGTAAAAGGGAGAATATTTAAATGTGGATATTAGGTGCCTGGCTAGATGTGGTTGCTGTTTCAGTTGTATCATATTGCATTGCAACGTATGCAAGAGTGTTGATGTAGTTAGTGATTCAGTTAAATCCTTGCTCACCTAATGTTTATTGTGTGTCTTGTTGCACTGACAACTCCAGGGAGCTCCAGAGCTGCCAAGGAGATTTTAAGTTTTCCTTAATGAGAATCAACTGCAGAGGCCTGGAGGGAAGATCCATACCCAAACAGCAGCAATCATTCCCTGGTGAGTAAAGTTTGAAGAACAAGGAGATACTTAGCCCAAGAATCAACAACTCCTAGTCAAAAGCATTCCTCAGCCCTCCTTCTAACGTCAGTAGGAAAGAATGAAGCAGTAACAGGCTAGCATAGGGGGGTGGCAACTTCTGAAATTGGACAGCTGACACCAGTCAGAAAGGGGGATGTAGTGTTGCAATACATGTGGTTGGACTTGTATAGTTGAGCCAAGATTGTCACAGAGCCACTAAATGAATCTCTTAAAATAAGTTTGCCATGTATTTTCACACAGTAGGTTATGCTGCTGAAAGAACTTACCTGTTTTATTCAAGAATTAATTGCTTGCTGTTATGTCTTTTTGATTCAGGTGATTCCTTCTTTTAATACTGCATTTAGGCTATAGGAGCCTAATTTTAGTCTAGTGATGTTGCAGTTTGGCACAATTCAGCTTAAACTTTGTTTAACCACACCCCACCCCCATCCCCAAATCAGCAGAACGCAGTGGTACTCTTCCTTCCTGTATTCTTGTTCTTTATATTTTCTTTAGCTTATATGTGATGTACAGGATTTGTCTAACTCATGCATGTTTTGAGTAATTAATATTTCAAGTAATTAATGCATGAATTATTGGTCTCAGATTCTAGTATTTTAGCTTGTCTCTTCAGTGGCCTCTTTCAGCTGGAATGAGCAGCACCTGTAGCTATTAGTGAAAAAAGATTAAGAATAGGTCTTGCATAAAGAATGTGGGAATTTAAATATAGTTTATTTTTGGTAGATGTGCACATCTGAAACCTTGTCTCCTATCACAGCAAGGTGCTGTGCACAAAAATAATTATATGAGTAGGAACTGAGGCCATGAGACATTAGGTAGCTTGTTCAGCAAGTTAGGAAGCCTGAACAGGGAATTAAACCCAGATCTTTTAAATCCTAGGCTAGTACTTTAAACACTAAATTACCTTTTTCTTTCTACTTGATGGCTTTACTGTGCTTTTACACTTCTTTGATTTGTCCTCATTTATAGTCTGGTTTATCCCCTTGTACTTTTTTTTTTTAGTTCCTTTTGTCTTTATATTGGTCAGTTTTGTTTTCTCTGGCTTTGCACTTAGCCTCTCTTTTTTTTTTTTTTTCTTCCTCATTTTAATCTTGGACTCTCTCTCCCTTTGGCTTTGCATGGACTCTGTTGGTTTTGTTTTTTTTTTTTCCTTTGCTTGAGCTTAATGTTGTTTTAAAAGGTATGTGTGGCTCCCCCCATCCTCTTGTTCAGCCTTTGCTGGTGGGAAATCAATTCGTCTTCATGTATTTATTCTCCAGAGTGACAGATACCGTTTTTTCTTGTGATATGATTCATCATATTACATTATATTAATGAATTACAATTTACATAATATCACAAGTCTCCTCCATCTTTACCTTTTTAAAAAGGTCATGCAGTCCCTTTTCCTGCTGCAAGGCAGAATCACCTGTGCTGATGTTGGTCCTAATGGGTCCAATGTATTCTGAAAGATCTCCAATAACAGAGACTCTGCAACTGCCCAGACAAATTCTTTCCAGTATTATTCTTACTGCTGGAAGGCTGCCTCCCCATGCTGTTTGTGTCTTACCTGAACTCTTTTGCTGCAGTTTAAGCTCATTGCTGCTTCTCCAATGTACCAAGGACATGGAATAGGTATTTATTTTATGTCATACTTAAAAACTACTATTTTCCTCCTCAGTTTTCTTTCACTTAAGTAACACTTCTTCTTTCAGTCTTTTTTGCATGTCAGCTTTTAAGATGCATAGGTCTGTTGTTGCATGCAAATGTGGAAATAGTCCAAAGGACAGCAAATGGTAAATGGAAAAAAATTAGACCCAACAGTCTTGGTCCTACGGTGCTTGATAGTTTTCAGACTCGTTGAACTGGTGGTTCTTCTGCAGAATTACTACAATCTTTGCAAAATACCCTATCTGTGATTGTGAAAGCCTTTCAAGAATGCTACAATTGTAATCCAAGTTCTGTAAGTGTAACCTCTGGATATGCAACTAAGGAGAGCTCTGGTTTGCTTGCATTCCCAGGCTTTCCTTAACCTTCGAGATTTTGTATCTCATTACCCCCTTACCTCTTGTTTGACTTTGGTGGTGCTTTCCACTGAAGTTTGGAGATCTACTTACTACTGTAAGTCACCCCTTTTCCCATAAAATCTCAAGCTGGCTATACTTCCCAGAAGTACTGAGATACACAGTCACATATATATATTTCAGTCATTCATCCTTAAAATTTGCTGTCAAAGCCATTCTTCTGCTGTTGGAACTCTGTTCTCATGTTTCCCTTTGTTCTGTGGGAGTTGCTAAGATTTCCCATTGAAATTTATTTTAAACGTTTGCTCTTTTGTGCAGATTCACTGCACAGTCTTGTCTCCCACAGTGTAGATGGGTTACAATGGAGACGATGGTAACCTGGCAGTGATACAGGAGCACATTACTTGCAGCTGTAGTGAGATTTCACCCAGCATTCTGATGCAGAGTACTTCACACTTCCAAATTAATCATGCTTCTCTCTCTGTTCTTGTTGCTTGGGTAAATATTTCACTGTTGTGTACACTTGGGCAGTGATCTATGTGAGAACCGAGGTTCTTATTTTCCTGCCTCTTGTACTTGCTTACCTACCAAGCAAGCTTTTAAGCCTGGTGCCTTTTTCACACTTGATAAAATTAGTCTGTTTCCATCATGTAGCGTTGGTTCTTTATAAATCTGAATACAAGTAAAGAAATTCACGTCTATTGCCAAATGTTCTGGCTGAATGCCATCCCTGGTGTTCTGGCTTCATCCAGATGACGAATGTTCCCTGTCAGCCTGCAGCCTAGTGAGAGGGGACAATGGTACAGAAATACTGTAATTATCTAATCAACTTTGCTTAGAATGTTAAGCAAATGCAATTCTTTAATACTCTGATTTTACTATAGCTGTTAATTAATATGTGCAAATGCAATTTGTACAGCAAAACCAAGTAGAGGAAACATTCACTTTTAAGTTACTTTACTCCCCTCTAGTGGTCTTATATCATACGCACTTTTACATAACACTTTTCATCACAATAGATTTAAGGCTGGTGTTAATATTCTGTAAAAACCAGAAGTCTACTGGTAACTTCTTCCTTCCATCTGCTCATCTTCTCTTCCTATAGAGAAACCAGTTCAGTGACTGGGATTCTTGCCAATGTAACTCTCTAAATGAAACTGTTCTTTATATGTCGCCTTTAAAAAGGCCAAGCTGCACCCACAGCTTTAAAATCAGTACGTACAGAAAAATCTTAGCGCTGTGTACTAAACGTTTATTTCTGTGCCCTCAAACCTGTTCACAAGGAGTGTTAGCATCAATGTTGCGGTGACTCAAACTGCAGCCAGCACTGTAGAAACATCAGCAGAACCCAGTCATGTCTGTAGTACTGCTATATGTTTGTTCTGTGGGACATGCCAGTTTTGGTGTGTGTCTAATGCTGTTTGGGCCTGTGCAAGTTGTGGGACATATGGAGACTGTCGAATGACTGGGTTCCTCCTTTAAGCTTGCCAGTTGGCCATTTTTTGTAGGATGTGGCTTCCACTAGCTGGAAAACAGATGAGAAGGTACAGGACCAGGATGGAAACTTCTACTTTTCCAGTAATTTCTTGGTTCTTTGCTTAAGTTACTGATGTTGTAATCAACACTATACAGGTGTGCAGCACAGGCTTAATTTAGCAATAGTTAATGGGTAAAGTCTCACTAGGTTTTTCTTTGCTTGCTGGAGTCTGTATTTTAAAGGTTTTGAAATGACTTGCTAATACAGTGTCCTTGGAGAAGATAGGGTATCTCATAAGATGCTTGTCTCCTTTCTTCTTTTTCTGCTCAGAGAGAGTATATTAAGGAAAATGTAGATAGAGGATTAATTTTTCAGAAGCTAGCTGCTCTTTTCAAACTACCAACTCTTAACTTTTCCATTTTCTTCTAGAATGCCTTGGACTGATATTTGGAAGAAAAGAAAGGGGAATGAGAGGAGTATAGAGTCAGTCAAGAAAATGTTGACAATTTTCCATTTGAAAATACAGTTCTTTTAAAATACTTCACAAAATTGTGTTTGTCTTCATATTTAGTTATGGAAGAAAAATGGAAATGTTCCAAGAATCAAAACATTTTAACACTATTTGAGTGGAAACTTTTGTTTTAAAATGAGTCTTTATTTGTAAACTTTTGCAACTCTAAAAAGTCAAAATTGAAACGAAACAGTTTAGAAGATCCAAACCCGGCCTTTTTTCCGCATGATTTTTCTTTTGTGGAAAACTTAAGTATCTCAGTTTCCTTCCAAGCTGGAAGGAAACCAAATGTGAAAAGTAAAATCCTTCATAAAACGTAACTCCTGTCTTCCTGCAGTACTCTTACAAGAGATTATTTGCCTGTGTCAGCGATGCATGTTATAATAACCAATAGCTGGGGAAACTATTTCCTACGTTTCTCAAGATTGTTCCCTTTAGGTCATTAGCAGATAGTTCTAATAAACATGAGCTGAGCCAGTAGAGGCTTTGACTCTATTTATCATTGCGGATGTCTGAGCAGTCCCTGTGGGAAGTTGTGACCAATTCATCAGCCAGGGAGTTTAACTTGTTCTTAACTCTTCTCTTGAACAGCAGTGTCCACAGTCTAAATCAAAATCATTCACATGCATGCATGTAAGAAGCAGGTAAGATACGTAATATTGACATAAAATTATCTGTACAGCTGTAAAAAGCATACGAGCAGGCAACTGGTGCAGAAGTTTCTTTACTCAAATGAGCTGGCAGACCCTGCTTTTGGGAGTGCCTGGGCAGGGAAGGATCCACCGCTGCTTGGGGGGAATCCTGCCTGACCTGGCAGTTCTGCAGGTGGGCCCATTCCAGCTCTGCCACTCTGGCACTGCAATGTGGGCACTGGGGCTTGACAGTTGAAACAAGTTTCCCTGCCTCCTTTGGTGATATTGCTGCTGTTCTTCTCTGCAGGTTCAGTTTGCTAGCTCTCTGCAGCAAATCTGCGTAGTAGTCCCATAACCTTGCAATTTCAAGTATGCGTATGCTCCAGTACCTTCCTCCAAGAAGCAGAGCTCAGCAGCTTAACATGTGAGTCAAAGTAGGACTTCTGGGTCCTTATGCTTAGGAGAGCAGGGAACTTGGCCGGTATGGATTCAGACTCAATGATTCTAGGTCTCCAAAACAGAAAAAAATCTATTGAAACACTGCACCCCAGTAGAAGTATCAGAGAGGACGTGATTGAATGGATCCCAATATGAAGCTTATGATCCCTGTAACCCTACTTCTCAGAGCGCAGAATCATGGAGCGGTTGAGGTTGGCAAGGAGCTCTGGAGGTCACTTGATCCAACACCCCTTGCTCACTTGCATAGTCATATCCAAAAAGCTGTAAGATCTACTTGTGGTAAATGAGGTTCTGGAGTCATCCTAGAGATGGACTACTTCATATGTTTCTGCCTTGTTGTCAGAGTGTCTTTCCACCACTGCTCCAGTTTGCCTACACCTGGTGTCGAATGGCAATGGCTAATTGTCTGGAGCTTTCTTTCTCTGCTGTTAATATAGTGCAATAAGGCCACAGTCTCATTTGGGGTTTCTGAGAGCTTCTGGAATACGAACAACCTTATAAATTAAATCACCACACTATCTGCTGAATGCTTTCTTGCAGAAGTGCTGGCAACTGTGGAACATATTTTGCTGATCATCTGAAGAACAGCAACTTCTACACCTGGCAGCTGTCAGACAGTGTTTTCTTAAAGCAAGGCTGTCTGCTGATAGCTCAGGAGTAGGGTTGAACAGTGCAAACTCAGATACGTTTATAGCTAGGATTTGCAGATTAACACACTTCCCAGCATCTTCCTGGGCTAAATCCCACCTGCATTCTGCATGAGTGGAAGAAGTTCCTCAGATTTTCTTTCCATTATGCTCCTTCAATCACAGTTAACACAGAATTTAGTTCCAAATGTGTTAGAAGAGCTCTGTTTTCCAGCATGGGATTTGATTAAGCATAGGGCTAGCTAATCTTTCCCATATTATAGGTTTAGCCAGTGGCATAAATGATAATATTTTCTTTAAAATAATAATGCTGAGATACCCTAGAAAAAGCAACATTTCCAGGATTCCATGGGCAATGACCGTTATCAGCACGTGCATGTTAGTGATCCATTGAACTGATATAATGGTGCAGTTGGTTTTGTAACATATTTAGCTCTGAATATGTCACTGTTGAAGAGCGTATTAGAGTATATACATACGTGAATTCTAAAGACTTATTTTTTTCAAGTTGGAGTAAATTCAAACAGCAGTAATTTTCTTGTTTTAGACAACAATGCCAAGATTTCTCTTTGTATTTTCCTGTGCAGGACTCTGAATATTTAGTCAGCAAGACTGCACAGACTTGTTGCTGTTTTGCTGTTTGTGACAGAAACTCAGGTAGGTAAAGAGCCTTGTGTATGGACCAAAGAATGCAGAGGATAGCATATTTTGAAAAGGAGGAAAGACTTTGTAGCCAATTGTATGGAAGGAATTGTTTCCAGCTCTCCATAATGCATTAAAATCCATCTAATGTGCTGTTTTCAGAGACTTCACTGCTCTAGCTTAGCTTAACTGATGGAATAGCGTTCACCACACTGAAGTCAGGGCATGCTCTGAAGTCCACTGAAATAAATGGAAGGGAAAAAAATTATCTCAGGCTTTGGACTAGTCTTGTAGTGCCAAAGGAAGTTTCTCCAGATCATTGCAGTGCAGGGAAACTGTTTTCCCAATAGTTTATCATAAAATGTGTCCAGACTGGAGCCTCTGAAAGATTTCCTTATCTTGAAAAGGCAGCATGAATCTCCTTATTTACATCACTCACTGTTTCATCCATAAAATTAGACTTCCTTCCTTTTAATGATGAACAGGAGTGGGAAAAGTCAGCCTTACTGTATATCCATATATCGATAGATAGATAGATATAGATGTCCTTTTTCCCAAGCATCTCCTGCCCATGAGTATTTTTCCTTGGCTCTCCCTTATGGGTGTCAGATGACATTTCCTCTGCTGACTGTGTGCCTGTTTGACCTCTGTTCTTATTTGTCTGAAGTTATGTGGTATTTTTTTTGGTATTGAAAGGAGTTCACAAAGCTAAAACCAGTTTTCAACATTTTTATTTAAAATTTGTAAAGTGTCAAAACCTGTCCCTTTATAAAAGAAATGTAGCAGACCAATCTCTTCTGAACTCCACCCCATTCATCACAGTAATAGCAATTTTGGGTGGATCTAGTGTTGATAATTTGCAAACCATTAGGGATGTTTTAGAGGCAGTATTTTAAAAAAAGAAAAAAGCTTTAAACATTTTTTTTAAAAATGTTAGAATTGCTTCCCACATTTAAATTGTAATCTGAATAATTTGTACTAGAAACACTGATAAAAGTTGCTCCCATTTCAAGTGTTCTAAGTAATAAATTTTAAATTATCCCTATATCTTAATTCTCCTTCTAGGGAAGAAAAAAGAGTTAAAAACCAACCAAACAAAAACCCTACAGAGCTTTCTTCCTATCCCTTCTCGTTCCCACTTTGAGCCACAGTATTTGGCATCTATTGTAACATCCAGTGTGGTGTATAAAAGACCTTGCATCTGGGCATTTTGAGGCAATGAGGTCTGGCTGCTGAAACTTATGAACCTGATAACCCCCCAGTGATCCTCAGTAAGTAATTTTTTTTATACTTTCAACAGACAGGGGTGGGGAAAAAATCCCCAAATTATTTTATACCCAGTAAGAAACCACAAACTCTAGATGAGATTGTTTCACTTAATTTACTGGTATCTAGAAAACCTGAGGAAATGAAGTCAGCCTTTGGAAAGTTACTGAATAAAGGAAAGTGCAAATCTGAGCTGTACTGAACTATTCACTGCCTGGAGACTCAGCACTGTTATATGAGTCAGCAGTGCACCCTTGCAGTGGAAGGTGGCCAACTGCATATGGGGCTGTGTTAGTGGTGTATAACCAGGCAGTGGAGGGCAGTGATTCTTCCCCTCTTTTGGTACTTGAGAAACTGCATCTACAGTAGCGTATCCCAACTTTGGGCACCCTGGTACAAAAAAAACCAACCCAAAACTCCCAAAAAATTGACACCTGGAGCGAGTCTGGCAGGGAGCCACCAGGATGGTTAGGGGTGAAAGCAATGCGCCCTGAGGAGATGGTTCGTTCAACCTTAACAAACAAAGGTTAAGGAGGATCTTACTGCTGTCTTCAGGGTGTAGAGGATATAGAGCCTGACTCTTCTGAGCCAGCAGTGGTAGGATGAGAGACAACAGACACATGGTCTAACAAAGGAAATTCCTACTAAGTATTAAGAAAAATTAATCATAATGAGGGTTGTAAAACAATGGAGGAGGTTACTGCATTGTTGTGAATACCCATCCTTGGAGATATTCAGAACTCGGCTGGATAGGGCCTGAGCAGCCTGCTCTTCAGTCGGTCCCGCTCTGAGCAAGGGACTGGACCAAATGACCTGCACAAGTCCCTTCCAACCTAAATTCATCATGGATTCTGAGAGCTGAATGCAATGTTCTCATAGTGTTATTTCTCAAAGGAAGGGCCTTGCAAATGGAATGTGATGGGTTCAGGGTGTAATCCCTGGTTTCTTATTACCTATTTTATTATTACAACTGCATCATGGGGCAACTCCCTATGAACCAAGACATCTCATAGCTAGAGGAACACTGGGATGGAAAACAGGCAGAGACACCCAATCCCTGCTGACACAATGTTTGAAGGAATGTAGGGCCTGATTCAGCTGTCTTTGTTCGAGTCAGTAGGGAGTTCTGCATAAATGAGAGCTACAAGAAGAGGCTCCTAGTTACTGATTTCCACCCACTTGGAATGTACTAATTCTAATAAAAAGTTGTATCCGTTTTGCTCAATGTCTTAGGCTGAACATTCACCCAGCAGTTGGCATTTCATGCTAAGCCATGAAATTTGTTTTACTTTGCTTCTGAGCTTACAGGTGGGATTTAAGAGGTCATCTGGGACAAATGCAAGATTGAGGAAACGAGGCTTGCAACTGTTACTCTGGCAAAGTTCCCATTAAATTTGACAGGGTTATAGCTGACAGAAAGTAGTAGTATATATATTTCCTTTCTTGCACTAAGGTTGTATTTTTTTATATTTAAATCAAAGAAACAATTGCTATTGTTAAACTTTAGGATTTCTAGCTGTACATATATAATACATACATTGGCATATTTAATTCTATTAGACTGAGATTTTTTTTAAAAATTATTTTTCATTCCACTGTATTTTAGTTGTATCTCTATTCAACACTAGTCTTAAGAGATAGGTTGTGCATCCCCTTCCTGGAGGACAGAAGTCATGGGTTTTCTTATGCTTTTGTTATCTTTATTTAGGGCCCCCATGAATAACTCTGTTAATGTAAACTCATCTGTTTTCAGTAAATGGAGGTGTAGTATAACAGTTTCACCCTTATTAGGTAAGGATTGATTTAAAATGAGACCTAGTTTTAGAAAATAACAATGAATGCGGTACAGAACTTTCCTAAAAATAGTACTGAAAAGGGGGTATCTGAATTAGGGCATCTCTCAAATTTCCTTGTGCTTTCTTTGTCACTGATACTGAAGAATACAGGTGTTTTAGAGGAGTAAGAAGATCTGTTTCATTCAGATCATATTAAGGACAAATCCAATTATTGTTTGAATTCTGCAAGATTTTTTGGTGGGGTGTTATCAAAATTAGCCTTATTCTTGTAAATTAAAGGGATTGTTTTGTTTAAAACAAAATAAATTCTGTGCTAAAACTATTCCATACAGGCATAAATAGGAGAGATGCATTCTGAATGTGTATAAAATGCAATAGATTTATGGTCATCTAGGATACAACTGAGATAAAATGCCGGAATTTCCGCAGAAACACATAGCCCCTAATGCTTGAGCCAAGAGAGACTTTCTTTTAATTCTTATAATATTACAGAAGTATTACCCCAACACCTTGCACGGTATCAGAAATTATGGAATTATATGCTAATGTAGGTTGGATTTCCTCCTCTATCATTATAAACTCAGCTGACAGATGAAAACTTCTAATCAAACCATTTGTAAAAATGAAGTAAAAGTCTTAAGTGAAATTTGTCCCCCAAATGCTATCGTTAATGGATTTCATAGCTAGTTTTCACAGCTTGTCTAACCAAAAAGCATTAAGAAAAATGGGTGATTGTTTTATTTCGAGTTACCTAATTTTTTATTTTTTTTTTTTTTTTAGATTTAAACCAGTTAATTGATTGTCTGGATGTAATCACTGTTTGTGCTTGTAATTACTTAAAAAAAAATACATCAAAACTTTCCCACACTATTTGTTTTCATTGGCATAATCAAGGCTTTCTTTATTAAGAAATATGTAAGAGGACATACTTATTTTTGCTCACTTGGATTGGAGTAAATTTACAGATAAAAAATACAATTACTGCAAAAGTTCACATAAACTGAAATAAAAAACCTAACTGAAATGAACTCCCAACTCTATCAGAGTACTTCCATGTACTAAGATTTTTTGTTTGTTTGTTTGTTTCCAACAGTTCAAAACAAGTTAAGTGTCTAAAATATGAAAATTCTGATAAGCATCCTACAGGAGGAGCAGGAAGAATGTTTGTGTAAGATGAAGTGGACCAGCCTGGTAGAGGCCAGGAAGGAGGCACACCAGTACTTCACATCACTGCTGCTGAACACAAAGATCGTCAGCACTGAAAACTTCAGTTCAATGTTTTTATGAAAATTGAATAGCAGAACAAACAGGTATTTCTCTGACAATCAGTTAAATTTTTATAATTTAGCCATTGTATAAAAGGATTTATGTACATGATGGTGATAAGCATAAGGATGTGCGCTAAAGCATGGCTAGCTAGGAGCATGTCTCGATTTAAAGTATGTGTGTAGTTATGTAAATATTTAGGGTCATAGCTTCGAAGCCGATATCTAACTGCAAAAGGTAGTCTATGTCTTCTCACTCATTCCCTGACATAATCAATCTACCTATAATTATCCTCCCCTGATTTTGGGCTCTGCCACCACAATCCCTGCCATCTTCATCCTCCAAGATGCAGCTATGAGATCTTCAAAATCACCTGGAAGAATCAGCATTGTGGAAAAATAGTTGCTTATGTGTTACGGCAAATCCCACTGTGCACATAGCAATAATGTTATATGCCTTATTCTTGATGTCTTTTATTTCTGGGTGTGATTCCAGGGTTTGATCAAGGAGCTAAAATAGCAGTGAGCTTCTGGATCTTGGTTAATCTAAGAGTTCAGCTTTTTGTTTGTCACGGGAGATGGTGATCAACTGGATCATCAGAATTGCTTCTTTGTTTTGTTTTTTTTTTTTTTTCCTTGGGAAACTCCTGAGTGGATGACAAGTGTTTTGGAGGCCATATAGGAATCTGTTTGTCTACATGTTCTTCAGAGTCCAAATGTTTGTGAAAGCTCAAGTGGCTGTGGGAAAGTGTGTGGATGACCCTTAGTAGTATCTCTGTTCAGCAGCAGAGAGCAGAAGTTTTAAGTCTTTTGCTTGTGAGAGTGTATTTTTTTCTAGTGGTTTGAGAATCTAGGTGGGCACTATTTTAAAGTTGTCAACAATTTAAGTACTTCTAATATATAAGCATAGTCTTTAAAATGACACACCAGAAATTGATGATGTGCTACATATTTCACTAGATTAATTAACGGACAGCCCATATATCATGTAACATTACTTCATATAGTGTAATCCACATTTTTGCAACCATGCAAGATACCAAATAATACATCATAAAATGTCCTAGGAGATATGAGAAAATCATCCCATTAACCTGTGACACAGACTAGATATATTTCTGGTAGCTCATGCAGAAAATTAAAGCAGTTGAAACTGAAAATGTTGAAACGGAAAGAATGTTTGAATAAATAGTAACCCAGAATTCCATTCATAACTCACTTTTGTTTACTGGTAAATTCTATCTTCACATTATAAACCTAATTAGTAAATATCTGACAACATTTTTTTGCAGTGATTTGGTTTAAACATATTTACCTTCTATATTCACTAAATAAATGTTTAGATTTTGCTGGACACATAGATGAGAGTGAAGGAAGGGAATTGTTTATCAATGTACTGCCTGTCCTGGATTTCTTAATAGCAGGGACAGTTACTACCACCTTTATCCTGGTCGCTTTTCTTTTTTGAGCAAATTTTAACTTGCCACTGTGAAAGAAATACAAAATCCTTTGCACAATGCTATATTGTCTCTTCATCAAGTATAGGCATAAAAAAATACGCTTATCTTTGTCTGCTTATGGGGCAGACAAACAAGGAAAACTTTTTGAAAAATCAAATTCCTATTTATCCATCTGGATCGTAGCAGGAAAATCAACATTTTGCATTCATCAAACCCCCTAATTTCTACTTCTATGGTGCCAACTGCAAATCAGTAATACTCTGCATACAGAATTACAGTTAATTCCCTTGATTCATTTTGTACAAGTTACAAACTAGTGGTATAAGGTTTGGGTTGCTACTACCTTGGGCCTTGTTCAGACACACTGAAGAGCCATACTCTGAATCCCATTACTTCTTTCTTGTGCCAGTATCTCATAGTATTTCACTGCACATCTACATTTTACTTGTATGTTAAGTGTCTGTCTGAGATCTTTCACATTAAACTATTAAACAGTGATATTGGAATGGCCAAAATCAAATGACTGTTTTGTAATTTGCAGAATCTACCTCTCTCTTTGATGATAAAGATCAGCCAAAATTACTAGAATGCTGTAACTGTGGTGAGCATACACAAATACAGCATTTCCTGTACTAAATACTTCTATGTACGTTCAGAAGGATAATGCATATTTATGCATGTAATATAAAAATTACTATAAACCAATTCAAACTATATATTTCAAATAGCATCTATCATAGTGTCACCATTATGTTTCAGCTGTAAACAGGGATTGGTACTAGGAAATCTTACTATTTCCTTTTTTCCTAATACTGTATTAGTGGTATGCGATACACCATGCATTTATCTTTGGGCAGGGTGGTTTGGCAGCTGCTGTGGGTGGGTGGTCAGCTGCTTGCTTATGCAATTGTGCAGCTGAGCTTTTGCAACATCAATTCAGTAACACAGAACCATTCACCATCAGTACCTGCCTGAACAAAAAATGACAGTATCTGCAAATTAGGAAATCCAGCTTCTCACCTATCAATATTTTGGAAGAAGAACAGCAGAATGCATAAATGTAATTCACTTTCAGTCTAATATGTTTGGGTTTTTTTGGTTTTGTATTTTCTGTGTGAGTTGAAATGGGATCATCCTAGTACAGAGCTATTTAACTGGAATATATAATCTGGGCTTGAATTCTTTTAACTGTCCTTCTTCCAGCCTGAATTAGTTCAGTATTTAAACTTTCTCCCTTTCAAAGGCTAGTGGTGGTTTGCTCTTCTTCAGGATTTCCAAATCAACCGAAAAGTGTAAGAACTGCAGGGCTTTTTTCCCCCTTTCCTTGATAAGGATGAGGCATGCATTTGTTCTGGAGTTGGCTGTAGAGATTTAGGAGTATGTACAGAAGAGCTCAGTGTGTTGGCATCTGTGTCGTGCTAGTTGCTAGAAAGTGCATTATTTATTCTGCAGCAGCCTCTAAGGTAAAGCCAACGTCGTTGCTGTTTTTCCTTATAAGGGAAACAGATACTATTATGTTTTTTTCTTAAGCCACTACATAGATGCAAAACGCTGCACCTCGAGGATATACATATTTCTTACATGGAGGCATAGGCGCCTACTTCCTTCAGTTCCCCCCTACTTCTGTGTTACACACTTACTCCGCTGCTCAGCGTTAGCCCATACGCTAATGCTTCTGCCTCCGTGTGAGCCGAGGACCCGTGGGGTAACCTGAGCAGGCAGCGCTGCCTGGCCGTAGCAGGGCCCCGTCCTCCCGGGCAGGACCGTGTGCTTCCCGCGGCTCCTGGGGAGCCTCTCGGGGCAGAGCATCCCCCCGGGCAGGCGGCTCGTCGCAGGTGACCCGCCGCGGGGCTTGCCAGAGGCCTCCCGCAGCGGCAGCTGCCCGGACACCGCCGAGCACCCCCGGGGTGGGGGTTTAAGGGTGGGGGGACATTTTTATTCACCTCTCTCTCGCGAGAAAGTGTTGCGCGGGCGATACTTGAAGAGGAGGGGGGGGGAGAGAGGAGGGGAAAAAGGAGGAGGAGGGAGGGAGGGGGCAGCTGGAGCCGCAGCTGGAGCCGCGGTGGGTGCAGCGGCCGCAGCTGGAACAGCAGCGGGAACGGCAGCCGGCGGCGGCGGCGGCTCCAGCGGGTGCGCGCCCCTCGCAGCGGGCTTCTCCCGGGGCGGGCGGGCTGGGCGCGGGGCTCCCTGCCCGCGGCGCGCCCCGGCCGGGCACCGCGCTGCGGCTGCCGCGGCTCGGTGCGGTGCCCGGCTCGGAGAGCCGGGAAGGGTTCATGCCCGGGCGACGTTTGCAGCCCCGGAGCGGCTCCGGGAGCGGTGGCGGCGGCCGCGGGCTGTCCGCGGCGGGTGCGGGAGCGGGAGCTCCCGCGGATGCTGTTGGAGGGAAGGTAGAGTCCGCGCGGCTCCGGGCAGCCCCTCGCCATCTCCCGCGGCCGCCGCCTCCCGCGGGCGGGCTAGCGCCGGGCTGGCCGGGGGCCGACGGCGCCGGGGCGCGGGGGCAGGCGGCGGGGGGCGCGGGGCAGCCGCGCCCGCTTTTCCTCCGTCCCTAATCCCTCTTCCTCCCCTTTTCTCTCCCCTCGCAGCTCGCCTTGGAGAGGCTGGTCGGAGACAGGGCGGCGGGGACCGGCGGACTTCGGCGGCGGAGAGGAGGCGGCGGCCGCTCGCAGCCCGGGGGCTCGGGGGACGCGATGTGGCGGGGGCGGCTGCTGGGGATCGCCCTGGGAGTTGCCGTGCTGTGGGCGTCCCAGGCGGGCGCCGCCGCCGCCGGGCACGCCGAGGGAGTGAGCGCCAAGGAGAGCCGGGCCAGCCGGGCCAAGAGGCGAGGGCAGGGCGGCGGCGGCGGGCACGACGCACTCAAAGGGTAGGTGCGGGGCCGGCCCTTCCCGGGGTGCCGCGGTGCGGGGAGCGGGCGTAGATCTGCCTGCATATGTACGTGTGCATCCATTTCTGTTGCCGCTTTGCGATGGGAGCCGGTGGGGGTGGGAGAGCTCCCGGTCCCCCACCCCCCCACACCCCTTGGGGCTACTCATGTCGAGGGGCAGGTTGGGCTGGGGGGGTGCCGGACACCGCCCGCAGCATCGCAGGGCAGGGGAGCGCCGGGGCACGGAGCCCCGCCGCCCTCCCGGGACCCTCTCGGCAGTCCGCGGGGCGGGGTGCCGGGTCCCCTGGGTGCTGTAGCCTTGCTTTGCCTTTGGGTGAGTGATGCTTCGCGAGGATGAGCCGCTGCAGCTCGAACGTCGCCAAGTTAGCTTCTGGGAAGGACACGGATAAAGGCACACCGCGGGCTTGTGCATTCCTCCCGTGTCCCGTGCTCCTGCTTTGCATGAAGCAGAATAGCGATGAGGCCCGGAGACCACAGCATGCCCTTTCCGTTAGCTGTCCTCTCTCATCTTCACCTCAGACCTTTTGTGATGTGCATCTTCTCGTGTGCTCAAGTGAACTACCTTTGCTTATCTGGTGTTCCTTGTGACCTGAGGATGGCAAGGGGGGAAGGATAGGGACCGTTTTTTGGTATCAGAGCTATGTAGTACTACTATGTGTGAGCTCAAGCAGACAAGAGTTTAAAATCATTATGAAGCATTGTGGTACACGCTTAGCAGAATGGTTTTTTTTTTAAAAGGTTAAGTCTGTGTCGGGCAAACTGTTTTCCAGATTCTAATGCTACACCTTCCCGATGCAAAAATAATTGTTAAGTCAGCTGAAAGGCATTGTGTGTGTGTACAGTTGAAAATTTAGTTCACAGTAAAGGTGAAAAGCTTGCAATATTGGAGGAAAAAAAAGGTTTCCTTTTTCAGCCCATAGCCAGATTTTTCACTCATCAGGCGGAGGGCAAATGGAGCAAAAATTACACGGACATGGTTATGCTTCAGTAAGGGATGCAAGATATTTTCTTTCTGCTCCTGATTTCCTCAACAAGGAGCTATTAAAACTTTATTTTTAGAGGCCTTGATGAATATACTGTAATTTCTTGCTAGCTTCCTCCTACTTGTATAGTACTTTTTATTTATATTCAGATTTGCAATCTTGGCGCTTTTTTTTATGCTTGCCTGATTGGAAAAGGTATATGTTTTTAGGTCCCTATGCTGCAGAAATGGATGCAAGCTGTTATTTTTCAAGGATCTGATTTTGTAGGGTCAGATTCTCTTATTTGATTTCCTTATACCTTGTCACAAGAGTTGGACAAAGTAGATCCTCCTATGACAAAAACTGTTCTAGGAGGTGAGGAGGACATATAGTAAAGTTTGTAGGACTAATTGCAAGCAATAAAAGATGGTAAGGAATATTTATCAGAAAGAGCCTTTATTCTTCAGGATGTTTTAATGAACTTTCTCGTTATAGAACTCTGAGTTAAAATCAGACTGACAAACACCATTTTCTGATCAGCAGGACAGAGCCTGCCATCTAGCACGTGTGCTGACTTGATGGACTTGGTGGGAGTTAGAGGCACATTAGCTGAGGATAAAATTTCTTTGATGAATATAACTTGTTCTAAAACTGCTGTTTAGACAGTAATAATAGTGCATCAAGAGATGATATTTCAGGTGTTAATTATTTTTTTAATCTAAAATGGGTTAGGGTAAGTATTTAGTCTTATGACTTGCTTCTTATGTTTAACTGAAGCCTTCAATTTATCATGTACTTTCAATGATTCTTCCTTTTATTATGTATTACCTATGAGTTACATATCTACTTAGTAATCTGCAAATCTAGAGATAATGGCAATATCAATTTTAGGTATTTTATGTCTTGCTCAATTATTTGGAATATTACGAATCTGAATGAATGCCCTTGGGAAGCAGGTTCTTAACAAGAATATAATAATTTGCCAGATGATCTGAGATACAGCAAAGGCAAAACAAATTATTAGTTTGATTGCTTGTTAGACTTTTTTTCTGTAACTCTCATTGGAGGCTGAGTATAGAGTTCCCAAATTGCTTGGAAGAGATTGTTAACACACAGTCATCTTTATCATTGTTGGGTGAATCCTGCTGGATATTTCCAGTTTAAAAATTGCGAGCACTTCCTTAGGTGTGGTACTGCACTGTACAATATGAATAAAAAGAACTGTCATTTTAACAGACAAGGTTGGAACTAATTCTTTGGAAAGCCAGATGGAAAACATATTTTTAATGTAGAGGAACTGTATATACATTAGACAAGGAGAATTCATTGTTATTGAAGGACTAAACACTAAAAATATGATTTTACAAGAAGACATACTATTTTTTTAACTTGTTCATCAGTACAAATACATTTGGGAATCTGAGAGTTGTAATACAAGTCATAACAGATGCTGGGAAACTTTATTTTCATGTTATTGTAGTTGACTGAGACTTTTTTCCTTCTTTTTGCAATGAACTCTTGCTCTGATTGTAGGAGCATGGGGATACATTTCTAAAGAGAACCCTTTTGTGCATTTGATTATAATGACTATTGAAAGTCTTTTAGCATTTGAAAGTATTGAGGTTAGTCTCTATGTGAATACTGGTCTTGTATGTTAAAATGAAGAAGTCTAAGATCTGTTTCAATTCTCATGATTTTTCCCACTTAACATTTTTTTACTGCAAGCTGTTGATTGCAGGAGATGTTTGCTTTAGTCCTTGTGACCTTTGCTTCATTGTTTATACCAGTGAGCTGTCCGAACATATAACATGATTCTAGAAGTATATTTTAACTTTTATAATTATAAATTATTTGGAAATGCCTCTTATGTACTCATTTTAAGACTTTAAGCTTGCTGCTCATGTAGTTTGAACTGGTCCAACTACAAAATCATTAGCAGTGAAGTCCTTGTCATGCCATCTATATTTGGTCTAAGGCAACATGTTTATTGTGCTGGTGCCTCTAAGTGATCAGAAAGCAATCAAGATAAAGGCAATAATTATTTCAAAATAGAACTAAGTTCTCCATTCATGGAAATGTTGCTGGAATCCATTGTGATTCATCAAGTTGAAGTAATAAACTGTTACTGAGACGCTTTTAGCCTCTGGATCCCAAAAACTTTAACACAAATATTAATGTGTTGAATTGTAAGGCATCGAGCTGCTACGCCTTAAACACCTGAGAATGTAGCATCAACTTCTGAAGAATTAAAACCTACAAAACTGGCCATGAATGGGAGGTTTTTTCTAAACGATATATACTTGAAGTTAACCATTTATATATGTTTCAGTCATTTGAATATAAAGTAAAGAATAATTTACTGGTGATTTGATTGGTACTTGACTGAATACAAGAGGTATTGTGCTTAAAGATCTTAGAATTAATTAGGATTTCCCACTTTCTGATGATGTTAGAAAAAGACCTCAAAGTCTAATGAGGATCAGTCAGCTTTTACTATTTTAAGCAAGGTTTATCATGTTTATCGGTCTCTTCTCAGTGTAATGACAAAGAAAGCAGTTATTTGCCTAACAAATACCTCAGCAGAAATTTTAAAAATTGAAAAAACTAAAATTTCTTCAACATAGCTGAATTGTGACGTGACTCTAATTAAGACACTAATTAAATGCATTTGTGCAAGATTGATTTAATTTCTTTGTTTTTATTAAGTTGAAATGATAGTATATTGCAGAACAGAGTAGTTGGCTCCAAAATGATTCATAAAGCTCTTGGATTAAAGCTATTCAACAGGCGATTGAGGTTTTTTGGACCAGTTTCTTTTGGTCATCCCAAATGATGTCCACAGGTTTACTGGTATGCTTACTTGAGTAAACTCGGTTGGATTTGACCCTTTTTATGCATCACTGCTCCCTGAAATAAAGTAAATCTCACAAATCTATAACATAATTCCAGTATTCAACTATATAATTAAGGCTTCTGGTTTTCGTTTTAAACCAATATTTACCACTAAAAGCCTGCTGAAGAAAAGCAGACTTTCCGTACCGGTAAATATTGGTTTATACTGAAAAACCTCAAACATTTTTCTTGCCACTTTTGGCCAGCACACCTCTGGCCAGCTGCTGGTGCCACACCTTGTCAGTGTCACTGTGAGCAGGAGGCAGCCTGACTATTTAGGAATAAAAATCTCAATTAAAAATACTTGCAAGTTTCTGTAATACCTAATGTGCTGGAGCACCCACCTGGCTTCCAGGCAGCATGGCTGACCTCCTTCCAGTCCTCTGCGCCTTACGGGGTAAAGCCTGTATGGAGGACAAACAACTCTTACGTCCGTTCATCCTAATGCAAAACCTGAAGTCCCTGGGAACTACATGTAGCGTTAAGATTTTGCACCTCTCTGGATTTATTTGCCAATGGCTGTGATGCTAATTTTTTGTTATTACATTATCCTTGGAAATCTAATTCTAGAGTGAAATGAGTTCATAGATCTTGGCACTGTGTCTCATACATGTTTCCTTTCAGTAGGATTGTATGACGGGATTTGATGTAGGTGTGACTTTCTCTGGGGAGCAGGATGTATGGATGAAGAGTAGGGAAAGCAGACAGAACCAAGCAAGAAGCCAGCACAGAATCTGTTCTGTGGCTGGCAATAGCTGTTATTAACAGTTGCTGAAGGGCTAATATTTGAAGAGGGAGTAGCATATTATTTTCAGTTCTGATCATATAGCTGTCTTTCCCTGGCTGCCACAATAGGCTTTAATTACATTTTGGTATATATTAGTTTAAACACTATATGTAAATTTTAAAATGCATTTAATGAAAGCTGTCTGACAATAGTCTGCACTGGATTGCTTTATCTAGAGCCACTAGCAATGTGGAGCTCCCATGCTAGCATTCTTATTATAGCTCCATGTTGTCCTTAAGCTTGAAGAAAAACAGTAAAAAGTAAATAGTCTTCAGGCCTAAGTAGTCCTCGTGCTTTTCACTTAGATTTCCAAATCCTGTCATTCGGACACCATCTCTTTAAAAGGCATGGCTTTAATCCCAGTTCTGGTCTATGATTTATGAGGGTAGACTTTTGGGCCTGTGTAGTTCATAGTGCAGAATTAGGACCTAATTAATTTTGGGCATACCAGTGAAAAACCATGCTATGGTTAAAACTTTGGGTGGCCACTGTTGTAGTCTCTCTTTCACTGGTGAGTGTCTTAGGCACCAACCACTTAGCCAGTCTTCCCCTCTGTGATCTTTTGTTATATTGTAGCTGGACACAAATGGTTTTGAAGTGCCATGTGTCTGTTGTTTGAAATTTGAATTAGATCACCACCCCGCCTAAAATACATTAGAGGAGTACTTTTTTTTTCACATTTGATGGTAGTAAGTCACAAAAGAGCAAACAGGAAAAAGGCTACAATAAACAATATAGTAGCATTCTTGATGTACTGTGTGAAACATGATTGTGTTGGAAATATTGTAAAATTGGCTCCACGGACTCAGATGAAGCAGGTTTCCTGTCACCAAGTACCACTTTGCCAAGGTGACATGTTCAAGAACAGCAGAGCAGGATTGGATGTAGTTCTTTTTCTTTCTTCCACTCATTTATGTTTATTATTATTTATTTTGGTCTGCATAGCTCTTAGCTATATCAAGCTGGCCTGATACACTAACCCAGATGCTGCAGGATGGGTCACAGCTGGCCTCTGATGGGTTTGTACTTCGTGTACAGAGTGGAGCATTTCACATTGGATTTGCCACTTTATGTCCTGTCATAGGAAGGTATGTTGCTGTTCCCCATCCTGAGGGGTCCTGTGTAAGGCTAATGGTGGCTATGACTTAATCGCTTGGCAGGTTAGAAACAGTTTTGTGCTACAGCTCTTACTCAGAAAACAAAAAATGTCATGGATTGCACTTTGTTTCTTTCCTTGTGTTCCAGGTAATCATTTTCGCCCATGGATTTGTGATGGAATTGTCTAATCTTTTGTGCAGTGTTGTCTTCCTGGAGACTTTCTGATCTCGGTTTGTTGGTGTTGTGTTAGTTGAACTTTTACTGAGGGGGAACGGGTGGTGTTCAGTCTTTAGAAACTGGAGGCATAAAGGGTTGGGGGGAAGAACAGCACCTGCAGGGAGTGTGTCTGGTTGCAGCAGCGTACAGTAATTTGCAGGTTACAGTGCAGGTTTCCAGAGAGAATTGTTTGGAGAAGGCAGGAGAAGCCTCCGGCATGTGGCAGGGCTGCTAACCACAGCTGCACGTTCCTCAATCAAAAGCCCACTTAAGGTTTATAAAAGTAGACTTCCCCCCGGTTGTTAGCCAGCATAGGATACATTTTGTGTTCAGTGGTGGTTCCACAAGTTGTTCACCAGATTCAGTCTGATCTGGGTATCTTTGCCTTGTTAACTGCATAAGCTACTCTATGTGCAACCTCACACTGCTGTGCCAGAACCTTTGGGGCTATACTGGGCTTGAGGATGCAGACTTGAAGTAAGCATAGGGCTGCTCAGTTTATTTGGGAGCAATAGGAGGATCACTGGGTTAGGGTTTGGCAGGGACAGTCCATCTGTCTGCTTCATTTACAGTGATCCTTATTGAATAAAATTGCAGCTTCTGTTTTTCTGTGTGCTTACTTTACTTTCCTATGAAGTGTTGTTTAGCAGTGCTACTCACTTAGGACAGTCTTTTTCATTGTCATTCATCTTTCATCCTGCAAACTTGAATGGTTTATATGTGAACGTCAATACAAGTTTTGACAACGGTCACTTTAAATACATTCATGGACTCGGCAACCTATGATTATTAGAATAGTACTACCCAAAATGCAAGACCCAAACCATTTAGCCACACACATCACCAGGAAATCGTCCTCTTGACAGAAGTGTAGTAAACATTTGCTAACAGGAGGCCATCTCTACTTAAACAAGACTTGAGGAGCTAGGGATCTTTGAATGCGTACATGTGGAAGTAGTAAGGAATTAATTGTTAGCTACTTTGCTTTGCAATAGGATCACCTTCCATCTCGGTCCTCTTCTTCATCTCCCTGCTGAACCTTAATGGCGAAAAGGATATAGATGCATGTGTGCCACTTTGGTCTTACTCCCCAAACTCAGTAAGTGTTTTTGTAGAATGGAACAATTGTGGCCTGGAGTGTTTCTGATTAACCATCACACTGTGCTGGAAAATGTATTTGTAGCTCTTTGGTCTTGTGTTGTGGATGTCTCCTTTGGTTGTTTTCTCATCCATTCTGACTTTCCCGCTTTCAGTTATTTTTTTTTTTATTCTTTTAAAGGATTTCAGACGTACTGAACATACTTATTCATGCTAAGGTTGATGTGCAGATATAGACATGAGAAGAATAATTTTCTTTTGGCGACAGTTCAGTAAAGTTGGGCTCTTCTTTGGAAGGTACATTGGGAGGTAAAATGTAGCCTGTTAAATTGAAACCTATGCCCTCTGGTTTTACTTACAGATATTCAGTGAAGTATGAAGGAGTTCTAGCTTTTATCTGGAAGAATATTTTGCATGTTGACTTGCTGGAGAATCTGTTGTTTTCCTTTCTACTTCTCATTTTATGAAATGATTCATGACCATTAAAGCCTCAGAAATACCAAATGAAAGCCGCAGTTCTTTTGTCTACAGTCTTAATCATTTTCATCCTCTTTTTCAAGCTTCCCCCTCTCTCATGTTTTGCTGGAGGACATCAGAATATTCAGTGGTGTTCAGCTGAGGTTTCAAACTAAAATTTGTTTCCTTTCAGGAACATTTTTTTTCCTGTCTCTTTTCTCCTCCTTTGTTTTTCCCTCTGGTATTTCATCTTTTTCTCTTCCCTGTATACAGAGTAAATGACCAGTTTCTGCTAGGAACAAGGTGAACTAAACCAGCGCAATCTGTATCAACAGGGTTCTCCTGTTGCCTTATGGCAGACATGCATTTAACTGGCCTTTGAAAACAGAGTATTGCTATCCCAGCAAGGAGAGAGGCAGAGGGTGGGATACGGTGTGTTGTGAAGGGAGGAGGAGAAACGCTACTATCTTACCTAAAATAAATCTTCCAGTAGCCTGAGAGAGAGCACTTTATAACACAAGATAATGGCATTGCTTAACACCTAAGGGCATTCACTGACAAGTATTGATAGAAGTGTCAGGTTTATGAGACTCTTTCCCTAAATGTTTGCGTTTGCTTCAAGGTGGGGATGGTGGGTAGGACCAGCTCATCCTGCAGCCTCTGTAAAAACCTTGGCAAGGGGCTGGCTGCTCAGCTCAGTGCATGGCACGGGCTGGTGGAGATCCTGAGCTTGCCTGTGATCTTTCTCTTATATTAGAGGTCTCCCTCCATCGATAGCCATTAGCATGGTGACTGCGGGCAGTGATGCAGGAGGTGTAACCTGGTCTCTCCCTGTTTCCCCATTGGAAGTGACATCTGGAGAGCTAAGCATTGCCCTAGCTCACAGTTACGTTTGTTTCCCATGGGATGCTATTTACTGCTAGCAGGTAGAAAGGTTATGATTTCTTGTACCCTGAATGCACCTTTATTTATTCTTTTTTATTTGCCTGCTGGATCCCTCCTGTTTACCAGCCATGCTTATCTGGCCCCGCAGATATTTTTTTTTGTTGTGGCATACTTGTACTTGACATGTCTTACACAGCCATGTAGACTGGGTGTTGAACTGGACCCATTGACATTCTCAAGTGAAACAATGAGGCAATACGTGCCAGAAACGCGTCTGTCCCTGGCTATGAATGAGAACAATGCCTGGCTGTCAGGTTAGATGAGTCTGTCCCTGCAAAAGACACAGGCAGATTTTCAGAGAAAGTGTGGAAGAATTCACTTAATGTCAAATGCTGTCGTCAGATTGCTATATTTAGCTGTCACAGTGTGATGGAAGTTAGGGTTAGAAAAGTGTTCAGTGTTGCTGCAGGAAACTCGCATGTCATTTTGAACTCTTGACTTGCACATAGGCCGGAGCCAAAGACACCCGTAGAGCTGCTCAGCATGTTATTTTTTCAGTTGAACTGAGCCAGGATTCTGGGACAGCGGTATCCTTACTGTCAGAGTGAGAAATAGTTATCATATTAGGCTCTCTGCATGGCACAAACATCCACACTCACTTATTGCATGGTAAAAATGAGTACATCAGATGCAATCCTTTGTATGTGAAAAACAAATTTTGCTTAAAAATGCGTGCTTATCCTTTATAGGATAATAGAAGCTAAATTTTGTGTTTGTTCTCAGAGTCTAACATGGTTTCCTAGATTTTCCTTTTATATGATTGAAATAAATAGTTTCAAGAGTTCTCTTAATAATGTTGACTGAATAATGAAAAAGAGCACAGTGACTAAAACCATCCTGTTTTCTAGTATTTAGCTAAACAACAGAGGAGCTGTTTAAAGTATTTGGTGTACCTGGAAATGAGGCTTATATGTGTTCAATGCAGACCCGTGTCTGTGGTTTTTGCTCTATCCCATCCCCACAGTTAAGTTTCTCAGTTTGTGGATGTGCTCACTGGAAGTGGTGAGGTCAAAGGACAACCAGGCTGCTTGACTGGGCTTTCATGTGCAGAGTGGTATGTGGCAGGTGGCTTGGGAAGGCTGCCCATCATGTGCTGGAGCTGTTAGCTGCTGCGCCCCATTGGGAACCAGACCTTCCCTTCCCGGTCCTGCTTTGCTTGCTGCCCCTTAGAGGAGGGGGTAGGTGCCAGTGCAGCAAAAGGAGGTGCTTTCGGTATTGACATTTAATCTGTGCACCAAGTACCTGGCTTTTGTCATTTGAGTGGGGAGGGACTTCAGAAGGCGATGCGGTCCAAGCCCTGCTCAGGAGCAGGGTGAACTGAAATCGGATTGCTCGCGGCCGCATCCAGAATATCTCTAACAATGGAAATTCTTGGTTCAGTGGGAAAGCTGAGTAAAGCTCCAGTGGATTCAGCAGAGCTGGGCCACTCTGTGCTTTTAGCATTTACTCTGAGATGCTGAGGAGTTTAGGAAGGTACATAAAGCTGTTTTATAGCAAAAGGTATAGATCTGATTACGTGTCTCTGGAAAACAACTAGTAAAAGCTGTTCCTCTTCACATTCTGGAGCCTTAGCTACTATTTCTTAGTATGTTGGTTATATTCAGACTTAGACAACCGTATTTTTGAGACCAGCCTACCATTTTTTCAGATGAAGTTTGTCATTCTTTTTAACTCCCAGTGCAAGCATGGAAGCACCACTCTAATTCTATGTGGAAATGATCAGCAGATAGTTCTGGCTACAGTTTTAGCAGGTACCAGTGTTACCCGTGTAAGAAGAAAAATAGGCAAAGGCTTCTTTAAAAATAACCGTTGGCTGATGATGTTGCTTTAAATTGTATCTCTTCTGCCAGAAAATTCGGTCCCTACATTATGTTAAACATATGCTAGCTGCTGCAGCCAAATAGTTAATGCAAGTCCTTCATTAAACATTTTCCTGCAAGGAAGAATCCCTGTGTGTTTTCCTAGGGAGAGGAAAAGTGAGTTGAGGGAGCAATTAGAAACCCTTCCCAGTATCCCTGCATCTCAGCTCAGCTCTAACTGGTGATCAGCTGTCTCTCTTACTCTCTCAACCTCTCTCTGCCCACACTGTCTGGTCTCTCTGTCTAATTTATTCGAGACCCACGCTTTGGGTTTGATTCAGCCTGGGTTACGCCAGCGTTGGCTGGTGCATGGCAGTGCTGCTGACAAAATTTCCGCCTGAAGCCTTGCTCACAGCAATGCCAGAAACTCTTCCTCCCGTGGGAGCTGCAGATGGGCAGCTCTTTCTTCGGGAGAGGGCTGTAATTTCCTCGAGGGGTCACAGGCAGGGCAGAGCAGGGATGTACAGAATTAGCACACCCCCTGGGCAGGCTGCAGCATGGGGCTCTGGCTGTCTCTGCCGGGGCCCAGGAGAGGACAGCCACGATGCTGGAGGTGCCCTTGCCATGCCTGGGCTGGGTGATGTTCCCCACTGCCAGCTTCACGCAGGGCTTTTGAACACCTCCCTCACTTCTCTGTCTGTCCCATACCCTTGCTGCCTGGTTGTATCTGATAAGAAGGCACTGCCAAGCTTAGCGTGATTTGCTTCCCATCATTTTACATTGGAGTGCCTTCTCCACAAATCTGCCCCCAGTTGCTGGGTAATCATGCCATTTGTCCTTGCTGAGACAGGGCATTGGGAGCAGGAGTAGCAAGGGGGGGAGGGACCCAGTTGGTTCTTTCTGTGAGATGAAGTAGTGTTGCCCAGTGGAGAAGGGAGACCGTTTATCTGAGAATGTGTGACGGGCAGAGGCAGTACTTCAGGGAGTACTGCAGGCAGTACTGCAGTACGGGCAGAGGCAGGCTGCAGTACTGCAGCCGCAGCCCAGGGGTAGCACAGCGCTGACCTGGGGCAGGACCCTTGTGTCCGTCTGAAGGAGCTGACACTGCAGTCCTTGCCCAGGCTCCATCCCCACGCAGGTGGAAAGGACAGACAAAGCTTTTCTTCGTAATGGGGGTGGAGGTTCCCTGCAGTTGTTCCTGGGGAAGAGTATCTTCTAGTTTGGTGCATGCAGATGCTGTCAGCCAGACCTATTGCTCTCAAGCGTTATCAGAATTTTCAGATGAACTTCATTCTCTCTGCTGTTCTAAGACTTCTCTAGTTGATGACTAATGTCTTTTGATAATTATTCAACTCATTTTGCTACTGAATTTGTACTTGCGTATCATTTTTAATATCTTTGATCAAAGTCTGGGCATCAGTCATACTGTTTCTCAGCACCATACCATTACAGAAATCCTTTTATACTTTACAAGTTTGTAAGTGACTCTAAAATAAAGTGAAAGACTTGTCTTTTTTAAATTGCAATGGGAACAGCTTTGTTCCTGAGATGCCTTCTCCTTCCTCTGGGCTGTATAGATGCATTTTTGCTTATTTTACCATTACAAATCAGGTTTTATAACAGAACTCTGTTTGTAGTGCTATTCAGGAAAACAGTTTTATAAGAATATAAAATGCTTCTTTAGTATTCATAGCCTATAATATCAGCAGGAAAATATGCTCTGTTAAACATAACAGTGGATAACTGTTTAAAGTAAGTTCCATGATAGAGCCTTTACAATTTGAGTGATGGTTTCCAAGATTTTCCATGAGGTAAATTGTTATTCCCTTGATCTATCTATCTATTTATTTATTTGTTTATGGGGATTTATAGATATAGTGTCTGACTGCCTCATAAATATCAATGAATTTAACTTCAAAATTAATTCTTTTTAAAGACATTGTACAAATTGGCACAAGTAAAGAGCGCTCCCTCCCTCCCAAAGAAGTAGCGTTCAGACTTTAATATAGGTTCCTTTTATAAGCTAGACAGCAGCTTTATGACGAAAAAGTGTTCCACTGGAAAATGCACTTGTCAGGCTCAAACTGTTCCATGGAAGTACAGTATGATGGCTTTTTTTTTTTTTTTTTTTTTTTTTTAAAGCTAAGCATGCTGCATCTGCGTTGGAACTTCATGGGTGTACAGCTTAGCCTACCCTGTGGACAGCCTCGGGGCTCCCAGAGTCTCTGACTTCATGGTTGCTGGCACATCTAGGTTTTCCAGAGCCCCATTTTGGAAACAGATTTTAAAAACTGGGTTTCCCTGTGGCACAAAAATCTGCTCCTGACTCTTAACTTGGACCAGATGATCCCCAGAGCTATGTACTTGCCGAGACTGAAATTTGACTGAGTACCTAAACATCAATTTATGGTCAGCCATTTATAGATTCTTACCAACCCCATTGGAAATGGGTGGTTTATGCCTGTAGGTTGTAACAGGTAGCAACAAACCCATTCTGTCTGTCTTAATAAGTTCCATTATTTCTTCTGACTGGAGAAGGTGAAAAGCAATCTCACTTGTCTGCTTGCCAGCCTTACTTGGCAGATGATCGTGGAGCAACATTTGGCATTGATGAACAGGGAACTCTAGGAAAGTTACATGGTTATAGCCCTGCAGGGAAGTAGCTGACATTACTAAAACTGAATACATTGGAATTATATGAATAAGACTTTGAGGCTGTAACACCAGTTGCAGGAAGGAAAAAGGGCCCTGCGACAAGTCCAATTGTGTTGCTCACATTCACCTCGGTTACCACTTTGTAATTACTCAGAACCAGTGGAAGGGTAACAGTAGTGTTTGCTTTGACTTAAGTAGTTTCTGGCCAAGCACTTAATGAAAAGACTAGGTGTCACCAAAGTTGGTGTAATCAGAATACTTGAAATTGTATTAACAATGCAGATCCCTAAATAAATACAGTATAAAAGCCTTGTTAGTTAGAAAATGTGAATAAATAAATGTTTGTATATATCAAGATTGTTTGTCTTAAGTTGCCTCACCATATGAGGTAACTGTTGTTTACTTAGACATTGCAATACTAGGGCTGAAGAACTTTCTGAAAGACCAAGGACAAAATAATAATAGAAAACTCTTCCTAAAACAATAAACACTTGTAATCTGTCTCTAATCTGTATACAGTATTTTAATAAAGCAATTTCTAGGAAGTACAAGTTTATAGCTAGGTTTAGTTACATTAATTTATTGAGTAATAGCTCAGAATATTAATAGAGGTTGTAAAATTTTCCTCTGATCAGATTATTAAACATACTACAAAAGGAGGCACATTTTTTTCGTTTTTGAAGCTATTCTTACTAGCTTTACTTGTATGGATAGAGGCATAAAATAAATAGGGCAAGTTAGATTTAAAAAAAATAAAAATATTATCTGTGAGGGGCATAGAACCTTTTATATTTTTACCAATAAAATTATAATAGCAATAGTGTCATGTCCTGTCAGCTTTCATTGTAAGCTCTAGTGATATAGTTATTTGAAAGGGTAAATATGGATGAGAGGAATGGGTTGGAAGGAAAAATTCCTATGGATCCATCATTGAAGGAGTGCAGTAGGCCCTTCACATTCATGTCACAGGACCCTATCTCTCTACATGCACCCACATCCTTGATTTATTTTTTTTTTTGACAGTAAGTCATTTTTGCTAACAAAGCATTTACATATTTTGGCTCATTGACTTGACTAATATCATGGTTGGCACATTTCACTCATACATACATACACGCATACATAGTTTTGCTCGTGGACAAAACAGGGAAGAGTAATAGTGCTTTAGAGTGAAGAAGAGAAAGCAACATGAAGCTTAACAGTTATCATTCAAAGACCACTAGATTTCCTCTGTGTTCACAAATGATGATGGGTGTGATCCCTCATTTTGTATTTAAATGGGAGTTTTGCTCAAAACTGCTGCTTTTCCGGATGTGGAGTGATATGAGACACAGTTTGCCCATTCTGTTCCTGTTGTTCAGATGTTACTGATTTGATTCTGTGTTTATAATGTAATCTTCAATTTGTAAAAGCATAGGTTACCTAAAAAATCTAACAACTGAAGGCATACAGTTCTGCTAAAAACATGCAACACTTCCAGATTTAATTATTGAAATGCATATTGCAGTGATTTACTTTTTCTGGTTTTATGCCTCTACTTTTAAAACATATTTCTGAGTAAAAATAAGAATTTGTCCTTTTTTTTTTTTTTCCCCCCAGACCAAATGTGTGTGGATCACGTTACAATGCTTACTGTTGCCCTGGATGGAAAACTTTACCTGGTGGAAACCAATGCATAGTCCGTAAGTTAATCCAGTTCTGTGTTATGACTGAGGTTTATCTTTGTCCCTGTATGTCAGGGTATTTTTAATTGTGTACCAGAACTGAAATATGTTTCTGTGTGGTTTCAATAGCAGCTGTACATAATTTCTTTACCATTTTAAATATATTAAGCTAATATACAAAGTTTTGTGGGCTACAATAGAGTGATGTGATACCAGTATTTAACAAAGGATTAATCTCATCCACATGTTCTGTTTAAGTCTGTGGTAAAGGAATCCAAGGGGTGTGTGGACTCTGAGGAGTGAGTAGCTGTGGAATATGTTAATCTATTTAAGTAAATGGCAGGAGGCAATAGCATCGGGCCAGCAAGTACATTTGCTCTGCTTGTTTGGACCATATCCCTGAAATATATATGTATATATATAAACATATACATACATACATCATAGTGCTGTATGCATGTTCATGTAATGGTACAGTGTACCAGAAATAATTGTTAAATGCACTTTGCCTGAGGCTGATAAGACTCTCTCCGGAGATACTAAGGCAACATGCTGTCAGATGGGAATTATTACACTTGCATGTGTCTGGTGCAGAAATAAAGGGAGCATTGTAATGCTGCCTCAGTGCCATCCTTCCTCCAAGAGTAGTCTGGTAAAATGGACTACAGTTTCACTTTTCCAAGGAGATCTCCCTGTGCCTGGTGTGGCCTGTGGCACGTTCCCAGACCTTTTCATAAGAGATTGTGAAGGTCTACCTTTAGCTATCCCCTATAGAGATGTGGATGAACAGGAAGAACGGTCTTGGAATCTATTGTATGCAATTTAATGAGTTTGTAGGTATATATGTTATGGTGCTGAATGCATGTTTTCTATCACGTCTTTTTCATGTGTTTGGGATTTTTGAAGCGTATTTTAAAGGCATTTACTTTTTCTTTACAGCAATCTGCAGACATTCCTGTGGGGATGGATTTTGCTCTAGACCAAACATGTGCACATGCCCAAATGGTCAGATAGCCCCCTCCTGTGGTTCAAAATCAAGTAAGTATTTGTTCTGTGTCTTTGATACTACTCTCTTGAGTTTGTGAAGCTACTAAGGTATGTAAGATAGTTCGGTGGTCAATATTTAAGACAAATAACCACTGAGTCACCAGACGTACTTTTACCACAGGAAAGAAAGCATAGCCTCCTATGATGAAACTGAAGCATGACTCAGAGGCTAGCTATTGGGGACACTCTTTTTTGCCAAATTAAAACCAAATTAGTTTTATTGGAAGCTATATTCATTTGCCAGTTTGTAACACTAATTCCAGTCTTCCTTGCTTTCTGGAAAATGCCTTATCTCTCTTCAGTGCTGGGCATGAACACATATACAGCACAAAAGTTGTAATGATAGAGAGATGATTGTTGACAGTTGGCTGAATTTGACTTGCTTTGTAATTCTGCTCTCATTTTGGGGATTATGCTGTATTTTACATATGTAGGCCTATAAGTATTATGACATTTCCTTGCCAGGCTCAGTACATATCTTCTGAATCTAGTATTGCTGACCTTGTTCAGGTGATAATTCTGTAGGTGCTTGAGGTACAGAACAGGTCAAGGTTTTTAAGTGGAACAGCTTTTCATCAGAAAAAAACAGATGCTTTGGAAATGAAATTTTTCAGAGAGGTGACTTTTCCTAGAAATGTTTGGATTTCAAGTTTTCAAGGAAGGTTCCCAAGATCTAGAAAAAAATAAGTAAAATTAAATTAATTCAATGAACCAGATAGCTCAATGGCTAATCACGGGTAGAGTATCTGATATGAAGTAGATTTTTGCTTGGGATAGTATCTCAGTTCATATCTGGGATGCTAGCTGTAATCTCCACTGCATTCTCATTTGAATATGGTGTTTGTCTCTTAGAATATAGCAGATTTTTATTTTTATATAAAATGTGAAGTTTCTGGGAAGAATTTTGGGGGAAAGTGGTTCCTACAAATGCTCATAACTATCTGAACAACATATTAACTGAAGTCAGGGAGCGAAGTGCTTATCAGAGGTCTGTAACATTATGCAAAATGGTCAACCTTTTAATTCTGAGTATCTTTTCAGATTGAGTGTGTGGTCTGCTTTGGCCTTGTATTTTTTTACCTTGCCATTTTTTTGCTTTCCTAGTTGATAAGAATTTTCCCACATAACTGGCCACTTCAGTTTGTGGCTTTAGCATCCTTTTCATTCAATAACAGTGGAAAAACAATAACAACTGTGGAATGTAATGGAATGTCATGTACTAAAATGGTAAATATTGTTCTTTGTAGTTCAACCCCTTTCTCAGGCTCCTGTGATGTCTGTTAGGGAGAGGCCAGCCTGAGGAGGGTATGGAGCTACGGAGCTCCCAGAGAGTACTGGAAGGAGGAAGGGTGCAAAATGCTACGCAAATGTATGTGTTGCTGTGTTCCTGCCTCAATTTGCAGCTACTGTTTTACCAGGTGCATATGCCTTAATCCTGTAAGCCAGTAAAGGAAAGTATGACCTTCTCTCAAGTCCCCTTAAGGGTACAGAAGGAAAGATATATCCCTACATCTGTTACATGTTTTGGCACCTTTGTAAAAGGCAGGAACGAGTGGGCCTTAGTATTACCTCATTTTTTTCTTAGGCCACACTGAAGTATTTAATGAGTCAAGACTTACAAGAAAAATAAAGTGTGAGTAAAGTTACAGTTCTTCTTGTGGTTCTTTTTTTCTGAAATATTCCACCATTGATCTCCATAGTTATAGCCTTCATTGGAGTTGCACAGATAAATGGGTGTAGAAGGACTTTACTGCAGTTTTTAATCAAGCAGCTTCTAAAGCCTGTAGCTATTTTGGTTGTTGACAATTACTTCTCCTGGGTATGAATATTCTACTACTCATAAGCTTTAATCAGTGTTGACATTACAAACAGTTTTGCCCACTTTTAAATGTTACTTTTCTGTATAGGGTATAGGTATTAATAATTTACAAATAGACTTAGCAGTTGGTTTAAGAAAGATATTGTTTGTATCTTGTTTAATCAGTGCAATAATTTAAGATATGTTTTGTGTGTGTGGTCACATCACCTTTATTAAAACAAACCAGTTCTAAAAGCAAAAGTGTCCTGAGTTGTTGTAGAGAGAAAAGACTGTACTGCCTCTGTGCACTCTTGTGTAATAATGTTTATGGCCCAGCACCTCATTAGGACTTATAGAACATACACTTTCTGTGAGTCATTTGCTCTGTTGGCACTGTAGACAAAATCCATGAATACATATTTACTCAATTAGACGACAATCACTTAGATCTGCTATTAGGACACAAAGCAAACGTAACATAAAAAATACTGTTTGACATCAAAGGGTTACTGTCAACTCCCATTTGTAACAGTGAATATTTTGTTAGAATATGCATTTGTGAAACCTTATTTTAATTATATGTTTTAACAAAGGAGAAAAAACTATTAAAATAATAAAAAAATCAAAAGTAGATGATACAAGTTTGTCACATTCAAAATACCATGATTTCTCAGGATTAAATGTATGGCTTCTGATATACGAGATACATCTGAGTTGTCTTTTGGGTATTTTAAGCTACGTGTGTCTTTAGTACTTAAGGAATCAGTAGCGGGCACAGGTTTTATACCATGTACAACCATAGACAGAAACCAAATTCACAGTAGCTCTTATAGACTGGTTGTCTGCTGGAATCAAATAATTAATGCAGATTGGAAAGCAAAACAAAGCCTTCAAGTCTGGTTCTTACGCAGGTCAGTTGCTGGGACTTTTCTGGTTACGAGTCAGCTTTAGGAATCTGATTCGTGGTTGAAAAGATCAACTGATGGTTTTCTCAGCAGGGATGTTTGTGACATCAGTGAACTTGCTGGCTGAACAGTGGTTATTTCTGTGTAATTAGTGAATTTTTGGGTATTCTTACAGTAGGCTTGGAGATAAGATTGCCACGTGTGGAGGCATCTGCCCCCACTGGCTCTGATGTGTGGGTGGCTCTGAGGTTGCAGGTGCACCTGTGGGGAGATGTCCTACACCCTGTGCTGCACTGGCTCTGTGGTGGCTGCTCTGCTGCTACCTCCCAAACCACCTGGGCCATGACTGCTTTGGCCTTGTCTGTTTGTGCTGCAGCCATGCCCCTGTTTGTGCTGCAGACAGGTCCTACAATTCTGCCATGTTGTTGGAGTTGCTGCTCTGCCCCTGTGGGAGCAGGGCATGAGTGAGGAGGAGGGTCTCTCCTTCAGCATCAGGCACCCCCTGCTGCCTACAGGGTTATGGGTCTGGTGCGTCTATGATCTCAGCCACTGTTTTTGCTTCCAACCTGTTTTAGTCAGAATGGCTTGGTCTGGCCTAGATGGGGAAGGCATTTGCTGATAAGACTTTCTCTGAAGGAAGGGAGCCGCAGCAGAGGCAGTGAGCGCTGTGGTGGGTGCTGGGGATGGCAGCTGGCAGGGACAAGTGTCTGCACCCTCTGGCAGGCTGCTTATGCTGCACAATGGGGCCTGCTCCTCTCCCCCTGCTAGTAGCTTCAGAGGCACCAGCTGAGGACCGAGGTCTTCCTCAGAGGTCGTGTGCTGTGGCAGGGGAGGCTGGAGCTTGGGCCCTCGGCTTTGCGCCCTGGGGCCTGGCGTGTTAGATGTCTGTTCAACGGCAGTAAAACCTGGAGCTTAGCCCCTTCCTTATGTTGTTCTGCTGTCAGAGTTGTAAAGGGTCTTGAATTTTAAATATTTTCAGAGTTTTTAAGGCTGCAGCAAGTTTTCTCAGCACCCCTGCAGGCCCATGTCCCATCCTGGCACTAGCTGCCATCTCTCTCCTGAGTCAGTCACTCAACAGGGAAAGCATGCTGAGCATCTGGGATGCAATGAGACCGTCATTCCTTGTTTACAGCTCCTGGCAGGCAAAGTCCTGCGTCATGCATGGCCAGGGTTGGGAGTGTTTCCTTGGCAGTGGCACAGAGAGATGAGAGGCAGCCTTTCCTCCCAGTGCCCGTCGGCTGGCCCTGCAGAGCGCCCTCAGCCTGAGGTGCTGGTCGAGTGGCTCTGCCGGCTTTTCCCACCTGAGGATCTCAGACCCCACACCTCACGTTTTTTACTTTGGGATCGCAGAGTAGGTGGCGTGTGTGTTACCTTTTGTCTGCTTGGTGAGCTCCTAAACATTTCATGAGCTTCATTCGTTTCATTTCATTTCATTTCATTTCATTTCATTTCATTTCATTTCATTTCATTTCATGAGTGGTCGTGCTTTTGGTGTGATGGACTCTTTTACTCAGTTTTATTAAGAAAGGCAGGAACTGTTATGCTTAAGCGTGCAGTTTGTTGTTTCACTTTGATGAACAACGCAAACATTGCCCACACACAAAGCACATGTGGATGTGTTTGGTCTTGCTGGTTCTTTTGCAGGTTTGTAAAGCTATTATCCTGCAGTTACTCCTCTTTTGACTTCAGAAGTTTCCAGTGCAGGCTGTTTACAAATTGGACCTGAAAGAGAACAATAACTGATTAAAAGCAATAATTTAGTAATGTTGTTAACATTTCCTGTGCATGCCAAGTTAAGGCAAAGCTATATGCATTGATTTACCAGCCTTATGGTACTTCCTGTGTTTTTTGCTTGAGTCTCTGTCAGTGTGATACCTTGGAACAGGTTATTTCATTTACTGGAATATCTCCGCTAACATTAATGGTATTGTTGATATAGCTGAGAAAAGAGACTCTGGACCTGCATTAATATGCTGCTTTTCAAAAATGCAATCTTAAAATCATCATCTGAGGTCCAGACAGCCTTCACGTGTGTTTCTATAAACTTTTGGAAGGGTAGTATTTCAGAATAGTCTGTATGATTTTGGAAATACTATTTTCAACATTCCCTCAAAAAGGGCAGAAAATAAATAATTACTTTACTGACTGATTTTCTTGCGTGGTAATAAGGAAGAAAGCTCACTGATTTGAATGGTTCATTTTAATAAAGATGACTGGGTGTCCCAGCAGTTTCCCATAATGATTTTAGTTTGAAAAGGAGGAAGAAATATTTTACCTTGGAAAAGTTCCTTTAAGAAGCAGTAAGACAAATTATGGAAACTTTGTGTGTGTGTGTTATGTGTAAAACCACTCCTTATCCCAAAATGGGGAAATATACTTTACTTTTACTTGAACAAATAATATGAAAATCATCATATAAGCTACTGTTAACCTTTTTATCTCAAATGTAGTTCAAACTATTTAAATGGCTTGGTCTTCATGTGGGAATGGAAATTAGCTCTTGGCATAGCTTGCTCTAATTGAAATCAGTTTGTGGTTTTTAAGTTCCTTCCCTGCTTGACAGATGATATCATTTCCTATGCTTTTTGTAATCCCCTCTGTTTTTCTAAGATTGTATAAAGCTAAGTTGAACTACACATTTTAAAGTAACTATACACCTTTTTCTGACCTACTTAGGACATTGTCCAAAAATCTTCACCAGATATTCACTCTGTATTTGCAGACAATTTTACTTTTTGTTGAGGAATGTTAGTACATTTTTGTTGCCTGAAGTACTGAAGTACATCCAAAGTAGAACAAAGATGTATCGTAACTATTAGACACATAAGAGAAATGTAAGGTACACTTTTTACTTTTATAATGGAGGAGTTAAGAGTACCAGTGTTTTAAATGCTAGATTGTTTGAAATCCTTTCTCCGACTGCATGTTTAACTTCTGTCCTGTGGATTCATATTGCTATAGAAGGCAATACAGTTAAACTTATTATTTCTACTTGAAAATAAAAATTAAATTCCATTCACATACTTCTGAACCGTAAAAAGCCAAATGATGCTTAAGGGCTTTGTCCAACAGGAAAAATCCAGTGGTTGGCATGGCACCTGTTAGCAACATGCCATTTCTGTTTTTCAGTCCTGGGCATTTCAGACAGCTTGGTGTAGGTGTTCAGTGCTCCATCACAATCTGCTGAAATGCTGATATGACTGTAATCCTATCTGGGTAGGAGCCTTTCATGTGGTTCTTCTTACGAGGGAAACCGTTTTCCAGCTGCTTATTGGAGTGCCTGCCCCAGTTCACATCTATGTGACAGCGGGACCTGTAAGAAGGACTTCACTTTGTTGGGAGGCCTGCCCACTTCTCTATGCCTGATGAAGAGCCTGACGTACTTTAAGTTATTCCTAACCTCTAGTTAAAAATATATATTTGTCCTTATTACTAGAAAAATGCAGCACGGACTTCTGTGCTTTACTGACATGGGACTTAAGCTGCATTATAAATGGTGGAGCTGTGGCTGAGGACAGCGTGCTGCTGCTCCCCTGCCTCTGCTCCTTGCAGGGAAAGGTTGTTGGCTCTGGGGAAATGCTGTTTGTGAGCTCTGCAGCCTCCAAGCACAGCAGCCGATAGCAGCAGCCTTACCTGGAGATGGGGTGAACCCACAGATGGTGTACAGAAAGAAATCCCTCTTATTTTTCATGCGAGAATTCCTACCTGGGCAGATCAGCTTCTGCTATTGCGTGTGCAATTGTGTTGGCAGAACTGGGCTGTCTTCACGAGCTTCCTTCTATGCTTCCTTTTAATATTTCCCTCCCCTGTTGCCCGGATGATAAGACTCTTTCTTCTTGGTGGTATCTGCCAGAAGTTTAGTACTTCTCCCTTATTGATGGCCTTTTCTCATCATTGCAAACTAGGAGACAAATTCTATGGATTTATGCTCATATGACTTTGACTTCAGTGAATAAGAGTGGTACCAAATTCTTGCACCTTGTCCTATATTCTGTAGGAACTGTAAATCAAAATTGTTTTCTGTACTGCCATTTAAACTATCTGTCCTAAAATATGCATCCTTGCTTTCTAATACTGGTTTCTAGTTCATGGAATCAATCCCTAAAAAAAAAAATAAATCCCTTAGCGGACAGTTAAGTGTTTCTGACTGGTTTGATTTAACTGAGGAAAATCTTTTTTCCTTTCAAGTACAACACTGTAACATCCGGTGCATGAATGGAGGTAGCTGCAGTGATGACCATTGTCTCTGTCAGAAGGGATATACAGGAACACACTGTGGACAGCGTAAGTACACTTTTATTAATGTAGATAATGTGTACAGTTAAGTAATTCTGGGATGTGTGGATTGGGCACCCTTTAGCACTAAATTTCAGCTGATGTTGAGCTTGTTTTTGATCAGGTACAGTGGAATTTTACAGGAAAACACATGACTTTGTAATGAATGCCGAGTGAATTCTTTCTGATCAGGACTATTAAAATAAACATCATGTGAATTCATAATAATTGGATATAACTTGATCCTGTAGTTCTCACACTACCATAATTCCCATTGACCTCCAGGGCTTTCCACTCACTAGAGCAATAGGCCATACATTTAGAATTTACATGGGATTCAGTTTTCATCTTATAGACAAAATTAAGCTTTTTTAATACAAAGCCTTGTTTTCATTTCAGGGGTTTGCTTCAGACTTAGCTATTATGCTTTAGGAATTTTGCTCATTTTGATGTTGTCTTATTAGAGTCGATCGACATTTTTGATTTTCTCAATCAATCCTGAGCCAACAGCATTCCTGGATCCGCTGCTTGAAATCTCTCCCAAACTGACTCTGGTGGTCTCTTGCTCTTCTTGGCTGGAATGCTGTGAAGAAACTCAAATAAGGATGTAGACACTGCTTTTGACCAGGGCTGTTATGTTGCTATCTATCTAGTGAACTATTGGTCTGACAGAGAAAATGTGTTTAGCTCATTTAATGAAAACCTTTTGTGCTCTGTCAAACTCAATGGCACACTTTACATGAACTTCAGTGGGACCAGGAATTTACTCTAATAATCTGGAAGAGGAGCACATGGTGAAAGGATTAAGAATTGTATTTCTGCCTTCTCTGTGAAATATCAAGTGGATAAAAGAGGATAAATGGAAACCTCCTTTCTACTGAAGTGAATGTGAAATGGAACAAAGAATAACATTACTCAATGAGCATCAAATTGTATTTGAAAGCCCCTTTTTCATATGATTGTTATATTTTCTGATTATTTTTGAGAGCAACTGCTTTTGGAGTTTATTATAAGGAAAATTGGGTTCTGAATCTAGTGACAGCATTGTACAGGGGAAGAATATCTTGGATTAACTTAGTCAAAATATATATTGATTACATCTTGTTAGCCTAGTTGATAGCATGAATTATTTAACATCAGCAAACAGCCTTTTAATACTGGATTGTTTTTCTATTATGTTAGAGGAAGAAATAAATTTTTAAACTTGCTTCTGAATAGGGAAAAATTTTGGTGATTTAGAGATGAAATTTTCTTCTGCACCTTCTATCTGCAATCTCTACTATTTCAGTGTTTCTTTGTTGAAAGTTTGAAAAAGATGTTATTTTGAAGTTATGGAATGGTCTAGCCATCCCAAAGAGAAAGCTCTGAGAGGTCAGAAAAGCTGTGATTGTTACTGTGTTTATGTTATGCTCCCCTGAAAAGATGGATTCATGATACTAATGAGGCCAGGAAATAGGAAAAGATCACAAGTAGATTCCGGAAAATAAAAGTATCCTGTCCTGTTATGATGTTTACCATTTTTACCAGTTTACCTGAGCTGATCAAGTACATACCTTCATGTCTTTCTGGAAATAGCCTAGTAAAGATTACTTTTGCTTTCCCTCTGATACAGCTGTCTGTGAAAATGGGTGTCTAAATGGAGGGAGATGTGTGGCTCCGAACCGATGTGCTTGCACATATGGCTTTACTGGACCCCAGTGTGAAAGAGGTATGTGCCTTAAAACAGTGGAAAGAAATTGATTTTCTAACTTGCTTAATAGTAACTTAAAAACACTTAAATGGTAATATGAAATAAAATATATAAACTAATATTTTATTTCTGTCTATGAATAAGGTAAAGTAGAATTAACATTCTTGTAGAATGCAGTGTAGAATGCAAAGGAAGCCTTATTGAAAGGAAAACTCCAGTCTAAGAAAATTGTGGAGATACTAGTTGTGGAATAGCACAAATTGAAATGGTAATAACTTTCCTGAAAGGCATTTTTAATGAGGAAGAAAACTTTAGTATTGATTTAAAAAGAAACATTCACTCTTACCTTCTTTTGTGATTTTTATATATCACAAGTTTTAATTGCTATGATTTTAATGGTTAGTTCTTCAGTTCATGGTAGGTTTACCAAGTGTCGTTTTCTTTTCCCGGGGCAAAAATCCCCATTCATTTACTCTAACAGTAGGGTTGTTGAGCCATTACCTATTCTAATCTATAGTTGAATTGACTGTATTTGTTTTTGTTAGTCTCAAGACTGAAAATAAATTTTAAGTAGCAGTTTTAGCAGTATGTGAGCTTCATAAGGATAGAGGCCAGGATGAAACACACATGCAACTGATTAAGGCTTTTTTTTTTACTTTTTTGCTATGAAAACACTCCAGTGGAAGAGGTGGCAAATAAAAAATATTGATAAGTGTTTTTACTCAAACTACCATTCTGTTTCTAAGTCATCAGAAAAGCTGTTTGTATGTCTGATACATTTGCTTACCAACGATAAGCAGCATCTTGCCTCTGTCTTTGGCATGTTTTGTTTTCGCAGAGTTTATTCAGTTCTTCTGTCCATTTTGTACAGATTCGTTCTTGTCATGTTTTGTTTTCGCAGAGTTTATTCAGTTCTTCTGTCCATTTTGTACAGATTCATTCTTGTCAATTTTAGCTTTTTATTTGTATATCCATAGTGACAATCACAGCTGTTTCCAGATGAAAATACAGCTATACCAACTGCCTTATCTGGTATATGGATTTTTTCAGGGTTATAAAACCAGTTTAAAGATTCATTTGAGAGAGATATAGTGAACAATCTTTAGGTATAATCCTTGTGTTGAATTTTCTAATATTAAAACATTTTCATTTGTTAGAGCTATGAATTGATCTGTTCAGCTGGAAATTCATACATACTACTCATACAATAGATTTCATTATGTATATATGAACCTGGGACAGAATAGATATTAATAACCTGATTTTGGGCTTGCATGTAGGAGATGTGTTTAGCACATGAAATTTCTGTCAGTGAGTGTGTCAGATGATCACCACTGCCGGTGCTGCGCCTGGAGTAATGGTTGGCTTTTTATGTGGGTAGCATAGGTGGGTGATGCAGATAGGTGGGTGAACAAATCTTAGGGGACCAAAGCTTTTTGTTCTGTGATAGAGCAGACGGTACGATGAAGCAGGTATTTCCTGCCCTCCCTACAGCAGATAAAATTGCTGTGTTGGCACTGTGTGAAGTCTTGTCAGTTGTCCACTCAGACATTGTAGAAGTAGTTCAAACTGATAGCGAAGTTTTTTTGAAGATTGAAAACTAGCTCTGTTCTGAATCTTGGGATCTCACTGTTGGAGAGGAGTAAGAGGAATGGAAAATTAGGTTAAAATCCTACCTAATAGTAAAGGCTTTATAGGTAAAGAATGTACTAAACATTACTGCAAAGGCTTTTTAATTTCAAGCAGCGACTGCTTGTTCTCCATGAGTGAAGGGTTTGAGCCTTCAGTCTGATGTAAAGTGCAAGTTCAGAAGATTCTTCAATGCTGCTTTTATGTTGCCTGATCTGGGACCAGCTTGACTCCACCTCATTAGGGCAAGTTTCAAGGCTGAAGTCTGCTAACAGCTTCAGTCCTGGCCCTCAGGGCTCTTGCCTTGTGTTGGGTGAAGCGAGAAACTGGTGACACATAGCCATTTCAGCCAAATCATGCCATCATGAAATCCCATGCATGTTATTGAGCACAATTGAGGTGGAAATCTAACTTACATGCTTCGGTTTTACTTAGAACATGTGTTTGATTCTATAGTTATCAATAAAAGAGAAAATAGACATTAATGAGCTGTAGTATTTCTGACTAATGCTCACTGCTATGCAGAGGCCAAATGATAGTCGTATCTTCTTAGAAAACCTCTGAAATTTGACTTCTTTCACAGAGATTTCCTGCAGCTTTTCTACCTAGCTGAGCTAATATGTTCCCCTTCTCTCAAAAGGGTGTGGTGGGTTTTGGTCCCAGAATCACATTAAAAAACTTTTTCTGAAGATAACTTTTCAAGTATCTAATGTTGGTCTTAGTCAGAATAACTTTCATTGTTCAGCATATGCACCTGTGTGATCACTAGGGACTTGTCTGGCTGCATATGATTTTACACATCTGTCAGCTAAGAAAGAGGTCCATATTTTGAGTCTAGCTTTGAAAAGTTATGTGGATTTGTGACACTCCCTGGTGGGCTTCTGATGTATATGTGGGTGGATGTTATCCAGTAAATTGACAAGATTCATGCCTTATCGAGTAAAACTGTGTCTTTATTAGGGGAAAAAAAAAAGAAAAAACAAAACCAAAGCATCTCTGAGCATGGAGTGGGGGTTATAAAGGAAATTACTCAAGAGAAATAGTCTCTTAAACTGTCTCATTTCTGGGGGGACACAGGAGAGGCAGATTATTTTGAAAACACCATTTCTGGATATAAATGTAATGCGAAGTGATACGGTTTTGTGGCATGCACATTCTCCATCTGTTTGGCTGTGGTTTGACTTCTAGGTTATGCCATGCCACAAGCTAACAGTGATGTAAGTAATTTACTGCAGTGTATCACGCAGTGCTTTTCCCTACAAGCATCAACTAATAGTAACAGTCACAGAGTGTTTGTGGCACGTATGTCACAGACCAAAGAATATTCCAGCCTTTGCTGCATATGTCGTAGCTTAGAACTGTCTTGAATAAAACAATGTTGAGGCAACCAAATTCATGGGGGTTATTCCAATAATCTGATATGGAAAACAATCAAAATGTTGCAGGTGGTTGTAGCAAAGTTAGAGCCAGTTTCTTACATCCAGAGGCAAGTTGTGTAGTTCTGTGTCTACCGTTTTAAGTAATTTTTCCATACATTTGGTCCATATTTGTAATATAGATTAGCCTGATGGGTATTAGCTCAGTGAATGTTGACCATATGGTTGTTAATGAAGATCTACAAGACTTCTGTGTAGGTCAATAGCTTCAAATACATGCGCAATGAAAGGGCTTTATCTGGTGAAAGACCTGCTGCTTTCACAGTGCAGCAAACTCCATCAGATTTGTGGCATGAGTATTTTTATGTATTTATTCAGTCATTCTTTGAGAGGGTAGCAGCTGGTCTTGGACAGTTTTGGCATACAAATTGCTTTTCGTATGTCTTAGAAGTGTTAATGATGGTATAAAACACTGTAAACATGAGCAAAAGGAATTTTTAGATTCATTATTATCAATGGAGTTCCTCTCTGTGTTCTGGGAGTATCTACCATGTCAGTGGTGAGATAGGCTTCATCAGAGCTGGATTGATAACTGTAGCATGGTCAAAAGTGGTACATGTGTGTGATTAGCTCCTAAGCTGTTGTGTATGGTGTTTGGCACCTTTCCAGAGCAGGGGGAAGCCTCCTGGGCATACTGTCAAGTATATGCAGGTGTATCAGAAGTACAACAGATCTGGCTTTTCTGTGGGATAATGTTCATCAAAAAGGTGAACTTGACATAAGCTAAACAGTAAAAGTGTAGTGGAGTTGGAAATGCTTCCTGCAGCGAATTAAAACACATTTTAAATATGTAGTCCAGAAAGGACAATATTTCATGAATATTGGCTCAGTTAAAATTTGAACTTCAAGGATTCCTTCTGGAAGGTGCTGAGTTGTCTGGATGCTATCTAGTGATGGACTTTGACATGCACTTAAATTCAAACCTGAGATGTCAATATGCTTAAAATTATGCAAGTGCTTAAGGGACTTGCTGGATTTTCATCCAAGCTTTCAGTGTCAGTTAAGATCTGAGAGCTGCACTCAGTTTTTGTCATAGCATTTAGTCATATTGTTCGTAAAAAGAAATCACAGGTAACAGAAAATGAAGATGCAAGCACAGCAGAATTTCTTCTACTGGTTAAAAACTGGATGCCATCTTTATGCCGTTTGACTTTGCTGAATAACTTGAGTGAGTTACAGATTCTGCAGTTCCTTTTCGAGTTGCTGAAGAGATTGAGAGCAGAGACTTAGATTATATTCCCTTGAGGATGATTCAGAACATTGACAGCTCTTTTTATTGTCTACAAAAGAGCCTAGGGGACTTAGCTGGCTATGTGAGATGCCCGCGTTTGGGTCATGTGAAAACATCTCTGTCATGCACTTTATGAAAGTCCAGAGGAAAAAGTGATGTTAGAAGCTCAGAGAGATCAGGCATCCCTATCAGATTTGGTAGAACTGTGTCCTCCAAACTTGTGCATAAAAGCTTTCTTGACTCTTTGAAACTGTTTCTCTTTGGACGTTTGGATGATTATACTTTAAGAGGGTGACTTCTATATAGTATAAAATTGTACATTGTTGTTATCCTTGTATTGCAAAAATGCAATGAAATGTGCTTTTCTTTTTCTGTCTGGATCCATTTAGAGGAACACAGTGGAAGCTTAGAATGTGTTACAGCCCTGTTTGTTTATTTGAATGCTTGTGACAACATCAGGGGCTCAATCCTGCCGCATTTTGGCATTTTGCCACTTGCTTCGCATAAGAGCAGAATTGGGCCTGATGTAGTTCAAATATTAAAAAAGTACCACGTGTGTTTTGGTTTTTTTCTGGACTGAGAATATGAGCAAATGATTGCTTTTTCTTCAAACAGAGTCGTTTCTGTACTGCTCTCTTCATGGCAGGAATTTTTGCATAATTTTTAATTATATTTGGCCATTATTAAAAGTTCCCAGAATTAATGCCATATGTAAAAATATCTTTCCCAGAGCCTCTCTATGAAAGTGCAGCTGCTGAAACTGGTTGAGAGTAGTGTAGTGCTGTGTATATTTTTTTCTTTCTAAATATTACAACGGGTAGAATGTTTTCACAAAGAGGACACTGCACCCCTTAGTGTGCCCCGTCTCTGGTATTTAGTCTAAATGGAAAGTAAATAACAAAGTGTAGATAGCAGTAAAAGTATGTTCCCAAAGCCTTATGTTGCATTTAAAGTAGTATTGCAGCATATGGTAGCTGGCAAACATTTGAATAAACTTGATTTCTGTAGCTGTCTTCCAAGAAACACATCTGTTGACATAGACATGTAGTTTCTGCAGCCCTGTAACATGAATGCATGCACAGAATTATAGCAGCAAACGAAAGGATAGCTAAGCTTGAAGGCCTGGAATAAGGATCCTTGCACACCATTTTCCCCTCTGAAAAATTACGAAAAATGGCTGCAGGCTGAAGATAAATATATTCAGTCACAGAGTGACGTTTTATTCTCTTTAAAGCAATTTTAATACATGTTGCCACACTTGATGTCTTTCACTTTTTAAAACAAAAATTCAGTATCAGTGTCTTGGATTATTTTTTCCATAAAGGAGATTGAGATAAATGGATGAGGAGTTTTTTAATTTTTAAAATTGAAGCTGCAACTTGATTGTGGAAAAGTCACTCTCTGCAGAATTACTGTGTGTGATTTAGGATGGTTTATAATACTTAGCAATATAATCAATAGATCTCTGGATCAGAACTCAGTACTAAACTCAGTCTGTTACTTAATGCCAAAAAGCATTTTTGGGATCTTGTGTATGTGAAGGCTTTTATCCATCGTTCTGCTCCTTGCAAATACACTCTATAACCAGCCCTATGTTGCTTGCTCTATGCTTTGTGCATCTCAAAATATCACATAGCAAGTTTTAAAATGTTTCTTCGGATATATGCTTAAAGCTTAATCAAGATCAGTACATATGGACTTAGGTCTCTTGTGAGATGTGAGGGCTCCAACTTTTGTACATGAAGCTGAACATTTACATTTTGTTCCAAATTGAGTTTTGATTTCAGTCAAACAAGTCCAAAGTGTTCATTCAACTATTTGGCAGCCCTTTCTGTATTTCCATGCCTTCTTGATTGGCTGCTAAGGGCACTGACCTTTAGATGTGCAGTAAGGTATTATTTGGACTTTGTTTTGTTTTGATTTGATTTGAGTTGTAGCACTGGAGATGCATACAGATTTAATCACAAATTGAGAAGCCCATCTTTTGGTATAAGTTATAATACAAACATTTGAATGAAATAGCTGTGTTGTTCTAATCTGTAAGATTTGATTCTTGCATGTAGGACATTGAAAGGACTCACATGAGAATCACTGAGATGGTTCTCCTGGTACTGCAGACAGCTTTGTTGTTGAACCTGACGCCTACCTCCAGGTGTGCTGGCAGCCTGTGGCACATGTTCGCTATGCAAGAAATTCAGTTCTGCTTTCATTGCAGACAGGGGCTGAACCTTGCGCTGGCTTTCCTTGCGCATGGTACTTGCGATCTGCCTTGTAGCGTCTTAAGAAATGAAGAGCGGAGGCTTGTGCTTTTATCAAGAGGTTTTGTTGAAGTTATATACACAAAGAAATGTCTGTTTGTTTGGCTATGGGACATTACATTAATACAGATATGACTTTTATATACACAGTGCAGGCAGTTGAAAGACATAACTTCCCTGAATGGCCTGCACTGCCAGATCTGTGTGCTGTGGAGCTCCAGGGACAACTGGCAAGAATCTGCCTGGTGTGTTATATCACGGAAGTCAGATTTTTTTTGTGTGTGGAAAGATTGAGTCAGCTTTTATTGATTTTTGGTTGTCATTGCAGCATGGTGTTACATTTGAGGCCTTCAGAATGAGTGTCTTCAAGCCATTCTTGCTGTCATAGTAGCATTGTAACATGCCCATTTTTCTGATTTCAGCGATCTGCCAGTTTCTGGGTCACTGTAGAATTTGTGGAACGTAAAATAGCTGAGCACAACTAATTTCTCATGGAGCTTTCCACAGAAAAGGTGCTTTTGAAATGGTGACTCCTAGGGTTGAATATGATACAGGGAATGAGTAAATGCGGCTGAGAACTTACCTAACACTGCCCACTTAGCCATTTATGGAGAAAAATGTTCCTTGTTCTCTGGGCTGCAATATATTTTGATATAAGAAAGCACAGCTACCTGAAATCTTTTCATTTGTTACAGTGAAAACAAATGTTTTCCTTGGTTTTCAATCACCTTGAAATTTTATATGAATATTTTCCATTCATAACTTTTTTTCTTATTGAGCTGGTAAGCTGAAAATTTTTGTTCATTGCAACAGAAAAAAGTCAAATATCAGTATGTATGATAACTCAGTCAAGTTTGTGTTACAGGCTTCATTTTTTCCTTGTGTGTTTGTTTTTTAAACATCTAAAACTTTCATGATGATCAGTTCTTACAAAGAAAAGAGAACCTCTTTTAAAACATCATAGATCATACCTAATGCAAGGATAAACTGACAGGGGCATTTCCAAGTCAAACAATTCTTTTATGTAGGTCAGCTGCAAAATGCTAATGAAAATGCATCTTAAGCAGAGGTGCTCAAAATGGTCAGTGCAACTGTTTTGTCACATGTAAGTTTCCTTGCAACATATTTGTAACAGAGTTGATCAAAGCTTTTCTAAAGTAAAGTGTTATGTTTAGAAAGATATCTCATATCCTATCTCAACATAAAAGTTGCAAAAAGTTATAGGAATAACTACATAAGAGCAGCTGTAAGGACAGTCACATTCATGCTTCCAATTGGCCTTAAGAATTTCACGAGTAATGACAGAGTGGTTTTTATATTTTTTTTTTTTTTCAGTGACAGCTTGTACGGTTTGGCACTCTAGAGAAACACTGTAGGAAAAGAAGAGGCCTAAATAAGGTCTGAAAAGAAAGGAGCCCTAAGAGAAAGATCACTCTCCAAATTCTCCTCTGCTGTAAAACAGAGCCTAGCTTTGCGCTCCTTATCCAGAAAAAAGTCCTTTTGGAAAAAGGTGGAATTTCCTTATGTGAAGAAACCAACATTCAATATTTCTCTTTGTAGGAAGGTGTGTAAAGGTTAGGGATAAGTAATTAAAAAAACCCCCAACTATGAAAGTTATTAAAAGTGTGTCTGTGTGTACACACATATATAGGACGTATGGTTTTATATTTTCGGTACAGAAGTATGAAACCTTGTAAGCACCTGACTTTTGATTGTGATCTTATACGTTTACTATGTGTCTATTGCGGGTATTACCCAGGCTGAACTAGGACAGATAGGTTAATGTAACTGCAGTCTGCTGTGCCATAGTCTTAATTTCTTTTCATGGTGGTGTAATTCAGATGACAGGTCCCATTTTGAAGGGGTGGTCTCTGCACTGTTTTCCTTGATCCCGAATGTTTAACTTAGCATGTGACTCTTTCTAAAAAGCATTGAACTCAAGTAAGCCTGGCTTACCAAATTATCTTGGTCATGTTTTGTAGTGGCCCTATCCTCATCATTTATGTTTTTTACAAAGTTTACCCCGTGATCGCCAAGAGTTTCAGTACTGTCCCCATTTCCTCCTTATTCCTTGGGTCTGCTGTGATCCTCTAATGCTTCTTCCTCCAACAGAGATGTGCTGACAGTCATAGGGAAATGAGCTTAGCAGAAACCTGTATGCTCCCAGTTCTTGCCTCCTTGGGGAAGTGGTGGCTGGTGGCTGGCGGATACTTTCATCCTGCACCACTACACACAGCATGGGACAAAGCCCCTGCTCTGCTGTGCTGAAGTAGGAGAAGGGTCCTTGCTGGCATTGCAGCAGTGCTAATAAATTCAGTGGTATTTTTGAGACTTAACCATTTTCTTTCTTGTTTCTGTATACACAGCAATCTCTTGGTGCTCTTTGGTCTCAACATTAAGCCATCAGCTTTTGCTGGAAGTCCTTTCACATTGGTCCCACTGCTTACAATGGCTCCATTGAATCTATTGATAGATGAGTTTTCAGCAAGGCTGGGGAAATGAGTTTATCTCCAGTAAAAACAGCGCACTAAAATGCACGTCTGCTATTTAGTGGAGTGACTCTTACCTATCGAAGAATGTATTTACATTTTTTTTAAAAATAGAGCCATAAGAATTACAGGGGAGGGAAGATAGTTTCTAACAGTATTTCAGCTTACACAATTGCTTAGGGTGGAAGGGACTTCTTGAGGTCATCTAGTCCAATGCCCCTGCTCAAGCAGGATCAGCTAAAGCAGGTTGCCCAGGACTGTGTCCAACCACCTTCTGGAAAATGTGTTAAAATATATGTTTGTCTGTGATTTATAACACCTCCAACTGTATCATTCAGACCTGCTAGCCATTTAAGGAAGATCCAGTGCTAACATTGTCAAAACATTCATAATCCTGGATGTTTTGCGTTTTTTCTTATTTGTGTGTTCTAGTATCCAGAGGGTGTTTGTCCTGTGGCAGTGTTTGATTGAGTGCTGTGAAATGAAAGCGCGTGTTATGCTGATAATTTCTAGTGTACTTGCCTAATAAAGTTCTAAAAATGGAAGAGGTAGTTTAAAAATATAAAATAAGCTGACAAAATTACAGCGGTTTGTAGGGTGTGGAATAGGGAATGGTTTTGACTCCTAGTAACACTAGCAACTACAGACACCCTGTCAGGGGAATTTTCCTATTTGCACTTGACACTGGCTTTACTTACCTGCTTGTCACTTAAAACAGAAAGATGGGGAGACCCATTAGATACTTGACTGATCATTTCACCTGATTTAGGAGGAAACTGTCCCTCAGTGATGGGAGATTTTAGGATCTCAAAAGCTCCTATGTCTGCTTAAGTTTCTGAGTACAACAGCAAGAAATGAAGCAGTAAACATACAGTGGAAAGACCATGCTGTGCACTTTCTGCAAAGTGCAATTAAGATGGATCTTAGTGAGATGCCTTGAACTCCTTCTTCAAGGGCCATTGGACTAGTCTCTGTGCTGGAATAATATGTCCAGACATCTTATTTCATATGAGCAGTGGCAGAATACTATTGGAGCTTGAAATATTTATAAGAGGTAATAGTAAAACCAGCGAGCAATGAATTATAATTGTCCTGCTGGGATATGATGAAAGCCTTTATGAGAATCTCCATGTCCTGGTGGGACAGTATGGGTGGTAACTTGGAGAGATTCGTAAAATGGTAGTATGACAGCTTTACAGTCAGATTAATACAGGCTTCAAAAGAAACCACAGGGTCAAAAATGACTTCCAGACTGCAGGCTTTAAAGGCAAAAAGATCTACCATTGAAATGGGCAGTTAAAAAAGAGGTAAGTGATACATAGCTGTGAGAGGAGAGTACATGTTACAATACTTGGGCTCCAATAACCTTTAAGATATGATATAATTTAGTGATGCAGATACTTTGTCTGGAATTGAATTGCACCACACGGTGTGAATTATTCCAGTTACTTGATTCTTGAGGTGAACAGTAAAGGAGTAATAAGAGGACAATTTGAGGGATTGAAATAAGGAGACGGTTATGTTTTAATGCACTGGAATTGGGTAGATGTATAGGGGCTCATAAAGAAAAAGCAAGAGAACCAGGTGAGAAGATGGCAGAGGGGTTCCAGCCAAATAGTTTTCACACATCTCAGGAAGAGAGTGTTGAAGGCAGGTTGAGAAGTTTAGACTGCTGCTTGGGCAGGGGAAACCCAGTGGAGATGTGCATTCCATTCATCTGAATGGCTTTTCTAGTAAAAACATTGCTAGACACAAGCACAGGCCAGGAATGGCAAATGATGAATGACTTAGCAAGCTATCTTGCTGGGTATTTAATCTGTGTGGTTGTCTAAATAATTTGAAATGCTTCTCTTGGCCTGAGCCAGGCTGGGCAAAATGAAGTGCCATGCATTTAACCTTGTGCTGTTTCAGCTCTCAGGTCCCAGCAGGAACCCAACAAGATATGGCTCCATGAAAGGTGATACTATATTAAACTAACAGTACAAGTTGTATCAAACTTGGTTCCAAATTCAATACAAAAAGTCATGTTTTTAGAAAGCATTTTAAATCTAGCGCTAGCACGTGCTGATGTCAGTACAAAAAAAATGCTTTGTACAGCTGCTGACTGCAAGGAAGATGAGAGGTTAAATTGGGTTAGCAGAAATGAAAGATGTGCAGTGGAAGAAGTATTGGTATCAATGTTTATGGAATTCGTCATGAAATAACAAGTGTTTAAATTGGAGGGCCAATTTAAAGTGTTCCTTTTTATAACTTTTTTCCCCATTTATGTGAAATTGAATTATTTACAAAGGCGTACAAGGAAATACTAATTTCTTCCCCTCTTAAAAAAAAAAAAACAAAATTAAAGATGATGGCAAGTCCATCTTAGTCTCTTACTGTTCAAGCCTTCTTGAGCTAGGGCCTGAGCCACCAATGTGTATTAGAATAATTCTGCTATTCTTACTATAGCTGATTACAGTGCTCTGTTATAAAGGGTGGAGGCACTTGGTTATTCTCCAAAGAAAGTGAGTAATAATTGACCTAATGTACAGAGCACATGAATAACATATTCTTTTGGTAAGAAATTTATGTTTTACAGGGTGTGCTAGAGTTCACATCCCTTTTTCACATCTTCCAAAAGATTTTAAAATACTCAGCTGCTCTATTAAATTTCTAATTCAACAAATACTCAAATACAAAGTATGCATTAGATAAAGCTCTTGAGTTGAATCCAAACATTGAAAAAATCTTTTAATCTGCCTTGAAAACAGCTGTTTAGAATTTTGAATAGAAATAACAACTTCCTTCAGCCTATGTTGTTGATGTCCACTTCAGTCTCAAGCTGGGAGGAATTTCTCTTTGTTACTCTGATGCAAAGTCTTGCTGCTGTTGCAATGATTTGACTATCCCCAAAACATACCATGAGCCGTATCCTGGTCCTGTTTGAAATAAATGGTAACGCTGCCTTTGAATTCCATATAATGGAGCAGAGAGTCAGAAGACTTGAGATAATTTTGACACTTTAGTTGTAGTTGTCTGGAGTGCAACTACAGGAGCTCTTATTGACATCTCCCGCTACTAAGAGACTGACACTGTTCTTCATGTTTGTCTGCTGAAGGAATTCTTGATATGAGAATTGTGTTTTGTAGTGTCTGAAATCATTGAAACAAATTAGATGGGTTTTGTACATGTGGACATGCAGCTTCTATTCCTTGTTCATAAATACTTGGGTAATCTTATAAAATGTTGTGTAGTGACTCTGCATTAAATACCACAAAGGAAATTTCTAGGCAACTGCCCACTGCATCCAAGGAAATACCAAAAGAGTTCAAGATGGCTAACATTACAATAAACATCAAAAGCAGTAATGATTTGCCACTTATTGTAAACTGCTGCCAAAACCCTGCAGGGAATGGTTTACATTTATTCTACAACTCTTTGTTTTGCTATGTTCAGAGGGTAGATTATACATGCATTTCACATATACACATGCGTGTACGTTGGTTGTATATTCAAACATTTGGGCAGTATTTTAATCTCAGTGGTAGAAGTCTTACATTGTTCAGAGAAGTGAAGCTTGGATGAAAATTCTCAGTAACTACTCACATCAAAGAAAGGGACGCCCAAAGACTTGAGTGGGCTTTGAATTAGGAGTCGGAGTTGACGTGATCATATCTTGTCAGCCAGGTTTCAAGAAAGTGTGCAAGGTTATTGAGAAAAGCAAGTAGCTCTGTGCTATGTTACCACACAATACTATCAATCAGTAATTTTGGATAAAACAAAGAAGGGCTAAAAGGCATAAGCCACAAAGCTGAATGTGTTTTAGCAAAGAAAACTGTTATCTGTGGGTGTAGGGTATGGAAAATACCATTATATGGAATGCTATTTATTTAAGAGCAATTTGGGATTTCAAGATGATGCATAAAAAATATTCTAGTAGAGTAAATAGCAAACAAAATACATACAACCTCTTTCAGTTTTGTAACATAGTGTGCTTTTTCTTTTGGGCTTATGTGCTGCATGCGCAATCTTTCATGTGATAATCTCATTTCTAAAACATTTCTTGAATGCAGGTCTGTTAATGTACATTGATTAACACATAGAGAAGTTTGTATATGTGTCCTCCAGTAGCCTCTGATGAAGTGTAAGTAGTCCTTTTAAATCCAAAGGAGATCTTTGCTTTCATTTTAGTTGGATTTAAGTTATGCTCAAATTTGAGCTGATGTGGAAGAGTTTTGGGCCTTCCTTTTTCCATGAGATGATGACTGCGCTGTTATTTTGGTTGATTTTTTTGTTGTTGTTGTTTTGGTTTGATTGGGTTTGTGGGGTTTTTTTAAGTAGTCAGTATTGTGTGTGGTTTGCCCCGGTGTGATATTGATGCAGAGGTGCAGATGGAGTACCCAGGATGCCAGTGACTCTCTACACTGCCTTCAAAGCAGAATGAGATGACAGGCAGCAGGCTTGCAGCCCTGCAGAGGGGCAGCCTGATGCTCACGTGAAAAATAATCAAGATCACTTTTGTGAATAGGGCTTTTAAGCTGTTTAAAAGTTGCTGATCCAATTTCAAGTTCCTAATTAAATGAAATGGAGGAAAGAAAGAGATCAGCATGCTGCCAGGCAAGAGTTCCAAACCAGTGGTTATCTTATTTCAAATGTGTGGGCTAAATTACATTATCTTTATTTAGGCTTATAATATATTCATACACTAATAAAAAGATTGTGTGTAAGGTCAGTTTAACCACTGCAAGCTTATTTTATTTTATAAGACTAAACTATTTGATACTTTAACATTTTTCTAATACGAATGTTACTTATCACAAGTGTAGTTGAAACCTGAAGCTTAATTAAAATAGATGTTCAGGCACTTTTCTGCTAAGAATGATGGGGATAAAAGACATTATTTCTGGGAGAAATCTTACTTACCTTTTGGATAGAGTGCAAAATACCTCTGATAATCAGGGGGAAGTTTTCTCTGCCACTGAAATGTCTTAAATTATGAGCTTTCTACTGGTTTATGAGAATTTTTTTAAAGTCGACTAAAAGTTTTCCCACAGTGCTGGTTTACAAGCAGCTGAAACTTTAGACACCACTCAGAACAGTCTGTTGTTCCATTAACATTGCTGGGAGTGATGCACATGTGTATTGGTGACCACCTAGATTCCTAAATGTACCCATTCTATTAAAAATTAAAAGAAAATATTTCCTATATTTTTAAGTACAAGTTTAAATTGGCACTGTAATTGCTAAACCTTGCAGCTTAGACAGATGCCAGAGCTCCCACAGAGGAACTTTAAACTGCATTATGCCGTACTCTATATGCTTACCCCTTTTAACTCTTTGCTGCTCCCCATCCGGAGACGGGAGCTCCCTCCTGCTTCCATTCCTCCCTCTCCTCTTACCAGCTGCAGGAACTCCACCGTGCTGCCTTGTCATGTACCATTCTCTTGCACTCAGTCCCAAGCAGAAGTCAACTTTTAATACCTAAAGCATCTTCTGTCTCAGCTGTGAATCTGCTAGGGGTTAGGGGAGTTGAATTGGACTACTGGCTTCCTAATGGCTTAATACTTCATTCAAAGCCCAGTGAAGTTTAAAGGAAAAAGATACTCAAGGGTTTCAGTGGTGTGGATCAGATCCTACATCCAGAAGGGTAAGGTGAGCATCGACACATTGGTCCCACATAGATTACCTCGCTTCTGTTCTTTCTGTGAGTCCTGATTTCTTGACAGGACCACCTCTTAACCTCAGTACCTGCTTTGTATGATGCCAGGTTACAGCAGGAAAACGTGTTGGGGAGATGTTAACAGGATGCACTTAACAGTCTGGTGACTGTAAAATGGAGCTTGTTCTTCTCAGAAATGGTTTAAATGTGTGTCTTCTACTGCTAATTTATTTTCTGTTTTTGAATGATGAATGTTAAATTTAAAGATGGGAACACACTTAGGCCTTACCATGGTTTATTCTGCTCCAATCAATTGTTCAGTTGTTCTTTCAGTGTAAAAAATATGTCAGAAGACAGCACAAGTATTTGCTATGTATTAGAAATCCATTACACTTATTTTTATTTCTTTAAGATGGATAGATAGGAGTTGCCTAATTTAACAGACAAGCAGTATGTTGTCAGAGGTGGATTAGGCCATTCTTCATGTGGTTTGTAACCCCTTTTTAAATCTCATATTCTTATTTGTCACTGGCCTGCTGTTTGTTTTTCCTGATTTAGGATTATGACATTGAACTATACAAATAATATTGGGGTACATAATTTGTACCGTATCAGCTTGAAAATATCAAACTAGAAATAAAATACGTAAATCAACTCTACAGATGGGAGGAAGGCACCTTTTGGGAAAATCAATGGTTAATATCTGCAATTTGTGTAATCATCGTTTATTCATATTTGGTCACCCAGTGCTAGATAGTGGATAATATTTCAGAGTGCATAGCCAGGTGGGATACTGTGGTCTACTGAGTCAGTGAGATGCTCATCACATTGCTGTGACATTCTCTAGCATTTTTTTGCTTCTCAGAGCATGAAGGTGAGCACTGCTAATGCCCTTTCCCACTCTGCAAAGCATGGTGCTTGCTGCAGGTAACTCAGCTCCCGGGTGGAGCTGGGACTGCTCCTAGTCTACTCGATATGTGGATTCCTCTCCTGGATGGCTTTGCCTGGCTTGCTGCTCTCTATTATTTGGCGCTTTGGACCGCCTTTTTAACTAGTTAGTTGGCTGGCCTGTCCTGGCAAACCTCCCTCTACTGGTTGGCTGGCGAAGCTCTTGGGCTGGATGGCCTTTTCCTTCCCTTCCCCTTCTTTTTCTCCGCTTCTCACACATGGTGTCTGCTGGCTCCCACTGTTTATCTCTCCATGTCTCTGTGCCTCCCACTCATTTGTTAGATTTGCTTTGGTCCATCCCGTCTTTGCTGCCTTCCTGTTTTTCTTCCCTCTGCTCTTCTGCTGTTTTTCTTCTTTGTATCCTTGTTTCCTTCACGCTTGTTCCCTGAAGGCTTTCTGCTCTGGCTTTCCCCTACCTACAGGTAGCATGCAAGCTAGTGGTGCAGTTGACATGCCTGAGGGATGGGATGCCATCCAGAGGGACCTGGACAGGCTTGAAAGGTGGGCCCATGTGAACCTCATAAGGTTCAACAAGGCCAAGTGCAAGGTCCTGCACCTGTGTCAGGGCAGTCAATACAAGCTGGAGGATGGAGGGATTTGAGAGCAGCCCTGTGGAGAAGGACTTGGGGTACTGGTGGATTAAAACCTGGACGTGAGCCAGCAAAGTGTGCTTGCAGCCCAGAGAGCCGACCATATCCTAGGCTGCATCAAAGGAAGTGTGACCAGCAGGTTGAGGCAGGTGATTCTCCCCCTTTACTCAGCTCTGCTGAGACCCCACCTGGAGTACTGTGTCCAGCTCTGGGGTCCCCAGTACAAGACAGACATGGACCTGTTGGAGCAAGTCCAGAGGAGGCCATGATGATCGTGGAACACCTCTCCTGTGAGGAAAGCAGGGGTTGTCCAGCCTGGAGAAGAGAAGGCTTAAAGGGGGCCTATAAGAAAGATGGGGATGGGCTTCAACTTCAACTAGACCTGATCTAGTTGAAGATGTCCCTGCTCATTGCAGGGGGGTTGGACTAGATGACCTTTAAAGGTGCCTTCAAACCCAAACTACTCTCTGATTTTATGATCTGTCCTTCTCCTCTAAGATTTTAGGAGTTTTTGGATTGCTTTTACACATGTATCCAGTATAGATATATTTCTGCATAAAAAATAGTTCATAGCATCTATTGAATTGGAAAATTAATTAGACGACCTAATTGATTGTGCATGAGTTCCCCTGTGGAATGTGTTCTGCTGCTGTTGCACTCGCCCAGCACAGAAAATCTCAGCAGCTAATTCCTCTGGTGTTTTACTAGAAACTGACAATTGAACATTAAAAAAAAACACCCCAAACTTGAAGGGTCTTAACACAAAAAACATTACATGAAAGGTCTTTTCTTGTTTTATTACAGTAATGCCAAGAGGCCTGAACTCAGTTTGAGGCTCCCTTTATCATTCACAAAACACACAAGTCTGTGTCCCAAAGGCTGTGTAGTCTGAAGAGGAAAAAACCCCAACAGCATCCAGAAGTATTGGCAGCCCCACGTTACATGTGGGGAGCTAATATACAGGGAGATTAAGTCACTTGTGTAAGGGCGTACAGGGAGTCTGTAGCTGAGTCTGAAACTGAACCCAGGTCATCTCAGTCCCAGCCAAGTGTCTCAACCACAAGACTATCCCTCCTCTTCAGTATGTCAGTATAGAAAGTAGGCCAAAAAGCAGTTTCCATTCTTTTATACACAGCATTTTGTAAGGCTGTGAAGTATTATGTATTAGACAGGCATCTGGATCAACAGCAGTTTCTGCAGATACTTTTATCTGTAAACAGAAGCAAAGCCTGCAAGGGCTTTGTAAATTTTACATAAATTATTATTTTATCTATAAATAGCTTAGTTAAATCTGTAAATACTATACTTAATTACAAGGCATTTGAATTATTTTTAAGAATGGAAAATGTATTTAAAGGACTTCTGTGTTCTGTGGCTCTCTAATTTTCATACATTTTAGGTTCTGGTACTACTCATATATCATGATGCATTAGCAGTGATGCATAGCTACGCCAGGCTACGTAGCGTGTTACACCATGCAGTGTAAACTGAGAAAGGGAGGCTTGGGTCGCGTGACAGGCTAACAAACCACCCGTTTTACTCAAAGGTTAAGTACTCCTGTGTTGGGACTTAGTGAGGCTTGCAGTTTGCTGACCTACATCTGAGTGATTCCTGTTACATTAAGTATTTATGTATCTTTTGGAGAATTTCTGTGTAGCCACAGTATAACAAAACTTCTGCTTTAATCTTTGCTACCTCAAATGGAAGAGGGAAAAAAAATGCAACTATGTGTGGATATGTATGCATGTATATCCATCATCCTCCTTCAACTGGGATCTCCCATTTTTGTATAAAATCAGCATTACTGTGTTGAAGTATACAAAGAACAGGCCAGAGCTGTTTGTTCCCCTCAGTGCCCTAGTTAGCTATTTGCAGATACCTGGCTCATTTGGTGATCCCCCAGTTCTTTTCTCCCATATCTCCCAAATAAAAGTTACTTATCTGGTTCTCACTAACGTATGTTCTAGAGTACCACTTTTATGTACTTCATTAATTGAAACCATTAATTCCAGATGTTCTGTGTATATACACAGATATATTTCAGTGATTGTCATGGCAAAAAATAAAAAAAAAATCAGCTTTGAAGAACCACTGGGATTTACACAGCATGGAGGTGAGAGAAACCTTGTTTTTCAACCCAGAATCTTTAAAATAAGTAGTGAGAAATCATCCAAAACTGTACAGCGATCAGTGTAATGGACCGTTCAGTACAAACTATGGTTTCCAAGATTCTGATGCTATTCCCCATGAGCACATAATTAGTAAAATACAATTGGAGTGTGTCACTTTTGATTGAGCCAGTATGGCCTAGCTTTTGGAAAGAGGCCTCTGAAGCTGGGTGGATCTCTCTCTTCCCCTCACCCCCAATGCTGGCTGTTTTCTGTGTGTGGGCGTGTGCATGCACAGACAATGGGATTCCCCCACTGAATTGTCATTCTCTAATCAAAGTCGATGAATTGAACCCGTTATTTGTAACTGGGACCTGGACTTCATGGTGAATGTCCATGTTTGGGCACCTACAAAACCAACAAGTCCTATCTAATAGGGAGGAAAAAGAAATCTGTTAGGATTTCAGTCTCAGACCTTGAATGTTCATATTCAAAGCAGTCAGGCTGGTGGTGACTGTTTCCCAAGTTTTAATGATTCGCCCCATGTGTGGAGGCAAAAGAAATCTTAGGACCTGACATACCCGTCAACAAGTAGAAGAGATTGCGAGTTTCTGAGGTAAAAATAGGCCTGCAATATTCTAAGAATGTGGAGTTGCTTGCATTTTGAGAAAAAGCACAAAAAGTTTCCCATGTTTGCCTAGAGTATTCATGGTAATTTGAAGACTTTTAGAAAGACTTGCAATTGTTCTCAACCAATATCTTAAGTTAAAAAATAAAATAAAATGTGCTCTTTGTTACATTGCTAAAAGGAGAGTCAGTAAAGACCTTTTGCTCTTCCTTCCCTGCAGCGTGCAAGTAAGAAGATAACTTGACCCTAAGTTTGATAATTGTCTGTGGCTTCACATATTTTTTTTTTTTTCCCTGTTTTAAGATACTCAATTATAATCAGTTCTGTACTCTCTCACTGCTTGGGAGAATCAGGCTTTTGATGTGGTTTTAACAGAGTATTTAATTGAGAACTGTCTTAAATAGTTTCTATAATCCTTAGATTAAAGATGTGATGGATACAGGAAGTTCTCAGTCACTTGAGGCCAGTCATTCATTGACTTTGGGGGACCTCCACCCATTAGTGCTAAGCAGAGAGAAGACTCCTTCAACCAAGTGATCAGTGAAAACAGGAATGACAGTAGACCTTAAAGAACTCATATGAGTTTACTTTTTTAAACTAAATACTAATATATCTGATGTTCATTGGCTCTTTCCAATAAATACAGAAGTCTAGAAGCTCTGTGAGTATCTTAGATTTTTTGAAGATCATTCACAGTTAGGAACAGAGCAATTTAATGCTTTAGTAAATATTACAGGAAAGTGTTAAAGAAGGGAGAACCCTTGACTCACTGAAAACTTATATAATCCAAAGAAGACCAGGTGAATAATAACTGAGAGGTAGGTTCCATAGTAATATCACCAGAATTGTACAAAAAATTAAGAGTAATGAAACACATGAGTGTTAGCATCTCATGTATGTTATATTGGTGGGCACAATATATATATTTAATGAAATTATACTTGCTTAGTTGAAAACACTTGTGAGTCAAGGTCAGATCATTTGCCTTCATGGAAAGAGATATTTCTTACTTCTCACAATAGGTATTGAATACATGAGATAATTCCAGAATTATGGCATATGTTCTGTAACATTCAACAGAGATACCATCGGACTTATTGAAAGCAGTGCATGTTATTGCTGTGTTTGGTTTTGGACCACAGTCTTAATGCAAATCCCATATATGTGGCTATGCAAAATGAGCCAGATTTTGGTCATGATTACACTGGTGTACACACAGTGATGCCACAGTTTCATTGAGGAAGGAATCCGATCCCATAACACAGAGGGTTGCATGGTGTTTCGATTAAGTAGTTGATGTGTTTCACTATAGAGTTAGAGGTGAGATATTAGTGTCTGAAGCAATTTTTGTACATTATTGACTTAAATTTGCAACACTTTCTAAGATTTTCGGGGGTTATTGTACACTCACAAAATTCAGTAATTGTTAAAATATTTCTGTGAAAATCAAAATACTGTATATTGTCACTGTTTTAAAGATTTTTTTTTTTTTTTTGGTCTTTTTAGCTGGCTATTTACACCATAAAACTCTGTGTTACAACCTTACTCAAAAAGAACAGTATTAGTTATTCCAAAGGCTTCAGGCTAGTAAAAAAAAAAAATCAGTATTTACAACATATCAAATCTGTCATCACTAAAATTGTATCACTAAAAACACACATATATGAGAAGCATTGAGAATACAAAAACCTGGGCAAGTGCCTGGCTGAAGAAATTTGGTCAGGGAACTGTCTGCCATGTGAAGAGTCTTGACAGCAATACAATCTGCGGGCCCCTTGCTTTCATTCTGTAGACGTTTTTGCACCACCATAATTTCTCAGGAGTGCTGGTCCTTTTGGGTTATAGCAAAGAGGGAGCTTGCTTAGGACAAGCCAGATGATTCCTGGCAGCCTTTATAAAGGAGTGAGAAGAAATTGTTGATTGCTCTAATTACCTTCTTAAAGAGCTGCCAGGACTCTGGAAGTTCTGCATTCTTTTAGTACTACAAAAGTTATTTGTCCATGTGTCATTATGATCATATAAATTTACCACCACCCAAAACATCAATACATTTACTGCCTTCCCTTTAAGTGATCCACACTGAAAGTGAGTCGACTTCTCACCATTCCTGCTGTATGTTTACTCATTGTATTTCACTTAGCTTGAGCAGTGAAATTGGCTCCCTTCCTCCCTCTCACCTCCCCTTTTTATTTATAACCCATTTTCAGTTCTGGACAGAGTTTCATTCGAGTGCTCTGCAGTTGTATTGTGTTTCATGACACTGCAGAGGAACATTATATTTTAGAAAAAAAAGAAGGTCATTTCTAATGTATTGTACCACTCCTTCTCCTTTTTAAATGTGAGCCCTATCTCTTTAAATCCTGTGTGTTACATTGTCTGAAAGCATTTTCCCTTTCTTTGGATGTTGGTCTATTTAATATACTGTAAGTCATTAGGATCTATTTTTCTTAGACAGTTTGCATTACTTTTGGATAGTCTCAGTTGTTTTATAATCAATGTTTTCGGGAGCCAAGGAGAAGAAATATACAGAGCTCGTCTACTAGCTTTGTCTTTACCTTGCCATTTAATAGTTAATACTTTGTGGTATGTTAAGAGAGTTTCTATAACGTGGCACTTTTTAAGAACTCTTTTTAAAAAGTAGTAATAAACTTCAGCCAACTTGTTCTTTTTAAGGGAAGCTTCCAGAGTTCTTCAATTGAATCCATTCTCCTCAATAATCATCTGGTCTTGACAATAAATATGTCACCAAAGTTAGTTACTTTTTTCGCAAAAAGAGAGATGGAAATCAACTCAAAATTTTATTTCATTGTTGCTAGCCTGTGAAAGAAATTGGAAAAATTAAAATCTGCAAAGAAATGTTCCTTTGTAGCTTATACAGCAAAGTAGGGTGGGTTAGTCAGGTAACTGATTATTCAGAAATGAGAAGTTATTCTGCATTTAGCTGCATTGCTTACTGTTTTCTTCATCATGGAAAAGAATAAAATGTGGTAACAATTTTCTGTATTTGGACTGCTGCCGCACATAATTGGGAACAACAGAGCTAAAGCCTTGATTTTGGTGAAATGCTTAGTCTGCGTGTTGGATTAAAATGTGTGCAACAAATCACTCCAATTCTATAATAATTTTTGAACATTATTTTTTTATTTTATTACTGTAATGTTATTACTTTTCAGTTACAGACTTCAAGAACTGGGTCAGTTGCGAGAACAAAATTGGCATGAAAATAGTTGTATATTTGTTCTTGAAAATGGATTGCCAAAATACTTTTGAAAATGGTCAGCCTGAATTGTTCTGTACATCAACTGCAACTGATCGTGTTAGTCTCACATGGTTAGTAAGCTGTTATTTAAAAGTCCTGTTCTTTAACCAGTATCCTAGGAAGACTAGATAATATTTGCTAGGTAGACATGTTAAACAAATCATCTGTGCAGAAATGGATTTGTGAAGCAACTTACGGAATGGAAAATAAATTTAGGCTGAAGTGTGCCAGCAAGTCAATATATGAGAACAATTTGCAACAAGCAAAGGTGAGGAAGACATGCAGAAATGGGGTCATCAGAATCATGAATTAGAGGATAATATTCCTGGGGCTGGAATATATGAGACAGTAACTAACTTTTGTGGCTGACAAATACAGAATAAAGAGTTATGGTACCAGTGGAAGTTATTTATTGCAAGTGTTAGATATGCTTCCATAGATGTTTCTTACTCTTGTTAAAATAACGAGAGGCAACTTGGAGCTGTGATCTGTCCGCAGCACAGCTGTGGTATTTTGAGACATTTCTGCTGCCAGATTTCTACCCCTGCCAGAAGCAGTGCCTGAATGGTTGCACTCTCAGTCCCCAGTTCCAGTGACATCTCAGCACTAGCCAGTGTTAAATCTCAGCAATTTGAGCTCTGTGCTGCACTGTGTGCTGAAGCAGCTGGGAAAGGGTCTTGTTAATACCTGAAGCCATCTCTGGCACTGGAAGGGAGCAGACAGAAGTGGCACGCTGATAATTTCTTCACATACCACAGCTAAACCTACCAAACCTCATTGGTAAGAAGTGTTAGACATTGTAGGAAATAAGTTTTAAAATATTTACAAAGTTTTGTTTTCTTTCCTTCTGAACACCCTCTGATATCTTTGCCATGTACTTTCCAATGATGACACATTGGGATCTGACTGGGGTGAGTAATGGTGTCTGGCTGGGGGGAGGAGAGGACAGGGAGTGCTTAACAGTGAGTAATTATTTAAGGAAATGGCCCGTGTGGAAGAAAGAGTGTTGTGATTGGATGCATTTATCAACTGGCATTTCAGTGTCACCTGTGGACAGAGAATTATTGTGTCTGACTTTCTAAATCGTTGGAAGTCAGTGCATTGAGCTAACATGGGAATGTTGTGTTGTGTGTCTGTTCTTGATTCAGTCTGTGAAGTGAGATGTGTAACATGTCCCCTCTTACGAAAGATGGAGGTAAATAATAGTTATCCCGTGGGTTCCTGAGCAGGGTCATTTGCTTTTCTGACCAGCACTTAAAAGCCACAAAGTCCTGTATGCAAAACATGATTTCATGATAGCCTACAAGCAACTGAAAGGGATGTTTTGCAAGTGAAAATGGAGTTAGGAGCACATTGCACTTCCCTGTTTCTCTGGTATAGTAACATACACAGGTTTGCATTAACCTTTTGGGAGCGGTAAATGAACAAAGCACTCTGTTTGTTCTCTCTGTCCTTATCAGGAGATTTTAGTATGTCTGAAAATACCTAGAATCACTTTGAAGGACATTTGGAAAGTGAGCTTGAAATGCTAAAGCTCTGAATTCTGTAACTCTTTGTGCTATGGTGGTGCTTACTGATGCAGTCAGCTTGGTCATGCTGTGCTCTTGGGTCAGTTCTGAGACCCTCTGTAATTCTTGGAATTTTACTGCAAAAATTCTCATTTCAGGCACAGCAGATCGTGCATCCTGAAATGAGGCACATGGTGTTTTTCTCCATCATCTTTAAATGTATTGCTGCCTTCTCTGAAGAGAGTAAAATGATTGAAGTATGGTGAAATATGCAGTGAGGAAAGCTGTGTTTTTCCATTAACAATATAGTTGGTTGTATAGTGAGAGGTATCATGTGGTTCATGGCTTTCTCAAAGAACTAAAATTTTAAGAGTTGGCATTTCTTATAATATCCATGCTGCCATTGCGTCACCATTTATTTCAGATTTTAGATAAGAATATCTGATATACATTTCTTCCATTCCTGGTTTTTAAACTCAGGAAAAGTGATAGGAGTTTTGTTTGTGCAGGTACACCTGAATCAGCTTAGGTAAATATGATTATATGTATGTATTTTTAGGATTAATTTAAGATTGTTCATTCATGGCTCAATGAAAGCTAATTTTTTAAAACACTGTCTTTATCCCTGTTCCAAAAACATAATTTGCTTGATGTCATTCTCATATCATTCTTATTGGTGAAATTTGAGTTGATACATTCAGAGTTCCCTTCTCCCCCATTAATTTTTCCCATATATAAGTGTCTAGCCACTGGACATTTTTGGAAACTCCTTTGGAAATCCCATTATCTGTTTTTCTAATTCTAATCCTACTTTTTCTAATCTAAAAGTTGTGTTTAAGGCAAATTTTCCCCCTCTATAACAGAAATGTGATTTCTTTTCTTATATGTAGCATTCTCAGCACCTGCCATTCCAGGCCAGGGAAAGACGGAAGCTTGATTTCTCACAATGTTCCTGCACCTGACTGCAGACTGCTACATTTTAATTACCCAGTATTTTTTCCTGCTTGTAACTGCATACTTACTAGTTCTCCCACCATTTAAAATCCGTTTGTACTTTTAAGAATGCTATTGAAAAACAGAATTGCTTTTTTTTTTTTTTCATTAGAAATACATATTTTGGATGCTTGAGAAAAAATTAGTTGAAATTTGCCTGAAGTTGCATGCCGTGTTAAAAGATTCTGCTACTTGAAACTCAGGCCGCCAACCTTTTAGCTAGTGTTATTGTTTGGCTGTGTGAGCTCAGTTTCCAAAAGACCATTCTCAGGTACAACTGGTTGCGATTCTCTTTTCTGATGGCTAGCCAAGCTGTGGCACAGGTTATCAAGTGCAGTGGGTCACACGTGAGCTGCGCTGAGCAGGCTTTGTAGAGACGAGATTATGTTTCTGCCTTGTGCAGTCTCACTTCCAATGTTCCTCTTTTATCCCCAGCTGGTTAAAAAAACCCAACCAACAACCCACCAAACAGCAGAAACAGAAATGCTGCTAGGCAGGAAAGTAAGTTGTAATAAAGATCAGCTTTAAGGTACTTCACTTGCCTTAGAGCCCTTTCTGACCTTTCTTTCATTATTTGTATGATAATGGAATATTCCTTTCTTTCCCTTTCCCTCTGTACTAAAGAAAAGGGAAACTTGCCAGTTTGTGTTGCTGAGGGTGGTTTCAGTTGCACAGCAGTCTTGGCTGGTTGGAGGTTCATACAGAATTTACCCATGTGAAGTGCTAACCCAACGGTCTGGGTTTGCTACTCAGCCAGTGTGCAGCACAAGGCACTGAGCTGTGCGTGCTGAGAACTGGAAAAACAGCACTCATTTTCCTGTTTTCAGTAAAGAGATCTTGATTGTGATAAGATAACTGCTGGCTTGCTAGAGTCCCATCCTTTGACCTTCGCACCCGTTCAGTTTCCATTTATTTTGACAGGAGTGGAGGAGTCTGTCAACCTCCCTAGCAGGTGGCTAACAGTTTGCAAAATCAGGCTGTTAATTTGAAACATTGAGAGCTCTTTCTAGGAGATTTATAAGGAATGACTCTTGGAGGAAAGAGTTACCAGAATTTCATCCAGCATCCTTGCAGTAGCATAATTGTTTAATCTGGGTTCCATTAGTTTAAAATTTTTTAAACTGTATTTTTACATTAAAAACTATATTGTGCTTGGAAACAAACAGAAGTTAACATGAACTGAGGGCTTAAGATGTGTATCTGGTGTTGAGAGTCTTGCATTATCCTGGTGCTCGGAGTCTCTTTGGTGCTGTCCAGCATTACTTGGAACAATTATCATTCCTTATTGCTGTGCTTGGTTTTGATCAAAGCCTGCCAGCACTACATATTTAAGCAGCCTCTCCGGTGCTTTTAGGAACATAAAGGATCTTTTGAGAAGATAACTAAAATTATTTGATGTTTGTGGCTGAAACAGGAACGAGCTCTAGATCAAAATGCAGCTTGATTCTTTCCTGTGGACTTAATAAGCTGGATTCTTGCATGGTGTAAACCAGCCTCATTCTGTTGCCCTCTTGCTCTTTTTTGACAGTATATGAACTTAATGTGGTTTTACAGTTTCTGCCATCTTCTCAGTTGTCTGAGGCTCCCTGTTGAATTATTCCTTACTAAATAGCTAAGTATGCAAAGAAGCAGATAAAGTTGTTAGATAACCATGACTAATGCCTTTCTGAAGGCTGCTTGCACTTGCTGAAATTTGCATTAGAAGTGACTTAAAACACTTGAATTATCAGTTGCACATCTTAAAAGAATCATTTTACTAAAATAATTTCAAGTCTCAACATTTTTCAGTTAAAATGAAATTACCTCTGGAAAAACAAACAAAACAAACAAACAGTGTAATAGCTTTTCTGGCTATATTTTTTCCCTTTCTCTCTTTTCAACTCCTCATTGATCACTTGGAACCTTCTATTTGAGCTTTACTCGTTGAAGTAGTTTGAATAATCCCAAATGAAAGGAACATATAAGGAAGCTTTATTGCAAAATAACAATATGTGTTTTAAGGTCATATCCCAAGTCAGTGCCTTGTAGCATAGATCCTAGCATTTACTGCATCTTCTGAAATGAGCATAATACATAAAACCGAACAACTTCAAGGAAAAAATTGTGTAACTCAAGGAAGTCTCTTTACATGTGATACCATTCTCTTTTCATTTTGACATTGTGTTAGTGGAATCCTATTTCCTTCTCATAGGCCTTCATCTTGTAATCTGTCAAAAAATCTTAAACTCACTATTAAGAATGCTTTAATTTTAGAGCTCTTTTTTATTAAGCCTTGTATTAAAAAAAATGGACTTGAAGTGTGGATTTCTCTGTGGCCATAGGTCAGCGCATACATCCAAATGATCTTTTTCTTATGCATTTTCTGACTTTTACAATTTTCCATTAAGAATGCAAAAGAAAATCTTACTTGTGAAAAGGTGAAAGATTGTCTTTAAGAAAATAGCAGGAAAGCTGTACTCAGCAGAAAATGGAGTATTAAGAATAAAATTTATCAAGGCAAAAGATTAGGTGAAAATAAAGTCTATAATTCTCCATACTAAAGTGCCATCAGCTTGGATAATAACAAATAGGAGCTGGATTTGCTTGGTTTTGAGTGCCTATTTGACCTACTTCTTGTTACTGAAACATTGTGGAAAGATTTTCATTATTAAAAAGTTAACTTCATTGGGTCCACCATATTTCTAAGTCATTTTAGCCACTGATAAGTTATTTATAGCTTGAAAGCAAACAATTGTAAATGCTGATCCATTCATTCTACCATAAAATACAAGATGGGTTATTCACTACTGTCTGATGTGTGCTTCCCGCTGCGACAGAGAACAAAATGACTCCTTTTTAAACTGTCTATATATAAATGGCATAAAGACAATCTACAATGAAGGATTTCATTCTGAGGAGGTACGCTGGAGATTTCCTGTTGCCAATGCAAAACTGTGGCGTTTCTAAAGAAATTGTCATCTATTGTTTTAATAATAGGAGTTTTAATATTGGGAGCTTTGCATACAGTAAAGTAGGTAGACCTCATTTTGTTAAAGGATGAAGAATCGATCTTGGAACTAAAGTTTTTTAATTGATAGGTATAATTGATCATGACTTATTCCTTCAACACACAAATAAATACAAATAAGGTAAAGCTAGTAATATTTGATTTTGTACTACATGCTTCCAAAGCTGCATTTCCACAATGAGAAATGAGAAAGGAGGCAGTGTAAGTTTTGACAAATGCAAAACAAGCCTGTCTAACTAGGAAAATGAAAGCAGCTACAAAAATGCTTAATAATGGGAAAAGAACTTGATAGAAGCTGTAGTATAAAAAAATACTATGGGAAATGAAGGGACACAATGAGAAATACCAAGCCAAGAAAAGTTAAGGCGATGAAAAGGAATTAAGTAACGAAGGGTAAGAGAAATGTTATCAGAGATTCTGATGCATTTCATAATGAGGCTGACAAAATTGCTAGGGAAGAGGAGGGTGAAGTGTTCAGTACTGTTTGGAGGGAATAGGACAAATTTTATATTTTCAATCTGATAGCATTTAAAGATAACATTCAATAGCAGTATTTGCATTTACATATTTTTGTACAGCTAGTCCAGCTAGCCAGCACCAGGGAGATTGAAAAGAGCTAGCTAAAGTGTTCTCATATCATGCAGGTTAATTCTGCATAAATCTGGAAATACAGGACAAATTTCCAGAGGCTGGAAGAAAATTATTGTACTAATATTTTAAAGGGAAAAGAGATGATCTGGGTAATTATAGATCTGTTAAATATGCAAAAAATAGATTAGCAATTATAGGATGTGATACATAGTTAATGAAGGGTAAATGGTATTTAGTGTCATTTAGTACCAGTTTATCAGAAATAGGTCTTTCAAATGAATTTGATATCCTTTCTGAGAAGAACATGTTTAGTTGATGAAGATAATAGGAAAAATATAGCACTATTGTATAGCTTACAGGACTTCCGTAAGCCATTTTATTTATTATATCAAAGCAAATATATTTATTTATTAATCAGCAGAATTATAGTGTATGGACACAGCATCCCTGGATTGGAATGAAGATTAGTTAAATGATAGGTTTCAAGGTGCACTTCAAGGTATGGAGAGATGGGATAGATGGGAAATGCATCCATTCTTACTTCTGCCCTATTTAACACTTTTTATCAATGGAAACATCATATTGTTAACAAAGTTTGGAAGTGGCATGAAAATTGGAAGAATTTATAATGTCATTGCTATAAGGCAGTGTGGATTATTTAGTGACCTTGTCTGAGGCAGCTGGTAACTATTTCAGTACAGACGAACATCAGGTTCCTAATTTGGTGGCTGTGCTTACAGGATGCTGGCCTCTGTCCTGGTGCACCAGAACAGAAAAACATGTTAGGGTCACTTGTGAAGATTTAATTGGAGTGCGCACCCCGGATGTCCAGGAGACAGCAAGAGTTGGCAGTACCGCTGTTTGGTTGTTGCCCTTGGAGAATGGAACAAAATAAAGCCTACTAGTATTTTATTAACATCTTAGCTTAATTCTGTCTGTTGGCTAAGTGGCCTGTCCTACCATAAACAAATCAAAGCAGATGCGTTCCACATGCCCTCCATTCAGCTGTAGGCAAAGCTTACCCACATATCGGGTACAGCGTATGCCTGAATAACAGTGAAAACTGTCCTCAAAAAACTTCTGCAGTCTGTATTCTCTTCCCTTGAGACTCATTTGAGAACAGCATTTGTGGAAATAAACACGTCCTAACTCTTTTATCAGTATTACTTTAATTAATTCACTGAATATTTAAAACAAGCTGATGAAAAGGCCCCTTAAAGCGTATTACTAGAGATTAAACCAAGCAGCAAAAGGGGACCTGCAGAATCTTTAGTATATAATACTCCTGGTAAAATAGTCACAATGTGTTTATAGAGCTGCTTATTTTCAGTGGATTTCAGTGAGAAGAAAACTTGAGAAAAATCCTCTGCAGAACACTGCTAAGTAAAATTGTTGGGCTGGTGGGCAATTTATGTGCAGACAACTTGCCTAAATGTGCTGTTGTTTTTCTTTATTATGAGTTTTGTTGTGTATTTTTATTGCAATGCTGATTAGGTTTCTTGTCTTTGGTGCAGATTACAGGACTGGCCCTTGCTTCACTTTGATAACCAACCAGATGTGCCAGGGACAGCTCAGTGGAATAGTCTGCACAAAAACCCTTTGCTGTGCCACAGTTGGGAGAGCATGGGGCCACCCCTGTGAAATGTGTCCTGCCCAGCCGCATCCCTGCCGCCGAGGCTTCATTCCAAACATTCGAACTGGGGCCTGTCAAGGTAAGTTAGTGGCAAAGCTTCCCCAAAAGCTGCTGAAATTGTTACTGGATTAATCTTAATTGAGTTACACTGCTGTGAGTAACCTGTCCTAAGCCATTCTCAGCTATATGTGTGAAGAATGGAAAAACATTGTCAGATGCATTACTTCATGATTCAGTGAGTGCCTGATGTTCAAGTGAGTACATTAGTAACTTAGGTCATGTGAGAGCAGCCAGCATCTTAATGAATTTCTCATTGCCAGCAGCCCTTTCCCTTGGTTCTGTAATGGTGTTTTTGTGAGTGTACCACTTGATCATTCCGTGGAGGAATTTATTCTGTTTCAACAAGCACTCAAAACATTCAAAAATCAATCTGTGGCAATACTGTTCCATTGGGGTGGGGTTTTTTTAGGTAAAATGTGTTGATTTTGGATTCATCTTGGGTGTCTTATCTCTTGAGCTCCACTGCTTTGACCTGGAGAAAAGTGCATGTCGTGCCATTTGAAATGCCCTATTATATATTTTATACAATTTTGGAAACGTATTTGCATTTGTTTCAAATCGTAAAATCCACCCAGATGTTGCTTACTTCTTTCAGAGCATGCCTTACCATAGAAAGTCCTTACACTGCTTTTGGCTTTTATTCTAATACTTCCAGCTGTATAAATTCTTTTATTGTCTGGATGTCTGGCAGGAAACAGGAGAAAGTTAACAGGGGCAGTTATGTATTAAACTGATGTGGATTATACATTCCCAGGACCATATCTATGGGGCTAGTTTATTTCAATCCATCTAACATTTTCTAATAAGTTACAATATTTTTGAAAATAGGGGAGATAAAGATTATAAATCTATGAGTAATTTTATTTAATCATAAAATTCCTATGAAGGACTTCAAGGCATTCCATTGCATTAAAAATGTAGATATCCTCTGTCATAGGCCAAGTCCTGGCTGGTGCTTGCAGACAGTCACGATGAACTTTGAGATGAGCATGTTTGTGTATGCCACATAATGTGCACACATTTTGACCTCAGCCATTCTGTTCCCCTGTCACTGTAAAGGTCAGAACTAAATTGCGCAGAATCTGTGAATCGAGGTTCTGGACACTTCTGAAATCTTATGTGCATAAATATGTGGCCCACACCCCTGAACTCATGCCACACCTAGTTATATCCCTCTCATTTGTGTCACGGAAAAGCTGCAGTGACTTCTCTAATGCGTTTGTGCAGTTTCGAATAAGGCTACTTCTGCTTGCTGCACATTTCTTAGCATGCAGCTACATTTATGCTAATCTGTATGTGGTGCCAACACAGTTTTGGCCCTGTATGTTTGACTTGTACTTTCCAGTTTTCCCTTCTCTTGTAATGTGTTCATAATTTCAACAGATCTGCTATGGAACCACATATTAGCTTTATTTTTCATGCAATTGTACTAAATCCAGTCCTTTTGAAATCAGATAACATCCATTCAGACTGAAGACATTTCAGGGATTTCACATCCATATTCAATCTAAATAAAGGAAAGCAGGTTAAATAAAATCCAGGTTGTCTGAAGAGAAAAAGGAACCGTTATTATTGTGTGGAGAAGTCAGAAAAAATAAAGAGGAGGGGAGGGCAAGTTTATTTAAAAAAGTAAATAGAATATCGCTGCCCACAGTTTGACTTTGGCCGAAAGTTAAATTAATATCACAGCTGAGATTTTTAAAGATACAAAGGAGGAAAATGAAAGCCAAAAGGTGGGATTTTGAAACAGATATCGTGACTCAGGAGCATGGCTTCTATTTTTTTTAATTTCTTTTTTTAAAGTCAGTACAGTGCCATGAAGTCTGGCTGATGACTGTTATTAAAGCACAACATATTGCTGTAGCTTGAGTCCCAGCAGCAATGTGGCTGTGTCGAAGATGCTGAGGCTGTGCTAGTCCTCTGTGCCTCTCAGCACAGTGGTTAACTGAGGCACAGCACTGGTCTGGCTCTGCTACTGCACACCCTCCCCCTGCCCCGACCCGGTTCAGTCAGCCTTGGGATCTTTACATAATGCTCTGCGATGTGGTACAGATATGCCCCTTGGCGTTCCTGAAGCTTCCTACTTGTGGCTCCTAGGGAAATTGCCTCTTGGCCTTTTGTACAGACATAATACTTTGCTTTTCAGACTACAAGACACATTACAGCTGGCTCTCTGGGATTTATAAAGGGAGATTTGAAGGCATCATCTCCTTCAGCTTGTGTCCCTGCGTTGAAACCGATCCTAGTGTAAAGCCCAAGAATTCAAGAAATTGGGTTTTACTGGCAGTAGCTGGTAGTCTTTGGGGAAATGGGGGAAGCGCAGGTAGTTTGGGTTGGAGAGTAGCGAGTGCTCTGTTTGTCTGCTCCCGAAGGACAAGGAGCAGCAGACACAGGGCAGCTCCTGGGTTCTGTGAGCCAGACCTCCACAGTCTCCTGTTGCAATACCACTCCTCCTCCTTCAGTCTTTCTTCTCTAGCTGTTACTAAGCCGTAGCAACACTTCTGCAGCTAAGTGACGACACACATGTTGTTGTGCTAAAACAGCTGTGAGGCCAAAAACTGGGCCTCTTGAAAATGTTTGTCTTGAGCTTCCTACCTAGCCTGTGATATCATCTTTGTTGTTTCATTTTCTTGAGTGAAAAAATTAAAACCAGAGAGAAATAAAGGGGAAGAAGCCTTCCAAATTTATGAGTGTCTAAGCAGGTCATTAATAATTCCTCCTGAGACATTAATTATGGCTATGAAACTCCCTGAGTCAAATCCTAACTAAAGCTTAAGGTCATTGGTGCTGATCTTACTGGTGTGATGAGTTAATAATCTCCATCAATAATGACTATGCAGTTCCCCATGCCTCTCCACGAGGCCCCCTCCATGCACACTGCACACTGCTCCTCCTCAGCTCCTGCATCTCTGTGCTGGTGGGCTGTGTGCTGTATGGGGTTGCCAAGATTTTCAAAGGGGCAAGTGATTTTGGGTGCCCAGCTTCCGATGCTTTAAAGGGACCTGGATTTTGGCAGGCTGTGTTCTCTGCACACCATTCCCCAGATGTTTTGGAAAAACAAAGCAATAGCAGTTAGATGTTTAATGTCTGTAACAATAATAACCATGTGATTTCTTGCAGAAAATATTTAGAGTACTGTACTTAATCATACTTTGCATAAAGTAATTACAAAATTAGTGTCTGTCTTTGCAAGCAAGTATCATAATATTATGATGGGTGAAGAATGGATTTAAGCATATTTACTTTAATTTCTCTGTAGACAAATTATTATGGCTGTTCTTGGGAAATGAATTAAAAGTGGGTGGTTTTTCCTTTTTTACATGATAGATGTGGATGAATGCCAAGCCATCCCTGGGATCTGTCAAGGGGGAAATTGCATTAATACTGTTGGATCTTTTGAGTGCAAATGCCCAGCTGGACACAAGTTTAATGAAGTGACACAAAAATGTGACGGTAAGAACTTTTAGAAGTTTCTTCTGAAAGTAAAGGGGGGGGGGGGGGTAGTCATCTTTTTGGAGCCAATGTTTTTAGAAGTTTGTAACAAACTTTCCAGTCTCTTTGGCCTTGAATATGCAAATAGCATTCTTCACAACAAATACAGATAATGGTCCTTTCTCCTTCTAAACCAGAGAATCTTAAATACTGGCCCTGCAGCTTTCTCTAGCTTTTTATACACCTAACATTTTACAGGCTTAAAGGTACGTCTGAAACAAATGAAATGTTAAAAATATTTTTTAACCAGTGTGTTGCTTTGGAAATGCTTGAGGCACATGTCTCTATGAGGATCTTTTAACCAAAAACCCTATATGACTGGAAGGTTCAACACATTCCCATCTACTCAGGTAAACTGTATTTAACATTAGTGTGAGTTCAACACTGTTGAGTGAAGATTGCAGGACTATGCTCTAAACTCACCCTTACAGTTGCAGATGTTGAAGAAGGACAAACATTTTACCTTTCCTTATTGGTCGTCCTATTTTGGAAGTACGGCAGGTGCTAGATAGTAGTGTGGAAATTTGCAGTGCTTGATTATGGAATCTTGCTAATTTTTAACTGAGATTTGATAGTATTTTTTCTCTATATAATATAATAATCAGGCATAGATGTCTCCTTTGCTTTAAGATAATTTTGTATACATAAGAAACGTAGTACTAAAATGTATCAATCGCACAGTTTTGATTTACCTTCTTTACTGTGAAGTCCAGGTAATTTTTAGACTCCTACAGCTGATTCTCCTTTCAGTCAACAGACAAAAATGAAATTCATTTGAGCAGACAAGTTTTGTAAGTGGTTAGTGATTTTGGAGTGCCAACAACTTTCAATATCATAAAGATATGTGACTGTGAGAGTAAGGTGTGCATACACCATCATTTCTTGCATCAGGTGCCTGTAAGGAAGCACTCAAATTTTTTTAGTCATTTTGGAAGAATTATTACTCTTTCAAAAGAAAAATCCCTATTTTAAGCAAAACTTCATGATTTAATTGCAGGTTAGGGAAAGCAATTTCAGAAGAGTTTGTACACAGCATAGTTTTCATATTGACTGCCAATGGTTTTGGCAGAAAGTAACCCAACTTTAGAGTAGAACAACAATGCAAGTGTTTCCTTCTGTGGATGAAGTACAAGAACATGGTGAATAGGAAAGACTGAACATGTACCTTGCTAAGTATTAGTACTTGAAAAACTGAGAACTGTAGGCTTGCATAGGCTGCACTGTATAAACTTTCCTATGGTATTTTTTGATTGCTGAATCATGTAAACAAACAAAAAACCCAAACAAAGAACAAAAACCCCAAACAACCACCACCTTCAGAGCCTGCACTTGGTAACAGTTGAGGGACTGGACCCAAGAACCTGGGATAGCTTGATTCATTCCCAAATCCTGCCACAAATTTCCTGCCCTGTCTTGTGAATACCTTTCAAGTGGTCGCTTGGCTGCAAAGATAGGATGAAATTTCCTTTCTTCAATTCCATATCTGTAAATTTTCAAACCTCAGCAGACAGAGACTTACTTTCAGTACATTTTCATATTGCGTGTACCAAGCAATTTTAGTTAAAGTTTTGTGGGTATTAATGCAATTCAAAGAATTAAAAGTAGCACCCTTATACCAGAGGCATGAAATAGGATAGTGATTCAACAGTTAAGAGCATAGTCACATAACAACAGAATATCCATTCTGCTTTTTTAAATTATCCCTTTGAGTTTTAAGTTGAAATTGCCAATATAAGGTATTTGCCTTATAGTAATTAATTGTAATTAATTCTAATACATAATAATTAACATCTGATCATGTGCTTGGTTTAACTTCCTATCCAGCAAGTAGGACTTCTGGTAGCTGTAATGTGTTCTTGGTCATTGATTTAGGAGAACTGGGAGCTACATGCTGAATTGCCAGTACTGGTTTTCACTTGGTCCCCATTAAAGTAAGGTCATGATAGAAATCATCAGGTACAGTGAGAGACAACGCAACGAGATGGGAAACGAGATGTGTTGGCTGAAGTTCTCTTCATTACCATAGCTGGTGGAAAGCTATTTTAAGTGTTACATTATTTCACTGCTTCATATAACCATTCCTCTTCCAGTTGCATTAATGCTGAGGTAAATACTTTTTTGTGGTGATTTGGGGGAGTAATTTTTCCTGGAGTGACAGTTACATTTGCGAGTATACTTACCTTTATAAAACTCGCATACTTAATGATGACAATGTTGCTTATATGAATGTCAACACTAATATAAATAGTGAAATACTGTTTGGATTAGGTTCAACCCTAAAATAAAGAGTGATGATTTTGCTTTTAAAAAGGTCAGACTCTATATAAACAGTGGCAACACTGACTTTAAGATAAACATTGGTGAATTTGAGTCAGAAAATGCTTGAATGTGATCCATTTACAACTGCATTTTTGTCTGTTAATTAAGGGCTTTATTCAGACCAAAATTCAATTTCCACATTTTTTTGTCACTGAGACTTTTGGGACTCCTGTGGAGTATAATCCTGGAGCAGAAGCCAGAAGTCTCTTAGCAGTGCTCCCAGGGCACTCGGACTTGAGGCTTTGGCAACCCCCTCCAAGTAGCACTGAACTAAAAGTCACACCCCTCTGACACACCCAAGTGAGGAATGCGACCCACATCACGACAGCTTGCAAGATGCTGGGGAGGAATGTGTGCACAGGGGGCTTAAGGCCCCGCACTGCTTAGAATGGGTTGGTCTGCAAGGTCTGGTTATCTGTGTGCCACCTCCATCCCTCTACTCCTTTCCTGCAAAGGCAAGGGGCCACAAACGTATTAGACCATCCAATGCTTTACCTAGGGGAAGAGGAATTGATAATTTTTATATTACTGAATTTTTGTATTAGCATCTTCACAAGAGAAGTAGAACAGAGATCCTCTCTACTTGCTAAAATGGTCCTTCATGGTCCTGTGGGACTTTGGGTGTTCCCCCATCTGTCGGGGCCAAATTCCTATGTAGGCGTTACATTTAAGTTCCTCCAATCATTTTTAATGACGGTGATATTATTCACTCCTTGCCTTGGCATGTTGGGTGGTGTTGCAGTATTTCATCTCAGAAATTTTTGTGGTTGGTGAAATCATTATTACAGCCATGTGTCTATCTGTAGATCTCTGGAGGAGAGGTTGGATAGAGTCCTGTGATGCCATTATTTCTGGCTGGATTCTCTCTGTCGGGAGAGCAACTGGGTGATTGTAGATGGCAGTGACAGGCAGTTGTCATTGATCACTCTAGAGAATAACCTCCCTTTCTGCTCTGCTTTGCTGATTTTTCTTGTAGGTACCATGGAAAAAAGCGAGCTATTTTTAAGCTCAGCTGGACTCCAGGTTCCTAGAAGATGAGAGCACTGCTAAGTAGATACAGCTGCATTGTTAAGACACTCACTGGAAACCAGGGGGAAAGTAACTACACATCACAGGCAGGCTACTGATGGTAATTAAGGAGCAATTGGGGCTGGCATAGGTTGTTATTCACATGACTGTAGATAGCATAAACTCTGAGCTGTGGAAGAAACACTTCAAGGTTCCTCTGTTCATATATGCAGCTATGATCAGGTATAAGAAGGTATTTGCTAGTTTTTTTCCTGCAGAATTTGAAAATTTTTCTGCATTGAATCGATGATGATGATTTAGTGTATGGATTGAGATTTGGTGGTGAAGAAAATCATGACATGGACTTTTATTATAAAATTGCTGACAAAATCTAAGGGGAATTATGGACGTTGCCTGAGTTCTGCAGTAAATATTTCAGTTACTGTCTAGAAATCTGTTGAAACTTCAGAACATTCACTTGGTGGAAAAAGCCAGGAAAGGTAATTTTTGTTGCCTACGGTCATCCTGCTTTTAGCTATAATCCTGTCAGATTGCTTTAGTTAAATAGTGGCTAGCTGCTCAATGCTTTTTATATGGGGATTTCCAAGAAAAACCCAAGTGCAGTAAGAAGGATGGGCAATTCAGTAGGTGCTACACTTCTCTTTGCGTCAGTATTGAACCATTGCCTCAGTATGGTGCCAGGAGATGCTGCTGGAGATACCATGAGACGTAATGGTTAAGCTCCTGATTGCTTTGTCATTGCAGGTCCCATGACAGTTTTCTTAATTCCAGTATGCAGAATTCAAACTGGAGGGGTTATGGTTTACTTACAGTTAGTGAATGCCCTCTGCAGTTTAAGATTTTCATGCATCATTATTAAGCAGTAAAATAAACTCTCTGGCTTTTTGCAATTGACAGATACAATATTTTCTTAGGTTCTGTTTCACTTGTGTTTATAAGATGCCTAACAAAAGATCCTGATTCAAAACTGCTGATTATGCCCCTAGTACGTAAGTTAGGAGGGGGTCTCAGACCACAGTGAGATTGATCTTAATACCAATAACAAAATACCTATTTTTATGCCAGAACTATTTTAGCTAACCTGCCTCTGCTTCTCTTTTTGTCTTAAAGATATTGATGAATGCAGCACCATTCCTGGAATCTGTGATGGAGGAGAGTGTTCAAACACAGTTAGCAGTTACTTCTGCAAGTGTCCTCCAGGGTTTTATACAGCTCCTGATGGCTTAAAGTGCATAGGTGAGTAGAATCCTGTAAATAATATGACAGTAGGTGTCATGAACATTCATGAATATCTAAAATGGGTAATGATGTACCAAAAATGTTTTTCAACCCATGGTCTTGAAATCTTTCTTTTATATGGAAGTACATTATGTGCCTATATATGTATTCTGAAATGAGTTTTCCATTTCCAGAATATGTTTCCTCTTCCCCTCTTTGTTGTGACCTTCCCCTTTGTTTTTCTTACTACAGTTTTTCTGTTATGCTGCATTTGTTGCCTTAAAATAGGCAGAACTTGTTTCATCCATCTCCTTGATATTCTTGCTGTCATGTTTGTCTTTGATTTAGTCCATGTTATATTCAGCAGTCATTAGAAAAGCAAATATATTTGAGAAAGAAGTTAATCACCCCAAACAGCTTTTTTTCCCCTCATTCCAAGTGTTATGACCTTAATACAGATATTTTTCATTAAAGCAAGTAGTGTGATAAGCTGGGTGTTGGACATTTGTATCTGCTTTCATGTTGTTGATGATTTGGCAGTGCTGTTCTTTCAGGCTTTCACTGTGGCAGAACGGAACCTGTCTTCCAAAGGCCAGAGCAGGAGCAAAAGGACTGTGTGAATTAAATGACTGCCATTGCAGTGTCAAAGCCATGAAAGAGTAGTGTTAGCACTTACTGCTTCTGGGAAGCATACAGCCTGCTCTGAGGCAGGTCAAGTATTCAATTAATTTTTTTTCTCATTTTTATGCAGTAATTTCTTTTTTCACTGCAAGTGATGAATTTTGAGCAATTATTGTCATTTGAGAATCCAGAGAAATGTTTGTTTCCTGAGTTTTGGCTTGTTTAAGGGCTTATACAGTGCCACCCATGGGGTTCAAGAGAGCACCCTGTGTTTAGTACCTTTGGTAGAAAATCATTTGGGAAAAATTTTAAAAAAACCAAACAACTTCACAGACAAAAGTACCAAATGATATTAACTTCCCCAAGAGATCTGGAAGTAGTTTGGGTTATGATTCATTTTGAATGGTGCCATTCAATTTCTGCAGGTTGTGCGAAAGGAACTATATTTCTTCCATTATCAAGAACAGCATTTTGGTAGATTGGATCCATACTGTACACTTAAAATGACAGTGGGAGCTGCTTTTATTTCTTCAGATGAATAGCTCCTAACTGACTGTGGATCACTAAATCATTGATTGCTGCTTGTACTTAATGTTTATGAAGGATGTTCACCTTTCTGTAACAAAAAATTTCTAGAGGAGCACAACTTCCATTTGTTTTTTACCTTTTATAGTCATTGCTCTGTCAGGACTGCCCAACATTCACACCCATGTTATATTCCTGTAGTTTTCCAGCCTTTTTACCCAGTGTATTTGTAGGTGAAATAGTTCAGCTAGAGAATTGGGTATTTAAATGATGACAGGCTGTGTTAAGTAATATGCCAGACTATGAGCCATCATTAAAATTTTGGCTTTGTGTCCAAGGCAAAACGTGCTAGATGGGAAGCACTATTAATTATCTGCAGATATTTTGGATTCATGTCTAATATGCCGACTGCATACTTGCCATATTAACAGGGACAGAGCCCAAATCTGTATTTGAGCTGGGCAAAACATGTAATCTTGATTTAATCACGGCATGCCTGTCTTAAGTGAAAAGTGTTAGCTGAACGTGTCTATTCTGTTAGAGATGAGGAAGTGCTTCTAAGAAATGTATCCCTTACGGGACTCAAACTGAGCAGTGCTAGAGCCAAACATCCAAAGCAAGAACCAGGAGTTCCATTATTACAAACCTTAAAAATTAGAGTAGACAAAGCAAAGATAATATCTCCTAGAGCTGGAGAGCAGAAACAAGAGCAGGACATCTCAACCCAAGTACATGAAGAGTGCTATGAAGAAAGCTGCTAGCCCATAGTTCCAGCTGGCATAAATTTGTTTGGTCAGTGTTACTTCTCAATGGCTTTTTCTTTTTTTTCTTTTCCCTTTTTTTTTTTTTTTTGGCACATTTTTCTTGAAAGTTATTTTCATGGTGATTTTTTGCCTTTTCAAAATACTGTATTTTTTAACTGAAAAATATTAATATATTAAAAGCTGAAACAGTAAAAAAAGTTGTTTCCTGCTGTTCTTGGCCTTATTTGTGTGTTTTACCATTTGGAACAGAAAATGAAAGAGGAAAAAAAAAATCCCTCCTGTTTAGGAATATGGGAAGATTTGGCATTTTTCTCATGAGCTTACTGTCTTTGTCTGAAAATTATGTGGCTTTTGGATAAGCTCTTATACCTGTAGGTAGACAAAGAAGTTTGCTGTGTGTTTACCGTTTTATGGTGCATTGTGTGCTTGCACAGATCCCGTGTAGATCCCTTTTTCCACTTCTGCCCGTTACCGCTTTTAAGCGTTTCAAAACTTGGTACTGACCAAAATTGAGAAGGATGATGATAGGGTCTGTTAGAGGACTTCCTTCCTTATCATCCACCCCACCATCACACGAATATCTCTCCACTCCATATCAAGACCAAAATTATAACAGATGCAGCGGGGAACAGTTTGCATCAGAGTTTTATTTGAGTTTTAAAATGGTAGATTAAGGAGTGTATGTGTTTGGCAGTTTAGTTGGGTACCAGGAGAAAATGGAGTACCAGTAACAGAACCAGGTAGATAATTTTTTTTCCTCCATTTCAGATTTCCATTACATGATAATATGAGTGAACTAACTAAAGTTTGGAAGCAAAGGCCAACTGACTCTTAGCTCTACTGCCAGTAATATCCGTGTTCAGGGTTCCAGCTAATAAAAGGCAGAACCATCACAGACTCTCCCAACATATCACTATATATCAATTTCCTCAAAATAATAAGAAACTTCCCTGCTTTTTTTTATATCCACTAGAATAGCTAGTAAACTCTGGAAAGTACTGTTACTAGACAGATGAATCCACCATGCCCTGGATAACTGAGATACTGTTTTCCCTACTGTTTTAGGGAATGGTGTCTGCTGTTGTAAGGTTATATCTGCAACTTTTTCCTCTACATTTTGACAGCAAATGTTCATATATTTTAGAGACAAATGTGGTCTGGTTTATCGTGCAGCATCAAATCACACCACAGCTTATACTGAGTTTGCCATGATGTGACATATTGTGAAACAATTGCTCAGAGCTTCAGATTGTATCACAAGATTTTTATTTTATTTTTAAAATTTTGTTCCCATCCACATTTTCTCTCCCTTCTCTAAGCTGAGGGATCTCTGTGCAATGTTGTTAGAGCTGAACGTATAAAATCTGGGTACAGGACGTTCTTTGTACAGCACGTGCTTACCCTTTTCATACAGGAAGCCAGAACATCTCCATAAACAATGTGATGGCACCAGTTAAAGCTGTGTTGCTCTTTCTTGCCTGCAAGCCTATATCTTGTCAAATCACTACATACTTCAGCTGGGGAGGCCATGACTAATGAAAAATGAATTAATGCTTTCAGAGCTGCAATGCTGTGAGTTAATTGCTGTACATCAGTGGCTTTCAAATCAAAGTTTAAACAGAATTGATCTGGTACTATCTTTAATAGAGATGACACTGCAATTTTTCTTTGGGGGCACAGAAGTATATTTTATTATATACTGAATACACATTTCTAGTCTATTTTTGCCTCCATTAATTCATTGCTGTTCCATATTTCGCTTCAGCATTCTCACAGGAGGTGTTACACCTGAATCCAGAGCAGCCTAAATACTATCTAGATTTTCCTGGGTTTCTGCCTTTTGTTTTCTGATTGTTGTAATGTTGCATGTGCTATGTCATCGATAATGTAATCAACCAAGAAAAACAGGACCTTTCCCTTTTGTGAAAGTCACATTCCTCATTGGACTGATGGTTACCTATCCATTTCTTTCTCTTGGTAGATGTGCGTCCTGGATACTGCTTCTCTTCTCTGACCAATGGGCGCTGTGGCAATCAGCTCCCCCAGCCTTTGTCCAAAATGCAGTGCTGCTGTGACAGCGGCCGATGCTGGTCTTCTGGTGCAGCCACCGCTCCTGAAATGTGCCCGATCAGATCCACTGGTATGAATCCACCTGTATTCTTATAAGCAAGATTGAACACTGAATTAGGGAGTGATTTTCTTTTATCAGTAATATTTTCTTTAAAGAACTACACAGAATGGTTGAGGCTGGAGGGCACCTTGGGAGATCGTTTAGTCCAACCCCCCTGCTCAAAGCAGAGCCTCCTATGGCAGGGTGCTCAGGACCCCCAGGAAGCTAGGCTAAGCAGACATAAACAAAGGATTTTATCTGTTTCTAAGTAATGTTTTGTAGCCTGGTTATTCCAACCCTATCTGATTCAGATTTTGTTTTCAACATCCTCTTCAGGCTCAAGTTACTTCCCCCAGAGCCTTCTAATAGATCCCAATTCCCTCTGCCATTTCATTCTCATTGGAAAACTGGGGTTTCTTGCCTCTTATGTCTAGCTTCTGAGGTGCCATTTATTTCCTGAAGTTTGATACAGAATGTGATTTGTGTCTGCTACCAAAATGTGCTGTACTTTATCGCCTCCCTGTGTATTGAGATCCCCAGATGATGTGAGCTTTGAGTTTTGAGAAGATGGTGAGCAGATTGTGAAACTAAGTGTGAGGGAGAGGAGGAAAGATGTTTTTGAGACTGTTTAGGACTGGAGACCTAATGAAATGCTTTAGAAAAGAATACTAGAAGTTTAAGGGAGGAGCTCAAGGGAGGTGCAGAGTTTAGGGAGGAATGGGGGTCATAACACTATAGCAGTGTAACTCTGAAGAAATTGTCAGAGGTCAGGTATGGGAGTGTTTATTTTTCTTGGTTTTAATCCTTTGAGTGAAACTGCATAATACTGGAGCAGAGATCTATGATCAGAACTCTTGGGAGACTCTTGCTGGTTCTGTCACTATCTCAATAATATTTAAACATGCTAAATATCCAAGACTGACTAGAATAATGCTAACAAAATAGTGTCATCTATTGATGCTCATCTGAAATAGGAAGACAAGGAGAAAACTTTCAATCTTAACACAGTCCCTCTTTTCTTTACATACTTTATAATTATTCATATCTAACTAGTGAATAAACTGGGTGGAAAAGTGAAGTAATTTGGCCAAGGCCGCAGACTGAGATGTGGTAGAGAAGGAGCTAGAACCCAGGACTTCCTGACTCATAACTCCATGCAAGGTCTTCCAGATCATGCTTACGTGCCACTTTTTTTTAATCTTACTTTTTCTTTTTTTTTTTCCCAACTTGGGATATAAATTACTCTTTTGAAAAGTGCTTTGAAATTCTTCGAAAGGCCTTACATGTTTGTAAGGTATTGCTATCATTATTTAATCAAGTTCAGTTATTCCTTAATGTGTCCTGAGAAAGCAAGATGAGTAATTTAGAGCTGTCAATGGCCCAAAGTCTCTCTAACTCTGAAATGGAAATTTACTTCAATATAAAGCGGAACGCTAGCTCCATAATGTAACCAAGCGGTTGCATTTTCAATGTGGGCAGCAGACCCAGATGTTACTATAAAATAGGCTGTTTATTGCTAGTAATTATACATGGAGATTAAAGTTGCAATAAAAAAGGCTTGCACTGTATTTCTTTGCATAATGTGGCAATAATTGTTTATGTGGAATGACAGGGTTCACCATTGACACTATAAATACTTTAAAAGTGGTATCTTAGAGCATCCAGCTGTGTGCATGTTCAATTCTCACCTCAGCAATCCCTTCATGTGTGCTAATTCCATTCAAGCAATGGGCAGCCTCAAGGCCATGACTTCTTGTTGCACGGAAGGCCTTGGCTCCTGGTGGATTAGCTTTGGATAATTGGGTGTTACCACTCTAGAGTGAAAAAGAAATAGAGTATTGTTTCTTTCACAAAGACTGATCAGTGGGTTATAGAGAATGTGTGATTAGAGAATTAACTATTAAACCCACCATCATTAGCAAACATTTGCATATTGGAATTTGTGCATGTATATACATAGACGCTGTTTCTTCTGAATGTCTCTATCACAGTTTGAGAGCAGATCAGCTTACATATGAATAGGCAAAATAGAAAGCTAGAAAAAACCCAAATAAACAAAATACAATACATAATACAATAAATCTTTCTTGGAAATAATTTAATGATTAAAATCACTCTAAGAAGAGAAATGCAGTGACACATGAAACAAACTCATCGCCTAAAAACATTAAAATAAATCCAAAGATCATAATCAGGAAAAGCAAAACTTCAGGTTACCATGTTTATTTAACAAATCCTCTGTGATTCGGAAAGAGCTTCTAATGTATTTTACAGGTGGAAATAGAAGTGAGGTGAAAGTGTTGAAGGCTGAAATACCCAGCTTCATTCACCCAACACATTTTTTATATTGTTTCAGGAATTCATGCATCTCTGTAGCATTTTGGTTTCATTATATAATTCCTCTCCCCTGTCGTGCCATAAACTTTAAAATTTTGAAGTTCAAAGATATTGGCTGCACTAACAGTTATTTGTGTACACATGAATTGCAGACATGAATTAGGTCAGCTGGAAATGTGGTCTTTAATTGTGATACTCTGCGTGCATTCCTTGGATCGCACGTTCCGAACCCACACTTCCCGAAGACAAAAGAGTCGGGAGCAGGAGGAAAAGTGGGGCAGTAGGGCAGATGCCACTAATAGAGATAAACAATAGGAGAATGCATAACACTCAGCATAGGCCATGCTTACCACAAAAATAGATCATTTTCCCATTGTCTGGGGAAGGATGAACTCGGTGTTGATCTTAGTTTCTGTTTGTCTATGCTCCTTAGACTGCACCTCATTTGGTTTCTGCTTTTATTGGCAAACTTCATTTTCACAGGGAAATAGTGTTAGTGTATTCATTCTCTAATTGGTTTTGCCTCATTGCTTATATTTCTATTTCTTTGTTTTAGGAGGCTTACTTTTAAGAAATCCAGTTGAAACTGCGCTTTTTTCCCTGTTCGGTATTTTTCTAACTGTGGCAAGCTTTGTATTAAATTAACTTGGGATCAAGTCCAAAAGTCCTTCTTTAGGTAAACTTCCCACTGAGTTCATCAAAGATTTTTCCTGAAAGAAGACCAAGTAGATTAAGATCAGGTCCCTGTCTCACTGTTCAATTTCATTTCTAGAATGTCAGTTATGTTGTCTTTTTACTAGTAATCTTCTGGCAAGTAGTATTAAAATCCTATGGATTAATGATCTGATTCACAGAGCAAAGCTTGTTACTATGAAGAAAACATACAGGCTCAGATTTTCCAGATTATTTAAGGTTTGTTATTGCTAAACTGAAACACTGTGAAAAGGGGGAGGGTTGGATTAAATGTAAAGGCTACAAGAGTCTAAAACAGCATTCATATTTTCATGTTTTAGATGAGTATCGCAAATTGTGCACAGTAGCTGCTCTGCTGCCAGCAAGACCTGACCTTCCTCCGGGCCGTCCTGATGTCATCCCTCCACCACTCCTGCCTGGTGTTTTCCCTCCCCAACAGCCAGAAATTGTCTATCCGTCTCGGGCTCCACCACCTCATGGTAAGAAAGAAAGAATAAACTTTCCCTACACCGTTGCATTTAGCTTCTTTAAAAACATGCGTTTCTCAGGAGCAGTGTGCTCCCTTCAGCTGTTGGTTTCTTTTACTTACTTAATGTGGTCATATAGTCTCTGGATATCCTTCTTATTATAGCCTAGTTACCATCTATCTTACAGCAAGTGTACCTCATTAGTAGTGTTTTCCCTGTTAAGACAGATTCAAAACTTACATCGTCACTGTTGGTACTGAGGCCCATGTATTGTAGTAGTTATGTTATTTTAAGGCTATTGTGAGCTTTGCTGCGTGTCAACATTGAGGAACGTGACTAGCTCTTTGACCAGGTTATGATAAAGAGCTTGGCTGGGAGAAAGCAGCTTCTTTCAGGTTGTTTTCCTCACTCCCACTTGGTGAGGTAGGAAACGTACTGATAAAAATCCTAGTCTGCTGGACACTGGGGCTGACCCGAGGTGAAGAAAGAACTTTTTCACTGATACGCGTGCATAGGTTAGGTTTCTCTTGAGCAAAGAGGAAGCCAGAGCAGAATTTACTACATGTCCATATAGTCTGTAGTAGGCATGTACCTCCTGAAATCGTTAGGCATAGCCACATACTCTTTTGCAAGTAAACACAAGCTCGTTTTGCCCATGCTTTGTGCAGATGCAAGCAGGCTCTGCTTGCACTGGCACCAGCTGCAACTATTTAGTCTTGGTTCAGCACCAAGCTGAGCTAATAAGCCTAAGAGGCAAAGTATGTTAACTAAGGCCTGACACTGCACTGACGTAGCTGCAGAGCTTCTGGTCAGCTGGGAGCACGGACAGAGCCAGCTCACGTCTGCCTGCCAAAGACCGTACAGGCATACCTTCCAGGGTTATCCCTGCCCTCCTCTCACTCCGTGATCTGTGAGAATGGAGATAAATGAATCAGTCTGCCTGCTCTCTGCTACTGTAGGCTTCTAGTAGAGTCCCTGCAGTGCCACGTACCCACTTCACCCCTAGATATGAGCAGACTGTCCTCTTTTGTCCTGCGAAAGAGGAAAATAGGATCAGACTTGCCACAATTTAAAAATAAGTGGTTGCTAGCTGTTTTCAGAGAAATCTCAAAGAGTCAAAGTGCCATTTTCTGTCTCCCAATGCTGATTTTACTATGTAATTCACATTATGATGGAAGGTAAATGTTGACTTTTAGTAGGAAATGCTGCACAAGTTGCAGATTGTCAAAAATTATTATGATGAACTATTAAAATATTTTTCCAACTCTCATTTCAGTGATCTTGCCGGTGAACTTCACTGACTATTGCCAACTGTTCCGACATCTCTGCCTTAATGGGCGCTGTATTCCTACTCCTGGGAGCTACCGCTGCGAGTGCAACAAAGGATTCCAACTGGATGTTAGAGGGGAATGCATTGGTATGTGGTTTTCTGCTGTAAATCACAGAGGGCAATTTTGTTTTAAAGAAAAAGAAAATTATTTTCCACACAACTTAATAACTCTTGAGTTCTTAAATAAAACAACCCCTCCTCCAGAAAAAAAACCCCACCCATAAATAGGCTTCCAAGAACTAATTGCTTTCAACTGCAAACTTATTTTTACAGCAGCTTTGCCTTTAAGACAGTATTTAACAAATCTTGTAATTTGCCACAAAATTATATAGAAGTAAGGATTTCTTATTTTACTAACCTGTGACTATAACGTGTTTATTAGTGACTGAAAATGACCTTTTTAAAATGCTACCAGCTCTTTGAGTATGCAAATGACCTATTGTTTAAAAAAAAAAAAAAAAGGCAGTCATGATCTTGGGTTTAGTAAGATTTACAAGTCTTCTTTCAGCTCATCAGGAGTATATTGTTGGGCTCTTGAGCCCTTAAATTTTGGAACTCAGCCAGAGCTTGGTGATAGGAGCAAGGATTAGCTGTCTCTTACATGCAAGATTTTGCTTCTGTCAAAATCTCTCTCTATTGGGTCTGGGAATGTGGCAGTGTGGGATGAAGGCCTCTACCTCTCACACATGCAATATCTTGTCTTGCTGAGTACTCCTTTTTCCCCGTTCCTGCTTAGCTTAGAACACGGGATCCTTTTACTGGGAATTCAGTGGTGTCCCCTTTCCTTTCAGATTGAAGCACACTATTTCTCCACCTACAAAACAATAAAATACCCCACAGACCCGAATACCTTTCAACCACTGTCTTAATAAAAATATATTGTCTACGTTTCACAGATGTCGATGAATGTGAGAAGAATCCGTGCATCAGTGGAGACTGTGTGAACACCCAAGGATCCTACATATGCCAGTGTCGTATAGGATATCAGAGCACACCAACTAGAACAGAGTGCCGAGGTAAATTATGGTTTTGCAGCCATATCTGTACTATTGTATACATACCAGGAGGGAAAATAGTTTAAAAGCAAAATTTAACAGATGTGTTAAATATAAGAGTTTTTTAAAAAAAATAAATCAGATATGGCAGTAAAAATGATTAACCAGCCTGAGATGGCTGTTCACAGACTTGAGTTACGAAGAACGATGTTTTGTCTTGTGCTGACAGTGTCTTGGGACCATTTGTGGCTTTGAAGAGACATAATTTTTTTTTTTTTTTTTTTAAACTAGAGACATTTTTTCTTTTGCATCTTGAGGACAGTTAAACATCCCTTCTTTGGAGCAATCCTTTACCTATAAAAGACTAAGAGAGGTGGGGAGAAAGATAAGTCTTCCAGTAGGTAAATATAAATGTACAGTGCCCATGTGTTGTCTGGGCCCACTGTCAGAGAAAGGAATAAACATAAATTACAGCAATGAAAACTTAAATAAGGTATGGAAAAGTAGTGAAGCACTTGGAAGGTCTAGGTGGGAAAGCTGTAGAATCCCCATTAGTGGTGTTTTCAAGACCAGGCTCAACAACAGTCCTGATGGTCTTCACCCTGTCTTCCTATGGGAGTGGGGAACGTGTAGCTCCTCCGTGGTCAGCCCTCTGTTAGGTTTCTGTGGTGCCCAGACTGTCCCGGGGTGGGAATTCAACTGTAAAGGTGGATGCAATCCTTTATAGTTAAGTCATAATGAGAGACTTCTGGCAAGAGAATGACTGACTACTTTGATACTCCATAAGAAATGAAGCATCTAAATGAAACAGGATGTTTGCTCAGAGTCCCAGCTTGTCTTCATATTTTGCTTTCTGCACTAAAGGGTTCTCATTCTGAAGCAGAGACTTTCTAAAAAGCCAGAAGAAAGCTATCTGTATTAGCGTGTGATCCCCCCCCGCCTTCCTTTTGTGAATCACAAAGGCGTTTGTGGTACAGGAGCTTACTCCAATCCAGGAGGACATGCAGAGCCAGCACCACCACTGCATGTTGCTGGGAATATTTGACCTAGTTGCTGCCAAACAGCCATGTTGCGGAAGCATCTTCATAGTTCAGCTGACTAGTGGTGAAGGAGTGCTGAAGTGGAGTCTCAGCGGTGATGAATTTACTCATGAGTCATTTTTGTCACACGCTTTTAATTTGACTGATTCATTACACAAACACATGGTTGTCAGAAGCCCAGTAGCTTAATGGCATTAAAGTGTGGTCACTTAGCAGTTCCTTTGCAGTCTATGGGAACTGTGCTTGCTTGACAGGCAGTTCAGAAAATGCTACGATGTGCAGAATCTTCATTTTGTGAAAGAATTTTTAGGACCACTTTAGGGAAAAGAAAAAGGCTAGTGGGGTGCATTTGGCAAATTATGCATGTAGCACTGGTGCCTGCCAAAATCAGCATTTGCTGTAAAATTGCTTCGCATGACTACTTTGTATGTTGAGGTTTTATTTTTTTGCATACACAAATGTGTCTGTGCCGATACGCTTTTGCAAATGTATTCCTTACGTCCATTCTTGAAAAATGAAGTCTTCATAATGACCAGATGTTTATCTGTTCCTTGCTCCGAGGTTCCAGGGGAAGGGTTTTTTTTCTGCATGGTGAGCCTGATAGGTGACTGATTGAACATTGCAGTCTGTATCTCAAGCTACTGATTCAACTGTTATTAGGATCCTCTATAATTCTAGTAGGAGTTTGGCTGAATGAATATGTTAATTGGAGACATAGATGAATAAGGTTGTCACATTATGATTAGTGATCAAAAAAAATGCTTTTTAATTGCAGAACAAGGGATGTAAAATGAACCTCAAAAAAGAAGTGAAATTGTATGATGGTTAGCTATGAATGTATGAGAATCAAAGCTTGAATAGCTGAGTGCTTACTACAATCTACCTGACATTCCTGAGAAGAGGAGGTCAGAGCTTACATGGAGGTGGCAGCAATTATGGACATTTCAGTGAGATAGGAGCTTTGATTTTTGCAAGTTTCTCTGAGGGGGGGAAAAATAATCCACAATGATATTTCATAATTTGAAAATTAGAAATGTAACATAAACTAGTGGTGGATTTCTGGTCAGCTGTGTGTACATAAAGAACAACGAGATTCTGTGTTAATTTTCTACACCATGATTTAGATGGCCTCAGATGCGTAAAAGTACAAATCCTAATGAACTCTAAAAATGAAAAGGCCAGAAAAATCTTGAGATGCTGTAGCATTTCTGCCTGTCCTAAGGAAGAAAGCTGGTGGAGTGGCTGAAGCCAGGCTCAGATACAACCGAGTGCCACAAAAGTGAGGGGAAAGGGACTGAGGAGAGAGAAAACTCATTTTTATGCATTGATGATATTTGTTTATCAATGAGGGGAGGTTTATCAAGCCTGTACGCTTTTGCTGGAAGTCAAGAGGGCTGCATACTGCCACTGCAGTGAGCTGTCACTTGAGCAGCTCTTGCCTCTGCTGGCCTGGTTGCTTGCTTGCGAAACAGTTATTTTCAGGGATTTCTTAGCAGCTTCCTAGCACTACTGTGCTGCTAAGTAGGCAAATATAGGCTCACAATTTCGAGAGGCATCAGTTCCTCCTCAGATAGGTGTCTAGAGAGCAGGGGCATTTGGGAGGACACCCTGTGCTCTGCTTCTTCCTGAAGCACAGCAATGCACTTCTGCAGAGAGAGCTTGGGGAAGGGCACCCCCAGAATATTTGGGAAGATGGCGTGGTTGCACAATAGATGGGTCTGCATGGGCTGGTTGAGATCTCTGTGAGCTGAGTCCCCTGTGTGTAGGAATCTCTGGGAGATGGTCCAGGCCTTGATGGAGAACACTGAGCAATCTGAAAAATGTCTAGACAGTCTGTCTCAGCATCTCCTCTCCCCTCGTTTGGAGGAGAGGGAGAGCTGCCAGCCTCGTGTGATATCACTATTCAGGTCCTCCAAAGCACTTGCCAAGCACCTCCTGCAGAGAGAGGGAAATGAGAAGCTGATGTTTCAAATATAAAATAAGCAGGAGAAATATCTTCTGAGGTGGGAAAGTCTCAAACTTTCCTGTTATCTTACAAAGCAGCAGTAAAAGACAAGCTTCCCTCATCCCTCCTTCAGTAGTTAGCTATTGTTAAGTTAAACTTCAGTAAAAATATTTTCATGATGAACAACAATGCGAAAAACCCCAATTTAAAGAGTCTGATTCTTGTTTGAGCAAGCTGCAGGGTAATGTTCACTGAAATTCTTTCATAGCAACTTGAAATTTCAAGCTGATGAACATTTTCCACCCCCATAATGTTCAGCTATGGAAATCAAAATAAATGATTTTTCAGGTGAATGTAGTTTCCATGTAGGGTTAAAAACCTAGGGGAAGGAGAAATGGGAAAAATTCCTCTTGAGTATAAAAAAGAAAAACCCTAAAATGCTATTTTTCTTTTTGGTTGGCTTTCAGACATTGACGAATGTTTGCAGAATGGTCGTATCTGTAATAATGGGCGATGCATAAATACGGATGGCAGTTTTCACTGTGTGTGTAACGCTGGCTTTCAAGTGGCAGCTGATGGGAAAAACTGTGAAGGTAAGACTTTTCTGAAGTTACTCTGTACCAGTAATTACAGTTGCAAGAGGTTATTCACGTCAATGAAAAAGAAAAGGACCTCTGGTGGGGGGGAAGGGAAGGAGCAAGGAATCAAATTTCTAAATACCTTTTGCTGTATCTGGGAGGGCAAGTAAACTGTCTTTTGCAGCCAGTTCTGGAGCCTTGGCTTGGCAATCCTCAACGGGATGTCTGTCCAGCAGGAGAAATAGCACATACCACTATCGCAAAATGCAGTTTCTTTGATGGGAGTGGTACATTTTTAAAACAGAGCACGAGTCACATGCTGCCTGATTTTACTGTGTGTTTAACAGCATGCTTTATGGGATCTTACTGGGTGACTAGCAATGTGTTTTATGTAGATGCAGTCTGGACTGACCCATAAAAACTGTTTTAAGAAAAATTTGTAAACATAATTGATGTGTTCCTACCTCCCAGACCTTTAGCAAAGAGGGGGGAAAAAGAAGAATGTTCTTTATCATGCTTCCCAAGGTCCTTGGGAGAGTTCCCAATGATCTATTCATACGTTAAAGGAATTTCAAGCACTGTTCTTAGAAACATTTTTGGCAGAATATTATCTCAGTGATTCAGCTCAAAGACTTAATGCCAAAATTCCTGGTTGGGATAGATACACAATTTTTTTTTTTAAATCATAAATTATTTTTGTCTGACTTAGCCTGTAAGTAAAAAGAAAACACACCATGTCTAGAAGTGTAATTTCTGTCCAAGACAGCTGCAATATTAAGGAAAATAGCACGATTCCGAATATATTGTAATGTCATTATGATCCAGTGATTTTATGTGCTAGTAGTGATTCTGTTAATCCTTGGTAGAGACAGACATTTTAAGACTCTGTTTTTCCTGACTCTTTTTTAGATACAGTTTAGCACTGTAAGCTGCTTTTTAAATATCTTATTATGGAACTATATTGACTAAATATATTTGGAAATTAACATATTTTGGAAAAAAACTCGATTCTGATTTCTTCCTTTCCCACCAAATACCATGTGCTAATAGTAATAAGAACCAGGACATCGGCAGTCTGGTAAAACATTTTTAATTCCATTGCATGTGTTGCCAGAATGTCTGTTGCATCCACTTATGAAACAGTTTCATCTCTGGCATTGTAATGCATTGAGTTTTGTTCTTAGGAATACATGTGCACACAGACTAATCAGTGAAGACCAATGGCGTTGTGCCATTCCTTAATGTAACTGTGTATAGTCCTTTAGATGAAACTGGTAAATAGCGCTGATTTTTTTTGGATGTCGTGTCCAAAGCTGATTTCATTTGCGCCAGGACGAAATAAAGACTAAGGGGATATAAAAGCTTACTCAAATCAAGCACAGAATTCCCTGTTCTTGCCTTTTTTGTGTGTGTGTGTGTGTGTGAATAACTGTGCAGGGTTCAGAATAGCAGTGTCTGGGACCTCCAACTTTTCCTATTTGAATCCTTCATGCTATGTCATTAGGTCAGAGGGTGAACAATGCTAATATGAAGCTATGATTAGTAAGTACCCTCCTATGTGACCTGTCATGCTGAATCGGAGGAGGGGATGCATTTTATTTTAAATGGGAGTTGGTGGTGGAAGTGCCCATAGAATGCATGCTTGAGCACAGTGCTGGGAAGTCTCCCACATCATAGATCTTAGACTCATGCAATGGACTTTATAAAAGTTTTCACTCTGAACACAAATGCCCTTTCAGATGTTCTTAGTAACATAAAATTGTGTTTACCATTCCAAATGGGAGGCTGCTTCTAACCTAGCTTCTGTTTGCATCAAGATTGCAAACCCTCTCAATTACATACCTTTCTCACTTTTTTAGGGTTTTTACCAACTGGCAGTTCTTAAGCTGTCCAGTTTCGCATCCGTTTTTCATTCTCTTTGCTCTTTTTGGGTGCATATCTTTATATGTTAATGTTTCATTATGAAAAAACAGAGTCATTGCTTTGACACATTCTCTAGGACAGTGCAGTATGTCCTGTCGTATGTTTCTGATTATCATATACGTCTGACAATTAATAAATTAAGGTTTATCTTTTGGATATAACTAGTAAGAGTTATTTTACTTAAATGTTATGAAAATTATGTGTATTATGTACATTTTCAGATATGGATGAATGCAGCATAAGGAACATGTGCCTCAACGGGATGTGCATCAATGAAGATGGCAGTTTTAAATGCATTTGTAAACCAGGGTTCCAGTTAGCATCTGATGGACGGTATTGCAGAGGTGAGCATGGGTTCCCAAAGCTTATGAGTCATGTTCCCTTGGTAGCTTCAAGAATGGCCTTATTTTCTTACAGTGATCCTTGAGGACAAGAAATACTGCTCAGAGTATTGTCAAATATGCTTCTTTAATCAGCTAGAATGATTTGTCATTGTGCAAGACAGTACTCAGTCTTCTCCACAGTGTTGAGCAACCACCCTAACCAGCCAGTGGGAAATACTCTTTGATCAAGGACTGTGTGATCTGACCTAGTTAAATTCCAGGTCGTTTTGCCTATGAGGTCTTCTGCAGTTTGGCTCCAGTATATCTCACTTTTTGTGTTTGGCCTTTTAAAGTTTGCTGCCTTTGGCCACCCAAACATCTAGGTTCATTGCCTTCTTTGGGTTTTTGTCCCATTCCTGTCTGGGTGTTCCTAGTCAATACAGCATCTCCGAGGAGTGCCCAGCACCCCGTGTGAGTGAGATGCAGACATAAGCACTACAGCAAAATTGTCTTTTCCATTTGCTGCGCTAGCTCAGCAATACCCCCTGTGGGAGACACTGCAGCATTCTGTTTGCTAGTTATGTCATCAGAGTTTCTGTTCAGTCCCATCAGGAACTGGAAGTTCTGTGTGTATAAATCTTCATGTTTCAACAAGTTTTATAGGCACAAGGCAGAAGTTGAAATGAGGAATAAACAAGTGCTAGGCCAAGTTACTTATGGTTTTTCTTTTGAAAATTTTAAAATCTTAACTCTTGGAATCAAGGCACAAAATGTGCTCGCTTACACTTTGGCAAATTTAAAAAAATGTCACACTGGATTACACAGCAGCATCTTCTTGTGGACCAAAACCAAAAGTAAATGTTTGAATAAGTAATTTGATTTTGAGAGTTACTGACATGAAAGATGAATTAATTTGGATCCTGTTGCTTCTTGAACACTGTACCAGTCTTAGATCTGAACTATATGCTGTCTAGACTTAAACTTTAGATCCAAAGCAGCCAATAAATCCAGTAAAACATTGGAACTTCTCTTGCATTTGATAACTTTTGCACTAGGTATGCAGGACAGTGCTACCCAGCCTTCAGATGGAGAAATCATGTATTTCTAATGTGAGATGACCTCTTTTTTTTGATTGAGAGAATGAATTGTTCTTTAGTTTATCAAATGAACAAATATGCAGATCCATGTAAGTGTCTCCTTAGCTTAACGGTTACTGTCTGTGTTGGCTGCAACCTTCACACACTTAGAACAATCCACTTTATTTCCGTTCTTACCTGTTTTCCAAGTGGTAGGTGCATGTTTGTGCTTTGCGAAAGCTTATTTTCCACCTGGTCTGTGTGTGGGATGGCAACGAGACTTTGTCTCAGACTTGGCAGGGAAGAACTCAACGCCCATCAGGCCTTGGTACATGAGCCAGTCATGTTCCGAAAGACCACTGGCTGCTCTGTGTCATTAACAGGGACGTGACTCACTGATGCACGCTCAGCCCAAATGCTTGTCTTTATTTTTGCCTTGAGCAGCTTTTGGTATTTTTTTTTCTTTTTTTTAAATTTTTTTTTTACATTGGTCTGTGCACTGAAATGCCATCGAAGCAGATGGTATGTAAATTGCTTCAGACTACTTAAAAACCGATGATACTCAACTTCACAGCCTCAGTTACATGCCTTCTGGCTAAACAGGAGTATCGATACAGCCAAAAAGGGGTTTCTGGCCCTAGAGAAATGTTACTTCTGTGCATCAAAGGGAGAATATTTGAAAATTATCCAAAATTGCAGGCAACTCAACTGATTCCTACTGAAAGTTGGAACAGATCTTACAGTAAAATGAAGGATTTCTCCCACTGCTTTTCAACACTTACAGTAAGCCTTGTTCTCTATGAATGAGCATGCAAACATTCATTACGTGTTAAAATTGCTATTGGGTTGAAATCAAACCAGATTTAGAGACCTTGACACCCAAATTACATTTTTTCCCAACTTCATATTTGTCTCCTTTCTTCCACTTGCCCAAAGTATCATGAAATAATTCCCAGGAATGTAGTGGCTAGAGAGAGCACAACTCTGGTAAATGTCTCTAGTCATGTTAATAAAAGTTTAAAAGCTTGGTCTTTAATAATGTCTTTTCCTGTACATTTTAATATTTATTCTTATTGAGCCCTTTCTGTACACACCACATGTACAGAGTAAATAACTTCTGTCCTACAGAACTATTAGCCTTTGAAATGCTCATTGTTCACACTGCATATCTTGAAATTGTTTGTGAAGTGAATGCATTAAGAACTTACACAAGCTTAAACTCTAAGCTCATGCTTGCACATGCAGTTAGTGCTCGTGCATATTGGGAACGTGTGTATGCACAAACTGACATTTCTGCAGCAAACTGGCTACCTGCCTGAGCAATTTTGATATGGAATTGAACATGTGTTTTTGCCAAACTCTTTAGGGGATCAACAAAGGAATATAAGAATTGCAGCGTGCAACATACTGCTCCTATAAGCATTTCACTTGATGCACTCTAAGCTGAATTTTGAACTATTAAGAAGAATTTCTAACCCAAAGTTGGGGATACAGTAGTTGATAGTTACATAAAATTGGAATTTAAGTATAAGTACAGGGCATATGCTTGGCTGTCTGGTAAAAAATTCTACTTGGGCTTTATGAAGTAGCATGCCAAAAAAAGAATGTTACGCCATAGTCTTGTGTATTCCCTTTAATACAAAACATACTAAACTTATTCACCATTAGCTGCTGTCGCTGATGATTGGCTGATAAGTTTTCACAAATACTTACATCAGGCAGGCTGAGGTTTAAAGCATTATTTCTGTTCCATACATTGTTTCATCTTTAGACCAAACAGGAATTTCTCAAATTCAAAGCTATTGCAAGGCAACTGAAAGTGGCTTTTTAGTAGTCTGAGTAATTTTTTCCTGGTTAAAATTAGAGGACTTAGTGTACCCAGCTGGCACTACTGAGCAAGCTAAGCAGAAAAGGCAAAAACTCATTGGACGTGGAGAATGAAGCCATTAGTTGGTTTTCCAGAACCAGGTTGAGGTATTCTGGCAAAAGTCAGAAAAATTAGTATTTTTGAAGTTGTCCAAATGGTGACTTTTACCACAGAAGAGAGCAGAGCCCTGTCAAAGTTAGAAATTTGGACTTTATGCCTGTGTGTGCAGTTGATTAACTGGGTGGAATCTCAGCCCTGGTAAAAGCAGAGGTTTCTTACCCCATTTTTACTGGAGCTAGATTTTCAGCTGATCTGTGCAATTCTAAGTGACCCACTTTACCTTTCTATAAAATATCTATAACAGTATTTTCAACACACTTGTAAATCAGTGCAAAAGAAAATGGATTGCACATTTCACCCGTTATTAGCTTACAAAATCTTTTTTAAAAAAATGAACTACAGGAAAAGGAAAAAAAGTAACTTTGCCTTTCTGTTTCTATAAGTAACCTTAAAAAAGAAAAGTCAATTTTATTTATTTTTTTTTCTTTAAGAGAACTTGTATCTGTCAAAGGAGTTAAGTGTTGTCTAACAAAATAACTATCTACACTGTTAAATAGTATAGGCACATTTTGAAGTCCCAACTCTGTTTTTACTTATACTGAGTAAGGACTAAATTTAAAGTGGGAAAAATATTTAAGATTTGTCTGAAACAGAACAAAAGATTGCAGGATGAAGTAGAAATGAATTGAGCCCATGTACTTAAATATAACTTCTATTTTAAAATGCAGTTTGAAAAAGGAATCTTGGATCGTACAAGCCATGTTTTATGCCAAACAACACAAACTAAGTAAAACACAGAGGTGTTTCACTCTCAATTTGCCCTTTTAAGGTCAGAAAAAAGGAAATTGTCACACATGCTGTCTCTTGTATATGTTATGGAGAGTTGTTATGAAGTGATTATTTTATAAAGGTTATACATACTTCCAAACAATATTTTAAACACTCCTTTTCTTAATCACTTATAAAATAATGGCATGATCTTTGTCTAGAGAATGATCTTACTATTAACAGTATACGCGGCCTATATATTTTTTTCACTCATCCCTTTGTGATAGTCCAATATTATAAGGCTTCATTCTTGTATTTTATTGCTAAGGGCCTTATTGTTCAATGTACTATTGTTGGACGAAGATGGTAGCTTGTGCTTGGCAATTGCTCGGGACTCAAATCATTAACAAATTCCTTTCAAGACTGGAGTGCAGTCTGCCCATTGAAAGCTTATAAAACAGGCTGTAATGAGCATCTGATAGGAAAACCCAATTGTCATGCAGATTACCAGAGAGACACTACGTGCAGGCAGGGTCTGATTGTGGACATTCAGATGTGCTTCCAAAAACTGAACCCGCAGCAGGAGGAAGGGAAATTTTTTGGTGGCCCTGTGAAGGCACCTCGTGGGGGGTGTGTAAGATTCAGTTTGCTATCTAGACTTATTTCTTACAGCATGAACTAACTGTTAACACAGAAAAGGAATGCCCTGTTGCACACTACAGAAGTCCTTTGTCTTAGCAATTGCAGTTTCCTCCTTCCTCTGATGATGTTTTCTCCAAGGAGAGTGAAATTGTTTTGTTCTGTTTATTTCCCCTGAATTTTGCCGTTTCTTCTTCCATTTCACTGAATGAATTAGTCATTATTCCTGATAAAACCTTTACTTGAACTAGTTTCCATTTACACTTGATATTTTTCTTTAGGATACATTGCAAATAAGCCGCACAAATGCAAGTTGCAGCCAGGCATTGAACAGTATGTAATTTAATTTCTAATAAAGCTAATTCTGTTCTCCAACAGACATCGATGAGTGTGAGACAGCTGGAATATGCATGAACGGGCGCTGTGTGAACACTGATGGCTCTTTCAGATGTGAATGCTTCCCTGGCCTTGCAGTAGGACTGGACGGACGTGTGTGTGTTGGTAAGACAAGCTTAATGTGTGGCGACTCACAATTAACCGATGTTAAGGCGTTAATGCTAGACGGATGGACAGATGGAGTTTGAATGTAAAATTTAGTGTGGCCTTAGTGGGCTTAATCCAGGGTGTTTTGCCAGTGGTTGTTTTAGCCTTGATGAATTACAAACATCTAACAAGGTTGGGAGGGGAAGAGAAAATCCTTCTTGTTAAAATCAAATCAGTCCTCTAACTGAGAATAAACACTACTGAGTTTTTTCGGAAGTTTTGAGATATACTTGGTTCTAGCTCTGAGATCCCGCTGCTGGGCCTGTCAAGTTACAAGTGAGTAACGTCCCTGTCACATGGCAGAGACTTTGTCCCTTTTCCCCATGGCTTCTTGCTAGTTCAAGGTTAAATTTGGATTGTTCCCCTACTAGTTCACTAATTCATGTTAAGTCAGTAAGTGCAGTAACTGATTTGTATGTGTGAACTCTTAGGAGCATGAGGAAGAAGAATTTCCTGTCCCGAGTAGAGTGAGGGTATAGGTGGGTGAAAAGCTTAGGGAAATGGTGAAAGATGTTTTGTTTTGACAGCTATTTTACAATGTTTATGACACCCAAGCTAGATTTAGTACTACTTGTAATTTATGGCAATATAGTTGGCTATGGCAGGATTAAGAGAGATTTCGTTCCTCAGATACACATATGCGAAGCACATGCTATGGTGGCTACAAGAGAGGACAATGCGTGAGACCGCTAACTGGTGCAGTAACAAAATCAGAATGCTGTTGTGCCAGCACCGACTACGCCTTTGGGGAGCCTTGTCAGCCCTGCCCAGCGCAAAATTCAGGTACAGCATATTTACTGGTACATATTCTAATCTAAGCTTTATGTTGATAAAGTATTTTTAGAAAGGTAAAATACAGTTTTGTATTAACATTGCATCCTAAATCAGGATGGGTTAAATTGTCGTATAACATGTTACATATTTTGAGCAATCCGCTATTTTGCGTGTTGGAAGAGTACAGGAGAGAATTTTTTAAGGCAACAATAAATGCCAATTATCTGGGTCCAGATTTGTTACACACATTAAAACAGATTTTCAAACAACAAACTCAATTTTGATAGATGTGGATAACAAAAAAAATATAATTTTGACTTTAAGTTATTAATGGAAACATCTTCAGTAATTCATATATTCAAATCCATATGTACACCTGTCAGTCACATGTTTGCTGCCTGAATTCTATATCCTTCAAGTGATCTGAAATTGCTTATGCAGTAACTAGTCTTGGGATAGTCAGTGCAAAGCCAAACGTCCAGTTAAGTTGGTTGAGCATACCTGAGTCTCTCACCAAAATCCCCAACAAGCATTGTTGTCCGGAACATAACTTCTCTAGCAAGAAAGCAGTACTAATAATTTTCATGGGCAGAATCTGCTTTCAGAAAAGCACTTCTTTCAGGAAACCTGTGTTTACAAAATCCTTGTTGTGAAGCTGGTAAATAGAGACCCTGGTTTCGTGGAGGTGACTGACTGCAAGGAGGCTAGTTTGAAGCCCAACTTTGTTGAGTGATTCTTTTCACTGAGCAAATTTGTTGTGGCACATAAACAAAATATGCTATTTGATATGTAGTTCAAAAACATCTCATACTAACATGGTTTTGTATGCCAAAATAGTTTTAGATTTATTTTTTAAATCTGTTTTACCTGATAGCTTTATGAAAAGCGTTAGGGAGACAAAACCAGTTGGAACAAATTAGGCTGGTTGAGCTGATGTGAGGTCTTCAGCAGGAGCTTGCTGACTACCATTTTATAACATGCCATGTTATTTAGAATAGCAAAACACCAAGGAAATATTACTAGAATAGGAAGGAGCCTTTCTAGCAGCCCCTTGCTGATATCAGTGGGCCCTTCTTATTGCACCGTAGAGTTGAAATCTTTTGTAAATGTTGGACTCCATAGCATTGACTTCAGTTTTATATTTGAATTACTTTAGCAGAACACTTACATATATGGGAGCTATTTTTCCTGTGTTATTTTGCCTACCTCTTCAACTGTTAAAAAAAATGCCATCTCATGTAGGGTGAAGTGCAGCATTTCTTTGGGCTTTGAGTGGGGGGAAGGAAAGAGATTTCTTAGAGAGGAGCATTGTATCAGAGAGACTGAAAAAAATTCCTGAAAGGAAAACATTAGTGTCTCTGTTCTCCCCAGAAGCAGTTTGCAGACGTTCCTACCATTCTAGACTAAAAGTTTTGCTGATGCATGTCCAGAGCAGGTCTGCTTTTACATACAGTGGCAGTGATAATTTGATTCAAGCAGGGATACATATTAATCTGCTGGTTATGATAATATTGGGAGATGTGTTGCATGTGATTTTCCTTAAAGAGAAGATAGCTCGTGCCATAAATATTTTTAATATTTATTTTACCAATGTAATTATTTGGGCTATTATTAAAGTGCAAATATATTGGAAAATGCTGACTTATATGGAAACAATTAATGCTGATCTGGCTGTCAGTTTATTCTGTTATTATTGTTCTGAACTCAAAAGAACAACTTGAACCCAGCAGTAATTGAGACATTTGAGATACTTTGATACTTTTTTTTTTTAAAAGGATAAGAGATCCTTGATTTGCTACGAACTCCTGAAGACACTCCTGCTAAAAGGAGTTAAATATGGGCTAGATTTATAGGAAAACCTTTTCTGTTTCCTGGTCACTTTGAATGTGCACCTTGAGCAATGGCTTGGACATAGGAGTTCTGGAGAATCTTGCTGTGAATATGTTTTGGTTCATTTGTGTAGTAGGGCCAGCACAAAGTTTATGTCTATTCCTAAATGCCTCACTTCACCATGTGAAGTTTTTACTCATCCATCTTCATGAGCAGGTGCAGGCTCTGAATGTGCTAAAAATGTTTCACAGGTTCAGAACACTGTGGCTATTAATGTTTTTAGAATAATTGAAAGGCATGTAATTTCATTTGAGTAATTAATTGGCATATTGTAAATGGTGATACTGAAAGCAATGAGCTAAGAAAGAATATTCTAGTAAGTATTTTAATATTTTTTCCAGCTGAATATCAGGCGCTGTGCAGCAGTGGAACTGGCATGACTGCAGGAGGAAATGGTAAGATCACCTAATGTAATTCAAACTATAGCAGTTCTGGCTGAAAACATTACCTTGATATTCTTGATTTGTTAGACATGCTGGTGGGGAAGATGGCAGGAAAGAATGGGAGGAAGGCTTATTCAAATAGCTGTTTGCAACATATTAGAATAATTGAGGATGAAGTGAGTGAAGCCCTCTCTGGTTTATGCCGTGGAATGTATGTGAGTGCTGTTATAAAATAATGGCAAATTTGTGAGAAGTGTTATTACCTATATGACTTAGAAATTATATCTATAAGCCATATTTGCACATTTCAACTGAAATCATCCTGAAGAATAAAGCCATGTTGAACATTGAGCTTTCTCACATGTTTTCATCTGTCAAAAAGGCCAGGCTGACAGGGTTTGATTAATTACAGAGAAGGAGCAAATAATTACAGTAAAAGCTTTGTAGTCATAGAGGTGAGGAACTGCAAACTCTAAGTCAGCTAATGCTCACTAGTAGATTTGCTGGCAATAGAGAGGGAAAAGCATTCAGAAAGGAGGGATGTTCATGCTTTCGAGAGTGATGCTATCTGGAAATGCTATGAATCAGGAGATATGGGGGCTATTAGTACAAGTGCCTTTCTAAATGTAAGACCCCAGTTTAATATCCCAGTTCTTATCTACATTTGCAAGTCTCTTAAGTGTTTGTGGGCTAGCGATGGTCCTAAATCAGTGTGAAAGGGATGCTTTTTTCTCTTGAGTGTGAATATTTAGGTGTGAATTTCCCAATCAGGACTACATGATTATAAATATGGAGCAGCCAATGTTAGTGATATTGAAAATATATCTTTTTCTAGTTTGGAGAATTAACCCCCTCCCCCCATCCCTCAACAACTGACTCTGGGGATTTTTTGTTTTGTTACCTTTATGTAGATATTAATGAGTGCTTACTGGATACCGATCTCTGTCCAAATGGAAGGTGTGAGAATCTGCATGGAACATACAAGTGTATTTGTAACCCTGGATATGAAGTGGATTCAACTGGGAAAAACTGCATTGGTATGAAATGTCCCATTTTTCATTTTGAAGTTTGATGCCTGTTTTTATCCTTCTTCACCTTTTTTTTTTCAGTGTTTCATCAGATCCACTAGCTTCTCTTCTGATGTTTCTGCTGAATTCTTGTTTTAATTTCAGTGCTTTGCAATGTTCATAAAATCCTCCACTGTGGGGCTGTAAGGGACCATTGCCATCGGTGACTCAAATCACTGGCAACCAGGCAATAAACATCCAGTTCAGTTAAGTCCACTGAACATGCACTCTGCAGTATCAATGTTTCTCCAAATAAAAAGCAGCCACGTTCTGCAATTACAATGCACCACGGGAGGGATCTAGGATCACCAGAGTGCTAGGTGCCTCCAAGAGCAGGGGATTTAAGTAAAACTCCCAACTGACCGTAAGATAATAAGCATCCCATGTGCTACAGAAGGCTTACATGGTTTCTCCCAACTCTGACTTTGGGGAAGATTTCCTTTCAATTTTCAGATAGGGCTATTGATTTAACTGTGTTAAGTGTACTGGCCAGACACAAGAAAATTTATTATCAGTGGAAGCACCAGCAGAGTCTGGTGGCATGGTGTCTCTAGCTAGGGCTGATTTCCTATGCTATACAAGTGAAAAAAATCTAAAGCCAAATTTTTCATCACAGAAAAGGTGAAATAAGTTCTTGCTCCTTAGAAGTGACCAGTGGAAGCACTGTGGTATGGGATAAAAAGAATTCAAATAGGTAGCAGTCCCAGTGTCTTCTCACACTATCTGGGATGTAAAAAAACCCCATCAGATACCTGCAGACTCCTGTTACAAATTTTAATTCTGGCAATTCTCTTGTTCCATTACACGGCCCCATCAAAAGCCCATAACTTAAAACCCTTTAGATTCCTTTCTTCCACTCCTGCATCGGTGCATTGTTCCAGACCTCCTTTGCACAACTGATTAGAAATTTTTTCTGGTTTCCTGTTAAAATTTATTCGTGACCATTTTATTACCAGTTGATGTTGTACTAATATTATCCTTTGACTTATCACCATGTCAGCACTTATTCCCAAAGTGTTTTTAAAGAATCATCATGTCCTTTCTCAAACTCTGTTGGCTAAACTATCCAAATCCACACTTCCAGTCTTTTCATAAAAGCAGAGGCTGCAGCCTTCTCTTGACCATGACTGATCTGACCAGCATATAATGTTCTGACGGGGTCAGACCAGTGCCTCATACACTGCTGCCAGCAATTCTCCATTGCCCCTAGGAATATCCTGCCTTACCTGATTGTAGAGTGCATTAGTCTTTTCTCAAATACATGTTATACTTTGCGATCAAAGTCGACCTCTACTTGGGAGTTACATCTAGAGTTTTCTCTTCTTGATAGTCTTCAACTGATGAGTTCTGGTTTATAGCCTGTTATTGTTATTGGTCCGTAATTGCAAGATTTGCAATTTTTGGTGATTATATTTCATCTTATTTCTCTCATTCACATTGTCAAGACTAATTTAGTCTTGCATGATTCTCTGTATTGGTAATAACTAGTGTTGTCCACAATTTTTGATCCCATTCATTTTTTATTTCTACATTGCAATGAATATCTTATCGGACCAGTCCCAAGACTGATCACTGAAAGGCATTGCTAATATCCTCTCTCCATTGTGATTACTCCCTTTTTTTAATATACCCTACTGTAATCTCTCCTTCAGCCAGCTCTGGAACCACCTTAAAGTTCTTAAATTCCTTCCTGTTATCTCCAGCTTACATATTTTATTTGGTTTCTGTATTCTCTACTTAAGCCTAAATAGCTTAAGTCATCTATGTTATCCCAGTCTAAACTATCCACTATCCTATTTTTAAAAAAATAAGAGTTGATCTATCTTTGATAAAAGTCATGCTGTAATTTATCCCATTTTCCCATTTGCTTATTTGGCTTTAATTATCCATGTCCCATTTCAGTGTCTGCCCGTAGCTTATGGCATCTCTTCTCTTCTCCCCATCCATCTGTGAGTTTTCCAGCTGCTCCCCAGCCCACCCTGTTGCAGCCCACATCCATGCTCCATCACAGCTGTTTCCCATTCTTCCATAATGTTCCACCTGGCCCTCTCTCAATTTTTCTGAACTCCTGTGAAGCTTCCCACACGGTCTGTTTTATTCTGCAAATCTCCCTGCTTTTCCTAGCACTTTTGCTGTTCCCAGCTGCTGCGCTGACCGTCTGAGTCTTCCCAAGTTCTCTCAACACTTTCCGAGGCCTCTCTGACTTAGCCATTTGTTCCTGTCTGCTCTTGGGGTCTCTCCTGGTTTTCACCTGCCATTCATGGCCCATTGCCACCTTCTTGCAGCTTCTCTCTAGTGACCACAGCTCTTCCAAAGATTTCCTAAGGGGTCTTGAAATTTAGCGCTAGCATCTCTATTTAAATTTTTCACCTCTGAAGCAAGTGTAGACTTACATTGGCCTTGTTAACCATAACATCTAAGGCAGTTCAGAATCAGCTTGGAAAAAATGATGATTTAAAGACTAGGATGACCACCAAACCTTTCCAAACCAATCCTCTCCTCATTTCTTTCATGACTGTGGGGGCTGCTGTGCAGGGAATCGGAGACTGCACAGACCTATTCCACTATAGGCAAGATTCCAAGTTTTATTTTGAACCATGATGTAGCTGTCACATATTATGAATATGTGTAGAAAGGAAGTACGAGGTCTTATAAAAGCAAAGCAACCTGCTAAAGAATAAAGCTCAGGAAAAAAATCAACAAAAACATACAGAGAAGGTTGGGTCGGGGGTTTTTTTTGTTGTTTTCCTTATTTAAAAAACAAAATTAAAATGTTGATTTTTCTCTAGGTAATATTTATGTAGTTTGAATTCATGTAATTATTATTGTTTCCATAATTTTAACAATAGTTTTCATGAAGAAGGAAGGTGCAGTAAGTGGGATCTTTAGTGTTAGTTTATTTGGAATGGTGATTTCCATTTGAAATAATTCCAAGCCTGTTGTCTACTAAAAGCATCTAGAAATCTTTTTAGTGTCTTTGAAAAACAGTGCAGGTCGTGTGTGAGTATTCTCTCTCTCTGTCTATCCTTTGTCTCCTCCTTCTCTCCACACACACAAAATATAATGAAATGTGGCTGTTGAGAGGGAAGTTCTGTCCTGGCTTCTATTCCAGAAATGTTTTCTTTCTTAAAAAGTTCTTGTTTTTCATTATAGACATTGATGAATGTGCACTGAACATGCTGCTTTGTGACAATGGGCAATGCAGAAATACCCCTGGAAGTTTCACCTGCACCTGTCCAAAAGGATTTGTGTACACTCCTGACCTAAAGACGTGCGAAGGTAATTGGTAACACTCCGTTTCATCCTAGTTTTATTCATTTGGATTGTTCTCAGATTGTGCCAGAAATACTTTGAACCTTAATGAGGATATAACGTGTAGAACTAAAAAAAAAAAACCATAAAGAAATTATATGGGGAAGTAGGGGAATGAGGAGAGACGAGGCCAGAAAGAAAACACTAGATAACCTCATGGAATAGCCTGTATTAGGTCTGTACTAGCACTCTCCTTATTGACCGCTACCAGTGGGCCCATACTGTGCCAAGGGTGAGAAAAAAATTGAGAAGAGCCAAGTTTTACAAATCTGTTACCTTGTGTGGAGAACAGAGCCAGACGGCTCCTAGTTTGAATCCTTTTTGAGCCACAGACAGGATGTATATCAGATCATTTAAACAACACTATCCATCACCACAAAGCAGGGCAATAGCTGGATATCAGTGGAAAATGAGATGCTACTTCCAAGTTCAGTGTTTTAATGTTGTAATGTGTTAGTGTATCTTTAGGACACATGCATCATTAGTCTATTTTGAAGAACAGAAAAACAGAATATCAGGAAAGCTGGTCATGAGGAAAGCTTCTTCCATTTTTTCCTAAGCTGAAAAAGGCCATATGTATTTTTGTTAACACTTCTTGGCACTAACTGCAGTGTGTTTCTCTTCTAGATATCGATGAGTGTGAATCTAACCCCTGCGTTAATGGGGTGTGCAAAAACACACCAGGCTCTTTTGCTTGTGAATGTTCTCCTGAAAGTACTTTGGATACAACCAGAACCATCTGCATAGGTATTTATTCTTCTGAAGATTTTATGTTTGCTGGTTGAAAATGTCCAGTGACATACAAACGTTGTACACCAAGTTTAGAAAATACTTAAAAATAGGTGTAGATAAATTTAGTTAAATTACAGAACCAATGTTAAGAAAGTGGTTGTTTTCACCATTACTGCAGATACATAAAGTGTGTCTAGCACTTGGGAGTGTGGTGTGCTTCCACGTCAAATTTGAAAGAGAGATGAAATTTTTTTGTAACAAGTACAGAAATACTAAGACTACTTCTTCAGGACTATGCTCACCCATTTAATACCACCCCACCCCCCAAGGGGGGTGGACATGTTCTCATTAAGATCTTCTTTCTGGAAAGGCCAGTTTTCTATTTGAGATGGAGCATGAGTTAAGTTGTGTACAGTCCAGACCAGCTCAAGAGCAGCCACGGACAATGCTGTGACTCAGATACTCTGTGAACTCATAATTTCTTCCTTTACCTGTTCTGGAGGGACAGTAATTTATAGCTGTTGCCTAGTCAGTGAGGAAAACTGTGGAACTATAGGTCTGTCTGCTCCTTAGCTATCTCCTGCCACTCCTGGTATGGGAGGATCAGATATCGAGACTGAGATTAATAGATTAAGGGAAGATCTACAAAGGGTTCGTATCTACCCCGTTCTTCTGCATGTGCCTCTAATCTGAGTTATAATAAATGCAATGACTCAGATCTTGAATGGTGTCGAGTTATTCCCTGTTAAGGTCAATAAACATAAACTAGGATTTGCAAGGGCTCTGTGCTGTCATGATTTCAGGCTATAATCCAACATAGAGAAGGATAAATTAAGAGCTTTTAAAATAAATTCAGATCTGATGTGGTAAGTTATAATGAAAGGATGATTCTTTTCCATGGCTAAATTCAAATGTGTTTGCAAATATAGTAATGTATAACGCTAAACAATCTGCATGACAATATGTTGGGTTTTTTTTCCAAAAAGAAACTGTTAAGGGTACCTGTTGGCAGAACATAGTGGATGGAAGATGTGAAATAAATATCAACGGAGCAACTCTGAAGTCCCAGTGCTGTTCCTCACTAGGTGCTGCTTGGGGAAGCCCGTGTACCCCATGTGAACGAGGTAACACTGTTCATTTTCCTCAGGAACCTAGGATTTTTCCTATTGTGATGTTGGTCCAGGTTATTGTCACAGAAGTTTGGGCACAGGCTAGACAATTATCAAGCATTTATTCCTTATTCAGTCTGAAAAAGAGAAGTCTTAATATTTGAGAGGTAACATGTAGCTATAGAAGGTTCGAACTTTGCATTTTATAGTAAACATTTTACAAATTAAAATTCTGAAGGGAAGGGACCGCACCTACAGTCTGTAACTTACAGCATTACTTTAGCATGGTTTGTCATAATTAGTGATCTAGTGCTCCTAATGATGTAGCAATAGATGCATGTTCCCCAGAGCTCCCAAGAAAATGTTTGCAACAAATAGATCTTTGGTGTGGTAATGGAGGAAGGAGAGGGAGTAGCCCTTGTTATTATACTCTGTAGATTAACTGATGACCTAGAGAATTGTACGGTTGATCAAGAAATGGATTGAGGTCTTTGCATATTCACTTGATAGTTAGACTGAACTGTGGGATGAGCTGGGAATCCAGGGTTGAGCTGATGAATGCGGAAATGTTTGTGGGTTGTTATTTCTATATGCTGAAACCTGCTAGTTTGTTCAAATCTTTTTTAGTTAAATCCATCCTGTATATCTTAGGAGAATTCATCCTCATCCATCCGTGGTAAATAGGGCTGTAATGTGCTGTGATCAAGTTAAATGAATTAATTGATTTGAATGAAGCAGGAATTCTATAACTGCTTTTGGGTTAGCTAGATAGGATACTTGGGAAGCAAAAGAGGGTAATGGCTGACACTCTAGAGTTTATGTAGCTGCTCCATCTTATCTCTTTATTATTTCAGAAAATATTGAGATACTGTCTAAGCACTCAGACTTCTCATAGCAATAAACTCTAAATAATATTTCGCATGATCGGTTTTGCACAATAAGTTAATGGTGAGTTTTGGACTGTAGCATTCTAAACGTCCACTTTTGTTTGTTTTACAGACCCAATATGTCAAAAGGGATATTCAAGAATAAGAGGAACATTGTGTGAAGGTATTTATTGTTGCCTTAACATAAATCAGAGCTTGAATGAAAAAATGCCAGTGTTTTGATTTAAGTGGTTAATTTAGCATAGAGCAACGCTATGCCAAATTCTTACCTCGTGTAGTTCCATTGATTTCATTAAAGTTATGTCAGGGATGAATTTGGTTTCAGTTTGTTTAACATTCCTACATACTTACAGTTTACCTCAAAGCACACACTTGCAAATATAGTGTCTACCAGTATAAAGGAGATGGTTCTCTCTCTTCAAATACTGTTAACTGAGTAACCTATTTGGGCAAAGTATACATTTTGTATATGTTATAAAACGTGGCATTATTGATACAGTGGTATGACAAGTCATTACTATACTTTAGAAAAAGGATGTTTAAAGACTATATTTCATATGAAAGTGTTTGTTTTGTTTTGTTATTCTTACCTTGGCTTTATTCCATGCAACACTATATGAAATCAGACATGTTCCAAAGCATAGTTTCACTGTCTTATTAAAAAAAAAAAAAAAGGCATCAGGACACAGTTAAACTTTGGTTAAAGAAAAGGTTGAAGATTTTTTTTTAAATGTGTAGCTTTTTGCTTGGTATGAGATGACTCTATACTAGTCTGTGAGAATTGAAGATCCCACCCTATTTCATCTTCATTTGAATTGATTTGAAACCCTGGCAAAGTACTGCATATTTCCATAATATGCAGAAGCTCAGAGAGTCTCAAACTGCTGTGGGTCATCCTGACTGACAACATCTGACATGACACTGCAGTTAAAATATTTTTAAAAAATTACTCCCATATGTAGCTTCCATAAAGAAACATTGTTTTTCCCTTAACAAAAAATAAAATTAAAAAAAAAGAGAGGAACACCCTCACACATATTCTTTGCTTTCCAAATGATGACTGAATATCTTGGCACGTCTGTGCTGCAGACCCACTGTACATAACTTATCTGACCTCAGCAACGCTTTCTGGAGCATGTAAGTGAAAGAAAAGGGGGAAAAAAAAAGTAGCCCCACCTATCTCTCTTCACAGGGAAAGTCTTAGAACATTTTCAACACTGCTGGGATGGAAAGTTTATCCTTCCAAAATGTAGACATAACTGTTTTCAGCATTTCCTTTACCAGCACTTCGGATTACATCTATTACATGCTTTAATCTTTTCTTATTTCAATAGGACCTGGATAGCCCCAGATTTTTCAGAGTAGTTTCCCCTGTTTTTAACATACTGAAGCCATATTTGGGTTTCAACCAATGTAAGCATTTTTCAAGACGGGAAGATCTCTAGGAAGTTTACTGGCAAGTGAGAGACGGGACAAGGGAGTAAGTTTAGTTCCCAAAAGGTGATACTCAGTTCTCCCATACACAGCTCATGTAAAATGAGTAATGCACCTTGTGCAAGGAAATAAGCAAACTACATTGGCAGTGTGCCTCTAGTTTACGGGTGAGCCCTGGACTTGTCAGCTGGAATATTGCTCACAGGCCATGAACTGTGTTTCAGTGGTTTCTGATCGTCTACTGGCTTTACTTCCTGCCATCCAGTCAATTTGGACCTTTTATTTATAATATCTGTTCAAGGGCAGAGGCCATTGATGTCTACCCCACACTTACCTCCCACCCTGCTCCATGCAGTTTGAGAGCTGCAGAGTCTGTTCTCTCAAGGAGTTTTGTCTGGAGGCCTAGAGAGTCCAACATACCCACTTTTTGATTACTGTGAGTGTTCAGCTATAGGTTATCAGAGTAATGCTTTTCTCATTTCTTGTTATCCTCTGCTGTCTTAAAAATCATCGTGCTTCCTCTTGGGCCATGTTTAATGCTGGAGGCTTTTTCCTAAAGGCAGTTGTGAAGCATATGCTTTTCACAAAGGGCACTGGTGGGAGGACCCCACACTTAGATTACTAAACATTTATTTATGCTCAGGCCAAGCCAACACAGTTAATCAAATTATCCTTACACAAAAGTGCTAAATTTGCCACTTAGATATAGAAATATAATCTTTACTTAATGTAAACTCTTTGTGCAGTCATAAGGAGTTTATTTTAATCTATATAAAGGTACTAATTGCTGACAAGGTCATAGGGCCAGATTTCAAACGGTGTAGTTTCCAGACATGCAGAGGTGTGCCTGATCAGACACAAACTTTAAAAATACAAAAAAATTAAAAATCATTTAAAAAATACAGCATAACTTCATCTTGTTGGAATAATGCATAATCTCATTATGCACTTACCTTTGTCTTTCTTTACCCATTTGCTTCAAAAATCTGGCCCACAGTGAGTATGAAAATTGATGTAATTTTTAAGTGCTCCTCTCCTTTTTTTTTTTGTTACTTTTGAGTTTGATTTCAGTATATATAGGAATGGCAAATAACAACATGTATTCTTTCTAATCATCAGCAGTTTTCTGTAATTACTTGGTTCTGGCCAATGTGCATAGGAAATCCTAAATATTTGGAATTCTGTCAGGCCATGTAAACTGCTGTGGTTTTGTATTTTGTCCTAAAAACAAACATTAGAAAGTTCTTTTTTTTTTTCTGATTTGTTTCTGTTTAGCATGCTAGTGATTACTTTTATTCACATTTTGTTTGGAAATAGATGTAAATGAATGTGAGGTGTTTCCTGGAGTCTGTACAAACGGGCAGTGTGTCAATACCTTGGGATCATTTGTTTGCCAGTGCCCCAATGGAATGTCTTTAGATGCTTCCGGACGGACATGTCTTGGTAGGTATTAATTCCATTTACAGCTCTACTAGGGAAGAGCAAATCTATGTGGTGAGCAATGTTTGCACTGCATGTTTTCTTGCAAGTAAGGAAGATGATTTTTGTCCACATAAGTAATTTTCAAATGGAACCAATCAAGGACATGAACTTAGTTCAGCTGCAATATGAACAGATTCCAATGGCAGTAGCTAAAGCCCATCACCATCTGCTAGCTGGTGAATAGCATTGATTTGGTTCCAGATTGTTCATCTCACAAATCCCTACAGGTCATCTGTGCTCTTAGCACCCTTCATCTGCAGCCCCCCCAAAATCACCAAGGTTGGAAGAGTGGGGCGGGACCATTGCAGGCCAGGACCCAGACATCTGAGGAGGGATGTGGTGCACCTTAATGGAGGGTGCAACAGAATATCAAAGTTTTGTATGCTGTCCATCCTTTGTCCCTTTATAACAGTAAAGGCCTAAGATTTGTCTCAGAACAAGGCATAGCTTGTAGTAATTACAAGGCCTTATATAGGTATGGTAAGATGGAGTGCTTACAATCCTCTTCTGATCCAAAATTTACTTCAAGTGTTGAGCACCATTTTTCAGAGTGGTGCTTTAAACTTACTTCAGCTCTTAATTTCTGAGTTTGGAGGTAATATTTTGCTGTTAGAAATTATGCAGTGTGCTTGGTATGCTCTGCTGAGTCCACAAAAACATGGAGCAAATTGTCCTGTGAAGGGATTTTGGAAAAGGATTCCTCTGCAGTGAACTAAATTTTCTCTTTCTCTTTCAACATGTTGTTCAATTGCCCAACAGACATTCGCTTGGAGAGTTGCTACCTGCAGCATGAAGATGAGCAATGCACCTCACAAATACCAGGCCGGCACCGAATGGATGCTTGTTGCTGTTCAGTGGGGGCAGCGTGGGGCTTTGAGTGCGAGGAGTGTCCTCTGAAGGGATCACCTGAATTTGAAGCTCTTTGTCCAAGAGGATCTGGCTTCTCTACAAAGATAGAGATAACTGGGAAACCTTTCTCTAAAGGTATGGTGATCCATTTGTGGTTCATTGCCAGCAAATCCCGCTGGCTTTTCCTTTTACTTTTCCCTCAGACAATTCCTGTGGGTTTGAAGATTTCAGTGGTAGTCAGGCATTTCACTCGTCTTAAGGCACATTTGAAAATCCAATCAGATTTCATGGAAATTAAGGCCAGAATAAAACACAAGATAATTTAGTCTGTGTCACAGACTATTAAATACCATGTAATGCTGCAGCCTCAAAACACTAAATTTGTGTCTCTGCTAGAGAGGCTAAATTGTGCCTGACTTTGCCTCCCGTGTTGCATCTAGTGGCACCTCTGGCAAATGGAATAGCTTTGAAAACCTGGCACCTCATAGTACAAGAACTGGAACAAACTGAGCAGCCAGCTTTGGATGTATTGAAAGAGCAATCCTTCTTACATGTGCAGGGTGCAATAACTTTAATTCTACTGTGGAGCAGGCAAGGGAGGGTGAATAATTTTGGGAATTTCTTATGAAGCTACTTGGAGAAGTAGAGAAAAATGTTTCCAGGATGATAGCTCAAATCAGCAGAGTTTAATTTACTGTAAACCAAGCCTTGTTACGAATGTTGTTGGTAAACTTCCAGCATTAAATGGAAATCACACAGTGACACCCTAGCATCATGTGCTGAAATCGGTCTTTACAGGGTTACCAGTGTGGTTAAGCTGGACAATGTCAGAAGCACAAATGGATGTGACTATGTTTATAAAGAAAGCCAGTTACCCCAAACTTAAATATTCTGAAGTCTGAAAGGAGGGGAAAATATATATGAATGACAGTTGCTGTTGTTAGTTCCAGCCTTAGTTTTATAAACAGTTACTAAGCCATTAATTATCCATAAAGAAGAGTGACATGTGCTTTTATTTATGCTTGTTATGTTTTCTGTGACTCATGGAAGTCACATTTATTTCTCAGAAACCAGAAGACAGAGTGGTTCTTCTGGAAGCTCCTTTTGCCCTTGTAGGTTTCATCTTCTGTCCACTGAAATCTTACTGCTGACTTCAGTGAGCTGCAGATCAGATCCTGCAGGACAAAGGGGAGACTAATACTGTTTTATGGCAGAAGATGCTCTTGGCAGTTCCAGTGCAGGGTGTCTACATTGTTGGTTAGGTGGAAGTCAGTATCAGTTTATTTTGTGTGGTCTACAAGTTTCCCAAAAGGAGGGGTCATTACCATGAGAAAGGATGAGCTTTGAAGTCAGCGTTGTTCTTTTGTGCACTGTTTTTGTACAAAGTGATAACATCATATGTCCTTACTGTTTCATTTTTAGATATCAATGAATGTAAAATGGTCCCTAGTCTTTGTACCCATGGAAGATGCAGAAATACCATTGGTAGTTTTAAGTGTAGATGTGACAGTGGATTTGCCCTTGATTCTGAAGAGAGAAATTGCACAGGTAAACTGCACGGATGTATCTCTCATAACTTTGATTTGAAAAGGAAAAACTGAACTCCTTTGAAAATCCTGTGAATGTGTTTTGTGTTACAGATATTGATGAATGCCGCATCTCTCCTGATCTTTGTGGCCAAGGCATCTGTGTCAATACTCCTGGAGACTTTGAATGTGAATGTTTTGAAGGCTATGAAAGTGGATTTATGATGATGAAAAACTGCATGGGTATGGTTTTTTTCTAGGTCATAGATGTGCAATAGTATGCTATGTGCTAGTATGATATACATGATTTTTGTTTGTTTGTTTGTTTTTTTGAAGGTTTGATTGCACCTGCATTTAGGTCCCTCTCATTTTGTGAGTTTTGTTAAAGCTCACTTTAACTTGATTCCCACCCCAAATGTGAATTCATTGCTTCTGCAGGATGCCAAAGCATAAATGAGCAAGGGTCAGGATTTTAGCATGTTAAATTTATCCCCGCAATCCCCATTTTGCGAAGTGGGACACCATCCTGAACTTCGAAGTTAGGGTAGATTAAAATTTAGAAGAAGCCTTATTTGGTTGGGGTTTTTTTGGTTTGTTTTTTTTTTTAACTGCACAGTGGTGTGAGGGATGACTAGCTGGAGGAAAGGCTCCAGAGCTGATCTAGGCAGACGATGCTGTGATGAGTAACAGACTATGGGGAGGGATGAGCTGCCGCTGTGGTGGTGCTGGCCCCTGCAGTGATGTGCTTTCCCTTCTCCCCACAGACATTGATGAGTGTCAGCGCAATCCCCTTCTCTGCCGAGGCGGCACCTGCATCAACACAGAGGGAAGTTTTCGGTGTGATTGTCCTCCAGGCCATCAGATATCGCCAAATATCTCTGCATGCATAGGTGAGACATTCAGGCAAAATCAATATTGTGCACAGGTATCATTTTCATTCAGACCTGAAATGCATTCCTCTTTTTCTTTTGCAACAGACATTAATGAATGTGACCTAAGCACCAGCCTGTGCCGAAACGGTCATTGTGTCAACCTGATTGGAAAATATCAGTGTGCTTGCAACCCTGGATATCAGTCCACAGCTGACAAGTTATACTGTGTTGGTAAGTACAAAATCTGCATGGGATCTGTACTAGGGACAACAAACCACAAATAATTGTTTCATTTTTAGTAGTTGTATAAAGACATTTTATATATAAAGATATTTTAAACTGTGACTCAAAAATCTAGTGCAGTCTGTCAAAATAGTATGCAAAAAACCCGAAAATGTGCACATCCATGACTTGCGAGTAATTATGAAATTATGGCAGCGCTACAATTAACTGTGTAATAGCTTATTTTCTCTAGTAAATCAATCATGATGCATAAAATAGCATACTATTTTAAACAGCCTAAAACTTCAGAGTTTGATCATTAAGAAGGAATACCTTGTTAAATCCTGAGTTCTATACTTTATTAAAAAATCAGCATTCCTGACAGACCATGAAGTAGCATCATGTGGTTCAGGTGAATTTTTCCTAATTTGATCTACAATTGTCTCAAATATAGGGCCTTTCCAGTAACTGTTTCCTTAAAGCTACATTATGTAAATGATGTTTAGTTTAAATCACATATTGTGCACTCTTTTATATGTATACATTTTATTGTGCCACAGAGATACATGATAGATCACTGGCTTTAATTCTGCCTAGTAGATATTTTTTTCCTTTTGATTCTTTTAAAAGCTTTGTTGCCTTCATGATACTGTGGTAACCCAACAGTGGTATTTTTATATGTAGAAAGAGAACTGCAGAGGTGTTTGCACGTGCAGTCAGATGATATTATCTCTTTCCCTCCCTGGATTGCCTGACATCCATTCCAATGCCTATATTTGCAAACAGTTGAAAGTTCAAGGAGCATGCAGATATCAAGTGTGGATTCTGGACTGATGTTGTTCTGGAAAGCTGACTCAAAGTGTGTCCTTGAAATATAATTTAAAGTAAAAGGTATTGTGGGTTTTAACTGTAATTTTTTCTTTTCTAGATATTGATGAGTGCAGTATAATGAATGGTGGCTGTGAAAACTTCTGTACAAACTCAGAGGGCAGCTATGAATGTAGCTGTAAGCAAGGCTTTGCACTCATGCCAGACCACAGGACATGCACTGGTAAGGGAGATTTTGGGAACTTTTCCATTGGAACAGTTTATTTCAATAGTTTAAAAATGAACCTTCTCTTTAAGATTAAGCTATTGTAACAAATGTAGTGTAAAAAAAAAAAAGAAGTTATTAATGCATGGAAAGTGAAGTTCTTTTTCTAAAGCAAATATCTCCAAAGTATCAGAATTGGACTACTGCAGACTGAATTTCTTTGAAGGGAATTGATTCTTCATAATTCCAGAAAGTGTACAAGTTGATTTTGAGTTTGGTAACAAAAAGCTGTAATTTTTTCAATAGGAGATAAATTTTCTCCCTTGAGGTATTTTTTTAGATCCAAATCCAAAATGCATTGAAGTCAATGGAAAGAAGCCTCATAGACATAAGCCAAAATGCTCTGCATGTGTACTAATGGTTATATTGGAGAGAGAATAGACAGAAATGCTAGAAAAGGAGCTGATTGCCCCGTTCTGTGGTTGTGTGGTATCTGCTCTTAAGCAAGCAAGAAAATTCCTATTTTTAATTCTTTGTTTAGTCAAATGCAAGTATGCTGTGTTACTTCAAAACTGAATGACTTTCAGGCAAATTGAAATCTGAATAGTATGACTCTTTCTTAGGAAACAGCTCTCTTGCACTCTGAACAGGGTTTGTGAGAAATTTTTCAGAGCTCTGTAATGGCCGGGTGTTCTCCTTTGGGAGTCTGGGAGTCACAATCCCAGTAAGTGAATTGTACTTGGTGATTTCAACATGGGTTACTGAAAAGATAATTTTACCCTACTTTTCTCTTACTTCTTGCTGTGCAACCACTGGCCCACTGAGGCATGTGAATATTTGCCAGCTGTTTGCCAATTCCATCCAAGAGCTCTGTGAAGAGCATCAGAAATATAACAGGGTTAATCCCTTGGAATAGAAATGCTTTTCTGGTTGAACAAATGGAGAGTTTTCTATACTGAATTAATAGAGATCATATTTAGATTTGTAAATATTTATCGACCTCTGACCAGGGTCTCAATTACCCTGAGGCCACTTGCTACCATTCCAAAGCATAAAAGAACCTTAAAGCATAGTTAAATGTAGTTTGCCCCCCCATTGTAGTTTCCAGTGTCAGAAAGATGTAAAGTAGCCAATCTTCAGCAAGCATCGGACCCTTGTTCAAAGAAAGAAATCTACTGGAAAAAGTGCAAATTTGACTGATCCTGAAATTAAGTCTTTCAAAACCTAAAATATTTAGATTAGAAATAGTTTTCTTTAGGTCAAATTTCTAGAAAAGGCAAATTCGTGCAAAAACTTGCCCAAACATTGGTGTTTAGGGCACTTTTTCAATGCAAAAATAAAACCAGTTGATCAAAATTGTGCCTCAGCCAAAATCTAAACCTAAGTGAGAGGATTAGCGGGACACAAGAGGGAAGAGGGGGGAGGAGCAGGGTTCTCTGAGCCACGTTTCTGTTTTCATCTTCTTGGCTTGACTGGGGACTAAATGACCCAAGTGTATACTTGGACAGTCTTAGGGATCTCAAGTCTACTGGCTAAAAACAGTTCTGTGCTTTACTCCTGCTTGCCCTAAGCCACCCAAAGACATCTCTAAACCCAAAACCAGAGCAGGCCATTTAGAGCACCTTCCTGCGTATTAAACGAAGAACTTTGGAAGAGAAAACTATAATCTTTCCATTCTCAAAATTAAAAAGGGAGGAAACAATTGCCTTTGCTGTGGGGAGGGGATGTATTCTCAGTGTTACATTTCCATAGAAGTTTGTAGTCAGATTTTACCTGGGTGAGGAAGTAAAATGCATCTGATCTTAGTTCTGAATTTTTGCATATTTATATTCAGCCTTGACTCTGAAAAATAGAATTTTATTCATAGGCCAGCCAGTAATAGCTGTTAGGTATTCATTTTTGTATTCTCCTCTAAGAAAGGCTTGAATGCAATAGCCAGCACATAAAAAGGTTTAAATAGCAGAAACACCAGACACCTTTGGATATCAAGTCAAACTCCACCTTAGAAAATATCCAGAGATGTGAGTGTTCACCATCACCACCCTTTTAGTATCTAAAAATGCTGCCACCTTCTCTTGAAGAGATATTAATTAGATATTTAAACATCTGGTGAATGTTCAAAATCTACATGCTGAAATTTTGCCTGTGCCCAAACTGAGTGAAAAATAAGAAAAAATGTATTTTGTTACTTTTTCTACTCATTGCACTGAATATCTGGCTTTACTGTGTTAGATGTTTGTGCGTGGTACAAGATATGGTAGCACTGTGACCTGAGCATGTGAAACACCTATTTTACATTTTCAGTTTGCTCTCTGTGTGAACACGTCTTTTATCTTTAACATCACACAAAGCTGGAAGCCATTACAGAATATATTTCTCGATAATTGAGCTGGTAAGAATGCTGTTCAGTTCAGTAGCAGGTCAGGTTTGAATTGGTGAGGTTATGCATAAATAATCTGCTCAATTAGGAGTAACAACAGATTCTTTGTCAGCTGATTTTCCCCCAACTGTGAAATCAGTACAGTGACAGGTTAGTAAATAAAGTTCTTTATTTCTGTCATTATTATTGCCATTTCTAGAGCTTAATTTTGTATGTTAATTCAAATTCCATTCCAAATTAACATTTCCAGGCTAATGTCCATGCCAACATTATTTGCTTGTTAAGATGAACAGGGACTGGTCAGCCTTCTTCCTTGCAGAAGTTGTGAATCCACACAAGCACTAGCTGCTAGAAATACAGAAGAATAATGAACATAATATTTTAAGTTAAAGTGAGTTCATTTTCTGCAGCTGCATAATTACTGCAATCCACAATAGACTGGACTGATAATGAGTTACACCCTTTCTCTTGGAGGGGGTTCCTGAATCTTGTCCTTTTTGTGCTGATTTTTTTCCCATGGTATCACTAGGCAGAGTTTCTGATTTTTGCTCTTGCTGGTCTACATTGGTGCTGACACAGGGAGATTCTAGGGATTTTTACAAGGAACACTAATACGACCCTAGGGACTCTGAAAGATTGCAGACCTTAGCATGGCTGCATTAATATAATAAAGTGTCTGCTTCTGTAGCTTGGCCCCAATCAATGAGGGCCAGTTTCATGAACTGAGAAAACAACTTACACGCTAACGGATGTAACTATATGGCTGGCCTGGCTAGTCAGCTGAAATGCTAAAAACCCCCATAAAATCTCTCAGTGAAATAAATGTATGTACTGTAATTATTCCCATCATGAGTTTGACTCTGTATTTCAAGTTTGTCATCACCCTTTAGACCTGTAGAAGTATTCTGCATGTACAATGGCTTTTTTAAGCTCTGTGAAGTCCGATATTTTTGTCACTGAATTTGACTTCACAGCTTCCATTGAGTTCAACAATGATGGATTGTATCCAAGAACCTCCAGTTGTATGTGGCCATGTGGTGTGACAAAGGTTCTGTTGTGTTTTTTTTATGTCAATGACTTTTTATCTGCAAAGTTGGTTCCTGTTCCCATTGGAGCCCGAGGGGAATCTTTGCCACTAACTTTAGCTGGAGATGAGGACCTACCCATCAGGACAATTTTGCAATGTACCATTCCGTTATTTGCAAGGATTCAATCTTTGTAATATTTACCAGAGCATTAAAATGTTTGCTTGCCATGATCATGGTTAGTTGCATTGCATAAAGGTAGCATATTTTAATCTGATTTTTCCCTGTAGATATTGACGAGTGTGAAGACAATCCTAACATCTGTGATGGAGGCCAGTGTACAAACATTCCAGGAGAATACCGGTGTCTTTGCTATGATGGATTCATGGCATCTGAAGACATGAAGACTTGCATAGGTAAGTGAAAGTACATATTTTCCAATCTGCATCAACTAGGGAAAAATTATTTATTAAGGCACTATTTCCAAGTAGGCAGACAACGATATTGAAAGAGTATTGCTTTTATGCCCTAATTTTGGCCATCTGACCATAGGACCAGCCCCATTGCACAAGCTATGCTTATCAAATGCAGATGCAATCTCTGTATATCCCTGCAGACTGGGATGCAAACATGATCTATAGCATCGTATCTTTGGGTCCTCTTCCAGTGCGGTTTTTATGCAGCTCAGATGAAAGAGTGCTTGCAGAAGGGAAGTGCTGGTGGGTGACACTGTGGAAAATTTCTAGCAAGATAAATCACCAGTGCTGATTTTAAACTTGTCTCTAAGACAAAACTATGTGCAAGTGCTGTACCTCAGTAGAACAAAGTCATGAAACAGTGTATCTCCAAAACCAAATTTTCACATTTAAATTAAAAATCTGGAGTGTATTTGAGGAGAAATATTTGTACAAAACTAGATAAGGTATGCATGCATATATAGAGGTATATACATATACCCATATACGTATACATAGAAAGCATCAATAAATAGTAACAGTCATTCTTTGGATCATATGCTGAATCTTAGTCTATTTTTAAGGAAAGCTGGAATTAAAGATATGTTAAAACAGATATGGTAATATAGCAGTGTTTAACCAGATCTCAAAACGTATGCTAGGTAAGGAAGAACTAACCTAAATAGTTTTCTCTTTGCATACGTAGACCCATTTTTGTACCACAACATCATATCTTAAGAGACTTTGCCAGTTACATTCTAAGAATTTTATTTAATAAATCTTAATTCATGGTTTTTTAGATGTTAATGAGTGTGATCTGCATCCAAACATCTGTCTGAGTGGAACCTGTGAAAATACAAAAGGCTCATTTATCTGTCATTGTGATATGGGGTATTCAGGCAAGAAAGGCACAACTGGATGCACAGGTATGTTTTAAAGTTTAACTATTAACTTCTAGTTAAATGTGTGAGTCTGCATGGCCTTTTCTCTAGTGTTCAAACCCTACTCTTGCTGTGCTTCTTTTCACTTATTTGTGCTAAATATTGTATATCTTACCCAAATTTCCTGAGCTTCTCTTCTGCTGAACTTCAGTGGCCCACCGTTCAGTGCTGCTTCTGCTGAAACGAGTGACAAAATGTCCACTGGGAACAAAATTGGTCTTTTTACTGCATTGTTGTTGGTCTAAGAGAACAGCAAATGCCATTGCCTGTAACTTGACAGACTCCTGAGGACCTCAGTACATTTGGATTAGTTAATTATATACTATGCGTGCAAATAACAGGTATCTGTTCCAAGCATTATTTTGGCAAATACAGATGACTTGACATATGTGCTAAAATATATTTTCAGGTTTTGCAAAGTGGCAACAATACAGCTACTCAACTGCATTATATCAGCAAAATCAGAATTTGCGTTATTTCATGTATTGCCAACAAACAGAAATGAGATTCAAATATACAGGCTCTGAGGGCATGATATTAATAATCCTAGTGCTGGTGTCTCAAGCCAAGGTGTTGAGAGTCTTAGACTTTGCCCAAATACGAATGCAAACATATGTTTAATATAATTTTTAATGTAGACTTAGCGTAAACACATTTCTGGCAATGTCTTTGAGACAAACTTTTATTCTTAGTCTGCCCTTATTGTAGAGAGTTAATAATATACTTCTGTAAGTGCCCCAAAAATGTGAAGCTGGTTTTTTTACAGCTCTCTTAGAACAATTTGAGAGCTGGAGTTGTACTTTGCATATTGGACTGTGGACGAATAGTTGTGCATTAGTAACAGCTGCCTTTGACTTACATATGAACTGATCTAAATCCAAGAAATCCCTAATTGTACCCTGTAGACCAACATTTCAATGTTCTTTGTTTCTGTGCTAAATTATCTGAAGATCTTCAGTACTGTAGACCTGAAAACCCTCATGCTGATCAGTTACACATGGCGCAGCTATCACTCCCAGTGTAATGAGTGATGGTCAGAAGCAGTTGGGGAAGATGAAGCAACTAGTAGAAGGCAAAAGAGGGAGAAAGGTCATGGAGGCAGGGAAGGAATCTGAGGTATGGCTTCTGGGGAAGTGCCTGGAAATAGCCACCATTTTGGCATCATGTGACACACGGTGGTGGCAAATGTCCCAAGCAATACTTTTCTGTTAACGGAGAGGCAGGGAAATCCCTCTTCTCCTGGTCCTAGCCAAGCCCAGCCCTCTGGATGGAAGCTGTCTGCCACGTGGGCTCTTCCTGTTGCCTTGCACATCTTTATCTTTCCTTCAGCCCATCCTCTGCTGCTTTTGGCTATATGCGGGTGTCCCAGGGAGGATGGCACTCACCAGGAGAACCACCAGGACACCTTAACTACAACTGATGCTGTAGAGGGGCTCATTGATTTGAAAAAGACCAGTGGTCTAAGACAAAAAGGTGAAGTATCAGTTATGCTGATACAACTGAGATGGGACAATACTCAAAATAAATCACCAAAATATTTTGAATTTAAATAAGAGAAGGGAGGAAGCAGAGCAGGAACCTTCTAGGTTGGTTTCATGCTGAAGAAACTGTGTGGGTGCAGGTGCCATTGTGACTACGGCGTGCAGATTCTCACATTCTAGGTTTGAAAAAGTCCGATTTGCTGGTGGAGACCTTTGAATTCCCCACCTCGTTTTTGCACAATATTAGAGCAGAGCTGAAGTTCCCAGACTCAGGTACTGCAGACCACAAGAGCATCCTTCAGGACTTCTTCTGGAGGGACCTTGCCAACAGCACCTTGACCCCACGATTCAATTCTTATCTTACAGACAGATCAAAAGCATACACAGTTTTTAGGAACTCCTGTGGAAAAAAATTACAAAAATGTATACAATACTTTGAATGGGAGGTTCTCTGTTTCATGAGAACAGCTAAATAATGTCCTCTGGGTTCCATTACAGTTTTGTCTAAATATTTCAGCTCCCTTGTCATTACCGATTGTTTCCATTTTAACAAATAAATATGTTTTTTCCCCAATCATTTAACAGTATTAAGAATCCACCCACTGACTTACATTCCCATCCCACACAGATGTTAGTTCCCCACCTCTTTCATTCTCAATAAGAATGTGGACAGAATTTAGTAACAAAAATATAATTTTTTTTAAAAGTATTGCAAAATATATCTTGTAGATGCAGGTTTCCCAGGGAAAGTGCTACAAATGGTTTAATTTCCATTCACAAGGCAAACTGTGGCAAGAGTGACTTAGAGCAGTTCATTTTAGATTTTTCTAGGCAGGCAATGGTACATAGCCACTAGAGAGAAGATTGCAAAGTTTTCTCCTATTCCGGTTCCAGATTGCCCAGCTTTATGACAAGTACCTTGTCTCTGCTTTTTCTGTCAATAAAATATACACATACTTGTGCAGAGATGAAATCCTGTATTGGCACTTGCATTTGTATTTTGTGATTCATCACCACTCTGGAGTATTGCCTGTAAATTTGCAATATTTCACTGTTGATGTAGAGCCTTAGATTTACTTGCTCTGATGTTTTCACAGAGGAACAAATTCTTCTCTGAGTCTCTCCCATCCATCCTTGCCAGTCACGGCTGTGTGCACAGACCTCCTGTTTGCTCCTGGTCAAGCTATGCTTGCACAGGCTTAGGGCGCTCTTCACAAAGTCAAACTGAACGAGGTGAACTTGAGGGCAGAAGTTGCCAGAGATGGTCATCAAATAAAAATAAATGTGATTTAAAATTCAGCTAGATTTCTCCACAGCAGGCTCAGGGAGTTCACCTCTGCAAGGGCCATGCTTGTGCTGCTTGGAGAAAGGCTAGTGGAAGATGTTCAGCTGCAGCCTTGGTGTGTGGTATGAGGTTAGAATCTGGTCTTGAGCATTACCTGCTATCATCCAGTAGGGATGATAATAGTGGATAAAGGAGGAGTGGGCGCACACTGCATACTTGCATGGCTGACAATAACATAGGTATAAAGAGGAGGACACCTGATATGGTGAAAGGAAGAGGTGTGCCCTGTCATTTGGCCTCAGGAATAGGTCCGTTGCGTTTTGTGACTTGTACACTGCGCTTGCCTCTCTCCCTTGCCTTTGGCTTCTGGCCACTGATAATAAATTTTGTTTCAGTCTTGATGGCACAAGAGAGTTCTGGTATCAGTGAAGCAAATACATTTCCCCTTATGAATCTGGGAGCTGGCTGTGTCAGGCCAAATACCAGAAGATGATAATATTAAGATGCTGCCCGCCAAGTGGGGTTATTACTGAAGGAGCGTATTGTGAGTAGGCATCTGTCCAGCAATAACATGCTGCACCCCAGCCTGATGATGTAAGGATGGACAGCATGCAAGAACTGAACTGCCCCATGTGAAACTCCAAGAGGTGCTTACGGTGCAGTATGCTGAATAAAATCCAAGAGTAATTCCAAAAGAGACAACAATTTTACAGGTATAGAGACCAGAATAGGGGAGTTTTTCCATATGTTTTTCTACTTGTGTGAGCACTAAGTTGAAATTCATAGTCTTCTCCCTCTGAAAAGCCTACCCTTTCACCTACCTGATTACATGGGCAGTGACCCAGGAGGAGGAAATGCCTTGTGACTTCCACCAGACGACTAGCCCTGTGGGAATCGGGCCCAGACTTGAAATACCAGTGAAACGTCAGTGCGATAAAATGCACAGATATGCAGAGAGTGCCAAAAAAATTAAAAAATCAGAAAATGCTTAAGGGATTTGCATAATTTCTGACAAACAGTACTGATTTATAGGCGGAGTCTGAATTAAATTCACTCTTTGCTAAGAATCCTTGTAGGCTATTGAAGCCCAAATGAAACTTAACAAAAAATGTAAGTGGTACACAGAGTACCTTGAGGATTTCATACCCTATGATGAATGTGTGAATTTTCGTGGGTTAACACTCTCATTCTGTTCAAACACAGAGGAATGACTTAGGTGTTTCCAAAGTATAGGTGAGAATACAGTGATAGCCCCATGCTTCTCTCTGGCTGAGTTTAATGATCCACCTCCAGACTGTGTTGAGATGCGCTGTGCAGATACTAGCTAGCTGTTTCTTTCCTTCGGTTGCCACATTTGCAAGCATAGTGCCAACATGACAGGTATATATGATGTGTGGTTTTGCTGCACATCCACAGCCGTAACAATTTGTGCCTCTGTGATTAATGGGAGACGGAGATACTTTATTAATTGCCAAAGACTTGAGAGAAAAAATATTTGTCCAGAGAAGCGAACTGAAGGAGCCAACAAAATAGGGTGACTGACAGATTTTTTTTCCCCCCAGAGTGCTTGGGATTATTATGATGTCAGATCTGCATATTATTTATCACGCGTATTCTCATCTGTTGTGGGCAGACAACTCCCTTAGTATTAATGGGAGTTGTGCAATTACAAAGCTGAGAACATGTGTGCAGCAGGACTGGGGCACAATGGGACCAGCTGAGGATGCAATGTCAGTCTCAGATTGGAATGTCCTTATTTTCTTTGGCTTGTCACGGCCTCGTACTGAAGGCAGAAGGAGAAGGTTCATATAAATCAGTGGCTCACTCCTTCACCCTCAGTGAAAATCCCCCTGAAGTCAATGGGAATAGGCTATCATTGTGTGAAACCCTGATTTGATTGTCCTCCTATGTGCGCTTTGGGTCGTGATACCTTTACTGAGACTGAATAATGCCTTTCTCTTCAAAGAATTACATGAAAATAGTTGGAGTATTTGAAGAGTGTAGTACTGTTTGTGCTGCCATGCAGACAGCACAGTCTGGACTCTTGCTCTTATTAAAGATATTTATGTTGAGTTAATTTTTCCCCTACAGAGCTCAACTTCTCCTTTTTGTTTCGTTCTGTGAAGCTGTAGTTCAATACTTATGGCAACATAAATCCATATTAAGCTCCAGTATAAGCAGGCATAAATGCCATTGATTTCACTGCCCTGTTTACACAGGACCATGTTTGGTCTGAGATCTGTTTTGCCTTGGAAATAATTGCAATGCAATAAATTTAGGCTTATAACTCAGCTGTGCAATGAAAGGAGAGAATAGGGAGTATAGCAAAACAACATCTGAGTTAAATGCAGATAGCTTTGAAAATAAGTAAAATCTGGGATGAAGCCAGCGATGGTATTTTATATGCCTCAATCAGCTTTCATTTAAGCATCTGAAAACCTTTCCACGCATCAATGAAATAAGCCCTGCAATGTCCCTGTAAAGGTAGATGGTATTAGAGAATGTATTTCGCATTCCCTATTTGATCTTTAGCCAGGCAAAAAGCATTGAAATCTATTGAATTTTTTTCCTGAAAAAAGCTGAAAAGGATTTTGGGATTTTGCTCAAACCAAGAGGAATGGCATTTCAGTGGATGATCTCTGAGAAAGTTGATCCCATTATAAATACCCATGTTTGGATATAGATTTGCGCTCGCAGCTTTCATCCTGCAGAAGATTCCAAGCTTTTTAGTGTGTGTGTGTTGAACAGCCGATGGGGGAGCAAGTGTCCAGTGCAAAGGCACCAGTGTCATGGTACTGCTGTTCCACTAAGAGACGTTACTGGGTATCTCAGGCACAAAGTGTTAGCGGGTCAGTGTGAGGTGGGATGGGATGGAGTCCACAGTCACTTTATTGTAGAGTTGAAAATTTGGGTTTGATTGCCTTAAATTTGAGGCTGAGCATGACTTCATTGTGATGTAGCTGTTGCATGCAAGTTTGTGTTTGCTGGTAGTTTAAAAAAAATTCTTGGCAGAAATCTCTCTCGTTGATGATGTTTTTTGTGTTGTTTTATTGTGCTCTACAGGGTATAAGGAAGCATATGATCGTTTGCATCAAATAATCAAATGCAGTGCAATTTTAATGTTCACAGTGGTTTAACAATTTGGGTTTTAAAATCATGTAAAGGTTAAAATATAGAGAGTTTGCCTTAGCTTTTTTATGTCAATGTATACTGTAGCTGACCTCTCAAAATTCCTTCTAGTCTTTCCCTTCAGTCCAAACCAGAAGGAGGGGTTTTTTCTGACCACCCTTAAGATTTTTGAAAGACACTAGTTTCCTGTTTAGGGTGATGTTATCTTCACATGAGTTTCTGCCTGTGCTAAAAGCAAATATGCTCTGAGATTATCTGCTCCTGACCCTTTTTTTAAGTTTTAAAAAGTGTCCATTTGCATGTTTTGCAGGCTTGTTAGTGCAGTTAACATTTATTAATAGTAGATTCCAGCTGCCATATTTAGATCTATATCTAAACTTCAGCATTCAGATTATGGGAATACTCATGTCTGGGGTTTTGATTCAGAGCAATGCCTCATTTAGAAAGAAACCCAGAAAAGTGAGATTGGATGCAATTCCACTCTACATACTTAAAAAAGAAAACCAACCCACAAAAACCAACAAACACAAAACCAACCAAACAAAAAAATCCCCAAACCAACAGTGGGTTTGAGTAATTTCTGAACTTGAGTATTTCATTGTAGAATGACAGACATACGTTGTCTGCTTCTCAGAGTCACGTGTAGCCTTTGGGAAAAGAGAAAATATATATACAGGGCATAGAGAAAAGACGCAGAGCCTTTTGTCTAAAGAAGGGTGGGCAGAAAAACCTGAGAAAGGATTGCTGAAGGAAATGGTTAAGATGGTACCTGGACACTCCCCAATGGTACCACTCTCTTGCCCTCTTTAAAGAGCTAATTGTTCTTAGGTACAATGGTAGGGAAACTGAAGTCTGTGGTTTTGGGCCTGAGAACCCCAAAGTTTGTTTACATAGTTGATGGCTGATGCCTTTTCTTAATCATCATCTTGAGAAGGATCTGAGCTGGGTTTTCATGTGTGGAATCACGCAGAGTTTGTAGGCTTGTTTTCCCTTTCCATCAGCTGTTGTACAGAGTAAGATGGCTTACTGCAACAGCAGAGGCACCTGGGAGGCCTGAAAAAATGTACATAAATATTAAGTGGTTTGATGTGAATTCTAGATAATTTACATCCTGCATGAAAGTAAAGCACCATTAGAGACAGCTCAGTTACAGAAAACACTGTAAAATCCATAGCTCAGATGTGTAAGAAAATTCCTGCCAGTTTTGTTTTAGTTACCAGTAGTAAATTTCTTAAAACTTTGCCTTTAAGTTTATACATTCTCCAAGTACTTACATGAGGCATTAATATTGTTTTGTGACAAGGAAGAATGGAGTTCAGTTTGGTTTTTTCTGTCTATGTATTTTGACATTGCCAGAGAATGCCCAGGAATGAACATAAGGTGAAAATAGCAAGTACTGAAATAGAATGTGCTGGCATGAATGCCTATGTTGAAGATTGGATGACTTGCTCCCTGGTGTCTCCAAGGATGCTGACTTTTTTCCACTGTTACGTTTCCTGAGTTCTTAATAAACTGCATGCCTGATGAGCTTTGTGTCCATCATCTGTCATGTTAAATACAGTGATACAGCCCATTCTCCACCTTCTACCCAGTCTCTGGCAAAGCAGAATCTGTCTTTGTTAACTGCCTAGGGATAATACTAGGAGGAGTTTGCAGGTGGTGCCCAGCTGGTGTTCATCAGCATCATTGCAGATACGATGGGGGCTGTGGGACTGCTGCATTCCAGGAGTCCCTGAGCAGCAGAGTTGCCTCAGACCTTTTAGCAAATCATGCAACATAGAGCCACCCAAGTCCCTCTCTGTGGACTCCAAGATGGGCAGATGGGAAAGCTGTCTTCTTTCCCTCAGTCATGTTCAGGTATGGTCAAGATGCAAGCCAGTATATTGTAGTGGTGTCTCCCTATTGTCAGGGGAACACAGGTATTCACACCAGCTCTTAGTCATCAAATTTGACCCACAACCTATTGCAAAGCTGCTTGACAAACATACATCCCAGGATACTGAACACATGCAGTGGTAATCTTTTTGGATGCTAGTCCTCTTCTTCCCAAAGACTGTGGCCTCACATTCTTTCTGAGCGCACCAGTTAGAAAAAGAAGGAAAACCTGAGTTACTGTTTTCCTCCGTGAATATAAAAGTTACCAGGCTTTGGAGTGAACTGCAGAACTGCTTTATTTGCCTATCAGAAAAATAGATAGTAGGGCAGCACATGTTTGAAATATGCTACATGCTTCTTTGCCTTTCTCTGTTGTGATTTTATTTCTCTTCTGCTTCATTTTTAAATGTCATGTTATAAAGAAATGCAGACTTGCTTTCATGTTCACATTGCCGTTCTTGAGAAATTCCAGTATCAGTTATCTGGATATGAGAAAGTTTGATCCATGAGCTCTTCAATCATCTCTGTGTTTTTACAGATATCAATGAGTGTGAAATTGGAGCCCATAACTGTGATAGACACGCCATATGTACAAATACAGCGGGAAGTTTCAAATGTAGCTGCAGCTCTGGCTGGATTGGAAATGGGATCAAGTGCACAGGTGAGGGTCATATGCATTGGTGTTTATTTGTATGGTCAGACCAAAATTGGGTCCTAGCAATTCTGAAAAAAGCAATACCATGCCTACAAATTGAGAAGACAAATGGTCATCCAGCTTGTTAGGTCGATTTGACATGATCTTTTGGAGGACAAATTCTCTGCCATGGTAACTCTGAAATCAGCATTATCTCATGTTTGACTTGTGAGACAGTGAAAACAGACTGGACCACGAAGAGAGATGCTGTGTCCTTGAGGGCAACTGATAGGAGGCAATGAGAGATGTCCTGGTGCTCACCGTGAAAACAAGATACAGGTCTCAGTTTTGAGAGTGCCCTGCAGCTTCCTTATTCACAGTTACCTTGTCAGACTTCTTTGTTGGGCTGCAAATAAGCTGTGCCCGTTTTTTCTAGTCAGATGACACCACATATGTGTGGGTTTTATTATGGAAGATTATTTAAAGTTAGAGCTTCTGTGTGCCATACGCCATTTGAAGTTTGTATTCATGGTGTGTTTTCTTAACTAATGTTGCTTTTTTCTTTTCTTTATTATTTTAAAGATCTGGATGAGTGCTCCAATGGAACCCACATGTGCAGCCCACATGCTGACTGCAAGAATACAATGGGCTCTTACCGCTGCCTGTGTAAAGAAGGTTACACGGGGGATGGCTTCACTTGTACAGGTGAGCTTTCTTCGGAAAGCATTGGATGACCTCACGTGGTCCCTTGCAACCTAAGTTAGTCTATGATTCAATACACAAAAATAGCTTTTAAACATTTGAAATTATTCTCTAATAAGTCATCTTCCATTGCCTTCTACTTCACCTAAGTTGCTATAAGTTGAAAGAAATACTGTGTATTATTCCTAGTCTAAAGCAGTCACTTTTTTTACTTGATAAAATGCAAGTTTTCATTGAGCTGTTCTTGTAAGATGGAATGGATGGCAAAATTATTAAAACAATGCTTGATCAAACAGTTTGGCTAGTTAGTAAACCAGTCCATTGGCTTCCCACCTTAATATTTAAATAATAGGGCACATGCATTAAAATTACTTCATAAAATTGCCTTAAAATGTTTGTTCTTTCCACAAGTAAGTGTGTGCTGTCTGCCTTCTTTACTGTATCATCCTGAGAGATGGTGTCAGGATGCAGTGCTGACATGTAGAATGACGGAAGTAGCTGCTTCTGAAATCTCATTTTATAAACTGTAAATGTGATTATACAACATTGCTAAAGAGGTGTTTCCCACCCACACTTCAGTCTTCTGCTTTGAGGAACAGATTGGCTCATGTAAGCTTAGTCATCAGGAGCCCTGCTATTACACTAAGGATGTTAGTCTTGCTGGTGATGCTACATGGTGGGTGACCCTGTTTGGAATAAAGCCATGCGATAGACAGCTGGTGGGCCAGGTTTTCAGCTGGTGCAGATCAGCAGCACTCTATCAACTACAGCAGGGTTTTATGGCATCTGAGAACCTGGCTCAGCAGGTTTAAAGCCGAATTTGAATCATTCCCAATTATAAATGGACCCTGAGATTCTGTTTAATTCTGTCATTGTAATTTACTCTCGAATCTGATTCAGCTTCCTTAGTGGCTTTTTGTTAATTTCCCATATGATGATTTCCAGGAGTCTATAAACTACATCTTTCAAATGGAGTGCTTACGGAGTTTCTGCATTCAGTAGAACTTTTTTGTTGTTGTTTTTAAATTTGGATACTTTATTGTTCATGGTTTCAAGAGGTGTCTGGGACTCAAACTAGGGCACGCAAGTGTTCTGTAAGCCCTTTGCCAAAGCACGCAGCATTCACCCTGGTAGGTACTACCTTTGATTTGCCAGCCATGGACTTTTACAAGCTCACACTGCTAGCCAGACTCTGTTGCAGCAAGTAGGGTGTTTTTGTGATGTATAAAATTTCAGCTAGAAAGTTAGGGCTACAATCTACCTGAAGGGCAGCGTAGTCCAGTAGCAAGGCTGGTTTTCCCATCAGCTGTTAACCTGCAGTTTAATTTTGATCAAGTTATTTTCACCTCAGTGCCACTTTTTGTCAGTGTTTTCTGTGTTTGGCATGGAGACCGCCTATTACCATATGTTTGCACAGTAAACCTCTTTTTTTTCAATTACTGCCTCTGGGCTTTGCTGTAATAGAAACAATAACTCTAATAAAATTCACGTGCTCATTTTGAGTCTAAATTTGACCCTGTGTACTGCCTCCAATTGTTATTAACTGTAGCTACTTCAGGAGTCTGTGCCTCTCTCTCATTTTCCTTTTGATTAGAAGCTGTATTTTCAACATGTCGGAAATATACCAAGCTGTTACGAGTGTTCAGAGCTAATAGAATAATTAAAATCCTTGGAACACTGCATGCTTTAGCTGAAAAAAATGTTGGTGAGAAAACCATGTTTACTGTAAACCTGCAATTCCTCTTCCTTTTACAGACCTTGATGAATGCTCAGAAAACTTGAATCTCTGTGAAAATGGGCAGTGCCTCAATGCCCCTGGAGGATATCGCTGTGAATGTGATATGGGATTTTTGCCAAGTCCAGATGGGAAAGCATGTGAAGGTAATTCTCTGTAAGCTTTAAACAACACTCAACAAATTCTGCCTTAATAGTATTTTATGTTTGAAAAATTTTACAGTTGGTTGCAGTTGTGGTTGTATTGAAAACTGCACGAAAATTGTCAATAGTAGTTGCTTTTTTCAGTTTATACATTTATTATGGGCCTCTAGGTGTTCATCTACCTATTGTGTATAGAGAGAACAGCTGTTTGGAGCCTATCTTACGACATATTATTTGTGGATCTGATTGGTGATCCAAATGGTGCTGTCAGCTGCCATTTCATCTTGGTCATTTGTACCCAGTTCATCATTTTATTCATAACAGTTAAACAGAAAAAAAAATTACTTTGTGTTGGTGTATATGAAGCTGAAAAGCGCTGATTTGGGAGCTAACACAGAGAAAATGCTTTGAGGGCCTCTGTGAGGTGCAGAATCAGAGTTTGAAACCTTGCAGAAATTTTATACGACCACCAAAAAACCCCAAACCCATGAGTATTCATGCAGTTTTGAAAGTGAGTTGTCAGTTAACTGTTTACAACTCACTCATAAGAGCTTTGCATATGCAAAAATCAAATAATAAACATGTTATCAACATGTTTAAGGTTATATATTTGATTGTAACATTTGAAATCCTCAGCTGATGTAACACCAATCAGTTAAGTCAGCCAAGAAGCAGCAGCCATATCATCTGACATAATAATATCTCATAGTAACTGGTACTAGATGGAGTTCATAAGTACATCACTATAAATAGGATTTTTTCCCCTGAAAAGTATTCTGTGTATTTTTTTTAGTAATCTACCAACAGAAATAATTTGAGAGTGAATTTTTGTGTAAACTAAAACGCTATTAGGTTTCATAATGTTTCATGAAGCAATTTACTTTCAAACCTTTTAGCTGACTTTAAATAGCTTATATAGAGCCTAGCTCCTGTTGCTAAAACAGACTTTCCTTGATGTCTCAGATGTGTACACTAAATGCAGTATTTTAAGGTGTTTTGTAAACACACACTTTTTTGTTGTATCAAATTGGTTGTTCTTTGTGCAGTGCATACAGTGTTCAGTAAATACTGAATCAGATGCAATGATTTGTACAAAAGGCACAAAAGTGAGCTCCACTTGCCAAACTTGACATCTGTCAAATGCAGATACAGAAACCTAAAGATGAGCATCAAGTTCACCTTTGGGCACAAGCTTTTGCTTTGCTGATGTCCAGCTTTCTGTAGATGACTGCTGATTTAGAATAAACTTCATTTTTTTAAGGCATATCTCCTGCCATGTTTAATTTTGCTACTTGTCAGATTAGCCCACTAATAAACTCAGATTGTTTCTGGCATGGCTTCCAGAGACACTGGAAAGAGCCTTTTGCCCCCAAAAAAGTTATGGAATAAATTCCTTAGGATCCAAACATAAATCTTACATGTTGTTTTTTCTGATCTTACACGGTATGCAGGAGCAGTTGGCTTCCAGGTCCATGTTTTCTGAACCTTTTTGCAGTTCTCTGTCTATATCTTAAAAAGATAAGGAAACCTCATATTTTTCCCCTCCTGTTCCTCTATCAGATATTGATGAGTGCTCACTTCCTAACATCTGTGTCTACGGGACTTGTCATAACCTCCCTGGACTTTTCCGATGTGAGTGTGAAGTGGGCTACGAGTTGGACAGAAGTGGTGGTAACTGCACAGGTAAAAATAATTTTGAACAACATGCTTTTTAATTTTCTGTTAGTGTCATGGTCAGCTCCTTAGGAAATTCTTTTAAAAAGCTATACAAATCAGACTGGATACAGGAAAATACAGACTTCCCTACTGTATAACACAGGATTCTCCTTGCCTTTTCTACACTCCTTTTTCCTTTTCTTTGCTAACCTGTGATATCCCATTGGCTTAAGAGAAGAAGGGAAAGAAAAGAACAGAGACAGCCCTTCTGTCCACATCTCCCAGGCGGAGATGTGTTGTGCCTTGTAGTTTCACAGTACTGGATGGTAATCTGTGACCTTGTTGTGTATTTTTCCCTTAAGTATGTTTTTAGTTCTTTATGTGAATTTTATTAATGAGTGGTTTTGCAGAAGAACGCTTCTTTTTCCCCCATGAAATGATTAATTCATCTCAGACTACTGTTTTTCTAAAATGCATATGTATTATTTTAGAGCTTTCTGCAGATCAGTATCTCATAACTAATGGATTTGTGGTTGTCAGCATGAGATACCTGATGATTTGCACTGTCCTCAAGTATTTGCTTACCCCGTACTGTTTTTTCCTGCAGATGTTAATGAATGTGCAGATCCCACAACCTGCATTAGTGGCACTTGTGTCAATACTGCTGGTAGTTACACCTGTGAGTGCCCTCCTGATTTTGAGCTGAATCCCACCCGAGTTGGATGCGTTGGTAAGGGACCATTCCTTATGTTATTTACAAGTGAAGTTTCACAGAGGGGCTGCAAGGCAAACTGCTTAGGAATAAAGTCCCAGGTCATGGAAAAGGGCTGGAACGAGCTCTCCAACTCCCACCTCACTGCCCCGGGCATAGAAGTTGTAATAGTGCAATGGGAGTATGTCCAGAGTGATGTAGCATGCCAGCAATGCCCAGCTGCCAGAACCAACCCCTTGGGGCTTGTTACAGCTGTCCACAATTTACAGCAGGCATGAGACAATTTTAAATTTCAACAAGCTTAAACCAACATCCAGCTGGCCCCAAGATGGCAGGCGAATGAAGTTGCAGCATTAAGCCACCCATGCTCTTGGAGCGTTGAGCGCAGCTTGGCTAGGTGCAGCTTCATGACTGATGGAAATGCTCTTGTATTGGCTCCAACTGCTTAGTAAATCCTCTGATATTTTTTGGCTTTTGTTTGTTTAAGAGGGTGTAGGGATGCTTCTCAAATTCAATTGTATTTGAAATTCCAAACACTTAGTAGATGCTTTCATGCTTGTTTACCTCAAGGAGAGGAGAAAGCAGTGGGTTTCTGGAACTGGAGGGATGTACAAATGCAGGTGAAAAATGTGAATCAAAATGAGAAAAGGCCTGGCTGAACTGCCCTTGATCATGCTGAATAAATTCCCTACTTTGTGAGAAGTCCAACAAAGCCAAGGGATGGGGCACCACCCTCCTATCTAAGTGAGAAAAGCTAGGTCCTCCAGGACAACACAAATTACTTTCTTTGGCTGTCCTACAAGTAACAAGAGCCATCTAAAGATATCCCTCATCCTGAGATGATGTATTGTGTTTTCCTTTCTCATAAGATGTGTTTGTAATTATGTGCATTCTGAACAGATACACGATCTGGCAACTGTTACCTGGACATTAAAACTCGTGGAGATAATGGTGGCACCTTCTGCAGCAATGAGATTGGAGTGGGTGTTTCCAAGGCCTCCTGTTGCTGCTCCCTGGGCAAAGCTTGGGGAGTTCCCTGTGAACATTGCCCACTTGTGAACACAAGTAAGTCAGTTTTCCTGTGTTAAACACAACAATACAACATACTGGATTTTTTTTCTAATTTAGCCAGGTAACTCAAATACTGGTGTAATCATTTATTGTGTACGTGCAGCAGACAGGTTTCCACCAGTCTTAACCAAAAATTTTCCTAGTCTTTCAAAAAGATTATTTAATCAGAATATTATTACAACTTCTGAGCAAGCTTGCTATTACACAAAAAACTACATTATGAAATGGAAGAGCAATTGATGTTAGAGTAAAACCTAATGTTTATATGTGGTTACTTTGTTACTTTACATTTAGATTACCTGTAATCTGATTAGTTTTCAAAAACAATTGTGCTGAAAATTTTTCTGCTATTTTAGGTTCATAAATCTGGGTTTGGTTTTTTTTCAGCTGAATATAAGGTTCTTTGCCCTGGAGGGGAAGGATTCCGACCAAACCCTATTACAGTTATATTGGAAGGTATTGTTTACATTTTCCTATATTTACGTGTCTAAAATTATGAAACTCTTCAGTGAGTGTTGTTTTTCATGGAACAGCATGAATGAAATGTTTGTGGTTTTGTTTGAACAGATATTGATGAATGTCAAGAACTGCCTGGACTTTGCCAAGGAGGAAAATGTATTAATACGTTTGGTAGCTTCCAGTGTCAGTGTCCTTCAGGGTACTATTTGAATGAAGAGACTCGAGTGTGCGATGGTATGTAGCCTTCACTTAACTAGTCTTCTGCTTTTATTCTTAGAAAATGGTGACAGATCAATATGCAGAAGACTTAATCTGTCCTTGAAAAGGAACATAACCAGACCAAGCAGTGTAAAGCTTAAGGGTGGGAAAATTGGAACAAATTGAAATCTTGCATTGAAAGAGAGAAAATTCCTTCTTGACCATGTTGAAATATATGCAAATTTTTGTTTCAGGTGATCAAATTTTGATCAAAACCAGAAAAGCCAACAATTTTTCTCTAAGTAAAAAAATAATTTACTAACCAGCTATAAAAAATAGCTCTTTGGTGATGGGTAATGAATAAGCAGTCAGATAAAGAGCAAACTTGCCCCTGAATCTGCTGGGCATGCCTTACAGCGTGTCCATGCCTTTTTTTCCACTGCTTATCTTCTCTCCTGCTGATCTCAATGTCCAGTTGAAAATACTGGTTGTACGGCAAAACGTTTTCCTTCCCCTAGCACAGTCAATAGTACATGTTCATCACATTACATGCAAGAGATTGTACTGGATATAAAACTTTAAGCAACCCATCAAGTCCTTGAATTTCCCATTGCCCAGACTGTCTTCAGCCTTCCAGACTATTAAAAATGTTAATATAGAGCCAATGATGTGCCAAACACTGCAGAAATACAAAACATTCAGGTCTTAAATTAAGGCTGAACCAAAGTGTTTCATCCATATTGTGCTTCCATAGCTTAACTAATGTTAAAGAGTAAATCTACCTCTATATTTTTTCCTTAGTGGTGTGTCAAAGATACTTTAAAATGGTAAGGCTAGTGAAATACTTTTGAATTTTTAGAAGCTGAGGTGTTTTGGGGGCGGTGTTGTGTTTGGGTTTGGTTGGGGTTTCTACACAAAGGTTAAAGTCTCTTGATGAAGTAAACATGATATCTTCCATTGGGAAAGTTGCTCGCTTTCCCTGGTCAAACAGACCTGAACCATCCAATCAGTCAGTTTTAGCATCATTACTTATTGAGATGGGCACTCCACAGGAAACAGCTGTGGTTCTTGTCCAGATCTGGGAATCCAGAATGGATGAGATTCTCAAATACTATTTTTGTGCAACAGGTGCAAAAGCCAAATTGCTGTCTCTGAGCTGCCTAGACAAATCAGAGTACCCATCTTCACACCACAGCCAGGCTTTTCATGGCCACCTGTGCCGCCACTTCCTTTGTGCAGGCTGTGTTCCACCATGACCTCGCCCAGAGCCCCTTCAGCTCTCCACCAGTACCTTCCTACCTCAGATGTTACTGAGACGTTTTTGTTCTCAGAAGCACAACGAGAAAGCTTCTGTGGCCACTCACTGCCTTTTTGTTCTCTTCTAGATGTGAATGAGTGTGATACACCTGGCATCTGTGGACCTGGCACATGTTACAATACTGTTGGGAACTACACCTGCATCTGTCCTCCTGATTACATGCAAGTCAATGGAGGAAACAACTGCATGGGTATGGGTGGTTGTTTTTTTAAAGCTTTATCTTAGTACTTTGGGTCAGGGCTTTACGAGGCACAAATGAGAACTATTTCTCTGAATTTAGTTATACAAGAATTAACTAAATGAAAGATCAAGCTTCTTTCATTAATTTTATTAAATAAAGCAAGGCAGATCACTTCTAATACAGATCTTTCAGTACCTCATCAGAATTCTCCTTTAATTTTTTATTTTCTATGTTCATTCCTTCCAAGTTTCACTTCAGCTTTAAAAGCTTCTACATGTGAAACAGTACAAAAATTATTCAGACTTCACAGAATGAAGTCACAAGCTGTGTACAGTTCTTAGGGGGAACCATAAACAAGTATGTATTTCAGTGTTGAGGACACTGAAGGACAAGGACAATGCTGAATCCTTTTATGAGTCCGATCAGTGTTGCAGCCGTGTTTGTTGCTCTTGAATTGTATTGCCAACACTTTTTCATACTTTTAGAGTAATCTTCTAGGGAAAGGCTGTTCTGTAGTATTCTACAGTGCTGCAGCATCTGCTTGACAGGGATCTAAAAAGCACATATTTGAAGGAGGTATCTCCTAAACCCTTTGGGTAGATCATCTTCCATAAGAGCGGCTAATGCGTTGGCCTGGGTTTTTCTTCATTTTCACAGATATGAGAAGAAGTCTGTGTTACAGAAATTACTATGCTGACAATCAAACCTGTGATGGTGAGCTGCTCTTTAATATGACCAAGAAAATGTGCTGCTGTTCCTACAACATTGGACGTGCGTGGAATAAGCCTTGTGAACAGTGTCCTATCCCAAGCACTGGTATGTTTTTTGCATTTCAAAGCTATTTGAAAGCCTTGGTAACATCATAATTACTGTTAGTGGATGTAACATTGTTAGAGATGCTATGTCTTTGTCTGCTCCTGTGTGTCTAAAATGAAGGGATTAATTACTACTTTGGCCTGGAGGTGATCAGCTCTAGTCACAATGAAGGCATATGTGGAGTGGTTTGTGTTTGTGCTGCTGGGCCATGCCTCCTTTGTGACAGTTTCCTAGTCTGGGAGACTTCGTGCTCTATATTGGTTAATCTGTGTCTTTGCAAATGCTTGTTGATCCAGTGTTGAGGCACTGATCGAGGGTTTATTGGCATTGCTCCAACAAACACAGTGTCTGCTGTGCTGTGCCTCGGTTGCCGATTGCCATAAAGGGCTTTTGTGGTAGCCATGGCTTTACAGAGGTACTCTGATCTACTCTGAGAATGATCTGTGTCAAGCAGCTAAATGTAAGATGTAGGAGTTTCTGGGCTAATTGTGTGGGCATACAGGGCTCCTCCACACTGGGTAAGACTTCAGAGTTGAGCTCAGGACATCCCACTCTGGTTCGAAGTGGTTTGCTTCAAGAACAAACTTCCTAGACACTTATTTGCATGACTTCCAACTTACAGTTCAGATTTTTAAAAGTCAGATCTGGACTTGTATGCAAAAACTGTAATACACAGAGATAAGCATATGCAAAGCAAAATCAGCATGAGATTCCATGCCCTCTACATCTTTTTATTTACTAATTTCAATGGCCTTTGAATGAGAACCCAAGTGCACATCACATGGCGAGCCTCAGGGAAGGGTCTGCATACCTCTGTGTGCCCTGCAGGTGCTGAAAGAGTAGAAGAATTTTCTTGGGCAAAGGAAGTAATTAATTTTTGGCTGTTGATTAATTCCAAATACTATAGTTGCTGCTTTGTTTTCCTGTTGCAGATGAATTCTCCACACTCTGTGGAAGTCAAAGACCTGGCTTCTTCATTGACATTTATACAGGATTACCAGTTGGTGAGTTGTAATTTCTATTTTGAACTAGATTCTGTGCTACCTCTGCCCAGGGAAGAGGGGAGGCTTGTTTTCCCAGCTGTTTTTTTTCATGGGAGGAATAATGACTAAACAGTGTAGTGGAGTTCAACCCTCTGTTTAAGTCTGAGCCTGCAAACTTTCTGCCTAGCTCCTCCTAGCTGGCAGCAATGATAATTGCTGCTTGTAATCAAGGCAACATAAAGCTCCAAAGAAACTGTAATCAGGCCTACATGAGCAGGGCACAGATACCGAGAATAAGAAGTCTGGGAGTAAGGCCAACCAGCATTTGGTCTGAGAGGAATTCAGAGTCTTTCCTTCAAACTAAAGCAGAGATTTAATCTGACATTTCACATCAGTCCCCCTGTGTGTTGGTTTTACACAAAAATCCTTTTTTCTGCACAGCTGGAATACTTCTCACATATGTTATTGTGTGTAACATTTGAATCGTGAGTAATAAATTGCAAAACAAAGAGAGGGAGAGAATGAGGAATTCTAAGACAAGGAGTTGAGTAAATCCCTAATGGGACTCCCTTTTGTTTTTATTCACACAAAAATGCAAATAAGAAGCAGATAATGTGCCCTGTAATAAACAGAGGCAGCATATACGCAGTAATCAGGTGCTTTAGCAGTAAGCTGTTGCTGCTGTGATGCAGTGTTCAGCTAGTTAGACAGAAGTTTTTGTAGTAAAATGGGGATGTAAATTTTAAAGAAGTTACAGAAATGTACAGTATTTATTATTTACCAGGGCGTTTCTTAGAAGCAAAGTTCCCCCTTCTAGTATTAGTCCTAATTGTTGCCGAGTCTGCTTGAGGTAATTGGGCCGTTTATCAGCATTAGCCAGGAGACCTTGGATCATGCTAACGTGCATAGGTAAAAGCTGCATCTGTAGCAGTTGACGAGCCTGCCAAGAGTGTTGCAGTCTGCTCTGTCTGCTCTGCCATGTCATAGAGCAATGCACATTCGGGAGGCAACTGAAACAGAGGGGCAATTCCACAGAGGCAACCAGTACATCAGAGTGCATGCAGCGTTGCAGTGAGACTGATGCACACACAGCTTTATGCTGTGCAAATCACAGGCTCTCTCTGCTACTTTGGGATCTTGGCAGGTCTCGCTGGGTTGTAGCACTCAACCTGCTGCTTTTGCACAGGAGTTGCTCATGTCCCTTATATCTGTAGGCACAGGGCATGGGAACAAGTGCCCACTCTGCAGGGACAGTGCTCTGTGTACCCTGTAACGTTTGGTTATAGTCCTTACATGATGTTACTTCTCTGTTTGGATTAAAGTTCTATGCATTTACTCCAGATAGTTGTTTCAGAGAAAGAAGTAGTTCTATTTTTACTCATCCCTTATATAATCAGAGGACTCAGAATTAACAGAATCTAATGTAGGAAGTGAAGAGTTTGATCCAGCAGCAAAATAATACTTAAAAAAATACATTATCTGATGGAAACTCACGTTAGCTGACAATTTCCCACCATATTCTCTGTCTGGTGTACATCAATGTAGGTGGCAATTTGTACTAAAGGGAGAGGCTTTGGAGGAATCTCTGAACTCTTTTGTGTCATCAGAATATTAAAGATGTGTAACTTAAGGGCCCAATAGGCAAGACATATAATTGTAATAGCAGCTGGGTTTTTTTGCTGCCAAAATCCATTACTTAACCCAGGTGTATATAGAGCATTGGCAAACCCTGGCTGCCTGGCTTAATCAATCTAATTAATAGCATGTTGGCAGCACTTCAGATGTTTCCTGACATTGGCACTTTCAAACTGTTACATAAAAACTTGAAAGTCTTTTCAGATTAACAAGAGTAAACCAGTACAAAACTAATTCTGACAAGTGTTTGAGTTAAGTCATGCTCTCTTGTATTAAACCAAAGACAATTACATTCTCTCTGGTTATTCCAAATAACTCTGCTATAACACTTGGGAAGATGAGGAGATTCATCAGGGCTGTGCATGGGAGACATGAGGAAGGACATGTGCTACCCTCTGCGTTCCTATGTGGCAGGATATATCTTGGCTATGGTGAAGAGTCAGAACCTGAGGATATAGGAAACGTCTACATTTCCACAGTTTGGAATGACTCACTGCTTATTGCAGTTGAGAACATTCTGATGTTCACGTTATATGTTTGATAATTCTCTTAAGGATAAATGCATAAGGACATGTTCTGTAGCCGAAGCTTTCATGAAGTGCTGTTTACAAGTATTTAAAAAAACTTCTTCTTGCAGATATTGATGAATGCAGAGAGATTCCTGGAGTGTGTGAAAATGGAATCTGTATAAACATGGTTGGCAGCTTCCGATGCGAGTGTCCTGTGGGTTTCTTCTACAATGACAAGCTACTGATCTGTGAAGGTAGAGTGCTCATCTCATTCAGAGAAATAGGATTTAACCAGCTGGCAATTCAGACACTGGCACAGCCAATACACTTGCAAATCATCCTTAATGAGGGGAAAATACTGGTATCGGTGTAATAAGTCTATGTCAATTAAGACATTTTGAGTTCTTTTGCATAGAAAATACCAGATTTTCCATCAGACAGCTCAGGCCTTGAAGGAGCATGAGTCAACAGTCATGGGAAGAAACATTGTTTTTCACATTTGACAGTAAAGCCAAGAAGAGTAGTAGTCTTGAGTCAGATCGTGAGCACATTTTTTTTTTATTCCAAGATGTTTTTTTTCTAATGGAACAAAGATTTCTGTAAATAATATAAACACATGATGATTTTTTTCCAATTTAAACATTTCCTAACATTGTATTAGTCAGTTTTATGGAGAAACTGAAGACAGCAGTATGAGTTAAATAGGAATAAATTTTACAAACGGAGCATGTGGGTTTGAGATCATTTCAAGGACATACCTAAATGTGACCAAATATCTACTTTCATCAATATATTTATTTTTCAGAATTAGAAAGAAATTCCTATATTTGGGTAAGGTAATACTCTTCACACTCAAAACAAAGTGGTTTTGATGTCTTTCTAGTGCCAGCTTACCATAACAATAAAATTCCCTTTTTGTGTTAACAGATATTGATGAATGCCAGAATGGACCAGTTTGTCAGCAAAATGCAGAATGTGTCAACACAGCTGGTAGCTACCGTTGTGACTGTAAACCTGGCTACAGATTCACATCAACTGGCCGCTGCACTGGTGAGTACTTCCGGCTTGTTTGTGTGAGGGTCTGCAAGAAGTAGTAGATTTTAAAAGAAGTCTAAAAAAGCATATCTCCTCTTCAGAAAGACGGTATACTGGAAGATGATCTAGACTCCACAAGCCTTCCTCTAAAAGCCTTTTAGGCATCATGTAAACATTCTGGTAATTCCCAGAAGACTAATGGGCCCATCTCACAGAGACATAAATGAGAGTTAATCACCTGAGTAGGTGTTTGTCTTCCACTTTATCCCACCAACCCCGAACATTTTTCTTTAGCCCATGTTGTGTCTAGGGAGGGAAGACCAATAGATTCACTACCTTTCTGACACTAAAAATTCAGTTGTCGTTCTGACAGGGACTACCTTCTGCATAAATTCTTTGATTTTCATTATAATTTGCTAGATGTTTTAGCAATTTATTTGCCACTTTTATTTTTACAAATAAATCACTGCTTGCTGGGGTCTCTGCTGATAAGGTGGACTTATCTGTTAGGCCATATGCAATAACTACCTTAAAAAGCTTATTGTTAAACTTCCTAACTTTTCTGTGGACTTAAACAGGCCGTTGAACATTATTTTTAAATACTCACTGAGTGGGACTACAGTTCTCTAATCTGTTTGCTCTTTCTTCTAATATCATAGTCCAGAGAGGCATTCATGTTATCTTGATTACTTGAAGAATTGCAGAGATTTTAAAGACTGCTGTAAGCCAAGCAGTTGTAAATATATACATTTCTGAACAAAATAATAATTACAAAGGAAACTGGTAACATTTTCCTTGGGTTTTTGCTTCCAAGTACTTAAGTTTTAGGAAGTATATTTTTCCCTGCAGGGCAGTTTTTCATTGTTTCATGTGACCCTCGAGGGAAAAGGGTGTAGGGGCAACCAGAACACTACTATGAGAACTAAAACTTTGTTTTGTTAAGTTATGCAGTGGCACATGTAAATATTCAATATGTTCCTAATGTAATTGTTATCGTTATGGGTTCAGTACAGCAGTACAGGAAGAGCCAGGGAAGGTTCTCATATGGGTTACAATACCCAACATGAGTTGGCACAAACAGGAATACTTCCCTGTATTTTGCTCTTATTTTATATTTAGTGAAAATAAAGTTACACAATTAGAGTCAAAATAAAAGTGGTTGATAAAGTACATGATCGAGCAAAAGAAGGAAATTCCCAACTGCTCTGTTGAGGGCAGAGTGCTAAGCACCTTGCAGTTTTGGATCAGTTATGGTACTGCAATGGAAAATGATCACACCCCAATGGTTTATATGCTATTGAATCAAAACTGATGTATCCCAGCCACTTGTACTATGAATATTGCATTTATCTTACTGTCAAAATAGCATTCTTCTGGTGCTATCTATTGTGGTATAATAAATAATTTTTCATATAAACGCATTTTTGGCACTTCAGACAATCCTACTTCCCAATTTTTTAAAAAATTACAATGTTTTCTGTTTACCCCAAAAGAAGTGACTTTTCTCTGGGACTTTAATTCACTATTCATTTGCCCACAGAGCACCAGAGTCATAGTTTTTCTTTTGTCTCTACTCTCCTGAGCTTAGAAGGTTAGGAGTTCTTAACTCAGCATGTTATCCAGCATTGGTTTCCTTTCTGCCTCCTTTGGACTCTAATTGGCAGCAGTATCATTAATAGCATTGGTCATCAGTGAACACCCATCCAAAGTGACTAGCGGCCCCAGTTGATGTACAGTAATCCTGGGGACAAGAGCTATTGGGATTGTCCATGTGCTAAGTAAAGCGTAGAGAAGAGGCAGGAAAACAAGATTTAGTACATGAAGTTCTTTGCAGTTAGGAACAACTTGACTCTTAGTTTTGCAATGAACTGGTGATGGTTTGGTAAGAAACTTCATCTGCCTTGCTTAGAATGCATGTAAAAGAAAATTATTGAACACTAAAATCTAATCAATTCTAATATAAGCTTATGGCAGCACCTCAGTTCTCATGTTTTGGAGCTGCAGCAGACAGAACGCTAGGAAGCATATTGAATCAAACTAGCTCTTGTTGGTGATGAGGTCAACAGAAAGGCCTCATTTGATTCATGTTTCTGATTTGTTATGGAAAAAAATGTTCTGGACAGTAAACATTTTGTTCTTTGACATTTTGTTTCACTTACTATTGATAAAATCCTGGATTCTGCCTGAAAGCGTTCAGAGCAAGTAGCAGGAAGCAGTCAGCTGTTGAACTAGTGTAATAGATGCCCTGCCATTGTTAGGCAGCATATTGTATGCTGGCAGGATAGCTTTCCCCATCTCTCTCTGCAGAATTATGCAGTTGAGTGTTTGCTGCTGCTGGCAAAATATTTTCTGACTCCATATAAGAGTAACTCTTCTTGCTGTTTGAGCTTTGTCTGATTTACAGGATCGTCACATCGCATGAGGCATGGATGCTGCAATGTGTATACATGTACCCATTTTATCTCTGCACAATGAGTAGATAAATCTAGAATGCATTTTATCTCTCTGTGAGCTTAGTGAGAAAAGTGTGGGATTCATCTCCCTTTCTGCTTTGTATGATTTCTGTGAGTTAATCAAGCAATTTGTGCTATAATCAAGCGTAGCTAAAAGCAAGTAGTTGCTTTCATGAGAAGGATACAAACTGTGATTTAGATGTGGCTTTCATATCTGCTGCATAGTCAATGTAGAGCACTTAGAAATCTCCCCATACAATTTCATGTTACAAATTCTGCTTTTCAAAGTCATGGTGACACACTTTCCCTCCAGCAACAATTTGTTTGGCAAATCTGATGCTAATTTTTTTTCAGCTCCACAAATGTTGGAAAAGGTAATTTACAAGCAAATAGCCCCATTTCTGAGATTTACTTAGTAATGCTTTTGTCATTAAAAATACTATTTTAAATTAGGGCCGTGCATGGTTGCTGCTAATGCATCTTTCCAGCCCTGAGTTTAGAGGCCTTAACTTTCCCTGTGCCTCTTTGTTTTCAGATCGGAATGAATGTCAAGAAATTCCCAATATCTGCAGCCACGGGCAGTGTATTGACACTGTGGGAAGTTTCTACTGCATTTGTCACAATGGATTCAAGACCAATGATGACAGAACAATGTGTATAGGCAAGTATATCAAATTAAGCTTTACTTAAGCTTCCATTAAGATAGTTATTAAGTCTATCCTCTCTGTCATAAGGAGTTGCATTACAAGAACTGAGGTTGTGAGCCATGTACCACCAGGCAAAGGTGCAAAACCACCATAGGTGGTAATTAGGAAGCTGATAATGAATGAATAACATCTCATTACAGTAGAGTGAACCTTTAAAAATACATATCCTTTCTAATGAACTGCTAATGCTTTCATTTTTCAGGAAAATGTTCCATTCTTCTTAGAATTTTCTGAAGCATTTTGTCTCATTTATTCCTTTAGGCAAGAAATTTAATAGATGAATATTGCAATGCAGCAATTGTATACAGCCTACTTTTTAAGAGAGTGAAGGGTAGATTTCTTGCCAGAAAAGTGCCCTTTTCAGAAACAGAGTCATCTTCATAAAGAAGGAAATTCTGTATTTAACCTGTTCATAGCTGTTAGTGTTTGTTGTCTGAGCAAGGTGAGGAGATTTCAGAATGCTTATGATAAAAGATGGCTTAGAATTCCTTTGGGAAGGGCGAGATAGGACCCACAGTAAGATAAATGATTGTTGGACCCTTGATTATTTTTGTAGATGTTAATATCAAGTGTATAAACCTGTGTAAAGTCTTCTTTTTGGGAGATAGGACAATCTTTTTCCCTTCTATTCACTTTGTTGGCAGTGGATTATTTCTCTTGCCTGTGGGATAGCTACAGGCTTTCCTTTCCCCGTCAATGATTAAAATTCTTGCTGCTTGTTTTTTCTTCTTTGTAGATATTAATGAGTGTGAGAGAGATGCCTGTGGCAACGGAACCTGCAGAAACACCATTGGCTCTTTCAACTGCCGCTGCAATTTAGGGTTCATCCTCTCACACAACAATGACTGTATAGGTAGGAGTGCTGAAACCAGTTACATGTTTCTAAGACTTTCTACTCCTAAGGAAAGTACCATTAGTACCATCTTCTCTATTGAGTTAGGATCACATCTTCCATGGTCTGCATGATTAAAGACAAAACCCGATTTCTTCAGTCTGAAAAGGCCTCTTTGATTACACACTCCTTGCTTTGCTATAGCCACTTAAATGTTTGCATGTGATACATGCCATTCCTTTTGCTTTGAGAATTTTACAACATAGACCAATATTGGTATCTTCCCCTCACTTGCTTTTGAAACAGGGGTTTATTTATGTATTATCAGTTACTGTGCTTATATAGTGGAAACAGAAATCTCATCTACCCAATTTCACTTGTTGCAGGTGTTGTTACGTATCTTTGAATGTTATTTTTCTTAGATGTGGACGAGTGCGCAAGTGGAAATGGAATGCTCTGCAGGAATGGTCAGTGTGTGAACACGATCGGGTCCTTCCAGTGTCTTTGCAACGATGGCTATGAGGTGGCTCTGGATGGAAGGACTTGTGTTGGTGAGTGCTTTCTTTCAGGGTAGAAAAAAAAGTGCAGCAAACCTTGAAGAGATATTCTTAGTAAAACAGAAGAGGTCAGAGAGAACTGTCACACTGTCATCATTATACCTAGCAGAAGAAAACAATGACAAGAGGACGAGAAGAGGACTCTTCTCCTGCTCCTGGGAAGTTCCACCATCACTTTGATGGAATCAGAATTAAAGCGGCCTCAGCCATAGATTTCTTTGTGATAACAGCAATTATCTGAAATAAATGGTATTTCTTTTCTTTTAGATGTCAATGAGTGTGCGCTAGAGCCTGGAAAATGCTCACCAGGCACATGTCAGAACTTGGATGGGTCATTCAGATGTATCTGTCCTCCTGGATATGTCCTGCAGAATGACAAATGTGAAGGTGTGTATAGAACAATCATTCCTCTGTCCCGTTTCCTAGCTACTCACAGTTGTTACCACTTTCCTCTGCACCTAAACATGAGTAACGTTTAGTCTTTTGTGGCAGTGTGCAGTTCTGAATGGTAGCCACAAGTAAGTCACTTCCCAGAAAAAGTTTCACCAACTTTTGTTTGAACCAGAACTACCTGATCTGATCCCAACAAAAATCTAATCCCAGGCTGCTTGGTTGATGGTACATTGCTGAGGTTTTCCCACTGCATGAGGATTTGAAAACTAACCCTAGATTTTGCACCTGGATTTCTTGTTCCTCTTTCTGTCTGTTCCTTTTTGTTTGACCTTTTTGTTTTTCAAATCTATTAGATATCAGTGATGATGTAAGGTTACATTAAGGTAGTACAGCTGCCAGTGTAGACGTTTTTATTTCTCATCACTTTAATTACTTTTCTTACAGACATTGATGAGTGTGTGGAACAGCCAGAAATTTGTGCCCTGGGCACATGCAGCAACACTCCAGGCAGTTTCAAATGTCTGTGTCCAGAAGGCTTTGTGTTATCTTCCACAGGAAGGCGATGCCAAGGTAAGTTCATTCCTATTTTCTGGCATTTCAAAATTTGTTTGCTGTTTTATAAAAGCCTTATTAGCTGCCTGTTTCTAATATATTGAGGAGACTCTGGATTCAAACAGTGTTTTTCACAAGGAAAACAGGATAATTCTGTAGTTGGGGCCAGGTTCTGTCTTGCCCTAACATCTGTTTGTCATTAAAGAGAATGTTGTAATAAAAGGGGCAAAGATAATGTTAAATGCACCAGGTTAAGTGAGGAAATTATGTTGCCCTACAGCCCTTCCTTGCATACCTGGAAGAAATGTTGAGGCTACTTGGATTCTGTATAGACTGTGATATGTCTGACATGGAGATGGAGCACAAACACAGGCAGGAGACTACTGCAGTGCACTGCTAAAGGCAGCATTTCCAGGAATAAGGCTGTTCTTAGCACTTATCAAATTCTCCATAACACTTCTTGTATGCTATTCCTCTCCACAGATGTGTGGGTGGAGAAAAGATTGATGGGAAAAAATTGCAAACAATTTTACGTGGACAATAGGTACTTATCTGCTTAGAAAAGTCTGAAGCTTCTTTTGGCTTCTAGATTACCGCATACACGGTTCAGAGCCTAAACATGTGCACTAAGAGAGAGATCATATGCTAATAGCTGAAGGTCTAGTAATGAAAAGCCACAGGTTAGTTTATTTTGTGAATAAAGAACAAGCACAGCAAATTAGGGAATGAGTTATTTTAAAGACTTTGGAAATTATTAAATAGATACATCATTAAATGTCCTATACACAGTGTGCACAGTGGGAACCACTGATGAGTAAGACCTTTATAAGGACCTCTGTAGTTGTGCTTGGCACAGAACAGTGATGCTTGTTGACACCATAGTGAGTTCTTCACTTCACAGTGGGCTAAATGAAACTGTGGTTTTGGTAAAAATGAATCCAACCTGCAGTAAATGTTCATCCAAGTCTCCAAACCACCATGCAGTTTGGCACAGTTACTTCACTCAGCTTCAAGAAAGCAGTGCGGCTGTTTAAACTGTGCTTTTGTAGCTTATATAAATGAGATTTCTTCAGTCCGAGGGTATTGTTCTCTTCAGGTAAGGAAAGAAAAAAAAAAACCCACAAGCAAGAAACAAAATCATACAAAAGAATGCAGCCTAATCTTCTTTTTTATGAAAACAGACCACTGTTTCACACAGAGTGTCAGAAGAAAATGCACACTTGTGTGTATGAACTTGAAGTGTGCTTCTCCCTATCCCCTGAAGAAGACTGGCTTTTTCAAGTATCTCAGGCCGAACAAAGTTTTGTTTAAAACTTCCCATTACCTAGGACTTTTGTAAAATCTGGACATTGTCCAGCATTGATGCTGCAGCCGGAAAACTGGATGAGCAGCTGCTTCCACAACTGCCCTGTTGCTGTCCCCCTGCCAATGCAGGTTGCTGCCAGCTCTCTGCCTGCTGGATGCTTGTGGTCTGTGATCTCAAATCTGCTCCAGCATTCTGGTTACCCAGCTTAAGGGAGTAAAATGTAGGGCCACTGGGCCAGTTTTCTTTGTGTGTACCTCAGGGAAGAATGAGGAAGGAAAGTGCTATTGAAAATTGCTTCTCATTTTAACACTACACAATATTATCATTGCAAATTGATTAAAATCTCTTGACTCAAGTGATTCTTACTAATAATGGAATATAAATAAATGAAGCCAATATTCAGTTTTTACAAAGAGGAGTGAGGGTAAGAGGGGAGTACAGCCCTTCCACCTTTGCTGGACCTTTTCCATGACTGAAGTAGGACACTCTGTCCCCTAGCTTTCCTTTACTGCAGTAGAGAGCTCACCTCCCTCTTCAGATCTTCCCCAGTCAGAGACAGTAACGGTCCTTCTTGATAGACTAAGGTGGAAGTTGGGTGTTTTGTTGTGGGGGACCTCCTGCAATTTTGTGATTAACATCTTTAAGTGAAAACTGTGCCAAAGTAACCCTAACTGCTCATAACAAGTTTTTCTCTATGCAGATCTGAGAGTCAGTTACTGCTTTACGAAATTTGAAGATGGAAAATGTTCTGTGCCGAAGTCCCGAAACCACTCCAAACAAGAGTGTTGCTGTGCCTTGAAGGGACAGGGATGGGGAGATCCCTGTGAGCTCTGCCCAGAGGAAGCAGACGGTGCGTTACCGACTAGGTTATCTTACTGTCATGATAGCCTCTCAGGACTGAAAGAAGATTGGGATTCTTATAAGAAGGAATTAGGAAAAATAATTTTCCAGCTGTGTTTAACCCTAACAATTGTCATTGCTTTCTGTAAAGTAGATGCCATTGCAGTCTCAAAACCCATATTCCTTGTATAGTCCAGTCTCAAGCATATTTCTTGTTTGCGTCTAAGTTTCTTCGTATGATTAGATGCTCAGTATGATTTTGCTCTGGAGGTATCACATACTGAAAGCAGAAAGTAGTAGGTCCTTGATAGGCTCTGAGTGAAAATACCTGCAAGACACAAATCGAAGTCATCTAATTGTAAATAAGTACAAGAAGGGGTGCCATAAACATGAAATTTATTTTAAAAAAACCCAAAATAGTCAAACTAGATCCACAGCTGAATCACCTTGTTACATTTTGTGACTACATTTTGTTATTAAAAAAAATCTAAATTTGCAATCTTATCAATATGAATGACTTGCAAAAATAACAGGGAATGACAAAACACAGGCCTCGATGAAGGAAAGCCTCCCTGAACTATTGCTAAAGAAACACTTTCCTTTAGTATCCTTTGCAAGACTGAGTAACTAGGCATCAAGCAAGTCAACAGGCCTTTGTACTGCCATGGTGCAACTTGTTGAACAGACTTTAATTCATGCTGACAAATGTGGTTAACAGCATTACTGGTTTCAGCAATACATTAATACAGTTAATTTCATTAATAAGTCATGTAGATGTTTTGCAGACAATCCTCACAAAAGCCAAGGGAAGGAGAGAGAATCAGATGTGCCAGTTGCAATATTCCTCCTGTGCTTATTGCCTGTGCATGTTTCATTCTGTTGCCCTGGAGCATTTGAACCAAAGTCAGTTGGAAAAGCATGGTATACATTGCAGCATTTCCTTGAAGTGTCAGCACATTTATTTTTCACAGTCCAAACTGTTCTCAAAGGATGATATCAAGGCCATTTTTCTCATCTTTTAAAAAAGAAATAGCTTTAAGATATCTGAGTCTAGGAAATGTATGTCTTGGCATGTCATGGACAGTGAAATTGTTTCATTTTTTAAAAAAATACTCAGTTGTTGTCTCATGCATATTCTCCATCATTTGCTCTCTGAATGCAGGCTGGTAAGCTCAAGCACATGTGCCACCTGAGTCTCCTGAAGGCTTGAGCAACAGGCAGGTTGTGTGCTGTCCAGCTGCACAGGGCTGAGTTTCCCTCTCAGAGCCTAGCAGTGTGCAAGGCACATTGCTGCTTTCAGTGCGGGTGTGCATCTACATTTAGTTCTATTGTGTTCAACCTCAGCAAAGATCAGCTAATGTATTTGAGCTAAAGAAGGCGTAACACTTGTGATGTCTATGATTGTATTGTACTGCTGCACTCTAAACCTCTTTGTAGCCTACTGAATTTGCAAAAAAAAAAAAAAAAAAGGGAAATATTGTCGAGGGTTCTGTGATGTTCCTAGCATGGTTAATAGAGAATATGCTCAGCAGCATCTTGAGATGATTTGAATAACAGTCCTGTGTCCATCTGTCTACAGGAGATCAGATGAAATGTAAAGTGAGCATATGTTTCTGGATCTGAACATGAGGAGGATGAATTGGTATCAGTGGTTACTTGTGTAGCTACTTGGGTAGCGCTGATCGCCAAGATAGAATTTAACATATGGCTTGATTTTTTTTTTTTATTTTTTTTTTTTACAGAGGCATTCAGACAGATTTGTCCATTTGGAATTGGCATTCTTGTTGGACCTGGTGACGCAAGACTGGGTAAGTGCCTGAACTGCACGATGTGCAGTTGCATCAGTATGCCATTTTCTACCCATAAGCCATTCTCCCTTTCAGTTGAGAATAACACCTCTGCAGCTATTTCCAAAAGCCATGAATTGTGGAAACTATGCATATTTTTTTTTCAATTATTTATACCGATTTTAAATTTGAGCTCAAATACTCATATATCAGAAATTAAACTTCTTTTGGAGTAGCATATTTGGCTTTTTAATTTATGCTGAGGAGACTTGCTAGGAAACTTATGTAAGATCTAAAGAATGGATCACATAGCATACCTGTCTTTTCTTATACAATATATTTAGCCTGTTTACAGTAAATGGTTTTAATCCTCCAGAAGTGCAAACCACAGTTTCCCAGATTCCTTCAGTACATTCTGTTCTCTCCCAAGACAAACAGTACTTCAGCCTTATTGGCAAAAGTTTTCATTTAAGGAGTGCTGGATGACTACTGCTTTTCATATCTACTCCTCTCCCTGTAGCCCTAGTTGGAGATATTTTTTATCTGACATTTAGAATCAGTTTTTCTGCATTCTGAAAGCTGACCTGCAAGACAAATTCTGTGCCCTCATCCTAATATATCAAAATTCAAATATTGCTAATTTTTTGTGATCTCAGGAATATTTCTCACCAGAACAACGCTTAATCTTTGAGAGAAGTCTAAAAGCACATGAAGTCAATTGCACTTACTGTGTTATTTGTATTTCTGGTTAAGATGTGGATGAGTGCCTTGATCCAGATAACTGTAAATTCGGGCAGTGTATCAACACAGATGGATCTTTCCGCTGTGAATGTCCGTATGGTTACATCCTACAAGGAGCTCAATGTGTGGGTAAGTATAGCTGTTTCATCTTCCGTTTTAAAGAATCTCCTGAAATGCAAAGTATGGCATTAAGGAGTAGTGGGGTTATATTATTCTACTGTTGTGGAGTCTCCATCCCTGCTGGTGCTTAAAACCTGAGGGGCAGAGCCTGAGCAATCTGCTCAAGTTGGTCCTGCTCTGTCTGAGTATTTGGCCCAGATAATCTCTTCCCAAATTACGCTAGGACTCTGTGACTCTAATTCAATAACTTAAGTGAGTTCTTGGATTTTGTATTTTTGTATTTTTTTGATTGTACATAAACAACAAAGGTTTTATACCTTTTTACTTGAGTATAACCATGTATTCTTCCCTTGATTTAACTGTTTGCAGATACTGATGAATGTGCTGTTGGAAACCCGTGTGGAAATGGAACTTGCAGGAATGTGGTGGGAGGTTTTGAATGCACCTGTGTTGAGGGATTTGAGCCTGGACCGATGATGACCTGCGAAGGTGAGACTCCCATGTGTAAAGGACTGTCATTGTAGTTGTGTGCTGAAACAGTTTCCTGATTTTGGAAACAATTGTGGCGAGTAAAGCAGCTTAAAAAGAAAAATATAGACATTTGGAACAATGATCTTTATCTGAAACAGAAAAATAAGTTCCTCCTTCCTCTATCCACCTTGAACTGTGGTACCTTTTTCTAACTGGAGGTTGGGTGAACAGGCTTTCAGGTAGTAGCTGCTAAGGGACTGCCTGGGGAGCAGCATGTTGCGGTATGGTCTCTTCAGAACAGTCCCCAGAAATGCTGCTTATTGTGTGTGTGGTTTTTGCTTACCTTCTAGATGACCCTTGAGTTTAGAGAGTCACTGTGGACGATGAAAATAGGAAATGGGCTGCTTGGCTTTGTTAGGGAAGAAACAGGGCACAAAACAGAAAATATAAATACATTACTAGACAATTATCCTGGTATCCCTATGATGAATATTTTTCATGCTTTGGTCTCTCATTTCAAAAATAAAAATTTGAAAGTGCACAAAGAACGGAGGAGTAAGGGAGATCGGAGTTATAGAAGGGACATACAGAAAATGAATTAGACTAGAATTTTTCAGTGTGGATAATGCATTTGAAGAGGTACCTGATTTAAATTTATAAAGCCACAAGTGGCAAAGGTACCAAAAATAGAGGGAACATGTTAGACAAACCAAAGCAAACATTTTTATATGCATAGTACTTACTGAAGTTGTGGAACTCTTTGCTGCAGAATATTAGTGAAGCCACAAGTATAAATTGACGCAGAAAGATATTGTACAAAATTATGTGGGAATCCATCACTGGAAATTAAGCTTGATAGTTTGGTTGTGGCTCTTGGCTGTGGAAGTCCTTAAACTGAGAGGCTGTATCAGGGGAAAGATCTCTGCATACGTGGTGTGGGGTTTTTTAATACTCTTCTCGTCCTGTTACAACCAGAGAGAGGAGAATGTCCTAGGACATTCTGACACTCTCTTCTGACCTGACACAACTGTTCTTAAATTATCTGCCACAATCTATTTGTTTGCAAGCCCATACAAAAGAATGCTTCTATTTTTGCATCAGCTTGCATTAATTTTATATACTGTTAGAGCTTCATTCAATTCCCTGTGGAGTTTGGATGAAAGCTCAAATTGCAGAGGAGAGTTAGCAGAGTGCACAAACATCATTATATAGCAGTAATTACTCAAGTAGTCTAGAGTGTACGTAAATGCACTTCAAACTAATGTTTCTAGTAAGGATATTGTTTTATGGAATTCAGTGTACAAAGAAGCTGAATTAGTGCATCTAGAATTTAAAAATAACCAGTCATAAAAACTGAGCCTATATGTGGAAAAGATATAGTTTTAACTCAGACAGTATTTTGGCAGCACGTATCTGGAAATTATTTCCACTGGCTGCTTGCCGTTGAAGATACTGAAACTTCAGGTAGCTGTGCAAACATCCTGGCATGTCTGGTACCTGCTCCTATACAGAAATCCATAATGAGTAGAATCATAGGTCCCCAACTATTAAAATGTAGCCCTCAGTAAACTGGATCTGTGGTATTGCCCATACCTCAAACCTGTGCACTCAAGTCTCCTGAGTTTTACAAAAACATGTTTCACTTCCCCCATGGTCTTTGTCACTCCAAATCCAGATGTCAACGAGTGCATTCAGAACCCTCTGCTCTGTGCTTTCCGCTGTGTGAACACTTTTGGATCCTATGAATGCAAGTGCCCCGCGGGGTACGTTCTGCGAGAGGACCGGAGAATGTGCAGAGGTAAAGCTCCTACCAGACTCTCACTGTTATGAGATAATGATTTCAAGTTCCTGCAGGGGTAGGGCTCTGACTCACTGCACTGTTGGGCCAGAGTTTTAATCCCAGGAAGTAACTGAGTCAGAAAGAATTTGGGATGAAATTCAATGGTTTGCATTATGCAGTTGATTGTATTAGCCCTGTCCTGCCCATAAACTTAGATGTCTGCATAAAGTGAGGTCATATCAGATGATACGGTTTTGTCTTACCCTGAGAATGGGCATTTGGGAGAAATCAATTTGCTCTAGGCTAGTCTGTCTTATCGTTAGTTTAGCACAATAAAAGTATAAGTAGTTTGATTACTGCTGAAATTCCAAAGTCAGAATTTACTATTGTGAATTTCCAGGATCGTCTCTCTATATAATGAAGTCTAAACCTTGTGTTTTAGATCAGAATGAGTGTGAAGAAGGAATTCATGACTGTGACTCAAAACAGATGGAGTGCAAAAACCTAATTGGCACCTATATGTGTATTTGTGGACCAGGTTATCAGCGCAGGCCAGATGGGGAAGGCTGTATAGGTAAGTGACACTGAAGTGTTGAAGCTCTTGAAACACACAGTTCCTCAGCGGAGCTGAAAATTTTGGATTTAACGAAGTGTTAAGGAACTTGGAGGAAGAATTACACAACTACCTGCACAATGGATATACCAGTGCTATACACGCTTTGTTTTGCTGTTCAGGTGTGCGCACACGTGGGCAGCAATCTGGATGTGGCTGTCTTTACAGTCAGTTGGTACTGCTGCTGCTGAATTGCTCTGAGTGAAGAAAGCAGAGAATTGAGCCCATTGCTTTAAGCTTGTTACTCTCTGTTAGCATGAATGAGAGCAGATCTGAATTGGTTTTAAACTTTGGATGGCATTCGGAAGTACAGCTATAACTACGAAAAATTTTGAAAACCATTGAGGAATATGTTGTAGAGAAAACGTAGTAACAAATTGTATGATACTGTGAGCTAGATGGTCGTCTTTCCTCTGAAAAGTGAATGAAAGAGACTTTTTACTTAAAACAAAAAAAAAGAAGCAAGTTTAACCAGGCAGAATGCACAGCTTAAGAACTCCACACAAACTTCTCTAACCTGCATTAATCCACTTAATGGACTTGATTTTTGTCATATCATTTAAAAAACACAGATGAGAATGAATGTCAGACCAAGCCTGGGATCTGTGAGAATGGCCGTTGTGTAAACACAGTGGGAAGTTACAGATGTGAATGCAATGAGGGATTCACTGTCAGTGACACCCAGAACGAATGCCTTGGTAAGTCGCGCATTAACACCCTAATGAACTATCACTTTGATAACAGAAACTGTGGTTGAACTTAAACTTAGAAATGTTTAGTCAGTAAGCATGCTCTTGAATTTACATGCCTTAGAGAAGGGGCCTTAGTAAGTAGGTGCCCTCCTGCAAGTTCATTCTTCATGCTAAGCATATGCCTGCTTCAGTCAGTCCGATTGGGTTGACTCGCTATGAATGCTGACTGTTTGGTGGTTTCAGTCAGCTGGGAATTGCTCTGCCTTTTTTTTGGTCCTGATTTTCAGCCAGTCCTCCTTCTCTGGGTTCAAACAGAAACATGTATTTTTATAAGCGTAAGTTGTCTTGCACCTTTTGCTAAATTTCCTGTCGTCTTTGTTTCCCTTAGACATCATGCTCTCTTTCTTACTGCTGGTAGTCTTTCACTCTCAGTTCCACAGTCCCGGGGTGAAGTATGCCCTTTCTTTTATATTTCTGACTAAATTCCTGATATATCATGACCCTCTGGAGGTCGTCACCATTAGGATTCTCTGTGATGCATAATTTGTCTTCCAGACAACAGGGAGGGCTACTGCTTCACTGAAGTCTTACAAAGTATGTGTCAAATCGGATCAAGCAACAGGAACTCTGTCACCAAGTCTGAATGCTGCTGTGATGGTGGCCGAGGCTGGGGGCAAAACTGCGAGGTCTGCCCCTTCCCAGGCACCGTGGCCTTCAAGAAGCTTTGCCCTCATGGCCGAGGATACATGTCTAATGGAGCAGGTACTGACTTTTCTATTAAAGGCCCTCTTAACACAATGTCAAATTCAGCGATAAATTATAAACTCTTTCTTTTTGCATATTTGAACACTGTGAGGTCCTAAATATTTTGGCCATCAGTCGAAATTTTCTGAGAGTTTTCATGTTGAAAGAGTACAGTCCTTTGGGAGGAGGGTGTGTAGCCAAAGGCATCTATCCCAACTTGGCAGATACTTATTTTGCACGCTGGTTGACTGACATGCACTCAAATGGGAATTTGCACTCTCACATTTGAGTGTGTTGTAGGTACAGATTAAGAGCTATTTGTGTACATGAAAGCAAAGTGATGTTTGATTTATGGAGGCTAATATATGATCAGCTCCGGTTGTTCACTTCCACTTAAGGCTTGTTCATTGCATTTGAAATTGCAAATTGCATTAATGCTTCATTCCGTATTTTTCCACTTAATATTTCTCCTTAATCAGTGCAATATTTCATTAATTTATGTAATTTTTTTTATTTTATGTAGGATGTGGGTTTTTTTCATGTCAGGTCAGAAGAATCTATTGAAGCTGTATAAAATTCATTCTTGTTCCATTGTGAACTAACCCTCATTTAATTGCAGATATTGATGAGTGCAAGGTTATTCATGATGTCTGCCGTAATGGGGAATGCATCAATGAGAGGGGATCTTATCGTTGTCATTGCAACCTTGGCTATACTACAGATATAACTGGCACTCTTTGCATAGGTAGGTTTTTCATTATTGTGTACATATATAAAGTTTATTACTAAGAGTCAACTTGAAGAAGGAAATAAAAAAGATTTTGAAAAATGAGAAAAGAAAATGTCATTTGTTAGAATGCTTTGCGGATTTTGATTTCCTTCTGATGTCTCCTGAGCATTTTGAAAAACATTATCACAAATCTTGGTTATCAGCACTTAGGTATCTGGTTTTGCTTCTTCTAGATCTGAATGAATGTAATGAGTCCCCCAAACCTTGCAATTTCATCTGCAAAAACACAGAGGGGAGCTTCCAGTGTTCATGTCCAAAAGGGTACATCCTGCAAGAAGATGGGAGAAGCTGCAAAGGTAAAAATCAAGAAAAGAATTTACTGCAGAAACTCTGTGTTTCACAGGCAAATACCAATCCAAGGACATATAAATGATGTAAATCTGAATATTTCCACTAAAGACAGTGGAAGTGGCCTGCAGAGGATGGAGCTGGTGTTTCAATTAGTTCTTTGATGATCTGGATGAACAGTAGGTCCACAGAAATTTTTGCAGGCTGATGGCAGCTGATCTTAAAAGACTTTGTAACCAATAGTATATATGATTGGTCTTATTTTGGTAAACATGTCGGTTTAAGCCGTATTTTTCAGTGATAAATGTATCTTAGTGGATGCAAAACTGAGCATGGTTTGTAGTGCATTGTCCAGCATTGACGGAGTTTTAACCTACCACCTCTGCAGCATGCTGAATAAGGATCAGCAGTGCAGGAGAAATTTTGAAATGTTCATTATAATTTAATTTATTTATGTATCTTGGTAGCAAAGATCTGACTAAAACCGTGCAAGTTAGAGCAGCAATTCTAAATTTGGCATGGGAAGTGACAGTGTACTTTGCAATTAGCATTTAAATATTTCTTTTGGAGTAATAGCATGCTTCAGTGCAATACCATTTTGCAGTGTCCCACTGCTTCTCATGAAGATGGTGGCTTCCCATTTATTGACTGCACTGAGAGCAAACACTTATTACATAACAGCATCTTTCTGACAGACGAGAGTGGGGTCTGTAATCCAGCGTTAGCATGGGCGCTAGTGTACGTCCAAAGTCCCATCCGTTACATGTGAGGCTTCATGTGAGAGGAAGCCAGCGTGGAAAGTGAGACGTAGATTCAAAAGGCTTTATTTGACACGTTATGTATTTGCTATCGCTTCTCTTTAAGTCCAGCTGAACTGTCAGATCCTCCATAGGGAATTTAAGTGAAAGATGTTTTCTTGGGTTTTTTAGATCTTGATGAATGTGCAACAAAGCAGCATAACTGCCAGTTCCTTTGTGTCAACACTATTGGGGGTTTCACTTGTAAATGTCCTCCTGGATTCACTCAGCACCATACAGCCTGCATTGGTAAGTGATGTGGGAATGTAAACACAGATTTGGGACTTATTGCTGACTCTTATATTCCAGAAGCAAAGTAGCAAGGAGGTGAAATGGACTTCCTGAGAAACCAAATGGAAACATAGGCCAGATTCTGATCCCAGTCCCACCAGAGCAGAAGATGCAACGAGGCCGTCCTTCCTACCTTCCTTTGTTTTCATAATCTATGTCTTTGAATTTTGCACTTGCAATAATCAGGCAGTAAAAACACCCATTTGTAATTCTTGCCTTACCCTTTCTTACCCATTGAGCAAAAAAATAGTTATATCTGTTCTTGTAGTTCATTGCAGGACCTACATTAGAGAGGTTTCTTTACCTCTTGTCCCAAACTGTTCATTGTTAGCATTGCTAAATGATCATCTTCACAACAAGGAATAAAAAGTAACGCTGAGGCTTCGTTTTCTTTCAGATAATAACGAGTGTGCTACTGAAATCAATCTATGTGGGGCAAAGGGCATTTGCCAGAATACACCAGGAAGTTTTGTTTGTGAGTGTCAACGTGGCTTCTCGCTCGATCAAACTGGGCTTAGCTGTGAAGGTAGGTACAACACACAGTGCATTTAATTTGGCCTTCTCTCGCTTTTCTTCATCTTCTCTCAGCCATACTGTCATCCAAGGAGGGACCTATGGAGTAAGCATGCGTAGATTGAAGGGGAGTTGGGTATGGAAATGTAGCAACAAGGCAGTATTTCTCTCCATGGGCCTGAGTAGATAGATACACTGCAGGATGCTAAAGAGCTGAACAGATGTTTTCTGAGGAGACATCAATTTAGCCTGGAATGTTTTAGTTGAAGCATGGTAAGTGGTTTTCAGCACTAAATTACTTGCTGTGGAGCCAGAAATCCAAACCTGAAAGGCCCAAAGTGGTCTCCCAGCACTGGGCAGGTTTTCGGAAGATCCTGAAATATACCTCTCTGTATATGATATTTGAATATATATGATTATTTGTTACATACTTTTCAAATATAGCATAATTTGAGCTTCTCTCCTAAAACTCAGAGTATGTCTCACCTTTTTAGATGTTGATGAATGTGATGGAAACCACCGGTGTCAGCATGGCTGCCAAAATATAATTGGAGGATACAGGTGTAGCTGCCCACAAGGATATCTCCAGCATTACCAATGGAACCAATGTGTTGGCAAGTCACTTTTTTAAATTTCTACATTAAAATGCATGTTACCTTTGTTAGCAGCAAGAAGGGAAGGGAAATGGTGCAGCCTTCCATATTTTCTTTTTCTGATTATAATTTAATAAGTTCAGGAGTTTCATTACAAGTGCGCGCTCCTGTGAAAGACAGAGTGGATATGAAGCACCCAGTAGCCAATGTCCTGGTTCAACAAGTGTTTAAGCACAAAATTATCCTTGAGGGTGCTAGAAGCTGTATAGACTTTGAGGGAATTTGTGTAACTCATGTATTTTGTGGTCTGAACAAAGGAAGTCATTACTCAGCCATGCAACAGTCTCTGCGCAGACACAGGTCCTGTCTGAGAGCTGATGGTGGGTTACACCTGGCAGACGCAGAACCACAAGTTTGGATTGTTAAATTGTAAAATTAAACTTCTGGCCCAAAGCATCTAAGATTCTATTAAAATCCTACTTGATCTGTGCTTTTATCATTCTTACACCACCTACAGGAAGGCTGCTGTGTTTAAGCCTCTTCTCTGTACAGAATTAACCATTTGTCATATTTGAGTAAAGCTGGGCTATCTGTCCAAAGATGCTTCCTTGCAGCTTTGGGATAAATCTCCTGTAAGCACTTGTCATAAACTGTATCCCAAAGCTGAAAGGAAGCATCTTTGGGATACAGTTTATGACAAGTGCTTACAGGACAATTCTGGTTATAAATAACAAATGCTAGTGCTCTTTATTTATGTTAAGAAGTAAATACACTGGTGAATTAACATGCTTAGTTCTTCCCTATCTAAACTTTGTTCCGTCCCAAGTCTCTGCTCTGCAATGTGCAGAGCATTGATGCTGGATATGACTTGAGCAGATAGAACTGGGTTCTCTGCAGAAGTCATGGGAAAAGTCTCTGTACATTTCAGCAGTGCAGCATGTAGCATATTCAAACAAGAGAAACATGAATCATTTTTTCTGTAGTGTCAGTTATGTGCATTTTTAGTCACATTTAATGGGCTTCATACAAGCTAGTCTTATGTGGATACCCAGAGATGTGTTTGATGACCTCTTTTGAGAACAAAGGGCTTCATAACTCTTTGGCTTGCTTTGCTTTCAGAAACATAAAAATGCCTTTGGTTGTTATCAGTGTGGTGCTCTAGGGAGGTCTCTGCTTTTAATTATGCTTACCAAACCTCCTGACATTTTATGCAGTCCTTGCTGTGACATTTGCTTGCTTGTGCTCCAGTACTCTATGCCTGTAACACACTGGAGGACAAGGAGGGAGCACAAGCACATGGTGGTTTTGAATATTAATTAAACTAGCAGTGCTTAGAGTTAAATTAGAATTAATAAATTAGAAATCTGCAGGAGAGTAAAAAAAAAACCAAAACCAAAAAAACCCCACCAAAACAGCACTGCCAGGTCTGGCTGCTTGAGGACATTCTGGAATCTGAAAAAGTGCAACTCTCAGTTTTGTGAAACATCTTGGCTGTTCCCAGGTCTTCCTGGGTGATAGCATTTAAGCAAGTGTATTTCCAAGCCAGGTGTACACTGTTATTCCAGCTTTTGAGCCCATTGACTACTATTTAGATTTTATACAGGGAACATCGGTTTCAAAATGCACAAGCACGGGTATTTCCCCCACTGAAAGAAAGGCTTCAGCCTCGGCACCACAAATACTGATCACCAGAAGTTTCACCAGGGAAAACTACACTGAGAGCCACAGCTGGGGACTCAGCTAGTACTTCCACCTTCTCAGACATGGGGCAGTCCCGGCAGAAACCCAAAACTGCAAGGAAGGAGACTTGGTTTCCTGTGTCCTCATGGCATCTCTCTTTCCTGCTGTAGCTGATTACGACAGAACACAGGAGAGCAAGGCTGGTGCCTGACAACACAGCTCACGCAGAGTACAAGGCTTCCTTAACTTTTTTTCACTTTTCTTCATATTTTTTCTTCCTACAATCACCCAAAATATGGGAACTAACCTCACTAGTGTTCACACTCTTGCCTCTGTGGAGCGAGGTGAAGTAAGTGTATTTCCTCTTGGTGCAGTAACTCTCTGTGGCCCAAATGTGTATTTCTGATGTTGACATAATTGTTGTGTTAGAGCAACGTTTCAATATTTGTCATACCTAAGTTAATGGCAAAACTGCTACAGGCTTCAGCAACACAGAATTCAGCCCCAGGTTTTAATACCTTGTGGTCTCCACATGTTCACATTGTAATGTCTGTAACTGCATATGCTTAAGATACTTATCTAGATCTCCTGGGTGTACCACAGGGGAAGAATCCACGTAATAGGTTTTTCCGTGACAATTTCTTCATGTTCTTTGGCAATCCCAACTCTGCAAACAGTTTGTGTCTTTTTTAGCTTATTTGATGAAGTGTTTAGGGACTTTTGATGTTGCTGCAACACATATTTAGATAATCACTGAAGAATGCTTTGGTTCCTCCCATGTCTTGTGCTGTGTGTGACTGCATCCCCTGCCCAGGCAATTCTGTAGTGCACCATGCCGTAAATCAGGCTGCAAGAAGCAAAGGCATTGCTTTTAAACAAAGAACAAACAGCCACATTGTTTGGAAAAAGACAATAATGCTCTGAATTAGAATTTATTTTCCCGTAGCCTGGGTGCTTAGGTCAGAGATGCTGCTCTGTGCTTTACATTTTATGCATACAGTGTCCAGATGGCATTTCTTACACGTGTGCACACACACGCAATGCACATATGCAGTTGCTTTATCACAGAAAAAGGGGAACAATAGCATTCAGAACATTTCAAAGCGATTTGCCACATCGGGCAAAAAAAATCAGACCAGCTACATTAGAAACCTAGCCATTTACAGTAAACAAGCCTGAACTGACCTCGAACTCCTACAGTGAAGTTTGGAAAAGGGCTGGCTCAGAATGTGGCAGTCTTTTGTATCTACAGCTGCTTTTATTTTTTCTTTACTACTTGTTCCTGTACCTTACCTGTACCTCGTATTTAAATGTGAGTGTGTAGGGAGGGATTTTCAGTGCCTGGAAAGGTGTCAGAGCTTGATTCCTCACTCTTTTTCCTTTAATGTTGAATAGCGTTATGGACAGGGGATTACTGGACCAGATTGTTGGCTGTACAAAGTTTTATTCTTCTCAGTTGTTTCTGGAACAAAAAAACCAGTTGCCTCCTCTGCTTCTCTGCTCTGCAGTGCATGAGCTGACGTGGCATGAAACATCTTCTGTAGAGTAGCCCGAATGTTGCTCTGTTGTATGGTTGTAGTCATCTCCTAGCACCCACTGCCCTAGCCAAGGGTGAGGCCGAGCCCTGTTCTCCGTTTCTGTCCCTCTGATGTGACACCCTGTTTAGCAACAGTCAAGCACGACCTGTCTGAAGGGGTAGGTTGGACTACACCTGAGAGTAAAAGTTAATGATGTGGTATGTTCTGCTTCTTTTCCAGATGAAAATGAATGTCTCAGTGCACACATTTGTGGAGGAGCATCTTGCCACAATACTTTGGGAAGCTATAAATGTATGTGCCCTACCGGATTTCAGTATGAACAGTTTAGTGGAGGTTGCCAAGATATCAATGAATGCGGTTCTGCACAAGCCCCATGCAGTTATGGTTGTTCAAATACTGAAGGTGGCTATGTCTGCGGATGTCCACCTGGTTACTTCAGAATAGGACAAGGGTAAGGGATTCTCATTTTAAACTAACAGACATAAAGGGGACATAATCCGCTCCTTTCTTTGTAGCGTGGAGCAGCAGAACCAGGACGGGGGTGGGGGGGTTGTCACCAACGAAAGAGGGATAGGATTGTGGAGGTGGGTGCTCAAGAGTTGGATGTGCCTGCTGATTTTGGAAATGTGGGAGGGAAAAGGTAACCAAGGGAAGGGAGCAATGTGGTTTTAATGGTTAATGAAATTTGGTCAGGGATAACAGGTTCAATCATCTCTTTTAAGCTACTGCTGTCGCCTGCACACCCCAGCAGCTAGCCAAGTCCTCTGAGCTTGCTACTTGGGAGCTCACACCTCTCACTGTGATTTGTGGGGTATCACTTATCTCCTTTTAAAAAAAACAACAAAAAACCCCACATCACCCCCCACCAGCTCCAAAGACAAATGATATTATACCAGTGGGTTCACCCACTGGGTGGAATAACAATTCTGTATGCTCTTATGTTTTTGTATGTTCCATATTCGTCTGAGTTCCAAATAAATAATTTTTTTAATAAGTATCTGCTTTACCAAGAAAACCAATTTTCACTTGCCCCAAGTGGGAGTGTTAGGGCTGTGCATCATGTAGGGCCAAGCAACTCAAATAGAAAGCAGAAAGATTGTGGCTTAAACTTTAGAAGTGACTAAAAGCTTTGGGATATATTATGAAAGACCTCGCTTTTCAGTTTTTTCAACAATTTCTGAAAATTGGACTCTTTTAATGTGTCCCAGGTTGGATAACAGAAATTACTAACAACTTCTCAGAGCTTAAGCCTGTGTTTTTAAAACTGCTAAATATTGGCAGGTCTCTCTTAGGCAAAGCCTTGTGGAGCCAGGTTCTTACAATCAGAGGTAGCTGCATTGTGATTCAGTGAGAATTTTGCCTGTTAACTTCAGCAGAAATTTTCCCTAGGAAATGAGTGCAACATAATTGCTTTATTATTTGTATTCACAGTCCCCCAAATTCAGCTTTTGATAAGATCTATGTCTCACTGGAATTAATTTTTAATTTCTTCCTTCCTCAGACACTGTGTTTCAGGAGTGGGGCTAGGCAAAGGTCAAGGACAAGAGCTTTCACTCAGTGGAGAAGTAGATGACAACTCCCTCTCTCCAGAAGCTTGTTATGAATGTAAAATCAATGGCTATCCCAAGAGAGGAAGGAAGCGCAGAAGCACTAATGAAACCGCAAATGAAGCGGAGGTAATTGACCCTTTTTGGGGGAAAGGGTTTACAGTTGTCTTGTGAAAGCCGATCTCAGAAGGAGGTGTGCCAAGAGACAATCCCACAGGAAAAATGTACACCCCAAAGTAGACCAAAGAGCTGGTTTGGATCTCAAGTAATGTGTGTGTGGGCTTTCTGAAGTTGTTCAATCTCATTAGGCAAGGACCATACTCTGAAGCCCCTGCATACCTAATATCTATGTCACATCAAACACTAAAATAAATGCCCATCCAGCTGTCGAGAGAGCGGCCCACTCATCAGCAGAGCAGGGTCTCGGTGGCAGAGGACAGCGGGTGCGTAAAACCTTTGTGTGACCTTGTGGCTAGAAAGGCAGGACACGACCTGGCCAGGTCACGGCAGGTCTCTAGACTGTGCAGGTGTTTGTCATTCACCTGAATGACAGTGTCTAGATGTGCAAATGTGTGTGTTGGATTCTAAATATAACCAAGAGACACCGAATGCTCTTGTACAATGTTGCCACACCAGCACTTCCCTGAGCTAAATGTCACCTGTACTCTCTTCTCGTGTGTATGTGCCAAAGAGCTTGTTTTTCCACGCACAGACGCAGAAGATTTGGGAGGCTGTCAGCTGTTCTGTTAGGTGCTCAGTGCGTGGTGCTCTGCTAATACGGGAAGACAGGAGAGTGCTTTTGCCCAGAAGAGTGTGGATGTCTGATTTTGGGCAGAGTGGGGTCGTAAACTGTGTTTCTTCAGTGTGTTTCTGTATTCTCTGTGATTAGTGCTGGATTTGTCTCAGAGGTGACGTAGAGCTTCCCCTGCTTTCCAAATGAAAATGTTACAGCTAATGTGCTGTCTGAAATGTTATCCTTCTGCCGTGGCAGCGTGACACATGCACAGGGGACTCGGGGAGCCCAGTTACCACCACTTGGAGGTGAGGGGTGAAGCTGCTTTTCCAGCCCCCCGCTGCACCCACGGGACACTCCACCTCCACACCTGAACAAAGCAGATCTTGCGAAGCAGAAAACTCCCATCTAAATGACATGCCTCCCCCACAGACCTTGCTCTCTTCTGCACATTGTTGTTCATGTTAGCTTGTGGTTCCCCTGCTAGAGAGGAGCGTGCCTTCACTGCTGTCTTTGTAGGAGACCGGTCGTGGACTCCAAGCAGGGAGAGGCTTTGTCAGGCAGCAGGATCCACACGCAGAAACTTTCAGTGCGTGTCTCAGGCTCCTGCTACCCATGTAGGGACAGTGACAAAGGCAGTACTTTATCCTGACAAGTCATAGGCACTTAGTAGTCGATTTGACAGATGATACTACAGAACCTCCTTTTAAAAGTTATTTCATTAATAATGAGTGAGCTGGGTAAGAAATACTTGCACATAGGTGCATGTGAAACGCGCTCTGACAAAGCCAACTAACATCATTTGTTCTTGTGCAGGATCAGCAAGAGCTGGAGCCGCCAATCAGTCTCGCCAGCTGGGATATTGAGAAAGCAGCCGTCTTCTCCATCAACATCTCGGATCTCAGTAACAAAGATCGCATCCTGGAACTGCTTCCTGCCCTCACCACACTGACAAACCATAACCGATATTTAATTGACTCCGGAAATGAAGATGGTTTCTTTAGAATCAATAAGAAGGACGGGATAAGTTACCTTCATTTCACAAAGAAGAAGCCAGTGCCTGGAAACTATTCACTACAAATCAGTAGTATTCCACTCTATAAAAAGAAGGAACTTAACCAGCTTGAAGAGAAACATGACAAAGACTACCTCAGTGGTGAGCTGGGAGATAACCTGAAAATGAAAATTCAGATATTGCTTCATTAATTCATCAACCAAAGACCAATTAATTAAACCAAAGATAGATAGGTAGGACTGAAATTCCTCCCAATCAGATTCTCCATATCATAGGTACAATCTTACATGAGTACATTTGTATGAATGAGCACTATTATATTATTACATAAACAAGGTACAGGATGAATACCCTAGCTCAAAACAACCACTTTCTCAGGCTGTTAAGTGTCGCTGAGCTACCTTGATATGTTGAATCTTGAAAACTGGGACTTGTATCATTGGAAGTTGGCCACTGATGCTGAGACACGTCATCATTTCAGCAGAGGTACAAGAATGTGCTTTCAACTGATGGACAGCTCTATTTTTGTAATTCTTAAACTTCGCTTCTCCAACTACAACTTACTAGGTCAGCCATTTATGATATCCATTTGGTGCTAGTAAATTTTCAACCTAGATTTATAAATGCACTGTAATATTTACACAACTTAGAAGCCAAAATTGCCATTATTCAGTCTAAATACTTCAATCAACCAAAGTTAGCTCAGTAGTTTATCTCAGTTATGCCTATAATACATTACATGTAAATTAAGTGTGTGTATACTGTAATCATGCTATTTTTATCAATGAAGCATTTGTAAACTAGATTAATAATACCCTTAATGTGAGGGTTTGTAATGGTGCTTGTAAGACCAACTACTTGTTAACTGTATACACAAACCTGATGATAAAGTTTCTGTGACTTGCCAAAATGCACTGAGGTCAGTAGGGACCATTAAACATTCTCAAAAGTCAGATGACAATCAGTGCCATCCTACACCATGACATTATGTAACGTGTCAAGAATACCCATAGTCATTCATATCAACAAGGGTTCAATGTCATAAATGTCACAATAAAACAGTTTTTTTTTTAGTTTATTCTGTGGCCTTGTGTTCTTGCTAAAAGTGTGATAAACTGCATTCTTATGTTTCAGGCATTGTCGGTAGGGTTGGTTGTATATCTGTGTGCACAGGTGACTTCTCCTTGAAGGTGCGCTGCTGCCACTAGTTCAGTCTTCGCACAAAGGAGGAACGGAAGAAATAGAGAAACCTTCACAAATCTAAACAGCAGCGGACCTCTCTCAAATTACTGTGTGGCTCCAGAAAGCAACTTAGAACATTTCCAATGACTTGACCTGTATAATCCTGTCAATAAGTAACTTTGATAGCCAAAACATGCAGAAGTGGATGTTAAATCATTATACAGAAAACACATTTAATTAATTTGAAAAGTCTTGTTTGCTAAAACTGCCTTGACTTAAGATATTCCATTCTTTTACCCCCACTTCAACGCCTATTGTCAAATACTCTGAGACTGATAACAAAGGGATAATCCGATAGCAAAAGCCATCACCAGTTGTAGCTGGGTTTTAATATCAAATCACTTATTTGATGATGCGAGTGTTCTTGTATATGCAAGTGCCGTGGTGTATCTTTCAGCAGCAGCAGAACATCGTGCTGAGGTGTGATGCTATAAAATCTGGAAGACAAAATGAAGCAAGCGGTGTCACTGAAACTGCTGGTTGGACAGCACTGTAGTTGATAGAGGGCATGTATATCGAGCTAGAATAGCTTTGGAAGGGAAATGGACTGTAATAATTCACCCCAAATTGTATTATCTTCTGTAATTAGATTTCAGCTCTGTTTGATTTCTTCTGCATAACAAATATAAAAAGGAGCTTGTGCACAGGGTTACTTTGATATTTTTAATAGACCATGTCTGGATTTTATTTATTAGTGTGCCAAAATGTTGAACAGTGTATTTTTTCCACATGTTGCATAACTATGGCAAAATATAATCAGAACTTTACAGTTGTAAATGGCACTCATTTCAGCAGGTTGGGAGTGATTTTTAGTGCCAGTGGCAGTGTGCAAGATCGTATGGTTTACAGTAATGTGTATGATTTGAGTATTTTCTCTCCAGCCCTTAAACACTGAGAGGAACTGAGAAGAATGATTTCAGAAAGACCTGTCAGGACTCTGTCCAGTAGAGCTGGTTTAGCGTTTCAGCTGCTGTGTGACACCTTATCATGCCAAAGGTTCCTGAGTTGTGTTCCAGCATCCCCAGTGTTGCCTGCACAGTTCTGCGTATCACCTTTGTTATGCTGCAGAAACAAGACATCTTCACAGCTTCTCTTTTAGTGAGTTAAAAATGGAAAGCCTAGTCTTGCTGTATTGATCTGCACATAGAAATCCATTTTCATGTCCAGTGATTCATCTGTCTCTTTGCAGCAGTGCCCTTTAACTGGTATGTCATTTTTGCATGTCAGTTTTAGTTGCTGTATGTGTACAATTATTTACATTAGTTTGAATTTCTGCAGTTTCCTCGGAGTCTCAGTGAAGCACAAAGGTTGCATATTATTGTGTGAAAAAGTGGTTTGTAACCTACAGTGTGATTGAAAATAATTTCCTGTATTTGATTTGATGGTGGGATCCCAGAATGACTCCAAGCACTAGACAGACGGAAGTAGTGGTCTTTCTGAATGTGTATCCTTTTGCAATTAAAGGATATTTTTCAAATTCAAGGAACTGGTGAAATCTTTAATTCTTATTCTGAAATAACAGTGTGGTTTCCCTCCATTGCAATTGCGCGTATGACCCTGCATAGATGCATGCATGGATAATAAATGTAAGTTTTGGTTAACAGAGTTTAACAAAGATGGCTTGTTACTGTACATATCGAATCATTCTCTTGTTGTGTGTTGTAACAGTATCTTGTAAACTTGACAGCTGACGTGTATTTTGGCAGAACATGACTGTTTCCACAGTCTCCCTTTTAAGCTGACTTTCAAAGGACCCGAAGTGTTTGCTTTCTTACGGCAGGTCCCAAGGGGTCATGCTCAGGTTTTCTCTAAGATAAATATTCAGTGCTGTGATTCAAGTTCTGCTTTGTGCTTTGGAAGAGCTAATCTGGTCAAGGCTTCTCAGCGCAGACTGGCCGGAGCTGTTCGGAGAGCGAGACGCCATGGCTGTTGCTTAACAGCTGCCTATACCTTCCTGCCTATACTGCTTCCAGTCTCTGCCGGCAGCACCACGACAGGTAAGTGGTTCAAGGCAGCTTCCATCAAACCCGCTGCTCTAGGCCGAGCTGGGAGTGGGGTGTTGGCCTTCTCACCACTTCTAAAAATTGACATATGCTGTGAAGGAATTGTTAGGATTCCCCCTTTAAACCCATGCTGTACTTGAACCATTAAAGCCTCACAGTACCCTTGCGGATCTGGCGGTTTCTGCCAAAACGAGCCAGGTTAACAGCTTACGTTGTGCTGCTACTTTCTGAGTAGGCACCAGGCGAGGAGGAGACGGCTTCTCTTCTTGCAGCTTCACTGCTGTGACAAGAAAATCCTGTATTTTCAGTTCTAGAGGGGAAGCCAGAGTTCAGCAGCCAATGAGGCCAGGGCTTCCTGTGGAGCTGTAGTAGCTGCTCACCCCTCTCCGTGCCCCCCAGCTGTCCTGTGCTAGGTATGGATGGGAGGTAATGGGACACACCAGCCTCCCAAAGCTGGGACATCTGGGCCCAGGATCCTGCCTACTTCACCCTCTCCCTGGGGCAAGTCTTTAAGCTTTTCTGCTTTAGTTGGCTTCGTGCTTGCAGGAGTGGCCAGCAGCTAAGGCCAAGATGTGATGTACAGCAGGTTAATCCAGTAAATCCAGGTTGGCAGTGTACTACCAGCATATTCACCCAGAGTAAGCCCTCATATTATCACAGTCTTGGCAGAATAACACTCGGCTAAAACTCTTGTGTTCAGAAAATCCCAGAGCTTCTAGTTGTTGCCTGTGGCCCAAGCGTGTTGGATGCCTGCAGAAACCCAGGCAGCCCCTGTGTGAGCTCCTGCGGTTACACATCTGTGTGGAGGGACTCTGATGCAAACTTGCGCAGTGGCAGCGTGGGCCCGGGGTGTCACATTAACCTGCAGGATCACACCAGTTCTGGATGCTCTGAAAACTTGAGACAGGACAAGCAGACAGCTGTAATTTGGGGCAAAATATGCCATCATTTACACTAATGAAGACGTAAATAATTTGCAGAGGTGCAGTAGTAGCAAGAGGGAAAGAAAACAGGAGCAGGGAGAACGCTGCAGACATTCAGTGGCCCAAAACCCCCCAAAGCAGGGGGCTTCTGCTTCACTCACAGATACTGGTCCTGCACCAGCCCTGGTGCTGTGTGCTTCTCCTGGGCTGTCACTTGCAGGTCCCCATGCAGGTACTGCAGCAACCAGCAGCCATCCCTGCAGAGGGGGACGCATGACCGCTGCTTTCAGCGGAGGCAGAGGCATTGCTGGTGCTGGGAAGGTGGAGGTGGCCAGCGGCAGGGTTCTGTGGTGCTCCCGCCTTTGGCGCACACTTCACTGAGGTCCTTGGTGCCCCTGGAGAGACTTTGAGGGCAACACCTGGTCCCTCTGGAGTGGGCTGTGAGCTTCGGTTCACCCGAAGATGAGACCGTCTTCCTGTGCGGTAAAAACCTTGAAGATGCCGATGACTTCAGCTCTGAGAAATTCCAAGAGTCTACTGCTGTCCTTAAAACTTGCCAAATATTTCACACCCTTGTAACAAATGCTTTTGAGGAATATCGCACCTAAGCCAGCTCCTCAGTTAGGAGCTTCCCATTGAGTTCAGCAGAGGAACCTTGAGGCCAGAGAGGTCACCGAAGTGTTTGGGTTTGTATTTCAGGCTCTCCTTCCTATTTCTAACGTGCCCCTGCGTGGCGCAGTGATGGCAGGAAGCGGCCGTGGAGGCCAGGGCTGCCGGGCCAGCAGGAGCATGCTGGCAAAGCCGGGCTGCAGCCTGTGTTGGTGCCAGCCAGTCCCGCGTGTGCCACTGCTGCCTGTTAGCGTACAGCTGAGTCGTCATCTGCTTAGACACACATTCATATGTCCATGTAGAAATGTGTGTGTTTTTCTGAAGAGAGTAGACAGGTAACTATATCTCGGTGCTTCCAGGCTAAAGTCACACTGTGCTAAACCTTTGCTATGTACTCAGGAAGGGTTCTTCTCCTTCCCTCTCTTGAGCTGGACCCTTCCTTCATAGACGGCCCAGCTCTTGCCACGGCTCGGCTCTCACATCTGCAGGTTTGTTTGTTTATGAGCTTCTCTATGGCTCCCAGGGCTGCGAGTGCCTTGCAGACACGCGTGTTGAGCCTCACTACACCCTTGTGAGGTCGGGATGTGTTTGTCATCCTTCTTTTACAGGGCAGGAACTGAGAACCAGATGTTTTGGTTTGGGAGAGCCCATAGACAATGGCCGTTCTGCCAGGAGCAGCCCCAAAGTACTGAGGTGTCCCTGGAGAGGAGGACAAAGAGCCACATGGGCTCATCAGCTGTGACAGCCCCAGCAGGCACAAAGCCATGGGAATTGCCCCTCTGCACTAAAATGTGTCCCAAAAGGAGCCTGGTGGATCCCTGGCTGGTCCCCACACTCTTCAGAAAGCCGAGGGCATGGCTCCAAGCTCCAGCACGCATCCCCTGGGATGGCTGTCCCCAGAGGTACCCCACACAGGGTGCTGCCACTGCAGATGCAGCAGCACCAGTTTAAAAAAGTAAAAGATAGAGTGACAGTGCCTGGTAGTTTTCTGCTGGAAAAAAAAGATTTTGGGTAAGTATCCAGGTCAGCAGGCTGTGTGGAGATAATCAAAAGCGACACTGCTGGTGAGCAGGACCTGAGCTCTGCCAGCTTCCCCGGCTTGTCTCTGAGGCTGCTGGATGAACCAGCCAGGAAAACAGGGCTACCACTTAGTTTTCTTTGGAGGTTGATTCTTTATTCCTATCATTCCTATGTGAGGTGCCTCAGGGTGATTTTATTTTTTCTCTGTGACAACCCAGGAGAAATATTTTTTTTTAAGCAGCCCATGTGGGACCAAGTTTGACTGTAGCCGTAGTGCAGTACGATATTCAGCCAGTAAGCTCAGACAGGTAGGAAAGCCGTCTGGACTTTTTCACTTTGCAATGCTGTGTGTATGCTTGCAGCTCTGTTTGAATGTGTTGTTATTGTATTCGTAATAAATACTAGAGCTGTGAGAAATGTCTATAACCAAACCCAAACCAGGTGAAACTCCCCTGATTTTGGGTTTCATTACAAACTCAAGGCTCAGGCCAGGTTTGTTGAGGTTCATGAACCTCTCTCTGAAGCTGGGCTCAGTTTCAAGCAATCCTGGGCCAAGTTTCAGGCAAATCTCGGCCAAGTTTTGAGTAAATTTGGAACAAGTTTTAGGTGAATAAGAGATGGTTTATGATTTTAGGTTGAAACCATACAAACCATGGACTCTTTGCTTGGTTTCAACCTGTAACCAGGAAATCTTGGCACTTTAGCTGAGTTTCACTTTGATTTTGAATTTTGACCGTAAAAACAAAACAGCTAGAGCAAAGAGGTGAGTCCCAAGAACAAACCACACAAGAACTAGTTCACAGGGTGGGAGCCCAAAGCCCTGCACTGAGTATATGCCTGTGATGCCGCACCAGCAGCGGGGTGTGTTCCCCCCCACCACAGGTGATGCCGTGCATGTCCAGCTGTCAGTCTGACATGGCTTGTGCTGCCCCAGTGAATCCTCCAAATAATTTAGCCTTCCACAAGCTCTTAATTTGAAGTTGCATGTGCAATTTCCAAGCCTGGAGTGCATTGACTTTAGGTTTGGCTTATGCAATAAAGATCCAGTCCATACTGCGTGTTTGCATTTTGAAGAGTAAATTCAGCTAAGGAATCTGAAAAGGGGAATGAGACTCATGGTCCTCGTCCTCATGTTGCATTTAAACATGGCTCACATCCAAGCACATGGTGGGGAAATGGACTTCCTACCTGAATTGCTGAGATTCAAAGCAATGTGGTGCCAGTTCTCCAGCTTAAAACTGCCCAACAGGGTTATGGGTCTTGGCTTGCCAGCTCTGCCACGGCACAGATACCTTAAAGATGAAAAAGAGCTGAAAACACTTTTCATACAGATTTCTTTAGATTCATTCAGGCACTTTAAAGGGATCTCCAGACATAAACTTGTCTTTTTAAATAAAAAAATATATATCATCATTAAACCCCTTGATCATGAGATTCTTTTTGCGCCAAACAAACTGTAGATGGAAAATATTTGAGCAGGAGCTGGCTTCAACTATCAGGCAAAATATGAACAGCTGAACTGGGAATATAAGTGCTGAGTCCAGAGAAGAAGGTGATAGCACAAGTCGCTGCTGCTTTGAGGAACACGTGATAGGAGGGATGGGCAGGAAGAGAGGAGGAAGGTGCCAGCACAGAGCAGACGAGGAATATGAAGGGAACCACACTGTCAGTCTGTATTCACATCAGTGCAAAGCTGAAACAACAGGAAACTGGGAGAGCAGAAAAAGGGAATGAGCAACTCGGCAGTGCTGGCTCTGCAGGGCAGCTGCTCAAAAAAGACTTTTTGATGTGAATCAACAGCCATCTGCCCTCATGGTAGACAGCTCCACAAGGCTACCAGCCTTAATGCAAAGCCTTCCGCATGGGCTGACACTCCTGAGCCAACCAGCACAGTTTTTATTCTTGGGGTACAAACGTGGCCTGACAGACCATGAGGCCAGAGCTGGAAAATCCCAAGTGGAGAGTCAGCCATGAGAGCTGCTGTATGGCATGGCAAATCTTGGGTGAGAGATGGGCAGAGGTCCTGAGGAGACCTGATCTTTATTTTTAAATCATGTATCATGTCTGTGTTGCGTGGATTAAGACTGAATGCAACACCCAGCAATGAAAGGAAAGGAGGAAAAAAAAGGCTGAAAAATATCTGCTACACGTGTTTTCAGAGCAAAGGCAAGATGCTGCGTACCAGGAAGCAGAACTGTATTTCAAAAGTTCACTCTTCAACAAAGCCAGTTCTGTGTGAACTTGCCCATTATGCATTTGTCCTGTAATTTGATTATGTCATTTAGGAGACCAAATTTATTAAAGATCATGTCACCCATATATATGTCTACTACACACTCCTATATCCCAAAACATGCTGGGAACAAGAGTGGTTTTTGCTCCACAGTGACAGCACAGATAAAACCACAGGAGGAAATTGTGGGTCCCAACATGACCACGAGGCCCAGGTTGAAGGCCAAGTCTGGCAGGAGTTGCACAACCTGGTGAAAAAGACGATTATTTGTGTTGGGCTCATTTATGCTAACAGACAGCACAGTCTGGAGTTCCCCACAGACCAGCCTGGAATTCATTTAAAAAATAAAGAATTAGTAAAGGATTTACACAGGGGGACCTCTCCACTAGCGCCCTAAGCATTAAATACCTCCTGTCCTGCATGATATCTAACCAGGAGCAGGCCTATGAGAGAAGCAGCTGAACATTATGCTTTGAGCACCAGATGGGAAGGCAGGGCAAAAGAGAAAGAAATGCTGGCTTTACTGTCAGCTGAACCCCCATCTGTGCAAAATCTGCAAGTAACCAAACTCCATTTGCTGTGAGTCTCAGCAGTGCCACCAGCTCATCGCAGCCAGGCAGTAGCCCTCTCGTCAAATCTACTGCAACAACAAAGTCCTGAAATAATAACTAGGTATTCTGCCACGTCCGAGCTGCTGCGATCGATGCTCAAGTTGCCACTTCATAGCACACACTGCTTCAGCACGGTCCGTCACGCATTGATGGAACTTGTCTGCTACTTGTGCAGAAGGAGCCACGTACCGTGAGGCTTTTGTACATCTGCTCCAGAGACAGAGCTCACATGCAGAGAGATCAGCTACGGGCCTGCAGCCAGTCATTTCATTAATGCAGAAATAGCATCCTCAAGGCAACAGCAGTGTAAAGGCTAACAAAGTACCTCCAACTGCCAGAAAGAAAATGCATATTAATGCACAGAATTATGTTCTATGTGGGCATGGATCACGATACTAGTTGTTGCCCCTTTTTCTTTCCTTGGAAATAAGAACAAAAGTGAAAGCCAAGAGTTATTTTGTGTCCTTTTAGTCTAGATTTGTCCAGATCTGCCCTTCCTGGGTAAATACCTTTAGCAGCAAGTCGGTTTGGTGGAGGGTCACTCTGCGTATGCTTCACTGCTCCAAAGATATGTCAGCAAACTGATCTCTTGTGACCCAGGGTCCTGCTCAGAATAGTTGGATTATGTTTATAAAGTGAAATAAGAAAGATGATGGTTGATCAGAGTAATATAAACTATGGCATGGAAAATGAATTTTGAGTGAATTGCACAGATAAATCATTTATCCTCACCAATACCCTCTCTATGTTTCTTATCCTGGTAATTGAGACCATGTGTTGTGCTGCAAACAATAACTATGGGAAATTACTCATGATTCTTCCTTCATAAACTTGGGAAATGAAAGTGATGGGAAGTATGATCATCTTAATTTTTTTTTATGTTAACAGCTCTAAATTATTAGGGTGGGAAGAAAATGTCAATAGAACATAAAAGTGCTTTGTGTAGTGTTCACATTTGCTCATACTTTCAAATCCACTGTGGCTTATTAGTTCATGGGAAAAATGACAAAAAGGAATAAAACCCAGAAAATGAATCCAGTATCAACATCTTGCCTCTATAGTAACAGAGAAATTGTAACTTGTGGGTAAAAAGTGACAATATTAGGAAATGTTTGTTAGGCAATTGTGGTGATTAACTCCCTCCTTCCACTGGTACCTCCAGCTTCCCCTCAGCCTGACACATTCCTACAGATTAAAGAGTGCCCGTTGCTCTGCGCTGCTCCTTGTATTAGAATCCTGGAGCTAGTGAGGCCCTTAACCTCTGTTTCTAGAGTTTATTGCTCAGCTGTAAAAAATTCTCCCAGGGCTGAAACTTGACAGAAAAATGTCTCCGCCTGGGAGGAGTTTCTGTTCTGAGTTTGGTTTGAATTAGTTCAGCCCTTTTCCACTTGCAGTAGGACAATGGAGCAGAATTCCCTCTCTCTCCTTGTTTTTTTCTTTTTAAATAAAGTGAACATCCTACCAGGGCAGTATACATGGCAAGCAGCACGCAGACCACAACCTACAGACTACCGCAGCTGTAGCACAGGGTCAGCGCTGGCCGCTGCAGCAGTTTCCCTGCCTGCACAGACGCTGGCTGAGGCAGTGGCTTGTGCCGTCTCTGTGCCAAGGCTGCTGAGGGCCAGCCGGGAAAGTCCACCCTACTATTGCTCGAGGGACCAGCTTGCTGCGATGCAGAGCTACTCGGCCACACCTCCATGGGGCTTTTGGCTTTTCACAGAGTTGGCTGGCATGCATGCCTGTCCTCCTGTGATGGAGGCACAAGTCAGCCCCGCTCGGCACCGGGCTTACAGTGGAGTACCGGGTGGTAGGTTTCCCGGATAAAGGGCTTGGAAGCTGCTCTCTGCAGACCTCGGCCCGAGCCAGGGGATTCATTTCTAGAAGCAAGAGTGCTAGATCTATTACACTTCTGCATGGGATGCCTGTGGGGCTGGTAAATCTATTATAACAGTCAGTGCTTTATGAATGAAGTCCAGCCCCACCAAAGTCAATGGCAAAACTCCCATTGAATTCACTGGAACAATATTTTACCCTGAATCCTCAAAGTGCCCCTGGGATCTCACCCGTGCTCAGCACAGCCATGCACAGCTCCAGTGGGAGAAAGGAAAGCAGAGAGCAGAGAAGGGCCCTGGTGCTCCCTCAGCTGGGCCTGGGTCCTGCTCAGACAGATGTGCTGAGAATATCACTTTGGCAATCCCAACAGGCCTGGGTGTGAGATAGGTGTTGTGCAGCTGAAGTGGCTGACGAAGATACTTTGGCATAGAAACAGAACTTTATAGGTCAGTGGAGTTTTGCCCTGAGCTCTCAGAGGGCCAGAGCGTAAGTAACAAACAAATAAAAATTTCTGTGGATGGAGAGATGTCCCACCCGCCCAGGAGTGCCTTGACCCTGTGCCAGTAATCCAGCCTCCATAGTCACTTCTCTGTGTGCATTTAATTGACTGAAGAGCTACTTAATATCATCCAGAACTGCTTATAAAATTAAATGTTACTAAACATAAGGGCAGACTCATAATACTTGCCAACACTTATTTCAATAATGATGCTATACTTGCCACTCCACAGATCTGACCTGTCACTTGAGAACTCAAATGACCCATAACTTAACATGTTTTATCCACCTATAAATTCAGGCAGGTTCATTACCTCGACCTGGCACACTATGTCATATTCTGTCCAACTCTTTTACAACCATGTAATTGTTTCCTGCTCATACACTTTCCCATCACCCCAGCACGTATGGCCCCCGGTGACAATGTTTTCTCATCTACCTGAGTAAATGAACAAGATCAGCATCTTATTCCAGAAAACAGAGTTAAAGACATAAATTGCTGTTATTTAACAGCTATTTCACAAGTTTCTTCATGTTTTGCCAACTCTCCCATATCTTACCATTTGCTAAGCTGACCAAAAGGTTTTCTGTATTTTTGGCTTCAAGCAGCCTTTTCTCTTTGACAGCTACTTTACAGTCGCTCTCCCACTGATCACAGGTGAGCTTATCTCTAAACTGCACTGCGAGATTTCTGGTATCTGGAGTTCTTTCAACACTGATAATGGGGTGGGAGTTCAAATCTGAAATAAGCAGTCTGGCACCTTAAAGGCATGGCATTAGCATGGATTTTTTTTGATATCTAGGAAGAGCCAAGGTTCAGTCAGATTTAGTCCCCACATGGACAGAGCATCGGTAGCAGCTCTTTCCCATGTGCTGCAGTCTAATACAGGTGAAGCTCATGCTGCATCCTTTCATTTGGGTGGCAACTAATCCAACCTCTCCTTCACTGTTGGCTTTCCTGAAAGGCATATATGAGCTCAGCAGCTGCTAGACATTTACTGCTTGGTTCAGTTTGGCTGAAGCTGAGCAGTGGCTTTGCACTTTTACTAGAAGACATTTAGGCATACATACAGAGAAAGCAACTGGGAGTACTGAAGTTAGCTTATGGCTTATAGTCACCATGAAAAAGTTCAACTGTACAGCACTTGACACAATTTCAACCAATGCTGTATGAGGGGTTCCTTTCCACTCCCCCTCATTACAGAAGCTAATTAGGAAAGTGTTTCTTACTTTTTTTTTTTAACCTAAAGTGCTATAAATATCTCTTTAAAAAGAAAAAAAAAAAAGAGTCCTTTGAACACCTTGCACTGTGATACCACAGAGGTTTTTACTTAGAGCCAAATACTTATCAGATTGGACTCTGAAGATCATTCCATTATTTTTATTTCCTATTTTGCCCCTTTGAATACACAGAGTTTCTTTCTGCTTTTTACAGTGATTTCACAGGTTGCTTCCTGACATTACATGGTATCAGAAGCGTTGCTCCAAGGAATGAAATGGTGCCCAAAAGTATGCCACCTAGCCTAGCATGTGAACTCCTTCATAGTTTTCCACAGTACCTGGTCCCTTCAGGTTAGAAGTAGGTGGCATAAAGCCAAATTTCTTTTTCAGGAAGGATAGAAATATAACTCTCAGTACTGCATAGTCTAGTATTATGCACCAAACAAAAGGCACTTGCTTGTGCTCCTTTGCAGAGAGGCAGGAAATGACCCTGTGTCTGCAATCTGCTCTGGGACCTGATTTGACTTTTTAGTCTCACCTGGTCTTCAGGATGTTAAGACAGAAAACAGTTAACATCTATGGATGCCACATACATGGGTGGGAAAGGGTGAGCTGTGCTTATGGCACTTGGAGCTTGAGGAGCTCAAATAACTACATGGTTTATTTTGAGCAGCTGCATGAAATAGATCTTGCCGGCAGCTCTGAAGTTTAGAGGTAATTGCAAAGTGGGATGAGTGAGGCGTTAAATAGAAAGAAACATATTCTATGAAGTCCAGAGTAAGTACATGCAGCCCTTGTGGTCCTATCACTCTGCCTGATTTGGGAAGCTGAATGTATTTATTCACTCCTTGGAGCAATAAAAATCTCTTTGTCCCACAGAGTGGCAGTCCAGTGGTGTTTAAAAGTTACCTTTTCAAAAATTAATTCATTTGTTTACAGATACCACTAAGAGGAGTTGTAGTTGAAGACTAAATAAAATCATTCTAGATGGAAGTATGATACCCATTTTCAGAGGAATAAGATAATGTAGTGAATACAACAGCTAGCTGGAGAAGTAACAATGCAAGGACTAAATTCTTCACTGATTAGTGTGCAAATCAAATACTAAGAAAGATTGCTGGTATTGCGATATCCAGAGAAGGATGATCTACTGTAAAATAACTTTGTAGCTTAGATTTTATTGTTTAACATTTAAAAACCTTTCAGAAAGCAGATTGTTACAGAGAGGAATAGCAGCCCTAGCAGAGAGTGGGCAGACTTTTAGTGAACTCTCCCTGCAAGTTTCCAATCAATGAATTCAAATTGTTTTTTTATTTTGCAGTCATTTGTCTGGTATATTCAGCGTGATACCTAACAGTTGTTTTTCAAATTTTGTAGTGCAAATCTTTCCTGCTTGGTAAAAAAAAATCTTTATATAACCTTTGGAAATTGCATAAGCAAGAAATGGCTGTTAACAGCTGCAAATGTTTATGTGGCTCTCCTGTGCTGGAGCATGCTGGCAATTAAAGGTAGTTAGCAGGAGACTGGCTGGTGTAAACATCTGCAGCCAATAATTGCAGCCAGTTCTCATTCCTCTACTTTCTAAGGATTTGTAGTATTGTTGAGCTGGTCTGGTGAAGAAAACATGATCAGTATGCTCAGGATTTTGAGCTACTGAAGAAGATGTAAGTAGGTTCTGTTTTCTTCTAGTCTAAGCTGTTGTTATAGCTGGAGTAAAGTCTCGCTTTGCAGGTTATGAACCAGTTTGGTTGCTAAAAGACTATGAGAAATAAGCAATGAATCATGTGAAGCCTAAGTTCATGGAGTAATTCAAAAGACTCTTCTAGCTTAAAAATCTAATTTTCTAAGACTGAAATGATTTCTCAGCAAAAGCTTCATTTATCAGTAGGGCATGTGGGGAGGGGAAAGGAATAGCTCTTGATCATTGCTGCTGTTTGGTTTATGGGCTGAAAACACCAAGTAAGAGAGAGCAATATCCAACCTGAGAATGATACTCCTTAGCCACATTAAGGCAAGCAATGCTCTGCAGTGCTCAGTCCCAGCTGCTCTCCTGTCCGTGGCCTGTTTCCCATAGCTGGGGAAGCACCAGTGTTACGAACTTCACTGACAGATTGCAGAGGGCTCTAATGTCTAGGTACATCACTGCAAGTGAAAGGTTGCAGATTCCCTTTTCCTTTTGTACTATGCATGGCTGCCAGATGGGGATTTAGTACTTATTTGTGTGTTGATAATTAAAGTGTTTGTGACACTAAAGGACAAATCGCTCTCCCCTGGAAATTAAGCACTCATGCTACAACCTCCTGATCCTTAGTGAGTATTACATTAGTCAATTTGTGGCTAGCCCAGTAACTCAATAGCAGCAAATTATGTAGTTATGTGGGAACTATGGTTTTTGGAACAGGCTGATGTTCCCAAGCTCAGGCCCAGCATTGCTAGGGTGTGTCATCTGTGTGAGGCACTTAGTGGAAAGAAAAAGCTGCGAAGCCACAGCCTCTAGTGATTTCTGGAGATCAAAATAGCAGCAATATTGCATTAAGGGAATAATGGGAACAAACAGAACCATTTCTCCGCCAAGAACTTTTCTCTGTAGTGAGAGACTGATTGCTTAAATGGGGCTTTCAGTTGACACTATGTTCAATTACCTGTTTTACCAATGACTATTTTAGGTTTAAACATGACAAGTCTAAGAGAGGATTTGTGCTGACCAAATGTCCTATCTGTGCCTTTGACTCCATGCTTGGAAGTTTTACAGGACCCAGTACAGGTGACTGGAAAAGATTATTTCATTTTTGTGGGATAATGAGTGAAAGAAACTTCTGACTTGTGGCAGAAGCAAGTCTTAGTCCCGGTCTCCACTTACACTTGTGCTGGATTTAGTCTACTGCTGGATTAAGGGTAGCTACCAGAATCTCAGCCCGCCATTCCCATGTCAGTCCAGATCGAAGGAAGGAGAGGGATGACATCTGAGCCTAAGACTCAAAATATTTCTCTCCATTCACTGCAAAAATATTTTTGCTGTTAAGTGCCAGTCTGAATGCCACCAATTTTAGCAGTCAGTCTCCCACTGTATTTTTGAAAATTGCAGCTACCTTCAGTACTTACTTAACAGCCTAGTGCTTCTTCATGCTTTCTAATGCATTCAAACTTCAAATTTACTCTAGAAATTAGAGAGAAAACTGGATTGTGGTCAAGCCAAGTAATAACATGCTGAAGTCATAAGAAACATTCAAAAAAATACCAATATGGCTTTGAAAAATAGCAATTTATTTGTTACTAAGTGCCAGATTCTGCTCTGCCTCGCATACCTTTGCAGTTTGATTCACTAAATATCAGGGATGCTGGCCTGCATGGACCCCTTACAGTCAGCATTCAGCTCGGAGGAAGGTTTCTCCTCAGGGCTGTTCTGCAGCAGATGGAAAGGTCTGGAATCTAAGATACCTTCCTAAGCCACAGAGCGAAGTGTGTTTATGTGTGTGGGTCCCCCTGAATTCCAAGAGATATAATGGTGCTGGGGTTTTTATTTTATACAATAACAAAAGAGGTGGCTTTAGTTTTATGCTTATTGATGTAAGCAAACACATACACTTTGTAAGAAGTGCTTGAATTATTGTATAGCTGTGTCCAAGGCTACCATATCTAACATGTCTTTCAGAGCCAAGATTCTTGTCCAAGAACCCACCCAAAACTTTACTGTATGAAGCAATAATGGGACCCACTGATTCATCATTTGATGAAACCAGGAATGCCCAGTATTGCCCAACAGAAGGTTACATAGGGCCCTAATGAAGTGTTTCTCTTGCATAAAAGGGACCAGATGTAGCCAACCTCATGAGAAACAGAGTTGTGACCTGCTGTGATTTCCCACTGGGCAAAGTTTCTTTCAGATCTGAGAAATTGCTCCAGCTGAGTCAGAATATTCCTCTGGTACCACCATGCCTCCGCAGGCTAGATTTCTATATTCAGATCTGGGTTGCCTTAGGCTATGTTCTACCATGTTTCATTTAGTTACTGTATTGGCAAAATATCTTTAGACTTTGCAAACTGTTGGAAACCTGACTGCTAGCTGAAGACCTCTGCTCTATGGACCAACAGAAACTGTTCACAAGCTGGTTCTGCCCTAGAGGCTTGTGGTGTATCTCATGTGGAGAATCAAGCCTTGTCATTTTGCCCAAGTTTTGGATGACAAGAGAGATTGCAAATCTTCCTGCTGTACTTTGAGGTAGAACTGTAACTGTGTTTGGCCCAGAAGTAACTCCAGTGGCAACAGGGTGAAGTAGAAAGCCTGGTCTTTCAACTGAAGAACAACTGTGATGAAGTAGCTCTTGTGAGCTTGTACCGATCTTAACAGCAGGATGTGCTGTAGCAAAAAGGCAGTAGGCTTCTGATAGTAACAGACTAGGCGAAGAATAGAGAAGAAATACTGACACGTTTGTTGCTGACTGAGGATTTCTAGATGAATTCCTGCATCTCCTAATGAACTAAAGTCTTCAGGCCAGCCATGGAAACTTATAAATCCAAACAATATCTTGGGTAAATGGTACAGTAAATGGTTATGCACTTCTGCATTGAAGTAAGCAGCATGCTGACATCCATTGCAGTTACTATGTATTGATGCAAGTGTTTCAGGGAATTCTGGTGTTAAGGGGCAGAATAAACCCAACTAGCATGATGGGGCATGTTCACATTGGCATTCTGGTTGCCTGTCACCCCATACTAGAGTTATTTGCTCAGTGGTATTAGTTATCCTGAATTCCAAACCAGACCTTTATTAAAGCTTCCAGGAAAGCAACAGCACTGTGGATGTCAACAGGGCCTTCAGCAAAGCCACAGAATAAAATTATAGATGGAAAAGACCCGTTAGGTCATCTACTCAACCCATCACCCAATGCAGGATTGTTCTTTGTGGTGTGCTTTTTCCCTCTTTTGTCTGCATCAAGCCAAAGGGGATTCCACAGCTTCCCTGGGGAGACTATGACATAGCTGACTAGTTCTTGCCTTTAGGAATAACTTTCAGTCTGTGAAATAACAGAAGCATTCTATGTTTCATTTTGATGGAGAAAATGAACTCTGAGAGAAGGACCCCGAGTCTTATGACTATACTGCATCTCAGATGTAATTCTATATTAATCACTTCTTGTATACAGATCATATGAGGCTAAATGTGTCCCACCCCACAGCTGTCTCTTTCAGTAATTATTCCTTAGACAGATTTTGTCATTTTTCAGTAGTAAGTAGTGCACAAACCATGAACAATTGCATTTCACTTGGCAAACATTCAGAATTTGCCCCAACTTGTGTTTGAAGTGTTCTGTCTGACTCTCGCTCCTTTTAATTGTGCCAAAGTTCTTTGGCAATTTGTGATCTAGTGTCGCAGAAACCTATAAAAATTAATTCCAACATATTTTCTTTAGGTGAATTAAAAACACTCAACAGATGTTTACTAAAACCAACTGCATTTGTAGATAGAAGACTCTTGACAGCTATTGATTTAAGACTTCCAAATGTTTTCATTCAAATCCCTTGGGCACCTACTGTTGGTCAATCATAACTTTCTGGCATTTTGATCTCTTGCAAGGAAATGCTTCTGGCCAAATATACGAATGTGATTTTTGACCTTGGGTATTGGGCATTAACAAACATGAATCCAATTATTATTTTTTTTCAGAGGGAATGAAATAGGTCCATAGCTATTAAAACATGCAATCCTCTGACTTCTGTTGAAGATCTTTGTGCATATAAACTGTTGAAGTTGACTAAGGAGAGAGTTTTAAAACAATGCCAGTACCCTTAGCTACAATGAACATTCTGTATTGGTTTCACAGTTCTCAGCTACTGAAAATTATATTTACCATACAGGATAACTTTAAAAATATTAGTTGTAGAGCTATGGAAGACCATGATTAGTATTGTGATTGAGTTGTGCTTTACACAACAAGGATTCAGAAGAAGCCTTTGTTTGACTGCCACTTTGGCTATGGGGAAAGGGGGGGAATGTGAATATCCAACATGTCTGTCTTAGCAGTTGGATGTCATTTTCTTTTGTTTAGCATTTGCACAGTGTTCTGTGTAATGTAGGAATGCAATAAAGCTTTGCTAGCAATAGCACCAGACTTTGGGAACATGCACAGGCCAGTGAGACTATGTAATATATTTTATCATAAAGCAGCAGTAGAAGAGGCAATTTAATAGACCTATGATGGAGTGGTAACAAAGGGGGCTTCCCTGGACTATTGGCATAGGCTTTATAGTACTAAACCAGGTGTTTTGCCCTTAGGTCTAATTTTTATTCTAATGCCTAATTTGTAAGCACTTTTCCTTTGCACCAGTTAAATAGAGCTTCAATTATTTCTCTGTTGTTCGTTAGAAGTGAGCAAGTTTCACGTGAATCTTTCAACTACCTATTTAAAACTCCTACCATTGCCTGTTAGCTGATGGTGCACCTAGAAAGTGAAAGTTTGGCAAACCAGAAGGTAGAGATCAATGAGCAAAGGCATGAGGGGAAAAGGTGCTATCCAGGGAGATCCTAAGGGATCATAAGATATGAGTTAAGCCTTAGCTTTCTCCGTATCTGCTCAATTTGCACAGTCACAGTATTTGTAATAAATCCCAGTATCATTCCTAACCTGGGTTAGTACCAACAACATAGTGTCATGATTAACAGTCCACTCACAGCCAGACAGCCCTAATTTCAATGTTACGTTGTTTTTTCTGATCTGTGGCTCTAGAGGCATTTGGTGTTCTCCAACAACTCAAATATAATGGAAGCTAGAAGAATAACCCATTTGCTGGGCAGATGTTGCTAGCACGCTGCTTTATCAGTGCATGTTTTTGCGCACCAGCCCAACACTGGAATAAAGCTGACTCTTCCAGACAACCATGGCTGTGGCTTTGCATGAATTTCGTTAGCCTGAGTGCCAGCTTAAACAGACCCTATCCCTCCCCTCATCCAGCTGTTCTGTTATTTTGGCTGCTACTCAAAATTTCTTGGAATAATTGCAAATGACTAATAATTTTTCATTTAGCTTGTATGCAATCCTGGCATCAGTGATCATTTTCATGCTTTAATATATACATAGCCATGCCTTCAACACACATTCTGAACATTTGAATAGCAAACTTCAGGATAGGGGGACAGAGGTGGAGTCCAATTTGTTGTTGTTATTATTAATGTAGGTTCTCATAGTTTTAAAATCAACTTTACTGCTAGAAAATAATGATGTAAAAATAAATAGGCAGGTCCTGTTGGCAAGCAGGTGCCCAGGAGCAGACAGGACTGAAAAAATCCAGAATCCTGCTATAGGAACCAAACTACTCAGGAAGTGGCCAAGCTGTGTTTTTTCTACTCAGTCTAGGCTGTGCCATAAACTCTAAGCATCTTGAAGGTCATATAAATAAAAAGTAAATGCAAACAGAGGCTATTTCTTCCACACAGCAGACTTCCCAGCCTGCTCAAGATACAATGGTGAAAGCTTGCCTGTTTTGACGACTAGTCAGTGTTACTCAGCTGGCATTTGAGAAAGTTGCAAACAGCAGTGTGGAGGCTCTGTGCAGGTGACCTGGGGTGGGACACAACATATGCCATGCTTCCAGAAATTCCCTCTTTAAAAGCACTCTTAAAGCCTCTCTTAGCTAGAAACTGATAACAAGATGTACAGTGCTGCACTTGGGTGAGGAATGACGTTCTGACAAAAACACCAGTACCTCGCTGCCTCCTTGAAGCAGCAGTTTGGCTTTTCATTTGATAGCAGTTTTCCAGGCAGTTTTTCCTGGAGAATTTTTATTAGTGTAATTGATACAGTTAATATAAAACAAACAAACAAACAAACACAAACCCACAAAAAAACCCCACCAAACACAAAACCAAAAACCCCACCCCAAAACCAAAAATCTCACCAAGATGATGAAGTGGGAGCTTTCAGTCCATTCTGACTCAGCTGTCGTCTCCTCTTCACATCCAGGGAGGGCAATGAGTTCTCTGTTGCTGGATCCATGATTTCCTGGCATTGTCACAACTCCTTTTTCAGTTTTCTCACATTGCTAATGCCTTAATGCAAATTGAGAAGAATGGTAAGAAGAGGACCAAAATACCAAGCTTTCCCCCCTAACAAAAGACCTCCTCCTTTTCTTTGACTGCTGCCAGCCTATGTTTTGCTATGATACACTGTCGTAGGATAGGATGGAAGAAAAATATTCTTGCAGAATTTAAATGGCTTGGATTACCTGTAATGCTGACAGTTTGGCTCAGTGCCAGCAGTAACTTCTACATGGCAGTGCAGGAAAGTGAGACTGGTGTTACGTGTTCACCGCTGTGAAAACCTGACAAGTGGGACCCCTTGATGCCGTCCTACACCCTAAGGAAGGGTACCTGTAATTTGGTAATGATCAAAGTGCAAGCTAGTGCAAGCAGGAAGGTTGTGGTCAGGACTGAGGTGTGTTAGCAAGGCAGCACTTGATACTACGCGCTGCCTTGCTTGCTAGACATGGCACAATCAGCTTAGCTGCAAAGGAAAGGCGAAGTTTTCTTCCAACTAGGACACATAGTTATTTTGTCTTGGACACTTGGAGACAACCTTTCAGACTAGGAATCCATAAACCACAAAATACTTGTGTTAAAAGAATCTAGCCAAAAATACTACATTCATGACTGTTTTTTTCTTTTTCCTTTTACAAAACAAAAACAAACAAATTCCTTTGCTGTAATCAACAGTAGTCAAAAGATAACTTTCTTCAGTTCAAGGATATCAACTTTAAATGTTAAGGCTATAAGTAATATTAATTGATACAAACCTCTTATTTCTGCTACAAAAGTTACTATACAAATGTTTTCTAAAAAGCTAATGATTAATATTACATTTTTGTGATGTAATGAAAAAAACATCAAAGTCTAAGGGGAAACAAGTAAGTATGCATATACAGCTCACATGTTTATTTAAGCATACTTTACATATTGAAATACAGTAGTTACTTTCTGGATGAGGGCTCTCAAATTATAAAATTAATCTGTCAGGTTTTCAGACTTGGCAGGGTAAAAGGCTTTCTTGCTGTGTTCTAACAGAGTAGGGGAAAAGCATCAGTTCAGTGGCAAAGAGCTAAATAAGCACACAGTTAATGGAGGGAAAGTTTAGGAAAATAATTACATTAATTCACTTCAGATCTGATCCTGCAACCTTTAACCATGCAATGACATTCTTTGTCCAGCAGCAGACCCAAATTTACACTTTGCAGAATCACATCCTTACTGAGGTGGAGATTGCCAAATAGCTGTTAGTGAGGGAAGTGCCATGTGTGCCAATTCTAGAAACCAGTAAGGCAGTACAGCCTGCCCTATATTTTTTCAGACTTTTGGTACCTTACATAACTAGGTGCAAAATACTTATTTTTATTTCTGATTCTTTTCTTTGGAAGTGCAGTCATGTGCAATCAGATGGAATAAGTGTGCTGATAATTTTCCTTCAGAAATTGTAATGGTTAGCGATGTGGACACTTTTCTTTTTAGGCAGAAACCATGAGGCACTGAAGCAAGCATTCACTTTTCTTGCACTTGAGGTCACAAATTTATGCAAGTCAAAAATGTTGGGCCTGCCAAAAACATCATGCTACACTCCACCAAATAAAAGGACACTGTTATTCTTACAAGGAAAGGTTTGACAGGACAGGAAATAGGCAGGGTCATAGAAGTTTACTTAATACCGAAACTTGTTTAACTATCTTTAAGCCAAAATACAATAATAGTTATTTTTTAAAAAAATTAGAAGAGTGGGGGGAGTGAAGACATATACAAGAGCATTGGACTGTGCTGTTACCAGAGTAGCAACCAAAAGAGAAACTAGGGAACCGTAACAAAAATTCACATAACTCAGGTTCCTATATGTCACCTGCCTTTACTGGGTTAACATGTATTAAGTAAGTTTGAATTTATGTCCTGAACTTGCAGTGAGAGGTATCTGATTTGGAGAATCCAATGAAGAGTTTACCGAGCTATACACTACTTTTCATTACAATACAATCCTTAAGTAGACTGCGTTCCACTTAAAGGAATGGAGGAAGGGGGAGAAAGAAGAGAGTGAATATGAAAGATAGGAAAAATGTTGCTGTTCATTACAATTTTCCATTTTTGTTGAAACACGGCAGGAGAGCAAAGCCACAGGCTTCTCTACTGCTCTTGCATGCCAGGAGGGATTATGCAAACACTGCAACCACCCAAATCTTATTTAAATTATAGTCATTGTTCCCCCTTTAATGGTTATACTTTTGCCTGCTTTCACTCAAATATTGCTGCATCTTGCTTTCCGCCAACACAGTCCCAATGGGAGTCATCAACTCTTAATTACAGATGAACATATCTTTGAAAAATACCTCTGGAAAAAAGAGGAAAAGAAGGCAAACTTTAAGTGCCATCTAGTGGCTCAGCTACTAAAAGACATTAAATAGATCCAAAAAATTCTTAATGTACCACAAAATAATGTAACAGTAGCTGAACAGAGGAAGCAGTGCTTTAATTCACAACCACTAAAGACCAGGTTAATACTTTGGGGAACCAAGAAAAGGCCTAAAGATCAATGGTATCATTACCATAATTTTTAAGATTTTTGACTCTAAGTGGAGAGTTCAAATGGTAGGAATCATCTAGTCATCATGTGTTCCTTCAAGACCCTTATCAGCTTCTGCCTCAGTAAGGAAATACAAGTTGTATGTATTTCAGTCCAAATCAGGAAACAAGACCCTTTCACATCTCAAAATAGAACCCAAACCATGGAGGTGAATCTGGAGCCAGGCATCTGAATTCAGAAGTTTGCATTCTCCTCCAAATTCACCTGGGGTTGAAGGCCAGATGTTCTTGGTCTCTATTTGTAATAAGTCAAATCCATTTCTAAAAGAAAGGAGGCAGATTGTTAGTTTGTAATGCCCTTTTCCTTTCCTTGCAGGAAAAAGCCATTTTCTGATGTAGATGAGAATTCCCAACAAATTGTTTTCCATTATAAAAGCTCTGTATTCCATTTAGACAGACGAAGTTCCACAAGATCACTCCCAAAGCTTTAGGTAACTCCTCTTGGAGATAATGTGATAATGTCACCTCTTCTACAACAGCAGGTGACAGTTTAAACTTAAATAGCTTTGTCTGAACCTGTTCAGTGATAATGGAGAGCAGCCCAACATTGTTTTTATTCAATGTAATTTTCTTTGGGTTATTTTTTTACAAATAGCATTATACTTTGGGCTTGCTTTGGAGCTCTAAATCTCTTCAGTTTCATACCTATAGTAAGCCCTGGGGATCACACCTCGGTGACAGTTCTGGAGACAAGAATCTGTCTAGACAGAAGTAAGGCCTATACATGTTAGTGTCTAGCTTCTCATGAGATTACCTGCTCAAGCATGTCGTTCAGTCAATGACACACTTGTCCAGTTTTTCACTGAATTACAAAACTCATTTACAACTAGTGAATTTAGGCAGAAGGGTAGATCTCAGATAAAGTAATGAACAAGATCAACATTTCCCAGTCTTCCTTTTGCTAATATAAACATTTTTAAACATTCTGATTTTTTTTTTAAGAGGATCAAGTGTGCTAATTAAAGCTTAAAATGTACCATTACAAAGCGGGAAATTTAAACCTTGCTGAAGAAGTGCCAGTCTATATTCTTCCTGTTGCTTATAGGGAGAGGGTGAGTTGTATGAGCAAGAGCTGGGGGAAGTCAAAAGCTAGCTTCTGCAACAAATACCATTCTGTGCCTCCTGTGTACGTTTGCCAGATACCGAGATAAAATACGTCTGTAGCATAGGTAACATTAATGGAAAAAGGGAATGTTAAAGTAATTTGGAGGGTATTACTTTTCATGTTAATAAAATTGTGAGACTTTCTTTTTAAAAAAATAAAAGAAAAAAAAAGGGAGGAGAGATGTAGGCAGCATAGTTTGAACGAGAAAGTAGCAAATACTGTTCTAAGAACTCTCTACTCACTACCAATACAAGAAGTTTCTACAGGTTTCAATACAGGCCCTAGTCTGCTGTAGCAAGTATCAACTTAAGATAGTATTTGTCTTCTGGAAGTATTTGTCTTCTATAGATTTGCTATTCATATTGACGCCAAACCCCAACACTACAAAAGGAATTATCAGAATTTGTTACCCTAGTGTAATGGTTTGATGGACAGGGAGGAGTTCAGCATAGAGGTGAGCTTGAAAGCATTTCCATTGTTTCAGATAGACTTTTCCAAGGTCCTACTGAGAAAAGCCTTGCAGTAATCTTAAACTTATATGCTTCTCTAGGTAAGTATTGAGAAATGATGAAAAGGAACTTAACTATACCAATTTTCAAAATAAGTGAGCCCTTTTTGGTAATGATACTTAATGGTCTGTTTGTTGACAACTTAGAGCAGGAATGGATTTGTAAATCTGTTTCTTCCTCAAGCGTGTAAGATAGCTTCTGAGATAGTGCTTTTTCTAGCAAATACTATTGCTTCTTACTTCAGAATCTGGAGTATTAGTATTACTTTAAAAAATGGCAATTAGATCAGTTTCCAGCAGGTGCAACAAATTATAAATATCAACAAAACTTAAACTTTTTCCTTGAGGGTTGCTGTTCCAAATGAGATCATCTTGTAGGTTTTTTTTCAAAAAGGACTTGTATCAGGGAAGAAAAGAGGAGCAGCAAAACTTGCTCTCAACTTACAGTCCAGGTAAGAGGAAACAGCTTTACACAGAAGGATCGTTGTTATTTTAAGACCTTTAAATAGCCTTTGGTAATTGAAGTTTCTTTTTAGGAGGTTATAGAATGGAATAAACTTAGTGTCAGCTTTTTCAATTCATTCAAAACTTCATTGGTATGATGTGCTTCTTCCTTACAATAGGCTTTTGCATCGTAACTGTGCTTATAAAGGTCTGGGTATACAGATATAAGTACAGTGTTGTGATAAAGGTGGGGGGGCGTAAAAGACTGATAAGCATATAATGCACATGGAGGGAAAGACATTGACTCTAGTCAAAGATGAATGTACTTATTTTTTCAGCACTGCCAAGTCAATCTAATGACTATCCTATGGTTGAAGGAATCTGAATGCTGTTATATTACACTTTATTTTCCAGCTCATTGGGCAAAGGGGGGGGTAAAATGTATAAAATGTGCAATATTTTGCAACTACTTCACTGGAAATGGTTCGTCCTAGACAAGGACATGAAACTAATACCAACAGGACTATTATCATCTGAGACTACCAAGGAGATGAATGCTGTATCTTGGCCTACAAAAGAGCCTACCTTTCCACTACTGAAAAACTACTTAAAGCACAGTATTTCATACCTGTGACCTTTCAGATAAGGAAATGTAAAAAAAGAATACAGACAGCTGCAGGTAAAAAAATTATGTTTGAGAGCCTCATAGCCTTTTCTAATTCTTTTTCTGTAAAGTGGGAAAATACTCCAGATTCTTTCTCTTTCGTCTCTTCTCTTGTATGCATGTTCTTTCACCTGAAAGCTTTTGAGTAATTTAAGAGATTCCCACACTTAAAGAAACAGTCAGGTTTGGGACAGATTCCAAAAGAGTTCTATGTTATTTTGTCAAAATAGAACTGAAAAAAAAAAACAAAACCCAATTTGTGCAGTGCTTCAATAAATCAGAATCCTTCTTCCATACAGTAGCTTATTAATGAATTTATCAACAAATATTTCAACAGCATATTTCATAGCATTTGTTTACTACACAGAAGTTATTTCCAGATGAGTTGTGTTATTTAGCTCAAATACTGTCTTGCCTGTTCTTTTAATAGTTGAAAAAATCAGTTTGAGGATCAGCTAAAGATCAAAGACAGAACTTTAGCTTTGAACAGAAAAAAAGTATTTTGACAGGTTGTAGAAGATGCAATATTTAATATCTTTGCTTTATTCCGATTAGACTGGGAAGTCATATCGATACCTGTATTATCACCAATTCTGTATGAAATAGGGTCTCAGTATGAAATACTGAGCTACATGGAAGATAGTTTTCAGAAGATTAACACAAACTTGCAAGAGAACAGTCAGCCATATTAGTTTAGGTGAGTAAAATAAAATCAAATCATTAAGTTATTTTTTTTAATTTATTAGAGTATAATCAGCACATAATCAATGAATTCTTATTACTGAGGACTGAGAGCTAAAAAAGAAAAAATAGCCATAAACTAATCAGTCAAGTCAGTCACACACATTTCCCCATAATACAGAAGAATTCACTGCCTGTAAAAATAGACAGGACAGATAAAAAGAATTCAGAATAAAACTTTACTTTTATGTACTCCAAAATCCCACTTCTAATTCAAATGAAAACTTAGAAATAGTGTAACAAAAAAACCCCCAAACAACAACAACACAAGAGAAAGCATATTCAAATAATTTTCAGTTCTTTCCAGTAGAACCAAAGCCACCTTCACCACGTTCCGTATCATCTAGAGCCTGAAAGACATCAATTACGGTAAGTTGGTTTAGTGTCTTAACTTGCCTTTTGTTTCTATACAACAGATATCATAGAGGAAGGTACATTTACTCATAACAATAGCTATAATTGAGAAACTAAACCAAAAGATTTTAAGAGACATTTTAGAATACCTTTTGTACAAGTTTAAACAAATCCCACATTTTGCGACAAATGTTTCTAATATATATTGAAGTGTTTCTAAAGTGCCAATTAACTCTGAAAACTACAAAAAAAAAAAATCCATGTAAATGCATGCAAAGCATCAACATTTTTATTCAGGTGTTGTTGCTACCTGAATAAAACTGTTTCAGTTTTAATACTGAAAGTAGTTTTAAAGCGAAGTATTTATCTATACCATAAAATTCAGCTTATATACAACTATCTTAAACTATTAATTATTGAAAATAGCAGAAATATTTTCTTTCGGCAACTTACTTGAACTTCTTCTAGCTCAGGATAATAAATGCGTTCACAGATGAGCTGGGCAATCCTATCCCCTTTTTTAACTGTGATGAAGTTAAAAGATTATTAGTTCCTTTTAAAAAAGTGAACAATCAATATGAAGTTTAGATAATCCCCTTTCAAGAGTATCAGAATGTACTAATGTGTAAACACTTATTTGAAGCTCAGTTAAGCAGATGTTAATGGTCCCAGAAAAATACAGGGTAAGATAAACTTGTGCTTAGTCCTTTTAAGGTGAAGTTTTAGCAGCACTACCAGCTCAAGGCATCTCCCCTCATTCCTGCTGCCATACTGTGGCATCTTAAGTGTTATTATGCATAAATACTGCAGAGATGGAGACAGCTGTATGTATAATATGGCTCCTTTTTGTGAACACAGGAACTGATTTCTCTGGGGGGAGAGGAAAAACCCAAACTGATAAAAGGAAAACAAAATTTCTGATTAGTACTCAATCTGGTTCACAGAGCTTCTGTAAGAAACTGTGAAGTTGCAGAAAAAGCCACAAAAACGTTGGCAATATTGTAACTGAGCCCTGAGGCTTAAAACTGTTTGCAGGGAGACAGCATGATTAAGGGAAAAAACATACCTTTATTACTCATGTTTCCCAGGATCCTGAAGAAGTTTTTATCTCAAATACCACTCAGCTAAATTTTTAATTTTTTTTTTTGCAGAGCAAGTAAGAAACTTAATACAAAGTTGTGCTTCAGTACAGCTTGTGAATCTAAAGCTTAGCTAAGTAGGGGTTTTTTGTTTATTTTAGTTTCCTGGTGGTGTGGTTTTGGGTTTTTTCGGGGTTGGTTTTTTGGGTTTTTTTGGGTTTGGTTTTTTTTTTTTTTTTTTGCATGCTGCCTAATCTGCTAGGAGTGGAATCTTTTCGTGTTTCCTTGACATGATATTTTTAAGTTTCCATGTTTTTTGTTAATTGTAAGAAGAAAAATGTTCTCAGCTAATTCTAACTCTTCAGACTTTTAAAGAAAAATTAATTTCTCATTTCCAGTCAGATGGCTGAAAACAGGCTCTGCCAAGCTGAACACTTACCTTCAAAATTCTCCTTGCCAAAATTGAAGAGTACCACACCAACATTTCCCCTGTAATCCTCATCAATAACACCAGCTGTCATAAGGAAGAATTAAGAGGGATATTCAGTTAATAAATGTTGTCGGTATATTAGATCAGTAGATTAGATAAGATTTAGATTAGTAGATGATTGCAGTATCTCATATTGACATCCTTTATACTACTCATGCACAATTAAACAATACATATATGAAAATACTGAAATATCTGAAAATGCTAATCAATCTTGCAAAAAGAACTGAAAAACACCATCACGTATCAAGAAGTGTTTCATCACTGTACTACTAATTTTAGTTGCAATACCCTCTCTGAAATCACGACAGCTGTACCAAATTCAGGCTCCATTTGTTCTGCTAACTTCAGCTCTTTGAGTGTCAGGCAGAAATCTGTTCTTAACTCTAACATTTTATTTGAGAGCTATAGATTTACACAGATCCAAATCCTGTATCTCAGGCAGGGTAACAGAACTAAAGCTTTAAGGAATTGATTGTCATTCAACTACACTCAAGTGTAAATACTGTAAAACAAGCTTACAGTTATATTTTTATATAATTCTATTAACTACATAGTTCAGGACATTATGATTATTTTAATGTGTATTGGTAGATATTCTGCTTATTTGGGGTTTTTCTCACAGATACAGGAAGCATATTTCCAACAGAAAAACCGGAGTTTTGGCTTCCTTGTGAACCAAAGTATGTATTTTGAAACCTATTGCAGAAATAATTCAAATACTAAAATTACATGTCATTCCCAGACTCATACATAAAAGTACTACCTTTAGAGATTATAAACACCAGAGGAAATCATAGTATGACTATACCTTGAAGTTTTGATGTTGAACCACTACATACACACTTAGAGAACGGAAAACTGAGGGGTTTTATCTCAGTTTCTTCAGCTGTGTGAAAATATTGCAGTACATATGGTCCGTAGTTACTGTACAATTTCTGCACTAGTTCTAGTGTGAAAAAAAGTATACAGTGTCTTTCCCTTGTGATGTTACAGGTTAATCCAATCACATTTCTGAACAGCTTCCTAATTCAGGTACTAGTAACACTGGGAGTATCCCCTGAGTTCTGAAAATTCAGAAAAATATGCAGTTCGCAAAGTAACTCACTGGTATTTAACTGCATGCAATTGCTTAAATGGACCCAAATTACAGCACTGTCAAAAGTAACAGTGAACAAAACATAGGGGTTGCTGTGCATGAACATTTTCCAGAATCAAAAAAATTCTTAAAAACTTCTTGAATGTAGCATTGAGTTCAGTTGATTCAGGTAGCTTGATGTACCAAAGCTACATGCATAGGTTCTGTACTGTTTATTTAGTTTAGGTTAGACCAGCTTTCAGAAAGTCAACTACACATCAGTTAAATTGAGAATTACAATACATCACTTATATTGGTGATCACAGAGCTTGCTTGCACCATTTCTACCATGGTTCAATGTTGCAATCCAATACTTAAAATATTAAAAATCAAATCCTATGCACAAGTGTGAAGTGTATAAGCAAAAAAGGCTGAACTATACACCAAAACATGAATGTTTTGCTGCCTCCTAGCAAAGTACTATTTCTTCCTCTTTTTTAAAATATCAGATAATCCAGAGCCCTTATATAGTTGCTAAACCAGGGGCGACACAAAGCGTTAGCTAAAGAGTGCTATGCAAATAGTTTGCTTTGTTTTATACAATAGTGGACGCTGAGTCCACGCTACATACATGCATTACGAAGAGAGATTCAACAAACTTGTAATGGCAGCAGAAATAATTGTAAGCATCACTCAAATTCTCAAGTCAGTTGCCCCTCAATTTGGTGTATTTGTTCATGTGAGTAAATCAGCTGGAGAGCTGAAAGCCAGAATTCATATTTGGCATATAAAATTATGTACATATGCTCACAAATGCATATAAAAAGATCATTACCTCTTTGGATAAATGCTTAATTTGACAAACCATTCTCAAGTGTTTCTGTACAGCTAAGACAACATTTTTCTAGACCATATGCTGGGTTAGATATTGCTATGCATTAGAGATTGATAATGGCATTTGCTCATTTAACATAATGAGGGCCGGTTTTATTTCTGTTATAATACAGTATTCTGCTCTGATATAACACAATACTCAAAACTGATTACTACAGATTACTAATACTATTTAAATGGAGATTATGTTTTTATATGTATAAAATGTACCAATTAAAGTAGTACGGTTAGATTTACAGATGCAAGAAACTCTTGCATGTCACATTTTTGCTGGAATTATCTGAAGAAAATACATAGAACAGAACAACTGGTGCCACTTAAAGTCATTCTAAATTAACTTTTCTGCCTTCATACATCTGACAGAAAGCAAGTTTATTTCCACATAATGACGAAAATTGTACTTGATCTATTGGTTAGTGCTTAACCGCTAATGAAGCTTTTTGATCTACCAGGGTTGCTACTATTTTCTGGGAGAGGAAAAAAACAAAACCGCATCTAAAGCTTAGCTTGTATTGGAGTAACTGGAGCTTAATGGCATGTTAGTACTTAGTACTTCTGCCCCTTTTTATACCCCAAACCTTTTTTTTTTTCCCTTCCCTGAAAAGGAGTGTTATAATAGCTCTATACTGATTTACAATGAATCTAGTCAGATGGCTTCCCTGACCTTTAAACAGTGGCATTAGCACAATCCCAGCTTTATGTATAGACACTGAAATTTATTTTACAAGTATTTGTTGAAAAAACTGTCATCTAAACAGATACTTCTATGAACAGATACCAAAGTCTTTTGACCACCTATTTCACTACTGCTAGAGACTGGCTCTCTAGGATTTGAAAACTGTCTGTTAACTAAAGTTGGAAAAGACTGATGAGTATTTCTGTGGCTGAACTGAAGTCAGCAACACTCAAAATTTTAATCACTTGTATTATTCACTAGAGGGGGGGAAAAAACCCCTCTCTCTAAACCACTGTAATTTTCTAAGCTTAACTATAAACATGTTGTAATGGTTCTACAGATTGTGGCATTCTGTTATTCCAGAACAGCAAGTTGCAATAATTATACACATTGCAGAGCACTAAGGCCCTTTTCTAAATTACATGTATTGAGTGGAAATCATCTAAGTCATTTTTGGAAAAATCATGCATTGGAATTGGCAGTCTGACATTCTGTCTTACTCTGTCAGAACTCTGGCATGTCACTTGTTGGGAAAGCATCCACATTAGAACAATGTAATACGTATTTAGTGCTAGTTAAAATTGCTGTGGTTACAGCTGTGCTCAGAGTAACCCCACAGTAATCTTAGTGGTGAGAACTTCTGTGCAATGTAGATGCCATTTTAGAATACAATACTTAGGGAATCTGCCTGTGCTCTCATCAGCCCCATGGCAAAACTGGAATTGAACTTTCAACAACATTTACTTCATGTTGCAGTTATAGAGATATGGACAATGGGGCTTTCGTGAAGGCTTTTGATTCTAGATATGCTTATAATAATTGTTTTTGGAGAGGTATCTGTGAATTTCTAATCAAGATTAAAGAAAAGCTCAAAATACTTTAAAAAAAATCCTGTTGTTCAAAACAAATCTGTTGGTAGTACTGAACAACAAAAACACCTGTAAAGACTTGTAGAAAGTGGGATTTTAGTTTTATTTCTGTTTCAAACTGAATTGACTTCAATTTTTAAGTCAATTAATGTATAGTTATGAGTTTAAATTTCATTTGCTTTACATAATTTGTTACATCTTCATCACTAAGAGCAAACTAAAGCTCTTTTCATCCAAATAAGCAATCTTCTGTAAGCAAAGAACTACCCACAGTAATGGCGCATTCCAGTGCTTTCTGTCATTCCTTTTGAGTATCATTACTATATAGTCTCTGCATGAAAGAGTATCTGTATATTATTGATTTAATTCATTCTGGTCTTACACTCGAATGAAAAGAATCACAGACAGATGTTTAGTCAAAATGGAGAAAGCAGAATGTAAAACATAATCTTTAAAGCCTAAAGCAAAAAATAACTTCTATGCCAGGCATTGCCTAAAAAAGTACGACACGATTATTATTTTTAAAAAAATCAGTAATATTTTTATAATTCAGCAGGTTTTAGAATAATTATGATGCACTGGTTCTCCAAGGTATTTCCCAGTTATCTCCTTTTGCCAGACTACCAGTGAAGCTAGCATTATTAATTTGCACATACTACAATGTGAAATTAAGGCATTTCTGCAATCAAGATTTACAAAGTCTTAGTAAAAAGAACAAAAATCTTACCACCAACATCTATGAAGTGTTTTGCAGCTAAACCAGAACGTGGTGCTAGAAAACAAGAATTTTTTTTGTAAGTAAAATTTATTTATTTTAAAACTCTTATACAATATTTATAGATTAGTGTGTTTGCACAGAGCCATGGCAGCAAGAACTGTTTCCACAGTCTTTCTAAAATAAACATGACTTTACAGGAACTACTGTAAGTGTTAATGTATATATTAAACAAAATAACAGCTGCTACAGGCTACAATACAATTGCGATCTTTAAGTGATATAAGCATATCCTTGTTTAGATCACCAATTGCAGAGTAGGTTTCTCCAAGGAAGGTGGCTGGAGCAGACGACAATCTAATCTTGGTTTATTTTTGGTGGCTACCACTGGTTTGGAATAATCTCAAAAGACTATTAGGTCAATCCATTCCAGTTACAATGGAAAACAACAGTTGGCAATTTACTAAGAAATATTATACACAGATAATAAACTAAATGATGTGCAGGGTTGGGGTTTTTTTGTTTGTTGGGGTTTTTTTACTTAGCCTAGGTGCTAAAATGTTACTCTCTCCAAAATTTTCTTTGCCCGCGATAAGAGAAATGCACTTGCATTCTCCTTTTAGATGAAAGGACACAGCAAACTCTGATCATGTGCTTCCACTGGAGAAGCTATTGCTTTTTTTTACTTCAAGAATATACATAATTCAGAAAAAGAATGCGCAGAACATAACAAAGTATCTTGCACAGGTTCTTGCAAGTATTCTGTCACAAAAAGTAGTCAAATTTTACTACACTAGTATGCTTACTTCAGGGTTAATTTTTAAACATCCAGGGGTGTATTTTCTGTGTGTCCATTACCTATTGGTCTTTGTGATTCAAATTCTGAAACTGCAGAGAAATAATGAGCTATTGCATGGCCTATGAAGTTGTACGTAGATTATGAAAATTTTTGCTAATCATCTTTTCGCCGTTTGACATACACGAAACCTCAAATGTATTTGACAAGAAACATCTATTACAAGGCTTAATAAATCAGCCATGTGACACCGGGGTTTTTTTTGTGTGTAGACTAATTCTGAAAGCTTTAAGCAGAATCTAGATGTGAAGATGGCGTCAAACCTGTTCTGCAATGACTCTGCTGCCTTTTTATAGCCTGTTTACTTACCTACTCGGCCATAGCATCCAGAAGGAAGTGCAATTTGAATGTCTGTTTTTACTACAGCCTTTTCCATGGGTGGTATCACACAGTCATAGGCACTACATTGAAGAAAGAAACACTAGTTTATATAGAATATTTTGAACATTTTCTTCTCTGTAACTTAAGGTACAAGATTACCCAGAATTATTCTTGCTGGGAATTTATACAAGAAATATTTACAGATTTGCAAAATCTAATGCAGATCCTAAACCACAAGATATTCCCACTTTGATGGTGCTAGCTTAAGATTTCAGTAGTGTCATTTGAACAGCATAGTCTTAAGATTGCTAGTTTTAAATGTTTTTTACACTGGTAAGATAGACAAAAAAATACAAGTTTAAATAACCATTAGGTGAATGGGGTTGTGCCATTTTTGTGCAAAAGCAGAAACTTTAAGAATAGTACACTTCTGGTTAAGCATTCTACAGCAGATGAACTACTTGTATTCAATAATAATAATATATTAAATTAAAATTAGGCAACAATGGTTCTTTTCTGAGCAGGTCAGAAGTTCAGGATTCACATGATTCTGTTGGGAACTATAAACGAGACAGATTTTTAAGAACTTTCTGAAGCTACCCAACTGGAAGCTTAATGAAAGGCAGTGGTGACAATACCATAAGTGAGCCTGTTCTGTTCTACTTGTTTAAGCCAAGCGTATCTTGGCCTTGGTGAAGAACTGATTTTTGAACACTGGGAAGCACTGAAACGTTTTTTTATGAAACACTTTTTCCAGGTGTACAGTCCATCACTGGAACAAAAGCAAACTTGGTAAAACAAAAGAAATACAAAGGAAAAGTGTCAAGTGTAGTTAAGCAAAGTTTCAGGAAGTCAGATAGGCAAAGGAAGAAAAAGGCTGATTATTCTAAGTAACACTAAAAAAGGGAACCTCTAGAGGAGGTCAGAGTGGAATTCACATATAACTAGTGATTGTATTTGATCACAGATGCACTATGCAAGCAACCACAAGCCTAGCTGCAGATATTCCCGAATACAGTGAAAATCTTTGAACAATGGTTATTATCAGTTCAAGCAAACCAAAACTTAAGTCTATACAGCAACCCACGTGGTTTCCAGCTAGGAGCATTATCAAGCTGACACAACTTCCTTTTGGCAGGCAGCACCCAAGAGCCAAGAGGAAAGAAGAAAAGCACAAGCGCTGGCAGGGAGGGCCCGCACACTACTCCTTTTTCGCTTCAATGGGAAGGCACCTAGTCAATGCTGGCGCCATCAGCAGCTCTGGCTGATGTGTCAAGCCTGACTTTTGGCCAACGGCTGCATCACACGACTGGACCACAAATCCCTGGAAATGAAGGGAGAGGAATGGAGGCACAAGGCAGCTAACGAACAGGCCAGCTCTGGCCTCTTCTGCAGGGCTGGCAAGCCTCTCCGGGGGCTCTGCTCAGAAAGAGGTCCTACCTCGTGAGGGCCCTCTCTGCTGCTAGAGCTCCGAGCCAAGGGGCTCGCTGAGCGGAGCGGCAGCTCCTCTCCCTGAGAGGAAACGGGCCGGGCTGGGCCGGTCGGGACCGGGGCGTGGCATGGGCTCCTCCCCTGGGTGGGGTACCCTCACCTGTATAGATCGTAGCCCGCTGCCCGAGCAGAGCCCCTGGAGGGGGCAGAGGCGTTCTCGGACAGCTTAGTGAAGCGGAGCCGTGCGGTGGGCTCCCCGGGCACCGAGCCCTTCTGCCTCTTGCTGGGGGATGGCTGCAGGACGGCCTCGGAGAAGGGCATCGCTGAGTGGGGACGGGAAGGCGAGAGAGACTCGTGTGAGGGGAAAAGGGAAAAGCCCGCGAAAACCGGCACGACCCACTGAAGGCGGAAACAGAGGGGGAAATCGCTTCATCCCCAGACGCTTTCTGCGCTGTGCACCCTCGTCACCCCTCGCCGGTGAGAATGGCCTCGCCCGGCTCCTCCTCAGTACCCAATTCCCCGAGCCCTCACTAAGGGGCCCCTTACGTGGCTGGTTCCCGCCCCATGGTGGCGGGCGGGACTCGCTGGTCGCGATGCCCCGTAGCCCCTCCTGGTCGCGGCTGGGCGCGCCCCGAGGGGTAGGGTCCGCGTTAGAGCAGTGCCGCAGTGCGGCTGGGCGTTGTATGCTTCCCCCAACTCCCCCGCTGCCCTCTTACTGCGCCCGCGAAGGTACAGGAGCCACCTCAGCTGCCGGCCCAGCATCACGCCGCCGCCGTGCGGGGAGCGTGCTGCCGTCAGGCCGCCCGGCGCTCCCCGCCGCTGTTCGGCGGGAAGAGGCTCGTGGGGCGCAGACGGAGGGCACCGGAGCCCCCTTCTCCCCCTACCCGGCGTCTAGCTGCCAGGCGGCGCGGCGCAGCCCCTCCGCCAGCGGCCCAGCGCCAGGCGCCGCCGCGGGACACGGCGGTAGCGGTGCCGAGGAGCGGTGGGCGGACCTCGCTGGGCGCGCAGCGTTGCCGGGGGACGCGATTGCTGCTGCACGGTCGGCGGCAGGCGGAGCCAGGGCCGAGCGTGGGCCCTGTCGCTGTGCTGCAAGGGGAGCTGGGGCGGGAGGGCGGAGGTGCTCGGTCGTGCCGGGGCTTCGGCTGTTACAGCTCCCTCAGGGAGGCCGCGCTCCCCCCGCCCCGTCTCCCAGTCGCACAGCAGGCAGGGCCGTTAATACGTGTAGCGACCCGGCAGTCGTGCCTTGCGTCCTTCTGCAAATAACCTGTGTCCTCGTTCAGAAATCGTCAGGCAATGACAGAAGCATTTGCCTTATGAAAGGAAAACAACTGCTTCCCCTCCTGTCGAGGCTGTAGATAGGAAAACCTCTCAATGCTCCGCCTGCCTGGTTCTTCTGTCTCAGTCAGAGCAGAACACTTCCATGATTTCACCATCTTTGATTTTGATATGTTCTGCCCTCTTTCGCCATCCAGTCAATGAAAGACTTCCCTCGATCCCCCCATAGTTCTCTGTGCTGTGGGCTGACAAGGGTACGCATCGGATTCGTGGTTGTAAAACTTGTGCTTGACCACTCTGATGAATGTGTTTCTCACTGTGTAAAATAGCTGCAGACTGTTGGAGTTCTGTTTGCTAGTCTAAATGTTGTCAAACAACCATTCTTTGTGACTTTTTTTTTTAAAGATCAAAGCGTATGTGACTGTGTCCTTGCTGTTACATTTCTCAAATGCAGCCAGATGGCAGTGAAACCATTGCTACACTTTGCAGTCCACTTGTGGAAAATACTTTGAAGAATGTCCCAATTTGGGGTTTCTTTTGTTGCTGTTCAGCACTTTCAGTCTTAATAGTATGCACTGTTTGAATGAGAATGTGTAGGTATCATAGACCTATGTGAAAAAGCTACTTAGATTATTTCATGACTTCTGATATAAACCATCCACAAATTGAAGTTCATAAGAATTTCCATTGCATCAAATGAATATCTAATTATAAATGGTTATTTATACAAGCAGACCTTTATAGAGGTTGCAACTGCATCCTGCATTATAGTGTAGAAAAGGACTGATTTTCTGAATGGCCTGGCTCCTTGAGGCAGCCTGGGTTCTACACTACCTCTAAGGTAGCTTGAAAGTTCTTGAATAATAGATAGGAGCACTCATCCAAACATATTATCAGGGAAAAAGGTCTCAACCGAATGAAACTTTTTTCCTCTAGGTCTTTACATGGAAAAAACCCGCTATACTTAAAGTCTAGGCAAGTTTGCCTTGGTCTTGGGAACGTGCTGTTTGCTCTGTAGAAAGTCACTTGATCAACATTCCTGCATTCTTGATTGCTGATTAGTGCTGCTTTCCATTGGGCATTTCCTCCTGACTTTGAAAAAAAAAAAAAATAGTGAGATAAACTGAAATTATCTGCCTTTTACCTAGATTGAGAGTAGGAGTTCAAACTGTTTTGTTGTACAGGAGAAGGAACAAACAGCTTCTTTCAGGGATAATAATCTGTAACATTCTCCCCACTGAAGTTTTGGTGTTAGAATGAGCATTTTTATTAGAAGAAAATAATGGCTTTAAAAGAGAGATTCCCTACCCCAGCCTCACTTAGAACAGCTGTCTCTCTGTGATTAAGGTTTATAATTTAAAAGGCTGCTGTGAGGGTGTTTGTTTATAATTAAGCTCTATTTTTGATCGTGTGTTTTGCTGTATAGTGTGGAGAGCTGTGGAATTTTGCCATTGCTTTTTACTCTGTTCCAGAACAGCCTTAGTGCTTTATTTTGTTTGAAACTGAATTTCCTCTGATGAAATTCCAGCAATGGCGTGACTGTGGCTTATTGCTTTTGTTCTTTGTGGAGAATGTGAGCTAAAATTTGCCATATTTGTTGTTCCAGTGGCACAGCTACATGTTCCATTTTTCCTCTGCCAGAGGAGAGGTGACAAGCAGGTATAGGGAGTTAAATGAGTGAAAGCGAAAACACTATAGCTGTTTGCCCCATATCTACAACTTAAGTGCTAATTCATGTTACCTGTTGCCCTGTCTGTTACTTGTAAACTACTAATTAGTTGCTGAAACTGCTTTTGCCTTAAAGAAGATCTTGAAATACCACATGGATTGATAGAAAATGAGGGAAAAGACAAGGAATGTCCAGGGTTTCTGAGAATGAAGGGCAGTTTGTCATATTTTGCCTAGCCAGGAAGCCTTTTGGTAGGACTTTTCAAAGATGTAATGAAAATTGCAGAGGTTTAAGACTGGTGAAATTTACTATGCAAGTGGCTGGAGCTTTGTACTTTGTAATTATCATAATTAAGTGGAGAACTCCCTTGGGTGTGAAGTACAATGGCAGCATGCTTTTTGCACAACGTGGCTTGAGTGCTTGCAGCTGTTTATCTTCAGAATGTGATGCCTTTTTGGTTAGGTAACTTTTCTACTTGCACTATTGGATTGCTGATTTAAAAGTAAAATTAACAAACAAACAACCCCCCCAAAATAAACAAACACCACCACCCCCCCCCCCAGTCTCTGTTGGGGACTGAAAATCTAATGAAAGGCAGGTTGGAAGAATGCTCTTCTGGAGCCCTAGGTAGGGACACCTATTACCATTCCTAAGCACTATGGCCTAGGGGTATGTCATCAAGATGGGCAACTTGCCAGTGGTTGTAAAAAGGTTTAAGGAAAATGCATTCTCCGAACTATGCTGAAATGCCTTCTGTGGTACCTGTTGGAGCTCCACTAACATTAGGAGGGAAAGATAAGATTCACTGATGAGAGGAGCAGTAGTGGATCATTTTAACAGACCCTTAGGCACAAGCTTAGCTGTGCAGGATGCCTAGACTTTTGAAGAAGACTCAAAGTATTCTTTGTTCTTGCTTCATAGCAACAGTATTTTCACACTTTAATGTCCCTGGTCACCTTATCTATGCTTGCTTTTGTCATGGCTGATCAAATCAATCCTAGATTATATAAATCTGCAGAGTTGGTAGGGTGATATAAGCTCAAAATGTGCTAGACAGCTTTAGAGCCATATTTTTTCTAGAGATGTCAAACTTGTAATTAGAATTCAGTTACGAACATGGTGATTAAAATTCAGCAGTTGTTTTATGCATAAAACATCAAAGCCTAGAGGAGACGAGCTGGGGACTCCGGATGCAACAGGAACCAACGGGGTAACACTGGGAAGACACATCAAATGAATTCCAGCCACCCCAGCCAATAAGTCAGCCTCATCGGGGGCACACCTGAAACGCCTCTACACAAATGCACAGAGCATGGGGAATAAACAAGAGGAGCTGGAGACGTGTGTGCGCCTGAAAGGCTGTGACCTTATTGGCATTACAGCGATATGGTGGGACAGCTCCTATGACTGGAGTGTTGGGATGGAAGGGTGCAGGCTCTTTAGGAAGGACAGGCAGGGCAGGAGAGGAGGGGGTGTTGCCCTCTATGTCAATGACCAGCTGGAGTGCATGGAGCTCCACCTGGGGATGGAGGAGGAGCCGACCGAGAGCCTATGGGTCAGGACTAAAGGGAGGGCTGGGGCAGGGGACATCATAGCGGGGCTCTGCTACAGGCCACCTGACCAGGGGGACCGAGCAGATGAAGCCCTCTATAGACAGATAAGAGCAGCCTCATGTTCACAAGCCCTGGTCCTTATGGGGGACTTCAACCACCCTGACATCTGCTGGAGGCACAATGCAGCTGAGCGCAGGCAATCCAGGAAGTTCCTGGAGTGTGTCGGTGACAACTTTCTCATCCAAGTGATAGAGCCCACGAGGAGAGGTGCCATGCTGGACCTTATTCTCACCAATAAGGAGGGCCTGAAGGAGCTGTTCATTTAGAAACATACCTCTTAGGATTTATTGTTGCAATGCCCACAGCGATGCATTTGTGAGAGAGAAGTGTGAATAGTATTGAAAGTGCCATTGCTGGTTCATATTGAGCTCCTTCTCTTTTTGGATCTGCTTAGGTCCTCCAGATCAGTTTGGGTTGATGTTCCCTGTAGATTGAGAATTACAGTACTTGGGAATATTTAGGAAACAATCCCCACTCATGTACAGAATGGAAGGGCTTAATGCAGGTGTGTAATTCCCCCAGGTCCTTCCGTACATTGTGATAAGAAACACACAGAAGGCCTAAGTGGAGCCTCCCTAAAAGCTCTTTTTCTTTGTATGGGCTCTCTGGGTACCACCGTCAGATTATACCTGTTTGGTGTCTGAAGTGAGGTGGAAAGGATGGTGGCCGTTGCAATTCTACAAAAATGGAAGGACCTGACAGTGTGTAACAAACTCCTGTATCATTGCTAACATCATTGTGAAGGATGAGAATAATCTCCCTGTTTTGCAGGTGCAGAATGTGAGATTTGGTTTGCTCAGAGCCTAGCAGGAAGCCTGGTACAGCTAGGAAACTCGAATATCTGTGTCATGCAGTTAAACTGCAAAATGATCCTTCAACCTAGTTATAAATGTGTAAGAAGGAGCGAAGGAAGAACATTATGAGTAAATATCAGTATTTCATATCCTGCCTTTAATAGATGGAGAAAATAAAACATGGATTATTGGGCTACATTACCATGTTCTGCTGAACTGCTGCTGTTGGAACTTGGAAAAATACAAATATCAAATATTTGTAATTTTTGGAGATGGAGTGCTAGATCCTCTGCAAGTTAAATTCTAATAATTCAAATGAAGATGGAAGCTGAGGCCGGCCTTAAAATAAACATTTAGTGAAATTCAGGGCCCCTTGGCTTTTTCTAGGCCTTACATTTCAGTTGATCTCTGCAAAGAAGTTGCAGAACTGCAGTAATTAAATTAGCTGTGTTCTTTAAATTAAATAATGCTTACACATAGGATATAGCTTTCCCTGTTAAAAAGAGAAGCTGCTTTTATTGACAGCTGCAATTATAAAGGACTATAATGTTGCAAAATAGAAAAATTACACAACTTAATGGATTTCCTTTATTTTAAGTTAAAGTATAATTAATATTATTTAGAAAGACTAAAAATAAGAGAAATATTTTATATAAATCAAAAAATAAGGCTTTCAACTCAGCTAATGGAGTTTTTGTTGCTTTCTAATCACATAAATCACTGTACATATTATCCCAAAGTATAATGTCAGATTGTATTAGCCCTAACATTCATAGTAAAAATTGTCAGAATATTTAGTATTTAACTAATTTCTTTGTGAAATTTACTTACCATGTATCATTATTGCAATTGTACATTTCATTCCATGTCAGAGCTTGAAAATTCATTATCAAGTCTTGTCATATAGAGTCCATATTTTTATATATGCAACTTTTTTGTTTGACAGTTAATTAGAAGGATTTGAATTAATATAAATTAGCAGAACAATTTAGGTAAAAGCATCTGCTGTAGGCATAGGTCTTAATTTGGCATTATTATAATTAAACAGCATCACAGGTATTCCACTTGCATTATATCAGTTTATGGCTTTCACCTGATGGATACCATACAGGTTTTTTTCTCTCTCCCAAGTTGGTGCATTTGATTGTAATCATGCTGTGTGTCTATTAGCAACTATGACAATGCAATTTGAAAGAAGTATTTATTTATAGATTTAGTGCTTTTTTTGATTGTAGCGGTTAATTTTGGCTCTCTAGGATAAATATCAAAAGCATTTTCAATACCTTATAAAATCAGTTGAATTTCTTCTTTGTGTGTTCACAATATTTGCTGTGTTATGTGATATATTTTTTTTTTAAGTATTTTTTTTTTCTTCTTTTGCCTGTACTGGAGTGTTACACCAGCAGGGACCATTTACTTTTTTTTTTTTCTAATTCTTCACAGTGTTGCTTTGGATTTTTGAAAAATTTTCTGTCAATTAGTTAAGTTGTAGATCTGTATTAGATAAGTGTCTTTAATAAATCACCGCCACTAAAAATGCAGGTGTTGAAATCAAGCAAGGGATATTCTAGGCACTGATGTTTTTCTAAGAATAGAAAGTCAGTACATTTTTGTGGTTGCCCCTGACCATTAAGATTGGAGGAAGGTTCTTGGAGAGAATTTCTAGCCAAGCCATATACAGGTAATCAGAGACTACTCCTTTTCTTGCTACTGGGAGGCTCCTGTTTAGACAGAGAAAAAAAGAAAATAAACTTAACATTATGAAGACAGGGGTAGCCCTGCTAACATGCATCTCACTAAATATTAAGTAGAAAATATAAACTGTTCATATACAACTCTGAGTGTTCATAATTAGACTACATGATTATTTTAATCTTATAAAACACAAAGCTACCATTAGGCTGTAATCTTGGAAACTCTTGCTCACCTGGTCAGCGCAGTTAACATGGCAAGTTGCACTGAACATGGACTGCTTGTGATTGTAACCTTAAACTGGTAAAGAAGCATTTTTGGGGTCATAAACCCCATGCATAATATAATTTTTAAAAAAGATAAAAATATAGTACATGCACAGTTTTGCAGTCCATCAGCTTATTTTCTGATCTGTAATTATTGTGAGATGGGAGTTTTAAAATATGGGTCAATTTATGATAAACATTACCTGAACACGCCTTTTTTGGAGACTGAGTTAACAGAGCTAAAGGGGTTTACCTGTGCATCACAAATACTAATTTATTGAAGCTGTGTATAAAAAAATGTGTCTCTAACTAAAAAATTGATTCTGAAAATGGCTTGCCTTTTTTTTTTTGGCGATTTTATCGGTGGCTTCTTTTTCTTCACGCAATTGCATCATCCGTAATGTGTTTTACATAGTTCCAAGCAGATCTTGGCTAACAACTCCATTTATTATGTGCAAACCAAAAGAATACTTTCTCTAACTTTGAGTTGTCAATAGTTGGGGGAAAAAAAAGGAAAATTTGTATTTTCTGCAGGTGAGTAAGCAAGCGTAACACTCAACATGTAGATTTGGATGTGAAGATTACATTTCTGACACATTTTCATGAGTAGAGCTTTGTTTTAAGCCATGAAAAACTACTAGGAAAGATTCATACTCAGTGTAGTCCCAGAGAACCATCAGTCCAGATGCAAGTCCTTCAAAAGACACTTAAAGGATTATTTTCACCCTCAAAGAATTAACACAACTGTTTCTGTTTTTCTAGTCCAGAATCCCTTTACAAATTAGGTTTTTCTCTGTTAGAACCAAAATCTTGCAACTCACAGGACAATGAGGTTGGCTGCCCTCGAATGCTCTTGTAAGAGTTCATTCAGACGGACTTGGCGGTAACTCTGATTAAAATAAAACAGACGCAAAAGAAAAAAAATCAGGTCAGCGATTCTCAGTTCTGGTGCTTTCTACACTACCCTTGCCCACAAGATTTTCTGCTCTTGCTTTGGCAGCATTGAAAGCCATGTCTGCTCTGTGGGCCAGAGTGATAGACATAGTAAAATATGAGGCTAAGCCATGCTTCTTGATTAGTATAGTTACACGGAGGCCAGAGTTGTTCACCACTGTGTAAGATTTCCTGGGAATGAGAATTATTTTTGTACTGACACGGTACCAGAGCTGGCTCGGACATAGTTTTTAAGTATTTCTTTGGCTATGGAATATAGGAGCTGTGCAGAGACTCTTCTGTGCTATTTTTTGATAGCGGTTAATATATTAATTCATCTGTTTTGTAAGTATCCAGCTGCCATGCCGGTAGGGCTGAATGTCAGTGTGTAAATGAGCACCTTGCCAGAAATGCACCTCTTAAACAAAAGACCAGGAGCCTGGAGTAAGACTTAGCTGCTTTAGGTATTGTGTATTTGTATGGACTTTTACAAATTGCATAAATGGCTTTACTGAAGTAATATTCAGCCAAGATTACTTTATGGTCAGGCTCAGGTCCTCAAGGTTTTTATAGCTTAACACAAGTCGTAGGGAACAACAGACCAGGGCAGGTTTGTGTACAGGGAGGTTGCAGCATGGGAGATAGATCTATCTTAACTAGTTTTATAAATTGTTCTCTCTTTCCCTGGAGAAAGGTAAAAAGCTGGTTTTTCTCCATTCAGCCCTTAAATTTTCCTTCTTTACTGAAAATTTGCTGTTCTTTTACACGTGTTATATAGGTAAGAATCCTTATAATTTAGCCAGTTGTTATCTCATGAGAGTCATCCTATATCATCACCCTTTATCTGTGCTGCCAGGTTTTTCTCTCTTGAATTTTAAATGTGTTCTAATGTCCTCTGTAAAATTCTCAGAACTGCCTTCTGAGGATAAGGGACTTGTCTTTCCAGGTGTGTAAATTAAACTTTTTGTTGTTGTTCTTATTTTATAGAGAGATTGGGCATTTTCCTATTGCTGACTGCGTTCAGCCTATGGGTTTCTTCCTCATTCCTTGGTTTGTGACCTAGACAAGACCAAACTTAATCGTGTATTTTTTCCTGTTAGTTCTGCACACGAGTGTGTATATCTGGGATTGTATTCCTATTGTCTTTTACACCAAGATGTTTTAAGGGCTCTGACTCCCAAGTTTTGATAATTTATGCTGAGAGTACTTCAAAAGTTTTCTGCCCACAGCTGACTACCATAACTTTCTGCTGCTTATCAAATCTATGAAAAGGGTAATACAGTGAGCAGTCAGTCTGCTTTCCAGCTGCTGCAGTCAGTAGTATAGTGTGTTATCTTAAATCACCATTGATTTCAGCTTATGTTAATATGTCAGGCTGTAACCTCTAGCGGCTCACAATCCTTGCTCTGCTGAGAAAGTGACCAGCACTATAAAGTGGAGATAACTAAACTCAGTGCACTCAGGTTAATCCAACAGGAACCATAAATAAAATAGCCAGATTAATTCTCTGTGAGTTACAGGAGAACTTGTTTCTTAAGAGTGGAAGAGTTTGCAGTATCCTTTTGGCACTGGCCTGATGAAGCTTGGTGGTTCATTGCTAAAATGATATGTTCCAACTGAATTAAAGAGCAAGCCTAATTCACCCAGTGGATCAGCCAACATCAGCTTTAGAGTGCCTCTGAACTGCGAGAGAGCTCCTGCATTGTAGGCAGGTTTAGTCTTCACTCTTCCATTGAGGTAAGAATCTATGTTAAATCTTGCCTTTAGAAAAATTCCTAGAGCCAGTTGTAGGGTCTGGATTCAGTTCTAAATTTCCTAAAGTGGTAAATGCTTGGAACTGCACTCTCTAAGAGGTTCAAGCTCTAAAACAGTGGAGCCATTTAATAAACCTCTCAGCAGATCTTATTAGCTCAGGCTCAGCGCAGTACTGTGTGGCTTCTGGTTCAGAGGAGGTTTTCATCTGGCTGGCTCTGATGTGGGCAGAGCTTCTCATCAACCTGGAAAATACTGTGTAAAAGTGCCAAGGTCTTACAGAGTGCTGAATAATGCAATCATAACACAGCTCTGCAGTGTTTACAATATAAATCCAATTTGTAAATATCAAATACAGGTTTGTACATGTCATGTTTCCAATTCTGTATCTGGTATTTTACATTTTCTTACTAATCGCTTCAAACAACTGGACTGTAGAAAAAGGTACAGATATAAAAAGGTAGGCAAGGCTTTACCTTCTCCTTGAATGCTTCCAGCTCTGCATCTGTAATTTTCCATGGAGTCTCTCGCTTTAATTTTTCAGCAGTTGTTATATCTTTGCAGCTTTCATGGAGGCGATATGGTTCAATCATCTCTTCAAAGAATTTCCAGCTGAAACAGGAATTACAAAGGAGGCCTTGCTGCAGGGTATGAACTCACTAACTTATTTCACAGACACTGTATGGCAGACCCCACTGACTATAATTGTAGCTGAAAAACATGCAAAATCTTTAACTATTCTTTGCTACATTGTGGCTCAAGTTATACCTGTGCCACTTCAGTATGTTGGGGTTATTTGAGGGTAATTAAAAGGTTATTTGAGGATAATTAAACACTACATTTGGCCTATTACAGTTGCAGAGAATTTTCTGCAGGAGGCTGGACACAGGTTGGACTTTGCTACGTGGCCAGGAAGTCAAGAGATGGGTTAAAGGCTGTGACATGCAGTGTTTAATGTTGGTGTTGCTAAGTTGCCAGAGAGTTTGTCAACATCCTTAGTGTCTGCTTCAGTATGTAAAATAGTGATAATCTTATTATTAGTGAAACAAATTGGATGCCAGCTGGGAGAGAGATACAGTGGTCTAGCAAGTGTCTGGCACAATATTCGCTTGTTCTGTTCAGATACTGCTGATGCAGCAAATGTGTTTGCTTTTTATGTAAATGCCAGATACAAATTCTTTTGGATAGCTTTTATTTATGTAAAATCACTGCATAGTACTGGGAAAAAAAGATAACTATTCTGCACAGTTCTTTATATAATTTAAAAATATTAACTGAGAGATCAAGAGGGCACTAATAAGTGACTTTAGGTATCTAGTAATAAAATCCTTATATTCTTTAATTGCATTTCCTAAGTCAAAATCTCCAATGCACTGTAGAAACACTGGTGAATCTAACATCGTTTTTGCAAATTTATGTGTGTGTGGAGAAATGGGATACAGCAGGATTAAGAGACTAACCTGAGGTTGCAAGTGAACTCAGAGGAAAGGCTTTGGGTGGAGGAGAGGAGCCCTTTGACTATGAAATAGCTATGGACCTATTGAGGGGAGTAAGGGATGGGATGGAAGAGAACATAGCAAGGTGAGAATGTTTTCAGAGGATCTTTAAGACCAAGACCAATATTGTGAATTGAGTTAGGATTTAGTTATTCCCTGAGCAACGTGCCATATATTTTGTCTACATAAAGCAGAAGAAATAGGTGATTTCTATAGAGATGTTTTAGAAAGCAAGGACTTGACAATAGTTTGGGATTTTTTAGCTAATACAATTGGATGCGGAGCTTCCTGAGCACTGTTTTACGACCTTCCTAACCTCTGCCTAAGAGCATTGATTCTGTAGATAAGTTCATTTTTAAAAACATTGAACCTTCATTAAATTTGAGTGATAGGGGAGTATTATAATATTGTCCTCATGGGAAAGCAGAAGTATGCTTATGTTTGGCCAGAAAAATGTTAAGTTTATGAATTCATGGAAAAACCCAGAAGGCTGAGTTGGCAGAGATGCTGAGTTACAAGAAAACTGTGACTGAATAATATGTCAAAGGGAAGTCTATTGCAACGCAAATAGATACGAAAAGCCATCATAAAATGCCTGTTAAATTTAGTGGCCCATAAGTATGGTGTCTAATTGGTCTTTATTAAAATTAAGTCTTATCATTACAGCATAAAGAAAAAGGCTGCCTATGGTTTTGACACTCTGAGCTGTGATTGTTGAAAGGTTCTTTGCTTTTTCCTGCTCTAGGTACTTAGAAAATGATTGCAATAAAGTGACAGTGTTATTCTTTGTAGTGTGTTTTGTTTCTTTTTTAATGCTCAACATAAAAGAAACAAGCTCTTGATAAAGCCTGGCTGCTAAATAATGGATTTTGGTAATGTTTCTTACCTCTCTTTGTTGGGCTTTATATTGATATCACAAATGATATTAATATCAGCGAATTTTATTCTGAATTTGCTTAGAAGTGAAGCCATCCTGAAAACAAGAGAGAGAACATTTTATCATTGTATTTCTGAGCGCCTTGCATCAAAGAGTACTCATAAATGAGTTAAGACATCAAACACAGTTGTCTCATCATCTTTAACTATATGACAAATTACTTAAAATGTTTTAGTGTTTCAGTTTCCAATTACAGAACTGGATTGATGTGATTGCTGTAGTATAATTCATTTAACTGATCATCAATGAAAATCACAAAAAATGGAAATGAATAGCAGACAGAGGGAAGGGTGTTTACATTTGGGGGAAAAAATGGTACTTTAAGTATTTGTAAAGGCTTGAATTGTAAAGGAAAAATATTAAAAATACAGTAGGACAGAATTCTCCAATGCTTAGAGAAAGATTCTGTTATTCTCTTACTATCAGAATTCTGTGCATGGAGTATGTACAACACTGGTAGTGTATGTGTTGGTGAGAACTTGATCCAGAAGGTTCATGTGCAATACTTAAAGAATCTTTTTCTTTTATGAATTTATATTGATCTACTCACATGCTGTCTTTGAAAATACTTTGCTTTTCTGCCCCAATTGGCAGGAGGAATAGTTTATAGCTTTGTGTGTTTGTGCTGAGGTTAGAGAGTTTTTCATCAGTTTTGCCTTTGGTTGAAGCATGGTTGGGAACTTGTATCTCTCTCTCTTTTTTTTTTTTTTTTTCCCCTCCCACCTTATTTTTTTAAGTATATAAGCTTTGGAATTTGAAAAGGTCAGAAAGTTCCCAGGGCAAACCATGATTGGCATACACATTTGCTTATGACCTGAGAGTTTACTTGTTCTTTTTTTACATAAGAAGAACATACTGCATCCCTTGGGGCAATCCTTGTTTTGAACATCACAAAGAGCAAAGTCTCAACTTCTGTGGAAAGGTTTTAATATTTGAGAAATTACATGTTAGCAAAAGTCCAGATAAATTTAATTTCTGAATTGGAAATATAATGGATGAAATTGTACTTGGATGTTGTTGTATTAGATCTACCTAGGGAACGGAATAGCCATCTTGCATCTGGATTTGTCTCTTTGAAGGCTTCTGTATGTGGTGGGTAGAGTATGCTGTTGAGGAAAGCTAGTGTTTAGGTAGAAATACATATACTTACTGTTTTCTTGGAGACAAACTAGATCATTATCAACTGTACTAACCATGCTGTTCACTCCGGCTGTTGTAGGATAAGCAGTGTATACAGGTGTCAGAACTGCCTCTGTGAAGATCTGTCATATTTTGACAAATCTCATTTGATGTCAAAACCTCCTACTTCCTCTCAATGAAATTTGGTGACTTGAGTGCCTAGATCCAGGAGCTGGTTGCGGTCCTGAACAGCTGAGCTTGGGCGGACTCTGGACAGGGAGCTGAGAACACTTCCCTGCAGGTCTTTGAGCAGCTGTAAGGGGTTTTTTTGTTTGTTTGTTTGTTTTTTTCTCCTTAAACCAAATGATAAGAATAGTTTGTACAAACACTTGTGAGTCTCTTCTACAGAAGTATGTTAGCTTTAGGGTAATCCTTACAACTGACAGTACCACAGTGGAGTAAAGTTCGCTTTATGTGAAAGCAAAAGCTTCAGGGAGCATCCCTGTGGCAGCCATCTTCCTGAGGCACTGTGTCATAATCCTAGTCATGCTGGCTAAATTCTAACTCCTGTCCTTGCATCCATCTCACTTGTTTTCCATGGGAGTTTTGATTGGATATGTTGGTTTTAACTCACTATGTGGTGCTGCTGCTCTTCATCCCAAATTGGCCTGCTTCCACCAGTGGTGAAATGGCAGTGCCCCTAGCGTGTAAAGTGCTTTGGAAGGAAAGGTGCTATATACAGTGATGATGAAAATAAGTTTATATTAGTACCTTTCACTTGCTTGAAGGCAAACAATGATTGTGAAATTGAGACTTTTTTTAAAAAAGCTAAGTCCAATCAACTTGATCTTAAACTTGATTAACTTGCTCTTTAAGGTCTTTACGTTTTACCGTGGTTAATCACATTTATGTGAGCTATCTGTCTACGGTATTTGCATATGAGAAGCTTCATGTGCAATTTCACTTACTGCTAACTGGACAATCTCACGTAAATCCCATAAAACTAATTATATTCTCATTATAGTGTGCGGACTTCTTAGAGAAGGGAATATGAGCTATTAATGGGAAAAATTGCCTAATGTGAGTTTCCTTTGGTAATCACCATTTACACTGAGTCTTGAGGGCTATGCCATAAGCTCAACACCTTTCTATCAAGTACACCTTTTTTTTTATGCTGCCCACAGTACAACAAACCAGTTGTGCTGAGAAATTCCCAGCTTCCTGCTGGATATGTATTATATTCAGCATCAGTTCAAACTCTTTAAACAGTGAGATGAATATAGTTATATTTACACTAGTTTTTCTTCTTCAATCCTATTGACTTTTCCTCCAGTGAAGATCCTTAACTTGCAATTTTTCCACTTCTTCCTGATAGTTAGAATGTAAGGAATTAGGATTGTTAGACCTGGAAGAACATACAAAATTGCAGGAAGAACAAATTAGTGCATTCTGAGGTAAAAATTCCATCCTTCACTTTGGCAGTGTTGAATGTAAGTTAATCTTAAAACACTTAAACCAGACAGAAAATTGACTATGTAATCTTAAAAGAAAACAGTTTTGTGCATGTTCCCAAGTCTGTTTTTATATTTGGTAACACAGAAATCTCTCTCCCTGTGATTCTTACTCAAATTCCTTACCTCCATCATCGAACAGCCACCAAATGTCAATTGTTCCTTTTCCTTGCTTCTTTTTAAATTGAGTGCTGGCTTCTAGCAGCTTCTGATTGAATTCACCCACATGCATTGACTGTATTGTGTTAATGGTGCTCTCTGTAATGAGAAAGAAAAAATACTGAAGGATTTCTAACAAGTGATGCAATGAGTAGCTTTAGGGAGCCAAATGGAGAGAATGCTTCAGGAAAATGAACTGTTTCTGACATAATTTCTATACTTTAAATCTGAAAATACAGTGCAGATGCTATTGGGTTTTAGTATACCAATACACATAGAAACCAAAGCTTGTGTAATACTTTGTCACTAGATTATAACATCTTGAAAAGGGTTATCTGATTATTTGTTCTCTGGATGTTTTTAATTAACCTAAAATTCACTGGGGCCTTAAAAAGCAGTTGGGAAATATCTGATAGATTTTTTGTAAGTAATCGGCATCATTTTGCATCATTCACAAGTTCAGCTGTCTGTTATAAAATACAGAGCTCTCTGAAATGCACAGTAATGGTGGACAAAGAGAGCTAACTGGGTACAGTGAGAGTACAGGCAAAGCTAAGACTGGAAGGCAGAAAACATAAGCGTATATGGCAACTTCCCTATGCTTGAGAGGGTTCTTGTTAATTAAAAATAAACTTTGATTCTTGCTGTTTGCTTGGCTAGCTTTAAAAGGTAGAGTCTTGCCTATGTACTAACAATACCTTCTCTCATTCCATCTTTTGAAGCCTGTAGCTTTATTACTGCTTCTCTTTCAATGATTTCAAAGAGACGGTGTCAGAGCAGTATTTTAAATGGAACAGACAGGCTTTTTTAGAGATTTTTGCTCTGATCTGCTAGGTTCTGAAAATGCTTTGTTTGTTTTTCCTGTATTTCTAGAGTGTGGACAGGACAGTTGTAAAGCAGTTATTCGCTTTCCTCTACAGTTCTAGCATCTATGCTGGAAGATGCAACAACTCTGGGGAGGATGAATGTATAAGCAAAATGGAGAGGGAGGGATATTTATTAACATCATCTATCTTGTATATAGAGCCAAAGTGTGTAATATGTATTTCCTTTATGCCTTTCTGAACTAAATTGAAAAGGGTAAAAGGGTAGTTGAAACAGGGATGCACATTCTTGTGGTATTTGTTATAAAAATATATTCTACTGAAGTCTGCAAAATGAACTGAAGTCTGCCAAGTAAAGAATAATGACATTTTATGCTTTCAGTCTGTAGATCTTCTTGATACCTGTGGGAGTTGCATGCACAGCCAGATGTAATAGTCTCTGCAGGTGAAAATTCTGAAAATACTTGTCTGCGTACAAGCATGGCTTCGGGTGGGTCATTATCATTACAGCCTAGCAATTGTAAAATGAGACCTTTAATTCTGTCTGTATTTCTGCATCATTTTACTAAAGCTGAAATGTAATTTTGATTTCATCACCTATACATTTAAGTTATGTGTTAATTAGTTATTTGACAGGATGCTGTATATGTACTTTCAGTACTTTTACCACCCTCATGTGTGCATTTTTATGAAATTATGCTTAGAATATAGAGCAGTAGTGCTATTTTTACCTGTTTTTCAGCTGGGTACTGGGTTTGAGTGTGTGTACGTTGAGTAAAGTGAGATTGCTTGTTCCCTGAATATTGTGCATATGTTCCTGCTTTCTTTAAAGAGAAGAAAAAAAGGCCTCTGTTTAAAAACTGAAAACACCCTACTAAAAAACCCCAACAAAACAAAAAACTTGTTCTGTATTCCTCAAACTGCAATAACCATGTGCTATTTTTGGCAAATAGAACTCAACATGACCTGAGCAGCTCATCTAGCAAATGAAGGGGAGGAAAAAGTTAGTTGTGTTGTACGAGATAGCATGTCCTACCAGCAGAGGATGGTCACTCTATTCTGTGTTATGTAGTTGTGGCCACCAAGACAGGTTTGCACAGGGTAGGTCCTGTTCCAGAGGCTTCTGTGTGGCTCAGGAGTTTTCACCTTGGAGTCAGAGTCCAGTTTGCATATTGATGAAAATGTGATGCATTGGAGGGTTGGGGAGAAGTTGTTATTTTGGAACTTACCTTTTTTTGTTTCATGTTTTGAGATATTGAGTGTGCTGGCTTTTTTGAAGAATCCACAGATGCCACTTTTTCCTTCTTCAAAATCATTTTCTTTAATGGTAGCTTCCAGTGCCAATCTCTCCTGCTCCAGCTTCTCTAATTCCTCTGTATGTTGGGAAAAGTAAGGGAACCGGTAACACATCACTTTCTATTTTAAATTAAATTACTTACTGAAATAATGGCAGTGATGTAATTGCTGTTGTGCTACTTTGTATGCAACGTAGAGCTGCTGAGAGGAAAAACTCTTTTAAAATGTTTTCCTTGCAGACCATTAGGGAGGAGGACACTTAATTCATCTCTGGAAGCCCTAACTTAGGGTGCCCACGCCTACAGCAGCGGTGCGTACTAAAGCGCTACTCAGCTGCTCTCAAATTTCCTCTTCCATATCAAATTCAGTATTACTGTATTTTATACTTACATGTGATACTATTTATTGAGTTATCTTTGTGGATTTGTCTGGTTGATTTCTTTCCCCAAGAATTTGAAAACGCATTAGGAAAGCTGTTTTCCTAAAGTGAGAAGGCTGAGGTATTGAGTTCTAGCCCTTGGGTCCCTATTCTAAGAACAAGGTCACATGGCTTCGGACTTTGAGATTCTCAGAAATATGTAAGGATCAGTATGTGATCATATGTATGCAATCAATTTCAATGCTGAAAGATTTTTAATGTTTTAGTTTTTTCACCATTTGCTGCAAAGATGTAAGATTTAGCTAACCAATTCTGTAATTTCAGTAATATAAAAGAACAGTTTCATCTTAGCAATATTAGGCTTTTGCTGAGAAAAAGGTATCACACGTTATTGTGGAATATAATACAGTGAGGCACTAATTAATATGATCCGGGCATTTGCCTGCAGAAAGCTTTTTTTCATAAGGAAAACTTCTATTTGAGTAATACATGAACTGAGATTGAGGTAAATTCATTTAAGACACTGTGTTTAAAAAAAACCAAAAAAACCACCCAAGCTCTCAGTAGCTAGACGTTATTAGCTCTGGCAGTCTCAGTTGCCAACAGAAAATAATATAATTTCTTTTACTTTAGAATCTGTGACAGCCATGTGCTTCTGATTATTAGACATGATGATAGTCACTAACTTAATGGTTACTCAGAACTAAAATTTCTGTTTCTCTATTAAGCAGAATGCCATAGCAAGTAGAATAGAATACAATGTTGTTTTTATTCCACCACGGAGACTTTGTATCTGCTTCAAAATATTTCTGCATATTTGAGGCTTTTCCTTTTCTCCCCCATGTTCCTAATTCTTTCTAATTCCTTGTGTTTTAACACTTGGAGAACATTTGCTAGTTTGTAGGAATACAAAGTTGGTATTTGCTGTAATTTCACTGGTGTTCTAATGACTCTGTCTTCTGAGCAGTTAGTTTCTGACTTTAGATCAAGCGGAGAGACAGGCAGATCTCTTCAGTTATCAGCAGGGGGCAGAAAAAAAGCATGATTAGTTTGGAATTTTTTCTGAAGTCCCCTGTACCTTTCCATGCACATCAAGCTGCCAGTCTGCTGGGTGAATATTCATCTACCCTTGTTTCTTAAAGGAGTCTCTGGCACCTTTTAATTCTCAGAGGTGATTTGCTTTTAAGGGTTGCCTCACCCTGGAATCTGTCCTCTTTAATGGGGAGTTAATTTTGGTTTTAATCAGCTAAGGTACTTACATCCTTTCTGGGTGTTCTCCCCAGCAGTCCTGAGCACAGTCTGTGTCTGGGAAACTGGGGAGAAGCTGGAGGCAGATTTACAGCAGGCGGCAGCAAAGAGTCACCATTCTTTTTATGCCTGCCTGTGTTCTTTGTCTATAGATTTTTATCTAATTCATTTATAACACAAAACATTTATCTGGTGGGGAGGACAAGTGATGCTAGGAGTAATGTCCAGGTTTAGGCTGTATCTCTGTTCAAGTGGACAAACTTACAAGAAGTAGTAAAATTATTGCACTGAAAACCTAGAGAATTGTTCTGATGGGGTTTTTATATGGAGTCATTCCCTCCCCAGGGTACCTGAGGAACCGGTAAGACCTGTGTCCTAAAGAGAAAAAAGAAAAATGAAGGCCACCATTGTATGTGGCTCTTGGAAGCCCTTTGTTTAGTGCAGCTGCCTGCATGCTCTGTCTCCCTCTACCTTTTCCACCCAGATGGCATGTCTCCCTGAATGGTTGTGGTATGGTGAAAGATTTTGCCTTTCCCCCTGAGATATGCACTGCTGACCTAAGGAAGAATGAACGAAAAGGTGGAAAAGAGAACTGATGTTTCCTGTGGGTTCCAGATTTTTGCATGGGTGGGAATTTTCTGAGCCCCAGTGTTCCACAGAGAAGGTACCAAAACTGCAGCTTCCTGATTGCCGCCAGTCCCAGAGATCTCACATAGGCAGAGGGAGCAAGATGTGCCACGAGCAGGAAGAAAACATGCCGCAGAGTGGCTGGTTGCTGTGGAACAGCATAATTTTACTGCTTTAGTCTGTGCCTGTGCTGGAAGTGCTTTGGGAGTTGAGTTCTCTGGTGTGCAGAGCCCCTTAATGTGTGAGGCTGGACCTTCCATCACTGCCAGTGCTTCAGCAAGGATTTTGGGCAGGATTGAAACTGTAGAAGCAAGGAGGAACTGTAGAAGTTATGGGTATAGGACATTCTAAAAACTGGACAGTGACTCTAAGAGCATTGATCAGATTCCTTCTCATGCCGAGCATGTAACCAGCGTAGATATTCAGCTGTTGAGTCACCACATACCTTGAACCTGGAGCACATGAGATATATCAAATCCTTGGCTAATTCTGATGATAATCATGCCAAGTTCAAAATCAAAGGCATCACTGAAAAGAAATAATAATAAGAATAAATATCATTTTGCATCATGCATGTCAATGAGGAAAGTTACTTTGAGCAGATCAGGAAAAGTGTTAGTGCTCACAGGGAGGTGTTACTGCCATGCACCAGGCTGCTCTAGGTAAACTTGCAGAAGGAATTGCCCAAGATCAAGTAAAGCACTATCCACTTTCTTCCCTCACTTAAAAAAAGGTATCATTGGGCATTGGAACAGATAGGCTATTCCTGAAGTACATCTTTCTGACAGCACTTTTTAGGAACTAGGTTGCCATTGGGTAATTTTTTCTCCCTTCTCTAAGGAAATAACGGTGCTGGGGTGGGTTTTGTTGTTCTTTAACTTGCTTCAGCTTTGAGGTGAATTTTGAGCAAGAATCTGAGAAGCCTGTTCCTAAATGACTGTTTCCTAGCTAAATCCCAGCCCACAGAGCTGCTGAGCCTTAGGCACACATGGGATTTGAGGCAAGGCTTCTCTGTCTCCTAGACTTAAAAGAATTCCATGATGTTCTCTTATTCCCTATGTACATTAGGGTTGTTTTTCTCTGAGCTCCTGCCCACTAAAAATGGGAAAATACAGTTCTGCAAAAGCACTGCTGACAGCAGTGCAGCTTCTTTATGTAGCATTGTCAAACCGCATCAGCTCTGCCAGTGCCAGATATTTGCCAAGCAGATCTTGCTAGGTGCATGAAGCCAAGGAGCCTTTTTTAATGGGCAGAAACTTCTGTTACAGAACTAGCATGTGTGAACCCAAATGCGTAGGTATTTTCTTACATTGTTTCTACGTGTCAAATTCTGTATGGAAATGCTATATTAATCTAGTCTAAGAGGAGTAAAAGAGGAGATACTGAACTGTGACTTACTGTATAACGCCCACATAGTTTTCAACTTGCGTGGCAGTGGCATTTCTCCAGTCCTTCTTAAATCCAATCACCAGGGTGTTTGGTTTCATTCTACCCAAGCCTGAGGCCTAACAATATTAAAACACTGCTTCAGAAGGCACACACGCATGCTTTTACTGTAAATGAAAAGTAATGGCAAAAGATAGCCAAAGTGATGTTCTGGAGACACCACTAGATTGCATTTCATGAATGTCCTTCATGCTCATATCCATGCAGAAAGCAGAATGATTAGCTCTAAATCATTCCAACTATAAATGATTTTAGATGACAGAAATGTAGTTTTGCTAAATTAGCATTCATTTGCATTTCTTCTGACATGCTTTCATTAACATGGTTCAATAACTTGGAATCAAGAGAGAGTTCAAGCACTGTTTGCATGCTCATTCTAACATAATAGCATAAAGCTTTCATCAGCTTTGGAATACTCAGTAGATGAACTGGGTCTGAATTCTCTTAAAACACCCCAGATATGCAGAGAAGGCATATCCTCTTAAGAATATTTTTTTTGCCTTGAACTTAGAAACTGTTGCTGTTCTGTTTTCTGCATTCTTCCCAAAAGATTTTCCATAATTAGCTGAGCATGCTTTATAGATAAAATTACAGTTTATAAACAGGAAGAACAAATGTTTTCTCAAGATACTAGGTTGCTTCCAAAACTGGGCCTGGATGCTAAAATCTGAACACGTAAGGGTGTCAGATCTAGATTCAGCTAACCTAATTTTTATAGAAATCTAAATACTCAATGTATTTGGAACCTTCAGGAGGAGACACACAAATACACCAGCCTGTCCAGTTGTTACACTTGCCAATTTTTACTACTAGGAAAAAGAAAATAGATAAAAACCGTTGGAACCTTTGTAGGTTTTTTTAGTAGCACTGATGCATCTGCACTATTTACATTGAAAAAAAATAATTGGTTGGCTAAGAAATGCAGATATTCTTAGGTCACAATAATGATGATATGGTTATCCTTCTGTTTGCTGGAAGGGAATGATTTGTGGTCCAGTATTTGACTTTGGCAAGTCAAATACTTACTATTTAAGTAGTAATGGAAAGAAAGATCATCAGACTGTAACGGTTCTCAAAAACATCAGAAGGATCTCCTACTGAGACAATGTATAAAGCCACATCCTTGTGAGGCTTTGATAGAACAAAGGGGTCTTTATTAATAATATTTTATCTTGCTCAATTGTACTGTCCATTCAGCAAGTGTACAAAGAGCCCTGGTAGGCTACCAGTGGGTTACTGTTACCCAGAGTATTTTAGTTGATTCCCTGCTGTCTGTTTGCACTGTCTTTTCAGCAGTGTATTTTGTGCAAAGGATGGGAATTTTCTCTATGTTTTGCCTTAGTACCTGTATATTTAAATATTCATATATGTGTGTGAGAGAGAGAGATGGGAAATATGAAAACAGTGCCTCTATGCCTTCATTAAGGCCATTTTAAATGGACTGTTGGAAGTGATCTGCTGTATTCTTAGAGTAATAGAAAAATATTACAGACTCGTTTATTTAGATAGCTTGCTTTCTATTTGCAGAAAATGTATGTTAGTCATTTTCAGTTTTCAATGAATGCAAAAATACTCTCAGATATTTAATATGCTGCATAATACCAAACAATAGAGTTGATTTGAAGTGTACGAAGTGTTGGCTGCATAGACATTCATATGTTGCCCTGTAGATGCCTCTCTTTTTTTATAATAGTGTCTTGTTCATTTAGGAGAGAATCAGTCTGCCTTGTCACATAATTCCATAGCCCAGAACTAAGGGCTGAAATAAGTTGTAATATAATATACGTGTACCCTTAGAATGCCCTTTCTGTTTATAACATTATCCATATATACATAGGACTTATTAACAAGTAAACAGTAATGCTTTACATAAAGGATGCTTTGATGTAACACTCTTCTATGCGTTCTGTAAACAAAAAGCTTACTTGAAGTAGGCTTTTGACTCCTTCTCTGAAGCTGTCAGCTGCCACTGCTGCATAAAAGGCTTTTCTTTTGTTCTTTGTGAGCCAGGCCTGCTTTTTTGCCATGCCACTGTTCATCTCCTTAACACACAGCTTGCGTGGTCCCTGCATGATACAATAAAATAGTATTAAGAAGGCTTTGTATTATACATCACACAGTGATTTTGAAGGAGTTACCTAGTCCACTGTGGGAGCGAATGGAGAGTTGGAAAAATACATTTCCAAAAAGGGTCCACAGAGATTCAGCTCTTTGAAAAGAACTGCACTGCTAACATAATTCACGTTCTATTCGAGAGGGCTGAGGCTGTTAATGCTACTTAAATATAGTGATTCTGACAGAAAGAAGGACTGGTATGGATTGTAAAATCTCAGAAAAATATCTAAGGTATGATGAAGCATCTCAGAGTGAATAAAGTCCCTCCCTGACTTGACTATGTAAACAAGTCTCAGCAGATCTGAATAACATACGTGGTTAAGCTCCTATCTACTAATAGTAAGAGAAAAGGGTTGTTGCCATACAATTAAAGATACAAATGCCTTTGTCACTAGGTTCTTCCAGTGGTCATCTGGTAATTTAATGAGACAAAATCCATGTACATATCCAAGTCACAAGACATGATACACTGGCTTGACAGCAGAGAATGAGATGGCAGTAGGTCCCCAAAAGATTAGGCCCAGGGAAAAGATCAAGACTGCAAGCATGGCCTTTAGAAAGATTAACATAAGTTTGGGAAGCATGTATCTGGAATTTAATTGATTTTAAAAAGTCTGTGCTCTTAAGTTTAAGATTTGCTTTGTTTATTCCCTTTCATGTTATCTTTAGGAAGCTGAATCAGTCATCCAGATCTTCTGCAGTGAAGGTAAAACTCTGAGAGGGACACTCCAGTCTCAAATTCTGGTTTTAGTGTTATTGGGCTGGACAGGCAGCCTTCACTTTCGAAGGCAGAGTAGAAGAGCAGAACTGTAAACTGTGGGAGCACGTCCAGCAACATCAGACCTGGCTTGGAAGCACTTGGAATCCAGTGAGTATTTCTGTGTGCCTAACTTGGGAAGTGGTACCAGTTTGGTTTGTTATAAACAGATATTTTTGAACTTTAGTTTGCTGCAGAGTTTTTTTTTTGTGCAGAAGTCACTCCTTTGTGCTTTTTAAAATTTCTAATGTTTTCGAGGATGCTGGTAGGTTGCAATTTGGTTCCAACGGAACCGATAACTAGAGAAATCGGTAGAAGTTTCCTATAATATAAAACAAGGAAGGCTTGGTAAACTCATGCTCAGGAGATTGTATTTCAAAATTCTTATTTAAATCTTTCGCATTTAAAGTAAGTTAGTATATGGTAGCTGCTTCTGCTCAGCTGGGAAACTGGTTAAAATAGATCTGAGGGAGATTTAGATTTTTTTATCCATAGCAAATACTGTAAGCTCAAAATTTATTTCCCATTCAAGAACAGTGTAAAACCTGAACTGAAAGAAATTCTCTCCAAAATGAAAAGTATGGGAAGGATCACTTAATTCAATATCAATTTCTAAAAGGTGATTTTTTTGAATGTAAACCCAAAATGACTTTCTTTCAAAGCTTCAGCCTTACTGAAACTTTTTTTTGTCTTCCTGGAAGAAAATGGGATGTACTCTACATTTGTAGAGATGTAGAAACAACTGCAATACATTTACTTTCAGTGAATTGGCATTGGCTGCTAGAAAAGGAGGCAAGGCCTTCAAAATAATTTTTCTAGCTAGTTCCATCTAAGAAACAGAAAATAGCACTGAGAAAAAAGTGACATATGAAATCTGCCAGGTCATTTCACAGCTTCTGTCTGTGCCTTTTTCATTAGTGTATATATATATATGTATTCAAAAAGTGAGTTTTGACCTGATCAGAAGTACACTGCATTGATGCTCGCTCAAGTGTTGTTCCTCGTGTACGTTTCTGAACTCCTTATGGCTATTTGGGACATACAAGGAGAAGGATGGGAGAGTCCCCGTCATCTTCCTTTAATAAGATCATGCTACATTCTTGGGTAATAGTAAATTTACTGGACTTTGTTTGGGTTTAATGGGTGTAAATAAGAGTTTGATTCTGGCTGTTGGAAGACTAGTGTGAAGAGCTTGGAATAAGAAGTTTGAACAATAAGGTTAAAGTTCCCTTGTGGGTAAGGAGAGGAGGAAAAAAAAAGTCTTGCCCTTCTTCCCAGTCTCTCTAAGGAGAGTACCTGAAGATATTGTGCAAGCCAGCTGTGAAACTATGTTTCTGCTGGCCAAGGGGACAGTCCAACCATTCCATCTGATGATAGCCTATCTGTGTCCTTCCTTACTCCTCCTTTGTATCAGTGCTAATGTTTGTGCAATTGTACAAGGAGTCCCATGAATTTGCAGGCTGAAGACGAGCCTTGCAAAACTATTTTACACGAAGGCAAGGAGTAGAAGAAGAATAGCCCTTTTTACTAGGAATTCAGACTGTTCAAGTCAACATGCAGCCACAACCTCAGAGCCAAGTAACTTTTAAATCATCTTTATGTTCAGTGGCCATGTTTATTTTACCTATCTCTGAACTTTCTATCAGTATGTTCCTGGAAAGTTTCTTGCTGCCCTTTGGGGAAAAAGGAATGGAAGATGTTCTGTCTGTCGTGGTGTTTCAAAACTTCATGCATAGCTAGCAGCATGTCAGCTTTTGAGGCAAAATATTCTGGGCGTTACATTTATGGCTAAAATTATCTTGCTGTATTTGTTATACATTGTAGGCTGCTATTCAACGTGGTCCCTAGGAATTTGATCATCCACTTTTTACCACAGTTTGGCAAATCACAAAGGTTCATTGTGTCACACTTTATTACCAACCAAATTAAATTTAGCTTAAGTTGCTGAAGAAATAATAACTTAAAAAACAATGAAAATGCTTTCACTAGCAAAATAGACTTAGTTTTTTGTATAGACAGGAATGAAATCTCGGTTCTCCATAGAAAGCATTTATATTAGAGAAACATGCCTAAGAATTCAGAAAACTTGCTGAAACTCAACTTTAGGAAGCTGCATATCCTCAGGATCTTGTTGGGATTGACTCTATGCTTACCGAATGCAGTGGGAAAGCTAACAATTACAGTAGTGAAGAATTAGGACCATTCGCTCTTTATAGACTCATTTGATTTGGGAAGAATCACACATAGATCTTCTGTACTCTCCTTTTGCAATGTGGCAGCATCAAGCGAATTATTCCTACACTCCTGTAGAGGAATACATTATCTTGCCTGGACTGACTCTATTAGTTAGATTCTGCAGCCACATTTAGTGCCATGAGCTGGTTTTTTTCCTCTCAAAATTAAAAGGTCATTGTAATATTTAAAATACATTTTCTCCTCTACACTACAAACCAATCTATTTTTGTTCTGTCCCAATGAGAGACTAGATCTTCATCCTTTAAGATACATAATTTCCTGTGTATTTATAACTAGAAATATACTTGGCTCATCTCTTTAGATCTCAGAAGAGCATGTTTATCCTCCAAATTAGCATTGTTACAGTTTTGGAGAAACCACTGCAAAGAGACCTGAATTACTTGCCAAACCCCAACACTCCAAATCAATGACAAAGCTGAAAATAGACCCTGGGTAACTTAACTCTTGCACTATAATCCTTCAAGGGGTTTTGTGGTGGTGTTGTGTTTGGGATTTTTTTAAAGCATTGCTCTGTCCATTTAAAAAAAAAAAAAAATCTTTCCTTGTATTGCTTTATATTTTTGAAATAATTTTTTGGTCCATCTACTATGAACTCTGAAATGCATCTCATTGAGGCATTTACCAGCAGGCTCTGTATCAGTCGATAGCTTTCTTGTCAAGACTTATGACAAAATTCATTCTCAGTGCAAATGTCTTTCATGGTCTGCACAGACGCCCGTCAGCACCAATGGGAACATTGTGTGCCGAGTGAGAGTGGAATGTGTAATGGAGATCGGCAGCACCCTCTGGTGCTGAATTTTCAAATTTATATGAGTTGACCTTACCGTGTACACTTCGCAACAGATGCATAGCCCGTTGTTCTTTGTGAAAGTATGCGTGATGTCTAGCAGAGCAGGCCTGATCATAGGAGCTCCTGTTAATGCTATGCACTGGGGTCTGTTAGGAGGAAAAAAGAGGTTGTATTTAATTGGGTGATGTACTTATTCAGAATAAGCCATTCTACTGTTTGCTGAAAATCTTACCTGAAGTTTTTCACGTGATCTTCCACTGTAGTTAATGCCAGAGCGCTGTCTAAGGCATTAATATAGTAAAGAGCCTGTGTGGAAGAGCCCCAATTTACTTCTGCATATAACAAAGATAAATAATGCATATTAAACCGTGGGCTTTTCTCTATGTTCTATTGCAAAGGTCAGCAACCATGTTGTCTATGAGCCAAAGCAGGGTGTATTCTCTCATGCTTCACAGATACAGAGCTGTTGTTCTTTGCGCTTCCTAATAGAATAGGTTTTGCTTGTGTGATGCAAAAACAAACATGCAAATACATCATCTCATTCTTTATATAAAAATAGTAGGGAATGTTCTTTCTCTGCTTAAAACCTGTTTTCTTCCCTCTTCCATTAACTTTGTATCCTTCTTCTGTGTATAAAATGGACAGCCCTGAGTCATGTATTTGGTGTGGAATTCAGGAAGTTCAAATTAAACCCTTAGGAAGGAACACTGCTAGCTCCAATTAGCTCTGTTCTACTGTATAGGTCAAAACTTGTTCTTCAAAACCCATTTTGGCATATACATCTTTTATCATTATTGTGCAGCTGTTTGGTGGATGGAAGCAGGTAAGAAACAGCTTTCCACACTTTGAGATCTACATGCATGCAGATCAAGTCCTGTTATGCCAAGATACAAAGCTAATACGTGGTGCAGCTAAGTGGAGGTTTGTGCAGAGGTCGTCTTTTCTAAGGAATATTAGTCTTTGCAACCCTTCAGTTGCTGGTAAATAAGTCCTGAACAAAAGTCACTCTCTTAGAGGGCGTGAGATAGATAGCTTTTGTACAGTGTTTTCAGTGAATTTAACCAAGCTTTAAGCTGCTACTTTGCAGCAAGCACACTGGCAATATACTAGGAAAAGGTAGAAATCCTCGAATGCTTTTGACAATGGTCTTGTGACAGGTGTGTTCTGCTACAGCTGATGATATTTACAGGAAGAGAACCACAGGCCATCCCTGTAGGTATGAGAGAACAGACAGGGAGGGGACACAATGATGCCGCGATATACACAGAAAAGAGTAACACAGGCTCAGACCAGGTGTTGCTATCCCAAGCTAGCTGCAATGAAAGCACATCTGCTTGGAAACTTGCCTCTCATTTGTATTATTTTTTTCTACTGCAGAAATAATTCAGATGGCTAGCACTGAAATCTGGACCTAGGTTAGTTTTGTCCTGGATACGAATAACCAGACTGTCTAGTCTTGTACTGATGCTATCTAGTATTAGCGCACAGATTTCTGAGGACAGCTCCTGTGATTCGCTGAGCTACTAAGCAGGTTTTTTCCCAGCAGTAAAGTGTGCCCATCTTTCTTGATTTCCTGAGGAATTGTAAGGAAATGCTGGAGGATAATCAGTTCATGAGTAATTCAGCTTGCATTTTTGTTATATAATGGGCAGCAGGTTTACATTTTGAGTGAGGACCCCAGATGAGTCAGGTAAGAGCACAGCAAAATTCAGGTAAGGTTTTGTGTGTGGATGGAAAAAATTATGAATCAAAGCCCAAATGTAGTAAAGATGTGGTGGGAATAAACCAGTGTGCTGAAATGTTTACACAAAGCCCTGAACCATACTTGAAGTGATTGTTAAACAGGCAAAAATTCACCAGACTATCATCTTAATCTATGTTATATTAAGTGGGATTTAATGGAATGCTCTAGAGTTCCCTCTAAAGAAAGTTATTGGAGAAAAAGTAATGTCTAATTCTGTAAGCAGAATTAATTCCTGTAAAATCGAGTCTGGCTGCATAACATACACATTAAATAGTAGTGTTTTGTGGCCTTACCTGGTTTCTTATATGTTACATAAATGTATAGAAAGAGCTCAATGGCATAAGTGATGAGAGCTGCCCACCAGTTGATGACAAACATGACACCACAGCACAACAGGGCTCCAAAAAGTGACACCCACATGTTATAATATCTGAATGCAGGTCTCCAACCTGTTTAAAGAGAATTGAGGAAATTGGAAGAGCATAAAATACATTGATCAAATGGTGATCCACTGATTTTGTGCATACAAACCCATATGCAATTTGTTTCAGGCTCAGTCAGAAGGGGTAGGATTGATACGTGCAAATTCTCAGGCATTGTGAGTATCAACAGATACTTTCAGGTGTTGGCTAATGTAGATTTCTATATGTATAGAGTACTGGGTCTTACAAGCCTTTTACTACAAACCCTTTCCTACTCCTTTGTGCAGCTTGGCTTTGAGTAGCCATTCTGTATATATGTATTTCTGCCAAATTAAAGCTCACTGTTTCAGAACTGAAAATAATTTTTTTTTCTTCCTGTGACTCCAGGAAATTGGCTACTATGTCCTTTTGATGCATATACATAGAACTTATTAGTGGGAGCTAAACACTTGCTGAGAGGAGAGTCTATCCCGATACTGTAAGTGCACCTGTCTTAAACTTGGAAATTGCCTGGCCTCACTGCAGAAAAGTAAAATCATTTGCAATTGACTTTAAAAAGAGATTATTCCTGCTGCTCTTCAGCTGCAGTACTGAATCCATCCCCTGCTAGCAATTAAAATGATGAGGCAAGCAGTGAGCCTCCATGGTGTGCAGGTCTCTGCCAGGTGTTCTACAGAGCAGACTCTTTGGAGAGGGGAAAAGATACAAGAAGAGGCTGAGCAGCCCTATCTTGGAGCACCTTTGTAATGAGGGAATGGGAAGGTCCTGCTGTGAAGAAATTTGCTGTCCTGCAGCCTTGCAATTATTATAATCTATCACTGTGAATTGTTAGAAATTAACTGGAGGAAGTGAGAAAAGAAAAATGGCTGTGGTTTTGTCTGAAATGTTAAGTAGTGGCAGAGTAGAGCGAGATGCCCGCACACAAAGTCTATAGAGGTAATTTTTACTCGGCTCCAAGGCTGTGTAGAGCAGACCTGCATCTGTGCAGCTGTGCAGGTAATTAGCAGAAGCGCTCATCTTTTCTGCCCTCTGAACAAATGGCACCATGCAGATCTATAGGAAGGAAGTTGATGTAGGCATTTATGTCACTACTGCAGTTTCTTCACACTGGAAATCAAAAATGTATTCCTCGCTCCTTGAAGTGAATAATTGATTCACAGCAGCAAGAAATTGTCTTTCCTGCATGCCAAAATCATAGTCCTTAAGGTATCACCCCTTCATTCATGAAGATAATGAGAATTATTCTGCTGTGGCAATGCACAAGCCTGAAAGCCAGTATGTTGCTTTGCTGCCCAAATGTAGAGAGGCGCTCTAAAGTTACCCCCGAACAGGACCTCATTGTGCTTCACCTTACAATTCTGCTACTAGCCACTGCAGAGCTGTGCTGATACTGTTTGGTGGACTTGTTCTTGTTCTACGTGTCCCTTTCCAGGCAGTATCACTTCTAGCGCAATTACTGTTCTTATGAACTTTACTGTAAATTTCACTGTGGATTTGGAGGAGAAGGGCATAATGGCTCCTCAGTATACCTTACTTACTTTATGTGGCTAGAGTTGGCATAGGTTTTTATCCACCCATGTTGTGTGATAGTGAGGGGGAAAACGCCCTGAGGAGGAGCTGTTCTGTTCCACTGGGATCCACCAAAGTGTTTTTCATCCTGTACAACTGTAGGGAATGTAAGGACTAGAGCCATTATTTTTATATTTTGGAGATAAAATGTCATCACATTCAATGAGAGCTGTAAATCCTCAGATCACATAGCGTAGATATTTTACAAGTACTGCAGTTTTCTGACACACAGTCAAAAACTTGCAGAGATCAGACTATGAAGCCCGCGTTTAAATCACTGGTGAATGCAGACTCACCTGGAGATTTTGCGTATGAGGCATGAAAGCAGGAGAAATTAATCAAAGCGTAGGAAGCCAGGAAGAAATTGGAGATGATGGGAGCAATGGTATTCAGTTCAGCTGGAAGACACACACACAAGTCAGACACAGGCACCGGTTTCCTAGATTGTTGGATAGCTCTTTCCTGACAATGTATTAAATCTGGACACTGTCTGAATTCGTCATCCAGGGAGAGCCTGGGCTTTGTCCTGTGGTACTAATTTAAAGCCACCTTGATACACCTTCATTCATATTTAGTAGTGTCTGCTGATGCTGATTTTAATAACATTATGTGCTATGCAAGGTTATACTTGATTCTCTGGTTCTACAGACTGGCTCTTAACGATGTAGATCTGGTGTAAATTTCAGAAGTTTAAATGTATAATTGAGAGGACAGATGCATTTCACAAAAGACTTATAGTTAAAACTTATTGTTTTGCTTTTTAAATGGCAATCTGCATTCTCTCTCCTAAACTTCCCATGTACTTAGTGTCACACAGTTTGAATTTCAAATCTTGGAAAAACTAATTTAAAAATCCCCACACCTCTAAATAGGGTAGCTGTGATTTTTCTACCACCAGTGCTGGCAAACTGGGATTTGCTTTGGGGCTGACTGTGGGGAAGTCTTGGCAGAGTAGGCTTCTTAATTATCTCAGCATTACCGCCGAGCTATATGCAATATAGGCTGGAAAACCATTTTTGAAGTTGGTGACTTTGCCTTATTTGATATAGTTCTAAGCACTGCCTTCTTCCAGCAGAGTGAACAGGAATTGCACCTACTCTGCATCTTTGAAAATGAGGCATTGGTGGCATTGAGATGTTACTAGAGTCTCTGTTAGTTTCTTTCTGCCTTCTTTAAGAATAATGGAAGTGCTACCAGGGCTTTCAGTGTGCTTGGGCTTATGTCAGAACTTAACTGTCTGGAAATTTTTCTAACCATAGCTAATAATTGTATTAAAATATCAGTTTATATAATTTCAGAACATGTGATTATAGCAGTTATGTAACGCTATACAAACCAATCAAAATGAATGCCATAGCAATCACGAAAGTGAGAACATATCCCCTGATGGGCTCATTGTTTTTCCCGTATCCCTTGGCAAAGAAGTGGAGCCCTTTGTAGACGTTGTCCTTGCAAAGAGCCTGGTAGACAAATCAGAAATTAATTCTGTTAAGCAGTGCTTTCTTGCATCAGAAGTTCACTGTCAGTGGGTGACAGCTTGTTAGGCTTTTGCTAAACAAAAATTAAATCTTAGTACTTCAAGTACATCTACTGCTATGGCACATAAACATTCAAATAAGGTGATAAGCCCATATCCTACTATATATAAAACAGGAGCTATATATATCCCCTACTATATATAAAAAACCATATATATATGTATAAAACAGAATCCGAGGCATTTAATTCTTATTCAGTGCTTTAAAGATGATTAGCTGAATAGCTAAATAGAGCCTAATTTGGAGGAAACAAGCACAAATCAGTGGCTTGGTGTAAGTTGTACAGGTTATCTTTCTGTCCCGTGCCTTCTGTTTGCATTCTGTCCCACATTGTTGCTGTCCAGACAGCTTCTGGACAGCCTGTTTGAGCACACCTGCCAGCACCTGAATCTTATGGTCCTGAGGGTTCCTGCGTGTTCCTAGCACTCCTGTGCTTACAGGGTGGCTTTCTGTAAGAAGATAGAAGTGGCCCTGAAAGTAGCCTTGAAGCTCTCTATAACAAGCACATATGTATCCCCCATTCCTGCAGCAAAGCTGAGCTCTGACCAAAGGAACGTTATCACTCTTGTATGAACGTGCTAAGACCTGCCTGTTTCTGTAGAAGAACATTTTTACATACTGTTTTGCCTGCCTCTTCCTCCCACATGTGTCAGTGTTGTTTAAACATATATCACATTTGGCATATAAAGGTCAATTAAATTTTAGGTCTTTGAAGTAAAACAGAGTATAAGGAAACGGATAGTTTAATTTTACCTGGAAAACTTTGGGTGCGCTGACAAGAGATGCTAGAGCTGATGACAGAGTAGCAGAAAAGATGCCAGCTGTGATGAGAGGACCAAAGCCAGACACCATGCTCATCACCTTTAGGAAAAAAAGAAGAAAAAAAGAATAGCCAGGCTTGCATTTGGATACGCTTTTTGATCACAGTCACATTTAAGTACTCTGGTTTTATGTGTGTCTGCTTTTCACAGTTCTAAATTCAATATACTACAAACCAACTGTGAAGTAGGGAAATACTATTGTTCCTGTTTTAGTAAAAAGCAACAGAGGAATAGCCAAATTTTTATACAAGTATGCAGCTGTCTGCTGAAGCTTTGAGTATTCTGTGAGATTTTCTCACCTCCTTTACTAACTGGTTGCTGTAAGTAACAGCCTCTACTTGATGGGTGAATAGTCAGCTTGTAGCAAGAAGGGAAAAAGGAAATGGCAGGAAAAGGCATCAAAGTACGAAATGTTGTTGGAGGTACTTTCTTTGGGTTTTTTTGGGTTTTTTTCCTTGATTGAATATGGCTTTAAAAGATAGAAAATGCCTGATTGTGCTGGCATCACAGCAATGCTGCACACAGTAATGGTGGTCACTGTCAGGCCTCCCTCAGCGCCCCCCCCAGAGGGGCTGCACTGGCCTCTGCGACCACTGAAGCAAAAGGGTTGTTGAGAAGCACCAAACCGGGAAGCTAAAAGATGAAGCGGACAGATGTGATTGCCAGATGCTTTTTGGTATGTGGGAAGTACTCCAGGAAAGAAACCACTTAATCCTGGAGATTTGTCAGATGAAGACACATTTTTTTTCTGACTCTAGGCTGGCAAAGATAAAAGCAAGAAGTGAAACTCTGGCTATAGGGAGGTCACTGATTTTATGAGTTGCCCTGGGTCGGGGCAGCTGAACTGAGGTGGGACTGAGGACAGCAAATGATCAAGAAAGGAAGGAAAAGTAGTCTGTGACAGGGACAGCATAACCCTTTTAAGGTGGTTACCCAGCCCTGTCATTTAGCAGAGCCAGCTGGGAAAAAAAGCAAGTGACTTTAAAAGCTACAAATGCCTAGTTGAAAAGCAGGTGCAGGTGGGTGGTGAGCTGCTCTTGTGGGCTGTGAAGCACAGGGGCTGAACAGACATCTGGGAGCTGTGGTTCTCAGGCTGCAGGACTACTTTACTTTGATGCTTTGCCTAAGGTTTATTTTGAAGAATAAAAATGGTAGGCAGTCTCTCTTTGGCCTAGGAGAAAGACCCCATTACTTCTCATTTGATTTTTCACCCAACTATTTTTGGATACTTTTTATAAAAAGTCAGAACTCCAGTTTTTGTACCGTGGCACAAACCTTTAACAGTGACCACAGTACCCCTGCGGTAAAATCACATCCATGAGATGAGTTGCTCATCTAACAGGAGTTCCTGAGGTCTTTGTTAAGTCTGGATTTTGAGTTTGAAGATATTACAACATATATTGCTGCATGGTACTTTTTGAAAGAGGAAGTAAAGACCTTACCGGAGCGCTGGGAAGGCTGGTGATGGGCAGTATGAAGGTAATGTGGAATACAGAAGACTTTTACCTTTGATTATTCCTATGGGTTTTTTTTACTTTTTTAGATAAAAGTGGATGTCCTGTTGCAGTTAGTTGTCAGTAAATACTAGTTTTGCATGTTTGTACTTGTATACATGTATTCATGTATTGCTTATGGTTATATGTATTATCTCATTAAAACCTGAAAATTATTCATCAGCCCATAATCACATGGCTGACTTGCACATCTGGAAAAATCATAGCCTAGGCTGCAGGCAGATGATCCATTGCAGCTCATTCCAGGTACAACTGTATCATTGATGTTCCCAGTAGCATCTCGTACAACACAGGAGGCTGTGGAAACAATGATATATTATTATTTTCCTTCCTTGTGACATCAGAGGAATGTTCTTGCCACACTTTGTCTCTTAGTCTGCACACATTTTGTACAACTGCTGCCTTAGTCTCACCCCAAAGAGCAATGTTTAATTTGGGGCAGAGGTTACTTCCCTGTAGTGTGGCTTAGTTTCTCATGTAAGCAAATATTTACTTCTGTTACTTTTAAAATAATCAGCCAGATGACTAATGAGGACTAGCATATTTCTAAGAGTAGAGAACCAGACAGAGATCAACAATAAATTAATTAACTCAGAAGTATATTGTCTGCCTGTGGCCACTTTTACAAGTGCCAGTATTCAAAGGAGAGAGGTCAGGGAGGGTCTTAGATCTAGGCATAGTCTTTTTATTTATTTATTTATTTATATACATATATTTAACAGGGACACACAATTGCTTTAGAGACCCAGATCCTCAGCTGTTCAAATTGTCATAGCCCTAATGATACCAATGTGGTGAGAAAACTTTAAACACGAGAAATTATCTATTTGGTTTTGGTTTTATTAGTATTTATGCTGTCATCTTTTGCTTGCCACCAGAAATGGGAAGAAACATATGGAGTTAAGTTACAGTGCTGATGTTAATATCTTTAGCAGCCAAAATGTAAGTTTATATGGTATCTTCAAATATGTCAAAACCATTGCTATTGAGAGTCCCAAAGTAACCATTATCTGTTTAGCAAACCAACATGCAAACAGAAGGGAAAAAAAAGTATTGTACTGAAAAGTAGACAGCTCTGAAGTTGAAATACAGCTATTGCTTGTGAGAACAATGCATTAGTACAGATTTATAACAGAAAGTGAAGAATGACTACCTCATCTTTAATTGCAAAGGAAATTTAGATCCAAATAATACAATAACCAGATCTGCAGCTTGACTCAAATATTCTGCCTTTTGCATAAAGTACAAGAACCACAAAAGTCAAGAAGACTTGAGATTCATCTCCCAGAAAAGGGAGTACCCCGCAGGGCTTTCATGCACTATTGAGGTATTTGCTCATAAGAGTGTCGTTTACAACACTCTTTCTTATAGTACTATTAAAATAGAAAAGGAAAAAAAAGATTTTTCTTGAACAGAGATTTATTTTACCCTTGTAATGAGAATTTAATTGCCTATTCCCCCAACACAGTTCACGACTTCAGTACAGGTCTCCTTTTTACTCTTGTATCCATTTTATTACCTCACATTCCAATATTGTAGAGCACCTAGACATGTAGTTCATCTTCAAGACAGGCAATTGATTTCTGTCTTTGACATATAACATACAAAATGTGTTACCCTCTTACTCATGAGTGCTCGGTAAGACTGGTGAGAGCAAGTAGAAGCCATGTGAAATTTCGGTGTGAATGAGGAACAAAAGATCAGCAGATTGATCAGAGGTTCCTTTAATCTTTACTGTGCTCATAGATACTATATGCCAGTGGTCTTTGTCACTAAATTAAATGCGAAAGTATCCATACATGTTATACAAAACTCCAGCTGCCAAACCAGGACTTGTGTTTGTTGATTGCTGCTTTTTTTTCCCCACTGTTTTTACATACAGTCAAATCAAAGCAACTATCTCTTTACATAATAAATCCACAGGATGACAAAGCAGTGAGGTTAATCATTTGTTTCCTTACCAGGCTTTCAAACTTTTCAACCATATAAATTAAGACATGAAGCAGAGGTTCTGTACTTGCCTGCACATATTGCAACACCAACATAAGCAACTGTCGTAATCAGAATGGCCAGCATTGTTCCTTTGGGTATCGCACCTTGTGGATCCTTAAAACAAACCAGTGACCCGAAAAACATCATGAGTTTGTGTGCTACAGTCTGATTGCATTTGTATGCTAAGGAGTCCTGCCACGTTGTGATATGAAGATACCTTTAGAGGGCAGATTTTTATCACTTAGACCTGCACCAACATTTCCTGTCCTGGCATGTAGATAGCGAAGCAGTCCTATGGTGCAGTGCTGCTATCCTGCACACAGTGAAGGATATTCTGCAGGAGCAGAGGTCACGTTTATAGCAGCAGGAGAGTCCTGAGCTCTGCGTTTCTGGAGCTCCAAACTCTCTTTACATTGCAATGGGCTTTATTTTAATGTTTAATGATATAATGGATAAACAGTTACTGAACTAACCATCAAGCTCCTGTGGGTGACAGATGGGCCCATTTTTGGTTAATCAGTAAGACAGATGCAGGTAGTCACCCTGTACAGAATACCAGACTTTGTGATTAGCAGTGAGTAATTGTTAGTTGTGTCTTGGCAACAGGCTACTTCCTTTCACTGTTTTGACTTTTAATTTAGATAATTTAATAAGGTTGGGTTATAATGCTTACAGACTGGCTCACAGCAATCTCGGCTTTGATCATGCAACTGTAAGAGTACAGATCTGTAATATACATTGTGTTTTTAAAAGGCACTTTAATACTAGCCAGCCTTACAGTTTAGTGTGTGTTTGCTTATGATAGGAAGGACTTTTTTTATGAATTGTCATCTTAAGGTGGTTTAGCGAGGTGGTTTTTTTAAGTCAAAGATGTGTGGAATGTATTTTAAGCCACAGACTTTTGTACTTTAACTATGCTCGTTGCATGGGGGAATAAACCCAAAATACAAATTCGGAGCGTGGTGTGAAACATGGATGAATGACTTGACTGTGTTAATAATTAATATAATTTTTAAATGAGGTAAGGATTTATTGAGCTGAAAAATAATTGCAAAGTCACTTCAGCTGCATAAGACCTTTTGCCCTCAGATCATGGTAACTTTAATTTATACAGTTCTGGTGTGCATGTCTTAGGTCATTGTTTTTGTGGAGTCTCCTGCTGCAATCTTAAACACTGTAACATTAAATCTTAGGGTTAAAGCTTCTTACAGCTTTACCACTTTTAAATTTTATCAATAATTAAACACATATTTAATACGCTCTCAGGACTTTAGGGTCTGCTCCAAACCCCACTGAAGTCACTAGGAAGACTAGCTGTTTCTGTAAGTAGGCTTTGGACTAGGCCACTACTTGAGTGCGTAGCGGCTACAGAAGCACGTACATAGGTGTTTGCAACAAATTCTAAAGAAAGTTCGATTGGTCAATTTTACACTTTTTAAATACTTCTTAGCTTGTTTTGTAGATTTCTGGAGAGGCTGGTTAATTTAATTAGACCTGTCTAATACATCTGAACATGCTCAGTGGGGAATCTGCAGTCTGGAGGACTTGGTTATAGAAATCCACGTATTGCCAGACTGAAACAACTGCAGAGAGCCAACGGGAGAACAGCTTCCCTTGGTCCACTCAGACTATTTCCAATAGCTTATGAAAGAAGTGCTGCTGCTTTGGGAGCTTGCCATGTATAGAGAACACTGTATATGGCAAAAGAGTTATTTTAAAAGGATGGAGATTGTGTGAGGCTGATTCAGTCTCACTGGACAGAAGTACAATGATTTTTTGGGGTTTTCTAATTAAAAATGGCATCTCATAGATGCTATTAGTGGCTCAGTTTCTACATATTTCTCTCTGTGCTTGGCTTTCAGCAGTCCTCTGAAAACAAAGGAGATGAGGCATGCAACTCAGTGTGAGGAAGGGAAACAGAGTTGGCCATCAGAATCTGGTGAACCTGTGACTACCATGCCAATACAGAAATAACAGACCTTTGGTTGAATCCAAAAGACAATGGATCTATATGATAACAATGGGTCTACATGATAAAGCCAAATAACTTCTTTTGACATGCTGGGATTACCAAGGTGTGACTCACATCTTTTTGGTGACTTTTTTTTTATTTTTTATTTTGCTAGTTTTTTGGTGGTTGTTGTTTAGCATTAGATTGCAAGACTTGAGTTATGGATACTCTTGGTGTGTTTCTGAATTTCTGGTAACATTACAAAGTACTGCATTGCTCCATGTTTACTAGAGACACTTTACCAAATGCTTTGCTGAGCTTTGAATTACTTCAGCTTTGCATTTAGCTTTAAACACTCTTTGCATTAAATACACAGTGCAAAGTCATGAAAACTAGAGGCCCCTCAAAGTTAAAACTAAATTCCTGTCTCTAATTTACCGGTGTGTTTAGATACTGGAAAGAGCATTTCGTAGAACTGCTATACTGCAAGAGGAGAGTGGGGACCTGACAGAATGGCCACAGCAAGACAATTGGACCTCCTTTCCCTTTCTCTTCAGACTCCTTTCTTTTGTCACAGCTGCAAACCTGCAGCTTTTCCTTTGAGCAGCCGTAGTGACATGGGATTGGGACATACTTGCTTTCATTAAATGCTCTGTTTGCTCTGCCCTTGCTATGACCCTGAATAGAAAAAGCCGGTCTCCACTGATTCTCGTGAGTACAAACATGAGTTTTACAGGTTTGATTTTTAGGATGATGTTTTTAGGAGATTTTGCAAAAGAAGAGCACTAAGAGATACGCATGTAATTTCTCTTATGTCATGTGCTGCTAATGGACCATTAATGATATAACAGGTTGCTGTAACATGCTTTTAAATGATATAGCAACCTGAATCTAAATGCAGTAATTTGTGTAAATACCCATAATGCATCATGAGAGAAAATGTGAACTGATGTTTTAAAATAATAAAGCAGGTACTTAAAAGTGAGAGTTTTGCTTCCCAAAATAAGACATGATTTAAAACTGAATACAGTGTTGATTCATAATTTGTTTTCTTGTTATTTTTTTCAGCCTACAGCTATTATTATGAAGTTTATGAAATACGTACTTTCAGATCTCCTGAGATATTGGCTCCTGCAAGAATGCCAGTGGCAGCTGGGAAAAAAATGGCAAACACCGAGAAAAATCCTTCTCCACTTCTGAAATCTGGTCCAAAGTTTTCTGCAAATATTGATGCTGCAAATATAGGTGAAAATGAAACATACCACCAGGATTTGATTCCAAAGGTACTTAATGAAGGAGGTGAATAAGCTAGTCTTTCCCATCCGGATGACTGGGTTTGAATTTGTCTCATATCATAAGCCAAATGAATTTGATTTCCTTAGTCTGGTTCCCAGTAGGATGTGCTTGTCTGCATCTCAGAGCTACAGATCCATATTGAAGTGACAGGAGTGTCACTACAGCACTTGCACTTAGCTCTATGGAAAAGTTTGTCTGTGCTCTGCTGGTATATAAATGACTCAAGCTGCAGCTAACTGTGCTGTCAGCTTCAGCAGCAGACAGGCAGGCTCAAAGATGAAATAAATTCCCTTGGTTTGCAAGCTTACTTAAACTCAGGCAGAAGATCCTGATCTTGTGACCTTTTTCAGTGGAATCCTTAACTCAGTATGAAGCCAAAAAGAATGCAAACTTACTATTTTGTGATAGATAGCAAGGTTACTTGCCTTGGTAATTAAAAAAGCCTCTTGCCTTCTTTTCGTTGTTGGTAGGAATGACTGTCCCAATAAAGAAGTTTGCAATGGCAACAAGGAGAACAACTAGAAGAATAACTTGAGCCTATTAATAGAAACAAAAAGATTTTCCTGATGATTTTAATTTGCATTGACTGTGGAGATAGCTATATAGTAAGTTCTCTGTATATGTTCCCAATGACAGATTACCAGTTTCTGTAGTTCTTGAAAATATCAGGAATCAAGATAGCTAAATCAGCTAATGACAATGGCAGATAGTTTTTACTAAGGTGGTTATGAAATGTATAGTTATAATTTAATTTTATGTTCATTTCTCTACAAAAAAGGCAAAACAAAACAGCTAATGCATTAATATCAAGTATAAGACATTTTTATATTGTTACAAAATTTGTTTAGTTGCAGTGGGTTGTCACTTCAAGGGTTATAATATCTAATTGTTTTTCTGATCTCTTTTACAAGTAGTTCTAGTCTCCATCACAGCAGAATGTAAAAATAAGGGTGCTATTCTGGACCTGATTTTGATAGCCGTATTCTACCCTCTAAAATATTTCCATTTGAATTTCCATTTTGAACTTTTTTTTACAGGTGAAGGAATAGCGGAAATCATTAGAGATTAAGGAATGGATAGCAAATAGAGCTCTTCTGCTGAGCAGGGCTTGAGAGAGTACAGTGATAAAACTATATATTGTTTTTACTATTGTTTATTCTGTCAAGCTGCATCAAAAATAAGGGCAAAAGGGGCATTTACCCAAGGCTTTAAATGATGCCATGAATAATAAAAATCGATATAATCAAGCTGTCTGCAGAACACAAGCTTCCTTTTCCCTTTTAAATGTGTGTTCAAGGAAGAGCATTCATTGAATGTAATGATTAAACTGCTATTGCTTTTAGAAAGATCAAGCATAAACTGAAACAATGCTTTTGAAAATTCCACCTGTTGTATAGCATTCCTCACACACAAATACTGTACAGTAGTCTAATATACTGCTTGCTTTTATGTTCTTTTAAAGGTTTACCTTTGCTTCCCATTCCATGCCAGCAACAGAGATGCCAAGAAGGCATACAACAGTTATGGTACCTATTATTCTGATGTCATTGGACTCATCTACCATCAGTGTATCACTCTCCTGAAAGCAGTAAGAAATGTTATTAGAACCAGTCTTTCTCTGCCCAACTGGTGGGATTGGGTAACAAGGTGAAATAGAAAGCAGTGAGGTGTCAAAGTTTCAGAGATCTGTGAGACCAAATGTTTGTATTTCACGTTCCAGCAGACTCTTTGTAGTTGGGGTTATTTGGCTGTCTAATTAGATGTCCGCTCCTCTGCTGATTTTGAGATTCTTGTTGAGAAAAGTATGAAATATATTCATAAGGTAGAAATAATGGAGAAGCACTCTATGGCCTCAGCTAAAAAGTATCACCACTTAAATATATTATACAAAACAAACAAACCCAAAACCAAAACAGCAAAAAAGCCCCACAAAAAAAAACCCCAAAACCCCAATTTAATCATACAAATGAAACATCTACATTTACCTTAAGAAGTTCTACAACTGTTTCGGCAAATCCAACTACATACATAGCAACTGCCACTGCATTTGCAAACGCAAAGATAAGTCCTATAGATCCACCAAACTCTGGGCCTAGACTTCTGGAGATAAGATAGTATGCTCCACCTGCAGACAGAAATTATTATTATTTCAGCACAACTAAATGCTCAGGTTTTGCTCATTTTTCTCACATAAATAATATCTCAGGAATCTCGGCTTTTAGCCTAATAAACATAATCAGTATTTGCCCTATATTAAAAGAGGACACTGATTAAAAACAGGAATGTGCTTTGTACTGGTTCTGCCTTCAGACTTTTCTGTATACCTTTCTATTGCAGAAATCTTTTTAGTGCATATTAGCATGCAAAACTGGACCTTCAAATAATTTTTCATGATACATAATATAACACAGAGCAGAGAGAACCTCACTTCCAGACAGGTTCTGACTTACTTGGATCTATCCCAATGTTAACATGAAAGATCATATTCTGTGGTACATTGTTACAGCTCCTGCATAGTGATGCAGCGAAACTTTAATCTTTTTTGGCGATTCACCATAACTGGAGCGTATTACTTTGTCAGTTAATTATTTCATCTCATCTCACTGGCACTTAATATTTACTGTCAGGAAGTGCTTAAGATTATATAAATTTTAATTTACTGTTGATCCATTGAGAGAGATCACTCCAAATATATTTATTTGTTATTGCTTTGCTTACAACAAAGTTATCTTAATTCAATTTTTTTTTCTAATCCAAATCTGCAATTTTTTTTACTTTTCATGAGATCATATTCACTTACCTCCTCTTACTACTCCATTAGTGCAAATGGCAGACATGGAGATACCTGTTAATGTTGTTACTACTACACTCAGACCAATAACTATGATTCCAAGACCTGAAAGATCCGAAAAAGAAAGTATATTCAAGTGTATTCAAATACCTGTTCTGCTTAAAGGACATAGTAAGAAGTTGCCGTTTTCCACAGAGGTTAGAGCAGACCAGTTATAACTTTAAGGCTCTGAAATGCACTAAAACTTTGTTTCATAAAATACCTGACATGCAGCAAAACTATTTACTCATCTTCCAAGGAGTGGCTGAAACATAAGGAGTTTTATAAAGAAGGTATTAAATTGAAGATATGTACTGATCTGCATCAGTCTTTAAAATGAGAGGAGGAGATGCCTCATGCTCAGTTTGTCCAACGATGTCCAACCCGGAATGCTCTGAATAAGAAAGACCTGCTGAAAGGTAACAGAAGAATTCCATGGAAAGCCAGAAGCCATCCCTCGCTCGGCAGTAGGCAGGAACATCTGAAACGTACTTCACAGACTGAACTGAAATCTGGGATTTATTAAAGGTGACAACTCAAACATGCCATAAATTGTGATTAGAGGTGGCTAGAATTGTTACCTTCTAGTCCTTTTAGATGTACCACTTGGTTTATTGTCCCTCTGGCTTGCCTCATATGAAAATAATACATAAAGACCTTTTTGGGCTTGAAAGCATTAGTAACCCTGTGATTTTTACCTCCACGGACAAACCCATTAGTTGCTATCGCAGAAGTTGACAACCCAGTAATTGAGGTTACCATCGTGGCGAGAAGAATTATGATTACTCCAAGACCTGTCAGTAATAAGAAGATAAAATATTTTACTTGTGTTCCACGATTCCTGCAAATGATTCTCTCTTTAAATTGAATTTTCAGGCCAGAATCAGAGCAATAAACTGAAAAGATGGTTTGTTGACCACTTGCAGTTTGCAGAACATTTCCAAGGAGTCCATGTCACGGTAGTAAATTATTCCCATCAGTCTTCAAGTAGTGATTCTTTCTGACAGGAGTACCCTAGCCAGAAGTTCTCATGATTTTCAAAGGCTGGAGAAAATGGGCAAACAAGTGTCCCTTGGCATGGTTACTTATCTCTGCCTTTAATATACATCCTGGCTGTTTAAGTGAAGAGATCGACACATTAACCAGTGCTCTTATAAGAATGCTGCTGTCTTTCATCAGTTAAATTATTGAATCAGAGAAAGACTGACTGTGTAGTTTCATAGTGCACCAGGACAAAGAGTCTATCAGGTAGAGAGAGAAGACCCGAGTGCAAGCCTTCTATATTATTACTTGTCAAGCTATCAAGTGCTGTACTTCCCCACTCACTCCTCATCCCCCTTTCCCTGCAAAAAGTAGTTTTATTCTAACACAAGACAAACATTTGAAAATGGAAATACTGCTTTTTAGATGCCATTTACTTTAAAAGGTGACCTGTAATGTATAATCTTAGAGAATGTAGAATCTTTTTTTTTCCCCTGATATCACAAAATTGTATAATTAAACAGGAATAATCAAACGTCTAAAGATCAGTGATAGGTCATTAGCTATAGGTGAACTGGGTTTCAGTTTGAGTAAGACTCTGAAATCTGAGTTGTTTCTAGTCTTTGGCTATACAGTCAGGTTTCTGTTAACGTTGTGAAACTGTGCTAGAAACTAGAAACTATATGAGTAGGAGGTGCCTAGTATGATTTAGAATCATAGAAACATTGGTTGGAAGTGACTTCTGAAGGTCTGTAGCTCAAGCCTTCCAGCCATAGCAGAACTATTGCCAGCACAGGATTAAATCAGTGATGGCTTTGGCTAGCTGGGTCTGGAAAACCTCCACGGACAAAGATCCCAAGCCTCTTTGGATTACATGTTCCAGGGCTAGACTACTGGCCCAGTGAAAAAGTTTTTCTTTGTATACAAACTGGACCTCCCAAGCTACAATTGCAGCCATTGCTTCTGTTATATTTTCTGGCACTAACAAGAAGAGTTTGGCTTTGTAGTTCCAGAATACTTTCTTGTTTCAAGTCAGGTGAAGACATAATATGACATTTTTCTCTCAACTGCTTCTATTTTCATTTCTATCTATAAGAGGAGAGGAAAAAACTGGAAAAAAAAAAAAAAGAAACATTTACAGTTTGGTGCCAAACATGGAATCAATTCTTATTTTTATCTGAACTTGTTAATGCTTATGCAATAGCTCTCTTGTTTCTGTAAGGTACGTAGGTTTTCAGCGTGGAACTGAAGATTATACATTGCTTGTAGCAATATTTATTGACCAGGGCTCATTCAAATTGAAACTTGGATCCTACAAATGACATCCAGCTAGAACTACTACAAACGTAGTGATTTATCTGCTGTATTTCTACCTTTTGGCTTCCAGATCAGAATCCTGACTTCATACGGGATGGTTATAGACATCCAGTCCCTGAATGAATGTTCTTTGCTGCTTAAATTATAGCTATGTTATCACAATCCTTAAAGATACAGCAATATAATGTGTGAGAGATAGATGATATATAGCATAGTGTGGGATATTTAAAGTGATTTGAGCCTCTAATAAATCATGTTTATCCTATTGATTTCTGAACTCTTACTGTAATGAGTCATGTACCTATTTGGTATGCAGGTCTGTATTAAAAAAAAAAAAAATACAAATGGTCATTCCTTTTGGTCATCTGCTGTTACCTAGAAGGATGTGTTAAACCATGCAAACTTTGTGCCTGAGACATGGCTGAATATGACTTTTAATCAGCTGTTTACTCTTAAATTGAATAAGTTAGACGCATTATTCTTAGAGTAGTTTTAAAATTATTTGGTAAGTGCACATGCATCCCAAGGAGTATTTTTCCAGGATTTCCTATTGCATTTCACAATTCATGTTGTTAACGTGTATATGATAAATAGGGTCAGATATTTTGCTGATTCAGTGAGTAATATCTGCTTGGGAAGGCTTTAGTGTTAATTTAAAAAAAAATTTTAACATTTAAGACGAAAAGTGCATAAAATAAAATGACTCAACCTAAACATCATTGTAATATAACGTAATGCAACATAATTGTAATATTTGGGGCCAGATAACGTAAACTTGGTGGTTTTCCCTGCCTTTGGCTAACCATTCCATGTATAGGTATGAATACAGACTTTGGAGAGTCCCCAGATGTTAGGTGGAAATACCAGACTAGTTTGGGACCTGGAACCTTGTCAGGACCATACGGTCTCTTTTTTCCAAGCTGATGATAAACAGAGAACTTTGTAGGAACATTATTTTTCTCCCCTGTAAGAGCTTTTGCCCAAGACAGCCTATAAGGATATGGAAATAATTGGGTTTTCTCTCTTTGGCCCTCTAATGATGGGGATATAAATGGTGCCCAGATGGTGGTTTAACTGACTCATTTAATTTCCATGTTAGTAGCAGTACCCAGTGAAATCCCTGAGCCTTGGTGATGATGAGCTTCTATCACTGTTCTCCTTAAGCAGCTTGGCTAGGGACTTAAAGCTCATTGCTTATAAGACATTCAGAAAATGCATTGAGAAATTATTCAAATGGAATTTGAGGTCTCATTTTCAGAAATAAAACTAACCTCCTTACATAAGGCATGCAATTTTAAAAAGCAACAGCAGAGCAATAAACCATAAGAAAGGAGAGTCTGCTTATCAATGAATTAAAATGGTAAAATTAAATGTGAAAGCAGAAAGGCTGTAACTGATGTTGGTGCAAATTAATGTTAAAATCTGATTAAAGTTTAGATTGAAAACCAGGCATATGGCTGCTAAGTAAGTTGTTCTAAAATGAATTACTCTTGCCTATGGCTATTCTCACACCTCAAAACAAAGTAATACTTCTTGATGATCTCAATAAGTTACTAAACTGCCCTTAAAAACTAATTTTGCATGAAACCCCAGAGCAAAGTCTTGGTGATATTAAGATGCAGAATTTTCATGGCAAGGCATACTCTTATGAGTGCCCTGGGCTGTACGCTCTCATTTGGTATGCATCATAAAATCAGCAAGCACCCCTTTGTCAGGCACAGTGCTAGAGCCACGCATGGAGCACTGCAAAAGTAGGTAAAGTTCTTCCGCTTAGTTCTGGAACTTTTATTGGTTTTTTTTGTTTTGTTTTTTTTTACTTGTGTGTCTGTAAGTTTGTGGCTGAATTTTTTCTTAATAAGTATTTCATTTGTTTCTCTTTTTTAAAAGCTCAGTCTTGCTCAAATGAAACTTCTGTGAAATTACTATATTTTGTTGGAAATGAGACTTCAACAATGCAAAATTTTGGAGGTGTTTGGTTTTACTTCTGTTAACAAAGAAGTGAATGATATTTATATTCAATCTGAATTTGAGCACTGAGTTTTATCCGAGACCAGGAGAGTTGTCACCCCAAGGCCAGAGTTTGGACTCTAGCTCGTGTCTGCTTAGTATTTCCATTCTGTGAGAATCCAAACTGGAATACTTGCCGTCCACCCTTTGGATTGCTGTTTTTTATGACATCTGGGTGCCAGTCGAAGATTGTATGATGATGTAACACAGAGTGACACTGCCACGGCAGTTTGCATTTCCGTGCTTCCCCAGAGCAGCAGCTCTAAAAAGGAAGTTGTACCACACAACAACTACGGATATGTTGCACCTTACTGAGCTGCTTCTAGTTGCTGGAGATTCTTGCAGTGTTGCGAGCCCTTTCCTCTCTCACTGGTTTCGCTGACCGCTCAACAACATGCTGGACGGAGGCCTCGGGGCCCAGTCTCACAGGGACTGGGATCTGGGATTTGGATTAACTAAATTGCACAATGAAGCAGTGAAGATACAGCACACAATGAAGTGTACTTCGTTAATTTATATGAAAGCTGTAGCAGAGTTTTTAAAACTTAATGTTTCATAGTACACTAGTATCTAGTGCTGTGCTATAGTTAAAAATAAAATCCTGATGAGATGAGGCCTCCTTCCAGTTCTGTTTTCATCTTTGCAGAAAAGTGTGAAGAAGGGTTGTTTTTAATATGTAGATGACAGGGTTTGGGATTCACAGATAAGCAATGTGTGAACTCTTAAAGGTTAACTCTGTATGCACATATTAGAAATTGGCCCGAGTCATGAAGTTTACATCTGTTACAGGATCTAAATACAAATTTCACCAAAGCTTAGAAATATTCAAATGTGATGATCATATGCATAGTTAACAGATCTGTGCCTCTAAGCAGTAATTTGGCTGCAACTCTGGAAAATTCCAATAGTTTGGAGGATTAACATCATTTACCCTGGCAAGCATTTGAAAACATTATTTAGTTCAGCATGCAAATGCACATCTCAGATTATATATTAATCGTGATCATGTATAGTTTATCCTCTTTATCCCTTTCACTGTTGAAAATTATATTAAATAAGATACGTACCAATTCCTGCTTGGCCTACAATCCAGGAAAGTCGAATAAAAAGCATCACACCCCAAATATTAAGCATACATCTTACCTAGGTTTTAAACAAAAAATACTACATTAGTGCAACGTTGAAAGTAGTGTTAACAACCAGAAGGGTGATGGTGTGCATTGCAGGCTTTTAAAAAGCACCTTAAACATCCCTCAGGTCCACCTCCCTCTCTTATTTCTTAAAAGACATTAGTGTTGCAGAACTAATCTTAAAGTTTGTTTTCTTTTATTTTTTTTTAGAAATGGAGATAAGTTTCTCACCAGCACACCCTTCACCCATCCAAACTTGACAAATCCTGTTTTGTTTTCTTCTTCCTTGCTGACTGCTGTCTCATCTCCAGCAGTGCTTTCGCCATTAGCCACTCTCTCGACTGAGCCAGTATTCACAGCTATGTTCTGAAAGATCACACAGAAAACAAATACACTTTTGTGCCAAGCAGAGGACACCTGGCTGCACAAGAGAGACATGGAATAAAGGAATTCCAAAGAAGATCAGGTTTTACTGTCTCTGGAGTAGAGTGCAATATTCTGCTCACACCAGGCATCAGAAGGTGGGCTTGCTAACAGTGAGAAAAGATGAAAGAATCACTTAAGCAGAGTAAATACACTGTTATCTGATACTGAATTGTTTTTATTGTCAACATACATGTTATATTGATATGTTAGTAGAGCATCTCACTGGTGAGATGCAGTAGAGCATTGCTTACTGGTGAAAAAAGACTTAGCTGAGTGCTGCATGGCAAAGTTATGTGATGAACTCTGGTGCTTTCTGTTGGATAAAGTATGAACATAATTTCAGCAGCAAATGGATAACATATTATTGAAAACAGTCAGAGAAATACCAGTGAAATGTAATAAATAATGCAGTAAATGAATAATCCTTTCTGTGGTATAAACATAGTAGATAGGATTAGAAGTTGCCATATTTGTGATGTAACCAGAATAAATAGCCCAGAATTTTAGATTGTTCACATCCAGTTACAGGCATAAATCTATATTTATCTTTTCAGCTCTTCTGCCCCAGAATCTTTGAGGCAATTTAACATCATTATATGTTTCTTGTGGCTTGAATAGGAATTAGTCATGGTACTGAGGTTTATACTCGTTGTCATTGCTGCTTTGTTTCTTTTAATTATTTTTTTTTTTATACAAAGTTCTGACTGGTTTTGCGAGGAGTTGGCATTAGGTTAACTGTTGCCAGGTATGGTCTGGGTCCTCTGCAAAGACCTTCAGGAAGGACTGTAGCCTGGCAGAGGGTCAGGAGTGTGTGTCACTTCTGGAGAGGAATCAAGATGCTTTTAGGGTTTGGAGAGGGATGAAGAAATTTCCAATTTAATTAAACAGGTCGAGGAGGGGAAACATCTGTGATTCTGTGAAACATACAAAGTTTTTTCATCTTGCATAAGCTTCAAGGCTGTTTCTGTATTTTGCCTGTGGACTTAAAAAAGCCCAACAAACAAAACCAAACCAGACATAAAGACCAACTGGTGTATGATGCTTATGTTAATGTTTGGACTCCCCCTCCATCATGGATGGGGACTCTAGCCACTATGATGCAAGGTTGTAGAATGCCTTTGACACAATAAATCCATGATTGTGCTCACAAATGAGAAATAAGTGACCAGATAATACATTTCGACATGGATTAAACTTGGTGCCTATGGCCCTTTTGGCCCTAAGTGAAATGGGAATACAAGATCTATTGAAAGCCTATGACTTTGAGCTCATGAGTTACTTAGATAATTTTGACAATTCTTACCCTAAAATAATAATGGATGTGTTTGCTCAAAATACAGTAAATGATTCAAGTGAGTTAAGGAAGATTAGCAGAATAATATATGGTTTTCTCCTACAGTGGTTAGAATTTCAAAGAAAAAAAAAAAAAAGAGTTCAGTCTTTGTACTTGAAACAAGTTGTTTCCTATGTACTTTGAATTAATTTGTGCTCTCTATGCCATTATCATAAATTATGGCCTTAAACCTTCCATAAATGCATTTTAAATTGGTATGCTTTAGTGAATGATTGGTTATTTACCAAGCAGCTGTACCTGTGCTACTCATGCATTAAGGATGTGGAATAAAAGTGACAGAACATTTTGAAAAGCTACCAGAATAAAAAGTTAACTGCTTTAAAAAAAAAAAACAAACCAAACCCAAACATTTTTCTTTCCTTGTTTCAGAGCAGTTCAGCCTTCACCTCTCCTGGGGATAAAGATGATGAGCTCATCAAGTCTCCGTAACAAGTGTGGAGAATAGCCAAGATGAAGAAAGGTTAGATGATTTCTTATGTAGGGTAAATATTAAGCCCAAGTAATTATCGCCAGCCATCAGCTGTGAAATAGCACTTAGACTATTTTTTAGGGATTTAATTGGCATTTTGTGGCTTAATGTGTGCAAAAACTGACACATCTTGCTAAAAGATGACACACATTTGACTCCAGCAGTGTGGGAACTAGATATTTGAAGTTCCTTTTAGCCTGCCTTACATTCTGACATTTGAAAAATTACATATTAAAAAAATGTATTAAATATTAATATGTATCTTCTGATGGTAAGCTCAGCATCAAAGCACAATGGGAATGCTTAGAATGTTTAGAAATCTGAAGTCAAACATATGTCGCTTCTTATCAGAATCTGGCAGTGGGCTTTGACAGGACAGTTGTCTTCAAGAATTTGAGTTTCAAAAAAGCTAGGGGTGAAGGGGGCAGGATTGCCTTGGCATATGGTGTGGTAAGCCCAGATTTTAGTGTTAAAGAAAAAAGGAGTAAAGCATCTTCTCCAGAACTGTATCTTAGGCTTTAGTCTAATCCCGGTACACACTCAGGGTGGCACTTCATCCCCTGCTTAGTGGTGGCTAGAGAGCCTGCTGAACACTGGATCCGGTGGATAGGCACCCCATCCAGCTGTACACACTGCTTTTGCCTCCTGATGGGAGCTCAGCCTTTTCATACCGTCTTAATTCCCTTCCCTACTAATCTGCTATCTGGTGACCTTGTGTTTGTTTATTCTTCAGAATAAGCTCTGTAGACCAAAGTGATTTGTCCAAGGTCACAAAGTGAGTCCATGGGACAGCCAGGAATAGACTCCAGCCATGCTAATGGCAGGTCGTTTGTTCCAGTGCTGTGCCTCCCAGACAAGGGCTACAACTCACATAAGGACACAGCGGATTGCCAGTGTGACAAAAATGCCGTTACCTCTCACATTCACCTTCCTGTTTTCAGAGGCATAAGATTATCCTTCTGTAAGCTGGATACTGGAAAAAGTCTGGGAATGACCAAGCTAGATGCTGCTCTTTTCTCTTCCCTAACGGTCCCAACCTGTGAAGCAATTTTTCCTTCATTTTATTGTGGTATGGAATCTGCCGCCTTTTTAATCTTCTCTAAGTGAAAGCCTTAAAAAACCCTAAACAAATGTATCTAATTTTGTTTAATATAAACAAACCATTGAGAGATGCCACAGCAAGAAACTTGAATTTTCTGGTAATGGTCAAAACTGAAAATCCCTTAATATGCTATTGTTCAGTACATGTTCATTCAGCATTACGTTCAAAGCCACTAATACACTATTTTTCTCCTCTCTGGCCACTACTGAAGTAAATTATTTCTGTAAGAGGAAGTTTCTTCTGGGCATGGAAATGTGTTTAGTCCCTTGAGTAGCAGCTTACACATAGGCAAATGGGTAGGGATACCAAATTCATATTCTTCCCTTTTCACATCCACTTTGCATTCATTTTTGGAAATAAATGATGACCCAGGTAACCCGTTTCTCCTTTCTATGTAAGCCATTTTATGCAGGTCTGTGGAGACCTTAATTTAAATAAGTCAGGCCAAAACTAGGAAGCTGTCCTAATAAGATCCTAAAGAATCAGGTCCCAATTTCCTAATGGGTATTTTTTTTGCTTGATTTCATTACTTTATATTAATCTTCCTTAGCACAGGTGAATCTCCAGAGAACTGGAGTTTGAACAAGATCTGGACCAGCATCCAAAAATCAGATGCTTGTCCAAATTATTCAGATCTCAGAAGTATGTAAACTAAAAGTGGAATCGTGATGAGATCATGTTTTCTCTGGAGATTTCTCATTTCACTATTACCCGACACAGAAAAAGAATAGGGGTTTTTGCTGCATATTGACACTTGTAGTCTGAGTTTAACTATAGAGGTGATCTCTCTCTTTTCAGCCCTGCCCTGAAGTACACAATTAAGAACATCGAAAAAGGTTTGATTTTAATTCTGTAAGTAGGTGTATCCTGTATCTCTCCTCTGCTTTTCACCTGTCTACCTATCTGAGGCAGTAACACAGAAGTTAGTGAAAATCTGGTATTTGAAACTTAATATTATCAACTTGTCAAATTCTTTCCTGTGGAAGTTTTGACTGTAAACCCCAAAAGATTATACCTGACCAATGTATATTCTTCTGACAAGTAGCCATAGAGTGTAACAAAAGTCACAAAGAAGGGCATGTTTTGGTATTTCATTATTAATTCACTGTAGTGCCTATGTGAAAAAAAAATAAATGGAGGAAACAGGGGGAGTCTGCTAAGAGGAATTTTTTTTCCATAAAATCCATTGATCATATGTATCAATAGTAAATTTCTACATGGTGTTAACCAAAAGTAGGTCCACTCAGAAGGGGAGAGAAGAAACAGTGCTAGAAAATCTTTCAAAGGCAGGTTAGCCACTTGTATCCTGTTCAGTAATTCTCTCCATAAGTGTGTTTTACGTAGATATAGTCCCATCTATTACATGAGCAAAGTCTAAACAGCTCTTCTGTGTGATAGATTAGGGGGAATTTAGCCAAATTATTCTTTCATAAATGCTTTCTATGTAGTCATTCAAGAGGGTTTTCAGATTCTCTCCAGGTTCATTGGTATAATGAGCATGAAGGCCTAAATTCATTCACTGAATCAGTACCTGAAAACTGTTGTCTGCTATCCTTTTTCTGAGCAAACACTTTCAACCTCAACACCCTTGTTCTGGATTTTTTTCTTGCTGTTTGAATGGTTTATTACAGCCATAAACAGGTAATGCTTTGGATTTCCAATTAGATGAAATTGCATTTATGACACATAATGATTTTTATAATACTTATAGATATATATGTATTAATGAATACAACAGAGGAATCTGTGAAACTTAGTTATGTATTGAGGTTAAATTCAAGTTTAGAATAAGTGTGAATTGTGTAGCTTGGTTAAATTATGGATTTGTATTCATGATCTGCTGTCCTAACTCTTAAGTGAAACAGAGGAGATTCAGTAGTTTTATACTTTTAGACAAGATTAAGCTATGTTTTTCTGCTAATTGAGTGTATTACTATCACCTTTTAATAAAAATCCTTGCTTTGAGCAGGGTACAGGGCAGAAAACGTACTACAGCTACCAAAGGAAATAACGGTAAATGATTACGTGTACTTTCTCTCTTGGGCAGGGTCCATGAATTTAAGGACTTGCTCGTATTAATAAACAGAATTAACAGCCTAAAAAACGGAATAGAAAGATTTTGTATCTTTCCTTTCCACTTACCTTTGCCAGTTGTTCATGAATTTCTAATAAGCTTGGTCTGCTGAGCTTATTCCCACTGATGCTGCCAGTGTTTCTATAATAATCAATTTTTGGAACTGGGTCCATTGTGTTATGGCCAAAAGTCTGTAGATAATACATTTTAGTGTGAGTATCGTAGGGATGTAAACTAGCTTCTGTTTTCTCCCCATTTTGAAGGAAATTGTCATATAATTCTCTTTTTCCTGGTCTGTAACTGATTCTCAGTCTGTTATGTGCTTCATCAGTAAAAGATGTTTCTTCATAATGTGGTGGGTCAGAGCCCACATCCTCTTGGGATGTTTCATTGTTGTCATGGCTTTCATTAATTATGTTAACTTGAAAGCGATTTGCATTTGGATCCAAGAATACATTTGGCGAATTATTCATTGACATCTTCAGGGATGCTGTAGACTTAGGTCGCTGGTCCGTTTACTCTTCTGTGCCTGCAGCTAGTTAGTTGCAGCTACAGGAAAGGGTCTAGTGCTTTTGCATAGGAAATCTTTGCTTGTAGAGCAATGAAGCTCTGAGAAATTTTTCTTGAAATCTCTATGCAGTCTTCCTAATGTTGTCCGCTGTGTTTCTGCCATAAAAAATGTAAATAAAACATTTCTATTAACTTGCACAGTTAGACAAATTTTCCACCATAAGCTCTCCCTGTCTCACCAAATGTCCATGAGACTTTCATCCTATGACTTGTTGAGTAAAAATATAGTTGACTCAAAGAGTTTGTGGGGATGGTTCCATCTGTGACAGATGCACTCGACCCCTTAACCAAACTAGCAGTAGTTTGGTACAGGCTCCAAAGGAGGTAAGGGCCTAAGCTATAAACGGGCCAAGAACTCCTCTAGTTTCAGTCTGTTCTCTGCAAACCCACAAAGGAGCAGAGTGACATAGCGAGCATTGATGCATATGAGTTTGGAACACCAATCATGCGATTAACACATGAATAGCAAGTGACTTTTCCAAGACTCATTTATCAGAGGAACAAAGAAAGTTGTGGGTACAAAGAGTCTCATGCATACCTTTTCCATTATATGTAATTTGACGGCAAGCCAACCACTTTATTCCATAAATATGACAGCCTAAGTGAGCCTTCTTTGAGCTCTCCCAGCTAAGCAGCCTGGCTGCATGGTGATGATCCCTCCTTGGGCTGGGACACCTCTCAAGGTTGCTCCTCAAGGCAGAGACCTTTTACCAATGGCAGATCTTTGGTAAGCAACCGATATCATGCATAACCTTGTGGTATGGTAACTTTGATTTTGTCTTGGTAACTTTGATTTGTGCCTTGGTAGTTTTGAATCATTGTTCAAATGACTGTGCCATACAGTAGTAGAGTGAACCTTGCCATCAAACTTTGTTAAGTCGCACTTTTACAGCATCATATTAAAACCACTTCTGCCAATACCTTTAATGGTGATTCTTTAATCGATCTAAATCACCCATTCGTGACAAATTGGCATAGTCAGCAGGATCCTAAATCAGGATTCACAACACCATCTATATAAAATGGGCTTTGGATCAGATTCTAAGTACCTAAAATTGATTTTCAAATATAGTATTTCTTTTAATAATGCAATGTTTAATTGAAGCCAGTGAAAGTGTACGCAGTACAAAGGATGTGACACAAGAGTCCATGAAGTCCATTTGCTGTTTATGTTCCACTTAAGTGTTATGATACCTTGTGTATTTCTCATAGTCTAGAATTAAATTTGCATAAAAACCTTGAATCAAATACATTTTTTTTTTAATTAACTACAAGAGCTAGGCTTTAAGTTTTCAGTATTTCCAGGATGGTGACAATTTATGAGCAGACAATTAACATATAGTAAATTGTTTGTGTATGTAATATGAAGGAATAAATAGACAATTGAAACAGATCAAAAAATAGCATTGAGTTCCCTAACTTATAATGGAGGAAATAAACAACTGTGATAAAGTAGTGATTATTGGGAAATATTAACAATAGTTAGTCCTAGGCATTGGAAGGTTCATAGAATTTTGCACTCAATTTTACATTTGTGCACTCAATTTTACATTTGTACACTCAAAACACCCTTTAAAATGATTTAAAAGAAATTGTAGCAAGTCATAGAATCACACAGGTTGGAAGGGACCTTGGGAGCTTACCTAGTCCAACCTCCCACTCAAAGCAGAGGGAACATTGAATGTAAATCAGGTTAATCAGGGCTTTCACCAGTCAGGTCTTGACAGATTCCACAACCTGCCTTGTCAGCCTATTCTAATACTTAATTGTACTCATAGGGGTTTTTTTTTTGCCCCTGCATGTAGAGTTGGAACTTTCTGTGTGTCACTCTGTGACCATCATCTCTCACTTTCCTGCTGTGCACCTCAGTAAAGAGTGAGGCTCTGCCTAGTCAGAGTATTGGGGGGGGCTGGTTAGGTTTCCCTAATGCCTTATCTTCTTTTGTTTAAACAAACCCCATTTCCTTATAGGGCACATGCTCCTACCCTGACCATCTTGGTGGCCCTCCATCAGACACACACAAATTTATCAACATCTTTCTTGTGGGCAGTTGGGGGTGACAGGTAGACAGAAACTGGGTTCCAGGTGTGCAGTCTGATGAGTGCTGAATAGAGGGGAATGATCTACTGGCTGTGGTCCTGTTAACACAGCCCAGGACACTGTTCAGCTTCACTGCTCCCAGGACATGGTGCTGACTCCTCTGTAGCCTGCTGTTCTCCAAGTCCCTTCCAGGAGAGCTGCTCCCTGCCAGTGAGGCCTCAGCCTGAATGGTGCAGGGGTTAATTTGTCTGAGGTGCAGGATTTGCATTTTCATCATCCTTGTTGAATGTGATGAGACTCCTGTTGGCCCGTTCCTCTAGCCTGTCTAGGTCCCCCTGAGCAGCAGCCCATAGAGAGGTGAGCATATGATAGCTGTACAATCTGCCTCCCACCTCTGCTTTCCCACACAGACCCCCTCAAAAAACACAAACAAGCAAACAAAAACCCCAAGAACAAAAGAGGTACTTACATTTAAGGCCGTTAGTGGGTTAAGTACCTTTGCAGCAACTTACAGGGTGGCCTAGATGGCCCTGACATCAGCTATGGAAACAGCAGCAATCTATATGTCTTGAAGCATACTTCTAAGGAGATAAGGGAGTGTGACTGTATACACTTGTATAATTCAGTAGGAGTCCTGGTGTGTTCAAACTGACTAAACCAGACCATGCTTAGACATTGAAACTCTGCAAGTGTATGTAAAAGCAGAAGTTTTAGAAACAAAATATATCTACATAAAGGAATATATGAACTGAAAATCTGGGTAAATAAGGCCATTAGAGGCATTTTTTAAAGTTCTATGCTTTCACAAGAGGTTGGACTAGATGACCTCCAGAGATTTTTTCCAATTTAAATTTCTCAATGATGTTGTGAAATGCGCGTGGCCCCTTGGTACTGAAAGATAAAATACTGCATCAATATTTATACCTTGGCAATGTAAATTTTCTCTAAAATTGCATATCAAAATTATAATTTGAAGATCTGATAATCAAATGTCCTCCATCTTCAGTATGAGATATAGCTAAAGCATATTTTCTCACTTCTTCATCAGCTATATGTAATAATCTGCTGTCACTTTTCTGCTATGATACCACTTTATAACCCCCTCATATTTATGTTGGTTTTTCTGCTTAATGTTTTGTAAGCTTCACAGCAACATGTTACATTTATTTAATTTATTTTACTTCTACTGGGTTTGGATGATCAATATCATTATTATTATTATTATTACTACACATTTCTGATCATAGATAGCATTCTGCTTCCTTCAGCCTTTTCAAGTTGTAAGGAAGTGTTTCATCTTCAGGCATGGAGGAGCAAAACCAAATCTTTTGACATTAAGATCAGTGAAACTAGGTTTGTTTCCATCTCCATGACTGAATGAAATCCTGATTCTTTGATGACAATGAGACTTTTGCTACCAAGTAAAATGATTCTGTAATTTTACTGTCTTATTTCCATAATATTACTATTTTGCTAGGAAAAGAAAAGCCTCTTACCTTTCTGCTGTTTTTGAAAATAATACTTTGATTTTCACAGTGTATTTCCAGAAGTCTCTCAACTGTTATTTGCCATTAATTTTGTGGTTAGTATTTTATATTATGCATAAATAATCAAGTTTACCTTATTCAGGATAATTTAACTTACCATTCAATCCTGTGGTTGTAGGGAAGGACAATCTGCTTCTTTTATTCATGGATACAGTGTGTCCCTCTCTTTGAGGCATTACAGACTCTGCCTTATTGGCCAGATTTTTCTCCTGCTTAATATGCTGAATAGACCATCCAATCCCTCTCTTTCAAAACATTTCTAGATGGTGATTTAGAGAGGCATTCTAGCTTGTTAACTATTAACCAGCAAATGTACCTATCCATTACAATTACTGAGTTTATGGCGTTGCAAAATTTCTAAGGGGGGCTGAAAATACTTTTGTTATCTCCATTTCCCTCCCAGCTATGCCTGATTCTGTGCACAGATTGTGATCTATTTTTCAGTTCTGCATATATAGTAAGGGAGATAACAGGAGTTCAGGCTTCTGCTCTGCACATTTCATGCAGAAGAGATTCCAGTGAAGTCAGCAGGTTCAGTCATTGGTGGGTCCCCTTGTCCTATGTGCGGTTTTGAACCATTTGCTCCTAGCTCTGTTCAAAGTTTTACTCTGTATATTTAAGGAAAACCTTTGAAAAATTATGTTCTGTGTGTTCTTTCTGAGAAGGCCAACTCCCTTGTCTTTTGGGGGTGCAGACCAGGGCAAGCGGGAAATGGTGAAGCTTTGTAATCATAAGGGAATTTGATAATTGCTTCCAGCAAGAGATTGGGTCAAGAACAAAAGTAGTAAGACAGTATTGGGGTTCTTTGGGTATGTTTGCTGTGTAGTTTACAGATAACTGAACTATATTTAACCCAGATAACTTAAGTACCTTCAGCACTCTAACCTGACAGCACAGAGCTCAGCTGTGCTGATTAGGTGTATGTAAAAAGAACGGCAGTGTCAGGTCTCTGCAGTGGACGATCCTATCCAGCAATAACAGATCACATGAATCAGTGTACTGATAGCTACCTTTGATTTTGTGGTTAAATAAACTACGTAAATGCAATATACTGAATCTCTGAGGTTCTGGCATTTTTTTCTTATGCAGAATCTGAAGCAGTTGAAAAGTTCTTACATTCACAAAATTGTTTGGTTTATAATTCAAATGGTCCAGTGTAGATTACTGTTGTCTGTTCCTCTCTTATATTCTTCAGACAGGGTATTCATGTCCTTCCCTGTACAGTCAAGTATTTCATGTTCCAAATGGCACTTGAGTTCTGCTGTTCCACTGGCTTCCTCTGCCTAGTATATAGGGCAAAAGGGACAATATGTATTTTTCAGAATACATGCGAAAGAAACCAACTGCTGTAACTGACCTCCTTATCTTTGCTCTTCGTTGCAAACAGAGCTGTTTAGCAAAAGTGACAGTGCTTAAAATTCTGATGCCAACCTTAAAAACTGAATTGAATTTCTGTCAAGTACTGTCACACTTGCTAAACAGCTGTGTATATGAGGGTGACCTTGAATACCCAGATTTGAGTCTCTGCTTACAGTGTTAGTTCTTCTGCCTTGATAGGATCTCCTATGACCAGTTCTTCAGTTTGACAGTCCAGATCATACACTGTGCACAGTTGTAGGAGCACAAACAGAAGAACCAGCTGTGGGGAGGGGCTGGAGAATACAGAGATCTCCCGTCAGCTCTGGACCCCTGTCCCTTTCAGGGACTGGGTACAAATGGGTATGCAGCATAACCGTCTCTGCTTTGGCCTTGCCAAGCTGGTGTAATTACTGCTGGGTGCTGTTAACCAGACAGTTTAAGTTCCAGTTTAAACTGAATCATCTTCCGTAACCAAGTGGAGTAAAAAATTGGCATGCCTTGACTGATTCAGCTAGACTGTAAGATTAGTTACCTAACATCTACTTTTTCTCTTTCACCTAAAATTTTTAATGATATGGGAGACACTGGTGGATTGGGACTGTGGTGGTGGTTCAGACTGGAGTTCTGAGCAGGTAATATATTTTGCATTGCTGAATGTTTATAGAATCAAAAATTTCCTTAATGATGTTTGTTTCCCTTCCACTAATTCTGTTTGACTTTCTGTTGCTGTAGAGTAGTAGGAGGGAGACCTATAAAAAAAAATACTCTCATATGAGCAGGAAAGAATAGAACGACGCACTGTTTGCAGAAGACCACATCAAGTTTCACAGAGGAGAAGCAACGTACACTTTCCTTATAAACAGTCAGTAGTACAGCACCTGCTCTTCTTGGAAGGTGAGAGGTGAGTTAGCAATTGCTGTGATTTTTAGCTTTCTCGTTAGTTCCTTATTATTGGTGGTGTGTGGACCAAGCCTTGTTCCTCTCATCTCAGCAACATGGACACACATCTCTTGCAGGCACCTCCTCTGAGCCACAACCACTTGTTGTCCTCCATTTTTGTATTCTCAGTATATAAGCACAGTCTCTGAGCTTCAGAAAATTGTATCAGAAGAGAAGGGGAGGGAATTACCACTTAAGCATTCTCCATTCGTGTGCCTGTCTTTTGTTCTTCACCTTTCTCTCCAGCCTGTCATGAGACACAGTAGAAATGAGATTCTCCTCTGAAGAGGCAGATTTCATCTGATTCTTAAAATACTTTTTGGCCATGCTAACTTTCTCGTGAATTGTTTATTGTAGTATTTCTTTGCTGTTAACCATTTCTTATCTACCATTCTACTGTTCCTCAAATAAAAGAAACATGAAGTGCCTTTTGAGTTTGCAACAAATATTTATTTAACAAAATGGATGTGACCAACATATCTCCAAAATGCAGGTACGTATAACAAATGTAACAACAGTTGGTTTCCAAAATGAAATCAACATCACATTTAAGGCAGGATATTCTGTGAGTTTTCATGCAAGAGCATATTCAAATGTTCCTTTATCCAACCCCTCAACTTCATCTTCCCACGTAGAAGAAGGCATACTACTGTAGGGGTCTAGCAAGATTTTGAAGCATCTGATAATTAGAAGTCCCAAGAAGATACACAAAATCCCTACAAAGGCAAAGCCAGTTTTTTGCTCTAAAGTCAGAGGGAAGGCAGACATTTCGTTGACACTCATGCTGGCTGAAGTGTTTCTGCAGTAATTATTGCTCATCATTGGGCATCACATCCTGGTGGCTCTGTGGGATTTTCACCTCGATTGCTTCTTTGCCTGCATAGAAAAATAGAATCAGTTGGTTAGGTCTAAATGGAGTGTGTATATCTGAGCTGTAGCATATGAACATTTGGAAATGAAAACCAGCTTGGATTTCAGTAGTGTCCTGTTGTTTTTTCACATTTAAATTAATGTGATAAAATTGCAACTTTTAGCCTCTACACACCATCCGCTTACTGGCCTCTGTTATGAGACTGCAAACTCACAATTTTCTGGCTTTGTCTGTCAAAACAGAGCAATTTCAGCACATGGCTATTGCAAACATCATTTTGTCAGACTGGGCACAAGCCTACAGATTCTGATTAGGCAATATTCATGGAGGTCTCCAGCTAGAGAAACCAGTATGGTTTCTGAGATGGCTTTACATCTCAGTCCTTAAACTAGTTAAACTCGCATTGACCTCAAAGAGAGATGCAGCCAAATAACGTGGCTTTGGCCCATGTAATTGAGCTTATAAATCTAAATAAATAGATCCAACTTGTAAAATAAAACATTGTGTGTGCAATTTTAGTTAAGTCTTGGGCTCCATTTTCAGAAAAATGCTGTGTGCATTTTGAGCTTGTAAGAAAGCGAGCGTATTGGCAAAATTGCCCTTCACCTTCCTCTATACATGTCTGCTCTTGTGTATGAGGAAAGATTGGTGGGAGAAGAGATAACAGAAGTAAATTCCCTTCCCCTAGATCTTAGTTTTGTCTGTTTCTTCTCCTTGGTCTCTTGCCATTAAATGCATACATATCCTGCCATTTTTACAGGCATAGTAAACACCAGGTCTGAACGTGCTCCTCATGGAGCTCAGGGGACTGACCCTTATGTATGTCCTATGGAGGCAGAATGCTCGAGCATCTCCACCCCGCCATTGCCCACCAGGAGAGCTCTGTGTGTTTCCAGCCAGGAGAGACTTTTATTTTTGTCTTTTTAAGAAGATCTTATGTATAGATTTTAGTGGGGGGTGGGAATCGTTTTGCTTTATTTTAGGTTTTCCATCAGATATTTAAATCACATCTTTCTTTTGTCTCTATAGACAGCAGGAGAGTCGGAAGGACTGGGACATCGGAAGTGCCAAAGGACAAAGGCATTTTTATTCTAAGGTTGGAGCTTGAGGTTTTTTGGCTCTTGTTAACACCTATTTAACTAACGCCCCTCAGGGGAAAACTCTTTGTTAACAATTCAACAGTCTTTTCCCCCCAGGGAATTCCCAGTATCCATTTATTTCTTGGCAGAGTAATTAGGCCACTCAGAGCTCTGTGCTGCCATGGCTACACTGCTTCTGGTACCTGTGCCGCTAGCCAGTTTAAAGGGAGCTCCAGTATCTCTACTCTGTACTGCAGTCATGGCTGAAAGGAGCCATATCCTGAGTCAGTCTACAATTCATAACAACAGAAAAAAGTAAAAAATAAGATTTGGTATTCCTGAGAAGAGAGAAATGGACAGAACTTTTATCTTCTTTGGTGGCTCCTTTCTCACTTCAGAATTTGTGGGATTTTTTTAATATCCTAAAAAATGAAAATTTAAAAACAAGGATTAAAAGGACAAGACACAAGTCTCTCTTATTTTTGCAATAATCCTCAATATAGTAGGTATTAAATAATATGATTTCCTATTACAGTCTTTACACATTTGCCAGAGCGTAACAACCAACATTCTGTTTACTCTATAGAGCAGTGTATGAGATCCTTCCTTGTTTTGAATGATATTCTGCTCTTCAGGTCATGCTGTTTTAATTCCTGTGAAGTTGGGGAAAAGAACCAGATATAGCGTATGAGAATTAGAAGTAATGTCAACAACAATCAATATTTATTTTCTGAAAATAAATTGTAGATAAAGCCCACCTGCTGTACAGATTTTCATTGGGCATACTTCCAATTTTTCTATTAAGTTTGACCTTGTGTAGGAAAAAAAAATCACAGAAAGTTCAATATCACAAATTTATGTCACAAATCAGTTCATTTGAACAAGAGCCAGTCAAGGAAAAAAATTACCTTCCAAAAGTCCTAGGACACTGGGTTATCAAAATTAAATTAAAGGCTTATATGGCAAAATTTCATGTAGATGCTACCTGGGAAAGCCAGACCCCCCCAAAAAAAGATTGCTATCTTGAAAGATAAGGAGAGAAATCTTATGGATAGGCTGACCATGGAGAACCCTGCATTTGAGCTCAGTCCAGAGAAATACGCATGTGCTTAAGGTGATATTTCTTCACCACAGAGAAGAATATGACTTCCAGTCATACTAATTTTGCAGGTTATACACTGGAATTAGTGGGATTTGTTTGTGCATTATGTGCTTGTCAGGAGATGTTATGGGACAGATCTCTGTGCAAAGCTTGACTGACGCTGAAACATGGAGTGGTAAGAAATGGATATCTTAGTCTTATTTGGCAAGAGTTTGGCTGAAACAGCTGCATGAGAAAACAGTGAGCATTTGGCTTGGGGAGGAATTGGTTCTGGGAAACTCTGATATGCAGCTTTGTATTCTTCTCTTCGTCGTCCTGAATTTCAGAAATTCTAATTGAAGTCTTAAAGTTCACAGAACATTTTGCTCTAATTATATATCCCCAAAACTGTGGTAGCAAGACTGACCTTCAGTGCCTTTCTATTGTTTTCACATTTTAGTGCTGCATACAGGTTAGATGTCCTCTCCCAGTTAGTCAGATATCCTTTTATTTGCTGCAGTGTATGTGTCAAGTCGTGAGTCAGACTGTGAATACTAACTAACATGGCCTGGATCCAAAAAACCTTGAAGATAACCTTTAGGGCAGTATGATGGGGACAGGCATTACATCAGTTAGAATCTGCAGAGTCATTTTGTAGGGGCTGGCCTCAGACTGATCTCTTTTGACTTTTTTTAATAGGTCAAGACTCTACTCATCCTTTGACTCATTGCTCGTATAAAAACACTGGCATAAAGAAAAGCTCCTTAACATCTGCTGTGAAGTAAAAGGCCATTGGAGGCCCTTGTGGGACCAGAAGAAACAATCGGAGTCCTAGAGAAAACAGGAATGAGGAAAATAGCTTGGCAAATAGACCACTGAGGTAAGGAGAACAGAGGTATGAGCTGGGGGTGCTGGCTGCACCTATGGAGGGTGAAGGGGAACACCATGGGCACTAAGTATTTTGAGACAGCTGGAAGAAAGATGTTGAAATTCTTAATATTCTAGCAGCATCACCAGCCCAACTCTGCTAATGTTTGGTGTGGATTGAAGATCCCAGCCCCAGCTCTTTGGTGTTTGTGTGTCACTTTCTTCAGACCTAGCCTTCACCCTCATGTTTTCAGACATACTGAGAAAATTAAGAAAGTAGCTAGTAAGTGTTAAATAAAGACTTTCTCAATAACCTTCCTTGTATTTTGGGTGTCAGTCCTTCCCTCACAGAACCCCCTACAGGGTTTTTTGTAATGGCTCAGTACTGGAAATGAGTACCTTTAACATCTGCTCAAGCTGGGAGCATTCATCCTTTTGGCATGATTAAGCCTCAGGTGCCTGAAAACCACTTCATAAACGATAGTGTGTAACAAAATGGACTAAATCGGTTGCCATCTGTTCTCCCCTTGGATGTCTGCAGCCCAGCTGCTGGTTCATGGATCTGGTCATTCTGAAGGTACTTCAAATAGCTTCAGTCCTGGGCTTGTGTTTGAGTGACAGCAAACCTGACTTGAAAAGGTGTTGGTGTGGTTAGAGACATAAGCAGGCATCCTCTGTGAATTTCAGAAGCACCTCATTTGCACTTGACTAACTGTATTCCAGGAATGCTTATTGCAGGAATTGGGTATAGGAGGTGGTAGGGTGAATTAGCAATGGAGAAGGCCTACTGAAACAGAAATCGGCATGAATTTGGAATTCTCCAAAGGGTCTGAGCTATCTGAGTTAACAACACATGGCCAGAAATGCTGCAAAACCAGCTCTGTGACCACACTGCCAACCTGTCATGCTCATGTGCACACTGCATGCCCGTATTCTCTAAACTGCTGGGAAGATGACTGTCTCTTTAGGGGAAGGTTTCTAAGACAACGTAAAGGGAGGTGTAAGGTAGGAAGGCCAGGGCATGGATGACCAGCAAATGAAGGCATGACTAACTGTTCTGCAAGGATAGCAAAGCCCCACAAAACCAGACGGTGGTTTTGCAGCACTCAGGGTACAGGCAACACTTTTTCATGTAAATAGTATTCCCCTGCAAAGAAGCAGCAGCCAGGCAGTGACATTTCCAGCCTTCAGACAATCAGTGAATTGCAGAGATGAGATTTTATCCTTAATAAATACACAAGCCTGGAGTCTTCATTGGACAAGAGCTCCAGTGCTGTGATTTCACATGTGCGGTCTAGATTTGGATAATATAGAGAGGCAGGAAATTAAACCTTCACTAGCATCATCTTTAACTTGTGAACGTGGAAAAGTGTTGCCTGCTTCCCCAGGGATGGAGGCAGTGAGAGACCGAGCACCTGCAAAGCAATTGTTGCTGTAGGATGGCACGGATAGCCTTCACTTTCATCACCCTGCTTCCCTGGGAGGACAGATTTACGCGTTTACCCTCCTCGGCCGGCAGCCCGCACCCCCCCCGGGGTGCCTCTCGCCCGCAGGAGGTGCGGACCGGGCGGTGCCGCAAGGTCAGCCCCGCCGCGCCTCCCCCCCCGCCCGCCCCGGCCCGCCGCGCCCGCGCTACGAACCCTTCTCCTCCGCGCCCGCGCTGCCCATGGTGGCGGAGTGCGGAGCTTTCCGCGGCTCTAGGCCCGGTTCGCCAGCTGTCGAAAGCCCAGGCTTGAGCCCCGACGGCTCCGGCCCAGGGGGACGGGGGCCCGGGCGGCTCGTCCGGACTCCCCTCGCTGCCCGGCAATGCGGCCCCGCCGGGAGATGCTCAAACTGCCCTAATTAAAAAATTAAACACGACCGCTGCTGCTACCGCCTCCTCCTCCTCCTCACCCGCCCTCTTCCATCGCTATTCAGCCGCGCTCCTCTCCAGCCCCCCTTTGCACGGATTAAACTGAGGAGCGTGGAAACTTCCTGTAAAACACTACGTGCGGCGCATCGGTAAGGGCCCGGCCCTGGGCCGCTGCGGGGCGGTGCGGGAGCGGCCCTCCTCCCCTCCGCTCCCCCGCCGCTCCGGCCGGGTAACGGGGCCTCTAAGGCAGAGGATGGAGGACTGGGCTGCGGCACCGCAGGAGGGGGGCTGCCGCCCGCCGGAGCCGTGAGCCCCAGTACCGGCCGGCGGCGGGGCGCCGTTGCCGATCGGCGCAGCCCCGCTGCCGGTGCGGAGCAGGACCTGTAGAGCCGTGCTAGATGCAGCGGTGCCGTTCTGCTCGCCGTGAGACTGCCACCGGGCAATCAGCGAGCGGGGCTTTACGCACTGCTGCCGGGTTGCTTTGCGGAGTGAGCTAAAAGCCTCTTAGGCTGCATCTGCACTGTGGCCTCGGGTCCTCCCTGTAGCTTTAATCGTAATAACGATTAAAGCATAGAACATGTGGCGACATATGGCTGGGAGCCGCTGTTGGTGCGGGAGCCTAGACCTCGCTTTCTATCCTTTCATCAGCTATCTTTAGCTGATGCTGGTTGTATATTAGAGAGGCTTCCATTTGCTACATCAGCAGGTGTTTAAGGTGGATAAGGAAAGAGGATTTCTTCTCCCAAAGCAGGATCTGTATATTGCACTAATAAACAGCAAAGCTGTTTTAAATGATAGTGATTTTATTTTTGTACACCACCCTGATGAATACACCCTGCAGAGACGCACGTGGGTCAGTGGAATGGGACTGTATCATAGTGCCATACATCGTGAGATTTTTTTGAAGGCTACTGTAGAGCTACTAGAATTTGTTCTTTAGAAGAGAATTTTAAAACTCCACGTTTCTTGCTACATGCAATAACACTAGGATAGGTTAAACCTTTTTCTTCCTAATATGAGCTGGGAAAAGGGTTTTGCATTGCCTACCATTTTAATGCCTGATCCTTCACTGTGTCTGCAGCAGGCTTCGAAGCACTGGGTAGTCTCAAAAAAATGTGTCCCCCTGCTACTAGAACTAATGGTTAACTATGCGCTTGCTAATGGTTATTAGTTTGATCTTCTAATGTTGCAGTGTCAGTCATGTGGTAAACAATGTCTGTTGCTGAAATGATAATTCAAGCTAATTTTTGAAGTGCCTCTCATATTTAAAGATCCATGAAGACTTTATAAATAGGTTGTTTTAAATAGTGTAAGATTATGCTTTCAGAATATGTATATAAGGAGCCTCTTCTGTTCCTAAGGAGCTCTAGTTTTCTTTTTTAGCCCTGTCCCTGATTTACTTGGTGCCCCATGAAGGTCTCTCACTAGAGGGAAACAGCTATGGTTTGGGATTTTGGGATTAGCAAACACACAAGGGCTCTGAATTTCATGGTGCCCCCCAACCTAGTACAACTGTTTTGGAAGAGTGACATAAATCTAGCCTTTTCCACTAATTGTTGAGCATTGCTATACTTGGAGAACCTTACTGTAAGTAGGTCTTGGGAGTAGCCAGGACCACTATGTCTGCTCCGGCTGGGAATGAGCGGCATTATTGATAATAGAAATGCCTAACCTCTGAGTGGGTACGTCTTGCCTCTTCTGTCAGATTTTGGGTGTGGACACTGGATCTTTCATTGCCGTTTTTCCTGGAAAAGGTTTAGTTGTGGGATCTTCCTCCCCACAGATACATCATCCTTTCCTCTCATTATTCTTGTAGGAGTGAATGTTAAGAGATTTTTTTTTTAACCATTAAATAATTGCCCCTCTTGTACTATGGTGTGGCAGAGGTTGCTGAAATCATGTGATTATTTCTATGAATCTGGCACTCATGTTCAATTTTAAAGTCTATTTTTGTTTTTATGTGTTGGAGATCCACTTTTCATGGAAATGAAACTGGAAAAGAAACTGGCAGCCAGCAACAGGGAGTGAGTCTCCTTCTTCAGCTACTGGTTGTCAGCAGACAAGTAACACTGTTTAAGTTCAAGATGTTATATTTTAAAATGGAGAATCTTTTGCCATATTTCATTGTTTTTCACTTGAAAGTCACTAGTTTTGCTCCTGCACAGGAACAGTGACTTTTTTATAAGGCAAATGGGATAGCAGCGTATGTGTGGCCATTCTGGATACATGGGCAAATGGAGTGTTCACTACTCTTCACTTTCCATTTCTTTATCAGGCTCCATCTTCTTTGTGTTCAGCAGAACAACAGCTATTACTTCCATCTGTCTTTGATCATATTTGCTGTTGATTTGATCCTTATTTTAGGGAGTGTTAAGTGTGTCCTCAAAGGAGAGCCCTTGAATGGAAAGATTTTACAATAATCTAGTAATTCGGTACGTTTACCTTGCAAATTCAACTGCCCTAATTTAAGGTTGGGCAAGACACTTAAAGCCAAGTGGGTGCCAGTGAGCGAAAGGCAACAGGGAACTCTTAGAGCTATTAGCTGGTTAATACTTTTTGATGTTTAAGGATCATTTGAGTGGTAGAAGTGTCAAGAAAATGTAACTATTTTGAGGGATAACTAACTCCATTGTAACTTGCTTTTCAGTTTAGCTTTAAACAGCTCTTTGAGTGTTCCTTCACAAATGAATGACTCTCCATTCAGTTGCTAGAAATTTTAAATGGGCTCATGAGGGTAGAGTCAGTGAAGAATATTGTGCACTGAAGAAACAGATGCAAGTTGAAACTCCCCTCTAAAGCAAATTTAAGCAAGTTTATGAGAACATGCATCATCATAAGGCAGTAGTATATGGGGAAGATAAAAGCAGTAATAGAGGGGCACAGTGAAAGAGGGAGGATTATATATTAATTTATGTATTGATCAGAGTTGCAAATTTGAATTATTTTATGTAATTTAATTCAGGGTATTTAATGTTTTAAGGAGAAACACCTCTGTTCTACCATGGGGTTTTCTGTAGTCTTAAAAGATCTGAATCTCTCTTTGTGCTTGTCCAAAGGCCGTGCTTTTACTAGGTACTGACTTCACCAGTGGCTTAAACGTGTGGTCTACAGTCCTGTGGGTCTAAGGGTACTCCTCTGGTGACTGCCAGGAATGAGGCAGAAAAACAAGTTCTACAAAGCAGTCTCCCCATGTTAAATATCTGAATAGGCCCACTCTTCAAACAGGAAAAGTTTAGGAATTCAGAAATGGTGGAAGATTGAAAATCATGGCTTTTAAGTCCAGCACACATCAGTGTTAGTGTTGGGGAAGGTGGAAGAGTGCCTGCATAGAGTGAAAACCAACAGTGCCACCTGGTGTGAGTGGGACAGGAGAGCTAGTCCATGAGGTGGGCAAGTGTCCCCAGCTCCACCTCAGGGCTGGGGCAAGCCCCGGTCAAGAGGGAGAGGGAAAAAGGCCTCTACGGTCTTAGGTGGGATGGGTTCTCTTTAGAGCTGCAAGAGGTAGGTGTTCACTGTCGCACAGTGAAAAGAGGGGTGGTGGATAAATTAGGGGCACTCAGCCTGTCATTAAGGGCCACTTGTACTGTCAAAGGAAGGACCAAAATGCAAGCAGGTTGCACAATTTTTTTCTGTTGTAACTTCAGCAGCTAGAGTAATGATCTGAGGGAAGAGAGGGTAATGTGAATTGTTTCAATATAGGACCAGTAAAAGCATTACCAAAAGTCTGGTGTTATTTAAGGGTAAAAAATATGTGATTAAGTTTTAGGCTCTTAAGCTGTGGTCAAGAGTTGCATAACACTGAAAAATTTTGATGTGAATTAGGGAGATTTAAGCCTTCAGTGAAGGAAAAAGAGGTTAGATCCCTGCAGACCAAGTAGAGCAGATCTCTGTGACTGATCCCACGTTGTGGGCACAGGATGCTGCACAGTTTTTCTGGTTATAAATACACAATGCGCAGAACAAAAGCCTCAGCGCACAGCTTCATTGCTGTGGCAGGCAATGTACAACCTTTTGTCGGGGGGCTGAGCCAGTTAGTGCTGTTGAAGACTTATTCGGGATCGTGGGGGGAGAGCAAGAAAGACAGGGAAGGCAAACTAGCGAGGTGTGGAAAGGACGTGGGAGCGATGAAGGAGCAATCAGCGTGCCGCAGCTGCAGGTGTGAAGGTCTGTGTACTAGGAGGGCTCGAGTTGTGAAATGGCTGTGCTCTGCTGCAGTGAGTGTGGAAGATGCGTGCCGGCAGACAGGCTGTTGCATTTGTTAGTTTGCCCTTTTGAAGTGTAAAATATTTTGTTTTCCGAAGCTAAAAAAAACCAACAACACTTTTCTCAGACTGGAAAGATAACATTTAATTGCAAAGAGAGCATTTGGGGAAGACAATATTTGCTTTACTTCAGGTCCATTACAGGTATGCAAAAAGAGGGTATCAGTTCCAGAGTAGGGTTAATTTTTTTTTTTAGCACAAAGTAAAGCAGCATAGGTTGGCTGCAGCCTTAGGCAAGGCAGACTACTTTGGAAATACTTGTGTGCAAAAAGGAATCTTCAAATGAGCTGCAAAAGTCACATGATTTACAAAGCAAATCTGTTATTAAAGCAACCATTCTCCAGCTGTACTCGGGGCTTTCTGCAGAAGGGACAGGGTCACGGTTAGGTGCCATAGCAAACAAAACAAGAAAAATACAGGCAACTCATTCACTGTGCAGGTATCATATAGGTGAGAACAATAACTGACTGAAAACAGTCATTTACAAAAAAAAAAGTCAATGGATTTGAAATGTGTGAGGCTCAGAAGTCCCATTCTCTCAAGTTCCATACAAACTGACTTTCAAAAAGCTGGAACTTTTTCACAAGTACCATCTGATTAAAGTATTGATGGACTGATCATGACTTACCTGGAAAAAAATTAAAAACAATGTTGACATAAACCAAAGACCAATTAAAATGATACTTTCTAAAAGGATGGTGATATGTATTTGGTCATTAGCAAGTCGAGAGCAATGACTTGCCAGTGAGCACTTGAGACTTGAATTTACTGGAGAGTTACTGTATTGAAAAGAACGCTGATACTTACAACACCTGTAATTATGTTAACTCCGTAACTACTACTTGTACAAGAGACTTCCAAGAGTAGTTCCTTTACAGTTGCTTATATTTAAATACATATGCAAGAACGCTAATAATACTCCATTATCCTCAACTCCCTGTCTACATTAGTGCTGTCAACTCTCCACTTGCCAAGAATATACAGTCATCATGCCGTACACCCTACCTGTAACTGAGAAACACTATTTACGTTAGGGGATGACAAGAGGAATTTGTTAGGACAGCAGATCAAGAACATTTTTAACAGTTTTGTTTTAAATGAGGGATCCCCTTGTAACAGGAACATTCCTCAGAGACCACATCTGTCTCTTGTAAGAGGCAGAAGAGATGTTGGAAGCCTGTGTATCAAACGATTATTTTAAAATATTCTCAGGAGGGATCAGTAGTGTGTAAAAAAGGAGACTTTCTCAGCATGAATACAAGCATAGAAAGATACTGTTTTTCCCTTTTTTGCACTTACTATGCCAAGTAGATTTTTTTAATTTTTATTTCAATTGCTTTATACACAGAAATCTTCCTAGGGAAAAACTTAAACTTTTTTCAATGCAGTTTTGCAGACCAAAGAATCACTTTTAAATCCAAATTTACCCCTCAGCTCCCTAACAGCTCTTCGTGGCATTGTTCTCCCATTTTTATTATTGTTCTCTGAAGACAGAAATACTGAGTACAGAAATACTGAGTGATTATATGTGAGACTTTTAGAAAAGGATGCAAGACTCCCATAAAAATCCTGAAACAGGCAACTGAGGTAAACAATGCTATAAATAGGAGCTGTGGTGCGAGGAGGACAGGGCAAAGCTAGTAGCACTCCTACAGGCTTTAAGCTATGCCCCTCTGCAACTCTAGTGCAAAACACCTGTACATTTATAGATGTGTATCACTGTACGGACTGTGCAGTTATCAGTATATATTACAAAGCACATTGAGTGGCAACTAATTTTACTGGTACAAAACTGTGTGTATGGTGGGCCAAAAAGGCAAACAAACTTGAGAAGGTAGCAGTTGAAATAGCCAGTAGATTATTTGGAACAAGTAGGCAAAATGCGCGTAAGAAAGTCAATAATTCTTACTGTTACTAGCATGCACGGGCCTGTGGGCATAGGAATTCAGTGTCAGCAGCTTGGTGCCATAATACTGCGTTAGGGAGTATAGGATTCCAACACTTCAGATGCTCTGTGCAAAGCACAATCGAACAGAGGTTTGGTAACAGGGTTTAGTAACCTGAACATGAGAATCATTTCCTTTCATCTCGTAGAAGTGAGAGCTGTAAAATGTAATGACAGCAATTTCAAGTAAACATTAACTATTTCAGGGATGATGATTACCACAAATACCAAGCTATTTATCTAATTATGGTTAATGTGTGAACAGAAATTATTACACCTCTTATCAGACCTCTAGACATGCCTTTCTACCTTCATCAGGGATGTAGGTTATTAGGTCATCTCATAGTATCTTTGAGCTTTCTCCAAAATCTCAGGTGTTACCAACACCTGGTGTGACAATCATGAGGACAGATGGACAAAAGGGGGTCTCAGCAGTTCATAAGAAGTTTACTTCCAAAACCCACAGTTGTGCAGGTCAGTGATTCGTAACTGTCTCTTGCCACAAACACACTCCAATAGAGATATGGAGGCTCTGTACTGCTCAGCTTTTCTTAACCTTCATTTATAGTTTTCTTAAAAGAAAGAAGAGCATGGGTTCCTGTGGGTCAGCAACCAGAAGCCACTGATCTAAAGTCACTGCAGAGGACTGAATGGTTTTCCTTATATAATAGATGTTGATACACCATTTGGTTACCCCTTTAGAAATACTTTGGTATGTGTGGTTAGTGAAGTGATTAAACTTTGTCCAAATGATAGAAATTTTTTGTTTGCTTTTTTCTTTTAAAAATACTGCTTAAAAACTATTCCCCCCTCCCCCCAAATGATAGAAATTGGGACTGAAGAAGCTTTTTAGCCAATACTAGAAGAGCATCTCAGCACCCCTAAGAGGGCTAGGTAAAATATATTTGGTCTGCAAGCTGTCTCAACACAGGTTAAGGGGTGATTTGGGTCTACAGGATTCAGGAGCCTTCATTTCCTCATGACTGTGAGGATCTTAATGCTGGAGGTACTGAGATGTTTGGAAGAAGACCATACATCATCTTATGGACAGGAGGAGTACTTTGCTGGTGACTACACTGATTTTTGAAAGGAACAAGGAGACTAGACTATAAACATAGGAAAAATGAAAGACAAGTTTTGTTTTAGGAGCTTGTGACTTAATTCATTGAGTATTCCCAGCAGAAAATTTGAATAATGTTAGTCTATTTTCTGAAGGAGAGAAAGCAGTGACGAGGTGACTTGCTTCAGAATGCAGATAGTCCCCAAACAATAGGCACGATGGTTCTCAATTAAATTAAGGGTCAAGAAACCATTTGCTGGTGTGCACAGTGTTACTAGAAATGTAAACGTGAAGAGCGGAAAATGTGCAGTAGCTTATTTATTGTTAGCACCCCACAGCTTTGCAGATATGAAAATGGCGTTATTCCTGCAGTGCTAGGCCCGCTGGCTTTTGTGAGGTGCCCGTGCTCCCGCCAACTGCTTGTCTTGGGGTTCAGTTAGCCTGCAGTTATTCTGGGTGGGGATCACTGGCCACGCAAGAGGCGGTTGGTTTCTAATAAGGGGAATTTGCAGACGTAGGTAGCGCCGTTTAGGAAGAAAGCCTGTCTGGGGTGGGAATGACAAGATACTCGGGAGTAGGCCCGAGCTTCGGGTAGAGCTGCTAGCGGTGAGAGGTGGGCAGCAGCGCCTGACGCTTAGTCACTGCTCCGGGCGGGGGCTGGCCGGCCGGGGCCGCTGGGTCACACACCCGAGGGACGCGGCCGCACCGTGCCGCGCCGCTCCTGCGGGGGAAGCGCCCACCGCGGCTCTGGGGCGGCCATAGCGGCCGCGGGCCCTGCAGCCCACCGGCATCGCCATGGCAACCCGTAAAGCCTCCTGGCACGTCCCCTCCCCCCTGCCGCAAGCCCCGTTCTCGCGAGACTTGGCCGGCCCGGCGCGGCGAGGCCGAGGCGCTCCGGGCCCTTTTCAAACCCAGCGGTAGCGGGGCCCCGGCCCGGCCACGAAATGGCGGAGAACGACAAGCCGGAGGCTGCGGCCGCTGCGCCACAGCGTGCAGCTGAGAACGCTGCTGCTGCTGCAGCCGCCGCCGCCGCTAGCCAGCCGCCGCCACAACAACAACAGCAGCAGCAACAGCCGCCACAACAGCCGCCGCAACAGCCGCCGCAGGATGAGGAGGCGGCGGCAGTGACAGCAGCAGCAACCGAGAGCGGCGGAGGCAGTGCTAATGGCGTCAAAATGTGTGTGCCGGACCGGGGCGGGCGGAGGGAGGCAGCGCGGCCGGGGAAGCGCGGAGGTGCGGTGGGCCCGCCTAGGCCGCGGCGGGGGGGGGGAAGGCGGCCGGCCCTCTCCTACCCCCCGCCCCGCCGGGCTCCTCCCCCGCCGGGGGATGGAGTCGCTCCGGCACCGCACGGCCCGAGCGCGGAGCCCCCGGTGTGGGCTGTGGGGGGGCGGCGAGAGGCGGCCGGGGCTGAGGCGGTGAGGTAGCGAGGGAGGTATGTCCCGGCCCGGTAAGCTCCTGCAGGGTGGAGGGAGGAGGCCGTGGCCTGGGGGAAGGTGAAGTTTCCTGGTCGCTGAGGGCCGAGCCTGTGCTCGGGGAGGCCGCAGGTGTTGGCGGTGTGAAACCACCCCCGCGGGCGGGAGGCTGAGCTCTGACCGCCTCGCTGGTGTGAGCCCGAGGGCAGCTGTGAGGGGCTCTGGTCAGGCCAGGTCTCACAGGATCTGTTCTAGAAGGGTTCAGGATCGTTTCTGCTTTTGTTTGGGTTTGTTTCTGTGGTGGTATGTTTTGTAAAGACTCGGAACTAATCTTTGTTTATGTGAGAATGGTAAGAGCCCTATAGTGATTTACTTTTTAAAAACAACTCACGCACATGCACAAACGTTTCTTGTAAATAGTAACATTAACATATATGGCATATGTAAACTGCCTTATAAAGCAGGTCTGAAAGGAACATACTGTACCAGCTCCGTAGAATAATACTGTGTATAACCTTTTATGGGTTTGGTTTTTCTTGATGTCAGGCTTCGAGGGTTGTCATTCTTTACATGAACTAGATGGTGGCCTCTCATCATTGGAATTTCCATATCTCTTCTAATCTTATTCACATCTTGTTGGGAAAATACATTTATAGTAGACCTACTGTTGCAGTACTTCAAAGCCGTTGAGATCTGTGAAGTTTTGACATGTTCTAAGCAGCCCAGGTCTGATACTGTTGCATTTAAAAAAATGCACGTGGGATCAAGTTCAATATAAAGCTGTAGGAACAAAGGCATATTTCATGCCTTTACTTGACTCCCTGTGAAATTCAAGTAGTTTACGAGTTATAAATTTCACATTACCATAAAACAGCAGTTTTGTGTTGGCTTTTTTTTTTTTCCTGAGCCTGGCCCTTAGCTTCCAACTACACAAATTATGATTGAATTTTTACAGGAAGATTGTGACTCTTTTGCGCCTTTGAGGCATATAACATTTTATTGCCTTTTTGGGTTGCTACTTAAAATAATGACTTAATTTCTCTGTATCCCTCCTTCTGTCAGCAATTTTCCTCTTTTTCCCTCCAAAAACTAATCACAAGCAAATGAAAAATCCCAGTCATTCTGCATGGTAGAAATCACAATTTTACATTTGAAAATAATACAAAGTTCTTGGTAACAGAGTATCAAACCTTACTCTTTCACATACAGTTTCCAGCCTTTCCCAAAACACGTGTACAAAGGATTAAGCTGTCAGTGTGCAGGTGAAACGTACTGCTTAAAAAAACCTATTTCAGTAACCGGGTTTGTGTAGCACTCAGATGAAACTGGAGAGGAATCCTGGTCTCAACTTATGTGGTTATTGTATTGAGCAGTGGAACTGTTCAGTGCAACAAAGCTAAACTGATCTATGTGCTTTAGAATTGTATGTTGTTGACCTCTTGCATTTTTGTCTCTGCTGATCTTATTTGTACTGACACTTGTGAGCAGAGAAGTAGAAGTCTGTTTAAAAAAACCCAAACAGCTTTTAAGGCTTTTGTGTTGATTTCTTGTGCTTATTATTTTGTAGACTTCTAGTTTTGTGTTTATATATGGAAACCTTGTCTTTTGTTTCCAAAACTTTATGGAAGTTCAAAGGCATTATTTTTCAAAAGTTAAAAATTGCTCTTTTTAATCAATGTCGTGCTTTTTTAAAAGATATTAATGTAGACATCTCTCAACCCTAAAAATCTGCTAGTGATTTCACAGACAAGTATTAATTAAATGTATAAAATGATTAGTTCATACAGAAGGTAAAGGGTACTATTGTTTTTCCTCCAAGAAAATGTCAAGTCATGGTTTCTGAGACTGTCTTTTCTGTGGGCTGTAGGTGACTAACATGACATCACTTTGAATGTCAAGGAGGAGGATGAGAGCTACATCCACAGAAGGATCTCTGCCTCCAGCTTGTTCACTGACCCCTTGGTTTTGGCAGATGAGTTTTGCAGGAAGGATTACTTTAATTAATCCTCTATTTTCAGGAGACTACCTGTGATCCCCAGACTAAGTGAAGTGTCTTCTTTCTTCTTTCTTCATAAGAGTTTATGCCAGGCTCGTGTCTTCTGTGCTCTCTACTGGTTTGTACAGCCAGGTCTTGTAGAGCCTGTGGATTCTGTATTCGGAGACCTGGCTCTTCCTGTGCACTACATTGAGTACGCAGAGGCTGTTTTGTAATCCTTTAAGCAGGAAAGAGCTTAAAAGGCTAGAGAGAATCCATTGCTCTAATCCTAAAACTTAAGGAAGAACTCAGATTTTACTAGGGGTCTCATTGGGCGGGAGTTTTGCTTTTGTAAATGGGACTGGACTGGAAGGAGCTGATCTGACTGGTAAACCTGATACTCTGCTCTTTCCCTCCCCTCTTCCTCCAGTTCCCTGCATTGTTTCCCCCATTTCACTTTATTACACAGCAACACAGGAATTGTATTGCCACAACAGACAGGATGGTGTGGAGGAGGAGTGATGCAGAGGGAAGCTGGAGAATGCTTGAACCAGATAATGTGTTGTTGACTTTGAACGTTTTAAATTTTACAAATACTTCGCCCAGAGGAGTGTCCACGCATTTTGCAGTTGTTAATCCTCTTCTAATCCACTTGTAAACACAAGGACTGTGAAGTTCGTGTCATAGGAGTACTTCAAAATTTGGGAAAAAGTCATGGGAGAAATGTGGACGTATCTGAATTGATTCATCCCGGAAAAGTGCCCGAGCTTGATTGGATAATACCTTTAGCTTCATGAAAGGCTACTTACTTGCATGTGCTCTTGAGTGCAAGACTGCTACTTACTCACTGTTTTGTTAATAACTATGCAGAGAGCTGAAAATACTAATTTCAGTTAATCAAAATCCATGATCTTGCCATATGTTGTGGTTGTAAAACTGAAATGCCCGTTTTAGTTAGTTTTACACCAGAAACTTTCCAAAGTGTCAAAATGAGATAAAAATTAAGCCTTCTGAAATGTGGGAAAAATGGTAAAGACAGTGATGTAATTTAAGAAGGAGGGTTCACAATCAATCACTTTTGACAGACCTGTAGGACATTTCCTTGTAATTGTTCTAACTCGAGTTGCTAAAGCTGGCTTTTTAAAATATACCTTTGTGTAAAAGTACTTTTTAAGTTTCTCATTAACTGCGATGAGATTTGAACTAGACATTGATGTGTATGTCTCTAAGTAGCATCTATTTAGTGGATCATATTTGTGTGACTCTATCACTAGATTCTTTCAGTTCACTTTTTTTTAAAATAACAATTCAGGCATCTTGATCCTCTGTTAGCATGCTAAATCACCTTGCGATAGTAACACTATCGGGGTGCTGAAGAGTTATGGATATTTCATCTAACTCTGTTAAAAGTGTATAATTTTATCAATGTTGAGATTTGGGCTACTTTAAAAGAAAGAAAGCAAATTTTCCTGCCTTTTCATCTAAAAATAAAAAGATTTTAAAAGGAGGCAGCTGCTATTACTAAATTTTTGAAAGACTGAGGGCCAGAAGTCTATTTTGGTGTTGTTTCTAGTGGATAATACCTGGTGAATTAATTAGCCTTAGATTCAGAGCATGTCTTAACACACCTATTTCCTATGCATTTAGCAAATTCTAGTAGTGTTAAACAATGAAAGTGAAAGAGCATTTGTTGTTCTTAATTGAATTGTAATTTCTGTCTAAAAGCAGTCTGGCACAAATTGTAAATAAAAATTATTTATGTGGTAAATAAAATGTAAATTGATTTACAACCTATTAGAGTTGATATTTCTATATTATTTCTACACTGAATGAAGTATACCAAGCTATTACATACATTAGACTGTTTCAGCTCTCACTTCTATGGTGAATATTGTGTAACTTAGTCAAGTCTGATGTGAAAATTATTGAAGCACCAAAGCATGGATGCTGTAGCTTATTTTTCAACTGAGTTGTATGTTGGTATTTGTAGTAGTTTCATAGTACCATCTTCCTGAGTCTTGACAGACATAATTGAAATGGAATGCAGCTGAAGTTGCAAGAGGTGCTTTCTTTACTTACAGTAGTGAATAAATCTATTATAAAATTATTTTTTGTTCTAGATAAAGCAGTGTATTTTGGAATTAGACCGGTAACATGAATTTATTTTTCCTAATTTGAAAAGCAGCATTTGACATCCTAGAAGTCCTAATAGCGTAGGAGGTATACAGCTATATATATAGGAGGTATAATTGTTTATTGATCCAACACAAGACTAACATTTTTTGTTGTTTTTTGTTTGTGTTAATGTAGGGATAATGATGAGACAGCAAAAGAAGAGAAAGTACCTGTGAAAGAGAAGTACGTTGCAAAACCAAAGGCAATCCCTTCTCTTGGAAGCAAGAATAGATTCCACCCCTATTCAAAGGACAAGAATGCAGGCACTGGAGAGAAGAAGACTATTAATCGCAATAGAGTTTTTATTAGCAACATCCCATATGACATGAAGTGGCAAGCTATTAAAGATCTTATGAGAGAGAAAGGTAACTTATTCCTTATAATACACTTCACATAGAAAGGGGTAGAATTTAAATACAATGTATATGTCCTTTGAGCCACACAGATTTGATTTGACTTTTTCTTTTTTGTTGGCCTTTACTTGGTACATCTATCTCCCTTCCCACTCTTTCATCTGAGACAATTGCATTGCAGGGTAGGATGGGTAAATGAAGTGCTTACAATCTTCTGCCATTCTAGTGTGACAGTAGAGAGTATATGCATGACCTCATGACTTCTTAAAGAGATTGTGTTTTGTCTAGTTGTAGTCTTTGTAGATTTTTTTAAGGGCTGTTGTATTTAAGCAACACATTTAGTGTGTTAACATGAATAATAAAGGATGTCTTTCAAAAGTTGTTTTGTATTTCTTTGGTGGAATCTGGCTGTGGAATTAACTTTGTCTGCATTGTCACTACTGCCATGACTGTTTGGAGATTTGTATTAAAAGCTTGTTACTATTGTTGCAGTTCTGAGAGAGTAATCTTACTACCCCAAATGTTTTATTTTAAGTTTGGGGTAAAATAATGCTAATATATGAATTATGTCAAAAGTTAGTTTTGTGTTTTCCTTGAAAAAATTGATTCTTCAAAAGTAATGCAAAGCATACTTGGCTTTTAGGCTGTGAAAAATGCCAACCTCCCCTCCCCCACACCGTAACTGCTGGTTTATCTGTTGTAAGGTGACGTGACTATTTGATTGGTTTATTTACTGAAACTTCCTACTTTAGAAAGTGAGTGGCTTGCTGTGAAATATTTGATGTGTAAATTTGGTTATTATTGAAGGCAAACTTATGATTGAAGACATTCAGGTAGAAAGTCACCTTAAAACAGGTGTTGTGAGTAGGATGATATATGTAACACTTTCCAGTGAACGTTGACGTTTCATTTGTTAGGTTAAGGGACTGTATATCTGAATTTGTTCACCAACTATATCATACTGGCCAAAATATGATCTGTAGTATGAATTAGGTTAAATATAGTTGTTTGTTCTTAGCTTTTGAGAATGTGGCTGCTGCATATTTCTGAAAATTAGCTAAATTATATAGCCATTGACAGGAGGTACGTTGGTCTGGTTTTGATTGTTGGTGAATAATAGGTGCTTTTCTGTAGAGTTGTGCACAGGGGCACAGTAAAGAAAGATACTGGTGTTTAAATGCATTGTCTCTTGGTATTTTCCCTTTGTATGTCTTATGTAGTTGGTGAGGTTACATACGTGGAGCTGTTTAAGGATGCTGAAGGAAAATCAAGGGTAAGTGCCGTGGGCAACAATCTGCTAGAGGTTTAAAAGTTCCTCAGCAGTTTTATTTTTGTATAATACCTATACCAGTTATTGGAAAGTAAGTTTCATTTTTACACTGATTTTCATTAAGATAGCCTTGAGGATTCTGTATTAGAAGTAGTCTTGACCCTTTCATGCAACTCAAACTAGCTGGCTGTGAAGGACAACATACTTCTGTAAATGTTAACAAATGGCATTTACTTAATTCTTTTTAGCAAACATCTTTGTTTTGGTACAAATCTGTTTCATATAAAGGATGTTCAATAAACCACTGATTTTATTTAAATTTTGTTAGCATAGTATTCTCTTCTTTGGGCCAATGAGTATAAAATGTTAGCTAAGATTATACTGTTTGAAGTGCCTGATTTGACAGTTTTGCAGGGTTGGTACTCTAAATACTGGTTTAATGTATTTGCTTTCTTAAAACTAAATGGATGGAGATGGTTGGTAGCCAGCAGAGTGCCAGCAATGAGGCACTAAGAGTGAAGATTGTTAAAGCTCCTTTGTCTTAAAAATAGGCAAAGTTTGGCCAATACTAGCTCTGAACCTGCAGTGAGAACGTGAGAAATGCATATCAATTGTTGTAAATGACTTTCTTTAATGCTTGTTAAAACTAAGACATGCTGTCAGCTTTGCTTTACTTAAAGCAATCCTCAACTCTTTGCTTTATTAGAAGGATTCTGGTGCAGTCAATAAGGTTATTTTCTTACAAAGTAATTTCTCAATTATGCTAGTAATACTGAAGAGGTGTGCAGACTCCTTGTTCATTGTACTGGTATACTTGATGTAGGTAGATTCGAATTTTGTAGTCAATGGGCAGCCTTTAATAACATGATGAGTGTCTTGATTGGTTTTTGCTTATGCTTTTGGGTTTTTTTTCTTTCCACCCTTTTCCCCCCACCTGCTCTCCCCAGTTGTCCTTACATGGATCTGTGTGGCATTTTTCCAATTCTGGTTTGGCTCAAATAGAATAAATGATAATGTATTCTTTTGCATTTGAAAGGTATGTATGTTGAGAAAGTAGGAGAAATTCAGATTGGCTACCAGTAAAGATTGTGTGTTACGGATTTTGAAGCTGAAAATAACTTGAATAGTTATTTAACAGTGAGCTGGGATCTTTAACTGGAATCTTACATGCCCTATCATATGTGCTAACTAATGACTTTTTATTTTCTTTTCTTCTCTTTACATATGATGACAAATCATCATGGATGTAGGGTTGTGGGTAAGTTTCTTTTTCAATGTGTGTAGAAACACACTACTATCCAAACATTCTGTTAATTTTGACGTTTTAAACTTTATTTTAATACTCTAAATGTTTTGTTCCCTCTAAGTGTGGTTGAATTCAAAGATGAAGAATTTGTTAAGAAAGCGTTAGAAACTATGAACAAATATGATCTTAGTGGAAGACCCCTGAATATTAAAGAGGTATGGTTATTGCTGCTGTTTTTAATTTGAAATAGTGAAGATACTATAACTACTGAGATGACAATACCATGTTTTGAGCATCTTTGCTGTGTAATTTCCAGTTTAATTTTTTTATGACATTTTCTTAATGGGCTAAAGTGCCTGTTGGCTTCCAGAAGGTCTTGACACTATGCCAAGTGAACTGACAAAAAACCTATCCTAAAGTAAAAGTAATCTAATACTAGTTTTCTTTAGAACAACTTTAATTTCATATTCCTACCTTAGTGGCATCAGGTCTTTTCCAATCTAAATGATTCTATGTTTACATTGCTTACTTGCTTCAAAATACGATGCATAATGAGCTGAGTATCAGACTATTACGTATGTGTGAAACTCAGGCTGGAAGTAGAGAACTTGTGCTGACTGGAAAGAGGAATTAATGTCAACATTTCTATTGTAGTGTTGTAGTATATGACGGTGTCTGATGCAGTTCTTTTTGTCCTGTTACAACTTTAATAATGGTATTAATAAATAAATAAAAAAAACCTAATTAAATTAATTCAGTTCTTGGAAGAAGGTGCTAGACTGACAGTCCTTTAGATTGAAATCTTTTCTACTTGTCCATAGGCTAGGTACAGCATGTGAAGTGGCAGTGCACGCTTCTTCAACAAGTGCTTTGCCAATATGCCTCAACCCTCATCTGAAAGGACCCACCTCTAGAGGTGAGGGAATTAGGTCTCCATGCTAATTCAGTTCTTGATCCCTCTGACATGGACAAGGATATTAGTTGATAATTTTGATGGGTTTATGTAGAATTTCAAATAGTACCTTTTTGTTTGTTGTCAGTCCTCTTGTTGACGATTAAGTTGGTTTTATTTTTGCCCCTGTTTCAGGATCCTGAAGGTGAACATGCTCGTAGGGCATTACAGCGTGTAGGAGGACAGTTTCCAGGAGGACATGGACCTGATGTGGCACCTGGAATAATGAATTTACCACCTTCTATTCTCAATAATCCAAACATTCCTCCTGAGGTTATCAGTAACTTGCAGGCAGGCAGACTTGGGTCCACTATCTTTGTTGCTAATGTAAGTTTAAAACTGTATTTTATAACTGTACTATTTGATCTTTGTAAAACTTGTTATATTTCCTGCACAGTTCAATTTTAATATAAAGAAGAAATTAGAAATTAGTTCACAATTAGTATATTCAACTAAAAATCCTGCATATGTAGTCAGATTTTGGACATGAAAGATACATTAAACTCTTGAGGCTAACATGCACTTTTAATTATTGCACAGTCATCTGTTGATTCAAAAAAATATCTTCTGCATCTTTTTGCTTTCTATTTAGAATTGCATTTCTTTTTTAATTAAATATACCCTTCAGTTTATCTTGCTAGTTATGGTAGACTAACTTAAACTGTTATATTTGTTGGAACTTCGTAAGTTCTTTATTTGCACAAAAGACTACTATGTCTGCAAGGGGTAATTGTGGGAGTCCAGCTGCTCTTGACAAGAACCCATCCATTTCTCAATGTCAGTGTATTAATTAAAGTGAAATAAGTGTATGTAGTATAAATTGTTGCTTTTAGTTGACATTTTTGGACTTGGTTGCAGTGTGTATATATTACAAAATCCTGGCGATTTGACATATATCAAGCATTTTGTGAAGCTGAAGAGCTGCAACGGTGCAGAAAATCTCTTCCAAATGTAATGGCAAAACAGAAATGTGCACTGAAATCACTAATGTATTTCTGTGTGTAAGCTTGACTTTAAAGTTGGTTGGAAGAAACTGAAGGAGGTATTCAGCATTGCTGGAACTGTAAAGCGTGCAGACATCAAAGAAGATAAAGATGGCAAGAGTCGAGGAATGGGAACAGTTACCTTTGAACAAGCAATTGAAGCTGTTCAAGCAATATGTATCCTTGGTTTTGAAAAATAATTGATCAGACATGTATTAGTCTGTAATTGCTTCTGATTAGCGTAGTTCTGAAGATGGTGTTTGTTTGCCTTGTAGCTGGTATGTAGGGACTAGAGTGTAATACTATGCAGATTACATTTTTAATAGTGACTGAGTTTACTGCTGGGGTCTGAAAAGGTGTTACTGATAATGTTGAAGAAGATTAAAATACGTGGGAATGTGACATGTGTGAACTAACTTTTATATACCTAACAGCTTGTATAGTCTTTTCTGGCCTTTGAATTGATATTCTAAAGATTAGTTAAGGAAAGATAAGACTCCTAGAAGTGGTACAGAAATAAAATAAGTTACTACAGTGATTCATCTGAAGTAGTTAAATTGTCTTCTATAGTTAGATTCCTTCACTTGCCTTTCTTCAGCTATGTTCAATGGACAATTCCTGTTTGATAGACCCATGCATGTAAAAATGGTAAGTTGCTTACGTTTCTTCCTATCATAAACATCTGCCAAAACATTGAAAGGATCATAGCATAACATCCTTGTTTTTTATCAGGATGACAAATCAATTCCTCATGAAGATTTCCGTGTTGCAGACAGCAAAACTTCACAATTACCTCGTGAGTATGCGCTGTTTTCTACTCCTTGCACTTAGTATATGTTGATGTAGAGTCTTGGAACAGTTTAGTTGTACTTTTGCTTACTGTGGTCTCTTTATGATACCGAAGAAAATCTTTATTCTGGTGATACTTAATTTTATTTTCAAGGTGGTCTTGGTGGCATTGGCATGGGACTTGGACCAGGTGGACAGCCCATTAGTGCAACACAATTGAGCATGGGTGGTGGAATGGGGAGCATGGGTCCAGGAGGTAAATCTGTGTTCTTCATTTTTAAGTTTTACAGAGTTTTAAGTTTAAAATTGTTATTTCTGTGTTTGGAAGAATGACATACTCTTGACAAAGCAAGCCTTGTGTAGTGTGCTTTTGAGATGTTAACTGTTCTTGCTTTTTTTAACTCTGTTAGGATGTTATCTGTCTTCTAAATGGTGTTTGTCTTTTTGATTTAAAGGTATGGGGATAGATGGTCCAGGATTTGGCGGAATGAATAGAATGGGAGGCGGTACGTGCAATGAAGTTCTTTGCATTAAGTATTTTTTTAATATTGTATAGAAAACGCTCTTCCTTATTTTATAGGACTTGCTGGATTTCGTGGAATGGAAGGAATGCCTAATATGGGAGGATTTGGCATCAACCGAATGGGAGGTAGGTGAACACTGTTCCCATACACTTACTAGTTTGCAGTATTTATTTATTAAAATCGCCTCCTTTAGATATGGGTGATGTAGATAAGTTCAAAGGAAATACAGTCAGTGGCATGAGTGGAGGCTTAGGGACTAGTGTCAGAGTTAAGTATTTAATAGGTGCCTCTGACTTGTGCATTAAACCCACTTCTATTTAAACAAGCAGCTGTGAAACAAGTGTTGTATGAACATAAGTTTGGATGTATATAACAGGATATCTCTGGTTTTTTGCTTTGTTCTCTACAGAAATGTTCCGTGGTGGAATGGGAGGAAACATGGACAGAGATTTTGGTCGTAGTGACATGGCATTGAACCGTGGTTTTGGAGATTCTTTTGGAAGGATGGGTATGGTAGCTGTTACATTTCCTGTGGCAAATTGCAATGTAGTATTAGAAGAGTTTTACTAGAAGAAGGAAAGACCTGGTTTAGTTTGGTCATCTTCCTCTGTCCCCTCTTCCCTAGTCATTACTGTAAAGATGTAATCTGAGTGTTTATGATAGCCATTGCTTAGCATGGAGGTTAAAGTGTGGTGTGGGTTTTTTTTGGTTTTTTTTCCATCTGTAAAATATAAACAAAATAACAATTTGAGGAAAGCATTTAGCTTCATACTGTTAACTTTGTGAGTTAGGTCTTTTGGGTATTAAAGTATATGCTTCTGGTAATCCTGAACAAGCTGCCCAGGTACCACCTTTGTAACTTCCAGGAGCATGTTTTTGCAAAGGCATGCTGGGAAATTGTTTTTACTGCAAATCAGGTAGCATTGGATAGGAATGATAAATCTGGTGCCATTGGTTTTCTTCTTGCCTTGTGAGCTCAATCAGCTTGGAATGGGATTTATTTGTCTCTTCTGTAACTGAGCCAGCTTTGTTTTGTTTATAGATTGTGTCTTGTTGACAGAGTTAATTCTGTTACTTCTAGGTTCTCTCAAATTAGATATTTTTCTATCTTAAGAGGCCTGGAAGTACTTAACAGTAGAGCCTTCTTGTACTTTGTTACTATACTGTTAACTGGATTAATGCATTATTGGAGACAGGTTTTCTTTTCCCTCCTCCCCATTTTTGTCCCTTTCCCCTTCCCTTAATTCACCACTGTGAAAGAGAAGAGCTGCTAAGAGCATAAAGTTCATCTGGTCTAAAAGTTGATTTTTAATTTTTTTTTTTATTATTTTGGGCAAGTCATAACAAAGGGTAATTCTTGTGTGCTTTTCTTCAAGCACTGGTAATTTTGTAGAAGTGATAATGTAATAAGCTTGTCCGTTGCTTTAGTCCTAATGTCTTGCAACTGATCTCTTAGAGTGAAAGTGTACACTTGATTTCTATTTACTTGCAACATAGGATAAACATCTGTTTCCTGAGTGAAAATCCAAAGCCACATCAGTTACAAATGTTCATACAAGCAATGGATTTCTGAGTCTTCTGGTAACAGCATTGGCTTTGAAATGCATGAACATGGCCACTGTGAGAAACTGACGTGGGGGTAATTCATTCACTAGATCCAGCAAGCTTCAACTTATAACCTGTCAGCAATCTTACCATTTAAATACTATTCTGAGAACCAAGATGAGAGTTTCCCAACTTATCCTTAAATAATGGAAGGAAATTGTAGGGATTTACAAATATAATAGTTAATAGATATTGTGTTTATTCATGGAAGACCCTAGTGTATTCCTGTTACAATATTTAGGTTAATGGTATCTTAAAAGGAAATGCTGTGAGTGCATTTGCCTTTAGTACCCTGCCAGTTGCAAGGAGGGCAACTTAAGACAGTTTTTGATTGGGCTAAGGCATCAATTAGTGAAAATCAGGATGTTTGATTTGCAGCAGAAACATTTGAGTTGCTATTTAAATTGCCAAAATTTTGAAGTATCCAGGAAAAAAATCAAAGGTAGTGTCATAGAGCATCTCCAAGCATACAATTTTTATTGGTGAAAAGCTGTTGGGGGAAAATGTACAGGTAAAGGATGTCTCTAAGGTGAGAAACAGCTGAAATCTTAATAGGATTATTTGAGCTTTCAGGTTGGGTATGGGTTGGTGGGGTTTTTGGTGGGGTTTTTTTTGATTGGTTTTTAAGTGCATCTTAGATTGTTGAGGAGACTCTTTTTCCTTTTATAAGAGAGTGGGTATAACTGGGATGCACTCACAAACAACTAAGGTTTTCTAGCTCTGGAAAAGTGGGTATATTTTTTTTTTTTTATTCACAATTTTAAGGTGCAAAAAACACTCATGTTGACAGCAATCTCAAAATTTGACTTGGTGTTTTATTACAAGACCCTCTCTGGCCTAATGAATAACTATTAAGATCTTCATATACAAACTGTTGGCTGAAGTACTGGGAGTAATCCTGCTGGTGTTGACAACTGGTAGGTTTTTTTAAACAGGCTAGTCCATATTTTTTGAGATCTTGGTACGGCTATGATAGCATGTTGTCTGAAAGGAGACAAATATTTCCCACAAGAGACTGGCAGGGAACAATTGTTGCTGTTTTGAACTGTGTGGAGAAAACGAATCTAATGAAGACTCAGCAGTGACCTTTTTTAGATATTAAAACAATGGTGTCTAGCATAAAGATGACAGCTATTGATCTATTTTGCCATAAGTAAAAACTGACCTGTTTGTTCTAGGTATGAAAATCAAGCAAGAAAAATGCAACTGACAGTACCACTCTGTTCTGCAATGACAGAAATTTACTTCTTTTGAGTTTCTACAATTCTAGAAGCTCCCTTGGGATTACTTTCCTGAATATTAGCACTTCAATTAAAAGAATTATTTTTATCCCACTCTAGAATCAGTCTCTGATACCATTCTGGAGATTGCATGGTTCTGCCAAATATCTTTTATTAAGCATCGATTTCCTTTCTCCCTTTTCCCCACCAAATTCTATCAATTCATTCTTCCTATGCAGTAAAGGAAGACAGTAGGAGAGCTGCTGCTAGCTTTTGCATTGGTTTCTTAAAAATGGGAGACACTGAGGTATTTCTGTACTACAAAGTTCAAATAAGACGAACCCTTCTGTTTTGAGGCTGTTCTTACCAATGTGGGAAACGGCTCATTTAGTTTTAAGAAGTTTGTGCTGCTGGCAGACTGTCAGTGGGGAGAAAAGCTAGAAAGAAGTCAGAGTAGCTTAAATTCCCTAATAGAGGAGGAGGAACGAATGTTACTAGATGTTTCCTATTTAGTTTGAATAATAAAGGCACAGGTTACAGTGTTATGTAGAAAAGAATTGCCAGGTAACATTGAGACTGGTGCACTTCATAGTGTGTGCTTTGTTGTTGTCACTAACTGGTGGTTTCAGTTATGTCACTGTATTATTTTTTTCTGTTTAGGTGGTGCAATGATTGGTGTTTTTGCAGGAGGAATGGGAGCGCCTAGCATGGGCCCAGTAAGATCTGGAATGAGTAGGTTAACTTGTTTCAATAGAATGTAAATGCATAGGCAACGTAATGATACGGTGTACGTGTAGCTGTATCAGAGGATTTTGTTGTAGCTAGTGTCTTGCCAGTGTTGGAAGTAGTAGAATTCTGTTGCATGTGACTGCAAGTCTGATAGTTTTTTAAAGCTGTTCTCTTGAGGTAAAAGTTCAGAGGAAAACTTGCTCATACAGTCTTTCCCTTAATCTTGTTTTTGAAATGGTTTTAACTTCTGGTTTGGAGGGAGAAGTGATTCAAGTAAACTTGTGTTGCAGAAAAGACAAATGGGCACAGTTATTTGTGTGAACTTCATGAAGCTGAACTTCAGTAATCTCTCATTGTTGAAATAAAAAATCAGCCTTGAATTTCAGATTATCACTCAGTTTAACTTTGTGCAAAGCTCCAATACGGAGTTTGTATTACAGCAAATGTCTGAGTTCCTCAGGCTAGTAGAGCAGATGAGAAACTAAAATCTTGCTAGTGGCAATCTTGAGAGGCATAAGGCTTAAAGAGAAGGTCCCTCATGAATGATCTTGATAGTTTTGCTTTACATTAATTTTTAATTATGAATCCAGAAAGATTATAATAGGATATTTGAATGCCATTCATCTTAGGTCTTTATATAATATACATTAATGTATTTCATTGCATGTATCATAGGAAAGTCCATGCTCTTCACAGTACTTGCAGTAACATCTGTTCTCTGCAAAATATGCTTTCTCTAGAAGATTGTGTCATTAAGTGTGGGTATGGCTGCATTAAGTAAAGTTGAATGTGAATGCAGGAAGCAAAATAAACAATAGTGTATATGGTCAAATTATCTGTATCTTGACATTACCACAGTCATTTACTTGATCTCTCTTTAGTACAGGGTATCATATTTTTATTAATTAAACTGGACAGCCTTTAAATCTTAATTCTTGTGTTCAACATTTTACTACATTAGATAGTGTTTGGTTTTTCCTTTTATTTTTGAACTGACACTTTATATCTTCTAATACTTTGCCTTAAAATACTAGCCATGCTGCTAGATAAATCACTGTGCATGTATGAAGTTGTTTTATATTACAGATGTTTTATTAAAGTTACTTTCCCCTTGACACTTTTTTTTTACAAAATACTTATGTATTTATTACTAACAAGAGATTTTTATTTTATTCTCCTTTTCTTTTATGTAGGTGGTGGAATGGGTGGTATGAACAGTATGGCTGGAGGAATGGGAATGGGGATGGATCGGATGAGTTCTGGTTTTGATCGAATGGGACCAGCTATGGGTGGAGGCCTGGACAGGAACATCGATATCGATCGAGGGTTTGTGCCTGGCCCGATGGGAAGTGGCATAAGAGACAGATTAGGCTCTAAAGGCAACCAGATATTTGTGAGAAATGTAAGCATTTGAATACATAGAAACCATGAGCTTCTTTTGTGTGCACATTTGATTACATGCTCTTTTTTCTTTGTAATATTTTGTTATTCATAATGCTTTTTTATTCTAGCTTCCTTTTGACTTGACCTGGCAGAAGCTAAAGGAGAAATTCAGTCAATGTGGTATGTATATGAATCTTGGCCCTGCTCAGCCCCATTGACTTCATGTGCTATATGGTCTCTGTTAGATAAGGACAGGAAGACAAGGTTGTTGCCTTATCCTGAAGAAGAGTCTGGCGAGCCTAATCTTTCTTACTTCCCCCAGCTTTCCTGAGTTATATAAATAATTTTTAGGCATGACATAACATATGAGACCAAGGTACAGTCTGGGCTATGTTGACGCTGAGTGCTCGTCTGCTATAAACTTTAACCTATTCAATTAATAAAATTACTCTTTGAGCTTTTTCTTTTTTTTTTTTGGAGCAGGTTATCATGTATCCTCTGGCCAACACAGAGTATATAATGTAGCATTTATTTTGAGACAAATGCATGCAGGGACCTGTCCAGGTTATGCATTACTTCCAGAAATGGTGCTGCGTCAAATCAGAGTTAGTAATTTTGCCAAAGTGGCAGATTGTTTTTATGCAAATAGATGATCCTGATTAGCATATTTGCAGGCTGTAATGCTTCTCCTTTATGTTAAGAAATAAAGTCCCTTTTTATGTAAGATAAAGGATTGCTACAAATATCCAATCTTTTTATCTAATTCAGAAAAGTTGTCTTTTCACAGAAGTGAATGAAAAATGAAGGTTGGGTGTAGATATACACAATTGTTTTGAAAACGCACTTTCAGAAGGGAAAGTTTTAACTGAATTACAGGATGGCTTTTCTTATTTTGGAGAGACAGAAAAGACAAATAATTCAAAACATACTACTGATACCTAAGACAGTCTTCATACACCTATTTGCAGATTTGATATAAATTAGAACTCTCAGTTCATCTATGAAAAATTTTCAGATTTTCACTTTTTTTTGTATCTGGAGGATACAGTGAAACAGGTTCTCTGTTTTTAGAAGTCTCAACTGGGCAACTTTCAGATAGTTCAGAATTATTTTCATTATCTACTCGGCAACTAACAGATGTAGTAATTATGTTGAATTGGTTTTAAGAATTATAAGCACAAATTTAAGCAACAGATTGTATTCACGCCAGTATCATAAGGAAATATAAAGACCTTGTCTCCATATGTTCAGTTTCTTTCAGTGAGAGGCCAGTCTTCTATTGTATCCTACTTAAGAATAAAAAGCTATGTATTTTAGGGAAAAGTTTCTTGTTCCTAGTGGCGTATGGGGGCTCAGGAGTGGTGTGCTACAAGAGACCATAAGTAAAAACTCATTAGCTTCAGGCACTGAATGTTCTCTGAGGTACCAAGACATCTACATAAAAATGTTGTCTCATGAGTTGAGTGTCCAACCTGAAGACGGCACTGCAGGACTTGAATAGTGCATGCTACTTTGCCACCACTCCTAACCTGGTAACTCTATTGTTTTAAAGGTTCTAATTTTGCTCTGCAGCTTCTTTACAAAATCACTTCACTGTTGTGATTGCATGGTAAGTTGCTGTGATGAACATGGTGGACTGGACTGAGCTATAATTCACTTAACGCCTGTCAGTAGTCGCACTTCTGGCAGTGTCAGTAACAGAAACACAAAACTTTCCCTTAGCCTTATAGGCACTTTGTTTCAAACTTGAGGTGAAATACAGGCATACTTCATCTTATGCTAGCGTGAAGGAAAGGTTTGAAACAATGGATCTTAATTTGGACTCTTCACTGCTGTTTTGGCCTGTGTCACCTTCCCTGAATGAGTGAAGGAATATACCATCAGTCTGAAAGTGCTAATTTCATATGTCACTCTAGACCATATTTAAAAATGCTTTTTTTTAACTTCTGATGAGTTCTTTAAGTTAGTGCACTGAAGGCTTGAAATAACTGCTGTTTAACTTATTTATTCAGGTCATGTAATGTTTGCAGAAATAAAAATGGAGAATGGAAAATCAAAGGGCTGTGGAACAGTCAGATTTGACTCACCAGAATCTGCTGAAAAGGCCTGTAGGATAATGAACGGCATAAAAATCAGTGGCAGAGAAATTGATGTACGCTTGGATCGCAATGCATAATTTAAAACTGTGTGTTCAGGAACATTCCTATGTCTGTTTAGCTTCTCTATCCTAGTAAGTCATTTTTAGTAACATTGTATGCTTACAAAAGCTGTAAAAAGGAACTTTTAAATCCCACCAGCCTTTAACAGTATAGTGTTTAATATACTGTGATACTTGTTAACTGAATCTTACTATGTTTGGTTTTTAAAGACAATTTGCCTGATTTTTGTTGTTTTTTTTAGAGGCACTGAACACCTGCAGGTCGCTATAGACCGTGGAAGCTTTGGATGCTCAGTGCCTTTGGAAAATTAGGCCAAGTGTCTCTAGTCATTCAGTTTAAATGAATGGTTATACTGTTTTTAATAAAATAAGCCATTTTCTCTGTTAATCTCAAGATTGCATAGTGGGATTTGTTAAGTGTTTTCTGATTATTTCCCCCCCCCCCCCCCAGTGTGTATCAACATTGTAATGTAAAAACTAGATGTCTTTTTTCAGATTTTTGGTTTTCTATGTGCGTTGTAGTCATACTGTAATTCTTGACTCTAAAAGAAAGGGCTCCAATTAGGCTGTGATGTTTTCGTTCTACTTAATATTACTTTAATGACATGACTTAGTTCTGTAAATAAGATTTAGAGCCCGATGGGAGTTTTGTTGTTTTGTTGGGTTTTTTTTATTTTATTTTGACTAAATGAAGAAACTGATCTTTCTCTCCTGCTTTTATTTTTTTCATCAGTATAATCACTGATTAAAATTAGTTACCACAGACCCTTGTAGGATTGTTCCCTATGATGCCAAGTTCATATAAAATTGATAATATAGTAAATACTAAGTACAGTACAAGACAAATTGCTCCCAATTTTTTATCTATTTTCCAGCCATTTAGGTGAACTGCTAGAAAAATAAAAACCACAGAACAGATAAGAGAAATGGCTGTGTATGTCAAACCACTGCTGTTCACTTCTGCGGGTTCTGATGTATTTATGAAGGCAGTTTTTATAAACCAGGGTATTCCCAAACAGAGCATATCAAATACGTTGGATCCTACAATGTTAGACATAGCCATATCTCCATTTCCTGTGAAAGAAGAAATACATATAAGTCTGCTTAATTGTATTGTACAAAATTGCCAAACTGTTTTGGAGGAACAGACTGTCAGCCCTCAATTTCTCAGAGCACCCTTTTCAGACTTTTCATTGAAAGAACTATAGTCAAGATTCTACAGAACATGGTTTTGGGTACCACAAGCATTAAAAAAACCCCACAGTATCCCTAAATCACCAGCATCTGCACAGTTGCACTTAAAATAAGCTAGACAGGCTATTACAAAATCCAGTCATGTTTAAAATACCGAGACCTACAGTTGTGTTTTGCAGTAAAACTTTAACACTTAATCAACAACAAACCAATCTAGAATACTTTTCTGAGATACTCTTGAGAAGTTTTTAAATCTCTGAGCCACAGCTTCTTCAGGTAAGCTATTTATTTATTATTGGTAAGCTTAAGCTTTAGGATCTGGAGCGAAATTTTGAAGTTACTCCTTGAATTTCTGGAAATGTTGACTAGAATTCTTTTTTTTTCATAGTACCTTTTAAACACATGCATTGGAATGAGTGTGAATACTAAAATCTTTACCTTTTTGAGCCACCAGCACGCTTGCAACTGTATCTGGTACGCTTGTTCCTGCTGCTAGTAATGTGAGACCCATTACTGATTCTGGAATTCCCAGTGTTTCACCTGCAGTTGATAAATAATGGTAAAAGATGCAAGTATGTTTTTAGTTTTTCATCCAAAGAAATTGCTTTGGACTTTGCTGGAAAAAGGATCAGTCATCATATGGTAATTTCAAAAGGAATCTGTCAGCTAACTTGACTAAATACGAAGTGACTGAACCATGAAGTAGTTAAGAACAACAATATCATCCTGTCTTTGTTCTTCAGTCAAATAAAAAAGGAATTGTAGTATAGTAACCATCTTAACAAGTTTCTCAAAGACCTGAGTGGAATGTCTCCAGTGGTCAAGACAATACCAATTAAGATTTTTTTTTTCTTTCAGGTACAGTAGAAGTTTAAATATCTAACAATTTACTCCTCTCCCCCCCCCCCCTTAACTTCTACAAAATATAATAGTCTTCTGTATTTTTTTGGCATCTCATCATTAGTGCTCAAAAGTATCATGATGCAATAATTTATAATTGTCCTCTGTGAAGGGGGAGGGAAAAAGCACATAAATTTTCTTGGGGAGGAGGCTCATTATGATCATTACTACAATACAGTCTCAACTACATGGCTTTAGCATTTCACTCCAGTTAGACAGTTCTTTTGTTGGATTTGGAAGAATCAAAATGCAGAATTTTTGTGACACTTGCAAGTGCAAGTAATCCTTCAGAACTGTGAGTTTAGCTAAATACTGGTTTAAATTAAGAAAAGTTTTGTTACTTAAACATCATCTTTATTTTTCCCCACCTTTTTTTAGCCCCATATGTCCTGTAAGCATATTAATTTCTCACTTAAAATACAGGGATTCAAATCTTCAAAACTGTTTTGGCAATTGAACCACTCACAAGCATCAATATGCTAAAGTATTTGATACCTGAACTCAAATTATTAAGTAATTACTTTGTCTTAAACTTTTTTGTTCACTGAAAGGTATCTTAATATCTTTTTTTAAAATCTGAATTATTTCTTGCAAAATTTGGACATTAATAAGAACAATTTTCTTAAAATAAGAGGCAGTACTCTGTAAGCTAGGTCAGCAGTGCTTGCCTAGTACATACCAGCTTAGTCTAGGTCAGCCCAGTAAATTTATATTTGAAACTATTTGTTGGTTCAGAGGGACTAACATGATCCTGTTGGAGAATTTGTACTGGTATTTATTCTTCCATCACTCCTAATGTAAGAGTTTTGTAGGATGGCGGACCAAAAAGATCAGCTTTTGTAAACTATCCAGGCTGGAAAAATCATGGTTTGTGGCAAGCAAACCGAGGTGAAGTAAGCCTGAACCAGCCTTACGTACCCAAGTGTAGTTTCTGGCCCTCTGGAGGTTACAAGATAGAAACTAAACTCAGGTGAATCTGATTTTCTTTTTATTAGCTAAATCTATTCTCTATTTAATCTGTAGGGGCTTTTTCTGGCAACTGACCATAAAGAGAGAATAGTCTTATTTTTCTAGCCTTTAGTTAATTTTGTGTATCACTAGCAATATCTTGCTATAAGTAGTCATTTTTTATTTGCTAGGAACAAAAAGGTGTATTAAGTTAGGTTTGTTCTTGACCATCAAAATTTAATCCCCAGCTATACTTTCGTGACATTCTGATAGGCTGTTTATGCAATGATAGAATCTGAGTCTCCCTTCATGAAAGAACCTGGACTTGAATATAATGTATGTGTAATTTTTAGTGGTTTAATGTGTAAATAGAACATATTTGACCTAGAAGTAGTGGGCCAAAGACCCCCCCCAGTACCGCTTGTGCTGACTCTTCAAAGTGAACTAACACAGTTTGAATCTCCAGTGTATGTGCTTTCATATGAATTAGTACTTTCTCTAGTAGAACAGCAATAACTTTCATTTTAATCCTGTTTCAAAAGCTTCTAGCATTCAGACAGTAAACCCTTGCTCTTTAGATACAAGTGGAAAATTATTTGACCAAGGAGTGAACCTGGTGGGTGTTTTATCCAGTGATCTACTAGTAATTTCTCAAAGGTTTGTGTAGGTCTGTTTCTGCACTGAACAAGGAGTTATTCATTGAACTTAAGTTGAAAACAGGTTTAGGATGCTGAACTAGCAGAATACTTGAGTAGGATTAGTGAGCTATAATGTGGAAATAGCAAGCTTTGTAGCATTTCTTTCTTGATTAGAGATTTGTTTTCTGCTTGTTCTTAAAAACTGGATTTTTCTCAAGCTGACTGGAGAAACAGTGAATTGAGAAGACCTTTAATACCTTAAGATATTTTTAAGAGAATATTTTTACACAGAAGTTCATACCCCTTCTCTCACTTAAATGCAATTCTACTGCTTCGCTTTATGATGCAGATTTGTAAGAGGTGCACAACCTGAGAATGTTTAATAAATGCATGATGCTATAGTTGAAATAATACAAAAATTTGGGAGGTTTTTTTGGCAGTTAATGCCAAATCTCTTACTATAGTGTTAAGAAAAATATAGGTATAGAAAAAAAATGGCTCTTATACGTAACCCTGAACCGTTAATTTCAGTCTTGGTGGATTCCATGTTTGTCAAACTTCAGCTTGACAAGTTCATTGCTGTGTAATTGTTTCACTTCATGAAGCAGTTTAATGAAACTGTCTCATTTAAAATATAGGCTGTTTTTTGTAGCTATGTAGACAAATTCTCAATCATGTGATGGTAAGCAGTCTGAAGCAGCTAAACTCTGAAGTGGTTTTCATTAGGTGGAAAAAGGTGGCAAAAACTAAGCAGTCAAACATAAGTTTTTGCTGGGGTTTTTGGGTTTGTTTTTTTTACAGCAAAGTATATGTTGCTAAATTGACTTAATTGTGGGAAGGAGAACTCATCACAGGAAGAAAACTGTTTTTTCAGTGATTCTCGATGGGTTGATTCTGTATAGCGGCAGCACTTTAGGTACCTACCTGCTATTGTTACCATCCATACAAGAACATAAGTTATTGCAGAAATCCATGCTGCTGAAATTAAAAATGTCACCATGAACCAGTTCCTCCAAAACTGTCTTCTGCAATCTGGTATAGTCAAATAGAGTAGTGTAATAATAGGAAGGGATAACACCCACAAAATTCTCTTCATATCTGCTTCAGGCATGGTGAAGACGCTTGGATGATCTGTTGAAGAAAAAGTAACTCTCTTAAGTTGTAGCATTAAGTTTGAATCCATAGCATAGTCATATTACTGGCCTCTACTTGTGAGGATACTGAAAAAAGGTAAAAATACTTCCTCAAGTTCTAGCTGTGGTCCTACCCTGTACCTATGTCACACTGGACAAAACTCTGAAATCAAATGTTATTTATTACTGGTTCTCTCCTAGTGACATAAAGTGGATGAAAAATGAACTTTTCTATAAAGGTTTACACACAATGTTTACCAAGAGTAAGTACCAAGTGCTGGTTTTTGCATAAGTGAAGAGGAAACTGATGATCTGTGGCCACATCATAGCTATTCCTTTTACTTCTGATATAACGCATATTTGGGGCTATGAACCTTCCATTGTTGTAAGAAAACAGTAAATATTAGTACAGTACCAATGTGTCTTTTCAACTGATTGCATTTTACAAGCAACGTGGCTGGGAAGCTTCAGATGTGCACAGCAAAGACTGATGGAAGTCTGCTGTTCTAATATGACGCAAATGAGCAGCTATCCTAGCACTCCTGTAGCAACTAACTTCATGTAAATACCACCACTCAGATTTTGCTTAATGTTACATTCCAGAGAAGAATAATGATTTACTTAAATACTATACTGGAGTTCTTTTGTGAACAAAATCTTACTGATGTCTCAAAATCAACTCTTTATTAGAACTGATGCAGACAGGCATGCAGAGTGCTAGACAGCTGTAATAATACCTTCAGAGATTTCGTCAAGCCTGTGCAGGCTTGTTGAAAGTTGAGAGTAGTCCAGCTCATCTTGAAAAATTCCGCTGTCTGTTCTTGACTGTTGACAAATTAGAGGTCCACTCTCTTCCCTCCATCCAACCAGTGGCTGCTGCTCAGCATTCTCTTCCATAGCTTTTGTAAAACACGTACAGCAGGGACTGAACTTTTTCATGAGGTATTGATTGATTTTAATGTCAAAACATAGTACCAGAATATAACACCCGTATATCAATAATAAGGATGCGCTTTCATACCTGGAATGAAAAACAGATTTTTACATAATGTCTAATATAAAAACCCCCAACTCCTTAACTTGTTAAAATGGCTGGCGTAAGGAGAGAGAAAATTTGCATGAGTAGCAAAAGGAAAACACACAAAAGCATCTATTGGCAGTTGTATGGCTGGTGTCATGGAAGTTCATGAGTGTCTCTGTGTCTTTCAGCAGTTTGATTAATTCCCCTTCCCAGCAGAATCTTGTGTACTGTATAGCTGCATGTTTTCCAGGGGTTTTACTGATTGAACATCTTACTGATGTTTGCAAAATCGAGTCTTCATGTGATGGTTAAAGAGAGGGATAGTATGTGCTATTTTGAGTTAGAAACTTCAGAGGCTTAGTGCTGGACCTAACTTGTTGAGGTAACAGGAGTTTGTGTTGACAGAAGAGAGGTAAAACATCAGAAGCTTATCATGTGCTTCTGGCAGACAAGTGTTTTTCTTAACAGTGATGCTATTAAAGGAAAGGCTCAAAAGGAGTAAACTATGAAGACTTAATTGCTATGCCAAAACAGTTCTGATAGAAATTGTGAAGTCTGTACAAACAAACCTATGCAGATCAGACTATAAATACACAGGGTTTGAATGTTTAGGTAATAATCGTTACAAGCATTGTGACTTTCTAGGTTTTTTTCAAGCCAACGGGATGTTAATTTCTGTTAAGGAGTGGCAGTTCAGCCCACTTGAAGTTCGGGGTTTGGGTTGGTTGGTTCGTTTCTTTTTCAAAACACTGTCTCACTAATCTCCAGTCAACATGAATTCAACGCTACTTGTGCTCTTACCAGTAAATTCTGTTGTCAGATATCATCGCAAGGACCGCCGCTACACTAATTGTATATGCCAGACAGTCTCTAAACAGCGGCCAACAGGATAGCCTCGAAACCTGCAGATCACAGATTTATTGACTTTTCTCAAACTTGTAATACTTTCACTAAGTGCTGTAAATGCTGCATCAATATGTTGTTTCTATATTATGTAAAAATTTAAGATTCTTAGGAATGACTTAAGTATGATATTTAACAAGTTAGTGTTTTTAAAAACTTTCATAGCAAGTTATCTTAAAATGATTACATGCTGGTTTTGCTACTAAATAATAAACTTGACGGTTGTCATAGTAAGTCTCTCTTGGCTTTTGTTGGCAAATCAGAAAGGATAACCATTTGGCTCTTAGGAGCAGAACTATCAAAGTTGATACATACCACGCTGGAAAACAGCCCACAAGCTGCAGAAATACCAAGAAGATTATAGATTGCTGATCCAAGGATGGTGCTGACACCGATATCTCCCCTTGTCATGAAGACTCCTATAAGGAAAATGACTCTGGTACGTTTCAGTTTGGCATGCAAGGAAAAGAATTCTAGATTCTGAGGAGGCAAAACATACGTCTCTTACCTAGAAAAGCAGTGACAAGCTCTGGAGCAGAGCTTCCAGCAGCCATAAAAGTTGCTCCCGCAACATCCTGAGAGAGGCCAAGGCCTGAGGATAGAGCAAAAGAATTGCTTAAAAAAATAAGTACTTCAGTAGTCTGTACCCATTACTTGCATTAGTGTATAATGTCAGAAGCTACTACCGTTTAATAGAATGAACTTTGCTTACTTTCATACAGTTAATGTGTTTATTTGAAATGGGTAAAATAATATATTGAAAACATAGCCTCATTTATTGGGCTAATTTATTTCTATTACAGAAATTGGTTTAAATACCAGAAAAGAAGTACTGATAATAAAAGAGATTTGAGCATGATCTTAAAATGTAAATGGGCATACATATGCGGGCTTTAACTCTGTTTCATATGGGTAATAATTGTGGGGAAATTCCTTGGACTCTAGAGTGATATTGCTACATGATCCATGCCAAGTCTGTCTATCTTCCAGGGAAATCCATGCTACTGTGTCTTCACATACCAGAAATACTAGTTAAATTCAAACCAGTGCTGCGATCTTAAAATCAAATTTTCACTTCATATGGACAGTGTAAGAGCCTGTGTCTTGCTTGAATGAAATGAGATTTTTGTTCTGGTAAGTTGACTGTTTCTGAAACGTAACTCGCTCTGTGGATCCAGTTCTGCACACTAAGAACAGGGACGTATGGCTAACTATGGAAAAAGTCTGACAAATGCTTATTTATCATCAATAAAAAAATATCAGCTCTACAGCAATGTTTAAGCTTACGTTTTCTGTAAGTGTTATGGTCTAGAGAATGTTTTCCAGTGTCCAGGGATGAGTTTCCCTAGGAAATTTTTTAATTCTTGACAATGAAAAGCTGAACTCCCAGCCAGGACCATCTCTTTAATTCAGTGGTCTGCTGTAAGCCAGGGGAATTATTACAGGTTGATTAAATTTCATAAACGGCTGTAACCATGGTGTTCCTTTCCCTCCTGTGTCATACCTTTAGTATGTAAACAGTAGCTCATCCTGATACTTGTTCACCACTTTGGGAGAAATACAGAAACTTGAGCAAGGTACTTTATTGCTGTGCTTTAATATCAGGAGAGTTTGGGATTCTTGGTTTGGTTCCCCCACCTCATTATTTTTTAAATTTTTTAAATTTTTTTTCTTTTACTAATAACCTGGATTATTACTGGTTACTCCAAAGTTGTATTGTCAGTTTAGTTAATACTGAAGAAGTTTTTTTGCTTTCCTTGTGCCTGGACGGAAATCTTATTTGAAATGACTGCCTGTGCAGAGTGTAATCAGAGTGTGTTTTTTCAATAGAATATTGACACATGTCTCAAGTTAAACATTGTATTGATAAGTCTAACTATGCACAGAGACTCTGAGCTTTATTTTTGTCTCCAGAGCACTCTAACTTTGAAGCTTTTTTAAAGAGAAAAAGATCAAGGTGGTAACTTACATTCACTGATGATCTCTAGAGAAGGTAGGAAGTAGTCATCACACACAATGGACACAGCCAAAAACATGTAAAGTATAATTATGAAATAGATAACGATTCCTCCATCCTTTCTCTCCTGCGGTGTAAAAAATCCTTCAGGAAACTCCGATGAAGAAGGGACGCAACCCGTCCTGTTTTCTGAAAATTGAGTACAGAGGTGTTACACATCCTCCTACCTTTCCCTTTTCAGGCTGTCGGAGTTTTGCGGATTAGAACTCTACCTGGCTTCAGAGGACACCTGCCTTTCCTAGGGATCTATTTTTCAGTGAGGGTCAATGACTGCTGCAGCAACACCCCTAAACCTGCAGCAGCAGCAGCAGCAATGTCATCACCGCGTTGCACGCCTGGGCCGGGGGGTAAGACAGCTCGCCAAGGCGCGGGAGCAGAGCCGCCCGCGGGCCGGGCCGGGCCGTACAGTGCGCGAGCGGCTCCCCGGCCCCGCCGCCCGGTCCTTACCTGCGTCTGCAGCGAGGCGCTGGGCCCGCGCCCCCCGCGGCGGCTGCCAGCCCGGCAGCGACAGCAGCACTAGCAGCAGCACCATCCGCGCCGCGCGCCGCCGCGCGCCCGCTCGCATCTCTCCGGCCCCCCGTGCGGCTCTGAGCGCGGGGCGGTGATAGCCCGAGCCAGGGCCGGGAGGGTCACGTGAGGGCCGCGCCCGTGCCCACCCCCCTCCCCCCCCCGCCTCGTGGGCACCGTCCGCTCCCCCTCAGGGCCACGGCGGGGGTCAGCCCAGCCCAGCCCAGCCGCCCTGAGCTCGGCAGGCAGCGTGAGGGGTCGGGGGGGAGGGCAGTTTTCACCTCAGGCTGCGGGCAGGACCTCCCGTGGCTGGACCGTGTCCGAGGAGCCAGGCAGGGTGGCACTCTTTGGCCGTCGCCATCTCCCGCTGCGTGTTTGTGGGCAGAGCGCAAGGGTTTGGCCATCATGAGTGCGCTTCTGGTGCAAGCTGCTGACCACCTTACACAGATGCCATGTGAACGTTTGGAGAGGCAGAAGGTGAATTGAAGCTTACTCCCCAATATATTTTTTTTCTGCTGTGACCATTTCTGTTTATTCCCACCGATCTACCAGAATTACCGTGCTGGGCTGCGCGAACACCAGGTTTGTCCTTCGCTGGGGCAGGAGGTGTTCGTGCTATTTAGGTGAACAATTCAGCCAGAGCAAAGCCGAGACCTACCACACAATCCCTCCCTTCAGACCCAGTTCACTGAACTTTGTCTGGTGACCTTTCCACAGCGAAGTCATGCATATAATTGAGGATTAAATAGTAAAATACAGTCTTTCAGAAAGATGGTTTTGTAAAGTCATTCCCCCTGCTCCTCCCCAGTCACTGGTCTCTCAGAAAGAGAATTGTGTTTCCGTCAAATCACTTACAGACATATCTCCACAAACATTTTCAACCCTATTATGCCAAATGACATTTTGAGGTGCCTGTGTTATTCCTAATAATTTCTTAGGTGCAGGGCTGATGCTTATATTTGTGAGAAAGAAGTGCAAACTGGAAAATATTGTTTTGCTTCATTGCATCTAATTCCTCTAAACTCTTCTTGTTCCCTGCATCTGTGGTGGTTGGCTAATATGTGATCAGCCTCTCTAGGATACAGGAGATGAGATAAGGTGAAAAAGTAGATATTTTTCTTCTGGATTGAATCAAACAGAATGGTATAGCACCATTAGAATGTGAGCACTGATTTTCTGGAACAACAAGTTCTGCAGCACTTGCTGTTGCCTATTTCTGACCCCTCTGTGGCCCAAAATGCTTTTTATCAGAGCAACAATGATTTTAGTCGTCAAGATTTTTAGGGGTGACAACTAACTTTCAGAAATGAGTTCTCCATGCTCTCTGAAAAGCAGACTGCAGCAGAGTTATGGTAGCTGCTGCTTCTCCTGCTTTACAGGAAAAAAATCAATCATTTTCGTCTTGAAAGATTTAAGGATTTTCTTCTGAATCCCACTTTCCACCAGAGTAAAACAGTACAAATTTTCCTGTCTAAATTACTGGTCGCTCTTTCCTTACATAGGTCAATAGAAAGGGTTTTGTTACCAAGGTAAGTGGCTTCCTTGCCACTGCCTCTCTTCCTTACAGCTTATCGTTTGCCTAATCTCAAAACCTCAGCATGGTTTTCTGATATCAGCTGCTTCATTTCAATTTAGATATTTTTTTGATGCTGTGCTCTTTTTTATTGCTTTAAAGTACTTACGAGCCTGCTGTTCTGATGGGAATGAGTTCTCTGGTACAGCACTGTGCTTGCTGTGTAGTTAGGAAAGCTCAGTCATGCGATTTCAGGATTTGAAGGTTTTGCTATGCTCTGGTTTTGCTCTGTGCTCAAGCTCTAATTCCTTTCTATAGGCACCCCCTCTCCGTGCATAGCTGAAGCAAAGCCAGAGCTTTGATTTTACTGAAGACTGAAGCCCACTTAGTTTGCTGAGAAGTTGTGAGTGAGGTTTCTGCCCTCACACTTTCCTTGCCAAGCATGCCCCTGGAGAGAGTAACAAACAGAAAAAAACCTCCACAGTCTCCCAGCATGAGGAACCATGTGCTATGTATCTGCATGCTTGACCCAGTGCAAAAATGACAGCCAGTGTGTTTTGGCCTCAGCGTGGCTGGCTGCCTGGTCTGGGCTACTTCAGTCTAAGACAGCATTCTGCAAAGCTGAGATAGGTCAACTAATAGTTCAGATTTAATGCATGCTGCTGCATTTTTTGGCTGCTGTTAAGATAAAGCCCTACTCTCCTTAGTAGTAAAAATAATAGATAAATAAATTTTTCAGAACTTCTGAAGGAGAGAGAAGGGCAGCTGTTTGCTAGTCAGGTTGCTAACACTAATGCTCTGCCACCCGTGGGGACGTGCTAGAAGGCTCCTATGGTAGCATCAAACTACAGCAGCTGTAGCTCCTTTCCCAGTGATGATATTCTGGTGTGAACTGGCTGCTATACATGTGAATGCCCCATTCGGTTAAGGACAGGGAGTTGTTTTGCTGGCCCTTAAAACAAACGGAGGTGGGGCTGTCTAGAGGTCTGACTCCAGGTGTGTGCTATTTAGGGGGCAGGTGGGAGAAAAGATGCATTGGGACCAGCTGTTGTGTCTCCACATAGCAGGTATTCATTTTCTTGTGGGTGGGGTAGGATTTCAGTACTTCTGTATGAATTCAAGGAGGAGTTGTTTTTCTATAAGCAGTGAACTTGCTTAGTATTATTTGAGATTTTTCTCTCCCCTTTTCTTCATAATGTCAGCAAATAGGACACGGATAGTGAGGAAAAAAAGCAGGTGAGTTTATCAGAACTTAAGGGGAATGTGAGTCCTTGTTGGTAGGATCCAGTCCTCAAATAGAAAAGATATGGGGATGGCATGACAAATCTGTGACTAGGTTAAAACAACAACAGAAAAAAAAATTTGTGTGGGTTGAGTCCTAGTCTTACTGAGGGAAGAAAAAAGGAGGTAGAGATCCTAGTAAGGGATTTATATCTAGCTTAGGTATAGGTGATTGTATATACCTGTGCAGGAATGCTGTGTTTCTCTGGCTTCCTTAATTAAAAATGGGCTTGCAATTTTTCTTCTAACTTAATCTGTGACCTACAGTTTAAATCACAGTTCAGTGTCTGTGTCATCTTTTCGTTGTGGTTTTGGTTTTTGGGGTTTTTTGTTTGTTTGCTTGGTGGGGTTTTTTGGTAGTGGTCTGTAGAAAATTAGCCTAGTCTGGGTTTGGATGAGTGTGCTTGGACAGCCTTAGGGCTGACAGGAGTGCAGCTTGGTGTTAGCTGTACTCTAGTGTTATGGCTCCTGTCCCAGTATGTGGACCCTGTGCACAGCCGTGCTTTTCTCCTGTGATGGTCTGTACATGTATACACCATTTATGCTCCCAGTCAGAAGGCCTAATGTGCTAAGAAACAAAGTAAGCGAAGATGTTTTCATCCTCAAAAAAACCTCCCAAAACCTCCAAACCCGAACATTATTGTGATAATCTAGTGTTATCCCTATTTAGCAGAAGCTGCGAATGAAAAGGGAACTGATTACCTGGGCTACTGCTGCGATGGGAGGGTGTGTTAGCGCTGTTCAGAAGGTCAGTTTCCACAGTCCCTTTCTTCTGTTTGTGTTGCTTGTGTGGCTTCTTTGGAGGCTAGAGTAACTATCTGTGTAAAATTGTGGTCTCTCTAAAAGAGCTGGTAGAATAAATTCTCATACCCTGAGGTGCTCAGATATCACCCTAAGGTGATGAGATAAATACTTCACTGTTGCAAAGTTAAAATGAGTCTCTTCAGTGTAACTCCATTATTCTTCATTTAAAAGATAAATATACCGTCATTGTCAGACTAGATATTCCCCTTTGTCAGCATTTCATGGCTCACTTCCTGAATCTAGATAGATTGATGATAGCTGCTTAATATTCTTTCCTCCATAACCAGTGATTTGAGAGTTGCCAACTCTCATGATGGCTGCTGTTTTTCTTAAAGCATCAGCTTGATGTACATTAGCCACACAAGAATCTTAGTTTGCTTTCTCTTTCTTTCAAATAAATAGTTGTAGAGAAAACTTGAAAATGGGAATCTGAACATCTAATGCTGGAGGCAAATAATCACATGACAATATTATTTTCAAGCTAATCTCATGACTTGAGGAAGGGGTGATAGGTTAATTCATGGGTTTTAGAACAATGTCAAAGGGAAGGATTTGATTTCTGACCCTTAGCTCCCTCAAGTACACAAGAGCCAAATGCTCTTGCTGTGAATACCTCTGAAGATCACTGGAAGATACAACTCAACTGCAGTCCCTGGTTACAGCCAGGAAAGCTGCTGAGCTGTGAAGGAATGGTGTGTGGTAGCCAGCACAAGCTTGTATAAGTCAAAGTTATTCTAGGACTCTTGGTCTTCATGTTCTGATGTGTGGTGAATGGTTTTATCGACTCTAAGTTGTGAAGCTGTGAACAGTCCATGTTTTTAGGTGGTCCATTATTAGGCTCCAGTGTTAATACATCTATGAGCTAAATGCAGGAAGCTTCCAGCTTTTCAGTTGTGCTGTCTGGCTGCCTCCAGCTGTATTTCAGTCACTAAGAGTGAGTGACAGGGTTATTTTTGGCAGGCAGGGCATGGAAACATTCAGGTTACGTAGTCAAGGGGAGGTAGGTAATAGTGGGGAGTTGTTTGAGGCCACTTTCTTGCATGGGGATTGCAGATGTGGAATATTTTTCATGTAAGCTGAGGAGTAAAGTCACTCCCAATGATAGTGTGGATCATTGCCTGATAAAGGCATAGCTTGAAGTAGGGCTACTCACAATGTCGAAAAAGCTAGAAACTCCTTGGCAGGACTTTTTGCTTGCTTGTTCTCAACTGAACGCCTGCTGAAAGGAGAGTATGCTATTGTTAGTTGGAGAAGATTGAACCTTCTTTTTAGTGCCTGGGGACTTCTATTTTCCCAGTAATTCAAGCGTACAAAATTGCTCTTCCCATCTTTGGGACCAAAGACCTCTCTCACTTCATCTACTGTCTCTGATAAAGCTCTGTAGTAGTTCTCATAGTCTTAGCTTGCTTACTGGGCGGTTGTGGTTTGATCATCTGTTCAGGACATCGAAGGAATCTCTCAAACTGAAAATGAAACATGTCCCAGATTAAATGTTTTTAAGATTTAAGTCAGTAAGATCTTCTTCAGTAATATTTCAATGCTCCTCCATGTTAACTGCTTTCTTTTGGTTAAAAGTCCTCCCTAAGACAATTGGAATGTATTGTAGATGTCAGTGCTTGTGGTATCATGAAACTGAAGGTCTGATGATGGTTGACTACCTAGACTGATCACATCAGAAAATCTTGGTGCAAAAGCAAGATATACCTATATATCCTGCCTATATATAAATATACCTATATGTACACCAGGAGAGTAGGGCCATTGCTAGCCAGTAATAATGCTGTAGATAAGCTTCTTTAGTTCTTGTTCAGTATCTTTATACCCAGTGCCTTTAGAACATCTTAATGGCTGTGAAACTCAGAAGGCTGCACATAGTCTAAAAAGGATAGAAAATTGTGGATGCTCTGCACATAGAGCCAGCATGCTTCAAACATGTAAGTCAGGTGTTTGCATGCAAGTTGGCCAAAGAATGGAGCAAAATGTCAAGGTCTGAGGAGAGTCCTATGGATAATGGTAGCATTCCACCATGATCACTTGAGGTTGCTCTGTTCCATCCCTCCAACAGTTTGTGTATAGACCAAATACACATCCACGTCTTCTATTTCTAATACTCTGTTATGTCAGTGGGGCAGGTAAATACACCACAAAACATATAGGAGAGTAGATACTCTCAATGAGTGAGTCACATGTTTCTTTGATAAAAGCTTGTGGAGTGTTGTGGGGTTGGTTTTTTTTTTTCCTTTTGTTCCCCACCCCCAACCATGCAAGGTCTTGTTTCTGTGGGGAAAGGGGATCCAAAGAGCAATAAACTGCTTCTCTGCCTGCAATTTCTACGCTTGTCTTTCCCTGCCAGTTTTGCGCACCAAGGAATTCTGGTCCCTCTTAGTGACTTTTGCTTCCGCTTGTTTTCTTTGCTCTTCCTGTTGACACAGGCACTTCAACAAACACTTGTGCTTGTACTTACACTGGAGTATATGCTTGTTTTTCACGCTCTTGCAAGTCTGTGTTTTCTATGACTCTCTTACTTTAGCTCTCGCTCTGGCTGTCTTGAGGCTTGGCTCCATCCACTGCCTGCCATCCTTTCAGCATACTTCTCTTGAACTGTTTTGGAGGTCAAAAAGTGTGTTGAAGGGTGTGTGTCTCAGCCTCTGTGTTTTCAGTGAGTCTGCTGGGTTTATTAAAGTTTTGCTGTTGTTTTTCACTGTGGTGCTAATGAAACAGACTAGCTGCTCTGGCAACTTTCAGCTGACCTTGAGTTTGCAAATATTTAGGAATTTACTTTCTACATAAATAAAATGGAAATTATTGTTCTTATGATTATAATATTATTCTTACGGTTATTGCCTGCAAGTTCTGTAACCTCAGTGATATCTCAGGAGATAAAACAAACTCTCAGTACGTAAATGTCTGTATATAAACAACTTCAAATCATGTTTTCTCCAATGCAATTGCTTTGTTTCATGTATTTCTAGAACTGAACAAGCATTAGAAAAATAATTATTATTGACATACTGGAGAATAGACACATTTAATTCTATCTTATGGGCTACCAAGTTGTTTCACCAGATAGCATCAGCATGTACTAATGTTATTTACAATGTAATAGGTGTTGTTGATTTGAGGATGTTTCTCTGTTTCAGAAATTGCTAAAAGACAATGTGTTGCAAAATACTACTTGTGTATGTTGGGTTATGCTACTGTCGATCAGTCTAGAGGAGGCTCCTTGCATTTTAAATTGCTTTCAGGTTTTGGTGCAGTATCTGTGATGCTAACCTTTTGTTACTCTGTGCATGTTGTGATACACACCTGGAAATTCTCTCTTCCTCCCCTCACCCCTGTGCAGCCTTAGGGGTGAGGTCAGCAGGGAAAAAAAAAAAACAGCTTAGTTGCTTTTTCGCTGTGCTTTTGCTGAGGATGGGGAAAGGGAGGAGTGGAGAACAGTTTTCTCAGGAGCTGGAACGGGGGCCTTTGTGGCAGCTTGGCTAGACAGTGAAGCATAAGTCTGTTGTGCCTTCTGCAATGAAGGGGTGGGGCAAAGCAACAAATTGAAGAGCAGAAACTTCTGGTAAAACACAGCTGAGTGGCTGCGTGCCAAAAAGATGGTCTAGATAGACAACTCTGTGAACCTGGAGTTTATGAAAACTGGCTGAAATTCAGCTGGAACTTCTTGATAAATTGGTTCTCCCAGTTTATACTTTGGGTAGAGTTAATGTAATCAGTCTGTATATCCAGACTGATACAGAAGTTGTACATGTGTGCAGATGCCTGCCTTTCCTCTGGAAACACTGTACGCTTTACATGAGGATGAAGGAACAAAATCAATTGTGTGCTTCTGTTGAGGAGATGACAGAGCTATTACTGCTCAAACTGAGCAGTGCAGACAACTGAAGCATAAAAGTCTTGCAAACTCTGAGAACTGTGTCTCTTTAGAGAGCTTTGGTGCAGTCCCCCACTGCTTCCTCATGAGATATCTCATTACCAGAAATGCAGTTTGTATTTTGACTGAAGACAGCTTCGCCCAAGCTCGCATAAACTGCTGGTAAGTTACTACTGATTATTGTTCACAATGCTAACTTTAAAAAGCTCCACTGTGAAATGGAGAATATTTAAAACCTCACACATTTAATAGTAGTTCTGTCATTGCTGTATATGCTGGAATATAACGTTTTTAATATTTTAAGGCAACTTTTAAGTTTTTATCAGACCTTAAAAAATGAACATATTGATGTCTTAATTGCTAGCACAGAATAGATAGATATTCCATATCTTTCACAAGAAGCATGTTGTGCTGACAGAGGAACTGATGTGATGGAGCTGAAACTTTTTCCCCTCAGGACAGAACAATTATTATATCCTTATGTCACTAAAACTGGTTTCTCATATTCTCACATATCATAAACTCTCTATGATTTAGGGTTTTCTCATTTATTTTAAAAAGCTTCTAGCTTATGCATCTGTTCTCTGGCCACCGTAAGCATTGGTGTTTTTTTTTTTTTTTTTTGTGGTCAGTTGTCATTAATAAACATAATCAGCAACCATGGAGATGATGTGCATAGTATATGCAAGTTTACATGACTTCTTCCATGGACCATTCTGCTTGTAAGCAGGGGATGGAAACGGCAGCCAGGTCTCTAGCTGCTGCTCTGTTCCTGCTTTCCAAGAAAGTCATTTCAGTACTGACTGGTTTACTGATAAACATTTTTTACAAACAATTCCTGGCTTACCTGAATCATTTTTAGACATTCCCATCCACTGCCAAAGATTTCTCAGCTAGAGATTGACTGAATGAATAGCTGATTCAGCATAACAGGCTGGAAGCCACCAGTAGGGATTAAAAAAATGGTGGGGAAATAAGGAAGTGAAATGGAATAGACACTCTGTTGATGACAACTGGCGAACCCAGTGGATCTGCTGTCAGAAGCTTTGGTTCTAATCTGTTATGTCCACCCCTGACTCTCTGCACTCCCAACCTGAATGAGTATAGCTGGTTCAAAGGCCATTATAAATGTAAAGCCAGCCTTTTCCTTTCTTGAGTCTGCTGCTGCCAAATTTCATCTGCCACAGTGGGAAACTTGTAGTTAAATGGTCAGATTTTTTTCACCATATTTTCCCATCTGTTTGAGGAGGAGCAGTGGTGACAGCTTCAGCTTTGTGAACTATCTCCACACTTTCCCCAACGATTTAATTTCCATTAGCTGGAAATACATTTTTATTTGTTAGTGTTTGAAGAGCTGAGGCTGGGCTGTGTGGAGTCTCTCATTGTGCTTTTCTGGTGTTTACGTCCACTGAAGCCAAGGCAAAATCACTTGGAATCAAGGAATGGCTTTAGGTGGGTTCTTGTGTTTTCTTGTGAAAAGAGATCAAATACAATCCTCTGGTCAACATGGAGAGCAGCAGTGAATCCTAGAGAAGAGTCGAATGTGTATATCTGTGTTCCCTTGGAATTTAGGGACACTGACCTGAATTCTGCTGATGAATGAAGTGTAGAAGAGTATTCAGCAATATTCAGCTGTCCTAGAACTGGTCATTTTCTAGGTAGTAGAAATTGCTACTTTTTTTTTTTTAATTCCCTACTATGCTTATTTTGATTTGGGGAGTGGGAAGGAGTAGTGTATTTATGTATGTTTTCTGTAAATGAAGTGTCTGTGTAGGTTTTTTTTGTGGTGATGGTTGTTTTTTTCTTTTTTTCCTCCTTTCAAATTGACTATTGAGTATGCCCACTCTGATTCTTCTACACGTTTAACATCTCCTAGTTTTGAAGATGTCTCTAATTCAAGGTGAGGGACACTGTCCTTACAGCATGAACTATGTATTCTTTGGTTACCTTCTGGGATCTGTTTGAAGCTGTCTCTTCCTGAAGGACTTCCTTGAATTTTTTTTCTAGTGTAATCTCCTGCCTGTCTAATGGGTTGATGCTCTTGGTAAGATACCTTGCACAATCTCTAACCTTCAAGACAGGGCAAACAACTGGCAGTATAAGACTCAAGGCTTTAAAAAGCCCTGTTTGGAAATGCTTTTTTTCCTATGCGTTCTGATTTAAATATTTCTTTCAATTTTACAGAAGCAATAAAGAAAATTATGCAAATTTAAACATGTTTTAAAAATGTTCAATTTAATTCTTTGAGATATTGAATACTGGACCTGCTTAATGGGATATCTGCTGTCCAAAAATTTGAATATGTTATAGACTCCAGTCTAGTTCCATAACTGTGGGCAGTTGACCTTTGGATACTCAAGGGTATCCTACCTGCTTTCCATCTGCATCATCCCTGAAATAGGTACTGCCATGTCTGCTAGCCTCATATGAGTGTCTTGGATACTCAAAGGATCCACTGCTAATCAAAATAAGCAATGTTTAGGCATCTGAGTTAAGTACTTAAGTTACTGTCATTATTTGAAGTGGTTTTTTGTTGTTGTTGGTTTTGTGTTTTTGGTTTTTGTGGGGTTTTTTTAGATCTTTTACTCTCTTCCCTGTTCTGATGAGCAAAGAAGGACTACAGATAGGACCTTGTTTGCAGCAAAAAATTATTCTTGTGAGCTGCTATAATCTGTTGGAGCTGCGAGCCCATTTCTTTGCAAATCAATTTATTGCTGTGAAGTTATGCCAGCTCTGACCAAACCACAAAGGGATTATTAAATATTATGAAAATTTTCAGTGAACTCCTGCATCCTTCTTTACTGTGCTCCCAGGTTCTAAATGTTAAAAGCCAGCCACAGGTCAGATTCAGTAGCTCTAAACTATTTTGGCAGTTCTCTTGGAGCAAATGCAGAGCAGTGAGGCTCAGGGAAGATAAAGAGTACTGTTGCAAACTTACACAAACAAAAATGTTCTTACTTTTGACTTCCAGCACAGTTAAGAATACTTTTTGCCCCCTCTCTTTGTTCAAGTTCTGCATTTGGGAATGTTACATATTTTTCTGACTGAACTAGAAAATAGAAATATGCTTGTGTCTGCACCCAAATCTGGGGCCAAGCAGACTGTGACTTTTGGCTGATTGAAATACAAATCCCACTGTCTGGAAAATCCAGATCTAAATACAGCCCTAAAGACCTATCAGTGCAAGATTCATGGCACTGGAGTGCTATGGGGGGAGGGAGGAAAATAATATCATTGCTGCTTCCATAGTTGCTAAAAACTAATGGAAAATGCTGTAGAAAGAACTTTTTAAAACTTCAGACAAGGCTCTTACTGAGGTATTTCCTGACTCTATAGTGAAACAAAATAGTTTAAAGCTTAGTCTGTCAGCCTTCTTGTGCTGGCAGGACAGTGAAGACAGCAAAATAAATCCATATGCTTAGTATTTGTAATGAACAAGCAGGGGCACAAAAAAAGATGTGGTGACCACTCACTGACTTGCTATCCTGCATTCATTTGACTTTGATTTTAATAAGAGCATGGTTGCCTCTTACTCTCTTACTTACGTATTCTTGATATTGTACACATTGGTGTGTTTCTATTTGCATAACCCATTGTGGCAAAACAGCACCCTCTACTCACATGCTTACCTCTTGTTAGTGCTAATGTTATATACTATAACATCTCATGCATTTCAGTCATGTGGTTATGTAGTCCCTTGCTTGGGCAGTATATTTAGCAAATTGTGTAGTCAAATGATTATGTTTGAATGGTTGAATGTCTAGTACACAAATAATTATGACACTAAACTTACTATGTATGAGCTGGAGCCATAGCTGATTTCAGTGACAGATGGAAAACTCCACTGAACCTTTTATTGGCCATATGCCATTTCTGAGTGTTGGCCAACAACAAGATTTGTTGCTAATATATAATGATTTAAACAGTAAAAAGAGCAGCTGCACTTTGATTTTTGGTGCCTTTACTACAGGTTTTCCTGGAGCTTTTGAATATCTACTGCCACTTTCTAATGCAAAGCTGTCACTTCTAGTCTGTGAGAAGAGACTTTTTCTTCCCTGCGCTATCTGTAGTAGCATTTTGTATTTTGATACTTATAACTAAAACTATCCTCTACCTTTTATTGCATTATTAAGTTCACAGCATAAAAATCTCCCTGCAACATGGGGCTGGCAATGGCTTGTAAGAAGCTGGCTCTGTTGCGTAGTATCACAACAGAGCTTTTTTTAGGCTGTCAGTAAGTCTTATGTTTTATGGCCTGCCTGAGGACTGGGAGACCAGCATTCCTCCAGCTGTTCAGAGAAGACAGCTTTCAAAGCATAGTTCATTGAGAGGAACCGCATGTGTGTGTTCATCATATTATCAGGACAGTGTTTGCAAATGTGAGTATACGAATATAAATGCTAATCATTATCTATGCAGAACATGTCCATAGTGTTTCTGCTGCTGCTGGTGGAGAAGAAAACTTGCTGCCACACAATGCTTTGACCTTCATCCCTCCTAAAGAGGGTTTCACTGCATTGTCCTTTGTTGATCAGCTCACTCCCATATTCATTCAGAGAAAAACAAGGTTGGAACCTGGAAAGCAGAACTGCTCTGGCCCTGGGCCCAGCAGCAAAGAGCACGGTAAGGGAGCTACATGGCAAGAAGTGCATTCCAATAGAACTTCATATATTTTTTGGGGGGGAAAAAGAGCACTTTGTTTTACAAAATTTGTATTATGCAATCTTCCATACAAATAAAACTGGCTAAATATTTGACTGTCCTGGGCCGCATCAATTTCGACTGTGGTGAGAAGTACTCTAGAAATTTCTAGGATGTCTTTGATGCTGTTGGTCAGATAAGTCATCATGTTGTTTCTGTGCCAAGGGAGGCATGAAGTGGTCATTGCATAAAGTGTTTTTCATTGCAGAAGGCAAACAGGTAGGGAAGAGAACAGTTAATATCTGTATGCTTCTTGCACCTCCTTGGAAATGAGTAAAATGAGATTAACATTGCTCTCCCCTTTCTGTGACAGCTTGTATGGAGAGTTACAAGGACTCAACTGGGTGCCTACAACCATGGTTCGTTTCCTGACTGGCTCATGGGACGTGCAGTCAGTTGGACTGGCTTGCACAGCCTGGTCTTGGTGTACGTGAGGGCAGTATTTCCCGTTAGCTGGCTGTGGCTGAGCTCTGCTCTGCATGGCTGGACTGCCTCTGGGTCTCAAGCCTGGTTGCTAATGTTCTGTTATGATGCTGTCTGTAGTGCTAACATGCTCTTGCATTGTATCAGAGACTCTCTCTCTCATCTGCCTAGGTGTCTTGCTGTCTGTTGCTAGAGCAGTTGTTCCCAGTAGGGTAAACAAAGTGACTTATCCATGCAAACCCTAAAACATTGATTTATTTCTTCACTCAATAGTAAAAAGTAATCGAAGTAAGGGCCTCTGTGCATTTACTGCATCTTTGACCTTTCTTTGTGGTTTTTGCATAGCAGCTGACTCCAGGTCTTGCAGGTTGGATTGGTTGCTGACTGCTGTGTGCTCTGAAAGTGCCAGTGTGTTGGCCCTGCTCATCCCTTCCTTTAACAGACCAATGTTTTGTTATGTTTGTTTGTTTATTTATCTTGTATCTCTTCCTTTAGCTTTGGAAAAGCAGCCATGTAACTGCTGGCTGCAGGCAGGTTGTTTCATCACAGCTAATAGCCTGTCTGTTGTAGTTTGAATGTTTGTTGGGATGCTCCTCATCTAGGTCGTAGTTTTTCTCTCCTGTCAGAGTCCTCCTACACCCCTCTTTGATCTTACCTACAGCAAGCTAACTGTCTCACAGTCAAGCAGAGCTATGCAAAACATTTGTAAAGTGATACAGATATTTCCCACTTTATCACGTCTTGTAGAGCGTTGGACCCATGTGAAACCCGCATCAGCCATAGGGATAGAAAACAGTGGCATTTTTATTTGTATTGGAATTGAGAAGTAAAAGACAGATCTAATTCTGAGAGAGGTTTATAGCTGGCTGTGTTATCAATCTGAAATGGTACCTACCAGGGTATAATTTTCCCAGTGATGTGGATGCCCTTAGTGTATCATCTGTGAGCTGCATGTTCTTTCAGAGTGTTCTGTGCATGTTTTTCTTGCATAGCTAGTGCATGACACCTTGTGCATCTGTGCAACAGAGGCCAACCACCCTCTTCTGTTTCTTGCTATGTTTTTACATCTTTTTGATGCCACCTTCCTCTGGTGTCTTGTGATAAATCAAGCTGAGTCTCATACATACGTAGAACAGCTGCCCTGTTCTTTGCTGGTTTCTTGTTTTGGTTTGGTTTTTTTGGTGACTTTTTTTCCAGGGTTGAGAGAATCCCTTATCCAGGTGTTTATGGTTAGATCATACTGTTGATCATAGAGCACTTGTGTTTTCCTTATGTTGTACAATTCCCTAATGCCCCTTGATGTCACTGACTGTGTCATCTGTCCTCTTTGTAATATTTGCTGGCATCAATGTATGTTGGTCTAAAAATTAGTTAAATGAGGTAGTATCCTTTGCTATTAAGAAATACATACAAGCTTACGCTTTAGAGAGTTTAAAGGCTACAGCTATTTTTCAGATAACTTATGTCCACATAGATTATGCAAAACTAAGGGGGGGGAAAGGGTTATTTTTAAAAGCTGTTGGAAAGATTAGTGAAGGTTATGCCCTCCTCTCCCCAAGTCATTGTCTTGTACTTCCCAGTGATGTTTATAGGCAGTTGTGGGTGCAGTCAAACAAGAAATAATCAGATAACAAAAAATTATGATGGAAGCAATACAGTTCTACAGTTTCCTCTTTTTTTCCTCAATTTTTTTCTTCATATAAAAAATTGAAATTATTTTTCTGTATGACAGGTGTATTTTGAATAGTGTTTAGCCACAGTTAACATCTCCTTGTGATATTATTGCATAGTAAGACCAGTGATTTACAAGTTCAAGATAAGGGTCCTTGGCACCATCATTGCAATGTATGAAGCAATTAAAAATGTGACTATTCTTGAGATGACATGTACAAAAATGAAAGCACTTTGCTAGAAACAGGACTTCCTGGTGTCAGCTGGTGATTAGTATTTGTTGTCTTAAAGGCCCAAGGTTATTGCAGTCTTGTCTTTTTCAATGCAGCAAGCTCTCAGTGTGATGGGCATGACTCATGCTTGGCTGAGTGCTGTGGCTGCAATTTCTGTTCAGCTGGTACTCATGCAGAACGAGTGTGGTAAGATCTTCAGCCAGATCTTGTTGAGCAGTCATGCCAAATGTCTTTAAAATCCAGTAGTGAGAGTAGAGACGACAGGTAATGCAACAGTATATGGTGAATGTTTCTGTAACCGTAATTAGTATACTTTGACTTTCATAAGATGGCAGGTTTTCTGTATTGAAGACTTGTGATGACTTGGAGGGGGGCAAAAAATAATTCATACTATTTGTTGTGACTTTTCTACATCTGCTGTGGTTTCTATGGTTTGGACTATTAGCAGCCTTCAGTTGGCAAATGAATGGTGGGAAGCGGGTCTCTGAAGCGGCACTGTGTAGTAGCCTTTTGGTGTTTGCTCCAGGCACATATATATTATCTTGTTTATTCCTGAACAGATCTGTTTTCTCCTTGCCTTTCGGCAGCTTGCCCCACTGTTTCCTTGTGTTTTGTTATACAACTGCTACACAGATATGTGCTGTGTGGTTCTGTATGTGTGTGCAGGTGGATAATTCACAGCTGCCTGGAGACAGTGACCATGCAAAGCACAGAAAGTGATAAACAAATTGCACCATTGCTGGATGGGACCCAGGAGCATAGTTAGTTGGCTCTGCTAATGCCTGGCTGGAGGAGTTTAGCAATTCCCTCCTATATCTGTGGTCTTTAAAATGAGGACATTGTCAATGTCCTGTATAGGGGTAAAAAATTGTAATGTCTAAAGATAAGTGTTACTTAAGAAGTCATTTTCTTGATTATGCTGTACATGGCAAACAAAACCGGAACAAATGATCAAGTGTTTTCTAATAGTTTTGACAGGAGATGGCATCTGTTGAAGTCCAGGTGGATTTATTAGTGGAGTAACCCTGTCTCCCTAGAGCTTGCTGCTGTCACATGCTGCCTCATTCTGCATTCCCTACTGGAGTGCATACAAGTGCAGTGTGCAAATGATATTTAATTATTGCTAACAGTTTTTAAGGAAAAAGTTGAATTCTTAGTTCCGTATCAATGTTGATGATAGATACACCTATATAGATATACACACTTATACATGTATATTTTTATAGAGATAGAATATACGTAGTGAATAAAAAAGATGATCAGAATCATGCATTCAAGTATCTTACTTTGATTTTCTCCTCTTGCACTGAATTTGTTATGTTACATAATTAAAATATTTAATGAGAGAAAATTTTACAAACCAAATCTCAGTGACCTTTAGTTCCTAATCTCAAAGCTGCCAATAGAAATCCAGATGCTTGGGAGCTGTATCCAACTACAGACAAATCTCAGGTGCAAGCAGAGTGGTTATCAATCAGCAGCTCTGCTTATGAACATTTATAGTTATTCAATTTTTTTGCCTAAGTAGTAAAAAAAATAGACTCTTTAACCACACTGGATGAATAGAGATAGCAAAGCATTTTTTTTAAAAAAAAATTGGACAATAGTATGATTTATAAGCTGACCAGTGTGGGATTACTGCTATCCTCTGTTGCATGGAATCTTATACTACATGCGTATATCAGACTCTGACATTATGAGAACATCTACTGTTAACTGAAGTGATAGGTCCTGTGTGTTTGCAGCAGAAAGAACCATGCTCGAATGTTGTATCAAGTTCTGAAGTGACATAATCTACTCTGTTAATAAAATACTTAAGTTTCTAGGTCATTGTGGATCTAGCAATTTGTCTATGTGTGTAAATGATACTTACTACCATAATACTCTGTTTGAAAGAGAAACAATCACAGCCAGATACTCTTAAATATTTTGTTCGCAGGTAACTATCTTGTTTCAACAGACAGTAAGGTTATGCATGTAAAACAGATGATGTTTTTATAAGGTTTCTGTTTGCTCCAGGTATATCTTTACCTTTCCATACCCAAATGCACAGTGAGGACATTTGGGGAATTTAAGAGCTCTCAGAAAGCAAATTTTCCATCACAACTAATGTTCTGCTGCTGTTGGTGACAATATCTAAGGATATCAAATGAATGGCAGAAATGAAAGCAAAACAGCATTTACTTGACCAACAGTGTTGAGCATCAATGTGAAATAAATTAGAACTTGTGTCTGCTTAAGACTTTTTCTGTATATTTTTGATTAGTACATTTTTTGATCCCTTTGACCTTGAAAGCACTGGTTATTTATTAGCATAATATGATTACATACCTATCTGCAGGGTTTAAGATGGAAATTGAAGCCTTGCAATAATTTGGCTAAAAACTACTAGAGCATTCAGCCAGCTGTCAAAACTTTAAGAGAAACCATATTAAGCAAAACCAAGCTGTACATGTTTAACTGATATCTAAAAGGAGTCAGCACAGCTACCTGGGTAGGTGGCGTTTTGGCTGGCTTAATTTGCTGGCTACAGATATGAATTATTAGCAAATGCAATTTGGTGACAGCTTACACGCTATGGGCTGTGGACTCTTTTCAGTCCACATATACAGCTTGTAGTATAGCCAAATTAGATGCATTTATAATTCATTCTCTCTCTCTCCCTCTCTCTCACACACTTTCACTCTCTATTCTGTACAGTTTGTATTTGTAACTTAGGTGGACCAGGGCTTTGTTAATTACATGTCTCGGAGAGCATCGCTTGCTATCACCTTATGAATTCCTTATAGATGTAAGTGGCTAAGAACTGATTGAAAACTCATGGCAGAAGTAGCAGCAGCAGTACTGTTACCTAAAATATGACTGTAGTTTGTTTAAGTAGTGGGTTTTACCTTTGGAAAAAACCCCCAGTGTTCTGCTTTTGCTGTGGATGACTACGTGTTGCTAATTCCCAGTTGGCCAGCGCAGTGGCTATGTGCCAGAACTTGCCTAATACCCTTTCTAGGTCCTAAAGGTAATTTATATAAGCAGTCAGTAGTATAGGTAAGTAATTCTCTTGCTTTCTTTGCATTTCTTTTCCCTTGTAATATAAATTGTAGTAGTTGAATGGCTGTTGATATCTTTAAATCTATTAAAAACATTGTATTCTTGGAATCTTGCTTTGAAACTGTGTGCAGCCTTGGTGAGTTGCATATTGCAGAATTATCTTGTTTGGTTTCTGTTGCCTGCAGCATGTGCACCTTATGTAAATATTTACAGTATGAACAAATTTACTTCTTTATGAAAAGTTGAACAAAAGGCCAAAGTGGTACCAGTGCACTTAGTTACCTACGTAGTAGTTGTGTATGTTTGAGGAAACAGTCTCGCTCTGTTACAAGGCCTTACCTGAGTTTGAAAAACCCTGAACTGCTCTGTGGTCAGGGAGACTTGAGTATCCAAGCAGGGGAAGGTAGTTCCAAAGCTTTTGTTGTGTTTGGTGTGGTTTGTGTCTGTGTGTTAATTTGTTTTGGTTTTTTCTTTTCTTTTTTTTTTTAAATGGAAAACCCATGCGTGCTCGGTATTAAGTGTAGTGACTAGCAATGTAAATGCTGGTCTGTTTTGTCTTGCATGTTTCATATTGTCCCTCTGAAATGCTGCATACTGAGCAGTATAAACACATGGTAATTTACTTAGAAGCACTTACTGTGTTTTCTTTCAAAACATCAGCTTAATCTGCAATGTTTCATAAACATCTTTGTCTTTTTCTCAAATAATCTCTAATGCGGTATCAAATATTTTAATAGGTGGAAATTAATTCTGAGCTGGACAGATAGTCTTGTGAAAATAGAGTATAAACATCCTTTTTCTGTCGCACAACACTTCTTTTTAAGTTCTTGACGTGCCACTATTTTAATGCGATGTGGAGAAAATGGCACCGAAGCCTGTTAATTGATTCGTTTGCATCCTCTGAAGCCTAGATTTGAGAGAATGAGGGGGGAAATAGGCAGGAAACAAGAGATTAGCTATCAGTGGCTAAGCAGTCTAGGGAGCTATTTGTTCTCACTGCTGGTATCCATTTCTGAAAGGAGCTCAGATGGCTTTAACCCCTCCAGACAGTGTGGAATTAGAAATGGTTTCAAACAACAAATGTGGATTCAGGTGTTAACTATGAGATTACAATTCTAGAGCTCAGGGGTAATATATATCATGCTTTCACTTTGTTCCACTATTAATGTGTAGTGATATCTCTCATGTCTGAATGAATAACTGAGCTGTGCCTTTTTTCCTGCCTAAAAAAGTGCTTGTACTATTAAAACGTAAGTTTGGTTACATCTTGGTTCTGGTCGAGATTATACTACAGGCTGTTTTGTTTAAAGATTTATAAAATAGACCTTAATTCTGCAACGTGGTGCAGAGGAGTTGGTGGTCGAGCTCATTCAGAGCTTTGTGAGGAACTCTGAAGCTGTGTGTTGCACGGCCACGTCCGTATTTTGTGTATTTCTTAGTAATATTAAGGTGTGTTTTCTATTAGAATTTCTTGCATATGCATCTGCCTGCCTTATTTCTAAATTATCCCATATCAAAGAGAGAGGTTTGCCTATATATTTTTATATATTTAAAGAAAATGGCTCTTATTTTATGGTGACTTCTGAATATAAAAAAAATTACATTCTTAAAAGGATGTTTAACAACAGTAAACCATGTAATCCCATACCTTTAGCTTATTTTAGAACTGTTGTACTCAGTTGTGCTTTTACTAGATTTCTTCTTTTTTTTTCTGTGACCAGAAGTTCAAGAATCTTACGTCTTCATTCCTTCTGGATCTTTCACTCAAGATCAGTGAAAGTGGGTTCCTTGAGTGGTGAGTTGATGCCAAATGCATCAGGTATTTTTCAAGGTGTGTAGTGTTGATAGCAGACATGCCTGACTGTTGTCAGGGTTGAAGTTGAGCCTCATCTTGCTTACCTTGATCTCTCTATTGTGGTTTTGGCTTGGTGATTTTTTAGCTTGTTTTGTTTTCTTCCCCTTATTCCAGAGGCGATCTGTACTTGTTGAGCCTTTTGTTCAGCTTTTGCCAAATTTGACTCAAGTTTTGAGATGGAAGGGGGCTATTTTAACTCAAGTCCAGACAGTTGAGAGTCACTGCGGTGACTGTCTTCTGCTGACTCTCCTTGACAACTTAAGACTTTCATTGCCCTGTCAGGAAGACAGTAGGGGCTTTCATTGCATTTGCAAAACTTTCTTGGAGGATGTTTCTGGTATGGGAAAAAGTTTTTGTTTTTAGAAAACAAAACTTCCTTTCTCTAGGAAGTTTAGTTTTGTTCCACTGAACCACCTGCTACCATAGCCAAAAGACCAGTAATGCCTTTCTCGTATATCACGTGTTTTCTTCCACCCACCTTCAAGCTTCCTTTCTGGCAGAGGATTTTGCTCAGCTTTCAACAAGATAGTCTTAGTTAAGTTGCCTGCAATTTCACCATGAGTGAGAAAAATATTACAAACATTGATTTAAAGTTTTACTTATTGGTTTGCTGCAAACAATTGCTTACTGAGATAACTTTCTGGATTTATTTGACTAATGTGCAATAAATTGCTGAGGTGCTGTGTAATTAGTAAGAACTAAACTGAGTATATCAAGCTTATGCCAGACTGTCAAGTACCTTGGGAAAATTAATTCAGATAGACAAGGGGAAAACATTCCTGAAGAGTGTGGAGAATAAAGTTGGGAAGTGGTCCATATGTCCCTAGCAGCAATCCTCTTCCATGTCTAAGAAGGCAAGCTTGGAAGATGTTTAAGTCCTTTTACTAATGGCAGGCTTACAGGTTACTGCCTTGGACTAAATCTTCTCCTCTCATTCAAGCTGCTTCTTGGACCCTAGATTTGCCTGATTTTGTTTAATACTTCTTTCTCTTGGGGTGGCTGTATTCAGTCTCCCTCTGTGGCCTGAAGTGCCCACTACTGAGTCATCAAACCCGTTGCTGTTCACTGACACAAGGCTGACTGCTGTGGCTTCTGTGTGCCCAAACAGCTGCAGCAATTTAGATGTCATTGCCCTGCAGAGATTTGCTACTGTCCCTTCTAGAGGCTGCCCTCCTGCAGCAGAGCTGATGTGAGGGAATGCAGTCACTCCATTTCACAGTCCAGCATCTTGGAAGAATTCACTTTCAGATCAAACTAATCCACATCCATGTGTTTCACAGGGTCTATGTGGTGTTCTGTGAACTATAGTGTAAGGACAAATGGAACAGGTGAGGTTCACCTTAAAGCAGCTCCAACCCATACCAAATCAGATGGTGCCCATAGGCTGTGTGGTTGTAGAGAAACACGATCACTATCATAGCGAGGCACTGGTAGTACAGCTGTGCTGCTTTGGATACTTGCAAGGTCATTTAGCATTTCAGATATCCAAAGAAAGCATAACTTTGCATTGCAGTCAAATTATAGTCCTTTCTGTATGATAATCAAAGGATGCTTCCAGAAATGAACACTGACATGTGTGACTGACAAAATCTTAGCTCCCCAGGAGCTTGTCAAGTTAACAATAATCTCAGCCCCCATCCAGTGTGCATTGTGTGGTCCCTTGGCTTCTCTTACCTGGCAGGATTTGAGATTCACAAGAATTTCCTCATTTTTGAACCTTGTAAAAGCAGGATTCTTGCTGGTTTCAATACCTTACTCATTCATAAAAAGTGGACCTGGCAGGGAGATTTGAAGTATAGTGGGAAATGCATACATGTGATTAAAACAGACCCTGTATTCTGGAAGTCATCCAGCCAACAGGCTAGGATGTGGTGAGCTTTGTAATTCCTCTCCTACAGCCCTGCGCTTCTCCTCCAACTGCAGTCTGCTGACATGGTGCAATAGGCTACATCCTAAACTCGTACAACTCAAAACAGAGCAACCAAATGAAGGTAGGGTTGTGCAGTATTATTTTTCAAGCCTGACACCTTTGACAGTGCTCTCAAGAGAGAGTGTTTCGTAATTCAAGTCAGTTTTTCAACACAAAGGCTCCTTAGCCATGGGCTGTGTGTGGTCTACCAGGATAATTAATCTGGCCAGCTTCCTAGGATAACTTGGAAGAGGTCTGTAGGCAAAAGATGTGGTTCTTTAGTTGGGGTAGCCTGCTACTACCCATCTCCTCTCTGCTGTCCTCCCCCCTTAACGTGTCATTGTGTGTGAATGGTATATCTGTTTGTGATGGGGGAGGGAAGGCTGAAGCATGTGTCCCTGCATTGAAATTTTGTCATGTCATGACTTGGCAAAACTGGACTGGATTAGTCAGGAGACTTCAGATGTTCTTCTGACTGCTTGCAAGCAATGGAGCTTAAACAGGATATGCACCAAATCTTTACCGCTCTTCCAAAATTGCAGGAAAACAGTGAAAATATAAATGGGGTAAATGCACTTTTGACTGCCAACGAGGAGCAGGCAATTCATTTGGATGAGTGCTATTTACCTGCACAGGATATGTGTTTTCTCTAACAGCAACACGTCTGCTCCTTAGATATGGAGAAACACCTTCCAGGTGTGGACAGAAGCTAAGCCTGACCCAGTGGTGTCTTCCCATGGTATCTCTGGTGGTATTTCCCTAGGTGTGGCAGTCTTCAAACCAAAGAATAGTTTCACTTTATCCCCTTAATTTTTTAGACTCTCTAGACAGCAAAGACTGTTACTTTTCTGCTTGGGAAAGGTGTTAAGCTACTTGGCTCTAAGGATCCAGAAAGGTGAGCTGGGGTAGGAGCAGTATAGATGATGTATTCCTGTTGCAGTAGTGGGAGTCCAAGGAATGTCTCTTCCCTCTTTTTCTCTTCAATTCTTGATATCATCCAGTATTCAGTGCAGTTTCTTCCTGTGCACAGATGAGAATGCAGGCTCTTTGATACTGCTGAGGCTTTGTGCTTCCCTATGTATATATGTTCTGTCTTCTGCAAATTCTGGAAAACAATAATGTTGGACAAAACAAACTTCAGCAAAGGAATTGTCTACTGTATGAATAGAGAGGGAATTGTGCAGCTAAGGAAGAGATCACACTTAATGAGGGATCTGGTCTTAAATTACTTGTTTCTTCCTAACTGTCATGAAGTTCTATAAACGCCCTCTTTCTTTCTAAGTTGCCTGAAGTGGAGACTACATCCAGCTTGTGTGCCTTAAAGACTGGATCACAAATCTGTAATGTTGAGTGGCTTAATTCATCTGATTACCCGATTTTTTTTTTCTTCACGCCCCCCCCCCCATATCTGGATGAAATGATGCCTACTCCCTGTTTCAGCCCAAGCCAGTGGCTATCAGAGTCTTAGGGGACAGTTTGCAGTTGGCATCTGCTCTGTTCTCTCTAGAGGCATGTGTCTGATGCTAAGGCTGCCAGGTTCCTCTGGGCAGGTTCTGAGTGGCGCGGATCCATGCTGTGTCCTAAACAAAGTCACCCTCCCTGTGTGTAGAGAAGCCTCCCCTACTTCTTCTGGGTGCCCTCTCACCAGCTTGCCTTCTGCTAGTTATGGGCTGTTCAGCTCATGCAAATCTAGTTAATTCAGAATTAATGTGGTTTTAATTTGATCAAGTTCCCTTCACAAGTTCATTAATACTTTACTTTTGATAGTGTTTGCAGAGGGTCTCTGTTTAATGATTCAATTTTGAAAGCCAATTCAGGTTAACATTCTTCAGCATGTGTTGTTTCTCCCTTCCTGTCCTGTATACTTGCTCAGGATTTTAATTCTTGCAATATAGGAAAAGCCTGAAATCATGAACCTTAGCCTGGGATAGCAAAAGCAAAAAAGGCTTAAGAGAGTAGTGAGAAAATGGTTTTGCTAACCCCATATTCACCTCCTGATATTGGATAAATTGCATGTCTGTGGACCCATCTGGCACTGCAGGGGAGTAATATCTTTTATGACAAAGACATTTTACTTAAGATTTTCCTCCACTCTGGTCCAGAAGGGGGAAATTGATTTAGCCTGTGATGTTAGAAACCAAAATCCAGGAGTGTTGAGATGGAGGGCAGGCTGCACTGTGACACCTTCTGTGCATTCAGACTAGAAACAGGATCCTTTCTCTATTGCATTGATCTTCTCTTCACATCTGTCGTTCTCTTCTTACTCAGACACATGCGAAGTCACATGTGCTGTGCTGACAGCACTGCAACTGTTCTCATGGAATCAAAGGACTCCTCATGTGAGCTCTTCTGCTCTTGCTGTAAATGCCAGCACACAGGGGACAAAGCTCTGGACTTGTTTCATCCCAAGAGGAAGACTTTAGAAGAAAAATTTTTTTGCTGGAAGTGTTTGGGAACAGTATCCTAAGGGGAAATATTTTTTTCTTCTGTTGATGCCAATCTGACTTACTTTTGTAGCTGGCAGCAGTTTCTATGAAGCTGGTATTCTGGAGCGAAGGGGCGATGACCTTTGTGAAGTTTGTTTTAGGCCGTTTGCCTCACATGGGGAAGTGGGACACAGTAACTAGATTGTGCTCGTTGTATATCTGATGTGTAAAATGATAACAGCTTGTTCATAAAGTGCCAGAGGTTGTAGTCCATTCCTAAGTAGAAGATTAAGGCTTAAAAATACTAGGTTTTGAGGCTGCACTCAGTGGTTATTCCTTTGAGACACCCTCGTGTTATGGCATTTGTGAATACTGAACAGCTCCCTGGCCAGCAGCTTCTCTTTTCCTCTGATTTGGTGGTTGGAAGCTCCCTGTGGAGCAGGAGGGCTGCACAGCCAAGATCATGACTGGACTGAACTTCTAGATGAAGGGTCTTGTTTTAATTTCTTTTTGCTCATTTGGGTTTATGTGTGGTTTCTTCTCTTCAGTAACCAACAGCCATAGTGTTCATTACAGTAGTGTATCACTCCTTTCTGGGGAGTAGTAGGCCTGCCAAAGCTAGTCCAAAACACAGACAGAAGGATGTTTTCCTGGGGTAAGTGCTTCACATGAACCAAAATGTCTTGCCAAATTCGATTGATTAGGGATGTTGTTCTGGAAGAAAATTAGAAAAAATTCTGGTGATGTCATTCCCATTTTACCTTTTGGGAAATGAAAGTTTTTTTCTTTGGGTTTTTTCTTTCTCTTTTTTTTTTTTTTTCTTCCCCTTCTAAATTGGAAGCAGGTTTTCTTTTTTTTTTTGCATGTGTACAGTGTATAACTTAAGTGAAAAACAGACATTTAGATTGAGTTGTAATAATTTTACAGGAAACTTTCATAAATTTCCTTTCAGATTTGGCAGAAAGCCAAAGATTTGAAAGCTCAGAACCTTTCACGAAACCAAACCTCTGTTCTTCACACAGCTTTCATGCTTGTCCCTGCAGTGGCTTCCACTGCAGTATACTGCAGTGAGGAATACATGTGCAGATCAGCAAAGGCTTCAGCGTAGTGTGAAGTGTCTGGTCCTCTCCGTATCAACACCTGTATTTTCACTTGTGTGCTGAAGTTTGGTAGTGACGATTAGCTGATAATATGATCCTGTTACTTGCTGATGACTGTCAAAATTATTAACTGTCATGCTTGGAGTATGAATGAAGTATTTAGTGATTATTTTTAACAATCATATGAAGTGAAGTTTCAGAAATCCCTCATCTCTATGATATAGGCTTGTTCATATCCTTTGTCAGTACAGTGCTACAAGTGCACCACAGGAGAACTCATCTAAAAAAGTAACTGGAGCTGACTTTCTGTACTATTAAAGTCTGTGAAATTTTGTCTCTTAAAGCTTGGACTTAGCTTGTGAAAGTTGTTTCACGTGATATCTAAGTGGAACTCATTCTATGATTATTATGGGAGCTACATTGATGGGTAACTGTTAATATTCATATTTATCTCTCTTTATCTGAAGAAGAAATCTCATAATTTTTTTTCTTAGTATGTTGTGGCTTCTCCCAAAACTTCAGGGGGAAAAAAAATACACACAAAAGCAGATGTGATCCTTCATGCCTGCTGTGACACATACTCTCCTGAAAAATCGTAATGGGAAGGATGAAGATTGGTGCATTCTTTAGGAGAAGCAGTTTGCTAGCAGCAAAACATGATGTGGAACCTCCTCCTTCCCGAGGCTGATAGTTCACATGCAATTGCACATATATATTCTCTGAGGGATTAAAAAAAAAAAGACTCTCAAAAGGCCAAGATACCCATTATGAAGCTATCAGGCTGGAAAGCTGCCATTTATTAGATTAATATGAGCCTAGTCAATTTTTCAAAACATACATTATAAAAAGAACAATGCTTAGTGTTTTATGTTTTCAAGGTGCTTTCAGCCATTCATGAAATCATCCTCAGAGAAACAAAAGATGTGCTTAAGCAGAATTTGGAAAGCATTTAATTCAGGATTTATTTAGTCATTGTACAAACCAGTAAGACTCTTGTTCTCAAACATTTTTAACTTTGTTTCTTTCTCCTTTCCCCCACTACCATCCTTATTTGAGACTTGTAATCACAGTGGGAGGTGCCCAACAGTTGCAGAGCAGAGGTTGCTGTGGTTGATAGACCTGGCTGGGAGAGAAGATGCCCTGCAGGAGAGGGAGGTTACGCACTTGTCCTGAATGTTCCTCCTCACCCCACTTGGCCTGATTCCCCATCTCTGGGGGGTCTGGAGTGGCCTCCCAGGCTTGCCTGAGCCAAAAGTACTCTGCTGTTGCTCTTGCTTTAGATTCACTCGCTTTCTTAATTTTCTAGTTTTTCTTTCACCTAGGACTAAGGATCAGGGACAGGTGGTGGGGCAGGCAGCCACTCTGTCTCATGAGGTCAGGAGGGACTTGGAGTGCCACCAAGCCAGGAGGTGCATGGGTGGAAAAAGCAGTAAAGGGGCTTGAGGTGGTGTCTTCCTCTCTAGATGTTCCCTATACTTCCTGCTGCCTTTTGCTGTCTTGGCTACTTCATCTCCTGGCTTGGCTCTGCTGCCTCCTTCCAGATATAGCCCAGGTCTGCTGCTTCTGTTGTTTCAGAATAAAGATTTGTGCCAAGAACAAAAATTGCACGTGAACTATGCTTTGTCCGTAGTGCAGGAGCGTCCAGCAGGGAGCAGAGCTGTAGAGATGGGCTGACCTTCCATTGCAGTGCACAGGGGAATGAAAAATAACTGAACGATGTCAGATGACATCTGGTACAAAACACACTTTGCTTTAACAATTGCCCTTATTTTGGCATTAATGGATTAGGAGAAAAGCTGTCAGGGCATTGGACTAGGAAGTTAAAGACCTGGAAAGTGGAAAATGATGGTTCAAGTGACAATGAGAAAGGGCATTCAGAGCCTTAACACAACTTTTAGACCGGTTGGTAAGTCACTTCATTCTTTGTATTCTTTTCAGCTTATAAAATGATACAGAGATTAAAGATTATCACACTGCTTTCTCATAGTTTTAGCCATTCCTGAATCAACACTCCTGAATCAGGAGTGTTGCTTTTCCTAAGAAAGTTGGCAACATGAGAAGCTCTTATGAAATTTTCCTTATATGTTTGGAATAGCAATAAGCATGCAGTATTTCATGCTGTTTTAATGGTCTAGATGTGGTTGCCTGGGAATACAACCCCCTGGGAAAATCTCACATGGCTAAATCTCACATGGCTAAATGTATTTTCATTCTGTATCAGACCCTTCCTCTCTCCAGCCGTCTCCACCCAGGTCTAAGTTTTTTGTTTGGTTTTTTTTTTTAATTAAATGGAAAGTAATTTTTGAGACATCCAGTATTTTCATTTTACTAATGTAAAATCATAAATATAATCTTACAGTTTGGTACAACTGAGAAATCAAATCACTAGAACAAAATAGCATAAAACATTCTTGCTTCAGTACTTGTCAAGGGAGTTCAGTCATTGAAGTACTCTTGCAAAACATTTAGACTTTAGATAAAACTACATTTCCCACAGAGAATGTAGTTCTGGCTCAGTTTGGCTTTCTAAGACTAGTACTAGCCAGCAGCAATCCTATTGACTTTCCTAAGATCTAGGGTACAGTTTAAAGCAAAAGTTTCAATGTGTTTATGTTTGTGCTTTTCTAAGAATGATGCTTTATGTAACTTTAGGGACCTTATCAGCAAGAAAGTATAGAGAAACGGAAGCAAACTTGTGCTGCTGAGTGGAGTGATATATAGAACAATGACAACAACAAAATTACGTATTGATAGCATTGGCAAGTATGATTTTTTTTTTACTTGATTTTTGTAGCCAAAATTCATGCTTTTATGCATCATGATAGTTGAAACCAGTTATTAATTTGGCACTCTGAGTGATAAGGAGAGAGAAAATGGATCTGTAGTAGCAAAAATGAGCAGTCTTGGATCTTAGCTGGTGGCAGTATTTTTTTTTAATCTCTGGTGTAGGTTACAGATTCTGGTCCGTTCATTCTTTAAGCTTATTTTTATTGCTAGCATATCTTTATGCCTTTTTTTTTCCTTTTAATTTGAAGACTTAGAGCAATATTTTTACTGTCTATAAATGAGCGTTTCTTTCAAATATGCCCTGATGTAAAATGCTGAGAGAGTTAGCTTTGGCTTTTTTCTTTACCTACTGTGTACTTTTTCTGACATGTTAGATTAACTTTCAGCCGCAGGCCAATCTGTCAAAGAAACAGGGAATGTCTCCTGCTATGACAGATTTGCCAGAGGCTGAGGTTTGAAACAAGCTGGGTATTGCTTCTTACACAAAAGTAATTTCTCCCTACTGAAGAGAGCTATCACTGAATCAGCTGAACAGAAGCCTCTGACTTGCATTACTAGGCTCTGATCAGAGAATCTGCAACAGGCATTTTTTTTTTTTAATAAACTTATATGCCACAAAGGAGCTCTGGCAGTATAACTGTGGGAGAACTTTCAGCAATATAAGGTTAAAATAATTTCCTCAAGGATATCAGGAATCCAATATATATTTTAAAAACTTTCCCTGGTTGACTTCAGTATTTTTATCATTTCGGATGAATATACTGCTGCAAAGAGAGACCCATAGGGTCAGACTTTAACATACAGGCAGGACCTACACTATCATCCTAGCATCTATTCCAAAAATAACAATCCCACTCCTTAAACCTGACTCAATTTACTATATGAGCTGAATGAAATTGTGCCCTTTGCACTGCAGTTGCCCTGCCTTGGCTGTAGTGCTGAGGGTGCTAGAAGGTGCTGTGCATCCTCAGCTTCCCTTTGCAGCACAGCTTCTTCCAAGGGGATGTCAATTGCCAGTTCGCAAAGGAAGTCCAACTGTGTAACAAAGCCTGGGATTTTTTACAGAAATGGCTAAACAAGAATATCTATTACAGAGTCCCCTCAGAGGCAATCTAGACAATTGCACAACAGCTACACTGCTGCTGGGCAGCCTGCGGGGTGAAATGAAGTCATGGTTTGTTCTGTCAGGGCTCCTTTTGTGGCAGACTGCTGTTTTGTCTCTTCAGGACTGGCTGGCAGAAGACGTGTGACTATCACAGGGACCGTTATGAGAGAAAAGGGAGGATTAGACTGGGAGCCTTCACTGCTTCTTTCGCCTTCCGTGACATGAGTGTTCGACACAGTGAGCAGTGCACTGTATAAACTGGGGAAGTGCATCAGCCTTTTGTTTTACCGGATTTTTGTACACCTTACATGCAAGCCAGACTCTAGGATAATATAAGAAGAACGTTTTATTGGGCTTGATGAAGGAATTAAAATGTATCCTCCTCAGGCATGTGTCATAAAAAAGAACTGACTTAGACATGCATAATGGACCCCTTCTGGCACTGGAATAACTGAAGCTATGCCCATTTCCACAGACTAATTTCAGCCAATACAGCTGTATTAGGTTATGTCAGGCAAGAATCTGGCCCAATTAAATTGGAATGATAAACCATGCGAATTTTAACACTTTCTCCAGAAATGCATGTGTCTGTTGTTTTGCCTACTGATAACAAAGTTCATAAGCTGCTGCTTGTAATTTAAATTCCCCTTCATAAAGTAGAATCCCTAATTGGATTTTACTTTAAAAAGATTATATAAATACATATTTGTAAATGTTGTGAACAGTAAATAGATGATGATATTAATTTATATTATCATAGTTCCCAGAGGTTCTGTTTTCCCCTTGAAGCTGCACGAAAGCACAATAGTAGTTCAGAGGGCTATGGGGATGTAGGAAGTATAGCTCAATACTATTTCTTTCCTAAAGTCCTTGCCGCCAGGTAGAGTCCCTAGGTGCGTTTTAAGAAGAAAACACTCTTCATATGTTGACATGCGGTAGGCTTCTGAGGAATAAGAAAGCCTAGAAGCTTGCAGGTTTAAAAGCTCAAGGAACACCAAAACCAGGTTTCACATCTACCTGAAGCTGCGAGAATGAAGTGTCGTGTAGGTTAGGGATCTCTTCCTGCCGGCTCCCAATGTGGGCCCCTGCGATGCAACTGGATATTGCAGAAGAGGTGCAGGAAAAGAGGATGACTCTTGGCTTTTCTTTTTGAGGTGACCAAAATATAAGCAAGAGAATATTTTCACCTCGAAAACTAGGTTCAGTTTGGGTACCTTGTGGTATTGCTGGTGGTGTAAAAATACAGTGAGTTGCAGGACAAAATAATGGGAGAGAGGAGACAGAAATGTTTTCAACCTACAGGAAACAACTGCTGGAAGATTATAGCAAGAGACTTTCCTTGACAGAATCATGTAGAGCTGTTTTGTTTTGAAAGTGTGCAGGGCTTTAGTGACAACTGTATAGGAATGTGTTTGTAAAATAGATGTCATAGAAAACATGTGGCAGCTTGTTTTAAGTATATGCCACTAGATACTGAGGGAGGAGAGGCTTCACAGTGGAATGGGTTTGAAGGCAGATGTCTTTGGGCACAGAAGGCCCCTAAAAAGTCTTAGAATGTACAGGATTTGCACTTCGTTGCTTTTTTTTTAAACAAAACCAAGCTGTTTTGCAAGTCCTGACAAAGAAGCTGAATTTTAAAACTTATTCAGGAAAATTTTATTTTAATCTTAAACAATAAGAAAAAAAAAAAAAAATCTATAAGGACATAAATAGTGAGGATCTGCTCCAGAGTCTCTCGGGGAGGATGCTGAAGTTCTGGGTTTGACAGAACTTGGAGAGTTTTTCATCCAAAGTAACAGTAATATTTTATACTTCTTGGCATTTGTCCAATTTTGCTTTGTTGTAAGTTATTTCAGAGTAGGGAAAAAGTGATCAAACTTCATGGATAATGAGATTAGGGAAGAGCTTTTCTAGCTACAAACAACCCAATCTGATCCAGCAGAAAAGTTACTTTAGGCTAAGACCCAAAGAAGAACATAAAGAAAACCTTTCTGGGTTGTAATTTTGCTTAGGAGTTCTAGTGCCACATCAGTAAGTTTTATCCTAGCCATACTTTCAGTTTGGAAAGAGGGGAATTTATAGTAGTTCCCTGCACTGGGTTGATGGAGGGATTAACCTCTACCCACCATTTCATTTCACTTGAGGCAATGCCTAGTACTGTTGTATTGGACCTCAGTCCAGGTGCTACAAATTCCAGATTTATTTGCTTTGTGGACATGAGGTGGCAGGTTACAGATGCTATCTTTTGCTGGAGGTGGTGAAAATCAGTGTCAAAATGCTTTAATTTTAATCTTAATGCTACATGCTCCAAAGGCGGTGGAGTATCTGAGGAGGAGGAGGAAAAGGGAGACACAAAGGAAACATCATAGAAATTTATTTTCTAAAAATGGATGTTAAAGCACATTTAGCATCTATGCAGTACCCTAGTAGAGGATTGCAGTGTGAGTCAAGCAGGACCAGGATATCTAAGGCTTACAATTCCTCCTGGCAGCTCCCCTGAGCTTAAAAAGTTGAGTCAAACAGTAGGAAGTTGACTGAAAGAGTTGCCAGCTCTGACAGGGACTATAGAGGGCAGGCAAGGTTGAGTTGCACGGGTGTTGTGAAAACTCTAAGATGGTAGAATAACTTTTCTTTTACACTGGGAAGGTCAAAAGAGGAAAAAAAGCATGTTGAGAATACAAGGCAAAACCCCCCACCCAAAACAATGTGGGAGACAATAAAGAATCAAGTAAAGTTTGGCTTCAGTTATTTTTGCTTCCTTTCCTGAAGCTGGAATGCAGACAAGAAAGCTCTTCACCTGCCTAGGAGGGGTTAAGAAATTGTAAACCAGCCAGGGTCTTGGTCTGAGCCCCTGAACAGAAAGGTATAAAGGAAAAATGTGCACGGTAGGCTACTTCAAATGAGATGCTCCGTGTTGGAAGTGGAGAAAAACAGAAAGGTTAATGTGTCCCTTTAACAAAGAAGATGTGTGCAGAACAGTAATTTGCTGTGGAACAAATCAGCTGAAAAAGGCAGGGCAGGGGAGAGGCTGAGCCCTGGACTCCAACACAAGTTGAGGGCAGTGCCTCTAAAGGGCCAACTTGCAATTCAGAGGTCCTCAATGCAAAGCACCATTTTGCTGCTTGCTGGGCTGATCTATACCAGCCTGGTTTCCAGCGTCCAGATGTAGAATAGATGTCTAAAAGGGCTATTGTAGCCATTAGATTTACCAAAAGAGAAGAAAACTTGCTCTTTCTTCCTTCATCCCATCTACAGGACAGCTAGTGAAAGATTTTCCATTTGTCCTGAGGTGGTATGGCAGTGCCTTAATGCAGCTAAAATTTTTAGCCTACAGTATATATGTGCCTGCAGTCAGAGCTGAGCAGTACAAGCCATCTTGCTGACAAACACACCAACCCAGAAATTGCACCATATGTCATAGCTTCTTAATATTAAAAAAATCCAGCAGATTTCTGGGAGGAGAAATAAGAACAAAACTACGTGAATTAAATGTACAGATAAAATCCTTGATGCAAAATGCATACTGTGAAAATCTCTCCAGCCTTACAAAAATGCTAACTCAATAGGTATCACCCCCCCCCCCTCGTTTGTATTGCCCCTATTCTCTGCAGTTTTGATAACTGCATGTAGAAGAGTGTTTATAGTTACCTTTACGGTTATACTGCTGTCAGAAGAGGCGAGGTGCAGCTAGCTGTTGATACTGTGAATTTACCTCGTTCATCCTGCTGCAGATTATCTGCAAATGGCCTTTTAGTCTTTTTATAGACTTAGTCACCATCAGAATTAATCAACAGATAAATTATAGTGACATGGTTTTGTCTAAACTCTTTGTGGTGACTTCTACTTTACGCATAATTAATTGCCTGTGACAAATACTGATTGCTGTTGGTTGAACAGGGCACCTGATGTCTGCTTGTGGACTCGAAGGTGCCTTACTTGTCTGTGGATGTTCAGTGTGGGCGCAACACGTTTCTGCACATTCCAGCGCACAGTAGTGGTACCATTGTGATTTTATTCTCCTGAATGTGCCTAGGATCACAGCCTTAGCTCTTCAAACAGGCTGAGTGGAAAAGTTTGTAAAAAAGAAAAAACAGATATTAATGGTAGGGGCTTTTGTGCTTGTTCTGCCTGCTGCTCTCACTGGCATGCTGGAGTGTTAGGAGACTAAATTACACTTTTGAAAAATAAATGAACAAAGTAAATTATGTGCTGTGATACCCTTGACTGGACTTTTTAATAGTGTTTGTTTGCTTACTTGCTAATTTGCAAGGTCTGGTAATTTGTGATTGGCCTCCCAGTCGTTAGCGTGAATTAGTGCAGTTCTGTTATATCAGAGGGACAAGCAAGTCAACAAGAAAAAAGAAAAGCATCTCACTTTAGTGAAGCTATAGAAAAATGGCTTTGTCTTTGCACAGTTTAGTGCGGTACTTATCTCAAAACTATTTCATATCAGATTAATTCTCAGTTCATTCCCTTGCATGTAAATAACTGTACAAAGAAAGAAAAGTCTTTCCTAGTCTTTAGTGAAGGTGATCTCTTGTTATTGTTTGTTTGAATACCTCCATTGTGGGCCTTTTATCATTTTTATGATGGTGTAAGAAATGTGTCATCTATGTAGCATCTGCACAATGTTTGCTGAAAATTAAGCTGGTTTAGAGCATTATATTTCAAATCTGTCATAGTGATTTCAGTGGTGATGTTCTTTCATTTTAACGAAATTATGCTGAGGTTTTTATGTGTTGGGTTTTTTGGAGAGAAAGAGATGGGGAATGCTCTTTCTTGACAAAGACCTTAAAAATTCCAGTTTGAAACTCAGTAATGTTGTTGTCTTATGCAAAACCTACCTGGCTTTTCAAAAACACTAGTGGACAACGCTTCATGTGTCCAATTGTCAAGCCTTTCCCACCTGACACTTTGCATGAAAGGATGATCTTTCAGTCATAAACACAGCAATAAGAGCTTTCAGAGAAATTTCTTTTCCATCACTTCTAGTTTTCTTTGGAGATCCTGGAAAGGTCATTTGTTGTCATAACCTTAAAAGGAAGGTGTTGTTTCAAAGTGAGACATTAAGTAATCATTCTTTATGATATTTCACTGGTTTGTAAAATAAAGATGTCCAAGGTTTCAATCCATGAATGCATACAGAATAAACTAGATGCACCTATGTATGTAAGAAGTCCACCCTCTATTGCTGGAAGGCAAGAGAATAGTTACTTTTTTTTTTTTTTTTCTCCTCTCAAGAACAAGAGTAATTTATCGGGTGATTATCTGGACTCTCTTTATTCTGTAAGAAAAGAGGATGAAGGGATAGAATAATGCTTCAGAGGAACAGAATCACTAAAATTAGATGTTGTCCTTGTCTTGAAATTATTGCTGCCATTGAAACTGTATTTGTTAGTGCAAATTTTTTTTGCTGTTCAGAACCCTCTAATTGCAGGTTGTGCTTCTGAGGCTAGTGACAGACAAGGTTATCCAGTGTTTGGAGTTTATTCCCCTTTCCATCTGTAACTTGATCCTCTGTTCCTATAGATGCCAGATTAATATTTCTTCCCTATTTTCCAGCTCCTTCTATTCTGTAATGTGCTGATGCATGGTTTCATATTTAAAATACGTAATATGATAAAGCAGCTCGAATACAGAGCAACTTTATATTCTTTTATTGTTCAGCTGACTAAGGAAAAAGAAGGTAAGGTGAATTTCTCCAGGGATACATAAAGATTAGCTGGAGATGTGGGCAGATTCTTCTCCTTCCTCTCTTAAGTTTGGTTATAGGCTGGTTACACAAGTTTTACTGGCCTGATTTTTGTTTTTACAGTTTAAAGTTCCCCTATATTAATGGTTCATCAACAGAAGTAGAATGGGTTATACCAATGCAGGTCATTTTGTGCCAGTTTAAAACTGTGAACACCTGGGAATGGAAGGGTAGAAGTTGCAGTCAACTGTTAAAACTGCACCAGAAAATGTTTTAGAGACAGTTATCTGATATACTTAGCTGAGAGATTTGTCTGTTTCTGAATGAGGTAGACAGTTTCATTGCTGCTATATGTCTTAGCCTCTTCTTATCTTAGCTTTATTATACAACCTCCATTATCACAGAATCTAAATGAAGCACACTTACTAACGGACTGTTTTTACCATTTGTCTGTGAGGTCATTATAAAGATGGAAAGCAGAATCACTTGACTGGTTAAGGGCCCTGTTTGGATCACCTAATAGCTGTGTCTAGTTTACGTATGTCAATTAATACTGAATTGAAATGCAGAAAAGCAGTTGGTGATTAAAACTGCCAGCCCTAGACTGTCTGCAGGCAAGTAATAAATTGGGGAGACAAGATCTGGTGGTTCCAGGTGGAAAGTTGAGTGAGAAACCTTCAGTGCATGGTATGAATAGTGCCTTGACCTCAGCCACCTGATCTCTTGATGGAGTAGAGGCTTGAACTTGACTACATGTCTGTGAATGCTAGAACATCCATCTTGTCCAGTAAGGACCCTTCATACCTAGCCTCATTTTGTAATATCAATCAACAGAATGGGGTTGTGTGGTTATGTTGCCATAATAAGGTGCAGGGTGTTTCTTACCGTAGTGACATGCATGTATTATGTTTTCATTTTCAATATCATGACCAAAACTTCGTGCTGAGTTTTTTTTCTGAGGTTGATCTATTCAGATGACAAAGAACTGTCAGTTTCGTTGATTTTTTTTTTTTTCCCCTAACAATAAAAAAAAAATAAAATAATGTGGTCCATGCTAGTCAGAGGAGAGGTTTCACAATACCCTGGCAGAAATGACCAGGCTTTCACTAAGCTTAAGAGAAAACTGAACTGGATTACAGTGGATGTCACAGAGCTTTTGATTCCTCACTGCAAAAGGCAATCAAGGCAGCCCAGGGCACTGAGGAACAGAAATGTTCAGTGAATGCAGATTTCTGAATTAAACTGTTTTACATGTGCCTTCAGGAAGAAGATGGATGAAGATTCACCTTCACAATGGCAATTTGATGTAGAATGAGGCATTTTACATTGGACTGGACTGGAATTGCTGGACTACTTGTGTTTCAGTGTGACTTTGGGGAATCATCTTTTTATGTGTTGTGGGTTTTTTTTGGTGTGAGATTTTTTTGTGGTGGGGTGGAAGGTATGAGAAACACTGTCAGATTCAATCAGCCCTTAACCTAACTAAACTGGACAAGTATATATGTGTGTATATATATATAAATGTATGTATGCGTAAAATTATTGATCCACTCCTGTTTGTAGACATCATAGCACTACCTGCTGCACCACTTCAATATAACTACTGTAGTGTTTACCCAAGTACCTATATTACTGGTTTTATTCTTCTCCTTGTGTGAATTCTCTGTAAACCTTTCTAGTCTGCATGTCTGTTTCTTTGTTCTATCAGCCTACACCAATCCTCGCACTTTCTTCATCCTTTAAAAAAAAATATACTGGAAACCATTTCATTAAAATGTAATCCTGTCCAGTCCATAAATTCCCTGTCCTTCTCATTTCTTGATATCTCACAGGTTGGTCTGAACAGGCTTTGTGAACCGCAGATCTGCTGCTGTTCAGTGGGTTTGGAACACAGCGCTGCTTCGACTGCACCACAGCGAGGCTTGGAATAATTTTCTCTATTCAGACCAAATATATTAACATTAGAAATTATATTATTCTGTACGACTCACCTAAAAAGATCAGAGGAAAAAATATCATTGGTGAAATAGTGTGAAACTCCTGTGCAACATCTGTGCCAACTTTTAGTTTCTTCTTAGTTTAATTTGCTAGCCGTTGTATGTATGTTGTTTGGCTAATGCCTGAGCAAGGTTTGATGATGTGGGGAGGATTAGAGAAACATATGCTTCCCTGATCTGTGTCTTAAGATGGCATCTATCATGCAGGGTTCTTCAGGAAACATCTGTGCAAGCAAAGCTACTTTTGGGGTTTTTGACTTTATTTTAATTCAAAGGTGAACTGCAGTAATGGACTTGGCAAGGAAATAGTTTTTCCCTCCCCCCCCCCCCCCCCCCCCCCCTTATATACCCATGCTTTTTTTTCAAACTCTGCATTATCCCTGGTAGTTTTGCTGAGTGATATTTTAGTTATTCAAAAGCTATTTTTACTATTCAAGGATTGTGATACTGACTTGCGATATGTTATGCCAGTCATGTCACCTTGTCACTAAATTTTAATGCACTTCTCAAATTTGTTTGGTAGTGGCCTTGCTCCCAAGAGTGTTGCAAGTCCTAGTTAATGTTTGCAGAGTATTTCCAGGTTCTGAATTTCAAGGTGGCAATGTAAATGCCTCCTGAATAGGATGTCTGTGACCCTTCACTCCCTGGATCATACTAGAAAGATTTGAGAAGACTTCATTTCTTCAGAGCTCATGAATCCAAGTATGTATTAAACCCTGAAGACTGAGGAAACTGTTGTGAAGGAACCAAACTAAAACTTTGTTCCTCAGCCAAGGACAGTTTAACATTCATATTAGCATGTTTTAGGCAATGGATAGCTTGATGTCTGAGGTCATAAATTTTTTTAAAGTAGCCATCCTGTGTCACATTTCTTTTTGATCTGCGCTTAAATTTTCATTTGCTTTTATACATTACTGGCTGAGGGCCACTAGTTTTCTATCATGAGAAATGGTTGCTGAATTAAATTTGCTTTTTTTCCCCAGCTCTGAGGAGATGTGCATTATCGAAGCAGGTGTTTGGTTCAGAATAAGAGAGGAGATGGTTCTGTAGGGAATACACTTAGCAAAGTAATGTCATAAATAGGTCTTGTGTCAGTGTTTGCTGTAATGTCTTGATATGTGTCATCATGAATTATATATTATTTCAGATTTATCACTTCTTCCACTGATAAGGGACATTGCTTCTTTGAGTGAGTTTTCTTCAGGGCTTAAAAGATTTACTGATACATTGAAATTCCCTGTATTGGAGATTCAGATGAACTTTGGAAACTTGAGATAAGAACTATAAATCTGCTATAAACTAGGAAGCCATTTCTCAAAGTGTGTATTTATTGACAGAGTTTGTGCTAGCTTATTCTTCTGCTTCTCATTTGTGTGCATCAGAAGAGGTTTTCTTTTCAACAGTATGAACAAAAAGTGAAAAACTTAATGTGGCTTGTACGATATACATGCAATTTGTCAGCAAAGTAGTAGTCTTCATTAGCGCATTGCCAGGTATTGCCTCAAAGGGCTAATTGGGGAAAGGTTATTCTCCTGTGTCTTGAGTACTGCTTTCAGGTTTTTTTCTTTTGAAATGCTATGCTGTTGGGTGGTGTTTTCTAATACATCTATAGACTTAAGTTCTTATTTTGGAGTTCTAAAGTAATATTATTAAAAATTCTGGGATAGCTTCATTTAATTTAAGTTCTTTGTGCAAAGTTGGCTTCATGTGCTTAAGTACATTTGAGAATAAGATCACTTAGTGGATGACATAAGGGCAGTGATGAGGAAGCCACTATTGAATGTTCATCAGAAAACCCCAACTCTACCTCTTAGATGGAGGGAGACAATAGCATATCCTTGATCTAATCTGCAAGATCTATCCAAGATCTAACCTGTGTGGGAGAGCACCTGGGACAGTATTAGACCATGCGTCCTGCCACTGGATCCCCAACAGGAATAGCGTACCTGAGGAGATATGCATATGGTCAAGACCCTGAGGTCCAGACCTTGAGCAGATTCATGCAAGGAGATTAGGAAGGCTGTGTAAAATTATTTTTCTTTCCTAATGTTAGTAGGATTTTAATCAGTGTTAAGCTATTGACAATAATATACCTGAACCTGATTTCAAAAATCTTAAACTCTTCAAAAATCTTTAATGAAGATTGGGCTGTGGAAATTGAGTGAAGAATATCTCATTTCTAGCAGCTGTTTTTCTCTGATCCCAATTGAGTTGCATTTTTTTTGCCGCCTTCTAGCTCCTTTTATTTTGTAAAATATTGACAGACAAATTGATATTGAAATTTTTAAAGAGAATTTCATAACAAGCAGCTTAGGTACGGAATCTGTCTTCTGTTCAGGTTTGCTTTCATCCCATTTTATGGTTCAACTGAGTTAAAGATAAGACTCAGATGTCTTCCCCTGGGGACCTATCAGATCCAACTGGAGACTTCTCAGTATTGCTTCCCTGCCTTCTACCCAAGGGCAGATTAGGAGCTGGTTTACCCCATTTTACTAATGTAACTATGAAGTGAATAATGCAGTTTCACTTTTTACCACTGCAGAGGTGCTTTGTATTGCTGTGACTTCATCTGCTGTGTTAGTTTTGGCCACTGAAAATGTGGCAAGGTAGTGCTTTAACTTTGTTCATATTGCCAAAATGAAAAATCTTTCTGACGGTATAAGCCTCAAGACACAACCTCAGTATTAAAGCAGTAAGTCTCCCTCTTCATGCCACTCCCTCTCCCCCAAGCACTCAATCATTTATCAGCTGACATGGGCATTATGGACAAACCTATCAAAACTTAGAGCTATATTGCAAAATGCACGTACAGCACAGAGAGATTCCCTGTTACAATTGTGGGATAATTCAGATAAGTCATCTTTGATCCAGTTGTACAGTGGGGAGGGATGAGTAGAAACGCATTGCGTGTGAGTGGCAAGGAATACTCAAATTTAGCAGCTGATAGTATGAAGAAAAAGAATGTAGTAATACTTCTCCCACCCCCAGCTGCATCCAGAGCTTGAAATCCAAAGCTTTCAGATTCTGGCTATTTATCTATGAGACTTTTATAGCCAATTGATACTGATTAAATATTGAAGCAACCTAAATCAAGATAGTATTGCTTCCACTACTTTCTAGTTACTGAAGACCTGAGTCTTCAGCAGCAGATTTCTTGGTATCTGTGCAGACTGTCCAATGAGAGCACCAGTAGCTCTAAGGTGCTGCTGTTTAGCTTGGGTGCAGCCTCCCTGAATGCATCTTGATAACTTTCAGAGCTGAGGTAGCTCCTACCTGGCAATGTGTGCATCTGTGCATCTCCCCACAGATGTGAGGTTAATACTGTGTGTTGTGGGCTGTTGCAGTGCTTGTGAAGTTCAGGGCTGTCTCTGCATGTAGATCTCACCCAACTCCAACAGACTCTTACTTCCATAAAGTTTAGGGTTGGATTGAGTTTTGCTTCTCAAAATAACTTCACTATCTGCTGAGACTTCCTAACTGCACTTCTGAAGTTTGGATGAATGGAGTTTTTCTGATTTTTAAGTGTCAGTTTCCCCTGTACTTCAGAAGATGCCAAACTGTAAGGAGGAGACTGAATCTTGGACAGTCATGATCAAGCATCCAGTTTGCTGCTCAGTTGGGGATGAGTGGTAAGTTCTTAGTGATGGGACATCACTGCATGGAAAAATGCTAATGCCATTCTTTAGTATAATAACAACAGTTAGAGTCTTGTTATTAAATGGTACTAAATGATAGACAGAATAAAGACATTTTGATATTTTCGTGTCCCTCACTGAACTTACAAAGCAAGAATGGTTAAGCTCTTTGGAGCTTTACAAGATCACATACTGACTGGCTGCTAGGATCATGAGGAATTGATTTTTGGCCACAGTAGGTGCCATAAGAAGCAAACAAGGGTATTTTATTTCTACAATTGGTTATAAAGGATGAAAGCACTCAGTGATGTACTGCAATGAATTGGACCAGTGATGAATTCTTATGTCTGTCTTAGGTGTGTAGAAATGGGAGCAAAAGAAAATCCCCTTTTTAGGGGGAGTCGGGAGGGGCTGTGTTTTTGCAGGGAGTTTGTTTTGTTGCAGAGCTAAACCTAGGTGAATTTACAGGGATGTCTTTTGAGATGGTCTTCTCCCAGGCGCCCCAGCTCAGACTGAGAATAAGTCGAAGCTGGTTTTACTCTTTGTCAGACTTTTTGACTGTAATTCTGGCAGGAGATTCATGCAGACACAGTGGTCTGTCTGCATAGAGCTGCTTGCAATATCAGGACCTGTATTTTTTCATTTTGTCTTCCATAATTGGAAATAAATCCTCTAGATTGAAAATAGAATGTATTGCTTGTTGCATATGGGGGAAAATCTGACCAATGTAATAGTGTTGTATTTTTATATTTGCTGAGATGAATTGATTCATTTTCTTGCATTTCATTTGCAGAGCTACTTTCCACCTCTGCTCAGCTGGACAAGATGAGAAGAATGGCATCCAAGTACGAATTTTCTTACCCACATCTGTAAGCTGTTTTCAGCACTGCTGATGTGCAAGCTGCTGTTTTGTTCCAGCACAGTGTAGGTGAGTCTAAATTAAGAAAACTATCACTGACTTTTTAAAGGCAGAATTTGTTATCCTAAATTTTAGCATGTTATATTTCTGTGCATCAAGCCTGACGCTTCTTTGACTTCATGCCAATGTAGCTGGCAGCCTCACTCAATCCAGAGTTCACCCATCAGTAATTAGTTTGATGAGAATCAGCGAAGTGTCTGTTTTTCCCCTATTACAATGCATATATTCACCTTGCTAGTGTATTAATAGCACTGATGAATCTGTCTGGATCTTGATAAATGCAGTGAGATAAAGGTTGTGTATGAGTATAAAACTCCCACAAGTGCTGTAGGCTTAATCTCTTTGCCTGGCAAGGTGTAATTTGCATGTGTAGCCCACTAGCATGAATGTATTTGTGCTGGTTTTGATTGGGATAGTTAATTTTCTTCACAGTGGCTAGTATGGGGCTATGTTTTGGATTTGTGCTGAAAACAGTGTTGATAACACAGGGATGTTTTCACTATTGCTGAGCAGTGCTTACACAGAGTCAAGGCCTTTTCTGCTTCTCACCACCCCACCAGCAAAAAGGCTGGGGGTGCACAAGGAGTTGGGAGAGGACACAGCTGGGACAGCTGACCCCGACTGATCAAAGGGATATTCCATACTATACGATGTCATGCTCAGCATATAAAGCTGGGGAAAGGAGGAGGAAGGGGGGGGGACATGTTCAGACTGATGGTGTTTGTCTTCCCAAGTAACTGTTATGTGTGATGGAGCCCTGCTTTCCTGGAGATGGCTGAACGCTTGTCTGCTGATGGGAAGTGGGGAATGAATTCCTTGTTTTGCTTTGCTTGCACATGTGGCTTTTGCTTGACCTTTTACATTGTCTTTATCTCAACGCATGAGTTTTCTCAGTTTTACACTTCCAATTCTCTCCCCCATCTCACTGGGTGGGGTGTGAGCGAGTGACTGGTGCTTAGCTGCTGGCTGGGGTTAAACCACAACAGTCCTGTTTGGAAAGACTAGTCAAGTGCAGTAGTGGGAAGAAGGGAAAGAGAGAACGAGGAGATCAATCTGTATCTGACTGGGAACAATCAATTGAGATAACCCATTACCTTTGGACCAGCCTGGAGCTGAACCTAGAGTCTTCTGATCCGCAATCAGATCTGCACTGCTCAGCAATAATAAAAACATCTCTATATTATCAAGACTGTTTTCAGCACAAATCCAAAACATAGCCCTGTACTAGCTACTGTGAAGAAAATTAACTCTATCCCAGCCAAAACCAGCACAGTATTTTAGGTAGTCTTCTGTGTCTAATACAGGTATGAATTATTATAGCCACTAGAAACAAGCCTTAGTGCTATATTCAAGTTGGTGCATGACATGCTTTTATCTAGGGAGATCTCTAGTGTGCTGCACGTGGATGGCAGTTGCCTATTGGTGTCAGATATTTTTATGAGCAGTGTACAGAGGAGTACACTGAAGTGTGGGACAAGAAATGTATTTTATTGAATGTTACTTCAGTTTTTGCAGTAGTGAACTGAAACCAGTAAACACAAGGTGAGCATGGTGCAAATTGATGCACAATTGATGTCCTGGCATTTGTGCAGACTGTCCCGGGGATGCACCCGTGGGAAGTGTCTACAGGATGCTCTAAGCATCTGCAGGATTTGGAGTAGAGCTGGCTGCTGCTTGCCCAGCTCAGCATGCAGGCAGACAAACTGTTCCACATGTCTGCTTCCCTGTAGGAGTGCTGATAATGCTGTTAGTCTCTGGAGTGCTTGTAAAGTCCAGGTTGCCTTTTCAGGTAGGTCCCATTCAACCTTAGGAGTCTCTCTGCCCCCATAAAAATTAGGAAGAGGTCTGGGTTTGTTTGCTTCTTAAAATGGAGACTTGGAGCACAAGATGTGGCTGTTGTAGCAGACCAAGCTCCAGTGGCTGCCCTAGCTTGATCACTGTTTACACAGAACAGAGTAATTTGGCTGTGTTAGTTTGAAACAGGTAATGTGGGAAGAAGGTGCCCTCTGCATTTGTAGATTACTTGTTTTATCTTCTTTCACTGTGGTGATGGTTGCTAGTGTCATGTAAAATATCAGTTAATCAGAGCCCACAGGAGTTGGGGAAGTTCAAAGCACAGCTGCTTTCAAGAGACCCCTTAATGCCTTAAGGGAATAAAGTTTGGCAGACATTGTAGGTTTGCTGTGTCCCTAGTCAAAAAGTTGTGCTGTTTGGCATGCTGATGGGAGCATTACTGAATAAACATAATACAGTGTTTGCACTCTGATTTAAAAAAAAAAAAAAGTCAAATACACTGTTCAGAGAAAAAGGCTCTGAGCAAACGAACAGGTTTGTTTTTTCCCCAAGACTTCCTGTTTTGTTGGGTTTGTATTTACTACTAGTATTGCATGGCCATGGGAATATAAACTTGTAAACTGTCTGGACCTAAGAGGTGAGACTTTCCGTGTTTCACTGAGAGCTCTGTAAAATGCAGTTCTTCCAAATGTGTTCCCTGAGTATGGTAGCTATGTGCCAAACCCCTGGTTTTGTGTGAACCATGGTAATGGACTACTTTCCTCCTCAACTGTACCAAGCTTTTTTTATATTATTTCAAGCCTCTTCTAAAATATTTTCTCAGTTTACCCTTTCTTGAGCTCTTGCTATAAAGAACTAATAAACCTCTCATGGAACTAAGAATAAGCGTCATAAAGCTAAAAACACAAATTTCCATAACTTGCAAGCCATGTGAAGTATTTTGACTTCTCTGAATGTTGATATGATGGTCTTAGATCAGGATGTGGACTTATTTATAAAGATAACTTACTTTAATCTTTGCATCATGGGAGTGGAAGTGTCATGCTGTTGAGGATTCAGAAGTCTTGTATGCTTGTATGTATCTTTGTATGCTAAAGGCTACAGAGCAAGACTTCCCCCCCCCCCCCCCCCCCCCCCCCCCCCCCGCCATGTGGAAGGGGCTGGTTTATGTGTCTGTATTACTCTCTGAACGATAGGAATAACGAAAGAAGATTGAGCAATAGGATGAAGTGTCACTGTGGCGACTACCATGTAACTATGGGTTTCTGACCTTTCTGACTGCGGTGTTGTTTTCTGCCCGTAGTGGGGACCAGCGGTTGTGACTGACTGCCTTCCTGGCACTCACACCTGTAGGTGGCAGCATCTCCCTGTTCTATGGGATGTAGTGGTCCGTTCCCGGGTTTCCAGTGTGCTTGGGAAACTGAAAATTAAAAGCAAGATCCTCCCACTCCCTTTTTTAAGGTAACCATTCTCCTTTTCTACAGTGTAAATGTGAGGCAGGGTTTGTTTGACACCTCCATCAGACTAGCTTGTTCTTTCTCTGTTTCCTTTAAACGTGGCTTCTGCATTTGGTTCTGGGTCAGTTTTTCTCCTTGTATTTTAATCCACTATGTTTTCAGACTTCCAAAGGCCTGTTTGAAGATAGAAGCAGGGACTTAGAGAAGGGCTCTCTGAAATGCTGTACTGGCAACTTGGTAAGGAAGAGCAGTTAATGGGTATTGAGAAAACCGTGCATCATTTTGACTCCTGTTCAAATACATGTAATGTTGTTGGACCCTGAAAAGGTCCAAAATAACTGGAAACAAATCAAGTAATGTTTTGACTTCTAACAATGTCATTCTGATTTCCTTACGATCTTCATTCTCTGAATGAAGACTGTTAGAAGAGAGACATTATCAACTTGAATAATAAATGTGTTGCATTAATATGTGAATATTAATAAGAGCAATTAAATAAAAAGAATCTTAGATTTGTTCTAGCAAGATAAAAAGCCAACAGAGCAATAGTAAAACAGAGGAAAAAATCAGAATAGTAAGAGAACTAGTTCAAGAAAATACTGACAGGAGTGAGGATTCTTTTTTAAAAATATCTAACTACATTAACTACTATTAAACTTATGCTGCTTTTTCATTAAAACATCAAGTCAGATCTCTAGCTTGTCTCGAGGGAAAGTCCGTAACGCTTGTGCTATTGGGGCACCCTCTCATAAGGGTCATCTTGCAGCAAAGACGCAGTGCAACTGCTGCTATGCCTCATTGCTGAGTGTTTAAATCAGCATGTTGCAAGAGGACTGAGTGTAAGCAATGGTCAGAGACAGAGGGGATGGAAGGATGCTCACGTGACCACTCACAATAAGCCCAATCAGCCAAGGAAGAGATGGAAGCAGGTGTCTCATGTCTCTTGTATTAGTTTACTCTGCCCAGGGATTCCCTTTTCATGGAGGATTCATAGCTACATAATTAGAGCAGCCTTCCAGTGCATGAGGCAGCTAGAGAGGTATCGAATCTACTGTGTTTCTCTACTGGTGGTAGGTAAAGTCACCGTTCCAGAAGGGACACTACCAATATTGCTTCAGATAATGCTGTAGCTTTATCTGCCTGGCTGCTGTCCAGTAACTACTGCTTATCTTGGCAATGATATCAGACTGCATCTTTAGATTTGCCCGTTGCATTGGAAAATGAGGCCCATGTGTGTTCTCTATATCTGTATCAGGGTAGTGTACATACTAAATCTTTTCTCAAAAGGAATGTGAACAGTACACTTTTCTTGTGCAAAGGATCCATAGTAGTCCTCTACAGCTTATTTTCTGTTAGATGAAACTAAGAAATGCCCCAATTTTGGATGTCTACCTCATCTTCCTTCATAATAGTGTAGAAGATCAAAATTCAAAATACATTGTTCATGCTTTCAGGAAATGGCAATACATTTGTGACAGCAAAACAAGTTCAGACCGCAAAATTCAAGTGCCATCCCTGCTAGGAAGCCGAATGGTACACAACAATACTCTAGTCATGGATAGAAGGCATTTTTGTCTAATGCAACCCAATCTAGGCTGTAACAGATTTGAAATTTGGCTTTGGACATGGACTGTAGAATCCTTGGGAGGGTGATTAAAATAGGAGCTCCCTCACCATCCAGGTATTTAAAGCCTCTTATTCTAATATCTTCAAACACACTATGAAAATGTTCTGCTGTAGTCTTCATGTTCAATTACCATCATCTGCCCAGTTCCACACCTCTTCTGCATGTAACTTTGATGTGAATTACCATAATTATCCTGCATGTGCACACATCCTTGTTAAAATGTGTGGGTCAGTGCTGCTGTCTCCTCTGCTAACAGCACTGACTCTCATCTATATCAACTGCCCTCTCTAGAAATTGAAATAATACCCCTGGCCAGTTTTAGTGTTGTGCCTAGAAAGTACATTACACATGAGGATGTATCCTGCCACAAAGAATTGACATCAAAGTTAACACAGTACCATATGCAGCATTTGAGGGTTTGCTTTGCTCTGTGTTTGCAAGGCGCTTTTTTTTTTTTTTTTTTTTCTTCCTCGTACATAGACTGATTGTTGGTATCTCTTCCAGAACAGAAGAAAAGCTGAGAGGTACTCATTTTCCTGTTTGGTGGTGAGGTGAGTATAAAGGTGCTTGACAAGATGAAACTCTCTTCTGTCATGTTAGTACAGTTGTCAAAAGCTGACCCCTCTAGGTACCTTAATGATTCCCTAACAAAAACAGAGCTGGAGAGTCTGGTCTCCTCCTTGGGCTTATAGTAATATTGCAATGATGCATCTGCTCACTGTGTAGCTGTGTGAAGATGCTCAATAGTGGGACTCCATAGGCTTAGCTACAGTCTGTTATGATCTGATTCAGACTAGAAAGCAGGAACAAACATCACTATGGATTAATTCCTAGTTATCTTTAATGGGGAAAATCCTTAATTATTTGTCTAGTAGAACCTGCAAGACTTATCTTCAGCCTCTCTATCTTGATTCTTCAAAGCTCCTCGTACCCTCCTGGAACAGGAGTATGTATGCATGCAGATAAATCTCGAAGGGTGAATATAGTTATTAGCTGTGGTTATTTGAACATCACTGTTTATGTCTAGTTCCTTTGAACACTTTTTTGGTTTGTTCTTTCTGGCTTCTGTGATCAGTGAAGTTAACACAATATCTTTTTGGGTTTAGGTCCTTAAGATTTCTGATAGAGATACAAAAATATTTTTCATAGAATGTTTTCCCTAAGGTTCTTCAGTACTCATGGTGTTAGTCATAAAGGCTGGGATTTTTCAAAGAACACAAAACCCCCCAAAACGACCCACCAAAACAAAAACAACCCCCAAATTTTTGTACACCACCAACCTTTAATGGAAACCAGGAACTATGAAGTATTTCTATAGATTAAATAATGTACTATATTACAGTCTGTGATACATACATAGTGAATACATACATTGATACTTTGGGGAATTGTTCTGACTTCAAGAAGTTGATGTCTTACCTAAATGATAGGCTTGCACATTCCAGGCTGCATGAGAAAATAGTGAACAGTGACATGCATTTTTATTTCTGCATTTAGTTGACTTTTCTGCCATGATCAAAATTGCAATAAATTGAAATATTGCTGCTAAGTCACAGCAGAGTCAAAATGGAGTGTCACATTGATTATTCAGTGGCCTGCTCTTTTAACAGTGTGTTATGATGGTACACATATTTGTGGGATCTAAATATTTAAACAGCATTTCACCAAACAAAAGCTGCTAAAGTTACAGTAATAGTTTCTGCATCTTCCATTGCTATTCTTTTTAGATTGAAAGAACAGGTCACTTAATGGTATAACATAATATCAGACACCCAGTTTCCTCAATAATAAAATGGAGATAATACTGCAAAGGACTGTGTTGTGGTGATTCATCTTTATAAAGTTCTGCAGAAATGGTAGGCGTTATTAGCATCCCATGTGATTACAGTGACAGGATGATACGGTAGTTTGTCTGAATTGGTATTAAGTGGTACTGAAAGTCTCTCAAAAAACCTGTTCCTTCTGGATTTCCAGACATCAGAGATTTAGAACAGTTTGGATAAACATCTGGACTGAACCGAACTCTCTTTTAAAGGTTACCTTAAATGACAGATGAAGGAACCTTATATTGTGATAACCTATCTGAAGGATCTCAAAGTACTGCAGGAATCAATATGCAAACTATATATAGATTATAGCAGCTCTGTCAAGTTAGGGCACTCTTTGGTGGAACACAGTAAACCAAAAAAATGTGCTAGAAATCAAAATGGAAAAACACAATGTTAAACTCAAAATACTGGGATAATGTAGTCAGAGAGAAAGTAACTGTCAGCTGGGACCTGGCAGGAAATTGGGAGGTGTAGCTTCTTTTCCCACACAATGTACCATGTGAATTGGGGTCTGAATTTAAAGGTTCCGAAATGCCTTTATGGCTTGTGTGAAAAATTGCGACTTCAGGGACGAGCAATTTGCTGGGATGCAGGTTAAATAATGTCTCATACAGAAGAATCACAACTGCCTGTTTCTCAGCGTAACATCACAAACCCCATGCATTTTAAACTGTTACATTGTTGACAAAAAAAGCACTGCTTACCAGATTGTGTGGAGTGCTTACAGCAGCAATGTCTTTGGAAGGTGCTCCCTTCTTTAACCTTACTCAGTTTGACTGAGCTGAGATTGCAGTACATGTCTGATATCACTTACATGTAAAAAAAAAAAAATAGATGTTTTACAAATATATTTCATATATATAAAAAAATCAAGCATGGAGAAATGTTGACTATTTTTTAAGAAGTTGCTTCTTTTACTTTTGACCTTGCACAACTGCCTGGTTTTGACTCTTTATGCTCTCTGTAGCAGAGAATTTATGCAGCTCATCTGAACCAGCAAAAGCTGCTTCTCATCCTGCCTTGTTGTTCTGATAAAGACACTGGTAAGAGCAGTCTTAACCAGACTATTGCTTCTGATTTTCTCATCTTCTAGCAAAACAATGAAGCTCGAGAAATCATGCTTTCTGCTTTTCAGCTACAGAAATCTATTATTGCTCAACAATATGCCAGAAGATTTGCTGTAAATCTTAACTATCTAAAATAAATGTCCAGGGTTTAATATTTTATAAACAGTGGAGCTGCTCGCAGAGATGGAAATGATAGAAGTTCTGTATTCGTTTGCATGATTTTTATCTAATTATCATAGTCAGGCTGTCAACAGACTGTTTGTATCTTAGTTCTCTGTCTGGTACATGGGGCACATGACTGACTAATGGTTTACACTGCTATACTAAAATTCCTGCAAGTGGCAATTTAGAAATAGCAATTTAGAAGCTGATCAGTGAAAGCTGGTTGTGCTGAATCAGTCAAAATGTTATACTGGTTCCCATTTAATGGATTTGCTGAAATTAATTATTTAAATATCTAATGATTCTCTTTCCATCTTCAGAATAATCTGTTTTCAAGTGGTCCTAAATGAACCTAAACACATGTTTTCCTCCATCCTCCTTTTAAATATTTCACCAAGTTTTCCTGTCACTGTGATAATTAAAGAAATTGATAATATGTCTTTAGAGGAAGGCCAAAAGGCCCAAAGGGCAATATCTGTTCCTTTCAATCACTGCTTAGTGTTTGCCAATAAATAAATAAATACTTCTTAAAGTCACAAAAAGGATTAGTCTACATACACTAGCCATTGTGTGAGTGCCTATCACCTGGCATTGCATCTTGTGCTTAGCCCTTTTTAAGGCCATGGCCCACTTCCAAAAGTTTGAAGCCCTGTGGATTTATCTAGAACTTGGTTCCTAAAAACTTTATAAATCTAAGATTTTGTTAGTGAGCTAGAAAGGCATAATCAGAGAAGTGGTTAATGAATTTAGGTGATTTAAAGGATGCTCAATAGTCCAAGTTTGTAAGTAAGTGAATGCAAATGCAGAAACATCCTTGGGTCTTAAGAATTGCCTTTAAAGTTCTGTAGTGCTCAAGGAAATAAACCTGAGATGATATTCCTATGGCTAACAACCTGAATTTGCAAGTCTGACCCACAGTTTTACGTATGCATCCTCCAGAGGAGAGATAAGTGATGTTGTTTGATAGTATTCAACTCTGGGGAGACTATGTAGGACTTGTCTGATGGCTTGAGTAGAAACTTCAGGTGTAACTGTAGGATTTCTTCTTGTTTCTTTGGTGTCAGGGTCAAGCATGAGTCTCAAAGGAAGCTGAACACTCTGCTTTTTCAGGAGATAACAAGTAGAAATAGGTTGATTTCATAAGACTTAAAAGAAGAACTCTAATCTTGCCTGCTGCTGATGGTAATGGCTCTTTCTCTGATGGTTTGAAGACAACTGGGAGCCTTTGATATGAGAATGATAATTGATTATGAATCATCTTACATTAGATGAACAAAAAACAATTTGCAGACTTACAAGCCAGAGTGTGTCCTATTGCTGTAACATAACCTCAAAACAATATTCTGTATGTTAGTTTTCTCTAGGGGTATTGGAAAAGGATAAGCTTCAGAGAACTCTATGCTTGAAGGGTGCACCACCGATCTAAAGAAGTATTTGTATTTAGCCCATACAAAAAGGAGATAAGCATGGCCTCATAATCCTGCCTTCATAGTTGTAAAGCAAACAAGTGCGTTGCTAAAAATATTTAATAACATGCTTTTTTGTAAAAATTCCTTTATAGTAATATTTCTTCATATAGGCTGTAGTCATTGTGTCCTCTTTTTTTTTTATTTCACTCCAATATATTGCGTTAACTCAAAGCATGCAGTATTAAATTTTCTTCAAAAAAATCAAGGTTATGGGGTGGATTTTTACCCCTTCCTTACTTGTAGAAAGCAAATGCTTTAAGAAGTAGAGACTATGTGATCAATTTGTTATGCTTTTCTGAAAAGTTTCAGTGGAGTTTTAAAACTTTTACTTTAAAAAAATATGCTCAGTTTATTTACTAGCTGGAACATGTTACAGACTAGACCTACTCTGATCAGTTTTACATGAGTTACAGCATCAATGGATGTGACGGGTTTTTTTTGAAACCTGAGCAAAAGTTTGCTGCCCCACTGTGTCACATCCTTGTTCATTGTGTTAGGTCTTCCTCATGTGTCCAGTCTAATTTCATATAACTGTTCACAGGCCTCTTTCCAGGTTACCTGGTTGGTTCTGTATGTTGTGTAATTTGGGTGAATGAACTTGAAATCAGGTGAGGTGAATTTATTTGTAAGCCTGTACGTGTGAAAAATCCCAATTGTTTGCCCTTAGAAGGTTTAACAGAAAACAACTAAAATTGTCAATATGCTTAGTTAATCTTTAGAATTACATACCAAATAGACTTTGAAGAAACACGTGTAATAATTTTTTGTCAATACAAATATCTATCTCACTCAAGCAAGCCCGACTACTTTTCAGTATGACCTTTTCAGATTTTCCTAAGAACTAGAGGGCCATTCCTGAGCTGGGTTGTGCCACCCCTTGCTTGCTTTGTAAGGTCCAGATGGTGGCAAGCTGCAAATGGATGTTTTTGCAGCTGAAATATCTATCCCCTTGGCAGGCTTGGGAGACACTGGTTCTGGCAGATTTAGACTTGTCTCTGGCTATTTAGCACAGTTGTATAGTTAATGGGCTGTTGGACAATTTTGTCAAACTTGCTATTTTCTGGTGACTCGTTTATAATTCTGGGAAAGGAGCGCACGGTTAGCCATTTGTGAATAATTGGAAATCCTCTTGAGATCTCAAGAAAAACACTTCCATTATTAAATAGGGTTGATTCGCTTGTTTGTTTAGGTATCCTAGATAGAATCTCAATACCGACCTTTGAATGCTCCATATATTTCTCCAAATTGGATTTTGCCTTTGTGTGTGTGTCTGATGTGTTTTAAGAGGCCAAGGTCTTAATTACTGTTATTATGCCTAGTTTACCATACGATTATAGTTGATGTTAATTAAAATGGGGACTTTGCAAATGCAAAAGGCAGATCTACAGGTTTTATGTGCTCATATGTACATTTTTGTGTGCATCCACATGTATACAAATATGAAATCTTTGTCATCAGCTGCATTTATGTTTTTTTACTTCTGATCAATTCACTGATCTGCTTACTGATGTCCTGGACACCAAAATTCTTGAGCAATGCCAAACAGCCTCAAACCAAAGTAAAACCTAACTTATTCTCCAATTACTGGCCTAAATACAAATTCTCAGTGAGAAACCTACTTCCAGTGTCTATCAGTCTTGCAGATGAGAGCAGCATCATTGAAAAGAGATGTGATCTAGCTATCCGATAGGACAGGCTTCACTTTTTTTCACACTGCAATACCCTGATACAATCACAGTCATTCTGTACGGACTGTTTGAAGTTGTTTCGGATAGTTCTGCCATGAACTAGAAAGTTAAAACCTTCATCTTCTAAGACTTGCATTATGATTGCCCAGCCTTACGAATACTAATGCATACAAATAGCACTGATAACAATTTTGAGATGCATGGCCCATGCTGAATGCACAATGATATAACTTTAAAGATATGTGTTGTCTTGGGATGAGGATGATATGAATGACTTGCTTGTGTCTTCCTAAGCCTGTATAATGGGGGTCTGAAATATAGATAACATCATGTAAAGAGATGTAATACATACCCACACAGAAAAATATGTGCTTGAGAAAGATTGTCTAATGGTTGGGAAAACACAATTTATATTTTCAAACTGAATTGTTTTAAAATTCTAGATGATCCTGGGATTGGTATTCTGTGTAGCATACTGGCATTTTGCTGTATTTTCCTCTTTCAATATAGTTTAATCTGTATTAAAGCACTGTGCTGTCACAACTTTCATAAATTATTACACAGCCAGCCAATAGAAATTACATAAATACTGCAAATATAATCGTCTGTTCTTAGCAGAAAGTCTTAAAGGACTTTTAAACTAGTTACAACAGAAAGTGGTAATCCTTCTATTAAAATTTTCTTAGCGTGTTATAAGTTTGCTGTTATGCAACATTTTTCACTTTGTCAGCTGAAAACTGTTTTTCCAAAAGTAATCTAGACCTTGCTTTGCTCAGATGGAAATAAAGGGAAGTTTGTCTTGACTAAGTGCTCTGTTTTCCTGTGACTCTGAGCAAGTAGTAGTTAGAATGAAACATTGGAAACAACAGTAATTTACTAATCAGGAGAAAAATGGTTGTTACTGAAACATACCCCATGTTTACTGCAAAATTGATTTAAAGCACATTTTAAAATAACAGCTCAAGAAAAATAGGCTCACAGTGGGCTCCAAATTCTAAATGCAACATTTGCATATATATGATTAAATGCCACAGAATGGACTTTGCTCACTGAGGTCTCTTAAGGGCAGAGAAGATAGCAAGGAATGTGTTGTTGAATTAAGCTGTCTTTGGAAGTCTGAGGAGCACTGAGCTCCTAATCAGGCTTTTCATTTCCCTTGTGGAAGGCACTGAAGCAAAGAAAATGTTAGAAATAAACCTAAATTCTATGATACCTTCACCCAAGCCCTAGACTGTGCTTTTACTGGATTTTTAATGACCACAGCACTAAAATGTAATTAGCTTAAATTACCACTTGTACCCTCCCAAAATAAAGATGAGAAGGGAAGAATTACCCAGTGCTAGCACTTCTCTTGGAGCAAAACGGATTAAACATGGCTGTTAATCTAGAGGTAAAGTGAGGAACAGAGTCCGCTATCCAGGAGAAACAATAGCTGAAGAAATTATGTCAATCAAAAACCTAAGCAAAGAGAAAAGTTCAGTATACACTCCTCTGCAAAGCTTATGAAAAGGGAGTAGGGGCAGCTTTAAACAGCATTGGCAGAGCGGAGCCTGAAGCAGTGTGCCACGCTGGGTATGGCACTGGGCTGCAGCAGGGCCTGTGGGGGAGAGACAATGACAGAGCTCAGAGCTTGATTAATCCATAGCATGAATTATCCACTGTGATCAGCAACAGTTGATTAAATTTGAGCACAAGAGTAACAGAAAGGGGAGATATGATGTGTTAATTTCATCACCTGTGAAATAAGTTACGTATAGGGGTGAGCTTCACCCTGACAGACCTTGTGGTAGAAAACAAGGGAACTGAAAGTTGTTGCCAGGAGCCACTTTCCAAAGAAAATTAATTTCAAAGGCTTGTGTGGCAAACAGCAAAAGTTGTCATGCGTAGTCTTTTCCCTTTTTGTATTTGTGTATAGCCTGCTTTTATACCTGTATGTACTTCATGTGGTAATAAATATTCAAAGATTGCGTTACAGTGGTTGCAGCCAAGTCGATGCTGGTTATTCCAGATGGAAAGATCATTGCATCTCAAGGTATTGTAACAAAAGACTTGGCAGTTCATAAGTAGTGTTCCTGCTGGGAGCAGGTGTCTTCAGTTTGACAAGATTGCACTTTATCTGTGAGTGCTTGAAATGCACTATAGCCGGTAGCAGGTCAAACAGGTCTGAATTTTTAAAGAGAGTGTTGTAAGACTTTGGTAATGAGCTTGAGGTGTAGTGAACAATGACATGCAAAACTAATTACCTGTTTACTAACGTCACAATAATTCAGCCATTTGTCTTGACTGGAGCCATGCTGAGCCTTGGCTGCTTCTGCCAAGCCTACTTTCCAGCCATTGAGTGATTATATGTGAACTGTTTTGCTAGAAAGTGCCAAAAAAAGAAGGAAAAAAAAAGAGGAAAAAGGGAATTCATTTAACTGCTACAACCTAGATTTTAATTTACTGACCACATAAGAGATTTAGGGATTAGATTTGCTTATATGCAAGGCATGTCTCTGGGAGCAGTGTGTTTTCACTGAAGAGCGTAAACCGGACACCCAGCAAAAGAGTTAATTATCTGAGTGCTAATGTTCTCAAACTAATATGTAATGCATCATAAGTATTAGCAATGAAGTGCTGGCTAGCAGTGTAAAAATCAAATTACCTCTAGAAGTTTTATTGTTGAAATGTGAGTACTATACTTTGCAAAGATCCAGGTTACAAACAGACACCCAAGAGCAGGGGGCCTGTGAAGCTGTGATTAATTTCTCCCCAGGAATTGCACACAAACTGCTTTCAGTTGCTGAAACTATGCCTTTGTGACTGTGGGCTACTGTAGTTAGGGTTACATTGGCAACTTCATATGGTTCTCTGACCTGGTGAACTTCAATGGTTATCCCACTATAAACCAACAAAAAGTCATTTTAAAGAAGTTAAAAGAGAGTGTAAAAGGCTGGCATTTTTGTCTTTATTCAGCAAACTCTTTTGCTACACTAGTTTATAGTTCATAAATCAGAACTTTTGTGTGATTTAGTTGATCTGGATATGCTGCCTGCCTTTGATTGTGTCAAGGGTTTAACTTCCAAAAATCAGTATAAAATTAGCCCCTGAAGTAAACTATGCATTTCAAACTGCTAGGATTTAGTCAGCAAATAGCTGCACAGCACTTTGCTATCTGCTTGGTTTCCTACCCCACTGAAATTGGATGGTCACTTTCCTGTGCATTCAGTGGACATTAGGTCAGATGTTAATGAGTGGGAATGCTGTGTTATGACCACTGAAAGTAAAACGATGGATTACACTTAGGGCTAGCAACTGGGCAAAAATCACTATCTGAGTGCAAGAAACATGTTTCATAGGCAAACACAATTTTTTCTATCTAATGGTGTACTGAGGGGTGTGTGTGTGTCCAAGGGATGTGTTTTGAAAGATTAGTACCTGTCTTGGAAATGAAAATCCCTTTCTTCCTTGAATAGTAATAATTTAAAAAGAGTACAAAAAAAAGAGAACAAGGAAGCATTTCTCTCACCCAAGTAGAGCAGATAAAATCTAGTTCCAAATCATACACCTTATAACAGGTGTCAGTGCCTAAAGTTGGATTTAAATAAAAAGAAAAAACTCTGATCCAGCTCAGTTGCCACCTGACCCTAGAGCTGCCTCAGTTCCATGAACATGTTTTTAGTACTCACATTCCTGAGCTGCTTGAAATGCACTGTAAACATCTAGAAAGTTCCAAATCAGAGCAGTCCACTGCCTAGGACTTACCCAGATGCAATCAGGAGCAGACGGTGGAATTTCTCCATCTGTCTCCCCTGAGCAGTCTATTTTGACTGACGTTTGTAGCACATATAGCGTGCAGTGAGAGTTCTGGGCTCTGTGCTGAGCATGCTGTCTGTGCACTCAGGAACTCAGTAGAGTTCTTGATCAGGGTAAGCAAGCTGTTTGTGGGAATATTTTCTAATTGGTCTCAAGCATCATCTGCAAATTTAGCTAAACCAAGGTCGTGGTGGTGAGGGCAGTAACAGCAGCTGCGAGCAGTAACCTCACCCCTGATGCAGCTGGATCCGGAAAGGGTGTCTGTGTATGGCCTAATATGTTATGCAAAGTAACAGAGCATGAGGGGATGGGTAGTATCTACTACATGGTTCCTAGTTGGAGACTTATGTAATGGCCCATTTAAATGTTGGTGGTCTTTTTCTCTTTTTCAGGTAGGTCTTGTTGGGATGGAAGATGGTATTCTGGTGTTCTGAGAGAATTCTGAGCTGTGGATCATATACAGACAAAGATATTTAACTTCAGTTTCAGTCCTTAGGAAAGCGTTCCTGAATTTCAGGTGCCTTCCTGTCCTCTCCATTTCCTTTTTGATTGTACTATGGAGTTTCCGGTTGAGTATGCTGAAGTGCTCCCTGTTTAGTGTGGTGGTTCTTCTGAGACCTTTGTTTGTCCCCATACACAGTCTCAGAAGGCATGCCTTCTTCCTAGCGCAGCAGCTAATCAGATTAATGCTGTTGCTAAAGAAATATTCATGGAACCACAGACTTGGGCCCAAGCAGAACAAACCATTTCTGCTAGACCCACAACACCTGGGTCTTATGCCCAAGAAAATAAGGGAAAGAGGAACAGTAAAGGCTTTTCTTCCCCTAATTTTCTTTAAATTCCAAGCGAGCTATCTGCAGCCTTCTGTAGAATTCAAAACAAACTCATTATTTTAGATAAAGTTTTCACATCCATGCAGGGTCTGACAAATGAGGCTATTAAGAGCAACTTTCAGGAAGTGATCACTGTTGCTGTTGGAGATATCACAGGTATGGTCTCCCCACTTTGGAGAAATTTACTTGTATGTCTTGAGTCTGCAGAATTTTCCTGGACATGAACCAACAACAGAATTTCTTGTGAGATTTCTCTTATATCCTGGCAAGCTTCTTTCCTGGAGTGTGTTTGCAGGCCCCACAGGAAGAAGCTGATGAGAACAGTAAGAAATCTCAGGAAAAAAAGACATGTAAACTCTGAGATTAATTCTGGGGGCAGATGTGGGTTGAGGTTAGTTTTTTAACCTGATTCAGTCATTCATACACTTATAATTCTATCTAGAAAAGGGCCAAATAGGAGTCAGTTATCTGAAACTGCAGAGAGTATTCTGTCTAGGTTCAGTGGACTTCAGATATGTTTTGGTCTTGCAGAATCATAGCTTAGCTGATAAGCTTTTTGCAAAATCTAAATGGTTTGCCTGTACTAGCTGTACTCCTCATCTTGGGCTTTGCAAAGACATTTGAAATTTTCCATGTGCTGCAAATCTGGTAAAAAATAGTTTCTGATGTTTCTGATTTGAGTGGGAGACAGGAACTGAATGGTACACTAAAACACAATACGTAATTTTCATCAGTGAAAAGTAGTGAGTCCTTCAGTTCTAGTGGATAGTTAATAAGAGACCTAAGGAAGTAAGATATATGGATTGCTAGAATGAATGACTAAATAAATATTCATAGCAGTCTAATGTGAAACACATGCATGATTCTTATTCTATGCTTCCAGACACGCAAAGCACAAATTTCCTTTTGTTCCGAATGAAAATGTTTCAAAGGAAACAAAACTATAGGAAGATAAAACATTCATGAAAGACAAGATAGGCAGGGAAATGAGATGGAGAAAGGTGGTCTTAAGGTAAGTTTAGTAGCTATTTGAAAAAAATTAGGGTTGAGAGAAGACAGAAAAACCCAAAATATCAATTATGTCATTTATACTTTAGCACCTGTGGTAGATACCCCAAGCACAGTAATATAGAGATGAGATTCAGATGAGCCAAAGGTAATTAGCATTCAGCTCATTGGTAAGGAGGTGAGCACTGACTGTGGGATCGGCCCAACAGAAGCCAATGTTACACCAGTGATTGGGTGGGGGGAAGCACCAGGGCTGAAACCACCTGCAATTCTTAAACAGAAAATGGTGTAACTCAATGCCTGCCATGTGGGCGCACGGAGCAATTACAGTCATGGTGCTCAGTCCCATTAACTGGAATTCACGTGGGGCTCAGCCATACGGGGAAAACATTGATAGACTTCAGAGGAATGCTGGGGTGCTGGGAATCCTGTAATCACGTACAGTGCGGGAGCTAAGGAAATCTAGCATGGACGCTAAATGATGGATGTGGTTTAGGAGTGCTTGGGAGCTGCAGAATGTCATGCTGAGAGGCAGTGATGTGATGATAAGCTCACCCTATGAAACTGGCTACCGCAGAACCAAAGGGGTAAGGGAATAAAGGCTTACCTGAAATGATTGGATCTTGGTACAGTTGATTCTTATAAGCTGAATGTAAAGTTAGGAGTGTAAAATACTCATAAAGAGGACCTTATGGAGTGATGTCGTCATGATTCAGAAGCATTTGCAGTAGTTTTGCAATGCCATTCAGAGGCAAGATTTGTGATGGATTGTACCACAGGAAGGGCTGTTTTTACAGTGAAACAAAAAAACCTACCTGAAGAAAGGTTCAGTTCTACGGTGTGTGTTAAGCTATATATCTTCTCAGTGATATGACAGGCAGTAATACGGCGTCTGCTTCACGGTTGTTGAACACCAGGCTTCCAGTTTGCATGGAGAATTACCTCCTGAGACTTCCTTTTAGGTCATCTGCACCAAGGTTCAGGTATGACACAGAAGAAAAATACTAGATCTTGATACTGATCTGGAGCCAGTTCAAGTCAAAATTGCACGTTTTTCCATTGTTATACTTCTGGGTTTGGATGAGACCCAAGCATAAGCTGAGGGCATGAAACAAAACCAGCATGATGATGTGGATTCTATTTTGTAGGTCGCTACAAGCTGAAGAAAATTCAGTTCAAAAATAGACCTCGTGTATACATACAAGTCTAAATTCCTACTCGAGGGACTTATTTAAGCAGAAGTGGTTTTTTTGAGAGGAAAAGGCACTAGGTCCAGATGAACCAATACTCAAGGCTTGGCTTTGGTAGCGGAAGATGTTTGTAACTTGACCCTCAATAACTGTGAAAATTGTCCTCTTTTTTGTTCAAGTGCATGAAAACCAACCCCTTAACTTTGGGATGTTTGAAACATGGAATAAGATCAAGTTGAGTATAGCTCCATCAACAGCTCGTGACTACAGCAAAGAGGTTTTGATTGATTTGTGCAGTCCAGTGTTAGATAGCCTATGAAAGTGCCAGTGTTTAAAGGGTGGTTGGTTGGTGGGATATAGTTACGGGGTTAATCTGGATTTGGTGGAAGAACCTGACCACCATCTCTTGTGTATGGAAGGAAGCACTACAAGGCAATAGGCAAATCGCTTTTAGCTGCCCCAGTTTCTTTTTTTTTTTTTTTTCCTGGTCTTATTTCTAATGTATATTAAAATTATATCAGATCTGAGGAATGGAAATGGTAGTCAGAGTATGATTTGAATGTTAATAGAATTTTAGTTTTCTCTGCACTTTTCTTGCATAAGCATTCTTTGCAAGGATTGCAAATGAGGGAAGTGTGACCCTGCTGTTTGTTGTATGTGTGTATTTTAGGACTTTTAACACATAACAAAACAAAAGAAGGTAGCTTTACTTTAGGTGTGAACATGAATTGTATTTACTAAATATTCCGAAGAGACAAGTTCAAACAGGAGGAAAAGGCGTAAGGACACCAGAGACATTCTGATCAAGAAAGATAGGCTTAAGAAGAGATCTATCCTTGTACTCAGAGAACAGTGAGAAAGCAGTCTTGATTTGTCTTACCATCACAATATGTCAAGGGCAGTGAGCATACTTTGCCTCTTGATTTTTACAGGCAATGCTGACATGAGCAGAATATTATTAGAACTGGAATATTATTAGCATATATATAAAAATATATTTCCAAATCCTATGTTTGATTTCTGTTTGGAAATCCAGTGTAGAATGCTACATGTTTATTAGCAGCACAAGCTTATTGAGAGCCACAACATAATGGACAGATCCTGCTTCTCAGGCTTTGTACACTAGAGGCAGAGACAATCCTTTACGGAGGAGGAAAGATGATACAAAGCTGTCAGCTGTACATAAAAATTACCCCCAAATTGCAGAGACCAGATGGCTGTTAATGGCAAGTGTTTTTAACATAGCTTTATTGTCCCATATTGGGACATTAACTTGTCTCTCTGGTTTTTTAAAAAAGTCACTTTGTAAAAATGACACCTTGGCATGACTTGTATTTTTCCTGTTTGGTTTCCATGTCATGTTTTGCTCAGATATGCTTGCCCAATTTTCTGCAGTTGATGTGCTCAGCAAGCCATTAGTGTATATTCTTTCTGTTTCATACATTCTCAGTGATTAGTAACAGAAAACAACTATTTTACTGCAATGAGTAATTGTTTTTCTTTATTGGACTGATTCTGACTGTGAAGTAAGAATAAATGGTGCCGTTTCCACATGTTAAACTGATATTTACAGGACTAAATATACAACACCAAACTTGCTTGGACTAGAAAATGTGATAACAGAAGAAATAGAGAGAAAAATGCATATGGAACACCCTTAGCTTTCTGTTTTGTTAACTTCAGGTTGAAAGCTAGCTTTTGGGTGATTAAACTTTTCATTTGGTTATTAAGTGATAGACATCTTGCTGAACCGAAGCATGCTGCTACAAGCACAGGAAGAGTGTTTATTTAAAGCAGACACAAAAGATTGCACAAAGAGACCCTTAAACAAAACACAAATGTCAGCAAAACTAAACAAAGTAATCATGCACAATTTCAGACAGACAGAGCCAGGCAGTAAACTGATGACAGATCCTGAATAATCCTTTAGAAAAGTCACCCTAGTGAGTTGGGAAATCTGTTTGTTTGTTGCAGTTTCTTATCTTTTTCCCAACAGGAAATCTAGGAAACCTCCGTATTACAGCCAGTGCGTTCACCAGGATGGGCATGAAACTGGTTATTTGACATGCAGGCAGCAGTGTCACCCCAGTAATGCAGTGCTTAGGTGTGTGTTCCCTGGAGACTTCAGACTAAAGAAGTGCAGCCCAGATGGGGTGCTGGAGTTAGTGCAGTGAGGAGCCTGGCTAGCTTTGCCTTCTTCACTTGATTTGTACTGCTGGTGTCTGAGCTGGCTTGTGCGCTTCAGTCCTATTCTACAGGCTGCCCATCAGGAAGGGCTGCCAGTCCCACCAAGAAGTGGGGTGATGGCTAAGATGCTCAGCTTGTGTTGGAGCTTTGTGCTACCATGGTTATGCTACAGAGGTTTTTGTTCTGAGCTGTCAAGAGCAGAGGAGCCTTGTAGGGACCTTGCAGAGTCACTGTGATACTGGAAACCGGAAGATCGTAGCCAGGGCTCTACCCTTCCCTTTCTGTATGGGAAAATCATCTAACCTTTCCGTGACTTGATTTTCCTCCCAAGTGAAGGGGTCATGGTATTCATTATGAAACCTGTGGATTAGAAACGCTATGCAAATATCCAGTTCTATTTTTTGTGTGGAGTTTTGGACCTGGGAAAAGACACATAGCTGGCAATTACTCTATAATCAATTCTCTGTTATGAATAAAATGGTAGTCAGCTTCTTGAAAATCATCCAGCTTCTCTCTTCCTGCCAGTCTTAGCTTCTATTCTCCCCAGAGCCCTAGGCACAGCCATTAACCACACCAGAGTTTCACTAGTTGCAACATGCAGCTCCTCTTGAGTCGAAGTAAAAGGTAAGCTCTAAGGAGGTGGCAGGGAGGAAGAGAGTAGGCACTGCAGAGGACAGAAAGATAACAACATGTATCTTCTTCCCCTTTGCCTTTTTTTTTTTTTTTTTTTTTGAGAATTAAGAAAATGGCAGAGAATGGATGGAAGGAGGAAAGGTGAAGGACTATGAGATTGAGAGAGATACTTTGGTAGTTGTTCCAAGAATTGGTGCAAAGCCCATTCATGGGGAACAGGAAAGAGACATTTTTGGTCAAACAGTCTCTAGGGGTGTTACCAGTAAAGAGCTGGGAATCAGAAAATCAATTGGAACATTAAGACCACTGAGAAATCTACTGGACTTGAGGTTACATCAGCCTCATTTCCAGAAAAGCAGCTCATCTTGAGCTCATTCTGCCTGGATGGAAAAAACAAGTCTTTCAGATAATTAACAAGATTTTGTTGTTGTGTTAACCTGAGGCCTATCTTTTCTGTTTTCATTGCCAAATTTCAGTTCCAGCAAGGAGCTGACGTGGAAGGACAGCAGCTATGTTGCATAGTATTGAGACTGAATTTCATAAAGCAAGATGAAGGCAATGATTATTGCGTTTCCTTGTTCTGCACAAGAAATAATTGTACAGCTGTCAAATTCTCACTCAGGAAAACAGATCCAGGACGCTGCAGCAGTGAATGTGTATCGGCCAGTATAACAGCTGTCAAATTCTCAGAAAACAAACCCATACCGTGCAGCAGTAGATCTCAGTAGGCCAGAATAACTCAATTTGTACGTGCACCTTTGTATTTTCTGCTGCTTTGAAAACATCTGCTCCTATTTCATTGATCAGTAGAAATGGCTGATTTGTGTTTCCCATGCATAGGCATGAAGTTGCTCCATGCAACTCGTATAACAACAGGAAAGTATCTGTAACGGCACCAATGACCTAAATAATGTAACTTTCAATGGACTGTTCTTGTACTCTTTTAATATTGGCATTTTTAATTAAATGTCTTCTTTTTACAAGTCAGTGACTGAATTGCAATTGTGAAGTAGGTACTGTTGAAACAAGTGCTGAAAACTGATCAAAATAAAAGGTTGGAAATAGTTGCACATACAAATGCTTTGGTTCCAGAGCTTTAAATCAAATTAAATGGGGGATCAAATTTTCCAGTCACTAAATTCAGTGGAAAGCTCTGAGAGACCTATGCTGCTGTATAGATTTTAGAATCATTAAGAAGCCTAATTCTTCTAACACAGTATAATCTTTTCCTTTCATTATGCGGTACCACAGCTAGCAGCTTTTTTTTTTTTTTTTTTACTGGCTTTACCTACAATGATTGGAGTTTTATTTATTTTTCCAGCAGAGTTGTAGCTGCATGTTTTGTCTTACTCTTTGGAAGACTTGGTCAGTTTAAGCATTTGAAAAGTACGATTTTGAATCAGTGGAGTTTTTACTTACACTATGACTACGATCCTTACATACTTTACAAATATTGTTTTGATACAGCTCAGAATATGGCCAGGTTTATCTTTATGGCTAAGATTTGAAGGATCCCCTTATTTGTATCCATAAAAGTATTCTTTTCATACCAAATGGGATTCTGTGGTTTTCTAATGAGTAATCAACTCCGCATTTCATTGAGCTGTTGCTTCTTAAGAAGATTTTGCAGTTGACTAAAACTTTATCAATCAGCATAAAATGAGAATAGCAACAAACTATAAATCCTTTTCCATATATTGTATATCAGCCTGATATAATGCTGCTTTTTTTTTTTTTGGTAGTCTAGCAGTAGCAAAGAGCCCTGGTTCTTGACCATAACCCCCACTGCCAGGTGGTGTACAAGCTTAAGTGAGGATGTGACAAGAGGCACCTTAAGGTATAGGTGAGGGAATGGAAGGACTTGGGAAAACTGTGTCAGGCTGTACAATCTGCAATGATTGCAACTTGTCAGCTGTTTGTTTAACCATGGTTAAAGTCATTAATCTTTTGATATTAAAGCTATAAGGACAGGAGCTAGTTAGTGCTTAAATATATAGGTAGTGTAATACCAATGTGTGTAATATATGGGTACTGTTTACCTTTCAAATATATTTAAATTAGAGCTTGAAATATAAAGTAGAAACAAAATTCATTATCAGGTCAGAAGAGAAATAAATATACAGATGGTAGCTTTCGGCAGATGCCAATTGCCAGTCATTTAGGATGAACTCTGAAAGCAGCTTTTGCTGCCTGTGGTAAAGCATACTGTGCATGTAATATAAAGGTTCTGGTTAGTATGTTGTCAGTTCTTTACAGTAAATAATATAGAGCCTGTTCTGGACTGTAACACAAGGAGCACCGCTCGTAGGTGTATGCCAAGCTAGAAGTTTCTGTCAGATGGCAGCAAGAATGTGGCTGTTCAGGTCTTGCTGGAGACTTCAGCTAAATTCAGGCCACAAAGTATCTGAAACTATTGGGATCCTGTTCTGCCACAGCCAATTAGATTCTCTGTTCTCTTTTGTGTCCCAATGGATTGAGAAAGATTTTTATCAAAATAAATCTTGGGAAACTGTACCCAGCTGCTAACACGAAATTCTAAAAGAATAGGAAGTTATGGTTATATATCAGTATCATTACTAAGTCATTTACTGAGTCCACATCTGAAATTCTGGGAGTCAAACGAATTTTCTGCAACTTGTTTCAGTGGATTTTAGCTCAGAGTCTGCAGTACTTTTCAAAGTCTGTCTGCTTTTATTAGCTCAGTCTTCATGCCCATGAAGTAATTGTCTGAAGGAGGTGACTGAGGCTATAAAATACTAACTAATCTCGCTTTTTGAACTATGAATATTTTAGCATAACAAATGACGCTATTCCAGTTTAATTCAGCAGGAAGTTGGAAACAGAAGTCAAATTTCAGGTAATGCGCATGAATAAGTTGCATATAAAAAAAAATCAGTAATTATGTACATGGGTTTGAGTTCATGGCAAAAGTTTGTTGTGTGCAATTTAGGTAAAGCAGGACAAATATTCCAAAATTCTAAAAATAGAATAATAAAAAAAATTCTAAAAATGTAATTATTCCATTCTAAAATGCTAATAATTCTAAAAACCTGGGCCAAAGTAATTATTGCTGCAGTAGGTACTGCGTGTCGGATCACTTGAGACAAAAGCGATACTAGTCAGTGCAGTTCCTATTTTCTCAAAAGAATAATTGCTAAACTCCTTTGAGTTGTAACACCTGAGTATGCTTGATCCAGCTTAATCATGTCTTTAGACAAATTAAAAGCTTTACAGCTAGTTTATGTAGCTTGGGCTTGCTAGGTAAGCTTCGTGATAATACCCTGTGATGTTACTTAAAGTATTAGATGTTTTTTCTATGGAAAAATCAGGGCTTAGAAAATAGTGCTTAGACCTTTTATAAGGCTTTTATTGGAGCAAAAAGGTAATGTCCTTCCCCACTCATACTTAAACGTTGTGGAGGGGAGTTTTCCTACCTTATGTTGCCTGAATGCCTGTGTCATTTATAGAAAAAATGCAAAGTACAGTCAATGACAGTGCAATGGTGACAACAGGTAACCATCCCTTTCATGTTTAATTGGTGGAATTAATTTTATAAAAACAATCTCTCTTGAGTCCTGTTCTAAGTGTACCTTAAAAGAACCCAAAACCTTACATGAGAGAATTTTCTGTGTGAAACTTAAAAGAGAGTATTTTCTATGCAAAATACTGTTAAATTTTATAGGCAGTATTACTTTCTTGCAGCTGCTCGGTACTGAAGGACAAAGTCACTCTGGAAACATACTGCTGAGGTCACACCTCTGAAACAGAAAATGCTAGGGTTGCTGCTGATATGAACTTGTTGCTTACATGATTGCACAAGCTGCTTGTCAGGAACTAAGCAGGATGAGGCCTCTACCTCGGAGAACTTCTAGTCATGACAAAGAAAAGGAAAATGTTAGAGTGCAGTGGGGCAGCAGAAAACACACAAATGTGATCGTGGAGAATGAAATTCAGGTCCAGTCTAGCACCTCATTTACAGGGCAGGTGTGCATTCTGAATGTTTTGAAATAAGTCTGATTTTTTTGCACAAGTTTTAATTATTGAAATAATTTTATACAAGAAGTTTGGATGTTTGGGTAGCAGCTCTACTGATTTTTAACCTAAGGGACCTACAGACTGGAGCTAGCTTGGAACTTTCTGACAAAACAGTTTTCCATCAGAAAAGGCAGACTCATTGATACAAAAATATTTTGCAAAAGCATCAGTTTTAGTGACTTTCTGCAAAGACTTGGGATGGGTTCTGACAGGCTTCATGCCTGATTTCATGGCTCCTGGCAAGCTGTGAGGTCTGTGGCTCTAGGATAGCCTTGACATGCTGGATGCCTCTGGAGATCCCTGAAGACCTGGCATATGCCAAGGGTGCTTTGAGGGCTTCTGGGCAGCATGCCACACAACTGGAAGCGTAGGAGCCGTGATTCCCAAGCTCTGTGGTTTCTTGCTCTCTTATGGCTCCCGGGGCTTCGAGCTCCTCCTAGTTGGCTCACTGGGACTCACAGGGCAAGGGGAGCCCAGCAGCACTTGGAGCCGTTGCTGAGCCAGGAGTCTTGGAACTGGGGAGCCAGCGCATTCAGGCTCAACTGTGTTCTGAAATTATGTAAATGAAGCACTGATTATTTCTAAGAGATTGCTTACAAATTTTTCTTCTGTGGGAAATGCTAGTATCTGTATTGCATAGGGGAGCACAATGCCTGTCTCCCCTTGTGACTCCCAGACCTTAGGCTGCATCAAGGCGGTGCTGCAGGTACTCAGGGCAATAGCCTGCTGCTCAGGGCAGCTGCAGGCAATGCCTTGGACTAGATTCAGCATATTACATATGGCAGGGAAGAAACTGGCTCCACTGACATTGAAATGGCAGTTATATTCATAATAGTATGGTTCCACAGGGAAGTCTGTATGTGGGACTACAGTGCATATATTACCTGTGTGTGTACAAACAAGCAAAACTTAAAGACATACTTTTATCTGTATAAATGTCACTTTCAGCACAATACAGGATCCACAGATCCTTCAGGCAGACGTCAACATCAGATGAGTTGTGATGGTTTCTTTGTTATGTATTGCATGTGTTCCTAACATTGTCATGAGGAATGGTTATGATGTGGATTCTGAAGTGGTCTTTCTAAAACCTCAGTATTTTAAGGAACCTAAATAGTTGTGCTGTCTTAGATGCTGTGGAGTGTTATAAAACTAGAGGCTTGAGTGCACTGAAGGACCAGGGTTAATTTCAGCAGTTGAAGGACACTGAAACCCCTGGAAGGCAAAACTGGTCATTTGATCTATGTTGTGAATCTGCGTAACATGTGTGAGTGTGTGCCTTTGTATGGGTGTACATTTTAGAATGGCATTTGGGTTTACAATGCAAAATTGTAGACACATGTAAGTGGCCACAGGGGCAGATTTTAAAAAATAAAAATGCCAGCAAAGTTATCCTGTGCTTGCTGACTTCTGGATCATGGATCGTCAGTGACAGTTAAATTCCTGGCTGCCATTTGGTGCCTTAGGCGTTCTCCCTATAGATTTCTAGCAGTTTACATTTTGATGTTTGCTGAGAGTGCTCAAGGGTTTGCCTATTTCTCCTGATGTGAAATCATTGGAGTCAGAGATGCAGCGGTAAAATAGGAAAAGAGTTAAATGAATGTTGATTGCTTCTGAGAATTAATTCCACACTGCCTTTCTGAAGGTTCAGTGCATATTAGCTGCAGTGCAGTGGCATGACAGACTGGTAAATATCACTTACTGAGCCCATCATTCATTGCAGAAGAGGACCTGGACCATGCAAATTGGATGATGCTGTGTTTGAAAACCAGACAGCCCATAATTTTAATCTGTTAAAAAGGATTATGAATGACATCGATGAAATACGGTGTCAATTCTTTGCAAGTTGCCTCTTCTCTGCAACAGCAGCTGGAAGCACAGCCCACCAGCAGGCACTGAACACCTACACTGAAGCTCTCACTAACTTTGATCTCCTTTCAGGACTGAGCCTAAAACAATGTCCCATTGGAAACCAAATAGGCAGAACTACTTTGCCATGCAGAGTTAAACCTTCCCATGCATGTGTTTATTAACGTGAACAAGCTAATACAGCTGTATTAACATCATAATGTTCAGGAGCCTTTAAGCCGCCAACAAACTTATTTGAAGACAGTCCAGTGCTCCCTGGACATGCTTGACTCACTGTTCCTTTTTGTAGCAAAGTCACTGTTACAATGTTGGAAGAAGATATTCAGTGGTTTCTACTTTAATTGATAGATATTTTTAAAGAATTAAAATATGATTTCCTATAAACCGCTAGGGAGAAAATTCAGTTCAAAGCCACCTCTTTCTCCCCACCAAAGTGCATTGTCCACTGTTCAGGATTATGGAAGGATCACTCACTTTTCCTAATAAACAGGCTTGATAAGATGCATTGAAGACTGTCTGCAATCTGTGTAGCATTAGATTTACTTACTTTTGGGAAGGGCTGAATCTAAGCTGTGCATGCATGTGACTAGATTAATCAAAATCTCTTTGGTAGAATTTGAGGAAACACCTGAAGTATAAGTATTGAGTGCATCTAGCAATAATGCCCTTTTCTCAGTTTCTTGTTATCTGTATCTTTAAAAATATCAGATATTTATGTTTGAAGTCAGATTAAAAAGAAGGGGGGGGAAGCAAAAAGTGCCTGAATAAGAAGCAGAGTCCCAGTTCCCTGGATTTCCCTTAATTAATCTTATATTCCCTAAATTGTACTCTGGGCTTGTAGGCACACCATCTGAAAGTGGAGCATTTCTAACGCCAGCAGTACCCAAGTCGGTGTCATAGAAATTGATGTGAGCTCTGTATCACTGTGATACTCTCCTGTCCCTTGCAGGGATTTGGGGATAGACAGTTATTAAGTGTGACTAGGAATTGAAATTTAAGGAGTGATCAGTTCAATGGCTACTTCTTGCTAGAGGCATGGTATGTAGTTGGTTGACCTAGGCAAAGAAAAAGCAAAAACCACCCTGACGGCATGCGATATATCAAAGTACAGAATTTCTATGGTGACTAAATCCTATCCAAAAGTTCCTTGATAATTAAAAGATATACTTTCATTGCCAATCTGCTATATTAATAGTAGTCTAATCCTATCCATAAATATACCTTTCTAAATTAATTTAATTGGGTATGAAAATAGTGACTGCTCCATCACCACATTTAAGATCCTTTCTTGCAAACCTTAACTCACATAAATATGCCATTCAAATCCATCTGACTATGAAGCATGAGTAAGCCCTGCATGAAGAAAATTTTTTTCAGTAAGACATGTAACTGTGTTTGACTGGGAGGTATTGCCAAGGTTTCTAAGTGTGGAGTACTAGTAGGACACCAAATACATACAGATAACTTGTTTCCAAAAATACCTGTTGTGGGTGTTTTATTTGAAGTGGGAACACTAGTAAATATGACCTAAGGGAACTGCTATTTATTTTTATGTCGGTTACTCTAGCAGAAATCAAGCACTTGTTATATAGCACACCAGAAACTTCTTCAGCCACCTGCTTCTCGGATGCCTAATTGTTCATTCATGTGCAGATCTGAGGTTTTTTGTGCTTTTTTTACAATTGCATAATTTTCAACTTTTTCATAACTTCTGGGGCATGTAACTTTAACCATACTCAGACTGAGAAACCCTCATCCAGCCTCTTCTGCTTCAAGTGCTGTTGGGGTCCTGGCTGCCTTTTAGTTTGGCTTATCCAGCTGGTAGTCCTGAGGCTGGGACCTGGCACACTTAAACAGTCTAGTGGACTTTCTCTGAAGGTGCTTCAGACCTAAACCAACAAGGCAGAATAAGGGAACGAGAAGATCTGTTCATATGAGTGGTTCTTGTGGAACAGGCAGTGGAACACCTATGTTGCCCAATATTTGGGAAGGCTGATTAGCCACGCCCAGGCAGGAGCATCATGTTAACATGACTGTTGTTTCTAGGATCTAAGATACCTGTAAATGAGTTGTGCAGAGATTGAGTCATGTTTCTCTGCTTGGCTCCACCTTGTGCTGTGCAGACATGCCTGGTATCGCAAGGAAGAGCTACCTACCCTATGTTATGCAGCGTTGCTCTGCCTGCAAGAGCACCTGGCTCTCCTGTTCAGCCATCAGTGCTTCACACTGCAGTTTATCATAATCAACTTGTGGTGAACGCTCCACTGAACTTCTTGCCTTCTGTCAGAACCCTAAATGGTTGTTTAAATGTTGTGCTAACATTCTTTGTGGTGGAGACAAGTTCTTAATCCAGTTTGTGAAGGGGATTATCCAGGTTGTGTCTGTTCCTCCAGTCTACCTTACCATGCTTAGTTTTTAATATTGTTGCATAACTTCCAAGATTAATGAAAAAAACCAACAGCAAAATGCATCTTCAGATGCAAGTTGCATTATTCCTGGATTTGGCAAATCGCCTCTGTCCACACAGGTGTCCCACGATCAGTGATAAGACTGACTCAACATACAGATTTAAGAGCAGTGAACAAAATAGGCATTGTGGCAAATATCTGAGACACATAAAAACTCAAGTATTATCAGCACTGGCTTATCTGCAGTATGGCATGCAAGCATCCAATTGCTAGGTTATTTCTGACTGATACGTGTCATGTATTGCATCATTTAAATTGCTAACACTCAGGCGTCTGCACTTGTTTTCCAAGAGGCAAACAACAGAGCCAGCTCTGGGCCTTGGAAGAATAGGCCACTGCCTACTTCATCATCCTGGAGCTGCCTGCCAGGTCTGCCTGGGGATGAGGAGATGATGATTGGCTGTTTTGGCTTGTGCAGCCCTGCCTGCCTATGTGGGAAAGGGATGGAAGGGAGTGGCAAGGTGGGGACCAGTTTTACTGCAGCAAGAGCAGCTCCTCCCTGTAGCAGTTGCCATCGCCTTCCACCTCAGCAATGGCAGGGACAGCAAGTCCTTCCCTTTAGGACTGTTCTGCAGCCCCAGGCCCTTCCTCTTCCACTTCTGTCCTGTAAGATCAGGGGCCTCATGGCCTCCTCTCATCCCCAGTGACCCACAGGGGGTGGGAGGGCCTATGGAAGTCTTGCCTGTCCGAGAACTCTTATCTAGACAGCTTGTCTTCTAAACAAAAATATGTTTTTCAAAATTGTGTTATATCTTTAGAGGGTGCTTTCTGCTGATTTGTCTCTAGCAATTAAATTTGACTTGTAATTGCAAATGAATGTCCATTGTCCAAGTCACTTTGAGAGTAAAATTGCTAACTGGGACAGTCTTCTGTTGTAAAACCAGGGCTGAGATTATATTTGAAACGACTAGGAGATACTGGTGAAAAAACACACTATTAGCAATTAGAATAAAATGAACATTGAATTAATTTTAGGTCCCTTGATATCAGAGCAAGGGATTTCCTTGCACTTTTATATTCTTACCATTTTTAGTTGAATTCTCTGCTTAGGACATCTTTTTGTTTTCTTTCAGCTTAATATTTTACTTTTATCAAGAAGCATACAGATGCAGGGAGGTCATGTTTGCTGTAACACTACTGACAGAAGTGGGTTTTCCAGGAATACCTGATTGAAATTAATTTTATTTCTGGGTGGGAATAATGCACCTCCACATTTTTATCTCAGGAATATATTAACTATTTCCCGTGGAATTACTAAACATGGTATAGTGGGTTGTTATATTGGACGGCCAGCTGCTCTCTCACTCCCCTCCTCAATAATAAGATGGAAAAGCTCATGGGTTGAGATAAAGACAGGGAGATCGCTTACCAATTACCCTCACAGGCAGAACATGCTTGACTTGGGGAAAATTAGTTTAATTTATTGCCAATTAAAATAGAGTTAGTTGGTGAGAATCCAGCCTCCCCAGGCTGCAGTCCTTCAGGACACACCTGCTCCAGCCTGGGCTCTGCAGGGGAATCCCTGCTCCAGTGCCTGCAGCTCCTCCTCCCTCCCTCCCTCCCTGACCTGGGTGCCGGCAAGGCTGTTCCTGACACTTTTTTTCCTCACACCTCACCACTTGTGTGGTGTTTTCCCTGCTCTTAAATAGGTTTCCACAGAGGTGCCACCAGCTTCTCTGATGGGCTCAGCTGTGGTGGGTGGTGGGGCCAGTTGGAACTGGCTGGAACCAGCTGTGTCCAGCAGGAGCAGCCCTGCCCTGTCCTCACAGAGGTGGCCCCTGCTACCAAAACCTGGACATAGACACCCAATACACGAGAATGCTGGAGAAATGTGCCTGAAATTGCTGAATGCCAAACTGTAGAGGTATATCGTCATTAACTAAGTTTGTTTTGGGGACTTCTGCTTACATCTGTGGAAGTCTGGTCTTCATAACTCCCTCCCAGAACACCTACTTGTAGCCAGCTAAACGCAGTACTGAGGAGCTAAGGGAAAGATGGACTGACTGAAGGATGGAAGGGCAGCTGCAGGGATCCCCAGCCTCTAGGTGAATGTCCTTTTGGTAGAGAGGTTTTCACTGTGCAGGCTTTTAGCAACTCATCCTTGTCTTGGTGAGTGTGAACATGCTGATGTGAGAGTCTGTGATCCAGCTTTTCAGTCTTACTAAAGGCTCTTAAAACACTCTGCAAAAAATAAGGTGGCATAATGTTAGTGACCTTCATGCTGAAGACATGAGGTAATTACCCTATTCTGGAAGCTCCTGAGGGGTTTATCACATGCTCCGGCAGTGTTCAGAGAGTTTCTGCACATGCACTGTTGTTAATTCCTTTGAGATTTGAAGCAATACCTAGGATAAATTCAGAAATTTACGCTTTTCTTTGCTCTATAGGTTCTTTCAAATAAATACCCACATCTTATTCCAGGTTGTGCAGCCTTAGGTCCTGCTCCTGGGTCCTCTTTTTCAGTTTTCAACCCTGTTGCTGACTGCAGGGCAGGTGTGATAAGAGATCTTTTACCTTTCTCTACAGCTTGTGAACCCCCTTTGTGTTACAGACCCACCACTGATGAGCTGGAGGCTCTGCAAGAAGCACACCAAAGAGGGCTTTGGGGATTTCTGCCTTTTTATTAAAATCTGCAGGTTGGGATGTTGCAAAATCTCCAGTCAAAAGTGGAGAGGGTGGGAGAGAACAACAGAGCAGCAGGTAGCTATTTGTCAAATGCGTGTGGTTAGTCCAGCAATCAGATGTCACCGCTGAAGCGGGTGAAACAGCCCTCTCGGCAGCAAGTCCAGCTTGACTGTTGAACTTGTGAGTGGGGGCTTAAACTGCTGGCAAGGTCAGCAGTACGTGTGTCGCTAGGCATAGAGCTTGCTCTGGGTGGACCGATGGTCACTCCCTTGCTGGAGATGAGCCACACTGACGTGTGCTTATTGCCCAATATTGCTTGGAGAGAACAGCTACAAAGCAGCACAGTTATGATCAGTGCATCGCCGCAGGGTGGTTATAAACTTCCTGAATGCAATGACAGTGAAGAATTTTTTGGTATGCTGGTTTCCTGCTCTGGTTATGTTTCTGAAACACTGGCTGAGCAACCGGAGGGGTACGGAGGGCGTAATGCAGCCATGGTGCATTTTCTCTCCTGTTGGTCTGCCTGATTCTTTGATTTTTTTTCTGCATTGGATTTATCAAAAACCTTGTTTCATTAAGTGCAGCAAAGTGCACTCCTTCACATACACAGTGGAGTTCAGTAGGAAAGTGCAAGTACCACAGATCAGGGAGCCTGCTTTATAACACTAGAATGTACAAAACACACAGCATACAGAGAATATTTGAACACTAAGGTGACTGTGGAAGATTGCTTACTTATCTGGATGCTTACTGTTTCTCTTGCTTCCCTATCTTATCAGAATTATCTCTTGCTTGCTCAGTCTTACTGTGTTATTTTCTTACCACCTCCTACCTCTCCCACCTCTGAATATAACATGTATTTTGCTTTCTATAAACAAAGCATTGCCCTCACCTGAATTTGCATACCCTTGCTTAATATTTTGGACTTGGATAAGGAACCTGTATGCTGCACAGGTATAATACTGGGATGTTACAAACTGTTATTGCTGTTCCCTACCTTACAGGAGTCGTAAGTTGAGTTTTAAAGGTGCTCCTTTCACTGGTGTGGATGCAAGGTCTGTTCTCAGTTCTGGCACAGACATCCATGAGAATAAGTCATTCACGGTCACACTCTTAAAAGAACTCTGCTTTTTCTTTAGCCACTTAAATGCGGTAGCTGGCTCTATGCAGCAACCACAATAGGAGCTCTGAATCCTTTTGAAAATTTTCCTTTTAATACCTCCCTTTTTCTTGGAGGCATTATGAGGCAGTTGGAAGTGACAGCTATAATAATTATGAAGTAATATAAATGATGGCATCTTCAAAGTCCTGAAATAAATTTATACAGTTCAGCAAGGTTTCCCTCTCGTAGCCATTCATTGTGAGAGTATTAAAACTTAAATGACTTAAGAGACTGTTATGAAGGCAGAGCAAAAAGCAGCATTTTTCAAAACAGGAAGTAGAGCAGAACAATTACTATTTAATGGTACTGGAATTGGAAAATGTATGATGAAGCAGGAGTGTCAAGTTTACTGTGCAGATTGCTACTAGGGCAAGATGCTTCTTGGCAGAGTTTACCCAATTTCTGGTTTTTTTGCTTATACATCTATCCTGGTGATATGAAAGGATTCCAGTAAAAGCTAATCCAATTCTTGGAATCCCCCATCTCTCCCTCCCTTCGCTAATCTAAGGCTTGTTCACAGCACTGCTTCTGTTTTTCCGCTTCAAGGCCAGCAAGATGGTTCTCTCGAAATATCAGAACGTTGCAACCCTTTACAGGCTAGTTACTGCTATGGGACGGTCCTCATTAGGTGAAATAACCCAGAGGTTGTCGCTGCCTTGCAGCATATCCTCTGACAATGCTGCTTTTACTTAAGCAGCCTTGGTTGAGAATGTTTTTTACTACTTTGAAGATCATTATATCAAATATCAGTCAAACCAATATCAAAATTTCTTAGCACAATTAGTGACTGGAAAGACAGCACAGGACCTCAACTTCCACAAGACTAAAATATCTTGATGTATTTGCCAATCACCTCATCCAAATTGACATCAAGAGTAGCTCCCTCTGAATCACATATTATCTCTTATTTTTCTTGTCTTTTCTCTCTCTGTAACCTAAACGCCCAAATTTAAATTTTGCCTGCAGTGAGGTATGTTATACCAAGCATTTCATTTAAAGATGCTCATTTTCCATGGTAGTTTTGAAAAACAAATCTATTTTGAAATTCTTCTGTATGTACTAGCTTATATGATCTGCATCTCTCTATACTTACTGTCCATTTGCCTGGGGCATTTACATGGAAAGAAATTTTCTGTTCCTTAAATGTATCTATAACATCTTCCAGTCTCCTACGTAAATTTATAATCTTTTGCATATGACATTGCAGTTTAGCGTGCAGATGACATCTCCAGCAGAGGTCTGGCTTCAATTGGGGAATCAATGCCATGAGCAGATGAGGTCTTGGAAGACAGCTATTCAGCTTGAATGGGAATTTTTATTATAAAGATTGACAGATGAGAAAATAAAGAGATTTAGGGTATGTGGTGTATGAGCCAAAAAATTCTATTTGCAGGCAAAGTGTACCATGATTATTCATTCCTTCTTGAAACCTTCTGTAGGTTAAAAAATGCTCTTAATTCAAAGTGAAATGGATTTTGAATATTTTCAGTATGCTAAATTGTTCAGGCGGGCACTTAACTGTGATGTTCCTGTTCACTTCTGTGCTGACACTGCCCTACCCAATTAACAATGCTGGTAATATAACCACTGCGTTTTTTGCCTTTTGGATGGCCGGTGCTTTTGGCCCTTTTGCCTCTTTGTTGCAGCTTCTCTTTACTGGATCTTTTTTCCATTTATATTTTAATCTGAGTGCTTGTAGTTCTGTGGTTTTCCTGAACAGTATTTTGTAGCCCAGATTTTTATAAAGCATTTCTAGAGGTTCAGTGTGCTCTTTAAAAATCATAGCCTGCTTAGATCTGGTGGAAGCCTTGGCGGGGGGGTTGGGGGGGGAAGTGTTTGTCAGGTTTATTTTCAAGAGAGCAAAGACTTGCAGTGAATATTATTGTGAGATTGAAATGTAAATGTCCATTTCCTCTCTATAATCCCTTGCAAGAAATTGAACTGTCCTTTACATTAGCTTTTGCCTGGGTATATAGTACTTGGGAACCTACTAGCTCTCAGGAGAGAATTGCCTTTAGCTTAAATCAGAATAACTCACCGATGCTGGATCTTCCATAATTCTGGCAGCGAAAGACACCGCAGATTTTTCTTCATTGTCACCAAGTTCAGTGGCTGCCTCTTGTTTACTAAAGAGAAGCTAGACTTGCTAAAAAAGTTGTGATATTTAGCAACATTAGTTACAGTCACTACATCACCTTGCTGCTTTGCGTTCTGCCTTTGCTCACTGACAAATGACAGAGTAGTACAAGCAATATGTAACTTGGCTTTTTTTGTTTTGATAAGGACAGGATCTAAGTGATTTTTTTTTTCCCCAAGCAGAATACAAACAAGCAAAACGAGGGTCAGTGCAATCGGGTAATCTGGTACAGATTCGCCCCCTCATTTCTGAACCAAAGTTCAAACTTCTTTGAACTTTTTCATATCTCGAACTGAGTGATGCAACCTTGTTTTAAAAGTCAAGTGGTGGGGATTTGCCACTTCTGTAGTGATATCTGTCATCCTGGCTTACGATGCTCTGACATTCCCGTTTCAGGAGCTTGTGCTATTTGTGAAAATGAACTGAGTTACCGCAGTCAAGACATGATCCAAGTTTTTATTTACTTGTTTTCTGTGGAGGTGGATGCAATAGTATGTCCTAAACACAAGCTCTGTTTTGAATGCAGGAATACAGACGATAAAACAAAGCTCCCAGCCATGGTAGGATCCAAGAGGCATCTTCACAGTCCTCCTAGTCAAGCCTTAATCCAGAACAATAACAAGCCATATTATGTTTGTTCAAAACCTTGGGCAGGTTTTCATAAGATCTGTTAGTTGAGAAAAAACAATAGACGTTTTTATCTTTGCTAGACTGGCTGTGTAAAGAGCCCACTGTTTAAAGAGCCCTCCAGTGCCAGCTTGCAGAAGGTGGGGGAAGTGTTAAAAGTGCAGGTGTTGTTATGCCTGATACTGTCTTTTGCAAAAGCTATAGGTCTGTTACCTATATGAGGAGCTATGCTGAGGGTTAGGGTGGCAGAGCTCATTTTATCCTTCAAGGCACAGGTCACAGAATTTAGGAAAACTGATGTTAGTACAGATGAGTGTCTCATCTTGACTTTTGTTGTACGGTCAATCCCACTTCTGAATTGAAAATTTGGGGATTTTTTTAGCATTTCTGCTAGGGACTCAGGTATTGAAAAGGCTCAAGAATCCAGCTTATTGCTCGCAGCGTTAGAAGGGGCTGCTGTCAACAGGGGTCTAAACCTACGTTCTGTTTTCTGTGCAGGTAGGTTGTTTTGATGTAATTATAGGGTTAGATATAGGATTAAGGTTTGGTACTGTGGTGCTGAAGGTGTCTCAAAATAATGAACAGTGCCTTATGTTTTACTCCAAGGAATGATTTTTTCTGGCCTGAATCAATGTTTGCTTTGGTTTTGGGTCAATTTTGACACAAATTGACCCAATTTTGGAAAATCAAGGTTGAAGATTCCATTTCTTCTGGATTCTGAACAGTACACAGAAATGGGAGGTGGCTGGTGCAGATAAAGGCTGATGTCAGTGTTCCCTGAGTGGGGAACAGTTCTCTGGGTACAACTGAGGATATAGCTAAGGGCTTTGGAGGTGGCCTTTATTGTGTTTGTGTTTGGTTGTGGGGTTGTTGGGGTTTTTTTTACCATGCTAGCTGACTAGGTTAAAATATCAGCTTCTCTGCATCCAGTCTAAGGACTCTACCATGCTCATTCCTATCTCATCAGATGATCTTTACCCTGCGGAAAAAGTGAGGAACCAAATCACAGCTGCAGCTTTTCAAAATCATAAAAGAGGGAAATATGTGTGTATGTACTTATTTATTTATTTTCTCTCCCATTTCTGTATTTTATGCTGAGGCTATGAAGCCTATTGAACTTTTTTTTTGAGCCCTTAAGGTATATCCAATGTCACTCAGACATCAAAGCTCCAGAGCCGAAATGGAAAGAGAAAAACCAAATTGCATTTAAAGGTTAATAAAATAATGCTTGTGTTTTCTGTTGTCACAGAATACTAAAGAGAAAAACATTACCTTCATCTTTACAAAGGCGAACAGAAAATAGAGAAATGTGAAGTCAGCTGCGATTAGCTTAGCCTTTGTTCTAAAAATGATACATCCTTGTGTTATATCAGAGACAGGATGGGCTCTTGAAGCTCTACTTTTTTGTTTTGCCAGATACTAAATGATCTCAGCAGCCACTGATAAGTCTATTGTAGTTTATGAGAGTTTATTACTTCTAATTTAAAACTAAAGGTTTAACCTAATATGAGAATTTCCTGTCTTTATTCTCTGGGAATCTGGCTGGCTTTTGCGTGTGTAAAGCTGAATACTACCATCCTTACACTGCACAAATTAGCTATGCTTATAGTAGGCACGAAGAATAAAATTAGGGATGTTATAGCCATACAGCAGAATTGCATGAATAGAACCAGCCCCTTTGACTCATATGGCTGAGTTTAACTTTGGTCTCACTCTGTCCTCAAAGCACAGATGCAGTTCTGTGGGTGTAACTGAGGAGGGAACAGAGCTTGTAACTTGGAAGCTATACAGTGTGTGAAAACAAGTTAAAACTCCAGAAGACTTACCGGTTCTTTTAAAGTTTTATCCTTCTTTGATACATACCAAGCCCGGAACAGCAGCTAAACATTTCCTTCCTGTGTCTTGTCACTCTGCAGGCCAAAACCCTACATTGCTAAGTGGAATCAAGATCCTCTGGGACTTTCAGTACTGTGTCTCACCTTATTCATGAAACAGAGGTCTCTGAAGCCTAGGAGAGCAGAAAGTATTAGTGGAGTGATAAAAGCTTGTGAAGTCTGCTGAATTATTTGAAATTCCTCCTGTGGTGAGGTCCAAGTACCAATCTGACTGATTCACCAAGCTTTGGGTCTTACTTTAAAAAAAAAAAAGAAGAAAAAAGACAGACATGTCATGGTAGCTAGGAGGACCAGCTGAATCCACTAAGCAGGATACTGGCAAAATTTGCAATGCATTTAATAATTATTCCTTTTCCCAGGAGTATTATAAAGTGATCTGTTGAGTGCATCTGCTTGTTCTATTTCTGTTTCTTAGCCTGAGATTCCTAACACAGGAGGCAATAACCCTGCATCGTGTTAGATCATATCATGTCACACTGAATGTTGACCTTGGCTGACATAACGTGACATGCTACAGTTGAAGTAATGTAATGTGAGCCAATGTATCATGCGCTTAATGTTAATCTGAAGTTATTATCTGTGAACATAGCAAAAGGTTTGGATAGTGTGTTGTATGGAACTGCCCTCTGTTCCTCAGGCAATCTGAGCTGCACGTGTTCAAGCTAACAACCAAAAACAACAGAGAGAAAGAAGAGGGGCAAAAGCTAGACAAGTGTTTCTATGAGAGTTAGTAATAAAGATACTGATCAGTATAGTATGGGTCTGCAGCTAATCTACTAAAAGACATTGTATCCCCCTTGACACCACAATAACTGCAGCAGAAGTGTGACCGTGCAACAAGAGCCCTGGTTATCAATCAGTTGCACTCTTGGGAGTTTTTGGTATAGAAAGCTGTTCATATACATTTCTGAGTAGACTTGTTGCTGAATACATTCATTGATATTACTTTAGTTAAAACAGTTAATGTAAATGTTGGGCCTTATGAAGTTAATAAATTTTATAACATTTCCTTTGTTCATACTCTTTCTTGATCTTTTGATCCACTGCAAAATCCATTACAACCCACTATATGGGTTGATCGTTGTTATTTTCCTAGGGAGACTCAGAGAAAACTGTGTGTCGTCTTGGAAGATATTTTGTAAATTACATGTCAGATTAAAGCATGCCTGCAAAGTAATTGCTTGAATTTAAATATTTTTTAAAAATAATATTCAGTGCTAGACTTGCCTATTGTTTCTTCAGTGGTTTAGCAGTGCTCAGAGCCCATTTCTGTTTCTCCCATCATGTGCTCCTGTAACAGGATCATGTTCTTTAATGTGATCGCTGGCTGACTTCTTTGTGCCACCTTCATTCTTATTCAGCAGCTCTAACTGACAGGGGATATTATTCTTGACTTTTTGTTAGGCCAGTATTTTCAGTCCTTGGTGCTTAAAAATTAGCCTTATAAAGCTGTAATTGCGCATCTGCTTTGGTGAAAGCACTAGGCAGCCCAAGTTGGATGCATTTTAGAAACGAGCTAACAGTGTACCTAGTGGCCTAATTTGATGAATGTTGGCATGTAGATTCGCTGCAGATGATAATCAAACATTGGCTTTATTTCAACTATGGGAAAAAGGAACTAAAAAAAGAAAAAAAGTACCTGGGTACACAGGAGTTTTGAATGCTGTAAATCTTGAGTGCCATAAATCAGGCTTTGGAGTACCATAGAGCACCTAGTAAGAAAAATGGAAGCTATATCTTCTTCCTTTGGAGAAATGCCTTTCCTTACTCTGAACTGCCCTTTTGATCATAGATCAGTGCTGCATTCTTGGCTATACTGAGCCTGATAATCCTCGCATTGAAAATAACTAAAAATTCCCATTCTCTCCAGGAGCACAGGTCTAGACAGTAGGTAGTACAGTAGCAGTGTTTGTGGGTGAAACTTTCTTCTATATAATCTAAAAATCCTCAAGACTTTCCTCATTAAAATTATTTAATGAAACCTATGTTGTCTCTTGTCCTTTTAGTTTTCTCTGTTCCTGTTAATCTTTAAAACCATGGGCTGGTGATAGAAATAGTTTCAAAGTTTACAGTAGGAAGAGTAGCACTGCCCTTACCTAATAAGATGAAGTAAAGGGCAATAATTTGTCCTTGTCACTGCCAATATTCTAAAAAAGTAATTAAAAATAAAGAAAATTACATGTATTTTCTCTGGCTCTGGACTAGACTCAGCTGTGTTGCAGACTTTCCCTGAACCAGGTTTAACTAGCAAGCAATGGGAGGGAGGTGATGATCTGATATGGGTGCTTTGCTGTAGATTATTGTGGGGTCTGGATCAAAAAACAGGAGAAAAGATGAAGCAGTGTAGTGACAGGTTTGCAAAGAAAGTAAAGGCTTATTTCATACACGTTTCCTGCTTTCTGTTTAAAAGGCGCATGGGAAAATTCATTTATTTTGCCAGAATTAAGGAGACTTTGAGATTGTCAGTTGCCAGGCTCAAGTGGGTCATCAAAGCACAGAACTCAGAAAGCTTAATGCAAAATCTTAATGTATTTAATGTAACTCAAAATTGGGAACTATGGAGAAACCCGGTAATTTTGAACTCTAATTTCCAGAGAGGAGCATCATTCCAGACTTGAATGCAGTCAGGAATAAAAAGATATTTTCTTCAAATGTCAAGCTGAAGAAACACAGCGACAGCACTGCAAGGACAGAACTATTGCGAATGAATTTTCAACTCTTTAGTACATAAATCAGCAATTACGCTAATTAAACATGTATAGAGAAAAGGGCTCTAGCCCTTTCTAAGTAGTGCTGCTCAGCAAAAGGGGTATCAGTTGAATAAAATATTGGAGGAAAGGCCATAAAATGGCATGCAGCAGATTGTCGATGACACCTGGAGTTGCCAAAGAAGGATAGAGCGAGTGTGAGGAAGAAATTGCATTTCTGTGTACAGTAACCTCTGACCAGCCAGATAAATCACAGCTAGTCAGAAGTTATTCCAGCGCTGGAAACTCTAGGGCAGCATGCAAGGTAGAGTCACTTGAGCTGCTGTCAGAGGTCTTCTATTTGGGGAAAAAAGTACAAAAAGAAGCTTCCTGAGAGAAATAGGATGATGGAATTAAGAGAAGTTATATAAAAACTCAAGGGGTGCAGGGAAGTGTAACTTGTGGCTTTTTTCCCATTACTTTATTCCCTCCTCTTTGAAGTTAGTAATACCATGAACATACTGTAAGACTAAGAGCAGTTAAGTATTCAGAGAAAAGAAACAGTCCCTTTACAAGGGAAGTGGTAAAGGTCTAAGGAAATTAATGTCTCTACAATTGGAAATTCTTTGTGGAACAGAATGACTTGCATGATTGATTTAGAAATTATTACATATAGAGTCAGTCAAGCAAATAATTCACAAGAATCTTTGTCCCAAAGTAAAGTCTAATAGTACACGTTCCCCCCGCCCTTGCCACATCCCACTGAAGTCAGCATGACTTTGCAGACATGTGTCATGGGACTGGGTCTAGAAAAGGAATAAAACCAAATACCTCTGGAAGAATGTTCCAGAAATAACATGGGACTACATTTGGAAGAGGTTGTGGAGAATGAGGAGTTTCATTGCACTTCCAGAAAGGGTCGGACGTGTTCCCTCTTCTTTCCCCAAAACAACAAAACTATCAAAAGACTCATAAAAACTCTCTTCCCAAATAATTTAGTCTGATGATATTCTCATACTTCACTTCCTTCATTTGCCTTTTAAAATTTCTAGTATTCATAGGTAGTAATTCAGCTGCCCAGAGACACATGCCTCTGCAATCCATGGCTTGCTGAGGTATGTCATACGCAAGGATCTAGGCTTGATCCCGCCAGGGCATTGCTGCTGTGTTTCCCCACACTACAAAGGTATCAAACGATGCCAGTTCCTTTCTCTATTAACTCTCTTGCTCACTAACATTAAAAAAGTACTTTCTAGCCAAAAGATGCTGAAAGCTAACCTCACCCCTCCCACCCAGGCTAGCTTTTTTGCTCTGGTAGGAGGCAGTGAGTGTGCTGAGTAATGGCTGTGACAGGCTGTGCTTCAGAAGTGAATAGTGCCCTGTCTTAACAGTTAAGAGATCTTTTCTGACAGTTTTGTGTTTGTGTGTACACTGTGCAAATGATAAATGTTGTCCATCTGCAAAGCCTCGTCCCTGCTGAAGGATCTCAAAGCTCACACAAAACAGTTCACATGTAGGACCATCAAAATTCAGTTAAGCTGTTCTTGAGAAGCTCAGAAATTGTTCTCCTAAAGCCCACATAAAAACAGGTTCTCAGTTTTTCAAGTCTACTTGAAGATGAAGGTGGAATTAAAAATCCACAGGCATTGCATTCCCTTTGCAAAGAAGGGAAAAAGCAGATGGAGTTGCTTTTTGTGTGTGCTTAAAAGCAATGAAAACTTGTCGATATTTTTCATTTGAATTTTCATGAAGAGCTAAGAAACTCTGCTGATGCTGGAGGGGGCAGGAAAATGTTGTGACTTTTACTGGCAGAGAATTATTTGAACGGTTATTGACAAAGAGCACAGTGCATGGAATGTGCTTGGGCTAAGCAGAGTGAAGATGTTTGACGTATTGGCAATAGAGTGCAGGGTCAGGGGGTGACAGATTAATGTTGTGTTTCACAGTCCAAGCTAATATTCACTGCATGCCTTTGTACGCTCTTTGTTATTGCACACACTTGGACAAACTGGCTCTGGGTTAGTTAAACCTATGCACTGATTCTAGCATGAAGATGGCTTATTTTGGTTTAATCGATTGGACACAAGTGTGAAGTAAATCTAAATAAGCTATTCTTAGACTACATTGAGAGCGTCACACAGGAGTTTGCATTATTTTAATTAAAATCAATTAAATTTCTTAACTGAATTCAGGGCAACAGTGAGTGCAAGGAGGAGGGAGTTGTTCCAAGCTCAGTGATTTGCAGCAGCCTGTGACCGTGACCACTGTGGCCTAACCACGAACACACGTCACAGCCAGGTCCAGTGGCTCTGGGTATGCTTGGAAAATCTCAAGGCAGCAGGCAGAGATTACCAGAAGGAAAAAAACAACCCATGAACCCCTTAAAACCCCACCTTTTGGCTTGATGCTGTCCCTGGCTGGCTGCTTCTGGCCTGCTCCCTGGAACAAGTAACAAAAATTACTCTGCTTCCAGCAGCAGAAACCAGAAAGCCAGTGGATACTTTTCAACCCCACAGATACTTTTAAAGAATGGGAGGTAAAGGAACGAAATGGAAAACAGATGATAGACAGAGGCTGGCGAGAACAGAAGGAATGCAGTGCAGGCAGCCCGTTCGTCTCAGAGTAGCTGACATGCATGCCCGTGGAAGTGGCCAAGCCTGTCTGCAACAGTGTCTTAAAAAAATGGAATAGTAATGCCTCTCTTCTGGAAGGTGCCGAGCACTTTGGCTTCGTAGCATGACTGTGCTGTGTAGGACTCAGCCTCCAGTAACAGGCATTTCACATAGCTGCGCAGCCAAGGACTACTGTGGTAGAAGTTTGCATGGGAGGAATGTACAGAACATGGAACTGCATGCCAGTCTCTGCAGTGCCTGGTGAGATGGGCACACGTGTGAGAAACAGCTCTGGGGGTTTGTGAAAGCAGAACACAGTCAGAAAGCTCCAGTTGCTGAGTCCTGATTTCCAAATTCCTCTAGCACCTGGTTGAAGTATAGTTCTATGTGGATTTCATCTCTATGTTGAAACACGTGCACAGACTTTTACATGTTTATGTTTTGTATCCAGAGCTGTTGTTTTGAAGGCAAAGAGCCCTTCTCCAGTGTGGTTCCCTGTGTTGTACCTATTTCATAGATGAGGAGCTGACAATAGCAGATTAATGATGAGAAATTTTCTTCTGCTGACCCCAGATCATATTCCTTAGCAAGAACTTGCAAATACCCATGAAACAGCAGCAAAGGGAGAGCCCACAGTGGGAATGGCTATGGGATTCAGATACTGGCACATTCACTGGTATGTTGGAAGTGATGCGATGCCTCTGACAGAAATAACATGGGTGGGTATAGATCCCCTCTTTGAGGTCCAGGCAAGTACAGACATGAGGAAAACACAGGGGAGAGTTTATCCAAGCTCCATTCAAAATGCAAATCAAAATGAGCAGTATTTGATTACAACCATCTGAGAGTGTGACATGGATGTCTGGCTGAGTTAGGAAGGCTTTGCTTTGGAAAGACACCACCTGGTTCTTGAGTAAGAATAGCTGGAGCATATTGCAGTAACTACATAGCTGTAAGTGTGCTAAGAGGCTTGTACCACCTTAATAACACTGTGTGTCTACGTGGTGATCCCACTCTTAAAGAGCTTACGTGAGGAGAATGAGCTGTGATGATGGTTTAAGGCCATTTTTTCTATCAATATAGCACTGTTTCTGTGTTGGGAGACATTTTGCTACTGCTCCAGATTGCACACCTAACTGCAGTAGCTACATAGGTAGAGAAGCTCTCTGCAAACCAAGCAAACACCCAGCACGAAAAGTGCACTGCAGCAGTGGTGAGCACCAGTCACTGGGGTTGGCTGCTGCTCAGGGGCCTCCGTCCCTCTGCACTCAAATGCTGTGATTGCAACCCCGGCTTCTGCTGAAATCAGGGAGTTTGCCATTAATGCCAGTAAAGGTCACCCCTGAAATGCTCAGATGGCCTCATCTACACGTCTTTTTCCATCCCCACTCCCCAAAGGCCCTTGGAGAAGGTCGAATGGTGGTTAGCAGTTGACTTCCCTTCTTGTGCTTGCTCTGCTCCATGGTATCTGAGCATGTCACCTGTGCATTATCACATGTTATAACTTCTTGTTTTAACAGAAACAACTAAAAACTTGTTAACCAATATAATTTTTATTAGAAGAAAAACAACTGATATAGGCAAACGAATTTTCTGTATATTTTCAAGCTTTTCAGTTGTTGTTGACAGACTATGCAATTTAAAAAAAGAAATCAGCTTCTTCCCAGGACCTTTTATAAAGAGGCCTTGTCCAGCTCAGAATTTAGGAAATGTAGCCTATTTTCTGAGTCTTGCAGTCGAGGTCAGCCTGTCTGTGATTGCGAGTATCACTAGACTTTGGCACTGTGCTGATTTAAGCCCTAGGGCATGCATTTAAATTGTCACATATAGTGTGTCTCATACTGACATCTTCTTCTGGAGAAGTGAAGGATAATACAGCACTTGTGCTGCAGAGTAAGACAGTGCTCTCTCCTCAAGCATGAAAATTGTCTGCAAATTTCAGACATGTTTTCCTTGATTGTGGCCGCTAATCAAGGCAAAGTTCATTTTACTAGGGGATGAACAATGCTTGGCAGTGTAGTGAATGTTAATGCAGTTAATTATTCCTAATGCCATGTCTGTCCTCTGAAGAGTTCAATATCTCTAGACAAGGCTTTAATGATCCACAGCCACCCTGTGGTTTCACCCAGGGAATATTGCCTCCTCAGACCAGTTTGTAATAAGCTGTCCCTCAGTCTGCACTGTCCCCCTGCTTTGTGGCATATCACATCTGTAAGGGTAAAGTTGGGTGGGTGGTTTTAAATGGACTTCACTTTGTTACAGAACTGATGGTTATATGGTGCTTTCTATTGTCTCTGGTTTCTTTACACTCTGTATAAAAGCTTTGGATGGTGTTGAGTGGGGAACCTAAAAATAGAACCCCCCCCCAAACATTTATCCACACAGGGGAATCGATAATAGTGTTCCAGGTCCCCATGGTGCTCAGTGTCAGTGGATTCCCTAGGACGTGCAATAGGAAAGCAAGCCTTAACTAACTTGTACACTGATTGGAAAAACTTATCTTTGATAACACCTGTTTGCTGATACACTTCTGTTGTACCTTAGTAATAGTGATATCTTTCTCTAAGTGGTGGCTTTTATTAGATCAACTTAGTTTAGAACTTCACGTTAGGGTGTCTGGGAAATCTTAATTTTAAAATTGTATATCCCTACATATAAACAACTTCTCTCATACTTAAAACAAGAGAAAGTTGTCAGAGAAATCATCTGCCTAACTATTTTTCTGTAGTTGAAAACTATGTTTTGTTTTGAAGTGTGTCAGTTTCTAGACAGGTCCTGTAAATTGAGAAGATTTGTCTGTTTTACCCTGAATACACTCTCTTTGCTGTGAGGAGATTATTGACAGACCACATTTCTTTATCTGTATCTATCCTGTACTAGTCCTTTGTGTCATAATTTACAGCTGTGGCTTTGTTGTTATTTTTGTTTTGAAAAAGCCAGTGATTTGAATTGCCTTAATTTTGGAAGTTGTACCCCCAGTGAATGTGTGGTTTGTTGATAGCTGAGTGTAGTGCTACCTTGACCAGGAGCTCCAAGTAAGGCACCGCAATGCAGACATGTAAAGAAACAACACTGAAAATAAGCCGCTTTGCAGAGAGCAGATGGGTGGAGCTTGGGTGACTGATTCTACCTCTGCACAATAAGCTGCTTTCTCCATTCAGCTCCCACTGTGCTTTCTTTGACTATCCTGAACTGAACCAGATACCCATTCTTAAGCTCCTACCGATGTAGCTGGGAATACTGGCGTAGCAATGACTTGAGAAGTGAACCCTCTGGGCTGGGTCCAGCCTCCATTAGAACACTCTGACTTTACTAGAATTGCATCCCACTATATTGTAAAGAAGTTTTGGAAATGTTCTGTTAAAAAGTACTCATTTTTTTAAAAGGAAAAATATCTAAGGGGATCTCAGACATCCTAGAGGGGTTGTTATTGAAAGTTCTCATACAGAACTTTAAAGTAAAAAAAATGTTCAGCGAGAAGCCGTAGTTAAAAATTGGCTTCAAGGAACAGAGAATGATTAATGAAGTTCCTCTTATTTAGTGCACTAAGCCTTCTTGAGATTTAAATGTCTGCTATGGAAAATGTCCACAATTTGGAGTGAATTATTTATAAAAGAAATTAGGCAACATACAGGACTTGTTGTTTCTGTTCAGAGCAGAAGATAAAAAGCTTCTAGATTTTTAAATTATTATTATTTTATTTCTAAGTCTATTTTCTTACTGAATTCTTGACATATGTACTGTTAATTAGGCAGTAATGATTTTCTTTAATTTGCACTGCAAATTACACCAATACTTATGCTTTTATTCTCAGAATATATTTTGTTAACTGACCTTGGGTTTAATGTAGAATACAAAATGAGAAAGAATTGTTAAGTTCCAGTTGACGCTGTGAGATTCCTAGGGAGTTCTGCTTTTGCTAAGTTTTTAATTTTAATTTTGGAGACACCAACAAAGATATACAACAGAAAGGTTTTAACTAAGTATATTACTTTGACAGAAGTCACTGGGTTCTACAATTAATTCTCACCAGTAGATCAATGGACTTCATAAGCTGCAAGTCATTCTGACAAGATGAAACAAATACAATCATTAGTGAAATCGTGATAATTTGGAACAACGGGCTGTGAAACTAGGTCAGTTTACATCTTCTTTGAAATATTTTTTCCTCCATAGTATTTCATACTTGACTAATCTTGATAATGCACTTTACATTTTTGGTGACTGATCCTATGCTAATTTAAACTCACATTGTATGCATAAATTCAGAACAACATAGGGAGATGTTTCAGCATGATGATAAAAAAATTTTAACAAGTGAATTTGACTGAAATATTTTTCTGTTAGAATATATGTTTTATTCTAGCCTGAAGAATGTAAAGGGAATCTAATTTTTGTTGTTTAGAGATAGGTATTTTAATGACTTTGAGCTTTTTTTTTCCTGTCCCAGTGAAATACTGTAATTGGGCAGGTTACTTGGAAGAATAAGGTCTTTTAGAGCTGCTCATCCAAACCAGTACAGGCAACTGCTGGGAATACTTCTCTCAGGAGTGTCTATAGTAATTTATTGCTCCCAGTCCTGCTCCTACTGATGTCGGTGGTAAAACTATTATTGACTTCAGTATGAAAAGTGTGAGTCCCATTTTCTTCATATGTTACTATTTAGATTTTATGATATTTATTGGTTCATATATGCAATTTCAGGTATTTTCTACTCAGTTCTGTAGAACCCTTCCATTAGGAGAGTGTATAAAACTGCCAACCCCTTCTTCATATACTGCTTATCGTCCTTTGTCCTTATCATTTCTTCACCATAGATGGCTCACAGATTTTCGGAGGTAAAGAAAATTTTTATAAAGGCTTATTGTGGAGGAAGGTTGCTGACAATTGCTAGTATGCTGTAAACAGTTTTGGAAAATAAGAACTCAATTTTTTTTGTTTCCAGTAACATAAAGTTTGATTCAAGATTAGATAGCTGTTTTCCTGACTCAGTGATATATTCTGTCTGTCTCTCTCTCTCTCCTCTCTCTTTTTTTCTTTCTTTTTTACAAATTTGAATTGAATATTTGTTAGGCTGGCTGCTTGTAAATAATAATAATAATAATAATAATAATAATAATAAGAGTGAGTGCCTGGGGTGTAGTGTAAATTTAATGAGAGACAAATAATACACACACATATATATAATATTTGGAAGGTTTTGGATTTCAGTTCCTGTCTTATGTTTGCCTCTGCTTTCCACTAATTATGCAATTATTAATTACCACTTTGGGGGAACAGAAAAAAAGTTTAGTTTAAAATTAGTACTGTCTTAAGAAGAAGAAAAGAAGAAATTTATTGACACTTTCTGTTAATAATGTCTGAAGTACTGAATCTGTAGGACTTGAACTAGCTTATTAAGTTAACTTTTCAAAGGTGCTGAGCGCTGACATCTCTCTTGCCCCACACATGAATCTGCAGAACACTTGGCTGCTTATGTTAAATACTCCCCCAACCTGTGTAAGGGATAAAGTCAAATTAAAATCCATAGACTAGGTATTTTATCTCGTCTTCATTTTCCATCCTTTTTCTCGATGAATGTTTTTCCATGTGGCATAAAATGACACCTAAGAGACATAATAAGGATAAATGTAGGGCAATGTAACAATATTTATTATCCTTTGTAATACAACAGGAAGAGTTGGTGGTTGCTCAGAGACAGGTTTCCAGATCACACTGTTTCTGGTAGGCTTACAGTCCAGAGAGACCAGAAACAATCCAGCTCAGTAGGTTATGGCCTTTCCAGAAGAATTTCACTCTGTAGAGACTGAATGGTGCAATATCAGCAGTCATAAATGCCCTTGGGAATACCTAATTAAGGACAAGGTACTGTTAGTATATTATCGGATTTTGAAGTAGTAGTAAATGACATACTATGTTGTAATTTTCTGGTGTTATGATAATATAGCTGCAACCTGACCATGCCCCCTTTTGTAGATTTGCTTGCTTTCACAGTTCAATTTTTAGTACATCTCCTGAGAATCTGGCTAGGTACAAACCCTCACACTTGTCACCTTCATGGAAGTCTGATTCTCTAACCAATTACAAGTTCAAAACAGGAACCACCTCTGGCTGTGTGGCAGTGTGGGATACTAGCATGCAAATAATAATAGATTATAACCAAGAGAAAAGAATTTGCTTCCATTGCTGGAAGCTATTTTTTTGTTTTGTTTTTGGGTTTTTTATTTGTTTGTTTGTTTTTGCAGGCTTTTTCGTTTGTGGGTGAATTTTTTTTTTTTTTAAGAAAAAAAAAAAGACACTTTCCTAAGCAGGTATTTTCAACCTTCCAAATTTTACTGAAATGTTAATACCTGCTCTCACTATTCCTTGCACTTCAAGATTTTCCACTATAGCGTGTTGTCCCACATACTCACTGAACATTTGTATTTCAGCCAAACATATGCATGTGCACTGAGTGGAGTGCAGAAGTGTCGTGAGCCATTGTTTCGCACAAAGAGAAAAAACCCAGGTGCTGCACTGTATTTTCCGATATAGCCCAAGCAGCGCAAGCTCGTGTGAAAATGGAAGTCTTTGAAATGTGAATGGGTTTCTTTGGGTATCATTGTCCTGTCTGCTACTAAACTTCAGCTAGGCACAGATGTGTGGGGCAGGGGGGGGTTCACTGTGATGACATACCATGAGGGTTTCTTTTGGCAGGCTAGGAAAAATTACAATGTGAATAAAGGGAACTTGTTTAGTTCAGATGAAGACTCTATTAATGAGCCCCATTATCCCTATTTTTGGAGAGTGTTAGATTTTTTTTAAATATATACAATGCTGTATTATTTTTTATTACAGCAGCATTCACTGGTCACTTTTATCTTTGTGTGTGAATTTCTAATTATACATGTTAGACGAGTGATCTTTACTGTAAATAGTAATGTGGTTTTCTTTCACTTGATCTGTCTGTACTGGATTCTGTTTCATTGTTCGCTTTCTTCATCACAGTATCTTGCTTATTTTATCTTTCAACAGACATTTCTTTAAATCCTCTCGCATGGTCCTCCCCTCCCCCTTGTAACTTTTTGAAAAGGGCTTCATCTGAGCAGGCAGTTTCATTTGTCTTTTGATCTATGTTTTGATGGATGTTCATTCACTTCTGGTAGTAAGCCCAGTACTGAGATCTTTATTCAAGGCCAAAATGTGGGGGCATGACTGCAACTTCTGGGTAAGGCTCTTATCTACGTTTCCCTAGAGCTACTGGGGAGCTTGGGGACCAGAGATGCTGGTTACTTAATTGTGAGGCTTTCAAAGGGAGGATATTAGCAATTTCCAATCTTTCAGGTGATTCCTCTTGAAAGCTGAACAATGGAAGTGTTGGTAACCACCAGCCACTTCTGGAAACCTGGAGTTTTCATCCCTTGGGTGCACTGCAAGAGGAAGTGCTTGCCTTGCTCTGGCCTCACAGCATTGGATCTCTCTCTGTCCATGCAGTGGCACGGTTAGTCTGCACATGAGAGCAAATGGCACTTGATGCCTTCTGATGGTCCCACTGTGCCTCATCATTGAGCTCTTTCTTCCATGTCCTTACTGAGGTATTCTCAAGAGCAGACAGAGAACATGAATAAAGAAGGCAGAGGCTGGCCCAGAAAAGTGATTTGAAAGGTTTGTAAACCCAAGGAGTATTAACACCAGCTTTGGGAGAGGGAATACAAATTCTGAAAGCAAACAGAAGAATCACTTACCTACCTGGAGATGATAAATAGGGAAAACCAGTAGTCGTTCAAACCTAAGCCCCTCCCTGCATCCCTAAACCAAAATAAAACTGATTTGCAGAGATGACCAGTGACAGAAATTCAGGTATTTGTTTTGTTCAGACTATTTTTCTGTAGGTCCTCAGATGCAAAATCAAAGTCAGATCCATTTCTCCTGTACAAATGCGAGTAACTTAAACCCAGCATTTGTATGTTAAACAACTTGTTTAATATAGCATTAGCATTCGGAGAGTCACAATGAGGCTTTGAGGTTAACATCCCATTAAGATGAATGGGAGATGTTCATACCTCAGGCTGTAGATTCAACAAGACAGCAGAGCATTGATTTACATAGTGAAGGCTATATCTTGGCAAACCAGAAGGGCTGCAGACATAATTTTTCTAAAGGGAAGCTTCAATTCCAGTGAACACATTACAGTCTGCAAAAGGCCCCAGATCAGCAGAGAGCCACTGGAGCTGGGTAGCCGCTGGCTGTAACTTTAAACTGAAAGACATCAAATGGGGTTTTCACTATAAAAGTTGAGATCTCAGCCAGGTGCTCCCCACTCCTATCTTGAGACTCACTTTGCTTCCCCTCACCCCCTTTCTCCTAGAACTGATTTTCTGATATGAAATGTAGGCGAAGGACTCGGTGACCTTTATTGACCTTAATATTATGCACATTTTTGTTGCCTTTTTTAACCAGTATGACTCCCTATTTATGCTTAATCTTTAGCTTCCCCCTTTCTTCCATATGTTTTTTATTCTCTCTTATGTTGATGTATTATCACATTAATTCCTTTCCTTCCTTAGGTCTGTATTTTTCCCCACAGGACCTCTTCCGCTTGTCTGTTTTCTTGCTTGCTGTCCTTGCTGTCTGGCACACTATAATTTTTTTCTTACTCACTGTTCTCCAAAGGAGCTTCTCTTTGGACAGCCATATGTATGGATGCGGATTTTCTTTAGATCTCTCCACATAAGCTCTCCCTTGCAGCTGAATAAGGCCCTCCTGCAAATTCCAGGATGCTTCTGCCTTGGGCACACAGAGGAGCAAGACAGCCAGAATTTTGCAGTAAAGTCAAACCGCAGCCATTGTGCCTGTGTGTTTTGCAGTTGAAAGCGTTCATAGTCTTTCTAGCACATGCTGGCTTGATTTGGGCACCAGTCTGGAGTGCAAATGAATGTGGCTGCATTTTAGTTCCAGTTGGTTACATCGCAAAACCAAAGCATTGCCGTTTGGCCTGGCTGGGGATTCAACAGCCACTGGGAAGGGAATAGCGGGGCACTAATGCTGAGGTGTATTTGGCAGGGATAAGGCTTCCCCAGCAGCAGCTGCTTGTACTATGCTGCAGATATTGCTTATGTCTTTTGTCACTGAAGTCACTCGATTCTTCTGAGTAATTACTAGAATTATCAGCTTGTAGCAAGAGAGCCTAAGCAGAATATTTTCTTTTCTGAAGGACTTCTAACTGCTTGTGAATTTTGCTTTGCAGTAATGCGTTCATTTTTTACTAGTCCAGCTTGTGTAATTAATTAATCAGTCATAGATAAGAGATAGAACTTGAAGCTTTTGTTTTTCTGACAGATATTGCTACATACCTTGATTTCTTAATTTTTTCTCTTTGTAGAGCTGGAACAAGGGTCACTCACTTTATTAATGACTCCCTGATGCATTGCTTTCAACAGCTCAGCCATCACTGTACGTCACACAGCCATGCCTTTGAAACTTGATATAGTTACTGTCTAATAAGCTTCATTTTCTGTACCACTAGCTTGTGTTCTATAGTGTGAGTTTCCCAAGCATGGTACTGAGCAATTTTAGGAAATGCTGATACAACTGTAGTAATTTTCCTCAATTTGTTCCTGACAAAGAACTCGCTTCAAAATTGAGTTGGCTTCCTTTTTGTTCGAAACACTGGTAAACACAATTAGCCTCATTAACCCTGGTTTCTGTTTCATAACAGAAAATTAGCCTACAATCACTGGTTTGCTGGAAAGCACTGTTGTAATTAGTCCTCAACAGTCTGATATGAAAATCCATCGTGTTTTTAATTTCTCTGACATGTCAGTGTATACAGAAAACATGCCTGATTTCTCACTTATCTTGGGGATTGAGATAAAGTCAAGGACCAAGTCCTTGGCTGGCTTAGACTGCTGTTGAACTGATTGGACAAACATCTGTCAAGAGTGTCATAGGTGCATTGGTCCCACTGTGCGGGAGGGCAGTAGGTGATTTCTGGAGGTCCTCTCTGCCCCTGCAAGTCTGTGGAGTTCTGACCCTTCAAAGAGCATGAGACCAAAACAAGGACCATTTAAATCCTGGCCCTGCTGACTGAATATTTTTCCTTACTAGTCCTCCCAAAATGCTGTATTATTCCAGATTTATGCCAGAGAAGAGCTCTGCCTTGTTCCAGCTTTGATGGCAGTGGCATTGAAGCCAGTGCTTTTTTACCAACATAGCAATGGACTGACTCAAGGATGAATCAGGCTAATTATTCTTAAACCTCTGTAGATAATCTGAAATTGGTTGATCAGGAGAGACTTATCATCACCTTTAGGTCCTGCATCGCTCCAGTGAATATGTCAAGGACTGTGATTACATTCTCATGAAGCAACTAAGTTTTTCAAGACTGTTACTCCAGTCAGAGAGGAACGCTGTAGGTCATGTGGATTGTTAAGCCATTAGCTGGTACATGGTACATCACACTCTCAGAGGTTCACAGAACTAGTGCTGCTGCTCAGTGATAAATACTAGATCAAACCACTATGAACTGGTCTCCAGATTATATGAGGCTCTTACCCAGCCAATGCAGAGCAGAAATAGAGGAGGTCTGTGTACACTTGTGTGTGGAAGCGAACCCAAGAACTTCTCTGGGAATTTGGGTACATCACTTAGGCCAAATCACATTCCCCTGTGAAATGACTGAGATTTAAGTAAATGCAGATGTCTTTCTTTGCATTAGGAATGAGAAGATGAACTTATTAGTTTGAATTCAGTATAAAAACTCTAAGGGCAACTCCTAATAATGCTCTGTTCTTTCCATACCTCTTATCATTCAGGAAAGAGAGACGGTGATTGCCTGCCTCTGGATGTGGCATGAGTGTCTTCAGTGAAGGATGTTTTATAAATGCTTTGTAGTAATTTAGTGAAAGACAAGAGAAATTATTTGTATAATTACAGCATCTTAATTCTTGCATGCGGGACAGAGGGCAGGTTTAGAAATGCTTCTATGGCTGCTTGCACAATAGGAAGCTGAAGACTGAATCGTGTCATTTGTGCAGGAAAGGGACTATCCCGCACGACTCTAGCGCCTAGTGAAATCTTTGCCTAAGGGACATTTTTCTCCTGTATTAAATGTTCCTTTTATTTCTCAATTGTTCTTTCTAAATGCATATGGCACCCCGGGGGTATCTCCATTTGAATGATCTCAATTGCTTCTGTGTCCATTTGGGTGCCAGGCTAAAGGGCTGTGAAGTGAAGCTGAGCTATTGTATCTTGATAGCTGAACTGCAAATGAGGAATTCTGTAATTCAAGTTCAGGTCACTACATATGTATGTTATTAAGTTCTTAAATAACCAAATAGTAACTAAATAAATGGTAATTTAATTTATTAGGTGCCCAGAGCATATATATGGTCAAAATGCTAGGGAAATTAATATGAACTTGCTTATTCCACAAAGAAACATGAAAGCATTGACAAGAAGAAAAAGCCTTCAAACACCATCTTCATTCATGCATGAGGCACCCTGTGTGCAAAATGATAGTGTTAGGAATGTCAGCCAATCAAACAGTCTAATTGGCTGAACTACTTAGGTGCCTCATCATATAGAAATGGGTTTTAACATTTTCTTTGCCACAGTTTAGCTCCTCTACAGTGTGCCTGAGGTTTACTGTACTTCCAGCCTATTGAAGAGTTTTCTTAGGCCTCTGCTTTGAAGATCTCCATGATGTGTTGAGCTGTGATCTAACACTTCATCTAGCTGAAAGCCCCAAGGCACATACCTGCCTCAGAAACCTGATCATAGGGGAGCTCTGGAAGTAGTCTGTGGATGGGACATGGCAATGGCTTCTATTTCTCCTACTCAAGTCTGGCATGAAGGCAGGTTGGGTCCAGCTGGGTTTCAGGGTACCTGCAGTCTCACTTCTTCTTGCAAAAATTGATTTGGAGCCCCATTTGCCCCTGTGCCAGCTAAATTGCCAGTCATATGAAATAGCCTTATCACATGAGCAATAGGTGAAATGCTCAAATACCAGAGGTCAGCTGAATGTGCCACAAATTGCAGGTAGTGAGGTGAGCAGCTGGAGCTTCAGTTCCTGCTAGCAAAGATGCATCAGTGAATGTGTCCTCTGAGCAGTGTTCAAGCAGATGTCTGCTCCTGGTGAAGGGAGTACATCTTCTCTGAGTGCGCAGCGGGGGAATTCCCACCACACAGTGTTAGCAGTCTGCAGGGGTGAAGACCGTAGAGCAGAGATGATAATTAGAACCTCATGATTAGTGATTTCCATGGTGTACTCCCAGCTTCTTCACTGATTTTTTGTGATGAATGAGGATAAATCATCCAGACCATATGAAACAATTTACTCTTCTGTAAAATGATTATACTGGTAGTTTCTGATTGCCACACTGTGCTGCATGTGACTGTTTGAGGGATGTCTTGAGATGCTTGCATGAACATTGCCATATAAAGGCAAAGTGCTGTCATCAAGTGTCTGTTTCAGAATAGAGTCAAACTCTGCTGGGGAACAGTTTAATGTGCGTGTACACACAGACTCCATCTCTTAGCTTGTATTTGTCAACACGTGTTTGTCCATCCTCCTTTCTCTTGTTTATTTTCTTTGGTTATTTCACACCATATTCACCTAAACTGAAAAAGAAGAAATTAGGTTAGATTATTTCAAACATCTGCAAAGTTAGTAGAATGCACAAGCGGCATTTTTGGCATTAATGTTCTGCGTATTTTGTTTGGGTAATTAAACATGGAAAGGTCACCTTGTGTTCTAACAGGAAGCACGGAGAGATGGCAGAGAGAAAAGCCAAGTTGAGCAAAAACATTTTAAGGAGAAAGCATCAGCATCTGACAGTATTTATTATTTCATTCTTTATTATTACTTCTTAGTAATAATACTTCATACATACATCCATAATAATTACTTCATAATAATTTATTATTATTACTTCAGTGTTCCTCAAGCTTCTATAATACATTGATTCCAACAGTATGCCCATAGGTTTTGTTTTCAAAAGCTAATGTATGAGATTGAATACAAGGTAAGGGGTAGGCAGCTCAAAGGGTGCACACTGTTGACAGCCATTTGGCAATGTTTGCCCTTTGGGACAAGCATCCAGATGAGATTTGTTCAAAGCACATCAACCATAGCACTTTGTGCTTTCAAGGAGAGGACACATGAGGAGGTCCTTTTCTTGTCATGTGCTTACGTGCATCCTGTCCTTAAATTAAAAGAAAAAAAAATAAAAAATTAAAAAGGAATGAGAACATTGGGTAGACTTTGATTATGAAGTTCCACCATTCACCTGAAGCCTTTGCCGTTTCAGAGATGCTACTCCCTTTCTCACTTTGCTCCTCGTGATTTTCTGTTTGCAGCTCAGTTCTGCTCATTATTTGACTGGTGAATGCCTCCAGTGCAAGTCACTGACTGTACTCGTAGGTGAGCTTGGTCCACCTTGTAACATCCAGAAATCCCTTCCTGAATTATGAACACGGAGAAGGGATTCAGCTGTTGGTTGTTGTTCCCACAGCAGCTCTGGGTTATGAAGCAGGATCAGCTGTGAGCTGTTGTGTGCACACACAAAACCTGTCTTTCCCTGAGAGACCCTTGCAGCATCAGAGAGACTAAAATAGTGTAAGGATGGTTTCTTGAGGATGATGTCTTCTCTCACAGTACCTATGATTGGGAGGTTATATAGATTTCTGCCTCATGAAGGACAAACGAGTGCAATGGATGAATGTAATAGGAACCCATTTTTCTGCTCCTGATTCTCACAGAATATATTTAAAATTCACTCTTAGGAGACCTCCCTGCCTTATCTATGACTGGAGAGAGGGGGGAACTGTCTATACTATGCAGAGCTGTAATTTATTTATTCTTTCTACTTGTGACCTGGAGTTGAGTATTTTTCCCGCCTTGTGGAAAAAGTAATTGTCCTAACTCAGTCCTATATCCTTTCTTACGAACACCTGGTAAAGACTTAATTTCAGTTTCCTGCAATCTTTTTCCTCTATTACTAAATAACCCTGGCACTCTCTTAGATGCCCTGCTGACATTTTGCTTCTTATATACTTGAAAAATTCTTATTTGTCTTTATTCCTTGAAAATATTTTTCCACTATTCCTTTTAGCCTTTCCTAGTCAAGTTTTATTCTTTTAGCTTTACTCCTGCAATTCCTTGTCCACGTCTTGTCTCAAATACTTATTTCATACCTTTTAGTTACATAGGCATTCCTTTCTGTGTCCTTTCTCCCAGTGATTTACCTCACTGGATTGCCTTCATTCCTCTAAATCTGCCGAATCACAAAACAGTCCATTTTTGGCTTTTCCAAGGCCAAGTAACAAACCTAACAGAAAGGAAATAGTGAAGGCTTGGTGTGTGATGTATATCTAAACAGAACACCTTCAGAAGGATTGGCAGTGTTTCAGCAAGCAGTAGACCCTTGGTGGTGCTTGTCCTCAGTGAAATTGCTATCATGTTTAAAGCTAAACTACAGCACTTGCTCTTAAGGACATATGGTGGCCCTTGTTCCTAGGGGTTAGCTGCTCTATGAATGAAATTGGAGCAATGCAATTATCCAAGTCACTCCTCCAGATTCTTTCATGGCAAACCCACAATTTGCCTTTAGAGTTTTATTTCACAAAAGCTGCTTCTCCTTCCTCTCTCTCCTGAGATGTCCTGCTTTGAGTCTGAGACTGCACCTATTGACTATGGTAAAACAGAGCTCCCATTTGGCCTCGTTTCACCACTTTGTTTCAGCCTAAGCATTATCCTTGTGATTTCTGGGTCAGCTTCTGCTTGGTGTGCAGTGTCTTGCCTGAAGTTCTGAGCATCCTGTTTCACTGGGTACTTCAGTGTCTCTCCTGCTCAGGCCTCTATATGTGCTTGCAGAGCCATCGTTTAACTGCACCACTTTGCCCAAAAGCAAAGCTGGAAATTCCTGAGATAAAAATGCCACTATGGCTTCTTTTTGTGACTATATTCTCTTAAAAGCTGTCACAGTGGGCCACAAGCATGCTTTCCAGCAATGCAGCTAATTAAGCATCATATGAGGGCTTCAAAAGTGCTCCTGCTTACGAGGTAGGAAAGGCTAAAGGAGGATGACAGTACTTCCACAAGCCCTCTGAAGGCCATTACATGGTCTCAGGTCAGAATACCACCTCTCCTGGTTTTCAGTTTAACTTTTGGTGGCAGCAACTGTGTTCTTGGAAGAGGACAGGGTGAAACAACAGCCTGAAATTACAAGGAAGCAGAAGGAGCCTCCAGTAAGAGACACTCCTGACTGAAAAATCCTTTACGTCTAAGTCTCTTGACGCTGGAAGTTCAGAGCAGGAGGGGACAGAGGACACAGCAAGCCAGTTGTACAAGGCTGATAGGATTAAGTTTTGCAGGAAGGAAAAAACCCCATTGTCTGTGACCGCATAATCTTCTTGCGTGGTGTGTAATGTTTATAAAGAACAAGGGGTCACATATGGCTGGCTGTCAGCAAGAAACAGCAAGCTTGAATTAACATTAAAAAAGCTGAGTACTTAAAAAATAATATAACTACATGTAACAAAAATAAATGGTTTCAGCTGTGATAAGAGAACAGTCTTTCCTTCCTTGAGACTTGGCTCTATGTTTCCTTCCTTAATTTCTTCTGTCTTGTTAAATTATTTATAAAATACATCCTGGTATTGAAAGGTTAGGACCTAAACCAGCCAGCTGCTTTACTAGCCTTGTGGTCAACAGTTAACAAATTAACTTAGATCTGTAAATGAAAAATTTCTACAGCTCTTTTTAAGTACTGCCACATCAGAGGAGGTGTTCAGGTTAGGAACACAGAGAGCTGGTGTGCAAACAACTCATTTTGGGGCAACTTTAGAAGCCTATGTTATTTCTTTACTAGCCTAAACAGCCCCTGTACTGCAGTTGTATGATATTAGGAATTGGAACAAGAGCTGGCTATAGATAACTAGGGCTGGCTTTAACTGTGTGGGATACTTGTATGTAGGAAAGAAAGAGCTAGTTCTCAAGGAAAGAAAATGAGGCCAGTAAGAACTGCAGGCTTCCCTCTTCATCTTCTGCTGCTTCCTGGGGGTTAGGGGTGTCAATGTACAATGCTGTGTTTTCACACTGACTGCTGATTATTCAAGTGACTATCAAAAAAATTACACTGCTGCAAAGAATATACTGAAGATATAGTGCCCAGAAAATGCCATGCACTTCAATGGGGAGCTTTTGCCAGAGAACAAAAGGTCTGGGGCTGCAAGAATAGACAGAAGGAAGTGTGGAGCCTGTGCTTCCCTGGGGGGAAAAAAAAGAAAAAAATCCATTAATTTATATTGATTATATCCCTAAAGTGTTTTAAAATATTTTTTTCCTCTTGTTCAAATCTTCCTGCTTCTAAGTCATAGAGGAAAGGGGGGAAATGACAAAGAGCAAGGCAATGATAGCTTTACGAGGTACAGAGGAAAGTAAATACAGCTTGCCCATCCCTTCTGTTCTCTATCCTGCCTCCCACTTATCTTTTTGCTACTCATGGCAGCCCAATACCAGAGGCTTACGCAAGCTGAGGATGACAAAGGGAGCTGGAGAGTATAGGGTAGAAGGTGTGGGATGGCTGAGGAGTTGCTTTCTCATGGCTGGGGCTGGGCTCCCGAGCAGTCTGCCAATGATGGCCAAAGTCCATTCAGAGTAGAAAAGGGCTTTCTCCTCTCTTCTCTGCTGTATTTTCTTATCATTCGTTAGCTTTATTGATTAGAACAAACTGTCATTATAGGGGAAGTAATGAAAACAATGCTCTGTTGAGATAGCAGCCAGACAAAGCAATAAAAGGAGCTTGCAAGAGTCCAGTCTGACAACTGGAGCGAGGAGGTAGCTTCCACATCGACAGGAACCACAGAAAAAATCCACACCACCTGACCCAACCTTCTCACAGTTATTCGCTCCCCACCCTGTGTCTATCTCCTTCTCCCTGCTGCTCTTTCCTAGAGTCTCTGAGCCTGGAAGAGGTTGGATTTCTGCTGATCCATTGGGTCACAGGGAATTCTGGGAGCCCTGGGAAGGAGGCCTCTGACAGCTTGTACACTTTCTCCTGGTTTACCTCATGGCCTTTTCTTCCTAACAGGGCAGAAAGGTGAGGAAGAGGAACAGAGAGAGGGAGGCTCCTGCAGACTGCCTGGGGCAGTGTGGTTGCAGCAGTCCCTTGCCATATCAGAATGGGTAAGTAGGTGACAGACCTGATCTGCTCTGTTAGCACTGTTTGGCAGAGGGGAATTATGTTATCTTGAACAAGGCAATAACCCTTTTTTTAATTTTAACATTTCAAAAGTGCATGCTATCTATGTTACACATTGGTAGGGAGCTAGTGTCTGCTCAAACAGAGCCCTGCCTCCTCCAAAAGTGATGATCAGGATGCATTATTCAAGTGCAGTGTGATGCTAGACGCAGCAGTTGCTATATATTTTCTTATAGAAAACAAGAAAATGTTTTCGTGGGGAAAAACCCTTAATTTGAAACACAACTCACTAGAATGTGAAATGGGCAATATTTTAATCCCATTTTCTGTTAACTTTGCAGTGACTTTAGTTACACGCTTGTCTGGAGAATTAAAAAGTTTCTGTCTGGTTTGTGTACTGGCTGACCAGTGTGCCTCCAGTCCTGGCTCTTCCCCATAGAGACAGTCTGCAATGGCTTTGTTATCTGTCTCATCCCTCCTCCTCCTCCCTGCTTTTGTCTCTCCTTTCCAGCAGAGCTCTGGAAGTGCCTGCCAGCCCAGTGGTTAGCCTGCCCTGCACAGCTCCCCCAGCTGCTCTGCTCCCTTCCTCCGCATTTGGTTCACCCTGTTGAGACCAGGGCCTTGGCATATGTTGTACCCCGGGGTGTACACTTTTCTCCATGGTACTATTTATTGCATATTCTTTCTTTCCCAGTTCATTATTTATTCAAGCATGCAGCTCACATCCTCCCACAGTGGGGATTAGCAAAGGGACCTGCTTGGTAAATGGGAGGGGTTTTTACCCATTTACTTTTTATCTGCGGTGGTTCTTTCATTGCTGATGTCACTATTTCTGGCACTGCTGTGATTTCCATGCTGTGGTCTTGTTCAAGTGAGCTCCTTGACATTCTTGTGCCTCTTCTCCAAATGATAGGCATTGTCCATAGCTTGATGTGTAGTTTTTCAGTCAACTCCAGCTATGAGTTCCTTGCACCTTTCTGCTTCCAGTCTCTTTTTTCATGATAGTTTATATTCAGTCTCCTGCCTGCAACAGAAGAGGACTGTCCTTTCCCCATCAGTTCTGGTCTGGACAGACTGACTTCTTCTGCTTGACAGATTCAAATGGCTTTCTCAGAAGCACCCCTCACTACTGAGACTGGTGCTTTGCTATTAAATTGGTCCAAAATTTCTCTCTGTTGCCAGAAGCCTCTTCTGCAGACCTGTTTCTAAACATGTCTCTGAGATGTTTTAATCTTTTGTCTTTGCAGCTCTGCTCCTGTCTCTGTATTACCTCTCTCCACTCAGCCTTCTTTGCCCAGATTAAATGAGAACTGTGAAAAATGTCATCTTCAGGACTAGCCCTGGCCCAAAAAAACTTCCCTGCTCTGGCAGCCACATTACTATTTGCAGCACTTTTTAAAACTTCTCCAGTTGTATCACACATTCCCACAGAAATTCCAACTCTGATGGCACTTCTAATTGCTTAGGTTTTTCACTTTATGTCTTACCTTGCTTTACTCCAAGTACTTTGTGTTGTCCTGAAGTCACCCTGAGCCAAAGAGGGTGGAAGGGATTTGCTTCATTCAGTGTCCAAGCTCCAGCAGCCTGGCATGGTGTAACATTAGAACTGGTATAAATGGAAAATCAGTTTCAAATGGCTCATGCCAGCGCATGTAGGAATGTGTTGACTGCAGGCAGCATGTTGTGTGGATTGCACAGATAAGCATATTCTCTGCTATACCATCATTCAGTGCACAACCTGCCCTAAATGCATGTATCTGCTACTTTACAGATGGACTAGTTCTTAGTGCAGTTCTGTTTTCTGTAATGATCTATAAAGTGTTCACCGTCTTTTTGATCTGTCCTTTTCTAGCTAAATCTGTCTCAAATATACCATGCACCACAGGTATGTAGGAAAGTCAGATGGCTCTACAAGGGTTCCTCACCAATTAAAAAAAATCCCCTGTGGATGAATACAGTCAAGTGCTGCAGTTTGACCCACCAATAGATTCTCTTCCTGCAGCACATCCACTTATTAAAGCTGCTGATGGTAAGAGAGGAATGCCTTTCCGTAGAAATTAAATTACCACTGAAGAGTCCTTTGGTGGGGGACATTCACCTCTCTCCACAAACAGCCCAAGCGATTGAGAAGGGCTGGAATTCACCTGCAGAAACTAAGAGCAGCTTCTCTATAGGTGGTGTTCCAATTTAGAGACTGAAATAATGGCCTCTGGCCCCTGCCCTACGTGGAAGGATAATGTGGGAGTTTTGGGCCAATGGATTTGCATAAGTTTGGAGCCAGCACGGAGAAATATAATACAGAGCATCCTTTTCTTGACTGTGGCTTGACAGGCTGTACCTGTTTGCCACCACAGTTTGCATTTTCTCACTTGGTCACATCTCCAAAGGACCATGCTGTACTATGTTAGAAATCCCCAAGCTAGTTCTGAGAAGGCTTGTACCTATACATTGCTAAACTGCACGCAGGTCTGGAGTCAGTTCAGTCCTGACTGAACTGGGAGTCTCTGCAGCACCCTGCCTTGCAGGGGAGATGCAAGCCTGCGGTGTCCCATGCTCTCTATGCATTCCCTGGGTGCTCTTAAAATGTAAGCAACTGTCACTGCATGGCAACGAGACAGCAGACATTGGTGAACAAATTAAATTTCACTGAAGTAGCAATGATTCGCGTGATCTTCTACCTGGCCCAGAGTGGTTCACAATTGGAGCTATTCTCCCTTGACAGCCCTGAAAAGAGGACTAATGCCTACTGCTGATTGCCAGTGTTTTCTGACAGCAAAGTGAATCACTTTTTAAAGACAATGACTTGTTTACTTTTCATTGAAACTTGAATTGAAGATATTTCATAATAGAATTTGAGCAACTTTACCAGATGTTTCATCCCACTGTGCTTTTCTGGCAGATCTACAAGACAGAATGCTGACTAAGGCTAATAAATCAGGCTGCGTATGAAAAGCTTGGGGAAGGAATACAATATATATGCCTGAAATCATAGGAATATCTTACCCCATCGATCCTTGGGAATTCCTTATGTTTCCTGTGCTTTTCTTAGAGACTGATCTCAAATACAGGAGGGGAAGGGGGTCCTGTTCTGTTCTTGTAGCCTATGGTGAGACACAGCTTTGTCTAACAGCACTCCTGTGCTGGCATTGGAGATCATAGACATAAAAATGATTAATATAATTCTGTAGTCAGGCAATTGTCTATCCAGCTGGGAGAAAATGGGAAGTAAGAGTTTAAGGTGTATTCAGAGGCTGGCTGTGACCCGGCAAAGTACTGTATTGCTCTTCAAAATAATATTCCCTTCCTCATCCATCTCCTTCCTTCCACCCCACTGCCCTTTTGCTTTGTTCAGTCTTTACTAACCTCTTTGCTTCCTTGCTGCCCTATCCAGCAGAACTCTTCCGGTTGCCTTGGAATCAGGAAATAATGTCACCTGTAGAAGACTCTTCTTTTAGGGTCTTGCATTGCATGTGTTAACCACACAAAACTGTTTTAAAAAACATTTCCACGCCCTTTTCAGTGACTTGTACTGTACCTGGTTCAGTTTACTGACCATTGTCTTTGCAAGTTTGTGCCATTCAGTCTTCTTTTGGCCTCGACACCTGCTTCCTTTTCTGCACTCTTCCTTTTATTTTCTTTTACTGTACTTCTGCCAAGCTCTCTAGATATTCCCCTCCTTGTCTCTCTCCTCCCTACATATCTGGAAAAAGCAGCTGAGGTTTCCACACCATCTTCCAAGCAGAGGAAATACTATTCCTGTTTGTCTGACTGCAGTAAGAAAACATATATCAAACTCTTCACTGAAGCCCACACCAGACCAGCAGCACTTGTACTAGCGATACCTGGTTCGCTAGGGTGGAAGAGGCTTTGGGTGACAGCACAGCATCATGTCACTCTACCCTTGCTTGGAGTGACTTAATTAACATGCCCCTGAAACCCCTCTTGGCTGAAGGCCGTGCTAGCTGCAGGGCTTGCAGTGCTGCTCCTCCTGTATGGCTGTTTTTGAGGATTCTTGCTCACACCAGGGTGACAGTGGTACCAGGCAACCCCTCTTTCAGTCCAGGAGCTGTGAAATCAGGACGCTCAAGCATAGCAAGGTATTTTTAAAATAAAAACATGGAACACCCCACCCCCCACCCCCCACCCCCAAGAATAGATTGCCTTTGAATAAAGTTTGTCCATCTGAATAGCAGTGTCAGGTGAAAAGAAGCTGCATTTTTAAATCACAAGCATATTATTTAAGCAAGTTGTATTATTCTGTGTGTTGCCTTTATCTGAAGATTGCAGGCATTTGTGATTATCTGTAATTTTACCTTTATACAGCTGTTTTCATCCTGATAGGTCACAGAAATTTGCCACATGGCAGTAATGGCAACGGTCTCATCCAGCATGGTACAAAGGAACAGAGAGAAGGGGAGTGTCTAGCCCAGGACTGCTATAGCAAATTGCTACACTTAGAAAAGTGCTGTAAAGCCATTCCACTCCATTTTTAATGCTGTGTCTGAACAGCCTGTGCTCAATGAATTGCGCAGTGCTCAAGTTATCTGTCTGTGCAAGATGAAGAGCTGAGCTGGCTGTACTAGGATTAAACCTGTGCTTCTTGTGGCAGTAGGCATTCCTCAGCCCACGCTTGGGACCATGAAAGAGTCTCTACACCAGGGGTTTGAAAATACAGCAGCATCTTGAGAGTTAAAGGGCTGGAAAAGGCAACATTGACTACCCTCCAACTCCTCAGGTCTTAAAACCATCCGTACCGAAAACTATTGTGATGCTCAGCCTGTGTCTGCTGAGTGAGTCTGCACAGTTGGCACCGCTCCAGCTGCAGCTGCTCTTTAAAGTTGAAAAAACAGCTTGGAAAGGTTTAGGTTTTTTTAAATTATTATTTTCTCAGCTTTGAAAATAATTCAGTTGTGATCCCCCCCCCTCCCCCTGCCCTTTAGCAGCAGTTTCAGTTTAGCTTGTGTCCCACCACTCATACTCTCGCTGCAGCCTTAAAGGAGCACAGACCAAACCTCAGCAATTTTCAGCAAGGCCACATAGTTGTTGGAAAGGTTCCCACTGACTTCTTCAGTGAGCTCTAAAAGGCAGGCTCCAGAGCTTCCAGTGCTATAATGGCTAGAAGGGGCCAGATGAGGAATAGGGGGTACACACAGCCTTGCTTGGATCTTGTCTTTCATTTCCTTTGTCTCTTTTAAGAGAAACAAGGGAGCTAATTTCATGTAACTTGGCACATCGTCTGATTGTTGGCCCCTTAGGGGTCTGTTTGGTGCTGCCTCTCCCACCGACAGGACTTCAGGTTTTACTTGGAGGATCCAGAGAGGCCTCTGGGTGCCTGGAGGGGAGTGCACAAACTGTTAAATGCAGGAAGAGTGTTGGAAACAACAGCAATTTTCTGGCTTTGATCTGTCACTTGGCAGATCCTGGAGACAGGCTTGTCTGGGGCTATCTCTGTAGCAGTGTTTGGAAGTGGCTGAGCAAGGCACTGCTCAGCCTGGGGGATCAAAGTGCACCCGAGAGCAAAGGGGCACCGATGTCCTCTGAAGCAGGAGCTGCAAAATACAAATGCAGTGCTGCTTTCAGCTGGGAAGCCAACAGGGAGGATGTGTTTCCCTCCTTTCCCTCTTTCTGTGCATTTTTCAACAGTTCAGATTGGATTTGGTTGTTAAGGATTGTAAGTACTGAGAGAGACAAACGTAGCCTCTGCAGATAGAAGGAAGGCAGTATTATTAGGGTGGGGTTAGTAGCCAGATAAAGTGGCAAATATTAAGTTTTGGAATCCTTACTGTATCATTCCCTTAATTCAACAGAAGGTGACAAGAAGAGGAATTAAATATAGAAACTAGACATGACAGAACTCAAAGAATGTTTGTGCTCTTGTTCAACACTAGGATGCAGAACGCACAATTTCATGCAAATCAGACTTCATTTATTTTCTGTTTTGCTTCTTTGGTTAAATATGAGACGAATGAGAACAAGAGCTTTTTTCAGCATCCTATACCTAGTAAATTCATTCTGGGAATGGAGGAAATAGAGTGAATATGATTCTGGACAATGACATCGCCAGTGATCCAAAAATATTTGCACTGGATGACCTGAATAGTCTCTTGAATATAAATGAACCACAGGGGAAAATTTCTATTAAGAGCAAATGCAGTAGCTAAAAGGGCGATATTGCTGAATTGGAAATATGCAGAAGGATTAAAGCTTGCTGAATTGTACACAGGATTAAGTGAATTGACACATGTGGAGAAAATAATTTCAATAGGTTTTTGTTCTTTGGGAATCTTTCTGGGAAATTTAGTCATAATTTTCAGAGAGTTATGACTGAATTGTCATACTATACATAGTAAATTACTGCTGTAATCTAGAATGATGGAATGTATTCATGTGGTAAAGTGGTGGTCCATAATCGTGTTGTTATTGTTTACCAATGGGAGACTAAAACACACATGGGGCAGAGAACTTTGCCAAGGCCATGCAGAAGGACCTCAATGTATTGGTCATCTTTTCTTTGCTAACCCTCTGTGCTGTTCCTTTATGTGATGATCCCGTGAAACAAGGCCAAGCAAAAGCAATAGCTGGTGATCCTGTTGGGAACTAGGTGGTTGGTACTGCTCTTCTACAGACTGATGTCTGCCTAACTCATGAGCACTCTTCTCAAAGTCAGTTAACCTGGGCCATCATAAAGGCTTAGAAGTGTAGGGGATTAAAAGCTAGCAAGCTGGACCAGGCAGATCGGCAAGTGCTCATCTGTCTTCTCATGAAGTTTCAGGCTTGTTGTTTAGCCAGTGCCTTGTATTTCTTATCAGGTTAAGTCTAACTGGTTATGATTACTATGCATTGAAGGTTACAGCAGAAATACCATTGTTGCATCTCTGTTTTTACAGCCTTACAACTTCCCAAGGCACTCTTTGCCACTGAATTTTTCCATGCATGGTCTCCAGCAAGTGTCAGTCATTTTTTCATTAGCCCTTTTGAGTTCTTCAGTGAAGCCAAATGATTGAATCTTTGTAACCTACTGGGTCAAGGAGTACATCTTATCTCCCTTTGTGTCTTATCGCAGTGTTTGCTTTCAGTAAATAATAATAGTAACAACTTGTTCATTAATGGGCTGTTAGGTGTGTCTTTTGAGACCTAAGTTGTACAAAATGATGTTTAGTACATATGCTTAATACATATCTTCCTATGTGGCACTTGAAATTTTGAAGCCAAGCTGCAATCTCTGGTTTTGCAGCACCTGTGAGTAAGATAGTTCCTAGCTGAACATTTTGAACAGTAAGAGTTTTAATGCTGGATGATTCAGGTAAAGCATTACTTCCTGATAGCATTAAAGTATAAAAGGTTACCCTAAAATGGTTGTGACCTGCCTGTTTTCCATGGCTTTGCGGATTAGCAAAGTCTTTATTTGAACTGACAGAGATTAAAAATTTTTTTCGTGACAAAACAGCTGTTAGGAAAACCACTAACTGGGGAGTGGTGAACAGCAGCCAAACAAAAGCTTGTTGACTCCAGCCCTGCAGTTAGTGCCAAAATATTGATGGACAATATAGAACTTTTAATCATTGCATACAGGACTGTAGACGAATGAAGAAACGCTCTGATCCAGCACTGCCCGGTGTTGTCTTTGATGCCATTGCAGTGGTGTGAGGAGAGGGTGGCTTCCTGGTTGGAGTGCCTCGTAGTTGGGGCTGCACCTGGGGCTCTTCTTTTGGTGTCCTTGGTAGTACAGAGCTTCTTCCTCTTTGGCAGAAGAAAGAGTGTGTACCTGGAAATGTTTATGATGCTGAGTGGGGACTTGATTTGGGCTTTTTTTTGTGGTCAGTGTTTTTTAGTAAAACCTGAGGGGCTGATCCTGAAAAATGCTAAAGGACAAAGGCAGAGTGTTGTGCTAGTGATGTTGTAGGATATAGTAGCAGTACTCTGCTCTATCACTTTCTTGCCCTTCCTCCATGTACCTCCAAGTAGTGCCTGAAATCATTACCTGTCATAAACAGTTAATTGTATCATGTATTACCTCCCCAAAACAGTCACTTGGACTACAGAGGGCTGTGTAGGGTTTTTATAGTAGGGAATTGGGTTTTTTTTTGTTGCTGTTGTCATCTGTGCTGGGATTTGGTTTTAATGCTAGAAATATGCTTGGCACGGATGGTGGGGATGTAAGGCACTGTGGCTCTGGGGAGTTCTTTGCACAGTCTTGCCCTGGATAGTATCCCACAGAGATGAGTTTTACTGTTGTAGCAGAAGGAAAGTGTGACCCTGCTAAAGGAACACAGTTGGTGATTGCAGTTCTCAAATTGCAAAGAGGATGTTCTTGAGCAATTCTGTTGCTATGTTGGAGAGCATCAGGAATGGTCAACAAATGGCCTTGACCTATGGTCCTAATGCCTGCTGTATGTGAGCCTTGAATAATGATAACTGAAACTCAAATCACTTGAATTTGGATTATAAATGAATTATAAACCATAGTACTGAGACCAGAGTAGGAACTACTTTTCTTTACCTGAAAGGTGAATCAAATGCTTGTTGGTTGCAGCATAGCTGGAGCCCAGGTGAGTGTGTGAATGTTTAAGTAACTATAAAGAAGATGGCTGCGCAATTTTGGGTGCTGAAGCCCTGCTGAAGATGCCTGCAGCTTTTTACCAGGATTTATGCTCCAGCAAGGGATGAAATGCCTTCAGACATACACTTTGCTGATGTTCGCTATGGTAGCTTGGCGTGTGGGGCTTTGGATCCCCTTCTGACATGCTCACATTGTTTCTGAAATTTGAACACTGTGGCTGGATGGTCTTCTTGGGATGACACAGACACAACTTATGAATAATTTATAGCATTTCAAAAATTCTGATTTTGCTGTCTGGGGAAATGGACTAAGTACAGTTTGTTCCATTGAAAAGCAGAAAGTTGTTTTTATTGTAAAAGCCCAAACTGCATTTGAATATTCCTGTGCTCTGCTATCTCCCATCTCTTGCTCCCTGTCAATAAGCAGGATCTTTCAGTGGTTTGCTCAGTAAGAGAGTGATTCTATATTATTTCCTACAGAGGTTTCTGCTGAAGTGGGCTGGCTGTAAAGAAGCAGCAACTCCTTTACATTCAGTAACCATACCATTTTCTCTATCAGCATGGAACATTTGACTCATGTGCCCTAGAAAATAACTCCTCACTCCCACTATGTACTCATATACTGAGCTGAGATCTAAACCTGACCTGCAGTTCTGGGATGCAAACTCATGATCAAAATCACTGGATGCAGGAGGTCAGTGTTTCAGTGTCCTGAGTCTCTTGGGTGAGAGTCCACTATTTAAGGAGCAGCATTGTGAATTCAAAACAGGTTAATGCTTTCTAAGGTCTAGTGAAGTCACAAAAACACAGTACAAAAGAGCATGTCTGCCTTAAATAAAAGCTGACTATAGAGCTCAATCCTGTTTCTATTAAAGTCAATAAGAGGATCATGCTTCAAAATTTCACCCAGTCTGGGTTGGGGTCTTTTATAGGGGGCAAAAAATTTCTGTATGAAAAATTGAGATGCTTAGTTTCCAGCACAAGCCATAATTCTACTCTTGCAGTAATGTGATGCAAGTGTGCTCTTCAGTGAGTTTATTTCATAAACAGTACAAAAATAGTGGTTCTGTCTACAGCCTTTTCTCCCACACAGCACCTTGAACTGTGTTGTGTACTGGGCCTTATGAAGAAGGCTAACCTTCAACAGGATTTTACACTCCCCATAATCCAGGGACTGGGTTTTCATTACAGTTAATAGGAGATGGGGTAACTAATAGTTTAAGCCAGATCTGGGGCTATGAATGTGTAGCAGGGTTTTGAGTGATTTATTTTTCTTAATTTGATACTTTCAGAATGTGCACAATCCAGAGGTGCTTGGTTTTAAAGCTTGGAAATAGGCTGACCTCCTACTGTAATTATCAGAAAGCTTCTGATCTGTCTGCTTACATAAACTGGATATTTGTATGTACACATCCATCCACCAAGCACAAGCCTCTTGAGAATTTTGGCTCCCTTTATTGGTAACTTTCTGTTTCATGATCCTTGCTCTGAATTTCTTGTTTGTTATTCCCTGTTTCCCATGCTGGAAACCGTGATGCTAAACTCATCTAATAAAGGAGAAGTGTCTGCTAATAGTTGCTCTTCAGGGGGAGGTTGTGATGAGCAGGCTGGGATTTCAGAGAACGCTGCAGAAACCTACTTCTGAAACCCATTTCTGACAGTGTCTCACACATGTAGCAGCACCCATGGCTGTGAAGAACTCCCCTCATCCAGACTGCCCTGGCTTGTGAGTAATTTTCTTGTTCTCCTGTATCTACCCACGGATTTGCTACGTGCTGAGGAGTATATATTGAAAGTACCCTAGAGAGTTGTTAGCCATGTGGCTGCTCCATTAATTTTCATGGTGGCCCTGTGTTAGACCTCTGCACATTGCTGTGGAAAAAAAGTGCCCTCTGAGTTTTAATTCAGGGATCATAAAGACCTAATGTCACTTTTCCATAAAGAAGAGAGCAGCAAATGATTCCTCAGTGCATTTTGCCTTTGTTTTGCAGCATGCAAAGACAGGGAGGTTTATGAGTTTATTTGTTATGTAAAATCACGCGGTTATTTCTGAAAAACTTTTCACAACTTTTTTTGATATTCTCAGAGACAGAAATGAATATCATGGTATGACCAAATAAAGAAAGTGCTTGTTCTGAAGTTCCTTTCTATAGAAATTAATGAAGCATTTTTAGGAATGAATTCTGAATGTGTTAATTTGCTGATCATCTTCACTATTAACCAGAGATTGATGGAGGGGTGTCAAGTGCAGCAACCCCAAGTCAATGAGGAGAGCTGGAGAGCAGCTGAAGACAAGACTGCTCAGCCAGCGCTGGCTTTTTCTGCTCTGTTCCCCTTCCTGTGGAAGGGCTCTCTTCAGGCATTGACTTTATTACTTGTCTGTTTAGTAGTGCTAGTAAATCCAGAGGGACTGTGTACCCATGGCTCAAGGTCCCTCTGCACACACATGCACAGTAATAGTCCTGCCCTATGTGCTGCTTATAGTGCTAGGTGTTACCTTCAGAAGATTATTTCCCTCCCACATAGAGTCTCAGCTTGACTAAGGTTGGATCTCCTTCAAAGAGAGCAGTCTTCACAGTCCTAACAGGTTTTCATCCATATGGCTTCCTTTCCCTCCCCCCGCCCTCTGCTTTAGCTTTCTCTTCTTCACCTGTCTGCTCTGCAGCTTGCTTGGATGCATTGCTGACTTGGGAGTTCAAGACCAAAGATTCTTTCAAGCCTTCTGTCCTAGCATGTAGCTGAATACATTCAAAGAATCCCAAATGTGACTCTCTGGCTGTGAGCGTGTTGCATGGGATGGGCTGAGGGCTTTCAGCTCCCTCACAGTGCTTCCCATCCCCACTGGTCAAGGAAGCCATACATCCTTTTCCTGGTAAGTAAAAGAAGAGTTCAAAGACTTGCCCCTGTGGTTTCCTTCCTACCATTAAACAGATCCATCTCTATACATCCAATATAATTTTCTTTTGCAGCTACTCAACATTCTTGATTGTGCTCTTTACTGATCTGGTAGTTATTTTCGTTGCCTCTATGGACGTCTGCTCTCAGCACACCCAGAGCCAATGCTCCTGACAGGCAGCACAATCCTGGAGTGCCTTGGCAGGCTGCCTGCGTCTGTCCTGCCGGCCCTGGGGGGACTCTCACACGTTTTGCCGTTTACTTTCCTCTTTCCTAGAGATCTAATGCAATTTTGCAAGTAGTCACTTGGAGCCATATTTCCCTTTGCCCTGGAATATTTTTTTATTTATTTTTAGTAAACGTTTGTCAGTGTTTCTAACATTGTGCCTCCAGCAACGTGGCCTGGACTGAAGCCACGCAGCAGTCTGACAACCTGTTAGGCAAGTCTCCTATCAATTAGGCTGCAGCTGTCATTGGATCTATTCTCAGCCTCCTTGGTACGTGTTTGCAAATAACAGGGGCTGCTGTTTTGCAGCTCTTGATTTTTTTTTCTCCATAGCCAGTCAAGAACATTTTGTCCCTAGAATTCCTCCTGTCTCCTTTGGTTTTGCTTTCTAATCATCTTTGCTTTATTCTCCTAAGAATATGTGCTTATCGAGGATATTCTTGTAAGTAAAGTGTCTGCTCTCTCTTTAATGCACAAACCAAGGAAAACCTCCCCCAAAGAAACAAAAAAAAGGAGTATCTCACTCAAGGCTATACCTTGATCCTTTAAATGTTTTCAGACTTTCTCCAAAGCAACCAGACTGCTTCTTACCTGTGGGGAGCTGCCATTTTGAAAGCCCGTCTTGCATGGAAGCTCTCCATGGGGGCTGCCTTGTTTCTGCTGATGTTTGAGCTTTGAGGTGATTGTGTGTTTTATTATCAGGTTTGCCACAGCTGGAAAGAGAGTCCCCGACAATGTACAATCTGTTAGAATTCTCTCTTATACCTTCTACCATTTGCAGTTTTCTCTTCTCCTATAAAAATAATGAAAATTGCTCTATAACTTTTTTCCCAGATGTTGCACACCACATGGTGGTACTTGATGCTAATATTTCATTCAGCAATCTGTGGAGCACAGTCCAGTTTGTATTAGAGCAACCACACTTAGGCATGTAATTTTCTTGTTTTGCTTCCATGTGAAATGGGAAATCAGAACTGGGATGTTTAAGCAAGGGAGAAGTACCCAGGGCACTTCATCCTTCGGCTGACCAAAAGATACATTTTGATATTATGCTGTCATTTCTTTCACAAGCCAGGCTCCAGCTTTGCACAAAACCAGTGGAAACTGTTCCAGTTTCCTCTCAATCCCTAGGTCCTAACAATGGGTTTCCAGCCAGTTTACAGCTTTGGAGGCAGAACCAGCCCATCATAGGCAGATTGAAACAGTTAAGTTTAGATCAGCTCATGCTGGATTGGCAAAAGTCCCTATGCTTGCCTAGTGGGAGAGTACCGACAGGGCTTTTTTCTTTCCCCACTAAATAGCACACAATACTGCAAGATGCTTCCCCTGCAACATCACTCAATGTTTACTCTGCAAGAATATCCACAAGGAGCCCACCTAGTGCTGTAGCTGTGCTGGCATTCAGAGTAAGCATGAAGTTATAAAATTTCCCCAAACTAGCTGTGTGGCCCTGCGAAGCTCTTAGGCACTGTAAGTGTTAACACAGCACTGCCAGCCTATGCTGTATTTTCTGGAGTACGATAAACCCATGACAGGAAGGCTCCACCAGGATCCCAGGCCTGGGAGGTATGGTGTTACAACAGTAAGGTACGAGGCAGCTGGCTCATTGGAGGGAGTCTGCAGGGCTCTGAGCAACCGTTCGGCATGCAAGCAAGAGGGGCTTCTGTGGGCAAAATTACAGAAGCTGGAACACATAGAAGGCCTAGGCAGGGTATTGCTGGATTGTCTAGTAGTGCATTAGCACCTCAGAAAGACCTGAGTACTTTGTGATCCTCTTCCTAGGTGTCTATTACCATCTTTCTTTAGCAGGGGAAAGGTGGCTCTAAATCCCTTAGGAAGCTGCTATTTAGACTAGGATGTAGGCTCCTACAGCACTTCAGGTGTTTCATGAAATACTTGTTGGAGATGGATCCTGTTGAGTCGTGCTGCAGATCTGTGGGCAATCTCAGGCTGAGACATTTAAGGTTTTGTTAAGTACTTGTTTAATGAAAAGCACATTTCACAAGTATATAGCATCCCAAGTTGTTCCTGCTCAACCACTGAGCTTTCAACTCTTTGAAAGTATAAGCATAGTTAAAACAAGCTGCCATCCTGTAGACAAAGCTTAGTTGGCACAAAGATGTAGTTTATGCAGTATTTATGTTCTCCCAGTAAACAAAGACAAGTAAAATGCTTTACTTGTTAAAATCAACTCAAAGGAAGAGTGAATGATGGCATTTGCTCTAATCATGTTCAATGTTCTGAAGGTGTCTGCATGTTTCACCTTTAGTCTAAGCTCTTGCTTATAATTTTCTTATGTTTAATAGTGTGTGTTTCTGAGAATGCAGCATGCAACTGTTTCAGGACTGTATTTAAGCAGAAGAGTTCTCTCTGGTTTTCATAGTGATAATATTAAGTGCAGCAGGAGTACTGGTTAAGTAAGCAGGAGGGGCCTGAGCTGACTAGTTTGGTGTTCATTTCTTTGTCAGCTGCCGTTGGAATAGTGTTCAGATTAATGTGATTACTCTTTGCAGTGGCTGCAAGTTCATAGACCAACTGTGCACTTGTATCAAAGCCATCAGAATGATTTTAGTCCAGGGTTCCTACCAGAATTATTTATATAAAATGCATTTGAAATCCTATATTGGCCATTTACACGTGAGGATTTCTATTTCAGGAAGCTTTGGACACAGCCAGGATCTTCAACTGCACCCTTTCCAAAAGATACAAGATCCTTTTAACATTTAATGATGACTGAGAAGGTGCTTAAAAATAACTTAGAAGCACAAAGCACATTAGTGTGGTCCCTACCAGTTACAGGATTGGACTAACAGTTACATTTTGGATTCTATTTGCATTTCTTCTCCTTTCTTGCTTCATGACCTGAGACGAATGGCCTAGTTTCCCTTGACAAATGAGCTTAATACTTATCTTATTGTCCGTATTTACATTATTACATTTAGGAGGTGATAGAATCTGAATTCATCTTCTCTGAGGAAAGAACTGTAAAACTCTGTGGTGGTCAGGTAATATAAAATATATCCTTCTACATGACTGCACATAGTATTATCCACTGTATAATTTGCCAGGTATCAAGTCCATTTCACATGCAAAAGGTCCCTAGTTAATGATGGGATAAGTTCTTTTGGGAGGGATTATGCTTACATATATATTTGTACAATATCCAACATAATAGCAAGCTCATCTTGACTGCATCGTTTATGCTTTGCTACAATTTATACAATATAGGTAATCAATTAGTCTGATTCTTCTGCATGCTGCTAAATGGAACATGAACAGCTCATAATGGGCAGCAGTAAATAGACATTTGTATGTACACAGGTACACTGTACAGTGAAAGAGGCATGCAGGAGACAAGATGCTGAACAAAACAGCCTAAAACCAGGCATTCATTTAAAGGAAGAAAAATGTCGCTGAAAGCTGCAAGATTATTAGCATTGCTATGCATAAGGAGTAGTCAAAGAAGATGTTACAAGAGGAAGACAGACATTATTCAAGTGTCTAAGAAAGACAGACCATCATCAGCAGTGGAGAGAGAAAAGGCTTCTGAAGGAATAGCATAGCATTTCAAACATTAAATTATAAGGGGACTGAAGCTTTAAAAGGTATGTTGAAGTTTCTGCATTATTTATTATTGGAGATTGCCTTTCCCCCAAATGCTTAAGTTTTGTTCCATTCAAACAGAACAGAAAAGTCCTTTCCATACTTCTCAAATTCCCAGGGCTTTCTGGACACTGAGCCAGCTCTAAGTTTTGAGATATGATTTACTCTAAGCAGACGTTGATTACCTGCAATGCTGCAGTGGGTTGGAGCTGCTTGTTAGAAAGGTTAGGGAAGCGAGAAGGATTTGGCTGCCATTAACTCATGAGCTTAGGAAAGTTGGGCTTTGAATTCATTATTATTTTGTATTTTTATTGCATCCATACCTCGAGCTCCAGGCACTGACAGGATTTCACAGTGCTAGGTGCTGTGCTTTCTCCAACACAATTTAGGGCCTTGTGGACACCTTTTTCGAGCCTAGGTGCAGTCACTCAGAGTACAGAAGCTTAGACCAGGAAAAAGCCTGAAAAAATATAGCTTGTATCAGTTGCCTGAGCAAAAGAAGCTGTATCGGCAAAAAAGAAACTTTTTTTTCCCCTTTTGCTCATATTACAGCTGTGTCTACATTAGGGCTTTTGCTGGCATAGCTGAAAAAAAAAATCACACTCCTAGCTGACAGGGATATGCTGTCAATTTTTTTAAATAGATGAGTCTGGAGTATTTCCACATGATGGATCAGTGTGTTTCTGTGTGTGGGGAAGGGGGAGGGGTGAACCCGTTTTAAAATAGAAGTTTCTAAAATTGGTTTGCACAGATACCCTTAAAATGGCAAGTACTGCCCTTGCCAATAGCTTCCCGCTTCCTGGCCCTCCTGTCCTTCTCTCCCAGGCTCAGACCCCAGCCCTGTATTCCCCTTCCCTTCTGCCTTGTCTGCCCCGCACCCTGGCGTGTCCAGCTGCGGACTCTCGCCTGCTGTCCTCAGTTCTCCTGCCTGGTTTTTGCCCTGGCAGCATCCCACCTCTGTGTCTCTGCCTCCTCTCCAAACACCTTCCCTGAAGCTCCAGTCCATCCCTTCTGCCATCAAGGGCTGGCTCTGCTCCCTGAAGTGTGCGTTTCTTACATTCCTGTCCTCCTACTGCTCCCAAGGCCTCTGTTGGGCACGAAGGCTCAGGCTCTGTGCACAAACAGAAGTCCTCCACAAGCTCTGTGCCATTGCAAAATGTTTCATTTCCTGCAGCCAAAATGCATGTTAAGTCAAAGAGAGAGCAGAGGGATTTCCATTTCAAACAGGCAGGTAGAGCCTTTCCAGAACATCTGGAGAATATTTGGAGGAAGAAATGGAGCTGTGATAAGATCACAGGAATAGAGGCATGAAGGTTGGTTCTGTTGCTGCTTGTCCTGACCAGACAATTACTGATGTTTACCTTGTTCCAGCAGCTCAGGTTGGTTATGGAGTCCAAATGGCGTATCAAGGTATCATATGTACTAGCTCCTGGGGAAGGAATCAATCCCAGAGCTACTGTGATCTTTGTGAGTCACCTCTGGGCAAAAGTTACCACTTTGGTCCCTCAGATTAAGATGTCTGCTGAAGCTCAAGGACTAGGGATTAGCTGGTCCTCAGATGACTCACACTCCTTTAAATGTACAATTCTGTGAAAATAAGTTGCTAAATAACCTGCACACGGTGTGAGGGAGTGAGGGGTCAGAAGCAAGCAGGCTCCTGAGCAGATAGCAGCCTGGGCAAACAAGTCCTTGAATCACCCACGTGTCAGCGTGCATAGCCAGCACCCCAGAGTCCTTACACCTGATGATTGCAGGTAATCCATAGGTTATACACCTGGAAATCAGGCATATGTAATAATTTTTAAAAAGAGCACTGAGAGGACTTGTTTTAATTTTTTCTGAATATGAAAGTTTAAGCATTTAAATAGCATTTAACCAAGTAACCCACAGCTCATTGGTATCAACTATTTGTTCAGAGTTTAAACTGACATTTCGTAAGTATGTTAATTGATACTGCACTAACTTACTATAGGTATCTTCCTAAGTGCCAATTATCTGCCTCAACATTCCCCACAATTTAAGTTTGTTAGTAAGAAGCTAATTACACTAGTTTATTGCTGATGGAATTACATGAAGAGTAGATTTCGCTCTTACATACTTATTAGACCTCAATAAGTGATCCTTAGCAGTCTGTTGCTATTCAATTAACAAGTAATAACTTCCTTAATGAATCTAATTGAAATGCTTATTTCAGTCAGGCACCTAATATAAAGTGCTTTACTTTGAACACTTTTCTGAGTGCTAGTCTTGTTTACCTAACAAGAACAAAATGGGGCCACTGAGGAAAACTGAGACTGTGATGAGAACTGAACCACTGTTGGTAAATACGTGCCAAACATGACCAGAAGTAATTTGCCAGGTGATTTCTGTTCTACAGAAATATCACGGGAATAAACCAAGATATTTCTCTCTGAGGGTTTAAATCCATGGAGGCGATTCCGCAGCATGAAATTCTTCTAGCACATTAGCTCTGCCTCCTGCAACGGATGTAAAAACGCTTGCTACTCCGCTGGGAGCTGCGTCGCTAAGCTCTGGTGCACTGCCATGGACGCTGTCATGGAGTCCTGCTGCTGTTCAGCTTTCTTAAAAACTCACTCCTTTTGTTTGTGAGTCTGCACGTTTGGCTTAAGCGATTGATAGAAGTATGATAATGGCTATATTTAATGATCTAAAACTACCAGTATAATTACAGCCAAAAAGTGTAACTGGAGGGTTTTATACTCTTCCATGAACTTCAGCGAGACTGACACTAAATGACCTTGAATTTAGTCTTCGCTCACAAGTGTAACCTGTGCTGAACTGAGTGACCAGTCTTGGGGCTAACAAAACCCAGTTGCTACGTGGAGACAGCTGCCTAAAAAAAGTGGCCAAGAAGTGTATGCAGAGTGTCTGGGGCTGTGCACACCATACCTGGTGAGCTGTTAGGTTGGGAGTCTCCTTATGGGGAAGGGGAGGATTCTTGAGTGGGATTTTGTAGTCTAGGAAATGATGACCTACTTTGTCCATTTATGGGATGGGCAGACCCAACAATGGTTGGCTTCTGAAGCTATTTTTGCTTTCAGGATTAAAAGTCTGGTTTCTCCTGTAATGAGGATTTAACAGACAAGACTTGTGTTTGTGGATAAATGCCAGGAAATCTTCTCAAGCAGCGCTAACAAATTATTCCATTTGGCAACTTTAGTGTATGGGCAGTAACCTTTTCTCAATAATTTTTAGCAGATAGATTTAGTGTCAGAAAACCCCATAATAGACTGTAATATCTTCTCCAGTCTATCAGGTTTGTTACCAACTTTTTAATGTATGCCTTCTACTCATTGAATTGAAAGACCTTATTGATCTCTTTGCAGCTGAACTGATTATTGGGGTAAGAGAGAGACTTCCTGAAAGAAGCCAGGACAAATTATTCTTTTAACATATTCTGATTTTAGTAAACTTCCATTTAACCTCCAGGGTTAATTAAAGAAAAATAAATTGCTGGTTGGCTGGCATAAATTTATTAAATCAGACATAAACTGAGTTAATGTCAATTTTTGTAATATTCTTGGGGAAAAAATTCCACATAGACTTATTAGTATTCCAGAAATGCTTTACTTTAAAACAACAGCCGTAACAGCAAAGCAGCCCAACTAGGAAAATAACCCCCAAATGGAAATACATTCTGCAACTTTGGATAGTTCAGGGACTTCATAGGTCTGTGGTTATCAGTTGAAACCCTGTCTTCATCATGGGGTATTAGCTAGTTGGTGCCTGTAGCTTATTCGGGTTCGAATTAGGGATTTGGTATGCTTTCCAGAGATGCCATGGTTCTTCCCTGTGCCTACAGGGTGAATGACACACATCATAGCTGGCGTCTCTGTTAATGTCTGAACAGAGAGCAAGGATTAAATGGGCCTAACAGCTGAGGGGATTTTCAAAGGCATGAGTGGTATTCAGACATGTATCTCCTGCTGGTTTCTATTGGTGTTCCAGACTTGCTGTGAGATTCCTGGTTTGGTGTGGGTCTGTCTCCCCAGTGCTCTCCCTGACCCTGTTATGGACAAACTACTTAGAGGTGTTTGATGGAGATCTGGGGAAATTTTCAGAGGTACATCTGTCAACACCCATGTGATATTGATGGGTTGGAGGAGTCCATGCTCAACAGGAAAGAGGTAATAGAGAACCACCCTAAAGGTGATTCTTCATTCATGCTGTGATGAGCTTGGAGGTGAGAGCGGGTGGCATAACAAAGGTACAGTCCTACTTCTTGAAGCTGGGCTCTTCTAACCCTGACTTGACCTTGCACCTGAAGCAGAGGGGAAGGGGGCTAGAATATCCTATGAAGCAGCAACCAGAGAGTGGAGAAGCCTTCACTGGAAGGACTTATGAAAAAACAGATGAGCACTAGAATACCAAAGTGAGTCTTCAAGACAGATTAGTTATTGTCCCGTGCAGGACAAGTGAAACTATGTTTTAGAGAACACAAAAAGGAGTATAAAAAAAAAATCCAGCACTGGATTTAGATAGAAACTGCTGACATATTGTTAACTGTGTGGCATTTGTGCAAGATTTTGTTAGCAGCCAACATCATAAAGCTGTCCATTCTGTCAACCAGTTTCAGGGCAAACATTTTCTCCCCCCCATCAAATTGAGATGACAGGTTTCTAAGCGGTTAGTCTGAAACGTGAACAAAAAGTGTATTTTTCGCAACCGATCTTACTTTGTGTCCTATGTGATATTTTGTCCCTCCTGGCCTGAACTAACTTATGTAGTTAGAGCTTTTTGAGGCATATCCCCTCCGTCAGAGTATGGGGAGAAATTCTACCTGGAGTTTTGTTCCTGTGGAAGAGAAAATCCAACCTTTTACCAAGTACTGCAGTTTAACTGAAGCTGCAGGAACTAGCAAGGAATGCTTGTAATATGGAACATATCATGTATAGTAAAATGTCATTTTCAAGTGCTTTCTGAACTATCCATCCCAGTAATGAAGCAGCTCTGAAATATCACGTGACTTTCTCACAGTGTGTTGCACTCCATATAACCTTGCCTTTGATCATGATGTCACTTCAGATGAAAGACTCGCATGGAGAGTGGTACGCTGTGCGTTAGGATCAGCTGATATCCTCTGGGATCTGAAGAGTGAAGGACTATTTGAGATGTGCACTCTATGCTTGTCAAAAAGAAATAAGTACTGCAATAAAAATAGTAGTCGGATATCCAAACTCACCTCAGTCTGGGTAGAAGAAAGACTTCACCTTTAAGCAAAAAAGACCTGCTTAATCTGAAAGTTCTCCTAGAAAGGATTTTAAGGATGAGTAATCCTTTTTACTGTCTTTCAGTTCAGGGTTCGAATTCAACTCAATGATTTCCTGAATGCTTGAGTAGCTCTAGGTGGCCCTGCTTGAGCAAGGGGGTTGGACCAGATGATCTTTAGGGGTCCCTTCCAACCTCAGCCATTCTGTGGTTCTGTGATTTTGATATTTTTATACCCCTTACTTGAGTGAAACAAACACCACAAGACACCCTCTTCTGCCTCTGTTAGCACAAGCAGCTCCCACAGGATAGGCTCGCTGTGCTCAGTGGGTGCCTTTATGGAGCTTCTCTCTTGTGCCTGGGAGCTTGGCATGTGGTGCCTTATATCCCAGTTAGGTGTAATGTATTATGGGCTTTTCTAGTGAATTTAAAACCAGGCAAACTCACAAACACACACACTATGGTCCAGGGATGGCAAGAGGACTCCACACATAAAATGTTGGCTGGCCTAAGCAAGCCTGTTTAGCTCCCATTGCAGTACCTGCTGGGAAAACCCTCCAAAACCAGAAAAAGCAGACCGGTCCCGCAGAGGCATTTTTCTTACTCTGAAGCCTTGATCTCCTTATCAAACAAACATGGCCAGAGATGATCTTGGGGCTGCATCCTGTTACAGCAAATGTTTTCCTGTAGATGTGCATCCCATTTTGCTTTGGCCTTGCTCACCCTCCTTAGCATTTGCTTTCTGGGAACGTCTGAGTGATTGAGGGTGAAGGCCTGGACCCATGCAGCTCTGCCATCGCATTCGATGGAGTCAGTATTTCACCCGCACTAACAGTGACAGAGACTGAATGTCAGAGCTGCATGCACAACCTTTCATAGAAATCAATTCTCACATACAGCATTAATATTGGGAGCGCTGTTCGCTCACCTGATCGTTGGCCAGGCCCAATAACCTGTGACTAATAGCCATTCACAGTTATACAGCACGGCCTGATTATAAAAATTTGCCATTAGTCCGTAACAAAAAAAATCTCAAGCTGTTAATTGACCAACATGTATTCTTGAGGAAATCGGAGTAATCAGATAGATATTCAATGCACAGAAAGGGAAGGTACAGCTAGCTTGTGCATTGCTTTTATGATTCATCTGCTCTCATCTACTTCTGATTATTTTTTGCTCATGTGGGGCCAGTATTGTAAATCAAAGATTTGAGAAATAAGGCTATGCTTAAAAATGACCCAAATTAAAAGCCAATTGCCCCCTTTCTTCTCTTACTAGGCAGCCGTCCATTTCTGTGCAGGAATAGATGTATGTTAAAGGCTGTCATACAGCTACAGAAGCAAACGGGTTAGCTCATGGTCTGCTTTTGCCAGCGTTTAAGGTCAGCTGCTGGAAAAAGTTACAAAACATATATTACAGCCAGGTATGATCCATAGGGTCACTATGGAGAACTGTTATTCTTTGCTCATTTTTGTGGAAGTCAGTGGGACTCTGCCCTGGAAAAACAGCCTGTGATTTACAAAACAAGGACAGCAAGCTGTGTGCAGGTCAGTTTAGGGCTTGTTTGGGGTTTTTTTGGCCATTCAAGTTTTCCTGTTGTAAACGTCCTTTTTTGCTGACAGGTGGGGACCATTCTTGAAAATGGTCAGGACAGCTTGTCCGTGTGGTAGATTTTCTTCTCCTTCCCTACCCTTACAGGAGCTTGAGCAACACTCTTCCTGGCTGACAGGAAGGGCAGAGGCAGGCACCAGTCTGACCGAGAGGATGCACATCACCATTGCAGCCCAATGAATTCTCAAACTGTACCTAAACATGGTCACCCTCTGGCATGTCTGCTCTGGTCAGCAGCCTTCACTGTAGGACACAGACTTGGATCTAGTTACAATTTTAACGAGCAGAGCTCAGAAAAGTTGTGGGGACTCTAGGAAAAAAGCAAGCAAGCAGACCATACATCAGGTCATTGGATGAATTCGGAATGCACTAATAAAATCAAAGCTTACAATAAATTTCATTTCAAGCAGAGTAGAAACAGTTTCTCAGATGAGAGTTCAGGACACATTATAATTTCAGATGTGTGTCAGGCCAATGCAATATGTCCACAAAAATGTCTGCAAGCAGGCAGCAATGGCTGGTCCGGAGTCAGGCCCTCATACCAGTTGCACTTTAGTATGATTGAATAAAATGGTGAGAATCTCTAGTTTTTGGAGCAAAGCTGAATCTAATTAAATATTTAATGGAGGTTTTTGTTTTTTTTTTTTTCTTTTTCTTCCAAATCCTTTGGTTTCTTGCTCTTTCATACTGTGCTATGATGACATTTGAACAACAAATGCAGTCTTGGTAGGTTGGTCTCCTGGTATTGCTTTTTATATGAAAAGCTTGCACATCCCAGCTGAAGTCCAGATGCTGCATTTATGAGATATTTTGTCATGATCAAATTTTAAAAAAATATTTTTCCATCCCATGAAATTAATAGGCACCTGGGGAAATACCAGCCAACTCCTCCCCACTCCTGCAAATACTAACCTTTCCCAGATGGGAAGGGATTTTGCTTTCCCTTTATTTACCTGCAAGATGTCGTTGCTGGTGCTCAGAATCACAGAGGGAGAAGGAAAAAAAATCAGAAAACCTTCATAAGTGGAAAAAAACCATTACAAACAGACCAACTGCACATACTCCAGCTAAGAATGCTGCCTTCTGAGGATCCATTATACTGAATAAACCCTGCATAATCTTCCCAGGGTCACAGAGTGAGTCATTAGCAAGATGGCATTAAGACAGCTGCATCCTGATTTTTGTAACTACTCTGATTGCTTTAAGACCCCAATTTAAAAGGCCATAGGTTTGTGCTGGCAGCATAGTCATACGGATAACTACTCACGGCTTTACAAATTGGTTTTCTTGCAATCATCTCACTGCTATGGGCCAGCAGCCCTTTTTTGTTTTGTCTGTGTTCTGTTCAAAATGATGGTTTTTTGGTTTTTTTTTTTCTAGAAGAAACAAAGGAAGCCAGAGGTGAGCGGGAGCCTCTCCTCTGCCTTCACATGCCCACACCAGGGCTGCGTGCGCCTCCCTGCAGCCCTGAGCGCTCTGGGCCTGGGACCTCCCCTTGCAAGCACATTCCTGCCCGCCAGCATCAAGCACCCTTCACGCACTCATCAGCTAGCACTGTAGGTACAGATGTTCTTCACCAAAGACTTTAGGATGCTTAAAACCAACCAGTTGACCCAGGAGAGCATCTAAGGAGAAAAACTGAAATTGCCTTCATTTCTTTTCTTGCTAAGCTTTTCCTTATTGTTTCAGTTCTCTTTCAGAAGGGGGAGTCTGTAGGTGGCTGCCTTGGCATCATCATTAAAAAGACAAAGCAATTTAAAAGCAGCCGTTATGGCTGGTTAGCCTTTGGCTGCCCCATTCCTTCTCTGTTGGGAAGGGGAAAGTTAGTCTTGTACTTATTTTTCTAAGAAACGGTGACTGTTTTCAGAGCATTCTGTGGTGTTTGCACCTACTACGAAGCCTGGCAGTGTATGTCAGGCGCGATGATTGTCTGGCTAGACCCATCCAGCCACCACGTCATGCTGGTTAAGCAAAAGCTGGTTCAATGTAGACCAAAACAAGTACCTGCAGAAAATGGTCACTTAACACCTTTTAGACAGAATAAATCCTGGTATTTTCTGGCTAAAATTATTCCATCTTTTGTGTTGTAGATGCACATTTATATGCCACTAACTGTTTGTAATTTCTCATTACGACCCTTAATGCCTGGCTGAAAAGTATTCAAGTAGGTGTGCTTCAAAAGGTACTCCCCTGTCACAGAGGGAGCACCTTTAGCCATACCGTCTGACACTTTCACGTCAAAGGCATAGTTAAAGTGGAAAAGCATCACTGGCTTGCAGCATATGGCAGCTCTATGTGTTTGACTCTTCATTTTATATATAAAGAAAGACATGCAAAGGAAAAAAACCCACATCAATAAAAAGAAATCTAAATTTGCTTCTGCATTACAGGAAAAAAAACCAACCCACCAACAAAAAAAACCCAAAAACATATTGAGCCATGTCATGGTTTAACCTGGCTGGCAGCTAAAACAACCGCACAGCTGCTTGCTGACTGCCCCCCCCACCCTGCCAGTGGGATGGGGGAGAGAATTGGAAAACAAAAGGGAAAACTCATGGTTTGAGATGAAGACAGTTTAATAGGACAGAAAAGGAAGATGATGATGCTGATAATGATAATAATAATATATACAAAACAAGTGATGCACAGCACACTTGCTCACCACCTGGAGCAGATGCTCAGCTAGTTCCTGAGCTGTGCCACCTCCCAGCCAATCCTCAGTTATATACAGACCATGACATCATATGATATGGAACAGTCCTGTGGCCAGTTTGGGTCAGCTGTCCTGTCTATGTACCCTCACCCCAAGTTGGCAGGGCAGTATAAGAAGCTGAAAAGTCCTTGACTGCTTGGCAACAACTAAACCATCAGTGTGTTAGCAACATTATTCTCATCCTGAATCCAAACCACAGCACTAACCAGCTGCTAGGAAGACAATTATTCCGGCCAAAACCAGGATAAGCCATTACAGTTTTGGGATTTTTTTTATTTTTAAGCACCATGATTCTTTTCCCTTTAGAATTTTTTTTTAGTAAAATACAAGTAGGTGCCATTGTATTGTTGTAACATGCACAGTAATTTCAAATGATTAATACCTTGATGGCATAATCTCATAATAATTTTTACCCATTATCTAAAATCAGCTTTTGATTAAAATATATTTGTTTTTTGATACTAAATTACCCTGAATATTTTAAAATTACGTGTGATGTTGGCACTTGCTGAATATATGGCATGTATATTTCTGTTAGGCTTTACTGTCTGCCTGAAATGTGAATTTCAATTATTAAGCATTAGTAAGTATTCAGGAATGTCCTGCTTTGTAAAGTTGGCAATTACTTTTGCCAGGAATGATCTCTATCTTTTTGTAGCCTACATTTTAGCAGGAACATACTATCTTTTTTCACAACTGTACTGTATTTGCACAAAAAAAATTTGGTATTTTTTTTCTAACCTTAACAAAAAAGGTTTGCAGGAACCAGAGCCTAGCTGAAACTTGGCTCAAGCTCCAATAAAGGCTTCATACGGGCACATACGATGTATTTGCAAATTCGGTGCATCTTCTTGGGGTGCCAAATGGGCAACCCTGACTCTGTACTACCGTCTGACGTTTTATATTTAACTCAGGAGGCTGAAAGTTGTCTGCAGACACTCACTCTCCCTCAAGAACATGCATGTCAACATGTGGCTGTGATGAAAATGGAAGGACACGGATGTGTGTTGCCGGTCACCCCCTGCCAGTCCTCTGTCAGGCTGATGAGCGGATGTCTCTGTGCCTTCTTCACAGAGCTACTACAGGCAAGCAGAGTTTTCCTCTATTGCAATTCCAACAACAATGCACCTAACACTGCCTTCACTAATAATGACATTAGCCACTCAGTACATTGGAATATTTTATTTTGACTTTACATGCGGTGTTAAAAACCCAAAGAACGTATTATTTACACATCCACAATACAAGTTTACAAGATATCTATACATGTTAAAGTACTCTATAGTATAGAGCAGCTTCATTTAAGGGTTACTTTTTTTATGCCGTACCATTAAAAAAGATACAATCTGCGTTTACCTTTGCACAAATGGATAAAGCATCTTTTATTATTAAATTAACAGAATAAGGACTAGGTTGAATGTTAGAAATTTCAACATAAATACTGAGAGAACTCACATTACCATCTACAAGGCAGCACAATGTTACAGGAGGTTATCAGGGTTCACATACATTTATCTTTCGGTTTCACACAAGTCTGTATTAATTAATATTTGTAAAGTGAATTCGGATCAGTTTGTGTCTTTTGACAACTGAGTACGTTTTTTAATAGTTATTAATCTGTAGTGTTTTAGTTGCAAGACAGAAGTGTTTAGGAAGAGAGATCATTGATTTTTTGGATCCAGAGGTCTCAGGAAATAAATGTCTCTTACAGCCTTACAAGAAAAAAATAACTACTTCTAGTCTTTGTTCTGTAACAGAGATCCAGTTTTCAGTGAGTAACCTTTTCTCCCCTTTGAACACATAATATAAATCTCCACCGTCTCTGAAACCCACTGCAGTTATTTGTCCCGCTAATTCATGAATATTCCTCTGCCATAGTTATTTCTATAGTTATGTTCAATAAACAATGTGGTAGTGTGTAGTTTGCAAGCTAAAATAGCCATCTGTGTTGAACATCAGCTGCAAGTAGATACTGTAAAACCTACTAAATAGCTTACACAACTTTAGCAGGTGTTCCATTACCCTAGAAACCTCATTTGATTTCACATTATAACTGTTTGATCCTTCGGAGAGCTGGAGTGGAATGTTTATCATGGTAAGGTGATTTAATGCTGCTGTCTTCTTGGATTGTAGGCTGCCTTTAGTTACCATTAATTATTCTTGCTTTTTAGCTTTTTTTTTTTTGGGGGGTGCTGTTGAGAGGTTTTACAACTGGCACTCAGGAGATATGTCCTATAGTGAGAACACTTGACAGATTCATATTTTTTTTAGTACTTTTATCATTTGCATGAATAAGGCACAAAATGCACAGATTCAGGTAAACTCACACATATTATTTACAGAATATTGTCATTACCTGCATGACTTTGGAAAAAAAACCCCTTACATTACACAACAAAAACAAATTGATTGCACTACTGTTGAGTTTTCACAGACTGCTTCTGCCAGGCCAATTAATGTTTCCTCTTTTTTTTATTGACAAGAGTCTATCAGTGTGTAGGGCATTATTAAATGCAACAAAAACGTAACCTTCTCCAGTTGCACAGGTCTTTGCCAAGTGAATTGATTATTCATAGCTGCCCTCAATGAGAAGTACAGGGGCTCAAGTTCACAGTGGCCAGGTACTGGATGGAGGCACTGTGGAAACACAGTAAAACTCCCCCGTTCCAGCCCAAAAACACTAGATTTGAAATGCACAGCTCTGAATCAATAGCAGCACAACAGAGTTATGAAGAATTAAACATATCTGCACTCTTTCACTAGAAGACTATTTCATCAAGGCGGTATCATTCAGAAGGCTGGCAGAGATGTGCAGTTTGTCCTTAGCTGTCCCCAAACTGAACCCAATGGGCTGCAGAAGGCAGAGGAGTCATCTGTTTGTTCAGTCATGCTCAATGTAAACAATTCCACAGCATAGAAGATGCAATGGGAATCTAAGTACATCCTAGTGTGTACAGTACACACGCACATCCACACACACGCACAGCTTTATCTGTGGCACAAACAAAATGCCACACACGGAGAGAAAAAAAATAATAATGCTACAGTTGGGCCAGAGACTGAATTCCAGCAAATTGATTATTAACCCAGATATTCATTGAGACATTACCATTTTCTGACATTTGTGCAAGAGGCAAGGTGAATGCATACATATTAAAATGTTCACATTTAATGGGAAGGACCACGCTTAATGGCAGTCTAAAATGGAACCCATTTTTCAAGTATTTGCTTACTGATTTTTTTTTCCCAAGAACTTTTTTTTTAAGCTAGTTAGAACAGTAAAGTAGCCCCCACCCCGTTGTGCTACATGTCTCCTTAGCTCCAAACAAAAGAAATGTAATGACCAGCACTTTCCTTTGTTTTTTTTTTTTTTTTTGTGTTTGTTCTTAGCAAGTACAGGAAGTCTTGCTATAGCTACATGTGGCAAGACACAGATGTTGCTGAAGTAAAGACAGTTTCTTTGGCCACTTTGTTCTCTTTAACAACAAGCGAGTCTCTGTCTTATGTGTCTACCACAACATCATCCCACAACCTGTACAGGTCAACACCACACTCATTTTTAGCACAGCCATGTCCTAGTAACTGTATTTGTTCAGTGGTCTGACTGAAGTTGTTTGAGGAACAAATGAGGGTTTTGGTGGCACGTCAGGTTTTAAGGAGGGTGTCCGCTTTATTCCTGTACGAGGAAGGGTGCCATTGCTCGTGTAACTGCTTTGCCTGGACAAGGAAGGCTGGAGGTGAACGCTGACAGGCGTCCCTTGCATGTAGTCCATCTTTGTGCCTGCCGAGGGAGGCATGTACCCCCCACGATTAATACTAGGCTGTCTGGATAATAAAACACCATTTGGTGAGTTTAAGTTTTTAGGAAGGGCAGATATTGAATGCCTTTGTGAAGAATTTTTGTGATAACCCCTCTGCCTTTCCAAAGAGGTCATTGGTACTGCAGGAGTGGTAGGAACATCCACTCGTTTTGTGGGGCTGTTTCTCGGAAGAGTTGATGGAGGAGAGTATAAAGACGCCTCCCTGTTGGGAACCTTCGGTGGGATCTCAGACATATTTCCCATTGGATCCAGCATTAAAGTCTGGTGCGCCACTTGAATATCTCCCATAATGGCTTTGGGATTACTAGTAGTTTCATTTAAGTGTTTCAGAAAATCATTCAGGGTGTTCCTGGAATCAACAGACCTCCTGTGGTCTCTTTTGCTGGATGGTTTTGTAAGTGGATGATCAATATGTTGCATCTTTTTGTCTGCCTTGTGCGCATTAGAATTTGAGAAAGATGTATTGTAATCGTGGGTGGCATTGGGCAGAACAATAGCACTAGGAATATGTCCGTGACTTAGAGGAGAGTGGGGTGGAGGACTAGAAGGAAAAAACTGAGGGCTTTTCAGCGGGGTTTCCTTTCGTGAAGCATTGAGGTTACTATGCGCTTTGTCTGACTGACTCTTCATAGCCTGCAGAGTCTTTTGTTGAAGAACTGGTGTAGATTCAGGAGTTGGAAGCGCAGCTAATTCTGGAGGCTGGCCCCTGTGGTCCATCATCATGGACTTCGTATCACCGTTTGGTGGCAACTCCTTTCTGCTAGTCAACAGGTTTGTGTAAAGTTTGGGTGAATCAATGTTTTGTTGATATTCCTTGACGGGACTATCAAACAGCCCATTCAGTTTAGCAAAGCTTCCACTGGAGTCAGTACAGGACTGAGCCGATTCTGCATCTTTGTGTATTTTTCTGGATTTCCGTACAAATATATCCCGGTAACAGTAAACGGCCACTCCCGCAATAAAGGCTCCCAGGACAAAAGCGGCAAAGACACAAGTGATTAGGACATTCATATGTACCATTTGGTTGGACTCTCCTGATTGTACTTCCCACCTTACACCTGCAAAAGACATGCAGTATATCGTAAATCTACATGTACTTCATACAGATACATTTCAGAAGGCAGCCTCCCTCGAGGAAGTGTCTATTAAGTGTTTGTAAGTGCCCTGTGTCTAGTGTTAGTGTGACTCAGTTGGATCCTGCGATCCACAGCACCGGTGAATGCAAATAATTTTATAAATAAAAATGACTGTGTGAACATTGATCAGTCTAAATGAAGACTGTCCGTTTTCTTTGATAACGAGGAATGCTTGTCGAAGCTTCTCTCTTCACATTATGTTCAGTTTAATTTGTCCCAAAATTTCCTTTAAGGTTCACAAATAGGGGCCTGTATGTTATTAACATTAATGATTTCTGCTGGAAAATTGAGGTTAGAAGGTGCTCCTAGGCCAGACAGCAATTAAGAACTCATGGATGGATTTCTCTCTCCATTTTCTGCCCAACTCATAAATCAGTATCAAAAGAAAGACAGGATTATGCAAATGTTGTGTAAAACTGTATAACGTACATACTGCATTGTTAGAACTGCATTAATGTAATACGTTGCAAAACTTGTAAATTAATGCATCCATAGGTTGCTAGCCTTGGAGTGGCACAGCTGGCATTATATAAGTGTACAATTTTTGAAGTTCAAGATTATGTCATTCTATTAGAGCACTAATTTTTCTTTTTTTTTTTTTTTTAGTCAATAATGAACATAAATACTTGCATAATATTAAAAAAACCCCACAACTCACAAGGTTAAGTTATTAGAGAATGGTAAAATTTAGAAAACTTAGCTTAGACCAAGAAATTGAATACTGGATTAGTTTTTTATTTGTGTATTAAGAAGCTCCCTTTGTTTTTTGAGATTTTTAAAGCAACCACAGACATCTTGCAGCTAAGACAACGTTAGTTTTTAATGGAAGTAATTCTGTTAACTATCCCAAGGGATGTTAAAATGAAAGAGCAAGAGGGATGGAACAGATTCACTTTTGTTAGAGGCAAGGCCTTTGAACATTGTTAATGTTCAGGGTTATAGGTTTTAATGGCACTGTGCAGAAGAAGAAAGAAAACATGAGTAAAGTTCACTAGTAGCTGTAACACAAAATGTAATTCAGAATCAAGAGCAAATGATAACAAAAACTTAAAGCAAAATGGAAAATAACTGTAACCAAATTAAAATGACAAATGTACTGCCATAATGGCTGATAGGAAACCTGATATGTTTTGGTGAATGGTAATAAAACACGAATGGTTTTTGGCTGGTGAGATTTTCAGTAAATACAGAATTGTGCAAACATGTCTGTCACCTGGCTATTCTGTGTACTGATGAAGACTTGTAGTAAGTTTTGGTTATGGGATCGGAAGCTTCTAGATTCTTTGGTTGACTGCAATAGTCCTACTGAATTAAAGTCTTTGTTGCTGTATGAGCCTAATCAAAGGTTCACTTAGCTGAAAGAATGGCTACAGGACGATGAATTACATGCAGACTATGTTTCTTTTTGTGCTTGGCTTGAAACCTGTGCGTGTCTACGTACTGAGATCATCTGTAAACTGATGCTCGTACCCACAGAAGAAAACTTCAGCACATCCTTACTCAGATCTGATCCACATTCTTCAGAAACATGCTGCAGGCAGGCAGAGTTTGGGATATGTCCTATTTAAGGCATGGATCTGTCATGGAGCTGTGGTTTTCTATTCCCACTCTCCACCTCCTCCCAAAAAAACCCAATGCCCCCAAACCAAACGGAAAAAACCACCCCATTAAGCTCTTGTAAGCAACTATTCAAAAGGACTAATAGTCTTACCCAAACTAGCCTGGTTTGAAAACAACCACCAGAGGTGCGGATAAGTCTTGAATGTAATTTTTTTTAATGTACCTAGAACTCCAACTGATTTTAATGGGAGCTTTGGACCACTCCAGGAATAAAAGGCTGAGCTTATTATCTGTTTCCCATTATAAGCTCTAAGCAGCGCTTTGTACACCAGATAAGTAGGTACGAAAAACATGATTGCACTGTCTGCATATTTACAGGAAATGGGTGTAAAATATAGGCCAAGAATCATGGCTGTTACATTTAAGCCTTAGACAATGCTGAGACTATCAGGTTTCCATTCAGCTGCAATGTATTCCCTGGTAAGGCCTTACCCTTTGGGACACCTGATAATGGATCAGAATAATCAGAAGTGTTTGGGTCATCTTGAACTACAAATTTCCGAGAGCCAGTCACTTTAGGTTTCCAGGAACCAATCACTTTAGGTGATATAACTGGGATACTTGCCATTGTGGTAATGGAAGCTGAGGAGAACTCCATGTCTGTGGTGGCAAACAGATTTTTATTAATGTGTATTACAGTCAGGCTTTCCTCACTGTTTCATGGCACATCTAAGCTATAGCTGGAGACAGTATTTAACGGGAATTACACGTCAGAGCAAAGTGTGACTCCCTACACTCTGCGGAAGTACAGAGGGCTGATTAAAATCAATTGGTTCAAAACTTTAAGTACAAAAATAATACATTCAAACATCAACAGCCGCTAGCCAAAAAGCCAGAGAAGTCAAACATGAAAGCAGTGCAAAAGTTGAAGTAAGCAACTGGTGGAGGTGAAAAGCACAACTTATTTTACTTAATTGCTATATTCTTCACTGGAGACAACATACTTGGCTGCCTTTTAAACATCTTCAGAAAAAAAACAAGTTACTTGGAAAGATACACACTCATGACAGGTTACGCTTGAGAAACCAGATCAGCTCCATTAGTGCTACTATGGTATAACAGGAACTGCTGAATGAGCCATTTCTACAGGTGGGGACGAAAGAAATGTTTTTAACCTCTATTTTGTAATGGTTCCTAAGGAACACTGTTGCATAGATTCTGGCTCCTCTGTAGTACATTTGCTGAACAGAACCACTATAACCTACTTGAAAATACGCAAGAGGAGGAAACACACCAAACTGGGTTTACAATCCAAAGTCTACTTTGCACACTCAAGTATTTTGTGTTCACTGTCCCAGTAGGTTTAGGCATTAACGTCTATGGCTTGAAATATGACTTTGAAAGCACATTCAGGACCTGAAAATAAGGTTCAGTTGTATCTGTGTCCTAAAATATCACTTTGAAAATTCAGTTGATAAACACTCATGCAAGCAAGGTAGCATTTCCATGTAACACAGCTGTGGTCTGTTTTGCTTTCTTAAGTGAGTCTCTAACTTACATTATGGGTAAATATTTGTCTCAAACATTACTTCTCGTCAAGTTATAGAAGTGCAAATATCAGAAACCAAAACACAAAATAATGTTCTTGTTCTTGTTGCACTCTTACAAATTTAACATACAAATGGATTATGTTCAAATTTTCAGTCAGAAAGGTGCCCTCAGTTTGAAAGCAGAGACCAAGTTCTGGGAGCTAAGACTGGAAAATAAGTCTTGCTCCTGTTGAAGTCAACACAGGTTCTGCTTCTGAGTTCAAAAGAGGCGCACTGGGTCGTGTCTCCCTGAACACCAGGGGCTGACAGTGAAAACACTATTAGAAAAATCACTGAAGGAGAAAAGGATGTGAAAGTCCATCTGACAACAACGCATAAAGTTTTTTTCTAAGCCACCTTTGTCTACACAAGTCCTCATTCAGCTACACAGTTTGTGATGTTAAATTTTTTCATTAATACAAACTACTAAAAACATTTCAAAAATATAAAAATACACATTTTAGAAAATGTGTATTTGTGCAAAAAGCTTGCTGGGAAAGAAGGAAAAGAGGAAAGGAGAGGTAAGGAGGAAGATGATGAAATTCTGCCATTCATCTACTAGAGATGACCGACAGGGGCATTCACAAACGCATGGCTGGGGATAAAGAGTAAAGCTTAGTGGACTTTCGTGCATGAAGATGTCATCTATGTTAATCAGGCTCTTTAATAAAAGATGTCTCAATAAATAATGAGCTGTTAACATGCGGCTACACAGGGTGAAGTGCTGAGTGAGAAGAGTCTGACTATCTTTACCATCAGTGGGAACATGAGTAAAAGCACAGAAATGGAGGATTGCCAACTGTGCAAAAGGAAGGAAAAAAGGGCTGAAAATGCTGAACTGAAGGAAAGTAAAGGTCATTAATTCAAAAAAATTAAAAAAAACTAACCAGATGTTGGGTCGCCAAATATTTTGTAATCTGGTGTAGCTGTAGTAGGCAAAATTTCTAAAAGAATTAAAGGAACAAGTAATCAGTAAAAAGTAACAAAAAGAAAGCAAAAGATCTCAAACCTGAGTAATGAAAAATAAAACCTAAAATATTACTGCTCACAAAAATTAAATTCTTCAATACTTTGCTGTAGACCCCAAATAGTTGTAAACTGGTGAAGGAAAGACAAAACTCTGCCACCCAGGACCAAAAAGCTCAGCTTTGTGAACATCCACAGTAATGCCTGGTGATGTGTTCATCATGTTACTGAAAAGCTCATCATAAATTTAACATCCATAGTGAGGTATGGCCACAGACTACTGTTGAGACGTTTCAGATGAGCAGCAATGACTATGCCTTACCATGGCAGTCCCCAAGCTGCGCTGTGTTGCCGTATTCGACATCTTGTACGTATCCTCCGGTGCTGTGGTTGTATGAAACAAACAAAGAGAACCTGCAATTAACAGTATTAGTAGGGAAACAAATGGTGATTTTCTTTTTCTGGAAGCAGCAAATGGAAACATATACAAGAGCGAGTGGATGGCCCAAAAAAATTGTTTTAAAAAATGTGCAAGTTAGTTATAACCAGGCTTTAAAACTCTATATATGTGCTTATGCCAGGAAATAGGCAAAAAAAAATCCCTTTTTTCAGCAACTTCATCATATCTTCTAAACTGGGTGTGCTCCTGGGTTTACATACAACTATCCAATTATGCTAAAGTTTGCACTGACCTGCTACAAAGGTCTCTTTTTAAGATACCACTGCTAATGCACTGCATATTACAGACTTGATTTGTGCAAAATGCCTTTGGTATGCACATGCATCACACCCCAGCTCCAGCGTGGAGGTAAAATCTTACTCTTTTCCCACTGTGAATCTTGTGCTTTCATATTTGCAATTGACTGTGCCCCGGCTGTGAGCATGGCCTGGGAGGGGATACTGTGTACTGTCCTCTCCAAGCTGCTCAAGTTTGCAGGCAGCAATTTCTTGCCTTCCTGCTTCCAACTGCTCTTCCTACAGGTCTGCTTGTCCTCCCCCACACATATAAAACTCCCACTGAAAGCAAGTCTTCACCTAGAGATTGCAGAATTAGGTCAGACTTTAGCATCCTGTTCTCTTACATATACAGTACACTAAAAAACCATCCCTAAAACCATGGAGATTTATTAATTGAGTGCAAGGGAACAGGCGCAGGATATGAGCTCATGTGGTCTATAAAGCATATGTAGAGATGTTGGGCTAATCTGAAAAGCAGTACTTACAGCATGCCTGGTGTCACTCTTCCACATGCCTCGTGGTCTAACCAGCCACAGTATGGGTCTCGTGAAGCAATACATGCCCTTGCAAGAGAAAAACCCCAAAAAATCATGCATTTTTTACTTCCTTCCCAAGAGATGTTGGTGCCCTTTCTTTAAGGGGGAGTTCAGGAACGGGGCCGTACTTTTTACATGACCCGTGACGCTCACACCGACTCAGAGGAATTCTAATGACGCAGCTGGAGAACGCTACGAACAGAGCATGGTGGTCTCTATCCAGCTGAAGGGAAATGACTCTTCTGTCCTCCTCGCTCTCAGCATTACACCTGTTAAGCAAAAATAATGGGAGGCTATTATTTGAGTAACTGTAGTACTTTGTGCTTTGCTTACACTGCAAACATTTTATTTATGTACTGTCTTTGTAGATACTGAAAAGAGACCTTTTATGTATATAAATGTAACTTACTAGTCTTTGCTGAATGATTTCTAAACGAACCTATGGGTTATCAAATGCCAGCTTCTGGCTCTTATTTACAGCTAGGTGACAATTTCGCTGAACTATGTAGGAAAAAAACCCAAATCCATTTTCTTTATTCTCTCAGCATAAATATCTTGACAGAGCAGAACAGGAGTGTTGTATTGGATGCCTGTAGAGTCTAATTGGAACGCTTCCATTCACAAATCCTTTGCACCAGAATAAACAAGTTTAAAATGATTAGATGAAGGTTATACATTATTGGTCACTCCTGAGAAACCCTCAAGATAAGCTCACATCACTCCTTTTTAACAGCAGCAGATAGTTCTGACGTTTCGTATTCAGGAAGAAGTGTATCTATTTGCGGAAGAATTAGACTGTATCATTGACGTCACCAGAGTGGAATTAGGCTGTTCACTCAACCCATGCAAAATGGCAAGTGACCAAATATTTTCAGGTTATTCAACATGAGGAACACTGTGAAATGACAAACAAGTGGTGATGTTGGTGATAATGAGTCGAGTTTCGTTTACAGTGACTTTTTTTTAGCCAGGTACCAAGGGCTAGATGAAGAGCTTAGGTGTTCTGGTAATACTTACTTTGCTTGATTATAGGCTTCAATCTCTTCCAGTAATACGCTGTCATTCAAAGAAAAAGGCCTGGTCTTTGCCAAGATCTTAAGTACTACTCCTGCTTCGGAGCCAACAAATATGACTGTGTAGTTCTGGTAAGGTCCAGCAGCGTGGTCTACAGCAATTGCTGTCAATCGGTATCTATCAAGACCAAAAGGTGTATCATTAACAGCGCGTTTTCTTGTTTTCTTTTTCACATGCATTGTATTTGAATGGTGTCATACCTGACACGTGTTTTGGTAAACCAGGGCTCCTCAATGACTGAAGGAACGGCTGAATCCATCAAAGGATGAGATTTGATGAAGGAGAGCGTTTCGTCTGGGAAATCAATGGAGGTTTTGTAAGCCTCTGCTAGGCCGTGTTTTGCACAGCAGCCAGGTCTGAAAGGAGAACAACATTGTTTTCCTCTTGGTATTTTAGTTAATGAGAGAAGGCAGCCTGCTAATGAGCATCCTTACAGCTGAAGTGTAAAGCTCTGCTTTGGTTTTCAACCAACAAGACACTGAAGAGTGCAGCTGATTTAAGGTAGCTCTTTACAAGGACAATATTATGGCATCATGAGTAAGAACCTTTTACCTTGGCTTTGGTACTTTGTCTTCAGGTACAGCTGTCCAAACAGAGTCAGGAGTCTTTTGTTCTTTAAACCTCCCTTTGAAGACTTTCTCAATATCATCCATGCTGAAAGCACACACTGCTGAACCAGGGATGCTGTAAAATTAGAAGAATAGTTGCACGAACTCAGACTACAATGGCACCAATCTTAGTGTAAGAGAGAACCAGAGAACTACCTTTGATGTAAGGTTGCTCATCTCTCACCTGTTAAGCTGTGTGGTGAATACACCGACAACTGTGGGGACTCCATTGATTTCTATTATGTCTGTGATAGACTGCAGAACATCAAAGTAGAAGAAAGAATCCCCAGGAACTGAGCAGTTGAGCCGAGCTTTCAGAAAAGATGTCCAATGCTTCTCCAGGACTCTTTGGGAACCCCCCATGTCATTTTTGCATATCCGTGCCACACGGGAATACACAGCCTGTGAAGGGCAAAAACAAACAAAAAAAAAAAAGGAAAAGGGAGAGAGGCTTGAGAGAGGCAAGGAAAACAGTGTTGGTTTCTGTGCTGGTAATAAACCACCAAAGATAATTTTGTTAACAGGAAGCTGCCATTTATCTGCACAGAAAAGATGAAAGCAGTGTTTACCTTGTAGTGTACAGACATTTTAATGTATCACCAAGCAAATGCAACTCTGCAGCTTGTCCCCACCCCTTTTCCCTTTAAAATCATATTGTTAGTGAGATTTAAAGACTTTAATTAACCATGTGTAAAGGATTTAATAATTTATTATAGAATATCCTTCCATGGTGAGGCATGAGTATTATACTCTGCACTGGCATGACTGAATTATTCAATATCCAGGGACATCAGAGAAACTTCTTTGAAACTATTCTTTTGTGTTGTTTTCTTTTGTTTCTTTAATAAGCATGAAAAACCCCTCAGATTTTCCTTTACTTGCCACAAGTGTTAAGGCAACAGCAATACTAAGAGATACCTGTAGCGAGCTTGTCTCACAGCAAGGCAGAGAGAACAGAAACAACTTTTTGGATGAAGAATGCACTGTTCTATTTCTCTATTTTTTGCTCCCTGTAAATTATAATGATGGAAAACTGTGCGAACTTTGTACTAGTCCCCACTTCATATTGTAAACTGCGGCTGTTACTGATGCTGTTTTCGGATGATCTCGTTCTGCTATGACTCCTGGCTACTTGACAGCTTGCTGTGACGATACCTACCTTGCCTAAATTATTGTGCTCTACAGCAATTTCTCGGAAGAAGAAATAAACATAGTTCCCGTATTCTATGGCATGGAGGAAGTGTGGTTCTGTAAGAAAGAGCAAAGGAGAAGGTTACTTCAAAGAAATACTCAATCGGCATACGACACCTACTGCGCTGTGTGACTTAGCGGCTCCTCCACAGGCTCACATAAGCTCCTCCAGCTAACATAAGCTCTGGTTTTCCAGGATGTTCAAATATGGGTGCACTGGAGCTTAAGTGAACTTGAAGTCTTTAATGTAGGGTAATGGACTGTAAAAAGGCCTCACAGAAATTGCATTTCAGCTAAGGTATTTTGTTACTGCAGATTCATTGATGTTTTTAACAAAAAATTTTGCTTTATTTGTATTAAACTGCTTTTTTATAGTAATCATACTATATTGAAAGCCACATAAAGGCTGACATTGTAGCATATGTGTAAAGCACGCTGGCTGTGAATCCTCTGTGTCACTGAAATTACATTTGCCATGTGTATGGGAAAATACTTCCCCAAATTACCTTTTATCCATTTGGAGTCATACTTTATTGTTCTTAGGGCAGATCCATCCCCCATGCTGCGATAAATAACAGCATCACTTGCCAGGAAATCTGCTACTGTTGCTGAATACAATTTTCCATCTAAAACGGAAGTTGAAAACGTGATATTAAGAGGCCTTCAATAATCTATAGAATTCTGACTAGCCTGTACTTTTCTCCATTTCTTTACTGCTACTCTTCCCCAAATTGCTGTAACCTATTTATTAACAGGTCAGGTTCTAATCCTTTGGAGGCCCTTTAAAAAATTTAAGAGCAGGGGCACCATGACACCTTTAGCTTTCCTGTGCTTGCTTTAAAAGCTCTCTGGCTCCTTTGGTGTCATTAATCATTTAGAGTCATTACAAGCAAAGGTTCTTACCAGCAAAGAGGGCGACATTGGTTTGTCTGGCATCAAATGGGCATCTTGCCAAACCACTAATTTCCTCCCCATCATACTCTAAGGTATTCAGCTAGAGAAAAAAAATAAATGGGTGATAGTGTCATTTCTATTTTGTACACTGGCACAAAAACGTAACGTGGTCTTTCCACAAAACTTAATTCGGCACATTGGCTTCTGTCTGTTTTTGTTTCACCTTGAAGCACTCTCCAATCACACCGGATGTATTTGCTATAGCATAATTAGTGCAAGCAAAACCAGTAACAGATTAATGACATTTTCAATATTCTTACCCGATAGTATCTGCACATAGGGTTAAATGCATTTGTTCCACAGACAAACACCATCTCATCATTTCTTGGAACAAAGACTTTAATGAAGTTATGGCATTCATCCTGAAAAGAGAGTACGATGCATTAATCACAGACTTCACATATATAATAAACACTAGTGTTGTTTTTCTATAATGTATGTGCTAAACTTACTTTATGTTTGCCTTTCATAGCACAGTTCTCTCTGTCCTGCTGCCTTGACCTCCATGTTAATTTCTGTTAAATCAAACCAGAAAAGAACATTTGGTTTCCTTTCCACAAAAAAAATCTTAAAAAAATTTAAACCAAAGAAAATAACTCTCCCTTGCCAGCACTTCTTTATCTACTCACCTTGCTTGGAGTAACTTCCGATTTTGGAACTTCATTTAAGTTTACAGTGTAAACTTGGTCCCTGTTTGCAAAGAGTAAAAAGACACAAGTAAATACATTAATTCATTGACCTTATTTTTGATAAGCTAAATCTATTTTTAGAGTGTTTTGTTAGACCGGAAACTTCTATGAAATGCTTATGGATTTTTGGTGTTTAATACAAATCGGAGAAGGTTGGTCAGGGGTAACATGGGGTGGATTTGATTTTTATTGGTGTAGTCCTTAGCACCTACAGTGTCCAGCTATCCATCTCTGCCTTTCCATTCTGTGGAAGACTAATCTGGACTGTAAATATTCAAGTGTGTTATCCTCACTTCCTACATCCCCGACGTGTCAGTCCAAGTTTAAAATGATCAGGAGAGGGTTTTATCAGGGCAGTAATATAAAAGAGGGAAAAGAGTATTTGATCATTGGTTTTAGCATAACTACAGTAACTGCAGCCTTCAAATCCAATTTTCATGCACTGGCCATAGATACGGTATATTTCTCTGGGAAGTCCTCCCCAGTTCTAATTTTTATCATATTCTGCAGATTTTTCTAAATGAATTTTACACATTAATGCAAAACCAGAAGAGAAAAGAATTTTAATCTAATGAACTGAGTGGAGGAAAATTACCTGCCAGCGATATAAAGTGTGTCTTGAATTTTCAGCATCAGTTGGAAGTCCAGTCTGTGCTGAGATTCATTGCCTGAAGGGCGTCCTCTAAATACTGGATATTGCCTTGAATCTGCAAGTAAAAATGGGCTACACCATCACTCAGGATTATAGAGCTAAAGAATCAATATATGGCATTGATTAGCTGTATATACTAGGTGTAGAAGGGTTTAAACTAAATTCCTTGAGGAATGTCTTGAATTTAAATGAGAAAAAGATGGCTAATGTCAGCAAATGTTCTTTTTCCTGAAGTTATTGCTGTATTTCTGATTGCTTTTTTAAGAAAATGATTAAGTGTTCTATTAAAGATACAAAGCCAGTAAACACATTTCGATTTGAAAGAAAACAGACTTTTTTTTTTTAAACTTCTCAAGGGAAAAAAAAACCCCACATTAAAACTTTTTCCCTAGCGGTTAGCACCATTTGCAGATTACTTACAGTGGTAGTCAACAACATTAATAGGGTCCTCATCTTCAGGGAAGCTGACAGCTCGGCACTGGGACAGACTCATTAGCATCACGGAGGCACAAAGCAGAGGAAGCCTCATGGCTGGTGAAAGATGAGTACTACCTTTGTGGCAACGCTGTTTAACTACCTGGAAAACAGGAACATGCCAGTGAGATTTCAGCAGCACAGGACAGTAACCGTGACTTCCTACTGAAGGAAAAGGGTTTTTTCCATTTGTATTTGAGCACTGGCAGCAGTGGACTAAACTGGTGCTTGTGAAAGGCTCCCATATGTACATAGATGGAAAACTGCTGCGTGACATATCCCTACTCAAAGCTGCACTGAAACATATTGATGTTTGTTAATTTTTAGCTGGATTTACAGGCATTTCTGAAGAAGCTGACAACTGTCAGCCCATTTAATTCACGGGAAACACAAACAGAACATGCAGGCTGCTGACCTGGCAAGAAAAATTGTCAAACTTGGGATTAGAATTTTAATTAAACTGCAATCTCTTTCCATCCCCTCTATCACTGAATGTCATCCAATAAAACCCTTTCCCCACAAAATACCTAAATCTTATCCACAAAAAGTCATGACACACACAATCTGTCTGAACATCCATGCCACATTTTAAAATTATTGCTTGTTTCCAGGCTGTGCCATCATAATACTAAGCCTAGCATGCTCATTGCGAAAGACCTTATGTCCAAGACCACATACTTGATGCTTTGCCTTGTGCAGTGATTTACACATGTGCAAAGTAAATGCAAAAATGCTGCCTCTGCCGTGTGACAGTGCTTGTGACATGCTTCGCAAGGGCGGCAGGAGACTCAATGTGGAACTGGGGTCCCCAGATGCTGCTTTCACCCTAATTCTATTTGTTACTGTAGAAAGCCAGCTACTTCAGAGACTCTGATGGTGCGGTTTTGTGTGTGTGTGTGCGCTCTACAGATTATACAGCACATATTATGATAGCACCACAGCGTTATACAACAAAGCTTTTAAGAGGGGAAGGGAAACATAACTTCTCCAATTAAACCGCAGGGATATTTTAGTGAGCAGAATGTAACTACTCAAGTTGCAATTTGGGTAGAAAACACATCTCAAAGTGAAATGCAATCCTTAATGACCACAAGTGGTCTGGGCAGGGGTCATATTTCTCATTAGAAACCTGGCAAATGTAGTACTATTCCCTCCTCCAACCTTCTGGAGGCATTCATTCAGCCCCGATTCACAGGTCAGAGCTTTGAGTCACCAGCTCAATGCCTCACAGTTGCTGAAATCGGTTATTAAAGTCTTTGTCTAAACAGAAAAATAGAATCCTTTCCATTTTAATCTTTCAAGAATTGCTGTGAGATGTGCACGTTGCCAGTACAAAGTGCCAGGCCTGATCCAGCAAAGCACGTAAGTATTAATCATTTAATAATTTGAAAAGCAATTAAAAAAACCCCTTCATAACAACACTTAACCTTTCAGTAATGTTTACTGGGGATGAAAATACTGTATTTGTTAATTGATACTACAGCTGGCTAGGGGCAGGGCTTCTTCCTTCCACAAGGCTGCTGAGCTCTGTAGGTTCAGGCTGGACTGTGAAGAGACCAACGGAAGAGCTGATAATATTTGGTGATGGGGGTGGGGGTGTCATCTGAATGCATGTCCATTATGGACTGACCTGAAAAGCAGCATTTTCCAGTGTTAATGATATTTCTGTATCTCAGTCCACCAGTCCAGAACGAATGGGCTGTGCTCTTAGTCAAGATTGATGAGTGCAGTGGTTAATAAACACTAATGATTCCTGGCACTTTCCCTCTGCTCTTCCTTGTCCTGACATGGCCTCTTCAGCTGAAGCATCTTGCGTTAAATTACTAATGAGCAAACTTAAAACAAACTGGAATTAATAAAGTTAGTCAAATTAGTTCTTTCTTGTGAAAGCACCATTAGAGCAAAGTCCTGCAGCACAGTGGCTCCCAGACACAGTATCGAATCATTAATGGTTACACAATCTTTTTTTTTTGGTCTTTTTTTCAGGAAAAGCAGGCTCCAAATATCCAACCCACTGCTGCCCCAGTGAAAGAAGAGAAAGGGGAGGCACATAAACTGTACATTGAGTCAGTGCACACTAACATCTGTAAGGTGCTTAGTAAAAGTCCTCCCTGAAGCCTCATTTTCTTGGAGAACAAATGAATACAAATTGCCAAAGAGCAAGAAGCTCTCCCAGCCATGTAGGCTTTAGTTAGCATAGAAGACGAGGCTGTTCATGGCCCACACATCATGATTCAAGGAGACCCTGGCCTGGCTGCAAAATGCGCACAGCCTGCAAACTGAACAAGTTCTGCCAGTATCAAGCATGGGCATGCATTAGGAAGTTTCTTTTTTCCTCTCTTTCCTTCTAGCATCCTGTCTATTCACTGGGGCAACAAATACGAAACTTAAGTGTAACCTGCCTTACAAAGGCAGACACTGTCTTCTGGATTCAAGGGCAATTTGCTGTTTATTGGCCACAACAATTGTGACCTAAAACCAGTCACAAAACCAAAAAGGAAATGACCATAATGCCAGGTGAACAAAGAAGAGTACCAGTTCTCTCAATTAGATTCAAATTTCAGGGGGTATATCATACTCCCTAAAACAAGTTTTGTAAATGTAAAACCACAGGACATGTCTCCCTAGAGATTCCATCCAGAGCAGAAACAAACTGACATTTATGTCTTCCTCAAAAAACCCCCGAGCCCCTCAACATACTCCAGAGATGAACTCTGGGAACATAAATGGTGGGAATAATGTTCAACAATCTCTTTTAACTAAACATCACCTGTCACAAGTCTCTATCAAAGAAAATGTCTACATCTGCATGAAGCGCAGACCTTTGCCATGACAAGAGAGAAAAGCAGACAGAGAGCTGGACTGGATCAGCAAACCACAGGTAATCACTTCTTACCAAACAGGTAAGAAGTGCAGATTTCTTTTCATTTTGCTTGTTAACGTATTACAAGAAAATGAACAGTAGCTCTGATTTCTATCTACCTACGAAAAGGCACCTGCTTTAAGATACACTTAAATGCACCTTTTAGCTGGCTGGACACAGGCTTGAGATCGGAACCACTGAAAAGAGAATATACTTGGAAGAACAGCTGTTCCCTGGATAATCAGAAAAAATGGGCTCCATCTAGCCCTTGGAACTGGGGTTTATGACAGCCAGGTGTATGCTTCTGGCAGACACAGATAGGCTGGTGTGAAAGACAATTCTTGCCACATTCAGCTGTTCAATAGAGGCCACTACTGAGGACTACAAATAACAAGGCTGAAGTATCTGTTTGGACCAGAATAGCTGATTATGAAATGCTGGCAATGTCTACCTTCAAGAAAATGCAGAAAACAATCATACTCTGGGTCTGATTATTTTTTCCCCAGCCAGGATTCAGACCAGTCTTTGATTAATTTCTCTTATAAACTGCATTCCTAGCATTTCTGCTAGGAAACAATTCACGGCAAGTGCAATGTTTGGAAATTACCATATTGCTATCCCTGTTTTGCAGCTGGGGAATTGAGACACAGATCAAGGCTGAATTTGTGACCAAGGCCAAACACCAAAAAAAGCCTTTTCAAAGGATCTGAGCTGCTCTGGGTCACACATGGCCAGCACAGGCAAATTGGCCAGTCCCGCCCAGGTGGAAAAGGTAGTAGCAGATCAGAGATCTTCTGGCCATTTGGTCTAAGCCTAACTAGTTTTGTCTGCAAATACAAACATATAGAGGTGTAAATGTTAACTGGGGGCACAAGTCCACACCAGTAAAGAGGAGAGGAGCCTGACTGCAACAGGCCTCAGAGCGAGTGCCGTTGGTCAAGTGGAAGGCAGGCAGTTGTCCCAAGTAATAAACTGGCTCTTTGTGGCTGGCACCTTTCAATCTCGGATACAAATCCCATCCTTCAATTCCTGATTGGGGGAATCCAGAGAAGCAGGATATCATTTCTGTTAAAATATGAGCCCTCCTTCAAACAATTGCATGTGAAGGGGAACAGGCTGGTGTTTCTTGCCCATTAATCTACTCCAGACTTTGACAACGCACTGGTGACACTCCATCAATCATCTTTCCGTGCACTGCCACGTAAAAGAGGAGGGGGGAAAGGAAAGGGCATTCAGTCAGCTGGAGAGAAGCAACACATAAAATAGTCTCAAACCAGACTGATGCAGTATCTTTGATGCACTAAAAAAAAAAATAAATTCTTAAAATTCTCCTTAACACAATAAACACTACTCGAAATGCTATAGCGCAGACAGGAGTGTGGTATGGCAAATCCAGGCTGAAGTTCAAGATAGATGAGACCAAAAGATATATCCTAAAAGTTAGTTCACTTTTGGAGAGTTTGCGAGGCAGAGGAGAAAAGGGTTTTAACAATGAGAGCTGAAAAACAGTCACGTAACATGAAAAGGCTTAAATGACTGCACCATCTTCCTTCTCCACCAGATGTAGGGCAAAATCAGGCTGTTAGGTGAGATCAAGGATCTCCTCTGTGCCTGGAGGTGTGCGCTAACCATAATGTTGAGGGGGAGACAGGCAGAATTGATTAGTAATATGCTGAGCTTAGTCAATTTATGAGATGTGGTTTCCCACAATCCCAAATGACTAGACTTTGGCAGATCAGGAAATCCCATTGTCCTCTGTTCCTTCCTGCATGCAAATGGCTCCCTGAGGGCACTAATTAGTGCAAATGCAATAACTAGTGCATTTCTGAGATGGTACCTTCTGAAATTTTGAGCCACTCTAAGAAGATAAAAATTAAAACAAAACAAAAAAAATCCTTTAATGCTGCTTGTTCACAGATGTTCAACAAGTTTCTTGGGGCCTACGGCTCAGACTTCAGTTCCTCTTTCTGACAGCACAAAGCAAATCCTGTGCAACACTCAGCAACGCCCACTCATCTCGGTCCTTGCGACGACCCCCTGGTGAGGGTCACAGCATATCCTTGACAGTGGCTTCAGGGCTCTGAGCAGTTGGCCAAATCAGTGCTTCAAAGTTCTTTAACCAGAAGACTACTCAAACAAGAAAGATCTGTTGGCTGGGCTAGAGCAAGTCACAGATTTCACTTGCAACCAAAGAGATGTTATCTTAGTCTCTGAATGGAAACTACTTGTGTTTAGCACCCACTCCTTCCCCCCCCCCCTTTTTTTGGATGCAAAGGGCTAATGTAAAAAGGTTAAAAATATTGTTTACTCCAGCCTCAGGGTTTATCTTTTGATGTACAAATCACTTATAGTTCACTAACTGCAGGTTGAAAAACACTAGTTGAAAAGGGTATAGTTCAAATTCTGGGCTTCATGAAGTTAGAAGCCGTATTGGCAATGACTCTACTTTAGGGTGCTAAGGATTTGCACATGAGTTTACTTGCTGATGATAACTGCTACCAGGTGGGAGAAATTCAACTTCTTGAGCCAGCCGCAGAGAGAAGAGTATCCCAGTAAGGTCCTGGTGCAGGAGCTGCACTTCACCAGTACATAGTACACAAAGGTAGGTTGTTGCTGAATTTTGAGTTGTCAAGCAGGTCAATCTTTTCAGAAGATAAAACATTTAGAAGAAAATCGATGAATGTGGTACAGGCTGCCTTCAGTGGTGCCCTAGACCTGTTGTAGACATGCACACACTGGCAACCATGGATGCACCAGAGTATTCACTCAGAATAGCACCTTATCCCTGCTGTGCATAGAAAATAACTCTACAGCAGAGCCACGTGGCAGGGGAGGGGGGGGACGACGACACACAAGACACCAGGCCAAAGTGTGTTTTGGTAGTCAAAACATGAAAATGCAGCATTTTTGTATCATCCAAGCCAAAATATAAGACCAGCGTTTTTTCAAACAGCATTCTGGTAAAAATGCATTTCTTCTAATGAAGGCTGACTTCAGTAAAGTTCCTGAAGGCAATGCCTGACACAGGGGTTTACTGTACATTCAGATCTCAGAGATTGTCTATGATGTGATAAATCCATACTGTGTAGTTTGCTGACAGATTGTTTCAGCTAATTATCAAATAACACAGGAAAATATTTGTGGTTATAATAAAAGAAACATACTTAATTCTTGTAGTCCCTTTTAGAAACTTACAGCATGATTTTGTATGAATAAATATAAAAGAAAAACTTTCTGTCCTATAAAGGTACACTCAAATTTAAACTTGCAGTATGTAACCACCCTTGCTTTCTGTAACAACTTTAAAATCTGCAGCTCTGAAGAAAAAATTTAGGATATTTGGAGCCGTGATATTAATTGAGTATGAAAGTGCAAATAACAGGTCTGTTATTTTAAGATAATACTTGACTTCTTTTAAGGATTCTGCATTAACACCTCTTGATCTATGCCTAAGTAAAAAAAGATAATTTAATATTAAAGTGATGAAACCCTACCACTGAGTATCACAGCTTTCATCTTAATTGGCTTATGGTATTGCTAGTTACACTTCAGTTGTTTGCAGGCTTTTAATGTTACAGAAAGCACACCCTTCTTGCTCTAGAAGGAGCTGACAGAATGTTTGCAAAATGGATAGGGTGACTTTTAATGATGCAAGTGTTTAGCGGTTGATTAGATGCACTTTGAGGGCTAAATTCTCCTGTGATCAAAAATGTACTTGAACACAAGGTAGTTTCAGCAGGAAAGGAAATAAAATGCTGAGCAAACTGTAAGTGATTGCTTCAATTATGTTTATTTTAAGTTAATTTTTGAGAGTGAATGTTAACTACCTTCCTTTACCAGGGTGATACAAAAGTCCTCCAGCTGAAACCAACCTTTGATTTCAGTTCACATCTATGGTCAAATCTGCTCTGTTTTACAAAGCTCCTGCAGGACTTGATCCCCTTGAAAGTTTGCTGGGGTTGAGCCATCAGTGATAAAGTGCAAGGTACTTAAGCAGCGCTCTGGATTCACCGTTTCAGCAGGCCTGCATTTTATTAATTCAAGCTGCTTGTGTCCAACTGAGACTGCCCTAGGAAATACTAAATTTATTTGTAAAAGTGTCCAAGGACTGGTGCAGAGAATGTCAATATAGCGATGTTCAGGGTTTGTTCTATACTTTCAGCACTGATCCTCCATTAATTCCTGGCCACGGGCAGCACAGGCTCCTGCTCCTGCCCTGACCCCAACCCAAGGAAAGCAATGCCACCCTGCTGGGGGGAGCAGCTGGGGCTCATCAGGGTGAACTCCCAAGTGCCCCCAGTTCACGGCTGTGTCACAGGTGTCTGGTGCTTTTCAACAGTGTTTTTTAGTCTGAAATACTTTTATCCTGAAAACTAGAGAGAACTCTTAAACCATGAAGATCTAATTACTTAAAGTAGTACTTATTGGCTTGGATGTAGGTTTGGAAATGACCAAACTGGCCCCCTTAGCCCCAAGCAAAAGCCTAAAGCCTAGACCAAAGTATTACCTCTTCCTCCCTCTAGGAGGGTTAGCTACAAACGTGGGTGAGCATCATAAGCGAAGTATTCTTCCTGCAAGCCTACAGCAGATGATTTACATAGCAAAACTGCCACTCATTTCAGCATGATTAGGCATCATCTGATAAGGCAGCTCTGGGACAGGTATAAACCAGTATTTGCAGGTGAAGACACAATGAAGGTCTCCAGCACAACTTGCACAAGTCCAGCTGATGCCACAGCCATAGGGAATTGCTGGCAGCACCCCTGGGTCTCCTGTCTGTGAGCCCTGCTGTCTCCCAGCAGTGGAGAAAGCAGCCTTCATCTTGAGGAGTGTTCCAGCCCCGATTCCCAAGATAAGCAGTGCCCATTTTAGACCTGGCTGGAGCCCAGGAGGTCAGGGTTTGTCTACAGGATGAAGTGAATGGGATGTTTTGAAATGGAAGGGTGGTTTGGGGGAAAGAATACACCCCAACAGCAGGACAGCTGAGGTAAAAAAAGGGAATTGCACTGTGGAGAGGGCACATCTGCTGTTCAACAGGCTGGTCAACCTCACTCCAGAAAGTGACTTCTTCCCACCCACTGCTCTCCCATGCTACAAGCACCCCTCCAGCATCTCAACACTATGCCTGCTGGGTTGAGCTGCTGCTGCTGCTGGATGCCACTGCTCTCATTTCAAAGAGAAAGTAAGTGGCTGCTGGAAAATGTGAGGGGAGAGACAGGAGAAGACTATCAACTGGCAAGAAACACATCAGAGTATCTCAAGTACTGTGCTGGTATTGTCAGTATGCCATTCTTGCAGCTGGAACAGTCAGCCAGCCTTGCCCACAGGAATACTGCCTATAGAGACTGGGGAACAATGTGCTTTAACTACTCTTGGGTTTTCTGCATGGACAAATCTGGTAGCTGGCCACCCGGTTACCTATTTGTATATGCAAAGCATGTGCTCTGCCACTTTCCTGGCCACAATCAATCACACGTACAAAACGCAGGCATGAAAACCTGGAGGAAGCCGGAGCTCAAAGTTAACGATTACTATTAACTTGTTAAGCATTAAAGATTAACTACGCCAATGAAAGGATATGTTATGAAATGTCTTTCCCAGGCTGGAAAGTAAATAGAGGGAGGGTTTTGTGTTTTTTCCATCTCAAAGGCTACTCAGAATTTAGAATAATTGTTTAAACTGGTGCCTTTATTTACCATAATATCAAAATTCAGTCACTTGCCATGTGACCGCTCATATTTTCATTTGAGATGTCGTACAGAAACACATGGAAATCTGATGGTGAAGGCAAGGCAATTTTAGAACATGTTCTGAGCAATTGTTTTGCTGCACTGCCCTACAGTATGAAGTCTCTTACATTTCTTAAATTGCCTAATCAAATGCAGACTCTGTTCCAGTCACGCTAAATTTTCACATAATGGCAGAAAAACACTTCTTTCTAGCCTAGCACTGAACAGTTGGATCACATTATTACATTTACTGCTTTTGTAGTCTCCGAGCGTTTATTTGTAAATGTATGTATATACATATTCACAGGGGAGAGGGAGAGACAGTGGTGCTCATGCTGTGAGACCCTGGGGACAGTCAGAGGGGCAGAGGTATGTCTTGAGAGGTACCTGTGCTGAGGGTCTCCTGGGAGCACCCGGCTTATCAGGAACACAGAGGGGTAGCGGTGAGAAATTTATTTTTATTTATTTAAAAATCAGATGTGTTAATGCAGGATTTGATCCAGCTGATTCCTTGTCCTACAGTCTGCTGAAGTTATTAAATGGATACAAATGCAGTTAGGTTAAATCATACCTATACTATTGACAGTTTGGGGCTAGAGGCAGGATTGGTGTTGCCACGGTGCAGCCATGGCTATCCTGCTCTGAGTCCCAAGCTTGGGCATGTCCCTGTGCTGCATCACATCAGTTTGGGGAATTCTCTGCATCACAGAATTGCCTGCCTTCCGCAGGCCAAACACAACCTGCAAAGCCCACACTCAGCAGTCATTTCGAACAGGACACAGCCAAGCTGGGCACCAGCTCTCCCTCCCCTCTGTCTTTTACTTTGGCTACATCACCTCATGATAACATTCACCCTGTTAAGGCAGGGAAGTACTTGCATCACACTACTTTGGCATTTTGACTAGTGAGCCACAGAGAAGCCATGGATGTGACCTTTAAAAGTAAATAAAAAAATAGAAATTTCCAATCAGTAACATATGAACTGCAAGTGCTTGAATCAAGGTCACAAGGAAATCTGTGGCAAATCAGGGAATGAGACTTTGGGCTTTAAAGCTTTACATTACAGCCCGTCCCATTCTCTCCTCCACACCAGCCTCCCGAGATCTCCAATTGTAATGTTTCCCTAAATCCTTGTGTTATCACTAGTAATATTGGGCCAGTGTAAGAATGTGACTAAATAATCATATCTGACCCACACACTATGTATGTCTGCAGGTCTATTTTTCCTCTACAGCTGCACCAAATACATTTAGGTTTGTGTTGGCATAGTTTGCCACATAAGACTACTGTGCAATCACAAGCGATACTTGTTGTATCTTTGGTGAGGATGAAAACCTGATGCTGTAGGGGAAGGAAAAGACATAATCCACTCTCACAGTAAAACCTGTATAGTGGTACACAAGACAAAAAAAATTCTATCCGAACCCTTGCAGGGAATCAGATTAATCCCCAAAGCATGGGATTTGATTATTTTTGTCTGAGGTTATCATTAAGGAAAAAAACGTACCTAATGCTAAAAATATCCACACAGCATTTACTTTATTAAGAAAACATGATTTACTGAGCAAAAACAAATTACTGGCTTTTCAGTGTTAATCTTTGATAAACACGTGCTGGGTTAAAGAAACTGTCACTGAGAGCAGAAGTTTGCAAATTGAAAGAAACCATTCAACTCTGCAAGATGATTTTTCCCCCTTATTACTCCTTTCATGAGACACCTGGGGACATTGTTCACACACTGTCGACAGCTTTCACACCACTACTTTTCCTCTGTTATCCTTACCCTTCTCTTCAGCACTCTGTCTCCAGGTGGCAATACACAAAAGAGCTGTATTTGCAAGGGGTGCCAACGCAGGCTCTTGGACAACTGTCGGTAAGCCAGAGGGCCCTCTCCGGGTCGGTTGGTTCAAGCTGTTCCACAGGGCACTGAGCCTCCCTGACCCACCAGGCAGTACTCTGACACTTAACACCTGGGTGCTGCATCGCTCGGGGAACATACAGACTGCTTACAGCTCGCTCTTGTTTTTAACTACCACTACACTAACAGGCAGAGTCGCAGCTCCCTCACTAGCACTGGGCTACATTCAAACACCACCTAAAATTTTAATACTGTTGCCTTAACTATACACTGAGGCTTTTGTGAGTTAAATACACATTTTCCTCCTCTGTCATTTCCCAAGACAGGATGGTTACACAGCCCAATAGGACACGTAAGTATTCACACAACGTGGGAAGGGGGTACTCCAGTGAAGGGACATATAAACAAGGGCTTGAAATGCAAACACAAGAATTTTCTTTTGACCCCAAAGTGCATCTGTCATGACAGATGTACACAGCAACAGCAGCAACACTTTCTGTTGGTGCCCTAGCTGCTGCAGCCCCTATCCACCACCAGTGCCCACAAACACGCCTGGGAAGCACGGCAGCAGCCCTTGAGAGAAATACCTTTTGTTTCATGCCACAATAAAGCTCTGAGGAAGGTCCTACCCAACAGAGATGTGAGCTGGTACCTTCCTGCTGCTCAGAAAAGCAGAGACCCAGCTGTCATGACCATTTGGCATAAGAGAGATGAACTATGTGGCTCACGTTAAGAAAAGCCTATTATTGCAGTAATGGTTGAGCTGAGTGACCAGCTATCACCTCTCATCTCTTCTGAGGTTTCACTCCCACCTCTGGTGGGCAGCCAGTCTGTGATGCTGGTCCCTGCTACTCACTCGTTACCTTTCTAGACAAGCACCTCTGTGTTTGCCTCCCCGCTGTCCCTCATGCACTTGAAGAGCCCCCCAGCGCGCATCTGCCAATTAACTCCTGATTCCCATCCCAAGCCCTCTTCAAAGCTCTCCTTTGCCTCTGATGCCTACAAGCATGTCCCCTTTCCCCGACACATGCAGCTCGGCTATGTTTATGTGGCTTGTGCGCTAACACAGCTGCTGATTACACAGGCCGACGTGGCTCTCCTGCTTCTAGAGGCCACTGCTTGACTGTATCCATCTGCCATCTCTTCTCTTAAACCATCCACTGTGGTGAACAGGATCCATCCTTTTTATTCTGTCCTTATTCAGTGCCTATCGACTTAGAAACCGGGGCTACAATTTGGCTCTGAGATACAACGGTTAAAAAAAATAACAGCAACAACAAACCTTTTTGCAAGAAGAGTATCTGTGTACAAATACGACCTCTGTAATGCTACCAAGGTCAGGCAGACCAAGGCCAATCGGCTGTGCGAGAATATAAATCAAAGCTGTCCAGGGACTGATTTCATTTACAAGGTTTGTAACCATTCTGGACAGAACAGAAATGTTGCTTGCTTGAGCTCCTTTCTCCTCTTCCACCACCATGTCTTTGCTCCTCCACTTCCACCCAGCCCCTCCCTGCCTGGTAACACCTCTTTACCTCCTTTGCTCTTCAAAGCAAGGGTTCTCTTCTAGCAAGAAAGCTGTGGCTCACACATGACAGACAGCCGTGCTAGGCCAATTTCTTTAAATTATTCAAAAATCTCAACAAGTAAAATTAGCACAGAGCCACAAGTACATTCACCTGATGGTTACCTGCCATTCATAGCAGATGTCAGAATTAAAACAGTAAATCCAGTAACAACTTCTTTCCTACTGCACTCCTGGATCTGCAAAACAAACCAAGGAAAGCATCTGTAGCAAGTATTAGAGTCTGGGCACAGATCCTGTGAAATCACATGGTTTCCGCTGTGGAACTAAAAAGGCTTCTACAAGAATGTGTGAAACACACAGCCGAAATTCTCCATTTCTTTCTGTGCTAAGTTAGAGCAGCAACTTCTGCTTCTTTAGCTGGTGGCTTTCAAAGCACACCCTGATCTGCAAATTGAGAGCACGTAGTATTCAGCTAGCAAGCTCCCTCTCAAGTACGGAGTTAATGTAATCCCACTCCAAACAACAGGTTGCTGTCTCCAAACTGGAGCCTTGAAAAGAAAAGAGTCCAGAGGTTGCCTTGTTCCTCACAGCCATTTTGTAGCCCGTCTGCAGGTGTGCCCTCTGAGCTGCAGCAGGGCTGGGGTTCCAAAACTAAAGAAACTTCACGTTCTGGATGTTAACTTTAGTTACCATAGCCAGACAATGCTGCCAGTGGTGCGGAAGAAAAAATTGCTGTAGCCAGCTGTGCTGTTCACAGTCAGATGGTTTCTGTGTAGCTCTAAATGGTTATGGAGCCAGTAGCCTGTTGTGGCCAAGGACAGGATGATGGATGGTCTACACACACTGTCCAAGCAGGGAGAATGGCAGAAGTTCACTTCAGGGTTGTTAAAATGCTAATCTGGGTTAGTTAACAATAGCTGAATGGAATAGAAAAGTTAAGGAAATAAACACTACTCATATGTGCACTACAGATTTGGTCTCTGTGGTTAACACAAACATTTGACTTTGGAAGTGGGACAATTCAGCACTCTTCCTGTGTGAATAAACTTCTGATATTAGCTGTACTGTAATTACTGTCAAGGCACAACAAGAGAAAGCAGGCTATGTCAGACAACACACAGAGCTCCAGAAAACAGCATCGGCAGGGCAGTAATACGATTTTCACTGCACACCTCTTCCGTGTGACATGGGAACAAATCAGAACCTACTTTCTTTTGAACTCAAGGCTGGCAGCTATTCACAGAACAAGTAACAACTTAATAAAATGGCTTAGATGGATTTTAACGGTAACTGCAGTAGCTTATCTGATGCGTACGAAAGAAGATCATCTGTTGTAACAGCAGTTTTGATGAAAGCAACATTTGAACTGTTTTAATTACATACAGAGCTGCTAAAACTGAAAATAACTTGTACTACCCAACACTAGTAATATGCCTTCCATCTTTTCTTACTCACAGAGCAAATTATTACTTTATCCAATGGAAAGATATCTGATTTTTTTCAAACTGGAATTATAGGTATGTTTAACATGAGTATGTAATCAACCACTGCCTCCTCTGTTCAGTAAGCAAACACATAATGTATTCCTTGAAAAATATCAGACTGCAACATAAGTAAGCTCAACATAAGCAAGCTCAACATAAGCTTATACGAGCACAAAAGCTGTTGATGTAACTGCTTCCTTTGTCTTACAAAGAAAGACTAGAACCAAAATAGTCTCTGTCATATCACTCGTATGACACTTGATGAGAACTGACCGTATTCACATATGATCTCCATTTGACTTCAGATTTCAAATTTCTTTTATTCAGAAGGAAGCATAACCAAAGCATTTCAACATTTCTATACAGGTTCTGCCCAGCTAACTGGGCTTCACCTGACTTCAAGGGATGCTGAATCCTGTGTTAAGTGCAATGATGTTTTTAAAAGAATTTAAAACCCATAAAAATAAAGAGCTGCAATCTGCATGTGACTGACTGTTGTAAGACCAGAAGATATGTTATTACAAATGCCTAATATACGCTTTGAAGTGAGCTTCTATGACGTACTTTTCTTTACCTTCACATATCTCATATGACAGGACCGATCAGATCAAAGACCCATTTAGTCAGAATTAATTGCATATATAATTAAGCATTCTATCTAAATGTGTGCTCTTCATAAGTCTACACCAACATTACGGTGGCTCCAAGGGCTAAAGTATCTGCTCTAATAGTTGGCTCAGATCAGCCATACAAAAGATGCAGAAACGTTCAGATGGTCCAGCTCAAAGGGCACGAGAGGCTAGGGGGAAAAACCCGCAGCCATACAGCTGGTTTGTAGAGCTTTGACAGGGCCATCACTGTATTCCTGGCACACACTCCTGCATCACACAAAGCACGTTTAGAAAGTGATGTTATCTTTGTTGCATCTCGACCATAAATGAGAACAGGTAGTGACAGACTGCAGGGTATGAGCGAGGAAGGTAGCTGTTCACTGTAACTAAAGGTGCAGATGAAAGTGAGACGCTGGTTAAATAAACCAATTCAGAGCCTCTGGGTTACAATTTTTTGGCTGCCCTTTTGAAAACAAATCTGAGCTACATAATTCAGAATGCTAATAAATTCTTACTACAAACTTTTTCTTCCTGTTTTTAAAACAACTGAGTTTTATATTAGTTAATATAAAAGTGTTAAAGTTCATTATTACGTAGAAAAGAAATCAGACCACTCGACTGGCAATTTTTATTTATCTAAGCCAGAGTAAATGTTTATGCAATATCTGCCAACATAACAAAATATGCCTGTCACTTACTACATTAAACATGATTACGTACAGCTTAATTTACTGAATAGTAACTTAAGTAGACTAAAGAGGAGCATAGAATTTTATAGTGTGAATAAAGCAGGAAAAACATCTATTCTCTTTTTCCACAAAAGTGATTGCAAAGCTTTACAATGAGCTTCCTGTTGGACTTGGAAAAAGGAGAGAACCTCAGAAAATTCTCTGTGAAAGTATTTGTATGTGAGGGCAACAGACTAGCAGTAAAAGCCTCTAAGACAGTAAGAAGCTGTTCCTTCAAATAATATTTAAGTGAATTAATAAACATTATTAAGGAAAGACTAAAAACTTAGAACGCAAAGCTATCCCAATAAAGATGCATGTTTTTCCCCAAAGGAAATAACCAGGGGAAAAATGCCATACTTTTACAGAGCACTGAACAGTATTTTGGAGGAAGTTTGCTGTAATTCCTGCACATTATGTGTGAAGCGTGTGTGTGTGTACATGGATAAGCTACAATACCATCTGTACAGCAAGTGCCACATATGTGAGCATTATGAACCATCATTGCTGCTGCTGCTATGCTCAGAAGTAAATGTATTCTAAGCCGCACACGCATATAAATACATACTACTTTACACACTAAGGGCTGAATCTTGCTTAAATTAACGCCTGTGATACAGCTATAATCTTGACCAGAAGAAACAACTCAAAGATTGGCAGAAAAACACTAATCTAAGACTAGCTATATTAATGCTAACAAGTGGGATATCCACCGGAACTACAGTATTTTCAATACGTCAATCTAAAGCACACTTAATGGCATTTTTCAACTCACAAGATAAAATACAATGACAATCATAAAAAACCCAGCACAGCCCCACAACCCCTTAAAACGCAGGCATAATATGCACCTAGAAATATCTGTGACCTTTCATTTCCATCCAGCACTTATAAATAATAAAGAAGGCTTTAAACCCTTTCTAATTACTCCCTGAAAGCTGCTGTATCGGTTTCTGCAGTGCTGAAACGCCCCCTCTTCCCTCCCCCCCCCCAAAAAAAAAAAAGTTTCTCGGCTCTACACCTGAGCAGAGCATTGTTTTCACCAGGAGGCGAGGGCGACGGAGCGGAGCTATCCCTGCCTCTGCACGGGGATAATTCAGAACTGACTCTAGTATTTGTTGCCATCCATAATTGATGGGGAGCTTGAAACACAGCTCCCTCTGCCTCCCAGCGCCCGGCTGCTGCCGGGGAGCCCGTAAATCACGCCTCGCTGGGGGCCCGCGCCACCGCCCCGCCGGCAGCGCCGATTCCCCGGGGCCGGGCCGGCTCAGCCCTCGACCCAGCGCCAGTCCAAACTCACCCTAAGTGCCCCAGGGCGATTTCGCTGGGGATAAATCGGCTCCCCCCTCTCCGGCCAGCGCCGGCTCCCACAGCGGCCGCCCGCTCCGCTCGGCAGCGCCGCCGCGCACCCGCCGCGGCCCCGCGTACCTGCCACCGCGCCGCTGCCCACGGCCGCCGCCCGCCGGGGGGGCTGCCTCCTCCGCCCGCTGTCCCCCGCCGGGCGCCCCATCCTGGCGCTCCGCTCGGTGCCGAGCCAGCGCGGGGGGAGGCGCACCCCGCAAAGCCCACCCCTTCCCGCCCGCCTACCCCCCTCCTCCCTCCCTCCTCCCTTTAATGTATTTATTCTCGCCCGCCCCGCTGTCCCGCCGCGCCCGGCCTCGCTCCGCCCCCCACCTCCGCGCAAACACCGCGCCCGCGGCGGCACCCGGCTCGCGCCCCGCCACTGTCACGGCCAACTTTTCGGTTCCCCCTCCCCCTGCCGCGGCTCTCACCGCACCCGGGAGCGCGGCCCGCAGGAGGCGACAGCGCGGCCCCCGACCGGCGGCGGAGCTCCGCGGCGAGCCGCGCCATGGCGGGGCGGGGGCGGCACCGCCCCGGCCGCGGCCCCCCGCCTCCGCCCTCCCCCGCCGCGGGTAGCGCCGGGCGCGGCCCCCCCGCTCGCCGTCGCCGCCGCTGAGGGGCCCGGGCGCGGCTGCCTGCGCGGAGCTCCGGTAAACTTCGCTTGTAGTTCTACCCCTCCCGAAGCACCTCGGTAAACCTGCCCCCCTGCCTCCAACCCCGTGCCCATTCCGCCTCCGCAGCCGCGGAGGTAAACAGCTGGGACGAAGCCATCAAGAAGGCGTTTTGTTCATCGCCGACGCTACCTTCGCTTCTTAATACGGAAATTTTCATTTCTACTTCGAAAGAAAAAGTCATTGCGAGCAATGCAATTTTGCAGGCTAATGAGACTCAATTTTGCAGACGAGTACTTCGCGTGTGGTGGGGGCGGTGGGGGGGGATGTCCTTGAAATGACATCTTTTTAAGTGCCTGTCCACAATCCCCTCAGATACTCCACAAACAAAGGGTTTAATCCCAGAAATGAAGTCCAGGAAATAGCTGTCACTAACTCATTTTTCTTCACATGAAAGAGAAATTAATTAAGGCTTAAAGTGCCACAAAATATTTTTGATGTCCCTACAAGAAAAAAAACCCCAACTTGCCAAACTCTAACATGTGTGCTTGTTTTATCAGAAATCAGAAAAATTCTGAGTTAAAATGATTTAGAGATTTCTGCTGGGGAAACATCTCTGTCATTCACGTGCAATTCCCAAATTCCTGCCCCTCAGCTGTGCACTGCCTCCACAGAAAGTCCTTGGGCAGGTCGCTCCCCGCAGCGCTTGATACTCCCTAGCAGTATTTCGGGCTGATTCTGCAGGTTTTTACGCACGCATCATTCGCAGCAGGAGCGTTGCCTCTTGAGAACTGATTCATCTAAGCAAGGGTGCCAGGATTTGGCCCATAGTAAATTCTCTTTAGAGATGATGCCAACAAAATCTCTCAGCCATGGGAATAGGACGGTTTTGGCAACTCAGTCCCTTGGCTGGCTGTCTCTGATGTTTCCTAGTGCTGACAGGCTAAAGGCGAGATCATTATGGGCTTCCTCACAGAAAACACAGCACGCCTATGTTGCACTCCCGGAGCTGCTGCCTGGTTAAAGGTGTAAGGACATGATTTTCTCTTTCTCAGGAAAAGCCTTAATCTGAAAATCATCAAAATTTGCACAGTTCATGAAAATGCCGTGATAGAGACTACTCACTTGGTTAGGAATCAAATTGCAACCCGAGGACAAAAAAGCTTAGAGTGCCTCAAAGAGAAGGATTTGGTTCACAGAATAGCTCTGTGGCCTTTTCACTGGAAGGAGCAGACCCACTGTTGTGTGGATTTATAGAGGGTACCGGTAACTTAGGTGCAAGCTACCCACACCAGGGCATTACAAACGTGGGATTTGCCACTTGTATCTTTAAATGCCTGATGGTGGTGCCAACCAGAAAAACTGCAGTCCTAGAAGATCCACCCATATTTTCATTCAATACATCCTTTTTGTGATCGGCATGTAGAAATCACTCAGCAATGCTGCTTCGTTGTCCCTGCAGTGGGGGGCATGGGAAGCTGTGGCATCTGCTTGGGCTGTGGCTGCACACTCCCCTCTGCTCTGAGAGAGGCTGCTTGTGAGAAAGGACCTTTCTTCCCCACCATATATCCCAGCCACAAGCTGACTCAAGGCTTCCATATATCAGGATGGGAGATTAATATGGTTTAAATCTCCTTCTACTTCAATTAGACAGACGAGACAATGTTGAGAATCAGATCATATTCCTGTAAGGCAAAGGGTTTCAGTTTGAAGTACAGTATTCTGGAGGATCTTGATATAACCAAGACTGGTATCTTGTGTCTACACTTAAATATGGTAATTTCTTACAGTTTTGAAATTTGCTGCATGGCTACAAACCACTTTATGTAAGGATTTAAAGTATGTGTGCAGTCAGGGAATTACACAGCCACAGGTTTTAAACACAAATATATGCAGGCTCCTATTGATATGATAAACTATCAGTAACATGTGCTGCAAAGCTTCTTAAATCCTCATTGACACAACAGACCATTATTGTGTCAATAGTGTGCAGATTAATGGGGTGTTGTCAGGCTATTTTAGGCCTTAACTTTCATTTATCCTAAAACTTGTTCTTCATTGTAACTCTTAACCTTTGGATTCTGCCAACACATTTCTTGTCACAAATATACTAATGGAATTAAAAGAAACCTGGCTTTTAAATGTTAATTACCCCTAGAATGATTGATTTGTAAAAGAAACACATCAGCAGAATCTGAAAGTACAGAGGCACAATAAAATGGACTGAGTGTCAGCCCAAGAGCCAGGAATGCCTGAGGACCAGCTTTGGCTCTGACGACAAGACTGTCCCTGTGTACTAGCCAGTAAGGAGAGCACTCACTCACCCTATCTCATAGGTATAGCTTATGGATTATTCCTATTGTCTAAAGGACTTTTCACCCTCTAAGGGTTTGACAGACTTAAGCAACACTTGTTCACAAATTTGAAAATGTAAGCAAAATATTCAAAATTTACATACAGATAAAAGATCCACCATCTGTTAGAACAACAAATTGAGGTTTTGCTTCATAAAAATGTGGATAATACTAAACTAATATGTGTTTAAACCAGACATTTCATTCTGCTTGAATGGCTCCATTGGGTTTATAACCAAGGCTGAATTGATTTCAGCAAACACAACCATTCATTAAAATCATTACTTCAGCCCCATGGTGATTTGGTAAGAAAGTGCAAGTGCACGCAGTGCACAGCAGTTTGCAGGTTTGGGAAACCACCTTCAGAGCACGGTCGCCCAAGGAAGTTTGCTCAAATGGTGCATCCCTAGGAAATACCAAGTGCTGAGGAAAATGGTATTGATGGTTTCCCTCTGCCTGTGCCAGAGCTGAATCAGTGACTCAGCACACTAATGCACGGACACGATGGCTTCTGAATGAAATGTGAAACTTGTATTTTGAGGACATGTTCATTTAAGCCATGTCACTTCCAATAAAAACAGCAAATGTCAGTTACAGAAGGATGGTCAAATCACAGTAGTGCCAGGAGATGATGATGCTATATCCTAAGAGTCATTATATTTTAGCTAAATATTTTCCTCCTCCCTTCTCTTTTTTCCTCCTAAAAGCACCACATTTCACCAGTGCATACAGATATCTGCCTACTGCATAGCATTGTATAGAGGAATTGGTAGGTAATTTAATATGGATCAGATATATAATTTCCAGTGAAGTAGACAGGCAGAGTTTTTATATTCACTGTCCCTAAATCTAAGTTGCAAAGTGCGGATGTTATGACTTACCTTGACTGTAATTATGTTTGATAATAAAAGAGAATAAAATTTATTTATTATGAGTGCATAAAATTAGTTGGACAATTTAAGGTGCTATTCAATGAGTAATGCTCCCATAGCAGGGGTAAATACTAGTCTGCCTGATAATATTAGTTTCTATTAACAACCTAGAAAAGTTATTTTCATACAGCTTTGGTTTTATGTGCCTTCATGCCTTCTCAATATCTGGGGAGCCATTGCACAGGGCAGGGTAGGCATGTATAGTATGTGAATAAATGTAGAACAATTTCCAAGAAAAGCAGGCTTTTCATCCCTATTGATTGGTGAAGAATTCTCTCCTTTGGATTTTTAAGAACATAAATAGGAAGCTCAAGCTATAATGCTTCACAGCTCATCACCAGAAGAAGGTTAAAGCCACATAAGCTGAAACTGATAGCTCATTATGGTATTCCACTGTTAGTCTGCACAATGCAGAATCACCTGTTTTCTAATGCTCACCTCTGTTAGATGGATGCCTACTGTTCCTGGCTTTAGCATCCAATCTCCATGAACCTTTACTGTAGTTATTGCCCTATTTGTAGCCACTTATTCACCCCCATCCCCCATGGTTTAGATCCCAAGAAGATGGGTCTTTAATCTGCCCAGAGTGCATTTGGATCCTATCCCTGTTCAATCACCCTAAACCTTGTTGCCTGGGGAAATAGAGGTGAAAATCCCAGTGTTTGGCTGGCAAAGCAATAAAACTGAGCCAACCATTTTCCTGCTCTGAGTCCCGAGCTTGCAGTGGTATCAACACAAGTCAGAAGTGAGACATTTCAGAACATTGTCGCTCATGATTTACACCAATAGACTAAAAATAGCAAATTGCTAATATAACAAGCCTGTGTTGTGTTGATACAGGCAAATAATTGGTTATAAGTCAAGTACCATATAAAGAGTGGTAAGTTTAGGAAAAGACATTGTAATTTGATCCCTGTAAATAATATCCAATTCAGGTAGCACATAAGTGTAGTCCTTTATAATGCTTAAAGGAAAGAAAATAATTTTCTCATATTTTCCAAATGATGTGGAACCCCCCTTTTCACCCTTGTCAGTTGTCAGAAAATTATAGGAGGCACTTTTAAGTGATTAGCATTTGTAAAATATAGGCAGATACAAAACAGTTTCAACACTTTCTTTTAGCATCTTCTTAGGTACTGTGTTGAGAGTTGTTTTTAAAGTATTTCTGACTGTCAAAACTTTAATTTACATCATTGTTCTCTCTTTTTTATATCTTTCTAATCTGCCTCCTCATTTAGAGGGATGTGTAGAAATCTGAAGTTTTATGCCTGTCACTTGAAGGCATAGTGATAATTTTCTGCTAACAGTATCTGAGCTTCGCAACTTTATCCTGACTCTCTATAGGATCAGCATCTGCATGTGCTTCCACTCTTGTTATTTTTCTTTCTGGCTGGTGTAAGAAATGGGTCCACACTGCTATTCCATGCCCACCCATGATTATGTGACATCAGTTTACCTTGAGAAGTATACAGAACACTATCTCTATATTGAATATGTAAGTGATAAATCTAATTGCTGCTCTTAGTTCTTACTTAGGCAAAAGTCTGACTGAAATTCAATACACTGGTTCTCTGATTCCCCCATCTACCTCTGGGGAGGTAGAGGAGATGTGCCAGTAATTAATAAAAATAATTGGAAAAAAATACTTTTTTTTTATGATTTGGCAGTATACTGCATGGCTCAGCCAGCGGGCATCATGTGGCATCCTGCGCAGATGAACCTGAGGCAGTGGAAGGCCAGAAATTCCTCCTCTGCTGAGGCTGTGGGGCTGGCAGAGAGAACCCTGCGTCAGCAAAGATGGAAAAGACATTGACACAATGTTTGTAATGTGTTGTCCTGTGTATTTTACTACTTGAAATGTGCTTAGAGTGAAATCTGGATGACTGTGTGTCAAAGCTAATAAAAGGGATTCAAGCAATAAACATAACTGGGCACAGTCTTGTAAAACTGGTCTTTCCTGCCTGCAAGCTCCCCATCAACTTAACTTTGAAAACCCAGCTCTTTCAGGCCAACAATTCTGGCCATGGCACTTGCCTGCAAAGATCATTGCAATAGTAAAATGTGATTAATTCCTGGTCCTTGCAAAAGAATAATCTTGTAAAAAATCCCAGAGAGGGACAGCTGTACAGGGCAGAGCTGGGAACAGGAAGGCCAAGCTGAAGGCACTGCCATGGTGCCCCCTTAGGGCCAGGTACAGGGTGGTAGGTGTTGCTGACTCCCCTCAGCACTTTAAATGTCTACAGGAATCACTGAAAGCAAGACAACTCCATTTTCTCTAAAATTTCAGTTAGGTATATTATATCACATCACCTATCATTTGATGGGGAATTCATTTCAAACATCTAAGGTAATATCAACAAAACACTGTAATTAGATTTAATGGCATACTTCCAAGATTAATAGGCGATCTTCTTCACAGCCTACAATTTTAATTTTCAGAATTTCATTTGTCATACTGCTACTCAGTCAGTACAGATTCACCATCCGCAGTGTTTACCTACACTTTTCCTCACTGGTAGTAAAATGTGCTGCCTTTTTCAGGCATAGACAGATGAAAAGACATATTAGTAACAAATCTATGTTCATGGCATATAATCACAAGATGATAAGACACTTTATGTTATCTATTTATATTATATATAGCAACTTCTGTTACACAAAATCATTTTTCAGTCCCATTTTAGGGGATTACCTAATCCTGTAATTGATTCTGTGTGATGAGTCCCCCTTGTCTTATGGAGTCCCAGTGACCTTCAGAACAGGAACAGGCCTGAAAACATTCTATTATTTCACTATTATTTATGTGTAAATTACAAGATAATGTAGGATGGGAACAGATGATAATTTTACCTTTTTATTTACTTCACTGGGCTCAGACTTTAGGTGTTTTATGTCCTGACCCAGAAGAAAAATTACTCCCTATCAGTAAGAATGACCAAAGACAAGATTGATGTTTTCTTTAAGGTAAATCAAATATTCCCTTAGAAATTTGGCCAATCATACAGGTTCCCAAACAGCTCAGAGCTACAGTAAAGCTACTATCTACTGTAATTGTCACATCCAAAAACTTGCAGTTAAGGAGTGAGGCAATTGCTTACTGGTTATAAATACCAGCAGATTAGTTTATCTATAGATTAGTATCACATTACTCATTCCAGAGTCCATAAAATCCAACATGAATCAGCTTGGCTTCATGTACCAACAATCACATCCTACACAAAGGCGAGTCCACAGGTACTAGCTGATGACATTTTTTAGTTGTGGAGGTTTTAGTATTACAGAAGACAAGCAATTAGGCATGCGTGCATGTATAGACTAACACAGGCACACATAAACCTTGCTCCTTCACTGTTCCACCAAATATAACTCCATGGATTAAGGCCTTAAATATGACTCTAAGAATGTCATTTAGTACAGTCTGAATTTCCCTTGGGCAAGCCTGAGGTAGCTCCTTGGGCTGTCACAGCTAAGCAGCTGTCCAGCCTAACACTGACTCAGGAGCCAAAAACCTGCCTCATTTGGGTGACAGTAAAACAGTTGTAAAGGATCAGACAGACATTATTCGCGACTGATGTAGGGAGAGCGCTTAGAAAATAGTTAATGCCAGTAATCACTAAAAATAGACAGGCAAACAAACTGCTTGTAAATTTGTATCTGCTTGAACTCTGAAATAATGCCTTACCACATTTCTCCAGTGCATTCCTATCCAGCAAGACGGTAGACTCTCACTCTAGGTTTGAAGAAAGATGATCAAACTATTTACTTTTACCTCTGTGACACATACAGAAAGTTCATAGCCCACACACAATCAGTAATAACAGCAGTTGCTGCCTTTGGCATGTTAACTTGAGTTTCTGTTTAGTGTATGCCCCTTGGCACCTCAGTTTCTGACTTTAGCCTAGGATATTTTGTTCTTGTGACATAGGTGAATATCTTTAATTATTTTTCCACACGTATGGCCTTATCTAATATTACGGTTTGTTTGAAAAAAATGACTTCTAGCATTGGTGAACCTCAGTGTTCCTTCTTGTATGCTAGCTGTAGGCTGCAAAATCCTTTCCACTGAGTAGCCATAACAAAGCCATCCATGAGAGGTTTGGTTTTCTCTGTTCTGCACTTTGCATGTTAGTGCAGAAGAAAAATTCCCACTTACAGAAGGTGACTGAGTACAAACAATTATTATTCTCTATATACCACATTAGCAAAGCTAAAGAGGCAAAAGTAAGTCCAGGTGGCTTTGATCCTTTGGAGTTACTGCTACTTCTTCCTGCCCATTAAGATTTGAAATGGTGCACCATGTCTGAGAGCCACTGTCATATTACTGATCTGGGACACATCTTACTACTTTCTTTGGTAAGTGCAAGATGACGTATTTTCAACTTTGAGGTGACAGTGGGTGACAATGAGAGAGGTGGCCCATTTCACCCCCATGTTGTTTCACTGATCACATTCTGCCAGCTGCTTGTATGACTGCATGTCAGCCCACTAATCTTGAGTGATGCAAAGCTCCACGGAGTCTAGGGAAATACCATTGTCTGTGACAAGTCATGCAGGAAAGAGTCATGCAAAGGAGCTGTCAGGGAGGAGGCTAGGTCTAGAAGAAGGGTGTGTGTGGGGGGTCAAAAGTGTAGAAAGCACTTTAGATCCAAGGCAATATAAATTAGCAGTGGCACCTATTCTGTCCCACAAAATCTATTTGCAGCACATACTGGAAGAATTAACATAGCAAAAATATACAACAAAGAAGCAACCAGTGATCATCAAGTTATTACTAAATCCTCTGGACAGTGCTTGACTTGGAAAAATAGGCTCAGGTAGGAATGCCAACACTATTATCTGACATGGCTCAAAAAAAAAGTAAGCCATGACATCTCCATTCTTGGCAAAGCACAGAGACTGCTGTGGATGCTTTGTTACCTCTGCTGCTTGGAGTGATGCAGTTGTAGCTGTTGTGGCTGTTAGCTACAGATCTCTTCTTTTCTGTGTCTTCGTGGATAAGAGGTGGGCATGAAAAGTGGTTCTCTATATGGGAAGCAATGGAAGAAACAGTATTTGTGGCTCCAGCCAAAGTTTTCCAGCTCCCTTTATAGAGTTGACCTTTTTTAATTAGCTGCATAACAAGGTGCCAGGATTTTAGCAGCCATGTTATAGCAAATAAATGCTTTTATAATAAAGTCTCTACTGTCCAGTAGCCAAAGATAACTACATGTTATTCGCAGCTTTCCTATCAAAAGCTGTTTCAGAGTTGGCTATTTTATCAGAGTACTTCAGAGGCTGCCTGAATAACTTCCTGTGTTCAGAAGAATTTCAATGATTGTTTATTTTGCTCATATGTACTTTGGATGCTGGCAGATTATGCCTAGCTGGTCCTTCCTCTCCCTGTCATCATTAGCCATATATGTGCATCAGGCCAAGAGCTCAACACTAAAAGGGAGAGGGATGGAAAGGTCTCCACCTCCTCGTGTAGCCAGACCATAGAGAAACACTCTCCATATGTGGTACGGGGGGACCCAGCTGCATGAAGCAAAGGCTTAGCTGGCACCCTGCCACCTGGCAAGCCCCCCTGCACTGCCCCAGGCTCAGAGTGCACTGCCAGGTAGGACAGCGCTGTGTCCTGGCAGAGCTGTGAAGAAGGGAGTGGAGTTGGGGGAAGATGGTAGAGGCAGAGGGGGAGAAAACAGACCTTCCAATGCTCAGCCAGGTGACAGGTGCTTTTGAGAGCAGGTCAGAGCCACGGTCAAGCTCAGACTCCCATTGCATCACAACACATTCCCAGGACTCAACCTCAGGTGAGTTTTGGACATGTCAGAAGAGGGATGTTAGGCCGTATTACTCCTTACTACAGACCCAAGCGAGTAGCTGTCTGCAACATAGATCATATATCACTCCTGCCCATCAGTAATGTCATAGTGCTGATGTCAGGCTGACAATTTAGATTGAAAATCCTTCCTAGAAGGATCAGGATAGCACGTGTGCATGTGTTCCTGGGGTTGCTGGCCATCTGGGCTGCTCTTACAGCCATGTGGTTTTACACCCTGCCCACGTTTCAGGCATCCTGTATCCAGAACGTCACCAGGGAGAACTGTGTGCATTAACTTACTCTCTGATCTACACCCCTTCATGGACTTTTGACAGAGCCAAAGCCTATGTTTTTCTCTAGGATCTTCCAAACCGTTTCAAAAAGACCTGATGACAGAAAGTCTTTTGATTTTTGTTGGGACTGCATGAAGATCCCTCTTTTCTCTCAGTTGCCAAAGGAAAAAAATGTGAACTGTATTTTTCAAATGTCATCCTGGGGAGCCAACCCTCAAACTCTCCCTCACATATAAAATGTCCTGGCAGGATTACCATATAATATCCATTGCAGCAGTGGAAAATATCAAAGGATCATGGTTTAAAATTAAACAAAAAAGCACCCTTTCTTGTCTGAAAAGCAATACACGGTTCCCCTTCCTCCTTTTCTCACCTGCAAATTGCCATGCAGTTTGGTAAAGTGGGATTAAGTAGCCACAATAAACATACCCATGTGAGGCCAGCAACTGCAAATGGAAGCAATCACTTTATTTTAGCCCAAACCTTCTGTTACTGTAGCAAATGAGATTTTTTTTTGCAGCTGACTAACAGAAGCTGATTTAGGCCCTTTGCACTTGCTGCCAGCAAGTGTTCCCACTCCAAAAATAGCCTATTGAGGAAAGAAGTGTCAGTTGCTGTCTTCAACAGGCTGCTTTCTAAACCCATTGTTAGAAGGCACCTACTTCAAATGAAACCTGGCATGTCACCATGTCTGTGGGCAAAGTGCCATTCTAACAGATGGGCGGTGGGTAGGCAGTGCCAGTGATTCAGCCTGTATATCAACCTTGAGTAACAAGGTTGTATTCCCATCTAAGAATGTCAAAGCCTGTAGCTGTGCTACCATAACCTGTGTCCTTACATGTGTTGCTGTCCAGCCACATCTACAGAGTATTTAAAATGTTTCTGTTTGACTTTGAGCCCATACTGCTCTGCCTGACTGGGCACCAAGTTTAAGTCTTGGATGGGTGAGCCTGGCCTGCCATGGTCTGCAGTGAAGGTGTGGGCAGGACCATATGAGTAGTGCTTGTCTTTCAGTGCCTTTCTCCTCACTGTGGCATTCTCAGCAAATATGTGGGAAAACACTTCAGGATGCTGTAGTCATGGCAAAAACTTCCAGAAACACCTCAACAGCTGTAGGAACAGTGAGAAACCACAACGTAGGTATCTCTGACTTGGGCTGTAAGAGTCCAGCACAGGGTTAATCTCAGTGATCAGGTCCCCCTACATTTAGTGTGAACATATGCCCAAGCATCAGTTGGTAAGAGCAAGCCATGCTCTCATTTTGTACTAGTCTTGCAAATCCCCACACTCTCAAGAGTGTGCATCACAAGAGCATCAGGCCTTGATGAACTGGGATTCATATGCCACAGCCTCACAAGACTAATTTGACAATGAAATCTCCACCTTTCAATGTCTCTTGTGCAAAAAAAGCCTCAGCTTTCTAAGTGGAATGCCAGCCTGTGTGTGGAGACTTTATCAAGGTTCTTCTGTAGTACCTATTTGTATTAAATGTGTTACACAGTCTCAAATTAATGCATGTAAACTACATCTGCATCTTTTCAAAATCCCCTCTTATGTGTCCCATGAAGCTATTAGTTTAGCTATCACTAAGTATTAAAATTTAAAAGGGTCACGAAATGCATACTGCTAGAAGGAAACAACATTAGTTACACATTACCAGAACAAAACTAAATTAAGAAACAGCTCATTTCCTCTGTACCATCAATATTTTACTCAGCCATAGCCTGGATGCTTGTACTCACAAAAAGGAATTAATCATTCATGTGCTAATGTACATCCATTATTTTTAAATCATCACTTAAGTAATCATTTTTTGTGTGTGCTCAGATGTGTGATGCCTGCTTATGAAAGTGCAGGAAAAATCAATACAAATTAAATAAAATTTAAAAGGTGGATATCTGTGAAACAGATGCAAAAGAGTACTCCATGCAGTAAAATTGTAATCAAATTTCTGTAAAACTCTGTTAGTGAGTCATAAATTGAAAAAGATACCAGTCTAATGCTAAACTTATTTATATACCATGCTACCCTCTTTATTTTGGTGCAAGCTTACACAATGCAGTTCATCGCAGATTCTGTCTTAAAACCTGCATAAAACAGAAACAACAAAAGCTTTATTGCCATTTAATTTGGTACTGCCATTTTCCAACAGTTTATTTACCGAGAATTGCAGTGCTCATATCGTAACATCATCTGTGTGTGCACATCTGGGAGATTCCCCAAACCCTTCACAAAGTGAGGTGCAGGAAGCCTTGTGGAAATGCTTCCACCTGCGGCATGTGCCCGGCTCCCTGCTTGCGTTGCATGTTGCACACTGAGTGTGTGAAACGAGGCATCATGGCAAAACCAAAAATTTCCTCTCCTGCAAAGTGTCACACAGCCTTTAACATCCACCCAGTGCAGATCACAATAATCGAAGTCTCATTTCCCCTCCTCCTTGAAATGGGCTAACTGTCTCCTGGGTTTGTCATTAACACCCATGGAAAGTGGTTCCAAAATCAAGAGCCTTGCTTTACTCAGAAATTGCAGCTACTTTACTCAGAAATAAATGTCTATCTAAGGTGCAAAGCAGTGAAGACCAGCAGTTAGTGCTGGCTGCATATAAAAAGAGCTAAGATGGTCCTATTAGACTGAGGTCCATAGCTCATGGAAATTAAATCATCTTTTGCCAAAAGTGTCATTGTTTCTTTTGGACTACCCATATTAGTAAGAGAGTATGTCAAAGTTGTTAGATCCCTGCAAGTCCAGTGAATTTCACAGAACAGCAGCGTAATACTTGAAGCAGAATTTGGTGTAGCAGTGCTGTAGGTTTTTTCTTCTATTGCTTCAGTAATTTTATGATGATGTATTTTGATGACAATTTAAGGGAGCTCTATGTTTATGAGGCAATAACAACATCTTCTGCAAAATAAATTCCAAGGCTAAGTTGTCTATTAATATATAGTATAGCTTCTTGTGAATTAACAGAGATGAGCCGGAACAATGCTCAGGAGAAAGCAAGAGAGTGCGTACCTTGACTTCAAGATGGGAAGACTTGGGTTCCTTTTTCAGCTAAGACCTGACATTCTCAGTCTGTGAAACGGAGACAATGATCCAGCAGGCAATACTTGCATTTTGCAGCAACTGCTCAGGCTTAGTAGTGGGTTCCCACTAAGCTCTGCACCAAAAGCAATGCTTTCAGATATTTAGTTTTGAATAAAGGACATATTTTTCTTTTTTCCTCCTTTCTTTCCCTTCTTCCTTGATCCAAATCTTTTCCAGCTGAAATATTTGTGAAAACCAGTGCATCCCTGTGAACTGTTTCTCCCTCACCAAAACATCATACTTCCAGCTAGCTCATCTGCAAATATCACTGAGTATATTCCAATAAAAGCGCACAAAAGTATAATCAGCTTACTGATAATGGATAATAGATGCACCACGAGCTGACCATGATTCAGATACGTATCATGAATGACTGTATTTTAGACTGCAAGGAACTGAGAATTTAACTTTTCTTTTGGAGAAGTACCTGGTAAAGCTGGGTTTGGCCACAGCTTGGGGACTCCCTGAGGAGCACGCAGGAGTTCAAGACTGTACACGCTGTGTAGGTACCAAACCAAGCACACAATTCACATCCCCTGGCAGTGCAAAGCAACCAGTTACTACAGTCCAGCACACAGACATGAGTCCATAACCTTGGAGAATCGGATTTGATCTGTTTATTTAATTTCAGCCTAATTAAGTGACAATGCATTGTCATGAGCACTATATGAGGCAAAAAATAGTTCCTGGATGAAGTGTCCACCAGGTCTGAAAGCCACTGTCAGTTAACTGTGCAGGACAAACACTCTTGCAATTACACAAATTTTAAAGTTCTTCCCACTTTTATCAAATTCAGCTGTTGTCAAGACCTACAGCAAGAGAGGGAGAGGTGAATGAAAGGGCAATGAGTTTCTGAACCTCAACAAGTGCCATCTGGGTGGGTGGAGGAAGGACACTCTTCTAAAGGAGATGCATTTGGGTTACTGGAGGTGACACAGGTTCTTTGCATGAGCTGCCTGCATGGAGCTACCTGACCACTTAAGATTAAAGTTGTCGTTTATAAGAATGTAAAGTTTGACCTATAATAATTTCTTTTTCTGCATGCCTAAAGAACTAAGTGGGTCTTTTCCCAATTCAGAAGCTGCAGGTTGGCTGGGGATGACTCAAGAGGAGAGATTCAGCTTTGCCCGTGCCTATGGGCCTCCACAGCTCCCTATGCAGAGGAGAATCCCTGCAGAGAAACTAGAGTGGGAGCTCGCACAGATGCAGAGAATTGCCCCAAACCTACATGTATGCATCCATTGTCTCAAAACACATGCACACACATGCCTTTTTATGCCTTTGCTCAAATTTAGCAAAGTGTTAAGTGTCCTGAAATGCACTTCATATGATGTGAAGGATAAAAATGTCTCTGTCTTGCTTGTGCCAGTTTATTGCTAATGTGGGCAGGTGATTCATCAATGGATGAAATGAGATTTTCAAGTTCTTTTAAAATGATGAGGTGGTTTTCAGAGCTCACACAGTTTGTGACTAGAGACATGATTTATGAATATATTTGTCAAATAATGTATTTGACAAGTTTTAAAAACATTTCTGGCTAATTGCTTTTATTACTCATCAATCCTGAAAGGGGAATAGCAAGATTGTATTTTACAATTTGTTCTTTTTCTAGTCTCTCTCATCATAGCCCAGTGAAAGGGATGGCAATGTAAACACTGGATCCATGTCTCCCTATGATTTTTCTTTGGTTTATTGCTGATTTTCTTTGTTCAAGCTAGACTCAACCTTGCAAGTGAAACTAGACAGGAGATTGGCCAGCTTCAAACTTCAATTTACAGTTTCATAATTGCCTGGTACAATTATGATTGCTTTCAGCACCATGTGACTTTTTTACAGCATTTTGACTGATTTTTTGTTTTGATTTCACTCTAAACTATGCCTATGTTTCCATCTATTCCTTACTGGGTCCCATTCAGAAATATAATTTTCAGGATTACATTTTCCTATTAAAAGCTTGATTGAAAGATGGATTCAGGGCTCAGGCACATGCTTACTTAACAAAGCAGATGCAGCAATTTCCTCAAGCTGTTTGTTACCACCTGCTTGTCAGACGCTGTGTCCCGCCAAGGAGTGGATGGAGCAGACCGTGTGAGCGTTCAGTAGCTGCTTCAGTGCAAAGTCCTGTGGCTTAGTTAAATTCCCTGGACGTGTTCCCTTCCATCTGCAGGTGGCTAAGCCTCGAACATGCATTTAAGGCCCACTGATGTAGACTGGAAGTATTAATGATCTAAGCAGTTTTCCTGATTGAGACCAGAGTTTCCAGTCCTGTGATGAGATATGCCGGAGGACTTCCAAACCTGTCCCAGGCAGCTGCTGGGGTTCTGCTTGGGCAGAGGAGTCTGCCAGCACCAGGGCTGGTGCGGGACCAGGTGCTCAGGCTGAGCACACGCATCCCCTTCTGCGTGCTGATGCTCATTACCAGGCCCAGCTGCTTTTTACCACCCCTTTGCCAATCGTTGCTGCCCCATAACTGCTGGCAGAATGGATCACGTGCCCCTTCCCTGTGCTCTCTGGACAAAATCAGGCAGCTGGCTTAACCACCTGCTTAAACTATTTAAACCCAATGTAGTTTTAAATTCATGACAGCTTAGAGGAAAAAAGGGGAGAAGTCTTGGAGACCATTCTGCTGAATAAATGAGGGGAAATTTGTGACACTGGACTGGTAACTGGGGAAAGTAAAGCAGTGATGTCTTAAACCACAGTAATGGTTTGTTAACTGATATTGTGGGTTCACAACCACTTCTCTGGGACTACTAGAGGAGAGCTTACACGCAGATGTAAATCTCTGCAAGATCAGCATGTACACACCCTTCACAAACCTGCTCATGCAGCCTGCATATAAGCCTACAAGGAGTTGTTGCTTGAGGTTTTTCTTAATAACGCAAATATATTTTTTGGAACTTAAACTTTGGAACTTAAGCTTCAGAACTTAATGCAGTCTGCTAAACTGTCTTTCACTAAAAAATAAACCAGAATGACATAGAAAGCATAGCACCAGCTGGTGCTGTGAAGGCAGACTATTATATTGAGAGCAAAAGCCTGTGCATATACATTGAAAAAGCTTAGTTTCTGAGAATGCCTTACTCAGGCGCAGTTTGCAGAGACATACTCCACCAGGCTTATTGGCATGGGACAAAGTTACTGTCTGATCCGGTCCTTACAGATAAGAGCCACCCATCTGCAAGAGGAGTTTTCTTACCACTCTTTCTTAACACTGAAAATCCCTTGCTAAGACACGAAATTCAACACTCAGCTTGATTTAATTTGTGGCATAGTATTGTTTTTTTTCTTTTATATACATTTTAAAGTTATCTTTGTCTTCAGCAGAGGGTGATAAGCTGTGGTATTGTCACCCAAACAGCTCAAAAATGCCAGCTACAGCAAGCAGGGTGAGTAGAAGCACTTCAGAAACTAAAGAGAGTGGAGAGATCTGCATATTCATAGCAGGAGCGAGATGGAGCTGCATATACAAACTGAGCAACTGCCACCAATGGGCGAGGTGATTACTGTTTATTTGCAGGAGAAGAGAAATGAATTCTAACTGGCTAAGACACTTTTGTTATCATGAAATACATATTTGGCTACAGCAAATGGCTTCAAATCAGAAAAATGACATTTTTGTGCTGGCTGTTTATAAACAGGATGCAGATAGTGTAAGGCACCCACAGCTGCAGTAGCTGCAGATTTTCAAGGCCAGACTCAAATGTATCATACTTTATCATTAGTTTTCATATTTGCTATACCAAAGGCCATATGTTTTACAGGGAACCCAAGACAGTAACTTTGATTGGTTGGCACTCAATATTGTATGACAGTTCATTGTTTTCAAGAGAGTTTGTATCTTCACCTGAAACTTTAATCACAGCATCACAGGCCCAGTCCTGTTTTTGATAAAGTCAGTGTCAATGTCATCAGCTTTGGTAAGTGTACAGCTGGGTCTGCACTCAATAAAACTGAAAACTGGGAAACCTCTTCAACATTAAGAGTGAGTTTAGCCGAGATGAAGGTCAGAACTTCAGGGCCTGTTGCTGACTGCCCAGCCCCAATGGGATGGCAGGTGGAAATGGGCAAGGAGAGGGGTAGCAGTAAGATGATGGGGCAACATCAGAAATACAGCTTTCCAGAAAGACAGATGCAGCTTTAATCCACAACTCACTCATCAGGTATCTTCCTAAAACCCATGATAAAGTCGGTGGGAGTGGTTTGAGCAAATCACAGAGAAAAGCTATATTTTTTGTAACTGTGCTACACCAATTCTTGTTTCTTACAAGAAAAATATTCTGGAGATAAGAGCAGTTTTCTAAGGAAAAAAAAAAAAAAAAGAAAGAGATATGGGACTATATGTGAATACAGTATAAGGACACGGTAGTTAACAGATGTATTTTACTGATGAGACCATATCTGGAGTGTTGTATCCAGTGCTGGGGTCCCCAGTACAAGGAAGACACAGACCTACTGGACTGAGTCCAGTGAAGGAATGAGAAGATGATTAAGGTCTCAGAGCATCTGCCAGACAAGGGGAGAGTTGGGTTTGTTCAGCCTGGAGAAGAGAAGGTTCAGGGGGACCTTACTGGTATGTATAAATTACCTGATGCGGGGCATGTAAAGAAAACAAAGCCAGACTGTTCTCAGCAATGCCCAAGGAAAAGAGGCAGTGGGCACAAACAGAAATACAAGAAATTCCATTTAAACATAAGGAAAAACCTTTTTTTACTGTGAGTATGGTCAAACACTGGAACAAGTTGCCCAGAGGGGTTGTGGAGTCTCCATCCTTGGAGATGCTCAAAACCCAATTGGATACAGTCCTTTGGCAGCCTGTTCTGGCTGATCCAGCTCTGAGCATTGGGGTTGGACTAGACTATGTCCAGAGGTATCTTCAAGCCTCAGCTATCCTGTGTGATTCTATGATTATTTTGTACAGGGAGCAACTGGGAAACACCAACTTGTCTATTATTTATAAAACTTTGTCAGAGGCATTTATGGGTAAGGAATATTATTTTTTCAGATTGACATTGTACAGACTATTACTGACTGATAGGTGTCCGCATCTCAACATGATTCAGGAACTACAGTACTGAAATCTGTAAGCAGTTGATAGAAGTTGTGGTCCAAACTGGTACACATAGAGTTTGCCTTTGACTCCAGTAATAATTAATGTAACTTATCTTCTGCCAGCAAAACACATTCCTTTGACACAACAGAAAATTGCAGTGAGTGGGCCATGGTCTTCATCATTCTTCAACTTCTCCTCTGTGGACAACAACAGAAAGGCCAACTTTTCTTGGTTTTTCTTCCCCCATATCTGTCAGTGATAGTACTAATACGTTTTAAAACAAAGAGCAATTTGTTACTTTAGAATTAGCACTGTGACTGCTTTTCATATGGAAATAAGGTTATTTTGCTCTCATGAAATTGCTGAGCTGAATGCACAGTTTGAAGTTCATGACCCATTGAAATGATGATTTATGGACCTTTCTTGCAAATTACCTGTGTTAACATCATACATAATATATTTCTATCACTAGACCTCTGAAAGGAATTTTCTTTTACAAGATGCTTCTCTTTGTTGTGGATACTTTTGTTCCCCCAATACTGTCTCATAGAGGGTTTAACTTTTACAGTGCACTAGAAACCTCTTAATTTTCTGCTTTCAGATTAATGCTTGGTGATGTCCAGGCTCAGTCCACTTGGGTGGATGTTGCAGTGGAAAGCCTCTCTTCTGCACTATCACCAATTTACATATGGTCTCAGCTCTGGGAAGACGGGTCACATTGTCAAGATCTGCACCGAGATGCGACAGAGAAAGAAGTAAGAAGAAAAATGGCAAGACTTATCAGCATGACCAAGGAAGCTGCAATGTGATCCTATCTGCTCCCACAACATCTCCCCTTGTCTTCTTATCTGTGCTTAATGTTAAACTTGTTACATGAGAAGACAAGAAAAATCAATACGGGATCAAAGAATTACGGAGAGATCATGGTGGATCAAGAAGTGTTTTGCTTATGTAGGATTATAATATGAAAGGCAAAAATAAGTATGTGGAACAAAAAATTCTGGGGAATGGGAACAGTGTGGTATGGATTTCCCTCTGTTGCATTTCCACTGAATTTCATTCATTGAAAATGCTCAATATATGGCAAATATTTGGGAGATCAGTGCCAGAGCAGTATTTTGTATATTCTGTGGATGGAAGTGTACTGGGAATCTGGTCAGCAGTGTAATTGTTTATATTCATTATAAACAATCTGTGTTTTTTGGCAACAAACCCTGCCTTTCTGAGTTGACTCTCGTTGTTGCTGCTGAGACAGTTCCATCAGCTGACTGTAATTTTACTTTGGGGGCATACAAAAGTACACTGTATTTCTTCCAAATTATCAGTGGGAGAAACATGAAGAATACACTAAAGGCCCCTTACTCTTGTGGGATCTCTTTTGGCCCTCTTTCAATAGTCTCTAAGGGCCATAAGAGGATGCAGAATAAGTTTAGTTTGTGAGTGCCTTGTAGTGCTGTTATATACTTCTGCATCTTCTTTCCCAGTTTTAATCCTAAAGTACTTTCAGCTGAAACAGTGATAGCAGATAAAATAAGAGGATTGCTATTGAAGGTAAAATGGGGCATGAGATGGAGGGAAAAGATCCTTCTGTGAAAAAGTTAATGCCCTATTTGGCTTGAAAGGTGAAGCAAATAGCATAGAAACCATTTTCTGAGCCCTCTACATGAGGCTGAGCTTATCCCAGATGTATGTTTTTTGCAAGATGGGACCTTGCATTTGTTCCTCCTACCCTGCATCTGAAGCACTTACTTGTGCTTAGTATAACTATGTACTTGTGCTCCTGCCTAGAACAAGAGGACTGTAAAAGATTTTCTATCTGTCAGATATTTGGGAGATTCCAAATGATCCTCTACTATATGAGGAGGAACCACATCTTCAGGGTTTGTTTGTTGGGGTTTTTTTTTGTTTGTTTGTTTTGTTTAAAAGAGCAGAGAAAAAGCCTGACAATGAATTATTCAGTAAGCTTCACGGTTAGGATTTTCCACCTCATAGTCTCAAGTCTGCCCCAAATGGGTCAAAGCAAGGACTCAAAACCTGAACTTTTTTACATCCCACATATGTGTTCTAACTGCTAGGAACTGGTCACTTGAAAGGAGGATTTCTCTGTCACTCCTGAGCTGTTCCATTTTGTAGGAATAATTAATTATTCATTAAACTTAACGAGAGATGGATTCTACAGTCCAGCAAGTTTGAGCATTCACCTTTGGTGTCAATGATGCAGGTTTGAGTCTCTGCACCAATGACTCCTCAGAGTGAACAGGCACAGCTGAATTGCTGGACTGGGATTGTTTTTGCTTGACTGACATTTTCCAGAAAAAAAAAAGAAACCCTAACCCAAGCTGTTTGTTGAAAGAGGCTGACCAGCTCTGTGCGAGCCCTACCACATAACTGTTACTTCTCTGAGCACAGATCTGATCGTACTCAAGCAAAAATAAGAACGTGTCCCAGCCAGCAGTGTTTTAGAAGAGCATTTCATCAGCAAGAACAGTTTTATTTCCTCTCCCATGCTGACAGCGTCCACTGCAGTGGAATGTGTTTGTGCTCACACCTGAGGTCATAACTGCACAAGAGCATGAAAGAATTTTTCCACATACATTAGGTGCTTTAAGAATTTTCAAATAGTTTTCTGTTTCCCCAGCTTTCTCCCCTTGCCTATTTTTACTAAGCCTATGCTTGTCATGCGTGTAGGCTTCAAAGTGAGAAAGCCTCTTATTCTGAAAGTAGCTGTTTCTACTATGGGGAAGTGCATTGGCTTTGGCTGTGATCCTCCTCCAGGAAGGTGAGGCTCTGCTCTCAGCTTACACCCAGGCTATCCCAGCTCTGCTGAGTTTGACCCAGGGACAAACTCCTTGTAATCTCTGGTGCTAAAGGCTGAGCTTTAGCTCTCCTTCAGCACGTTTGGCTCTTTCCCCATCCCTCCTGCTCTTGGAAAGTGCAGCAGGAGCTTCTCTAAATTTTGATCAGGTGATTTTCATTTGTTCAGTACTTGAAGAGCAGGATTTATTTACTGAGGATTTAAATTTCTCTAAAGTAGAGAGAAACCAAATAGCACTGCTCTTTAAGCATGCCTCCACATTTAGAAAGCATTGGGTTACACTTTCCATTTGAAGCTTTTCTTCTTAAAATATAATTCAGACATCCCTCCTGAGACTTTCCTGGCACTGCCCCCTCCTTGTAACCCAATCCACCTCTGCCTAAGAGCACAACTCGCTACTTGCCAGGTGTGCAGGCATGTTTGTCACATAAAAGAGGTAAGGCATAACCATTGGCAACATGAGCTCTGAAAAGGCATTCAAAGAGAGCTTTATATATTTTTAAGTATAAGGTGTGTGCTGTTTTGCTAATGAGATTCAGCATCTCTATTTTACTGTAAATGCACCTTTTCCCCTATCAGTTGTGAATGAGAAATTAATTTTATTGACTTTTTGGATGGCTTTTGATTAGAGATGGATCTCTTCCCACAGGCATCCTCTGACATTCTTCCTTTACCTGAGTGCTATCAGAACTAGTAGGAGGCTACCACTATTTCAATTTGAATGAATTTTCTCGTTATTATAGTGTCAGGTACTCAGCATTTTCTGACCCTGCAATCTAGAGGCCAAGAGTTTCTGCACTCCTGGGAAATACTCCTGAAAAATAGTGATAACTAAGATAATAATAATTCTCAGCACTCCTGTAAAGCTTTTAATCCACTGATCTCAAACCAGATACCGGCACTTACTACTAGAGGAAAGCTAAATATGTGGCATGAGGGATCCCATCATTTGAAGGAGGAAGCCTGCAGAATGCTGTGCACTGGGCCGTTACAAAGGACAACGGTCAATTGTATCGGGTAACATACTGATCTCACTGCACTTAATGGCGAAATTACTTCAGTTGAGCCACAAACACAAAAAAGTGTTGTGAAAAATATCATCACAGTCCCTGTATTCAAAATATGCCTTTTGGAGCAAAGCACTGCAAACTGTAATGCAGATGTTTGCTATCTGTCGCATATCTTGCATGTCAGACTTATTGTTGATGACTGGCTTCTTTGCCTATCTAATTTCTTTCAAATTTGAATACTCATCAATACAACCGAGTAAAGAAAGTGAATATTGCAAAAATAGTCATTATTTCAAATTGACTTACTTGTACACCAGAATTTTTTTTGTTTACATTTCATAGAAATTCAAGGAACCTCATTTTTTTGGCACCAGCATTCATGGTAAATGGCCTTCAAGGTGTCATTGAAGAGATTCTGGTGAAGAAAAAATTTACATTTGCATGTGTACATGCTGATATTTGCTCTGGAAAAGTATGCAAACACATCCAACTAGGAGGGAGACAGATAACCATGTACCTATATGACAAACTATAGCTAATCAATGCTACATGGCTAACAAGAACCTTATAGCCTCAAAGACAAATTACAATCAATCCAAACTGCTAAGAATTGAAAAAAAAAAAAAAAAGCAGCTATTTCTAAAATAGGTTTGAATAGCAAACACTTCTGAAGCAGCTGTGATCTGCTTATGGATTTTCTACAAGCAGAAGGAAAAACTAAATTTCCCTGATAAATGACTTATTGCTAATTATTCACTGAGTCCCATTCTCCCACCTACGTTAATGAACTCTAATATAGTGAATCTTAATACCCAATATAATGAAAGCAAATTTTCACCCTCAGTGCAGTGTGAATGGCACAATCGCTTTATTCTTTTATTCACAAAGTGTCAGTCATTCATTTCAACTCTGGATCATTCAATAGGACTAAGATGTGCAGTGAATGCGATTCTAGTCATGTCATCCTGTTAGTGCAAAGTGATTCTCAATAGCACTTGACGGTACACTGCTGGATTGGCTCAGTGCATTAAAACAAACCAAATTATTCTGGTTTTATGTACATATCGGTACTTGTTGACATACTAGTAAATTGTTTTAATAGCCTGTACTTATGAAGGTGTATATCTTTGTAGTTAAATTCCAATACATTGTAAAGTATGCTTTACATAGAAAATACTACTCTCTCAGGAAAACTGTAATCACAAAGTTTAGACTCAAAAAATACAGTGATGCTAGCTGCTTTATCTGATCTTTGAATAGCCATCATAAGCTAGGTGCGTGTGACTGAATCAGAAGTGAGTAGCCCAAGATGCAGCTTTGGAGCTAGGGGAATATAATGTGCTGCCAGTTACAGCCCAATTAAATGGTATTCTACTTAGCTATTTGCAGCCATAACTGCAGCCTTGATGAAAACCAAACCAAGATGGTTTTTTACTTAATCCTCAAAAATAATTTCCTTTAAGCAGTCTTTAGACCAGATTCATATCTTATGTCAAACAAAAGAGATGATGAATACTTCCCTCAATTAATACCACTTTCATGTGAAGGGCATGCATTGGCCTAGCAAAGCAATAAATAAATCCACAATGATGAATACTGGCACTCTGTACTCCTTATTCCTGCCTCTGCTTTCAGCTCCATGCTGCCATGCCCACTTAGATGTACAGAAAATATTCTTAGTGTGTGTCCTGTTTATGAAGATTGAACAGTTTTCTCCAACTTGTGGTGGTCCTTAAATCCCAGGAGGAAAAAGTTCACCTTTAGGGACTTTAGTACACAGATGACTTGCTGATGTTTTTAATTGGTTCAGCTGTACAAGTTTGATGTGGTTTGCTACACTTGCTGCTTTTGTTATGAAACATCAAAACACTCAAGAAATCTTATTTTAATGCACATCCAACCTCTCATCTACCCGTGCAGCTATTACTGGATTGTGGTTTTCAAAATTTGATCAGAGCGGGGTCTTCCAGTTACTAGATTCATTCCTTGAGTCCAGGGCAACACACATTGCTGATGCCAGACAGAATCTTTACCTGGTACTAGCATTCCTCGCTGATGTACCTATTCTTTGCCTGATTGCCTTCACATCCACCTCTCCGTAGGACTTGGTGTCATCTCTCAAAATAGCTGAACCTTTGCCACTTAAGCATGTGATCTGACTCTTTTCAGAGCAGAGATAATTCCTAAAAGCCCTAGAAAATTGGTGTCTTCAATTTGAATCCATTCAGCATTAGAAATATATGAGCTACATCTACTTTGGGAGGAAGAGAAGGGCATAGGGTGATAGGGCATTCCAAGAGTGGGAGTGGGTCATTTAGGGGTCCCTTTATTTTAATATTGCATAGTTTCTAGCAGGAGAACGACAATCATGCTGCAAACCTGCCTCCAGGGAAGCCAGATCCGAAAATCTCACAAGAAGGATCTGCAGGGTGAAGCTATTCTCAAAATTACTACTTTTAGCTGCTAGTCCATTGGTATGTTTTATTCTACAGCATTGGATGGGAATTGCTGTATGTTCAGGGAAGAGCTATAGAACTACAAATGGCTTGTATTTTACAAACACTGATCAAAGGTAACATTAAAGAGGCAATGCAGATTTCTTAATGGCATGGCTGCCCACTTTGCCCTACCCACCTGAATGTCTCCTTAGCAAAACGTTTGGCAAACTGGAGAAGTCTTAGTGAAAGCATGCTTTTGGTTGATTCCATCTGAATACTGAACTTTTTTTGTTATATGAGAATAGAGAATAACAATCTTGGAACAGTATGAGGCGGCAGAAAAGAAAAATAAAACAATCATACAAATACTCTGGAACTGCCAGGATACTGGAATCTGGAGATTTGAGGTGGTTTGCAAAACACCCACAAATGAAACCTGATATATTCGTTACAGTCCCTCATGTGATGGGCTTTCTCCTTCAGACCTCATGGATGCTTTATAACATATCCTCAAACTGCTAATGATACATTCGCAAAGAGCAACGCTTCACTTTCTGCACAGAAACTATTCCTTGGCTTCTAAAGTGCTAAAACTCTCTGCAAAGATGCACTATAACCATTAACAGCACAAAAGGAAAATGTGATTTATTTACATTTCACTCACTGAATAAACAATAGTCAATACAACGATCTTAACTGGACTAGGGAAAGGGTAGAGAATGCAGAGTTCTGTAGGTAGAATGCAGAAATAAAAGTCCCTTTTGCTTGCATTTTTCATGATGGGAACTTGATAGACAAGTAGTAATGATAGTGGCAGAAGTGCAATGGATAGATTCTCTTCTGCAAGAAAGAAGCTGGATCATACACAGTTTCTCTCATACAAAGAAAGCACAGATTATTAGGCATATGCAGTTCTTGTATGTGTGAGATAAAGTGGATAGATGGGCCAATGGAAATACTTCATTTGCATTTGTATATTCCACTTGCTATAGAATATAATACAGTTGTGGCACGAATATTATTACTTTTTTTTTTCTTTTATAGTAAGTGTTATGTTTTATAATACTTATTCTTTGAAGAACACCTAAGAAATTTGGCTTTGTCCTTATTTATATTTCTCAAGGGCCAGAACTTGTTCCCATTAAAATCAGGATATTTTGATTTTTATTTCAGTGGTATGAGGGTGCAGTCCCAGCACAATCTGCCTGTAGAATACTGTATTTATCCAGTTTTCACAATTCAGTAAATACTATTGATCTCCTCTGCATAAAGTATGTGGTCACCTAAAGGGTGCTCATCTCCATTAGAAATGAGGATGTTTTATTGGCTAAACTGTTGAAAGGGTAATATATCAAATATGCCAAACGTATATTTAGCAATAGGAGATATTTTACAGATTTTAGTCTTAGTTTCTCCATTTTTTTGAAAAGGACACATACAATGGAATAGTAGCAATCCCAACATCAACTGCTGCACACCAAGCCACTCCTACTTGAATAAAGTGACACAAGGGAGGAGACCAAGGGAAAAGGGACTAACTGGGTTTAGCACAGGGAGAATCACATATCCTCAGTAAGTATCTGGTCTGTTCACTTAGACATGGACATGCTTACATTTCTGGTTCTGGAGGTAATGGCTTACTCTGATCAGTCAGCTGAACTTCTTCAACAGTCACCTCCCACCTCTAACCCTTCAAGTCTGCACATTTTGCATAGCAAGGATTTGCTTTGGCTGAAAGGAGGGAGAGAGGCATTGCCACAGCAGTCCAACTGGCAGCCTGGAGCAAACAGTAACTTCTTGCAGGCAGGCTGTAATAAACCACTGGAGGCAGTAGAGAATCTGTGCCCAGAACTGTGATTTTTTTAAAAATCAGGATGGAAAAAACCAAACTAAATGTGAAAAAAAAAGAAAAAAAATCCTTCTCCATATTTTCATATAAAAAATCCACTCCAAAGGTCATTAAAGTAAATAGCTTCAATAATCATTGAATCAGGCAGTCTTTATATCCAGGACTGAATTACGATCCAGTATTAAAAACTTCTGGAGTGGAACCAACTCCAAACCTCTGGCCTGCTGCTAATAACACACCATCAGCCTGCCTGAAAATATTATTCCATCCTACTGCCACATACAAATCATACAACAAAGAAGCTGTTCATGTGAAAACAAAGCCTAAGAGCAACCTGCTTGTTGCATCCATTTCTTTTGTTTGTTTTCAGTGATGGGGTTTTTTTGCTTTAATGTTCTCAAAAGCTATTACAAATTACTGAGGCCTCAAACTTCTCTTGGCTGTGTACATGCAGCTCCCAGTGATGTTAGAAGAAATTAGTCACTCTTCACATGAATGATAAATGCAAATGGTGTGATTCATCTCACCTAACTTCAGCCACAGGCATTTGGACTGATACATTCAACTGAAGGAATTTTACAGACCTATAGGTCCCAGTCCTTCTGGCTGAAGAGATGAGTGCCCTCAACCCATACCACTGGTCATTACTTTCCCTCTCCTGGAGGTTACTGCTCCCTCAGGTCGGCCAGCGCAGCTACACCTGGGAGCACACTCAAATTTATGCCAATCAAAGTGAACCAAGAGTTAGCTTGAAAAGTTTCGTATTAGAAGGTATCAGCCTCTTTCTGCTGCAGATGGAAAAAGGCCACAAAAAAAGAAGATACTACAGGAGACCGAACAATTACAGATCATATTGAAATATGGCATCGCTCTTCTTGATAAATTACAGACAAAACCTCACTGATGATTTTAATTTCCTTAACATCACCGTGAACTGAAGCAAGCTGTCTTATCTCTGTGGTCAGCATAAACACTGCTTTTCCTTCTTTTCTTCATTATAATAATTAGTGTATTTTTACAATCTGTTAATTCTAACTTGTGAATTTTATATTATGAATCCACTAAACTAGCAATAGTTGCTTTCTATTGCATTCATTAAAGCAGAGCTGCTTAGAATGGTAGATGAAGAATTTAATGAAGAGAAAAAGGATGTGAAAAAAACATGGCTTCGCACTTATTTTAGCTCAAGCCCTTCCCAGGTGGAAAATGGAGAACTGGGCACTTTTTGTGGACAGCTTTACTGGCATGACAAGAAGAATGTAATCAATCTCTGCTGTATGCATTGCTCCTATGAAAATTTGCAACATCCACTGTTGCAAAAATGTATGGATTATTTAAAAACGATTATCATTTATTACAAATATTTAGGTAACAGTTTCATAAAGCAAAACGCAGTACATCTATGTGCTGAGCTGCTGTTTCTGCTGTTTTCAATAGACATAATAACTTTTCAGAGAAAGACTATAGGTACACACACCACCAACAAACTCCAAGCACGAAAATGACAAAATGCCTCCCAATTCAGCTGTGACCAGAAGAATGGGATGTTCCTGCGAGATCTTCATCCATGGCCAGATGTTTTCGCCCCCATTACTGAGAAGCTTAGCAGCTTTCAGCTGGCCTCTGCAAATCCCCAGGGTGTTTTCAGACTACTGGAGGATGACTTTAATTTGCATGTTAAAAGATAGGCAGACCTGCTGTAGAGTTGCATTTCTGCAGTCCCTCAGGGTTTGCCCCATAGGTGAGACCTTCCCCACAGATGGCATGAGAGAAGAAATGGGAATTTCTTCTCTACAACAGCCTCTGCTTGTTCACCATACAATTTTCCAGGTGTCCAATACTTCTCTTGGCAAGTGTTAATGTACTAAACATACACACATACATTCATATATAATTGCATGTATACATATATATATGTATGTATGTATGAATGCATGGGGAAATTTTTTCATTCATCAAAGGCATCTTGCTCATCAGGCCTCCAGGGGAGCCTGACCTCAGAACCTTTTCTCCTCAATGAGCAAGAGTGTGTCTCAGGGCTATAAACATGCATGGTATAACTGCATAAAATTAGCTCAGGGGCCTGCATATTGCAGCTACGAATTGCACAAGCACATGAATGTATTTTACTTTGGCAGCAAGAAAGCAGAAAGAACAACTGAAGAGGTTAGTGGGCAGGAGGCCAGGCAAACAAGCATCTCCCCCAGACAGTGGATCTCCCATGCACAGGCAAACCTAGCTAAGGCAAAGGCTGAGTCAATCACAGTTAAACACAAAGCATTCACTAACTGGATTCATCTCCTAATAGGACATTTACATTAATTTAACAGTTTTAAGAGCATTTTAAAAATTTGGTTATTTACAAAGGGAAAAAATAGAACCTCCTCTGTATGCCTTGTACCTACCTAAATTAGCAACTAATGAAAACAAATTATATTTAAAGGATTTTAATATTAATTAATGATGACATATTCCAAGTAGTACACTTAGAATCAGTCTGTAATAGCAAGCTAACAGATGTTGGCATTTTTGTTATTAATTATACATTTCATTATCATCTGATGATTGTCAAACATCATTTGACAGCAAAAAACGTATAAATGATTCACACGTTTTATATTGTAAAGATGATACTGTGCCTGATTTTTTAATATGCTGACTTTAATATGCTAAATACAAAATACTCTTTGTTTTAGCAGCCTGAAATACAGACAGCTTCTGCATAACACCAAAGACTGACTAATCTCATATGGGTTGAAGCTCTTAAAAAGAAACAAAACGAAACAGCTGTCACATTTGAAGGTGAGGCATACATTTTAAGATTACCTCAAGCAGCAACAGAAGGTAAAAAATATCAATGTATATATTTAACAAGCATCATTTGCCTCTGTCATTCATATGGTTATGAAACAAATGTGATAGGAAATACTGATGCTAACAAGTTGCGATCCAATCAAGATAAAATTGGGGAACAATTAATGCAAAATTTACAGCATGAGTGCGTTTTACTTAGAATTTGTTTAAAATTCATAAAGTTTCATCTTTAAAATGAAGCACTGGAGTTGTCTTATTGATTTCAAATCACATTACATGTATCCTTCAGGTTGCAGTTTCAGCAAAACCTGCTGTAGGTACAGTAAATATCTCCAAAAGAACATTTGGGGAGAAGTGTAAATCTCTACTGCAAGTCAGAGCAGACAGATCAGAGTTCTCCAAATCAAATACTGGTATGCTTATCTTTATAATCACCCAGGATTTTTTTGCTTACTGTTTTCTAGATCAGCATAATCTTTGTTCATTGAATAAATGTTAAATACTGTAAATGACAGTTCTCTGAGGGCTATGCTAGTCTCAAGACATCATTTAATCTAATACAATCAAACAGCAGTCATGTTGGAGAGTAAGGTGAGTCTGTTTCACAGTCAGCTTGATTTTTTTTTTAAACAGAAAGGCTCATTTAGTAATTGTTAAACAAGTCATAAACATCCTTGCCAAACTCCATCACTTCAAAAGGCATGACTGGTAAATGAAAATGGATCCAAATTACCCTCTTTGCTTCTGCAGGGCATGAAGTGCTCGGACATAGTAATAATTCTGTCTTCCTGTGTCCCTCATGCACACTTACCATTTCAGAATTAAGTTTTTCCAATGATCTCTTTTTCCCCTTTGTTCAAGTTTCACAGTTAGACCATCCTTCCCATTCTGTATTAGCACAGTTCACAGAAGGCTATTTCAACTTCGTTTTCTAACACTTATCTGCTTAAAGTGCACATAATGTATGTCTGAAATATAGCCATTATCCAGAGCTCTGATTGTAGCAGGAGATTACTCTTAGCTGACTCACAGAAAACTGTTTAACCCTAAAAAACTGGGGTTTAGACCCAGGAGTGTTTTTGAAACTTTATCAGATTGAAATTTATCAGATTGTTAGAATAAACTTATTTTTTTTAATTAACCAAGGGACACTGTCTCATTAAAAATAATGGATTTGAAGGGCACAACAACAAAACTGGGGTTGCTCCTCCGCAAGTGGCCACTAAAACCACCAGAGCTACAGAGGCTGCATCAGCTGGTCATCTGTGTTAACACCCTCTTCAATTATTACTGTGCAAGGAGGTTAAATACTGAATTTCTGTTCCTCATTGCTATGAATGTACTTTCTTAATTTCTCTTGCTTAGACAATGGAAAATGAATGGTCTTTTCCACATGGTATTTTTCATGCAATAGGATGATACTGAACTGCTGGGCTTCCAAGTGGCCCAGAGGCAATTTGATTTGTGGCACCCCTTTTCGTGACGTATGTAGTAAAAACACCCACTCTTTTAGCAGCAGATTTGCTTAAGGCTGAGAATAAGGAGAAAAGGATGATATTTACCCTGATATTTTCTAAATTGTACCATTGCCTGTATGTTCTGCTTTTGTAGGATTACTCCTAGAGGATCTATTTAGGGTTGGTTCTGGTCTGGTCTTTTTATGTTTTATTTACCCCGTGCCTGTTTATTGTTTGCAAAATACACTGAGCTTGGAGTCTCAAAGGGTCATTTTCCATTGCTGCCCTCTGCTGTATTATCCGCAATCTGTTCTCCAGCATGTGCAGAAACCAGGCATGATTCAAGGGCATAAAGGGAAATTTCTCAACAGTTTCTGATCACAGTTTTCTTGAGTCATGTGGCTCCGTAATAATTTTCTAGGAAACATCCCAGTCCATTCCGTGTTATCAGGCTGTTGCTTCTGTGGCTTCTGTGTGGATATCATCATTCTTTTCTGGACATGAGTGTTTGACACATGATACTACCCCTTCAGCCTGGCCTACAGGCTGCATTGGTGGCACACATCCAATGATGATGTTTTGACCTAATTGCCCACAAGTAGTATTGAAATTCAGCATGGAGTATATCAAGATCTACTTTCATTTCATTTGACTTTCCATCATGAAGAGTATTGAGAACCTCTTATCATAAACGGTAACGAGGTTTCTTCTTGAATTACTGAGCCTCAGCAGCACCAGGACCTGGCAGATTTCCAGCACAACCTATAAACTGGCTGAAGCTGAGTAAACAAATTATAGTGAATTTATAGTGCACAAATTTAGCCTCTCATTCTGTTTGTGATCTGTCGGTGAACAGTTTATAGCTTGTTTTGCTTCATTCATAATTCAAAATCTTCTGGCAAAGCATTTCGGCAAATCCTATACTTGTACGTGGTGAGTTTTTAGCAGGTCTTTGGGATATTCAAGTCTCAAGAGGTGTTAACAAATTTTCATGGAGGCACAGGCTTCCATCCTTTTCTTTTGACTAGGTGACAATTAGTCTTTGTATTAAGCTTGTTCATATTCAACATTCCACAGAAGTTTCTGCCTGCTTTTTTTGTGGGGTAATAAGAAAATTTTCCTTAAAACATTATGAAGGCACAAATATATGTTACAAAAGCAGCCACCGAAGAGAACAAAAAAGCCCAACAAAACCAACGGCCGTTGCCCTAAGATTTAACTGCAAAATTGAGTCACAAGCAAGAAGACAGGCTTGTAGCCCTAAGGTCTTTCCTAGAGCAAGGTTTCAGCCTGTTGTGAATCCTATTGGACTAAATCTTAACAGAAGAAAGTGCTTAGCCATTCAGTGTAACCCTCAGTATAGTAGAACATAACTCATATTTTCCCTTCCCAAACTAAAATCACATCCCTTACTACATAAACCTAAATCCCATTGACAAAAGATAGGACTGAAAATCCTGTTGACAAAAGCTAGGACTGACTGGGCTAGCGTATTTCAGCGTGGAAGTTATGTTCTCTAGTGAGAGATGTGGCTACACTGGAAAAGTCAGGGTCGTGCCAGATGCCAGTCCCCAGAAATCATGGCAAACCCAGAACCAGACTCCACCAAATCACCTCTCCTTCCTGCTGTAGCTGTTGAATAATCAGCTCTAATGCAAAGCCTACTTCAGCTCTTTCCAGGCTCCTGCCTCATCCTCTCCTTTCTTTTGCAGAAGCTACAGTATGAATGCTTAAAAAAATGTCATAATATGATAACAACTAAAAACACACAGCTTGCTGTCTGCTCTTGGTTGTACAATATAATTGTCTTATCACTAGATTTTATTAATATTAATTTATTAATATTAATACCCTAAATGCATTCTTCCCCAATAGGTACGAGCCCCTTAAATATTCCTGTTTTGCCACTGTATGCTTTATGTAAAGAGATGGTCATCGGTCAAAATGATTACCCCAAGTTTCTCAATTTTACCGGTGAATCAGGGAATAACCCAGTCTTTGCTCTGCTCTACCTGAATTTTACTTAAAAAGCTGGATGAAACACAGCTGGGTGTAGAAGGCCATCTCTAAGCATGTGCATCTCTTAAGCTGCATTTAGATGTCATTTCAGGTTTATTTCAAAACCAAACATGGTACTTAAATGATACAGACTTTGTGATGGCCCTCTACACAGGACAAATTCTACCTATGTTGAGCAAACTCATTTATGTGGAAATCTGTGGAAGGAAAGACAGAAGACACTGGAATATTGTCAAAGAAAAATCCTTTTTAGAAAAAACTGATGGAAGCTAATGCAAGTATTAAAAGCAATTATCCAAACGTTTCTATATTTGCTCAACTGTAAAGTTAGCAGAAAGATTGGTATAAAACTCAAGTCAAGTTTTAGAAATGTTTTAATGAAATATAAACCAAGATATTTTCAAATGATCACAATCCAGATGGTGCAATATGCTTTGGAACATGGTGGTAGTAGTTCATCACAAGAGACTACCATCCATCCTGGCTCTGCACCATCTGCATTCATGAAACTCAACCAGATCTCTTATCCTGACTCGCTAACCTGCTGCCAGGCATCCATGCTTAAGGCAAATTGTATAAAATTATCAAATGCATTTAGAAAGCCTTTTTTGCTTCCTCAAAAAATTCTGCAAATACCATAATGCCTACAATGAATTAACAGCAAAAAGTCACACTGTACATGTCTAAGATGGTGTGGAATTCTAGATGATCTTAAGTTACAGGTAAACGTGATTAAACCTTGCATTAAGGTCGTAGCAACCTCAGGTACACTTCTTGCCCCAGATACATACTATTAAGTGGTTTCATACATTTCCCTCACACACACACGTGCAACTGGCAGGATCAGCTGATTGCTGTTTGGAGACCTGGGAACTGTATGTTTGCCTATGCTGATACACATTTGAGAGCTGGAGGACAGAGACTAAATGAACTGATTAGGTTTTTAGATGTGCCTTGGAAATGGACTCTGACCTGAATTCACTCTCTCTGCTTGAGATTATTTTACTTACTCTCCTAGCCTACCATGAACAACCAGCAAATACAGTATTTCAAACACCCTCATTCACTCTGAAGGTAGATTTACAGAAAAACCTCAATTTTAAACAGAAAAGGAATGCTTCAACAATCATGTTGTAAGAACTTTATACTATCCACAAGACTTTCTTAAAGTCGGAAACTAAATTCATAGACTATTTCTTTAAGAGAGTGCTTTTGCTGTGTTAACATTTTTCCTTCTGTGCTGTTGCAACCACTCTCCCACTCCTTTATCTGACTGATATGGTAATAACAGGTCCTAGGGCCATATGTTCAAATACATTAGAATTCATGACGACTTTGTTCTAGTTTCTTAGTTCTTATTAAGGCTGACAATCTTCAGGGAAAATAAGCTTTTCTAGCACCACTTCCTTAACATTATAAGAGATTAATATATACAAATACAATGTTTGACTGCACAAGTGTTTGTGTATTGATTGTAGGCCTGATCCTGTCCGCACCTACTTCTGGGCATATTGGAAACAGTTGCCTTGCCTTCAAAGGGAATCTCCTGGCAATGAAATTTACTGGTATGAGCAAGAATTTCCAGGATAAGGCCCTAGGTATGTGTAGGTACGAGTGAAAACAAAACTTTGGCTGGAGATAACAGGATCAGAGGCACAGAGCAAGCTGGCACATGCATTCTGAAAGCAAGAGATCCTAACCTGGGCCTGATCCTGCCTGGCTGCAGAGAAGCTATTCTAACAATTGCCCTCAGTCATACCCTGTGGGCAGCCTGGGTGAGACCTTACGACTTAAAGACATGCCTTTGTAGAGTGATACTGAAGTTAATGCAAATTGTAGCAGTGTCTGCATGTTAACTAGAGGAGGTTGAAAATGTTTTCGGGGTACATAAAATTTAGATATTCAGTTTCAGAGGGAATTAAACTACTCAGAAAGTCAGATTATGTTGTAAAATAGTTTGGCCAAAAGAGAAAAACCAGAGAAGTATAAATGTTATTCATTGACATTTTCTAGGTGAAATATTTTGACTTATTGTTCCAAAACAACATTGCATTTTGAAACTGACAGACCCATTTGGTTTTGGGGATGAAAAAAAATCTAAATAACCCTCTTATGAAATAAAGTTCTTTGTCTCAGGTCAGGCAAAATGTTTTGCATCAACTGAGACTGACATTTAAATATATTTTTCCAGGCTAGACACGAGCAGAAAAATCCAGCTCTAATCTTGACACATCCTGGTAAATGTATAAACCCGAACAATTGTTTCCAAATATGTACACTATTGGGAAAAGCAGCATTGTTGTTTCAGCTTTCAAGCAAGGATGTAGTTGTTGAATTGGGTTGCTTGAAAAGCACCCACCATTCAGTTATATTAAAAGGTCTTTCCAATTAACAAAACAGCTGTGTTTAGGATTACAAAAAACAACCACAGACTTCCTTAGAGCTTGTCTAGCCGTAAATCTGCCATTAGACATGCAAAGATTTTCACCTTTCCTCACATAAGATGTTCCACGGTTCTCCTGGCCAGCCTTCAGAACATGGGGTCCCATTTTATGAAGTTAAACTACTTTAGTCTGTGACCTTTAAGATGAACTGTTTGGGGATTTTCTTCTCACACATATTTTTAATCCGTTATCCAATTTGTGCAATTGTTTTAGAGCAACTGTGCTTGTGAAATGCACTTTGTAGAGCTTGAAAAAAGAAATAAGTGCTAAGGAAGGCTTCTTATTTATACAGTGAGGCTGTGTATTACATTTGCATAATATGATATCAGAAGAAATAAATGGCACCAGAAATAAGTGTACAGAGGGAAGTGCTAATGAGCTGTGCAGAAAGGGAAAGACAGTATTTTTTCACAGAGGCTATGGATCTACATTTTGGGAGAAAGGAAAGTTATAGAATTTTTCTCTAATGAAAACTTGAACAAAGAGATATCGGATCACATTTCCTCCTCCTCCTCCCCCCCCCCCGCCCCCGAATTTGTTAAGATGTTTACAGATCTAATTCTGAATATTAATAAAATATGCATACAAAACTGTACAGCCGGAAAACATGCACAGTGGAGCATGGTATTGCAGAGGCAGTTTAATGTGCTAGCTGTGCTCCACTAACATTATGTAGAACAGTGAATGTACCTGAAAAAGTCTAAGATGCAGGTGCATACGTAAACACTCAAGCATGAGAAAAACATATCACTGAACAGGGTTAGCCCATGTAAAACAAAGATTAATCAGTGTTCCCCAAAGACTTCAAGACCCACTGACTGATACTGCAGCAATACAGCAAAGGGTTGAACAGGGGAAGGAAAGACTGCACAGATTATAGGTGACAGTGAACACACCTCTAAGGTGTCCTTCTTATTAAAAGTCTTCTATATGCAAATGTAGAAAACCTAAAAGACTTGAATGGATGTTAAAACACCTACTCATTAAACCCAGCTGCTAGTTTTGCTGTTCAGAGAAAAGCTAGAAAACATTTCTTAAAAACCAGCTACCACCACAACACTGATTCACTGCAAGGATTTTTCTTGGACAAACACGTTCACCAAAGAAACAAAACAAAACCAAAGCCCAAGCCAACCAGCTGTCCTCTCAATTTATGGCCCCTTTACAATGCCTTGTATTATTGATGGGACATGGCTTCACAACTCTCTTTTTTTATATATTACTTTTTTTGACATTACACAGAGAAGAATGCATAGTGCACAGCCAGTCACTGCATCTGGTGGATAATTTTATATCCCGCTCAGATGCTGGAGTATATATGGTCCCGTGGTGAGTACATCCAATAGACTTTTTTCTTCAGTGGGGCTATAAATACAAGTAAAAGCAAAGTATTGCACATAAGGTACCCATATATTGCTTTAGTGAGGAGTGAAAGATGCCGTGGATTTTGGTTGTGTGGATTCATTCTCTCTTACAGCACACTGAATAAACTGATATCTTTGTCTGTTCACGGAAAGGTGAATTTCTCCATAGCCAGTGTGTTTCAAAAAAATTTTCTAAGGCATCAATTACAACTGCCTACCTACAGCGCTTTTTGCCCTGCTATCACTACAGTCTGGGATGCAGTTAAGAAATTTTAGTAAGATCTGCCACTTTCTTCTGGTTTCCCCTGGTGACATTTTAAGAAGAAGTTTCCTGATATGTGTTAAGCCTGATGGTGAACTATTTTGGAACTTTCCAGCTTCGCAGTTTACAGTTGTCACTCTCATTGCTAACACTGGCATAATGGCCATTTTGCATATTTTGGAGTGTTGCTAAGGTCAAGTAAGATGTAGACAAAACTGTGTGAGAAAAACAGTAAATTGCTGTTTTGTTCAAAACCTTCTGTGAAGTCATACTCTTGGAATCCAGGAAAAATTCTGAAACCGGAACACACACCCTCCAAAACCTGTATTTTTTGCTAAAAAGCCAGAGGCACAGAAATGCAACACTGAAGCCTTTAGCCTACCATAGTAATACTGTGGAGTCTTGTGAAAGAAGCAAGTATTAAATCTTGTTGCTCACTTACATCTTCATGACTTGTTTTTACAAAAAGTCAGGCAGCCTAGTTACATCATTTTAGCAGTCCAGTTTGGGTTTGGAGAAGCATCTGACAAAAACAACGTGAGTCTTCCGTTACCGAAAATCTAGTCTAACCCCACAGAAGAGTACTATATACATCAAGTTGTTCCAGTGAACTCACCACAGACACCTGTGAAGGAAGTCTTAGTTACACACAGTGTCACAATCTTGTCCTAAATCTGGAGTGCCAACAACCGAGAAGGTGGCAAGGAAATGGTTTGTAATACAGCAGAATCCATAGTAGTGGCTTAGTCAAGCTGCATATAGGGGAGTTCTCAGCTGCCTGTGGGTTATAGCACAAAAAGGAAGCAATTCTACTGCAGTATAGTGGAGGAAGTTGTACTCTTGTTACTAAACTTCTGTAAAATATTCATTTGCTTTTGAAGGGGCATCCCAGGAGGGAATATTTCTTCTCCTGGTCAGAACTGAGAAGTCTTCTGGGTTTTATTTTCCGTCCAAGCTTAAGACCTCACTTTAGGACTCTGACACGCATTGAGGTCTGTCTTGCTCTTTAAATAACTTAGACTGTGGCATACTTCTGATGAGTACCTGAAATCACCTCTAAGAAATCAGTGTGCGGAGAGAGAGAAGAGAGAGGTAGTATCTGTCCATGGATTGGACCAGACTGTGCTCTCAGTCACAGCACAGCAAGGCCGGGAGGGTTCCATGTTGGTGTAGCATCAAACAGGCATGTATGTCTTCTCTGAGGGCTGCAGCAGGACACAGGAGATCCTGGGTCTGCTGCTTAGCTGAGCTGGCACGCTCCTGGATTTCAATGCTGTTGATTAAGGCAAGACTAACATCAACTGGAAACTGTATAGCTATGCTGGCACAGCACTGCAGCTCAACTGTAAAAGACCTTTGCTGTAAAAGACCCAAGGCTACAGGCCTGACACACTTGGGGCTCCCTGCACCACCCCTCGCTGGACACCGCATACGTGCCCTCTGGCAGGCAATGCCTCTTACTATGCACCGTAATACCCTTGTGGGGACCAGCGCATCCCTGATCTGTACATCAAGAAGCAGTCCTGTCCCTTTCTACATCCAGCTTATTTATGTAAGGGTTTGGTTTGCATTTTCATTTTTTGCCTTGCAAGTTGCGTTTACAAATTTCAATCCTGAGAATGAACTGAAATCGGATTTTGCTTGTGGCTTCCTAATCCATAATCCACAATATTTGTTATCTACTTTTTCAAGAACCAGTGTTTTGGCAATTAAAAAGTCTCAAGAACACAACAAGATCTCTCATACAGCAATCTAGGTTTAGCCAGAAAGCTTTGTCAACTCTGGCTCAGCAGAGTTAGTTATCCTGGTTAACTGGCTCGATGGTGACAGCTGTAATTACTAGAGATGAGATTGCCTGTACTGTAATTACACTTCAGTCTTCACTGTGAGCTGGACTGTAGAATACATACGGCAGATTCTCCCAATTACAAACAGGTTATGGAGAGCATAGTACTTCTGTGCTAATCATGTTTGTTATTATATAGAATAAAAAAATATGGCACCAGCTAAAAGAATTGTTAATCTGAAGCAGCTTTGCTGATTCAAAGGCATTAATCCACAAAGCTTTACCACTACGTGGTTTTTCAAGATAACCACACTGTAGAAACACAGAAGAGTTTTTTAACTTAAATAGTTACTAGCTATTCAGCACATTACAGCTGCCAGTACTTTCTCCAATATTCATGTGCAGAACATTAATAAAATATCAGTGTTCATAAGAAAAAGCTCTCCTTTCAAAACCATGCATTAAATATAGGAATAATTCTTTAAAATTTTTTTAAGTCCAATGTAATATGGAAACATATGCTATGCTTGTAAAAACTTGTTCAAAGAACAAGGACAAAAACTAAGGAAGCTATATGCATTTGGCCTTTGCTTTAGGTTTGCAAGACATCAAAAATGAATGTAACTTAAAGGAAAAAAGTGTGTTTGAGGTAAAAGGATGATGAAACATTTATTTTCAAAACTAGTGAAACTATTAAAGACAATATTCTATTCTGCTTCACTGAATTCTCAGCCTTTTGTCATTATGGACTCTTGTTTTGACTTTTCTTGAGGGTTCCAAAGAGGGAGGATTATGTATTTCTTTAATTAGGCTTAAAAATGTTATCGTTGATTTGAAACCACATCTAACATACATGTATTAACTTATTATTTTTCCTAGAAAGGCCACTTCACCTTGCTTTTACGCAGCTTTTACTCTAATTTTGCTTATTTTTCAGTGCTGATTTAGAAATACCTGTGATTCATGGTTGGAGGGAGAGGGGAATGAACCAATACATCTTTTTCTCCTCTTTTCTTTTTTTTTTTAAACTCCCAAGGCTCAACTATGTCTGATATATTAAAGACCAGATAGGTTTAATGAAATCCATTTATGATTTTATGAGTAAAATCTGTCCCTGAGCACCACTTAAGCTCACACATATGCCATCACAACAGAACTAAAGTGGTATGTTAGTGGCAAAGAGGTCTTGCTCCTGCTCTTTGCAGAGGGGTGAATTTGAGTTTCTAGTATTGAAATCCACAGTTTTGCATTCATGCAGCCATCACATTCTCCTTTGAAAGTGCCAAGTGATGGCACTGCAGAGAAAGCAAGCACCATCTGTCTCTAATGCATGTGCTCTCCATGCAATGCTTTACAGTGGGAAGAAAGAGTGGTCCTTGCAGGAGGCTGCTACTCTTGCCACTGCCTCTGCCACTCCTCTCCTGGCCTGCATGGTACAGAGCAGTGGCTGGGGAAGAGCAGGCAAAGCTTTGACTCACCACAGCAGGTCCACTGCGGAGGGAGACCTGTGCCAGGAAAAGGGCAGGTGCACATTAACTCCCCATTACAGCAACTGAGTGTCGAGAACTAAACTTATTTCCTGCATCATCACACACCCTTGGATCCAATGTACTACCTCTTGGAGCTAGTGGCAAATCCACAAACTGTTCCCAGATTTTGGGGAAATAATCTCTTTTTTTAGTGCACAAGTAAGAATTTTCCAAATAACGTAGCAAATTGTGAGGGGAAAAGGGAGAGGTAAGTTTTATAGTTCAGCTCAAATCTGGTTTGAATCTACTTAAAACGTCACTCGAGTGTTAGTATAATAACAATCCTCAACACAATTTCACTGTTTCAAATAGATATTAAAAGTAAATGTTTGGATATCATATATTCTGGATAAAAATTATTTTCAATTATAGCCATTTTCTTTCACTCATCTTTCTGTATATAACTTCCAATTACCTTTTTAACAGTTTAACTATAAAACACTATGGAAGATTTTTGAATTAAAATTACATTATCTTATCATCCACTATTACTGAGCCTTATATGATACAAGCTATTGGGGATATTCAATTTATTCAAGCCATTTAAGCTATGATTTCCCTAATGCTACAGAATAGGTTAGTTCACTGTTGTCTATTTTGAAAAGTTTGGTATTGTATTTCAAAGTGAGTCTATGAAATCCTGATTAAAAGAAAATGCCTAGGCATACATTCAACCTTAAGCATGTGATTCCCTTGAAATAAATGGTTCTACTTACATATTCAAAGGTAAGCATGTGCATACTGCTTTGTTGAGTTTGGGCCTCAGACATTTCCAGAGATGTTAATATCACATTTGCAAACCAGATGGTAGTGCTTTAGTTTAGTAACAATGGAGCAAAGTGTCCTTCGTTTATACTTTAATCTCAGAAAATGAGATCAAGACATTTTCAGCAACTAGTTGATTGATACTATGTGAAAGCTGAACCACCTTTTTAATTAGGCAGTCCTGCTGGAGTGTCTGAAGTGCACTGGAAACCATAATTAAAATATAACATTACAGTGATCTGTGGAGGCAACCTGCTTTAACCCTCCCTGAAGAACAGGCTTTCCTGAAGGTGCACTGCGGCATTAGAGGGGCAGACAAAAGAGCGCTGCCATGTGATCCAGCTACAGAGGTTAGCAGCTTTCAGTTTCATAAAAGGATTAATCAGACTGGAAAACCAAAGACAAAAACTGGCTTTCTCCAGCTAAAGATCTGAGTATTCAGCAACTACATTCCATTTTATTTGTTTGGATTCCCAGTTCACAAACACAAACAAAAAAAGTAACTTTGTGGACTCCAGAAGGCTCACACTAGTGCCTTGTGAAGAGATCCTTTTTGTCACAGCAGAAAGACATGGATGGCTGATGAAAGTTTCTCATCTGCACTGGGCCACGGCAATGAATATTCAAGAGTTGCTTACCTTACCCAGCAGAAAAAATCTTCAATGAAATTGGAAGGGGGAAAGGAGAGGGAAGAGGGTCAAGTTCATATAACAACTTATGTTGCAGAGGTTGAATTTGAGAACCGTCCTGAAATTGCTTCATTACGGCTGCAGTGAGAACTGCAATGGGAAACTTCAGCAAACCAACTTCTTTAGATAAGTTTTCCACAGCTACTTAGTAACTTGCTTGGTTTGCAGATCACATTCCGTATTTTCAACTCGCTCAGCAAGCTTAGAACAAAGCTCACAGATGGATGTGCTATTTTGATGCAATTAACTGTATATTTAGATATACTCTTATTACACTTTTGGACTCTGTGTAGAAATGTTTAGTTTAAAATAACACTGAGACAATTGATGTTTCCGTAGTTTTAATTACTGTCAAAATTTTTATCTACTTTCTGAGCTCTGGAGGCTGATTTTGCCTTGGATATTTGTTTTGTCTTTATTCAGAGACACTTTTGTGCAATTGAAAATATCCTTTCCGGAGATGGCAAAATGTGATGTAAAAAACCAATTGCAGTCAAAACTCTGAATAGTGAATAAAACACAAAGTGTTAAAATAGCTGGGACTCCGTATAATAAAACCCCTACATGTTCCTAAGTTTAATTCAGAAAATCTTTCTCTACAACAATATCAGTGTCCCTATAGGTAATATTGTTTCTAATTCATTATATATCAGCATTCAAAACACAGTTCATTTCAAAAACTGAAAAAGCAAAACAATGGAAGCATGTTAAAACCCTATTATTTATTTAAAAATGGTAAAGAATGTGTCTTAAGTTATACAAAATTACCGTATTTTTATTGGTTCTAAGCTCTGGGAGGAAATGTGAATGCAATTATACTATGTCTTCTGCATCCGTCTACTGAGTTTATAGTAAGAATAAATCGTGGTTAATCATGTACAGTCTTGTATTTGCTCATAACCACAACAGTGATATGTATGCATGGGGCATCCTGCTGTTTGTTATTGGATTTTTCTTAATTCATATAGTATTTCATGTTTTGAAACATTTTTGTATTTCATAAAGACTTCAGTCTTGCATATATTAAATACAATCACATTATTAAAGTTACCAAAGTTCCCAAACCTTGCTGATTATCATAATGTACATATAGATCAATGTATTTGCACAGCTGTGGGGGGGTGTTACATAAATGGTAATGAATATTAGGTGTGTCTCCTGATAAAACAGCAACATGTCCCCAAAATAGAAAAGCATATTCTTATTTACAGTGTGACATTTGTAGTTTTTTTCTCTCAATTCTCAAGTGTAGATTTTTGAATTAACCTTACATTCAATGTGGAAAATTCCCTTAGGCACTATCTGTTCTGAGGCTGACTCACCTTTGTGGTTAATTTTTTTTCCCCATGTCCTTGCCTTTCCGAGATCTTTGATGGTTTTAGTCCAAACAGTTGAAAAGTCTGTCTTTTTAAAAATCAAAACTAAAATGCTGAATTTAAATTCTCTGCTCATAAAATTATTAATTTTTTTCTCACCGGTACTAAAGCAGACATGGTATTCTTTGAATGCAGACTACATGAAGAGCCAGGCCATCCACCTGGTGAGAGCTCCTCTAGCTCTTGGGTAGGTAGTGGGAAGGACATGCCAACCTCTCCACGGTCTGTGAGATGAGGAGTCCTAGTTTTAATTACTCCTTACTTGGATATATCCTGGGAGATTAGTAATCATGACTATGACTTGTTACAAAGCTGTCTAAATAAAATGTATCACTACCAGTACCACTGTTCTACTAAATCAAAAAAAGACTTGTGATATGCCATATGGCTATTGTCAATAATAATGGAATCTAAGATGTGACTTGATGCACATTTTGATTTTTTTGCTTGGAGCGTATATATGGAATAACACTATCTGGGGCTCTGGGCCTAAACCCATGAGACTAGGGGGAGGCATCAGATCTCTCACACTCAGTTTCAGAGACACTCTCCTGTGTCTATGGATACACTCAAAATACAAACTACCCCATTGCACAGCAATAGCAGATGCAGAGAAAACAGTTTTCTACCGACTGAATTTGCACTTCTACAATTTTTTTAGGATATATTTAGATTAAGAATTAATATTCCAATTGGTTGATTTGCAGGGAGTTCTGCATGGTATTTAGATGCTAATTACTGCACAATTAGAGGGCTAAGGTCAGACACATCTTCCAGTAATGGAGCACAGAAATACACAGTGTTAAAATATCAAAATTATCCACAAATACAGATATGAAAAGGTTTTTAAAAAGACTACCACACATGGGTTTCTGCAGTTCAGAGGCCAAACTTTGCTCTTGTTAATTATGCTTAAGTCAAAGGGAACAAGCTTTGACCATAACGACTACACAGCAGAGCAGAGCAGGTTACATGCTTCCTCACACTGTGAGCCAGCATGCACACATTTGGGTTTTTGGCACTTACGCTCTCTCTCTCACTCTCTTCTCTGGCCAAACACTACACGTGCCCATTCAAAATTTTGCAGTAACTACCACACAATAAATCTGCACATTTTTTACTCAAACATTCAAGGAGAGATTACTGTGTAAATAGAGTTAATAGTGTATCTACGATATCTTACATCCTGCTCTGATATCTGGATGGAGGAGAAAGATTTCTAGGTTAAGGAATGCTGGCATCAGAAGGCAAAAAAATCATAAAGCATTCAAGAACTGGGTGCACAGGCAGGGCACAATCTGTTTTATTACCATCACATCTTATGATCAGAACCTTTGCAAATGCAAGCTACTGAAAATGCACAGATTTTTATTTTTCAGTGTGTTACAAAGAGGTAACTCAGGTTCTTTTCCAGTTTGAAACATAAAAATCTGTCCTGCATTGGACAGGGGTTTTGTTTCATTCCCAGTAACAGGCTGCCCCAAAGGTGCTACTTTTTTGCATTCAATGCTGATGAAATTATATCTAAATTGGAAAACTGACAAAATTATATAGGAAAAAATACCTGCTTTTTTCTTTAGCCAGGAAAATGGTGCCTGAATGGAAAATAACTAATATGACCTGCAGAAAGGAAGGTGGTCTCATGCCCACTGCTCACTGAAACCCTTATGGGCACAGGCAGCAGCACCTGGGGGTCTGGTACCAGCTCTTGCTAGGGAGTCCTGCTGCTGCTGCCGCTCCAGCCCCAGCTTTGAGTATGTGTGGGAGAGGAACCAGGGTCTGGGGACTCTTTCTTCAGCCCGAGTGATGAAGGGCCCTTGTCCTGAATAACAGGATTAGCTTCACTGCTCAAATGAATGGTGTCAACTGCAAAACACCTTATTTGTGCTTCTAGGGAAGGAACAATCAAACTAAGTGGAACTTTTCCGTAGTGACTAAGGCCATGTACAACGTGGGAAATCGAGGGAAATTACACTAATTTTTGTTTCCTGATATCCCCTTTTGCAGGGGAGTGAGGGCATTTGCATAACTCTTACCTGAAAAAACAGCAGCTGGAAAGTATGTTTTTCCTTTAAAAAAAAAAAAAAAAAGAACGTAAAGCCACTGGTCTGACCGTGTGGAATTGCTGTTTAATGACAAGACAGGGAAAGGAGTAGCATCAATAAATGAAAAAGACAGACTAAAGTTTTCCAAAATTCAGGGCTCCCTCAAAATTTTGAAAATATATGATCAGCTCATACCTGTGAGCAACAATACTTCTTTTGATTCACACCAACTCACCAAGAATGAGCCTGTTTTCATAAGTAATCTCTTCTGAACAGATAGTATGCAAAATGAATTCAGGAGCATCTTAAAATACTTATGAAAGAAACTCAACTATTGATATATTCACCTAGATGTGAGGGCAAGAAGGAACAGTAGCCACTTGCTCAGCTCCGGTAGTACTGATCCTTCAGTGCAGGTATCACACACTGTGATACGTTTCCCATTGCCTTTCTCAGATACAATGACATCAGACTAAGTCAACAAGCCTCAGTCTGCTGCTCTTTAGCATGATCTCAGTGTCAAGACAATGATGGGCCAAAACAAGGAACCAAGAAGTGTTATCAGCAACCCCTGGATGTCACACTCTCTAAGGACAGGCAACATAAATCAAATACACATCCTCACACTGCCCCTGCCCATTTGTTGTCTTTCCTGCCAGCATCCTCTCTTGCAGATCTCCAGTGTCATAGTTTGTCGGGTCCCATCTCCCAGCACGCAGCCAACTTGTTCACCCAGGGAACTGCTGTGGTTGGGCAGCCCACCTGCGGCTGCACTGTGTGTGCCAACGCTTAAAGGTAGCTTGAAAAATCTGAGCAAACCTGTGTTCCCTGGCCTGCTTCCCTGCTTTTGGTATCCAGATCTCTTCTCCTTGGCCTTGCTCCTACAAGTGAGGGGTGAATTTTCACCCTCTGCCTATGAGCTCTGTCACAGCAGGTTTCTGTGTCATGTGGCTCCTGTACTGCCCTTTTTGATTCTCCTCTGCCCCATGTTCATACGAAATTACCAAGGGTGTTTTTTTCTTTTTGTTGTTGAATGCCACTCTCTTCAGACCAGGCTCTCTACATTGTAGGCTGGCTGCACTCAGCTGTGGTCTCAAGGCTTCATACCAATGTTAGCGCAATGCTGAGGTCCTGTTGCCAGCCTTAGAATAAAACTAATTTCTCTGGGCTTAGTGCTCGGCTTAGACCTTTCAGAGTGGAGCTGGGTTGCAACCGGCCAGCATAAGGGATGCTTGTGACATGGCCCCAGCCTCACAGTCCCTTGTGGAGGAGCTCAAGGAGTTTCATGAAATAGCACAGAACTACTTGGGCTGGTCCCACCACTCCTACTTGTTTCAGCTTTAAAAAGAGGACTGATGTCTTGGTTCTGGGGAATGATAGAACTGAAAATCCAGCTAAGTTTCAATGCCTGCCGAGAAGAAATGTTTCACTAACAGAAATATTTTTCCCTCTTGATCTTCCATAGCATGGCTGCTCTGCGGCAGTCAGGAATATGATGAACTCAGGGCATAAGAGTCCTTTTAAAATCAACTAAAATTGGGGCTGCTAGTAGTGATATTGGACACAGGAGCCATTTTTAATGTATAGCCCATGACAAACCTGATCTACAGATTAAAATAACAATATTATGGCATTTATAGAATGTATAAATTTAAAGCTGAACTGTATTAGCCATAAAATCTTGGATGCTTTTGTTACAGCTGTGACTAGCAGCAAAACAATACAGCAGCTAAGCATCGCAATTAATAATCTCCAAGTATAACACATTCCAAAAATCAGAGTCCCTTTCAAAGTGCGTTACTAGGTGACATGAACATTGCATTGTGTCATGTCACATCAGACTTCCTTCAGGCAATAGCTCAGAGCTGACATAAACAGATGCAAAAGACAAAGCTCAGAACATTTAGTAATATGGATTCAAGGAAAGACCACGTGGTCTTATTATTCAGGTTTAACTATTGTTCTATATTGTATATTTATCACAAGGCTTTCACTTTACTTTAGCTTGAAGCAAATAAAAAATGATCACTAAGAAATCTAGTCCTTAAGTGTCTGTATACTGTAATATTTCTATACTATTTCAAATCAGAACTCATCCTGTGCTCATATACTTTGGTAGTTAGCCATCAACAAGCCAATTACAAATCTTTAATTTCTAGGACAACCTGCTCTTTTGTCCCTTGGCCTGCAAGCAGATACACTAGACAGCTTCTCTCTGCTATGGCAGCTAGTTCTGGTACCACTAGTTCTGCACTGCTCTCTGCCTCCCTGCGCCTCCTGATGGAGAAAATATGGGTGCCACATCCTTTTGTGCTACAAGAAATGTGACAGCCAACACTACAAATACATAGCTGATGACAGAAATTTTAAAACATATGCATTTTTTTTTTATGAAAGGCTTTGTCCAGGCAGGCAAACCAGGATATTCTGCAGTACCAGTTCTCTCTCTAGCATGACTGAAGCTTCTCAATTAATTCCCAATAATGGGTATTACTGGGTCAGTAATTCCCATTCTAATTTGAACAAATTCACACTGGAAAACCCAACACTTGAAAAATGCACGGGGTCAGCTGGGGGAGCAGACCCGCGGTGTGGGATCTCAGCCAGGGATAGGCTTTAGTTCCCATTGCCTGCTCCCCTATTAGAGACCAGTAATAATTCTGCATGCACTCCGGTCCGTAGCAGATTTGTGGAATTAATGATAAAGTTAGATGCTGCTGAAAATAAAAATCCCTAGAAGAAATTCTCAGTAAAACATGCAAATTGAATTCAGTTAATTGTGGCTGCTATGATGATTGTGTTTAATTTGCAGCATCTTTTGATTGTATACAGTGAGGGATAGCATTGGTACCACACTACTGAAAAACAGCTGGTCAGAGAATACAAAAGTTTGCCTTCTCACATTGAGTAATTAAGTATCCTGCTCACCTTGTTCACCTGAGTAGTAACCACTAGCACGTACGCAAAAATCACCCATCTTTCCTAAGCCCTCCTCAGCAGGATGCATAGATCATCATCCCCATTTTGCAGTTATGGAACCTGAAGCCCAGGTTTAAACATTGCTGATGTAGCAGTGATGAGAATAATTACTGTCATGGTCTTACACAATTTCCACCCAAGTCAGAAAAGTGAGAACTCTGTAGTGAAGTTCTTGCCCCACAAAAATCAATAGCTGAACTCCTTCCTTACCCCTGTTCCTATTCACTGAACCGTAATAATGACAAGGGAGCTATTTGCATGTTTAAAGAAGCAGAACTGAATGCACACAGATTCCTTATAATTAGTTTCACATAGCTGACTGTAAAAACACGTAATTTAAGTTCAAATAATATATACTTTTTAAAAATCCTGAAATGCACCTCCATCTGTTTTCTGGCTCTGAAACCATAAAAACCAGCACGGTGTGGCTGAAAAGCGTTCAACGCAAAAAGGTAGAATGCTGGGCTTTGGATGAACATATTGTGAGTCTGAAAGCTGTATAATCAATTAGCATCCTACTGGAAACCTGACAGCCTGTCGCGACCCATTAGGAGGTATTCTGTGCTCTCAATAGCTGTGGCTATGGGGACCATTTACACAGATACCAGGTAAGCCCCTACAAAGCAGAATATGATAAGGTCAGCTCTTTGTTTTATTTCTAAGTGCTCTTCCAAGATGTTTTTCTCTCCGGTGGAATGAACATGGCAGTGCAGCTAAAAATGGCAACACTGTATTTCAGGTAAGTGGGTTGAAAAGTCATTCTCACTGGGAAATGAACTCATGACCTTTTCAACGAAAGGTAAACCTCAAGTCGTAAAAGTTTGCACGTAAGATGCACTAAATATATCGTTGAGTAATAGCTCAAGAGGGCAATAACAACATAGCCTGCCTAACAGCTCATGCTAATGCAAACATAATATGCCATGTAAAAAGACATTAATCAAGTTTTCCTACTGGAAAACTGACAGCCTGTCGTGACCCATTAAGAGGTATTCTGTGCTCTCAATAGCTGTGGCTACAGGGACCATTTATGAACTGACAAATTTGGGTGACTGACAATACTACACCAGGACAAAAATAAAGTCTGAGATGGGCGTCACATTTTTGGTCCTTTCCAGCACTCTGCTTACAGACATTTCCTTTTCATTCATACTTTTTAATATATGTAAATAGTGTGCACACATACATGTACCTTGTGTTAATTGCAACATAGTGCATTAACTATGTAGTTAAAGCAGAAACCTTTACCAGTTCCTAGAGCCACTGCTTTTTGTTTTATGATCAGAGGTTCATAAGCTCAGTTTTCAGCAAGGAAGCACAATTAAAACTGTTAAGTACCTTCAAACCATATCTGATTCCGTTCACAAAAACAGAGAAAATGACATAGTTCAGATTATAGTTTAATGTCAGAGATGAGTAAATAAGATTTAACGACAATATCAGCACTCTTTGATGAGGGCAACCTCAAGTTGCTGGCTCATCTCTTCTATAAATTGGAATCCACTCTGATTAGACTCCATTTGGCATTCTGCTGTGCATTAGCCTGTTAATGCAGTGCTTATACTAGCTATACTTAATGAGACAGCAGGCATGCCTTTGTATTTAAGCACAAGCTTATCTACATGTCTATAGCTGATTTTGTAAGTGAGACAGCAGATCCTCAGACCCTGTTTGCTTTCATCTGAATGTTTGAAAATATTGTATCCTGCAGTGGAAGGTACAATACTGTTTTCTAAAAGCCAGGCTGCCACATGGGACGTGCTGTGTTTTTTAAGAAAACCCAACACCACATCCCCCAAATTCTTCCACAGACTAATAGTTCTAGATATCTCAGTTCTTTCTCTGCTGCATTTATGAAGGCAGTGTTTTTCCTCCTTGTGCATACCACATTGTGATTACATTGTGATTATTAGGGATTTACTATTTATTAGGGTAGTAGGGATCCCTAGGTAGCTATAGGGATCCCTATTTATTAGGGATCAAGTAGCTAACTGAACACTACACATTTTAAGCATAAGTTTCACCTAGCTATATTGTAAAGTAAAGGACGTTTCAGTGAATTAGAGGTTGTTGAGCTAATTGATTTAATGGCCCTATATAACTACAGTCCATCAAAAAATACTGGGAGACTAACTTACCACCTCCCTGCCACTGCAGCTATTTATCCTGGTGCAAGGACAGTGTCAAAGGCTACCAGATCAGAATGACAGCCCTATGCATTTATTTCAGTAAGATTACAAGGTATACTGTTATGATGAGTTGGGATCTGGCACGTCCAGCCTTAATTACGGTTACCTTTTTTAATCCCAAAGACGTCACAAATCATGAATATTTTGATTAAAACAAACATCACTCAATTAGAAATGCTGTCAATGTAGATGCATTATCATAATATATTTATCTTTATTTTTCCCGACAAACTGTGTAAACTGGTCTTAATGTAACAAACCACATATGACATTGCTTAGGGTACAGGCATTTCCAACAATAGTGTTGTGGCAGCTTAGGGAGATATTTAGCAGTGGAACAAATCCCTGGCTGGGTTTGGAGCCCCTTTTGGGTTTACATTATATCTGCTTAGCTTGATACTAGCTTGGGCATATGCATCATGAATTGCTGGGACACCTTTCACTGCTGATCAGAAATACTTTATTTTAGCAATGACAATTTCAAAATATTTTGATGTTATACTTCATTATTGGACATGACGTTTGAAAGCAGGCAACATCCCCTACTGTCAGTTAAAACTGCTAGAAAATCACTTCTTATTATATGCATTCTTCTTTAATTCTCATTCTCAAGTATGATAGTTGGCATGGTTTATTCTAGTGATGTTAAGTTTGCTCTGTGATTATGTTACTAACATCGGTGTAGCACAAAAATAGTAATGAAAAGTCAGTAAATGTTGCTATGAACCAAAAACTTTGATAGGTTGCACTATTCCACCAAGCTATTCTTGCCATAAAATATTTTTAGAAGTCAAGATTAAAACAAATTAGCTGGTAGGTAGTTAATCAGCAGCAAAGTCTCAAAGAAAACGAAATATTTACATCCTTATATGCATAGAAGAAAGCTGCACAAGTGCAATCTGAAGCATGATAAAACGATAAAGAATCTAATTTACAGCAGCAGAAGAGATAGCAGTATGAATAGTTAGGCACGACTGATGGGTTTGAAGTACCCCCCTACATCTTTCTTTTATATTTACTACCCCAAATCATCATTACAACAGAGTTAAGGCTCCTTAATGTGCCACAAGTTCTCACAGAGTATCATATACTTCTAAACTTAAATCTTGGACATAAGGCAATAAAGAATTAGATTTCTTAACTGTTCTCTGTTACTTAAATCTCTATCATAACATTTAGAATAAGACTATGGAATTAATAAACATTTACCATTTACTATGTAGCAGAAGTACTATGGAATAAAATCTAACATCTCCTTACTAAATCAAATCCCAGCTGCAGGCAGTCAGAACTACATATGCTCAAAAGCCGAGTCTGCTCCCTTCACATCACCCTGGACTCGCAGGCTGTTATCCTGTCTCACCCTGCCTTCCACCTTTCCCTCTGCGAAGCCCAAGGGAAACCATTCTCCAACATGGCCAGTCTCCTCGTGAAAAAAATCCTGTGCACGTCTACTGACACCATGGACTCAACCTTGAAGTGTACTCCTTCAAGATAGGAATACCTCAGTCTTCATATTCTGGTCACACAGCTCCCAACTAGGTACACAAAACCCTGGACTGTGTGCAGATAATACAGGCATTCAAGACAACGTATGCAATGGTGATTGTTCATGCTGTTTCCTTCTGTTTAATTTTTGACACTTCATTTATTGACCAATCTGTGGGGAGTCTTGCCACTTTAGGGAACGTCAGATAAGGTACAGCTAAGAGAGTCAGTTTGTATCTTAACTGAATTGAAATACAGAAAAGAAAAATTGAGGTTAGAAGGGACCACTGCAAATCATCATCTAGGCCAAACTCTTGTTCAAAGCAAGTCTAACTTCAAAGTTGGATCATGTTTCTCAAGGATTTGTCCAGCTGCATGTTAAAAACCTCCAAGCACAGATTCTACAGCCTCTCTGGGCAGCCTGCTCCCTGCTGCACTGCTCTCACTGTGAAAAATTATTTCCTTATGTCCAACTAAAATTTCTCTTGTTGCAACTTGTGTTTATAGCTTCTTGTATTTTCACTGTGCACTTCCAAGAAGGATCAGGCTCCATCTTTTCTGTAACCCCCTTTTTAGGTAGTGAAAGATTCATTATATCCCCCCGAGCCTTTCCTTCTCCAGGTTAAACAAACCTAGCTCCTTCATACCTTGTATGTTCCAGCACCTGTCTTAGTGGGTCTCCATTGGACTCTCTGCTGTCCTCAGGCACCCCAAAACTAGCTGCAATATTCCAGACACAGTCTCAGAAATGCCAAGTAGAAGGGAAAGATTAGTTCCCTTGTCCTGCTTGCTCTCCAGCCAGCTGTCTTGCTCTCAGCAAGGCAAGGGCATTACATAGCAACCTTAAGCCTACATTAGCAATATTTTTGGGCAGTTTACATTGATAAAGTGTTGTTTATACGGAAACCAAGAATTTTCTGTAATCATATATATTTCATCCGTTATTCTCTTACCTTACCATTGTCCCTGTAAACTCTGATTATTGGCAGGACTATTTTGTGGGCAGTTCTTTCCCAATTCAGCTAAAGCAATGTGATGAGAAGCAGAAGAGATTGCAATACACTAACATTTTAAATGTGCTTTTGAAGAGGCCTTTGGGTACAGATGTTCTATAAAACTGTATTTATTATTACAATAATCTGCTGAAGAGTGCAGCTGTTTATTCAGGGGTCTGAATATTGAAGACTCCCTAAATCTAATGATTCCTAGTCTGCCCCACTCACTGCACTTCCAACACTACTAAGAAATACAAATTAGAAAAATCTGTATATACCAATACATTTTAGCACACCACGGAATAAACATTGACTTACAGTATAAATGCCGCTAGAAGAAATCTTTCAGATGGAATCCCTTCAAATTAGAAGTGATGGCAAAAAAGCTTCTACAGAAAAGACTCAAACCCACAATGCAGAGGTACTACTTGGGTTTAATACCTAACCCACAGAAGCACATTAATAGTAGATGCCTGCAAGTACTTTGGCTTGTAACAGAACTGATGCACATGGCCAAAAGACTGGTTCATTAGCTTTCCTCGAGACATGGTGGAGATGCAATTTTAACTCCACGTGACTTTTTGGGCAATGTTATTGGTCATGATTTCCTGATACTAGTTTGGAAAGGTGAACAATAATTTGAACGTCAGAAATGTGCAAAAATCCATGATAAAAGTATAAATGTCACCAGTTGTTTTTTTTTTTTTCTTAGATCATGTGGCAACTCCTTGCTTAAAGCAACTTCAGAACTGGATTACTAATCTCATCTAGGATGTCGTAATTGAACAATTTTCTGTCAGTTGATGCAGATACAAGCGATTGCAGAATAGTCAGAAAAAATGAGTTTAAAGCTGTAAACTATTTTCCTAAGGACCCACAACTATTTTGCCTGACTACAATTACCTCTTCTGATTTTGTCCCCTAGAAAGCTGAGTGGAATCCAGAGCCTTCCTGTCTTTGCTATATGGGTGCCACAGCAAGAGCTTCCTTGGAAAGCTTTTAATTACGTGCTCAGCTCATCCCCAGCAGTGAGCACTGGGAGCCCTTGGAGCACCTGGCTCTTTAAACAGATGTTTGGCACATGAGGCTGGGGGTTGCCTGCTGCAGATAAGATTGTGAACAACCCAAATCACAATAATTATATACCTTTATCAGCCTCAACAGGGTTCAAACTGGCATCTATTTAATCATATCATATTTACCACTATTGTCAGGAGCAAGCTCTGGGAAGTCTCCAGAGGAAACTGCCTGTAGCTCTACAAACATCCTTCTGAGCCTGTTCTTTTATACTATGTTAAGTTCTCAGCCATTTCTGAAAAACCCAAATTTTCTATATCCACCCAATAATGAAAATGTGTTAGAGATATTAAATTCATATGCTATTGTAATTCCAAATTTCCATTGTGGAAAAGCACTATTTGTTCATCTGTTCGTGAACTCTGCAGTCTATAGCTTCATTGGGGGACTAAAATACTGGTGCTGAAACCCTTTGCCTGTTCCTCCTCATTTTTGTGGAGAAATCTATCTGAAAACTGTTAATTTTTCCCTTCACTATTTTAATATTACATGCTCTAATTTCCTAAACAATGTATGAAGAAATATTTCAATTATTTGTTTTCTGGTAAACATTACAGAGGAAGCTGCTTTTGCAAATGGGAAAAGGTTCATGTTATCTTGTTCCAAGACCCAAAAATTCCCACACTTTGTGTTTTCGGGGTTATGGTCCTGAATCTACAGTAATAACATTCTCTGTAGAAACGCTTGTGCTCCTTCCTTCATCTTTGGTCTTCGCAACTAGGCCCATGTGAGGCTATAACCACAAAACAGCTAGCAGTGGGTTTCACAAAGGCTGTGCTCTCTCCCTGTCCTCAGAGTCACTGAGGCCATGGGCTGTCCCAGCGAGGCTGTGAGCATCATGCTGCCTCAGGAGGCTGATCCATGTCGCACAGGCAGAGGAAAACCCTTTAGAGGATTAGTGAGACTGCTGGCCCGGCATGGCTCAGTCACTACCAGTACTACCGGAAACAGACAGTATGACTAACAACCAAGTGTTACATGTACAGCTGTCTTAGTTGCCATATGTGCACATTCCTCAGGATATTCATATACTTCAAGGATGAAGAGGCCAAAAAAATAAATGAAGCTAGTCCAGGCAGAGGTGTTTCTAGCTACAGTATGTATTCTATGACAATAAAAGATGCAGAAACCAGCAGTCCTCTCAGCAGAGCACCAGCTGGCTCCACATGCTGCAATAATAAGCTCTGCTCTAAAAACCTGAGCTTCCATATCTTGTGTACCAAGTACAAAATCATTAACTGGTCTACAAACTGCCTACAACCATATCTGTGCTTCTGAGTTACCACACAGTTTACTGATGCAGAATAAAAAAGTACTTTTAAGTTCAGTCTGTTAGAGCAGTACAGTAGTGGCTTAAATCTCAAGAAACTGTCACTCTGCAATATTATATACCCTTTTAGTGGGAGCAACATGCCAGGCATGGTTATATAGTGTAAAATCATACTTAGCATAAGTTCTGATGCCACAGTAGATTAAGAGTGGAAGGAAGAGCTGAAGAAGTAGTAAAAGTGGGTGCAATGATATGCATCTCTACTTCTTCCAGTACATAAATTTATCATATTTTCCCTAAGTCATTAATTGACTCGTTGTTCACTAGCCATGGAGCCCATTTGCTTTTGGAACATCAGCAGAGAAAGAAGGCTGCTGTTAAAGGACTACTAAGTGTGAGTGAGCAAAGGTTTCCAAGCGCTCAGCAAAGCAAAATAAATTTTTACCGGAACAGTTGAAGGCACCTCTTCCCCCAAACACCTGTCTTCCTGCCAAATTTAAGCTTCCTAGCCCAACTGCTGTAGCTTTTGGGTTGTTCAATAACAGTTATGCAATTTTTATAATGAGAAAAGTGACCTTTTTGCTTCACCTCATTCTCAAAAACAATGAACCATTTTTGCTCAAGCTTTATTAAAATTAATTTTTAAACATAATAAAAAAAGTGTCACCAAGGACAGGAATGTTTGCTTGAGAAGTGAAAGATTCAAAAGATATAAGCAGCTGCTCAAATATCCCCTGAGTAAAAATGGCCTTAGTCTCAGGAAGGTGGTAGTTAAGCTAGCACGTGATTTTAAGCACTTGAGTAATCCCTAAGAAACCAAAAATTGAAAATCATGTGCTGCAAGTTACATGTCAAGTACAAAACCTTGCTAACCTGGGACTGTGGACTATAAACATACATCAAAACAAAATAACTTCTATATTAATGCTTAAAGTTGCAGACTCATTCAAGAGCTTGGAGTAGACACAACCTAATGCTGTTCTCAAATTGCTACAGTATTTCACAGAGTGCTACGGTAATATATTCTGCTGTATACAGTGTGATGTTAATTTTTATGCCTTACAGTAGAATGTGCAGTGAAGTCGAATTACAATTGCTGTGGGAATCATAACACTGGAAAACATGTCTAAATCTCAGCTTTAAGGCTGTGCTAACATATCTTTTACATTTAATTTCCTTTAGGGGAAGAAAAAAAAGAGGAACAACTAACAACTGGCTATTGTTGAGTTTGCCAGCAAAAAGAACCATGATGTCCCAGTATGGGTTATCTGGGGATTTCTGTCACATTCCCGCTTGCTCTCTTACAAGTTTGTTCTTAGCAAATACTTCTGTTACAGAGACACCTTGATGAAGTCTGCTCCGTGATACCTTCATAAGGCCTTATGCAATATTAGATTACTGGAAAAGGGGAACAAGTATGGGAAAAATCGTTTAATTTTCACACATAGCCTCAAAGTTGTTCTAGATTCAAAATCCATAAAAGAAATGATGCAAGGCAAAGTTATATCAGCTAGTAATCATGAACAACTCAAGGCCCCTCCATGGAAGAATCACAGCAGAGAGGCACTTAAAATAAGGTTAAAAAAGGAGAGAGAGAAGCAAAGCTGACATTCCCACTGAAAAGAGCCCTTATCATACCTCATGTGATACAGGAGCAAGGTGCAATAAAGACTCTTTACAGTCAAAATGTCATTTTGTTTACTACTGACCTCCTATCTTCTTTGCACTTTGGAAGTGACTTTAACTGACTTTTCAATGTTCTTTTTTAGTTGTCTTTTCTTTTTTTTTCTTAGATTTAGCAAATGGCCTTGTTAAAACTGTTCTTTTCTTGGATTCCTGGGTATTCTAGAAGAGTATTACCAGGATCAGAACCCTCTGAGTTTTCTAACTGCAGACGTTTCTTTTTTACAAATCATATATAGAAATTATAGCTTGCTTCTCTTTCCTCCCTTGTAGGGATGAAAGTCCATACAAAGAGGAGAACACTAAGGCTGGGAAAATCACCAGGTTAAAAAAAGAAAGGTGACATTGTGCTCTTAGGACCTAAAACCAGCATTCCCAATCCATATTGGTGCTGTGAAAGATAGTGCTAAAAAGAGTCAGAAACAGAGGGAATGTGTGGGACAGGTCATCAAATTTTCATCATTTGGACTCTCTCTGAACACTTTCACGACATACAAAATGGAAAGAAATGAGCAGATTCACATCTATGTGTCTGAAACACATAGGAGGATTATACAGTTCCTGGGCTTTTTACCTTATGTTTCCTCATGGGAACCTGACCAGTGTAGTAAAGCAGTTGTGCCTGTATGTACATGGATGCATATAGACAGATGCTATGTATGTCAACTTTCCAAAAAACATGAAGATCTTACAGCTTCTAAAAACATATACATGTTTTTGGAGCTTGGTATTTTTTATAGTGTTTGCCATCTTTCATTTAAAAGTTTCTTTACATCCAAAACCAGTATGTTGTTTTGAGGAAAAGGCATGTGTATTGGGGTGGTCTGCCTCATAAAGAGCCACAGGGCTCGGGGCCAGCCAGCTCTTTTCAATTATCAGATCCAGGTGGGAAGTGGTCAGGTGGTTCCTATAAAGGCTAAGGGACTGCATGTGGAGTGAGGAGGTTTCTGTGAAGTCTGTTTTGGCTGAGGGAAAAAAGGGTTGAAATTAGATTTTACTAAGTTTAAAAAATAGTCTGACTCCTGAAGGCGTGGTGTTAGATGTTGTTGGGCTAGGGGGCTGCCCATGGGGACCTATGTGTACTACCAACAAGTCCATTAGACTTGTTTGCATTATTTCAAAGTCCTGGCCACAGCAAACAAACAAGCAAACGCCTTCCCTCCCCAAAACAAAGCAAGAGCACAAAGAAAACAACCCAACCCCAAAGAACCCATCACGCACACATTAAAAATTCTGGCTAATGTACACATAGCACAAAAATAAGAAGTAAGCAATCATACAAAATTACTTTTGTGTTATAGATTGCTCCTGAATGTGGCCTAATGGTGGAAGCATCATTGTGAACTGTTTTCCATTTCCAGCATGCATTTATGATAACCGTTCTGCTCTGTTTCCTGTTCTTTCACTGGCAGAGAGGCATAGATTCCCCTCCTTTACACTAAGGCTTCTTCATACTGCCTGGGCTGTACTGCACATGTGCTCAGTCCCTTCCTAGGAAGCTGAGGATAGGAGGTAGAATGATTATTGTTATGCAGTAGCTATTTTTCCTTTACCTTTTCTGATGGGGGAAAAATGTACAAAACTACTGGCCACATCTGCAGTGCACCAATTAGAGACAGAGAGGACAGGTATTCAGTTTCCATGGATGGTTCAAGGTTAGAGAAAATTACCCACTTTTAGCAGATAACAGAATCCTAACTATCTGCCTTAAACTGGGATTGACTGTTCACTATCTGAGCTGAAAGTAGGTACAATATTTCATCCAAAGACAGGCGTATTTGCCTTCTAGTTTTACCACTATGTAATATTATTTTGCTGACCTTCAGTCACATTGGCACAGGAATTGATGTAACATGAAGGGATGTGACAGAAGGCAATCAACAACACAAGATATGAAAGCCTAAAGGAGAACTTACGTCCTCCAGAACAGGACACCTACTATCCAGTCACATATAGAGTTTTGAGTTGCCAAGAGCTACCAGAAGATACAATGTAAATCAATACACATCCACTTTATTCACAAAATGATGGATAATGTAGCAGGCCAGCTTGATTTACCTTAATTTGCAAATTGATTTCCTACACTTTTTTGAAAAAACACACAAACAAAACCCCTAAAACCAAACCACTAATCAATTTCAGATCAAAATAGACCGAAGTGCAGCAGAAACTGGCAGCCCCATCTGCATTGTGGAGACCCTACAGCTACAACCTCGGGACAGTTCACAGAGCCAGGTGCGGAGCTGTCTGGACACAGCCAGCAGGCACCCAGTGCTGTGCCGTCCTGTGCCACACCGTGCAGCCTGCTGGTAGGTCATGCATGCCTGCATACCCGCACACATTGCTTCATACCATGTTTGAGCTCCTCAGATCCAGCACTAGCTGTGCACTGGGTTAGTCCCCTGGGGAAAAGTTAGAGAAGCCCAAAGGCAGCAGCAGCACTAGCAAGATGTTAGCATTTAAACGACTGTTGCCCGCAAATTCACCGTTGGGAAGGCCTGGGTGCTGCTGGCACTGGGATGATAGTATTATGGAGGAGTTTGGATATAAGGCTGAGTTGCAATTGCAACATATGAGCTTTTTTCTCTTTATCACTCAAAGAAATGACTGCAATGCAGGCAGATCTGAACAAGAGACAATCCGCAGGCTATCCTCACCCTTTCCACCCGCCTCCACAAACCCATCCCACTGCCATTATGTTCTCCCAGCACTTTGCTGTGACCTCATGTGCAAAATGTCATCTCTAGCCAGTGACACTGTACAGGACAACAGGGCTGGCACGGCACAGTAGCTCATGGGAAAGCGCAGCGGGCCAAGCGTGCCCCGAGGCTCTGCCTGCCACACCCCACCTGGGCCCACTGGCATGGGGGCATGGGCCAGCTAAAGGGAACTGGTGGCTCCCAGGGAGCTCTCTGTAATTGCTCAGCCCATTTCTATGGCTTCTGCATAGCCGGTGTCTGCAGCTGAGACCGTTCTTGCTAATCTAGCCCTGTCTTTATATTTTTACATGAGGGCAGGGGAGAACAGACTGTTGATAGTCCTGTCCTGTGTGGTGCAGGCCAGCTGATCTATGTCAATTTTTTTTTTTGTCAAAGCTATTTTAAGACATGAAATTACAAGATTTAATACATGGAGCTCTGTGGGATTTTACACTTGGAAAACAATCTTCAAAATGTCCTCGAATATGAACAGTACTTTTCTGTGGTGCATCTGTATGGGAGCTACATACAGTCTCATCTATCACAGTATTGTAGCAACAAAAGTAATTACTGAGTAGGCTTTTAACCAACAAATCCCTTAAAGGGCTTGTAAGTGAGGGTGCAGAAGGAAACAGATTTCAAAGGACATGGAAAGGATTTCCTATGTGAGGATTTTAAAGGGAAAGCAGCTCTAAGACTGAAGATATTCAGGAAGAAGATCAGATCTGTTAAAATACTCAGATACTACTCTTCCATGTCTATACTCAGAGCAGCACTTTACAAAATACATGCAAACCAAACTTGAGTTCATTTGTCTCATTTCACTCTTGACTGTTCTTTTGGAGGACTAGGAGAATACAGCTGTAGAGTAAAACAGTTTAAAGCCTGAGCTCTTGAAACATATGAGGGTAATACTTCTCCATTTTAAAATACAGATGGATTATTTCCACAGATGATTTGCAGATGTAACATTTATCTATTTAAAGACTAGAGTTTTTTTCCAACACTTTGGGAAGAGCAGTAGAAAACTTTGTTTGTGACAGGACTTAAACTGAAATTGTAGAGCTGTTCCATTAGTACCCATAGCACCCATCACATTTTTGCTCTTTGTTTCGGTCAAGGGTTTCCCTTTTTTGTCTTTGCCTTTTCTCTATCTCACACTTGGCTCTTTTCTGCCCGTGTCCATAGCAGCACCCACTGGTAGATTGCAATGATGCTAAGATGGACTTCTGCCAGGGGAGGAACAGAATCAGCGAGCAACAGGCAATGCAGCTCAAGGTTGTTCTGGGTTTTTCCCGTCCAGCACCATACCCTTCTAAGAGGCAGTACCTGACTATTCTTTCAATCCTGATAATCTTGGTAAGGTGGGACTCATTCTGGTTTTGTTTTGTCTAATGTGTCAGTGGGAGGCCAATAAAAAACAGCTAGGCAATGAAAGTTTATTGTGACACGTGCTAACAGGTACAACATTTAATGCAGGACATTTGAGTTGCCTTCAAATGCTCTTAGGAGCATTTAAAAAAAATTGCTACTGTATATAGCAGAGAAGGTGCCTTGAAAATATTTATATTTCTTACTATTTCTGTGTCTCAGGGAAGACACAATGTGCCAGGCAATTGCTGCTTATTAAAAGATTTAATCCTACCTTAAGACTCTCAAACAAGAGATTGCCATGTAGACAAATGTGTAGAGAAAAAATAAAAAGAAAATATGATGCATTTATAACTATTTATGGACTTCATACATTGCTACTTATAAAAATAGTTAAACGTTGCTAAGTCAAATCTTTAAAGAAAATCTTGGATCATTAGAATAAGATTGCCCATTGGCTGAGCTGACAACTTTATCTGTGTTGTGATCATTTTGTTTAAAAGCACAAAATATTTGGGAGAGAAGTGGATGGAGTAGATAAGAGGTGGATGAATGTTGAGATCATTATTGGAAGATGGTAGGCATAGATGAAAGGACACAGAATAAAAGGCAAGAGTAAATTAATACAGAGGGATTTTGTGGGACACACTAGAAGCAGTATGTATATAGAGCTGTATTACTTAGCTGTAAGTACTAACACATTTGGGGGCGTGTAGGGTTTGAAAAATATAAGGACTAAAGGGATTGAGTGTGCTGTCACCTCAAGGAGTGGAACAGAGCCAAAGAAAGGATCATTTGAGGTGAAACAACAAGCAAAGCTTACTGACTGTGCCATTTATTTGCTTCACATATTTCCTTTTAGTTACAGCCATCCATCACAGTTGGCATGTGTCCAAAAAAAATTTTGTGAATCTCACAGATTAATTAGCAAACCCTTACTTATTCAATCAATGCATTATGATTACCAATAATATCCCACCAAAAAAAAAAAAATCAAACCAAAAGAACCACCACCTTCACCTACTCCTTTTTTAAAAAGAAAATTCAGAAAAAGAAATCTTAACTATGACACATGCTATAAAGGTCAACTAACTGGAAGTCTCTCAGATGACAAAAACCAACTATCCTGAGGCAAAAGCAGTTTAGCAAAACAGCTTCAAATGTGGTTTTTAATTATTGCAAAATCTCCCCCCTTCAATCACCTGTGACAAAAGTATCAAAAATTATCTCAACTGCCATGAAACATCATGGAGAGAAAAAAACCCCAAAGTTATCTTGGGTAGTTAGACCTTGGATTGATAGATGGAGAACCTAGAGAGGGACCCAGAGAGGAGGTTGAAGTGAAGACCACCTGAAGTGGGTGCTGTCCCTCCATACAGAAGACAGGGTTTTTTCTATGAAATATCCAGTTTAATGTACAAAACAGTGAGCAGAGAGGAAAAAAACCCAAACAGTTATGCATACAAAGAGTTACCAGTTTCTTTAACTATTTATAGATGGAAAATTGAAATCTACAGACATTAAAGCCTAAACCGGATAATCAGCCAGTCCAAACTTGGGATGTTTTCAAGGTTATCAAAGTTAACTGCTAGCTAGTTATCAACCATGAACTCAGCTCTTTTCTCGCTTAGTCTCCAACCTCTATTTTAACCACTGCCTTTACAAGTTAAAAGCAAGTTTGCTTTTAACTGCTAGGAACTTTGACACTTCTAAAGAGAGAAAGAAATGGGTAGCCCTTTAAAAAAAAAGAATGGTATGAATAAATTTGCAACTAAGCTATGCTATCACAGAAACCAAACTTTTAAAATGATGTGACCAAAGCCTGCAAATAATGATAGAGAGAAAAATTGTGAAGTTGCTATGGTAACTATTAACAATTCAGACAGGCTGTTGATATGAGATCTTATTAAATATGTCAAACCAAACATTTTATTTATAATTTAAAACTCTAACATTGACACTTTACAGTTAACAGAAATTAAAAAGAAATTCAAGATGTAACTCAATAAGACTTGAGAGTTAAGGCTGAGACAACACTTTCATTCTACCTTGTCACTTCGCACATTCTAAAACACCTTCAAAAAGCTTTTATGCTAAAATTTTTCATGTTTGGCCATAGCCTGGAGAAAGGCAGAAGCAAAAACATTCAGCTTCTTTTGAATTATCTTCTTTGGGAGAGGGAGAGATGGGAACATCTTGATTTTTAGCCCCTGACATAATCACGTTGGTGTTTAAAGATCACATCGTGATTGTGCACTATACACTGCTGTCCTTACTTGGAATAAGTTATAGTTGCTCCATTGTTCTCACATCAGTGAATCTAGCTAACTTCACAGATGAAACAGCAGAAACTTTCCCAGAAAAACAAACCTCTTTAAGACCCCAGTTCTGCAAAGCATTTAAATCTTCACCAGGATTACTCATGTGCTTGAAATTAGGCATAAGATTAATTTACAATGCAGTCTAATTTATTCTGTGGTGCAATTGCAATCCTAAAAAGAACATTAGGACATTCATGTTGTGTTACAGTAGCCAATGTCCTTCCCTGCTTGTGGCCATGTTGGAGTGGGAAGAACTGTAGGAGCCTGGGCTTGACAGAGAGCCTGCTGAAGGATCCCGGGTCCCGCACAGCTTTGGTGACAGATGGCCTTTGAGGCTATGTACACACTACACCCTTAGCTGCCAGCCTTGTTACCCTGACACATCTTTAGGCATCTTTAATCCCAGAATGACACCCGTACCCTGACTGTGAGGGTGTACAGGGGTCTAAGGGGCTGTGGCTACCTACAAGTACCAGCTGACATTGGGGCCTATCTTGTGGCCAGCTCATCACGTGGTGTGAAAAGTCAGATGTGCAGTGGTGGACTGTTCACGAAGCCCTGGTTGCTGCCACGGTCATATAATACTAATTTCATGGGTAACTGAAAGTTACAAAAGGTGCTGACCCTTTCCCTTAAAGAGTGGAGTAAGAGTAAGAACAAGTATTGCGCAGTAGGTTGAGTCACTGTGCGATCATGCAGCAAGGGGCTTGCTGTAATGCAGATTCCCAGAGAGGCAGAACTTGCCATCACTTACCACTTGCTCTGCAAATTTCTGCACTTGTCATGTAGTAATGCTGAAATGGCACTGATCTATTTATAAAATTATTTTTTCCTGTACAAAAATACTATAACAAAGCTATACAGTGTGGACCCACAGCTAACTAGTTTGATGATACTTATCTAGATATCATTATATATTAGCTGTTTTTATCTCTGTGAAGCATATTTTTTTGAGCAAGATGTATTAGTATAGAGTTTGAATTTCTGTTTAGTGAAACATGCATTTTTCAAATATCAAACTGTGCTTTGCTTTGAGCCTCAGAGTGGGCCTCATGTGCAGTGTTTCCACAGGCAAGGCTAGCTTCAAAGACTTCCACCTCCCCCTCTCCTGAAGCAGCACACAGTTGTGCCCTTGCTATTGCAATTTCCACCCTTTCAGAAATTCTGCAGATACATCTGCTTGTGGTGTCACCCAGTAACATGAGTTTTAAATTAAAATGCACTGGAAAAACTCTCACGTGGAAGCCTATGCTGATGTCTAACCATCAGGACGTTTTGAGTTTCCTCATGGAACAAAGTATGTAAAATACGGGCTCCCAAACCAGTTTATGTTTTCCTTGATGACCATTTTAAATATAGCCGTTAACTCCTCCTCCAGTTAAAATTCAGTGATTGCATATTGCATGCAAAGTTCCTGGTTACTGTTTACTGCACACATATGACAGGCTAACACATGCCTCTATTCATACAATGCAGGTGCTGTTAAATCTCTAGTAATCAAATAGCCTACATTTAATATTTCTAATTAGCTTATTTAGTAATTCTGATGGAAACATAGGAATACATTTACTGGTGTCCTCTCAGATATCCTTAAAAATGAGGAATGTCACTAGAGGGTTGTCCTAATGTGGGTGTTTTTTCAGCCTAGTCAGTATGCATCATTTTAATGTGACTGTGATCATAGCCCCATTGTACCTGCCAATCCCAATTAACAGAATCACCCATCCTAGGGCTAAATTTATTGCTGCATGTGCAGCTTACTGGGACATGAAGCAGTAGTCTTATAGTCTACAGGCCTCTGAAAAGAAGCCATGCCTCTGGGAACTGCGCTCAACTTTTCTCAGCTGTGAAATCTCGCTGTTGGAAGACATGTTCCTGTCACATATTTTTCCTTACGGCAGGCTGAATATTTCCCTTTTTTGATGACTCCAATATCATCAGTGAAATATCAAGATAAATAGAAATATATTCAGGAGATAGCCTTGCTGTTAATCTTAAAAGTTACCATTCAGCCTTGAAAACTAGGGCAGGTCTGCTTATCACTAAAAACATTTGGTTTGCACCTGCACAATGAGTTACTACATTTGAAAATGAAATGGCATCAGGCTTTTTTTGCTAAAAATTGATGTGTATGCCATGTTACATTTTTCAGCACAAAGCTAGCGTTGTGTCATCTATGTTGTATCACATACACACAATGTAATTCATATGTGAGGCGCCTATATGGCACAGCACCAGCTTTCGTCTGCTAACGTCAAGCAATCTTACTTTTGGTGAGTAGGGGAGCAGTAAGTCACTTTTACTGTACAAGACCTTTTTTGGCAAAAAGATAGCAACAAGAATTTCAGCAGCAACAACCAAAAGGCTGTGCATAGTGCAAAGATATGCAATATCTTTTTGCATCTCCAGGGACTTTCCCTAGATTCTGTGGCGGACAGAGTGCGAAAAGATTGCTCGTAGCTCTTTTGTTCCTTCATTTCTTCTCACCAATTTTCATTTAGAATCAAACGCTTTTGCTGGAGGCAAAAGGTATATTTTCTGGCTTCGTGTCCCAGAATTTCTGTAAATTGTTCTTGCACATGTCTGCAGCTGACATACGAAATATGCAAGCTCTTTTCCTGATTTATGCTTTATGCTCTGCATGGAGCCAGTATAATTGTGAAAAAAGTAGTTTTCCTTGAAGTTCAGAAAGTAATGTACACTGTTTGAAAATGATTCCACAGCATCTTACTGCTGCCCCCACTGGAACAGTTCATTTCCAGTGTGTATCTTGTAAGAAAAACTGAAAAGAAACAAGTTTTTTTCAATGTCCCTAGTTTTAAATCTTAGCATTAGAGAAGATTTCCTGTTCTCCTCGCTGCCTTTGGTAATAGAGAACACTTAGGAAATAAGTTTATGAAATTCATTAAAGGCCACTTTTCCAAATGTACTTGCAACTAAACTTTTAACTACAAAACCCTGGGCCAAATTATCAAAAGGGCTCACCTCCCATTGGCACAAGATTAAGGACAGACTTTTCAAAGCATTTAGCCACTTGAAGTTCTCAGTGTGACACCACTGGCCAGATTTCCAAACTTTCCACTCACTTAAGGACCTAGAAGTGAGCTGAACTCCTTTGAAAACAGTTATTGGTTTTGGACGCTTCAAAACTATATTGTATTGAATATAATCCAGACACCACACTAGTCTAAGTATTTATAATTACTTGATAAAATACAAATGTTTCCTTCATTTCTCCATGAATAGTTTTTCTGCATTCCTCAGAAAACTTCTGAATCTATAAACAGAAAGTTTCCTTTCTGTACTCTTCAGAGTTCTTACTCAGAAGCTCAGATAAAACAGCCCTTGCCAGTTTACTGACAACTAGAGTAGCTTCCCCCTCTTCCAGATTCCTAAAACCCCCTAAGATTAGCTCTCTTCACAAACAGTGAATTCCTTTATTTCCTTATAAAGACTTTGATACAACATTTTGGCTAGGAGCCACTTTTATCACTAAAATTACACTCATTAGAAGTTAAAGATACTAAATGAAATAGAACAATCTCAGATCAAAGTAGCCTGCTCTTGACTATATAAAAACAAATTAAAGCAACTCATAAGAAACAGGCTAAACACATCAAGGACCTAAATTAGTAACTTTTAGCAATTATTTTGACAACTTATTAAGACTGCATATTACTGACCAGCTTTTTCTAAATTAGAGCTTATTATATTTACATGAAGAAAGAAATGATAGTTTAGTTATTTAGCAAGACCTTCCTTACCAGCAAAGGAAAAGCAGCATTCTTATAGGAAATAACTTGGCCCCTGCAAAACGTGACTCTCTAAACTACATCTCTCAAAGCTTTCTGCATATTAGCACAGTGATCCTATTGATTCTATAGTAACAAACTGCAGTAGTAGTAATTGCATTTTACTGTGATCACTAAACCAAATATTTAGGGTTTGACTACATGCAGTATTAATCCATCTATAATTAGCTAGACTACACTATGCTTTCTATTTCTCCATGATTTATCTGTGCTATCAGGCAGCTTTTTTGAAAGTAAGCTTATTAGGTTTTTTTATCTATAGAAGTTTCATTAATTTGTTTTTTGCCTGTCCTGATATGGCTTCAGTTATTAAAAAGGCAATGGAAGAAGAAGGGGAAGTTTCAAAGTACAGCAATATAAGACCAGAGTGAATTTCAAACAACAAGAAATGAGGATTGAGCCACCTGCAATAAGAGAGTTATGTTCACTCTTCATCTTTGGCAGCAGAGATTAGGTTTAGCATGTTAATGCTGCATGGAATAAAACAGTTTAAAGCCCCCAGACAATTCTATATATCCAAAGACAGACCTGCAAGTCCTTTAATGGAACCAAGCACAGCATCTAAACACATTAGTGTGTTCCACACTAACTCTGCTTGGTATTTTTAACAATAGAGTTTGATAGATATGACAGTGCTGGACAAACAATTTATATTTATCACTTGCTGCAGTATGAAGATTATTTGTATTCAGACTCAATTTTGTGGAGGATTTAACACACTCATGGACCAAATAAAGACACCTTGTTTGCTATCTCATAATGTGCAGAAAGAGCGATGGTAGTATGTATCTGGTGTTAAATGTGTAAGTCCACAGGGTGTCTAGGCAGTGTCCAGTGCAGTTTTTATCAATACATAATACAAATATATTTAATCTTGATATAAAAAATATATCTTTTATAGTGAGAGCAATCATTCATGGGAACAATCTGCCCAGCACGTGGTAATGTCCCTGCCACTGGAGGTTTTCAAGATATGATTGGACGGGGTGCTAGAAGATCTTATCTAGGCTCTCTTTCCCACAAAAGGTTGGACCAGATGATCTTTCAAAGTCCCTTTCAACCCAGACTGTTCTATGATTCTATATGATTGTTAACGATAATGTTCTGCAGGAATCCACAGTAAGGTGCAGAGATACAGAGACTGCTGCATCACAGAGCAGTGGCTCCAGTCATGCTCCTCTTTCTCATCACCCTTCTCAAACCAACTCCTGTACAATCACCACAGTGCTCACTATCTTCTTACACATTCACATAGATTTGCTTTTCAGCTGTAAAAGCTAAAGGTTTAGACTTATAGAAAAAGCTTAGGTTCTGGAATACAGTTACATGGCAAAGTGAAAAAAAAATCCAATACCCTGGCAGTTACCTGGCAAATACCATAGCAATAATTATTTTAGAAACAGTTGCAAATACATCACTGTTACTTCTAGGTATGCAGAATTACTCTGTGGCTAATAATTCTGGGATACCAGTGGGGCCTTTTGAAAAGTAACTAGACTCCCAGAAAATACTTGAAGACAAGCATTCCCCCTCTAGCAGAGAGTGGAGCACATCCTGAACTTAACAGTGAAGTCCAGCACTGGAAAAACCCAGAAGGTATCTAGAAAGGCCAGGAGATTTAAATGTTCATTTGGGTACACTTCCAGCCCATGGGCACATCCTAGTGGATAGCCATTTTACAGATCAGCTACCAGCATGAAATATATTATCTTAGGCAGACGAAGACAACTGTCTGTGGTAGCACAGATGGACATAGCACACCTGCATGAACTGTTTCGTGGAGGTTGTGCAAACCTTTTTCCATTCTCCCAGTACCAGATTTCTCAATACATTATTTCATATTTCTTCTGGTTTCTATTTCTGGGCCCTGGGGCCAGACTGTGCCTTGAAGAGACCTCAGACCAAATTCTGTTTCCAGCCACAGTGCAGCTGTTCTGAAGGAACTGCTTTGGCTTTCATTGCATTGGTCTGGATCAGCACTGTGGTAATAAAAGGGAGAATGTGGATCATTGCATTCTTTCCCTGCCATCTGAAGAAAAAAACAGGTTAACAGGTTTGTATCACGGTGCATCAGGTGAGAAATTTTTGAGAAATGCAGAAAATGAGCCCTGACAGTTAAAAAAAAATAAATCCCAAAACCCAGGTAGCTCAATTCAAATGACAAACTCTGCTCTTCTGACTGCTTGGTTTCATTTGTCAACACCATTTAACTGCACATATATTTTAAATTGACTAAAAATAACAATTTTGAAGAACCCAAAGATGTTTTTAAACAGTTCGAAGGAACTTTAATCACATTCAACTGAAGTGCTCACTCAATTCTCAGATCTAGTTTGAACTCTTATTTTTGTTCTTCTGTAAGATTCATGTGAAAAGCACCATAGCCTGGGGTTTTGAAGTTGAAAGATTATAATTTGGCCTTCTGGCATGTATCTTTGTCAGTTTTTTAATCTCTATATGAAGTCTTTCAGCTTTAGAGAGAGACCAATTGATGTTCCCTGAAGCATGTATATTCTTTCAACACCATAAAAGAAATCAGCCATTGTCATTTTCAATCTAAAAGTTTTATTCTCTTTATTCTCAAATTAACTTGGCTTACTAGTTCAATTGCCTGTGTCAGGTTCAAAAAACGAGAATTAATGTCATCCAACTTCTACAGCTATCTATAGGCTGTTGGTCATACAGCCTGATATCTGAATGTGATACAAATATACTCAGCAGAACCAGACACCTCAAATGGCTTAAGAGATAAAACCCTTTAAATAAGCTTGAGACAGATCTGAATTTATTTAAATGTCTGATTCTAAATGTACTTATGCCTAGTAGTAATGTTTACCATCTGCCTGATTCTGTCTGATGAGGTAATTGTAAATCTATAAATAGCTTAACATATGCTGCACATATTCTGGCCTTAAATATAACAGCCTTTGTGTAAAACAACTGGAAATAATAAGAAGTGATATTAGTTTGGGCATTATTCAGGGTAAGTTGAGAAAGAAGTATAAAGGGTTTTCACTTTATATTATTTGTATCTTCTCCTCCAAAGGCCTGGTTAAAACCAAAGCATTGTTCATAGGCCCAATTCTAACAAGTTGTCAGTACTTTCTGTGATTCATACCTACTGAAATAGGCATTTGAAATGTAGTAAAGCAGTTACAGTCAGAGTAATGTATACTGTAAACCAATATAAGAACTACATTCATTTAAGATGAACAAATATTTTTTACTCTGTGAATGACTAAGACCACAGTCCAGTGGATGCTTCCTTTTCTTTTACAGGGTAGAAAATGGGAAAATGATGTACAGGCATAGCAATCATGAAAATTTAGCTTGAAAGAATTGCTTTAGAGCCAGATTAGAGGATTCTTGACACCACTGTACCTACAGCCATTGTACGAGCAGTCAAAGTGCTGTTTCATAATTACAACTAAGAATACCATTAATGCCAATTATCTGCAGAAAGAATTGTAATTGCTCATGTGCACTCACCTAGAATAAAACCACAGGGAAAGGAACACAGCGCTCTAAAATCATACAGCTTTTGAAATCACACTTACTGGCTCACAGCTTTTTGCCTACATGGTGGGGAGTCCATAGGATGTAACCAAAGACAGACCTATAGCTGGGTAACTAGGTGATATTCTTTTCTGGATCATAGTTCTTCAAATAATCATTCTGTTAAGAGAGAGATCATATTTTCTCTTGCATTATTCGTGCCTCAGAACCAAGAGTACGCTGCAGATTTTCATGAATTAGCTCTGGAAATCTGACATCAGCCTGTTCATTCAGGCAATCATTTCAGCTACTTGCAATGGCACCCTAGTGCAGGTGGGAGAAAAATGATACATTACCAAATTAGAAATAAAACAGTGAGTCACTCTTCAATCCTCCCACCAGTGGCATGGTCAGTCTCTATCTTGTCTGTAGGATTGCTACAAAGCTTAAAAAAAGGCCCAAAGATGCATATAGGTTCAGCTGCCTACTCCAAACAAATAAAATTCTTAATGTGGAAATCTAAGAGCAGGGACTATTCTAAGGCTTCTTAGTGAACGCTGGATTAATTGAATAGGATCTTGGCTATAATGCTGTGAGCAGTGTGGTTGTACTCTGCGTCACATGTGCAAAGAGGCAGTTACTGGGTTTCCTGCACCATTAATTAGTCCCTGATGTTTATGTGGGTTTTTAGTTTAATTCATTGAAAAGTTTTGCTCCATTTGTATTTAATGAGGGCTCCTCCTGAGCATCTGTTTCTTGACCTTCAAAGCCCTCACCTGGTCCAGGATTCTTCCCAGGTTATTCATTATCAGCATGAAACTTCTGGAAAGTAGGTGAGAAAAGATGAACCAATTTCCAGCTGTGTGCAACTCTGCCCAGCCAGATATCTTCATACCAGATGGGTGGCTAGACTTCAATCAGGCAGGACTGAGAAGCTGAATGGAAGAAGGAATTGTCTGAGAAAACTCATCTCCCCTACAACTATTATTATTTGAGAGTGCCTGCATGTTTGATATAAATCTTTCCTCTGCTTTCAAATACCCTGTAAGGGTGGACGCCCAGCTAACCTTTGATCAAAAGATGCCCAGTTCTGCCTGTGACAAATAATACAGTTCATCCTGGCCTTCCCAAGGAGCACACTGTAAATGTGCACACTTACACTGCCAAAATGTAGAAGCTCTGACTACTTGGAGCATAGCACAGGCAGTCTATATGGAGCAGCAGTAACCATCAAAGCAAAGTGGATGAAGACATGAGGATGACAGTAAGGAGGCTGAGTACTGTAGATGAGAAGAAAATAAATGAAGAGTAAGCAACAAAAGTGATTTTAGTGAGAGGGCAAAGAAGAACAAGGAGTGAACCAAAGGAGAACTTTAAAGCACTAAATATTTTTTTTAAATATTTAAATAAAAGCATTGTCACAATACCAATTATTCCACTTAATTATTTGATTTGTGATGATACGAGAAGGATATATTTATTGAAGAGTGACAGATACTTAACAAAAGGGTTTCAGAAATGCACTAAGGGTATTCCTGATATATTCTGTATCTGCAGTTAGGTGGAGGTGTGAGCTATGCATTGTCTGACTTGGTAAGTAGGTGGAGGGTGGTGGGAGGTAAAATAAGGTGGCAGGGTCAGATGTTCCTTCAACAGTAAAGGAATAACAGATTACAGAATTCATATCAGTTGAGCTCAGATTCTCATCCTATTTTCACTAAAATAGATTTGATGCACCTGGTTTTTTTTTTTTACTCCTACAGATAAAAATTCTAGATGGTCATCTAAATATCTGAATCTACCTATCACTTCATTTTTTTATTACTTTATTATAGGGCCAAACCCACCTTCTTTTATATGAATAATTTCAGTCATTTTACCTAACTTGCAATTGTGAACAGATTATGGCCTTAATTTCTTTTGTATCCACTGGTGATGTAGCAATTTCTAAAATAAAGACAGAATGGAGCTCATATCAAAGCAGACTGCTTCCTGTTGCTCTAAAGTAGTAACATATGCGAGAAAGAAAGGAAGTGAGGAAGTCCAAGACAATAAACAGCCAGAACATGTGGAAAACAAAACGCCAAACTGTCCTAATTCAGTTGTGCATCTTTACTGGCTTCTCTCTGATTTACCCATATCCTCAAGAAAACAAAAATACTGATTTCTTACATAGCTGGAGTGTCAGGAGAATCCCGTTTCTCACTAGGATGCTTCACAGTGACATAATTAAAACCCTTTATGATCTCCATGCTATGTTCAGATTTGGGTAGTCCTCCCCCAAGACACAGTCTCCAAGAAGTCATAATAAAATTGAAATTGTATTTTTCCTCTCCCGCTTACTCACTTTAATCTCTCAGTAAAACCAAAACTTGCTGGGTCCCTGACATGGTGTTAATGGATGCAACATCCAGATAAATTCTAAGGATTTTTTACAACATTGCCAAGTCCCTGATGTGAAGATAAACTTCTGGAAGATTCATTCAGTTTAAATCACTGTTGGGCCAGTAAAATCAATGGGATTACCTCAAATTTGGGTCAGTGTAAATAGAACATGAACTCTGGCCAGAAATGCCAGCATGTGTTGGCTGTATATACCAAATGAGTAGACCTAGTGCACTAGGATGAATGAGCAGATAGAGGATGGAGTGGCAGGGTGCACAGCAATTCCTGAGGCCAGTGCCACGAAAACAAAACATAATGTTATTTTATCGTAACTTACCAGTACCATTGCCTAAATGCCTACACAGCAAACATTTGCTTGTGCCATTATCTGTCCCTGGCTAATTATTAAGATAGTTGCTGTTACTGTGATGATCTAGGGTAGCGGGCAAACATTTTGAAACATTTTGAATTGTTTCATTTATGGCAGAAAAGAAGCCAAAATGACTTCTATCTTTGTTCTCCAGTATCATTGTAATGCTATGTGCTGGAACAGCCTGGGGATGGGAATATTAAGTAACTGCTTTTACAGAACAATGACTGTCAAACCCCAAAAGTGGAGGATGTTCCACCTCTAGTCTTTTTGTAATGATATCGTGAAATGAAATCTATTTAAAAACAAGCACATAAGTCATGAAAAATACTTGCCACCCTCTTCATATTTCACACACATTCCCACTGCATATTTCCTTATGCAGTGACTACATTTCACCTTCAATGATCTTCTGAAGCTGCCTTCGCTAGCACTTCTTCAATAGAGATAAATTTTGCTCCATATTTAAGGGCAATGTGAGCTTGTATACAAACAACAGGGTTTGTAATGCAGAATCCTCAGGGCTGTCTCCTGAACTTCCTTACACTAGTAAGGTGTTGCAGGAATAAAACAAGAATCCATCCTTGAGGGAGGCACAAGAGGAAGCAGAAAGTGTTATGTGCAGTGATGCAGGGAAGCAGAAAAGTGTTGTATTTTTTGTATCAGTAGCTAAATCACACTATACCATGGATCAACTATTGCCAGTTACAGCACTCTATTTCAGGCACAGAAATAAGGATTTCAAATACCTATTACTAAAAACCAGATTGTTCATAATAACTGGTACACAAAAGATGAAATAAAATCAAGAATTTTGTCATTGAGTTTAGTGGGAATAATCTGACACATGCACCATCTACCTTTCACAATACTTTGGGTGGATATTTAATAGAAAATTCTAAGTTTTTCCCTAATGATTTCTCTCTTCCCATTTACCTGACTCTATCCTGAGGGTTGCTTAAGATCAAATGAAGAATTTGCCTATAATAAATATTAAGATCATTACATTTAATTAACTTTTAAAGTATTTTTGTCAGGCCTGTAACTAAACAATGCTTTCCTTTTGAAGGAATGTGGCAAATAACTTCAGGTGTTGAATTTTATTGTATGATTAAATTAAGGATCCTATAATTCAAACATATTTCATAGAAACAACACCATGGCCTTTCGGTTGTCATGCTAAACAGATGAACAAAAAAAATCAAGCACATGCTATACAACTGTGAGCACTGGAAATAGTACCTTACAGGTCATGAAGAAACTCTGATGCAAAACAGCAAGACAGACACTGTACTTGTAGGGGGAGGAACGGACCTGCATTGCAAATTTAAGCAGCTACAGGGGCTGGACAATCTAAAACGTCCTTCCTTCAAACAGCATGTCCATCAGCTGTTGGTGTACTCAATACCCAGCCAGGACAAAAGCTTCTCTGCACACAGACTGCTGTAAGCATGGTATATGGCATTTGCTAGTCATATAAACCAATTGCTGCTGGAAGAACAGATTCATGTTATGCCATTTCATGTTTGGTACATTCTTTATAATGAGCAGGTGGAATCAAAGTTTTAATCCTGCTAGCAGGTGACCTTTTCAAAATTCTTTATTTTTACTGCCTATCAATTTTGTCTCTTTCTTTCAAGCTCCTTAGATTGTAATCAAAGATGAATAGGAATTGCCAGAGAATTACTTAATACTGAAAAAGCCAAAGTGTTAAAGATGGCTTTCACCCAGTATATGCCCTAATGCACCCCTGATATCTGATTTTTAATAGATTAGGTACAAATATGCACATTAGCAAACTAAACAATGTCGTAATATCCACAGAGAACAGGTTTCATCAATTAAATCATAAATATAGTATCTTATTATGCTTTGGGGGAAACAGAAATATGAAAAGCAACGCATGCATTTTTGAATTATAAGAGGAGGGAATATTGGCAAATCTTTCAACAGCTGTTTATCATGAAAAAGAAGTTACAGTTACCATTCCCCAGCCATGCAGTCTGAAAAAACTGAAAATTGTACATTAATAAATTATAACAATGATGCATGAAGCTAATATAAAACTTTTGAAGGCAGTTTCTTAGTCCAGAGGGAGTTGTCAAATTTGCTATTTGTGACTGTAATGTTACTTGGAATTTCTTCTAGGGCATTTAAAACTCCTTTTGTGACTCTTCATCAGCAGTTTCCCAGACAGCAAAGGCCTTGACAATATACATTTTCACTTTCTGCATGGCTGACGGACTTCATATGCTATATCCAATTTAAGGGTACAGCAATAGATTACATTGCTAGAATATAGAGAGCCATTGCCATTGAGACTGAATCATTGCTGTTTATAGTAATTCTTACTATTTGGTTTTTGACAGGCCTTTGTGACTGGAATAAAAGATGCTGCTGAGATTATTGTCAAGCTACTGTAATAGCTAGTAATGCATGAAGTCTGCAGCAGATGGACTTGAACTTATGATCTCTCAGATTCTCAATAGCCTTTCAAATGAGCAGTGTCCTCCTTGGCCACATGTAATGCAACTGGCTTTGACAAATCCTTATTTCAGAAGATGAAATATTATTTCAGCCAGCTTGCTTTGTTCTATTTGAAATGTTTTATAGGACTTAATTTGAGAGGTAGCTTAGACTTGAGAGAGAACAAATTGATTTTCAGTTGTATGAGGTACACTACATTACAGGTACATCCAAGCTGAACAACAACGTGACTTGACACAGACTGCTTCCAAAAGGGACCCCCAGACATTTCAATTACAATACGCAATTGCTATATATCTTTCTTGGGCTAAACTCATCATTTTCGTCATGATCTTCACCAATTCAAACAGACCTTTTATCTGAAAAATGTGAAGCAGTAGTAAAAATTTGTTTGGGATATAGTACCCCAGAAGGAATCTTTAATAACACAGACAGCTGCTATTGACTTGGATGCTGTTTTAGCTGCTGTCAAGAACATGGATGGACACTAGCCTGCATTGCTGCAGGAATGTCTTACACTGGATTTGTCTCACTAAAGACCCCTTACAGGAGCACATTTCTCTCAGGTGCCTAGTTTACTGATTGCTTAGTGCAGTGCAAACCAACTATTGTTCATGAATAGTCAGCTGTTCATGCCAGAAGTGGACAACAGAAACCCGCTAGAGTGAGGTGAGCTTCAGCAGTTCTTTGAACCTGATCAATGTACACCAACAGCCCAGTGCCTCTTGGTCAGGCAGTCTAATAGCCAAGTGATAAATGTTCTGAGGGTTCGTTTAAGACTTTGTCGGATTATTTCTTTTGTCCTTATGCAGGATCTTCATATTAGGATCCATTACTTCTGAAAACCTTTTGCTCTTTTTTGCATATCGTGATTCTTTCTTTATATTCTAGCATTACAGTTTGATCTTTTATTGCATTGCTGCTGCTCACAATTCTATAGTTAAAGTTGTGTCAGCACTTTTACTACAAAACCCATTTATGAGGGGTTTATAACACAGCTATAAAGATGTACTCCAGAATGAAAGGTGGTGTACAAAGTCTCAGCATGGGGCATTGTCTTTTTTTTATCACTTTTTTATAAACAAATTAGACTTGCTATTTTAAGCCTTTATGTGTGTAAAACAATTCCAGTTTATAGGTTATTGCCTATATAATGTGGCAATCAACTGTTGTTAAAAAAAAGTAAGATGAACCAACTTATAAATACTATGATTAAAACTGATTATGGAAAAAAGTGGAATTTTGTGACAGTAAAGGCAGGCCAAATACACATTTCCTTATGCAGGTGAACTGTGCACTGAGAACATGCCGAGTTGTACAAACCCATTTTCTCCAAATGAATGGGGGAGTCCAACTTAAAGTGCAAAGTGGGAACCCGGTGAACAAATTCCCTTGAAATCTCTTGCACTGTGTTTGTGTTGCAAGGACACTGGTTTCCCCTACTGGAGTGAACATAGGGTAATGCATTCTTCTCTCCTCAATTGCCATTGAAGCTGGCCTCCTGAAAAAAGGTGAACACAAGTGCTTTCAAAGGGCAGGTTGCTCGTGAACCTCATGGATGTTGTGTGTTTCAATAAAAATATACTGATGAAGTTCAGTGAATGCTCGAGAGTGCCTGTTTTGGACTATGGTTTATCCTTATTCCTGGGCCTTCTATCCATAACTTAGTCATGAGTCATTACCTTTCTTTTGTTTCTGCTTAGCCACATGCAGTGTTATATTTTGAGGCACCCTGCAATAACCCTCCATGGCTCAGAAGATGCTAGCTGGTTGAGCAGCTTTCCATAATGAACTGCTTCAAGATACTGGGGTTTGATGAATAAATGCACAGCTCCTCACCAGTGACTCATCCCCCAAGATGAGGGCCCAGTAGCCCACTCAGAACCCACAGACCAGTGATAACACGATACAGTGCAATTAATGAGTCCAGGGGGACTGCCAGAGAAAGCTGGTCATACTGCTTGTAGTACCTGAACTAGCTTGGATTATCTTCATGGAACCCTGTGTTGCACCCTGGAGACATTTCCTTAGATGCACATGGTTCCCAAGATGTGCTGACAGATTCGGAGTGCTCCACTAATTCACGTCATTTGTGAGTTCATTCACGCCTCTGGATTTGGCTGTGGTGTGATGAGACTGGGAAATTAGTTTCAAAGTTTGCCTACTACAAAAGGACATTCAAATATATAAAGAGCCCTGGCTATGTACATGTATGGATTTTATCTGCTAAAAATCTATAGTAAAACTCAAAAGCAACTCATGCTGTCTCTACTGTGGAACCAAACATGTACTGAAAGCTGCACCTGTAAATGCACTGGATAAGACTCACTGGCCGATTCAGATACCAAGAGGGAAGCTGTATCAGCACAAACTTCAGCCCAGGCTGCTCACGCCTTCCAAAGGCTTTGGGTGCTTCTCAGCTGAAGTATGTGCTGCCACAGTCTTGGCTGTTAGCAGTGTGTTACAAGTGAGGTAACAGATGTGCTACTGCCTGCAGCGCAGAGAGCCCTGAAGTTCAGGTTCCACTGGCTTTCACTGAATCATGGATCTGAAGTAATTTTAAAATGTTAATATCCTGCACTCAGTGAAAATGGGGCTGTCTTGGATTCTGATCATGGAAGCGCTACACAGATAACTTTACACATAGGACTTCAGAGAGCTGCCTAAATTACAGTGTGTTATTACAAACTCCAGTGAAGACTGGCACAGAAATCAGGAAAGATTTTTAAAACAGGCCACAAATTTGAAAGCAGTAACTACAGGCAAGGGGGGGGGGGGGGGGGGGGGGGGAATAAAAATCAGGTTTTACAATGGAGCTAGCCACATATTAACAGAAGATCTATTGTTGTCCTTCTCATAACTACTGTATATTGAAAAAAAAATACTACAAATGTTTTCGGGGAAGATGAAGCTTGAATTGTCTGCACATAAAAAACCTGAGGTATATTTAAATATCCTTTTAACAGGCAAACTACTAAGTATATTTTCCTATATACTTAGGAAGGAATCACTAAATACTAATCTTTTCTTAAATATTTAAACCATCAATACACTCGGCTAACAATGGGTTTCTACCGATATAAATGGTTCTGTAATAATTTAAAACAACCCTCAGTACCAAACGTAGAAGTGCACAATCACCTCCCAGTGACCCCTGTTTTTTCCTCCATTTAGTAAGGAAGGTTGCTGGCAGCAGGGTTGTTACACGAACTGACAAAAGCAAGTGGAGACAGCGAGCTGTGCTTATTTAAGTCTCTATTCTTCCATGCCACTCAGCTTCAATCCTGTGCCTGGCAAAACAACATTAGTATTCTCTGCCTCTTTTAACTAAAGGAAGCAAATCAAGAACCAGACAGGCTACTGGGAACTGAACCTCATTTCTTGGCCTCTTGCTCAACCTGTGAAGCCAAACGGAAAGCAGCCCACTTCTCCAGGCACCGCACTCCCCTTGCCAGCTGGGAAGTCGAGCACCTCCTCGCCTCCCGGCTCTGCGGCAGGCAGCGTGCAGACTGCTTTCCCGGCTGTGAGCACCATGGGCCAGCTGGGAATCCGACTGCTTCTCCAGGTCTCCCTATCCACTTGCCAGACAGAGTCAGCAGGGCTCCTTTTCCACTTGCCCCAGACAGTTAGGAGGTGATCTGTAGTGATATTATCACAGTTAGCTAAGCAGTCCAAAAACCTCCATACGAAAATGAAGTTTTGGTAAAACTCCACAAGAAGGAGGACCAAAAGAAGAATTTAACAAGGAAGGGGCGTCCTCCATGCTCTTTCTCAATTCCCAGAGTGCTGAGTCACATTTAGAGGCTTTTATTTCCACCCCTTCTCCTAACTGCACTTAATCTGAGGCACCGTCAACTAGAAACACCAGAGACACATTACAGGGAGGAAACTGAAAGAGCAACAGCTACTGACTAGAGCTGGTTGAAAGGTTTTCAGCAAAACCTGAAACTGCATGAAACCCACCTCGTTTCATATTTCACTGCAACTTGAAACTCAAACCAGATTTGTCGAAAGGTTCCCTGAGGATTGCAGTTCCACTCCCAACTGGCTGATCCACTTATAGCACACAACTTTACTAGACGAACTGAGGGCCAGTATAGCTGGGCTCTGTTTCACAACTCTGAGACGTACAGGAGAAAGGCAGCCTGCCCTGCACCCTGACCTGTGTGGCCTTGCCAGACCCTGAACCCAGGAAACAGCCTCAGCTCTCTCTCACACAGACATGCAATAGCAAGAGAGCGCATATGCCCTCTTTTCCATGTCCATATGGGATAACCCCATAATTAGTTAAAGGATCCTTATAGATCAAGAACCATGGGATGGCCAGGTGCAAATTAAAAAGCACCCTCTCTCCCTGACAGGAGAGGCCAGGTTGCTCCCCCACTACAGAGGTCACAGCAGCCTAGTCTTTGGCCCGTTTGTCTGCTTGCAGTTTGTCCAAGACCAGATTACTGTTTTCACCTGAATTAGTTGCTGCATCGAATGATTTGATAGATACTTTGTGTAAACAAAGTTCTGCCTCTGAGCTGCTTACAGACAGCTCACTGTTGCCATTCATGCACTGTCTGCACAACTGCACGCTTCAAATATTCAATGCAAATCAGACTGTTTCTGGTCAGTGAGTCAGTGGTCATAATATTTATTGTTTTATGTTGTCACTGCTCACGTACATGTAGGTGCTAATGAACAGAAAACACCTCATGCAACCTCAAGTATATCCATAAGCCTCAACTGCCCCAAATGGTCACAAACAGTAAGTACACAATCATCCTGTCTGAACACAGATCATTTCACCAGCTTTATTAATGTGGATATTCAAAACTACATTTTCATTTTCCCGTCTTTCTTCTCCCTCTATCCTTTTCCAGCTCTAGTTTGAATTTTGTTTTGAAGCACTGGGTTCATTCATACATCAAAGGGAAATCTAAGGCATCGGAGCCCACACAGACAGAAAACAAAGGCACTGTTTACAAGGCAGAAACTTGCTGAGAGAGAAGCAGCTGAGTTTTGCAAGGCTCACCCACTGACTGCCACGTTGGAGGTACATCAAACATCATTACTTGCTCAACAGAGTCAAACATTTCTCTTTCAAAGCCTCCTAACATAATGTATTATTTGTATTACTGTAATACGGAAAAGTCCCAGTTCTGACCAGTGCCCTGTGAGGAATACTTCCCCCATAGAATCTGCAAACTTAACAGTTTTGCTGGACAAGAAGCAAGCAGTCCAGCTCTATGGACACAGAGGTCCCTGTGGGCTAATCTAGACAAAATTAGGCTGAAAGAAGCCATTCCCTACTATGGTATCTCAAAATTCGGCATCAATGTTCAGGATTAACCTTCCCTCACCGAGGGTTTGTATTGAGGCATGAAAAAAAAAAAAAGAGGATTAAAAAAAAAGAGAACTTTTTTGTTCTAAAGAGTTCCTGTGATATTGACGATAGACTAAAATATAGGGGGATTTGACCATGTTTCTGGGGTCTTATCTTATTCTCATTTAAATAAACGTCTTCCTTTTTGAATAGTGTCAACAGAGACTCTGGCATTAGAACGCACCAGCAAACTGGCTGTTTCATACACAGCATTGCACTTTCCAAGCCAAGTCTGGAAAGCCATGGTAGATCCAAAACCCATCTTCTCTCCTCCTGACAGAGCAGGAGCTCAGTCTCCTTCCTATCTTGTAGTTTCACCAGATATGCTTTCTTACTTTAGCTGAGAATTATTGATAGAGTGTCTGTTTGTTTTGGGTTTTTTTTTGCAATGTTTTTGCTTGTATGCCAGGCTGCATACAAGGTATCCAGTAGTCTGAAAAATACAGCTGAGTCTGCTAGCCTTGCACTTTCCCTTGCTACACTAAGCCTGTTCTTTATAGCTGAGACAAAAAAGGAGGGGATGAGTATGTAAAATGACACATCTCTCAGCCTCCATAGGATACGATTTTTTTTTCTTCATTCTGGCTAAGCTTTTTGGCAATTAAATGAAAAACACACAGAAATAATAACTTTGTTCTTCCATGATACTTACCCTTTATCAGTCTCAGAATAGCCAACATTTTCACTACCTATTTCCAAATTGCAACAGTGAATAACACAAAGAGAAGGGCATATTTTGGCATGCTCAGTTTCTAACAAAGTACATGTAATTTAAAACTTATCCTTCCAGAAGCTTACCGAAATCTAACCGGAAGCTAATTGAGGGATACAAAATTTAACCCATTACTGCTTGCTACAAGGAGCCATTGAATACTGAAGTGCCTTCAGTACAGCAGACTTTCAGTTCTCCGGCCTTTGCAAAACTTGAAGGGGCTCCTTGTCAGTCAGAAACTTTGGCAGGTTAGTATCAATACCAACACAAGGCCCAGTTCTGATCACAACTCAGAGGAAGCCCACTGTGTCACAGAGCTGTAAGGATTACGTTTGTATTATTAGCACCATAAATGAGAACATAATAGAGGGTACGTTACTGCAAGTTCTGGATAGCCCTTAGAAATTTGTTAGTGTTTATTACACCAGATATATAATCATGGGTATCCTATTAGACTCAATTTTCTCCGCTTTGCAAACACAGGACAGGGTGTTTAAATCCAAATGATTAGTTTCCTTTTTAAATGTGGATGTATTAATTTGGCTTACAGGATAATAGCTATATCCGAAGAAATGCATATTAAAGTACAGTCCACAGAATACAATTCCTAAGAAATATGCTGGACTACCGTATGAACCATACCTATGTCTGGTGACTGTTCACAGTCAGAGTGGTATTGCTCATCTATGCTTTCTTTGTGGGGGCTGACTTATTTGCAGCGATGTGGATGTTGCCATGGGCTTCACTGTGCTAGGTCACAGTGAGGAAGAAAATACTTTTCATCTGAACCAAGATGCAACAGATAGCTAAGAGAAGCAAAACCAGGGGGTGATGAAGAGGAATAAATTTTATTTGTAGAAAAAATTGTAAGCTAATGAAATAGCTATTTCACAGTTTAATGATTCCAAAATCTCTGAAAATTTTAACAAAAATCTCCACCTTTCATTCTGTCTGTCACAGAACTCCTGCTGTCCCTGGGCGTGACTTCTTGTGGTATCACAGCAGATGTTGCTTTGAGAAGAGATTCAGAGAAGAGGAGCATTTCGCATCTTCATTAATCTAAGGTATTTTATTAGAAAAGCTATGGAGTGAAAAAAAGAGATGCACATAAGAATGAAGTATTGCAAGCTAGCACCACTGGTGTAAAGAGAAGAGCAAGGGGGCAACACAGTACTTTGAACTATTTTGCTTCATGGATTTAGATGTGTGGCTAGGAGGAAGAACCCAGCAGAGCTTGACTGACTCTCACTAAGGGACTGCTGCTGAATGCAAAGGATAGCAGCAGCCTGCTGGAGCAGCGGCACTCCTGTGTCAGCACCTTGCCAGCTGGATGTGCAGCTCCACTTCAGAGCTAGGGATGCTCGGAGGAAGCAAAAAGAGGAAACTGCATTTTGTTCTATCAGAGCAAAGTAATTGATATTGTGGAACTGTTAAGAGAAGTTTGAAAAAAATTAAAAACAGATTTATATTTCTGTGCATATCTGAAGAAAAGCTTCCCAGCTTCCAAAAGCTTTAGGCTTATTTCACTATATTTAGTGTTATAATCCCAAGAGCCTAACAAGCAAGAACCATGTCTTCATTCCTTAGCAATAAAACCATTCCTGGCCAGAGTGCCACAGGAAGAGGAGGAACAGAAGTGTGGGTCTATTTAACCTTTGCCCCTCTATGGCAGATTACTGTGTATGGGTACACGATCCCTCTTCTATCCAAAACATGCATTCAAACAATCGGTTCATGTGCTGATACCTTGTACATCTGACACAGAGAAGGTGTTCAGCTAAACAGTTATGAAATTTCTAAAATAACACTTCTAAGCACTGGGGACAGCAGTAGAGAAATACATAGACAACAGTAGAGATATTATAAGCTAAAACACATATTTTAATGTTAAGGTCTCATTTTCTCTTTTCAAATATACACCCAAGTCGTATTGCTCCATATGCATATATAAAACTACATTTGTAACCTCAGGTAGGTATTGTAAGTAGTTTTTGATTAAACAGACACTTATATTCATTCAGAAAAGTGAAATTCTGTTTGTGCCATGAGTTCTACATCCTGCAATCCCTTAGTACATTTCTTCTGTGATCTTTTAGAAGCTTTTACATTAAACCCCATGCTTGCTGTAACACTTGAAATAAACCCTATGTGAATCTGTTTCTTCTTAAGAACCAGCTACTGCTTTCTATTATGTAAAGAAAATTAAAAGATACCAAATTGTATGGATCTCCTTAGTGAATACAGTATCTACCAAGTAAATATGAAGTTATACATTGTCTCTCCTCCCAAATTCTGTTACTTGGATAAAAAATCTGGACATAAATATCTGAGTTATCACAGATATATATACATCTGTGTTTAACAAAGTTGCATTTCTAACACTTACAATGGCTAATAAACATTTTAATTATTGATTTCAGCTGAAAAATTTCTGGAGTTGAGCATAAACAAAAGAAATAAATATCTGCCTCTTGGTTAATGTTTTTATTCAAGTGTAGAGGTGAAGATATAGATCCCAGAGATGGAAAAAGCAATTTGCTATTCTCACTCATATTTAGAACCCTATTAGTGGGTTTGTGGAAAAAAATGTCATATACTTTAAAAAAAGCATGCTATGAATTAATGTTTATAGATTTTATTGCTTTTTCCAGCTCTATTTTTATTCTCTATTCTTTGTAATAGTCTTAAAAAACTTAGAATTATAATTTTCTCCCTACAGACGCTATCTGTTTCTATTAAGCAAACATCGATCCTTTTTCTTCCCTCTCCACCCCTTTTGTTTCGAATGGACATAAAATTAGCTCAGGTATTTTTGTGTTTAACATCAGCAACTTCATTTTACATGGGACTAATACAGGGTCCATAATAATAATCACAGTGCTGTATATCACAAAAGACTTACATTCTTTCATAGCATTGCACTTCCTTTTCTATTGACTTCAGGCCAGACTGGAAATGCAGAGCCTGCTGTCCATCATGGGCATGTGCACATGTGGTGGGTTGACCCTGGCTGAGGGCCAGGTGCCCACCAGAGCCGCTCTATCACTCCCCTCTTTCATTAGACAGGGGAGAAAAGGTACAATGGAAAAAAAAACTTACGGGTCGAGATAAGGACAGGGAGAGATCATTCTCTAATTATCATCACGAGCAAAACAGACCGAACTTAGAGAGGGAATTCATCTTATTTATTACTAAGCAAAACAGAGTAGAGGAATGAGAAATAAAATCAAATCTTAAAACACCTCCCCCCACCCCTCCCATCTTCCCGGGCTCAACTTCACCCCCGGCTTCAACCTCCGCCCCCCCCAGCGGCACAGGGGGACGGGGAGCGGGGGTTACGGTCAGTTCATCACACGGTGTTTCTGCCGCTTCTTCCTCCTCAGGGGGAGGACTCCTCTCATCATTCCCCTGCTCCAGCATGGAGTCCCTCTCATGGGAGACAGTCCTTCACAAACTGCCCCAGCATGGGTCTCTCCCATGGGGTGCAGACCTTCAGGAGCAGACTGCTCCAGCGTGGGTCCCCCACGGGGTCACAAGTCCTGTCAGCAAACCTGCTCTGGCGTGGGCTCCTCTCTCCACGGATCCACAGGTCCTGCCAGGAACTTGCTCCAGCGCGGGCTTCCCACGGGGTCACAGCCTCCTTCAGGTGTCTCCACCTGCTCCGGCGTGGGGTCCTCCATGGGCTGCAGGTGGAATCGCTACACCCCCTCATCCTCCCTCCATGGGCTGCAGGGGGACAGCCTGCCTCACCATGGTCTTCACCACGGGCTGCAGGGGAATCTTGCTCCGGCGCCTGGAGCACCTCCTCCCCCTCCTTCTTCACTGACCTTGGTGTCTGCAGATGTTCTTACATCTTCCCACTCCTCTCTCTGGCTGCAAAAGCGCTCTCTAACTGTTTTTGTCTTTCTTAAATATGTTATCACAGAGGCGCTGATTGGCTCGGCCTTGGCCAGCGGTGGGTCCGTCCCGGAGCCGGCCGGCACTGGCTCCATCAGACACAGGGGAAGCTTCTAGCAGCTTCCCACAGAAGCCACCCCCGTAGCGCCCCCCGCCACCAAAACCTTGCCACGCAAAACCAACACAGCACACCAACAGCCCCACAGGGAGCTTCAACTTGCTCAACTGGAAGTCTCAGGGAAGAGGTTTGGGTGATGATCTGCTGCTCATCAGGACTATTCCAGCTAGAGATGACCTTTTGCTGTGTACAGGCCTATGTGGGCTGCTAAGAACACTAGCAGAGAGTAAATGAACATGTATCAATGGCTCCAAAAGCCTAACCCAAATGTACTGCTGATAGTAGATAGGGGCACATGAAACTTTCATTTGTTCTGGTCCTGGAGGGTTTATAGTGTAATTGATTGAAACAGCATAGGCCACTTTATCTAATCATCATGTTTGGGTTTTGCATTTGGCAAGGAGCTTGCCCTGAAACTCAGTAAGAACAGCAAGACACTGGCCCCAGTGAGGAATATACGACTCCTCTCAAACCCACCAACATGCGCATTGGGAACAGCTGTGTGGGGCGTATCTATCGAGATTAAGGAACTAATAGAAAACTTGATGTGGGATGCCCCCAAATACTCATATTCTAACAGTTTAGCCTGTACTGAAACCTCCTGAATCTGGAAAAGCTTCCCCTCTTTCCTTATATGAAGATCAGATCAGGGCAACTAAATTTTCACATGAAATATATCATGCTCCTAGTCTTTTGTTATTTTTATGATATGATGCCAGGTATGATCATCTTCATGAACAGAGAGCGGATAGGTTGTTAAAAGCCTAGTTAGACAAAAATTCCAGGATTAGCTCCTGCCCCCCCAAAAGCTCTCTCCCTCTTTTAATTGTGGTATTTCCACTAGAAAAACTCTCTATGTAATCAAAATCTTTTGCATTATATTTGTCCTAGTCAGAGAGGACAAGTTTAGTTCACAGTTGTTCTGGGTCACAATTGTGCTGGGGTAACAGATCAGAATGACTGGAGAATCAGGCCTCAGAACATTTCTGTTACACTGCTTTTGCTGCACCATTATTTTGAACTTATTTTGTGACAAGACATAAAGACAACAATCCCTCTGGATTCACACTGATAGAACTCCACTGACTTTGGCAGAGTTAATGTTCATTTAGCTGTTATTAACTGCCCTGAGGGTGATATAAAGTCCACACCTAACATCTGAAACACATTCCAGGATCAACAGTGGGATTCACCAGATAATTTTGTTCTCTACTGAAGGCTGCTCTAAACTTTAAATGCCTCTCTTCATCTCATGTTATACACATTAAAAATGACTATTCAGTTGCTCTTATAAACTCAAATCCATATACTCCAACTCTGTACCCAGAGGGTTATTTACTAGATTATAAAAGGGCAGATACCTATTTTGCAGCACACCTGCCCTTTTTATAATTCAGTCTGAGAAACAGAATCAACTGGGAGTTGGAAGACCCCAATACCAAGTATGTACTGGTAATCAGTAAAAGGAAACATTGTATCTTTTAAAAAATTCCTTTCAAATGTAATTGAAGAGTGAGAGGCAAGCTGACAGGGACAGCATTTCCAGTGGACACTCAGTGGCTAGGGACAGAAAGCTCTTCCATTGCCCAGCTAGTACAAACCAGCACATCTCGTATTCTCACATGTCAGGCCAGCAAACATCAATCAGGACTTTCAATAACTGCTGAGCTGTCACACAATATGGAGTGCATGTAGCATAATATGTCCACAAGTTTCCACAGTGATGGTTACACTAGGTTCTTTCTGCATTTGTTGATTTATGCACACTTCCCATAAAGCTGTCCTGTGAACACCAGCACACTTTGAGGCAGAGGTGGGTCTTGCAACACACAGGCACCACCTGGCTATTGCTAAGGATCCTCTTGAGCCTCGTAGAGCGCACCAGGATCCTGCACGCACCCAGCTCTGCTTGGCTGCCTCTGCATTTGCCTCCAAGGGAATAAAGTGCTGGAAGTGCAGCACCTTAATCATAAGCAATCACACAAAGTCATGATTTTAAAAAAGAAAATAAAAGTACCTTGAGGACTTCTGGACATATGTCCAGGGCCTATGGCCCTTATCTAAAAGAAACATCTTCGCATATTTTCTCTGGTGAAATACCTATCATTCCACAATCTCACTTCATACATAGTTATAGTCATTAAGTCAAGGAATTAGACAATTTTTTGCTGTTGCTGAAGCAAGTCACAAACTAATCTTAATTCTGTTAGAAGTTTTCTTCCTTTTAAATAGTTGAAGAAATTTATTTTCTAACTTCCTGCTTTTGACAGAATTTTATGAAAAGAAATTGATTTTACTACCTCAGACTATTACATTCTGCTGAAAGATAAAACATCATACCTAATTTTCTTCCTGATTTTTGGTAAGAATATTTTTAAAAATTCAATAAGCTTTTGACCGAAGTATCGAGTATCGTAAGTGTCATTTCTTTAAAAGTTTATTATTTTTTTAATCAGATACCAATACATTAGAAATTCTGTGAAAAAAATTTTAAAAAGAAACTTACTTTTAAAATATTCTTTCAGGAAGATTACAACCAAACACAACAATATGTTATATTACATTTTGAGCAGAATGTTTACCTTTCACTGAATTTCTTTGCCAGCTGTGTCAGCTTTGACTGTAATAGCTTATGTATAAAAAATATTAAAAAGAGCTGTTTATTTTTTTTAATTGCCATGATCATGCCAAAAAACACAATGTGTGGGCTGCAGGCAGAATGCTGGGAGCAATATTATTCATGTTAAAAACTGTTGCCTGATTTGCTTTCTTTGAAAATTAGGATACTATAAATAGGAGTCCAGTGGGATTTGTCCATTGCAAGTTTTGTTTTAAAAGCTGCTTGGATGAAACTTTTGAAAGACTTACAAAACATAAACCAATCAGAACTATTGCATTATGGCTTGTCATTTCCCTTTGGTCTAGATTAAACCTTTATTATTGAAAGGAGAGTTAGGTATTTGATATAGGTCTACTGCCTATTTCTATGCATATGTCCAAAGACGAAATTTTTTAAAAACTGTATAGAAAGATTTATTTGCTTTTTACATGTCTCATACTCTTTCAATAAGACAACTGTCTTAACTCACTGTTTTGTTCCTCATTGTGTAAAATGTTCTATCACCAAACTCATAACAATTCTATGTTGCTTGCTTTGTGAAAATCCTTCCCCACAAATCACATTTGAACAACTCAGAAATTAAGGTATACTAATCCATTACAAAAAGGTTGTGTCAAACCGGTGTCCCACAAGAGCACCACAGCTGTCCTTTACCTTATTTAGCATTTTGGTGCCTTTTCTGCTGGCTTTAGCGCTGGTAGAAGGCATGCTTCCAAAAAACCCAAGCAACCAACAAACCCCCAAAACACAAAAAAACCCTTATCGGAATAACAAAGCAAGAAGAAACTATTGCAGAGATTTTTATCGAGTACTTTTTTCTGTGATAAATTATACATGACATTCACCGTTAGAAAGCTGGCATTTTGACCTGCACTTGGAATGGGAAGCAATGGGAACTACTGGGATATGCTGACTTTTTAACAGCAAACACAGGGAAAGAAATAAAAGATATGCTGCAAATTTCACTGTGAGCAAAGGGCCAACAAAGCAATTACACAGCTTGTAAGACCTACCTAAACTCCTAGCTTTGACCACTGGATTCTGTAAAGTATAAGGAAACATTTTTTTCCAAACACTTTAATGTTTGACTGTTTTTCTTTATAAGAAACAGTTTTTACATGTGTGTATTCATACTGCACTGCTTACATAAACCACGTCTTGAAAGTGATGTGGGATTTTGATGCCCATCTTAAAGCATGAAGCAAATGGCCTCATGGCCATTTTCCTGAATGCACAACTTTTCATCAGGAATTGGACCCTGTTCAGAGGAGTTTCAGGTGAAATATTTGGCATTACTAAGAAGTTGACAACCCAGTCTTGATGCCTGTCTGCATGGGTTTTTGTGACTCCTCTGTACTCTGACTGTGTGACCTTTGACTTTACTAACTCCACGTTCTCAAACTTGGTTCAGCCTGAGATCTCGACTGCAGCACTCAAGCTCCAGCGGAACAGCAGAAAATGGACAAAGAGGGGAAGGTGGGAAACAGAGGTGTGGTAACTTTGCCGTCAACACTGTTCCAATACACTTTAAACTACTGCCATGTTTTCCTTTGTAAATTAAATTCTTAATGATGTGTATCACACTGCTATCCTCATCTAAAGACATTTGCTGTCCTGATTTGAAGATTTTCTTAGTATAATTGTACTTGAGTAAGAAACAAGAGCTCAATCCCACATTTTGGTCTAATCAGAGTTTAAAAAAAATTAGCATAAAGAGGTGATAATTATCTCCTGTCCACCATAAAAATTCAATCAAAATATGAAAGCCTGGGTTTATCCTACACAAACCATGAAAAAGCAATTAAAGGTATGACACAAAGCCATCGTATTTGATCAGGAAAGTTGACCCTGTTCCAATGATAAAATGATAACTAGTGTCCTGAGTCCAGCTCAGTGACCTTCTGGAGCTGGAACTTTCAATTATGCCAGATCAGCTGCGTCACACAGGCTGGCTTTGTGAGTGAGGCTGGATCAATGCAGTCCATTTCACTAATGATGACAATGATTTAATCAATCTCAGTCACTCAGTGGACAGCAATGAGGTTGTGAAGCAAGCACCAAAAAAGAATGCTAGGATCTTTCATCGTCAGGGTTACACCTAGCTGCTCCCCATTTGTTCTTTTCCTTTAAATGCTAATTTGAAACTATGAAAAAATAATGTTAAGTAGCAATTTCCTAGAAGGGGTTTTGTCACATCTATTCAGACTTACATTCTGCGTGCCAAATTGCAACCTGATGTTCAATAATGCTGTTTTTGACACTTCTGTGTAATAAAAGTGAAGATCCTTCTTTGCTCAGGGATGTCTATGACACTTTTGACACTTCTCTCCCAGAATTGCAGGCAGCCCAGATGTTCTTTGCATTATGCAGAGCATTGCCACAGCTGCTATGGAATGTTGGAAGATATTGGGCTCTAGGCAAAAGTAGCAAAGGGCATCTTTCCTCTTTTTAACTGAGGAGTAATTTTTGGAAAGTAAAACCTTTTGATGTGTGCAAAGTTAAAAATCTCAGAGGGACTTTACAGGCAAGGGACACATTGCATTTTCTCTGGCTCTTGTTTGAAGGTAACTCAGAGACATTACAGAGCAGCTGTTTCCACTTATGTTCAGAAGAATATTCCTTACCTATCTATGCCAGCATGGCATTGCTGCATCTGCTGGACATCTGAATGTTATGATACAGGCAAAAAATGAAAATAACAATATCAGGTCTCGGTGATAGACGCAAGCCTTGATTTCTGTGGACTCCCAAGGGTGCAAGACCCAGCCGTTCCTGGCTTCTCAAGACTTGAATCCAGGGATTGACATTCACAAGTGTTTCCTTCCACAGCAGTGACAGCTGAAGGAGGTTTGGCCACATGCTGTGCCCCTGTAGCCCATATTCTCCCTAGTTGGGCTAAAGTAGGTGTTTGAAGACCACATCATGGACCTGGAGGAAAATGTTCCTGGGTAAAGAAAATAACCAGATATTTTCTGCATTCTCTTCCTAATTTCCACCCTTGTACAGTCCCCAAAACAGATACTTGTAAGACTGAGTAGTAAACTGGACTATTTTTCTCCAGTATTTTAAAAATACATAGGCTCTGCTGTTTAACACAGGACACACAACCAACCATTCTTTGCTCAACAAAGTGATGCAGGATGCAGAAATCCATGGGTAGCTCCCTCAAAAGAAATACTCTTTAAGCTTCAGGGCTCGCACAAGCCACAGCTCCTGTCAGTGGGGGGGCAGATGAGTCGGGATCTTTCCCTGAAGTAGGAACAGCAGCAGCCAAAACGAGTAGTGGGGAAAACTAGTATTTCTGGGTGCTGCCAGCCCAGACTAGAGCAGTTCCTGTAAAACTCTCGTCATCTGGGAAGAAAGATTACTTGTGACATCCATACTGGGACTTTTGTATTGCATTGCAAAGCCACCTCGCATGCATACCAGCTTTATCAAGGAGTTGTTAGCATACCAAAAGAAAAGCAACGAATATCAGCATGCTTTGTTGTACCCTGCCACCAGTTCCTAAACAGTAACTGGGATTTCACCTTGCGCTTCAACCATCCATGGTCCTTCTGATGAGATAGGTGTTAAGGAAGACAGGACCACTTACCACCTTACTCAAAAACCAAACTAGGGATAGCCTGCAGTCGACCCTGGTAAACTGCAGGGCCTGAGCATGTTGACTTTTTGGTCCATGTTGTTTTTGTCCCTATTTGGGATACAGTGCTACAAGTCCATCAGGGATGAGATGCTACTTCAGCAACAGTTGTCACATTGCTCCTTTTCCAGACATATTCCCTAGCGTGGATGTCACTTTCACAGTCAAATGCCATTGGACACAAAGTTATGGTAATGATTACTATGGAAAATAAGAAACACAAAGACAAATAATTTTAACTGAAAAGTCAGCAATGGAAAATGGCAGTCATCCTTTTATGCCCCAGTGCCTCCCAGTTGGACCTGGGCTCTGCAGAATGGGGAAGGAAGTCCAGAATTGCATAGATACATTATCCCCTATGGTTCAGGAGGACAAGCTTATTATGAGCTATAGCTTCATTTGGTAGCAAGAGCTACCCTGTTGTCAGGCTATGATCTATTTCTTATCTTGGATTGTGCCACAGATTTTCTCTCCCACATCCCAATCACAGTTGACTACCACATCTCACTGCATTTGGTGATGGAGGGTAGATCCTGCTTTAAGAATGATAAGCTAGACTTTCAGTAGTACCACAGTAGTATCCAATAAACATTACTGCATGCACAAGTATGCCCTTCCTTCTCCTCTCCGGTATGGAAAGGGATCACTTGCCAAATGTCTACAATTATTAGCAGCTCCCATTACAGGGCTAATCTACTCTCAGTGATTACATACACCTGAGTACACAGTAATAACAAAACACCAAACCACACCTTTGCAATATGTATTTACCTTTGCATTTAAGAGATGCCCAAATTTACAATGTAAATCAAATAGTAAAATGAAACCATGGACCCCAATTAAAAATATTATTTAAAAATGTGACTGGTTTGGACATGTTGGAGGGTACAGGGAAAAAAGGTAGGGCACTACTTTATTCTATGGGGATCCTTTTTCCTTTTAAGGTTTGTTTTTTGAATGCAAAATGGATTAACATTTAATCTATCATTATAATAATATATAGTATTTACAAAGAATTGAAAGAGTCAGACAACAACGGTATCTTAGAAAGCTCTATGTTATTTCTTATGCTTCCAAAAGAAGTGCTCAGATATAATTGCTTAAAGTAGACTTCAAAAGATTTGATACACCAGCAGCTGCAGCAAATATACAGGTTTTTCTATTTTAATTATCTGTTTCTTCTAATAGGTTCTACAAGACTTAAACATGAATAGAGATCAGAGGGGGAGCCAGATTTTGTGTTTTACCTACACTATTCTGAAAACAGTGTAATAATTATAGAAATGGCTGAAGCTTGCATGGTGGTTTGTTTGTATAAGTGAAGTACTCCCCCAGTGTTTCTCTTCTCCAGGTTCAATGATTAACTCCACTTAAAACCCAATACTTGTGTGTCTGTTGACAAAAATCTCTGCAACATAAAAGATTCAATAGCAATACTTGACATAAAATATTTTGGCAAAATGAACCGAATATCACATCAAACACAGTTGAAAGGCAAACTTCCCAGCCAACAGAACAGTTTGATAAAACTCCAAATTCTGATGTTCTTTTATTGTGGCAAAACCAAAAATACTTTTATCTTATAGAATTTATTTGGTCAAAGTGAAAGCATTTTAGATATTGTAATTTGTCATCTTTGCAGGGATGTAGTACATATTCCATTATGGCAAGACTCTCTGCTTCCTTGCTCAAAACTGTAAAATATATCAGCTGTCCTGTTTCACAAAATTTAAAGCTGTTCTGGTGAATACATAATTTTCATTTGGGGTTTGAAAAGAAAAAAAAAAAAAAAATCAAGCCTCATTTAGAAGCTCTTTGCCTTATCACTGCTCTAGCTATTTAAAGCACTGCATTTCTGTTTATCAAAGCCGACTTTCTTCCTTCTCCTATACATTTTTAAAGATAAAAAAATTTAAAAGTAACCTTTCCACTGACATTATTCTCATAACACATACCAAATTGATTTGAAAACATTAGATTTGCCAAATTTCTCCTGGATGTTGAACTGGAATCTAAATATGGCTCCTTTATTTATGTAAGTGGAGGCTTATTTATTCAAGAGAATTTTTTTTGAGTATTTTCCTAATAAGTGTGGTGAGAGCAGCTAAAAAATTTGAATTAGTTTTCAATTTTTAATTTTGGGAACATCAATTTTCAGACACTTTTTGGACATATAATTAAACATGAAGTTAATTATCTGTTTACAAGGACTCTTTTAATGCATGGCTTTCACTGCAGAGAAGCTGTGCAGTCAGGCTGTAATCTCAGCCCAGCACTGACACTGCTGCCAGGCAGAATGGCTACTGCACATATCACAGTCCCGCAGTGTGGGAAGGGGCAATCCTAAACGGACCTCCAGCAGAGACAAGACCCCGTGGGCAAGAGCTCCGGGCCTTTTCATCAAGGCTCTTCATGTCCACCAAGACAACCAGAGTGAACCTGCACAAATGGGGAATCCCCTCACAGACGGGAAGGTTTTGACCCTTGTTTGTTATGACAGGTGGAAGTCTAGTTAGAAATGCATCCCATAAACTAAAAATATGGTATCAGTAAAAATCCCTGTTTTCACTCATTTTTAATTCTCAAAACCTACAGCTTTTGTGCTGGGCTTTTACATGTTTTCAGCAGATATTCGTAAAGTTCAAGGGAAAATCTCTTTAGAATTTGTTTATGTAATGAAAGTGAGATCAAAATAGTGGTTTTCCTGTTTTATAAATATATTTAAGATCATTCAAAAACTAGCTGAAGTTTAGAGCCTCACATTTTTCTTGATTATTTACATCATGCCAAAACCTCAAGATACTGTTATGCCTGACCCCATCCTGCGTTGAGCACAATATAGTGTCCCAAAGTGCTACGTTCAAATGCTCTGATCCCGCAGATATTTACAACATGCTCGACTGTAAGCAGGCGAATAGTCCCTGCCAAAGTAGAGTAACACAAAATTAAGTCAGAGGTAATGGAAATTGTTAAGACTCCATGAATCCTACAGTGAGCCCTGCACAGACACAGAAGCCCATCTTTTTGGAGTTAATTGAAAAAAGTCTAGATTTTTTTTAGCTGAACTATCACCACAGAGGTAACAAATTCCACAGGTAAACACATCGACACCACCTGAGCACCAAAAGCATTGCACACTGCCCCTGAAATGATACCTGTTCACATCCACCTTGTCGACAACAAGCTGAAACTACATCTGTTCATTGCTCCTCTCATTTCCGTACATTTCAAACCTATGCTCATGTCATCCTGGTGACTACAGGCAAAAATATCAGGTGATTCCTGACCAATTTCCTTTGCGTACACAGAAACCGATCATCTCTCTCAGCCAGAGGGTGTCGTGCACACATCCGCTGTTTTGTTCATTCCCCCACAATCCACATAATTTTGTAGTTTAAAATTATTCCTAATTAGCACGTACTCTAAAGAAAATAAAAGGAAACTCCAAATAAAGTTATGAATATGCAGTTAAACTTAGGAAACATAGACTAAAGGTCAAACACTTAATCCTTTACAAATACATTGGTGTAAATGTGAAGTTGACTGCTGACACAGGTAGAATATCTCCAAATTTATACTGGCAGAAAAAAGAAAATCTAGCTAATAGTTCTTAAAATTACTAAATGAAATAATAGCTCTTGAATGACATTTGTAACAGATAAAAATATTAGCACATTGCAGATCTCCAGACAAATCAGGCAGGATTACACTGCAGTTAGAAGTGATATTCTGATGAAAATATAGACATAGGTTTAAGTGAGAAATAATTCTTTCTCAAATATCACACATTCTTTTTCTCCATAAGAAGTATCCATGTATTTTCAGTACCTGCACTGGCTGATAAAAATTGAAATGTATTTTTTGTACAGATTTGAAAAACTGGGATGATAGCATTGGTTCCGAAACCATTTCCTACCAGAGGCGTCCTATTCCATTAAAAAGGATTGAGTTCTATTTGAGTTTTGTTTTAGGATAACTCTTGCTTAATTTTATTTTTCATGTTAAGTTGCAAACTTGCATTAATAAGAGCTGGTATTTTTACAAGAGCTAGAATATTCTGCCCTTTAGTTATCAGAAAATCCTGTATTCTGAGCATGTCTTCAGACAGTTATGTGAATTATTTGTTAGCTGTTAGGTGGATTTATGCTTTTCATCTTAGCCTGAACTTCTCTCATGAGCATTCAGATAAATTATTTTGAAGGCGTTCAGGAACTAAGCATCCAATTGCATTATGTTAATATTACAAGATATCTATATTCATGCATCAAAATGACTGTGCTATAGTTTACTTAATATTTTGCATTATTATATAAATATGAGTCTTTACGCCAATGCATTAGTTCCTTTTTCCCCCCTGATGTTTAAGATTGTACTGAAGTCCCGTTGATGCTATAATTGAGGTTAAGCATGTGCATAAGTGCTGTTTGAGATGGGCCACTATTCCCCAACATGCCGTTTGTCTCTGGTAGATGATGGCAGATTGCTTTACTCTTTGCTCATTAATATAAATACATTTTATCCTCTCTTTGCACTAGCTATGTGCCACAAAATCATTTTTATGATTATGTTATTTATAGTCATGCACATTTCAGGAATATTCCATATACCTATATGTGGAATTACACCTGAAAATGCAGTAATTCACACTTCAAATACTATTTTGGGGAAAATAAGGCTTTCTAACTTTAAAATGTATTTCAGTGAACCCAACAGGGGTAAATTAAGATTAAGCACTGAACTTTAACTCCGTATTTCCTGGTTTTAAGCTTCATTGTGCTACCTTAATATTGGATTAACATACTATGTACACAGAATATTTGTTACAAGGTTTGTGAATAAGTGATTCTCATCTCCTTTGTAAGGAAAATTGACTCCATTACAGGACAGAGGAGACATCAAGCTAACTGATGACATGAAGTCATAATCCTCTATTGAGACATCACACAATGACATTGTTAACATTAGTATGCAATATTTATTATAAATAAAAGACGCTATTGAAGCTTTCAACCCATAAGCAGCTCTGTGTGGATGACTTCACTGTAGGAACACAGTGGAGTTATAATGAGGATAAAAGATTTATTTATACTTAAATATGTTCTCATTAGTAATTCTGCACTAGTGTGTAGCAGATACAATTGGAGGACCAGTAGGGGTTTGTGGTTTGGTGTTTTTTTTTTTTTTTTTTTAATTACTATTTATTGTTTGCACTTTAGCTATGAACATTTAGTAAAAAAAAAGCTAATGAGTTTATTGTACTGTGTATTATTAATTCTCATGAATGAAGAATTATTACATTTTCATAGGATACAGTAACATCACATCACTCCATAACACAGAGATCCAGTTGGTTAGCTTGGACCGTGGTAAAAAGGGGAATCATTTTTGAAAAGGTCCTTCTTGCACATGTAACATAGGCATGGAGCACCATAGTATCCTGTAGAATTTCTTACTGACCTACCTTTATATTATATGCTTTCCCAAACACCATTTCTTTTATATTTCTCTTAACACTACAGTTAAGGACTAACCCACACTGCATGGAAGGCACCAAACAACTGCAGTCCTCTCTACTACCTCACTTTGCCTTAGTACCATAAATATCTCCCTTGTCTCTAGGGCGGGGTTTACTTTCAGACTGTTGTTTCACATTCACCTCTCGGGTGAAACCTAACAAAAATAAGGCAATTGTTGAAAGTATGTGTCCATACTTCACACTTGACTACCACTGTTTTTGTTCAAAACCCAATCTTCCTTTTTGGCTAGCCTAATTTGTCATCTTTAATTTATTTTCAGTGTTCTTGAAGAGTTCCGTTGGTAAAACCTTTAAGATATTTTGGGATAGTTCACTACTAATGGAATTACGGTACAAGAAGAGTAAGTAGGTGTATCTATTATATGGAGAATATTCTCTGTGTAACAAGAACCCACCTCCCAACTGCTACTTAACAGAATCACCAGGAAAAAAAAAAGCTAAAGTAATGCATTATTTTTTATCTTAGGAGAATGAAATTCATCAGGTATTCATTTCTCATCTTGGGAATTACATTGACATGGTTCATCTCTTTCTAAAACTGCATTTAAGTTGATTACATGTAAGCTGACTGATAACATCTTATTCATATTGAAAAACAAATCATTTAATTCAGAATCACTCAGCTCAGCAGTGAAAGTCCTTACCAACAATTACTGAGACATCTGAAGAATTCTACTCCACCTCCAAATGTGGATGAAAAAAGATTTACTTTTCCTGTTAATTTCAGCTGTTCGCTTTCAGCAATAAAATCTCAAACTTTTTTATTGAAAAATAAGGCCAACCCCTTGAAAAATACTCCTTTCTGTGGTCTTAGCAGTCCTGTGGTCTTAGTCTTCCATTTTTATTTAGTGTTTGTTTGTATAAAATTTTATTTATTCTGTTGAAAGTAGGATTTTAAAAAAAAGCTTTAATTTGAAAAGCCATTTACAGTTTTGAAGAATACAACATTTCCAGCTAGATCTGCTTAAATGAACTAGCTGTAAAAACTAACTCAGCTGACATCAGTTACTTTCACTTCCTATGCTCTTTCTGCCACCATACTTATAAACTCACATACTCCATTTAAAGAGATAAGAAGATGAAAGTATGTTCCTGTTGTTATATACTGGAACAGAAAATACAGAGATTGTATGAGTTTACTATAATAGAAACAACATACTGTTGAGATCCCACTACCCAGGTATTTTTTGCCTCAGTCTGTGATGAAGTGCCCGTAGGGAACAGAAAGATAATCTTCATAATTTAGGTGAAATTCTTCCCATTTTTGTATATGTTTGAGTATATGTAACCTTATAGAAGTACACGGTATAGATTTTCAGAGTATTCATTTGAGATTCAGATTATGAGCTTTACCACATTAAGTGACAAATTTTTTAAAAGTATTTCCAAGTTTATAATTTGTGCTAATAATGCACAATACAATTGGGCTTAGAAGGTATTCCCTACTACCTCTCCTGTCAATCCAGCTCTTAACTCTTTAACTCCCCAAGAGTCCAGCCCAAGTCCCATTGGAAATGTTCCCACTGACTTCAGTGGAAGCTGGATCAATACAAATCTTAAATTCAGTTATTAGAGAAATATTATTTTCTTCTGATTCATGCATTTGTCAGGCATAAAAATAACCTAGTTTTGTTTCTTTAATGGTTTTTTTCACAGTAATCTAGGTGGCTGGTACATCTGCCATCTGACAAAACAGATATCTCTTTTTGCAGAGAGTGTATATAAGTTTCCCCATCTATCTCAAAAAAAGTCTCAGAAAGCTATTCAGAACTCAGTACACGTTCTTTCCTTTTCACAATTCATTTTCCTTTTTTTTTGTGACAACCTAGGCAATAATTCACAGCTCACTGGGTCTCCTAAATAACCCCCTTTATATTTACATGGTAGGCATTCCCCCATTACCCAGCAGGATCCAGCTTTATTGGCAGGCAGTCATTAGGCATTCTTAAGACTTTGGAGGTTTAACATACCCTTCTCTAGTTGGCGTCTTTGAAAACACCCTGTATGGTTACCATCTCAGCAAATATATAGCAAATCTCGACAATTTAACAATAACATAAACTGTATCATTTTGTAATTTCAAAGTGGTTCCTTCTTTGGGTCCCATCCAGACTCCCACATGAAGCCTTTAAAGCTCAGAAGCACTTCATCCAATGGAGGATTGTTATGTTTCTTTCTTTTGCTAGAAATTAAACAAGCTGCTTGAGTCTCTTTGCTAAAACTTTCATAAATGTATACTTGCTTTGCATTATGTATTGCAGTTACTTTAACCCAGCATCACTAAGAATTATGGGGGAAATGAAAATGATGCAAAATTGCACCCTCTATTGACAAATGGAGAAAAGACCTTTTAGGAGACATGAACTAGAATAAAGTTAGTAAAATATGTTATGAGAACATAAGTCTAACTCTCACAGAAGTGAGATTTTCATTAGGCCATCTTTCACTAGAAAGACACGATCTGAGTACAGAAGAAGAGCCAAATTTCCAGGGCTAATGGTCTTGCTCTGACTGAGGAGGTTCCCCCAACTGACTTCCTGCACCGCCTACAGAAAGTCATTAAAGACAGTGCCTTACAACCCTCCTTGACACTGACATGTCTCATGCAAACAGGACCTACTGAGTCACTTACTCCTCCCCTTTCCTAACACATGAACCACAGGAATAACACCACCTCTTTGAAGTCCTTAATAAGTGCCAAGTTATATTATGAAGGCTTGTAGGAATATAAAAGAAGAAAACAGAGAAGTTGATTCATATTAGCATTACTGATGCTTGGTACTCGTAATTCTACTTGTTCTGAAGAAACCTCCAAACAAATGTGGAGTGACAGATTGCCAATCATGCCTAGAGCAGTTTGCATCCTACGAGCCTTGAACTGACACAAATGTTCAAAACTTGATTTCTTTACTGCATGGATAAATATTTCAAATTAATATATCAAAAGTGCTTCCATCAGCAAAAAGTCTGAAAGAAAGTGATTTTGTTTTGAAGAAAGAAAAAAGAATACAACCATCTTTTTGTTTACAATTGGACTATCTTCTTTTTAATATTGTCTGAAAGCTTAATTGGGGTATCTGTTTCTTTGATGAGAACCAGAGCCTTTATGATACAATGCCTCATATGTGTCACATACAATGTTGTTAGATATGTCCAGATTTAAGGAGCAAATTCTGGGTAATTCTTAAAATAAGAGCCATTCACACTGATCCAGAAGACATGACAGAATATGAAAAGTATGTGATAATAGTTAATCTGCAAAGTCATTGCTCATGTTAGCAAAATTAGTAAAACTATTTTGAAATAAGCACTTAAGTATATATTTCCCATGTTTGCAAAGTTCAAGTAACATGCTGACAGCACCAAACAATTCACCACCACAGTTGTAATTAAAGGAAGGGGCCCAAAATACCACAAATTGTTTGGGGTTTTCTTTAATCAAAGGGAGTAATTCTTAGTTATATTTTTTCTTATGGCATCCTGTAGCTTCTGAAGACTTCTCTGTCACTTTCTGTACAATACAATATCCCTCTATCATTTGAAATGCTTTGACAGTGTTTCTTTTAACCTGATTATTTGTTTAAAGTTCAAGCTAATAAAAGTAACATCCTATTAAAAGAAAGCCTGGGTGCAGAGCAGTATTTTTGGATGCTAACTGGTCATGTTACTAGCCATCCATGAAACAAATGCTGAAAACACTCGAAAGTGCTCAGAAATGCCTCTCTAAGTCATAAATCTTTCACAGGTACAATTATGTGAAAGCAGGAACAGGAAAAGCACATTCAACATCTGGAGTCAGATGAGTTTACTGAAGTAAAATTGCAAAATTAAATTTAGATGAACTTAATTAAAAAAGGGGATCCGATTTAATATGGACATTCATTAACTTCTCATTGAAAACCTTTCTTGCCTCAAGAAAATATAATAAAGTATGAACACGAAAAACATACAAAGGCTGAAGTGTGAAGGGATGGTCAAATAAAGAAATGCCGTAAGAAGGAACACTCTCTTTTTTCCTCATTTTAACACACATGTGGATATGCACACACTTTTCCTTTAATTGTACCGAATATTGAACTATTTTTTGAGTTCATAGCAGTGGAACAAGTGAACTGGTCATCTGTATGCCCTAAATGTCATTAATCCTTCCTAGGCGTATGCTACATATTTACTGATAACATAAACATGGAACTTTCTCTCTCTCCCTATATGTATTTATAGTTGGTCAATTTTTCTCCTAGATTCTGAAGAACTTTATCTATAACCAGTTATATTTCTTAGTGCTTAAATGTATGTTACCCAAGCTGCTCCTGCTGAAGTGAATGGGAGTTTTGTCACAGGGCTGAACCTTGGATGACTTATAATGGTTTTTCATTTGCCTTAGTTAAGACACAACAAAGGAGGGTCTCTTGCTTTCCTTCACTAGGTCATTAGTGTCTTCTGTTTCCAGGGGAAAAAGATCCAGTAGTTCAGTACCAGTCACTTCTAGCTTCCATGAATTCTGCCTGTCAGAACAGCATTGACTTTCAGTTCTCCAACTTACAGCGTGTGTACAGAATTTAGTAGCGTCAAACAACAATTTGAAAAGTTTAGAACACTGTTATTAGGATCATATTATTTCCTTACAAAACTGCCTTAATAATTTGTTGTTTTGCATCTTGGTTATGTGATAAAGTAACATGATATGAATGCTGTATTCTTTTATATCTAATAAAGGGCATTACTAGTACAGTATGCTCTGAGGGAGATACTGTCCTTTACTAGGAGCACATTCCAACATTATAAAAGTTACCCAGCAATAATGAAATGCAACCTGTCTTGAGGATTCATACTAACACATTATGATGCTCATTTTTGTATGAAAAGAGCATGATTGGATAGGAATGCTATTGTTGTTGAATACATCTTTAAACCGAAGCAGAGATTTTATTGAACTACTTGGTTAATGACAATAAATTTCTAGAGGAATGCTGAATACAGGTTTTGTTTCCACGTTACAAGAGTTCTAGGTTTTGCAGTGTAATCTAATAAAAAAAAAAAAACAACACACTTCAATAGCCTGGAATTGGCAGGACTTGGAAGTGGTGGTACTTGACATCTGTATCACAGTGATCTAAAACCAGCATGAGCATGACTGGACAGGGTGAGGTCAAAGGGCTGCCTATATCCTGCCTCTAGTCAATGCTAAGTGTAGGAGTATAGCATGCAGCGGTATGTCTCCCCTGGCCTCCTACTTCCCCAGGTCCCAAAATATTTAATGTGGTATGCAGCATAACAGTGAGAATAATTTTGACCAAAAAATTACATCTTTCTTTCCCAAAAAGCTGAACATTTACACACTAACACGATTTCCTGCTAAAGAACTACTCCACACTACCCAACTACAGTTTTCTAGAAAATGTATTCCAAACTGATGCAAAAGTATGGTGGGACTTAACTGTTCCCTCTTCCTTTTCTCTTTTAGCAAAGCCGAGAATTTATCTCTGCAGCAGAAATTCCAAGCTTCAAGATGCGGATAGATTACCTCCCTTCACAAGGTCTCCACAGCAGTATTTGAGAATCTGACTCAAGGTTTGAGCAATCAGACTAGTTACAACAAAGATAGCATTAGAGGGGAAAATAATTTGTAATTTTACAACTTATTGCTCAGTTTTCAGCAAGAGGAAACAAATGAATTTCCTTTTCGTGCATTTTACTTTCTCTTTGGAGCCTGCCCACCATCCTTCTGTAAATGGTTACGTTCTTCAAAATGTACAATGTCAAACCTTCTAAGAGCAGTTACACTAGTAGAGAGGACAATAAAGATGGCCTTTCTCCTTTTAATCTGACGAAAATTGCTCAGAACTTGTGTCCTAAACTCAATCTCTTGTAGATCAATACACGTTCTTATATCTCTCTATCCTTCCCCATTGGTCAAGGGGAAATACTTCATTTTCCACACAGATTCAGTTTCAGTGTCACATAACAGAAAACACTAATATTCTAATGTGGTTTACTATGGCATCTTTAGACCTTACCACTGAGACTGAATGTGAAGATCCTCAAATTGCTGGCATCAGTGTTCCTGTAGAGTCTGACACAAATTCAGATGAGTGATCCTGCCAAAAGTCAGAGGAAAATATTCATCAGACAGATGATTATTTTTAATCACAATTTCCCACTACCCATGGAAGCCTTACTTTATAAATGCCTACTGCAGGTTTAATGATAAGACCACTGAAATAGATTTGAATGCAACACACCTGCACATGAACCTGAATATCGATTCCCACAGGGTACTTTCTATAGAGAAACTGTCCTTTTATGAAAGTAATGCAACAGATTTTACCAGGAAAAATAACAGTGTATTGCATTATTAGTTTTAATAAACTGCATTAGAAAGATGTCTCATGGAAAAAACAAACAAACAAAATGCACACAATTGGCTAACCCCAAATTAATGAAGCATACACTCATACACAGCTCATTTTCCTTTCAGATCAAAGAGGTTTTGAAGTTCAAATAAATTTGCCTCCTAATAGTTTTAGTACAGGATTATCTCTCTTAACATCTGAAAAACAACATTCAGAGTTGGCATTTAACAGCTTATTTGTATTGCAGCACTTCAGGGACAAGCAAACTTGTAATTTCTACCATATGTGGAATGTTTCTTGCATTAAAGTATTGAAATTTATATACAAAAAACACGACTGAGAAAAACTTCAGCAAAAGGATTATTTTACAAAATAAATGTATAACATATAATTATTTTTGCTGTTTACTTTTAATTAATTCATATAATACTATAAATACAAATATGTACATGTATACATTTGTTTCATTAAGGTTTACATGGTTATTTTAAAAATTATTCAAATTACTTCTGTTTAGGAGAACATGAAAACTATCTTGAAGTGAAAGCAAAGAAGAAATGGAATTGATGACAAGAAATACATAGGCAGGTGGAGCAGTGTTCTTGGGTCAGACCAGTTTTATGAACTCGTAGCACTCAAATCCAAGTTGCCTCTATACAATAACAGAGCAAACTCAAAAGAGAAAAAAACTGTAAGGAGCTAAAATCAAGCCGTAGATGAATACAGAGGGTCTCCACATCTCTCCTTTCTTCTTTTACTCAAGCTCCCAATGAAAATATTACCATTTTCACTATATAACAACAAATTCCCTAGAGTGAGATTTTCAAAGATATGTAAGAGAACTGGGTGTCTAATTCCCTCAGGCAGCTTTGAAAAGTGCACGATTAATATACTATATAGCTCCTTATACATCAATTTCCCAGTACACTTCACATTAGTCTTTAATCAAGACACTTTAATCTTCAAATTTTCATACAATAATCTTCAATGAAAGGTTCTTTCTGGGAGTTTACAGTATATTTAACACAATTTAAAGACTACTAGTGCATTGCCCTAGCTTTTAATACCCAGAAAATGTTTTATAAATTAGATCAACTACAACCTGGCCAAGGTTTCTGTATTTTTAATATCTTTGGAGGAAGATTACAACAAAAAGGTGCTGGAGGGAATGACTTAGCTGGTTAAGTGTCAGTTCACAATACTTTAAATCACCCCAGAACCATAGCTACAGATCCCAGAGTTTATGCAGTGTGTCACTTTTTCCAAGGTAAGGACTAACATCTCTGCATACATTATTGGGGAAAACAGCATAGCTTACAGTGTGTACTACTCTGTTTTGGCAGCTCTCTGTGTGCACATCTGGCCATAGACATAGTTTCCATATCTGTGTTTTTGCCAAAAATATTAACTGTTAGAATAGTGTGCCAGGCCCATTCTGCAGGGATATAGCCATGACTTCAATTCCTCCTGGCCTTTACTGTTCTCTTCAGTGCTGTTTACCATAGCACCTCTGAGTTCTACTCATGGACCAGGACTTCACAGTATTAGCCCTATCTAAATGCACAGTGGAAAAAAAATTGTTAGAATTTATATAGCAAGGACAAAAGGTAATAGATCAGTATGAAATAAGAGGGGAAAAAAGAGAATATAATAGCCATTACAACAAGCAGTGTTCTTTGTAGGCAGCCTGGCAAAGGCATGTTTTGAGGAGAGATTTGAAGAAACAGTTTTGCAGAAGTGTCTGAAGAGTTTTGATGGGAAAAAGCATGAAGGTGCTGGCTTGAAAAATGGAATGAACATCATGACTCAAACTGAGGTTGAAGCTGCTGTTTTCATACTGACTAAGAGATGAGACAGAGTACAGAAAGGACAAATAAGCTGCCTAAAGGAGAAAAAGGAGAGTCAAATATCAGCTGAGTGTTATGGTCAGAAAGTAATATGGTCAAAAAAACCCCAAAACCCAAACAAACCAAAACCTAGGAAAATGAGTTTTCTAACAGCATAATTTGAGTTGGGTAAGATTATGTTTGTCAAGATTTGAGAAAACAAATTTACAGTGCAAGAAATCTAAGAGCCCATATGGATAGCCAGGAGAGACCACATGTCAGGCTTTACATGCCAGGTGGATCTGAGGTGGCAGAGAAATTTCAGTTGAAGACAATGCTCAGGTAGTGAATTTGGGTGACAGATGAGGTGATAGGTTGTTAATAGACATCATGAGAAAGAGTAACTTCAGAGGGCTTCCGCAGAAAGCGTAAGGACCAGTGTTTTAATGATGTTGGTTTGAGATACCACTTCGATATTTACACAGAAACAGACTTAGATTTTAGTTTGGGTAGGAAGAGTCAGGCCTGAAGTACAGAGGTCCACATAGTTCCTATCAGCCTTATTAACATGGTAGCTGAGTACGTACTTTCATGTGAGTCACCTCATGGATAAACTAGGAGGGAAGTAAAAACCTGACTTTCCTGTAAACTCCTGCAACTGGAGACGTGATAAAGCAGATTCACCAAAGAGCACATGGAGGAAAGGATAGTGTCATGGAAGCCAAAAGAGGAAAGGATTACAGTAAGATTATCATAGTTAAATATATATTGAAACACCTGATAGGTTCACGTGGTCAAAGGTGGAGTACTGATTCTCCAACTGGAGAAAGTTATTACAGACTGGTTTGAGCAGTTCCTGTTGATTACAAAGAGTGGGAATTAGATGGCAGTGACTGTAGTGTACTCCGTGCATTCAGGGATGACAGCTTATTAGAAGGGCAGGTGGGGTAAACACTGGGACATTTTGAAGAAATGAAAGACTAAGGCAAGCTTGAATTGTGCAAGAAAAGAGGAAGAAGAGACAGATTGGAGGAAAAAAGGGCTAAGATGGGGTCATTGCATAAAGCGGGTGAGCAGAGAAGAGGAGCAGTTGGCAAATTTTATAACGTGACACACTAGAAGACTGTTTCAGGAACAGACCAATGAGTGAAAGGAGGAGTTATGAACATCATATATTTATCAGTTTTCACTGGGAAGAAATTGTCAAGATCCTCCTCAGAGAAAGAAATTGTGGTAGGAGAAGAGGCTTTGAGGAATGAGTCAAAGGTGGTGAAGACAAGATTAGGAGTGTGGGTGAAGATTTCAATTATAGTAGCTAGGCATCTGACAGAACTGAGAGGGGAAAAAGAATGACTGTGCCATGGAGGAAGTTGGCTAGGTCACAGGATTTCTGCCAGAAATGCCTTGTTGCACAAAGCAACAAATAGAGAAAGTATCTATAAGAACAGTGGTCTTGATGGCTTTGAGAGATTCAGAGAGAAAGCAGATGCTGACTTCAATCAATTCAGGTATATCATTTGCTTTTGTGCAAGAAGACCAAGGGAGGAGAAACAATAAAGAAGTTGCTGGGCATTTTCCACCCTTGCTAGACCAAGTCGTAAGTGGGTCTTTATTTAAAACTCTCATGGTGTCAGATGAATAGAACTTGACATGTGGATGAGTTCAATTACCATGGAGCTGCAGCACTTCAAAAATGATTGCAGATCCATAAAAGGTCTCTGAATACCTAGTTTACATTCAGACATGACACCTGAACTGGCTAAAAGATACAGGCATATTTGTCCCACTGTGCTTTTTATCTCAGAAAAATCCTATGATTGGTACTTTGAGGAAAAATATATGAAGTATTTCATGTTCATGGGACATGCTTAAGTGTGAGGACATGAACATTTGATGATTTGGGTTGAAATTTCCATTTTCCTCAAGGTCAAGTCCATTCTAGGGAGAGGAATATGCATGATAGCAATCCTATCACATTTCTGGTAATGCAGAAGGATTTCAGCACATACAGTTTTGAGCAGAAGCAGCAGCAAGCCCCTCAAAGCACTAGCAGACACATGACTAATACAATGTCTGAGAAAGCTAATGTTATGATTTATACAAGGCAAATTTATAGTCCTGGGAAGCAAGGAAGAGCTTGGGGATAATATGAGCAGTTATGGTCCGGAAAGCTTAGTGAAAGTAAACTACTGTAAGATGCTGAGAATAGATTTTTTTTTTTTGAATGAAGATATTTTCTTATTAATGATTCAGATGAAGTTTTACACTGTTTTGGCAAAGTCAGGAGTTGAGACTAAAGGAGTGAGAATGAGAAAAAAGTCAAAATTCTAAGTAAAAAAGCTTTAAGAAAGATACTCACGGGAGACATCCAAATGTGCATGCAGAGGGGAACAATTAGCTGAGAGGACGGAACTGATGATTCCCTAAAGACGAAATGTATATTGCAAATCACAAGTGCCTGTGATGTCAGCCTTGACTTCAGCTTGCTAAGTAGTACATCACTACTTGATGGTATCAAGCACAACAAAGAGAGAGGCCTTAGCAAACCTTAATCTTGACCAACCATTGACAAGCACTTTCAAAAATTTAGAGATGAGAAAAAGCAACAAATGGTTGACCCTAAAAATTCGCTATGAACCCAATGCTTAATTTTACATCTTATTGTAGTTGACTTGTCTGAATGCATTACCATAAAATACTCATTAGTCTACTCATCCATCAGATTAGTGTAAGATATTTGTGTGACACAACAGAAGAAATCCAGTAGCACCAAATAACATTTTAGAATGGAATTTCTCACCATTTTTGCTCTCCTTCATGAATCTACTCTTCATCTATCTCCATGTAAATACACTGAATTTAACAGAATTTTCCAAAGTCGTAATGATTTTTATTTCTTTAGATATATGCATATACATTAAAAAGCTGTATCTACCTATCTACCTATCCACCTTGAATAAAATTGATGTCCATGCTTTACTAAGAAAGAATGCAGCTCAGCGTAGCAACACCAGCTACATTTAACAGTAAACCACTGGAAAATTACCACTGGTGTAATTTCCTACAAATAATGTAAATCCAGTATCAACTAGTTATGTAACTCAGATATTGCAAAGTTTCATACAGCACAGAAAAGCTGCATTTTAAAGTTTTATGGGGGGAGGAGAGGAGGTGTGAGGAGATGCAAGTTCTTTTTAACACTAAACTGCTCTTAATGCTGTGAAATACGTGGAAGGAAGGTTAATTGAAAACCTGAAGTAATATAAAAATAAGTTCAGCCTTTAACAGGAATACATATGGTATATAAAGCTCCACTGAGCCCAGGTGGGTAAGTGAACATTTTGAATGCACATTAGTTGAAGAAATGAAGAAGTAGAAGCAGATAATAGGTATTATTAAACTGGAATATTCTCAAGGCCTGGAAGAGAGATAGGAAGCCACTTCCATGGAACATTTTATAGATTACTTTTTCTTCCCACCCAGAGAGTAGTAAGTCCCCCATTTCCCTTTAGACAAAGGTTTTTATTGGCTATAATTATCATCCCTCTAGGGAAAAAGGGGGGGTTTTCAGAGACAGGCTTTAAATGAGAATATCTGGATTCCCCTGTAAAGTCACACCATCAGCGAGGTACAGGATTTCATATAGTAGCTCTTCTCTGCCTCAGCACCCCTACACCCTAGGACCACCGATTAGAGGAATACGCAGGTCTGCCTCTGTCCTCCAACGATGTTTTTCTTTCCTTGGGCATGCTGTTATTAGGCGGGAGTTATTCATGATCCTTGAGAAACTGTAGAAATCACAGTCTAAATATTCATTATAATACACCCATAAACATCCTATGAACTTGTGTCCCCTATTGTTCTTAAAAACCATTTAAATATAAGCATATCTATCTATCTAGATATACAAATAAAAAAATGTTTACTCATTGTCACAAAAAAATGATTCCAGCAATTGGTTCATCTACTACAGATACATGTAGTAAAATGCCCAAGTTCTCTGCTATGCTGTTTCTGTCAGCATGAAGCAGCTAATACGCCAGGCCAGATACAGCTGAACCTATCTGAAGCTGTATTCTTTTCTATTCAAGTATTAGTAGTCTCTTCCACAACATAACTGTCACCAGTTCTCCAAGAATTACTCCTTTCCAAAATAATGCAGCTTGTTTAGATGTCATCTCTCCCTAGCTTCTATTTCAAAAGAATGCAAAGTTCAGATCTTCTGACTACCTAATATATGAATTTAATGTGACTTATAGGCCAATCAGTCAGGATCCTGGAAGTACACTAAAATATCAAGGCAGAGAAACCTCTTTACAAAGGAAAACTCTTCAAAAGGTGTTTTGTGACATCAAAATCAGTGACCCTAACTTTGAAAGGATGGGCCTCTATATTTAAAAAAAAATGAGTTTAGAGAGCTAATTGTAAAGAGTGTGCTGATTCCAAAAAGCATGAAAAACCTAAATAACAACGATGCATGACACTTTTATGAATGGCTGTTACTTGCTTATTTTAGAAGACTGATATGCTTCAATTTATCATTTAAAATAATAGCTAATTGAAACTTTTATCACCTCTGTATCAAAATATTCTTAGCATTTTATAGCAATATTATGCTTTCCTATGTTTGAGACTAACAGGCAATAACAACCCCCCCTGCCCCCACTGTATTTCAAGACCCTGCCTTAAGCACAATAATATATTAAAGCTTGAATGCTCAGGAGAATGTATGTGAAAACCAATCCTTGCATTTCATTAGCTGCACCACAACCAACTTAATTGCATGTCTAGAACATACTCATTTAAATGCAACTGTATCTGTGACATAATTTAAGCCAGAGTTTCCAAAACTAACAGTGTGTTTGTTGTACTTTCATTTTTCTTTCCACTGATTTACAAAGGACTATCATAAACCTTTGATTTCCTTGTTGAATAGCAGTATGTTACTCCGTTAACAGGATCTGAAATATTTATGCAGGCAAGGATTCAGCACCTTCTAAAATCCACTTTGTGAGCTGGAATATTTCTGAATTAAAGCTATTTCTTCCTCTTTACAAGACAGATCACATAACTAGATGATAATAATCACATTCAAATTATAACTCAGAAATTATTAGGTTAAGAGCTAGAGAAGAAACACTCACAATCAAAGCAAAGCATTTAAACTTATTTTTATCTCATGATTGGTTACAAAAGGATGTACTAGCAGCTACAAAACTTGGTGCTACAGAACAGACCTAACTGTCTGCAGCTCACGTTTGAGGCAGTCTTTTCCTTCTGTAAGACGTGAGCCTGAACCAATGAAGTCAATGGAGAAAGGTGTTTGCTCCAGCAAGAATATGCCTGCACCTCTATGTCCCTCTGCAGAAACTGTCTGTCCCACAGTTCCAGCGTGGCAGTTCTTTGCTGTAGGCACAATTTTTCCTCCAAATCTATCTTTCCAAACATGCTTCTAGACAGAGACTTTTATTTTTGGCACAAAGACATATTGGTGTCAATAAGTATTTAGGGCATCACTCTCATTCTTAATAACATTAAAACTCTACAGCTTGAAAGCAAAATAGTATGCCAATGAACACTTATTTTTCACCTTCTGTCTACATACTTCACTATTTCAAAGGCATATTTAGGTATTTCCTCCATTTCAGAAGATTCCCTTTAAAAATGCATTTGAATGAATGTTACCCTTTTCTACGGAGATTTGGCTAAACATTTTTGTTACAGCAATTTTCTTTAGCATGGTAATGCAATCAGTATCCCATGAGGCTCGTCTTTCACAAGATGCCTGCCTGCAGTTCTACCTACAAAGTTATATTATGGCAGTCTTCACAGATAAAGTACAGAAACTGCAATGCATAAAGCAGCACAATCATCTATAAGAAGCTGTCTAAAAAAAACAACACCAAGCAAAAAACCCCAACCAACCAACCCACCACCACTCCCCAATTCTCAATATTAATATTCATTGCAACCACCATGCTATGACAGTGCTTCATTTCAGGAACCAGTGGGCATAAGCTGTATTGTTCATTCACTTAAAACAAATAGGAGATTCCATGAGCAATTTCTATTTCCTGGACAAAGCAAAGAGCATTACTGTTTTTCAGAGGAAAGGTGAAACAGTAGTGATCAAGCTGTGAACTGAATAAATATAAAGCCTATGAAGTGATTTACTATTCTTACTGCAGCCAGCTAGCAACAAAGTCAATCTCTTTTGTTGAAGCAGTGATTAGTGAGTGCAGTTGACCTGTGATACTTACTGCTTTTAATCCAATGGTTTGCACATTACGATAAAGGCTGAACTTGCAGAACAATATATTTATTCCTACTGGTACCTTTCCAGTTTTGTCAGAGATTTCTATTTTTACAAAGTGCTTAAGTAAAGGGCTATGTACAATTAAAAAAATAACTGAAAATAATTACCAGCAAAATCATAATATGGGTCACATTTGCACGGGCTTTAGTGCAAATATAGGGCACTGATAAAGTACCATGACTCTGAGTAAGAGAATCTTGCTAAAATGGACTTGTAAACAGTTCTTTTTTCAGTTTGGTTGTTTTTTTTTTTTTTTGATATCCTTGAAACAATTTGGATATTAGACACCTATTCATTTTAATAGCCAGGCATTCATTTCTGTTCTGTAGCTTTCACATGAAGCTCTTTTTACAGTTCAGCTCTTCTGCTTAAAGATTAAAGATAACTGACAGGTTTTAGAGGAACTGGGAATCTACAGGCTTCGCATTTACTATCACATCAAGTTCTGGGGCTGATTATCATCATTATGTGTTATACCTAGTAGTGTCCCATATGTGACAGATGCCTTCTGAGCACCATTAAAGGCATCATCTCATAAATTAACCTTCTAAAGAACAGACAAAAAAAAGCAACAGATAGATGCTGGAAAGGCAGGAGGAAAACAGACAAATGGCATGATCAGGTAGCAGTGGATATTTCCCCCAATAAGAAAGCTTTAATGGTAGCTATATTGTATCTTCACCTGTATGGTTTTAAGGTTCTTTTTCTCCACGTGCAAATATGAAGTAAGAATCAAGTGTTTTGAGTAATCCCTTTACACAAGTAAACCATCAGAGGAGTCCGGGATATCTCACAACAGTTTCCTCCCCACAGGGTACCTTGGCTCTCCACTGTTTTTGCAGATAGATGAAGGCACTGCAGTTCCGTTAAGGACACAGAAAGCACTAGCAATAGAAGTGGCTGATCCTCCTCTTTCTGCCCAAACCAAAGCAGCAGAGGGGTATACAGAAAATCTCAGGCTGCAACATAAGCCAAATTACCTGTATATGCACACTCATATCCTGGTTCATCACATGCTAAGTCCAAGGCTAGCACATAACCCGCACTGCTGTAGCACAATTGTGGCAGATGGGTCAGACCTCTCAAATGACACTAGGCGATCACAGGGTAATCATCAGGATAAACTACCAGGACCTGACCAGAACTGAGAACCTTGAAACTCATTTTTATTAGACTTTCTCTCTATATATTTGCAATCAGGCTAGGAAACTCAGCCTAGAATCCTAAGCTACCTTTCTCATTAAAATAAAACACAGTTTAGCGACGATTGTACAGAAGATGGTAGCATTGAAGAAAAAAAAATATATATATTTTCTAAAACTCTACTGACACTTATATTTTGCTCTAAGCAAAAGCCTGCACCTTGCCTTACCTCCATACATATTCAGATTTTCTCCTGAAAACGTTTGAACTACCTGCTAGGTAAATTCAGTATGCAAACTACATCTCTGCTTTATTGTATTCTTCCTGATTCAAACTTCTTCAAGAGAAGCTTATAATAAAAATAAGGGACCAAAACTTAAATACACCAGGTCAACTTATCGTAATCATTTCAGTGTGAAGATGCTACACTGAAATCATTAATAATATTCTCAGTCCTTTAAATCTTTATTCACAACAGGGCAGTCAAATATAATTTTTAGTTCACCAGTTTCCAACACATTTGTACATTGTTGTGGCTTCAAGAATGCTGAAAGCTGTTTACTTATGTAAATCTTGAGATTTGCTACACAGAGAAACAGATGTATGTGCAAGGCAGTGAAAATGAAGTGTCACATGCTGGCCTGGGAAACAAAACTTGAAAGAAAAAAAAAAAAAGAGATTTGCCATGTTTCACCTAGCCCATCATTAAAAGGTTGAAGGACAAACTGCAAAAGAAAAATCTTAGCAGCTACTGCAAATTACAAAAGGAGAGCAGCAGCATGGTTTTGGACATACTTCACAACTATATTTATCATCACAGGACTTTCTGCATGGGGCAGCCTAATGCCATACACATGGAGGGCTTCATAGAATGGAAGCATTCTGCACAGTTCCATTGTTTCCCAATTTCTAATGCCAAGAATTGTTTTGCCTTGACTTCATCTGTAAGAGGATGCTCATTTGTTATATTCAGTAAGGGGACAAGCAAAGCCTTTTCATTAGTTATATATGTTTTAAAGAAGTAAATGAAAAGCATACTTTCTGAAACCCCTAATAAAATACATAATTTCACTCATCAATTTTCAGATATTAATTCTTAATAATTTTGGAATTCTTTATTTAGAACTCCTATTTGTAATGGAAATGACTGGATAAGATATTGATAGAATTAATAAAAATACATCCCTGTCTAAAATTTGGAATCTTTACATGATTTTTTGGTCCTGCACTACAAACCTGGTCACTGTTCTGCAACTCTAGTTGTTTGTGTATCAGGACTAATTGATTGATATCACTCCTTAAAATGTTCCGTGATAAATCCTACTACTGTCACAGTGTACTAGAATTTATATGAAAGAAAGGGGAAAGAACAAAGCTAATGCCACAATGTAGAAAATATTTAAAAAATGAAAATAACTTTACTAACTAATTGCAATTTGGAAGTAGACAAATGGTGAAAGAGCAGCAGACTGTATATGTGTTCTAGTTACGTATTTCATCTGGGACTCCATCGACTGTTTCCCTTGGGAAGAATATTCTTTCTCTGTCCTATGAAATTAAAATGAATGACTAAGAAGCTGTGGGAAGCCAAGCGGTTTGTAAAAACCTAAAATCATCCATACTTTTTCAGCTAGAATTCCATTACAAGGCTGATTCTGTAAATGTCTGAGATTTTTTTCAGGATGCTTATGACAAAATACATAAAGGACTGTGGTGTCTACACCTAGTCTGAAAAAACTCATTTAGCTGTCAGTTCACTTGGAGAATGCTAAACTTCACAGGTGTTAAAATTCTCTTGTTGCCTGTGGTTCTATAGCTGCAAATACGCAGCTGATTGTTAGTTTGGGAGGGTCAAGTGATCCAGGTTTTTGACACATTACTCCTTGTATTTGGGAAAGCAAGAGAAATTTTCTATACTGGGCTCACGCTCAGAGCTGAATTTTTTTGAAAATACTTTGCTTCAATAGGTCACAATACAAATATATTTTCTAACAATTACTGACTTGAGAGTTTTGGTGTGGTTAACATCTGAGTAAAGTTGTATTTAAGGATGTACCTTTTGTTGTTCCTAAGAAAATGCAAGTCTGGCTACATGAAAAACCTTTGAAAGATCTTATTCGTATAATATCATTGGAGATACATTAGTTTTTGGAAACTAAATAATCTGAAGATATATACACTGAGATGTCTTGAAAGGCCTTCTTGGGGACACTCTGTGAGGGGCCTGGGTAAAACTGGGTGCCAGATCTACAGCTAGGGTAGTGTTGACAGCTAGTGCCAAGAGAAGCAGCAGGGTTTAAGTGTGCACGAGGTGAGGAGAGGAAGAAGAGAAGGACAGGGCAACCTTTGTTTCAGCATCTATTACCTTTTGAGTGCTTAATTTTGCTATCTTGATGTTCTTTTGCTGTCTAAAAATGTTTTTAAAAGAATAGAACTGAACAAACATCATAAAACATCCAGTATGAGAATGAGTATTCTTGGCTTTGATACCCTATTCCCTGATGAAAACTATTTATATTTAGTCAACATAAATGATAATCAGTTCTGGTTAGTCTATACTGTGGGAGTGAGGTGACTGCTTTCAAAAAAATTATGTATTTAAAGTTAGATATTTTTCCTCTTAAAGAGAAGGAATCCATTGTTAAGAAACCCTAACTCATCAAAAAGAGAACCAGAGAAATGTTTTGAGGACTGGAGTGAAGGTCTTAGGCCTCCAACAGCTCTATCTGTTAAGTTTATACAAAAGAAGATTGAGAAGTGACCGTAATCAAGAGAATACTTGTTACAAAGAGGTTCTTTAATACCATGAAGAAAGGGACAACAAGATCTAATTGCTAGAATATGAAACAAGACAAATTTAAGAAAAAGGGAGCTGTATTCTTAAGTCAACCATTAGAAACTGTAAGGAGGAGCAGTGCATTCACTAGCAAATTGGATTGGGTATGGTTTAGCAATTTATTTCAGTTAAAGAAACCTATTAAAACTCATGTTGGTGTAACCAAGTGGAATGCAGTGATTTATCATATACAAGGAGATCAGATCTGGTTATCTAGCTGGAATGAAACCTTCTGCCTTTAGTGAAAGTGGTACAAGCTGTGGATGCTCCAAGTCTCAGCATTTGGCCTTTATTACCTGACAAGTGCATGTGAGCCCCTTAACGTTGGAAGTGGTATTGCCTGGCACATTTTCCTCATGCATTTAAAAAAAAACATCTGTGCAGGAAATGTTTCCCAAAGGACATATTCAGAACTTGTTTTAGGGGGCATCAGCTCTTACTCAGGCTTTGACCATTAATATATAAGATTCCATTATCCTTTCTCGTTAAGTAGTCCTAGAAGCTTTTCTGCTATTGCAAATAATACATGGCAGATGGGACAACCCTATCAGGTCCTTTTGGGAGGAGAGAAGCTCTTTCAGATGTTTCCTGATTAGTTTAAGTATCCTTTGAGGGACATTAGTAATCTAATTCCACCATTTTAAATAGGGGAACAGGAAAAGGCTAGCATTACTGAAATAAAAGGTATTCTAGCATCTACTACCTCATAATGCCATGTCTCTTACTACTCCACTTCTTTTTTGAAAATGAACATTATTTTAAGAGTAACATATTCAAATGTAGATGATATTTTTGCCCACTGACATTAATGTCACTAAAATATGTAAATATGTACTTAATAAATCAGCTTGTTTATATGATTCAAAGTCTTACATTGAAAATTTTAATCAAGTTTATCTATTAAAAATACATAAATTAAGAAATTTGAGATGCTTGCGTGAATGGTAAAGTATTTCCAAAACTTTTCTCTCTAATCCTTATGTTTTTTCCATGCAAATCACCAGGAAGCACATGCAGAGTAGGCATTCCCCTCTTCCATGGATTAAATTGCATATGTAAGATCTGCAACACAGAAGCTCTAATAGTGATGTGAAATTGGGGCTTAATTGAGGAATATCTGCTCATCTAACTAGCTGTCCTATCTCTGGGGACCTATTAGAAGCATGTAAGTGACAACATCATTGTAATACTTTTAAAAATATTTATTAAATATGGGATTAGGTTATTGAGTCATTAGGAAGTATCTCATGCACATAGCAACACTATTAACTACTTTTTTATGTAATAGCTATGCCCATAGCTTGCTGGTTTCATCCCTCAGTTTTTAACTACTTCTCTATAACAATTGTATAGTCTGAAAAATCAAAGAAGTTTGGCATTATCTGTGAAGTTGTTATTTCTGCAGGGTTAAGTTCAGCTCTGTGCAGAGAGACCTACCATTTCCATTTGGTTGAATTTCATCCTAGTGACTAAAGCCACCTCTCAGCTTCTGCAGCTGGGTATTGCACTGAGGAGTGACCAATGAACTCAGTTGGACTGAGAAGGGGAGAGTGCTGGGGGAAACCATTAGTGTGTCTTGCAAGCCTCCCTCACCACCAATTCACAGAGAAGATATGTTAGTGCACATAAATGTGGCTCTTCAGATGCAACAGCTTTTGCTTTTATCTCTAGGAGTCCCTGACTCCATTTCAAGTATGCCACAGAAAAAAAAGCTAGTTCTGTTGTTAAATGCTTGTCTGACAGTGCTATTCCCAGACACTCTGTGGTTTGATCTCTTACAGAGCAGACCTCGATCCAAACACAGCAATTTCCTCCCCAGGACTGCAACCAATATGACAATTCCTCTGTGCAAACTGCAGCTACACTAGCCAAGACAGCAGTTCCCTTGGTGATCCCTCACCCCAAAACATAAGGATTTTCCAATTGTACTTATTTTCCTCTTGTGTTGCTTTGAATTAAGTTGTAAAACCCAAACACTCTTTGTACTGTCAGCAGAAACCATGGATTTATTTTGATGGAAAGTCAGAACATTTTAGAGCCCTACATCAAAACAGTTGTAGTGGGTTGACCTTGTCCAGGTGCCCCTCTCATTCCCCACCTCAACAGGACAGGGGAGAAAACAAGATGGAAAAGTTCATGGTTTGAGATAAGGGAGATCACTTACCATCACAGGCAGAACAGACTCAACTTGGGGGAAATTAATTACTTCATTGCTAATTAGAGTTGGATAGTAAGAAACAAAGACTAAACCACCTTCCCCCACCTGCTTTTTCTCTCACCTGGGTGCTGGCAAGGCTGTTCCTCACACTTTTTTTCCTCACACCTCACCACTCGTGTGGTGTTTTCCCTGCTCTTAAATACATTTCCACAGAAGCGCCACCACCTTCTCTGATGGGCTCAGCTGTGGTGGGTGGTGGGGCCAGTTGGAACCAGCTGGAACCGGCTGTGTCTGGCAGGAGCAGCCCCGCCCTGTCCTCACAGAAGCTGCCCCCAGCTGCCAGCACCTTCCCACCTGCACCCAATTCAGCAGTATAATTAAAATTTCTTCAGTGACCCAAACCACAGGAAACTTGTGCCTGAGGTAACTCGGATATTTATTGCTATAAAAGAATCATCCCCCTAAAATTGGCTCTCTCTTTTCCTTACTTGAAGAAAAGCTTTAAAATGACAAGTTACTCTTTTATCATGCTGTTATTTAAATATACATGCACAAGTCTCTTATACTGGAACTCCGAAACATTTGGCAAGCCTTACCCCAAGGTTTCTCTTGGTTGTGTTTTGTTGGGTTTTTTTTGTTTTGTTTTTTGTTTTTTTGGGTTTTTTTGTTTGTTTGTTTTGTGGGGTTTTTTTGGTGGGGTCATGTCCCCCCCTCACCCCCCCCACTCGAGAGCACAAAGGATGAAATACAAGACCAATGCCTCTGACAACCAACTTCTGTTTTCAGCTGCAGAATTTTATGTGTCAAAGACCCCAAGCTACATGCATGCCGTCAATACCTCTTGCAGAAATTACAAGTTGTGCCCTAACTCTTGAGTAACTATCCACACACATATTCTACTACTGGTAATTAGAAAGGTATAAAGCTGTCCACACAGTAACAGGACCAGCTCTTCACCAAACCCAGCATCAGCTTGAGAGGCTTCACAGTCTCCTAAGACCTTGCAGGTCAGGGAACTTTGCTGAATTAGAGGTACTGAGATGAATGAACCCCTGGGGAGCAATGCTGCTGCCTCTTGTCCTGTGTACTGTGATTCTATCAATAAATACAGTTTAAAGAAGGAAAAAAAAAAGCTGCATTGTAGCAATCTCTCCATCTTTTTTTTGTCAGTGGTGGCTGTCAAAAACAGTTCACTTGTAAGTGCAACAGGGAACTCGCTGCTCTTGGTGAACGTGGGCATCCTCAAGACAGCCATGACTGAGTAGGCAGATAGAGAGCGTGTACAAGGCTGGGGAAGCACCATCAGTTCCTGGGTCAGTATATGAATCTGCTACTCCAGGACTTGCGACCCTGGCATCATAGGCAAGACTAAGCCAGAAGAGAGCACAAAATCATGTTTTTGAGCAGGGAACATATCTGCCAGTGTTGTGATTTCTCATTTCTGCAGGCTAACGTGGAATATGATTGCAGTGATGAATTAACTCTGTAAGAGTCTATGCTATTTCAAGAATTTGTGCCAGCAGCGGTTACTGCTTCAAAGCAGGAGCTGCAGTGACAGTTCCTAGCACTGCAGTGTGCACCAGCCTCCAGAAATGATTTGGGACAGACACAGCAGTAGGATCAGAGTGTGAGGAGAGGAATTGTGCCCTGGAAGAGAAATACTTCAGAAGTGTCTGTCTCTGAAAATCCATCTGTTCTTTACCTCCTCTGATAAACATTTCTCAGCCATACTGATGCATGGTACACCAGAGCAGATGCAGGCTTTTCATAAGACAATAAGCCTGTGTTTTTACCTTTGACTCCTGAGAAACCAGTGGGGGAGTTTTTTAGTTTTTTAGTATTTTGTCTGATGACTCCTGCCTAGCAGATAAATGTGCTATTCAGCCACCAGGGATACATGTTCCTCCAAAGAACCAGAGATACAGACAGCATCTGCTTTGAATTGGTACAGCCATTTTGAAAGGACAAGGCTTGTGGCCTTGCTAATACTATCACAGACCTAATGAGATTTACAAATTGGGAAAAAAAAAAAAGCAACTGCATATATTTAATATATGAAATCAATGGTGATAGAGAGAGAAGTTGCATGGTAGAGCAGTGGAGTTTTCGGACTCCTGACACAGGCAGTAAAAGGCCTGGACAAGGAAATAGGTGAGAGCTGCCAACACACAGGAGGCATGCTTGGTCTTCCATATTTCCTGTACGATACAAAAAGTCCATAAGGCTGAATGTGTCCCTCAGGGATACTGCTGGCAAGTATTCAAGAGAAAAAACACACAACATACATACTAGTAGAGGTACAGGAATATAACAACTGCTTGAAGTAGAAACATGGTGCTAAACTGATGTCTTGTAAGTCTATTTTACATGTTTGCTAATACCGTAGCTTTATAATAAATATCAAAATCTTATGCAGCGTCTGTCTATGCATGCACTGACCTTTATGAGTCAGTTTTGTGTTTTTTCTAATCATATTTACTACCTAATTTGCAAATCTTTCAGTCATCAGTACAAATTAACAGAAGTGCATTGTGTAGGCATTAGGAATTAAAATTGTAATAAAAGAAATCCATTAACCCTTACCTATCTTCAGCTTGGAATCAATTCTGATATTAGGATAAATAAAACTGAAAAATTCAACACCTATTCTGCATTAGCAGAAAAATCAGTTTTCTACAAATAAATGTTGACTAGAAAAAGTTCTGAGTCTTTCCTCTTCCTGTAAACTTCAAAAACAATCTGTCTTTTATCACAAAATCTAAAGTATAATCAGAAAATAATTATATTCTAGCTGAGTTGTAAATTAAATCAGAATTGCTAAACATGAATTGCTATCTCAGACTGGATCATTGCAGTACTAAAAAAATTAAGATGCACAGGCCCCCTCCTGAGCTGAGTATTGTAATGCAGGACCCTATGTGTTCTACTACTAACAAAAGGAAACACAGACATTTTGTGGTGATCTACAACTTCATCACCTTTTCAATAAAAGCCTCCACATGTAATACCTTTTCCAAAGCATCAGTACAACCAGAGGACTAACATTAACCTTTGAATGAAACACAAACTTCTCGTATTTTCTGTACTTCCTCCCCTCTCCCCCCGATCAGAAAACCTATCAAAAACCAAACCCACCACTGTTTCCCGAGCCAATATTTCAATAATTTTGTGGTGGTATCAAAATTACAATTTGCTTTTCCATCTCCCTGGGACAGCACTGTTATTGTTACTGTTTTGGTGTACCTGCTTCTCAATTGTTTATACATCCATGTGTTTCCCATTTCCTCCTGTTTACTACACAGCCTTTACACTTTCTCATGCTAAGAGTGCGATACTTAGAGGGCTATGCATTCCTCAGCACAGCATTCTCTCAGTATCAATCCACCTTTCTTTCTCAGATACAAGCTCCCAAGGAGAAGAAAAAAAAAAAATTCCTTCCCCCTCCTACCCATCACAGACTTGCTTCCAGTATCTGTGTAAATAGAATTTCACAGTCTCTTTGACTACATTTTCCTTCTGTTTTGTGGGTTAAGCATCAAATCACTCAACTCAATGGGGTGGAGAGTACCTTCTTTACCACTTTGCCAGAAGAACTGGAATCCAGTCAAAGATTCCTGTTTATTTCCAAACTTTTGTTGTACAAATGCCTCAAAACATTTAATTTTGGGTTAAAAAAACCCTGCAAAAATATATTTATATACATATTGATTTTTCAGAAATAATCTTTACTTTGGATCATTTCATGTGCTAGAACTGAAAAATCCATGTTATTTACACAATTCAAAGTGCTGTTCCTGTGATGTGCTGTAGAAACTACCAGAATACTGGAGAGAGAGACAGCATATCTAAATAGAAAACCCATGCGTGTTTATACACAGTAGTAAACAAGTTACTTGGAACACAGCTGTATTTCTGTGGTTTCCTCATTTTCTTATTGCTGGGTGCACAGCACAACAGTGTTAGATGATACTAGCTGCTGACAGCAGTAAAACCCCCGATTACTAGTGTTCTAGATATGTCAGTACTTACCATCTAAAAAGATGGGCAGATCTGCTTGTCTGAATAAAACAAGGCATAGGAAAAAGGGACTATTACAAATCTGGCTCTGCGCACAGTCTGAGGAATGAAGTAAGACGTGGCATAATCAGAACAGCTGTAGAGGAATGTCACATACGGAGCATAACTAGCCAGCACAAGAGTAACAACTTGACCTAGTCTTTCCATACAGTTCAGGAAAAAAAAAAAAAAAAAAAAAAGGCACAGTGATCAGCAGTGCAAGCTGGTCTCTACATTAACGCTAAGCTGGACTCCAGTGAATAAGAGAGGAGAAAGAAGCATGATCAGAGATTAGCAATGTGCAAGAGAGAAGGCAGAGCAACGTGAAAAATTCATGAGTAGGACAACCACAGGAAATGATGTGTTGCTGGCAGATGTGTGTTAAAGTTTTCCACGACTGACTATGCATAAGAAGAGCAGCTCCCTCAGCATACTGAGAGCTGCAGTCAGAGGAGAGCAGGAGCTACCCCGAGGGACAGCCACTAAGAGAAAGGCTTCTGAAGATCACACCACAAAATGCCAGCTGCTTATTGTCCTTGTAGTGCCAGCTTGGCACGACATTGCCCCTGCGCTGCCATCCCCCCAAGCCGCTCTGCCAGCCTCCCTTCAAACACAGCGTGCATAACCAGGCTTTCAGCCTCGTGGCTGAGCTCTTGGCTTTGGCCCACTGTCTTATGGGGACCAATACAGAGTTTCAACTTCCCTCACCCCTCCAAGATTAATAAATTTGAACATTTTAAAGTCAGACGCATTCATGAGACTTCTTGTATACCACAGGTCATTACATTTCATTAGTTGCTCCAGTATTGAGCTTAAAATCTTGTGTGTGACCTTCCAAAAAGGCACCTAGTCCTGACCTCAGTCTATCAAGAGCTGGAAAACCTCTGCACTCTCTTGGGTTTATTCAAGGTTAATCAGCACCACTGTTCACCTTGTGTTTGATTTCTCATTTGAATTTATTATGTTTCAGTTTCCAACTGATGATTCTTATTATGATTTTATCTCCTGGATGAAATAACTACACAGAATAAAGTGTCTTTCTCATGGAGAGGAAACACTATAATCACCTCATGTTTCTTTTCAGCACCTTTGATTTGTCAACATCACTTAAAAATTTGGACCTCTGAACTGGATGGAGCATTCAAATAGCAGATCCACACATGTGTAAATTGTTTAGACCTAAATGATGGTTAATATTTTCCTTGCTTACTAACTGACTTGAAACTATTTGCTTTCTTCATGTAATTGAAGCACGTTATCCTGCATCTTTCCCAGTACAGAAAATAAATAATAAATGCACACTTCAGTCTTTACTTTGTCATCTTGTTGGTGATCTTGCCACCCTTGTCTACTAACAGGCCAAAACTACAGCTAGGATGTGATTTGTTCCTAATTTACCCAGTTTTGTAGCTATATCAACTATGTCTTTTCTCCTGATAGTTCTAACTTTCCTTTTCAATTTTCTGTTTCATGATGTCTTCATATGGATTACTATATTTTTTTTCCATTGTTACAAAGTTTGTTATTAATTTCTTACTAGATCTAGTCGTCAGTTCAGGCCCAAGTCAGAGTAGCCTTTAAGATAAAGCTTCCCTCATTCTTGAAAGAACATTTGGGGCTTTCTGGCCACTAAGTGCATTCTTCCTAAGCAAGTCCCAGTTTAAACTTTTGTTTTTGTTGTGTGTCATTCCACTAACCCCCTTAAAATTTCACCATAACAAATTTTTAGCAAACAGATTTTGAAGAGAGGTTTTTCTACGACCAAGACTGCCTCCTTTAGTAATGTGATATCAGAAGCTGCCAAGTTTTGCAATTAATATTTCTAATATAAAATAGGAGTTTGACATTTTGGATACACAGCAATATGTCTCAATTAAAGGATCATATAAATAGAGGGAATCACATTACATGAATGAGTATAGGTCCAAATATTAGCTTCTGGAATTCTGCTTCCAGTTTTTGTGCTGAATAGCACCATGCAAATGGTAAAGTTAAAACTCTGCCCTTCCTGTATATAAAAAGTATAGCATAAAGATCTAAAGATCTATATCTAACACTTGGCATATGAAAACACAAGTGCACCATCCATGGTGCTTTAGAAAAATCTCATTGTATTTCATACGTACAAGTACACTCATCCACGCGCACACATACTCCTACACAAATGGACTTTTAGGCTGAAAGGCTTTCAAACTTGTGATTCAAATTTAATAAAGTATAATCTTTAATCCTTTGCATACATTATAGTGGTATGCTTTGAGTATTAATTCATGTCTAAATTTTAGAACCATTGCATTTGCTCAAACTTTAAATGTCAGTGGCCAATATTATATTAAATTCAGCTTTTGTATTTCAAATTGAACACATGCTATGTTCTAATTCAGTGTTTTAAAATAAATCATTTACTTTCTAACTTTTCTTCCTTCTATCATCAGAGTAATTTAACACATGTCATTTCCTGCATTGCTATCCAATTCACACATCAGCAGGTGGTATACAATTTTTCCTTATTTTTTCCCCTCTTTTTACTGTATAGCATTTTGTGTGTTTAGATAGGACACATCTTATTTAAAAATCAGCAGCAGAGTAACACTGTAGAATAATGCCAGCTTCTACAGCATATATTTCAGAGTTTTTAATGACTCTTGTCTGCTTACCATTTAGTAACTGTTTTACTTACTGAGATTATAACTTTGAGCTAGTGAAAAAATTAGCGTATGTCCCATATCAATACATTCAAAGGGCAACTACCAATATCAATCAGCTAAAGCAATATGGTCCCATTCACATGCAGCTGCTTAATGCAAATGAAAAAAACCCCATCACTTGCACAATCCTCTATGCTAGACACAAGTATGTGCTTTGCACATTCTTCTAATGGTTCAGATAGACATTTTATAGCTGTTCCTGACTACTTAGCCAACTGCAAATGCTTACTTTTGTCGATATAGTCATGATTTTTCTCTGATTTTTTTATTTCTATTTGTTCTGAACTAATCTCCTCTACCTTTTTAACCAACAGGAGAAACAGGGGAAAGAATGCATATAGACACAGAGAGGAACAAGTTTTTTGAGTAAACCCAAGAATTTCACCAAAAAATCCCAGAACATTTTTAAAACAAGGAAAAGATGACCTCAAACCCATAAAATACCAAGATCGACATATGGACCACCCCTTCCAACCCCCACCAAAACACCAAACAAAAAGAAAGGGCCCTAAAAGAAGTAAGCCAGAGCATTATTGTCAACCATCACTGGAGTTGGAAGGAAATCTGCAGTGAATTAATCTTGTGTTTCTGTATTCTTTAAACACGTAAGTTTATTGTCCTTTAGCAAACTACACAAAGTAGAATAATAGCTTTACACAGCTGAAATGAAGAGTTTGGTTTTGCAGAAGAACATTTTTGTTTCCTACAGTAGCAATTATAGGAGACACTAGGAGTTGGCTAGAAAGCTCAGTACAATCTATAAACACTTATTCATAGAACCGCTGGGTGGACACTGTGTTGGAGCCAACTCTTACGTGCAATGTTTCTATTGTGAAACAAGTTTGACATTTCTGTCTGTCTCCCTTTTTTTTAAAAGGACAAATCAATTTGTAACAGAGACAGCAGTTTGCAACCAACTGTGCTCAAGATCAAAATGAATTAATGATATTGAAATAAAGGTAACAGCACAGTAAAGAGCAACAAATTGGAAATAAAGAGTAGTATAAAATGGAGAACTGAATTAGAAAGGCACACAAAAAGAACATGGATTAGTCAACAAAGCTTCTCTACTTTTCCTAATTTCCTCCTACTAATTCTTTGTATTGTAGTGAATTGATCAGCTGTTAAACACATAGTGACCTCTTAAAAAAAGATTGTTATCTTTCATGTTTGGCTTGAAGCTAATGTTATCTAGTCTTTTAGAAAATGATACTGGATATCCCTTTCAAACCACATCAGTTCTTTATCTCTGCTGCACTTTGTTGTTATCCTGCTCAGATGCATCTTGTATTTCATGTGGGCAGACATTATCTAGGGATCTGGCATCACTTCTGAAACAACAGGATTACTGCATATCTGACCTCCTCACAAGAACAAAAAAAAAAGGTTGCTTGCAACCTAAACATGTTCAGCTGGGAGCTTTATCAGCTCACATTTCTACACTCACAATTTACAATTATGTTTATGAATTAAACAAGATTATCTCTAATAAATATTAGCAACATTAGGAACAATAAATATTTGTGAGAAGAGACATCAGCTGAGTTTCAACATGAATACTTACGCACCCGTTCTAAATACGATGCTGCCCTGCAGCTGGGCTAACCAACCACAGCAGAAGGTCTGCAAAGCTCTGAGCTGTTAACCTGCCATCGACTTTCACATGTCCCGCAGGCAGTCAGCAGGCCTGACAGTCCTCAGTTCCAGGACTAAAAGCAAGCCCAAAGCAACTAATGCAGCCCACAGACTGTTCCAGTTGTGCTGGGATTGTCCCAGTATGAATCCGTTCAGAGACACAGAAATTAAAACACACTTCTGGGAATGGTGATGTGTCCTTGCATTGCATGTAGGGCAGAGCCTTGCTAGCTTCCCATGACAGCGTAGGTGCCATTCATAAAACTGGAAGTGCAGACAGGGCTCCTTCCATTATTTTCTTTAGGCTAGTGCTCAGGGCAAGCATGCTGGATGGAGAAAGCCCATCTTAATTCCTTTATTGCCTGACTTGGGAAAGGGCCTAGAAACAAGCTGTGACCTAATGTTAGGACAATACAGAGGAATGGAGGGTTTTTTTTTTTATCCCCCCCCCCCCCCCCCCGCTGTCTTCTAAAAGACTCTTGTCTCCATACAAAACATTTAGTCACAGAATCAGATGCTGGAGTCCAGATGTTCTGAGAAATTACTGTCTTCACTTTGAAGCTACCAGGCCATCCTTTCTCTTCTGCAGAGAATAAAAGATGGTACCACTATCTTCTCTCCCTCTGTAAATGATGCCTATAGCTTGTTCCTACTCTTTCAGGGATGCTCCAAGTTAAGCAAAATGTTTAGATTGCAATCAGTATTCAGAAATGGTTATTATTGAGTAACTCCCTGCAGAGCCAAAGCCTCAAAAAAAGACAGACAAATACCACAGAATGCTTCTAAAATTAGCACATCTAAGTTGGTTAGAAATGGGAGAGGGGGGTGTGACAAAAATTCTTTCTTGGCAGAAACTTAATTCCCTCAAAATTTTCCACCCAGGTCCATGTTGGATTAAGAGTCTGTAACTGTAAAGGGGCTGCAGGAAAGATTGAATCATCTTATTTACTACTTTTTAGGCATTTCCAAAATAACTGTTAATGATACTTCAACTGAACTAGAAACAGCAGCTTACAGTTATGGATGGCCACAGATATAATAGCATAGTGCCTCTACAGAAGACGAAAGAGAAGTAACTATATTCGTAAACTGATTCTGACATGACCAGTGGAAGACACATATACCGTGATGGTTATTGCAGCCAGGCTGGAAGCATTGCACTGGTATGACTACAGAAAGTTTTGATGAAGAGATTAGAAAGAATAATGCAAGAGACTGAGATACCCACTTCATATAAAAGCAGATCTTTCCCCAACACTTGGCAAACTTGCAGTATCAGTACTGCAACATGTATTCAACTTTACAGCAAGATCTTTTTAGCATTCTGTATATCCCTGAATTGTGCAATTTCTTTGATGTAAAACATGTCATTTCTAGGTTTAAAAACCATAAAAGCAGAGTTATACAAAACCTATGACATAGAGTAAATGCCCTGGAAATTTTACAGCATCCTACGTCTAAGCCGAACTTACTCAATTGCCAAGGAAAAAACCCTTTTAAATACAAGATTAGCACTCAGCCCTTGAACAGTAACGTCTGTTCTCTTTAGAATTTAATTGCAAATAACAGCAGAGGACAGAAATAAATAAATTGAACACAGTTAGATGATGCTAAAGCCTTTCTTGAAAAATACTTAAAACAGAAATGGTCGAGCTGTTAATGATAATTTAGATGTCATGAAGAAGCTACTTCAGAGTCCATGTTTTTATTACCTGCTTAGTCACACACATTTTTCCCTATAAGTGAGTAAAACAGTTCTTTGGGATATTCATTTAACTAGATTAATACAGAAACTGGAAAAAATGAATACAGGAACACAAGTTGGGCATTAAGAGTCTCCTTGGTTATTTTTCTGAGCAGTTCCAATTTATAGTTCTCTAAATTATTCTGAATTATTCTAAATTCTCTCCTGGAAAATGTTCATTCAACTCCACTGCACTTCAGTATGTTGGTGAGAATTTGTCCCAGGATCACTTCACCACAGTGCTGATCACTTATTTAATATATTCTCATCATTGGAATTTTTCCTCTCCATAGGGATATGAAACAGCATCTCCGTTCTAGAAGGCTATATACATCTGTTTTAATGGGAGCTTCAGGACTGATAATTTTGGGTGGATTACCTGGCTTTTGAGTAATTTTCAACGTAAGTCCATGTGCCCTTTTCATTTTTATTATACGCTACATGTTTCCACATGTTTCTCTTCTTGGAGTTGTCATGGACTCCAAAAGATGAAGCTTCTCCTTACACGCAACATTACAATGGTACAGCCTGTGCCCTGGTCACTACCCCAAGATAACAGAGAGTTGGACCTGCATCACCTGAAATGCACCTTTGCCCAGGCTTCCTTTCTGCTGCTGCATAAGGATCTGGCTGAAACAGTCTATAATATATACATTCAATTTGCTTAAAAACGAAGAGAAGTTTTCAGCAATTCAGCTAAGGCAATTTGTTTTTCTGCAGATTTGTGTCTTTGACTTATCTGCCTGGTAAGGTGCAACTGCTGACTGATCCCTCCCATAAGTTATGAAACAGAGATCTCTGTCTTGGGTAGGAATTCCTTCCTTAGCTTTTCACTCAGTGTCACAGAGTCTCTCTTTTACCCATCTGAAGAATTGAGAACTAACTTATCCTGAAGCTCTCCACTTCTTTGTGTAATTTCACTGACATTGGCCCATTGGTTCAGAAGTTACTAGGGTAGAAGGAGTGAGACAGACAGATGCAGACAGTATGCTTTCACAAGGCTCATTTTTTCAGAAGGCCATTGCAAAAAGCTGTGGGTACACAACACAAGCCCATGCTGCATTGGCTGCATCTAGAGGAAAGAGGAACCTGCCCACAGCGCTGGACTATGTTACAAGAACACAAAATCCTATTACTGGATATTTCATATGCTTCCAGTATACCTCTGAACAGGTCATTTTGTATCTTTGTATCCCATCTATCTTTACAACTCATTTATTTTTAATGCAATTATGAGTGAGGATCAGAGTTTACTACAGTTTTATACAGTTATCTAGGTCATTTGCACACCAATCCCAGTTAGACTTCTGTGAGCTGTTGTAATATAAATAGCTAAAAATAATCCAAAAATTATCCATATTAAGTAGCTAATAGTTAACGTGGAATGAATAATTTTCACACACTGTAAATTATCAACTTGCATGATAATCCCATGTAATATTCTCTGTCTACAGTAAATACTCTTCATAGAGAGTAGCTAAGCTGCTACAAGAGCATTCAGCTGGGAAATGGCTGTGCTTTCATCTAGTTCCATAGAGCCTTCCCTGGCAGACAAGTCCTTAGTACTAGAACAGGTAAGATTATAATGATATTTAATATAGAATTAATATAGAGACAATAAGTGAAAAAAACAGCAAAAATCTTTTTTTCATCACTGTATTGATGTATCACAAACCCTTCTGGTGTGATACATATCTACACATACACATCCAGGCCAATGTGTACGATAACTAAATATTTAAGACTTCTACTGCCTCTAACAAGAAAAAGCTTAATAATCAAAACTCCCCATCTTAAAAAAATTGGCACCTTTCTGTTTCTTATTTAGAGTGTTTTAAGACATAAGTAAAATAAAGTGTTCTAATATGCTAACTTTTACGCTTGCATTAAAATGCAGTCTGATCACTGTAATAATCAGCAAGATTCAGTCTGAACCTCGTTTCAAGATAATTGCCATCTTTTAGTATTGAAGAAAAATCTACCTTTTCAACTTCAGTTGAAAAGAATTTAAAATCACAACAGCAGTTTTAGATTTTGCTCTCTAAGTAGTGTGGGTGAAACATCATGGAAAATTAAAATATATAGCAAGGAAATTTGCTAAGAAGGTATTACATCTATTACAAATTATTATTGTCTTTCCTTAGAAAGTCTTTAACATACTGTAAAGGTGTCAAACAATTTGAAAGAAATTACATAAATGTCCTCGTAATTCTAAAAGATCCCATCTATTTTAGGAATAATTTTAGGTGGCTTGCCTAAAATGAGCAAGACATTTTGCCTAAGTCTCACTTTGTAATACTGAAGCATCGCTATGCACAGAGGAACACTGGTTCTGCTGATGTTCTCAGCAAACCTTCCTATTAGGCTGAATTATGCCCAGGCAGTTGCTGGCAGGCAGCAAACATAACCGTGCAGAAAAGCTGAACATCAGCTACTGGAGATTCCTGTTCTTAGAAGTAGCAGGTCTTGTTTTGTCGAATGAAAGCAGTTGTGAGCCAAAAGCTTGTCATCAGCCATATAACAGATAAACACAGGACTGGTTCAACTTATTTAATTGAAATGTTTATTAGATGTTAGTGCTGTCAACACAAAATGGCAAAACACATTCCTCCTTCCCTGAAGACAGTGGACATTAAACAGCAGAGGAACGTGATAGACCTCAGCTTTAGCTTCCCACTTACTAAAAATGAAGGCACTGAAGAACACCACATAAACACGCCTGCTGATAGCTTCTAATCTCCCTTTATTCAAAGCAGACAATCGGTAAAACCAGCCAGCGCTGTACAGGCACAAATGCTGAGAGGACCTGATTCTAGAAGAATTTGCTTTGAAAACAGAAGTAATAATTGATCATATTCTCAGGAGTATTAGCAAACTCAAAGCAAATGGTCATCTAATACTGCACTTTTGCAGTACCTTAACATAGAAAATACAGACTTCTACAACAAAAAGAGCTGCCATGTGTTATCAGATTGAGTTTCAGCATTTCATTCCCTTTGCTATATGGATGGCAGAAGCAGCCAGAAAACCGAGTGAAATATCACGACCAATGTGAAGTTTAAATACATGTACCAGCTAAAGGTGGTGATAGTTATCCCAACAGGCAAGAAAGCATGTACCGGGGAGCTAATCCCTGCATTGCTGTCATGTCTCAAGCCAACATGTCTGCAGCCTGGGCTGTCGAGCTCAGCTTCACAGATCTAAGAGTACAAAGGGTACTTTTTTGTGTGTATGTCCGTGTGTGGTTTTTGTTGGTTTTTTTTTCCCCCTGAACTGAATCGGGTCATTTTTTAAACTAAATTATTTAAATTACTGCATATCCAATGGTTTTGTTATATAATATTGTTAGGCTGTATTATCTTAAGTACATTTAATTTGCAAGTTCATCTTTCTTGACCAGATTTTTGTGCAACTTTGAGGCACAAAATACCTTCCTAATTATGAAATATATTATTGAGCTATCTCTTTGTATATCTAATACATCTACTGCTAAATACTTTTTTATTCACAATGTAAAAATACCACTCGTTTAATTCAAATAGTTATTTCAAGGCTTTAATTAAAATATTTCTTATTTTTACAAGGCTTTTTGTCTTGAAATTAAGCAATGATTTTTGTAATGATTAACATGGTTCTTTGCTCCATTGCCATACAGCTAATATTTAAGTAATATCTAAGACATTAGCTACTATTTTATGCTATCAACAACTGTCATGACAAGTTACTCTCGAATTGACAAGGTGTTAATGAAAAGACAGCAGATCACAGATCTTTGCAATATCTTCATGATTAGCAAAAGAGAGAAATAAGAGAGTAAAAACATTTGTTCAGTTCCAGTACATGCTCTGTTTGGGTTTTGAACTGAGACACAGAAAATTACTAAAGATGTGAACAAATGACTCCTGAAAGTCACACTTTTTTTAAAAAAAAAAAAAAAAATTTAAACCCCTCTCAATTCTAGTCATAGACTTGCAAAAATACATCATTTGAGGACTATTTCATAAATATATTTGATCATTTTAATTTTCTGCTCTTAACTGCATTATCATCCAGTAACAGTGTGGGATGCTCATTTTCTGTGAATTTGAACTGAGGACCTGACACGTTCCCTATTGATCCGAGACTTTGAAACAGCAGTGGTTTTCATTGCTACTCATGGCTGTCAAAACTGCCGAAGTATTAATGATATGATGTGGCTCTTTAATTCTCTCGATTTTTCTTCTATTGTCTCCTTGCCTTCCATCTCTAAAACGCTACTGCTTGACGGATACAAGAAACATAAAAAAAAGGATAATTTCTTGCCAGGAATGTTTTGCTCTTTATCTTTTGTAGTTTTATTTTCGTACTTCAGAGTGAAATATTCCTACTGTGCAGCCAGATGTTCTATAATCCTATTTTTATACAGCCCAAAGGACTCAAATCCCAGGTAAAGTCTCTTCCATGATGACTTGACTGATGGGTAAATTCAGGCTTTAAAATCAGATAAGAGTTTAAAGCAAAAGTGAAGTGTGCTTTTGCTAAACCAAAACTGCTCCATCTAATATCACTTCTATATAAATATACTAATGTTCCCTTACTAAAATGCGATGGCATATGTTTGTTACCACACTGGTATGGAAAATAAATACCTGTTGAATGTTCTGCTGCAATACAAAAAGGCAAAATATTTAAAAGTTGGAAGCCTGTGTACCGGTAACGTCCAATATATAAACACCAAAATAAGAGCAACCTAATTCTATGAAGGGCCAGCAAAGAGCAGCTTTACCATAATCAGTGGGAATTTGCTGAACTAAAAGGTTCAGGACCCCCTTTAAAATTCCAGATACTTCCCAAAATCAGGAATCTTGCCACAAGACCAGAATTTTGATGGAGAATGTGTGATTTCAGATTCGCTGTCCTCCACATCTCCTATTTGGTAAGAAGATTATCACTGTTCTATCCCTGCAGAAGTTTGCCACTCTACTGATGCATAAAGACAGTGTATTTAGAAAAGAGCAAGCACTTGATATTAGTCCACCTTTTCTTCCGCTAAGGTCAATGAGGGTTTTACAGCTGCTATCGGAAACAGAGGAAACCCACAAATATTTTGGAGAAGGAAAAAAAAAAAAAAAAAAAATCTCGCTTGTGGAGCTGGATTATCTATGTAATAATAATAAGATAACAAGAACTGATTAGAAATTACACATCAGAAGTTTGCATCATAACAGTAAAGATGAACACACTAACTTTGTCCATACACACACGGTTATAACCAAACTCTCTTTCCTAGGAGTAGGGCTGTCACCTGCCCCAGTGGCAGCACTACCCAATAGAGTATCTATACTTAAGCTCATGTAATAATGCAAAGTGCACGTTAGATGCACTTGCAAAGTCATTTTATTTGCTGGACCCGATATCTGCACATAAAAGCCACTGCTCTCCAAAACTGTATCAATAAAACTAGTAGGAGGCCAGCCAGAATGTATGCTGCCCTTTCTAACGTTGGAAAAGTTGTTCTTTCACTCTGTAAACAGCTGATTCCACTATTTACTCTTGAATGATGGGGTTAAATTTCCCACAAGGAAAATCAATACAAAGACCCATAAGGCAGAAGTACTATTGCAGTTAAAACACTAAATGCCTGCTATATGGCAGTAGGGTTTCTAATGACTAGAGACTTGTGTTTTTAACAGAAAGCTCTTCTTACCTTGGTACGGACTGACAGGAAAACAAGGTATCGCATGCCGACAAGGAAAGTAGTTTGTAAACAAGTAGTTTTAAACAAGAAAGAAAAAAGATTAACATAACAGAAGCACGTCAGATTCAGACACATTTGAAGATGATGAATTGTGCTGGCTATATTCAACTCCAACTTATGCCACACCTTTTGTTTTCATTCCTTCCTGAAATGGAATGCGGACATAAACTATCCAAACGCTGTTAACAAGAAATCACTTAGTCCCAGTGGGTGACAAAATCAAACTGTACACATCTGAATTAGCAACAGTTCAAGAAGTTTGTGCTCAAAGGAATATATATCCTAGTTTTGATCTAATACTATTAAATCATATATCATATTACATAAGGCCATCCCCATAATTCAACTCTTCATCCTTTTCCAGAACATTTTTTCGTGGATTTTGGGATAATTGGACTCTGTATTGTTAAATTTCAGTTTCTGACTGCAAGGTCTGCAGAATCTAGCTCTTTTTTGAAATCTCAAGATCCTGGAGACAAGTCATTAAATGAGAATCTCTGCTTTCTTAAAAAGAAAAATAAAGTCCTAAACCCCTCAAGAAAAAGCCAAATGTGAAATTATTAACTCTTATAGTTATGAGACAGCAGCTTGAAAACAATTAGAGTATACCCTAAAAGCTCAAAAGCTGGAATGCAAACAAGTTGTATCTTGAGGGAAAGAAACAGCAAAATTCTGATAATTTGGGGAATAATGTATATTTTTGAATACTTAGAATTGCAAGAAAACAAGCTTTTCAACTTCCTCTTCTGGAAATATTGCAGAATACTAACCTCTGGTCATGGATGGGTTCTTCCTCACACTTTGGGATCTCTCCCTTCAAAAAATTAAAAATGCTGACAACCACAAGCATTTGTATCCTATTCTCTCTTTTATATCCATTGTGTTTATTGTGCCTATAAATTGCCTTTAGTTTTCACAACATGGTAAAATCTTTCAAATTAACAGTATCTTATGCTATATATTGTCAGAATGCTTAGCACAGTAAGACTCAGATCTGTATGGAAAACATAAGAGCTGCTACTATAAACAGTCAGCCCTCATGAAAGCATTGGAAATTGCCATTCTGACTCTCCAATTATTAATGATAAGTATTTCTGGGCAAAAGTTAATGATACCTGTATCGCATCTTAAAAATTAAAATTAATTAAATTAAATAAATTTCAGATTAAAATAATCTGAGATTTAAAGTGTTTAAATATTAGTGGGCATTTAATGGACCAGATATCTCTATCTGAAGATATTTCTAAAACTTTTCAGATTGGTTTAAAGGCAATCATATTTATTCTGAGTTTGTTTTCTTTTAAATTTTCCATCTTCTGGTCATGCTTTGTCTTTTCTAGTACTTCCATTCAGCTAAAGAGAAGCTTCCTTTGCTGTCTGAATATCCACTCAGGCCTATGAGAAAAAGCTGCTATTGTAAGCACTGACCACACTGGTGTTCTGAGGTTTAATGGAATAGAAGCAGTTTAAAACGTGACCTGGAATATCTGTGTCATTCTCCTTAATTCTTTTGAGTCATCCTGGTGGAAATTCCATCGTAACAGCAAAATTAGCAGCTGTGTTTAGTAAATTTGGAATTTAAAGAAAAAATCAAAAGAATTCAACCGATGCGAGACATTTAAAAACTCCATGTCACTGTATCATACAGCATGACTTCACTTCTAAGCAGGCTTAAACTGCTGCCCCATGTCATGTCAAACAGCTGGCATCTCTCACCAGAAACAACATTTTAATGAATCTTTTATTTCACATACTCAAGATTGCACTCCTCATGTTTTATAAACAAATTAACTTTTCCTTGCAAAATAAAGATTGGTTGAGTTGCTGCAACTTCAGAAAAAACAGATTTCTAATCAACTACAAGAGTCTGATTTCTCTATGCACCTCCTTGATTTCTCCTCTCTTAACATAGAATCACAGAATGGTTTGGGTTGGAAGGGACCTTAAAGCCCATCTAGTTCCAACCCCCTTGCCATGGGCAGGGACACCCTCCACTAGACCAGGTTGCCCAAAGCCCCATCCAACCTGGCCTTGAACACTTCCAGGGATGGGGCATCCACAGCTTCTCTGGGCAGCCTGTTCCAGTGCCTCACCATCATCACAGTAAAGAATTTCTTCCTATTATGTAATCTAAATCTCCCCTCCTTCAGCTTAAGGCCATTCCCCCTTGTCCTGTCACTCCATGCCCTTGTAAACAGTCCCTCATCAGCTTTCTCGTAGGCCCCTTTAGGTACTGGAAGGCCACAATAAGGTGGCTCCCCAGGCTGCACATCCCCAACTCTCTCAGCCTGCCTTCACACAAGAGGTGCTACAGCCCTTTGATCATCTTCATGGCCTCCTCTGGACTCACTCCAACAGGTCCGTGTCTTTCTTGCACTGGCGACCCCAGAGCTGGGAGCAGTACTCCAGGTGGGGTCTCATGAGAGCAGAGTAGAGGTGCAAAATCACCTCCCTCAACCTGCTGGTCACACTTCTTTTGATGAAGCCCAGGATATCGTTGGCTCTCTGGGCTGCAAGCACACATTGCTGGGCCAGCATCTTATAGGGTATCCATTATCACCATTCCTGCTGATCTAAAGCACCCAATTCTGTAATTTCTACTTTCTCTTACCTTAAGGATGCAAGAACAACAACAAAGTGGCATACACAAGTGGTGTGTAAATGTGTTCAGCAAGTGTGAGCAAATACGTAAATTACATGTATCTATTACAATTCCTCTTCTGCTTGCATAGATTTATTTTTACATTTGTGGCCTGTTGAAAATCTGCATCATGCTGCTCACTCACCTTCTGGGTAACGTTTCCATCAATGATTATCTAAAATACAGTCATCTCAAATGAGTAACCAAGCAACCAAATATGCCCCCATTATGAAAGCCAGGGAACTGACTAAATCAGGACAATTCATGCAAATAATTTTTTTCCACAGTAGGAGTCAGATAGTTAAAGGAAACTCTACAGAAGTCCGAGTCTTTCTATTATTGTTAGTGCAATGAGTATGAAACTACAGTACTTAAGTACCATCTAACTTGACACGTAACTGAATGGATTGCTAACAAAGATCCAGCAAAACTATTTATTAAATTGAATTTTCATCAAAACAAATTTTTTTCTGATAAAAGCCTACTTTCTGACTTTTTATTCCTTATAAATAGAGAAATTCCTTATATATAGAGAAATAAGAAACCTTAAGTATTCAATTCACAGACACTGCCATGGGAATTTACGTCTGCTGTTTTTTCAGTGCAGCCTTCCTGGTAGTCTGCATGTTCCAAGAAGGAAGACAACCATGGGGGGAAAAAAAAAAAAAATCTACAGTGCACCTGGAGTCATGGAAGCAAAATCAAAGTACAATCTAATCATGGAAACTTGAGCTATAGACACTGAAGTTTGTGGTGAGAACTTGATAGCTACATATTGTATATTTTGGGTTGTTTTACTTGAGTCATTCTAGTCTGGTCCCATGGACTAATGGCCCACTAGGAGCTAGAAGGCATAAAGTCTACTCCAGCAGTGCATCTTCTGATTAGTTTCATGGAAAAGACGTTCAGTTTGTGCTCACAGCTGCTCTGTCAGCAAATAAAAGCACACGGAGAATGACTGGCAGATTCACTTCAAAAGCGTGCTTCTGAACGGAAATGCTAATGTAGCGGCATCGTGAAATATCCAAACTACTACACCAATAGGGCACCATAACCAAAAATTATAGATCGAAAAAAAAATTACCAGAAAGTTATCAGCATTTAGTCAAATAGTGTCCTGTAAGAATGAACTATTTTTTAAGCTTATGACTTTTCTTTCTCATTCTCACATAATATTGCAGTATCTAGACATTTCAACAGTAGGCATACTTTGAGTCACTGTTTTTGTAGTCTATGTAACAAAAATCTTTGGATCATTTTATACAACAGTCTTCATTTACTGCCAAGTGAAGATTAGCTTAAGCTTTGACTATTCATTGATTACTTCCATTTCCACCAGAGCTTGCTTACTTGCAGAAATGGGGTTAATTTTTGTAAGCACAATCATACAGTGAATTTGTTGCTTATGGACTGCACTGCCTACGATCAATGGATCACAGATTAAGTCATACTTCTTTAACTGATTAGAATAAGTATAAAAATAGATTTTTCCAGGCTTGCTCTCACTGCATATTTTTCAGGCTAGAATCTAATTTCAATATGACAATTTCACAGAGTGAGATACTGTTCAATGTGGGAAAACGATCACGGACAAATAAAATTATTTTCCTTTTATTCCAGGAGAACTAGGGAGACAAAAAAAAAAAAAGTGTAGTAAATCTTAAAATTGAGAGAAATTGCAAGGGAGACTTAATTCTGTATAAATATTAATACTAGAAACCTTGAGATTTTGTCCTCTCCAAATGCCTGCCTTATCACAAACTTACTTTTTATCACCTCTTATGCATATTTGAGATCATTTCTGCATAAAAGAAGAGAAAATAGAACACTAGTTAGCAAGTCAGGGTAGACGCTAGTACTCTTCATGGGAAAATCTAAACCTTTGCCATCTTTAATCAGATCAAACGTTGCTTTCATTCCTGCTATTTTTTAGCTTAAAAAGGTTTTAAAGGATGTGCAGAATCTCGATGATAAACTCAGAATGAATTCAGAACCTGTTTTCTGAGCATTTTCATTCTAAGGGGATGGACAATTGGACACACATATTTTGAGCAGATTAAACTGTTAAATAAACCTACTTGGTTTCTCTTTTCTATGCTGATGCTGCCAGCCTTAGAGGTTGGTTCAATGTGGATTTTAAGCCCTTTAGAAAAATCACACAAGTTCTTCTTTTAAACAGAATGGCAGGCAGCCATTTCTAACTATAACTACTATCTGCCTTTATATCAGATGACAACCACACAAGACATATCTCCTGGGTTAATAACATTACGTCCTAATAGTCAACACTTAAGCAGGAAACACCATACTTGGGATCAATCTTTCTGTGGCCTTTTGGTAAACATTAAGAAAAAAGGCAAAAAGGGATCTTTTAAAAGTATAAATTTTAGATGTGCATTTTTTTTTGTATATTTTATATGCAAAGTATAATTGCACATTAGATACTTTCTTTACATTAAAAAGATTGTATAAGTAGAGATAAAAATATTGCAGAGATCACTGAATGCTATGAGTTGTTATTTGTATACTTCTGGACAAATCCTATCATTTTCCTCAAACATAACTTTTCTATTCAGTCAGTTACAAAATTACAGAAATACCTCAGACTATTTACTTTTAGAGCAAGTTCCTGTTGGAGAAATGAGCTCTTATGTTTAGATATATTTCTAAAAAATCCTCTGTCATTTTGTTTATATATCCATCTAGATTCTAGCTTTATCAACATTATTAATGAGGTGCACTACTATATCAGTTCAAGAAAAAACAAAAACCATGAAGAGTCATTTACCTTTAATACTTTAGTGTCATGTGAAAGAAATGACCAGTAGAGCAGAACAATATTTTTTATAAGTCTGATGTACCAGAAGACTGAATACTGGCAAATGGTGTGCTACTTTTTAGTTCTGCTGTACAATCTCATTTCCTGCTTCATGCCAATCACTGCACTGTCACTGTACTGAGTTCTATTGGAAGTTTTCATTAACCAACTAAACAGTAGATTGTTTGTGCAAAACAAAGGTTATTGTGCAATAGCAAACAAAATTTGAAAAAATTAAATTAAAAGTAATCATGATTTTTTTTTTTCCAAAGGTCACTGTATGCTGAGAGATGCAAACTTTTCCCTGTTGTCTCCTCCCAAATTTTCTTTCAAGAAAAAAAGAAAAAGGTGGGGAGAAATAAAAAGCTAATTTAAAAATAGGAGTACAAAGGACTGTGGAAGAACTCCAAGAGAGTGAAAACTGTCTTAGAAACTGTAAACAAAGAATGGTTATCAGTGGGAAATACTTCAAGAACCCCATGGAAACAGACCAAATAATATTTTATGAATTGGCTCCTTTAAGCCACATTTTGTAGACTTTCAAATAGCCTTGGGAACACATGTTCTTGAGATCTGCTATTCATAATAGTCAGCTTAACCTTTCTCACTATGCTAATGGCCTAAATTAAGAGAAGTAAATCTGAACGCAGTGGTTTAAGAGATGAAGTCTTGGTGTCACACATCAATTGCACAGTTTTGGCTTCACAGGTCTTACAGTCATCGAGCCCAGGATGCAATTTATTTGCTTTGCCCAGTTCCCAAACTTTGCAGGAGTTATAGGAACTGAGCAGACACTTCCTCCTTCATGCCCTGAAGATGTTGAAAGAGTTATTTATTTACTTATTTTTAAAGAAGAAACACAAACCTGCTTTTCATGGTTACAGAAAAGACCGTTAAAGCCCATTCCATACTGAATAGCCCAGGTGCAGGTTTGCCCAAATGCTGCTTCTTTCCTAACCCACACTACAGACCTGGGACTTTCATTTGCCTGCAGGCAGTGGTGGGGCTGGCTGCTCACACCCAGGGAAGGCTCTCTCATCTGCTGTGCTTTCAGTACCAGGAGAGACTGCAGCCTTCTTACCTCTCTTGTTAAATACACAGCTTTCATCCAAACATGGTGCTACTGAAAAAAACAAGGATAACTTTACTTTTTGATTAGTTTTTGTATTATAACATAATATCATTACCCATAAGTGGTTTTTAGTCTCACATAGTTTACTTTTTCAAAAAATACTTAAAGTTTCATACGAACGAAGGAGCTGGATTGCACTCAAGACATATATATTTTAGAAATTCTATAGTGGGCTCCAGTCAAGGCTTCCTCTACAACAGCCAGCAGGTAAGAACACAGTAATAGAGCATTAAGACTGTGAGTAGCAGAAATACTGCACAGCTGAAAATAAGTATTACTTTTAAAGATTATGTGATTTCTACAAGTTTACTTGCCTTTGGGGTTTGATAAAGGCAAGATGCCAAGTGCCATGCAACCCAATCTAACAAGCACTGAAATGAACGGGAAGACTTCAGCTGACTTGAATGGTTTTTTTTGCTGACGGAGTAGTCTGAGCTGCTTCCTTTGAATAACTAAAATTTTTAAAAGTAAGATCTTAGGCAAGATGGAGCCAAGACATAAAGAATAGCTCCTGTCCTGGTTGCTTAGGCACTTTGAATTTGCAAAGGAGGATTCTGGTCTGAAAGACTAAAGAAAAAACCTGCCACATTTTTCACTTTACTGATTTGCACAGTCTGAATATCTCGATAAATATGAAACTTCACTGCATGTATTTTTTACTGCAATGTGTATTATGCCAACTTGCCCTTTTCAATTACTGTTTTTATACTTTTTCTATTCCTTGTTCTTCATAGGAGGGGAAAAAAAAAGAAAGAGCACTGCTGCGTGTGCAATAAAGTCACCTTCTCAAAAGGGCTGCTATCTACATGATGTACTCAACTGTGGTGCTATCCCAGAAGCCTCTTCAGAAAAATCTCTCTCCATCAAACTAAACACTGCAATCCAAAATAAGGTCTTAAAAAGATCATATTTTAGGCCCACTTGCTTATTTCAATGGAATAACATTTCTTTAAGAAATAACGCAGAGATAACAGAACCCTTTCCAGTTAGTTTTCAAAACCAACTGCCAGAAAACATGAACAGGAGTGTTTATGAGTTGCTTCCTACTACGCAACTTCACAGTAACAGAAAGTTTGTTTTGATAACAAGTAACTTCACAGAATCATAACTTAAATAGAAGTTCAAGAATTACTGCAGAGATACGTTACCAAAAACTCTACTATTTATGAAATTGAAGTCCAAACACAGTCATATCTATTCTAAAACACACCGGTTTCTTATTGCTGCTGATGTAGAATGAATTTAAAGCCTCCTCTCTTATATCTACTGATGACAGGGCCTCAATGACTATATTTCTTTGTTAAAAAACAAACAAACAAAAACCCAACAAAAACAAAAACCAGTATGAGCCCACTTAACGAATTCAAAAGATGCTGCAGACTTGGTAGGGTTTGGATTGGGTTTTGTTTATGGTTTTTGTTTGTTTTGGGTTTTTTAAAAAGTATACAGTGGGAATTTACTCTTCTCATTCTCTTCTGCAGGCCAATAACCTAAAATAGCCCCATGCAGCAGGGGGAGTGAGCAGGCAGGGGCTGGCAGACCTCTGGCAGGCAGGACTGTCACACACAGCCACGCAGCCTTCTTCAGCCCCAGCAGCCTCAGGGTTCATCCTTCACCTGCTATACTTCTCAAAGGTATGAAACTTGGAGCCAGTCCTTCCCATCCCAGAGGTACTGACTGTTTGGGGAGACACCTCTTCACACACCCAAAGTGTGTGTAAGCTACTGCTGGGTAACCTTTCAAAGAAAGGAAACAACGAAGCAAGTGCAAACAAAAAGGGTACAAAGTGAGCAACAGAGCAATTGCTGGTGATCCAAATGGTTTATCAGAAGAATTATGCTGGACAAGACTGCATCCACAGTGTTGTATATGCATCAAGTAAAAGATACCCATCAGGACTATAACTCCCCAAAATACTGTAAAATGCAAGAAGTAGTAAATTCTTCCAGGTAGCAGCCAAAACCAGCACAAGGTAAGAACAAAGATCAGGGCCTCTTACTAACCAAATACAGAAGCAATGTGTAAAACATCCTGTTTGTTTCTCTGAGGGGTTCAAGATAGCAGTGTTGTCACAAGTACTATAAGCTTTCTTTGCTACTAAGAGTCCTTGTTTTTTTTAATTTATCAATCTGATGTTTCACAAAGCTGGTTAGTGTTGCCCACTCCCTGTCCACAGCCCCAAGGTAAACCACGGCTTTCCTTTCTGCGCAGCAGTGCCTGCCAGCCAGCATTATGAATTTAAGCAGCACTCATGCATACTGTCACACACTGACTAAATATATATATTTTTTTTATATCTATGTATAACACAAAATAATACTATGTTACTATTCAGGTCACTATATGACAGCTACAGCAACATTTGATCATTTTAATACAAATTAGATCTTACATAAAGTTCTGTGTTCATAACAACTCTTATCAGAAATTTGCTGTAGAAAATTTTAAGGCTAAAAATCTGTGTTGGTTTTAATTTTGTCCTCTCCAGTATGTTATTCCTTTGCTTTGACTGGGCCTAAGCTGGGGTTGCTGTCAGGAAAAGGAAGCAACCAAACTGTCCAAAAGTTCATTGGGCTTTTCATCTCTTCTTTCTTAGTGAAAAAACACACAACATTTTGGTTGTGTAAAGAGGTCTCTTAAAAACGTCATTATAGCTTGTGTGTTAATAGTACATTTTAACAAAACAGGTAATCAGCTAAAGGTTGGACCAGATGATCCTCGAGGTCCCTTCCAACCTCATATTCTATGATTCTTTGATTAATAGAATATTTATTATCAAATAAGGTCCAGTAAATAAAACACATTCTTAAAGTTATTTGCAAGTAAGTGGCACAGTTATGTGAATTGACTAAATAACTATGTTAAGTACAAAATGAAAACGTGATAAAATACACAAAATACTGATAGAGAAAATGAAGTCTTTTATCCAGCAAAGCTCCTCAGCTACCAGAACTGATTTTCAAGCAGAGCTCCTCAGTTAAAGCTCTTAAAGAAAGTCGTTTTAGAGGAAAACTGCTCTCTCTGTTATTACAAATAACAATAGATAGGCACAGACTGGAGTGAATTTATAGCTGTGTATCACTCTTGGGACTCGGCTTCTGTTCATAAACAACTCAGATGCACTCTCATGGTTTGTGCTGTTAGCAGAGCCCCTAGAGGGACTTAAAACTTTGTATTCATGCAGCAACTATCCATTATGCTATATATTTTAGATGATGAAATTAACACCCAGGAGATACATTCTCAAAACATTACATGGGGTTTTAGCTCTGTGACTCCCTTTGATTTGAATGGCACGTGTGGTTAAACCCTTTGCAAACCTTTGAGAATTTAGCTTAAGATACTTATCTCAGTGGCAATAACATGAATATTAAGGTCTAATGCTCCTCCCTGAAGCACCATTGCTTAATCTATGTTCTTGATGCTGCCATCTTAGTCCTTCTGAAGAAAGCTGTTTCCCTCCCCAATCATAAAATTATTCAATTAAAAGCAATAGGACTACATACATAAAATGATGCTATTCAGTAGAAGAATGGTGACAGCATTAATACGCACATCCATAGAGTCACTAAAAGCGTCTTCTGAAAGATTATCGGCTTCAGTACTTACACAGTACGTGTCAATTCTACAGAAGATACGCTTTGAATTAAATTATGCATCTCAATTTGCAAAATTCTATTGTTTGCCAGCTCATGGAAATTAAGGGACTGAAACCTGTATTCAACCATGGCACGGTTGTTGTGTTTTTCTGGGAGCAGTCCTGTGCCAAGAAAACAATGTCTATAAAGGCATTCAGAGATATCAAGACCAGTGTTAGGATAACAGTAAACAGCAAGGTGATGGACTTCTTTAACCTCCTGACACTGTGATACAACAAAAACAATGGCAAGACAAACATGACAAGAACAGAAAAAAAAAAAAAAGACATTTCCCTTTTACAAAACCAGTTGCAGTTCTACTGTTCTCAATGAAAAAAAAAAAAACCCCACAGGGTTATCTAGATAAGAGCCCCACCTATCCCTAAAACATGAAGCCATAAAGCTGGAAATATTCATAGGAATTCTGGAAAGGAGACAGCATCCTCTTTTGTCAGTACAAGTAGTAAGGGAACACTCCTTTCTTACTAGAAATCTGATAAGCGGTTTCATTCTTTCCAAACATTCACTTTCTTAATGAGCTGCAGTCTTTACTGCATTCTGAGTTATGAACAGTTTTACAGCATAAAGCATTGTGGTACCTGTCAATGTTCAGGGCTGCTCTGACTTCATGTATTCTCTTTTGACTCTCTCTCTGGGGTGTGAGATTGCCGTTGACAGAAAAGATGTCATCTCCCAACAGCATGAACCCCATTCTCAGGGTTTTAAATATCTTTAGAGCACATCTAGCCCTCTGTATTCTCTGATGCTCTCTTCTTGCCACATCTTTTCTTGCACCACAGCCATAGACTTGTTGGCAATATTGGTCTGAATTCCCTCTCTCACCCCTATTCTTTGGTCAGAAGAGATGGGGGGGGGGGGGGGGGGGGGGGGGGAAGCAGCATTACTGGAAAAAGTTGCTGCAAAAACTAGAAGCAACTTTAATGGGGAACCACACCTCAGCTCAGCAACATGACAACCCAGCTTTTCCTGCTGTCTTCCATACAAATCTTTTGGCCCATTGAGCAATATGCTTCCCCTCTTGTCTCCCTCATCACACAACTACAGCAGGATGTGAAATGAAAAGGCGGGGCAACATGCAAGTCTATCCAGCAGAAAACAAGGGTGTTCTAACAATACCCATTTAAAAATGTGTTGAATGCACTTTGGCATACTCAGTGAGTCCTCTTCACCCCAACATTAACAATTTGGTTTAGATAGCTCAGTCTGCACACAGAAGAATCAGAGAATTCTACAGACCAACAGCAAAACTATTTTAATAATTAAAGAAACCCAATCTTCACAAGCCAGTAACTGAACAGTATCTCTTTCCTCTTCACAGACAGCAAAATGCACAGCATTCTTTATTAAGCCAGATAAATTATTTTCTTTGGTCAAAATAAAAAAGGCATTTATTATTAAATTCTCTGAAGTAATACACTCATGGTGCCTGCTGACTTCAAATTTTAAGTAAGATCATATAGAAATTTAGTTCCAGTTATTTTTCTGCCCAGCAGCTAAGAAATTAGTGGCAATTGCATTTGAAAATCTGTTCCCTTTAATGTTTTTTTTTTGTTGTTGGTTTTTTTTTCCCCACAAAGTAGTGCCTCTCAGATGCTGTACTACTTATAGAGGCTTTTTATAATAGCAAATGGTCAGCTGCACTTGCTTGTATTCCTAATGTTCAAAGTAATTTAATGCCAACTACCATTCCTGAAAGCCTTCAAAATTTCCTACGAATCCAAATTCAATTACGCTAGTAGAGACTAATCAGTGACTACAGGAGTGTTCTCTTGGTGTCTGGGACACTGTTTAAAGCCGTAAATACAGCACTTTCAAGTATTTTTCTCCAGCAGGGATGCTAAAAAATAAAAGAAACACAGCAGATAAACTTCCTTATTGCAAATCTGCCCCTCCTTTACATGTACTTTGCCAGCGACAGGCACTGGATAAAAGGGAAACAAAGCATAGGACTGAAACACAGGTACAGGAAAAAACAGAAATGCAAAGGCAACTTTGGATACCAAAGGGGGATCAAGAGTCTAGAAAGGCACACGGGTCATGATCTGGATTTCAGTAATGGAAAGTGTAAATAAAGGAAGTGAAACCTGGTGATGCAGCAGAAGAGCAATACCAAGATATCGGTGTATCATTTAAAGGAGAAAGGAATGGAAAAAGGTTAGCTTCTGCAAAGTAATGGTTGTGGGAAAAAACACGCCTATTTAAGCCACAAGTACGCATTCATTTATACCTTCAGCTGAAGTGGTCACTGCCTCCAGGTTCATGTCTACCCTTCCCTGGTGGTTAGCAGCTCTCTAGATCTACTGTTGGATACGCCTATCCATCACGCGCCTGTACTGCTTTTATATGAAGGATAATAAACTTAGAGCAGCCTAACAAGGAATATTGTATTATCCAATCCAGTAAGGTAACTGGAGGCAGGAGACAAAGAAAACAGCAATCAGACATGGTCTGGCATTTGTCACTGTCTACAATCATCAGTGACACGGGATTATAGAAGAGAATTACTGGAAGACATTAGGGTTTTACTCAAACATCTGAGAATTATATTAAAGTCATATTTGCAGCAATACACTTACAGAAAATTAATGTGTTCTCTGTCGCTGCAGGGAAAGCAGAGGAGAAGCTGCAGGCACTTCAGACAGAATCATCTATCACTCAGTATCAGGACCTGGTTTGGAGGCTAGTTCTGGGCTCCCTCAGTTCCCAATAAAAAGCCAAGGGTCCTTCCTTATCCGTTTAAGGCCAAACCTGTCATGAATCTGGCATTAGCTCTTCTTTACACAAGGAGTGAGAAACAGTTCTGATTTTTCCACAAAAAATAAGCATCCATTGTTCTTCTCCCCCAAGGAAACAAAAAGAAATGATTCATCTATGAACAGAGTAAGTCTTCTTGTGCAAGGGTAAATAATGTAGTCATTACATATAACCCATTGAAAAAAAATCCTGTTCACTCATAATTTTATGGGATTTTATTGATTTTATTTACTTTAACAGCGTGGACTTCTAGCAATTGCAACATATTTGATACTGCAAATTTAAACCTGGAAAAGGCATTAACATTGTAAGAAGGGCAGAAAATGAAAGCCTCAGATGTTTATTCAGCAGAAGATGCTCCTTGTTTCCTCTGATTTTATAGACAGACAATAATCTATATCAACCTCATTTTGAAGTCTAATACACTGCTGATTTTCCAAACTCATACTAATTACACCTTGAGTGAATAGCAGGTGGGGTTGCAGCCTGTGGATTTGCATTATCTGGAGCTCTGCTACACAATGCTTCACAAATCAGTGTTCTAAACCCCTGTGCTTCTCAACACAGCAGGTATCAAGCCCCCCTGCAGGTCAGCTACAGGTCTGCTGAACTTACAGTTCCACAGAAGTGACCCTCCTGGCTATTAAAGGCTCTACTTAGTGGAAGGTTTCCATGTCCAAATAAAACCTTCAGAAATCTGGTATTTTCCAAACTCTTCAGCTTCAGAAAAGCCCTCACCACATTTAATTTCACAAGCCCCAAAGAGCTCAGCACATTTTTACTCCTACAATAAGTCACTTCAGCACAATGCTAAAGAGAAAACAGTTCCTATTTCCATCCCTACCCTGGCAAGTCTTATGTCCTATCCCACTCCATTAAACTACTAAATAAATACAAATGTGGTATGGATTATGACAAGTTTTTAGCCTGCTCACATGAAAAAATCACAGCCTCATCAGCTACAGCTGCTCAGTTCATGGAATCAAAACCCTCTGATTTCTGAGAATAGAGAAATGGTGGAAGAAGCTTTCTTTTGGTGCTATGTTCAATGGCCTTTGCCTGCTGCAAATTCTGATATCTCCATTTATCTTGCCTTCCCCTGAGAGCTTTCAACACCAACCCAAATTTGCCACACTGAGAGCCTTGTCCCCTGCTCCTGGCACAGCCACAATCTCCCTCCCACCCTGGGAATTCTTGGTTTGTGTTCCCTTCAAGTGTTTTCTTGATTACAGACCAGTGCCAACATGGAGCAGCACTTCAAACTATTTGAGCAGCTATAGCATGAAGCCAAAATGAGTGATAAAATACTTTACGTGGGTGTATGTCTGAGGAGTGTAACGCGAAGGCAACACAAGAACACGTGGCTGTGTTTTTAAAGGTAAGGAGGTAAATGTAGTTGGCACAAAGCAGTAAGCAATTTGTAAGATCAGGATGTTACCTGTTTCTTTGAAAGAAAATAAGCTTGGCTACAAGAATGAATCATTTAGATGCAATTTCCTAGTGCAGCTTCATACAGCTGTCATTTAATATCACATTGAGCATAATTTCGGTCTTAAGGAATTAAAAAAGTACATTATACATAGGTCTGAGTTCTTCCACAGTGTGAACAAGTTTTTAGTTTCTACAAAGACAAAAGGCTGGTTTTGTTCGGTTTTTTTTTTTTTTTTTATTTTTATTATTATCAATGTAAAATTGGTGGCAGATAGAAGAGTTATTCTCTGTGTTGTTCTCTGTATTTGGAAGCAATTCCTGGAAACTGGATGTTGGGAACTGAGATTTCTGGAAGACAGGAGTGCCTGTGTAGTGTTGGCAGCTGCCTCTTTTTCCACAGGGCTTGTGTATTTGCATGTAATAAAATAAGTTACAAAAATCTGCATCACTGATTTCTGGTAGGGTGTCAAGTTGTGATATTATCAGGATGCTGACAGACTTCCAAAAGACAACAATATTGTTAAAAGAAAAAGCAACAATATGAATCCATAAACAGCTTTCTGGGGGAAACGGGAGATTTCAGCTTTTGAGACAAAAGGACTTGCACAAGGTAAGAGTAAATTGAAAAGAAAAATTAAATCAACTCAATTCCTATCTTATTTCTCTTATGCTTTCAAGCATTGCCATCCTTTGTATCCTCCCCTCATGTTTCATTTAAAAACTCAAACCCACCAAAAGAACTTTCATAAAGTGTTCTTCATGATTTTTATTTTTTTTAAAGTGATTCCTAGACTCTGGTTCCATGTGTTGCTTAATCAGCACTCTTGGAAATAACACCTCCTGCCAATTGATTGACAGAAAGTATTGCTTATTGTTTCCAGGAAAGCTAATTCAGCAAAAAAGGGGGCCTCATTTAATAGGAATAAATACTATAAATGATTGTTTAAGCAGTCACCCTCCCTCCATATGCAATGCTAACTGATAAAAATCTCTACTTTGATGCAGGTAGTTTGTCACAGGAAGAAAGTAGGAAAAGTGTAAGCAAATAAAGTATCTACACTTGCTGCTTTGAGGCCCAGTTATTAATGGGTTCACACAGTTTCAAGCAGAAATAATCTGTTCACTGATGCCACTTTTTCCCACCTTCTGGTTCCGTATGCAGCAAGATTTTGTAAAAGGGAAGGAAAACACTAGTTATGGGAATACAAGCTCACTGTTCTACAGCAGGAACCTTCTAGGTGAAATGTGCTGGGTGAAAGGGGGCTGGGGTGGAAACACAAGGCGAGCAAGACACTTTTTTGACTGAATATCAACCCTGAAGTTTGCATACATCAAGTTCGTATGGGGACCATAGAGCACCTAGGAATAGCCACATGCGTGCTTTCCCACCTCTCCTCCAGTCTGGTCTCTACGCAGGAGACCCTGGAGGTTGGCACGTCCAGGGAAGTTGCTGAGGGCTCTTTCTGCCAGGGAACTTGGAGCTCAAACAAATCTTGTGGCTTTGAACTGCTCTGGCATGGTGACAGAGAGACACCTGGGGTACGAAGTGTAATGCTCTGTAGCCCGACATTACCAGGCAGATGAACCATGCATCACTAAACAAGCTCACACTCAGTAATTGTCTCTTTAAAAAATGAGGGGTTAGGTTGTAGGGAAAAAACAGGACAATAAAGAAGTTTTAAAACTTTGCCTCAATAGTTTGTTCAATGCGAATAATTAAATGCATAAATATTTCGGAAAGTTCCAAGTAAAAAAAAAGTATAAATACAGCATTTGTTTGTCTCTTGAGTTTTGCTGCTGCCTAAATTTTATAAATATGAAAAATTAAAATAAATCTAAAAAAAATAAAATTGATGGCAAAGCACAGAAACAAGGGGAAAGATTTTCTGGAAAACTTTACAAAAATGAAAGGTGTAATTTTTAAAAAAAATCTTACTAGGATCTAGATTGTATAATTTCATATTCATACTATTTTTTGTTGAATTTTCTTTGCTAATATTCATGTGCAACTATAGTGCTAGTAACACTGAAACCCTCAGCAAGAGACCTCAAAGCCCACTGGGAAGTGTGGGATCTTTTCTGAATTCCTTTGATTGTGCTGTTAATCCCCTACAATAAAGAATACAAGCTTGAATTTGTCTGTTCTTTAAATGTAAACTTTGATATCTGCAGTCAAGGTAATGTATTTTTCATCACAATGAATACTGTCACAAATGTACATCTTCCATACACTGGAGGGAGAGAGTTACACACAACCTTTGCTATGCTAAACTCCACTAATATTTTGTCCACAATACTACTTCCTAGAGTAGCTTCAGTAAATGCAAGAGAAATCCTACAACAAAGAAACTGTCCTAAGAGAAATTGCTTTCTATTTACCTCCAGTCAGTGGCTGACTTCTCAGTCTTTCAGCTTTAGGGTATATTTCTTACAAATGTTTTTATCCCATTTTTAGTAAACATGGATGTTCTTATTTTAAAAGGAAATGTCTAATCCTTTCTTGAATCCTACTAAGCTTTTTGCTACAATGAAATCCCACCAATCCTTATCTTCTTTGTAACATCATTTTAAGAATGGCTGATCAGAACCTAATACAACATTTAAAACTGTGGTAAACAATTGGTTCCAAACAGAGAATTACAATATTTTCAGATTTATCTTCTAAAATCCCATTCCTTAGGCTTATCCAACTTTATGAACTTTCCTGACTGCCATGTTCTTCTTCAAAGGGATATCTATTTAACCTTTCCACAAAGATACCTAGGCCTTTTTCCTGAGTGATTACAGTTAATTACATGCCTGTAATCTCTATGAGCAGCTGCAGTTATTTTAATGTGTGTTACTTTGCATTAGTCAATATCACATTGCACCTTCCATTATGCTGACCACTAGCTAAGCTTTAAGCCATGCAATCTTCTTCAGTCTTAATTCATTACTTTTTGCCTATTCTTTTTTTCACAATACAAGACACTTTGACCCACCCTAGGCAAATAATATACATGAGCATCGAAGCAAGCTAAAGAGCAAGGAATTGGAAAGCAATTTGGTTGCTAACTTTCTGAGGTCATATTTGACTTGAGAAATATTGCACGCTAATTGGAGGACCTAATCCTTTTCCTAATCAATTTAGTGTTCCATTCCTAAGTTTTGTTATAGACAGAGGTCCTCCTTTTAAATTTTGCCTCTCATATGGACGTACATCTCATGTTTTGAAATCTATATCCGTGAAATCTGTATGCTCACTTACATCTGAATTACTTTCCAGGCTTTTCTTTATTAAGAGGCATTAATATGATTAGAGAATTAGTAGTATGATCCTTACCTGGTGTGGGAATATCTGGCTGTCAAACTCAGTCAAGACCACAACTTCACCACATAAAGGACTGTCGTGGTTTTACCCCAGGACAAGGTTTCTGAAGTGTCCCCATCCAGTAACTTAAGGATGTAGTTGGGAAGGATTTGAACCAATACTGAAAGGTAGGTGAAAGTTTTCAGTTGCTTGGTCAGCAGCTGAAGTATTTTTGTAGTTCTATAAATTCACTTAAAATGCCTGTTCAAAAATCTGCCCTGTAAGAAACGTTTAATATTTGATGATAAGCATCACGTGAAAAACTAGACGCAATGCCCTTTTCACTATTAAAGGCAATGAGAAAAAACTGAGGCATTATATGGTTGAAAGTAAGTTATATTTTAAGAGAACATCAGCCAATCTTTTTTTTTTTTTTTTTTTTTTTTTTTTTATGAGCCATTCCCTAGTGCTAGCAGTAACACATAGTAAGACCTTTGAGGAGGGCATTTCACTTAATGGAACAGCTTAGTGTATCCTGTTTCATCTAAAGAAAATACTTAACTGTTTTTTAGAACTAGATTGCATATCATAACCTCAACATTTTGAGAGTAGAATATGTTACGGTAGATGATTCAATTACTTTCCTCTTCATTACAACCACTTCTGTTATAACAGTCTTACCACAAGAAGCCACCAGGCTTTCTGTCCTGAACCATTTCCCCATCACTATTTTAGGGGCAGAGGCAAAAGCTATGAGAAGCAAAGCTCTCAAATGATTCTGTCATCGGTTTTAAGTGTATATTAACCTACTGTATGTTAATGCGTCATACTCTTAGTAGCGTATATAGAGATGTAATAAGTAAAACGGCATTGGGATGCATTCTCAATTTTCATATTAGACTTCTGAAGAGTAATCAGCTTTTAAACATTGTCCTTTTCTTTTAGTACAGCACCCTAGTAAGCACTGTACCTCAGAAATATTATAAGAATTATAGTTTGTGAGCTTAGAAAATTACTCGGAAAACATTTTGCATTGAAAGCATTCTATTTACGACTGGAGTGTTTTGAAATGGGCTTCTAATTTAAATCATTAGGCATATTGTAATGTTCCTGTGGGCTTTTCAGGACTGATTCAAGCTCACTGAGTCACGACTCTCATTGCTATATTATTGTGGAATATCAGTCTACTATGCATGTTGCCTATGTGTCAATGGCCAACTTTCCAAGATACCCGTGAAGAACAAAGTTGAGACTAATCTTGAAGACGACTACAAAACTCCAAATGGGCATAAATCAAGTCATTGCCAAATCTTGCCCCACCACTCATTTTCAGCTCTTCTGACAACCGTATCTGATAAACAGATAGAAAGAACCAAATGCTGTCATAGTGTCTTTATCAAAAATAAAAAAATAAAAATCACACAGCTGTTTCCATTCCCACCACCAAGAGGTCTGAATCTATGTTCCAAGCTTCACCTGTGAGATATCAAAAAGCAGAGGTAGAAATCCTTAGTGCTTTTTGTAGATGATCTCATTTTCATATTTTCTTTGAATTCTCCTCTTGGAAAAAAAGACGAACAGGTTGGTTCACACCAGTGTATCAATTTGCCCATTGTTTTTGATACTATTTTTAGCTTCCACTCAGTATTTTCTCATTTTTAACTTTTTAACTAGTGGAAACTGTTGCACACTGGTGGCAACTGTGATCTCATGTGGTCACAATAAACACCTTACAGCAAATCAGAGTAATAAAGGATTGCTTAACCATCTCAGCTGTTCATAGAGAAAAAACTAGCCAAGTACAATTCTGAATACATATTCAGGCACAGACTCATGCAGAAACTCATTAGAACTTCTCTACTCATCATAAGAATTCCGATTAAGCTGGAAAACATAAAACGCTTCAGGCCAAACAAGCAAGTATGTCATTGTATATAGATTTCTTTTATGTAATTCTTGTAAATCATCTTCCAGAAGATGGCTTTAAATGCTAAAGCATAATTAGGATAATTACTGCTTTGCAAGTAGCAGGAAGTTGTATCCAGTAGGGACAAACGAGCCAGTTTGAAGAGATGGGGGAGGAATATGAAAGAAAACACATCATCCCAAACTCTGGTGCTGAAAAGATTCAGAATTAATTTCAGACTATTTAAAGAGTTTGCTTCATCTTGGAAATATTTCATTTTGGTGACAATATTCCCTACAGGGCTAACAGATTCTTTTAAAAATATGCTTAGCTCCCTGAGAGTCCTGTTAGATATCTTAAAAATTGAAGCTTTTGGCAGAGTAAGAAATAGAGAAAAGAGCTACAATTCAGTGTGACCCTCTGACAAGAGCAGGGTTAAGGGAAATCACTGAAAACAGGACATTATCATAAAATAGTTTGCTTCTCAAATTTTAAAGATTTATACATCAAGCCATAATATAATTAGATAATCTGGCATGATATAGAATGTGATTGTTGCATGAAGTTGCAAGTTTAAAAAAACCAAACCAAACAAAAAACCCCCAACAAGGACATCCCCCAGCTGCCCCCCACCCCCATGCATTGTGCTAGAAAAGTGGATATGGATATGAAAACACTTAGTATCCTGTGCTCAGGACTCACTCAGCAACATGCATCCTTTTTCAGGTTTGATCCTAGAGGATGCACCAGCTGGTCCCCTACAGCTTTATAAATTATTTTGTTGAATGTGAAGATTAGTACAAAGTAATAAACAGGGGGTAGGAATATGGGGACTAGACCTCAGGGGAACATAAGTATGCTTCCACTCAGCTAGCCTGGGGGTTTTGACAAAGCTTAGATATCTTCTGCATTCCAATTTATGTACCAGGATATCAGAATCTTTCTAGATTCTTTAATAGCTGCATCAGTGCTAATTTTATGCTAATCTCTTACTGTGCACATCCACGATCATTAAGACTTCTGGAGATTGGATATTATATACAATAGCTGATCATTTGTTAAATAGAGAGTTAATGGAAAATATCTGATAAATTTAAACATTAACTTTGTATTTGCTTCCTGTACAGCTGTACACAATAAGAAGTTATCTGGCTAGCATTAATGTACTCTATTTTTTGCATGATTGCTTTTGTTAACTAATACATCACAATATAAAACCAGACCTTTTTAGAGAATACAAGGTTGTTCAGATGAGGAGTCATATTTTTTCCCATTTCTATATTACAAGAGCAAAACTGCTACATAATCTGAAAGAATAAAATAATTTCTTGTCTTTGATTTACCTGAACCTCATTAAATCTCAGTTTAACTAGTTTAATTTCCCCAGATTAATCCCACCTCCGGAGATAATTTTTAAAGTTGTTGCCCATAACAAAACTCTCCTGCTGATAAAACTGAAAAACCTGTTGTTTCTTGGCTATGCTGATCAACTTTACTCTTATTGCCAAAGATAAATATACCAAAGCAATCAAAACTGCACCGAATAAAATTCTGGATGTGCGTAATTTGTTCTTTAATTTGAGTGAATGCAGCCTTCAAAGATTACATACTCGTGTGTTAGTGGTAGTTAGTTTTATAAAAGTAGCCTTTAAGATTCCACAATACCAGTATATATCTGGCTTTCTTGGAAATTAAAATACAGCTCTGCTTCCACAGAAACAAAAATAATTTTGTCTAAATTCAGTTCTGCTTAGAAATCTGTGCTCTGGAAGTAAATAAAATAATTACGTTGAAAAATACTGTTTTGCAACTTCTGTAATTCCATTCATACGCTGGCGACCTGAGGGACTGCTTTCATTTAGTTTCATCCCTCATGGTTCAAGGCACAGGGCTCTCCTTTCACTGTTGACTGCTCAACCAATTCTGCCCCTGAACCAATTCCAACAGTATTTATGAACGTTATTTAGCTGGAAATCTTAACGTAGGATACATTGCAGTGATTGCATTGCAGGGTGTCCTTGTCCATGGCGGGCGGGTGGAACTAGATGATCTTTGAGGTCCCTGCCAAACCAAACCATTCTATGATTCTATGAATCTCTCAATACAAAAATGAGGGCACAAACTGTTACAAGTTTCCAGCCACGGCCAAGTTTTACTTCTATGGTTACACACAACAGTCAGTCTGGAAAGTTGGGATCTCGCCACCACGCACAGTCCCAGCCTGGGCACCTGTTACACCACAGAGCACGGGATAGGCAGGACAGCACCGAGTCTCCCCTGAGGGTTAGGGGCAGCTCTGAAAGGGTTATCTCACCTTGTAAGGGAGCTCCTGTTGTGCAGGGCAGGATGCCTCACTGGCCAGGTCTCGCCCGTTGCAAGCTTACTTCTGTTGGCTAGAGTAGCTTTGATAAAGTAACTGCCACGAGACTACAGGGGAGAACATCCCCCGTTCCCTCCTGGCCTTGCACAGACACGCAGTATGACAGTCAGCAGTGCCCTAACATATTAAAAATCACTTTAAAGAATTGTGTAGACTGAGATATCTTGGAGAACTGGGAGGAATAAAGGTTTCTACAATGTGTTTGAGATGATTACTCATGACTTGTGAAGCTTGACTATACTACTACTAGTGTCTCCTGTTTCTTACTGTTTATTAGATTTCACATTACTACTTAGGGGCAAAAAAAAAAAAAAAACAACCAACAAAATATGAATCTTGGTATTTTCAGCTTCCTCCCCCTTCCTCAGAGTTCAACATCTTTACAGTTTACTGGGTTCATGTCTGTTAATAGAAAACGGAAGGTGCTAAAAAAAATCTGTAAGGATAATTGTCTGCCACAGGTTTATAAGTTAGACCTAATGACAGTTTGTGGAGGTATTTACTGCACTATTTACTCATCCATTAAACAAAAGTGATTTCCTCTCAAGTCTTGCATTTTGATAAAATACTACCACAGCAATATATTATTCTGTTTTGCCAACTATACCAAGCTGTGTGGTGAGGTTGACATGCTGAAGGGAAGGGATGCCATTCAGATCTGACAAGAGTTTTTTATTTATAATATAAACTACTGCAAGTCCAACTTGATTAGCAGTAAGAGACAAGACAGATGCTGACCATCATTTTCAATATATTAGTAACCTGAAATGAAGTCATAGGATTTAAAAGAAATAGAATATAACCAAAAGACTGAAGGAAAATTTGTGGTCTGTCATGTTTTTGCACCCATTAGTATCAGGGCTGTTAATATTATAACTGGTATGTAGATGTATACTGAAATGGGGATTTGACCCTGCATACTTTAAGCATCCAAAATCCACTGACATGAGTTTGGGATACACAAGCAAGATTAAGTTTTACCTGCTTGGAATGTTGTGAGGGGAAAAGAATACAACATTTTTTGGCGTGTTTACATACATGTTATTCAAGCTCATATTTCAAGTTACCTACATAAATTGTGTGCAAAAAAAAGGACATTATTTCTTAAACAGATGCCACCACCAACTCCTGGCCCCCAATATAAATCGATAGTTTCCATGGAAATATATGGCTGGAGTTCAGTACAATATGCTATACCTTCAGCAACCATTTCAATGGGGAACATTTAATATTTATCTTTATGTTAACACACATAGGCAACTTTTCCCTACTCTTTTCAGAATGAAGTAAGAAAACTATGTTAATGCAATGATAAAGCTGCACATTTAAAGCATCAAAAGCTCAGGAGGGTAAACACTGGTAATAACGTTAGGTTTCTACTGCTACTGTATTATATTCCCTACCATCCATTCTTGCCATTACTTCTAGTTTAGTTTATTGCCATTTATATAATAAAAATAAATTCTAAATGTGAAACAAAGCAGAGCGGAACCTCTAGAAATCCAGGTTTACACATCCAGACAGTAATTTCAATAGTGAATATCACTGAAGTATTGTTCCATGTAGGAAAATACTTGTTTAAGAACAGCCACATGTGGTTTCATACCTACCGTCCCTCAAAAACGTTCAGATGTAACCAGCTAACAAGGTGATCTCTCCCTGCCCCTAACTGCTCCCCAACCTTCCTCCCCCATCCACTTGTTGCTAGGTCTCAAAAGGAAACTAAACCAGAGAAGAGAATTTAGTTTCTTCCAGTCTCCTCGATACCAAATTTTTCAGACCCACAGGGCCCTCAGTTGCTCTGAGCTGCTGCTTCATCGCCAAATAATGCAATAAAAACGCCAATGTCTTCAATGTCACTAATGGCATGAACTGAGAAGAAAGGGCTTTATAGGTGATCCTGGAGAGGCAAAGCAGCTCCCAACAACTACTCTGAGGCACATAGAAGAGAGACAGGGGTTAGCCTAGCGTACATGCCCAGAATCATCTGGCATAACGACAGTGGCGCGTAACAGTCTCCCTCTGCCCATCCCTCCAAAGCAGAGGGGTGAAAAATACATCCATAGGAGGGGAGACTTGTTGAACAGAAATCTAATTGCTCACATTCCTTCTTCAGCATCAGACCTCCCTTTTACACTACATTGGCATAACAGTGTACTGACCAATACTGCTAACGTGATTTTCAGACTTTTGCATTTAAGGTATCACGTGAGCCAGCTATCTGCCATGAGTTAATTTTATCCTTTCAAACTGTAAAGGCCAGAAGTGACTGGCATACTTGCAAGGACAGTGCTTTTCTTCATTTTTTAATAAATGTGTCAGTTTCTAAACATTCACAGTCCTAGGCCGATAACATTTTTTGTTGGTTGTGTACTCATTGCTCAGCTGGTTACAGCCAGCAGATAAACGGGTGAGGAGAAAGAGCCCAGCATGAGCCTTCTTGACTATTACTCTTTATTGGAACTAAGGTTCACCTCTTTTCCTGCATAATAGGCCTACGTAGAGAGAAAAACAAATCCCGATTCCTTTGAAAAAACATTTTTCTTTAATCTCCCTTAGATCAGGCAATTTCCAGATGATTGTTTCTTCACTGCCTGAATTTCTAGATGGATTTCCACTGGGCATTATATAAGCTCTCTCACTTTTAATAGGTGATACATAATATTTAGTATGAAGGCTGCATACATATAGAGACATTATGCTGCTAAGGTATACTACAGCTCTATCTTCAAATGTTTTGGTATAATCGAGTACTTCATCACTCTCCTAGCTCCTCAGTGGCACGCTCCCACCACTCCTTGTTTTTTTTCACCTCCCTTTCATGACATCTGTTCCTTCCTCACAGGTACCTTTTCTGAATTATATGCTGTCTGAAGTGTTCATTCAGTCCTAAAATCCCATTCTTGTTCTAGTTCAATAGTCTTCAGAATTATTTTCTTCAGGAGCTGGAGGCAATTATTCAGTGAGCCTGCCATTATATTTGCCCCTTGCATTTTAAGCATCTAGAACAAAGTGTGTAGATTGAGTTACAAAGTTTTGAACTTGTTCTGTGATAAATCTTTTCCAGGGTGAGGGATGGTAACTCATATCTGGAAAAGACAACCCTTAAGAATGCAAGAATCCAAAACAATTAGCACATGTTAAGCTAGGCCACATACTATGTTATATTTTAAATGAACAGAGAACTAAAAGTTTTAGATAAAGATAACAAGATCCGCACGACAATTCTGTAAAGCTTTTGTAATATGCAAGAATCTTTTCTTGCCAATATACAGACAAAAATACTCAAATAAACAGTTACTTATAGGCACAAATATTTAAAGGTTCAGGCCATAATGAATGGAGCATAACAGACTCAATGCAATTTTATTTAAATGTTGTAGCAATGCAGAAGTCTGTTAGCTTCAATTTTACCTACTTTCTTATCGCAGGCAGCTTTTCAATTTGCCCGTCTCAGGTTTTAGAATTTCTAATACAGAAGCAACAAACAAACTGTTGTTTTTAAGCACAGACCAAATCAACTTTGACAAAAATGTCCTTATAACTGACCACTGGTAAGTACATCTCAAGCGTTCATTGTGTTTTCCTCTCTTTCGTAAACAAATTGGAGGCTATATTTCTGTTTGAAGGCAAACAGATTCCCCTAGAAGAGTGCAACTTAAGAACATATCCATGAGTAAAACAATTCTACAGCAGTAACGAACTTTTCAAAAGAGGCCTTGAAAATAATAATAAAATTAACAGCAAAGTAAAAATGGGTAGAGGAAAGCACAAAATACTTTTAAAGGTTGCTGAAAGACAATCAAACTGCTAAGGCAGACAAGAAAAGAGGCAAGATTATTTAGATTTAATTCAAATTAAATCCACAGTAAACTAGAAATCTGATTTGCTGCATTCTCCCAACAATTCTAACTACTGATCCTGTTTGACTTTACCAATGCAAGATGAGCATTTGCATTGAAGCAGCAAACAGTAATGCTGAGCCTGCCCTTAGTGCATTTGGAAAGCGACTCAGGAACAACCCAAAGAAAACCAGTAACTCCACAGATCACATTTATGATCACAAAGCATTTGCTTAATTCCAGCTTAACAGTGACCTCTTCACCTAAAGCACTTTGCCAAAAGTTTCGCTTTTTAACATCAAAGAAGTTACTAGCTTGCTTTGCTAAGTGAATGCTTTCTTTAAATAGGGGTTGACAGCAGTCAGGTCTGGACAGCAGTCAGCCACTGCAGTATATGGGCTTCAGTCAACACAGGCAGGACAGGGGAAATCTGGTTAAAAAAAGAAAAAAACCAACAAAAAAACCTGACTCTTGCATACAATGGGGGAAAAACCACAACAAACCAGAGATGAAATATTTCTATTCAGTCAGAAGGTAAAGATGACAAATGAAACGGAAGAATGTATAACTTATCTGAGGTTTGAGCAAAGACTCCAATAAAAAGGAGAGGGATATTGAAACCTTCAGGAGAATCTCATAGGTATCCAAAATTAAGCTATGCTGAAATAGTCAAAGTTTGCCAGAAAGGGAAGTCATAGCCCTAGAATAAAGTTTATTGAGGATGGAAAATATTTCAATATTCAAAATTCAGTAAGGAATCCAAAACTCTACAGAAAGATGCTTTTACATGGGTAGCAACACTGAGAAGTACGCACCAAGCACCATGTTTCAGATAATTCCTCTTTAGCACATACTTTGCCTGCTACTTTTATTCCTCTGAAAACACTGGTTTACATTTATAAGGTAGTATTTGCTTTATTTTTCCAGTTTTAACATCAAGGATGGCAGGTCAGCATATGAACCTTTTTATTTATTGAATACTATACCTCCTGGAAATGGTAGCATATTAGTTTGAACACTATATATACAAAACTTTGTCTGTCACAGCAATTAAACAAAAGCTCTTTAAATCTTAATTCTTCATTAAAATAACAGGTGGAAATGACTAATTAATCCTAAAGAACAGTTCAGGAAAAAAACATGCTCCACTGGTTGTATAGTACTTTCGGATATTAGAGTGACTAATCTGGTCATTACTCTAGAAAACCAATGTCTGGAATTGACAGCCAGACAATATTTTAACTAACTGTCCTGGTTTCAGCTGGGATAGAGTTAATTTTCTTCCTAGGAACTGGTACAGTGCTGTATTTAGGATTTAATATGAAAATAATGTTGATAACACACTGATGTTTAGTTGTTGCTAAGCAGTGTTTACAATTAAGTCAAGGACTTTTCAGCTTCCCGGGCCCTGCCAGCGAGGAGGCATGAGCCTTCTGCAAGAGGCACACAAGAAGTCGGGAGAGGGCACAGCCAGGACAGATGACCCTAACTGACCAGGGGATATTCCATACCATGTGACATCATGCTCAGCATATAAACTGGGGGGATCTGGAGTGCTGTGGCTTAGGAACTAGCTGGGCATTGGTCAGCAGTTGGTGAGCAATTGTGCTCTGCATCGCTTGTTTTGTATATTCTTTTATCATTATTATTATTCCCTTCTTTTTCTGTCCTGGTAAACTGATCTTATCTGAGCCCCCAAGGCTTACTGTTTTTTGATTCTCTCCCCCATCCCACTGGTGGGGAGAGCGAGCGAATGGCTGTGTGGCTGGTTGAGCTGCCTGCCAGGTTAAACCGCAACAGCAGAGTACTACATTAGGACAAGCGGACAGCACTCTCAAGGAGAAAAATAAAGCATAGTCCAAACAAATTCATAATTCAAGAAGTTATTGTAAGTGACAGAGAAACAGAAGATGTGATCTGTACACACGAAAAGAGAGGAGCATGAACAGGAATATGCAAATACCTTTCAGACAGGTACTGCTGGAAGAGGCTACCTGCTCCCTTTTCAGAGTGATGCTGCCCCACGGATGGGTGCAGAAACCAGCAGCTACAGTCATTGGCATGGAAAAGTGTAACTGAACTGCTGTATCGCATTCAGGAACGGAGAGCGCAAAACTACTATCAGCAAATAAAGCTGAACAGAATTAAGGAACTGCTGAAACAAATGGAAGGAAATTAATTTTTTTCCTCCCAACAAAATAAAATTTTCAAAAAGTGGCATGTTCCCCATGCATAAACCATGGTTTATAGTCTTGCTAACTGCTTTGAGTAGAGAACAAGAATCTGCAATGACTGGAAAAAGGACAAAGAAGGAAAAAGGGAAATTCGATGAGACTCCCTTGAGGCTGAATAAAAACATTCTGAGATATCACAGTAAACCCCCCCCAAAATATTTTTTTTTGTCCTATCAATGCAGCCATTCACATTTAAAATCCCTATAGAGTGACATTTCAAAAATTAACTCTTATTTAGAATTCTATTATTTTAGTTTGCAAGGCTCAACAGCAGTAATTCAGTCAGTACAGTTCCCTTCTCATTGACACTCCTCAGTATTGCGCTCTCCATGTCACACGACAAAAGAGAAACTGTGCCACCTCTCAGTGCCTTAGTTACCACTGCAGCCACATCTAACCCAGGCAGCAGACCTCATTCGCTAAACCTACAGTGAATTAGGTCAAACACTGGACTCCAGGACACTTCCAACTACAAGTCATGACAGCCAAATATGATCAAAACTTTCCAAATATGTTTAATGTAATCACTGTTTTTTGAGTCTAATCTGCTTAAAATAAAAGATGGAGAACTGCCAAAGGCTGTTTAAAAGGAAAAAAAAAAAACAAAAACCACAAACCCAAGAAAAGAAACCCCTAAGCACAGCTTATTTCATTTTTACCTTACTCCACAGCTGCCAAGTAAATGTAATAAGTCTTTGTTTTATGAAGAATCCTAAAAACAGTCCAAAAGCAATTCTATATAGCCAAAAGGTACTAAATAAATATACTTCACTATAACATACAACTACTTTTTTGGTCCCATAAAAGCAACTCAAATTTTACATTTCATTTCTTTTGGTATATGTGTTAACATGCAACTTGTCCCCAAATTGGAAGGGCTCTGACAAAATTACCAAGTCTTTCTTAATATCCAAAATGTTTCCCAGTTGCCCCTGTTTCATACATATCTGTGCAACGACTTCCAGCTTATGCACAATGCTGACTTCTCTTCTGCTCCAAAAATTCTCTTTCCTCTTTTTTCTTCAAGTCTTTCTGTGAACTTCTGATTTTCTCCAGGCTGTACTCCTAACCACAACTCTCTCTTCTTTCCCTAAGAAAAGCAATGCCTGGACCTACAGGCCCAGTTCATCCACAGCATCTGCTTTCTCTACTATTATGCGTGGCTGTGGGCTTTCCTGGCAGGAAAGAACTGACCAACTTGACATCTTTTTCTATAAATGTTTTCACCCTTCAGCTCTGACATCTTCCTAGCTAAAATACTCTCATTGTCTACCCTGGCAGAACGATATGCTTGTAATCCTAGACTTCTTTATGCTATTTTTGTCTTTTTTTCTTTTGAAACCTTTTTTTCTTGCTGTTGTAACCTTTTTTCCCCTCTTTTAGCTGTGCATCTAATGATTTCTTCAGAGAATATATGCAAAATATAAGCTGATTTTCCTTTGTTGCTTTCTACCTCTTCCCTATCAACAAGGCATAAGTTTTTCACTCTTCATACTTTATCCCCCCTTTTGCTCCAGCACCTCTTCCTCCTCAATCTCACAGCCCTCCTCATACGATTTTCCCCAATAGGTCACATCTGTCCTGCTCTTTTGTCTTCTGATGCACTCATCTCTTCCTGGAAGTATAACACAGTTCTTAGCAAAAAGCTTAGTAGCAGTCAATATTCCAGCCTCCTGTTTCACCCTCAGACCTGGCTTAAAAGCACAGATCATACACTGTTCAATATCCTTCCCTCCCTTGGCCCTGTTTTCTTCTGATTATCTCTCTACATCTCTAATTCTCTTCAGCATGTTGTTCACAAGAACCTTACGGTTCAACCTTTGGAGCTCGCTCTTCTTCTGTATCTTGTCTCTGAAGAGTTGAGTAGGTCTCTGAATACCTCTTGGCACTTGGAGGTGAGGTTACCATACCTGCCCCAACAAGTGACAAATAAAATACCCTGCTCTGGATCCTTTCAACCAACAAGGGGGGGGGGGGGGGGGGGGGGGCGCGCGGAATCTATCCTTCTCTTGACTCAAATGACAAAAGTCTAACCATTATTACCAACCAAAAACTCTAAATCAAGTTACATACAAGTTTAATCCAACATCCAGTTTCTCATCCACTAATCTAAAAATTTGGGCTTAAAATCCCATTTTGCACCATTTCTCTTGCTGGTGGATTTATGCCCTCTCTGAGCTTAGTCATTAATAAGTCTGCAGCAAAAAGAATTTTTCTTGCTTTTTTTCTTTGGTCATGCTACTCTATTCTTTGCATTCACTACCTAGTTTTCCTTTCTTGGTTGCAACCAATTTCACATGAATGCAAACTCTGAAGAAACAGGTTCTGTTTACAGAAGTTTGAGGCATTTCTGTAAGAGTATAAAATGTGGAAAAAATCTAAAGCTATCTGAGGCAATATCAAGTTGGTTTGTTAATTTCAGAATGTGCACATGTAATTCTGATTAATGTTATCAGGAATTTAACATGCATAAGACCCCACAGTCTGTTCAACTGTCATATGCTGGGGAAAAAGTCTCCTCCTCCTCATAAAATTTAATTGAGGAAGGCCTTATGGTATCCAAAAGGTATATCTCAAACCTAGTTCAGAGTACTCTGAGAACTCCTCTGAATTACCGGTCTCTTCCATTTCACTGCAAACTATTGCCATTCTTTAACATTTCTAATAAAAATAAAAAGTGTCATTAAAAGCAATAATGCAAGTAATGAAAAGTTCATGTTTAGAAGTATCTGGAGCTACATACATTTTACTTTTTAAAAAATGTAATACAAAGACAGTCAAAAACAAAAGAGAAGATGCCTTTGGGTTCCATCTCTAAAAAATAAAATCAAGTAATACGACAGCATCACTCATGTTGTACTAAAGTACAGTCATGGTGTAGTTGCTCAACAGTTTAAATGCAAGTTTATTTTATTTATTATTAAATAATAGGTAATAAAAATAGTATGAAGAATTATACAGACAATTGTACTTCCTACTTACATACAAATAAAGTCATTCTAATAGTATCTGTTTATCTCTGGTAGTTATAAAGTACCTCTCACTGTTATGTCTTAGCTTCAGACAGCAATTAAGTCTTCTTCAGTGTGCAACTAAGCCAGCCCTAATTAAAGTCAATGGGAGCTTTTCCACATACTTAATGGCTGTTGGTTGAGGCCCAAAAGTAATTGTGTAAAGAGCATAGTACGTCATTTAACGACAAATTGACTCTGCCTTGGAAAGAAATATCGGAAATGCATTGCAAGCGTCTCATTCCATAACCGTTTGTTGAAGCCAGATGCCCAAATGACTACTCAAGCCTTTTGATAAATAGTGAAATGCTTATGCACAAAGGACCTAAACTTGCTCTTGCTGAAGGTGATGCTGAAACTTCAAAAGAGCAAATCATATGGCCTAATGTCTATCTACCAGACACCACATTTAGCATAGAGAGCACCAAGAAATATTGGCTTGATCATATATTACTACATATTAAATGCAGATTTTTTCCACAATAGCAGATCTCAAAATCTCTATAAAGATCCTGCCTACCACAACAGTCAATCATTCACATAAGAAGTTTTTAGAATCCAACTTGTCTTAAAATGTGAGTTACAGCTGCCCTCAATGTTTTCCTTTAGGTCAAATCAAATGAAGAGGCCACTATCTCACCTGAATATTGGTCAAACAAAAATGAAAGAACAAGCTAGGTTTGAAAACAAAATTTCAGTTTCTATTTTCTTAGACAAATACTATTAGCAGAGAGACTCTCTTAAAATGTAATTCAGCTACCGAAGTTCTTTTTATGAGCAGAATCGCTGGACCAAAGCTTTCCTGGAAGTGAAAGGCAGGCAAGAGAGCATTTGTCCAGCATGGCACCACCATTGGATGAAAGACACAGTGTGCAAGAGACCACCAGCTGACAGTAACATTAACATCTCCAGCGATTCAGAATGAGCATATCAGCAACTAACAGCTATTTCAGGAGATGAAACGTGGGCAATATTGACATAGCTGTACCCGTGAGATACTGCTAAAAAGCAAAAGGCAAGAAAGCAGAGAACTGGCAAGCGACTGTCTGCCCAAGCATGTTGTCAACATTGACTACACTAACTAACTACATCACTATATTGCAAACTCAGCAACATGGAGTCAGTTAAAATGCTTCTGTCTGTAGATTGTCTGTGAATTTTAATTGTCTGACTGCTGCTCAGATAAAATTAAGACATGAATATCCTGTTTCCTCTTGACAAAAGACTGAGAAGAAGAGAAAAATTATGTTTCTTACTCCTCCAAGTTTTGTGGAATCATCTTCAAAGTATTACTGTAAAAAAGAAAATTTCATTCACATTAACATTCCCCATATAAACCCGATCGTGCCCATGTCTTCTCAACAGTGGCTGATTTTTCCATCTTCGCCCCTAGGATGATCTGTTTCAATTTCTCAATCACATCTGTTCTACCATAAGAGTTTCTGGCTGCTATTGACATGTTTCTCAATGCTCAATAACTAAGGCCAAGAGAACATTAAATAGTTTATATAGACATTCCACTTAGGTCTTCCCAGATTTTAGGACTTTCACATTCTCGTGACTTGTTTTGATTTAAGAGGTACTACTACTCATCTTACACAAGTCTACACTCAGCAAGACCACTGGCTATTTAAATCTGACCTTCATTTAATTCAATTGTGAGTCTAATAAACAAAATAGCTGCTTTTCAATTAAACTAGGTCTTATTTTGAGTAAGATAATGGCTCTTCTGCTGTGATCTACAAGGCCATGACAAAGTGATCCTTAGGTAGTGTACCTACGCCTAGGATTTTCTTTTTAATTATAACATCCTTTCACTATTTTCAATTACAAGTTTGAGGAAAGGGTCATCCCTAAGAATTAAAAAGTATTGACAGTAGCCTACTCACTTCAGTTTGGGAACTTTCTCAAGCATATGTTTCCCAATCAACATCATCAGAACCTACAAAATTCACTGCATCAGTCAATATCTTGTTTCAATAGTTAACCGGATCCACTATTTAAAAAAGCAAACAAACCAACAGCCAAACACACACAAAAGTCCTCTTTCAGATGTGAACTTTTTTTTTTTTAATTCTTCATTGAATTAAGGTACCCTATCTGTGTATTGTTTTCCCGCCTACCACAAATTTAGACATCTTAAGTTATCTCCTAATGAACTTTTGATGAAATGTGCTGGCTTGGCTCATCAAATCTCTCAGTGCAGGTATCTTCTCCACTCCTCATATAGGTCTATGGTTCTTTGCTGCACCATTTAACATTTTACAACATTCTTTTTTGAAAAACAAAAAATGGATATGCAAACAATAACTGCTTGCTTGCTGCTATACAATACAGAACCCCCATTAAAAATTACCTCAGCTGATGAGAGTTGAGGGGGATGGTTTGGGTTTTTTGAGGTGGGTTGTTTTTTCTGGTTTTGGGGTTTTTTTATTTGTTTGTTTTTTGGTAGTGTGGGGTTTTTTGTTTTAAAAAACCAACAAAACCCAGACATTAGCAGTTATTCCATACTCAACCCATAAAATGTAGCCACCCAGCCGAACACTGTAAAGGCACAACTGAGGGAACAGCTGAACTTCACACTGGGAGACAAGAACTTCAAACGTAATTTCTCACAGAAAAAGAGGTACACAAAGCTGTGACAAATGTAAGACTTTCCTGAGATGACCGGGGAAGTTCAGTGCTCTTTGACAACGGCCCTGAAGCTGGAGCTGGTTAACACTGAAAGAGGCTTGGTCACATGTCTGTGGAAAGAACCACCTCCTGGCTGGCCACAAGAGCACCCTGCACGCCCAGTCAGATAGTGGTGCCCCCTGGTTCTCAGTGGTCTAGCAAGCCTTACATTTTTAAGTCACAGCCAAATAATTAAGAATAGTTAACAGCTCTCTAAAGGTTATGCTGGGTGCTCTCCAAATGTCTGTCCCCCAGGGCAGACTACAAATGTAGCTTGCAGCAAGTTAACTGGCTATTAATTCAGTTAAAAATAGCACTAAAAACAGAACGAGAAATTCCATTAAGTGTAGCACCATGCATCTGCTACTGAATCTCTACACAGCCTGAGTCTCTCTGCAGCTAGGTCACGAGGCTGGTACATATGTCCCCCTTCCTCCTAAGCAGTATTTGTTTACAGTACTGTATAAAATATTTTAATAACTTTTTTTAAAGGTACAGCAGAAGACAGTGCATACCCAGGGTAGAGTTTTTGACCCAGAGTATTGTCCCAGTCACTTCCCCATCCAAATCTTGCACCCAATCTAGCAAGGACTATAAAATATATCAGCGCTTGAAGGACACAAAGTTACATAGCAACTGTGGCCACACACAGGTCTGTCATTCTAGCACTTAAGTCCTAGGACTCTTTCCCCCACTTAAAATCTATTTCACGCCACTTGCTAAAAACAGCACGTACTATGCACAGAGATTGAAAGGCACCGCATAAAATAATGCAACATTATGCGGACAGCTTGAAAAAAATCATCATCTTTGTCTGTTTGTTCTGAATGAATGTTATTCATGTGACATTTTGGACAAGATTGTAGGGATAACTTTAGTTTAATGACTAATTAGCAAACTTCTGCAGGAATAACATGGCAATGTATTAGACAAAGTGTCACCTCACAGGCACGCTGGGTTTCTCCTGACACTTCCCTTGCACTCACTGTCTCTTTTTGGGCTGGCAGAGCAGGGAGGTTGCTTACGCTACAAAACCTCATTATGTTTAGAAACAACAAACAAAATATGAGAGTAATAAATATTTACAGCAGAAAACATAAAACATGGAAGGCATAGTCTGTGGAATAATCAATCCTCTTGGACCCAGAGTCATTTCAGGCATGATAGAGAGCTCCATCTTCGTATCTAGTTCTCCCAGTAGCATAAGCCTGAACTGGTCAACATGCTTCCTTTCTCCGAGTGACCCTCCTGACAGGCTTTCTCTCAGTTTAATGGAGCAACTTCAGAACGAGGACAACACAGCTATCGTCCTTTCATCTGAAACTTCTCTTTCCCTCTAAAAGTGGCAAGTGAACAAATTACACTAATTGCTTTGGCATCCATAGAAAAATAAGGACACTCACATCCTGCATACAGATAATATTCTCTTTACAGTTTAAGCTGGAATCAAGCCACTTTATTTCTTTAACAAAAGTGGTTTGCTATATGTGGTTATGTCCCTGACTATTTATTTCCTGTTTATTGGAAGCAAGCAACAAAATTGGCCTGTGAAAGAGTCTTACTGAGTATTTCATCAGTTAGTATATCTGTTTGCTCAGAGAAGAAATTAGCACTTCTACCATTACCAATCTTACCAGGACACATTGCTGTGACAGGACTTAAGGACTAGCAATACAGCTACTTGGAAAAACAGCAGTTTCTCCCATTTTTGGTTGAAGATACTTAGCTGGATAGTTCAGACACGCTGTAGTACTGAACTGTAGTGATTTTTAATTTTTTTCTTTTTAAATAAGCTTGAGTTAACAATACTGCCAGATACTATCCATCTCTACTGCTGAATACCTGAATACCAGTTGTTTGAGAAAACTGACAACAGGATAAAACCATCAACTGCCCACCCCCTCCCCCAAATAAATAATTCACACACACACCCCTCAGGTACCTGGGAAGTACCCTCTATAACTCAAATGGTTAGCACACACTTTGTTAGCTATGATGTTTATCATTTATTTAGTACACATTGCCGCAGCCGGAGGAAGAAAAGTTTAAAAATAATGTCAATAGACAAAGGATCATACTCAGAGTCATCTACCTAACCTTGTTGTTCTCCCTGAGGCGAAAGCCTATATGAATTCATTCAGGGCCATTCTATTATATATGCAGGGAAGTGTCTATCAAACACAGAATGAAGAGGAGTTACTCCCTACGCAAGGTCTGAAGGATCATGTTAATAACTAGAGGTTTAATTTCAAGATTTCAGAATTTCTTATTTAAAAGTACCTGAAGCAAAGTCTAAACAGGGAATGATAAGAGAAGTAATTGGTGTACCAATTTGAGTACTGTGTCCTGTGTCTGATAGGAAGCACAATACATCTTGTATTAAAGATTAGGACAACAAGTGTAAGCCACCCCAGTAAAAAAGCAGTACAATAGCTAGTAGAGATAGTGCCAGCATTAACTCTGAATTTCCTGATTGCTGTCAGCCACTTTCACAGCAAGTCTTTTCGATGTATTCTCTAATTTCCTTGACATTAAAAGGAAGCTTTAGAGGAAGAGGTTGAGAAGTTATTAGTTTGAGACTTAAATGATCATCCTCTTTCAATTTTTCTTTTTTCTTTCCTTCCTTCACTTTACAAGTTTCACTGTGGGATTCTTCCTATCTCTTTAAAAAGTACATCTCCCTCCATTATAACCTTATCTTCTCTTTCTCAGTTGTAAACTTTCTTATTCTTTTCCTTATGTCTCCTTTGCTCCCCTATACCTCATTCCTCTCCTTAAAATAATCTTTCTTGTTCTCTATTTTCTTTCCCCATCATATCAAATTTATTCACGTCTACCAAGTATTCAGGCAACTACTTTTATCAGATATTTCAGTATTGGCGTGGCAGGGGAGCTCAAGGGAGGACTTCCCATTCATTTGTAAAATTGCTATAAGCGGCAATAAGGAAGAGCTGTACTAGACTTTTCCCCCTTGTTACACTATGAGGAAATAGCTGGGAGAGAGAATAGCATCACAGCCCCCAACTGTGCAGGGGTTTTAAGTCATTTAGGACCTTGGTCAGAAATGGACAACGAAGAATGAGGGAACCAGCTACAGGTCCCTTTATCTACCCTTACTTGTTCATTGTAAATCCAGCCCCCAACAATTCATCGCTTCTTTTGGTTTTAAGCAAGATCTACCCTTGCTGGTCTATTGCCTAATGACAGAACTTCTCTACAAAGACTTTTAAAGAAGAGTGGCATATGAATGTATCACAGCAGCACCTCTCAAGCATATATTTGTATATTTGAGCTACTCCTCCATTGTTATACCAGCACATTTAAAAAAAATGCAAGAGTAGTTTCATCAACAAAAGCTGTAATGTTTCAGTAGTTTTATTCATTTCCCCATTAGGCATCAGAATCAGCAAGATGGTACGTTTTTCTTAATTTTTAATTATTTACTCTGATTTGTTAAACATTTTCAGCATGATGCACCTCACACATGATCAGGAAGGGGAGCTCTGTAAGCAAACCTTCCAGCACAGAATACATGCTTTTTTTTTTTTTTTTTTAATCTAAAAGTATGGTGTTCCCAGTCAGCATGATTTTTTATAGGCAACCACGTATGTACTGTGATGTTCTGAATACAGCAGATCTTCCTTGCCCATAATAAAGGGCTGCATATTTTCATTTTGATTGCCTGGAATAAGAACAGAAATGTGTAAGGAACTAATGGGTTTATTCAGTCACAGTCATAAGTTCGGACCTTTTCAAAGGCTTGTTCTGCTTGCGCAGTCATGCTGTTAAATTATCTTTCATTATTAATATAGCTCCTATTAGTAGCTCTGCTCAGCAAAATATTTCTTTTAATTTGCACCTAATGTGAGAAATTGAAAAATGTTTTGACAATATTAACCAGTTCATTTTATCCCTGGAACGTAATAATTTGCTTCCACAATTGTAGACCAAAGATCATGCACGTGATGACTGACAGTGGGAGCATGAGGACAACTGACAGATAGGGAAGAGGAATAAGTCAAAGCTACCTCTTGATAAAAAAACAAAAAAACAAAAAAACCCAAACCAACACCTTCCCTGTTAATAATTTAAGATACTATGGTTTAATCTGTGCAGTTGTATTTTCACTCAACTTTAATTTCAGTCAGTAAACAAACATGCAAGTTACACAATTCCATCAGACTACACTTGATACAATGCACTGACAGTGCCAAAGGCAAATTAGAAAAGGAAAAAATATCACTAGAAAACACAGAAGAAAAAGTATCAGAGAACTCTAGCAATTGTTAAAACACTAAGACTGGATCACCATCAGCTCCAAATTCAGTACTGCCTTTAGGTATGGGCTTTTTTTCCCCAGAAGGTATTTTTCTCCCTCTCTAATACCCTAGAGATTCAGAGTGAAAAATGACCCAACTGAAGTCAGTTTTGTCATTCTCCTTAAAGATAAGATCTCAGCTCTGATTTTTATATTCTATGCTATTCTATAGCATAGAATTTATTTAGCAAATACAAAGTGATTTATGGCATATGAAGTATTTTTTTAATGAAGACCTTAAGTTTCCCAAAATTTGTATTTGCTGAACATTTCCTTGGAATAGGCACATTTGGTCATAGACTTCTGACAATATCTGGGTGTTTCCAAGTTACTGTGAGAGCAAGGAGGAGACACAAACATTGAGACTTACCAGTGCCCCTCTCCTTCCTTCTTAAGTGGATGGGCAAATTCCTTAAAATGGCAGCATTATGCTTCTGCATGCAAACTTCTTTCTTCCCTCCCTCACGGGTTTTCTGTAGCTTCATAGGGTTGTCTTAGATACAGGCAATCTTTTCTGAGACAAAGAGATGATTTCTCACAGTCACAGAGAGATATAATTAGGTTTACCAGGGATAGATTCTGCTACCTTATTCCACATACACCAGAAGTCAGTAAGTAGATGAGACCTCAAAATGATTTATCACCTGAAAGCAAGCTGATGGTGGAGCATTGCTGTACGTGAGGGTGAAGAGAAAGCAGCAATGTGTACAAGAAGTTCTTCCAGTATGAGCAGTTTTTCACTTGTCAAAAATCAATTTCACATGCCATCCTGCTTTCTGCTCATCCAGCTTTGTTAGCTCCTTTTAGAGTTTATACTGAGCCTCAAAACTACAGATCACAATGGATGCGTCAGTGGGATTGTATCTGCTTATGTCAATAATGACTTTGATTTGCTGTCTTCAGACATTACCTAAATGTTTACCATATAATTTCCTCCCAAAGGAAGACACGAAGCATGCAATAGTCTAGATGCTATGCAGTGCTTTGCACAGATAGCCACTGACCTTATAATACACCTGTAACCTCTTTGTATTCAGCTCCCTTCCTCTATAACTGTGCTTCCCTACCAGCTTGTACAAAATGTAATCTCTAAGCAGAGGAGTTAGAACTGTGTTATACTGCACACTCGCTTTCAGCAATAGAGGAAATGTTGAAAAGCACCTATTGATTGCATGCAAAGTGCACAACTACAATTTCCATATTTTAGTCTAGGATCTAAAATTCTTTAGCAGATCAAAAAGTACTATGGAAGTTTGATAAAAATGCAAGACCTGCATATGCAAAAGTGACGTTTCTAAGCAGTTCTTGGTGTTGTCTGTTGATCATTGAATTTTCACCCTCAGTTACCAGAGTGTATGCGTTACGCAGGCCCTGTAGACCACGTAAACCATTTCTGTGGTGAGTCAAGTAGTCATGAGAAATGTCAGTTCTGTGCACTAAGTTAGCAGAATAGAATATTTATTCTCCTACTCCAAATATGTCTCCTTTTTCTCCCATAACATCCATTCTTGCCATATGGAAGAAGTATGAGTTTATTCAGTGCTTAAAATAAGACCTTCATCCTTTTCTCCATGAGCCTGGCACTAGGTATACATACATGTACAAAATAAAACACAGTTCAGACTTACAATATGGAAGATTCATACTCAAAGGCTGACACCACTTTTATATGCCCCCTACTTTGATAAATATTGCAATGATAAACTCAAAAGAAAGCCTGTGGCATATTATTCACAATCAGTAATCAGATTTTTCTTGTTTGTGTATACAGCTGCACACATACTTAATATAAAGAAATGGCTGAATAACAGTACATCTGTCAAAATATGAAGATGCAACAGTTAATATTTTTACATTACAGCAGGAATATAGTATAGCATCTTGCATCTTAAAATCAATTTTAGAAAGGGCAGCGTCATGCCATAAGAAGAATTATTTCTTACAGACTCTCATGTCTCTTGGGAAGAGTGCCAAGTTATTCATTCTATAGTTAAACAACATCAGAACACTACAGGATGGATTGTGTAGGATGCTTGTACCTACGTATTTGTAAAAATCCTCAGGAATTTCTTTCTCCTCTTACATTTCCTCTTTTAAATGCTTCAAACCCTCTCTCTACTCAAGCACTCAGTAATATGCAAGTTCCTCATAAGTTTCTCCAGCATCTATAATATCATCAGGTGTGGGGTAAATGAATTAGAGCTTGTTCAAAGAAAGCGAATAGCTAGCACTGCAAGCTATGGCTAATTATATTTAATAAATTTCTGCCCTTCACATTTTTTTTTCTCCTTGAATAATACATATGAGATTTGGAAAGTGGAGAACAATTTTAATAGCCCTCAACCAGTTTAAAGGGTTAATGTGACATGCATCAGTATATATGCTACAGTGGCCATTTTTTTGTAATTATTTTGAACTCACTTTACACACAATTGCTACCAAAAGAAAAAAGCACTTCTGGTTTACTGAAATAGGTTTAGGTTCATATAAAACTAATTTGACTGCTTACTCTCAAAGAGTTTCTGCAGCCACAGATTTGGCTGGCTTTAATCAGGTCTCAGATAGACGCTATAATAAAATTCTGTGACTTATCTGGCTTCTCTCATCCTGAGAGACAAAGAATTTTAAGTTTTAGAAGCATTAATTCTGCTCCTTATGCAGCTCAGAGAGGATTTGAAAGGTCTAAACTACACCAAAGGATCAGGACCAACTGATGTTATGTTGTCGTTCTGGAAAGAGTGAAGGAAAACCAAAACAAAATTCAAAAAAACCACCAGTGAATTGAGTCAGTGGGGGAAAGCATGCAGATTTTAATGATCACCAGTTTTAATGATCTAACCAGTTTTCTGGTTTACTATCCAGACCCTCAGTACATGTGCTACTAGGTCTTTCCCTTCCTAAGTATCCCAGAGTGTGGTTACCAAAGCAAAAAGAGATGAAGGCAGAGTGACATAATAAATTGCCCTGCCTCTATAGAAGACATGGTAGATTGTAACACCAAGTAGCATAGCCAATTAATAAACTCCAACACAAGGCAAGGCACTCCAGAAGGAACAATATGGACTGCTCTTTGGCTGCAGCTGGACAATATAAGCAAGCTTCAACAACTAGCTGTTGTCAATAGGGTTATTCAGCTCTCCTCTTGCATGACCTCTGCAGTTAAGCCAGTTCAGAGAGATACGAACAAGGAAAAAACTTTTTTTTTTTTTTTGGCATGTGCCAGTTTTCCATACTTTCAAGTCCTTGAGGTAGCTCACAATGGGTTTATGAGCAGGAAGCAGCAGAGAAGCCAGATTAGAAAAATTCCTCTTGACAGCTCCTAGGCAGCACACCAGTTTACTTCCAGCTGCCATACTGCACCGGGGTGAACTCGCCAGCAACACTCCCAGGGGCCAGGAGTCAGGAGTCAGCTCCCCGCTCTTGCACTGAAGGATAATGCTTTCGCGTCCTGGCTGAAGTCAGGAGGAAGAGGGAGAGCAAGGAAGATCTGAAAGGCATCGGAGCTTGCTATGGATGTTTTTTAAAACCAATTTTTAAAGGAAGTTCAGTGCCATTTGCTAGAATTATCTCCTGCATAGGCTTGCTTACACATTAGCTTCAATCTGAACTGCAAACATGGCAGGGGAAAAAGTATTAGTACATAGAGAAATAGAATAAACAATGACAATATAATAATGGAATTATACAAGTCAACACTAGAAAACATTGAGAAGGTCCAGGGATAGGCAATGAAAATGATTAGAGGCATGGAAGAAGGCTTTAAAGACTAGGAATATGTAGTTTCCATAAGAGATGAATACACAAGATCTGATATAATAAAGCTAAGCAGAACAATAAATTGTGCAGAGAAGCTAAGTCAGACATTTCTCACAGAGTAAAGAAGAGATATCAGAAAATTGGAAGGCAAAAACGCAAAATTGAGGGAAGATAGTATTTTTGCACAGTGCATGACTGACTTGGGGAGTTTGCTACTGGAGAAACTTGCAGCCAAGAGCTTAGTAGGACTCAGAGAGGATTAGATGTTTAAATAAATAAATAGCAAGACAGTATTGGATGTCTAGCTGAGCTTAAATAAATAAATTTAAGGATGACATAAATCCTCGGACTTCAGTCAGCTGCTTACTGACAAGGGTAAGGCATACTTTTAGTTCTATTTTAATTATTTTGAATTAGCAATGCATTATGATAGTGCACGTTTTTAGACATTTCTCTTTGCCATTATATTTAATGTGAAAATTTCTATCTTGGATTCTTCGCACTTATGAGAGTCCCAGTATTTCAGGCTACTTTGCTTTTATTCATTTAAATCATGTTTATGAAATGCTGGAGCCCTAGAGTACAAAAGCAGGATGAGAAATAACTGAATTCACAGGGTCGCACGCAGCTTGTAACAGACATTATCCAGTCAGTTCCACAAGGGGACCCCCTTCCCCAGCCTCCTTTGCCTACCACAAAACACAGGCAACTCAATCCTAAGCCAAAAATGAGATTTTTAACACTAAAAGCCAAAATGTCAGAAACAACACTATACAGAAGAAAACAAAGGTTTCATCTATATTTTATGTTCATGTGCAAATTACCAATTAAAAGAACTACTTGAAACAGCTCAACCCCACAATAAAAATGACAATAAGATCCCAGTGGTCCTAGCAGAAAAGCCTCATCCCAAATACATATCTGGCAAGATATTACCCCATAAGAAAACAAATGTATAAGAAGTGCATACATTCTTGCCTGTTTCTTAATTGTGAAAGCTCATAATACAGCATTATTCTCCCATGTCAATTTTGCAGTCATCACTTCCAGCCTATGAAAGTACTCTGCGTCCTTGTTTTCCAGTTTATCATTATACAGAGTGACCAAAACACAGTGGGATGTGTATGGATTTTTTTTTCTCCCCAAAATAAAAATCAAGATTAAAAAAACCCTAATTTTTACACAGAAATCATCATAACTGATGCTTACAATGCTTATTCCCATCTGTCCGCATTCCAGAGTAAGATTAGCTTTCACCCAGAAAAGAGAAAAAAACAATGAACCTGTATAGATTTCCTTTATGACAAAGTATAATTATAAAATCATTACAGTCAAGGGAAAGAAGTAATTCACTAATATTTCTTTAGAGGTAACATCTTGTGTGCCCTGAAAAAAATAAGATTTCTTACTAAAATTTTAATAAGCCCTTGGGTTTTCTCTGAAATATTTAAGAATAGCTGGTAAGAAAACAATTGGAAAAGAACAGATGTTAAAACCTATGAATAGATACACTTCCATATTTTAAAATAAAAACATCTTATACTAACTGTGATTGCACATTAGACAAAAAAAGAAACAAGACGTCTGCTCCTACTTTTATTACAAAGTACAGGAGGAGCAAACAATGTACTGTTTAACTAGATGTTCCACACTGGAAAATGTCAAGTGCTATTAAAAAAAATAAAATCATTCATGTAATTTGTTTTCAATCTTTCTAAAAAAATATATATATATATTATTTTTGGCTTTACTTAGAATGTTTTATGTATAGTACATACAGGAAAATTTACTTTGACTACTGGCTGCAGTTGTGTATATACTTTGAAGTTTTGATAGTTCTGGTAGCTATGACCATGTCACATGCTAGACTTGATATGTATGAAGCAATGCAGCACGTAAATATAATTTTCCTTACTAGCTATCAGTGGTGCCAAACTTCTGTTAAAAATCTCTGTAAATTGAAGAGCAACTCCTTGAAGATTTTATTTATTTATATTACCATTTCATAATAGCAATGAGACGCCCCAGGTAATGAATTCATAAAAGATTACTGTACCACTCAGGTAGTTAAAGTAACACACCCTTCAGCTCATTCCCAACAATGCCTCTGACATCAGGACTATATTTCAAAGGGATTAATGCCTGTTGTGCCTTATTGTTTAACTATACATTGACTACGGAGAACGTAAATACATAATATAATAGTGGAATACTCAAAATTCTTTTTGATCATACAGCTCAATGGGTAACTACCACTTCCAGAAGACTGTTATTTAGAATTTATTGAATTTATTTAAATATCTTTAGTACCTGGCTACTGAACGCCTTGTAAGAAATGCTGCCATTACTTCTAAACTAACAGCGTGTCCAAGGCACAGTCTTTGAGGTGGGAGGCAGGTTCCTTATTTCCTATCTGCTGCAAGAGAGAACTCAAATCTCAGTTCTCCCAATCCCTGCGTGTTTGTCTGTGGTAAAAGCTGAAGGGTCACAGCAGCATGCAGGTGCCAGTCCGGGTACGTGAAGGCATGCTTAACAGCAAAGCAAGACCACTGCTGGTGGCATAGCATCACATAGCACATTACATAACCCTGGCCAACAGCTCTGCCCGGTCACGATGTTGCGCTCGACAAACAACAGTCTTATCTCCACAGTGGCACCAGTCAGATAAAACCATCGTTTTCTAGCCAAACTGCTGGAAATCTCCCTGAATCTAGTGATGTGAATTTGACACTAGTTAGCTTACAAGCAGCAACTTTAGTAGTTCAATATACACCAAGTTTAATACAGGTGATTATCTAGAGTTTTCTAACTGATCATTTAAAAAAACAAAGCCCTCACCTCACTTGTTGCACAATTACAAATTTGCCTAGAGGTTGTAGGACAAGCCGTTTTTAAAGCAATTTAAACTGAAACAAAAGGAAACTTAGTTTAAATCTAATTTTTATCACTAACTTCCACTACCAAATTATCCCAAGGAATTTCTTAAACATATACAAACATACCTATGCAATTGTTTAAATCATCTTTACCTGACTGACTTCATTTTACAACAGAGCATTAAGGAAATGCAGGTACCTAAACATAGGCATCTAGTGCTATCTCAGATGCCTGAGGGCATCCCGCCACGGCTTTCAACTGCTACTAAAGCCGGCATTAAGTTGTCTGTCACACCTCCTAGCCCTGACAGATGTCTTGGGTGCCCAAAGCATCTAAAACAGCATTAGGCATTTATGTTTAGGCTTCCGAATCTTTTCCCTGGTGCCTAGAGAAAGTGCAAATGAGGAGCAGAATTAGTGTCCTGGAGTCTGTCATTTATCTCAAACACGGGCACTACAGAAGCGGCGGAAGTGTGAAATCTTTACATTGTCTCACTAACGTATGTTCCCACTCCGTTCCCAGCAGATCAATCTGTGGCAAAATATACAGTATGATGTGCATTATTATAGGCAAAACCTATTGCAATGAGGAAAGCTAGTACAGATTTTTATGAGGGTAAATAGCATCTCACTTCCAAAAAAAACCAAATTGGATTTACATGAGACAGAAGGATGAAATGCCCACCTTCAATCACAATTCAAGTGGAATCACTCTCTTGCTCGTTCCGCTTGCAATTTATTTGTGGCGCAGCATGAGGAAAAAAAGATTCCCCCCCCCCCCGCATTTCTTAAATATTGGTGCTCTCTGCAATATAACACCATGCTGACACCTCTATCTAGACAATCCATAAAGAAGAATCAAAAACAAGGTCATGACAAAAAGTCTGAAGATGCACTGTCCTAAATGTGCTCTCATCTCAGCCAGATGAAATCAATCAATTAGCTCATAATATAATAGTAAATAATCTTGTTGCCATCTATAGAGACTTCAGGCATAGGAAGGGGCTTTTTATAACATACTATTCATTCTTCCTGGGTTCTTACTTTGAAACTTACTTTCTGGGGAGTTTAATATTCAGATTTGAACAGTCTTCTAAGTGTTGTCCCAAACAAAGCCCATAACGTGGAAACAAATTATCTGTATGTAGGAAGAACAAGTATTCAAGAAATGCAAATTGCACAAGCTTTCTTTGGAACACAGAGTAAAAAAAAAAAAAAAAAAAAAAAAAAAAAAAGGAATTTTTAGCCATATGCAGGAAAGACCAGCTTCAATGGAGACTGTGCAATAGCCTTTTAGGCTGCCTTCTCCTCCCAATTCCTTCCTCCATTCCCTGCCCCAGAACACTCATCCAGTCAATTGTAGCAGAGCTTACTACCACAGCATCTCATGCCTCTCATTTTTTTTCCATCTGTAGGTCAAGGGATTTCTGTGTCATTTTCTAAGCTAGGTTTAAGCCATTGTTAAAAAAACCCCAAACAACCAAACAAAAAACCCCAACCCCAACACACAACAAAAAACCCAAACAAACAAAAAAAAATCAAACCCCCACAAAAAAAGGCTTTTTGAAAATCTCCAGTTAGCCATAGCTCCTATGGCTTTATTTCAAAGTCTTAAAAATGTGCCCCTCTCACACATTTACTTCTGTAGACTTATATTATAGCATTTTGCCATAAATGTTCTTAATAACAATATCTTTTGACAAAATTAAAGCTATCATGGTTCTATACCAGTCATAGAAAACACCCAAAGGAATTCTGCAGAAAGGAAAATATTTTTAAATGACAACAGAAATGATTGCTTACCTCAGACACTTTCTTGGTCACAGGAATTTTCTCCAAGGCAGTACAATAAATTGTACTTCAAATTGTTTATGAACAATTGACATTAATCTACTGTTTGGCAAGCAGTTAATTAAGCCCTATAATGAAACACTCAAAACCAACTCATTCAATCCCTGAATCCCCACAAGAAGTTGTACAGCTCCATTTTCCTGTTTTGGTTTTACAGTTATTTCCAGGTATAAAAATATTTGGTATAATATCAATACCACTTTAAGAACTTGGCATATACACTCACTACTACTAGTAGCCAGTTAAGCAAGTAATTTATTTCAAAGAAACAAGCTAATTTAGACATTTAACAACTTGAGGAAAACTGAACGTGTCTGTAACGGAAGGGCAAATACCAAGTTACTGGGAAATGTGCAGTGGTTAAAAGTTATTTTGGACCTAGCCCTCAGTCTTACCCACAAAGATGTTACATGTCCGATTAACCCCCCAGCACCCCATTGGCTCTGCACAGCCAGCCCACCCAGGGGAGAATATGAAGCAGCCACTGAGAGCCACCAGCTCACCTCTTATGCTACTACCAGTTTCCAAGCCATGGAAGGCAATGGTCATAGAGTCTCTTGCCTTGCAAAGGTACTATGTTTCAAAGGCAAGAGGAGAAAAATCAATACTGTGTATGAGAAAGCAAAAAAATAGAATTTGTTTTCAACAACAAAACTTGAATGACTGCAAGGTCATCAACTAGCTAGGAAAGGAAATTCACCCACCATTTCGCCATGATACACCACTCTCCTTTACAAAGCAAATACAAAATTTGAAGTTCTTCCTGTCCATGTCATGTCATAAAATCAATAGGTTAAAAGAACATCCAGAAAAACAAACCAACTCTGGTTACCTAGAACATAAGACTTCAAAACGCTTCTAAGTAATTTCCCTAATTATTGTCTACATAATCACATGTTCCACTGCTGAAGATGGAGGGAAAGTGCACTTTTCCCTTTAGACCACCTGCTTGAACTTAACTAAGCTGATTATTGTTATTGTGTTTATATTGCAGCAGCACCTAAGATGAAAGATGCATATAATCCATTAAGGCTGATAATCTGTTTAATAGTCATTTTATGGTTTATTTGGAACAAGCTGATGTTAGCACAACAAATGAAATCTCTTGAATGCTCTCTACATAAACAACAAGACAGACTGAAGACGACTTCAAGTTGATTTAGGATTTTTTGTTTCTTTGGTCTTGTTCCTCTCCCTATGAGTACGTGTCCAAGATGCACATACTATGACACACTGCAGCTTTTTTTTTTTTTTAAAGTTGCTTATGAATCACAAAAAATACCCAATAACTAGAGAAAAACATAGAAGACCCTCAGTCTGGGGTTCACTAACAGGGACCTGAGTGTGCGCACACACAATTTCTGGTTGTGTTTTCAAGTGACTGTATTACAAATACTTTGTTTGTTGGAGATAATCCTGATTTATGTAGCCATGACCTGCGATCAAGATGGTCTAATGACTTTCTTATGCTTATTTTAGACATATGCAACTCCCTCATCTAAACAGATAAACACACAAAAAAAAGATATCGAATAAAACAGTAGTTCCTTTTATTACACATATAATATTACTATTAAAGCTTTGTTTTTCTTACCTTCTCCCTCCCCCACAAAGTATCAGAAATCTTCAGCAAAATGTCTTTTTACTACCCATTTCCACTTTCCACAAAACTTTCACTTTTACAACGTGATTATCTTCAGGGGAAAAAAAGCTCAACTTTTTCTAAACTGAAAACAGAGGGTTTTTTTGTTGGGATATTCTTTGGGTTTGGTGGGGAGGGTTTTTTTTGCTTGTTTGTTTGTGTCTTTGGTTTTGTGGTTTTTCAGTTTTTGAGGTTTGTTTTTTTTTTTTTTTGAAAGAATCAATGTTTGCATTGAACTGCTGAAAAGCAGTTCAGACAGACTGTCAGCCTACCAGTCCTGCTGCAATCATAACATTGTTCAAGCTCTATCACATTGAAAAATTATGAAGTCCTGGTTTAAACCACCTCTGCTCTCCAACAGCACCTGCAGAAATGCAGGAGTGTTTCGTCAGCCGGGGTCAGATCCCATGGCACACAACTTGGGAAGAGGACAGAGCACAGCAAATCAAAGTGCCCCTTAAGGAACACATACTCAAGCACCAAGCCCCAGAACATTTGAACCTTCCAACGTGGATAGTGCGATACTGACTTGAGAAAACTGCTCACATAAGCTGATCTCCATCCACTTAAGGTTCCTAAATCAAAATCACCACTTTAAATGTCAGAATGAAACTTGAAAGCACCAAGGGGAGACTAAGAAGTGATAGAGACGCCTAGCATCCAACTGACATAATTTTGCAAGTTTTCCATGCAGGTTTTCACTTTTTTTGCACATCTTTCACCAACAGAGGCTTAAAAGATACACTCATAGTATATGCGTATGATCAGAACAGTAAAGAACACTACACAACCAGACTTTAATAGCAACCTCACAGTGTAAATATGAATGGAAGTTAGAGCTCTTGATAAAAGCAAAGTTCGCTTTCATCATCCATGTTTCCCCTAGATTTACGAGAATCACCTCCACACATGTAAATTAAACATCATCCCCATTCAACACATACTGAGCTAGATATCGGTATTCATTAATATGAATAATTCATAGTAAAAGACACAGGGATTTTGAAATCTCATTTTCACACAATGACTTAAATTCTGTACTACACACCAACTTTACATTAAACGTGCTGTTTAGTAAGTAACTGGCATCACCAGCATTGCAAATTTTTGTAGCTTTCTGGAATTATCTAAGGTAAGAAACAGCTGACCAGCTTTACCATTACCTTTTATAGTCTGTATAAGGGTAATAAATTCAGAAAATAGTGCGCCTATCTCTACTTAGAATCTAATTCTTAAAACACTGATCTGGTATAATATAATATTTTGCTGTAAATAACATGTATAACTTCAGTTTTGGTTGTTTGGGGTTTTTGTGTTGGGGTGTGGGGTTTTTTGAGGGTTGGGGTGGGTGGGTGCGTCCACATCAAGAGGACAATATGAAATAGGAAAACTGTAATGAATTAAAAACCAGACAGCTGAAGAAAGAAAATTAAGTGAACCATTACAGATTTTACACTCCTTTATTAAACCTTTTTTTCCCTTTTATTTCAGGGGATATAAAATTCCCAACAGCTGTTTTATGCGACACAGGAAGCTGCTTTTAAACAATATATACTTTTTTTTATTGCCTAGCCAACTCTTCCAGCTTTCAGATTGGCTCTTCATACCACCAAAATCCTAAGATTGATGATAAAGAACTGACAGTAGAGGAGTTAGTAACAGTAACTTGAAGTGTACATTTTCAACCAGGATAGATACAGTTAAGAGGAAGACTTCGTTGTAAAGAAAAATAATGTGCATAATTCAACAGCTATGCCATTCCACACACATATAATTAACAAGTCTTCAGCTCATTAGCAGGCTGTATAAAATACATATAATATGCTGTGCAAAACTGATTGAGAATAAAAAGCTTATCATGCATTAAAATAAATGATTTAAATTGTTTTGAAAGAGTGGTATCAGTAGCATTTAAGGATGTGATTCCCAAACTTACTCACGGCTCCATCTCTCCTTCAGACTGACACTTTCACCCTCCTGGTTTTCAACAGGTATCTTGCCATGCTAATTCTAGCGTAAGACGTTTGATCAGTGATTGCCGAGATTCTGCTACAAGATGAATAGGACCCTGAGAGATGAATAGGACCAAAGGAGTACAAACGACTGCACCAGATAGCTCTGTGTAAGCACAAATTCCCCAAAGGAAGGATGTACCCATATCACATTGCATGCTTATTTCAGTATCAATGTAGTAAAGGTATTTTTGAGGCACAACACATTTAGCACATATTAGCATCATCGCTTTACGTTTCTATATATCAATTACTAGACTGCACAATTTCAGTGTTCCTTCTTCGGGCATTTGATAAAGGGCAGTGGATTATTGCACCTGATGACACCAGCACTTACTTGAGACCTTGAAACTATTAAAAAGTGTGTCTCAAGGGACACAATAGTTACTCCTGAGCTGTAGTGACACCTCCTGGCAACAGGCCGAGAAGGTCTTTTCCCACATAAAACAATTTTTTTTCTCCAGACAATTCGTGTGGGCTTCAGCCAAAAGGCAACAACCATGGTGCTCTCTCCAGCCTGGCTACAAAGGCACAGTGCCCAGAATACCAAGGAGAATCTTCTGATTTATAAGCACTACTGACATTTTAGAAGTCGAAAGGCTAAGATACAGGAATATCAGCCTCTGAGATCTCTAGATTTATTGTACCACACATTGGCCTTTCTTGAGTGGTTGGAAAAGAAGCTGCAAAAGCTAATCAACTAGCAGCTTAATTCATACCATGAATCCTGCAAAGTGTTTTCTCACTTCTCTGTGAAATCCTGTCTGTTTGCTAAGAGTTTGTATCTTTGCCCTCTGCAGATTCCTGACAAATATTATAAGCATGATTTTGGTAAGAAGAATATAAGTCAGCATAGAAGAAACAATAGCTTAAGACCAGCTATAACTGAAACATAACAGTAAATAAGTAAAACATTTTGCCTTGCTTCGGTTTAGGTAACAAAGCATAAGTTGTAAATTATGTAGAAAGCTAAAGATGACAATTGTTTACATGCATGTTAAAGTACATTCAGTATCACAGTAGAAGTGAAATAAGTCATTTTTGATCTTAGAGGCAGAGGGACACCCATCAACTTTAACAAGCACCCCATATTTCACAGTCCTGCAGAACTGACAACTCACATTTATATTCAAGTGAAAATCAGACAGCAAGCACATTTGATAGTTTAAGTTTAGCTTGCTGAATAAAAACAAATACATGTTCAATGTTTTACACAGCAATCTGTGGATCCCCCCCCCCAACGGTACAACCACTATCCAGCATTTTGAAGAACTTGATTGCTCTCATTATAACATTTCTGTTACATCTTTTGTGCTTCCTTTAACAGTACCATTTTCTTTATACTTACATAAGAATAGAAAGCTGAATTTTTGCCTGTTTTCTTTTATGTCTTTCTCCCCTTGCCCCCCCGCCCCCCAGCTCTTCAGAGAGGTAATTATGACATTTTTAAGTACTTTGCATATGCTGCAAGGCAATCAAGAAAATTCATTTGACAAACTGGATTATAGACTGTCTGCCAGAAAGCAAAGTGGTAACAACATTTTCAACAGTTTCTCAAAGAGTATGTCTGTTAGATGCTTACAGCACACTGAAATAATGCAAAAGAAAAATTCTACTTTTACAGTTTAAATAAAGGAAAATGCCCCATGAAAATGAGGTATTTCCTCTCATCACATACAAAATTAAATTGTAAAACTTTTTTTTTTTTTTTTTAAACAGTCAAAAACCTTAGAAGGTAAATCTCTATTTGGCAATTAATCTTCAGAAACTCCACGGTCACAGATAATGAGCTGAACGACGTATGTGAACATTTCTACAGAGTAAAATGATTACAGAACAGTGTTACTTCTCAGATTGCAGTGCTTTAAGATTTAACTGCATTTTTTCTTCACTCCATCTTATTTTCAAGCAGATGCATACCAATCTCTCTCACTTTCTGCATCTATCCATCAACATATATGTCTCTTCCAATTGTGAGTAACGCAGTCATCTTGAGTTGGATTGCTACCGAAGTCTCTGGTGCCAACATTCTCCCTCTCACCCATGCGTTTGTAGACATGCTAGCTGTATGCCCACAGATGTAATTGCTTTACAGTATATAGCTCCAACCTCAAAGACGCTCACAGGTATACTGCGTACAGAACTTTTGTGGGAATTCTTGAACTACTCTGTATGCAGGAGATCTAGTAGCAGAGCACTCTGCTTGTTTTTCTTACTTAACTGGCTTTTGTATCAATGCAGTGCTGCACAGTGCAAGCGCAGGCACATCCTAACAGTCCTTGGGATGTGCGCACAGAAAAAAAAAAAACATTCCAGACTACTCGTGATGTGTCAAAGGCAGGATGGGAGCTGTGTGCCTACCTAAGGCTGCCCAACACTTCCTATTACAGGATGTCATTGTAAGTACAGCTAAGTGTGGTTTTGCACAAGTGTCACTGTGCTGACATTTTACACAGGGGAAAGAAAAAGCTTTTTCTTATGCCTTTTCAATAAAATGCTTCATCAAAATTTCAATTTGCTATATATATAGTTTGTTAAGAGAAAATGGGAATGCTTTAACATGGACAAACCATGTTTTCCTGAGAAAATCTGAAGGCTTTCCTGCCTTGGTGGAAAGACTTGACATTTGATTGAAACAATAACATTTCTAACATGTCCAAATGACAAATTCTTCATCTGGAAGAAGAAAAGCTTGTCTACGTTATAAGTGTGCGAAATTTTCTGTAGGGGTTTAGAGTTGAACAGCTGTGTTCTCTGGAAAAATCAGCATGTGTTCAACATATTTTATCTTACATGCTCAGGGACATGGCAAAACTCTCCCCAGATTTTTTTTTTTTTTTAATTTGGTGGCATCAGCACAGCTTTGGCTACCTATGCAATGAGTAGGTAAAGCTTCTATCCTCACAACCTCAAGTAACTTGGAGAAAGAGTGTGGTTTTGTTAGTTTTCAGATGGGAACAAGAGTTGCCTCACTACCAGAATAGAATAGTAGTAAGGATACTACAGAGCAGACAAGTGAGATTGTGTGGGAAGTGAAAGCGAGAGCAATAAAGAAATACTGAGATCAGTGAACCTGTATAGGAGGCAGGGAGGATAGGGAATGTTAAAAGAAATCAGTGACTGGGCACGATGTCTAGAGAAGAAGCCTAGGAATGGAAAGCAAAACTGGGATGATGAAGTTGAGTAGTGGAAAAGTCTGGAATGAGAAACCAGGTCAGATTTGTGGGGCGCTAGGGCAAAGAACGTGAGTGTGGAAAAAAAAAGATGTCCAGTCATCAGAATGAGATTTTTGATGAATGAATTTGAATACTCTTCCAGATCTGAATAGGATCCAAGATTGCTGGGGAAAAATGATAGAATAACAGTAGATCTGGCAAAGTATGTACCATGTTCTGCACTAACTAGTTCAAGGAGAACCAACTATTTTCCTTAACAGTTCCATTAGGTCAGGTGGTACAAACCCACCTGGTGATCCAAAGGTTCAAATGTTGCTCACAGACTAAGGAAGTACACAATCCCTTTACGTCTTTTAACAGCATAGGAAGGTATTAACACAAAGCAACATAAAAGCAATATTTAAAAAATATTGTAGTTATGTATTCACAAGCTGGGAGTGACAAGCCTGCTGGTAGTTACAGCCTACTTACTCTTGTCTAAAGATAAAAACTTGCACAGCAAATCACTTAAGAGAAAAAAGTTTATATACAGTCCCCAACCTTTTTTGGTTTTGATAGTAAAAGCTAAGAAGTTTGCAGTGAATGAGACAGAAGACTGAAGAAAAATTTCACTGATAAATGCAATCGGAAGCTGCTTCAGAGAACTGAGTTTAATCTTGTTTCTACAACAGAAATGCAGAGAATGGCCCTCAATCCAAGCTTAGCAGATGTGACTAATAATTTCATGTTCCTCATTTCTTCAGTAACCAGCACAACAGTGCTTTAATAGTTGTATCTGTTACAAGGTATCAGTAGGAACCCAGGTGGTACTGCTACTCTGAAAAAATCATTGAAAAGCTATGAAGTACAGTAAGAAAATAGATTTGACTATTAAAACTTCTGATCTCCTAGCAGGGTCACAATAATATTCAGTAAATTAGGGTGGCTGGGTGTGTGATGTGCAGACTAGGATGGATATTGGCTAATTCAAGGATCTCTTGATCTGGGCACTTCAATTTTTGTTTTTTTTTTTTTTTAATATCATGGAATTGAAAGATCTAATTGGAGATGTCTAGAAAACATAGGTTCTTGTTTTGAAAAAATTTGGATACTTGACTTTGTGACTACTGTTCAAATCCTGGTATTTTTCACTTTTTATAGAATCATAGAATGGTTTGAATCAGAAGGGACCTTAAAGATCATCTAGTTTGAGCCCCCCTGCTGCGGGCAGGGACACCATTCACTAGACCACGTTGCCCAAAGCCTCATCCAACCTGGTCTTAAACACTTCTAGGGATGGGGCCTCTACAACCTCTCTGGGCAACCTGTTCCAGTACCTCACCACTCTAACAGTAAAGAATTTCTTTCTAACATCTAATCTAAATCAACCCTCCTTCAGCTTAAACCCATTACCCCTTGTCCTGTCACTACACTCCCTGTTAAACAGTCCCTCACCATCTTTCCTGTAGGCCCCCTTGAGGTACCAGTAAGCCGCAATTAGATCTCCCTGGAGCTGCCTTTTCTCCAGGCTGAACAATCTCAACTCTCTCAGCCTGTCCTCGTAGGAGAGGTGCTCCAGCCCTCCGATCAGCTTCGTGGCCCTCCTCTGGACTCGCTCCAACAGCTCCATGTCTCTCCTGTACTGGGGCCCCCAGGGCTGGACACAGTACTCCAGGTGGGGTCTCACAATAGCAGACTAGAGGGGCAGGATCACCTCCCTCGACCATGCCTCTCTTGATGCGGCCCAGGACATGGTTGGCTGCAAGCGCACACTGCCAGCTCATGTTGAGCTTCTCATCAATCAACACCCCCAAGTCCTTCTCCTCAGGGCTGCTTTCAATCCATTCCTCGCCCAGCCTATAGTCATGCTTGGGATTGCACCGACCCACGTGCAGGACCTTGCACTTGGCCTTGTTGAACTTCACGCGGTTCACATGGGCCCACCTCTGAAGCCTGTCAAGGTCCCTCTGGATAGCATCCCTTCCCTCCAGCGTGTTGACCACACCACACAGCTTGGTGTCATCGGCAAACTTGCTGAGGGTACACTCAATCCCACTGTCCATGTCGCTGACAAAGATGTTGAACAGTGCTGGTCCCAGTACTGACCCCTGAGGAATACCACTCGTCACTGCTCTCCACTTGGACATTGAGCCCTTGACCACAACTCTTTGAGTGCGACCATCCAGCCAATTCCTTATCCACTGAGTGGTCCATCCATCGAATCCATGTCTCTCCAATTTAGAGACAAGGATGTCGTGCGGAACAGTGTCAAATGCCTTGCACAAGTCCAGGTAGATGACATCAGTTGCCCTTCCCTTATCCACCAACGCTGTAACCCCATTGTAGAAGGCCATTTATTTTTTAAGAAATAAAAAGGAACTTATCACTTCATTAAACTTTGCACTATAAACCCACATTCTCATGCTAATAGTGTTTGTGTAATTTCTCATTTATAGCTGAAGTGTCCCGTCTTGATCTTTTGCTTTGTGAAATGGTTGGTTTCCCTTCCTTCCAAAGGTGATTTTTCTTCTTAATTTTACAGCCTTAGACAGGTTCATTCATCTGTTCTTTGAATTATGGCAAAGTGAAAAAAGTAATACTTGCTTGAAATGGCAATGCGTAAGTGTGTCTCTCCCACCTCAACCCCAATTCAAAAATGCTGAACTTTACAACCTGACATTTTCAGGTTGGCTATGCCTGACTCAGTACTAGGCAGTTTCATTATATGTGAAGAACTCGCTCTCTTCCTTACCCCACACCAACAAATAAACGTGATTAAAGCATTTTTAAAGTAGATTTTGTAAATTTGGCTGGTATTGGAACTACAATAATATTTGCCATGATGAGCTAGCAAGAAGCTACCATCCATCCATGAAGAAAATGCAGGGATAGACTATTCCTTTCTAGAGCAGCTGCAATAAAACTGAATTCTGTACTCCAGGCTCTCACAAATAGCCTTCTAATACATTTTGTAGACAAAAAAACTAAGCTCAGTAGAAGGAAATAGATCAAGAGAGAATTCTGAGCCTTGGAAGACTAGCAAGGAAGGGGGGTACATGCTGTTAACTCAAGAAGACCGCTTCTTTTTGTTCTAGGAGCAAATAGAATCTATCAGCAGTTTGTCAGCTAAACTTTTAACATGGAAAATTAGGATTGCATATGTCTCTTGGATGATCTGTACAATGGTTCTGCTCTCCCACAAACAGAACGCAAGTCCTTAAGCATCAATTCTGCTGGCTTTCAAGAACATGGATGGATCACCCATTTCCATAGTAACACTACTTGTCAGGATGAACTGTCTTCACGGGGACAACTTCATGTGCAGTGTTAATGGCATGAAAATTCAAGTTCAGAAACGTAATACTAGAGTTACAGATACATGCTACAGCTGGAGAAATAAAATGTGTGCTGTCACATTGTCATGACTAGTTTTGAAGTGGGAGAAAAAGTTGTAGGTGTAAAGAGATCTAAGAGCTAGTGAGGAAACCAAGCAGTTGGAGTAGAAGGAATTGGTTTCTTTGGATAGACTAAGGGAGACAGAAGTGGCGTATCAATGGGAAAGGTAAGGATTAATGAATACAAAATATTTCCGAGAACTGAGGGAAGATGATCAAAACCAGAAGTGACAGAATAAAGAAAGGCAAAAGTTAACTTTGTAAAGGGAATTACAACCTAACAGAACAGGCAGGGTGGCTTCAGTGGAAGCTAACCTCACTGAAAAAGGTCAGAGAGACTGAAAGGTGAGCTCCCATTAGTGAAACAAAGTTAAGAATATGTAATTGAAGTGCTTAAAAATACTACTGCAAAACTGATAGGAACTCCTACTCTGGAAGAAAGGACTCAAAAGCCTCTCTTCCAAGTGAAGATCTTTCCTACTTGAGCTAAAGGAACAGTCCCTTGGCTAATAGCATCATTTGCAGGCCTGCCACAGGAGCAGAACACACTGAGAAATACAATGATTCTTCTTTCCCAAAGAAAGCTTGTCTCAACATCTGAATTGTATGATAAAGTCAAGTGATCTTCAGCTTACAAGGGAAGAAATAGGTGTTTTATACCATCAGAAAAAAGAACTCCCTAGTTCTTTCATAGAATAACATCTATTTCTAGCCCAGAAACACTGCCAGGTATCAGCCTTCAAAAAATACTGAATCTTTCTGTTCTCTTATTTTGATTTATAATTACATTTTGAAGATTTGTCTGGTTTTCTAGACACCATTTACATTAGCTCACAATTAAATCATCCACAACATCACCATAATTTGAGACACAGACATTTCTCCATTAAAATCTTACTCCCTGTGTAACAGGCATCCTTACTGACTGCTTTCTTGCCTGGAAGAGAGATGAGCATTAAGCACTTCCTTCAAGGATCAACAATACTTGATTACTTCAGATCAAACCTAGGACTTGTTTTATGACCTAGAGTTCCTGCAGATGTACACTCTGTTGCAATTCCCACTTCAGTCCCACCGCAATTCATTCAAGGAGAATCACCTGGAGTATCAGGGATAATCAGTGTAGCTGTAGCATGGCATGGACTAACACAGTCATTTACAAAAGGGTCTCCTGCATTTTGAATCCACTCAGGTTTGAGTTAATTTAAAAATATAGTGCCACGGCAGGAATTAATTCTCAAGATAAAGGATTAAGAGACAGTATTTAAAAATAAATTCAAAACAGTTGTAAATAGCAAAGTTCAGTAACAAATTGTCAGTACTTATTCTTGGTGAACAGCAGAGGATATCAGCCTCCTACTCCACCCACATCCCCAAAGGAACCACCTAGTTTTATCCGTACTGACCCAAGCCAATCAGCCTACAGTGCTGGTGGTCAACACAGACAGCAGCAATGAGCTCCATGTCATCTGTCTGCTGACCACGACCATCACCTCTGCCATGCACATGTGGGAACCGAAGAGGAGGTAAAATGAAACTGAATTCCAAAGACCCACATGTTTCAGAGAAATTCATCTTTGGAAAGTGACAGCCCACAGTATGCAGTGCCAGGAATAGTCATGAACTGAAGCATTCAAAAGTTGTAAATAGGCTTGGGCCTATAAATACAGCCCACTTCCACTGGCTCATTCCAGAGCCCACAGGGAATGAAACAGCATTAGAAGAACAGTAACTTTGTTACAAATATCATATTTAAGAAACAGTGAATTGTTAAAGTAAACATTTAGATAAAAAACACAGACCAAGAAATATTTATTTTTTTGCATCTTGACATGTTAAGATAAGCAATATTTATACAAGATGTCCGTTAAAATTAGCACATTGCTCTTTTTGACCTCTGAAAATTTCGGCTATCTTCTTTCTCAGACATTTGGTAAGCCTGAATTTCCACAGCAGATTATATACCCTTAACTCTTCCAAGATCCCACAAACACTGCTCCCAGCCCTCTCCTGTAGCTTTCCCACACTTCCCAAGAGAAAGTTCCATAACCTGAACACACTGAAGTATTTAAACATAAATTTACAAGATAGAAATAGACGAACAAAAGATTTTGAGCTAGCAGAGAATTAATTTCAGAATGACAGTTTTTTATTTATTTCTGTTTTTACAGTCAAACCATAATCAGAAAACATGAGAGTATCAGTGTACAAATAACTCTCTATTTTGGGGTCCTGAGAAGTTTCAGCAATTGCTGTAGCATAATGAATGTTTGTAATTCATTAGATTCTGTTTAAAAATGCAAAGCACGCCACAACATCAATGATGTTCTCTTTATCTTAACAAAAAGACCATTACACTTAATGTTCTTCTGACAGAGCTAGCATGTTTCAAAATATGTATTTCTTTTCTACAGTGAAATGTTTACAATGGTGTGTTTATATTTGAATTTAAATTAACTGTATTAATGTCATATTTCAGGCAAGATGATGCTCTGCTAATTATCCCAAAGAGCTTCAAAATCTTTACAGTATATTCACTGCATTTATATCTTCTCCACAAACTTACTGATCTTGTTTATATAATTTTGCAAATGACAACATGTGTAGGATAACTATCTAAATGAACTAAAAATTGTGTCATGGACAGATCCTACATAGATTTGCAATTTGTAGCTGTCAATCTTCCTACAGCTGCTAGATAACAAAACAACAGTTCTTTTCTTCATGCAGACAAGCAAATTCAATAAGCATTGGTAAGGGTTCTTTTCCAGAAGAAAGAAATCTCTGGTTCTCCACTGTCTATTAAACCTTTCCATACACACATCTTAACTCTTTTTTTTTTTAGGGAAGGAAAAAAGCCACAGAGTAATCCTGTGCATTTTAGCACCATATTTAACCAAATTTGAGTTATGTGAAAAATGGGCTTGCTGATTACTAAATATTTTGGTGAAGAGGAAAAACATAAGGGGGGGGGGGGGGGGGGGGGGGGAGAGGAAGCCAGGATGGAGAAGAGATGTATAGACTTACAACTCACATCATATCGTAATTGGAGAACACACAATGGGAGTAGCTAAAATGATCATTCAAGGCAGCCAATACATTCTTATTTCACCTTCTCAATCAAGACTTGCCTGAAATGGGCCAAGTTATATTAACATTTGAAAGAAAACACAAATTAAACAAAGGGATAAATATTGCACAACTCCTATAAATTCAAAGTTGTGAAATTAATAAGGGCACTGCTTATATAATTATTTTTTTCTTTTCCTTAAGATGAGGGCATAAACTGATCTGTAGTTACAAATACTGTTAAGAAATGGATTAGGGATCAACATCCACAGTGATAAGAAAGAAAAGGAATTCAATCAATAGAAAACCGTTATGGACAGGGCAATAAAAATGGAAAATGAAAACAAATTGCTTCTACAGCAGAGAGGATTAAATGACTATGTTGATGATAGAAAATGCAAACGTTTTATTCCTGCAAAATCTTATATTCCATTTTAAAAATCACTTCAAGATTTCTTCTTTCTTCAAAGAAATTACATATCACTTTCCATAATCACAACACTAGTTCCGTATCATGGATTTTCCCTTTGAAATGAAACTCCGCGTTAGACAGAGGTGTTCACAGAACGCGTTGCTCCAGGGGACTAGAAAACTCTAAGCCTCAGCAGCCTGACGCACTTCGTAAGTGCATCAAAGACCATCAAACAAAAAGCATTCACGGCAGCCAGGTATGTTGGGTCCGCTGAGATTAACATGGAGCATCACTCAATGCACACGAGCTGTTTAGGGTCACGAGTTGTGCCAGTTCTTACATGAGACATATTTTGAATCGTTGCTACCTTGCACAGCTAAAGAAATACTCCTTTGTGGGCGCAGTGAACAACGTGATCGGGACACAGACTTGTAAGAGGAAAGGGTGCTTGCAGGTGCCCGGGTTCAGTGAGTCGCAGTCAGAGAGTATACATTTGCCTCATACCTCACTGATTTACTCTGCTCTAGATGCACATGCTTTATGATAGCAAAGGGGATTCATGAATGCTGCAGAGAGAGAGACCTTTAACAGCATGCCCGCTTATGCTCTGAGGCAACCAAGAGGGGATAACAGCATTTGGAATAAACAAACAAATATTTCCTCAGCCCACCGAGCAGAAAGGGCTGAGCCTCCAGCTGAGGGAATAATTGGAAAGTAGAAACATCTGAGAAGAATTACCAGCAACAGCAGCCCCGGCAGCACCGAGCTCGAAAACGCACGAAGTGCCCGCCGGAGAGACACGTACCACCGGCGGCGGGCGCCGGCCGGACCCGCAGCAGCCCCTCAGCTCGGCTCTCGCGAAAAAAACCCACGGAAACACCCACGAAGACGCTCGCAGCCGCCCCACCTCACCCCCAGCGCCCCCCTCAGCCTCGGGGCGCCGCAAACAATGGGCGGGAGGCGAGACCCGCCCCACGCAGCTCCGCGCAGCGCCCGGCATCTCGGCTCCGCGCCGGGCAGCGGCACCGCGGGGAGGGGCCGGCTGGAGGCAACTCCGTGGGGCCAGGAAGAGGGAGGGAGGAAGGACGGACAGACAGACGGACGGACTTACTCGGGACTGCAGCAGGGGAAAGCACAGCTCCGGGCGCGGCTGGCGACACAGCGAACTCCGCGGCGAGCGGCTGGCGGCCCGCCCCGTGCGGCCGCACTTCACCCCCCCACACACACCCCGCCCCGCCGCCCCGCCCCGCACCTGCTCCCGCCCCCGCCCCGCGCGCCCCATTGTCCGCCGGGCGGCCCCGCCCGCCCCGCGCACCTGCCCGCCCGCCGCGTGCCGCCTCAGGGCCTCCCACCGCCCCCGCCCCACTCCCTGATCGGGGGGGTTCAGCCTGTTTATTTTCGCTCCCTCAGCCCCGCTCTCCTCCGTGCCCCCTCTCCTTGTTCTCCTTCCTCCTGTCCCCCCGCCTTTGTCCCTTGCGCCACCACCCTCCCCTCCCCGGCTGTAACGCAGTCCCGCTCCTCCGGTGGTTGCTCGCCCGGGGCTGGGGGGCAGCGGCCGTAACGGGCCGCCCTTGACGGGCTGCTCGGCCGCGTCTCGGGGAATACGGCAGCCGCCCGAGCCAGCTCCCGCCCCGGCTCCAGCCGACACTGCAAATGCTCTTCAGCAATCAATAAAGAAGTCATTTGGCTTAGCTGCAGAGAAAGGTGTCAAGCAGAGATTTTCCTCTGAAAAGTAAATCGTTTTACTTTTCCTGCTTTGCATCCTGGCGAACTTTCCCGCTACGTGTGAACGTGGGTTGCTTCCCTCGGCTCACCTGGCTCCCGAGGAGTGGCAGGTCCTGTCCAGGCGAGGAACTGCCGGCTGGGAAGTGCCGCTGCTCCTTCTTTAACACCTGCAACAGAGTTAGAGCAGACAAGTCAGGTTCACTCCCAGCAGGGTCCAAGTTCATCAACAAAAGCCCTAGTTTTTGACCTTGGTGCAAAACAGAAATTGGTTTGGTTTGTGTCGTTCCACGTTTTGCAACAATGACTTCTGAGAACACTTTCTTTCTCAGCCAACGTCAGAGATAGTTGGCTTTAAATTTGAGACTAAAATACAAATTTAAGCTCATTTTTTTTTGCAGCTATTTATTAAAATCTCATATTTTGGGAGGTGCAACATAATGCCTAGTCTGAATCTCTTTGTTTTACTATCCTTTTCACTGAAGAAAAAAAAGCAAACAAAAAAGCCACTAAACTGATGATTTGTGTAGTTCTGAGTTCAAAATTTAGACATTCCCTTTGGAAATAAATGGAAGCTAAAGCATATAGAAGAGAAATTATTCTGCAGTTTATCTTCAAGCATAATGTACTAAGGAAATCATCACATCCTTCTCCAGGTACAGGTTCCTCTACAAGTAAGGAAGGGGATTGCTAAGGAGGAAAGTGATACTTGTGTAGGAATGAGGATGCTAACATACACTATTTTTTTTTCTGCTGGAAGTCCTCTGGTGGCAACCGTGTTTCTCAGATTCTGCAACAGCAGCTTGCTTTCCAGCCATAAGCCGGGAGGCTGACTTTCCAATATCTCCTGCAAAATCTTCTCTCCTTCCTTTTACCTCAGTGGCCCGTGCCAGTGCAGCACTGCAGCCTTTGTCATTTGCTGTTCTGCTGAGCTCTGCCTGCCAGCCCAGAGCCCACCTGAGGGACAGTCTTTTCCACAGCCCTTCTCACTCTGTGCGGGCACTCTCTCCTGTAAAAACACGTGTGCTGGTTTGGTCTGTCACTATGTTATTACTTGTGGTGGGGGACTTCCCTCAGCATTGTTGCTGCTTTAATTTTTCTTGGTGGCTTCTTCCAAGTTTCCAAACCCCATTTCTTCCTACTCTTCCTGTTCTTTGGTTTTGGGAATGGACTCACTGTTGGCCACTGCCTTGCAACTGCATTTCATTTCTTCGTCATTGCTATCATGAACCAGACCCAGCTAGAAGGATTGTGCTTGATATAGTGGCAGCACTTCGTGTGGGTGCTGTGGCTGGCTGGAGCCCTGCTCGCTCATGCACACACCTGGCACCTCTCCCTCCTCGATGCTGGCTTTGCTTACCAGGCTCAGCTGCCCTGTGTAGCCTTCCTCTTCCTCCTCTGGGCTGTGCTGGGTTTACAGGTCCAGGTTTTGCTAGCGGGGGGCTGCAGGGGCAGCCTCTGTGAGGGGAGGGAGAGGGTGAGGCTGCTCCTGCCAGACACAGCTGGCTCCCCATCATCCCCAGCTGAGCCCATCAGAGAAGCTCGGAGTGGGGAGAGGAGGTAGAAGAGTTGGGGGTGAGGCACTGAAGTGAGCTGGAGGGTGGGGGATGGAAGTATTTTTGGCCTTGCTTCTCACTATCCAACTCTATTTTTAATTGACAATAAATTAAACTAATTTTCCCCAAATAAGTCTGTTTTGCCCATGACAGTATTTTGTAAGTTATTTCCCTGTCTTTCTCTTGACCCACAAGATTTTCCATCTTATTTTCTTCCTTGTCGTGTTGAAGAGGGGAGTGGGAGAGCGGCTGGGTGGATGGCTGGCTGCCAGACAAGGTCAACCCACCACAGGGGCTACAGTCATCGGAGAGGAAACTGAATCCTGTTTGGAGCACATCACTTTCAGCACAGGCTGCGTTAGAAACTTCTCTGTGTTGTGATGGTCCCATACTGCCAGAGAGGACCCTTTTCTCTGTTCTGCCATCACCACCCGTCTCTTGGCTGCCATTCCCACTGACTCTGCAGAAGGCATGGAGGGTACCGAGGGTATCTTTGGCTGAAGTTCCCATTTGGCAGCAAATCATTCACATTTGGCTGCAGTGTAATGTTGTCTGAGCAGGGCATTTCACTAGACTGTAGCACCTTCAGTTTTCTGATTACAATTCTTGTCTGAATGTACTGGAGGGAGGTCAGCTTGTGTATTTGTATCCTATAGTTCCCTTTGCAGAAATACACCGTGACCGCATGGGGCGGAAATCTCTTTTTACTGTCAATCACTATACTCTTTGCACTTCCCTTACTGTCCCATAAACGATCTGAATTAAACATTCATTACTGGAAAACAGAATGCTCCCCCCTCTCTTGCTGCTGCTGCTTGAGAATATCTCTGTTTCAAGTTGTGAGCATGTGTCTGTCTTGTAATATCAGTGATTAAATTGCCTGGAATTTATGCTTAGTTCCCTTTAAACAAAATTGTAGATAAAAGCTGGCTGAATAATTTTTTTTTCCATGCACTAAATTCAACAAAGATGCAATTTCATTTAGTACCCTCAAATAGTTACAAATTTGGATTAGCTTTGCTGAATAGTTTTTTTGGGTATTTTCAGGATAAGATTTACAAATGGGCCAGAGTTATTTTCATCACTCTTTCTTCTTTTAATATCTTAAAGGCAAGGTAAATTTTGAAGCATGTAGAAGATCCAGGTCTAGTTCTGTTCTCTACCTGAGTGAATTTGAATTCTCATTGTTGAACTACTAAGTTGTAAGCTATTTGGGGGTGTAAGAAGAGGAAAGAGAAGATTATTTTCCTGCCAATACTATTTCAGTATGTACAAATAACATTAACTGGAGCAGCAATTAGATCAGAGTCTTCTTTCAGGTGAGAACCAGGAGACTGGAGTGCTGCTCATACTTCTCATCCAGCGTTTATTTCCACATGGAGTTCAACAGGGCTCCGTCACAGGAAGCTGGAGGAGCCCTGCTTTGCAGCCTCGTGGATGACACTTGCCCTGGATACAGAAATGTGGATGTAAATCACTGACAAGAAAATGAATTGAGCCCAGAGTGTTAAGGTGCTTTTAACTCTTGTGGTGATACTTTTCCTGGTACGTTTCTTAGGATTTGGAGGAAAAAGAAATCGACTGCCCATAGTAGGGAAACTTATCATCAGGTTTTCTTCACTCAGCCTTGTGTTCTTTCTTTTCTTAGTTAGAAGTCACTGTAACTTGATGCACTGCATAACTTTTTCCTTGCCCTTTCCATTTCCTAAAATAAAACTATTATCTGCTCTGATCTTAACATCTGCAAAACATCTCTATCAGTTTATACTAAGTTTAGTGTAAACTAGAGTGCTTCCTGGAAGCATCCATAGTTACTCATTTTTGGAGGTACTTACCACAGGATGAAGAAACGTTCATCAGGTGACAGGGGAGCTTGTATAATTTAACACAAAATGGTCACTCCTGAATGTTAGCAAAGCAGGAAAGAGCCCCTCCCAGGCTGTTCATGAGCAACGTTATTCTTCACTATTACGTGTTTCTGAGCCAATGCCAATCTCTAGTTTACTAAAGAACTTTGTCACCACTGTTTGGAGGCCGATCCACCCTATGCTTCTTTCGGAAGATGTAACAACATCTTTTCTTTGAAGATGTTCCTGTTCCTCCTTCAATTGTTTTATTAGGACTGCTGGAAGAGTGGATGATCCCCATCATACTGGGATGCTGTTGTCCTCCCTCTTTCAGTTTGGAGTATTTCTGCGGGCACTTGGTGAACAAATTGCTCTTTTTCATGCTACGCTATTGCTCAGCAAGGTACTCCTGCCTGTCAGCTGTCACAGGCTCCAACAGATAATGTTGCTTGTTTCACAGATTTCTTATTAACAGCTTGGTTTTGCTTCCAGGACTCAGAGTACATATACTGTATATCACCAGCTCTGAGCTACATTCCTCTAGTGTAATATTTGTAATATTATCAATGTTTCTGGGGCTCATATTGCAGCTGGTCCCATGATTCAGCTGCAATTGAATTGGTTTGTGATCTAATAGCTCAATTGTAAATATAGCAGCCTTTTTGCCTGCAGAGCATTTAAATCAAGAAATCAAGAGTTTGTGAAGCAGTTAAGGTCATATGGCAGATAACCTCTTGCTTCCTGGAATTCTCAATATTCTTAAGCACTGTAGGTGCTGCTGGTTTAATTTTTTTTTTTTTTTTTTTCGGTAGTTATTGCAGTGGAATATGAAGTCCTTGGGTTTGCCCCATGACTCTCTATCTCTTGTAAGCATTTTTTTTTTTCTTTCTCTCTACTGCAGATACACTGATTTAGGCTTTGTGTCTCCATCCCTGTGCTGCTACCTGAACTTCTTTCATGGCACTGTTTTATCTTTTCTGCACTGCATGTTGTTTTTGACATGATCTTCCCGCACAATGTAGCTGACTTTGTTTTTGCATTGCTTTAGAACCTGTGTATTTGTCTTAATAATAGTACAAACCAATCAAAACCTCCTCTACTTTAACCAGGAAACAGGTGTCCCACAGAGGATCTAATCTCTAAGTAGAAAATTTTAGTATCTCCATACTTTTATGTGTGGATGGCAGAATTCTTAGCTCTGTAATTTAAATATCTATTCCCTCAGCTTTCATTTAAAAAAACCTGAACTGTGTAGTTCTTAGAGTTGCAACATTAACCCAAATATGTAAAGTAAGCAGAAGACAGAGTATCTTTAAAAAAGGGAATATAACAAAGCTTTTCAAAGAAAATTGAAAGGTCTGATTCTTTTCTAATGTACATTTGATTTACCTTTACCTACTCTATAATGTATCCTTAAGCAAAATTGTCATGAAATATTATTCTGATAATACCAAACTTAGAGTCCTAGAGAATGAGGCTCAGTGAATGCACATGAAATTGCTTCAGATTGCAGAATGTAACTAGACATTAATAGCAGAATTGTTTCCAAGCAGATAATGACACACAATGGCTTGTTATTCTTGTGATAATACTTCAGATTAAAAAAGGGTATGAAATTGGAAGTCAAAACTTATTTCATATTCAGGGTATAAAATACCAGTAAAAGGGCCACTAACTACTCTGCCTTGTTTTAAAAGAGTGTCACTTAATAATAATCCAAATATTAAATGCTGATATATGACCAGTTTTACAATAAAACCTTCCTAGACATAAGGTTTAAAAGATTCTTGCCAAAATTCCACAGGATAGTGCATAGCACAGAAGTACCAGGAAAATTCTCAAAATTGTCTATTGTCAAAGTTTTTAAAAGGAGAACATTGCAGTAGACAAATCAGCTACCCTAGTGAACTAGACAACAAGAAAAAGCCTTTCTCAAGAGATAAAAGAATTTGATACACGTTAAGAACTGAGCGATCTTTAAAAGGTAAATAAGCCTACAAACATGTTTTGTTCTACAATTGTTATTGCAAAGCCAAATGAGCAGACATGAACTGATTCATGTCATCTAAATAAACCCATCAAACATTAATAGTATCTGATGAAAACCATGAAAGAAGTGGCAGCTAAGATCTCAGAACAAAGTTATTCACCATGTTAGATGCAATACCTACACTTTGACAAGTTAGACAACAGAAACCCTGAATTAGAACTTGGGTGCTAGCATTATAATTGGAGGCCAATAATTCTACTCTAAGCATACACAGAAATCAGAGAAAATAGGGGCAAATATATTTTAGGCTATATTGTTAAAAATTAGCCTTTTCTGTGTCTGTATGTGGACTGCTTTACATGTACAAAGCAAAGGGATAAATACACAGAGAAAACAGTAGTTACCCACAATCCCAGTACAGATTCCAGGCCTTGACAAAGTTTTGACAGAAGCAAAAAACTGAGGTTGATTTCTGAAGATGAAAATTACCTATTTCAATCTTCTTACCTAGAGGAAGAGAGCAGCTTATACAGAACTTCAAGGAAGTCTAGTAAACAACCACAATCCATCATTAAAAAAACCCTCTTCTAGATATGGAAGTCATATCTACAAATATATGAGTACATCAGTATCATAGACTGTAGTGCATCACAGAGATACTCCAGCTAGTTTTTATCGGGATAAATTAGATCATTTAGGACTCTGTTTTGCCATAGCTCTAGTTTATGCAGTGATGAGTTGGCTTGTTTATAGCCTGTCTGGATATCTTCAAGACATACTTTGGTCTGAAGGATATATAAGTTTGCTGTCTTCTAAAGATGTGGTCTCATCTTAGGTATTTTGGCCAGCTTTCTGCATCCCAGGATGAGTAACTTTGTATCTGCCTGTCAGAAAGCACTTCTTTAAGGCAGCTCTACAGGCTATTTACATTATTTTTTTGTGGATGTCCTGTCTTCATTGTTAGTGTTCTCCCAATCTTTGGTTCATCCATGAGTTTTAGTGGTAGGTATTTTATACATATATCTACATCTTTATGGAAAAGATTCGGGCTTCTCATTTAGCCCTACCAAAATTCAGTAACAGTATCCTCATTTGATGATGAATTTTTTCATTCACACCTTCTGTAATTTCTTTTGGTCCTGATCAGATTTTCCACCAGTGAAACATATTCTCCTTTTGAAACACACTTGTTGGGATTGTTCTATTTTGTACCCACTAAAATTTTCAGCTAAAAAATAGAAATGCCTGTTTCAGGGCAAACTGGCTTTTTAATAGAAAACTATCAGGAACTTTAATGATGTCTTGTTACTGTTTGCGTGCTATTTCCAGCATTTTTCTCCCAAACTGATTCACCCATACAACCCTTATTTTTCATCTTCATTTATGTGCTAAGGATATGTTTATATCTTCTTTAGTTGGATCTGATGATCTGTACATATTGTCAAAGGCGTGCCTTTGAACTTTCCTAGCTAACACATTCATCTGTAATATTCCCAGGTTCTTCTTTTCTGAGTTGTCTATACATTTAAATGTCCTTACTATTAGATGCCATACTCTCTGATTTTTTTTTCTACCAACTTTATATCTTTTAGATTACAATCAGATTTTAGTTTTCTAGTCACACAAATCATTTGATGTGTTTCAGTAACTTAGGTGGTATGCCCTTACTGAGAATTTGTTTCAGTCTACACAAACAGCACAATCTGTTACACTTACCTGACATTTTAAAACAATCACAGTCAAAATAACAACCACTATTTGTTTTAGTTATTATTATTATGAATGGTTCATGAAAGTGAATATCCTGTAGAATAAGACAGAAATTAGGGAGAGGTTATGATATATATTGTATTGTATACAAGGTAGTAAACATTTGAGCTCTATTTTCTGTACAGTTTTTGCATTCATGAAACACTTCCTGCTGGCAGAAATAGCAATATTTTTTCACATTCTTTCAAAATCTATCGCAGTTCATCTGCTGTAAATGCAACAGATACTTTAAAAAAGTGCATCAAAAGGTTGTTCACTTTCAAAAAGGAAGTAATTCAATTGCTGGATGCATTTTTACTATGAGCAAAGTAAGAAAGTGTAGATAGGAAATTAAGTCTGTAGAAGAAAAAAGTCAGACAGAATCAAAAGGATCCAAAAGGAATGATAATCTTCATGCAAGAGAATGCAAGGTGTATTGTGTTACTTTCCCATCTACTCCATCAGAGAAATGTATGTGTACCATAGCAACCAGCATGTTTCATAATTTCGTAAAGCTTATATGTTAAATCATTAAACTAAAGATCACTTACTTTCTCTGAATTGGTGAGCAGCATTTTTCCTGTTCTTTTGAGCAACAGTTAAAAAAATATTAATAAACAACTCATAAATGGTTAAACGTGCTGAATGCTTGAATTTTTACATAGTTTCTTTCATGCTTTCTAATACTCGTGCAGAAAGATTTCTTTAAAGTAAATACTACTCTTAGAACACAAGATTTTATGTGGCTTTTGCACACAAAACACAAAACCAAATGCAATTATGTCAAGAATTTGATTGCATAGCATAGTTTATATTCCCACTTCCTCACCTTTAACCCTTCTAAATGGACAATGGGGTTTTCTTTCTTGTTATATAAATTATTGTCTGTAGAAACACTTCCTTGAACCTCTGGACAATTACATTCGATTATCTGTAATGTTATATTTTTAAATCATGAAGGAATACTGTGGCTTGCTATTTTTTTATGGCATTATTCTTTAATGAAATCCAAAGTGACCAGTAACAGAGTTCAAATAATTTGCAGATTTTAAAAATATAGGATTAAGTTTCATTTGAGCTTTGCTTTTCCTTCCCTGCAAATGCAAATGCATTGTGTTTGTTGAAGTAATCAGAGTTAAATTAAAAATCTCAGCACACCCTCTAGGGAGCTCAACTCTTCCCAAACCTCACTTCAAGTAAAAGCTTGAGTGAATATATAGGTATTCAATATGACAGGAGGGACAAAAATCTATGGTTTGCTGCAGTCTGGAACTTCCTTGGTTACCATTTATCTTCAACCAAAGATGTACTTGTACAGGGACCATCTGCAAGAAGGCCCCATTTAATGTGATTTACCAGTGCAAATTAAAAATATGGAAGCAATACGTGCTATTACCAGACTTAAGCTGTACAAGTGGTTACATAGTGTAGAATCCACAACAAAAACAGTTTTATTGCTAGCAATGTCTGTGGAAAGTAATTTCGGAGAAGTGTAACATTTTGTATTGAAAAAAGGTTAAGGCACAGGGAATTTAATAATATTTTCTGAAATGATGGATCACACAGATGGCATATGAAAGTATTATATGTACAGGAGTACATTATATTTTTATATATATTTATAACATCAACAAACACTTTGCAATCAATCAGTAGATTCAGTTTTCCTCACCATAATATTTGATAAAGAATAACTGATGGCAAACAAATAAGAAGCTCTCACAATCTGTTCGAGAAATTTGCAAACAGAAAGAAGGACTAAATTTGATTAATATATTTTTTACTTCAAATTCTTTCCCAAGCTACTCATAGGATTAATAGTGGCTTACAAAGTATTTAGTTCTGGTACACAGAAATACCATACACATTAAACTTCCCAGCTCCAGCTAAACTTTGCACATGATAAGTGAATAACACTATAAACCATAGAATTGCTGCTTTGGAATGTATTGTACCAAGTAACCAACTTTCTGTGGGTTTAATATTTATGCGTGAATAGGGTGGTATTTATTTGAGCACAAAAAATGATTTCAGATAAAACTGACATAAACATGAATATTCAGTTGTTATAATGAGTTTCCATTGATAAGAGTAACAGCAGCAAACCTCAGCCCGAGCTTGGACAACTAATTTGTACAGTCATTCTAGCCTGCAAAAAGGCTGAGACCTCCAAATCAAGGATTGATATTGAGAGTCTTCTCTTCTTCCCCAAGAGAGCTGTAGCTGTATTTGAGATCTTGAGGTCTTGCCCTCAGTTAGCTTGCCTGAGAAATTATCCTCGGATTACCTTGGATCATTGATTCCACTAATGTATGGCCAGTAGATATTATCTACTGCCAGATTTAAGATTTAACTTACCAGTTACAAGTAAGTATGGGTCTTGCAAATGGTAATACAACATTCTTTAATGAGCCACTAATATTTCTGTTGAGCAGCAAAGGCAGATGACTCTCCTCAAAGACAGACTCCTTATAATATTGCCTTTTCTGTGAAGTCTTCCTTTTAAAGTAGATGTATTCAAGTTTAAGATTGGTTTTAAAATGCTGGATAAAAAATAGTACCCTTAAAAGACCTATTTCTCCTTAACAGCTTTTTAAAATCTAGTATTGGCTGTATTAATTTGCACAAAAGATTTAAAAACAGCCTACTGTAGGCTCTGCTTTTGTGTACTGTGGCAGAATGAATTATGAATGATTGCATCATTTACATTCTAAGTTTAGTTTTCAAGTATGGTTGATTTTGCTTAAATGAGAATCCTGTAGCTATTTAGTAATTAGGACTGATAGTTCCATGAAGTTCATAATTGGTCCCCAAACAGGTGTTTCCTTTCTTTTCGTAAAAATTAGGTATATTTTCACCCTGCTGCATGTGAGCTCACGGAAATTTCATGAATATAAAAGTATACAACACTCATAACAATTTTGTATTATAAAATCAAAATTATACTTCACTTTAAATGCCTACTCTGCTAATGTGTTGAATTTGAACTTCTCTAAGGCATCATTTGCAACAGTGCTGAGCACCCTCGACCATGAGCAAAGTTAACAACAACAGCAATTGCTCAGTACAGATGGTCTGATAATATTTTATGGGAGTTTCCATAATGAGTGTAGCTATTCTAAATAATAATTATGGATGAGTTAGGCTGTTTTTCAGTATAGATTGTGTCTACTGCATGTAGACAGATGTTTTTGGATGTACTGAAAATAAACCTGTTAGTGCCTATAAAAATCAGGTATCATTTACATTGACTGAGTATCAAGAATCACACAATGCTTGAAGGGGTCACCCCCTTGAAGTTTCTGTGAATTGTCTTAGCTCCATTATCTTAAGTTTGTGTCTCTGCTTTGAAAATGGCAGCACCTGGCAATCATTTATCATATTTGATTGTTCTCCAATGATTTGAGCTCAGACAAGTTACCTTATCATCAGTGCAGGCAATTTTTATGTAAAGCACCAGTATTGACTACAAGAGATCTGATGGCAGTTTTAAAACCTTTCTGCATTAACAGCCTTCTCACTGCATTTAAGCATCCTGTCTCTTAGATGCTGTGATGAATGTGACACTACTATTATATGTCCTAAGTACCCACTTTTAATGGTGACAACATCTATTTTTCAAAATGGTAATTGCTTAATGCTATCTATCTTTGCAATTTATGACCACCTTGGGAAAAATACTCCTTTAAAATTACATGAGTATTTAGTTAGAAATATGCAATTAACCAGTTACCTTGTTGGAATTAATTTAGGGTACATATTATGGGATATTAAAGGCCTTTACTTGCACTCCAATACCCTAGTTAGCATCCATTTCCTAATTTTCTTGGCAATTCAGAAGATGGCTGCCAAAGTCACGATCTGTGCAGATTCTCTTGGCAGGAATGGAGGGACTCAGTGAGCAAGACTGATTTGTTCCAGAGTGAAGCCAGACTGATCTACCAAGCATCTCTGGCATTGAACTACTCTCACATGTGTGCTTATCCTTCAGATAAACTGTTTAGACCATCATGGCTCTGGGACACATACTGTCTTGGTAGCTGTCACAATACAGCCCTATTTCTTTGTTTGAGCTGTTAGAATATTAATAATATGAATTCACTACAATGAATGTTAAGATGTAGAATCTCATAGAAGGAGAGGGAGTGGGGGGGCTAGAAAACTCAGAGAATTAGCCACTAGAGCTAATAAAGCTAAAAACCACAGGCCCTTTTACCCCCAACAGGGATAAAATTTGATGAAAACAGAAGTCACTTGACAAGAACCAAACTCATCTTATCTGCTCTTTGCAAAGCAGTTTTTTTTAAGAGTTGTAAGACTCAAACCCAGTCAGTACTGCACCACCTCAGAATTTAAACAAACAAGAGAATTGGCATAATTGTTAGATTATATTTAATTATTGACAATCTTTTTAATTGGAGACTAATAGTTTCAGAAAAAATTGTAGGAAGGAGTTACTCTCTGTGAAAAAATCAGCTTTCTGTTCTAAAACTGACAGTTTATTTTCTACTTGTTCTATCTGAAAATAAAATTGAGTGCTTTAGATAAAAGAATAGATTTTCAATGAAAAATCAAATTTTGCTACAGATAATTTTGGTTTGTTGAAGCCAATTTAACAGTCATATGTGGCCTCTTCTATAATCCATCACGGTCCCTAGAGAGGATCCTATAAAGAGTTAAACTCCATCTCTCTGTGTTTTGCCTTGACTGCCACACTGCTTTTCTCCCATATTTTTTCTTTGTTTGTGACCAATTATTAACTAAATTGTCTGATTTCCAGTTCATAGGCTGCTCTTTGGTCCTTCAAGGTGCCAAGCACTGCCAGTTCCATTTGAAGTCCAAAAAACCTGCAACAGAGACCACTGCCCAGAGGATGCTCACTTCCCTGTGTTATCCGCCCCAGGCAAATGATGATAGAGCCAGTCGTCTCTGCTCCCAACACCACCCAGTTTCCTTGGACATGAAAAAGCTCACCCATTCAAGGCTTTCCTCAAGGCTGCACTATCTGGCCAGCACCCCTCAGACTCATATTCCCAGCATGCCACTGACTAAAGAGAATAATTAAACATCATATTTTACACAACTAGAATTCAGTTTCCCCTTAAAAAATCCATGGAGAAATGCTCTTAGCAACGTGTAAAAATTTATTCCATATCCAACATAAAAAAACCCAACACAAAACACAACAAACATCTGTATTCTGCTGTGCCTTGTTACTCTGCTATTCAAATGTATGGCAACAAGTCTTTTGTCGCTAAAATTAAAAATGAGGGAAGTTGATGACAATTATTTATCATGTAACTGTGAAAGACATTACGAATTACACGTTCACCTGAATTCATAAATGTACACAGATTTATTTAAACCTCCTCTAGGCAGATTCATGACCATGTATTCTGTTATTATAAATGACAAGATGCTGGGAAATAGAACACACCTAGTGAAGTACTGACTGACAGAACTAAATGAAAAGCCAAGGATTTGAGAAAGGACAGAAAGTTTGAAATGTTTGAATTCAATTGTAATTAAGCCCCAACTTCTTTTGGGGGCTAAATCACTTGCCAGGGCCATTCTGTTCATTGTCCCAGTGGAATCAAAATAGGAATGCCGTTGACTTGATACTTCCCTGATCAAAGAATAAATGCAGTAAGAATGGTGTTTGTGGCACAAATGTGTTATAGCTCTCAGTTTGATAAATAATTTATTGAGACACTAGAGAAAGAGTTTATAATATTTTGATGAGGCAGAAGGAAGCAAATTTATTTACTCATGTTTTGTGCATTGTTGGGAGATAGAGAGTGAAAGAATGAAAACTCCAGAATTCAAAAGTTATCAACAAGCCTTCAGTCCCTCTACAACAGATCCCATTGATTTTGCAGAGCCAGAGGTTGAGTGCACCCTCCCGGTCTCTATAGGGCAACCTTTGTCAGACTCCAAATTCCCTGGAAGAAAAACATGTATAAAGACTAGAAGCAATGCTGCCCAACCCATCTGCAAGAGGAACAACACAGTGGTACCAAACATTCAAGTCATAAGATTTGAGAAGCAAATGTTCTGGGAGACTTGATCTCAGTGGACATACACAGTGATACAATAGTGATGTCACTCCAAAACTGAGTGTGAATACTTTGCAGAATTTCTTGGATTTACAATCACGATGTGACACTAAGCCCCCACTTTCCAAATAATGAAAATACTACTTTTAAACACACACAAAGTCTTAATGGATTACTGAGAATTTTGACTAAGATTTCAGGATGTGATCCTATGAGGATTTATTATGTAAATGAGTGGATACGAAGAAAATTAATTACGTTTCATGTATTTTGTAAGAATGAAGAAAACTACTTTTCCATTTTCAGAAGAAAACAGGTGGTAACCAGTTTACAACACAAGTCTGTCCATATGTAATAGCAACAAAAGAACCTATATCATCCTAGACAGTCATTCTCTATTTCCTTATACTATTTGTGAAGGAAAAGCAATGTGACAGGCAAGGCTGCAAGCAGAAGAATTGCCCACAAGATGTTTTACAAATTGCAGTAGAAAAAGCTTTTGAAAGGGAAGCAAAATACAGGAGAGCAGAAACAATTCGATATGCAGCACTCTAAATTCAGAAGTGCCAGCAGGCGATGTGCAGCTCCTCAGAGTATTGAAAAACACGTTTGTCAGGTTTAATTATTTATTTACTTCACAGAATAAATTCTTCCAAAGCAGAATTGCTTAGCACAGCTTCTAAAAGCAACTGAGCCTTGTACCGATACCTTTCTGTACATCTAATGAAGAAACCAGAAATACGTTGGAGTACAGAGTTGAAGGGCACTCAAATTCAAAGAAAGTGCTGTCTTTTGTGATTACAGCCTATGTATCCTCTCTGTAACCTGGGACCAGGTGTCCAAACCTGTAGTAGGTATAGCATCCATCCTGCTGCAGGCAGCAGTCTTTCCTATACACCACCCGATTGCCACAGCTTCCGCAAGAGCCAGCCCTGCAGAAGCCATGATCAGAGCAGAGCTCTCCAAGTGGAGGACGGGCATTCTCTCTCCCGAAACATGCAGGAACTAAGCAGAGTCCTCTTATCCTGCCAACTTTCAAAACAGTGAAAGGGGAAGGTCATATTTGGTATTTTCCACATAGATTGCTAGTCTCTCATAGCTATGAGGAGCAATGCATTTTACAATACATGTACCAAGTAAACGGGGACACACTGAACCCACGGCCCTTATCTGCTAATCTCCTGTATACTATTAAAGCATCTTGAGGTTTCTGACAAGTTCTGTTCTCTGTAGAAAATAATTATACAAATGATGCAGATGTTATTAGATTACTTTAATTAGCTGCAAGTGCCATTCAGTTTTAGCAGAGGATTCTGTTCATTGGAATTAACTGAGAAATTTGCTATTTTGACCTAAGGATGTGGTAGCTCTTAATGATTGTATTCTTTGGCTTAATACCTCCTTGCCAATGTAAGTGAATGGGTCAGCAATAGTCGTCTTTGCTTCTGCCATTTGCTGCTGTTTCCAAGTGCCCTACAGAGTTGTGAGTGTCTTGCTAATGCATCCTGCTTGCTAATGGGTTTTCCAAAGGTTTTTCTTTCACGGCCTCTTTTCATGACACTGGTCAGTTTGCATTTGACAGCTCTGGGTGAGTGTCTGTGTCCTGGCATCTGAAGTGCACACTGTGCATCTACCGAGTGCGCTCTTCAAACTGATGGAGATAAGCTGCTGGCTGGTGATTTTGATTTCTCATCTCTTCATGTTGGTTAAAAGTATATTTATCCAGAATCAGAATCTTTTATAGACGTTTGCTTTTTAGGGTGTCTGATTTTACACTTTGGGTAGCTCCAGCTCTCACAGCCATATGTTAGCACTGAGACTGCACTGGCGTTTAAAACTCTCACTCTTGTTGTAGTGCTATATGGCTTTCATTTTTTCATATTTTACTACATTTCTATTTTCTGCTACGCATCTCTTTCCTGTTTTTAATATGATTCCTCTTGAATTCTCTGTTAGGTAGTATGAGTGCTATGGTATGTTGCCTTCCAATGTGACTATTTTGCCTAGCATCTGAGCTTGAAGGATTTTGTTTTGGCATCAGTGATTTTAATTTGCTGGACTGCCCTTTTTGACTGGTTTTGTGTGTCTTCCTTCACAAATTGACCTAACAGTTGATATTGGTATGGTGTCTATGACTTTCTTTCCAACAGTGAAAAGAACAGACATCAGTCAGTCTCTTAGAAGTTTGGGCCCATAATTTCTAGAGTTGAAGTACTCCTGTTCTTGACAAAAGAAACATTGACTTTTCTTTAATTTAATGAAAATCTCATGTATAACACAACTAGCCCTCCCTCCCCCATTTAGGGCTTGGAGATAAGCACTCAGGATGAGGTCTGGACACACACTACAGAAAGCTCATAAAATAGATGCGTCTCTATTATGGATATGCAGTTAGCTGGACATGCTTCCTGTCTGAGTTTTCAGATTGCATTCATCCCCAGCTGTCAAACCTTTCGTCTCTTTGGGGAAGAAATGTCAGAACTGCTGAGAAACTGTCAAACCCTGCATACAACTGTGCACACTATCCACCTGAATTAAAGCACTTGTGGCATTCTCCCATTTGGGAGATGTGTATACTGGTCAGAAAATTAATTTAAACAACAAAACACAATATACATTAGCAGTGCAAATAAAGCATATAATCACAGATTCCTGAGACTGGCAAGCATTATGTGCGCTTGCCTAGTGTACTTACACCTTGCCAGCTTGATGGCAACATAGGCAAGGTTAACTTCTTCAGGCACATTCAAACAAGTCTCATGTTTTAGTCTGGTTCCCTGATAGCCGTTTTTCTGCAATAAGTAAACCTCTTTCCTTCATCCACAGTCAAGGCTTTTGTTAGTCTCTGTCATGGGATTTTTCCATTATGGGACAAAGCAAGTTTTGTAGGTTCACAGCCACAGCAAAAATAGAAAAATTAATAGTTTTGATATTACCCTTCAATTCAAGTCTTTGCAAAGAGATGGTTATCATGAGCTATTCATTTCCTTCCTGTAGGTATTGCAGACATTTCACTACTAAGCTAACTCTACTCTGTATACAGTCTGTAATAAGGTCAACATGCCCAGTCTCATAAATTCTCACAGGATGACTCCAAATCTATTGAAATCCTTTTACAATGCACAACATGCCCTTCCTCAGTTCCATGTTTGGACAAGTCCATGAATGGGTACAGGGACAAGTTAAAACTTTTTACTTTCCTTTGTCTGCTAAGAGAGTCCTAGGACTGCCTTGATCTTAACACCAAAGGATGTAGACTGGGCCTGGATCACGCATTCAGCAGAGGATGGCTCCTTGCATGCTGTCTGGCTCATGCAGAGCCATCTGACTTGGGGCACTGTATGTCTTACCTGTTCTTATTGCTCCCGTTTCAATTCTTATTGCAACATAGGACTCAACAAAATTGTACCTTTAAAAAGTGATGGTGAAAAACCAGCCAAATATAATAAACATAAGGAGAGAAAAGAATGGGTTTGGACACTTGACTTGTAACTAATAGGATTCTTCACCCATTGTATTTAGAATAATTATATTTGAAATGCCTGGAGAATTGAAAAAAGATTTTTTTCACCTGACATGACACATGATGTGGTAGGTGCTACAATGCTTTTTCTATAAGCTACACGTATCTGAGATCTCCCACAGATATTCTACAAATCATTCCTCAGTCTACTTAACCTTCATTAGTGCTGCCATGATCCTTCCAGAAAGAAGTAGAGATACAAGAAAATTGTTTAATCTTCATTTATGAATGAATTTAGCTGTGGAATCTTTTATCAGATAAGAATACCTTCTTGTGAAGAGCACTGCTATGCAGTTCTGGTACCAAAAAAAGAATACTGTGCTGTATTTTTTATTTTATTAGTGATTCTCTGTGAATCAGTACAGTAGCCTTTTTATACAGGAAAATTAGTTTGAAAACCTGTGAAAGGTAGCAACTTTAGCATCTGTCTGTGAATAGCATTATAAAAATATGAGGGGTTTTAATAACTTGTAATAGGAAGGTTTAGAATTTTATAGTGTGATTAGCACAGAAAATACTTGTCTAACTTACTCAAAAAGCACATCTAGAATTCTTCTATGATTGCTATAAATTATCTCAGATATATACAGATATGTCAGAACAGAAGCAGTGTATTGTGTCTCCCTGGCATAACAGAATATTACCAATGCCATGTGTCTCAACCTTGCTTCATTTGAACAATATAGCTGTCCCAAGTTTATTCTTACTTCTGCCTTCCTTCTTTGTTTCATTATTTTCAAGCATTTGTTCAGCTCTTCTCCACAAATGGTTGTAGATCCTCGGTATCTGTCAGCTCTTGACTGTAGTGTATCCCTTGAGAATTTAAATAGAACAAATGAGATACCAATTTCTAGTAGGCAGAAGTCAGTATAACATTTTTTCTAGTTACATATGTACACATAGAGAAAGCTCTTCCTTATTGCAGATGTTCACGCATATGGGAAAAAAGATTCAGTGAATTGGAACCTTTTCATATAATTATTCTATGAAAAGCTCTCTAACTGTCTACTTCACTGAGAATTTTCTAGCTTTCCAAATGTAGAATAGGTTGTCCTTCACAGATGTGTCTACACCTGCAAACCTAGTGCCTAACATTACGTTTCTGGTACTAAGAAAGAACAAGTTGGGAAATGAGCTGTGTGCCGTACTGCATCTTACCCTGCTGATGGGCAGACAACATATGTAGGGAATTCCCAATCAGAGAACAGATCAAAGAGAAAATTGCTTGTGCTCTATTTTTGAAGCAACATGATGTTTTGAAAATTAAAATCTTTATCTGATCCATGATTTTTTTCTGATGTTCTAGAAAACATCCAGTAAAATTCTATTCATTATAGTATAACTTTTCAGTCTACCTTCAGCAGCACTATTAACTCAGGTTTGTTGTTGTTGTTGTTGTTATTGTTGCTGTTGTTCTCCTTCTTTCTTCTTCTTCTTCTTCTTCTTCTTACAACAACAATTTATAATACTACAACAACAATAATAACAATAGCAACTGTTCTACACACAGCAGGTGTCCTGAAAGTCCAGTTTACCAGCATGGCAAAAACTGTAATCTTTAGAAAATTAGAAAGATTCTGTTAGAATTTTTCTTTAGTGCTTGCTAGAAAAATCTCCTGTACAGTTTTTTCTCCAGGACATTACTGTTCTGGACTCTCATATATTTCATGCTACTGCTTTTTGCTGTGAGACTTTAGAGGTCTGTGTGAGCCCTGTTATCAAAATTGATACAGACAGCTTTCATATTTTGAGATAGCTTGAGTTCTTCCATTTCTGTAATTTCTTCTTCATCTCTGTGTCCTTTTTCTGCTCTGCCTAGACTGAGATTTAGTTGAAAATGCTGTTTTTAAATATAGGGAAAGATCTTGCTATTTCTTTTGAATATCATCATTACTGGAATTAACTTTCAAAAACCCACAAAACTTGCTAAGAGTCATCTCATAATGATGCCTTCCCCACAATTAAGAGAATGCCATGGCATTGATTCATTTATTATATCCTTGCTTAGCAGACAATGCACAAAATTCGCTGCTCTTTTTGTCTCTCCAAACCAGTCTTTCCAGGGCAGGTTCCTTTCTCCTTTTCTGAAATAAAGTCTTTCCTCATGAATGGTGCCTGACTGACAGCCTTGAAAGCTCCATTTTTCTTTATATGGAGAGCAAATTCACAGTCAAAGTCTGTAGCGTGAGATTGCCCATAGGGACCTGCACACCATGCGCACACTGGTTCAGTAGAGCTCTCCACTTCGGATCAGGCACTAGTTAAGTTTGCGAGTGACTTTTCCCCTACTGAATCCGACAGCTGAAATGCAACTAGTATAAATTCCATTTATGTTTGTGATATGACATCAATGTCCCAGGAACTATGTCGAAACCACCAGTTTATTTCACCTAAAGCTGGGGATGGATTTTTCCTTGGTATCCTTAAAATCCTTTCAATCTAAGCCCTATCTTTGGCATATTATTTCTATGTGAGTAATCCTTCTGGAACAGGAGAAACACCATTTAACATCTCTTTGTTCTAGGCAGCAAAACCCCACATTCCTACTTTATTTTGATGGTCTTCTCACTGTATTATATCACAAATCCGTGCATCTATGCACCCACAGCAATTTCTGGGCTCATATGGATTCATTTTCTTGTCTCTCCTCAGAGGCTGTTAGACAGCCAGAAGTTCTTTTTAGACTCCAGGCAGAACTGAGTTCATATAACCAGTGTCATGTCCCCTTTAAAACTGGTGTTTTTCAGGTGCTTCTGTGTGCACTAGAGGCCCTAGGTTTAATTTATCTCTTTGGCGAACTGCACAATCAGTTCTTTCCAGAGACTGAAGGCACCTACGAGATTCAGTAAAAAGAAATGAAAATCAGACATCCAAATCTGACCTCAGTACTGAGCCAAAGGGAAAAGCTTTGGCCAAAAAAAAAAAAAAAAAAGAGCTGAATACAAGAGGAACTGTGCTAAAACTCTCCTTCAGCAGGCCACAGCAAGACGTATTAGAAACTTTGACTGTATACTGTTAGCAAGGAACGAAGTAAGTCCCTACCCGCGTGTTTCCCACCCGGCCCTGCAGCCTCGGTGCAGAGGGATGCCCAGCACCCGCGGGCCCTGGACAGCTCCCGCAGTTCCCGCGGCCCGGCCGGCACCACCCGCCTCCAGACGGAGAACTCGGCGTGCTGAACCGCACTGCCGCAGTCCACCACAGCCTTACTAAAAGTCTAGAGAACAGAAGGAGATCTATTATTAAATATAATGAACTGCATTATCTTATAAACTGCACAGGGAGGAATGTAAATCGCATTTTTCTGTATCCAGCTCTTCATTACCATTTTGGGAAAAGTTAGAAGCTACAGCTCTTCTGCCTGTTGTCTTTTAATCCTCTCGTTCTCCAGTCACTCGCTATAGCATAAAAGTGCCATAAACCTAATGCTGTGAAGTTTTATGTCCTTGCAGTAACAAATCCTAGAAGTAGAAGGCACACTTGTTGCTTATACGTCCCTCTTCTTGAGCTGTTTCCCAAGCCTATTCCCCTATTCTTAAATGCATGCCAGCTCTCTTCTACTTCCTCCTGCAAAACTCAGCACATGGTGGGGGCAGATGGGTGAAAAATTCAACTATATTGCAAAGAAAACATGTTTATTGCAGCCACAGATACAGGAAAAGCAATGTTAAAACTGGCTATCAGTTTCATTTATTCATTTCGTTCAGTTTTAGGTTAAGATGGGGTTTTATGAGCTAAGTAGCCAAGTTAGGTTACAGAGACATTTCAAACAGCACAGAGATTTTAAGGTGTTATATGCATTCAGGGTTGTTTGAACCCCTTGGGTTGAGAACAATTACTGCAGAATGCTATTAATTTTGTAGTGTGCTTTATGCTGAACTGTAGGTGTCATAAAAAAGAACTCGAGATGAAGAGCATACTTTATTTTGGCATGCACAATGCAAGGCAAAGCAGCTCCCTTGGGATGCCAGTATAACTGGGGTGTACTTACTCTAAAAGCAGCTGATTATAACTGTTCCATATAAAGGCCTGCAAATGTATCTCTTCAAATTTACTTACTTGCTCTTCCTTCTCCTGCTATAACCACACCCCCGTAGCATCCTCATCCCTACAAAGCTGCAAGAGCAAATCCACCTGGTCATGAAACTCCAAGTGCTATTTACACAAGAATCATCATGGTCACAGTACTTCTTTCATCTACCAGATACCAGGTCAAAACCCACCTCCTAACTACTACTGGATTTGGTGACAGAAATCACTTGTTTGATTCTGTCTCATTCTAGAATTTCTATTCTTCCCCATAAGCATATCACAATATGCTGTAGGGAAAAAACCCAGCAGAATCACCCCTGAAAAGCAGAATATGGAGCAGACCAGAAAAACTCGTGTCATGAAACATTTCCCAGAACATTAAGCTCAGTGCAGAACTTTGCGCTGATTGGCAAGCAATGTACTGAAGCCAATATAAGAAGATAGCATGGTACTGCAGTTTCTGTATAGTTAAACATTTCATGAAGAGGTAACAAGCCAACCTCATGTAACTTCTCCATCAAGACAAGCCCAAAGGACAACAGCAAGGAGTACAAAGTAGAACACAGATAGAAGAGGAAGCTGCAGTCTCTTATCACATGAAGTGATATCCTGTTATTTAGCAGGAATCAAGACAAAATCGAGGCTGTGAGACATGGTGGTCAGAAAGGAGAGAGTAGTAGTGGATCCTTCAGAAGGTACTTGGGAAACAACTACCTTAAAGTTATCCTAAAGGACTATTATAGTAGATGTGAAGTGCCAACCTGTAAAGAAAACATTAACTTTTAAAGGAAAAATAGATACCTTGTGAAAAGTGATGACACAATCTAGCACGGTCCTTTCACCAACAATACAATATTCTGGCCATACAATATTCTGTCTCCTTAAACTGATCCTGCATTGTCAGCTGGGTACATTCTGTCCGAAATTACTGTGAAGTGTTGCTACTGCTGTCACTTTCATTTCAAAATCAGTTGCATTTTAGTACCAAGGAAACAAAGAGCATCAGCTTAGCGTACTCCAGGGGGAAAAAAATATCCACACAAATGATGTTATTATCATTATGTTTGAATGCACTACATTTTCCCTGATTTTTGTAAACATAAATTTCTTCCAAATAAAAAAAAAATAAATTGAAATTTAATTCATAATGTATAAAGAGTATGGTAATGGTCACTGCTGAGCATATTTTAATAAGTCAATTTAGTCACTAAGCAGTCTTTATGGTTATCTTTCAGAGGTGATTACTAATTTACTGACCTTTTCTGTTACTAGGAAATCTTCAGGTTGCTTGCGATTTCCATTAATCGGTCAATTAACTTTGCTCAAAAATCTCTTCTGTAACTTATGAAAATCCTGTATCTTGATGACAAACTTCCCTGAGAATATTTAAGACTCCGTATTCAAAACGTCAGCTGAGTGGAGCATCATTGCCACTCTGAATGAATTAACTTCAATCAGGAAGATGGGTTAAAGAAGCTACTGGGTGGTTTCTGTTTGAAAGAAATGAAAATAAGCAAAATTAAGTGAACAATAGATACCATTAAAGTTTTTCCTTTCTGAGCTGCAGAAACCTTGTCCAAGGCCTTATTCCTAAGAGGAAAACAAGATACTGTAAAGTTTATTGGCTTGCTGTAGAGTTTAAAGTTATTTCATCTTATGACAGTCATAAAACATGACTCCAGAGGGAGTAAAAAAGTAAATAAAGAGTTTGGATTTAAATCTTTCTCTGTTTTCTTTGCCTTTATGCTTTGACTCTAGAGCAACCAGCTTGGCAACTCCGTCTCCCTTGCTTATCTCCTAAAACATTTCTAGTTCAAATACCCAAACATATGAACTAGAGACTCACTTCTTACAGTCATTGTGGGAGTTGAACTCAGAAGAATTTGGTGGAATCAAGCCCAAGCATATGTTGAAGCAGCAACACAGAAAACAGAAAATATTTGATGTTATTTACTTAGTTATCTGTTCCAAGTGGCACATAGCAAAAATCTAAGTAGGTATCTTCAGAATACTAGGCAAGTTATGAGTTCTTGACCTCCCAATATAGGTTGATGCTCATCTTTTTTTCCCTTGTACTCTACACATACCCATGCCCCAAGGACGAAGAGAATGATGCAGACAGAATTAGAACAGAAATCATCAAACATCTGTTGATCATAAAAATGAAACAAAAAAATCTCTCCAATTAACTTCATAATGTTGTAACACAGCAGCCCATTCCTTTTCAAATTTCCTTTCATTCATAAATAGCCAGCTTTTTTTTTTTTTTTTTAAATAAGCAGGTAGATAGCCCACCTAGAAGCAGCATAGCGTACAACTCTATACTTTCCTCTTTGCGCTCTTTGCCACGTTTCATCATTGCTATTTTATACTGCCTGCTATAAATACTGTATTAATTAATTAGGAAAAAAAAAATCACTCTTTTTTTTTTTCCCCCTTGTATTTTTAAACTCCTAATGAAATATAACAGAATGGAGAATAAGGTACTACAATTGCATTTTCATGTCTTTTCTGTAACAGACATCCCATTCTCCTCTTGCATCCCGCTACTAACAGTTCATTTGAGCAAAAAGGAATGGCATACATTTCTCTGTCAAAAGAGCTCCATTTACATTTCCATGGTGACATACACAGCTCTGTTCTTTGTTACTCAGGGGTAAAATGTGCAGGATCTCTGCCACATAGTAGAAATGCCAGTACATGCAATTTTAATTGCAAAAAATCCTTCTTCCCTTTAATTCTATTATTTCTGTCTTGCTCACTTGCCAACTGTCTTGGCATTACTGGCTGTTTCACAACATCCAACTCCTAACTGAGAGGGCAGGAAGCACAGCCTTCTCCTAGGCATTTGGTACAGGTCCAAATCCTGCCATCCTCACTTTTTACTAAATTCTTGTTCTCACACAATTCCCATTAACTGACGTGAGAATTTTGACTGCATAAACATGGAGTCAGGTTGTTCAGATCCGGCTTAGTGTCTGTAAAGTGCAGAGCTCCAGTTCTCATCAATAGGCCTGTTTAAGTGAGCAGGAACCACTGCACTTGAGTGCAACCTGCAGAATTGGGCTATAACAGTTCAATCAGTGCCTTCCTCCGGAAAGAAAATTTCCCTCCTTTGACCTGACATGTTCTATTACGCCGGCCTATGGAGTGGAAATGGGAGAGACATTGCAAATACAGAATCTATTTCTGCCTTGCAGTAATAAATCATCATATTTCTCCATTGAGGCAGTAAGTTGTATGGACAATAAAATGCTGTTGGCTTGACTTTTCATGGCTCACACAAGTTACAGACTACAGAAAAACTATTGTGCCAGATTCTTACCTGGCAGAGCCAGTAGAGATCCAGAAGAGAATCCAGCCCATTCTTTTTAAAGTCCTGTCATGGTCATTCTTTTCAATATCATTTACCTTTTTCTTGCCAGGCAAATGCAATAGTCCCTTTCTCTAACAAGGCCCCATCATTTTCCTGCAGTTTCAGAAGAGGTGAAACCTGACTCCTGTTGCCAGCCTCAAAAATCAAATCAAGCCCATGTATGTTTTAAAGCATGTTTTGTACAAATGCCCCAGGGCAAAAGCACAAAGAATGTAAAATACCATAAAATAAATATTTAAAAAGCTAAATAAGACAAATGGATTTTTCATTTTGACCTAAAAATATAAAGCATTTTGAAGTTGTAAAACATAAAAGAATCACATTTCACAATTGTGGAGACTAGTGAATAAATGGGAAGGGTCCATTAGGTACTGTCCATACATGTGGATGAGCTAAAAGCCTTTTAGAAGCTGAAAAATGTCTCTTGATTAAGTGTTCAAAAGACAGAACCAAGAGATGCAAACCCTTGTAAGCTGAGATCAAACTTTAAAGTCAAACCTATTATTACAGCAGGTCAATTAGGTTCTTTTCAAACCAGGCTAATACAATAGAAAAAAATTTCATCTGTGAAGCTATTTTCAGGACCTGATAAGGCTATGCTCAAAGGTAACATCAAAGGCTGGATGTTCGAATATTCACAAATAAAAGAAACCTAGGCACAATCAAATCAAGATTAAAGTTTCAGCAACTACTTTGAAAAAGTCTTCTGCTTTACAGAGACTGAAATGCAGCAATGTTTTTTTGGAAAAGAAAAAAAAAAAAAAAGAAAATTGCCACAGCCACTGCATAATTCTCTTCCTCTCTCCACTGTCCCTGAAAAATCAGCTCTTGTCCCACAGTCCTCCTGGGGTGAGGATCTGTCTCCCCTTTCTAGCTGTTCAGATTTTTTTTTTTCCAAATTATGTTAATCCCATGGTCTCCTGGCTATGTTGCTATGTGGAAGTGTCTATATTAGCTAGTAAAAATAGTTCAATATGGATTACAAAGTTACATAAGTTATTGGATTTGAAGTAAAACGTACTGTAATTTTTCCTTCTGGAGCTCTGTGACAAGTGTGGAGAAGAGATCAGACACCTTCTGAAAGTATAGTTTATTTTAGCAATACTACCCAAGCACTTTGGGAGAAATACCATAAAAATCAACAAGGAACTTATATTAATGACTGCCTTTTCCTGAGTTTGTTTAAACCAGCTGAATCTAGCAAAGAGGCAAAATCATCAAAATGAATAGTCTTGAGATTATCCTTTACTGTTTTGCAAGTAATTGTAAGGATGCAGTTGTTTTGAATCATTCTTTTCCTTGTTGCTTTTTCTGAATAGGAAAGCAAAACTTTCCACAGAGTTACTATTCACAAATGTGGAACGCATTTTTTTTTATAATAGTGGGTTTTAGTGCAGGTGACCTTATAGGACTTTTTTCTTTTTTTTCATTGCTATTTGCTACAGTATTATTTAAAATTTATTTCCAGTGCATTCTGCTACTGGAATAGGAACTTGTCCGTTTCCTTTCCGAGATCAAGAGTAGTCCAACCTAGGAACTCTGCTTCTTAATTCCTTTAATTTATTTCATGTCTATCATAGTAGCTTTTAATGTAAGGACATTTGCTAAAAAAGGACACTCTCCTATGATGGGAGTCAACACAGGTTCACTCAGAGATTGTTTCCTGCTGTTGCTGGGTGTCGTGATTGCAGGAGCCAGAATAATGGCTCTTGCCATGGAAGCTCCCGCAGCGCCCACCTCCTGACACCACACAGGAACAAACCTATTCAAACCCACCACCGTTCTTGCCTTTTGCTCAAGCTGCAATTCACCTGTGCATTAGTTCTTGCATCCATCTTGTATTCCCACTCCTGCCTGTTCAGCCACTGACTTCAGTTCCTGCTTCTGCCTCTGGCTTAGTCCTGTGATTCCTCTGTCTAACCTTACATCCATCCTTAGAGCTGCTAAATCTCTATAGAAAGTGAGCTGGTCCCAAAGCAGCCACTCACAAAAATCACAAACTGTGCTGAAAAGCTTCACTCTTTCTGTGATATTTCCACCACAATTTTCACTGTCATTCAAAATATATTAACAAAGCTCTTCACCATAGATCTTAACTGTACAATTTCTGCAAAATATCTATCACTGTTATAAAATTTCCTTTCTTGTTGAATCTGAAAAAGGTCAAAAATGTCGATGTTCCCAAGAATTAAAATATTCTAGAAGAATGTTTTAGAGAAAAGTCAAATAATTTTGTAGAAACAGTTCATCTCAATAATGCTTTTCATTTCATTATTGCTTTGATCTTACTTTTAATTGATTATATTCTATTACACAAACTAAAAATTAAATTACTTACATTGTTTTTAAAGCTATGTTTTCCTATTACCATTAAAAATATTGATAAAGCAAACAGATTACTCTGAAATGCTCCAGTAAACTTAAATCTGCATTTTCCAGTGGGAAACTTCTCCATCACATTTTTCTTTTTTTTACCAGTTTAAATTTTGATCAGGTGTAGTACTGTGCGAGAATTCAGAGACGCCTGATGGATGTTCTCAATTATATCCAATACCTGTGGCTACAACAGGCCACGCTGACAATCAGACATAATCAGCATTTAAAGATGTCTGGATGTAGGAAAGAAATGCATTACACCTTCTCAGGCAGTAACACGATGGATGATTCTTCTTATACTCCCTTATTGTGGAGATCCTCAAGTGTCTTCTTAAATAGGAGTTGTGCAAATCCTCCTTTATATTGGGTAGTGCAGATATAAGCTCTCTATATGGACACGAATAGACTAAATATCACAGTACCTCAGATTTGATGACTTAGGAAGAAGCTATATAGAGTGGAAAACTGTAAAAAAAAAAACCCCAAAACTTTCAGCTCCACTAAGCTGAAAGCTGATATCTAAGATATCAGAAGTATAGCTGCTAGTTCACGTAACTACAAAACTCGTCCTCCCAAAGGGTTCTTCCCCTTCTCCCCACACCAACTTGATTAAAGCTGATATGATGCCAAGGGACATGACTGTTAAGCATGAGCGCTATCAGTTCGCTGAAGTGACTCAGCTCTACATCTTTTCATCAAACCTACATTTTTCAGTCTCTAATTTCTTCCAGAAAAGATTCTGAACAGAAGGTCACAGCCTCAGGCCCACTCAAGGTAGGACAGAAATAACGATTTTAAGGAAAGCACTTCTGAAAAGATTTATCAAGGGTACAAAATTATACTCGTCATGTGAGGCATGCCTGTCCTCAGCAGTTTGCAATAGTAGAGGGGTTTCTGAATATTCAGTCACTGTTGTGGCTGAAGGTTAAACCTGGTCAAGGATATTTGCTAGGTTATATTTTCAGTAGAACAATTTCTGAAGTTGGGTATGGAATGTGTGTCCCGGAAAAAACAGTAAATAGCTGAGTGGCTGAGACAGTCAGATGAGACCCAGACTATGCTACTGCTTTGGATTATGTAGAACAGGGATAATATTCCATGTATGTACCCTAATCAGCCACATGTGACAACTGCCAATCTTTTATTTTATAAATATTTATTAGTTCAGAGAAAGAAGGATGGACACAATAGCCGGGTGGTTACAGCAGAAGTGAGTCTGGGAATCAAATCAAACTCCAGCCAAAACCTGGTCTCAGACATTATTTTTTTCTCCAATCAGAACTAAATGCGAACTGTGATGTTGAAATAGAACCACCTCAGCCAAAGGTTAACCAGAACTGGAGCAAAACTAAAACATGTATATGTTTGTGCCAGGAAATACATAGAATGGACAAAACACTTGGTCTTGGTTGAGTCCCCTATGCATTGCAACACAGAGACAGCTAGGGACAAAGCTGGAATAGTTGAATTCACTGTCTGCAAATGGACACGTACTGGAAATGACAGAAGCCAGCAGATGTAGGGCCTGATAGGCCTCCGACCAGGCTAGCAGTCTACTTCTGTTATGATAAATTAGTCTCAGTGATTTGTCCTACTTTGGGCTGTACACAGCTCGGGATGTGAGGAGTTGTAACACTGGCTTCCACTCTCCTTTGCTATTCTGTCTGCTATGCCAAGAAGGAATTTAGTAGATATAAAGAACTAGCTTAACAAGGTTTGAAAGTGTCCCATGTGAAAACTTTCTTTAAAAAAGAAGAAAGAAAATAGATTAGCACTTTCATTACTGAGGTAATGCAAGTTCCATATAAAGTTTTAAATAAAAAGGGAAAAAAAAAATTCAAGGATATCTTTTTGGTATCAGAAAATTAGAAAATGTGATGCCACCTCTAGAAAACCTTAATAGCAATTATCAGAACAGTTTATTGTACACGACAATTTTAAATGAGACTATGACATTATATAAGCCATAATGGAAGAGAGCATCTAACATCAGATAGTTGACAGCAGCAGAAGTAAAAAAAAAAGCAGAGTCAGAAGAGCATTACTGATAGAGTAAACATTACTTTTCAAGAGGAATTCTATAGCTTTTAGATTCTGTTTTCTTAAGTACATTTAAGATAGGATAATTCCTGTTGGATAATGGATATGTCCTTCCAATTGAAAAGTCAATATTTAACATCCATTCTGTTCTGGTTTGTAGGACATGCTCCATTCAGATAATAGTTATTTAAATCAAATTAGCTCTAGAAATATATGGAAGAAACATTGAATATGTGCCATGAATGAAAAGCACATATTTTACAATACTAGACTTATAACAACACTCCTATCTGCAGACTGAAGATCAGTATGTCTCCTTGTGCTCACTGTATCTTTAAAAGGACGGCATAAGATTCCTTTGCATTAACACACAAAAGCCTTTTTCTTTGTCTACCTATCAAACATTTTGAAGACTATAATTTAATAGTTCCAGGCTACTCTAATGCTTTGTCAACATGATGGAGTTTGCATTTGTTAATTGATAATAATTTAGCAAGTGTTTAGTCTCACATTTCTCCCATTGTCCCTTCTTAGATTGTGGACAATAGTGACTTCATATCTTTATTTTGTAAATTTAAATTCCTAAGTGAAATTAACTATGATTGGAGTTATGATTATTAGGACTCTAATAATACCATAGAGTCCAATTCTGCTGTTGCCCATGTGTAGCTTTTATATTGGATTTAGACCAACAGAACAAAGCATGCTATTGCTGAGACAATGAAAGCATGTTAATTGAGATTTGTAACACCATATTGGGAAGGAAAATGTTATTTCTGTTTTACACATGAGAAAACGGACATGGACAGACAAGGACATTCATTAAGTTGGTCTCAGTTCCATCCCAGCTGCTTTAAAATCAGGAAAATTAGCCTGAAATTCTTTCAGGAAATACATTCAGTTTGGACATTTATTACTGATTTTATGCAACTATCCCATACCTCCCTTTTTGTTGTTGGATATGCTGTATTAAAGCACAGACATATTTGATCAGCATGTACCCACGGCCAAATGTTTTTGTGATTTTTCTTAAATAAATAAAATTGTATCTTTAAAATAAATAGAAGATCCTATTTCCTCTGTATTTAAATGTTCTTTTTAATGGAAACATGAAGAGCTTTGATCTCACATAAAGAGGAAGAAAGAGACAAGGCAATGGTAAGGTACACAACTGAAGTTTTGTCCAATGCTTTTGAGGATAACAGCACAATATTAAGTGTCTAATATGAGTTAGAAATATATCCTTGAATGGACGGAAGGAGGGTTACAGACACAATGAAGGACAGTTTATAAAATAGCTGTATTAGATGTTTTCTTTCCTTTTTTTTTTTTTTTTTTTTTTTTTTTTTTAGTAAGAGAGTTAAAGTGACGTATGGCATCATACATTATCCTTGCTAATGTTTCAAGGCTATTACTCCAACTGGTATAAATCATTCACTGTTCTTATGCACACTTCAACCATGAATGCAATAACCTGGTGGATCACTAAAAATAACTAAAATGTAAGGCGCTGGCTAATTTGAGATGATCCTATATGCTGTCCTGTGTAGCTTGAAAAATCTTTCACTGTGCTCAAAGACAGAAGTGGAATATCAGATTTTATAAGCTATGTAGCAAAAGGTATTGTTAAGTTTTGGATGAAGAAATGTTCCCCTAACCTAAAGCTCCAGTATCAGTGATAGGAAAGGTAATGACAACCCTTACTGATCCTGAAAGTCAGTTACATACTTTAATGAACACAACCATGGAAAGACATAAAATGGTGCTAGAAATGACCTTCTGAGGTCAACTAATTCAATTGCTTCTGGAAGGGAAGATGAATTTGGCCTAAAGTACTGCTGACAAATTCTCCTCTAGCCTGTTCTTGGAAGCTCCAGTGCTGGAGATTTCACTCCTAGGACCATCTACTCCAGTGCTGAATGTATTTCATAAATGTGTCACTAGCAAGTATGCTGGGTATTGGCATGGACATTTTGAAATCCTGGTAAAGTCATTATCTTATTTCTTCTCCACAAAGAAATAGGCGTATCTGGTGCACCACTATATCCCATCTATTTGACTATTAATTATTACCTAAACTCCAGCTCTTCTCTTTCCAACTACCAGTAGCAGACCTGATCCCAGATGGCTCAAGTACTTCTTCCCCATCACGTGATGTATGTTCTCAAAGCTGAGATTACAGAAGAATACTAGTAATGATGTGTCTGAATTTCTGCTGTTTTGCAGATGATTTTTCAAAAGTTTGTTGGAGGCACTGGTACTTTAAGAGATGCACAGCAACTCTCTGTAGGATATTGGTTCTTACTCTCTGCCTCTGTATGGTGAGCTGAACTGCTGACAGCAGGGTCTGTGCTTAAAAAGCTTTGTTAATAAAAAGCCTGTTTAATTTCTCCCATTCTTTGTCAATCTCCATTCCTCTAAGAAGTTGTATCAAAGAAGAAAACAACCTGGAAACAGTATAGCACTAAACCTGAGTAATCATGAACAGACTACACAAATTGTACAGGAATTCAGGCCTTTCCTTGGGAAATCATATCTATATAGAGAAGTGGGAGGATTTTCTTCTAGAAAAGATGACATAAAGCTATAAGATACTTGCACACTGAAACACTGAAATGTAAGACCAAACTAAAAAGCCCATATTACCTGCAAATAGCTTTAGTAATAAGTATGGTATATTTTTGACCGGGGATGGGGTGTGTGTGGAGTGGAGGGGAAGTGCAGAAAGCTGCTGTTTTCACCCTGAATGCTCTTTTGGACACCAGAAATTCAATAGCAGCTTGACTGTACTTTACCCACTAGGTTTAAAGGAATATGAAGCCATCTATCTATAAGTATCCTTTAGATAATTATGCAAAACCTGAACTGCTTTTCAAGATCTGTGAGGACTGGAAAGTATATCTGGGTAGTTTCTGCATGCCAGTGACACCACAAATGATGTATATGAATAATGTTACCTTTGTGTTTTGGCTACAAAAGGCATTCAGCAGTTGCAACAATAATTCCTCAGAAAAATGGTATTAGCTAAATAATAACAGAAGATAGAAAACCAAAATTTGATAAACCAGTCCAAATCCAAAGCAAAGAGGAAAAGGTCACAGATACCTGGATCTGTAGTTTGGCAAACAGGAAAACAGAGATATCAGGGAGAGCGATTGTTTGGCTGCATACTACCAATTGAGAAGTTTGAACTCTGTGAATTGGTGCAAAATGAGACAATCCATACAACTTTACCAAGACTTAAACAGATTTACATCATTGAACTCTCATAAATTCAAAGCAATCGTCCTCAAATGAAGCACATGAAGCCCTCCCATGTGTATTAGTTTTGCTCAATTTCCGCTATACGGTATATTTGTATTGCAAGAGTGAGAGCTGATTTCATCAACCATGGAGAGAGTCCCTGCCTGTCATCTGCTGAAGTATATGGTACATTCATATTGCAGGTGTAATAAGTGATTCCATCAACCTAGGAGACAATCCCTACCTGTCATCAGCTGATGTATACAGCTAGCTCTGCACTTCCTTCAATAAATTTGTTGGTTCCCATGACACTGCCAGACAGTGGTTGCATTCCAGTTACTCTTCACTGCAACTATACTTCCTAAACCAAGGAGAAAGCCAGATAACCTTTAAAGTAGTACTTCTCTGCATCAGACCTCCAGTCCTAAGCTGAACTCACTTATGACACAGGGATAAATTAAACTCACTAGCTTCAGAGAATTACTTCTGAGTTTTTCCAATGAGCAATCAGATCTGGGAACTAAGACTTACCGATAAAATCAAATATATGAAGCTGCTGCAAAAGCTATTTCACTACCACCTTCTCAACTGCCAGTGAAATAAAAGGAATGGTATAGATTGGATTAAAACTCACTACATTTAGTCAGACTAGCCAAGCTTTCTTAATTCTAAAAGTAATTGCAGGTATATTCTAGCAAGCTAGGAGCTGACCTTGAGTGAAAAGAAATATTCAGCAGAAGGTTGATTAACCTTACGAATGGATACAGCGTACTTAAGGCAAACCACCAAAGAAAGCAAAGTAGTCTAATCTTTTTTGTTTGCAGAAATAGAGAGAAGTGAATCTTAATTTAATGAAAAAATGCAATAAATATCAATATGGCCACTGTGTGCTTGACAATACATTGAACCAAATGAATGAAGGGAAAGGAACTGCAAGCAGGAATCCTATACTCTCCTGAGGGAAGGAGACATAGAGGAGACAACCAGAAGGAGAGCAAAGGACCTGGGAGGGAGCTTTGGCTGGCTCTGACAACTGTATTCATGCAGGGTCATATATATATATACACACACACACACACACGCACTCACATATATATACACACCCCCCCCCCCCCATACTTATTGATTTAAAAGCACCACTGAGCCCTGGGCTGGTAAATACCATGGGAAAAGCAAGGAAAGGGAGAGAAATCTTCAGTTAGTCCACAACGAGGAAACAAATGTGAAGGAAAAAAAGAGTAGTATATTACTGTGATGAAGATTAAGTAACATACCCAATTCTAATGTATGGCCCATTTTGCAAGAAGGAAAATTAACATAATGTGAAAAACTGAGGAGATTCAACAAATTATTAAACCTTTGTAAGAGTGGATGTTCCAAAGCATCAGCATACATTTCAAAATCACCCATAATGAAAAGTCTTAATGAGCAAAGAATCAAATCAGGAGTCAGCTTAGGCCATTAGGTAACAAATCAGAATGAATAGCTGGTTAGTGATAGAAAACCCAAATGGCACGAACTGAAAAGCATGCTGAAGGAATAACAGTTTAAAATCAAAAGGGTGAAAAAAGCAGTGGCCAAAGCAGTTCAGACAAACAGAGGAGGACCATTAAATTTGGGTAGACAGATCTCCACAGAGAGCATACATCACTAGGAGTGTCTTTTTTAGCTGGAACATACAGTGCTAATTTCTTTGTACTTGGAACGAGGATAGAGAATTCAATTAAATTGGCTGAAAATTGGATGTGTCTTTAGTAGTGCTTCCAGGATGTTACTGGTATTTCATGTACCTCAGCTGACAACATTGTAGGTGTCAGATGTTATGGGAGCACTCAGAAGAAATCACTTTTTGGTTTGAATAATGGTAAAAAACAAGCCTGCAGATTAAGTTATCCCCTTTATCACTGGGATTTGGGGGGGGGGGGGGGGGGGGGAGGGCGGAATCACTTTGTCCTGGACCTGTGGCCACTTCCAACAGCAAAGAGGTCTCTGTAGCAGGTAGTCTGGCTGGGACCATTGCCCTGGTGCACTGAGAACCTTCACCACTGGTTACTGTAGACCCCAAACTAAGTTGGGTAATCACAAATATTTTAGAGATGGATGAAACATTTTACTGATCTGACATTTTTCACACAGAGACTCCACTGAAAGACCCCTCCAGAGTGATAAAGGATCAAACCTGCGATCCTGTTCCAAGAAGGAATATCAATCTATTGTGCTCTATCCAGATCATGGGACACATTCCCTTCCAACAGATACAATATGTATTTCCACATCAAGGGAGCTACATTTGGCTCAGGCACTGCACTAGATGATGGAGATCCATAAACCTGTTTCCAAAGCATGTGTATTTTGAAAAAGAAACAGTAAATATTTTGGTTTAGGAATTTTCAAAAACTTTATATTTCATTTAATTCTGATACGTTTAGAGCTGAAGGAGGAGTCCTTACAAAGCCAAAGTGAGAGTTGATCATCGCCAAAATTAAAGCCAGCAGCAGCATCTTCAGCTGCATAATTTTACTGGATAATTTTACTCATGTAAATAGTTACAGTTGGTTGATTCAGGTTCATACTATGGAGAAATATGTTCATAGTTGACTGTAGTGAGTCTGCAGTGGTGTCTTAATCAGGGCTCTCAGCGACTACAGAGTTTTTGATTACTAATACTCCCAGATTTGGGACAGTAAATGGACAGATTTGCCCGTGTTTAGGTAGGTACGTTGGGAATTGTTAATAAAAGTAGTAAAAATCAATTTGTAATGCAACCTGACATTATCAGCCATGATGTTTTGTTTTACTTTTATTTAAGCATATTTTTAAGTAGTACTTCTGTATCATAAATATTGCTGTTGAAATTGCATCTCTTGGAACTGAAGTAGATCTATGAATATCCTTTTCAGAGACACTCATATGTTGTAATCAGTGCTTTATACGGCAGCAGTTTGTAGGTTGGCTACTAAATATTTTTATCTGTTTGTAGAATAGCATAAAGTATCATCTAAGTTAGTCCTAAAAATGTCTACTCCCTTTCCTAAATATTGCTTCCATTTTTTAGTTTGATCTACTATGAAAAAATACCTTGTTATAAATCAATCTAACCTTACACAATTGAGTCTACAAAAAAAAAAAAGTACTATATGGACAAGAGAATGACTACATATCCTTTCAGAAGTAGCATTTCAAAAGGCAAGTACAGCTGGAAACAGACATTTTTTGTAGTAAGCGTAGGTCTTTGGTAACAAAGCCTTGCTCCAGTGATAAAAGGCTCCCTAACAGTACTTTAATTGAAACTTTTTATCTGAATGTTGCCTGAACCTCTGCTAAATGCTACTTTCTTGCTTTGATTCAAATTTTCTTAATCTTCATTTTCACGTTGAATATTGGTACACTGTCTGCCTCATTATGCTAAAGAAAGATGAATTGAGCTATTAACATGCTGAACAGCCTACGAGATGTTATGATATAGAATGTCATTCATTTTTATGAGTTGGCTGTCAGTGCGTGCTGCAATAAAGTTATAATTTCTCACTGACAATATGTGATGTCTGGAGTTGCTGCACAATCCTTATTAAAATTTCAATAATTGTAAATCAAAGGAAAGCAAATACAACTTTTATGAAATGGTCGCTTCTGAAAGTCAAGGAGTACAAAGTGGTGGAATACAAAACCAGAACATTATTCTTGTGCTGTTCCAAGTCATCATTGTCATCCTACAGTTTTTCTTCTCTTGAGCAAGGCAGGGCGTGATTGGTAACATATACCATAAAATTCTCAGGAGCAGCGTGCTTATCTTGCTGGCATTATAGTGATGGTGAAGTACTGCTTGTTTGTTGCTCTTTACTGACTCTACCTTTATGTGTCTCGGAGTGTCATCAGAACATTTCTGGAAATGTTTATTGGAACAATTTATTATACCTCTTCATCAGTAAAGTCAGGTGTCTTTGGAAGCAGTTATATGGCTTGATAGTGAGAAAAGTTAGAAGAGATTTCAGACATCTTACATGCATACACTGGTGAGAAAGGGTTTCAAAGCCAGTTTTCTCATGATTTTCCAGTTGTGGAAAATAGCAGGGATATATTTACAGCAAGGACTTTAAAACGTTTCGGACAGTATGCGGGGAAATGAATCCCAAATTCAAAGTATATATCTTTTATATACATATAGCTGTGTAATGGCTACATCTTTATTTCTACTGCTATTATTATTGTTTCAAAACAGAAATGTAAGAAGTCTCTATCATTGTCCAAAACATGGCCATCTTTAATTTTGAGCTTGACATAACCCAGATGATCAGAAGTTAAAGTTGTGGTAAAACATGCCCTCAAAATAACAGCTTTTTGGAGTTATTAGATACAGACCAAAGTGTACCAGTCACTGAATTGACTGCACAAGGTCTCAATGTCATTGGGGCATTTGCAACTACTCTAGCACTTCTCCCTGTTATTTTCAGTTCCATTCACAGTCATTACTACTTGCAAATCACTACATGACGAACCGAATAAATGCATTCTTTGAACATTTATAAACACTGTATATGGGATAAAAAATTATATAGGTATGTTTCTGAATTTTCTTCACCAGATTTTAAATATCAAGAACCAGCCAGACTCCTGGGAGTCCATATAGTTTTGATACAAATGCTGTGTACCCTCTACTCTGTCTCAGTATCAGGTACGTTTGCACTATGCAGAGGTATACCAATAGGCAAAAATACATTTAGATATTCCAATGCATAACATCACTTGCATCAGGAATAGTGTGGTCAGCAGGAGTAGGGAAGTGATCATCCCCCTGTACTCGGCTCTGGTGAGGCCGCACTTTAGTACTGCGTTCAGTTTTGGGCCCCTCACTACAAGAAGGGCACTGAGGTGCTGGAGTGTGTCCAGAGAAGGGCAACAAAGCTGGTGAAGTCTTACGAGGAACGGCTGAGGCAACTGGGGTTGTTTAGTCTGGAGAAGAGGAGGCTGAAGGGAGACCTTATCGCTCTCTACAACTACCTGAAAGGATGTTGTGGTGAGGTGGGTGTTGGTCTCTTCTCCCAAGCAACAAGTGATAGGACAAGAGGAAACAGCCTCAAATTGCTCCAGGGGAGGTTTAGGTTGGATATTAGGAAAAATTTCTTCACTGAAAGGGTGGTCAGACGTTGGAACAGGCTCCCCAGAGAGGTGGTGGAGTCGTCGTCCCTGGAAGTGTTCAAAAGGCATGCAGACATGGCACTTTGGAATATGGTCTAGTAGACATGATGGTCTTGGGTTGACGGTTGGACTTGATGATCCTAGAGGTCTTTACCAACCTTAAAGATTCTATGATTCTATGATCACTCCATTTTTTTACTTAGGCTGTTCTTCATTATTCAAAAATAAAGTCAAACATATTTATTTCATCTGGCATGTTTTCTAAATGTTAACTAATAACTTTATTTCTAACTACACTCCTCTTCTAAATTGACTAACTCTACTAAAATTTACAGCATAACAGCAACACTCACATGTCAGATATGATATATATCCTTCAGTGTCAAATTTCCAGTATATCAAAATCTCATATACTTCCTCCAGACAGAACAGTCAGCATGTGTTCATGCACGAACAAATAAAAAGCTCTGGTCAAATGCAAAACTCAGTCTCTGTTCTTGCATGGAAATACTTGTGTACAATTCAAGCAATTATATTTGAAAAGGTGTCCTTTCACATCAGTAGCATAGAAACACAACAAGTAATGCATGCCGGTTTTCCCAAACTTGATTTATTACCACAAGTGTCTTACCATCACTGGAAAAGTTTTATAGCTAGTAGCATACGTCAAAGAACAGCTGTCTATGTCTATCAGAAAGCTCCCTGCTGGAAAAAAGTAATGATTGACCAGCCTAGCCCCAGTAAATAATCTCTACAATCGTGTCCTTAACATTATGTTTCCTCATACACTCAGACTATCCTATAGTGAGATTTTGGCCTACACACCAAGTAAGAGAGAGAGAGATACAAAATGTTATAGTGAGACAAGACTTTGAAAAAACCTAAAGGAATGAGGTACACAACTCATGATGATTCAGTACCAGTGAAAAATATTCTATTTTAAATGTCAGTTGAAGACAACTGGTCTCATGAGGGATAAGACAACTCCAGCAAGCAAGAATACTTCAGCTGATATAGTAATGTTTGGAGACTTCTTTGGAAGGACAATTTCAGTGGCAGTCAACAGATCAAACATCTCCTGCCACCTAAAACATCCAAGAAGCTGGTCTGATTTTCTTTGTTTAATATATTTGTTAGATTATCATTTGAAGCAAAATACCTGAAAGCCCACTCTACCAGCAAACCAGTGGGTGAACAGACAATCTCAATGATGTACTAGTAATTGTACTGACTGACATTTTAATATCTAGCTATACAGAGATTGCATAAGTCATCCAAAACATCTGATACAGACTAGCAAATACTCTCATGATTTCTGTTTATGCTGCTTCTTGGTAAAGGGATTCAGGCAAAATTGTAGGAACCTTACTGGTTTTATAGTACTGTTTCTTAAAAGCACTTTTCAACTAGATTTACTCATGAAAAGTAAAAGTCTCATGAAAAGACTTGGAATGACAGAAATATTAGTAATAATAAATTCTTTAAACCATTAAAAAGATCTAAAATCTTGTTCCTATATACTAGCATGCAATTATTTTATGGTCTGATATTTTGTGAATGTTAGAAGGTTAGAAACATATGCTTCCATGTAGTACATACTTCAAAACATAACTGGAAATCCTGTAATCCTAGCTGTGTTGTGGAATATAGTAAGGTGTCAAACCCAGGTGTTAGTCAGAATATTCAATTTAGGATCTGTCACAGTTCTGGGAAGGCAAAAGATGTGTCTCTCTTAGATGTGCAGCATGCATAATTAGGTGGGGAAAATTACATATTTTCATATTGTGGTAGGTACTGTTTCATGTTTATATAATCTGTACGGAAGTTTGAAATATTAGCCATAGAAGCACCTAAGTCAGAGGGCAAAGTGAAGGGGAAAGATTTTATTTCAAGTCTCTGTACATTATGTCATGGCTATTTGAATTAAGGCAATTATACCTGGGAAACATACATACATATATATATATATATATGCATTAACTTATGAATTTCACCAAAAGACTTTCTCTGCTGCTATCAAAATCAATCACAAAGTTACAGCAGATTGCAGCTGGTATAGGATGACTTATTTAACAGCAAAGTTACTTGGGCATAATGCAGCAATTTTACATTCATCTCAGTGAAAACTATCAATTAGTACAAGCACATGAAGATGCACATACCTAAACTGAGCTGAATTTTTGGCTTTGTAATTCTGCAGTTCTCTTATTCTTCCCCCTGTGCCTCTCTGTTTGCTACCTGCACAAGCCATCTGCCAGCCAAAGGTTAGACACATCTGCAGTGAACACCTCAGCAAACAGTACTGTGCTAACATGCGGCACCCAAGAACATGGCACAGTATAATTTTCCTTTTTTCTCAACCTATTTACCAATAATTTATTTGATCATTGATCTGTAAATGTCTATATATCAAGGGTTAATTTTTAAAAGAATCATGTGATGACCAGAATAAAACCAGATCGAGTATATTAGTCTTACAAGGATACGTACCTTTTGTGACTTCTCAGTTCAGTAACAATTAGTATTTTACAAGATACATCAGCATCGCTAGTTTTGTCTTTTAACAGAGAACACCAAATCCTTGTATGGTCCTTAGCATTTAAGCTATTAAGAAGAAATTGCATAAACAACGGCCAAATCTTTTAAGACTGAAGTACTTAGTATTCTTCCATTTAGCAGCAAGTTATGAAGTTTCATTTAAAAAGGGTAATTCTACCAATTAGCTCATCCTGCTCAAACACACACGTACCGTTGGGAAATATAAAAATGGTTTATTAAATCAAAAGATATGCCTGCACTTCAACTAGCACATGGGCATTAGAGATCAAATATTCCCTATAGATTAATCCCCATGGCATCACAGGCTGATTTGGCTTGCCAGTATTACATTAGTAAACCATCTAATCCAATTTAGAACAGGCCAGGAATGTTCCATCCATTACAGTATTTCTAGTGTCATTAGAAGCAGACTGATCGAATAAGCATCCTAAATCAGCCTGCAGCATGCAAGTAAATCACTGTGACTTGCCCTGCAAAATCTCTTTTCAAATAAAAATTAAGAGTAAAGAAAAACCAGAAAAAAATGCCACATAATAAGATGGAAGCTCTCTGTACGGTTTTGATTTCTGAACTCTTGCAGCCAGTAAAATTTCTTGGTACTTCAGTACATAAGATTCTTCTCTCTGTAAGGTAGCAGTACAGGACATAGTGGATTTAAAGACATGAGAAGCTCCTTATTTTGTGGCAAGCTTGTTTTCAAGGAAAGCAGTGGGAAAAAACCCATAATAAATGATAATAAACAAAGTAGGCTGAATGAGGACAGAGCATGATACTACTCTCACAAATGAAATCTGCTGTATAGAATTGGAGTAACCATAGTAATAAAATCTATCAATCAAATGTATTACAAAGGTTGCAGTAGAAAGGATGAAAAACAGAGTCCAAACTTTGTATTTGCACAAAATGAAAACCACTCGAGTGCATTACAAAAATAGTATTTTCATTTCAAACAGGTATACCTGAAAGAAAAACAGTTCTTCTATAAAGAAGTAAATATATGAATAAAATGTTGGTGACAGTTCTTTGAGATGATGCAGCTATCAGAAATATTTCAGAAAAGGGCTAGCCTCCAGCTTTGAATAGCTAGGAATCAAACCAAATAAAATCATCAAAATGGCATGTAACCTTTGCTGCCCTCTGAGACCTATCACGTTCCACCAGCAGGGCCACGCAGGTCTCAGCTGCACTACTTAAGCGATCAGCCGTAAAAAAGAAACACTGCACCAATGCACAAGTTAGTGAAAACCTGCTCCTGTTCAGTAGGATAAGGGCTCTCGTGTATGTGAGTGATTCACATTTGTTTAATGGCAAAGTTGCTCTGCTGTCAATCAAACAGCTCTTAATCTTGTCTGGACTCTTTGCATAATAACTGAGTTAGAAAGGAAACTGTATTGATTCTTTGTATACTAACTGAGAAAAAAGTAACAGCTACCCTGAAGTGCAGAAATGGACCTGGTGGGAATTATTTTTACTGCAAACAGTTATATATTCAGACAAAAGACAATTTTGTGATAGAGGAAAACACATACACAGCCAAGACAGGGTGACATTCTTGATATGTGCACAGATACCAAATGTTTCTGGAAATTCCTTTCTTGGATTTTCCTTCCCATCTCCCTGAAAATACTAGAAGTTTGAACAACTAAACTTGGATTACTGGGGAGGGGATGGGTTTTTACAACCAAAACAAATGTTTAGTATTTGCAGGTTTTCATTCTTTTAACGAAACCAAATCTCCTTTATTTTTGAAGGAAAACAAACACCGTCTTTGAAAAGAAAAAAACCCCAACCAACAAAACTCCCAAAACCAACCATCACCTCAACAAATGCTTAATTTTCTGCAAGAAAAAGTTGAAGACAAAATTTTCAACACAGTTTATTCAGAATCCTACTCAAATTTCCCTTCAAAAATTCAACCCTTTCACAGCACTACATTGAAAAACTCAGTCTTAAATCCATCTGAGAGAAATAAAATGGGAGAAAACCTATCAAACCCAGTGATCCATCCTTAAACACAATGACAAACTTGCACCAAGCCTTCTGCTCTTGTTTTTCCATGTCCTTTTGATCCCAACAGGCCTGTCCTTTGCAAACCTTTCTCAGTAGGACATGGAAAACCACATGCAGCCAGCTAGAGCTTGGGAAATCTATTCTATCCTTTGGTTACACTGGCCAAACATCATTATTGTTATTAATAGTACAAACCTAGATTGCAGTAGTAGATCATATTCTTCTTGGAGGTGATTACTTGTCAAATGTTTATCATCAGTGTAAATGACAAATGTACCCGATTAACAAAAACCAAAGGCTTGTTCTGAGGTACAAAGGCCTTAGTCTTGCAATTTCTCTAATGAATTTCCCTTCTGGTACACAGCAGAACGTCAGATTTACCAAGCCAAATTTCTGAATAAAAGTGCAAATGCTTTGTAGAACTAATGAGTGAGCACTAGATGGAATTATGGCCACAGGTTGCTTCTCTATGAAACAGCAGGTTGAAGAATTACACTTTGTTCTTCCCTTCCCTTTTGCAAGGCATAGGAATATTTGCCTTCCTTATTTTTCCTTTTGGTTTGGCTTAGCTGGGTTGGAGGAACATTAGATGAGGACACTGGGGAGAAGGATCCACAAGTGTCTGTTCCCCTGTCCACAAGTGGTGGTCTAACCTGTGTACCTCCTTGTGCTTCCTTGTCACAAATCTGTTTTCCCTGACACATTATGAAAGCAGAGTCTTCTCAATAATGTTAGGCCCTAGTCTGAGATGTCAAGATGGAGGAGGGTAGGGAATGGGGGAGAGAGGTACTTCTGATAGACAATTCTGCCTGCCACTAACTAACCTTCCCTATAGCTGTGACTTTCTGGGCATTGAACAATCAACCTGATGTCTCAGGTAAATGCCCAGACAGCTAAGTGAGTGAACCCAGATCCAAATGTTCAGCCTTTAATCATGAGAATGCTGGAGGCAGCAGACTGTGGTTTGAAGTCTTATCACTAGAAGGACATAACGGAAACCCCATTTTTGAGTGCTCACCCATAAGATGGATTCTCACTGTTGAGTTCTTTCAGCTGTCAGTGAAGTTCATAGGAGCAGGTGGTCCTTGTTATCTTCAAAACTCAGATGCAAAATGGCACAAGGTGGGCATCTGACAAAGAAAAGGCACAAATTCACTGATCACCTTGGTGAAGAAGGCACAGAAACAAATAACACTTAGCCAACTTCATATAGCGGCCACAGTTCTAGAAAAAGAAGACAACAGAGAGATAAAACTAAATTTTCTTTTGACATGACTTCAACTAAGTGAAAGAGATAATACTAGGAAGGGATTTGACCTCATGTCTATAGTACCAAAAAAAATCTCACTGACTGGCAGACTTTATATACAGCAAGTTGAAAGGAAAACTAAATGTTACCATGACTGAGCTTGCATTTTCTGATATCTCAAAAGGCATTTGTTTCCCAAAGGACAGCATTAAACAAAGAGGCAAAGGTTACGTTCCTATACACATCCTAAGTGCTGAAGGTTACTTGTGATGGAGAATATTTTTGCTTACTATAGATGCAGCATTTCTAATGAGTGAACGTGCACCAGTGGAATGTTTCAACTGCTTGTCCACAATTTTGCTAGCTCCTGTATATTCAAACTAGTAGTTGTTTGGAAAAGACCATGCTAGATACGTGCAAGGGGATTACACACAGACCCTTTTTGATCAGTAAGGCAATTTTCTGGGGCAATGTACTGATCAACACACTAAGCTGAAACATCTGCAGGATAAAGGATTGTGTCTGAAAACCCTGTGTTTGATGCCTATAATTGTGACAAAGTCATTGCATATTCTGCTCAATGCTTTTTCTGTTTCAGCACTTTCTCGCCGTACAAAGAAGCTCCAGCAGCCTCTTAAATGTGGTTGGTAACTCAAAGTACATTTGGGAAATCAGCCAGAGAAAAAGGCTTTTCTTCTGTATGTTTTGCTGTTTTTCTATGAAGTGACGGAAAAGATACACATTTGCCATCTTTGCAGGGCTTCCCCTTACAAAAAGAAAAAAAAAAAGAGCTTGAAATAACAATTTTTTGGTATTAGTAATGTTTACATTAGAGAGGCTTAAAGCTGTTCAAAACCTGTCATGTTACTATCTAGGTAGGCAGTTTTTAAACTGTATACTATTAACTTTTTACACTACAGCAATGTAAGTCTATTGTATCTCAAGACTAGGTTTGCAGAGCTGTCAAAGATGCTTTTCCTCTGTGCTAAACATGATTTGAAAAACACTGCAAGCCAAAGCACTTGCCATTATTTACAAAGCACTGTGTGCTAGAAACCAAGACACAAGCAGAAGACTAAGGCCCAGATACAAGTGCACTCGACCCTGGTAGAAGAATTCACTAATCACAGTTACAAAGGGAACTCACTGGAGACAGAAGACTGGGTAAGGTGCAAGACACCTAAGTGAAGGAGTAGGGAATAGTAAATAGAAAATTGTTTCAGAAGTCTTGCCTTTCTCTACGAGTATCTATTCCATACAGCATGGTACCACAAAGGGCTACCTGAGCTCACTCCCTGTGAGTCTTCAGTGCATCGCTTCACCAGCATTAAACGGCTTCGCTGAGAAGCATCATTGCTATACTGCTTTTGGTACTTGAGCTGTTCTCAGCATGGTTAGTGTTCTGCCCAACTATACCCACTTCATTTACCCCTGGTTTCTTCGGGACTAATCTTATGAAACCTTTCTATACACTGGCCCAGATCCCATCTGAGGGGTGAAGGGCGCCTCAACTTCGGGCAGAGCCCACAGTGTGGATGCTGGTAGTGTTTCCTTTGACAATGTGGCTTTGATATTCCTCAGCCTGAAGATGGTATAGAGAATAATCTCACACTTCCTAGAGCAATGCTTTTAGCTGCTCAAATGTTATATAAAGATTGGGAGCAACCATACTAATACCAGAGCAACCTTTGCACACCAGGGGCTATCACTAGCTGAACTCATTATGGTCGCTGTGTGCTCATGTGTCCTCATTTTGGACAGTCAAGTGCAAGAACACCTTGTCTGTCTTTCCAGAATGGCTGCAGAGGGAAGCAAGTGCTCAGCCCAATCAAAATGGGCAGACAGCCTTTCAAAAGGTGCCAAGGCTCCCTAGGCATTGAAGAGGCTGAGCAGGGCTTTTGTGCAATTCAGCCACTTGTGTTTTCACATCCTAGCACAGAATTCTTTTTGATTGACTTAAAACACTTCCAAAATGAATGAGCTAAATTTCCAGGCACTGTAACCTGCCAGGCATTTTTCCTGACAGCAAAATCCCTCTCAGCTTTGTGGACAATGTTCAGCATACAGGATGGTTCTCCATTGCTTTTACAAACTGGGTCACAATGACATGCGTGTTTGGAAGGAGTGGTGAGTAAAAGTCCTTGCTTTTTCATCCTGCTCATACCTCTCAGCTGCCAGAGGAGAGTCTGCTTCTCCTCTGCATACAAGGGTGGGTGGTTGCCAGTACTCTCAGTAAAAGGAGAGTAAAAGCCATTTGTGCACATAGGTGAAAATACATGCAAATGGAACACAGATTGCTTAGCCTTTAGCAGCTTGTAAGGTTTCTTTTTTAAAAAATAGTCATTTAAAGTACTTATGAGAGCCAAACAATCTCTAAACCCTTAATTACAGTGATCATGTAAGCTTTGGTTTATCTGTATTTTTTCATAAATAGTAGAACATATTTAGTGATGGAGCTGGAAACTCAATGGAAAAAAAAAACAAAACAAACCCCACAACCCAAAACACCAAAACACAAAACAAACAAACAAAAAAACCCCGACAGGATGAAATTTTATAACCTGATCCAGAGCCACTGGAATTGATTAGAAAGAGTTCCACTGACTTCAGCACACTTTCCTATCAGAAAATGTTGCCCAGAACAGGCTTTACAGCTAAATTAGAAAGGTCTGAATCACAGTCTTGTAATACAGAGAGTTCAACAGATACTTTATTAGAGTCAGGCTAAAAGATGCTGTTACAAACCTGTTGATCTCTCAACCTTTCTGATCAGGAGGTGTCAATGGGACGAAAAATGGCAAGGGTGCTCTGTCAGTGAAAGGGAGATCCAGAGCTCCCTTATGGGAGGCCACATGTACTAATCCTGTTTGTCTCAGTTGCAAAAGAATTCTTCAAAGTTAAAGCACTCCAAGGATTTATCAAGCACTTTTCAGTCTTCAACTGGATTTAGCAAGTGAAGCAGTTTCGAAGCCTGTAGATTAGTACTACACAATCAGTCTCATATAAACGGGCATGACAAGGCTCAGCTTGAAGTTTCAGGCAGTGACAGTTTACATGTTTCTGAAGACAAAGGTGCCATTCCACTCGCAAAACAAAGATGAAAAGATTGTTTTACACTTTTGTGAATTGCTTAGGATGAGAGGGTTTGCCCTGTTGCCTGTTGTCAGGCCTACTGCACTTGTGTTTATCACAATGATGTTAACAGGATTGGCAATGCTTAACAGGTTCTTTACAATTTGGATAATGTCTTGTTGAATAGTTTGATTTTGAAAAGTTTATAAAGCAAACCTGCAGAGATACAGCTTGAGAGGCACATTTATGATAAAAATAAATTATAAACTCTGTTACCACTAAGTGCAGCTGAGTTTCCTGGAGCCTTCAGTGGGGCTAAGATTTCACTATGTGATCTTTGAGTACCAAAGATTTTCTCTTAACAGGAAGAGCTGAAAGAAGCTTCTGAAGCCAAGTTAACCAATGTTATCATTTATGGTCACTATTAAATCTTGTGTTCTCATGCCTTGGGCAGAGACACTTAAATCACAGTAGGAAGTAAAAGCTTCATTTCTAGAGTTGTTTAAAAGAAAGCATTTCTAGAGTTGTTTAAAAGAAAGATGGAAGAACTATGAAATTGTGGAATAATTAGGGGTTTTTTTTTGTCTTTCAGATTTAAAAAAGAAGAGCTTCATAATTAACCAAAGAGAGTGGGGGAGAAGCATTGGCATTAACAAAAAAAAGTTGACATTTTTCTTCAGTTTAATTATTTTTTCCTACATTTTCATATGGAAGGAAGTTCAATCAGCTCTGCTTGTTACCTGGACTCCTGATCAGGCATAAGAATATTAAAATCCCACAGCTAATTGAGCTCTGAGCCCCAGAACACACAGCATTCTTTCTCATTAAAACAAAGCCTTGGTTGGGATGCCTGGAAAGCCTGAGCCAAGTGGACCCTTAGCTATGCTAGTAACATATTGCCTTCAGTGAACATACTCTAGAAGAATACCGGGGGGAGAGGTATTGAGCTCTTCAGCCATACAGTAAGATTAACTTTAAGGTTTATTTCAGTAAATATTTCTTTAAGCAAGTAAGGAATCCTCTGCTTTCAGCTGGACAGTGAAGCGTGATATTGCTATTACCAATATTATTTATCATATACTTGGCACTAGAGCCATGAGTTAGTGGGCCTGACTTAGGGCCCGTTGTTCTACTGCAGCACGTACAAGAAGAGTGTTAAAGTGGTTCATCTCTCACTGGGTGTAGTGTTTATATCTATGTAGTTAGTTACCTCACAATTTACATCTCTAAACATTAACAGAATGTTAATGTGAATTGTACATATTTTGCCTCTGCTTTGCTACAGCTCTTGGGGTTCAAAACACAGCTTTCAGCTAAAAGAAACATCATTGTGAAAATACTGTCTGTCATTTGAAAGACTGAAATGATCCTATTCTAGTATTATAACACTTCGTAGCTTAACTACAATAGTTCACTGATTAGCAATCAGTCTAGTTTTTACAGTATATTTCTATGAGTCTACAAGCACACCTGACCTGCGGTTTAAGCTGACAGTTTACACTAAGAGTAACATGGAAGAAGCCGAGTTACTAAAGGTGGAGGTTGCTGGTGCAGCTAGGAATCCTCCACCTGTTTCAACAGTAACGACTTTGGCAAAATTTCCAGTTCTGCAGAAAGAACTGGACTTTGTGGGCTACTTCATTTTTGGAAAGGCAATTACCTGAAACACATGCTGAAATGTTAAATTATTTCCACTCTTGGGTACCTTATAAATAAAATAGTTTGGAACCATGGAGTCAGGCTCGTAGATATATCAATAGGAGTGAAACTTTTTCTTTTGGTTACAATTCTGCAGTCAGCTTGATGACAGTAGGATTGCAGGAGTATAATCAAGGACTGAATTTGCATAGTTGCATAGATCTTACTGTCTTTGACCAAAAGCAACCATTTGATATTTTAAATTACCATTACCTGTTTGTATTTGTTCACAATGCTACAGTGAGTCTTTGAAGAAATACGCTGACTGGGCTGTCTTGGTTAGTTGAAGACTCACAGTTGCAATAACATTAGAAATAAATATGATAAAAAAATATGTTATCAACTTATTTTTCAAATGATTGGGTGCATTTTGTATATCATTCTGAGGGAAAGGCATGATGCGAAATCACTTTTTCCAGCAATTTCAAATAAAGGCTCTGGTTTTAGGTAACATAAACTTACAGTGAACTTGGACAACATAATAATATGGCATGTCAAATTTATTTGTAGCTGTAGGCAAAGAAAAACGAAGAAGGAACAGCTTCAACATAGTATTAAAGCACAATAAAAATTTGCTCATTAAGTTTCATAAATTCCATTACAAAGTTTAATGCATATGTTTACATCACTAATACAGACTGAAGCCTGTGTTATGAGGCTTTCAGCTGGAAATGGCTTCACTTTACAAATTTTCATCTAAAGTCCTTTAAACAATTATGTCAAAATAAAGGCACTAAATACAAGCACTCACAGCATTCTCCCAGCTTCCTGAGCATATCCTTATTATTGGGAGTAAAACATTATTGGTTTGTAAAACATCAAAATCAGATTGTCACACAGAGATTAAGGCTGGGATTTTCAGCAGAAGCTAAGGGAGTTAGGCACTCAGGTCCTTCTGAATTTCAATGAGTCAGGAGCATACATTTCCCTTAGGCTCCTTTGAAAATCTCAGCATAAATATTAATAACTTTTAACAAGCATTTGGTCATTGGTTTCAATCATCTCAAATATGCCAATGGCTATGTCCTTTTCCCCACAAAGATGATCTCCCATGAGCAAGTTTTTTGGGATGCTCTTATCTGCATAGTGTCACAAAAAGGATCTTATAAGTTTCTCCTGCTATTCAGGCCCAGCAGAGTTTGCATATGCTAGTTATTGCTAAGATCTTTCATGCCATCTCTTCCATCTGCCTGAGATGCTGTATTTTAAGAGAAACATCCATTTCACATCATACAGTCTGACTGATATTACTCAGAGAGAAAACACGGGAAAGAAAACTCAGAATTCAGAACAAGAAGTTATAGACATTCTAGTCACTCCATGAGGACATATATCTTGTAAAAAGCCAAATGCTGACTCTTCACAAAAAGTATTTAAATTAGCTCCAGTTTCACTTTAATTATATGTGAGAACTACTTTTTTTATACCTTTCATTTTTTAATTCCAACATTACTGCTAAGCTTTAACACCCTGGAATGCATGTGATTTCATGCAGCATATGATTCTGAGAATTATGGATTTTTATTAGAAACCACCTCAGATGCTTTGCCCAGGCAGTAACTGGCAAGGCGCTCTGCACACGTGTGTACTGGTATACCCAGGTTGACATGCAGTTATGGAAAGTCAAATATAATACAAACTATACTTGCATGGATATTATGCACACACAAATAATAGTTGTATATTGTTTCACTCTGCCTTCTGTCTCAGAGAAGGAACTTGCTCTCAAAGTGAATTTTGGCTCAGTATAGAATTCATGTCAAGTGAAATGGAACACCTTAGCAAATTTGATGCTGATGTAGCATATTCTACCATCATTACCTTTGTTATCTGTTCTTCCTCTTTCTTTCTCAGAGGCATACTGGTTTCTGCAAGGCATTGATACCACTGAGAGTGCTCAGTTTTATAACTGTGGCATGATGAAACCATATGCAAATATCATTCTGCATGCCCTCAGCTCCTCTGGCTGAGCCCTCTGGACTCAAGTTTCACCCTTCACAGGGTGAAGGATCAATATCTGATCTTTAATAAGAAGGTGTTAATCCAAGTTTCTCATTATCATTATTTCTTACTGCTTCCACTGAATAATCTTGGTTTTTGATACTATTCTTCCTCTCTTCCTCCCCCCAAGTCACTCCATCAATTTATAAATTTCAAGATGTAACTCTGTTTATCCTGTTTCTTCCTTTTGGTTCCACAAGGGGTTGACCTTGTGTCTTGCAGTCACAGCTTGAAGTCTTCACATGTGTCTTGTTAAACATGAAAGTTTATCTAACCCACAGTCTGGAAAATCCTGCAATGCTGATGCCCTACAGATTGGTTTATGAATATAGTTTGTTTAATTAATTATGTAAACAGAAGTCTGGGACCTATTACTACTCTAACAGCCTCAGTCTAATTTCTATTAAAATAAAATTAACATGGAACCACATATACGTGTCCTTATATACTTTATGTTTTCATTGAATATTACTGGCAGGTGATTTGTGGCTGCTGCACATACACAGTAACCAATATTGCAGTGAAAAGCCAGTTCAGATTCATGATAATTCCACATATCCCCATTAAGTCCAAAGAATTGTGTCTGCTCACACTAAGGATAAATTTTGCTTCCTGAAAACTGTAGAAAAATCAAATATTTGCTTTGATATTTGATTTTTCTGTTTCTATCCTGTTTAAACTTGCAACTGTAATAATATAAATATGTAATAAAAAAATATAGCATTATAGAGGATTGTGCAGTGAAAATTGAGAAAAGCTGATCAAATATATTTTAGGTTAATAACAGAATCAATACATGATTTCACATTCTGCCAGCTCCAGAACTGAACAACCTATTCTCCGTCCCCAACATGTTTAAAAGATATTTCACGGGAAATTGAAGAACCACCTTGCCTGGACATGAAACAGCAATCTGCCAGTACATACATGATTGCCACAGAAAGAAAGATGAAGAACTTCTTTACTTTTCCACTAGGATAGGACAGGATCAAAAATAAAAGCCTTACAATGCAACAAGAATTATTTAGATGATACAAGCAAACACTTCCTAGCTATTAGGACAGTCAGACATTGAAAGAACTACTTAGAAGGTCTGCAGATCTTTTAAGAACAGATGAGGCAAACATCTGCCAGAAATACTTCAATTTTTATTTTTGTCCCTGCAGAAGGATTTGGCTAGGGTACCTCTCCACATCCCCACTGGCCATGAATCTATGATTAATAAACTGATCAGATACTAACTGGGCATGTTACAGGACGAAACTGCAATAACGTGACATAACTAAAAATAAAAAATAAAATAAATAAAAATTCCACTTTTATACTGAGGCATATGAAAGCCCCTCCAAGGTAACAGCATTGCCAGGACTGCATTGCCTGTACAAGTAGAGCAGGCTTTCAGGGAAGTCTTGTCACCAGTGCTGTCTCTGAGCTGCAGTGGCAGCGGTGGCTGGGCTAAGCCTGCCACTCAATGGCCTGGCAGATCCGTGCAGCTGCAGCTGCACTGGAGCCGACGTACCTTCTGCTCTGCAACTTAAGAGATTCTTCAGAGAGCTACAGTAGGGCACATGAAATGTCTGCTGCAGAATCCTGTTGTAGCAAAACTGCATCGAGTGTATTATGTTCAGGGACCTGGCAGAGGGGTCTACATCTTTTTGCCTAATGGAATAAGTCAACTATGAGTAGGACTCTGCTGCATTAAATATCCCAAAAAAAGGATAAGATCTCAGAGGAGGAGTGAACAGGTTAGAGAATATTTAGGTAATTAAGGTGATTTCAAGCAGTCTAGGCCTGATGATTTTCATCATAAAATATGCACAGAACAAGCTGAAGAAATCTCTGAAGTGATTATCTACGGGAACTTGGAGATAGAAGGGTTTACTAGAAGGATAAATGCAGTCCTAATATTAAAAAATGGAGGGAAAGAGTGGCTGGAAAATTTTATCAGATTGCTAGCTTAACTTTAGCTTTTGGGAAAAAAAAAAAAAGGAAATAATAAAATTATTTGTAAGCACCTGAAGATGACAAGAAGATATGTAACAGCTGACATGGATTTTGCAAGAGCAAATTGTGTCAAAAATTATCTTGTTTCCTTCAATGACAGGATAAGAAGACAACCACCTAAGGAAGAAGGTGAGCTCTATTCTGGGTCTGGTTTAGTCAAGGTTTTCTCAAGGAGAGATGCTTTCTAAGCTTGCATGACACCAAAGAGGGAGGGCCTTCAGGTATGCTAGAGAATGGGAACAGAAATCAAAATTATTTTGACTAACTGCAGCAGTGGTATGGGAAAAAAAGATGATAAAACTAATAAAGGCCAAAGATAATGACTTGTTCCTGCTTATGTAGGAACAGTCAGAGGCAGAAATGCAGGACTGAGGAGAGCAAAAAAGCCAGATAGTCTATTACAAAATGAGTGTGAGTGAACTGTATCATGCAGCCAAAAAAATTAAAAAGCAAGCGCTACCTGGATTATACCAGAAACCCCCACAGGGAACACAATCTACGACAAGGAATCTGGGTAGGCTCGCCCAAGGACAGAAATGATGGGGGGAAAGGGTATTTGAGGAACACTACAGTCTTGAACCATACAAATGACTGTTGCCAGGATGAACAAAATCAAGTCTGGGTCCAGAAGAACAGGGCATGTAATTGTGGGTAATTATAAGAAGAAGATTTTTTTCCTAATATGAAAGATAATAAATCTTGGGAATAGCTTGTCTGGAGAGACTGGAAAAGCCTTACTATTGGAAGTTAGGAGCATGAAGTTACATAAACATGTGTCAGGACTGGCAGAAGTATCCTGCACATCTTGCTTTGGAGGAGGAAGATGGACTAGAAGATATATTGAGGTATCTTTTAGCCTTATTTTTCTATAATTGAAGGAACTCCAATTGGCACGAGATTTCCTAAACCCCTAAACTTTATTTTTCCTATAGTTCCACATCTGTGAATAAAGTCTCCTTTTCCCCCTTTACAGTTATAATGTATTTCAAATCTAGAGGAAAATATATCTATTTCTTGCTTTGCAATGAACAGCAGGCTCTGCACTCTAAATCTGACAGAATTTTTGTGTTTGTATTAACATTAAACATTTCAAGCTGTTCACAGATTGAATTTAATCCTCCTTTCAATAATCCATGTTTAAATCCTCATTTCAATTATCTCTATATTTTGTAGAATCCCTCAAATGATTCAGCACTAAAGTATTATATGTGTTATAATTTAAAACTCAGAAGTTACGAATGGAAGCAGATTATATCTTATTAAAACGTTAATTCCAGTCCTTTGAGAGAATTGTGACTACAAGCAATTGGTTAATGTGTCAGAAATAAACACTGTCAAAAATAATTGAACAAAAGCAAGCATATGGATGTCACTCACTTCAGAAAAATGACAGGAAGACAGAATTATAGGAGTGATTTTCAAAAGTCTGGATACAGGTAAAGACCTAGTTCCAATAAAAATATTTTTGCATACTTCTTTACATATCTATATTTAAAATTTCAAATTTAATTTTCCTTCTCTATTGAGCTGAAATTCCAAGGCTTGACAACACAACATGCATAATGCTGAGCGATAGAGAAATGCCGTTTCCAAGTTACCTTACTGTGACAGTACAACTAGCACAGTAAAGGAAGTATCCAGAGCTGGAAAAAAAACCCCAACCAACTACTTGTCCAGCCCTGCACTAAGCAGATGGTGACCAAGCAACAGAGCATGTGATGAAGGATTTGAGGCTGCCCAGGATTATGTCCTTACAAGTACACTTGGAAATTATTTGCAAAAGGGCCTAAATTTATTCTTAACAGTGTTCTAGCCAAACAAAATAAGTAAGGAAACAACACTAAGATATGCATGAGATAAGATGAATTGCTCTGAAGTTGTATTGTTTAATATCTACATACAGACTTACTGGAGCTATTGCTATTCAACATGGCATCAAATCAGGATCTCCCTATTCTCATGAGCAGATGCACTGCAATCAATTACATTACTCATGTGAGTAAGCAGAGGAGAAGCTGACCTTTAGAGAGATAACAATAGATACTTTCCAATTAATGTTGAAGTAGGAGTATATAAATCAATCCTAAAAAGCACTTTAGATAATATTATATTAACTCTTCACTATAGAAATAAAATCAAATGACATTCTATATAGAGGGGTCTGAGGTACCGTACCATTAGTGATCAAAAATCTGGTCATCCTCTCCTGGGATTCATTTAGCTGACTTTTATCAACAAACAAGTCAATGGCTAAAGCAAAAAGCAAAGGTGAAAATACATTATTGTGATGCATACCAGCATACAAGTAGGAACAACAAAAAGTCAACCAGAATATAAACCCCTCACTCCTCCAGTATTAAAGTTCACTGTTTAGAAATCCACACAGTGCTATTTCTCCTCAACTCTAGTTTTGTTTTAGCATATATTTTTCCTCAAAATCTTCACTTTGGAAAAAACCCCACACACAGTTGTGCCTTTTTCCACTGGAAAGATAACCTTCAGAATGCAAATCAATGCACTCTTGCCCTGGTAATCCAGTCTTGCAGAAAGCTGTCTCCAGCTAAACAATATCAGCAGAAAAAGGCATAGAAGCCTTCTCTCTTCAGTACCGTATTCACCTCAGTGAAGTGCTCATTTTGAATCCAAGCTGCAATAATTTTAAATGCTACTGCTCAGTCAATCTAAGAAACGTCTCACAGTCTGTTTCAGCTCTTATGCAAATTAGGAACATGTCAATGAAGTTGTACCATTATGCCAGTCATGAGTACCAAGCCTTTACGAAAGGCATTAAAACGTCTGGGTATTTTTTCCCTTTGAATAAACTGGTAGCAATGCACTAGTTCTTCCTCATCTCTCATTGCACAGCACTTGGGCTAGTGGGACTGTTCATGGGGAGATTTGGAAGGATTGTACATTGGTCAAATGTGCATGATGGAAGTGAACACAGCAGAACAAAAAGTGTGTTCATCCCCTGTCCTCTCCTTTGGTTAAAAGTGAACAACTATAGAAAATGTACCATTCTTCAATTTGCACTTAGATGAGGCCGTAAAAGTATCTGTTCTCTGGCACTCAATTGTTTGGTAGTCGGGTTAAGAAATGGTCACTGAGTTATCATCTTGATTAAAAATGTATCTTAAACAAGGAAAGTAGTTGCATTTTAGAAAGAATATATAGCAAACTCTTACAGTCAACAGTGAGGATTAGATGTCCTAATGAGCATACTGAGAGGATGTGGTTCTGAAAAAAGAATAAGGGGCTCACGTACTTTCAAGGTCAATTGAATTCTTGCCATACTGCGAAATACTTGATCCCCATCCCAAGCAGAAGAATTGATACTCTTACCCCTGTTCTGTCTCCTCAAAAGGTGCAAAAGCTTGTTCTCTTCCACACATAGTACGCTGTACCACCCTCAAGGATTTAATAATTGATTCCTTTGTGCTTACTGTGATCAAACCTGTTTTATAGCTACTCTCATTTATGTTACAGGGTTTGAAATGGCATACCGATAATCAGTCAAGCCCACGCGTTCTACAATCCCATAAGCATAAAGCGATGACAACTCCATCAGATTTCCTTGAAAGAAAACTGAGACAGTCTTCATTTTTAAAACTTCATATAAAACAAGTGAACTTTTCAAAATGACATTATTCTAAGAGAGCAGTGAATCCTAATACAGCGAGACAAGGATTCCGGAGGTCACTAACATCAGCTTTACAAAAATGTCCTGAGGGATGCCTGAATGTATTATCTTGAGAACTTTAACCTCTCACTTAGGCCCTACTGCCAGTCACTCCACTATCAATCCATTTCTAACATTTTACTTGGCTATGAACTTCTTGGAATGACAAGAGGATGATTCATAATATATAGTAAGGCTTCCAGGAAGCTTTTTCACTCAAAGCTACAGGGTAAGTGAATCAGCCTTTTGCTTTCTCCCAGGAACTACTTATCTTCAATCTTTCAATTAAAGGTCAAAAAATGAAAGAAGGCAGCCTAGTCATCTATTATGTTTTTCCCCCTTTCCTATTGTAAGAGGCTCTGTTCTTTACATAGTTGTGTCTCAACCAGTTTGAGATTGTTTTCATTGGTAGAAATGTGAAAAATAATTTGTAAATTTAAAGAACAGTAGGAAAACTGCACAGAATGACAGCAATTTCTCTCATGTCTCTTTTGGTCATTAGCCTAGATCCTCCTGACAGAAGCAAATCCAAAGCTTTTATCGTAAGTTAGCAAATAGTATTTTTAGAGTGTCAAATTGAAGATAAGTTTCTGGGGAAGTATGTCTCCCTGCTTTTTTAGGAAGGAGAATGCAAAAACAGAATTATATGATTGCAGTGTAGCTCTGCTGTCTGAATTTCAGGGTAGAGGGGAGTTGGGTTTGGATTTTATCTGACATGCACATGGTGAAAAGTCGCTGAGAATGTGGAATAGCATACTATGCCTATTTCATCATCACCCTAAGGCCCTGTTGTACCAGCTCAGTGAGCACAGATGGGTCACCGGGCAGACATAAGTCTCATTAAAGAATACCCTTGGCATCAAAAGTCCTAATGCAGGTCAAAGAACCAGCTCTGCTTGCTCTGTGCCAACTCCAGGCACAAGCCTAATACAAACACGGAGTGACTTTGAAGAAAGAGAAGAGTCACTGGAGAGGAAAACATATGAACAAAAAACAAAAATAAAAGAAAGGAAAAGCTGAAAAAAAATGTGATCAGGTCAAAGCAAAACAATTTGAGATTTCCTTTTACGCCATTTCTTCTCTGAAGAAAAATGTAAGACTCCAGGTAAATCAAAAACCATTTGGTTTGAGGCAAAAAGTTAGTTTATTTCATCTAACCCACCCAGTTTAACTATTCTTTTGTTAACTGAGGTTTGTGTTCTCATAAAAGGTAATTCACCAAAAAAGAAAGTTGAAAAGCTTTTTTTTTTGGGGGGGGGGGGGGGGGGGGGGGGGGATATGTTTTGAGCTTAACAACTGTAACATTATCTCCCCTCAGTCAGCCATTTACAAGTGGGCAAAAGCTGGTCAAAACCCCTAGGCTGGAGTCCATGTGGCACACAGCTCCCAGCAGGTGAAGCTGGGCTTTGAATTTCCACACTGGACCTAGTTCAGCCCTGGTGAGGTGCCCTAGCCAGCTTCTGTGAGTTTGGAGGCAAGTCTGTCCCTGTGCCAGGGGTAGTGTGCATGTTAGGTCAGGGATAAATCAACCCATATTCTTGATGCCTGGGATAGGGAAGATCATAAAACTGCTTTTTCTCAGTACCACCTTTACCTTGCTATCCTGAAAAAACCACCTCTGCTCATATCTCTGCGTTCATTAACTCTGTGCCCCTGCCTGAACATGAGAGCCCCCTGCCCAATGCTGTACAGCGCCAGCAGTCAGGAGCCAGACACCCTCTCCCAGGGAGGGGCGGTCGGGGGAAAGCTGTGAGTTAATTCACATTTGGTAAGCTATAGCTATGGACTTGGGAGAGCTATGGTTTCTTGCAACATTATCAGCTTGTTTGATAGATGAGTGCGTTAAGAATAACAGAAGCTGGCTGCTGAAACTGCTGGCAGAGCTCTGCGTGGCACTGAGCCCTGCATGCCGGAGGATCAGCACCATCCGCTTCCGCTCGGCTGCTGCCCGCATTCACTACCTGTGCCCATGTGCCCTGCCGAGCCTAGTGCATACAGTTGCATTCAGTACAAAGGCAACATCTGGGGACGAAAAAATGATTAATAGATAATTTTGAATTAAATTGCAAGCACAAGATTAAATTTCCTTCGTGAATGACATTGTGTGTTAGTGTTAGTAGCTATGTCACAAACCAGCTCCTTTTTGCTTGTTCATTACAAAGCCAATAATGGGACTAACAGAGCATGTGCAACAAACATTTGCTTTCTGCAGCTCCTGACATGGGTTCAGCTCCGCGTGCGCATTTAACAATGGGAGTGCTCAGGCGCAGGGTGACTATTTGTCACCTGGCTACCCTTGCACACTGCTATACCTCTTGATATAGATGAAACAGAGCTGCTGTTTGTTCCCTTTCAAAGAGGGAAATGTTCTTTTAAATCACCAAATGATCCTTGGCACAGTTAAAGGAAAAAGTCTTACAAAGAAAATCAGTCCTTTCCATGACCTGAAAAGAGCCACATTCCTCTATTTTAGCTCCTCTCATTCCCTAGAACTGCACCTTCAGTGTGAAGAGGACCTGAGTGAAGTGCAGGGCCCTAGGGAACTTCCAGCACCCATAGCAGAACCACCCATCACCTTTCTTATGCATTCATTTTCTAGATAATTTAGAGTCTAAACTATGTCACAGGTACGCTTAACCATATGCTTAAATCTATGCGCTTACGGTTTGCATTGATTTTTTGCATGCTAATATGGCTTTTTAGGGGTTAAAATGATTCATTTCCCATCATTTGTTGATCATTTCCCATCATATTTCTTGATGTAGTACAAGCTTGTTTGGTTCTCCAGAAATCAATGGAACTGCAGATTTACATCACATATGCCTCTGGCTCCTTTCTTGACAAGAACAGCCTTCTTCTCTGAATTGTACAATTAGTAAAAGTTCGGACTACTGAACATTTCAGAGCTCATAACAACACTTGACTGATAGCCACATTTCATGGAACAGGAATCAGAAGCAATGTTTTGGTCTACTGTTCTTACTGCATGTTGTGAGGCTAAGACATGGGAATACATTACAAAGCTCCTATTTATTGCAGTAGTACTGGACTGACCCCATACTGGTCTGTGGCGCTTTCCAAGTGTGACTTGACCTCGTGCTAAACGGAGGCACTATCCCCAGCACTCCAATGGGTCTGTGCAGGATGGCAATGCAGCAGTTCCCTCTGTGTCCCATGATCTGAAACACATTTCCCTGCACCTCATTCTGCAACATCAAAGCCTGAATGTTTTTTGCCTACAGATTCCTGCTCCCAAAACTAGGGAAACTGTCCAAGACTTGCATTTGCAAGAGCTTCTAAAGACCAAAAACAGTTTGGAAGGAGGAGAAGCAAGATTCATATTAGCCTTTCAAAGATGCTCAAAATCTGAAGGCATAAGAATGGTAAACCTCTTCATCCTCTCTTGTTCCCAGCTGATAACCTGGCCTCATCTTGACAATGTTCAGAAGGTCACATCTTCACAAAACAAAAGGAGTCTTAAAAGCCATGAGTCATATTTTTCAAAGAGACATACTGAAGAGAAAGGCGTCAAACTTTCTGGTGCAACTCTGTGGATGTCAAGAAAATGAGTATAAGAAAATTATCCTAAAACCAAATTGTTTTGAAATTCCAAAGGAAATGCTGTCTTGAATGAGAAAAAACCTCCAAGCTGCATGAATATCTTGGAGAATTCATAGCAGCTGGCCAGAATCAGGCCCAGCTGCAACAATACAAATTACATAACTGAATTCAGACACACATCCACAAAATAAAAAAAAAAAAAAAAAAAAAGAACTGTGGTAGGATAAAGCATAAAGAGTGAAGAGTCTTGCTGTCTCTTCGGACTCCTCTTTTTAGTAACCTGCTTTTTTAAATATACTGGCAAACATCCGTGCACTTTACATATATCATCCACAGAAGAGTCTACCAGTCTGTCATTCTCAACAGGCATTGAAAACAGTAAATTTTTGTGTCCTGAAACTCTTCCAGGTCCAGGTTGTCACACTGAAGTTTATATGATGGCTGAGGAATGGAATATTTCCAAAAAAACCTGAGAAAAACGTACAGACTGCAAATGCATTATTGGCTGTAACAATGCTAAGAGAATTCGGAAAGGAGAACAGGGTGACATTCTATCACTGGCTTATTATTTTAGTCATTTTAGTATGGGCATAAAAATGACCGTGGGTCATACACACCACTGTCTGGAGCTGTGTGTAATTACACCAGCAATTATCTTCCTAGTGTGGTCCAAATCCAGACCCACCAATTGTTGTAGTGTTCCATACGGCACTAATTTATCACATCTTGCTAAAACATTTTATTCTTTTTGATAATGAACACCGACAATAAAGACAGAAGCTTCAAAGTGTACTGTCAGTCCTTTTATGCTAATAGCTCATACAGATGCTGTAGTCTTCCTGTCAACTTTTAGAGCTCTTAAATATAGAGAAAAGGCAAGGCCACTCCAAGAGTCAACCTCTATTCACAGGGAAGGAACTAGCGTACATTATAAGAAAGGTTTTTCATTGTGGAAAGAACTTCACATTCCCTTGGGAGTGAAAAGTTGACTGTGTACCACTTAGATATTCTGCACATGACAATCATTGAGCCTTCCTCTGAGTGCATATTTATATGGCAGGTGGCATTGTCAGTGAATGAAGAACCGCACAAGTGTTGAGTGACTCACTTTCCTAAATATGAAGTTGAAAACTCTTTGATCAGACATTTCCTGCTTCGCCATTCCCTTCTGAGAACAAAGAACTACTTGTAGCAGCATGAGCAAGCAAGGCTTTCATTGAGTTTTAATTAATTAGTGTGTTTTGCTGAACAGCTTTGTATCTTGTTCTTGGCTACAGTGTAAGATATGAATGGCAGTGACAGCTTAGTATACACTTTCCCAGATCCTGAACATCAGTGTATTTTGAGGGGCCAGAAAAAATGATTTGTGCAAACCACAAGGAGAAAAATATCTTGTTCCAGGGCTGCATTTTTTTCCTTTCTTTAAACATAAAAAAGGGTAGATGCAGATCTTTAGTTATACTTTGTACCAGCAAGCATAAAGCAGCCTAGGCAACTGCCCTAAAATGGTTATTCGACATTGCCTGTGATGTAAGGGACTGTTTGGGAAGTATAACCTGAGCCAGCTGTGCATCATCTGCTTCCTGCCAGCCAGAGATGGGGAACCCACTGGTAAAGTGGGGGCACATGGTGTTCCAGCCAGCCCCAACGTGCCAGGAGAGTCCCTGTAGGGCTCATTAGCTGGCAACGTTTCCAGCAGCTCTTTCGATGGCTTCTCCCCCTGGTAATGTTGGAAGCCTGGAAGCACACAGAAGTTAAACTCCCTCCCCAACTCTGTGAGCTGCCCTGAAATTTTGACTCATCACACTGTATTTGTAAAACATCAGTGGGCCCTTTCTCCTTTTCCCTCTTTGAGTGAAGGAGTTGTACTGTGGGTGTGAGAGGAATGCTGTGCCCTGGCAGCTGTGAAGGGCCATTTCCAGGTTTTGTGTTTCAACATACATTTGTCACCATACACTACCATTTCAACACGGCTTACCTGCTTTTAACTTTAATTAACTTCTGCTACTAACACTTCATATCTTGCTCTGAGTTTAAGGGTATGATAGGCAAACATTACAATTGTTAAGCAGGTGAAAAATATCAACAATAAGCAGGGGATTTATTGTAATCAGTCAATATGCTCAGCCTCACAACTGCTCAGTACTTTATGCTCCATAATTATATGGTTGCCACAGTGTAGCCATTCAACAGTGTTATAATTAGTGAGTAATTAACTGAAGCATTTGATGACATGCTACAGAGCACAAAGCATGTGTGCTGTTGATAGCAAAAGGATACGTAAACCGTCTTTGTAACAATTTTCTGAAACCATCACAAAACCCCATTGTTTCTCACTTGTGATTTTCACGACTTTTCAGGTGCTGTACAGGATTAGAAGCATTTATAGATGATTTAGATGCTACCACAGCATTTAGGCACTGGGCTTTTATTGAAATCAACCATTTTTAGTTGCCTTTGTGGATCTCAGTCTTACACATACACACATACAGGGCTGCCTCAATACATCTGTACAGTCAGAGCTATGTATCTCCCTCTATTGGTATATTAAAAAAAAAGGGGAAAAAGAAAAAAGAAAAAAGAAAAAAGAAAAAAGAAAAAAGAAAAAAGAAAAAAGAAAAAAGAAAAAAGAAAAAAAAAGAAAAGAAAAAAGAAAAAGAGAAAAGAGAAGAAAAGAAAAAAGAAAAAAAGAAAACAAAAGAAAAAAAAAAAGAAAAAAAGAAGTGTTGCATATTCCTGTAGGGTTAAAGTTATGCTAATACAACTGAACCTACAGTACGTAGTATATTAAAATGGTTATTCTGTTAGAAAACACAGCTGTAATTAAAGCCAATTTGAACGATTTATAATTGTCCATATCACCTTTGAGTATATCCTTTTTTTTCTTTTTTTTCTTTTTTTTCTTTTTTTTTTTTTAAATTTGTAAATTACTGATATTTGTCAACATACCTAATGAAGGTACAGGGGCCCGAATTCAGTGCAGCACTGAGCAGGAAAGATGTATGTAAAGGCATGATGAGATCCACCTGGTACCCGGCAAGGAAATAAAGGATGTATGGAGACAGCAGACAAGGTCTGCAATTTTTACGCCAGATAAGGAAAAAAATCTGCATGAGAAAAGCTGAATGCCACCCTGAAAGCTGCTTTGTGTTCTTTGCGCCAAGTCTTGGCCTCTGCACAGAACCAGTCACGTGTTTCACTTTGATATTTTCAATCCATTGTTTTTCTAAAAATGTTTTGGGTTTTGTTTTTTGGTTTTTTTACAGCTTTTTAGGTTATCCAAGTATAGCAGGCTATTTAAAGGCCCTTTCTTATCCTTTTATTAGAACAGCAGCACTGCTAGCTGTGCATGTCCATACATAATTGCCAATAACCTCTGCCAGCACAGAGCTGGAACACCTCCCACTTGTGTTGTCTTTTAAGTGAATTATTTTACATTTTCTGGTTGTGGTGTCTGAAACATTTTATCATAAATATATTGGAAATATGGATGTTCCTTATAGAGTGACTGTGTCAGCTTGAATTTGATAGAACAAGCCAATGTAAGCTATTTGCTCTCCTGAACAAAAAAAAAAAAAAAAAAAAAATCCTTAGTAAGCTATGAAACATTGCACAGCATCTACACATCTAAACACAACAGCCTATAATTTCTCAGTGAGTGCCAGATGCTGAACAATGTAGGCAGTGCTAAAATCTACCTGTGCTTTTGTAATGAAGCCCTCATTACTGCAGCCTTAAGTTTTTGATTAGCCAAAAGTAAGTTTGTAAAATTTACAATCATGTGAAGGGGATGTGATCCAGTGTAACAGTGTCTAATCAGCTATCTCACAGGCTGATTTAGAAAGCCATAGTAGTTTTTACAGTGAACTAGGTTCAGTGGCCTCCTGACTTCAGGAAACATGAGCTTCCTGCTTTCAACTTTTTAGAACATGGATTTCAAAATTAATGATGACAAATTACACGCTGGTATTTTGAAATACTTACTTTTTGGTCCATATAGAACCAACCACTACCTTTGCTATAACTGAGTATGTATGTTTTGATTAGAACATCATCGTTATATACCCTGATTCAGATTTTGGGAATATGCTGGACATATGTGGCAGGCTGAGGGGGTTTAGTTACCCCTCCCAGTGCAGCAGTTCGTACTTTGTGTACTTCTCTGCCATGTGATATAGTCTAAGTTCTGTGACTGGATATGCTGTTCATTTAAACCAGAACTGTATCTGCCTCTGCTGTGAGCATACGACTTCAACTTGCAGAAAAAATTAATTTGAGTACTGTTGTAACAGAGGTGGGAAGATGTGAGAGAGAAAAACAAAAGTTTCTTACATTTAGAAAGCAAGTGACCTAGGTACATGTGAGGGATATCAGTGCGACAGTGGGATAAGTAGATGTCACTGTTTATTTGCAAAGCAGGTTCATCAGTAAACCAAGTTGCCCTCATGCTGCCTAGTAATATGCCTTGGCTTCACCTTTGTGATAACGTAGCAGAGAGAGAGAGAGATATTTAAGTTTCGTGCTTGCTCACTCCTTTTCAAACTCTGCTTCTTTGCTGTGATTGCCAAGAGGAGAGTTTGCCTGGTAGCACTTAGCAGGATTTCTTGTCAACTTTTACTACCCATTAGATACCAGAATGAGACCAAAACCTGCTGGAGAGCTGTCACACAGCAATGACTTGTCAGTTCCAAAGGACCTGAATCATGTTTTCACCAGTGACCCAGGACCAAAACTCTCCTCAGCCATGCAGTTCCCTATCTGTCATTTATAGGGGAAGGATGAAAGATGTTTTGCGGTTGTTGCTAGTGGTGACCTAACAACTTGCAGCAACCTCTGTGAGGGCAGGGCCAAGAGCAACTGCTTTTGAGGACCCTACTCAAAATGCACATACAAATTGAAATGCAGTCCCCTCACAAAATACAAGGTTTATCACAGCTTCTCCACAAAGCTACTGTCATGTGCTTCCAGGCTCTTTAGCTAGCTATGCAGATGACCCTAATTGTTTATAGGTATTCCCAGATTAAGGGGAAAAAGATGCTGCTTAGACTATCCCATTAGCAAGGTAATCAAAAAAGCACAGACTCTAACTACACTGGTGTGCAGGAAGGAGGAGCAGTTTGCCATACCTAATGTTTCATTTTTGGGGGCAAGGTATATAAATACTGTAGTATATCAATAGCAGGTAAATCAATTGATACAGAAATTAGATGTCATGTACAGCAACTTGGCCTTTATTGCTTTTCCAATATAGCTCATCTTATGCTCTCTTCATTACCATTAAATAATACTTGGGAAGTAGAGCTATTTTACAGTTTCTCTATTTAAAAGGTGGACTTTTATTGCACAGATTTTTTTTTTTGTTCTTGACAAGAAAGTCCAGAACATCTATCTATGTTTATTACTTTGGGTAGTAAAGAATTTAGAGAAATAAATGCAGAAGACACTGCTTTAATCAAAACCGATAGCACTGAAATCCTGAGACAAGCTGGTAGGGTGCTTATAGAGTTCCTCTGAGGCTTTTGACAGCCCTGTCCACGTTCAGACCAAGTGGCAATGCCTACAGATAACAAGAAGGCATTTCTGAAAGGCTTCTGGCATGGAAGTGGCAACACTTATGTGCCTTGTTTTTACTGAGGTAACTCATCCCCTGACTTTGAATGAAACACATTTCTGTATGCACTTTGTCCCAAAACCAGGCAGTGCTAAAGCACTCAGAGATTAGGACTATCTTGAAAAGAGGCTCCACACCTCAGAGCAGTGTAATTGAAAGAAAAAGTGCACAGTTTCTAGGGACACGTGGGCCTTGTGTTGTAGCGAGGGAGGAAAGGACGAAAGGCTTGCCCCATGCCGGGCACTGAAGTCACACACCATGTCCTGTTTTCAGCTGATGTGACTTCACTGAGTTACACCATTGCTCCTGGGGGATCCAGCCATCTCAGAGGAGCAAGTATGGCAACAGCTCATCAGTTCCTATGCCAAGTCTTTTTGGCAGCTAAAGATTTTTTGTCAGTAAGGGACCTTTTCAGTGCAAAACAGTAAAGAACCCTAAAAGAAGCAGCAGAACAAGCCAAACACAGGATGTGCTGTCTCCACACATTTCTGTTCTCACCCACACACAATTAAGTGAGGTCAAAACAGTCCAGCAACGTCAGGAGTGCCTACAGTTGGCTCTGTGGACTGCTTACACTTTTCCTTCCCAAAAGAAAAATTAAAATAAATTGATGTTAAGTAACTTTTGTTAACACAAACCATTAATTTCTTGCACAGAGATCTTCTAGCTATGTAAAACTGGCTGATACCACAATCCTCTGCAAATTTTCCTTCCCAGTCTGGAAGGATTTGAATAAGAATAACCAGCACGCATCAGCTGAAACTCATTACACCCTCAAGATGTTTTCCATGGTTTCACAGGAATATGGTGCTCTATCCTAATTTAAAGTACTATGGCAATTATTAAAACTGTGACAAAGCTCACAGCATACCCATGGAGGGACCTGACACTAGTCCAGCTATTGGGTCTCCTAGAACAGTGCAACTCTGTAAATCTTTGTAATGCCATTATGAAAATGACAAAAAAATCATCCCTCCACTGAAGTCAATGACAATTTGTAGTGACAGCTTTTCAACAGAGCCATCTTGTCTAGACCTGGCAAGCAGAGAAGAGTTATAGGACAAGGATATGTCCTCCAAGAAAGGAGACTACACACACAACTGGAATGTACTGCACTCATTTTGCCACTTAAACGGAAATCTGAGCTGTAACCAAAGGGTTTTCAAGGACTAAAAATACATCGAGACTCACAACTGAAAGTTTCTATGTACAAGACAACCTGTGAAACTTACTGAAATGCAAATCATGCTATTTGCATAGGATCTAATCATTTCATATAGAATTATTTTATGGTTGCTAATTCACCTATAAGGCCATATGAAGAACAGGGCAATGTGCTGTACAGTGCAGACCAGAAAGATGTGGATAAAATTGCATTTAAATGTATTAGATCTCATTTGAAACCTCTTGAATACCTAACACATGCTTGAACCCATCTGTAAAACAATCTTAATTTCTCCCTATTTTTCAGTGAAATATTTATGAGCACACTGAATGATTAAAGACAGGGGAAATGGTAGATTCTCTTCTCAGACTTTGAGACCTGAAACATCTTTTTTTTTTTTTTTTTTTAAAAGAAATACAGCATCAGGTACAGAGAAGAAACCAAGGAAATACCATAGAGCCATTTGTCCTGATTCTTTTGACTAACTTGCATGCAGCAAAGTAAATCAGATGGATGTCCCACCCAAGACAACCAAAGAGGACATTTTTTGAACAGTATGAGCAGCTCAAATGAGTTTCAAAGCGATGAAGGAGAGATCTGTGTAAAATGCTATTAGAAAAATAATGGGATTTGTGTGCCTACTGTACCTCAAAAGACGAAAGGTCCTGTACTTAATTTCTTTGCTACTTGTTTTATCTTAAGCAATCTCTGAACCCTTCCTGATGCTCTGATAGGTGGGACCTGATCTTATTTAGTCATTTTGGCTCTCAGAACACTGACAGTGCTGGCAGCTCTGGCTCTCTGCACTCCCTCCGCATACTTGAAAATTTTCTCCAGGATAGTTGTAAAAATAATTTATTTCAGTTTAAGCTCATTATTTCCTTTCTCTTAGAAAGTGATGTAGCCTAGTGAAACTCATTTCTCCCTTCCCACATCCTCAAAAGATTGTTCCTCATTTGTTTTTATCTGATCTGGAAGAAAATCTACAAGTTCACATAAGCAAAGTACACCCTCTGTTTCAGTGCCAACTATATAAGTGTACCATGCTTAATATCTTAGCTGTGTGCCATGCATGCCCTATATGATGACATATTCAAGAGCAGACAACTTTAACTCATCAAAAAGTGGCATAGATTGTAATTAGGATTACTATATTACTCCATGACCTGGCCTGGTCTCTGATCCAACGAACATGTTGACACTATCTTTCTTTCCTCAGATTGGCATCTCATCATAGCAGTTCTTCTAAGAATGCTGTCTTGACATCAGCAAGCAATTGTGTTTCTGTTATCTCGGTGCCAATCGCAAAAATACCACTTTTGAAATGAGAACACTGAGAAGTAAATCTAAGATTGCTCTGCTAACTCTAAGGGCAATGGTACACAGCACTGCCCACATTACTTTGAGATGGCATTTGGCTACAGAAGACTTCTTGCAGGCAGATCTGGCACAGACACTACTTATCAGGTCCAAGAGAAACTGTATTTTTTTTCTTGCTCTTAGCATTAATCTGTTGGTCAGTATCAATGCTGTATGTATGCTTTTACATACAGTATGCATAAAAGACACACTGCAACCATCATAAACTTACCCAGAGCAGAAAAGGAAACAATCTACCTTGTAACAAATGAAATTTCACCTCAGTTAATTTCTCACAGATATTCCATTTTCTTAGCTTCAACATTTGAAAGACATTAGGATCAACAGCATCTATCACCTGTGGCAAGACACTTCCATACGAATGATACCCTAGTAATGACACAGCTGGGTGTGGAATCTATTAGCACTTGCAATACCGAAATGAAACCATCAAGGGGGATTATAACTAAGCTGGGAATGGCTCTATGCTTCCCATCATAATACCAAGGTAATTTGTAATACAGGAAAACCACATTACTGGGTTCTACTAACAAACAGCTCTCTACGCGCATGCTTGTGCTGATAGGATACGTCACATCAAGGAGCATACAGAAACACAGTACTGTATTTCTCCACTGCATGTTACATATATTGCATGTTACCTAACATATGCTTCACACAGGTATCTACTGGAAAGCCTAGTCTGAGGCTTGTGATTTGTTTGCTCACGAGCTACAGTTAGTCACTGTACAAAGTATATTCTGCTAAAAAGACCAACTGGGAAGAAAAACGACCAAACTATTTAAATTTTGCTCTCTGTTACAGTCTGGGTCAAGATGAGCTGTCTGAAGGAAGGGATGGCAGTAAACCTTACTGAAGACCAATTGAGAAGACATGCTTTTGGAGATCCTTCTGGAGTAGAGGCCAGGCTAGGTTGTGAAAGGGAAAGAACTAATACACAAGAAACCTTGAATATGAGTACAGACTAAGACTACTCCTGGGAAATGCAGAAGGGACTGCTGGACACAGCCCCAGAAGTGCCTGAAAAAGTCATTGTTAGACCAAAACTTCCTGAGGGATCCAAAGGTCTGCAAAGGTCTCTCCAAAGATATGGCAGAATTTTTGCAATCCAGAAACAAAATGAAAGTCAATAGACTAAAAAACAAAGATGGAGGAAATGGCTCACACCTTTGTCCCAGATAAGGACAGAGCAGGCTAAGGGTAAGTTTGCCTGCAAGCCTTTTATTGACTCTGTCTCACCAAGCGCATCTGAGTTTTCTCTGTTTAAAGAATTCCCCTGTTGCCATGTATCACTTTAGTTTTCTAATAAAATGCAGTTTTAAAGACTGAGAATCCTTTTGGACATTCTCACTTCCAAGAAACAGTTGGGCAGGACCACCTCTGTGCTCTGGCCATGCTGGGTCTTGTCAGAACTGGCATGGTTTATTCTGAACTCTGAGCAAGCTAAGATGAACTGAAGGAGACTCTGACCAAGATCACATGGCTGCGTCTGTGCCTTGGCTCACTCCAAAGCACTCTCATTTTGAACACTGCAGCTCTCATGCTCTGGTGCTAATGGAAATTTGCTTGAATAACACTATGTTGCTTCAACCCTTTTGAGGCCTAATCCAGTGCCCACTGAGATGAGATAATGCCCACTGATTTCAATGGGCTGTGAATTATATCCTTTATTTCTGACTTAAGAGCTCTTTTTATGTTAGTCCCTTTCTTCATCACAAGGTTTAAATCTGTGTTTTCCCTCAAATCACAAATTCTGCAGCCAGTGCACATCCCTCGATTGGATCATACTTGTTCTGAAAAGCAGTACCCACAGCCAGGCTCTCAGGACGCCCAGAGAGTCAGTCTTCAACACTCCTTCTGCACTACCTGTTTCATTAATAAAAAGTGACATTTCACATTTCAGCTGTAACATACCTAACCAGTTATTTATTATACATACAAAACAGAAAATGTAGCATTCTCTGACTCCTGCTCTGCAGTGTGGGCTTTCCTGACAATAAGACATTTTGTTTTTCTTTCCAAAGATGAATATGCTGAACCTTTTTTCACATCCTCTCAAACATGCTAATAGCAAGTGGGCTTTATTAGTATGCGTAATTGAATTCTCAGGAAACATCAGCAAATGACATGATCAGTAATGAGTGATCAATGCTTCACCTTTTGCCCTTAATTTGATTAAGCACTGTAGAGCTGAACAAAAAGAGTAATTTGTATTAAAAAAAAAAAAAAAGCAATAATACACATAACAATACAGTAACAATTCTCTATTCCAGAGCATGTTTGGTAGTTCTGATGTTCTGCATTCCCAAATCCATGTTGCTTTGATTACCAGGTTTCTGGGAACACATGCCCAAATCCAGCAAAAAATACAACTACATGCCCAGACTTCTGTTGTAGTAATAAAATGTGCACAGAGTAAAAAATCTGAAAAAAAAAAAGTATCAAAACTGCAAAAAACTGACCTCACAGGCAGTGAAATTTGACTCATGCTCAAAGTCAGCACAAATCTATGGCCATCCCAAGTCCTGCTCAGCCTCCCAGGGGCATAAATCAGTGGGTGTTTCCTGGACCCTGATGGGGGCTACATGAGGATGAACAGAATGGTGGTCTGTGACATTTCCTTGAACCTTACAGTTCCTCCACGAGTGCCGAGAGTAGCAGAAGTGCTGGAAGTACTTCACAGGTGGCTATAGCTTGGGCCAGGGCTAACGTGGCCACTTCCTTGAAGGCTGGCTGCTAACATTGGGCAGTGTTGAGGAGCAGAGAGCAAAGCTGCTAACTGGCCCAAATGCTAGGGCCACGGAAATGGGCTCGGGGAAAGGAGGAATTACAGCAAGTCATACTCTTGCCTTTAGCCAAAACCAGCTTTTTGAGGGGGGGGGGGGGGTCGTTGTGGCCTCACAATGGGAGATTTGTCTCTATGTGTATTTTTTCTGACTGCCAGAGTTACCGCACAGTAAAATCTTGTTTGGCTTAGTTTCAACCCAAACCAAAGACCTTGACATAGTTTCGTGGTCCACCCAAACCAATAAATGAACTTGGGTTCACTTGAAATTTTGCTGAGAGCTTTGGTTTGGAGGATTTTTTTTTTTTTTTTGGGGGGGGGGGGGGGGGTATGTGATGGTGTTTGGGTTTTTTTCTTTTTTTTTCTTTTTAAACATAGTCACTATAGTACTCCCAGTGTCAGAGTCTCTAATTGCAATTGGCCTAATCACGTCAAGTCACTCTACTGGCCTGAGCTGTGAAAGCAAACCCTTTCTGAAACAACCCTCTTGTCTTGCAGCAGCTAACCGTACACATTTGAAAAATCCCAGAGTCCCTAAAGCCCACAATATTGTAAAAACAAAAAAATGTTAGCAAAGCTGCACCGACAAAGAAAAAAACAGTTTCCAAAAAGGGATGCATGACCCCAAGTGGATTCAATGTCATTTAAAGAAAGAAAAGAAAAGAAATCTACATTTCTATTCTTCAAATGTAATAAAAAGAACCAGGATTGTTACAAGACTTACACTTAACCTCCAGGGTTCAGTACACAGGGCTCTGCAGCACTCCAGAGGCACACAAGTGTCCCATGATAGTCACCCAGACCTCATTGCATGGCTGTGCTCATCTGCAGGAGAGCATGAGTTCAGAAACTGCCACATTTACTTGCTTTCCTGCCTGTCAAATTGATGGGAGCCTCTTTCTGCTGCCTTTCAAGTGCCATCATCTGAGTGAGTTGAATCAATTTCAACCAGTAAACTGCATTATGTGTTTGGGCCCAGACACATTCGGGTTTTGTTTTCTCCATTCTTCTAAATCCATACACTGTATTTAAGCAATAAGCTACACCAGGCAGTGGTGAATGAGTGATTACTGTACTCCTCAGGTGTCATTATGCAGTATGAAGCTGGAGGCCAGAGTACTCTACCACCTGAGAAGTGCAGTAATCCTGTAGAAATGCACAGAGTGGGGTATCTTCTTCTAAAACAGAATTTATAATCATAAATACAAGAAGCAGGGAACAGGGATATGGGTATGTCACTGTCAGCCAGTCACAAATGCTACTCTTAAAAATTTTTATCAGTACAAAAATAGCTCCAAATGATTATGAAACCTGGGTTATTGTACAAAGTTTGTCAGTGGAACTCAAACCACTTTTTTAATATAAACTAAAGCAGTCACACAGTGTCCCATTGACAGAAATATTATCTAACCATCCTGAAGATGGAGAGAAAAGGCTGGTGGAGGGGGAGGGAAGACTCTCCATGCTTCTAGAATAAGTCACTGACAGGCTCCTTTCCTTCTCCTCTACTCATCACAGTTCTATAACAACAATGGATATGCAAAAACACCATCAGTTTTCAGCCAGGATCCAGTTTGGCTTGACATCAGAGGTGACAGAGTGCACGCTGCTTTCAGAGAAACCCTGGCCCCTCAGCATGCAACTCAGGTCTATTGGCAGGCAGCTGCTTGCAACAGCTTTGATGATCTTCTGCCTACAGGTGTCCGACAAGTCCAGGAGACGCTTGTGAGAACAGGGCCTTTGGTCTACCTTTGGTCTACCTGATTTCAAGATGTATCCAAATGATGCTGTTGCTTATTTTGGCAGCTCAGGGCAGAGTGAGTCTGTTTAATTTAACAGAATTCCTTGACATTCCTGCTACACAACAGAGAGAGGAATTTACCCCAGCAAACAATTTTCAAAGTTGAGGCACGCTTTATCATTTTAACATTATATCTTTTAACAGTCTCCTTGTCCTTAGTGGAAGACAAAGTTCCTGTATTTCTTCTCATGCTAAGCTACCACTTTGTTTCCCAGCTCAGTTGTAGCTCCTGCCAATATCTATAGGTTGAAGAGATGCTAATTTTCTTAAGTCCAAATTAGTACAGACAGTAATACAAACACCTTGTCCTCATTCCCCTTTTCCCCCAAGATTTCTAATAAAGAGTCAATTGCTTGGCTACTGATTGTACCACGTGCTCTAATTACTTGTTTAAATGATGGCAAACACGTTAAACAAGTATTAAACAGCATTTAAATCAGTGCTCTTTGAAGAGGGAAAGACAAGCATTGGAGTTGTTTATTAATCACTAAATTAGTCCTAAAATTAGCATGACTTTTGAGAATTTTCATTTTGCAGAAATGTCATCCTGGGTTAAAAGAAAACAGCTTTTAGAGCACTGAGCTCCAAACAGGTCAGTTTACATCCTCTACAGCCCAGGGGATTTCTAAGGGGAAAGCTAATGTGAGAAGCATTGCCTATAATGAACCAAGAAAAACATAGAGGTCCCTGCCCCATGGGCTTACACATAAGTACAAGTATAAGTATCCAGCATAAACTGTTATACTTCTTTTTACAAATGCCATGGGGAAATATACTGGTGCTACACAGTGTGTCTACACCAAACCTATCGATGTCACAGGATTAAAGCCTTGCCCTAAATAGCCAAGAAACCACAGTCAGACAACATGCACGTGTGTTTGCATAACCTCACCCGCATGGGCAGGTGAGCTCACTCGCAGGAGCACCTCTGGGAGCTGCTGACCCTTCTGCAGGAGCCACATGCTGGAGTCACCACAAGCCTGGGCCCATTCGTTCTGCGAGACAGTTTCCCTCCACAGAGGAGATACAAGTAGCCTTTTTTATCATGTTCTGCTAATAGAGATGATAACCTGCGAATCACTCCTGAGAACATACTAGTAGAAATACCAACGAACTAAAATACCTTCCATTTGCACAGTGCCCTACGGATTCCTGTCGTTACTATCACTGCTGTCCCCAAAGACACAGGGAGAAAGTCTACTCACCATGACCACAAGATAAAGGTTGGTGCTCGTCGGGTTTATGCCACCCACAATCCCATACTGAGTGCTGAGCTTGGCCCAGAAGATTTTTTGCTTTAATTTAATGCTATATCGAAATCTAAGAATGAATGATTTGTAACATCTTGAGATCTGCCACTTTTGCTTTAAATAATATATACTTCAGGAGAATGTAACATATACAATAATACACACTTCTAATCTTGTTATCAATTCCCAACACAGCAAAGCACACATACAATAAAGTGTGTTAGAAACGTTGCAGCATGAGTACTAATTACTAAACAGTATCAGTCATCTGTCAATTAGTGGGTTTTATTTTCTTGTGGGAAGGAAATTTCTAGAATACTGTGAAGTGCACACACCCCCTCCTATTGTTCTTGGCTGACAGAGGTAGATTTGGATGATTGCTTTTTTCCTGTTGCCTCTTAACATTGCAAATCAAATTGCAATCAGAATAATGAGGTGTCAGTTGTTGAAACCATAGCTGGTACTACATATTGTCAAAGACTGTTCACACTAATCAACTAATAATGGCATTGCTTCCTCCACCATGCTAAATAAAATTCCCCTGGTTATGCAACACAATTACTACTAATAACCATAGAAACCTTCGTGTGTTTAAGGAGACCGTTTCAGAGATTATCTGGAGACTTATTTTAGAATGAACTGGGAAGACAGATCTACCAGACGGAGATTATTCTTTAGTAATTAAGCAGACATTGTTCCTGTGGGTGTATGGTATTTTCCAGTATCATAAAGTATTTTTCTTCTAATGATGCACCTGAATTAAAATGATAGTTTTTATGCTGATGAAGAATATCTTAAATATTTAAACATTTTAATCTAAGTATTACATTAATAGCCATTCTTTAGTCTCAGAAAGAAAACCATAGGAAATGATACTCAATAAACAATCCAATTAAAAGATTTACCATTAAAGGAAGGATGATGAATATATATTTATTTTACAACTAAAATACACTGACTCCTCAGGAGAGAGATATCTCCTGACTATTAATAAAGTTTTGAAAAAACTACGCTGGCACAAATGCTGAAAATACTTCGTGCTCTCCAAGTCAGGAACTAAGTCACTTTGAAGGCTTTAAAATTACTTGCTTATTGAGCTAAATTTCACCCAGATGCAGCAACATTTTTATACTGAGATGACAAGTGAGAAGACATAATTGTTACGACACCAATGTTGCATGACTTATTTTTGAAAACATTAATCAGAAGGGAAAAAAAACCCCAACAAACCACAGAAGAGAGCAAGATTTGAAAGAGCAAGTTGAAGTCTCAAGGTTAAATAAAGCTACCCAACATTAAAAACATAGGAAAGAAGGAAAATTCAACTCTTGGCCAAAAAAATATCCTAGTGATTTGACTGACAGTTTTATTCCTGAGTTTACAAATGCAGGATACCTAGGGGCACAATTTTATCATCTTTTCAAACATACTTGAACCACTGTTACCACCAGATTTCTTTAAAAATACTAATAACAACAACAAAGAACAGAGCATATCTCAGTAGCACCCTGATTCATTACACTAAAACTGCATCATGCAGAAGGCAGATTTGAGTGGAGATAGATGAAATACTTCAATAAAAATAAGAGTCATACCAATGAAGGAGAAAACACTGGCCCAGATCTTTCAATCCAATGATTTTGATGGTCCCTTACAATATTGCAGAGTATCATCATTTTGCAAGTTGCCTTCAAAATTCAACCCTGAATAGAATTTTTTTCCCTCAAAATAAAATGAACAAAATCCGTATATGTTATCCAACTACATTTCTTTCATGATGTAGATGAGGGGGAAACAGATATTTCAGATTGCAATGCATTGTAACCTGGGCAGCGGTGGAAAAAAACTCTTCAACACCTGATAAAGCCTATTCCTTTTTAGCAAAATAATTAAAATTGTGCCTAACTCAAAGTACTTGCTGAATACAGTGTTTTGCTGAATCAGAGCTTTCACGAATGCGAAGTTTTTAACAGCATCAACTGCAAACCTCCAGACTTGCAGGCTTATCTGAACTGAAACCAAACTGAAAGCCTTCCAAGTCTTGCCCATTACTATTTCCTAATGCTTTGTGATTTGTGCCAATGACTCCTGGGATCCAGATTTGGAATGCATTTTGAATGTTTTAAATCACAAATTTCCCCTTAAAGAAAACAGATGTATGCACATATTCACTTGAGTTCTTTATAATTTGAAACAGTATCATTTTAAACCAATCTTATTAGATACAGATGAACAAGTTTGTTTTTATCCTGGCAAACTGCTGTTTCTATTATTATTGTCCTTTGCTTCTAGAAATCTTCTTGCATAGCATTTGTTTTCTTGAAGTGAGTAATTATTCTTACTCTGCCATCTTGAGACAGACCCAGAAAACAGGCCCATTGCTGCATCTAAATGAACCTTTTAAATATAAGGCACGCACTGTAAACAATAGACTCCTGAAGGCTCGTGCTCATTTACGTTTTGTTTTAGATGTGACTACAGGTATCTAATTCCAGTACACTCAATATTTCATGGAGCTGCCTCCCTTTCTTTTCCTTACTCATGTTGCCTCCATTGTCAAACTCGGGATGAATAAAGTCTTTACGAAATGTAGGATGGCTCGAGGTGCTTTTTGCAGCATCAAAACAGGCCATTTTAATCATAATTTATTTCCACATCTGGAAGACCGCTTGGAAGCACTTTCAGATGCTGACATATTCTCCTTGCATTATCAGAAATCAAGTAAAACATTGGACCAGAATCAACGATCACCATCAATACACAGATGAATGCCTATAGCAAACTAAGCCTTCAAATTATCAGCTTGCAGAGCAGTTCTTGCTCATTTTCTGTCTGTCTGCAGCTAACATCTGTTTCCAGTTATGGCACGAACAAAGGCTTCTCCTTTGACTATTATTAACACACAAGCTCACAGTGTCACTGGGGTGTACTTCTGTGGAACGGCTGGCAAGGGAAGTCTGACAGGGTTGCTCACAGAGAAGGCAGTTTAAGTTGCATCTGCCTATTTACCCAGTTTGATACCTCTCAGCTTTTGTTGATGAGGTTGGTAAACTGAATGCATGAGAAGCACAAGCACTTTTGTAGAAAACTTTGAGAATAGGATCATCCCACAATAATAAAAAATTCCGAGAAAAATACACAACACCCCCACCCCCACCAATATTCATAGAACTCCTTCATCATGGAATTAAGAGTTTGGGTATTTAGACTGCTAATTCTAAGGATGTCAGCAGTTTCCAAATGCTTACAGACTGTTAACAACCTGTGTCCCAGTACAGTCTGAACATCACTAGTCATATATGTTGTCTGTCTCTTGCTATCTAACCACTTTGATCTGTTTTCAGTTCTTTTATTAGCCACTTCCCCTAAAATGCTCTTCATTGGTAGCTGGCATCTTAAACACTGGGGAAACAACCAACTATTTTGATTTCCAATAACTGACTAATGCAACTAAAGATTTACCACAGCAGAGACAAGATAAAAACAGTGCTTTTTTTTGTTTGGTTGGGGATTTTTTTACTTGCCTGGTTTTAAATCTCTCCCCATTATTCAGAACTAACTCCCTCTATCAATGGTATTTTGGGAACATGGCTTCTCTCACAATCCAAACCCAATTGAATATGGTCTCTCAAAGCAGAGGAGAAGACAAAGCTCTACATAGCACCCAGGACACATGTACTTCTTTCAGATGCACTGCAAGCAATCCACCACTGACCTGTTGGAAGGGCACGTGCCTGGAAAGGAAATGGAGAGGAAAAGAAACTCTGCTTTCATGTGACATGTTCACAACTGCACAGCTACCCACTCCATTCCCATCATTGCTACACGTGCCCTGTGGTACTCTAAATCCCTCTCTACTAGTTGCAGAAGCATTTGGTATATTCCTCGTTATAACCTGCCTACACAACAGCAAACATCTCAGAGATACCCACTGACACGAAGAGAACTGAGAAGGTAGAAGAAAGTCCATACCATTTTTTTCCTAATCTTTTGCCCTTTTTCTTAAACTGATTTGGTAAGTTCTCAGTGATGTCAACAATGCAGCTTTATCAACCATATATGCTGAACGACTCTTCCGTGTTTTCTGGTTTCCAACATCGTTGCAATGCTTGAAAAAATGAATCCTAATGAGGTATCGCAATGACAGGGCATTAATGGCAGCCTGAACAGAAAGCAGATAACTAGGACAAACAGCATGCTCAAAAGTTTAGAATAAAACAAATGAACCAGGAGTTTTATTAGTTTTCATTCCTGAGAGACCATGTTAGTTGGACAGCAGATAGCAATGGTGAAGAAAGTGAAAATAAATGCATCTATATGTATGTGGTTGAGTTGGGAGATCATTTCGATGAAAGCACTGCACAGACATGTATTTGTACAACCAAACCTGGAAGAAACTAGAAGACATTTACAGCAAGGACAGAGAGTAATTCTGGGCAGTAGTAGCAGAGTTAACAATCACAAACCAGGCATCTGAGCAGAAGGAGATGTGATTTCCACACAAGGGAATAAAAGGGATGAGAAGAATGAGAAGTGGAAATAGGGTGGCATTAAACAGAATCTATGTAATTAAAAATGCTAATAGCCTCTTGGAGCCTGTTTCCAAAACAAGCTATTTCCTTTAGACAATCAAAACATCATCAAGTTAACTATGTGCAAAGCCTGGTCTCTCCTTATTGCAGGCAATGGATTAGAATGTTCCTGCCTCGGGGCGGGTGGTAGAAAAAGGAGCTGCTTTTTCCTCTCCCATTCCGGTATCAGAGTCAATGGTGATAAATTTATACTTTGACATCCTATCAAATAAATATCTCCCCAGGCTCTTCCTTATTCAGTTTGCTCTTGTGAGAATTTTAGAGGACACCCAACTTTAACTTGCATAAATGAATCTATGTCACTGTTATATACTGGGACCTGATTCTGACCTCTTTTATACCAATGTAAAATTGATGCCATATGTCGTGGACTTAAGGTCAACATACACTTTTGCTGCTGAGTGCAGACCCTGGTGGATCAGGTTTTTTTTTTTTAATCATTCCATTTTACATGAATTTTTGTTTCTTTTCTCGTTGTCCTGGAGAGATGTACAAGTGACTTTTAATTTAGAGTAGTCTTGTAGATCCATGAGTCTCTATCAGGAATACGACACTAGGTGCATGCACCAGCTGCAGCTCCAATAAAAAACCATGGTAGGATGGACCTTTCTATTAGATTAGACATCAGTGAAAATGCAACATCAACAGCACTGTAACCTCAAGGACTTGTTCTAAATCAGATGATGTACTGAGAAGGTGGCAGTATCATCTCTAAATCATATTGCCTCACTTGAATGGATGGCAATGATGTCTAGAAGTAGAGACTAGAACTAGATGATTTTGAACTTTAGCATTAAATCAAAGTACTTGATGTATTTCAGTGATACCTCTTCGGATTATTCTATTCAGTGAAATGCTATGCATGCTAGGAACAGAAAAATTCAAAATAATTTTTGGCTGCTACACAAATGCTGCACAAAACTGCATTGTATTTTTGAAAGATTCAGGTAAGCTAATACAAGCACATTATACCCAACACAGTAGGGGTCTGTGTTTCAATAGAAACAGTAACTTTTCTATTTTGTCATCTAGGAAATAAAAGTGCAGTTATTTTCACAATTTCATTCTCCCCTTCTCATTTGTATAACTAAGACCCTTGACTAATTCTGTCCAAGATTTTGCCCAGTCTACCAGCTATCACTGTCTGGGTTCCTCATGCAGCTGAAGAACTGTATCCCCTCAGTGAAGTTTGGTTGCATTTTCTTTTCTCTTCCAGATCTTTCTTTCACAAACACTTTCCAGACCTGACTGTATGTAGTTCTAAAAACACATTAAATTACAACTTTTTGTTTTTTTCTCTCACAACAAAATTTGTAATTGGGGAGTTCTGTTTATTTTTTTTTTTCCTCTGTTCTTTATGCTACCTTGAAAAACAGAAAGATACTATGTAGCCTGTAATACCTTATTGTGATAATCAAAGTAGGATAATGAGATGAGCTTCTTCACATATCTGTTGGCATAACATCAATATGGATGCTCTGGTTTAAATACAGTTGTCTCTCAAATGTGATTAAAGGAGATGCCTGGTCTGAGGAAAATAGTATAACATATTTAACTGTGAAAGAAAACCATGTACTTTTCTCAAGGAACTTTAGAAAGCAATCATTCATTGCATCAAAGCAGAAAATAGCCTGACAAAAATAATGGCATTACAAGAAGTCATGGGTCTTAGGGATAGAACTACCAGAATATAAGCTTCCCTTCTAGTTAAACTCATGCAAACTTGCAGTCATTCATTATGAAACATCATCCCATTTCAGCCACTTGACCATCACCAGAAATATCTAAACATCCTCTTTCAGATTGTTCTGTACATATATCATTCAAACTGCTTGAGCTTTTGAACCACCAGAAAAGTTTTTATTGGGCAAATCTACCCTTGCCAAACTTGCTGTCCTCCAGATTCATATACATTTTGCTAAAAATTTCAGAGGGAAAAATAAAGGCTGCTGACTATTTTTGTAGAAAAAGGGAGAAACATTTTGCATAACGTTGACATGAAATAGATTTCTTTCATGGAAAACCTGGCTTTTGCCCGGATTCAAAATTCAACATGTTTGCAGATTTCAAAAGCCCTACTACAATCTAGGAAATGCATGCTTTTTTTATTCAAGGCATTTTTTTCCTTACACAACCAGCAGTCATTCTGGAGACTGTGACAAATTTTAGGACCCCCAGTTGTGCATACAGAGCTAGTATACTAAGCACTGTACAAACACGGGCCATGTGGTAATCTCTTGCCACATATACTTTGCAGAATAATGAATCTACAGCATTTGTTCTGACCTCTGATGGCAATACTTTATGTGGCAAATTTGCTTTCAGGAGCAAGTCTGTATGTGGACTTGGGCAGCGGTGGTGTTATTCTGAGAGAGATAAACAGAAGGCAGCCCTAGCTCTGTAGCACACAAACCAAAAATAGGCAAACAAGCTTACTATAATAGAGCCATAATAAAATAATAAGCTCACCAAATACAGGATAAAACTGCTAGTAAGAGAGCTTTTAATCTTTATTTGATCTTGTTGGCTCTGATTCAAATGAGCAGTAATTTCATGGATGTCAATGGAGTTATTCAGGTATAAATCTGGTTTGAGAGCAGAATCTGGCTTGCCATTCAAGCGTATTTAATAGAGAGAAGGGAAAAATTGTCAATAGCTGTTCACAAGGTTCTTTTAATTGAATTAATACTGTAATTAATCTTGCTGAAAATGAAGTCTCTTCACATTTTGATACTCAACTAAACCCCTGCTTACTACCAATATTTATCTGTGTTATTACAGAGAAACAAGTTGCAGTTGACTCTTACGGCTGTAAGAATTCTCTCACAAATGTATGAATGTAGCTCTAGTGCCTGATGCACCCCCTTGTTTGAAAAATCCAAACAGATTAAAAACTCCACACACTGTGTAAATAAAGAATAGTCACATAAACAGGAGCTGAAGGACTAACGTGATTTATAACTTCCAGAATCAAAGTCTTTGCCACATTAGAGCTATAGTCCTGTGACAGAAGGTGCTTATAATATTTCTAAGGTTCAGCCAAAGTCCCTTCCATTAGAGCCTTATTAAAAGATACTTAAGAATCATCTTTCATTTCTCCTTTTTGCCTCCTTCCACCTATATTCTACACTCTGTTTTCAATTACGTCAATGCAAATCCAAACTCACCTAGCAGAATCTATGGAATAAACCAAGATTTAAAAGAGGAACTGGGAACATTGTTATCTGTCTAAATTTAAAGTCTCTCCTCTTCTGCTCCAAACTTTAGGAAATGGGCCATGTGTGACTTTTATGTCTTCCTTGTCCTCCGTGGAACTTTGAACATAGTTAAATCATCTTGACTGTTTTTATGGGAAAAGAGGCCCACAAAGCTTATTTTCAGAGATACTGACTCCATGGTATTAATATCATGAAAATATGCCAGGAAATTGTATTCTATGGGGTCTCAGTAGTGCTCAGGAGTGTAGATGGCTGGTAGATTTTTAAAGACCATACATCACACTGTGCAGGCCATAATCCTGGCATGAATAAGCTTTGTGAGGACGTCTTATTAAAGGTCAGTCCCAGCTCTCAAAGGTAGAATTCTGCTTCTTGTGTCTAAGGGTGGCTTGCCTTGGCATCTTTTCCTCCTCTGCTACATGTTTATTAATACTGACATACTGTTGTTAAGACAAAGCAACTTCATTTACTCTGCATGAGAAGATCAGGAAGTACTGCAGGGATTTCCAGAATTTAGAGAACGAACAGAGGCATGTTCAGAGGCAAAAGCAGCTTACTCTAGGTAAATAAAATTGTAGACACAATGGAGAGACTGCAAATGGAACCTCCTAAAGGATTTAGCTAGTTATTCCATGCATATACTGTGCTCTGATTTTTGAAAGCTATAGAATGAAACTTGTATGGAACTCCTAAGCCTATTGAAATCAACAGTGAAACTTGGCCAGTGTGATCAAAGTTGATCAAAGAGTCATCATAAATAGATAGCACTCCTGACTGTCATATTTCAACATGGAATATGGTCTAGCTTCCCTTTGATTCAATGGCAGAATAAATGAACAGGATTAAAATCAAGGTCATAAGAGCCCAAAGAATCAGAAAAATAATAGTATTTATGTTCAGACTTGGAAAAAAACCCACAACAAACCACCAAAAGAACCCCCCTCATGTCTTTTTTTTTTTTTTTTTTTTTTTTAAATATGAATTCTCCTTATTGTTTTCATCATGGTTGTGAATAACAAAGCCTACATTGCTTGGTGACACCAGGAACCTTTTGAAGAAAAATTATAACTGTAACTGGTTATATAACATTGTTTTTATATATAAACATTGCGTTGCTGCTTCTTGGACAGCTCAGTCCTACAAATTCTTACTCATTCTTACTTCAAGCAGATTCCCCCCAAATCCAATTGCATAAAGAATTGCAAGAATTGATGAGAGCCTTTAGAAAGGAATTAAAGTTTTGACAGAGAAGCCGCTGGTTTAGGGCTTAATCCTGCAAGGTTCAGAGCACTCTGGCCTCAAACTAGCAAAGCATTCAAGCATGTGACTACTTAAACCTGATGGCACTACTCACATGCTTAAAGATAAGCATGAGTTTAAGTGCCTTGCTGTATTAAGGCCAGAATGCTCAGCCAGAATTGTGTCTTTAGCTCCTTTGGTCATTGCAGTGTTATTTGCTATTCACATTTTGTGTTCAAACCCTGCAATCCAAGGTCTAATTTCCTCAGCTTTTGGCCTTTCTGTGAAGTACTTTAGCTGGTATTCCTAAATTTGCTCAAGGCTCCATAAATCAAGAGTGAAATGCAATCTAAATAAAATGGTGAAAATCTTGGAAACTGTGTATCTGGTCGTGGATGCCCAGCTTTAACTCTTTCTACTTTTTCAGGTACAGAGTATCTTCTCTGGCCTGTTATTCTTTCCTCTCTGGAGCTCACTCAAAGACATGATATTCATAGCCAAAGAATCTCTTATTCAAGTTAGCATTGTATTTGTAGCTACAGCACTTCCATGATCTTTCAGACAAATCTACTTAGCTGTTTGCTAAAGCATGTTCCCTGCCTGACCAGGGGAAGATTCACAGTACTGCACTTTGCCCTTTTACATTCCTTGGTGATTAAAATCACTGCTAACTGATGTAAGATACAAACAAGCTAGCTTATTATTTAAAAAATGATGTTCAAGTTTCTAGTATATTTAGTTTTTACAGGTTTACTGTCATTTTGTCTACTGGGAGTCCTTTATGTGAGTTAAGAGTGGTTTTCCCAGGTGAAAATAAGTTTAAATAATGCTATAAATGTATGTCATGGGAGTTGATAAGGTGTCATTGGTGTGTACTATACTGTTATGTTGCGTTATAGAATGCCATGTTGTCCTTTGTCTAAACGACAAAATGCTGGTGGTCTTGTTTGAGGGAAAAAGAAGAAATATCATTTTAGCTAAAATGATACTTTGAGGGAATGCAGATATTTTCATAATTTCTAAACCCACATTAAACAAGCAAAGATACTGAAGGGTAACTTCCATGTAATTCAAATTTGTTCTAGCATACTAATGTTTATTAAACTTTTGCACTGAACAAACTTATATAGCTTCTCCCCAGAAGACAAAACCTAAAAATGTCTGTGATATTACACAAACAATAAGTCAAGCCACAAAACACATTTGATAAAAACCCTCTGTCCCCATTCTAACACATCTCTCTATGTTCCTGTATTTTCTATGGAGAAATTCTATGCATGAATTATGGGAACAAAAATGTCTTTATCCAAGATGTGAACTTGATTAGTATTAAATGCTGTTTTACTAGATTTATGGAGTACTCACCTGTGTTTTGATCTCTGCCTTAGTTAAAATTCAGAGATAGCTAAATGAAAAACAAACCCAACATTTGCGGATGTCAACTCATACATAAAAGATAGTTTTAGTGCAAAATACTTTGTATATATTGCTTGAAAATACCTTCTAAGAGTTGCTAAGGATCAGATTTCCCACCACGATATTCAGATCCTTTGTAAAGTGACTCAAAATGGAAATCGCAGTTCTCAGATGCAATTTTTTGTAACATGTTTGGGGCTACTCCTCCCATAGCTTACCCAGGGTGGCATTACTGAAGCAAATGGAGTCATGATCCCCTTAAGCTGCTGCTCACTTCCCATAAACAGCTGCAAAGCTACCTCTTTCTGTCTGCCACAAAGCCTCCTACATGCAGAACTATAAAGAGGTAAAAATCTGCTGTAAGCAATCTCACAGATACTGCATGGTATACATTAACTACCATGTGGTTTGAAATCGTATTTTTTGCAAGAGTTTGTTGTCATGGAACAACATCAGACAACATTGTCTTTATTGACACAATAGAATCAAACCTGACAAACAAGAAATGTGGACTCTCCAGTTCTGAATGCCCAAATGTGTCATGTGAGACTGAAGAGGGAAATATGCTATGGGTGTTGCAGGAGAGTTAAAACAAAATCTATTTCTAAACCAAAATTACTAGTATATTTGCAGTCATAGGTTACCATTGAATATTTTCATTTTTACATTTGCATTTATTCAGTTACAGTAGTAACTACACAATTTGGAGAAAATTACTAATGTTATAGTGAAGTCAATTTCTGTAGTTGCTGAAGGAACTGCAAAGATCTTACAAGGACTACTGGAAGACAGGGATAAATCTGAGTTTGCCAGGGAGATTTTAATATAACTGGGAATAATTAAGATGTTTGGATTTTGACTTCTCTTCCTCCTCCCATTCTCTGATGCAAGTAATCTCCAGATAATGTTATACATCGCTCAAAATGACAAATGTTTATGGTTGATCTAGGTATTGCATGTTCTACGTAGATGACTAAGTGAAGTCCTTCAATCCCATACTATTATCATTTATTTGTAATATAAAATGATCTAGCCACTTCCAGCAGGGAACTAAGCTCTTGTGCTGGACAATACACAATATATGCACTAGCACTTTGAGGACCACTCAGAAATCAGTGCCAGACTGTCTTAGGTACTTTATAACTATATATTAAAGAGGCCAGCCTCCCCAAAACAACGCACTCATCACACAGATAGAAAGAGTAAGGACACAGTGCTAGAAAATTTGTTTTGTAAGGATAAAGTGACCCTAACTTGACAACATGTAGATAGCATTCACAAATATACTTTATAGCTTCCAAACACCAGTCAAACACATGGTGGTCACAGTTCATAAATTCTCGTTAACTTATGTTGCTTTTCCTCAGTAACACAGACACTTAAAGGAGATTTTTTTAACAGACTTTAAAAATGTTTTTAGCTGCAAACAAAATCTGAGAAAATTTAAACAGATGTCAAAATACATTTCCACTTAAACTCCCTTCCCAGTCATGATTTGCATATAGCTTAATTTGAATAGCAGCTGGGTTGCTGAGGAAAATTTTTATTTTTAAAGAAAAAAATGAAACATAGACAACATATTAGCGGGAAAGCAGCCGTATTGAGAGGCTGTTTGCATTCTCTACCAGTGGAGAAGAGAAGAGGGTGTGGAGCCGTGGTATCTTAGCAATTCAACCCAAGCAAATACTTGGAAAAAGACAAGTACAACTGGACCACATTAAGCTTCATCAACGCCAAAAGAGAGTTTGTTTCAGGAGAATTATGAATGGCATGTATCCCAGCAACTATACAATATGTAATAGGAAAACCAGGTAGTGGCTGTTAAGAGATACAGTTGTAGAAAGAAACAAGAAATGACTAGGACAAAAGCTTATTCATTTATGTGATATTGTGACTATATCCAATTTCAGTGTAGTAGGAAGTAAAGGATTAAGCCCTAAATCATCAGAAATAATGTTAATAACCATGCTATGCTGATTTTGCCTTAATTTTCTTCACAGCAGCTAGTATGGGGCTATGTTTTAGACTTGTGCTGAAAACAGTGTTGATAACGCAAGGATGTTTTCGTTACTGCTGAGCAGTGCTTACACAGAGTCAGTGCCTCTTCTGCTTCTCACACCATCCATCAGCAAGAAGGCTGGGAGTGCACAAGGAGCTGGGATGGGACACAGCTGGGACAGCTGACCCCAACTGACCAGAGGGATATTCCATACTATATGATGTCATGATCAGCATATAAAGCTGGGGGAAGAAGGGGGGACATTCGGAGTGATGGTGCTTGTCTTCCCATGTAACTGTTAATGCGTGATGGAGCCCTGCTTCCCTGGGAATGGCTGAACACCTGCCTGCCCATGGGAAGTGGTGAATGCATACCTTGCTTTGCTTCACTTGTGTGCACATGGCTTTTCCTTTACCTATTAAACTGTCTTTATCTCAACTCACGAGTTATCTCACTTTTACCTTTCTGATTCTCTCCTCCATCCTGCCAGGTCAGAGTGAGCAAGCAGCTGTGTGGTGCTTAGTTGCCAGCTGGGGTTAAACCACAACACATGCTGAACCTAATAAGTTGGGCTTTGCTGTAAGGTTGTAAATGAGGGTGCTTTCTCGGTTTATATTTTCTGCTGCTAGGAGAGGAGTTGGGAGAAATACAAAGAACACTTTACTTCTCTTCTCTTAGGGCTATGTGATGCCCAGAGATGACAAAGACACACACAGTTCCTTCTCTCTGACACAGAAGCCTTTTGGAAATGCCCATCCCTGAAAAATCATACAATAATGTAGCAGAGAGTATTTCAGCTACATTACATACGAGCCGTGGAAGAAAGAGATGCAGATTGCTCTGTACTACTGAAGTTAAGAAACTGTTTTCCATCTTGACAGCTAGTCTGATCATTTATTGTAAGGGCAGAGTTTGTTTCAGGATGCTAGGGAGTGCTTTGTGACTAAAGCAAGCAGGGACTACTGTAGCGTAGGAGTCTTCTGCAATATTAGTTATGATTATAGCAAATTGGACTGGAAAGTCTGTGCTTCTCTTTCTCTGTTGTGTTGCCAAAAACAAAACTTAGCAAGTAAGAAGGATGGAATGATTTGGCCCTGATGAATGAATACAGGCTGCTCTCTGCTACAATGAAAGGAAAAGTAGTTGAAGGATCTATTACAGTCTGATCAGTGGGTTTATCCAGGCTGTGCATGGACTAGTAAGTGTTTCATACATTCCCAAGCACCCTGGCGATACAAATGCAAGAACCAAATCTAATGAAATATTCATAAGCATAGTGAAATAATATCTGCATTCCAGTATGATATTTATTTGTATCAGTATGTCCCTGCATGGAAAAAAGCCCTCCACTTGTTGGCTAAATTCACAAGTAGTGCAAACAAAGCATCAAGACATCCTTTCTCCTCAGGAAACAACAGTAAATTTTGCTCATAACAGCCTGATCTGTTCATGTACCACATCTCCATAAGGGAAACATGGGTGCTGACCATCATGCATGTTTAGGACTCACAAGCCATGTTTAGGGCTCAAAGCACATTTGGTTTATTACCTTGGTGCAATGGACTACAATACCAATAAAACACAAGGATTATTCATGCTCATCATCAAGCTCATGGATAGACAGCTTCACACTTGTGCCCAGGAATGGTGGTACCCTGTTGCAGGCCAGTTATCATGCAGATTGCATGTAATTAATTGTAGCTTCAGTTTCCCTAATTGAGATGTAGCACAGTGTGTCATTGTATGGTGAAATAAAATGATCCAGGACACGTTTCATCAGGTGGAAATGGAAAACTAAAACAAAAACTCATACTAGTGATTTAGGGAAACACTTAACTGATTCTATACATATGTAATATTTCTTCATTTCTATTTACTTAAAAGATAAAAGTAAATGTTATTTTTCTAAAAGAAAGAAGAAATTAGCTCACTGAGGGCTTAATTATCCTTTCTTCTCCAATGGGAATCAATGCTATTGGCAGCTTGCAGGCCTGTTCTCTTGACAAATCAAGTTGTTGGCTGAGGCGTGAAGTGTTAGATTATGATCGACTCAGCGTGACATTGTGGTTCATGGCTACTATATTACAGAGGGAAAAAGGGGATTTATGCTTCATATCCACTTTGAATTCATAGTGAAACAAGTGAATCATTCTGTTCAACCTCAGGAGTTCATGTTCTACACCTGGGGGCTGAACAATATTACAGGCTTGAACATTTTAAGAAACAAGTGCAATAAAATACCACTGTGAAATATTCTCCCTTTCCCCTCATGCTATAAGTTTAAAGATTCACCTGAAGTAAAGATTTAATAAGTGCATTTCACTAAAAGGAATAAGAAGGATGGTAAGGATGGACATGAAAGGTATATATTGGTCAACTGGAAAAAGACACTGCCAGACAGATAAATGTAATTAAAGCAATAATAATGCACAGTCTCTTTGGAGGGCCTTAACTGTAGGTCTAAAAGACGTACAGCATTTTTCTCCACCTCCCCATTAATAATACAATTCAGTTATGCTGCCATATTTAAGCAAAGGTATAACATTAAGTACGTTTGTACTTGTCTTATGTCCTATATTCCCAGATCAACATCTGGAAAAAACCAGTCCGAACTGGGGTCAGTGTAACTGCTATAATGAAGGAGGGTATCAGCACAATTCTCCAGAGACACATGACAAAACATGTATTTCATGGACAGTATTAACATGGTCTACAACTCCATCCATTCATCCTGGAAGGACCACTCACGCTTGCAATTCATGTGTGGTCATTTAACCACGTGCAAAACCTGCATTCACAGCACCAAAAGCTGGAGGAAGCCAATCCCCATAGCGGTCCATTTCAATTAAGTTCAAGATTCCCTGTTGTGTTGGGTTTGCGTGGCAAGGTTTTGGTAGCGGGGGGGCTACAGGGGTGGCTTCTGTGAGAAGGTGCTAGAAGCTTCCCCTGTGTCTGATAGACCCAATGCCAGCCGGCTCCAAGATGGACCCACCGTTGGCCAAGGCCAAGCCAATCAGCGCCTCTGTGATAACATATTTAAGAAAGAGAAAAACAGTTAGAGAGAGCTTTTGCAGCCAGAGAGAGGAGTGAGAAGATGTAAGAAGCTCTGCAGACACCAAGGTCAGTGCAGAAGGAGGGGGAGGAGGTGCTCCAGGTGCTGGAGCAGAGATCCCCCTGCAGCCCATGGAGGAAGGATGAGGAGGTGTAGAGATTCCATCTGCAGCCCATGGAGGACCCCACACCAGAGCAGGTGGAGGCACCTGAAGGAGGCTGTGGCCCTGTGGGAAGCCCATGCTGGAGCAAGCTCCTGGCAGGACCTGTGGACCCGTGGAGAGAGGAGCCCACGCCAGAGCAGGTTTGCTGGCAGGACTTGTGACCCTGTGGGGGACCTATGCTGGAGCAGTCTGCTCCTGAAGGTCTGCACCCCATGGGAGAGACCCATGCTGGGGCAGTTTGTGAAGGACTGTCTCCCATGAGAGGGACTCCATGCTGGAGCAGGGGAATGATGAGAGGAGTCCTCCCCCTGAGGATGAAGAAGCAGCAGAAACACCGTGTGATGAACTGGCCGTAACCCCCATTCCCCATCCCCCTGTGCCACTGAAGGGGGGCAGAGGTTGAAGCCGGGAGTGAAGTTGAGCCCAGGAAGATGGGAGGGGTGGGGGGAGGTGTTTTAAGATTTGATTTTATTTCTCATTCCTCTACTCTGTTTTGCTTAGTAATAAATTAGATGAATTCCCTCTTTAAGTCCAGTCTGTTTTGCTTGTGATGATAATTAGTGACTGATCTCTCCCTGTCCTTATCTCGACCCACAAGCTTTTCATTGTACCTTTTCTCCCCTGTCTAATGAAGGAGGGGAGTGATAGAGTGGCTCTGGTGGGCACCTGGCCCCCAGCCAGGCTCAACCCACCACACCTGTTTTTTAAAATGTAGAATTCACACTATTTTTCCTATACTGTTAGGAAATGCAAGGCAAATTGAATTTCATCCTTGCAAACACAGCTTGACTGCAAAAGCAGAACTAAAGTCCATCTCCAAAATGTCAGCACTGAATTCCTATTTCAGGTCTATCTTTATAATGAGCAGAATCGAGGCATGGAAGGTGGCACAACGAAATTAAAGAAAATCCAGACACCTGCTCCTTTTGGGGAAAAATTATCCCCTCTTTTCTAATTAAGTAAAAATGCCTTTTTAGGTTTTACTCAGAAGAATGAATTCTCTCCACCTCTTGTTTTTTCAGAGAGGCCTATCATCTGAAGGACTTGGAGAAACGCCAGCTAAAATAATGCTGAAAAATATCTCTCCAGTTTAAAGATAATGGTTTTCTTTTGTATATTTATGATTTTCAAGAGACAGGGTTTGTTTTTTTTTTAATCTGATACTGGTACTTAGAAATAGCAAGGAAAAGAGCTTATTGTTACTAACTATTATTTGTTCAGTGCACTGAGTGATGAACACACTTTATGGACAAGTCTTTGTTAGATGATCAGTATTTAATGACTTGTTAATGCAAACAGAGACCTCTCTCTGCTTCTAGCTGACTTTCCTGAGGAAAAGGGGGTCCCTTATTGTCCTCATACCATGCTTCAACCTGGATTGGTGTTTTATTGGTTGCTGTTCTTGAGAGGTATTCTTTTATCTGTAAGCAGCCGTGTGACTTCTGCTTCTAAGTTCACTATTGACATACGAGATAGAGGGTTCTACTTAAATTTTTTGTGTTGCTATTGTGGCATTCCACTAAGATGGTCTCTGACTCCTAACCTGACACAGGGATACTAGTTAGTTATATACCCATCCATAAATACGGACTCATCTGCTCTTGTGAGAAGCAGATTTAATGATAAACTGTCTTTCTATAGCACACAATATAAGGTCTCATAAACTCTAGCTGAAGAGGAAAACTACAGACTGGCTTGTTCATAAACCACCATAAATTTGCCAAAGTCATTCTAGTATTGCTTTGATAATGCCTGAACTTCAAAAGCTATTTTGTAAAGTCATCAGCACCTTTATGGCACAACTACTGCAAAATATAATTACTTGGAAAATTTGTCCAATGACATGTCAAAACCATGTCAGAAAATGCATCAAGGCTAGATCTTCATCTGACATGCGCCAGCTTTGACAGTCCATTGATTTTAGAATCTTCATTTTCTATATCTAAGCTGTGGTGCTGAAGACATAAGAGGCTACTATGCTGGCCTCTGGCTGGCAGGTAAAGTTCGATGTGGAATGCTCTTTAGCAAGGAGAGCAAGATCTGAAAATTGCATAGATGCACTAGTTGCCAAATGGGAATACAGAATAATACATTTGTAACTGGTAAAGCTCTCTACAGTAGTTAACCTAATACAGCAGCTGAGATTCTATTCCTCTGTCCAGTTGGAGGTGCAGAAAATTTATTAACAGCTCAGGTATCTCCTAAATTTCTAATACTGACCACAAAGAGAAAATGACATTTTGACTAACTTACTGGACAAGATTTATATCTTCTTAAGATTAATGTCTGATCCTAAATAACTCCAGAATAAAGGTGCTTGAATGCACTCTCATCACATTATCTACCTCTGAGTTAAAAAACACAGTTAAAAAAATGAAGCCCTGAGCATCCACCTCTATTTACACTGCACTTCTGGATGTGCTTGAATCCCACTGCTGTCACTTCAGAACTGGAATCTCTCTGAACTTTCAGCTGGCTGCACTAACAGATAGGCTGTTTATATTAGTCCTCTGGCATAATGAAGTGTATCTTCAGCTTTGCAAAATATCAGGTCAACTTGATTAACTGGTGCCATTGCTGTCATGTTATTTTTAGAACATTTCCCAAGAGTTACAATCTGCAAAAGTCTTAATATTACTGTTTTCTCTAAGTATGTTATTGAGTAAAATTATACATCCTACTATAGTAGCCAGTGACCTCAAGCTGGATAGCTGTCTTTTGGAGTTCTGTATGCTATGTACCAAGATACCATACCTATCCCACAGAACTTGAAACACATAAACTAGAAAAGCCAGCAAAGAGAGATATTTAGTCCTATTTGCAGATGTGAAACCAAGGCAAACAGAAATCAGGCACTTCCAAAGGTCACAAGGGTTTTTGCTGGACACTAGAACTTCTAGGGGCACATCTGTAGTGTGTAACTCAACACAGAGCACAAGTACCTACATTACTTTTTACCAAGCTGACTTTTGATGTAACACCTTATCAGTGTGACACTGCACCTAAGCTAATAAACCCAGCTAGAGGAAAAGATACTCAGATTCTAAGATGGTTATACAAATTAGGGCTCATGAATAGCTCTTTCCACATAAAACTATGTGTGCTATTCAGCTGTACAAAATAGGGTGTAAGAGTTATGACCTAAACTTTATTTAGTTTCTGAAAATAAAAAAATAAGAAATTATTAATAATGAAAAAAAATCAAACAGTAATATTAAGTTGCTGTTAAAATTGGCATGAATGTTCCAGGCTGGCACCAAACAATGCAATTTCAACAGCTGACAAGTAACATTGGTTACTGAAGTGTGGAACATATGCATTTGAAACACACACATGAAAATATCCATTTTAGTTACCAGAGCAACTGAAGGATTTGAAAACATTGTTTTTCAGTCTTTTTAGGAATTAAAAGGGATTCCTCTGTTTATAAGATGGATTTTTTTTTTATATTTTGTTGGTAGTCACAGTTCATATTTCTCTTTATGTATATATAGATTTATATCTTTGTGTGAGTACATATACAATCATACATTGGAAGAGTTTGTTGATATATATTTCATAGTAGGCATAGAAGGTTTGGAGATGTCCATCTTTAAAACTTAGAAGGACACTATTATTACCAAGCTTATTTCCTTAAAAAGTTTGATACTTTAAAATGAGAAAAATAAAGCACATCGAGCTACAGATGTATCTACGAACGAAGCCGGCATAATTTTTCTACAAAGACAGATAACAGTTCTCCTCAGCTGTGTTCATGATACTTCTGTGTTTGCTTTGTCCCATTATAATAGCAACTAAAATATATTTTCATGGAAAGTCACTGAAAAATGGTTGAAAGTTCCATGTAGAAGTGTTCATGGAAACCATATAAACCATCAACTAAAGCAAGCTAGAGGTTGTGATGGAATAATTTTCAAATTTCTGCAATCCAGCAAGAGTATAAATTGCTGGCTCATGAGATACGAATACTACAGGCTAGAGTCACTGCTGAGTACTCACAAAACTACTCCCAAATAAAAAAAAAAAACCCCAAAACCAACCTCCTCCTCTTCCCCCTCCGACCTCACCTCCCCAAAACTCCAGCAAGGTACCAGATATCTAAAAGCCTCAATAAATTATTTCTTGAAACAGTAGAGTAATGAATATAATCAATCCAAAGACATTGCTACCTGCTTATATATAGTCTACAAAGTAGGAAAGAACTTAATTTTCTAAATTCCCTGCTCTGGTTCACACAGGGAATGCCAGTTCTGCTCTGAGGAAGCTGCACACTGGAAACAATTGACAAACAAGAAAAGAAAAAGTGTCAGCTTTTTCATGCTTCTTGGCTACATCTAAATGGACAGATGCAGAACCACTGCTGATTTCAGGTGAGCACACCAATCACATCCTAGCCCCCGCTTCTGTGACGCTCCAGCGTGCATGATGCTCCTCATATTTTAGGGAAAGAAGCACAGCTTAGACAGCTGGCCAGGTCAGAGCTGAGTTCCTGAACTAGATTACTAGAGGAGCAGGGCTCTGCTCTGGGCACTAACCAGTTCACTTAACTTACTTATGCATCCCTTGAGATAATAGGAGTTCTACCAATGTCTTTCAATTCTAAGATTGAGTTCAAGTGTTGTTTCACATAGGAGCATGGGGTATAGTAAAACATTGCTTGAAGAAAATCCACTACTGGAACTGGCAAGCTATACAGATCTACAGCTCTGATCCCAATCACGAAAGACTACACCATAACATGCAAATAAATCATTAGATATTACTATTAATTTCTCTATTTGTCTTTTGCAGCACTAAATACATCAAGGAATTTTTGATAAATTTTCCAATTATATTTGTTCAGAAGCATTGGCAAAACAATCTGTACTATTAATGAGATGTTTAGTGCAAATTAATCATTAAACTGGACAGTTTATGCCCTGAAAAGAAATTTGTTTTGCAAAGCGTTTTTATTAGCACAGTCTTTGGAAATTATAGTGTTTCTTGAAAGATCTTCAGAATTACTTTAACTTGTTATAGGTGTTATAAACAATTTGTTACAAAGGTAACAAAGCACTCAACTGGACTGTAGTCTGTCAACCTGCCCTTGCACATCTCAAGAAGAATATGAGGAGAAGGAATCTCTAACTTCATACACAGGGACAGCAAACAAGGCAAAGTTCAGTTGAACTCTGGTCCTATGATACTGAAGAAGGAAGTAGGAGTGACACAGGAGATAGCCATCATATTATAAGTTAAATGCACTCTAAGGTCACTGGAAGCGTACTGGAAATGAGTTCTTTGTAAAGAGCTCTCTAGTTACCTAGGGAGTTACCTAGTTTTCTTTCCTACATTCAGCATAACACGGGTGGGGTAGAGAATTTGCAGGGTTTTTTTAACCTCAGTTAAATAAGCTGCAATAAAGAAATCCAATCAGCAATTAATGCATCTGAGGAGAGGCAATTGTGAACACATTCTGCATAGAGAGATTTCTCATACATAGGTTCTGTTGAACAGTAGCATGCATATGAAGGTTAATGTTTTATTAAGCAGCACAAACACATACTATTGCTGCTTCCAGTATTGCACATATGGCAATGTCACCTAGCAGGAAGAGTAGAAATATAGTTAATCTAAATAGACAAACTGCAAGGGAATTATGAAATCAGAAGCAGCTATCAGATCCTCTTAGCATCACTGCATTGTCTGGAGCTAATTGCTACATCCCACAATTATGTTTTTTCCCTAGATATTTGCCTAACCCTATTTCTTACAATGGCTGTTCATATCATGTTCTTATTTTTAATACAGCATAGCTATTCTCTGTGCACAGACACACTCTACGCACGTTCCTTTAGGATTTGACCCTTTCTTGGCTTTAGTTAGTGGCTCTTGTTCTTGTGTTTGACACAAGTTCAAATCATGTTGTAGCATCTATCCTCTCAAATCTCTTTGGAATTTTATATACCTCAAAAAGGTCACCACTTTCTCTCTGTACTCTATGTATTTTAACCTTAAAGTTTGAGAGGTTGATTGTGTGGGTTTTTTTAGAAGACTGTATCTTTAAAAAAGCCCATAATGTTTAGTAACATTATGGCTGCCATCCACTTTATATATTTTCCTGATAGTCTTCAAAAAACTATAATTACTGCCTTTCACATGTGTCCTCATATGTTGCCTGTATTGTGATATCAGTCTCCTACTTGGCAAATACAGATATAATGACATGAGTTCCTTTAAAAAAAAAAAAAATTTAAAAAAATTGGTCTTTAATTCCTTTTTAACAGCTATTGTCTTCAATGTGACAGCGGCTGTTTATATTGGCCTTGTATTTAAGGCAAAGTCCTAATAGAGATGGTGGAGTTCAGTTGAGATAAAATCCTTCAGGAAGCTAAAATCACCTTATCTCATCATTCAGCTTGAGCACTACAGGACAGATTTGCTCCCAGCAGCAGGTATAACTGACTTTTGGTTATACTTGTAATGGGCCTCTCACTGCTGTATCTCATAAGCTGTCTTTTTTCCCCCCTCCTGTATTTAAATGACCAAGTGATTTATTAAACATATGCTGTCATATAGCAGCTTTTTACTGGAAGGGCCTGTAAGTTTTGTCTTGTCTTTTGTTTAGTTTGGAGAAAAGAAGGCTGAGGGACAATCTCAGTGCTCTCTGCAGCTTCCTGAGGAAGGGAAGAGGACAGGGAGGTGCTGATCTCTTCTTCCTGGTATCCAGTGACAGGATGTATGGGAATGGTTCAAAGCTGCATCAGGGGAGGATCAGACTAGATTTCAGAAAATATTTCTTTACTGAGAGGGTGGTTAAGCACTGGAACAGGCTTCCTAGAGAGTCAGTCAATGCCACATGCCTATTGGTGTTCAAGAGGCATTTGGACAATGCCCTTAGTAACATGCTTTAACTTTCGGTCAGCCCTGAAGTACTCAGTCAGGCAGTTGGACTAAGTGATCACTGTAGGTCCCTTCCAGCTGAACTATTTTAAATATGATCCTGTACTAAGACATTTTTAGGAGCCAGACCATGAAAAGGCCTCTAGTTCTTCCTCTCTTGTACAGATATATTTCTCTGCAGACACAATATCTTGTATTTAGATGTCTACATCCGCACATATATACGCTGATTTTATATTAAGGGGCTAAGATTTTTTTTTAATGTGACTGTTCATTTTACAAAGAAATAACTCTACATTGTCAGAATTGTATCATACTGTAAACTGTGCTGTAAATTCCAATGCTGTACTGCAAAATATATGCTCATTAAAATCCAGTAAGTCTTTAATAGGAATTTATATCTGAGGACAAGGAAGAATGAAGATATGGTAGCAATCTTTATAATGAAACAACGATGTATGTGGGAGAGGGTAAACAATGTAGACCTTTCATTTGGTCAGCATATTATGTATATTTTATTATAGAAGCAATTTGACCCAAACTGCCTCTCTTCAAGATACTAGAAGTTTACAGGGCTATACTGAGTTGTTAACTCCAATTTGCATAGTTACAACGCACGGAAGGATTTTCATTGTGTGACATGACAGCTAGCTTCAGCTCCTTCACCACATAGCAGTAATTACCACTTTGTAAACATTTTCTTTGAGTCTAGGCCCACAAAATTTTGTTGGTTTTTTTGGCCAAGAGTAATAGCTCTGGGAATGACTTAGAGTCTCATCTCCAAGAGTTGTGTGTAACAAAAGAAGAAAACAATCACCCTTGAAAATTTTCTTAATGTGAAAGCCTAAGACATCCTCCTATAAAACCTGTGAAAGTCACATGAATATCTTAGTACTAGCTAGCTTTAGTACCCCTCCTTCCTGGCTCTCAGCATAGCAAATCTGATAGGACTGGACCAGACTCTGATGCTCTCTCGTGACTCCCAGACAGGGCAATGGCTTTCAGAGCCATTAATACAGATGCATGCGAAAAATAATAAATCATGAGGTCAGTGATGTTGATTTATCTTTTCTAGCTCTCCTCTCTCCCTCCTTTCCAAATGTTCTAAGGAAAACAGAAGTCAGAAATAATTAGCAGCTCTTTAGATTTCAGTTTTACTGCCCTCAGTCTCCATCTTTGGTGTTATTTAGGCTGTAGGAGAGTTTCCCAAGTGACCATCTTTATCCATATTACACTATGTCAGAATCCTATCAACTGGCAGGTGCTATAGGGTTGTAATTCTCTAGATCAGTACAAATATATTGGGAAAACCACCACAAGAATGGCTGTCAACCACTCTGAAGGACTCATGGCTGTGTGCAATAGAATATAGAGCAGCTCATAACAACGGAGCCAGTTTTACCACATCTGTAAAATCCTCAGGACTGAAAAGCCCATAGCAATGGGGCTCTGATCTTCACTGGGGAAAAGGAAAATGGGCAGAAAAGAATCAATTCTTCACTCAGTGATGAGTCTGGTTGGGACCGTGCAAGACCAATAGAGTCTTCTCTGATTAGCACGAGGTCACATCGTCTCTTTTGTCATCTGCCTTAATGAAAATATTACAGTGGGATTTTACTGTTTTCCCTTTCTAGCAGAGAGAGGCTGTGATGATGGGTATATGGTATTCTCAGTGTGTGCTATATGCCAGTTCCTGAAGGAACAATATTTTGCATTCTGCATTTGCCCAGGAAATGCTTCTCTGATCTTTCTATGTTGCAAAACCACCATTTGAGAGAGCAGATTGCTGTGTCATCCACACTGCACAAATCGTTTGTAGCCATATTGGTCCTCACCACGAGCATATGTGAGCATTTTTCAAGTGTCACAAAAACTTGCCGTCTTAAGGATTAATATTAAACACCTTATACCATATGGAGGCACACGAGAGAGAGTCCTTATAGATTTTAGCTAGGTACTGCATGATTTGCTAGAGAAGGCTGTGTTGTAAGCATATTTAGTGACTGCAGATAATAGATATTCATGTGGTTAAACCCAACATCTCTCTCCACAAACCTAGCTTAATTAGGTTTGCTGCTATTTTTTATGATAATTTAGTTCTGCCTTTGCCTTTTGGCTGGCAGATTGTCCCTGGAAACCTCTTACAGAAATTCCCGTTGACTGCAATGATTCTCAGTTTGGGCAAAACTGATCACCACTGCCTTCCCTGCTGTTGAACTCAATCAACAAGCCATATATAACTCTCTACAAGTAAAAATACCAGTTGGGTCAGAAAATCTGAAAACTGGCTGTTTGACACCAGAAACATAATGATAATGTAACTAGTTCTGCCAGGACTTGCATCAGAGCATAACAGATGAATCCCTCCCCATCCACTGAGTCACCTTGCCAACTTTTTTTCAATTAGTTTCCTCCTTATAAATCAACAGTGAAAGATCACTTTTCAGATAGAAGGTATTCAGTCAAACAGCAATATACCATCAGCAGCCATGAGACAAAAATATGAGGAAAATGGCAACACTGACACTTTCTTTTTCTTTGCTGCTCACCAGATATGAAACTTCTACACTCTCCCTAAATCCTGAAAATAAGTTTCTTATTTTGTTTCCATTTTAACAGATGCTCCTCCTCCCTTCCCTTCCTACTTCAGAATGATCACTTCTGTATAGGAGATGGTTGAAATGTGTGTGTCTCCTCAATCTTTTGGTTACCTGTGTTTATGAAATTACATGATCTCTCTCCCCTCTGTTCTTCAGATCAGTCTCAAATTCATATCTTACATAGAACCCTCTTATGCCTCAATCAACAGTGCTGAGTTTTGATTCAACCAGCTTGATTTTGAGTCACAAGGATTGCTATTGTTGCACCACTCTTCCTTACCTGCAATTCTTTCACAGTTAATTGGAACTCCAGGGTGATTTAAGCTGGGAGAAATTCCTTGTAAAACTATCACGTTGCTTATGTGCAATGTACAGCCCTACATTGTTTTGCTGTTGTTCAGGTCTGGGTTCAAACTTGCTCAAGACTTTTGCCAATACACAGAGTGCAGAGCGTACAATAAAAGAAATAAGCACGGCCGCTGCCTGACTGCTGCCAAGCAGAACCTACAATGTCTGAATTCTGCCAGCCACTTTTGGAGAAAACATCGTTTGGATCTCCCTGTTCTATTTTGCTGCTGATTTTCAGGGCCTATATAAGAACTTAATGACCTTTGAGACTTTGACTCTCTTTCTTCAGAGTTGGTTAAAACTGACCAGCAAATTCAAAAGTTATGAGGGATAGATGGGCAGCATACATGCAAAAGTCTCATTTCTACCCAGGCTACACAATGCCTCAATTCAGATCTTGTTCTGAACAATTTATATACAGTCTTGCTGTTTGGCTGCTGTAGCTCACATTAACCTGTCTTCTGTGCATGTGTTTCATCAACATGCATTTACCTTGTCTCACTGAATACCACCATTCTGCTATAGTTTTCAGGAGGATATTACATAGCCCATATTAAAGCAGAGCTCTTTGGCAGAAAGCAACCATGTCACCTTTATTTTTACTTGAATGCATATTTTTTTGTATCAAAACAATGACTGAAGATAAGGAATTATATAATCACAAATTTGTATTGCCTTAGCTTATATTTGAGGAAAATATTGAGATGCCTCACAGATCAATACATCCGCTGAATAGGGAGAGCCAAATACAACTTAGAGACCAGCAAATGCACAATAATTGTATGGAAAACACAGCTATTTAAGAGTGATTGTAAATTATATTTGAGCATCTTAAACTAAATAACGCCAAAGAGAAAAATGGTGTGCTAATTATTTTCTCACTCAGCCTACCTGAGTTCTATATAACATTCTAATAACAATTGCCAGGATCATGGACTAAATTGCACGCATTTTCTTCATTTAAATGTTACCTGATAAATAGGAGTATTATAGGGATTATACCTCTTAATGACAAAGCTAATCTCCTATGAACTTTTCTGTGTGCTCAACTTCAAAGGATTTCATTTGACTTACAGAGAAAGGAACACAAAAGAGGAGACAAAAGCATGAACTCTGGATTGAAAAGGAGGATAAACTGATTATTTCAATGTTTTCTACAATCCAAAGTTGTTAGAAAAACATAAAGCATTTCTTATATTAAACGGAAAATGGAAATGCTCACGTTTCACAATGTGCAGATGGACAAGTGCAAAGCTTTCAGTAATGATAGCTCATGGAAATAAAACAAAAATATCACCACTCCAGACGCCAAGACTGCTGAATTGCCATTGTTAGGAGCCTATAATACTACAGGATTTATTTTTCGTTCGAAGAAATACTGTTTTCTGTCCACAGCCAGATATGTTCAGAGGGATAGCATATTTTGCAAAGAGCTATGATTCATACTCCTCCCGCCCCAATCTCACTCTTTTCTGTGGATAATGTACCTGACAAATGATTTATCTTTAGCAGAGAACAACAGTGCTGCATATTTGTACAGTTCAGAGTCCTGGAAAGTGTCCGAGGAACTCCCTGCCTAGGGAAAGTGCATGCAGGGCAGTAAAGGAATACAGATCTGGACATGCACCTGTTTTCTCTGAGGACATCATCAGTTAAAGATACAGAAAACATTAACAGAGGGAAAAGAAATACAATAAATAAATAAATAAATAAATAAAATAAAATTATTAAGTACAGCTGTTTGCTTTTTGGCCAGTTTCTTCCCTGACTTAAGATAAATATTCCTTAGAGTCCTTTGACTTGCAAGCTCTGAGACCTTGAAAGGAAGAAAGGGGAGGGGAGAGAGAAAAAGAGTAAACACAAACACACTTGCTAAGTGGGGCTTTATAAAATATTGCAGCTCTCAGTCTTAAAATGTCTAAAATGAAAACCTGTTGCAAGGACGTAATAAAAATAAAGCTGATAATGTGCTCCCCTAGGAAGAAGGAGCACATGCTGCTCCCCGGTACCCAGAAGCCATTACTTCCACTGAGAATAAAACAACTTACACAGTAAGATGCATTCCCAGCTTCCAGAGTTGATTTAGAGATATCAGGAAACTTTCAAAATAGGCATGGCTTAGCATGAAATTAGTGCATGGAAAATGCCTCTATTGAAATAGTCCCCTGTTTTATCATTTACCTCCTCACCCAGGAGGACATCTATCTGATCCCCCAGTCCTGCAGTGCCGCATTCAGTCACGTTATTATCAAAGCACAGCAATCAATCATTTCTCACTACAGGTGACACTCAGTGAGCATCAGGAAAAAAGTCATTGTTACACAGATATAAATACATATTCCATTTAACTGTCTTTCCTTAGATACACTCATGTAACAAAAACTCAAAAAAAATTAGCTCAGTGGATCGGAAAAATTCTTCATCAGATATCAGAATTGTAAAATTTATATGAACTTACTTTTATATGTGATAAAATCCACAAAACCTGTAATTAAATTGAAGTGTGATGCATCAACATGAACATGCATATTCCAACATTAAGATGACACTATGGGAGTGACCTATTAACTGAATGTTCCTCCTAAAACTTTAAATCAATTATCAGGTAGTGACCAACCTTCAGGGTCACTACAATATCGTGACTAATTGGTTGATCATTCTTCAGTAATATCAAGCCCCATTTTGTTTCTCCCATACCCCCATTAACTAAAACCCAATGATCTCATTTTTAAGGAGGAAAAGAGGAAGTTTAGATTCGAAGCCCAGCTTTTCTGGAGATGGGGAAGTTGCACAGAATCACAAAGCGCAATGTGACAGTTAACATGTAGGGATCACTACAGAAAGTCAAATAACCCCATAACTGCTCAGGTAGGAAAGAATATTGGACACAAACAAAAAATCTGAAAAGTCCCTAGGATCCATCTGTCTTTCCTCTCACTTGCGCCACGGACTTTGACCGTTAGAGGTTTTCTTACAAGAAAGGTAGGATATCGTGTGGGGAAAAAAGAGTATTGCTCCCATTTTACCACCTTCCCATGGTGGTTCTTCCTCGATAGTTAAGGACAATGAGGAGATGAACTTTGCTATGCTTATAAATAATTTTTATTTTCAAAAAGATGACATTACTGAAAGTGTATAAAAATGCCAATAAAGTAAAACTAACCAGGAATCCTTTCTGAGATTTTTTTTTTTAAAAAGAAGCAGCAAAATTAAAAATTGCAAACACGCTCACCATAACGTGCTTACACTTCAGGACAAGGCAGTATTACTAGCGCAGCACTTTTTTGGTGGTTTACGAGAATTGTCTACAATCTGAAGTTCTTTAAAGTTAAATTGCACTTCAAAGTTTCATTTACACACTGTAAAAATGATATAGTTAAGTTTTCAACAGGGAATGAATTATTCATTAAAAAAGATAATGGTGTTAAACTCATCCAAGGAGCTATAACATTAGCATAAAGAATACCTTATGTCACATTAATTTTAAAAACAGAAAACATACAACACAAAAGATATTGAACCATGGATTTGTTTTTTGGTTACATTAAACAAAAAGCAATTATTCTTACAGCAACCTTTTCATAGCATTTTAATCATGCTGGTAGGTATTTTACAAGCCATTTGATCTTAATTATTAATTGCAGCAAGGTAGGCTGGGTGGAACATGCTTTATTCTAATTTTACTATTTTTGGTTTTGATTTTATGCAAAGATGTGAAACAGAAGTGCTTAAAAAGGAAAACTTTTTTTCCCTTTACGTCTCCGTGAAATGGAAAAGTCAGATATAAGAATATACAAAACCTCTTTAAAAAAAAAAAAAAAAAAAGACCACTTATGGAAAGTTTAGTGGGGGGGATTCCAAAAGTTTGGGAGAGGTTAAAAAACTCAAAACAAAAAAACCAACCCCAAAACCCAACCTAAACAAATTAAAAAAACAATCAAAACCACCGTGAAAATAAATATTTTCTCCAAAAATAGTCAGCTTTAATAAAAACAAACAAAACCCAACCAAAACCCTGCACTAAGGGTAGTAAATAGTAAATAGGTAAATAGGTAAATAGTCCCTGCAGTAAGGACTAACTTCGAGGAATTAAATAAGTATCTGCAAACCAGTTCCTCTTAAATTCAATTGTCAGTTAATTCTATTTACTGACAGAACAGCACAATTCCTTAGCTCCTTCTTGACATAACTTCTGTAAAATGGACTCATTGCTACCTCCCAGTGATTTTTTTTAGTCTTTTAAGACCAGTGCTCTTAAATTACTTTGGCTAAATAGACTTCAGGATTAAAATAAGGTAACTGTTTGTTTTCTCCTATACCATCCATCTTCTCAAGTTATTCATTCCTGCTATTGTGCAAAGCAGCTGCTTCATCAGTTTTCTAATGGAGTTTACTGAATAGCTTTTCACCTATGGAATTAGAACTAGTTTTAGAGATCTTTTACCTCTTTCTTATAACTTGTTTTAGAATTCAAAGGCAGGTTTCTCAGGCAAGTAAGTTGTTGCACTGGAAAGACAAGGGGCAGTGGCTGCAGCAGTTTGAGAATTTGTGCATTTTCCTCACATTTACTTATTTATTGTACTTACTACTTAGATTTACTTTGCTTTATCAATCAACCTCTTCAGAATTAGGAAAAACTTAGATGAATCAGATTCTGCAAAGTTGATGAGACAAATGCAAGACAACCATGTAAAATATTGGCTTTATCCTAAGGAGTGAGGGATTTGGATGGCATCTTTCCTGAAGGCAGGTTTTTGCTATTGCAATGCCTGATTCAGTCTTGCAGTCTCTCTCACAAACAGGAAGGAAAGTTTGCTCCCAAAACTTTCATAAGGGAAGGTGTAGCAGCACTTGCCCTTTTCGCAGTGTTAGGTGACTGAGCTGGCTGAACTCCCTTCTAGCCCAAGTTACTAAAGGTTGCCTCACCCTGTAAATCATTCACAGAGGGTTGACAAGGTTATCCCTTCATTCCCAGTCTCCAACCGTAATGTTTACATAGCTGTTCCTTTGAGTTAATTTGTAAGCCATGGGGTATAGGACGATAAAAGCCAGTATCTTACAGCTGTGATGAAAAATCGGTGCCATGGAAGAATGTCTTTTGTACTCACTGTGTCATAATCCCAGGGCCTATGGAGACAACACTGCAAATGAAACCAGGATTAACCATGTTGTAGTGCGGCATTCTGTCCATCTGGAATTTGTGGGCAAAATTCATTCCTTGCCACAAAATAATTCTATGAAACTGCTTATTTGTTTTTGGCATATTCCAGATACTGCAGCTCTAAGAGCAACTTCAAAAACATGAATTACATGTAAACTCATTCAGCTTTCTCCTCCATAATCTGCACACTGCTTGAAATGATAGCCCTGGGAAGAAGAAAATAGTCTATTTGTCTCAAACGCTGTTTAACTGAAACCCTAAGGTCCCCCCTTCCCCATGCTGTTAACTGTTTCAGTGCTGATTACTTTGAGGAAACATTTGATCTGTGTACTTACTTATGATTCCATGGCAGTTTGGCATCCCCTCAGATACCAGCCTCCTCACCTCACTAATCCTCTCTCTCCTTCTCAGGAACTTTTGGGACAGAAAAATTATTTCCAAATGCCTGAGACGCACTGGCATCAAAACTGGGGAAGGATAAAACCAATTCTATATAGCAGCTCACAAAACAGCACAGCAGTCACTGTGCCAAGTGCAGTATACTTTTCCTCATTTAATTAAGAACTTCATCCATTTACAGAAATCTGCTATACAATTTCAAAGACTGCATCAAACAAGAAATCTAAGTCTGCCTGTATCTTGGGGAGTATAGACCTTCCCCACAATAAATAATGAATGTTCCAGTAGCTCCAAATGAACCCCAGGTGTGTCTGCCCAGCCTTCAGTCACTGCAATTCCTTCTCAGTAATTACCACTCAGAGACATCTTCAATCGGGTAGTATATTTTAGCAGCATTAAAGGCCTTATGTGAATCCCAATTCTGCAGAGACTTTCATGGGTTTGAACAGGCTTTAGATCAGGCACTAAATATACAGATTTGGGACTGTGTTAGGATGTAAAATGCTGTTTAATGTGGATTGAAAGTTAAGTCACAAATAACACATGATGGGAGAATTTAATATTTCTTTTCTTAGAAGTTTAATATTTTGGAAAAAGTAATAATAAAAGCATGTGATATCAGAGTCAGGCATGTAGCAATCTGATGGAGTAATACAGACGATAGTTGACATAATGAAGAGATAGCAATAATATATAGAATACTGTCAGTAGATAATACTTCTATGGTTCTAGATACATGCCAAAGACAGCTGGGTTTCAGAGGTAGAGGCTCTGGTAATTCACTACTTTACTGACTTTAGTTCTATTATACAAAATTATGGCTGTTTAGATACAACCCTTGTATCTGATGAATAGCAATGCCAAGGAATAGAATCATAGAATGGTTTGGGTTGGAAGGGACCTTAAAGATCATCTAGTTCCAACCCACCTGCTGCAGGCAGGGACACTCTCCACTAGACCACGTTGCCCAAAGCCTCGTCCAGCCTGGCCTTGAACACTTCCAGGGATTGGGCCTCCACAACCTCTCTGGGCAACCTGTGCTAGTAACTCACCACTCTAACAGTAAAGAATTTCTTTCTAACATAGAATTTCTTTCTAATGTAAGAGTCACTCACTCTGTCATAGAATGATGGTATAGATTCATGACCTGAAATTTATCTCAGTTTAAATAACCATCACACACAAGGGGACGCAGGATCATGGACAGAGTACTTCAGACTCTGACTCAGGTTTTGGGGCCTGAATTTCTGAAACCATGGAAGTTTTGGCCATAAATAGCTGTGGGTGCAACTTATTACATTTAGATCACCCAAGCACATCCACAAAACTATGACCCTTAGGATACCAACTCCAAAGCAAATGAAGCAGAAGATACAGTCTGTGTAGCAGCTCACAATACACAGCTTGGGTAGCAATAGGTAAAAGCTTGAGAGATTTATAGGCTGAGGTTAGATAAAGATCTTGTAAATACTTTGAAGTCATGTTTACTTTAAGTCACCCAAATCTCTCTAAGCTTAAAATCCGGTTTCTTTGTGAAAACTCTTCATTCCAGCAGAACCCAGAACACCAGGAGAACAGCCTGTCTCATAGTAATACGGAATAGTAATACAGAAGAAAAGAGGAAAATAAAGGAAGAAAAAATTCATAAGAGACTATAGAAAATATGAATATGGCATCTCTTTCCCTCTCTCACTTCACTATGTGTGAACACATGGTTTCTTCTATCCCTCAAAACATTCACTAGCTTCCAATTTCATTTTCAATTCCCAGCAGCCGATTATCAGTGTAACGGCTAGAAGGGAAGTCGAGACAAAGGAGGTAGGCCAGTTTAATTAACACATGGGCAAGCAGAGGTTTATTTTGGTACTCTGATCTCTCCTGAAGACACCATGCTCCTGCTATCAGAGCCTATTAAAAATGCATTTATTTCATATTTTCTCATAATACTCTCCATAAGGAAAGGAATGAATCATGGTACATATTTTGTGAATGATTTATAAAGTGGTACTACAGATTTATGATCTGAATCACAGGTTCTTGTGGAAATGCAGCACTACTGCTCTTACAGGGAACCTAAAATAGTTAAAATAATTTTTTTCTCCTTAGTATTTGACACTGAGGAACAGCCCTTCTACCTCTCTCAGGTACCTCCACACATCAGCATCAAGACCTTTCCCCCTCCAGCCCTGGGGAGAAAGGACATTTCTAGTTCTGGAACATCTGATGAATAAGAACGTCCCAATGCTTCTTGAAAGGAGTAAAACAGCATTTGAGCAGCAAGGGCTATGTAAAAAAAACCCCAACAACCCCACAAACCCAACACCACAACGAAGAAAACAACACAAAAGAGAGAGAGAATAATTGCATGAAATGGTGAAGGGAAAACTAATAGGCAATTTGCAATATCTGCCTTTGAGTGGGGAGTGACAGGTTCGGAGAAAGGTAAGATAGACCCAATGGTACCTCACAAATAGTTCCCCTTACAGCACTTTGCTGTCTGGGATTCTCCAGCCCCACAAACAGCTAACTTATTTGGAGTCTAGCCAAGTCATCCTAATGAAGCAGAAAAGGCAGCAAGGAAAAATGGGGATCATGTGTGATGGGAGAAAAATGTGCATTTTCCTGAAGAAGCATCAATAAGCTGTTCCTCATGGTACACATTTTGAAATACGTTTTCTGTTACAGGGGCATTTGGGGCTCACCTTGCTGAACTCCTGCTCACCCCCAGCCAAGAAAAAGCAACAACGAAATAACCCCCCCAAAAACACCAAACAAAAAACCCCAAACAAACAAAAAACAAAAATCCAAAGCCCCTGAAAGAAACCATACCCACAAAAAAGTTAAAACTTGCTCAAGTCAATGGCAAATATCTGCCTTTGTGCACTTACACACACTTTTTGCTGTATAGACCAATTTTGTAGTTTATACATAATTTAAAAGCTTGCTGCACTGATTCTTCCATAGTCAAGCATTAGGATATACTGTAAAGCATGACACACATAAAATATATGAATAGAATAGGAAAAAAACCCAACCCAACCCATAAACCTATCAGCAATATCTGTTTCTCTAGTGTAGGTGAGAAGGTGGCAGTCATATTTGATGCACTGCTCTGAAGCAGTGAAAAGGGATGTGAAATTGTTGGTGTAAGCTTGCACTTAGACACATCACCAGAAGCTACATCTTGAATACAAGCTCATTTCTACAGTCTTTGAAAATTGCTTTGTCTTCCTAAGATGCACATGCTAAATTCAGTCAAATGTTTCCTCAATGGCCATGGATTTGCTAGAAAAAAAAATTATTGCCCATACTTCCTTTGCGGTGTTTGGTCTTTACATCAAAGGAAAAAAAGAATGCTACCATATAAACTCTTTCTAGATAAATGTACCAAGGATCAAGTCAACATCATACAAATAACATGGCATGAAATGTGAGGCAAAATGTAGGTGACCTGCCAGTGTCTAGAGGAACTTGGTACAGCAAGATGCCTACAGGTCTTCCAAGTGGGTTTCAGATAAGATTCTAAAGCATGCAGAAATATGGGGCTTTTGGTCACAAGCTACAAAATCACAAGAGTAACAAAAGTGCACCTCTTACAGCTCACACTTAGTGCAACTATAATCCCAGTTTTTGTGAGTCTTCTGATTTCACGGAAAGTTGACCTTTCCTTATGAGTCCAGGGAACTGCACAAAGCTCACACCTGAGGGCCACTGAAAATTAGCAGGTGTGAAGGGGAACAGTCTGCCTTCTCCTCTCCTTTAATAAAGATAAGCAAGTTCTCAGGCAAAAATCTTTGTTAAGTGAGAAGTACATATCAGAGAGAGAACAATCACAAAAATGTTTTATTGCTACTGGGAATTACTGAGTTGATTGAATTCTATCTTCCCTAACTTCTATTTTTTTATATGTAAGTTTTCATCTTTGAAGGCAAGAAATGGTAGAAAGAAACAGGTGTTGACAGAAAGAAAAAAAAAAAAATGAACAGAAATTGCCTGACTGGGGCCTGCAGCTCAGCCACTGTGCAACAGAAGTAATCAAACCCAATATGTACACCACACACACATCTATCACAATACAATTAGGAGTGAAAGAGATCACATATGATTACACATGATGTATATTATGCATGAATGAAGAAATTTTGGTTTTAGTCATATAACTTCTGAAAAGCTGAACATAATTCTACCAGGGTTAGTCTTTCTGCTACATTTCCTCTTCTTCTTATCCGAAATAAAAATTTTTATACAATTGCTCTCTGAAAAGTCTCTTTCAAAACCCTAAAGAAAATTTAGTTAATTTGTGCATAATTTCCTTAGCTATTTTTGCTTCTATTCCTAATGTCTCAGCCCGTCTATGCATCTGTCCTTCAGTTTGTATTGCCAGAGTAAAAATCTGCATCCTCCTGGGTTCCTGCAAGAATCAGCCTGAAGTATGACAGAAACTGTTTAGTTTCACTCAGGATCAGGACAGTTGACTGTGAGATTCCTGGATGACAGTCTGTTCCTGAATGCCTAAAACGCCCCTGCATACGATGTGCATTATAACGAGAATATGACATAAATAATATCTATAGCACACAAAGTTTCACAAAGATGTGCTCTGATTAGGTGTAATCATCTGCATTAAACACATTACCTATCTTGGCACAACACTGTGATCACTTGGGTACTGAAAGCAGAAGAACTGTAATAACTTGGGGCTTCACACTCCTGAAATTATTCTGCTTCTGGTTGTAGAGCTAGCTTAGATAAGTCTACATGGGCTTAACCAAAACCTAGCAAATCAGAAACATAAGGAAATAATAATATTTTGTAAATACACTGGAGATTAACACTGCTAAAAAAAAAGTAGACCTATTAGATTGCAATCTAATAACAGAATTATGGGAAACCTCACTAGTTTTAAGGTAGAGCTTGATACAGACATGGATTTCATGACATAACTGACTAGTGGTAGGACCTGAAAACCAGGAGATCTTTCTAGTGCCATGCTTTTCATCTTGTAGATCTAATGATTCCATATGCTGAGGCTTGTTATTTTTTCATTTATCAGCAGTAATTGCTTTTTATGGACACCTTGACTATATCCTCTGTAGGTTATTAAGTCTTTAAGTATAACTCTAGCATTGACACTCACATCTATGTATCTCAACAGTTTCATCCTAGAAGAATCTGATCCTCCTAGAATATTCTGATATAGAAACTAGTGCCTTTGTCCCATAAAACAATCCTAACCCATGTCAAGTTTTTAAATACCTACCAATTTCAGCCCACAGTCTTTTTGGGATATATAACTGAGGCATTTATGGAACTTTCATACCTCTTATCATTGCAAGATCCCTGTCACGGACAACTAACTTTGAATCACACCTTCCAAATTTAAGGAAGTGTTATTAACAGAAATTGCATATTAAGAGATGTGTAAATCACATGATTAGAGCACAGTTACAGGAATGAAAAATTTCTAATACTTTATGACTACATTCTAAACCAAGCTAAAGTTGCCTAGAGATAAAATGTACTTGGTAATGACAACACTCTTATTAATGTTCAAATTATAAACTTAGGGAAACTGTAGGACTAAAAGGGTCAAGCATTTCATTATTGTATGCAGTCTTAATGTTCCTTCTACTTTATAGATAGAGGTATTATCTTCATGCAAGACCTTGCTCTAACTTAACTACTTTTTCCAGCTTGAACATTGACATGCTGAAAATCCAATAAGTTTTAATAAAAAAAAAAGGGGTCAAGTGTTTTCATGCAGAGTTTAATGGAAACTTTTAGACAATTTAACATACTGCAATGATGCCATGAAAGGCAGCCCAGCCATCACAGCTCTGCTTTTTTAATAAACGTATTTCTAACAGGCAGCATTCTACTGGTTTCCGACTGCACATGAAAATTACACTGATGTCTCTCTTATGGTATCAGGTGATAATAGCACTTGTTCATTTTTAAAGACCCTTATGCACAGAAGATTAGGGAGTTTTGGCCCTTCACTAGGCTTGTAAACACTTACATGTAAAATAATATTTTGATACAACATTCCTATTAAAATCCATAGCAACAAGTAGAGACTAACATGATATTTATGTATTTGGAGTCATTTATGGCAGATGGGAACTATGTAATGCCACAGTTCCTGGACAACCTGTCAAAATACATGTTTTGAAGTATGACATCAGTATTCTCCTGCTGAATGCTATGAATACAGCAGCTGCCAGTCCTCAACTAGCTGAGGCAATCTGACCTTTTATAATAACTGGCTATGTCAAGAAACCCAGGAACTGTAAGCCATTATAGTATCCAGAGTTCCTAAAAGAAATATGTAGTTCTACCTTTAAATGAGATATTTATGCTTATATCAAAAAAACAGGGTAAACCAGGAAAGAGGAATGCACAATGACTTGAGGAATGCAGAAAAACACAGTATCAACATTTGCAAAGTTACGTTGCAACTCCATCACGAGAGAGTACCATTCAGGAATGATTGTTGAGACAAATTCCTGATCCCATTAAAATCAGCTTTGCTGTTGATTACACCGATGCCAAGATTTCAACCACATTCTTTTCCTTGCTCCTTTATGCTCCTTAAACAAAAGGAATGGAATACACCTGGCCTCTGTGCAGCTGATTGCATCTCCCTCTTTATGTTGTAGTTTATTTACACTGGCCAATATTAGAAACATGTACAATGGCTTTTTAAAGATGTGACATGAAAACTTATATGAGGCCTTACTGCCTCTCCACTGGAGTAGCAGAACCAAATGAATTACAGAGTATATATACTCCTGTATACCATTGCACACTAAGTGATAGACTAAAAATTGAAATATCACTTTATCTGTTTCTAGCAGTATGATGTCTGCCCTGGTATGAAGAATGAAACAAAAAAACTCACTGGATGTACACAGCAATGTTTGGTGTCTGCTACCATTTCTCTTACTGTTAGTTCTGTTACTGCACTTTAATTCTTGCAGTCTCTTTTTTCCCCCCACATAATCAACTGTATTATAACTTGGATCACCTCTTCTCTTAGCTACACAGAAGCAACTGCAAAATCAATAAGATGACCTCAAAATAGAGGAGAAGAAATTATATCTATTTGCTTTGGCCTCCCATCTACTATGAACAAACACATATTTCCAATATCATCAGCAAATCCTGATGTTTCATAAACAAACTTTCTCCAAACCCATTTCTGTTCCGACAGCAGTGAAAAGGTTAAGAAGGAGATCATGTCAGCTTAGCTGACTATTGAAGGTTTTGCCAGTTTGGATCACAACCTTAATGTTATTATTTAAATGTGGCTTTTGTATTTCATTATATACAAAGCAATTATATTTGCATTTACAATGCACCGTAATTGTAAGAATATGACATTGTTCTGATGATAATGTTCATTGATCATTCATAATGCAGTTGGCTCATGCCATGAATCATGACACTCTTATCACCTTTCGCATTTTACTTGCTATTAGATGGCTTTATTTGCACATTGATGCTTTAAACCTACATTTTTAATCTCTAGATGGTATAAAATGCCTCTATCATCCTTTAATGTACATCACTATATACTTTAACAAAGGTGAGATATTGTCAAAGTCCTCATTTATTTCTCATAACAATAATGGTTCCATCTTGAAACATGTATGTTTTGGTGATGCAAACTAATGCCAAAGGCAGCCAGATATCTTGTTCAACAATACATATTTTGGATATGTTTGTTACAGAGGTTGAATTAAGAATTTCTGCATTATGGTATATTTCAACATTCTAGTACTGCTTTTCTCTTGAATTGGGTAGAATGCTCAAATATCTACATTTTTCTTGGGTGGAAGGTTCTGGGGAACAAACAAACAAAGTGACACCAAAATACTGATTGCTCTTGTGCAGATTGGAACTGCATGACGTTTCCTTTCAAATTAAACTACAGTTAAATCGCATTTTTTAGTGTGCTGCAGTAATGACTGTGGTTCAGGCAATTCTTAGTCCCATAATGCCTAAATGGCTGAGTCATCTCTCTCAGGTTTTTTTCTTTCAATTTATTTCTCCCATACTTGAGTACTATGCCAGTGTGCTCTTGATTATTTGTTGTGTAAATGTTCGGCATGGTAAACCTCAATCAAGTGCTCAGTAGCATGCTGACATGGCTGCATAGACATGCCCCCTTAGGCGCCCAAGATGCACTATGAATTAGCTGAAGCGCAGACCTTGGTAGATCATGAAAGATGTAAACTAGCAAGCAACACCAGGATCCCAGAATGAGTTACACAAACAACAGCTGCTGTTAGGTGTCACGTGCACATTAATTGCAATGTTAGCGTGTTCTAAAGTAACATAGGAAACAGAAATGTGCTCTTAGTGAAATACTCCCCATTTTCAGGCAAAATGATTAATGCTACCATCCCCCCCCCCAAAAAAAAAAAGTTGCAAATATTAGTTTTGCAGAAAGTGTTTCTTCTGTCCAAATATATTTTTGACCAGTTCTACATGTAATGATTGTCTATGCTATACATTACAAATATTGGTAGGTTTAGGACTCCATTCATCATGAACTTCAGCTGCCCAAGGAAACTTTGTTAAAGAGGAACTTGCCACAATATTTACCAGAAGGTAAAAAAGCAGCCTGGCTTTGATGAAACAGAAGACTAAATTCAACCAGCATGAATGAAACAACTTACAATAGTTATTCCATAAGGAGGCGAAGATGGTAAATACATTGATGAGATGATCACCTATGAGAGATTCCTTCAGTTATTTTTACTTTTACTTATACAAATATCCTCAGACTTCGATAAGCATTTGCATTTCTGAAAAATCAGTTTTGGTACACTCCAGCAATTACACAATTTCCTCATACCATGCAATTTGCTTGTAAGATTCATTTTTCAGAATGTCCATAATACAAAGCTTTTGAAATACTCAGAAATGCAGTGTTTGGATTTTTGCCTTTAAATGACTAGTTGACATAGGGGCTATACATATCCTCCACCGGCTGCAAGAAAGAAGAAAGATGAAAAGAAATTAAATTCTCAAGCTATACATACAACTTACTGATTTTACACAGTGTGGTTTTGATCAGGGTCTATAAAGTTCAAAATTCTTTTTCTGGGGAAGCTTGTATTTGTTTGCATATGAGGACAGCAGGGGAAAGATAGCAAGTCAGGAACACAGGGATACATTTCACAAAGGGAAAGGTGATGCAACGTTCTCTGTTGTGGAAACCTATAAATAATACTTTCACATGAAGTCAGGATCTGTTGCAAATCTTCCCAAAGTTCTCCATTAGTATTCTGCAGTTACAATTAAAGCTCTGATCTCACCTACAGAATATCTGTGTCCCCGGGCTTGCTGCTGATATAAACCAAATGCATCTGCAAAACCCCCTGTCTCATAGCCTGCAAATTGCATTGTTTTTCATTCTATCTCTAGCAATTCCAGATATGCAGAGGGAGCATTTCTGAATGTAAGCTGTTTTCTTTAAGGTCAGACTAATAGGCTAGCATTTAAAAAGATGCTCCTAGATTTTTATATTATTCTTGTAGAATAATATTGTTTCTTTTAGAAGAAAATGTTTCTGGGAACAGCCATCAATATAAGCCAATGCTTTGGGATCTGCGTGATATCAAAGCTAATAGATGAATTTGGTTAGTTATCCTTGTTGTAGGAAAATGATGACACTGTGCAGTGCTGTAGACATCTGGATAGCTGGTCACTGTTAATAAAATTTCTCTCTATTTATGATGGCTTTTGATGAAAGTAGTAATACAAGTGCCCATGAGATTTCATGGAAGTCCTATGTAATTAAAATCAATAGTCATGTTTTGATAGTCAACATAAAAGCTGAATGGGTAGAGAGCTCCCTTAAATCACTTTGTAGAGTAAATGTCTACATAATGAATTGTTTTCTGTAGTGAGTATTGGAGTCTAGATAGGCCTTTATGGTATGGGGGTTACTTGCCCCATACCATTATACTTTTTTTTTGTTTGTTTCTATCACACTGAGGCTCTGTCTGTAGGTTTATAAACAACTAGAAGATAACAAGAGTGATCTTCTCTTCATCTTCTCCAGTAGCATTATTTACTTTGCACAATTCCCGGAGACTCCAGCCAAATCCAAGCCACAGGTATCAGAATATCATAGCAAAAGACAGAGACAGCCCCATTAATGATGAGTTTAAAAAAAAAATAATAAAGCTTTCAGGTCGAGACAAGGGGAAGGAATGAGAAAATATGCAGTTTGCAACAGGTCTCATCCTGGGTTCAGAGTAGACCGCACATTCACTGGTTTCCAGTGTAGCACTATAACCACCAGATCCTACTGTCTCTCAAGCTGGGCACAAAACCAGTACCAAGCCACATCTCTCATTCAACTTTGTTCTCTCTGCATTGCCCAATCCTATAATGGACAAATGCCTCTTCAAGAACAACCCAGAGCCTGCTTGCACTGTGAGATGAGTGCTCGTCACCTTTCCTAACCAAACAGACTCTGCCATTTGAATAAACAATTCCAAAAAGTTACCTGAAATAAACAAGAACATAAGCCCTAGATGCAGTCACACTGAAATAATTTTTTTAATTTCTTATAAAATATGTGTTTTTCCAGTGGTAGTTTTGGGTGCAGAGTGTGGTATCCCATTTAGGGCAAGTCTAGGAAGGAAGGAAGCGAGCTTTAGTGGCAACAGGACCTGTTGTTCAGTAGAAAGTGATGTATCTGTTTGAATTTATTTTTCAAATAATAATGGTGGGAAGAACATTGCGGCTGAGGAATTATGTTTGCATTATAGTTTCTTTTTTCCAACCATAAGAGTCATTGAATTGTACCACGGAGGCTTAATTTTTCACTGTGATTTTCTTTTTCACGGTTTGCAAATTGTCTGTTTATAATTACTTTCAATTAACTCAGCCTTAGCCAATCAACAGACCATAAACTGAACTTAAACAGTTATGAGCTGTGCTTTGTGATGAGAATTTATCCTTTACATTAAGTGTTAGTTCATTAGAAAATCTAAGCTCAGGGAATTACAAGAGCTAAATACAAGTTTTAAATTCATAGCAACATATATCTATTTAAAATGTTCAGAGCTCTCCACTGTAATTATCAGCTCAGCTGCGAGGCCACTGATGATAACTGTTCTGAGTGGGTTCCATTTGGGTCCCTGGTGCATTTTTCACCAAGAAAGACAACAAAGAATATGGTGAAAAATGAGTGAGAACAGACATAGTTATTACAGAGCTGACCATAACAAAGGCATGTGGCTTAGCATTAGCTCCATGCTTTGGTAGGCTTTAGGAAATGGTCATCTTCTAAATATATGTCCCCAAACACCTTAAAAACATACTTAAGCATATGCCAAAATATTAAGCTCAACTGTGATTTTGTATAAAGCTCTCAGGTTTTAGTCTGACTCCCAGCATATCAAAACTTTTTCATGCCTTGAGTCAAGCCAATGACCAAAATTGCAAGCGTAAGTCAACATTTTAAAATACTTATCTCAGAGAACAGGGGAGATAAGGGAATCACCTTACAAACACGATAAATGGATACAAAAGGAATATTCGCTTTCCTGTGAAGAAGATGTTGAAAATGAAACAACACAAGAAAGGAACACTACTTTAAGATACTGGATCATGAACATTTAACCAGGGAAATATAAAAGACTTATAAATATCTAACAGCCTACACTGCTAGGACGGTGGGTATAAAGGGAGATTTATTCACATCAGATACGACTGTCCGGAATTACAGCACAACCAGTGCAGCAGCATCGGCCAGAACCAGTCCCCTGTTGAAGGGGGTTTTCCAAGTCACTTTTGTATCCATTGGGATACACCATTAATGACATTGCCTTTGGGGAACCCAGATCCTTAACATCCCATTTACTAACAGCAGCATCATTGTCCATTCCCATGTGCTCAGAAATCAAAGTAGAAAATACTCCCTCTTGGTATAACAGAGCTACATATATAGTGATAATGAAAAATTAACACATTCAATGAAAAGCACACCAGGGCACGAAAAACCCTTCTAACAAATTAAAAATAAATCCCTTTTATCAATCATATGTGATTTATCTGCTCTAAAGCCTGAAGAACAGCCCTCTCTACATTAACAGCACTGACACATTGGGAAATGTGAAATAACTGTTTTTTCCTTTTATGTCTTGTTTCTGCAGAAATCAGCAGTAATTCTCTAGTTCTCCCCTCCTGGATGCCCTTCCTTGCATTCACTGTGGAAGAACTGGGAGCCACTTTCTCCACAGACAGCACCTAGTGGTGGGTGCGGGCATATTTGGTCCCTTGGAATTATTCTTGCCTTCCCTACAAGCTCTTCTCCAAAGAGTTACTCATCTAGTACCAGTAACTTAAAATATTCTACTGCTGTGAAGCTACTTGAGCACTTGAGCTAGGAACTGTAATTTCGGAACTTGGGTAATTGTCTTAATTTGGTTCTGGGTAGCTATCACAAGCCAAACTTTGAAGAAAGTTCATTAAATATTGTTGCAAAAGCAGGTAATTATTCTATGGACTCTGCCCTATTTAAAATGCATGCTCGTATATTTGATAGAATGATCAAACATATCCAAGAGAGTAACAGAAGTACATTCTTGTCTATATTATCCAGTGTTAAATACATTTGCAAAAGCAATTTGTCCCTCAAATGATCTATGGTTGGCAGAAATGTAATATGAGTATCTCAAAATATAGAGAAAATTGTCATTTACTATTTTCTGTCGTGTATGAAATTACGTCCAATTTGAAGGCCATCACAATATTTTGAGGTCTTATTACCTGACGCAAGGACAATATAGGACAAAAGACACAAAAGAATGGGACAACACTAAACTTTCTGAAGAGAAGGAGAATCTTCTGCAATGCTAATATCTATTTTTGTGGTAATATTAATGTACTTCTACTGCACAATGAGTATTTCCATCTACACTCAGAGCTTCTGATTTTTACTTAGAGATACCAGTGACAACAATGAACTAAACGGCAAGACATTAGACATGAATGCAAATTAATATCATAAGCAAATTGTACAGTCACTGAATTATACAAATAAAAGGTTTAAATCATACATAAAGTATTTCAAGTAGCTGACATATTTCAAAATGTACATTCACCATGAATATTTTCATGTTCACCAGCAACCATGGACAGATTAGCTAGTCTAATCTTCCTTTCTTGTTTTTTTTTTTGCTTGTTTGTTTTCATTTGAAAAACCAAAGGAGACACCCTTCAGTGCCTCCAGTGAGAATGAAATTCAGTTAAAATCATGGTAAAACTTCTGTAACTTTACTAAGCCAGGAGTCTCTTCAGTTTCTAGTGGATAAGAATTTACTAAAGCCTGCTATTCACCTTAATACATAGTGTGAAAGAGAAGCTTAAAAAGCAAGTGGAGGGTCCACAGCAAAAGTAGCAGCAGGTCCAGCAACAGCTTTGCTAGGAAAAGCCACAGCACTTAGAGATGCTGAAGCTCCATTAATAACATGCCATACCTGATTTTTTCCCTTTAGAAACAGAGCAGTATGTATAACCTAAACCCCAGAATTACCTGACCTTATTGCACTTAAGTTATTAGAAATGTCAGATCTTCAGATAACAGTGTTGAAAAACATATGAACTTGCACCTAATTGTGTAAGGCTTAGCCATATGGTTATTGCTGGACGTAACGGAAACTTGCTGGAAAAGTCCTTCTGCAACAGGATTTGTGAATGTAAATTCCAGGCAAAGCTTTCAAAATGCAGAAGAGTCTACTATATTATGGACTAAACATCAGCAAAGTAATTCAGCCCCTCAGCCAACTCCTACTCAAAATCAGGAGATGTGGACTTGAAATGCCTTTGCTGTTTAGGCTGAACTATAATTTGATTTTTTTCAAAGAGTTTCATCTAATATAGCTGACTGCCTATAGGCTTGAAACCACCTTGCTTATCAAACTAAAACACACACACACCCCCAACAAACAAATAAAAAAACCAACAAACCAAACCAACGACCAAAATCCCCTTCGTTCTACCTCCTCACCATTTTTCACCACCATGTTTTCCTAAAACCAAAAGAAGAACATACTTATGATCACTTCAGCATGCATTTCATTTAACATACATAAGTGCTTGGCTGAATAGGAAAGCACTGTCTGTGTGTGCATTAAATGCTTTGATGAAATTAGTTACCTACTTCTAAAAATCTTCGCAATTTCAACCCAGTGCCAAAACTTTAGAAGTTTGCTTTAAATGCCAGCAATTACTAATGTCTTCAACAAGTTAGCTCACTCCTTTAGTAGTTAACAATAAAAAACTTACCTCTCATTACTTTATAGAAAATGAATATTTCTACTTCTGATTGTAATGTTTAAATGTTCCAATTGGAATACAGCTGCAGAAACAAAAGTGATACCAAAAACATATTATCAGATCTCTTGCATCTTCCTGGCAATGCTTTGTGCTTGAAACAATAGCTGTGTTGAAAGCATTGTGACAAGATACTGTAAAAAAAATTACTTGCTCTGGAGCACGTTCCCTCTTGTTAACACCTGCCCTTTTCCTCTGTTGTAGCTTTGACCTAAAGCAATGGAAAAATGAATGGTATCTTTGTACTTTCAAAGGAAGAAAACAAGGTTTCAAGTGAGTTTCAGCTAGTCCAATGAAATATCCTTTAAGACTGTAAGGATACATTGCAAATAAAATGACACAACAACTGAGATACTAATAGGTACTGTACATAAATGCATATACACATACATATATATGTGTGTGTGTATATAGCGTACTGGTGTATATATTTATACAGTATGCCAAAGGGACAAGTGAAGGAAAATGCACTTAGAAAGGTCAAGCCACTTGTTTGGCTAAGAATGTGCAAAAATCAATCTACCAGCGCAACACTCTGGATCTAGGAGCCTAGTCAGACAAATACTCAGTACATGTGGTTTTTAGTAGGCATTTGCAGTCAGTACTTTTCAGATGGCGCTTCCGAATGCAACAATGCATTCTTGTATTCAGAAGTAGTCTTAAAAGTTATTGAAATATATTAAAAATTATTATTTACAAACATGTGATCAACTCTGACACTTAGACACTCATTTTGCCCCTAGCTTCATATCCTCTATGAATTAAACTTCATCTTATGTAAATAAAGAGGAAAAAAATAATTGGTTCTTTTCTAATAGAGAGAATATGCCACCATGGGGAACCTTTGGGAAGTTTCAGTAGATGAACCTGCTTTCATTTCCTGGTGCTCATTTGCTATGAATGTGGGGATAGAAGATATCCCCCTATATTCTTTCATGAAGTGTTTTATGAATGACTCCACAGTATTTGTGGTGACAGCTGGAGGTGCAAAATGCTTGCCAGGAGAATCCTTCCTTTGAATACAATTTACAAAACGAGTCATACGCAACCCAGTAACAGAGGGCAGGGCAAACCCTAATTTTCCTAAGGAAGCTGACATTTCTTCATCTGCACAAAAACCAAAGGGAAAAAATCTTAGGCAGGAGACTGAATTCTTCCTTGTTTTTCAGAGACATTTTTCCAGAAAACATTCCAAGAAAATCAAAAGCATTTTATGCTCGCTGCTCAGTAAATGTAGTAATCGGTGGAGTCTTTCTCTGTACTCAGCCAATTATTCCATCATCTTTAAGTAAGCTGGGGAACTCAGTGCTGCACTTACTGTGGTGCTCACGAAAACTCTTGAAATTTTGCACAGCTTCCTCTGCATCGTGTGATAGAGAAAAAAAGACAGACTTTTCCCCTTCTGCTGGGAGACAAGATATATGCTGCGTAGGGCACCAAATAATTTCTACCGTAGCGAACCACATAATCGTTCACAGTTATATGCTGAGTCCTAAATGTGAATTCATTCAATTTCTAGGAGGCTGCTGTCTGCATACTGTAATGCATGCACATACTTGGTAATCTCTGAAAAGTTTCCCTTTTGTATTTTCTAACATTGTCATTTTGTTAAAAGAGCAATGATTTAAAAATCTTTATATTTTGTTGATAAAACTATTTACCAAAGCTTCTTATAGGTAGAAACATGAAAGTTTATTAACAACAAGGGATTAGGAAAAAAAAAAACCATGGTTTCGGTCTTTCAGTTTATGTTATGCAATCATCAATACTTGCATTTTCATTGTTACTTTTCAATTTTCAGTTTATTTAGCTAGATTCTCATGTTTTTTTATAGGGCTCTTTTCCTTAATAACAAAGGTCACAATTACAAAGTAGAGTTTCTCTTCATTTATGAAAAATATAAACAGACACATTTCCTTGGTGGTTAAAAGTCTATCCAAGTTCATCCATTGTGACTCTCCTTCACTTTCACATGGCATATCTCGTTGGTTGCTATTCCTGATTAAAACCAGCCAGACATCTCCATGGAGCACTAAGGGAAGACAGTACTTCCTGATCCATTTTTAGCAATTTATTAAAAACAATGAACCAGACAGCTCATTTTGAGAGATGCTTTCAAGAATGGTGTCAATGTAAAACTTTGCACTGTTTCAAGCTAGAAAAGGAAGATGCATTAAACCAACACATGAAGGATCATTTGTTTATAAATTCTTAATTTCTGACTGAATTAAAAAGCCCCTGGCCTGTGAATAATGGTAGTTGCAAGAGGCCACTGAGATCAACAGGAAAGATGATGCAAATGCAGAATCTGAAGACCAGAATATCCAGGTGGTACATAGACTGAAGGGGTCCAAGTAGAACTACTCTGCAAATAAGAGTCATCCTAACATGTTAGGGGTATTATGACAAGCTGCTCAAACAAGCAAGGTGAGTACATTATGCTGAAAAATGAATCTATCCATTGCTAAGCTTCTGAAAGTTGAAGTATGGCAAAGCAAGAGCAGACAGATAAGGCTTTGCTATGCCAGAACCCTTCCCAGCCTAGAGCAGTTTTCAACTGCTGTCATCTACTATCGCTTCATATGGCAGAAATCAGTTGAAAAAGTAATTATTTGTGTCAATAGCTATGCTTGGGTGAAAGGATGAAGAATGTCCATGACAGACAAGGATTTTAAATAGCCTACTTCCTCAAAACAATGAGAATGTATACATATGCGTATATGTATATATATTTTAAGTGATCCAGAGGAAAAACTGGAAGGCACAACCGTGGTATAAATCATCCACCTTAATCTGTGTTACATGTAATTAAACACTATCAGTTCAGTTAAACAGTAATTGAGGAGACTTAAGAAATTCTTTCTAAGCCATAGGTGTCTATTTACGTGCATCTGAACCCAAAAACATAATAGGGCACATTGGAGGGTTTGACTGTGTATCTCAAGTAAGCCATTTTACAGTTCTTGATATACTGTTACACTTCAGGTGACTGAATCTGAAGTTACGTACTTGGAACTTTAAGCTCTGTTACACTAATTAAAGCAGCTTCTTTCTTTTGAATTCATGGAATACTGTGTATGTGCTTTTAATGATGGTGTTAATAAAGTCAGCTTGATCTCAGCAGGCAAGCTGGTAGTTTATCATGCATCTGAAGCCATCCTGTACACATATTAAACAAATGAGCCACAAGATCTGGGCCATAAGTATAATGCAGTACTTCATAATGAGGGGATTTTTTTTGTTTTGTTTTCATTTAGTCACTGATAGAAGCACAGGATTTCTTAATATTTGTCTTCTATATCGATAAGCTCACTGCCTTCTGTGAGCAGCAATGTCATCCAAACACACAACATATCCAACATATAATTCACAGCACAGTTAAATATGCAACAAATGTCAGAGAACGTTGCTCCCCCCCCTTACTTAATTTGTAGACTTTTATTTTCCTAAAAATGTGGGGGATTTTTGTTTGTTTGGTTGGTTGTTTTTTTTTTTCTCCTGGCTGAATGTATCACATAAGCGTGGCCTTACTCAACTTCAGAATTCTTGAAAAAGACCCCACATCAGTCCAAAATCTTTTGCCATCTTTGAAGGTACAGCCAAATAAGAGGTAAATACTGTAAGTGGCCTCAAATTGCCATAGTACCTTCTCATGTTTCTCATATACTTCTTTCCATTTCTAGCCAACATTCCCCCTCTATAGTAGTTGCAAGAAACCGTAGTGCATGCGTACTGGCCCAATACGACTTCTTCCATTGGAGAACTCTTCTCCAGCCTAGCATTTCTTTCATTTCATGCATACACCATTGTGGAGATAGTGATGATACAGGACATCCACATAATTGCAAGTCAGAGTCTACAAAGTCATTTGCTAACACAAGCCCCACTGCTTATGGCATTAGCCTTACACCAAAGCTGTGCTTAGTCCCTTTCTGTGAACAAGAGAATATTATTTCAAGGAGAGCTCTGTGCAAAACTCAGACTGACCTTGGCCTATCAATTTTGGTGGTAACATGTCTCAAGCTGAAATGGGAGCTTATTTCTGAGCATAAAGCAGAGAACAAATGATTTTTTTTCCTCTTAATTATTTATTAGACCATTGTCCTCTTCCCTTTTTAGTGTCACTGCGGATGTTTAGATTATTACAGTCAATGTTACTAGAACAGTTATATTGTCTTACAGCAATGCAAGAACCTGCAGTTGTCAGTTTATCGTGCGCCTGTTGGATCTCTGCATACAATGCACCTTCTCCTCCTACTTATTAAAAAAAAAAAAAAAAGGGGAGGAGAAGGTTGCTTATAGCAGGAAAATATGACCTCTTTCTTGGACATAAACACAGGTTAATGACCCCAGACCAAAAGAAGTGGATGAAAGTGGTAAACCCCTTTTGTGTTATATAATTTATGAGACAGTAAGAAGAGGGTTACAAGATTAGAAACCTAAATCACATGAGAAATGTTACAGCTGTACCATTCTCTACTTCCATTACAGTCATGGACCTCTATAATAACTTCATGTTGTCCTGTATTTACGGAGACATAATGATTTAGTCTGTGTAGGAGAGCCAAGAAATCATTACAAAGGGGCAAGCATCAGAAATTAATGAAGAACATGCATAAACCTGACAGACTAAATAGATGCTTAACTACAATTTGGTGAGAGCTTGGGGACATATTAAGGAAGATCTGGGGAGCAACTCATCAGCAGGGAAGGATTCAAGCATATGGTGACTTTGCATTGAAACAGGCACCAAAACGCCTAATGATGTTAAGAGCAAGAGGATTATTTTGTCAGTTTGACTATGCATTACCTTCTCAGAAAGAACTGGCATAAGAACATTTTTAGGGATGGCACCAGAGCTGGATATATGAGCATGAGAATGGAAAGCGGGATGTGGGAAATCTGAATAGTCAAGCCTGCAGCAATCCCTTAATTCTTTTTTGCAGGTAGGCCAACAGAGATGATAACTGGAGGAAAATGGATCTGAAATGTAGTAGTGGTAGTAGATGGGTTAGGAGATCTCCATTCTCAGGTATGCTGTTCTATTTCTAGCCACACTTTTCTTCCTCTCCTACTCCTAGTTCCTTACCATACATAGGGATGGAGCGTGCAAAAGGTCAATTGGGTTGGGCCAATTTTTGACCCAAACTATACTCCTATGCAATTAGCATATACTGGGCAGCCTAACACCTTGTTCACACATGACTATCACACCCCCTTGCTCAGCTTTTCAGAAAAGTAAGATCCTTCCACAACTTCTACCAGCCTGGTCTAATCCAATCTTTCCCCTTCAAGGCCAAACTTGTCTGTCTTGTATAAGTACAAAGGAGCTAAAAATAACCCCAAATCATGATTTCATACACCAGTGTATCAGTAAACCATGGGGGAGAGAACTGGCTTTTTGGTGAGTGGACTGTGTCCGTCAGTGAGTGTTTCCCCAGGCCTCTCGTGGCAGTTGGTTGAAGACCATGGCGGGCTTCAGCTGCCCCTCTGGGGCACTCCCTGCTTCAGTCACTTGGAAGAGAGGCAGAAGGCTGGCTTGCAGCTGCAGCATGCTTTGAGAGGAGAGCTCTTCATAACCTTTTGGAAATATCAACAAGCATTTTGGGAAACGCTAACAAGTGTTCAATGAAGCTGACAGTGGATCTTCCTCCATTCCACAACTGAAAATAAATAAAGTCAATCTAACATTGCTTAAGGTTATACAAAATTTCATCTTTGTTATCTAACACTCTCTCCACACACACACATCCACAAGAAGGTTATTTCTTAAATGAAAATACCTGTGTTCATCAACACAGAAAAATGCAACAGGAAGGGCACGTTTTAGAAGAGCCTGAACCCTGAAATCTTACTACATCCTCAAAGAAAAAGGAAAAAAGAAATTAAGTAACAAGAGTTAACGAGTAGGGGTTTTTTGTTGGTCTTTTTTTTTTCTTTTTCTTTCAACAAAGGTCGGCAATCCCACAGCAGCAAATTAATCCCAATTAGTAATGATATTTTGTCTTGATATATCATGACACTTTTGATTTACTGTGTTTCCAGGATGCAGGCAGCAAATGTTAATGATTCAGTTTGCTGGGAATTTATACTCCTGCTCATTTCCCATTTGCTGATCAGTTGCAGCTCGTCAAGACTTGGCTGCTTCAACTAATGAACTGACGGCCTCGCAGGAATAATGGTGTGTTCTGCAAGCTTCATTTTTTTTCCATGCCATCTGCAAAAATGCAGGTTCCTCTCTGAAAAAAAATACTCCTGGCAGCCAGGAAGGAGTGATTATGATCATATAAATGTCACTTGTAATTTGTATTTCACTTGTTTAATAGCGTTACTACTAAATGACGGTTTCTGTAGAGAACAAAACTAATTATAGTAAATTCAGCATTTTTAGGGGAAACTCATGAAGGAAAACATACTTAGTTTTGTTCATTTCTATGAAATATTCTAATAGAAATTATGTATTTTTACATTATGATTTATCTGCCCAGCTGGTCTAGTTTGAATTAGAGCTACACAGAATGTTTCTCTGGAGGCTTGTGCAGGCAGTAAACATCACTTTTCTTATACACAGTAAATGCAAACCCCATTCAAATCTGTTGCAAATGTTGTACCAAAGGTATGGGGAAATCTTCAAAACTTATAGCAGTAAGAGTTTTATGACAGATTATTCTGTGAAATGGTTTGTTATCTAATTGCTCCTTACTGAGAAAGTTTGATAAACACCTTGCTGAACCTATTAAAAGAAAGGTCACTGCAATTTTCACACAGATTTCATACCACAATATGCTTCCATTTAAGCAATGCTTAAATCGACAATAATAATGAAGTTTAGGCACCTACATCCCTGAAAGTCTAGCTTAAGTGAAATGGAAAGCCTCCAACTATGTGATGTTACAAAAAGACCAGATTTTTTACTACTACAGAAGAACTCAGTGAAGTTCTTACAGATTGCACCAGAACAAAATCTGCTCTGAGCTCCAGAATTAGCCTGCATTCTTTCTTTAAGTCTAAGTTATTTATTTGGATATTCTACAGATTTCACCCCAAAGCACAACATAATTAGGAGTCACTTTCCCAACTGTATTCATGGCATTTCTATTTCATGAATTAATAAGGAAACTGCCTTCAAACTTTCAAAACTAATTTCTTCATATGTAAGCAGAGCTAGATAAAAAAAAAAAACCTTTGTATGAAAAGTAAATGAAAAGTAGTATCTTTTTAAAGCTCATCTAAAAGGAGGAAAGTAAAAAAAAAAAAAAAATCTGCTGAGATTTTCTTCCCCCTTCTCAAATAAAAAAGGAAACCATTTTCCTGAATGCAGCCAAAACCAATACAGTGTTGCTGCATTGCTATAAACAACTAATTATAAAGTACTAATCTGCACAGTCTGTGTCTTGAAGCTGATCAAATAACCCAAACACCAGTTTGTCTGCATTAGGCAAAGCATCTATCAGTTAAGGGTGCACAGTATTCCTTTGACGCTGTGGTGATACTTGGCTGAAGGCTCTCTGGGTTTAAGGAGAGATAGAGACAGGGAGATGAGGGGTTCCATAGAGAAGGAAACTTCCTTGCAAAAGAAGGCAACATCAGAAATAACAGAACTCGCTGGAAAGGTAACTTTAAATCTCCATAGTGTGACACTGACATCAAGACAGTTGCAAAATTATAAATAATAACTTCAAGTAATGCAAGCCATGAAGCAACCTGAGCTGCTGGGAACCCCCAAGCAGATGGCCTGACACATTCAAATGTGCACTCTTCAGAGAATATGCAAAGCTTCAGAAAAAGGTTATCTGCAATTACAGTTTTTCCTGTGAAATGACTGCTCTGACTACCTTACTGAAGATTGATGCACTATGCAGAATAAGTCTGATAAAGATGCACTTAATATGCCTTCGCACAATGGTTCCCAATGTCCTCCATGTGATGCCATATCTGGCAAAGCCCTGGGTAGTATAAGATGCCCTCCCGTGTTGGGTTTGCGTGGCAAGGTTTTGGTAGCCAGGGGGTGGTTACAGGGGTGGCTTCTGTGAGAAGCTGCTAGAAGCTTCCCCTGTGTCTGACAGAGCCAATGCCAGCCGGCTCCAAGACGGACCTGCCGCTGGCCAAGGCCAAGCCAATCAGCGCCTCTGTGATAACATATTTAAGAAAGAGAAAAACAGTTAGAGAGAGCTTTTGCAGCCAGAGAGAGGAGTGAGAAGATGTAAGAAGCTCTGCAGACACCAAGGTCAATGAAGAAGGAGGGGGAGGAGGTGCTCCAGGCACCAGAGCAGAGATCCCCCTGCAGCCCATGGTGAAGACCATGGTGAAGCAGGCTGTCCCCCTGCAGCCCATGGAGGGAGGATGAGGGGGTGTAGAGATTCCACCTGCAGCCCGTGGAGGACCCCACACTGGAGCAGGTGGAGACACCTGAAGGAGGCTGTGGCCCTGTGGGAAGCCCATGCTGGAGCAAGCTCCTGGCAGGACCTGTGGACCCGTGGAGAGAGGAGCCCACGCCAGAGCAGGTTTGCTGGCAGGACTTGTGACCCTGTGGGGGACCTATGCTGGAGCAGTCTGCTCCTGAAGGTCTGCACCCCATGGGAGAGACCCATGCTGGGGCAGTTTGTGAAGGACTGTCTCCCATGAGAGGGACTCCATGCTGGAGCAGGGGAATGATGAGAGGAGTCCTCCCCCTGAGGATGAAGAAGCAGCAGAAACACCGTGTGATGAACTGACCGTAACCACCATTCCCCATCCCCCTGTGCCACTGAAGGGGGGCAGAGGTTGAAGCTGGGAGTGAAGTTGAGCCCAGGAAGATGGGAGGGGTGGGGGGAGGTGTTTTAAGATTTGATTTTATTTCTCATTCCTCTACTGTTTTGCTTAGTAATAAATTAGACTAATTTCCTATCTAAGTCCAGTCTGTTTTGCTTGTGATGATAATTAGTGACTGATCTCTCCCTGTCCTTATCTTGACCCACAAGCTTTTCATTGTACCTTTTCTCCCCTGTCTAATGAAGGAGGGGAGTGATAGAGTGGCTCTGGTGGGCACCTGGCCCCCAGCCAGGCTCAACCCACCACACCTCCAATCAGCTGTACTCAACTTAACCCATAGTGAAGGTTGACCTGCTGCAAATCCTGGTCTTATAACCAGACCAAGTTCTGCTAGGAGTTTCCTCCCTTCCCTCTCCCATCAGAATTTCAGGCAATGTCAAACCTCTGCAACCGGTACAGTTTATACTAAGGCATCCACTATAGATTGTTCCAAACAATGTGTTCATCCTCAGCACAGGGGTGGAGAAAATAGTGCTGTATGCATATACGCGTAAAAAAAGTTAAGCCATGCATAAAAGAATGGAAGGTTGGTTTTATAGTCCCTCATGGAATGAGAGTGAAGGTTTGTCATTAAAAGAGAAAGAACCCAAAATATTAAGCAACATGCACCCTATACCATTCAGGAAACATTTCCTTTGAAATTACTTCTAGAAGACCAGTCCTTCAATCTGTACAACCAGAAAGCTCAGGGGAAGAGATCATATTATGGACGTAGACACACTATATGCAGTATGCTATACTGCTTATGCAGGTAGTGTTAAAATCTCTGCAAAGGGACCATGGGATGGCAGTAGTTAATATATTTGGAAAATATCTTTTTCTTTTTTTTCCATATGCTGAAAACCAGTCTGGAGCTAGTCATACCCATGATCAGTTACAGGACATGGTTCTCTTTCAGGACATATTATAAACCTTATGGAAAACTTAGTTCATAGCTTGCTTCCTCCCCCCATCCCCACCCAGCCTTTTTAAAAATAATATGAAAGATTAATATTTTTGTCTACTAGTATTCCAGATTTCCATGTTTAGAAGCTAAACACCAACAAAAAAAAAAATATTATGTAACTTTAGAAACTCCAGCTCTAAGTATAACAAATTAAAAATGCAGAGACTATATAGACCTTGGTACATACTGTACCTAAAGAGATCATTCATGAGAGGTTAAAAAAAAAAAAAAAGCAAAACAAAAAAAAACCCCAAACCACCCACAAAAAAACAAGCAGGCCTTTGATGAAATGTGTGGGGTTTTTTTTCTTGGATTGCCAACTTAAGAAAAGTAAAAACAAAATAAAGGGTGTCCAGAATATAAAATATATCAATTTAAGACAGTGTATGTTATTTACCATCTAGACACCCACCTTCCTCCTTTTCCAAAACCACTTAGGTTTTTTTAATCTTGCAAAGAACCTTAAGATAAAGTGGTTTCCATGTAATTCCTGACCCATCTTGTGGAATAAAAAGCTGCCAATATTCCTTTTCACTCTTTGTCTTCCAGGAGAAAATTCAATTCAATTTTTAATGTAAAATGTTTAAAATGTCTTAATGGAAATAAGAACTTAAGAGTGTGAAATACCCTTTCAACCAATTTAAATTAAATATCATTGTCCTTCCTTCAAGGCATTACCTTTAATTGATTTAATCTTAATTTGTTTCTTCCTAGCACAGTAATTGCCATTGATTCCAATTAATATTCAGCTGGCCTTTCTCTATAAATAATTACCGGCCAATTTATTTCTTTCAGACTTTCTTTTGCTGTGGCCATTATTTGTGGTTCAGGCATATTATATCAGAAGTGCAGGAACACTTACATTACAAGGCTGGGTTAGACTTCAGCTATGGCAATACTTAATACTTTTAGACCCTGGTGTAACACAAACATCTGAGCAAGATGATGTGCGTAGCTTCTCTGTGCAATGATTCCAGAGGGTACTTACACAAGAGTAGAATTCATAAAGCCCACCCCACTACAGAACACAGCTTGAGAGCAGACAATAAGCTTTGAAGGAGTTTGTCTTAAATCTTGCCTTTTCTACAAAGAGAGAGGGGTACTGGTGTCAAATTGGCATTCTGAGCCCTGAATCCTCTTGCCACATCAGCACAGAAAACAGCCTGTTTACAAAGATGGAGTAGGAGTCAGGGAAAGAGATGGTCCTGTTCCTTTTCCATTCATTGGCACTATGGTTAGACCACTTGCCAGGATAGGGGAGACCTGGTTTCAACCTGAAGGGACTCAAGATCATGTCAGCCACAGTGGATAGGCCATGCTTTATGTTTTGCTTCTCAGCGGTCCACTGTCTCAGGATCTGTTTCAGCTCCATCCTGGACAGATGTCATAAAATCTGAATAATCAGTGGATTGTATTCTCCTGATGTGTAAAATTACTCCCCCCATGCACCAGTCCTTTTGCCAGTCACGTACAGGAAGATATCCCAAAACATCTTCCTAAACCTTCAGGAGATCCCAAGCCCCTCTGGCCCGCTGCTCAGTGGAAACCGCTTCTGTTTGGTTGCAGCTTCACTCTACATATGCATGCAGAGTTGATAATGTATTCAGAATTAGCCACAGAAATTATTACACTTTTGGAACTTGGGTGACTGGAGCACACAGGATCCAGCTGTGTCCAACACACTCCACATTCCTATTCCTGCCTATAAAAGTTTTTTTATTACTAACATTTCAGTGTTTTTCTCCATTACTCAATTCTTACTCATCCTCTGACCCAGATTTCCTATGTATCCTGGCAGGTAGCTCTCATGTCCTAGCTATTAATTCAGTACTTTTACCAGTACCATTAACTTTTCAAGATTGTATCCAGTTCCTCTATTTTAGTAAAATTGAGTCAGCCCTCTGGTTTTAAGATTATGCAATTGTTTTTGACCAAACTGCAATATAGTACACTGAAAGACCCAAACCAAAACAACACACTTGTTTGCACTATGAAATATTGATTTTAGACATGAGATTATGAAAAAAAACCAATCATAAGATGTGCTGCATTGATTAGTTGCACTATAATGAGTAGACTTTGGCTTTCAAGTATGGTTACCCAGCAAAGCTCTTCTGAATGGTTGTTTAGAATGAAGACATAAGCATTCCCTCGTTAGTGTAAATTATTTGCTGTATTTACTGATGCTTTTTGCATTTGCCCTAACAGGGATGAACTAAGCATCTTTTATAAAGAAGTTATGTGTTAAAAACAACAAAAAAAGGAAAACACTCCCCCCAAACCAAAACGGTGACCAGGCAACTGAGGTGAACTCTCATATCAAGAAGAGCTCAAATAGAGAAGACTGGATCCTCACCTGGTATAAACCAGCGCAATCCCACTGGCTTCCAGAGACCCACATATGAAGATCTAACCAGGAAAATCTGCATCTAGTACTCAGAGTTTACAAATGAAAGGTTACAATTTTGCTAGTTAGATCACAGGTCTGCATCTCTATTATTATTTCATAGGGTTCTTGTAGCATCAGTAAAACCACAAAATAGAAGCAGAATAAAGAAAACAGATTGAGCAGAGAGTTTTACAAAATGCAACTGAAAGACTAGCCATGCCATTTCTAGGAAACAGCTTAAATCTGCAAAATAATCTCTTAGGTTTTAAAACTAAAGTACTGGGGGGGTGGTGCAAGGACACTCCTCCAACTCAGCCTTGGTGCAATAGCATCTCTGAGAATAGTTGCAGTGCCAGCTTAGTTTGAACTTTAAATCACTGTCAAGAACAAAGCTATTAGGAGAGTTGTGTCAGGTAAGATTCACATCATGCGCCTCCAAGTAAAGCTGATAGTGACAGTGCCATCATTGCCTCCCTGACCTTAATGACACTAAGACTGCTATGAAGGGAGAGACAGACTATTATCCTTCAACAGGGCAAACAATTATGGTGGCATGTAAGGTTGGGTATAACTTACTACCACAGGAATGGTCTGCTAATGAGCTGATATGACGTAAGTGACTGAGTTTATCCACATGGGGATGCTCAGACGAGTTAGTCCAATTTACCCATAGAACTCCTTTAACAACTGTTTGGGTTTTTTGGGGGGAAGTTGGGCGATTTTTTGTTTTTTTTTTTTTCCATCGTGTTCCCCCCACAAACTCTTGTATGGTCTTTCATTCAGATGTGAAACACCATCAATTCAGTTTTTGCCTAACTCATTACCCAAAATGAAATTAAAATCAGTTTAACTGACATGAAGCTGGAGTTACTGAGATTTAATACAATGATAATCACATATTAATTCTGATTCACCTACCAAAAGTATTGGTTTGACCATCTGGGTCTCCATGAAATCCTTGCCCTCTTCTCCAGTTAATGGTGCAGTTCAGCAAATACTGCCAGTGTGATGAGAGGATGAAGCAAGATTGGTAGGGGTGTGAAGAACTCCTAGTGCTGGTGCTGCTGTCAAGTCCCATGTTATCAAATCACGTACTCTGAACAAGGCAGCTCTTATGCTTACGTGAGGGAAAGGATGCTGCCTGGATGTAAACAGGAAGGCTGAGGTCCATTCTCATTTCTGCATCTTTACTATGAGATGGGAAGATCTGGGTACCATCTGGGCAGAGAATTTGCTCCCTTACTTGCTCACTTTGGAGAGAATCTTTCCAGCTCCCTAATTCTGGCACATGGGGTCAGGGAGAGTAAGAACAGACCTGTAGCACTTCAAGATGTATCACTGACCTGGATAAAGTGGCTTCAGCCCCACTACTAGTGACCAGTGGAAGGCTTGGAGCATATCTTGTCCACTAACTCTTCTGAAATCCTGGTGCTACCAAATGATGTGAGTTTTGTCATGGACACAAAGAGCACGAGGATTCGTCTTCAATGTTCCATGAATTTTAATAGACTCTGAATAAAAAAAGATTTAATATAATAAATTAAAAGTGCCTCTTTCTCATGCTCTAGCTGACTCCAGCCTATTAAAATATCTTCTATAACTTCTGGCAATGTGTATAATATACAAAATAATTATAATGGCCATAGATAATTTTCTTGTTTTGAATACTAGAATACAATGTTCTACTATCACCTGCATTTTCTTAGTGCCTACAATATAATATGTCATAGTCCAGGTCTAAGAATAGTACACAGCAGGAATTTATTGTGTTAGTTTCTAAGCTAATAAACAGTCAGGTTTCTTTATGCAAAGACATTTCAACTTAAGTCCTCATTTATTTCCTCTCTAAGCAGTAATTCTCATTCCATCCTTAGAGCAAGCCATTGGGTTTTCATTTCTGCTTCTGGTCTGCTGTGTGACCTTTGTCACTCCATGCCAAGCCAGGTACATGGACATTGTGATCTTCTTACTGCCATGGTTGTGTGGGGCCAACTTTCTGTCAGGTTTGCAAATGGCAAGTGCTTTGCATGGAATTATATGGGATACGGCATTGAGAAATTTCGAGTTCCACAAATGAAGGATGGAATACTACTTCTAAGCCCTCTAGAACTTCTGCAGCAAGACACATTTATGTCCAGGCTATCAGCAGCACTCACATCTACAGAAACTGAGGAGTTCCAACCATATTTCATAACTATGACGTATCTATTATTTCAGCTTGGAAATTCAGGTTGAAAGGCCAAATCCAACATGATAAATTCTAGTCAGATGACAGGTCCATCTATAGCTAGAAAATGCACCTTTAAATTGACAGGTCTCTTGTCACCCAAAGAAAGATAAGTAGATCAGAAGAAAGATTCACTGCCTGTAGTGATGAACAGGAGAAAACATCCCCAAGGATGCCTCAATTTTAAGAGTCATTAGGGAGAAGAAAAAAAAGCTCTTTCCCAATCACGCTCTCTCATATTATTCTCCATTCGATGTATGTAAGCTAACTAAATTCTCCCAGGATTACATTTGTGGCATTACTGAGGGAAGGGATAACAGAAATCACTTGCTGAGGCAGAATAAGCAACCAACTTCTATTTGAGTCTCATACCCCCTGAAACAGTGATGTTGGGTTTTCTTTCAATATACCTTAAACTGACCAATCTTTGAGATCATAGCCATGGTATGGGACAAAACAATAACTTGAAAAATAATTAGAATCAATGAAGAGAGCAGAAGATAAACAGAGTGGAGTTTGCCCTATAAAGAAAAAAAAAAAATAATCACACATGCATTTACTTGTGCTTGAGATTTCTCTGTAAGCTCTCACTTAGAAAGAGACAGCTGTGACTTGAACTGGACACCTCTGTGCCCAAGCCCACTGCAGATTAAAAAGTGTTTTTCATGGTCTTGTACAATTTGTGCCCTGGCAAAAGAGGAAGAAAGTGCATCAAACTAGTCATGATTTGGGAAATTCTAAGGTCTTTCATAGGCTATAACAGGCTGGGGCTCAGCAAAGTCCTTTTACTGCGTTTCTTTTCTCAAGAAGTTTCTAACGAAGCTAACAACCAAAGTAGCTGCAGATTGTGTACCAGAAATACTCCATTTCCTAGCTGATTGCTCCAGAACCTGCTGAGCCTGTGAGTGGACAACTCATTGTAATAACTGCAATTGTTTGTCTTCTGAACATTCACATCTTCATCATTTTTGATTCTCAGCTGTGCTAATACTTAATAATAAGCATAAAGTGAGTTATAATGCTACTTCTTCATAGCAAAACAAATAAAATGGGTGGGATTCTGGGTAACCTGCGACAGCACAATGAAATCTCATTTCAGTGTAGGTGGGTAGAGAAACAATAGTGCTAGGGTCAGAATATTGCCTGTTATGAAATACATCCAACTTATTTATATGAAATATTTTCATCCCCTCCCCTCCTATCCCCAAAATAACGAATGCAAACAAATGTGAATATGAAATAAGATGATGTGATTCTTTGGAGTCATTTCAGGAAATTGCAAATGTTTCTGAAATGAAAAATCCTTGCAAAGTCAATCAGCTGTTACTGGGAGGTCAGCAGGGAGCTGTGCTGTGTCAGCCTATTTGCTCAGTGGTGCCAGGAGATGCAATAATGCACTGATAGACCAGGTTTAATCACAAGGATCTTTATATTAAAACAAACAAACAAAAAACCCACACACACACCAAAAACCCAAAGATCACAATTATTTCAGACTTAGAACAGTTTTTCTGATGTATTTTCTCATTAGAAATTTAAGCTAAGCAATGATTCCATGGCAGTCCTGTCATTTGTTCTATATTCTGTCATAATCTGCTACACAAAATTATTGCATTTAAATTCTTGCTCCTGATCCTCTTGAGATCAATAGCAAATCTACCACTGGCTTCAAGAGGAGGCACTAAATATGCCTTTTGTTTTGTGTGTGCAGTGTATTCAAACTAAACCTATTGGTTTCTAAATTTCAGAAGTTTTCAAATATTGTATGTACTGGAATCCAAATGCAATTTATATGAATAGGAATAGATTCACAATCTATATTCTATCAGGCATACAAAAGGGCTAAATAATAATTCCAGAAGAAAAAAAACAAAAACCAACAACAAAACTTTTTGAAAAGCAAAAGAGCACCAATTAAAACAACACAGATGTAGAGACATGAGTACTTAAGAACAAGAGACAAGAAAAAATGAAATTAAATGGCATTCAAAAGCAAACAAATTGAACGTAGATAAGATTTGTTGAAAAAGTACCTCTGACTCATCACTGAAAAGGTAGCAAATAGACTGCCCCGACCAATCCTCCACTGCCTAGTTCCCTTTGGTAATCTTGTATGGCAAAATGTTGCCCATCAAAGTGAAAAAATTGCTGGAGGAATTCAGAATATCTATTGATAAAACAAACAAAAAACCCCACAACCCCCTAACATATGCTGAACAATGCACAGAGCACTACAAGAATTAACGCTGATGAGGCAGTCACATGTAGAAATCCTACCACAGAAGAATTATGTTATGTTTACATACAGAATCCTTTGAAGCAACAGAGAAACAAGTATTCCTTAATCTTACCCTATCCATAGTGTGTAGAATATAGGAAGAAACCCCTGGAAGCTAATTAATATTGGCAGCTAAGCTATTCAAACCTAATAAAATGAAGAAATTTTCCTAAGAAAATATAGCCTAGTAGAGTCAATTTATGTGATAACCTTTCCCCTTCCAAGATATCCTGTGGCACGAATGCCTTTTCATGCTGATACTGAGCAATGAATAAGCCATACAGCACATGGACAGTATTGTCACTGGGGCAAGGACCACCCACTACTCTCTATTTGTGTAGTGCTTAACAGTACAATTTTATTCTTGTCATCTCAGTCACAGTAAGTGTAATAAATAACGTGATGGAAAATTGGAACTAATGTTCTTGGGAAAGTAGACATTATATAATCCTATATTGACAAAGATAAACTGTTCTATATGTTTAAAGAGAAATAAATACATCTCCTAGGAAGGATGCTATTAAGATAAGTAGCTTGAAAATTAGGCAGTCTAGATTCTAACCCAGGGATCAAAATGGTTTAGGTCTAGAAACAGAAGAATAAAGATTCAACAGCAAGGACTTTGTTCTGCTATTTAAGGGCAAGAATTTACAGTACAAACTACCTCAAAACCAAGGTCAAATAGAAAGGGGCACTTAGAGCTAAACTTGTGTAATAATTTTACAATATCAGCTTCATAATGAGGACTAGGACAAGCAATAACCTGTAGCTCCATAAAACAAAACAGTCCTGTTGGGGAAATGTTACGGTTCCACCAAACTTATTATCAGAAAAAGTCATAAGAAGGGAGGAAGAAAAAGAATTCCCCAAACAGAAAGAAGTCTCCCAGTTTCTCACTGGTTTGTCAGCTTGCATTCCCAGATGCTTGCACAGTGGTTAGGGACCAACAGCCTACCATTCGGGAATGCCCGCCTCATCTGTATACAGCAATTTTTCCTCTCAAGTCTCACAATTTCCAAATCTGAGCTCATCAGCAAACCTGACTTGTACCTCATTCCAACCATCAAGTTATATAATGGAAGAAATTCAGAAGTAGTGAGAGCAAAATAAAAAAAAAAAAAATTTGAAAGACATAACTCAAGGAGCATCTGAAAACTTGATGAAAATATAATGGGAGAAGGAAGCTCTTCCCTCTGGTATTTTCACAGCTCTAAGTGTAACTCGGCAGCTTTGGAACATTCAGCTAGCACACCAAGTTCTTCCAGATATCCCCTGACTGCATTACTGAAGAGAAAAAGGTCAATCCCAACAAAGCTATGATCTAATCATTACTTTTGGAGAAGTTACCTCAATTTCAGAGGAATAGTTTCATGGATGTTGTCATTCATCTCCACAAAGCCAGGAATAATTTCTCATAGGAGAGATTATGACATACATAAACTGACCTTTTGTTTGTTTGTTCACTAGATTTGAATTATTTTGTGCACTTCAAAATTCACCAGAGCAGGAACTTTACAAACAGTGGTCCTTGGAAGCAAATTGAACTTGTAATCACATTAGACATTTGAAGAGCCAAAGTCATCCAATTCAGGCAAAAGAATGTACAGGTGACTTAAACAGTTATCAAATACAGCACATCGTTTAAGAAAATAAGCAAAAGGTGAAAATAAATTGAAGATGCATATCAGTTTGGAAAAAAATAAAAATAATCAAAACCTATAATGATATATGGATAAAAAAACCAAGGTAGAAATAATAGAGCTCAATTCCTTTACTTAAGACTTACTATAAAAGCTTGTGAGCAAAATGAGTATTTCTGGGAAGTAAGCATCTCTCAACATGGTTTAAGGTCTCCTTTATCACCTAAAACAGGATCAAGAATGGCTTCAACTGACTGAGAAGTTTTACCTCTTCTGAAAATATCTACTCTCAGACACTTTCTGCATGTAGATTCCATTCACTTCAGCATACCTGAAGCTCACAAATGAATCATTTATTTTCTCTTAGCAACAAGTAAGTTCAAAGAGTACCAAGAGAGCAGACAGGTGAGAATAAACAAAACCCTAGCATTTTCCAAGTACATAGGACTGGACCACAGATTTAAAATTCATAGTCATAAAGCTGCTGAAAGGCCTGTATGTATGCACTATGTGAAAGGGACAGAATCTGGAGCACAGCCTAGTGTTAACAGCTTCCCCCACCCCATGCAGCATTTTTCATTCCATAGACAACCCCTTGATTAGAAAGGTCTCTTTATGCATTTGAGATGAAATCGACTTACTCTTCATGCTCTACCCCAACTCTGATATCTTTTCTTAATATCCTACAAATAAATGTCATCTGTGCTCTGACTTGAAAGCTTTTAAATAAAGATGATTGTCACCTATGCAACATTTAACTTGTAGTTGCTTCACATGGTTGCAGAGGAGCAGGCAGGCAGCTGTGATAGGTCTGAAATAGAAGGCAGCAATAAAGATAGAACACACAGTGCCATGCTTGACAGAGGGCAGCAGGAGATTTCCAAGCTGTCCAAATTCTGGAAAAATTAATTGTACCTTCTTGTTATCTTCTGAACTTTGGAAATATCACTGAGTACTAAAAAATCTAGCAAAGACAGAAGACCTCCCACTATTTTTCTTCAGTCTAAACAGAAGTAAGAACAACATGTTATTTAATGAAAAAAATACTTGAACTGTTATACCTGTGGCAGTGGGAAGAGCGTGGGGGAAGGTGAAAGAAAAATGTTAGTTGCAAGAGCCTGCAATTGAACTTTCTCTTTTGCGAAAATCTTCAAAGTCTCTAGCTGCACACCTAAGCAGCTTGATCCTCAGTTCATACAGAAGAGGATCAGTGGCACTGTAAAATTCACCTCTGATAAGAAGCTAGTCTGGTTGATGCACTTTTACAGAAAGACAGTGACAAAATCAGAGACTGAGGAAAATCATAGCCAGGTGCTAGGAGAAGGATGCCAGTGCTGCCTTCTTGCCAGAGAAACACATCTTTCAAACAGGTCTTGCTGAGTTTAGGGGTCCACTCGAAGAGCCTCAGATGCAGTGTAGTATGACAGCACTTCTCTTACTCCTGAACCCATATATCTAGTGAATCCAAAGCTACAGATAAGCAGTGCAAGATGCAGGCATTTCAACTGAGGTGAGAGCAACTGAGTAAGTCCAGCACTTTGCGTACTGGACGGGGTTGCCTGATACTCTCTTTTAGTATGCGTGCCGACACTATAGTCATTGAAGGCACAATGTCACATCTAACTTGAATATTCCTACTAAAATGATTTTTCACACTTTTACTTCTAAAGTGATTTTTCCCTAATCTCACTGAAAAGAGGATAATAAAGAAATTGTTAGCAACCATTGCAGTGTTTAGTACAGGGGTGAGGGTTTTTTGTTTTTTAAATTTAACACCCTGAGAAATCAGCATGGAATTTGAAGCTATAAACCCAGACAATACATTTGGACATGGAAAGAAAGGAGAAAAAAAATACTCTGAAATCTGTCATGATAAAGTTTTCCATTCTCAACAAGATTTATCCATTTTAAACCTGCTGATGTTGTAGGGTACAAAGCTAATGCCCAGCAGGGCTGTTGTCAGGGTCAGGAGAGGCTATGACTTTAGGGTGCCCGAAGAGACTGGGGGTGGGGTGGGTTGGGGCAGGGGGGTCAGCAGGAAGTGTGAAAACAGATTAGCAATAAGCAGATAGGATGAAAATTGCTCATAGAGAAAAACAGCAGAGTGAGGAAAACTTTCAAATTAAGAAAAAGATTAGACAGCTTGAATCTGCTACTGCAAATATCCCCCAACCATCTTCCTTGGGAGGGCGTCATTTTTACTTTCTGCAGCCAAATCCCGTTACTCAGCAGTTATCATGTTTTGAGCTCTCCCCAGGAGATGGGGGAACAGGCATTTCACGCTATAGGTGCGATCCATTTCTGGGCAGACTTGCCAGCCACTGTGGTTTCTGGGATTCATGCCAGAAGGGATAAGTCTGCTTGTCAGTATAAATCCCATGTATACATAGGCCATAAACTTGTGCCAGCCTAGGGTGTCTTTTTTTGTTTGCCCTTCCATCCCAATTCAATGAAGCTCTCTCATTAGCTAGTGTTTTTTCCTTTGACATTGAATTGTCCTTGGAAACCACAAGGGTTTATAAGTTCAGGGAAAGAAGGAGGAAAATATAGCATGGTTTTGAACTGGTTTTGAAGACCCTGTGAAATTCAGCAATGGTTCAGGATTTTGAAAACCCCCAAACTCCACAGGAATCCCCCTGTCTTACTCAGGATGCAAAACCGACAGAGCTGCATTTTATTGGATGCTACCCTCACCTGATGCAATTTTTCTTCCTTAGAATTTTCCAGCGGACTGGGGTGGTGTTTTTTGGTGCCAGAAGCTGGGTTTTGTACTTGCCACCCACACAGATGAATATGTTTGCATATGGTATTTATGCCACTTCTGTGACACATATGTTTGCATGTCTCACTCCCAGAATGGGAAGTCTCAGGCAGTGGGTAGGAGGAGGAACAGCAGGCCAAAGCCGCCTGCTTTTGAGTGGAAGAGTTATGAAGCTCCACATGGTTTAATTTTTGTTTTTCTGAAGAAAAGGATAAACAAGGGCAAAGTGTAAAGAGGGAAGAGGCAGTGGTGAGTAGGAGGACTTAATGTATATATGTCTGTGTGTGCATGTGTGTATATATACATATGCATATATATACACACACACTCTCATCTTATGATTAAGAGGCCAGTCTCAAGAACTCAAGATTTCTCCAACTCCTAAACATTTCAGAGGTATGAATAAAAGAAAAAAAAAAAAATATATCCAAACAAAGCAACAGCAATTGCACTAGAAATGGTTCAAAGCCAGATTCACTGCTGACTGCAGTAAACTCACAGAAGCGGCTTTCTGAGAGCCATTTTAATTGCACCAACTTTTTCTTTTATTCCAATCCAATGGCAGGGTCAAATAAATAGATTAAAAAAAGATTCTTCACAAAAAAAAAAAAAAAAAAAAATCAGCCTTCTCCCCCCCCCCCCCCCCCAAAAAAAAAACCCCAAACCCCAACAACAAACTAACCCACCCAAGAAATAGTTAAACAACTATTTTTGAGTTGTTTCAAGTAAATGCAGCTTTGGCCATTTCATTCCAGTTGTTAAAAGAAAATTTAAGTGTTATTGAAGGTGGTTTACAAAATGCACCCCCCCTCTCTAAGCACTTCTGGCACAGAGCCCAATGGCATAAGCACATACAACATACACGTTTAATGTTACTACTCTGAATCAGTCTTCCACCGCAACTATTCATATTGGTAAGGCTAGATAGTGGGTTTACAGCAGTGACTGGACGATCGCTTTATTCCCCACACCATCCAAATCTAAAGGAAACTGAAACTCATGAGATTTACAGACCTCTCCCTTGATCTTTTTGTGCCCTACATTGCCACTTATGCTATACTGATAACTGCATTTCATATGAGAGCTGCAATGATAAATAGCTGAGTTACTGCTATGCCCAAGAAACTGATGTGGTGGGTCACATGAGTTTTGAAGATACATCACACATTCAGGTTTCACTAGACCTGCAATAACAACAGTGTTTGAAGTCCTTTCATAATTGGAATTGCCCTCTGTTGGTGTTCTCTTCATATGTTAATCAAAATTCTGTACTACAAGATTTTCTCAAAATATCCACTGTCTTAAAGACAACAGAGTTTTGGGGTTTTTTTTAGTAAATTACACATTTTGATGTTATTTTCAACAGAAATAAAGGGCATTCATTTAAATTCACCCAAAATTACCATCAAAAAATGGAAGCTTGTGAACTTGAAGCATTAACTATGCAGCAAAACTCTTCCTACTCTTGCTATTTAACTACCTATCAGTTGCAAAGACGTGTAGGAAAGAAGTTTGTAAATTAAAGGTTTGAGAAAGATTACTAAGGAGAACTTGGAACCAAATCCTTCAAACTTTACTCTGTCAAACTCTCAGCAAACAGCAATTACACTCATGTAAGGCAGGCAGGGGAAAGGGGATTTGTGAAGGGTACAAGGCACAAGACTAATCAGGAAGTAAGAGCATATAATGAAAGTTTTCTATGGCAGGGAACACCATCGCTGAAAGTGGAAATACAACTGCATTCAGTGTCTTGAGGTCAGCATTGAAAAGCCTCAGAGAACATATTTACAAGAGCAGAAAGGTTTCTGTTGCAAATCAGATGTACTGGAAAAGTTTCCTACCATCTCCTTGCAAATCGTCAGAAGGCTGTAGGGCAGCAGCAGCAGAGGAGAAGCAATCAAGTTCTTGGTATGTGTCAGCAATAGGAATATCTGTGGAGTGAGTTGATAGCCATTATTTCCTTCCCAGCCACCTGCACCACGAGTGTCAGAGAAGCATGTGATGGGCCAGACCCATAGAAGAACTGTCTATCACTTGCCACAACCTAATATTTCAGAAACATTTGGAAGGGCAAAAGTATCCAGTGGGGACTGTCTAGGAATTGATAAGGAGTAAATGCCATTCTAGCTCAGTTCTTGCTTTGCAAAATATTTAATCTAGGATGTTTCTGTGGCTGATCTGTGCCACTTGTGTCAAGATAGCATTACTCATTAAAGCTTTACCCACCATTGTCCCTACAGGTCTTTTACATGCAGACTCTATCTCTGTGGAGTGAAGGGGAAAGTGCGGAATTTCAGAGCAAGGCCAGAGTACACATTTATGCATGCCTGGCATCCACATAAGTGAAAAAACTGAGGATGGTGATACTGAAGAAAAAAGGAAGAATGACATGGGGAGACATGAGGATTAATTTCAAAAGGGAGGAGGACAGAACAGTTACACCTGGTTCATGACGTAGATGCCAAATTACGGCAGCCCAGTGGAGAACCTGTTTACTTAATAAGCTTTGTCCATCGTTTCTCCCCCTACTCACCTCTCTGTTTCTTAATGTCTCCAAATCCCTCTGTTCAGGGATCCTTTCTCTCCCATTTCCTTTCTGCTACATGCTTAAAATCCTCTCTCTGTACTTTTTTTATCCTCTTTCTCACCCTAACTTTGACCATTTTGTACTATAGCTTTTTCATGGCAATCATAGATAAGCAGGGGAAGATGATATTGTTTTGAGTGTTTTGTTCACCAGAGCATCTTTCAGCAAACTACAGTTCCATGGACTGGCTAGTGAAGTCTGTGAACTTTAGTAAAATAGCAAAAGTTATTCTACTGCTCCACAGATCATGGACAGAACATCTCAGATGCTTTTTTACCAATGTCTTACATCAATACCTTTTCTAGTTTAAAAATCTATTCAATGATTATTTTTTTTCTCCTATCCAGCTGTAGTAAGATTGGGTTTGTGCCACTATCATTCTCAGATTTGCATGCTCTCCATTTGCAAATGAGCATTTCAAATGAGTGGGAGGTATGTTAGGTAGGGTGAGGACAATATCTTCCTTTCTATTCAAGAGCTTGCCAACAGAAGCATATGTAGGCTGGGCTGATTCCAAAAGTCTCTCAAGCATATGGAACACCGGTTTACACCGCACTCAGACCTCCCGCTTGATTTGGTATGTTGGCAGAGCTCCCACCACAAGCACCTCATTTCACAGTCAAAATTATTTCTGCCATTATGGCTATTAGTCAAAGCAGCCATAACTCACATGCAATACCAGGAGCATTTTTTTTTTTCTATGATTAGTGATGCAGGGAGATGTCTGATAGACATCAGAGATTAAATTACCAAGTATAGTGAAGATGTGGTGCCTCTACTTTTGATTCTATGATGATGCTGACAACATTAACTTCAACTTTGCTGGCATAAGTGAATCCAAGAGGCAAGCATGGGCATGAAACTCGCTCTAGGCAGGTGCTGGAACTTTGGAAGCGAACTACAATGTGATCTATTTCAAAGCTTTTAATAAATTAAGCTAAACTGCTCTCAATGACACCAAACTTGGAAAAGGACAAGGCACAATTGGCAGATTGGCACATTCTCCAATCTGTCTGAAACTGCCATCCAGCATTTAATCTGGAGTCTGTATGTTACGTGTACTGAAGTGACCTTGAAGTCACTCAGTTTTCCTTAGAGTAATAGATATGAATGAGCCAATGCTAGGGTGTGAGGTGGGGGCATTCATACCTGAACCCGATTTTTCTGATTGGCTTTTTTCTCTATGACTGTTCACTCTCTTTTGATGGTTCTCAAAACATAAAGTGTAGAAAAATATTACTCCAGGGTAGAATTTCATCCCACAATTTCATCTTTGCACAGTGAAGTCCCTATCTGCAGTTACTGCAAATGAGCATTCCCACATGAAATCAGATAGTGTTGATGTACTCCAATTGAGAATCTGCAGCAGTCTGCATCACACAGTTCCATACACTGAAGAATAGCCCATTAGATTTAAAGAAATAATATCTTTAAAGAATCAAGGTAGCATCATTTGCACTTATGATTTTTGCCTATGAATTCTTCATATTGTAGCCTGCCGTGGTTCAGGAAGGGCATAAACTCAGTATATTCTGGGCTGGTACTGCTATTATAGTCTCCTTTCGTGTTACAGAAAGTATCCTAGGAGTTTGTTTTTTGAAAAACTGAAACTGTTTTCAAAGCACAGGTTATGGCAAACTATATATAAGTAGGATATGCTGAGGAAAACCATCTTTCCCAATATTTCAGATTACGCCCTCTCCACCTTCCAAAGATTGTGGATATGTTTGATATCGGTTCCTGTTTTTCTATAATCTCTGGTTTTGCAGGCTTTTCCCATGGTCATCTTTATTTTGCCCTCTTCTGGTACTCCAAAAACAGTAGTCCTGAGCTTCTATCCTTTTTTCCCATGGTCATCTTTATTTTGCCCTCTTCTGGTACTCCAAAAACAGTAGTCCTGAGCTTCTATCCTTTTTTCTTTCAATTATTCCAATATAGAAGGTGCAAATAGCAAAGGTTATGTTTTCTGGACTGAGGGAAACTATCAGACTGCTTTGGCCTTGGGCCTCATGGCCATAAAAAGCTGGTAGGCGAAAATCAATCCACATGAAAATACTTCAGATTGAAATAACCTGGACTTTTGTATAAGTAACACTGCAGCATGGCTTTTCCTTAGTGGTTTTTTTTTTTCAGTCTAGTTTCACCGTTACCCTCTGTCACACGAAAGATTCTGTGTGTTTTACTACTATCTTTCCTTTCCTTAATTATATTGAAAATCCTGAGAATGCACATGTCCAACTTTGCCTTCTCTTACATTCTCTGTCTCTCTTTAAAAAAAAAAAAATTTCAAAGCACAAAAGGTTTCAGAAGTTCATGAATAAAATAGCATTTTGTATTCACAAAGCTCTGCTCCTAAGAGGTTTACAAGATCTTTCAAAAACATTAATGAATTAAGACTTACTATAATACTGTGAGTGGTGAAGTGTGATTCAGTCCTTCAGTTAGGAGATAGCAGCTTGAAGAAATAGCTCACTATATTTTCCTATGTCTCTTTGGGCAAATCATTTAGTACCAGGCCCATAAAGATATGAAGGCAATTAATTCCCCATTGAAGCATATGGTAAGTTAGACACCCAAATAGAAGCTCAGTGTTTAAAAGACCTCTGCGGATCTTAGACAGTTCAGGTGTAAAAGGCAAAAATCCAGAAGTTGTGGGCAATGGGAACAAATACACGAATAAATGAATAAGAGACATTCACAACCTAGGGCACACCTAGCTTCCCACTACCAGAAGCAAAGAACGGAATCATATCCAATTCACAGAAGGTGGTAAGCAGAGCCAAGAGAATCAAGTGTCTTGCCCTTACAGTTGAGGTTTGGAAAGTCCATTGCTTTGGAAAACACAGTAGTCTCCTGCTTCTTTATCAGGTGCTTGTAAGATGTGTGTAATACCTCCATAACTAATGATCTCTTCTCTAGATTTCTTCTCCTCAGTAAAATATACTCTTTTAAAATTCATTATATACCAAACAACTGCATGCATTTGCCATTTAGAAGTGTCAACACAAAAAAACAAAAGTGGAAAAATGACTACATACCCCTCTGGTCTTTCACCCAAACAGAGTACCACTACTCAAAGACATTCCAACTAACTGTTTCTACAGCAGGAATTCTTCTCAGTCAGGTAAAGTAAGCCAGGACTTCAGTGTTATACAGCCATATATGCCATCAACACCATAATGCTTAAGTGGCTGCAAAAAGAAAGGGGCGGGCAGGGTGGGGGACCACTAAAAGGAGAAACAATTCTTATTCAGGCTTGATGGAATAATTTGCAGAATCTAGAGCAAGTAGATAATTTTATTACATTTTCCTTTTTCATTATAATCGCCATTTCTGAAAGTGGGCTGTGCTTGCTGGTCTCCAACCTCCTATCAGTGAGACATCTACGAACTAGGGAAAACAGGCAACACATCCAATACGAACAAAAGAAAATGAGCAGAAAATTGAAATGCCAAGGCTGTGCGGGCAGCCTCTTTTGATTGATGAGGATGAGAAGATGGTTTGTTTGAAATATTTTCTTTTGCTTTGTTACAACAAGATTTGTTCCATATGTGTCCAATTGGAACTTTAACAAACACCCACCCACCTCCCAATTAGGTTATTTTCTCTTTATCTGTTTTATTTTATGTTAAGGATGTGAGCACAATCAATACAGCTTGTGATGAGGTAGTAGAAGGCATATTTAAAAGCTGTTCTTATGACTGGATCTTGTGCACTACAGACAAAGACAATACAGGTGACACAAGACTGCTGCATTAGTTAGGTACGTGCACCAGTTTTATCTAGACAGTTTATATATAAAGCACAAGGCACCTCTGAGTCTGCAGTCATCTTGTTTTACATTAGTCTTGCATTTTGCTCTATTAGCAACCTAGCCTTTTTACTTAACACCATACAATATGTTTTCAGAACACTGAAGTTAAAGCTTGAAGTTGCATGAAAATCTCTAGCTCATGTTCCCATTCACACCTCCAAACACACATACCCCTAGTTGCTAGAGTTGGCACAATTCACCACAGTTATTAGCCCTCTAGAGAAGGAGAAAGTGGAAATTGTCTTTGCTGGCAGCTTTACGTCCAAGGATTTGGCCACAGCAGAAATGTATACAAATGTTAACTCATCTGGCCTGCTGCCCCAACCAACAGCAGTTCCTCTGACTGAAAAGGTGGTTTCTTTGAGGTCACAGCAAAGCAAAGTCTGGCTCTGTATTGCTAAGGCACTTCTAAAAAACTTTAGAGAACATTGCCATTTAAATTCCTCTGTTCTTTAAGAGCTAAGAAATAAAAATACAAACCCACTCCATAACAGTATGTAATAATAAGCTACAACAATATTTGTATAGTGATTTGCACAGTATTAGACAAATACTTTGATTTTCCAAGTGCCAACAACTATGTTGCAGCCTCATTATCTAAAGGCTTTCTGGGCCTTTTCTTGTTCCATAGCATGGGGTTTTTGGGGTTTTTTTGTTTGGTTGGTTGGGGTTTTTTGTTCCATGTTTGTACAGTTCTTAGCACAGTGGGATCTAGCTGAGTAACAAGGGTTTGCAGGTGCTACTGCAGTACAAATAGTAAGTAATGATAAAGTACATACACAGATTCGATTTATTGAACTTGTAAATATAGTCTGTTCTGTACAGACTGTTCTGTACCAGAGCTAACTTGGGAGTCAATATCTGAAGAGTAGTCCCACTGGAGCTTCTATATTTTATCTATTAGAGCATCTTATCCTTCAGCTGTGAACAGTCCTTCACAGGAGAAAACGCCCAAATAAGTTCAAACTTCTTTTGATTTTTTTTTTTTTTAAACTATCATTTAAATTATAATTGCCGTAATGTTCCCCAGTGCCTGCCATTTTGCACTCTAATGATACTTCTCAAGTGATCAAAGGCACAAAGCTGAGTACACCCTCTGGGGAAAGGAATGTGTTTCTCAGCTTCCTGCACTGCACCTTTTAGTCCCCTGTTGTCTTTTGTTATTGAAATCAGCCATTAGAACAGTCTATGGTGTTCTGAACATCATCTCACACAGTGGCATAGGTTTGGTTTTTTGTTTTTTTTTTTAAATGTTCAAAAAAGTGAGTGAAAAATTTACTTATAAAATGAAAAGGCTGCAACTCCCATCTTCCTAACAGATGCTCGTGTGGATGCATGCATTTCCACCTACTTTCAAACCACAATTGAGTAACTTTCCTACAGCTTCATAGAACAGGTGTACACTGCATGTGTGTGCAGGAGCGCATGGGCATGTTTACATGTACATGTGTTGTGTTGATATAAAAACAAGGAATGGAAAGCAAAAAACATGCAGTAGCAAAGTGCTACACTTCATATGGTCATAGTATTGTATGCAATGGTCACTGGATGACTCCCTGTCATTTTAGTACTCTGCAAAGTGACATCGACAACTAACGATATTAAGATGAACTCCTCCTCGCTCTTTGCAGCCGATTCACACAGAGAAGACAGTTCAGCTCATCAAGACATGTGAAGCTGTCAGGCTGAAGCACAGGCCTAGTTCTCAATACGCACAGATCAATGTAGTTTCATCCATTTTAAGTGAGATGCACAAGATTAGTCCAGAGAAGTACAACTGGACATGTCTCTCCTACCATTTAACCAATAAGCCCCAGCTGAAATCTATCCTAATTGGGCTTACACACTATTTTTACAGTTTAGCCCCAGCTTGATATTTCATTCTGGAAGGGAAGAAACCTAAACAACAATCTCATGGAAATCTCCTATATGGCAGCAAACATATCGGGACTCAGGTAACTGGGGAACTCTATCAAAGGGAGACAAAAAAACCCAACCCACACACCCACAACCAAAAAAAAAAAAAAGCCCTAAAAAGCACATCTGGACTTAAAAAAAAAAAAAGCAGCCCCACATTATCACCATTCTTTACAGGTTAGGAAGGGCTCACTGTAGATGTTATTTCATACAGGCATAGTCTATTTTATTCTGACTAATCCTTTGAAAATTCTGAGCTGTGACAGGCAAATATACTTCTCATAGTCCATTAAAAAAGAGCTGAAGGAAGTCAGTCTTAAACCACTAATTATTTTCTCCTGTGGAAACTGAGGAATAGCTGAACAACAGACTATTATACAACACCCTAACACTAGCAAAGGTTCATGATGAAACTGCAAATATAATTTCTAGTATGGTTTTAGTATGTCTTCATTTGTCAAACTGATCGCAAAAGTCAATAAATCAGAAAAGCTAGTAGAATCCCTGTAAATATAAACTAAAAGCTGTAGCGCCTTTGGCCCCAGGCACTTTGCATTACCAGAATTCCTAACAATAAATACAGGGTGTGACAGCATCAGTGAGCTTTGTAGCTTCCCTATGGACACTGGCATGGCAATATGTAACATGAAGACATTATTCAGCACCTATGAGAAGAATTATTAGCTCAAAGGAAAGACTAGAAAAAATTAGACCAAAATGCACTTAAACAGGATTAGGTAAGGGAGAGAACCCAGGGCACTTTGCAATCAAAGGCTTGTAAGCTTCATTAATCACAAGGGCAGAAATGCACAGCAGAAGATGAATTGTTCATGAAACCAAAACTTGGCCAAAATGTTAAATAATATATAACTATAGCACACTCAATACCAAACCAGCACAAGATGCATATGATTCTATAGGCTATTTGCGAGAAGATAAAAGAAAATGATGTCCCACTGGAGACTTCGGAAAATTAACGAGACTGTTGAGTGTTCTCATGGCTGAAAAAAGTGGGTTTTTTTCTTATTTTACAAGATGGATTGCAAGTGTGCTCAAGCAAAATGCGCAGTCATTTTTATACTATGCAGACGTAAATCCATTGGTGTGAGATGTAAAGAGATAAGCCAGGTTGTAGCCATGAACCTCCAATCAAAATAGGACAATGTATTCGAGCACTTGCACATTTCCACATTATAAATTTCCACAGTATTTCACTGCAGGTCTTTGCTGTTGTTTTCTCTGTTGTATTTATGCGTGATTCATTATAAAACCAATAAACTACCCAAACAAACAAAAAAATATAAAAGCAATTTTCTTTAGTTTGTGTTGTTTCACAGAAGCTTACAACTATCATTGTTTTTCTACTAATTTTGTCCTTTTCCCTTCAACAACTACGCCCCCTCCTCTTTTTCAGTGGGACTTTCAATTAAACTGAAATCAGCTGGGCTTCTTCTTCTGGTTGCTTCCTTGTTTAGGTATCACCATTGGCAACACTTCTAAAACAACTTTGGAAGCAGAGTTTCTTCAGTTTGTAAATATCTTATGTTAATGTAGTCTGTGAGTGATGCTTTGAGGTTGCTAAAGGACTTTAGGCATAAAAACAACAGATACAATAAAAGCAACAATAATACAGTTTCCCCCCTCCACATCCGATATACCTCACACCCGAGCTAAGAGGTTTATTTTCTATAGTACATTGAACACTTCACTAGCAAAGGCCAGCAAGGGTGCCAAGCGTTACATGGAAAAATTGACTGATACTCCAAAACCTCATTTCACTTAAACCACTCGGAAACAATCAACTGATAACAACCTTCAGTCATTACTGTTCTTGTTCCAGAGTTGAATAAGCAGCTGCTTCAAACTGGACACTAAATCCACTTTCTAGTCAACAGATCAATTTGAGGTCCTCTACTGAAAGTGCACAGGATTAAGACACACCATACATAGTCAGCATTTGCTAGAAGATATTCAAAATAGTAATTCTAGAGAAGACTGCTTTACAAGATGAAGCCTTAAAAACACAATAACAAAATGTCGCTATTTACATCCTGTAAAAGGTACACAGATAATTAGAACTCATTCATTAGTTGGTACCTGGTATGCCATATATTTACAGGAATGCCATGTGAGAAGGGATCAACTTTTGCCCCAAACATAGAAAATTTCACAGCAAGAGCCAAAAAGTCTTACCAAAAAGGAGCAACAGCGTTGAAACCAGCTTTGTAACAACCCTTTGAGAACTACAGCTGCTTGTCTCTGCCAAATTTAAAGGCACAACCCACACAAAGGCATGCTGGGTAAATTATATCACTTCTGTTAACGATTCCAATTATATCAAGGATGGATCCTATAGTGAGGAATTTCACTTTTAGACAGCTTTTTTAATGCAAGTGTTCATTTTTTGGGACTAAGGCTTTAAACAAATTGCTTTAGTATTGGGAACTGAACTTTTAAAATTCTGTTCCTGTCCCAAGAGTGAAGCTGCAAATTAGCTACTGCTAAAACTCCAGACTTGCCTCTGGCTACCTCCTGATGGATGTAAATTTATTACAAGACCTAGTAAATTACAGCCTCTTTGAGTATCTGTAAACAAGATCTTTTTTAGTGGCCTAATTGCTCAATAAGGACTGGAGGGAAAGGATTAACCCTGTCATGCTCCTCCTCTGTACCTTCCAGATGTAGATTGCAAAGTATCCTGCAACTCTGTATGGAATATGCCTCTGTACAGAGTGCAAAGGGACTGAGGGAAAATGCAGTGAGACAGCTGCAGAACATATGGGCTTTGAAGTCAGGGGCAAGAATGATCGTAGGCAGCTGTGAAGATGATAGGAATATTACAGACAGGTGAGGAGACATTGTACCAAAACCTGCAAAAACATAAGATTTAATATTCAAGGACAAAAAAAACCTCAAACAAAAGTGTCATTTAAATGTCCTAGAGTATCCAGAACATCTGGATGTAGCTAGCAGACATGGCATAAGACCCAGGGGAAATCCACACATTTCTGGGATGAGCTGGAGGCCAAAAAACTCCATCTAGGGCTCATAAAACACAACTAGAAACCTATATTTAGGCAACTGAATCTCATACAAGGAGCCTTGGAGAGACAGTGTGGCTCTCCATGTAGAGACATGAGATTTAGTCTTGTCTGCAAGTTATGTGTTCATCTGAAGGCAGCTTTTTATTGGACTACACATGGGCCACAGGCATCTGGACTAGGAAGTCAAAGGCAGCAGCAGCAGCATCCCGTGTTTGCTACTGGCAGCAGAAACACCAATGCCTTTGTTTTCCATGTGCACATGTACACATTTTACATGTATCAGTGACCTTTTTTTCCCTTCATTGGCCATAGAGTCAAATCTAAAGATAAAAAGTTTGAAAGTTCGAACTGTATGATTGAATTAGAGTGGACAAGGAGGAACTGAGGAGTGTAAGTGACCTTCTCACTGACAATCCAAGAAATTGCCATATTTACTCAGCTCAGCAGAGCAAATGATGGCAAAAAGCAGACCAGATCCTCCGCCAGAGCATAGCAGCATCACTCCACTGACTTCAATATACTTTAACATAATAGTCATGTAGCTAGACTCTAATGGATTGCAGCCATATTACACCACTAAGGATCTTTATCTGGAGAGAAAGACTAAAACAGTGACCACTTTAACAGTCTTAGTTTCATTTTATCCTGATTTTGCACCAGTGTAAATGTCTTCAAACATACAAAACTGCTGACAAGCAGTACAGTATATTTGCCAACACAATAAGACAGGTGTGTTACACTGATAAATATGTTGACCAAAATTAAAGTGACACCAGTAGTACCTGTTAAAGAACAAGAGCTGTGTGCTGGGTTGGAAAAATAGCTAGAAAGGCAGAGGGAAATAACAGTGCAAGAGTGGCCAACTGTGACACAAGGCCAACTGTCTCTGGGTAATACCACACTAGACAATGGCAGACTAAGGAGGTACTTTGAGGTGTAAAACAGAGTTCCCGCCTCTCCCCAGCCACAACACCTGGAAAACATGAATTATAAGCACAGTTGACTTTTCTGTTTTAGAATCATAAAATTGTAGAATGGTTTGGGTTGGAAGGGACCTCAAAGATCATCTAGTTCCAGTTTTGCTTTGATGTATGGCACCTTCCCCCCCAAAATGGGGTTCAGTCAAATTGATATCTCATTTTGGGTATGAGGGTGGGTAGAAGAATTGTTTGTGGTGCTTATGAAACATTCCATTAGCCCTAACATGAAATATTTTGTAGTGATTTAAGGCTTTATTTAGACTTTGAGTTGTGTCAATTTTTAAACAAAACCCCAAACCGAAAATCCAAAAATACTACTTTTAAAACATTTCAGCTTTTCCATATGCTAATCAGTTTCTGGCCTAAACTATTTTCTGAATTCAGTCTGAAACTGGTAGGAGTTTGATCTCCTCAATATTCAACTGTCTGTGAATTTACTGTTCATCAAGAAAAACAAATCACTTGGATTTTGTTACCAAGACACCTAAAGGACAGGAATGACACAGCAGTCATAGGAATTGCATGCAGTGAGAGTGAAAAGAAAGAGAGATTTTTTTAAAAAAATTGTTAACAAACATAACACGTTAGACGCCCTGGCATTAAGAAAGAAGAGGGGAGACAAAAGCCATGTACAAATTAGGTACAAGGTAGCCATCACTTCAGATTATAGCAAGAAAAATAGTTCACGCTAAACAATAGAAGGATTTGCTAGGAAAAATAAAAGGTACATAACACAAAGAATGGACTAGAGATAATAGCATCACACCAAGAATTACATTCATTTAATTTGCATGAAATCCTGAAACATCCCAGCCTAGCCTCACTGGGATAGATTTTTATACTGATGTTTGGCAGACACTTATGTTGCCAAGGGTATAGCTGCAAAAAAAAAAAAAGGAATTAGCTGTAATTCACCCTTCCTCTTCATTCTGAGAAACTTAACCAGTAGGTTAATAACTTGAATTTTACCTGTGCAGACTTTGAATTTTCCTGTTCTGCTTTGGTAGATAGCGCCAATGATAGCAGAAGCTCATTTCTAAAAGTACTTTGTGCAAGTACCTAAATATTTAGAGGTATTTGGAGCTTGTGAAATGCCAAGGATGATCAGTGTGCAGGTGGAAAGGCTGCAAGGACATCTTATTCCACAGTATTTTGTCATATCACATGCTGCCGAAGTGGTGATGAAGCAGTGTGGGGACAGACGCACACAGTTTGTTTTGCTGAAGATTTGGCCTGTTCTTCATTCACTGAAACCCCCACAAACTTCTGGGCTTTAACACTGTGTCCTTGACCCAAATTTCCTTTCCTGCTGTTAAAACACCTTATTTGTTTGTGTTACATGTCCTCAGATGGTGGACTCTTGCAGGTAAACACACGACTGGCACAGTCCTTGCTGGACAAGGCTGCCCATGCTGCACAGCCAAGCCACAGAGCTGGGGGGCACAGGGACAGGCCACAATGCAGCATGGCCGCAGCACTGTGAGAATTTCTTTGTGACCTGCTGTTATGACAGAGGAAAGGGTGGGTTTAGTTAATTCCTTCCCCACCAGATCAGGAGGGACGCTGCCAGCCCCGCTGGTGATGACAGGGAGGGGAGGCCTGTGTGCCACCTCAGGCCTGCACTGCACTCGGCAACCCTCTGAGGAGAAGAGGCCAGGAGGAGATGTGTCCTCCAGGTGCAACAGTGCTTCACTCAGCTCAGGACCCCCCGCGGCACCTCACACTTTCCTGACATTATGGGGGTGCAGGTCACCATGTTGTCCTGATGGAGCTTATGGGCCCCTGAGAACCTTCCAAAAGAGAGAGAGCGGCCACCATCGTGGCCCAGCAGAGGTGCTGGGGCAGCAGGAGCTGCCTGTGGTGCAGGCAGTGCCCTTCCCGCCGCCAGGATACAGCTTGGGAAGGCAAAGTGTGTCCTTCAAAGGCAGTGTCCGCCTCAGCCTGAGGAAAGCGCCGAGGGGCCCTGACTGAACTCCACATCACGAGTGGGGGAGAGGGGTGCTTTGCAATGTTTTGAGTCTCTCACAGAGCCTGTGTCACCTGCCGGGGCTGTTTCACCTCCTGAGGAGTAATCTTGCAGCTTATTTTTGCGGTCTTATACAACATGACCTGAGGGCCTGGAAATCTTTCCTGAGGCAGTTATGCCTGACAAGGCCAGTTGAGCCAGGCTGGGGCCTGCCTTGGAGCAGCAAGTGGCTGCCTGATAACCGAGCGGGATTGCACGGGTATCATTTACCACATCTCTGCCCAGCAGCCCAGCCACGATTTATGCAGATGCCTTAGGAACAGAGGCACTCCTCTGACTGTGCCTTATGTGCTCCAATGTCCACAAACTTGCTGCAACAGTGGGCAGAGGAGGGAGGGGTAACAGCACAGCACAGAGCAGGGATGCTTTGGAGAGGTGAAGGAAGGGCTGTGGTGATGTCCTCACCAACCTGACACTGCTGGGAGCAGCTGATGTGCCAGCTCCAGCCTCCGATTACGCTTCCCCGGCCCAGATGGCATGGGGGAGAACAGATGCTCTGCGATTCCTTGTGCTCCCAGAGAGGGCCATCTCTTCCACATGCTTCTGGGTCTGGGGAGAAAAGGTGACCCCAACTGGGGCCTGTTTTGCTGCTGGCAGCAGACCAGCAACTGCTCTCTGGATCTGCTCTGCTGACTCGAGTTTCAAGCAAAGCAGTACTAATTTGCTTCGTCTCCTGATGATCGGTCTCATTACGCATGCTGCTCTTCTCTTGACTTCCCTGGGCCGTGTTTTACAACATGAGAGCCCAAATTCTTTTCTGCCCCTTTTGTGTACGTGTACATACGCATCTGTCCAACTAGACAGATGCTGATTTAGCAGAGCTGGGAGTGAAGAAGAGGAAAGGGAGAGGAGATGGGCCCTCAATGCAAGGTGGTGTACCCTAGCTTGTCTTTCTGGGGCCAGAACTCACAGAAAAGAAACTACAAAAGACACAGAGTGATCTAATCCTGTCCCTAGGCCAAATCACAGGATCATCTCATCTTCTGCTGTGCCTGAGAGTCATTTGTCCAATATGATCTTAAAAGCCTCTGGTGTTCCATTCCCTGCAATATCCCCAGGTAACCGGTTTTAGTGCTTACTTATCTTTATCGTTGGAAGATGCTTCCCTAGGTCTAAATTCACTTGCAAGAACGACACATTAGCCATTCATGAGAGTTGCAGAGAAGAGTTTAATTCCTTTATTTTTAGAGCTTACAGTAAAATGCTGGTTGTGTCTGTGTGATCAGCCATCTGGGTGCCTTGGGTACCCAGACCCAGGGCTGCATGTACAGCCTGGCTGTGTCCTGTCTGGGTGGCAACTGTCCCTCCTGAGCCCCTGGTTTCTCCAGCATGGACAAACTCAATACTCAATATTCAAACCTCTCTCCGTAGCAGCTGCTGCTGCTGCTGCCACAACAAAACAGCAGCAAATACAGAGCAAGTGTTACCTGAGACCCCAGGGATGCATACGTTTTGCTCTACATGTGTCATGCAAAATGGCAGAATTTGCTTCCATGGAAGACAGTCTGTGCCATGTATTATCCAAAAGTCTGTGGATTAATCTCATCCTCTCAATCTATGTACAAAGGTGCATCTGTAAATATTGCTCAAGACAGCAGTCTTTATCTTCATAGTAGTAGAGCTGCTGTGATTTAATAAGGTTTTCTTTAATTTTGAATGTCACCCCTTTACAAATCTTGTGTATGTGTAGTATGATACTACAAACTCCAGCAATTTATGCACCCTCATTGTGCAATCATTTTTAAAATAGTTTTTAAATTGAATACAAGCAATTTATCCATATGATGGAGGTACATATATTATGGCTGTAGTCCTTTTTGCTGAAAGCTTATGGCTCAGAAAAGTCACAGAAAGGTTTGGTAACTGGAAACATGTTTAATAAATGTAAGGTATTGCTATTAAAGAAAATAGTTATCCATACTATATTTTAATTTCAGTACTTTTTATAGGAGCAGTCTGTAGTAATTTATACAGATATAGCTTTCAAACGTCTGTTTTTGTTACTAAATAATAACAAAAAATCCTCTTATATAAACAGCCAGTTACCTGCAGGAGTAGGTTTCTATTAACCTACACAGAAAGCAGAAGGTCTAAGGCCATACTCCTGTGAAAGATCATCAGCTTCAGTACAGCACTCCTTGTCTGCTCTCATGTCATCATGTAGTGGGACAAGAAAGGCAGTGATATTTTCCTTACACACTCAAAGGGTGTGTTGACCTGATGTGTTTTGGTGAGCAGGACTTTGGAGGACTGAAGGAAAGTGTCCCAATAAAAGTACATGGTTTAAAGGAAAGTTACTTTAAGAACACACATGGGAACCTTCAGATCCCATATGACAAGGAATAATCTGCTCTCAATTTAAAAAAAAAAAAAAAAGGAAAAAAAGGTGTGTTTATAGCCTGGAAATTTATGAACCGTTAAAAATTAAAGTTGACCAACCACTTTAATTTTCTTCCTTAATTTGGCTACATCTAAACTCAAGAACCCCTAACCTTTCCTTAAATACTGCAGCTCATCAGCCTGTGAAATAATTAGGCTGAATTTTCTGTGAATGTCAGTGGCATATTTTTTCCTGAACCACAAGTACTGAATAAGTACACATAAACATTTCTGTGCTGTTTTAGCAGTTAGAAGTGTGGTTTGAGAAAAAACTCTTAAAGTACTCACTGAAACACAGTACTGAAATAGATTCTACAGATTTTTTGAAATTACTTTTCACTTGTGTTTTGATGAAGCTCAGCTACAAGTTAGGACCCATGCATAGCCCAATGCCTTTGCTCTGTTTAGGTGAAAGCAAAACAACATGCAAAGGCTGTTCCCAGGGGCTGACCTCCCCAGCAGTCCTAACGGCCCATGTAAGACATCTAAAAATAGCTTGAAATGGGTTTGAATAACACATGTCTCTTTCTGGCTGTTGATGAAGCAGTACATTTCACTGAAAATCAAAGTCAACTATACAATTTTGAATAATTGTAAATATTACCAGCAGAAAGTCCATTCTAAGCCTTGCAGATCTCATTTGCCTGTTTAAGGTTCCACTTGCTTGTTTACCCATGGGTGCATTTCATTCAGAAAAGGAATTGCAAGTAACTACTAATATTGGCTTCAGAAGCTCCGATTTAAGACCTGAACCCATCCAAGCAAAGAGTAATACTATCGTTTGACAGATAGCATTACAGATAAATCTTGTGAATACACTGCCAAGAATGCTTAGTAGACATTGCATGTGTGTGAGTAACACTGAATGCGACATCTGGGGAACTTGTATGTAATTTGCAGTCAAGCAAGGTCATATTAGTCAGTTAATCACTTTCCTGTAATCACTATTGTCATGGTTTCTACCAATTCTGATAATCTTTCAGTATTTTAACAGTCACAAGTGCTGGGCTGGAGCATGACTACTCAGTGCACAGGAAACTGGTGCACAGAAAAAGACAGATGTGTGCACGCATATGCAAACAATTTCCCACTAAAATCAATATTGGATCCCCTGTTATTAAATCTGAGTATCAAAATACACTCACGGCACGTTTCTATAATTCCAAGCAGCAAAATTGTTCACAGGGTGCAATGAAACCTCTAGGAACATCACTAGTATTGATTAATGCAATATGACTGAGAGCAGAAATTAAGCTGGGGATAGGGGTCTCCATTAAAAATGTTTATTACTAAGTGCTCATGTATCACTTCAGTTCCTCTGCAGATCTGAAAAAAACCCCCCACATTATAACTTTCTTCAGGGAAAAAGACAGACATTAAGCTGACGTACGTCAGAGAAATTTTGCTTCCTTTCTTTATTCCAATCTTATTTAGGGTGCTAAGAGTGCTAATAAAACCTGAGAGAAGTACCAGTTTGGGAAAACTGTTAAGTACATGCTTAACACAAAACAACACTTTAACCAAAATATATGCTTTTCCAGTCAGTTCTGTTCTGGATTCAGTGGCCTGAATCTCAGACTGGGAAAATCAGATCTGTTATGACATTTCAAGTTGGATACATAAAAACTGTGCCTCTCCCCCACCAGTATTCTCCCTACCCTACTAAATTCATTAACTTACCCAGGAGCTCCATCAGGTTATAATCAATTCAGGAAAACATCTTGTAACAAAGAACAGAAAATGTATTGATAGCATCCATTCTTCCTGTCGCTCTCCAAGCTTGACAGCAACTTCAGAGGCTGATTGTCTGGCAAAGAGTTTTCAGAACCCACTTTCTTCTGCATTGCTCTGTGGGTATCTACAGCTGCTCCAAGGTTCCTTGTTTTTACATCCATCTCTCTCACTTGCTATTCCAGGCTCATCCAAATGAAAAACTCAGATCTGAGCCCAAATTTTTGCAACATTTAAACATTAGTAGAACTCAGATGGGACTCCACTCTCTAAAAATCAAAATACTGTTCCTGTGGGGCAGGGGGTTGTTGTTTTTATGAGACCCATTGAGTTGTATCAGCTTAATACAATAATCAGCTGTAATAAAACCTGCTATGTTTGCCTTTGCTGCTACCCAGAGCCAGAGGGAGAGAGAAGAATTGAGAATTGTGGTGAACCTTTCTGTGAATCCCAGTGAGATTCGGCTTTGGTTCTTACTTGTTTCTTGCTCCTTTGGAGCCCTTTGACTGTAAACGCAGACGTTATTTTCTCTAGTAATTTCTACTTTCTTTTCATGTTAAGTTTTGTCTAAGGTTTGTTCTAAATTGGGTGGAATGGAGTGATGGGCCTGGGAAGAAGAGAATGGCATGTAGCTAAATCTATGGAGGAATAATTTCTGGCATTGAAGAGAAACTTCTGGATAATTATCAGATAATAGAGACAGTTGGATGCTATTGGGACAAGACGTGTGTAAAGGACTTAAGACAGAGTATCCAGGAAAAGCTCCCTATGCCCTTGCACTGATAAGCAGTTACTGGTGCAGTGGCGCAGTCCCTCCTCACTGATGAAAAACTTCCATTGCACTGCCTCCAAGGGAAAATTGTACACAATTCTGTGTGGATTCCTGTCTCCATCTTTGTCAAGGCACACCAAAATCTGCACCACCGTAACCCATACTCATACATATCCCAAGACAACAAGAGATCAGTTAAACCAGAACAGAAAAGCTCAGAAACTTGCCAGTACAATAGTTAGGTTGCACAGTGCTGCTTACCTATCCTAATCTATCTCAGCTGAAAGGTTTGCTATCTGGTAAGGATCTTGGCTCACATACAGCAAATGTATTTCTTCAGTTCAAAGCTAGTAACGTTAACCACAGTTCCAGTCTTCCTCTTGCAGTTCTAGCACACACACACAGAAACAGGGTGAAAATAATTTTTTTAAGCTTTTTTTCATATCCCTGACAACAAAATAATCTCTTAATATGCCTTTATTTAATATGTTAATAGTCAGTCAATAGGTACCAGCACAGAGTTAGTCTGTAGATACTGCCTGATGCTAATGCACGAGCCACCCGTGCTTGTAGCGAGTATGGCAGAGGGAGGAACAGCTAAAAAGCTGAGAAAATAGCAAAGGAAGCAAAGTATGCATGGGTGAGAAAAAAATCCACAGTCAGGCCAGAATTCTGCTTGCCAAAAACAAGCAAAGAGATCTATTTCCAAAAGAAATTAGTCAAACCAGGGAAACAAAAATAATAATGTCGTGTGCAAGTTAAAGCAGCAGCTGCTATCTAAGAGAAAACATGAGAAGAGTTAGAAGACACAGAAGATTAGTCTTTTTCTGGTTTTCAAATTATTACGTTTGTGAAGCTTTTGGGTCAAAAATGTTTGACCTAATCACATCTGTTTTAACAGCTTAAATGAGAGGCCCAGCAGCTGTAGCTGGCAAAAGAATCTCCAAATCTGCAGACACCATTCCAATATTTGGGCTCTTGTCTGAACAATCTAGGGATAACGTATACTCTATACCCTAAAAGTGCCTATGCTGTGCATAACCACTTACAGACTGATACTGCAGCCACCCTGCACACAAGCCTGCTTCTAAATTCAGCTGTTCCTTGGCTTAGCCTCTGGAAATGGAACCCCATTACTCTGATGAATATAAATTTATTTCATATTCTTGCAAACAATCAGCTGAAACCTCTTTGTCTACACCCAGATACAAAGGCAAACAATGGGTGCTGAAGAGAAGTGAGTGCTGACAAGTTAGAAGACAGCATAGAAAGTCTCGCAAGTAAGGTGAAGCCAATCTGGCTGAGACTCCAGTGAACAGAGAAAAGATGTTTTGCAGAAGGTTAAAATAGCATACAGAAGATTTCTTTTTACTACACAAATATATATATAACCAGTAAAAATAGAAAAAAAACCATTAATATGGTCACACAAAAATGAACCGGCTAGATGATCTAAGCTAATTTTTTATGCCCCTGTAACCTGCTGGGTTTTATTTAGTGAGAATTTCCTGTCTAATTTTCATTGGCACATCAATTTTCTTGCAGTGCCTGATTCTTTTTCAACATCTGCTGCTCAGTTTGACAGTATTAATTTTGGATTTTTCCCCAGATCAGATTAGCTGAATATCGTAGTGAATGCTGGCAAAAGATCTAAGTTTTCTGTCCTCTTTTCTCCTCTCCTTAATGAAAAAATGTTTTCTTGAGATTGATAATCATTGCTATTACTGTATCTGATACTGAAAACATTAAATAGAGAACTAGTATACATACTAACAGAGACAGGTTTTCTTCTCCCTCCAAATTTCTTTCTACCTGTCCATACACACACTTTATTATTCATGGGTATTGTATCCATGAGCTGTAAGCACAATCCTCTAAGCATACATGTTGAAAATGTTCAATTTTTCATGTGTGTAAATGCTGAAGCATTATTCTATAAACACTACTGAAGCAGGTGGGTTTGGATGGCGCATAAACCTAATGCTTGTCATACATGTGATGATAGATTGCATATTTTGCATATCAGAGTCAGAGAACACCAAAATAGGAACACATATACCCGTACTTTGTTGGGGTTTTTTGTTGTTGTTACAGTTAGTAGTCACAGGTGGTTGCTCTACTCCATTAACCATGTCTCAAACATACTCTTTGCCCCAGGGAGCACACAATCTGTGTTTAAGAAAAGTTGAGATGCTCTCAGGCAGAGTGAAGGAAGATGCTCAGGAAGCAATATTTGTTGGTATGATCAGTGGCAGCATCATACACTAACAACATGTTCTTTTTGTACAGGTGATAGCTTTAGATATTTGAGCAAAACAACGAAGCAGCTCTGTGAAATCCCTTTGGCCACGTTGTTTGTGTATAAAACACAGAGAAAAGCACGTTGGATACTCATTTAAAAAGCCCAAGGGGTGAACGACCACGAACCAGCCTGTAGAAGGAAGCAAGAGTTGTGGGAAGTGAATGCAAACTGTCCTGGGTGTGTTAGGACAAGGAAACTGGTCAAGTAGTGCTAAATACAATAGGGTACCTTCATTTACTTGGTGTAAATGAGATATAAGGGAACTCTGTGCTACCCAAAATTAAACTCCACTGCCTCCATTTTTCCTGCAAGGATATGGTTAAAGCAACAAGCTAGGAAAATAGTCTTGGCAGCAACGTTCTAGGAGGATATAGGCTGAGTGAAATGCATTGGCAATGAAGTAATCAAGATGTGAGATGAAGTGTCTCTGGATGAACATTTTAGCTGTGTGGGCAGGATTGGAGAGGCTGTATCTAAGATTTGAAAAAACCCAAACCACCACCAACAACAAACCCCAAAACCAACCCAAAACAAAAAAACCAACTTTGCAAGATTTAGATATAATGTTTCTGTGAGGGCCCAGAAAGCATTATAAGTTTGATACTCCAGTTGCTGGCCTAATTAACAAGTGGGATTGCAGTGGTGTCCATACTGATTAAAGGACATGACAGAGAGATAGCTTGGAGAGAAAGATTAAAAGCTCTGGTTTAGTCCTGTTCGGTTCAAGCTGATGGCCAGACAACTACAAGTCAATGCTAGGAAAACAGACCAATTTTATTTTGAGCAGAATGAGATAGGTCTGAAATACAAAGATAAAGCTGTGAGTTCTCTACAGAGAGACAACAAATTTAGATTAGATTCAGAAGGGTTAAATAGTTTGTGTACAAATAAGTTATAAATAGGAGAGGCTCTTTAAATGTAAGTGTACCATGAATAAATACAGACACAATTAATGTATCTCGCCTCCCCCCAAATCTAGGACCTGTATAATTGCATATGCATTTTACTTCATTAATGAGATACCCTTATGGAAAGCACTGTTGATGCTGCCATTTTTTACAAGGGGGAACAAAATATAGGTGCAGCTTGGGGTAGGTATCTGGTATCCTGATGTGAGGATCTTAAATAAAATAAATCAAGCTGATCTGAAAAATAATCTCTTCACAGACTAGGAAATCCTGATTAGCATAGAGGCTGATCTTTGCTCTCACTTGTGATCAAACAAATAATAGATATCCATCAAGCTGTTCTTCCTACACGTTCTGAAAAAGAATTATTTTGGCTTTTAAATACATGGGAGGTGTTCAGATGCTGTTAGTCAGAGAGATCTGAGAACTATCGGCTGGTTGTGGGTAATTTATTGCCTGCATTTGGGTATTAGTAAGATCTGTCATTTAGCTTTGTAGAAACCCATATGCTTTCATGAGGCACTTGACTTTTATAGTCATTCCATTTAAAAATCAGCTGTCCTCACTATTTCAGTTCTAGATCTTTTGATCCTTATGCTTTAATGTACTGGACTGTTCAAAGTTAGCAGGGAGCTGCCAAGTGTACAAATGATGTTTCAGCTTGATTAGCTCTGGCTTACCCTCCTTAGCATGAACTACACATAAGTGCATGCAAATATTATTGATTCAGAGTGACTGATCTATAATATTGCTCTGGAGGTGAATTATCACAGACAAAGAGCCAGGAGAACTAAGTGCTCTGTCTAGGCTGCACCATTAACAGCAAGACTTTGGAAGGCTGGTTTTTAAACTACAGTCTCCTTAGATTTGGGGGATTAACTTCCCTCCTCTGACTAGGCACAGGCAGGCTCACTTCATAGCACTAAAGCTCCCCATTTATTGATGTAACTTTGTATGAAACATACATTTTTTCTTCATAGTTGGCTTTGTACACATCTGTACATGCTACTGATAATGTTTAGACTGTCTTCATTATGCATAGTCACAGGTATGTTTGCATTTTGATGACACTGAATGAGCATTCACAGCAAAGGATATGTCTGCCTGTATCTTCTTAAAGGTGTGACAGTTACTTCTGTTTTACAGCCACTTTCCCAGCCCTAACTCATTTGAAAACATGCATTTTTAGCTCACCAAATACTCTAGAAATTAGCTGGTAGATGTTTTTATGTGTATGTGAGTTTTAAGTTTGATTCAGAGCAATCCCTAGATGTTAGTTCTTTGCAATCCTTAAACACTGCTGCTGTTCTGTTACCCCTGCTGACCTGTCCTCGAATGGGCAAAACAGCCGGCTATAGTTGAAGTCACTTTAAATACATTTCAAAGGCAGAATTTTAACACAGGTGGGAATGGCAGTGCCTCTTACTATTAAGTGTGCTGATGTTTCCCATTTTAAACACCCCATTTTCAAATACCACTTAACTCTGCCAAACTTTAATCATTTGGTCTGAAATTTTATTTGTGAGGTGATCTGCATCATAAAAAAGCCCATAGGAGAATTAATAATTTTATCTCCAGAGCAGGGTCTGGACACATTGTCAGCCATGAGGACAGAACAAAGCACTGAACAACTATTCATATTCACTGCACTAAGAGTGGCTGAGGTCCAGTGGTTAAAATATTACCATAAACCAAAATGTGCCTGAGGAGGAAGTACACAGAATTAAAGCTGGACAGCAACACAGGCTCTAGAAAGCCTGAACACCAGAGTTTCTGTCTCTGCAATCTGTTCTTGGTAATATTATTTTTATACATAATTAAACATAGGAAATAGTTATCTATGCTTTCTTTGTTAATAGTTTCGGCATCATTTAAAAACTCCGTTTTTCTGGCTGAAGAAAACATTACTGAAGGAGATGTATAACCTAGCAATGTGTCTGTCACAGGATGAATGTGAAGGGCTTGTAGCAACACCATTTCATGAGAAACTGTGCCATCTGGAACATTAAATATGGCCATGGCACAAGTTCTTTCTAGCAGGTACCTCAAACACAAAGGATCACATTTCCGTGAATCTGGTCACAGCTGACTCCACATTTCTCAGTAAATTGAATGGCCTTTGCTTGCGGCTGTATCTATGCCGTCATGCAAGGAACAGATTGACTCCGGCTTGCAACTGTTGGATTATTCCCTGGAGTTGACAAGCGCTCCATCTTAGCCACATGTGCTTTGTTCAGTCTTTCAAAAGCCCTTTAAACTTCCACTTATTATAGGTGGCTGAACTGCAAACAGAGATTTGCTCTGGTTTTGATCAGCAAATAGTAGCTCAGGTGCTTCTTTGACTTAAAGGTACACGTAAAAATCTAGTCTGGGAAATTTACAGGATGCACTTCCATCAGGATGCATGAAGTACATACTGCTTTATTTTGGGACACAATGCGATGTGTCATTTTTCATAAGTGTTCTGGCTCTTTGTCTTTGGGGGCTGGCTTGAACCTTCCTTTGAAAAGTAAAAATGTAACAATGACTCTGGATGCTTTAGCATTGTTCTCCAAGCTATTCTTCCATTTTAATATCATTAAAATATTAATATTTTTAAGTTATTAAATGCCTGCAGAGACATATAAATGGCAATGCAGTTTCAAGGAAATGCAATTTGGGAACTTTTTTCTGTTTCAAAGCTTAGTTTCAGTTCGAGGGGACTGTTTTAGCTGATAACCTGTTGAGCTGAATTGTGGATCGTTTTAAGAAATGTTTCATATTCTGAGATGCTTATGAAAAAGGACAAGAAGTTAGTTTCCAGGATTTGCTTTTGTGGTGGGTGATGAATGGAGAGGAGCATACCATGTGTGAATGAATACATTTCTTATGGTTCTCCATCCTGCTGCAATCCAGGATCTGCATTAGAAGCCTGAGCACAGGTAAACAAATGATTCTGAGATAGAAAAGGTTCCAAAGATTTCCCTACATCATGGACAGCATAGTCAGAACCAATAATTCCTCTGGAACTGGAGTACACTTTGAGTGTGGTCATTGTTTATTTATTCACTGGAGCATGTCTTGTGAAAAATCTTTCTTTAAACACCACAGTATATATGGAAAGTTGGAATGCAAAAGACTAAATCTCTCTTGGGAAAAAGACAGGATGCCAAAAAACTTGTATTGACAAGCTCAGAACCTATTGGGAGGCAGGCAGATCAGGAAACATCCCACAGTTGAGAAACTCAGGGTTGAAACCCCCTCAGGAATAGGTGTGTTTGCCATTTGATTCAGACGATGTCTTGCATTGATTCTGTTCAAGTTAGCTGCATTGTCACAGTATGAAATGCTTTGCCGTAATAATGAAGTTTCATACCAATTCTGTTTTTATTACAAAACTTTTGTAAAGTGGAACCAGAAAGGTCACTTAATTTGCATCTGTGAAGGGCTCTAAAAATCTCTGGGGTAAAATTCCCTCGATGTCAGTAGAATTACACCTATTTACACCTGGCTGGAATTTGGTTCCTGACATCCTTTTCATGTCTTACTTATTGAAGCAAGCAAGTGTGAACACTCTTTCTCAGCAGGGATCAGTCGACTGTGTCAAAAGCAGGAACATAATTACTTCATTTTTGTCATTAGACACAAGGCAAAAACGTTAGGGATTTTAAAAAAGATTACTTTTTTGAGAGTTGTTCAGTGTTCTCATTTTCTGATTTGTCTGCAGACAGCAAAATATGCATTATGAAAGAAGCATAAGTGCTTCTCATGGTATTTTCTGAATGACTGAAATCATGAAGTGTCAGAAATCCTTTGTTTTTGTGAGATTTTCATCATCAAGAAATCTAGATGGATCAGATAAGCTTCCTGACTTTGAGGTACTTAGCCAGACTGATGAAATGGGTTTGCAGGTAGCCCTCTTGCAGACTACAAGCATTTTAATTTTTCTTTGCCTGCTCATGCATTGATTTTTGCACTTCATGAGTATATAAAATGTGAGCTTTTAGTACAGGCTTGTGCTAAATTGCCACAGTTTCATAAGAGAATAACAAAAGCAAAAGATTTGGCAGTAAGCCTTACAGAAAACTGTTCCCACAGCTCAAGCTATATCATGAGTTGTGAGGACTATTTGAAAGTCGTTAATGCAGAATTCAGTGTGCTAATATACTGTGGTCTGCATGTGATGGAGATGTCTGCCTCAAAGGTTGTACAGTGTAATATAAAGATATACTGTTGAAATTTTTCAAGATCCTCACTAAGGGAGCTATGAATATTTGCAGTCATCTTGTCTTCTTAAAGTTTCATTGTTTTTTAAAATATACTTTTACTAAGTATCTGAGGCTATGTTCATTTTGTAATAATGACTGTCTATAAAACAAAGGACCGAGTACAATTTGCACAAATCTTTCCCAAAAGCAGTTAGAATAATTGTGCAATGATACACATCCAGGAGAAAAACCTGGAAATTGCCTCCGGACAGGAGGGACCTATAGGCTAGCAGCCTCCACAAAAGAGCAGGCCCATACAGACCAGAACAATTCTTGGTCTTTTTCTAGTATTTCCCTTTTCCTGAATTAGTAAAGCTAGATATCTTCCGGAGAAGTTGCATATTCTAGCCAGTAAATGGGATGACTATGCTTTTGCTTCAACTGATAGAGTAAAATTTATAATCGATGAGACCATTAATACTATCTCTATTCTTTCTATGATCTCAAAAAATTTCCAGCACATATAAGAACAGAATGTGTGCCCACATTATCTTTTCTCATAAAAAACCTGCCCTGAGAAGCAAATCTCTGTAATATTTTCACTGTTCATCTCCCATTGGCTCTGTTCCCCATATTAGCACATCTGAAGGAAATGGTGGAAGACTACCGCATCTGCACAGAAAAAACACCAGCTCCATGTCATGGCCTCTGTCTACCACAAGCACACAAAATTAGTGGGGAAAACGAGAGATGCTTTGACATCTTCAAGTGTCTCCTAAGAGCTTTTACTACCTCAGGCTGTTTGTATTGCTATTTCAGCTTGTTCAGCATTCAAGCTATACTGAAATGGTAGGATACATGTCGCTTGAAACTTTAAAGCATGGCCAAGTTTTGGCTGTGCTATTTTTGGCAAACAAACATGTACAGACATTTTCTTTGCTACTTTCTCAAAATCACTGTAATGTGCAGCAGTTGCAAAGTAATTAATCCTGCTAGCAACCCCCAAACCTCATTTTCACAGATAATTAGTGGACAGGGGGGCAGCTAGTCCCTCCTATCATAGCTGGAGAAATCCATTGTTCTCAGTCTGCAGCTTACATGGCCAAGTGTTTCATGCTAAATTTATCACTGTTGATTACTTGCACGAATGCTCTGGGTGGCCTTTTGGGGATTTTTCTGGAATCTTGCTGGTGTGTTACTTGACAGCCTTACCACAGTAAAACAAAGCTATGATTACACCACTAGTAAACAACTCCCCTTCAAAGAGGAAGAAATTAGGGAGACAAGACTCAGGAAGCTGCAGAAAATACTGCAAGTCTGTTTCTAGACTCCAGGTCTAATGTTTGGTTAGACAATGCTAGAGGCAGAAACAATTTCTTTGCCCTACTGTAATTTTTACCCAGAATAAATAGCTCTATGCTTATATCGACAGTTTTCCATTCATTTTTCACTGCTGAATAAGATTCTTTGTTATGCTGATATCCAGTACCAATCTTTCCACTACCTTCAAAATGGGGGGTACTCAAAAGGTGGAAAGAAGTTTCAAAGGTTTCTACTAAATTTTGGTGTCCAAACACTGGGATACTGAATTTCAGTGAAAATAAGCACCTGAATCTCTAAGTCTACCTTAATTCTCCTAGTCTATTTTTCTTTCTTATATTTAGTGGTTTTTCCTGCATGTGCTGAGCATCTTAACATCTTGTAGTCATGAAGAGAGAGAAATAAGGCAAATCAGTGCTCTGATAACAGAATCCCAAGTCCTAACTACTGTTAATGTTCAGCTACTAAAGGGTTTAACAAAAAAGACAACTTTAAAAATATTTTCTATACCATCACCCATCCTGTTGTTCTGACAACATGTCACAGGAGAAAAAACATATATTACCCAGAAACAACTAGATGTTGTTGCATTAATTTTCAAACTGGAAAAAAAAAATCTAAGGACACTTCCAGTTCTGCTAATCAATATTGTACTGTGAGAGTCAGTTTAATATTTTCATAGATGATGGGTCATTCTCACATCTGAAAAATAAATGGCATTAACTCTGGGATTAAGTCATTGATAAGCCAGAGGTAATCATATACATGTAGCATTATACTAGTTGTATTACCCTGAATCTTTTTAAGCCTGCACATATTTAACAATGAAGTAATACAAAAAGGAAAATCCAATTAGCCCACGCATATGCTTCTTGAATACCACTGCCCCAGCTCTGCATGTAGATGAATTGAACAATACCTTGAGATCTTATAAAAGAACTGTCGTCTACAGTTTTGTAGTCGTACATGAAGATTTTGCAAAAAGATGAATTTTCTTCATTTATAGGTGATGAAAATATCAGACATTACATGACTTAAAAAATCTTTTTTATGTAAAACTTAAGCAAACCCATCTCATTTAGAAATAAGTTTTAATAGTGAGAAAGCTTTAGGAATGTTAGAACAAGAATGAGATTACCAGTTTTGAAGCAAGTAGAGCAACTAGAAAAAAATAATAGAAAAACAACTGCATAATGAAAGTCAAATATATCTGATCTATATACATTGACACTATATATTTGAGTTCAAATTTTGTGAGGCATACAGAAGACATTTTGTAATTTGACAGTACACTAACATCTCTGTAAAGGATCTGACAGTGTGGGTGCATCTTAGAAGGCTTTCTTTCAGCTGTAATAAGCAAACTGCAAAATTAGGAGTTGCATAAACCTAAGCTAGCCTGTAGTCTCACAGCATCTCAATGCAAAGACGTATATTGAATTTCATTAGGAGCTTCATGTTCAACCTTCATGACTGTCAGGGGGAGCAATCTAAGCCCTTTCAGCTTTTGTTTTCCTAGTCCAAAGATGCTTTCAGCTTTCTTTCATAAGGCAGGCTTCCAAATTCCTGTAGCCATTCTTTATAACAGATTTCATTTTCCCGGGCAAGGTTAGCAGAGAACTGTACACACAGTATTTAAGGTCCAATAGCATCAATACTTCCTCACATGTGTGAGAATACCTTGAGCAATACTGCCCAAAATAAAAGCTAAAAATTGCCAATATGATAATCATAAGTCCCGCAGCCTGCAGGCTCTATCTTCCTCACAATGAAAATATGCAAAAAACTTCTCTGAGCAGACTGTGTCCAGATGAGATGCCCAGAAATACAAATAGCAACCAGACCAACCAGCCTGCCTTGGACAAAACCAGCTAATTAGAGGTCAATGAACATAGATTGCTCCTTCCTCTCCAAAGATAAGTCCCAAGGAAATTCCCCCATTCCTGGTAACTCCCCATGCTCATTTACACTGCCCTAAAAAAACATGGGAAATATTCCCTGGATTCCTTTACTACTCATATGAAACATGTAAATCTACAATCTCAGACCAACAGGCAGAGAGACACAAGATTTCTCACTGAACTTTTACAGAACATGGGAAAATAAATACAAGAATTGAGCCTTTTTTTTTTTTTTGGTTGACTATAAAGGTCATTGTCAGTAAGAAAGTGTACTACCTATAGCTTTAACAATAACTTATCATACCACTTTCTTTTAAATTAAGGGAGGCAAAATACATTGTTTATGATTTCTATCAGTGATACAGAAAAGATTATGCTTCTGAAACAGCCAGAAGTTTCCAGTATAGATTTTTTTCATCAGGTTCTTTACTTGATTTTAAAACTTTTAAAGTGCTTTAAGTGTGTGAAATTCAAATGCAGTATAATTGGGGCTATGAACTAATTTCAGAAAAGAGAATCTCACTCTTTATAAGATATAAATCATTCTTTCTTCATATGAGCTAAAATGACAGATACAGATACGTCCAATTTCCCCCTGCTTTGCAGTTTTTACCTATATTTAGGATCCACTATAACAAAGTACACAGTCTCTGACTCCAGAGTCTGTTCCCACAGTTCCTAATGTCTGTTTAAATTTAGGCCAAAGTTTTAGTGGTCTATATGTACTAAACAACCAGGCTCATCATTATCGCAATCCAACTTACTGTCCAGTTCTTCCATTCTTACTTTCAAGAACACAGTCATTAACTTTGCTAGAATTATGTAATGGTTGAACAATCTGTCCCCAAAACTCTTAAACAGTAAGCAAAAGTGGGGGAAAAGAAAAAAAAAAAAAAAAAAAAAAAGAATCAGTAAAGTAAAAGTAAGCCTTAAAAATGGAGCATCCCATGAACATTTCCCAAACATGACTGTCTCACCAGAGGAAATTCTAATGTGTGTTTAGTTTAGAACTAAAAAAAAATAGCAGATATTATGGTGAATAACTGCACATACAATTACCAGCTGTTTTCCAAGAAATCTCATATGTCAGAAGACATTGAAAATAGTAGAAAATCTGCTATGCTTTGTAGGAGGAAAGAGGAAATCTGGTAGCAACAGACCTGGGAATAAAAGAACAGCATCAAGAAACATCAAGCACTCCATTTACTCAGCTGACGAAGAACTCCTGACACTATATCAAAACACATGTAGAGCTCAGAAAACAAGTGTTGCATAAATTAAGATAAACTCAGCCATCAGCTTTCCCATGGAAACTGTTTTAAGTGTGCTGCCATAGATCTCAGCAAGTGTGGTTAGATGTAAAATAGAGAAAGTGTTCACCTCTCATTAGCCATATAAAAGATAAACAGGCCTGGGTTACTCCAGAACTCTCTTTCAACTCATGATTTCTGAAAGGAAAACAAAAACAGTTTGGTTTTTTTTAATTTTTGGCTGTTGTGGCATCTAGACATATCAGAGAGCTAGCTGATGCACAGAGGGACTCCAGAGAACGTGTTCAGCAAGTTCTTAGGAAACAAGGTCATCTTTGCATGCACGTACACAAACAGTAGGTCCAACATACCCAGAACCACCATGTTGCATCCAGTGTGCACACGTTATCCGGCCTGAAAATCTCAGAGAGAACCATTGCGTTCCCTGTAAAAAAGTTGATTTGTCTGGATAAACTGAACTTTCTTGAATATATTTGTTTTATAGGTAGCGTGGTATTTATTGTCCCCACGTCTCAGATAATTAGGAAAATTGACATTGCTACTTTCAAACGTGCTTTTAATTTATTCTCAAAACAAGAGAAAATCAGCTAGGAGCCAAAAGAGTTGTCTAAATCAACAGCAGGAGGGCGCCTGGCTGAGTTTGTCTGCACCAGTGCACAGTTTTCACAGGAACTAAGATGGGGAATGAAAGAGCACCACAGGACAGAGACACTTTCATTCAAATTCATTCTTACTGAAATGAAAGTGAAGTGCAATTAAAGCTTGGAGTTTCTCCAAGGAGCTCTAAATAACAATACATCTTCTTCCTTTTATTCCGATGTTTAAATAGCTTTCAAAGAAAACTTGATGAACATTTTAAATGTTATTTTTGGCTTTAAAGCCAAAGAGAAATGGCCATATTCCTCTTTAACTTAAGTCCTAAAAAACCCAAGGGAAATACATACTTTTCATTTAAGCAAGATTTGGTTTATCCTAGATTAAAATGATCTAACTTTAGGTGCTAAATGGAGAAGGCTATGTTAAAAAAGTGTTTTCACCTTATTCTTCCTCCGTAGTCAGTGAAGAAGGGGGCCTGCAACCAGCCTGAGACCTGCCTACTTTTTGGAAAGGTTTGGCTCCCACAACCAAATACAGAGGGAGTACAACCAAACCCACAGTAAAATCTGACATTAGAACTAAGCTAATTTCACACCTTTCCTGTTCATCTGACTGCTCCAGTACTTGTCTGGCCCCACAGTGGGCTGGTTCAGGTAGCTAAACCCGTAGAAAATGAAGCCTGCCCACTAACTGCTTCCTGTCATCGCTGAAACAGCAAGGATGATCATGTCAAATTCAGAGCAAGGTAACAGTATGCCTAGCAGCACAGTTGGAGGCACAGGAGAGAAAAAAGGGAGTAAACAGCCCCATTCAGCAGCTTAATTATGATATGAAACTGGCACCTCCTTAAGTGGTTTGAATCCAGTCTAAATGATGGACACTATATATGTGTGTGTGTCATCTCCATCTGTGTACAGATGTATATATTTATCTTCTAGGTATCTATAAAGATGCCTCTGTTTTTAACCAGGCTTTCCAAATTCATGGTGCATATAACAGCAATCCTGTCTTCCCATTCTTTGTTCCTCCAAGGAGGCAGTGGTTTATCTTGCTCCTTAAAAGGATGCTTGCTAATTCCTCTGCTTGTCAAAGTAAGCGATCACCAGATCTCAACTGAATCTGTAATAATTTCCATGAGACATTTCCTAATAGATACATTGTGGGATCTAGCAAACACAATGCCAATGGCATATATACTGTTAACATGAAGAAATTAAATAGAATACTAATAATACTTTGCACTTTATTGAGTCCATCCTTCAAGGATCTCAAAGCACTTAGAAAATGTTAAATGGTTAAGACTCCTGAGATCATTAAAGATGTAAACAAACATGCTTGTCAGCTAAGACAATGTCTGCTAATTAATTTATTTCTCATGTTTGGAGAGAACTTTTTAGAACTGATTGATAAACCCCCAAAAAATAAAGGTTTGTAATTGAAACACTGACATCTCCTTAATTTCAGTGTAACCAGCGATTAATTTTGTAATTTATTTGCACAAAAAGTTAAGAAGCAATGATCATTGCCTTTTATGTATTATGCTATAGACAGAAATAGCTGAATTTAAACAACAAAAAGAAATGAACATCAATTAATTGTTCCTCAATTAGTTTATAACGAATGAATCTTGATGCATGCAGGAGATCTAAGTTCAGGTCAAACATCTGAAAGACAATACATACTGTAAATTTTTAACTCTGGAATGGCAAATTTTCTTTTTGGAATCAACTTGAATAATATTACATAAAAATATTTCCCATTTTAACTTTGTAAGAATGTAATTATCTTCTGCCATAGTAAGAGATTGAAACTAAAGAAAAATCAGAATTTTTGGGGGCTTTTCATCTTTACCACAGAAGTGAATCCACACAGTTAAATATGTAATGATATCCCCTATAAAATTCTCATATCCAAATAGCAAAGAGAACATATATATAATCATATAAAGCAGGAAAAAAAGTTTTACTGGCTGCTTTTTCTATTAGCAAATTCTAAAGAGCTACATTATTTACATGATTTTTTTAAAAAAATTCTTAAATGACAATGGAGCACAGGAACCATAACTGGACACAACACACATGCCAGGTGATTTATAAAGAATAAAACAGTGGCCCTCTACCTCTGAGAGTTTATAATTGAGGCAAAACAAACTACAGTATCTGCAGCTACATTTCAATTATGTTGGACATCTTTTGTCAGTACCATTTCACAGGCCTTTGAGTTGCATATTAAGCCCTGTCACAAAAAACTAACACAGAGGCTTCACAATAAGCGCACACTGAAGTGCTATGCTTAAAAAGCTTAAATGCCGAGTTCACAGAGTTTTAATACTTACCTAAAGTTAAAGACTTGTTCATTATATTTTGCAAGGTTAATACAATATTAGTTGTTGTTGGTAATAATCTCTTTGGCTCTTTTCATCATTTGAATTAAAAGTTCATTTGATTTTTTAAATTTCTATGGGATGAACGAAGACATATAAAAGTGTATGCTCCAGCATCAGTCCTCAGGTTCATGTAAACTATGATTACTATGGGACACCACACCATAATTAGAAGGCAGCCATTCTAAAATCCTTATACTCCCCTGCTCCCTGGGACTACAAAGGGCCATCACAGCGCTATGTATAATCCAGAGTATCTTAGAGTTTCTTTGAATTACAGCTGCCTAAGGTATTTCCCAGAACCTTCCTTGTGTTGCTATCAAGCCTAAAGCTAGATTTAGTGACTTAGATTTGGGTACAACTCCAAATTATTACTGTATTGTTAGCTTGAGAGCACTCAGGGCCTCTTCTTACCTTCCTGCCACCAGAGAAAATATAAAGTTTAAGGAAATACAAAGGTGTCGCAGTTGAAATGGTCCTTACCTTCAAGGATGTCACAGCATAAGAGAAGTTAATTCAGACTCTCTGCTTGTTCTCCAGCGGTACTGGGATCTTGCCTCCACAGAGCATTTCCTAACACTCAGAAGTGGGAAGATAAACTTCGCACCCTATGGTCTGGATTTTTTTAAGACCTCTGTCTAGAATGGACTTGTTCCTGATTTACATTCCTGTAATATCAAATCAGACTTGCTACAAGAGCGAGCCTCAGGCTATCCAATCTGATCATACAGGCACTGCATCAAAGCACAAAATGTAGCGAGATCAGCCACGTTAGACAACAAGTCCTGTCCTAATAGTCTCTTTATACTTCATAACAATCTGGAACAGAAATTTAAAGTTACACAAATGTTTTCAGGCTGCAGGTCTCTGGATAAAATTTCATGAGTGGCATAGCTTGTACCTGGTTTCTCAATCTGTTTTCTGTTCACTCAATTTACTTTTTATAACCAGTCTATGCTACTCTTCACAAAAAAATATTTCTTTTGAATGTGCAATTTACTCCCTTAAACACTTTAAATAGATTTTTATTCTTATTGTCACTGGAAATGAAAGTAAACAGTGCTGCAGTTGCAACAGGGAAGACAGTTCATACTTTAAAGGAGAGAGAACACTTACATGGTTTTTCGGTCTAGCTCTGCATTTTGTTTAGCTTGCAGTCTTTTCTATGGCACATTTAGCTTTGAAAGAGCTCAGCTTCTGATCTCTCACCATTCTATACCATTCTCACTGTACACCTTGATCCTGTATCAACTCACAGAAGGACCTTTCATCTTACTAACAGAATCCGGGATGAGAGCAGACACAGCTATGTAAAGTACCAAAGGCAACTTCCATGTGCTTACACACTGCTAAATGTTGCTAAGCGACACATAGCTCTTCAGCATAAAGATACGCCAAAATCATTTACACACAACTCACCTCATATGCTACTAAAAGGAAGGGCAGGCAGCCCTTCAGAGGCACAAGGCTCTTCAAACTCTCCTTGCAGTTCTCTCTTTTTTCTTTCTTCTCTCCAAGACAGTGTCCATGCTCCAAATTCACTTGGAAAGAGGTTCTCCATTTGCCATTCATCTAAAAAAGAAAAAAAAGACAAAAATCTACCTTGAACGCTTTTCCCATTGAGATTTGTTTGTGAGAAAGGAGCAACATGCATAAACCTTGAACTGCCTGCTATGAGACCATTTCTGACTAAACATAAGACTTAAAGCAAGCATTCCCATGCTAGAAAAAAAATCCAACATAGTCACAGTTCATACACTGTAGCTCTGGTCCACTTTTTCATCAGACTGATAGAAAGGCTTCAAACAGACTAACACAAGGCGCTTGAATTTTGTGTTATGTCTTCGTGTAGGAGTGTGTGTTGCCTGATGACTTTAAGGAGAAATTTCTCTGATAGTATCTCCTCATGTAAAGGAAGTAACGTCCATACATATGCAGTACACGTTGCAGTTACGTTGTAGACAACCCGGGTTCAGGGAATAAAGGGTGCTTGCTTTCCAGGCTTAGAGTATGAGGTCTTTGTACTATTTTTGCATGGACTTCTCATTAGCATTACTACCATTATACCCCACTGCTCCACATGAATTTTTGGCAACCTGCTCTCTATAGTGTTGCGATAACATGGTAGGGTCTAAGCCAGATTTTAAGGCACCCTGGGAGTTAAGAAATTTTTAAATAAGAAATGTATAAATCACTTTAGCCTTTTAAAATACAATATCCAGCTTGTCAGGTTCCAGATCTGTTCTAAAAACTATAACTGTGTGTCAGTAAAAGATATTAGTGTAATGACATATTAATGTGGCATCAGTGGGAGATACCCAATTACAATGTTTCATACAGCTTGCTTCATCTCTTGCTGTGTATGGCTAATGAACAAGGACAGGAACTTTCAGAGAAAGAGGGGAGAAGATTATAATTTTCTGAATCTGGCCCTCAGCAATTGTGGTCATCTGTGAAATTACTTTTTCTGTAAGCAGAAAATTCTCCCTTTGGATATTTAACAGAAGAGCGATAGAAAACGGAAAATGCTTCCTTTGTGAATCAGGATAGCAGTATTTAAAATGAAATCATTAATAAAGGATCAATGATATATAGAGGCCCAACTTCATTCCAGGAAGCATGAATACTTTATTGACTGTTAGATATTTAAAAGAATCCTGGCTGTACTTTTCATGTTATTCACAAAATCTTTTGCTCTGTAATTTGGATGATTGCTATACAGAAATTGGAGAACAAATCCGAATGGTTTAAGGGTATAATATAATGCAGGCAGATAGTTTCTCCTCCAAGCTGCCTGCTCAGAGCTACTCGGGTTAGCTCCGGCTGAAAATTGTTATCCTGCTGTGAAGTGACCTGTGGAGGGAGTCCTTCTCAATCCATCTCAGGTCTCAGCCCATAAAAGCCTGCAGCAGAACATAACCGTACTGGTGAGATACCTCTCCAGTCTCCTGTTTGCCTACTAAAAGAAGGCTGAGATCAGCCAAGAGCTGGTACTTCCAGTGAGCCAGGTAATACAAGTTATAACTTCTGATGTTTTTCCTGATTCAGGGAGGAAAAACCTCACCATTTTCCAATACTTTTGTTATAGTAAGCAGGCCAGTATCCACTGAGCTGTCTAGAAAATCTATCCATCCTATTACTTGCAAGTGTTTTCATATTATGCAATTAGTATTTAATATGGCACTTTTTTCACACATTGGTGAAAGAGGGTTTTGGGTTTGCAACCTCATCATCTGAAGGTCAGCTCTGGACTTTTTTGCTAATGGGATATTTGCTAACAGCAGAAAAAAAAAAAGTAGCTTCTAAAAGGAAATCAGCAGGTGTGGACTCATGCATGGATTAACAGAACATACACTGACCTTACTTCGCCCCATTCTAAGAGCAAGAATAAGGTAAAATGCACAGTACTCATGCAGTTTGTCAGTCTCAGTGAGCAATGCTCCATTCTTGCCATAACTACTTGCACCATTTTCAACTCTTGTTGGCTACAGTGGAAGCCAATTGAGGCTGGAACTAAAGACATATGCAGCATTTTGTTGGTATGTGGGCAGTAATCCAACAAAATAAGAGCTTTTTTCCATTGCCATATGTGTCTATTTTCTCTCTAAAACAGACCATCCATCCCATTAGTCAAATGGTGTAAACAATTTTCTTGACAACAAAAAATTTGTCATACATCAATCAAAAAGAAACTCTAATGTGCCAACTACTCTCTCAGTTGAATGTGCCTTTTTTCTTAACTTTATTTTAGCTAACGTAACTTTGGCAAAAACACCCATATAATCAAACAACTTGACTGATGGATGGAACTACACTATTGCTGCTATAGGTCCAGGAAATTTCATCTGGACAAGGATAATTACACACGAGGAGGAGGGATGCTTCTTTGGCAATGCAGAATTGCTCTGTGGTCAGTCACCTCGGCACGGCACAGCTATTCTACAGAAGCCATTTTTAAAGGTCTACAAATTAAACTTAAAGAAAGCTTACAGTGTAATTAATGAAGAGAAAGGACACAAAGGGAGGGAGGAAGGAAGGAATCTTTCTAAATGCCTGTAAACTCCTCAGGGGGGCTGATCTTCAGAGAAAGGAGGCAGCAGAAATCAAATTTGATGAGTAATTTTCTCAGTCCAGACAGCACCGAAATATCATCTGACACAGATACCCAGTTTAGTCCCCACTTACGTTTAATGGTTAGATAATTATGGATCATAAGTTTAGTTTTAATAACAACCACAGCATACACTTCATTAGCAGATTTTGCGGGCTACAGGGTTGTCATTTGTCATTATAGGGATTTTCTGGTTTAAATATTGCACTAATTTATTTCATTTTTTCTTCCCTCCCCCCCCCCCAATGAAATTAGATATCTCTCAGTGTACTGTCTTCATTCTGATTCTCTAGTGCTATGAGTAGCTACTTTGGCTATTTAGGAGTTTTCTGGCCTGAGCAAATCTTCTAAAACATATAGCTATTAACTTACATGGCTTCTAAGAATCACCAAGAGTAGTACCCTCTTCAGGGCAACTGAAGAATTACTCAGATTTATTCTGTTTTCTTAGGCCTTCTGCAATCAAGGCAAATTCTCTGGCAAATGTCCTGATTGTAAGTAGAATGCGGGGTGAAAAAACCCACCTGCCCACAAACAGCCTACACTGTTTAGTATACACATTACACCACTAGCTCTGAAAAAAAGAGGAGACGTTGCCCTAAAATGAGGCTGATACGCAGACCTTTTCCAGAGCAGGCATCAGTTGTAAAATACACAGTCCACTTGGCTTTTCTTGCATCCCCCCCCCCATAGTTTTACTGTCCTGATAAAGAGTTACATGAGACAGAGGGCCTTTCTTGACCCTATATATCAAAGTCACAGGTGCTGCAGTGTGTATATTCTGGCAGACCCTATACAACATGGAATTTTACTTAAGCCAAAATTATGCAGCTTGACCACAAGTGGTTGTGGTCAATAAAGGCATAGCAATGAAGAGCCCAATGATATTTCAGATGTGAAATGAGGTTTTAGATAAATCACTTAGCTTCTTTGTGGCTCTGTTTTCTGAATAACAGTGTGTTACTGTTTGTAAAGCATTTTAAAGTATATCAACAAAATGGCTGATATATATGTTTATTACCTTTGTACCAGCAGCTGCTAGGCATGATTTGAGGGGGAAAATTAGAAAGCTACTACAAATACTCACTTAAAAAATAAACACTTCTTTTTATTTTGAAATTTCTTCTCAAACCCAGCATCAGTCCTGTACTGTAACCTTATTGTTCTCACGCTGAAGCTGTCTGAGAGCATAGGCAACTGGCTAAATTTAACTTGATTTTTAAACAGAGTAACATTAGTGTGTTTTCCAGCTGTTTGTTCCCTTTAGCAGAAAAGCACTGTGGGTGGATGCTGTATGAGGAAGGGAGGGAAGTAGGCTGTTCCACACCAAGAACCAATTTGAGGGAAGCTCTGGTATAACACCAACAACATTTTATCATTTTCTGACATCCAAGATTTTCGTAAATGGTTTTGTAAAGTAACTCTTAAAATTAATGCACAACAATATTTCAGAAGTTAATGATGAGTAAGGAGTATTAGAGTACACTTTAATTTTTCTTGTTGCTTTGCAAATATTCTTATCAAAGACCTGACAGTCAAAAAAAGATACTGACTATAAAGCGGAACCTGTTCCGGTACCTTCTCTGTTCACAAAAAAAAAAAAGCTAAGCTGGCTGGCTCCCTGATGCAGCAACAAGGTTAGAAAATTAAATCTCTGTATTGAAGAGTCCACCCTTTCACACAACCATATAACTGTGGGGGAGGGCTAGTATCTGGAAGGGATATTATTACCTTCTCTTGTTTCTATGATTAATACTGCAGCCTAAAGAAGATCTTGTGGTTCTTTTATCCTTTCAGCACACCATTCACAGGGCTCCTCTGTGGATATGCATGGTCTGTTGGATAAAAAAAAATCTCTCCCCTCAAGGAATCTTCACAAGGTTGAGGAGTTCCCATTCTTGTGCTTGGTTATATTGCTAGTCAAGCTTCCTAGTCAAGAATGAGGCTAGAAAATTAGACCCTTAGTGCTCACATCGTGTTTATTTTACTCACTGTCAGAGCTGAAGTTTGATATTTCCATGGCGGAAACAAGCAACTGCCTGAATGACAGCTGTTACCTTGCAAAAAGAGCACATCTTCAAGCCACAGAGGTTATACGAAATTTAAAAGCAAGATCAGCAAAGCAATTTGGCAAGGCTGCCTCCTAACAATTTAGTTCAAACTCAGAATTCAGATGACAATGATCTGAGATCAGTAGCCTTTTGTTTTCCACAGTCCTGGAACTGATTTTACATTTTAAAAAAAAAAAAAAAAAAAAATATCACTAAAAGATTCCTTTGCTTCTGTTTGATATCCTTCTGCCACATGACCTCTTAAGGAGATAAATTAGAAGACAGAACTTTGGCAGTTCTTATTAAAAAAGTTTGATAAATATGTTTAAGCAAGTAGCAAATTCAGAGAGCTGTAAGACTGGTTGGAGGAAGCAAGTCTGCAGTGCTTGTAGGCTAAAAACGGTGTTAGATGTGCATGTGATGCAGGCATGAATGTATGCCTGATAAATCAGGAGGCAGATACAGTGATCAATAACCATCCAGACACAGCAGACTTAGAAACACCTTGGCTACTACAGAGGTTGTAGGGTCCCAAGGGATGAGTATTTATTCAAATGGTGGGTCATAATGGTGTGGCAGTTTTCACTCCATATTGTTGAAAACTTAAGAAATTTCCAGTGTTGCAAGGTTACCTAACAAAGAACAAATAATTAACAGACTATAGTGATTTAAAGTTCTATATTTGAATGCAACATTTCAGAATTTGTCCTTTATTGGTTAAGGAAATGTCTCATGGAAATTAGGACTAAATGAATGCTCTGAATATTTGAAAAAGATAATCTTGGCCTTTTTGCCAAATGTTCATGAATTTTCTTGTGGTTGCCTTTTGTGCAAGTAAAAACTACACATTTGAATATCTATTAAAACCTAACCTGAAAGAGTTACAAACCATTTGAACATTACATATAGGCAATATTTTAAATGTTTTACAATGCTAATGTAATTGTCAAATTTAGATTAAGATCTTATTTGACCTGGCACTTTTGCCAGGAAAATATATTATTCTCAATACCCAGCAGAGACTCGTGAATTTTTGGTTTTGTTCTGTACCTGGTCATAGAGAAGCCAAGTTAACTAAGTTAACTGCTTCTACTAATCTTCCTATTCCTTTAGCCTAAGTTTACAGACACTGTAAGATTGCTGTAGTACAAATGCATGAAAACTAAGTCAACTAACTGAAAAGTTAGCTGTTTCACAGCTCTTTCTCAAATTAAATGGAGGTTATGTCCATACACAGATAATATGTGCCGATCTGGGCCCTTAGGCAGAGGTTGAAAACAATCCCTTAGCCGCATACATGTGTGTTTTACACTAATCTCTGTATTTGGGCAAAAAGCACATCTTGACTAATTTGTTTGGTCATAAAAATCCATAGATTTGTTCTCACTACTTGATTTGAATAGTACTATTTTGGTTGCCTGTAGCATGCTCACTACTAGAGAATAGTACAGCGATAGGATGGCTTCCCTGTACAAATCCAAAGTTGTGGACAGGCAAAGGTGAGGGGAAGGTAAAAGCCTTGAAAATTTGTTTTTCCCACTAGTATCTAGTTATTGATCCCATAGAGAAGCAGATAGAGCAGACAGCAGTTGTGCAAAAACTGACCGATGTGGCAGTCGACTTCTCTTTTGGAGTAGCATGTCTCTAACAGCTAAGCAGTTGTCTATCACTGCAGCTTCAGAGCTGTAGTTTTGCTTAATTTTACACTTGAGATTGAATGGCAGCTACTTTATTTTTCTTTCTTTTTTGATAGAGAGAAACTTTAATTATGAATGCTTGAAACCTCTCATTAGATTGGGAATCCAGATGAGGAGACTTCTAATACCCTTACCCAGGCATTTGAGAATAAAACAAGATAACAAATTTGTCTTGTAAAACTTCTGTCTTCAGAAGCCTTCCAAAAAGAGGCTTCACTTTTGGATTATCCCTGCTGAAAGGAGAAGGAGTCTGTAATTGCATCTTCACACTTTATATCTGCACATCGGAAGGGCCAGGTGCCTTTTCCAAACCAATTTTTCAGGATTAAAATGACAGTAGCTGCAAATTTATTCAGTAAACAAACCACCTCCTATTTCAAGCACTTAGAATAAAAACATTAGTGTACCTGCTTAAATCTAGCTCATTTCAAAGCATTTCCAACATACACAGGAATCAACAGCAACCTCTGCTACATTAATCATCTGATTTCTTGGAAGATATCCTGCTTTGGAATACATCTCCTTTTGGCATTCTCTGAGTGTACTGTACTTTCTTGTGTCTCGAAAGTGAGTAGTTCTGAGATGATGAAACACAGTTTTCATTTCTATAGAGCAAAATCTTTATAATGCTTTTCACTACTGTGCAGCAGTTCCTGCAAGAATAATTCAGGATAGCTGAATCCACACTGGATGAATATAGAAGCCCCGTAGTTATGTTGGGGACCAAATGGTTACTGATACCTACTAAGATGGGATACACATGAAGATATGTAAAATTAATGAGTTTCATAGCAAATCTCTGTTTCATAAAAAGGAGAACACCCTGTCCTGTTATGCTGAGGGACATGTACCTAGTTTCTCCACCTATTCAGCTCCATTCTGTTCCCTGCTGGCTTTATGGTATATGCACCAACTGAGGATCTAGCTCTTGGCACCTGCCTACATCACTAGCTGTTGCCTCTACAGCATAGAGACTAAAGAGATTAGCATGTAGTGTATCGAATGCCAATTTGAAATGACACAACAGGCTTACCTGCTGAACTAGATAGAATTAGAATGTGACTTGGGTCCCCAAAGCTCAGGGATCAAAATTGCTTCTGATTTAACTTTACTGTAGTTAGAAGGAGCATAAAGGGTTATGCATCGGCTGTATTCCTTTAATTAGGGTCTCCTTAAGGTTAATGCAGACATATCCTTACTACACTACTCCATAATATTCATTTTGGAGTACAGTTGGTACCAGTTGCAAGGACAGTAACAGTGGACTGAACACATGGCAGCTGCTTTCCTCAAGCTAGTCTTGGATTTTGACCACCAATTTAAACCACGGCTTTATTATTACATAAGATGCTGAAACTTGTTTACCACCTTATTATCTCAGCAGTTAGAAAACAAGATGTCACATAAATAATTAATGGTTCCCAAAACCTCATAATTATAATCTACTAGTACTTCTCAATGCACATCTCTGTCTGCTGATGCAAGCATCTGCAGGTCAAAGAGCTGTCAGAAAATAGCTAATTATATCCTTTCCCATGAGTAAAAAAAATCTTTAAATTTAATTAAAAGACCTTAACTCCAGTCCTGTACTTTAGATTCTTCTTCCCATTGGATTTTTGTTCTGTGTGACTTACAGTGATAAGCTCAACATTCATATTAACAGTAGCTCTCATCTGTAGGTTTGCTTTTTGCCCAGCATTGGTTGAAGGATAATTTTATCAAATGAGTCTTTCCCACCACCACATCTGGCTATTTCACTTCCTCAGAAAAAGCTGATAAACAACATGAACTTTAAAGTTCATTTCTGCAACATGTGCCAGTATGTCTCACACTTCAGGTAGCAAAAGTCTCACTCACTACATTTGGTCTGACGTATTAATCAATGTAGTGGCAAAGGTCCCAGGAAAATCATGAAAGAAGAGTAAAAGTGTTAAGTAAAATGCTCAGCTAGAGCTGATTTGGGCATGTTGTGCAGGCTGGGCTAAATAGGTTATGAAACAAAAATACTCTTCCTACTGCTTCACAAGTTTTCAAAGGAAGGAAAAAATAAATCATCTTAGTATTTCCATAAAGTTAGAATAAACAATCCTATAAATCTATATTTTTTTGCTTTGGTGTAATCATGCATTAATTATTAAAAGGATGTTTAGCACTACTGATTTTTTGCTGCGAAGACAGATTTATACAGAAAATCTGGATATTAGCAAAAAAGAAGTATTTAAGATGGTTCTGTAATATCCACACTTACTGTAATACCCAGATTATGAAATCTAAAATGGAATAATTTTCCTGCAGTTCACTGTAATGACTTCAAAGTGGTCATACTATTGTTATAGAGTAGAGTTTCACCCAGTATTCTTAACTACCAAATTTCTCTTTCTTAGGGCTGTTAGAGACAGATTGCGATAAGTTCTTTTACGTTGTTCAAAATTGACAGCTAGCATTATATAATTGATAATAATAGTACAAATGCAATTTTCTCCTATTATCTGTTTTGCTCTTCAGATCTATACCAACCTAGATTCAAGCAGATGCTTTAGAAGCAGAGATAATAGAATGCTTCCATTCAAACCTCTTTGTGGACAAGAAAATCTTAACAACAACTCTGTTTTGTAAGAAATTTCCCAATTAAAAAAAAAAACAACGTGGTTTAAGAAACTAAATTTTTTAAAAATATAAAATAATGAAAAAAACCATTTCTTCTTGAAAATGTTCATAGGAAATACTGCTTTCTAACCAGATGCATTTAAAAGGAAGCAGTGGAAATATACAGTAAATCCTCTTCCTCACTAAGGATAGCAGTAGCTAGCCAGAACGATCCATTTGGGGGGAAAAAAAAAAAAAAAAAAAAGTTTTTTCTTGCCACTATCTGAACCACTCATTACTTTCCTGTGTGTGTAGAAAGACTCTCCCTTCTGCAAGGTGCTGAGTCACAACAAGGGCTAAACATAGAGAATTTAACACCTGTAATCCCAAGTGGTCCAAAGCAGTTTGCTCTCAGGCAGGTTAGAAGATCATCTTTCTTCTGCCTTCTGCTCTTGAAGATCAGTAAAAAGCTTTTTTGATACAAGAAAAGGGGACAAAGATTTCTGTCAAACAAGCACTGAAGTACTGAATCTACTGACATTCTTTCAGGTGACAGGTAGGAAGAATTCAACTATGTATGGTCCAACAGTGCACCTCATACTTCTACTTCTGAACTACTTTGTAGAGAAAACTCAGGGATGTGAATTTTTTATCATAGGGCCTTCACCTTAAAGGCAAAATGACACGGCACAGTGGAAAAGTTCACAAGCACAGTGGAAAGAATGCTGAAAGAGTAAGAGCAACCACAGTAAAAAGACAGATTTTTTTCTAGGTGGAGGCAATACAGTGCGATTAATAATGGAAAGGAAGAAGGTGGCCCCCCCACCTTCTGTACCTCATAGGATAGACATTTAGATCAAAGTCATTCCTGGTGTAATGCTGAAATAACACTGGGGATACAGTTAGACCATAAATCTCAATATCATAGCCTGTTATGATGATGACTAATTTATTCTAGATTGAAGACATAGGGTTATAAAAACAAATTTATGGCCACTGTATTTATTATAATTAATCTTCTCCACAGTGAAAGCATAGTGATTTGGAAAAAAATGACCTTTTTAGAAGTGCCTTATTTAATGGCCCATTGTTGCATTATGGTGCCTGGCTGCATCTAGCATTTACACAGTAAGAGAGCAGAGTTCTTGTGCTCGGGGAAGAGATGATTTCATCAGTCACAGAAAATCTGGATGATTCAACATCCCAGAAGGTTTTTTCTTTTTTTTTTTCTAAATATCCATTTTGCCCACATATAGATAAGGTTGGACATTTCTCATGGAGAAGCAAGCATTAGATCCAAACCTGCTTGCTTATATTTAAATAAATGAATGAAGTAACATTTGTTTCTTCAACAAGTGTGTGGCTGCACCAAACCAACCTGGCAGGGGAACACCAATTCCCCTGCTAAGCCCCTCTGCTCTTGGGCCCTGAATAATCCCTGTATTCAAATAAAGGGTGATTACTGCTGAGTCTTACCGCCATCAGTACTAGTTCTGCCCCAGATAAAAAGGAAAAGTCAGTATCTCTCAGTGCTCAGGTGAGCAGAGGAAGATAAAATTACAGAATTTTTGTGGATTGCTTCTTTTAGTTTCAATAATCTTGACTCCCTTTCTCCCTTCTGCTACCCAAAAGCTGACTCTTCAAGAGACTGGTGCTTTCTAATGATGATGAGATGGACTAAAAAACCTGAGAAACATCTTAAAAATAAGCTTCAGACTAGTAGCTCCTTTCTTACAACAGGCGGGATTGTGGTATAGCTGATAGTTGAAATATATTGAGATACTGATATATTGAGATATTTCATAGAACTATACATAAATGGCTGTATTTTTTTAACATGGATGAAATTATACTAAACATATGGATTGGGTTGTAGTATTTCCTCCCTACAATCTATAGCTTTTTTTCTTGGATGTAAATGTAATTTTAATCAGGTAGCACAATTATAGTGGTTGCAAACACTGTCAAAGAGGTAGCTCACTGTAATTACTTTCTCAATCATTCTCCATGAATGAAGCACTCCAGGCAATGCTAAAACCCTACTTAATCACTGGAAATAATATAAATTTTAAAACAAGATTGTATTAGACTGCCATCTTTACAACTAATTTCCCAGTAGTTCCATTTCCTACTAAATTTCAAACTGCACTTGCATAAAGAAAAGTATCACGGTTTTCTATGAAGCAGAAAAGAAACGTTGCACTTTAGGAGTTTTATTAAAACTGCTTCTGAATTAAATGATGCCAGTCTCCTAGATATAATTTTTTGCAGTGGTGAGAACAGGGCTAATAGGTTACATTAGAAGTGACAGTAAGCAACCAAACTGGCTAGGGAATGGATGGATCTGAAAAATATCAAAAGCCAGAAAACATAAAACAAGTTAGATTTGATGATCACTGGCTCAAAGTAACCTAAACCTCAGACCCTTGCTCTTTTGACTGCAAGCATTCATCTAGTGCCTGATGTTAGACCACATCACAATCTAAATGCTACAAATCAAGTGTATGGAAATTATACTTCAAATAGATGCCAAACGACAAATTTCTTGGCCTCTGAAGCGTTTAGTTTGTTAGAAAGTAAGATCCTAGATGTCCCAAGAAAATAGTTTGAGCCAATGAACATCACTTCCGTGATAAATCTTTGGCCTCTGTAAACAATAAAGATTAATCTTCACTGCCTTTAGATATATAACCAACTGCTAAAATTGTCACAGTTTTTTGGTCTGAACTTCATCACTGTTGTACTGCAATATTTCCCACTTCTTTCCTTGCCTTGACCTTAATGTTAACATACATTCAGGAAAGAAAAAAAAAACATCAAACAGAACTTAAGGAAATAACAAAGAGCAAATAGTTCCCAGCCAGTTTTCCTGTTATGACTATAATATACTGGTTACTCAAATATATCAAACGTTATCGGCTGTGCTTAAAGGTTACTAAATATCAAAAAGTTAGTAACAAGTTCTAAAAAATAGAGATAAGAAAAATGCACACTGCAGGTCGAAATCTTATTCTAATCTAGGTAACAAAGAAATATTTGCTGTGCATACAGATTTGTGAATCAGGAACCAGACTGCAAGACAGTTCTATTCTCCATCTAGTTTGATGCCAATTAATTTCCGGCTCCATTTTGCTGTTAATTAGGGCTGCTAAGAGTCCATGTTTTCCAAGATGCAGATTGCCAGTAGCCATGTGATCATGCAAATGAGGCTCTGCTATTAATGCTGCTAGTTAGGTTGGAACAAAAATACCAACAGTTTGCAAGTTTACATTTTTAATGCTACCTTAGTAGAAACAATTAGAAGCAGATAAAGTGAAATCATCTGGGCTTTGACCGGCAGTGCCAGTTTTCCTACCTATAGTAACTAAGAATTTATTTTTATTAAAGACAAGGTTATCAGAAACCATATTCTTTTCCAGTGAGGCAATGATGCAAACGATTAATTCAGCTCTTCCCAAAGTAAGTCTTTGGCTTTCTATGAAGAGGAAATCAGAACCCAAAGTTTCATGTTTCTTATCAAGCTACTTTGTGAAGAAAGAAACAAAAGAAAATAGGGAATTGCAAGTGTCTGGATTTTTTTCCCTTTCCTGAATAAAATGTTTTATGATTAGATATAAGCTAGTTGTTACCAACTATCCTCTCTTTATTAATCTGATCTCAGGATGAGTCTTTTGCCATTGGGCTTCATTATGTTTTTATTGCATATGAATTCAGTAACAGGCAAATGCTAACCATATGGACTGCTGAGAATGCTATACTGAATATTCAAAATATTTAATTTTTTTACCTCATCCACTCTGTATTTACTTGTTAGTCAAGTTGCCACTGCTTTTAAAATAAATATCTGAAGGAGCAATTTCAGGTACTGTTCCTATCACATAATCTCCTGACATTTTAAAAAGATTTTTCTCTTCGCTATTGCCAGATTAAAAATCTAACTGAATAAATTCCAAGGAGGGACACTTGTTCAAACAAATGGGTGAGAATTCAAATGTTAGACATTACGGAACATCCCTGAGGAAGGTCAAAAGCATGAAATAAGTTGGAAAACCTGTCAAATATTTTTCCACTGGATGATGTTCAGTTGAGATATCTTCCAAAACAGTGTCTGTTACAAACATAATGTTGAAATCAACATGTCCCTTTTTTTTTTTTTTTTTCATTAAAAGCATTCAGGGCTTTAAAATGTTTTTACTGCTTGAACTCTAGTCAACATGATTCAGGGGAAGATCCCTTTCCTACTCTAAGGTAATAACTTCATTTTTCTAGTTAGAAAGTGAAAAGAAAAACTACTATGAACATATCTGTCAGAAGTCACCATGGTTATTATCATCATTAGAAAAAAACAAAGCAAACAGAGGGAGAAAAAAGATGACCAGCACTTGAAAATACATAAAACTCCTTTTGCTTCCAAAGAAACAAAGAGAGTTCTAAATACTCATTTTCCAGGAGCAGTATAAAATCTTCATTAATATGTGGTTCAAATCCAAGACACTGAGGATTTTGAAATGCTACTCAGCAAAGCTATTGCATGATACCTTCACAAAGCAAACTAATTTAAAAGGAGATCAAATATCAACCTTGTTTTTATGGACTCTTAAAGTTTGTATAAGATGGGAACAACCAACTGAGTTTCAGTGCAAGGGTCTCTTGTGCATATTCAGCCTTTCATAAGCCTGTGGGACTATTCTCTCTTTACACCCTCTCTGATCCATTCATCTACTTTTGCTTCACATCTGTCTTGAAGGAAGGATGCATCTAGTGCCAAGACTTTTATAAATAGCAGCACTTAAATCCAAGTTGAGCACAATTCACACTGCTGTAGTCAATGGGAGTATGTGTCTAAGACTTTGTAACCTGTGCGAAAAAGTGTGGTTTAGGTTGAAATCTGGTATGCATGGATTTCATGAAAATGGGAATGTATCATTCTTTAAGAGGACAATTACTTGAAACAAGCAGTGGGTTTATGCTTAGCCAGGCAGACTGCAATGTCAGAAACACCAACACTTCAAGTTACCATTTTTTTGCTATTACTGTCTGGCATGCACAATATCCATTAATAGAAACAGTTCATATTCATGCTAGTATGCCTGGGCAGCACCCCCAGGCATACTATTAATGAACAGAAGAAGACGGGGTTCTAGACTTGGACTAAGTAGGACTTCCATACATGAAACAGTAGAATTACTGAAATGAGAAGTTTCCAGAAGTAAATTATCCAGTTTTCATATCTGGATATGATTTACTAAAATGAGACTATAATATAAACTTAGAGAAGGGGCACAGTTGCTCAAAATTACAGCTACCTAAAATTCTAGTATGCCAGCCGGATGTCTGGGGATACCTGTGCTGAAGACTACAAAGGTCTAGGGGATAGGAAAACCCAAGCATTCAAAAGATATCCCCAGATGTTTCTGTAAAGTTACTTGCTCTTTAGTGCTGCTGGAATAGTGCAAAGGGATGTAACAGATCACTGCAACTAGTCCATTACCTGTCTATGAGAGTTTTTACACTATTAATTAGAATAGTTCTTCATTACCTTTACTGTATTGACATGTAAACATATGACCTTAGTTTCCACCACAAGGTATATTGGTCTTTTCATATTTTTTTACACTTTTATTCCTTTATGCTCTAAAAGAAGTAACAGGCTAGCAAGCACAGTAGATGGCTCTAAGAGATGTTAATCTTCCTAACTCACAAAAGCAAAGAAATTGCATGTTAAGGTTAAAAACCTGAGCTAGAAACACAGACTTACTTATGCATGTAAGTAACATATTTTAACAGAGAAGTGAATACACTATCTTCATTTTTATATTCCTTTTCTTTTATTATGTAGATAATACTGAAGACAAAGGGAGATCTGTAATACATTCTTTTAAATTATTTTTTCTATTTCTAAGATTTCTCCAAAACCTCCCCTTCTCCTACATGCCATTGTGGATGACACCACTATAACAGGGGACCAACAACAATTATAATCTCTTCATTCTGTCCCGCTTGGAGTCCAGTCCTGCAATTTTTTTTATACCAAAGTTAGAGATAAATCTCCCAAAGAGTCCCACTGAAGTCAATACAACTATTTAGGAGTGAAAGTACTATTCAGCTTTCTGCTGAATCCAAATACAGGATTGGATCTTTAGGTCTCAATGTAATGATTTAATTTCTATTCAGGGAAGTGTTTAAGAGCATACCTCCTTTTGTGAATTACTGCTTGCTCTTCACAGTATGGAACTGCTGACAATAACAACATCCTTCTCTCTTGAGATCTGAAATGTTTCTCTCTGTAGCTGCTTGCTTTATATTGCAAAGACGCCCACCATGTACATTCCTAGGAGCTCTCTACTTTATTCCTTTCAAGAAAGAGACTCTGTGAGTGTAGTATGGATAAGTGAAATAAATGTTATTCAACCAAGACTAGAATATGTGTCTCCCGGTTTTCTTTCCTCTCTTAGCCACAAACTACCATGCAATTTCTCCATTATTTTCACCAGTACTCTTATTATACCTCTGCTTCTAACACTTCTGTTGATGGTTCAATAGCCTGACTGTCCAGAAACCATTCATGTCAGACATCACGCAGTGTTGATATTAGTACCTAAACGAATAATACCTCCTACTCCAATGTGCATTAGTTTGCATTTAATGCACCATGAAACTCTATTGTCCTTTCCCAGAAAGGAAAATGGACCATAACTAGAGCCTGTCAAATCTGTTTCTTGTGGTGTGTCACCACTACGGGTGGTGAAGAGCAGTGTTGAGTAGGAGGAATAGGGAATGGCGTACTTACTTGGAGCCTCTTAGCAATCCTCCTGTTTTTCTGCTTGGGCAACAGTACCAGCATGGGAGCATTGCTCCACCACCTCGCTAGTGCAGAGTGCTGATCCCACAGCAGATCAGGCACACAACTGACCACAGCCTTAAGTATCTGAACCACATGATCCCAGGAATATGAACAGGCTGTCTCATCTAACCTACCCAAAAGCCAAGTCCGCACAGACAAAAAAAAAGCACACCTCCAAACGTAAAGCCTAATAGCTATTATGTGTGTAACTGCCCTGCTTTACATGAAATCTGCTGCTGTGTCAGGACTCTGACCTGGTTGCTCTTGTTGAATCAGAATGAGAGAGGATCAGAAGCTGCCTGCTGAGCTCTGACACAAGGCTCCTCTCTTCTTGGCGTCCTTCATTTCTGAAAGTTAATAAAAGAAACCCACATTATTTGGCAGTAATTAGTCCTTAAAACTGCTTTGCAAATACAGCTAATTGATTAAGTAGCCTGTGCAATAGCATCAAAACACTAGTTTTAATTAACATCCTTAAAACCCGCAGTTCATACAGAGTAAAAGAAACCTTTTTCATTAGCCAGGTGTACAAAAGAGGGAAGAGGAAGGGACTAAAAAAGCTACAGGTTCATTTCTCAGTGAGCTTTCTATGCTAATTCTGTAGCCTTTTCCATCATCCTCTGCAAGATTTTTATTTCATACTAAAACACCCTTTTTTTCCCCTAAAATAATTTGCTTATATTAACAAAAAAGACATTCTCAGTCTTGGTTTCAAATCTTAATCTCCCAAGTCCCCTGCCTTTATTTCACAGGGATTCAATGTCTCTCTAAAAAGAAAGACACTGAATTGAAAGACATTCTTTCAAGAAAGACATTGAGGTGCTGAAGCATGTCCAAAGAAGAGCAATGAAGCTGGTGAAGGTCTAGAAGCAAGTCTTATGAGGAGCAGCTGAGGGAACTGGGGTTGTTTAGCCTGGAGAAAGGGAGGCTGAGGGGAGACCTTATCGCTCTCTACAACTATCTGAAAGGAGGCTGTAGCCAGGTGGGTGTTGGTCTCTTTTCCCAAGTAACAAGTGATAGGGCAAGAGGAAATGGCCTCAAGTTGCGCCAAGGGAGGTTTAGATAGGATATTAGGAAAAATTTCTTGACTAAAAGGACTGTCAATCATTGGAACAGGCTGCCCAGGGAAGTGGTGGAGTCACCTGGAGGCATTTAGAAGATGTGTAGATGTGGTGCTTAGGGACATGGTTTAGTGGCAGACTTCGCAGTGTTAGGTTAACAGCTGGACTCGATCTTACAGGTCTTCTCCAACCTAAACAATTCCATGTTTCTATGAAAAGCTATGCCTGCAAGTCATACCTGCCCTACTCGGGGATCTGGCATCACTGATCATCTGCAGAAAGTTCCCACAACATCTGCGGGCAATTTAAGTCATCCTGGTTTCCAGCTCAGATCATCCCTTTCTCTGTGTGCATCTAATCAAACAGAACAATCTTTCCTGTCTTAAACTCTCACATACCTGTGTTTGGGATTGCTAATATAACCAATGCTGATATTTCACACCAAAGGGGGCGTGGCTTTTACTGTGATCTCATCACGTAAACCTGTTAGATGTTTAAAGTTCTGGGCATGAAAGAAGGTTTGTTAATTGTGCATCAGCATGACTTTATCACAAAGAACAGTGGTGACCCCCTAACTCATGCAATCTACATGCCAAAGGAGACTGTTTTGACTCTGCAATCCAGGAAGTAGTATGAAAATTCATATTCAAATGTGTATTTCTTTATATGTTGTAAAGGCAAAGTACATAGGTTGCCAATAACACAAACCAGTCTTTTCCAGTACAGAAATGGAAGCGATAGCAAAGGATAAACAGCACGAGAGTATCTTTAGGCTAAACTTGTACTTCCCTGATCCATGGCTAATTGTGTATTTGCCAGTCCATCTGGTGTAAATTAGAGTAACCATGAGGCTCCATTATTGACTGCAGTACTTCTCTCTGTACCAGTAGATAGCCATACTCGGTAGCAGTTAGTCAAACCAGATTCATTGGAAGTGGCTGGAACAGACACAGTGCAACCCAAAAGATCTAATGGATCTCAGGAGCAGTTTGCTCATTAAGACTTGCCTTGCCTGCTGAGACTGCCCCACAACATGCAGATTAAAAATGGAGCTGGGCACAAGAGCTGGCACTTGATGATGGAAGTTTGAACATTGGCACCATTGATTTTATTTTTTTTTAATTATACTTTAGAGAGAAGGCATCTAACAAATAAATATAATTTTCTATTTTCACTGTTTGCACCAGTATTTGGAAGAACACTGAAGTCATTAATTCAGCACAATTCCTTTTGAAGGCAATAGCGTCCTTCTCATTTTTCCTTATAGGCAAAAAGTAAAATACTAACCTACTGTGTACATTTCTCCAGAATGAAGTCCTGCACATATTCCTCTTGAGATTTACAGCGTATACATGAAGAGTTAGAAACGGTAATAGAGAAAATGTGCCTATATTTTCCTATACAGATTTAAATCTTTCCTTTAGAGATATTTAAATCCTAGTAAATTGCCCCTTGCATATGAAGCTTTCTTTTTAAATCTTAAGCAAATTCCACTTCTTCTCTATTGCATAATGAAATAGCCAATCATGCTGAGGAGGTGAAGTTAAGCTTGCCTGAGCTTGCAGCAATGGTTGAGAACATTTCATACTTCAGAAATGCCATAAAATCCTTCATCACAAAAATTCAATTTTTTATAATCCCCAGGAGTCTCTAGGCTGTATCTAACATTAAACTCCCAAAACAAGAAACCAAGCCCAGACATGTTCACCTCCCATTCTAGCCTCCACCCTCATTTATCTCTTTAAAACAAATATATATATTTCTTTTTCTTCATTGTTTTGTTTGAAATCTATCCCAGTGGGAAATATATACATGCAGACAGTATATGAAGTTCATCCCTTTCTCTTCTGCAAACGCATATCTGGTCCCAGTTTTGCCTGGGAAATAATTAATAGAGGATCAACTTTGTCTTCTAGGTTGTCTTGAAAAGAGCCTTTTCGAAAGGCTTTTTTCAAAAGAGAGCTTTTTATTTTTTTAACAGAATAAATTAAGTAAGAATATGTTATTCTATGTGTAATACTAACTCCAAACAGCCATCACAGAAGTTCCTAAGGTGCAATAGTTTATTTCAGATGTATTTATTTTGCTTAAAATAGCTTTTCCTATCACACAGCACTCCATTCTGACAAGCAGTGTACACATTTGTTGCAATTTTGCTGCTGTGTGAGCCTATGATCAACTCCTAGGAACATGAGATATTTAAAAAAGGTGTAGGTGTGGCACTTAGGGACATGGTTTAGTGGTGGACTTGGCAGTGTTAGGTTTACAGTTGGACTCTCTGATCTTAAAGGTCTTTTCCAACCTAAATGATTGTATGATTTTATGATTCTATGTTTGTCTTGGTCTATGTAATCATAGACCAAAGTGAAGAAATGCATATGAAAAATAGCATCGACTCGCAAGACTTGAACACAGTAAAATATTTCAGACTTGCACTTAGATAAATAAGATATAAATTTGAAAGAAGTTCATTTAACATTACATCTGCAGGTGCCATTCTTTGATATTCTAGTTACCTGCAGTCACTGTAGTTCTCAGTTGTGAAGGAATGGAGGAAATAAACCAGTATTTAGCCACTGGTAGTGTTCATCTGCCAAATGAGGCTGTCCATTGGCAGTGGAAATAAACACTTCCAGTGGAGCAGAGCTCATTCAGTAAAGGAGCTTTTTTCTGAAAACACTTGTACATGAAACATCCTGAGTGTTATGCTTCTGCCTTTGTTCAGGGGGGAAAAAATCATCCTCCTTAGCTAAAAAGTTTTTTAAATATTGCCTTCTTTTCACACCTTCTTTCTGGTCTCTACCCTTTTTCTCTTTGTATCGTTATCTTTCTACATAATGTTCCTTTGTCCTTCTTTCTTTTCATACAACATATATAGTAGTAGCAACAGTTGCAAGACCTTTCCGGATAAGAAACTGGCCAAATGATTTTCACTCAAGGAGGAATGGACCTTTATCTTCATTCATTCAGAATAATGGTCAGTAATATCGTAAACACACATAAATTGTTCCTATGTCCTCAGAGACTAAAATTATTTTATAAAACAAAACTGAATACAGTACTATTTATAGCAGTAGTTAAACTATAATTATTGATATTTATGTTGTATCTCTCAGCAAAGACAATGTGCTCAACAGCAATGCAATGCTGTTTATTAGACATTTCTCAGAGAGACATTTCTCTCAGTTCAGAAATTTACTATTGGTTTTATAGTCTTCTGGAGAGGTCATCTTGTTAAAGAAAGAACCCTCCTTGAGAAAAAGGAAAATGCTGTTGGACTCTGAATACCTTCAACTCTGAGCTAACATGAAACAATAGACACTTGTTCAATTCCTCTCCAATTCCAAAGTCAACTGAAAACTGGCTGAATGACCACGCCTAAAGGCTTGTGATCGGTTGATCAAAGTCCATGTGGAAGCAAGACCCCCTCAGGGGCCAATACTGTCTAATATCTTCATTAATGCCCTGGACGATGGGGCAGAGTGCACCTTCAGCAAGTTTGCAATGGTATTCTGGCTGCATTCAGAAAAGCACAGCCAGCAGGTCAAGGGAGGTGATGCTTTCTCTCTACTTGGCACTGGTGAGGCTTCATCTGGAGTACTGTGTTCAGTTCTGGGCTCTCCAGTAAGATTTTGCACAATTGTTCTTCTCAGTCATAACAGTCTTAAGGTCACATTTATTATTTGATTTTAGGGAACTTTCTCTCCAGAACCCTCAGGCAATCATAACAACAAAAGAGATCTATAACAGATCCTCAAGAAAAGCCCCAACTGTGTACAAAATATGGCTGAACCTTAATTTCTTATTTTTCCCTATTTAACCCCCCCTGCTCTTCTCAAATTGCCAGCCAAAGTCTAGTTCCAGTAAAACTCCTCCTTGCCCATCCATGTCGCAAAACTTGCCTACAACTGAGGTCTTGCACATAAACTGAGCCTTTGCCATCATACAGCCACATGAACGAGGAAGAAGGGCACCAGGGCTGACTCAGAAGCAGAACTGTTCATGTTCTTGCCCTGTGCATTTACATTTTGTCAACCACTGTTCGCCTGTATGCATGTGTCACTCTCAGCTGTGACAGAACAGCAGCACCAGCAAAAAGATGACTGGCAAGAGGTGCCATCAACCAGCTGCTAAGCATGAGTATTGAATATCAAATGTCAGTCGTAGATAGGCCATGAATAAATGTGTGCAGTAGTCAATTTTTCACTTGTAAATCACCCAGTATTTTCAAATACTTAACATTTGCATGGTGCCAAGGATGGGATTGTATATTTTATGTTCACAGGATCCTTCTCAATTACTCGACACTACTTTCAGAAGAAGGATGAATACAATGTCTGGAAAAGTAGTAGAAATGAAATATGCTGTCAGAAAGGGGCATATCCTAGCAACTTGCCTTCATGTTGCTGGTCTACCTGGCTGAATACAATAGCTCAGTACAGTTTTCATCAGTGCTGACGTCATGTTTAAGCAAAAGTGACTAGGTATCTCTGGGGTTTGGTAATTGGATTTGGTGCCTTTAACCTCCTGGTCACAGGGTCAGATCCAACTCCAGTTCACAGAGTCTGAAAATCATTAGTATCACAGATCTGTTCAGTGGCATATATGAAATGAATGTGTGGCTTCAGCCCAGCTGCTAGTGGGAATGAGTCCCTTGTCGACCCTTTCAGCAGAAAAGCAGGGGATTAAATGAGCAAGGAACACGAGTTAGCTTTTTACCCAAAAGGGTGGTCTCTCTGCTCAGAGTTGAGACAATTTATCTGGTGAATTTTACTGCTGCTTGCTCTGCACTAGTCTTTATGAGTATAAAATTTCAAGCTTGAGGTCTACATATTCCAGAACCTTTAGGGCTCCTACATTTATTTTGGATAAAAGAAAAAAAGAATTAAATCCACATCCAACTTTCCTTTAAAAATTTGTTCAGCTCAGCTGCATTTGATTCCAGTTTTTCAGGAATCTCAGCAGGTCAGAAGTAGCCAGCAGCACTGTAGACTGGATCCAGTTAGGAGGCCTGTATCTGGAGGTGGTTTTGCCTTGCATGAAATTGGACTACTGAAAACGTTACCAGGGAAGAACCCATAGTTTCTTATGAGATCGTTGGCTTATAGGAAGCACAACATCAATTAAAATAAAAGACATGACACTATAAACATCTATCTAACAGTTACAAACTCTTAAACTCAAGTAATATGTAATACTCTTATACTCAAGTAGTTCTCAACCTGTGCCAGATTCTCCAGCTATGACTGTGGCACATACAAACAACACTTGCCAAGAGGGAAGGAAAGCGTGGGTAGCTGATGAACCTGGATCTCTCTTGTCAGTGATAACAGCTTCAACCATGAAATGTTTACAGTAAACACTAAACCCACATAACTTGCTTTTTTCAGCAGATTGTATAGCCAGTCATAGTTTGCAAAAAGTCAGGGGTGTGTAAGCTTTTTGAAACACGTGCTAAAGCCAAACCTTTAGTCCTCAGCACTTAAAGAAAAACCCAAAAAACCAACACTCCTCCTCCCCGATGACATTCTTAAATTTCACCATACTTTTGTGGACATTTTGGCCTTTTGAAAACCAAAGTTCAAAGAACATGGAGAGAAAGACAGAGGAACTAAAATAAAAATAAAATAAACTCAGAGACATGTAGAGGCAAGGTTTCAAAAGACTTACAAAGTACTAAAAAATATTTGCCTTTTGCTTTACAAATCATTCACTGAATCCCAAATGTAGACAAAACATTCGCGGAATCCCAAATGCAGTTCACATGCGTTTTAATACTTGTTTAGTGTGAATTTTTTATAATCAGTTTTGAGTTTATTTGTATTGGGTTTGTTTCTCACAAAGCATCTGTTCTTCTGTTTCTTTTTACATGACTGGCACTCTCCTAGTGTAAATAGCTGGACTGACATTTATTGGATTGGGCTTCACACAGAGCACCTGTAAGCAATATATGGTGTGTGTGACTTTCCTGTACAGCCCAAGTAATTTTAATTGTCTTTGGCATGTTTTTTCCTGCCATATACTGTAACTTGACCTTTGCAAATATTCATTTCATTTTGATGCTTATGAAATGAAGTAGATTAATATTCCAGAAGAACAAAGTCCTCTGTTTAGTCACGGAAACAGATACAGAAAAGGTAGTGGTAGCACCTTTTTTTTTTTTTTCTTCAACTACAGTTTCCTAGAAACCTTGGGAAAGTAGGTGGTATAACTATAGAGTAATGTATAACTATAGACTTTATGCCTGGAAAGCGTAAACCCCATGGAGGTAGAAAGTAGCCCAAAAGAAAAATATAGGAATATTTTTTAAAAAATAATCTCTACCTCAGTTTAGAGAAAACACAAGTTCTGATATCTGCTTTTTTTTTTTTTTACTACTGAAGCTTATAGCATTGTTGTAAATGCTGCTATAGAACACTTAGCGCTTCTATTATATTGTAATTTTTTTTTAAAAAAAGTGTACAATAATTTTTGCAAAGCCTTGTGAATTGGGCTAATTAGTTATACTTACTTTTTCTGAGGTAAAACTGAGGTACTAAGTTTTTCCCAAGACTCAGAATGGGCTAGGAATAGACAAGGGATTTGAAGCCAACAGTTCTTGAGTTCTGTTCACATGGAAAACAATTAGACAACACTGCCTTATAAATGGCGAAAGGTATGCAGCAACACTATTTCAGAATGAGTGGAGAGGAAGAATTTCCTTACGGAATTATGTACACCATGCCAGGTATATTAACCCTATTAACTCTTAAACCTTTCAGATTGTTCTATATAGTGAGAATAGGCAAATATTTCAATGCCAGAGAGTAGGGTGTTGTCAGCCAAAACCATTCCAGTTATTGGCTGTGATGATTTTTACATACCTATGACTTCAAATTATCTAAGCTGGACAGATTTTTAGTTGCATGAAAATAATGATAGTTTGAGGTTTTTATAGTATTTTCAATTCTTCTACAAATGGCAATTGAGCTCTGGACTCCTTTTTAATTAGGGGGAGAGCACTAGAAGACACTAAAAGCTGTACGTATCTCCTCAAGTAGAAGTTTGACCAATAACGTATCATTTATTAAACATCATCACTAGTTGGTACAGCACTAAAATAAGTCCAGATTTTGTAACAACAATGACAACCTGATGACATAGTATTTACTAACAGACAGTGTTAATGAGGTTTGGCAGGGATCGCTTTCCTCCGATGTTCAGAGGCTACCAGCCACAGGCCTGTGTTAAGGATTTCACCATGTAGGCTTCCCAAAAGGAAACAATATAAAGGAAAATGGGATTAGACTGCAAAGCGCTTATGGTAAATGAAAGCTATGGGAAATCATGTGGCATCATTCTTCGAAAGGCTAGGGCTATTTTATATCCACAATAAGGCCACTTTATAGCACAGCATCTCGAGGTGCCTTAGACTACATGAGAATCTGACCCATGACGCTTAGCTCATGAAAATTCAAAGGCAGTTACTTGTTACTACTCACTTAGCAAGACTTCTGGGTACGAATGCAGAATGTGTTAGATAGCTGAGTAGCCCATAATAGCTAATAGCCCATCAGCACAAAATAATCATCAGCAGGAAAGAAATATTGTGAGCTGGACCTTTCCCCAGTGTAAACTGACGTAACTGAGGACAGCAGAAGGCAGCTGAGTCACACTGGCTAATAAGCTTATAGCATATGATCCAAACAAAGAAAATCTTTTGTAGTTTGTAGTAATTATTACATCTATATGTTTCTCCTCATTTTAAAACCATAAAATAAATTGAAAAATACTAACATCAACTTTAAAACAGTAACAGAATTAGGCCCAGGACTATGACCTTTTCTTCCTACACAGCTATATTCAGTAAAATGGGATCTATTGGTTTCATTTCCCCAGCACAGCATTCAGACAACCCTTCAAGCAGAATTATTGCTTCTATTAAAATGTGTACCATCTTCTAACTCTTCCCGTTTTCTCAGCTTAATATGAAACAATTGAGAGTTATATCAGTACATTAGAAAAGAATTATCGTTATCAGCATCCTCAGAAGTCCTGATTAAAGTAACTATCTCTTTCCTCTAACTAAAGATGCCACAGGAGGTACTAGTCCTTCTTGAACAATTATGTAATTTAAGCTTTGTAAAGAGCACATTTTTTGGTCAAAGTGGTCAATAACTCCTAGCTGAGTAAAAGCATTCCTTTCAATTAATACAAGTTTCTAAGTAAACTTACACATACAACAAAAAATATAACAGACTTGGATTCTAAAGCCATCTGCTTACAACAGTATATTATAAAATTCCATTTACTACACTAACACATTCTCTTAAACCTACACTGGGCAATGCTGTAGGACAAATTTCCCCCCTCACTAATGCAGATGCAGGGGTATCATCTATACATATGTACCCACAGAGATGCAGTTCCTGCACCATGGCAACAGCTTCATGAAATTGGGAAGATGAGGAATTCAGGGCCAAAATAACATGGGCAACAACGCAGGTCTCCAGAGAGGCTGCTTGCCCACAGCTCCTTAGTAGCCCACATAAGGCTTCTCATCTGAAGGGCAGAATGTGAGAGATCATTGATGCAGGACTGCCCTCAGTCCTTGCATCCCAGAAGTGCTGTTCACACAATGCTGGGCTCCTAAAGGTGTTTTATTCCACAAGACAGCTTTCATAGGCTGAAAGGAAACCTTAGAACCTTCTAATAATTTCCAAAGAAGTTTAAGCCTAGTGACATCCACCTACATTCTTGGCCACATCAAGAGAAAAGGTCTGTAGGTGGCACTGGGTGGCTCTTTTTCAGCTTTGAAAACTGGCCCCAAATTGAGAAAATTCTTTAGTTTTTGCACTGAGCACCTGTGAGTTATGTATTCCAGTGACATCATCTACGTAGATACGTGCACAGATAGAACAAGTATACTTATATGTGTGGGAAGGGCAGTGTTAAAAAGAAAATAAATAACCCTGCCCAACTGAACTTTCATTGTATTTAGCAAGGGACATTTTCCTCTGACACATTTGTGAGAGGTTGGATGGAAAGTCAGTGTTATTAGATTTTATACTTTTCTAGAGACTCTGTCATCAGGGCCTAATCTCTTTGTTTCTTTTCTACTTTCTTCAGGGAAAAAAATGGATATTTAAAGTTTGGTTGAATTTGTGTGCTGGGGGACTTGGTTATTTGGTATAAATGTGATCCATCCCCACCCCTCCTCTCCTGACTCTCTTTTCTGTTCTGTACTTTTTCCAATTAGGGACCCCAGTGACTGAAGCAAGCGCCAAATTACCAGCCTGAGGCTAAACTATAACAGTAGCAAAATTCCAATTTTAAAAATCAGATTGAAGAATGTGGGGCTTTATCTACATACCAGTGTGTGTGTGGAATAGGAAGGTTTTCTCCTTTCTTCTCTTGGCCTTGTAAGCAAACAGAGAATCCATTGAAAATACTGCAATGGGATCATATAAGCTGATAAGAAAACTCACAAAAGAAAAAACTATGAGTCTGTACAATTGCAGCAGTACCTCTGAGTCAAATTCCCTATGACAAGACATAAAAGGTCCCATTTCCCGAGTCCCCTCTGTGTACATGCAGTGGCAATGTGTCTGCTGTTACTGTGAGCGCACATGTCTGTATGCAAGGACTGAGGGGATGCTGCACCTGAGGTCCTTCACATTGTGCTCCTTTCATATCAGAGGCCTCTACTTAGGCTTTTTCAGCAGCCTCCTGTAGTTACAGGGCCACTAGCTTCCCATTATCTCTTGTGGGATCCCAGGTGGCATGTTCTATTAATTTGATCTCTCTCTGGATTAAACTGTTGCATTTCACTTTGTTATACGGTGTTAACGGAGTGAAATCAACTGCTTGTGACTAGAACCTCATACAGAAATTCAGAATAATCCTTCCAAATAGACATGTTCTCTGTGAAAACATACACAAAATCAGAGAACAAGGACCTGCAACATCCTTCTGAAAGGCCTATACCTAGCCACTTCTGCCCAAGTTTAGAAAAGAGCACCTCTGTCACACACATGCTACAGAAGCCGCTGCCTCAGACCCATGGGCCTGCCGAATGCTCCACTTCTCTAAGTGCTACCAACCCCAAACCTGCTGCACAGTTCACCTTGGCAACGGAGTTTCATGCCTTGGTGCTCTTTTGAACCCAGTCTTTTGCACTATATTAACAGATCTGTCCCAGAGATTGGTCATTGGCATTTCTTGGTGAGTACTGACTGATATTGCTTGAAGACAGGTGAGAGAGGAGACTTCTGCTGACAAACGAATGCTCCTTGAAGAACTATTTTGGGTTGTATGATCTGAGAAAGATACTAGCAGCACAGGAGACAAGAAATTCAGCTCTTACTCTCTTTGCCTCTCTAAACAAAATTCATACTTCATGCTAAAATATGTAGTGTATCTTATATCTCTTTTCATTAAGCATCGCATTCAAACATTATCATCTCACCTACAGTTTATCTCAAGGACACTGGTATCATCCCCAGAGTTACTTCCTTCTCTTTCATTATTTCATCTGTTGTCAGTTCCCTTTTCCTAACACCACTACTGTATTTAACTTTAACTGCTGTCAGCCAAATGAGCAGATAGATCAAGGAAAATAAATATACTGTGCCACTGATACAGTACAGACATCTCCTCTGTGCTACACACAGTGGCTATGTACACATGTAATTCTAAGCACATAAATAGCTTCTTTCCTTCTCTTCTACCAACATGTGCTTATAAGCTTATATTTTTACAAGTACGTATGGATTCACTACAGGACTAAGACCCATTAATTTGCACTGTTTACTGCAGCAGAGACTCCAGCTGCCCCTTATCCTGAGTGTAGCTGAATCCAGACTTGGTTATAGGGCTAGTTTTTTCAATGGTGGCTCAAAACTTTAGTCCTCATCACCAGGCCAAATAGTACACGAGGCTTACATGCCACTTGAAAATATTTCTTGTTAGGGATGTTTGAGCTCATTTAAACTAACGTTAAAAACCACTGGGAGTCTGAAGGTTGGATTTCTAAGTAAACTGTCCTTGGTTTGAGCTCCATTTGGAAGGGATTGCTGGGAAAGGATCAGAAAAAGGGTAAATAACACAAGAAAAACAGACTCGGTTAAACTGAGTTAGAGGGAGAAGACTGGAGAAAAAAACCACTATACAACTATTCTCATGCCATACACAAAGACTACCAGGAAAGTTTTATTAAGAACTCAACTAGCTGAGCAAAACTGTGGTCTTAAAAATATGCAATTCAAAGTCAAAAGGAGGGATTTGGGTTGGTTTTTTCTCTCTGATTTGAAACACTTTTTGAAAAGATGTAAAGTTCCAGAAAAAGGTAGAAATACGGGAACTTGCTTAAATGGTTTGTGACAGCTAAGAGAATGGCCCTTTGACAGTCGTCTTTTCAGATCTTGCCTGCCATCACAGAGTGCTGTTTATCAGAAGCTTTAAATGATCTTGAAACGTAAGTAACTTTCTCAAGAAAAATGATTTGGAGACATATAACATTCAGATAAGATAATCCAAACCTGTGCTTACTAAATACTTCTGCAATTTGAGGGTAATTCTGTCCTAAAATAATTTCTGCATATGGTGAGTCTGTTATAGATGACATTTGGATTAGAGGATGTCACAGATGTTTGGTTGGAGGCACGCAATTTTACTATTAAAAATATGTAATTGATCATTTAGATCACTAGTCAAGGAGTGAGCAATGAACATGACCTACACCCCATCTGGTGAAGAACTTCTAAAAGAGAATGACTGTCAGCTCCAACCTTGAGTCTGACAAAATATTTTTTACACATAACTTGTATCTTCACTCCAAGTATCAGCCCTATAATGGCCTTCTCCCATGCCTTGTGCATGGGGAGATTTGCTGCAAACTTCCTTTTCATGGCCATTGCCATTACACGCACCAATGCTTGCTTTAGTACAAGCCATTCGCACCCCTGGTGCAGAAGACTGCAATTTCACATTTCACTGCATAGGAGCAGCGGCAGACTGGACAGGGACCCTACAAGATCATCGTGACAACCAAAGATGAGCTAGGCAAGGAGCAACTGTGGAAAACACATTACTATTCAAAAGAACCTTTTATCTGCATTAATTTAGACATGTACAGAATCAGAAGGCTCCAGCATGATAAGAGCAGAATCAATAGAAACTACTTTTTCATTTAAAATGAAACTATTGTTGCTTTAAGAGGCGGATCTATTTTTAACCTTGTCCACTCAGTTCTATTAACAGATTAGCTAACCAAGATACAGAGCAGTTCTATATGGCTTAAAATGTTTCATATCAGATGGCAGATTGCAGATTCACGTATCGAGTTATTGGGAAGGACAGGTTTATTTCTCTTAGTCATAATGTAAATGTAAAGAAGAAAATCAAGTCGCATTTAGGGAGGGGAAGAGAAGGAGAAAAAGCAAGGAGGAGTAATTGGGGTCACATCCACTGAGCACAGAGACATTTCCAGAACAGCATCCAAGTGAGTTGCAGGCAGTATGAGTGAAAAGAGGGGGGGAAGTGATAAAGCAGAACTCATGTGGCCTTTTAAAGCTTTTCTGGCAGAACAAGAAAAGTAATTACACATTGTCTCAGCAAATATCTGTGGCACCACCTGGTGTATTCTCAGAGAAATCCCAAGAAGGGATTTTTCATCTTAACCTTGATAAATACTGTGTTGGTACCAACTCCTTTGCATTATACACAATTTCGAGAAGGTATCAGCCTGGGAGCACTGTTTGAAACATAAGCCCTCTGAGATATGCAAGTGATGGAAGTTAGCTTAAGACCACTGGGTAACAAGAGCTCAGAAAGGGAGGGGAGAAAAAAAAAAAGGCCTCAGTTCCACAGACTGCTAAAACTGATTCTGAATCCATGAAGTCATAAACATATAAAATCTCCTGGAGTTTGGAAAAGAGAGGGTGATGAAGAGTCTCCCCGCTGTCTCAGCCAGCACCATCATTCCTAAGGCATCATCGTGCCTTGTCCCTGGCTGCATGTGGCACAGCTTCCTCCTTGCTTTGCCTAGTGCCTTTGGCAAAACTGGCATGCCTTTTCCCACAAGGACTTAACAACGTCTTAAATAGGGTCCAAAATATATTAATTGCTTTAACAACTATTTATGGTTCCTGCATTCCTGAAACACTGCTACTACCAAAAGTGTTCTTTTGATGGCATGTCCTAGCTTCTGATAACCTACCCCCATATAAATTTATGTGGTAAGCAATTGCATTTGTGCATTGCTTGTTTTATATATTTTACTATTGTTGTTGTTATTACTGTTACTATTCTCTTCCTTTGTTATCCTATTAAACTGTATTTACCTCAATCCACGAGGTTTTTTGCATTCTCCTCCTCATCCCCTGCTGGGGGAAGGGTGAGCAAGCGGCTGCCTGGTGCTCAGTTACCAGCAGGGGTTAAACCATGACAGTTAAAAAATGCAAAGTTTCAAAGGAGGTAGTTGAAATGAACTTGCAAATTCTGAATTATAACATCCCTTTTTAATCCTCAAATTTTATTCCAGCTCCCATACTAAAAAAATAAGAAAATACTGCAAGTGGGACATTGGGAAAAGAGATGTTATAGGAAGAATAAAAAGAGAATTTTCCTGATAGATTCCTTAATCACGTACAGGTCACTGGTGAACAATAAAACACAGTGAAGATTGCTGTAGAAATTAGGTCTTGACCTGAGTTGTTGAAAAATAGTTCAAAGCAAATTGAAAACATAAATGGATTTATGTTTTTTTTTTCAAACAATATTTCAGAATAATGAAGACAAAGTCTGTGTCATACCAAAGGCTAACATTAAAATTAATGTTACCACCTCTATAAAAATAGATAAATCGGTCCACATCTAGAATGTTGTATATAATGTACAATAATGCCACAAGAGACTCACATAAACAAACCTCCCTCTTTTCAGCTTAAATGATGTTCAGGTCATCATGACACCTGCCAGCCAAATCAAAGAAATTCAGAGTTAATTTTGACATCCTGTGCAACATCCTTTGTGCGTTGGACCTCAGGACTATGTATAGAAACTATGGGATGAGCTTAGCTGAGTACTGCATTACACGCTGAACCTGATTTTAATCACTTTTACACTTTCTTTTGTAGTTCTACTGATCCACTTGGCTGAATTCTGCACTTACACTAGCATACACCTGCAATTGCTCTTCTAACATTGCTGAATATCTCCAGTTTCAGTGGACTGAGGCCAGAATGTGATTCATAGAAGCTATTTGGATTATACCTTATTTGAAACAAGAGCATAAGCAGAATTACATCCATAGTCTCTGTGTTTCCAACTTGTCGGAAAACAAAATCAGTTTTTCTGCTGCATGAACGCTCTCAGTCATATGCTCTGATTCAGTTGGTCCTGTGTGGATCCAGGAGCTGGACTCGATGATCCTTATGGGTCCCTTCCAAGTCAGGATATTCTATGATTCTATGAACATAGCTACTATTTCAACCAAACAGTTGGATTAATTGATAGTATTTTTGTGGGTTTTTTTCTTTTTCTCAACAGGTGTTACTTTTAAATGAAACCAGCATTTATGAAAGGTAATAGGTTCGTAGTTATGAGATCAAAACAGGACTCAAATTTAACTCCATCTTATAGGTAGAGAAAAGGTAGCAGCACTGCCCTCCCCACAGGCCCTGCTCTGAACTACATTTAATTGTGTGCTAATTTACTGTATTTTTCCACTCACATTAATGTTCATAGTGGATGACAAGTAGAAACACGTTTTTAATGAGAATTATTATAGTAAATGGTACCCTTTCCAGTGGATTTAACCATTGGTCTGCAAAGGTCAAGTGCTATTGTCATACTTCACTTTACCTAGCAACATCATTTCTGATTCCTGGGTATATACCAGACTCAGACTGGCATCTAAGTACTCAATCGACCCATCACTTTGCAGGTGCTTCAGCCCCCAGCATCTCTTTGAGTCCTGGAAGCACTTGTCTACAGAGCAATCACTCGTTCTTAGACTGACATTGCTGCATCAAGTAATTTATATTAGCCAATGCTGTAATGACATTTCTTAGAATTGTATATCATGGGAATCTTTATCTTTTTTGGAATTTGCGAGGGACAGAGAGGACTAAGCCGGGTGGTTAAATTACTAACCTGTGCTCTAAATACTCATCTTTCCAAAATGTCTTAAACACTATTTTAAGCGGTATTTTAATCAATACATAAGTAAGCCAGTTTCAATAGCAAGAAAATTCCCATGGACGCTAGCTGCTATCCCAGTGCAACAGCTTATTTTCAAAGCTGAATATGCTGGTGGCTAACAGAATAATACTCTAGAATACATGCAATCTGCATTTATTTAGCAGTTTGCTACATTTTCTGGTTTTATCTAGTTTAATAGTAAGAGATACAAAATAAAGCATCTTGCACATATGTGTCCTTGATATCATCTTATCTAGCAGAGCCTAACATAGCAAGATATGGCAAAGTTTGCATTGGGAACCAGAGCTACATACCCTGGGTCAGTGTCAGTCATTGCAATAGGCCATTGTATGGCTCAGCACGTTGATCTTCGCAAGGAATTTAGCCTTTTGCTAACCCTTTCAAAAGCAAACCCCAACCTTCCCTTAAAAACAGAATCAGAAGACTAATGCATCATACAATTGAGAGAGCAAACTGGAGGCTTGTGATTTTTTGGAATAAGAAAAGATTTATTGTAACTTTATTGCTTGTTATTTCCATCTGCAGCTATTAGACATAAAGAGGGTAGACTGTAAATGGAACTGAAGTTATATCCTTGATTTAAATGGAAAGAGAATGAGGCCAATTATGGTTGAAGATGTCATCACATATAGCTTTGAAGGATGAGAAAGGGGTTTGAATATGAAACAACCTTTCTCTCTCTCAAAAAAAAAAAGGGGGGGGGGGAGTTTATGCACTAGCAGAAATGCACGGGGCAAGAGCACACTGACTCCTATTCTTTGCCTCTACAGGGGCAAAAGATCCAGGCTCTTACTCCCTTCTCACACTCATCTTATTTCATCTGCATCTTCCCTGATTTACATTGGAAAATACAAGTTGAATGAAGTGCCTTCAGTGCTACTGATGAACTGATTACTCCAGTAAAAATTTTCTGCTTGCCCCATACCCAAATGAAAAGCAAGACCAGGCTCTCCGTCGGGATAATCAAAATTGGAATAGGAAAGAAGGACTAGGCTCGTGATAAAGCTTTTCAAATACAAGCTGCCTTTAAGTCCTATTGAACTCTATTTCTAAATGCCAGCGCTTTATTGTATGAAAGCAGTCTGCATCCAAAACAAGGGCAGTCAAGTGGAAAACAGGTCTTTTGTAGGTCTTTCCCTGCTGTCCCCCTTGTTCTCTTACACATGTTTCTCTATTACTGGACATCTTTTCTTTCTCTCCCCATGAACTTTTTTGGTTTTATTCTTGCACTACCCTCTCCTCTTTTCTTTTCTTGTACAATGCCACAGCTGCTCTTGTCCCACTAGTGGCTCTGGTCCTTGTGTCTGCATATTTCTTCTCCTAGTACAAAGAGTGGTAAGTTTTAACAGGCACAACTAGACTGTTTATTCCCCCTGTTTCTCTCTGCTTTTACAGAACTAGAGGCAGCAGGAGACAAAACAGAGAGCTTTCGTCATGTGCATCATTCAGTCAGCCGGTCCTACAAGATCCAATATTGAGGGTGTGATATACCAGTCCTGGAAATCCTGCTCAAACCACTGAAGGGAGAGGTACTGCTGCGACATAGACTTGTTATCTAGTGACACCTGAAATGTTTTTTGGTTGGTACATTCTATTTAACTGGTACGGACACAGGGGGACCCATCTGAGCTATTTTTATACATAATTCAGGCAATAAATCTAACACAATTTTCTGAGATTAATGTTTGTAAAAATGAGGATGACTTGGGCTTTTAGTCAGGCTACCCAAAGCTCACAATACTAAATTGAAAACCATAATGATTGCTGTGAGCATTCTTCATTGAAACTCTCTTTCATTGTAGCTAAGAAGCATATCTACCTTCTATTAATAATTAAGCCACAACTGAAATTCTCAAGGTGAGGATCCAGCAGCAGGCAAGCCAGCATCAGATGGACAAAAGTATTTGTACCGTTATAGTGACAGAGATAAATCCTCATTTGAAATATTAATTTGAAAAGGATCACAGTGCAATATATTCACGCTAACTCAGCCCATATTTTAATAGATTTATCCCAACAGTAACATGTGCCAGAAGGAAAGGGAAAACATAAACCAAGCGATTATAAAAATAAATAAGACTTTGATTTTTAAATAGTGCCAAAAGGCTTTAAATTCACACATTGCTGCCCTCTCCACCTTCAGTACTGCTGAGTTCACAGAACTACCTTATACAAACTTTAAGCATATGATGAATATTTTAAAAAAATCTACAGGGAATAATGTTTGTTCTGTCAGCTCTTCATAGATTGTTTTGTGGCATCTACAAATAATGAATGCTTAGAGAACAAACACGAAAAATAATTGACTTTAAGGCATAAACAGCTGCACTTAATTCTGGAGGAGTGCCCGGAACGGTTGCTTTGAAATCCCTCTGCTTTCTCCTGATAAATATGTTACAGAATCATGAAACAAAACCTGCAAACAAATTATGACTACTTATCTCTTATGTGTTATTCTCTTTTGCATGCTTTATTCTGCCCTGTTAGTTTGGCATTGTTGCCTAGGTGCAGTACTGTATCATTTGTTTCTATGAAGTAATTACAGTAGGAAATAAGTTTTGTCAACCTGATTTAGATCCCTCCAAAACCCTCAAACTCCTAACAGTGTAAACATTTCTGATTTAGCTCTGGAGCCAGAGAAGGCATTTTCCATCACATTTGATTTGGACAGTAAGTCTCTGATCTGATAACCCAGTTATACCGAATTATATAACCTTTGACAAAAATCCAAGTAGTGCTCAGATTCCTCACTTCATTTGTTTAGATACTTGAAGATTTCATTCAAGATGCTATGTTGGAAGAGTAACTGATTCTGTCTATTTTTCCTGAGTTGAAAAAGGAGAAAACTTAAGTTCTAATATAGTGCTACAGTCTCTACTGTAAACTTTTACTAAACTGAAATTAGATGATACAAGCAAAGGTCAAAATTGATATTGAGTTCAATAAAAATCAGTGGATTAGCAGTGATCCTGAACTGAATCACCATCTAGCTGATTCACCAAGTTGATACAGTCAGTCACCAAATAATATGGTTATACAGCACAGGCAGTTCTTACAAACATGCAAATACTCTCCTGTAGAATTTAGTGAGGCATTGTCCAGTTAAATCTAAGTCCCAATTACAGCATCCTACTTACAGGAATCAGTCCAACCAGTTGAATCTTTTTGAATAAAAAGCATCCTGTATTTATATATGAGCCCTCAAAGGATGCGTAAAGTCCTGAAGTTCACACACATTTGGCAGCTAGATGTTTTGTAATACCCTGGCATACTGAACTTTGATACAATATCTGTCATAATTGTGTTTATTTTAATGACACTTTCTCTGCCATTGAGACGACGACATCATTTCTTTTAGGTTTAGGTATAAGAAAAAATAGAAATTACCACAGCAAGCTTGAAGCAATGGGAGGAAGGTAATGCACACTGGGCACACTTGGTGAGAACACACCAAGTCTCTTCTCACTGAGCACCAAGAAGCTGCTCACGCTACCGTAACCTTGCCATCATAAAAAGACTTTGGCAAATACAGCAAAGCATATTTCTGCATCTGCCTGTGAGAGTTTTATTTCAGCAGTCACCATAAAAAGTAGAATCTTTAAAATGTAATTGTATAGCACTTGGGTAGCCACTCTTCTTATTGTCATATAAAGGTAGTTAACAAATGTCAGATTAGATAAAAAGCCAGACAAAGAAAACCGCTTGGCTTTCTTCACTGAGGTTTAGGTCCCAGCACAACCATTTTACAACAGCCAATGATCTAAGTGTTGTTAGACAAAGAACTAGCAGGTCTCTTTATTGAAACCACACTTAGTCAGACTTCATGATTAGAGCATTTCTGTGACAAGAGCAAAAGATGGTGACATCAGAAAACAAATCATTGCTCTTATACAAACAACACTGATGATAAAACTAACAGCCTGTGGTAGATACCTTCACTAAATCTCAGCAAACCTCTTTAAAGGAGGAAAAATAGTAGACTGAAATGGGGTAAAATTAGGGTCAAATACCTGCCTTATTTCAAAGTCCAACATTATCAGTGTATTTTCTGGATTCCTTAAAGGTCTTGGTTTTAATTCTAAATGCCCTCATGTCTTTTGCTGGATTAGGATTTAATGTTCCTGGAAGCTCACATGCAACCTAACCACTGAGCATGCAGGAGACATCTTAAATATAGAGATTTAATGTAAAACCAGACTGAGTCAAAATTAAAACCAAACTAAACAAAACTAATATCTAACCAGCAATCTGCTGAATGCAAAAGGATTTGAAAATCAGCCCATATAATTTTAGTATTCTGCAGGCTTTAAACTAGATCTAACCCAAACCCCACAGATGTTAAAAAAAAAAAAACAACAACAACAAAAAAAAACACCAAAAAAACCCCACCCCAAACCAACCAAAAAATAAACCAAACCAAACCCCAAATATATCTCAAGGCACTTCACTAGCACATGCTGCAAAAATACTTGGACCAAGAAGTCCATTACATTGCAGAGAGAGGTAGTCAAAATTCTAGACAGATTTTCCACAAAAGAGTAAATTAAAAATTTTTGGAATCATGACAAGAGTTTGTCATGAATCATATTGGCAAATCACTGAAACTTTTCATTAAGAGAAGTTCAGTCTTCTGATATTTAAATAACATTAAAATATATTAAAATGTATTATGATTACTACTACAGTATTGAAGCATTATTATCACAACATTTTATAACTGAATGTGGTTTTAAAAGTTGAATCAGACAGTATTGTTTTGACTTTGCAGAAAAACTTTGATAAGAATGAATAAAAATATCATTTAAATTTATCCCAAAACAAATTTTCAGGTTTTGCACTAGTTTTCTTTCACTTTCCTGTTCAGAAGAGGAATTCTACTTTTCTACTTTCCAGCCACTCTTTTTTTTGGGGGGGTGGGGGGATAATGATTTTCCTCTGAAAGCAGGGAAGGAGAGTGATGAGGGGTGACTTTGTCAAAATCCTCCAATAATTGTAAGTTGTTATGGCAAAAATTACTTTCCCATTTTCTACTCTGCCACCACACTCCATGTATTTCTTTTATTTTTCACATTAGGAGTTTCCAAGCTAGGATGCTGTACATAAAGGGAGGCGGTGTAAAGTACAAGGGGGCAAATGTCAAGGCAATCCGGTTCAATAAATGATACACCTTCTCCCTACAAATCTTATCTTACCTGAGTAAACCACCACAGCACTACTGTTGGAGAAGATGTGCACAGCTGGCACATTCAGTTAAGATATCTTGACATCCAGCTGAACAGCTGAACTCCTATCTCTGACAATTTGGATCTGAGACACGGAGCTCCTTCCTCTTGTCTCTTGTTCCCATACAGACACCTTCACCAGCTTCAACTCAAAATGATGACCCCTGCAGTAATCAGTTTCAGGTGACAAGGTGCTACCCCTTTCAGAAGAAGTAGTTCTTGGCTTCCTATAAAATTAATTCCACTTTGCTTATACCATGCTTATTCCAGCATGTATGTGCAACAAGAAGAAAAACTTACTTTAAACATGCATAAGTACTTCATTTTTTTATATAATTACTTTACAATGATAGTGCAGTTATGAATTTAGTAATACCTGTGTTTTTAACTGGGCTACTTACTAATCCTTATCTTTGAACATCCTCTCAGAAGTGGAAACGTGGAGTAGCTTCTCCTTTAGACCAAGTCATTGTTCTCAGAGACAAAAACTCCTAAGGCACAACTCTGTGTCAATGGAGACAAGCAAGGTTTGCCTCTGGCCACCCTTTAGTGGAGAAGCACTGGACATTTTTGGAATCTTGCTGCACATTATCTCTGACTGTTGTTTACCATCGTTAGTTGAAACTTTAAGAATACTCTGAACAAAAAACATTCAGAAACAATGCCACCTGCAGCTTTAATATATCTTGGCTGAATGCAGACAGGGTTTTGGTTTGTGACACAATACAATATGGCATAAAATCTGACTTGGCAGTGGTAGGTTAATGGTTGGACTTGATCTTAAAGGTCTTTTCCAACCAAAACAATTCCATGGTCTTATGAGATGAAAGATAAAACCCTACAGTTTTGGCCAGCTGGAGAATCATAAGGCACCCCAGCTAGGATTTTTCTGAGTGGATACTTAAATTTTATTTAAATTCTGAAGACTCCCACAGAAAAGGAAAATAGGCTGGTCATTAGCTAGAGAAAAGAGTTGGGTAAGAATCTAGGTACCACACAGCATTGTTTTTCCACTGAAAGAGAATAAATTCTGTTAGTTTCTCTGGCTTTCAGAGATTATGTTCTACAAGAAAACTGAAGATAATTTGTCTAGAATGTATTATTCATATACAATTATGATGTATTAAAATAATACTGTTGTTGCTGTGGTCTAAGGATCTAAAAAAGAACGTATGTAGGGAGATTTAATATCTTTTTAGTAGACAGGCATATTTAGAAGAAAACAGACCAGATTTCAGGAACCCAAGACCATCTCCATCTGAGGAATTGTATGCCAAAAAGTCTGTCTGATTTTCCCATAACTATATCAGTTATACAAATAAAAGATATTGACCTTCCTCATAAACCTTGCTTCACTTACTGTAGTGAAAAATTGTGCTCACATTAGTTTATGCTTAGATGTGGAAATGGCAAGAACAGAGAGAAGAAATAAGGTTAAGAGCAGGGAGATTTTTCAGACAATTTATGCTAATATTCTCCTAACTTCCAACATAAGCTTCCAGCAAAGCTGTATTATTTTCAGTGAAACAAAATTACTCATGTGGAGACTAAGCAAATTCTGTGACTTGCTTTTTTCAAACTGGCTTTGTATTTTATGGCTGTAAAAGATTTCAATTACCCATTAAGTGAAAGCAGCTGATTTAAGGGCACAGTGTATCATCTAACTAGTCCTGTCAATAATACTTAGGCAATTATGCAAAATTATTATTTATTCTTGTTAAGCAATGGGGATGTACATAACAGCTTCCTTTGAAGGAAGTAAAGCGGCACAGCACTTGCCTACTTAACCAAGTACAGACTCTGCTCTTCCAAGAATCACCGACATGCATCATTTCAAGGTATTTTAGTTATTGTGAATGTTTAGTAAGTTATGTTCCCAGGATATCATAGTGAATATTATGACCTTGCAAGGCCATCTAAAGTGCTTGAGATGGAGTATCTTGGAAGAAGACTGACTGGACACTTAACAGGCATGGCTGCCTTGCATCCATGCGTCCTGTAAAATGTGTGTTTGACACATCATACCGGGAAACAATCAACACTCTGGGCTCACATCTAAACTACAGACCTGATGCCCAGTTGAGAAGGAGACAGGTTGCAGTAGACAGCCCTGTTTCTTTAAACAAGGAAAAGTATGTGCTCATGGAATCCCCTCAGAAATGCAAAATGGGAAAAACCTACTTGTCTACTTTGAGAGAACTTAAAGAAAAAAGAGAAAGACATCAACTTGGATGTTAATAATATTAAATATTGGATCTTTCAGAGTACTCTTTACAGTTTCTGTGCTACAAATAGACATGAATGTTTAGCATAATATTTTTAAATCACACTCAAATACAGATCAGTAGTGAAGTTGAAGCATCAACACATTTCTGGAAGCAAGAACAACTCTACAACCTGGTAAGATTTTGCACTTAGAATAAATATCATGTAAGTGCCCTCAACATGAACCATGAAGGAAAGATTAGGGCTTGGTGTATGTTGCTGTATGCTACTACTGTCAGACAATGCATACATGGCTTGATTTTAAAATATTGAAGGTTGGCTGGCTAGGAGCCAATATGCCACACTCCTTGGCTCTAACTGATATTTGTTGAAGACAGAATCCAGAATGTATATAGGAATGTCAGCACTAGTTTTTCTTCAGTGTCCGTGCATCCGAATTAATTTGATTGATGTTTAAAAAAAATTCCCCTTTTCTCTTCTTTAAATGGAGAGAATATATCAGGCCAGCAGTTTGCAGTGTTTGCATTAATTAAACAATTTAAGGAGAAGAGATTTACTATAAATACTACTGCCAAAATAATCTGACTCAGTTATCACCCACATGATAAGGATGTTCCTATTTATGTTTTTTTCCAGACATCTAAACTGCAGCCAACTCTGTTTTTATTAATTTTTAAAGTAATACTGATGAAAAGAGGAAAAGGTTTTTGATAAATGAATAACTACACCATCACTGTGTCCTATTAGAGAACAATTAAATCAAAAGATTTGCAGGTGGTTTAAGTAGGATAGAACACAGGGGAATTCTAGTTCTCCTGCAGTCAAATCTTGAGGCTCACCAAACCTTCAATGTATTCAAATCAAGGCCACCTGACTCAGCCACTCCTGAGCACTCCAGTCTTGTCAGTTCAGAAGTCTTCCCTTAAATGCCCACCTTTAGCATCTACCCGACCAGCAGCACTTGCCTGTCCCTCCCTCATTATCTGCAAGAGGAAGTCAGTGAAGACTCTCCCTTAATCAAGCATTAACAATATAGTGCAAATTTTCAATCAGCCTTCTTAACAAGCCTCCTGAAAGGGCAGCCAGTCCTTCTAACCCAACAGTGAGGCTTGTCAAAACATGGTAACTTTGGACCGTAAGTCCCCCATCATGCACCTGAATGGGCTCATTTGGCTGGAGCGGACAATCAAGTCTGTCTAACTGACAAAAAGGGGGAGGAAGAGAAATCCCACAAACACAAATCATTGAAACCCACACAAGTGAAAAAATTCAAGCTGATCTAGGGGCAGGCGCCAAATGGAGCTATTGACATGAAAGAATAGCCTAGAATGAGATCACACTGCATCGTGATCACATTGTAGGCATGATGGTTGAATAGTGTGTGTTTGAGCTATGCCTGAGGCTGGGTTTGTATGTGTCAGTGCAAGAGACTGAAAGAGCAAAGGCCACAAATCAAGCACTAAATACTGAAAACAAACTTTTCTTTTTTTCTCCTTTCAAGAATCTCTGAAAATGGCGGGGGGCAGGGGAAACAGGTAGCAAAGGCAGAAAGATACTGAAAATAGGCAGAATAACCCTGAGATGGGTGCACAGACTGCATAGGGGACCATGAAATTCTGGTTTGTAGCCACACAGATTATTCCTGACAGGCACACAAATAACGTGTATTATAAATTGTATGGGATGGAAGGGTTTAAATGCCCTGTCTGGGTCAGGAGACACATGCTCATGAACACCACTGACCCCAGCCTTCATCTCAGAAGAACCCTGCAGTTCCAGCACTACAGCAGCCTCTCTCAGGTTTATAAAAAGCTCCTGTTGCTAAGTGCAAGCTTGCTGGCAGACATCTATATGCACCATTTGCCAAAAGGTGTCTTTTCCTCTTTTGACTTATTCAAACTTCTGTAAATTACCAGCTAAAAATGCCCTGCTTTTCACAGGTTTTAATTAAGATTGCTTTCTCCCTGCAGGAAGAGAAATATTGAAAATAGCCTGAAAAATGAGTCCCCTTGTTGCCAGGTGAGTTTCTCCAAACACACCCAGCCTTGCTAATGAAGTGAAACTCTTATCGTCACTTCAGGTGGTAGCTAATTAGTATATTTTCTTAATTAAAATGCTTTTCCTATCGAGGTTTTCTTCAAGAAGGCCAAGGAGGGCATTTTGTTGCTATGACCACTGAAAATCAAAATGTCCTATTAGAGGAAAGGGACATCTGCTCTGGGATTCAAAACCTGCTAGAACTTGCTGGGAACAATGTGTGCAAGCTGCAACAGCAACCGAATTGATTCAAATACCAAATAAGAGCTTCAAGACCAAAGGGTTTAAACTATAGAGGGCTAGACCCTCAGCTCATAAACCAACCCACAGGAGAGGTGCCACTCAAACTATGTCTTAGGTGTATTTTATCACATACACATCAGACTGATGCACAGTTTTGTATAAGTTCAGGGCTGTTTAATTTTTGCTTAAAAATAATTTTAAACCCCCAAAACTTTCTCTTCATTGCTTTTAACATCTACAGATCTTTAAATAATAAACTGTTCCAAACTGATTTCATGGCTTTGTAATTAGCACATTACCTGAGCACTCATAAATGTTAACGTTGCCACAGGTCTTTAAAAATCCAAATGGTTTGTTTTGGCAGGTGGGGTGTGTTCTTGCCTAGCTTGTTTGGCAGCTCAGTTTTACTGAGCACAGTTATTGGTTAGGACTTTTAACAGAATGCATTTAAAGGCTGGGAGAGCTGGGAAGGGGTCTTATTTGAGGGCCGCTGAACTCAGGGCTGAAAGAGGATAGGCTTGGTATATTTTTACTGCGTTCAGCTTCTGGATCTTCAGTGACTCTTACCCCCGCCCCTTTCTCCCTGGAACAAATGTGTACAGAGCTGTTCTCAAACTTTCAGCTGAGCACAAAAAAATAAAAATGTGAACTCCAGCATTCTGAACCATTTGTAGAAAGAAGCTTTCCCCCTTTTTCTCATTTTCCTGTCAATGGTGTTCAGATAACATAGAAACTCAAGCCATTCAAATGCTTCAAGTTACTGAAAGTACCTTGAAAGAGTCTCATTCTGCTTTTTCCAGCTTTGACTCTCTCTCTGATTCCTGCGGAATGGGAAGTAGTAGAATGCCACTCTGCTTCCATCTGTCTCGTTGTATCTGAGAGTGCAGAAAGGAGCTGTCACACCGGCAGCTCTCCATCACAGCACTGAGCTGGGGTCACGGCTGTCTTTCACCTATTAAAGATAATTCTAGGCTTTGTCTGCAGTGTGGAGTGTTTCCTTCCCCTTTCTTTTTAGGTGTAACGTATAACCTTGTCAAAGAGCTAAATATACTCCAAGTTCTCACAAGAAACAGAGAAGTGTCAGGGACTGAATACTTTCACACTGACTTTATAATAAGTTTCCATGTGGTTTTTTTTTTAATAACTATTTGATGGCTTGCAGAAGCAGTTAATTTTCCCCTCTGGTGCAGGAGCTCAGGGCTGTGAATCAATTTGTTCTTTCATAGATATAGGTGAAATCCTGGCCCTACTGAAAAATCCTAGTCCAATAGGAGTTTGTGACAGACATCTTGGGAGGCCAGAAGCTATGACTTCCCTTGAATGCTAAAAGATGAGGGGATTTGGTTAAATTCCAAATGTGTGAAAAACCTTACAGGTCCTGGTAGGATTACTGACCTGACCAATGTGAGGAAAGGACTGTTGAAAAGTGGAGTATCTTCAAGATAGAAATTCCAGATTTCTAGGGAGAAATTAATAGTTCTGTCATAGAGCAAGAAGTGAAATATCAATTAGAAGGCAATATTTTGGTTAAAAAAAGGGAAAATTATTCATTTAAACAAAATATAAACAAAGGCTGGGAAAGAACAGGGGGCCTGAGCATCAGCCCTTCAGGCTCCCGGCAGCAGAGCTGGGAAGCTCTGCCTTCCACAACAGAGATGTAGCTTGCAACAGTGATAGCCAGATCCTTCCATGACGATGTGCCAAACTGTATTTCTCTTCTTCAAATTAGGGATTACAAATTTGCAATTGAAACGTACAGTCAGATGTGTCTCCTGAATCAACAAGGAATGACTGAAAGCAGGCTGTGCCTCTTCAGCACGGGAAAGAGACAACACTGAGGTCTACAAAACCCTGCCCTGCACAGCGAAGGGCAGATAGGAATTGCCAACTATCTATTCCAGTGCCAGAGCCAGTGGTCAACAAGTGAATCTATTCAGACCCATGTTCAAAACAAAGGAAAAGATGAGTAGTAGAAAGAAAAAAAGCAATTCTTTGAAGTTTTTAAGGCCAACCCTCACATTCCTTTTATGAAGTCACATCTCACATAGAAGCATTCTATTTCCCAAGTTCAGTTCCTTGCTCCTCCTCTCTACTTCATTATCTTCCCACATAATTCTGCAGTATAATCCTGCCACAGCATGCCAAAGAATTGGCAATTGAACTAAATAGTCATACATAAGGCACTCTCTGCTACTTGTATGATACATCTGTGCTGTATAACAACAGCCATGCCTAGAACAGGGTTTCAGAATTGCCTGTGATAACAGTAGTAAGGAACTGGCTCGCCTCAATGTATCGCAAAGCGCGCAACAGATGAGTGAAGGAGTACATGGGGATACATGCTGAATGACGAGCATGTGTACACTTGATACCACCTGTCGTGTGGAAACAAATATATCTCCTAAAGCACTGTGTGGCTTCAAGTCCTGAACACAGTAGGGGTATTTCAGTTCAAGGGTAGACACCTCCTGCTCTGCATCAGTTTTGTGTTCCTGCAGGCACTTCTCAGTGACTTAATACTGTGGTTGCTGTGACATCTCAGTCACTCAGCCACAGAGAAGGAGCATGGCAGGTGGCTAAAGTCCAGGACATCCGACCTACATAACCAAAACCATGCACGGAGATGCACAGGCCCCCTAATAGTATGGTGACCAGCTGACTTTGTGCATTCCAGACCCCTCTCTTTTGTCAGCATGCACCTCGTGCAAGAAGCCATGCTAAACAAGATGCTGACTGGGTCAGGACCTCTGGTATTAATCTTCCATTAATAAATAAGTTATTGCTTACCAGGAGAGGAGTCCCTATTAACAGAAGTTGCAGAAAGATCTAGATTTAGACCCTTCCTAGGAATTCAGCACATATTAGAAACTGGGAGCTGCTGCCTCTTACAGATGTCCATCATGCGATATTGCAGTCTGTGTTCATATCGACATGACTTGAAAGACTTCGGTGCCATGTCTTTGGCATCCCTGATGCTGCCCTGCTAGACAAGGCTTACCTGGAAAAATTGTTTGCCTACTCTGTTTTGCTCCACACATACAACGATCGGATGTAGGTCTGGGTCTACCATCAGATGTGTCCTTGAGTGACCCATCTTCCCTCCACAACTAGTGACTGCACATTCCTGCCAATGCAAACAGTGTGTTGCTATTGAAAAGCCTTCTCAGAAGCTGCGTCTCACCAGCTGCAAGTCTACCACCTCCTCTGGATTTGGCCAGCAGTTCTCTTTTTGGCTCATGCACGCTATACTGGTTAAAACGCTACACTAATACCACTTCCCATCTGCTCAGGGGAATCTCCAACCAGTTCCACGTCCCTGTATAATCTGATCTTGGTTTGGCTAAGTTACGGATCTTGTTCAAAACTGTGCTGATCAGTACATTTACATACATCCTTCAAATATATTTGCCAGGCCTTAAATTTCTATCTGTAAGGAGAGGTTTTTCACAAGGTGTTTAAAGGGCACTGTTTAAAGCTCATTCACCGAGTTCTTTAGGAGTATTAGAAAAATCCTGTACATAGAGTTTAGAAGTGAGAAATATTTTTAAAAACTCCAGTGGAAGTCAGGTGTGGTAGAGCCCCAGCCCCAAACCCAGTACACTTAAATATAGTTGATGCCTTTCTAAACCTCTTAACAGAAATAAACAAAAGTACTATGCAAAAAGACATAAAGGAAGAACTGAAATATTGCCAGTAATTAATAGTGCATATTTGTATAAAAATTACATGCTATTACCCAGTGTTTCTTAAATACGGACTAAAGACTACACTACACAACCAAGGCACCCAAAAAAAGCATATCAGAATCTAAAATTTCCCTGTTGGAGTGTGTAATTTTGAACTCCACCAGCAAAAGATTTTTTTCTAGAGGAACTCCAAGGAGTACACTAGTATGCTTTGATTTTAACATGGTCAGTGTTTGGAATGAAAAACACATTATTCTGTTTTCTCCGTGATGGAAGAGAATTATATTTAAAAGTGTGACTTTTATCTTCATATTTGAAATAAACAAAATCAACATTTGTCGGAAATTCTAAAGGTACTTCTTTCACACCAAATATGAAGCCACAACTTACAGACGATGCATCTGTTAATTGCAAGTTCTATTTTTGACAGATGTTCAATATGTAATAATGATCTGCTGCTTTGACTAATCCAGCCAAATCAACAGCTTTAGACAGAATTCAAAGGCTATTTCAGGGAACTCCGCCAACATTTATTTCACTGGATTAAAAAAAAAAACAACAAAAGCCTGTCTCCCATCCTCATAAATCTAAGCGTACCAAAAGTAAAATATGAACTGTCACACTCTTTCCATAATCAAGCTGACCAGAGCTACATTAAATAAATAAATAAATGGACACAATACAGCTAACGTTATTGCCCATGGGTTCAATATTTACCAGTTTATATACCATCTGAGCTGTTTCCTGTAATCAGCCAGGCACATGGCACTCTTATTCTCAAGAGACATTATCACCATGACAACTTTATCAGAATAAATTATGAAACACAACACTTGGGGCACGCAGAATTTGGGCACAGGTTTGGAATATTATTTTGTTAGTTATTCTTTTATCAACACTCTAAGTGCCCACTAGAGAGGAGGAAATTAAAAAACCCGCTACAAACCATGACTATTAAAATAACAATAAAAATGTAGAAACTTTGCAAAGAGAAAAGGAATAAAGTCATTAGGCTGAAAAATGGGCAATCAAAGAAGCTATTGCGCTCGGCAGATGGAAAAGCAGCAGGTGCCATAGTGCGATGGGACCTTGCTTCCCATCATGCACACTCTACAATGATGCAGGCTGACAGGGAAGGGAATTAATGTGTCGGAGCAGGTAGTTTCTGTCCATTAGCTGATTCTCAATACATCTACACAGACTGCTACCTCTAGCTCTTTGATAAAATGAATAACAATCCATTGTTCAAAAAGTTGTATGAAAAAGGACAACGTTGTGTGACCTGCCTGTCACTGTCCTAGATTAACAGAGTATAAGTGACCAAGTAAACATTTCTGCACCTCAAACTGGGATTAGAGATTTCAGCCCATGAATAAATTATTTCAATGCAGATGTTTAGAATACATTAAGGTAGAGCACTTTGGACAGGCTCCACTGGGGGGCGGGGGGGGGGAAATACTGATGAATAGAATTTTCAAGCCCATATTAACTCTGGCAAACAATGAAAGCGGTGTGCAAAGCACGATAACACACTCACACCTATGTGTTATCTAGGAAAATCCCTTGTTTCATAAAGGACAATTTAGGTACTGTAAACTTCATTACTCTAGTGGCCCACGATACATCAGTATATTCTAGTTGGTTTGCATTCCTTATTTCTATCCAAAATGACAAAAAATATGACAATAAAAACCAAATCAACACAGATAGTCTTAAGAGGTTTCAATTTGTTTAAGTCAGTCAGTCCTCATCACTGGCCATCTGTCCTTTTTGCTGCTAAGTTCAAGGATGTCTAGAATGATAAGTACAAGAATTACTTCTGGCAGCAATACAATGACACACTTTGAAGTCCTTACCTCTGACACAGCATTTCCAAAGAGGCAAATGCTGCTAGAGGTACCAGCCTTGCTCCAGTTGGAAAAAACTGCAAATTTATTCCCACAAATAAAAGGAATCTCTAAGACGACCCCATTAATATTTTTCAGTGACTACAAAAATAAAAATTGAATTATGTAACTCTGTGGCATTTAATATGAATTTGGCACAATCATACACCAGGTTTCTGTCTGACACCAAGGTGGAAGATTTCCAGGCATCAAAATATTTTCTTTTGGAATTTATAGCAGTCTTTGAGTACACTGTGCTTTGAAAATGTTTTATTTCTCAATATGATAAGCAAACAAAACATTAATGATGTCAGAACCCTGCTGCTATTTCCAATTGCTTACATTACATTTGTCTTTGTAATGATCACAATTTAAAAAAAAAAAACAAAAACAAGCCAGATACATAGAAAAGACAAATCACTGGTCAACAATAATAAAGGTGGAAAAGTCATGGAGGTTAGACAATAATCTTTTGCTCTCAACCTGCTATTGTGAAAAGAACCAACGGCATCTGTAGTTAAAATGGAGTGTCAATTTTTATTTTAATTCCTTGGATTTTTAAAATGTATTTTATAAACATATATTCAGTCTTCTTTCCTCCCTTAATTTTGTTGTTTGTGGTATATCATTACACCCTAGAGCTAAGAATTATCTTCTTTTAATTATTCCAGTTTCTCAAAAAGGACTATTATTTTCTGAAAACATCCTTCAGAATCCTCTTAGTTTATTGCATTCATAATTACAGTAAAGAATGAGATATCATTTACAAGCATATTTTACCAACAGAAGACCCATTAGGCATGCTTAGGCCTTTCAAAACAAACTACTAGACACGTGCAATAGCCACTTTTTGAAGTCCTTGCCTAAAACTGCAAGATGTCTTTTTTTTTTTTTTTTTTTAATTTAAAATTTGGTTTAGGATATCAAAATACCACCAGAAATGGTCCATTTGTTTTGCACTGATAACACAGGATATGACTTTAGGGAAGTTTTGAATGAATAAAGCATAAGCAGGATTGGCCAAAGTATTATATTAGAAATTTGGGGTACAGCCAGGGCAACCTTCACATTTGACTTATTTTAGTGGCATTTGAGATCCAATATAAGAATAAGAATTAACATTGAGATAGAGCATAGTCAGATGGGTCGTGGCAATTCCAGAAACTAGCAGGCACATAATTAGAGACTGTTTCCGCCCTAAGTAAATCTGTGCATTTAAAAGGCAGGCATGAGAAGTAGATCAGACCAGTAAGAGAATAAATATCACAGAAATGTAAAAAACTCTTATCTAAAAGTTTAGGCACAAAATTAAATCTCAATATGCTTTCGTACCAGCTGTTAAAGCAAAAGATCCCTGACCATCCAAATCTTGGAAATACCCCGAAACAAACATACTGTATGAACTTTAACCCACTCAGATGCCTCCGATCTATCTGATAATGTAGTTTCAATTGTGCAAGGCACTGCTGTACTAATATTTATGGTGTTAAACTAAAAAGAGCCCCATGTTTTCCCAGAGTCCTAAGGGATGTATCTTAAAGCCTAAACATATTTATTTCTGTACATTCTGCTTCTAGCAGCTGCCATTTAAATGCAAATTCCTGGATAAATTTCCGATCATGACCTATAAGAAATATTTCTAGTAGCATTTGGCATGATTGATTTGAGTTCTATAGCACTACCTTCTCACAGGAATTATCCATTTTGCAGCCTGCTTTGCTCTGCAGCAAGATGGAATGATAGAGACCAAGAAGGAAGGACGCATACAAAATGCCTGCTAACCAGCAAGGCTAATGGGAGTATTTAATCCTAAACCTGTATCAGAGTTCATTTTGTAGTTACACACAGCAGCAGACAAAAAAGAAATTGTAAAGATCTATTCCTTAACTTGTGGGTTAAGAGGTTTTTGCAATCGCTTTTTTGGCCATTAAAAAGCCAGTTAAGATGTACTCTGCCTGCAAATGCTGCATGTTAGCAAACACAGTACCATGTTACTCCCGGCGGTTCAGGATGCAGTAACACTAACACTGACATATTTGTACATAGCATGGCCTCTTCTCAACATGCTCATTTACAATCTGATCACATGTCCACTTAAAAAAAATATTAAAAAAAAAATCTCTCTGTGAAATGGATAAAATACTATTACTAAATTATATGCGTAATCATTCAGTGCTGTTACTACTGAAAGGTGATATTGCAGTGACATTGAGAAAATTGGATCTATTCTTCATACAATTATATAGCTACACTTTCACTCTAATGTCATTCTAATTGGAAAGGAGCACTGAAATGTGAAACTGGGTGCATTTCAATATCTAATTATCACCCGGTAACTCATTCTCAAAATAGTTTTCTGGAAAAGACAGTTGCCAAGAATGCTATTTTAATTCTGAAGTCTTCACTAGAATTCTTACAGAAAACATCTTTTATTCAATATTTGTCTGTATTTCAGCTATACCACTGAAAAAAAGATAGACAATAAATATATAAAAGTGTAATTTGGTCTTGCTCCAATGGAAAAGCACTTGTATTTACCACTCTGCCAGTCAAAGAATTGTGAGCAAAATATGCATCCTGGGGCAAGAGCTCTAAAGGGTTAAGATATAAACACAAATTAAATTAAAAAAAATAATCAATATAAAGGCAGGGGGTTTTACATAAAACATTTGCTAGGTACAACAATAAAAGAAGTCATTTGACGACTTGTAGGTAAAATCAGCAGAAAATTAGGTATAGAGCCACTACAGTGCTTTAACAAGACTGTTTTCAGTTGGTGTTTCTCCCTCAGGATTTAACCTGTTGACAACCAAATGCAATTTAATTTTGATAACAGAATATCTTTGGACAAATTTTGTAATGAAAATAGCCTAAAGAACGAAGAAAACATGAAATATGACAGTTTTGGGACTGAGTCTGAGTTTTGTTTCTGAAAGGAACAGAAGCTTTTACACAGCAACACCCATATTGATAAAACCAAAATGATGCCCTGCCTGCCTGTGTAAATTGGCAGCATTCATCTGCTAAAAGCCTCCTTGTAACAAACCCAGCAAACAGCAGCCACAGATAGGTGAGTCCCAAGATGCTGAAAGATCTGAAGAGCTCCAAAGCTCTTTCAAGATTAGGCTAAATTTCCTAGTTTTCCCTGCAAGTTAAGAATATTTTTCTTGCTTCCACATTCTCTTTTCAAAAGCACAATTCAATCTAACAAAAAAAAAAAAAAAAAAACCACTTATGTTTCTTAATGAAAAGGCTGTATCAGGAGGTGACAGGAAGAACAACTCTGAGACACGAAGTTAGCAACACCAGGCATCCCAAACACACTTTAAACACGCTCCTTTCTGACTGATGCTAATCTGTAATTATGCAGTCTTTAAAGACAGGGAGCACTGCAAAAAGCTTCTCCAAAGATCATTACTAGGGATCATCTTGCCCAGCACAGAAAGGATTCATTCACCCTCTCTAAGTTCCCATATACAATTACAAATGGCTCCAAGATTTTCTAATTGGTGCTCTGAGTGCCCTAGAGAAAATGTCTGTGGGCTTAAATATTCTGAAAATATCTACTAGATAGAAGGTCTACAGATCAGGTTAGGTTCTATCATGACTTCTTTCATATTAGTTTTGATTGCATGATTAAAACCCATTTTGGTGAAAACCAAGGCAAAAAGTTGATTTCAGCCTTCTGGGCAGTGTCTGCTACTATCTCTCCTTCCCTGCTAAGCAGTGCAGTAACTGATTTCTTGGTTGTTGGCATACAGAGTGTTTTCTTCTAATATTTTATGCTCCTGGTTCATTGGTTGGTTCATTCTTCTTAGCCGTTCTCACATTTTCCCTACATACTTTTGTAACTCTTTGATGGTCATTCTTAGCAATTTGACCTGCTTTCAACTTTCTATACAACTCCTTCTTGAGTCATAAGTCCTTGAAAAGTTCATGATTTAGCTGACCTTCACATAAGGATAGCTAGTGTCTGTGGCCTTACTAGAAAGTCTCTCAGGAGCTGCCAGTTCTCTTGAACGTCTTTTCTCTTCCTCTGACACAGTATCCATATCAGTAACCTAAGGATATTAAGTATCCCTTCTTTAAGTCCAATATTTTTAGTTTTTTTCTTACCTCTCTCTGTCGTCTTCTGTATTAGAAACATCAATATTTCATAAACTTTGCCAGGCACTCCACCTTTCACTTTTGCATTTTCACCTGTTCACCTTGTGTCACAACACAATCCATGAGCTTCCCTTTAACTCTTTCTTTACTCCTGAAAGTCTGAAAACTGTCAGCAAAACATTTTAAGCAGCTATTGGGCCACCTGGATTCCTTTCCAGCAGATAGGTGGGTAGCTCATGACTCACATTACTGCACAACAGTATTGTCAGCACCCTTGGCTTATTATTCTTTTGATCATTAGAAATATAAGATACTAAGAGACCTGATGGGAGTCTCTGGATCTCTCTCTTGCTACATTCTGCTCATCAGAGCAGTGTGTACTAAATATCCTTACATAATTAATCATTATATCCATTTCTCCCCAATAGCTTCTTTTCCTTGCCTCAATTTCTGTGTTTTGTTTTTTAAATAATTACCCTTTGATATACAAGGCAAACTTTCCTTTGTCTTTCCTCCTGAACAACTCATGCCTGTCTATATTATGATATATGTATAAACTTCCAATTCCTCCCCTTTACTTCCATAATCTTTGCACTACAGTACTCAAGATACATGCCTTTGGCATGTTATGTAAGGGCTATTAGAAACACTAAGGATTTGAAGGATACCTTAAAAATAAGTACTAAAGACTCAATTTTCCCCGCTGTCCTAACATATTATGAAATGATAACAGTCCTTTACTTCAGCTAGCCAGGAGGAGAACGTTACTGACAGATGGATGCCCAAAGAAGAGAGCTAAAAACAACTAACAGTCCTAAACTGACGAAAAAGATTTAAGAATCACAGTCTGTTGCCTAAGTTCAGCCTGCTGAGTGATTCTAATGAAGACAGTTCAACAATACTTCTGGATTGTATATAGTCAGGTCTTGAAAAACTCCAAAGCCCACTGCAACTTGGTATTTTTACTATTCTTATACAATAAGCATCAAGTAATTTATGCCATTAAAAATCTTTGGCATTTTAAAGGGGATGGCAGCACAATGAAGGAAAAGCACAACTTAATCACTTTCTTCATATGAGATCTCATTTTTCACAGAGAAGATTAGAATTGAGAATCTGTGCAGAACAGAATACAAAATGAAAGAGTACCTCATCCTTTTGGGATAACAAGAATGCATTGCTAAATAAATATACCACTGTATTTCTCATTTCTTTGCAAAGTTTAAAAATAAGGTGTTAAAGGTAATATAACCTTAAGCTATGTGGATTAACCTTTTCCAGGTGTAGCAACCACCAGCCAAAAGATAGGAGGAGTGAAATTCATATTCTAGCAAAAGGCCAGAAGTAAACCCCTGCAATTCAACACACCCTAGATAGCTTGTTCTGACCAGCCACGTTAGGCTGAATTTCATTTTAAGAGTTTCATAGAGTAAGATACCAGAGTTATCACTTGGCAGCAGGGGTAAGATTAATTTCACTTAGCATTAGACATCTCCTATGCAGGCATCTACAGTTAAGCTAATCAGACCAGGATCTCTTTACAGCTCAACTTGGAAATATCTGCATGTTTTAAAGGATCAGTTCATCTGACCTATTTTAGATGTCCACTTCCAAATGAGATAAACCGTGCCCCTAATGCACCTATTGACTATAAAGGCAATCTAAACAACTAGCTCATTTTGGACAGCTGCTTTTGGCCAGATGAATCCCACCCCCAGTATCACTGTACTCCAGGGTTATCTCATAACCAACAAGAAAATAAAGACATTAAAAGGCTCTGGAAGAACAAAACTGGATTAAAAGCAAAGACAAAAGTAGAGAGAGATATGAAAGATGCCATTACCCTCTCTCATGGCAAAGATTTTCTAATAATTCAGGAGAAATATGTCATATTCTGTGAATTCCAGATTACAGAGATAGTTTCAACAATGCTTTTCCAACGTTTCATTTGTATATCCCCATCATTTCTAGCAGCAGGAACACCACAGCAGACGGCTTTAAACACCCACTACTTATTTCATTTTGAAATGTGGTTCAAAAACTTAAGAGAATTTATATTCTATTTAAAAATGTCTATTTTTAAAGTAATGTGACAACAACCTTGGAACCATAGATATTTTTAAACATTTGTCAACAATATTCAGCAATTTAGTAACTGATTTTCAATCAAATTATATATCTTTTCTGTACTTACAATAGCTATTCAATAAATAAATGGAGAAGATGGCAAACTATTTTCCCAATCCATTCTATGCATAAATACACCAACATAAACTGGAGTCTAGTTTTATCTGTGGCATATAAAAAATATGAATATTGCCACTGCATATAATCTTTAGTCTGCCTTTATTCCAAGAAAGAAATTAAAGCGAGAACTTTTTGCCAGGAGTTGCTAAAGAGGTATTCTAATGCTTGATACAATATTTGTTACTGCTAACAGAGAAGAGAAAACCTCAGGAACATCTGATAGCTCACCCATTTGCAAGTTTTTGCACTCATCTATTTTTTCCCTGCATTGACTCACACTAGAGCTAAAAATATTTTCTCTTAATTTTAACCAGCTACTTGAAACTTCGTCAATAACTTCAACAACAAAATGCTGTATTAAAATATAGGGGTGCAGATGAAGGCTAAATTATTTTTATCAGAGCCATATTGTGAATAGTAGAGCTAACTGACTTGCAATGTTTGTCTCCGACTTCTGCTTTAGCAAAATTACCTTGTTACTAGACATGATCAACACACTCTCACAAACCTGCATAAATACCCGTTGATTATACAGCAACCAAAAAGAGGGAGGTAAAGCATTGGTACCACGCTTGTTTGTCATAGAGTCACTAGCCTGCAGATGATGGAGACACTCTGCCTTTACCAAGTTAGACAATGTTAACATGAGCTTCTTTAGCAAGAGATTTTTCTGTGAACTTTCAATGAACACAAAAGCTAAGGGGCTTTGACTTGCCAACAACGTATTGATATCTTTATTCATCTTCTTTGTTTAACATATCCTCTGGGCATCTCTGGAAATACCAGCCCTCCCCTCAGGATTCATACTGCTGCACTGTGAAATCCAGTGTACCCCCCATCACCTTAATAGGTCTAGACTCAACTATTAACTGCTTTAGCCCAAAGCATGACAGGGAATTTGACAACCTCATATGTTACATGAAGAAATCTGCTAGGAGACAGATTAGCTACATTGGTACATCGCCTTTTCCTACTGCCTCTTCTGATTGCAACAAAACACCCTTTTCACCAAAATGGAAAGCATCCCCCCCAAGCTCTACATAGATATAAACTACCTGAGCTGAAGCAACTGGGAAATGAAAGCATGTTTAAGAAATCATGCAGGAAAGACCAGTTTGCTTTCTAATTTCATTACTTAAGTTGCATTACTTGCTATAGCACTCTATTAACACTAAGATCATTAAGCAGAAGTACAGCCGTAACAGGATTTTCATTTATTTTAATACATCTAGACTAACTTTGCTCCGACATTTTGCCAGCACAAACCAATCCCTTCAAAATTTATGCAAATCCAAACCTGTGCATTAAACATAGCCAAATAATTAATGTTAAGAGCAACATAATAGTTATCTCTGTACAGATGTTGACAGCAAGCTTCTGAACTCTTGATACTCATATGTAATAATGACTTTTCATTAACCATCTAGAGAATGCTACAAGCACTCCTGTTCAAAAGTAAAACACAAGTAACAACATACAGCCAGAATATAATTTTGAAAATTCTGAACCTGTATAATCAGAGAAAGTAGGCTGGCTGTACAGCCACAGGTCTCATAAAAACAAAAACTCTTAAATATTAGTATTTAATTTTTAAAATTACCTCATAATCTCATAGAAAATATTTCTAAGCCTGAAGGCCAAAAGTTGTGAGGTTATTTACTGAGCCATATCTTTGCAGAAGCTTACTCTCATCTGCCTCAGATGCTTAACAAGTGGCTGGAAGGGAAAGGGAATAAACTGCTCTCCATTAATCATTGCAAGAAGTAGTCCTGCAAGCTCATAAATAGCAGATAAACCATTTTTACTGATGCGGTTAAGATAAGCAGCATAGGACACTGACTTAAGCCCCCATTTCACCTCCCCCAATATTCTGACTATCAACACTCCTCAAATTTAGCTACACTATACCATCCCTTCCCTTAGCAAAATTGTATTTTGCTTAACTAGCCTTGCCTCCTTCGAACCTTGCTCATGATGAAATTGCAAGGCAGACAGGCAATATATAAGAAAGCTTTAAATTATAACTATAAGACCACAGAAAAATGCCAATCATTCCACATTAAGGCAATTTTAGGATGGTTTTTAAGGAGATGCCTATATTGTTAAAAATCATTTATGTTTTATTCTCCCTTCTTTTTTTAATCCCACTACATGTGAGCATCTTCTTTTGTGTATCCATGAGTCTGAACAGTGACATTAAAATCTCAATTCTTCCTATGTTACAGACCTCTTACAGCTCTTTTCTACATAGGTAATGACCTCTGTATGCCCTGAAAGTCACAGGTGGAATGAGTATTTCACAGAAATATGTCATAGAATCACAGAATGGCCTGGATTGGAAGGGACCTTAAAGCCCATCTAGTTCCAACCCCCTTGCCATGGGCAGGGACACCCTCCACTAGACCAGGTTGCCCAAAGCCCCATCCAACCTGGCCTTGAACACTTCCAGGGATGGGGCATCCACAGCTGCTCTGGGCAACCTGTTCCAGTGCCTCATCACTCTCACAGTAAACAATTTCCTCCTAATCTCTAATCTAAATCTCCCCTCCATCAGTTTAAAGCCATTACTCCTTGTCCTAGCAGTACGTGCCCTTGTATCATTCAAGAAACTTGTCTCTTTCTTTTTACAGAGTATCAATGGGAGATTTAAATCTTTTACTTAAAAAATAATTGAGTGTATTTACCATCTGAGCAGTTTTGCTTAGTCAAGCCCTTTGGTATACTTTCTGTTCCCTGACTCAGTAACTGTTAGCAAAGCATTATTCTTAAAATATGGTTTCCAGAACAGAATATTGCTGAAGGGATGTGGAAAATGCAGACATCTCTGTGGACACTTAACACAAAAAAAGACTCAATTGTTAGGGAAAACTTAATGTAAGAAAGGTTTGAATACAATTTAAGCCAATTCTTCTGAAAGGTCAACTGAATATTGCCTTTTCTTTCATTATTATCATGGCACTATTAATACTACTATTCCTGTGCTATTTGTTCATTTACTAGAATGTCTGTATTCCCCCAAAGTTGCTGGATCATTCTAAAACAATACAATTAATGCATTAGAAACCTATGCACAGACTTCATTCTGTATGAAAAGAGTAAATTAAATACTTCCATATCTTTACTGGAGCCAGATATTCTAGGTTTTAATATCAAAAACTTCTGGTAAAATCAAGCCAGTACCAAGCACTACTTTATTACCTTTTATAAAACATAATTTATCTATAATTTTTTACCATACTTGCTCAAGTACAAAGTGACCTTGAAGACTGATTCTGTAGTTCCAAGAAGTTTTTCATAGTTTTTCTGTGAAACAATGAACAGCAAATTACTGTGACCTGTTGAATTTGGAATCGCCTCCCCAGTAGATTAAACTGTCTCCTTACATGTAACTTGGCAATTGTTAGCTGTTTTCAGCCTCAGGTCAGTTATTAAAAAAATACAATACTGTAAGATAATGATGAGGTTTTGGATAATCCTCCCCATGCTTTAGGGAACATAACTTCAAAACTAGCTTGCCTAAAACTTCAGACTTCCTCCTCCTGGAGAAACAGAACTGAAAAATTTATAAAACTACGAGCTACTGAAACAGAAAATTGAAAGACAGTATGTATAAAAAGGATAAAATAAAGTACTTGATACAATCCATGTTTAGCCTCTGGAACACATAAGATAATATTGAACCTGATAATTCAGCATTAAGGTGGGGAAAAAAACCCAAAAACCAAAACAACCAAAACCAACAAAAAACGAACATGAGAGTGACTCAGTACATAATAGCAAAAAACCCAGACAACTTTAATATGTTTGTAAAAGAGCCTCAGAGTAACTGATAAGAAAAACTTCATTTATTTGGGACTGAGGTAATGAGTAAACTATTTCATAATAATTTGCCTGAGTTTTTTGAGCTGATATTGGCCTACTGAAAGGTAAATATAAACCAGAATTTGGTCTGAGGCATCATCTGTGTTCTTACGCTCCTAAATCCTCCTGCCAAGAAAAAGCTGAACTCTACAGGTGGCAGGTTTTCAATTCATGTCAGCTCTTGTGTCAGCTGCACATATTAGGTTCTGTCATTGCACCTGAACACCAAGCTGAAGCACCTGTGACATTCAAGCTGATTCCCTAATAAAGGGTAAGGCAGGTGATTCATATTTGTTTACTTTGCATCCGAATTTAGTGCAGAATATCCACAGCAGCTCCTACAAACACCAGATTTACATGTTAGCTGTGCTAGGGAAACTTTATTTGTTGTTAGTAAAGAAATATAAATTTAGTCTTCTGACAGCTCATTTTCAGACACTTTCCAACCTACTTTAATAGGCAACACTATCCTGCAGAGTGTAATACACACAGTCAAAGGCTTCTCAGTAATGTTTAGCCTGTACTGTTGAAAGACATTGGGGGGTTTGGGGTCAAAACAATCTGGGCAGTATGTTTCATTGCCTATGTCTTCCCATCAATATTCATCCTTTCCAGAAACAGTTTTAGTTGCACTGACAAATCAGTTATTAGCTTTGTTCTCTCAGGTCTTCTGTTATCCAGGTGTTCTTTTCTTATTTCACCTATTGATTTTGGACCTAAATTCTTTCCAGACACCTTACTTTCCTTTGATAGAAAAAGCTATGTAAAACCATAAAACACTTCAGAGCCCTGTAATTTCTGCAGCTGTCACTGATACTTCACTCATTCAGGTCTTGAAAAATAAACTCTTTGCCAGAGGTACAGTGGGACACAGTTGCATTAAATTTGAGGAATTTATATTAATGCTTAAAAGACTCCTTCCAAACCAAAACAATTTTTAAAATCCATTAAAATAATAATTCAAGAGAATCAGTAAAAAATTGAATCTTGGCTAATTGTGGGGAACCCATCAGGGATGCTCTCAAAGCAAGACAGACAACATAAATAAGTACATGGAAATAATCTGGTTGGTTTTTGCTTGCGATGGTTGAAAAATATGGGACAGCTTTGCTTCATCAGGCAGTGCTAAAATAGTACCACTTGAACTATCTTTACTCTAAGGGAAGCTGCTGCTTGCCTTTGGGAAATCTAGATGCTATAAGATGAGATACAATCTGCAAAAAGGGAATTGATTTACATTTGTCTATGAGGACAGAAATCCTGGCAATTAAAGAGTGTGAACTGAAGAGGAATTTTATTTTCTCTTTAAGTCAACTTCAAGCATTGACATTTCAGGCTAGTCATAAATGTACATCAGGTATGGTTTCCTGAGCTTTTCTTAACAGGAAAATAAAAAAATATTAGTTCACCCCTGTATTTTTACTCTATGGACATCTCTGTTGTACTGCAGGTCCTGGTACAATGCTTCCAGATGATTGATGAGTCAGTGGTACTGATGCGTGTACAGGTACCAAGAAGCTTTACTTACCTAGTGCTTAGGAAAGTGCGTGCACTTTGGATGACAGTGGACAGCCACAGAATAACTGATACGGCTTTCCTACGGTGGCCTCTCTGTCATCATTGATTTTTACCTCAGAGTCCTAAGCAAACACTTCTCATTTAGGTTTTCAAATATGGTCAGCCTCATTTAGCATTCCTCACCTTATGGAAATATTAGTTATTTTTCTTAGCGATGGTATCTACAGACTAAATACAGAAAACTGAGCTTTGTTGTTTCAGTTGTTTCGGTTTGTTTTGTTTTGTTTCTATGACCATGAAAACCTAGTTTGCTGACGGAAGTGGAAATCTGGAATCTTGAAGTTGCTGCTTAACTTAAGAGAAGTTATGACATGACTATTTATTAGTCACTTCAGCTTCACATATTCAGAGTTGCTTATGGGTTTTTCTGAAAGACACAATGAGGTTGTAGCTAAAATTGCCAAAACAATTCCTAACTTGATTGTCTTGTTTCTGGACAGCTCTCTTCTTTCTCCTTTGTATGTGACCAACATAGGCCCATTTCTGTTTTCCAAGTAGAACTCATTGTAGTCTCACTGCAGATAACTAAAACTAGCAGAAGTATTCATCAAAGACACACTTCTGTTTCAGGAAGGCCCAGAGACACAAACTGTTGGAGACTAAGAATATTATGGGAAAGCATCAGTGTATGCTTGTCCTGCCCTTACTGGGCGTCTGCTACTCAAAGGTTGGCTGTACTTACATAAGCAAGAGGGCAAGCAAATTTACGATAGTTTGTTTCATCCCAATGTATATCTCTAGCCCATTTTCTTTTTTCCTGCTTACAAATACAATTCACTTATTGGCATCAGCTAGTTGATGATTTTATTAACTTGACTGGACAACACCTGTGCAGACTCAATGACAGAATTTAAATCATGTTTTATTTCAGAAATCATTTAAAGTAATACCCCCGTTTGCTGGCTTCAAATGACATAATTTAAAATTAATCAGTATTCCTATCCCAGCTCATACTCTAGCCATTACAAAGTTATGGTTATGCTCTTCTAATTACATTGCTTATATCAGGGAACAATAAATTCATTTGTTTTGAATAATTTAGTGTTTAAACCTTACCAAGCTCTTCATATCAATATTGAGTGCCACAATTTGTACTTGTTCAGTGCTTAAAATTTTGGTAGAAACAAATTTTCTCTGGTCTTCAATTTCTTTAACTCTGATGCTAATAGAATTATGACCCTTCAATGGGACGGGATCACTGCAGAGATGCTACACGAGACTTTTCTGGATAGTTTCATTTGTGGCTCAGTCTAGATAGGTGGGAAGAAATGTTTTCCACAAAGAACATGCTGAATAACCCTTAGTGCTCTTTTTTGATGAAGAATTGCCTCCTTTGAAGCCAGCCACTAACCCAACCAGTTACTTATTTTAAAAATAATAGTAAATAAAAATATTAATTCTTATGATTTATCAGTCCAATTTTCAGCTAGCAGTCTTTATTTATACATGGGCAAGTCAATTCTTATAAATACAAATAAGCATAATTTTGAAGTACCAATTCTTGCACGATAGATTTGTTACTCTGCAAATTTCATGCCCTCTTCCTTAAGAAAGTCTCTCACATTAATTGGCCTGCTTGACACAATAACAGTGTGCAGGCAGGGGTGCATGATTTCGGTTATGATCCCACAAGTACAGGCTGGATAGAATTTTAAAGGAGCTCCAGAGTAAATGGGTTACAAGAGTTTGATTTAAAACAAAATACTGTAAGGCCTCTATTCTGTTATATCTGTAAGTGCAGCACAGTGGTTTTGGGGAAAGATAGGCTATTAGCTGCCTTTGTCTTGTTCCAGGACTTTGGTCTTACCTAAGAGCAGACTGCAATTTTCAGATGGTAACTGATCTTTACAGCATGCACTCTAAGACTATAAGGCAGTTTGGAATTGCTTCTCACATAGACTACACTGGTAGAGGTGCACCTCCTTGACTTTGAGAAGTTATCTCATTTTCCATCACTGTAGCTGAGGAGGGAATCGGAGCCTGCCTGCCCTTCACTGTCTCCTTACTCTCTCCATAGTTCTTACAGCATCCTGTTGTCTATTAGAACTCTTGGGTAAAGGCAGCAAAAAAATGCTTTCACAGGGCTATTTGAGTAGCTGTAAATTCTCCCACAAACCAAACTAAACCTTAACAGCATTTTTAAACTCAGGAAATACTTGCAGGAAAATAAAAATTCCGGGTCCAAACCTCCCTTCCCTGTACCACAGCCATCCTGCTTGACCTACTTTCATTTCAGTCTGTCAGACTCAAACTGCTTGTAATGTTGCACCCTGACTTAGCTGTCCTGAAATTCATTTTGATCATGTTACCTCTTGGATTAAGAGGCTTCATCGACATGGGGAATTTTTTGGGGTTTTTTTTGGGGGTTTTGGTTTTTTTTTTTGGAGAGCAGGGATATAATTTAAAAGTTTTACTTATTATGTTCAAGGTACTTCAGGCCTCTCATCCATGTTATTTATAGGAACTGATCAATGCCTATGTTCCATCCTGAAGCTTGTGCTCAGCCTCAGATTACTGTCTGCCTTGACTCCTTGTCATTTTCTGTTAAAATTAAAACATTTTTCATTTTGGCTCCTGTACATTCTGATTCTTGCCAGGAACCTAAAGCAGCAACCCCTGTACATCAAAATTGTTAACGTTAGATATGTGCTTAATTGTTTTAATAAACTGGGACATAAGTTACTGTGCAACTTCATGATATATCTAAATCAGCAGGTCCTGCAGGCCAGCAGAAGTGCTTCTGTAGAACGAAACAGCTGTTCCCAGGATTCAACATTGCACTACATGTTTCAGGGATTTACTTTGGACTAGGTTTAGTCTTGTCCCATGGATTTAATGCTCATTAGCAGCTGGAGTGAATTAGGTACATTTCTGGAACACTTTTTCAGTCCAGATTCATTGGAGTGAAATCTGAGTTCACTCCATGGCCATCTTCCAGTGCAAACCAAAGCATGCTAAATGGGGACAATCAGGAGATTCCTTTTCTAAGCCAAACTGAAACACTAATGCAGATGCACTTTTGGACTCTCCAGTGTCGGAAAGAATCATTACTATTTCCTTTTACTATGTTTTTCCAAATTTACTCCATGCAGGTGAAGATTTCAAAAGTGGTTATTAATTATACTGTTAATACAGTGATTGGGCTCTTAAGTTCACAGGCTGTTTTTAACATATGTAATGCAATGCCAGACAGACACTGTCTGCAGTTACAAATTGGTAAAACACTTAGCACAAAATGAAATTATAAAGCCTTCTCTAGGATCTTCCTTCCATGACTACTGTTTTGGTTTAAGAGACATTGTGGAACTGGCTATTTGGATACACCATTAAAAAGAGGAACTTCAGCTCATGTAACACGTCGTAGTTTATGGGAAATGAAGTAATGCAGCTATGGCAGTTAACAGTGGCAATGTGAGTCTTTTCAGAACTACCCAGTAATCAGTGGCCCACCATACATTTTAAGCAGCTTGACAATTACTTTCCATTTATCCCCAAATATTTAATTACTTTTTGGATATGTTCACAGTGTTGTCAAAACCACATAACTCCAATTCCCCATCATTTGCACATACCTGGAACTCAATCTCAATCTCACAGATGTGTAAATCAGGAGAAAATATAAAAAATCTATTAATGTTGCATCTTTATCAATATCAACCAATTAACTGCCTGAAGGAGAAACATAAGCACCTGTATTTGGAAAGGGGGAGAGTAAAAGTAGCATATTTATTCTATTACCAGAACGAATGATGAGTGAAAAAAAGCAAGAACACAAGAAAAGATATTTAAGTTCATGCTTTCTTTTTTCTTCCTTATTCAATAGCAATATGTGCCATCAAGGCATCAAATTTTCCAATTGGTATGTTTGGTTTTGATCAGAAAACTAGTGAATATGATGGCTGGAGGGTTTATCTCACAATAGCACAATCACTTCTTGCTATGTCCTAGGCTTCTGACTGCTAAAGTAACATAGGTTTGTTCAATAAAACGCACATTTCTATACATTCGTTATATGCATCATGACTCAGACAGGAAAACCTCGATATTTAATTACGTAACATACACAGATGGTACAACCTTTTACACAACAAAACCTTCTATGTGCTTTTCAGGTTTCTAATGAGAACTGTGATATATTTTGGTCTTTTGAGCTGTTGGCTTGAAATAATTGGCAGCTCCGTAATTCCCTCCCTTACAGGGCAGTTTCTCTGCTTTCTCTGAGCCTGTCTGAAACAGGCAGGATAAGGCTAAGTCCACTAAAGGAGGAGATGACATTTATAGATTAGACAGAGAGAATTGTGATTGTGGTCCTTCCTCCATTCTTTGAGAGATTTTGCTCATCCCGTACCCAGCACACTGAGCTGGTGTTTGCACATCCTGGCACTTGTACGGTTTCACTAGTGGGTTAGCATATGCCTCTCCAATCATTCTTTGTCCTTTCCCCCTTGCGCTGCTTCAGAGTTAAGCCTCATTTATTAAAGTCAGTGTGTTTCAACTGTGACAATGATTGTGAATGCCACAATTTTGAGGGTTCCAGCTTGAGACATTTCTGAGGTCTGAATCTCTGAAACATTTATAATAATATCCACCCTCAGCTATCACAGCTTTATAAATGCCTCATGGTGGAAAACCAAAAACTGAAACAAATCAAGCCACTAATAATTTATTTATTTTTTAAAGATCTTGCTGTAATTTCTTAGGCCAAATCACAAAATCATTACTCAGGTAAAACTTATTGAAATGGACATAAAGACTGACTGTATAAAAATCAATAAGGGAACAATTCACAAACGACGTATACGGTAAGGAGCGAGTTCTTTAAAGTATGTGATTTTAATTGGACTCAAATGATGTAAGTAATGATATTGGAAGAAGATACAAAGCTATTGGGAATAACATGATAGCAGAAACCCAGTACAATTTCAGATGCCAGCACACCCACACCATACTACAAGCACAAGAGGGAGGATGAATTGCTTTAAGACTAAGACTGATGAGAAGATAGTGACATTGCAGTATGATTCATCACTTATTGAATTTTATTGAGTGGTGGGCTGCTCACTCTGAAAGTCTTCAGCTCTGAGAAGAAAAAAATATTCGAGGAGAAACATTCCACTCGCCAGTTTTCATATGAGCTCAATACAGCAAAATCATCCAAGATAACTGGAAACTGGCCATATTGTTATATTACTTGATGGCAATTTGTTATGGAGAGTGCATATATAAGCACAATGTTTGCATAAACATGCTATTCACATAACTGGGTGATGTGCACATATACATACGTACACACACAGATCAATAAGCAAATAAAGGATTTCCAAAATGTGCAGCCCAATCTGCATTGCAGAAATTGTTAACAATTGTTCCAACTCTTCATTTTGTAATGTGAGATTTATGGTGCTCTAAGTCCCATTTATATTTTTTATCTGAATCAGCCTGTTCATCCCTTGCTGCTTTGCCTTCCCAAATCAAATTCAGTCAGTTCTCCCTAGCTCTGTCTGAATGTTTCCTTTGATTGAGTGATGTTATTTCTAGAAAAAACACTCAAATCAATTTAATGCAAATTCCTTTTCACGTCCTGGTTGACCCATCAGGACATCGACAATAATAGATTGAAGTAGTTACTTCCTGAGGCAGATGACTCATTGAGTGCTTAGTAATCAATTTTCATCGTTGTGACTGCATAATCTGTCTTTGGGGTTCTGTTACATATCGTGACTAGAATGCCACAGAATCCTGGATTGCCTGATACAGAAAATGAATGGTGAGCCATCAGCCATTTTAAATCACACAAACAACCACGACAGAGTTACATCTAATATAGAAAGGGTCTAGCTTTCTCATGCACACCAGTAAAAGACAGGTGTAAATCCAAGCGAACTGATCATGGTATACTAGTTGAAATCCACAACAGTTAAGATCAGAATTCGGTCCATTTGGAATATGCCAGTTTAATATTTTTGTGAAAACAGAAGCAACTCACTGCATTCAACCTCTTCTCAATCTTTGCAAAAATCTGTTTCATTGCTCCTTAACTGACAGGTGTGTAATCAAAACAAAGTGAATGAGTTTTGATCTACTATAGAAAAGGTGTGGATTCATTTTTGAAAACTTAGATGGGAGAACTGGGGATTTAGATCACCTAATTAAATATGCTATGGCTATACATATGCTTACTCCATACACAGACCTGCAATGTTTCATAGCATCCAACCTTCATCTCCTACAGGACATTTCAGATGGTGATATTGCATTATACTGACTGCATAGTTTATAATCATTCAGAAAGATCAGCAGGATTATGTGTTTCTAGCACAATGGCAGAGGAAACTCCAAACCTATTGCCACAAGGTATCCTGAAAAAACACGTTCCTGCACCACAGGATGCAGGACTAACTAAGCTGAAATAAAAATTGTTACTTCAGGGCAATAGGATGAATGACAATTCCGATTCTCCCCATGCTGTCATGTTAGCACTGAATTCAGGCTCCTTCATAATTAGACTGTGTAGATAACATCCAAAATCAGGGCAAAGTACATCTTGTGGATTTTATGTACCATTTTAAGGCAAGAACTTCAGTTCTTAAGATTCAGATCAGTTTGACAACTTCCTTGTTCTGTGTTGTTACACGTTCCTCATTCTCTCTGGTGTGTCTTTGTAAAGCACCACTTAAAAGGTTTGATACTGTTTGACATTGTAGCTTCCTGACAGGGAAACATCACTCTTTCTAGCCAATTCTTTGTTTATGAGGAGTGCACTAGCCTATGAAGTAATTTGAGAGGCAAACTCCATTAAGTTTGGAGGCATAACATGCAGTGCAACACTCACCACCACCCTGCAAGAAACGTAACAAAACCAACCACAGAATCAGGGAAAGTTCTGAGTTTAAGTTGGTCCATAAACATTACTACACAAAAAGTCTACGCTTTGGTATGAATAAATCTGACTACTGCAGTAGCTTCCTAATGATCTTCTAGGTGCAGGCACGCAAAAACTACCTTCTCATCAAAGAAGAAACAGTTTCATTAACATTTGGAAAGGATTCTTTCTAACAGTTAAATCAGTTGTATTTTTAGCAACTATATACATCTAAATAAGAAAAATATGTACCACGGAAAAACTGGAAGGACATATTCCTCGTATATTAGCAAACACAAGTGTTCAGACAAAAAAGACAGATGTTTTAAACTAAAGCAATACAGGAATCTCCCTGTCCAAAACTACTGCCAAGCATAATAATGAAAGCTCCCTTAACTGTAGCACTCACAAGGTTTTGCGATTCAGAAGCATCCTGGTATACACAGAAGTTGCTGGATGTGATGCTTTATGTCCAGAAAAATAAGCTTTTGGGGCTCCACCTGAAGTAACCACTGCTATTGTATTTTGTTGATAATGCTTAAAGAGCAAAACCACCCACTGCTCCTTAGCGTACTCCAGGGTCCCAGGGAAAACAGTGGGTCTTTAGGGTTACTAACTAATGAACTCCCTTCATAAAGCAGCACACAAAATTTGTAGCACTATTTGACTTGCAGTGTGGTCAAGAGCACACCAGCATCATTCTACCTTATCAGTTCTCCAGTGTAGCCTAAATCTTGTACCCTGAAAGCAACTGCAGTCTCTTCCAATTAGAGGTTTCTTGTCTGGTTTTGGTTCTGGTTTAGATCCCACAGCAGCTGCAGTAATAGAAATATTGCAACAGAAGTACCAGCCTGTACCTCTGAGTCCTGAGAGCTACTGCTCTCCTAAGTGCCATGCCTTGTGCAGCGTTTGATATCAAGCCACTTGGAATACCAGCAGCTGTTTGATAACTAAGTACAGATTCACCATGCCTGAGGGCTAATCTCTTTAGCACTAATTAGATGGCTTGGACCTGCCCCCGCCCATTCTCATTCACAATGCACCCTTAAGGACCTTACCAACAATAACTCTTTCAAATTAGCTACAGAAACAGAGAGAGAAATTTTGGTAGAAGACCCTATCGTAAATGGACGGAATCGTGAACTAGCTGCTCCCTGTAAAGATGCTCAAAGGCCCTGCATCTCTGCTAACCAATGCTGCTTGTTCAATGTCTATGTATGTATCTCTCCCTAATATAGAAAAGCTTACAGTAGTAATGATCCAGTCTGTGGTAATTTAAGTGTCCAAATGAACATGTAGTAGCAGCATGATCACAGGAGTGAGCTCTGATATTTCACATCACATAACAGAATGCCTGGTAATTATCAATGAAGTGGCTAAGACCAAAAGAGAACCTTTCCTGAAGGAAAAGCACATATAGATATTCTGGAAAGCAGAGCCACAGATACACTTAATAATAGCACCTGCCTTAGCTACAAGTACAGTTCCTTTTGATCACGGTTATTATCTCCACAGGTAGCTGCTCTTTTGCCTTCCTGATTTTCCATATTGTGCCACTAAAATACACTCTCAAACAGGTAGGTTTTTGTTTTTTAAGACAGTTGCTACAATAAAAGAAAGATGAATAGTAATTTGCATTGATTGGAAAAAAGATTCCAGGAACACTAGGGCTTTGTCCTTAAGTCCTGCTGTAATACAAACTCTGCTCACATTTTCCCTTTTATCTGAAGATCTCAAAGCAATCGACAAACTATGCACTCCATCCTTTGAAGCTGATGACAGTGGACATAGGAACAAAAAAAAAAAAATGAAGTGTTATCTGCATTCTGACTTGGCCGTGGGAAAGGCAACTATAATCCCAGATGTATGAACAGAATAATTTTAAGTAAAGATACGGAATCATTAAAGCTAACTTTAATGACACCACCAAGATCTGAGCTGGAAACAATGTATACAATTCTGAGCACGCTTAAAATAGAAAGATAAGCTGGATTGCATGCAGGGATATGCTTCTAGGATGACCTGAGCAGTGGAGAACCTGTTTTATTAGAAATGACAAAACAGCCTGGACACTGGGAGGAAAAATGACATTTTTAAGTATAGACAAGACTAGCACAACAAGAAATAGGATTAAATCAACCACAATAAATTTAGGCTGTAGACACTAAGATTGATTCTGAACAGTGAGATTCTGAGGTAGCCTTCTGATGCTACTGCTAGGCTTTTGGTAAGACAGGGCTTACACATTTACGAAGGTAGCAATTCAACATAGTTTCCTGTGATGGGAGATGTCTGGATTCTGTGTGTTTTCTTGCCCTGTGCTAATACACGATTATGTCAAAGTAGCAGCTTCTAATTTGGCAGGGTCCCATCAAGGTTTTTGTACCAAAGTGCAGCACTTAAGTCTACAAGGAGCCTCTTAATTCTGCCAAGCCAAAGCACTTTTGAAGGGAAAATTTATTTTTTCTACCTCTTCATTTTGTGACCACACCTATCTAGTTTCCAAGGGCAGTGGCAAATATAAGTACCTTACTACAGGATTTTAACAAGGAAATTCACAAGGTGCTCTGCATGATGTTGTCATCTCAATGTAGAGGTGATAATACACAACTTCAAATTGATAAAGCCAGATCTGTAAAAGTACATCCAACTTCCTTTTTGAAACAAGCTCTCATATTGAATATAGAAAACCAGCAGGAAACGTTTATGCCTTTAAGAAATCAGACTATGTGATCTACCATTTTCTTTAGACTGAGTCAGCCTAAAAATGTATAGCAAAAATTTCTAAAGTATGTAGAAAAAAACTCCCAAGAGTTTGAAAGTTAATTTTAAAGGTGTTCATTTTGGTCCAATCAGTTGGATAACATTAATACTAAACAACACTTAAACAACTCTGGGTACACATAATAATTTGCCCATACCCACAAAAATTCTTGTTAAAAGCATTTCATCCAATTGTTGTTGGAAAGCTCTACTCTTCTAATTGTAAAAATAACATTAGGAAAGATAAATAGCAAATAGGAAATACTTTAAGTTTACTGATCACAACTCATAGGCTGAAAATTATCTGGCCAGATAAGCAAAGAAATAGTAAAAAAAACCCCACCAAATGCATTATCAGAAAATAAAGAAAATGTATCGAAATATTTGCAAAACAAAAAGTACTATATTCATAATAATTTATAAGAAATATCTTTCCTATCTCTATTTTTGAAGTATAATAACTTACTGTAATTGATGTGAATAATCTCAGTTCTGCATTAATATAATTTATCTCTACAGTGACGCTTTAGTTAAAGAGCAGCATTAAGCACAAAGTCCCATGAATGTAGCCATAGCTGCAGTGGAGTAGAATATAATTAACCTTTACATAGTTCAGATGCACAAAGGTTATGACACCTGCCACTTACAAAGTACTTGTGGCTGGTCTTGAGAAACGGGTTTTCCTGCAGATACCTGGCTGATTATTCTGAATCTGCACATATACACATACATCATGTTGAATATAATTTTTAGTACTTACAGCAATGCTTCAGAAGACTGCACATTATCTGATGTAAGCAAGCATTACAGATCTGTCTTAAATATATTCACCTTTCTGGTTCCCCTCTCCTCAGTCCCTTGGTACTTCGAGGAGAACACTTCCTCAGCTCCAGCCCAGGAGAGCACACAGTCAATGAACTCTCATGCACCGAGAAGTCACGGCACAGGCAGAACTCTGACTATGCAGAAGCAGAGATTATAGCCTCTGCGAGGGTTCTCTATGGGCACGGAGCTCTGCAAGGAGATGTGCTTCCCAGCTTCAGTGCAGCTCGCAGCATCCCGCTGCAAGTATGAGTAATTCAGGCCTAGCAGCGGCTATGTGGTGAGTAGGGTGCTGGTTGCTTGCATCTTGCTTAGTGCGTGAGATTAGTTGGGACATTAGTAATAGTGAAGCAACTGATACAAGTGTGCTGTGCTTAGATGAATTTTTAACAGGGCTTGAGATGAGGATAGACCTCAGTTGGCCTTCAGCACACACAAATTGAGAATGTTCTCTTGAAACAACCCATCCAAAACCATGAAAGGATGGGCATGGGTTTTGCCTTTTTTTTTTTTTTTTTTTCCCCAAATGTTCCAGAAAGAGTAAACAAGGTCCAGCGAACACATCATCTGTCTAGAGGGCCTGGGGTACTGATGACAGGAAGAATCTGATCCATTAGGTGTAAGTCTTGGAGAAATAGCTTTTGATTTAGCCATGATGAGGTTAAAACCATGGTTCACAACCAACTATGGAAATTAGCTCTGTAATGACAACTAAATGCTGTCGTATTCGGCATCCTTGCAGATGGAAAAGCCAAAACAAAGAAGAAAAAAATATATGTATCTGTGTCACTACAGCCCTTTAAAACTTATATAACAGAGAGGGGACTCCTTAATGAGAACATCTGAAAGTAAAATTCTTGCAAACAGCACAGACATTGTTTAAAGATACCATATTAGAGTCTCCGAGTAAACGTATATCAGGCGTTAAAGTCTGAAAGGACTACCAAATTAAGCTAGCAGATTTTAATAGCTGAGTAAGGGAATTATTAGCAGTAAAAGAACATTCATCCAAAAAGTAGAAATCATTTGTAATGGCAAAAAAGGAAAAAAGCCTAAAATCTGGCAAGTTAAACATATAATTGTTAAAGCAGATGAGAGATTTCAGGGAATAACTTATTGCAGGCACTAAAGCTAGCAATAAAAGCTTTTCTAAATACACTGGAAGGAGGAAGCCTGCCAGAGAGTTTCTGTGATCAACAAATAATCTAGGTAGAAAAAGGGCATCCTACCATTCTTAAAGAAAATCTACTTTTTGCACCTGTGTTTATTGAAGACAACATCTGAATATTCCCACACCAGTATGAGGTGACTCTGAGACAACATGTCAATAATAAAGGTTCTACAGAAAAAAAAAAACCAAAAACAAACAAACCTGAATGGTAGCAAATTTCCAGAACCAGAGCATACACGCCCCAAACCTGCAAAATAACTGAAAGAACTACTCTCTGTGGTATATGGTTACTGTCCACAACCAAAACCTGGCTTGCTGTCCCTGCAAAGGAAGGGCTTCAAATTGCGTGACACAAAAGCACATCACTTGGATATTTCTTATCAAAGTAGTCCCCTTGGCTGCAATGGGCAACAGCCCTGTGAGTGGGACTTTCAGACACCACGTCAGGGTGAATGCAGTGAGGCAGAACACAGTTATTCTACCACACTGACAAAAGCTGCAGTTGGAGGGGTACAGCATGTATTGATCACTTCTTCATTTTTAGAATAGTGATGGTAAATTGCTATAATCAGTACAGTTGGTAACAGCTGTTTTTATTTATCATAAGCAGTCTAAGCAAAAGTTAAATATCAAATGGACCTAGGAAGTGAAACAAAATAGTCAGTGCTCTCAAAAGAGCTCATTTCCAATGGTATCACGTACGACACTATTGAATAACATGTACGGTGCAGTACTGAGAATAGCAAAGTATCTAAGAGATTGCTGCATACCAGCAGCTCGCAAACACTCCTGGCTATTATACCTCCTTGTTCTTAATGGATAATCCCTCAGAATCAGACTTGAAAGCTGGCACCAAAAGTCTGGAGGTTTTGTTCAGGTATTGTGAGTTTTAGTGCTCTCAATGTGGTATTTTTGTGAAAATAAAATATTGCCTTTAAATAAAGGTAAATAAGTAGAATAACACTCATGATGGCAGGAGAAACATGATGATAGATTTTTTTCAACATTGCTCTTTGACTCAACACTGGGGTTGAAGTGACAGAAGCAAAACAGAGTACCTAGTACACTGGTTCAGTACACAGCCCATACCAGGAAGGCGGAAAGGGTCTGCTTTCTCATGTATAAATATATTTGTCTTCTAAAACAATTATATTTTTTCTCCTTCAAATTAAAAGTGAAAGAGGTGAAAAGTCAGGATAGCACATGTGAATATAGTTTAAAATATGGATCAGAACAGAGGGGAATTGCTAAAGTATATGTTATTAACTTAATTGAAGTTCTGTGGAAGAAGGTATCCCCAGCAGTTTGCAAACTTAGAATATTTGAATTAATATTGGTTGGTTTACTAGAGTCCCTAATTATATCACTTGCTGTTTTACATAAAAAAATCAGACTCATTTTCAGTGGTAAAGCTTTAACAAAAAGGGGAAAGGGCTGCAAAAAAACCCAACAGTATTTATTTTCAGGTTTTCCTAATTAAAATTTAGTGAGGCAAAGTACTTGATACCTGAGCTTATGTCCCTCTGAGGATATTTTGCCTCTAATGAATTTAGAATATTTAAAAAACCTCACATTATCTTTAATGTTTAAAATAGCAATACTACATACTGAAAATCTATCTCATTCTCTTGTCCTTTGTTGGAAAATGTCAAAGCCAAACCCTAGCTAAATATGCAACTTAATTGTCAGATCCTGCCCATCAACCCAAATATAACAAACAATTCTAGTTTAGCAAAGGTGCAAAGGCATAAATATATGTTTGCTTGCTTTTATTTTCTCTAACTCCAGGATTATTTTATGTAAGAAATTTGTACATGTGCTTCTATTTGTGTGCATGTCCTTCACTCTCAGGCTTTTATCTCAATTATAGAACTGAAAATGTAAAGGTTGCTATACTCTTTGCAGAATATCTTGAAAGATTATAAAGATAAGAGATGCATAGGTGGATGAATATACCTAGGTCCTATGAGAATGTTCATAAACTGCCAAAAACAAGCCACAGAGCAAGACAAAGTTATAAGTACTATCAAAGATATTTGCCTTTGAAAGATCTTACTGGTATTATCATGATGACAGCATGTAAACAAAAGTGTTTAGGTACAGCATTAAAATTATGAACATACCATGTGTTTTGGTGACTGTCATCTCACTTGAGCAATACAGAGAGGAAAAACCACAATCCATTTTTCTAGTTCAACTGTAAATAATAATCTTAGTAGCATTCTTAGGGATTGGTTTAGTTTTTATACCTCTGTGCTTTGTTCTAAGAGAACATATTAGAGTAACGAAATATCTTTGCAGTAACATTGAAACATGCGGTCAGTAGAAAGCAGAATCCCAAGCAAGATAATGGGATTTCTCTTAATTTGATTTGCCACAGATGTAGTTAGCATGCCAGCATTCTCCTTGCAGAGATGCTACTATTTATGTTTTGGTTGCTAATTAACGTAGTCACTTAGAGGTATATAATGCTGCTAGCTCAGCTACCATTCCACATAAACCTAATTTGGCCTTGAAGAGTGTTGCTAGTTCTGTGGATATGAGGAATTGTCTGACAAACAGCACAACAGCCTAATGCATCTGGCAAACTGTGAAGTTCTGCATCCCATTGGGTGCCTGGTACAGCAGAAGAAGGAAGAACAGTAGTCACTGCAGCTAACAAATCAATGTCTTTCACAAAGGTCCCTCTGGCCATGGCAATTCAGTAATAATAATAATAAAAAAAAAAAAGATTGAAAGTATATGAAACCTATAAAGAAAAGATTTTAAATTGATTTTGAAAGTTTCTAAACTAGGCATCAGAATGGACGGTCTGTGTTGAGGTAAATGCTTAGTCTAACTCCTAAAACTCCATGTAGCAAGTGACATTTCAATTTTCCTCAGCTTTTGGAAGTCTGATTTTACAGCTCCAGAACTCAGTCTTTGAGAAGCACCTTCTAGCAGTTATAATAAAGTATACAGAGCAAGGATATGGGCAACACTGATAAGGAGGCACTAATCCTTACCCTTTATAAAAAACAATCTGAAATCAGACTTCATCCTTAGGAGAGAAATAATGATAATACTAAACATGACTAGGAATGATTTATTTTTCAAAGAACAGCTAGGAGCCTAAATTTTTCTACTAAGGCATAGTATCACCAAAAGCCACATGACTTAAAATCATTTCACAAGCAAACAAAATTAAGCAGAAGTAAAAATATAACATATTAAAATATAAATTTATAGTGCCTTATAACAGAATGATAGCAAAAAGTAATTTGAGGGAGCTTTAATTCTACTGAACTACCAGATCCTATTGAAAAATTGCACTGGTGTTGGAATTTCTCCTTTTAATTAGTACCTGTATCCTTGCTTACAACTGTAGCAGCACAAAGTCTCAGGGCCTCAGCAGAATTCAGCTCATAAAGTTCTATTCAAGCTCACACCAACATAATTTATGGCCAAACTCTGTGCTGTAAAGAACATAATGTTAATGATCTTAGAATCTGTTAGGCCTCTGGAACAACTGAGAATTACAACTCTGTCTGCACACACATTGGAAACTCCCCAAGATTAAAGCCTGAAAAATGATCTTCTGTCATGTTTCACAATCCAATTAAATATATCAGTGTCTCAAGGGTCAACAGTTAGGTCTCAGAATAACAGTCAGGAAGACACAAGAGTAAGTACCAGTCTCCTAGCCTGGTCCATCCTGAAATCAAACTCTACAAAGATGTCACTTCATTCTTCTAAACAGGACACTAAAATGGGAACAAACTGTGGGAAAAGACATTTACCACAGGTGAAATCCTCTCACAGAAGACCTTCAATTTGTGGCCTGTTATAAAAATACTGGAAACCAACAGTGAGATTCTGCCAGGTCCTATTTATTGCCTTAGTACCACCATGTGTTAGCTATCAGTGTTCATTCTAGGATTTTATCTAAAGACTCTTTATCTATTAAGTGCCTGTCACCCATGTATAGAAAGACTGCCTGAGTATTGTGGATGCCACTCCATTTTGCAGCTGCTAAAGTACTTTGCAGTGTTCCCCCGAGGGCTTAATGCAGTGGCTGTATCACTTTCCTCAATAGTAGCAGCTGGTGAGAAGTAACAGAACATGAACATCATAAAATATATTGATAGGGTAGAATACAATGCATAAAAAACAACTGTTTGCCATAACTAGCTGATCATTAATAATGTCCTAGTATACATTATGTAGCAACAAAGCACGGAAATGTTTCAAACAATACACAGAGAAAACCTGAAAATAACAAGCATGCAGTGACCTTAACGTGTTGTCTATGAATAAGGATGCAGACCTGGTCAGTAACTTAACAGGCATTACAGATTACCAAGTGAAACCGTAAGTACTAGGTTGAGTAAGACAAATACCACAGTTCCACAGCATGTGTGATGAATCTGGTTTCATATCCCATACACATCCTTTGCTTCTGCACTGAAGACCACTGACAGTCCAAAACACCTTTTGCTCAGGAGGTAAAGACATTATATTTATGGTTGAAATAGAGATTAGTGTTGCAAATCACTGGAAGTGCACCTTGTCCCACCCTTGAGTAGATTTACAAGAGAGAAGCCCCCTTTGCTTCCAAGTTAATTCAGTTTTTGCTATTTTGGTTTGTTTTTTTAAACACAGATGAAGGAAGTTGGTGGAGCCTGGTGGTAGCTGATAAGACCCATTTGCAACATCATTTCTCTTTCAAAAACAACATGTTGTAGATAAGGTTGTAGTTTGGGGTATAAGATTTTCCTTCATGTGCTAGGACAAAGCAGTTCACGTCACAACAAAACCTTAGTCACTGTAATTTTTTAATCATCATTACCCCTTCCTAATTTCAGCAATGCACATTAGCTTACTTCTTCAGCTGACATAAAGGTGGTAGTTTTATGAACTCAGTAAAAATTGTTTGTTTACAATTTATGGATCCAGATGCAACTGTCTGCTTATCACCTCTGTTCAAGCATTTTAAGATCCAATAAATTTCTGCAGACAGAACTTTAGTAGTGTTGCACAGGGACCAAATCAAGTGAGCTTGTCACTAGTTGGCTTTGTCATCTGCACACAGCTTGGCAAGATCACTGCTCATGTTCAGTCCAGTTCATGGTAGCTTTTATGACAAAAGTACAAGAAGAGATCAAACGATGTATGTGACAGGCAGAATAATACAGGAAGATGTGAGCAGCTGATGACAGCACAAGAGGGGAACTTAAAGCACTACAATCAATAGGTAGTGACAAAAGTTCACAGTTTTAAAGCACAAATAAAGATAGCGCTTCATGATCTATCTCCTCTCCTGTTTTCCCAGTCCCAAAGGATTTGCATTTGGCAGAGATCTCCCTGATATTTTCTCTGTTACTATCAAACCTTTCCCACTCATAAAGTCAATCTACATGCCGATCAATGTTCTCCAGAGCTTCAGAACTGCCTGATGATCTCTGTGCACTAGGGGGGTTCTTCAACTTGCCTTACCCCTTCTTGTCTCCTACTTTCTGGTTCTTGGTATGTAGGTCTGACAACCAGGAAAAACCACACCCTTGAGAACTCCAGAGGCTATGAAGCATGCTGTAATGATCATCAGGAAAATCATCTAAAAGATACTTGAATGCATTCCTACCACTGAATATTTTCATATGTTTGTTCTGTAGGGTTTTCAGTTTTGGAAATTCTGTTGAAGAAAAATATTCTACAGTGGCAGGATGGTGTTTTAAGAATAAGAAAAAAATATGTAAATGTCTGTCCTTCTGAAAGAAAAGATAAATGTGCCAAACTCGAAATTTAAGCCCATCAAACCAAACATCACTCAAGATATGAAACAGCTCAAGATTTAAAATACTATTAGAAACCTTTCAATTATTTTGGTCAAAGTCAGTCATTGAAATCTGTTCAAAAAGTACGTGAAACCCTAATTCTCTTGCATTACTAGCTGAGGTGAAACCAGTTAAAGTTTTCTTTCATGAGACTTACAGGCCAAGAAGTAGCAGATAATCATCTGAATTTTTAGACTGAAAAAGTTACAAAATTCACCTATAGCTTCTTCATACATTTCCAATATGATTGAATCTGTCAAGGATTTGAACTTGCACAATCAAAGTACTCTGCTATCACAGGTCATTTTCTTCCCCAAAGACAGACCCTCATTTTTTTACTCCTGGAGAAGAGGTCTTTAACATTTGCAGTCTTTAAAGACTAGCTATGCAGTTACGGAAAGCATTGAAGCCTTATAGAACATCACTTTATAGCTGCATGTACTATCATCAACAAAAGAACACCTGTCAGAAAAAAATAACTCTATCTTTTCCCCTAAACCATGAGAGAGTAATTTTCAATGTAAATGAGACCTGAATATTTTGCTCTTGCCTGGCAAGAATCTTACATGAAAAGCAAATGAAGCAAAAAAGACTGACACTATTACTCACCAAAAATAGAAATGTCTCAGATGCTCAAACATTTGCTTAGGATAAACTACAAAAAGGCAAGATAATTAAAAAAAAAAAAAAAAAAAAAAAACCAACCAAAAACTCTCTGCCTTTATTCTACTGAGCTAAGACAAGAATATTTTTTTAACATGAAAACTGTGAATCTTGGCCTTATGACTTCAATGTTTGAAGGCCATATATACATCCTTTTCACCTATATTTGGAAAATGCCTAGAAAATGTATATGCTACCAAAATACAGCCAAGTCTTTAAATGGTAGCGGTAATTGCTTGAATGAGAGAACACTTAAGCAGAGCTACAATGAAATGAAGCATATGCTTGCGCGCTTGGCTGAACAGGGGCTAGCAATTATAGGACATTACAAGGCAGGCCCCAGGAGGGGAAGGCATGCAGTATTTTCAGTTCACGGTAAGCAATGCTTGCATCATAGTTCCACTGTTGGAAATCAGTATAACATAACCTCAACTATCAATAATGACTTGGGGAACAAAGTTGCTAAGTCTCTTGGTTGCAAGAAGCAGCTACAAAAACACGACACCGAATACGTCAAGAAACAGAGGCAATGCAAGAGATCCACAAATGTGTAATTTTTCTGAAGTGTCGTAATATTTAAAACCATTCTAATTTTTTCTGGGGCTTCACTCATGATTTCTGAACATGGTGAAGTTGGCAGTTGGCACAGAAGTCTCTGCACTGCAGACCTGATGGACTGTTGTTGTCATTACCCACCCAGCACATAAGTATACCAGTGTGCAAAGAAGTAACAAGAGTCCTTCCCTGCCCAAAAGACGCACGGGAAAAATAAACCACAGGAAATTTGAGAGGAGAAATGAAGCTTTCAGAGAAATTGGATATATAAGGACTATATGCATGTAAGTATGTGCACGTGTGTGTGTATATATAAGCACACATATATTGCACACTATCTATATCAAAATAATATCATGCATGCCAAGTTGAGAAACAAGAAATTAAGAAATGAAAGCAAGCAAGGGTTTCCTCTGCAGCAGCAAACAAGGAAATACCAGTTTGCCAGAACTTCAAGCAGTGCACAAGGCATTGCATTTTTGGCAGTATAGTTTATAGTATCACTTACAATGACAAAGATGGAGAAAGACATCATTATTCCATAGAAATTTCAACATCTTTTATTACCATTTTTGTTCTAGGGCCAGAATCAGTGGCACAACTCAATGATTTCCAGACTGGCAGAGGAAGAAGTGGAGAAAAGATTTATTTTGAGACAACAGTCTATTTGGAGATATCTACAGTAGCACAGTCCTGCTAAGCCTCAAGCCATTCTTCTGGTGATAATTTTTCCATCTGAAGGGCAGTGCATAAAACCCCCAAACAATTGTATTGTATCCATACCCAGAAAAGTAAAGACAAAGTATATGTTGCAGTCTCACCATGACTCCTAATTTTTGAGGATTCAAAAAACCTGAAGTGATAGCTATATTCTTCTATTTTTTTAAACAATAGAGTGATATTTTGAAACAATTATGGAGTGTACCTAGTGGTTTATTCTTTTCAAACACATAGGGTAGAACCACAAAAAAGACTATAAAGCTTTAAAAATATAAGTGGCACAGCCTTACAGGGTAAAAGATTCAGGAAGTTCATACTGAAATTTCAGTTTTGCTCCAAATACATTCAGAGGATTCTTGGAATGGTTCAGTAGGCAAATTCATTTTATTTAGATGTGCAGTATGGTGTTCCTTTCTCCCTAGTTATTATCTGAGAAATTTTCTTCTGAATTGGCCATTAGGACCATATCTCAGAGAAGAGATCTAAGCAATGGAGTTGCTAAATAAATTTCTCCTGATTCACTTATGTATTTAGGGTCTCAATCCTTCAAAAATAAAAGTGCATGTACTGATGTTAATGCATACAGATAACCCCCAGAATTCTGCATAACTGTTCACATGTCTGAAGGTATATATGTAAATAAGCATTTGTGGGCTTGGCTCATTATTACTGCAACACTTCCTAAACTGAGAAAGATTATATCGCTAAATTGAAAAAAGAAGCAATGGACTGAAAAGTAGAGAGATTCAAATGAAATTGTTTCAGTGCTCACTGCAGTTATTGGAAAGGCTGTTATTGACTCCAACAGGTATTACTCGGGCTCATATTTCCAAATGTCTCAAAAATCACTCAGGGTTGGAAACAAATAAAAATACTGACTTCTAAGGACAGATTCAGCAATTTGTGTTAGGACACCAGCAAACTTTTCCATTTCAGTTATAATTCAGTAAAAGAATTGTTTTCTTTGACAAACATAAAACCAAAACATATAAATGTATTTATACACACACTTATAATGAATACTGATGCAAATTAAAACTTCCAGATTCCAGAAAGAAATTCTATCACTTCTTTGTAAGCTGACATTTTCTCTGACCTCTCAGTCTGTAGCTGTTGCTCCTTTAATGATAAATACATATACAAAAAATACAACTGAATCTATACGGCTTTTAGAATCTCCTTACACCAAAAGAATATACATCACCTATATTTGCAGGAGCCCAGCTATAAGGGATTTTTAAGGGGTTGGTTTTTTTATTTTTTCTCTCCAAAGCCCTAGTTCCTCAGAAAGTTACAGTGAAAAAAACTTTCAACTCACAAAATGCAGTAGCAAGTTCAGGGCCTGAGGCATTGTTATAGCAAAGTAACCATATGCTTATCCACAGGAATAAGGAGAACTAAGTTTTAATGTGCACATAAATTTATTGCTGTGGTGAGTTTAGGTTTGAAGTAAATACTTTAATCCCTCTATCCTAGAAAATATGTTTGTAATCGTACGGGGCTAAGACTGACCTGCTTTTCTGAAAAATCTCAGTTTAAACTTTATAAGAAATTAAGAGAGGAATTGTTGCATGGAGGGGATTACACATCCTTGGATCTCCTGACCCTGATGGCTGAGTACTGAATAAATGGCAAAGCCAAGAAAATGTACTACTATTTTTTGGTCTTGATCATTTTAACATGGAAACTCATCTCAGAAACTGTTATGTAAAGTTATATTTTTAAAAAGAGACCACTCATTTTAGAAAGAAAATAATTAAGTCTAGTTTTTCGCTAATCAAGCTCCATATATGTTTTCTTACTCAGTGGAAAAATGCATAAAAAATGGATTCCCCATTAGTTAATTCAGTTAGCATTCTGCATTTGCATAAATAGTATCAGGATATGGGATAACGTCAATAAAGCAAACAGATCTAAATTAGGCTATGAGAGCATTTTCTATATAGATTTCTATAAAGAATAAAGGTTGCTTCAACAGCAACAGGCAGATAAGCACACTGTTACCTGTGGGCACATGGGATATGGTGCTGTGCTGCAGAAAGGGATGTATTTTGCTCTCGAACAATTGATGGCTGACTGTTCTTGTTTTATACACAGTGTGGCTGTTGGATCCCAGCAGCAATGGTTGCTAGTTACATTTTTCTACTGTACACATTAAAACGTTGAATGCTTCTGAGATCTGCCTCCAAGTATTTCAGTTAAAAAGACATGCTGAAAAGTCTTAAGATGTGGTATCTCTTGTGGATTTGTCTGTTAACTGACTCTATTCATTGGACAAATCACTTCTGTCTCTATTGAAGGATGCTAGCAGGAAAAACAAGTCCAAAGGGTGGAGGATGCGGATAGGACACATTTTGAGGCCTTTAGCAGAAACAAAAGAAAACAGTATCAACAGGAGCATTTTCCTTACCTATTTCTATACCATATTTTGGAGACATTTGTGTCAGAAACATCTAAACTGAATTCGAATGAATGATTTCATTTGTAATCACCTTGTGCAAAGCGTAAAACTTCAAGCTGCCAGATGTGCTTCAGGGGAAGGAGTCAGTTGAATTTAATACTGCACCTTGCAACTTTGTGACAAATAAACTGTGGCAAGGATCCCAGTATTTATCAGAAAGACTCCATCCAGAAAGCCTCTGCTTTGTGACAAGAAGTCTGGACGTTTCCTGCTTCGCACTGCACCTCTTTACAAGAACTGAACTACCTTCAGGGGCCAACCGAGTTGTGGATCAGCAGATGAGTGCTGTGGAAAAGCGGACTGACTGCCCTCACAGCGATGGACAGAGCCATGCAGAGAGCATGGCTAGAAGCAGCTCACAGCAAAAACAGCGGGGGGAACCTAGCAATGAATGCAGTCAGCGGGAGCAGCCAAGAGGGTGCGCAGCCAGCAGGAACGGGAGCAGTTAACAACTCATCTGACAGGGACCAATGGGAAAAATGATGAGAGGCACAACAAGAGGCAGTGGCTAATGAGAAATACTAGAATTTAGAAAAAGTCTGGAGAGGCCTCCTGTGATGTATGCTATGCCTTTTGGTTATTTGCCATTTAGAGTATCAATATTGTGTGCTCTATTAAAAACAGGTTAAGCTGGTTACCAAGAGTCACCTTCAACTGACTGCTGTCCCTTGAGAAAGGAGAGGGAGAGGAAGGATGTGGTATGTCCTCCCAGACAGAAATTCAGCATGTTGGACCACTGTGAGATCTTCTAGAGCACAGAGCAGGTCAGGCAGAGAAGAGAGGTAGGGAATACAGTAAATAAGGCTGTGGTAAGAACGTACCATAAAGGCCAGACATGGCCAAAACTGAGGGGATTGAAAGAAAGATACTTTCCCTAGTAACCCACAGGGGTTCTTGGGGAGTTTGTTGCACTACAGGCAGACATCAAAAGGCTTCCAGCTTAGGACAGAATGTGGAACATCACCCCAAAGTGTCAGAAAACAGGACTCTCACTGAGAGAAGGTAGGAGGAAAGCTGTTTAAGCAGCTTTTATTTTCCTCTGGCCCAGCCAGTCTGAGGTTCTTTTACCTCATTACAGCATATCTCCCATGAAACATTGTTTTAGAGACCCATCAGTCCTGCTGGTTTGAGCTCCACTCTAAGAAGGAATGCAGGTTAGCTCTCCCTACATGCTCCAGCTGATTCAGGGTCTAGTCCCACCTCCCTCACCAGCCTTTTGAGGTCACAGAGACTCAACACCCCTCTCAGAGACAACCTATGAGTGTGTAGTAACTGGAGAAGAGAGACTACTAGCTGTTGGGGTGGGGTGTTTGTCTTGTGGCAGCTCTTCATGACATGATCTCATGTTTCCAGCACTCCAAAAGTTCCTTTTGCTTAAGCTCATTTGATTAATTCATCACTTGTGAGTGAAAAATTATCATTTAGACAACACTGAGACAATTAAATTCAATTTCCCAGGTTTCTGGATGGTGCTTATATCTTTGTGGGTTGTTATTTAGTGAGGACTTTCAGAGGCTCCCATTGCAGCCAGTCAGTGCCTGGCAGAAGGGTTGAATAGTATTCATTGACCCTTGTAAAGCTCTTAGCAAGCTATGAATGGGAAGCAATATATGATGGAAAAACCATATATTCCCCTGAATTGAAATAATACCTAATGGAGAGAAAAAAGGAACAAGAACCAGTAGCTTCACCTAAGCCTTTTCCATGAATCAAGGCACAGGTTCAAAATTGAAATTCCTTAGGCCAATATAACATGACTTTTCTTTCCCCAAACTAGATGTGCTTTTTATCCTTTAAAGAGGCCACTAGCTGTACATATTGATAAAGCGTTTCCTTCTCCAGCCCAAGGAAGATTTTAACTTTCAAGGGATTACAAGATTTCATATTGTTACTGGATAAACCTAATCTTCTGCTACCCATGTCTTGGAATCCCTAATAATGAAAAAAAAAAAAAGAAACCAAGGATTAAAAGCTAGAGGTATTACATCTGTCAACACATCAGCCTTAATTTTTCAAAAGCTTTCACACAGGTACACTGATGTGTCTGAAGTCTTTTGCTGAAAGTACTTGATCAGTTTCACAGTGATAACCAAAAGTTACTTTATTTTTATAAGTATAGCACATCCTTATAAATACACTGGATTCACTTCAAATTCCTCTTTCTCCCCTGAGTCATAGGTATTTGGAAAGATATGGTCATTTAAGATGGAAAGGCATTCAAAGGCATCCTGTTAAGAACTGTTATTATGATATTGACCAGTGGTTTGGTATGTCAAAGCATCCTGACAGTTAGTGAAAAGGGGAAAATGAAAAATGTGTTGTGAGGCAATGATTATTTTTTTCCCTATAATGTTGAAGTGGTGAAATAAATCCCCAAATCAGCAAATCACAGTGCTTCATTTCTTGTGCTTCTGAGCTCCTTGATTCTGCTGGGAGGTAGAATAGCTGTGAGCTACTGGGACTCTCCCAAACCAATGTTAACATTGACACTGGATGTTATGACATGACTGTGGCCAAAATAAAAAAAATAAAAAAAAAAAAAAAAAAAATCGACAGCGTGAAAGTTGATGTGAGAAGCAGTGTTGTTCTTAGCCTTCTGGGAATTGTGACTGTGACAGAAGAAAATCTTTAAAGAGAGGAAGGCCAGGATACATTTTTTACTGCTTTCATATTTTTTTTTTTCTTATTTCAATATTCAAGTTCACATCAAGAAGAAAAGAATGGAGAGAGATGAGAATTCTTACAGTGTTGAGATCCCACAGTTCTTAGATTCTTAGGGAAGTATGTTAGAAAACAAGTCAGCCTCATGGCCTATATACACTAGTACAGATATGTGACACCATTTGGGGGTATATCTACCTAAAATAGGTGCGTTCATGTCCCCACATACAAGCATTGGACATAGTCTATACACAACATCCACAGTGGTGGAAATTTGCATCCATCCAAATTATTCCTATAGCATGTGACTGAGCATTAAAACACAACCTCCTTAATGGCCATTAAGGTCAGGGGTGATTTAGTGAAGCCTGTCCTAAAAGTCCAGCAAGTAAGCATGCTTATCTCGGCCGCAAACAAATGGAGACTGTAGCTGCACATGGAACAATTTGATATCTGAGGGAAAGAGAGAAGAATAAAAAAAAAACAAACAAAACAGTAATGAGTGGTCAGGGAAGCAGGCTTATATAGGTTCTATTAGCTCTGAAACATTTGCAGAAAAGATCAGTAACTAATTCAGCTACCCATGGGAAAAGCTGAAGAATTATATAGTTCTGACTCCACTGGAGGCACAGCACCAAGGCACCTCAGGGTGAGAAATTACAGAACCTCTTCTCAGTGACCCTATATAGTGAACAATCATCAGCCTCCGGCACAGGGAAGGCAAAATTTCCCCCTTTCCTCCACCCACGTCTAGGGTGAAAACTCCTAGGCAGCTACCTAAATTGAGTATTGAAGTTTCCTCTCACATACTCAGGTTATTCTTGGATAAATCAGAGGAAAGCGCTCAAATAGAGCTGTGTCGGGAGGAAATAAGAAAACAGACTTTGGAAAAATCTTCACATCTCTCTTTTACATTGATCCAAGAACCTAACAGGCAATTAACTACTGCAGTGGTACACTGCCACCTAGAAGGAGCACTTCAAGACATCACAGACATCCCATCTGATTATTAAAGAGCAAAGATGCCATCACACTGGCCAGATCTTTGCAGCTTGACCTTTGAATATTAAGTTGTCGCCAATACACACACCTACCAGACAAACGCTTAGCCCAGTGAGAGACATTATAATTGAAAGAAGATACAGACTGATGCCAGAAATGTAGAATGCCTTTCCTATTAAAAAGTTAACCTACATTGATTTACTGTATGTGCATATCTTGCTATTGTGATAATAAATTGACAAAAGAGCCTTTGAGGATAGCCAAAGAAAATAAACTTCCTATGGAGGTTTCTATCTGTGAAAGCCCTTTCAGAAATATAAAAGTGCAATTAAGAAAACAAGACAGATCAAAGAACTCCACAGCAAAATATCATCTTAGAGGATCAGCATGTTATTTCACATTTGCTGTTCACAAAGGCTAACCAGCATTGCTTTGTTATTTTTTTCCCTCCTCTAATATCAGTGTTCTTAACTCTGTCTAAACTAGGTCTCCTGTGAAATGATCAGTCCATCTCAGCCAGGGGAAGTACTCATGCTGCCAAGAGGAGTTCAACATTTGACCTTTGGCCTATGGAGCACATAAGGAGCACGTTGCCATCTCCCTACTGATCTGATATAGACTACAAGTCTCCCAGCAGTGTTTTTTCCCCCCATATAATCAGCAGGACACACAACACATAATTAGCAAAAAAACAAAAAACCAAAAAACCCAACACCTAACTACATTATGCGACCAAAACCTCCCTAATCATCTGATGTGTCTAAAGATGAGAGGTTTAAATCAGAGTCTGCTGGGATTGAAAGCTTTGATTTTTACTGCTTAAGATATTTCAAACCAAAATCTGGACTTCCTATGAATGCACATGCAGCCTTAACCTCAATTCAAATACAAGCGCAATGAACTGGTCGGAAACAGATATGACTGAAAGGTCTGGACCCTGTCCACAATGCAATCTGAAACAGTTTCATATAGTAAATAATGGCTATACCTCAACTAGGAGTCCCATTTCACTCTGCTTTGAATACCTCCCTATAGAACTAAACAACTTAGTATTTGCATTTACTTTAATCCATGTTGTTGATTTTATTAATGAATGCATTCTCCCTGTGAAAGAACAGAAACCTTTTGTCCTATGTTTGCAGTTGGTCACTTAATTAAAAGATTAAATAAACTTTAACCAAGGCCCTCAAATAACCTGAAACAATGAAGAAGTTTTTTTTTTCTTTCTTTTAAATTATTTTCTATCAAACCAAAGAATGTGGAAAGTTTCCATTTCTTATTCACCATCACTTACTACTGCATGAGCATTCAGTCTTTGTTTATCCCTATGAAATCTCTGCAAAAACACAATATACTCTGTGTGCAGACTAGAAAATGCAAAAAAAATCTCCCTATGAATATTTACACAAACACAGCAAATACGTTAGTGTCACTCACACATTCAAGGAATTGCATTACTGAGGGCTGTCTAATCTGGGAATTGTGCCACAAACTAGTCTTTCATCATATAATAATAAATTCAAAGGAACTATGAGATGAAATGTTTTATCAGAAACAAAGATGATTATGCTGAACAGTGCAATGAACCATTCACTAGTAATTCTGATAGCAGAAATATGGGACACTTACATGCTTTCTGAACAATGCAGATCGTCTTTTAGAAATGGATGAGCTGCTCTGGCTAAAACACTTCTTTCCACTGTACTATTACATAAAAACATAAAAAAGCACAGAGCTCCAGGAGGCTTTAAGAGGTCACTGCACAGCACTGATTGCTGCGCTGCCCAAGGCAGGATCAGTTATACTTCTATCATTCCTAAAACACTTTCCCATCCCTTTCTTAGAGAACTCCAACAACTGAAATTTCAAAAGTCCCCAAACAGCACATTATTATCTTTGCTTTAGAAAGCATTCCCTAAAGATCTTTCATGCTGTGATTTAAGTCTATTACAGATTATAGTTGCTACAGACTCGTACATGAACTTTTTCATTTCGCAATAATCTTTATGTACGTAATTGTAATCACATCCCCCTCAGACTTCTCTTCAACCTAAAAACATTCTGAAATTTTGAAATCTTTCTTCACATTTCATGTTTTCAGACAAATTTTGCTTCCCTTTATGCCCTCTATAAATGATTGTTCAAATCTTTCCCGAAATTTCTTGTCCTCAATCTGGAGAAGAGTAGGTTTGTAATGTGTATAGTATAGCTATAGCCTCTTCATTCAAGGCTAGTAAAATGTGTGGTTTGGATATGCTCTTTTCATTCCAGAACTGTGTTTGATCTTTTTTGCAACAGTACAAGACCCCTGATTCTTGAGCAGTTTATAAACTGTCATAATCCTGTCATTTTTTTCTGGAAAAAAAATTTAAATCCTCCTAAATCAGTGGTTTCTCCTCTTATATGTGTCTTGCTGATTACTTCTGTGTAAATGGGATAACACAGAAGCATTTATGCCTGTTGAATTTCATCCTATCTTTTCAGACTATTCTTTCTTCGACTGAATAATACGCTTTTGAATTTTAATCTTGTCCTGCAAAACATTGGCTATTCCTTCCACACCATTGTTTCCTTCCAGCAAATCTTATAAACTTACTCCCTGTTCCATCACTGAGGTCTTTCATTACATCATTATTCGTGACATTTTACTGAGTAAACCCAAACCAACACAGTGTGAGACTGGATTTCAACCAATACTTCCTTAATTTTGACCACGAACTATTCTTTGGTAACTATTCTATGGGTTATTTTTCACCATTTGTTCTATTTCAGATACTTATAAAACAGGACTAGAATACTGCTGATAGGATCCTTTCCCCATCATTCTCCCCCCCCCCCGCCCCACTCCATTTTAATGAGAAGTTTTACATTTCTTCACACTCATTCTCTGTAACTCTTCAATGTTCAGTAATGATCTGAGGCTGCAGTGGTATTCGTATTCTAGACTAGATCATACACCATTCTATCTATACAAAAGGAAAATAAAAGGCATTTAAGTATTGCTAGTTTTCAGTCTCCTATCAATGGTAGTTGTCTGTTCTTTAAATACACTAGAGCACAAGGAAGACTCCTGTATTTATTGAATGGCTTCTGGATATCTGTGACACTGAGTTCCAGGGAGAACAGGCCACTGTGGAATTATGTGAGAGGTGTTGAGGAATGAAGGCAGAGGAAGAGATTACAAGTTCTTGCTTTTGATAGGACATTTCTTCTTTTTTCCTCTCTCCCGCTAATCACTTTGCCTTTGGAAGGATGCATAATGAAAAACTAGGTGTTTTCATCAAGGAGTTTTTCTGACCCTGTGCCCTTTCGCCACAGAAACCCCCATTGAAAATGACAGCATGATCCATGTTCAGTGAGCAATAGCAGCACCTCTTCAACTAAAATATAAGCACACTGGTAATTAGGACAAATTTTCTCATGTACTCTCTCTTTCCCTGTGCAAATTGCCAGAAGCCATTAAAAGTACTCTGGTTTGTTAAATCTGAGTAGCAAACATCTGTCAAAGAAAAGGTATTCTTTTAATAAATGTTGGGTGGTTTGGGGTTTTTTTTTTTCTTTTCCCCTCAAATGGGCTAACCTTTCAGGTGTTTTAAGAGGCTTTGGAGGTTGTTTACCAAGAAACCGCAGGGAAGAAGGGTGGTTTCATTTTTATGTCCAAATATTGCATGTGAACTGCTCTTTATTCTATTAAACTACCTATTACTGCATCTCTGCCTCAAACAACCTCAATCTAGTTGTATCTATAGGATAAAATCTTTGAGATCAGAGAGGAGTGAAGCATGAGCCTAACTGCATCAACAGTTCAGACTCCAGCTATACAAACTCATACCTGAAGACAAGCACCATATCATTTAGCTGTTAAATTCTTGACAGAAAAACAAATGAAAACCAAACATAATGCCTACCCAGACTCCCCATCACTGCATACTTTGGGCTTTGAGTGTGTTGTAATGGAGAATTAACCTACGACTTTGTAGAAAAATTGGGCCACAGAGTGCTCGGAAATTTAACCTGCACAGAGAACAATAATCCACGGGCATGCTGAAAGGATGAAGTCTGAATGAGAATACTGCATTATTTATAAGCTAATTATGAACATACATATTTTTTATCTCTGCACTGTGACCTGGGGCTCAAGTGCCAAGGATCCTGAAAAGACATGATGGCTCAGAATGGAATTAACTTTAAAAAGAGCATTTTCACAGCTTCAGGTCTTTTTATAAGCATCAGCAAGGCTAAGAAAATGAACATGAGCAGAGTGAAGTCACTAGAGGAACTTTTCTCTCCGGTAAAACAAAGGTTTAGAAAAGACACCACACCCTCAAACACTGATCCATGCTTGAAGACAGCAATAAATAACAATAAAAAGTTAATCACTGCTCAACACTTGAAACGTAAAGGATATATGTTCTCCTCTAACACACAAACTGTAGCTAGACAGATGGAGCATCCGGATCCCTAGATTTTGACTCTCTGCCTCTTACAGACAACTCATCAAGTTTCTTGATGATTTCATGCAACACCACAGTTGTGCTCCTTCTTCTGGCATATACTGACAGTCTAACCTTCACGTTTGGACTGAAGCAGTCTCAGGCACATGCTTCAAGTCATCACATCTCATCTGAGAGGAAGCAACCACCCAATATCCCTTATTTAAATAATATTTTACTTTTTCATTTTGCATGCTTCTGTTAGTAACGATGTTCTGATGAGATATTCGGTAAGATGAAAATATGGTTGTATTCAGAGGATGAAAAGGAAACGGAGAATATGTTGCCTACAGAAGCACAGAAGAAATTCAATAATGGCAATAACATATGGCTAAAGGCCTGGTTTGGACAAAAGCAGCCTCCAACAGACTTACATAGTCCTAAACACCAGATCTAGAATGCATTGTGTAGATAATATCACAATATAGCCTTAGAACTCTTCAGATTCTTCTCCTATAATTCCTAAAATACACAAGTCCTCTGTTCTTGAAATTTTGTGCAATTTCATAAGGAAACTGTCTGGAAAACAACTGGCCTTTCAAAAGACCTTAGAAAAATCAGTGATGCTTATAAAACCCACACACATAGAATAATATCTTGCAGTTTCTTCAGTCAGCTGCTAAAAGCCTAAGAAACACTGCAACCTTTTACATGAGGAACTAAGAGAAAACAGACATGTATTCCAACCCTCACACTTGCCTATTCCCAGACTTACTTATCTTCTCTTCCACTATAATCCTGAAGGCCATCAGTAGGATGAATATGGCTACAGCCCTACTATTGTTGCTTGTTCTTTGCATATACAGCAACCATGGGTCACTCCTTCCCACCCATTTGCAAGAAAACATACAGAACTGGTTGTTATTGGCCAGCTACCAATTGCAAAATTAAAAACCTGTGTGCCAAACAGGCACAGCTGCATCACCCATTGCTGAGCTATATGCAGACCTGCCAAATAATAGCTGCCTCACTTAAGCTGAACCAGGATGCATCAGAGCCAATGTCAAAAACATAGTTAAGAAGCCATTTTTTCCCATTGAATGAGTTCCTCTTCAATCACTACTTAAAAACAATTTATACAAAACATAGGATTGCATAAACAAAACCATACAGCCAAAGACTAGAAAAACTTCTCCCTGCAGTACAGTCATACCTCAGACAAAGCTACTAGTTTGAAACACCAGTATGCCCTCAGAGCAAAAATTAATCTTAGACATGTATTTATTAGTATTAATAAATTAAACAACATAGAAACCTTACAGATGCTTTGAAACATTAGAGTATGGATAAGACTGAAATAAAAATAAAAAACCCAACCACTTCATTTTGACTATACCTACTTTTTTGTTTTGCTTTAAAAAATGATTGTTTTCTTTCCCCTATTTTTTTCAGGAAACAAAAATTTTGAGTTTTTACATTCAAGTTGTAGAAGCCAGAGACACAAAGACATCTTTTCATGTGAGATGTTTTCTTTTAAGAAGTTACATCTCAAAGTGTCCATCATTAGATTATAACAACTGCATGATTCCTGTCAAATTTGTCTTCATTTCTTTTCAGGAATGTAGTGGTTTGGATTTTTTTTTAAAAGTCAAGAGTAGTTAGATTACACAGTCTGTTTCAGCAGGACAAGCCTCAAGTCAAAATTTGTCTTAGCATCTGTAAGCTTTTTTTTTCTTAACAATATCACAACAAATTTCTTTTCTGAGTAACGCCCAGAACTGCTTTTTGTATGGAAATAAAAGTCACCAAGATTTTGTTTGCCCTATGGACCAATAAGATGAATTACAGCAATAATTCAAAGTACCATTGCTTCCTGCTACCTTAATCCCAGTCAGATAAGAATAGGCAAAACTCATAAGAATTCTATCCAGAATTCTACTGTCAGCTTTTATCTCATTGCTTGACAATCATTTGCAGGAACTTTTTTCTTCAAACGCGTCCTCTTTTTCCCCTCTTTGATTATATAATTTTCAGAAAGGTCTTTCATCATCTAATCCACTTTTTAACAATAATAGTTGTAATTAACTTTTCCTAAAATGTATTCTGTGGCTATCTTCATTCCTTACATGAAAAGTGTCCTTCTTAAAACCAGCCGTGCATTCCTCCAAGGAGAAGACAGCGGGTTTTGTAACTGCCTCTGGAGAAGGGGACGCAGTTCTCAGCCACCACCACTGCCACCCTCTTCCTGAAAGAACATGGGCAAGTCATGCAGCGATGCCACGCTTTATTTCCCCATCTGTGAAGTGAGGCCAAGTAATTGCTGCTTGTTACAGAATCCGAGATATATTATATTATATATTAATGGATATGAAATGACTCATATTGCAGAAACCACCACAGAAAAAAATCTTAGTTTGTTTCTCACTCTATTAGTTGTGTAGAGTACTACAGCATGTACTACACTCTTACGACTCCCTCTGCCTGAATAGTGCCCTCTAGTTTCTGATAAGGATTCTTCACATTACCTAAAATCTAAAAAAGTTATGGGAAAAAAGTTATGTCTCTGTGTTTGTTTTAATTAAACTAGTGACATATAATAGATGGTAAGATTTGAAATAGGAATATCGTTAGAATAACAACCCTCTTGCACAAAAATTCCTCCAGGTTTTACTATTTATTGTTTAATGAAAAGAGCAGCAACTCCCTCTACAGGGGGAATGTATCCCAACAAGAATGCACAATTAAGCCTCATCCTCCATTTTTGTATCTTAATCTGAGGATGTCCTTTTGCACCATTGATTTTTAAGCAGAAATCCCCACTGAGCTCAATGGGGATTTCTGTTCAAAAATCAATCGCACGGTATGGCTCAGGATATTTAAACTAACCCTGGACTCTGCTTTAATCTACTTTCTTTCCTGCTTCTTTAGCATGGGGAGAAATCAGTTATTTTTATGTCTCTATTGACTACATTTTAAGAGATTAAATTAACCAGACCCCACACAAGTACCAAGAGTTATTATTTTTACTGTTTTAAAGATAAACCTTCTTGATATGTTGGTTTTCCATAAAATGTCAGTGGTAGACAAAGTGCAGTTCAGCTGTGTTGTGGGGGAGAAAGCGGGATGCAGCAGACTCAGAGTGAGTACTAATACACTGGGAAAACTAAGAGTCTATTGAAACCAACCTAGAAATGTGGTTTCTTTCCAACCCTGTGTATTGCTTTTCATTTACTTTGTAGTCAGGGCACATGAGAATTTGTTTGAAGGATGTTTACTGTACTTTCGCAGGCTCCTGTGTGTGATGCAGTGGGTTTCACTCACATATAAATCATCTGGCTGTCTATAGAGACTTTGGGACTACTGGGACACACACACAGAAACAATTGCTTCTTACGGAAGAAAATTAAAAATGTCATTTTTTAGAGTATTTGTTTTTTCTACAGAAGAAAAAGGTTTCCACAACCTCATTCAATTAACTTATATAAGAAAGAAAACATTCCTGTAGCTCCTCCAACTGTTTCTTGTAATTCTCCTTAATGGCTTCCTCATTCCCCAGCCATGGGGAATCCCATGTCTTGTCCTGTGGGTCCAAGGTTTCAAGTCATTTTGATGGACTTCAGTCATGAATTGGTTTGGCCTGTATCATTTAGATTTGATTCTACCTTATCCCCAATGAACAAGCCATGCTGAAAGGGATTGAGTTCTACATGATCTGATAGTTGTTTCTTTTCAGCACCGCTCAACTGAGGAACTAAATGAGGAATTGGGAGCAAATATATCTTCTTGCCACATTGGAAACTAAAGCCTAATATATGTTTTAGAAAATAGTACAGGCTTGTTCATGGGCCCCCAAAAAAGTAAATACATATATTTAAAAGGAGTTTTGATGTATGCTGGAACAATGTGGAGGAATCAGACACAATTTTAAGCAGAGGGCATTGCTCTAAAGGGACAGACAGTTCTCTCAGTAATGGTGAGAATCTATCCTAAAAAATCCCCCAAAACTTACAATAATTACCAGTAAATTTCCTAAGGTAGTTCTGCTTAAAAACAAAAAATATTTGATCTCCTAAGAGTAACTGATACAGCATCTAATTATATAGATCATCATTAACCCAAACCTGATTAACATTAATCACAAACCACAATTTCCTGTGCTTTCCTGTAGGACTCTGCTCAGGGTGTTCTAGATCAACTGTAATCCAGCAAGTTTGCTGTCACTTGGTGATATAGTAGCATCTAGTCAGCACTAGATATAGTGCTCATACTGTGAATAATGCTGCAGGCACTGATGCCTTACCACCTTCTGAATTGAGCACCGATGTTATTACACTTTGTTCTAATATAGACTTTAGGGAAACAATACAGAGGCCATTATTTCTGAGACTATAAACACAGCAAGAACAGAAGGCTAGAATCACTTGATACACCCTTAAAGTCAAGGGCCCCACAGCAAATCCATATTATGGCTATTGTTCGAAGTTTTATAACTAGTAGCTGATAGTAAAGGTGTTGTTAAGAACTGGTTTTCCTTGCTAAAGAGCTTCAAAATTCAACTAGTTTTCTACTGTCCCACCTGCTCAGAAAAACAATGCCCATATTGCAATAGGAGCTTCCACATGAGAAGTTCAAAGTACTTGCAGAGCTTAATTTGTCACATTTAAAAAATTGCTCACTGTCCTAGCAAAATATCTCACTGTCCCAGTAAGTGTCTCACTGTGCTAATACGACAGTGAGGTATTATCCTGATTTCAGACAGAAGGAAAGCGGTACATTAAGCAGGATGTTGTAAAAGTGATGAAACTAGAAGAGAATCCAGATGTCCTTGTTAAAGTTAGCTAAAACCTAGAATTCCCACTACACAGAGAAACTTCAAATTTTTATTTAAATAATAATAATCAATCCTGTCCTACTCTACTTCCCAAACATCTAAGGATTTTAATAGGTTTCATGAAATTGTATTTAAATTTTAAGTTTCCCCCCTTTAATAGTACTGTCTTAGTATAATGATATGACATGTCCTTATTTTTCTATTGCTTTAGGTCCACAAAAGCAGCTACCTCCTAATATATACTGAACATTTTTCCAGAAGAAAGTGTTTCTGTTGGTGTTGTAGTGAAAGTGATACTGCCAGTTACTAAACATTACTACTATAGATATGTAAGAAATAATTTAAAAGAGTTTTAAATAAACTCATGCTGCAGAGCTAATTATAATAATTAAACCAGACAGGCATTCAGAAGAAATGAAACTTTCAAATAAGGCTTGCGACAGTTAGGGTCACAAAAGGTGACAAGGACTAGTGGAGAAAGATACCAGCGTACAAGCAAAGTTAACGCTCTTGGGAACATCTCTGAAAGAAGCTGTTTACAAACAGCCAAGCAGTACCCTGTGAGAAACATCTGCTTTGCCAGCAGCAAGCTATCAGTAGGAAAGATGAGACTGCAAGTAGCATATAATTTCCACACTTCATGTAAACATGGGTATAATAACCACTCACTCATAACTGTCTTCCTTTTTCAGTCTTCAGGAAGAGGTAGCCAAACTACTTGTCTGCAGCTGACCCAAGCTGCAGAGCAAAAGTCCTCTCCACATGCTTCTCTGCAAAACTTTCACAAGTTTAAGTTGTTCCTCCATTCTTCCTTGACTGTCTTCTGAGAGATAGAATTGCAATTGAAAATACAGTTCATAAGTTCTAAGTTACCTATAGCTGAGTACTAGAAAGGTGACAGATACTTCATTTCTAGCTGCTTTTCTAGGTCTAGAACATAGCAGCATGGACTGAGATATCTCCTAATAAAGGGTTCTCCTTGTAAATTAAGCTGCAATCATTTACAGGACTATTTAGAGCCATACAAGGTTTGGGACACATCCAACATATATTACCTGTCTGTTTCACGCTGTGAATCTTTGCTCTGTGTTGCACTCTCCAAGTCCAGGTACACAGCTCACCTGCCATGCAAACTTTCTATCCAGCTTCAGAGCATGAGATTTCTCACTGATTCTGGCCCCTTCCAGCTGAGTTACTCTGCCCTACTCTTTGACTTGGTCAGTTAGTCTCTCTCTCTTACTCCTTCCCCAGCCTGCTTTTCCCTTTGGTGAAAAAAACACAATAATGTATTCAAAACATCAAATACACATACATGTAGGTTCTCTTGCACTTTAGCCACTAATCTACTGCACAAAGACAGCAAATTTAAATAGGGACTATTGCTAATGCTGGCTTCCCCCAGTAGTACTTCCTTCTCCCTTTCCAATGCCCCCATTAGCTGTACCTACCCCTTTCCTCGTTCCCACTCACTACCTAACCACAAATGCTGTAGTCCAAGGCCTGGCTACAAACAATATTCAAACCTGAGCTCAGAACTGATGTCTTGTAGATAACCTTGAAAGTGCCTTCCAGGAGATTCAGTCTCACAAAGTAAAAATTCCCAGTTTTTCACTGGGAATACTCATGCTGCTCCTGAGAATTCACATTACAAAGCTCAAAGTTTCAATGTTCACCTCTTGTTAGCCTTGTACAGTAGTACAAGAACAACTGATAAATCATCTTCTGAATTAACTGAAAATATCCTAAAACATTTTATAAACTGGATTTTCTGTCTAACACAGCATAACGCACAATGACGTACCAGTCACGTCAATGATCCTCACTTCAGAGTGGTTGCATCACTCCCAGCGTACACAATAAAATCTTTTTTATCACATTGCAAGAGTTTCAGCAGAACGGAAACTTGAAAACATGGATTAAAGACACACAAAGTTTTGTTTATCAAGTGACGGATGTCTCACAATTGCATCCTTTTTAGTAACGAACAATTGCACATTGTTACAGGACATAGTTTCGTCAATCACTGGATGCTATTAATGTTAGTGTGACTAACGAATAATTTAAACATTTTTTTTTTAGCTATTCTGCTGCAGGCAGATTTGAAGACCCTCTTTTTCTTTTAAATGATATGAAGCAAAAGTAACTTGGATATATAACGCAATCAGTTTTATACTTGACAAGCATGATTACATTTTTGCAATAAAATATATGCCAGTACCTCAGCAAATTATTGCCTAATGCTGTATGAATCTGGCGTTAATGAAGAAATTGAAAAATAAACAGCAGCAGCAGCTTTAAGTACAAAAATCATCAATGCATATTTGAGACTAATGTGATTAAGAACAACGTGATGTGTGAACACAGATTGCTTCTTGGTTCAGCATTTCTCATTTTCATACAGCTTACAAGATTGCACAGATTGTTTTTTTACTAAGTAGCTAACCTAGTTTAGATATGTTACATGCCTGTTCTATTTTCTAAGCAGAGCAACATTTATATTCGTGGGATTATATTCTATTAGCGCAGGCAGATGAATTTTTCAAACTTGTTTGTCCTGGAATTAAATGAACATGAGTTTGCAATATTTTAAAGCCATCTACACATTTTGAAATTAAGCGAAAGCCTGCAGAATTAGAAAAGGTTCAAAAGGAATAAAAAATGGTTCTGCTTCTTGCCAAATGGGAAAAGATTAGATGGTATGTGAGCAATGACCGGTTTTTGGCTGTATTATTTCAAAACTAGAAAATGGCTGTCATGGGCTCAGAAGTGATTTAGCGTGGAAGCATCAATGTCTCTTTTTGGTTATTTGGAACATAAACAAAACCTGTTGGATTGCCTGTGAAAAAACAGCCCACATACCTTACTAAAACTTCTCAGGAGGTAAACAATTTCATACCGATCCAAAAATATAACCCCTGCCCCCAACAACAGTGCCACAGTCACTAAAGAGTGAACTCACAGAGTTTTCAAGGGCTACATCTGAAGTGCCTCAGAACTCACTGAGACAATTTTATCCCACCTCCTAATAATGCAAGCTGCCATAGGCCATTTCAGATGTCCTCAGGACTATTGCCCAGCTGGCTGTGTGTCTCCCAGCAGACCAAGCACTGCACAAGGAGCGTCTGCATTGCAAAGTGGGACACTGTCAAGTCATCCTACCCTAGAATGCCTTCTGTAGGCAAGCAGATTTAAAAAGCAAGCTGGCACAGACGAGTCTGGTCACACAGCGATTAATCAGCTGCTTCCCGACTGATGCCATGCAGGTTGACTTTTACAGATCACAGAGACTCTAGCCCCAAGAGAAATGCAGGCAACTACAACACCTGTATTTTTTGCAGGCTAACAAAAATGCCAAAACTACCAGGCAATTAGCTTTTGCATGGGTTTCTTTGAATCCCATGTTGCTGTGTGCATACATTAATTATATATTCATTATACATAATTTCATACATTATAAATGTATAATACATTAGATATATACATAAATGGGAGTAGGAACGTAAATATGAGTTTCCTGCCATCCAGCTGACAGTTTTAATTAACAGATTCAGCCTCTCTCTTTTCCCATTCCTCTCCCCCCCCCCACAAAGCAGACAATATCGAATTAACACCACAGTCTTGGTTTCAAAAAAGATACTGAAGGACACTGTCCCAAAATACTTCACAATTAAGGCACTCCCCCTCATACTGGAGGACAGAGATTCAAGTCCTGGCCTAATATTCCTTTCCATGTGAATACTCATATCATTGGACAGTTTCCTAAAACGGAGTTAGAAATTTCCTTCTTGGTATGTGTGGTGGTTTCTTTTTTTAAAGAGAGAACTGACTTTATGCACTTAACTAGAAAAAATATCATGTTTCAGACCTAAGAAGAGATAGCTAGCCACCACTTCTGCCTTGCCCAGAGCTAAGCTTTGTTCCATAGTACAGCACTACTCCTCTTTTAGATTCCCTAAAGCTTTATATTCGGTCTCTTCTTGCACGTATGAATACTACTACTCCTTACTTGAGGTGAGGGTTTCATGCAAAAGAACATACAAGTCCCTGTGTGGATTTAGCCTTTCATTACGCTCTAAATCATTTCCCCTTTCAGCCTTTGAGGTGTTCAGAGTGTTTGCATTTTGAGATGAGACTGTTTCTTGCTGCACCGTGTATGGTGTCTTGCTCATGAGGTCCCATGCTCGTGATCAGCTGCTACCATGATATGTACAATTTCTGTTCAGAGAGGTTCACACAATCATTAAGAAATCATTAAGAACAGTCTTCACAAACATATGTATCTTAATGGATCCTTCTGCCAATACAAATTCAACCTCACAAAGCACTTAAGCACTTCTGTAACACTTGAGTCTTCATGTGACAGTGTCACTGTACTGGTACCAATCTCCTGTATTTGAACACTCCCAAATTACAAATCCTTGTGAAGAGAGACTATGTTTATCCAAAGAACATTTACTTTTTTCCCCCTGTCCCCTGCTGATCCATATCTACACTTACCAGGAATTACTGCTCCTGGAAGCCACAGACTAGTTCAGTTCACATGGCCCACCTACTCACAGAGATGTCAGCAACTGGAGTAACAGTTTCAGAAATACAGATCTGTCTCCTGGGAATTGAACTGAGACCACAAACTTATTTTCCATTGGGCAAACAAACAGTGAGTGACAGCAACCAAGTAATATAAAATTCACAGTGCACAGATCACAGGATGTCTTAGAAACAGTTTTACGTATTTGGTCTCATGAGACTTTGCACCTTCAAATTGCACCTCAGTTGAAATATGAATACAATGCTACTTTTGCATTCGAAGTAGATGCAAAAGTTAAATACCTTACATTTGATAATTAACTCAGAAAAGATCGTCTTGTGCTTAAAAATGGGCTACTTTTTCAGTGAAAATAATTTCTTTTGAATGCAAAGTGCATTTTCAGAGGGTACTTTATATTACAGAGCAGATGAAGTATTTTACTCTTGTGCAAATTCTTAGACAAATCCTTAACATCGTGTGCATGACTCATTTCCCAAATCTCTCTCATGAACATTAAGCACACGTTGCTAGAAATTCCTCCTTAAATACTTTAAAATCTTGTCACCTCTTGTACAGTACTGCTGATCACGCTGATAGGCAGCAAAGTCAAGATTTCTTTTAAGATTTCATCTGTAAATATTATAGTTGGTTTTTCCATATTTCTGTAGGAAGACATGGCACAAAATAAAGACTTAAAAAAGATGACCAGAGATCCAGAAAATGAGTCACAGGGAAAGACTGAAAGAACAGTATAACTTAGTCCAGAGAAGAGAAGATTAAGGCGAGAGGTGATAGTAATCTTCAAATATAATCAGAGCCCATTACATGCAGGAAGCTAATACTGTTCCCATGTCCAATGGGACTAGGACAAAAAGTAATCAATTTATATTGCATGTCATATTTAAACTTTAGAAAACTTTCTAATGCTGAATTCCAATGAAGTGCAGGACTGTGCCTGTGGAGTCCACAGAATGTCTGAAAGCAGATTTTTTTGAAAATAAGAATGCCAAGCAAGGGTCTGAAAGGAATGTTTTAAAGATATTTCTGCCTTTTATACGAGCATATAACCCCCTAATGTCCATTCTTCCAATATTATTAGATTCTTTGTTTCCTTGCACTAGTAGAGGAATATATTATTTAAATTCTATTCTACCACAAGATCTTTCTAATATTACAGGATATTAGAAAACTATAAGTGACATTAAATAGCAGTCATATGGGTAAGAGGCATGAGCACCTCATGGGTAACTATCTTACATAGATGACAATGAGTATAGTTCACATTACTTTCAACTAAAATTATGCTAATTAAGAATTTGTCCATATAATTATGATCTTTCACCAGAAGTGCATATAACAGTGTGCCACAATTATGAAAAACATAAATATTAATGTAAAACATTACAGTGAAATGTGAATCTCTCAGGAATACTACAACATTGTGAAATGCCATTTTAGACAAAATCAGATTCTAACTTATTAGGTAGGTTAAAAGCCATTTTTCAAAAGCTCCATATGATCTTAAATTACCTAACAACCTATACCTTAAAACTGAGTAAGGGGGGCGGGGAGAAAGGTTAACATGTGAATATCAAGTTTCAGCTCTTGCTGCTGTCCTAAGCAAGAAAAGCTGTGAAGGTTTCTTCTTGCTGTGCTCTCCTGAAGATTATGATATGTACATGCAGCTAATACAGAACTGAGTATGACCAACATCCCCAGCTGAAGACATGGTAAGAACTAAATCTTGAGACACATTTCTGGTTTGATCATAGCTGATACTACAGAACTATATAAATACAGCAAAAGCTCTACCAACCAATAACTATTTTCATTGCTGCTATTATGGTATCATCTAAAATTCACAGCAAACATTAAGGATCCATAGGGCAAGGAAGCAACATTTATCATAAAGCTTACCATTATAATTAGCAAAGGATGGAAGAAAAAACCCTATCAATACTATTCTACTAACAGAAGAACAGAAGAACTGTCAGAAGCCTATCTCTTTCTACCGACAATATAGGGAATCTGAGTCAGATAACTTAGAGGTCTAAAGCAACACAGGGTATTACTTTCATCCCCACTGTGACTGGATTAGCAAACTGCCTCAAGTCACCCACTTAGATTTTCAAAGTGGTAGGAAATGAACCTGGAGCTCCCTATAAATGAACCTAACTTCCTCTCCCTGTTTAATTTACCTTCTAATAGTCTCATATTCTTCACATACACTTGTTCACATTTTATAAATAAAAATAAACAGTTTTGTTAATGGAGGCTGTGCTTGTTTTGGCTAGGATAGAGTTGATTTTCTTCACAGTAGCTAGTATGGGGCTGTGTTTTGAACTTGTGCTGAAAACAGTGCTGGTAACACAAGGATGTTTTTGTTACTGCTGAGCAGTGCTTACACAGAGTCAAGACCTTTTCTGCTTCTCACCACCCCACCAGTGAGAAGGCTGGGGGTGCACAAGGAGTGGGGAGGGGACGCAGCCAGGACAGCTGACCCCAACTGACCAGAGGGATATTCCATACTATATGATGTCATGATCAGCATATAAAGCTGGAGGAAGAAGGAAGAAGGGGGGGATGTTCAGAGTGATGGTGCTTGTCTTCCCAAGTAACCGTTAATGCGTGATGGAGCCCTGCTTCCCTGGGAATGGCTGAACACCTGCCTGCCCATGGGAACTGGTTAATGCATACCTTGCTTTGCTTCACTTGTGTGCACATGGCTTTTCCTTTACCTATTAAACCATCTTTATCTCAACCCACGAGTTTTCTCACTTTTACCTTTCCGATTCTCTCGCCCAGCCTGCCATGGGGGAGTGAGAGCACAGCTGCGTGGGGCTTAGTTGCTAGCTGGGGTTAAACCACAACAGAGACTCATCTTGCAATTTTGCTGATGTGTTAGTCAGGTAAACCCAATGTTTCCAAGGCTGAGAGCAATATTTTTTCCAGATTTGTCAAACCAAGGCACTACCTTCTCCAAATTGCAACCTACTGCCTTAACTTATGTGACATTTCTCTGGTTCACTTCAGTGGATGTTCTGCCTGGATCACCAGGAAGTGTGCACTTCAGTTTTATCCCATGCAGCACACATAACTAACTTTAACCATGTCTCTATTCCTAACTAGTTTGACTATGACCATCTTAAATACATTCTAGTCAATTTTTGAGCAAAGAAATTGAAACAGTTTCAGAAGATGTCACAACACTAGATTTGAAATATTTAAAAAGCTTTTGGGTTTGGGTTTTGATTTTTTACAAAGCAACATTTGATTTTACAATGTTAAGGGATAGCAAAAAAGCACCCCACTGCATTCCATGTAAATAAAATACTTTGGACAGCCTGGAACACATTTAGAATAGAACTGAAACATTAGTTGCATACAGCATCTCGGTGAGACCATGTACTTCTCAAAGTGGACAATTTCCTGCCAGCAAAGAAAAAAACAAGTTGGGACTAAAAGGACTAAATGGGGTCCTGGCTTGGTTTCTTGCTTTTTTTTGGTGGGATTTTCAGGATTTGAGACTTTACCTTAACTTCACTAAGAGGATTACCCCATGAGATGAGCTTTCCTGTGTGTTTTCATTCTTCTCAGCAATTCATGTTGGCATCAAAGACTCCTCAGACATAGAGTGGATGGAAGACAGAAGAAGTTGCTCAAAAATATCGCAAGAGTTTTGTCCTTTGTTTGATATATGAAGAGCTCAGCCCAGATTCCCTGCACAGTTGCCGAGTATGGCAGACAGTCTGTCAGTGATAATTCTGTTTTCATATTAGCATGGTTATGGCTTCAGAATTATTTCTTTGGCTTTTTTTTTTTTTCTTGTCACAGAAGGTAGCCATCAACTGTTGGTGAATCACTGCATTTCTAGATTCTCTAACTGAACACCATCCCTTAGCTCACTTCTGCAAACTCCCTACTGTTCATGGTTTTACTCCTGTGAGGGCATTTTGTGATTAACTGAACTGCTGTAATTAGTTACAGCCAAACAGGTATTTCTATCATGCACCCATTTATTTAAGGGCTGAATAATTTTTATACCCAAACTGACTTTGGCATAGTAGAATCTGCCTTCATGGAAAAGTTTCTTTCTCATCTATGAAAAAGCATTTAAAATGTTTTTTAAAAATCCATTCAGTCATTTTGTCATTAGAAGTATCAGTTTCAATAAACATTAATGAGAAGCTAAGATACTTATTTTCAGAGCAGAAGACATTTATCCTGTGTCTGTGTTCTATTCCAATTACACCAAATGCTTAATGATGTAAGTCTAATCACTCCCTGGAACACATAGTGCTCCCATACACTACTGACAGCTCTCCATCACTAGAAGATTGTAATCTGAAAATTTAGAGGAAAGATTTGTTGCAGACTTCAACTATTTAAAAACATTTTGTCCATAAAACTGCAAGTTCATGTTACAGATTTTACAAATAACCCAATGTTTCTGTTTGGACTAAACAGTCCCTTTAGTGTCTTCCAATACACTTTTTCACAGCTGCATGTCATTGATCAGCTACAAGATGTAATTCTGGTAAAACTTTTAATATATCTCTAAAAGTCCTTCCAGTGTCAAAAAAATCACTGCTTTCTAACTTTTACGTTACTTAATTGTCAAGGAGACATTTAAATAATGTATCAAAAATATGCAGCAGTCACACTGAAGAACATATTTAACAGACATTTCCTCCAGTTTTTTTCCCTTTTCCCTGTCAGAAGTATCCTGGCGTTTGGTCTGTTTTGCACTGCCAGCCTGAATGCAGTTGTGAGTTATCAGTTACCATCTGAATGGATGAGACTCAATGAAACCATCACTTGTATTTGTAAAAACAACCGTGTCTTGCATTCTGGGGACAAATTTCAACATTTCTAGTGCTTTGGTGGTAACACTATAGCAACAGGGCTTTCCTATATTTTCTAATCAACTACAGCAATGGGAATGGGACAGGGAATGGCTTAAGGTCAAATCATGACATTGCTGATGTTCATGGAATCTCCGAACTAACTATTCATTCTTTGAGCAGAGGATAATCACAGATGCAAGCCTTCACTGCCATGGCTGAAGTACAGAACCTACTACAGATCCAGACATCTTTGCAGTTGCCTCCAAATTGCTATTGGTTCGTGGAATCTGTTAGTCTATTTAAATAAATATAGAATATAAAAACACTACTTGAAAAACACTGTCTTATTATCAACAGTGATGTGTCTGTCTCTAGCTACAGATGATTCATGAAGACTTTAGTTTTGGTATTTGATATACACCATAGGAAGGTCTCATGTCTATATATACACACCTTATACAATATACTTGCCACTGGCTTTTTGAAAGTTATGTAAAACCTGTAAATCTAATTTGCTCATGCAAGTCCACGTGTAAGATTTGTCCATACACACATATTTGTTTCACAGTGACCATGTCTTACAGTTGCATACTTCTGAGAATCTACTGTAAGCCACATAACTAAGTTCAATATTAGTATACTGTCACCAAGGTTAGGCTGCAAGTGAATTTACCCTCTCATCTTTAGTTTTGAATAGGAAGCCACAAAGAAGTAATTCACCTCCAGTACATCTGGTAAAGTGAAGCCTATTTTACCTACCTATAGCTTGAGAAGCTGGGATTCTTAAATTTGACCTAAGAGCAACATCAATTCATCCAAGACAGTTGGACAGTATGAAAGTACCAATAAGTAAGAGACTTCCTGCTAGCACTCTGCCTACATCTCTCTCACAGTATTCTTAATGACTGTTGGGTCAGCATCACAACAGCTGCATCATCAGCTATTCCTCCACTGGCTGGTTAGCTCCCATGCTGCCTGCATTGCCAGCCCAAGAGAGAGAAGCCTTACGTTTCAGATATGCAGCAGCCAGCAGGCAAAGAGCATTCCAACTCATCTGCTCAGCTTCTATTGCCTGGTATAGCACATCTGGGGAAACTCAATGGCACCAGGAAGGCTTACACTGCTCTCCAAGGTAAAAATCACCTGTAGAGTGCACTGCCACCAAACTACAACCCAGTCCTTCTAAAATGGAAATGAGGGAGAGCTTCCACTCACTTAACTGGCAGTGCAGGTTAGAGCATTTTTAATCTGTAAGGTAAATTTAAGCTTCAGAAAATTGGTTTAAATTCACATGATCTAAATTAATAGAGAGAAATAATTTCCAATGTACTGTAGGGTACATGCCTTTCCCCTCTCTTACTATTTTTTGTAAACCATTGTGATATGTCATTGGGGTATTTACTGCTTAGTTATGTATAGCTAACCTTTCTGAGGAAGAAGTTTAGCTGTCAGGCAGCAAGTATCAAGGGGGCCGATAACAATTTCCTTTTAACTAGAAATTGACAGTCTATATTAGTGTCTGCTTTGAGACTAGCAAGTTGAAACCCACCTGCAGCCAAGAAGGAGGCACTCTCATAAAGAGTTCCCAGCAGCATGAGCTAATTTTCATTAAATCAGCATTGTTGAAATTAAAATGCTAAATACTTGCTATACAACGATGACGTTCCCATTATGTTCACTACTTCTCTTTCTTTAGGAGAAAAAAAATGTTTATGTGTAAACTGGTGCTTAGAAAATGTTCAGGATTGACAACTCCAAGGAGTAAGGCCCTTTATTTATGGACAAGAAAGACAGCATATGAAAAGTAGCAACAAAAGCTGCTCCACTACAACTTCTCAATTAAAATCCCACCAGTTGGCACCTCTCCAACTTTCAGCTACTGCTTTAACTCCAATCATACCTTGGTTTTGAGTAACATTTCAAGCACAAATGCCCACCTTTGTGGCAGATTGCTGCAGTGTCTATCAGCAGCTGGCTCATGACTACCAGAACCAGGATAAACTTCCACTGCAGACCAGTGCACATAACTGAGTATGTGAAAAGTAAGTATTTGTTAAAGAATTAGGTCATTTCAAATTCACTTGTAGATAATTATTCACTAGGTGAAAGAATACTGCTGATACACAGATGACCCCAATTATATTTCTGTTAATGCTAAAGGAACCCTGTAACTACTTCCTACTATTCTGCACTCAGGCAAACACTGATTTTGGCAAGAACAGAAGTTTGATTACGTGAGCATTATATTCCATATCCTTTGCTTGGTTATTAAAATTATAAAACCACACAATCCAATACTACTTCCAAACCCCAATCTCATAGACAAACAAAATATCTGGACACAAACTCAGAATCATCCTATACTGGCATGAATGTGGAAGTTTAATGAGTGATCTAGGCACTCATGTACACACTTTCCTGCTACAGTTCCCAGCTTGGATGTGGAGATCATCTTGCCTTTGCTCCTCCCTAGTACAGCCATAAGAGTCAATGAGACTGGAAGATGAAGGCCTAACTGCCTGACAAGAAACCCACAGCTATACAGACAACAGTGAATATAAGCAATCTATTACTGATCCCAAAATGATCCCAACTATGAGCTGAGAAGCTGCCACTGCCTAATTTAAGACTTCTTAAAGAGGGCCAAAGCAAGGACTGTAACAGCCAGAGGATGAGAAGTCCTGAAGTAAATGGAAGAGCTACCAGCCTCAAATAAAGAAAAAAATATAGAAGGCAACCAGAGCAAAGAACTGGTGGACACCCAGAACAAGTAAAAGTTCTCTTTGAAAGCGTGCAGTCTCTACAGCTCCCCAGCTATCTGGCTGACTAGTACGCACATGTAGACAGGGAGTACATATCACTGCTTAGAATTTTTTTTTTTTTCTTCAGTTGTTTATGTACCCCATTACGCTAGTTCATTAGAGGACAGATTGTCTTCATATTGTTTGCTGCTCACATTTATCACTTTGGTAATATGTTGGTATTTAGAAAATAAACAATCTTCTGACTTAACAACATGGTCAGTGACTCTGCCACTCTTCTGCTTTGCACAAATCTGGATACAAGTCCTTAATCCCTTTTGATACAGCTTAAATAATCAATAGCAGGAATAGCTAAGGGTGATTTACCTGGGCCACCTGCTGAATGCTCCTATTAGAGAAAGTGTCAAAAAACCTCAAGAGTAAGCCTGAAGAATGATTGAAAGTTGGGAATACCTTAAATTTGCGTGTGTGTGCGTGTACAATAAAAAGGAAAGTAACACTTTATTTTTCACACACTTAGCTTTTTTTGAAGCCTAGTTTTGAAACAAAATATGTTTCAAGCCAAATCTTAATTTTTTTCAAAATATTCAAAACGAAATGTCATCTTTTTTTTTTTTTTTTTTTACTTTCTGACACTTTCTATTCAGCTGATGCTATTTCCACTTTCAATTTGAAATTTCAATTCACTTTTACCAATCTCACACTGTATTTTCCACATTAAAAACTGCAATCCCTTATTCCTACATCTTACTAGGACTCCTTCTGTATATCAAAGTGAAAACTCCAAGGCCTTTGAAACAAGGGACACACATTTGCCTATGTAGAGACATCTGAGGGGAAAGTATCTTTTAGCCTACAAACTTATTGTGTCTCATAAAACAACAGGCACTGACAGAAGACCTTAACATAGAGTAAGTAGTATGTGTGAAAAACAGGAATACCAAACAGAAGATTACTGAGACATGGCAGACCGATTATTGCAACATTCTGCCTGCTATCATCTGAAATATCAATAGAAAGCTCAATGCTACTGACAGGATGGTTTAGTAAAAATTTCCCCAGACTAGTACAGCAAGAATTCATTGGTCAACTTTTGAATAAATAGTAGGGCAGTTAGGTCAATAATCTAGAAAGTATAATATATGTATTTTTTTCCAGAAAAAATAAATTTAGAATACAAACTGTAGCAGAAAAGTAAACTGTAAAAGGCAATGAGGGTTTCTTTCAGGATGACTCTGTATTACAAATACTTTCCCAGAACTAAGAAAGTATTGTCTGGTTATAAATTACCCATGATAGCAAAAAACCTATAATAAATTGAGAAACCACTGATGTACAGCTCAATAAGAGGACAAGGTAGTCCTGAGAGTCCTGAAAAGATGAAATTATTTACCCAGCACCTGGAAAGAAAAAGAAAAAAAATAAAAAAATCACACTGATTTCCTGAAAAACTAAACAACCACCTAGATCAATGCAAGTTTAAAATAAAGGATTAAGGGCTTAATCCAATGCCTACTAAAGTCCATGGAAGTCTTTAAAAGCTCTTGGATTGAGCCCTAAGAAACAGGGAACTGAGGTCAGGGTCTCAGCTTATTTATCTTGTAGCAGTTTTACTTGCAGCTGCATGCCTCTTTCTATATCTGCTTGCATCGTTCACACAGCCCTATTTTTTACCACTTGCCTCCTTAAAAACACCTAGCTCTATCATAGAGAAGAAAATATAGGAAAATAGAACATGTACCACAGATCAAGTGGCTAGGCTGGATATGACAACTTGGACTCATCTAATCTGAGTTTCTAGAGGAGATTTGGGCTAATTATTTTGTAAGAACTATTTTGTCAATTCTAGTGATGAATTGTGCAATTTTCCAAGATGGGCTTTTCTCTCCTACTGAGCATCCTGGGTTCTCAGGCACACCGAACCTAGTCAAGCTGAGTAAGAGTCTTTGTCAAGCAAGAGGCAATTATTTTGTTCTAGTCCTACAAAGTAGAACTATCTGGCAGCTGTTTACACTTCAATGCTTCCATTAGTCAGCATTTAGCACTGATCATGCTGTCCATTTTGCACATGGACTTGACACTGAGCACACCTGCAGCAGGCGGATCTGTGTAGACAACGTAATAAAAACACGGGACCTACAGGAATAGTTCTCCATATACTCCCCATGCTCTATGGTTTTAATTTTGTACTGAATTCTGTGCAAGTTTTGTTGCAATCCTGTAGCATGGTCCAAAAAAACCTTTACACAAGTGGTTGTATAAGGGCACAGTGCACAACACGGTCCAGGCCAGCCCTTCCACAGGAAATGTCACATAGACGGTGTTTTCTGAGACAAGTGGATTGAGCAAGTCAATTGGTAATAAGCTGTTAGAGAAATTGTGCTTCTCCTAGACCTGATAAGCCACTACAAAACCAAAAAATCTTGTGAAAATACTGTGAAGTCTTGTGAAACAAAGCAATGGAAAATTTCACAAAAAAATATTTGTCACAGATCATACAGTCCTCAGGGCATGTCTAGCACCATGTTCTATCACAAAAGACATAAAGTGGCACCTGTATTGATACTCCAAAGCAAAACAAGACCTAACATCACAGGAAAGAACCTGAACAACTTGATTCACAAACACATTACTCCCAGTTCCTAATTGTGTAACTCTATCACTTTAAAGGGAATTTATGCCAGCATAAAACTGGAGTAACATAGCAGTAAATCAAGATCAGAATTTAATATTCATGCTTGTTCAGCTCAATGTTATTTAGTGCAGGTGTTCATTTAATTTTGATTATAGGATCTGGGGGGAGGGGATAGTCTGCTGTTAATTCATTTCTACTGCCTGATGGTCTCAAGTCACTCCAACACTCATCCTATTTCTGTGTACTTCAAAGATTGCTGAATATCTATTTTCTTTTGTCTACATTCTACAACGCCTTCATTTAACCGTTTTTTTTTTCCTTGCTACATTTATAGTATCTCAAAAGCAGCAGCAAAGGGTATTAATATAATAATTAAAAGACCACACAAAGGTAACATGAAAATAAGAAAAAAACCCCCAAAACAACCAAAGCAGGAGAAAAGCATGCAAGGAGCTCACAGGAGAGAACAAAGACAGAACAACAGGCAGCAGCAGCTTTAACTTGACTGCCAGTTTTCTATAGTGCAATCAAATCCATTGTCTGCAAGCCACAGGTGCACAGCACATGGAATAGACAAAAATGCAATGGGGAGTGATGACAGTTAACTTCTGAGCCCACGCTATATTCATCTCAACGTTCAATTGTGCATCTGTTGTGCTGAATTTTAGTCTTTAATTTCTTGGGTTCCCCCCCCCCCCCCAATTTCAGAGGCATTTGAGCAACTAAGGAACTATACCAAAAATGCAGTATGGTAGAGAGGGTCTGGGATTTAGGAGGAAGAAAGCTATTTGGGAACCTGAAATGTGAGGACAGTCTCTGTGTGTGTTAGCCAGGTAACCCAACAGTTGTGACTCTGGTGATGGTGGATATTGTCAGTCCAGGTGCAAAGCAACTGCCAAGTAAGAGGTTCATCAACTTAATTATCAATAAAAGCGTAACAATACACAAAATCCATATTTGTAGAGTGCAAAAAAGGCCATATGGGAAAATTATCAGATACATTATAATAATGAATAGTAATATTATTATAATGGTTGATTTCACTGTTTATCACAAACAGGATCAGTATGGATTACACTTGGATGACGGTCTTTTGATCTCAGATGTTTTCCCCATCAATAGGGCACTTTTTGAAATTAGATGCAGGCTGACCTCTTATTCTTTGTTTTCATCATTCTCCAATCAGTGGGAGGAAATTAGCCCCCTGGGAACATTTGATTCACATTGGCTCACTGTGTTATTTCAGCTGTGAAAGATGCTAATGAGCTAATATCCACTTTCCTAGTGGAAAATACACATATGTTGCTTTAAATTTTTGGCCAGGAACCAGCATTTCATCATTTTAGGCAAGGTCTATCATTACACTGCAGCAAAAGAAAAAAAAAACCCAACAAATTAAAGACAAGTTCAATCCACCTAAAGGGCAGAATCTCATGCAGTCTCCCTCCAATATGTAATGCAGATCAGCAGACACATAATTTGCTGTGGAAATTAGTTGTCAGATTATGTTCTGTGTTTTCCCAGTTGGACAGAACAGGGCAACATCCCAAGAAGCTTTGAGGATAATTAATTTCTCAAAGGAAAAAACATCACTGAAAGGTTTCACATGCTCTAGAGGAACTCACCTGTGACCCACAGACAGACAAACAAGTGGCCTAATGAAGGGCAAGGGCACAACAAAGGTGAAAACTTTACAATTATGAGTTTTCAGTTTCAGGGGTGAATCCCCATCTTTTACACATACAAATAGAAAAATCACGTCACCCTAAAAGAGTGAGGAAACTTGCAGGCTTTTAGAAGAAAAACAAGTTCAGGCTGACTACACCATTGTGGTTTTTTATTCTTGGGAAGAACTTCTGATGAGGTTTAAGATAATAAAAGCCCCTGTTTCCATTTTTCCTTACCTAATTCTCATTTTTGGGGAAATTTAAGTCAGTTCCACTACAAAAAGATTTGTAGTCTTTCACAAAAGTTGTAATGCTTTTAACTTTCCCAAAATAAAACATTTAGAAAAAAGAACATTCCATCATTTACTAAATCTATTTATTTTTTAATAAATTATCAGTTTGAGCCTGAATCATAAGCAATTTTGAGGTTTCAGTTACTAAAATATTTTTTTCCCAATAATACACTGATCTTCCTCAGATAACTTTTTAATTTCAGAAGAGGTCTGTAGTAGAATATTACTTGCAAAGTATTGATGTTTTGGTATAGTCTATTGGGACACAGAGACATTTCTAAGTTTTCAAGATTTAAAGCAAGGTTTAGGCCTTTCCTTTCTTTTTTTTTTACCAGCCAACTACTTATCACAGATTCTGCTTCTCATAAACCACTCTGAGAAGACTGAAATACAAGCATGTGAAAGTACAAAGAGAAGCTATTTTACCTACCAGAACAAGAGTGACATACAAAAAGACTTGAGGGCGAGTTTTCTCCCAAGACACAAGGACAGGCTACTTTATTTCTAGTGCATAAAAGCAATAACTAACAAAGATTATCCTACGAGATGCGACCAAAAGGTTTCATTGAATGTACCAAAAGTTAAAACTTATTTTTTCTCTCCTTCTTCCTTACTGTGCAATTTTTCAAAACTTCTTTATCTTTGAAAAATAAGCCTATGATTTGTTCTGCCTGTCACTCTTTCTCTAAAAGCAGTGAATTAGCTTTCAAGTGTTACAAAGATGCAAATTAGACAAAATAGGAAAAAATTACCACCTGTAGTAACATTTGATACACTGAAAATCAGAAAATTTAAAATTCATGTAAAAACACTAAAAGTTAAAAATTTTAAAAATTTACAGAAATCATAACCAAATACTTCTACTTCACTGAAGTACAATAAATATTTTGGGTTTGTTTGGTTTGGTTTTTTTGTTTTGTGGGGCTTTTTAACAGACGTTCATTTCTAGACTGGTCTTGGTTATTTAAGCAATTGTGCAGCTGGCTGAAGATTGGTTCAAATCATAATATTTGGATCCAGATTTTTGTAAAGTTTGAAAGAATTCAGAACTGGGATTTTTGTTCTGTCCTTTGGTGCTGATATCTGAACTTCCAGCCTCTCCAGACTTTTTTTTTTTTTTTGCCTATTTCTAACATTAACAAAGTTATTTTAATACTTATTTTAGTTCATTTTTTCCAGGATGTTACTGCATAAGAATAATTTATACTTTCCAGACAACCTAATATTAAGACGCTGAAAGGAACGAATGAGATTAGTCCATTTGCCTGAGCTCTGAAGCTGCTACATAAGACAATGATTGTCATTAGTGAGAAGGCAAATCATTCTTTGTCTCTTAATCATTTTAGAAGCTTCCTAGAACTCTGTCTGTTGACTACATAAATAGCAAATACATCAGCGAGCACTCTCAAACCAGCTACGTACAATGCTGTATGAATCACTGCTGATCCTTTCATATGCCATTTGCTTTACAGAGTGTGAATGGATCCAGAAAGGAGAAAAAATCCACAATGCTACTTACTAATTATGTTTCCCTTGTTTCAGTGCATTCTTTTAATTTTCAGTTCTTGGTGTTCTATTATTTCTCTTTGTGCTATCATAGTGATACTAAACTCTGATGAGATGATAGCTAGTAGTCCAAATTCAAACCTGGTTTCTGCTTAAGCTTTCAAAAGCTAAAGGATTGGTCAGAGGACAGACACCTCTGAGCAATTTTTAAAAGTTATAGTGATTTAAAGCCCTGTTTTTTAACATTAAATAGCTTCTGAAAAACAATTGGTGAAAGAGAATTTTGGAGCTTCAAGTTCCACGGTTGTATCTTCCTTCGCTTACGTGCAAAAATCACTTGAGTTATTCCAGTACCAATAGACGCTACATGGTTGTGGCATGCAACAGTCCTGAACACAATGTCCAAAGCACTGGGAAGGAACACTGCAATTTTGACTGTATAATGATGCACAATGCAACTACGGCCACAGTCTGGATACGCAATGTGTGGTTATCACACAGGACCTGTGCATGGTGTAACAAGCCATAGATACAATAAATAAAGAACATTGATGAGACTTTCTGAACTTGGTGGCAGATGCCTCTTGTTTTGCTCTTTAGAACAATTTCTGGTAAAGAGAAAACTCTTCCTAAACAAAATATTTCCACCTTATCCAACATCCCTAGACACCATAAAATCAGACAAATCCACTTACAAATATTCTTATTCTAAAATTCTTTAACCAAGAAAAATACTTTTTTACTACTCTATTATTTTTATTGGCTGTTCCTAAAATAAGCATGAGCCCAAACGTGTATATTACATATGATTGTTATACTGCCATATCAACTCCACTTTATGCATGAATATCAATACAAATGGCCCAGAACTTGGCACAGAGATGCTGTGCTCATAAATTACGGTGTACTTTTTCTATGATTTCAGTCATACCATGTCCTTTTTTATTTAATTTCACTTCTATTTTGAATTTCTATTCTGCACTCTCTCCCAAGCACAGAAGAAGAACCATTTGTATATGAAACAAAGATAAATTGATTAATCATAGTAATTACTCATCTATACAATACACACTTTAATGACAAATACAAACAGAAGTGATGGTGTCTTTGGTTTTCCTTCATCAATAGGATGTATGAATACCACTATTAAATTTATGATGACAGTCTGAGATGTTCTTCAGGACACTTCTGAAATATGCAGACTAAAATCTTGGCCACCTTGAAATCCTCAGGAGCTCCGACAGTAAAGTCAACTGAGTTAGAATTTCATGCTTAATCTTTCCTCTGCCAGCTATCACTATAACATGCAATATGCATTCTTTCAAGGATTCTGTTTAGTGTCTCTAACAAAGAATGTCTTCTAATTTTAAAATTACAAAAGCATGACCCTGTCTTTTTTCAGATCTGTATGAACATGTATATGGAAATAATCACTGTTCTGACAACTTTCAAATACATATTTCCAAGTAAAGGAAAAACACTAATCATTCCCATTAATCACATATTTAAACATGAGCCTTCATTGTTTTTAAAATTACATGGGTCAAAGAATACACATGAATCCAAAATTATAATAGCTTTGTCTCATGCCCTCACTGCCACCATTGTTCCTCCGCTCTGCCTGTATAGAGTATTTTCACTTGTATTTTCACAATGTACTGTGCCATACATCACCTCAAGCAAACACATACAATGTAACGTTTCTAATTAGACTTATAGTTCATGCTGATAGAATCATATTGCTGCAGTTCTGATTAGTGCTAAGATCAAAAGATGACTTCCTCTCACCCTGCCTGTTTTGCCTATGGCATAGCTCTTAGCGATCATGGAATGTAGTACTGAGTATAAGCTTATTTAAACTGTATCTATATTACTTGTTTGAGTGAAAGGTGTCTTTGCTTGCAGATTGAAGAGGCAGCTAAAGTTTTGTGGACTTGTAATTATTACTTTCTCCATTAGTTCAAAAAGGTTTTAGAGCCTTTTATGGTACTAAAGCATACAGTATTTTCTCTACAAGTCTTAGCTGCCAGAGCTTATCTGCCTATCCCAGTAATAAAGTCTGACTTGCACATTAAGAAAGGCTAGAATTTAAGAGACTACTAAGTCAATGGGACACAAATCTTCTGGTCAGTTCCCAAACATTTTTTATTCAGCTGTACCTGAACTTTGATTTGTTTACTTCGTCAGGAGTACAGATGTGAGTTTTTGTTCAAAACATAAGTGAGCCTTATCAAAACTGGTCACTTGTTATAAATAAAAAGTAGCTTCTAAATAAAGCAAATACTTAACAATCAATCCACAGAAGGAAGAAACTGGTTTTTCAAATGATTTCAAACAACCAAAATCAAAGCCTACTTTTGGATATTTCATGAATAGAAAATAGGCTTTATCAGAAAATTATTGGTTTAATAACAATTTACCTAATTCTTGTGCCTAACAAGTGGTACAATCCTAAAACATGATTATTTACATCCTCTAAATAACAGACTACTTAAAAGTAATTTTTTAACACAACTGTTTTTTACTCTGCAATATATGTTTTACTTTACCAGTGCACTGAAAATGGATGAACGCTGTAATGCAAGTATAAGACACGCTGCCACAAGATCACAATAAATTTTGACTCATATGAAAACACGATCTTAAACTCTTTATCCTAGTAAGATTTTCTGAGTATTAAATAGCAACTCTAATCCTTTAGTCATTAATTTTCCTAAGTTACAAATCTTGATGTAATTAAGAACAACCCATTGCTGCCTATGTGGTGAAGAAAATGTCATGCTGATGTGATTGATTACGTTTATTTAAACTGGAGATGTCTGACACTTTCCAGTGATACTTCATTCAATTTTTATTACTATTTTATGCATCGAGATAAGCCTTTAATTTCCCCTGTTGTTACCCACTTAAATAAAACTTAGGAAGAATCCAAGAAGCATTACATGAAAGAATACTGCTGTAGTTTTGTGGTTCTCTGGGCTGTACAAGACTATTGAAAGTAAAATTAGGTTTAATATTTTCATTTACTATAACTATTGTCGAGGATTTAGTTAGAAAGCTTAGTCTAAACTTTAACTATGGAACATCTAATACATACCTTGCAAGCTGCTAATCAGAAGAAGAATTAGGCTGAATAGAATATATAATATATCCTCTTTTATTACATGGCCTTTCACTGTAGTAACAGTAAGCTTATTACTTTATACATACTTTTTTGTTTAAATATGAAATATAATTTTCCCCACAGACATTGTGAGACAACAGTAAAACTGAAAGTGCAAGGCAATCTTTTTTCTTTCTTCCTTTCATTCCTAATCAGAGAGCAGTTAAAATTCTCCTCATGTGACATTTGACAGTATTAACTACCCTGTAAATGTAGAAATTTACCAAACAGGGACAACAGCACAGAAGTCCAACCTAAGAGAAATACCTTTTAAAAGAAGTATCTTGCTGCCTTCATAAGCATTAGACGTAAGAATAAGAAGAACTGTTTATATATTTCTGCATAAGCTTAGCAAACGCTCCTTTAAAATAGCCAGTACTCCTTTGTGTAGAAGCATTCAAAGAACAATTGCTGAGATCGTAGCATGGCTACTAAGGGACCATGTATACCACCATCTGTAAAGATGAAACAAAATTTAATGAGAAATCACAGCTTAAGGGTATAGCTTTTCAGCTGGTTCTGAAGGGCCAGTCTAAACCTGTATGGTTCCAAAACAGCAATCCCAGTGTCCAACCACTATACGTTCTTGTTGACTGCCTTATGGCTGCATAGAGAACAAGGTGAGAACCTGCTTCACCAAAAACGCCTTTCTGAGGCATTATTTTCCTGTCACATTGAATCAATATGTATGACTGCTACTGCCAGCCAAAGGCTGACTGGAAATAGATGGTAAAGGGCGGGAAGGGGAATATTACCTTCCCATGACATCGTCCTAACAGCAAAGCTTAAAAAATTATTGCATCCTGAAGTTAACCTGGAAAGACTGAAGCATCTACTGTTGGCCATGTCTGAAATATGAGAGGAGGAAAAGGTTGATAGAAGGAAATGATAGTTGATTTCGCAAGAAAAAGACATATGTTGAATTTTAAACTACAGTTCTCCAGATACGCGTCGTTTAGACACAGCACATCACTCAAAGATGATTCTTATTCTACCCAGCTGAAAAGCATGATTTGTTTTCATCACAAAAATTGTATTTATAATCACAGCCAAAAAAACTCTAAGAAACGTCATTTTCTCACAACTCTGTTGGGCTAGGCCTGACTCTACCTCTTGCTCGTACACGTAACATTCCATTCTTGAATTCTTACCTGTGTCAAGGAGCTGCAAAGCAGGTCATAAAATCTACAGATACGTACTTTAAAGAGGTTATATTCTTTTCAGATATATTTTGTCATTCATCATGAGTACAGTGTACCTGGCAGTAGGGTGGCCTTATGAGCAGTAAATTGTGTGAAATTAGCATTTGAATCGACGCTATGTGAAGATAACAGCCTGCAATAATCCTATTTAACAGCTGTTAATTGTCTGCTATAAACCACAGTTCAGCAAATTTTGATCACACAACTGAAATACCTCCCTAATATGAATGAAGAAAATATACCAACTGATGCACAAAAAGAAACGTTCGGATGCACACCTTAAATTTGTAGTAAATATAGATTTCAAACAGATGGCATATCTCCTGACTACATATAAATCCTAAAACATTGTCTGTACGCAAATATTGACAAAAAAAGATTATACAGAAATATACATAAAATAGTTACTTTGATTATTTATAGGGAAATATTAGGTTTATATATCTTAATGGCAAAGAGCATTCTTCAAAGTTATGATCACATTGTTCAGAAAACGTTTATGTTTCTGTGTGTTGCCCACATCCGTGTGGCCAAAGACATTAGCTGTCCATCAGTGATAACATTTTTTCCTACCACAGGGAGGCTTTCAAGGTAATACAAACCATAGTTCCAGAATGTGTTATTCTAGAAGTCTGAGCATCCTATGGAGGAAGGTTAAACTTCATGAAAAATGTTTAATCTTTTATCTGTAGCCAAGCAAGAATAGAACCCTATTGGTTTAAAAAAAAAAAAAAAAAAAAAAAGAAAAAAAATCAGAGACTAAGCATTAAGACATCCTGGCAATGAATGCACCTATTAAAAGGACTCGTATTCAACACAATGTGAAAGACATTTTCTTGTCACATGTCTGAGACAGGATAGCAGGAACCTATGGCTGTCTGTATCAAATGCTGCAGAGACACGTAGCAAAATACCTATAGCTAATTTGTCTTTTTCTAAGAACAAGTAGATATAAATACTTCATCTTCCAGCTTCATATCTTCTGTAATGCAGCCAGCTGAAAAGGAACTAGTATCATGGTAGTAGCTTGTGGAGATGGAGGTAATTAAGAGGACTTTCTCCAATTATTTGCCGCTAATAAGAATTTTACAGTGCTGATGGTTGGTTTCCAAAAAGACCAGATGCCAAAGCACATATCAAATTTTTCTACACAAAAAGCCCATGACATCTTAGCTTAAAAGGCAGAAGGTTGCCCTTTACTCTTTCATTTATCCAAGACAACACAATTCAGAGGCAAAGTGAAAACTGTGATGTTCATTAATCAGCACTCAGATAATTGATGTGGTATACTTTCCACAATGGTCTTCCCCACGAAGTTAGACTTTTCTTTTATTCCTCCTTTGATTCTCAATATATGAGCTTTTCAAGATCTTTTCACCCTTGCTAAAAGAATGAAGTGTGGAATGGGCTCATCTAGATTGCTCCTATATTCTTGTGGAAGCTTCCCTATCTCCTGAAAGTGCCTTTAAACTGTCTCTCAATTTGCAACAGAAAGGGACAAGACAAGACTGTGCCGTTATGATCTCATCAATTATTTCCATATATATTTTTAGTCAATAGGATGCTATTACAATATTTTATTTCCTTTTTTTTTTTTTTTTTTATTTCCTCATATAGTTCTTTCATTATACTCTTAGTAGCCAAGGCCCCAGTCTTGGGTTTCATTCATTCAACTTCTAAAGTGTTTTTTCTTTAGAATTCCAACAAAATAATTTCTGGCACAACATTTGACTTTAGCACTTACATCCAATTTAAAGTTAACAACTGCCCCATTTACATTCTGATTGGTAGTCTGTTCATTACCTGCTACAATGGTGTCCATTGATTTAATGAAGGAATTTCTCTGAGCTAAAGAAGTCATCCTCAAGCCCTTTAACTAACCTGTACACACTCTATCAACATTTGCAAGCTTCTGCAAAGTAATGTGATCTATTGTAGCTCTTCAAGATTTTTTTCATTGCCAAACATTGTTTGCAGAGTATGAACAGCACCATCAGTTCCCTGAGGAACAAAAAGTTAGGACAGTTTGAACATGAACTCTGCTTACCCTACTCTCTTCTCTAATATTTTAGATTCTCTTTGTAAATGCTCTCCACACAGAAGTCTGTCTTTCCCTGCTGTCTTTTAATTTTTCTAACAAAAGATAATTCTGGCTTCTTTCATATAGTTAGTCTGACTCTTATCACAATGCAGTGTCTTGGCAGAGATTGTTTGATAGACCAATCTGCAAGATTATCTTTTTAATCACAAAGTTCTTTCTGCTTTTGATTTTTACTTTTGCATTTTTTTTTGAAAAAACAGATTTATGAAAATTTGTAATTTAACAGCAAAGGAATTATTTCTTCAAACTTTCTTAACAATCCTGTACTTCTGTATCAGGGCTTCCTTCTGTGCAGAATTAAAAGTGATGCAAACTTAATTTGTGTTACTCATGGTATCACACACTGTTAATTACCCAGATCATCCTTCAGTGCACCTGGTTTAGTAAGAAGTAGAGATTAAAATTTCATTTTTCATTTATTGTGAGACTTTATTAAGCATAGTTTTCCTATGAAAGTGAAAAATTTCTTCTACTGACCAAACCGGAAGTGAGAATACTAAGTGACTGCCCTCAAGTGAAAGCCACCCCTCTCATTTATACCAATGTAATTTTAGCAAGCTCAGCACAGCTGAGTTACAGACAGATCCAGCCATGTCCTCAGTTGATGCATCACAGGCTCACAAGACACTAGAACCTCTTGATGAGTAAGCACGCGTCATTAAAGAGCTCAGCAATATACATTTGAGATACAAATTCAACTTTCAGTTGCAATTCAGGGCTTGTATACTGCCAAGTATATTCGTTGCTGCTAATGTGTTCAGAATGCTGTTTCAGCACAGTCACGCTAAGTTTCTCCAAGCTCACATGGCACCTGAGGTTATGATACTGATGTTGTTTTGCATTTAAAGGAGCAGGATAGCAAGGCAAAGTGCAAAGAAGGTATCTCTTCTTGCTTCTTTTAGAATGAGAGACTCAGACTGTCACAGGTTAGTGCACCACAGGGGTCCTTCCCGCTCATGAAGGCTGGCTACTTCCCAAACCTTGATGAATCATCCCCTCAGCCAGCCAGGCACAGGCATATTTCTGGAGTGGAGTTGCTTCATGCACTTTCCAACTAGGAGATTGGGCCCAGCTTTCACAGCACTTGAACTGTAAAAACGATCTTGAGGAACCAACAGCACAATTTTGTCACTAATCTCAGTTATGAAGTCTCAGAGATGCATTCCTCATCTCTAACTCAGAACCAGGCTGTCCCTTCTGCCAGCATTCTCCATTTTAAAAACTCTTTGCCTGTCTTACCCAGGTTAGATTTCTACATCTCCTCCTGGTTGCCCCCCTTGAGTCACTTCCTTTAAAACCTGCCCACCGAGGAAGGAGAGGAAGATTGTTGACTAAGGCTGGTATCTAGTACCTGGAGGTTTCTCTCTGCCTTTTAGACTAAGAATGAGGTGTAAGCAACTGCAGATTTCCTGTAGATGGGTTGAAGACAAATTTTAGCTCTTACTTAAGTACAGGTCATGCAGGATGTAGCATCATAGCTGACTGTGGTCAGTCCAAAAATCAAATAAGAAAAAAAATAAATCTGTCAGAGTGCTGATTTGACATACTGAGCAGCCATACAAATACTAACGCTAGCACGAGGGAAGTAGACAGGAATCTGCAGCCGGAGACAGATGGTGGAGAGGACAGGTCAGGATTTCCCATCTCACTGGCAACACAGTCTTAAATTAACCAATGCAGGATCAGAGAAGGGAGCATTAAGGCAAGTGGTTAATGTAAAAATATAACATTGTGCCTCTGCATTTTTCACTGTAATACGTGGACAATCAGAGACTTTATTGTAACATTTTTATCGGCAAGGAAAATATACTAAATTATACAAACAAACATTAGTAAAGCTACAAAGAACCCAGAAATGAAGATAAAACATTTTTATTTGGAACAAAAACAGACTAAGACCATTGTTATATATTAACTATTTTGCTTCTTGGTTAGGTTTGTGTCTAAGTTCCCTGTTTCCCATTCAGATCCCATATACTTTTCTCAGAATTCCCAATGCAGGATGTATTCTGCATGAGGAGACAGAAAACACTGTCTATAAGTGGTTGTATTTATAAAAACAATATTACTTCTTTTGTCTGGGCAATTTTTAGACCATCGGTAATCGATATATGCTTCTTGATGTGGATACATGGACAAGAATGTGCAGATTAAGCTAAGAATGGATGTAAAGCACATCTACTAATACCTGTGAACAGGCTCTCACACTACAAAAGAAAACAAGAGGGTGGGCTTACTTCTCACACAGCTTCTTCATGTCTGGAAAGGGAGGAGGTAATTGATTGTAAATCAGCTGATGTGTTACCACATACAGTCACACACCTTGGGTTCTCCCAACGTTACTTGTCTGTGTACGTGCCTTTCCTCTACCTCAGATTAAATTCATCCAGGAGGAGGCAGTACTGATACACAAAGTCAGTCTACTAAGGAGTAGTACTGAGAGCCAGAATCAAAAGGCAGCTATTTTAACCATCCTCCAGGGGTTTGGGGCAGACCCATTAAATCAGGGAAATGAATACAGCAAACCATTTCAGCTTGATGATGCATGCAGTAGATTGCCCGAGTATGTTAATTACTGCCTTTGGCAGAATATATTTCCAGAAATGGTAACACAGAATCTGGAAATAAAATGTCTCCTGGCACCACAACAGCACTTTCAGATACCACACTCAGAAGTGAAGCATTAGGACAAGATACAGGAAAAAAAACCCTGAAAGTAACGTGCCCACCAAATCCTGACAAAGTGCTATAAACCTAGAAAAATTTTCCACTACCAACTAATCACATTGCATCACAGTAGTGACATTCTGTACCATCATCTGTAGCACTTAGGTGCAAAAGCTGAACTTAGTCCCCTGACACCCATGTTAGACCCTGCAGGCACACTTACCTCACTTCAGTTTCTGCCAATAAAGTCCTTTAAATTTCAGCCACTGAACAAGCACAGAGCACCTGAGGCTGCTCAATATTAAGTCACTTATTGTTTCTTCCACCCAAAGGATAAGAACAGTATTCATAGCTTAGGTTGTCCACCATCCAACTTCCCTGTAGGGCCAAATCCATTAGGCAGGCAGGTCTTTTGCAACCCCTTTCTGTATTTTCCATAATTCCCAAACCCACAAAATAAAGATACCTTTCTTCTCATGGTGGAAGCCAAACCCAGATCTGCCATCTCGCAGAGGATGAGGTTAATAAGATATTTATTGGACCACAGAGAGAAGTGCAGACTTTTAGGGAGTTCAACTGTGCTGCAGGTGAGTGGAAACCTGACTCCAAAAATTGTTATTCATAGAACATCAAACAGCTTCAATAGAAAAGACTGGAAGAGCTAAACCCCAAAATATTTTAAAGGGAGACTTTTAATGATAAATGACAATAAACTAAATGCTAACAAGCTATTTGCATATATATATATAAAACCCATTCTTTTTCTAATTATCCATTAATTTCAACTCACATATAGTTTTAAAAGAGAATATATATGTATTGCAAAATACATAGCACACATGATTCCCATTTGAGTTGTACTATTTTAACAGTAAACTCATTCTTAAACTCATTAAACTGTTTCTAATTCCTATCTGTTTCTCCATAATGCCTTCTAATTTACAGCAGCTCAGTAAGATCATAACCATTTTTCTTAAATAAAATGAATTGAAGGAATAGGAAATAATCTCCCATGGCAGCTAAAAAATTAACCTACATCAGCATTAGCAGCTTGAGAAATCTATACAATCCAATAGTCCTGTAACCAAGGAAAGTACGCAACTAATCTTGTGGAGGTTACAATGATCCTGACAAAGAAAGGTTGCAACATTACCTAGTAGCATACTTGTAAAGGGAGCATGGAGAGAAGTATACATAGTAGAAGTCCTAATACTGTCTAACCACTGCAGAGAATGAGTAAAATAGTCTCTTGAAACACCATCATGCTGCATGTCTACCAAACTGAATAGACAGTGAGCAGCATGAATTAAGAGGTAACTTTAGATAAATTCTATTTGGGAGTACCAGTCAGTACTACAAACAAGAGATCCCTTCCTGGACATCCTCTCCTTGCCACACGTATTTTGACTTCTAGCCATGTTTCTGACTTTAAGTTCCTTCTGTTCAAATACTGATAAGTACTTGTTGTAAAGCAGTAACAATAAATGCAGAAGATAATTAACCTATTTAACTTGATACTGCAGCATGGCATAAAGTCAATTGGCCATGGAAATGTTATCTGAAAGTTCCAAAGCAGCACTGGCTTTGGAAAAAACATCAGGATAGAATCAGGCAGCAGCAGAGACCATCATAACAGCACCATTATGCAAAGTTATTAGGGGAACATGCTTCAGTATGTAACTCGGTCAGATTCTTCTGATGAAGAAACTCATTTAAAAGACCACAATCAAGCTCTTTTGAACATTCAGTTAAATAATGGGTGGTTTTCTTCAGCTTCTGCCAAGAGAAAGGAGAAATAGGGTAGTTTTGAAAGGACAGGTCAACTGTAAGGAAACACTGACTGTTCTAGCTGCAGACTAAACTATTTTAACTTTTCATTTTTTTCCAGCAAGTCCCAAAAATCTGAAAATATGCCATGCTATTTGCAGAGGTTAACTCTTTCATCTTTGGTTACTAAATATTTGTTAATTATAACGATGACTATATCCTTAGTGTAAATTGCAAAGTACAGGCTGCCCAGAGATACTTTCTTCCAGGTTTATTTTAATGAAAATCTTATTGTTTTCAAGAGGAAATCTGCTCAGTGCAGGTATTTCCTCCTGAAGTTTCACATGTTTTTTTCTCAAATCAAAGTACTTCTAAACATTAAACATTTGAGCCACATTTGGCAGTTACGTCAGATAAGTCAAGGAGATGGTACAGATCCAGAGAAAGTTAGATCTAAATGAGAATTTAGGTTTGAAGCATACCTGGGGCTAGGATTCATACTGACATTTGGCAGCAGTAAAATTAATTACAAATTAAACTGGTAGTAATAACCTGATCAAGCTCTTCATCCAGGATGTTTACCCTTCTGGACACTGACATTTCACCAAACCACAATTGTAAAGCATGGAGATGTTCCAACATTCACATTATTTCCATAAATGTGGAGATTTCCACTTCTGGGGTTCCAGGTTTGAGTGTAGGCTTTGGAGATACAGGATAGAATTGTACAGAAATACCCAAATAATCTCGTGTCAAATTATACTCATTTTGCCTAGATTGATAACAGAATTTAAAACTCTTTAATTCCATATACACAATCATTAACCTCATCAGTAAAAAAGTTATCTACTTAATCTTTCTAAGAAAAAAACATACTAAAAACGTAGACACATTCTCAACAGAATCTGAATTATTTACTACAAAATATCTTGCTAAAGGATAATATTCATGTCCTCAATTCATCTACTACCCTTTAGGTGCACTCTATTAAGTGGAATGAACAATATGCAAAAGTGTACTGATTCCTTTTCTCTGTTAACTTATACCAGTTTTATAAGTGTTTCTGTTCCACAAATGGGAACATTGAAATAGCTGCTCACTATTATTACAGACATATGTCTTTAGATACTTGTGGTGGATTTTGTCCTAAGACATCATTTTATTAAAGCTAAAGAATAGGTCTGTAGCATCTGTATGTAAGCATATGCCTTTCGCTCTCTGGTAAACTTGTTTCACACTTTTCTATTACCTAATGGGCATTTGGGTGACTTTTGATGTCAGATTCAATTTCAATTGTAGCGGTTGTAGCTCTTTTAATAGATGAAATCAACCATGCAGGCTAAGCTCAGCTTGAATTTTGAAGTACACTATTAGAAGGTGTTAGCAACCATAGCCTAATCAGCAGAGCCTTGAACTATAGGCAGTTAATCTTAAAGTGCTGACTGAATAAAAGCTAAGGATGACTCTACCCTAATATGCCTGCACACACTCCAAGATGTCTGTAAGTTTTAGCTGCAAAAAAAATCTACAGAAAAACAAAGTAGGATGCAGAAATATCTAAGAAAATTGCTTCTTTTCAGGGAAGCATAGATGTGTAGCCAGTAGGATCTGTACAAGCAACAGAAATACAGCTGGTTTGTACATTTTAATCAATGTGGATCAAAGGGGTAAATGCAGTTTTCTAAAGACTTTACGTTGAGAGAAAAGAGAAAAGGAGAGGACATGCAGTATAACAACTAATACTAGGTCTAATACTGCATTCAGATGAAATCCCAAATGATTATCAAAAGTTCCTTATTTTGATTTCATTTGTGGTTACTTACTTCATCTTATGGTTATATCTTTAAAAATTTTGAAATCAGCAATCATACCAAGCCTGCTGAATTTTTAATGTAAGGAAATAGTCGGAAACATTTCCCATATCAGGACTAACTCCTCATTTATTTTCCTATTTAAGAGAGCATTGCTCTGCATGCAAATGGGCTGATGCTTACAGCAGCGTTTCACTGATAGAATATCAGTATATGTTATGAATACTGATGAAATTCATATTCTCTTATAATGTAGCACTGCATTTTTCCAATTCCATTGTTAGGTGCCTTCCAATTCTAGCACAGGAATTGTATATATACACCTTTTCTAACATCCATTACAGTCAGTTCCTCTCTTTCCTAATGTCTTCCATTATATTCAGCTCTTGTTTCGAATTGGAATCCCAATATTGTCAGGCTCACTTTAAAGGGCATTTTAATAATAGTCCGGTTGTGTATAGAATTGTTAAAGGTAAAAACAAAGTAAATGAGATTTTAGAAAAGATTATCATATTTTCAAAGGCTCTCAAGGGATTGGGATGCTGGATTGCCCTTAGTTACAATGCAAATCAAATATCCAAATTCCATCCATGAGCAGAAAACTCGAGTCATATAAAAAAAGCAAGAACACTTGAAATGAAAGTTGACCTGCTGCAGTATCTGGCCTCTGATCTTTTGTATCTTGACATATTAAGAAATTTCCAAACTTTGCATCATCAATGCATCATCAAATATATTTGCTCTGCAATTCCCAAGACATGACAAAGCTGAGTTTAAAAACCCTGTGGCAGGCAGTTAGGAATTACTTTAATTTCTGGGTTTGCTTCGCAACTACAACATTACCTAAGCATATTATTTTCTGTTTAATTTAGTTCATTTTTATAATGAAAGTGTAACTGATTTATATGGTAATGGTTTCTTCATAGATCTGCACTAAAATTGGTTTTCTAGTGTAGCCACACATGTTAAGATGCAATAGAATTGTACTAAAACTGACCTGAGATTGTTGTGGTAATATATTCTAGTTTTCAAATTTTTTTAATATTGAAAATGCTCTATTTTTCAAAAGGTGCTGAAGTAAGATTCTAAAATAAATTCATAGTGCATAAACACTGAAGTTATCGTGCATACATTTCCTTACTTTTCATCTCATATTTAGTAAAAGACTTCTGGTATAATTTTGGGGTTCAGCCATCCACATCTAATTGCATTGCCTTAAAAATCATAAACTTTAAAACAATCTCCCTTCTGCTTTTAATAATTATGAGGGTTTATCATGAGGCTTGAAGTTCAGCTTGTTTAAAAATAAGCAAGAAAGTCACATACTCATGTGATTCTATAGTTCAGACCTTTAGTTCTATTTAAAAGCACAATATCTTGAGAGTCTCAGTAAAACTGCAGATATCAGTTGCTGTGGATATGTAACAAATCACAAAGGGTCTATGCTGTTCTTGATCCGCTGTTGACATTTCCAGTGTTTCAATTCTGAACAAGGAAAACTACATAACCTTTGGGGCTCAAACATGTCATACATGCATCACTTCCACTTCCATTCATATCAATATGGAAAGAGGGTCTCTGAAAGATAAAGCTTTATGCAGAAGCCACGTAAGGAACACATCTCCATTATGATGCTCCCTTTGACTACAGGGTATTTCTGAGATCACAGACACTATTTGCTGTCAGATCCCAGGAAGGTAGATGCAGTACAACTCCTTCTAGAGTAACTGCAAAGGCAGCTCAGCAACAAAACTAAAATCTCACATTGCTTTAGCAAAAGGAATACTTTCAGTAGTAGGTAGCAAGGGGTCAGGTTTTTCCTGTATGTCCCTCAGCACATTCTGAAAGATGATTCTAGAAATGTTACAACATCCTTGTGAGTAAAAATGCCTCTTGTATCAGAGTTTTAGCTATCTGCTTCAGAGGCTGTTAAAGCCTGCTTTTTGGCAAACCAACCAATTCTAGTTCAACATTTACCAAAATTTATGACACTGTTCCTCAAGAACTCAGAACATTCTTTCCTTCTCTGCTAGGAAGTATGAATCAGTCAGTGTTTCACACAGAGTAACTAAGCAAGGCTACTGTGAATGTAAATACTTTGAGATTCAGGCAAGTCACTCCTTTCTGTTTCAATGTGGTGTGAAGAGCTTCTCCCCTGCACAGCCCAAGGTCTAGGAGAAAGGAATAAGATAAGACTAAAAGCTCAAGCATGTTCCAGCCTGGTTCCCTCATCTGAAAAAGAGCTGTGGGAGCTGCAGCCAAGTCATAGTACAGCCACCTCGCAGCCTTCACAATTACCGAGATATTTTCAGAAATTTTTACTATTTTTTAAAATGTTTGAAGGTTTTGTTTGGGTTTGTTTTTTTTTAATTTACCTTTTTAGAAGTAAACTGCACCTTAACACGCACACATAAAGAGAAGCATCCAGATCTTTTAGTAGCCAGATGACCCTCTGCCCACCTATGCATATATTGATGGAACACTACAATTTCCCATAAAACCAGTCTGTGTGTTTCCAAGTGGATATAAGAATATTAAATGTCAGGCTTACTCTTTCCTCCCACTCACACAAAACCTTTCTTCCTTTTTACTGTTATCCCCATTATGACCTTTTATTATACAAACATTCTTGAGGTGGTTTTTGTTGTGGGTTTGTTTTTTTTTTTTTTTTCTTATTCTATACCCATATGACCAGCTGTAGGAAGAATATTTTCATGATGTCTCAATAGGACATGTGGGTGCTATAAAAATAAATGTGCTGTGGTTATGAGAAAGTGCAAATTATTGGCTTTTTGGATAATTTTTTTAAAAATTTTATTAGTATCATCTCCAGTTTTAGCACTAGGTTGAAAGATATTCCTATGGTGCATATGCAAAGCCTCATCAATTTTGACAGTATGGCTATGCAAATATTCTCCTTTCAAGTACCTTAATGAATAATTAATATTGTGCTTAGAGATCTAGCTGAAAGCACCAATCAGAGGGTCCAAATAAATTGGATTGGTATTGAAGAAATTGTTCCCCATGCTCATCAAAAAGATTACTGTTTCTTTTAGAGAATAGCTTTAACAATATGAAATAAAGCCCTCTTGGAATAACCTGCTGATATCTGCATGAATAATCAGACTAGCTATAACTTATCTGTCAGTGCTGGCTGGTTTTGAAAGACATCTTCTGTAAAGGTATTGTTTTGTAATGACAGAAATCAAACTGATTTGGGGAAAGTAACAATCTCTTTTTGTCTTACTTTTCCTTCATCTTTGAAATAGATACTTCCAGCATGCCAGTTTAAAACTAAAAACAAGTGACAAAAGCCATTATTTTACTGCAGGAAGGACAGAAGGTAGCCTGCCAGAAGTTGTCTTATATGAAAATAATTTTATTTTCCTTAAAGAATATTAGCTTTCTCTGTGTTTATACCCTTCAACAATTTGGGTTTTTATGTGGCTCATGAATGATACACTTTATAAAACGGATGCATGTTCGGCATACTGATACTATGCATAGTGTTTTCATGCTCTGACTGAAAAGAGGAAGCATTAAGGGGGCATATTGGAAGACATAGCTGTGACCAAAAGACACAGGAGGCATTTTTATTTCCCTGACAATAATTACCAGATACAATTACCAGCAGTGGGAAGTAACTCGCTCCTACCTAAAGATAATGAAACCTTTATATAATATCTTATTTTAAAAAACATATTGAAACCAATTCTACATAATTTCAGATAAATCCTGGCATTCTGGCTCTGTAGCAATTTTTCTAAGTTAGTGTGTGTAATCAAACATAGAAGGTTTCAAAACAGAAAAAGACCAGTTCTCCTTATCCGATTAAAGGAGTTTTTTTATTCTTGTGAAAAGTGATCAGAGAAGAAAACATCAGGTTTTCCACACACACACACCTCCCATCAATGAAAAAGCTCACCGGCCTGAAAAAAATTCAGTACTTCATCTCACACAGTATACAAGCCTGTCACTCGCAGAAACTTGCAGTTTTCTGCTCACTCTGTGTTACCATTTAGTTGGATCCAGGAAATCTCAGATTCAAATCCAGATCCCACGTACTTGCTTTTTAATTTGCCAGTGTACAAAAGGATCTCTGTTCAGAAGGGCTGTAAAACAATGCTGACTTAAAGCCTAAGTTTTAGAGCATCTCGGAGCATGCAGCCTGTCCTGAGAAACACTAAAACAATTTAAGGAAATAAAGCTGGGATCCATTTATACAGACACCTGCATCCATGAAGCTGTTCCAAAGCCATACAAGTCTCAGCCCACTGCATAAGTATATAAAGTTGACAGAGCACCTGAGTAGAATTACTAGAGTAAGTCACACCAGAGCAAGACATTGCATCAGTGTCCCGTATCGCTTATAGATTCAACACTAGCATAACTACATTAATTGGGCTCTCCCACCAGAAGAAGCAAGTAGCTGCTGTTATGTTTAAGCCATCTCTTTGCACTACACTGTCAACTTGGGCATCAAAATATAGGTTAAAATAACAACAACAGAAGTAAATTTTTTTTAATGTAATTTCTAATGTGTAAAATGAATTAGTTACTTTTACCCAGCTTGGTTTGTTTTTCTACACCTCCTGCAAGATTAGTGTGACAATGGATGGTCACTCTATACTTTCTGCGTTTACTGTACTGTATCACAATAACACAAACATCTGTTCTTGAAAACTTTGCTTTTCTATTGTGGGAAAGCACTTCCATCACGAAAATGAAAAATTGAGCTGGCTTATGAGAGGCAGCTGGTTTGCTTCCGTGCATACAGGATTGCTGAATGGGAGACAGTAGCTGAATAACCCCTAAAGATTTTTTTTTTAGACTAATATATGGTATTTAAGTTTCTTTTGTTATGTATTCTTTGACCATTCTGAAATTATGTCTTTATAGCTCATTAAAAAAGAAGCCCAAAGTTTTAAGGATGCTATTAGAACACCTGTGAGAACACATGAAATAATTATAAAAGCATATATGAGAATTTAAAGGCAGTAGATACCATTGCAATCACCAAAGTTCTCACAAGTTTCTAGTAACTCAGTGTCAGGGAGAGTATACATCTAAATAGGCATTTGGTCTTAAAGTTTTCAAAGTAGTTAGGAGGGAAGACTACCTCACATAAAAGACTTACTGGAAATTACAGAGCTAATATATAAAGTGTCTAAACTCTTTTTTAAAATGTTGGAAAACTAAAAGCAGAGTTAACTTTGCCTATCAGTAAGCCTTTAGTAATGTGCCCAATCCAGAAATTTAGATTATAAGAAAAAAAAGTTTGAACCAAGCCCAAACACACATCAGTGCTCAAGTGGTGCAGACCACCACTATTTTAACAATTAATTTTAATAATTTTTGGAAAATTACCAGAGCATGGAGAATTTGTATTGGTTTAGATATAACAACTTGTACACTTTACCTTACTTTTACACATAACATCAATGGGAGGTACCGGTGAGAATTAACTGAAAAATAGTGAAAATAAATTAATATAAGGGAACAAAGCCTTGATTTTGACTGTTCCAATGTTTATCACCATGCTTATAGTTCACAGAGTAATTTTGGTACTTTCTAGCCCTAACGAAACATCAGATTCAATTCCTCTTTGTCAATTTAGCTTATAAAATGAAAAACATCTTTGATTTATGCATCCTCATCCATAATCATCATTGAAAAATGTAAATATTTTGTTGATGGCTGTCTATGTTGATGATCAAATGAGACACTGAAAATGACATCTTATTTCCACTGTCAGACCAACGTATCCTAGCAAGAGCAGCAAATAAATTGTTTTCGCTGCAACGAAGTGCGACAAGAGAAAAACTAAAGGGGAACAAAAGTATGCAGCCATTGGTTTTATGAATTATCTCAACTACTGAATGAATTGTTTAAGGCTAAAATCTTCATGTCTGAGGAACAATGCCAAGAAGATTAGTATAAAAATCAAAACACTACACTGATATAAGATTAAAATATCATACAAGTTTCAAAAGCAACATTGCACCCTTTTCACAGTGCAAGAGTTAGCAGGGGCACTCCTATCTAGTTCTGTGGCTTTTCATCCAAGAGGACATCTAAATATATCTGATGGAGGTTTTTTTAAGGAAAAGCAGAACTGCATAACAATGAAATTAACAGGTTCAGTAACAGAGCAACACTTGCTCCTGACAAGTAAGCAAACCCAGGCAAGCTGAAAGCGTCTCCTCAACTTCATTCTTAGGCACACCTTCCCCCTTTACAACTCAGCCTTCATGCAAATAAACACACCTCTAGAAAAAAGAGGAAAGTCATAAATTTAGCAAAACACAGTCTAAAACTTCTGCTTTGACCAAAATTAAGTTTGGTTTGCTTACTTTCCGAGCATTTTAAAATCCATTTCTTTCACTTTTTTTTCCTCTTAACATATATCATCGTTCAAACGAAAAAAAAGTGAAGTCATTCTGAAAGTGTCTAACACATTTTCCAAAATAATCAAAGGCAAACATTTTTTACACAACAAAAACAATCAATTAAAAAAAAAAAAAATCCCCAAACCTCACTTCTTTCCAAGCCCTAGATTGAGGTGCTTTTTTCCAGGCACCATGGCATTCTTAATTCAACCCGTCTTTATGAATAGATGTCTGTAGTATCATGGTAGGATTGCTAATTTGATTAGGCTACCTATACACGTAAACAAATGTCTTCGTACTGCTTCACATCCAAGGACAGCCTTGGATACGTCAGCTCCTCCAAACACTATAGCCCCCCAGCCAGCACTGAGATCCAAGTTGCCCACTCCCTTTGTGCCTTCCACTTCTGTCAGCTACTACTATCATTTTGCAGCCACTGTGATGAAGAGCTACTCTATTAACCTCTCACGTACATATTTATCTTTTGGGCCAACTTCACAGGTGTATACATGGCTTTGTACATCTCCCTGAGCAGGCAAGAAAGCTGTCTGAGTCCATGATCTTCCTTCAGATGTATGCATTATTGGCAGAAAATCCCCTGCTAAATGATCCCCTGTTAAACGTCCTTCATCATCATACACTGTTCCTCTGCTCACAGTTGCATTTTGCCCCTGGGAGTACAGAGGACACCAGTTTCCCCTAGAAGTTGTCTAAGAAAAAGTAACAAGTCTTGAACCTGTAACTAAATCCGCACACAGCTAAGGCCTGTGAATTCTCTGAAGTTTTGAAAAACATTTTAGAAGAGAGGCTGTTCTGAAAGACAGCAGAGCAAGGGAGAATTTGTTATTTATTTATTGGCCAGTTAGGCTGAGTTTGTACCTTTTGGTGAAGATGCTTTAGCTTGGCTTATCCTGTTACAGAAATTTCTTTAGTTATTCCAAAATCAACCCAGTCATATCCCTCCCTTGCAAGCCACTAGAGCAGAGAATAGAGCCCTGGCCTCCAGTATAACCCTACAGGCATGAATAAGATCCTGAAAGATTACGTCAGTCACTGCTGTTTGAAAATGAACAAAGCAAGCAGTACATCTTGGGGGGGGGGGGGGGGGGGTGGAAGTCAAAACCCAGAAACACTATGAAAGTATACCCCCAGAATCCTGATGGGAGCTGTTAAGAGTTCCAGCCTAGAAGATACCTTAATCTATTGAAATGTCCCTACCTGCACACACTAAATTCATGTGTGAAACACTCTAAATATGAAAGATCCTAATTTTGAATGACACATGATCATACTGTACTTCTGCTCAGAATGTGTAAGAGCAGCTTAACAAGATCAGTGCAATTATAAAGTTCTCTACAGTGGAACTAAGGTTATTTTGCATTACCTTAATTTATTTTTTAATGTGTTTTGCTCTTTTGCTTCCTCTGCAGGCATAGATCACATTCTAGTTATTTTCTGTAAAGGGTTCATTATATTGTGCTTAATAACTCAGAGAACCTGGCAATTTTAGTAGCAAATATTTTTAATTTTAAGCACAGCATAAATGAATACATTCATTTCCCAATACATGCATTCCTTCAAAAAAGTCGAAATGCGAAGCACTGATCTGCACTTGAATGTATTTTTCCTTCCTCTCTCCCATTGTGTCTTTGCTCTCTAAACAACACAAAAGAATAGGCAGAAATCACACAGACACAGCTGGATTTCAAATAACCACATTTACCAGGTAGGTATAAATGTGCACACCTAGGTTCATATGTGTGATGCTGTTCTAGCTGGTTTCTGGTAGCTACTGCAACAAAACACAGTTCCCAAACTATTTAAAAGGCCCCCAAACTATTTTAGCACTCAATTCTCTTTCACTCAATAATTTAAAACACCGTAAGATTTCAAAGCACCAGAGTCAGAACTGGTCTTACCACTTGCACTACAAAACACATACAGAAAATTACTCCAAACCACCACAGCAGCACAACAGTTCCCAGTGGCATGTGCATTTATTTTGCATAGGTCCAGGAAGATAATTCTTAAAGCCACCTTAATTTGATTTTAAAAGACAAATGGATGTAGTATGTAGTTAATATTCATTTCTTCCTAGAAACATACAAATCCTGACAAACTTTGTCAACAAAGACTTCACTGGTCATCAGACACAAAAAAAGGCAAACAGGAACACATGACCTTCTATCATGCTTTATTTTGTTTCCCTAAAGCTGGTTCAAGTTACTTACGATCACATTTACTACATCTCTTCCTTAACTTGTGAAAAGAGCATGCTTACAAGCAAGACAACATCCACAGTATTTCCCTTTTTGGAAACTCCGTGAAATGTTCACAAAAGCTACTTTTACTGCAAAAGACAATGTCTTTTTACAAACTCCCTTGTACCTTCATATGCTGTGTCTCCAACCCTTGATTTTATTTCTACCAGCTGTTGCCCTAGTGATTTTGCAGATGGCTATATGGGCAGATGGACTGAAAGTTCATACTATAAACAAGCAGCAGAGGAGAATCCATGGCTTTGCACTGCTTCAGCTACCAGGATCTGCAGAGATGTCAAAGACACGTTATTCCCCATTTGGCAATATGCTTTGATTGCTAATTAATGCAAACAGCTTGTTGTCTACAGTAATACACAATTACTTCTCAGTGACCAAATGGCTTACAACAATTTCAACAAGCAGTTCAGGAGCCAAAAGCATTCCATAAATAAGATGCTGACACCAAGCTTGTGTACTTTTACTTAAAGATGTAATATTATGGCCATCTGGAAAACTGTTTATTTAATAACATACAGCAACATGGGACTTGCCACCTGTTAATTGGCAAGTTATCAGCAAAACAGGTAGCCAAAGGCATGAATGGATCAAGCATTCAGGGGTAGGAATGAAGAGAGAGACAGAGACTGACTTATAATGGCTTCTTTTTTGGGCCAGTCATTTTTGAAAAAACAGTCCAATTTCTATAGAAAATCATCATGGAATAAATCCAAGCACTGGAAAGGTATTTCACTGCCTCAGTGAGAAACAGACATCTTTTCTTTCCACCTTTCTTGAAGAAAGCGGAAGGGGCTTTGGTTAGAGTTTCCAAAATGAATGCATGACCAAAGCCTAAAGCTTGGACCTACTGCAAGCTCTGCAGACCTACCAGTGATGCCATTTATTGAGAACATGGGTGGCTCTTCCTCTCCATCACACATCAAACTACAGCAGTATAAAGAGACACTCAAACAAGTTTGACAGTTTAGAGTCACTCCATGAGGTGGCATGTGAATGCTAAATGACTTTCTAGAAGTTTTTCCCCTGAGGTCAAATGTTTTCTGAAATGGCTGCCCTGTAGTAAACAGATCTGAAAACAATCCTTTCAAGTGCACGATTCATGTTCTGTACTCACAGCCCAAACAGTGTTCCAAGCACAGAAATCTTTTTACAGAACTAGATGGCCAGAAAATGGGATATAGCACAGAATAGAGCATGACCTGGATTTTCCATTTGATAAGCACATATTTAGGATCTAACATACATTGCATCTGTACAGAAATCCTGTCTGCAACCAAGTTAGAGGAAAGAAACCCTGCCAGGATTTTAGGTTACGTTTGTAAGTACGGTTTAAGTGATTAGAGAACACATCCACCAACTGCTTCTGTCTGCATTCCCATCGTGCGATTTCAGTCTTGAAGCTCTAAAACCAAATCATATAAACAGCAAACAGCAGTAAACAGGGCAACATGATTGTATCCAGACTTGTCTGTCTTGTCTCCCAACAACAAACCCCTTGCCACAACAAAACAATTTTTCCTACATTCCTGTAGCTGCTTGGACCAAGCTGCACTGGACTACTCTAGCTGAGGAAATGCATTGATTCTTGAAGACTAAAACTTTCTCTAGAGCTAGTGCAGACCCCTCTGATGCTGGTAACAAGTAGTGAAAGAACAGACCTAGTGCAGTTATTACTGCCAGAGTGTCTACCTCCCGTCTTAAGCCAGATGATGGCTTGATGGGATACCGCAAAGTAGGCTTTGGTCACCACTGATGTTTGGCATTACAGAAGCAGCACAGGTACAGATGATGACTTGTATTTTCCTTTTAGAGTTATATATAAAAATATAATATGTATATTTTAATTACATATTGTTTTCCATCTAATACACTAAAATGCAAATGCTGGAATTTGCAGACTTCTTGTTCTGAACAGAGAACGGGAAAGTAGATAGCTGAAAAGGAAATGATCAGTTTGGATATATTTACTTTGAATATCAACATCATACTAGAAAATGTTTAAAAGTTCAGAGTAGACAAAAATGCTGGAGGGTTTTCTTTTTCCATAGATCATCTTATATTTGCTTATTAACAGTAATTCTAATGGCTGCCATGCTTCTTTAATCTTGCATTAAGTCTGAGATTCATGCATACCTTCTGCTTCCAGGATCACTGCCCGTCATAGTAACTGTGACAGTACCTACCACATTTAAACTGAGTTAAAGGTAATAGTACTGTCTGTGAGTGCACAAGTTCAAAACAGAATTAGAAAAAGCTGCTATAATGAGGTAGTGTGTGTAGAAGTAAGTTTTGGCAGTTATCCTACAGGATTATTTAGTGTGTTGAAATTCCTGTTATTTTAAAGGCTTCCCAATAATGAGACAGAAATCAGACACAGAAATTAAAAAAAAAAATCATGCTACATTACAGCAACACAAATGTTTGCTTCATATGCTCTCTCTCATGCAAACTTACTATTTCTAAATAATATAAACTAGTAATAAATAATATAAACTAATATTTCTACAACTTCTAATATTTCCCTTACTGTTATTTCATACGTACAATAAAAACATCTTGGATCACAATATATGCATACACGTATTTTTCAGAAATAAAGACACACTCATGACTATATTCATAGAATAAAATAATGAAATAAGAGAAACCTTACCATTAAAAAAAAAAATCATAAAAATAATATAAAGCTAATTCACACAAGTTACCAGCTTGGCAAGAAGGAATATCTTGGAACTACTGGGTACCATCGAATTGAATTTTCAAGACGTGAGCTGTTCGCCAATCCTTACTCTGACTAAAGAAACAATTATTTTAGATTTGTCTCCCCTTCACAGATGTACATTAAAAAAAAAAAAAAACAGTAAAGAAAGAAAAGAATCTTCAGATAAGTTTTCAGTAATACTACACAAAGCAGTTTCTAAAAAGGAAGCCCACATAGATTTTTCAAACCCACTAGGCTTTCAAATATCCCACAAATACCAGAAGACTGTCATAAGGCTCCAGCTCTGGAGACGCCACCCTCTAAAAACTTTCTGTATTGCCATATTCCTTTTTAAATGCAGATTAAATATTGCATTTTTCTATACAATTAAATATTTCAATTTCTCTATAATTATCTATAGAGCACTCATCCCTGCAAAATGAAATTTGGAAAATTTTTTTAACTGCTCCACACTATGAATGAACTGGATACCAAATTGTGATATGGGGAGATGCAGAAATCACATGGGAGAGATTGCTTAGATACCTTTCTCAATGTTAACACCACATCAGATAGGTAAGGTAAATATAAAGAGGAAGCAATATATGATTTAATTGTGGCACATTCTCAACATCATGATAGAGTCAAGTAGTTCTGATCTCTATATGCTTCCCCCCCCCCCCCCACTTTTCTATAAACATAGGAACAAAAGTTCGTACCCATAGATCATGGAGGATAACCTTCCCCCCTCCACAGATTTTTCATTTCTTATTAAACAGTGGTTTTCTACTAATGGTAGAAACACTTATCCACTGCTTGTAACTGTCGACTGCTGTCAGCCAGCAAAGCTGAAATGATAACATGCAATTTATGTAACTAATTTCTTAGTACCAGTGACCAACAGTCAAACAGAGTTCAAGAGAAATCCACTGCTGTGTGAAACTGTATTTGCACAGAGTATGAGTTAATTAATTATGGTTACAGTCATTAAAAAAAGATATAAAATCAAAGTGTATTTGCTTATAATTTCTGGGCAGAAAGAAGTGGCATATGTGGTGACTGAAAAATGAGGATCAAATTATGATTCCACAGCTTTAAATAAATAGGCCTTACTGAAAAAGAACATATACCAAAACAAACGTGCTTTCATAGTGGCAATGGTCAAATATATCACTTGCACAAAGTAGAACAAAACTTTTCCTGCAATTTCTAAACTTCCTTATTGCAATCATGAGCAAGGCAACCTGAGATGCTGCTGACATATAGGAAGTTCTGAATCCCTAATCCAGATAATACCATGTGTATAGTTTTGAAGATGCAGCTACCTGTAGTGGCATAAAATATCTGCAAAATGTACAAACAGGAATTTGCAGGGCTCAGTTATGCACAAAGCTGTATTACATACACAGACGTAGCTTTAAAATACTGCTCAAACAACAATCATCACAAGGGGAGACAAGACAACACTGCATCCTACAAAGGAGACAATCTGCTTAATGTAATTCTAATCCTAACCTGATTCCCTACCTGCTTCCCTCTACAGCCACAAATGCTTTCTCTGTTTCCTGTTAGTAGCCCCAATCTAAGCACCATTTTTCACCTGTTACTGATGCCTTCATCAATACCTCCCTTTTACCGCAAGTACTACATTTCCAGTTGCCTTGTCAGTGGAGCTGTTTTTTTCTAGTCTACCCACCACACTTTTGTTAAAAGCATTATTCCCTCCCTTGCTGTGTCTCATTTAAACATTCAAACTGACAGTCTATTAGGTGTTCTGGTGGCAGCTTCTTAAGAGATTGAGGCCTTTTGTGTGTCAGCCCCCTGACACACAATCTACATGTAGCAGGGAGGTGACAGACACAAAGAATCTCTTAAAAATTAGAGAGAGCAAGACAGATTTGTTCTAAAAACATGGCTCCTTTGGAAATGGAGTTGCTGGCTCTCTCAGGGTAAGGCAGCTATTTGGATTGCCCACACCATCAGCATATCAGGCAGTTCAAGGGGTGATGGATCCAAAGCAGGCATGGAGGCGTTTTAACTTTAATGATCCTTCTTGTGTCTGAAGACATTGTGATGGGGGTTCTCTGTCATTTCCCTGTGCTGCTAGTGCTGCTTCCACAGATAGCAGAAAGCAGAAACATCACCCAAATTATCAAAAACTGGAGGAGAACAAAAGTGTTTGGATGCCATGACAAGGCCAGCAAATTGTATATAAAGATCCTTATTAAGTAGCATGAAATTGATTATTAGTTGATTATTGTAGAACTCAAGCAGCTTATTCACACTACCTACTTCTGCAGTTAACACACACAGAACAGACAGAAACTCTACTAAAGGAGTTTTTACTTCCTTATATTAACAGTACATAATGATACAAACAACAATCAGAACACAAATGATGGCCCCAACTCCATAAGACTTGTTCTTGTTGAAGATGATAATTTCTTGACCTTCCCAAGATTTATGATCATTGCTATTAATACCTTTTAAGACCATCCTACTATGATTGTTTATCTTTGTCCATATCTAATAAAAATTTGTCCTTCAGCCATTTCTATTAATAGCTCTGATGGCCTAGATAAAGGAATTAAGAAACTCAGTTAAAACTTATTCTTTATCTAACTCAGATGTCTACTCACCCATCTACACAAAGCCCAGATGTTGGAAGTTATGGATGAAATTCATAGTTTCACTCCTATAACAGATGTCAGAGAAGCCAGCTTTTCCCTACACAGGAAGAAAAAGCACTGATTCAAATAAAATATTTACAAAAATTAAAAAAAAATCAAAAAGGACTGGAAGTCCCAAGCTCAGTCTACTTCAGTCTTTCAATACGATTGGAAAATTGTGTGTTAATGATCCTATTTCAGAAATGTAAATGATATTTTGTAACTTGCACTGGAACTTACTCTAACATTTACTATTGCAGTATTTACTATTATGAAACAGATTCTTACAAAATAAATCATGGAGAAAAGCCTGTCATAGTCAGTCAATACAAAAAAAAAAAAAAGAAATCATGCATTTGTTGTTGACCTTTACCTTCCCTGGCTTCCCCTCCTCCCCGTCTTTTTTCCCCCCTTCTTTCCTCAGTGGGAATGGCGGATCACCAAGGGATAGGGGACAGAAAAGCATTCTGCTTTTCTGTTCCTCTCTGTCTTTCACTTACCACATTCTTTCCTCAGACACTGAGCAGCCATTTTTCTTTTAAAGACATTTCATTCCTACTGCTGAAAATTCATACTGAGAGCTCATCTCTTGTCTAAAATGAATTATTCTGTCTTTTTTCTGGGCAACTGTAAGGTTCATTCTTGGAAGTGCCTTCTATTTATCCTGTTCACTGAATTTGCTGCTGTTTCAGTGCAATTATTATTATTTGGGTTTTAACAGAAATTCAGTTCCTTATTACTCTTATTTTCACCTGGGCCCTTACTGGCCCCAAAATTCATCTCAATACTACATTCCTCAATGTATTTACTTTTTCTACAACTTTTTAAGAAGTATCAAAGTCTCAGATCAACATAAAATTGTAGATCATACTATCAGCTTAAATACACAGCTGCAGTTAAGGATTTTCCAAAAGTGGTTCACTAATCAAGAGATTAAAATCAACATTGATATGTTCCAGCTCCTTAATTTACCTGATCCCTCAAACCACTATTTTTAACTGATGTTTCTATACATTTATACAAAAGTCGCTATCTGTGATTGCCAACTACTGTGTAAGACCTTTCTCCTAGCCTACAGTCCCTTTTTATAAAAGTTATAATTTCACTGGTTAAGTATACCATTCATCTTGCCTCTCTATTAAATTCACTGACATTTTGAGCACCATGTCTTCCATCTCCAACCAAACCAAGTCCAAAAAACCTGCTGAATTAATCCAATTTTTCCACAGATACATCAAAGAGCACCAAGTAAAGTGAATCTCTCCCCTTAATTCTGCACTACTGGCAAATGAAGGGATGTTGCCCTCAAGAAACGCTTGACTTTTTGAACTATGGAGCCACAACTGTGTTATCTTAATAATTTTAATAAGCATTCTAATTTCTTTTAATCCAGACTTTTCCTTGAAATACTTCCCTTTCTTAAGGCTTTTAATAACCACTCATGTATTTTAATACCCTTGCTTTCTGCTGAGCTAGCAATTTCTTGTTATTCTCACATGGGCCAGGTGAAAATAATGAAAAAAGAATCTACTACAAGATAAAAGTAATTGGGTAATAGGCTTTAAATAATTCAAGGATTATTATTATTTAACACCGTTTATGGCTTTATAATACAATTTAGTCTGTTTCAGCAAAGAATCAGTGCTTTCAAGAAATAGTAATCTAGAGACAGGCTGCAAAATCTGTTCTAAACAAATTTGTGGGTTTTATCTACATTTTCTTAGATTCATTCATTTGAATAATTTAATCTAAAGTAATCACTGAAAGCATTACACAGTTTCTTGTCTTTAAATCTGTAAGCATCCATGTGAGGGCTTTAAAAATGTTGGATCAATTGCTCTGTTGAGAAAAGGGATTTTATCACTTATTGTTGTATAAATCAAAAACCAGTAAATTCCAGTATACTGCACATTTCATCAAAAAAATCAACACTGTACATTCTTCAGCCAGAAAGTCACTGCATTAATGGCTCCAGCCATCACTGAAAATTCTGATATCAGTAATCAACAGACAACATAAAATGAGACAGTCTGATTTTAAAGACTACCAGTAAAACTGAATTATTCCAAAAAGCCTTATTATTTTCCAGACAGTTATGCTACTAGAAGCGGGATTAAAGCTCTTTCCATAGCCAAAAGCCAAGACTTGTATTATGCAACACCTTAGTTATCTATAACGTGTCATGCTGAGCCATTCATCCAAGAATATCCTTTGCCTCCTTTAGGGTGAGAAGTAATTTAACCTCAGTACTAGCTCATTTCTCCCAAGATTGCCAGTCTTGTGAGAAATTACAAGATTAGCTTTACGATGAGAACAAATGTGCATTAGACAGAGGAATTTAACCCCACCTTCACCCTAAGGCTGATATACAACACTAAAGGAGCAGAGTTTTTCTCCTAACCTATTGCAGTTTGATAAGGTGAAGTATCTTACTTGCTATTAAAAGGTAAAATATAAAAGTATTCTGGGTTCAGCAGTGGAGGATTAAATACCTTATTGACAATCTTTTATTCCCTTAATATACTATTTCACTGTAATGGCCAAAATCATTATGCAGGAATACACTCTGGGAGTCAGCTTGTGTAATTCAATATCCTTCACTACCGATGTGTTATTTCCAATCTTGTTTAATACTGTATCTCTCTCTAAATCCTCTTTTGAGGACATAATTGTTCATTCATTTGGTGAGAACAAATCAGTCTCATACACAAAAGCCTTAGTAGGGATAAACATCATTGTACAGTTAGAACTTCAAAATGCTTTTAAAACAAACACATGCAACATCAGGCAGTATTTTCACAGTGCTGAAGAGAGCTAACAATACAAATCAAACATTAACAGGTTTGTGCCATTATGCACCGTCATTAATATAAAGTACTGAGTAAACCAAATTTACCTGGCATTGTTCAGTTGGTTTTTTGTACTTATAGTCACTACTAGGATTATTAACAAGTGCTTGGCTATGACTACACCACAAGAAAATATTGTTGACTGGGCACGGGACACAAGAAACTAAAGTCTTTTCTTTACAGGATTGAATAAAGCTCCCTATGTACTGCGAAGCATCAGGCTGAATCACACATAAAGGGTCAAAGGCTTCATTCCTAGTGTTAATTTGAGGTGAGACTGAGGTAACAGTTTTGGATCTCTACACCTACAGGGGGAAAAGTGACTTCAACTAAGCGTAAGCGTTTTTCTGACCCCAGGGACTTCACAGGTGAACACATATAGAATTCCTACCCGTGCCTGCTTCAGACTTTGGTATTTTTATTCCATCACCGTATGAGCTGAGCAGCCTTTGACTCAAAAGTGAAAGAATACTTCAATATGGCAAACTACTACTGAATTCAGGTGAACAGAATGATCAAAGTGAATGAGTGAAATTGGAGATACAGATTTATTCTCTGTTTGTTCAAGCTAAATGCAACTCAGTCTCGAGTCATTTGATGAGATGTGTTCAAGGACTGATTACATCCCAGCTAATCAGAAATAACAAACACAATATACCAAATTTAAATCATCATTCTAGCTAGGTTAGCAGAGAACAGGTGAGGAGCCCAAATGCCACAGAAATTATTACATGAAACAATGTTAGGAAAATGATAAGGAGTTTAGAAGTCAGAGGGCATCTTTTCTAGATATAAATAAACAAAAGATCACAAGCCTGATCTCTGATTTTCTGATTCACAACATTATTCAACACTTGATCTTATGCTAGTTGAATATGAAATGGACTTTTCTAACATTTTCCATAAACTGTAACTCTTTTCATTTCAGAAAGACTGGAGTTATTTGATTTTTTTATTTTTCTCCTGTTAATGGTTTCCATTCCATTAGCAAAGAACATTCCTGGACTATTTGGCCCTCCAGAAAAACCTCAAGAAAACCATGCAGGTTTCTGACAGAAAGCAATCTGCATTGAGTCAGAAGTTCAATACCTCTGATATGTTTTCACAAAACTCTTTTGCTTTGATCAATCTGTGTTTGTTAGTAAAAGCATATTTTGTCCCAAAATTCCAAATCAGAAATGGACTGAGCATTTGCCATACTTCCTTTATATATAGAATGTTGCAGGTTTTAAAACAGAAAACAGCCTTACAATAAACTCTTCAGAATTTGTCTATGATTACCATGGAATCTAATGTTTTGCCTTGATAATATATGATTTTCCATAAAACTTACCATAACAAAATATTAGTGCTCACAAAGGAGCATTCAGATTCACCTCTCAGCTTTTCCTTGTTTTCTTTCTTGTGTTCCTAGCCCTCTGATGTTTCTCTTAATTAGTTTGCCAGAAAAGCAACTTTCTGCTCCACAAATACTCTATAAATTACTAATTCAAAATCCTCAACACAGATTTGTACTGTCAACATATCTTCCAAAAGTTAAGGCATGGGGGGAATAAATTGCACTAGACATCATCATCTTCATGAATAGACGGCACTCACAATTTTAGGTATGTCCTACGTTCCTTTACTTTCTTCTCAGTGTGCCAGGTGGCCGCTCTAACAAGTACCATGCATAGTACAGTGACAGAAATTGGCGAGATGATGGGGAAAATAAAATAAAATCTTTATCTCCTTGGGCTTCAAAATGCCAGTGTGTAATTTTAGTTTCCTGTACAAAATCTTTAGCATCAAGAATTATCCTATTGTCACCGAGAATTATTGCCACTGGTAATTATGGTCAGGGAGTCAGAAAACTATCTACAGAGAGCCATGAGTTCACCATGCAAACCTCTACTTTAAGGCATAGGGAAAGCAGACTCCCCCTAATTTGGCAGTGCGGTCACTGATGTCACATTATGAAACACATTATGCCAGTTTGGTGATAACAGTCAAATGAGGCAAGTATACTTTCAAAACAAGATACAACAGCTTTAGAGAGGTAGCACAGAACAAAGAGAATCTGTACAGGAGTTGCAAGGAGTTGTTTTAAAGTACAGTGAGTGTTCTATATTAATAATATATCTTTCTATATTTCACCAGTTCCATTCAGTCTTGTACATCTCAAACATTACCTGCTTGCACATCAGCCTCATGACTGGCAACCTGTTTATAGACACCAAAACCAACACTTTACATCCATCCACCCAGTCACATAGACCTGCTTCCTCTTGCCTCTCCTTTTCCCACAGTGCTGAAATCTGGGAAACATTTCTCTCCTCTTTCTCTTTTTATGGTTCAGTTACTGAAGCAAACTTTAATGCCTCGTACCTAACTTTACCTCTGATCATCTCAATAACCATTGCACATCCCACATTGTTCCTCCACTCTGCCCAAATTCCATAGCTCAATTTTCACTTAATACTATCACCATGTTTCATGCCTGCTGACATCTTCCAGTGATGCAATATTGGAGTTGATATTCAAGGTTAACTGGGGTTACAGATAAACTGTGAAACACCTGACCAGAAGAACATTAGAACCAATATATGGAATTAAAGTATGTCTTCACTTTGCTTAGTCAGTTCAGGATTTATCATCTTAAAATTTAACACTTTTAAAATCATTGGCTTCCTGTGGTGGTTTGATGGTGAAAAGCTGAACTGATAAGTACATGGTTTCATATTCTTGATGGAACAGAAATCTGGCATGTTTCATTTCTTCAGTTTTCAGCCAAATAACTAATCAAAAGACCCAAATAATTAAAACAAACAAACAAAAAAAAAAAAACCCCAAAACCCCCAGACAAAACAAAAAAAAACCCAAAACCAAATAAAAAAAAATACAGGAAAATATTTATTCCACATCTTCAGCCCATATTAGAAAGTAAGATATCCCCTTTTGCACAAACTCTGCATTGGTACTGGACAAAAGCTACTCAGGGATCAAATTGCCAGGGTGGACACTATAACAATGAAATTATGTGGTCTCATTCTCTCTGGAATTTGGATGCGAGACAGAATTAAGAAGAAACTACAGCAATTACCTGGCTCCCTTCTCAAGGCAGTCTTGTTTGGACATGACTGGTTCTACTTTAATTTTAACCTTTTTTATCATCCTCTCCTTAGGTTTATCTAAAACATTACCAATTGGTGAAAGTAAGCATAAGAATGTGCTGAATTCATATTTAAAACACCTTAAAACACATTTGACTTTGCAAAAAGCTGAGATATGACTGACATTTTCATATCTGGTTTTGTCATGACAGAACTTATTAAAACAATCTAAAATAACACTTTAAAAGAATAAAGAATTGAACAACTCTTTTGCAACCCCCTAATCAATTTGTAATTAAATCCACACAGCATACCACCTATAATTTTGTTATACTTTCCTATGTGTTCTTGCAGGTGAAATAAACAGATTATTTACATGTCTATAGAGATTGTGTGTTTTCTGTCAGTGGGGAACAGTATGTGATACCTTTCATTTTCCATACAAGTGTATGTGCAGAAAACTAACTAAATTTTGAGGAAGTGTAATCTTTCTTCATTAGCAGGAAGTGAAAGATCCCATGAATCTCTCACTCTTCTCACAAATACAGAGTGCACAGTAGGGGCTAATAATGAAAAAAATTAAACACACAAACAATAATTAAGCTAATATCTAGTGTTGCAGCCATTCTTTCTCTATAACTATTGTATTTCCAGTAGAGTAGTCTTGAATCTTTCCTGTGCACAACAGGGCAATATCTAGTGTGAGGCTCTACGTTCATGTTCTTTTATGCCTTTTGGTACAAACACACATGGTGTAATAATCTTTTTATAGAAATAGATTTGGTTTGTTGGATTTTTTTTTTTCCTCAGTCTGTTAAGAAACAAAGAATGGCACCACCTAAAGCTACTGTGGGTTTTCTATGAAGGCTGAAGTCCAACCACTTACCACTGAGTCTGCCGTTTGTCTAGTGCTAAAGCTACACTATAATTTGCTGTCACAATCTCAAAAAGTGAGAATTATAGAACCTAAACAACATAAACACTGAATTCCTGGGTCTGTATGATACTATCTAAAGTTACAGGAACCAACATAATAAAACCACATGCAGGGAAGATCGCGTCTTAAAAGTTAAAAAAAAAAGGGCAAAATTTTCACAGAAAGATGAGACATTAGTCTACCTCACCCAAGATTGACATGAGTTATCAGTTAAAGCCTTTGCCTCCAGATGTAACTCAGCCCTGTCTAACAGGTATGCTGTAGTCAGACCACTGAGCTAGCCACAAGTGCCAATAGGTAAAGTCTATCTTTAAGGCTGTGGAGAATGTTGGCCTAGATGTAAAGGTCCTTTGTGGTCTTAAAAGGTTGGGATTCATGTTATTGTTGCAGATAAAAATCACAATGTATGGTGGTATTTAGTTCAACACGCAACTTCTCTGTAAAGTTAATCTGAACTTCTCCTCTCCAAGTCTACACTGCTGTTCTATGGTAAGAAACCTAACAGTATGTTTCAGCATAACCAGATCACATGAACAAATGATACATCACATTCTTTCCAGTCCTGTGGTGTGTCCAAAAATGTAATAACACAAAGATATTTTATAGCTATTGAAAAAATAACATCATTTTCTCTGCCACTGTAGGAATTCTCCATACGTGATGAAGAAATCTGTAGTTCAGTGAAATCAATAGAATTATTACTACTTGTCTCATTAGATCCATGAATATGTGTTTGACCTGCTTCTGACAAAAAACAAAATTAAACTTTAAAATGTAATCTGGGGCACATTCAGCTCATGCTAGACAAACCACCTCATTCTTACTTAAATAAAAAATAAAACTCAGTTGTCTATCATCTGACTTTAAAAACTTATACAGGCGGTCTTTAGCATCAGACTGCTACCACAAGTCCACTGTTGTACACTTGGAATTCGGGTCCCCCCATTTTTATTTTTATTTTTTTGAGACAAAAGTGCCTCCTCTAGCATTCACACCAACGCCAGAGCAAATCCCAGTCAGGCATTAGTATATGAAGGTATATCTGTATGCACGTGAAAGATAATTTTTTATTTCTAAAGGTTTATCCAGAGCATCCATTAAAAATAAAACAATAGAAGTGGTCTAGCAGTTGAAAACCAGACTTTGGGGGTGGGGGCAGCTTTCCTTTCAGGCTATAGGAACACGATGAGGTCAATAGAATTTTTTTGCACCAGTTCCTCACACAATAGCACATCTGAAATTGCTACATCAATAAAGTCAATCCTACTGTCTCTTTTGATTTAAATTGGCAAGCAATATTCAGCAATGCACACAAACCCCAGTAGTTTACAGAAGTACTATCTATTCAAAAAATACCAATAATACTGAGAGATAAGTGTGGCTCTATCTTTACTTCTCGTTACTATGCCTGAAGTACAAACATTATCTGAGATCTCAAGGACAATATACTGCACGTATAGAATGCAAGTTAAGGGTGGAGAGAGCATGCCAGTGCTGCATAGCTTTGCCTCAACCAGTTTAAGTTAGATACTTAATACACAATCTTGGAAAAGATTATATGTTAGTAACGAACCCCAACCTTCATTAAGGTGATTATTGTATTGTCTCTCTCTGCATCTACTGCTTGATTCAGCAAGGGAAATCAAGTTAGCTGAGAGGATTGCCTCTCTTTAGTTGCAAAGGCAATTAAGTATAAAAAAAAAATTAATAATTTTAAAGTTATTTTAAACAAATTTTCCTGATTTGCTACCATCGGCTCTCACTGGAGAATGACATTTTAGCATGCCAGAAAGAAACAGCAGGCACAAAGAAACACAGATAGGAACCAGAATTCTTCGTTGTTAACAGCTTAAAAATTAAAGGGTCATCCCCATACAGCTATACACAGCATCTCACCTTTCTAGAACTCATCAATACCCTACACATTTGAGACTATTGGCAGATATGCAATTCTATGGACATCACAAGAAATATTTTCTTATGAGAATCTTCACTGAATGGCAGTACTCATATTACAAGTGCCACTTTGCAGGCATAAGGGTTGCCAGAAAAGACTTATATGAGCATCTCTAAACCTCCATGAGGTTATCAAACCAGAGAAAGCACATTAGAGGGAAGTTGTGAAGCAGACAAGACTTCATTGAGAAGTTCCTGTCCGAAAGAGGAAGGAAGACTTTTAAACTAGCTTTATTATATTTTTCTTATTTCCTAAAGTAAAAAAAAAAAAAACAAAACAAACAAAAAAAAACAAAACCAAAACAAAAAAAACAAACCAGCAGAAACACATCTGTAGACAAGTAGGAGACACACTAAAGTTACACTTTTTTTGAAATGCAAACAAAATTACAGGAGCTACAGGTAAATATATCTAAACTCTCTCTGTAAATGGACAGTAAAGCTTTCATATGACATGAATTATTACTTCTTTTGTGCAAAATCTACCTCACTGCTGGGACAATCGCTATTCTTTTAAACCCAGCAGCACGGCTGGAGTTTCTGAAAATCTCTTAAAGAACATAGGAAAACATGGAATTGGGAAACTTATTTGGAGAGCACGCTCTTAAGAGAGAGTAGTAGCTTATCTTTACACAGCAATAGAAATACTGAATAATCGCAAAAGACATTAAACAAGTTCCTGTTAACTCCTGAACTCAGTGTGGAACAGATTCACTCCTCCTAGCATGAGGGTGTGCAAAAAGTACCTACAAGAGGGAATTCATCATACTGAAAAAATAATACTGCCATCTGTGCTCCCTCAGGGCTTCAGCTTTCATTTGATGCCAGAGGCTTCATCGCAGCCTTGCTGGCAGAGGGTGCCTTGTAGAGGTGATGAATCAATATATTTTCCAGCTTCCCAGGCTAAACTCTGTCTCCAGCCCCCAGATGGGTGTATCTCCAGGTCCTGCCAGCTGCTGCTGACTGCTATGTCCACCACCAGCTGAGAGTACACCCTCCAGCACCTCTCCTACTTGCTTCATCCAGCTGGTGCTTCATATCCTACATTTCCCTACACTGCCTAACTCTACAGCAGAGGTGACATTAACAGATTACACAGGAGACTCATCCAGTGCTTCTCCAGAGATTGCAAACCATAATTCAACAGTCCTTGATTTAAACCAAGAGCAACACACAAGTCAGAATCATAGCCTAACTTCTGTGTTCTGTATAATAAATAGACCAGGCACAAGGCTGGTAGCCAGCAGCTCATAAATTTGAGTACCACCTCCGATGCCTTGAAATCCGAACAGAAGTTTCGGATGCATTCCCCATGAAGTTGGAAAACTATGTTTAGAACTCAATTTTATTTATTGGATGTTAGATATATAAGTCCCTATTTAGTTCTCTGTAATGTGTTATATGTACAGAGAGCCACGCGACAGGACAGAGGTCCATTAGCACCAGTGAATACTACATGTTTCCAAACAACTTTTAACGAACATCCCAGTATAAGTCCTTGCTTGACTATCCCTTCCTCAGTTTCCCTGCATGTAAGAAAATGTAGTATATGGATACTTAAAGAAACTTTTAGTACTACTGCATTTCATCATTATTCAATAACATTTTTGGTGGTTTTGAATTTTTTTGTTTGGTTCTTTGGTTGTGGGTTTGGTTTTTTTAGTTCTTAACCAGAGAATCTTTTCTGCAGGTAAAGGTTAGTATTGCTGGTTAGATTTAACTACGGCATTAGAAACTTTACCTTGGATTCTCAGATTGTATCTCTACATTTACACATGTATTTCCACCTATGGTCGCTAAATTAAGTGGACTAATTTAAGAAAGTGTAGGGGGTTGCCAGTCCTTGGCTAGTTTGTGGAACCAGCTCACACACCCACTGAATATTTTGTGGGCATGGAAATCAAATAGCATTGTTTCACATTTGTATTGTGCTCACTTTCGTAAACCCTAGTCTTCCCCTTTAAACCATAACTCCATTTTCATATTAAAGTTAACACTTCAAAACCAGTGTTCTCATTCAGTATGAACACTTCACAATTACATTTTTCTAAAAAGCCGTAATAAACTTTATTTAAGCAAGTGCTTCCCATTTTATTGCCAACCCCAAACATTGTTCATTTGCAAGCACAAAGTGTCCTCTTGACACGATAATGAAAGTGCATTCATACATGTCAGCTGGAGCAATTATGTACTTCAGATTTATACGCAACAAGTATTATTCAGTCTTTTCTGCTGACATTTTCAAACATGGCATGCATACTAAAATTAACACCTTAAGCGTGAACATAGTTCACTTTAACTGCAGATTTCCCAAAACTCCCAGAAATTGGTGCAACAAGAAAGGGAATAGGAAAAGTCTTTTTATAAACAGGCCATCTAATGTTGTATTGAGACAGATTTGCTCTTGTTCAATTACCTCTCCAGTACCTAATACAGGAGGAAACAAAGGAAGAAACAATCAGAGAAGAACCCTGGGCCAGCATTAAGATATACCAGTGTCTCTAATGGTCTCACAGTGTACTGGGCATGCAGGGTGAATCTCTGTTCCTTTTACTTGAGCAATCTCCATCTACAGAATCGCTTACCCTAGTCATCAGCAATACTCATTGCTTGGGCTTGCAGCCTTACCAGTGCAGGCTTGGATGGGAACTGCTAGATGTCTCTGGAAAGGCAGGTTGCATCCTACTGTTTGGAGCATAGAGTTTGCTGGAATAATGCTGATTTATTGAAAAGGGGGGAAAAAAAAAAAAAAGTGTGATTACTTTGAAACTGGATTTTAAAGGACCCTTATTTTCCCTACACTCCTGAACTGCCTCAAACATATTTCATCCTCAGAAGAGTCACAGAAGAAAGCTTGAATTATTTGTTTCCTTTTATTTCAATTAGCTTTTAATTTTTGTCTTCCTTCCAATGCCTCCAACTCTCAAGAAAGAAACCAAAATTAATGGAAAACCACTACTTCCTTGAAGAGAAAAAAAAAAAAAGCACCACTGAACTTTCTAGAAAGTAAAACTCAACAAGTACAACCTCAGCCAGGCTGCTTTAGATGGAACTCACAGTTACAGCATCAGTTGCCCCAGGGCCCTACTTCCCCACTTGACATGTGACTAATGGCACCTCTGATTTCCTGTTTTACAGAGCTGCTATGAGGATCACCCATCATCTACAAAGTACTCTGTGAACCTGAAGTCAGATACATAGGAAAATTGCCAGTCTCCTGTTCAGTGCACATGGAATGACAGATTAGGGTGTGCTTGCTACCAAAATGCATTCGTGCAGGACAGAATCTAATAGCAGACAGTAGAATTTAGAACTGCTTATCTCTGCTTCATCTTGCCCATCCTCTAGACTCAAAACAAAGTAACCTAACAAATCTCAGTGTCTTGCTTAAAATATCCAGCATATCATCTCATCCTGACATCACACCACTGTGTAGCAAGAACTGGTTTATCTTCATTTCAAGGAATAAAGAAACAGGGATTCTTTATGTAACAGATCATGAGAACTAACAAACTCAACCATTAACCATTACAGACCTGCTGTAATACACAGGTCTTCAAGAAGCTTACTAAGACCCAACTGTTTTGGTAGAGGGTCAGTAAAATATCTTATTGATATAGCAGTTAAGGCTCAAAAGCATTATAAGAAACAAACAACGAACAACAAAAACCCAACCTAAAGTAATTTATACAGAACTGTGTTACTGCAAGAATAACTGGTTGAGTGATAACAATGGAAGAAATCTCAGGTGAAAAAGATAATAAACCAGATCCTAATGTAATTTACACTGGTAAATCTACTTATATACCAATGAAACCATAATGCACATTCAAGCAGCATGCTCAGTCACAAACTATAGCCCTGCTCTGCCACTCAGACCTACTCTCCTGACACTTTCTTCCACTGATGCAATCACACACATTGCAGCAAGTTTAACACTTCTAGAACCCCACTGGTTTGGTACATTCAGGATGTAACACAAGAGCAAGTTCCTGTCCCCCTCCCAGGAAACAAAACAGCCCAGAGAAGGTTGCTGCTCCTAGATCAATTCATGCAGCACAGGCCTGCTGCCCTCTTGTTCATGAAGTAACTTGAGAGGAGACAGAAAGCAAATACCAAGGTCCAAGTCAAAGATACACAGTGGAGCACAGCATAGCACCTGATTTCCAGCCTGACTCTATCAATTCCTCCTCATTGACTACTGTTAGGATTCATCCTCAGGTTAGTGTGCTGCAAACTGGTCTCTGAGCTGGACTGAAGGAGTTCTAAATCTTACCCTTGCAGAAAATTCCTTCTCAAAGAATTTTTAATTTTTTTTTTTAGGCAGGAGGCTTCAGTCCTAACCACTCCTCCTTAGTGCTAAGTTAAGATCCTTAGTTGCATTAATTTTAAGTTTTTCTGTTTTAACCTGTGTTTCCATTCTCACTGGAAGCAAACTTTGAAAGTTGCAATTAGAATTGCAGGTCGAAAATGAAAAAAAATTACCACTTAAAATTTAATGCTTAATTTCCTCTATGGGAACTCCAGAGGCACAAGTAATGGTTCATTGGAAACAAGTCATTAAGCCAAACATCTAAGGACAGAAATAATCTACAAAGCTCCTGACTTCTTAAGAGCTCATTTACAACAAGATTTGGCTTTGGAACAATTTATAGACTCTTTAGTGTTGTCTGCAATTACTTTCTTTATCAAAATCATTGTGAGAAGCAAAATAGTGAGAAAAAAAAGTTACACCACATGCACACACACGACGACCCTGCGTAAAATAATTATGTATCTGTCAGGGAATTGACTTTACCTTTCTGATTCTATAACATCCTAGTTTTTTCAAGTATAACTGGGAAGAAGAAAGTGATTGAAAGTGCAAATCAGAGGGATATGAAAAGAAATTGCTCCAAATTTGCTATATAGACCTTACACATCTGTGGGTTAGAGATTATCTATGAAATTAGACTGATCCAATAGAACCAGCCTGATAGATGTCATACAAGGCACAACAGAGACGTGTCATTTATTTCCAGTGTGTCCTATTCGAAGAAAGGAGCTCTACTTATCTTGAGAAAAATGAGGAACAGTTGCATGGATATGTCTAGAGCCATTAGAGCTTATTAGCAAACTACTACCTCAGGATTTGATTTGGGGAAAGTGTACGGCTCAAGGGAACGTAAAAAAATCCAACAGCTTCAATATCTGAAAATTTGTATTTAATTTGAAAAATAATTAAAATCATTATAAATTAGTAATAGTAACAAATAGAAAATTATATGGAATTAAGCTACTTTGCCAGAAATTGGCCAAGTCTAAAATATACAACTACATTCACTCACTCAGTCACTGATGTAATGTACTGCAGAACATGACTAGAATTAAGTATTAATGGTCTCAACTACAGGGCCATTGGGTACCTACTCTTTAGATTGAGTAGGAAATGTGAAGGCTTTGCCTGTCTGAAAAGCAGATTACTCACATCCCTTGGCAGTGACTTCTGTTATCTTCATACACCTCACACTGGTGAATAGCAAAGTGCACCTCTCGCAATGGATATGTGAAGAAATAACAGCTCCTTAAGTGTATTTATTTACATTTGCTGCAGATCTGTAGGTTTGTTACGACACTAACCATATCTCGCTATCACTCTAACAATTCTCAGCTGTCAGTCACAATAAGTTTTTCCATGGTTAGATGTAAACTCGGATCTGACTTATCCACTGCATCATCAGTATACTCCATGGAAGAAAAGCTTCTAATGGAGTTTTCCAAAAGACGACAAGAGGCAAGTTCCAAAAGAAATAAAAGCTCACTCTTCATGTATAGTTTTGATTTCCCCTTCTCAGTAAATATTTGTATCACCACAAGCTGGCCCATCTAAGCACCAAACTCTCCTGTTTATCAATAGGTCAGCTCTATGTACACAGAGCCACAATGCAAGGTCCCCTGGGCTGTCTTTGAGTTGACCTTATCCTGATATGGAGATGACATGCATAGAAAAAAGAAAGAATTTTATCTCTTTGAGAGCTCAGTGCTTGAACTCTGTTTAAAAAAAAACCACAACCAAACCCCAACACACCAACAAACCCAAACCAACCAACCTACACAGAACAGCCTGACAGAAGTGCCAAGCTATACTTAATAGGTTTGTGATTGGAAGCATTTTTCACTACAGACATAAATTTGTCCTTAATTTTGTGATTTTTCACTATGTTAGAGACTCCCGACAGTATCACCTTTTCAATTAAGGTTGTTAATTCAAAGATATTTCTTCCCTGGCCAACTTACCTGTAGAGGTAAAGTCAGGCTAGTGGGGAATCTTAAGTTTGTTTCCAATATATTCTTATTTCATTTGAAAAATTAAAATTAAGAGTATGCTGATAAAAAAAATAATTTATCTGCAGGCATAAAATAACTATATTAGATATCCTAATGTAAGTATAACAGCAAACCTGAGAAGAGTGTTGTCTTTTTTCCCATTCAGGTTAACACTTTACAGGATCCAGCAATTCATTAGCTTTATGTAATACGTGAAACTGTGCACTTTAAAGCACATTAGAACCAAAAATTATTGTTTGTACAATAACTCAAAGTGCCCTAGACATAAATTCATGCTCATGTACTATGCAGAATATGTTGAATGAAAGCTATAAATCTAGGATGACAGAGCTACCATGCACATGCAGCTCAGGTAAACCACAGGGTTAGCTCACTTCAGCATAACAGTAACAGCTTTGCTGGGTGTACTCGCACCAAAGCGATAGCAGGTCTGTAGGGTGTGCTCAGAGCAGACCAGCTACTGTCCATTAACAATAGAAGGCATTTGAGCAGAAACTAGACAACTTCAAGGTTTCCAGACTTTCCCTAATCTACTGCCACAGAAAACCAGCATGGACCATACTGTGAGGCTCTCAAAAATCCTGGTCAAATATCGTCAAACTGAAAAAAACATTCTAGCAGGATTTCTCACTTCAAGAAAGAAGACATGTCCAGGAAAGCCAGCAGTACAGTAGCCTTGCCCAAAGCAGTCCAGGCCTATGTCAGAATTAACTAATAAAGTCAACATAAGACAGTTGAAAACATAGGAAAAATAATTCAAAATTAAACTACCACATGAAATTCTGCCACTAACATAATAAAAGCCCATGGCACAATTACAGTACCATCATACCCTGGTATCATGCAACAATCTAAAGACGGGAAACGCACTTGAGCTAGAGCAGAGATTTTCCTTCCTCCAAGAGGCCAAGTTGTAATGGACCATGCACAGTAAAACTAGAATATGATCTAAACACCCACAGAGTCTTTCACATCATCAGCAAAAATTTCAGAGTTCTCCACTGAGATAGAACAAGTACAGATAATTGTTTTTGTTATGCAAACTAATTCCCACATAAGTATCATCTGTCTGTTAAATGAAGGTACTCAGGATTTGAACTAAGGCTGTGATCTAAAGTAGAGGACAGAATACAAGGAATTGATACTTAACGACAATAGCATTAATACAATTTAATTGTATTAAGAATATGAAAAGTTCCAAAGCTTTTCAGCCACACATTCAGAAGTGACCAAACATACACATTTCTCTTAACATTTTTATCATCCCTATTTCATTCCAGTATAATTTCTTTACATTCCATCAAATGGTATGAAAAGCAGATAAATTCAGTAATCCTCTAAGCTACAGAGTGTTTTAAAAATTATTTGTCCCTGAAGAAATCCTCAGCTTTTCTTTCCCTCACCCCATTTCAAAATCCTTTATGCTCAGATCAGTAAAAGGCAAGGGATCACTGATCAGAGCAAAACTGCTGTAGTTGTATAGAAGATGCTGATGGTAAAATACGGTTCACTTCTTGAGGTATATTGAGATGGGACAGCAGGAAATGAGAAACATTCCACCTGTCTGTTTCTTGAATCACTTGGCTCTTCACAAAGCTTTCTGCATGACTCCTTTATTATGTTGTTCTTTTTGCCTTTGTATTCCCCAGTGGAGAGACATTTCTAGGTTCATTTCAGTAATGTCAAAATAATTGAATCAAAACCAAGAACAAAGTATTACAAGAGCTATGTCTTGATGAATTTATTATTAGAGTAATTGATAAGAGTTCTTAAATTTCCCAATAGACCCCTCAAGTTCAAGAACCAAGCAGAAGGCATATAGAAAAACACACACAATAATGTTAGTACTGTCTTCACCTTTCCCAAGCGCTCACCCTTATCATCTATAAATCTACACAGAAAGGACTGGAGCAGATGCTTATTGTTTTACATTGTTACCAAGTCAGTTATTCTACCCTGAAGTCTGTTTTCAACTACTGTAAAATCAGAAGTGATTCCACTAAAAGCAACAGTGCCATGCTCACATGAAATTGAGAAAGAAGAAATAGGGCTCCTGGCCTTGAGAAAGTTAAAGTGGAATACGCCTATATGGTATTAAAATTGCACTCATTCATATAGTTTGCTTTTATGAAAGTTAATGAGACTCCAACTGCAGATCTGCTGGAAAAATTAAATGTAGTACACCATTTAGAGAATAGTCCAAAACACACTGATAAATTGCTGGTCTTACAAATGACACGAGGGAACGCATTGCCAGTTTCAACAGCTACAAGGAAACAGAGTAATATGTAAAGGATATCTGTGCACTTTATATTTACTTTTAAAGCCTATAATCCCTGGAAAATTCAAGATGGAAAAGGAGATCCAAATTCTCAACTATTTGTTAAAAACAGCAGAAGGATAAAACAAGATTCCCTCTGCAATTTAGTGTCACACATCAGAAGCCTTGCAGAAATTTCTCTGACATGCCTCCGTACTGAGACAATATAAGTTTATTGCTACGTCAAATGAATTAGTTACACATGATCAAAATATACTATGTCAGTGGTCTAAATTTAGGATATTGGCCTGTAGCAGATTTTAGTTAAAACAAATGTGCTATACAATTTTGCCTTTGCAAGAAAATTATGGATGAAGAGGCCAGGACATACATAATTCACACTCTATGAAAAGATGTTTTTAGCTGCCTAGTACAGTATTTCGAAGACAGACCGCAAAATGGTGCTTAGAGGATTGGGAAAGGTATTATGTTTTGAAAGAAATATGCTCACAATATTTGAAATGAATACTTACATTTTATTTCATCAAAGTTTGAAGGAGAGAGAGAAATTTTATTTAGTTATTTAACTACTTTTGTGGATAATGGCATATTAATTCAGGACTTATGCATGTAGTTGTGTTCACACTACCTACTATATTACCATTTGCCAGGCAGATTGAAACAGAACAGTCTTTTGAGAGAGTTTATACATGGGTGTAACAACATAGCCTGGTTTCTTGGCTTTAGCAGCCTAAATAGCAGCACATCCCAAGGCAAGCTGTACTGCCTAATAGCAGAGTGATAATTTATGCCTCCTCATATTTTCATATCTCTCTTCTGGGTCCCCTACAACATACAGTGCTTTATAGCACATTTTCAAAGAAGGAATAGAAGTAGTAAAAATAAATAAAGGGAAAATGGTATGAAATGCTGGCCATGTTTATGGAAATAGATCATATGGATGACAGGAAGTCCCAACAGATTCTGTAATTATGGGAGTCTCTCACAAAGACATTTGAACTTCAGCCATTAGTATGGTGCTACCACAAAAATGCAAGCATAGTTCTAAAATATATTAGGAGATATATTTCCAATATAGACAGAAAAAGATTGAGATTAACATACTAAACATGGGTGAAGCTAGATCTGAAATACTAGACTACCTGCAATCCTAGCTACCCACATTTAAGCAAGAAAAACCTAGCCTGGACCTGCAACAGAGAAGGCGCTATGGGTGTTCTATCAATTGCCTTAAGAGAGGAAACTAAAATAGGTAGTAAAAAAAAACCAACCAAAAAATCCCCTACAACCAAAACCACCCCAAACAAAAAACCATACAAAAACTCCAAACAAACAAGCTTCCTTTCTTAGTTCAGTTTATGTTTCTTTACACATACAAGAACAGAGATGTGGTTGTAATGTGAAAAAGTTTAAATTGAACAACACAAGAACTGTTGCTCTAGATAATTGGTTTATCATAAACGTGGCTCCTAAAATGTGGAATTAAACTTCTTAGAGTCCTTTTATCACTCAGAATTTAAAGCTTTGTTTCTTTAATTTTAACCTGATTGTAAATATATCATCTGGAAAGTGAACTCTTTGCTTTGGGGCTTATTGAATTCTGACACTTCATTTCTCATAGGAACCCAGCACTCATGGCACATCTTGACTTTACCCCTTTTCTTTAATTATAAAAAGGTATTCAGCATTGCCTTTTGCAAGCCATGATCTTTTGTACATCTCCTTCGTAATTATAGCAAACTTTCTAGCCCCTCGGCTGACAAGCAACATTACAGGCCTGTCAGGTTTCTGGTGATAATGTCTTATTCTACAATGCCATATGAAAAGCTGTCCTTTGAGGATCAGAAATGTACAATATGCATTGCTTCAATGTGTAAAGATAAGATTAAACTACAAGGAAGGCAATTAAATGCTTAGATCATATTAATAAAAGCATTTCCTGTGTTTACCCTGGTGTTATCATTGCCTACAACATTGAGCAGTGTATTTGTTTTGGTGACTAAAACATGAGCTGAAAACTCAAAAAAGGATTAAGGAACTGTTTTTCAAAGAATACAGTCCAAGCTACTTTTGTTCAGTGCTGTTTTACCCTGATGTAATGGAAAATTCTGCACTTTAACAAACAGATATCTGTACAGAAGAAACGTCAATCTGCCTACAAACAAATCAACATGAATTAAACTCCTTTGAACTTTGTAGTTTCTGATAAAAACTGCAACTCACTGTATAGAACTAATGGTTCATTATTTCTGTTCATAAAATCATATTAACTAATCAATACGAATCACATTTATTTACCTTCATTTGGCCATCATGTCCCATAGTTAGCCAAGTGACACTATTTGATGGAAATCAGAACCTCTCCAAGCTTAATAATTGTTTAGTATTAAGGAAAGTAATTTATATACTATCATTGTCCAGAGGCCACAACCAAACACGGCACTATAACGTACCTGGCACTATTCAAATGTAGAGACAGTTATGTATGTTTGGTGGGGTTTGGGGGTTTTTTGTGTGTTTTGTTTGGAGTTTTTTTGTTTGTTTGTTGGAGTTTGGGGGGTTTGTTTCCTTTTGGTTTTGTTTTTGGGTTTTTTAAAAGATTCAAGGGATATTTTTGATCACTAATACCTGTGATATTAGTCACGCAGCTTCCAAAACAACAGAGTCAAGAAATTAGCTGGAAAAATCTCTGAGTTAATAAAAAGTTTGAAGGTTTTTGACATAGGAGCTCATGGGCATGTTACCTAGCAATATTACAGGAAAGAAACAAGAGTGGGAAAAGACAATTCAATATATTGGGGAGAAAACAATTCAAAAGAGTGCCAGAAACCTGAAAGGCTTGCGTACTGTTGCACAGAGCTACCCACCCATGATTTTATCATATGCAAAGACGGTGTGGCAAACTGGAGCAATATCTGCAGGCAGCACCTGTTACAGCAGAGAAGGCAGAGGGTCTTCACTCACAATAGCAAGACAGACCTACGCAGAGTCTGCTGTGGTCTTTCCAGTATAGCACTCTTGTTTCTGAGCATCAGTCACACCATTGAAGAAAGCTGATGATTTACAGAGGTCACTCGTCTCAGGGAAACAAGGACTATCTCTTTGTTATGTTTTTACATTGACTAGCACAAGAAGCTCTATTGCCTATCACAGTGCAAATAATACTAAGAATAATTAATAACCACAACTGACTTGTTTACTAAATATTTAAGTCTGTAAATTAGTCTCTGAGGGAAGTGTGGTCCACTGTTTGAGATATTTAAAGGTAGGAGGCATAAAATACAAGAAAATGTTCTGTGGGGAATAAGCCTATATTTACAGGAACATCAACTAGATGATCTGTTAAGGCTGTTCCATGTCCAGTAGATGAGTCAATTTACATTAAAGTTATAAATTAAAAGCTAAATCAGAGTGTTTTCTGTTTCTGCTGAATTGTTAATACTGTTTTACAGCAGAAACAAATTTGGGAGGTTTGTTCTTCCCCTTTTTTTTAAAAAAAAAAGAAAATGGAATAAATATTAGAAAGACTAGACTGAACTTCTTTTCTATTACATGGAATGCAGTAAGAGAAAGGAAAAAGATTATGGGCCAAAACATCCTATTCTTGGGAGGCAATATTTAGTTTTGGCAGACATTTAAATGTATTTAACAAACCTGATTATCAAATATATGTATGTATGTATAAATGCAATCATATTCAATATGAGAGAAAAATGGAACACAATCTTGTGAAACATGCAGGCATAATGATGCCACGTTACAGAAATGCCTGACTATTCAGATATAGACCTTATGAGAAAGAATTCTAGTTTGTTGTTAAATAAAAAATAAACACATTATATTGCTCTTTTATCACACAATGTAATTAAAGCTTCAGCATACATCGTGTAAGCAATCAGCATACTCACTTAGAAGTTTGTAACATTTTTAAGTGAGAGTTCTGCCTGACTTGCTGGTTTTCTATGCTTAACGCTAAATTTCTAAGCTGTAATTTTTTCCTCTTTCTTTCCCTAGAACCACAGAGCAATGTTTCCTAAGCAGTTACATACTGACAAGCAACTATATCCAGTTGTTTAATAGCAAAAAGCTAGAAGATTATTCCTCTATGAAAAGGAAGATTTTAAATTGTTTTGTTGCAAGATTTTTAATGTGTCACACACAAATCCATATATGCAATTACAGCCACAGCGTGGCCACACGATAACTTGATTAAAACTTTGATTAAGGGAATTAAAACAATCAAGCTCCACGGTGAGACACACTGCAAGGAACACCTTCAACAAATCTCCATTTCCGTGTCGGGCAACCTTAGCATCAGAGCTCTGCCAAGGCCATGCAGTTCTATAACACAATGACAGTATCTCCATTAAAATTAGGATGTTCAAACCATGTTAAGCAGCAGCATCCATTTCCATGGCAAGGAAATGAGACTTCCTTGGTGAGCTTTAGCACATGCTGGCATTTTTCTAGTGAGGATAATACATTATCTTCCAGGGACCAGGATTGGTGGCAGGATGCAGAAAGCCCTTGCCCTCCTTCTATTTTGCAGGGGCTCACTTTCCACAATTTACAGACATGAATGTAATAATTAATTAGAGCATAATTCCTTCAAGCCCACCTCCATTTTTATTTTGTTACTATGCTGAAAATGTACAGATCATACCATGTTACTACTTTGGCAATTGAGTGAGAAGTTCCTGCCCTTAGAAACTGAATTAACATCAAGCACTTTGAAATCCTAGCCCTCTAAAGCTTAAATGGGCTTCCAGTTATGTAAATTAAGAACCATAACAAGTTGATTAGTTAGGTAATGCTTGCTCAGAGGAGAAATAGTTAGATGTTTCTTTAAGTTCAGTACAGATTGTGTTAGACCAAAATCAGTTGGAGAAAAATAGGGTACTATTATTTTAAACAGTACAAGGTCAATATTAAGGAACATTTTAATAAACCTCAACCCCTTAACCTACAAGACAGAGAACATAGTCCAGCAATTTTCATGAGCTGGAAGACTAAAGGATACCATAGGTACCTAAAATCTCTTTGAGGAGCAGAAAGAACTCACTGCCTGAGGTTTTTGTTGAGAGCAAGCCAATTTCCTGCTCAACGAACCTAAATACTTAAGGAAGACTAGCTATGAAAATTAAAATCCAAACTTTTATATCATGCAACATAGTATATACAGTCCTACACTTTCCATAGCTATGTGTTCCCTAAGTTTCTGGAATGCTTTTAAAAAGTCATTGCTACTCCCAACTTTCTTTTTCTGAAAAAAGAGAGTAATTTAGTGCTTTCCAGTTTTCATTTAAAGATAAGCTTCAAAATGAAAATTGATCATAGGGCTTGTAAGACTGCCAAGATTCATTTTCCTGAAAATTATTGCTTATTCATGGTTTCTTTCACTCCCTGTTAACTTAGGAATGATGCTTATTCATGTTTGGAGGATAGAGGTTAACAAATAATCCTCAGCACTTAAAGGTCATTTGAGAATGTCTGACTGGAATAACTGTAACTGAGATTAGTCCTCAGCTGACGAGAAATAAAATGAAAAGGGCAAGTTGTTCAGGAATATAAAGGAGACATGCCAGAGAATGTTTGCCTTGTTTCTACATAAAGCAGCACATACTCTCTTAGGCGCTGATGTAGTCAATCTCTGAGAATTACTATAGCAAACAATAGCTTTTAGATCAATTCTGCTCTCATTCACAATCTACATTCAAAACCAGGATTTGTTCTGCTGCTTTTAAAAATGTTTTCTTTAGAAATTTTAGAAGTGGCTGCACATACAAACCTCTTGAAAAGAAAGATGTCTATGAGTAATTCCAGTCACCAACTTGGACATTTCTCCCCATAAGAAAATGAGAATGCACATCATGTAATATATGAATACATTTATTTACTATACAGCCTGAACAACGAAGTTGTTAATTTTGTTAATTTTTCACTAGCTTCAATTTTTTGCGGGGTGGCAAATGTTCTGTCAGCCATTATCTTGAGAAAAATTGTAATTGATGGGTTCATTTTCATTTATGCCTAAGGAATTTTTCACATTATTGTAAGCTAGAAAATATTAGATAATTAACATTGGTGATAAAACTGCATTCAAACCGATTACCCTGTTCCACGTATATGCTTAATTGTCAACATTGCAATAGCTTTAACTGCAAATAGACATCGTCCATTAGCCAACCAGACTGCTCAATGAGAAAAACACAGACATTTTAGCTGTTATTTGGAGTATGAGAAGAGCATAATTATCATTTAAATAGGCAGTTTTACTTTTCTTATCCACTTGGAATCCCCTCAAAAAATACATTCCTTCAATATTTGGGGACAAAGAAATGTCATTGTTTACAGTAACAGTGACACTAAAGTCTCCTAATGCACCGTCCATCCAGAACTGTCACAGAGTTTTGTAAAAATAGAAAAGAAACATGTTCATTTCCATTTTTGGAAAGGAGGAAACAAACACAGAGAGGAGAAACAATTTGCCAGGTGGCTGACAGCATATATATTGAGTTCCTGGATAAACCTTACTAAGGAGAGCTGAGAGAGAGAGAAAACACACTCCCCAGATCCACATGCAAAAGAAATCTTTCCTACATAGGTCACATCTATTACAAGCAGAATACAGACATGAGGGTCTGTACCACACTGTTCCTTCTGCCTTGGATCTTAATTACTAATATCAAAGAAAAAATAAGAGCTATAGAGCTCCCCACCATCTCTTTGTGTGCAAATTTTCTAATTGGACTTGACATCCTTTTCTTCAATAAGGTGGGTGACAAATAAAGGGAATCTTTTGGATCTCCCTCAAATCTCAGATGCCTGATCTGACTCCAACAGCCTGAACAGTCACAACAGAAGCTGAATCAGTCTCCTAAGCGCAAAGGATTTTCACCTCAGTGCATTCAGTCCTCGTCCCTCTACAGGTTCCGTTTAATGACAGAATTATATTCCAAGCTATTGAGCATTTGTGTTCACTCAGTCTAGTGTTTCAGCCTGCTCTATCTATCACTGGTGTTATTTCCCTGGATGGTTGTTTCATATTTTATTAGAAATGACAGCTCTATTATTAACAAGAAAAAAATACAGCGTGAAAGAAAAATACAAGTACTAGCTTTAGGATCCAGGTGCTGAAGGATGTGAAATTTTTATCTGGTGACACATAGGAAATGGCTGGATCTGTAAAATATTTTCTACTTGAAGGGTTTATTAAAACTGACACTGGTACAACAATTACTACCAATTATTTTGTCAGAGTGTCTATTCCATTCAAAGTGAGAAAGTTAGTAGAAAAAAAAAACCCCATACCTAAAAGTAGCTAAAGACCATTTTGCTAGGGGCCACTTGATTGACCAAGAATTTGGTAAGGATATAGGAAGTATTTTCTCTCCAGATTACTAGTTCACACCCATACTTGATACTAATCACAGAAATAAATACCAGCAGATATTTTATGGTAGCTTTTATGACATTAGTTCATAGGTCAGATTCACTAGTGGTCAGATGTCCTTATCAAAATACTGTCATTATAATTGTTACTTATTAGCAGATTATATTATCTACTTCCCAAGCCAAAAAGTAACCCTTTGGGAAACTGTGCAGTGGGATAACATAGAAGCCTAGTCTCCCAATCAGACTGTAGATATAATTAGTTTTTTTCTTTTTATTAGGAGTCATAAAAAGAGATTTACAATATGTCTTCACTGTAAAGTTAGCTTGAATGTAACCCTAACTCAGTTTATATCTGCATGCAGAAATCTCACCTTTTAGACTGAGATCCTCAAAGTGCTGCAGAAAATCAAAGCTGCTCTGCAGAATGAATGTGGCAAGTATTTTTAGAGCATCATTAACCTCCTAATACCTCCCTCCTGTGCCCAGTACAGATATACAATAACCCCCCCATCTACACTCTGCAGAAGAATTAATCTCACAATTCAGTTTCCTACAGGATTACCCAGGCTGAGTTGTCTGATCCTAGTATTTAATGATGTAGCATATGCACATCAAAATTAAACTACCTAGGATGCATTAGACTATTGCACTGGTGCTGTCCTGCCTCTTTGCATTAGCTCCAACAAATCACGGTACATCAGATTCTGAATAAATGCCTGGAAACCCTAAATAAGTTAGAATAGTTCTTCATGTTTTGCTTGGACAAAATATCTGTGCAGAACTGATGAGGATGCCAGCAAAACTAAAGATGTAGTAAACTTATCATGCAGCAAAACTTACTTTCATAATGAAATGGGCATAATCATACATACCAAATTACTAATATTGACAGAGCTTCCCTTTGAGAAGGGTTCAGGATTCATCTTCATAATTCAGAAGAGTATGTTCACATGAGCTATATTACTGTAACTATAGCGATACAGCTATAATAGAGTAATGCAAATGTTTCCTTATCTAGTTAAGTAACAAGTAAGCTGTGCTAAGGGGTGAGAAAGTACTATTCAAATGCAGCAATTCAAATGTTATTTCATAGCCTACTTTGAGGTAGGAAAAGGCAGGGTAACACAAGAGGAGAAACTTAAAAACAATTCACAGCAATTTTAACCTGAGTGGTGACATATTTTGAGTCACTGTTTTTCCTTTCAGTGACAAACAGCATGCTATGTTTGGCAAGAAGGGGTATACGTCCATTTTAACTTTCCCATTGCTTCCTACTTGCAAAGAATGGAGAAGGATCAGCCACCCTTACAAGGTGCATGATTTTAATTCATCAACACTTATTCCATATTTCTAAATATACTCATTAATTAGGCCTTTTGATAATATGGGGACTGTATTAGGGGTAAAACCCCCCCAAACTCTTCTTATCCCATAGATAGGTTAATAAGCAGTGAACCAAAAGGTTTATAACTGTATGATACCCTGGCTAATAAAGCCTTTGGTGCCAAAAGTTACATTTCATGCTTGGGTCAAGCCTGTTAAATCTATTAAGGTCTCAGATGCCTCCTGTATGGACCACTAGGGCCCAAAATATCAAAAGCTACTGACCTCAGGCTACTTCTGTGTTTAATACACATCTTACAGATATATGAATCTGAGAGCAATGCTGCCCCTGTAGTAGATAGATTAAAAAAAAAAAAAAAAGAAGCAAAACCATTTCAAATTTGAACCAAACACAGAATAAAAAGTTACTTTATTTTGATATACAGGAACTTGAAGCAATACATTTGTACAACTCTCATTCACAGAATTTAAAGCCAGAAGAAACCATTAGATCATACAGGCTGACCTCATGTATATCACAGACCATTAAATGTCACCCAGTTATTCCTACACTGAACCAAATAACTTGTATGTGATTAAAGCAAGTTTTTTAGTCTTTGCAAATATCAATGGAGTATCCACCATACCCCAAGGCTTCAACTGCCTGTTCCAATGGTTAATAGCCTCCTCTACCTTATATATATATTTAGCATCCAAGCTGAATCTGCCTAGATTCAGCTATCACTCACTCATTGTTTCACCATTTTCTGCTGGATTAAACCAATTTTTCCACTCATGGAGAAATTATATAGTGTAACTAAGGTATCTGTAGATTAAATCTCTAATGGTATAGCATTTTCTCCATTCCTCGAATTGTTTTAACTGAATAGAAAAAGATACATTACAATAACCTTTGACCATCACCAGAACTGATTATTTTTCTAATGCTGTTTGTAGAAAAAGTTTTTCTATTTGTGCCTCTACCTAAAACCAGTCACAATGGAACAAACTTGAGTTATCTCCATTCTGACAAAAGCAGGTAGCCAAAGATCATATTATATACCTATGCTTCTGAATTGCTACATATGCACTACATAAGAGATTCTGTTATTTGAGCATTTGATTATGTCAACCTGCGCACATAATTTACATGTGGTGAATAGGAATATATGTGTTCCTCAGATGCTGCAGCTAGCTGAAATCAGTTTCGTAAAGTCAAATAAGAAAGATGGTACTTAATTACGAACAAGAAAAATAGAAAGTCACCTACATCTACAGAAAAACCCCACAGAAGAGCAAAGGAAATGCTGGAGAGAAGGAAACAATCAAATCAAGGAACAAAACAAAAAAGCCTGAGAACAATTTTTAAGGACAGGGCTTGAGAAGGACATTAACTTAAGGCCACAATCTCATCAGCATTCAACACTTCTGCTTGCTCTTGGGAATGTCCTCAAGACTCAAGATCAAAACAAGATTCCATAGGCACACAATCAAAGCACAGATGTTTGCCTTGATCACAAAGCAACTAACATGAGTGACATACTGATCTTTTAAAATGCTTCTGACACAAATCAAAAATATAATTTAACAGGTACAGATTGTACTTTTAGAAATATTATCATCTGAAAATTTTCATGAAAGAAGATGAGAAACAATGGAAACATTTCAAAGCAGAAAATCAGAACTTGAGGAATGCATTGTTATGAAATGAAATATCACCCAGGTTTCATTCACACAGGCTGAGCTTGGAAAGCCTTAAAAACCAAGTTGCATTCTAGAGAAACAGACCTAAATTCTAGGATACAGGACAGTTGGGATCAGGTTGTTGCCACAGCTAAAGTAAGCAGCCTGAATCAATTGTTTCTGGGAGCCTCATTTAGATCATCCTCCAAACTATTTAGAAACACCAACACCATCCCACAAACTGCAAGCAAAATTAATTTAAGTACAAACAAGAGTAATAGATAATGTTAGATGGAATATGACAATGCAACATCTAAATGTAAATGTAGTTTCCAAAGAAATAAATATATCCTTACAAAACCAGGAACAAGATAACAGATCCTAGCACTTAATCACTGTGTCCAAAATTTCAAAACTTGCCTAAATGCATACTTTTCAAGTGAATATTATGCAAAAGCAAGCCATTCTTACTCAGCAATGCAAAACTTGACAGAGCAGCAATCCTATCTGTATTTTTAACTCATATCTGCATTTTCTTCTTCCCTTTATCTCAAATTCTGCATTTATATCATAATAGTCCTTCAGCAAGCAGTTTGATGCCACACCAAGTATTGTTACTGCTGCCATTCAAAAGCTGGAAGCTCCCCACTGTACATCAACTGATAAATACTATCAAACACTGCAAACATCTACATTCATTTGCATCATAATAGAAACAAGTTTTTCTAAAGCAAAAATGATTATTTGGATTGGAGGGCAGAATGATAATAAAACTGGTAAAATTATTTGGATCTTTTTTAGGATTCCTTAAACCTGTAGCATAATTCTTTAAAATAAATATATATGGCTTTATCTTAGATTTAACTACACTCAGAACCCTTCTACCATCCTGTTAAAATGAGTCTTCTAAAGCAAAGGGTGATGGCAGAAGAACTGGTTGCTGATTGAATCTCTGATTAACCATTCTCCCAGCAGGTGCGGTTAGGAGCACTTCCACGATATTCTTGGGCACATTAGGATTTCTCAGGCCCAAAAGTTCAATGCAGAAAGAAGTAGTACGTTCTCATGCCTCAACCCCTAATTTAGTTAGCATATGAATGCAAGTTGCCTGTTTGGAAATTTAAAGTAACAATTCAGTGACCAATATCTGCGGGAGAAATTGAAAGCACTAATTGACTCCTGTAGGTCCGGATTTCAAAAGCATTTTTAAAAGACTGCAGCTAACAAAATCCAACCACATAGGCATTTGGTAAAAGCAACGTTAGTCCAAGTTGCTCGTGTGCATCATTCTTAGGAAATACCACATGTGCTGCATATGCCAGGCATCCTGAAGCAGCCTCAGTCTTTGGCAAGCCTTGCAGTCTTTCTGGAGGAGACAAACCACCAAGTATTTAGAAGCATTCATTAACCTTAAGTGTCTTGTTTGTTGGTTGCTCAACTCGGGACATCTTGTAACTAATTTCCAGAAGTGCCTCAGTACCTTATCTCTTGATCAATAGTAAAGGATTGCCTGGGACAGTGATTACAAAACCTCTCTGATCTTGGTAAGTGCCCTCAAAGGTAGTATACTATTCAGCACCACCCAGAGTGGCATTCTTCTGTGAGAAGTCTGAGGCAGAATTTGTGCTGGATGTTAAGGCTTGATCCACATAAATTTTTGTCCTTCGAGAAGTTTTCTTAGGAATACAATTCCTCAGGTTGTGAGCAGAACTGCTCTCTCAGGTGTATCTGGAGCAAATAAACTTGCTTCCAGTTTGCAGCAGAACAACTGTCTAATTTACTTCAGGTAAGGTCAGCCAGTTTATCAAACAAGTTAAAGTCCCTGTGTCTGCTAAGTTTACTTTGGTGGAAACACATTATGAGCACAACCATAGAAAGATTTGCAGGCAATTTTGAAGAGGCAGCAGAGGGCTGTGATGATCAACCAGGTGCAATAACTTTCTTCTCCATATAGTTCTTTGAATGTACCACTGAAGGTGGTTAGAGCTACTGAAGCTGGCACTGATTACAGCAGATTAAGGCACTTCCTCCACCTGTGCTGTGAAAACAAATATATTCAACCCTTCAGGTAGACCTGGAAAAAAGATGCATGCCTGCAGCCTAATTGAAGAATAACTGTATCTGCACATCCTGCCACAACCGTCTGCATTTATAACCACTGAACACTGTAATGTGGTTTCTGCACTGTCCCACTTTTTCTGTGACTTCTCAGCTGGTCCCATGCACTTGCCATTCCAGAAGAGTATAGACTCCCTCCCTGCTCCCTTACACTGCAGGGCTCCTGTCCTCATGTCTTTCCAGACAAACCTGCCATAAGACCTTGACAGCACTGAATTTGAATACTGTCCTGATAAGTACTGATAGGTTGTATGAGTTGTTGTTACTGTTTGGAGTACAAGATGGATTTGCGACAGTACATTGAAATATAAGCTTTAATAAAGAAAACAGTAATTGTGCGCCTATAATTTCACTGATTACAGAACACAGCTTGCAGCTCCCTAAATTATAGTTTACAGAGATGATATCCTGAATCTTTTAATCTCTGTGCTTCTTTCTAAGCATTCATATGACTTCTCCCTCCACAGAAGAATATGAATTTTGCATTACTGGTTTTAGGTGATCTGAGAGAAGCTGTCCTATAGTCTTGAAGTTAGCAGAAAATTAATTTGCATTAAAAGGCTTGTTCTTAGGGTAGATCTCTCTCTATGGGAGGCTCAACCAGTTTCAGTCTGTCAGACCTGTATACTGTTCTACCATCTTTGATTTAGTCAGGTGAATCTCATGAATCTAATAAGTAAGCATCATACAAAAATATTTGGTGCCTTGCAACAGCATAAGTTTAACAACAGTACTGGCCAATTCTGAATTAAGAAGAAACTAGCAAAGAGGTGACTAACTGTGCATTTAGCCACATGAATAGTGGAGTTAAAAACACAGTCAAGGAGTCCAACCTGTATTTCCTTATTCAAAGCCTGAAATACCGTACTGCTCTAAGGTTATTTAATGCATGCTGTTGACACAAATATTGTTGTTCTACAAATCCATTTGCTCTATAAAAAAGAAAGCCCTTCTTTTTCTTTTATTTGGAAATACAATGTACAAATCAAAGCAAACACTTTGAGTTCTGATAGTTACGTTTATTTTTAAAAATCACATCCCTTCTTTGGATGGATGAAAGCCCTTTCCCTACCTGGGAAGACTTTTATCAGGAAATACAGACTAAATATTCCATGCTTCACTCATCACTTGTGGTAGCCAAATAAATTACAAAGTGACATCAATCTAAAGAGCTTGCAAAATACAAATGCTTTGGTAGAAATTCCCCGTCTCTTAAGGCAAAATTTATTTCTTCCTTCTCAGTTTAAATAATTACCATGATTACAGATTTTGCATTTTCTGCTAACTATAAAGCAATGCTACTACTGAAAGATGTGCTTGTGTCTTCCTTCTACCATTTATTCTGCCTCTGCATTGTTCCTTCTTTCTTCCCATTAAAAAAAAAACAAACCCAAAACAGAAAAACCCCAACAAAACAAAAAACCTTTATGTGACAAAACAATCAAGCAATAAAACCCAGGAATTTTTATATATGTGCCTTTCTTGAGGCACATACTTTCAAATGTCCATACATTAGAGATAACCAGCTTCCTCCCACTTATCAAGATCCTGAAACAAGCTGCCTGCAGTGCCTCAAGAATGGTAACACTTCAGTAAATACCTTTCAATAAGTTTCCTACCATTTTTTCCAAGCATTTCTCTTAACAGCTTCTACAAACTATTACAGACCCTACCAAGTGTACTAACTGCCACAGTGACCTTTTTTTCCTTGATGAAAAAAAAAGTTTAAGCCTACCAAAGAAAAATAGTTTATAGTGATAGACGTTTGTATTTGAACAAAAGATCATCTCCATTAGATTACTTCTTAGATTTATGCTATCACATTTCTGAGTTCTGACACAAAGATAGAAAAATAAAAAGCTTTTAGTGTCCAACATGAAACAGAAATGCTACTCAGCTTTCAAAACCACAATCATTTCTTAGCTATACGGGCAGATACTCAAAATGGTGACACACACCAGTTTATGGTAGAAACTATTAGTCATAGAAAGAGAGATTCTTTCTTACAGGTCCTAAGTGCTACCATTTTGGTTTCAGGCAGCCAGTCACCTCTTCAGACTCATCACCTGGCTGAAGACCTTCTGGAAATTAGCAGGAGAGCTTTTACAAGGTACAACACCTAGAACTTTTTCAACATATTCTCTATCAGTTGCAAATGACAATTCACCATCTCTCTTCAGCAAGATTTCCTCTTAAAATCTGTTCTACCAGAGATCCCTGGAGTTCAAGTAAGATTAGATGTATTGTTTCAATTTTAAGGCTCATGCAGTCTCTAGGCTCATTTAAGTCCTTAGTCTTTCCACTGAGAAACATTTTAGAGTTTTCAAATTATTTTATCACAGTTTCCTAAATACATCCCCAAACTACACTCATTAACAACATGAAAACCAAACACAGCTAAGATTTTAATAAAACATTCAAAAAAAGCTTACATGCTGGTAGATTACTCCATCCTAAGTAGTACCACATACCAACACCACAATCAGGCACACCCTTGTTGCTATCTGTCTTTCCCAGGGCTCTCTTTGCTTCCTATATAGAGGCAGAACCACTCCCACCACCCATCTGCTTAATGAACACACTTATTAACTCAGCATCTGTAGCTTGTTAACGCAGCTCCTGCTACAATGGCAAAGCAGGTTCTTGATCTAAACTATGCAAGATTTTCACTTTCTCACTTATTCAATCATTGGCTCAAGCCAATGATTCAGGCAGAAGAAATATCAGCAGATGTAGAAAATTCCATGGTGTCACTTACTAAAGTAGCTGATCTACAATGTTTCAGGGATGTGTTCAAAGATACAAACCAGAATAGTACAATGATCTACTCTTATTATACTGTTTAACTCTATGACTTCTAAAATTTGAGGATTTCTTTTCAATATAAAAGGTGTGTGTTTATCCAAACAGACATTTTTCAGTGAACCAAACTGTTACACAAACTTAATGACTATTTAATTTCACCCCAAAAATAAATATTTATATGTTATTTTAATAAATTTAAATATTAAAATTAAAACAGTAATACATGTTAAAATACATTTTGAGAAAAAACAACTAAACAACAAAATAAGAGATTTGTTTTGCAAGTTTCAAAAAAATTATGTTATCAGAACTTTTTTACAAGGCTATTTTTGGACTGAAGCACAAAACAAATTAACCTGTATATTTAGTAAAAAGATCAGCCAAAAATACGTATGTGTTAATTTCTATGATACAGAGCAGGTATAACAGAAAAACAGACTGAATGACTTCACACATCTTCTATGATACTGAAGTAATTATGCTGTGCATTAACTTGCTTTCCACCTGCACGTCTTTGTGTTGATACAATCTCAAAACAAAATTCAAGCACAGGCTACGTTTCTGGAGAAAGGCAAAGGTCAACAGAGGCACTGGCATTCTGTATACTATTTGCTCTTGTCAGGGAGACAGGTTCATTCAGCTCTCAGTATTTACATATCATTCATATTAGTGCTAATGAGTGCTAGAAGCACCTCTGGAGGAAGAAGTATCTGTTTTACTTTGGTTAGTCTATGAGACTATAAAAGAAAAGCGTTAGACTTTTTCATTAATCAAACATATAAACACAGGTGTGCACAAATATTTTTAATAGGTTATTTTATGGTTTTATACTTTTGTTAAATAAAAAATAGTTCAATATGTGCTAATGCACAATAGTAATCTGTTTGTGGCTGGTAATGAATGGTATCTATGGAATTTCAAACATCTACTTGTATGTAAATAGTTAAATTATGCATAAGACCGCCCAGAAAATACCTATTTTGCAAGATGTATTTCCACATAACACTTGCCAAGTCAAATTAACAAGTGTTTCATATATGTCGTTCCCCAATTTGTTCAGTTTCTGTGACACTAGGGGCAATTACACAGTAGCGTCTGACACTTCTTGCTTTTTATGTCTGGCTTTGTCAATCCTGTAACTGCCTACCTTAACAGATAACTTTAACACACCTGAACAACCCAAAGAAAAAAGGTAGGTTACAAATACAACCTTAAAATAGCTGACTTAGTATGGCAAAAGTTTTCTATGTGTTACACCAATTAGGATAATTATGCCACAAAACTCCCTATGTGTTCCTTCGAGAAACTTAAATCCTTTTTCTGAAAGGAAAGAAGAAATTATTATATTTCAGTTTGTTCCGGAGGTAGTTGTGCCTTGTTCTGCACAGGAGATGCTCCAGGATTTTAAAAGCAAGTAAAGTATTAATGCACACTTTAAGTCAGACAAATCCTCAAATCCAAAAGAATACAAGATCACCTATTTTAAATCACAAAGCCTCCTATTGCCAATTATCATTAAAATAATAGACGTCTATCACAGTGAAGTGTTTTAGTATGAAACTAATTCCAGAATTCCTCATATTGTAGTTATGTGGCTAGGAAACTGCTCAGTTATTCAAATTGTCTGGGAATAATTTGTGAAAGCTGTTATTTACAGATTAGGCACTTGCTAAAACAGGCATTTGTTTCTGTCAGGATGTCATAATTGTTTCATTGGATAATATGACAAAACACAGCAAAGTGGGGCACAGAGGAGGCAACATAAAGTCCCCCTCCTTTGCTGTGGCTGCACCTATATTCAGTAACATGCACTCACATTGATGTTTTGGAGGCTACAGCCTGACATTAACTTACCTTGAAATATTAATTTCCCCTTTTGCATTAAAATTAGCCATGGAATGCTTCTACACATACAAAAAACACTTCTTAAAGTATGAAAAAAAAATTATGAAGTTTGCAAGAGGTGTATAGTATTGTTTGGGGTTTTTTAAGTAGATTTATTATTGTTTATGTTTGCCTTTAGCTTTCCTCAGCTCCCATTTTTGAAGTGTTAGAACTCATTTGTCTCCACACCCACTGCCTGTGTTACAAGGCCACTAGTTCTCATTTCTATCACTCAGGTATGCCATCCTTGCTCCTTTTGCACAATCGCTAGGCCACAGAGAGCAGGAGAACATTTACTATGGCATCAATGTCTGAATTCATGTAGATTGGGGGTGTTAATTTTCTTTCTGGATTTTTTTTTAAAAGGTCTTTTACTTGCAAAAAACATCGGTTAGCCTTTTCATGTCCGAGATACCTTCCCATAGAAGTGTGGGAAGCAGAGGAAGGAAAACATTTTAGTAAGATAAGGTTCTTTAAGAGCATTTGGTATTTTTCCACAGTGACTGATCCACCAAGGATACACATATTCCAGTGGTCCATGAATGTGTTTACAAAGAACACCAGCAAGAACTGTCTGCCTGCACTTAGCACAGCTTCCACTGAATCACACTAGCAAATACCTAGTAACTCTGCAAGTTAGTAGCTTTTATTCAGCTAAAAGTTCCAAATAATGTTAGGTTAATTAATATTAATAAATAATAACTTGTTAAAATTAGCATAATTAACTTTTTTTCTAGAATCTTCTGTTTTGATCCATAGCTACTTTAAGTAGGTGAGAAGAAATACACTTTTGGAAAATATCAGCCACTGAAGGACACCTGGCCATGCAATTTAATTAGAAATACAGATCCAGTACTTCCAAATACATTGTTCTTGCCCTAAGTGCCCACAGCTGGTAGCCACCTTGACAAGCACATGGCAGGGGCATAGCTAGAAGCCTGTGAACAAACCCCCTATATGGCTTATGCTCTAAATCTGAGCTAATTTTTCCCTGAGAAGCCGGAATTTCTCCGTGCATGACAGTCATTCACCACAAGAGTTTTTACTACAGAAATGTCCCATAAAACGATAGAAATTTTAAGCAATACTTACTGAACTGTTGCTCCAGCTACTCGAAGTCTTCTGTTGTGAGGGCAACCCTGGACCCACTGCTAAACAAGTCTTTTGAACTTAATTCCAGGAATACACAGAGGAACAGCATCCTATGCAGAGTTGCCCGACACCCCAGTTTTTTCATGGGTCATCACCACAGTTACGTTCCAGGACTTCTCAATTTTGGTTTTGTTTGTTTGGTTTGGTTTGTTTTCCATTTCCTCGTATCTAAAAATTCACCCTCTTTGTAAACAGGGTTGAGGCAGGCAGGTGACTCTCTGGGGCTCTAACCAGGAGTATCTGAAGCCCTGACAAGAAATTTCTAGCTCTTCACAGCAGCAAAATATAGCTAGAAAATTCCCACAGCTCTGATTCACATTCATCTCATCTTATCAATGCAATATAGTCCAGTGTGTTTGCAGGTGAGAAAACCACAGTTGCTGAATCATATGCCTTGCAGTGCTTGCTCCAGGTACTTCTCCAGAATGCAGCTGTGCTCATCTGGCTGACATTAGGATGATAGCGCAGAACTGAAAAGCAAAGATGGTTAATAATTCTTAGCAGGACCACTGCTGGCAATGCAGTACATAGGATACAGCTACAGGCAGGGTGGCAAACATAGAAAGGTGGAATTGTAGGATTAGCTGCGCAGGAGTTCTGGAGTCATGTCCCACAACATGCAGCTATGCTGCAATAAGGTTGCACAATTATATAACCAGAAGTTGTGCTGGGCTCACAGACCCACGCTGACTTTATTGGTGTGAAAGCATATCGTGTACAAACCTGAACAAGGACTTAATCATTGCTGTAAGCATATTTCCTAAAGAACAAACAGGAGTAGAAAGATCAGTTAATCTGATGCTCTTGAGTAGATGCTACAGTATTTATGCCCCTTCAGACTAGTATGAACAGGATTCATATAAAGAAGAAACCAATAGTGTCACAAGATTTGTCTAGAGTACAAGTATTTATGTATTGTATGTATACATCTGTATAGTATTATCTATATTGTTATTTCCCTACATAATTCCTTACATCACCTAGATGTAATTTATTACATTACCTTCTACTTCTACAGGGCTCAACAGTATCATTTGAATGATGTGGCATTGTGATAGTTTAGAACTGTCTATGTACTGGATTAATTACTAACAAAAAGCTCCATGATTCCCACTATAATCTATCTGATGTCATAAAATAATGAATAAGCAATTCTGCAGACAGTTCTTATTGTTAGATGTCTAACTCAGGCTGAACTGATACATTCTAATGGTTTCACACATGTGTCAGTAGAGCTCTGCTTGAAAAACCTTATCTTTATTAACACTTACTAAGATTTTGCTTCTAGGACAGATCTGTTGCAGCATTGGACAATGGGCTCTGAGCTGAAACTTCTCACTAGTACATTTGAAGAAGCTATTAAATAAGCCATGCTGGCAGTCTGTGCATTCGTCTTCATCAATTACATCTTTTCTTTTATAGTATTTTTAGGGTTAGTTTAATCAGTATGACAACACAGAACACACATTTAGATGCAACATAATTAACTGAAGACATGTTGTTGTGCAAGAAGGATGTCAGTTGACCTAGCTTTAACCTCTCATGCCTTTGAAGGCTAAATTAGTTCTGTGAAATTTGTTGAAGGCACAATCATGCTTGACTTGGAAATTAGCCAGATATCCTCCACAATTTCACAGCAGTTTAGAGTAAATGTGTGCCCCAATTTCATATGACTGGATAGCAATACAAGGATTACACATTTTGAAATCACTATCAAGGAGAATCACTATCTTTTCCTTTAAGTCAATGACATTTACATTATCCTCCAGACTAAAATGTCCTAATTAAAAATAAAACTCATCTAAACTCTCTATTTAATATTTTTTCTGTATGAATACTATATGCTATTACCTTCTTCAAGACAAAAATTGACAAGGAAAACTCTGAAGACTATCATCACCTAGTACTAATGACTCATGACTCATCCCTATGCCATAATGACCCCATGGATATGTCCTCCATATGCGTCATTAGAATATTTTTCCAATTAGTTAAAAAACAATATGAGCTTAGTCACCAATGCAGGGGCATGTTAAAACACTAGTTGCCAGGAAACAAACTTTAAAAAAAATTTCATCGCAGAAATTACAATTTACCAAAATACTGACAACATAACCTTTGTTCTGGCAACATCATTTAAATGAATTTCAAATGCATTTGCGTAGTTCATTACCACACAATGTGATGCTGAACAGACTGCTAAATCAGCAAATAACCTAGTCTATTACAACAAAAGATCTTCTGAAAAATAAATCTAGTTATTAGGGTCTAAAACTACCAAGATCCCTGTGGAACATCTGCCTATCTGCATTAAAAATGGCTAGGTTACAAAAATATAACTCTTTAGGACTACCATTACCTTTGCTAGAATTGTTTCATTTGTCTACTCTTGGAGTTAAGAGGTTCATTAGATTCCCAAGAAGGTATTTATGATGGAAGGCATTAAACAAGCCAGAGTCTTCACGTAGACCTTTCTTACACAGCAAGCAAGCAAAGAATCCTACAACTCTTTTAAACTTTAAAAGAAAGAAAGAAAAAAAAAGGAAGAGTTTAGAAAGTGAACTACAACTTAATTGAATTAATATTTTAAACAGCAAAATATCAAAACAACTAGAAAGGCAGATAAAACTTTCTTTCCTACTGGATCCTTTCCCTTTAGGTATGGTTGCAGTTCACTCAGTGATTAAGTTGCAGAAAACTCTGCCCAGTCCCTTCTGATTCAGAGGAGGTTCTCTCAGTCTCCTCTGGGATCACTGGCTGCTCCTCACTGCCACCTCTACTTCATCTGTGGGCATACAGCTTCCTGGTATGACTCCTTTACCTGCCGCAAACTGCCATCTCTCAAAACTGTTCTCCCAAAAAAAAAGGGAAATACCTTCCCACCTTTCAGAGGTTCCAGACATTTCTTGAAGGAACACAGCATGATAACAGAGAGCAAATGAAATATAATATGCCATAGGAAGTGAAGAAGTAAGGTGATCTTGGATGAGATCTAGACTGCTTTACAAAAATATATTTATTGTGAAGCTGAGAATGATGCTTTCAGAAAGATGGTAAGGTATTCCTAGATATTTCCTGTAATGACATTAATAAGCTAACAAAATACTTCGTAAAGACAGGTGGTACATGAATAAATAACTAAATATTTGTTTCTGCAATAAGAAATAAAATGCTTAATACACAAGCCCAAGATGATAGTCCAAGAAACCAAATTTAATGTTATCATTTTAATCCTGGAGGATGGTTGATTATTTTACTCAGATGTTTTCAAAATCTATATTTTTTTTTCCTTAAAGAAGGGGAAAAGAGAGAAAAGGTGGTGTCTCTGATAATAAAATAAATTAAAATTAAGGAAGTAAATAAAGTATTAAAAAATCCTCAGAATATATCACATGCAAGGAGAGTAACAGATAAAGAAGGAGCACTGCTACTATATCTTTTACTTTATTCTGCAGACCACAATAAGGCATCTGTGCCCTATCTCATTATGCCCTGAGAAATCAACAGAAAGGGACACATTTAGACTCAGTGAGAGCAGCTGACAAGTGAGACTCAGGGAGACTGGCTCCAAGAGTGGACATCTTCCATTCAGTTTCAATTTCTAAGTCTTATTTTTTTTTCCTTTCTTCTGCAATTCATATGTTTATAAATTCTTCATCTTTAAGAGGAAACTGGTAACTGGAGAAGGTGGAAGGAAGGGATAAAACCTTATTGGGCCTCAATTACCCAATCTACCAAGAAAAACCACTTCCATACAAACAAAACAACTGAAATATTGGACCTCATGCTCAACTAACAAGGTCCATTCCAATGTGCAGCTCTCTATAAGGATATGACATCTATCTCCCAAGCTCACTTTCCAATTCAAGCAATTTATTTAGCATGCACACCCACCATAAGCCCATTTGCACAGTTGGTTATGTTCTAGCATCCTTAATGTTTGGGTGCCTACTCAACATAGGCAATGCTAGACTTGTGCCTACCAGTAACCTTGTTTCCACCAGATATCATTAAAAAAGTGTCTACAGTTTCTATCAGTTTTCCAACCATTACAACAAAGAGTTCCAATTATTTTTTTTTAAAGATGAGAAATAAAGTGCATCATTCTTATCAATTCTTGTTACTTGCATTTCATCATTCTCACTATATACATTGATCATTCACACATTTTCCAAGATTCCTTACAATGTAAGGGATTATAGAAGCTACACTAGACCCTCAGAATGCATTTTGGAAACATATGAGGAAAACAGTCTCCCTGGCTTTGTTCATTATCAGAAACAGCAAAAGTCTGATAAAGAAAATTGGGAAGTGGATAATCTTTGTATGCAGTTTCTGTTTTCATGAGAGAAAAATTATTGTCAAGAAGCAAAACCAGAAACAATCACCATTTTTTATATGATGGTGAAGGGATTTAAGCAAGGCCTGGTTTGTTTCAAATCGAAAAAAAGATGTTTATGTCTTAAAGTTTTTCTGCTTTCTTCAACTACATCAGTTAGTTTAATGAAAAATATCATGCCTCCCTGAAAAGTTTACTGAACTGGACAAGGGCAGAAGGAAAGGAAAGCAAAGCTCTGGATACCTTTTAGAAGCAAATTTGAAGCATTAAATAGCTCAGGCAGCAAATTCCCTGAGAACATGGCAGTCAGGAGACTGCCTTAGTGCACTAGTCCTGGCTACTTCTACACCCATACATTACAGTGGGATGACAGAGCATTGAGCACTGGCCTAACGTACCTGGAGGGCCAGAGGCATACTTTGTAACTTAAAGTTTTAAGGAAGCTACAAACATGTTGGCATAAAATGTTCTTAAATGTTTTTGGAGTTTTTTTCTGGAGTTTGAGCATGGTTTAATTTGATAGACATAGCTGACTTCAAAACGGTAATATTGAAAAGATTAAGTGAGGTTTAGATTTGTTCATATTAATTCATAAATCCTTTTTATAGGATCTTATAACTATCTCTCAGTCACTTCAGTGTGCATGTACCCTCCACTTTTGCTGGGTGAAGAAGTGTCATTCCCTTCTACAGATAAAAAACTAAAGCACAAAGAGATGTAGTAACTTGCCCAGACCAACAAAAAAACCCCTTCACCACCAAGCTGCACAATGCCTTAAACGCAAATATCCTTCTCCACGGACTTGTTGCCTTGCTCCTGAGCACAATTCGGAAGGGAGATGAAATGCCACTGCTACATTCAGGTCACATCTTCATTTTTATTTTTTAACTTATTTGTTGTAATTTACCCATTCAATAATAAATGATAAATAAACTTTTATAAAGTTAACAATGCCTTTGTTCTGTCACATTCTGTTTCTTCACTACAGTGATAAGTTGACCTGTGATACCCAATAAAGAAAAACCTAGCAAACATATGGGGGTTGTATTGTGCAGATCTGCTGAAGTCACAGAGTGTCTTAGACAGGTCTATTATTAACAATTAGCCACTTATTGTAAATTCTAGCTGACACATCTCATTAAATATAGGCCAAAATAGACTTTGGTGATCGAACCTCATTTTTAATAGCTTTCCCCAGCATTCTGCCAATTGTTGTCAGGAAGCTGAAAATTACTCCTACCACTAGGATGCCCACTTTATTCTTGCTGACTGCTGAGAAATTTCAAAAGGCTAGCCTGCCTCCTCTGTGCTTGATAAAGGGTAAAACCCAACCATGTGCTCATGATGGTGATAGGCTTTTAAAAACCTCTCAGCAGTCAGCATGAAGGGAAGAGGAGTAGGGGGTAAAAGAAAAAATATTTTCCATTGTTGTTTCTTCTACATAAGAGCCCAGAGTAGTTTATGTCATTGACTGCCCCCTTCTAACACCCAATTTGATGTGCAGAAGTTGGACTGAACAGCTGGTCTAGTGCCCAGAATCTAAATGGCAACTTATTGTTGAAATGTCTGCAATTACATTCCACCCCCACAACCAACCAGAAAATAAATAAAGTAAAATTTTTATAAATATCAAACTTATCCAAAGATGCCTTTTTAGACCAACTTTTTTTCTTTCTTATTTCTTTTGTTTCTTTCCCCCCCAAGCCAGTTTCCCACACAGAACAGGGATTCTGGCTATGCTCAAATGGAAGCAAGCAATTGCAGGGAAATTTCACTTACCTAGTGGAGTCCTCTGTAAGTATCTTAAGATCTCACCACCCAAAGACAATTATCTTAGCTCCAGTAATCTCTTCAGTTTAAATGTTTCCCACGTCTGAGTAAGTACTAGAACCTAACTTGAGCCCTCTGGCTTAGTGCTGGGGTAGTTTCAGCAATTATTTTATAGGCTACATTTCAACAGATCCAATGGCATTGCAGAACACATTTCAAGAAAAAGCACTTGTTAAGCTCTCTGCATACAAATTCAGATGATCTTATTTTACTTGTCAAGATTTTAGAGTTCCTTCTTTGACTTTAAATTTTTTGTGAAGAGTAATCATGGCTGAGATCATCTTCACCATGAGCATAGGCAAAACATCAGTATCACAGGCTTATTTAGACTGGAAAGGACCTCAACAGCAGGGCCGTAGTCCAATCCTCCGCTGAAAGCAGGGTCAAATATGAGCTCAAACCAGGTTACTCAGGCCTTTTTCCAGTCAAGTTTTGAAATCCCCTGGGACTGTGCAATCTTCCAGGCAACCTGTCCCAATACTTGACTGTCCTCAAAGTGAAAAGGTTTTTCCTTGCATCCAGCCAAAATCAACCATTTTCAACTTTCAACTTAGGCAGATGTGTACAATCCATCTGAAAACAGCCTGATGAAGCAGGTAATTATCCAGATAGTCCAGCATGACTGAACTGCTGACTGAAATAGAGGGTTATAGCCATGATTTTACACAACTTATCAAACTTTATAATAAAGTTCCAATGCCCTCTACCTTCCACTCTTTACAATTTGTAATTACTGTCTGCCTAAGTCCCCATTCAGGCCAATAATGCACTGATCCCTTTCCATCTTGTCTTCCAAATGTGCTATTTTGACTCATTTGACAAATACATTCAGTGAACACAGCTTCTTTAGGTCCTGTATCGTCCCACTTATCTGTTTAAGAAAACACTTTTGGCAAACACTTCTGGATCTATAAAAAATAAATTGAAACACAAAAAATAAATGCATTAATAAGCTGGGGGGGGGGGGGGGGGGGATATCCAATGAGGATGTTACCAGATTTAAAAAAAAAGAGAGAGAAAAGAGAATTTAGTTATCTGCAAACCGATCCACCGAATGGAGAAATTAGGAATAAAGCTTCAGAAGTCTCACACATTTTGCTTCATAAGTATTAAGGTGTGAAAGTGGAGTCACTGATCTGGTTTCCTTAAGCCTTGATTCAGCCAAGACCTTTTAATGATATGTTTAACTTTAAAGAGGTAAATGTGACCTCTCATGGGAAAATTTCTTTATACTCGTTCTTCAGCAATCTAATGAAACCATCTTTCCTATCTAAACAGAAAATATTCTCATCAGGAAATCTGCAGCAAAGATTGGCTATTACAGAATTTCCAAGTTTCCTCTGGCATACATTTCCCACAAGGGTTCCTGAATTTTAATTGACATCTTAGTGTCTGAGACCAAATACTATGTCTTCAAATCCCTTTTCTGCTGATCCTTGAGACAGCCATGAGTAGTTTCTGTCAAGAAGTGCACTTCTATCAGAAAAATGGGAATAATCATAGGATTGTATATACATATATGGCCACTAAATTAGTTTCCTGTAATGAAACTTGAGGACACTGCTTTTTTTGATTCTTAGCTTCAGAACCAGAAATGGTAAAACAAGACATATTAAGTCACACACAAAGCATTCTAATGTTCTGCCAATGTAAAATGTTCTTTACTTCTCCTTGTGTTGGGTTTGTGTGGCAAGGTTTTGGTAGCGGGGGGGCTACAGGGGTGGCTTCTGTGAGAAGCTGCTAGAAGCTTCCCCTGTGTCTGATAGACCCAATGCCAGCTGGCTCCAAGACGGACCTGCTGCTGGCCAAGGCCAAGCCAATCAGCGCCTCTGTGATAACATATTTAAGAAAGAGAAAAACAGTTAGAGAGCGCTTTTGCAGCCAGAGAGAGGAGTGAGAAGATGTAAGAAGCTCTGCAGACACCAAGGTCAGTGCAGAAGGAGGGGGAGGAGGTGCTCCAGGCGCTGGAGCAGAGATCCTCCTGCAGCCCATGGTGAAGACCATGGTGAAGCAGGCTGTCCCCCTGCAGCCCATGGAGGAAGGATGAGGGGGTGTAGAGATTCTACCTGCAGCCCATGGAGGACCCCACACCAGAGCAGGTGGAGGCACCTGAAGGAGGCTGTGGCCCTGTGGGAAGCCCACGCTGGAGCAAGCTCCTGGCAGGACCTGTGGATCCGTGGAGAGAGGAGCCCACGCCAGAGCAGGTTTGCTGGCAGGACTTGTGACCCCGTGGGGGACCCCACACTGGAGCAGTCTGCTCCTGAAGGTCTGCACCCCATGGGAGAGACCCATGCTGGGGCAGTTTGGGAAGAACTGTAGCCCTTGCAAGAGACCCACGCTGGAGCAGTTTGTGAAGGAGTGTCTCCCGTGAGAGGGACTCCATGCTGGAGCAGGGGAATGATGAGAGGAGTCCTCCCCCTGAGGATGAAGAAGCGGCAGAAACCCAGTGTGACGAACTGGCCATTACCCCCATTCCCCATCCCCTTGTGCCACTGAGGGGGGACAGAGGTTGAAGCCGGGAGTGAAGTTGAGCCCAGGAAGATGGGAGGGGTGGGGGGAGGTGTTTTAAGATTTGATTTTTATTTCTCATTCCTCTACTCTGTTTTGCTTGGTAAAAAAATTAGATTAATTTCCTATCTAAGTCCAGTCTGTTTTGCTCGTGATGATAATTAGTGAGTGATCTCTCCCTGTCCTTATCTCGACCCACAAGCTTTTCATTGTACTGTTTCTCCCCTGTCTAATGAAGGAGGGGAGTGATAGAGTGGCTCTGGTGGGCACCTGGCCCTGAGCCAGGGTCAACCCACCACAGTCCTGTATTGTTTTTTTTCTATATCTATCCCAAAATAGAAAGAGATCTAAAAAACCCTTTCTTCTTCAGCAATGTATACTGCAAAGAAAAATGAATCCTTCAATTTGACTCTGCTTCTATAACAAGGGTCTTGCACGCTGTCTGGTGTGTGGTGTAATCATCACTACCAATAGGTTCCACCTATGCACTTGTGCAGAAAGCAATGCTGGGCTGCTGAGGCAGCAGCAAAGGGATACAAAACAGTATAAACTCACAGCAGCTGAGGAATACTAATATTCTACCTTAAAAGGAAAGAAAGTGAAGAAAAACAATAACGTAAACTCAGTTTAATTTTCTGTATTTAGCTGGATTCTTGAAAATAATTTCCTGAGGGGGCAGGATTTTTTTAAAATATGGGTTTTTGCAAAAAATTGAGAATTCAGAGGAAAACTGTCTAATCTTACTGGAAAACAAACCCAGACATTCTGCCATATGGAAAGTTTCTCAAATTCTCTAATCTGATTCACATGGGCTATTTAGGTAATTAACTAAAGCTGTTTAAAGGAAGGTAAAGAGGGAATATCAAAAAAGGAAGGCAAGCAGATCTTCACAAATATAGCAGCTACATCATGCGCCCTAGAATCACCAAAGGAGATATTATGGGAACGATTATCAGAGTAGAAGCCGGGTGGAGCTCAGGAGCTGAAACAAACCTGCTATTTCAACATTGTGGTGAGATCTGGAACAGAGGGAAGGCTACATGACCTTTCCTGTAACATACGAGATAGTTCCTCATCTCCATGAAGCTCTGCTGTATATGACCTGAGATAACTCATCACCACAGCCCCACCCCAGACAATCTGGAACATAGCTGAGGCAGGATAGCACTGTCTTGTACAGAACAGCCCATTTTTGCTATTGTTTTTACAAATGTAAAGAGCCACTCACTGCCTCAAAATGACTTCCTGGCCCCAGTTATCAAACAAACTATTGACACCTGCAGGCAGAAACACTTACAAGAACTGATTGCTATCCACACTCTACAGGAAGTCTCAAAGGATAAGGAGTAAGTGCTGTACTGAATTTGAAAATAAGAACATTAAATGACTATATTATTCTTGATGGGATGATGGTTGGGGCCAGATGAAGCACTAATTAACAGAAGTCATGTACAATACTGTTTTCTTTCATATAAAAAAAAGTCTTGCTCAGCCTTCCAAAGCTCCACCAGCAAAGCCCTATATGTGGCGTTGTTCTCTGAACAAGAAAGTGAACTAAGGCTTCTAATTTCTTGACTAACTTCATTTAAAGAAAGAACGAGGTTAGTGCCAAAAAGCAATCAATGGATCCCCAGTCAAACAAAACACTTAAGGTCATGATTTGAACCCAGTTGCTCATGTATTTAAAGTTATAAAATGCGTTTAAGTGCCTTGCTGGATGAAGGCCCAATGACCTCTTTTTTGGACTATTGTCTACCTAAATCCAACAAATAAATGGAATTATACTTGAGAACTGAAAGTTTATTTAATGATGAACTCCTGTGGTGGGTTGACCCTGGCTGAGGGCCAGGTGCCCACCAGAGCTGCTCTATCACTCCCCTCTTTCATTAGATAGGGGAGAAAAGGTACAATGGAAAAAAAAAACTTACGGGTCGAGATAAGGACAGGGAGAGATCATTCTCTAATTATCATCACGAGCAAAACAGACCGAACTTAGAGAGGGAATTCATCTTATTTATTACTAAGCAAAACAGAGTAGAGGAATGAGAAATAAAACCAAATCTTAAAAACACCTCCCCCCACCCCTCCCATCTTCCTGGGCTCAACTTCACTCCCAGCTTCAACCTCCGCCCCCCCCCCAGCGGCACAGGGGGACGGGGAGTGGGGGTTACGGTCAGTTCCTCACGCGGTGTTTCTGCTGCTTCTTCATCCTCAGGGGGAGGACTCATTGTTCCCCCGCTCCAGCGTGGGGTCCCTCTCACGGGAGACAGTCCTTCACGGCCTTCTCCAACGTGAGTCTCCTCCACGGGGTGCAGACCTTCAGGAGCAAACTGCTCCAGCGTGGGTCCCCCACGGGGTCACAAGTCCTGTCAGCAAACCTGCTCTGGCGTGGGCTCCTCTCTCCACGGATCCACAGGTCCTGCCAGGAGCTTGCTCCAGCATGGGCTTCCCACAGGGCCACAGCCTCCTTCAGGTGTCTCCACCTGCTCTGGTGTGGGGTCCTCCACGGGCTGCAGGTGGAATCGCTACACCCCCTCATCCTCCCTCCATGGGCTGCAGGGGGACAGCCTGCTTCACCATGGTCTTCACCAGGGGCTGCAGGGGAATCTTGCTCCGGCGCCTGGAGCACCTCCTCCCCCTCCTTCTGCACTGACCTTGGTGTCTGCAGAGCTTCTTACATCTTCTCACTCCTCTCTCTGGCTGCAAAAGCGCTCTCTAACTGTTTTTCTCTTTCTTAAATATGTTATCACAGAGGCGCTGATTGGCTTGGCCTTGGCCAGCGGCGGGTCCGTCTTGGAGCCGGCTGGCATTGGCTCTGTCAGACAGAGGGGAAGCTTCTAGCAGCTTCTCACAGAAGCCACCCCTGTAGCCCCCCCGCTACCAAAACCTTGCCACGCAAAACCAACACAACTCCAAAATCCTGATTTCGTCTTTCTTTGCAGCCACACACATGTTCTTGGAAAGTGTCCCTCTTCCATAATCATAATTGAAATAACCTCTTCAGAAGACAAACAGCTTGAGTTCATCCTCTAAAAATGATCCTAAATCCTGTGGTACTGGGAGATATGTCAAAATGAGTTCTAACGATAGGTCAATATCAAATTGGGGCCTGAGTAAATTAGTTAAATTTTCTAAAATCTATAACAGAACCTTCTGGTATCCCAGTAGCACTCGAACATAACTCCTTCCTTCCCTCTCTTGGAATTTACTCAGCCTTCACCAGCTTGTAAGACATCAAATTGTTATGAGGATTTTCCTGAGTATTTTATTCCACTGAAGATGAAATCTGTGGTTTTCACTTCCTAAATTAAAAGTCAAGTTCTGTACCTCAGAAATTGAATGGTGACTGGAATATAATGTACTATTAACACTTTGAGAACCTGGAAACATAATAGAATACATGTGTTCTCTAAGCATGGCTAGATGCACAGAAAGAGACAGAGAAACCTAATGAGGTGAGCCAGGAGTACACACCCCAAAAGATGGGTGCATACCAGGAGTGATGTGAAGTTTGGTTACTAAACAAAGAAAACTAATGGCCAATTATTGCTACCTGTGATTGGCACAGAGCTCATGGTTACCAACATAGAAAAGCAATCCTTTGTGTATTAATGGCTTCTGAAATGCTAAAGGATTCATAGGAAAGGAGAAGATAATGAACTAAAATAAGTTAATGAACTTGCTAGAAGCAGCAATGAATGATGGCAAAGATGGAGGTGATGGGAGATCTGTCAGCTATTACTCATACGCTTTCCCTTATTGAAACAAGCCAGTAATTAATCTATGAGGACTGAGGGGCTAAAATATGACTTTGGTTTCTCATGCTTTCCTGTTGTCATCTAGATGCTGCAAATATTTCAATGTATGACTAAATTGACATACCATACTAGCAAAGAGGGCCAGAGTGATCAAATTTGTGCCAAGACAGAATCTGAGAGCTGCATACATAGTTAAATGAAAAGATTCATCTCAATACTCAGATTTCCCTGGCATTACCACTTGTCACAAACAGTATTATTCTGGTTATGAGTCACTGTTTTTATGCATTGTATTTATCAATAAAGATGAAGGCATTCTGCCAATTGCTTTAGATTTTATGTTTTGAGAATAATAGTACTTAGCAACAGTAATGGGGAACAAAAAGTCATCTCACTCAATTCCTAACAAGGATTGTATTTATCTTTTTTAAAGTGACACAAAAAAGTTAGTTTTCTTTATAAATATGACAGGACAAGCATAGTGAAGAGCTGAACAATTGAACCCTTCATTTAACAAGAAAGATGCTGTCAGATTCATTGAGTCCACAACAATTATATAATATAAGACTTTTTTTTGTAAGGATGACCTATACAATTTTCTTCTACCCTATTTTCTTTAAGTTTTTCATTGTATTTTTTATTCTACTTAATTATAGCCTGCATTGATAATACATACACTGTAAACCAGATTCTAATATATAAAACTGTGTTTAATTCAGCCACGTTCTGCCTAAAAATATTAATGACATCATAATCAACCACACTACTTTCAACTTTCCTAAATACTGTAGCCTAAGTTCAGCTTTTTGACAAATGCTTAGGCAAATCTACCACATTTTTTATCAGTCTGGCCAACAGACTACTAACACCGGTCAGTACCAGCTGTTACTGCTATCCTCAAACAATAGAGATTTCCTGTTAGCACATAGAATCCTGAGAAACTAAAGCAACATAGCACATACAATGCTGAGAAACTACACTACCTCTTGGTATTTATATAAAAGACAATTTGGCTAAACAACTGTTACAAAAATTCTTTGCAGTTGGAGGAGATTAAAAAACAAAAGGAGATGCAGGCAGATGGTAATGATTTAGTAGTGTCTGGTAGTAGTTAATGAAACAAGTTATCAGCCTTTATTAAAAAAGTTTGAAACAGAAATATCAGTTTTCCATGTTCACAGGGGACATAACTAAAATCCATCTCTTGCTTATGGAAGGGTATTTTAGTTTGCTTAGTTTTTTTATTTATGAGCTGCTTGTTAGTACAGGAACCATATAGTATTTTTTATTACTCCTACCAGATGAAAGCAGGTTCAAAGTAAGATTTGCATCTATCTTTCAAGATCTACTGTGTATAATACTAAAAGTTTCACATAGTTTGCCCTCATTATATCTTCCTTAATTGAATCTTAATAAAAAGACTGTGTTTTAGCGTGATATGTATTAATCGATTTTCAAGAAGAGAGGCTTGAAGCAGTATAGACATCTCAATTAGGGATGCATTTCAACATAAGTACAAAATTTAAGCCTCTTGTGATTGCCAAAAGATTGACTTAGAGGTAAACATAGTGAACTGATGCACCAAGTCTCTAGATTTATTTTGTACCTAGCTAGCAAGGCAAAGTATTTCTATAGCAGATTGATTTAATGCTGCCAAAGACGAAAGCAGGACTACATCTTGAGTGTGTGAAAGGCTGTCACAGAGGGAAAGCTTAATTTATCAATTTGCCAGTTTCTCAGGGGAAGCCATTAATGACAACAGCATGAGACTGCCTTTTAGCAGGATTCATTGGACTTATTTTCTTAACTTTAAAAAAATTATAACTTTTTCCCCCATAAAATACCAGATCTGTCAGACACACAAAAAGATGACAGGAAATGCAGCTTTAAGCACAGAAAGCACCATCTATTCATCTCACAGCTTCCTGCTTATATTCAGAACTGTAGGGTTTAAAATATATTATTTAAAAAAGCAACAAAACAGAAAAAAACCCCACCAAACCCTAATAAACTCACCCTACAAAATGTTATACACTCACTTTACACATGATAAGAGATGGTGTCTTTTAAATAGATTAGCTTTACTTACACCTGTAGATGTCCAAGCAAAGGCACACAGCAATAACGTATTACAAATGAGTCAGTAACTACTTCCTATAAATATTCAACTCAGTTCAAGCCAACCCAGGATGCCTTTGAGGCAATTACAAAAATCTATGCAGCATGACCAGGAGGAAAACCTCAGTTGTATATACAGCTCCAGCCCAGAAAAACATTTACGAGTACACCTGAGTCTGTGTCTCACTGACCCAAATTAAGTTTAGGCCTATCTGCAGTTCTAATAAATAGTTACACCTATGAAATATGTTTAACTTATGCAGAGCATGTATGACCTCCACCACTAATCACCATTGGTTCTGTTCCACCACAAAAGTCTAGAAAACATGTAGTAAGGAATAGTGTCTGAGAAAATAAGCTTTATAATGATTTACATATAGTTTTCTGCCTCTTAATTGGAGTTTGTTAAATTAGCATAGTTTTAATTAAAGCATCTGGTTAGCTGCACTAGGTTCCAGCAGAGCTACTGCTCCCAATGAGAAGGGGTGAGAGCTTTGTATATCTACAGATGTGTCAAGTTTCTTGATCTCCCCTCTGGCAGATGGGTCACTGAGCAGAGGAAAGCCATGCTACTGTGCTTTTTCTCCATTGCTGAGCTTGCACTGTAGTGGCTCTCCCATCCAATGACCCTTACCTTTGATCTAACAACATGTTCAGAGAAAGAAAGAGTGATGCTGACTCACTAGGAGAAGAGAAAGCTACGAATTTCTTCACTTACAGAGACAGAAGAACTGACAAGGGAAGGACTTGCTGCACTTCCTGGCATTTCACCCCCTGCTTGGGTGACAGGATTAAATGACATAGCATACTCATATTTAAACTCCTTACCATTTCGAAGGATTCATTGTGTTCCAATTGTTATTAACTCTCAAGAAAAGTGAAGAAAAATGATTCTGTCACATATGAGAATGATCCTCTTTTACCAGGAAAATCTCCAGTGGTTTTGATCACATTTTTTGTGTTTAACCCATGGGCAGAGATGACCTAAGTATATGTTTGCCTCTGGAATAATAATTGCCCCATAGGAATTGAAGATAAATCAAACAACACCGCAGAGGAAGGCCTTCAAACACCTTTTTCACCAATTAACAGCCTAATGTCCTTCTTTGACCTATTTAGGCAGACTGCAGCAACCACAGAGAGAAACCTTATGGGACTGAAGTGCCATGCAAGCACAGACATACTGATTTGCAGAAGACCGGCCCTTGTTACTAGAATACAGAAACCTCTGAATATCAGTGTTCAAGATCTACATCAGCTCTTCTCTGAGGCTGTGAACTCTTCAATTGGTACATGCAGAAAATTCAAACCTTAAAACTCAAGAACATGTTACAAAACTTAGACTCAAAGCCACCACAGCCTGCTAATTAGTGGCATTTCAATGACATCCATATGAATATCAGAAAGACATTAAAGCTAATACTGCAGAGTAATCTTTGCATATTCCAGCACTGACATACCGTTGGTTGCATTTTATTTACATGTGATTGGAACACATCTACACCTGAAGCAGTCAGGATAACTGACTTTTTTTTTTGGGGGGGGGGGGGGGGGGGGGGGAATGTCACGGTTTTCCATGGTTGCCATGTGGCTCACTCACTGTGATTCTCAGACTGTAAACAAAAGAATTAGGGGATGATAAAGCCCTGAGAGAGACCACTTAGTGTTCTGAATAAGAATTCCATTTATGTTTATAACTCCTCAGGCTTTTCTCTGTTGTGAAGACAGACTTATTTTCTTGAGAGGTAATACAGTCCCCTGGCCCTTGGAAGCTAGTGTTTTTTCCTCACAGAGAGACAGGACCTATTACCGTTCTAGATTTACAGATCTGGAAACAGAGAACAAATGCAGCTAATCTCCTTTCTTTCAAACCCCTCTATACAGGCATGTCCTCATGCACAGCTGTGCTGAGAACCCCCAGTCTATTTTGAAATCAGTGAGATTTGTGCAAGCTTTGTACTTCTTGAGCTGGGATCTGCATTGGAAGCTTGAAATTTTGTCTCAAACACCATAGCGAGAATTGGTTTCCTAGTAGAAGTTTGTGATTTCATTTTACTGCCCATTCTCCAGATATTTCCAGGCAGCTAGAGCTTACACAGCTGTTCTGCACAGGAGCTGGATCAACCTCAGTCAAACCATTCAGGTTTTTATGGCTTCTCTAGTGCCGTTGGCAGTATCTTGTGCCAACCTTGTTTTTAACTGAACTGAACTAATCTTGGGTATTCTCAAAGATCAAGGGATGCGTGAAGAGAGTCTCCAGACCCAGGTGATCAGACTTTGAGAGCTGTGATCTGTAGGGAAGCAGCAAGTACTTTGCCTTTGTGATCCATTTGATTAGCACATGTTCCTTTTTCTCCACCAATAGAAGCTAAATTGTCTTGCAAACCCATTATCCTTCACCTTTTAAACCTCAAAAATGATGAGAATTCACTGAGTAGAAAGAAGCAGAATAGAGTAAGAGGCCAGATTTTCATCCAGTGTCACTCCAATAATTTTAAATGGATTTAGATTAGCCCTCAATAGCTATAGCTCCTGTCTGCTTCCAGACTAGACAAAAACTCCCCCAAACAACTAAATAGTCTCTAAGATATTCTGAGGATTTATCATAGGGACATTCCTGCAGGAGCTCAAACTCCTTTTGAATGCAAGGTGAGCATAATTGTTCAGGCAGCTGAGCCTAAAGAGGAACACAGATATTTGCATTCATGTGCCTTCTCTTTCTTAACAGCCATGTAATTCCACTCTTCCTTTTGCACACAATGAAAGAGAAGGACAAAAAAAAAAAAAAAAAAAAAAAAAAACCACAACAAAACGAGAGCTCTTTTGCAAGCTAGCTAGCAAACGCAAATTTAAACCCTCTTTGCCCAGTACAGAATGTGTCTGAATTCCATCTGTATCACACTGCTACATGCCAATTACTTAAATTAGGGTGAGATCCAAGACTCGTAAGAGAAAGTTCATAGTGTAATTAAGAAATAGTTTTTTCTTCTCAGTGCTCTTCTTTCATCATCTTTGCTCATTTTCCTGCTTCCCTCCCACCCTTTCTCCATTCAGGAAGATTCTGATTCTTTCGTCATTTTGGCACCAGCATTGTTGTACTTACACCTTCAGGCAGGCCTGAAAGCCAAAAAGCTGGTTGCCTTTAATGCTTCCAAGATAAGGTGTAAAGAATGAAAAGCAAAGAAATGAAAGTGAAAGGATTTATACTGTTTTAGAGTGCAGTTTGGTGTGGCGCAATGCTTTGAAGTGTATCTTATTAAAAGCAATGGCACATTCTGCCAAGAAATGCCACTTCTCAGCACTCAGGGAGCTGGGTAATCTCACACAAAGACAATAAATGTACTCAACAAGGAAGGAAATTCTGATTAGGTTGTGCAGATGTTCTGCAGGACCTATGATCAGCATGATAACACTGAATGAATCATTGAAATGAGTGTTGTCTTAACAATACCAGCAAAAGTCATACCAGCATGCATACCAGCATCGTCAAGGTTTGTTACAACATCAATTTTCATTTTAAGAGCTACCCAGTCTCAACCTGCTTTGCAGTTGGGAAGGATTAACACCAACAGTGTGCAACTTGTAACAACTCCTATGTCACATAGTAGTCAATGCTACTTAACTCCACACTCTTGACAGTTCAACATCAGAACATATCAGAATTTGAACAAATTCACACATGAAATTCTTTGTCTGTAACTAAATCCCTTCTGAGAGTTTCTGTGAGTCATCAGAATTATAAAAATTCATCACACAGCTGGTTCTTAAGTGGCAGAAATTCTCTTTCTTTTGGAGGATTTTTAGAGTATTCACTGAATTCGTTCAGCACATGAGGAGAAGGACTAGGGGGTGTTGGTTGATGAAAAGCTCAACATGACCCAGCAATGTGCGCTTGCAGCCCAGAAGGTCAACTGTAGCCCATGCTGCATCAAGAAAAGTGTGACCAGCAGGAAAAGGGAGGTGACTCTGCCCCTCTACTCTGCTCTCATGAGACCCCACCTGGAGTATTGTGTTCAGCTCTAGGGTCCTCAACATAATAAGGATGTGGAAGTGTTGGAGTGAGTCCAGAGGAGGCCACAAAGATGATCAGAGGGCTAGAGCACCTCTCCTATGAAGACAGGATGAGAGAGTTGGGGTGGTTCAGCCTGGAAAAAAGAAGGCTCCGGGAAGACCTTATTGCAGTCTTCCAGTACCTAAAGGGGGCTGCTAGAAAGCTGGAGGGGGACTGTTTACAAGGGCATGAAGTGACAGGACAAGGAGTAATGGTTTTAAACTAAAAGAGAGAAGATTTAGATTAGATATTAGGTAAAAAATTCTGTACTGTGAGGGTAATGAAGCACTGGAACAGGTTGCCCAGAGACGTGGATGCCTCATCCCTGGAAGAGTTCAAGACCAGGTTGGATGGGGCTTTGGGCAACCTGATCTAGTGGAGGGTGACTGTCCATGGCAGGGGGAGTTGGACTAAATGGTCTCTGAGGTCCCTTCCAACCCAAACCATTCTATGATTTTATGATCTTACTTCAGCTATAAAACTTTCATTGCTTGGAAACAGAGAAAAGCCAAGCTAAGTGTCCTTTCTAAAATTTACCATGTTCTGAGAGTGTTTTAAATCGCCATGATTTATTATTAGTATTTGTCTCTTTATGGATAGATGTATAAGCCTGTCTGCAGTTTAGTTCAGGTTTAAAAGTTGGGTATATTCCACTAGCCAAGCAGGTGCCCCCATTTAGAATATGTTACTAGAAACCGGTTTAGAACCAGGTGCTAATCATAAATGAACATACCTTAAAGCTTGGTAGTTAAACTACCTTATAAAAGTAGATTCCAGAATTTAAACCATCTATTTCTTAATCTCATACACATGCAGGTTATTCATCATACATTAATGTTAGCACAGTTAGACTGATGGTCAAAGTGAAGTGACATTCAATGCTATAGTAAGATATGTACTTCAGTCATGAAACTTTCATAATTTTGCTGTACCACTGCATCTGAAACTGAGCTGAAATGGAGCCTTGTTGAAAACTCAGTCATTAAGAACTTGACATTCAGCTGTCTGCTGGCAATAGGAATGTCATCATTGATTATAGAGATTAGTGTGGAAACAACATCTGGTTTTAGAATTATACCAAATAATTTCTGAATAAACACTTCTTTGCTTCTGTGCTAAACCTGGATTTATTTTTTTTTTTTTTTAGTGGAGAAAGTAGGTTAATGGAATTTTACACAATCAGTGCTAAGAAATACATTTATTCTTTAAACAGAAGGGGATGGATTCTTAGCCAGAATAAATTATTTAAACACTGATTTATGCCAAATGAGAACTAGTCCCTGCTTCATTAAAAGAATGATTCAATCCTCTCTCTTGTAGTGACAGTATCTCACTGACTTCATCTAGAGACAGATCAGATTATAGATTCTTTAAAAGTGGAATGTATCAGTGTGACCTAAATGCATTCAAAGCCAATGTAGTTGTAGTGTGCAAAACCCTCGGTGGGACACTCATTAGTCACTTCAGAAGGGCTCTTCTTTTTGTTTAACTAAAACTTGTTTCCAGTTGATTTCAGCTAAACTGACAGAAAATGCAGTAAATATCTTCTATACTTGAATTTACATCAACTTAATTTTGGAAGTTTGCAGTCATATCTTGGTTCACTCGAGCATCTTTCTCACAGAGGCAAAGTCCTGCCACTGCAGACAATGCAAAATCATAAAAGCTGCTTTATAACCCTTAGATATTTACTCTAGTGAACATCTGCCACATTGAACAAGTTGTACAAGCCGTAAAACTAGCTTGCAGTTCTTCGACTTCTCTTCCATTAATTCAAGAGAGTATGATAGAGTTGTTTGGAGGTTTTTTTGACTGGCATTATCAGTCATCTTTTTTTTTCGGAGATAAAAGGCTGAAAGAGGAACAGAAATTATTCTTAAATTTAAAGTGAACTTGGTCCAAGAGCAGAGCTAGATTTGGATCTACAGCGTAAGTAATCCTGAAACACATACACAGGTTTTAAGTTTCATGAATGCACTTGTACACACACATTATCATATGGGTGTCAATTTATGATGAAATTGATCTTTCCCTGAATAAAAAAAAAGTTACACAATAAATGGAGTATACATACTTCTAATTGACTAGGCAAACATACGTACAAGAGATCGAAGGCCACGCTTAGGATCAACTACAATGACATTATTTACATTTCCAGAAACATGTATGTCCAAAGTTTTCTTCCACTGCACCATGATTCAGTAACTACATCATTATGTAATTAGCATTTAAATGGAAGTAAATAAAACACCCAAGGTTTTCTTTGAAATTGAATTTCAAGTTCTCTAAGTTTTCTTTAGTTTAAGTTATTCTCCTGATAAGTACAATTTTCTCCAGAAATATCAATATAAAAAAAATATATGCACTGTGGAACAGAAGTACTGACTTGATGCTCAGTTTTGGAGTCCCACATGCCCTATCATTACTGGCAGACTGATTGTTTCCTACATTTCAGCAAAACACACTGGACTAATTATAATTCCACCAACACTGGAGTTGAAGAACACAGATTAATGATCAGCAATTAAAACATCAACAACATCACAAACAATAATGTTTCATACTGTTAATTTCTGTTGCCTGAAGTCATGCTATTTCTCTTTGGGCATGAAATACATAATACAATCATTACTTCCAACATGAATAAAATGCTATCATATTACACGCTGAGATTCATATACTGTAGTTAATTTACAGTACCTAGAAAGGAATGTGTGCTTGGTGTATTGTGCATATGTAATAAGAAGCTAAATCAGTGTAAGATCTGAAATATTAGAAGTCAGTCATATTGCTCTATCCAAACATATGCAGCACCAAAAAAAGATTGTAAACAACCATAAGGTTAATGTAAACAAAGTATATCAAACTAGAGTCTTTACCTTCAAAGGTTTTTCTCACAGAGCAATGCTGTCAGATTCAGCTAACAGAGGTACAGCCTAGTCTTTTGTGCTGCATGTTTTCTTAGAACCCCTAACATCATTGTAATCCTTTCTGTCTGGCGCAGCAACCAATTTAATCAAGTCTCTGGCACAAAGCTCATCTGATGTCATCTCTCATTTGTGCACTAGGAAATCAATGGATGCAGCTGCAAGTCACTGCAGTAGGTAACTATAGCTTGCCCTAGCACTTTGAGCATTTGCCTGTAGAGTTTACAGAGGCCGTCACTTCAGTCAGGATGGCTTGTGGTAGCGCAACTACTGCAGAACTTAAAACAGCCCTTTTGTCAGCACATTTGGAGGGCACCCCATTAGCTATGGTACAAGTGATTCTGTGATCTCTATTGCTGTAACACTGTTCCTGATATGCTCAATGTTCTCCGTTATCTTTTTCACTTACTGAAATTTATGCACCTTGAGATGTTGGTAGATGCATTCAGTAAACTGAAAAACAAGCAAATGTATTATCTCTCTGTTGAATGTCACCACCTTTATGTGATCTGAAACATGAAAAAGCAAGCTGGGGGACAGCTTTGTTACGAAAGAATGGTGAGCTGTGGCAGAAAGATAGAAGAAATGAAAACAAACACACGAATGTCACTAGTCGTTTTCAGAATCAAAATATTCCATTCACTCAGATGCAGGAGAATTGTGGAAACTGAAACACATAATAAAACCAGCAGTCATCCATGAATTAATGTTTGCCACATTTAAAGTTTTCCCAATGTAATTTGACAGGGTAAAGCAAGATGTCAGCATTTGATGTATTATTTATTAATTATTTATCAAGCAACAGTTGAGTGGCCTCTCACCAAGATTACAGATACTCCTGATGACTACAGAAGTGCTAGACTGATATAGAATAAAACATCCCAACAGGAGGGAGCACATAACCTGACACTATCAAGACTACTTATGTGCCAAAGCTGACACAGTTGCAGAATTATGAATGGGCATATGGATAAACAATTCACCCATCAGCTCACAGGGATGATCAGCCGGGCATAGCAAATATCAGATCATTAGGGGTGTCATGGAGGAAAGTGGAAGGGAAGGTCAGGTGCTTTATTTATCTGCAAAAACTTTCTGATTCTTTTCTAGCTTTAGACATTTCTGGTTCCTTTCTAAGTAGCTGGAATTAAAGTTATTCAGCTGCCACTCATGAAAAAAGTGAGATTCTGCCACCCTGACTTTCTGCAACAGTATCTCACAATTGTCATTAAAACCAGCTGGTATATTTATAAAAGAAAATGTTACTTTGTGAAAAGCTTGGCAGAATTTTTCCCTAATACATTAGCAGCCCTGGAGGCATTATCACAGAACTGTGCAAAGCCAGAAGATCTGGTTTCAGTTCACACCTCAGATTCCCAAGATCAGCAGGGATTACAGCAAGAAAAGTCTTCAGTGATTGGCAGAGACTTTCCTTATGCTGCTTAATGGGATGCCCTCTGGCCAAAAGAATGTACTCAGTGGGTTCTGGATGTAGCCAGGTTGAAATTCACAATATTTCTTCCTATGATACAGGGAAATAAGGATGCTTCCACCTGATGCCTAACACATGGCATATGGACAAGTATTACAAGTGATAAACAGAATGTCTGTTACCATTTTTCAGTCATGAGCACTGGTGGCTGAAGGCCCAATTTAAGAAAATCCCCCTTCATAAATTCAAACAAGAAGTGGAATAGAATTACCATCATATTCATAAGATACTTTATGGGCATTGTCAGATGCTCAGACAATGGAGCTGATACGCTCTACTGCTCTGCTTGCATACACAATAGTTTGGATATGGACTTTATATGCATTTCAAAACCGAAGAACTACAATTCACAAGTAACTTTGCCAGTTGGAGGATAGGCGATGACACAGGCAAGAGCTATGCATGGAGTTCAGATACAAATTCAGGGAAACAGTTTCCACTCTGTAACTTTTTCATTATCTTGTTCATTAATGTTTCCTTGAGCATTAAAATATTCATTACCTTTTCTTGTGCAGTATGTTCATGCCACATTATTTTTGATCATACACATTCACAGTATGGTGGCGTCCAGTTAAGATAATCTTCAAAATGGCAAACAGAAAATGAACCACTCTGGAGCTTAGTGTTGTCATGACACCTTCAGACAACTTTGCTGCAGCTCTGGAGGAGGCTTCAAATGCGACACTGTGTGACAAGCCAGCCTCATATTAACCTTATATCCACCATTAGACAAATTTTACTTGACAGTAGTTGTTCTTAAACGTATTTTCTTCATATTGCTTTTTTCTCTTTGCACAAACATTTATGGGCCTCTAACTCTATACAGGGATCCTAGTACAGGTGCACAGGTGTTAAAATAACAGACATTATGATGCTGATGATTCATCACTTAATTATGCTGGCCTGCACTGTCACAACCAACATCTACTAGCTGAAGACAGCAGTAAGAGACATCCAAAACCTGCAGAAAACCCCAGATCATTCTGCAGTGCAAAACTTAGCAAGAACATTTCTTCCTTACATTCCTACAAATACTATCGTGATGACGCTAGTCAGTAGAGCATAAGCAAGTTCCATTGAGCACGAGCTGGTTTTTTTCTTCTAAATATTATTTCCTCCAATATGTAATTGGAAGATATAACATTGTACAAACAGTCAGTTTCACAGGCAATGTCTCAGGAGGTCTGTGTTTGAGAGGTGTAGAGGTACCCGTACAGCTTGACCTGATATTGATGGCACCAACAAGTGCTCGTTCCAGACCTGCATATAACGCAGTCAAACAAGCCAATGCATCAATTAGATCTTCACTTCCTCAGCCATGATAGCATAACCTTAAAAAAGCCATTGAAGACCTCTCCCAGGCACTCTGCCTTCACTTTGTCTTAACACAAAGCCAGACTCCAGTTCAACAAGACCATGGAATGAAAACACTTCCCATTGCATTATTCATTTTGGATGTAAACTTAACATGGCAGATGTCACCAAAGGATTTCAGAAATACAGAGAGGTGTTCTTTCTTACATAGATTTCAGCAGCAAATAATAAGGTATTTGCTCTCGGAATAATACAGTGGATATTTTGAGAAATACATAAGCATAAAGGAAGATTTATTCAGCAGTTTCACAGTCAGGAAATCAAACACATCTCATCAAAATGTGACCTATTCAAATGGCAAGTGATGTAGTGAAGAAAGATCATCTCTTAGCTGAGTACACGTTAAGTTCAGCAAAACTGTCAAAACCCTTTAAGGCAAAGAGCCCATTACAGACCATGAACATCGTAAACTATTAGCACTGCCAAGGTAATGTGGGATAATTTCTCCAGAACAGAGAAGCTGAGATTTGACTTTTCCTCAGAAATCTACAGATAGATCATCTGTGCAGATAACATATTTAGCAGTAGGAAGGTTCTCTCCCTTCTCAGAACAGCTAACACAGAATAGGTGAAGGGCAAGCCTGTATAGGCTACACGAGTTACAGCAGCAAGAAAATATATAGCAACAAAATCTCTTAAGAATTCCATAGTTATCTACTGCTCTATAGTACAGAGTGTAGAAAAATCAACTGGAAGACTGGCAGAAATCAGGATGCTGATTTCTCTGTCAAGAGTACAGAAATCTTGCAGCATTGACTCCCTGCAGTAGAACGCACAATCCTCAGGGAAAGCATCAGTTTACATGATTAAGCTGCAACCATTTAACTTCCTAGGCAGTTGATCGATATCTCTCCTGTCACACAAGGAAGGACACAAACTGCTTTGGGAAATGCTAATGGACACCGTAAGGTAAATCTGCCTTATAAGAGCATCTCCCTATGTTTGTACACTAGAGGTATCTAAACCAGTAACAGTGCTGCAGTTGCACAGGAGAGCATACACAGGAGATATAATCTGCATTGTTATCTCTATCTTTTAATTATAATAGGTAACCATGAGGCAAAAAAAAATTCCAAACATATCTGACTGTTACAAAGTCAATACAAATGCCTGTGGTGCTTCAGTAACAAAAAGCAGCAGATCATCCACTGTACCTATCAGAACAGGGTTTTGGTACTCTTCCCACATGCCAGTTTAACACTGGCAGAGTTTCAATGACACCTTTAGCATAATTACTGATTTACTCTGGCGTGAATCAGACCCTAAATACATAATCACTTTATAACAGATGCAAATAGATTATAAAAACCAAATAGGTATCCCATAGGAAATAAATAGAACACAACCATCTAATGTAAAACAAATATCCCTTAGACCTTCAAATGAGAGTTCTGATATAAAATACTGCAAAAAATCAAATAAACTGGCACTTTCTACTCTCAGCAACTTTATTGTCCGTACACTATCACATCTCATTGAGCTCTCACTGGTTTGATATCACAACAGCCCTGATGAAAAACAGTTAAAGAGAACAGAGACTGAGTTCACTGTGTTCAAGAGGCTGAAAATAGATGTTTTGTCCCACTGGAGTTTTAAAATAAAAGTTTTAAAGACCACAGACCACAAAGTTGTTTTAGACCATTGACTGAGTACAAGGTTATAGGTCACTGGTTTTCAAGCTGAAAGGCATAGATCTGTACTGTTGAGTATGAATAACAGCTCTAGAAAAGGCGTAGTTTTTGTACAACTTTTATTAGCAATATACCTGCCCCCTCACATATGCCAATCAAGAAAAACCACAAATGTCTTTAGCTACAGAAAATTGAGCTCATATCATAAAGATTCATAGGTTTAACTGTAAAGTTCAGCCCGATTCAGACTTAAACCACTTTGGAAAAGAAACACTCACAGTAGACAGTGACTTGACTGAAGAAGTGTGTGTCAGTCCAAAGAATTTAAAAGAGGAAAATTTCAAAACAAGGCTGAAGATTGATTTCTAAAATTTCTAAATATAATCTTTTGTTTTTAAATATATTTCTTGTTCCAACCAAAACATGTTATGTTCATATTTCTTTACAAACTGATCTGAGTTGATTTTCAGCTGGCCCCCCAAAAAAGTTTAATTTCTTTTTATTTAAATAAATTTTAAAAAACTAAAACCCACACTGAGTAATCCCTGTCTTAGCTTAACTCAGCCGTATTTTTCACACCTTCTTTTCAGTGTTCCCACATAACAAAGAATTCCACGATTCTCACTGTTCAATTCCTTGGCAGTGATTTAATTTTAATTCCATATAGTTCCTAAAATACTGTTAGCCAAAAAAATGCCAAAGGTTTCTGCATCAAGGTACAATTCCATTAAGCCTTACTTTGAACTTATTAGGAGACTCTCTGGCTGAATTTTATGCAGATCAAGTTTGCTTTGAGATTCAGATTCAATACTTATGAAAATGACTTTGTTTAAAGCTACAATATTCAAAGGTTTTCTGCCCAAATGAGCCCCTTTAACTTTCAAACTGTACTTACTGTATGTATTTATGTGAGCCTGGAGTAATCCCAACTGTCTTCTCTACACAGCCGTATGGTTTATGTTCACTGATACCTGCTCTCCATATCTTGAAATTTTCCCCAGCTGAACTCTTCCTCTAGAGGGTACTCATTCATCCATTTTCTGATTACTCATACATTCTGTTGGGATTTCTAAAAGAGACAGTAAATACTGCAAAAAGGAAAAAGAAAAAAAAAAAAAAGAAATTTAAAATACATTTGTCTTGACTACATTACTTCTTTCTTGTATTTGCTTTACATGAATATTCATGAATTGAGTTTCATCAGCATGAATGAACATAAGAACTGAATTTTTAATTTGCTCCTTTCAAACATTCATACCAGAAACTAGACAGGTTAGACTTCTATAGATAATGAGGAGAAATACAAGTTTATTAGTGAGAACTGAATAAAAGGCATGCATCCTCATGCTTCAAGGCATTACAAAAATAAATCCAGAACTGATACCCCTTAGCTCTGTAAATAACCTCTGATAGAGATTAAGGAGGAACTTTTCCTTCCATATTGGTTCCATAATTGCTTGATAGTACTACATTGTGAAGCAAGTTTATCAGAGAGACAATAGGCATGTGCACACCTCACTGAAGAAGAAGCTAAGTTTCATCAATTGTTCCATGGTAACTGTGCATGTTTTTAGCTCATAAAAGGGTGAGGCTGCTTATCCCTCAGTGAAAAAATGCAATCTATCTTGTGTTTTCTGTTGGGTGTATCAGGGTGTGAGCATACACAGGGGTGTTTGCCATATAGCAAACCAACTGAAAATTATCTCAGAGTGACTTGCCTGTGCACTCATACACCACAATAAAAGGTAGGCCTTCCTGTCCTGCACAAAACAGCCATTCAAATTTATATGGCAATATATACACTTCATTTATAAATATCCAATCTCAGAACAAAAACAGCAGTAAGGAACTACCCATACTCAGCTCAAATCACACAAACACCTCTTAAACAAAAATAATAATCTTACTCTGAGAAAGTTACAAGTCTTAGAAGATATTTTACTAAGAAAAAGGTGTAATTCATCAAGTAAATTATTCTTTGTAATTTATCAGCAATAACCATTCATAGATGTCTACGAACTTGCAAATAGACCTATTTTCAACATGATTTTCAGGCAATTGTTTAGAATATCATGGCATTTTAACAAAATGTTATGAGGTAACATCTTGGTATGCTATTTAATAATTCATATGGACACATAAACTTACTTCCTTCTGCCCATCAACTGACAGTTACAATTTAAATAATCAGTCTGGCAGTTCAGAGTTATGAGTCAAGGATGAAAAACTAAGTATGCAGAAGCAGTTCCCTACGGAGGTGGGGGGATGCTAAAAACTTTACATGCTCCTTTTTACACTGCCAGCTATAGGAAGTCATCATTTTGCATGACATTGTATCTTTCAGGCACGTACTGAAAAGCAGAAATCCGTATGTCATTTTGTGATTAAACAGTCAAAGGTCAAAGATAGAAAAAACAGACATACTGGAATTTTTACATCCAATTTTCATTTCTAACATAAATGCTATAGGAAAAAAAAAAAAAAAAAAGAGTGGTTGACCATAAACTTGTCCAAAAATAGTTTTTGTAAACAATGAATTTTCCCCAGATAATTCTGTTTAGTGCCTTTGATATAGTAAATGCTGCAATAAATGTTTTTAATTACAAGTAATTGCAAATAAATCATAGAATACATTCTATGTCCTTTCTTAAGGGGTTTATTCACACAGCCATCCCAGACACGTGTTTTTCCTACAGAAAAAAAACCAGACCATAAGCAAGACTGCACTGAATGACAGTCTTTACTGAATCATACTATAGTTTCCTAGGAGATCTAGAATTTGTCAGCCTCTTGCTATTAAAGCTCAAACACTAATGAAGAAGACTGCCACATTTTCACTGCTTCAGTCTGCATGACATTAAATTATATGGTGGACTCCCCTAAATGATGAACGTTAAATTATGAAACAGATTATGATGATTATGTGCTCTCCATCCTCTGTTAACATCCTTCCCCAGGTCCAACTTCTTCTTCCACGTGTAGTAAATATCACCGAATGTCTTCAGTCATTTACAAAACCACACTATGATGTTGGGGAAAAAATATAACAGACAATGCTTCCTTTTCAGTTTTTATCTTCCATTTAAAATGGTGTTAGGGTACATTTTGATAACAGGAAAACCCAGTATGCATACAGGATAAAACAGATCCCCTTTTCGGGAATGGTTATCATAATTCAACAACTAATAAAGCAGGGGAACAAGATTTTGCTAATAACTGGACAAACAATAAATTTTTTTTTATTTTAATTAATGCCATTATGAGGTCTGGAGGACAAGATATTTCATTTAGCCACTTAGGAAGTATAGAATAGACAAGGTGTGTGCCTTGCCTTCAATACACAACCCAACGAAAAAGCTCAACTATATGGGCCCTATGGGGAGGTCAGTCAGCCTCCACATCCATTAATTCCTAAACTTCCCAGTTAAACTTCAAATGTCAATCAATGCCGGATGATCTGGTCTTCATTAGATGGTTCTACACAAAATGAGGACAAGAAGTATTACTGATCTTAATCACTATCAGCCCTGTCTAAACTCAAGGCTGTGTCTAGGAATAGAGGCCCATGACCCATTGCCAAAACTTCAATTTGTACTTTGAAAAAGGAAGGATTTTACAGTCCTTATGCCCCCAAATTCTTTGCGCTTACTCAGTCCTTCTTGTTATTCCAAGTCCAGGGAAAGACAAATAAGGTCATACAGAAAAAAAAAACAAACCCACCTTCTAAACTTTATAACCGGGAATTAGAAACTTGTTGCATTTAATATCTTTCCCTAAACGTGTTTCACATATTTCACACTGATAGAACACTGAATGTTTTGCACAGCCACACATAGAACAACACATGCCACATCAGCTTGCTATACTCTGTTGTTTTTATCACAGTAGAAACAAACACACTAGCTTTCTACAGGCTCAGAGAACACTTTGCAAAGTAGAGTACAAAACCATTTCCATGAGTTTAGAATTATTTTCTTCTTTTTGCCAAAAAAGGAGGGGTGGGTGGGGTGTAAGAAGAATAAGTTATATGTATACATTTTTTTCCCAGAGATGGTTCAATTCAAAATATTTGCACTCCTGCATGCATATAAAGATTGAAGACAATTAGCACAGTTGTAGATTAAATATTTGATGGCTTGTAATAATCATGCCTGTGTTCTAAGAAGGAAACGAAGTTAGGAAAACAATTTCTTTATTGGTACAAGAATATCGAACTATTACAGAATCCATACATGCCCTCCTATAGTTCAATGACTTGCCAGATAATATGTTGAGAAATGCTCAGTCACTTGCACTAAACTTTATTGTCTATGTTAAGGTCATTTCAGCAGAGTGCAGGTCAGCCTACAGAATGCCTAAGGTATGCATATAATCGGCTTTACAACATAGCACTCCATTCATAATGGCAAGATCTATTTATGTATACTAGTACATGTATATTTACATTGCAACTGTATCTAGGAGCGATTTCAAGTGTTCACAACATTTCAGAAACAATGGACAATATTGCACAGTGTTTTCTAAATGCTTAACAGATATCCAGGACCTCTCTAAAAAAAATTCCATGCATAATAAGAATTCCATGGTTCCTTGTATATTTAGTGGATTAACATTACATTAGAAATATTTCTAATGTAGTGTTAGACAAACTAGCTTGCTAAGCATGAAAATGGCAATTCTGAAGCAAGGTGCTATAAACAAACCTAAAATTCAGATCAAAAAAATCTTCTCCAATATAAGCTTCCACATTGTCTGAAATAACTGAAAAATATTGGCAGCCTTTCTGCTTTTAATGAAAAATAGACAACAGGAAAATTCTGTGTTGAAAGAGACTGGGGAAAAAGGCAATTCTTGGTTAAATATCACAAAAGATCCACATCAATTTTGCTGTTTCACAAACATGAACAATTTTTCTACAAATAATCTAAGAATTAAGTCCAGTTCTTTCCACATAATAATCATTTTTACTCAAAAGGACTCTGATAACTAAATTTCCTCTACTGGGTTTCATATGGAACCATGAGAGGAGTGTAATAATTTAATTTGTGACACAATGAGGAGTATGACTCAGATCAGCATAACTTTTTAATAACACCTTCGAATGTAAGTTCTTAGACCCACGAACTTGGTTAGGAGACTCTGATCTGGTGTCTACAGTTATGGAATTCTTACAAACATTCTGAGGCTGATTTAATGTCTTCAGAGGATGTGAATTTGACAACTACAGCTTAGAGCTAAAACATCTGTGAAGAATCAAGAGGGGATAAAAAAGAGGTTCAGTACACCTTAATTCTCACTTCCTTTATCTGATGCTGGGAAAGATGAAGTTATTTACATCATTGTTCAATCTACTTCCGATGCAAAGAAATCAAAATGTTATTCTTCTCGTTGATTAAATTTATTAAAAAGATGTATTCACTTATACTTGGATTTTTAGTTCTTCTACATAAGAATAGTATGAAACATTAGCAAGAACACAAGTTATACACTTACAGGCGAGTAATGTATCTATGGTTAGACTTCACTGCAAATGTTAACTGTTCTCATGTCACTGCTTGTTTGCTGAAGTACTAAAACAGTAATGACAAAGATTAATAAAATAACAAGCTTTAAGGAATAGGTATTAAAAGTAGAAGAATTAAGAAATATACACCTCCATAGAAAGACAGAAAAAACTTGCCCTGGCAGAATATTATTGAATTAAGGCTGAAGTAGTGCCCCAACTAAAGATCCTGTTTTCAATCACTTACACCAGTGAAAAAGCTCTGATCATTTGTGTCATATGTCTGCCTTGGCCTGAATTTTCCTGGAAATTTCATTCAAAATACTGCAGCTGCTCCCAAGAAAAAGGCTAGCAGAAATCAAATGTTAAAAGATTCTGAAGATCGTTCTTTAAGAAATCCCATGCTTTAAAATAAGGACTTGCGAGTTAGCAGAAATCTTGTTCCTTTTGCACTCTCAATGAAAAGCCACTCAGAAATGTCCAACTTTCAAGCCTTGTGGTTTGCACACAGCCAGTACTTCCTGGACTTCAGCTACTGTACTTGTCAACCTTTCTGTCTGTACTGGACATGCTCCAGGGGCCTGAGAAGGTCATTCTCTGCAATAGCAGCCTAGTGCCAAATCTGAGTTTAATAATCTGAACTAAGGCCAGAGGTTTTTCTGCTGTTTCAATACTCTCATTACTAAGTCCAAGCAGTACGGAAAAGGCAGCTCTAAGACAAATATAAAGGAAGAGGACCAGTCCTTCAGGGAAACAGGCTGGGAAGAAGAGCCTGAGGAATGAAAAAGAGACTGGAGAAGGGTGAGGGAAAGACAGATCGAGGCCCAGAACATTTGGGTCAGAAGAAAGAATCACAGAATCATAGAATGTTTTGAATTGGAAGGGACCTTAAAGACCATCTAGTTCCAACCCCTCTGTCATGCACAGGGACACCCTCCACTAGATCAGGTTGCCCAAAGCCCCATCCAACCTGGCCTTGAACACTTCCAGGGATGGGGCATCCACAGCTTCTCTGGGCAGCCCATTCCAGTGCCTCACCACGCTCATAGAGGAGAATTTCTTTCTAATATCAAATCTAAATCTACTGTTAGTTTAAACCCATTTTGCCTTGTCCTGTCACTCCATGCCCTTGTAAACAGTTCCTCTCCATCTTTCCTGTAGCGCCCTTTTGGTACTGGAAGTGCAATAAGGTCTCTGTGGACATGCTTCACACAACTTTCCACAAAGCCCTACCTGCCAGAAATGTTAGTATCACTAGTACAGAGATTAAGCCAAATATTGTTGCTACAGCAGCTGGAGGTATTTTCAGGACCAAAATATTGAGTTGTAAGGGATAGAGAAGGTAATGGTTCAGCAGACCATGCAAATGTATTAGCAAATAAGAAATTAATTACAGCTGCAAAAGGAGGGGTGGGAGAAGGATTATCTGGCTCACAAAAGCTTTCAAGTTCATCACAGGTGCAAGAGCAGACTAAAACATTCAAAGAAACTATTTCTGTTTTAAATATCTGTGCACATCAATAAAAATTGGGGACAATTTCCACTCCCAAACATATTACAAATGATGTCATAATATTACCAGGGATTTTCATCACCACAGCTAGATGTTACTGAAGGGACTCTTCCAGTCTCCAGTCTATTACTGGACAATAACAAATCCAAAGCAATCTGCTACACTATTGATGCTGAGATGCTTTAGAAGGCTCTTGTCCTAAGCACTCAATGAGACATTTAGCCAGTCAGGACACTTTTTGTAAGGATAATTGTTTACATTCTTGTCCTTGATCAAAATTCAGTGAAGAGGGAGAAAAATCAATTCTCTTTCAGTCCTCGTTTATGGACTTGTGCTTTGTCTTGGTCCTCCTGTGAAGAAAAATTATTTGGGGAATTTTGCATCCCACTGAGAACCCTGACGAATGAAGTGGCTTCCAGATTATGGTCTTTAGAACTCACTCCCCACAGCCTCAGGATTCTTCTGAACCTAGTACCCATACTCCAATACTCAATACCCTGTCTTCACCTGTCCCCCAAAACCCCTATTTTCTCAAGAGTTCTGAAGCCAACTGCTCCCCAAGATAAAATTTTAATTAAGTGAAAAAGGCCAAGTCCAAAGAATATTTTGTAAAAAGTGAAAACATGTCAACACTCACAGCATTTGCATTTATCTTCCACACAGCACAAGCATCCCTCTAAGTCCAAAACTGTCTCACATGTCAAATATTTACAAGTTAATCAATGGGATTTCCTTAAGGATTATTAGAATAAAAGGTTCCAATGAGAAAATACTCTTTGAAATATTAAAAAAAATAACACAAAGCTTTCTTTAGTATTTTTCATTCTATCCATTGCTTCTGGCACTCATCAGAAGAGCTCTGACAGCTGCATTTCAATTTTCAGATTTCAGTATTACCTTTGATAGGTGTTATGCTTTGTATATATCTGGCTTATTTCTGAGCCTTATTCTTCTAAAATTCACCGCTCAGCTGGATCTAGTTTTTACTGTCAATGGCCTGAACAAGATGATCACTTAATGTGAAAGGACCCATGAAGCAGTATGAGAGAATTACATGTCACAGTGTCAAATCTCACTAGATTGTTCTGTATTACTTAATGTGACTGAATCACAGTCTGGAAAACTTAATTCTGGAACTCAGTACTAAGTTTTGGAAGACAGTTCTTAATTGAAAAGTTCATTTCTAATGAAAGTGTGAGGTGGTGAAAGGTTGGACTAGCAGACTAGATCATTTGAGTCTTTATTAATAACATGAGTTCATTTTAATTCAGTGAAGCACATAATTGGCATCAAGCTTTTCAAGATCAGCACTCTCTTCTGTGACTGGAATCTGTAATATTTTAAAACTTTTTAAAAGTTATAGTAGATGTTTTTATTATTTGCATTTTTAAATTAGGTTAGTTAGATGGTTCAGACTAATTATAAGCTTGTTGATTTTATTGAGTCCAATGATATCCAGTGGCTAGTGACAAATCTTTCTTTATAAGTCTAAGCCTGAATTCCTTTTAATTACTCTGCAGTCATCTAGCACTATGGTATAGAGAGGAAGAGGCACCCCTGAGATTACTCCACCTTAAATAACAAGAAGAGGGCAATGGGATCGATTACTGTTTCAGTTTACCCTACAGCCACTGCATGTAAACCAGTTTACCAGAAGCCCAGAAAGTGCTTTAATAACATTTATTTCAATGCCTTTATCTCCGCAATTTCAGATATTCTTGATGTAGGACAATGAAATTCAGAAGTAAAAATACACTGAACACAATGGAAATGGTCTTAGCCATTTAGAACAGAAATCACTACTCTGCAAGTACAGAAACTTTCTAATGTTTACCATACTGATATAATCCCATTTTAATGGAGTACTTGTCTACAGAAGAGATATGCTTTAAAAAAACAGAATTTTTTTTTTCAAATCTATATTCTGATATTTAGTTCAACTTTTCAAAACAACCTGTGATTCAAAATTCTAAATTATATTTTATTAGTCTTTTAACCAGTGACAAACTTTTCCCCAAAACAATTAACAATTAGTAATCTTCAACTAAGTGATTACTAATTAAGTTGCTCTTTGTTATTTTACTTTACGTAAGCTGGTTATTTTAGTTACTACAAATTGGGAATTTGCAGTTCTAATTTTTTTGAAAGAAATGAGGCTTAGTACGCAGGTAAAGATAGAAGCAATCTCAAACTGCCAGTGGGTATGTTGAAATTACCATCATGCATCTCTGCACAGGTTTACAGCCCTGATTACCTGAATCTTCTACTTTAAATAGAAGTAACATATTGGAACAGTCTAACTGAAAATGCTGTAAGGTCTTTTTAGGAGGTTTTCAGAGGCATAAATGAGAACTAGCTACCCATCTAGCAATGACAAACCACGGCCTTTGAATTTTCAGAAAGCCTAACTTGCTATGTTTGAGCAACAGAGTGAGTTTATTCTCATTTTATTAGGCTGATAAAGCTGGTGAACATGGCAAGAAGAGACAGATATGGTATGGCTGATGTAAGCAATAACTTCTGGCTTTCAGTTGTGCCAGGACTGAAGAGTAATCCTCATGGCTCTACAGCTTTTTCTTGGCTCCAAATACAACCTGGTCCTCAAGCATACCAACTGAAGCTGAACCCTTCAGAGCTTGTGAAGTCATAAGGTCTTCAAAATCAAGATGCTCCTTTCTGGAGCAGCATCTTACCAGAGCAGATTAGCTGGATACCTTCCCATACATATTCTCTGAACAGAGTATGAAAAAGTGTCAAACAGAAGACCTGACAGAACTTTCCTGAGATGAACATTCAGACTGAATTATTTTCATTGCATACATATAATTATTTTTAAATATTTTAAATAATTCATAAATACATGATATCTTAGATTCAGCAGATGTCCTACAAGAGCCTAAAGGGAAAAGAAAGAAGAAGGTACCAAAAGGACAGGCAAAACTCCAGACAGAGGAGTATTTTAGCCAGTGTCTCACATCCTCAAGATTTGAAGTCATAACCAACCATGCTACTTTTGCATGCTTTCTTGTCTGTTCAAAACACTGCATGAGAAATTGATTGTAAAATTTAAACCCCATATTTTTACAACTTTTAGACAACGGAGATACAACACTTCTTTTATCTGCTCAAAGAAGTTATTTTCTCTGAAAGAACCTGCAGAAGTAATAGTAGACTGTTTCCTACCATCCTTTCAAAAATACAATTTTAAAAGTGCTGATACAGTGTTTTCCTTCTAATGAATTAAAAAGTGCCATTAAAGATTTTCTACTAAATTGTTTTCTTTTACTTGATGACTTCAGTCTGAACTCTCTCTTCTCTTACTCTGCCAGCAGCTATCATCATAGTGCATGGCACTTCATTAGAGAGCATGTTTGTAGACCAGAACTCTGGAAAAAAGAACAGATGCAAATTTGCAGACTGCATATTCCACTTAAGAAGCAAGTGGATGTCTACTCAGGGCAACGCTTTCCACTGTGATAGTCAAAGCTTTGAATCTTGGTCCAACTTCTAGTACCCTGCAATCTGCTTCATGTAAAGGCAGCATGCAGCTGCACTCTGGCAGAAACAGATGAGGGGTAGGATGGAGGGTCACCAATTACCTCAGTGCTTTGACTACCAGAGTTCCAGCTTTACTTTCTTGTACAAGAATCTCAGCCCCATTAGTGCTGTGCCCTACTCAATCATCACTTTTGTAACAGCCTCTAGAACAGCTTCCCTTCAATCTTTCATTTCAAAACCTTCCAGAACCTCAGTGGACCACCCCTTGGTGGCTGTTAAACACAAAGTACAATTTATGAAGCAATGTCAGCTGTGTGCCAGCTCCAAGAGCACACAATGGCAAATGGACCAATTCTGGCTGACCGCTAGCTCTTAAGCAGCAAAGTGAAAAATAGTTATCAGCATCCCAAGCAGAAAAGGACAGACAGCTATGAAGCCAGTCAGTCTTCATGGAATGAGAAGCTTTGTTTGAAGGCAGCTAAGGAACCATGCAAACACTACATATGCAGTAATTTCTTAATATGTACTTTTTCACCTGTCCATGCACACTAAGGACAGCAACATGTAGACTCAAGTCATTGCTGTGCACCACAATTAAATTCAGTTCAAACTAGAACCCTCTAAGCTCAAACATACTACAAGTGAAGTAGTACCTAGGCAGAAGAATACACTAAGGTTGAACAGATTAACATACTTAAAGACCATGAAAAATAACCTTTATTATGTATTTCCTTCATAAATATGAGTTATATTATGTCAAATAAGAGAACAATACACATCTAGAAATGTAATGGCAACTGGAAACAAAATTAATAATTGTTTCAAAGCGGAAAGAAGGGTTTGGGAGGTGATGTGAGGAAATTTGTTCGCATTTTAACCGCTACACCAAGACAAGGTGTCTACCCTTAGCGAGTTATCTAGTCTAGTCACCATTACTAGCCCCATTATTATTTCTCTTGCATTTATGTCATTTTAAATATTGAAATCTATAATCAAGGTTATACTTCAATACTAAATAAGCAATTAGCAGTTAGACACTAATATTAAGCTGACATTTTGTAGGGATTTTAAGATCCTCTGGACCCAAAGTTCAGCCTGTATATGCATTAACTCTGTGCACTATTTTTTAAGTAGCACAATCTTTTCCAGCTAATTTGGTGATGTAATTTACAAGACTAAATATATCATTTGCAGAGGACTGTCCCCATCTCATGACAGGGCACAGGAATGCCACATCTCAGATTTACTATAACTTTGTTGCTGGGATGGAGATCTGAATTCGTTAAGTTTAAAAAACCTACAGTTTTGTTCCTGTAAAGGAAACAGCAGCCTCAAATTTAAGCATTATCTCTTCCAGCTTTCTGATCTTTGTACACAGTGCTATTCAGGTCTGCAACTTAGCTCTAGAGACTATACAGATCTGATTCTGCTTGTGAAAGGACGGCCAGTTGTTGGCAAGAGTAATTCCCCTATACTTCTTGCACCCTGGTGTAGCCTGTGATACTAAAGCTGGATGATAAGTTCAGAAAAAACAGCTATCATTCTCACAAATATTCAGTTTTTACTAAGTCTAATACATACATATTAAAGAAGTTTAAAACCATCTCTTCTTGAAAGTGACATTCCTAATTGAATCTTTGTTGCATCACAGATCTCCACCAGACAATAGAAAGTTTCTAGGCTGTTCGAGATCTGCACCTCTGCTCTAATCTGTTTTGCCTCAGTCACCTCTGAAACATGTATTCATATCACATTGAAGCTCAGCAGCTCCTAGACTGCTTACAAACAATGTTCAGCTTAACCCCTCAAAGTCCTTACAAAAGGCACATGCTTTTCAAATGATCCTTCCTAACAAAACCAGATTAGGCACTGCATAATAGCCAGGTATGCATTCATATCTGGAAAAACAGATGTATGAATAGTAGCAAGTTGCAATTACTCCTCCGCCGTGTTATTTCAAACAACAAAGTAAAATATACAAAGATTTTTTTGTGAGAACAAGTCCATACCTCTAGGTTTTCTGTCTGGAGACACTACCACCTTCCTCATGTGTACAAAGGGATAGTGAAGTTCCAGCAACAGGAAAGAATAGGTTTATCTTTTGCTAACAGAATAAGATATTTTACAAACAAAAACAGCATTACATTATTCTACTAAAGTAGTTGTACAGATGACAGCTAGTAGCATGTCAGGAACATTACTTACAGGCATTTTAATCACAATATTAAATTGCATGTTTGTCTTAGAATGTAAAAAACAAAACAACCACTTTAAAAGGAAAAAAAAAAATACAGTTCATAATAGTAAAGTCCCCAGTTTCATTTTATGGATTTTTGGCATTTCTGAGGTCACATGACATCAATCTTTCAGGTAGTCACATGAAACAATCATTCTTAACGTGATTACCCTATAGTTAAGGGTCTGCTCAAGCAAAGGTCCATCATATCTTTACTAGTGTACTTTCATTTTCCTGTGTAATGCTACTCAGTAAACAGAAAGTATGAACCACATTGCAGAGTAACCAAAATCTGAGAGTAATGCAACGACACAAAAATGAGAGCAATATCTCATAGCAGTTGACAGCCATTAGATCACTACCGTTTTCCCACAGAGACTGGCTCCAATATTTCTGCCATGGCACCAAGTTTTTTTGATGGAGATATCATCTACGTTTTCAACATTGCATGGGATTTAGCTACAAGAGTTATGCAGCTAAATCTTGTTCATGCAAAGCCTGGAAGATTTAAAAAGAAATTATTAATTATTACCTTTTAGCACTATCTTCTGCATAAAGAATTTAGAGTTCAGGAGCAGTCCTTCAGGAAATTATCCCTTAACACTTGTCCCTCAGTGCTTTATAATAAAAAGTTCGTTGCAATGATTTTTCACAGATGAAAGTCTTTGGATTTTGTCTTTTATTCTCCTTATCTGAACATTCTTTGTCTAATCCTTTTATTTTTTTTCCTCCTCATGGGTTGAAGAGATCATCATCTCCACCAAATTCTTTAGTACTGATTGTAATTAACAGTCACAGCCTGAGCTACATTATTTACTTGCTGGGCATCTGGCATTTTTCCTGCAATCAGTGACTGAAGGTGACACTGACACACTGGGGGAAAAAAATCTAGAAAAATCAGAGGTCTCATTGCTCAAATTTTTTTTTTTTTTATCTTATGAATGTTTGGAAATTATGTTATTAATTTGGTAGACACTAGACTGTTTTTTGTAAGCTAATAAAAACAATCACTTTCTTTTGCCTTCTCCCCTTTCCCCCAACAAGGTCATAAGCAATTTCAGATTATATAGTAGACTCTTCCTCTGCCTGTAGCTACTACTAGGATTTTGGTGAAATTTAAATAAGCTAATATTCTTCCTTTATATATGTTGACAATTTTTTTTGCAGGGCATTCCCAAACCCTGATTACATAATTATAGAACTATCTAGGAAATACACTCACATGGCCAGAGAATTAGGCTCCAAAATATAAAACAAGCATTACAAAAGCTTGCTTTAAATTGTGTTTATAAAAATAACATCTAGTTTGTGAAATAAATATGAATTGAGTGCTGTCTGCAGAACAGCTCTGAGCTGACTTCACGTTATGAAGTATTGCATAGAAGATGTCTTACTACCAAAAAAGACTAAGGTTGATGCTTACCAGTAAGATCACCAGTGTGTAATACAGCTCATGACACAGGTCATCCAACCTCCAAGCAGCTCAGGGAAGAAACCTAGAATGTGGTAAGCAGGAACTACCTTCATAAATTGGATGATTGTCTAGATACATAGAGCTTCTAACATTTTGTCCTTAGCCATGTGTTGTAATATTTCTGAATATTCTGAGTATTTTATCCACTAGGAGTGGATAAAAGGGGTTTAAAAGAGAGGGGGTATGAGCATAAAAAATTGATCTCCCCACTTAACATTCTGACTTGTTGCAGAGGTGCAAGGGGAATACCATCAGCACATGCTATCTGGCTGAAAAGCAGAGAGAACTTAGGTTACAAAGGCAATGGATGAATTAACTCAGGAAGTCAAACGGACAAAATAGAGTCAATTTAGAAATGAAGAGAGGATTTCTGCTCAGCTACACCCATGTGCTGCATTCTCATTTTTGCAGGAGAGGAGAGCATTGTAAAACATTCCATTCAGCCACATCTCCAGCTGATGTTGATCACCCAGTCCACTGACTTCAGTGACCCTTCAAACTTGACCAAGCAATTCCATCATGAGACAGTTAGCTGGAAGCATAATGCTCTCTCTGCATGTTGAAAAACTCTGTGACCTCCTGGGATACCACCCCACCCCCCACACACACCCTTCTTTTAAAAGGAGACTTCTACATAATGTGTTTAAAAGTGGATGAAACTTCAGATATCAAAGACACGGGAAGGGATATTAACAGGCTGTGTAGCTGTAGTAAGGGAAACTGCCACTACGAATAAGGACCTCAGCAGAATTTAGGCGCCTGCTGAAAAAATAACGTAAGTGACATTTATCTATATGTACAATATTACTGTTTGATTCAGATTTTAAAGTCCTAAATGAGCTATTACTTCAGTATCCTGAAAGAAAGAGTTACCTGGGCACTTCAGTTTTGGGATTCAGAGCCTAGAATAATTCTATTGAGATAAGAAAGCTATATTGGAAGTCATCCAAGAATTGGTGGCAAATGGCAATCTCATTTGTGATGCTGTAGGGTGTTCCCTTCCTACAGAGAGGGAGTACCCTTAGGATATGCCAAGTATGAAGGAATTCATGTAAAAACAATAACGATCTAGTAAACTGCACAGTCAGATCTCAATGGGAACCACACAAACTGAAAGAACCAAAGTGATATAAACCAAAAAGATTTAAATCAAACCAATTATTTCTAAACTTAAACAAAACAACAACAAACAACAAAAAAATCCACAAAACCTCCACTCAGCTCAAAAGGAGACGTGATAGTACTCTGGAACTGTAACTTCTAGTTTCCACAATAGTTTTTTACTTGTGGGCTCCAAGCTGCCCTGTAACAGTAGCAAAGTGAATCTAACAGTTATATCAGATTAGTCAGGGAAAAGAACATCACAGAAAATTATTTAAAAAAAAAAAAAAGGCTATCACAAGGCTTATTTGCTGACCAACTCATTTTGTAATAATACAAAAGATTAATGATAAAGAACAAAGCAGGAAAGCTGAAGGGGTTACACAACAACCAGTAACAGCTGGCAGCTTCCTTATGTGATGAACTGATCAGGAAAATTGCAGATAGTCCTTCATGTAGTGGGGTGTATTTCCACTACACATATGATTCTTAGGTAAGATCATTCAATGAACCACCAATGTGTCCTCATCCTAGGCAGCCTCACATTGTTTTCTCCTTTTCCTCTGAATTGCCTTCTCTCCTTCAGTACTGATTGAATGACTGATTAACTGTAATAATTTTAGCATTGCCTTTGCTGCTCACATTAGAGATGTCATTCATTTGCGTGAGAAAGGAAAGATAAGCAGTGCTTGCTTTCTTTGGTTTTCTATCCTTGTACAGGTCCTAAAAAGGAGGAAGCTCTAAAGTGTCTTCAGGGGAGTTACGCTGGTATTTGTTACTGTGAACTCTGAGTGCCTTGAGGGAGAAGGAGCTTGTTACCACAGGATTTTGTGACCACTGACAGAAATGTCCGAAACACATGTCTTGCAGATAAAAACAAGCAGAGAATTTCCAGAAAGAACAACTTGGCAATTTTATGATAACTGGGCAACTGAACACTTCTACCCTCTGCTGACAAAATATTTTCCTACCTGCCTAAAAAAAATACAAAGCCCAGCCTTGTAGTCGTACTTTGCAAAGATGAAGGGGGGTTGAAAAAGGCTTTTGCAGTGTCTTTGTTAACATGCTATCTTCCTGTATCCCGGCCCTTACCCCTGTCTTTGTTACAGCAAGCTGGTGGTCATGAATGATGTAAAAAAAGTAAAAATTTACATCAGCAGCTTCTATTTTGCACTTACATAACTTCAGTGATGGCAGATTTGTTTTAATTACATCTTGCATTTTAGTAGTACACGTGTACTTATCAGACACTTTTGTCATCCATGATAGGAGTCTATGTTCTATGTGAGTATATGTCCTTTATATACTCAGACTGAACAAGAATGAATGCAATATAAAACTGTATATAGAGCAGGAGGATCAAAGATTTTTTAATCCTATCATGACCACAGAGAAGCTGGCTGTTTTTATTCTCCCGTACCACCAGTTCTGTCCAGATTCAGGACCAAAGGCTAAGACAATCAGATTTGCATTCCTGTCAGCTAACACTGCGAAGTACTGACAGAGGCCCCAGAAGACTCTCAATGTCACAGCCCTCGAAACTTCTTTACCTACTGCATTATCACTCTTCTTGCCAGTCAGGAATTCAGAAATTATGCTTTACTTCCTTTGCATCTAATTTACATCCCAGACAGGGCTGTTATTCTAACACAAAAATGAACCACCAAGAAAAAAGAATGGCTGCAAGAACACCATCAGTAAACTGTATACTATTATAGTGTTTTTAAATATAGATAAATTCTTCTAAGACTAGGATGAATCCCTCTCACAAACTACCACCTCTAAAAACAACCTTATGACCCTATGCTGATTATAAGAAGGAAGATAGAAACCATCAGGAAACAACTCTGCAGTGTGAAATTCAGTTCGTAATGAGGGATGCAGTTTCCTTCACCCTGTGCATACTTTGGTCAAGCTCATCACATAGCCCTGTTACGTCTAAAGGTACCATTGTCATTTTGGCAGTAATGAACACTTCTGTTCACAGAACCAACATGAAAGAGAAGAATGCTTTGATAACAGAGAATTCTGAATCACGCTGCCATTTAATGATTTTTACATCTTATGAGGATGAGGTAGAAATCTGTTATGTACTTCCATTTGCTATTCTTTGGTACCTTAAAAGACCTATGCAGCTGCAGTTTTTCCTCTCTTTTCCTTCTATGCCAAACTCTCCCCTGAAGCACACTGTAGGAGCAGACCAGACCCAGCACAGCAGGCCAGTGAATCCCAATCTTTCTATTTAACTTCCCCAGTGTTGTTTAAAACGAGAACAAGTGCTGGTTTTGGCAATTGCCATGCAAGGATTCCACAGTCTTTAGACCAAATGAGATGATTTGGACCTGTGTATAAATGTTTAAAGACTGGAATTATATCAGGAAAAGATACCCAGGTACATCTTAGCATCAGGAGGGCAAGACATTCATTTTTTTTAAGCAGCAGATGAGATGTTAGGTCACAAACCATGTTCAGGGACTCAAACTCTCATTTGGTGAGAATGGACTTTTAAGGCTGAGCAGATTTATATCAGTCAAGGATGATGTTCATTTCCAATTGCTCTAGCTTTATATAATTCAGGGCTTGATTCATTAATATTCAAGGCACTTTGCAAAGTCCATCTTTTCTGTGAGAATCTGTGGCAGAGATAGATTGATACATCCCAGTGGGTTTGCGATTCAGAGTTGTAAGGTAGATTTGTTTTGGTATTAGCATAGTCAATGATTAAATGAATTGCATTTATTATATAAATTCTCTATCAAGTGTTACATTGTAAATAATGTGAGGTGGCTAGAAGCTGCATAAGTGTCAGAAAACAATCAAAATCTATGGCAAATATTAAGAAACCTACACAGAATACATATTGCTTCTTTCTCTGACATTGCCGAGTCTATTCTTTTTCTGTTAACACTGTTTTCTCTCCATTTGGGTCCTAACACATTTTATAATGGTAGAGATGTTTAAAGTCATACAATATACAATACAGCAATTTATTATAGTCATTTATTCACAAGATATAATCTAGTGAACAAGAATTTTCTTTCACTAGAATGCCTTTAAAGTCAGATTGTGTCATGCATTCATGGGTTAAGGAAAGCATTTAAAAGAGTTTATAATTTTAGAGTAAGGTTAGTATGCAGCAAAGTCTATTAATAGTATTAATGAATTCCCATCTTAGCAAGAAAGGAACTAACTACTGTTTTATTTCAGATTATGATTAGCTTGGGCTTCAGGCAACCACTTTGGTCAGGGAAACAAATACCTATTTGCAAAAGCATTTAGAGTAAGATTTCATTTAACTGTGTATCTTTTTTGTTCTTGATTAATTTAACTTTAGGAAAGACCAAAAACAAAAACCAAAGGCAGATCCTGTTGACTTAAATTTGTATGATCATGTAATTTGAATAAACAAATAACAACTATTGTCCATAATGACAGATGAAAAACAGGGCAAACAAATGCAATATCATGAATACATATCTAGCAAAGGACAGTTCGATGCTGATTCAGCAACCTCCAGCATCTTCCAAAATCAAAATAATGCCTACTGTTTCCCTACCAGGCCTAGCCACAAAATCTCCTATAAACTGTCCTGAGTAAAGTGAAGGTACCACATCAATTGACCATGCTATTATGTGACCACATGTGGTAGCTCACATTGTCAGGATATAAGAAAGCACTGTGTCACTCCATAGCTGAAGGTACATAAGCTTTCCAGTTATATTACCAACATACAGGCATGTCCATGTCATGAAAATCTTGATTTCAGTTACCTTATGGAAGAGGATTGCAGGACTAGATACTGGGAAGCAGGTCATAGGACGGATGAAACAGTAAGGTTTGATTCAGTCAATCTGTCATCAGGTGGCCACTCCTGAATTAAAAATGTTTCAATACATACAATACATCCCTGGATACTTACATGAGTGTCTACCTGAAGGAAATGGGAGATTTATATGATTTAAAATACATCATGTTTCTTACACAGTAAAACTCACAGTTTGTGACTTTCAGGTCACACATTAAAGCTATCTAAGAATATCTTTAATATTCTGTTATAGGCTATAGACTTATTCACCCTTGGCTCCCTTCATAATCAATAGAAATCTAGTTAAAAGTCAATGGAGTCTAGTAATTCATTTCATCCTAAAGTAAACATTTAGAGTAGATCAGATGAATCATTCCTTCAGTGCATCTATAAACACAGAAACTGATCTCATAGCCTCAGAGTTGTAGGATTTACCTGGAATGTGGAGACCTGGGTTAAATATTTTTAAACAAGGCAGAAAAAATATGATTTGATCCCAGAACCTGTATCTTAGTATCCTAACTGGAAAACTACTGACTAGTCTGCCCTGTGTCTATCGTTTCCCTCTGCTTTTCACCAAAAGCTGTACTGCAGATTTAAGAAACCCTTCTAAAAGAACTTACATTCTTTCTAAGAACCTTAGTTTGAAATAACCAGCATTTCCTAATGGGATTTTTGAAACATAAAAAAATAATTTTGTAAAGATCAAGATAAAGATCTGATGTTACAGGATATTTCTTGAGCCACAGGAAGGGAAGTTTGATTTTACCAGTCCCAGTGTTCTTATCAGTTGAAAACAACAGATATATAAAGTTCAGGTATATTCTCACAGCATTCTCTTCAGTGAGCCAAAGGTGGCGTAAAAAGAAAACTATTTACTGAAATAAAAAGAAATCAACAACATATGCATTTACTTCCATTTTTCTAGTCCTTTACCCCAAATAAACAATAGTGCATTCACCACCACCACCACCCCCAAAAAAAAAAACCCACCCAAAAACCCACCACCAAACCAGGAAAAACCTGACACAGTGTTTAAACTTCTTTTTGTTTCAAACAGAAAGGAATATCAATACATTAGCTCTTTAATTTTTGCCCAAAGTTGTAAGATTTTGAATATATCATTCAATATTTTGGATATATCATTTGAACTCACTTTTCATCAAAATATCTAGCAATTTTTTAAGGCATTTCTAGCTTCAAATACAAAAATGACTGCTCTTCTTTCATAAGCCCCCCACAACGTATACTGTAAAGACGATAGTCAAGTATTATATTAGGAAAATGTCAGAAAAGATCAAATAAGAACAAATAGAAAAAGAGAGTGATAAAGCAGAAACCCAAAAGTAAATCAATAAAATTCCGTTATGTTGTTTAGGGGAAAAAAAATACATTTGTCCTTGATTTTCCAAGAGTTTTCCATCATCAAAATCCAGGACTTAAAGGTGATACATTGCCATTTATCACCATGAGATTTTATCCCATCTAAGCACGTAAGCTCGTCTTAGTAAATATCAGCCTTATTTTATGAGTTGCCTAGCACATGCATGGATCCATCATAAATAAATAATATTTTTATTAATAAATTATTATGGAAATAAATAAGTAATATTTCAAATGACCCACTAGCAAAGCATAGTTACCGAGTGATTAATTAATTTTAAATTCATTTTTAATTCACTCCTTGTTCCATGCTGCCACAATAGTACTAACTACACAGTTCCTACCTGCTATTTTCCAAAATGTAGAATATATGTTAACTTTAACTATCTCTCAAAATGCCTGGATTATGAAGTAATTTATGGAATGAATGAATGAATAAATAAATAAATAAAACCACCCACAAAACCCCACAAAAAACCCCAAACAATATCCACAGATAGATTTGATGAAACTGAAATTTTAAACCATATATACCAAAAGTCAGTGGCGGTATACATCTTCGATCAGATATTATCCAAAGAATGCTAGAAATGAAGCATTTTTTAATTAGAAGCAAGGGCATATCAATATGACACAAAAAATGGGAAAAAAATTTATTGAAAGTTTTAAATTATTACGATGAACACTGCTTTGTCAGTTAGGGCATTTGCTACATATTACTGGTATGGCATTATTTTTCTAGACCCCCACTTACGGGTCACTTTTAATGCTCTACAATGGAATAAGAATCCTCAGAGGTCTTCTCTCTGAAAAGTAAGAAGTACAGCAGCAGGCATTCATGCTAAAGCCAGCAATGAGCCTATAAAAAACAATCTACATTTCTGTTTCAATGGATAATCCTCCTCTTGCTAAATACTGAGATAGCAACTCCTCTCAATATCAGTATTCTTGGCACACATTGAGTGCTTTCACTTGTAAAATAGGTATTCCTAGAATCCACCTGTCTCGAGGCGGAAACACTGGGCCAAACTGAATGTTACATCATGGAATGGGTGGAGGTTAGACTGAGGAAGAACTAAGATGACTTTAAATGTCATCTACATTGTGAAATCATCCTCTAGAAGGATTTGAGTCAAACCCAAAGTGTCTTCAGTTAGGATTTTGGGTGGCTGCTTGAATCTGTATGGTGGCCCAGAATAGCTGAACTAGAATCAGACACATTATCCTCTTTCATTCTCAGGTTCACATAAAGCTGCTGTTGAGAAATACTGACTCATCTCCTAGTCTTCCTGGCAGAGGGAGAAGGTAGGGAGCTTTGGAACTATGAACAATTTATCCTGAAATGTTTTATGGATAAAAAAAGAAAAGCATCATATAAAAGAATATACCATTAACACTCATCAAAACTATTGTAACCACAAATAAGTTTCCCTGTGAGGGAAAGCAACCTCAGGGGACCTAAAGCTTCAGGAGGCAAAACTCACATATCTGCAAGAAACAGTGCTTAAGAAGAATGCCTGTCCCGTCAAAATGAAGTGACCCAGGGGAACAATCATCACAAAACGTTTATGTGCAAATACGCAGCTTAGCATTTTTAATGAGATATAGTTATGCATAATGATCAATATGCAAATCACAGACATTGATTTCACAATCTCTCTGAATTTCCAGATCTTCATCCTTAATAATCATGATGAAGACTAATGTCACAATCCAGCAGCAACAGGTATATCTATAAGAAGTGTTGCTCAGTGAGACTTCTCCCATGCTGAAAGTCAAGCTTAAGTGGAAGGCACTGTTGGTTCAGCAGCTAAAACCACATTTATTCCCCCTGCAAGTCCCAGACTGGTTAACAGTGAAGCAGTGCAAGGAAATGAGCACAAGCAGCACAAAGAGGACTATGTAGCTGTATTATCAGGTAACAAGCACAGAAAATACCGAACGAAATATTTCTTCACACAACACATAACTGCACTGTGAAAAATTGCATCTGTGCCACAGGTGTTGCAAAGGTTAAACTATAAATGTCTTCAAAAAGGTTTAGACAAATTCCTGAAGGATAGGTCTATCATTGGATATTTGATATGATGGTTAGGATATAACTTTTGACTTAGAAGTCCTTACATTATTGATTGGCACAAGTTGCAAGAATATACAATGACCCTTTCCTCAAAAGGGTTTTTCTATACTTTCTCTGTAAAAATCTGCTGCTGGACTAGAAAGATCTTTGGTCTGACCTAGTGAAGTTTTTCTCATCTTACTCATCTTCTGTGGATAATACAAAAATGTCAATGGGAGCCTTTGATCTGCCATAAGCACTAACTTTCTTTTAAGTATAAGTGATGAGTGCACTTCTGAAGTCACAGGCTATACGCATGCTCATTTACTGTACAGAAGCAGTAGTTTTAAATTCCAATAATTTTTGATGAAATAACTTTCTGAACAATGCAACTGTTTTATTGAATTGCTTACAGGCATATTATGCATAGGCTGTTATTACCTCTATATTTTGATTCATTTTTTTTCCTAACATTTTTATTGTTACTTGCTTAATCCTGTAGAAAAGTATAAACAAACATCATAGGGGTCCAAAGAAAACTTACACAACCAAGTTGGATGGTGTAAGAGTTAATCTGCTCCCAAATATGTCTAGACATAAAAAATGCTGTTGAATGACATTCAGAAATTAACTATAGACAAAGTCTGGCACATTGCTCTAAAACATGTTTGCACATGTTATTGCTTAATAACAAAACTAACTCCATGAGGACACAAAAGAGAATGCTGTCCTACACAATGAACTTGCTAGACACGGATAACGCAGAGCAGCTTAAAAATTTGTACATTTGCTTTGGGTGGGTACTCAGAAAAGATTCATTCAGGGTGAGATTGCAGATTCTTGCTGAGGAGTTTTCGAAGATCTGGATGCAGAGATATCATGAATCTAGCTTGCTCAGATCAACTTTATTAGCCAGGCAGGCTCACTTACAAGAGTTGAGGAATATTCTCAACTCTTAAAGAAAATAGTAAGAGTTGAGAGCAGGTGACTTTCCCACAAACTTTATTACATGCATTTAAAAATGAAAAACACTGGACATCTAGCAAAATCTCACCTAGAAAAATATATTTATTTGTTCTGGCCAAGGTAGAGCACTAGATTTTGTAGTGAATATGAATATGATACAACACAAATATTGTATGTGCAATTCAAGTTAAAATGGAAACATATAATGAACTTTTTTTTTAATGCTTTGTGTCTTTGGGGGTTTTGTCGTCTTCTTTTTCTTTATGTGTTTGTTAAAGATATGAGTTCCTCCAGCTATAACTGTGGATATTTCCCCAATCAAGAAAATAATTATTTCAACAGTACTGGCTCCATACAAAGATTATGAATTCAAAAGTAGTTTTTCAAACCATGAAGCTATGATACTGGGGCTAGGTGCAGTGTAATCCTGGAAATGGTTAATCTGAAAGAAATCCATAACCCTGAATTCCCATTCCTGGACAGAACAGACATATGAATTGTCCTACTGACTGACACTGGACAGAGCAGTCCCAAAAGAGACCACACTAGGGTATCACACTCTTTACCACGTTGAGTTTTGTATCTAAATTATGCAAATCAAAAAAATTAAATGAGAAAAGCCATCTTTCTTAGAACAGCATCAATTTGACTATACAAGTTAATAAAGGAGAAATACTATTTCTGCCTTCCTTTCATACCAGCATTAAATATTAACAAGAGAAGGGATTCTTCACCGAAAATCAGTTCAATGCTAAGAATCACACTGGCATACATCACATCAGGAAAAACCTCTATACGTGTATAAATGTTTTCAATTCGCAAAATCCTAATTTACTTATAAAACTGCAGGAAAACAGTTTTGGGATTAATCTAGCCAAGGTTGCCAAAGCAGAACAGAGTCTATATTTCTGGAGACTTTCGTTCCATAAAAATACATAACTATTTCTCTCACCATGTCCTCCTTTAAGTAACACCACAAGACCCGGCATATGTAGAATTTCTAAGGAAGTGTCCCTTCCTCATGAAATTGACTTTTCATCAAAATATCTATTCACCTCCATTATTGAGCACTGGAAAAATATTTATTAGAGCGTCACCACTGGTGTATTACAGGTACTGTGAACATGCATAACCAAATACAAATGGATACCTCCAGATACATTCCACCTCTCCCACAATACACCACTTTCCCTTCTAATAAAGGGAATTAATGACTGGGTCTCTAATCATACTTGAATCCTAAGAAATAAAATCTACCATGAGTGGGGGGAAAAAAAAATCCAGCTTACAAGTTCTGTATGTTACAGCAGCAGTGAACCAGATTTCAGATGAATTTCAGGTTTCATTATAAGCAAAATTGAAAAAGCTTTTATCTTTCTTTGAAAGTTTACTTTCAGCACATCGTGAAAATTACATAAAAATACAAAGTAATAAAATCCCATTCTTCTATTAAGAACAATTTTAAAGGAAATCTTTCAAATACTCCAAACTTCTTCCTTATTAGCAACGTTAAAGCATCTAACACAAAAACATATGGCAATGATCTGCTAGTGAAATACTACTCGAGTCATTTCATATATATCTCATCTAAGGAAGACAAAGGCTGAAATAAAATTCCATTTCTGACTGAGATGTGTGACTACCATGGCAGTACTATGAATAGCAATCTTTATTCACCTCTACTTTCTGAACTGCTGAATTCATCATACCCCACTGCAAAACCTGGTTGTTACCTTTTGCATCCAGTGCCTTCAATGTGAACGTTCCTATACAAACTCATGATTTAGAGTACAGATGATTAAGCCTTATGTAATCTTGTTAGGAAAATGTTTTCAGCTAGCCCTTTAAGTGAGCTTCCCATTGTACACAGCTGTACTTGAGGACAGAAAGCAAAATAGAAATGCATCTATTTCGCCAGGGAAAATATTGCACTTCTACCACGTAGACACAGTGGAGTTAGTATAGTATTATTTTAAAAAAAAAAGCGCAAAATTAATTTCCTACTTATATTGCATTCTGAAAACTGATAGCAAAATAAGATAAGCTGTCTGCAAAATACATGTAGACATCACATATATGATATAACTCAACTGCCTTCTCAAAATCTCTGGCCTTGACACTTTAAGTGCAGGGACCTGACATGAAATGAATACTGTTAGTATCTTTTCATTTTAGTGGTGGAGGTTTATTCTGCATTTTTTGGACTTGCAGATTTATATTTATTACAAGCTTAACTAGGCAAACATTTCATGAATTAGGACTGGCTTACTACACTGCATAGCTATTTCCATAGCTGGTGTCTAATCTCAGAAAAAGATACCCTTCTATTGATCAAACTTATGAAAGTGTTTGTTGATTGCCTAGATTTGCCAGATATATGACTGCCTTATAGGGGACCCTAATATAAAGCAATGACTAGGTAGCAATTAATCAGATATGTTAAATGTAAATTAAGTAAACTGGAAAAGATACAGCACCGATTAAGGACATTGAATATTTTTTTTTTTCCACTTTGGAGCCAGCAGGCTGTGCTCCTGGGACTTTCAGAGCACTAAACCCCAAAGCATCATCTGCAGTGCTGACACTATCCAGATGCTAAAATAGCAGAAGCAGACTCAACAATGAATGTGACCAATAACACGGGAATTGCACTGAGCATCGATATGCCCCTCCGTAGCACACACATGCAGACTTTGCACAAAACAGGCATAATAGCTAAGCATCACTCTTCAGCTTTAAACATTCCTTACCCTGAGGCTGCTCTTAGTGTTTCCTTGCTCCAGTATCAATAAACATTATAGAAATAGCATGCTGAAAAAGAACAGAGCTCTGTTTTTACATGCTAAAACACTAGTTGAAAGCATAAATACATTTTGTTAAGAACATGTATCCAAGGATTCCTTACATGGTTTATATATTAGTATAGAAAACAAACCTATGACATCAGTAATGTAAAATTTGACCTTCAGCTGGACAGTGATTGGCATTGACTGTAGTTCTTCATGAGATTTCACATAATCAACATGCTGATGCATGTGGGGAGAGCACATAATCAGTTGCTCTTGATCAGGGATCACTTTGCATAAGAAAACAATCCAGCATTGGCATTCAAAAGTGTAAGGTCTGTAACAATTGTAACTGGAAGTTATGAGGAAAATGCCAAAGGGAAGTTGGAAAATTATTTTATTTGAATTTGAACAAAATAATACAATCACACGAGTTTTATGCACTTCAGACTGAGAAGGGATTATTGATTTAATCAGCTGGTTTGGTCTACGGATGTTAGTTGCAAATTCACTGATGAGATAATTTTTTTTATCTTTGACTTCTACCAACATCTCAGACAGATGCATATATGTAAGGTTGTCTCCCCCCTACTGAATCTCTGTTTTATTCAGCAGTTACTGGGACCCTACAAATATGATGTAAGGGCTAAAGGCAGACATCAGTTCCAGATGGTACAAGTCAGACTGGGAAGCAGACCAGTACAGTACAGTTCCTTCTACATCAGCCATTTGAAGCATATCCCGATTAAAAAGATATCTACTTACTAATCCTGTTAGAGAAGGATTTTACATCCTTGTAATGATATAATCAGTTATTCTCATTAGATATATACACTCTTTGCTATGCTGCACATTGCCAACAAGTTATATACATTACTAAAACTTGAGTATTGCCTAACTGTACAATTGCACATGTAACTTCAGTGATTGCACATAAGCAGTTAATAATTGACTTAGAACAGGTAATTTTCTGATACTTATGTGCACTTGCAATGATTGCACAGGGAATCATAGGTACACAAAGTAGAATGAAACCTGGCCACCATTAAACATATGGCAATCACTACAACTAAATAGAAGTTTTAGGACCAAAGAACAAGAAGTGTCACCAGGTTGAGTCAATTCCCAATATAAACAACACCACCCTGTACCTTTTGGGGAACTAGGAAAGTTCCAGTGTTGATAGTTAAGGGGAAACAGAATTAAAAGCGTTTTTTCAGCACTGATCAGTTACAGTTAGAATTTCCCCTCCAGTAGGTCAGAGTTTCAGGCCTTTCTGGAGGTAAAAGTAGTAACACCTCAGCAAAGGAAGAAAGCTTGTGGCTCTTCCATCTGTATAAACAAACTTCCAACTTAGTAGCTCTCAGTTTTATGAATTCTACAGATGCTATGTCGCACACTTCACCCCCCACAGGTGCAAGCTCAAGATCAGAAGTATGAAAGCTTTACAATTATGTCTGTGACTGTGTTAAATATAGAAATCAGTTGAGCCCAAGGTTTAATACAAATTGTTGACAAAGCCCACCTCGGAACTTGTATAAATCAAAATAACATTCCTCAGTAATAATATATCCTTTAGGAAATGTTTGATATGAAAAAAAAAAAAAAAAGAGAGAGATTAAAACGCCTTCCTCATCACACCTCCAATGTGTGTTGCATTTGTAAAATAGTTAATCGGGTCATAAAAAATATGAAGAGTGGTTCTTTACACAACAGTTAAACCATAAAGGAAGGCAACTGTTAATTCAAATTCAAATGGATTTTATCTTTATCTGGTCAACAAACAGGAGTTGTCAATCACTACTCTGTTGCACTCATAATGGCTTCAACAACTGTACAACTTATTCACTGCTCTGATCATACATCTGCATATGTACATTTTAATAATAAAAAAATCCCATTCAGTGTCCCTGTTTCCTCTCTAGTACAAAGGAAATAAAACTTGCCCCATGTTAAAAGGACTCCTAACCAAATAAACTTTCTCAAAGAATTTAAAAAAAAAAATATATATAAAATTCAACAGGAACTTCCACCTTATTAGCACTCAGTTTATACTTCTCAGTATAAACTTACAGTAACCCCTTTTCTAGCCCTGAGATGTAATACCTTCATATTCCTCAAGTGGAACTCCAAAAAGATGACTGGAAAGGAGAAATCTCCTCAGTTGATTTGCAGATCAAGTACAGTGACAGTGCTCTGGTCCTGCCTCTCCCTGTCTGGACCAGCATTCATAGCAGGCACGTTTGTACAAGTCCCTAAATATATATCCTAGGCTTATAGCTAAAATATAGATATACCTATATGAATATAACAGCTTGGATAAGAATTTCTGTGCTGAATGTGTAAACAAAAGCAACTTAGAAAATCTTGTGGAATTGTGCACCTTTGCAAGGAAAACTAACATTCTTTTTCTTGGTTATACACACACACACGTATATATATTGGGAAGAAGGTCATTTCAGCTGGCCCTTTTTTAAATTATTCATTGTTGCACACACAGATTTTTAGTACTGTAAAAGGTCACTCCTCTTCTGATTCTGCAATGCTTTCTTGTGGAGTAAAGTGCCCCATGAATATGCAGACGCACACCCCTGTAACACTTCAGTCACCATGCATTAATGTGTGCTCTCTGTATATTTCAAAGACAAACAAATAATACCTGTCATGAACATGAATTTCTAATATCTTCTATATTTCATTTTAAATGAAATGTCAAAATGATGGAAAATATTTTCCAGAAATTTTGCAAAGGGCAGTGTCTAGTAAAAACCTGCAATATGTAATTCTGCACTGGTGCAAAACGTCATTAAAGGGACACTGCCACAACTTAAATCAGATTTTTAAAATCATTATTTTACTTACTTTTGTCAATCCTTACAAAGTGTAAACTGAAAACAGAAATCTGTTTGTAATCCTGATTTGTCATTCTCCAATTACAATAGCCAGCGAGATTTCCCTGCAGCTGAGAAAATGGATGCCAGTATATTCTTTTTCCTTTGTTATGCAGTATTGTGTTGACATAATATTTACAAAACACATGGAGCTGAAAGCCAAGTTTGGATGGGTGGTGTTTGCAAGAGATTGATTTTCCTGGCTCTGTCACCTGGCATGCATAAAAGTGCTTTTATATATTCATTCACCAACATCACTTCAGCTTATTAAGCACCAAGGAAGTCTTAAATCAGTTAACGTGGGAATTCCAGTCACTCATATGCAACACATAAGCTGCCTTTTACATCAATGAGCCAGGCCCAGCAGCTCTCCTCAGCTCCTTGACTTGACATCTTTCTCCTGTCCTTGGCAATCCTCCCTCATAGCACTCAGGTTGTATTTTTTGTAGTCACCCACCTGCCTGCTGCTTTTGCTTTTCTTCCCTGTCACGTAGCTAGCAGCTTCTGATGCTCAAGGAGGTCAGTTTGGCTGTCCTATATGCCCAAGTCCTTATTGAAGATGTCAGAAACAGGTCTTACCCATTTCTCTAATGCCACAGCAGTTCTGTTTTCCCATCCTCCCCCAACTGTCCAGCCCCATCTTCCTACCAACAGAAACATCAGTGCTTAAGTCCACTCAGCTCCACCCTGGCTTTCTTATCTGACACTTCCCACAAACACAGATTACAGTCCCCTCGGAAGCAGAGCTTCTAAGGACACTTCCCTAGATGCATCATGATGAGACACTGCAAATGCACAATTCTTTCTGGCAAATACGAAAGTGTTTAACCTGAAAAACCACGAAAAACGTAGACAGTGCTACAGTGCTTTTCTAATTCTCTTTAGAATAACCCAACAGTTGCTAAATAGTTATGCCTGCCTTTAAATATGCCGCAGGTACAGGTTATTTCTCATAGTCAGCCCTTCAAGGCCAAGTACAGGTACAGTCTCTCACCCCTCAAAGGAGCAGTTTTGGATTGAAAACACTGGACTTCTTAAACTTTACAGGTACAATTTACAGCAACACCATTAATTCAAAGGATCTATGTTGATTTATGCCTGCAAAGGTTGTTAACAAATGCCTAACTAATCAATGCTGCTGTACCTGAGAAGAAGTAGAAAAGTCATTTCTTTTTGGAAGAAATTTGGTATAATGAGTCAGGTTTCCTTTTTTCTTGTATAAGCATTTTGCCTTAACTACCAAAGCCTTCTGTATTGAACCATTTTGATCTTCGAGAGTTTTTGAAAGATTTGGGTCTCAAATATTGCTTCAACTAGAATTATATGATCAGCTGTTGGACATCGCTCCTGTTTACTAAAAGAGTATGATCAGATTTTGTCTTCCTGAACACACTGTGAACCATACAGCAATACAATTTGTGTATGGTTCTAAGCCTTTTGGCAGCCTGCAACTTGCCAAGATGCTAACTCCCACTGGTATTTTTTTCCGTAGTTGCTCTGCAAATGCTATTCTAACCATATATAGATTCCCTCATAATAATATTTTTGAGTTTTTGCCTCTCTCAGTTTTGCCCCTCAAAAGAGCCCTTCTTCCACTCAAGGAATGATATTTGACCTCTTCAGCTCTAAAATAAAATATTCTTAGGCCACATAGCATAGATTCCAGACAACCCAAACACTTCTCGTTATGTGAGGACTGCCAGTGATTCGCTTTATTTCTCATAAAGCCACTTAAAGTGTTCTGCTTAGGACATCAGAGAAATAGGTGAGGTTTTTTGGGGGGATTGCTTTTCTCAAAAATGAATCACAGCATTCACATGCATATGTTTCCTCTTTCAGTTCACGCACTGCGTATTTGGTTTGTGTGCTCTCTCAGTGAATCTGTGTTAACCCAATAAGTTCATCTTTCACTAGTTAGCTATGTTCATAAAAAGAGAATAAGTCATTAAGCCCAGTGACATAATTTTGTCATTAGCTAAGGAATGGGGGGGGGGGGGGGGGGGGGGGGGGGGCGGGCGGGCGGGCAGGCAGAGTGTTGGTTTTTTAATGTTGGCACAGTTTCAATTTCTTTCAACATTAATATTTCAGGCTCATGATCCATCCAAACACAGTTCACACAGATGAAAAGATGAATCTTACCAAAAAGAAAAAGCATTGATTTTCAGGCAGCAAATGAATCTCTAATGTCCATACTACCTGCACTGTGATCTCTAGCAGATAAATTATTAATGCAAGTGTATGAACATCATTTTGTTGTGATTAGATTTCACTTAAATTTTAATTTAAAAGAAGTCACAGGGGATTGAAGAAGCAGTCACATAAGATAAGCGAGTCAGTCAAAGTTTTATTTTTCATGTTTGTGTGCTGGGATTATCTGGAATCTTATCATTCATGCAGCAAATTACCAAGAACTACATTAAAAATGTGTATAGCCATTTTCATTTTTGAAAGATTCAAGACTATAAATAATTAAATGGGTGAGACATCTGTTATTTATGAGCTGAAATGACAGTTTTAATTTAGTTCTTCGTTTAGCCGAGCCTGACGTATTGAGACTACGTAAAAGAAAACATAGGAAATATTTTAAAATTACATCTCACAGAGCTTAGACCTTCCAAGGGTGCAAATCAAACACTCTTGGTTTTTTTCCTTCAAGGCCCTTCAGAAAACAGTCTTCATTCATGACCTAGTATTACATGTCCACATGGATTCTGCTGACAAGGTAGAGCAACCACAGTGGCTTCACAAACTAAATCAGCCATGTTACTCCTTTGCAGACATTCTGAAGAGACAAATTGTTCATTTAGCACATGGATACCAGTCAGACATTGCTCAAACCACAGCACTATTATGAAGCAGATGTTTCCCATACTTTTCCCATTCCTTTTGTCTCTACAACTGTACTCCGGCACTTCTCTATCAAAAATATTACACTGACCTTTTTCAGTGAAGGTGTGAAATTCATAGACTTACTTTCTCCCAGGGTAAACAGGAACTTGGTTTATTAACAGATAAAAGGGAACATATGCAATGATACATATACCAGACCTGACACAAGTCATATTGTTGTGAATGGAAATATTCCCTGTGAGAAAATAAGAGACTCCAAAAATTCTGTAACAAGGTTTCTGTAGAGCTGGCTGAGTCAGATAAAAATAAAAGGTGTCCATCTCCACCTGGCCAACTTGCATGCTGAAACTTGTGGTTTGGGGAGAAGAGGTTGACTTTTTCTAAAACTATTGTTTTTTTCCTCTCTCTCTTTTTTTTTTTTTTTTTTAAAAGAAAAAGCCTGTGTACCATAAAATGTTCCCTTAGGAACAGGCCTTTAAAGTTTCTCCCTCATCACTGATTGTTGAAACTACTAACTTTGAAAGAAAAGGGATTGGGCCCACAATAGCGATTCACTATTCAAAGCACATTTGCAGATTTCAATAAACAAACGAATTACTAGAATGTAAAAACAATTTCTTAAGTAAAAAAAATATTTTTCTGTATATACTCCAGTTTCAAAAAGCATATGACCCTCAAGGCCCAAGGCCCCAGAAGTCAAAACCCCTAAACTGGAGAAGAGATACAATTATTTGTATAAATCTATCATTACAATTAATTTCAGATCAAGTTTACCTTGGGATCAACTCCTCCCATTCTCTATTTGAGAAAGCCAGAGTCATAGCTTGAGGGTAGCACAGGTGAGGGGGAAGGATTTCCTTTGAGATGGAAGCTTTTCGATACAGAGAAATGTCATAATTCTCAAACTGAGGAGAATGAGGTCCAGACTCTCAAGTGATCAGCCTGGGACAGAACTGCTTTTCAGAGGTGATGGACATACACAGTTTTCACTGAAATCAACGGTAGTCATCATTGCTCTTTCTCTGAAAAACAATGCTGTGAGAGAAAGGGTTCATGACATCTGTTGAATCCACTGATAATGGAGGGTGGTAGGAAGAAAAAACAACCTGGAAAAAGGCTTAAGTCCAGAGACACGAGCTTTGTAATAACAAGCTATCTTTTATTAGATCAGTTACGAGAGGCAGACACAAAAGGAAAATATTCTAGCTGGTACCATACAAGACCTTATCTGTCCCTATGAACATTGCATTTCTTAAATCCTAGGCCATCACTGACACACCAACATTACTTCCATGTCTAGAAACTGCAGTAACTTTTTTTTTTATATATCTTCTAGTTTCACAGAGAACCAACTATATATTCAGAATCTCAGGGTAGTATAACCCTCCCAATGTTACACAACTGTAATTTTTTTTGGTGAAGCATGGAAGAATACCAATGTTTCAGGTTTTTGTTTCTTCACCTACTGCAATAAAAGGAAAAAGGTATTTCAAAAACCTGTATGTTTTACATCTTTTTTCTTAAACAAGACAACACAAAATAATACTGACATTTGATTCCTGCAGAAGAAAATAAGAGTTTTTCTTTGCATCTTATCTCATTTCTCATTGGTCATTGCCCATTTATTTAATAGTATAAAAATGAAAGTATTGGGTTTTTTCCACATTCACACAGAAAAAAAAAACCCAAAACAGTGAAAATGAGGAAAAATAAAGGAATCTGTTCTTTCTTTCACTGGAAGATTAGCTTGTCTCAAAAAACAAACCAACCAACCAAACCCCCCAAAAATCCACCAAACCAAAAATCCCACAACTTTTCACATAATATGTAGACTACTACCTTTCTTCCCCCCAATATGTAGCAGTTGAGATACTTGTTAAAAGGGAATCTGGAAGAAGGCAGCAGGTGTTGAGGAGCATTCAGGCCAAAGACACCTGCTGTAGATGTCAAGAATATTGAAAGAAATTAGGGACATATGAGAGGACAAACATAGGTGAAAGCTAGAAAAGTAACAGAATATCAGGAGAAAAATTAAACAGTACTAATTACACAGAAGAAATTAAAAGCTTGTAGATAAGCACTGCTGAGATGCCCACCCCATGAGTATAATCATTTGTAGCCACAGAAATAAGTTTCCAGAGTTGCAGCCTGATGTAAACTTGGTCATATACATCCTATAATTTTACAAAGGTGCATGAGCTCATTTCAAATCCTTCACTTGTTTTTTTGTCAGATATTTTGTCAGATATATTTCAGGATATATATTAGTTTAATAAACTAATACATCCCGAATATAGTAAACTAATATATCCTGAAAACAGCTAATAAAAGATAAGAACATGAGCAGGACTGCACAAAATAGACTGTTATAAGGTAGTAATTCAGAGCATCTGGAAATCGGATGTCAACTGGGTGGCTTTGAGTGAAGAGAGAAACACCTGCTCCAGTCCCAACATGTGGGAGCTATTTCAGCAGTGAAGCTGTGGACTGTCCAATCTACAGAAACATACTGCATCTGGAAAACACTTTCTGTTTAGCTCTACTTGAAATTCAGACTCATTTGAAAGTCATAGATCACTAAGGCATAATTTTAAATGTATTAATGAAGTACAATTTTATTTTTGTGAGTTAAATTTCATTAGGAAACTCTAAAAGCTGTATAGAACATAAGTTGCATGAAACTACCACCAGCATTGCTTCTCATAGCCCTAAAGCAAAAGAAGAAACAGCCCAGTGCTTGTCTGTAACAGGCAGGGAAACATTTGACAGGTTGATTTCTCAAACTAGTGTAAATCTGGAAAATAAATGCCACTTCAGAAATAAACTAAAAGTTTAATATGAAAGTCTTTTCTGAAAAATAGTTGTCGCAAATTTTTAGAATATTATGACCTAACACAAAGGTTTTGAAAACAGTTTTCCCTCTAGTTCATGGAGTGCTCAGTTTCTATTTTTCCATCAGTTGTCAAAATACCAGATTTTGTAATTACAAATACAAATGTGAGATCTTGATTTTAATTACAGGATATTTCAGTGAGTGCTAAACTATGGCTATCAATAAGAATTAAAAAAAAATAAAAAATAAATACACCAGCTTGTCGGTTTCTCTGTCAGGAAATGTCAGTAAAAGGACATAGTGTATTCCAGTACAGTCTAAAATGGTATATTTTCTCCTGTGCCAATACTACTGACATGTTAGGAAATCATGGAAAACATAATAAGGTATACAATATCTTGTCCCAATAATACTAACTTCATGGGATAGCACGAAAAAAATAAAGTGACATAAATATTTTCAAAAAATATTGGAACAAAATTTAATTTTTAAATGAAAGTATTGAAGGGAGAGGGAATTAAGAGATGTTTCTTTGAAACTGATGTGATTTCATGACAAAAAATACATTCAATTGGCAGTGGAATACTGCTTGAAATGAAATTCAAAAACATAAGTGCTTTTTTGTGTCCACTGATAAAGTACACTCAAGAGTTAAAATCATAAATAGATACAGTCTGTTGGATAAACAGCTGAATGCCTTTCTAATCCACCCATACAACAGAAAAAACAAACCATTTGCCATTGTATAACAATGCTTCCAAAACATGGGAAAAACAAGTTGATAGGATTTTAGGTTAGTTTAGGTTTTAATTATTATGATAGGAAGAAAGAAAATCCAACTCTAAGCTTTGAAAGGATGAACAGCTCTGCATGTGCAAATCATGTTTCACCACAGTTTAAGTATATATGTAACTGTTTCCAAGCTATTATGTGCAAAACAAAAGTAATGGAAATTTTGTATTCTCCTCCCACTTGCATAATAGCTGACTGCATTTAATTGAAACCTTCTTGAAAACTTTTGAGCTGAGACTAATGACAGCAGTTTTGAGACAGCAGAATTTTTCAAAAATGTAGTTGGTGGGGATAAAAAGAGGGCTATAATGAAAGTCTGTTTGCAACATTAACTTGAGTGTTTACTGGTGCAGAAATACCAGAAATTATCAACATACATCTTTGCTCAGGTAGGCTGCAGATAAAACTTATATGGCAAAAAGGGAAATTCTTCACTCAATTTCCACAAGTACAGGGTATGTTATCCCAAAAGGTTAGTGTGAAAGAGGAAAAAAAAAAATTAACTTTGATTTCTACAAGCCACTTGCTTGAGTTCCCCAAAGCAGAGAATGCTGCCTGTAGATGTACAACAAAAAGTCAAGGGCAAATCTCAAACAAATAAGAACTATGTTAGCATTTTCTCATGTGAGTCGTCCCAGTCATTGTTCAGACATGAAATAAAGGTTTTGTTGATCACAGTAACAAGCAGCAATACTTCAGTATAATGTACCAGAAAAAAAAAAATTCTATATTGTTGATTAGTTTATAGAATCATAGAATGGCCTGGGTTGGAAAGGATGTTAAAGATCATCTACTTCCAACCCCTCTGCCATGGGCAGGAACACCCTCCACTAGACCACGTTGCCCAAAGCCCCATCCAACCTGAACACTTCCAGGGATGGGGCATCCACAACTTCTCTGGGCAACCTGTTCCAATGCCTCACCACCCTCACAGTAAAGAATTTCTTTCTAACATCTAATCTAAATGACCCTCCTTCAGCTTAATGCCATTACCCCTTGTTGTCCTGTCACTCCATGCCCTTGTAAACAAACCCTCTCCAGCTTTCTTGTTTCTTCAGGTACTGGAAGGCTGCTATTAGGTCTCCCTGGAGCCTTCTTTCTTCCAGGCTGAACCACCCCAACTCTCTCAGCCTGTCCTCATAGGAGAGGTGCTCCAGCCCTCTAATCATCATACAGATATATTTACAGTCATATCTGGTAAAAAAAAAAAAAAATTAGATATTTGATGTAAAGAAGGCCTAGCTGGAAAAAAAAAAAAACAACAAACCAGTAGTCTCTTAGCTAAGGTAAAAGGTACTAAATATTAAGAAATTGTAACATGTCCCAGTGCATATAAATTACTGTTTATAGGAGATGGAGGGCTAGATGCAGTAAAAGACATAAGCTCAGAAGCCAGATTTTAACTTAGTACATAACCCTACAATAGCCTAAACAGCCTTCCTCTTTTACTTAATGTCCTCTATGCCAATGTCAGGATACGTGAGACACCCAGATGCTTGCCTCTTGCCTAGAATCCTTCTGAAACACAGAAATGAACTATGCCTTTGTCTTAGGAAGCCACCAAATGAGCAAAGTTTAAAAGTTAGGGCTCTTTCTATGAAGGTTTCATGACATATTTTTTGACAGAAGCATGATCTGAGTGTACATGTTACCTAGCTGTACATATAGCACAGGCTAATATTTGCAAACTTCAGTGTTGCAGTCTTGGGTCTCAAATAGACCCAAGAAAGCCAGATCATGAGCTCTGCTGCCTGGTGTACAGAAGAGGATCAGCAACTTTAACACAAAACCAATCCTAGCCAGCATGATGCAGGGAATGATCTGGGTCTCAAACATCAAAAATGGCACCAAAGGAAAACAGGCATTTTGCCCTTTCCCTACACCCAGTTCCTTACACTGATTCTGTTCCATTTTAAACAACAGTCATCTTGACTTTGAATATCTGAAGCATAAATAAGTGAATAAAAATTAATAAAATTACCCAGGCTTTCCTTAGGTATTTAAGAAAAAAAAAAAAACCAAAAAACAAACAAACAAAAAACCATAACAACAAATAAAAACCAAACAAACAAATTACTCGAAAAACCTCAACCACTTCATTGTCTGCAAATAAACTACATAGAGAAATATCTGTCATTGTCAAGGTCCTTCCCTTGGATTTCTTGCACTGAGAACCCAATTTAGAGGTATATTTTGGTAGTGCAATGATGCTCATTCACTTAAGTTAATCAGTGGTATTTGTTCCCTCTGGATATTTTTTGAAATTTTTTTTTAATCCAACCTTTCTTTTCAGGATGGCAGTCAAGACTGGAGGCAAAACCAAATTAACTTTGATTGTACTGAGCTACCAAGTTGCATGACTCAGCACTACAGATACTAAAAATTCAGCTATGTAAAAGCACAAACTGCTCACAAATACCTGACAAGACCTGCTTTTCTTACTTGTCAAGCTAAGTCTAACAAATTGCTTAATGGACTTGTAGCAGTGAGGAACGGGAAGCTCAGGATACTTTTGTATGGGATGGACAGCCAGTCTTGAGCTAATCCAAGCAGTACTTGTGCATAGCATAGCTCAGTACCACTGTACAAGAGAACATTAGTGCAGTACTGCACTCAAGATAATGGGTCCTGCTGAGCTCTGTAAACTTGCATCACCTGCACAACTTCCCACTGCAGAAGAAGCCTGCTTCACATAGTTCAGAGATCTCTATCTAGTTTAGTTAAAGGGTATAAAAATGCCATCCAAAATTGTTGTGCCCCTAGCATAATGGGACATGGTAAACTACTCCACTATCCAGAATTTCTATCACAATACCTCCTTCCACTTTTGGCACACCTGACCACACAAGGCTTACCTTGTTCCTTAGATGTATCCTCAGAACAATGCAGAGAAAACTGTAACTACAGTAGCCTGCCATAGCTATATAGAGGGCACATCGATTATATGCAGCTGGCAAAAGGCTGGTTTGTGTTATTTAGGAGAAAGAGCACCTACAATGTCAACTTGTAATTCCATCCAGACAGTAAACTCTTTAAAGCTAATCAGCTGAGTTTTGCTCTGTGTTTATACAAAGTTTTGCACATTAGATCCCTGATATTCATATAAGCCTTGCAGTACTACTGTAATAAGAAGCAGTAATAACAGTTAAAGACACATAAGCTTTAAAAAAGTTTTTAAACAAATGCTATCTTGAGGATGTTTATCCTTTCCTGTCTTTGAAGAAGAAAAGAAGAAAAAAATCTAAGACTGTTGATCTCACATCTTATCACTAACAAGGGAAGACGAATGGAAAGGATGCGTGTGCTATGATTCTTTAAAAAAAAAAAACCAAAGCCATAGATTTTTATCCAGGTCATAAACCTGCCTAGGCTGCTATAGGGATATACTGCACTCTGATAACTCCAAGGAATAGCTGCCCACATTTAAAATCTTTGAGTAACACAGGTATGTACCACAACTGAGTTTCCAGAGCAATATTCCCCTACAGATCTGTGTGGCTATGACATGTGAAATGAAACAGCAAAGTGTTTCCACAGAGAGGCCAAACTCTGTGCTGCATAGGTCTGCTTGCTCTAGTCCCAAGATCCATGACCTTACACAGCTTCCATGGTATGCAAGGCTGCAAATCATCACAGCTTAATAGAGCTCTAACAGAAGGACCCCAGCTCTCTGCTTTGCTCCATGCATCTCTGGAGATAGTGAACTGACATCCAATAGAATGGTAATCAATACATACCTTACAAAACCGATGTACATAAATTATAGATGAAGTATCATTTAAATACATTCAAACAGCACAGTTAGCCCTTCAGATGCACTTGAAATGTAGATCTTGTTATATGAAAATTGGTTTTTGATACATAGTTTTATGGGGAACATTACAAACTCGTGTAAGGCAAAAGACCAGCTGCTTCAGAGAGACAATACCATCACACTAAGAACACAGTAAACTGCCAGGTATTTCCCACTTTCCTAAGGTACAGCTCCTTTATATTAACTGTAATTTACCTTGATTGCCTTCACCGAAGTGTTTCTTGCTTAGTGATTCTACCCCATTCATTGCCTGCTTCTTACTTCCCCATTTCTGCTTTTCTGATCACTTTGATTGTCCTTCAGGCCAAGGAGTGCTGAAGGCCCTACTAGCAACATTATTCGTCTGTTGGCCATCCCTTTGCTCAAGGACTTGAGCTAAATAAAGGCACACATTACCATTTTCATCTTGCTTACACCACATATGCACCAAAATAATTCCTCCAGGAGCAGTTCCTCAGCTGTGCCTCCTGTCTTCAGCAGCGCTATGCTGATTTACACTAGTTAAGCATCCAGCCTATGAACTCTACATAAGCACAAGAGAAAAATCAAGGCCACTGGAGACCTGTTCTTTCTGTGGTGCCAGTGAGAAATGAACTGAAGCACTGACATAACTAGTCCATGCATTTGTCATAAGCAAACTTCTCATTTTTCATCATCTTTATTCATCTCTCACACATTTTTCCCTCCACTTATCACTTGTTTCTCCTCTATTCTTTAAGTGCTGAGAAACATAAGAAAGAGCAATCAAATTCGATTTAGAGATATTTCCCCTCAGCTGAACAAGCAGTGGGCACCCTCAAAAATACGAAACTATAGGAATTTATTTTGCAACAAGTACCAGGGAGTAAGTTATTACTCCAGAGACAATTCTACCTAAATCACAATAGCCGGCTACTTCAAAGGTAAATTAGATTAGTCTATCTTGTCATATGCAAGGTGTGGACAATTTCACATGGTAACTAGTGCATTAGACAACTGATTAGATATAATTTTCTCACTAACCAAAAGTGTTAGGTCAGTGACGGAAACACCAAAAAAAAAAGTTTCTCTTATGTTAAACTTACCTGAAATCTCCTTCCTTCTATCCCGTGTACAATACGCTCACAGCTTCTGAGCGTAATATGAAGAAACTGCAGAAAGAGACTACGTGCAGAGGTAATCCAGCACACACAAGAAAAGAAAACCTGCCAGAGTAACTGATATAGAAAGTTTTGCACCAGCAAACACATTTTTATCACTGAGATCATGCCTAGCTTTTCTCCTCATTAATTTGATCTTTTTCTTGAGGAATACAACTTGATAGCCTGCCCCTAACATAGTTCTTACAGTCAAAATTACTTCATCCATACTGTAATACCTCCCAGCTTTTAATAGCTATTCAGCTATATGCAACAGTGAACTATCCCATTAAAATTTTGACCAAGTAATTCTATTGAAAACCTTACCTTTCTCTTACTGTAAAATCTTTGTCTAGTCTGAATTGAAGCTAAGGAAAGTTGTTCTGCTCACAGCAGCAACAAAAGCCCAAGAGCACAAGATTCAATTTGCTTCCAAGAGTTTTACCCTACACAAAATGGCAAAAAGCAGCTAGAAATGTGCTCAACTCTTTCAACCCTGAGCATTCCTGTAGCATAGAGGATATTCCCGGCTGGCATGGAGCTAATTCTACAGCCAGCACACGTAGTAACCTGCTAGATATCTAGAGTTCAGTTTCTGCAACAGACAAGTGCCTGAGTGCAAGTGCAGAATTAGTGCAAGAAAATGGACTAAAACTGATTAAATAGCATGTAGCCTGCCTTGAGCCGTGTGCTGCCACATAGCTGTAATTCAAGGCAATTCAGGTAAAGTAATACAAGTTGTGGTCACCACAGCTGTATGTATACCAAAACAGATTCTTTTTATTCCAACTACCCATAAATGCAAATAAAATCAGACCAGAAGCCGTTTATAATAGATCCAGATTAGCACATGGCATAAGCCCTTTCCAGTCCATATGCACTCCTGCCTAGAATCACTCCGCACACAAGAGCGGAGGACAAGACCTGAATAAAACAACGTGGACTTTACAAGGTCCTCTAGCTCAGCATGACCTTACTGCTTTCATCCAGGCCGTGCCCTTCCCCAGAGGAAGCAGGGGAGTGTCTGTTCTAGCCAAGGAGAGTCCATTAAATGCCTTCTCTTATGCTCAACTGCCAGCCTAGGGTGCTGGTGTGGCAGCCCGTTCTGTCCAGTCACATTGGCCAAGGAACCATTCACGTTTCCCCATTCTGGAGCCCTCCCCTTCACTTTCCCACTGGGAGAGCAGAAATGAGAGATTAGTAGAGGGGGAAAACTGTTGCTAGGATTATTTACAGAATTACTATATATTACTATAACATGCATTTTTAAAAGGAGGTGCCTGTGAGTGCTTTTCATTACTGCAGTGTGTGAATTCAGTTACATAACAGTTACTCAAATAGAAGGGAATGCACAAAGCATTAACGAAGCACATTGAAGTTCACTTGAATTCAGGTCATAGGATTGCACTGCCAATTGGCAGTCAGGCAGTCTGGCAATGTCAGAGATCTTGGTGTCTCTTGATAAGAGAGAAAACAAGGGCTAAATGTAACCTTTCCAGAGCAGTATCTGATGTGACTGGTGGACATTTGGTTAAATGTTCATTATGCCTTTTTAGCCAAGACTTCAAAATGCAAATGCCAGGTACTGTAAATCACAGCAGATCAAGGTGGAAAGTATATCTCTCCATGTATTAAACAGCCAAATAACCTAAGAATATTCTAGGTCAAACTACAATATAGATTTAGATGTACAGATGAAGTACACGAAATATGACATCTCATATAGATGCTAACTAGAATAAAACTACCGGAGTTTAATTGGTCAACAGTTGGCATGACTGTAGGCAGAAATACCTGCAAATTGTACTATATTGTGGAAGAAATAAAAGCAAAGCCAAACATATAAAAGCAGACTTGCAAAATGAAAGCACAGCAGCATTCCCAGCCCCAACTGCAAATCTGGATACAGTAAAACTAAAGAAATTAACTAAATGACAATAGTTGTAATAACAACAGCTATGACAATGGATTGGAAGTTCAGAGGAAACCAGGTAATGCCTGACAAAGGAAATAAAAATCTTACCATGACCTCACTATTTTTCACTCCCATAGCATGCTAGGGTAAGAAAGTGACAATGCAATCACACATTTACACATAACCGGTTCCTGTCACGCACGCTACCACATTCAGTACAGCTAGATGAAGCAGGATTTTATTCTAGGTTTAGTGAAGCTGTGCTGTAATGGAAGAGAAGGAAAAAGAGTGTGAGATCAAGCGATGAGCTCAGCAAGCCCTGGCAGAAGTAACCGGGCTTAAATAGAAGTTTAGAGGTCGGAGAAGAGGAGTTCAGAGAGACAGGCCTATCTATCTTCTTTGAGTATTACCAAGGCATTCAGGCCACTTCCACTTCCTGGCAATGCCTACCAAATATTTAAGGCAGCACTAAGCATGCTAAAAAGCCCTGAATGCACATAGCATCTCCCCTTTACTTGCTTCCTTTCCTCCTATTTTTTCCTAGAATGATTGTATTTCACTCTTTTCTCCTTTTGTTTCACTTTCCCTTTCAAATTACACTAGTGCAGACTGGTCCTAAAGGGCGCTGCCTTGCCAAAGATGCATTTAAGCCAAGCTTGACTTTGCATGAGTCTACCTTCTTCCTGAGCAGGCTGAGTGAAATCAGCAAAAAAACCTCACTGCACAAAGAGAGTCACTGGTAAACCCAGTTTCAAGTCAATCAAAACTATTCATGAATGGAGCAAATATTTTTGGCCAAAGGAGGAAAAAAAATTCTGCATGGCTTAAGAATGAAAATACTGTGTCAAATATTTAACTTGATCTAGAATTTTAAGCAGGGTTCCAAAGGTTAATGAAATGAAACAACACTGTTGTTGACTAAAGCAATTTTGCATCTATCTTCTTTTTACTTGTCCACTAACAAAAATTGCACTTTTCACAAGTGACATTGCAAACCAATGTTACAGCACAGAACACAAAATGCAAAAAATCTGTACAACATTTTTATTAATAATATGAACTGCCCACACATTGAGGATGATATTCAACTGGTTCAATACATAAACTAATATATTTCTGGCTGAAATAAGAATTCAAAGAGAAAGGGATTTTGCTATTGTACACATCTTACAGTCGGCCTTCAGATGTTGCTGGTCTGGTACTACACTAAAATGAATTCTTGTGTTTTCCCATCTTTTCCTCATCTTAATAAAAGTTTGATTTACATATAATTTCTACATAAATATAGTTTCTATCGTTGAGACTGATTACTCATATTTCCTGGAATTACCTCAGTAACGTCTATATAGATGTGTTACTTTAAGGTTGAAGAGCTCGGTCTTGCCAACAGAATCTACAAGCTAGCATCTAACTACTTCCAGTGAAAGTAAATGCAGCCCAAACAACCACATGCCTCTACTTACATCTACACATAGTCCCAACATTGTTCCTGTTTGACAAAGGATGTCACAGCAGTTTTGCCTGCATGAAGAGTTGAATTACTGAGTGATCCATGGATGACAGGACAATGCAAAGAGGACTTCAGCATAACAAGCCATGGCCAACAGGACAATGCAAGCTAAAACTAAGCATAATGAGCCTTGGTAGCATTTCTGGGTTAACAAGTGACAGGACAATACCTGAAACTGCTGGAATGTTGTACCACTGATACCAGCATGGACTAATTTGATCAGCGGCCTGTGCTGACACCTAGATATTAAAAAAAAAAAAACACAAACAAACAACAAAAAAAAACCAAACAGAAAAACCCACAAAACAGGAGGAAGGGTACAGAGCTGGTATGCATACATCTATCACCACATAGAAGCAGAGTATGCAAGGTAAAACAGTTATAGATTGGTGCTGAGCTGCCGACATAACCTTACACAGATGAGTCAGAGCAAGTGTCCAATCCCCCAGGCTTGACTGCACCTACTTGCTGGAGTGATAATCAGGGCAGGTCTCAATTAACTCTGTGTATATATGTAAATGTTTAAAGTTTCTCTGATATAGTCTATCCCTCACTTGGTCCACTTACTAAATATTGCTTAAGAGTGTCATGTTGTTCAGTGTGCCTTTTCCCATGAGGAAAGGAGAAGGCTGAAGGACCCTCCACAGAGATACATGGTTTAGCCAAGGCATCCTGCTGCTGCGTCATCAGCATTGCTGACAGTTCTCCAAAGGAGCAAACTGTCAACCTCATTGCTGCTGAGTTTAGGATCACTGTGAAGTACATAATTCAGCAGAGACATTTGGCTAATAGATGCTCTTGCATTTTTACTCATAAAACTATCAAGAAATGAAAGCAGAGAAACAATTTACATCAATATCTTTAGACTGCTAAAAACACAAGCACTTAAAAATTCACAGACAAGTTTCAGCAAATAATCTTACATTTTCAAATACCACTGCAGATGTCACAGTGATGAACTCACCAACGTAAAAACACACTGACTGTTTGTCAACCCATTTGCTAACCAGTGAACCAAACCAGCTCATCATGAAATATTCATAACAAAGGAAGACATCATGCAAGTTGGCCCATTTTTAGGTTTTTGCAATAACCTTAGAACTTGGGTCATAGTAGGCTAAATCTTCTGATGCTCCAGGTCTGCTGTGAAATGAACCACAGCAGAATTACAGCTTTGTAATTAAATAGTCACAAGCAAGAGGCCATTTTATATGATTTCAGTAGAACACAGGTGAAGATCTCAAGTTCTGAGTTTCACTCAATTCTAGGGATAGAGGTAGATGTGTGAGCAAGTAAAATCAACTAAACTAAATTAAATGTTGCTAAAGCAAATCTCTGCTCATTATTATGAAATCTAGGCTTTAAAAAAAAAAAAAAGAGCCAACAACAACAAACAAAAAACCACCAAAAAACACCCCAAAAACCTCCAACACTTCGTCTCTATAAAGCAAGCATATCACTTTACCCACCTCTAAACCTCTGAGAAAGGCACTCCTTCCTAAACTCCGGAAGACTTCTAAGGAAAAAAGCCTTCATAAACACTACTCAAACATTTCAGAAAAACTCCTGAAACTTGCTAATAAAGACTCAAATTCACAATATTCAACAATGTTTCATCTTCTTTGAGAAAGGAACAAAGAGTACTTCCCCAAATTAAAAAGCTGCCTAAGCATACATAGACATGTCTGTACTATTCAAAGTACATTATATTCATCATACTGCAGGTACTGACAGCCTAAACTTCCACTAAAACACTATAGTTTCATCCTAGTTTGTTTTGTGTGTAGCAAATGCCAACTCACTAGGGAAACTATTATCCAGGAAAATATTTCTGAAACACTGAGAAGCATGATCTGCTAGGTATATTCTGAGAACATACCTTGACATAAGCCTCAAAAGGCCCAAATGATGGAATGCCACTAGGCTCAGAAGTTAGGCACCAGACTGCTTTGCTTTATCAACAACACTGAACCAAACACAGGACCAAGGGTGCCTAAGAAACATCACTGATAAAATTGAATTCCTTTGGATTTCTGGCAGGCTGTTCCAGGCTTGGGAAGCAAATGAGATTTTTTAAGGACTGCAATTTTGGGATGGGCTCCTAAATCCTTTTATGTATCCAGCTTTTTATCTTATTTTGCTCAGACCCAGTTCCCAATACCATTTTATTATGAAAGTTTTCAGTGTTCTTTCACAGAGATCCAATACTTGCTCAGTGCTACTATACTCAGTGTCAGTTAAAGCAGGCTATATCCCTGCAAAGGCTTAGAATTATAACTATCCTTTTCTATACATCATTGATTCTACTAATAGAGCTGCAGTAATTCCTTATTGCAATAAATTAAATTTTCAATTCTTGCTCTGTGAGTTAAAGAATTACCTAAACAATTGTTATGTGCAAATTCCCTGCAGAAGGGAGGCAGTGGGATATATTGCCATCTCATATAAACAAGAGCCTTACAGCTCCCCTCCCCCAGACCCTAAAAGCAAAATACCTGCCATATCCATAAATCCCAGATAGCCTGTGAAGTCCCAAGAGCTACACTCAAATGAATTTCCACCTTCACAGGAACTACATTATTCAAAGGACCTTGCACTTCTAATTTGTCATTGTAATGTGTTCTTCAATACCTTGCACTGACATTGTGTAATTTGACAGTTTTACATGAATTGGTCTCTGAGGACAAGTTATCCAGTAATATTCCCAGTGCCATTAGTTTCACTGCTGAACATGGCCACTTTCACAAGAAGGACAGAATATTTAGTTATTGCAGAATAATTATTTCCATATTGGTTAATTTTGTTACAGAGAGTAAAAGTGGCCTCACTAAAGCTTAAGCAACCTCCACCACTCACTCTCTGAGAGTCTCTTAAAACACAGCTGAAAGTGCTGAGACAGCAGTGATCAAAATTTATCATGTTCTGCAACAAAATGTTCTATTGCTTAAAAGTCTTTGGGATGACACTACTCTTTCATAAAATAACACCTAAAAGACTTTGTACAGTAGCTCCACAGAATAAAATACCTACTTCAAATCATGTATTGCCAACAAATCACTATCAGCAGCACTCAGCATATGGCTAAAGTGCTGTACTGAGCAAGGGGCAAGGAAGAGAACAGATTCAGGGCCAGTAAAGGAAGAACAGTGATGACAAAACATATATACCAAGTTTGGCACATCAAGGGATTTGCTCTTCATCCAGAGCACACTGTACTCTTCATTCACATTTCTCTTCAAATAACACACTGTTCTAAAAAAGAGTACGCTCTTTTTTCTTTTCTTTTTTAAACAGCTGTTATCCATAGATTACTCTGATAATGATTAGACAAACAATGTTATCACACGTCTCCCTTAAAGCATATTTTAACATAGTTTAATTAAGAATTAAGGAACAGCTATCACTGTAATCAGTGAAAAGTGCACTGATATTAGACCGGACTATTATGGACTTGGAAAGAAAACCCTATAAAACAGGCACTTAGCTATTTGATTGTTTAAAAAAATACCAAAATGATTATTATATAAAAATTACTAGTAACAAATTTGGCAGGAAGATATATTGACATTTCAAAAGAACACCAGTCAGAACAGATAAGTATGTCTTCTAAGCAAAGTAATGGGAATTTTCAGCTTTGCATATAGCTTTGCTAAACTAGGGGTTGCAAAATTATAGCTCAGTTCCCAATAATTCAGTATACTTCTCCCTCTGCTGGAAATCCCATCCTACTACACAATCGAAAAATGCATAAAGATGTATTATTATAACATACCCCTCTGACTCCTCCTGCTGGGAGAGGTCAAGACTTTAACCTAAACATAGCTCAGTGCTTTTATAATGACCGCTGCATTGCCTCAATTTATTAAATTTCACTTTGGATAAGAGCTTCATTTTTGTGAGTGACTTGCAATCTGCAGTCAAGGGATTATAACAGTTGCTAGTTAAACTCTTAGTTGATGACAACTTTTAAAATGATCATGCTTGAATTTTTCTGATTAACACGCATATTGTCTCCTTCCAGGCACTTCCTTCCGAAAGGAGGGAAGGAATGCTATATTTGAACAAAATTCTAGAAGCCCATTGTTTCTCAAAGTGGAGGAAAAAATGAATCAATATGCAATTACTTTATAAAAACTTCCACACATAGATACATACAAGATAAACTAATTTTAGCTTCTAGAGATGTTGAAATTAATGCTTTAGGTAGAAATTGATAGTTGGAACCTGTAACAGCGTAGCAAGTAACCAAGATAATTTGGAGAAAAGTGTCCACTAAGATGAAGTACTAGTGGAATTCATTGCTCTGTAGAAATGTTTCACAACTAGCATAACTCATGTCACTGTTTAATGTTGCAAAGAGGTTTCCCTAACATATTTGAGTATGGAGGTTCTAGGGTAAGTGTGTGCAAACAAACCTCTATACAGAGGAAATACATATGCAGAAATTAACTTTTTTGAGACATATCCATGCTGCTGGAAGTATCTGCTGCCAAAATACAACTGACAGACAGTGATGAATTTGGGTTGGATACCTCTCCAGATTCAAACCAATCCAGTGTTCCCAAGAACCAATTACCAAAATTCCACTCAAGTCATCAGAAGAACAATCAGAAAAGGAACAAACACCACATCAAAAAGCAATTTCTTAAATGTGGCATTTATTTTGTTTAATAGCTACATCATACACTTTAGGATGACAGTCTTCAGCTTAGTTATCTAAATTGCATCATGATTGAACACATTTTCTGAAAAGAACAAGCTGTAATGAGTTTTGCAAAACAGTAGCCTACTTGCAAGTCAAAAAAATAAGATCTTATTAAATGGAAAAGTAGTATTCCATGAAATCCTGAGAATTGCTTTTAATCAGCAAGGCCTGATCAGAAACCCTCTTGTGTTGTGTTTCTTCTTGTGAAAAAAATTATGTATCATCCTTCCAACTCTACAGTAATTTAAATTCTTTGGTTTGCACCCATGTGTAGCTGGTATGCAGCCAGCTGAGATAAAGGGCACCATCTGTCAGGTTTGTTGCTGGGAGGTTAAAAGGGCAGAGGGACCTTGCTACAACTCTTGTTCCTGTGGCCCTAAGAGACAAACACTTTCAAGTAAGATGCAGAAATTTTCATCTTTCTCTAGTCTCAATATTGTCTGCTTATCAGAAAAAAAAAAAAAAAAAAAAAAAGAGATGGACGCAAATTCAAGCTGGATCAACATGAGTCTTGTGATAATGCCCAGTCTCTGGACTGGGGATAAACCTGAAATCTTATCCAAATCAAGTGCATTTGGATGGTCAGATGCAAAATTGTCCGATATCCATTGACATTAAAACCAGATCATCCATTAGCAGAATTAGAATGCAAAACAATTTTGCACAGTTGTCCATTTAGGATAATGTTTCATCTATAGGACATATTATTGTAATGCAACCGTTTATAAAACCAACAAAACTGTCCCACTTTGGGACCTCAAATCTTTTTGTGTCCCCCAACTATTATTCAGTCTACAAGATGCTAGCATATAAAACCCCCTGTACTCTTCAGCATGACACAGCCTGCATTCATGCTGCCAAGCTTTATCAGTGCCGCCTATTGAGAACAGCACCTACCTGTGCCATCCCCATGAACACAGACTGAGTGCCAGTTGGCATGAACCATGGCAGCAAGCGTGCTAACAGCTAAACAGTATGGACTATTTCATGTCAATGCATCAGACCATGTTGACACATTGACAGTGTCTATTACAGACTGCTATGACCCTTCAGATGAATGACAACTAGTGTTTAGCATAGCAATCCTGTTCAACTGAAACCAGCTAAAATACCTCATCTCTGCACCAGAAGCCTTAAAAGGAAAAAGCTTGTAGTCTAGCAATAACCATTAAACACTACAAAATTACATTTTAAACCATTTCTGAATCACTAGTTTTCCCTTACAAGTTGCTGATCCACACAAGGCACATATGGTAAGCAGTGCTGACAACTGCCTTCTGACAAGCTCCACCCAGAACACGTAGGCAATACCATAAGAAGTCTCTGTGAACATCAAAGAATGTTAGCATCTTTGCAATTATTACTTTTCCAATCTTGGCAAGGGTTCTTAAGAATGAGTTTCAAACTGATGAATTTTGGACATATAAGTGACTGGATACAAGAAACAACCAGAAGAAATAGGTAGGGGAACATAAAAAATAATGCAGAAGATCTGAAAATTGAGATAAAATCAATAGAAATATGCAAAGGAAACCAAACCAGAGAGGATCAGGAAACAAATTACCCTGCAAGTTTCACACACAGCTGCACAACCAATGATAAAAACAGAAACCTCTGAGTAGGGGATACTTCAGCAGAGCTGTTTCAGAGCAAATCCCAGCTGGCTGATTTCTCTGCAGCACTTTGAAGGTTAGAATTTTACAGTCTTAATTTACAGAATATAAGATAATCCAGTATTTTCTGCCACTTTAAAGTGCAATCACAAAAGACGTTGTTATAGCTGCTCTTCAAGGCAGTCTCCTTTTTCAAATGAAATCACTACAGTTTTGTTCTGGGAATCAAAATTTATTAAACATTTTAAGTGCTTTGTCAGCATGCATTAAACTGCCATACATCTTTGACCAAAATGCAAATCAACCGAAGAAAAAAAGGATACTTAGAACAGTACCTGGGAAACATGACTGCTCTAATCATTGCTTACATTTCCCAATAAGTCACTATGCTGACTATGTCTGTCAGCTACACTGACCTAACAATTTTCACAAGAAAAAAAAAAAGCGCAACATCTTCAAATGAACAACACTGATTGTTGTCATTTCTTTGTCATTGCTCAGCAAGGAAATGATCACCTGAATGTGTGAAGACAGTGTAAGCACTGGTGAGGAAGAAAATGGAAACCAAGCATCAAGAATGACTGCGATTCTGTACCACCAACATCTTGTGGGTTATGCTCAATGGGAAGTAACAATCCAGCAGCTTTCATGTTTGCCCTATCCTATGTCTCAAACTTCTCTTGACATTGTCAAAACCAAGATCCTTTTTGTTGCTGTGCTGTCTTATTACAGCAAGAACTGAGCGCAGAAGAACTTTCATGAACCTTTTTCTTCATATTTACTGAGCCCACCAATGATGTACAGCACTTTTAAAAAAGACAAAATAAAATTAAATTCAATGCTTCCTTACTTCAGATTTACTTTTTCTGATAACTTCTTCCCATATATGGCTCCAAAGTTTTGTCATAAAAAAAAATCCATTTTCTATATCTTTTCCTTCAAACTAATCTTTTTCAGCTTGCATAAATAGCTCAGATCCACTCACAAGTAATCTGAACATCTTCTGTAGATGGCTGCCTCAAAGAGTTTTACCTTAAAGCAAGGCCAGGGGACCACCAAAAGAAAAGACATGATCTCCTTTGACTTGGGCTCTTTTTTCCAAGGATTCTTTTTTTGGAGGACTTAATAGCCATTGGTTATTAGCAGTTTAATCCATTTAGCAGACTCATATAAGCACTCCATTAAAAGTATGAATCTTTTCAAGGGAACGTTATAGTGGCAACCCTTCCGTTCAAATAATACTCAATTCAAACACTGTATTTCAGTTACAGCTTTCATAAAACAATATTTTTAGAGCTTTTAATAATTTTGGGGGTGATGCCAGAAATTAAAGTATAAAAGACACTGTCCTATCAAATGACTATCAATTGTTTTTCTTTAAATAGGCTTTGGATCAAGCTCCAATATAAAAAAGTTGCTGAGCTGTATACCATGTAAATGCAAACCATTGTAAAATGTGTTAGAATGTGCCATAAATTCTTTCACGTTAATGGATTTATCCTATCAATGAGTGCTTTTCAACAGTTTCAGTAAATATTTTAAAATACAATACAAATATGACAAATTATTTGCTGAATATATGTTACTTAATAGCAGAATATTTATAAATGTTACCTTAATTGCAAATGCCATCATTTTGCTGAATATGCTACTTTTTCAAATCTGGAAATATTTTTCTACATAAAAATACCTGTGCACTCAACTTGTATTCCCATGCTGGGTAAATCTCTGACTATGCATCTGTCTAAATCTCATATTTTTTTCCATATCATGCATGGAAGAAACTCAGAACCATCAGCAGAGCTTATTACATAATTATTAACTCCAGTAGGAGACTGTCTATTCATGAACAGTTTTGGAATTTTTTGGTTTTGGTGGAAGTATTTGGTTTGGGGTTTTTTTGTTGTTTTGTTGGGGTTTGGGGGTTTTTTTATTATTTGTTTGTTTGGTTTTTTTAAGGACTACTTCACCTCCTGAAGTTGATTTTTATTTTTAATTTCGTCACAGGTATATTTAGTTTGAATTCACTGCTGTGTTTTGTAAATGCTACTATTTCTTAAAAATATATATAAACCTGTAATTTTTCAGCTTATCATGCTGATGCATTTTGAGAAATATATATTAAATATAAAGAAATACATCAGCAGTCTCTGGCAGTCACTCTTATGTTTGGAAATAGTTTCTATTAATCTGAAATTAGAGTTACTGCTATTTGTAATAAATACATACTTTGCTAAATTTAGCCCATTCTTTTCTGGAATTGTTCATGTTGACTATTATTAATTTCAGCAACTATGAACTTTTAATAATGAACATATATTTGCATTAAAACATGTGAGCCAACAGGTTGATCAAGATTTGTGTGCTTTTCATTCTTCCTCTTTTACTATGGTGTAATTTTTTTCAAACTTGCCCTTTGATAGTATGATTTACTCTTCTGAATTCAGAAGGATAATAAAAAAAATAGCTTCAAATAGAAGTACCACATTCCATGCACATATGTGTTTCTTCATCCTACAATAAGGACTGGAAACTCCTGCATCCAAAGGTAGGAATAACAAATATCCTATTCAAGACCAAATCAAAAAGCTGTTTAGAATTCAAGCAAGCTTGAAAAAGACTAGGTTGTATTGGCTCCAACCCAGCAAAATGACTCCACCCATTCTGTTTACACACCATATTTCTCATACACATAATTTTTTGAAACCTATACCCTGGGACCAAAATTTTTCAGACATTCTCCCTATCCAAAAATTAACAGTTTGGCAAAAAAAGCCCAAACAAACCACCACACTGCCTCAGCCATTTCCCTTATCCACCTGCTAGTGCCAAGAAACTGTAAACACTTCTCAACACAAAAATACAACTGCTTGAAAATTGGATCCTTGGTACCAACCTTATCATCCTCTGCTGGCTGGTGTCTATGTCTGATTTGTACGCCAAAAAAATAACAAGACTTGAAAACTATATTCTGAGTGTTCATTAGTTAAGACTAAGACTAGTTAAGAACTAAAACTAGTTGGCAGAGTCTAATAAATTCTTGAAATAACCCACAAACTCCTTATAAAAATTACTTGAACCATACCACTCAGATATGTTTCTATTTTAAAGAGAAAGTGGCTGTTGCAGAGGTGCTGTTGAAGATGCCTATTCGTCCTAGCACTTGTTCCTCTTCACACTGGTGTTTCTGTATTTCTTACAATTGGCTTCCATGAGTGCAGATTCAGTCTCCTAAAGTCTCTTATCCACATTCCATTCTTCCAAATAGCTGAACCTAGCCAAGAATTTTAAATATATGTCCTCAGCTGTAGGTTTTTCATGCAAAACCAGAAGAAATTCCCTTGTCAGTTTATTGACATTTTTCTTATCAGTCACGATTTGAGAAGAGAAAAAGCTCTTATTTAGAGAGATTAAAATCTGGCTTAAACTTACAAAGTGCACACACAATCAGCCAGAGCAACCATGTAATGTCATTAATGGCATAACTACACTACCTGAACCAATAGCTGTGCTCCAGCCCAAACTCTGCCTTGCATCTGTACTCTTTTGGTACAAACTTGTACACAACCACTGGATAAGGCAAAAACATTTAAGCCCACAAAACTGGTGGGCTTCCACATATCCATGTGTTCTTCTGGTGATGTCAAGTGAACAACAGCAGGCAGATATTTCATTTAGAAAGTCCTTCCTTGAAAGACCTGTCACTAAAGCAGATGGGATTTGTAGACAACCAGAACACAGACTGTCTTTGTAACACTGAGAAATGTCACACTGAGCAACAAAAGTCCTATAGCTGTCACTGTGAAGCATTGCTGCTTCATCTTGCTGAGGTGTGCAGGCATACTGTTACACTTGATCTCTCACTTGATCTTCTTCCATTCCCTTAGCTCTAGTCCTAAGCAGGCTCCCACACAGCACCATCTCTTCCACTAAAATTCCCATTGTGCATAAGAGTCCTTATATTTATAAGCTAAAGGCTAGTAGCCTAAGCCATGTCTATGTGAAAGAAACATGCCTCATCACAACTATGTTAATGTTGTCACACTGGAACACACTTACACCATATACATACTGCATCTTCACAAGTTCAGCTGATACCAACTTGACTTCATCTGGCAGCAAAACAAAATATATTGTGCAACTATACCAGTAAGAATTGCTAAAACACAGAATAGGCTTAAGATAATGAGTTTTTAGAGGTTTGGAGCTGTCTGTGACTGTCTATCAAGCTTCATAGCCGAACTGAATATATGCTCAGTACTTTAAGTGTAAAAGAGGGTTAAATAACTCAGTCTCCTCCAGAATATTCTTAACTGCAGTCTCTTCAACAAGGCTGCCTCCCAGTATGAGATGTATCAGACATTGCAGAGAACCAGAAGTTATCATTTTAATTTTGTATTGCTTAGTTTAGTTAATAAGAACAGATGCTGTTGCTTCCCTTCTGTACATATTTCTCCTTGTGTTGTTTAGAAAGTACAGGCTATGCTTACTGTTTTGTAAGTAACTATGAATCTGACACCTTGTTTCCCAGCATTATTTTTCTTATTCCATCTTGATTGGCACTGTCAGTGCACAGCAATCCTCAGAGCAATCTCCATGCTCATGATTAAATAGCTCCTCATGGTATTATTCATTTCTCTGGGAGATATGATAAATATATTCCATAGTTAAAGGCATGCATCTGAAAAAAACATGCTATTTGAATATTTCAGATCAAGTCTTGATAGAGTAAGACAGATATAAGAAAAATCAATCCCACACTGGTCTCATTTTGATTTCATGGATTCTCTTCTGTGATCATAAAGCAGAGTACTAGCCAATCTGAATGGAAATATTACCTGTTCTAAATTGATTGATATTCCACAGAAATGGACACTAAGGGCCACAGATGCTACGTGCTCAAGAGACAAACTTTGAGGGCTGAGTGACTATTTTCAGGTTTATGGTCAGTTCATTTTGCTGCTCATTCCAAGAGTCAAAATCAGCCCCTTCACAATAATAGCATCTTTTGGAAAACAGATGCTGAAAAAGTGCAGCCATTCTCTGTCAGGTTACCCTTAGCATCTTCTGAAAAGATGCTGCCAGGCAAGAAAGATACAGATGTTTCATTTTAAGAAATAAAGGTCATAAAAGTTTTGAACAAATTCATACAAAGGAATGACACTGAAATACGATTGTATGTCATCCTAGCTAAGCTTTCCTTCTAAAATGGAGATAAAAGAAACTGCTGAGTTTACCATACTTGGTAAACAATACCTGCCGTTGAAGGAAGTCTTGAGGTCTTATAGTCTTCCCTAAGAGTAGTAGGATTTTATCATGATTAAAATCAATGCCAACAGGCTTTCTCCTCCACAAAGCCTTTTTATTTTCCCTTCCTATCAGTGAAAAATTCATTTTACTTTCTCAGGGAAAGAGAAGGCATGGTTTATGTCCACCAAATCAAGCACCTGCATACTGCACTGGCCTGGCTCCCATAAAAGATACTGTCATGAAGCTTTAGTATATTTATTCTCAAGAACAGGGAAACACTGTGTGGTGGGTTGACTCTGGCTGGAGGCCAGGTGCCCACCAGAGCCGCTCTATCACTCCCCCTCCTTCACTAGACAGGGGAGAAAAAGTATAACAAAAGGCTTGTGGGTCAAGATAAGGACAGGGAGAGATCACTCACTAATTATCATCACGAGCAAAACAGACTGGACTTAGATAGGAAATTAATCTAATTTTTTACCAAGCAAAACAGAGTAGAGGAATGAGAAATAAAATCAAATCTTAAAACACCTCCCCCCACCCCTCCCATCTTCCTGGGCTCAACTTCACTCCCAGCTTCAACCTCCACCCCCTCAGCAACACAAGGGGATGGGGAATGGGGGTAACGGCCAGTTCATCACACGGTGTTTCTGCTGCTTCTTCATCCTCAGGGGGAGGACTCCTCTCATCATTCCCCTGCTCCAGCATGGAGTCCCTCTCACGGGAGACAGTCCTTCACAAACTGCCCCAGCATGGGTCTCTCCCATGGGGTGCAGACCTTCAGGAGCAAACTGCTCCAGCATAGGTCCCCCACAGGGTCACAAGTCCTGCCAGCAAACCTGCTCTGGCGTGGGCTCCTCTCTCCACGGGTCCACAGGTCCTGCCAGGAGCTTGCTCCAGCATGGGCTTCCCACAGGGCCACAGCCTCCTTCAGGTGTCTCCACCTGCTCTGGTGTGGGGTCCTCCATGGGCTGCAGGTGGAATCTCTACACCCCCTCATCCTCCCTCCATGGGCTGCAGGGGGACAGCCTGCTTCACCATGGTCTTCACCACGGGCTGCAGGGGAATCTTGCTCCGGCGCCTGGAGCACCTCCTCCCCCTCCTTCTGCACTGACCTTGGTGTCTGCAGAGTTTCTTACATCTTCTCACCCCTCTCTCTGACTGCAGAAGCTCCCCTAACTTGTTTTTTCCCCTTCTTAAATATATTATCACAGAGGCGCTGATTGGCTCGACCTTGGCCAGCGTTAGGTCCGTCTTGGAGCCGGCTGGCATTGGGTCTATCAGACACAGGGGAAGCTTCTGGCAGCTTCTCACAGAAGCCACCCCTGTAGCGCTCACCCCCACCCCCCCGCTCCCAAACCCTTGCCACACAAACCCAATGCACACTGATATCACCATTTTACAGGTGAAGACCAGACATTTAGAACTATACAACTTGCCCAAGTATGTGTAAAATTAAGGAATGAACCCAAGTCTTCCGCATGAAGCTTAAGGTTTACATCACCCCCTAGCTGTACAGGTTTCTATATGCATTAGATAAACTCCTCCCCCAACTCATCTTTTCCTTCCTTCTTCCAACTTTCTAAAGCCCAGAAAGGCACCAGTAAGAGTATGACACCTTTTTGCCACTGGGGTATAAAGTTGTCTTGTCTGGTCCTTTCATATCCCCTGCTGGAATCACTACCCTTGGGACTATACATATCCAGGAGATTTATTTCCAAGTCTGAGTTTTTAGACAAATGCTCAGGCCTTTTGATACAGGTTGAATAAAATAAAAAAATAACAAAATTTTTCCTAAGGAACTTAGTAGGACAAAACTCTCACTGCCTTCAGCAGCAGATTTTGCTTGTGAATAAGGCAAGAGTTGACGTAATAAAAAGATAAATAGTTTATGACCCATAATTTCAAAACACCTTGCCAACATTTATCAATTATTAAATGTATTTTCAAAACAATAAATCAAGTCCAAGCAAAACAAGCAAAGTACAAAATGAAATGACAGTAGTATAAAATAGTAAACTCAGTTTTCTGTACAGGGTTACCTAAGCCATAGCAGCAGAGAAGAATAAATCATATGTTGATATAGTGTGCCATTTGAAAATGTGAAATAAAGAGAGGAGGTAGGGAAAAGAAAGAAAGAAGAAAAAGGAGCACATTCCTTACAGCACAAGAACACCACTTTCCCTATTGTCATTAAGTCTGTGATAAAGTGAGAACCATTTCAAAACAGGTTTGAAGTGGGTTGTTTGGTTTTTTTAATTCGTTGCCTTCACTTAAGCTTATTCAAATTCGGGAGCCTAAAGTACAAGCAGAATATATACCTGACAAAGGCACTTGGATCTCAGTTTTTGCATGGGTTCTCTGAGCTCCAGTTTTTCCAAGGAAAAAAAGGCTTAGAATAATTTTTATGATGTGTATTAGTCTATAACCAAATATAACCACTGGGTGTCACTAATGTTCTATAAAAAAGGCAGCAAGTCACATTGCACTTTACATGTATTTTCTGGTAGAAATACTTCAGCATGCTTTGGCTACCCCCAAGCCTTCATAAAATACCCATATATTTTTGACCAGCGTTAAATTTAAACAGATGAATAAATGGGAGTAGAGAATCTCAGGAGCTCTGTGTGTTTTCCCAAGAATCAATACTATCTCTGCTTCAACTCTAACTGAATAGGATTCAATTTAGCAAGCAACAAAATCCTGCCATAGAATAACAATACATGAAAGCAACTGTTTCTGTGCAGTCGTTCTGAGAACAGACCAGCCTAATTAGTTGCTGTCAAGTAGAACAAAAAAAGTCAATGTGCTCCTATGGTAAAAATCAACAGATCCTTTGTTATCATTTTTTAATCAATTGATACTAAAATCCAGCACTGACAAGAACTTTTCAGTGTGCTTTGTGTGTCTGTGTGGTTGATCTGTAAGTGAGGTTTAGAGGTGAGATTCTATAAACTAGTTCCTTTTTTGCTGCCAGTAAATTAACTTTCCACAAGCAATGCTCTATTTGAGCCTGAATAAAGCAAATGAATTAAAAAGATTTTCTGTCATCAGGTTTAGGGAAGGGGTTTGTCAAGTGTCAGGTTGTCAGCCTTCTAATCACTTAAAAAAAGATGTACAAACAATAAGAAATTCAGAACAAAAATCAACCTTTTTAAAGTGTTTTCACTATAAAATAAGATATAGTCTCTGCCAGAGCAGAACAATATTCAATATTCAGTTTTCTAAGTGCAATACCTAAATAGTTCTTTTGATTTTGTATTGGAAGGATCAGCTGTGAAAGCATCACTTTAAATCTAAAACTACTGAGATCAAGTTTATCCTTGCAGTTTAAGCACTTTCTTTTCTCATTAGTAATTCTTATTCTCTTTGTAATTTTTATTAGTAATTAGTAATTTTTATTCTCTTTGATATTTTAGTCAGTAAAACATAGAGTATTACCCATTCCCTTGATTCTTGAAAATTATTATTCAAAAAGAATAAATTTTCTACTTCTTTTTCACAGTCCTGCTAGAATACATTAAGTGTAAGGAATACAAAAATGCTACTCTAATAACAGTACATGTCAGTATAAAGTTTTATACCATCATCAGTGGTTCCAGTTCTTTCATACTTCATTCCAAACTCATCATGTACTACTCAATAAAGGCTTCCCTTTGTGAAAACTCTATGCTGACTGATAGACGATAGAATGTTTGTTTCCCTTTCCTCTACTATTCTGTGATTTAATTTTAACATCAGATATCTAACATGCAATTCTATATGGTCATATGTAGACAATACTATATATATGTACACAATACATGTATGTTACTGCGTCCTTTTTCCTGGTGTTATGCAACTTTAACATTCAGCATGTACCACTCCAAGAAACCTGGCAAAATGACATGAACAGAAGCAGTATGGTCAAAATAAAGCACGGACAAGGTAGCAAAGTTATCTTGCATTTTTTCTCCATGCTCAGAAAAATTTCTTCATAACTGAAAGTTCTCTGGCAGCTGTCAATTCCACAGATGGAATTGAAGAGGGGGGGCAGGTGGGAACCAAAAACCAAAACAAACAAATAAACAAAACAGAGCTAAAAGACTGACTTGCACTATTAGAGAAAGCTGCAGATCTTATCTCTCTCTCGAGACTGAGGAAGGCAGAATTCTTCCATAATCACTTCTTGACATAGGAAGCCCTATTCCTAAACAGGTGATTCTGACAATGTAAATTGTAATAGCCTTGGATATTCCATGGTTTTTATACTCTTTCAGTTTTTATGGGTGGGGAGGGAGTTGGTTTGCAACTGTCTATGTCCCCAGAGATATGTTCTTTAACTTATAAAAGCTTATAAAAAGTCTGAAAGGCTTCTGTTGTGTCTCTCTAGACATCTATTCTGTCAGTATATGTCCTTCCTGGAACATAACATGTTATGTGATATTGCCTCTGAGGATGCTTAATCATTTTTCAAAGGCAGCTACCAGAGTATTCCTTGGGAAATTTTTCTGATCTATTTCACAACATCGCTACTTACTAATTACTAGCAAGGAGGGACAGATTTGAATTTTGGGACACTAAACTAGGAACTGAATAGTAAATGTTTGAGAACAGCATAACTGACAACAAAGCTATACAAAGGTATATTTTTTTTGCTAGTATAGATCATCAGAATACCACCTTGCAGATCTTGTCCCCAAAGAGTTATTTGAAGAAATGAATCCAGCATTGTTCCAGCCTTCCCCTACCCCTTCTTTGTTTTTTCTACTAGATATCCCATTCCTGGGAGAATCTTCCTATTGCTTGTTCCAAAATGGGTAGGAGAGAATTTAATGAAACTCATTTCTCCTTTGATTGGTTGCCGTAAAGACAAGGTAAACAAAAATCTAGTGAATAATTTTTACATTTTTGAGAAGATATTTCAGGTTTTTGAAATAGCAAATTTAAGGTCTGCTGAACCCTCAGATGGAACTACAAGGAAAAAAAAAAAAAATCTACAATTGCATCTCATTGGGCAAAGTAACCAGATTGAAAAGTAGCATTATGAGAAGGTTCCTTTATGTCCAGTGACACAACTGGTGAGACCAATGGTGGTTTCTACCAGTGACTGACTGGACCAACAAGTCTGAATCTCCTCAGTTGCCATGACAAACATTTTACCAAATGAATCACAAAACTTTCTCATAGCCAACACCATCTGGCAGAGTTCTGAAATGCTGGTGGTTGCATTACCTTATGGATGCAACCTTTCTAAAGATAGTAGCACAGATTATTTTCCTTCCCACTATATCCAGATAGCAAGTGGAGAAATTTTTGAGGCATGGACAAACAACACTCAAAACATACTTGTATATTTTTGCTGCCTTTTCTGCAGTATGTGCACTGTCCTCCCAAATTAAAAACAAAACACAAAACTCAACAAATTAATCACACTGTCTGCACTGGCTTGTCTTTTTTTCTCCCACTCCCATCTGTTCAGTTTCTCTCAGCTGGAAACAAGAAAAAAAGCCAGCAACATTCAATCACTCTGTTCCCTGGAAGTTGGAGCAGTCAAGAGACCAAAGTTTAGAAGTGGACCCATATTTTAGATATGTTTTTTTAAATGCATTGACAATTCCTATATATGGCATATACATCTTTTACCATCAAAAAAAATACAAATTCTATAGCCAGGTCAACTTGATTGTAAAATGACTGAACAAAATCACAGGCAACAGGATAATTCCCTTAAGTTCTATATAGCAAAATACATAAATCCTCACACCTCTTTTCCCTATTAAAAAAAAAAATTATTAGAGTCACTTTCAGTCTCAGAACTGGAAAGGATTCCTGGTGCTTTTGCAGCATCAGCTCCCAGTTTCCCAAGTTACCCACCTTAAGTGGTGGTTGTAGGGAAATCACACTTCAGGCAGCTCAGTGTCTGACACTCCCAAATACTTAAGAGAATTATTGCTTCAACATTTCTTTGAGATTTTTAATTCCTGCTTCATAGTTGTTCTGGTTTATATTTTTTCAATAAAACATTTCAGAGTTTTCTTCATAACAGGGATTCTGGTCAACAGCCAGCTCTGTAAATTAACTTCATTAGTACAACTGCACAGATGGCGAATGTACACTGGTGCTAGAGGTCTAAGCACCCAAGCATCAAATTAAGCTGTATAAACTATAATAAATTACTAACTAGATTGCAAAGTAGCTGATTTATATCTACTGCATTTCTTGGTCATGGCAGGACCAAATAATCCAGTCATTTGCAATGCTGAACCATATCTCCTTTTCAATGTTTATTTATTTATTTCGGACCAAGAACAAGAATAATTAATTTTTGTGCTGGCACTGCACCCAGTTCGAGAACCAAATGGAGAGCACTTGGCTGCTCTTGAGCCTGCCAGCGTTACTTTGGATCTTTGATACAAAGCAGGTGTGGTGGGTTGAGCCTGCCTGGGGGCCAGGTGCCCACTAGAACTGCTCTATCACTCCCCCTCCTTCACTAGACAGGGGAGAAAAAGTATAACAAAAGGCTTGTGGGTCAAGATAAGGACAGGGAGAGATCACTCACTAATTATCATCACGAGCAAAACAGACTGGACTTAGATAGGAAATTAATCTAATTTTTTACCAAGCAAAACAGAGTAGAGGAATGAGAAATAAAATCAAATCTTAAAACACCTCCCCCCACCCCTCCCATCTTCCTGGGCTCAACTTCACTCCCAGCTTCAACCTCCACCCCCTCAGCAACACAAGGGGATGGGGAATGGGGGTAACGGCCAGTTCATCACACGGTGTTTCTGCTGCTTCTTCATCCTCAGGGGGAGGACTCCCTTCTCATCATTCCCCTGCTCCAGCATGGAGTCCCTCTCGTGGGAGACAGTTCTTCCCAAACTGCCCCAGCATGGGTCTCTCCCATGGGGTGCAGACCTTCAGGAGCAAACTGCTCCAGCGTGGGTCCCCCACGGGGTCACAAGTCCTGCCAGCAAACCTGCTCTGGCGTGGGCTCCTCTCTCCACGGGTCCACAGGTCCTGCCAGGAGCTTGCTCCAGCATGGGCTTCCCACAGGGCCACAGCCTCCTTCAGGTGCCTCCACCTGCTCTGGTGTGGGGTCCTCCATGGGCTGCAGGTAGAATCTCTACACCCCCTCATCCTCCCTCCATGGGCTGCAGGGGGACAGCCTGCTTCACCATGGTCTTCACTACGGGCTGCAGGAGGATCTCTGCTCCAGCGCCTGGAGCACCTCCTCCCCCTCCTTCTTCACTGACCTTGGTGTCTGCAGAGTTTCTTACATCTTCTCACCCCTCTCTCTGACTGCAGAAGCTCCCCTAACTTGTTTTTTCCCCCTTCTTAAATATGTTATCACAGAGGCGCTGATTGGCTTGGCCTTGGCCAGCGGTGGGTCCATCTTGGAGCCAGCTGGCATTGGGTCTATCAGACACAGGGGAAGCTTCTGGCAGCTTCTCACAGAAGCCACCCCTGTAGCGCCGCCCCCCCCGCTCCCAAAACCTTGCCACACAAGCAGGCCAAATTCAAGGTTGACCTAACTCCCTACTTGCAGCAACAGCTGAGGTGTGCTGTGGTGCTACTGGTAAAAAGCAGTTGGAAAACACAGAAGTTCAGCATGGATGTCTGCTGCTCCAGGTATCCTCAAAGAGGATCACTACCAGTTAAACACTGCCAGATTCTTTAGTTAAATGAAAGCTGATGACTCCAGAACAGGTTAATGAGGCACAAAGAGGTGTTGGGGTAGAGAGAACTGGACACAATTTGAACATCAGAATATATCGCTTACCGATCCCACATGCTGTACATCGAATATTTTAGTACAGTTCTGTAATACAGCACAGCTGGTGTCCAAACAGCTATTTGCAGATGGGAAAATTGTCAAAGATGCTGAATGGTCCTACTTATAATTGCTATTACACAGCTGGTCCTCTTAATAAAAACTTGTATTTAAGACCAGCTGACCTTACCTTTACAATATAGTATCTGATACTAAAGGCTAGTAGTCTGAGACCCTATACAAACAGACCACCCCACAGCCTTACTTGGGCTGCACAGTTCATATGAAAAATAAATTGTTTTGAATAGGTTGTTTGGCCAAGAATAATGACAAACATCCATCAGTAACAAATGTGGCCACAATTGTGATGATTCTATTTGATCTGCTTAAATATAAAAATCAAAATATAGACTGATGACTATGACTACGAGGTCATTGTTAAATGATCCCTTACGGGTACATTATCAATAAAAAAATACCATATGATCCACATAACAGACTGCTTGTCCTGCTACCTTAATTGCTGGGTTTACATATTTGCTGGAATAGCAAAACAAAACAAAAAATGATAAAATCAGCAGCTACAGAAGAAAATATTACTTATGTTACTAAGGCTCCTTTACTTAAATTTATAACATCCATGGAAATTTCAAAATATTAAGAAAAAAGAGACTTGACCCAAATTCAGAGAAAATAAATATTTCAGAGAAAAAACAAAACCAAGTTTTCCCACAAGCTTTAACATAAGGAAAATTATACAATTTTTCTGCTCCTCTCAATGCAGCAAACCTTTGTGAACAGATGGTAGCAGATCTGTGTGATGCAGTGGGCAGCATTTCCATATCACGCTGCTGGCAAATATCACCAACATTTAACTCATTTACTCCTGTGCACACCCTCAGAACACCGTACGCATTGCTGAGCTGTCAGAGGTGTTTGGCACATACCACTCAACTCAATGGTAATGAGTATTTAATCCTAGCTTCTCCTTGTATTGTACACAATAAACAGCTAGTTTTTTCATCACTCCAACAACTACAAAATTAACATTTCCCTCTGTTTTTCAGGCAAAAGCAGATAACCCCAATTCACTCATTTTAATTCAGACACAAAAAGAACCTGAAGCTGAGACGGGTCAAGAAACCAGCTGCCACGTGCATTTGGCAGGTAACACTAGAGGACCCCTTTTCTGTGGGGTGTTACATGGGTAGTGGACCAAATAAAGCCTGTTCACAAGCTGCCACCTCCTCAGTCCCAATTCTAACTGCCCTGCAATGTCCTTTATGACATCAAGCTTCTCTAACACCATCACTACCTTATGCTAACCAAAGGTACTGACAGCCATTTTCCTCCTGTGCCAAACGAGATGAACTGTCAGCCTCTCACTGCAGCTTTTCCATCAATGGGGGCCTGATTAAAGTCTCTCTTCTCTACCATGTCAAGAATTTCCATAATATGCACAAGGGACTTCAGCATTTGATTAAACTGAGTTATGGAATTCAAGAGTATGGGTAGATGGAAGGGGAAAAAAATGACAGGGAAGGGGAAACTGGAGGGGAAAGGGGAGCATGGTACACAAGCTACAAAAGCACAATAAAACCTTGAAGAAATATACACAAATTAAAGAAAACCTGGAACTCTTCCCACAACCAAGTCACTGACAAAAACTATTTGTTTATTTAGGCCCAAATTTCACCTTTTATCTTGACTTATAAAGTATATGACTGGATAGCCAGCGTGCACTTTCAATGAATTCTTTGCATAGCATAATCAATCATGGCTAGCATTGCGTTCATTTTTCATATCCTGTTTGCAGTCGTAGGAACTGAGAGGATGTTTTTCATAAGCATACAACTTTATCACAATCTCGGAATTGTCTGCAAGATCAGAACACACAGTTCACATCCTAAAATAATCCTAGAGATTCTCAGTGCTATATAATATAAGGAGTCAATCAAATTTCACTTTAACACATACTGCAGCAGTCTGCCGATCAGTTTGAAGACTAGAGTAAAATCCACGTTCCTTACCAACGTGTTGACATAGGAATTGACAACCCTTAACGGTCTCTCCATTGAGAGTCTGCACGGTTAGAAACCTGCACAGACCTCTAACATTCTTTGGAGAGAAGGTACAAAGCACTGAGTTCCATGTATAATCTTCTGGGAAATATAGTTAATTGTCAACAGTAACTTGTTTTTTGTTATTTATTATGACTAATACAAATCCCACAGAAGTCAGTCACCCGTTCAAAACTATGAGGTCCATGGAGCTTCACAGATCACATGTCATCCTTAAACTTACCGCTACCTCTGAGAAACCTTACATGATGCATGATTTATTTTAGCAACTGAATACATAGCTAGCACTTTGCTCTTGAGATATGCTCCTTAGAGGCCACTTGTAGAATGTAATTTACAAATATATAATGCATATACCTTAAATATCAATGCTCTTTATGTATTACTGTAAGAAATTTTCAAAGGCTCCTCTGTGGACACAAATTATGAGCAGGTGTTAAACCAAGAAACCTCTGCTGAAGTTCAATGAACTCCATGGCAGTTATGCCTCACTAACTCCCCCAAGCAAAGATGACAAACCTCTGGCCTTCCTGAAAAATAAATTGGGACAGCAACAGTTCTAGATAAAATACTCTATGACTAAATCGGCTCAGTGAAAAAGGGTGTCTGCAGGACTCAGTTGCAGGGGGGTTTAGTACTTTGAAATAAACAAACCATATAAATATAAACAATATAAATCAAGATAACAACTTCAGTTGCAAGCTCCCCAGGACATATATTAAAGACCATACATGTTCACTGTCAAAAAGAGCAAAGTAAAATTCCAGTCTATTTTTCTAAGTCTCTAAGTGCTCTGAGTAAACGTTCCACTTGCCATTTCAACTACTAGCACTTATACAGAAGTAGTATCGAGAAGTCCCATTCATCAGAAGTCATTGAGTCAAACATCAAGCAAATATGTATCAGTCCCTTTCCTAATCAGGCAATTCAGCATTGACAGTGAACACAGGAGCTTATGTCTCTATTTAAAAAAAAAAAAAAATTACTAAAAATTATACCTTGACCTTTCTTTTATTAAGAAAATGCCAGTAACTCAAATGTAACTCACTAAAAGACTGCTCATTGGTGTCACTGTTGCTTACTACCTCCTAAAGTTTATTTCACTAAGGCTGTTTTAGAATGGATAAAAAACAGCTGAGTAATAGTCAATGGAATGGATTCCAATGAATTTAGTTTTCAGCTGCAGAAACATATCAGTTCTTTGCTTCTTAGGGCTGCAAGGCAGCCAAAGTGGAGGTATTTGGGAAAGGAAGAAAAAAATAAAAAAATGGGGATTTTACATTTTCAACTTTTTACTCTGATTGATGGGGGGGGGGGGGGGGGGGGGAAGAGAGAATATCAGACTCTCATACAGTCCCAGCTATTATTTAATATGTGCTCTGTTCTATATTCCCAGCTTTTAAGAAGTCAAATAGACATGAAAACGTCCCTCAAGTTTTAAAAATAAATTTAATCACTAAGCAGAATTGGTGAGAGATGCCTCAGAGCTATGTCAGTAAGAAGGAATATTGCTATTTTACATCACTTCATATGATTCATATCTGTCCTGACAGGCTCACTGGAAATGCATAAAGCAAATTAAATAATTGTGGTCCCCAAAATACCCACAGTAAACACATCCATACTGCCTAAGCCACAGCCCATATAGATACATTGCACTATTGTTCTCAACATAAGAAGATGCCATTGGGTTAATTAGCAATGGTTCAGCTTGAGTGTCAACAAGGTCACAAAGTTTGTGCTGCAGACATGAGTACTTAAGAGTTAATAATTAGAGCCTCAAAAAATTACCAAACCAAATTAAACCCCAGCAATTGGCACACAGTACATCAATTACACTGAACTGTGACATGCTGCACAAAGGACAAATTCAGTCTTATTTTACACACCTCTTTTCATAATATATTCCTTGTATAGTCAAGAAACTAGTAAGATATTCCAGAGGGCAGTTGGAAAGACCCAGCTAGGTACTCTACATGAGCTGTTGCTCACACACGCTCTTCAGAAACTCTGCTGAGCACATAAAGAACAAAAAGTAAACAATGTGGATACTGTTTCCACTTTTCTACCTCGCCAAATGCAAATATACCTTTAGATTGAAAGACAGTGTTTAATGGATTTTAATATTGCAAACAGAAGAAAATAAGAGATTCATACAGACTTTAACAGCTAAATTCATAAATGATTGCATAGTTTATTTGCATCTGCAGTTCAAAGGAAGGAAAAGTGGCAGCTCTAATGTTACAAGCTTGGTTGGTTTTACTTACAACTTAAAAACTGATACTACTATCTTTTGAAGCATAGATAATATTACAATAGGCTTAGGGTAGTTAAGGTCTTACCAGAAGCCAGTGAGTCTTAAGAATATGTTGGTTTAGGATACTTTCTACAGGTATCTGAATGCAAGTTAGGCAAAATGACACAGCATGTAACACACAGATGTACATGTTGTTTTGTAAATAGTCTGCATAAGTGCCAGTAAAATTCAAGAAGGGTACTACATGGAAAGCAAAATGAAAATAAACACAAGAGAAAAATTATTCCCTTACAGATTCTTTTTATTAGAAGTATAATAGTTCTCTCATAAAGTCAGTATGTATTAGTGACAAGGCACCTTGAAGCTGAAGAAATACACAGTACAAGAGCTACTAAGAAAGCAACGTAAATCTAAACTGATGACAAGCTTTTCAAATGTCAGTCCAAAAATGTTTTTACTTAACTCCCCTGAAGGGCTTTTCATTCAAGTCTTCCTCAGTCTTCACTGCAGAATTGTTCCTGTTTGCTTATAAAATGGTTGGTGTTGAAGATCTGACCCGTGCCTGAAAACACTGTCATCAGAATAGGAATCTTCTGATGTCCTCCAGTTCCTGGGTATGAGTCTGTACTCTAAATAACCCCATGCAACAACTTTCATTACCTTCTTAAAGATGAAATGTCCGCCTTCGAGAGACACAGAATTGATATCTTTGCTGCAGCACCATACAACTCAGTACGCATCAGAGTTTGTTTTGGATTTTTTCCTCAATAAAAGATGAGAAGAGGAAATTCCCAGAACATCTTTCATATACACCTAGTGCCATCAGAACACTCAGTCTGATCCAGAGTGCTTGTTTATATGTCGTGAAAGTTATTTGTGTGCAATTGACAATAAAATCATTTGTCATTCTACTAAATCATCATTTAGAGTGGAATTTAAAGAGCATGAGCTTAGAATTAATTGCATGTGGTCATTTGTGACTTCACTGGAGGGATTCTATTTTCCAGATGCTTGAAAGACATATAGAAAGGCAAGATACACAGATGATCAGAACCGCAAGAGTACAAAGTATTAATTCTTCCATCTGAAAGAAAATATTTATATTACAACATCGCCTCCTACCACATATTAGGATCCAGACACTCAGAAAATTATTCTACAGACATTTGTTCACTAAAAGTTTCACTGAAATTCTGTATAGCGTAAGCATTTAGCAAAGAGCACGCAGAATAAATTCAGGCAATGGAACTAGTTAATACTTAATCCTATGTCATTAAAGTCCAACATCATGCCACATATCACTACTAGGAGTAATTTATGTTTATTCTGTCTTTGCTTTCTCAGAATTTAAGTACTTACAACTGAACAATCACTAATTTATTCCATCATTTCTTAGAAAAATGCTAGCTCACTGCCCCCAAAAAACCTCAACTGGTCTGGAACTTCCATCATGATTAGACAGACTGACAAGAAAACAAAAGCATTGAAGCTTCTGAAAAGAATTAAGAGATAGCACTCTAGACATAGACACCACCTTAGCCATGAAAAAAATCAGCACATTCAATTAGGTGCCTCAACTCTATGCTGTTTAAACTATCTTTTTCCCTACTCCACCATTTAATGGACTAGAATTTTTAATCACTAGTTCTTTCCTCCACAAGTGCCTGATTGTGGTTTAAAAGAATCATTGAATTTTCATTTTTGCTGCAATTTTTAATGCTATTGGGTTTTATTTTTTTATTCTTTAAAATTCAAAGTGTGTGCCATTACAGGACAGTAAGGGTCCAGACAGGGGAAATGTTTAGACACCTATGCACTGCCAAAAGTGTTCAACATTTAGATACCTCTGGGGAATCAAGACCATCAGTTTCTACAAACATGGTATTTTAAAAATATCCAAACAAAAATTGTGCTGTAGCAAGGTCTTCTCAGGAGAAAGAAGTAGCGACCATCCTTCACAGGTGAATGCCATTAATGTCTTCGACAGAAATACACAGTGCACAACAGTTTGGGGACATTATGGGGACAATCTTGTTCTAGCAATAATTGCAAAGGTAGGTACATTTCAGAAATTAATAGCAGAGAGCAGGTGTTACATCTTATGGATTGAAGAACTTAATTTTCTCCAAGATAAGTTAACAGCTGAATTTGAGTTCTAGAGAAAAACAGGCAATTAGCTTTTCTTCAAGGAAAAATACAATAAATTCAAGAACCTAGTGAAGATTTGCAACAGTCATCATGGATCACAAGGAAAATATTCACAGAATCATAAAAGCATCATACCTAGAAGATCTCTGTTTCTTGAGGAAAGGTAAAGGCCTTCAGGAGCACAGAGAACTGACAGAGTGGTCAAAACAGGGTGCGTTCTTCAGGTTTCAAGATACCAAGACTGGAATGCAGCATTTCACCTTTGAAATAAAAGGCAGTCCAGCGTAGGTATTTATCTTGCATGATGTCTCCTATGAGCCTTGCTTGCTTTCCCTAGGCTGTGTGCAGCACATCACTTTTGCATGTGCTTTAGGATTTCTTCCCTATGCAAGTTTCACAGCAAAGTCTTTTGATTTTTCTCCCTTCCCATAAAACACTCCACCTTTTGACAAAAAGAAAAATTTCTCTATATTTTACAGCTAAGCAAAACTAGAAAATGTCAGATTTTTTATATATATATATAATCATGGTTTCTATATCAAAACATGGTATTGCCTTCTGATTATTTTGTATAATACCACCTTCTTTTGCCAAGTGAAAATACTTCTTCCTACAGCAAATGGAACCAAGCTATTTCTCCATAGCATCTGTCTAGTTCAGTGTCTGTTTTCTAAATTTGGACCTCTTTCCTTTGCCTCTCTCTTTTTGGAGGCATCAGAAAAGATGAAAGTCTCAACCTTTAAATATGTATAGTTTGGGGGTTTATTTCCCCTTTCCCTGTAGTTGGAGAAGCAGAGGGCACACCAGTACAGTCATCCTCGTACATGATGCAGACAAGGTCTTGAGAGGCCATCTAATCCATCCTGCTAGACAGAGCCAGGAGCAAAGTACCACCAGCATTCCTAACACATTCTTAAAACTCCACCTAAGGCAGCTCCAACTGCACTTTTTTAGCATAAATTAAATAAACCTTTTAGTTCTATACAGCAGCCACTCTCCTGAGGTAATAGAACTTCCCCTCCCACAACTCAAATTAACTTCAAGCCAAAGCAGGGAATTCCTGGACAGATACAGCAGAGGTACTGCAGGTACTTTTTCTTAGTGTTAAAAAGGAAACAAAGTAATTGAACAAAGCAACAAGATAATCAGGAATGAAAGGAAAAGTGAAGATGAAGGCCCCTTGGTTGTTGGGTTTTTCAATTATGTTTTATTATTTATATATATATGAGAGAGAAGAGAGAGAGAGATTGCTTCATGCTCTTGGGCATAGAAATCACTGATACATGCACTGAAAATTAGTTTAATGTGAGGTATTTAAATCATTAATAAGGAAGGATCAATTAAGGTAAATAAAACAGTCTGTCAGCAAAACTCAGGTGAAAATATTTGTTTTCAGGAAGAATGTGAAGGCCTTATCTGCAGAGACTTGCAGAATGATTCTTGCTCAAAGCTCTGTGCACAGAGCTAGCCATGTCTATAGATTCCCACAGCCACAAATATTTTACTATTAAACCCGTAATTTGACATTATTTTTACTTCAAAGAGGAACTTTACCTGCTTCAGGATAACATGCGTTCTCAGCCCCACAGCAAAGTCCCAGTGGAATTAAAGTACCACACTAGTCAGAAAACTTTCTCACCAACCCATGCAATAAGATGGAAGTCTTTCTCATGGTTGGCATGCCCAAGAGTTACTGGCAGTCTTATTCTGATTAGGTAAGAGAAGTCTGGGCTGAAAACCAAAACTCCTCCTCATCATGTCTGTTACCCAGGAAGATTGAACTGATCCTGCAGGTACTCTGCTTTTACTTTAGACTTTTTGCCATCAAACCCAGATAGCTTTACAACATCTAAGAAAGGAAATTTTTTTTCCCTTTAGATCATACTGTTCTCCTATCATCCTACTGCCTGTGCCAATTTAAAAGCCAGCTAGCTGTCTTTTCAGGCACTAGTTAGACTTTATTCCACTCATTTGGAAAAAAACAAAAACAAAACAACACCGGACAAACCCATCACATGGCTTTTGCCTCTGAGTCCTGTTGCATGCATTTCAAAAAATCTTACCCAAAATAAAAATCAGTTGTAAGTTAGCAATTTTTTTATGATGTGGAAGAGCCTTCAATCAGAAAAGTTAAGGAATAATAAGTATCAGTGGAAGCATATGAACATTTCATAGCTGTTTCATATATAACCAGGTCAACTGAAGATGAAAACATTTTTTTCCCCTTTCACTTCAGCTATAGATACTGTTCCCCTTAAAACAGATTGTCTTTAACAAGCATGGGAGTAGATAAAACCTTGTGTTATGATGACAACAGTTTTTTTCCATTCAAAGGTAACTTGATTATATCTTCTTTTACCTCTGCATTCTGACTAAACTCATTTATTCATTAAGACATGTACACTTTTAAGAAGCAGTAAAAAGCAAGATGACTCCTGCAGTCCTGAGGGGCAAAACTGCCATAAACTGTAAAGAAGATTGAGCTTTGCAGCTTCTATCATTAGCACCAGTGGTACAACTGCAAGACTGCTGTATTGACCTAGTACAAGAAAATGGAGAATTTTCCTTGTGTCATGACACACTACATAGAGAGTGTTCTTTTTCTTTTCTGTTCAGAGTTTAGTATCCCATTCAAACAACTTTCAGGATCCAGCCTTCTTCGCACCTCTGAGACAGAAAAGGACAGGTACATTTAAAGGCTTTTGTTTTCAACTGTGTTTGACAGCTACTACAAATAAAGCAGCAAAAACCTCACCATATTTTCTGTGAAGTCACACAATGTGCAAAAAATGCAACTAAACACCTTAATCAAACAAGGCGGTGCCTCATCTCCTCATATTGTTCTTTTAGTATCAAGTGCTGGTAATTTTCTCACCAATCTCCTGTAAATGGACATTTACAACGGCCCTGAAACATCATCTCTTTCTGCCGACACAAAGCAGTGCTGACTTGGAATGACGGCCCCGTTCTCGAAACAAGAACTAAATGAAGCCCTCGAGGATCAAATATGCGCTGCACAGCCAGCACGCTGGTCAGCAGCTGCTGGTGGGCTCCACGTACCCGCTGTAGGCAGTATCACTGGCAGCTGGAGGGACGCTCAGGGATTCTCAACAGCTTCCTAAGCTCTTTGAGGTACGACCAAACGCCTGGATCCTTAACAAAAAAACCTCAAACCATCCTCAGAAGCACCATATATAACTAATAAAAGGCCGAAGTGTAAGACCGGCAGCCCACTGCCCGCACCTGAGGCGCACAGAGCACCTGGCCAGCTGAGGGCACCCCCTCACAGCCCGCTGTGCTGGCGCGGCTCGCCGGTGCAGCTGCGGACTTCCAGCCAGCGAGGCAGCGCCCAGCCTCTCCTCCGACGGGAGGCACTTCCCTCTCCGCACGCTTACCGCTCCTGATTCGGGGGACACGCCTCCCCAACCCGCCTCACGGCCGGAAAGCTGCAGCAGCAGATAAATCCCCCCAACTCCTCTTTCTCCTCCCTCCCGCCCCCGTGAGGCGCCCTGCCACCGTCTCACCTCGGGGCGTCAGCCGAGCGCACCGCATCCCACGGCTCCTGAGCTGTCCCTCCCATTTCTTTTAAACCTAGCGCTCTCCTCTTCCCCGCCACGCTGCCCGCCTCAGGCTGCCGGCTCGCGAGGAGCTGCCGGCTCGCGGCTGCCGGCTCGCGGCTGGGCTGCCTGCCCCCCCCCCCCCCCCCCCCCCCCCTTTAGCTGCCTCGCGGGCGCGCTCAACGGCCGCTGCTCGCGCACAACGGCCGCTGCTCGCGCAGAGGCCCTGCCTGCGCACGCCTCACCTGATTCAGACTCTGCCCAGCGCGTGCGCCGCCTCCCTCCCTCCTCCCTCCCTCGCGCGCGCGAGCTCGCGGCGGCAGCGCGCAGGGCTCCGGCCCGCGAGGCGGGCGAGAGCGCGGAGCCATCCGGGTCTCGTCCGCTCGGTGCCAGCGGAGGCGGCGGTCGCGGCGCTGCCGGCCCCAGGAGAGCGGTGGGGGAAAGGCCGCCATGCATCTCCACCAGGTGCTCACCGGCGCCGTCAATCCCGGGGACAACTGCTACTCGGTGGGCAGCGTGGAGGACATCCCCTTCACGGTAATGGTGGCGATACCAGAGGAGAGGCGGGGGCGCCCGGGCTGAGCCGGGCGGGGTGGGGGAAGGGGAGGGTGTTTTGTAGGCCTGAGGAGAACGGTGGGAGGGGCTGGGGGGGGGAATTAACCTGCGAGGCGGAGGAGGTACGGGCAGGGTGGCTTGCGGGCCTTGGGCCGGAATGCCGGCGGGTATTACGAGCGGGGCCTCGGCGCTGTGAAGGCGAGTGGGTGAGAGCCGGCATATTTATAGGTGGGGTGGGGTGAGGTGACGTGAGGTGGGAGCGCTCCTCCGGGGCATCGAGGTGCTCCCGGGCAGCACGGGCCGGGAGCAGACAGGCGTGACCCCGCCGCGGAGCGTCGCCGTCCGCTACGTCCTGCGGGAGGGGTCTCGCTGCTCGCTCTTCCCGGGCTGCGGCTGCAGATGGAGGCTGGGAGCCGCGGACGCACCCGTCACCTCTGGCGAGTGCCCCGCGGATCCTCTGAATTGGAGCAGGGAGCCAGGGAAACCCCTACATTGTGCGTCCCCAAATTTTTCTGGGTGCTTTTTGTGTGTGGGTGTGTGCGCGTGTGCATGCTCCTCCTTCAAAGAGAAATAGTCTATTGCACTGTCCGCTATTGCCGAGTGTTTGGCTTCAATTACTGTGGTTAATAAAACACAAATTTGTCAAATACTTCTCTTAATCTGGAAGAGACAAGAAATGGAAAGAGACACATTATGTAAATTTCAAGAGCCCAGTAGTTTATATAATAAAATCTATTTATCATCCACAGGCTATTTTTGTTTATTCTAATGTCAATTTCCACTTTTTTAGCTTATGATATGCTTCTCTGATTTTAATGAGTAATCAGCTGCTGCAGTGTTTTGCATACTGTCATCTAATCAGCATGTTATTATTTGGGAATAAATTGTCTCATTATATTTGGTATTAACATTTACAAGATTATATCCCATGCACAAACCAATTCCAAGTTAAATGATACAGAGCATAATTTTTAGTGTAAGATAACTGTCAGCAGACTTGTTAAACATTTAAAACTTACTTTAGATTATCACAGATGTCTAATTTCAGTAATAAATGCTTGAAAGCCTTAAGAAATAAAAGGTGCCATGTCTGTCTTTATTTCCTTGTTCTACTGCTATGCAGCCATACTGCTATTAAAGGGACCTCTGTTACTTTTGATATTTATATAAGTCGACAGTTACTCATATTCTACTGTGTTTCTTTTTACTGTGACAATTTCAAAAGTCAGTCAACTGACAATTAGCTTTATGCTAATTCTCATAATAGTTTTGATAACATAAAAATGAATAATTATGGTTTATACAAGAATTTTCCAAGAACAAAAGTCACATTTTACAAAAAAAATGCAGAATCATTTGGTAGCATGTTAATTATGGAACTGCATATAACAGACCTCGCTGTCTTCTCTGGCTGCTGCATCCAATTTTTTTATAACACAATAAAGAACGATCTGAAGGGATAAGTATGTTTTAATAAATGTATCTTCTGGACTTCCACAGTTGTAACCACCTTTTTCCCTTTTTCTCCTTTCTCTGTATTTGTGGTATTACTTCCCGCTGTTCTAGACTTTGATCCTATGGTAAACTGTACAGTTAAAAGCATCTGCTTGCAAACAGTTTGGGGTCTTATATCCAGATTCTTAGGAAATTGGTCACCTCTGAGACTCCCAGTAGCATCTAGTCTACCATCCACTGCAGGTGTCACTCAAGGTTAGTGCCTAACCGACATAGCTTTGTCCCCCCAAACCATTAAGCTGTTTGGAGTCGTAACTTTAACTCAGATCTTGAAGCAGCATTTGCAGTTTAGGCAAGAGATGATCGGTATTTTTGACATAGCCTGACTCTGTACATGCTCTTAAGACCCCAGACCTGTCAGCCTCCACAACACAGCAGAAGCAGAGCAGTAAAAGGCAAGAGGTTGAGGGAGATCTACACAGTATGTGCTGTACTATATTAATCCATATGGAGTTTGGCTGTGGCAGAGGAGCCATTGTGTGTATGTGCACATGTGCTTGCTTATGTTTTGGTTGATGTTAGGGCATTTGTTTAAAATGTGTGAGAACTAGCTCAAAATTGCTACAACTGATTCATCACAGGGACTTGAAAATACAGCGGTTTTGTGTGCAGAAATGAATCACTCATGTTCAAGTTACTCCATTTAAAAGTAGAATAATGGCTTCAGTACATGTATATATGTATTTACTAGTTAATAGTTCTGGAGCTTTTTTTTTTTTTTTTTTTTTTTTTTTTTTTTTTTGAGTAGGAGAAATATCCTCTTAAGATGAACTTTCTTTAGATGCCTAACTCCAGGAATCTTAGGATTCTGAGAGAAGGAACACATTTCCTTCCAACCTGATTAGGGACACTGCAATTCTCAGGTTCTTCATCCTTCTTTTCCTCTATGGTTTGCTCTTGGCTTGTTTACATGGTTCCTTGCTAGGGATAAAGGTAAGCTTTTAATTTCCAAGTCAGTGTAGCTAGAGCTAAGATGATAACGTGTTCTGCCTCAACTTTTTTAAAGGTTTGCTGAAAGCCATCTAATTATTCTGAGAATAAGAAAGGGAAGAGAAATAACTGTTCTTTACCTGCTAAAAACCCAAGTATTAGTGACTCCATAAAGCAAAACAAATCCAAAGAAATAGAAACAGTTGCTGTAGGTCAGCTACAAAGGTTCTGTCAGTCCTTTATCTGAAATGCCCACAGTGTTCTTTCTTCCCTGTGCTCCCACACCTACCCATAGCAATCCTGACATATCTAGCGTTTCCCAAATAAGGGATAAAGCACAGAGATGTTTGGTTAACAAACTGGCTTGTTGATGTTGTGGCTGTATTGCACCCAGTCTAGTAGAGCGGGTAATACACAGGAAAATTGTTTCAATGGTGATTAGAAGCAAAATAGCTTCATAATGCTGTTTTCTACCAGGCCTACCAGTTTTCTTTTCAGCCCCACTTCATTTGAGCTCCAAAAAGGACACTGCGTAAGCAAAGGGTTTAAGTACTAAATGACAGAAGTTCTGTTTTTTTCATTTCTGGTAATAATTCTGTGCACTATTCAACTTGCTGTTGCTTCATGTTCTTATTTCAGCAAATATTGTTAACTGTGTTTCACAAGTGAGTTTACAGAAGGCCAGAGTTGAGCTTTATTCAAAGGGCCTTACAGCACACACCCTGCCTAGACAGAAGAAGGGTATGTTATTTGAACCTCATAGTCTAACTGGTGGCTAATAAGTTTTTAAAGGTAGTAAACTGCATTTTTCAAACCATGGTTGATTTTCCTTAGCTTTTGTTGTTAAGCAGCTGTTTTACACTGAGCCAATTTCAGTCACTGACCCTGACTGAGTGGGGTCTGTGTTACCACCCTGACTTTCCATGATGTGGAATAAGGTGGTTTCAAATACAGACGACAAGCTGTTCTGATTCTGTTTATATGACTTCTGCCCTTTGTCCAAGCTCAGGATTGTACAGATTGTAGCTGTTTCTAAGGTCAGTCTAGGTTTAAAAAAAAAATAAAATCCATAGGTATGTCAATTATTTAAAGGCTAGATTCTATAAGTATAAAAATATTCAAGCTCTGGCTAGTGTCACAGAAGACAATGAATATTTATTTCTTGTAAGATGTATCACTAAATGCACAAAATATAGAACTCTAAACATTAATGAAAAAATCAGAATATCAGATTTTAGGGGTGTCTGTAAATAAGAACTTTTCTGATAGAAGTGAAAAAAATTTAATTTATTATTTGTCATTTTTGAAAAGGACAAACTTCTCAGCATTTTCTATGCCAATACTGATACTTGACCTGGAGCTGTGTGTGTCATGAATTTCAGAAGTTCTTGCAGATGAAAGTCTCCCACACCCATGTAAACTTTTTTTACCTCATTGAAAACAGCAAAATCTTCATCCATACTGTTACATGCACAAGATATAGCAACTGAGAATAGGTTTTCTCTGCTGTGTAGGGTTCTCCTCTACTTCATCGTTCTTGAAATATTACTTACTAAAACCTTTATTTGCACATCTCTCCCAGTTATTTATTCCTGCTTATATAGATATATATATTCTCCACTGTGTCATATTTATGTGAACTAGATTACAGACACTTAACATCTGAATCCTTACTATGTTATTTTTTCTCTGAAGCTCTGTAATGGAAGCATGTAAAAATGTATTTAATCATGAATTCATCTCATATGACAATTTAGGAAAGCCTACAGGCTAGTAGTGGGTTGGGTGGTTTTTTCCAGTTATTTTGCTAGTTTGCATTAAGCATATGAAATTCTACCAGTACTTAGCCAGGGAATGGGGGAAGTGTAAATGTTGTGTCCATTGATGAGATTTTGGAAATGTTTCAGAACTCAGGTGTCTTCATGGCTAATAGGAAGGTGGAAGAATTTCTGCATCTTACATGTTTACTATCCCTAGCCAGAAATTTAAGGATAAGCGTTGTTATACTGGAGGAGTACTATAAGGCAAATACAGGCCTTAATTCAGGTATTAATCCAGATTTTAATTAATTTATGTAATTTTACATCTTTATTTACTACTACTATTTTTAATACCACTGTGGGCTGATTCTGTTTCTTCCACATCATTTGCCATCTTGAAATGCCTCTGTACCCCAATAGTACGCACTGGAGCTTGGGCACTTCTGGTCTATTTCACTTATGCCAAATTTGTAAAGAGTTCCAGGCTATAGAAAGAGAAGAATCATTTTTTAATACAGAAAAAAATATTCATATAAAGAAAAAAACAAGATGAGAATGTGAAGGAATAATTGTTTCTCTGTCCGTTAGTTCCAGTGCTCAACATTAAAATTAGAGAGCCAAACCTGAAAACATGGGCAGCTGAAAAAGAGATGCACATGCTGCTTTTGTATTATCTGAAAATTAAGGATACAGCATAAACTCTTACAGTAGGACACAATGTCCTACTTCTGTCTGATGCTCCTGCATTCAATTAGAGCTTTGTCATTGTTCATTTCAGTGGTCCTAGATCTTGACAGTTAGAGCAGACATCGGCAAACTACAGCTTATTAGTTGCTTATGGATCCTGCAAGTCATCCTTGCATTCTGGCAGTTTTGTAACTCCATTTAATTTTCTCTTTGAAGCTGTCAGTGACATTAGAAATGGAGGCTGGCATATACTCCATGTGGGTGGGTTTTACTGCACTTGTTTCATTCAGTGACTGCTTATAATTGTGTTTATCTAAGACCTCTGTGCTGTTCTCATCCATTACAGCATCTCAGCATCTTTTTTTCCATCTTTCCTTTTTTGTATGGCTTACCGATGTTCCATTCCTTTTATCAGGCTATGCAGATCGTTGGTCTGTTGCCACAAACATTGTGGCCACTGTTATTCTGGCAGGAGAGACCTGCGGTGGTATGAATGACCTCCCTGAAGTGGTTGTCAGCTGAATCCTTAAGAAGGAACTACTGATGTTAAATATTATGACGCTTCCCTATTCTTTGCCAACATAGGGTGCTTCTACTGCATTACCAGCTTAAGGAGTGAAAGGACAAAATGAAAAGAGGATTTAATAGAAATATGCTCTGTTCAAGTGTAAACGTGTTAATATATTGAGTATATTAGAAAAGCCTCATAAAAGTAATCAAATGGAAAATTTGTATTTAGACGTATAATGTGAAATATGGAAATATCTTTCAGTACAGAAAAGTATATTGACCTTTTTTGTTTTGAGAAATTTGGAGACTATAACTGTGAAAAAGTGAACACTTGTTTTAAAATGAGGGGACACCTTTTCTCAAAGGTGGGGTTATAATAAATGTACTTCTTAAAGTAAATTTAAGATTGAAGGTAAATATACTTTGATGCACTTTCAAGAAATGAGACACATTCTCAGAATAAATACCTACACTGAGAAAATCACCCCAGAACCAAGAGACAGCACTTGCTCAAATAAAATATAGCTGAAGGCAGATACCCTGCTGTTGGGAATGTGTTCTGACTAAGGTCTCCAACAGGCTAGATCCTTCCTGTTGGCATAGGACACTTACGTGTGCTGAGTCACTTGTTGGTGCAGTGCCAAACACAAAGACTAGGAAGGATATGAGTGACAATAAGATCATTTCATTTAGGAAAGAAATGTCTACATCTTGATTCTTTAAGAAAAAAACTTTCTACTGTAAACCATCCTTTTAATTCACAACCACCTTTTTTACTTAACTTTGTAAAAATATACTAAATGGTATAATTAGCCAGGAAAATACTGCTTTGTTTCTATAATAAGAAGTGCAGATAGGGGACAAGAGAGAAGAGAAACTAAAATGTTTAAGGAAGACACTAAATTCTTTGGCTTCATAGTGTCAGCAGACATACCCAAGTATAAAACATTTTCTGTTTCATGCATTATCAACTATACACAGACATAAAACTGTGCATGTTTAAGAACAGTAAGCATAAGGAAATTAAAGTTGAAAAAATTTTTCCTTTGCCTATATCATTTCTGAGACACACATCCATCTCTCCTGCTAACATTATTGCAACTAGTGATAAATTATGTTTAATTTAGTTTGAAAGTTACAAGTCATCAGTACCAACAATGAAAAAATAGGGTATCCAAAAGGTTTAAGTCCTTGCTGGATGTAGATCAGTACCTTTTTTTTTTTTACGGTATTAGATAACAATTTAAATCATGTCTTTTTGTAGTTTGTATTAGTAGTTATGAGGCAGACTGTTGAAAACAAGGTGAGTCTTTCAGTTCTTTGCTGTTTTAATTTTCACCCTTTGAAGCAAATGGTAGGAGAATCAATTGCCTGTGAGCACTAGAATTCTGAATAAATTATTGGAACAAGAGGACCTGCTTTTATTTTCCTGTATACTTACAGGCATTCACATCCTTGTCTCCATCTTCCTTCCTATTTGTGAACATGTGTTGGCCTGTCCAGCATTCCACACCACTGGTGGAGTTTGTTTTGCAACAAATTCCAATATAAAACATAGGAAAACAACAAAAAGAAAAGATTTTCTGTTCGATGACAGAACTTATCTCAGAATCTTAACTTTCTCTTACTTTCTGGAAATAATTCTATTCTTATTTGATAATAACTTATTCTCTTCCAGACTGGGTCTAATAATTGCATAGCCTAGTCATCAAGAAGCTAGGATATTCTGTTACACAGATAATCTCCCTCTAACAACCTTTTAGCAGTTGGGTTTTTTTCCCTGTCCTGCTTATATTGTGTAACTCCAGTATCAGTTCCTCAGGGCTTTCCAGAACAACGGCTGTGGGCTTGAGGTCTCAGACAACACTGTGTCACTTTATTTTTGTGATATGACCTTGGAAATCTTTTAGACAATCTATGTTTTGAACACAGTCTTCATTTTTGTGTGTGCAGTTGTGTGGTGTGTTAATTTCTGAGGCCTGAGTTTCTGCTTTGCTGCTTGTATTGCTGTTCCCTTCTTGTTTTTAACAGTGACTGTACTTTCACTAAATTAAGCCTTTTTCTTCAGACTCTCTCACTTGTTGCACCTTCCCAGGAGGATCAGAAGTAGACATAGAAGGTCATGAGACCTAAATTGTCTATTCTAGTTCCAGTGGTTATCTGGCACCATGATCTTAGCATGCCCATCAATGGGCACTGATTCTGTAAATCTACAGAAGCACTTGCAACTTCTCATACACTTCTCAGAAATAATACAGGTAGCCTTTAAACTGATTGACCTCAAAGGAGAGGGCTAGGACTCAGTGATTTGGAAATTATTATGAAAGGAGCTGGGGACAAGTTAAAATGACAAAGTAATTTCATACCATCTGAAATTAACTGTTGAGGACTTGCATTCTCTGCTTAATTCAGCTGTTGTAAAATTTCTGCCTACTGTATTGGAATCAGTGGAAAACTTCCTTTAAGGAAAGAGACTTCTAGCTATAACTGTTTACTTTAAAAAGGCTTATTGATAGAATGATGCTAGGGAGAGATTTCTATGCCTGACTGTTGGAGTTCAGTGGAACAGATCATCTGGAGTCATTAAACTCTTTAGAATATTCTGGCATACAAGGACAGGTGAAAGGTTGGCAGACAGATACACATATTTATCCTGCTGATAAAAAGTGCTGCAAGCTATCATTGTTCTGTAACATTCTTAAAGAAATGATTCAGACTGTAGGGCGTATTGCACAAGATATCCAAGATGAATCTTTTTTCTTTTTTTTACAGTCTTGTAGTAATGTGCACTTCTTAAAAACTCAGAAAAGCCCAGAAATTGTATTGTTATAAAAAAGAATCATTTAATATTCATAAGAAAAAAAGAGGGGAAAAAGGGGGGGGGCATATTTAAGAAATTTATATGCAAATTCAATAATAAGTGCACCTGAATAGTATGCTCTTGGCTGCCTTGCACTAAGAGGCAACAAGAATTGGGAGGTGGGGGGAGGAAAAAACAAACAAACAAACCACCACCACCAAAACCCACAAACAAAAAACCCCTAAACCTAAAAAACCTCCACAAAACAGACAAAAGTGAAAGTACACACAGAGCTTAAGTTCTAGAATAGGTTGGGGTTTGGGTTTGGTTTTTTCAACTGTTTCTGTTTGCCAACCCTGGTAGATTTAAGGCCTCCTTTGGTACTTTGTTTTTACTTGTTACTTCTTCGGTGCTATTGAATTGGTGAGGTGCTACATAGTAACATCTTGTTTCAATGCGATTTTCACAGCTCTCTCAAAAACAGAAGTCGGCTAATAAGTATTCAGTGAGGTGTTTAAATAAAATTTTAATTGTATTTATTTTTTAAAAATATTTCAGGCATATGGCTCTGGTTGTGACATTGTTATTCTGGCAAATGACTTTGAATGTGTGCAAATTATTCCCGGTGCTAAACATGGAAACATCCAGGTCAGTTGTGTGGAGTGCTCCCAACGACAAGGCAGGGTAAGGATTTTAATAAATTTGTACAGAATTTTTGAAAAAATTGAATACTCTAACTGAAAGAATTAAACAGCATCATAATACATTAATGGTAATGAGTTAATTTCATGACAAAGATCAGTTTTTACTGATCTGTAATTTTCTGAGTAACATTGTGTTACTGAGAGAATTGTTTCCTTTTAATAATTTTCTTTTTTTGGGGGGGGGGGGGGGGAGGGGAAGCAGGAAGCATATTGTAACAATGGTTTTTATTCCTTTCCAGGACCTGCAATAACAGGTTTCTCAAAATGTGGAAATATTTATTAATTACAGTATAGTATCAGAACTGGAATGGTACTAAAATTATTGTTAATGTCTCCATTATTGTATACTTTCATCTAGCTAAAGATGACATGGATAAATCATTCATGTATACATATATGTACACACACATGTGTGCGTCTGTGTGTCCTGCAAAGTAATGAATTAGAAATACTTTATTTTTCAGAAAAGCTTGGGCACGTTCAATGTGTTTAGAAGTGCTACAGTATGAGCCGTCATAACTGCATGGCTCTTTGACTGGCTATGTGGTTCTATTTTTAATCCCTAAACAATGATAAACAGACAGTTTAGATTGCTGAGAAAAAAACACTTTCTATGAGGTATGGTAGTGCACCGAGCAAAGTTTCTCTGTCAGTTATCACTGCCTACTAATAGTAGCTAGTTAAAAATTGGTTACAGTACTGAAAAGCCCTACTTAGGCTTCGAGCAGGTTTAGCTGGCAAGGCCCCTGCACTGCAGCAGTGCCATCCCAGTAGGACTGGAAGAGAGATTCTAGCTGCAAGACCACCATGAACCCCTGGGTAGTTTCACATTCAGGACTCTGAACTCAGTCTGCTCTTTTCTTTGGGAGTATGTTGCTGCAACCTTCTCCCCTCCCCCTGAAGAGGAAATAAGATTTCATAACAAATGTTGTGAAACTTTTACATCTGTATTAAGGAAACCAGATCCTGAATGGGAAGAACTTAAACAGTTTTTCTTTTAAAAATCTTTTAAGGAAGAAAAAGGAATTTTAAAGATAGTCAGAAGTACTCATATGAGTATTAGGAACATGACAAGATAAATTCCTAATAAAGATGATTTTGTGTATGGAGGCTTCTGTGAAATAAGTGGGTGAAAGAAATTGAGGGGTTCAGTGGTATAAGTACTTCAGTTTTTCTGTTTACCATTTGTCTCCCCTCAAAATGTATTTAACTGTTCAAATTAGAAATACATTTTCTCCTCTTTCTCATAATTATTATTTAGTGGTACAAAATGGAATCTGGGAACACACTGAGACCCACAGACACTAATAATTAATTTATTAGTTAGCTATGAAATAGAGAGAACGTAAGCATTAACAGTAGTTACTCCAGAAGAATATATTAGATTGGATTGACAGCCTTTATCGCACTTAACAAAATGTTTTCCCTACTTAGTGTGAAAAATCTTAAAGATGGGCTTGTTCAGAAGTATGTAAGGTGTATATATATATATATACACACACACACTTTCCTCAAGAAAGTATACCTATAACACAATTAATGATATTTGTATCAATTTCACTTTTCTTGAACAATGGCACATAGAAGATGTACTGGAAATTCTTTAGCTATTTTGGAATACTAAGGAGTGGTTACACTTATCTCCTAACCTTACATTTTGTGTCTTCAATTTTTTTTTCCAGATTGCAGCATCATATGGAAATGCTGTTTGCATTTTTGAACCGCTTGGTATAAATTCTCATAAAAGAAATTGTGTAAGTATGTATTTCACAATTGTAATTTGATTTAGGGTCTTCTAAGAGGCAAAATTCTGTCTGCCAGTTATTAGTATATTATTATTATATTACATTGGCAGGCAAAAGACTAATGGATAAATGTTTTCCACCATCCATAATAAAATTGAATGGGTAGAATCTTCTACTGCATGAACTGAACTGGGGACTGCACTTCTCCTAACTTCACAAGATCTTGTTCTTGAATCTCATACTAGAATGACATGGTGACAAGTTGGTGTTTCTTTAACTTGTCAGATCTGTGGTACAGATAAATGACTTAAACTTGTATACATGTACCCAAGCTTGTTTTAACATTAAGTATGTTCTGAAGCAGGTTTCACAATCTTTGTTGCATCTATGCTGCCATCCCTTATGTTGTTATAAATGTATGATCTAACTAGTTTAATGTAATCTACAGGCATGTTTGTATGTGTGACAGGTCCAGATCTGGTTCGCAGGGCACTCTGTGATGCATTTAATTTTTATAAAACAATTAAAGATATTATTAGAACTAGGTTCAGCAGTCTATCACTAGGTCCTGAATGTTTTTGCAACAGGCTTAATTGCAATTTTGTAGAGAAAGAAAGAAATTACCAATACCTTTGTATTTTGCTGTTGCTGTGAGAATTAATCCTTTACTGTTTTTTAACTACAGCAACTAAAGTGTCAGTGGCTTAAAACTGGGCAATTCTTCCTCAGTTCTATGACTTACAACCTGGCATGGGATCCTCAAGGTAATGTGAAGTTTGTGAAATATTTGTTCATCGTCTGTAGCTAGGGAAACTTAAACACAAATTATTTTTATTGTAATAAAGTGAGAGCATGAATATGGAAATTTTAGATTATCTGTTCTCAGGCAGTGTTGCATAAAACGTGAGGCTACAGTTAGCATTTGTGAAGAAGCTGTGCCAAGTATTTAAGTCTCTTATGCAAGATCTTAGTTTGAGAATATTAAGTTGCTAACGGGCTTAAATTGCCACTAATAATAATTTAAATAGAATTTTATCACAATTAAGGTCATCAGTGTACCCGGACACAGATATTTATAAGATGTCTAACAGTATGAATTTGAGATGTGAATAGCTATTTAGCATATACAACATTCATTATTAAATATGATTTATCATTTGAAGTCACCAAAAAACCCTTTAGGTTCTGTCTTAAAAGATATTATAAATTCAAAATGCTTTAATAAAAACATCTGTATAATATGATTGAATAGCTTATCATATTTTAAAAGGACTATATAAAGTTGAGTTTTCAACCTGTTTTGAATAATTCTCAACAAAATATGATGACAGGCTTAATCTTTCAACATACGTGCATCATCTTGGTTTCACAGCTGTGTTATTACTCACTTTCAGGTAACAGACTGTTGACAGCAACTGACTTCTTGCAATTGTGGGCCCCTCCATCTAGTGACATTGTAGAGGAAGATGAAGATGATGATCCTGACAATCAGTTCAAAGATGATAAGGTTCTCCCGGTTCTAAATGACTGGAAATGTGTGTGGCAGTGCAAGTGAGTGAGATAATTTTTATTTTCAGACAAATTGCAATGCCACCTCATATATCAACCCTATCTTCTCTCCAAAACCATATTTTAAAATGTGCTTTTAAATCAGCTTAAAATACTATAAAATTCAAATAAAGTAAGTTACTCCAAATAAAAATTCCTCACTTTTTCAAGTGGCCTATCACCAGATAACCTAGTCAAAGGCTTACCCAAACTGTAGCACTGGCAATATATCAAAATTTTCCTTATTTTCTCATCTGTGAAAGCAGTGCTGAGATATTGGATGAGACTGAACAGAGGAGCAGTTGCAGGCAGATAAAGATGAGAGCTGCTTCCTAAATCTTAGGAAGAGGGTCCTGAAACTCTTTCTACCCAGTTCTATTTGAGATCCATGTTACGGAAGTGCTTCATAATCAGCCATTTAAAAATATGTATATAGATACACACACACCCCCCCCCATGTATATATATGTATAGATGAAGACTTGGGAAGCAGCTGCCTATGAACCTGTTTTATCTGGACTATTTTGAAGCCATTTTCAATTTTGTGCCCACAAAGTACTGTATAGGCTGCTTTCCTCTTTTAGACAGCTGATCCATAAGCTGTAGTCACAGAAAAACAGTATCACAACTTATCTTCACCTTCATTTCCTCCTACTATTTGTCTTGGCTTCACTGGGAGTAGAGGAGCAGGTGGGACAAACTTCACTTCTCTGATCTCATCAGATCTAGCCTAGGCTTGCCATACTTAAACCACTTTATTTTATGGGCTTTTTTCTGTAAAACTGTGAAAATACTAAATATTTTGTTTCATCGTAGCAAATACCTTTTATGCTTCTGCTATTTCTAAAGTATGCTTAAAGCAACAACTATAAAATACTAATATATTTCACTTAAATAATGAACAAGAATACTTAACTGAATACATATGGAGTAATACTGTAGAATAAATAGACTTTACTTACAACTTAAAACTTTATTCTCATGATCTTTAGGACTGCAGTATCAGTACATTTGATGGCATGGTCTCCTGATGGTGAATACTTTGCAACAGCTGGGAAGGTAAGGACAAAAAAGAATAATTAAATAAGCATTTGCAAAGTTTTGCATTTGTTTGACAGAAGTAAATAAGTAATACAGAATAGTCCTGAACCATACACTGTATTGTAATCTGAGCTAAGTTAAATACAGCTGTATTTTCATGTAATTCCATGAATTTAGCTGTGTACTCTTACTAAATACTTGAGAATCAACCTGGAAATGCAGTGACATTGATACAGACTTGCGTATATATATTTTTTTAGATAAAGTATACCTAGATGAACTTTCAGATATGCATAAACATATTTTTCTACTTCTGTTGGAAATAATGAGGATAAATATTACATCATTAGTGTAGAACACATCACATTTAAACTGGTATAATATGCACACCTCAGTGGATAAATTAGAAAGCATTTTCTATTTAGTGAAATTTGGGTTCAATTATCAGTTCTTAACTTCTATTTCCATTTGGCATATTTTTTGTCAAATTGCTATTGAAGCTAAGTTTTCAATTAATAATTCTCCTTAATGTCACCCTCTCATTTGAGTGATTCCCTTTGGTTTTCAGGTCTGGATAGGTAAGCATTTATTGCTTGCACTTAATGTTGGTTGAACAATGAGATGAATTTTAGGAACCTTTGTATTCTTACACTTACTAAAGACAACCAAATCATGATCTGCATTGTTTTATGATTAAAAACGTACTTGCAACACCTTAATAAATATTACATTTAGAAACATTGTGGTTAGAAAATTATAAAAAGATTTACTTCATTCCATATTTCTATTTCCCATGAATATACTTTTATATAGCTAAGAATTTGACTAAGTAGATGAAGCAGATGGTTCCAGAAGTCATTTTCTGTCTCTAGGACAGCTCTGTATTAGTTGTCACATGAAATACACAGCTTTGATCATAATTCTTAACAGGGCTGCCTGTCAGACTTCCTTCTTGCAGAATCTGTGGTCAGATACTGTACTTTTTGATGCTTGTCAGGAAATACTATCTTTTTTCTACACTCTCAGAGGCTTGTGATTTATTCATGTATTTACTTTATTCTGTATCTCCACTCCAGCAGCAAGTCCTGAAATCCAGGGATGTGGCATCCAGCTGTGCACAATGTACTGTTGTACTAGTAATGTCCTTAGCTCACATCAGTATAATCGTACTCCAGTCTCACTTATCAGCATTTGTAGTATTGCTGTGTCAGCGATTCAGATTTATTTCAATTAATTACATCAGTGGCGCCCAACCATTCAAACCAGAAAGGTAGCATAGGTTGTGCTGGTGGAGGGGAAGGTTGTAATATGCATCTGCTCCTCTACTGTCTGCCTATGCTCACTGTACTTTTCCATGAAATTCAGGCTTTCTGTGCATGGGAACCAACAGGGGCTTACAGCATGAATTGTGTCAGTGGAGAAACTGACTGTTAATGAGCTTAATATTGTAGGGTGCAGCCTACTTCTGGCTTTGCAGGGAAACGGACAAGGGATTTAAACATGCACACGTGCTATGCAGAAAATGCACAGAGAACTAAGAGGGAAGTAGGGGGGCCAACTGGACTGGAAGAAAAATTCCTTCTGGGAGTGGAGTGTTGTCAGCAGATTATTTCTTCAGTCCTGTAACTCATTCCAGGATGACCATCAATGAAATAAGTGGTCTCAGAAATGGGTTGTCTGAAAAACTCCAAATAGTTCTGGGCCACATATCAAATTTTCATGGAAGATACCAGGAACAGCAGTTTTCTTATTATTTGAGATTTTCTTTTTGTGACATTTTGAGTTACAGCAAGCTAACCCCGTGGTTTTTTTTATTGCTTTACCTAGGATGACTGCCTCTTAAAGGTTTGGTATCCTATGACTGGTTGGAAGTCATCTCTTCTGCCCCAAGAGAATGAAGAAAAGAAAAAATGCTCAGGGGTTGTCCACTTCTCATTTGTTTATTTGGCACATCCTCGAGCAGTGACAGGATTTTCATGGCGTAACATTAGCAAGTACATGCCCAGGTTCGAAAATTTTCTTTTTTAAAAAAAACAAGCCTTTGACCAAGTATTTTTTCAACACTTTACTTAGTTTAGCCATCAAGAACATGATTAGATTTCTCTGCTTATACTTTCAAGAAATAAAACATATCAACATCTTCCCATAAGTTTCTTTATTACCTAGTACAATAGTGATAGGCATGTTAATAGGTGAGATTTATTTTAAAATATGGTTTAAACTTTAGTGCCTTCTCAAGTTATGCCAGGAAGCATGGATGTAAGGCTTTGTCTTCACCAAATGTTGCTATGACATTGGAAATAAAATATTTGTTTAAATTACTAGCATTTAGTAAGCTATTTTCTGCACCTTGTTGTATATACTGGTATTTAACTAGTTGTTCTATTTAATTTTTCATTATTTAGTAAAACGTATGCATTCTTCACATAGTGAAGCAAGTCAGATAGTTTAGGGAGTTTCATAACTGCAGTTTTCTAAAACCTGTTGCATTTATCACATAATCACCATTCCATGTTCACATGCACTTTTGCCAATAATCTACGGGTTTATCAGCGTGCCAAAAATCACTACTGATATAAAATCTTCAGTTAGAGAGAGACAGAAATTTGGATGAAACAATAACTGCTAAATACTTGTGTACTCCCCTAATTTCTGCTGAGTCCATATACCTAATTTAATTGCATTGGGTAGTAACCTTGATGTGTCTGTTTTTAGGGGTTTGGTCTGTAACGTGTTACTCACATCATGTCTTGATGGCATCTGTCGGCTGTGGGCAGAGACGTTGTTACCAGAAGATACTCTTCTTGGTGAGCAGATCTGTGAAACTAGCACTTCCAGCATTAGCAGCACTATCTCTCAGTCTGGAAAGCAGAAGGACAAAATACAGCATGCACTAGAGGTACAAGTAAATACTTATTTTGTCAATTTATTTCAAGATTTTTAAAATTTAAATATTTAAAGGATGTAGAACTCTAATGATGTGTATTATCTAGTTCTTATAAGCATAATAGTCTGTATTATTTGATATCATTTTTTGAAGTCTATTACTAAACACTGAAGAAGTCAGAGACTTTGCAACTCCGCATCCAAGCTCCATGTTCTTAAACCTCAATCTACGTTTCGTATAGCTAACTAACAGTGATGGGAAGAGACAATATTTAATGTGGAATAATAAGTGATGGTTTCGTTCTGATTTGGTCTGAAAGTCTGTAATTATAAAAACAGTGGAAGCAGTAAATAAACTCTTTTAATTTTTAATTAGCTGATTTGATAATTGCATTTCCAAAAGGTGGGATTATGGGGCTCTAAATTTCAGTAGCAGTTATATCAAGTCTATTAAGTTTACAGTAAGAGAAAACTTATCAATATAAAACCAAGAAAACAAAACAAAACAAACCCCACCACTCATTTGTAGACTATTACAATCAGACCAAGTTTTTACTTTTTGCATATCATGATCACCAACAAATAGGGAGAGTGGAACTAAGTATGCTTTGGGCTGTAGAAGCAGTTGTGCTCTCCACGTGCTCCCAGCAATTTTCAGTTACACAAAAATAATTCATTATAAAATTATATTGCTTTTAGATTGTTGTAATCTTGTTTATGAATGTTACACAAAATAGTCTGTATTTTTGTGTTGTTGTTGAAGCAGGTATTAAAGGAACTTTCAGAAGACTGTTAGAAGAGCTTTGCCTTTCACCAGTACATAAGTGTTACTAAACTCTGTTGAAATCTATTTAAAATAATCCTTTTGAAATTAGTCTTCACCTCTTCGGTAGAAGGAAGTTAAAAATGTTTAGGCTTTATGTAAGTGTGAATTTTTACCTTACAGTTTTTAGTATTTCTTAATTGATTTTTTATCACTATACCAGACAATTCACCATTTGAAAAACATGAGAAAAGGACAAAGGAGATCTTCAGTTCTTGTTACCCACACAGATGTACTGCCAGATCAACAGGGTACTCATGAAGTTCAGCGTCACATTTCACATCACGCAAATGCACTTGGTCACTTCCATATAGCAGCAAGCATCAACCCTAATACAGGTGAAATACAACGATTTATTAACCTGTAATAATATATTTGCACAAAATGAAAAAATAAAAGGAGCTGAGATGCACATTCTTTGCTTTGCCTGATTGAATATAGAGAATTTGTAGGAAGACTGTTATTTCACAAGTCTGTTACTTGGCATAGAGTTTTGTAAGACAAATAAGGCTGAATTTATTCTGAATACCTTCAGCACTTTTGAAAGCAAATTAAATTCATCTTTGCACATCAGAAATCAAACCTAAATTTAAAGTCTGTTTGGCATTTGATTGTTGGGGTTTGGGAGGCAATGGTATATGATGAATAGAGTATTTGCATCCTACAGAATATATAGTGAATTAAAAAGAGCTGTACCAGCTGCTTTTTATAGAATAATGTAGAATATTTTAAACAAGGAGAAGATTAAAGAGCGATCATGTGCCTTACCTAAAAATCTGTACAAGCACACTGCAACATATGACACTGAGCAATTAGAACTGTTGAATATAATTTACCATTCACATAAGAATAAATTTTCAGGTAAATTTATTGATATTAAGATATTTTTACTTTTTTTAATTACAATTGCATGAAGAAACTTGATCTGCATCTTACCTTTTCTAATCTTACAAGCACGAATTATGTTCTACTTAAGTTAAATGACTTAAGAAATCTGTGTATATGTGTGTGTGTATATATCAGTTTAATATATAGCTTTTTTATTTGTTTAAAAATGTCCACAGATATTCCATCAGTCTTGGCTGGAACAGCTTTTAATATAGATGAAGGAAATGGAGGCTTCGTAGTTCACTGGTTGAATAATAAAGAATTTAATTTTACATCCTCTATTGAAGTATTTATGGAGCATCTAAGACAAATTTCTGAACAACAACTAGAACAAGATTTTGATGTTGAGGTTGAAGAGGAAGAAGAAATGGAAGAAAAAGAGAGAGGTTTACATATGAAATTAGATCATGGTTAGTAATATTGAGATACGTAGCACAATAATTATTCTGAAGTACATTAATGCAATAATTAATGCAATTATTTAGCACAAGAATTATAAGTGCCAACATTTTATCATTAATCTAAAATAAATACACAATTACAACTGGAATTTTGGCTGCTGTAATTGTAGGCATGATGTACTCTTTGTTGAAACACAATAGTGATACACAGTGGAAAAGAAAGGTAGCTTTTGTCTTTCATTTCCATTTTGGATATGTTCCACTGAGCTATGAAATTATGACTAAAACCTGCTCTCTATTCATCTTACAATCTGATTGTCAGTAATGACATACTAATTTATGGCAAGCTTTAAGAAGGGTTGGATATAGCTCCATTTTAATACAACTGCACTGTTTCCAGTACTGGTAAGATTTACATGTTAAACCTTAGCTCATCCGATGATGCCAACTGTAGCTGTTCACAAGGGAACAGAGACATATTTGAAATTAAGGATGGAAAACATATCTTACCAGAAACACTTTACATTGCTGTGGGAGGGTCAGTTGGCCAGTAAGAATGTGTAAAATAAAAATCTGTCTACAGAAACCAGTAAGTCCAATTAGTGAGAGTAACCTGATGATACGTTGTGTCATTTATAATGCTTAGATTCTTCAAATCTAGATTACCAATGCCGTAGTTAAGTGTGTGATAATTCTTATTGAACATACAATACATACTACTTCATCAATGATTACATACCATATATTTCATGATTACCTTCTAAATAAAAAACCCCAACACATTAATATGGAACCAGCAATAATATAAAATGTGTGGGTTTATGTAGTTGACCAGAATAATCTTAGGCAGGGCATTACTCTAAGTATCTAGAGTTTTATGGTTATATTTATTACTACTTGTATTGCATAGTTAGAAGCAATAGTCAAAGGCCAGAGCCTCATATTTTTGTACAGACAGACCAAAGATGTTTCTACCCTCAATGTGCATGAATGTTCTTATCAGATAGTACTATTAGCAGATTAAAAAATATTGTGTTGTTTTGAATAGAAACTGATAGGGAAATGTTTGCAATGGATAAAATGTCACATTTCATTTCTGTTGCAGACTTGTCTATAGATAGAGAATCAGAGACAGGGACTGGTACAGGCTCTTCAGAACATGAGGATGGAGAAAGAGAGGGAAGCCCCAAAACATCTCTGCTAGCAGGCCCACGCATGCCTCTTCCAACAGTTTTGTTAGATCGGAAAATTGAGTTGCTCCTAACTGAATGGAACAGAAATCCAGATATGCTTTTTACTATCCATCCTATTGATGGTACCTTTTTGGTGTGGCATGTGAAATATTTAGATGAATACACTCCAGGCATCTTTCGACAAGTTCAGGTATTGTACATTTGAAATAGTTTTATTATTTATGATCTTAATCAACAATCATTGTGTCCTTTCTTTTATATCTGAATATCAGTATGAATTTAAAGTACTTCCTGTGAAAAAGCTAAAATTTATTCTAATTTTTTTTTTCTTTTTTAGGTTTCATTTTCTTCTAGGATTCCTGTTGCATTTCCATCAGGAGATGCTAGTTCCCTTAGCAAGAATATTATGATGTATGCTTGCCCTGTCTTTGTAAAAGACAGTAATGCTGTACATCAGAAGACAATGGACTTTCCAGATAAAACTCTAGCAAATAAAGGACCAAGCTTTGCCCAGGACAGCACAAACATGAATATAACTTCTCCCATAGTAATGATGATTTCCAAACATATAGATGGCTCTCTCAATCAGTGGGCAGTTACTTTTGCTGATAAGTCAGCTTTCACTACTGTGCTAACTGTATCACATAAATTTAGGTACTGCGGTCACCGATTTCATCTCAATGATCTAGCTTGCCATTCTGTTTTACCGTTACTGCTAACGTCTTCCCATCATAATGCTCTATTAACTCCTGAATCAGACAGTTCCTGGGACTCTGACAGGACAAACAGAATAACGGATCCTATTAAACATGTGAAAGGTTCTTTTAGACAGCAACTTAAAAACGCAGCAACCCGCACATTCCATGACCCAAATGCAATCTATAGTGAGCTGATTCTGTGGCGTGTAGACCCTATAGGACCTCTATCATACACTGGAGGAGTATCTGAATTGGCTCGAATTAACTCTCTTCATACCTCCGCTTTCTCTAACGTAGCCTGGCTTCCAACACTTATTCCCAGTTACTGCCTTGGTGAGTATACTTAGCATGTTTCCATATAGAGTTAACACTGTGAGTTATATAATTAATTTGTTAAAATAAATTACTATTGTATTTGGAGTATATTTATATAAACTTTTCAGCAATTTCTTTGTATTACACAAATTAAGCATTTTTATTTCATTTGAGGCTAAGATACTTCAAAACATTTCATTTGATTTGACTGTGTCTGTAGTTACTGTGGATCAGCTGACATTCAGTAACTTTGTGTGAGGAAGCAATCATCACTCTCACAAAGAACAAGATGACACTTTCCTCAGTGCTTTAGGCAGCTTCACTGAGTGTTCTCTGTATTGACATGGTATTAATAATGCAGATGTTCTGATGACTTAGGCATCTGGATTGTTGGCCACATACAGCTGCAGGAGGCAGTGGGTTGAGCAGAACTAGTATTTGGACCACTTGAACATCTGAATTATTGGGAAAGTTTTTCAGCCAAAATTTACACTATCGAAATCTTTTAACATGCTGGCTAAGAACTCTGCTTAGAGGATCCTGAAACAATACCAAAATTCTTCACGCTGTCAGTGGTTTACAAAAGCCCAGTTAGAACACAGTCGATTTCTTTAAAAATATTCTACGTTTACTTTACAGAACTGCAAGCAGTACTTTTTCAGAGGTCAGGCATTATATCATCTGATGTATAACTGCCTAGGACAATTCTTCAGTTTTTGTATTTAATTTTAGGGCTTTCTATTGCAATTAGGAAAATTATCTCCACAAATGTTACTCTATTCCACCACTCAGATACTTATTTTTGAATTAGCATAAAGATGCTGTTATAATAGTTGTCATCTCTGTATACGATACTAAAAATGTCATATGTGCTGTGGATGTAACATTAAATTTTTTACCGATAATGCTAGGTCATTTTATTACGTTAAGGCCAGTCTGACCTTTGCAGTGATTAAATGGGTATCAAAGATGTTGTACAACCTCAAAAATCCTAAATATGCATAATAAATGGATAACATCTTTGATTTAAAACAAAATAAATCCATTTTCTCTGCTCTCATAGTAACATTCTGTGCTGTCTGAATCCCACACAGTCTTCTAAACACAAATAACTCACTGCTTCCCTCTTACAATGTAAGAGGAAAACATACATCAGAATAGAAAACCTTGTGTCAAGCCTGTTCTATATACTGTAGAGAAGCAAAAAAGACATTCTCTTACAGTTTTTCATATATTATTCACTGCTGCAGATATATTTCTCCCTCCACTTTTATATCTGCACTTTTAATTGGAGGGTAGAAGGGAACATTCATAGAGATTAATTTTATCCAAAGAGGATAAAAGAAGAAACCGTAAACAAAGAAAAAAGCTATAGCTAAGATAGCTTTTCTGAACAGTTTACCTTATCCTCCTAGTCTAAATTGTCTCTGAGAACCTAGGGAAGCTAGAGTTAGCACTTCTGAGCACCTCCTTGGAGGTGACAGTGAAGAGAACATACCCATTTTAGGGAACAGCAGTGTTCCCTTAGGTGTACTACATACTGTTTTTTGTCTGTGTGAACAATGTTTGTAAACACTTACGTATTCTGCTTAGATTATGAGGAGTTTCAGTTATATAAATGAGCAGAAAGAGTTATTTCAAAGTTCAAATAATGGTGTTTTAATGCACACATTTACTTATGTTTTTGGTTCAGTACTTTATGAAAATTATGTTAGAAACCTATTCAGATAAAAGTGGCTTGTAATGGCATCATGTCTGATGCCATTTGACTGCTATTTTTTTCTTTAACCATGAAATTTTTGTGTTTTCTATTAGGTACATACTGCAACTCTGCTAGTGCTTGCTTTGTTGCATCTGATGGCAAAAACCTGAGACTCTATCAAGCTGTCGTAGATGCACGAAAACTTCTAGATGAATTATCTGACCCTGAATCATCTGTAAGTTTTATGTAGCAATGGTTTGAAAGAATTAAAATAAAACTAATTAAGGTAACTTTTTTCCAGTGGTTTGCCTTCACTTAGTTCTGTATAGTTTTTTTGCCATTCCGTGTATAGGATTTTACCTTGCATAATTACGTTTTGCACCTCTCTGTAAACATTAGCAGATAGAAATGCAGCTATTACTACTAAAAGTAAAATAAAATTTCCCTGACAAGTTTCCCCAACCTGTAGCTGGTAGGGAAAAGAAAAACAGGATTTCTTTCTTTGTCTTCTCACAAAAGAGAGGAGTCAAGAGCAAGTGGGAAGGTGAAGACAGAAGAGCAAGACTTCAATATCCACCTAAATTACATCTATATATGAGGAAGGGCAGAGATGGTGGCATAGGAGGAAATTGGCAAGTTATTGCTAAGGGTAATATTAGCACCTATTTTTTCTGTAATAAGCAATTTTTTAATTCTTTTTATTTCTTTGACTTTAAGCAAAGTAAAGCCTGACCTTGCACTGCTATTGTATAAAGAAGCACATCTTTCTTTCTTTCTTTCCATTCTTCTGTTATTTTATAAACTATCCTGCAAAACAGTGCCTGTCAGTATTCAGATCAGTCTGGGGAATCTGTTCTAGGAGCAACGATTGTGAACATTCCAGCAAAAAATCAATAGAGCCTTCAGTTCATATATAAGCTGGACTGATTTATTTTTTTTACGTGTTGTGACAAAACCTGGAGCTTTAAACAGAAGTGAAGCAGTTTATTTGAGTTGCTCATGGTACAGATACTAAGTTATGTTACAAAATGATAAAACTTTAAATAAACAGCATTTAGTTTCCATAAAAACTGGTGTGCTATCCCTATGAATAGTTGCAGATTCATAACAATGCAATTGTCTTGATAAACGCATTATTCATAGTGACAAAATGACAACAGGAAGGAGTCTGTTATGGTTTTATGCCAACAAGAAAATTAAAGCATCAGTTTATCATAAATGACTGCAATTTCCTTCTGTCTGAAGGAAAAATTATACTAACTCTTCTCATTTTCTCTGTTTCAGAAACTTATTGGGGAAGTGTTTAACATTGTGAAGCCAGCAATCTACTGCTCGACCAGGATGCATTATCGAACTTGATGCAATAACAAACAAAGTAAATAAATGGTTAACTCTTTAAGGGTATCACATAAAGGTGTTTATTAGCTTTGTCTGTTAATTAACCTAATCTATTGGAAAGAGGTAAAAGAGATGACACTTCTCTATGGTGATGATGACTGCCTTAAACTTTTGTGAATGTTGAGATACCTCGAACATTTTAGTCAGACAACTTTATTTTAGAGGAGCTGAAAGCCTGTTGTTAGTGTAACAACGTTTTCTAAGCATAAATCTTGATGAAAACAAAACTTAAGACTGGTTTACAAACTGTCATAATTTAAAGGGGGGGGGGGAAATCACAACCCCCCCCCAACCCAAACAAAAAGATGAACATTAAAAAAAACACCAAACCTAAAAACTAGACCTAAGTATTCCAAAATGTAGGACTCATAGCCATATATGTCTCGTAAGACAACTTTTTATCTGTTAACTAATACAGCTATACAATTCAAGCAATGAGGAGATAGTATTATTACACTTTATTCTTAGTCACAGCTATTTTGATCGTACACGTTCCAGTTGTGTTTTCTGTTAGGAAAGCAGCTTGTGAAAACAGTGTAGGTTTACCGTTTCTTAATTAGACATCTTGATATTTTTGACATATATAAAGAATTATTTCTCTAATTGTCAATAAATTTCCACACCTTTTAAGTATTAATCACATCGGGTCTTTGATTTTACAAATCAAAGTATTTACAAAATACTTTTCTAGAATTTTTATAGATGAGTATAGGGAATACTCTCTTTCCATGTTGCTCTGGAAAAAGAGGGTGTTTTGCAACATGAAAATTTTGCCATCACTGTCTTTGGGGGACATACTTTCCCTTGACTGCAGGAAAGGATTTTACTGCCAGCAGGCTCCTTTATAGAGAGGTGGAGGCACTGCAAAGAAATCTGTTGCTGTCAGGAAGGACAGCTGTTGAGATATCCCAAAGAAGGAAAAACTGTAATTCATTCCTTTTTTAGATTTCCCAAACAATTCACTGCAGACATGTCTTCCTGCTGAAGATGGATAAAAGTCTAAGTGTTTTTGCTACTGTCATTCAAGATCTAAAGAAATAAAACCCAATCAGATACTAATTCATCTGTCAATAACTGCAGCAAAACTGTTATTATAGGATTTGTCTAGCATGGTAGACCTCAGTGAAATTATTTGAATATACAAACAACAGGTTCTAGAATATGCTGTTCTTAATATAAGAGGAAAACGTTTAGTTTTTCTGATGCATTAAAATAATTTTCAACATTATAAAAGAAAGTGATCCTCATCAGTAGGTAGACTGCACAAAAGAAATAATTGCATTAGTACAAAACATTGCTATACTGTTCTGGAAGCATAACTATTACTTAATGTTTCAGTGTGGCTCAAACACACAATTGCTTCATGTCTTTCAAGAAGACTTCATTTTGGGATACAAACCACATAAGGAAGATGTGGAAGGGAAAGAAACTGAGATATTTTTCCAGCCATCACAAGGTATAGCATAAAAATAACTAATATGAATGAAGTAAGTACTAAAAATATTCTTAAAGAATACTGAAATCTTAGTCAGCATATGCTAGTTTTCTACAGATTCTCATTAAAAAGGATTCAGTAAAATGGCTGTTTCATGTTGCTCATATGAATTGTTGTTTACATGCTAATGGTACTAAACAAAGGCATTCTAATTTGCTTAGAGTGAAACGTTTTAACTTATATGACAAAGTCAATTTTTTAAAATGCTAAATGTTATATATAAACAGAAGTGTATTTTCTGCATCAATATGTAGTTCCAGATGATAAGGTAAATGTATCTGACTTCTAAGTTAATACAACAGAAAGTAACTGGGGAATTTGGTAGTAAACTTAAAGCTTTAAAATAAAAAGGAAAAAAGCAGGCAGGTGGAAAAGTCTTTACAATCTAGCAAAATAGTTCCAACTGACTGGGAAGGGAAATGTATCTAATAAATTAGATTTGCCACTGATACTCAGGTTGTCTGTAAGTCAGTCTATCTCTTTATTTTTGTAATTCTTCTGTAGCTATAAGCAAACAAAATGTTGATTCAAAAATGTTATTAATGGTACTGTTTGAATATTTTGTTTGCTCTTTCAAAGAGTAAACCAGGGTTTTTTTAGTATCAATAATTTTTAGAGAGTCTTCTGTTATTGAAAATTATTTCTGTTGAATGTAAACTCATGATAGTGATAACATGTTTAAATTACAGGGTATCGTCCACCACCTTTCTCAGAAAAGTTCTACCTAGGTAGTAATTGAAAAGATAGTAATGGCTGCTCTGTTCTTCAGATGTGGCATCTTTCATCTCAAATCTGTGCAAGCCTGTTTAGGTGAGTGACGTAACTGTAATTTTCTTTAGACAGACTTTTCTTTCATATTATTTAAAATAAAATTTAAAGCTTGGTGGTTTATTTTAAAACGAATTGTGTCACCTTTGTTAAGCAAAAGACTCAAAGTCAGGAATCTTCAGAATAATTTAATCAACGCAAGAGAAGCAATAAGATTCTGTACAAACGTTAGTTGCATTCTATACCAATAGCAATATAAAAAATTGTTGATAGGGTGAGTAATGTACTTAGGCACTGGATTATTTATTTTAAACTATCAGTATTTCAGAATGTTGTGGGTATCTTAAAATTAATGTTCACAGCATGCAATAAAACTAACATATGTCATAAGCCTGCATATGTCATATAAATATTTTCTGTGTAACTTAAGCACTGCTAATAAAAATAAATCTGATTATAGAATATTCATGCCTTGTCCTTACTTATAAACAATTTTTTTATACATAGCAAAACCAGCTGAAGCTACATCAGCAGAGAATAAGCTTAGTGTACCTGAGCAAAAGACTGTGGATTCTTCTCCAGATGTATCACCTGGCATAGGTCCCATTCCACGGTCTTCATCAATTGCTAATCTTCAGACTGCTAGTAAACTCATTCTGAGCTCCAGACTTGTGTATAGCAAACCTCTGGATCTCCCTGTTGGCGTAGAAGTAATAAGAGCAACTCCTTCAGCAGGTAAATTTAACCTTTTTTTTTTCCTTTCTTTCTTTCTACCCAGTTGGTCCACTAATTTACCTCCTAACTTACAGGATTGTATCTCCTCAGCCTATCACATTCTGATTTACCGATACAGGGAACACGGGGCTAAAAAGGTGCTCTCAAATCATTGTGTCCATGTCATGTTACCCTTTCATAAATATATCAAGTCCCCACAGGAAAGCTGTTCCTGACGCTTACTGCTCTAATAGTTTGAAACTTAACGTCTAGTCTTAATTTGTTAATGAACAATTTATACATGCTGTTCATCTAGCAGCATTAACATGGTGGGTATATAGTGGGTTTTTTTTTACTTGATACACTTATAACTTCTGTTTGTCTATCTTTCTATATCTTCTCCTGTCTTTTTTCCTTTTTTTTTCCTCCCTTCTTAGGTTTCATTTTGGTAGGCTATATGAACCTAATCTTAACTTTTTGAATCTCATCTGATTAAGGCTTTGTATTCCTTTCATTATTCTAACAACCCTTCTCTGAATTAGTTCAGTTCCAGCTTATCTTCTTTGAATAGCAACCAGAAAAGCAGGTAATTGGTAACGTTCAAGCTGCGAGACTTATCAGTCTTAATACATTTGTCCTTCCCCAACTCCAGATTAGAAAAATAATGCCAGGTTGCAAAGTTCTCTATCAGTAGTTAGACAGTGTTATGTCTGCCTTATTCATATAGGCATTCTGCTTTATATTACTAAAAGTAAATATGTTTGCTCTAACTTCAGGTCACCTGAGTTCTTCATCAATATACCCAGTCTGCCTTGCACCTTATTTGATAGTAACATCATGTTCAGACAACAGAGTGCGGTTCTGGAGATGTACTGTAGAGACAGACCTAAACAGCAAAAATGAAGAAAGGGAAACATATCATTGGAGAAAATGGCCTCTAATGAATGATGAAGGAGAAGACAACAGCAGTACAGTGAGCATAGCAGGAAGGCAGTTGCCGTTAGCTGTTCTTACACAGGACGTCTTGCAGTAGCATACAAACAACCCATACAGCATAATGGGTTTGTTTCCAAAGAATTTTCCATGCATGTTTGTATACTTGAATGTGAGTCTACAGGAGGATCAGAATGGGTTTTGGAACAGACAATTCATCTGGATGATTTAGTTAAGGTTGGAAGTGTACTTGATTCAAGGGTCAGTGTAGATAGTAATTTATTTGTTTACAGTAAATCAGATGCTTTTTTGAATAAAGACAAATACCTGGTGCCCAGTATCAAGCATTTGGTGCATTTAGACTGGGTATCAAAAGAAGATGGTTCACATATATTGACAGTTGGAGTTGGCGCCAACATCTTCATGTACGGAAGACTTTCGGGAATTGTGACAGATCAAACTAGCAGCAAAGAGGGAGTAGCTGTCATTACTTTACCACTAGGTGGTAGCATAAAACAAGGTATAAAGTCAAAGTGGGTGTTGCTTAGATCAATTGATTTGGTATCATCTGTAGATGGCACTCCTTCACTGCCTGTTTCTCTGTCCTGGGTGAGAGATGGTATACTGGTAGTGGGAATGGACTGTGAGATGCATGTTTATGCCCAGTGGAAACATGCTGTCAAGTTTGGTGATGGAGAAAGCGATGTTTTTACTACTGAAGACTCAGCAACACAAGATCCACTCAAAACAAGCTTGATAGCAAAGAAGACCAGTGTAATTGATGGGGCAGGTATTGTGGATGATGTTTTTGGCACTCCAACTGTCATTCAGGATGGTGGCCTTTTTGAAGCTGCTCATGTTCTTTCACCTACTCTACCCCAGTATCATCCAACTCAGTTATTAGAACTTATGGATCTGGGTAAAGTTCGCCGAGCCAAAGCCATTCTATCGCATTTAGTTAAATGTATTGCGGGAGAAGTGGCAATAGTTAAAGACACAGAAGCTGGAGAAGGAACTGGTCCTAAACGCCACCTTTCTCGCACCATTAGTGTAAGTGGTAGTACTGCAAAGGATACCATCACAGCTGGAAAAGACGGTACTCGAGACTACACAGAGATAGACTCAATTCCTCCACTGCCACTGTATGCACTGCTTGCTGCAGATCAAGATGCCACATATGTTTCTGAAGAAACTTCTAAAATACCTCAGGGCTCTGAAGATCATGCTAAGAGAAAAACAGATGATCAGTACTCAGATCTATTCCAGATTCAGCCTGTTACAACTGAAGACTTTACTGATTTTGAGCCTGAAAAGAGGGAGAGTAAATCCAAAGTTATTAATCTGTCACAGTACGGTCCAACCTACTTTGGCCGAGAACATGCTAGTGTCCTTTCAAGCCACCTGATGCACTCAAGTCTGCCAGGCCTCACTCGACTGGAGCAGATGTTTCTTGTAGCTTTGGCAGACACTGTGGCCATGACAAGCACTGAACTAGATGAGAACAGAGATAAGAATTACTCAGGTTAGTAACTGACATTATTAAATTAACATTCCTGTTCTTCTTAGCAAAGGTAAACTTAGTCTTTGGTATTTTGGGATAACAAAGCTCAAAGCTAGCATCAGTTATTCAGCTTAGATACAGTAAGAAAGAAAAACACTTAATATAAATATCTACTTATGTTTCATACATAATAAAAACTTGTAGTTCAGGTTCTCGGCAAATTTAGAAGCATCATATGCAGCATGAGGAATGTATAAGTTGTATATATGCCTCTTGTAGTCACCTGCATGTTCTAAAGTCAAAATTTTATATTTCACAGGAAGAGATACCTTAGATGAATGTGGTTTACGATATTTGTTGGCTATGCGCTTGCACACCTGCCTTCTGACATCACTCCCACCTCTGTATCGAGTTCAGCTGCTTCACCAAGGTATTTCATAAAGCGAAGTATTTCTTTCATTTAATCCACCTAAGCTGACAGGATCTGGTTATGTTTGGTTTATAATACCATATTTTTCTATTACCTGCATATTCGTTTCAGATTATAGCTATTCCATTAAGGCCCTTATTTTGAAAAGGCTTAGTATAGGCTTCCCTGCATGCGCCGTGAAGAGCAAAACCAGTATAGCTCTAGAACAGAAGAAAGATTCCGCCCCATTCAGTTTGAGGCATGAGTAAGTTGCCCAACCAGATAACATATAGTTTGTATATATATTTTGTTGTCTCTGCTGGAGAAATTAAGATACTGCTTTACACGAGCATGGCTTTATCTTACCTTAAAGATTATTTTATTATTTTCAGCACAGCAAGTTTTTTCTCTTGCTCAATCTGAGCAAATGCTATTGTGAAATGCAGGAAAGAAAAGCAGTTACCACCTAAGCAGCAGACAGAAAGGTTTCTGGCCCAGAATGGGTCTGCCTCTGCAATAACAGAATACTTTTCCTTCAGTCTTTCACCATATAACTCTAATACGGATATGAATGGTGTACTGAAAAATGATGGAAGAAGCACTGAGGAGAGGACAATCCCTAGTGAGCAAAAGATATTTCAGCTGTTCCTTTAGCAGCTCTACTTCCTGTTGAGGGAAACAGCCTCTCTCAGATCTACCTAGCTCTTGGGTGGAGATCCACTTTGCATCTCTGACATAATCCATTTGCTTATTAACAAGTCTCAATCTGCTGAATTTTATTATCTTACACTGTTGTTTAGGCCTATCTACCTGCCATTTTGCATGGGCTTTTCATTCTGAGGCTGAGGAGGAGTTGATCAATATGATTCCTGCTATCCAGAAGGGAGACCCACAGTGGTCTGAACTAAGAGCTATGGGTATTGGTTGGTGGGTCAGGAATATCAACACACTCCGACGGTGCATTGAGAAGGTAATTATTATTGCTTACAAATTATAGTTACCTGTTGTTAGGTATGCCTTAACAGGTACACACGGTGACTTGTATATAGCAGATTCCTTTGTACTCTAGCCTAGCCAGGAGCCTGCAGAATTAGTTCTTTCTATGCCAACTGATCTTAGTAGTCCTGGGTTACAAATTTCATTAATCAATAGTAAAATATAATTATATATAAATATAATATAATGCATTGATCTAGGGAAAAGCCATTTCTGAAGCACTTCCCCCCCCCCATATTTTACAGTATGTTAAAGATCATATTAAGTACTCTATTTTAAGAAGAATCTTGTTTTCAGATATGAGACAGTATATATCTGTAGATTAAACATGGAATTATGCTTTGTGTTCAGTAGTGGGTTTCATTTAAGAAATAAATATATCTAAAAATATTAGTCTATAAAAACTATATAAAGAGTCTTTTTGCAAATTTTGTATTATTTATAATGGAGTAGTATAGAACATAAAATATCTGAACTGCAAATAAATGCAGGTTTTACTCTTCTGAAGAGTCACAAAATTACAGTTTTATAGAAATATGCACATATATTATGTAAAACCAAAATAAACACTAAATCTCATTTGCATGCAGAGTTTTCTTATGGGAGGTCTAATAGCAGATAAAATGCAATATATTTTTGAGATAATATCTAAAACTGTTTCCCATAGCTACCAATGAGATTTAAATGCAGCTTTAATAAGAACTTCATTCACCTTTCTTGTATCTTGAAGTTTAATGAATTTGAATAATTACTAGCTTTTACTTCTAAGTACAACAAATAATGCATCCCTGAAATGTCTGTGGAACACAAGTACTTACTAGTCTACTAAATTTCCAAGTCATCTGTTGTAAAAATACATTAAAAAAGTTACAGGATACTCAAAGAATCCAAGAGAAAAACTTAATTATCCTAGTACTCCAAATCAAATACAATTACATCTCTGAGTCCTATACAAAAACCAAACAGTGTTCATTAAAGAAAAGCTTGTATTAGCTGATGTAAATAATGGACTGCAAGAGAAATTTCACCTAATAGTACCACCTACTGTAACGCTTTTAAAGAAAAGATTATTTGCACATTTGTCATGTCCTGCTGTGGTTGAGAGGGGTTAATACCTGCAGCAGTGCTGTTTTTCTGACTCTTAAGAACATTTACCGTGTAATGAGAGCTGTCACATATGAATAAAACATTCTGACATAAATTACTGTTGCTTTGTAGAAATAATAGTCACCTAGACCATCCTCCCTGACAGAGAGCATATGATATTGTGCTAAATGCAGCCTTTATTTTTTCAGTAATAATAGTAGGTTTTGTTTACTACAGGTTGCAAAAGCTTCTTTCCAGAGGAACAATGATGCCTTAGATGCTGCACTTTTTTACCTTGCTATGAAGAAAAAGGCAGTGGTGTGGGGTCTGTTTAGGTGAGTTCTGCTAGCTTTAAGTTTTCTTAATTGAACCAGGAATGCAAAACAGAACTCATTCAAGATTAGAGTTTAAAGTGGCGTTGTTCAAGTGATTGTATGCTAAGGTTATGTAATAATTAGTTGTATACATTGCATTTCTTTATGCAGGTCCCAGCACGATGAAAAGATGACTGCCTTTTCAGCCACAACTTCAGTGAAGATAGATGGCGCAAAGCTGCTTTAAAAAACGCTTTTGCTTTGTTGGGAAAACAGCGCTTTGAACAATCAGCTGCATTTTTCTTGCTAGCAGGTTCACTGAAAGATGCTATAGAGGTATCCACTTTTGAGAAATTAAGTTTCAGTTTCTAATTTGACCTATGTAACTGTATCCTTACCATCTGTTCTCTGCTGATGTTTGCACAAATGGTGTGGTATGTCCACACATGACCCCCTTGTGCCCTGCAGACATACCATTTCTCTCCACACTACTGTGAAAAGCAGCTTGGAAGCTGATCTGAAGGCCAGAATAATTGTTCTGATACATCAGTCCTCAGTGGAACCGCCCTTGGGAATACCAGTCATGACCCTTCTGGCAAAACTTTGTTTGATCAGCACAGTTAAGTTGTAGCACTCTGTTCAGCCTCTAGCTATTCTGCATGACCTATTGTTACAATATTAAGTAAAAAAAAGAAGAGTTCTGTAACAGCCCTAGGATCCTTTTTAGTGGAGCTGTGATGTCGCCTGCCACAAGGGAGGTGAGAGCTGTAAGCAGGATCATAACCTAAGCAGTTCCTCTCAGGAGAGAATGGGAATTAGAGAAGCTTTAGTTATCCTGCCTATTATGCAGTATGTTTGTCTTCACCTGAGAACATAAAGAATTTCCCTCAGAGATTAAATTTTGCAGATGAGACAGTGTGAAGAGTATCTTACAAGTGATGTATTAACATTAAGTGGGAGTTTTGTTTATTCTACTAGGTAGAATAAAAATAAACATCTTTATCTTTACTTCTGCCATATTAATTTTTGACATGCTGATGTACTGCTATGCATATTGTAATTCCTGAAATAGAAGAAAGTACACCTCTTTCCAAACATGAAAGAAAATGTTACTTAGATATATATCACTTAGCACATTTCTGACCCCAAGATAAATATATACTTTAAAAAACAGATACGATGAGAACAAAAATTATCTGTTCTGTAAACATATATTGCTATTTATTTCATTTTTATTTTAAAGAACTACCTTTCCCTCATAAAGCCACCTTTTCCCCACTTCTTATTGTAGGTGTGCCTTGAGAAAATGGAAGACATCCAGTTGGCTATGGTTATTGCTCGTTTATATGAATCGGAGTTTGAAACCTCTGTCACATACACCTCCATTCTTTATGAAAAGATTTTGGGTTGCCATAAGGATGGAGCAGGGTTCAGCTGTACTAAATTGCATTCTGATCCATTTCTGAGAAGCATTGCATACTGGATAATGAAAGATTACACTAGAGCACTGGACACATTATTGGACAAACACCTAAAGATGATGATGAAAACCCAGGTAAGGAAAAACATTAGTCTGATAGAACAGACTTATTAAGGCAAAGTGGAGAAGGAGAAATACTTTCTGTGTATGTACACAGTCCCTTCTCCTGAGATGCCATTATGCTGAAATCATTAATTGGCTTATGTACTGGCCCACTCACTTTCATCTACTTCTTAAAAAAAAAAAAAAAAAAATATTTTTCCAATTTCTTCCAAGGACTTGTCTTCAAACCCCCAATACTGCACTTAGTTCTGCTGTCAGATGAGCTCAGGAGGGCCTTTGTTGTTTGGTACTTCCCTACAATGCTTCCTTACCACTGAATGCTGGCTAGTCTTTATTCCAGTGGACTTAAATTGTCATTCTTGCTTCTAGGGATTAGCAGTGTTCTAACAGGATCTCTTATCCTATCTCTTTTGAGATGACTGTTAAGTGGCAGGTGGTTAAATAGGTTTCTGTGGCACATTCTGTCCCTTGGGGAAATCTCTACCTGGCTGATCATCTCAGCTTTTTTAGGCTTACCTGAGTGGAATATAAGAGTGAGGCAAATGAGAGAGTTTAGTATCTCATCCAGCTCATACCTTTAATCTTTTTGTGGGGAATAAATAATTTTCTTCATTTTGTTTTGGCAACTACACCCAAAACTCTCTTTGTTTTTTGACAAATCTCTGTAATGCAGGAAATACTACAAAATAGAATAATACCATTTTAAAAGCCATTTTCAACATATTTCATATCTGTTTAATTCCTTAGTTATCGTCAAGTCGTGCAATCCTGTGGTATTCAGTTTCTACAATTATCTTCGGACTCACCCTTTGCTCATCCGAAGATACTTCAGCTCACCAGAAGGGACTCTGGTCACCTTAGGTCTAAAAACTGAGAAAAGCTTTGTTGATAAAATTAATCTTATAGAAAGAAAATTATTCTTCACTACTGCAAATGCTCATTTTAAAGTAGGCTGCCCTGTACTAGCTCTCGAGGTCCTCTCCAAAATTCCAAAAGTAAGAAGAAAGTCTGCTGTAGCTGCAGAGAAAGATTCATCTAGTCCTCCAATACAGGTTGGTGTTTCAGATTCTAAAGCCCTAACGGATGGTGCTGGAAGTAGTGATATAGACTGGTCAAAGCCAATTTCAACTTCCTTTGCTTTGGAGAACACTGTTGAATCTTCAGCACAATTTGACTGGAGCCAACCAGCAGTAACATTTGATGACGAGCCCCTTACTCTTGATTGGGGTGAAGACAAAAATGGGTCAGATGAAGAGGACAAGGATGTTGGTATGATGATGAAAAACTCAAAATCTGATTCTAAGAATGGAGAAGATGATGAGAGAACTTCAGACACCATCTCACAAACACCACATGGGGAGACTTCTGATGCAGGAGACACTGAGGTTGATGTTATTGCTGAACAACTGAAGTTCAGAGCCTGTTTAAAGATCCTTATGACTGAACTGAGGACTTTGGCTACAGGCTATGAAGTAGATGGAGGAAAGCTCAGATTTCAGCTGTACAACTGGCTTGAAAAAGAGATTGCTGCTATGCATGCAATATGCAACCATGACACAGGGGGCAAAGACTATTGTAAAACATACACCAAAGTAAATGGGGATCTACTTGATCATGATGATATTACGGATAAGCCAGATATTGGTTCATATGAACGGCACCAGATAGAAAGACGTAGATTACAAGCAAAACGAGAACATGCTGAAAGACGAAAGTGGTGGCTGCAGAAGAACCAAGCTCTTCTAAGAGTTTTTCTAAGTTATTGTAGTCTTCATGGGGCACAAGGTGGTGGTTTAGCCTCTGTAAGAATGGAACTGAAGTTCTTGCTGCAAGAGTCACAGCAGGTAAAACAAATTGAACTAATTTCTATTCATCAAGCATGAACAGTCAGGACTGTCAGTTTTGTCAAATGCCTAAGTTTGTGCCTAGATAGATGCTTCTTATGTTTTGCCAGTCTAATGGTCAAGATCATTTAAACATTCTTGGAGAAAGAACTTGGTATTTACATGTGCTGCTTTTTCACATCCTGATTATTTGGTTCTTAAGAATCTGTTACAGGACATTGAGGATTAGGCTACATATAACTGGAATATAAATGTTGCTGTTTATATTACAGTTGCAGCATTATATATGTGTTTTCCAATGAAATTATAATTTTGATCACAGTATTCTGAGCATCTCTATAATACATTAAATGCACCATTACTGAAATATGACAAGATCTCATTCCCTACACCTCTGCAAATCATGCAAGGGATCTTCGCTGCAAGGCTCAACAAGTAATAAGTCAGGCAGGGTAATGCTCCCTTTTACTATATTATGGCATTTTCTACATTTATTTCATACAAAAGGAGATTTTTTTCCCCAGGAAATATTAATGACTAACCTGAGCTACAGCAGATAATTTGATACTGGGCAAGTCATTTAACTTGCTCTAGTCCTAGATGTCTCACATTTCAAATAGGAGCAGTAGACAACTGTTTTAGTGGTACTAGGCTTAGCAGGTATTTTTAAGAATAATTTAAAAAATCTATTCATTTCCACTTGAAACTTTTGTTGTTAAACTCAGACCAGTGAGTATTATGTCAACTCATGCTACTGAAAGTGCATTTTTAGTTAATGTTTCTTAATAGACAAACCCAACACTTCCTAATGAACCACATAAAAATACTCTTCCTGCAGTAAATCAGAAAGTGTTCCAGCAAACTTGACTATCATGTTATTATAGTAAATAAGAACTTACTTTTGACATTAGACACAGTAAAATCTTTTCTGTACTGAGGAGACAGCTGTAGAAGAGGATAAATAACCCTGGAAAAAAAAAAAAAACATTTAAGGTGTAAAATTATCAATTTTTTAAAAACCTTTTTTTCTCAAAGCAATAATTTTAAATACAATCTTTTCTTTTAAACAGGAAACTACTGTAAAACAACTCCAGTCTCCACTTCCATTACCCACAACACTACCTTTGCTTTCTGCAAGCATAGCATCCACAAAAACCGTGATAGCTAATCCTGTGCTGTATTTAAACAACCACATCCATGATATTCTTTACACTATTGTGCAGATGAAATCACCACCACATCCTAATATTGAAGATATCAAGGTAAGGAAAAGCTTTCAGGAAGTGCTAAATGATTTTATTTTTTTTTTATAAAATGGGGTGTGAGCATGCAAAAATAAAATGCAGTGTTTTGAGTTAACTTTTCAACACTTACCCTTCCCACAATACTGACATTCTCCCTTAAGTCCAGCAAACTGAAAATGCTAATTAACCACTTGCTTTCTGACATCTTTTTGAATCCGGTTAGTTCCCTTTCATCCAAATTCTGGTCATTCTCCAGAAAACATTCCAAATGTGAATGTTCACTAAACCACTGAATTCTTGGCTCTTAAAACAACACGATCATGTAAGTTAACTAATTATTATCATTCTGATCAAATCCTGTAGGGAGATTAATGAAAGTAGAGATAGGAAACTAAGTTACATTATGACCTTCTATTAATATAGATACTATAAAACTTAGTCTAGCGTGAATTTCCTCAAGTGTACTGGTTTTTAAGGAATTGTGGTGAATTACTTTATCTGACTCCATACTCTGGGGAGAATAAATTCTGTTCAGATTCAGGAAATGGAGGGGAAAAAAGCCAAAGACCCTTAAACTATGACACAGTTCATTAGTAAGAAGCTAAATCATTATTTTGTATGTTTAAATCTATTCATATTCATTAATTTGAATTTCTATTGACTAAATGAAAGTAGGGAAAAATTAGGAAACTAAATGGGTTGTCCCACTGCAAGACAGTTAAGTTTCTAAAACTGTAACCCAAAAGCTCATTTACATCTTATTTTCTCTCATTTATCAGTTGACTCCTTTTCTACCCTGCATTATGCTACAATGAGCATCTTTCTTACTCTAAAAACTCCTACTTCACATGCATTTTCTTTTAAAAGAGAATTCAGAAAGAGCTGGCACTTCCTAAATGCAAAACAACTATTTAGATAATTCATAGCTTTAATCTACATCTAGCATTTGATTAAAGGGAAGGATGGTAGGGAAAGATGGAAATGAACACAGGTGGGTGTGGGTTTAAAAGAGTTTACATTTTTAACAGTTTGACAGCACCATTTTGTTCACACTGTGGATTTCACTGGGCATTCCAAGAAATCCTTCAATTTCTTCTGTTTAAGAACTGAAGTGTTTCTGTTGCATTGTGAGGCAGTAACAGAGTATTATTCTTATTACTCCTGGAGACTTCTGGAAATTTATAAGCACATAACTGAGGGAAAAAAGAGATTATAGACAAAAGAATCATACAATGATTACACAAACTTTAGTATTTTCTGCATATTGAGCAATAACTCTTACATTGAACCGCGGTGTAATATAATATGGCTTCCAGGAACCATTCTATCAAATTCATTATAACATACTTAATCACTCCATCAGTATATTCATTCATTGAGACAGTTCTGTATTAGAGTAAGGTTAATTGTCTTGACATAAGATTAGAAGATTTTGACTGCAACCAAATGTCTTGAACAAGCAGTTGTGAATTTCAGAGTGCTGTATGTTAACTTAAAGTACCATTCAGTTACTATTTCCTGCACTTGGTTTAAAACTAGGACATTCCTGCATAACACATTTCCAATGCTGTTTAGAAAGAATTGTAGTTTACTCACCTTGTATATATAACTTATGTATCGTTTATTGGCTCTTTTTATTTTAGGTGTACACACTTCATTCTTTAGCAGCTTCACTTTCTGCATCCATTTATCAAGCACTATGTGACAGCCACAGCTACAGGTAAAACCAGAAGTTTTCTTACAGTCCTACATTTGGAGTATTTGGAGTAAGGTGTTAAATATCTGTGTATGGGTATAAATACTTATACAGTTTACACATTGCTAGCTTTGATATGCCAGATCAATTTTACACAGATATAACACCACCAATCATTCAGATTTTTTCCAATAAGTAATAGGTAAGTCTGGTGTCACTCTCACTTTGGATGCTTCTGAAAAATATTTGAATGCTGTTTTCCAAAGCACATCCATTGCTGAATAGGGGTGCAGGGGAAACATTGGAGACTAACTGAAGTCAAGTTTCAGGCAGTTTATATTCCAAACTGGAACTGGAAAAGAATGCTGTAAAAAAATTTTTTAAAAAGTCTTTCAGAACAAATATATTATTAAAATTTTTGAAAAATATTTTTTCATATCTGGAGTTATGCACATCACATTAAATGCTTAATAAAAATGTATTTTGTATACCATGAAATGATAAAAATCTTTACTTAGTTTTATAGACTTTTAAATGTTGCATTTTCTGATTAAAATGAGAAGCATGTATATATACTGTACTTTATTACAAAAATATTGTAAAATCCTTTCTTATCAGAAAAAAATTAATTTGTATTTAGCAGTCAAACAGAAGCAAATCAGTTTACAGGAATGGTTTATCAAGGACTGCTTTTGAGTGATCGACGCAGACTGAGGACTGAAAGTATTGAAGAGCATGCAACTCCAAACTCATCTCCTGCTCAGTGGCCTGGTGAGACAAAAATAAGGTTACTTTTAGCACCACTGGACCAGCTCCACATTTCAAAATTATCTCACTGTCCTGTAATATGATGGATGAAACAATGGATGATCAATGATGGATAAATGGTTTTGATTTAGTTCTCAGATTAATAACAGCCTTTAACTTTTTCATGTATCAAAACAAATAAAAATAAAATTTCTATCTGGCAAACATCTTGCTTGAAGAAGAGACCACGATCTTTAGGATAAATTCAATAAGCTGATAATTTGTCATCCTCGAACATTTTTCTCCAGTCTGCCTCACCCCCTAGCAAAGCTATTTCTGTTAGCTGTTCTACAGTACTGTCTTACATTTATGCGTTACTTGGTATAGCTATCAAAACAACTACTCCAATGTACGAGCATAAATTTAGTATTTTGAGGTCAACTGTGGAAACAGTGCAGGAATTTCATAGGCAAGCTGAACTGCCCGTAGTGTTTGCAGAGAAGTACAACGCAGAAGTCCCAGGCCTAAGAAGGCTTTTTAAATTTTTGATCTTTATGATTTTAAGAAAAATGTTAATAGTATGTTTCATGTGAATAAAAGTATCATGTGACTATCAGTACATGTTTAACACAAAATGTAGAGGTGAAACATTTCCTTTTTTTCCATTTGTACTCCTACTCATTTAACATAGAACTTTTCCTCTTTTCTCTTTGCAGGTGTGAGTTCACTTATAAATCTCTTAAGTTCAGCTCAGGATGAAGATCAACCAAAGTTAAACATCCTACTTTGTGAAGCTGTTGTAGCTGTCTACCTGAGTCTCCTTATACACGCCCTTGCAACCAATTCATGTAATGAATTATTTCGACTAGCAGCCCATCCTTTGAACAGTCGAATGTGGGCTGCTGTGTTTGGTGGAGGAGTGAAACTTCTTGTAAAACCTCGAAGGCAGTCAGAAAATATTCCAGGTACTTTGTTCTTTAAAAGTCATGCTAATGATTTGCATTTTATACCTTTTAGTAAGCTAGTAGGCCAGAGTTCCTTCCTTTTAAAGACAAAACCCAAGCAAGCAGAATTTAAGTATCTACTGGCAAGAAAACTGTTATATTAACTAAAAAGCAGAAAAATATTAGTCTTGCAGTTGTCCTTTGTAAGGCATCCAGCACATTCTGAATTTGCCATAAAAACTGTACAGTTATTATATTGCTAATATTACTATTAGATGCTTACTTATAACACTTCTCAGGACTTCCAGTCATTTTTTTTTTAGACAGTATAAATTAGTGTTAATACCTATGTTTTTCTTTACATGAGAGATGAATGTTATTGTTTAACCACTACAGTAACTTGGAAACAGTATTTCTGAAACCAATTTCTACTGCAAGGTATGATTTCACCTTGCACAAGACCACAGAGGAGAAATATCAACTTGATCTGTCAGAAGAATAGTTCATGTAAGCTCTAACTAAAACCAGGAATTTTATAAAGAGATGAGTATGTCTTAATATACCGCGTGAGGAGAAGCAAAAGTGAAGATTGAATTCAGGCTCTAGAGACAAAGACAAATACAACCATTTGTCATAGACTTCACACTGCAACAATACTGAAAATCATGTCACACAGACTTTCAAAATGATAGGCTTGAAAATTATACAAAAATTAGATGTTCCATATCTGAAATGTAAAACAAAACAATAATAAGGCAATGCACCATTATAAGCATGCACAAGAGATATTTGTCATTCATGGAATAACTTTAACTCATTTAGGGCAGTTATTTTCACAAGATGTTAATATGAATAACTTATGTCTTCATTTGAGATGTATTCTGTTTTCCTTTAACTTACAAGCTGCTACAGCTTCTGATGTTTCAGAGGATGGTAACGAAGGTTTGTAAAAACTTGCAGTGTAGATGAATGTTAGTAGTGGCTTTTTAAAAAAAAGTTTTAAAACATCTAGCTCCTTTGTAATAAAGTAAGCGTAATCTTCAATGTTGCCTGGCCAATAACACTTTGAAAAAACAAATTCCACATTAGTATCTTGATAACTATTAAGACATTTTAAATCATAACACTTTAAAATATACTTCAGTTGTCAAAAAGCCTGTCTCTCTATTCAAATTTTCTTTGCTATCTTAAGAGTTCCTTGGCTTATATTTTGAATAACTACTGTTACTTGTGCAGTTTACAGTTTAGTGAAATTTTATGTATTTTATTTCTCAAAACTTCTTCATTTCCTGAGAAATTTTTCAGCTAAAAGCTTTTTACTTAAAAGCTACATCTCTTGAGAATTTAATCCAGATAATAAATTGTATTTATCATGATATATCCAATGTATAAATGCCACATTTATTGAATTAATCATAAGTGAACTTTTTGTATGATTACACTTACTTTGTTTAGACTGGCTTTGATTTCTGAATCAGTAGAAATTAGTACCAATAACAATAGTTTTAGTTGCTTCAATTATAAAATGCAGCCATTTCTAAAGACACAATATTAATATCAGCTTTCCAAATTACCTGAATTTAGCACCACCTCTTCCCTCAGAAGAAATGGATAAACATCGCCGTCGGTTTAATATGAGAATGCTAGTGCCAGGAAGACCAGTAAAAGACAGCACTGTACCACCACCTGTACCTGCAGAAAGACCCTCTTACAAGGAGAAATTTATTCCTCCAGAACTTAGCATGTGGGACTATTTTATGGCAAAGGTAATTTAAAATGGAAAATATAAGTTAGAGTTATAAAAGCACATTTCTTCTCTGTTAAGTTTTAAAGGACAAAAGTACTGTGAAAACGTTGAGTGCTCTTCATGGTAAGCTGCGGAATATTATCTTCGTAATAAAAGGTGAAGAGCCTACAAGTCTATCTCTTCACTTTCAAAACATGTCTCCTGCCAATAATCAAGATTAACACTTTCCTCCTTGCTACTTGTTTATGTTTTAGGGGAACTTATTTATAGGTTAAGTTGTTGTCATTTAAACTCTATGACAGTGACAACTAAAGTAAGAGTTGAGTATTAAGACATCAGAAAATTGCTTTTATACCAGACTTTTATTATTTTGCAGCCATTTCTTCCTTTATCAGACAGCGGTGTTATATATGATTCCGATGAAAGCATACACAGTGATGAGGAAGAGGATGATGCTTTCCTCTCTGATGTACAGATCCAGGAACACAAAGATGCCAATTCTTACAGGTTAGCAGAAATTGCCACTATTTTAGAATAATTATGTCATGTGCTTACCTTTGCTTCCACATTAAAGAAAATACAGGTCCTCCGCACCATCCAGTTGAAGTCAAACAATTTTAGTACTGTGGATAGACTTAATTCTGGCAATGGGATTACAGAAGCGACAAATTCTCATCACAGTAACAGTTCCCCATTTACTTGCCTAAAAAATGGGATTAGGAAGTCAAAACTGTGTGGTTTGTGGTTTTTGGAGAGGAGGGGAAAAAAACCCTATCTTTGTTTTTTAAGACACAAAGAACATGAGGTACCACAATGCCAGCTCTAGAATGACATTTTAAACTACTGATTCAATCATGATCTTTAGTTTTTAAATGAGAGGTAGATTAAATAGAACACTTAAAAGATAAAATGTTGCAAGATAAAATGAAATTAAGTGAATGACCTCAGCATTTTAACAATGGAGAAAAATGACGGCTCTTTTATGTGTTCTTCAAGTCTCTCATTAGTCCTTACGGCTATGCTGTATAGGATTGGTGCCTTTACTATCTGAGAGACTCTTTCGGTGTGAAAGCTTCTGCCATGAATGCCAAACTCAAGCCATGTCTTGTCTTTATTCATCGTGATTTCACGGAGAACGTCAGGAGGTGTTTCAGGGGGCTTGTACTTAATTCTCAGTCTTGCAGAGGCTCACACATGCACACTCTTATCTGGAGGAAGAGGACAATAATCTGGGATTTGTAAAAGAGAGATGGGGATACTATCAGTTACAGCAAGGTGCCCTCAGAGGCACCCTTACATTGCATAGTTGATATAGAAGTAGCTTTATGTATCTGGTAAACCTCAGTGAACCATCTACACTGGTTTTCTAAACCGTGTATTTGGTAGAATGAGAAAAATATTCTGCAGATAACTGTATTAACATTGTTTTAACATAACTAAATCTATTCTTTTTATACAGCTGGGCTCTTCTACATCTGACAATGGTAAAATTAGTTCTGCACAATATTAAGAACTTCTTTCCCATTGCTGGTCTGGAATTCACTGGTACGTTAAATTCTGCTTTACATTTTAGTTTTCTGTATAAGTGGCTTTCTGTCAGACTTTGTTTTTTAATTTTTAAACAATTTAAGACATTATTTTTTACAATTGTCAAGAAGTACATTTCTTTTCAAGATTTTTTTTTTATAGTTGTATTATTCTGGGTTTTTGTACACACTGTAACTTAAATGATTTTTTTTTTCCTCTAAGCCTTACTTTATTAATTTTTCTGTTTAGATCTGCCTGTAACATCACCATTGGGCATTGCTGTAATAAAAAATTTGGAACACTGGGAACAGATTCTTCAAGACAGAATGGACCAGTTTGAAGGCCCACCACCAAACTACATCAATACTTATCCTAGTGACCTTGGCTTAGGTGCAGGCCCAGCTATTCTCCGCAATAAGGCAATGATTGAACCTGAAAACACACCATTCAAGTAAGTATTTTTTTCCTAGCAAAAACACATTCTTCGATCGTAGAAATAATAAAGAGTATTTCCACCTAAAGTTAAACAGCCAAATGAAGGTTAGCTAGATCTTAGTTCTAGCTAGTGCTTTACAGAAACTACTTTCCCACATCCCTTTGTTCCTTCTTATGCAGCTGTCTCCTGCAGCAGCCTTTACTTATTCTGCTGCACCTTTCACAGCTGCAGAAAGGAAGGAAAATAATATTTCTTGATATTTGCCTTGCACAAATTAGAGCTTAAACTTTGGTTGTGTGTTTTTTTCTTCAAATTGGAATTTCATGTAAAGTCATTCAGAGTCTTTCTTTAGATTTTTTTTTTTGGTCCACTTTTAATTACATTGAAGCTTTTTTTTTTTTTCTTCTTCTTCTGTTTTATCCAGATCAAAGGATTATTCAGCTCTCCCAGCAAAAAGGCTCTGGCATTTTCTTGTGAAGCAGGAACTTCTTCAGGAGACTTTCATAAGATACATATTCACAAAGAAAAGAAAGCAAAGTGAGGTAAACAAAGGATGTAACTTATTTTTAAAAGAAAGCTAAATTATAACTGTTCCTCAGTCTCTTCAGTATTTCTTTTAATTTTTCTTTCCCTTTTTTCGTTGGCATTTCAATTTCCTTTCTGTCATTTAACAGTGTTTGGATTTTTTTTAAAATCAACATGGCCATCATGTTGTTTATTGAAATATCAACTGAACCAAATATTTTTAGACAAGACATATCGCACCTTACCTTTATGTATTTGAATATTGTCCTAATTAAGAAACAGAACATTTGCAATAACCGTAATGAGTAAATAAATTTGAGTATTCATATCATATTTTTGTGTCATATTGAAAAAGAAATTTAAATGAGCTATTACTTTGTGTATATGTATATATGCATGAGTATTATATACATATAAAAGTAATATTATATAGTAATATATAATATGGGGCTTTACGAATTGTACCAGTTAAAACTGTAATGAGTTCTAACTGAAAATTTAAACCAACACATAAGTACCATGGGAAATAAGTATACTATTTAATATCTTTAAGAATTCCTGTAAGTATGGAGTTTGTGTGTGTATTACTCCTCCATTTATTTACTATATCATACATTTTGTGTTCATCTAGGAGGCATTACATTTTAAGTGAGTTTGTTTAGATTCCTGTCTTAGTTTCTGTGCCTTTTATAAAAAGTTAAAAATACATTTGTCATCATTTACTGACAGAGTGGCCTTTAAAATCTAGTTTGGAATGTTTCATTCTTTTTTTATATTTGTTTGTGCATGTGTTTTGTGTTTGTGACTGTGTGATGTTATGTAGTCTGTAGAAGATCGTGTGGAGCAGGTCAAACAAAACTGCGTAGCAGAAGATCACAAAAACAAGGTAGTATCCCTTCTCCCAAACCTCTAGCACATTCTTAAAAGTTCTGTGGAACTGGCTTTTCTTTCTCTAACCTGACTAACAGAAGCTATATGTTCTGTGTAGTCTGTGTGGCAGGCTTTTAATCTGTGAATTAACTTTGGATGTCCTGATAATTGGGATGAGTGAACACCTTGTAAATAGTGTTGCACACACAACTTTGTGTTTCTTAGACTCAAATATGACTTTTGGCTTCTAGAACACCAAAGAATATGAGAAGTCTAAAGTTTAGCTTCCTAAACAATGCTGAGGCCACTGAACTTTTCTTGCATGAATTTTGTATAGATTTTTGCAGTCTGAATGTACCACTACAAAATGGATTTTCATGCTAATTGAAATTTCTCATAAATGTTTTGTAGGTTGAAGCAGATCTTGGCTACCCTGGAGGAAAAGCAAAAATCATTCACAAAGAATCAGATATGATAATGGCATTTGCAGTTAATAAGGTAAGCCTCAAATACTACAATAAGTGCAATAAATAGATCTTAATTATAGTTAGTATAAATTTTCTATTTGTGCTTCATAGGCAAACAGCAATGACATTGTTTTGGCATCTACACATGATGTTCAAGAACTTGATATTTCAGCTCTACTGGCTGCTCAGTCGTTTATATGGATTGGGGAGGAATATGACAGAGAGTCTAAAAGGTAGGATTGTTTCTTTGTGGTTATATTAAAAGCATTGGTTTACTGTGAGGCTGCGTGGATAATACCTCTGTAAGCGCAAGTGGATCATACAAAAACCAGTTAATTACTCTTCTTCAGCAGGTTTCGGAGTGCCTTACAAAGAAGTAAGGGAAGGCAAAAGAATAATTACTGTCTGTTTCAGACATGGAGAAACTAAGGTTTTGAGGGGTCTGAGTATTTTGGGCATGCGTACACTGCACAGTGAAGTAAAATCCCATGGTGCCTAAGCTAATAAAGGAGGTGCTACCTTAGAAACACTGCAGTTGCACCCTTGCAGTGATGAGGCTAGCTGTGGTAGCTGATGCCAGTTGTACAACGCAACAGTCTAAATTACTGTCTCCTCCATTATTGTGCTGAGCGAGAACTGTGAATGTATCAGCTGCAGCAAGCACTCATCTGTACCACACTCCATTGCACAGAACAGATACGTACATGTATATAGACATGCAGGTCAGGAATATTCCAATATTCTTCAAGAGAGCTTATATTCTCACCATCTATCCACAGTTAGGATCATTTGTTGAGGTTAAACACCAACAGTTTTGGAGCATGTGGAAAGCATTTGTACAATGTAAGTGCAGCAATTACCAATTTATAGTCTCATTATAGAATCACTTCCTCCACCCACTGCCATTAGGGTCTTGACAATGAGATAAGCAAACAGCATTGGTAGCAAAGAAACGTTAGTTTAAAGCAGAACACTGCTGTTCTTTTACAGCTCTGATGATATTGACTTTCGTGGTTCTACCACAACACTAACTCAGTCAACTGCACCATCTTTTGGAGTGAGTCAGATACAACCATCTTCATCTATGCCATGGTTAGGCAGCGGTCAAACTAGCACTGGAGCTGGTGTGGTAAGTAGCCTTGTTGCATGCAGCTCCGGACACTGTTACTTTTTTTTGGTGTATTATTTAATAGAGAGACCTAGTGTGCATTAGTCATCATACTGTTAATTCCATGTTGACATAAAAGGCCTATAATGACCAAGACCTGGCCAAAAAGAAGGCCAAACTAAGCATTTTCTTGTATATTGTGGCACAGAATTATTGAGACATAGAAAATAACAGGACAATCAGGTTTTTCTCTTTCTTGTGGGAACTTTGAGATAGGAGCTGGACTTTCTGGGGACAAAACAAAACAAAGCCAACCAGAACAATCCCAAACTTTAAATTCTTGCATTGGGACTAATATCAAAAGCATATGCATCAGCATGTGTGTAAGTTCTTTGTATAACAGAAGATAATACTATTTGAACTTTCATGTCTAAAAAAACTGTCATAAAGAGGCTTTAATTACTATACTGCAACTAAACATAATTAGATGCAAATAATGTTATCTTAACAGTTTTTTTTTAACTGGGGGACACTCACTATGTAGTAATATAAACAAAATTGAAGAGTGTGTTTGTGTCTTTTTTTCAAAGTTATTTTTATTTGTTTTATATGAAGCTTATTAAAAGAAATCTGAATAACGTCAAGAGAATGGCTTCACATCCAGTCCATCAGTATTGTAAGTGAATCACACTTACTAGTACAGAGTAGATAATTTTCTATAAAATACTGTAGTATTAATGAACCTCTATCTTTTAATCTTAGATCTTACAGGAGCACAAGATGGTAGTGTTCGAATGTTTGAGTGGACAAGGCCACAGCAATTAGTATGCTTCAGGCAGGCTGGGAACGCCAGGGTTACAAGAATGTATTTCAATTCCCAGGGCAATAAGGTAAGTACAACATTTAGGATTTTTCCCTCCGTTTGTTGGGGTTTTTTTGTTTTTGATTTTGTTTTATTCATAAAGAAACATTTGGTTGTGCTGTGACATCTAAAAGAGGTGACACACAAAACGGTTAAGATGTCCTAGAATGATGGCATAAGCAAGATCATATTCATTCTGGCTGCTTATGGAAACTTTGCAATAAACGCTGACCCTTACTCTCCTTTCTCTTCTGGCAGCTTCATACTGCTATCCCATATCCATTTGCCGCATTTTCAGACTTTTTGTTCTCCCTATTCTGAAATCTATGTTCCCATGTGGTGACTTCTTTAAATTAAACATTTAAAAAAAATATTGAGCTTACTTATTTTGTAGAAGCAAATTTGTATCAATCTAGGCACAGGTCTTCAAGAAGTGCTTCGCACTTTGTATTCTGACCAAGATAAAGTTTTGAAAGAATGCATTACCTAGAAGATACATACAATACAGCCTGTTAGTTGAGGAATGTACATATACTCCAGTACAGTGGAGAGCAGAAAGAGAGTACAAGAGAGCCATACAAAATGACTCTGTGAGGTGCAGAAAACAGAGCGGACAAAAAGAAATTGTGAGGAATACCCACCTCTGCAGTTTTTCATGTTGTCCATTCTGTTATTTTAACAGGGCTTGTCTACGGTTTACTTACAAACTATTTAACTTCATTAAAGTTAAAAGTCATGAAAAGTTAATTCAAGGAGTTTGGGCACATCTGTAAGATAACTATAAAACAAAGGTCAACAACAGGACAGAAATAGCTGGAAATATGAAGTATCTCCCAGCATACCTATTTTCAGGTAGCATAAAATCTCATTTAAACTTTTTTTAAAAGTTTGTGATTTGATTATATTTTGAGATATTGCAATCTTAACATCCCATGGGAATCAATTTTAAGTAAGAAATTAAGATGTACTAGTTGTCCCAGCTGCTTCAGATGGAGGTCACTCAGGCAGGACTCATGAAACCTGATGAAAAGGAGAAAAATATAAAAAATAATTCTAAATATTTCTAAAAACATTTTGTAAAATACTTATAGGGTATGCTTTATAGAATATACATTATTACTTATATTTGTTAACTGAAATACATAACAACTCAGTCATTTTACCATTCATGATATAGTACAGTCCTTCCATAATTATTCTTATCATGCTTTTATGGCATGGTGTCATGCATCTTTCTTTACTGAGCATTTTCAGATAGAGTCATGGAGTAACGATGCCTCTGTAAGCTTTCACATTTAACAGTAAGATTTGAAAGATAAGTTTCCATACTTAAAAAGCCTCCATTTCCAGAAAAGAGTTAGGGTACATAGCAGAGCATCAATCATTAAATAATCATTAAACAATCAGCACTGAACTCACTTGGCTTCTAAATTACTTTTTTTTGTACCCAATAGTCATTGCTGTTGATATTTAATGTGCAGGCAATGATTTGGTGTTTCAGATGTTTTTTTTCCTGAAGTCAGCTGTTTACTGTCATGAAGTAAGCATCCAGTAACCAGTACATTATGCTAATAAATGCAGTTCGTTCCTTGCAGTGTGGTGTTGCTGATGGTGAAGGATTTCTAAGTATTTGGCAAGTAAACCAAACCACCTCCAATCCTAAGCCCTATCTGGTAAGTAAACAGATTTGTTTTTATAGAGGAAGGTTAAGTCTTTGAGACTTCAGATAGGCCAAGAGTGTAAGAGTTTCACTGAGACGTTTTCAATTTTGATGCTTTTCAATTGGCATACTTTATCAGAACAACTGTACTGTTTCAGTGATACATCTTTGGAAAACTAACTGTACAATAACCATAAGTTGCAATGTAATTACAAATGCTACTTCAGCATTACCCTTGATTAAATTAAAAATCAGAGCTGACAGTAATTACAACACCAAGACTTAGTAAAAATACCCTCCCCAATTCTTTTCACTGCTTCTTAACAGTACACGAAGACCGTGCTGAATTTGAAAATCCAGCTGTGATACACTATATTGTAGATTATATTTCATAATTCTCTTATTTTGGTATCATTTTATAGTGGATTTTTAACCCATTGTTCCATTCTTTGAGGTTTCAAACTGCATTGCCTGTCAGTTTTTAAACTCTGTTTAAAAGACTGCTTGTGTTATGCTATCAGTGACATCACAGTGATAGTAACTTTTGATGCAGACTACAACTAGTAAGATTGCATCTTTTTTGTTTGTTCTGTTTTTAATAGAGTTGGCAGTGCCACAGTAAAACCACAAGTGACTTTGCATTTATAACCTCTTCAAGTCTCGTTGCGACATCGGGACAGTCCAATGATAACAGGTGTGTTTAAAGAAACAATGAGGAATTTCACTAAAGCTACCTATTCATCTCCATTAATTTACTAGCTCTTGTGCATTAAATGTGGGGCTGACATTTTAAGGCTCAGTGTTCTAAGCTTTGTTACAGCTTGAACTTGCCAGATGATTCCTTTGAACATCATTCCTTCAGTTGCTTGTTTCCTAAATTTAGTTTTTGTGAGGAGTAGTCAACAGTTAACCATTTTTTTCAAGATGTACTCCAAATGAAACTAGTTTGACATGATGCTATTGCTGGGGGAAGAAATATGTTCATCAAAGGCAAGATAATTCTTTTTCTCTGAAAAGAGCAACTTCTATAATTTCTTGGTACAAGCTAGGATTAGTATGCATCTTAAAGGTAGAAAGTATAGTTCTACTAAGAAACATAAAAGAGCATAGAAAAAATTAAAGCTCTTAACTCTTTGCATATGCTCTCCAGTGACTGCAGAGAGTCAAGGGCTCCTTGTTCAGCTCTCTGTGTAGACTTGGACATAGAATGTGAACACTTTGTGTCATGTCACCCCAGGAATCACTTAGCAACAGGTCATAATGACTTTTTTTTTGCCCCCTCAGAAATGTGTGCCTCTGGGATACTTTGGTTTCATCTGGTAACAGTCTTATACATGGTAAGTACTGCAGTGAAAAACCTCCACTTCTTATTGAGTACAGAAATACAGCATGTGTATGCATTTGGGGTAAGGGGAAAAATTTGCACTGGGGGACTGGTCTAAATGTGTGCATGCACAAGAACTGGTATGTATAATCTCTAGCAAGATGTTAACCTGCTCTATATAGAAAAATATGAAGAAAGAAGGTCATACACACAAAGCTAGCTTTGTGACAGTATTAATAAAGCCTGAAATATCTGAATACAGTCCTAAAAAAAATTAACAGCTACTAATTAAGGCTGCATTATTGAACTCTCCTGTATGCAGGCTTTCACTTAAACTGGCACTTAATTTATACTCTGTTGAAGCATAGAGGAAAAGACAACTGTAGATAATAGTAGAAGCAACTCCTTCTTTCTGCTGTCCTTGTCTTTCAGCACTTGGACTGGATTCTTAAAAAGATGTTTGTGCGCATTTGACCAGTTCAATAATTTCATCTTCATGTAATGAACTAAACCAAAATTTGATCATGTTAATACATACAAATCCAAATATAATACTCTGGGCTTTTGAAAGAGCAAATTCAACCATCATAAACATCTGCGAACAACTGCAGTACTTGAGCGATCAATAGGTACATTCTGAGATTCATATTTTAAAACTAGCAGATTGCACAGTTCAGCCTCATTTTAAAGAAATTGAGTTAGGGCTCCCATGAACAATAGGTTAGAAAATTAGAATATAATAATACATATCTATAAGATAATTAATATTTAATTTTTTTGTTCAGCTACACTATTTTTTTTAACTCAGGAATTTAATTGAACTTAATATGGTCAAATTTTTAAATTCAGGTATGTTCCTGTATTCTACAATAAATTAGACTGCATATCATGCTTTCTTGTGTATTAGATCAATATAGCTATATATATTTTTGAGAGCAAAAAGCTGTCAGCTGATATGGCATTACCCATATGAAGGAATGCATCTGTCAAGTTAGAAAATATTCATGTAACAATTCATAGAATAAATGCATTTTAAGATGGAAAGCTACTTACAGTTTCAAATCTATGAAATTCTGACATCCTTCTTCTTCAGCCTTCACTTGTCATGATCACGGTGCCACAGTACTTCAGTATGCACCTAAACATCAACTGCTAATTTCTGGAGGTCGGAAGGGATATATCTGCATCTTTGACATCAGACAGAGGCAAATCCTTTACACCTTCCAAGCACATGAATCAGCTGTTAAGGCCCTCGCACTGGATCCATCTGAGGACTATTTTGTTACAGGCTCAGCAGAAGGTAACATGAAGGTAAGGCGAGGAGCTGAGTTGTATAGGAGAGCATTTAGCTAAAGGAATGTATTGACATATCTTGATCAGCATACTGTAAATAGCCAGATGAATGCGGTAAGAAACCAAAAACAAACCCAAAAAACCCAAACCTAGATTTGATATATGCTTGCCTTGCATTTATAATGTAAACTTAAATGTACTAATATCCTTCTAAAGCAAGGTGGGTTTTTTCCTCCGCTAAGGAAGATTAAACGGTCTCTTTAAAGTTGTGTAACTGAATTTTAAGTGGATAAAGCTAAGTACATGACTCTGAAATCTTAGCTTTATTTTCCTCTCTTAACAATGTTCTGGTTTTGCCTTTGGATACTTCTCTTTGTAATACAGGGGGCACTCAATAACTTCAACATCATGTAAAGTTTCTGTAATATCAAGTTCTGTTTTTTTCTCTTGATGCTGTAGTCCCAGACAGCTACTGAGACATCATAGCAGTAAGAACAAACAAAACCCAAGAAAAACCAAACAGAAATACAGTCCCTGTTTCAAAGACCTTATTTCCTGAATACTAAAGGAAGGAAATACAAGAATGTGGTAAAGAAAAGGAGAATACGGTTTCTGTCCTTTTAGCAGGGCTGCATACTAATAGGTGCTTTCTGTGCCTCCACACACTTCGTGGCCTGGTGTTGATGAGAGCTCCTGCAACCTAGGACACAACAGACAGTTCAGACAAGCTGTGCTACCCACTCTGCACGCTTACTCATTATGCAGCTTACTCTCCGCAGCATTCCTTAGTAGAAAGGCATTTCCAGCTGCTGGAAAGCTGACAATAGTCATCTTGGATAAAAATGCAACCTGTGCATTTCTGCAGCTTTCATGATGGGGAAGCTGGGAGGGGCACTACTGATCAGGTAACACAGGGCAGCTTCAGCCTGTGAGCAACCATCTGGTCCACATTAAGGTAGCCTTACGCTTCATCAGGAGCCTCTCAGGACTCTTGGACTTGTAATTGTTGCTAATAGACAACAAAAAATACCCTTTATCTTTGCTGAATAGGGTTTAGAACAGCCAGAAATATGAAACATTAAGGAAAAAATACAAATCCTAATTTTAATCTCCTTTTGTCATTCTTTTGATACAGGTGTGGAGACTGACTGGCTATAATTTAATTCATTCATTTAAAAATGAACACGCTAAGCAATCCATCTTCAGAAATATTGGTGCTGGTGTCACCCAGATTGAAACTGTGCAAGGCAACCGTATCTTCTCCTGTGGAGCAGATGGCACGCTGAAAATGAGGGTTCTTCCCAATGCTTTCAATGTACCTTCAGGCATTTTTAACATTCTGTAGCGTTATGTGAGCTAATCCTGGTTTTATATAATGTCCCTTTAAGTAGCTAAAGATCATAGTGATATGCACTGTAGAAAGGAAACAGAATGCTTCCTTTCAAAGCAGTAACTGCAGCATTAAGTACTACAGGTAAAAAGATTGAAAAAGAGACAGACTTTTACAACAGGTGTATTTTGAGTATGCCCATAAGGATCACTGAGATGGAAATGCATGTACTGTATTGTAAAAGCAAAGAATTAAACTCAGTACAGTCAGTCATAGGTGGGGTTATTGCTCAGTAACCCACAAGCTGCATTTAGTAAGTGTATTGTAAAGATTCTGACATTCGTCAGTCACTTAAAAAGCACTGTGGCTCTACAAGTCAGTAAGCATTTCTGATGTGATTTTTATTCCTGTTTTTCCCACTAATTCAAGCATGTGAACAACTTCTTATTGTAAAATAGTTTAGTTTTAATTAAGGATACTCAGTGTATTTGAAGGTGTAATGGATGCAAATGCCATGGAATATGTGCAATCGAGAACGTATTGGGACATGTATCATTTTATGCTGAGAATTTTTTCCCAGTTAGTATTAATACACAGTTTACACTGTAACTTGCACATCAACACATTTTTAAATGCGATGTTTTTTAATTTGCACACTATTTTCCTTTCTTTCTGACAGCTATGTTTTCTATTGGACACCTGCCTTTACTTTAGGAATGTATGGTAAGCACTAAATGTTTGTAGTGAAGACATCCATTATTCTAGTCAGCTTTAAGTTTTGAAATTCACTTGTCCAGAAAATACTTCATTAAATGAAGCTGTTAAGAGAATACCAATGGAACATATAATGCCACATTTCAGATGAATGTCAGGCTTTATGTGGCCAGCTAGTAACTAGTGGATAAATCTGGTAATTCAATTATTACCACAGTATATTGTATAAACTATGCAGAGTTCGATATTGTTTGCTTGTAATATAACTAGCTACTGTCGTCAGATGTATTTTTCTGTTGTAAACAAAAAACATGTTCTTAAGAGACGGGAACAGATATCTGCATATTTAAATGTTAACAAACTGTCTTATTCCTCCAATGAAAATGTTGATGTCTGTGCTGTATTGTAAAAAATACTAGAATTAAAAGCACCTTTCTCCAAAGGTGATTTTAAATTGCAGGCTGTGAAGTATGGGAAGTATGAAAAGAAAGAAGAGTAAATGCCATTGTTTAGTTTTCCCTTTGTAAGTTAAATAAATTACTTTTATTTCATGGAACAGTCCATTCCAGAACTCTTCCTTATATTTATACAGATTTAACTAAACCTCCAGTGTACTGACTGGATACTGCCTGAGCCAGCTCTTTAACTTGACCTCAGACTGTACTGAGATAAAAAGGATTAACTGTTTACATTTTATTTTCAGCTGTCCTAGAAAAGCATAAGGTTAACAGAATTTAGTTCTTCATCTCCAACAAAGGCAGCTGCAAGAAACACAGCCTGGTTCTTTCACTGAGAAGAGGCAGAATTTTCTGGCCCTCCTCCAAGACATTGATCTGAGTGGTTCAACAACGACATTCAGAAATTTAACATGATTTAAGATAGGCACATTATCTAGAAACTGTCACATCTGGCTTGAACAGTACTTGCCCAAGTATATTGCCAAGTTGGGTTTTTTGTAGCCAAAAAGTCTACTTTATTAGTACCATAATTCATTTTTTTTTTTCAAAACAACAACTCCCCCCCCCCCGCCCCCCCAAAAAAAAATCCATTAAAAAACCAACTGAAAGTCAAAAGCCCATATACGCAAAACCATAGCTCTGGACTGAAGTTTTGTGCTCTTTATAGGTATAGATAGAACTCTTGGTATATAAGTTTTGATGTATATACTAGTTCAAAGTACTAATTATGATTTTTGTTTCCCTCTGCATCTCTCTCCTCACCACGCACAGCCTGAATACTAGCCTTAGTGAAACCAGCAAATACGCTGAGAAGAGAGGTTACAGCCCAGGCCCAATCACCCCTGTATTGCCCACTGAAGCTCAGCTGCAGCAGAGGTATTTTTCCAGCCCATTTGCTAGACAAGGTTGTGCAGGCACAGATGTTCCCAAGTTCATTAATCCCATTGATGGTGCCTGGATGTCATATAGGTATTAAACCCTGAACTGCACTGAGCTGTTGGAAGTGACACTTTGCTTCTAAATATTTGGATGAGCTCCATGAACTTTACCAATATACGCAGAAAGCTTAGAAATTCAGGTAGTGGTTTTCTGAGAGTGTGATTTTGAATACAGATACATAAAGCAACAGTAGGAATTTATGCTTCCATGTTAAATTTAGGAATCTGAAATACCACAACAAAATGTAAGTCAAAAAGTTCCTATTATTTCTCACCTCTAGCTCTCAAATTTGAATGTGAGTGGGCAATCTCTGAATTAAGATTAACAACAAATTAAGTCAGTAAGCACCATGATGAATATGTGCATTCCCATTCCAGATATTTTTTCTAAAAATAGCAGCAAAAAATACCCTTCATTTTATTATTTCATTTGTATGGATGAATATGGGGAAAATTTTTTTTTTTAGAAATGTACCTTCCTATAATTAAGTACAGTGTATAAATTATAGTGGTATAGTTTACATGGCAATAAGGGACAAAGAAGAGCCTGCAGCAACACGAGCAACTCAAATGCTGTTAAAAAGGGAATTTTAATCATAAATTTTACATTGCTTCAATTTTATACCTCATTACTTTTCTTCCCATGCTCCATTTACTAAACACAATTTCATGTATATTCAATATTTAATAATGCCATTATTCCCATTTTCCTTGTACTTGGGCTGGGTTTTGCTTTTCATTATGTAACAGTTCACTGGACTTGTCCAATTTGAAGCTTCCTGCTTTTTTCCTGTTTAAACAGCTATTTCCATCCCTGTTATTTTTAACAGCTCTGTATGTTTGTCCAAAAAATGCTCACAGAGAATCAGTGGAAAGTATTAAGTGAAAATTACAAAGGTATTTGTACACAAAAGTTCGGTATTTAGCCATTTATACTAGACCATAATCACTGACTAGAAAATGATGGCAGATAAGATGATTGCAACAGAAAGTTATAAATAGTCTCTGCTGAGCACATGACCATGGAATAATCAATGTATATTAGATGTAATCATCGGCTGAATAACAGGGGAAAAACAAAAGCAAGTCTGTGCTGTGTGCCAGGTGCAATATTGAACAGCTATTCTTTTAAAAAGACGAGAACGGCCTATATGACTGCAGTGTGTTTACACAAAGACACCTGATCTCCCTTTTATGCACACTCACAAACCACCATCAGTGAACAGAAAGTTATACCAAGAGACCCCCACGTGTACATCATATAGCTTTAAAATACCTCTTTAGTCAAACATGGCTCCCATACGTGATACTTAAAAAGATATTCATCAGCCAAAGTATACAGGGTATACCATTAAGCTCCCATTCTCCCATGTATACAAATTCTTATCTCTTAGACTGTATGAAAGCATAGCAAGAACAGACTGTGAAGACCGTAACTCAAACCTCGCATCAATCTGCTTCTCTTTCAATAAATCAAAAGCAAAACTTACTGTTGTATCCTTAGTATCAGTAACATACATAATGCCACATGCTATGAATGCATTACCAGCCTTGGACTTAGGATATGTAGTATTGATATGTCGAATGACTGAGAACGTCTCTTCATCAATATGTGCTACTATTATATTTTCATCAGTGCTTGAGGCATATATAATCCAAAGACCCTTCTCATCCACTGCTACGTTGAAATACGTCTTCGAGTTAGAAAAGAGGTAGTTACGACCGTGATATAAAGCATTTTCAATTAGCAGTGTGCCCAACGATGCTTTATCAAGCCCAAGTCTGAAATGAGATAAAGCAAGTATTCAGTATGTTGTCTTAAGAATTTGTTTTTACACACACTGGTTGGTTGAATCAATTCACAATGCATCATTACTGATAGGAGCATTGTTGAAAATACTTGAATTCAAGGACCATTCTGATGTCTTTTAAGATGAAGTACTGCACTCAAAGCACCTTCCAAAACACTAGGAGAAAATTCCAAAGTAATAACCAATCTAAAAGACGCACAAGAGCATGAACTCACTTTGGTAGGTTTCACTTTATTTAGTCTATAAGCTTTATTATCACTGGGATGAAAGAAGCAACTAAAAGGAATGGGTATGAAAAAGAATTAGATACCAGATGAAGGCCCAAACTTGTGAAGTGAAATCTGTACTGAAGTTTGCTTTCTACTAGGTGGGAACCAAAGGCAGAAAATGTGATTGACCAAACCAGCATGAATTCTGGGCAGATTCACCTAGTCTTAGAGTTCCTCGTTTGACAATAGTTCAGATAATGCAGTGATTCACTCAAGTAAGCATCAAAGGAATAAAAATTCTACTTTTGCAGAGCCAAAATTCTGACCTCATGCCAGCCTCCAACAGGACAGCCTGAATGTCTCATCTCTGATGTAGAAAATTGTTTTTATTCCTTGAAATTCCTTAATAGGATGATAATCTGAGGACAGCAGCACTTAACAGCTAAATTGAGTTCCTCTACTAGTTTAAGAGGGTAATCAGCTACTATCAAGACACATTTGCAGTTAGCATTTAATCACTGAATAACACAGTGCTTTAAAGGATAAAGCATACTCTCTCTGCCTTTGCTAAAGTAATGCCTTCTGCAGTGAAGTGCATTTCATCATCTGACTTCTAACTAACTGTATAGCCCCATTCCTCAAATAGAGGAAAAACACTACTCAATATAGGAACCTGCTGCAGTTACAAAAGTTTTCTGAAAAGACAGGCTCAATGACAGGAACATTTCAGATCCAGAAACTTAGAGTAGAAGAAAAAAATAGCAGAAGGATAATTTTTCTGTGGAGGCTGCAGCGATAGCATATACTGAAAAAAGTCCTAAGAAACATCAAGAATGACTAACTAGATGATTCCCCTCAGCTTTTGTAAAATTCATGTCTACAGCAACTCTGTATTCCAGCAGCATGTATGTGCGATAAAAAAAGGCTTCAAGGCTGAAGAAGATTTAAGAGAAATATGCGTGTCAACCCAGTTAGTTGTTTCATGTTTGTAAATAACCTCATTCAAGGGCAAGGACTAGAGGACAGCCCTTAGCAGAAATAATCACATAGAAATGCAGATTTTCTTCAGGGTTTTTTTCTATTAAAAAGCCAGCAAGCTAAAAAAAAATCTCAAGATTCATTGGAAATGTGCAATATCTACACCACAGAACACCCTTTTTCCTCTTTTTTATGTGAAAATCCTGAAGAAAGCAGAAAAGTGAGGTTTCATTCCTGAGGTTCTCTTCCACTCTCCTAGTTAAGAATCAAGGACAGTCTAACCTAGAACTTCAAATGGTTCAGAAATTCCTTAATCTTCTGGCACCTTGAGGTAAGTGACAAGACATAGTGTAATATTTTCATCAACTGCTGGAAACTCAGGCTACAAACTCTTCTCTGATCACTAAGATGAACGAAGTCAACAAAAAATAACAGAGATGGGAAAGCACGTTATGAAACAAAGGAAGAAAGACTGACGCAATCATAACGTCAGGGATCTGACCATCATGAGAAAACCTGCCAAAGGTCAGACAAACCTAGTTCTACCAGCTTTTAAATATGACTGGAAAGTCCTTTTCAGTATTTTTTTCAACATTTGCAAAATGAACCAACAAGGTCCTCACCTATTCTTTCTATTACATCAATACATAAACTCCCAGAAGCTTTCCTGCAGCCCAAAATCGAGGACTTCAGTCACAGACTTCATAGTGCCTCATCCTATCTGTGCTGAAGGTAAATAATCAGAGTGAATAACTGAACAGAAAGGCCATCTCCCAGCAACTTCTTAGAGAGGTTTTGAAATTCCACAAATAGCTTGTGTTCATCTCTGCGTGAAGGCATTTCCCAATTAACGGTACCCATGCAAAAGTGAGGAACTTCTGTCCTATCACTGTGTATTGCTTAGACAGATATTGTCTTTGACAAATGTATAAACAAAAAGCCCTAAGGATATTGAAAGGAGGCTGCCAAAAAGTGGGCTTGTCTTTGGCAGAATAAATATTACAGAATCCAAGCAGCTTGCTCACATTCCTTGGCATCCAAATAAATATAGAAAGGCAGCATTCACACCTGCTTGGGAATAGACATCAAAGTATAGTAATGTTCTTGGCTCAAACATCAGAGTCATGCAAGAGAAATTGAAAGCATATGCAATCTTTCCCTTGCCCTTGGACTGTCTGTCTTTGGCTCTTCGCACAAGAAGAGGTTTTGGGTTTGATTTGTATTGTCTGTCTCTGCCCTCAGTAGAAACTCACATAGAGATGCAATTCCCAGTTCCAATTCAGGGAGATGCATTAGGAGAGTTGTAGGAACTTCTTATTACAAGGAAATCAAACAGCAGAGCCACTCCTCCACAGTTGGAATGTGCAGTTCACCAGGTCGCCATGTCCTCAGCTGGTGCCTTAGTGCATTCCTCTGCACTAGCACCATTAACTCAACTCCTACCAGCCAAGAACAGCGCTATCTGAGAGCAAAGCATGTGCATCCATCCAGCAAGCAGCTCTGGAAAGCCAAGTTCCACAAATGGGCTATAATCATATAATCACTCATCTGTGTCCCCCAAACTGCAGCTGAACCAGCTCTTACTCTGATGCAGGTAGGTGGACAGCTTATTTTTTTAAATCAATTGCTTTTTTCTGACCCCCAAATTCCTTAGTCTGTTCAGATTTCTTTCTTGCAATTATGAACACAGCAAAGAATCCAAGTGCAAGAATACTCACAGCAATGTGACATACAGCAGAAACCTGTTGGACCCCAGGACAGACAAAAGAAAAATCTGTTGTCACCTCTGCACATGGCATCTTGTTAATCTGGAGGCCCAGTTGTCCTGTCCTGTAGTAACTACTCAAGGTAACCACTCAGAGACAGAGCTGAACAACACTTAAAGAACTGACTGTCACAGCAGAGTAATGGACCTGGACTACCCTCCCAGTTCCTCTCCTCCCACAGCCACACACACAGATGGAAGGCCAGTGGCCCACATTCTCGTTATAGATGGGAAAGAATTAGTTGTTCTGTTCTGAAAAGAATTTGGAACCATTCCTCCATTCTTCCTATTCTAGATAGGACCAAAGAGAAACATGAAATGGCACAAGGAATGCAATCTGCTTTTCTGAGGTTCATCTTTGCCACACTTAACCCATTGCTCCTCCTTCCACAACATCACTTGTCTTAAGCCCACTATGTTTGACTTACTTCAGAATGACATTGGTTCCTCCCTTCTGATAGTACAGGTGATTGTTTTGTACTGCATGACCACATCCGTAAAAGAATCCTGTGATGTTAATGATCCTGTAGCTGTCATTCAGCAAGGCATTGGAATTCTCATACTCTTTTATAGAATTTCCTGAACGAAGGGGAAAACATGGAAAAAAAAGGACTATCATAGAATTCAATCTCTTCTGAAAGTAAATCTCAATCAAAAATCTGACAGACAACAACTGTATTCGTGTTTTCAATAGTGATTCAACTTGATGGAACATAAGATAATCCAGAGATGAACACACACACAAAAAAATCATCTATAGAGGTGTTCAAGGGCCTGCTTCCCACTGACCTGATTGGCCCTAATTCTGAACACAGTTGGTAAATACACAGAAAATATTTCCTTTTTCCACTTAGGTCCTAGAAATTTTCCTGCACTAAATGTCGTTCATGCAGCATCTGATTCATTTTCATGGCTAGGTAAATGAAAAGGCGGAACTCCTAGCTACAATTTAGGGAAGTAAAGCCATAGGAAACTGTTGAAAGAAAAGCATAAAAAGGCATAAACAACAGGCATTTAAACTTGAATTGGTTAAAGAAACTAAAATCCTCAACTATTTTCAAAATCTGATGTTGACTCTGAAAATGTCTAAAGATACTACAAATGTCTAACCATATGTATAGTCAAATATTATACAGGTAATGTGGAAAATACTCTGAAGAAGATGTGGGTGAAGAGCCCATCATACTTGATTAGAAATATTAATTTAGGCTAAAGGAATTAAGCAAGCAATATTAGTATAGCAACTTATTTTTGATCGGTGACTGCTACTAATGTACCTGAAAAATGCATGGTAAGCCAAATCCTTTCATCGCTTATATTTGCAGGTTCCCGCATCCAAGTTCCAAATGTTTGCTGTACACTAACAAAGTGAACAGGACTTCCCACAGATGTTATGACACATTCTAGTAGAGAAAAAGCACATGTCCATTATCTGTGACATTAAAACAGTAAGTAGCAGTTAGTCATGCTCTGTAGAGGGTTACCAGCTTTTTGTGAAGGACCAGGAGTTCTGTCTTCAGCTTTTCCAGCCAGGGTATCATCATTTGGTACAGCACACGTCTCACCTAGAGTTGAGAGAGAAAGAGTAAAACATGACATTTTTCTATATTTGATGTGACAGATGTGCATATCAGTGACTCCACTAAAATAAAGGAATGACAACTGAGAAAAAAGCTGAGGTTGGCCTGGTCAAAAAATGACATTAAAAAAAGACTTGCTCTCTTGCTCTCACTTCTGCCAAGGAAATGAAGTGTTCGGGGCTGGTTTGTTTCCTTAAAGTTGTCAGGTATACAGTCAACTTTGAGGAGTGGCTGACTTCACTCAACAGATTTAATTCCTTAGCTGTGAATTTCTGATTAGCTGCTTAGAAAGACTGAGTTGCCCCTTTCCTTAGATAACTTTAGATAACCAAGATAGCTGACAGCTGGCTGATTTAGCAGTTAATACCAAAAATGCTTTCTTGGGAATGAGTGATGGCTAAACTCAAAAGCTTCATGCCCAAATCTACATACTCTATCAGAGGGGTTGTATTCTGTAAGCAACACTGGAAGTTTTGCTCGTGCTACTAGTGCCTGAGACAGTAATAAAGTACTAACACATACACTGAGCACATAATGCATAAGAATGCAGATCAGTCATCCATGCCATTAAAGAAGCAATGTGAAAGACTAAGGGAAATTACACACTATATTCCTTACACACATAGAAATGGTTCACGTTAGAAAGAAACACCTGGAAACATTTTCCCCATCCCTCAACAATTTAAAGAGTAGCTTAGTCGGGTTTTCTCTTAGCATTTACTGTTAAAACAATGCCAAAATGAATTGTTTATGGACCTTTTTCTATAAGCCCAGATACCTCTTCTGCCTTTAAAACAATGCAACACATTTCAGTTTGCTTAGACTGAATAACCAGATAACAGTTCTCAGCTCTTTGCTGAAGATACCCTGATTTCATTACAGCCTTGTTTTCTAATTCCATTCTTAACTTTCATCTCTTTACACATTTCATGCTGCCTGACATGCAGGCTAAAAATTCTTGTGGAAATGCATTTTCATTGTTGCCTTCCAATATATTTCTGGGATTTACAGGGCTGTGATGGAAGTTTAAATGAGAAAGATAGTAAAAATATGAAATAACTATAAAGTAATGCTGAAAGGGTAGCATGACATTCAGGAAAGAAAGGACAGATTATACTGCATTGTTGTTTTCTCCTTTAGGTTACATCCTCTCTTTGTTCATGCAGAAGGAAACTATTCCAAGACAGAGCAAGAACAACACATACTTCTCCCATTCATTTATCTAGGACATTTGGTGATATGACATTGAAAGTTTGTAAGTGATCACAGTGTATCTCCAAAGTAAGGCACAAACAGTCAATCCAACCATGGAAAGATGAATGCCTATAGCTAGAATCACCCAATCCCTCTAGATCCCTTTCCAGCCTCTGATCTTAAAATATTGTCAAAATATCCCAAAAAATGAACCCACTCAGCGGAAATTATAAGTTCCAATGCACAAGTTCATTTTCCTAGGCTGAGTCTAATAGACAGTTAACCAAACAAGCAGTTCCCTAACACAGTAGTTTACCGAAGACTATAGAATAGTCAAGGACCAGGTCAGTGTTTGTAATGAAGCTGAGCGCATTATTTGCATTTGAGAACATTTGCAATCTTCTGAGGACTCAGCTGCATGAAACAGAAAGCAACTAAGATTAAAAAGACAGTTTTCAATCAGAGACGCTTATGTGAAATTTTCACTTCTTTCTTTCCATCAAGAGAGATAAATATCCTACTGATTCCTATAATAAAATATTCTCACTGAGAGTTAATGGAGTTTAAAAGACACTAAAACTACTGATTTGGTCTGTCTAGGGAGGGTGGGAAGGATGGAGCAAGGGAGCGTGGAGCAGGGATGTTTCGTTTCTTTCAGAATTAGCTAACGGTACCATTGAGAACAAATATATCTGACCTTCCAACTAATTATTCTCTTCTCTTAAAGAAATAAAGATTTACCTGATTCGAAATTCAAACAAACTATTCTTGTATTCTTATGTAATAAGTTAATTACAATTGTAAATCAGCATGTGTATTCTCTTTTTCTTCAAAGGGACACGAATATTTAATTACAAAAAGCTGTTTTATTCTTTGAATTTTGGTAATAAGATCTCACAGCCTGCTGACTCATAAAATATAAGTGCTCATTGAGGAAGATCTCATCTTTGCAGAGTTATTTGAGTATAACTCCCATTTACACACTGGGATTTAAAATCCATCAGAAATCCATCAGCTTATCCTCCAAAGCACTTCAGTCTGTTTCAACACTTGAGAAGAGGCTACCTGAGTAAATGGTCCAATTATATCTTGTACAACAGTTCATGCATTTCTGAATTTCAAATAGGATGAGATTTCTGCTCCAGCTATCTACTTTCCATTGTAAGAAGGCTCTTTGGGCTCCATTCTGATAATTCAAAACCCACAGTCTCCTGACTGAGGTTCTTATATGCTACTACAGTTACAATTACATGCTATATTAAAAATAAGAGGCAGAAATAATTGATATATGTTCCACCCAATATTAAATATTCTCTGGTTAATAGCATTTATAATAATAATGAAAAAAGATTTTTCATCTCAGCAAACTGTGGAGAATGGTGGTGACATAAAAGCATAGCAAAGCACCCTGTTAATGGTGACACATGCAAATTGCTCTGCTTGTTTCACACTTAATAGCTGCACAAAGTTCTTGTGCTATTCCCTTTCGGTATGCCTATCAAGAAATTACATTCCCAATTACAAAAGAAACCCTACTTTACCAAACACTATCACAGATAACTCTCTTTTCCAGCAATGGGAAAGATTAGTAACCGAGACATCTTTTGCTATTCTTTTATAGGATCACTCTTAACCTCCCTGAAAACAGGCATCTCAGCTGGGAGGAAAATTCATCCCAGAACTGTAGGGTTAGCAACAGTCACTGAAAACTACAACCAGCTCGAATGCAATACCATCCAGGGTAAAAGACAAGGACAGCCAGATCCAGAACAGCATGTAGATCCAAAACCAAAAGTTTGCTTCCATTCTCAGGCCGGAGTAAGGTAGAAATACAATGCTGTTGTTGCACCAGCTTCTCTTTGCTCTCCATAATCAGCTAATTGCTTGAACCAAAATTTTCCAGTTACCACAATACCATAGTGTTTGTAGAACCCATGTTCCTGAGCATCCAAATTGCAAGCTCCTCTCATCTTCTACTGCTAATTCTGCACTGGCAAGGAAAAAAAAAAAAAAAAACCAAACAAAAAAAGGCTCTCCTCTTCCAGGCTCTCTCCTTTCAAATCATTCATCCAGAAACAATTTGAAATGCAAATCTCTAAACCAGATTTTTTGAGAGAGAGAGTTTTCAGGAATGTATGATAACGTTTTTGGCCAAAACTTTCAGATGTCCAGCAACTTCAGACATCCATCTTGAAATACCTCTAAAACATGGCTGCTGGTTTTCACAACAAAATGAGTAAAGAATGTCCTTGAGTTCCAAGCACCAGGCTTCCCAACTGCACCCACTCCCTCCACGAGCCTGAACTGGCACTGAAAAGCATTAGAAAAATCAAACCCTCATTTAATACTTCTAATTCAAAACAGAATTGTTTAGAACATTAAAGAGGTCAAAGATCACAGAAATTACATTTTCTTTTCAATGTTGTTGAAAACAAGCTGATTACAAAAGTTGCAAATACCTTCACAGAGAGTCTCAATGTCCCTGTTAATCTCTTAGAAACTATTCCCACTCAAACATGCAAAAAAAAATTCAAGCCTATCTGAAAAATCCAGTTTAAAACGGAATTTTTCTATGATAAATATAAATATCTGTAAAACTATAGTGAGAAATGTCTTTATTATAGGTTTTTAGAATATTTATTAATATAGTCTTTGGTATGACTTTGACATTAACACTTTCTTCCACAAAGTATTTAGCTATTATTAGTATGTTTAAATCCATATAAACTTCAGGCATGGGAAAATATGCTCAGTACACTATATCTGTCAATGTATTTACACAATACACCATTTCAGACAGCGGAGTACTTCCAATCAGCCAGCTGCTGGAGGAGGAGACATTTGCCAACTAGCTTTCTCCATGTGTGCTCCACACAGCAGAGGCAGCGCTTTACTAATTAAAACACACACATAGGCACGTGCACACACACACACAGATTTTATGAAAGACACAACTTTAACCTATTTGAGAAAAAGATCTTCTAAAACATGAATAGAAGTTTTGACATGAAATACTGACATAATTTTTCAACAAGCCACAATATCAAGTTCAGTCCATAAGGATTTACTGGTATCCAGCACACTTGAAAATCACACCAGAGATATCTCATGGCAAACTCTTAATTATGTCAGCACCCTAATCGGTGACCTAAACAAAAAAAGCATAGCAGCTGCTACACTTCAGCAAACAGTCTATAACCTGGTAGTCTGGATAATGTTAGAACCAAAAGATAAGTATCTGCTGTGCAATTTGCGGCCACACTTTGAAGGGAATCTACTGCCTTTAATTTGTCCTTTCTCAGTATTAGAGTTGGCCATATATCTCACCAACACAGCTACAGTAAAGGAAATAAAAGGGACTCGTGATCCACCTGTCATTTGGGATACAATAATGATAAATAGCAACAATAGAAAAGAACTCATCACCGTGCTCCAAAACTTACATATTACAGTGGACGCAAAGTCTCAGAGAATCCTTTTATGTTCCTCCAGCTTTTAAAAGTTTTGCCAATGACTAGGCAATTTCATTTTGTAGGACAGTGAAATGTAGCCTAGTTAACAGGTGTTATATTTACACATAAAATTAAAATTCGGCATTTAAAAGCTAAAAATTTCAACTGCTTTTCTCTTACTTTCTAAACATATCCATTTAACAGAAAACACCATGTGGAAATACTTTGCCTGAGCATTAGCATAGCACGATTAATAATAACAGTGACAGCTTGCTGCCTTATCCAAATTATATGTCAGCAAAACACCTAAGCCCATGCTCAGCATTAGGTTTGCGCAGTTTTACTGATTAAACACATGCTTACTCTTTTGTGAGAGTCAGAGCAATGGGTTAAATCTTGAACCTGTTTATAACACTAAAAAGAACACTGGAAAGAACTAACCTGTGCATTTGCTGCTGTATATGTTCTCCTGCAGCTGTGCTTTACCTTTATCTTTACGTTTTCCTGGAGGCCCTGGGGGTCCCGGTGGTCCAGGGGGCCCTGGTGGTCCACGTTCACCTTTTGCGCCTATGTACAAAACAGAGTACAATTGCAGGCCCTGTAAGCAACAGGCAACCTGCAGAGAACTGTAAATGTCCACACAATGGACTCAGAGATCTCTAAAACAGCCTCTCTTCTTAAGAGGTTTCTGTGTACAGAAATATGGTGCAATAGACTCACTGGGATGCCGTTTGTTAGGTGAGCCATACGGAACTTCACAAATTGTAGGATATCAATGCAATATATCTATCTGGATTACAGGCACATTAGCCAGTTAGAAAGCACTGTTGCCCTTCACTTACTGTATTCTAAGGCCTCAATTTCAGAGGCTACAGTGCTATAATTTTACACAGCTTATATTTGTGGCTGCTTCGTGTATTCCTGAGTGGAAATCTGCCCCTCTTTTTCTAATAGAAAAATAAAACTACACTGCAAGAAAGAGTACGAGATCAACCAACTGTCTGGAAGTGAAGTGGAAAGGGTGGAATTCACATACCCCTCAACCCAAAGTCCAAGCAGGCAAGTTTTTGTGAAAATTTGCACTAAAAGAGAACATAATCTCCTGGGCAGACCAATACTCCAACTTCACTATGGATAATGTGGTTATGCTGGTTGGTCCTACTCTTGCTGATCACATTCATGCTTCAGAAGCAGAGTATGTCTTTTTCACGTCGAGTACACTAGTGCAAGAGAGCTCCTAAGAGCACTTCTTCCTACCTTCTAATACCACATCATTGTTTGCATCCCCCTTTTCACCCTTTGCTCCTCTTGCACCTTTTCCTCCTGGCATACCATCCTTGCCAGGTAAACCCATTTCTCCAGGTTCTCCTTTCTGTCCTTGATCACCTTTTGGTCCTGGCACACCTAGAAATAAAAAAGCATTTCAGTATCAAGAACACTGTTCTGGCACTAAACATTAATCAATCCTTTTTTTTTTTTTTTTTTTTAAACACAAACCATATTCACTCTAGTTGTGTTTTTCACCTGCATTTAAACTGGGTAGCTGTAATTTGTTCTGATTTCAAAAAACATTGTAACCTAATATGAAGGGAAATGGCATATAATCCATTTGGTGCAAATAATACATTCTTTACCTAGTGATCTCTGAGCTTTGAACATGAAATATACAGACCTGGGCCTTGTTACCACTGGATGGAGAATTTCTGGGTAAGTAGAATACTAAGGAAAGATGTGAAGTAATATATTTCTTTCACATTGGTAAGGTATTAAAGAAGGGCATTTTCATGGTTCCTCTAGACTTCTTCTTAAAGTAATTATGCACTAACATTACAACACATATTGTACTTAAAACATTTGCCACTGTCCCAACAGAGCACAGATACAGCTGTCTAGCAACATTTTCACTTGGCTGCTATAACCCTCCCTCTTCACGTGTTAAAAGCATGATCAGTCCACATACTTTTTGTGCTTGATTGTGTAGTAATGTAGCATATTTAACACGATCTTCCTTTGCCCTGTGTGATTTAGTTTCACAATAAGGAAAAGAATGGTGTGTTTGTACAACTGACACATCAAAACCTTGCACCCTCTACTTTTGTGGCGCTTAGTATTTTCTTGCTTTAGGAGAGAAGTTGTACAGTTGTACAAATAAAAATGTCAGTACTCCTACAGGCATAAGTTTCAAATAAGTTACATTTGTTAGTACTTGAGAAGAAAATGCTTGGTTTCTACTTACAGTTTTACTATTTAAATTGATTTTGTGAAATCAGAAATAGAATTACAGTTTTGGGGTGAATCCAAAATGTGTCTTTGGCACAACTACCACCTGACTTTCTGAAGACCTGTTCTCACTTTAATTTCCAATTTTAAAAATCCATTGAGGATACTAAAGTGACAGACCAGTTAGCACCTCAAGATACAGCAGACAATTGTTCCACTTGTACCTGCCAGCAAGCCCAAATGGATAGGTGCACAAACCAGAATAACAGATGGGCCACTATAAATACCACCCTGCTAACATCAGCCTGTCTACTCATCCACATACCCTTCCTCTTCTCTACCCCTTATTCTACCACTCTGTTGCCCTTTTGCCTCCTTACCCTCCTACCACGCACATCCTGCTGCTTTCTCACTCTGCCTTGAAGGCACCAATTATCCATCAGTGCTTGCACATAGCTGTTGTGCATCAACTAGACATCAGTGGATAAACCAATTACTGCTTTACAACTTCACAGTGGTTTACAGGCTCGGAGCACAGCAACTGCCTACCTGCCATTGCAGCTACTGCGCAGTGATCTGTCCTCTATAGCCAGCATTTGCCCTGTCCCATTTCCTTATGTGCTGATGAGCTGGGCACTAAGAGATAACAGCACTTCTGCTGCTGGTTCTCTCTTTTCTTAACAGAAACGTGTCATGGTGAAATCAGTAAGTTAGGCCAAATAATTTCCTTGACCAGCATGGAAAATTGCTTGTGGGCTACACACAGCCCATGGGCTATTTAGCAGAGCTGCTCTGTGCCAGCTGCATTAACATAGTACCTAGAGACACTACTGCATTACAAAATTTATCTGACACAAAAAAAAAAAAAGCAGCTGCGCCAAGAGTTTCCAGCCTAAATGGACAATATAGAAAAGAAGAAAAATATGGAAATATACTGCTCCTGCCATAGTTGTTATTAATCTGGAACCAAAACTGTGGTAACATATTACAACTTTCACCCCCAAACTCTGGCTTTCTCTCCTCTCCCCCCCCCCCCAAGACATCTGAAGTCAAAGGGCCATTATATTGGCAGGCTGAGGGAATGGAAATATTCTTACAATAACAGTATTTACTAGCAAGTTCCGAATACTGAGATTCAATTAAATGCATTCAATAGCTTTAATTTGCAATATTCTACGGTGTATGTATACCATCTTCCTCACTGTGGAGCAAGTCTAAAGTAATCTACCAAAGCTTAATGTAAGACAACGAACGCTACAGTATTCTGTAACATGCAACTTCTTTGTAAACATTGAAACCCTTCTCCCTGTACAAAGGTCTAAAAGTAACTATATCTGAATATAACAGGAAGAAAGGACTTATTTTTTAAACAATCACCAAAAAAAACCAATACCTATTTTCCCTCTTTTTCCATTTATTCCTGGTTCTCCCTTTTGTCCTGGTATACCTGGGACTCCATCTGATCCATTGTAGCCAGGCAGTCCGTCAAGTCCAGGAGGCCCTGAGCAAACCAAACAGCATAAATGAATTTTCACTGTTAATTCCTTAGACATACAAAATCCACTAATTGGCCATTATGTTTTCCATGCCAATAGAGAAACCTCCTAAAAAAAAAAGCCACCAAAAAAGCCACACACAACAACCAAAAAAAAAAATCCACTATGAAACCAAACCTAAAGGTAAGGTGCTTGTTTGCCCCAGCCTTAGCATAAGAAAACTGACTGAAATGCATACTGCACACATTTTGCATTACAGCCAGCACAAATCGGCCTTTTGGATTCCACCTCCAGGACAAACACAGTGGAACCCATCCTATTTCTGAATTTGACAGCAACTGTAACATCTTCCACAAGCCACATGAGCTTTGATGTTGCTTATGATATTGACTGGACTAACCTAACACAAGAAAAGCATTTACCTACCTGTCCTTAATACTGCAGTGCCAAACCATGACTGGTTGATACAGAAGACATCACTCCCTCTTCATCGCCATTTGAACCCCCACAAACAAAAAGTACCTCATACTTTTCTGATACAGAGAATTACTCTAAGTAGACCCATAGCTGAAGAACCACAGAAAGCAAGTAACCCTTCCTATAGCCTAGCAACCACATGAGTGAGAGGAGAAAGAGAGAATTAAATAAGAAAGGAAGAAAAGTTATGGGGGAGGTGGGAGGGTAGAATCAGTAACCAATATTTTTTAAAGAGATGTTTTTAATGTTAAATTATAATATCAGTTAACTCGGGTTTTTTTATATATATACATTCATGTCTTCAGCTAAATGCTACTTAAACACTCTTAATTCCATCTGGTTTTGATCAAGTACGTTTTGGGAAATGTGAAACTGTTCTATTCCCTCCACTAGAAAGGCATAACGTCTAAAACCTTCCTCCTCTCAAAAGGGGCAAGAGTTGACCCAAATACAAAAATTATAAAGGCAGGCAGTCATTTAACACTCACTCATTCTAATTAGCAGAGGAAGACTATGCTATAAAAGGTACATTTCTACATTTCAACATTTTGTACCAGCAACTGTTTCAGTTACCGAAAAATGTTACTGCAATTGTTCGAGCATCTTACCTGGGGGACCTGGGGGGCCTACAACAAGAACAAGCAAAAGAACACAAAAAAGAAGAAATAGTGAGTTTAACCTAGCAAGAAAACAAAAAGCAATTCCAAATTGAATTAACATTAGATCAGAACAGTCAAAGGGAATGAAAGCCCCTCAAACGTCAAAATGAACACCTATGGATTTAACAGCTTTGTATTATAGATAACTATTTGAGCATTAGCAGAAACTCAGACTGCAAAGATACTGAAAGAATATCTTTAAAGCAATTACATACCCACATAAATTTTTCTTTTTGCAAATTTCCATTGATAAAGGTTTAACAAACAACCACCTCTACAAAGTAATCTCACTGTCAGGGGCTTCGGTGCCTTTACAAGGCCATGGATGCAAGGCATCTAACAATCATTACATTTCCTTTACATAAGTGTTCTCCAAGATCTTGTTATAGTACAAGATGAATAGCTTTACAATACTGATTGTCACAATTAAAACACCTGTTTAATATATACATTAAAAATACATGCTACGCTTCTCTGTTTCAGGGAAATTTCACTGCAGTTCAAGATTCAGACTATTTAAATAGGAAAAAGAAAATGAAAAGTCTTGCCATTCCTATTAACCATGCCTAAATCACAATCAGGATTTTCACATTCAGTTGTTCTCTAGACTGGACCAAGCTCCCCACAGAACCTGGTTGGGGTATTAGCAATTGGACTTGCTTCAGTTATTCAGCAACATGCAATACAATAAAAATCTGTCTCTCTCTCTTAGTTCAAGTATAGGGCCTTAATGAGAAGAAAACATAGCAGGCAAGAGTAAAGCAAGAGTAAACCAGAAAATGTTTCTATTAAAAGATTTCTTATGTGATCCCCAATACACATTAAAAAAAAAAAAAAAGCAGGTTAGGATAATACAAAGAAAGGTGGTAGTTGCAATCAAAGAACCAAATTAGTTCTATGAACATTTTTATCCAGCCAACAAAGCACCATCTTGTTTCAACAAAACTCTCTACAACAGAAAATAACAGTAATTACTAGATTTCCCTAAAGATGACAATTTTCAGCATTAATTAGAAACCATTATGAGTAAAGTGAAAACCATTTTATAATACCATTACAGCAATTATCCCTTTTAATCAGTACAGGCAGTAACATCAGTTAACATCTTTCTGCCAATTTTCCAGTAAATGATCATTTTTTCCATGCTACGATGTTATGTCCATTAGTGCATTCACCTTCTTTCATTCTACTTCCTCACCTCAAAAACTGAGGATCTTTATTATCCCTGTATAATAACCATAAGATAAATAAGAAACGTGCTTGAAAAGTAGCAACTGTCGCAGAGACCTATAACACAGAAAGCCAGTAATAGAGATAAAATTTAAGTGTCACGAGAGTAAAAAGGTGCAGAAGGCACCAAGTGGCATGAATTCTGAAGTCTGAAGCCCAAACAAACAAACTTTTAGTTTGTCTGTGGTTCAGCTTCAGTTGCAGTCAGAACAGATCTACAACTTCAGTAGCAGCATTTCACATTTGTGTGCACTATGGCAATTCTCATTTATGTTGAAATCAGTTGAGCCAAATGGACCTCGTAGCCATCTGAAAATAGAAACCAGACAGCAAGTGAAGTGTTTTTTTAAACTCATAAAAGAGTGCCTTATTTCTAATCATCTCATCTCCAAAAAGAACAAATGACTCAGTCTGTAACAGACTTCAAAGCTGGACCATAACCCTTAAATTGGCTACTACCTGACATTCTCTTCACCACATCACATAGAAATTTCTCATGTCTTCTCTTGTCCCAGCCATCAGCTGTTCCAACTCCTCACTGGTAACATGTGAAACTCAACATCCTGTTATCATGGGCCAAGGCAGAGGAGACAAACACACTGCTCATTCAAGTCCCACTACTCCACAGCTGTTACAACAATGGAAGCAAGCTCCTACACCCTTAATGTTCACCCCATGTTAGCCCTGAAGTGTGGGGACATACACAAAAATACCAAGACTAAACCTCTACTAGTATTTTAAACATTCAAATCCATAAGATTTGCTTATGAAAATTACATGGGAAAGAAATAGCTCCAAGTAACATCAACTGAGTATTCATAGTAAGAAGATATAGATAAGTACCAAAGTAACACCTATTATCTTTTGAAATTAATAACCCAATTGATATGTGAAATTCTGATAGAGTAAATAGCATAGATCTTTGACACAGTCATTGACCTCAAGTTCTTTGAAAACACTGTAATTCTGTATTCCTAACATAGGTAAAATTCTTAAGGCAATAAACATACCTGTTAAGCATATCCCTTTTGTGCTGTTACATAAATCCACCATCACTCGAACCTAATATTGCAAAGAAAGTAAAGTTGAAAACAATGCATATCATAAAAGTATGCAGTTTACTTTGCCCACAGAAATAATTCCAAAAACAAAGATACAACTGTCCACTCTATGCTTGTAAGAATAAACTACATAGAACTACCTTAACATTGTGACACCATTCAACTCTTCGGGCACTGATTGTCTCATAGGAATCAGTTCAATATACTCATTTTATACCTTACTGAAAATACGAAAAAAATATTGGGCAGACAACTCCATACATCATCTAGGCATTAAAGTTCACACATTACTGTAAAACATGTGTGGTTGTCTATGCGTTCATTTTATTAGTGGAAGGTATTAAAAGCCAACAAAAATTACATTCAATTTTATTTTATAGTCATATCAAATGATGGATACTGTTCAACATTACATATCCAGTGAGAAAGATGACCTATGTTCCAAGTAAGCGATTTCTTATCTTAGAATAACCAAGATCTGCAAATTTGGAATGGACCCTCATCCATTCAAAATACTTCATCCTAACAATGACAGACTTTATAAAAACCAGGCTGAGACAGACATTCATACAGATGCTTTTAATCTACAGTAGACTAAACTTTATCAATTAAAAACTCATCTTTACAAAACACATGGGTTTTGGCTAGGCAAACATTCATTTTACACATCCTCCATGCTGAGAGTTACCACTCTAAAATGTTTTGCAACTCACCCAGCAGAAATGAGAATATTATGACCATGAGCACTGGAAGTGCTTCAACTCTTTATGGGAAAGTCTGATGTTTACAGTTAGAAAAAGATTATTGTTTCAGGGCTGTGCAATATATGATAATTTACGAATATATTTACCCAGAGTTGCACACGTATTCATCTTTGTACAGTTATCTATTTGCAAATAACAGAATGCACTAGTCACAAAAGACAGAAGAAACAAGTGCAAGTCAATCTGAAAGGCAGACTGATGTTTAATCCTAGCAAGGTTGTTTGAAGCTGTCAATCTTTATTTTTAAAATTAAAGTATCATTAGCTTCAAGTGACAAATCTAACAGACACAGATAGAGGACAATTATTTTGATGGCAAGTATTTTTTTGCTGCAAAACCAAACTACATTTGACTATGTATTTCAATTCTGTCAGACACATACTGAGAATTTACTGGATTCCAGACTGTACTGGAACAGTTCTTATATTTAGAAATTTTAGACTCAATCTAAATTAGCTGAGAAGAGCAAACTGGTTTTGAATATCAGAATTTGTTTGTTCTCTTTCCCCTCACACCCCTCAAAAACACTTGGCTTCTACCCTGTAATTTGTGAAACTCACATTGCCCATGTGTGCTCTAATTCAAACTGCATTTTAATCTAAATGGTTTTGTTGAGGTTGCTGAAGTGATTACAACTTGCTTTGGTGCCCTCCAATTATCTTAGTAGCAATTATCAATCAATGCAATTCAGGTGACAATTAAAAGACATGGCACTCAAGAAGTGTGTTATAGCAAATAGCCTACAACAGAACCTCCAGCTTAACTATGGAAGATGAGTACACCAGTCATCCAATCAGCCAGCATCACCTTTGCCATAAAGAAAAGCTACAGATAACAGTATTTTATTTAAATGCTAAAAGCTTAGTTTTCTCATGAAGAAAGGGTGAAAAAAAGGAAAAAAAAAAAGACAACCTAAACTATGAAGCAACTACTCAGATAATTAGATATCCATAAGCCACTACTTGCACTGTTTTAAATCTCTTTCAAACTTACTGCTCACAAACTTATTGCACTATCTCATCAGCCTTTCTACAGCAGCAGATTTGCCTATTTTTATTCTCTTACAAAATAAATATATTTACAAATCCATAAATAAATATACAAAAAGCACAAAACCAAAAATATATTATTAAAGTATGACTTTTGATGCCTACAGTTATTTCAGAGATTCTTGAACCACATTTCAAAGAGCGTTGGCCACAAGAGATCTCCCCCAACCGGCAGCTGGGTAGAGCAGGAGGATATTGACACCTGTAGTGCCAACCTGCAGAAACATGTGCCTTCACTTCAAGAGAGATCCTTCTTAGGCAAATTGCCATTCAGAGCCCACATTGAACAGAGGCTGGAACATCTCATCTCATCTGGGATCATCTCACCAACTGTAAGCTTTGTCACATGCTACAGAAGTATTCAGGTCTTCATATTACAGCAGTGAGAATTAGATACAAAATACAGAAATGCAGGAGTGGAAGGGGGGTGCTTGAAAATTATTCTAAGGACTTTTTTCCCCTTGAGCAAGTGGGTCTGCACACAGTTACACACTCTTCTGAGCAGCAGCCAGAATGAAAAATATTTGATGGAAATTTTGTAAGAACAAACCCACACAAACTACCCCAAGCAACTCCCTGCAGGATACATACATTTAAACGAAGCACATCACACATAGCAGTGATCACAGCAGCGACTTAAATGGAGGAGCTGCACAAGTGAACAGTCTCTCCACATGCTGTTAAAATATTCACCGTGCCACCGATCCAATAAAAAATGTTGCTACTTTGGTAAGTGAATTAGAAACTAGAATCGAATATCCAATATCTTTCCATTTTGCCTCTCAATAAAAAAAAGACATTCTTTGAATTGCAGAAGTCTTGTACTGCAAATTCTAAATTCAAAGCACACGACTTAAAATGTCCTTAGCTAATAAGTAAACAAATAAATAAATAAATTATTCTAAACTCCCAAACTACTGCATTATCAAAACTCTATGCTATGAACACCTACGCTCTACAATCTCATTAGGTCTAATATTAATGGAGGCATTATCAGTGTAAAATCATTGTTGCAACAGCTTATTAATGAAAATGCCAGCAGAACATTACTGAAAGTGTGTTTTCTGCAAGTAATTTTTTGAACCAGTAATATTAGTTACATCAGTAAGAGCCTGAGTTACACTTTTTTATGGGCCTAGGCCTGCAATCCTTACTGGGACAGAATTTCCACTCAGGTTCCCTCAATATTAATATTTTTCTTGAATTTCTTCTCAGAACTTAAAAGCTTTTCAATCTATTCAAAATTTTTCAACTATATGACCCAGTTCTTATTGAACAAGGATAATCGTTACACTGAAGTGCAAAAATCTATGCAGTTTTGTCAGAGAAAGCACATATAGCTCTCCTCTTCTGACCCATCAAATACTACCTCAAATTTAAAGCTTACTGAAAGGACACAATGAATTTCAAAGCAATGCGATGGCAAAGCAATGTCCAGTACCTCATGTTGAGATGCTGAACAGCAGAAAACACATGGGGGGGGGGGGGGGGTGTGTGTGTGTGTGTGTGTGTGTGTGTTTCTGTTAGTGGTGCAGAGATTTAAAAATCTGAAACCTTAGCAGCCAGAAGGCTGACTTTTTATTGCAACTAAATTTTTGAAGTTTCATTAAATCCATGCTACTTAAAAACATCTTCATTCTATTAGTCTATATGACTATCATTTTAAAAGTTCAATCATAACCTGTAATCCATATAGCCCATCAACTCAAAGACCTCAGCATTTACAGATGACAGTGGGCAGCTACAGTTTCTTAGGTACCATACTACTCAAAGCATCACGTTAGTATTTTTGCACAATATAAACTCTGCAGCAGCAACAGCTGGCCAGACCTCACCGCGCAAATTCAAACGTCAGCATCGCACGGCTAGGGGACTCATCAGGCCGAAGGTGGGACAAGCCTTAGCCCGACTATCCCCGAGACCTCCAGCCCCCGGAACTCGGCTCTGCGCCGGTCCCAGCAGGAACCTTTCGCGGGCAGGGCCCCGCGGAAGGCAGCCGCACGGGGTGCCCGCCTCCCAGCCCCGCCGGGACAGGCGCCTCCGCCCTACCGGCACCATGGAGTAGGTCATCATCATGAGCATCTCGTCGTTCTCGGCGCGCACGTGTCCGCGGGCGCGCTCCCCGCGCCCGCTCCGCTTGCTGCGGGCAGCCGCGGGGGGCACCGGGCCGGGGCCGGCGGCGCCCAACAGGTCCCGCAAGGAGCCGTTGGCCGCGGCGGGCCGCACCGCCTCCAGCTCCCGCAGCGCCGCGCCCAGCTCCCGCCACTGCGCCAGGAGGAAGAGCGTCCCGGCGGCGCTGAGCGCCGAGAGCAGCCCCACGGCGGCCAGCAGCCACCGCAGCGCCCGGCCGCCCGCCGCCTCCATCACCGCGGGCTGGCTGGGGACGGATGAACAGCCGTCGGCGGGGAGGGATTTATGCTCCTCGGCGCCGTGGGACGCTGGCTGGGCGGAGGGGAGTGGCGGCGGGACGGGGTGCGGAGCGGAGGGACAAGGTGCGGGGCGGAGGAGAGACGGCGCCGGGGCTGGGGACGAGCGGAGGGAGCGCCGCCGAGCACAGGGACCGCGGCCGCCCCGCTCCCACACCTGGACCTGGCACTTCGGGGCACGTCGCACCCTCCCAGCAAAGCCGGGCAGGACGGGGAAGCCGCTGTTAGTCATTTCCAGAGGGGAATGCCAGGGACAGCCTTCAGCTGCCTCTGCCTGTAGTCACGGCATACTTTTAAAGGACTCAAATTGCACATGACTTTTCCAAGTATCGATTTCATTAACTTCATTCCCCAAAGCTGTGATGCAAGCAGTAAATGATACTGCATAGTAAAAATCCCTCCTTTATACACATACTGTCATTCTGCATACAGGCACTTTGCTGTTTTAAGAACATCATATGTCATTCACTAATAACACTTCACCTGTCACCTTAGATGTTCCAGCATAGACTTTTCCAAAATTGTTCCTGCTAACCCTTCTGTGACATGGGATATAACAAAATGCTCCCAATTAATTCCTAGTAAAGATAAGAAAATGAATTATCCAGAATTTCACTGTTGTAAAGAACAGCAGGATTTGACTGAATATGAAGACTTCATTAATGTAAAAGTTAAACTGAGACCATTTTTTAGAAAAGTTATTTTAAAAGCTGACATGTTAAAGACAAAGCAGTTGTGTTTTCTTACATTGTTACTACTTCAAAGTGATCTCAAGAAATTCACAGCTTTTAATTACCAAGTTTCCTACAAGACAGGGTTCTTGATGCTAACTTTGTCAAAGTGACAGTTCTCTGCAGGTCTCTGCAGCTGATCAGGTACAACATTTTGTCTCCATTCTAACTATGCCATTGACCTGCAATTCACACTAATCCCATAGTGCACTGAAGGTTGAACTCTTAGGTCAAATCAAATCTGAATTTAATATATGAGGTTCTGCTGCAGTTGGTTAAACACAGTAGAGAAGCCAAGACAGGAAAACAACTCCATCATATGACAGTTTTCATCTTTCTGAAATAAAAAAAAAATACTGCTAAAACCATTGGTGTCCTCAGGCATCACATTGGAGACTCCCTTTCAAACTGTCATGATACATTTAGGTAGAGCAGGGTGAAAGTAGAGGGGACAAACATCATTTCATCTCATCCTGTAATGACAGACAAGACAGAAGAAAGTTATCATACATCCAAAGGTATAAGGCTCACCAGCATAGAATCATAGAATGGTTTGGGTTTGAAAGGACCTTTAAAGGTCATCTAGTCCAACCCCGCTGCGATCTTCAACTAGATCAGGTTGCTCAGAGACGTGTCCAACCTGACCTTGAATGTTTCCAGGGACGGGGCATTTACCAGTTCTCTGGGCAACCATTTCCAGTGTCTCAAGCACACTCACTGTAAAAAATTTCATCCTAATATCTAGTCTGAATCTACCCTCTTTTAGATTAAAACCATTACCCCCTGTCCTAGCACTACAGACCCTGGTAAAAAGTCTATCCCCATCTTTCTTATAAGCCCCCTTTAAGCATTGAAAAGCTGCAGTAAGGTCTCCGCAGAGCCTTCTCTTCTCCAGGCTGGACAACTCCAGCTCTCTCAGCCTTTTCTCATAGGAGAGGTGCTCCAGTCCTTTACGCTATCTTTGTAGCCCTCCTCTGGACCTGACCCAACAATGCTAATCTCTTTCTCAAAATTCTGAACAGGTGCCCTGTACCATCACTGCACAATCTTTAAAGACTACTCTCGCGTGTACTGTAATACAGAATAATGGGGATGTCTTTGGTAGCTCATACATATTGCAAACATACGCAAAATGCCTTTTTCACCCTGTACAGCAGACAGATTCGGGGAAAAAAAACGTGCAAATACTTCCTACTTTATAGTCTAGGAACCAGTTACACTACCTCAGATCTGTTCTACTCAACTTCTGCCATATCACAGTAAGTTTTTCAGTTTTCTATATTTTTCAAAGCAAGATCAGGAATTTAATGCCTCAATTTCTATTTACAGAAACCAGGACACTATTTAATTTGGCTATTAATAAAAAAAACCAAAACACAAACATTGACAAAACTGCAACTCCATTATTTGATTCTATTTATATTCCCACTATTAGCCTCCAACAAAATATTCACCAAAAAAAAAAAAAAGTCACTGAAGTTTAAATTACTGCTTGAGCTCTTTACCATATTGTTGCAGATAATCTATTTTATGTAAGACTACTAACATCATACAGATATGCATATCTTTTTGCACGATGAACAGTCTTAGAATGTGTTCCACCAGTAAAATATTGACATTCTAAGGAATAACAACAAAACCAAATATGTAAAAACCTTCAGAAAAATCACTTCTGAAGCCTTGAGCCTTAGCAGGCTATTCTGAAGCTATCACAAAATTCTACTTATATGTGAATAGTCTTTCTGATGCCAATGAAGATTATAAGAATAATTATTTACTCTACAGTTGATATCCTAGCTTATCATAGAAGTGCATATTTGAGTTTTGCTTATAGTATTAATTTTGTGAAGGAAAAAAGATAAATATGACCTTGCATAGAAATTCCCAGGAGACACTATATCTTAAGCAAGCCTAGTTTATAATTTCATAGATATAATAAAGCTAGTAAGTATCTATCATAACAAACTAAAGATTTCTTTCTGAGAACATAAATAGAACTGCACTCCAGAGACCATATAGCATAACAAACAGCAATTCTTTATCTTTATTGTCCATTTCAGAGCATAATGATTGAGTAAAAAAAGAGTATAATAATCATGAGCTACCATTTGGAGAACAACAGAAGCAATGCAGCACTCTTGTTTCCCCATCTGTCTATTCTTGCAGGATTTTCTCTACATCATAATCAAAAAGAAATTGAACATTGCTCATTAAAATAAATGGGCCATTAGATCACTATGAACAACCTATCCAAGACTGTGGTACGGAACCTGCTTAGTTGGCAGAGTTGTGGGATTTCTCCCCAAGCTGTTAATTGCTGCAAAGCTGCTACCTATACCACAGATTCTATGGCAGTCTGTGCTTATTCTGCTGGGACACAGAGTTTCACCTCTGTCAAGAAATCACCCCATTTCTGAAAGTCAGGAATCAGCTGACAGCACAGTTTTGTGGCAAAGGAGTTCCCAAGCTTAGACTGCTTAGAAAGTCCTATTAGCTGCTCCAGTGGCAGAAACAGCCATCTTACTGGGCTGTGGACATGCCTTTCCCAGCTTTCTACTGTCTCCCCATATTGTATAACCAGCACTTCATCCAAATGTCTCCATATCCTCTCATCCTCTGCTACTGTCCTGTAATCCTATGTCTCTGTCTAGATCTTTTGTCTCTCTATATATAACACATCTGAAATTTTGGTCCATCCATACAGCACTTGTCATCAACTGCAGTGCAGCTTCATGCTTAATGGCTCTGTTCCTTCTCCATGATGAAAATCAAAGGTCCCAATGGTAGACTAGCGATCAGCAAAGCAGTATGGAGTCTTGGGAATGCTGTTAAGTTCTGGAAACCTTACTGCTATTTCCTTACCAAAAGGACAAAAAAAAAAAATATGCCTAGTAGCAATCTAAACCAGTGTGAGAAAATTGTTATCTCATATATCCATCAGTCTGTTTTTCAGGTAGGCAGAATGCCAGCAAGCAGCACTTCAATTATTTCCTGTCATTGCAGAATTTGTTTCTCTAAAGCATGTCCTAACAAAAACGTGCATCGTGTCGGACATGCAGTGAAGCATGATGTACAAAGACATAAATCTGCCAAAGTTATATGGGAACTAGAAAGAAACTCTCAATATAAATATGCAAACTGCAGATATATCATCACATTTATGCTTTTCACATTTCTAGCTTAGTCGTACAGTTGAAATAAATTGTTAGGAGATAAAACATAGCATTACCACAAGTGGTATTTTTGTATCCAAATTACACACTACGCGTATAATAAAGAATATCACTTAATTATTCTGAGGCTGAGTGTATTCAGATGATGTCATACTTAGCTAATGCTCCCACTGATGTTTTACTTTTCAAAAATTGTTATTACTGAAATCTCATCTATTTAGGCAGCTATCTCAGTGATAACGCACACTGGAGATTGGCATGTTGTTTTCTCATGGACAACTAATGCTGAAAGATGGACTGAGTTGCTGAGGACGATGCTCTTGTAAGATAGATAACGAAACCTCTTCTGATGATGCCATTAAAAGATTATACAGATTATAATCTTTATAAATGCTATTAGAAAGAAGGTAGATATCATAAGCTACCATGATAACTGACAGATTTTACTGAATCCCCTTTTTCTCAGGAAATACAGTTTAATACATTTGTTTTAGGATTCCAAGTCTACTCTACTCTTCAAACGTAAAAAGTAGAAGGGGAAGATCATTCTTTGGACTCTCAAACTGATGAACAGTTAATGCTTTTCAGTACATTTCTTGTGGTTTCCTTTTAACAGTTGATACTCATAACTGTTGCAACTCTGTGTTCAGCCTGGATATACTCAGGAAGGCAAGCCACAGTAAAAGCTATAAATGCCCTTTCTCTTCATCTCCATTATCACTGCTCAAACCACATGACATATTAGCAGCCAAGCAGCTGCAGAGTTCCTCCATCCAAATCACAGTTGCAATTCAATATTGGCACTGAAACCAACATTGTTTCGATAGCAAAGGCTTAGCTTTAAAATACTAAAAGGCTTCTGACCGCATGCAAAAAGAAAGGCTTGATTTTGAATTTCATATTAGGTCCAAGTCTATTCATGTTCAGAAAAAATGGAATACGTAGGTTTGAAATGTCTTTGCAATAACTGTAGGTCAGCTACAATAGCAGACTTACAGTGATTCAGACTACACTAAACTCCATGATTAACCTCACCCCACAGAATTACTTCAGGCTTTTGTCAGTGACAGACACCAGAATGCAACCCACTCCATTTCTGCACATATATTCCACACAGATTATAGCGTATTGGATACACAGGCTTGCTTTTCAAGGAAAATATTTTTAAGAATTAGAGGAAAATAAAATATACAGAAAATAGTATAATCCTGATCATTTTAAATCAGAGGAGGTGGGTTGTTTTCGTCAAAGAAGCGTTGGTTGCTCCTGTAGAATACCGCAGAAAGGTTAATGCACTTAGTTTTGTATATCAACCTGGGGTGAAAGGTATTAACAGGAAGAAATGTGTGTGGAATTATTTTTTCATTGCTATACTGTGGCAGGAATGAATGGACCCTAAACAAACATATAGTATTACCAAAACAGCAGCCAATTTAAAAAAAAAGAGTTACAGATTGAACAGTACTGGAATAAGTGAAATTAATGATAGGAATATTTAATTAGATAGGGTAACATCATTTCAAGCAATATTTTACAAACAAATAAAAATTCTGCATGGAAAGAGTTGGAATTGCTAGTAGCTAATGCTTAACAAATTACTGTCTGAAAAAGCTGGAGATATACCCCAAACCCCTTTAAGTTTCCATTGTGTATTTCAGTGGTACAACATAAAGCCTCTTAAGAAATCAGCAACATATACCTTGAGTACCTCTGATTTCTGGAAATTCCTACTTAATACAGAGTTGCAAGAATAAATAAATTTATGCAGAGCAAAGGATGGGCCAGCTGTTATTTTGGAATATCCAGTCTTAATGATAAATCATAAATTAAGAACCATTGAAAAATGATTTCTTACTAGGTAAGCCAAGCTGGTGTTTAAAATTCAAAATAAACCCCATAAATATATGCAAGTAGAGCAGCACAAAGAGTACTATTCAATGGCATCAGCAGAATGTTTCATTGCCTTTGAATGAACATTCAATAATCTTGGAGAAAGATGCATTAGAGATGCATCATTAGGGCACTGGCAGCTAAAGACTATTTTCCCAGAAAACTGCTCAGAATTCCTCCAACACACATATGTGTATTGGGGGGGGGGGGGTGTGTGTGGAAATCAAAGCTGAATCATAGAGAAAGATAACTGAAGGAGCAAAGTCAAACAGAACAATTCAAACACCATGGCTACAACCACCCATTCATAATTTAAACTATGGGGATAAAAGCAACTGATCAAGACACATGACAAATGATAAGCGGCTCGACAGATCTATCACATCTTTGTAACACCATTGGAATCTGAAAGCAATTAATAGAATTGGAGAAATCCACAGATAGCTACCCTTGAAAAATAGTCCTTGCTTTTTGCAAAGTATTCTGCAGGAGGGAATCAAAGGAAAAGGAGGACACTCTTCAACTACCCCAAAAAAGCCAAGCATTAAATACCGAATATTCATTATCAAACAAATTATCAAGTCTAAATTGTCTCTATATTGCGAGTTGCACCCAAAACAACAAAGAAATTTTTTGGTAAAGTTATTCCAGCAACACAGGAAAAATTCTATTTGTATACTATGGGAACTCTCTTACATCATCCACTTTCCAGGAATCCATCCAAGAAGCAAGTGCAGCTGTCTTTGTGGCCCAAGGATACCAGACCGGAAGAAGAAAAATAGCAGGATATAAAGTAGAGCAGCATTAAGGGTGCCTCTTTACTTCATAAATTTCTCCTTCTCTCCACATTATATTGGGTGTACATTGCATCCATCCCTCTTACAGCTGGTATTGCACACAGTGCAATCTAACAAAGAGCTGATTAAAACTATCTGTATCTCTTGGTAATTTTCATTCAGAAAGTATTGAATACAAACAATATTCCAGCTTGTTTCCTCTCAACTTTGTCATTCACTTTATTTACCATTGTGATTCACAGGGAATTAATACTATTTTTGCTTATTTGAGCACATTTAACATTAATTTAATATATCACTATACACACCATAAATGCACATCAAAAGACTATTTATAAAGCCAAGAGAAAGACATAGCACTATATAATCTGTTTGATAAATCATACAGAAGAAATTTCAAGTAATGAATTTACTACAGGTATCTACATCTTTCAGAAAACTGAACACAATAATAGCCACAAAGAAGCTCCAAAAGAAATGTACCAACTGCACTGGGATAATTTAGAAATGGAAAAGAACATTCACAAGAAAACTGCTAGCCATATTAGGTAGACTACTATATGCCTTATATATGAACTCAAGTCAAAACCACAGAACATATTATTTGAGGTCCTGATAGTAAAACACATTGTTTATTTCAAAGATACAGAGAGAACTGAAAGAAACTGAAAGACTGTATTAAAGACAGTGGTAAAATCATGCATTAGAATCACATTAAAAACAACTATATTAAAACAATTTAACTTACCATTTTCATCTTTAAAGTCTACTAATAATCTAGAATTGGATCTTCTTCAGCCAGAAGAGTTATAGTTTCCATTAGTAACCAAATATTTATCAACTACTTATTTACCCATAACCTGGATAAAAATCAGTTACACTGGATTAAGTAAAGAGGAACCTTAAATAAACTTATCCATGACACCTCAGTGCCTCTTACAGACAGGCAGGAAAATTAAATGACCACACAGACTTCTACCTGAGAACGAGATGAATCACATCGTCAAAATTATTAGATTAAATTTAAGTAGGGTTTTTTATATAAATTATCTAGATGCACAATTTTCAGGAAAGCTGCTCATGGAACTCAATAATAGAATGTACACACATGAAACTGCGTTTTGACTATTTTGCCTTATTTAGGGAGAAAGTATGGAAAGCACTGAGGTTTTTCCAAGGGAAAGAAGGGACACATTCCCTCCCCTTCCCCCAAACACCTTTGTTCCAGAGCTGTGTATGTCTTAATTTGCAGAATAGAAAATGTGCAAGTCTGTGCAGATCTCAAAATGGCACATGGCTATGACACAACATTCAAATTGTTCTGGGAATACAGGATGGAGGGGGCACTCTGGCAAAATACTTAGTTCCTTTCCAGGCATTGTAGCTACAGCCCACGTCAACAAGCAAGCAATTTGGCACATTCCACGTCTGGGAAGAACCCCCTCAGATTGCACTCTCTGAATTTATGTTCCTGTCTCTACATTAAAAGATCTGGATACCACAAAGGACAAGAAATGCCACAAACCATGACTTAAAAAAAAACCCAGTAATTCTCTAAACAAGTAGATCAAGTCAGAAAGACTTTTGAGAAAAGAGTAATTTTATCAGACTTTCGAATGTGCATGACAGACTGGATGCTATAGGACTGCAGTCTCAAAAGTGTTGAGCATCTACACCTTCTGCAGGTGCAGGAAGAGGTTGGGAGTAATGATCAGATCTAACAATACTCTTGATAGCAGTAAGAGGTTCTATTGGCAAGTACATTTTATATTACAGACAACAGCAACAGAATATTTGGGCAGCTTAGCTTGAACTTTTCTGCTATACAGTCTTTTTTACTATATGGTCTTTTAGCCTTAAGCTAACATTTTTTTGCTATATAACCTATACTATGCTATTCAGTGTTTCCATAAAAGCGGACCCAGAGAACTAAGTATATTTGCCATTCTTAGTTCAGCATCTCAACAACCAAGATATAAAATAGATGCATTTAAAGTTTAACAAAAGATTATAAACTAGGGATTTATTTACAGGATAAAGGCAACTGGCACAGCAACACAATTTATGTTGATTTCTACATATACATTGCCATTATCTCTTCTAATTTAACGACCACTTAGTATGTCATTCAGGAAATAATTCAGTGGAGATGACTGCAAAGCAAGTTTATGATTCTCAGAAACATATTGGTAACTTGCCTTTTCTTCAACAGCTTTTGTCACTATGGTGTACAATTACACACTCTTTACACTTTCGTTCTTACTTCTAAATTAAGATTTGAAACTTTGTGTCAATGATAAATACAACCTAAAGAAAAATTATTTTTCTCTCAGAAACACACTTTTTAATTTCCTGAGCTCTTTTTTTATTCCTTGCCTTTTATCAAGGATATTTTCTTGAAGAAAGAAAAAGAAGTTGCACCACAAACAAGAAGTGCCCCAGACATTCATCCTTTGTATTTGATTCCTCTGTACCTCCAGTTTTATTTTTGTGTGGTTATTTTTTTACACTGTCACTTGTAAAATTTTGAATTGTTCCTGCATAAGCTAATTTATGCACATATTTCAATAAAATCTTCTTTGTAGGACTAGCTGATAAATGTAATTACAGATGATTCAGAAGTCGTACCTGTGCAGCCTATGATAACTTCTGCTTTGTTTGCATTTCCTAGCTTATCAGAAAGGACCCAGATTAAGCATACTTACCTCATATAACTTTGAAGTCTAAAATACTGTTTACAGATCACAGCATTTGGGATATATTCTGGGTCACATGCTTGATTCTCTCAGGGCTTGTGAATTCTGAGCTCACAAGCAAAGGGCAAATTGGATTGTTTTGGTACACAATCACATGTAACTATTTTGGCTTTGCCAGAAGCTTCTTCTGCAGAAAATTACTGTGTTGTATAGTATGAAGTTGTAATATTCCATCAAACACTTACATGAGACGGCCTAAACAAAATATTTGATTCTTGTGTTTGCCAAAACAGCACAAATGGAAAAAACCAGCATTTTATGAGAAACTGATCAGTCACAAAATACTTCAAAACTCAGACTGATGTACAGGCAAATTTATATAACAGTAAATAAAAATCTCTTTCTGAAAACCCTCTTATATAAGCAATAAGTTCTGTGCACAGAAAATGCTTTTGGAGACCTGCTATGCCTTCAAGCAATATGATGGTTAGAAAGCAGGTGCAGAGAGGCTTGTCTGACCCCTGTCCACTTCAGGGGAATCTTATGCAATCCCACTTATGCAATCAAGGCTGTCTTGACGGAGGAATCGGTACGATTAGCAAAATAACCAACAGCCCTTGAAGAAGCTGTTTAGAGGATTCAGAACAACTAGAAGTGGTTAGTAGCATTTTCGTTTGATTATTGTGTATCTTCTTTACAAGCTAAACTTAAGTATTATATTGAGTATTTTAATTCTACTGAGGAAATACCAGTAGCACCTTCAGCACTGAAAATGTTCTGCTCTGTAAGCACTTTTAGAATGATATCTTTCACTGGCTGGGATTATATGCACCAGAGGTTTGGTTATACTTTCCTTTTAGTCCTTTGAACTTTTGATGGAGAGCATCCCTATATGTTAAAAAAAAGCCTGAAACATCCCACAATATATCCAAATGACCGTTAGAAAGAATTCTATGTGATACAACAAAAGTACAGCGGACTCCTGTTCCCAGTATAATGGCTGAATAACAGAAATTTGCTTGGGAAAGTTAAGTGTATACTGGAGCATTTTTCTAAAAGTGGCCACCAATAAACAGCAAGTGTATTCAAGCTGCTGAAGACATCCCCACAAGAAGAACAAGAAAGTCCTTAGTGGACCCACTGCGTCCTACCATACCTGGAATGATGCCAAGGAGTGGGAGGGTAGTGCCAGCACCTGGCCAATACACAGTAATCATCTGGCCAAAGAGCAAGAAACCACACCTCAGTATTCCTTCAAGACTGCAATCCTATCTTTCCCCTTTAAAAACAGACCAAAAAAAAGAAATTACATTGCAAAGAAAGCTCAGAGAAGCAGATACTCCCAGCCTTCTTAGTTTTCTCCAGGATAAACTAATAGTAGTTTGGGACGGGAGGAGGTTTTTTTCTCAAGTCCATCAGGTAGGAATAGTTAGAGCAACAAAAACAGTGCTTAGCAATTTAAACTTTTGAAGAGGTAAGCAGCAACAGACAACCTCTAGAAGTAAGGAAAAAATCTTAATAATGGAAGCAAGAGATACTTAGCAGCACTGTGTGTTATCTCTTTGGGAACTTCCCCTCAAAGACAGACAGGACCCCTTGAGTCCTGCCAACAGGTTGAGAAAAATATACTCAAACTACATATTACAGAAAAGGAGGCTGCATTCATTGCAGTGGGCCCACATATATATGCTTAGTTATATTCATGTAACACAGATGAGCTTTTAATCATATACGTTCTTACATATATGCCTACCATTTTATAAATAAAAAAGTTGACTATAAGAAATTAAAGTTCTAATAAAAGATTTTTCAACTCTTACATTTCCCAACTGTCTGATTAAGAATTATTTTAAACCTTAGGTTGTGCAAAAAAGGAAATTAATTTACTGGCATGAACTGCTCAGGTCTTCAAGCAGTTACAATGTAAAGTAGATAATATTAACATTGAATCAGTGTGATAAAATCCTGAGTAAATGAGGTTCTTATAAGCAGTAATAAGAAATACTTGTATAGCATACATAGTACTTCAAAGAAATTAAAATAGAAAAAAAATGGGGGAAGTAGTTTAAAAGTTCAACAGAACCTACTGTGGCTCTGTGACTGCACATGCAAGTTCTCTATCACTTTTATTGCAGTCCTGACATAAGAGAATGCTGCACAAGACTTGCAGAGTTAGTCACTCAACTATGGCAGCAGAGCTTACTCGAAAGAAAGAAAGAAAGAAAGAGAGTATTTAGCTGTCAAAGAAGCCTATAGCAATCTGAAGACTTGTCCTAAACTACTCTGAATAGCCTGCACATTTTTCCATGACAAGGGAACCGTTTGTGTCTCAAAGCACCTTTCCCCACACCTGAAAGAGCTGCTCTCAAATTAGTTTTATATCCAAGGACAAAGAGAGAAAATCTGAGATAGCCCTCACTAGTCCTGCACATCAAGGACAAAGAAGTCTTCACACACCTCTTCCCTTTTCCCAATTGGTATTGCCAGCTGCAATACCAATTCAGGAGAAGAAAAAAAAAAGTAAACAAGTTGAACAGCTAACAAGCTGAAATTGTAGATACTCAGATACTTAATACAGAGTTAGTTTTGGATAGCACATCCATGACCTGTTCTTATAATACTTCATTACAGCTGCTTCTGCCGGTGACAAGAACACACTGTCCCCATCTTCAAAATAAGCAGTACTTCTTGAATTTAACAAGTGTAGTCTACCATAGTCTGAAGATCTGAACTTGTTCAGGCAGATTAATAGGAGAAAAATATCCATATTGTTAACTCCTTCCATTTTGACTTTCATTAGGAGTTTTTTACTGCTGTTCTACCAACCTGATGTGGACAGAACAAGAAGAGGGGTTCTAGGGGAAGTCACCAAGAAAATACAGCTTAATTTTATTACAAGATTTAATTTCTCTTAAGAGGAGGAGAGTGCTGAAAAACAGATATCTAATGCCTCTTTCGAAAAGCAATAGCAACATAAACCTGCAATGTTCTCCCCCCCCCCCCTTTTTTTTTGTTTTGTTTTCTTCAAGGATCTCAAAGCCTAATACATCCATTCAGCCCTAGGACCCCTTTGATCATTAAACAAAGAATAATAACCTTAAAATCCCATCATTTCAAGCAGAAACTCCATTGAACTTTACTGTCATTTTAGTGCTCCTCTGACTATATAGCCCTTTATATTCAATATAGGGAAAACTGTAACTACAGAGCCAACAGCATTATACCCTACATATGCCTTAGCACAGAGAGATATTTTATCACATCCTTCCTATGTTTTGCGAGAATGCTGCAACAAAATGCTTTAAAAATGGTAGACAGGCACCAGAGTGGTGTAATTACGTACAAATGCATAACCTTTCCATTATGCATCCACTCTCTCTTTCCTACCATACCATTTCTCCTCAAAAGCTTTCCATTAATTTTTGGCCTTTTCTAAATTACAACATATGTTTAGTGTTAAGAAAAAGCTAATTTGCCATTAACCACCATAAGCATGAGGAATATAAAAAAATACTATTGAAAGTCAAGCTCTCAAAAGTTAGAAGAAATGTCAAAATTATCTCCTCATTCAAACAAAAGAATCCATTAATCTGATAGTCAAACAGTAAACCAGTACAACCTTCATAGGTCAGAATCTGGTATTTTTACATTGACTAGCACCTTGCCCTGATCAAATACTAGGGAAACAACTCACCACCTCCTTATCATTATACTGTAGCTTCACAAAGGTATTTATATTTTTGGAGGCCTGACAATAGGTTTACCACCACCTCCTACAGACAACTACTACCAAGCAAAGAGCCACTTTTTCTTTACAAGTATTTCTGAAAGACTGCCATCACTAGTCCCTTCACAGAAGGGTTGTAAGATATTTAAATACTTTTCAAAACTAGTCAAACTATTCTGAAGTACAGTCCAAAATAGTAATCAGTTCATGCAATAGCAGCTGAGGTAGACAATTCTGAAGTAACAGTTAACATGTTGATATTAATACAATGCCACACTGAATGTCATCTTTTTATTGGTAACTAAAATATCTATTCACTAAAACTGCAATGTGGTGTGTGCAGCTCCTCCTTTAAGCAAAGTGATACAGGTTTGATACAGGTGAAAATGACCCTCAAAAGAAAAGCTGAACTAGCCCACTGTCTCCTGTGCAGCTGTACACATATGTATTTTTCAGGGAAAGAACGGTTGTAATAAAGCACAGAGCATGCAAACACCAAGTGAGACCAGCTTTTAAGAAAATAAAAACACATGTATACAAATGGCTCCTAAAGAATCTGCATTCAGCCATACCACTTACTGGCTTTCCTGCATCTGCATCTGTTCCATACAGAAGAAGAAATTACTGAAGAGATCTGAGTGTTCAAGCCCACATAAAACTTCTTTACAAAGCTCTTTCCATCAAAATCAAAAGCAACCAAAAAACCACAACAAAAACAAATACCAAACCCCAAGTCCCCAAAGGTGATAATATCAGAAGACTTGTACCTATCTCAAGGCAGTATAAGCAGAGAGGATTTCAAGAGGCACTTATCAACTCTTCTGTATCTGATGGTATAATGAGTTTTTCCCAAAGCTTTTCTTTCTTTTGGTACTCTTTAAACATTTCTAAAGAATTTTCAGCAAGCAGAGATTCTGGGGAAGTATCCTGTAGCTAGTGGAAGCATATGGATGAATACTCAGATATTTTGATTTTTATGTGTAATGTATTAACAGAGTAGCAGTCACCACAAATATTTAACTGCTAAGCTCAGCAGTGTTACAGCACACTTATGCAGAAATTTTCTCTTTGTCAGTTAAAGAAGAACAAGTAGGGAATGGCAGTCAAAATTCTTGATTAGAGTCCTGTATTATGGATGACAGAAAAAGTGTGATCTAAAAACCACTCCATTTCCAAGCCACTGCTATAAGGTTGAGACAGGTTGGACTAGAACCAGAGAAGCAGATATGCTGCCAGAAAGATATCAGATTAATATGATCACAGAAAAATTAAGGTTGAAATGGACCCTCAGTAGGTCATCTAGCCCAATGTTCTGCTTAACACAGGGGCAGCTATTATCTGAGAAAAAAGTTGGTCACTCTAGGATGATGCAATCACCACACACATGGAGAAGTGTTTGCTTCACAGAACCCACCACTGTATAGAGCGACTACATTAGATCGGGGAGCAAAAGGGAACAAATTCAGGATTGCCTTCTTATTCCAATATGGTGGTCTTTCCATGCCATAGTGGATGCAGACTATCCGAGGGATTGCAGAGAAAACTAGAAGGATTGTTTCTTCTACTAGTTTTATTCTTCGAGGGGACACACACGAAGATCTATATTATCTGACTTTTTTTGGCTGATCTAAGCTTTTTTCTAACCTGTTTAAATGCAAAATAGAAACATAAAAGTCAGAAAGCAGTTTTGGCTTAGATGTTATGGAAATAACTTGACCTCGATGGAAAGAGCAGAAAGAGCGGCTTACAGCATGAATTCAGCCCATTCCTTGTTTATTTAATTTACAAGTTAGACTACTTTTATTTTACTACAATTGGCAGATTCTATAAACCTGGCTAGCAATCACCACACACAAATCCATTGTGTCTAGTTGAGATAGACCAAATGACAAGTCCAAGTTACACTTTTCAACACCCTCTAAAGTTTGTGGGTTTTGGAATGTACCCTAGAAAGTGAGTTGTGAAGATTTGAGAAACAGAATAGCCAGATCAGCCTGGTGTTAGAACTGCAAGCAATATAGATCTTCTAAAGCTAAGCATAAAAGAAAAACTGTAGGCAGTAGAAATGGATTTCAGCCAATCCCATGATATGGGAGCCCTTAGCTGCTCTTTTTAAAATGGCGTTATCTAGAGAAGCCAAACTCTAAGTAGCATTAAGAAAACTTTGCTGGGGAGGCAAAAAAGGAGATCATCTCTGCACTGAGTATAATGTTAGAACAGCCAAATAGACCAGCTCCTTCCAAGGCACTGCATAAGAAAAATTCATGCACGAAACGCAAGCTGAGTGATTTCAAATATTGTGTGGTACTACAGGGAGCATTTTGCATCCTTTTTCCTCAAAAGTCTATTGTAAAACATTTAGGAAAAAAAACTGCCTTATTTTTAATGATATAAAAAAGAACTTTGTTAATTCAGTGAATGCCTACACAGGCTCTGAAGAATTTGTAGTATTCAACCATAGATCTTTGTAGTGAACAACAAGTCCAATCATTCTGGTTGCATTATACAAAGTTCCAGGAATTCTTTGGCATGAAAGAACTTAAATACATTTTCTCTGGTATATGGAAATATTTGATTTAAAGATATATCCCACAAAAGTCAGTCTTGACAAAACCTAGTTTAACTATAAACAAGTATTTTCATATTATTTAACCCCTTTTGTGACTTCCTCATGACCAATTCAACTGGCTTCTTGCCCCTGAATTACAATTTATGCACAAATTCTTTGTATCAGTAAGTAGATACATAACAGTGACAGAAGAAGGACCCCCAACAAAAACTTTACCAGATTTTTCATTTTTAGAAATCAGTACTTTTTATTAAATAAATGATCATGGAACAAGAAATCAAAGTGTGTTTGTGTGGGAAACTGGCCGGACCATTCTTGGATTCCCCTAAACCTCAAGCAACACATGCTGACGAAGAAAGAAATTGTGTTGGTTTTGCATTCCTTATATTAACTTCTTATTTTACCCAACTCCTCATTCTGAGGCTTTTAAAAATAATATGAGTAGTTAAGCAGTTTATTCTTACCACGTGCATGTATAATAAAGAATATCTATGGATATAGGTGCTTCAAAATTAAGCTAATATTTGTTTTAATTGCAATTCAGCAATAATTAAAGTAATGCCTCCCAGAGCTCTTTTTCCAATAGCCATGTTACTCTAATACCACAGCCTAACCTAACACTTATAAAACAATATGCCATCGCCAAAGTCAGTGCGTGACAGCTGCAACAAGGGTTTGAGGTATCATAACTTCCCTTTATATCTTAGAACACAAAAGCAATGATGCGTTTGCAGTGGCAACAAATACAGAGTTTGATTTTTGATAAAATTATGTGGGGAACTCAAAGAAAAACATGAGAAAGCTAGTAAGCAAAGTTCAACACAAGCTGTTATTCTCAGCAGCTGAAACCAAAACAACAATAAATGCAGTAAACTAATTTCAAATCACGTGAAAGAGCTGGAAACTTTCTATGGTAACTTTCTTAATTTGGTACCCATGGAACAATTCTCCATCTGCTTCAGAACTGGCCATTCATATTAGTTGTCCACATTAACAATCTATAAGAAACATACAATGAAAGGGACCAAAACCAGCCTCAAAATCTAGCTCCTCCAGAATGTAAGTATCCCTAAGTCTACAAACAGTAAAAACATACAGCTAGCTTGTTAAAACAAAAAAATATTAATGCATGACTTCCCCCAAAAATTTTAGGTAGGCTTAAAAATTAAAACCAGCTATCATGTCTTTTTGAAATAAAACAAACTAATATTAACACTTTCAGAACATCAGACATTATGCAACAGGTTTTAACCATTATTGTGATCAGCTCTAAATACAGGATGACACAATAGAATTGTTCACTAATATTCTGCCCATTTCTGCTTGTACTGTAAAACAAGTCTCTGCTTAATAAATAGAAGAATATGTGCACATGGACAAAGAACAAGAGTTCACTTCTCAGATTGAAATTTTGTTGGCTTCTGGTTGTATAAGCTGTGTATATTCAATGAAGTTGCAGTAATGCCAGAAACATTTCTGCATGAATTCAGTCCTTATTCTCCCCAAACTGTCTGCTTTATTTATTTACTTACTTTAAGAAAGGGTTCCTAAAAGAGATTTCACATTCAATAAAATTCTAGGCCTCTTCCATCCTTCCCCAAGATAAAAATATTCCATCACTAGAACTATTGTACATAACTCTTAAATACCTTTTGTTCCAAGTGAGATCACAGTCCTTTAGATATAAGACCCTTTTACCAATTAGATGGGTTTTCTTATTAGAAGTGCTCTAATTTGTTTTATTTATTCCTTTTAAATGCTAATGCTAAAAGCCTTGAGTGAATTCAGAAGAAGAATGAAAACATTTTACGGGAATCTTTTATATTTGTGGCCTGACAGTGAAAGACAAGGATGTATGGTGTCTTACTGCCAGAGGACATAACACAGCCTTGCTGAAAACAGACTTGAGTGACTGGATTTTCTAAACTTAAGAGCACTAAACAAAAAAAAAAGATTATTTTGACTAATTTCACAAAACAGCCGATTTGGACTCATAGGGGTAAATTTATAGAAGAGGCAGCTGAGTCAGCTAAGGATTTCCCATATCAGAAATTGACAAAATTCAGACTTTTGTTGGTATTTCAAAATAGTAACAGGCACAAGTACCTTATCCTTCTGTGTTAGTCTCATCTTTTAATAACAACATCACCTTTTCCTATAGATCTTTGGTCATTATTTTAATGTTTTCTGTAATTACTTAATGCAGTTCTTGAAAACATTTGGATTTTCATAAATTAAGTTTCTTCAAGTTGCTCAAGGCTACAGCGAAAGAGAGGCATCACAAAGCAGAGAAAGCAGACTTTAGTTTGTATAGTAATTCTGAAGAGCTATCAAACCAACTGGGAATATAAAGGAAACAGTATATTTAAAAATATATAGGATACTCAGTAAGATTGCTCCAATGTCAATGCAGGATCCTCTCGGTTATCGACAACTTTGTGCATCCCAATTTTAGAATAAAACTTTTGGATTTTTCTTCCTTTCTGTTGGAAATTAAAAATATACTTAGATATGCTAGGCAAAAATTACTACAATTTCTGCAGTTGCACCTCCAGTTAAATGACAAATCTCTTTCCTTGATATTCAGAGCTAAACAAAATTATAAAGTTTGTTTACTTTTCTGTTTTATTCTCCAGTTACAATTCTAATCAGTATTAGGCATGTGTATCTCTATCATTGGCTATTTTGCAGCAGATACATTGAGCTGTAGAGGTAAAATTACAAATTTTTCTTTTCAATAGCAATGGCCCCTGATCTATTACAAAAAACAAACTTCCATCTCTAAGCAACTGATCTCTTAGCAACAAGAAGCACCTGCATAAAAGATGCCACAGAGAGTGATCACCAGAAAACCTATTCAGATCTTCAAAAGGAGCACATCAGTAACAAAGATAGCACTCTTCGCCGGTAAAAATCAAGAAGTAACAAGAGGACACAGGTAAATTTTTAATTCATTCTAGCATTTTTCTTCAAACAGTATGAGTAGGACATTACAGAAATGTTTTTTTTATTTTGTTTTTGAGTGGGAAGTATGCCTTCTGGAGCTGCTTTTATCTGAGTTACTGTAATTAACTTTGTGTAAATTATACGTTGTCACTGTCTAAATAGAGGGGGGTTTTTTAGTAGAAAATCTGCAGGTCTTAAACCAAATTCTTAGTATTAAAACAACAATAACTGTTATATATTCTGAAACTTTGTAGAATACTTTTTTAAAAAAATGGCAAAATGTTCTGGCAGAATAGCCATCCTTAGAAAATGTTCACTTCTTCAACCTTTCAAACTGTTTATATTACATCAAGAAATACTAAAACTTTTTAGGTTTTATAGATACAGGCTCCACTGATTAAAGAATCAAACCTGTTCGCTGTTCCATGGCCTCTGATTTCACTCTATCTACTCTAAAGTAGATTTTGTTCCATTCACTACTTTTCATGCAAGGATGCGTACCATGACAAAGTTAAGGTAGAATACATAGCATGGAACGAACACTGCCAACTGTTGATGATGTACAGCAATGTAGAATTAGTTGAAAAGTGAGTTAATTTGGACAAGCCACCATTTCCAAGCATCATTGTTATAGCAAGGAAAAAATGGATTAGGAGTGACATTAAAAATAGATTATTTAGAACTAGTCTGGAACTGACCCAGATAATTTGTATATTCTGTCATAGCTCGATCTCTCTCAGTTGGTGCTTGCAGTGGAAAAAATGTTATTTTTCTTTAAGCTACTACATCTTAACAATTATTTTTTATTAATAAAGTCATTTTCAGGAAGAATATTTGAGAACTCATGCATTCTTCCTTAGTCTTGGTTTTTTCCAAATATCTAAATAAATTTTCTTTAGAATTAATTTGCATACTTTGATAGAATACTTGGTATTTATAGCCAGAAAAAAAAGTAAAAAACTTAATTTACATTTCTTACAGAGTGTTCCCTTCTGTGTCAACTAACTTTTTGCTTAAGTTGTTCAAAGTACTTGCTAGCAGTAAAAATACTTCAGCAGAGACATAATTATGGCAGAGTGAGCTGACTTCTATCTGCCAAATTAGAAACAAAACCACCCACCCAGCAGTAATAGCAAACTGATATCAGCTACATACAGAAAACCCTCCTCATATAGGTCTGCTTTGCCATAGTCATAACAAGGAAGTCTGACAAAAAGTGTGTTAGAAATTTCAGTTGTCTATCCACAAGTGATTTTCTTGATATTTCGGAGTTAATTGGAGCTTATGGAGTTTTAAGGAAACTCCGAGGTAGACAGGCAGTAAAATATATTCTTAGCAATACTGCAGAAGTTTGCATATCTCCATAGCTCTTTTTGATGGCTTACAAAAACTGACATACCTATTTTGCTTCAGAAGATGTATATTTCAAATTAAACCCTTTTACCATCTAATGTAGATAGTACTTTTCATGGACATTATATTGGTTCCTAAGCAACAATAAGACCTTTTGTGAAAGGTACTAAAACTGGTGAGTTATTTTCCCAAATCATACATCAGACCGCAATTAAAACCTTAGAAGATAGCATAGTCCAAATTCTAATTTTGTATCATTATTGTTCTGAAAGAAAAATCACCATATGATTACAAATTGTTCAGAAAGCAGAAACCCTTATTGTACAGTCATTTGGGAAGCACATAGCGTACCTTGCCTCACACATCCATGTTGTATAAATAGCTACAAGAAAATAGTATGAACACTGGCCAGAAAGGAGTGAGATAACTACCAAATTTTTAGTTACACAGAGCAGGTTATCACTCCAAGTCTTGCTCACTACAGGCAATTGTAGTTTTACAACTGACTAGTTATTTTGAAGGGTTAACACTCTAGTGGAAAGTGATTTTTCAGGATGTGTATATTCATCCTCTGAAGATCTATTTAGACATCTAAAGTAACTAGCAATTTCTAGAAGGATACATTCGAATCAAGACTTCCAGAATATCAGAATTTTCACTGGGTAGTCCCAAAGACAACATCCAAACCAACCTGACAGTATATTATGAATACTTTAATTTTGGAAGCTCACTAAGCTCCATGATCAATAGCAACACAAAAAGCTCATTTAACCATTTCAGCAATAATTTATCATCTTGGTGAGTACTTGGTTATACGTCAGCAGCATCAGATCTTTAGCATTAAGGATCCCTAAAAGGAATGTTTAAAAGCAGGACTTACTGGTCCATTGTACCAGAAGATTCATTTACATAAATCACAAGGAGAAGAGCAGCCTGTAGGATATCTATTTGACTATCACCTTGCAGAAATTACAGCTCCAAGGTCATTACAGTGGCTTCAAATGGCTCCTCCATGATACCTAAATGTTTAAGTAAATGACCTCATTTGATAGGTGACAACTTCTAATTTAACCCAAAAGATATCTCAAGTAGATGACCTGGAACAACAGGCACAAAGATGGTAAGTTCACAAAATGAAGGTTGCAACCACCATGTACAGGCACAGAAAAGAGTCATTGCCTTTACTACAGTTATCCAAACAAATAGTAATATTCAAATAGAGTCCTACATTTATAGATGATGGTTTTAACATATTTGTTTCCCTGTCAATGAGTTCAATCTGCATTGACTGTTAAGTCCTAGACACATACTAGTACTAGCAGATGCTCAGAAAACTAATTGACCAGATTCCAAACAACAGGAACGTCAGCATTTACAATAGTACTGCAACTCAAAACTTCTCTGCACCCTGCAAATTTACAGTACACTTCAAGCAGGGAGGGGTGCAGGAAATTGAGTTCTATGGCCACCCAGGCAGATAAGAAAAGCCAAGTATTGTTTACAGTTGCATTTACAGCATTTTAGAAGTGATACTGAAGGCACTCGACAGAACTTAAAAAACTCAGATACATGCGCTAGGGATAGATCCTATTCAGCTGTGAAACAAGGTAATATCATAAGAAGGCTCACTAAAGTTAAGAAAACCACACTTGCAAATAATAGCAGAGGCACCAAACGTAACAATCTTTCTTATCTCACAGTACAAACATATTCTTTCAACACCACAAAAACCATGGACATGTTCTGCATTTCTGTCTCACCCTCTGACACATTAGGCTCCTACCTCCTCCTATACTTGTCAAGAGCCCCTTTAGATTGCCAGGATAGTCATTATTAAATTCCCGCTTCCAGGCTTCTGCTGAAAGCTGTCACCTCTGCCTTCTGCCTTCCCCCTAACCTAAACAACAGATAAATTTATAAGTGCCATTTAGATTAGATTTCATAGTAAGCAAGTGGTACAGGATATTCTACAAGGCTATAATAATCATTCAATGTTGCTAGAATACATTTCCATAGTAATTAGATGCGATAGACCTCTACGACTACACAAATTCTAGCCCATGGACTTGATCTCTAGAAATGACTGAAAAAGGTAACTATGTGCAGTGTATTCATTCCCTAATGTTCACGTTTTACCATAATTATCATTCTTTTGAGTTGCAAAGGATTGAATTAAAAGTAGGAAACAGACCTAAACAAGCCAGAGTGCTTTCAAAAGTAGAGTAATGTAAACACCTAACTTTAATGAGGCTGCTCTGCACATTGTAACTGCAAATGAAACCATCTATAATAAGACAGATGTCATCTGGAGCAAAGGATCAGATCACGAAAGCACAGATTCAGAGCAAGTGAAAAATGAATAAGGAAAAACATATAATCAAAGACAAAGAATGTCACAACAAGAGTAATACAATCTCAGGTGACCAATAAATTATGACAGAAATCTCTCAATGACATCCCCATGGCATCCTGAGAGAATTACAGCATGAGAAGAGACCATGGAATATCAGGGACCAATTTCCAGCGTGTTGCTAAATAAACATGCAATCTGATGATTACAGAATAACTGTAGAGCTCAGTTTATAAGGAATGGTAAGCACTCTTGAGTTTAAAAAAAAAGTCTTTTTAGTGGTTCTTACAATAGGTTCCATGCAAATACAACTAATTTTATAGTAGTTCCACATATAACTTCTTATTCAACAGCTGAGAAAAGCATTTCTGACCTTGCAATAAAATCCACAATTTAAAGACAATGTTAAAATAGTTGTATGGAACTCTTTCAGCATGAGCTCTAGTAAAGAGATCTGACATGCAGCTGAGCATCAGAGACAGTTCTCATCCTACATTAAGTGCTATAATCCCAATTCAGCAAGCTAGTTATGTGCCTAAAACTAATTAAAAACAACTATTTTATTTGTCAAAAAGGTACTCTGTTCCTTTTAGGCTATATCAACATTGACAGACACTGTGGTACAACTGGAGCAGATCTATAAAACAAAAGTTGGTGTTGATCCACTATACACATTTATTGGGAGTTCACTTCAATATAGATCTAAACAGGTGGTGTTATTTAAATCCCTGTTAAAAGCTGGTGTATATGAGACACAGCTTTGGAGTACCATTACCTGATTGATTTTCATCCAAAAAGACCTCAGTTTGCATGCTCTGAGATTGCTCTGTGATAAGTCCTGAATCATAGGAATGGCAATAATCTGAAGGTTTGCTATCGAAGCATACCCCTGATACAAACTAAAACACCAGTGCAGACACTATGAGCCACTGTCCTCCTAGACTATTGCACCTTCAGCATTCACAGAACAAATACAAGAAAACCACTCCTTGCTTAACCTAGCTAGACATTAGCTTTCTAGTTGTGAAGTGCACAACAAAAGCTATCTGCATACTTACATGTAGAAGGCTGAACCTTTACAGTCTGCATGAAACCACCAATCTTAATTGAGTGAAAACAGGCAATATGTAGAATCAGCTTCTAGAAAGAGAGGAAGACTACAACTTTTTCTCTGGAAAAATAAAGACTAACTAGGCTAATATGAGCCAATAGATTTATTTTTGTATGAAATCAGCCTATTTAAAAAATTATTTTTCCAAACTGTTTAGTTAAATCTAGGTCAGTTGCTTCAGATGCTGCTAAAATTGGTCACTAAAGTTTGGGGATTTGTAACAAGTAGATTTTTTTTCCCCATGTCTCTCCTGACAGATGAACCACTACAGAGGAAAGAATTCCAGCACTCAGGAGTGGTTCTTCAAGAGTTTTCAGGCAGTTCTATGAGCTCCTTCTCAAAATTATCAGATTTTTTCAGCTCCAATTCTATAGTAAGATACATGATTTGCTCTTTTACTGACACAGTCATTAGGTAGAAAGTTCTAACTGGAATAAAAGGGGTCACCACAGTTGTCCTTTAGATATCTGGACTTTTTTCTTTACTGTGGACCCTGTCATCAATCATCATACCACCTTTTGCAAGAAAACATTTAACAGAACAGAATTCTCTCACGGTGCTTTTTAGTCAAGATTTAAGGATGAGTAATCTGAAGGGCCCTCTGCTGGCAGATGCTTTCCCGGCTGCTAAGATCCACATTACTGTCAGGTCAGGCAGCCTGTACACATCCATCTATTTTGTCACAAAAGCACTTTCTTGTAATAAAAGCCTCTTTCCTACCACTATTTGATTTTAAAAGCTTTTTTGCCCCAACCCCGTCCCCCCTCTGCCATATAAATAACAATCAGAACCAGCAAATCCCTCTGATCAGACACATACCTCAGCCAGCTGCAAGGAAAGTAAAATTACCTATGGAAGATTTCAAGACAAAATGAGCAAGAATAGTGAAAGCTTCTTTCATGCACAATCGGCACTCTAGCTTAGTTCCGTTTCTAAACTTCTTCAGTCTATTCAGTGTCTACTTACTGTCAAAATTTACCTGGCTGAGTTTTTATTAGGACTGATTTACCTCATGGACAATTCTTAAAAAATACAATAGGAACAAGCAGGACAAGCAGTTTAGCTGAAATATTCTTTAAGGTGAATTTTTCATGGTCCAGTTGGCTTTTGCAATAAAAAAAGCATTAGAAATGCAAATCCTGGAAGTTTGCTTGGATCATACTCATTGAAATAAGGCAAAGAACTTCTCAATACAAGAAATATCAATTGTTTGTTTTAAAAGCTTGAGGAGCCACTTTGACTAAAAATAAGACTGCTTCAGATCAGTTCAATGTGAGACCAAAGCACAAGATAAGCGAGAAAGCACTTGCTGAAAGTAAACAGTAAGAAAAAGCTTCCTATTAAGTAAACACACCCTTCAATTTTGAAATATTGTCGCAGGAAGGAACAAATCATATCTATTCTTAATTATTGTCACAGTAGGATTAAGAAGGTGTTTTATTAGTAAATTACTGTGCAGATGCAAGTAGTATTTTTCTGTGGTTACGTGAGTTCTCATTCATAGAATAACATCTTCCTTCCCAGGTAGGATCACCTCTCATATTTTATGCCGAAGTCAAAAGCACGCACAACTTTGAAGGAAACCTTCTACTCCCCCTATGCATAACAGGCCTGTCAATTTGCTTGGTTTTTCTTTCCTGTGCCAAGTGCTGGTTACTGCCTGAGGTAAAATATGGTACCAGACAACCCGTGATCCTCTTTGAAAAATATAGTGTATGCCATACCAAAGTATTTAGCAGAAGAACCATAAAGAAATGCAATGCATTATACTACACTCAAAGATAGACAATAAAAAAAAAAAATAAAATACATTGTTTTAAACAAAAACCTGGGGTACACTCTATCTGCATCATGAAAAACTAACGTAGTTATTCTGGAAATTCAAGAACTCTGGCACTACAAGCATGCAGGAAGGAAAAAGGCTAAGGAACAGAGATAAAAGCTTTGTGAGTGAACGCATTCAATGCTTCCACAGATGCTGAAAGTTTAATTTCTTGTGTTTTGGTTAGAAATTTGCAAGGAGTAAACCTCAGTAGTGGCCAGCCAAGTCAATGTCAGAGATAAGAGGTCTGTCAGCCAAAGTATCCAAAACTATGCTTCAATATCAAGGTCAGAAAAGCTTTGTTATTTCCAAGCAAAAAGAACGTCTGCTGCATGTCTGTTTCGACTTGTGATGTAGCTTGTCCTGGCAAGCAGTCCAGGCAGTCACCCTCATTATAAAATAAGGCTACCTCAAGAGCTAAATTGCTCATTTACAAGACCTACAAAGGGGTTGAGAGGTACTGACTAAAGCTGAATAGATCTGTGAGCTTTGAAAAATTCTGCCTCTTTCTCTTTTTTCTCTCTCTCTCTAAAGCCAAACAATCTCTTGGAAAAGATGGTACTGGAAACTCTGAATCCAATACACTACAACATCACCAGCCTCGTACCAGATACGGTGCCAGTGGCCACAGTGCCCATACTCATCCTCATGTGTTTTCTGTTTCTAATATGGAATCATGAAGAAACTTCATCAATACCAGGTAAATGTAAATTAACTATAGCTATAGTATTACCTAAAAGCTGTCAGAATATTTTTTGTTTGTTTGTTTCTCAAATTTAAGTGAGAAAGTAATGCTGAATAATGATTGTATGCCAACAAAATTTACTAAGAGTCAATTTAAATAACACAGTTTTTAAATTAACTGATAAAAGATATCTGGCTCTATTTAACCTCAAAACTTCCATAATTAATCTGTCTTCACTATATATACATATATATGACGTTTAGCTTTCTGGCTTATTATGAACATGCTAGAAAGATATAATACCACTTTACAAACTCTAGATGTTCATATTTTCATGTGCATTATAAACTTCTACTTTTTACATGTTTTAAGTTTAAAGCTTTCTCAATTATCTTTATTAGAAACAAATTATTATGTGGGAAATTTTTCAGACTTTAGTAGGACACCAATTTTTCTCTCCATATTTGGCACTGAAGACCCTCCAGAACAGAACAACATAAAATGGTTACCCTTTCAGAGGCCCCCTTCTGTAATGTTTTGGAGGCTTATAGTAGACTTTAGTGAATCAGCCTGTTTCTCATTAGATGCAAGACAATGACCTACTGCATGAATGAGAACAGCGTACACATCTGAAACGTGTATGAAAGGAGTAATTCTAAACCAATGCAGTGGCACCTGAATGAAATTCTGAGAAAAGATCCTTGCCAAACATCCTTCACTATGCTAAAACTCTTTGAAAGCTAGAGAACAGGGGAAAAGTATTCACAGAAGGTTATACATTCCATTTGAATGCTTGATTGGATCAACAAGAAGATAGAACTAAATTAATATGCTTTAAGTTTATGGGTATTTAAATAATCTGGGTTCTTGCAATCCCTATTAGTAAACAGTGAAGCCATAAGCAACTTTTACAATTTTAAACAGTATACAAAAGTTTTCTAAGTACTTAATTTGTTTTGGTTTATGGAGAATAATTTATGTTTCACAGACAAAAGGGGGAAATTAAGATTTCCCTGAAGAAGAAAACTTCCTCTTAAAAGTAATTAAAGGCAAATTCTCTCCTTCTGTCTCTACTTTCTGCTTTTTCTTGTAAGAAGGAAATTTGGTGCTGAGTTACAGTGGAAGGATTTGCAAACTTTGTTGACTATCTGCATATTAATCCATTCTTAGCTCCTACTTAAGCATGTTTTTGTAAGTTCACAGCAGTAAATCCTTTAAATATCTGTTTTTTCACTCTAGTATTAATGACTTACGAGACATGTAATTAATTTAATTATATCAAAAGGATATTGTCTTTTGTAGGTGTTACTATGACGCTTCTACACAAAACTCACGCAAAGGATTTGTTCAAATCACAAACAAACTGTATGCACTTTTTCTAGATCATTTATTCTCTCTGATATCTAGCTATTGTCCCTCCAAACATAAGCAATCTCAAAGCAGCAGTTTGAAGTTGTACAAAGATGCTTCTTTGTATGAACATCATTTGTTGTATTTACATTCAATGGGCTATAGGCTTCTATACATATTAAGTGAGGCTTCAACAATGTACATGGAAGTTTCTCTAGACAGAACTCCAGAATCAGATTGTGTATGTGTCCTGCCCCATGCAGACCTTGTCATGTTAAAAAGTTCCTTTGAATGTTCAGAGGTACATTCTTGTCAGTGAGCACTGCTGAGACCAAACTTTTTTTACCCTATTTCTTAGGGCCAGGATACTGTATGGGAATCGGTCCCCTCATTTCACATGGGAGATTTCTCTGGATGGGAGTAGGTAATGCCTGCAACTACTACAATAAGACATATGGAGAATTCGTGAGAGTTTGGATCAGCGGTGAAGAAACATACATAATTAGCAAGTAAATCCTTATTTTCTGTCATTAATAATATTACAAGTTTTTTCATATTTTTAAAACCTCTTTGCTTTTTTTTTTTCTAAAGTAGAATTAAAGTTATTTTCAAAAGTTATCCTAACATAAACCCTTTTTCTTTCCTGCTGTTGACACTTCTCCTAATCTTTCATTTCTTTATAGACTCTTTTATGGAAGTCTACATGAATTCTCTCATTTTCTTTGTGGAAAGGAAGATTAAGCACTGTGGCTCAATCCTAAAAAATATTTACCATCTCTTTTACTATTTCATTTAATATTAGGATTACATACTATACAGGAACCTAGGCTGACTGCAATGCAGGATGAAGTCAAATCTTAGTTTCCTGTGTTCTTCAGTTTCTCCTAAAAAGGAGACTAATGGTTGAAGATTATGGCTCCAATTCAGCAAGTTAATTAAACAAATGCAGAGTTACAGGATTATGTGTAATTCCACTCTAATAGAATTACTCACAGACTTCAATTATACACAGTATTAAACATAATGCTAAACTGCAGTCTATCATTTTATTAGCTCCAGTTGTACTGGATGGTTGCTTTCTTCTTACATTGGATCTTCTGTATACTTATGCGTTATGCCATGAAAAAAAATGAAATAGTAAAACATTTACCATGTGTAATCAATAAAGAATCACAACCTTTTTATTAGCGACATCAATCCACCTCAGCTTTCGTTATGTAAAAGCTTTTGAAAGACAACATAATAGAGAGGACTATTACAGGATTTGCCATACGAAGCAAGTCAGCTTCATCTCTGTCTTTTTACTGCTGTAAAAAGAGGTAATCATGACAGGAAAACTATTTACATTCCTATCCTACATAGGTGTTATAAATATCAGCTAAGGGGCTATAATGTTTTGTTAATGTAAAATGCCGTGAACTTTTATTGCTGCCTTCCACTTTCTGTACTAAGAATTGATCGGAAAAAAATCAGGAGTGCTGATAAACAATTCCACAGCTGCATCAGACTTTACAGAAAATGTATCACTTTTCTTCAAAAATTTTTTGCTTAAAACCATTGACAGTACATAGAGAACTAGTATTTAATGTTTCGGGTTTTTTAAAAAAAGTAGAATAAAGTTTTCAGTGGATCATAAATTCACTGCAAAACTAAACATAACCTGATTTCTCTAAAAAAAAAAATATATTATTTCCACCAATATCATCCAAATTTTTACCATCAAATCTAATCACACTGTGATGCTAATGCACCTAGAGAAGAACTTGCAGTCTTGGTTATGACAGATGTTGTCTTTTGGAGGACTTCATTAAACAGTTTCATAAGGAAAATCTGCTTATATAAGGTCATACGTCAAAATCCTTCCTTAAAGCATTATCATGTGTCTCCTGTGTAGATGTGTGGAATGGAAGGAAACAAAATGAGCCTCCTGCACCTTTCCATTCCTGGGGACAGCTGCCAAAATTCAACACTATCTTTTCATGTTCATGAAAATACAGATGTTGTTCCTTGACATGCCAAAAACCTTTAAGGAAATTAAGACAGAGAGAATATGCTGAGTTTCTTGGAAGATTGGACCTGCAGACACAGTGTCCTCTCTTTTTATGCCAATCCTTAATCCATGTTTGTCTCTTTGTACCATATAGCATCTGAATGTTAGCTTTACCTTTGCTCATGCAAAACTACGCTGAAAACTCAGCACTGCTGAAGGCACTAGCAAAGGCTCCATTTACTTTACCTGACCGAAAAAATAAACTAAGCCATGTAAGAATTCTGGGATTTGGTCCATAGAGTATGCTACATGCTAAAGTAGCATATTGTTTCATTTCAATCTCTGTTCCGATTTTCCTTCTTTTTATTGGATTTCATTTGATCAGGTTTTCATCACGTCAACATTTCTAAAGTGCTTGCTCCCTCTAAAGGAAATTATATCTTAAAGCAGTAACACTGGTCACAACCTATTCACCAGCATATGTAAATAAACCTTGTCAACTGTAAAAAGAATGAAACATATCAGGGATTTCCCTAACATTTATATTTAGGAATATTTATCCCATACATATCATCATATTATGATGCTGCACTTTTAAATGATGCATGTATGTTTATGCTTTCTGTATGTGTCTGGGAATGACCAAGTAGCTACAAAAGTATAGCTGTAATTTAATACATATCATGATGAAATTATCAACTATCAGATATTTTACACCTCATCTTCTGAAATATCTGACATAGGTCATTGCCTGAGTGTATCTTATATATCTACATGTTTCCATGTATATACTATTCAGATTAAAATCTTTTGATAACTATTTGCATTTTAGCTGAAAAATAGTTTTAAATCTGAACAGAATACATTATTGCTCTAATATACATTCTGAAGGCATTTATCATCAAGTTTTTTGATAATGTAAAAAGAACATTGTTTAATGTCAAGCACTGTACTTCCTGCTAAATTGAGACTGCAAGTCAGCACTTCAGAGCAACTATAAAATACAGAATTTTTATTCTGCCATATAATCTATGAAACAGTATTATTGTTTTGGACTTTTTTCTCCCCCTTTTTCTTTCCCAGATCCTCAAGTGTGTTCCATGTAATGAAACATTGGCATTACGTTTCTCGATTTGGGAGCAAGCTTGGATTACAGTGCATTGGCATGTATGAAAATGGGATCATATTTAATAACAACCCAGCACACTGGAAAGAAATTCGACCCTTTTTTACCAAAGGTAAGTTAGTGTACATTAATATACTGTATCACTGTAGCACACAGTCTATCTTTTCTGAAGTGCTGTTTGTCCTTTGCATACTTAAACTACAGAAACCAGTTCTCTCTATATATCCCATAGAAATATTTTATTGCACATGTTCTTTCATGCTTATCCTACTTGGTATATTATTTGAAACAGCCCTGAAGTAGTTTTGAAGATTCTTAATTTCATTCAATTAAAACAAAATTAAATGATGCCCACAAGCCATGTTTTTACATTTCAAGTCCAACATTTACACTGGCTCAACTGGCATTTCCATAAATTGTATAGTTCACCATTCCCATCCCAGCCTACACTGAGTTCAAAGACTTTTCTGTCTTGTTCTAATAGGGAGGGAAGCTTTCATTTCAAAATTAACTTAGATTATCTGCACAGTAGAACTATTTATCAATCCCTTTAATATGCTAAGAATCAATGTAGTAACAGAGAAAAAGACTGAAGTAATTAATATCGCTAGATTGAAATCAAATAGGAAATTATATAAACAAACTCCAGTGTTACTATTCTGTGGGTCTGCAATTTTTTAATTCACCTTTTTTCCACAAATTGAAAGTTTTCAGTATTTGCGTATCATTAGAATTAGCTACTTCTGATGATCTTACAGCCTTCCTAACAAAACTGCTACACTTGTTCCAAAAGCTCCACAGTTGTCCTGGTTTCAGCTGCAATAAAGTTAATTTTCTTTCTAGTAGCTGGTATAGTGCTGTGTTTTGGATTTAGTATGAGAATAGTGTTGATAATACACTGATGTTTTCAGTTGTTGCTCGGTAGTTGTAGTGTCTACACTAAGTCAAGGACTTTTCAGCTTCCCACACCCTGCCAAGTGCACAAGCAGCTGGGAGAGCACAGCCAGGAGAGCTCACCCAGACTGGCCAAAGGGATATTCCATACCATATAATGCCATGCTCTGTATGTAATTGGGGAAGCTAGCAGGAAGGAGCGATCGCTGCTCACAAACAGACAACAGTTCAGAAAAGATTCTCACCAGCTACAACTGCAGTAGTTTCTGACTGTAATTACAAACACACAATCCCTCTCAATGTACATTTGGTAACGTCCTTGAGGCAATTACAGCAATTCTTGTATGGAAAATTAATTTCAACAGAGTACTTAGGGCAAGACTTCCAAAATCATTGAAAAATTACCTGAATCCATCCCAGTTGGAGCCTATCAAAAAAATCTGACCGAATCATGTAGCAACAGAGCTGACCACTGCTTTTGAATTCTTAAAATGCAATAAATCCGTCATGCTGCTATCTCCACTGTTCATAAGTGGACAAACTACAGCAGGTTAACACATTGCATACTGCCAGGTTAGGTTTCAGCATGTTCAGAGTGACACTACAGGTTGCCAGTAGCTTACTGCAAAGCTACCATGCTGTTTAAGAGCACCCAGGAGTGATGTTTTCAGAAATTCCTGTTATCCTCCCCACGAATCCCCAAGCTATCTTCCCTGTTTAGTGTTATTGCAAGCAAACAAGACAGGACATCCACAGCACCTATAATACAGATGAGGATATGGATAGCCTCCCACACAGAAAGGTAACACAAATGATGCCAAATACTTTTTCTTAACATGGTATGAATCTAGCATAAAATGCGTGTCAGATACAAAGTGGCTGGATGCAAGGAAAGTTTGGACTTTGAGTTTGTTGCCATTTTAACTCAAAATGCTTACATTTTTCTTGCAAAAGATGATAAATCAGTAAGTTTCAGAATGATTTTATACCAGTCACTCACATGACAATGTTTTACATTTTATTGACACCATTATTGCTAGTTGATGTTATAAAATAAGGTATGAAAGTTAATCAATCTTTTGATCATTTCGCACATATATTTCAGCTCTGTCTGGTCCTGGTCTTGTGCGTATGATAGCAATTTGTGTTGAATCAACAATTGATCACCTGGACAAACTAGAGGAAGTAACTACTGAAGTAGGAAACATCAATGTGTTGAATCTTATGAGACGGATCATGCTTGACACATCTAACAAGCTTTTTCTCAGGATCCCTTTGGATGGTACTAACAGCTTTATTTTTATACCTTATGATGGATCTAAAGTGCATATCCAAAGAAAAATCATTGCATCACTTAGCAGTTCTATTTCAGAAAACAGAGCAAGAACAGACTCTTACATCACCATATATTTAATTGAAATTGATTTATGAGTGATTTCAGTTACAAAAGAGAATTTTATATGACAAAAAATACACATTTAGATTCTTACACCTTAATAAATAGTACTGTTTAAAGAGATTTTTATGCACTGAGTTGGTACAATCCCAAAATTATATGCATGTAAGAATCAGAAATTGTTCCACCAAACTAAATGATTCACCAGACAATTTAGGTCTTCTGTGATTTAGTCATCCTCAAAACTATATAACAGAAATAACATTATCATGATATATAAATTATCCCATCTCAATATGCTGCAAGAGTTCTGCTTCTACTCTCCTGTGGGAGACTATTTGGCTCTGGTTGACACAGAACTATCTCTTTTTAGCTAGCTACCAAGAGTTTTTACAAAGATCTATACCTTTTCTACAGTGTGCTACAAATGTTTCCTAATGCTATCTACCACATATTAAAACCAACTGTTTATCAAATTCCCATGAACCTAGTTGGAGTAGGAAACAGGATCTTATTATTTTTTCTGAAGCATTTGTGTTATTTGACTATTGAGGCTTATATTTTATATTGCTTTTTGTTAATATTTATTTTCAGAAAGCACCATTGTACTTAAGATTCAGAACTACTTTGATGCTTGGCAAGCACTTTTATTAAAGCCCGACATTTTTTTTAAGATTTCTTGGCTGTGCAAGAAATATGAGGAGGCAGCGTAAGTATCATCAGTTTTACAAATCATTTACATAATATTCTAAGAAGGAGATCTTCCTTGATATTTTCCTCTGCCTTTTAGAAAGTAAATTGTGAAACTTGCAAAGGTGGCTGGCTGAAGTCCCCTATCTGCAGACCCAAGGTAGCCACAGAACAAGATTTGCTACTGTTGCTACAAGTGGCTGATCGTAGGGGATCGTTTAAAGCCCTTGTGCATTCAGTCCTAGTTTACTCACCAAAATACTAGTTAATGCCAGCACAAATGTGAAACTAAATTGAAATCACTGGTTCGGTTCAAACAGACAAGGAAAAGCCATCACATGGGGTGAAGTTACATTTGCTCTCTAGTCCAGGATGGTCAAATAGTAGGCTACAGTTAATCAAAACAAGAAAACCTGCCTACATTCATGGCACTGTCCCAGAAGAAGTAACCCCTGAGCATAATTCTATTTATGGGTACCCTCAATGTGCATTTTTGAGTCAACAACTCATTTCTTAGTTACAACTTGGTGCTCAGCATGATAATCCATTTCAAGGTTTTGGTGGGGTTTTTTTCCTAAATAAGAAAATACGTTTCGCCGTCTTCCTCTCTGCAAACATACGAAAAGCTGCTTCTTTGTTTATGATCTCATTTGCTGTTTTCTGCCAAAAGAGGACTGGCTACAAAAAGAACTGGCAATCAGTTTCTTCATTTTGGATTCGGATTGATACTACTTATGAAGCATGTGTAATAAATTGTTTTGATAGTACTATATAATCTAAAGGCTTTATAGGAAAGATGGAGGTTCATTAAAAGTAATTGACAATTCTTATGAACTAGAAACAAGATTTACCTTCCCTAACATTTGCTTGCCAGTTTTATTATGGCACTGATTAGTGCTTTATTCTGTAATTCTAATAATAGATAGCCATGGTGGCCCAGTTATTACTAGAAAGCCCCTGCAGGTAAATATTGATGTTTCAAAAGCAATCCCTTTAAAATAGATTTATTCATTAATTTCTACTGCAAAAAAAAATAAAAATATAAAGACTGCTAGATTTCAAGCAATGCAAAGAACCACCACAGGATATGATGACTTCTGATATTCTTCTGATAATGTTGGCAAAAAAGGACCATTTGCTATTTCTAATGCCTAAAAAAAAATTGTTATAAATAATGAGAACTTTATCAGGTTTGAAATTTTAAATTCATTTACCCCTAAAAACCTGGTCAAATTTTCTATCCCAGCAATAACAAACACAAATGGAAAGCCTGAGAATTTATTTCAAAAACTTTTCAAAATACTTTTTAAAAAGAATTTCCTTCAAATCTATAGCTAATTGAAAATCCCAATTAAAAATATAAAAACTGTTGGACTTTGCTCTTTTCCACCACTGAAATACAAACTGCTGACATGGTATTACTATTTAAATCTGAAAAAACTAGATCAACTCTACCTTCAAGCTAGTACAATTTTTCTAACAATTATCCCTCGTGTTCTCTAAGTTCATTTTATTCACTGATAAAATACAGTATAAAATAAAAGGAAATAAACAAATTCTTTGGAAATGTTAATAAATCTTTAAAAACTCTATTAATTAATAGGATATACAGACATATATTCATTCTTTTCAGTCTATCCTATAAAAAGAGAATAAGATTTCAGTCCAAATTAACAAGCAATTATTTAATAAGAAATAATAAGAAAAAACACTTTCCCTTACTATTACTGCTTTTGCAGAGAACCATATAACCACCCTTAGGAATATTTAATTTGTCATTCTTAGATGGTTTTATTGGTATAATCTCTATATTTCTAATCATATGCTAATATATACTAAAAGTCTGCAGATATTTATCAATATGTTGGATTTCATCTGTTTTCAGCAAGGATCTGAAAGGAGCAATAGAAATCTTAATAGAACAGAAACGACAAAAGCTTTCCACTGTTGAAAAGTTGGATGAACACATGGATTTTGCATCCCAGTTGATTTTTGCACAGGTAGTGACAATGTACTCAAAATATGGCTAACTTCGGCTTTTCTGACATTCTTCTGTCACTAACACCACAGGCTTTGCAACTTAAACTTCATGCATCTATCTGAAAGTCATGTCATCATAAAGGAACACAAATTAGTGTGTTCCAGGGAGTCCCTAAGAGCGATTCAAACATTGGATAGTTCATTTTTGGGAATAGGTGTTTGTCTGATTTTTTTCATGGCTTAAACAACATCTTAAAACTCTTGCATCTATCTCTGAATGTCCTCTAGCCTTTCCCTAACCCCTGTATTTATCTTGATGTATTACCTTTTCTTTGCAAAGGTTTCAAATGCTATGTAAATCCTATCTTGTATAATCTCTGACAGCTCAGAAGCTCTGTGAGGAAAGGCAATAAATCAATAAGAATCTGAGCTAAGAACAAACCCTTGCTTTTTTGTAAGATCATACACACCCATCAAACATGAATTTTCTGCTTTTCTCCAAAAGACAAAAAATAAATGCCATTTAGTATACAAGATAGAAAGACAGTCAAGATTTTTGCTTTTGTTTAAAACAGAAATTTTATGTCTTTCCCATTCTACTGCTATAGGACCTTTCTTGGCATCAGAGGTCAACAATCAACATTTTCAAAAAAATTTTTGAATTTTTTTTTCAGAACAGAGGGGATCTGACTGCCGAGAATGTGAACCAGTGCGTGCTAGAAATGATGATTGCTGCTCCCGATACTCTGTCTGTGACTCTCTTCTTTATGCTAATACTGATTGCAGAGCACCCCACAGTGGAAGAGGAGATGATGAGAGAAATTGAAACTGTCATGGGTAAGCAGGAGCTGCAAAGTCAGTGATGTGAGAATATAAATTTGTTTCAGCAGTGATCTCATTTCAATTATTCCAAGGCTGAAAATGCTAAGTGTTTTCTTCTAACAGAAGCATTTGCTGTAAAATTTATGAACTACCATTCAGAGAGATTTTATTCAAGATGAAATGCGAGAAAAAGAGCAATTTGTAAGATAAATTCAAATAGGAATCATCAGAATTGACCATCTATTAGAAAGAATGTGCTATATTCACTCCTTAGCAACAGCAGTGCAAATCAGTACTCATTTCATAAGTTCCATTGAAATTATTTTCCATTTACCTTGAAATAGCAGAAGGGGGCACTCATTTCAAATACTTTTAATCACCAATATTTCTCTGTGTGTACAAAGAACCTAAGTTTCTCTGTGATGACAGAAGGGAAAGATTAGAGAAAATTAAAATTATATTCTGCTGTTATCCATTTTGATATCAAACTGGTCTCCTCTTAAGTATTAATTACTAACTACTCAAAACACAAAATATTCCAAATTTGTATTCTTTACTTTCTCTAGGCATCAAAGCCTGACACAGAACTAATACAGAAATTAATTTAATTCCACTCTTTTTCAACATTTACTTCTGGTCAGTTAAACACTGGAAAGTGCTTAACAAGTCCCTTAGTGTTTTTAATAAACCTTATTTTACTGTCCTCAGGACAGTCAAGTACTCACTTATCTTGCCTGCTTCTTTCCAAAAGCCTTGATTTCTAAGGCAGTAGAATACTGTTGCCTTTTCCTTAAGCAAGTGACCAACTGGGGTAGCAAAGCTACCTTTTATCTTGAAAGCCTACCACTGCAATCCTTGAACTGCTTGTGGCTTCAAAGTTAAAATAAGGCTCCCACTGGCAGTATGTTGTGGTGCCGATACTGCTGCTGAAGGAATCAAGCTGGGAGAACCTTACTCATGGTAACTGAAACAGTTAGGCCACAGCAGGGCCTGACCAGCTGTACATCCAGCCAACCCAAACACCTGGTGAAAATTTAAGGTCCCTACAAAGTTATCTCCCATCTGCAGACTATTCTCAGATTTTGTTTGCTGTCAGCTCTCAGAAAATTTATTTGTTGTTTCTTCTTGCTCTCAGTCATACAAAAGTCAGGGAAGGACTTTCAAAGTTTTATCATTAACAAGAAAGTAGAACAAAGACACATAATGTATTAAGAAGAAGAAAAAGTGATAAGATCATAAATTCATAAACTAGAATTTATGGTGATAAACAATACACCAGATTTCCTGAATATGTAAGGCTACATAAAACTCCTCAGAAGCTGTTGGATCCTTCCTACCATTTCAGGAACTGAGAATCTTCGAGAAATGTTTTGGTATTTGTATGATGAAGCTATTAAATTCATAACCAACTTCACTATATGTTTTATTCCTCAAGGTGACAGAGACATACAGAGTGATGACATGCCAAACTTAAAAACTGTGGAGAATTTCATTTATGAGAGCATGAGATACCAGCCAGTTGTGGACTTGATCATGCGAAAAGCCTTACAAGATGATGTAATTGATGGCTATCCTGTGAAAAAGGGGACAAACATTATTCTCAATATTGGACGTATGCATAAGCTTGAATTCTTCCCAAAGCCGAATGAGTTCTCTCTTGAAAATTTTGAGAAAAATGTAAGTTTTCCATCTTATTTATTACAGGAAATTGGGTATTATTTATTGACAATGTATCTTCCTCTTATGTTAATCAAGAACTTTGTGACCATAAGACTGTTTTTTTCCTTTGTCTAAGTGCCTAGTTGGCTATACATCCTGCTATTATTACTATTATTATTATTAAAACTGGGCAGATACTTTCCTGTCAAAGTGCCTCTTAAAAAATAATTATATTGAAAACAACATTTGCCCAGACATCTTAATTTTGATTAAAAATTTCTGATTAAATTTGTCAAAGACACACATAGTTCCCATTACATCCTCTAACACTGGACAAAAAGAGGCTTTAGGGAGCTAGAGCCATGCAAGCAGTACAACACAGAGCTGAGGCCATGTGGGGATTCCCTGAAGAGGTGAAGCAGTATAGTAACTCCCGAGAGACTGAGAACTTGCCACCCATTTTATTTTTTTAATTCCTAAGTAAAAATAAACACCTTTTATAGACCAAAATGGAAATCCTGACTTTTAACCAAGTCAGTACTGCAGATGTTGAGTAATTCAGTCCCAGTTCAGCACAGCATTTCAATTTCAATTATACTCTAACTCCCAAAAGAACTGGAATTTTCATTAGTCTACATTACTGAGCCCTGTATCAAAAACAAATGTGAACTTTTTTCCTACTTGTAATCCCCTAGTATTGTAAATCATCCTTCAGATTATTTACGTTCATTCAGATCTCTGCTTTTCTGATTACTGATTAAACAAGTTGTTTTGCAAAATTGTATTTGTTCAGCAATAATCACCTGGCAAGATTAAAACTGTATTGAAAGAAAATAGACTGATTCTATGGCACATTTGACTCCTTGGTTTTGACTCTTAACCAGCACAGATGGAAGTGGAAGATACTGCTACCCATTTGACAGAGAGCACAAAATATGAAATTCTAAGGCTTGGTTAGCACTATCGTGAGGGAATTAGAAAGATCTCTAGAATAAATAGCCATGCAAGAGTGGAGGGCATTCTATGAAAAAAATCTCAACTGCAAAATGTTAGCCTTGTTATCATAGATGCACACATTTTCCTGGTATGCAAGCTTTCTCACACATTTTCTAGTGGCTTGCCAAATATTAAGGTTGAATAGGGTTGAAGCTAAAGGGTTAATGTTTTCTACGGCTGTCATAGTTATCAATTTGTTTAACTAAAAAGTTCAGAAATAGTTTTATTACCTGGTAATTTTTTTTTTCTCTTCAGCTGCATACATAAGCATCCACAGACAGTAATTTCAGTTTTTAAGAAATAAATAGATGACCTATTTTGATACACCAAAATTGGGCTTACTAATAAAAACAGCTGAAGAAATAATTAAGAAAACAAAGAAACAAAAGGTATGAATGTTCAAGCCAGAAACAGGCCTCTAAGTTTTACACTTTTCCTATTAAAAAAATCTAGGAGTACCATGTGTGCCACACACACAAATGAGGACTAAGCAACCTGGTTAATGTTTCTAAACTGCTGGTTGATTACACATAGCAAACTCTGCACACAGTATTAAAACCATCAAGAAAAAGCCAAGTCATTGTAGAAAATTCAAGAGAGTTAGTGATTAAGTTTACTGAAATAACTACTCATTGTGAATAGTTTTTCCATTTTACCACCCATTATTTTCATTCAAAGTATTTCTATCAAAATGGATTTCTTATTTTATAAGTACACTTTGCTTGACCCAATATTTAAGCACACATTTTCTATCTGACTTGATGCATTCTTTTGCAACATAATTATTCTAGCAGGCATATTTTTCACACAGTTCTCATAAGTAAACAGCAACCCACACCATTATTTATGATAAGATGGCATTGTTAGAATCTAAACATTTATCCATTTTCCCAGGCTGTGCATTTGCCATTGTGGTGTACTGCCAGCTGCTGTACTTGCTCTGTATTAAACACTTGTATTTACCTATCATTTTTCAAAATTTACTGCTCAGTGTATTTGAAAAAATTGAAACAAAAAATTTTTTTCTCAGTCTTAAAATGAGAAAAAAGGACACTTTTTCTAGATAATTTAACATAAAGCAACCTTTTCTACTCTATTCTTAGGTGAAACAGGAAGTCAGAATAGAGCTAATATCATTCTTTTTTAAAAGAAGGCTAGACAGATGAAGAAAAATAATTTATTTATAGCCAGACTTGCTTTTTCATAGTCATAACAAATGCATTTGCACCTCATTAACAGAACTATTCATGCTCTTGGGACTGTTTTGGGTAAGTGATCTATTCAATGTCAATAAAAGTAACAGAAACTAGTTTTGCATTCTTCAACAGAAGAATCCTGTATTTCATATTTTAGTTGATAGGACAGGAGACAATCATTCTATAAGTGTCATCTCTCTATTAGATATCAAATAAAATTTTCAACATTACATTTTATAACAAATTAATTCTCAGGAACATTAGCTTTTTAATGACAATAGTAGTAGGTGTATGGCTTTATAATTATTTTTAGACAAGGCATCAGCCTGTATCTCCAACATTTATGAGCTTTGTAATGAATATTTTCTGCAAAAGTTTTTAATGAACTTTAATATATATTGAAGAGCAAAAGCTTCACTCCATTTCACAGCTTGTGGTAAAATCCCCGGATTTTCTGTTCACAGGATGAACTGACTGAAATACAGGCACAGAATTCAAGTTTACATTCCTGGCTATCTTAGCATTTAAAATGGCATATATTCTGTAGGTGTGTCTGTATTTTGGCCTGATTTGGGTGGGAGGGTTGTTCAAGTGTAAAGGAAAGAATGAATTGCTCCTAAGAGATTCTTTCCACAATATTCTTTTCAGAATATATTTACTACCAATTTCCATCATAATTTTGGCTACTTTTATGAAGAAAGATTTGTCTTAAAATTTATTCCTTGTGTTATTCTGTGCAGGTTCCTTCACGCTACTTCCAACCATTTGGATTTGGCCCTCGGGGCTGCGTAGGAAAGTTCATTGCCATGGTAATGATGAAAGCAATTCTGGTGACTCTTCTGAGAAGGTGCAGAGTACAGACATTGAAAGGAAGAGGCCTTAACAACATTCAGAAAAACAATGACTTATCCATGCACCCAATAGAAAGGCAGCCTCTGCTGGAGATGGTTTTCACACCAAGAAGAAACACAAACAAAAATCAGGGTGACTAAAGTGGATCATCATCAGCATTAAAGTTGCAGGGCTTTCTCAGCCACTAAGAAATACCCATCATTCCCAGGTAAAGAGATAGAGTAAAACATTTGTTTGATCGCTTATGGCTTCAGATGACAACTTGTTCTGCCTGCACAGCAGAACAGGTTTTGGCCACAACTTCAGTGTAATAAAGTAAGACTAAAATTAAAAACAACTGTCCTGTTGCTAGGTGATGCCACACTATATGCAGGATTCCTGGCTACTTTTTAAAACCATCAAGTTCAGATGAAATTATGCTTTGTTTTTCAAACAGTGCAAGTTCAGAGGTTTGGGGGTCAACAAAAGAACATGCCTGATGTGTATTTAATCCCAGGACTACGTGTGTGTTCCTTGCCCCCACCTGCCCGAAGTTGGACCTAGCAGTATTTAACTATGGCAAAAACTCTCATTATCTGGTTTTGAAAACATCTGAATGAATAATATTAAAGCTGATTTTAATACTATGAATCATTTTCAAATATTTAGGAAACAAATTATAAAAAATGTTTGTACAAGAAGCCATTCAAACATTTTTCTTTACCGTGTTTTGCTATCATATTAAACAGATACCAAAGACAGCGTCAAATAGATTTTACTGATGGCAGTAATTTTCAGAGTACAACGTAATATGACAGTTGAGATAACTGTTCTGTGTTTTTAAAAATCATCATCCTGCTACAGAGTATGCTACACAGGATTTGTAAACATCTTAGTAATGAGCAGCTGAGAAAGAGGTAATTAATATGAAACATTACTGCTAGTATTACACCTGGACACACCCATACCCACACACACTCACAGCTCCACCTCATCTATTTAACTGTAGAAATTTTCCACCTCACCTCAGTTTGATGAAGAAGTTCAAATTCTGTCTAAGCTGCCTAAGCAGTACCTAATCCTGTTTCAATCTGGTTTTAGTTGCTCAATTCTACTTCAGAGAGTAACATTTGGAGTTGTTGCCCATGTTACCACACCACAGCAGGGGAGAAAGTCCCTCCTTAATTATCCATACAGCTCTTACTGCTTCTCCTGAAAGAGCACTGGGCTGTATCCTGCTCTTAAGCATCTTGCTTCACACCCACTGACTTAACGAGTCAGTACCATAAGAAGAGAAACACTGGCTCAAGACATAGACTTTTGTTTTTTTTTTAAAGTAAAATGGGCTTCACTCCTCTACTCAAAGTAAGATGGAGGTCTCATTGGGTAAAAGCTCAGAGTTTTATAGTGGCAAAGGAGAAAAGTTCTGAAGTAACAAGCAGATTTCTAGAAATCATTTTTAAAGGGTTTTGCATACACAGATTTTTATTTTAATTATAAATTAGGCTTAGTTTTATACTTAGTCCTTAATGGGAAAGCTAAATAACTACCCAAAATTTCTTGTTGAAATCTGTAGAATCTTGACATTCATTGATATCTCTACTAGCCTAATGACGAGTTTTAGTTTAGTCAAGAAGAAAGAGATGTTCCTGGCTTATTGACAACATTCCTTAACAGAGAATTACCATGTTCAGTAAGTTCGAGTTTTCATACTGTATAACCCAAAGAAAGGGGTTTTCTGGATAAAGTGCCTTAATAAAGCCAACCAACGTACAATAGGCTTTATATTAACCTTTTCCTTCCGAGTCACTTAAACTGTAAAAAGAAAAAATTGTTTCTGTATTATGTCCTTTCTTTAAAATAAAAATCTAATTAATTAGATTAATTAATCTCTTTCCTCAGACCACTGCTCTCAGGTGCAGGTACAGCAGAGGAAGATCTATCCAATAGCATACAAAAACTGCATAAACCCAACAAATAAACGTGTGTTCCAGTCAAAGGTAATGAATTAGGTCAGGTTGGGACTGGTGCCAAGAAGAAGAACTGTACATTTAGGTAATTTCTCAAAACAGCATGCAAATTTTCTAGAGTAATTTAAAAAAAAATCAAACTTGAAAGCAGAATAATTTACTGTGGCTAGGTTACTTTTAAAGCTTTCTCCATAGCATTTGCATAGTACCCAAAAAATTACAATAGTGAAGTGCAAACCCATACCACCTGTAAATACAGGCAAAATTGGGTGTTTGAAGATGTATAGAAATAGGGCTTCTATTTTTTAAGTCATGAAGTGACATAGTGGTATGAACCTTTGGAATATCTAATGTAACCTCTATTTCTACATTCTCTGTAGCCTTGGAACTAGGAAATTGTTAGAGCTGTTGGGAGAAAAAACCCAACCAAACAAAACCCCCAAAAACCTTATTAAATCCTATTCTTACTCATTCTGTATCGTAAAACACCAAAAAGGGTACTTCAGTGGACATGCTTTTCTCATTTGTGTGAGAACTATAAAAAGATATCCACTGAAGGGTCTTTTTTTCTTGGGAATAAATGACTTTTATACACAGCATGCATCTTCCCTTATTTCACACACAACAACATTTTTATAGCGATAATTTACTCTCTGATTTTCCATCACATAATTATAGGTGTCTCCCTGAGTGCAATTTTTCACAAGGTTGGAATTAATAAGTTACCTTTGTCATTCAAATTTTGAAATAATTATACAAAATCATGTAGCTATATAATGCATTAAAGAAATCAGAGCAGCATGCATTTTTCTTATATTGTTGAATTTGTAGGCTGGAGTTTCAGAAAAATGATTACCATAACTATTCTATGGAAGGGATAAAGCAGTTTCTTTTTCACTTTTTGGAAGCAAGCCTACAGAATTATTTCCCATTGTATTTTAAGTATATTCTTTCTGATATGCTTTGCACACAGTGCTTGTGGTCCTCAAATTTCTACAGTACTTATTTTTGTCCACATTTGGACAATAGACTTGTTAATTTATCTGAGCTGTTAGTTAATCTGAGCCCCATTCTCCATATCTTTATTATGGTTGTTATGCAGTGGTCTATTTGCATGAATATTTGCACAATAAGATCCATTTCCTCTCCTCATATACTCACATATGTTTGAGAACTGCAACTGGTGAAGCAGTGTTTCAAAGCTTGCAATGTGGATATAAACAGTTTAAGTCTTTTCAGTGTATATATGCCACTGTACAAAACAGAGCTCTGATTTTAAACAGTGTTTTATTACAAGGTACTGTAAAAATTTAAGTGACTGTTAAAACCACATCAAGTCTACTGTCATCAAGTGACTATTCCATTATTGTTCAATACATCAGCATAGACCAAACTTGAAGATTATGTTTTATACATCACTGTGATTATGGGCTGCTCACAGCACATAAATGTGGATGTTGTTAGAAAATAAAATAATCATCAAATAAAAGTTGTATGCACAAAAAAAAAATCATGTTTCATTGTGCTTTCCCAATCTGAGAATCACAAAAATTACTTAAATGTATGAGAGTGTATGCATGCATGAACTGATTATTAAAGTATTAGATACAAAGATGAGATCTGGGATGTTCTAAACTCAAATTTCTCACTGATTTTGGAGGATATAGTATTGCAAAGATTTTTAACAAGAAAGCAGAAATAATGATTTAAGTTCATACAAGACTGCTTGCCTAGGAATGCACTTTATTGCAGCTTTCAAAGAAGGGAGAAGAGGTAGGTTTTGCTGATTCTTAAGATATTAGGGATTTGTGGAAGTCAAAAAAGCTTGTCTTGATGATACAAACAAAAGACTTGGCTATCTGTGAGAAAGGTATCTAAAGTAATAAAAGATGAAACAAAGCAAAGAAATAAACTGACTACATAGTTCAAAGTAAATTTCATCTCTTTCTATACATACAATGATGGCATAACAAATTCAGCTTGTATAACTAATTTATTTCACTTTCAAATGAAAGCTTTCAGAGTGGTAATTCTTGTATTTGGCTGACAGAAGACTGGAAGGTAGTAAATGGCACACACCACACACACAAAAAAAGTCACAAGAACTCTTTAACATAGCTGCAGATAGATAGATTTTTCAGGCAGTAACCTGATCACAAGACACTCCCAGTGAAAACATTTAGCCTAGAATTTTACAAGCTCTGTTTATTAATGTTTAAAATTAATAACAATTGTCAGTTTTATTAGATTGTTCCCTTTCTGCATTCTGTAATACAATCCAGTGTTATAGCCTCAGTTAATATCCCATTAAATTAAATTCTTAACTTTAAAAGAAAATCCCAGTTGAAAAAGTTTACAGCAGAAAGGAATGTATTACTATTGGATAGAGGATAACAGGTAATACATTGGACCAAATCTTCTCTGATCTATGGTGAAATAAATCCTTCTCTAACCTAAGATTGCACTTTGCTGCTGACATTCTCATTTTAAAGTAGCAGTTACCCAGGACTTGAGAGGTTAAGACTGTTAGGGCTATAAAAGTCCTGGGTTTGCATACTGTTGTAACCTCAATGTTTTCAAACACAGACCTTTAATTTTACAACATAGACAAGCATTTGATTCCACAGATCTACACTACTGGAGTAATAATTCCATTTGAATGCATCGGTGCATTTAAAAAAAAAATCATTCAGAATTGTTTAGAATTATATATTGTGAGCTACAGTCACTGAAAAAACCTACTATTTTCATAAAATGAGATGTTGTTATGCTGTCCATATTTTTGCTATCATCTCTCTAGCTGCAGATAACTATTTAGGTACAAATATAATTGAAAACATCTATGACTTAACAGTGCACTCTGAGCAGGGTCCAGCAGATGGCACAACCAGAAAATTTATTCATGCAACAACAGCTTATGTATTATCGCAGTCCCCATTGATATACAAAAGCTAAAACACAACAGATTCCTGTGGTCTTATTCAGTTATTAAACAGTGCTTTAGGAAGAGGTGGAGTCATTCTAGAGTCATTGAAAGTGTAGAGGTAGAGAGAAAACTAACCACCAATAATGCGGACAAAATTTATTAGCATGATTCCAATTAGTACTGGCAATAGAACATTATTTCCAAGCATCACCTTTTAACTAAAAGTGTTCTCCCAGTCTACTTGAGTGGAATCTGTATCCTTTGGCATCAAGATTGATAGAACCCTGCTTAGTAAGTTTCAAAATGATTTCTGGGAAATTGTAAGGCTCTGTTGGTATTTTAATTATAATTCAGCTTAATTCGATGCATTTATACTAACTCACTTTCTCTTAATATGATATTTTTATGTGATATTAAATATAATTAAGTATTTTAATTTAATTTAGTGCCTCTGTGGCATTCTTCCATAGTCCACAGTAGACCAGGAATCTCCAATGAAACAGAGTCTTTGAAGGAAAGTTGATTTTTGTGTATTGATCCTTCAATGAGTAATGCAGGTCCCAATATTCCATGCAGCCTCACCACACTTCTACAGTAGCTATGAACTTATCAGTCCAAGAATTGAGCAGGTCTTCATAATAACTCTTTATTTGTTAAATAATTGCTGGTCAAAATCAAGACCACTCAACTCAGCTGCAAAAAAGGATATGTTTGGCACAACATGCACAACTCCATTAAACTGCCTCATTAGAGCTGAAAATATCTCCCATCAGATTTCAATCATTCCTCTTTAGTTTTAGAAGAGCTGATTAGCTTCTCACTCAATGCTTTATAAACTTATCCTTACCTTGTAAGGATATGTAGATGGAGTTGAATTTCATTCTCCATTTAGCAGCCATTGAAAGATTCTTAGCAAGTAATTATAGATCAAAACAGCTATATTCAGAAACTGCACCTTCTAACATCTATATATATATTTGTATTTATATTCACCTTTTTTCATTCCAGCAAATCTTAGAAGATATTTTTCAGTGTTAAACAATAGTTCAAGAGAGACATGAGAAGAATATAAATCAGTATTATTATAACATTAAGTATAGTGCTAACTGCATTAAGAAAATTGCCACTTACTTCCATTTCAGAAAGCACATAATTAAATTTTGCAAAAAAGGATGAGATCCAGCTACTGAATGAATACTAAAGCAGCTGCAAGTGGATCTTTTTCTGCTTGATGTGAAGTGAAATGTTTTCAGATGAAATTTCACCAGCTTAGCTGTATAAATACAAATGAAACTATATTCATTGGTCTTGTCTTCCTTCTTCAATGAAGAATAATACAAAAAAGACAAATTCATACCACAGAAATGTTATCAAATCTGTTGTATTACTTCATCTAAGGACCTCAAAGCATGTTATGAGTATCAATTAAGTCTTTGAAACAGAGCTGACATGCTAAATTCATGACCCAGGGGAATGTTACAGTAAAAAAAATAATTTACAATAATTTACTGTGTAGCTCAGGAACCAATTGCCTGAGGGCCCCTTCACTCAGATGACCATCTTTGGTCAAAACCCCAAGACACTGGGACCATAATCCAGTTAAAATGCCTTTGCTAGGATGCTAGGATATATGGCCAGAGTCTGCATCTATGAGGATGTATGCGTGGTGTAAATAAAATTATGTATACAGTAAATATTTCTCTCACACTCTGTAAATCATATGATCTGACAATTTAAACAAAGGTTAGTAGAGCAGGAAATAGATAATAAATGACAATACTTTGGTTAGAATGTACAGTAAAACTCAGAGATAGCAGAAAGTTGCAGACTAAAGAAAAATGAGAAGGTAAACCAACTGTTACGGCAGACATGAACGTGTGGCTCCAGGGAACATATACGTGAAGAAGATGAGAACGCCATCAGGAATAACACCTCTTTGTCAGAACTGGGGACACTAACGTCTTGTTGAGACACTCCACGAAGAATAGCCATCAACCTTGGAACTCCCCAGATAATCAAGATGCAAAGAAAACACTTCAAGAGGTATGTACACAGCTTGCTAAAATGTACCAGCTGTGGTTTATTATTGCTTGTTTGTTATTAACTAGGTTACCAGTAAATTATTGACTCTATACCTTGTGTTTTCCTTTTTTGCTGGCAAGTATCATGCTTAAAATAACAAGTGCAAGGACCTCAAGTTTTTTTTGGTTGGTTGAACAGCTACTTCAAATTATATCAAGGAATGACAACTCCTCATTTTCAGTTCCAGCTACACAGTAGACCTCTTTGCCATAATAGGACAATGTCATCTAGCAAATACAAAACCTTGTTGAAATTCTCTTACATTTGAGTCATTTATCATCAATCATTTCTGAAAAGCACCATGGTAACTGTATCACAACCCAACAAAGGATCAATTGTTTTGGCGAACTACATCTTATGGGGTTAAAAGGTTTTCATACAGCATGCTAGCACAAAACATTGGCATGAGATAGCGAGGCTTGTGATTCACAGGATGAGGAAGTTTATGCAGACTAGACAAAGATATACTCCCTAGTGAGTATTCTCCCCTGGGTGGTCTCTGTGCTCTTTTGAAACTGCTCATCTTCAAAAGCCCTGTGGAGGAGCTCAACTTTAAGGCTGCCAAGGTTCTACAATTTAGCTACCACCACTAACAATAGAATCCAAGTTCAGGTAATTGTAAAAAACACCAAACACAAAACAAAACAAAAACAAACAAAAAAACCTAACAAACCAAAAACACCAAACCAAAAAAGACCACTCCACCAAACCAAAAAAATATCCTACAACCCACCACATTTTGTGAAAGAGAGGGCAATGATGAAGTATGCAGTATTGATGTGCAGGAATAGTCTCCAAACATTATGAGTTATTGAAAGCCCAAGTTTGCCATGTTCTTTAACCTTGTCAAGCTACAGATCATCAATTTGTGAGCAGCCTAAAGCATAATATTGGACCTACTTAAACTTCAAACCACTTATTGAATTTTCTGTTTGAAGTTGCTAACATGAATCCGTTTCCACGTTAGTTTTTTTTATTAAATGATTAAATTGCCAATTGTCTTCTGAGAATTCAAGGAGTTCTCTGTAGAACAGCGTGTAAGGATAGAGCATGAATAGAGCAACAGGAGACTAAAACAATCCAAAATGCTGCTTCAACATTTGGCTTCTGATGAGGCTGATTAATTAGCATGGTGGCTTTGTGACATCATAGTCTTTCAAACAAAATACCAAGACTGGACTTGGATCAGAGTAAAACCCCTTAATGAATATTGCTGCAATGGAGCCTTTGCAAGTCCAATGACTATTTATTAGTCCACAGTTTGAAAAGTTAAAAAATAAACTGAAGTGTGACATTCATTCACCAAGCCTTTTCAGAACTTACAGTATGTCATTTACAGGGGTTCATTTCAGTATTCTGAACAAGTCTAATGAAATGTCACGTAAAGTCAGTGGGATTTAGAAGTTTAAGTGTTACAATAGCTCCCAAGAGCAAGGAAAAATTAACTCTAAATATATTTTTAAATTAATAGCAAAGACATCTGTTCTTCTACTTGATCAGCAATAAACAGCAGTACGTATGCACAACATAAATCCTAGAGTAACAGTCTTCCTTCAGCCTGCCATACAAGACATTTTATGCTTTACCTCATCTGCAAAGCATTGCCATTATTATTTTTCATAGTATTTTAATTCCAAAATCTTAATGCTGTACTTCGTGCCACAATCTGGTTTTGTGCACCAAGTCCAAATGTTTGTGGGTTTTTTTTGGTTTTGTTTCTCTTTTGTACTGATCATTCTATTGTAATACATAGTTCAGTATCTTATAACTACTTCCTATCTGCAGTTTCATTGTGCTATTTCATTACACTAATAAATTCTTTTTATATAGCATTCTGAAACCTTTCATTTACTTATCCATCCATTTTGCAGTAACATGACAAAATACAGCTACAACAGCTTAACTGATTTATCAAGGGAGAAGCTTTCCAGAGCAGAGACTTTGACCACATACTACATGGCATTTAAGTCCTTCATCTCTTTTTTCCCCATTTATGAATGTCTGAAATAATCTAAGAGCTGTACTGCGGCCTTCCAAAGCAGTACTTTTTTAATGCATAAAACTACACAAAACTAAAGGTTTTAATGCATGCTTTGAGATAAATTCAAGATCATGTGAAAGATGCAAAGCCTATTGGCACAATGGAGAAAAACAATACTTGTATGCTAGAGGAGATGTATCTATCACACTATCCCTCTGTCCTGGAGAGAGCCAGTTGAAGGTCTGCAAAATACAGCCAAAGGACAGACTACATTACTACAGCACAGGTAAACAAGAGGTCTAGTGCTCAAGCTCATTCCTTAGCCCTCATTTAGCAGCAGAGAATTCCTAAAATCAGGGAGTTACTGATGCACCAGTAAATATCCTCAAACATTCACAGTCATTATAATGCGTTGTGAATGGAAGAAACCATAGAATTCATGAAGAACATACTATAAGAAATAAATACATGTTTTGAAGATTTTAAAAAGTTGGTTTGTTGCCCTTAGGAGTAAAGCCCATTTCCAGTGGAATTCATGATAGTTTACCAAGCTTTTCTTCCCCCCCTCTGTATTGAATTACATTGAAATGGTCTGCTGAGAGAAGAAATAAAACTCAATAAACCCCAAGCTTTTCTGTTTAAGCCTAGCTTATTTTTAGTAGAAAGTAGATTTAAGACTAGCATGTAAAATGGGTTCAGATTCTGAACTTTAAGAAGGCAGCACTCATGTCTGATATTGGCTTCAAATTCATTTCCAGTGGATAAAGCAAGCAAAACCCCAATATTTAAACCTTTTCAACTCTCAGATTTAACTTGAGGTTAACGCTCAGTGACACGTTTTTACAGGTTCCTTTAATAGCTAAACATCTATATTAATCTCTGTTTAACATTTAAAACATGTATCTACAAAAACTAAGAATTTAATTAACACTTCAACTGCCATTTCTGAAGTCACCATATGACCACAGATAAGTCCTAACCCTTCAGTATAATTTTGAGCTTTTGTGTTGCAGAAAATGCAGAAATGGATGTGTATTAGCTATGCAAGACTAAAGCATACAATCGCCCAATTACTTTAAAATAAGCACTCAGAAGTTCAATGAAGAGAAATAATTGCCTTCCCCTTACTAAGGATGATTCTGCTAGGTTATTAAAAGAAATTTGAAGCATCACATCATTTGTATGTAACCTAGGATGATATTGAAGTGGAGAAACATGGAATTTTTTTACCTACTATATGCATAGATAAGTGTGGAAAGCTCATTTACTCCAGAAATAAGGATTATACAGTAATACATTTTTATTTCTGTGCTCTCTCCAAAAAAACCACCTTTTGCATTAAAAAAATTAAGAGGAAGGGAAGAAAATTTTTAAAATATTTTCAATCCTACAAGTTTTCTAAAACACGTGGCAAGATAGAAGAGAAAAATGCTATAAGTGGCGGGGGGGTGGGGGGGCAGCATGGGGAAGGGACACCAACAAACACCAAACAAAAAAACCCCACCCCAAACCCTCTTTATTTAATCCGACATCAGAATATGTATAATGGACATGTGATGGAGCCTTCTTACATGAACTAATTATAGTTCATTAAAACAAGATAAAGCTCAAGAAATAAAATCAGATTTTCCTAGTACCAGTACCACAGAACTATTTGTTTTCAGCAAATAGAACTTTTGTGTCTTCCTTCCAGCTCTTAGGGAGTCACATACCAGGGAGAGAAATTGTCTTTGTAAACCCCAAACAGAAGCAAGACTAAAATGGAACAGCTAGATCTAAACCACTCAACTTCCTGAGCAAAAGGAATTGCTTTTATTGAGAACAAACTGGATGGACACTTGAACCCATCTGTTATCCCCTAGAAGATGACAGAGCACCATGTGGATGGAATATAGCCATCAAGAGCAATGCTTAGACAATGCTCTTCCCAAACAATCTTCAGTTTAATAATCCCTCAGTAGTAAAAATACCAGATAATAAATCTAGACTGTAAAGTAGGGCCAATTGTGCATTCAAAATTAACTGTACAAAAGAAGCTCCATCAAGAATTTTTAAAATTACATAGGGAACAAGCTCTGTCAGATCTATTTTAAATTCCCAGCTTCCAATATCTCTTTAGAATTAAATACCTTTTAAAGACAAACAACAAGAACAAAGCAATCATTGCAAACTGGCTTAAATTATTTTTCAGAGCAGGTTTCATATATTAATAGCAATATGTTTTTGCCAAGTAGGCAGAGTATCTTTGGGCCTAGAACAATGACTCACAAAAATAATTATTTTTGTGTAGACTAATGCTTGTACACAAGATATACAGATGATAAGCAACAAAGCTGTCCATGACAACTATAGTTAGGTTATTATTAAAGAATATCAAAGGACTAATTATTATGGGGTGGTAATTGTATTAAGTGTGTGTATGTATATAAAAGGTTGTACCTTTTTATTTACCTATTACAGTCAATGGCAAACTCCCATCAGACTTCACAGGATGCTTGGTCAAGACACTCACAACAAAAATACTTTTTGGAAAACAAAACTTTCCCACTCAATTTTGCACAAAAACTGTGGAAAAAACCCACAAGGTCTCAAGAAATGTTTTTAAAGATACAAAAAGATTTTTACCTCACAACAGGCAAACCAGATTATCTAAAACATGTTGGCTATATTTAATTTTAAAAAGTAAAAAGCAATACAAAAGCCTAACCAGACTTTATCCTGCTCCAATTTTAACCAAAAGAGGTTTTTCCAGTACCTTTGTTAAGGATATGATAGGTTTACTCTTTTGCGACAGGAAAGCCTTATGTTCTCACTCAACTCTGTAGCAATATTTTCTCACAATATTTATGATATTGGGCAAGTACATCTTCCTATAGACCTCTCCTTCACACCAGCAAAGTGTTGTCTTGATATTTTCATAGCTAGAATTGAAGCTGAATGCAAGTCTTCACTTATTTGCTCCAATTCTGCAGTTTTAAGCCTTTGGAAGAAGATACTAGAGAAACTATAGTCGTACCTGAACCAAAGAAAGCCTTATTTACTCATGCAAAACCCAAATCTATGTTTAATTCCAAATTTTGGTCATAATTCATCATGTCTTTTGCTCATCACCAGTTTTCAAACGTTGGAATTTTCATTTGATATCTAGAGTTGTGTAAATAAGTAAGGTTGCCAGCAGCATATAATAAATACATAAAGATACAAAAAAAAAAAAAACCACGCTTCAAAAAAGCCACGTTTTTACTCTTCCTTAAAAACATAATTGAAGTACAACCCAGATAGATACTGAGAATTCAAAATATTCAATATTTCATAAGAAGTTTTAAATGTTTTGATGCATAATATTCATGAGAGGGGAGAGGAAACAGAGCAGGACTGATTTTGCATTACTCCAAGGTGGTAATACTGCATGCTGGACCTCATTCAGTTCCAGTTGCTGCTCTGTCAGAGGAAATGAAATCTCTAGTTTTTGAATAGGATAAAGAGAATGATAGCATGAAGTTAAGAACTTTTGGGTTTTTGTTGTTGTTTTTGTTTTGTTGGTTTTTTAATTTGTGCAGCAAAAATTCAACTAGCTTATATATAAGGCAAAATTTATTGTTGTAAAAGCAGTTATGCAAATTCAAACCCATAGATCTAACCACCGGTAGAACATGCTTCAAATTGTTTGTTGAAATGGATTTTGAAGAGTCACCCTCATTTTAAAAGGAAAAAAAAGTAACATTAGATCACAATATTTACCACAGGCATAGTGCAGAGAAAGACACATGTAGGATCCCTTTTTAGCCTGTAAGGATGGAATGTTAGATGAATCTGCGTTTCTTTATTGGTACATATTTTCTAGTGCTGCCTGTTCAAGGATTTCATCCTAAATATCCGTCAGCAGTTATGAAAAAATCTGCATGATTATCAAACTCTGCTCATAACGGTCTCCAAATGAAAGACAAAGGTTCATTTGACATCAAGAACTGGAAAAAATATGGGAAATCACACAAAGTTCCCAAATCCAATCAGGAATTTTTCTTTTAGTCAGGAATACTTTATTTTTTTCCTCCTTTTGAAAGGAGACAAAGCTTTTTCCTTATTAGGACAGATTCCTTTTCTTTGCATGCCATCATATGTTTGAATACATGTAGTAAATCAAACTGCTTATTAGCAGTCATATCCTCCTGCTCATACACCGGAATTGTATCTTTCAATATTAACTATATTACAAGAAAGACATCTTGCTGTTCTCATGTCTTTTCTCCTAGATTAATCTTCTCTTCACCTTTGCAACTATTATTAACTGAGAATAAACAGGGAGCTAATTTTACATGAGACATTCAGTTCCAAGGAAAGTCTAAACCATCTGGAATAGATGTGAGAGGATTGTTGACACTCAATTTTGTTAGTCTCCCATATGGTCCCAAATTATTCTTTTTTTTTTTTTCCCCAGAATAGGGAAGCAAAAAATATACCACAGCAACATTTTCTGCATCAAAGCTCATTTTCTCCCAGCACTGATGTGTTGTACATGACATATTTTGTTTATTTTACTTTATCTGGTCCAGCCTGGTAACCATGCCATTACAGGATAAATGCATTTAACTTTTTTTTTTTTTTTGGGGGGGGGGGGAGTGTCCAGCACTAATATTTGGTATCAGATTTTTTTTAATTAGTGTTTTTCAGCTACTCTGCATCCTGATTTCAGGCAGATCAGTAGCAACAGTTGCTTCAAAACAACATTAGAAAAAGGATACTCTTACCCTCATCTTTATAGATCATTCTACTACTATGGTCTAGCATAAATCTACAGGAGATTCTAAAGCCTTTAAAGCTTTTGAGAAACTTTCCAAACTAGAAATCAGGTGTAGTAACATCAGCAGATATCAGTGTTTTCTTATCTTTCACTGTTATGATGCACAGAACACACCAAGCATGACAACTGAAAGAATTGAAAGCCATTCAGTAGTGGAGCAGTATGTCATGTTCCTGCTTTCCAAAATGTTTACCATGGGGGAGGGGAAAGTAAAAATGCTCTTATATTTTACAAAAAAAAAAAAAAAAAAAAAAAGAAGAAAACATTTCCATGGAAAAAGTGACCACTTAATACAGTTCTTATACAAATTAATGTTTCATCTCTATGCCTACACAAACACAGTATGTTGACAGCAAAGAGACGGAAGCACTAGTTATCATCTTTAGCTGAAAAGAGAAAAAAAATGTTGTGCGAAACATAGTCCTGAATACAAGCAAAAGCTTACCAGAAATTTTCTCTACTAGAACAACCAGAGATCATAAATTCTATCTCTAATGGTCCTTGTTCTTAATAATTAAATACTGTTTACAATAGGAGTTGCATGAAGCTCACTGAAGGCACAAGAATTTTTTCCCTTTTGCACACTTGAGCTCAAGCTCTGTATGTTTTGTGAAAATAACAACACTGGTGAGCAACAGGGTGCAGAAACAATGAAAAACATCATATCAAGTTGCAGACATTTCCTGCACTGCCAAATACTGCTTATAAAGCCTGAATAAGTTTCCACTATGACTACTATGTTGCTTGCAGGAACAGACAAACAGTGTAGTTTATTCCAGGAATGGGTTACTCAGCCGTTAGTTTTGGCAGCAAGCAGTCTAATTTTCATCTTCTCGCTAGTTGTTGACTTGTCTAAGGTAGTCCTTACTACAAGTTATAAAACGGTCAGGCATTGCTCTCCGGGTCACTAGGACACACAGGTCCTCTTCACAAGCCATCCCAATAGCAAATTAATAAAGCTTAAATAATATGCTTTGGAAATAGTATGGCTTTATTCTAATTTTTTTTAACACCTTTACCATGCTTGTTAATTATAAAAACTAGAACAGAAATACTATCTTAATCAAATGAGATCGGTTCCAGCATAGTGGGCAGCTGAAGAATCAAGCAGTAGTAACTTACATTTTTTGCAATCAAAAAGTCCTATAAGGATGTCCTTGGTTTTTTTCATAAAAGCATGCACCTCTCTGTCTTCCCTACCTATAGTCTCAGAAATCAGGATCTTTTCCTACTTAACACATACTGTTGACACACAGAAACCTGAGGGTCTATAGCTAGGACATAACGTATTATTTTGCTTTGTTCAGGTCAGCTAGCAGCCGGCAGACAATGGCTGGCTTTCAACAGTACTAGGAAATCTTGTGGAGTGTTCTCTTTCCCCTCTTATCAAAGTTCCCCCTTTTACTACTTAGACATTTCAGACACTGTAGTTCTTAAAACCAGGTATTATATAGGACATATTGTACAGATCTCAAAGTCAGAGCCATTATATCATCACAGCAAGTTGTGAAAGGTTCTTTTCTCAAAATTATTAAAGACATCCCTTATAAGTCCTTTTGGAACAGTGTCTCAAAAAAAAAATCCCTTCTCTCTTGACTGTGTGGTCCTAGTCTGTTTTTTGATGAGAAGTTTTCAGAGACTCTACTCCTTCCCCTTGCTTTTCATCAAAGCTTCTGTTTGACAGTTCAAAAGTCTTTTGTCTCACATCAAACCTCAGAGTTGTCTCATCACAGCAGCCACTAATAAATGACTCTTCACAATTCTCAGTTGTGGTTCACTCAAACTAGATGTAAAATTCTATACAATCCAGTAGACAAGACCAGTAAAATACATAAAACTGATTGATTAGACTACAGAAAAACTTGCTGAAACAAGTATATAGCCATTAATAGGTTCTCTCTCTGCCACCTGTGTCAATGTATTTCTGTCATAATATAGAAGTATTTTGCCCTAAAATCAAAGAGAGTTTCAATAATGGGGAATATAAACCTTCTGTCATCAAACACTAAACACTGCATTTTTTTTTCATAACTGACAAATACTAAAACATACTTTGGTAAATTCATCAAGTTTTACTGATCATGAGGAATTGAACCATTAGACCAGTGCAGTTTCATTGAAATTAACGGCTCATTGAAATTGTATTGATGTTTCACTAGAAGTTTGATGGCTTTTTTTTTTAATGTTTCTTCTTTCAAAACTCCATATTACCAAACAATAGAAAAGATTTTTTTTTTTTTTTTAAGCACAGTCTAGTTATTCCAGGCAAACAGGACAATGTAAGCATCCAAAACTCTTGCAGCTGTGAAGATTTACTGGCTAATTTATCTTTTTTCTATTGTTCTCCATAAAACAATATCAAGCATACATATTATCAGTTTAAAGGTTGTACTAATTACACCTCTTTTCTCCCCAGTACTCCATACACATATACTACTCCATAAAGCTTCAGCACTTTTTTTTTTTTCTTTCCCAGAAAAACAAGCTGACAATTGTATTATGCTTTGAGCAATTTTATGTTTACATTAAGGTTGTCTCTGGTGGTTAGACAGTGGATCAATAAATACTTAGTTGCCTGTTGTATTTCCAATACTCCATAAATGGCAAAATATAGCCACTTTATTCAGTGCAAATGACATTTGCATATGATACACTGAGTAGACTAATATTTCAGTAGGAGTTCATCTAGAAGCAAAAAGAGGATATTTTCATTGCCCAGGTCTTTGACTAATACACATTCACATTCAAATCCTCTTATAAATTAATCTATTAAATCAGTACAAAATAATAATGAATAGGACTTAATTTAGTATGAATTATACAGTAGGGGGTTGTTCTAGACTTGGGGTTCACGTCGCTAAATCACTGGGTGAAAACCTGTAAACTTAACTGCCTATTCTTTACATTAATATCTACAAGGTATGTGGAAAGCAGGTGTGAGCATGCTTTGTCCATGGTTCTGAACTGGAGGGAATCGGGCAGTTTCGTTAGCTACAAAGGAGAGTGATAGCACAAATATTACTTCCTGATGGCCAAAAGTATCACTGCTCCCCAAAGACTCAAGGTGTAAATCACATTGGGATAGAAAGATACAGAGGTCAGTGCTGCAACACCTATCTTTTAGGGTACCTGAATCTGTCCTTTCCGAGCCCTGTTCAAACAGGGCTTCCCCAACTCTCAGGCATAATGAAAGAAGGGCCTTGAATCTATTTCTTCCAACCAGACACACAAACGGAAATTTGCAGATAGTTTCTGGACAAATGAAGACCAGATAATCCAAAAACTCAACACACCAAACTTTCTAAGAATTCTTTTTTCAGGCAGATATTCAATAGTGCTGAAAGGGTAAAATTTGAAACTTCTTTGTGGTAAAGGTAAAATATACATAATGATGCTAACATAGCCCCACAAGCTCTGCTTGAATGTAATGAAATATCAAACTGAAAGCACTGAAGTGCTCAGAATTATTATATCCAGGAGAAAGTCTAATTAATGCAACTGCTATAAAAGCAGCATTGCATCTTTTGATAATTAGGTTTTATTAGAAATGGAGAAGCAGAAGCACAGGATTAAATTGATGGATTAAATTGATCCATTGTTTTCTGGATGGGAGAGAACAATAGCTAATGCTTGACACTCACAAAAACAATCATAATTTTTGAGACACTGAAGGGTAAGACTCAAATAAACCTTGTTGAAAGAACAAAATCTTTCTAAAAATCAATTTTTTTTTTTAAAGGAAGAAAAAGCTTTAAATTGCATTCTGAATAATCTACTTAAAAGATTTTCTTTGCTGGTCAGTCACAACACCAAAGTTACCACAGCCTTTTTCCACCTATCAAACACAGTAGAAATGCCAGCTTCTCAGACTAACATGTAGTTAGACAATCCATAAAGTGTAGATCAAGCTGTAAAATTGTTATCCTGGACTATTATAGGTAAATAACTTTCTTCTGATAAGCAAAATTAATCACACTTCCTTGACTCTGCAAGTCTTAAAAATGACTGATACTCAAGCGCTTTGATAAAGAATCCAAAAATAATAATTCAACTTTCGGTCCTTACTGGGTAGTAAAATAATTGCTCAGTTGGGAATAATTTAGCAATATATATTTGGTTCATTCACAGGAAAGAATAACATTTGTATGTGAGAGTTCTTCTGCATTTCAAAGACAGCCCTCACCTGTGAGTGATCATTGGCTCATTGTCTCTTCAGAATAACACTAGTATAAACACCAAAATAAAAATGTCAACCGGTTAGCAAAGATCTACACATAAAAAAAGGCTTTTTGTGGCATCTCCTCTTAAGCACTGTGCTGTGATATTGCTGACCTGAGAAAGTTCAATATCAAATTAGAAAGAAGGTATTTGAACACTAAATATGTATATAAATTTGTTTCTGAACTGCGAGGAAGGCAAAAACCTGTAAATTTACAGAGCTACCATGTGTAAAACTACTCACAATTTTTCAGGAACTCTATACAGTGGACTTTATTCAGCCTGATACTTAGTTTTCCTCATCTCTACTTGAAACAGGACAGGCCAAACATGAAATCATTTTTCTAAACTTCCTATTTTTCAAATTTTGTTGAGTATAAACAATTTCATAGAGATAAAATTTTAATGAGATAATGGCTCAGGGAAAGATCAAAGTAACAATGTTCTGGAACTGGGATTATGTTGCATGCCTTTATTGCATTTGTGCAATTAAGAGTTGTGCTTCAGAGATTAAAGGTGAGCTCAATTCATCAGCAATTCTGCAAAGAAAATGGATCAGCAAACAAAACTGCTACAGGATAAAAATGAACACATTGATTAAGCTTCTTCTATGTTTCTATTTTTATTGTGTTCCTATTTTCTTCTTTGTCCAATAATGAAGGGGAGGGGATGTAGGCGTCCAAGCTCGAGCCCCCATATGTAGAACAAAGTTTCCATTGCTGCACATTAGCAAACTGGGTGTTAATTTCTTCTAATTTTATTTAAACTTTGCCATGGGACATCTGTTCTCGTGTGCTGTGTTAAATTATTAACACTTTCTACATACTCTTACAGGAACATGGACAATCATTTTGAAAGATTGTTCCTGCTTTAACTTAAGTATTCCAGAATGTGCTTTTTAAAAATTAAAATGCCAGCACAGCTCTCATTATGGTAACAGCTGAATTTCTATTTCTAAATTGAGGATGTAAGAAGAAACCAGATGTAGTGCAATAGGCACTGCAGTGACAAACTTGGATACCTACTGGTCTGTGTTGTACAGAACAAATAGATCCTTTCTCCCTGTTAAGTCCTTGGAATTTGTGAACAACAAGTGGGATCCAGCTCCAAATCATTCCAAGTTTTTACGAGCCAAAACCCAATGGCAGTACACTTTTCTAGAGCAAAATCAGCCCCATTTGTTCTCAATTTTTAGTGAAAGGGAGGTTGGCCAAAGGTTGAATCAATCATCCAGATTCATTTTCCACTCAAATTTCAATGAATTTCCGTTTACATAATTGAGATTGAACTCAAACCAGCTTTTGTCTGAAACTTCAAAATTAACACTGAAAAGACAACCTTATGGTTTAATCCATCACAGAGCATGAAGTTAGAGCTAGTTGTCAATTTCTAATAAAGTATCTTTTTATCTGAAAGTGTCATTTGCCTAAATTGAGCATCCTCAGAACAGCAGCATTGTTTGAGGAAAAAAAGGGAGACAGTAATCCCAAAGGAAAGAATGGTTTATTTAAAGCTGTTCTCTCTGTTGGCAGAAACTTAGATTGAAGACTTGCCTCTAATGAGCATTTCCATGCTTTTTTTCCCCCATAGTTTAAAAAAAACAAAACAAAATCCCCACAGTATAAAGAGATTTCCAGACTAACATCAATTGTACTAAAACTTAAGTCAGGGAAAACAATAACAAAACATTTTGACCAGGTCTTGGTTTATGTGTTGTAAAGCCTCGAGTCACTATCAGCAGTTCCCCAAAAGATAAAAACATACTTTTATACTATTGTCAGATATGATAAAAATGTGGCAGCAAAGTCAACGCAGTGTGTTGGCTTAAAGTCGGTATGGCTTTAAAGTACAATACCTATCACTAACAAACACTCTCTGTGGACACTTATTTTGATATAAGAAAGATTTACCCAAAATTAGTTGGCATTTTTTTGTTGTTTTGGGGTTTTTTTTAGGTCTGAAATTATTGAAAGAAAACGTAGAAAGTTACTTTTAAATGTCTGGAGCAAAAGAAGTTTAAAGCTTTTATTTGATTCAAATACATCTTTTTTTAACAAGTATAGAATTAGGGAATGTATTCTAGGCCCTATAAGTTCACTGAATTAATACACTGGTTGGGGCTAAAGGAGGAACAGTATGAGACAACTGAGAACTTTGGACCATGTACGTACAGCACGAGTGCTAATCCTCTCTATTACAAACACCTCTACGCTCATCAGTTCCGTGTAGCGAGGATAGAGGAAAGGTGAAGTACAAAGTCTGGCACATGACCCAAGGGCTTGGTTATTGTTCAAAATAATGTACTACTTAATTACACTTTGCCAAACAGCATACACAGCTTTCATGTGACGCATACCAAAAAGAATTCCTTACTGCAATACTTACATTATAGTCTATTCCAACTGATTTAAAAGTTGATAAAAAGTCTAATTCAATGGAGTTTATCAGTGAACGCTCTTTCGTATTTCTTTTACTAAAGGAGTTTTATTTTAGTGACTGCTACTAAGAGTAAAAGCTTGGAAAGTTTTGGAAGAGCTAAAAAACCCTGTCAAACCTGACTGGACTTTGTTCACCTCCGCTACAAGATAAATGCACAGTGCAAAGAGTTAACATTTCCAGAGACCCTCATCCAGACAAGAAACAAACTAATCAGATATGCCTTTAAACTTGCTAGCCTGCCAATAATCCAGCTGTGTTACAATGGCAAACACAATAGTATGGGAGTGACATCCCCATCATAATAAACAGCTAAAACAGAGACAATTTCATTACAAACCAAAATGAACATTTTTGTCAGCTGTTACTATAATACACAACTGCTGAAAATAGGGTCTCATAAATAACAATAAATATTCATTAGGACACCATTACAAGACTATGAAAAACATGGCTCAAAATGAGCTATCATTGCTGGTGTGTCCTTTTTACAAGTCATGATACCTTGTCTCTAGGTGCTAACTCTCTTAACTGATTCCAAGCAATCATTTGTCCTGACCATCAGTAAGAAGTGTGCATGCTTAGCATTTCACTGTAGACTCTAAGTGCTTCACATGAGCAAGTTAAAGAGGAACAAAAGAAGAGAGCCTACAGGCAGATGGTAGGCAGCCAGAGAAAAGTCATGCTGGGATGGCTGACCGGCTGAAAAGAAACAGGGAGATGATCCAGCAGACCCATTGTGGAAGAGAGAAAGGGAAAAACTTGGGGATCACACATAGCTTGCCTCCGTTGCTGCTGCCCCTATTCTCTGAAGTGCAAGGGGTCAGAACAAAGTGGAAACTGGCAAAGAAAATGGTAGCCTTGGCCCATTCACATACCAACACTTGGCACAACTGCCTCTTTCCTCTCTGCTATTGTCACTGCTTAGGCTGGCACAGTTTCTGTAAATTTTCACATTGAAGTTGCTTTAGCCATTCAAGGAGTAAGCAGGTAACAAAAAGATATAAGAGAAAGTCCTAGGTTGAGCGTGCCTTAAAAGAAGGGATTATCATATCAAGAAGTACTGTGTCTATTTGACCAAGTGTAACAAGTTCTTGAGAAGTTCCAGAACAATGTCTGCAGTCAACAGTTACCCCTCATTATGGGAGAACTGCACCAACCGGTGTATATGTACTTATATAGCTCCTGCAACCTCATAAACTATCATTAATTCTGAGCTATACTGATGGCACATTTTATGCATATGGAAAACTAAAACAGGAGGTCCTGCTTTCCTTTGCCTTGCCCTGATCACAAATGCCTGCCCCTTTCTCACTGACACTTGCGTGATTTCATGTTAAACTTTTCAAGGAACTAAATCAGTAGAAACCTATTCACTTTTATTTGGGCCAAGCTATTTTTCTGCCAGTTTAACTCTCTTTACTGGCTCTTGGAGGAGATGGCAGGTAAATTGGACAGCATTGTGACAATAATGGCAAAAGCAGTGTGCCAGCACTTACAGAAAATAAGAGGAGAGGAGAAGCAGGCCTACCCTTTTCAAGTGACATGAGGTCAACTTGGCTCTGTTACCAAGCCATATCCTGATATGGTGTATAAGGAAACCTCATTTAGTGTGGTGAATTACGCCAGTCAACAATTACCAAAAAGAGGAGACAGAAAAGCCCATATACCACTGCAGTGCATCAAGACTGGTAGGTACATTTCTATTATGGACCTTTGAGTTTTCATGATGTTAAAAAGAAATGCAGTCATCCTCTCTCCACTCCCACAAGTATATATTTGTGTGTGTATCCTAGCTTTGCAACGATCACCTGGTTTTTAAGTGTCATTACCATCCACAAAGGTTTAAGAGTTACAAATGGAGCTATACATCATTGGCAAGGCAAGATAGTTCAAATAATTATAAATAAGGTCCATCTTTTAAAACATCGGTTCTTACTTTGTAAGAAATAAGCGTCAAAATTGCCACAGCTTTCAGACAGTTTGCAGTGTGCCTGCCGTGGACAGCCAGACAAGTACAATTTTAAGGAGCTAGTACAGGCCTCCATCTGCTGGCTACACTTAGTGTATGCAACTTGCAAGTCACTAATACTAAATTTAAAGTGAGAACTGTCTGAACTTAGTCCTACTACAAGACATGTCACCTTTTTCATACTTTATTCAAGGAGATTTTATGAGCTGATAGATTATAAATTACAGAATCTAAAAGTTATGACAACACAAATCCTAACAAGAAAAAAAAAAACCAGGCTGGAAAGTTGAATAGACTATTTCACCTATTTACCAACCAAGACCTAAACCACTGTCAAAACTATTTGTTTTTTTCTCCCTATGATTTTTGCACAAACATGCTGAATTGTATCCTAATTGGTTAGGATACAATTGGCTTATCAAATAGTCTGTCAAGATAAAATGAGAATACTTACTTTAAGAATATGAAATTCATAAAAGGTATGTTTCTCTTAAGATTTACCTACAAAAGCACTTTAATAATGTTATGTAAAACCTGACAGAGAGGAGGGTAGGTAAAACTTCCTCATTAATTTGAGTAGATTACCAAGAAAGGGAGTGAAAGAATGAGGGGAAAAAACCTGACAGATCACTGCCTGAGACAGGAGATTGATTTTTTTTTTTTTTTTAACAGTGAAATACCCAAGACAAAAATCTCAGGACTGTTCCAGGAAACAAACATATTACATTCCTCACTGAACCCTGGAAACTTCACCTAAGTACACAGGAAAGAAGAGAATTTTTTCATAAATCAGAAATAAGAGAAATATTGAATAAAGGCTGAGTCATCACAACTAAAACTTCAGCTTCCACCTACACCTCTTACACATGCACATATACACAGAAGATGAACAGCATTGTTTATGAACACTGACACATCTTAATATCAGATGAGTCATTACACAAGGTATTTCAGGATTCATTTTATCATAGCATGTGAAAGGGATACAACAAATGGACTGCTTAAATCCAACCCACATATGCTTTGTCCAATGCTTTGTCAGGTTGCCTTTTCATATAGTATTTCTCAATATTAAGAGCATCTCACTTTAAACAAAAGTCCATTTCTGAAACTAAACCTGCTATCCCAAAGTAGGTTTGGCTAGTGTTCAGCGTGATACTGTATGCTCTGTAGTGCTAATTGTATATGTCTTTGTACTTCTTATAATTTCCATTTCTACCACTTAAACCTGTCCTTAACTTGGAAATATTTTTTAAAGTTACATAATCAGTTAACTAGGAATCACCTCTCCTAACAGTTCCAGTAGTTTACATCAAAATTTGATTGCAATGGTGCATCAACTGTGATTATTTAAATCAGCGCTCATTTCTACTGCATGATGCTGTGAGGTGGTAACAGCAACACCAGAGGCTCCATGCCTCCTTCACACTGCTCATTAGAAGTCTTAAACTCCTAAAACTCAATAGAACAAAAGAATTCTATCCTTCAGTAAAAACACGAGTAGCCAAGCCCAGTTTCACCACAGGTAAGATATTTTTATCTCCAGAGTGAGATCAGCTACTAACCACTTTAGATTCTTCTTTTGAAATTCTCAGTACACTGTTAGAACTTCATGATACCTGGCTGACTCTTACAAAGCTCTGAACACTCCGTTTAGGGATGTGTGGTCTCATTAATAGAATTGGTGTTTGTTGTGCCCAATTTCTTGTTAATTATGGGATACAGCCACAGTTCATTGCCCTTCAAAGTGGTGGTAGCCTTATCTCATTTCTTTATCTAATGTAATAGCATGTTTGCTTTAGTGCCCTGATGTTCTCCTGCAGCATTTCAGTTTGTAGACTTTGTGATGGTTTTCTATTATTTTTCAAATTCTTTCATTATAACACCTGCTGCAGCAGTTGATCTGTCCTTGGGCTTGTGATATGCATGATGAATTCTGCAGTGACTCAGCTTGCTACTCATTATAACTGTTGATACAGAGCTGAAAGTGTTATATAACCTACCCAACGATACTATCTGAAATCTGTTGGTTTACTTTTGTTCTCAGTAATGAACTGGGCTTCTTAGCCATGCACAGAGAAAGAAGGCTTGGATTCTCACATTCTGAAACACATGGTGCTGTCTCTTCTTCAGGCTTTTCTCCAAATGCTGCTGATCAAATCATCCCACATCAGCACTCAGTTCCCCTGTCAGAATCCAATCCCTTTGTGGTGCTCAGTGTTTCCTGTGAGATGCGGAGCCTCCACTTCTACCTGCTTGCCTCAAAATGAGAAATACTCAGCCCCTCCTATGATTGGATCTTTATTTGGCATTCTCTTCAAATCCACTAGACATTGTAATTTTAATCTGACAAGATGCTTGGCAGAAACAGTTGTTATAGTAATGGCTAGGTTGTCATCTTTGACTAAATTGCCTTGCAGATGATGGAAGTGATTCTCCCCTGCCTTTAACTTCTGGGCTAATTTTTTAATTATTATTTATTTATTTTACAGGTGCATAACAAACCAAGGGAGAACACACCCCACTGACAAATGTTATATCCTCTGTCTTTAACAAAGGCAAACCTTGGGCAGAGTTCTGCTTTGAGCAGAAGGTTTGACTGGTTAACCTCGTGAGATGCCTTCCAACCTGAATTATCCTATGATCCTAAGTACTTTTCTTATTACAGCCTGTTCAGACTGACTGGCAATCAAACATTATGCTAGTTAAATGCAGCATTGCTATATTATGCATTGTATAATCTTGTTTCTTCCAGGTCCTTTTCCTTGTACAACTTTCACAAATAAAGCAGTGGAAGAGTAGAGTCTATCATGCAGTGAAAGCAATTTGAGATTTTAAGCATATCAGTGTTAAGTTTCCCACTGCAGCTCTGTCCTGAAATCCCACTACTCTATTCTAGGTCTTTGGCATGGAACAGTGATGAAAGCCATAAATTCAAGGTATTTTTCCTTCCCTTCAGGAAGCACATAAGGATTTCTTTTTCTTGAAGTAGCAGAAACAGTAATCATAATGTCTTCACTTCCCTCATACATGCACTTGTAGCAGCAGAGAAACAAATATTTCTCCTCTTTTCCCATCCCACATAGACATCAGTAGGAAAAGACAATTCCCCAAGCAAGATTCAGCAGTCAAGATTTCTCTGTCCAAGTATGTGGTCAATACAGCTGATATTCTTCTTCTACTTTCATAAGGAAATACTAGTCTTACAATACTTGTCCTAGGTCTAATACCTCCCTCCCAAGAGCAGTCTCACCTACTGAAGCTGTGAGAATTCATCAAGTTTTAAGCAAATACCATTCCCTAGGATGCACTCTGCCATGGACACGTGCAGAGTTGAGACTGATTCAGTGTCCTGCCCTCCCAGCTACACCATTGGGCAAAATGAGCTGGGAGCATAGTCCACTAAATTCCACATGCAGGCAACTCAATCTGCCTGATCCTCCAGTATTTACAAGCTAGATGCAGCTGATAACTGCAAAGAAGGTGCCAATGCAAGAGACTGCAGTGTTTCTCCCAGACTGAGGGCTTCACAATTGTCCTGGTTTCAGCTGGAATAGAGTTCGTTTTCTTCCTAGTAGCAGGTACAGTGCCATGTTTTGGATTTAGGATGACAATAACGTTGATAACACAGTGATATTTTGGTTGTTGCTAGGCAATGTTTCCACTAAGTCAAGGACTTTTCAACTTCTCACCAGCAAGGAGGCTGGTGGTGCACAAGAAGCTGGGAGGGGACAGCTGACCCAAACTGGCCAAAGGTATAGTCCATACCATATGGCATCATGTTCAGTATATAAATTGAGGGAAGCTGGCTGGGGGTTTGGACCATGGCTCGGGAGCTAGATAGGCATCAGTGGTCTGCAGGTGGTGAGCAACTGTGCTGGGCATCCCTTGTATATTCTTTTGTTGTTATTATTCTCTTCTTTTTCTGTCATATTAAGCTATCTCAATCCACAAGTTTTACTTTTTTTTTATTATTTTCTCCCCCATCCCACCGGGGGATGGGGGAGAACCATTCCTTCGTATCTCAGCTGATCAAATTCATGAAAACTAAGAGATCATCTCTCCCAGTGCTCTCACAGAATAACACATGAAGTGTGAGGAAAAGGACTTCAGTTGTCCTACTTGGACAACATTAAGTCATCTTTGTGTCACTTTTACATCTCTGAAATGAAATGAAAGCCTTACTGAACTCTCAAAATTTCCATTGATTTTAGATACAGTGAAACATTTTACAGGTGAAATACCAGTATACTGAAAGGCCTCTAAAGGTTTGCTTTACAGTTTGATAAAAATGTGTTTTTTCATATTCAATCCACATTACAGCACAAACTTTACATTTGTCTTCCAATGTCTTCTATACTTTCAGAAATAATTTTTCTTTAAGAAATAACCTTATCATAATTTCTCTCTACGCTTTATGACCACTACTATTTTTTACAAGACAAAAAACCCTCAAAAAAATCACAAGTAGTTTCTGCTTTGCTTTTTAAAATCTTACACAGCAAGGCTTGAAAGTGTACCATCAATTGCTATTAGGTAAATATGCCACAGAATATGCCTATTCATGTAATATTTTCATCATCTATGATTTCTGCACTAGTTCAAGCTTCAGCTGAAAACTATGTTGCCTTGAAAAGTCTGGCCAATCTCCTTTCTCCTCACATCATTAATTTCATCTACCAGCTGATAACAGGCCCTTCTACAGAGTTGAGGAGCCCCAGATGTCTTGTACCACTTTATAGCTTGACTTTCTAACATGAACCAACAAAAAGAAATAAAAATCAATAATCTCAAAGATCAGACATTTTACTTAGTCACACTCACCATGATTTTTAGATTGTCTGCATTTTGTAGTCTTTTGATCTGCCTGACACTCCAGGTTAATGATTGAAGCATATTACTATTTTATCTCATCACAATTTTCATCATTATGGATTTCTTCTGGGTTTTGGTGGTTTGTTTTTTTTTTTTTCCTGCCCAATCAACTGCCTCCTGGTCAGAATAAAAATGGAATTGGTCATACTGAGTCACAACAGTGATTTTCCGCTCTAGTACAAACGTAACTCCACTTTCAAATATGTTGTTCCATACACACAGAAATTAACATACCTTCCTTCCTGTAGAGGTGGATCCTTCAGCACTTAAGTCACTTCTATTTTCTTCCCCACTCCAGGGTAAGTTACAATTTACCTTCCAAAAGGCCTACTGAAAGTGACAGCATGTGATACACTAACTAAATCTGAGTTAATGCATGATAACTGTCCAGCCAGTTGCCAAACAAACGGGTTTTCCCTGCTTTTCCTTTAGCGGGGACACCAGTTGAGTTGCTGAGTGAAGGAGGGAGACCCAGTTTTCACAGTTTCTACAAACTGAATAATTTTTGAGACATGCTTTCTTCTTCTTTTTGAAACTAGCTAGTTGTATTAGAAGTTATTCAGGCAAAGACAGAGAACTGGTAAGATTCTTATTCAAGTTTTCCCACAAATTCTTCTTTTGGGGAAGAAAACAGGAGTTGCCAGATGAACACAGGATTCTGCCTAAAGACAGACAGCCATCAAGATTGCAGGAAGGGCTTTATTTCAAAAAATCCTGGCTCGAAGGCCACATCTTGTACTGGGATAGGTTTCCCTTAGTGGTTGTCAATGGCAAGTAGTCTGTAGAGATCACTGAAGGACTTTGGAAAGTTATCAGTGTCCTTTACATTTTCTGTTTCCTTCAAAATTCCACCAGTATTTAAAAGGGCTTTTATATATATTCTCTTGCCCTTCCAGTTACATCAGCTGCAAAGAGGACCCAAGATCTACAATCCAAAAATTTAGTCATACAAAAGCAAAGGCTCTAAGATCTACAGATGAATTCATATTGTCTGAGTTGAATTCAAGTCATGCATATATTGTATTTACAGGTACTCCGAGTCCCTCAGTGTGTGCAAGAGAAATAATTCACCTGAAGTGGTCTGGACAGCACATTTCTAAGTAATTTCATTCTCTTTACTGGGACTGTTGTAGGACTACATATAATCTAATTGCTTATGTTGCATGTTCCTAAGACTACCCATAAAATGCAATTTTATGTCTGGGTTGATGATATTTAGTTATTTATAGATAGGTGGGTAGCAGAGTGCCTTTTGCCATGCTCTTAGAAATGGCCATGAAGTAATGCCCACGCAATGTCAGATGAGGATGTTTCCATACTGTTCTGAAAATCACATCAAGCCCTACAGAAACCACAAACAAGTATATTAACATTCTGCCCTTTGAGCGAAGCCTGGGGATGTTAGTGAATTGCTCCACAAAAAAATTGTTTTCTATCTCTGTGAGTAGCTCTCAGAGATTATGATTCCCTTTAGTCCAAGGAGTGCTACACTTCTTAGCAGGAACTCTATCCCAAGACTGATCTCAGCTATTGAATCACTCTTTCAGTCACAGGTGCATCACTCCTGGACTGAAATCCACAGCATTAATTCAGTCACCTTTCCAATGTGCAGATACATCTTATGGCTGCAGAATGGGAATCACAGCATCCAGTGTAAAGGAACAACCCAGTCAGCTGCAAAACACTGTATGCTTCAAGGCTTTTCCTGATAACATCCATTTTGAAAGGTGTTAAGTTTCTACGTAAGATGTACAACTCTGTTGATCTCAGCATTTGCCTTTTGTGGGAAAACATGATCTACCACATCCTAATAATTCATGATGTCTAGGCAACATTATCATGTGAATAAATATTAGCCTTCAAAACACAACAATCTGAAATGTTTTGGTGGGTTAGTTTTTGTGCATTGAAAAATAGAAGAAAGCAATACAGAAATAGCCACAGAATATGTTTTCTAGCATACATAAGTGTGTAAAAAACATTGTGACTATAGGAAAATGGGTGAATGTTTGCATAAAGAACAAGATTAGAAACGCTAATAACTGACACCATCTATAAAACATTCTGGAAAGACAGTACAGTATAGGTCCTCCATAGTTTCCTAGCAACAAAATTTTCTCTGCTTTCTCAGAGTAGCATGAAGTTGTGGAATCCTCCTCCTACATATAATTTGAAATCAGTGATGAAAACAAGGATGACCCATCTTCCAAACTAGAAGCAGAAAACTGTTTCAAAGCTTGCTGAAATGCAACTCAGTAACAAGCAGCATCTGTTGTTGGTTTCCCTGTATTTTACTTGCATCTTAGACATGGTCAAACACTTAAATGTAGCCAACAGATGATCGACTCTCATAATGAAGAGATTAACTCAATAACATATCGAAAGTAAGGAATGTGGCATTTTAAGATAACTTCAGTGACCACCACAAGAATTAAAAACAATTCCCAAAGACAGCAGCAAACAGGAAAATGGTTTTGACTAGTAGCTGTCCCCTACCTTTTTCTAGACAACATCAGAATGGGGACAAAAATAAAAGACAATCCCTCGCTTTATCCTGTATTTTACAGTGGTTCCCTTGAGGAAAATTCTTTTAAGTTGATTTTCCCAACTCCAGAACAGAGAAAGCAGAAACAAAGATCATGTTTTGGCTAATCAATCTTATATTTTAGTATTATTGGTATCCCACCAGTAATGAAATTTAAAATTACAAGTAAAATAAGTATCTAATTTATTAGGGCTTTAAAACAATAATGTTGGACTCCCTGCACATAGAAACAAGTGGCAGTCATGGCCTAACCAGTAAAATTTACATGGAGAATTTTCTCAAAAGAATTTTCCAACCCAATTAACAGGTGCATTTTCAATTTGGGAAGGTAGGTTTTATTTCTTTAATTGCTTAGAATGCAAAGTTATGAATGCAAGAGTGTGCCAATCTACAGCAAATTGTATACTTTGTTTGCAAGATATGCATCCTCCTAAGCACAGGACCAATCATCATCCCAAAAAATGGTAAAGTATCTTTAAAAAAAAAAAGACAAATATCACTAAAGCAGTACAAGACTACCCAGACAATCCAAATTAGTTTAATATAGCAAATCTTATTATACAAGCAAAATCCTACTCCACATAAATGCAAAAGTAACATCATCCTCATGGCCAAAAAATGGACATGAACATTTATGCCATTCAGTTATCACAGGAGTCTTGTTTCTATAAGGTAAGAGGAAATGGGATAAGATACTGCTTTTGGGGGAAGGGGGACGACAATATGAACAAAACCACAAAAAAACAAACACAAAGCAGGTACTACTCTGGCTGTGCTGTTTTCCTGTGTCTGTAAGCACACATATTAGCAAGCTTGCCTCCCCAGTTTGACCGCTCCTCCTTTAAAAGTTTTCAACCTTGTTCAGTGTTGTATCAGCTCAAGGGAAAAGATATTTATTGTTCCTTCTTCCTTTCTTAGCATGAGCAGTTAGAATTTGGATCAGACTAATTACTTACTGTTATGAAACTTTTCCTGTGCTAGTCAACCCACAATCCCAGCCTATTTAAGCAGGTGCAAATATCATTTCTGACAAAATTATCCTTTCTGATAACCTACCAAGAGTAATGCAGTTCAGCATGATGTAAGTTGCACAAGCATATATTATCTTGTTTCATTTTTCTATTCTATTTCATTTGGGATTAAAATCTCATAAGAGCACTTTATAAGGCTCCTCAAGGTGACTGAACCTAAATCTCAGTCCTACCTGTAAATCTGATATTCCAAAAACATCACAGCATAGGCTAGCACTAGTACCAGGCTACAGTCTCAGTCTGTAACTGCTTCCTCAGCTCTTCTTTAAGAAGAGTCAACACCAGACAAAGACAGAACACAACTCAGCAAGTCTAATGGCTAAAAATATGTCTAAACTATGGTAGGTATTCAGAACAGATGCCCTACATTTCTTAACAAAAAAAAAAAAAGGGGGGGGGGGGGGGAAGCAGAAAATACTACTCTTCCATACTTATGGTCCCAACATAGGATGCACGTGCACTGCTTAAATTAGATACTACAAAAATCCATACCTTTGAATATCTACCGGCATGTAAGAAATAAAGTAGTGCAAACATCTCGTTCATTGTTTGAATTCTAACTCAAATATGAGGAATGTTCACAGACCACCAGTAGAGGCATTATTGCAACTAAAATGTATTAAAAATGCATGCAAAATACGTATATGCCTGATGACCAGCTTCCAAACATCAGTAAATATCTAAGTTCCTGGCACAAAGTTACTGACACAGAATCTACTGATCCTTGATACTGGTTATTCACATTTTGCCCATAATGGTGCAGATAGTTACGTACATGTATTTCATGAAGAAAATTGATACCAGGAAGAAATTGGAAAAAGTCTAAAATCTGCTACAGTACATTTCATGATGTACATATCAGCCTATGGGAGATGCTTCTCTGTTTAATACATTCAGTAACAATGGCACTTGAATATAAAAATATATAATATCATAAATTGTGAAGAAAAATATTAGGCAATAATATTAGTACATCCGAGGGTAGAACTTATTTAAATTATGTTTAAAAATATTTGTGAGGAAAAATATCATCTTACACTTTTACATTTAGAACAAAAAGATGATGTAATCCTACCCACATGTCTTTACAGTCTAAGCCACACACCAACTTGGTAGTGCAGAGTGGGTTCTGTTAGATTTAATAATGGAAAAAAAAAGAGAGTCTGCTGCTTGGGATAGGCTTTAAGGCTCAGTTTGAAGGAGGAAAGCTTGAGTAGCAAAGCACAGAGGCAGCTTGCCAATCTTATTTGGCAGAAATTGATAACCTAACAGTTCAGGTACAGCTCAAGAGATACAGATGAGAGTCTGTGCTTCACATTTGACTTTAAATCACAGCTTCTCAGTACCTCATTTCCCTCTCCTAAAAGGGAGAAATACTATTATCCTTATTTCACAATAGTCCTGTAAGAATAAATATACCTAGACATAGATGCTAGGGTAGCTGGGCTACTTAAGTACTTAGAATATTATAAAATTGTATTTATGTGAATATGCAAGCATGATTTGCAGATAGAACAGTGAAAAAGCATGAATCCTAAAAGCTCTCACAGGTAGATCTCCAGCACTCAGATACAATGAGGAGGCAAAGGAGGATTTCAGATAAGTTCCATATGGAATGAAGATCAAGACCTGATGCTGCAGAAATGTGAATGGAGGAGCCATACAGTAATGTAGTTGCTACAGACAGCGTCACATGACTGGGGATACACACAACACACAGGGCAGTTCCAATCAGCTGTGTTACCAGCTCATCAGTAAGTCATATTTGTAGAGATTTGCAGGCAAATGTATTAACTGAGCCTTGAGAAAAACAATGGTCCAGTTCCTAAATATCCCAACAATCTTTAGATCTGCCCTAGTAATAACGGAAACAGTCACAAAGCTTTAGCTTATAACAATGAATATCTAATTGCAGTATTTGTATTAAATGCAAAAACATAAGTCATGAAATGTCAACTTTCTTCATGTGGAGTTTCGTTTAATATGCGTCTGGCTAGTATATATATTGCTGTTAATAAACCTTTTGTGTTTTTCTCTGCACCAGTATTGTAATAAGTGGAAACTATGAAGTTTGGAGATCTAAGCATATGGAATTTTCCAGGTCACATGTTAAACCAAGTGCTGGACTCCGCTGGGCAGAGAACATTAAGAAGGAAAAAACTGAATTCTAACCATATGTTTTGAAATGAAACAATACGCTCATTCTGTTACAGCTGAAAACTTTAATAACTGCTTTACAGTTAGCAGCAATAAAGAGGGAAAGTAATCTTGAAACAGCATTTACTGTGGAATATAAAGTAATTACAGCATAGTAATGAGAATGCCCTATATATACATATCACAAGTCTGATGCAATACAATATTGATTAAGTTACACCATTTCCATCATAACATTATTGTGGTTATAGAAGGATAAAAAAACCTGACAAGAATTAAAAGTGGGATTCATTTTTAACTACTCATGCCAATACTTTTGTCTTTCAGAGGATCACGAAAAATAATCTATCATTTTACCAAATTAACTGTGATCAGTGGTAGAGAAGCGTGACTAGTCAAAGTTTAATATTTAATTGCAATTATAGTATAGGTTATGTACTCAGGAAAAAAAAAGCCCACACTGAAAATATGATAAGGCCAGTGCCTAGACTGCCTTGGAAGCATGTGCCCAGCTGCATTGTATCAGTTCATTACATTCATTACACTGTACCAGGCAGCCCCTTCACTGCTGGGGGAACAGGAAGGGTTCCACCATACACACATCCCTGCAAAAAAAAAGTTTGGTTTTTGCTAACCTAATTGCCATGATTGTCATTACAAAGTTAGAATTTGTCCAGGTTAGAAATTACCCTTAGAGTTTCAAGCAATTAAAGATAGTGCAGAAAATTAGGAAGAGTAGGTTTGAGTGCAATTAACTATCAGACAAACTGCTATAGTCTTATTGGGGAGGGGTTTTTAACTAGCATTTGTGCTGGTAACAAGCAAACAAATCAAAACAGAAAGACTAAACTCTTTCCAGCTCTCAGATTCTGTAGCTGGTGTGGCATCAGGGATTATCTTTTGTGACTTAATCTCAGCAATTTTCTGTTGTTTATATCATGCTTGTAGATTCAACAGGTCTTCTGTCAGTCTGTGCAATGTGCGTACATACATTTGGATTTTGCATTAGCTCCTTACAATTGAATATTAACTTATATTTAGGTTTTTTCCTTATATGGTACTAATTTATGGGGTTTAATCTGCAGTATTTGGAATATCATTAAATTTAATGAAAGCAATTACAAACAAAAGTCTGAATTTGTTTTCATAGAGTAAAAACCAAAAGTGTCTTAATGGTACAGGCCCAGATTATGACAGCAACATGCCAAATTACTTAACACCTAACTTTTCACTGCAGAGGTTGAAGAATTTTGTCCAAATTCAGCATATCAATGTGTGTATTCCCAGGGCCAGAAAGCTTGAGGTATTCTATCTCTTCAGGCTCAACCTGATTTGAAGGCAGGGGAGCATGGTAGGATTCGCCCTACAACATAAGGCAAACTCTGGCTTCATTCCTACTATCATAGTTCTTACACTCCGCATTGTACGGGATAAGCCATCACCGGAAAGATCTTGACAGGGCCTTTTAAGTTTCAAAAGAATCCTTTTTATATATACACACTTCTTTTTTTAGTGTCATTGTATACACTAACAGAGAACGTCTTCATATTTGTCAAGAGTGTTTGGCATAGTCTGACTGACAATAGGTAACTTCATGTATGCATCTTCAAAGCAATGTCCAGGCATTGCTTTCTCCAGCAATATGAGGATCTGCATGGCTTTGGGGGAGAGAGTTACAGAGTAAAGAAAGATATCTTTGGTCTACAGCTACAGGCATAAGTGTCTGGCTAGAGATTGCAGTAATCAGTTCGAGGCACTGGCTGGCTCTTAGGATGCGACATATCTAAGGATCAGACAGATCTGTGAAGTCTGGTTTACGGTGGCATTTGGTTCCCAGTTAGAAAAGTATTTTTGCTACAACTTTCCGGGGATTTTTGTGCTAGAATTAAAGTGATCTCTGGCCTGTAACAGCAAGAAAAAGTAGAAAGGAGTAAAAGCAAAGGGAAAGAAAGATCTACCTAACCTAGAGGTGAGCAGGTGGCCTCAACTATCAGAATTAAGGGATGGCTCAGGACTGTAGTAGCCCAGGGACACAGGCAAAAGTCTGCAGTGTTCAAGTGATAAAGTTTTCAGACTCAGAGTTCAAAATCTTCTCCATTTACCAAATAGTGCACTGTCTCCCTGAGCCATCGACTAACATGCAAACAAGCATCAGCAAAATTCACTCCTCCAATAATCTTCTGGGCACTAATATCCAATAGGAACTGATGCTTCCCCGTTGGCCCGCACTACTCTAATGACTAATTTTTGAGAAAATTGATCATAAAGGAGAAACAGCTAGTGAAAAGACACAATGTGATGACTGAAGGTCAGGGAGATGCCTGCAAGAGAAGGAAAAGGCGAAGTAAACAGGAGACACGACGGCAGCCAGTATAAAGGACTTATTTCAGCCCTTTTTGTACTCTTAAGTTCTGCCTCAGGAGCAGCCTCGAGCCCTCCGCGGAGCGGGGAGGCCACCGCTCTCCGGCCACCACCCCAGCCACCGCCGGGCAGCCCCGCAGACCCATTTCCCACAGCAGCATCCAGCCAGAGGCCGCAGCCAAACCAAGGAGGCTGGGGAGATGCAGCCGGCTGCGAGACGAACTTGTGTAACAGGCTCAGGGAAGAAACCGTTCCTCCGCCGCGCCCCCGCTCCCTCCTCCCCTCGCCGGAGCCCGCCCGTCTCCGCTCCTCCTTTGCAGCCAATGGCACTAAGCGAGGTGGCTGTATGTGGTGGCGCGGACCCAGCGCCCAGACTAGGAGCAGAGGAGGAGGCAGCAGGCTCTGCTGGCTGCTCGCTCCTGTCTCCCGCTCCCCGGCTCCGGGCACTCCTCCTGCCAGCGGCGGCCAGCCGCACGCTGCGCCCCCCGAGCTGCCCCTCGGACCCTCTCCCGCGCCAGTACCTGCAGCATGGACTCGGACTCCGGGGAGCTCAGCGAAGGCGAGCTGGTCTCACCCGCAGGTAAGGGGGGTTGCTGCCTGACGGACCGGTGCCGCCTAGCCCCACGAGCGAGGGGGCTAGGGGCAACTGCGAGAAGGAAGGGGTCTCCCCCTCCACGGCGGCTCCAGGGCAGGGCAGCCTGCGAGGGTCGGCGCTGAGGAGAGCGCGTCGCGGTCTCGCGGGTGGCGAGCGGTTCCCAACCGCCCCGCGCGAGCCCCGGCCAACCGCCCCGCGCGAGCCCCGGCCAACCGCCCCGCGCGAGCCCCGGCCAACCGCCCCGCGCGAGCCCCGGCCAACCGCCCCGCGCGAGCCCCGGCCAACCGCCCCGCGCGAGCCCCGGCCAACCGCCCCGCGCGAGCCCCGGCCAACCGCCCCGCCGGCGGTGCGAGAGGCAACCGGCTCCTCCGGCGGCTGCTCGGGCAGACACACCTCGCGGGAGCAAGAGGGGTGCAGCCCGGCCGCTGGCTCCGCTCCGGCCAGCCGGCTGCCCGAGGTAGGGGAGAGAGCTGACCGAAACAGTTGTGCTCAGCCATGACGTGACAGCCGGTTACATTAGCAGCGTCGGCGTCAATCTGAGGCATCGTGCTTTATATATCCAGAGGCTGCAAAATTATTTTGCTATCACTCCAGGACCACAGCAGTTAGCCCATGTGCAGAAGGGGAGACTCCCCTCAGAGGCCAGCATGCAGGGCCCTTGGGCTGCTAGGCTTTTGTTTTCAAGTCCTAACTTGTCACCAAAAAACATTAAAATGCTGCTGTCTAGCTGCTTGCATAGTTCTTAGATGACACAGAAGAAAAAAAAGTAAAACACTCTCCTGCCATTTCCAAGTCTCTGCATTCCTGTGTCCTACGCAAAACAAACCATCCCTGATGTGCCGTAATCAAAGGCTGTCCTGCACAAATAGTAAACAGGGACAATAAACTTGCACAAAATCCAGCATACTTGAGGGTAGGTTTGCTCTACCAGCACAGCACGCATCCCAGTGTCGGTCCGCAGAGAACTGCCCTCAGGTCAAGGCCACCCTCTTCCCCATGCGCATCTCTGGGTTACTAACTCATCTTCAGCCGGCGGTGGTGGTACCCTGCCATCAGCAGCGCAGGCTGCAGTGGTGTCACACACACAGCTAGCACGTGACGGACACTGCGCGATTACTGACACTAGGAGCGGAGGGGACCTGTTTGACCTCCAACTTCCTGTGGTGCAAGTCACAGGCACCTTCTCTGAAGCCATTTAACCAGCATCAGACACAAGTAAGCACAATTGGAATGATGTCTGAAATTGTCCTAGTGCTCATAATAAACCCAGATAGAAAGTTACCATGTTATGAGATCTTCGAGAAAAATCTTTTTCACCATGACCTGTCCAATTTAGACATGTCCTTTATCCCAGCAGACAACCCACACACCCCCAAAAAGAAATGTTTCGACACCAACGTATTTTAATGACAACATGAAAGAAACGCCAGATATTTTGTGAAATATTTTAACTGTCCTATTAATACAGCAGTGATGAACAGTAGTAGGAGGGCATAAGATAAATAGGAGTTGTCTCCCAGCAGACCAGGATTTTATAACATAGTCTTAAATCCAATTAAGTTTTTAATATTAGGGGGGTTTACTCTTGATATGTTGCTTTGTATTTTCTTACTTGAGATCTAGAGAATGAAATAAGACTAGCAACAGGTCATACAGATCTTTATATTCTTAAAGCTCCATTAGGCTGAACTTACTAACGAAGACCATCCACAACTATACTTTTTCATCCAAATATTCAGAGCAGTGCATGAAGCACAAGTTACAAACATTACCTTTATAGACAAATTAATGTAATATAGCTCCTGCCAACAACTTACTCCTGTTCTGAATAGGATTTTCTTTTAAAGAAATTAAAAATAACTAAGAGATTGCCATAAGTGCTTTTTATGTCATCGCTTGCTAGCTGCCAAGAGTTGATGTTCATCATTCTCTTCTCCTCTATTCCTTCTTTGTACTATCTGAGAGAAGAAAAATCTGGTATTTTGACCATATGTGGCAGATGCCTATGCAGTAGAATAAACTTGGAATAGAGTAAAAACTTGGTGGTTTTGTCTTAACCAGTTGCAGTCATCTTTTCTGCACTAGAGAATTACTTGCTGTTTGTATCCCCCACCCTATTCCAAAACATACATTTTTGCTAGATTTCATTTGGTCTTTTTTCTGTACTCTGCCATATGTACAGTGCAGTATCTCTCTGTACGTGGGTGTTCAGTAGTCACGCTGTCAGTCACTGGTGCGGGCACAGAAGCTGAGGGGTTATAGTGTGGGATTCAGTCATCACCTTGCTCAGGTAGGTGCCACACCACACAGATCCCAGGGACCAGGGGCATTCTGCCTGCAGTTCATAGGGCAAGCAGCATGCCTCGGAGGAGCATTTGGGATGAAGTCCTAGAAAATGTCTGACTTTGGCCACTGAATTTACAACAGCTGGGATTGTGTATTGAAAGTGACACCAACCTGAACGTTTAAGCTTACTCTTTTCATTACCAGTCTTCGCACTTACAAGTTTGTAAAGCAGCGACTTCAGCTTACACTGTTAAAACTCCTTGTAGCCATTGCCCTCTTACATTGTCCAATTGCTCAAGCCCAGCATGATACAGTTTACTTTATCACTAGGGCTCCATGATGCTAATGCAATACAGATTTTTAAAAACACATCCCGTTCAAGGGTTTGTACTACTCCCGCAATACTTACTCAGCCTTTTGCTCTGTCCCGATGGAACAGCACCCATGCCATTCCTGGGAATCACAGGGGCATGCACAGGACAGGAGGCTACCTCGTATGCCCCCACCACCTGGCACACACACTTGGCTTCCGAGAGCCAGCTGGAGTCTTACTCCGAGATACCAGAAGCCTCGTTTCCTTTAATAGCCCACTTAAAGCTGAGTCTCCAAGGAGGCAGAAATATTTTTTCTGTATTTATTCTGAATGTGTTGTCATGATAGCGTCTTCATATTTCTTTGGTGCAAAAAAAAAAAAAAAAAAAAGCCCCTTATATGCAAGTAGTGTAAGATGTTAGCATACTTTAAAAAAAATCCAAAAACCAACAAGAAAAAGCACCACACCTCTGTACACGAGAATATCCAGCTCCACAGCCTTGGCTTCCACCAGCCTCCTCACACCCATCCATTACTGCTTCACATTTGAGTTGTCTATAGTGTCAAGAAGTTGTTGGTTTTGGTTCCCCCCCGCCCCCCGCAAAGTTACTCATGAGATATACCCCTATTGAGAGCATTAAACAGGTCTTCATGATTTTGAAAAAAAATTATATATCAATGCAAAAGGAACAAGTTACATGCTTACTAGCGCTACCCTCAGTGACATTTCTTGAGTTTTATTGTACATGCAACTAATCCTATTTCTTTTCCTGTGCTACAGATAAGCTTTTGAGAACTGAACAGGTAATCTTAAAATAGAACATTGTTCTCATTTTTTTTTTTTAATGTCCAACTATTGAGAGGTTGTTTTTTTAAAAAATTCTTCAGTAGAGCAAGAAACTACTTTTTCCCAGCTCTTTCCTAGGCAGCCTACCACATGAAAGCATGATCCTCTGTGCCATCTTTCAGAGTAAGATTTCACAAAAATCCAGGTCATCTCCAACAGCAATCATTTTGCAGTGGATTTAGAGACTCTGCATGCAAGAGAAAGAAGGCGGTAGACCTTCATTTGGCGTGCCTTGTCCTAGGTTCCTCAGCAGGAATTTGGCCATAGAGCTTTTATGCAATATTGATTCAAGCCCTTCTACAAGCTACTGAGTCAGAACATAGGCTTCCGTGTTTATTTTAGTGGAACTATTATGTTACACTATTAGCATATGATAACTAGAGGCTAAATTGCCTGTATGGTCTTTGAAACAATACAGACTATTTTAATGAAGTTTAACATATCCTGGAGAATAAACTGTTGCTGGTCCCTTCTCTGGCTTTCCTCCCACTGAAGTCAAAATACATTTGGCCTAGGAAAAAGAACAGCTTGCACTCTTAAGTAGAGCTCTAAACTGATGACAGGATGGTTTTGGTTTGGGTTTTTTTGTTTGTTTTTTGTTTTTTTTTTTTTTTTTGAACCATTAACACTGTTGAGCCTACAACTTTGATGCCAGAGAGAATAAGATTAAGACAACCTTATCACCAGGCTTGCATCCATAAAGGCAGTGGGAGTTATTATTGTCTTCAATAGTACCCTGCAACTCCTAGCATAAAAATATTAATGCATTTAAAATTATTTGATGGGTTATCTGAACTTTAGACAATAAATATATTCTTAATAAAAAACAACAAGGGTTTTTTTTACAACATTATTCACTGTTGTAAAACAACCCTGACAGACATGAATAATATTTCCTGGAGCTGTAATATTATTTGATTTGCAATGCTTAGCAAATAATTTTTTCTGCAGATTATTTGTTATGCTACATGAACTGCCTGTACTTTTGTGATATTAATCTTTTAAGCCTGTTACATATTTTAATCACTGTTTTACAGAGTTAAATGCCATTCAAGAGCTAATATATTCTTGTAAATATAAAATGAATTAGAATGTACTGTAAGATATTTAACCCAATTATTTGAGGCATCAGTAATATGCTTATGTGATATAAACTGCAAGTAGGCATTTTATAACTTTTTGCAGTAATCACACTGGTTATTTGAACAATGTTTATCATGACAAAAGCTATACTTTACCCCAGAGAATAATTGTGTGTTTGTTCAAAGAGGGTTTTGATTTAACAAAGCATAAAAAGGTCCACGTCAGATATGCAATAATACTTATTGGACTTTAGACATGCCAGCAGAAGTGGTTGATAACAGGAAGTTATAAGTATGGAAGCTAGAAAAACACCCCACAAAACTATTTTGAGTGAAAGTTACAGACTCTGCTGGATGCTTCTGTAATGAAGGGCTTTCTAGCACCTGTCTAATAAAGAGCCCCCCCCCCTTCCCTTCTGCTAGAAAACAAAGGAAAAACAAAACTAGTTGAAAGAGACAGAGAGATGACAGACACAAACTAGCATGTCATGGGAACCCACGCTTCAAACTCTTACAGAGCTTTTTGGATCACACCGCAAGCTGAGGCAAGCACATGTCCAAGTTCCTCTGCCAAGACCGAGTGGGCAAGAGACACTTCAGGATGAGCAGGCAGCCACTGCCTGTAAGAGCCGCAGCTAGGGCAGGCATGTGAGCCAAGAGCATGGTTGGGTGGATTTATTTTTTTTTTTAATCTCTTTATGATTCCCTCCAGGAAACACCTGGGCTGCTGATTCACATACAGACCCCTCTTTAGCATAGTGGCTGTCAGATTGGGCGCCTTGTCCAACTGAAAAAAAAAAAGGTAAAAACTTTGAAAGGCAAAAAAATACAATCATGCTGTGATGACAGTAAAGACTGTAAATAATCCCACTTTTGTCAAGTTGGCTACACAAACTTGGACAAGCAGAAGAGACAGTTGAACAGGTCAACTTGTTCAGGCTTCTGGTTTTTAAAATCAAGTAGAAATATGAACTTCATGAAGCACTGGATTGAAGCCCAAGCTCACCTGCTTGTGCAATAGCAGCAGCTGCAGATGAGACTGCTAAGCAACAATAGCTGACAGTGTATGAGGTAACAGTCTTTTCAGCAGCTTTGATAGTTTCTTTCTACTTTTGAGGGGATGGCATGAAAACGTGTGGCCTCAGGACTTGTTATCACAGGGAAAGCAGAATCTGACTTCCAGGTAGCAATAACACAACATCCTTCATATGCCTGCTATTTTAGTACATAAGTATTTTATATTTTTTGATCAGAACTACTCTCTTTCAGGACAGGGTATGTTAGTGCCACCCAGACACACAAATAGCATGCAGAAGTCAGCCACAACTCTGCCAGGTGAGAGGAGGTTGATTTTATGCTTATGTGAGTGATGGTTGCAAGGGGCTCTCCATAGCCTCAGACTGAGCTGTTCCCACCTGAAATTACAATTCTGCTAGTAGTCAGCAAACAGAAAACCTCTACATTTCCTAATACGTGGATATGGACAAGCCTTGGTGCAGGAATTTATGATACCGGATGAAGTTCGTAGATAGGAACATGAAGCAATATCCTGCCACACAGCAATCATCAAATAAAGGCCTGGGATGAGAGTGGGTTCCATTTGATGTGATATTTTGGCAATAGCTGATGACCTTTATGAGGCAATGAGCACATCTCCTCAAAAACTTCACACTTGCCATTTGAAGAAATAAATCTTTTATCCTTTATTTTCATCTACGCCAAAGACTAAGAAGTCATGGTAGGAATAGTACGTCACCTGATTTTGCTGGTAATGGAAGAACAAGTCTAGAAACCCAAGGTAAAAAAGGAAAACAGCAGGCTAGATAGATGAGAAAGAGCTCCAGAAGACCTGGCCTGCCTGAGAAGCCTTTTGTATTTGCATTTTACCCACCGCATCAGCCTTGGGGTGACAAGAGAAAGTAGAACCCTATAACTTTCTAAGAGCGCTCACTATCTTTTCCAGTAAGCTAAGCAGGACCTGGGTGCTGGCCCAAGCAGTGGTACACAATCCTCTAAACTGTTTATCTATTAATATACTTCCTGGCACTGTTTCAACCCATGCCAGATAGCCTCCCACAAAATGTCCTGGCATGAGACAGAGGGTAACAGTGGCCAGTATGAATTAAACAACATTTGGAGTGTGGGAAAGAATTCAGCTTGCATCCAGATGGCAATACAATGCATGTACAACAGGTTCCATCTCAGTTTATTTACAGACATAGACACTGCAGCCAGAGCAGGGTGCAGAGATTCTTCACTATTACTGTGACATCTGGTGCACTGCTCACAGCTGTCCAGGCTGTTGGACTGCTTGTGGACCTCTCTCAGGGCAGCTGCCTCAGGCCAAGACCTGGGTTTGGAGCCTTGCCCAGTTAAAAGCATGTTATTTGCTGTTTGTCTGCAGAAATCTCGCTGCCAGTTAGATTATGGGAGGGGATCTTATGGGCTGACAAGTCTAACTGAAGGAGACTCATGGGAAATTGAGACTAATGTGTTGCAATTATTATGACTTTATACCCAATACTTAACTTCTTGAAAAGCCAAGTTGAGTTCAGACACTAGCTGGTAGCCAGTGATTTTTCTGATCTTTAATGCAAACATCTTTAATGAAAACAGCTGAGAAGATAGCAAAGGGACTTCTGCTCTCTTTCCAGTGGTCACTAATCCCTCCTTGGTAGGGATTCTGGTTTAAGTAGTTTTATCAGTTGGTTCTGTCTAGCCTTCCTACAGAGGAACAGAGACACCAGTCTGTCCGTACAGATACAGGTTTTGGCTAATATGATGTAACAACAAAAAATAAAGCAGGAATACTATTTCTGTCTATGATATTAAAAACCACCACCACTTCACCAGAAAGACATTCCATTTGGTCTTACTGGTGCTCATTTAGTATGAAAGGTAATCTTTTGAAACACAAGTAGTGAAAATTAGCAGAATACCACACTACCACCAATGAGCATCTCACTTCCGGCATTAACTTTGTTTATCCAAACAGCTTGTGTTACAGGAAAAACTAAATTTTCTCTCTTTCTCTTTAAAGAAACATGCTAACACTATTATTGTGTCACTGTTTCCTTTCCAAATAGTTTTCCATTTACTTTTAGAGCACATAGTTTACATGATCAAATCACTCACAGATGCAGATCAAAGAAATGCAAGTTTCTTGACACTTTTCAAAGTGAGGGGTTTTTTTAGTTCTGGTTTGTTGTTATTTTTTAATTAAGATCACCATCTTTCAGATGATTTTTCTAACAAAGCCTCTGTGCCATATAGTGTTATGCCAGGTGAATGTCTGTGGGTTTTGTTTACTTGCATTTAATTTTAACTTTGTGTGTGTATCATTTTGCCTTCACTCCCAGAAGTCAGAAGGAAGTATGTTAAAGGTATCAAGAGCAACCTTCATGTTCACTTCAAAGTAAGTTATAATTGGTGTCTCATTATTTTGATACTCATCATTATTTTGATACATTATTTCATTAATGATCTCCACTGTTAGGAGAAATGTTTAGTAGTAGATGCAAAAATAATCAGTCCAGGATTTCTTAGAATATAATAAAGAATCAGTGAGGAAAAAATAGTGACTTGGATAACAGATTTAAGAATGGGATGAAAAGGTCAAGCCTAAGTATACATAGAGACCACTTCCACAAGCTTCGCAGAGTGCCAGTTTGCCCCATTCTTACCAACTTTGACTAACTGGTGCCCTTTAAATATACCAGGCTGTATATAACTAAAAGACGAAGTTTTTGTTCAGTGATTAAACCTCATCTCTATTGTATATGCTTAGCCTGTCCTCAGCTATGAGGTCTCTCTGGTTTATCTCTTGCCTGTATTTGTTTTTAAGAGTATATTTCTGTATCTCCTTGGGGCAGATATGGCTGAGATGTCACTCTTGCCTTGTGCCCTGTCCCTCTCAAAAAAAAACCCCAAACCAACACACAAGCACACACACAAAAAACCCACCCCAAAAATACTCCAGACCAGTATATTCATCCAAAACAGTCACCACTGGCATTTCTCCACAAATCACTTCCCCTTACAGAAGTCACACAGAATTGATGGAAAGCCAAGAACAAATCATCTTAAGGACAGATGAATACCAGTGTACTCCATAATTCCATGATTTAACTTTAAAATTTGGATTAAATCAGATGCCTGAGGGCTTAGAGCAGTCCCAATACTTAGTTGTTAATCAGCTGGTATCCGTTCATCCTCCAGACCAAAGTATCTCCTATAGTTTTGAGGCTGATTTCCAGACTGCGAACTAGGCTTCTTTTTAACTAGTTGGTACCATTCACTTCAACAAGTTCAAGAGAAAGTTGTGCTGATTTTACTCACTGCTAGGTGTTTCAAAGCATAGTTATGAGAAGCCAGAAAATAGCCACTGTCAATGTTGTGCTGCTACATGCAACACCTTGTGCTGGTAAAAATGGATGTTTTGACTACATCAAGAACAGTGAGTGGAACTGCACCCTAGGAGGGCAAGCAGAAATGCCTCATGCTTTGAAAAAAGGCCTGGCACGTGCAGAAGGCAAGGAAGGTCAAAAGCCCCCCCTGCACCCTCCCTTTGACTGCCACGTGCTACCGAAGAGGCCAAGTCCCTTGCAGGAATGCAGATACCAAGATTTTGGCTATATTCTCTATCTTCTAACCTCTAGAATCTTTTTCAGTTCTTTCTCTTTCTACCCATCCTCACTTTTACGCTAACAATTTGTTCCTTCTCCAGATACCTACATCTTTCTAGCATGTAACTGATCTTCTCATTTCCCCTGTGCCATGGCCAATATGATATTCTTTTGCAAGCCTCAAGAAGAATCAGATCAATCCTGGAAGAATTAACTCATTTCTTCTCAAATATGCTTGGGTTTATGATTTCTACTGCTATGAAAGTGAGTAAATGCTATCAAGTTCTATTTCATGAGAGGGAAAGCCAATGGGAGTAAGATGTTGTCTTGTCTTTATGATTAGAGGTATTAGAAACAGACTTGCCTCGCCAGAGGAACAAACCTGCCTCCTCTGGTGAACAAATACAGACAGTGGGCTTGCAAATGAGATTGGTGTCATCTTGATTGGTAAAGCATGTTGAGAACAGGAAAGTTAATTTGATTTTGAAATACCGAAGCAGGTAGATGCAATATTTGCCAGAAAGTGAGAACATAATAGCATCTCCACAGATAACAAGAGCCTCCCTGTTGTTTCCAGAATGCATTCCTGAACAAACATCTACTTGGATAAACAGTAGATCCTCACCCCCATAAGATAAAATCATTGGGCTTGAATAGCAGCTCCAGGGGAGAATTGCATTTCTCTCCAGACACAGCAGCCTGTGACTGTCACTGATCAAATGAGGTCAGAGCAGGACACTGCTTTCTAGTGACACAGCTTAATTATAAGGAATAAAGGAAAATAGGGCCTAGCCCTTTTGCAAAGTATCACAATGAACCGTGGCATACAGATCACTGCCACAAGTTTACCAATGTTTTCTTAAAAATTCTCATAATTTTAAATTAAAATATATTGTAAGAGGATTCCTAGACACAACCTCTGTAAAGCGAGCAGAGCTTTAAACAGCTGTGAAGAGGCATTGAAGGTGAGATGCTTCTAGAAACTAAACTCTTCTTCACATAGGACAAGAATGTCTCTTGCGATGTTCTTCTGCCAATGAGACAAGAATGAGAGCACAGAAATACACCAAGGGATGCTTTAGGGAAAGGACTTGAAGCAGGGGAATTGCCAAGAGGGTGCAGGTTCACCAGAACACCAACACAATGCCTGCATCCACCTTTCACACTCCAGCACTGACCTGGCTGAGCTGAATCAAACTCAAGTCAGAGCTGAATCCACCCTTTGCTGGGCCAGCAGCCACCCCAACACCTAGGTTTCATCTTCCATCACCAGGGCGGCTAGAAACAGAGTTCCCATTTTCCACCACGGCATCTCTCTGGATCACTACCTCTAAATGCCAGACCCACCTCATTTATCCTCAGTCAGCAACAATCTTGTGTGCTATCTGCCAGAACACAAGAGGACCTGTGGTCCTGCCCAGCAGATAGGGAGAGAGACAGGGAGAGCACAGCTCTGCAGCCTTTCCCTGTTTGCATGGTGCACCACAGGAGTGACATGCTCGTATTACGTGATTTTACAGCCAAGATGTCTGTGCAGCTTTCAAATTCCCAAGAGCCATGCCTACGCTTGCCCGTCCATGTACAGAAGATGAGCAACAGTTGCTCTTGCACTGCTTAGATCTCTGTGTATTTACCTTTTAGAACTTCTCTAGGAAAATATTGCCTTAGCAACAGCTGAGCAGTATTAAGACAGAGACAAGTGATGTGTAGGAAGAGAATTTAGGGTGATGGCGGGGGGAACCATTATTCAATGTTTTCCATATTTTCATAGAAGAGAATTTAATTTCCTTGCAGTTACTGCAGTCAATGACAAGGCAGTAGAAAGGTGCACGTGAAATACCTTGGGCTGAGTGCTGAAATAAAGCATGACTAGACATACCAATAACCAATGCAGGCAACCACAGACTGTAAGAGGTTTTTTTGATTATATACTCGTTACTCAAACAACTTTTCTATATATGTAGAGTTCCTTTTTCCTCATAGCCACATTTGATGGAAATTCAGATAGCATGTGTGCCATTATGTTAAACTAATTCTGGAATACTTTGTTTCTTTCCTCACTTTTATAGACATTAAAGCAGTAGTTACACGTCTTAATAGGGGTTGTAATTTAGGGACAGTTGATACCTATGCTTAGTCATTTAATGAATAACTAAAATACAAATTCTGTCTGCTCTACATATCATGTTATTAGATTGAAAACAAGTCTTTAAATGAGTACTTAGCTTGCTTTTAAAGCAATGTGGCTTCTTTAATGTGACAAAGTGATAAAAATACACATGACATCATAAAGCTTATAAAACTCACAGCAATTTTGTTGCTCGAAGTTTTGCTGCTATCTGCTTGAATTCACTTGGTTTGAAACTTGCCTTGGTCTAGCTTTTTTTTGGCTGAATTTTTTTTATACAAACAGCATATGATTGAATATAACTAAGCTTTTTTATACATATGTGAAGTGGATGAAAGTAGTTTTCCTTAAGTAAGGAAATGCTATATATAGAAGAAAAGCTAAATACTTTCAAGTCTTAGGCTCCAGTACATTCTTTGACATTATCCCTAGAGAGGCAGAAATACAACAAACAATATAAAAAGCAGTTTCCTTCATAAGAATACAGAGAACATCAGAAACAGCTTAGTAAGCAAGGAGAACAGTGTTCTGCAGAATGGAAATCATTACCCTGTTGGGTCATGTTTCTCACTCTAGTAGTGATCATGCCCTGTTACCATGAATGGTATGTGCACACACATCAGTAGGTAAGACTAAGTTTAAAATATCTTTAACAAATATCGAGACCAGAATAAGTCATAGAAAGTGTAGGCTCTTGAGAGGTACAGTGTGGAATAACAGCGCTGGGGAAGGAAAGAATTTTATGGGGCATTTTTGTGCCATCAAAATTGCACACTCTTATTTGAGATAAATCAATCTCTGCCACCCCACAGTTGCCCCTAGGAGGGCCGTGGCTGGGAAGCTGCCTCCCTAGGGAGAACTGCACACAATGCTGCTGCTACACTGGAAAAAAATCTGCATCTTGACTTTTTTGCAGCTCTTTCTCAGGCCTTGAGGGTAGCATACCTGGATTGTGCCAGGAGTTGGAATAGGTTCTCTTGTTGGGGATTTTCTGTTTCATCTTCAGCAGATCCACACACACACACAAAACGTTTATAGATGCAGACACATAAAATTAGTAAAGTTACTTTCACTTGAGCTTATATATATACACGCACACCCTCTTTCACAATAGGGAGAGGGAAACAGAAGCTAGCTTGCCTAAAACAATTTACAGTGAAATAGCAAATAGAAATTAATCTCAGGACCATACTGCCTGAGCCAGTGAAAGCAGGGTGATGGATTCTGCAATAGCCCAGTTATCCATGCAGAGCAGACGTTACAGAGGGAATGCTAGATGGCTACAGTTAACGGGTAGAGGGAGGCTACTCCTAGGATATGCCCAGGTATGTCAGATGGAATGCTGATTGAGGGTTTATGTAATTCAGAGCTGTTCTAACAGAGTACATGGGCATAGATACATGCCAAGTAACAGAAAATGGCAGTATTTAAAAAGCTTCACCAATGTTTCCACATGCTCATTTGGAAAAAGATGGAAAGAAAATATCTGAGTAAGGTTTTCTAAGGGTTTCTCCTCTCTTTTCAGTTTTCCATCATTAAAAAGCAGCAGGATTCCTTTGTTCATGTAGCATCCCAGTAGTCATGTGTACTAGCAATACTGTATTCATATTAAGCCTGGACTTCCATATTAATGGTTTGTCTACCAATTTAATGCATTGAGAAAGGCGTCTATCATGTATATTGTTTAAAACCAACTTTGCCACTTTAGATTTCTATTAAGTAACAGCTTCCTGAATTTCAAAGCAAATAAGATTTGAAATTTAAGGATATTGTAAAGAAATCAATCTCATTTCTTTGTGCAGCCTCCCATACGATAGCCTTTCAAAATCTGATGGATGAAATACTGGACTGACAGCAGGGTCTTAATCACAGCCTTAAGCAAGTACTTCAGTTGTGGCTATTTCTCCTCCCACTCCTGATCTGCTTTGTCTGTTTACCTTGACTATTTTTAGGTCAGGAATGTCTTTCACTATGAGTTTGTGCAGTAAGAACCCCAAGATGCTTTCTTAAAGCCTAATAAATACTAATATCAATGCAGTGCACAGTCACCACAGGTGCTTTAATAGATATATTATGAAAGAACTTCTATCCCTGAGAAAGCAGCTGCACATCTGCAATTAACGTGTCATCTTAAATATGAAAGATACATATGCATTCAGTGTGGTCTTTCGGAAGTATTTCGTAAAAGGCTGCAGTTTGAGAACTAATTTATCTTAACACTTGACTTTTTGTCATATTAAACAGATGATTGCAATTATTTTTTTCCCATAAGCACTCTTACTGCGTATAAGCCAGTAAAGGAATGTTACAAACTGAAGTAGAAAATCCATATTTTTTAGCAGTTCAGCTAAAGAGAACACAGTCATGTTCCCTCCCCCCCCCCCCCCCCCCCCCCCCCCCCCCCCCATCTTTCCATTTGCTTCCAATTCTGACTGTCTAGCTCTCTGGCAGTGAAAGCATGTTTGGAATAAAAATAGAACCCACAGTTTGAAACTATTGGGTGTTGCTTTGTTTTGCTTTTCCCTTTAATACATGAGTCTGACTGAAATGAGGAAAGCCTTTCACCCAAAGAAAATTTACCAGAACAAAAGAAGTTTGGCAGAATTAATGTGCTCGTGACTGCTGGCATATCTTCTGATACAAGTCTTTCAAAATATGGAGTGAGATCAAGCACAAAAAAAAAAAGAGATCCTGATCAAGTGGTAGGACGCAGGCTTTCTTCCATGGCTGTGATACGCACACCATGGTCTAAAACCACAGTCTCCCTTAGAAACCCACTGCAAGTCACAGAGTGCAAAGTATTCTTCACAGCACATAGAGTCACTCTATTTTCTTCGTAACCTGAGTTTCAGTTCTTCCACATTAAACAGTCTGTGTGGACTTTATAAAACCCATAACCCACCTACACCATAATCTTCTCAAGAGGTTGCTTGCTGCCAGGCTCAACTTGTGTGCAGGCCAAGGAACATGGACATGTTCTGGTCCTGTCTGTTAAGACTGTTCTGGAGGAAGCTGGCTGTCTAGGGTGTGAATCTGTGCTTTAAAACCATCTGTCCTCTGTTGCTTCATCTCAGGCAACACCTTAGTGGAAAGAATAATGAATCCTGCTCTAAAGTGACAAGATCTAGTAATCTGGCACTAAACCTCCAATTCTAGAAAACCAGATGAAACCTGGCCTGAAATATAACTAACTCCAAAATCAGGTCCATCTGAGGCATAGCCTTTCACAAATAGAGCTCTACCAGTAATCTTGCCTGTAGAAACACAGGTTGAAAATTTAGTATTAAAACAGCTGTGGTGGATATGTTATTTTCCTTCTTGTGCTTCTCACAATCAGTTTATTTATTCTAGAAATCAGATCACTATGGGACAATTTTTTTTTTTTTTACATACACATACCGGAAGTTTGTTAAAGTTTGTTAATGCACACAGGGATCAATACCTGCTGGAGACAGAACAAGAAGCACTCAGCATATTCACAGCCAGGGAGATTTAGTCTGACATTAGGAAAATCTTTCGAAATGTAAGAGTTCCAAGCAGTACATTAAGCTACAAAGGGGTGTTGGTCTTCAAGAACAGGTTAGAGAAGTATCTCTTCTAGCCTGCTAGTTTTATCTCAGAGAAAGGAATAGATTAGTGATAAAGTTTGTTCCTTCAACGTCATGTTTCTATGATACTGAAACAATACAGCAAATCAAAGCTTAGTTCAGTGAGGTAGACAACAATTTTCTACCCCAAACCAAATTGATAGCCTAACCTTGCTTTCTAGGTGAGCAGACAGAATAACCTTTGCCAAAAATCAGTCCTTAACTCCATCTCATTTTCAACACTGGTAGTCTTTTAGATACAAGCTCCAATATTTCTGGAGAGCATCATTACTTCAGTTAATACCCGTGTAGATTGCCTAGATAGCCCACTGATCCTAACATTAGCCAAACAACCTTTGCCAGCTGCAATTTTAGAGCTTCTGAGCCTTGTTCATCCATCAGTTACCTAATCACCAAGCTGCAGGTGATTTTTAATACAAACATTGATTTCCAAAACATAAATGCAGACAGGTCAGTTGCAGAGGCTCATAAAGATGTAGCTGAAAAAATTAAAGAGAATCACTTGGTTATTCTTATCCCTCATCTGCAGCAAGCTGAAAAAACCATAGATTTGCTAAACCATGAGATCAGGGTGCACCACTTGCCTGTAGCTCATGTTATCAGATCCATTCTCATCTCCCTAGATTCAGTTCAGATTAATCCCTCACAGCACCCCCTCAGGCATTACAGCAGGCACTGCCCTATAGACTGCCCTCACCTCTCCGGAAGCTAATGTTCCTCCAGAAGCCAGGTGCAGCCACCTCCTGTGCCAGCTGGCTTTGAAACCACACAAAGAGCCAGCCTAAGTCATCAGCAAACTATACCTGGAAGTCTGTCAATAGTATCTTGTATTTACATATCATATAGCCGCTAGCCATTATTGACACCTAATGGCAAACTTCACCCCCTCCTTAAATAATACTAAAATATAACTCTCCTGTAGATAGTTGTAAATGCAACTTGCCTAACACCCACTAGAAGCACTTCATGGGTGTAAGTTACACCTGGAAAAAAGAAGGTGGATTTCTGCTCAATTAAAAATACACCATCTACTCCAAGCCTACGGCCTGATGATGTGTTGTTTTATGGTTTAAAAGCGCAGTGAGGCCAGGAGGCAAATTAATGCCAAGAGCAGTTGCTGAGGAACAGATACACTTTCTGGCAAACCTCACAATGTAATTTTATACATTGAACATCTGGGGTTTTTTATTTTAATCTTGTATTAACAAAGCCATATATAGCAGGGGAAAAAAAAAAGCCTTACAAAAGTAGAACTGTTCCTAAAGTGACCCAAGATAGACTAAACAGACCATCTATCTTAAGAATCTGATTTTTAACAAAAAAAAAAAAAGAGGAATGTTAGAACCTATGAATTATAGTTAGCCTTACTCCTTTCTTCAGCATGCTGTAACTTTATCCTGGAAAAGTCCAAGCAGACTGAACAGAGGGGAGAAAAAAATACTTTTTCCACTTACAAGAGTGGGCAAAAGAAACAAAGTTTGGTAGGTTTTACATTATGTCTTAAGAGATGGAGTATTCCAGAGTCCTCTCTGACTCCCAGCCTCATCCTGAGCTGTAAGGGAAAGACTTAAGACACTCCACCTTTCCTCCCACAGGCTTTGGTTTCCATGCACAGTAAGGGAGATGAGAAACCTTCCAGGTGGTCTCTCAACTGAAAACCATGAGCACCAGGTCTTGAGGTTGTCTGCTGAGTCTATAGCCAGGACTACCAAATCTTTCACTCAGTTTTTATGAATTCAAAATATGGCAAGGCTAAGAGAACAGGTTCTCTTCAGCTCCAGACTACAGAAGAAGAAAGAGATACAGGCTGTCTTACAGATATAGGACTCCAAACCAAGTATAGTCTTGCCTTCCATTTACCTGCAAGCCAGCCCACAGGAGCAGCAAGTTTGGAACTTGTGAAAAGATTCTCTTGAGTTTTATCACATGGCAGAGACATGGAAAAAGTAGATTTTTTCCTGTCAGTGCTACAAAGTTACTCTGGGCTCTGCAAGGAAAGCACATCAGAGCAAGACTACTGAAATACAATGCATGAACAAGACTACTACAGAAAGCAATTGGCATAATGTTCAGCCATTCTGCTGCCAGAAATAAACTAATCAAGCCTTGATGATATTCATTTGAATATTGAAGGAGTTAAACATTCCTCTGCCTCTTAGATGAGAATAAATTACCTCAATAGAAAGCAGTTAAAATCATAGAACAGTATGCCCAGGAACCATTTCTGTGAACACACCACTTGAGCATGGAGCACATACCGTGCTTCTACTGGTTAACCCAACAGTTTCCTCTCTATTTCAGACTACTAAAAAAAATTCTCTACTTTAAAAAACAAACAAAAACAAACCACAACACAGGAAACCACACAACCTAATCAAACAAAAATTCAGACACTGCCAAACTAGCCTTAATATTAAAGTCACAGAGTAAACAGGAGTTCTTTAAATACACAATCAGACAGACTGATTGCACATAGTGCCAGCAGAGTTGACTCCTTGGTTCATACAGGACTTTGCAAAGTGCCCTGCCAGACACCACTGTAAGTTTATGACTAAAAAATTACAGCTTCAGATTTTTATATGCTTATATTATCTTCTTTGGGGGAGGGGGGAAATCAACAACTTACACAAGCAGTTGGATCCATTCTCAGTCCCATGAGATAAAGAAACAAAACTGTAGTAACTACCTAGAGAAACCCTCATTCCACCTGTGCCTACTCCTGGAGCAACACAGAAGCACCACAGAACCCCCCACATGGACTCTAGCGCTATGAAAGGGCTAGCTATTTGCAGAAGTTTTCATGCAGGCCCCTGCATGTTGTTGTAGGCTGCACAGAATGGTCACCGCATCAGACCAAGGCTCCTTCCAGCCCAGTACACAACACCTCACAACAGCAAGTGCCCAGACAAGAAGAACAAAATACATTATAATACCAGCACAAAAACTTCTCACAGCCTCCAACAAGTAACAGCCCCAAGACCTCCCAAGTCAGAGGGCATGCCAACAGTACCAAGGAGCTACACACCTTACAAGTTGTGCACCCCACGCTTCAGCTCTCCACAACTGCCTTCTCCTCCACACTCCCCTGCAGCGGGTAGCAACCCTCCTCCCACCTCTCTTCCTCTTGAAGCACCAGGTGCAGGTGGCCAGTGAAGCCCATGATTTGCTGATGAGGAGCACCTTGTGCTAGGGGTGAGGCAGCAGCAAGGCACTCGAGCCCGGGCTCTCTCTTAGGAAGGTCCCGCTGCAGAAAGGCTAGCAGCCCACTGTGGTGCATCCTGGCACCGCTCTTCTTCCCTCGTTCTGTGCCAGGTGCATTTCCTATGAGAGGCTGCCGCACAATCTTACACCCGGGAGATGAAGGCATGGGACTTTTGCATCCTGGTAGGGGTTGTGACCCTCAGGTTAGCCATGAGACTATCCTTACTTGCAGAGACCTCCATCCCTTCCAGCTGGGACTTTCCCAGCCCCAGAAGCTGTGAGAATAAACAGTGTTACCACGTATATCTCCCATGACTGCACATTCTGTGTCTCAGATGCATAGACCAAAATCTGACTATGTGGTTCATGGTACTTTGAGCCATTAATTCATTTTTATCCTCACTTTGGTACTTTGAAGTCTGCTGTGTGGTTTTCCATTTCAGACATTCCCATACTCAAAAAGCAAAATACAAATAGGGACTAATCTTCCATCCCTTCCAGAGTAAAAATTAAATTTGCAGTATTGACAATGTCATATGCAAGTAGCAATTGCAGAGTAGGACTACATAGCAAGACATAAAAAGATTCTGCAAGTATTTGGAATTTGATTTATTTATTGGACTTTCAGCTGTCAGACTGTTTTTAAAGTTCTATTAATATTTTTGAAAATCAGTGACAGCATTGTTTGTCTTGCAGTGTAAAATTGGTTAATATATTAAATAAGTATCTTCAGGTTACAGTAAAGCAATTTAAATGCTCAAAATACTTATTAGCATTATGGGGAAAAACATAATTACTAATTTTGCTATTAAAATAAATTTTGTTTATTATTTGACACTGAAGCAAGGGCTAACCTTGCAGTTTTACTTTGGTAAAATTCCCATCAAGTGAGGAGATAGTGCTAGACATAAGTCAGTATGTGGGAAGGAAGCAGGAAAATATTTTTCTAATGAAAATTAGAAGGTTTTTTGAGTAGCTAGCAGGTATTATCAGCTCTGCAGAACTTAAACGCTGAAGTGCCATCTTGGACTGTGAAAATCACACCGTTAAAGCCTGCAAGGAACATAGCACTGAAGTAGGCAAATGGAAATTCAAAACTAATTTACTATCCCACTAGCAGGTTAGTCTAGGTGGAAGTTCTCAATCTAGAAGTTACGTTATTTGGATCTCTCTTTCACATCCTTCACCATATCCTTCACGGTTGCTAAGAAACAGCAGCAGTACAGTAGAGTAATCATTCCTACTCCATTCTAAATTGTGGTTAATTAGCCTATGCGTGAAGTGGGATTCCAAGGATGAGAAGAAGAGATAAAGTTTATATTTAAATTGTACAATCCAATTCACAACTGAAGAATGAGGATTTGTTCTAAATCAAAATGTTCAAATGGCAAAAACTTTGGAAAATTTACATTTCCCAGAATGTTTCATAATACTTGGGTAGAATAAAGGAATCATGATTAGCTGTGTGCCAAAATCTGTCCTTTTGCAGATCTTAATGAAAATTCTCAGCTGGAGTGTGAAATCTGATGGGTGCAGACAAAGATAATGTGATTGGATAAATTGGGGGGAAAAAAAAAAAGGAATTGTTCTCTGACATGGATAGCATATACAGCAGGAAGAGGTTTACAGCTTAGGAGAAGGTGGGAAGTAAAAGATGCTTCGGGGGCATTTTAGAAAATTTGAAAGTATACTTTTTATATGGAAATAAAAAAAAAAAGAATCTGCTACAAATTATTTGGGAATAAAAATGTTTAGGTCACACAAATATATCTGATTATCCTTTGTCTTCTGCATTTCTTATTTACCTGAATAGGTTTAAACATCATGCTCTCGATCAAAAATATGTTTTGGCTTTGTCATTTGCCAGGGAATTTTCTAATTAGTGCCTTTGTTGTACATAGCTGTAGTCAAAGGATTTTTGTCATTTTATTTCCAAACACGAGTGAAAATTTGGTATTTCATTATGAAAGAACAATGAACAAGTGCCTGCTATTTGAAGCTCAGGACAGATCTGTCATTATCTTTCTAGCGAATTTGTGGTAGCAGTAATAGTACTTTTTAACTAAGTCAGGTAAGGGAATTTTAAATACCTCAGAAAGTGATTGCTGTGAAGGCCTTTTTTTCTCTGTACAATTTTATATAGAGAGGATTTTCATAACTTCTGCTTGGAGAGGAAAAGAAAAAATTGCTTCGGTGTCTTTTCCTTTTTCTTTTCCAAAGAGAAAGGCGTTTCTAACTCAAATGCAATGGACTTCTCAGTTCTCACTGAGCAACGGCTCTCACAGGGGATCTAGGTGCTCAGTGTTAACATTAATAACCGGCTAGATCTCCACTCTGTTGGACAGCCTTCATTTTAGCAGCTATTTATAAGAGCGAACATGCTATGTGATGATGGTTTATTAATCAGGATATACTCTGCAATCAAAACCTGAAAGATATTTGTGTTCAGTATGCTTTGAGAGCTTTCAAATTATAAAAATGTAGAAAATATGTTTAAAATCCTAATTTGTTAACCACATGTGTACAGTTGTGTGTGTGTGTGTCTGCGTGTGTGTTGCTATTTCCAGACTGAGATTCAAAAGTTATTACTCTGATTATTTCTCAAGCCTCTATTTTCCTTCCTCTCCATAATGGTATCAGGATTGATACATCTTGTAAGAAATCAATGATTATTTCATTTTACTACTGATTGGGATGTCAGAGGGCTTTTAAGATGTATTGTAAATAAACAGCTTGACAGAGGCCACGCTGGCTGTGACCCAAAAGAGAAGCTCTGATCATTTGCGGAGCAGCGAAGTGCTGTTTTGGAAGTGAGCTGAATAACGAGCTGTTGTCCGAGGGGCAGCGGAAGGTTAAAGCGTACAATCAGCAGGGTCAGATGCAGCCCTGACCTGGGGGGGGAAGACATGTTGTACAGCCACAAGCACAAAAGAAAATGAATGAATTGAGCAGAACTGGTGGTGGAAGGGGGATAAGGCTTTCCCTTCTCCAACTCCTTCCTCTATCCATTCCAGCTCTGACTGCAAAATTCACATGGGTAAAAAAGATGTCCGTAAGATACACTTCAATGTGAGGACCTAAGGTCCAAATACTGCTAGGGGCTTATGCTGGCCCCAAGCAATTTGAATAGTTTTGCAGGGATTATTTTAATGTTCTGTTACCCCCAGATAATATAGTATCAAGAAAAATCTTCAGTTCTAACCATAAAAGACTATCCACGGTTGATCGTGGTTGGTAAGAGTTTTACAGAAGCTTGCTGACTTGTGAGAACACAGTTTTAAAAAGCACAGTGGACGTTCCACAAAAATCTGTTTAAGGGCATGTGTTTAAAGTACATAAACGTGTATTTTAGTGGGCCATTGCCCTTTAAACGTCATTGTGAAAACGTAGCAGAGTGTGGTATAATTCAATGAGATGGCGAGTTTTGTTGCCGATTCTCAAATCTAATGCCTCGTTTGATTGTAAGGAATGTTACCTGAGGGACCAACAGCCCTACCTGTGCCTAGCACAGTGGCTTTAAATTATCTCTTATGAGATTAAGTTGTGAAAAAACCTAACCCTGAGTTCGAGCAGCTCGACTATAATAATCACAGACTGATCCACTGTCTTGTGAGTGCTCTTTGGGTAATGCCTCAGACTACCTCTCTTCTGGCTTGCTCCTGAGGACTTTTAGAGCAAGAACCGCATTCACGGGGAAAAGCCAGGGTTCTGGCTGCCCATACACAATGTGAAGGAAGAGCAGAGGTATTCTGCACACAGTCAGAAACTGTCCTCCCCCTACTCAAGGCATGTCATCCACTACCTTAATTCTATCAGCCTCAGCAGGAACTACCAAAGTATTGTCTCCCACGCAGAGATGGTCGCAATGTCCTAAAAGCATCAGTTTAGATGGTAGGTCTGTGCCCAGAAAACTTGAGGTCCTGAAACCAACCTAAAGAAGCCTTTATTGAAAACAGTAGATAATTCTGTAAGTGCCAGCCCCTTAATATATGGTCACGTGGAGCAGCAGGACAGGGTAATTCCACTCTGTAGGAAGGAAAGCAGCTTGTGTCAAGCTGCGCCCCGCCTGCGAGTCTGAGTACTGTTGAACATTCAGGGAAGTTCTGACAGAGGCTGGTGGAGATGTGGACGCGTGACAAATGGATTTGGCTTCATGAATCTTCTGGCTAAAACTCCTACGTACGGCGTGAGCAGCGATAGCCGCTATTACAGCATATGAATTGTCGTAGCAGAAAGGGAGGAGCTGGCGGGACGTACAGACACGGCGAGGGCTGCATTCCTGCCTTCCCAGTGGCGCGCTCTGGCAGAGCTCTGTGCTCCAGTGTTTCGGCTTTCAAAAGGAGCTTTTGGAAAAAGGCTACGGAACAGCCACTCGGTTTCCACTTGACAGAAAGCAGCAGTTCAGACCCACTAACTGTAGATTCTTTTTAGAGAGCAACCCTAGAAATGAATCAGTGAAAGGCGTAGCACAAAATAGGCTGCTGTTTCAACTGGCAACTGCAGAATACGCTTGTGTTGGGCTATTTCTGTCTTGTACAAGAATAATTTCCATCATTGTAAATCATTTTTCCAAGTAACACAATCTGGTTTCATCTTCCTGCACTAACGGAGGAGAAACCTTTATTTAAATCTTGTAATCGATCATTGGTAACTAGATGAACGGGTAACAGAGCTGAACAAACATGCCAGATACCCAAATGAGCTTGCTATCTACTCCAAAGTGCTGGAAAAAATAAATAATTCTGATCAGTTCTTTGAGTGGCAAACTTCCAGCTCCAGCAGTAGAGGCAGGCCCTATGTACTGTGAAGCAGACGTACTTCTTTAGCATAGAACAAAGCGAACTCTGCAGCAGCGATGACTATAGCCAGCTATGGGAAGGCTGATCTGCCAAGGAATAAACACTCACCCAACAGTCCACTGCAGTGATTTTTCAATATTTTGTTTCATTTTTAAGATTAATTTTCATCAGTTGAGCACACTTATATAGTAAATTTAAGCTTATAAATAATTGACTGTGTTTTCCTAGTTACCTTTTTCACTGACATCTTGGAAAAATTTCATGGGCTGCTCTAGTCTGGGTATGTCCATCCAGGTCTTACTTATCTAGGCTGAGTGCTAGACTGTGTTTTCTATATGCTTTACCTGGGAAATAAACCTCTGTGGAGAGCTGTGATTTTTTTTTTTACTCTATAGAGAGGTGGAACAAGTGCTATATAGCACATGAATGGTGGTGCATAGCCTCTCTGTAAACATCTGAGTTTCATCCAATACAACTGGGAAAAGGAACGTTTCATGGTTTAGTGGATTTTCTTGTTCGGAATTTTTATTTTCAATTAATCTGTCTTTATTGCCTGTTAATAAATTAGGTCATGGAGTTACACCTATCTCCTTATATAACATGAACAGCATAGGCGCTACCATGGAAGTCAATGTTTTCTGCAGGTTTTTTAACACGGTCAGTATCAAAGAACGAACAAGACGAATATAAATGAGCCATCAGAAGTTATAAGCTTTGAAGGTCTGTATAACAACTGGTCCTAAATAAAAGCAAAAACTTGAGCATCACCAGCAGCACTTATATGGACAAGAAAGAAACCTTTCATGTAGCGAGTACCTACAGAGAGACTCCTACTGATCACCACCAAATGAAAGGATACCAAAGAGGAGACGTGCGAGACTTCAGTTGTACGAGGTTAATACATCACCTACTTGAATCATGGAAAAACAGAAAAAAGAACACAGGACACTGAGAAGTTAAAAAAAAAGTCAGCCTGCTTTAATTGGAAAGCATCACTCAGCTGGCTTCTTTAGTTATTGTTGGAAGCCATCCCAACTCTTTATATATTTAGAAGTGATATAATTCAAGTCATAAATAATTTCTTAATAAGCAACAGTTCTCCCAAAGTATGTGATTTAATCCTGCAGAGCTTGTGAGAAATGGGGCTGTTCCCTTTGTGCTTCATACATTTAGAACATTTTATGACAACAATAATTTTTCCATTGTATATTTTAGAAGTAGGGTATCCCAAAAAATGCATTTGGAATCCTATGAAATGACAAAGGCTTTGGACAGTAGCTAATAACAAATGCTGAAACAATTATTACTGTCAGTCCTATGGTGTCGCAGAGACGAAATTACGTTATCATTAGGGAAATCTACATAAGCATATGCAAGCTTAGACCTGATTAAAAGGCAGTCTTTACACTGCTGAAAAATCAGCAAAATCTAGTGGTGCTGTGTTGTCATTAAGAATGAAAAATTTCCTGAGAAAATTTTAAACTATATGTGTGTATATACATATTTATGCACATACAGACACACAGGGTTTTGGTGGTGGGTTTTTTGTTTTGTTTTTGTTTGTTTTTCCAAAAGGACAGAGCGCTGGGTTCCCTGTTGCACAACAGGAATGACTCGTTTTTTTCAGCCAAAAGCTGTGCAGCAAAGCTAATGCAAATGGCAGACACAGGAAGAAAGGGTTGTCTGACAACCCGGGACACTGACAGGAAATCATATGGGATTTTATCAACAATATTTCAACCAGACAACATTTTCCATCAAAATAGCTTAATAAGAACATTTCCAGCTTATATTAATGCTAGGAATAGCCCATAATTCCTTGATTTCCCTGTTCTCAATTATGTAAGTAGATATAGCCATAATATTCGTCCAGTCTTAAGTCTCTATAGGTGCAGAGTGATTATCGTTCTTCTGTCAATCGATTAAAAATAAATCTGACGAGGGGAGCGCTCCCTCCCTTGGTATAGAACTGTAGCAGTTTATCGGTGCAGATGGAACTATGCCAGTGTCCACCAGAGGATTTAGCTTCTTATTTTAAAGATGAGCAAATAGTTTCAGAGGCTGTATCTGTACCTTGGGACAGGAGATTATAGGAAAGACCATAATTCTTCTTGATTCAGGGGTTATGTTTTTCTATGACTTCAGAGCAAATTCAGCAAGCTCTGACTCATCTTGGGATATTATTCAATATGGCTATTAAACATCACATTGCATGACAAGGTTACCTTAGCGCAGGCAAAAATTTAGGACACATTTGGAAAGATATGACAGGGGAAGGAAAAAAAAAATCAAGATTTTTTTCAATTCAATTTCACACTAAGTTCATTTTACTCAGAACATACCGTATAAAATGATAAGCTATTTACATTGAATAGTTGAGGCAGGGCTGGCTGTGAAATCACTGGCTGTTAAAGAAGCGTGTTTTGATTAGTTTCAACTTGCTTTGGGTTTAAAAAAAGTAACAAATAGTGCTGAAAATCAGCGAGGTGCCAAGGCCTGGCAACTGGGAGTCCCCCGAGCCGCCAGCCATTCTAATCAGGGTACCGCTGAAAAGCGCTGTTTTGAGAGCTGTTCTCTGGCGATGGAGAAAGAAACGGCCTTTTCATTCATTTCCTTCCCACTTCAGTGGGTTAGTCAGGACTAACTGAGTAGAATAGACTCATTATTGTACCTGTTCAAAGGATGAGGATTTTACATTTTTCACATGGAGGTGGGCTTTGCTGGTGTAAACTAACCTCTCGCAGTTAGTTTGGGCTTCAAAAGCGTTACTTTGCTCCACTTACTACTGAGATCATTCAGCTCATTTCTGTACATCTCAATTAGGGAAAGCAAACCAAACAGCTTCACCTCGCTGGAACTCATTAATTAACTGTGCTGCAAAGTAATGTTGCAAATTCTGCAAGGAATTCTGCAAGGAAACTTTTTCCACTGAATCTTTTAAAGGTTCCACATAAACATGTTTGTTCCCATAAAATTTAGCTAAGCATTTTCCCCTCCCCAAGTAAACATTAAGTCTGAAACATGAAGCCAACAGTGGCCATCTTAAGCTGCAAGTCCAAAACCACAGCAAATGGCAGCAATGAGCACTAACTGATGCTTTGGGAATTGCTATAATTACAAAACGCTTTTGCTGGAAAATACCACTCTTTATATTGCAGGAGAAAGAAAAATGTAGTTGTGAAAGGGAAGTGATGACCCTTCTGAATTTGGTGCTGTAGTTCCATGCTATCCCGGGGGTTGCATCTCTGAGTCTGTTTCCCATGCTAACATTTCTGGAGGGATTACTTACCACTAAAACAAATGGCTCCTTTCCTGTGTCGGTGCTCCGGAGGCACGAAGAGGAAGCCCGTTGTTAGATTTTGTGCAGGCGCTATGTCTTACCTGAGGAAACCAAGCAAGCAGTGCTTAAAGGGCATAAGGAGGTCCTAGCGAAAGATACCATCTTTTATGAAAGACACCTTATTGAGAAACCTCCTACTACCCCCTACTTTCCTGCTAAACAAGCATTACCCAAAGCAATCCTTGGCCACATAAATTTTCCTTGGGCCCTAGAGCAGTAGCACAGCTCGTTCCTATAGCAAGAGGAGTTGAAGCCGCAGTATCATAGTTGTAGTCCTGTGTTTGATGAACAATCTCCAGCCCTGCATCATTGCTGCTAGCATGTTGAGTAGCACACAGGTAGACGTATTGTGAAGCAGGGAGGAGAGCAGGGGAGTATTTGTGTGTCTAGTGAATGATTACTCTAAAACAAGATATCTGAAAGAACATTATTGTGTAGAAATGAGGGAGGAAGGAAGAGTCCGTTTAGCTTGCACCTTTGCCACTGAAGAAAATAAACCAGGTATGTTTTGTAAAGAGGATGAACAGAATAGGAGATACTGCTATTAATGCAATAGAAAACGTCTGTTAACCAACAAAGGGCAGCTAATGCGCTATGTGTTGTTCAATGCTCTCCATCTAATCTTTCCTCACCCAAGTATAGATGTGTTGTAGATTTTCCGGGTCAAATGAATAACTACAAACAATTGGGAAAATAAATAAAATCAAAATTTCATAGAAATATACCCGAATCATTTAGACCATACTAGACATTGTCAGAGGTCTAAACTGGTTTTGGCACAGGTTTTTATTTGAAAAGGAAAGTCCATTTTTTCTTGTATAAGAAAGAAAGGGGAAAAGATTACACAAGCAGGACTTGAAGAACAGTGTGATTACAGTTGCCCATATTTAACAAAAACCCATTAACTAGCATATATTATAAGAATCACAGCAAAGAAATAACACAGAAATGAGAGTTCCAGAGATCTTATAAATCATGAGAGCTTGGTAGAATTAGCCTATAATATTTCCAAACTTTGGGGGGTTTAAATCATCTACTGCACACACTTCTCCATTCCTATCTCTGAAGCTGTTTTTTCATCTACTGCTTTGGTGACCTATGCCTTTTGTCTCTTCATTTCTGAAGCTAAAGCAAAGATAACGCCATTAAAAGTCACTCCTAAATCTAGCCATTGACACAAGTAATTTATATTCCCATATTCCAGATGAATTACATAATTTATGAAAAAAAAAGAAAAAGGAGGAATGAGGCAAGAACTGACACAGTAAGATTTCAGCTTTTTCTCTGTTTGAGAAGTTGTCATAGTGAAAAATAAACGTAACTAAAATAAATCAGAACATAGTCCTTCTCTGCATTTACTGATCCAGTCCCCAGTCTGGAGGATGAGAGCGGGAGTATGAGAAAAACACACGTTTTGAATTCGGGACATTAATTCAGGCAGTAGCCACCGTGCAATGCACGGTTATCCTCTGGTAGCTGTGGGAAATTAGAATGATAACACCAGATAGCCTGCACCATCTGAGAAATGTGATGCAGGCAATCTCAAAAAAAATACAGTTGATTGGAATACATCCCCTTTAAAAAGCCAGTTCCCTCTAAAAGAATTAGGAAAGAGCACCTGCTGGATATTTAGTCAGTCTTGGACGAGAAATGGTTGGAGTCAAACCCGAGTACATCATGGAAGGTAGGGAAGCATCTTTGGAAAAATAATCTCCAACATCATAATGTTGCATGACCAGTTTAAGCCATTATCACTGATATCAGTAAATACTTTCTTTCGTGAAACACTGAATGTAGCAAAAAAATTTTGATCTGTGCAAACGGAGGTAGCACGGTGTCTTAAATCTCCTTGTTCATATGCAGCCTTAGGATCTGCAGGTATTTCAGAGGCAGATCCTCATGCAGCAAATGCTCCTCCACAAGGTACCATTTTCTTTACCTTTTTGAAGAAAAAAAAAGAGCAAGTATTTTCTCTAAACCTTTTGTTTTCTGTAGTTTAGCTGAGCAGTTATCTAGATAACTTTTTCTTACCACAACATCTTGGCCGGTTATTTAAATTTTTGTAAATTTGTCTTTCCAAAGAAAACGACAGAGAGCGCTACTTCCAAATGCATAGAGTTTCAATGATTCTTGTCAATACATGACATTATAAGTATTAGATAATGTTTGCTTTTTAAAATAAACATCTTTTATATGTAAATGTAAAATAAGTAATTAAATGACACTAGAAGAAGGCATTACAGGCATATCCAAATTAAGACATTCAATTATACACTTTTTAAATATTGAAATTGCTAAATTGCTTTTATGGTGTTGGTCTGGTTTTTATTCAGAAATAAAGCAGATGGCTGTAGAATTGTCAAGCATCTCTAGATTTTTATGGACTATACCCATCACAATGTTAATGAGATTTATCACCTGCCATTTGACCAGTTTACGAAGCAGTATAACTATTATAGCTATCTAGATTAAGAAAATCGGTGTTGCCCTGAATAAATTGTTGTGGCACATCATCACATTTATAGACTTGTGTTTATAGCATTAATATGCTCAGTTAACCAAAAGTAACTGGTACAAATCCCTCTTCAGTTACTGTCCTAGGGTGTATCCTATGTGCGAGTTCCAGGAATAAAATACATCAGCCAGCCACGAGCATGAACATGGGACCACAACGTAGGCAGTTGACAGCTGACTTTTTTTTTTTTTTGGCCACTGTTTCTATTTGTCAGAAATCTTGCAAGCTCTAACACACTGCTTGGATTTCTAGGCAGTCTCTCACTATATAAGAGACAGGATTGTGGCATTTGGAGTTTTATTTCTTCGATAAAAGCTTTCCACAAGCAATTTCTGCGTACATTAAAGTCAAATAAGTGTCAACTGATGCAACATTACACTAGCACCACTGGGCTGCACTTAATGAGACTTCCCATAGTGGGAAGCTAGTCTGAGAGGCTCACTGCGGCGCCCATTTGCTGTAGGGAAATGCCATTTTATCATGAGCATATTTTGCATTGAAGCATCCTGGAAGGGTAAAGCTTCCGCAGGTGTTTTCTCTGTACATATGGGAGCATTTAATATTTGGGGACAGAATACTGAAAATCAGTGAGTGGTAAATCATCCTCAGGCTTTAGGCTTGAAAAAAGGACAGCGAGCTGACTGATGGGGAGATGCTGGTAGCATCACTCCTACAACAAATCTCGAGATCCCTGTAGCTAGAGAGAGCCCAATGCTGCCAGAGCTGCAGAAACGCAGGTGAGCAGGTTCACCCCAAGGGCAAAGGCAAGCCTGAATAGTTAGCGCTGTGCCAAGGGGTCCTCAGCAACAACCATCAAGCCCAGAGGAAGAGCACAGATTGCTGCAAAAGAAACTATTTGAATAGACTTGGGGTGGGGGGGGGGGGGGGGGGAGAAAAAAAAAAAAAGAAAAAATCATGCCAGCCCTTGAGTTTGGCAGCAAAACCGGCTCCACTAAGGTGAGGTCAGCCGAGTTAAATTTCGGCTCAGTGCTTTGCCAAGGGAAGCTTCAACTGTATTGTAGTGCAGGGCTTAATAGCACAACACTAGCAGCTCAAATTAGCATTAATTAAAATGATATAAGAATAAGCAAAAGGGCTCCTGTTCCAGATATTTCACATCGAATATGTAATGCGCAATGTCTCTATGGGGAGGACTGCAAACTTTTCTCTTTCAGCTTAAATCATCCTGGGAAGTTTCATTAAATTAATAATGACTTAGTAAAAGTTAAATGACTTATTTTAGAGTATCATTTGACTTGATGATGGACTTTATTTAAATGTTCCTGCTAACAGTTTATTCCCTATGAGCAACATAGCAATACCTGTATTCAGAGCACCAACACTGGATTATTGTTTCTAGGCTTTGTGGTGCAAACCCATAGGAAACTCTTGAGATTATTTTGGTGTATGAAATAATAGTAGTGAATGACAGGTATACAGTCATTCCTTTTTAAGGCTCCAGTCTCCATTTAAAAGCATAGAAATATATCATTAGATTAAAGGCTTTCTGCGGCAGTGATTGCTTTCTGCTCATTGTTTATATAATTAGATGTGAACATCCCTGGGTTACGCTACGGCAACTGCAGGAGCACAGAGCAGGAACTACGGATAGATGTTGGTTTGGGAAAAGGTGAACCCTACAAAACGCATGAGCGTAGTAGTCTAATTTCTCTAGACAAGCACGTGATAGGGATTGTTAGACCCTCCTGATAAAGGGAAGCGGACCAGAATCAGGGTCCAAGTGGCCTGGCCCATCCTTACCTGACAAAGTTCTCTCTGGTGGGTTGTCTACACACAGCGGTACGGACCAGAACTGTTCAAGGTCCTCTTCAAGAAAGGAATTAACATTTTTCTCCATTGTAGAAAAAGTTGAATGGGAAACATGAGATTGGGCAGAATCCAGTTTGTTCCTACGGGACTGGTGAGAGCTGAGCAAGAAGTAAGTTTAGTCACACTTCTTCAGGCAGAAAGAGCACTGAACACAGCAGAGCCTTAGAGCAGGACTGAGAAATGCAAGATTAGGTCTCTAGGAAAGAAAGACTTACCAAGTCCTACAAAGCAGTAGGGGGAAACTAAGCAGTATTTCCCCTCAGGTGACTGCTAGACCATCTGAGGAAGCCTCCGCAGGGTGTTCACTCTTTGAATATGACGTCAAATCCAGGAGAGATCAGAAGGGTCTAAACTCACCTTTGGGAACTTTCTTGATCAGCCACGAGAAGCTGCCTATGCGTAGAATGGCTCCAGAAGGAAAAGTAGCATGCCGGTGGCTCCGTTTCTTCAGCATGTACCGCAAACACTCTAAAATTCATGCTCGTGATAAGAGGTGGCAAAATTGACCAGATTACCTTCAGAAGCAATGGTTGTTTTGGTGGAATGAATTTTGTTCCCAGGCACAATTTTTTATTTTTATAGCAGAGCTGTGGAATTGTCTATTATTCTATTACCATTAACCAGATACAAAGGCAGCAGTTTTGCTGGCATCTGAAACAGCGAGACGATAACAGCACGTGGGCTGTGCTACATTCTTTCTCTAAACATCAGGCTGGGCCTGAGTCCGGTTGATGTGGAGTCTCTCTCTAGAGACTGTCGTGGCTGCTGCATTCAGAGGTAACATTCTGCATATCCTGGATATTCAGCCAGATGCTTTCAGCACACATGTAGGTATCAGCACAAACAAACTCAGTACATATGTTCTCAGAGATTTCACAGAATTGAAGCCTCAGGAGGGATGCACATTTCTGCTTATCTGTTGTTTATCGTTGAGGCTTGTCCTTTCAGGGTTTTCTTTAGGTAACAAAGGCAGTGGGGTTTTTATTTTTTCCTCTGCAAATTCAATCCTGACTCTGTATAGCTGCAATATCATATAATGAGGACACATACATACATATACGTATAAACACATTGCTGTTACTCACATGCCTTAGAATAATGAACTAGACCTCCTAAGAACTGTCTTGACCCTTTCAGTACTTTACAGCATCTTTTCCATTTCTGCTTTCCTGAAATAAAGAGTTGCATTTACAGTGAACTTCTACACCACAGGTGGTTACGGCTACTGCTGTTAAATTGTTTTTAGAGACTCCCTGATGACAGAGAAAGCATCCCTGTTATCAGGATATTCCTCCTGGCATGATATGTTTTGCAGTATGTACACACGCAATGAACAAGATACAAGTACAAAACCAGATTCTCTTCATTAGCATTTATCCTCTACAGGAGCTTTGACTGTATTATTTATTTATTTATTAGATATTATTTGTGCCACTTGGGTCAGTTCCATCCCTGTGAAAGTATTGATGCCATGCTTGGCACTTTAGTTGAAACCCATAACAAGGAGACCATCATTTGTCATCTAGTTTCTCCTCCCTTTTTCCAGTAAAACCTCAGGATTTTTTCTTTCATTACTGTAACACGACAAGACACGGTGACTTTTGGCAGATATTATTCATGCAGATCTCAAACCAAGGAGGAACAGAGTTGACCTGCAAATCCACCTTACTGAGTTTTGTATCCTTCCACAGAAAAAACTCTTTTGCGCTTACTGTAAGACTCAGCTTATATTTTCATTAGGCTATACTAAGGTTTTCATGGTTTAAAAGTTACTCCTTTCTATTAAAGAAAATGCTAGGTAAACACTGGTCAGTCTTTATGACAGTACTTCAGAGAACAACTATGGAGAATGCAGCAGGTGGTCTAGTTCACGTGGGATGGAGACCTACCAGCCTGTGTCTTTTTTTCATGGGGATGGAAGCCTTCACGTACTCCTTTTTTAGTGTTTTGTACATCTTGAGCGGATGCTTGACCTGACACTGCAGATGAGCAGTGCAAAGCAGATCACCCAAAGGATATATTAAAGTCCAAATCAGGCTTCACCTTAAAGGAAAACAGGGTTATAGATCACATCTGAGGCAACACGTGCTTTCTTCCTACCCATAAATCCCCTATCAGATGCACAAAAACTTGTAAGAGATGGCAAGCACGATGAATCCCAGCTGCATTGACCAGCGTTAATTTTCCTTTGGTCAGGAGGTTTTCCATTTAGAATCTGGGTTGGCCATCTCCCCAGCAGCTAATCCTTCTCTAGAGGCAGGGGGGGGAGGAAAAAAAACCCAAAACAAAACAAGAAGTCCGGGATTCCACACAGCCTAGTATTCTGCAACTGTAAAAATCTTTTTTTTTTTTTTTAAACAACCAGGCAAACAGTAGAGCATTGTTTAAAACAATAAGTAAATGGAGGATCTTCTGGTTCTGTCGTCCTCTTTTAGGAAGAACAGTAAACAGGCGTAAGCAGACTCTCTTTTTAAGTACTTGTCTTTTGCCTTTTCTGTTTCAGCTTTGCTGTTGTTAAGAAATACTTTTCTAGCACTTTCAGACTGAAAACAAGACATTGATTTCACTCTGGATCAACAGTATTGACGCGTTTAGATTTCTCTTGTAAAGATACGCAGAGCACCAGTGTTTGTGCGTGGGCAGCTATTTCAGTAGAGCACGTGCTTAATCTGCTCTCTGTTGAAGAGGGGGGGAAAAAACCCCCTAAAATACAAAGAAAAAGAATGTACTCATTTGCTTGTCAGCCAGGATAAGCAGATGACATTTAAAAAAAATAAAATTGTTTTTTTAAACTTGTAACACCATTGGTTCATTTATAACTGTACCATTGAACTAACTCATTGAAGATGGTTTCTACAATGTCAATTCTGATAGTTATAATCAAACAGCAAGCAGGTTTTGTTTCAGCAAGGCCACAGTGGGACTGTCTGTTAGAAGTATCTAAAGAAATCATTAAACTTTTAGTGGAGAGAAGAAAAATACTGCAAATGAGTTAAAAGAAACCAGAGCAGGCACCATTCAGACACTGATGTTATCAGCAGCTCTTACTCAGAAAGGGAGGATGCCCTCAGGTCTTTTATGGACTTGCACAAGCAACGTTCCCATCTGGTATTGTGCCCCTGTCTAAAGCCGCAGCTCAAAGCATCAGCTAATTGGAGCCGGGCGAAGCAAACCCGACTGCTCCACATGGCAATGACCTCCTCGCTGCCAGGCTTGTGCGGGCAGAGCCTGGACCTCTGTCCTGCAACCTGTTATGGTAAATGGAGCAAAATAGTTTAAAACCTGGGTCAGAAAGGCTGATACTCTCTCTGCCCTGCAGCAGGGCACAAGCAGAACGCAGTGCGCAGCTACGTGTCGAGGCACTGCACGCTGGGGCGGGACACGGGGCAAGGGGAGCAAGGGATGCTCTGCAGCCAGGAGGGCCACTAGTACGGCAAGTGGCAGATTAATTGGGAGCGTTTTCTTTACCCCAAAAGACTTCACAAGGTGCAGTAACTCTTCCAGATTTTTGTAGTCCTCTTTTCCCCTCCTGAATATTCTCATACTAGGAATTAAAATTTTGGACTGCACTTAGCGATATATTAAGTGCCTTTATAAATCTAGGCCTTCGCATTCATGTAGGAAATGAAAACTGTTATAAAAACACAGACATAGGTAGCACCCACATACCTTGTAATGATGCTATGACATACAAAATATTATAACTAGGCATGACTCAAGGTGAGGGTTCGGAAGAATATATCTTTAGTAATTGACTACACCTGCAGAATCTCTTCTATCAAGAGTTTTGGTTTGGGGTTTTTTGTTTTGTTGGTTGGTTTGGGATTTTTTTAGATCATTAATCAGTCACAGGATAAGCTGCACTTTAAACTCCCTTATGGCCCTATCAGGCCCTCATGTTGCAGCAGGTTTGGCACCCTTTGTTTTCTTTAGTGATAGTCACATCACGGTCCAGCTGTTTCAGCTGTGTTATAGCCAGAGTTGTCCCTGTTTGCTGACTGCCAAGCAGCAGGTCCCAACGTGTTGTAACCCGCAAGCCTCATCTTCCACAGCCTTGTGACTAGTAGCTGAATTGTAACCACTAACCAGCATCTTCAAAATACTTTTTAATTAGTTGGCTCCCCTAAAGAACATAAGCAAAGAATAAAATTAGACAATAGTCTATGCATAAAGTTAAACTTTCTTTTCTTAATAGTTTTAAATATGGTGTGATCAGTCTAGTCTGCTCCTGGCTTGGGAGAGTTAACTGCTATCAGACATTTCTTGCCACTATTCATCTTCCCTTCATTTGATTTTCTTCTCTAGTTGAAACAGAGTTTGGAAGCATGGCTGGTATTCATTGGGAAAATTAACAGCTCCTCTGGTGTTTTATTTAGAGACCCACAGTATGTTTTCCTAGCTGTACCTCTTCTCTGCCATTGTTTTATTTCCCTCCTATCCATCACCTTCTTAATTCAAAATCTAGTGGTCAAGCAAGCAGATACCACTGTAGGAAAACAATAGTCCATAAAAAAAAAAATTGTTAAATATGCAGATGCTATTAACTTAAATTAATTCCAAGCTTAAACAGCCTACCTTTCCCCTCCACCTCCCCTTCCCTTGGCCTCTTCTCCTTATACACACACACTGCTCACTGCCTACCCATCGGCACAGGCACCGCGTCTGTGTCCTCAGAGCATGTCAAACGAAGAAGGCTAGGTGGTATCGTCAGTGGGAGGGCAGTTTGCTTTTAAAAACAAGACAAAAGCACAGAAGAGTGAATGGCAATTTGCTTCCAAGCACCCCCACTCCGTGGGACAAGGTGGGCTATTTTGGGTGTATCTGAACAGCGTGCTGGAGGATGGTGAAGAGAAGACCCACACGCTCTGCAGAGATCCCGGTGTAGTTCTGCAGGGACACGGTGCCGGAGCTGCCCACCCCTGTCCTCCCGCTCTGGCCATGGCAGAGCTCAGCCCAGCGCAGCTGGGGAGCCCTCTTAGGCGGCGGCAGCTCGACACCTTCTGCAATTGCAGCCTATCGTGGGGTTTTGGCAAGTTTATTCACCTTGACCTGGTTTAGCAGAAATACTTTTTCCCCCATTTTCTTTCAGCCTTATACTAAGCTACAGAGAAATGCCATCTAGGTTTCACAGCATCTTCAGACCAGCTATCCTTGGGGTGCCGATTGCTTGCTTTCTCATGGAATTTTGTACATCCCTAGAGCATAGACATGGTTATTTTTCATGCCATTCTTAATATATTAGAGTCAAAAATAGAATTACTCTATGTAAAAGGCAAGGACATTATATCTCTGGAGAAACAGCAGTGTACTGCAACAACAAGCAACTTCAAGGCACAAAAATAAACCCTTGGAATTTTCTTCCTGAAGGGATGAGAAATAAGGGGCAGGGGGGAGGAGAATCAGCGAACCAGTACCCAATAGCCTGTTTCTTAGCCGCAGTTTGTCCATGTAAAGCACACATATTGCACGGAGGCTCCGTTTAATATTTAGGGTTGATATTGGCAGGCCTTGCCTTACTAACAGTGTATTACGATGTTCCTACTGGGAACGACTGGCTCCTGCATGCTAAAGAGACTTCTGTGGAAGGAACAGAAAGCATTTGGGCTACAGAAGCACGGGGAAATCCGCACCTCCCAATAACCAGGAGTGCTGACTGGGGTCCTTACCAAGCACTAAGCCCAGAAAAGCAGAAATGCCTCCCTAGCCCCTCTCTTGCCCTCACCCTGCCAGGGGGGATGAAAGAATACACAAAGTTCATGCATCCTGATCAATAATCCAAGTCATTCATGAAATTGGACTCAACTCCCCCAGGATCCGTTTCGGTGTTCAAACATCAGAAAAAGGGTATAGCTGCTCCCTGGCACCAAATCCTCCACCTACACCAGGAAAACAGCCAGAGGTTGAGCCAGGAGCACTGCTGCTGGGCCACTGCCCGTTCTGAAGCACAGCTATAACATATAACCTGCTGTACAGTCATATACTGTCTGTCCTGGCTCTGGTTTCTGTGTGTGTATGGTTTTGGGGCGGGGGGGGGGAGGTGTTTGTTTTAAAGAGGCAAGGGGAGAGACTGAGTTGTTACTACCTTCCTGGAGCAAGAAGGTTTGTACGTACTGAAAACAGAAAGCCTCAGCAGCTTTAAGAGAGGTGATTCTAGCTGCTGGCTCCCAGGATGTGTACCTGTATCTCCCATGCTTAGATAACACTGGCTAGATTTTCTATGATTCAGTGCTTGCAATTTCTCCCCCCCCACCCAAGTTTTTGCTCAAAACAGAATCTACCAGTTTGGAAACATCATAAAGTAGCACTGCAAGCAAGCTCTACAGATCATCTACAAAGAGAAGTTGCTACAATAATTGCATCTGTATAAAAACAGGATAGCTACAAAATGATGAAAGATGTCTCATGGCTTATCAGTCTCAGTGGTAGATAATACCTCGGCAAGAAAATCCTTTATTTTCTAGATAATTGTTACTTTTGTGTGGAAGAATAAGGTGGTCAAGTCCTTTTATAGAAACTATTGAGGCTTTTCTCCTTAACAAGATAATTGGTTTGTCATTCATGATATGTCTGATGCTCCCCCAGAGACTCTGTCCCATCTAAGCAACAAGCAGTTTCTCAGCACATATCAAAGAGCTCCGTACTGTCCTGTGGTGAAAATAACATGGCCAGACATTAAAACAAGCATAATTTTCCTATAGAGATAATAATTATTCACCTAATTAGACAGTTTTGCTACATACTCACCATGATACCTTCTTTTTAAATGCAGTGTCTTTAAAAGGAAGGTGTAAAAAAAATATGGTAATTGCGGAGAAGACGAAGGAGATTAAACACAAAATGTTTCAGAGACTGAAGTTAATCTCTCCAACACTTACTGCCCAGGATTTGCTCTATAACATATACTGGGGGGGGGGGTGGGGGGGGGGGGTGGGGGTGTGTGTGTGAAATCACTGACAGTTTGAAGGCCAAAAACTCCTAACCAATTCAAGATGTCCCCTGTTGCCACCAAAGCACTATCTACTGGGGTCTGTGAGCTATCCATGTTTACCCAGGATCCTGCTGTAGCGTTTTGGGTATGTCAGCATGCTTCTCTACTCTAGAAGACTTCTACTGACCACAGTTAGCATTTGAAGAAAAACCCACTAATATAATTGTAAATATCTGTCTCAAAATACAGGAACAGGATCAATAGGTCATCACAAGAGGTAGTAACCAATCCTCCTGCATTTCCATTCCGTAAAGATCAGCCCGGACGATGCCTGGTCTGTTATGGCTCAATCTATTGCAAATCCCTCCCTTGTCAAACCCTCGCAGTCAGCGTGCAAGCGTTTTACCTTCCGGTGGCCACCAGAGTTGAAGCAGCATTTTCAGGGGTAGGGACGTTCAGTCCCTTGTGCACTTGCTATCAACACAACGAGCTGACATTGAAAGACTTGAAACCTGTTTATAAAATACAGCGGTCAGTTTATCAAAACCTCTTTTAGTTGTATAGCAAAGCTTACCAAGGCCAAACACCATGATGTGGTATTTTACTGTCGCTCCTGGCAGACAGACTTATTTCCATAACACCTGAGCACTTCCCGATACGAGCCAAGCCTTGCTTGTACTCCGTGTGGGCACCCTGGGGTGCTGCGTAAGCAAGCTCTGCCTTGGTTACACTCACTCACCACCAATTGCCAGAAGTTACCCCGATGCGTTTGCTGCCTTGGCAGAGCTTCCCAGCACGCTACAGAACGGGAGGTGCAAAGTTTCAAATGAACACTTGAACATCACTCTTCAAAGCTACCGTTCCCTGTGCTGCTGCCTGGCTTAGGTTTTGGTTCTGATATACGTTATCAGATCAAAAAAAATGAAGAGCTTTGGTAGCCACTTTCAGAGAGGTGGCTGCGCTGCTTGCGTGTGCCAAGCTCACGCTCGGCAGGCTGGACCCGAGGGCTGGGTCCTAGCGAAGCCATCGCTGCCTGGTTTCTGGCACAGCGCGTGAGGACGGTCCTCACTGAGCCTCTTTGTCCAGGAGCGGTTTCCTCTCTCACAAGCTGGATGTGAGTTTTCAGGGTATGACCAGAGTGTAACGTGTCACTTGTGATGTCAAGTAGCAGCCATACAAAATCACAGCACCGCATCAGCTGTGCCATACAATCGAGGCAGCTCTAGCAAAGGTTTCCACACGGCAGGCTGCTTTCGGCCACGGGACAGTGCTGTTGTCCTGACACCGCTTGCCAGCTACTGCTCTTTGACACAGGAGGGGAATGCAGCGGGGTGGTTCGATTCCCAGCCAGCTACTAGGGGTAGCTGGAAAAAAGCTCAGCCAGCCCCTTTCTCGGCAGCTCCAGCAGAGCTGATGGAAACCACAGCTGAGCTCCTCTCCCCTGGTTGTCATCTCTGGAGGCATTGCTGAGACGAGGACAGCAGTTTAACCACTCGCTCTGCATCGCTCCTCTTTACAGAAGTGGCTCCGCAGCCTACCACCACCTCTGCCAGGTACTGAAAGGCACGCTCCAGTACATACCAACAATGTATTACTAGTAAAGTAAATGCCAAATACAAGCCAGCTGCTGAAATAAGACTATCGTGAGGACTCTCCAGTCGCTAGATTCCCAGACAGTGCTGGTTCGCAGCATGACTGCTGCTCGTATAGCACACTGAAAGGAAAAACAGCAATTTTCTTTTTTTCCATTCAGTCGTGTTCCCTCTGTGCAGTGCCACTGCTGCCATTTCCAGCATGTCCAAGTTTTGTCTTCAGAGGTTTGGATACCCGTACGTTCTCCCAGGATCATATAATTATCAGTCTGTAATCTCCTGTTCCACTACAGAAATGAGCAACCCTTTTATGTTCATAGAAACAATTTAGAAGTGTTAAAAGTTTGAGCACCAGGCCCCTAGTGCTTACACATGTTTGAATTGGCCCTCCCCGAAAGCTGATATATTCCATCTGGTCTATTGGATTTCTTGGCTTAAAGTTACTGGAAACACTTAATGTTTCTTCAGCAGCGATCCCGTAGCTGTCCAAGAGTAAAACACACACTTGGAGCTGGCTCCCTGGCTGCTCCGTGCTATAGCACTATGGGAGCAGTGCTTTTAGTGCGCTTTTTTCCTGTCTGCTTTTAGAGCTATTTTGAAAGCCCGAGTTCTGCGGTTCACTTTTCTAATCGATCTTATAGCATGCAAGTGATACTTGAAGGATAAATAAAACACACAAGTTTGCAGCTCATTACCTCCAAACATTTTGGCCAAAAACTGCAAATTAAGCAACGAGAAGATTTTGTTTGTTTTTCTACATTCTCCTTTCCAAATCTGCACTAGTTTTTTCTTGTCCTTATAGCTTTACATAACAGCTCAAGAAAGTTTCCCGCTCTTATTTTCCTCAAAGGTTATTTATACTTTATAAGCTATTTATAACAAGAAAAAGAGACATTACAGGTAATGGCAGGTTATAATGAAACAAGCTGTCAGCCCAGTAAACTATCAACACCAGCAGCAGCACTGGATTAGCCGTTCAGCTATCCACCGCTCATTTAACCCCTGCATGAGCTTCAGGATACGGCTGCCTCGTTCCTTCTCATTGGCATTCCCAGGCTCTGGGGCAGGTATGTCACTAGGTTAAAATACACAGATGCTTTCAAACTGGGTCACACAAATCATTAAACCAGCATATTCCTACAACAAATTTTCACAACGCAGCTATCTCACGCTGTGGCAGCCTCTGAGAGCGTGCCTGTTCCTTGGCTTAATCCATCTCCCACAAGCCCGAACAACAGCTCGCAGCTGGAGGGCTGCCCACGTTTCCAGCAGCTTTGCTGACTCCTTAAAGCCTGGCTTTTGCTGCAGAGGCTGCGCTGCATTTGAAAATTGAGGATTCAGGAGTATTAAAAATATTTCAGCCTCTTCATCATCTTTACTTCCCTAAATACTTCCCTCTTGTGCAGTTAAGATTCAGGCCTTTGCTTACTTACAGCTCAGCCGCAGCACAGATGCAAGGACCCTGTCTGATCCCATCACCTCCCAGTCCTGCCAGGCTGCAGCGGGCTCCTGCAGCCTCTTCACCCTTTAACGTGCAGCAGCTCCGCTCCCCAGAACGCTCTCAAGCCAACTCTGTGTCCCCCCACACCCGCACTGCTTGGCAGCGGCTTGAAAACACGGCCCACCACCGGCTGCTGGGAGCCAGGGTTACACTCACAGAGTAAGTGGGGGGGAAATAAGGCACACAGCTCCAAGCGTGATTTACTTTAGACCAGGTGAAGAAGTTAATGGTTGAGGTAATTGATTAACTCGTACAAGCTGCAGCAGGCACCGCGGGAACGACTCCCAGTGCCAGCTGTAGCTCCACAGGTGCGACAAAGCCAAAGCAATTGCTTCACATCCCTTCTCTCCGAGCAAGCCTGCTAATGCAATTAAAAATGCACTGGACAAACTCCACAGAAACTGCAGATTAAGTCCTGCTCTGTCTACTTTTACCTGTGGAGCCGCGCTCCCACCAGAGCTCGCTTCAACGTGCCTTTCAGCCATTCATCAGGGGAAAAAATACCCCAGCGGCAGGACTTTAGTAAGGCTTTGAGTAAGAAGGGCTAACTGGGAGGGAAATGGATTCATGCACTCGGGGGGTTTGTTTCCATGTCCACTTAACTGCTTTCAGAAAACATGGACCATGCTCTCCCCTGGGCATAGTGGGACCGAGTTCTGGTTCACTCTGGTTTGTACAGAGTGGCTGAATGGGCATTTACATAAAAACAGTATTGCCGAGCATTTAGTTCTAATCACTCTGTACTTGGTACAGCCAGCTGGAATCAAAGCATTTCAAGAATATTGCGGACGCTCTTGCATTTTAGCCCCCAAAACTCTTAAAATACACAACTCTTATGTCCACTCCCTAGAGTTGCCAAACTTTGTCTACACTTCTGTTATTAAGCAACTCTGTTATTAAGCAATCCTGTTATTAAGTTTAGTGGACGTGAGACATCTTTGTCATGCCCAGCACCGTGTGGCAGAGGCTGGGCCGTCACTGGTGGGGAGCAGCGGTGTGGCACCCTGCCCACGGGACTCCCCGGCGGGGGGGGCAGCTGGGCCTGCGCCATGCCCTCTGCGGTGTCGCAGCTCTGGCAATACGCGTCCAAAGAGTTGCACTTTTTGAAGGATAGAAGGTTGCTGTGGGATTAATCCTGTCACATGGGGCTTTTTTAATAGCTTTTATCATCGCAACTCTCTAAATGACTGAGAGAGAGAGGGAAGAGAGCAGATCTGAAGGCAGAACTGGTCCTTACTTCAGTAAAAACTAAGATGTCAGACCTTCTGTTAAGGAAGCTAATCATTACCCAGCAAAAAGTACCCTCAGAGGTCGATTTTTCTTTTGTAGCTTTGCTGTAATGTTCCTGAAAGCTAATAGCATCTATAATGTTGTTGCTGATTTGTTTTGCTGTATGAAAGAAAGCAGAAAATAGACTTGCTGTATGTAGGAGGTGAAGATGTATTTTGTGTAACAAGCCACGTGCTGCAGTAAGAAAAGACTGCCACAGTAAACCTGCAGTTCCCGTGAAAGCCCGAGTTTAATCATGTGGCTAACCACTTGTGATCTTTGAAAGGCAAGGCATCACCTTGGTGTCTGAGCATTACATGATTTCGGAGGCAGGAATCCAAACAATCAATGCAGGTTCTCGCTCCTTCCGGCGTACACTGCCGCAAAACCGCGCACCCCCTGATTTTAGGCAAAGCTGAGCACAGCCCTTTGCAAAGAGCCCCCATGCCATCAGCCAGGCTGCACGAATGGGCTGACGACTGTTGCGTCCCTCCTCCCCACCACACGCACGTTGTCTGCCCCCACCAGCGGCCGCTCGGGCAGCAGGAGACCACAGGCTGAGGCCCTGCAGAGCGGCGATGCCGGCAGCGGGGCTGGCAGCTTCCTAGTGCAGCTGGGCTGCGCCGGTTGTCCTCCCACCTGAGCTTCTCAGAGGTTTCCTGACGCGGTGGAGGGACTGTGGCAGCAGGCTGCCGCTTCTGTATTTAACGTAGAGCACCGCGGTATGCCGCAGACGTACGAGCTTGTCCTGCGTCACCACAGAATGCAGCCCTTCCCCACTGGGACCTCGTCTGTTGGGTACAGTTGACTGGGAGAGATCGCATGGCAGTCGCGGTGGTGAGACTAACTACCAGCTCTAACAGATTTTACACTATGCAGAGCAGGACAAATCATGGAAGGAGGCGGGGGAAAGGAGTGCGCACAAAGCATTTGGGTCTGCCTGGTTTCTGAAGGCTCTGAGCGCTCGTGGCTGGTACGGCCAAGGTGCTAGAGATGCCACGGTGAGACAGAGCATGAAGTGGAGAAGGGGGCCACAGCAGGAACAGGAGGCATCGAACTGGGGTCCTGGTTTGAACAGAGGAGAATAAGAGATATGAGAGGAAGAGTAGGATATAGCATTAGGGCTTGGTAAAGGAACATAGAGGAAAGGGGAATACAGCTTCTACAGTAAAGTCTAGCAGCCCCAATGTAATAACAAATTTATTTTATTTTTAGAACAATGAGACGGAGCTCAGTCCCGTCTGTTTAATAGCAGATCCCACAGGTGGGAACTTGCCATGGAAAAACATCCCAGCCTCAATGTTGAGTTAAACTCAGCCGATGCTCCCTGGCTGCACTGCCTGTTTCATAGCTTGGTCCTTCTGCTGGGAGCTGCGTTACTGTTGTTCGAGGTACCAAACCCAGGGGTGTCATCTTTGAAGATCGCACTGTGTTCAGTTTTGTGCATGAGAGCCAGGGCTGAATATAGGAACATACCCCAGAACCACTTTTTTTTGTGCCAAACCTCACTTCTGATGTTTATTAGAAGCTTTTCCATGCTGATTTAGCATTCAATATTTGCTCTCAGAAATCACATAGACGGGAGGGCAGCTGCGTGCGTGTTTGAGAACGTGCTGGTGGTTGTGCTGGTCCTGGATTTCCCTCAGATGTGCTGGTGAACCAAAGACACGGGGCGTGCGATGAAGGACGCGGTACTTTGCTAGCCACCTCTTCCTGTGCGCCACGACTGCAGGATTTGCTTTGAGCCACAGAATTGCGCCGGTTCTGCAAAGCTCTCCCTGCAGCGGGGAGCTGAGCACGGCGGGACCCAGCTGGGCTCTCACCTGGGGACAATGTCACGGAGGCTGAAGTGTCAGGAACGTTAGTAAAATTAATATTCTGAAAATCTACTGCAATTATTTTCAGGTTTTGATCAGATACTGAACAACTGCGTCCACTTGATTAATAGCAAATGCTTACTACAGAAGCAGACGCTAATATTAATCTTCCATTTTACTGTGTCAAATGCACATAATTATTCATCACAGATACTATTTATATACCCACGTACCGCTAAGTGAAAGAATGCTTTCATCCTGGTTTTATCGTTTACTAGATTAAATCACAGTTTTTCTATTTCCTCCAGTCAGCAGCTCAGCCCCACAATTTTCTCTCCAAATGACAGGCAATTCTTTTAAGCACATTGAATTATTTTTCCCAGGTGGTGATTCAGTTGAAATTAAATGTTACTCTTTCATATCGCTCAGTAGTACAGCTGTAGCACACAAAGAAAGATGACAACTTTAATATTCTAGCTAACTTGAAAAATAGGACTTACACAGAAGACTGTTTAAAATCAGAGTGTTACTATTCGAAGCGAGCACTGGCACCCAGCAGCCCTTTTGCCTCACACGAGGACGCAGGAAGCACGGAGAGGAAGGAGAGGCTGTGGTGAACCCACGGCAACGTGAGCGGATCGGACTGCGCCACAAACACCGACAGATTGACGGCTGCGCAGCGGGGTGACAGCACGGTTGTCTCGGCTGAGCATTCATGTGCTGAAGGCTGGAAAGGGCCGCCGGAGCTCACCCAACCAGCCTAGGACCCACTCAGGCTCCAAAATCAAATCAGCACTGGAAGCTTTGATTTTTATTGTTACTTTTAATCTCTCGGTGGTTTGATTCCCCAGCAGCTGGTGAAGGAGACGGTTACCTCCACGCCCTTGCACCAGCCAAGGCTCTGGTCTCCCAGCTGGCAGGGAAAGACGGGCATCTCCTTGGCGTGAGCAAATCCCCAGGGACATGAGGGGAAGGGGAGGAAGGTGTCTCCTACCAAAAAGGACGCTCTGCCAGCGCTTGGCCCTCACCTCACTGGCTGTAAGCCTGAGCGTACACACACTCATCACCCTTTGCCCACAATGATAAAATGTCCATCGATCCAACAGAGACTTCACTGCTGTAGTATTAGACTGGATGATCATTTCATATGAAATCTCTCTCTTTCCTTTGGTCAGTTAAAACCCAACGTTGATGTGAAAAACAGAGGAAGGTCAAACTCACCTCTACCAGTAATTAGAGAAGCTCATTGGATAAAGTTCAGCAGGAGTAGCCACATGCTCAGGTGCTATGCTGAGCGGAACTTCCGTAGCTGGGTAAATGATAAAAAATTCAACGTATTTATTTGAGTAGAGCAAATAGCTCCGGAATTTTCATCTGGCAGGAACTGCATGCACTGAAGCACCAATATTTTACAAAAAATCACATTCTAGAATTTTGCAAATTGATAACAAACAGGAAAGGTATCATTACTAGAGATTAAAGCAAAATAAATCCATGTTTATGAATCTGCTTTATTAACCCTTACAGGAGATACTGCTTGGTCTAACCGTGGAACAGCAGTGCCCCCTGATGACCAGAAGTATAATTCTTTCACGTTCATGTATTTATTCGTATCTCATTTTGCTTGTCTCTGATTACTTATTTATTGTTTTGAGCACAACATCTCAACAGATCTCTCTGCCAAGAAAGCTTTAATATTGAACTTCAAAATTAAAAGACTAGCAAAGAACCAGCGTAGGTGTTCCCTGCCAGGATATTCTGTTCTTAATTTGTAAGCAAAAAACCTCAGTGACAGCAAGACCTGACACGGATGTCTGAGGCCCCAAGGATACCTGGAAATAGCGTTGGAAATGTTCCCGTTATTGCAATCACGACTGTATGTAATGATCAGTTAAACATGCAGTATCTCGGTTAAGCGCACAGGTACTACTTTTCTTCACTGATTGTGAAAATTATTCTCCAAGCAAAAGTAACATTTTCCCTCTTCTCGTCTATCCCCAAACAGGTCCTGACTGTTTCAGTTCCAAGAATCTCGCCCTGCAAGCCCAGAAAAAGATCCTAAGTAAAATGGCAACCAAAACCATGGCTAACATGCTAATCGATGACACAAGCAGTGAAATCTTTGATGAGCTGTACAAAGTAACAAAGGAACACACAAGAAACAAAAAGGAAGCCCATAAAATTATGAAAGACCTGATTAAAGTGGCAATAAAAATCGGGATCCTCTATCGAAACAATCAGTTCAACCAAGACGAGCTGGAAATCGTAGACAAGTTCAGGAAGAAGCTGAACCAAACTGCCATGACAATTGTCAGTTTCTACGAGGTAGAATACACTTTTGACAGAAATGTTCTTGCAGAACTTCTGAATGAATGTAAAGACCTTGTGCACGAACTAGTAGATCGACACCTGACACCGAGATCCCATGGGCGCATCAACCATGTCTTCAATCACTTTGCGGATGTGGAATTTCTAACTGCCCTGTACAGTCTTGATGGGGACTGTCGGCCATACCTCAAAAAGATCTGCGACGGCATCAACAAACTACTCGACGAGAAGATCCTTTGAAACTACACTCAAAACCAAGAAACCAACCAAAAACTTCTCTCTAGAACTGGCCACCCTTCATGAGCCGTGGTGAGCAAGCGAGCTTCCTTTCTACCGGTCTCTTGCTCCAGTCTCTGGCAGGGACCAGAAAGTGCTCACCAGGCTCATGATGAAGTGGAAAACTGAAATCAGAAAGCTATCAATTTTAATGTTTTGTTCAGATAATTCAGTCTTTTCCAAGGAGCGAACAAGGCTGCTGATATATATTGTTCAGAAACAGATTGCTATACACCATGATCTTACTAGCTTTGTGTTCAAGGCTGAACATGTGAAAAGAGAGCAAACTCAAATGCATGGCTATGTAAAAATGGACAGGTGAAGGTAAAAGAGCAACGCATGGAACTTACCCCCAGGCCCTTGGTGCGTACGTCTTTATTATTTCCACGCTAACTGAAAAAGCTTAGAAAGCAGGGCTGCAATGGATTAAGCTCACTCCTCTCAAAAGGATCAGGAATCAGTATGAGAAGGCATCTCTGATTTTACACGGTATTTCAGTCTAATAGGGGAATAACAAATAAAACAGAGTACAAGTGGGAGAAAATTTAAAGAACTGCTCTATGAAGCAATATTTTCATTAGAGTTCTGTTCTATACCTGCTAATAACAGAATGTTTCATTTTAATTTTGAAAAGCAGCTCAGCAGTTCAAGCTCAAAGGTAACCAGAAAACTACATAAAGTAGTAGATCGGTTTCTCTACACTCAGGGTTTGTGTATTTGGTAACATCAGACAAGTTTAGGCTGAAGGTTGTGCTGCTCTTCGTGCTCTTCCTGTTTTGCCTGACAGAACAAACTATTCTTTGTGAAGATTTTGAAGTTGCACTTGTGAAGAGCAGCACGACTAAGACACCAATGGAGCAACAAAGCGACTTTTACATCCCCTATCCTCAAAATATTCAGCCATGATGTTAATTTGTGCCTGCAGTAAAACAGAGGTGAGATTAAAAAAAAAAAAAAAAAAAAAAAGGAACCCCATCCAAGTGTAGTATATCCACAGTAGTCTTAAGGGAACAGTCTTACTGACTCAGGTAAGCTTTGTGAATGATTTTTTTGTTCAGAATGTTTTCAGTGACTTTTTTTTTTCTTTTTTAACCAAAATACGGTGTCTTCAAACTGAAAACATTTTGCAAAGAAACACTGGTTTCTGTACAGTTTTGTGGGGATTAAGAGAGAACGGGAGCAGAGCAGATGATACACCAGCTTGCCACTTGCAGAACCTTGCCGCTGGCTGACCCTAAGTAAACGAATTACGTTTGGAAGTCTCTCCTCTCCTTGCCCTCTACGTCTTGTCCTCCAGACTCACCTCCGTGTACTGACACTTAGTGTCATGTACCATCTCCTTTTATAGCTAACACAGATAGCGGACAGTCCCATTATCTGGAGGTAACAGCTTCCATATCGCATATATTATAACAGAGAGATGCATGTACTTGAAAATTGGCAAAGATGAGAAAATCTATTTGAAAGCCATTCCTCTCCAAGGAAAGCTTCCAGTGTTGATCACTCATTACTTTGGATAAGAAAAAATTATGTTTCTCATGTAAACTCTTAAATACTATGATAGTAGAGAAAACTGTTCAAAACTTTGTTCTTCTCTTTCCTCACCCCAGAATAACTATATTGTTTCTCTTGCAACAACAAAATTGGCTATCACACCTTTATACAGTTGCAAATACACATACCCAGGTCACGTATTCACTCGGGTTGCATTAGATGGATTTTTATCTGTTCCCAGAACTCATTCTGGAGCACAGTAAAAATGGCAGCACAAGACATTACCAGAGCAGTGTGCAATGATGTAAATGTTCCCCCCCCATTTCCTTTAACCATTAAAAGTATATTTAGTAGCAATGAAGGTGGACAATTCCTTTGCAAGAGAGCACAGCAATGAAACAATAACATTTGGGGTTGCAAGTTCAGCCATTTGCAGAGCCATATTTACATGCACCATTAGCTGCATTTTTTTTCCAAGCACGTATGTGTCAGTTAATGCTTTTGAACAGTATTTATTGTATCCAACACTCCTGTCCCAGCACACACATGTCAGATTTCGTGTGTTTGTTTCACTTGTGGCAAGCAAATTTAAGGTCTATTTTTAAAGCCGGAAAGATTATTCAACATTCAAGGGAAAGGGATATCCTGTACCTGTGACTTTCTTTTTGTGTGTTGCAAGTATCAATATTCAGATTCTGGTATTTTAGACACACCAGCTGAACATCTGTTGTTTTATTTATAAATCTGCGTAGCCTTAAGGAAAGAGAATGTTTTCAAGTATTTCTCATACTTGCATATCCTGTATATTCATTGTTTACTTTTGTACTTGTAGCTTGGTATGTAATAACATTGCTAAAATATGGGCAATGTTCAGGTCACCTTAAGTATATGATGTATTATCATATTTGTGGATTAAAAATGTGTGAGTATTGCCCTTTTTGTTTCCTTTTGATTTATTTATTCTACCATCCAATGTAAACTGAAATTAAGCAGTAAGAGGAGGGAATTCATGTAATCGAAGTTTTGCCACCTTCAACTTCGGCAACCTTAATGATCTTTGAAGGCCAGACTCTGTGAAGGTAGATGGACAGTTTCAGGGTTTAAAAGAAAACCGGAAATCATTTCTGTTGCATCACACGCACACAACACAAACAGGCATCAGCAGCAAATTAAATGTCTGTTTTTCCAGAACGTTCTCAAGCGCTTGAGCTAACAAATGATGCTGGCTCAATGCGTTTAGTGGTGCGCTTCAGTCGCCTGGCTCAGGAACTCTGTCAGGAGCCAGGTGAAGGAAATGGCACGAGCTTCTTGCCTTCAGGTACCAGCCTCCGCCCAGGCTCAGCCCGAGCAGCGCTCAGAAGATAAACAGGCACCCTGTGTCAGGGCCAGAGCAGATGGAACATGCTGTGCTCCAGCTCTCTACCAAGCACCTTCTTGCAAGTGTTCCATGATGTATTTAGCTCGGTTTAGCTAAATGTGATTTAAGTTAGACAAGACACATCCCTGACAGATTTCAAATCCCTGCCCTAAACATGGAGATGCTGGAACCTACCAGAATGTTTTAACAACAGCAAGCATATATTCTCCTATCCTCATTCCCGGAAAAGGCAAACTGTTTTGGCTGAAAGAGCTCAGGATTTCCAAACAACTCACATGGCAATTATACTAGAAGCAATTAAAGATTGGCACAAAGAGAAAGCTACCTTAAAATAAAAGTTTAAGGCAATCTTTGTAAGTGGTGTTTTGAGCCACGCTGCTGGTAAAACATTGCTGTCAGGTCAATTTTATGAATCATATCATGGCAGGACACAATATTCTTTGCTTCATCACTGCCAACTTTATTACATAAAGAGAAAAATATTAATGTTCAAGAAACTCTCAAGGGAGTGACCACTTCTGTCATCCTAAAGAAATTGTACACGTACCACAGAACACTACATCACACTGAACATGTAATCTTTTTTTGTGTTAGAGAAACATTCTCACAGAAAGGCATATAAACAGCTGACCCTGAAGAGAACCAAGAGGGAAAGCACAATTAACTCTTATCACAGCAACAGAAACGCAAAAGTCTTAACTGGATGACTTAAGCAGGTCTACTTCCATTTTACGTATCTCAATGACAGAAAAAGAAATGCACAGTCTTATCCACACAGAAAACATAACACAGCTTTTTAGGCTGAAAAACTACAAGTGGGACTCTACAGGAGATAACTCCCTTTCCAATATTTAGAAACCACCAGGCAATGTCATTTACGAGCAAGTACAGGAAAACCTCAAGATAGTGCCATCCATTACACAAACTTATTCTCTCTGCTCCTTAGAGGATGAGAAGAGGATGAGAATACCTAGCAAGAAGTAATGTAACAAAACGGGAGATTTCATCTAAAACATACTGCATCATACTGCCATGTTGCACTTCCACCATTTTTCCTACCAAAGTATTTTTTTTATTAAAAAATATCTGAAAATACTTGGGGTAAAGGGGGAAGAATCTGACGAAACAGTTGGAATATGGATCCAATACAATCGATAATCTACTGACTCCAAAATGTCCAGAGCACAGAGCAGTAAAGCAGTGGTGTCTCTTGGTATCCAGGGTTTTGGTCCAAAACGCTGCTGACGTGCCAGTTCAGAAAGGTCAGTATATACTCTGACTGGCCTCTGGTTGCCTCTTGAAAGTAAACTTCTTTGTGCTAACTGGATTATGTGCTCTCTTCCTTCTAGCCTACTTCTACGCACCTTATTTCCCTTTCTCTGAAAACAGGTTAATCTTTCAAGATCTATTAAGTCACAAAGAAAAGTAAACAGGAACACCACAGAAGATGAAGATATTTGCTAAAGAATTCTCAGTACAGACTAGATAACAGAATATTCCTTTGTATAATTACTTATGAAGCTATATTTCATTTTAGAGACAACTGGATCATTAATCAAGATCAGAGGGATTCCTAGCGCTGAATGGCCGAGGTTCTTAAGGGCCTAAGCACCCTACATCAGCCAGAACTGCCGCGCAGCACGCACTCGTTACGCACTGACAGCCACACCACGCAAAACAGCCTTCCGATTTAAATCAGGGCTGCAACTGCCTTCAATTCAGCAATTATGTCAAACTTCCCAAACTCCCAACTCCTTCTCAATACTACAGCAAATGGTGTGTTACGTTATCATTGGACACACAAAAAAACCACCACCAAACAACAAACCACCATGCTATTGCTGTCAACTATGACTAACAAGAGACCTCAGTCTCCTGCGATGCCTAAAAAAAATTTAAAAAATCTCCCACAATCCAGCAGTATTCCAAAAAGAGCATTGGATAATGTCAGCTGGCACACAAAATGCTGTTTGAAAGATAAAAAGTTTACTTTCACTCTTTTTATACCTTCAACTGAGATACAGGACATTTAAATCACCAATGGATTCAAGACTTCTGCAATGTGACATTCTTCATCACTGTTCAGATGCAAAGAGAAACAACTAAAATAGAACCTTGTTTTTAATATGCAGAAACACTGCTACATGTGGTAGCAAAGAATATTTAACAAGTATCAAGCTAATTTTTTTTAAAGTGAAACAATTTTATTAATCTACAAGAAATGCTAAGACAGTGACAGATTAAGTATTTGCTGGGCAATCTAGAAATAAAGACTGACACAGGTACAGTTCCCTGCAACCCCCTTTATGTGATGTTACCATAAAGCTCTTCAAATCTGCATATTGACAGCTTAACGTACACTAGTCATACAGTGAAAAAGGTTATAAAGACCATTACACGAACAACAGAAGGCATTACTGTCTTTTGGTGTTCTTTTTAAACACTACGACATTGAACATCTCGTTGCTGAAATGGTTTAAATGCATAGGCCAGAAACAGATACTTCTATTACAGTTCGTATGATTACAAAAGGAAAATTGCATAACACAAGTCTGATTTACCAGCAGGGAAATAGTTTGCTGGAAATTATTCCACTATAAATCAGTTTTCATTTATATAAACTGTCTTGAAGTGCAAAGTAAACATTAAAGTATGCAGAACATTATGTATATTTACAAGTTCAGTGCACTTTAAATTCCTCAGTAAGAGGGTACTGAAACAGCAATAAAAAAGAGCTTTGCTTAAATGATTGTACTTGTGGTAACACAAGTGGCTTGACTTAAAAAAACCCAAAAAAAACCCCAAAATTATCAGTGCATTAACATTCTTATGATGATTTCACAAACATTTACCAAAACCTTAGCAAAGTAACAAAATATTTTATCTTCCTTTACAACCAGTGCTTATCAGGTGAGAATCAATAATGCTGAAATATAACAAAGAATGTCCTTGTTAATATTAAGCACACAAAGGAGAGAATTCCGCTGTAGAATCCATTTATACCATGTCTGCACCGTGTGTACAATCTTTGATTTTTTTTAAATAAAAACTTGACCAGTTATAAATAATATTAAGCAGTATTAAAGTTTTCATTTAGCATCTAAATAAATTAAGACTGCAGGATTTTCAAGACTGTGAGGTTATTTCATGAAGAAAAGGAGACAACCTGGACAGACATTTATCACATATGCTGCTCTGATTTAGATCTCTTATGCCTTACTGCAGATCCTTGCTAGGCACACAAAGTACAGCCACATCTGTCCAAGTCAAAGGTTTGAAGAGTTGTACTAAGGGTATAAATAATTAGAAATAAAAGTAACTGAAAATTTCCTCCATGTAAATTTTCACGGACAGAAATATTGGCCTAATTAAACTTACAGAATTGACTGGAGAGCAATGAACCTGTTCACAGCCAACTACCCCCAGCGCAGTCATCTCAGACTTAATCCACATGAAACTCATCCTCAGACATGCACAAATATTCAGTCACTGTCACAGACCCCTAAAGAAAGGGAAGGTGACTGAAACACGAGGCAGGAAGAATTCCAGACAGGAACTAACGGGAAGGGCCTTAGATCATCCCCCATGAGGTGCTTCCATACAATTTCCCATGCCTGCCTCCTATCAAAATCCTATTTAGATGTTACCACTTAATTGGTAAATATCAAAGATCATGGGAAGTGCGCTGATCACGAAAAATCTTTCAACTATTTTAAAAACATGCATTTGTTGCTACATAAGTTTCTTTATACAACCACCAATATGGGTTGTTGCCAGCAGTGCTTAAAAATTGCTTTAGAAAAATTATCAAAATAAAATTAGATGATCCTGATAACTGATCAAGTCTGACCTCATAATGGAGATGTGTTTTCTTTGAAATCATATTTAAGTAGTTGCTATGAAGAATAATTGTTGACATCTATAAAAGCTGCATAATAAAAATAAATACTTTCAGTCATTTACAACAAAATTAAGAAATATACATTTCACTTACACAGGTAACAATACTTTAATGGATTACTTGTTAGACACTGTACAGTCCTGAGCATGTTTTTGCAGGCGTAATTTAGGTCATCATTCTTCCTCCACAAGTCCACATAACTTATGCCAGCTGGAAGAAAACTTTTAATACTTCTGAGAAGCAGTATCTTAATTTAGCTTTGGTAATTATCTGTGCAACTGTATAAATCTTTGATTTGCTTTTCACACACTGAACAGATTACGGCAGGCACTACTGTTATTAGGATTCCTCCATCACCTTTTGACACTGATAAAGCAAACCATCTGGAAGAGCAGAACAAGGCGATCTGAACCATAACGCCAACATCCCTGAGTGAGTACGACAGTGCAGCAGACAGGGCACAGATGGAAGTAGCTGGCATGCCAGTATTCCCTCATTACCTTAAAACAACAGAGGGCACAGAAAAAATGAAGTAACAATTAACAATAGCTATTGTACAGTTCACAAAAAAAAAATGTATCTTTCTCCCAAACTCCATTTCTTCTGTTCTCTTCTCTTACACTGACTCCTTTAACATGTCACCAAAAATCAGGTCTCCTGCATGTAATCCCAGCTTCGTATTTGTCATATAGCTTCGTTCCCATTTTTTGCCCTGCCCAACATTCTTCACAGTGCAGTAGTTCGCTCCCTTGTAAAATTTACTGTTTGCTGTACACTTGTACCTTTACATCAATCTTCACACAGACCCCTGAGTAAGGCAAATAAAGTCTATAGGACAATGCTCCCGTGCTTACTATGCTCCTAAGCGTTCCCTGCCTTAAATTGTAAGGTATCTGCTTCCATGCACTTATTTTTCTGGGACAAATTATAGGTTGTAAGGAACCTTGCAGTATACTTTCACTCACCTATAATATCAACTATATGGAGTTTCAGCTTCTGTTGCAGTGTATTCAGAGCTGCTGAAAGGGAATCTTGAGAAGGTGACATTTTTATATTCTGTTTCACATCATTGGAAAGGGACAACCACAGCTTCCCAAAGTCTTCTGTAGTCATTGCCATTGGCCTAAAAGCAAGTTCACCACATATCTTAGCAAAATAAGATACATTATTCAGAATATATTTGGTCTCCCAAAAAAATCTTCATCTGGAAGCAACTGGACAATAGAGCAAGCAATGAGCAGATACAGATTGTTTCAAACAAGCCCCTCTTCTTCCCAGCTTAACATTTAAGAAGTTTTTATTCCTTGCTTTAGATTTCTAAATTTTAAAAAAATACATATTCTATGTAAATAGAAGACCAAAGTAAACAGTCTTGAGATATTTGCCCATTGAAAGAGACAAAACAAGTTCAGTGTGAGGTAGACTGTGTTATGGAAAACAAGGTGGATTTCACTATAAAACAGAAAAGTTTACTGGAAAAAGAACACTTGATTTTTCTACTCCTAAAATAAATGCAGTGTTCAAAAATGACTAGAATGAGCTTTCTTCTTCCCCTGCAAAAGCTGTCAGCCTTTCCCTATAATGTACAGGTCTCTGTACTCAAATCACTTATTTCAGTTTGACATGTTTATATTATGCCATACTTTAAAGCAGCTTGCCCTTCTGTTCACTGAGTTCTGTTAGCCTCCTCAAAAACACATTCTGTTGTTCAAGACTATTCTCACCTGTAGCTACTGTCAATATTCTCACTGGATTTGTACTTCTTCCTGGAACTTTGCCCCTTTTTTGTAAGTGTATAAATAACCACTTACTATCTTTAACAGTCATCTCAGATTAAAATGAGCTGCTCAAGGTGAAGCTTTATATTTTCGTAATCAACACCCAAATCATCCTGCCTTTAATACTTATTTGAGTACATGTGTTTTTAAAAACTGCACCTTATTTTATTTACCTGATGAAGTCCAATAATGATAAAGTTACTGAAAATTCAAGGCGAGTGTCCATCTCTGACTGGTAATGAATGGAGCCAGAAAGAATTCCCTGTGTACAGATTTTGTCCATCCACACACGTTTCTCGCAACGTTCTACACTTTGAGCTTCAATTACAGGAAACTGGTAGGTGGGACTCTCCAAAATCTATAATTTTTTAAAGGAATATAGAATGTAAGTCTTGCTGTCAAGCTGTGTAAGTGGTTAAGATACAGCTATAAAATTGTGTGCCTTTTACTTCAACTGATTTTTCTTGGACTATTTGGCAAGTGAACAGAGCTACCATTTTTCATCTCTCATCAAGGATAAATCAATCATTAACATATACAAAAGTTCTGAGAGAATTAAAACACTGGAGAAATTAATCTCTTTCTGCCAATTGGCTTCGCCCCCACCCCCAAATGATTGCTCAGAGACACCAAGAACCTGTATTCTTTAGTTCAGTCCCAAAATAAACTAATACACTAGAGCAAGCAACATTGCCACATACCCCAAGCCATATGCTAAAAGCAGGAAGTTGAGAAATCATCCCTAATAACAAAGATAATTTCAAGATAACTCAGCAGTCCCTGGCTTTTCCAAACAAACTACTAACATAGATTCCATCTCTGGTAGTGTTCTGTGTAGAAACTTAAGTGAATTACAAAGAAAAACTAGACATGAGATGCCCACTTTCTATCATGACAGGTTTGATTCAAGCCAGAAATGGAAAGGAAGGAGACTTCAGGTTCCTTGATTAAGTCAATTCTAAAAGAAACATTCTGCTTAATTCTCTTTATCGAGTTATCACTTGCTGAGTGTCTCCAAGGTTTCATAATTCCATTTCATTAATGCTTCTTTCAGCAAAATCTATGGGTAGTCATGCCAACAGGCAATTCCTAAATAGCTTTCCTATTATTTAAGTGAAGTTTCAATCAACACTATCACATGCTATTACCAACCATAGTTAAATCCCAGATGTAGCCTCTCCAACATCAACTGAATGCATGAGAACAAGAATGAAATATGACTGATGCCTTTGGGGGGGTAACAAAAAAAAACAACCCAAACCCAAAAAACCCCTTGAAGCAAGCTTTATGTGAAGAAAGAAACTGCATCATGTCTGCCTATCAGATACATACAAATGGATGCACAGGCTCAACAGTCACACCCAGACAAAAAAAATATACACAGCGACTTCTTTGGCAACTCAAGTCATACCATGCTGAATATGACTGGTTAGACCAGGAAGAATCTGGATTCAGAACTGAAAAAATCACACATTTGTTACATGAAGGCAAGCAGCAGGAAACAAAATCAAGGTGAATTAAAAAAGTGAAATGCTAACTGTTATACTAAATGATGCTAAGTTTAGTGTTGAGATTTCTTTCATTACCCTTTAGGATGTGTGTAATAGCCATACTACAGGTTTTAAGGAAATGCTTTGGGAAAAAGGCATGCCTATTACATTAAACCACTTCAATGCAAGCAAAAAGCAAGAAGTTGCAAGTCAATTTGAAATATAGTGGAAACAAAGTTTCTTACCTGAAAATGTTCTGCTTCTTCAAACATTAAGTTCACAGCATTAAGTGCAGAATTGGTTTTATTTGAAAGGAAAACAGTTAGCAACAGAGAGTCATCTGTCCACACCTTACATAAATACAGAGCTAAGGCATCACTCTGACAAAGTTCCACAACTTCAGAGTGAGTGAGCTGTTGTAGCTCTTCTGGTAAGGAAGGGACCAATGGTATTTTACTGGCACTTTCACAATGAGCACTTGGGGAAGGCTGAAAAATTTCAATATTACTATCAGCAAACAAAGATGACTGCGACAGCCTACTATCTGAAAGTCTGTCATCCAGCCCAGATTTTTTTAGGGACTGAGGCGTTTCAAACGCTAAATTATCTTCTACAATATCTGAAGAACACAGGGAGACTTTCCTTAACCTTGTGTGTACATTTCCCTCACAGTCTTCCAAGTTAATAGGTACTGTATCAAGTAAGGGACCAAAATCTGAAGCAGCACTATTTTGGAAGTCTGATGCCTCCTCGCTATTTTGAGTTTCATTTATCTTTGATTTTCTTTTGAACTTCTGAGTAGCTGTGTCTGCTTTCCCCATCTGAAAAGGAAAAAGAAAAAAATATGGGTGGGGAAGTTTCTAGCAGCCAACTGTGTTACTGCTAACAGCATGAAACAGTGAGCAAGGAGAAATAATGACCAAGGAATCAATTCAGATGACAAATACAAATAGATTCCTAACATTTTAGTGGACCCAGTAATAGGCTTTTGTTGTATTTCCTACAGGCTATTGGATTCGCCTATAATGGAAGAATTACTCCAGGTTCTCTAAAACATAAACTAAGAGCTCCTATTAAAAAGAGAGCACAGGTAAACATTTCCTGGTTCAACTAGTGATAAATGCCAAGATTTGGCCTGGCTACTATGCTAATGCCAGTCTTAAAAAGATCACCTAATGGTAATTTTTCTGGCGTTCCGCATATCACCAGACACAAATAAAAAGTGGTCTTGACATAGGGCATCAAACTCTTTGACCATATTGCCAAATGAATCCCAACAGCTCTGCAAAGTTGGGTCAAAGAACAGTCGTTAGGGAAAATAGAGACTAAAACTTGAAGCACAACATGCAAATGGGAGTGTTCTAGTTACTGAATCAGATCTGCTCCAGAGGTGATTTCAAGTAATAACCAACCCAGTTCAGGTTCTTAACAAATTATCATATTACAAAAGTAATTCTCAATAGTTTTTCAATGACTTGGGTTTTTTTGCCTTGTTTTACCACAACATTAATTTGATCTCTATTTGCATATAAATACCTCTAATTGCAAATAAGGCAATACTTAAACTTTAAACTCTTCTAAGTCTCAAAAGAACCACTTACCAAACTGACACCAGCACTTGATCCCAGCCCAGTAAATAAAGTTGATGCCAACTGCTGCTTCTCTTTGTCTTCCTCAGAGAGGCTGGCAACTTGATCAGATTGCGATGCAGAAGGATCGCCCACCTGTCTGGCTAATAAGCTGCCACAAGAAACAGTTTGTGGCTCATTTTCTTTCCCTACTTTGTTTTCTTTCTTTGGAAGGTAGCCTTCTTTTCCCCATAGCTTGTGTACTCCCTCAAGTTTCAGAGTATTTGTCCTAAAAAGGCAAAAAAACCAAAGCAGGATCAACCATGTAAACATTTACAAACCACGTTCATAAAAACATGCCAACACTGTACTTTAAACACCATTCACAATTTTCGTACTTTGATATAAAAAGTGAGTAGTGGAATATAAATGATCACTTTTGCATCTGTATGAAGTTCTCTGTTAGTAACATCATTCATTACTTTTAAAACACCCCACAAACGCAAACTTGGACTAATCTATATAGTTTTAAGTACAGACCCATGCTAAGTCAGCATTAGACGCCTGCAGCCAGTAGTAGACTGTGTTTGCCAACTCCATCTAGAGTTTCAGATCACATTTATAACCTATTTGAGTAACTTTTAAAAAGTGAATACAAGCAACATGGTATCTATCTTTCTCCCCAGCAGAAAGATTGTGGGAATCTCTAAGTATATTTAAATAGTTCTATTGCCAATGCCTTAAAAAAAATAATTTAAGTTAATGTAAGAGACTGAAAATTAAAAGAGACCTAGAAAGTATTTTTATTTCTTATGAAAAGTGTTCATGTTCTCAGACACCTTGAACTCTACCAGAAGTTAATTCAAGAGACACAGGCTAAATGCTGCAAGCCCTACACCTTAAAGACTCACTCAATTTTTTTTTTTACACAACCTGGTTAAAGAATCTGAAAAAGCTTCGAAGTTTTCCTGCATACCAATTTACCAGAGTATAAATGAAGTTATTAATTTGTATAAAACTATGGATATGGTATTGATTTGTAGTGTTCTAAACTTAAGGAATATCTTACACTGTGAACCTCAGCCTTACTTTTATCTGAAAAAGTTTCCTTAAAAGGTCCATTATTGTAAGCCTAGAAAAAGTACACATAGGCTGTAAGAAAAAGAACCCAAAGAAAAAAATACTTAATCCTGGAATCATCAGGCAATCCTGTCCCAGTTTTACTGCATTAACTATCACTTAATTTGCACTTTGTGAAGAAAGTGGAAAAACAGTCTAAATGCATTAGCTTTTTTTCTAGTTATTTCAAAGAATATGCCATCTGAATTTCTTCTTACATGATAGAAGTTTTACATTCAGCTGTATTCTTTTTAGTTCCATGTATGGGAGAAGCAAAGACACATGATACTGACAAGAACAGAAGCTTAAAAGGTACTTCATTTGAAACACAAATTAACTCACTCTTTATGCCCCGTCTCACCACTATTACCAGACATATCAGAACCAAAAGATAAACCAGTGGGGGACTGTCTGCCAGTGATGCCAGATGAGGACACACTTGCAGCAAATGACAATCCATATGGTTCAAAATTCAGAGCTGCAAAACAGACAGAATCTTAAAATTACAATGAGGCATAAAAAGGTAAGAAAGAAATCTATTTTCTGAAAATAGATATGCTGTACTGCTGCACTTCTCAGGCTTCCCATTCAGGATCCTATCCTCATTAAAAATAGATGTTTCTGTTCTCGAGTAAGTTTTTTAGACAAACAGAGGATTTATCTAAAACACGGATTCATATGGTATTTGGTTTTAAATACTGAAATTAAACAGAAATAGCGACTTTACGGTGTATCACTAAAACTTCTGCTGATGCTTAGTATTTGTAGACAGAAGTACTGTACTGGATCTAAACAAGTGAGCTTTTCCATTTGTTCAGGAGCCTAAATAACATTTTTGAGTCCACAGCATTATATCAATATATCACTGTCTGCTTTGCAAACATATTTGACACCTTCAGTGATAAATCATTTTCATTAAGACTTTCATTAAGACCAGTCACCTTAAAGGTGGGAAACTAAAATCTAAGTTAAACTTAGCTAAGTCTACAGACAAGAGATGTATTAAGATAACATTACTTTAAGGAATAATATAAACTGTACACTGAAATTGTTTATTACCACTTAATCAGGTAATTTACCAGCTATTTAAGAAATGCAGTAAACTAACAGTCACCTTTCTCCTGAGAAAGTTTCTCCTCTTGTCTCTGGTGATGAGGCTTATATGGTGCTGCACCACGACCAAGTCCCTCAGACACAAACTCATCCAGAAAAGATAAGGAAGCATCTACCTACACAGAATTAAAAGTGAGAAAGCAATGAAAATATTTTCTATATATCAGCCTGATGTTACCAGAAGAATATTGTGTCTTATCAGCAAATCGGGATCTTCTAACACCTCCCATAATACAGCAGCTCTACTGGTAGGTAACAGAAATGGTCAAGCAAGTATGTTGAAACAGATCTTGAGGTAGAGATTTGTAACTTAACTCGGCTATTGTTTGGTTTGGGTTTTTTTATCTAAACAAGAAAAAAAAAGTAGAGTGGAGTTTTCCCAAAATGGTTGATCCTACTCTTATATGAAAATACTGAACCCAACCCGCCCCCCCCCCAAAGACCTCAGCATTATCAATACTATTTTCTATCATTTATTATGGACATTTCAGTGTCAAGATCAGTAGTTTCTAAATAGGAGGCACACTCTTTGAATTAAAAAGCAGTACCACATTAGCAAAGCAGGCCTAACTTGTCTTTAAAAAAAAAAAAATCAGTGTATGAAATTGTAATTTTGTTAAAAACTACTCCAGCTTACTATCTAAGCACCATGGTACTTTATCTTTCAGTACGGAACATTATAATTCATCACATATGCCTGAAAAAGCACGTTTCTGAAAACTCGCTGTGAGCAGACTAAAGACCAGCACAAGTCAAAACTGTCAAATTCATTTTGAAAACACTTTTTACGACAAGATTAAACCCCCCAAACTACAAAGAGGTTCATGAAGAACACACACTGCAGCTGTCTTACCACCATGTCAGTGCAACTAGCATCAAATGGAAGCAAGTTTTTCATCAGTGCTTTGTCTTCACACAGATGCTTCAATTCAAAGGCAAATTGTCTCATACAGGTATCTAGAGAGTTGCTGAATTCTTGGATTAGTTTGTCAACTGTTTTTGAATGGGAGGTATGTGATGCTATCTTGGTGACTGCAGCCATTATCCACACTTTAGTTTCAGAAGTAACAAAAGTCTTCTTCAGCAGGCTGTGTAGCTTTGCCAAAATAACTTCTGGATCAACATCTGTAACGAGGCTGGAATATTCCCCCAACACCTATTCAAAGAACAGACAAAATACGTGTTTAGTCACACACAACAGTGGTTCCAGTTTTAAAACTAGAACATAGTACTAAATAACACCACAATAAAATCCACCTCACATTCAAAAAAACCTATTTAAACATGTTCTAAATTATTCCTTTACCATTTTGTATTATTAAAAACATCATCACATTTGACAGTTTCCTTGTATCTGTGTATTCAATTTTGACCACGTTTCCATCTTACCCAACTCATAACTTGGAGGAATTTTTGTGGATATAATGCATCTTCCTCTTCAAGTAATGTTAAATAAGACTTCACTGCATACATCCGTAGCTGATCATCTTCTTTTCCATCATCAAACCCTAGACAGAAAACAGTATGTACTTTGCCTGAAACGCAAGTAACACCTCCCATCAAATATTACAAAGTCCATTTTAAGAAAAAATGCCAGATGATTAAGGAAACTAATTCTATGCCTCTAATTCTTCAGAGCATTTGGGAAGTTACTCACCTTCAGCCAGCAGCCTCAGAAAGTTGTTTGGGATATCAGGATGCACAACGTCACCTCCAACAGAAAACACAGCATTCATTGTTTGGATGAACCACTCATTGTCAGGGGCATACGTGTCCAGATGTTAAGGAATGAAGTGCTAAGGCATAACTTTTTCTTTCTTTTTAGTGCATTTCCTAAGGAAACAAATTTTCCACAAATAAGCTACTCATCTTGCTCTCCTCAGTAACTTGGGGGCCTGATGGTCAAATATCAACTCAAATTAACCGAACAGGAAATATTCCTGTACCTTTTATAAAGTGTTCCCTGTAAACTTCATGAAAACTGATAGTCAGGTAGAGAAGTCTTAAATTACTGCCCTGCCAAAAAAGCCCACACATGAACTTAACAGCTATCTGTTATGTGCTATTTGCTGGCTTGCCAATCAATACACCTCAAGTTGTACTTGAATAAATGTTAATGAAAAAATAAGAGTTTAATTAGACTTCACACAGTGGGAACAGCCAAGGATTCACACAAGGATTTAGGTCTGGAAACCTGTCCTACTGTATTTTAAGTTCATACTTGTTCTGTGCTAGCTTTCCAGCATCATCTTTCAAGTTTGTTTACCTAGTATCACTTGATCAATGATAGACTACTTGTTCTTTTCAGTAGCGCTTTGCTGTTGATTTACTGAAAAACAACAAACATTATGAAGTACCCTACAAAAAGCAACATTACTTATCTTATAGATTTAAAATTTGATTAGCCTTTGCTAACTTTGGAAGTCAACTTCTGCCTTCCCTCAAACAAATCCTGAAAATGCACACTTACTGAATGGAAATTTTCAACAGTACAGAAACATTAATATTATTGTCTTATCTTTCCAGACTGCATGACAACACAGCTTTTTTTCTGTACTCTACTCTCTGTGCCAAGCAGTGTACAAATAGGATGTTAAGGGACTTCTCTGTTATAAAGAGCCTACAACTCGAATTATCGGACAAGAAAACATACAGAAAATCAGGCAGCAGCAAGTCTAACAGCAACATCCACCATATGTCAAATGCCTAAACACCACTTTCATCTTTTTGGTATAGATAAATAATCTTTTATTTCTATGAAAATGTGTTGTTATTAAAATCTGTACACCAACGAAGAGGTCTCTGATAGGAAGATCATGCCCACAATTACAGAAGAGCACTCAATGTAGCAATGAGGCATCTCTCTCCATGAAGTGGTGTAAGACTTCAAAGTTTTAATTTAAAAACACAAGGTTTTAATGCTAAACTCCAAAGCCAAAATAAAGTATTTTGAGTGTCATTACATTCAGTGACGTACAAGAAACGCTGTCGTCATTTTTGTATGCACTTTGTTTTGTATGTTTTATTATTTTTTTCATTTGAAAGAGTACAAAGTACAGCTGTAATACTTCCAAAGATCATGAAAGATGTTTTGAAAGGTACAAATGCTACATTTGCTCTGACTCCCAAGCTTCAGAAAAATAAAAGGATATTTCTCAGCTAGTTCTGCTATTTTGCCAACTAAGTTGATGATAGCATATTCTTCCTTGCTTTCTTTTAAGTAGTCAAGCATCTTCTGAACTATGACAATTACATTGTGTCCATTTGTAATTCTATAGAGAAGTTCTAAAGTCTGAAAGAGAAAGAAAAAAATATCTTTAATTGGCTCTGATAACTCAAAAAGAAAGCAAATAGAAACACTTTAGTATGATGCAAAATTGAGCAACTGTATTTGGCAAGTCTTAAATGAAATACACTGCTTATCTACACAGCTTGTCATATTAATATTGTTCATAACTGCTCTCTCACAATAACAGAAACTTAATATGCTTTTTACACTACTCATTTCAGAAAACCTATCACCCATCTTAAAAATTAATTTAATTTTTGACTTTTAAAAATTAACTGACCTCCCTTTTAATAATGGGATCTGGATGGTCCAGACATTCAATTATTGTCATCTGGTGCTGAAGTGCCAGATTAGGATCCTGCTGGATAACATAGGTCAGAGCCTTTAAACCTAGAAGTGATTGGAAATGATATAAGACAATGTATACTACTATGATCAAATTAAAAACATTTTAATGAAATCAGGTATCCTTACCTAAGTATTTCAAATTAATTTTGGGTGACAAAACAAATTTTCCAATGCACTTGGCAGCCTTTTCAAGTAGTTCAGATTTGGGATGAATTGTATAAACTGTTTGGACACATTCAAACAAGATGGCTGCAGGGGAGAAAAAAATCAACATGTAATTAACATGTATTAAATACCTCTACAGCACAGAATTTTTTTAACAAGCAAACAAGCTCATTGACTATATGAAGGAATTGCAGTGCTGTCCCACCACCACTGAATCTAACTGCAGAGTACATACTGACATAAATGAAAACACGATGAAAGACTATCTCCTTTAGTATACACATATTTTTTATTAACCTTTGGCATTGTCCATCCAACTTCCTGTCCTTAAAGTTCTTCCAACCTTGAAGTCTCCTATAGCTGCTCAATGATAAATATTTTTCAATAATTCGTATGATTTCTTAGCTACTACTGACAGCCAAAATCATGCCAAGAACATCCTTACTGAAAGAAAACAAAACCCCACAACACAACCACAAACAACTTTGCATAGTTGTTTGAGAAGAAGCTAGAAGTAAACTGAACAACACAAAAAGTAATTAAACCTTTGTGGCAGCAATTTGCACAAAGCTTCAGACCAACATACTCTCCCCAAGTTAACTGGCATTTAAAATCATGATATAATTTTCAGTTGTTCTTGTAATTCAGTCTCTAACTGAATTGTCCAATAGATAATCACTTTTCTTAACTATTACAAAACTAAATCTGAGAAGGACTAGCATAGTAACAACTCAATTGCCTACAAGAAGTAAGAAACATGTAATAACCAAGGACTTTGTGTAGGAAATAGTAATCACTCAGAATTACATTTTTGTCTAGGATCATCAATTTAGTTTTTGAAAAAAAACTTATCTTATGTGAACAAAAACTACATACCTAAATTCTGTCCTTGTATAAATCAAACTGCCCACTTTGGCCCTGTAAGTGCTCAAAACAAATTTACTGTTTTACCCTTAGCAACTGCAAGTGCAAATTGTCTGTATTATAAAGGCAGCACACCTCCCAATATCTTGTATATTCTTGCCTAAAAGAACAGAAGCAATAAACTGAATACACTAAATGTCTGACAGATGCTTCCTCATCTATTATTTACTCAAAGAGAATACTTTGCCAAAGCTCCCCTTTTTAGCAGAAGTGAAGCTTACAAAATGCTTTAGAAAATATTTATCAAGTAGGCATTAGACATCTAATGCTTTGGGCCATGTTCCTTCCCTTCCCCTCCCCCACACTGTTGTTTTAAAAAAAGGCTCAGTTGTCTTTCCATTCCATTAGCACAGGTACTTTGGCAACATCTATGGGGCTTTAACAATAAAATATTGAGGGGTGTGTGTTTTTTTAATAGTGAAACAGCTCTTAATGTAGGGTTCTAGTACATCAGATGTGGGCATTTGAGGAGGTATTAAGACCTGGGGAGGGGGAGGCAAATAAAAATCCAAATAAACTGCTCAGCTTTTTTTTTTTTTTAATAAAAACTTAATAGTGCAATTATTCCTTTTGCTTTGTTCTAACAAATACAGCTTTCGCTGCTGAGAAGAAAATGAAATTAGCATAGCCTTCTACCATGTTCTAGAAATTTTTAATTGACATCTGTGCCAAAAACATCTTTTCACAGGCACCACTACCACTGAACTCTGTTCAGTGTTAATAACCCTGCTATGAGCTGTGGCTAGAGAAAAAGCCCTATGCAGCTGTAAAGAACTGACGCTGACACTCTTACGCACCTTTTACTGCCTTTGTCACAGCAGTGACAAGAAGATCTAAGCATTTATAAGAAACAAGGCTGTATCGTGAGGATTTTTCTTTTATCATTTAATTCAACTTAAGCAATGTTCTATCAACTTAAGCAATGTTCAGTACAAGCTTTCATGAAGAAGCTGAACTTCTGTATTTAAGGCCAAGGAGAACGCAAACATAGGACAGAGGCTTTTCAGTCAAGATGAATTCCCAAGTAAATTAAAATGTTTAACCTCAATGATAAAAAACTGTGCTGTACAACAATGTATCACTTGTTTTACAATTTTCTAGCTGGACACCTAAGAATACACTCGTGTATTAAGAATATAATTAGATTTTTCGAAAGCACTGCATATGTATCTTAGCATGATCAACTACTAACATTTTCAATCTTTCCAAATACTGATAATTGCATAAAATAACCTCACCCCTCACCCACCATATGTAATATTATGATTTATCTCTGCTCTTCTTAAAGATTCATCTAGAACATCATACATCAATTCGCTTGTCCTGTTTAACAAGAAAAGAAAATATTTAAAATTATTCGCAGCCCTAACAAGCATGGAGTCTTATTTTGCCAAACAGCTCAAACACTAGTATTGAAATCTGTAACAAATTATTCATATCCACAGATTTGCTTTAACATGGAAGAGCTCTATAACACGTTTCTAAATGGCATCTAACAAAACGTTTGCAGCTTTCAAAAGAAACGTTTACCATATCACAAAAATAATAACGCTTCTCTTACTGCTTGTATAAAACACAAAACAAACAGCAAAAGGATTTCAGACAACTAGGTCCTCACAAAGCAACCCCACTTTTTAAAGTATCTTTACTCTGGATTTTCACACAGGCTTTTGGTAACCTATAACAGAAGTCCCAGGGGAAAAAAAAAAAAATATGTATTTCAAGCATATCCCACAGTAATCAATTCTTTAGCCAATTCAGAAGCTAAGAAATTAATTTTGCAGTTTAAAAAGTATCTGCTCACTGTATTGGTTAATAACAAATGTGTAAGAAGTTCAACACTGAAATCTTCTTATTTAAAAAAAAAAAAAACAAAACAAAACACCACACACAAAAAAACCCCAAACAGAAAGCTGTCTGAGGTACAGGTCATGACTATTCTTTGTCCCTTCAAAATATTAATTGCAGAGAAAGACCTGGTTACCTGGGATCATCTTTTCCTAACAGCCCCAATATTCTTAAAAGCTGAATTTGTAACCATGGTGCTGGCACACTGTGGTAGTTGAAGTCAATAGGGAGCTTTCCTCCCACAACCTGCTTTAGGATGGTCACAAAACTCCCAGTCAAGTCCTTGTATCCAGAAGAGTTTTCCTACATAATGAAAAAGAAATACAGTTAAAATATTTTGATACAGCTCCTCAAAAGTGAACATAATCCACAAATTGAATAAGATCAAAATACCTACACTGATGGTTTGATTTCTTTAAATCAAACTTCTACTCTCATCCCCCAACACCAGTAAGCTCTTCACTTTAAACCTATGCTATTTTCTCACATATTTGCAAAGGGAATGAATGTAACTTGAAGGCAACGGTAAAAAAAAAAAAATTACAAGCAAATTTCAGCAAACCCTTTAACACACTGTAGAAGTTAGATCCTCTAGCTAAGGATGCAAATGATGCTGAGCATTCGGATCATGCAAGAAGAGGACTTGTCAAGCTAAACGGAGAACTAGCACAAACACATAACAGATATCCATGATCACATAAATTAACTTTCCTAACGATTAGAAACAAGCAAGTTTTTTCTGCAAAATTTCTGCACAGTACACTGTGCACTTAAATAGCTTTTAAGTTCAGTTGTGCTTCTAATTCTTTGCCTACCTTAATCATTTGAAGATAAATATGCAAAGAAGCAGCCATGACTCCAGCATCCCTGTCACATAAGGCTTTCCGGAACTTATCATGAATATGCTGAACTTGGTTAGGAGCAATGAGATAGAATTTATATAATGCTTGAACAGCTTTTCTTCGGATAATTTCCCTGAAGACAAAGGAGATTTACACAAAACAAAGTGAAGCTGCTTGTGTATTTTAAGTACTTGACTTAAACAACTTGCTCTTGCTGTTTCTAAAGCAATGTAAAATTACGTGGCCAGCCATCAGAAAATCATGACTTTGAGAGAGATGAGAACCCATGTTTTACATATTTGATAACAAATAACTTTGCAAAGACAATCTAAGTGAGGAAGTGACAAATCAAACTTAAAAGCCTAGTAATGCTTGGTGTTAGACTGATGATTCAAAAGAATGGTCACCAAACAAACAATGAAATTGGCCACTGCTAATATGCTGTGGTCACATGTGCAGCTCCAAAAAATACGGGTCTAGAAGTTACTGAGTCAGTTCATTCTGCAATTCCGTTTCTAATCAACATTAACACTTAGGTTATTCTCTGTGTATGGGATATTATAAATTCAGAATCAAACAATTCAAGGGTATTAATATATGCAGATACACTTTTACCAACAAAGTTTCTATAAAGAGCTTTAAGAAAAAAAAGCATCAGTGAAGTACTGCAAGGATCCCAATCTGCTTCTCCACTTACTCTATAAACACTTCTTCATCTACCTAATTGTTAAAAGGACTCCAGTAGAAAAATTCAGTTTACATTTACCTATCAAAATTGGTTATGCAAAAAATTAATACCTATCCAATACTCAGTAAAGACTGCAAATAAATGAGACAAGAAGCCGAGAGAACAACTTAGGAAAGGAAAAATTTCTGAAGGTAATTATTAGAAAGATCAACTCAGAGGGAAAAAAAAAACCCAACACCAGTTTACCAAAACTACCTACAAAATTCAGTCTTTCAACCATACAAGGCCACTTGAAATGCATACATACTTAGAATGCTGGAGCTTGTCTTCTATTAGGGGAAGAACAGCTGGAATCATCTCCCGTGGAAAGATCTGGCTGACAATGGTTAATGCCATGCACACCTCTACTAGGTTAGTGCTCTGTAAGTCCTGTTACAATCATTGAAAGAAGTCAGTCATTTTTCATTTAGACTTTTAAATCCTGCACAGATGTATCCCAAGTTTTTCATAAGCAGGTTGGATCTAGCCCACCTACACAGCCCACCTCCAGCAAGCATCCTGCTGACAGCCATCCTGTTGTCTGCTCTTGTTTGAGAAGTCTCAGCTCTCACTGAGCTAATCAGGTTCTTCTCTTATACAGGACGAGAAAACAATCAGCTCCTCACACTTCTGTTCTAGAACTACATTCATATTTTAAATGTATGCAAGATTAACACATAGAGCTACAATCAATATTTGTTTACTGAAATAGCTTGATGATTGTAAAACTATGCTGAGTCCCCAGCTGGATCAGTGGGATGAGTCACTTCTCTCAGAATTCAATAGTATTCTCTTTAGTGCCTTAGATCAGCCCAAAGAATTTTTTTAAAATAGTGCAAGCTCAATATTGCTGTCAATTACATATTTGCACACTAAAATAAGACATTACCTAGTCCCTGAGAATGCAAATTACACATAACGTTCTACAAAAGAAAGAATAAAAATTCACAATCTGTCCCAAATGCAATTAAAAATAGTAGCTATAGCTCTCTGTAACCTTAAACCAAAAAGGATGGATGAATTAACAAAATAAAAGATTAGCATTATTTTTCAAAACAAATGAAACACGTAAGATTTCCAGCTCACATCATTATTTACTCTGGCATTTGTCCCAGATAGTTTTTAGTCGTCATTTTATTTTAGTTCTTTGTGCACTATCATTTTTCACTTCTTTCTACATCTTTACTAGTTTCAAGTCAGATTTTTAAAGATTATAAAACCATTTTCAATCAGAACAGCAAAATGAACATCTCTTTCAGTCTATGACTTATGTGACTTCAGCCTACTGTAATATAAAAGCAATCATTATACAAAAAAAGAGTTGTAGGAAGTCACAACTGCTCCATGTAAGAGGCAGTAATACAGATGACACTTACGAAATATTATTTGGTAATAGATTTTCAGTGTCACTACAATTTCCATTTTCTATCAAAATTACCAAAAGAACTCAAAGAAGCCAATGGATACTTGCTGTCAGCTAAAAGCAAAGGTTTACATTGAAATAAGCATGCATGGCTCCTCCTGGAGTTGAGAATGTATATACATTTTATAAAGAAAATTTTATGGTGTATCTCCTCTGAAAAAAATTTAAAAGTATGGCTTCAACAGCAGGAATGCCAAGATTAAATTAAAAAGCCAGGGAAAGTAAATTTCAAATTTTCATTTCTAACCAAAGAAACGACAACTTTAAGAGAGCAAAATATAACTAATGAGCTTAGATCTTGTGTGACACAAAACAGCAAGAATTGGTCCAAGTTTAGTTTACCTCCAGACCTCCAAAAACACTGTACCTTCACAACTGTGTTCACAAGTAGAAGTAGCAGTTCATCATTTTCATGAAGAAATAAAGAAACTGCCAAGTAACCTATAAGAGAAAGCAGCCTCCATTACTCCTTTTGAGCAAAAAGCAACTTCAAGATAGAAAGCTTAAGACTGTCTGTAATAGAAGAGTTATTTCAAAAAAAAAACCACAACAAAAAAACCCGCACTGTTGGATGACAGATGCTAATGTTTTATATATCAAGACTTTCTTTTATTTCCAGGCAAACCAGTTATATTTAAGTTGCAGTAAAGCTCAACAAATAACATAAGAATCCATAAGCTGTGAGAAATAAGAAGCATTACAATACTGTTATAGCTAAAGAGCAGCCAAGAACACCAGGAGAAATCACTTCCTGGGAAACAAATATCTTCTCTGCACAGACAAAAGTATATTCCTTCCAGACTACACAAATGCACTTCCTTATATTTGTTTCTCTTTAAAAAGTTCCATTTCAAGTAAATTTTATCTTCAACTTGGAATACAGAAGTAAATTCACCAACCAAAACCCCAGAAAAGAACCTGCCAGAAACCTCTTTAAAGACCCCTCTTCCTTCTAAACTAAGGGACCAAAAGTATGGAGGTGGGGAGGGTGTGCCACAACTCATGACAATATTGTATTACAGAGTTGGATCTTAAAAAAAGTCTTGGTTGATTCAGGGCTTAGGGATCAAAATGAACAACTTTGATACAAATAACAGTATTGTCTGGGCTATCAGATTGATCTATCTGCTTGTGAAACTATGGACTCTATCACCTTAGCACACCTGCAAAAACGGAGTTCGCTCTCATACATTGAGGCTCGCTTTGAGTAAAAGAGTAACCCATCTTGATCGGATCAACTGACAACCCTTCCTTAATACAGACTTTGATATATTACACCAAGAACAGACAAGGCTGTCCTCATATATCAAATACGACATAACAACAAAAAACCCATCAAAACCCACATACACACTTTTGATACCAGACAAAGCTTAAGAGTGCTTAAGAGTGCTTTCTGTCTAGAAAACTTTAAGCCACCAACATACATTAAAAAAAAAATGTTCACCAACGCTTTATCAAAAAGGTCTCAAACCAATTAATAACAAGACACATTGCTTCTTGACAGTCAGAGGTCACAGTTTTCTCCAAAACAGCTTACCACCTGCCCTCCCAGGTTTGGTGAAGATAGAATTTCTTAATCACTACCAGAGCATCTGCACACTGGCTTTCATTGCTCAGGGATAAAGCAACTTTATATCATCCCTTGTAACACATTCTCTCAGAAACTCCAATACTTGAGTGGATGATCCAGATGAAACTCAAACAAAGGATATCAAACAAGCATATCCCGCGAGACACTGCCTTCCTTCTGTGTATGCAGACATAGCATTGCTTGGAGTTAAACCATTTTCTCTGCAAACAAGAAGAAATGTCTTCACTAGGCAGCTGAATCAGCAACTGCAAGGAAATTCTCCAGATGAGACAAGCGGACAGCTACTTCAAACTAAATCTACTGGAAACAAGTTAATAGCCACGCTGACAGACAAGGAAATCACAACAGCCTGAAATTTCAAAGAAATCCTCAGGAACTTCTGCATCTATACTCCAGGGACCTCCCTATTTGCCTCAATTCCTACAACTGTTTCTAAACTAAGAAAATCCTACAAGTACCAAACCAGAAAATATTTTAGGGCCACTTTGCTAACAGTAATAAGCCCTTTATAAAAATTCTAAACAACTATCTCTAAGTTAAATACAGGGAAACCAATACTATGCTTGCAGAAATTGTCTGACAAACATCTTTATCTACTCTTGTACTACAGTACTTGAAAAAGAAATCAAATCCTGTCAGAAACTCATTCTCAGCTTCATATGGTTTTTAGAAAATTTCTTGTAAATTACTTGTTTATTGGTGCTGCAATTCAAAACCATGAACAACTGGTGATTTACAATATTTACAAAACTGGTGATTTACAATATTTACAAACCTGCATTCTGTTCTACAAACATATACAGAGCAACTCACAAACTCGGGATTTAGTTATTTTCAAAGAGAAGTGAGAGACTATGAAACAAGACCAAGAAAGTAAAAGAACATTTTAAGTAAGTTGTATTTTTATGTGAATTATAAATCCTAAGAAACTTTAAAAATACAGTTTGAGAATATTATTAAGGCTACAGTTCCATGCATACCAACTCTTTTCTCCAAAAGATTTCCTTGCTGTGCAAGCTTGATTGCATGGATATATCCAAAGGAAGACTCGTACCCCAGCATTTCACAATAGATGAGCCTCACCATACATTCTTTCATCAGTCTCTGAAATACCAAAAATAAATTATTGAGAATTTTAAGTCGGCCATGGTTTATGCTCTTCTTCACTAGTCTGATGAAGGAGAACTTTCTCTGATAGATACATACGTGCATTCATACACATTTTCTAAAATCAGGGTACTTCTAATTTTTGTTTTGCTGTGAACCTCTTCTGCAAATCAACGTTAATTTTTGATCAGAAGAGCAGAACTCCCCATATACTACCATTAAAAATGTTATCTTATTTTGGCTAGCAAGCATGGGGTCAACACTAGATTAATTATGACTAACATAAAAAATAGTAATTATCTGAAGTGTCAGATATTCACACTGCTAATGCACATTAGTTTTAATCACTACACTGACCTAGGATGGGTTTTCACTGTGTGGAAGGTAAAACTTTACTTTTCCCTTCAAACATTCTCAGTCATGGGACTGAGACACACGTTAACTAGCTCAAAACAGAATATATCAACTCCTGCAACTCAGACATGAGCGACAAAAGCACAGGTTCTTATGTAGCACAAATTAATTGTAAAAATGTCAGCCTGCAAAGAATGTTATTTGATAGAAGCAATTAATCACCTAGCTTTTTTACCTGCATTATTTCAGAAACTACAGAATGACAGACTCTGGGCGCCCTATTCTTACAATTTATTCACAACAAACAGAATCACAGTATCCTCACTATTTTAACCACGCTGCAAAACCACAGACATTGGTATCTTTTAATGCTGCTGATTAAATATCTATAATATAGATAACCTGTACACTCCACCTAGCAAAAAGAGAACCCTGTTTTTCTTCGCCATTGGTCTGCTGTTCCCACAGCCAGTAACCACTAACAGAACTTACAAGTGTTGTGGTGGGGGCAGAAACTGTTGCTTTCAAGCTGGTTAATTCCTGCTGGATTAATTTTTCTTCTTCCTAGAAAAGATTAAACTTCTTGTTTCAATCTCGCATAAATCTCACGTGGAGGCAGAACATGAAACAAAAGTCAAAGAAGACACGTTAATGTAAGAGTATTCCACTGTCTTCTCAAAACCAGCACATACCCCACTTACGCGGTAACACCGGACCGCTGGTTTCAAGCACAGAAGCCAATACCCGGCGGCCGTGCTTTCCCATGCCGTGCCCCCCACAGAACAGCACAAGGCGGCAAGGCACAAGCAGGCATCGCAGCGAGGTTTACCCTCGGGTCCCGGAGCTCAACAGGACTCGGCCCCGGGGCTGAGGGGGGACGCCGGCGCCCCGCACAGCACCGCACCCCGCGCCTCAGCCGCCCGCAGCGCCCCACGGGACCGCGCCGGCACCTCAGGGAGCCCGGGGGTGAGAAAGGAGAAGAGTAAGGCCCAGTCCCCGCCTGCCTCGACGCGACGGGAGGAGCAGAAGGCCCGGCCCGGCCCACCCCGGGACGCCGCCCGCAGCCCGTACATGCTTGGAGGTGAGCGCCGTGATGCTCCGGATGAGGCTCCCGAGGCGGGAGGTGGCCGAAACCCTGCCAGGACCGCCGGCGCCCCCCGGCGCGGCGCCCGGCTCGTGCTGCCTCAGCAGCCCAGGCAACACGCTCAACGTCCGCTCCACCACATCGCTCATGGTGACTCCCGCCCGGCCCGCTCCTCGCCGCCCGGAAGGGAAAGGCCGTGCCGGGCCGCCGGCCTGCGCCGCGCACTTCCGGGACCGCCCCGGCTGCGGGACACCGCACCGCCCGCTGGGGGCGGGGCAGGGCGGAGCCGGACGGGCTCAGGGCGGAGCGGGAAGAGCTCGCGGGCCTGGGGCCGCCCCCTTGTGAGGGGAGGGGCCGCCCCGCCCCGCCCGCGCGGGTCCGAGCGCTGAGGGAGCCAGTTCGGGGGAGGGGGGGGACGACACCATGATGGCGCTGGGCAGTGACGGGCGGGCGGGAGCCTCGGGGGTGGCTGTGCGGGAGGCGCTCCCCCAGTCCCCGGCCTTGCCTGCCCGCCGCTGCTCTCCTCCCCAAGCTGGGCAGCAGGCCCTGCCGCGGCTGAGATGGCACCGGCTGCTCCGCCCGCTCACCGCTCGCGGCTGAGCCGGAAGGTGGAGCCGAAGCACGGCGATGAGAGCGGGTCAGCCCGGCCTTCCCGGGGTTGCCGCCCGCGGTCTGGTGGTCGGAGACCGCAGGGAGATAGGAGCAGATGCTCCCCTGAGCGGGGGTGCGGGAGCAGGAGCGGCCTAACCGCCCCCCGCCCGCGGGAGCTCTCTTCCTGTCAGCTTCCCAAAAGACATTTAAAGGTGTGTTTCGAAAGACAGCAGTGGGATAATTTGTAGACGCTTATGGGAAACATTATTCTTAAAGCGTGGGTGGGAACATCTAGAGAGTGGTCTTGGCAGATTTCTTACCCGTGAAAAGTAAGGTGTGAATTTATGAGGTCAAAGATTACAGGTTTTGTCTGACTCTCTTAGACACCATTTTTGCCACTTTGTAATACTGTGCCTTTCAACTTAAGGTTAGGTTTATGTCACCACAGCTGAAGAGGAGCAGTTGCAGATGCTAGATGAACAGAAGCCTTGTTAGTTTTGGTCATTCGCTACCCAAAGAAGTGATTTCAGTTAACAGCACAAAACTCCTCCCGTGTTTGTCAGACACGGCCCACATCCCAGCTCTGCCCTGAAACGCCGTGACATGCCTTCTGGTGCGTATGTGGCTGCCGCAGGACTGGGTGGCTGGGATGGAACTTTAGCGTGCCAAGCAATGAACTGAACACGTGAAAGAAGGGTGCCAGATAACTTCTGTAGGTATTTCACACTACAAGGGAGCTAACCCAGTCATGTTTACCTGATCCGTTAGGATACGCCTTTCCAAACTTGTGTAGTGAAATGTTCAGCCAATTGCAACAAGATATATTCAGATAGTCTTTACTGTATTTTTTAGCAATTGTTTTTCTCTCACTGTTCCTCCTGCGAACAAGGAAAAAAGTATAATGTGACTCAAATATGTGAGTCAATCATCTCACTAAAGACAGCAGACTAAAATAATACTGTATCTATGTAGTTTGGGATGTTTTAATTCCATTTTTGAAACCCACATATGCCTTTTTCAGTTACACAATTTTTCTGAAACAAAATTACTTGACATTTTCTGGTTTGTATTTCAGTTCAAAGGTGAGGTTTTTATTTTTTTTATTTTTTAGAAAGAGTGGGGAGGAAACTGAAGTAATCCCTTCTGAACTGTGTGTTTCCAAGGAAAAAGTATCCCTCCATCTCCAACATATGGTCAGAAAATCATGCTGAAGTTTGAAGCTATAAATTGATTTATTACCAGAAAAAAAGCCAAATAGGAACAAACGGAGGTCAGTAGTTTTAAAAGTATTTAACAGTTGGCATTTCCTTGAAGCTAAGTTGAAAGATTTATACTGGTATTTTTTAAAGTTAATTTTACGAAATTAATTGGTTAAGAATATCTCAGTTAAGAATTCCTCATGTAAAGGCATCATATTGCATTGCAGAAGCTAGAAAAGCTTGTAAGCTTTGCAGACCAAAAATGTAAGTTCAATAAGCATAGGAAAAGTTGCTGGTAAAGCTGATGGAACTTGAATAAATGCTAAAATCTCAATTGCTTGACTTTTTAATTTATTTTTGTTGTTTCTAGGATCTTGAGTCCTTCTCTTTGCCTTACGTCACGTACAAATAAATTCTGTATGTAAAATGACTTGTAGAGTACAAAGCCTCAGGCTTGTGTGTGATTAATTTCTCATACTTTTGATAATTGCATTGAAATCAAGAGGACTATTCATAGTGCACACATATGTGCAAGATACATGACTTATTGTCAGATGATGTTAGATATATCTAATGCCTTGCATAAAGCTCACCACTAACTCTTTTCCAACTTTTTTTTTTCCTTTAAGCACTAAAATATTTAGTATATCATTTAGCATAATATGAGATAAAGTAGCAAAAGCAAATCCACAAAAGTAAGGATCATCTACCATGTAGGCATAAACTTGGCAAGGTGGGTTGTTGGGTTGTTTGGTTTTTTTCTGCTTTCATCTGCCTTCTGTTTTCATCAGCTGATGAAAAACCTTGAAGTGTGGTTATAAAACAACTGTAAAAATAGCACTGAAAGGCTGCATTTCAGTTATTTCTCTAGACTCCATATCAACAGCACTACCACAATAAAAAACATTCTAATTGCCATTCCTCTAAGTTCTCCTTGGCATCTGATAGGCAAGTGGTGTTCTTTCTGGCTCATGAATCATCACTGGAAATAAATAGTTCTAGAATAGAAAATGCGTTGATTGTGGATGAGCCAAAATAGAATCCAAAATAGAAGAGCTTTTGCTCTTCACCGTATTGTCTCTGCACTGGGAAGAGGAGCATGTAGTAGCAGATGATGTAAATGATGCCAAATGAAAACAGAGATGTAGTGAGGAACAAAGGCAGCACTTTTACCCAGTCATTTTCCTATGATCATTAAACATATTTTGTTGTAATTAGCAGAGATTATGTATTATCTGTCACGTGTCATACAAGCTTACCAGTGCGCTAGCAAGGAGTGCTGGGCCAGATGTGCAAAACCAGAGCATGGCGTTGCAGGTGTGCTCTGTGCTTGCCAATTACAGCAAGCATCTGAGAGTGTGTTGTTGCTGTGTGAAGTCTTCGCAAATGGGGAAATGGTTTGTGTCTGGAGTTTTAGGCTTGGCTTTCGTGGCATGTTTTTTTCACTTACAGTTTCAAGAACTAGAGCAGCTACTCCAATCATACTCTCGTTTGATGATGGCAGGTTTTGAATTCTTTTCTCTCCCCACCACCAGTCCCAGCCTCTACAGAGTCCTTCTCTATCATTTCTTGTTAGAGAGGCTTGGCAAAGCAGGAGGTAATTGATTTAGCACTAAGGAAATAATAAACTGTATGGAATTGGGAAATATTGTAGAAAAGATTTCACATAAATAGAAACATCACATAAACAGAAACATATCATGTAAAGTAAACACATTTGAACACAGTTAGACATACCATTATACACAAAAAGCCATATGTAGACATATACATCAATAGGTGTAATTTTAACCAGCAACTTCATTGCACTATCATCACCAGTTAGAGTTCCTTTTCTGATCTCACTGCTTTACAACTATCTTGATTTCAGCCTGTGTAAAATACATTTACTGCTTTTGTATTGTATGGTGACTTTTGTCTGAATGACTAAATGTGTAGGGTTCTATAAATGGATGCACGTTCACAACGCATTGTGGAAAATGTTCAAGTGGTATAAAAGTAAATATCAGGAAGGGTAAATGGAGAGAAAGTACACATTTTTTGAACGCTGAGAACGTTATATGGGCAATGAACTGTTGAATTAATACAAAACTGGGATAGAATATCAAGCCACATTGAAGTAAGAATTGATCTTTTCATTTCTCTATATCAGTAATATGCTGTACTTTTGGGGTTCCTGTTGGTGTGTATATATATGCTAAAGATGGCAGAGGAAGAGGATACTCCACACTTTCTTGTGGAAGCTGCTTGTCTTCTGTGCTAAAGTGAAGGAAGGCTCTCTTTAGTATAATAATTTTCCTTGTAGGTTACCAGGAAATGTGTAAATAAGGCTATATTGTTCTTACAACTATGCTTGAAAGGGTTTTTTTTTCCAAAATATCCTATAATTCCTAACTCTGGTACAGCTCCAAGAATAGGAGCCTGACTATAGGTAAGGATTCTGGGGTTATCGGTGCATTTTTGACAGTTATTTTCATTGCTCTGGATCTGTGGATCACGGGCAGATGAATTTATAGAAGTGAGTCGGATGTAAACTGGAGCATCAGATTTTATCACTATTTCATCTAAGTTATGTGGAAAGGCTTGAGTATTAAATACAGTGGCTGCTAACGGGAAAAAAAGAAATTGCATTTTTTTTAGTGCTTGTGGTCCAATTAGTTATCATTTTCCTATTTTTTTCTGTTCTTTCCAGCTTATATTACAACAATATTATACATTGATAAGAGATTGAGCAGTTCCACTGTGTTCCTAGTTTTCAGTTGTAAAAGCCCTGACCCTCTTCATCTCTTCAAATACAGTTTTTAGCCATTTTGTTTAGCAGTTAGCAAGTATTGAGAATTGTAATGTTAAAGTGTTTTCAGCTGACCCCTGCATGTATGCATTTATGACTACAAAATGATGAGGTCTTTTTTGAAGAAAAAACACTGTGATTTATCTCCCATTTTGGAAGCAGCTCCTATAGTTCTGAAAAGAGCTACCGCTGCGATCCTTTGTTCTGTCATAAAACGGTGAAAATGTCTTCCCCAGATCCCTAGGGATTTGTGGCTGTTCTGTGTCTGCAAGGGCTAGATTTTAATTTCTGAAAATGTTCAGAATTAGCTTACATGCTTATTGTCATTTGTGCTGCAGCTTTTTTTTTTAATTTTAAATTTTAAAGAGCAAGATGTCCTATAATTAAACTTTTGATGTCCTCTCTTTGTAGTAAAAAGAATCATTGATGACTATGCCTTTACTGTGTAATTCAGCCCCGTGGAAAGAAATGTAAATGATTCACAGGGCTCCGCTACAGGACCGGATTTCAGTTCTATAGCTCAAGAAGCGTGTGCAACCCGGCCTTTCTGAGCTGACTTCATGCCCAAGCCTTCCCCGTAGATGTGCTGTCGGGGCGGCCGAGCAGGTCGGATTTTCCCGGAGCCTCTTCCCGGAGCCTGCCTTGCAGTTAAGCTGCGGTGCGAGGGGGGGAAGGCCGCCCCACGCCGCCCCTCACCCGTGCATCCCCGGCGGCTGGCACAAACCTGCCCCCCCGCGCCCCGCCCGGCCCCTCTCTCCGAGGCGGCGGGGCAGCAGCGCGGCGGAGGCGGCGGTCCCGCTCCCCCGGGAGCAGGAAGGATGGGGCTGCGGCTGCCGGGGCCGCGGGAGCGGAGCGGGGCGCGCATGCTCCGCCGGCCGCGGCCCTCCCCCGTCTCCTCCCCCCCCCCCCCCGCCCGGGGCCGGCCGCGGGGACGGTCTCGACCATTTCTGCGGCCGCGGGGACGAGGGGCCGAGCACGCACGGCAGCGGCTTCCCCGAGCGCCGCGGCCGGCTCTGCTTGCGGCTTCAGCACCGCGGCGCTGGACAGCGCCCGCCGGGCAGCGGCTCCGCGGCGCTGAGCGCCGGCTGCGGCCGGGAGCGCGGAAGGGCGGCGCGGGCAGGAACCCCCGCGGGCAGGAACCCCCGCGGGCAGGAACCCCCGCGGGCAGCGGCCCCGTCCCGCAGCCAGGCTCGCCCTCCGAGGGGGCTGGGCAGCAGCAAGATGTTTCTCCAGCTGGCGGTCGCGGTGCAGGTGCTGTCGCTGCTGGCAAGCCGGGTGCATGGCTTCCCCAGACCCGGGGGCAAAGGTAAGTGCCTTCGTGAACACATTTGCTCCGTTTTCTCCCAGGCTGGGAAAGTTTTGCGGAGTATAGATACAGAACAGCAAAGAACTTTCGTTCCACTTGGCTAGAAGCAATTAGATCCTAAAGAAACAATATTCCCAATGGAAGACGCTGGATCACTGAAGCTGCAATCTAGTATTAAAAGGAAGAGGTAGGTGCTGATAGAGGGAAAAGCTCTGATTTTTTTTCAATCTTTTCCAAACAGTGTTTTCATCCGTTCTACAGCAGTTTCTGCACAAGTGTCTCTCGCTCCCTGTCTCCCCTGGTATTCTGGATGTAAGGGATTTTTAATCTCTTGGTTGTGCCAATCCGATTATTGCTATTTTAGTCAATCTCTTCCAGCATTTCTTCCCGAGTTTGTTTATGAGTTTTCTCATCAGAAAGGGTTTACTGAGTCTGTATCTCTATTTCTATTACATCTTTTGCAGAACCTCTCCCTCTGCCCCAAACAATCATGCTTTGTTTAAATGTTTGACTTTTTTATTGCATTCTCATTCTTCTAGGAACACTGAAATTTTTTTACAAGAACTAGCAGTTGGCATCGTATTTAAGACACCATGTTCTATGGGAGAAAACTATAAGAAAAAATGTGCTGTCTCTTTGTAGTCACATGCATCATATAACTGAGTATATATGTATGTGTTTGTTTATTCTAGATAAAGCCATACACAACAGACAATTAAGTGTAGAAAGACCTTTGGAGGAACAGGTAAGTGAAATAAAAAATATTTATGATGTTTTTTGGGTTTGGTATTCCCACAATATTTTGAGCATTCAGTTACCAGATCCATGAATATCCTAATGGCTTAACAAATGAATTAAAAATAGATTTGTCAGTAAATTCAATATTGATGGGGTTGGGTACAAAATAGTGTTTCAATAATTTTTAAAAACTGGCATATAGAGTTTTACTGTCCAGCATTGCAAAAGCAGGTCATTAGCTCCAACAGCTCTCTGGTGTGTCCTCCCTTGTTTTGACATCCTATGGGAATATAGCAGGAGCTTGGATTGAAGAAGGAAACTGTAACTTGCGTTTATCTTAAAACAGAAAGTCTATTGCAGCTTCTTGTAAAGTCTGGTTCTGATCAGAGGATGCAGTGGTACTGACAAAAAGTGCCAGCGCTTAATCACGTTCTACTTATTAAGGCAAACTTCTTACTAAGAGTGAAGATCAGGCATTAAGGCTTCTGCTGATATCGATAAATTAAGAAATCACACATTTAGTGTATTTATTCCTTCTGCCTGTTTGTTGTTTTGTTTGTTTGTTTTGGTTTTGTATATCAGATTGCTGAAGCTGAGGCAGACAAGAATAGGAAAACAGCTCCCACAGGTAAAACATCTTTCCTGATTTTATAGCAATATTCATAATGATATTCAAAGAGGTATAAGATTTTATGTCATGTGTGCATTGATATATTTTCCAGAAAATAAGCCAGAGTTCAGGAATTATTCCTTTGTTGATGACCTGAATCTGCTAAAATCAGTAGCAGAAAGAGAGAGGAATGAAAAGGAGAGGGAGTCAATTAGAAGCTCTTTGTATGAACAGCAACTGGCCATTGATGATGCAGACTCCACCAAGAACCGCAGGCTTGTGGATGACTATGACTCCACTAAAAGTGGGCTGGATTATAAATTCCAAGGTATTCTATAATCATTTTTCAGTGACTTTTAGGTTAGACTTCTCTTGCAAACTGATTGCAACCATGAATATTGTACTCACCACTAAACATGAGCTCTATTTCTTTCTGGAGTGCAATTTCAAATTTTTCCAGTTGTGGAAGCTTGTCGTATTACAATTGGATTTTGAAATACAATACAAAAGAATTGCTGTTGATTTTCACAATCTTCTTCCATGGAGGAAAATCCCACTGTGTAATTTGCATTATGGTTTTTTAGCAATTTAGATTTGATGGAAGGAAAATGGGACATATTTTTAAATGAAAATATATTTATTCTGGTTTGAAAGGAAGAAGCACTTTTATATAGAGCTAAATCACATATATTTGTTCCAAATGTTATGTGGAATGTTAGATAATTTTCCTCATCACAAAGCTAAAAGAAGTTACGAAAGGCCAAAGAATACTTGCCTTTACTGCAGGAGTAGTTAATTGACTTGTAGTTTAAGTGAATCCTCTGAGAGTTGTAAGCAGTGTTTAGCTCAGGATATTTTTAATTATATCAAAGTATGCTGATCACAGACCAAAGCTTACTCATCATATTCACTTTTCTATTGGTCATGATGATATTATTTGCCATAAGTAATGATTACATAATTAAAACTTCATTTCCTGAAATCCAAACAAGAAGATAGTATGCTGTTTGTCATGATCTGTTTTGATCTAAGTGGCTGTGCAATGAAAGTAGATACCAACAAGATGCATGTAAGTGGATATGTGAGCAGCGTTCTCTCATTCTTACACGTTTTTCTATAAACAGGAGAGTATACTCCTGACATTCACTTCTGCTCTTCCAAAAGAGCCAGGCAGAAAGACATTTTTCAGATGTGGAAAATGGACATGAAAACTTTTCATTGGGACTGATGTAATGGATTCCAAAGTGCGTATCAAAGTCTATTCCTAATGTGTCTAAAAAGCGCTGCTTTGTTCTGAAGCGAAAAAGATGTGGGCAGATATTTTTTACTAGATATCTAATCCAAATGAGTTAGGACAGTCAGCACACAGTGAAACTGTAATCCTTTTAGATGATCCAGATGGTCTTCATCAATTAGATGGCACTCCTTTGACTGCTGAAGACATTGTTCAAAAAATTGCTGCAAGAATTTATGAGGAAAATGATAGAGGAGTGTTTGACAAGATCGTTTCAAAACTTCTAAATCTGGGGCTGGTAAGTATCTTGTTAATACTTCATTTACCTGTTTTGTGGGTTGGTTTAATGCTCTTTTAAAAAACAGTTTGGATGAACATCGTGTCCAGCTAATAACGCTGACTTGAGTGAAAATGAATGGGATTCAGGCTCTGGGCAAGCTTCTTGGCTCATTTGGGCATATTGGTCTAGTTCTGCAATAACATTGTTGTTCCTGTGATGGTTTTGCAACAAAATAGGCCAAACTGCAGAATGTTTCTGATGCTGAGAAAACATTCACTGATTGTACTCCTCCTGTGTCTGCCCTCATTTTTCCTTTAATTTCTCCTTTGATTCTCATCGAGGTTTTTTCCTATTATCAATTTCTTCTGGATGTTTATGGGGAAAGGTCCTATCCACCTATTAATTATTGTCATCAGCAGACATATATCGATGCTGGTTAGTTAAAGATACATTTCTCATTGTTACTGATTTTTAGCAAGTCGGAGTTTGTCTCTGACCTCTGAACGTCTCGATGGTTTTAGTCATTGCACTATGGGATCCTTATATTTTAAAATACTAACCTTATCTTTTCTGCACTAGATTTTGCAATTAGATATTGCACACTGAATCCCACTGATTACAAAGGGAGCTGTGGGACAGCTGCATGGTAAAGTTCTCATTCAAGTGACAGCTGTTATGAAGCAAAGAGAAAACATTTTGATGGTGCCATAGAAAGCTATTTGCTTTTTCCCTTTCTGTATTACTGTATTCTGTTGTAGTTATTCAATTGTACATAGGTATGTTGCAGAATATACATATGCACACACACATATATACATATATGTACACCACACTTGCAGCTCCATCTTTCAAGCTGGACTCTGTTGCGTTAAGCCCTACATGGGTTTGTTTTCCTATTGGAGGCTATATGTGTGGATGAGCGGTTTTTATGTATACACACATATTTGATGTGTGTTTGTATGTGTGTATATATACATTTATATAAATATGGACATGTATATATGTCTGTATGTATACATGCAGTGAAGGTATTACACCTAATTTGGCTGTGCTCAGCTTTGAAGCAAACATATTTGAAGCAACCTGTTTACAAAGCTCAGGTTTTATATTGATGTTTAATCTAGGCAAAACACAATATTCTGTAAGTACTGTGCACAAATATTTTAACAGATCACAGAGAGTCAGGCCTATACCCTGGAAGATGAAGTGGCAGAGGTTTTACAACAGCTAATTGCAAATGAAGCAAAGGATCGTGAGAAGGAGTCTGAAGATTTTGATTACCCTCCAAGCAGAGCAGACAGTGATACAAAAGAAAAGCAACAGGAAAGAATGGTAATTTCTTAGATAATCATTTTGACTCACTTGCCAAAGGGTACAAGTAGACCAATACACTGCTTTGCTCTAGGGAATAATTAGTTCAATCTGGAAACTTAAGGTGTTCTTAAAGAAATTCCATCAGATATAAAAACAAATCACTATTTACTTTGAGGTTTGTGCCAGATCTCAAAATCAAACAACTTTGAGAAAATTAGGAAAATGTTGGCATAAGATTATGATGCTATTTATTGTTCTGTTAACTCTATCACCAAAAGCAATGTGCTTATAGATATTAATTTTTTATGTCTTTTGTGGAGACACCAAGCAAAGCTGATCAGGATAGTTTCATTAATGGAGAAATGGATGATACACTGGATAACACATGGTCATCATCTAATATCTTGGAAAGAAGAAACGAGCTGCCTTCTGAAGATAATTTCGAAGATCTCCAATATTTTCCAAACTTTTATGCACTATTAAAAAGTCTTAACTCAGGTGAGCTCATCATGTGTTTACAGAAATATTTAGGGGGAAAAAAAAAAAAGAAAATTAAGAGTCTCACTGTTTTCTCCTAGTCCTTTTCCTTCCCCACAGCAACCCTAGTTCCAAGAGGCCATGTGCTTTAAAAATGTTCTCTAAGATACATAGCAGAAACTAATTTGATCAGTGAGTATGGTAAAACATTGGGAGGAACGGCATCAGCACTGCAAACTGTGTGACCTAGATAGCCCTTCCCATTTGTGCTGTATGATTCAGGAGTCCTGAATTCTTTTCATTCCCGTAACGGCATGATGAAAAACTGGCAAATTGTTTTCTCCAGAGATCTTTCCAGTAACATCCTTGTCTTCTAAGCCAACAGACATACAAGTAAGCCACAGTAGAATCCTCGCAGTGATGGTACCAGTAAATGTGTCTGAGCCTCCCAGCCTTTTCACAAACCACAGGTTTGCTGTTTATTGCGATGAAAGCTCTGCACATCTCTTCCTATTCCGGTGCTAGACATCATTGCCTTCCAGTTATTGCAGGCAAAATTGTGGCACTTTGCCACAGCCCCTTTGTTATCACACTTTACCATACACCCACTTTCACTCTCTGCAGCCAGCATATCCTCTGTCCAGCACAGTTAGCAACAATTTATGCTGTAGATCCCTTTGTCCTGCAGGTGTATTAATCTTGCTTCAGACTGTCCCCATACACACCTCAGTGTAGAGCTAGAATGAAAAACCTGAGGGCACATTTTGCTCCAGTCCAATCTACAAACCTCATATTCTTCTTCCTGTTTTTTTTCATTATCCTGTGGTAGTTTTGCATGCTAGTTCTTCTGCTTTGTCTACTCAAAAAGCAGAAAGGCGTGTTGGGTTTAACAAGTTATCAAGCAAATAGAACTGGGTCCCATTGGCTGCACATCTCTGCCTTCTCTCCTGCTTTATGCTGTTCACCTGCCGGCTTGTATCAAGCTGGAGGAAAGGCGATTCAATTGCATCCTACAGCTGCGTGTTAAATTGCAGGCAGCAATAAAAAACCTGTTCAGCAGCTCTCCAAAGGGACTGGTCCTCTGCCAAGGCGGGGAGTATGTTTCTGACTGTCCCTGTCTGGCAGTGCTCCTGGCTCTGTTGGGTCCTTCAGTGACAACCTGGGGTGCAGGGAAGAGCTTGTGTCACTGCATGGTGGGGGAGTTTCATGCTGCTAATGCGGAAATAGCAGTAATATTGTTCAGCAGATAAACACAGTGGAAAAAGAAAGCTAAGAAGCAGCGATTGTGAATATAGTCAGAGATACGTACGGGCAAGAAAGATGGATTTTTATAATGAAAAATCATTGTTCGTTTCCTGTTCTGGAGTCATCATCCTCCCAACCATGTAATACTATGTTTTCCCAGTACCTGAGTCATGGTCTTCTGCACGGTAATGATCTCATTTGAGTCACTTCATATTTTTGTCATTGAACCCATGGATCTTGTGGGAGAAAGTATCTCTGAGCTATCTTCCTCATACAGAGCCAGACTGATCTACTAAGTTGTTCACAGACAAATACAAGAGAAAGATGGAGACTGTAGAAAACTCTGCCTATATCTGCCCTCTAACCAGCAATTTGAACTCTACCAAGTCACTTCATCTCAGTGTGTTTAGTGTTCTTATCTCTAAAATGGAATTAATACGATTTGCCTTCCATAACATAGACCTTCAAGTCAAAAAGTTATAAAGAAGAATCAAACCCTGAAGTTTTAAAGTATATTCAGATGTACTTTGCAGGAGCAGTTTAAAGGGAAACGTATATGAGTTCTCTTTGCTAATCCAGCACAGCACTTTCTTTTTACTGACTAGGTCATTTATTATGCATGAAGTTTGTGCAGAGTTTGCAGAACTGAATTTTTCTGAGTTGCCTGAAGTCTTTGACTAATTTTGCTTTATCCCTTCATGTAGAGACGGAGGCAAAAGAGAAAGAGACCTTGATAACTATCATGAAAACCCTGATAGATTTTGTGAAGATGATGGTTAAATATGGAACAATCACACCAGAAGAAGGAGTTTCCTATCTGGGTGAGAGTACATCCTTTATGCAACAGTGTTATTAATGCTATGTTCTTACTTTACCAACAGTCATAATTATATTGTCATCTTCCTTGCTCTTATGACTCCTGTTTTCGACTTGTTCATTCAAAATGTTAAAAGCTGTGCTTTATTATTCCACTTTCACATTTGATTTCAATGGCTTTATGTGAGGGGAAGATTAGTGTTTTGCTCAGTTACACTGAGGTGGATAAGGTACCTGCATTTTCCAAAAAGAATCCAGCACTTCAGCACCTTTAATCTGTTATGTGTAAGTAGCTAGAGTAGACGGGACCTAATGCTATGGTCTTCTACCAAGTAAAATGCCTTTCATCTATGAAAAGTGTTGCATCTTGGCACAGGAGTAGTTTTTGAAGCACTCATTTCTGGCTCCATTTTAGAGTCTGTGGCTATGCAGATTTTGCAAAATTGTTATAATTTCCTGGAGAGGGATTTTTTAACAGCCTGGTTTTGCTGTTTTGTTTTGCTTTGTTTTGTTTTCTCACACACCTCTCCTGGCTTTTACAAATTTTTTATATTAACTGTTTATAGCCTTTCTAGTTAAACAAGCAGAGCTACAGACGAAGGGTTTATCTGCATAATCTCTGCACAACTCTTTCGTTTTTCTGAAGTATTCTTGGTCTGGCTTAGCCAGAAAAGTTTTTGTTTACATCAGGGCAATTTCTCAGCTTAATAAATCAGCCTGTCACAGAGGTAGGACTGGCAATGATCTTTCATGAGTTCTGCTGGCTTGTTTGATAAGGGCCACTGCAGACACATGATTGATTGATGCAGCTGTAACTGTACAGATTGATTATCAATTACTTGGCTACCAGTGGATCATGATTCACATTCAGTGCGTGATTGCACTTCCTCTCTAAAGAATTCCTTATATCTCTGACCAAGATTATCCCTTTATTTTCTTTGAGAAGTCCTTGAATTTTGGAATATTTGGACAATTTATGCTACAGTTCAGCTCTTTATTTCTCTGGCTGCCTGTTCATTTAAAGAAAGGTGCACATAAAAAATGGTTGATTACAAGCACAGTGATTTCAGTGTATTTCTACAAATGAAGATAATATGGCTTGAGAAGATATTGCCCTCACTGATAGCGTTGTGCCAAAACTTAATAGGCTAAATTCATCCCTGATGCAAGACCATTCAGATAATGGAATTACACTAGGGATGCATTTTTGTCCAGCTAAAATTCAGGGCAGTTGTTCACATTGGCTTTACTTTGAGTAAATAAATAGTGTAACCCTGGAAACAAATTGCCGTGATGACATAGTACAGAGGGCAGGGATTAGGTTAAGAATTTCAGAGGTCTGATTTAGTCTGGATTTAAAGTAAGACTATCAACTGATGTTTCCAGACTCTGCCTTGCAAATGAGTGATTTATGCAGAGATGGATTTTGTACTCCATCAAAGCAACTCACTGTAGTGGAAAAAGCTTTCTCATAGGTCTCAAGTTGCTTCTGTGGTATTCTTTTTTTAGACTTGCTGTTGAGAAATGACTTCAAAGCTGACCTTCATTTATTGAGCTAATATTCTCAAATATTCAAGAATAGCAAGCACAGGAGAATCTTAGCTTCTTGCAGTATCCATAAGAATGGCAGCAGTTTCATTGTCACCTTTATTCAACTAAAAGTAACAACATAATATACATAGTAATACTGGAATAGGTATTGTGTTTCTTGGTGCAGTTTGGGTTAGGAGATTGATGCCTAGCTGTGTTTGTTTATAGCAGATAAAGGAATGAGTATGAATGTCCATCAGAGAGAAGAAACAATCAAAAAAATTGGCAGCTTTTAGTTGTTCCCTCAGTCCAAAATCAGTGAGCAGATCCCATGCTAGTCAGTGGAAAATACCTACTGGGTCTGCACAGATGGATGATATCCTTTCTCTGGTTTACTACAGTACGGAACTGCCTAAATTACTGTTCCCCACTCTGTGGCTGAAGCCATGCGTAAGCTATGTCCTCCCTGAATTATACATTCAAAATAATAAATCATTTACTGAATCAAATCACAAGCTTTTGTGCCGCTCACATGGACATAGAGACAGTGAATTTAAATGCATATACCAGTAACAGCTGGTTTGGGATTTGGAAACCACAGCATTATGTCATCATCATTGTATCCTACTCTAGGGGAAAGTATCTTGCTGCTGCAGTGAATGATGTTATTAGGTTTAGCTTTAAGTTACAAAGGATCTAGCTGCAGTGTGGTGCAAGAAAAACACACATGCACACTCCTACAAATGCAAGAAAGAGGAGGTTCATGTTTTAATACACATATTCAATATGCTAAATATAATCTGTAACACAGAGCCCAGAAAGCCAAAACCAATGTATTCATATATCTGAAAGAGGAAGAAAAGTACTGCCTACCTTTTACAGATATATATTCAGAAAATATAGCTCTGGAAGCATTAAGAAGAGGCTGTAACAAACTGATATAAAATGTGCATTCAGCTGAAATGCATCATATGCCCTGCTGGTGACAAAATGCTGCTATCTTCTATCACACTTTACTTTCTTAACTATGAATGTTGCATTTTCATGTACTGCGAGCAATTCTTCTGTAGAGTGAAAGCCTCATGCTATGTTTCTAGCCTGTTCAAAGGCTTTCAGAAACCTTTCTAGAAAACCTATCTGACCTCTGAAGATTGAAAGCTGCTTCAAAATCATTTTTGCAATTAAAAGAATGGACGAGCGTTGTTGGTACAGAAAGCATAAGGTAATCATATGACACAGGACCACAGTTGCACGGGTGGCTTGTGAGTTCGATCCAACTGTGGTATCCACTTACGCACCTACGGGCTGGTTGTCAGCATCCAGCAAATGCTGCCCAAACAGCTGAACTCTCCTTGTGTGCCCCAACCTGCCAGAGGCACAGGCTGTTGTCACTGAACAGGTTGAGTATTGGGAGGGACTTAGGACGCTTATTGAAACAATGCTTGCTGTTGGCTAGGGTGCAGTGACAGAGTGGAATGAAAGAGTTGGAATCCCTCCACATAATGACCAGCGGAAAGCAGCAAAAAGCTTTCAGAGAAGTTACAACTGATTCAGCATAAAATATTTCATTATTCATGGCATTCATACTGTTTCTGTTGCATAAGTAGCTGATACTGAATTTTACATGCAGAACTGAAAGGATTATACCCTTCACGGTGCTGAGTGCTTCAAGGGAAAAGGTGCTGTTTGAGCCAATAGTAAAGTTCACTTTGATTTCAGCAGAGCAGAATAAGGAATGCATTGCGTAGAAACTTGTACTGTTTGAATATTAGTTTGTGAGTAATATTTCACTTCATTCTCCTTCTCTCTGTTGAGTAGTGTCATGGTGGAACCTTCACTCTGATAGCTTTTCTGTCAAAGCCATCTATCACAGACCAGATAAATATTAAGGAAAACCTTCATCTACACCACACAAAGAAGAGGAATTTTCTGTGTGCTGAGTGACTTTTCCTGCATATGCCAGGCTATCTAGCTAATTTTAAAATGAAAGCATATCAGTCCACTAACATCCTGGTAAAAGCTCTATTTCTAGTAATTATGTAAAGTAAACTATAGTTTTGTGACACATTTATTTTATTAACATGTCAGCTTAGAAGCAGGAACAAATGGTTTCTGCCAGTTTGTTCAGATACATTTGTAAATCATCTGCCACTAATAAGAGCAAAATAATGAGTGATTTTTAGAACGATTCTAGGAAATATTTGTATTTAGAGCCTAGCGGACCATAACAAAACTAGAGCTTTCAGAGGTGATAGACAAATTCTTAAGAGGCACTAATGTGAATTCTTTTTACACGGTACATTGGTTATATTCTCCTGCTGTACGTACACTGCTTACAAGAGTAGATTTGTAGCAAATTTACCCATTGCCACCCTAACCAAATGAAAGTTGAGTTATCCAATGAACTATTCCCCTAGAAATGTAAATTAGTTACGTGCACATTGTATTCTTGTGTGGAGTTCTCATTTACTGACATATCGCACAAACTTTTGCCATCAATACTTCTCTGTCTCACAGATATGTAGAAGCTTCACCATGATACTGCATATAATGTGTATTTTATCAAATCTTATGATTGAGGTTGGTAATTTTGTTTTCAGTTTCTAAATCAGGGCTTCTGTATCTTCCACAACTGAACAATGTTGGAGAAGAGAAAGAGGTGAAGGAACAGGAAGAAAATTAAGTTTAAGCACTCTGTAGCTTTGCTCTTTCTGAGCACTTTCCGCCTCCCTGTAGTAGAGCATTTAGCTTACTGGAGCCACAGTGTACAACACACAGCCACAGCAGACTGGCTGGGGAGAACCCCCTCCCCTCCCTTTAATTAGGAGGGAAAATAGAGAAATTGCTCCGGCTCAGCAGTATGCAGTGTTTGAGTCACAGCTGCCTCCTTCCATAGACCAAACCAAAGCCACCTCTCACACCACCTCCCTTTGGCTCTGACTCACTGTCAGAATCCACACTCTCCCCCGTGACTGAGTAGGAGATTGTGTTGGTTAGAAATGGGCATGAACAGATGTCTCTGTTTACCTCTTCTACCTCCTCATCATTTGTTCTCCACAGACGATTGGGAAGAAGACCGAACTGCAGGACACACTAGCAATAGGGAGATGGATGGTTGGTTGGTGAGCTAGTGCCGAGATATACATACACTCATAAGTTTGGTCCTTCTTTAAAGTTATTGTTGGGATATTGTTTTACTATAATACTCTCTTTTAGACAGACTGAAGCTGCATGAAAAAAAAATCCCAGGGGAAATAGAAGAGGCAGAAAGTCCCGTATGTTGATTTTTAACATATCCCTGCCACTCCATGCTGAGGAGTATGGAAGAGTTGTTCTGCCTCTCACATTTATGCTCCGTACCCTCCACAGCTCCACTTCTGAGGAAGGCAAAGCTCTGCAATTTCCCTGGCACAGGCCAGTGCATAGTAGACACGATCTGTCCTTTTCTTGGGAGAGCAGGAATACTGTGACTAATCCCTGAAGTTCTCCTCAGCACAGATGCTGCAGGCCATAGGTCTGATCCCGGTATTTGTTCAGTTAGGCAAGAACAGGCACAGAGCCAAGAGTGTGAGGCGAAGAGCAGATCACAGCGCAGACTGGCATCATCTTTCCCTGCTCACTGTCTCCAGAAGCAGATGCTCCCTAATGCAGGCTGTGTGATTTGAAAGGGGTGAGAGAAGGTGTGGCTAAACCAGTGCCAGAGGCTGCAAGTGATGTATGAACAGTGTCATGTGGACTTCTTGTTCTTTCCTTCATTTTGACCTGGGAGATGAAGGGAAACTTCAATAGTTCATACAGGGAACTATTCATGCATACTACCTTCTTTTTCTTTTTTTAAGATACTTTTTTGCAAAGGGCTCTTTGTTGCTACTGTAGGTTTTCTTCTTAAACATTAAAATCTTTAATCAATTTTGCCTATCTGAATTTCCCTTTGGTGATTTTCCTTGCCTAGTATTACTTTATCATATGACTGAAGCATACAGCTGCCAGTGGGAGTTATTTAATTTCAGGCAGATCTCTTTTCTCTGCTATTTATTTTGTATCTGATGAACTAAGGTGACACAGATGCCAGTATACTGTATTATTCTTAGGAAGATCAAGAACTCTCATGTATCTAAAAAACAGAAGTTGGAACACCTCAGATGGGGGCAGTGGGCCTAATACTGAGGAGCAATGGTGGTGGTGTAAAGTATATGTGAATAGTTAAACCCAAGATGAATTTGCATGGAGGTAAGATAAAAGGATGTGGGGACAAAAAGTGTGCAAAGATCCCAGACAAGACTGGAATCTAGCAAGTATGTTGGTTGCTGAGCCCACTGCAACTTTACAGCTTTTCTTTCTGTAGCCTCATCTCATGCCTCATCCATGTCTGTCCCATGCTACTTCTGCATTTGCACAAACACATGAATGTTTTTTGGCCCCACTGCTTAGATCTTATCTCCCATTTTCCCCATTTAGATTCTCACTGCATAGAAAAAAAATGGGTAGCTATAGTGTGAAAAGTCTATGACAGCTAACCGCACAGTTCTTAAAAACCAGGACCGTTACACACTACAGTAAATGGGCATCACCTAGAGGTGACAATATGTGTGAGCACGTAGTATTTTCAGTATCCATAGGATCTAAATTTTCTCAGATATCTTTTTGGGAGACATCTAGTAGTTTTAGTATTACCAATTCTTTTTCCCACTACATTACATGACTATCAAATCATGTGTACAAGAACCAAAACGAATATATTACAGTTGATTCCTTTGCTTATCACTGTCTACCCTTTAAATTTGCAGCTATTTCTTGCAAATATATTGCCTCTTGTTCGGTTTCCCTTCACTGCCTCCTCTGTGGTTTCCCAGCTGGATCCTTTGTAAGAAATCGCCAGCTCCTCATAGTGTCTCTTTTGACAAGTATATTGCTTAGTCCCTGAAAATCTAGGCTTTGCATCCTACCAAGTGGTTTGTGTTTCTAAAGAAAGGAGGGCAATGCTTTTATTTTTTCTCACCGTATTTAATAGCTGCATAAACCACCACCCCGCCCCTTACTTTCTGAATTCAGTATCTCTCTGTTGACAGCTGAGCAGAGACCGTAAGTTATGATTTGAGATGATAATGTGGGTGTGGGGTAAAGAGGGTGTCGCTGAACTTTCAAAACTAAGCTCCATCCCACTCCTGCAGTAGAGGCGGCTGTGTGCTGCTTCAGTCCCCAACCGTTGTACTTATAAAGTGCACGCTATCAAAATATACTTAAAATGTGTGCGCAGGCCATGTAGCAGCCTCAGGATGGGAAACAGTTAGGAAAGGACTGCACCACACAGCTCTAGCAGACCTGGAGTAATGCACAGGAAATGCTTGTAGAATATTGAAAGGATAAATCTGAGAAATAGTCCATGAGGCAGGGAATTTAATAAGGACAATAAAGGAGACATGGTCAGAGCTTTGTTCACCTCAAAACACATCTATTTAATTGTGTTTTACTTTTTGAGTTGCTTTTAATCTGATTGCCAAGCGATGCTGCTGCTGTTTTTATTTCAAATCATTCTGACCATCTTGCCTGTAATCCATTTACAAGTGATACCACTACCTGGGGTTTGTCACCTGACACGTCATTCCTCGCGGCAGCGTTAGGCTTCAGACACACCATGATGACAAATCAGTCAAACAGGAAGATTCAAAAAGAAAATGCCATATCTTGACATGTAAGGCAGGGAGCTGGAAAGGAACAGGAGATTTGCGAGGCTGAGACCCATCTGTAATTCCACAATGGAGGGATTTCTCTTGTTCATCACAGTTTAAGCAGTTTATGTGACATAAGCATGATACATGTATGAGCTGACTAAAGGTTAAACTCTGCTTTTGGCTACATTGGTGAAAATCCAGTGGATGTTGACAGTTCTTGGACCTGCACTCATGTAAGCTAAAAGGAGAATTTAGCCAAAGAATTAATCAGGTATGCTATTCCCCACAGAACAGTCACAAGCAAATGCTGAGATATCCTGAGTTTTGTCAGAGATGGAAAAAGGCCTTGCAAACTCTTAAGGATCATCTGCTGCAGGAGACAGAAGAGCCCTGGGAGAACTGTGCTTTTTTAATGCCTGGAATATGTGCATCTCATAAAAGCAGTGATCAGCACAAAGCTTGCCAGCTGAAGCGGCTGTAGTGTGTGTGAACTCATTAAGTAAACTCATTTTTTAGCTATCGTTAAGATTGATTTCAGGTACCATGATAATCCCTTTTTCTCCTTTAATAAACACAGCCTTTCCATGCTATGTGAAAACAGAACAGCAAAGCAGCTCTTTCTGTGGAAGTTTAATGACATGAAATCTCAGCTTCAGTCAATTTGATGAGGATAGAATGTGATACTGCCTTCTGGGCACAAGACAATTATGCAGATGAAAAAACCCTTTGCAGGAAAACTTGCAAGAGTCCAGTGTGAATCTGTCGATCTATAGCCAAGGGTCCACTTCAGGCTTCCATTACCAAGTCCATTAAATACTTGGATGGGTACGTCAGTTTCTGCCTCTCTAATAAGAACAAAATAATTTCATTTGTCATATTTTTTTATGTAGTATTTTTTCCTGTGGATTTAAAGGGTGCTACTGCAGTGCATTCTCCCAGAGTAAAGAAAAGCATTCTGCTTTTATGCAATTCAGATTTTTGGATGCCTGACTCAAAGGACTTCAGAGTTTCAAAAGTGCTGGGAATTTGCATTTTCAGATGCAGTTAATAGGATCTATAACTGACGTCTCAAAATGCCTGCTCAAAATAGGAGCCCTCCTGCAGCATGAATGCTTCAGTGAGTCATCCCAGATCAAAGAGCGGGTTAGAAAGCAAGGCAAGGCAGAAACCAGATCTTCTGACTCCTGGTGTCTGGTTCGAGTGATGAGATTATACTGCTCCGCGGAAAGCCGGCTGCCAGAGGAGTGACCTATTTTACCAACGTAGGTCACTTCCATTAGCTCAGTAGTTATTGTTCTGTTGTTTTAATTAGTGCCATTTCAAATAAGTGGCCGGCTCTGTGGAAAGGTCAGTACCTTTCTGAACTCTTCCTCTGTAAAGATTACGTTGCTAGGGAAATGATACCGGAAAAGTAATCAATTCTTGTTAGACCTCCAAATACGACATGCAGTTGCTTAGCTGCTGGCCAGGCACATCTCAGTTCAGGAGATGACTCACTCCATCAGTGTAACCCAGAGCAAACATTGTTCAGCCCCGGCCTCGCCACATATGACAAGTACAAACATGTTTTGAAACAACACCAGCTGTTTAAGATGTTAATTCTGCAGGGGAAAAAGGGCAATAAATCCTGTTCAAGAAGAACTGGGATTCTCTGGTAACATTCTCTTTATGATATGTATGTAGGTACACCAGATAATCCCCATAACCATGAACAGGCTTACGTAGTTAACTCCTCTCTGTCACACAGAAAATACAGCTGCTGATGAAATCTTGAGATTCATGTCGGTGTGCCATCTGGCTAGCAAGACGGCTTCAATATTTCTCCTGTAAAATATAGTCCTTATTAAAAGGCCTGTCATATAAACTTCTCCATATTATTAGAGACAAAATAAAGCTTTGAAAATGGAATAGAGTCGTCATCATATTCAGGCTGGCTTTAGTGGCAAAGCTTGGATCATTAGTGGTCAACATCATTGCCATGTTATACTTCATGTACAGAAGGAGCCGTTCAATGCATATGGCTGGAAAGCAATGCATATTACCATGGTGCTGTACTTGACAAAGTAGCAATAAATATTGGTTATTACTCATATATTGAGCTCCAATGAAATTGTTAGCCAAATGAAAAGACTCAGAGCAACTGGAGAATTCCTGATGGGATTTATAGAAGTAACCAAATAATGGAGACGTTTAAATCCTGTTGCCTTCAGTAGCGCATGCCGTTTGTGGATGTGCGTACAACTTTTAAACACTACAGTCTACCAACGTAACAAAAACATTTGGAAATATTATCAGGATGCAGACATTTAAATCTAAAGATGTCTAAGCGAGTTATAGCTCCATCTTTTTATTTTCTGCTCGTACAAGCTTACTGCAGCGGTGCCTAAATGCAGACACAGAACACGAAAGGCACTTACGAATCAATGCACTTACCTATGTGTGGCATTTTAAACATTTAAATACTCCTTTTTATTTTAAGATACTAAGTTTACACTTAAAATTAAGCCTAATTTAATAGATTCTGCTGGATTAAGGTCTAAAATCAGCAACATTTTTGCATTTGCATGAATTAGTGACAGAGAATAATCTATTCACTTGAATTTACAAAGGGTTTTTAAGTTCTTAGCTGTATAATCTTCTCCTAAAAACCTTGTCTCTTGCAACAGAGAAGTCCTTATATTTCTACTGGAATACTAGGATGGTACTGATTCAGGATAGAAAATAGTATCTTAAGCTGAGCTGAAAGGAATGTTTACAGACCTTTCAATAAGCTTTGGATCAAGTGATTAGTGAGGCATCAATACCACCACTATAATTCTGGCTTGGTTTTTTTCTTCATCAGTATGTCTGATCCAGCTTGTAACCCAGCTCAGACCTGTTCAGTTTAGGGCGTACAGCACATTAAAAGGATATTTACCAAATTAAGATAGTTTTCATAAAAAACCCTAATGTGATGTAGAATTGACAGGGTGCAATCAGGCAAGGTGCTAACAAAAACCGCTTACATTTTAGTTTTATGTAAATAACAAAATATAGAGGACTCAGGCAGACAGGATTATGTGATTTCTCATCAGATGGCAGGCAGAATTGCTTATGGTGATCTGCCATGAAGAGAAATGTGCTTGCTAAGAACTAATCTTTAGCTTTCAGTGCTGAGTATCTCTCTGATAGAAAAAGATGCTCCCAACTGGCGGATAAAATGTTGGCCTTACACAGAAGATGTGATCTAAAATATTTACTAGCCCTGTAATCTCTATTCTGCCACAGTTACCACATCTCATACTGAGTACTGTTTATATAAAGGGAATATTGACAATTCAAAACAAAGTCCCTCAAAAATAGCCCACCAACTTTTTTTGGGGTCCATGTTTAAATGAATTTTTTAAAAAAAACTGATAAAAGGAAAGAAAATTCCACACCATGCCCATCATATGACTGAGGAAATAAGGCTGATTGTATGATGATCTGTATTTGTGAATATCTATTAAATGTTGTGTTTTTTCCCACATAAGCATACAATGTTTATATCTGAAACATCCATTTTGATGAAAAGGTGCTTTTACTTTCAAAATAGAGGAGTTCAGCACTGAAATTTGCATAGAAAAACATTTTCTAGACTTCTAGAGCTGTATACATGGCCACAGCTGTCTACTGGGTTTTCAGGCAAACGCTTGACCTCAGCAATTTGAAAAAATATTTGTTTTAATCAGTTCAATTTACATATTTATTTCATCTCAATATAATTTAAAACCTTTTGCTAGACTTCTTTTGCAATGAAACCATATAAAATCCAGACAGATAAGCAGTTTGGAATAATATTTTCCCACCAGGATAAAGCACATATTTCATACTTTGGTATGCTTTGTGAAGTTTAATTAAACCCTTTCACTGCTTTCATCAGAATAATTTGCTACAGACAGTTATCTATATTTTGTGACTTATGTGATTTAAATAATTAGAATATATATGCACACATTTACTGTCTTTTTGAATATTGTTTTGATTTGGTACACCTATTGTCATGATTTATTTGTTCTTTTTTTTAATACCTTCCAACCCAAACCATTCTATGATTCTATGATTTGTTTGTTCTTTTAGTGTTGGCTCTGCATTACTTCTGCAGAGGCAAGGATGGAGACTGTTCTTTTAGATTTCTACTTACCATTCAAACTGGTGTTGCTGAGAATATAGTATAGAATCTGCATCGTATCTGTTGATGAATAACTGGGGTTTGGTTTTGGTTTGCCTTGATTTCTAGAAAACCTAGATACAATGATAGCTGAGCAGACAAAGAAGAAGCTTGAGAACCCTTCCATTAAAACCAGAACAAATCTACCACCAGCAGGTACTTATTCTACAATTTTGTCTCCTGGAATAACACATTTTTTAACCTATTCAGTTAAAAGCCTGCTAATTGCTTTAGAAGCCAGACTGCTAGTTAAAGATACAGTCCCTCAAGGACCTGTAGCCACAGCTTGGATGTCTAAACACATAACAAGAGAGGAATTTTTACTTAGTTGTCCAGTCTTTGAGAAGTATATTCACATCCTTCAGTGGAGTCCAGACGTTACACATATACAAAAGCAAGTGGTATTAATGCTTGTTAAGACTTAATAAAAAACCCATTCTTTGTCAACTTTGGATCTAGTGAATGCAAATTTCCTGTCATTTTTCTCTGCACAAAGGAATGTGCCTTTATGAACTACATATTATTGCATTTTAGTCACCTGTATTCGGCTACTGTTTGTAAGAGCAGAAACAGGCATTCCTGTTTCCAGACATCTGGGGTAGAGATGACTTCAGAAACCTCTTCAAGTCAGACTCCAGTGAGGTTCTTCCTCAATCATCAGTCAAAATGTTTTACTTCCTAAAGATCATATTGATGTGATTTAGACGTGCTTTTGGTACTTTTGATACAAAATTGCTCTTATTGTTATTTCTTTAGACAAGAGTAGTGAAGAAGCAGACAGTACAAAGGAAGAAGCAGCTAAAATGGAAAAGGAATACGAAATCTCAAAGGATTCTACAAAAAATGAAGAACAAAATGCAGCAGGGAACAGTGAAGAGCCCAGAGGTACAAAATAGCCGTGGCTTTTCCTACATGTGTACTCTCCAAGTGATCGGAATCTTTTCCTATCTTTGATACTGTTTTTCCATTGTGTTAGCATAAATATCTCCAGTTTATAGTTGCTGGGAGTCAGCGCACAAGAGCTTGATTCGGAAGTGTAATTATTTGCTTACTTTTAAATATATGAAACTGTATCCCTTGCTGAGTAAGGCCATAATCTTTCACAGAATTCAGAGCTCCTTTTGAGAGCAATATGAAATGCATTTTGACACAGTAGTGCAGAGAGATTTTGCTTCTTTGCATCTCTGGCTTTTCAGTGAAATCGGATCATCAGGATATTCAATATTCTGAGTGAGCCCATTGATTTCTGTAGTTTGTGTTAGAACAAGCTGGTACTGAAAGGTATTGAAAAGTTCTGCAAAGAGAAAGAATTTGCATTACTCACTGCCAGAGGTTAAGGGTCAGCAGCAATTAGCCTGCATAACTTTGACAACTTATTACATCTCAAACCTAGCACAGTTGTACTTTTATTATCCTAGTTGTCTCAGCATGGTACATAACGCCACGTGCCATGCTACGTTAGACTGTACTAGCTGAAGTTGCTCTGTCTGTAGGGTACAAGTCAGCTGCTAGATCTCAAAACACATCTGCAGAGGACAGTGTTCCTCCTTACACTATACTTCAGAGCCTGTGTCCCAAAGACAAGCACTGCTAAGCTTTTAGCTAATCTTGTATAACCAAGCATTTCTGTGATGTCCAGCACAGCTCTCCAATATTTAAATACAACTTTTTGTCTCTCTCAGCTTGTACTAGAAGTAAATCTTAGAAGTGGTCAGCATATAAACTTGTAAGACAAGAGGGGGTTCATTCTAGGTCTGCATGTGGATGAAAAACTTACTGAGGGGAAGGACAGTTGGACAAATTATTTTGGCAAGTGATGTTTACGATATAGTGCTTCAGGCTCAGCCACGTCTTTTGACTGAGTGACTAGTATAGTCTAGCTGCATATCCAGAGTAAGTTCTCCCTGCTGCGGTCAAAATACTCCTTCTTCATCAGCAATTTCTTGACTAGACTTGATGGACTTTCTTAGGAGGTGATGTATAGACAGTCAATTTGTCAATAATGAATGCTGAACTTCTGAAGGAGGATGTTTTTTGGGGCAGAAACCTTTCAGTGGGTTCTTACTGCTAAGGATTTAGCATAATCATCCATGTTCTCTAGTCAGTTGGTTTTAAAACATTGCTTATAATCTAGTTTGCAGTGATGCTGTTTTATGCTCGTACTCTTTTGGATGCATGTGTTTGCACTGCAAAATGCTTGGCAATGAATTGCGTAGTCAAGGCTACAGTAGATTGTAGTTCATTGGCCACCTGGTTCAGTCCTGTGGCACTGCAGACATATAAGCTATTAGCCACTCACAGATAGAAGGTGGCACTTTTCCCAGCAGTGGTTATTTGAGCAAAGAAGAGGAAAATAGCTCAAGATGGCTGTCTAATTTCACAGTAAAGAAAAATTGTCTCAGTACCCGTGGGAAGTGATGAATAACATATTTCACTTGTCTATGGAAGATTTGTCAGTTCAGTTTGGTTCAGGTTATTTTCCTTTACCTTCAGAAAAACGTTTGGCCCAATAGCTTTTTAGAAATTTAAATTGGATCCGTATTTAGTTCTTTGTCTGATCATGCAATGCCCTTTGCTCTTTCACAGAGTAACTTACTATAAAGCTAACTCTGCACTCCCAGCTCAAAAATGACTGTATATCTAATACTGTATCCACTTACTAATGGGACCAGACATGCATAGTTGGCAGTAGCAGCCTTCTACATGCTAATCACACTAGGGGTTTTTTTCCTGACAAATGTAAGAACACTACATCAATAGAGCTCCAGCCAAGTTAAGAATTCAAAATCCATTAGCTGGAATATTTCCTTAGGGGCCTTATTAGGTAATCCTTGAACTAATTCTGTCCTGTGTGCTTCCTGCTCCAAAAATAGCCATCACTTTAAATTTTCAGCTATAACAAGGAGTTATCATGGTAATTTTAATATATCCTTTTTCTCAGTAAATGTAAGTAGCTGTATTTCAGCTTTTCTTTCCAAAATATCACAATCTTAGATTTGCTGTATGCTGTTAGCACTACTGAATGGAGGAGTTTTCTAACACATTGTATATGAGATACTCAAAGCTCTCAGTCTTATTTAAGTCATTCCTAGCTTCATCTTTGCTGAACAATTATTATGATCAAAAGGCTACAAGTTGCCTTTAATCCACATATGCAGTATCTGTGGATACCACCAAAAGTTATGTATACAGATCAAAAAAGCCATGATCCTAAGTTTGTGGATGACTAATCTTGCACAGACAAAACCTGCTGGCCATCTGTGGGAATTTTGCCTGACTAAAGTTGACAGGACTGAGCTTTTAAACAGAAACTAAGAATAGTTTTAATCTGCCTTTGCTGTGACCAACTTCACTCAGTTAAGCAAGCTGCATCAATCATTGGTGCAAGTGCCTGATTTCTCTCTCATCCTTTCCTCTAGGGAAAGCTGAGGCGTATTTGGAAGCAATCAGGAAGAACATAGAATGGCTAAAAAGCCACAACAAACAAGGTAACAAAGAAGGTATGAAGTAAAAAGCCTTGACATTGGGGTGGGCACCATATATATTACAAAGTGTGTAATTTAAATTGTGTTGTATAACTTAGCATTGTAAGTTAAACAATAGTAATGTGAAACTGCGCTTGTCTAGATTATAGTGATAATTAGGGATGTTAGAGTTAAATAATACAGGTCATGTAAAAGTTAAATCAGTGAATAAAAATAGTAAACTAAGGCAAATTCATGTAAACTGGCTCAAACAGCCGTTGGCCACAGCCACACAGTGATTTAACTAACCTAGCTAGAGGTTAGTCTTGAGCTGTCCAGATAGTCACGGTGGTCTGCCTGTCACCCGGTAACAGTATGTCAATTTTGTCCAGTGCTTCATGTCTTAGTTCAACGTGTTAATCATAATGATTTTATACATGAGGTAAATGTATTTTAAATGTCTGGCTGTGCCTAGAAAAGCTCAATGCATCTGGCTAGCACTGCGCATGCCATCACAAATAGCAATGAGTTTTGTTTCATAACCATAAATAGTTAAGATACAAACTTCTGTCACTAGCAGTGTAGTATACTGGATTACAGCCCAAATCAACTCTAATGACTTGTAGCACTCACATGCAAAGCTGCGTAGAAGGGGAGCAGTGACCGAAGCAGCTGCACGGGGTATGCTCACCAGCTGCCCCACGGCTTGACTCTTCCTCGGAGGCAGGGCTGTATGAGAGCTGGAGGGAGGGAGCTAACAGCAGCAGGATTTCTAGCTTATTTTTCATAGATCTTTATTTATCTGTATCATGTTTGCCCTCAAGTTCTTACATAAAGCCAGCCTCCTCTCCCTTCTCTCTGGCATTGCTGGGGTTTCTGCTGTCACTCGCTCTGGTTCCTAGCCAAGGGATCCGTCCCTGGGGTATGACTGGTGCCTGGCAAGAAGGATCCTTCTTGCATCAGCCAAGCAGAGGGGGATCTGAGATGAGATTAGCCCTGGGCAGTCTAGTCACCCTCTCTGTGAGTTGAAGTGCATATGAATTACGTTTCAGAGATGAGTGCACGCCTGCAGCCCAACACTTTCATTTTCCTATATAGAAACTCCGTAATAGGAAGGATTTTTTTCTTTTATTTTTTCCCTCTTAAAATCATTTCCACACAATAGCAGCAATGCCAGTTAGCAACAGACGCACATATTTGCTCAAGAGTTTTCTTGTCAATTCCAATAAATGTTTCTGTTTATTGGTGTACTCATTATAGTAATTACATCTCAGTCATGTATGATTATTTCTCTGTATCACGCATACTGCCCGGGCAGCCCTTCACTCCTCGTCATAGTAACCTTTCCTCTGCACTACTGCAGTCTGAAATTGGCTGTGGCTGCAGATCAACAGCATGTTATCTGCCTGTGGATGCATTAAGATGTACACATTCTGCGTAGATGGATTTTCATTTGCACTAAAATGTCTTTATTGTCCTCTAGCAATGGAAATGGGCCTTAAAGTTAGTGTAAGTTACAACAAAATTAGAATCATGTTCTTACACTTCTGATACATTATCTTTATTCTGCCTTTCTATACTTTTTATTTTTGTAAAATGCTAATTCAGTTCTCTTGGGATGATGTTAAAGGAAGTGCAGTCAGGGTGAGCTTATCTAACCGTGAATGCATTGCGCTGTGTTTCTTCAGTACAAGATTAGGTGTTATTGATGTGCTCATCAATCATTTCTCCACTTCAGCTAGCACCTGGGAGCTAGTGGAAAAGTGATTCACAGAGTAATTTGTGCATTAAAATGGCCAGTCTTTTCCACCCCTGTTCATGGATTGGTTTACTCACTGAATATACTTGAGGAGGTTTAGGTTTTCTTCAGGCATACGTTTGTAGATGCTTAACTTTGCATGAATTTCAATAGAAATTATTATTCATTCAATGACTAATGACCCTGGAAATGTTAATTTGCATTTTCCCAGTATAAAAGTATCAGTTGTCTATTAAGAAGGCAAGGAAACTTGAGTGGTCTGGATGATATAAAGAGAAACATGCCAAAAGCCTAGATTTTGGCCTGTTTGGTTTTGTGTCCAAAGTTTGTTTTGCATATACATGATATATAGGCTCTGTAGGCCTATCCTTAGTATCCCCCAGACCTGGCTTGATCTTTGAAACCAATGCTTTTTAAGAACAGCTCCTCTCCTGTGTAAATTAACATCGCTCCCACCAGCAGACATCGCAAAATACTTGGATAGTTTATAGTTTCATAACACTGACAGTAGCCATTTAGGAATGAAAGTAAATTCTGTAATTAATTGCAATGGCAAATGGCTTGATTTGAATATGCAAGTAAGACCCCACTTCATTTACAGCATTACAGCATTTACAGCATTACATTCTTCGCAGCAGAATGTAACGCTGTAGCTGTTGCGGGGAATATAAACCAAAACTGATTTTTCTAATTACTTGCCCAAATTAATAGGTTGTGAATAAGTATTAGAAATTAACAGTTATCGATTTCTAGAAAAAAAAAAATCAAATTAACTTGCCATGAGATATACAAATTAGCCAGAACTGTATGGTATCTTAATGGTTGTAATCTCATACAGAATGTTTATTAATTAAACTTTCACATCTCCACACAATGATCTTAGAGTTGTAAATACTATTCTAGAAGAAAAATAAGCTCAGGAATTTTAATGTGAATACTCTGGATAGTATATTAATTTAGTATTTGTTGTTCCATTAATTTCCATTCCAAGGTATCTTTCCCTAGAGACTCTCATTCTGTCACCATGAATGAAATCTCACAACCTTATTATTAACCTGCTAGGTACTGTTTGTCCCTATTACTCAGATAAGATGGAGAGACAAACAGGTTACATTCTCTTAAGCAATGCTGGTACCAGACCAGACATGAAATCCAGGCCTCAGTACAGCACTCCTATTAACTCGGATATGCAGAGGACACCTCTGTGGGAGTGGGGAGTTTTGAATATCAATTTTCTGTACTACTTACTTGAAATTGCCTTATACTGTTATAAAAATAATTGCACAGCATTAATTTGCTTCTTAATATCTTTCTATTTCTATCCAATTTTGGCCAGTCAACCATAAAAAGACAGCAAGTCATTATTGTCTGTTTTGTTGAGAATGCACAGTTCGAAAGAAGGTCCTTCTGCTTATTGCTGTATGATGATAACATAGGAGTACTTTACAAAATCAGTAGTAATATATTCTGAATGTTGGGTCTGTGGAATAAGTAATTTATACTGAAAAAATCAGGATCTATCTGTTTTTGTGAAATACTAATTCATTTAACTTAGTATGAACCCTTAAGACACTGATGTTTTCCAGACTACTAACTCGTGATTCTAACAACTTTAATTCTTTCGTTTGAATCCATGACAGTTGTGAAAATAATAGGGTTTTAACAACAACTTTACATTTTATGCAGCAGATTATGTACCTGAAACTTGTATTGTGTTTATGTTTGAATATACTGGATCTGTTGCCAGAGTTATGAGTACACAGTAGGTTACCTTTTTATGGTATTTGAAAGATTGTTCTACAGCAGGATGCTTTTCCAGCATAGGAAAAGTCTATTTAAGGCATATGGCGTGAATCATGCTGCGTAGATGCAGCCGTTGATCAGAAAAGGAGAAAGGATCTTTCAGCACTGTATTGCAGATCGACATACAAAGATTGTCAAAGACTACTTTGACACTAACGCTGTTATAAAGGCTACTCACTGCAGTGTTTTTCAAGTCAGGATAGTATGTTTTGTATCAAGGTAAATAATTGTATTATTTTGATTTATTTGCAGGAAGTTGCTTTCTTGAATTTTCACTACAGATGTTTGTAGTAAATGGTAATTTTACTGGGATTTCAATAGAAAACAGTCAATTTAATTCTTTCGTTTGAATCCATGACAGTTGTGAAAATAACAGGGTTTTAACAACAACTTTTCCGTGCAGACTAGGACATCAAATCTCTGGACCAGAAAATATTCTTACTTTAGTATTTGCCAGCAAGCAATCAAGAGCAAGAGATGACTATTCTTCTGGAATAGTAAACGGACCGTGACATGTAAAAAGACTTTGTGCAGGTGTTACTTTTTTAAAGTTGTTTTTGCAGGTTGCACTTGTAGTGAGTTCCCTTCATGTTGGATGAAGTGCGTTTGTTGGATAAACTTTACAATGACATTGTTTCTTAGGTGAAGCAGTATAATGGCAATGACTCATTGTGCAAATGAATTCTTATTTTTCAGACTATGATCTTTCAAAGCTGAGAGATTTCATTGATCAGCAAGCTGATGCTTACGTGGACAAGGGCATCCTGGACAAGGAAGAGGCTGATGTTATTAAACGCATATATGGCAGCCTGTAAAAAGCTAGTGGCTGCCAAACACGTAGAAAATTAGTTTAGCTTCCCCCACTCCCGGCTCAATGACTTACGGTCGGTTATTTTGAGGATATCATTAGAAATGCTCTGTTTACATTGTACTGACAACTTTCTAGGCAGAAATGAAGAGCTGTAGTGCTCCATACACTGACTGCATACTGTATTTTCCTACACTCACAAATCAACCCGTAACGCCAAATTCTGACACTGAATCTCTATTTGACAGGGTAAATATTTATGTAATGTTCTCTTTGATTTATTATTTGTATTTGGTTTACTTTTGTAGATGAACCAATCATTTCTGATGGAAAGTTCTTCTAATGCTACATCTTTTTGCTCTCACTCCACTAGCTTTCTATAGATCCAACTATGTAAAGGGCATTATTAGAAAATAGTTCATAGTTCTCTAAATAAAATATTTGAAAATAATTTACCTATTGAAGTTTTCATTAATCTTAATATGATTTTATATCCAGAAATCTTGTTTTAAATCCTAATACCTGGGGGGGTTTTTGACCCTTTTTTATTTCTTTATGTAGTATTCTATAACTTGGACTATAGTGTCCTTAGCTGACTGATACATCTTTGACACTACAACTGCTTTTCATATTGCAGAGCTCTATTCTCCCCATTGTTGCTTCATTCAGCATGTATAAACATTCTTTTTGGTGCACCATTTGATGATTGTGCATGCATAATTTGTTGAATTCCTGATGTGAGTAGCCTGATAACAAGTGTAAATAGCCATTACTTTCTTTAAAGGAAAAAAAAAAAAAAAAAGAAAGCAATTCAAGTAGTTTTCCATGGGAATGGGAGTTTGCAACTAGAGATGTTTTTAGGAACACGGGCCCTGCTTCTCAGAAAGACTTAACTTAAAGAACCTAGCATATCTCAGCATCCCCGAATATCAAGGCTGTAGTGTGTTTACTGACTTCTGATCTGTGTTGAGCAGTGTTATTTTGGAAAACTATTTTTGGGGCATATATATGCTATCATTAGCCAAGAATTTGGTACCTCCTAAAGAGTGAAAAAAGGAAAACAAAAATGTCACACTCATTCTTCTTCCTCAACTTACAGAGTTTTCGAAGAATGGTTTATGAAATCTTTTATATTTAAGTGAATTGATAATTTTATCTATTAAGAACTCATGAAGCAAGATCAGTTGTAAAGAAGTTTTTAGAAAAGTAAATTTTAAACTGAGTTCCGTAAGGCAGAAGTCCTGAGACTTATCCCCTGCAGCAGCCATTTGTCTAAATAAACTCCAGGAAAGCCCTTTCTCTTTCTTTACAGGTTCTTCATTGCTAATTGCGGTTATCCCTCCTCTGATATTTTTTTTCTTTTTTAAACTCATACTTCTGAGATTGATACGGTCAAAAAATGTTAGCTGATGCAGAGGTCGGTATTGCCTGCCAGTGAAGGGAGATGCTGACTTACAGCACTGCCTGCACAGCACAAAGTTCTGTAAATGTTAAATGGGCAGATCGTTTCCTTCCTTATTTTCTCAGCACAGTTGGAGACTGAGGAGGAGATTTGAGCCATGTTTCTTAGCCAGCTGAAGTAAACTTTGGAATCCCTGCAAAACATAAATTATCATCTGAACATTATCAACAGAACATTATTGGTAACAAATATTAAATTAATGTGATAGCAATGAGGTGTAACAGCGTGTCCATTCGAAAATTGATGATACATAAGCCAACACAAAAAGTACGTCACTGCCTGCTCATACACATCCTGATACGGATCATTGACTTGCAGTACCAGTCACTAATGGGAGGTATTTATTTTAAGATAAAAACTGTATCAAGAAATGTAGTCAATGTAACCTTCCTGTTGGAAAAATAGTCCCTTAGAAACATCGGAGAAAATAATCAGGAAAAAAGAAGGCCTGTTATTTTGAATCAGTGTACTTTTTTCTCATCTAAAAGACCCTAATCTCTATTATTATTATTATTATGTAATGTTCCCAAAGAATAGAATTTCTTCTTGTTTTTATAGATCTCAGTTGTTTTCTGCAACAGCTTGTGACTTACTTTCTTATGTGACTATCGCAATGGAAAAATAGACTTTTGGATTTATGAAAGACATTGGGAGAATGATAACTAAGCATAGCCCTTTACAGCTGGGGAAGTAGTAGGGATCTAGGATCTGCACTTAAAAAACAAAAAGAACAAACTTTCCTTCCCCAATGGCTACTTTAAAAAAAAAAAAAAAGCAAACTTTCTTTTGTCAATATAATGAGTAGTATAATAGTATTTTTAATTTTCTTTGGAAGTCAGGTTCTCACTTTGGCCTCTCCGTTAGTACCAGACTATGCAGGAGACTGGTACTAACGGAAAGATGTCATCAACTAGCAACCTGTGATGATGAACAGTTTGTGCCCGCAAAAAGGCTAGTACAGTATTTTTTAACCTCTCAGCTTTGCAAGTTTTATCATTTCAACAAAGCATAGATGACATCATTTAGGGGAAAAAAAAAAAAAGTCCAAACAATGGGTATGACCTGATTCTAGTTCAGAGTATGCATGTTCTTGGGCCTGTTGTGTGCTTACCCTGCTGCTGCTGTGCACCGGCTGCGGTACATACGCAGACCAATTAGACCGACCTGATGACTAGCTGAGAACAGAGCAAGCCCTCTGATGGATAGATGAGCAATCTCAGCTACGTCCTGCAAACTAGATTCACCTCCCATCCTGCCCAAGCCCATTAAATTTGTTATTTGAATGCTTCAAATACTGGTTTCATTGCTGGTGCATCAAATGAACAGCTATTGGTACATCACACCTTTCAGAAGGAGACAGTAAAAACACAGCCAGCCTGATGAATCACCCTGCATTTCTAAAAGGCTATGACTTAGGCTAAATAAAATCAAATCGAGTGATGCGAGTTTCAACCTGCGCCATGGATCAGTCTGTATTTTGAAGGGAACACTTGGAGCACATTAGCACTGGAGATCTGCTGCTGGTGTGGTTAGTACGTAATTAGTGAATCACACTCTGTCAGTGCTTTCCTTTTTCCTGGTCAGAAAGGTATTTTCAAACACCTGCACATCTCTGGTTCTAAAGTGACAAAAATCAGCTTCTATGTTGTTTGTATCTCTGCTGGATCCTTCAGAAATCTTTCACTCCCTAAATTATCACTGAAAATGTAACAAGTACTACATATATATATATATATATGGTATTCACCTTTTGAGCTTTTCTATTAGACTATTGTTTCTGATACTGTACTTTATTAAACACTTTACTACAAGCTACAGTAGTACAAGGCTGCTTTTGTGTCTTAAAGAGAATTTGTCTTTTCTATCTATTGCCCAGCTTTGTGAGGATGTCCTGCACCACAGAGCAATAGGGGTTCACAGCCAATGTCTGCAGGAAGGGGGATGCCCTGCTGAGAACGTTAGACGCAACTACAGCACCTGATGGCTGAGTTAGAGGCACATACGGGGGTTAAGTAGCCTCCAGACACATTGCAAATGAATCCCAAACAAAAACTTTTTATTGTTTATGGCCCACATTCATTTAAAAAGATTCTAGTCCAAGCCTGCCTGGGTTTTGACTTTTGAAGCTTTGATTGAAGAAATATTATAGAATCATAGAATCACAGAATGGCCTGGATTGGAAGGGACCTTAAAGCCCATCTAGTTCCAACCCCCTTGTCATGGGCAGGGACACCCTCCACTAGATCAGGTTGCCCAAAGCCCCATCCAGCCTGGCCTTGAACACTTCCAGGGATGAGGCATCCACAGCTTCTCTGGGCAACCTGTTCCAGTGCCTCACCACCCTCACAGGAAATAATTTCTTCCTAATCTCTAATCTAAATCTCCCCTCCATCAGCTTAAGGCCATTCCCCCTTGTCCTGTCACATGCCCTTGTAAACAGCCCCTTTCTCACCTCCCTCGACCTGCTGGTCACATAGTTCTTTTGATGCAGCCCAGGACATGGTTGGCTTTCTGGGCTACAAGCGCACACTGCCGGCTCATGTTGAGCTTCTCATCAATCAACACCCCCAAGTCCTTCTTCTCAGGGCTGCTTTCAATCCATTCCCTGCCCAACCTATAGCTGTGCTTGGGATTGCGCCGACCCACGTGCAGGACCTTGCACTTGGCCTTGTTGAACTTCATGCGGTTCACACAGGCCCACCTCTGAAGCCTGTCAAGGTCCTTCTGGATGGCATCCCTTCCCTCCAGCGTGTTGACCACACCACACAGCTTGGTGTCGTCAGCAAACTTGCTGAGAGTGCACTCGATCCCACTGTCCATGTCACTGTCAAAGATGTCAAAGAGCGCCGGTCCCAGTACCAACCCCTGAGGAATACCACTCGTCACTGCTCTCCACTTGGACATTGAGCCCTTGACCACAACTCTTTGAGTGAGACCATCCAGCCAATTCCTTGCCCACCGAGTGGTCCATCAGTCAAATCCATGTCTCTCTGATTTAGAGACAAGGATGATGTGCAGGACAGTGTCAAATGCTTTGCACAAGTCCAGGTAGATGACATCAGTTCCTCTTCCCTTACCCACCAATGCCGTAGCCCCATCACAGAAGGGCACCACATTTGTCAGGCACGATTTGCCCTTAGTGAAGCCATGTTGGTTGCCACCAATCACCTCCTTAGTTTCCATGTGCCTGAGCAGTTTCCAGGAGGATCTGCTCCATGATCTTGCTGGGCACAGAGGTGAGATTGTTCTGTAAAATCACAACTACAAACGTGCAGGTTTCCCACCACAGAGTAGCTGCAAAACATGGAATTTTACATGCACTGTGTGCTTCACACCTGCCTGAAATTGCCCTATTCTGGCCCTAAACCGCACCTTGTAGGACTGGTAGAAATATATGAACAAAGAATGAAGTTAAAAGTGTAGGAAGAATAAAGACAGAGTGAGAAGCAAAATATACAAGACAAAGTATAAAAATACATATAAAATATACAGGAAAAACTTATTTTATTGAGTAACAATATGACAATATGGATTAAGATATCAAAACATTAGTTGTTTCAGAGTCTCAGGAACTCCTTTTTTACAGAGTAGGAAAACTCCATCTTGAATTACTCTGAATGTATTATGGACTCGCTATTTCCACGCACCATTTTCTCCCATCTGTCCCGTTTCCCCTGGTGCTGAGCAGAGCCGGGCTGCGTCAGACGCCTGCCGGGACGTGCACAGGGTGTGCAGCCCAGCCGTGCAGCAGCGGTGCGGGGTCACGGGACCTCCGGACAATGCAGGCATGCGAGAAACCCGCAGAGACACAGTAAAGCAATTGTAAAAATATTTTACCTATACGTAAAAATGGGCATTAATTTGCCCTAGGGATTATGAAACACCACAGCTATCTACCTGAAAACCAGGAACAGGCATTAATTAAACACAAAATCTAATTTTTTGTCACACTGCAATAGGCTGCCAGGACAAAGAGAATCCTGTTTAATTAGCGCTCTGATAGAAGCCAGGCTGGCTGCAGCTGCCGCCGGAGCACCTCAGGGCCCAGGTGTGCCTGGAGCTCGTCAGGCCCAGCAGCCCTGCGGCCATAAAGAGCAGCCTCGGCCCAGGGCAGGGGAGAGCTGCTGCTGCTGCTTGTGGTAAACAGGACTGCAGAGCTAAAGGAGGTGGAGGGGAAGCATAAAGCAAGGGGCCTCTCTGGCCTGGGGCCCTGTGAAGTGTCTGGCAATAGGCAAGGAGTGGGGACCTGCGCCAGGGCCAGCAAGGTAGGGCCTTGTACGGGCACCTTTGTTGTGGTTAATGGCGGCATTGAAATCTTCCCTGGGGCTGCTTGTGTGGAACAGGTGGGTTGGGTGTCTCTGCTGGGTTGTGAATGGTTTTGCAAAGGATGCCGTGGTGGTGTGGTGGGCTTCCAGAGATGCTGTGGGTTCACTGAGGTGCTGCGTGCAGTGTGGGTCTCTGCCCAGCCATGTCTCTGGGCTGGCACAGCTGCTTCTTCCCTTGTGCTTCTGTGTGGCTTTCTGAGGAGAAGTAGATGCAAATGGTGTCACCGGTCTTCTGTTGCTTGTCCTGAACGTCCTCCAGCCCAGGAACAAAGCAGTGCCCTTGGGAAGGGGGGAGTGGAACATGGCTGTCAGGGGCTGGGTCAGCTGGTGTGGTGGGCGAAAGCTGTGCAAGGAAAGCTGTGCAAGGAAAGCTGTGCAAGGAAAGCTGTGCAAGGAAAGCTGTGCTCCTGGCCTGCTCAGCACCCCAGCCTCCATTGCCTGGTAGGTGAGACTATTACAGCAGCAGGTCTCTAGTAGAAAAGGATTGAATTTTTCTGTAGGATTATAAAATGTAACTGGGCTTAGAGCTAGGGTTGCGTTCAGAAAAGTAGTTTATTCTGGCTCTGGCAATGTCCTACTGAAATTAACTGACAATAGAAATTACTGTGCTGTAAGGAATAGATACAAATCCCAATTTAAGAAAGATACAAGACCTAAAACTAATTCACCAGTCTTTTCAAGAAAAATCAATGCTTCCTTTTATTCACTCTAAGCTTTCCCTGTTCTTCTTAATTAGTGTGTCACTGCAGACCTCTTTAGAATTGGAGCTAGAGATGATTTGAATGAGCCTGTTGCTCTGAGTTCCTGCAAGCTCTAGGGAAATACCAATTCCTGTCTAGCTTTGAATTTTTATTTCTAGTTTTAGTAAATTAAGATGGAAGCAATATAGAAAGTTACATTAACATACTGCAGAGAGCTTTTGCTTTGAGGGAGCAATAAACTATATAAATGAGTTGATATATAGGAAACAGCATGGGTCACAGTAGGGACCCAGCAATTCTTTACTGACAAGCTTTTTGTGAAGCCCCTTGAATCCTTGAGGAAAAAGTGCAGGATGCTTAACAAGAAGTTGCTAGTATGTTAACTTCAGGGCAAAGAGCAAATGCAGTCTGCACTCCACCTTCCTGAGCTTCAGTGGGGTCCATGTGCAGACTTCAATACTGGCATCTCTCCTCAAAACAGCAAAGGCTTACCAGTGTGGCTCTTATTAATCTTGACGCAGTTTTCTTGAAGGCACAACTAGATCAAGTACTTTTTTTCAGGTCTCATTCAGGAGGATGAGCTATATGGTAAAGGACATTATTTGCCTTGAAATTAGCAGTAATAATAGCTCATGTAACTAGACAAACAGTTCTTCACAAAAACCAGACTAGAACCAAGCTGACTTCATTATGAATGGACACATTGGTATTTTTGTATTTATTAAATTAAAACAACACAAAATATAACTGCACACAAGAACACACATCTGATATTCCAATGTAGTATCTCACAAAGAAAAATCTCTTGCTGTAACTCTTCCCTTTTATTAGCAGGAATTCAAGCTGCAAACAGTTGTTTAACCATAAAGGCTTTAACTAATAAAAACAAGTTGAATTCCCCTTTCTAGGAATACATCATAACCACACACAGAGTTCAGAGGCAAGTTCTACAGCCCTGAAATAGACAAAACCTCCACAGCAAACTTGCCTGTGTTTGCAGAATACGTAAATGTCTTATTATTTTCATACTTTGTCATTTACAAGCAAACTGAATTAATATTTTTAAATACTTAAAACAAATTTCACTTTAACAAGTATTTACAAAATCTTTACTAAAGATCATCTTCCTGCATAAAGGTGACCTCAAGGATATATTGTTGCTACCATGCTACAGTTTGCACAGAAGGGGTATAAAGGCCATTGCTAGTTTTGGAAGGCTTAAACCTGTTGTCGATATAGCACAAGGACGTTAACCTATGGAAGGCAGAAGAGGTCATAATTTCAGTGCAATTACCCATTCACGACTTGTTTTAAGTACATAAAGACAATGAGTCCAAAAGATTTGGGTTTTGAGTTATTGACCATTTAGTTCTTTAAGAACTGATTTCATGGAAAGTTTTCAGGCCATCACATCTGTCTTCTACTGGTGATACGAAGAAGTTGCATAGGGACCTTCCTCATTGTCCTCCTCTCTAAAAAGAAAATGATCATAATCATTAGATCAGGAGCATGCCATGTCTAAATAGTAAAACTGCAATGCAGATAACCAGTTTTCCTAATGAATCAAAGCAGGTAAGACTGACACTGCCATGCAGGAATACTACTTGCAGTATGCTACTGTTCATTATACATCTCTGGAGTTCTCATTATGCTGATGACCAGTAAGGCTTTAAGTTCAACAACACTGGAACATATTTAGAGTTTAATGAACTATTCGTGACACTATAGTGCCAAATCAATTGCTATTGTTAATGCAATGACTGGATAAACCAAAGTAGGGTTGCTATTAAAAATCCTCAGGAAAAACTAGTCTGCCTACTGTGTACTTGACAACATTGCCTTTAAAAAATGGTGGTTATGTAAATCTATTGCAGTGCAGCATCATGTACTAATTCAAGTTCTCCAAAGATCACTGTTTCCTACTACTGTAGCTTCAAAATTATGTTCCTGAGAGCCTATTCTTAAAGCTGCTGACAATTTCAGTGTTTTGGTGAGAATAGAAAGACTGAACAGTTGCTACATTGAGCTTGAAAGGATTTTCAGTACTCTCACATATATGCTCCATACAAAGGTACCATTATTCAAATAGTCTAATAATGGTATAAGGTAAAAACCTATATATTTCAATAGTATCCCAAACTGCAGTCATGTAGACTCCTCCCTACTCACTTCTAAACATGATTAATTCTACAATTTAAACTTCATATAACCTTCTTTAAGGGCAAAGAACCCTATAAACTAACCAAGTAGCTGAGTAACTTGTACGCACTTTCCCAGCCCTTTCCTGTTCTTGGGTAGTCCAGCAAAATTATCTTAAACCAAAGACATTTCTCTTGCCTTGAACCAATTTTGTCAAAAAAAAACCCTAAAAAAACCCAGGTTTTGTGTAAAAGTGGTAGTTATTCACAGATGTGTGCTTACCGTAGTACTGAAAACAGATTTTAGCCTTTCTTACAAATACTACATCTATTTACATTAGTGATCCTACAGACCCAGTACCAAGTATGACTTTAGTATCTTTCCTTGTATCATCAATTTTTTTAGTGCAAAACATGGAATACTATTAATTTGCAGATGCTGTTCATAGTACCTGGCATGACAGTGAAGTCAGGGAGCAAACAATTCATGCTTAGTTGAATAACCACTAAAACACTTTTGATCTGTAAATTGTCTCAAGACAATACAATTTTAAAACTCTTTTTCAGAATTGAAAGCTATCAATGTACTAAGCTTGCAAGACTGGATTGTAGGACAGTAAAATTCAACTGTAACTACTTGGCTGAAGCTAAATATTTCCAAAAGTATATTCCGAAGCTCTGATATATGCCCTTCTGGGGCATTGGGCTTCTAGCCATGTGTGCCTGGAACATCATTGCAAATAGTGATCTCCTGTTAAGTTTGTGAGGATGAAAACTTCTGTATCTTCAGAGCTAGACTGTCCAGTAGGGGAGAAGCTTACTTCATATGCTGTACATTGAAAATAACTGTATTTCTTAGTTGTGTTGTTTCCCCTTTTAGGAGAATAAATGTGGTAGTCACAGCAAAAAGACCTTCCTTCTAATCAGAGGCTGCCAGAATCAGCCTTTCAGTCTTTTCTTGAAAGCCTTAATACAGAAATAACATCTATCATGAGATGACAACAGCCAAACACTGGACTGAAATTAGCTGCAGTTATTGTGGTAAACAGTGGGGGTGAATATGGAGAACCAAAGAGTTGAAATAGTGGTGTTATTACTAGGTCTTCAGACAGCAAAGTAACAAAACAGCTAGTCTAGGGTGTTTGTCTCCATTTCCCTTGTGAAATATGCACCTGGACTATGGGCTTTTGCTTTGGCTCTGTCAGCAAAGGGCAGAAGGCTGGCACCTGAGTCGCAGCCAGCTGTGAGGGGTCTCCCTATGTGGCAGGGGCTTAAGAACTGTGTAGTGGGTCACTACGTTTGAACCTAAGCAAAGCAGTGACTGGCTATAATATGCAAAATAAATTCCTGACCAAGGCTCAGGCATGTTGTAGTTGGCAGTAAAGCCTGGCAAGAACAGCTTCTAACCTTCTGTCCCAAGGTGCAGCACTGGGCTATGTGGTAAGAGCTACACCACTTATTTCCTGGCTGTGGCCTTGTTTTGGAGTATTACTAATCTACATGCTCAGAACTGTACATAGCAAGTACAAGTCTGTTCCAGTGGCTTAAAAGCAAGCTGAGCTTTTTATGAAATAAAATAGTGTAGTAGTAGCTCCAGCCCATGGCACACAAGAAACATGGCAGTGTGTGTATGTTTAATGACCAAACAATTTTCTTCACTTTTAAGATGCTTAAAAGAGCAAAGCGGTAAGTCACTGCAACATTCTCCTTCAGGCAAAGGAAAAGTAACAGCACAGCATTACAATGCTTTGTAGTGCTGTCTCTTCCAGTTTGCTGTTCCTACTTTGCTGAGCTGAAAGACATTTACTGCAAGCTACTGCATGCATCAGGCCACAATGAAAAAGGCTAATAGCCACTTCTGTAACACCAAGTGCACCTGAGTGTGAACAAGTAAACTTGAATCCAATACTTGGATGCTTCTAGAATCCACAATTAAACAAGACAGCAATCTCAGTTCATGAGTTAATTGCTTTTGGAAGTCTGAAAATGGGATTCTCCACAGGCAGCCTCCTTTATTGAGGTATGTGTCTTCTTAGCTGATAGCCCATGATGGTGAACAATTATTGACCAAATTAATTCAATTAGTTACCAGTTTCAAATGCTTCAACACCTTACTCTTTCCTAGGTTCAGGTCAAAGCAACTGAGCAGGTGACAATATATAGTTCTGTTCCAGTGCTGTGGACCAGTTATTATATTGGCTCACATAAGCAACAATAATTAGAGTGGCTCTATTCAATTACAAGGTTTTCAAAATGAGTCACTAAAAGAGAAATGCAGAAGGATGTGACCTGTCCCACAAGCACAGTATATGGCCTCTGTGTTCTAGCCTACCACAGTATCACCCTAAAATATTAAGGACTCTATGAAGACCTTGCATTAGACCTCTGGTGTTCAATTACCTGATATAAAAAGCATCGCTAAACTTAATTTCAGTTTTGGCATTCCAAAACATGCATAGCAGTAGTTTGAGCAAGATGAAGCACTACTGTACTTTCTCAAACTATTACAAGCTGCTTTTCCATGTGTGGATAAAACTAATAATAGGTATTCTTCCCTAATATGCAAATAGATGAGTTTACAACACATGCTACAAACAACTATATTAATACTTTTGCATTTCTTTTGGCCTGTTATAAAAATATTGCTCAAAACAAAAGCAGATCTTATTCTTTAGAGCTGCATCCTGGGCAAATCTGCCTGATTGGTGGATTCATTAACATATGATTTCTTGCTCAATGAAACTCTCCAGTAAAAGTAATACTAATGTAGATCTGGCCATATACTTGCATAAACTCTTATACCGGAAGGCAGCTGGCACAAACTGAGTCGATAACATTCTACAGTTGTTAATGCTTGTCTACTTGCATGGCTATTAAAGTTTAATATCTAGACTAAATCTGCACCTATGTGCTCCTGAATTCTTCTACCTAACAGCAAGGTGCTTTAGCTGGGAAGAAGCTGACTTTAGAGATTAATATGCTTTATTCCTCTGAGTGTGTAAGGAGGTGACTTCAAGAGCTATGATTAAACTATGTAATTTGCCTCAAGCTGGTTTTGTAGCACAGGGCAGTTTCTGACTATGAAACTACCTGTAGTTTGATTGGAACCGGCACATGTATGTGCATGTGTTCTTGGCAACTTTAAGGGAGACCAAAGTAAAGAGCAATTTAAGATGTCAGGATTCTCTCTATCTGTCAAATTGACCCCATAGGTATGGTGAGAAGTTATGACTCTTCAAGTTCTGGAACTGATAATCTGCTTCTGCTTGCAGTTTTCTTAGTTCCAATGTCCCTTTTGGTGGTAGTAGATATAACTCTAGGTGTTCCTTTCTTACACTCAAACAGACACTTAAGTACACTGCTGTGTTGGTGCATGTCACATCCTAAATAGGCCTTGACAAGGCAATCTGAATACAGAAGGCCAGAGTAGCTGGAAACAGCACTCAATTTCATTAATGGCTTTCACTCTAAGAATTGAAAATTCATGAGGCTGGCTTACTATCATGATGGCTGTCCAGTTTTCAAGGTCTCCTGCTCCAAGGAAGGGACAAGAAATGTACAGGCATGAAGGAGAACAGCTGCCTCCTGGGGAGCTGCTGGAGCAGAGTAAGGAATATTGCCACCTCCCAGTGTAGGCCCAGAAATACCATTGATGGTACATCTAAGTGTCTCTATGGGTTTTAACAATGATCTCCCTCTATTCCTGCAAGGAGTAAACATCATGCAAACTCTCTGTAAACATTGACTTTGGTCCTCTGGCACTTCCTGTTAGACTGTAAAGAGGTGAACACAGTTGGAGAAGATAAGGATGGCTTTTGTGTGCCATGACAAAGCCAGAGGCAGTGGGGTGGAAGGTGACATTAAGAAGACATTCAGACATACAGGAAGCTTTTATCTTCAGAAGCTTTGGATAACATCCCACTCAGCAGACAGCCTGCAGCTCTACACTTTGTGATTCCTGTAGCATCATGACCATGCATAACTAACAAAAATACCTGCTAAATCTGAACAGGAGATGGGGAAAAACTCATCCTTCTGTATCCTTTATTCCTTGGGATGAAATTTGGCGCCAGGCCCCCATTTACCAAGTTGCAACTTAAGCAATACAAGAAATAGATATTAGTAGTAGCAGTGTACTATTTGTGTGGTGTCACTCTTACCATATTGGTGCTCATGGTGTAGCAGGGTCTAAGTGAATTTCTTTCTGCAAATTAGCATGTTATTTTGCTGAAGGGATGTTAAAATAATTGGCTTCCTCTGGCAGGGACTGTGGTTTCCTGTCATGCACTTAACCATTGGGTCAACACCTAAACTAATCTGTTAGATACGTATGTCTAATGATCAGAGAGTCAGCAGTGGCACATTTTGATAGATGCTCTGCATTCTTTCAAATATAACAATGCAAGCAAATGAGTTTCACTAGAGAAGGATCCAAGTTCTAACAGCTGTTCTTCTTTCATGTAATCAATTCAAAAGAAACTTATTGACAAGTGTGTTAACAAGATGTGAAAGCATTCCAGCCTTCCCTGAGACAGTACCTATAAACCAGTGTCCTTCTGGCAACGGAGAGTCGTATGTGGAGCGCAATAGGTAATGAATTATCATCTTTAGCTGTCTTGGGGGATATTTCCCCAAATGAGGCTTGTCCAACTGCTAAATGCAATATACTGTTCTCCTCAGATTTTTGTTTATTGAACTAAGATTTTTAAGTTGCTGAAATAATCCCTTAACTTCTTAAAGAAATGGTGGGACTCTATGCTCAATAGATTTGGACTTGAAAGATTACTTTCTTAATGTGAAAAGTATGTTGCTTGCACTCAAAATCAGTGTATGTGAAGTGAACCAGGATGATAGAAGTTTTGCATTAAATAAATTTGCAAAAGCAAAGTACATATCTGCAGGTATAACCTCTCCCCAGCTTTCTGTGGTAAGAGGTGACACCAGTCCCCTGCAGCCATACCTTTTATTGTCATGAAAGGCCACCTTTGCATCAGCCACTGAGGCAATTTCTGCAGAGAATAAACAGGCCAGACAACCAGCCAAAGAGACTGCTTGTGAACAAGCTGAGGAAGCTTGTCCCAAAGACATGGGAAAACAAACACTACTGAAGCCCATTCCTGCTCTCTTTCTGTACTCTCCATGGGATGCCTGTGTATGTGAGGGGATAACCACTGTGGCAGAGGTCAAACAGTGGTGCTTTCTCTGAGTAATGTGTGGGGCAGCTCCTGGTTGTAGAAGAAATACTAAAAAAAGTCTATGCAGGTGGATCCACAAAAGGAGGGACTGCATAGGGAAAGGAGATAGGATAGCTTAACTGAAACTACAGCATGAAGAATACTTACACAATTGAGGCAACAGAGGAAAAAGGCAATTGTGCCTTGCTGTAAGCAGTGAGCTTCAACATAGGCCTTGGCTTAGTACTCTATTGAAAACTATGGCTTTGCTTAGTTGCCCACTTACATAGCAAGACATCTTGGAGAAGACTGGCCTGCTAGCTTTCACAGAATATTATTGCTATTCTACAAACAATGTATTGTGAGGCAGCCTTTGTAACTGCCATATCAAGTCATCTGCTAATGGTGTGATCTGAATGTACCTGGTGCATGATAATAGCATTAAAACTACAGATGCTGTTTGAGATGCCCCACAGAGAGGGTTCAGCTTAGACTAAAAAGTCTTCAGGATGAGATTACGATGCTAAATACTAAAAGTGGCATTTACCTGACATTGTCATCTTTTAGTTTTCTGGCTGCTTGTTTGGATAACTTAATCTGCAAGTCCAACCTCTGTAGGAAATCTTTGGCAGATAGTTCTTCTGGTGCAGTGGGCTGATTGTCAGGCTCTTGAGGACTCGGAGAAGAACTACTTTCTTCCTGAACTGTCACTAGTCCTTCATCACAAGAAGGGGAGCTGTCAACAGTTTCATTCTCAGGAGACTCCAGTGAATTAAGTCCATTGAAAAGTAATGGTTTCTCTGATATAACGGGAATATTCAGGGTTTTCCTCAGAAATATACAGTCATTAGTGAACAGTTTATTTGCCCTCTTTATTTGTTCCATCTGAAAAAGACAGGAAAAATTTATTAGGTTTTGGCAAAATAAAGTACTAACTTTCTGAAGTAGTACAGTAACCTTTAGTTAAAATAAATCTTAAAATAAATCTATACTATCTTTGTAGCGGCAATGACTTCAGGAAAGGATTTCTGTATTCAAAGTGATTTCAGAGTGTATGTTTTGTCTTAGCCTTGTTAACACCCTAGCCTCTTCCTTTTATGTAGACTTAACTCAAATGTTGGTCTTTCTGAAGACTTGTATTACCTAGAGATGCTTTTCTTGAACAGAGTTCCAATCTCTATACAGGTTCACATGAACAACTTGCCAAAGAATACACATTATATTGCAAAAATGCTGATGGTTTGGATTTATATTAGAGTAAGGCTCAGAACTGCTAGCAGCTGCTGTAGATGAACCACTCTGGTAAAAAACATGCATAATATAAAGGGGTGATAAAAGCTGCCTTGAGCTTTTTAGGACATGCTAGTTGTAAACAGTGAGCACCACAAGTCTTGGAAGAGCAGTATATGCCTCACCCATAGCATTTTGCCCTGGCTGATGTAACAAATTCAGGCTTCAGATGAAGTCCCAACTTTCAGTGAGAAGTTGGGCAATGAAAAGAATGGGGACTCTTTAAGCACTTTGTAATCAGCTGCATAGACTAGTGGCTGTATCTGTCCAGTAAACCCAATCTACAGCATGATCAACAGCTACCTTATGTATGTAATAATGCATGGTAACAGGCACTACATAACTCTTAAATACTTTGAATGCAATTTTTACCCAAAGTACTTCTTACAACCTACTCATCAGTACAATTTCATGACAGAAACTGGAAGACCCCATCTTTCTCAGAGTACTAATGCATAAAGACCCACTTATTCTATACTTCATGGAATTTATAATAGCTTCTCAGGGTGCTTTACAGGTGAAGAAAAGCTCCCAGTAAATGTTTATTATTATCTCCCTACTAATAATGTTTAAGCTTTTACTCATCAAAGTTTCCCTTCCAAGTCAACACAAGTTAAGCTAGCTTCCTATTTCTCAATTGTAAGCTTTAAAAAAAGTACAGAAATCAGTATCCATGATCATGTGACTTTAACCTTTAGGTATAACCTGGACTTGTGATTTTATTAGGAAAAGTCCTAAATGAAAGAATTACCATTTTGGTCCCCTGGTGACTGCAATAAGCAGAAATCCCTAATCACTACAGTACTGCAATGATAAATGCACTCTACTTGTTTTCAAGCAGGCTTTATTTAAAGAGAACTGAAAATACCCCTTGCCTGCATTAGAAGTGCTATTCATGTTTATTAAACTAAGTAGAGCTAAACTGAGTACAAATAAAGACTGTAAGTCCTGTAATAATAGGAGTCTTACTGCTAGTATAATAGCCCAGAAAAAGCTGAGTCCTCCAAGCACTAGCCACTCACTACTTCAAAGTCTGAAGTACCTTGAGTTCAGTGCTCAGATGATGAAAAAATTGCTCTGCCATCTTATACTTGTCAGTCTTAAACTCTTAAACTTTGCTCTGCCATTACTTGAGTCCTTCCCAATTGCAGAAGAGAAGACCACTGTTAACAGATACACAGGCATGCTACCCCAGTTAGTTCTTACACTGAACATACTAGCAGGTGAAGCTGTCTAAAACCAAAGGAAAGCAGCAGAGGTGTTTGTCTTATCTGTGCAGGTGTGAGACTGTGTGGCCACTTGCAGAACTAGAATAAACTACTGCATGCAGTGTAGACCTGTACTGTGTGGTAAGAGTATCTGCTGCAGTGCTGTTATAGATCTGGTGTGATGTATTTGCTTGGGTCCTGGAAGCCTCATGAAATCTTTCTCCCTAAAAATATATAGGAGATTCTCTCTAGAAAGGCTAGGTGTATGGGGAAGTAGTGAAAACAGTGCAGTAAAGCTCAACAGTAAGCTACTTACAACCATTAAATATACAAAAATGGTATTCTCTAGTTAAAGACAACCCCAATGTGTTGATGCAGATGGCTATGATGATGAAATGGTTAGATTTAATAATACCTTCCAAAAACTGAATAACTAACATCCAGTGTCAGACAGGAAGCTACTAGTAGTAAAAGAAGCTCATTGCTCTTCAGCTCCTGAAGCCTGGAAACTATTTTTAGTTAGCCTTACACAGTATAGGGTGTAAGTTCTCTCTGAGGCTGAGTACCATCTGAAGGGCATAAAGGAAGCTTCACCTGACTTAGTAGAGACCTGTAGTGGCCATCAGATGCTAGTGTAAACATCAATTGTCAAAATCTCTACAAGTTGTTCGTCTTGATGGGTATCAAAAAATGTTTAAAATGCTAGCTGGAGCTTTTATCTAAAAATACAATACAAAAGCTGAAAACTGAGATCGCTACTACAGGGGAGTTGGAAGGTGATGCTTCAGTAGCTGATAAATAATGCACTGTATTGCTGTTCCCTATCCTACTTGACTGTAATGCTACCTTGGGTTATTTCTTCCTAAAATACCTTTTAAATACCATCCTGTGGCATTTGGAAGACAGTACCTCTGCAGTGAGTAATAATGAAATGGGAAACACTTGGTTCTAAAAAGAACAACCTTCAGCCTTGAGCAGGTTACTTGATATGTGCAATATATACTGCTCCTTCTACAAGCCAGTATGACTCTACATTCATAGGTGTATGGAGAGTGGGATTTAACATTAGTTTTTTAGTGTTAGGAAAACAAAGTAGTTTGTTAGCTACAGACCTATAATAGTGAAAGCATGTCCTAAAGCCTTTCCTAATACTTTAACTGAAGCAGCCCTAATGCATAAACTGGTGCTGAACTGATCCATCAAGATTGCCTCTACTGACAATGAAACAAAGTCCTCTTTTTTTTTTTCTCCCCTCAAAAGGGATACCTTTGTACGATGGAAAACAGCACTCAAACTGAACCACAAATATGACACTAAACATTAATTCCCAGTGTTAATTTACCCAACAGTGTTCAAAGGAAGACCTAATGAACCCAAGCCATACAAGATTAATAGACAGTATGTGGGGGAGAGGCGTGAAGGGTAGAAGATGAGACCAAAGCACTCCGATCTGTTCCCAAACACTGTCATCCATCTTAAACTGCTTATGCTATGTCATGCCAAGGCAGGCACTGGACAGGATGTCTCTTACTGCAAAGTAACTCCCAGTGGGGAAACCACAGGGGGGGAAACTTCTAAAAACAGTAATACTGGAGGCAATGGCAGCCAAAGATAATTCTGATGTTCCCATTACAGCAACTCTCACTTCTAGCCAAGTATACAGGAAGCAGATGTAATGACTCTTCTGAGGAAGTCAGTCCTTGTCACTGTGTGAACACATGAAGAATCTTCATTTTGCTAAAAGTAAACATATTTGCATACATTCCTACCCTGGGCTGAAACCCATTAAAGCAGAAACATAATGGCTGATTCCAGCCAACTTCGGACATTTCATGTCAGTTTCCCAACTGAACTCTGTAATGATGCAGCTCCGGTTTCTTATGCAGAATACTTGTAACACTGAATGACAAATGAGATGTTTAAAAACCCAGTATTTATACTTTAAATGCATCATTGGCACAGCAAAAGCCTACTAAACTCACTATGAGAAAAGTTTATGGTTTATAAGTTAACCTATTTTTTCAGACTGTACATGTTTGATCCACAACTTTAGCTGAAAGGGACTTGTAAACTGTTTAGAAATGCCTTTTTTCTAGAAAACTACTATTTCAGTAATCTGTTTGTATTTTTTACTTATTGCAGTGAGCAAATACACTTAATGAAGAATAACACAGCTAAATCATTTAGGCCAGAGACTTTATCCATTATGGAGAATGCTGTCAAAAATAAATTCATAGAAATCCAATGAGCAGTTAGGTCCCTCTTGGTCCACATTAAAACAAAGTTTTGCTTGCTACAGGGGCCAAGCAATGTAAATCCAAAATGCCATTAGTTCTCTTGTCAACAAGACTTGGTAAAAAGTGGCTTAATATTTCTTAAGGGAAGAGAAATAGACTTTAACTCTCTTCACAACAAAGGCTGAATGTTGTTGAAGTTGCTGGAAGGCTTTAGTAAGTCTGTAAGAACCACAGAAGGAAAGGAACCTATTCTGGTCAGAACCTATTAACTTAGGACTGCATTGTACCTCTTCCGGAAAGAGCCCAATGTAAGGTGCTCTTTGTAGCTGGCATGAAAGTGACACCAACTGTGTTCCTAGTGCCATGCTGTTAGCTAGGCTCATCAGGTGCTTGGCCCCAGATAATTCTGTATGTTGGGACTACTGAAGCTTCATATAAAGATGGGCCCCAAATAAGCTGGAATGAAGGTAGCTCTGCCCTGCAGGGAATGGTAGTGTGTTAGGGCCTGTTAGTAGACCCCACTGGCCTCTGCATGTCTTAAAGGCATAACCCTTTCAACATTTTCCAGAGAAGTAAACTTTTTCCTATAGGAAGGGAGCAGAAAAGCAGCACCACTTTCAAATCAGCTGTAAATCGCTGGTAGGTAGATGACAACAGAAGAATTGTTTGCCATGAAAGTACTGGAAGAAACTCTTTCTTCTTGTCATAGTCTGTGTCAACCTCAAAATAATGATTCTTTAAGGTAAATTTAATTACATTGGTGTTTTTTTTTAATCTGAAGTGAGTGTAGTGGTGAATTGTCATGTGGGCACAGGTTTAGTCTGTGGGAAGAAGTGCACTGGCCAGTCCTGCCAACCCAGCACCTGTCTCTTCAAAGCCTGTGCTGGAAAAGGCCCCGTGCCCTGTCTCAGGCAGTGCCAGCTTCAGCCGTCTACCACCAGAACCGGGTGCTGACCCCTCCAAGCTGGTCCTAAGGTTCAGATGCCAGCATTGTAAATACCGAAACTACATCGATCACAGTATCCACGGTATGAGCTGAATCTCCTGCCCGCTATGGGTAGGAAATGTACCAGGGCACAACTTCTACGGTAATCCCTCGGCTGTTTTTTCACTTCCAGTGCCTCTTCCCCTTCGGCTCCGTTACTTCCCGGGCCTAACAACTGCGTGCCGCTGTTACGGGAGCCAGCCGGCCCTGCAGCCCCAGGGCCGAGCCCCTCCCCGGTGCCCTTCTGGCACCCCGGGCCGGCAGGCCGCCCCGACGGCGCTCGCCTTACCGTGACGCCGTACTTGAGGGCGATGCCCTGCAGCGTGTCCCCGGCGCTGAGCCGGTGCTCTACGTAGCGCTCGGCCAGCGGCGCCGCCACGCTTGCCGTGCTGCCGTATGAGCGGGCCTTGGTGCGGGCCAGACGCTGCGACAGCTCGGCCTCCGACTCCGGCCCGCCCGGCGGCTCCTCCCGCAGCGACTCGGCCATGCTCCCGCCTGGCCTTAGCGACCGCGGCTCCGCGCCGGCTCCGCAGCCGCCGCCGCCCCCCCGGGCATGGGGCGCCGCCCCCGCCCCTCAGGCGCCGCCCGCCCGGCGGCGGCAACGGTGGAGGCTCCGCTCGCGGCAGGCCCGTTGCGCATGCGCCGGCGGCAGCGGGAGAGGCCGCATGCGCGGGGGGGGGGGGGGGGCAGCGCACATGCCCACTGGCGTCCTGACGCCGCGGCTGCGCAGTCGCGGGGCTGCGCGCCCACAGGGCTGGAGGTGGCCGGGCGGTGCCGGCAGGCGCGGCCGGCCTTTACCGCGTCTGGCTGATACTCGGGCCGATAGAATTCACGTTTTCGTAGGAGAAGTTACCAAGCGAAGGTGTTATCTCTTTGCGTGCACGGCGTTTTGTGAGGTGGCTTACCTGCAGACCGTGGGCCTCTGCCTTGTGGTTCCCTAAAACCAGCCCTGCCTCGGCGGTGCGCCTGGGGCCCCCAGGCCCTCACGGCTGGGTTGGGAGTTCGGAGCAGGGGGGAGGCCGTAAACACCGGAGTCTCATCTGTTCATGCGGGTTTGTTAGCCGCTTGCCAAGAAAAAAGGATATGTTTTTTGTGTTGGGTCCCAAAACTGTGTCACTGGAGTAGAGCCTTATGGTCTCTCCTGCCAGTTGCAAAGGAGCAAGCGCAGAACACCAGTGGCTGTTGAGACTTCAACGCGTTTGTCAGCTGGGAGTCTTGGCAATGCACGATTTGTCATTGAGACCAAGAAGCAGTTTTTAAAAAAACCATAAAATTGGGTGTAAGTGCACAAATGTAAAAGTGTAGCAATTATGCCAGATTTACTGGAATAACAGAAGTAGGAAAATGTCTTTGAGGAAAAACTAGTAGATTTCATGACTAATAACTTAGGGTTTAGAATATCTATGTTATTTTTAAATGAATATAATAACTGAGTGTTTTAAGTGAGTACTTACCAAGAAACCTGTGCATAGGCTGCCTCTGAAAGCTGAACCATTATTACTTAACTGGGGCTTTATAACAAAAACTTACGTGTACATGATATGCATCCTGTGCAGGCACAATATGTACCAAAATACCGAGGAGTGTCCAGCGAAGCCTGTGCTAGGAGACTCTGCTTGAGCAGGGGTATTGGACAAGATGCCCTTCAGAGGTCACTTCTAACCTCAGCCATGCTGATTCTGGGAAGTGGTGTATGTGTAACAAACGCCTAGTTTGTTGGGGTTTTGTTTTGGTTTTTTTCCTGAGAAGTCCTAGAAAGATAGACCTCTGGCTTAAACTTAAGCAAGAAAGATAGGGAAGAGACCTTAATTGGTTTATGTGATAACTTCAGCATTCCTCAGCGCATATTCACGTAATTATTTGGAAAACCGAAATACATCAGTTGACATAATATCTAGTTGTGGGTTTTAGATTAATGATGTTCAGTGAGTGGATCATGGAGTCTCTCCAAGGAATACAGCACAAAATTCAAGGCAGATGTGACAAAGGTTGCTAATTTGGCTACAAGTTTCCAGGCATATGTTAGGAAAATGTAAAAGCTGCCCTGCAAGATGCATGAGCTACTGATAAGGAATGACACATCAGCACCCCATCATCACATGAGAGAAGCCAATGTGACAGTCCTAGAGTGTCCATGGAGGAATTGTAGGCAATGAGTAGATAGATCAGAACTGTACAAGACATCATATAAATTGATGGCAAGAAAAGGTTCACTTTAATTTTGTAGTTCTACAGTATATTTGGGAAGTTGGAGGCTCCCCTGGGCATGTCCAATTGAGGTTATACTGGGTGTAGAAAGAGAACACTGAACTGTGACATCTCTGTGCTTTCAATTTCCGTGAAGCCCCTCAATCTGTGGGCTGCATGAGCAAGTCAGCTGTGACCCACCTAGCAAAAGAGATGAACCACAGGTCAGTGTTTATTAAAAACATCTGCTGTGTGTGGAGTCATGGCTCAGCTTCAGCCTCTTAAGGCTCACCATGGAAATCACAAACATCTGGACACTGCCTAGAGCTGGAATTACTCAGACCAGTTCAGCTGAAGTGGTTTTTAGTAAAGGGGAGTTGCAGTTCAATAAAATGGCAGTGTTGTTTAATGTTACTGATACAATGAGCTGAACATACAATATCAATTAGTTTGAAAATGTTTGACAGGTGCACTAATATTAGACAGTATTATTCCTTCTAATGTTATTTTAAACTCTATTTATATGCAAAGTGTGTGCAATACACTTTAAACCAGCTGTCACAACTCTGAGAACAGCAGCAGCAACCCCTGCATTAATATAAAGATACCACAGATACTTTAATGTTGAAAGCTTTATTTTAATAATAAACCTTTTTCAAGGATGTGTATGAGTTTTGTTTCTTCTGGAGTTGCTGGATTATCCTGTCTTTGCATCAGCAATTTGTGGAGATGCTTGTTTTTTTCCGCAAAATCTGTATTATAGCCAGAGGAACATTTGGATCTGGGATGTTGCCAAGATACTTGATCTGATTAGCCGTCTGCCTTTTCTCTGCATAAAGTGAATACCCTCTGAACCAAAAATTGAGTTAAAAATTTGAGCCAGGGCTTAAATTAGGTAACTCATTTTTACCTGTATTTTTAATACGCATTCAAAATGAGTTACAGAAGAAACTAGAAGTGTCTTGCTAATGAGACTTCATTTTTAAGGAAGAAAATTGTGTTAGCAGTGAGACTGTGGTATCCATGCTACTGAAATATCTTCACAGAGTGTTCTATGATCTTGTGAAAGCTAAGGGAAATACCAGCTTGCCTGGGGTTTCTTCATTTTAAGTTTAAGCTGAGAAGCTCTGAGAGGTTGTTACTGGTCTGTCTACCTGTCTGACCTTGGTAGAAGTTGGAGCTCACTTGCTTCACAGTGTCACAGTAACCTGGGCTTGAGTCGGCGCTGTAGTGCGATGTGGCGTTGTGCTTGCAGTGCCTGCCTGTTGGGCTGCCCCAGACCAGCTGACAAGTTCCTCTGGCGGGCTGCAGGAAGGAACAGCTCGCACTGGTTACCTGCCCCTCAAGATGCATGTATTCAGTGTAGGGACGTCAAACTTGCCCCGTTAGAAAGTCCCTGCCATAGCTTTGGAATTCTTGCTTCCCCATAGCAATATTGTCCCTCCTGACCTCTAAACAGCGGCTTATTGACATATGTGGGTATTTCCTGATGGGCAGGGTCTACATGGCAGTTACTTGTAACTTCTGGGTTACTGCCTGATCAGGATGTTCCCTGTTGAGCAAGGGAGTCTTTTGGCACTACTGACTCGACTTCCTTCCTCCCTGTTCTCTTCTGTCCTTCCTGCTTCCCTGTTACTGCTTCTGTGACTTTTCTCCACAACAGCTTCCAGTTCCAAGAAGCTGTACTTGCCCAAACCTGTTTCTTGCATTAAAATCAGGAATTCTTTAGGTAATGCTAGCACTGAAGTCAGGTAACTGGGGATTGGACTTGACACTCTCATCAGACTTACACAGGCAAGAGAAGTTCACTCCTCTGAATCACTGTTCCAAGGCTGGCTGCAGACCTTGTTACATTTATTACTCATTTCACCTCTGGGAGTTTATTGTTGTGACTATAGCAGATAGAAACATAGTTTTAAAAATGAGACTTTGATTTCAGAGACCTCAACTAACCATTGTGGAGTGCCTGCCTGACCTAAGGGTTCCTTAGAGCTGAGTCTGAAGATGGGGAAACCCCTTTCTGCATTTTTTTTTTTTCTCAGGGACATGTTCAGAGCTGGGTAATGCTAGCTTTGCATTCTTACATAAACCCCTTGTACAGGAATTGGATAAGGACAGAAAAGATGTATGGGTGTTAATATTACAATACTTATGAAGCAGTAGTTAAAGGTAATTTTAATGAATCATTTGGTTTAGGAACTGTTGCTGCTTCTGTCTTTCTGAATTTGTTCTGAGGACAAGAGTTTTCTTTTTAGTAGAGCTTCGTGATGAATAAATAACCAACAGTATTTAAGTTTATGCAGTCCATTGACTTCCAGTTAGTAATGGGTACTTAGCTGCAGTTTTATCATTGACGATCATCCATATCTAGATCAGTAAGTGCACAGTGGTCTTGATTTATTTTAAATATTATATAGGTTGACCAACCAATCTTCTAAAATAGAGATCAGTATCAACTGAGTCTAGTTAAGATGGCCCATATGATTTAATGGCAAAGTAAGTAGAGAATGCCTTCTAGCTAGGTAATTGTTCAGCTAATGATCAGATATTCATCAGCTACTTTGTCAGTAAAGAAACCCAAAGTCACTTAGTAAAGGTTAAATGAAACAGCGAGCATTTCCTAACTTTGATGTTTATGATGCAAGCCAGGGACATTACCATTTATAACAGCTGTACTGAGGTAGAACAGGGATGTTTTAATTTCAGGAACAATAAAAAAAACCCTGTCCTTGTGGGCTGTATATGTGGGCAGATTCACAGTAATTAGGACAGAATAGACAGAAAGAAGGTTGCCCCGTGGTAATGAGTGGTGAATCAAGCTATGCCGTCCACCTCTGCTCATGTTGCAACCTCTGATTAAAAAAAAAAAAAGTAATGTAGGACAAAGATCAGAGACAAATCCTGCCTTTTAAGAGTAATAGCCCTGGGTTGTGCAATTAATTGGCAGCAAGGAGAGAGGGTCCTGCATGAATTTCAAAAAGAAAGTAGGTTTGTCTGAATTGATGCACATTACTTAAGCTGTGCACATATTCCTCATCAAAATAAGCCCATTATGTAGCAGTAGCAGCTGTGAGCCATTATTAATATTTAACACTCTTAGCAGGGGTTACTATGAGTTTCTGTAATAAGGTTACAAGACAGTGTTGCAATATCACGTGCTGTGGGTTTGCATTCTCAGAGCTTTTTTGGCTTTGTATGAAGTGCCAGTGAAGTTTTACTTATTCCCCTTTCCTACCATTTGCAGAGGCTGAATATCTTTGTAAGCTGCGTTGTAGTGCATGAATATCCATTCTTCATTGCCTCTAGCTTTACTTATACATCACCTGCGACTTAGTAGTGTCAGTGTTGCAAGTCCCATCCTGGTAGGAGCAGCCTTGCATGAGGAAGGATGCAAATGGTTTGGGTGCCGTGGCAAGGGCTGGCTTGTGCTGTCACAGATGTGTTCTGTTTCCTCCCACTGCGTGGCATTTGGTGCGAGCTGCTGGAGAGTGATGGTGCTGGTCAGCCTCTCCTTCCTAACTATGTCTTTTGACTGATATTTCCTACTTTTGCGTGCGGAAAGGGCAGGCAGTTGTCAGACAATTGAGAGTTGTTTCCACTGAAAATAGGTGGGCTGAACATGCAAGATGGAATCACCATGTTTTGCACATCTGCATCTGAGAGGGGCCCATCCATTAGACCTTGGGCCATGGGGCGGGCAGGCAGTGCACAGCACAGGGACATGGCAGGCAGGGAGTTCCTGCTGCTTGGGAGGAGTGTGGGTCAAGCTGTCCCGTTGCTCTTCAGGGGCAGCCTCTGGCCTTTAGGCTCTCTTTTTGCTTAGGTCTTTTCTTTAGCCTTTTATTGTTTGTTAACTTTTCCTTTAAGACATAAAATCCTTGAAATCAAACTGTTTACAGCTCTGGTTAATAAGTTACAGACAGTGAAGTCAACAGTTCATAAAGAGGAAGCATTTGGAGCAGCAGCATATATAGCCATTAACATAGACTGCACAAAATGCTGCTCTAAACAAAGAATCAATTTTTAGGAAGGTACCCTGGGACAGTATCTGCTGTCCTTCAATCACTTCTGAGTTAAATGTATTCAATTTACAACTGAAACGTCGGGCTATAGCCTTCCTTAAATTCATGCCTTGCTGCTGATCTATGCAGCCTCGAATTATGTGCAGCAGATGGATGTGTGTTGACTAACTTTGTAATGTGTCGATAGCGTGGTCCCTTTTACACTGTTTAGTCAGTGTATTAGTGACAGGAGATACTAGTAACATACTTTTCACCTCCCAGGATGGCTTATAGATTTGCAGGTGGTGGTGCCTTGTGTTGCTTCTCTGTTGCTGTCCATGTAAACCCTGCTGCAAGACAGCGGCAGCACATCATCCCCACTTCAGAAGGGGAGGAGTACAGAGAGGGATGCCAAAAATAGCATTGAAAACACGGAAGTAGAAATGTGTGAAGAACAGGCAACTTTTTGAGTGACTTCTGGACAGCTGACTGTTTATCTTTGGACCTCATGACACCACGTTTGATTTCAATTTCCAAAGTGAAGTCAATGTGAAAATCAGTTATTGCGTATTGCATTAAAATATTAATCATTGCAGAATACTTCTGAGTTTAAGCATTTTTGTTACTTAGCTTCTGTATGTTTCTATTCACACTGCCTCGCCTGTCCCTGCTAACTGCTGCTCCCCACAAGCTTCCTCTGTTTACGTGCACCGGCACCCCAGCTGAGGGGTCCTCAATACTCAGGATCCTCGCCATTATCCCACTCTGCCAGCGCAGCTGAGCCTTCTGGTGCTGAGTTAACAATAATGTCTTCCTTTCCCTGCTGAATTCAAATTCAGTGCAATTAACCCCTGCTTTAGCCTCTTTTAATTAAAAAGCAACGAATGCAATAGATCTGGATGTAATATGATAGTTAATGGCATCTCCACTGATGTGTAAACCCAACAATGAGCATAAGAAAAGACAGCTCTGTCATGTGGGAGAGCTGTGCAAAATAGCCAGCGGGATGATAATAAGGAAGTGTCTTGTCCTCACCCCATTACTTCTGTGAGTGGCTTTTTCACTTTCAACATTCTCGGTTGGAGAACATTTTATTGGAAAACCTTGAGACAGGTGATTCACCACTAGAAATGGTTTATTCATACAGCTATTAAAAAAAACACCTCAATATTCATTTGTCAGTGGGTGGGTTTGAAGTGTCATTATGCACCTCACTTTGCCAAAGTGGTTCCAGTCACAGCTCCTTCTAGAGCCAAAGGGAACTTTCTCAATTAAATGAAGAACCACAGAGGAAAAGACTGCTTTGCTTGTATATGTTATTACAATTCCTTTTTTAAGGCTTATTTTTACCAACAGTTTTGTATAACCTGTTCTAACAGATCAGGAATAATTTGTTTATTTTATACATGCTTTTAGATTTGTTTTAGGTCAGGAAGGCTTAAAAAATAGTAAACAAACAGCCCTTTTAACCCTTCCCTCAACTTAGGGTTCTTTACAGGAGCAATCAACTACTGATTTTAAAGAGGTTTGTCCTTTGTCAAAGTGTACCTCAAACTGCTTCATCAGGGAATCCAAAGAAGCTGTCCAGAAATTTCCCAAGAGCATGAATGAAGGCAGCAGGCATGCAAAAATCCAGATCAAAATATCAAGCTTTTCATCTCTGTGCTATATACTAAACTATGTTTATTCTTTCTTATGCCTGCTCACTGACCCTATTTCTCTTAACTGTCCATCCTCACCCTACATTTCCATCTTTTTGTTGCCCTTTCTCCTTCAGGTTGGATCTGGCTTCAGCTATGGAGCTGAAGTGGTCCAAGACCGAATCTGAATTGCCAGTAGACTTAGTCTGTCCTCTAGACTCGGATTTGCTTCAATCTGTGGAGTCACTTAGGTGATTGAGTGTGACTTTGAAATTCAAGCTGTAGATCTTCAGCTGCCTGCAGATATCCTGACGGTCCCCTGCCTCCTCGAAAGAAGAGCTAGGAGAGGCATACAGATGCTTGCTCTTGCTATGTATGTTTGCAGGCTATAAATCTATCTGGGGAGGAAAAGTGCTGAGGCAGAGCAGCGGTTGAAAATAAAGGGGAGGGGTTCTGTTTGTGATATTTTCCTTCAAGGAAAAACAAAGTGTAACTCTGACCTTGGAAAGAGCAACTCCAATTAGGTTTTTGATGCGAGTCACTTCCAAAATTACCTGTCTTCATTGAGTGCAGAGGATGCCTCAAATTACAGCTTCCCAGGCCTGAAGGTGGCCCTTGTGATGCTCCTCTGAGAGCAGCCTGTCACTGGTAAGAAGGAAAGCAACTCCTTGAATAAGATGACAAAACAGTGACCAGGGTACATTGAAGCTGTGCAGCAAGCTTCTATTCCAAGAGCTCTCTTTGTTCCAGGATGTTTACTAGTGTATAGTTTCTTCCTGTGGGAATATTTTAATTTGGTTTAATTGGCCTTATAGTTCATGTTGTCATTCAGTGTCCAAAACTGGAGTATGTTTTTGGCCTGGGACTGCTTATAGCTGGTGTCAATAGGGCAGTAAACCAGCAGCATTCATGCTTTCTATTACAGGCTTCTCACTTTGTTTTGTATCCTGGCAGCTTCTGGGTGCTGTTCCTTAGCTGTAAGTCACAATTGTACAACAACTTTCTGTGATCTGGTAGAAGATAGCTGATCTGAGTGAGAACTAACTTTCCATCTCCCTTGGGTAAATTGTTTCCGCTGGGGAGGAGGGCGAGAGGCTAGGATGTGGGTGCATCTGCCTTTCCTTCTGGGAGCATATGCAGATTAAAGTGGCCATAGAGTCTCTGCTCTTATTTATCTGGTATTGACCTCTTATTCTTTCATTGCTTACACTTCAGAACTCTGCTTATGTTGCCACCCTGTTTATACAGATACAGAAAGCTCTGAGATCAACCACAAAATCTTCGTGGTCAGCTAAGACAGTGCGGCAGTTTGGTGTCCTTCACTTTTGTTGCCACGTTTTTTACTGAAATGCTGCCCTCGAGTGGCGACCAGCTGATCCATCCCACCCGGGAGCCAGCTGTTGGTGCCGCCTGGCCGGTGCCCTGTGCGCCCCTTTGGGCGGTCAATGTTCCGGCTGCCCAGGGAGCCCCCCCAGCGCAGCGAGGCTCCGGACTCGCGTTCAGCTGAAGCCCGCTGGTCAGCCCGCTCTGCGCAGTAGCTGATGCGAAGTTTCCAGCGATGTTATAGCAGCTTGAACTCCCTGGCACCAAGAGTCCTCAGGTTTTGCAAGAAAATGCACAACTGTAATTCTGAAGGAAATGTCATGATTTGAGATGCTACTCTGACCACAAGCCCTCTAAATTTAATTTATATGAATGCTTCTTCCAGTAACTGTCCGTTGTGCTGTCTCTGGACTTTAGTTCAGGGTTTTAACATAGAAACTGTAACTTTGTAGAGTGATTTTTCTGTGACAGGATAAAGATCTCTGAGTTTGTCTAAGCAGTGCTTCCAGTGTGCTCTCTGGGTCTTCCCATGGTATTTTATAACTTTATGTTAAATTCTGAGCAGGCTTGAGGGAGGCTCTGACAATGTGACACCTATGGAGGAAATGTCATGTAGTGAAGGTCCTGTATGAAGGTAGCCTCTGAGCGAGCTCCAGAGCACCCCAACAGCTTATTAAATCAGAATATGAGATGAAGAGTTAATAAAGGGATAAAGTTGGCTCGTGGGAAAGCAACTTGAGGCATTACTGCTTTCAGTTTTATATTATGCCTCTTTGCCAGAGGTTACAGTCTTCACAGCGGTTTTGCTAGAAGCATTAGGACGCTGGCTCCTCAGTAAGTCATGGCTTAGTGTACTGGTTTAACTTGGAGATGCTTGTTTTTCTGGGCCACTGAAAAGTGTGTCATTATGTGACTTGTTTTGCCTGCAAGTTAAAAAGCAGAAACCAATATAAGAAAGGGTTTTTATGTGAAAGGAGTTATGTCTGTTGGGAGAACCTTGGTTTTGGCGTTCCCAGGGTATTTGAAGAATACTCCATGTTTCCATGCTTCATTGTAGACCAATGAAGACAGAGGATAGTGCTTTTCTTAGGTACAGTAAACTTCTATCATCCTGCACAATGTGCAAATACCATGCTTTCTTTCTGCGTTAACACATCTAATTAGGGATAGGCTTGTTTGTTCAAGCATCAGTATGGTTTGTGGAGTCAGATATAAGATCATCATAATTAGAATAGTTTCCTCCTCAAAGAATTCCAGCTGCAGAGTCCTTCAGGACTAGTTATTTAAGTGCCTGAGTCTTCTCTTCTCTACTTCCCCATTCTTGCTGAACCTTTAGGTGTCAGACTGACTTTTTTTTTTCCAGCTAGTTTCCCCCCTCACTGCTCAGCCCTCACCCCATAAAGAACTTGCTGCAATGACCAGCTAATTCTTGCTCACCGTCCTTTGGGTGATTAGTCTTTGCAATAGTTGTGGCTATGTGTGTATGAATGTCACGTATGAGTACATAAAAGCCTCTGTGTGAAATATCTATGTCAAATATTGCCAGTAATCTCCTTGATGATTTGGCTCAGCTGAAGACTGCCTATACTGAAGAGCGCTCTCAGAAATGATTTACATCTCTATTTCTAGTTGCTGAGAGCTCCTTAATTAAGACTCTGGTACTGGCCATAAAATGTGATTTTTTAAAATTTTTTTTAAGTTATTGTATTGGCACTTCATGTGCTTTTACCCAGCACTATCTGAAGTCCCATAAAAACAGTATATGGGAAGACTGTCTGGGGCATTATTACCACAGGCAAGAATATAGAAAGGAAATGCCCAGAATGTTACGGTAGTAAAGCAGGTACATACTAGTTAATGCTCTGAATTTGCAAACATGAATGGCAGACTTGCACACAGATGTTATGGACAACTAATTCTAGAGCTAAAGTTAGTAAGTTGGAGTGCTTGAGGGAGTGGCTATCTCTAACATTAAACCAGAGATCGGTCAGGGGGTGAATCTCAATGGCTAGGCTGTATGTGTGTGGAGGTTTGGACGATGGTGGTTCCTGGAAGCAGTTAACTTTCACTGGACTTGCAAGTGAAAGTACTTAGCTACCCAGAGCTGCAATGAGAGGAGGCAGATTCTCAGGTAGACTGTACCAGTTAATGGACTTCACATTTGTTTATAATAAATGTAAATACATTTTGATACATTTAATGCATTACTTAAATGTAATTTGATGCATTTAATTTTGATACATTAACATTTTGTGATAAATGTGAATGAATTAAATGTATTCAAATGGAAAGCCAATGCATGAAACAAAAAAAATTAAAGAAAATTTCTTGTCACTATGAGAAGATGCAAAGAATCCCCACTTGTTTCTATTGCCTGGTTCTGTAAAAGAAATGAGATCAAAGAAAATAGTGTTTTGCTTGGTGGGTGGGGTGAATTGGGGATTTTTGTATCAAAGCTTTCTGAAGTGCTTACTCTTTTCTACAGAGTTTAGATGCAGCATGGTGGCTGAAGATTATGTGAAATGGTGAAACCTGAATTGGAATAGGGACCCGTTGATTTGCTTGCTGCTTACACCAAATAATCTTTGCTTCCATTGAATTTCAAATTTGGTTGTGCATCATTTGGTATGGCATCATCTGTGCTAGTGTCTTGTGTCCTTAAAAAGATAACTTGAAAAGAAATGAAGGGGGCAAAATGGAGAACACTAGTAAAAATAGAACATTAGTAAAATAGGAACGCTTGCTCCCTGCAATTCAATGCAGAAAAACATTTTTACTTCCCTTTCCTGGCTAAAATCCTCAATATACTTTTGGCTTTAGTTTCCAAGCTCAGTCCAGCATCCATTTGTTACTGTGCAGCGAGTCTGTGTATGACATTAACTAGATGTGGCAGCTCTTTTCTAAAATAGACTGTTCCAATCTGTCACTTTATTCTTTGGCAGCAGGGATGTTCATTTTCCTGAGATGAACTCCACTGCTGGCCATCCAACCTGGTGGAGTGGAAGAACTGCAGAACAAGCTGCTGCCATCAGCTAATTCACCTGAACAGAGCAGTGTGTGAGACCTACCTCATCCTGTGAGGGTCCTGTCATTCCCAGCAGCTGAACAAATATTTTCAAGATGGCAAGTGAGCCAATGGGAGGAAGTACCTGAAAGAGCCCAAACACTTTGTGCAAACACCTGTGCTGTTCTTAGTCTTATGAGTTTGCTGGAACTTGCCTCCCATCTTTTCCTGTTAGGCGATTCTTTCAAACTGCTCTGAATCATTTCCTAACTTCATGTCATGTGAAGAGCCTGAAAAGGTATCTTCAGTTTCTCAGAATTAGTCTTCTGCTGTTTCCTGGTGAGCATCCCTGGTAGATTTGTTTCATTAGGAAGTAATCATGGAATTTATTAGCACTTAGTATCACGATTGACTTTCTTGTAAAATTATATAAAACCCTTGAGACCTACCAGTCTGTTGCATTGGTTATGGCTGCCAGAATATTTTTCTCCATCAAAAAATGCAGCTTGATCACAAACATTGCACGACTATAATGCCTTTGTTCACTACGTGTATTGTTTGGTATCTTGCCTCTAGAAGAGCATGCCACATAAAAAAAGGAAAGAGAAGGTGAAGGAGATGGAGCAAGGGATAAAGGAATCCATCAGAAGAGCAAAGTGGTCAGGAGCTGTGTCTTGACCTTGCATGTACAAAACATGAAGCTTAATTCTGCAGCTCCATAGCTGGGAACAAAAGCTCAATGGCTTCAAGCACATGTCAGGAGTAAAGTCAGAGCAGAGCTAGTGTCTCTGTAAGGCTGTGTCTGTGCCTCTCCTGTGACACTGTGTCAGGAAAAAAATATTAAACAATGGTTGTATGATACAGTTCTCATCTTGCGCAGAACCTGAGGGATTAGGGTGGCATTGTGGGATGGGTATTCAGACCCTTCTGTTGCTTCTGGCCTCTTCTGCAGCATAATGTGAGATAACAACTTCGCAAAAAGAGCCGACTAGACTTTTTTTGTCCTCACCCTACTTCTGTGTATTTAGTCATATAGATTAAACTCGGCAAGCTGACCACCAGCATTTAATGCATGAATTGAGAAACAAGAAGTACTGAATATATTAATCTCTTAAGTGTTGTGATCTAGTTGCCATCTGCTTTCATTAATTACTGTTTTAATTGTCAGGGTAAGAGGTTAACTTTCCTTCATTAAACGTAGCGTTTCATGGTATTGGTATATTTCTGCTCACTCATATGACTGATTAGTATGAAATGGAAATTGAGTACAAAATATGCGAGGAAAAAACTTTTTTCAAGTAAAGTATTACATATTAATTGCTTTTCTGGTTGAGGGAGAGGTCTGTTCGTGGAATTAGTCCAAGTTAGTGCTGAGAAATACATGAAAAATCCAGAGAGTCTGCTAAAATCATCTTTCTTACAGAAAGATATGACCATGGATATCAAGTGGCTCTGAGGGCATAATTTCTGTGAAGTTGCAGGGTTTTTCACTTCCTATCAAGTGCACTTACTCATCTCAGTGAATATTTGTACAAATGGCTGAAACAGCATGGGAACTCTTATAGTAAACAATTATATGCCTCCTAGGGCAATAATGAGTGCCTCAAAATTAGCAGGCAGAAGGATAATGTTTAGCAGTAGTTCTGAGATGCTGGCTCTGAATTAGATACTAAAATTGCAATCTTATTTCACAGCTTTGGATAGGAAAAAGCTGGGTTTGAAAAAAAAAAAAAACACCCTAGGTTTTTTGTTTTAACTGGCAAAATTAACTTCCTTGAAGGAAAAGGGGTTGTGAACTGCGCTTCAGCTAGCTTGGTTATACAAAGACTCTTCAGCCTGTTCTACTGAAGTAAAATTAAGATGTGTTTAATCGTCCTGTGAATTGGGATCATTATTTTAGTATAGTCATAACTACAAAGGAAAATGTTAATCACTGAGATTGGATTATGCAGTGACCTTTTAAATCCATGGTGTTTGCAGCTATTAGACTTCCTTCAAAGTAGGAGTTGGAAAGCACTTCCAGCAGTGGGCCTTTTGGAAATAGTTGAAATGTTCCTGTCCAAAAAATAACAATTGAATTAAAGAAATGCTACTTTCCAGTTAGTGATTTTTGAATTCTTTATATAATCCACGCTGTGAATACGCATGATGTTCTCCAGTGCCTCAGTGTCCTGAAAAAACAGCAGTTTTCAACTTTTGCTTATACACTTGTAAACTTCTTTTCCTTTTTTTCTTGATGTTTTGGTTTGGTTTTTACATTAAATCTGAAAGTGGAAACAAGAAACCCAAGTTCTTTCAGGCAGATCTTTCTCCCCAGTAGGACTGCAGCTGCTGATGGCACTGGTCACCTGTCTGGGGTTTCTGTGAGAGCAAAAAACAGAGGGTTTCTGTGGAGAGCAGTGGGTAAGGACCAGGAGGTGAGGAGTCCTTGCTCTGCTGCAGAGGCTGAGCAGGGTCCCTGGGCACAGTCGTGCCTGGGCTGGTCCTGCCTGACTGCAGGTGCCTGGGCTTGAGGTCACCAGAGAGCAGAATACGTGAAGGTAAATGCAGCCGGGCTTCTATACGTTAGGCACAATGGAGTCAGACATGTGTTTGTAATTTTGAACTCTAAAATAGAAATAACGAAAATGCTGGTTTAGTTTCTAATCTCTTTGCAATGGTTACTACACTTTTGCTAGATATTTGGGCTCTGCACGACACAATGGGGCCTCCCACTCAGCTGAGGTGGCTGGGTTCTGTAAAACATAAATACCTGTTACAAATGCATATCCAATCTTTAGAGCTAGTTTTGTAGCTTTTCATTGACCCGAGCAATTATCTAAGCTACAGTGAGAGTACTACCTGAGCTGTTCCAGTGTGGGGCTTAGACTCATCTTCTTAAAAGCCTCTTTATGAATCATAACTCTTTCTGTCCTTGAAGAACTTAAAATCTAACAGCATTGCAAATCTTAAGATTAACAGTCCCAACCTCTTAATGAGGGTTAGTTTTGACGCACATCTGAAGAAGAAGGTACAATTACTCATCCTCACTTGGACTATATCCCTACGTCCATTTTGTAACATCCTGTAGTGCTGTTTCTTCATCACTAACTCCTGACCTGGCTCTGTAAAGAGGCAGGCTTCTATTGTTGAATGTTAAATCTGGCAAATGAGTAAATCAAGTACAATGTGTATTCAGAGCTGACATTTCAGAGGTGAAGCCTATGAGGATTAGAGTCGGATTGAATTTATTTTTCCAAAAGTGATTACACTAAAACACTTCAGTGGACAACAGCATGCCATACTGGTAATTCAGTCACTCTTCTAACTACATCCACTAATCAGGAATTCTCTTAGCAAATATTTTTGCTTGCAAGGATTTCTGCTCATTGTCTCTATTGCAAACATATCACCTGTGCACAAAATCTACCTTGGCTTCACTGACAGTCTGTAAAGTTTTGTTTTAAGGTATATCAGCTATTGCATTAGTATATCCACATTGGTCTCCTGAGTTGTCTGTTTTTGCTCAGGCTCTCTAGTCCTTCTCATAAACCCAGATCTCAGCAGAGTAGGAGCATTTCCTTAGAGTGGCTTCTGTCTCCCTCGCTCTTCCCTGCATGTGGCTTTGTTTTGGGTGGCTACATCTGGTTTGGGGATGAGGCTGCTATTGTTTCAGCTGTGCCATTACACAGAACAGCTTAGTTGCTCCTTGTAGCTGAATGGCAGTTACTGTTTACGCTGACTTTCAGGAGACTAAGGCCAGTCTATCACCATGAACAACATCAATTTCTACCTACTTTTATATTTTGTTTCCTAACAAAAGCATGAACTCTGATTAGTCTGTGGTGTGACATACAACAAATTTTTCAAGTCAGGCTGAACTGGGTTCGAATTTAAATCATGATTCTCCCAGTTTGCATATGTACATAGGATGAGATCAAAACAACAAAAGCTCAATGTTCTGTATTACAACTGGACTGTCATTTTGGAAAAATAAGTCTGATCTTCCACGTCTTCCTGGCAACAACTCCTGTAAATAAGTTAGTTCTACCTTGTTGACATCAAACCCCGCTGTGTCTCAGGTATGAAGTGCAGGACAAGAAAATCTCGCCTCATTAGAGAGAACATTTTGTTAGTCATGTTTTTCATCTGCACCCAGACAGGTTTTTCTCTGTAACTCTCATTCAAGAGGAAGTGATGTTCTGGAGAAAGAATGTGTCCCTGCTCCTCCCTGAGCCACAGTAAGTCCTCAGCACTGTAGACTATCCTGAGGAATTTCTTCTGGGCAGTTCAGTCATTTGGCCCTAGTAAGGCAAGTTCAGCAGGAGCCCTGAACCTTGGGCGAGTGTTTTCTGGGAGACAGAGTCAATGGCATCTGGGGAGTGGGGTAGAGGGGTGATTTATGTCACTCTGTGCTGAGATTAAAATAGGGAGCTCTCCACAAGCCAGAGCTTTTAGCTGAAGGCTTGGCTGTATCTGGAGGTGTTTTGTGCTATCTACATTAAGGAAAAAAGCACTTCAGACTTTGAACCTTGAAGTCAATTTGTGAAGTCTTGAAAGAACAGAGCTGTAGTTGTGTCCCCCACACTGCAGATCCTTTCTTGCTGTGGACATCAGGCAATTAGGACAATGCTGGTCTCATTCTCCTGCTTCCTATTGCATACTTTGTATGTATTAGCAGTACCGCTTATTTTTAAACTTATTTTATACATGTAAAGTGGGGATCAACTTGAGTGGTATTAGTTAAAGGGAAAATGGAGATTCTCGATGCAGTGCTATTTACTGCTGCTAGTAGATCTGCAGCCCTTTCCCTAGCAGCATGAGGATGGGAGGAGAATGGACAAACCCTGACCTCTTCCTCCCATGATCAGCAATACAACCAAGGGCACGCGTGCTTGGGAGCTTCTGATTCCAAGTATATCTCCTCCTGCCTTGCTCTGATGCTGAAGGGACTTGCTGAATGTTAGAGGCTGACAGGTGCTGGCAGTGAATCTCAGGTCTTTTAGTGATGAGCACACAGGCTCTAGGCAGATCTGCTTGGTGTCCATCACCTTGGCACTGCCCTTCCTTGCAGCAGTGGTCACGCCAGCAGCTGTACCCAGCCCCGCTTCATCAGTGCTCCTTGAAGCTCAGGGCTTTTTCCCATATGCTGTTTGGACTGGCTGTAGTCTGCTGTGTTTGAAGTCTTTCAGTGGCTTGCCTAGGGAATGCAGTAAATATTACAACTGTGAGAGAAAGGAAGAAGTGAGAATCAAGCCATTAATTAAAGGCTGCCAGTTTTGAGTAACCCAATGGTTAAAGCACAGTTGCCATGACAGCACTGCCCCTGGATGCTCCAGCCTGAGTCATGTTCCTTCTGCTCCCCTCCGCTGCGCCGGGGTGCCCGGCTGCCTGCGTGCAGAGAGAGGGTGACGCTGCTCTCGCGTCTACCCAGACAGTGAGCAAAGGCTTCAGTGACTCACAGCAGAGATCAGAGGGGAAGGAGAAGTATTACTGCAGCCCCAATGAGCTCCATGGGAAGACAAATGCATGACTAATAGATAAATCTTCATTGACAGGGTAGTGCATCAGGCTCTGTAGGGGCTGCTACAGGAAATGTCAAGGGGACTTCTATTTTTAACACTTTGGGTGAATGTGAAAAAAGTATTGAATGTGTCTGTGCCTCAGTTTCCACCTCTGCATTGTGTTAAGGATGCATACAGTACTTGCTGTTTGAGTACTTTTAAATGTTTGCATCAAAACTGTTTGGCAAAATGCAGCAAACTGGTTTATTCATGATTTGAAGATGGTCCAAATATTGAAATGTCACCTTTGCCAGTCAAATGGTGAGTGCAATTGATAGCCACCCCTTCTGAAGCCAGCTTGTTTCTAAGCGTAAAGTTGGCAATGGAGATGTTCTGAGGATCAGTAACCTGAGGTAGCCATTAATGCCCAGTTTAGAAATGTCTAAAGATGCATCATGCCAAAAGTATTTGTGCACTATGTATTCCTTAGCTTTGCAAAGATCTCGGCGCAGCGAGGCCCACGCATTCAGCCCAAATCTAGTCCTGCCTCCCCTCCCTCTTCAGTTAACCATAAGTAACTTGTCTGTCATCCTGTGACTTCTTTGTTACTGGAGGCAAACCTGCTGTACTCTCTGTACCAAGCAGCCGCTGGTACTAACTTACCCAAAGCCACAGCGGGAGAGTGGGGAGCTGTACCGTGCGGGGCACCCCACTGAATGCCAGCACTTTGTTTCGGACCTGGCTTTCTCACTCATGCTGCTTGTAAAACTTGCTGAGGGTAATGTATTTGCCTTTGCAATAAGTTGATGTTAGTTAATAGTAGATGACTGTGGCATTTCCAACAGAGTACATGTGCGTTCCCTGTTAAAAGCCAGTGAACTAAACCCTGCTTTGTGACCATGAGCAGGCAAGGGCGGGCAGTAACTTGCTGCTTGCTTTGGCTTTCCTTCACAGTGTAGGAATACTGTTCATGTCCTATGCAGCAGATAGGAGAGAATTTCCAAATATAGGTCAGCCTAGCAGCAGTGTTTATTCTGAACCCCTCCAAGGTGGCTGCAGTCTGCTTAGGCGCCATCAGCACCCTGATGGTTACTGCAGGTGCTGGGCATGGTGTGAGGGAAAGCAGTTAAAAGGTGCCTGCTGATGTGGGTGGTGATGAGGTTAAGCTCTGGTTGTGCAGTGCTAGATTCCGCAGAGCTGGGATGAGAGTTTTACTGTACGAACCCTTTGTGGTATCTAAATTCTATTGGGGGTAAATGTCTCTTTAATTTCAGAGCAGCTTTACTCAGGGGAGGAGATTCAGTGGGTCATCCAGAGGGCTGATTCATCTTGGCACTGGTTTAACCATTTTCAAGTAAATTAGCCTGCTGAGGTCTCCTTTGTTAAGTTCCAAGCAGAGCGAATGATTGGGCTTAATGTGAACATCCGGAAAAGGATCCAGAAAGTTGGTGCCAATGCTTTTTTAGTATCTCTGGTGGGTCTTGTGTACCAAACTGCTCATGTGTCCAGAGGTAAACTTAATCACCAGCTCTGAGCTGACAGCCCTCCACCCAGCTTAGCTGACAGACCTTCAGCTTTTCACTTCCTCTGTAGCAGGTGGATTTTACTTTGAGCACATGGAAATATCTGCATGAGTATGAATGAGTACCTCATTCATTTTTGCCATTGCATCACTTATTCTCTGGAACACAGTTCTAGTGTCAACTTTTTTCTTTTATTCTAAATGATGCAAGTATTTGACTTGATTAAATTATAGGCTGGGTGCTGGCATGTAATTTAAGGATATCGGACACAGAAGAGGCCTGACTAGGTGGCCCCATAGTCCCTCTTATGGAAAAATGAGACCCAATAGGATCATTATTATAAGTAACAAGCAGTTTCAAAGCAACAGGAGCTGACAGTAACTCATGGGCAGAGCCGTGACCTGTACCACCAGGGTGGTTAAGTGCACAGGTGGCCTTTGCCATAGCTTATCTGACACCGATCTGAGTGGCGTAGCTGGATGCTACAAGGACTGTGTGCATCAGTGGAAAAATGACAAACAAAACCTTTTGGAAGTCTCCTCCTCAGCACCCAGATCTTCTCCTTGGATATTCTTGCAGTGGTTCATTCCGACCCCAAGCTAGCAGGACAGCCTGGCAGGTACTGCACCCAGAGTCTCTGGAGATTGCTGCTCTTCTCAGCACCTGCTGTATGCAGGTTTGAGTCCCAGCTGACTTCAGGGCATGTGGGATCATGCCCCTTCTCCTTGGAAACAGTGTGTTTTCTGTTGTGCAAATAATAAAAGTAACTTGTTCTGACTGGTTCATTTAATTATGGAGTCACTTTGAAAGCTTAGAAGAGCGAAGGGAAATCATATGTCTAATTGGATTTTCTCATTGATATAAAAATAGAATAGTAAATAACTAGAAGATAGTAAGTACAACTGTCTCATTTTAATGAAAAATGTGGTTTTATTTAAACGTCATCACACATCTTTGTTTAAACCTTCTGTCTTTCTCATTGTGGAAATGAGAACTTTCAAACTCTATGAATCTCTAATGCTGGAAGGGAATCCAGCTCTTGGCAGGTGGCATAACTGCTTATGTCCCTGCTGGCTGGGCTTGTCACAGCTGCTGAGCACTTCTGTTCGCTTATGACCATCAAACTTCCATTCCCCTTCTGTCAGGCACTCTGGTTTTTCTCCACAAATGCATATATGAGAAGTACTCTGCAAAAAAGCATGATACGGGGAGCAACTTAAACATGAGGTGACTAAGTTCAGCTTCATAAGTGCTCTTGACCTTATTCCAGGCTCAGAAGAGATGCCATAAACTTCCCTGCGGTGCATTTAAGATGTCACAGTAGCTAACCTGGATCAACCAGCGCACTTGGAGTGTAAAGGTGGGGAGAGCTTAACTGGAGCTTTAATCAGCTGCCACAGAGCAATCAGTTCTGAAGACCAAAATTTAAAGGAGATCATTTTGAGGGGATATCCTTATTTTCTAGTGAGCTTGACACATTTAATGACACTCCCCCCAAAGCAGCCTAAAAGCATGCAGGAAAAAGTACAGACATGGAACAGGGTGACTGTGCCGCCTAGTGGGGCCAGGCAGCTGGGGGGGGCAGGCTGCAGGGGAAGCCTGGCTAGCAGCTCCTGCCAACGTCTTCATTTTTTGTTCCTGAATGCAGAGTTAAGTGAACTGTTATAATGACAACAAAATGGATTCGACCTCTAAGCAACCTAGTTAATGTGGCTGATGAACACCAGTGCATGCAGTGTGCTGACCCTGCTGGAGGACAAACTAAGTGAGGATGCCAGCACCCTGGTTCACCACTTGTACACAGTGATCTCTTTATCCATTATCATCGTCTGAAAGCACGTAATGCTGATTTAGAGAGATAATGAGTATATAACCTTTTCACGGACAAGTGGCAGAACTAATGCAAGATTCTCTGATTTGGGGAGTTCTTTATATGTAGTGTTCACCAACACAGATTGAGAGTCCAGGTGACCTATACCTGTGGTGACAGCTGGGAAACAAACAATTTGCAAGTACGAAACATTGCTTCCAGATTCTGTTCAATATATTATCAATGCAGTCATGATCAGAAAAGATGGAGAGTGAAACAATACATGCAATTGCTTTATGACAGCCTTGTTTTCTCCTCCCTTGCTCACTGAACGAGTCTACCTAATGCCAGACTCAATAAAGTCAGGCAGCTGGCTATAAGAGACAAACAGAGCCTCATTAAGGGAGGCCCCTTGTGCTGCTTTTGTTTGTGCTCATCTGCTTTACTGGAATGGACAAGAAAAGCATGAATATTTAAAGCACTTAACTGTGGTTGGGAACCAGCTGAACACAATTCTGCTGGGCTTTTTTTCCACTCCTGCTCTTCCTCACAAAGGAAACATCAAATGCCACTGATCATTCTGTTCCGTTCAGTCAGACAAATATTTGATATAGCTGAAACAGATTAGAATGACGGATTCCTTGGTGGTGGTGGTTTTTAATGTGCAAATGCTGTCCTGTATTAAAATAGTTAAAAAGTTTATTTGAGCTGCATGGTGTAGTGGTTGCTGTCCAACACGCTCACACCCAGCAGAGTACTCGCCCTGTGGTTTCTCTCTCCAGCAGTCAGTGCTTTCCACGAGCTGCATTTGGATGCTGGCCTTCTGCAGATTTGGCAGCAGCTTCACACTGGGCACGGAGTGCAGAGCTCCTGGCTGCAGCTACAGAAACATGCAGACAGATCAGAGCTACTGCAGTATGGCAGAACACTTAGTCAGCTTGCACCTCTTTCTTTGATCTTGTATTAAAACTCCCTGGAGTCTCTCCAGGGACGTTCTGCGCGGCAGCACCAGGAGGTGGATGGCCAGTGGTAAATGCAGCTTGCTGCAGTTCAGATTGTCGCTCCGTATCATGTTCACAGGGAGACTGACCCAGCATTCCTTGTAGAAAATGAAGCACCTGGGGCTTGCACTGCTGTTGCTCAGGCTTGGGAAAGGAGTGAACAGATTGGAATAGCAAAGACATGAAGATGCATGCTCAGAGACTCTAAGAATAGTATCAGTCCTTTTTTTTTGTAAATGAGTTATTTTTCAACTGTTTGTAAATGAAATCTTCATTCTGCAAAGAAGCAGGTGCAAGGGAAGAAGCTGATACCTAAAACAAAGGTTCAGAATGAGAAGGTGGGATACGGTGTCTGTGTTCCTTGGCATGTGTTGCATTCATAGTCAAAATCCCAAGGGACTTCAACACAACCCCTGTAAAGAAAGGGATGCAGGACCAAAACCAGTCTTTTTGCAAAAGCTATGAAGTATGTAGAAATAAAATCCTATCTTGGAGATAGGAAATGGGGTGTATGACCCCGTAAGCTTCTCTGTGGCTGTATTCTCTGATTCCCTTACAACTGAGGATCTCAGAATTGCACTGCGTAGTTCCCGTGAGTGCTCCTGCTGATGTTGGGCCCTGCAAGTCCCAGCAGAACCATGTCCTGGGACACAGATACCTCTTCTTCTTTCACTATGAGATTTCCTTATTTTCCTAAAGCCTCATTCATTTTTTGGCATGCAACAGAGGAAAAGCAGAAAGATACTGTGAGATTTCAGAGTATTGACGTAAGTAAAGGCAGTTTTTATATGGGTAGGGAAGATGTTTTGTTTCTCTGTGGGCAAACGGAACCTCCCTGGGATTGCAGAGAGCATGTTGTTTGTTGGGAGATGTTCTGAGGGTTTTTCAACTGTCTTTATGCAGGTATAATTATGTGTGTTTTGCAGTGTGTTTTAACATGCAGCATAGGTTCTAAGGGTCAGCTTAACAATTCATTAACTTTGTAGAGTGTCTAAAGGCATAGACTGTGTGCTTGATTCCCTTGAAGCTTAGAGCTGCGTATACCCTGGAAGAAATCAGTGTATGTTCTTTGTGTCAAATTCTAATGAGGTGCCATATGGAAAATTACGGAGACACTGTGTGGAGAAGAGAGGGCAGGAAACAAGTGCCTCTCCACATGATGCGCATGGAAAGCCCACTTTGCAGGCTTTCTGAGTAGAAGCTATCTGAAGGAGGGATAACTTGATATAGTGGTTCTCCTATTTTTTTGATGCAAAATCCTGATCAGAGAATAGTGATTTTATGCATACAACTTCACACAGTTGAATTGGATTCTAAATTTTGCAAAACAGTGAAATCTCTCTTCCCTGAGTTAGTGATAAAGGGAACATAAAATCTAGTCTCTGCAGCTCCAATGGCAGCAACCTTTTATAAATTGACTCATTTTTTACTTAAAAGAACAACAGCCTTCAGAGATCTATTTGCTTTGTCACATAATTTCAGAGCTGTAAAAATTGAAACCGGAGCTAAAGAAAATATTAAGCATTGTAGAATGAGTTCTGCTTTTCTGTTGTCTTTATTTTTTACTCTGCACTTATTTTTAGAGCCATGACACATATTTAAAAAAAAAAAAAAAAAAAAAGAATGCTAGTAATACAATCTAGTCTTGGGATATGGGGCATAATTTTCAAAAGCATGTAAGTTCCCAAAAAGGGGGTTGGGCACCTGGGCCAGATTCTCATGGTATGTAGCTGTCTAAGGACAGGAACCACTGTCTTGTATATCTAACCTTACATTGCAGCTGGTGAGAGCTGGTAGCTGGTCACGCCTGAAAATCCCAGGGGTTTTCATGTGCAGATTTAGATACATCACAGAAATCTGATCCAAAGTATTTCAGATAGTGACACATTTTGAACATGGGAATTTTTAACTTCCCATTTATTTCCTTTAGAGAGATGTGCATTTCTCTATTTCTTGCTGCACCTTCCTCTGAGAATCTGAGTTGCACAAGCATTCACTGAGTTGGGAGGCAGGAAAGTATTGGGTTGATGCCAGAGTTGTGCAAGCCGAGGCATGAACAGGTATGATGAACTTGCTTTAAATCTGGGAGGTCTGTTATACCTGGGAGGAGAATCCAGGCTTCTCTGCTCCCAGTCCTGGTTCTGAGCACCCAGCCATCATTTGCAGAGCTCCAGCCCAGTGCGTGTAATGGGAGGGGAAGAGATAATCCAGAGGAGTGAAAACTGCAAGAGCCACAGTGGAGAAAGCTGCTTAATCTGATGTCAGAGCATCAAGGGGGAGGCTTGATTCAATGCATAAAGCCACAAGAAATTGCAAAAGCCAAATCCTTTATGAAGATTTATTTAGAAAAAACACAATGCTGGGGAGTCACTGGTACATAGCATGGCAATTCCCTTCCTCTTGAGTAATATGCACCACACTGTGCGCATGCAATTACTTTTGTTCCAGAGATAACATCTTCATCTAGTTATACATGTACACATATGGTCCTTAGTGCACGCTACAATTCACATATATGTTAGGACATGCACAAAGTTGAGCTTTTCCATGAAAAAACTGTATAAAAAATACAAACCAAACCGAAGCTGTCAACATGAGAAGCAATGTGCAAAAATTGACAAAGTTACTCCTGAATGTTTGCTTAAGAAAGTCTTCTGTCCCTGTTCCCCATTCAGCATTGCATATGCCAGGTGTTGTTTGAAAGTAGAATTTAAAATAACTAGTCACATCCTGACCCCCTTTCACGTTGGTTGCAGAGACTTTAATCAGCTAAATAATCCTATATTGATATGAAAAATCTGCCTCCAAGCATCACCATTGTGTGCCATTGTTGTATTGAACAGATCCTTGTATTGTTGCAGTGTTTGGCTTGTGATGCTCAAGGCCAGGTGACAACCAAGCCCTTGTGTGGAGCACACAGAGAAGGCAGGACAGAGATGTCCCTGGTCACCGAGCCCCCCGGCAGGGGCTGGAAGCAGCTGCCTGGAGAAAATGGCTGGGGCTTAGGAGTTCTCCTCAGGCATGCTGCAAGGAGCCAGACCTCCCAGGTCCCTGCCACGGGCTGTGCGGCTCCAGGCACTGTCTGCTAGTGCGTGGTGGGGCTGGTGTTTGAGATGACACTCTGGGTGCCTGAGGAATCCTCCCTTCAGAGGAAAGGTGCCTGTGCAAAGAGCGTGGCAGGCACAGGGACAGAGAGCCCACGGCGCATTCCCCAGCCAGGTCCCCTGGTCCATGATGCAAACTGTAGCTGACATGAATGGAGCCACCTGACTGTATAATCACTTGTGTGGCGCTGAGCAAAGCTGTACAGCATGACATGCTGCAGACATCACGAAGCAGCCAGACCAATCCATCCTTGTAAAACTGCTGCATGCAAATACCAACACCTTAAATGGCAATTAAGACTAGAAATGGATTGCACTTGTTTCCCTTAAACTTATATGCGTACCAGCCTTTAAAAAAAAGTAACCAATAAAAAAAAAAATCTTTAAAATACATTAAAAAAAAAAAAAAGATTGATGGTTGGGATTCCCTTGGTTGGATCAAAGGAAAAGAAGAAAATAGGGGCAGTGTGATTCTAACCACTGAAGTTTCAGTAACCATAATCTTCTGGTTTTGGGGATGGGGATTCTTCCTACCCATGAGACTAGATGCTGCAAAGCCCAGTATCCCCCTGGTAATCCACATGTTTTTTAAAGACTGTTTATTTAAGCCCATGCAGAGTTATGACTGTTATAGAACTTGTCAATTTTTTTAATGGGATATCAAAGTTTTTCACAGTAAATCCTGCATGGATCTAGGGAAAAATCTCAGCAAGGCTCCCCTGTGTGTTATGTTTTTTACTTGCAAAGCAAAGGTTTCAGTCTTATTTTGAGGAAGGGAGGGAGAGATGGAAATTGTGAAGACTGAGAGCTCTCTAGGGAAGTAAGCCTGGATACTACACTTTAGATCCCATCTCAGCAGACTACTTTAGCAAACTATTTTAAGTGGGATTTAAGTGTATGTTATTCAGTTTGGACCCCAGTATGAAGACCAGTATCCAAAAGGAAGAGTGTTGCCTTGGACCTACTAATTTCCTTTGTAAAAGGCACAGAGGGAGGGTTCATCCAGTTAGCTTGCACTCCAGCTCTGGTCACGAAAACATCACTCAGGGAAGTATGTCAGACATGTACCGGCTGCTCTGGGGGCTCCCCAGTTTCTAATCCCTGGATGCCCAGCTGCACAGTGGGTCACAGCTCTCCCCCGGGTCAGGAGCATGCTGCAGTGACCATGACCTCCAGCATTGTCCCATCACCTGGGTGAAGGAAGCAGCGCTTCATCCCTGTTGTGCTGAAGGAGCTCTTGGAGGAGAGGCTGGTGTTTCCCAGGTAGCAGTGTTTGCCCCAGGTGTGTTTCTGCAGCTTTCTGAAAGCATTGGTATGCGTGACACACCTAACCTGAGTCTCCCTGAGCTCTCACAGCATGTGTGTGTGCAACCAAAATGAACCTCTGGCTGTTAGAGACAACTGTTGGCAATGATAAAACAGTGGTAGAGAATAGTTTTAGACTGTAATATACACAAAATGAAACCTCAGACCGAATTCTTACTAAAACTTTGGTGCTGTTGAGCATTGGGGTTAGCTGCTTCTTCACAAGTGTTTTCCACTGGGTTAAGATTATGTCCAGTGTCTGAGTTAAGGCCCTGATTTAGCAAAGCTTTTGTGCATATGCTTAAATCTGCCCTTATTCAGCTAAGCACTGACACAAATATCTAAGTGCCTTGTGACACAGGGACAAACCTGAACTGGAGCTTTTAAATGTGAATTATGTAGTTGTCACAACTACTCTTTTAATATGTTTTCCTGGTAGCACAGCTGCTCTCCTGGATTAACTATTTAATTAATCTTTATCTAAAAGGTCCTGAGAACAGTTCTATAATACTACCAAATGTACATAAATACCAGAACTAAAAAGTCAAACACATGGCTCAAAGCAAAACAAATATTGCTCAGAATACTTGTTTAGATTAATAGCTGTAAACTGTGCATTCTAGTAGCAAATCAAAACCTGTTGGCCTAGGAAAAAATCCAAAACATTCAGTCTATAGGATTGGCAGCACTAACATTACAAGGTGGAGTAAGGATAACAAATATCAGTGTAGCATTGCGAAACAATCCACCTAAGCTTATGTAAACAAATAGGCTTTGACAATGTTTATATGTCTAGGCGTGATCCTGCACTTGGACCTGGATGGGTGGAGACCCAAGAAGGTAGAAGGGCGCTGTTCCAGTGTGGGTCCAGGTGCCCAGACCCCACTGCAGGACAGAGGCTCAAAGGTGTGATCCTGCAAACCTCTACTGGCATTACTAGTTCTACTCCTGGGAGCATCCCGGTGCAGGATTCAGTTCGGCAGGACTATAAGTAAGGATTACTCACATAAGGCATTGCAGAACTTGGCCCTAATATTTCTATTTTCAGCAGAGAATCCCTTATCCATACACAAGATCATATTTTAAGATCTCAAAAAGTCTGTAAAATAAGGGTAGGAGTCACTATATGTTATGCTCAGTAACACACTTAAGATTCTGCATATTGACCTCAGATATTGCAAAACATTTTTTTCATTAAAATCAAACCAACTATGAAACTTTCTCATAAAAATTAAATTAACTGCGAAAGTTAAAAATGAACAGGCTATGTTTTCAAGGTTAAAAGGAGACATTAACAGAAATGAGCAACTCCCATTGTAATGGTTTTCCAGTGCATTCCCTTCTGACCAGTGAACACTCTGAGACTGCGGTTGTTGGCTTCCAATCTTGCCTCACATCCTCTGTGGTGTGGCTACTGCCGCTCTCCTTCCACCCGCTTTTTACGAACTAGACCAATAAAATAAGAGAAGAGCAGTCGTTATTGCTTTCCTGAGAGCCTAAGGACTTTTCTCACTGACACACTCCCTTCCCAGTAACATGAATAGGAGGGAAGGAGCTTCTAAGAAATACTCAGCTGGATTATGTCCATAAATGCTGTATTAACACATTTTAATGCTAAATAAAACCATTCTATCAAAACTGTACTTTTCTGTATCACAGACTGTAGAATTTCACCAAGTATTCACATCAATACATTTTCTATAAAAATCAGATTCTGAGCTAAAGGTTTTAGATGATGAAGAAATCACCCTTTCAGTGCTTCCTCCCAATGGTTCCATTTAGATTTTTGTTACAGTTTTATTGTTCTTTTAAAAGGCACTGTGTTCCAGCTAAGTTGACACTGGTCTGCTCTAGTCTGCATGGCAGTGCTCTGCATTATTTAAACATTATGCATCAAAAATTAGTAACTCTTGTAATTGCACAAGTGTATACTATAGATAAGCAATAATCATACCCTTTTAGAAAATAATTTGAAGCACTCTTAAGTAGTGATATCAGTGAGTATTGGCAACAAGGAAAACATTACATTGGACCTTAAATTTGCTGTTTAAACGTCACATGGTCCAATTGCGTCAACCATCTGGTAGTATATTAATTAACTCTGGATTCTCGCTAGAAACCAAGTAGGTTGAAGTTGCCACTTAGCAAAGCAGAGAGTGATGAGCTTTGTGTTATGGGCAGGATTATTTTGACAAGCAGCCCCATGTGAATTTTTACAGCACTTAGGATACGTTACAGCTGGTATAGAGTAGGCTTAGTTGGGCAGCATTTGCTACTCCATACTCTAATAAAAATGTATTGACTCTTCTCGGTCTTGGCCAGAGAGGATTACTGAGGTTCTTCTGTTTGTGTGATACAAAACTTGGGGTTGCATCAAACTCTCATGTCCTGTTTCTGATATTGAACTGCTGAAGTACAGAACAAAAGCAGTAAAACTGGATGGATGAATGAATGCTTTTTACTACAGAAAGTCAATAAAAACAGTATGTTACTATCAGGGGGGTTTACTTCTTAGTGCTTTCTTGGCAAACAGACTGCATTATTCCAAAGCCTACAGTGTAGCATCAGTCATTTGTGTCTGCTTTCAGTGTTTTGTTGCTTCCTTTATTTTATTGAATTCTGTCCTACTAAATCTTGAACAAAACCATGCAATATAAAAGCAGGGAAATGAAGATTAGGTGCAGGACATACGTCTAATGGCAACTGGTTTAAACAGTGGAAAAAAAGCGGTCTTTCTCTCTTTGTTGGTGGGATGTTTCCAATACCATTCTGGGACACTAACAGGTTCAGAACCAATAGTATATCACTGGAATGCTTAGGTACTGCTAAAAATTAAAACTGGAAAAAAAAAGCATGCGTGAAAGAAATAGGTTCTAGCTGAACTTTTATCTTAGTTCTCACAGAGAGAAACCCAAGCTGAAGCCAGCAAAGGCATCGTGGTTTGACACCCCTCTTTGAAGCAGAATTGATTAAAAAACATAGTTAATTTTTTTTCCCTTCTTGCTGTAAACTACTGCCTAATCATCTTCTTGTTCTGTGTATTGAGTGCAGAGCATGTCACACTCAGGTAAAACTTGCAAAGCTTTGTCTTTGCCTGTACTTGGTCACACAGGCAGGAAAGTCTTTTTCTGTTCCCTTGGTCGGGCGGGCTTGGTCTGTCATGGGTAGGGCAAAGAGGCGAGGACTTCTGTGTTCACTGAACAAACAGGATGGGTTTGGCTCTCTATTTACTGGCCAGAACAGCTGACAGGGCAGCCAGAAATCCAGGGTGCTCCATGGAAAGGGCTGAAGTAACTCCCCTTCCCAGGAGTGGGAGAAGGAGAAGAATAATAGTGGCTCCTAATCACAGTAAGATCTTTGCTGTTGTCTACCCTGGAGTCCACGGAGCTGTGCATCACCCCTCACGTATAGCAGATTGAACATTTAGAGTTAAAAGTCAATCTCAGGAAGAGTTGTGTCTAGGAAAGTCAGGGCTTGGCTCGCATAAACAAGTGATGAGTAGATGTAGTAGCATCTTACCCAAATCGTTGTTCTTAGTGATAGCTGCTGCTACCCTGGTTCTTGGACCTTGCTTTGTGAACTGGTATCCAAACTTGAGAATCTTGGAGTTCTCCTCCAGCATCTTGGCAATCTCCATCTCTACAGCTGTCCCAAGCTGCTGCCTCTGTTGGTTATGTGGTGAAATGTCCCCAAAAGAAAAGAAAATATTTGTTTTCATATGAGAGAGAAGTGGTGGTTATATTTCAGTACTGTGCTGCAAACTACAGAGAGAATCCTATCCCTAGAGATTTTGCTCTGGGTTTTATATTTGGCTTTGACTGGGTTTATTTGGAAGTTTTCCACTGTTTGGTTGCACATGAGCTGCAAAACGACTGAGCCACAGAGGCTGCCTTGACTTTGCCAGAGCCCTCTAGGAGAACCCTCTGGGAATCCATATGGAAGGGAAACAAAAGTGGACTCACTCAGTGCTCTCTCTTTACCTGGTTGTCAATTTTAATCTCTGTCAGGGATTCATTCTCTTTCAGTGCATCAATCAGTGCCAAAATACCCGTCCCAGTGATGAAGTTGGATTCTACATTCAGACTCTTCAGTGTTTTGTTCACTTTCAACATATCTGCAAATGCCTGAGGGGTCAGAAAGAGGGAATATGAGACAATGTCTTGAGAGCTTCAGGGAATAACAGAGAAACTGCAAAACATGGCTTAGTACCTACAAAGAAATAAAACACAAATAGGCTTAGAAGAACATAAAGGTAGATCAGAAGAGGTTACACTTCTACTTTGTACATTCACAGGGAAATTCTGCAAGGGAAAATGAAGAATGCATCCTGAAGCGGACATAGACCTATTTAAAATTTGTGGGGGTTTTTCTAAATAGTGTTTAAACTTACAATAGCTACGGGGTCATTGCTTCGAGTGGCTGCAAGGCTGAATGTCTTCACATATGTATTGCTTTCCAAAGCTTTTGCAAATTCCTTCAGTGTTGGAATAGGAATATTCTGCATTAAGAAGATAAAGCCAGTAATTAGGAAAGCCAGTCACATAACTAGACACTGACTTTAATTATTATCAAACTGATTGATTAATAGTCACAATCTATGCAATTTAAACATACCCAGTGCTTTTAAGAGTATCTTGGAATACACAATGCATACTCTGCTCACAGTGGCCTTCAGAGACCCGTGCTAGGATGTGATGTCAGCACTGCCGTTAATTGGGTCAGGCCAATGCAAGCACGTGACCGATCTCTGAGCTACTTTCCTATTTTGCTGCTGGTTGTTCAGTCTCTGCATGCTAGCTCCTCCTCCATTTGCATGTGTGGGCTAATTGAATTTGGCCAGTGATGATTATATAGTGCCCATGAGATATCTTGCTTTACAATCTGCTCAAGGCAGGCAGCCAGAGGGAGTCACCCCTTGGGCTCTTCATTGGCATCTAATTCAGTATCAGGCATTGACAACCTTGGAGCCTCTATAACAGTTCCCTCCACACCCTTCTTCCTGTGTCCCCTGCTTTTTCTGAACGGGAGAGAGAGACAAAATTTGAAGATAAAAGGCAAGGGCTTTGGAAATATTTGAATAAACCCTCCTATGATGACATAAATGAAATCATAGCATCTACCTTTATGTTGTTGAGATTAATTTCTATGAGACTAGGATCGTTTGCTTTTATCCTTTGTAAACTTGCTTCCACGTTGGTCGGATTAGGTGGCTCCTCAAAGATGGGCTTGACTTTTTCACCTTTCACCACATCTGCAACACAAGATCTCATGAAATGTTGATGTGAGGAATAGGCATCATCAGTAACGATCTGGCTTTTCAATTTCCATTTAGGTTTGTACTGTAGCAGTCAAGAAAGGATTTATGAACCACAAAACTTGGAAATAGGAGAATTAGCCCTGTTACCGCTGCCGCGCCCTTTGCACCTTCTGGGCATCCAGAAGTGTCACTGGCTGGAGGCTGCAGTCACAGCGGCTGGGCAGTATCGTCACGAGCAAATTCCTCTTTTCTGTACAGAAGTCCTAGTACAATTAATCTGAGCCAAAGGAGCTTTAAAGACTAATGTATAGGATGTAATATACTCTAAGGGCTGCTTTGTTCTTTGTGTAACACCTGTAAAAGAAGGTGTGCTCAGAACTTGCCCACTACATTAGCGAGAAAATGTCCCTGCACCTGTGTGTAGACTTTGTGAACATAAAGGAATGCCATCAGGAGGTCCCTCAGTTTCCTTCTCTAAGCTGATGCTATCAGCCTTACTATAAATTCAATTAGCTCTTGTAAAATTGCAACATCTGCACTTTCTAAATAATAAAGCTATCAAAGCATGAAAAGCAAGTCTGCCTGCCAGCACCAAGATTTATGAAGTCTTTGAGTATTCATGCTCCAAAGAGATACAGTTTTTAATGTTGGCAGCTACGAGCTATAAATATTCTTAGAGATGCATAAAAATCAAAGTTCAGAACACAATTAGTATTTCTAATTCCCACGCATATAGTTGTGGAGATTAATTTATAAGCCCTGACCACCCAAGCCACTAGAGGCAAGAAAGGAATATGTTACTGACCACAAGTATGTTTTAAACCCTTTTACTTCATGCTGCAGTGAGTTATTTTGAAGATTTGTGCTCAAGTTTCAATGTACTACGCATTTCTGTTCAGTGCAATGGGTAAAGTTCATGCCATATCATAGGCCAAAAGAAAAATATTTTTTAGAACTCGTACTCTTAGCAGAGATGAAGTCATACACAAACCTCGAGCTGGTTTTCACTCTGCTCCCTTTTACCCTGAACTCTTTTTGTTCGCTAATTCCCTGAGAGACCTCACGTATGCCTGAATAACACCCCAGCCTTCCTAGGGAGCAGGAAATTGAAAACTACTGGTAAATGTATATAGAGAATTCACTCGATCTTGGAGGCAAGGATGGAAAGTGAAGGAGAAAAAAAAAAAAGGCAGCAAAGCATTTTTTTCACTTGTGGGGACACCCTGCCAAGCTGGGAGCTAGAGAGAGACTTGCTCCCTGTCCTGAGGTTAGATCCCACAGTATACTCAGTCCAGAGTTAGCAGTATTTTTCACTTTCTACTTCTTGTTGCTTCCCATGAATTTTATCTTGTTTTTTTAATAATGGAGCTGTTTTGCCACATTGATGGGCAATTTTGAGATGTCTCCCTCTTTTACTGAAGCATTTCACTTGGCTAAGAAAAGGTATTGCTTTTGGACCAAAGAAAAAAGTGATGTGACAGTGATTTTCTGGTTCTTAAGTCTGTGATTGGAGCATAGTTTAGCTGACTCACATAGCTGACATTTTGACTCTGTACAACAAAAATAATCTGAAATCTATGTGGATTAGTAATGCATGCAGTTGCCTGTTATGAGATAGATGGCAGCTTGGACAGGGCCCCACTGGGGAGGCTTGCAGAACAGTCTTAATCCTGAGAAAAATGAAGTGACACAGTGTCCTGTCTACTTTCCCACCTCCCCTTTAGTAAAGAAGGATGGAAATGAAAGTCCTCGGTAAAAATAGCTGCTGTTCTTACGGCCTTACAAGAAGAAAACATTTTTTGAGTACTACTTCCCTGGAAAAGAGCATTCCACAATTTTGTCTTAAAAAGCAAAGTTTAGCCCACTTGATATCCCAGAGCTTGGAAGTGATGAACTCTGGATCAAGGCTTGGCAGCTCTCAAGAAAAGCTTGGAATTCAGATGTACTGATTGCCTGCCCCATCCAGCCTCCTGTCGGTTGCTGAGCTAAGACCTGATTCACCAAAGGTCCACTTATTCAGTGCAAACATTTCTGGATTTGTTTTTAATAACTACAGCTGTTTCTGCTGGGGGATTTCCTAAACGATTACTCTTCCCATATACCTAAGGAGCCGTATAACAGACAATGTTTAAACACGCTGCCGCGGGACTAAGCTGGAGGTTGTAGATCAGAGAGAGTAGCCAGGGCAGGAGCACATCCACACGGTCCTTGCGTCGCTGTGAACACGGCTTGATGTGACTCCGCCAGGGATTCTGCCACGTCCAAACCCCGTGGTCAGATGTCGTTCTGTGCTGTGGCCACCTCTTAGCTACAGCTCGCTGCTTTCTGTCCACTGCCTGCACTGAAGTGGGATAAAAATACATATGTCTTGGCTTCTCAAATACTCCTATCTTTTCAAGCACCTCTGCAGAGCCAGATAGATATTGCTCTCCAGGAAAACAAAGGTCCTCAGGAATGATTTATTTGCATAGTGCTGCTGTTATCATACATAATGAATTTTAAGAGTGTATTTACTTTAAAGAGCTCCCCTCATGATTAATTATATCAATCAACACAAGGCCCTGTTACATTACACTAAATTAGACCAATACACCCAACCTATAGGTGTACAAGTCCCTAAAGATGACATATAGCCCACAAGAGAAATCTGCTTGCTTACTTCTCACGGTGCCTTTTCCATCTTTACTGCGGGCTCCTCCTTCATCAAATTTTGGGTTGTTGACCATGTTGTGCACTCCAAGAACAGCTAAAATGTGTAAATACCAGCAACAGGATACAATGTTAATGGTAGGTGCAGACACTGCAGAAAAAAAATCTGCTATGAATTCTAGTTTAGTTCCCCAAACAAAAGCCTCTTTACAAAATGTTAACTCTGAGTCATGCTTGCTTGTAGGGAGAGTCTTTAGAGGCCTAAACACTGCAGATAGACAGTTTTAATATAGGTTTTTGAACAGCTGAATCAATGTAGTATGCATATCACAGAAGTGCCAGCTGGAAGGAACGGCTGCGGGTCATCTTGTCCAGCCTCCCTCTCAAGCAGGAGTGTTGCCAGCATTAACCAGGTCAGCCATGGCTTTGTTCAGCTGGATCCTCAAAACATCCGGGGATGGAAATCCCACGGTCTCTTGGGGTAACTAGTTTCAGTGCTACGCTCCTAATTATTATTATTTTTTTCCCCTAATATACAACCTGAACCTCTTACTGCTCTTTGTTGTATTGTTTGGCATATTCAAGAAGAATTTGACTGTACATGTGGTTAGCTTAATAAATTGGTTTTCACACAGGGGTTTCTTATAGAAGCATATGGATGCTGGTGTGCTTGGAAAATAAAATATATATTCCAGGACTTTAAAATAAATAGTGAGGATATAAACTATTATGAGAGAAATGACAAAAGAAACCAAAACTCCATAAAAGAAGCTGCAAAGTTATCTTTTGTGCAAATGAACTTCCATAGCGTCAGAGAATAAATTGTTCGCTGTATTCGCTGATACTTCTCCCATAAATTATCTAATTGGATTTTATTCTATAGGATCATGCATTAATTAAAAGTTGCTAACTTGATGTAGATTTTTACTTTCAGCATCAGTTTTTTCTTATGGAAAATAGTCTGTTCTTTAAGCAAATGACTCTTTAGCTGCTGTTACAGACTGTTTTCAGAACTCTGGGCAGTAGGTGTGCTACTCGCTGTTTTTCATTAGACTTCGATACCTACAAATTCTGTCATGAATGGCTGGATACTGACCAGAGCTGAGCAAAACTTGGAACCTCATCCCATGAACTTCAGATTTCCTGAGAAGTGCCAGCTGCATTATAACCCTGTGATACACCACATTTCAGTCAGAGCCAAGGCTAATGTATCTAGAAATGGTGGTGTAGCCAAGAATTACAGAAGATAATGGGAAGATCATATCCTTCAATAGGACAATATAGTAGCTACAAGAGTTTTGAGTTTAATGTTGATCTAACCCAGATTCAGATTAATCTAATATGCTGAAATATTTCATTTAGATTTTCCTAGTGAAAACAAAAAAAAATTGTCAATATAGTTGCAATTCTCGTACCAAAAGTTTTGTATACATGAGGGCCCAAAAAGGTAGACCATGGACCTCAGAGAGCCCAGGGTAGGATAGGATCCACTCTGAACTGGGTGGACAAGGCAGGAGATGTCAGCAGTCCCATAGGGAGGTCTCAACACTAGCTTGAGCAGGGTTTTAGGATGAGGACCCATTGACATTAATCTCACTAGCCTGGTTTGCTGGTTCCTAAATTAGGGATTCAGATGATCTTCTACTAGCATAAACATATGACATATCCGTGATACTAACTGCTTGAAAGTCACAGGCAGCTCAAGAACTACAGATTAGTCTTTGTTATGCTGTAGGTTCAAATGTTATTTCTGCAAGTGGGTACTCTTCAAAATGATTTCCTTTGTGCACACTCTAGAACATGAGGTTATACTCTGGATTCAAGGAAAAGAATTAAAAGTGGTGAAGATACCCAGGTCTAATCAGCTGGCAACCAATTTTCTGGTTCAAGGGGTTAGATTCCAAATTTCCTCATGGATGCAGAATCTCCATCCATTGCATCCTGTAGCACATTCATCCTGCCATTTGGGGTGTCAGAGTTGAGGAGGTAGCAATGGTACGCTACAAACAATGCAGATACAGTAAGATGAGTGGTCTCCACTACAATGCAAACACCCCAGCCTGCAGTCTACCATCTACCCTTCCTTTGCCCAAATCATATTAGTGGGTTCAGCTTCTCCCCTTGCCTGCCACATCAATCATAAGTAGATGAGGGAAGTCTAAAACACAGCAGCTGTCGAGTCACACTTGAAGTCATCATGGGCAGTGTGTGGCCCATAGGTAGGCCACCTGTCTGTATAGTGAAATAGCAGGTACTTGAGATGATCGTGAGACACTCCTGGGGGCAGGTCCAGGCAGAGAAGGACTGGATGTGTAGGGGGATCGCAGCTATATGTTAACTAACCTGCAAGGTCATAGAGCTCAGTATCTGAAGCGCTGGCCAGGGCTTCTTCTAGTTCCGGATCCAGGGTCACTTTTTCTTCTGTACGCGTTTCTATGGGCTTTTCTTTAGGGATAAATATTTTTCCTAAGAGAAGAAAAAAGCCACAGTGAGTAATGAATTATTGGAACAACTCCTCTGCCTCCTGGCAGTAGGGGAATAGGTCTGTGACAGTGGAACTGCCTGGAAATACCAAGTGTGTGTTTTCCTCTTTCTTTCTTGATGCTGTCCTCCATACCAGGATCTTAACAGAATTTAAAAATAAAAGGTGCAGACTTCTGCTCTGTGTTGGTGATTGTTAATGTGGAAACAAATTTCCTAAAATAAATCCCCAGGAGCAGTCACAGCTAGAATTTTTCTGAAGTTCCTGTGGCCTTAAATAGGCAGAATCAGGTCTATACAAAAAGCTTGCAGAAATTTCATCCTTTCATTTAAATGAGGTACCAGAAGCAGTTAAAACTATCCTACTGCAGGAACCTCTCAGTTTACCAAATTCCATACCAGAGCCTGAAAGCTCAGCAAACCTGTTCTCTTCCGGTCACTCAGTTTAATTCCCAGCCTCTCCATGAGCGTTTCCCCTCTGTGTCTCCTCACGCTCATTCACATAAATAGCTTTATCCTGATCATCTGAGCAGGCCTGAAAAGTCTGAACTGAACTGAACCAGATGTTCCCCAAGAAAGACTCCTGACCTATTTGTCCCTCCTTGTATACTGCTGTTACATTGGGGTTAGCAGGTGTGTGTTTCCATGCGATATTCCCCAAGACAGATCATCAGCCCTTCTGCTGCAATGAGCAAACTGTAGGATAAATCCAGAAACACCACAAAATGTCCCATTCCTCCTTTAGCCTGCTATTACAGTTACCCTCAGCAGTGTGATGATGTAACTGCAAATGCTTGGAGCAAGAGCCTTGAAATCAGAGCTGGGGCTGCACATCAGTCACCAGCGCTGCTCGGGCTTTTCTCCTGCTCATCACCGTCCTGTACCAAACCCATACAGTCAGTAATATATTAGATGATGCCACATGCAACAGACGGTGTCATTGCTCCAGTAATTCTGTGAATTCCCATCTTGTACTGTCCGCTGCAGACACCTTGTCCCTAACAACTAGTTCTCAAGCAGGCTTTAGTTAATCCCATTGTAATGAAGCTGTGATGACCTTTGGATGCAGGTGGCTTTGGCCCACTGTCAACTTTAAATTGTCTTCTAGTGCAGCTTTGTACACTCTAGATGTAATGCTTGAAGCATCCTGTCGCTTTCTGAAATGTCTCTAAAATAGTTTCATTTTAACTGTATTAGCGGTATTACTTTGTTACCATGAATAAATGCAGTTCTGCTATTTAGTGTTGAACTATAGATGCTTTGCCTCTGGTTTTGCAACACTGTCATCCTTTTGTGGCTTAATTTTTCCCCATTATGGTCCAAAGTATCATTTCCATGTACACAATAATACCCAATTCATTGATCACTTTCATACAAGTTTGCCTACAGCAATTTCTATACTATCAGCTTCCATGAGTGAGGTTACTGAATAAGGTCAGAAAACAATTTTAATGGTAATTTCTGAAACTCTGGCATCGTTTACTAATGCAAGATTTGAATTATTTACTCTAGAGATATTTGTACTAAGGCGAAATAATTTCTGAGTACAAAACTGGACAGAAGGTTATGTAGAAAGACAAAGTAGTATCACATTATGATTCATTTTCCAAGCCTTTGCGGGCCAAAGGTAGGAATCATTTCACTTTCACCATGCACTGGGTGATAGGAATCAGAGACAGCCATCTCAGCAACATCAAACAAAAGTCAAGTTGGAAATGTGGGCTAGAAATACTCTCTGAATATAGATTAGTCACACTCTCCAGATTTCATAACAGGACAGGTGCTAGGATTTCAGACTCTCTCTGTACTACCACCTAATCTGAAGCGTTGGATGGCAACTTCCAGACACCACTGGCCAAGATTTAACTTGATGCCAGCTTGACTGGTAAGGATAACACTTAAGAGAAAAAAATCATGACTATGTTGGAAGCTAGAAGAACAAAATTAATCAGAATATCTCAGTAAACACTCAATAGTGAGGACTACTGTTCATAAAATATTTCCTTTCAGATCACTGGTGATTCCACATGAGTTTCAAGTAATCAGTAGGTCGTCTGAGATCTTGAGGGAATCCTACTTATCTTTAATCCTGACTGATAATACTATCCCCTCACAGCTATACTCCACAGAGCCATAGCTCACACAAAACATCTCCATCAGGCAATGTGTGATTCTTCGCAGACCCAAACCCCAGCCAGACTGTTGACAAATACTGACGGAAGTCTGTACTTTCACGTATAACGTTGTAAGGGTACACAGGACCTGGAGTCTTGTGTAAACTGGACATGCTATGTACTACAGTTGGTCCTTCTCTAGGGACTTTGGATGTGGGTAGGCCAAGTATCTTGTGTAGCAAGAAATCCAGGGGTAATGGAAACCAGTTCAGGCTTATACTTTTTCCGTGCAGTTCACATACATAGGAATACAATTTTTAAGCATTTGTTTCAGGCATATGTAATTCTTGGATGGCAGCCCAAATCTTTTAAAATGTGTATATGACTCCCAATGATAGTTTCATTTAAAACATTCTTGGCAAATGTTGTAGAAAAAAATTCTATTACTGGTTATATGAAATATTTAAAGGAGCAAGGTCATGTCAAAGATGGTAATATATATCTTTAATAAATGTGGGCCTTGCTGTTGTCCAGTGGCATGTTAAAAATATTCTTTTTTTCTGCTATCTAGATAAGAACATTCTTTTGCATTATCCCACTGTGAAGAGATGCTGTAGCATAGCAGATGGAGGTTAGAAGAGCTTATACGTTTAGCACGTTATTAGGAATTTGTTACCTGTCCACCGACAGTAAAACTGTCTGTCTGTACTTACAGATGGCTGTCAACAAGTTTTCCTTCATTATTTTAAGGACAGACTTTAAAGATCCAGGAGCTCCCTCCTAGTCCCCCATCCGTACATTGTGAATTCATTATACAGTGCCATCATGGAATTCACTGACAAAATAAAATATGGGTTGTGGTTTGCTTGTTTCGATGGCCCAGCTTAAATTTAAAATTTATGATTTGGAAGAAGCCTCGGAAGAATAGCGACGTTTTATTACTTTAAAGTGAGATTTATGACGGAAGGCTGCTGCTCTTGGTGTTCTTTATATTCACACTGTATCTTAGAAGGTACTTTATTATAACATTCTACGTGGTATGATTAATGGTGGCTGTGTTACATTTTGCCTCCAGAATATACTAATGTCCTGTGCTAAGTCTTAATAGTAATAGCTTATCTTTCTACCAATGAAAAACAGAGTGACAAAAGTTATGTTTATACATACCATACTTGAGCTACATCAGTGTTAACAACAGTAAGAGAACCACATTTGTGTACACTTGTAATATATTATTGTGTTTAACTGCAAAACAAAATTCAATTCCAGTTAAAAAAATAAGTAACCATTAAAATGTAATGTTATTTTTACACAGGCATATAAACCCAAAATATCTGGAATCCAAAGAGCTTTTTTTTCAACATGAAACTTTAAGTGCAAATCAATGCAATTCTCCCCTTCTTTCTGTCGAACTGGGAAAACTGCCTGGGGTGACCTGGATGACGACCCCGGGGATTTTCTGACTGTGAGTGGAGCGAGTAGAGATTTGTCCAGGCTCAGTCTAACAGCAGACCTACACCTTTTCGCACGCTGCAAAACTGAAAGATGATATGGTTCATCTTTTACTCAAAAGAGGCTCGGGGGGGAAATCCATTGAAAACCAGGGAAGAAGGATTCAGTAAAAAAAGACTACAGAGACACATAGAAATGCAGAGTGAGATAAAAGGAAAGCCAATTCTGTGAGAAAAAGAAATACCCTGGGTACTGTCATGAAAACCATAGACCTAATTTTGCCACTTGGTTTCAGCAAGCTCTGATCTCCTGCATTACGCAAATGCCCCCATTAAAGCAATGTCAAAGTAAAGCAAGGAAATGAGACGTATCACTAACTTCAGCTCCTTACACAAGCATAGTTACCTACATAACCACGTATGCACATCCATAGGAAATGCATTCATTGAGAGGGAACTACTTCAAGTGTATTTTCCTGAAGTAAGTTTATTTGTTTATTGTTATTGGGGGAGGGGGGGAGATTTTAATAGCACAGTTGCTAGGATCTTACTAATGTAGCCAAAACCAGCACACCAATCTAAAAAACATTTTGAGGATTTATCTTCATTTATACTTTACAGCATTTGGAACGTAATTTCTGGTGTGTCTTCTCTCTGTCTTCCTTCTTATGTCATTAGACTTTTGTGAATAAATATAAATTGCCACCATTTTTATTTACTATAAATATTTAGTATTTATTCCCACTTTGTACAAGTCAAAATTGAACAAGCCAAAACTCAACAAAGCACAGAGCAATGGGAAATAAGCCCATTTATACTAGCTGTAAAAATGTCCTTTTATTTAAAAATCAGTTTTATTAAGGATAGTTACTTAATTTTATAATACAAATGCATTTTTTGTCATAATTGTAAAAGAATAACATACTTTCTTTTCCTATAAACTGTAGTTCATACTATTGTACTTTCAAGAAAATATCTGGTTACACTTATTACTTCTTACTTTTCAGTGAATCACTGACTACAGTGAGTGCCTGTTTATTCTCAATTGCAAAATGCTACACTGACCTTAGAAGTGAAATTCAATAATCTTGGAAATCTGCCTTGCATAAATCACAGGCACCTGATTCACTTTTTCCATTTTGCACTACTCTTTTTTTGAAGCTTACTTAAACTTCTCTACAGAGTTCTATGAAAAAGGAGCTAAATTAGTTCTTATCAGGAAGAAATTTGTATTATGAAGAAGAAAACAGGCCAAATTCAAATAAGCGTGAGGCTGAAAGCTAGCAGTAATTAAAATGCAGTATCATAATTGCTGCTGTACTGTTACTCTTGGATTAGTGTCTGCATATTCTATGCCTTAAAAATTATGATAATGGCATAGGAAGGCTGCAGAGTTAAGCTTTCCAAAGTTATTAAATCCATTGTGCGCGTACACAAAGAGCGAAGTTAAATTGCACCAGCATCTTTGGCAGCATGCTGTGATTCTGCCACCTTAGCGATACCCTTTAAAGAATTCTTCTGAAAAGTATACTTTCTCAAATAAAAATAAACAAAAGCCAACCTATAATCTTTAAAACAGAAGGAAGCCCAGAACTTCTTCAGACCCTCACGTGGATTATCACAACAGTTAGGATCCCTGGAGTCCTACAGAGGTCCTCTGGATTGCCACCTGGGCTAACCTGCTTCACCAACAGTAGCAGAAAGCTCTTTCTTCTGTCTGACGTGGAATGGCAGCAGGGGAGAAAGAGGGTCAAGCTGTGCTGCTGGGCTTCAGGTTCTCGGGGACATCAAAGAGCCCTGAAACTTAGGCAGAGCTAGATGCCACACTAGTGCTGTTCCCCTCTGGCCTCTTTTCTCCCATCTCACCTATCCTTCTCCTCTGTTCCTATCCTCATTGCCCCCTGTGCCTTCCTCATCCCCTGTGTCTCCTGGTCCTGTTCATCTTTGAATCCGACCCTTCCCACCACCTCCTTTCCCTCTGCCCTCTCTTCCTTTCCACTGCTCTCTCCTACTACAGCTCCTTTCCCCAGAGCTGCCACATCTAGTCCTTCATCCTGACCATATTCACACAGCTCCTCAACAACAGATCCCTCCACCTCTCTGCCCTAGGCTCTCTGCTGGCCATTTACTCTTTTTTCTCCTTTACAGTGCCCTCACAAAGTGAGGGGGAACACTGTCAGAGCAGGAGAAAGGCTCCCTGCCGTGGTTCTGGTGTGACAGGAATTTCCAAGAGCATCCAGCCCAGCCCACGCACCCTCCAGCCGGCCACGCCAGGTCTCTCCGGGCGCTGCTCTGCTGTCTGCACACGCAGGCGAAGCGCTGAGGACATGACCAATACTCACTGCAGGGGGAATGTTTGGAGAACACTATAACAAACGGGATGTACAAGAAAGTACAATATTTTGAAGATGCCAAATTCAAGTGTATTTCCCTGGGGATTGCAAAAGGCATACGTTTCAAGTCCCCTCTTCAAAGCATGGAGGCACTGCAGCTCATAAAAAAGCAGCTGGAAAAATTTACTTTAGATGGCTAAAACAATGTGTTTTCTCCTAATCTTGTTCTTGGAAACAGCTGAGTCCTTTTTGCTGACACTTTCCAAAAATTCAGCTCGAGGCAGACTCTCAGCATGGGAAATTTCAGTGTGAACTGTGTGAGTTTGGCAAAGTCACGAGCAACTAAAACAGGGTCTTACAAAAGCAAGCAGTGAAAGGCACTGGCTAGAGGCACTGCTGTCAGCAACTGCAGCAGTTTCAATGCTTTGAAAGACAAACATCGGTTCTGAATTTAAGACTTGAAGAACAGGGAGAAGGTGGCAAAAATTTAAACAAACCGTTTCAGCGTTGGAGTGAAAAGACTGCCTTTGTCAATCCAAGAAAGATTCCGTGTCTCTGAACTAACTCTTAACTTTTTTACATAGAGTCAGTTAGAGAAACTGGAATTGGAACTCATTAGCATCTACTCTAATACTCTGACCTTCTGAAAATGACTGTCGTTATTACTAGCGCTGCGTATTGATACTCTGCTTGGCACAGCACAACATGCGAGATAGATGGTCTCTGCCAGAGCAACTGAAAACAGCAGTTTGGCCAAAAGGTCTCTGGTTTAATCATCCTTATTTTCTTTCTTTTCCCTTCTATCAGTTGGCTAAAAATGTTAGCATTTAATCACATACAAGCGTGTTCCCCTTCCCTTTCCAGCCACAAATAATAATAGCCTGGTCCACTGGAGTGTTTCCATGACTTTGATGAGAACTGAATTGGATCCAAAATGAAATGGTTTGGCAAGGAGTGGAAGACCTTGCAGAAAACAGGGATAGTGGTGAAGGGTTGAAACAGCAATCTTTACAGCATTTAAAAATGGCATGGCCAACTTTTCATATTTTACGATATTTTACAACAGAACTTTTTTCAATTATGTTTCATTAATATCGTGTACTTAAGAGAACCACTGCAACAAAGCAGAAACAGAAACGTTGTTAATAGTTTATGTTTGTATTACAGTAGTACTCAGATCTTAACTGAGATCAGAATACGTACCACATTCAGTAAGAGAAAACATGCCCCATTGACGTTGCTCTGTAATATTTTGTACCTGCACTGCCCCTCACTTTCTCCACCTTTTCTTTTTATTTCTGGACCTTTGATGAACTTGAAAATGATACAGAAAAGGCTTCACAGTGATCTAAGCGTGATAACCGGCTGTTCCAGCTACATGTGTTAAATGCAGTGTTACTCAGTCCAAGTAACTTCTGTAGTTCATCAGGTTCTACGTAAGGATTTCTAGAATCTCTGTCCTAAGTAGGAACTAATCCAAAAATACATAAGATAAACACTTACAAACTGCTAATCACTATGGTTACAATTATCAGCCCTAATTCCCTACACCTCATTAATAGCAAACCCTCTGTTTGTGGGAATGGCTGATTAAGAGCCGCGTTGCACAAAGTTCCTGAAAGCCACCAGACTGTTTGCATACCACAATGGGAGCAAACACTCGCCATGGGGACATTCAAACGAAGTACCCACCCCTGACTTGTGTTAGGGGTGAAGAGGTCTGAAAAATCTGCTTGGTGGCCGGTCTGGGTGTGCGCCTCTCAGGCTGTGACCATTCTGGCCCTGGTTCACCACAAAAATTGGGTTTTCGTTGAAATTTGAGAGCTATCCAATCCAGGCTTAAAACCTTCTTTTTGTACAGCAATTAAGGTAGTACGTTAACAAGCTGAAATATGGCAGCAGGTCAAAACCCTAATGCGTGCCATACATTTGGTTGGTTTTGCCCAACGTTTCCAACCTCTCAAAACCACGATTGCAATCAAAACCAAGGCAACTCCCTGCACGACCAGCCCCCTACCTTGAGCTCGTATTTAACACTTCCTGTGTTTTAACCACTCTGAATACCCCCGTCAGCTCTGGAATTTGTTTTGGCTTGTTTTCTAGCACAATCAAAACCTGATGGTTGTGTTCAGCATATAGAGACCAGCGTAGGCAACTGAATCTTGTCCTTCGGCAGCTGTTCGGTATTCCTCTTTAGTCAAGAACTCTCCAATAAAACATTAATGTGAAAAAAGAGAGGCAGAGACACTAGATAAACAATAATGATGTATCATAGACTATTCTGGAAGGAGGATATTTTGAATGCCTCCTTTTCGGCTCATCACTGAATTTTCAAGGCAGTATCAGCTTTGCACGATAAACAAAGCAACTGGTAGAAATGTCACTTAACATTTGGTAGAAGCATCCCACTTCCAAATTTGAAAAAATAAATGCTTTCCCAGTGGCAGAAAAATATCAAAGTACAAAACAGTGACAAAAGCTTAAACTACACTTGACATATTCTAATCCTACTGACACACAAATATTCTCAGGTGGTAAATAGTGCCAAATGGTACACTGACATCAACACCTCCCATTTCTAATTATACACAGCTGGATGCATTTTGGAGCTGCCCCAGAACTTAATTTTTAACTAGCAGAATTAGTGTAAAATTAATTGGGGACTATTTACAGTTTGGCGACATAATAGTGCTGCTATAATGTAAAGAAATCATTTAACAGGCATCTATATAATATAATCATATAAATATTTACCAATCTCTAAATACACCTTAGAGACCACAACATGGTCTCTCTCATAACAGAATTAGCTTTTCCTCAAGAGATATTCTTCTTTAGTTTCTTGCAGGACACATTTTAGAAATGTAAATTATTTATCCTGAACTAATTACTAAGCTTTGGAAGAATACTAATTATCCTCTAATTAAAGTGACTTTAAATCTAGCACGTAGCATCATATCTTGGAAATGTCTTTGCAGGATTGCTTTATTTCCTCGCACAGAAAATATCTCAGTATAAATGAAAATCAAGTCATTAATATTTCAATACAGTCATTCTGTTATTGTCTCTTCAATCGGGTTTGTCAAAATAAGTAATGCCGCAGTTACAAGCACGGATTCTAAGATCCGGAGCCAGCCACGTGTGGCCTTTACGTGACATTCAGCGTGTTTCACCAGATTCACCCAATTAGCAGAATTATCATACAATTCATAGGAAGCTTTCAGTACACGTGGCAGACGGAGATCTCAATCACGTGTTTTCTAAGGCTCAGGTTTTGCACTTTGCAGTGCCGAGCAAGGGGGAAGGAGAGCAAGAAAAGGAGTCAGAGAAGCCCAGTGCTTGAAGTCTGGTCGTCTTTCTGTAGGACTCCTCCTGCCAAGTTGGGGGCAGAAGAGAGACACAAGTACCAATATGGGACCAAGCTCAAAATAAACAGATTCTTTCTCAAAGCCAGTTCCCTTAAAGCAGCACAAAAATGACATTGTGCTGTTCATCCAGTTCTCAATTGTCAAGGTACTGGACCTCATCAGGTGTAAAAGTCTCAGATTAATTCAGTTATTTCTAATATTAACAAAGAAACAAAGGGTATTTTCATGGCATTTGGCCTTTGACTTCAAAGAAAATTTAGTACAATTCTTTTTGTTTAGATTATAATTGTAAACTGACTGCAGAAATCACAGAACATGTGGTGGTTTTCATTGGACTTCATCTGCTAAAGCCGATACTGAAGAATATGTCAGGAACTGGTGTTGTACAAGGAACAGGAGTAACTAAGGGTGCTAAAGGAACATTGTTTGCTTAAAAATATGACTGTTTCTGCCCTACAGTTATCCTACCAATGTTTGAACAATTAGAATTACGTTTTCCTTTTTTTCCGTAGCTGTAGGACAAAGGGAAGCAGAGAGATTGTCTGCATGAATAGCATTGCCAGATGTGCTAGTAAACAAGTGGAAAAATACTTATTTTTTGTAAGTGTATTCCCTGAGCTATTACTTCAGCAATTGTAGGCAATACTTAGAAAGGCATTTAATACGTTTCCTCCTGAACACCTCCCCCACTACAGTACCCTCGCGTGGGCCTAATGCCGAATGGGGGAATAGCCTCAGCGAGGTTAGCGAGGCCACCTTTGTCCATCCCGGGCTGCAAACAGCGGCATTCGCTCATCTGGGAGCTGCCGACTGAGCCCTTTGCGGGACCAGTGTTCGTGCGTTCCCACACCCACCACCGGGCCTGATTAAACACGTAATTATAACTCCAGAGCAGCTTCATCCCCTGCCACAGCAGCTCTACATCTGGCTCCTGAGCTTCCCCCTGCACTGTAACGGTCCCCACCTCTTTTGTCCCAGCGTATTCCAGAAAAAGGCCAGGCAGCGGAGGATGCCCGTGCCCAGGAGGTCCCTTACTCAACACCCACGCGCAGATGGACGGTACCTTTCTTTTCCCCTGTAAACGGTACAAAGTCTTCTCTGTCTTTGTGCTCAAGTGCTTGCTTCTCCAAGTACGAGAGCAGGCGTTCTCTGTCGAAAGGGCCCGTGGCAGGTTTAGTGGTCTGGTCCTTCTGCCGAAATCCTGCTGGGAGCAAGGCGTTCTGTGAAAGAGAGGGAGGCGTGTAAGGGAATACAGCATTCTCGATTTCATTTCAGTGCTGTTGCTTTTTAACTGAAACCATTCTTTGCACGTTACCTTACATAATGCTCTTTGGTGACAGCAATAATGCACGTTACCTAAACATAACCGTTGAAACAGTGTATCTTCCAGGCTTCTCAATTACACTGCTATTCATACTTTTACTAACCATATTTACAATCACAGCACCGAAGAACTGAGCAGGATCAGAGCCCTTTGTGTTACACATATTACAGCCACAGAGTACGCAGTCCAGGTAGATACACCCGGACAAGTTTTCTATACATTTTCTTCTCTTCATTTGCTCTTTTTCCTCCCCATTTTTCTCTTTTCATTTTTCAAAAATTCCTTTCATTCTAATGCAGATGTCTCTTGGACTTCAGAAATGAATGGCATGCATAGAAAGTAATTGGTGAATTATGTGGACTTCAGCTATTCAGAGTATTTGGGAAGCACGCAGATGAAGCCCCACTTCAAACATGTGACCATGTGATTGCATCTGCACCCCATAATAGAGGAAGATGCATCAGGCTCCCACATTTCAGTCTGGGAAATCCCAGAAAGGTATACAGGTACATGGACTTTGCAGTGCATGTGGCCTGTTTGGGGGGGATTTCTTTATATTCTGTGTCTCTATTTGAGATGCTAGATACCTGAAAATACCAGAAAAGGCACTGTAGAAGTGGTAGCAGCAAGGGAAGTGGCAGCGTGGAGGGAGAGAACAGTAAAGCCCACCCTTAATTTCCAGATAAATTTATGCTGTAAAACTAGAAGCTTTAATTTATTGTGATTTTTCAAATTTATGTTGTCTCCAGCGTCAACAGTTTTTATCTGCCAGTTTACCTGCCAGTTTTCAAACTCCTACATCAGTTTGGAAGTTTTTGGGGTAGGTACAGTCAGAATTCCCAACCAGCACGCTTGTGACTGTAACCTCATTGTTGTAGGACCAAGTGGTTCCCAGGCCAGAGATCCTTAAATTCTTTGTGAGAGTGTCTTCAAATATCCAAATTATCCTTGCTCTCTAGAAAAAGACAGTTGTGTAGCTGAATCTTATTTTTCTTAATCATGCCTAAATATATTCTCTTCAGCTAAAAATATCTGTGCTGAATGACATAGCCAGCAGATTTCAGAAGTTCAAAAGACCTGATCTTCACAGACCCACGCTATGTTTGTTTGTTTATTGGTGTGCTCAGAAATAGCAGCCATAAAAAGCTTCTCATCGTGCTGCAGTGTACAAACATGATTAAAGATTTAGATTGCAGACAAGCTCGTGTCTAAATAGACAAGGGATAGAGAAAGGGCACAGTGACTTGTACAAAAGCAAGTAGCACATCACAGCAGGAATAAAACCAAAACGTTCCTAGGTGAGTTGCTCATCCTTTAGAGTACACTGCCTCTACTGTAACAGAATACAAATATAAAATGCTGCCGTACGTGGCATTTCTAATAGGGAGCTTTTGAACTACGATCCCTCCAGCCCCCATTACTAACCTCTGGATCAAGGTCATCGAGAACATGCTCTAGCTGTTTCAGTTCATCCTCTGAGAGTTTGCTGAGTATTTCATCTTCATTGATATTCTTATATTTCTCCAACTCTTTTCGGAAGGGCAGAGACATGGCTCCTGCTGCACTGCTCCACTGGTGCTGCTCTTCAAGATGTCAACCATCCAGGAGTACTGAGCTTCTTGTGGCTTCGCTCACTGTTAACAATAAAGCATTAGGAATATCTCTATTTAGCTGATATAGTCCTAAAGAGCCCGCAATGCTGCGAGTCACATTTACACTTTATTAATGAAAACAAAGCAGCAAGATGTGGTGGCTCAGCGGAGGGGGTGGGAAGCGCTGGGGCTGCCTGTGCAGCAGTCGCCGAGGAATAGCGAGGAAGGGTTGCGGGTGCAGTGGCAAAGAGAACCTTTCAGGCATAGATAAGAAAAAAAACATTGGGATCTTATCATTTTCCATAGAGATAAATCTGGTTTATTTAATTTGCTTAGAAACAGCAGTATCTGCTTGTTCTTTTGGCTAAAGGCAGAGGAAAGCAGTAGTCACAGAAAACAGTCCAATGCTGACAACCAAGAAACAAAATGTTATGCCTCGAGGTATTCTATCTTATCCCAGCTTTGCTGATGGCTGAAAGCTTACCCGCATCGTCTTGACTGGCTTTTTGGTTCATTCTGGTTACCTAAGCAGCTATAAAGTATGCTGGTTGGTACTCTTATTTCAAATTTTTTGGCTACAAATGATAGCACTTATCATCAAAATAATTCTTGCAGTGGCGATATGCTACTTATAGCTCAAAAGATCACCTGTAAATCAGTCTGCTGCATGGGGCACCTGCAGGCATTCAAAACACGGTCATTAAAAAAAATACAGACTTAGTAATTCAGAAACTCCTTAAGTTTTAAAACTTGAATGTGGTTCCTAGATGATCCCAACTGATCAGTAACAAGAAAGCGTCATTTGCGTGGCCCCGGTAGTCACTGTCATGTAATTTGTCATATGATGAAGGACTCTCTGTCTTTTCTCGCTCTTTTTTTCCTGTCCAGAACCAATTCTAGAAGCGGAATCTGCCTGTAAATGGATGGAGTGAAAGAGGATGAATGTCTGATCAGAGACAGCATTAGCTGGGGACTCTAACTGTGCTGCAGGCCCCCCAAGTCTGCCCAGTTCCCCACCCAGCACCGGAGCTCTCTGAATTACACAGCTAGCTGGGCAGTTTTACAGCTCCGTTTCTGCATTCACAAATTTCAAAGTTACGGTTGATATGGAAACCAGCCAACCGGAGCTTACATCTGCCTTATCTATCAGCCAGAACTCAGATTTCCTTTGGCCAGGCCCATAGTGGTCATAGACTAACAAAATCCATGCGAGTTCTATCGTTCTTCATATGAGCTGGAAGCCTGATTTTTATTTTCCTTTTATTCAAAATCTAAATGAAAATGTTGCATTTACTTAAGAGTTTCACTATTAAAATACTAAATATTAAAACATATCTCATTTTTCTATTTATCAAAAAGACCAGAAATCAGCAACCTATAGAAAGGGAAGAGAATAATGAGTAGAATTACAAATTTGAAAAATCTGGAATTCTATGAATGCTGCAAGGCATGATAAGCCTTGACTTGAAACACTTAAGCATGCTATTCCAAGCAAAAACATTATTTCCCTTAAACACTCTCATTTTCTGCTTTGGTACTGCTTTGGTACTGCTTTATTTATTATCCCTGTTTTCATAGCATGACATCCTCGTCAAGCCATTCCAAATGTGATGGTAGAACTCAGCTGTTCTTTAAATTGTCAGTTTCTTTTAGGAAGTCAGTCAGCATCTGATGTTTCACAAAGTTACAGTGGTTGTGAAAAATTCTTATATTATATCAATTCCATCATATGTGATGAGTGTGAAAGATATTTTGGCATAAAAAGTCCTAAAGAGCTAATGGTTTTGTGTACTTGGCACTTAAAGAGAACACTGGTTCTACATACATTTAGTTGACACAATTTGTTACCAAAACAGCTTGTGAAATAATGAAAACATTTTATTTAAAAGTGGTAAGTATATTGGTTCAAACTGTAAAAACCAAATTCAGCTGCAATACAACATTTCTGTACTAAGGCATCAGGCACCTTCTCTAAGTTTCTTTGGATAAACTCATTAAATACGTAACATTTCAGCTAGCAGTCATTAACAGGGCTAAAAAATTTCTTTGAGGGGATTAGAGCTTTCTAAAACTCTTACTGAACAGTTGAAATCGTTATTTTATTAGAGTTTAATCTCATCCCTGGAAAAGACAGAAATGTAATCCCAAGGCTAGGTTAATTAAATATTGTTGGAAAAGTAACTAGTAAGAGTACATAACAGTTTCCCTGGCTGAGGTTCAGCACTTGCGTCGTGCAGGACGGCGGGTAGGAGAACCTCTCCCTCGGCTGTGTGGCGTGGCACGATTCCCACCAGGGGACACGGCTGAGAACTGCTTTACCCATAGCGGCACGCCCATGGGGGTAATGGCTTTTGTGAAAAGGTTTCCAAAGTTGAATCCAGCTGCTAATGGGTAATTACTGCAGAGTATGATTTGTGTGTGTACCGGACATTTTTGATTTCTTTGTAAATTATTTAAGTGCTTAGCCATAAAGGGAAGACATGCCAGGACACGCTTTTCAACACGTGACAGTTTTCAATGCTGCCACTGTTTTCTTCTAATTATTAGGAAGAGAAGATATTTGACCATGTGCAGCAAGGATACCCACAGAGAAATATAAACCCAGATATTAAAGAAGTATCAGTCTAACTCCTCTCGTGGCACGAGCACTATGTTGGATAACCCTTGTTAGATCAGTGGTGCACAGAAGAGCTTGAAATCATGCTTTTCTTGCACGCATACGTTTGCAACAGAAATCCCCTGGACATTTTCCCTTTCACAACTGGCTCCTACTCTTCTGTGACTGCACAAAAGCAAAAGACGCTGCTTAGGGAATTTCTCTGTCCACAATCCCTGTAAGTAGTAAAGCTTTTCTGGAGCTTGCACCCTGCCGTACAGGCTAGTAAAAGCTCCGCTGCAATGCCTATCGTTCATAGCCTGGCTTTATGCTCACTGCTGACCTTTCACCACAATCACATTATCGGAAACCAAGGGAACAAGATAAGTCCAACAATTCAGCATCATTTCAGTCGGGGAAGGAAATGCTGAAGTCTTGAGTTATACACTCTGGAAATTGCTGTCTAAAGTGATGATTACGATCTCCACCTTCCTAATTGGATTTCATACTGTTAACTTTGTGTATGTAAACAGGGCCATATGCTGCCTGTGGTGCTCCTTACTGTGGTTGGACTTTTCTGAGTGTGCACATACCTGCTTACATTTTACAGATTATATCCACTGGATTTTCTTTGTTATGATTCCTATATGAAAGAAACATAGTCCAAACTTTAATTGGTTACAGAAGCAATCATAACCAACCAACAGCCCCGAGCCACTGTTACTGTGAGCAGTGAAGAGCAGATCAGGCGTCACACAGTAGAGAGGAGAGGTTCCATCTAACTGCAGAGGGGACACGCTGTGAATGTTACACTGCAGCAGGGACACCGAGGGAAGCAGAATGAGGGACCACGGGTAAGACTATGGATTTTCCCCATCAAACTTACTGGGAAGAGTGAATAAGGAGAGTAAGGCATAGAGAAGCACAAATGCCATTTGTTTTTTCCATTTAGTTTCAATACGGAGCGCCGCAGTGTACCATGGGCTCAAATACCCCCTGTTAAACAGCAAAGCATGCTGCTAGATGCCCAACGGGTTAAAAACATGCTGATTCAGGATAGTGGAGAACGACGGAAAGTAGCATTTCTGCTAACCATGTGCTACTTTTAAACCTTTGTGGAGCACAGATGTTTTGCAGTGAGCTTCAAAGACTCCATTGCTATATTTTTATCATTGATTACATCTAAATTAAGAAATACATACTTCTGTTTTATTTGGGGCAGCTTTTTCACCCATGCTTGTCAACATCAGGATTCAAAATACATTTTCAATGACAAAAAGGGCGTCATTAGTCAGCCTGCATAAAATCATTACTGCTCTATATAGTCAACACCTGCTGCACTATATAACTCCTCTATACTTTGCTCGTTCCGTATGTACTTTTTGGTTATAATCCTTAGACGCTACTGAAAGGGTTTTCTAGAGTAGCTAGGCTGTAGTTGCTGCTGATACCATAATACTGTTGTAATTCTCTACTGCTGATACAGATATTTCTTTCTGAGAAGGAATCAGTCCTCTGCTGCATTAATGTCAGATGTCAGAGAGGTCCCACTTGCATTGGCTTGGATCCCTTGAGAGGTTTTGGAATAACCTGACCTGTAGGACCTTCTATGGACCAGCAGCTACAAAGGCACATCGGGTCACTCACGCTGTTTAAAACACAGGCTATACACCTAGAAAAACAGAATCTCTCCGAGGTCCTGTAGAGATGAGAATACTATGATACAGATGATTTGAATTTCTAGCTCTTGATAGTAGTGCAAGCTAAGAAGCTGCATGGCAACGTGCATTTATTATGTAAAGAGAGGTACTGGAGGGGAAATAATCCAACAGTCTGCATTTTTATAGAAAAAATCTTTTTTTATAATCAGAATAAAGAAATTGTTCTCGCTCTTGCAAATCATGGCAACTGATTTTTAGAAAGGAAATCCTGATGCACAATCTATTTTAAACTATCTCCATATCCACAGAGTGGTGGATATTCATGTTTTGAAAAATAGCTGTGAAACTGGTCTGTAAATGTGGAAAAATTCTTCCCTTTCTTTAAATAGTATCAAGTAGCTAAACATGAAAATAAGAAACAGGTGGAATAAATCCCAAGTTAAATTGATACTGGACCAAATAAATAGGATTGGGGCCATTATGATTAAGAGCAGTGTTTGTGCAACACAAGCAGATGCTCAGTGGGAAGGTGATTGTCCTCACCATCCAGGCAATGGAGGGCTCCCAACAATAGACTTAATCCAGTGCCAGACAGGGGACCTCTCTGATGTCCAGGAACTGCTATGAAAAATAAGGCTGGGCTGTTGAAAGCTCAAACTTTAAAACAAACAAACAAACAAAAGTATCTATAAATACTCCATTATTTGACATATAAATAAGGTTCCTTTTTTATTTTTATACTTGAAAAGCAAGACCAATATGTATTTTCTAACCATGAACATATGGGAGATCATGTTTTGTGGTATAAAATTTCTTGGTTTTGAACTAGGAGGTTCCGAAATCTCAGAAGAGCTAGAAAGGATGCATTAGGGCCAGCACAGCACAGAAGTAGAATAGGAACACAGAGTGAAACATTATGAAACCGATTTTTTGTGTGTGTGTGATGAAAACAGTATTAGCTACAGGTCCTGATGTAGATAGAGACAGTAGACACATAAAAGAAACTCACATAGGTACAAAATGGAAGAGAGATCTGTAGAAAAGGATTTGGTCTTCTAGAATCCCCCAACTTTTTTGCCTGTTTCCCCCAAAAAACTTCTGAAGAGCTCACAACACAAGGAGCCCTGAACTGCTCCAGTTTAGTCACCTTTTCTAACTCTTTCCATCCAGGACACAGCATGATCGCTGGGTGGGTCAAAGCGACTAACCTGTTTAGGGATTTGCAGAACCGGGTCCATGGAGAGGGTGTCTCTGGGGTGGCGGGCAGCGCTCTCAGGGCAGGCTCTGGGCAAGTAACGATGTGGCCAAACCTCTTCTATTCCCAGCCCAGTTTGCCATCTTTTGTCATACTGTAGCAAAGAATTCGCGAAAATCCCTGTATATTTATTTATTATATCCCTGTATCTTTTTCTCCAGGGCTAATGTAGGGTTATTTCATGTTCTGTTCCTATGGTTTAGTCCCATATAGAGACTGGCAAATAACAAACAATTATGTTGTCCTAATATTAGACTAGGCCTGAACCTATAAATAATCATTTAGTGATCAGAAACTCCACTTCATAATTGGATGAGCCTTTCTGAAACTCAGTAATGCTTATGCCACACTGTAGTTTACATTACAGTTGGCTTCTTCACTGAGAGATTGACAATTCCAATGCAAATAAAATGTGAGACATCAATTCACTTTCATGGGAGTTCGACCATGCCCTTTGTAAGAAAATAACCATCATGTATATTGCAAAATCATCCACATGAATGTACCGTTATTTATAGATGATATAAAGGGGTGACCTCCCTTTGATTCAGATAACATAAAAGGCTCTTCACTGGCAATTAAAGAAAGATGAAACATTAATGCTTCTCCCACTGATGCAGACTAGAATAATTATATAATAACTAATTTCTGATTGTTTGCTAAAATAACATTAGTAGTATTATTCATAACCATTCAAAACATGAAACTAAGTCCTGGGAAGGAAGTAGATTTCTTTACAATGCCTGATGAATTTATAACCTGTTTCTGGGTATCGTCATATTTTTAGATCATAACCACTAGAACTGTTTCCATACAAAAATTATGACTCATTATACAGTGACCATATGATGATTTAAGCCAGTCTTACTTAAAAAAAGCAACTTTTAAATTGCTCAGTTCCTACCTACGGGAAGAGAATGACAGAACAAACCTAAGCGTTACAGATATTAGTGGGACTGCGTGTGGTGCTCTGACACTCCAGTGATGCATCAAGTATGGGAAATGGAAAAGAGCAGAAAGACCTGTCCATCTGTCGTGTCTCCTGCAGGGACAGACACCCCTTGCTTTTAGAGGGGTAAAGTTTAGTTATAAAATAATGAAGCAACCATCTTCTATTTCTGCTCATTGCAACTGGTCACTTTGTGGAACTGGAAGGTAGGTTTCTTCCTTCTTTAGAACTTAAACAATTATTTGAAAATCCATGCAAGGTTAATTAGCTTTTCTAAAATAAAAACATGACATAGTTCCTGTCTGAAACTGAGGGCGGTGTGAAGTGCTAGGCTGAAAATCCTGGAGAGCAGAGTCTTTTTATGCAGACAAAATGGACTATGAAATGGCAGCTCCACCCACAATTTGTCATCTGCAAGCTTCAGGTCTGACGTGAACAGAAACACCCTGCTGCTGAGCTCTACAAGTGCTGGTTGACTGTGGCCACTGGGATAAGACTTAATATGACGATTGACTGAGATTATCGGTAATGATGCTGATCAGTGTTACAAGAGACAGTGTAAGAGTGTAAGTGCCAATCTGATAGCAACTGGAAGAAAACAGCCTCATTATTTTCTGTGGTGCACCAATGATATTTTAACTTCTTTTGATAACTACCAGACTCAGCAGGTTTGCTTCTGCAGTAGATAGGTGCTGATTTGCCTTGGAACAAGAGGTTGTACGTCCCCTGGCGAGCACTGCCCCGGAGCGTACATGCTCTCAGTCTTGTGACTTTGTGGTCCCCAGATGAACATGGATGAATCAGTTCCTATATCATGCACATTACAGTAACAGCTGTGATGTTTACACAAGGGCGTCTTCATCCAGTTCAGTCTCCCAGATTTTGTGTTGTGTAAAGAATTGTAGTTCTTGTCATCAGCACATCTACCATGAATGCAAAGCAAAGCGTACATTGGGGTATAAATTTTCTGCAGCTTTGTTCAAAGGCATCCTCAGAAGCCAAAGGCAGGTCCTGGTATCCTCATGGATCAATCATGTCTACACGGAACCAACTACGGTAGTGCCTTCAACACCACCAACCACACAAGAGCCTCTTCATTTCACTGTCCTGTCAGAGGAAAGAAATGCCTTGTTTGAGGTCAAACAGAAAGTCTGTGGCAAGACAAAAAATTGAACGATCTTCCAAGTATTGAACAGCTTTTCCTTTGGCTATAGGTCCCTTCTTCCTTGGACAGTCTCGTTCATTTAAGTGGATCTTTTAAATGAACCATATACGCCAAGTGAAAGCACAGCAGAGATAGAACCAAAGGCTGGGTTAAGAGCATATACTACTGATTGCAGAACTATGATCATTAATAATGATCACTGTTAGATAACTTCTAAAACCCTCTCTTTTTGCATCTTTCCTAAGCTGTTTTTTCTCTTTACAGCGTGCAGAGACATTGTAACTACCTGGTTTTTGCATTTTAGCTGTAAACCAAAGCCAGAAACCATCCATGATAAGCACATCCTGATAGCTGAAACAATAAATAGGAGAAGGAATTGTACCTGGAAAGAGACTTATTATTTTCACAACAAAATAGATCAGACCAGCCCTGGAAAAGACAACACTAGTCTGTTTTTCACATGTTGGAAACATCAATAGGAAAAAAGGACACTGGCAATGTTAACAAAAGCATTGTTCCACCTGTGCTGCCAACAGATAGCAAACAGCGTGCTACCTTTTTGTCACTGCTCTGCTCAGATTTCCCTATTTTAGAACAGCAGCTGGACCTTCACACCCAGCTGTTCCTTGAAATCATCCTAATAAAGAAGGATTTAAAAAATAAGTGTACAGATTCCTGCGGCACCAAATAATGATGACCAAACTCCACTGTTAAACACAAGCCACTGCTACACTTGCGTGTTACGGGCAGTAAACAGAACACATGCATTCACCCCGGTATTAACCTGCACGTGCAAATACACGTGGCTACAGGATGCTACCTGGCGCCTCTCAATGCAAAACCCTGCATAGCTATCACACCCCCGGTCCAAAGGCTACTCAGTCACAGGAAGACATCAAACTATGGGATTCAATAACTTAGGAATGCTACAGAAAAACCCTAGAGCAGATTAATAACTGCAGAAATGCATAAACATAGAATGATAGAATACCATAGAATACCAGGTTGGAAGGGACCTCAAGGATCATCTGGTCCAGAAGTTGTAAAATACTGGAAATAATAACAAATAATAAAAATGTGGGGAAGGAAGAAAAGTTATGCAACGAGAGAGCGAAGCGCACCATTTTGAACAAAATTACTTGGATTACAAGAGAGGCTACTGGCTAAGTACAGACAAATCCAACCAAGCTAGATGAATGGGAGAAAAGATACATATGGAATTTGGGTTGGCAAAGTCACTGAAATGACTCCCATAACTTTCTTCATTTTTTACATAGTGGTAAAAATTTAAATATATACATACAGAGTGGAAGCCAGTTAAGAGCTATCTACCACACAGCACCACAGCAAGGGCAGACAGCCTGTTAGATAGCAAATGGGTGCAGAATAATGTAGAAAAAGATCGTAATATCGTTAGTATAATTCAGTGAGACACCTCCATACATCCCTGAGTTTAAATTCATTTTTCTAATAATTGTATCCCTTGCGAGGAATTAGAAGATGTGATGCCTGCAGTATTAGGCCAGTTGGTCCCAGGTGTTTCTTTCCCATTACATGTTCCTATCTCCAGAAGCAGAGGGCAGAACAGAGGAAGTTCAAGGACAATTTCTGAGAATAATCAGTTCAAGGAAAGCTTTCATATGATAAGAAATTGAAAGACTGCATCTATGTACTACAAGTACGCAGCTCGATATCTTACTGAGGGCTTCCGCTACTAAACGTTTTCAGAACTATAGATCTACACAGTGTATCATTCATGGTATAAAAATATTATCACTTCTTCCAATTATTTTTAAATTTTATTTGATATTATTACATTTCTGAATTTATTTCATCATTAATGATGTTACAATGGGTTTTTTTCATAAGTTTATGTTACTCCTAAGCTCAGGGTGGTCACATGAATCTAACCAGTTTTCATTTATTTTTTGGTGTTATAGTCCTCAGATTTCTCTACACGTTTCTCATTGATCAACTGTGGAATTCTACTCTGGCAAAAGAAATTCCCTCAAAGCTTCCATCAAAGCAAAAACCCTTGAGTTAGCGGAGGGCCACCCTGATAATTCTGTAATCGGAAGATGACAAAATAGAGCACGTGTGATATCTAATGCCAATGTGCAGGTTTTGAGGACACATTGTGCTCATCAAGAGCTTGGAAATGCTACTAAATGTTACTAAACCCACATCCTGTTCCTGAAGCTGTCAGTGGCACGTTTATTCTGACCTGCTCCACGGCAGCGGAGCATAACCACCTTCCATCAGTCCTGCTGTATTTCTGAGATACAAAAGGCAGGAGATCTCTAAGGAGAGATGGCTCGTCTTCATTTACAAACCTTTTTTTCATATTTTACTACATTGCTTTGCCTATTTTTCGTCAGTTAACGCCCGATATAAAGGATGCGAGCACATCGGAATAAATATATACGCATTGCCTTGTCAAACGCGCTAGTAAAACCAAAAAAAGGCAGGAAGGGGAAAGGCTCTCGGCTCCCCGCGGGAGCCTCGGACATTTCGGGGCCGCCCGGCCGAGCCCCGCGGGTTTTCACACGCCGAGGAGGATTTCTAGCGGCGTTCCTGCCCGGCCGCCGGGGTGGGGTCGGAGCCGGCCGGCGCCCCGCGCCCCTCCCGGGGATGCTCCGCCACCCGCCCCGCCGCCCCTCTCGCCCCGCACCGCCCCTCTCGCCCCGCACCGCCCCGCACCGCAGTGCGCGGAGCCCCGCGGAGCCGCCGCCCGCCCGGGGCCCGCGGGCGATGCCCCGGCGTCCCGCCCGGCCCCGGCCCCGGCCCGCCGCCTTACCCCGCCGTGGGGCCGGCCCTCGCCGGCAGCCGCCTGCGCGCCCCTCCGCGCCCCGAGCCCAGCGCCGCCCGCCGGCTCCGCGCCCCTCCGCGCCCCGAGCCCAGCGCCGGCGGCGGCAGGTGGGTGCCCGGCGCGGCGGCTGCGCAGCGCGGCCCCTGCCCTGCCGGGCACGCTGGGACTCGTAGTCCGGCAGCCGCCGCGGGGTCCGCGGGCACCGGCAGCAGCACCGCCACCAGCGCTGCCGGCCCCGGCCAGCGCCCTCCCCGCCAGCAAGCGGTACCGGCCCGACCAGCAGCAGCTCCGCCAGCAGCATCCCTCCCGCCCTCACCTGAGCGGGTTCTCCCCAGGGCCCCCCCATCCTCCCTCACCCCTTTCCATCTCTTTCTACCCCAAGCCTGCAGGTGAAGTCCCACCTAACTCACGTCCAGACCGCGTTTATTCCCTCTCGCCTTTGACTTGGCCTGATTTAGTCTCAGCCTTACCCCTCCCCTGTGTGGCCCCTTTCTATGGAAACCACGAAAATAGCTGTGGATGCTCTGCTGGCTGCAGCCGTCGCCCCTGCCCTGTGCGCATCTCTAAGCAGTTGAGCACGTACTCATTGCATGTGGATGCACAGCCTTGGCAGATGTGCTGGACAGTTCTGGGTGCACATGTAGGCAGCTGACCCTAAAGAGTACGGTTTGCTCCTCTCACACACCCTCTGCAAACTGGCCAGCAGCTGAACCAGCCAAACAGGTCCTGCAGCAGAAGCAAGCTGGCCCTCACCCTGCACCAAGATATGTTGCCCCAGGGAGGCAGTTCTGGAGTGGAGAATGCTGGCTTCTGCCCAAAGCCAGCCTGCCCGGGCTGCAGCCAGGGTGCAGGACACAGGCTAGAGGAGAAGGACTCTGTAACAACTGATCCTCCATCTCCATAAGGATTCAGAGGGATCTCTGTGGGTCTCATCTGGAGGCATAAAGGACAGGAGCATCTCAGGGTGCCCCTCTCCATGTGAGAAGGACAAGTCACTACCCTGGCACTTCCTAAAAGCTTGGTGGGTCTTTTCAAGGAGACTGCTGGCTGTATCATAATACAGTGAGGTTACGGTGTTACAGTGAGGTCGAAACGTCTCAGAAGAACATGTTGATCTTAACAAAGGACATAGGAAGAGACCATTGTGATGCTTTTCCTCTCTTCTTTTAATTAGTTTTGACAATTCAGTTTATATTTGTGTGTTTATTCTATACTAAAGTTAACCGTTGGTTGAGATTGTATATAATAGGTAATAAATTTGAATGTACCCCCTGTAATCAGGTATGTCCATAATTTAATTTATCAGATTCCATTCACTAGATACTGCATTTTAGCTGAACTGAGGCCCTTGGTTCTGAGCACTAAGTTAAGAGTCACTAGCAGTAGAAAAGCTATTCCCATGGTTAAAATGTCTTTAAGTTTCATGACATGTTGGCAGGAAAACAAGACATTGCCTTGTTAAGAAGCAGATGCTGCACCAGAGATGAATTTTCATATGGAAGAAAAAGTGCAACTAGGAAATACAATGCCTTCAGCTTCACTACCCTGCCAAACACCTCAGGCATCTGTAGCAAGACCTACAGCAGAAAACGCAGACTAATGTCAGGGACTGAAGGGTTACCTCGGGCATTTGGCCACTGCTGCTCCGGAAAACACCTGTATCCACAATAACGTGCAGTATGCACAAAGATGCCCTCAAACTGCAATTATCTACTTGGAGCCTACTTGCCTCAAACTTCTTATGAAATAGGATGTTCAGCCATAAGATAACAAAGCTTTTGCCAAAAATCCAAAATGTTATCGGATGAACAGAAATTGAAAAGAAACAGATCCTTTTATTCCACAGTCTTCCCCCCCCTCTCTTTCTGCCTTGAAGCGTTCAGAGGAAACAGGGTGCATCCACGGTTTTGTTTGTTCCGTACCAGAAGCGTCAGGGAAGCTGAACTGAATCGCTTTGAAATCTGCTGCTCGGCAACTTGGTGGCTCAGGCTGAAGATGAATCTGTTGCTTTGGTGTTGGGGTTGAAGCTTCACTGCAAACAGGGCTGATTCAGACATGAGACAGAGGAATGTGGATTTAATTCTTAATATGGATTAAACTCCCTTTTGGTGTTTAATCTTGGTCTGTAGGATCAGGAGTTGAATGAGTTACTCAAATTATAATTACACAAATACTGGGAAAGGGAACAAACAAAGAGAGAAAGTTAACTTTGGGATGTTTGCTTTGTGATAAACTTCTGCAAGTTTTTCACTCAGATTTTCCTGTCACGCCTTAAAACATATTTGTTAAGTTGAAACTCTTTGTCAGTCAAAATGAATGGGAAGAGCCCCTCCCATGCTGACTTTTCCATGTGCAGTTGCCTTGTATCTGGTGACAAACTCACTTCACACCAGTTTCTGTTAGAAATGTAACAATCTAAGACCTCTGCAGGGAGCGCAGAGTTTGGCTGGAGTCAAGGTTCTGCTCTTCTTTGGCTGTGGTTTCGTGTTTCTTCCTTTTACCTCATGGACAGAATTTGCAATCAAAAAGTTAGAAACATGATCAGTCTTTGTCTAAGAAAAGATACAGGTCACCTGTATTCATGAGACATACAGACAAAAATGTACATGATAAATATATTAAATGCAGATGTACACAAGAGTATACCCACACATATAGGAGTAACATTCTCCTTAAATCACAGCATACAAAGTAAACCGTATCAGACTTCACTGAGTCTGCCTAAGCTGAGCTTACTGCCAGCAGGTTGCACCGGGAAATCTTTCACTGGGGGACCCAAAAGCAAGTTTTATTTCACTGAATGATTTGTGGCCAAAATGTGGTCAGTTGTTTCAAATTGTTTGTTTGGGGTTTTTTTTAATTAAAAAAAAGCAGAGGGGCTGTTGTGATCTTTTCATCTGTTTCCCTTATAACACAGCCTGTAAGACTTTGCTTAATTAATTCCTGCTTGAGCTGGAGCTTGTCCTTTAGACAAACATCTGGTCTTGATTACTGTGCTGTGCATGATTTGATCCCTTCCCTTAAAGACCAGCTGTTGATCAATTCAGTGACCTGTATATAAAACCCCTTGGTTCAATGCCTGATCAGCAAATTTCAGACCTAGGGTAGAGATAACATTTGATTCTTGTTCACATGTAAAATTACTGAGTTGTGGTGACACTTGCTGAAATGGTTTTGAAAGAGAACCAAGGTGTGTAGTCAGCCCCAGTTCATGAGAGCCTGGTAGTTCAGCCCTTAAAATGCTGGCCAGCAGCGGCTCAAGTGGTCAAACCCCAACCATGTTTAGACTGGAATTTTTTAATTGCATTGGTTTGACAGATAATAGGATTTTCTTGGACTGCTTTACAAGGCAGAGTACAGAAATACACTAAATAACACTAACTTCAAGTCATCTGTTGTTTCACCCAGACTTGATTTCTGTGAACCCTTCTATATCCACAGTACTCTAAATCCTGAAGAAATGCACTTAGATTTGGACACTGCACTTGCCATGGTAGTAATAGTAATAACAAATACCTCATCTGTACCAATTAATTTGTGGCAGCAGATCTCCAATTGAATCACCATTTCCATTTTGCAGGTGTGGAAAGTGAGACCCAGAACAGATGGTTATTTTAAGTCCAGGCGCTCTGCAGCTGACCAATATGCACTGGGGATGCACTCTTAGCACATGTTTCTTTTATACTGCCAGTTTACAGTGAATTGGATCATTTTAGATATGTCTAAACTCTCCTAACGGTACACTCGAGAAACAAAACCCGGTGCAGCGTGGTCCCAGATTCTGGGCAGAGAGCACGTGAGACAACATGTGGGCTCCTACAGATTGGGCTTCGGATGCCGCGAGTCTGACATTCACTGCTTCAGCTTTGTCTGCAGACGTGTCTCGGCAGGCTGGCCCTGGGCTGGCCGCAAGGCAGCCATCTGCCAGAAAAGGGAAAAATTCCAAAACACGTGTAGGTAGCTATCCCTGTGGCCTCCTACCAAGGGCTGCGTAAGCCCGCCTGCTCATGGGGATGTGCTCCTCTTAACCCTTCCTGTCAGAACATAACACTCTCAAAGTATTAGGGCAGTGTCTTGAAAAAAACCAGGACTGAACCATGTCCTTCTTTGCTGCCACTGGAAGGAATATGATTTCCTCACTCATAATTTGTTTCTATCTGAGTTTGGCCACTTTCATAAAAAAAAATTATATAGAATAGAGGGTCCAGAAATCACTTTTTATTATCATCTAGTTTACGGACAGTATCCATCCTGTCTATATCCTGTGTGAACTTCCCAGCCAGGCAGGTATTTCTGTCTCAGGACATCTACATTGAACCCATGTTCTTCAGTTGTACCACATCGGCATTGTAGAAAGTAAATATATTATGATTTAATCAGTTTAGGATTATGTCTGAGGCTTTGGATGTTCCTTCCCTGCCGTGCACAGCTCAGCTCAGAGCAGTGAGGATGCGTCATGTTGTATCTGCTCTTGCTTTGCATGTGCATCGTTTCAGCACTACTGGAAGTTTCACTGCTGTCCAGGTCTTCTATGTCCTTTAAGGTTTTGTATCTGCAACACTTCCCTCACCCATGTATGATTTTCTTAAATTACATTGCGGCCTTTGAAAAAGAAATCCCTCTACTAATCCTTTTGAGAACATTACGTTTGCCCTCTGATACATGCATTGGTCTGCCAGCTTGGGAAACACCAGCCTTCTAATGACCGGAGGATTATGAATCCATTGCTGAGCATTTGCAGAAGTGCTCTTGTGGTTATAAGTGTGTCTCTCCATTCGCCCACGGGCTCGGTGCCAGAAGGGCTCAGCATGGCTTTGTGGGTCTCTCGCCTCCCGCGTTGAACGAGGGAGAATCTCGCAGCGATCCAAAGCCCAGCTCCATCACCCGCTGGCTGCTCCCAGCCTCCTCCTTTGCACGCACTGGGGGTTTCTTTCTTTGAAGTGAAGCACTCTTAGAGGGTTCAGCCCAACACATCGGACCGTTCCATTTTAAGTTTGCACAATTTTGATTTTAATATAATTTATCGGATGAATTTCTATCTCAGTTAAAGTTAATATGAGCCTCACTAATTACATCAGCACAGCCAGGACTTTGCAAAATAGCTTTAATTAATGTATTGGTCATAAGTTACTAGAATGTTACATATTTTAAATAAACTCCATATTAAATAAGATGGATTATGTAAGTTGCCTTACACTCTATATATCTTACAGAGCTTACAGGCACTACTGGAGCAGACGGCAGAACTGACACTGACGCCAGTGGGGCCAACATTTCACCCCATTTCTTTTCCCAAATCTGCCAAGAGCTTCCACTGACTCTGAACAAATCAGCGTCTCAGTATTACCTACTCCGTAAGCCTCAGAATCATTTTTCTCTAGGTCACAGCGGTATTGTAGGGCCCTTGATATCTGGAAAATGCCTCAAGGTTCGAACTCCTATAGCTGTACTAATGATTGCTGGTTATTATTTTCCTGCTACAAATGCCTTATCCTCAAAGCAGAAATGGCAATGTCTGCTAGGAAGGCTACTCAACAGTCTCTATTTTAAAACTGTATTTTCCGTTATTTTATGTTGCCAAAACTTGGCCATTCAAATTAAATGGCACATGCCAGCCAACTGCCTTAATTTTAATTGGGTTTTTTATTTTGAGGTGTGGAAAGTTTAACAGTTTCCAACATCAAGGTAAGAAGAAAGTAAACCCATGGTACAAAAACAACTTCTGAAGACTGCTGTCTTTGAGCAGCTCCAGCTTTCACGTACGCTGAAATCTGACAGAGCACATACTAAATCAGGTAAGATCTTTTATTGTTTTCAAGACAATTTGTTGAGATTGCTTTCACATTACAAAGCTTTAAAAAGACGGTACATAGTAATGTTTACTAGCACATGACGTTTGGTAGCTGAAACATCCAAAAATTCACGCTCCTCAAGCACAGGCCAGCCCTTAAGAGGGCACATTGGTGTTTGGACTCCTCCCGCCTCATGCCCATGGGAGGGAGTGCTCAGGGTGCTCTTGGCCCAGGGCTTTGTGAGAGGTGCCGCCATTTCCCTGTAATTGTGGCTTTTGTCGGGTCAGCGGGGGACGGGGCGCTGAACCCAAGGGACTGGTGCTCTGCCTGGCAGCCCAGAGGAGGAAGCTGCATGTTTTGAATACAGAGAAAACGTAGGCAGAGGTGAAGCCTGGGGAGGCCCCAGGAAAAATGGAAGGAGCTACCAAGAGACCTGCAAGGACGCAGAGAGCTGTGAAGGAACACAGGAGTTCCCCAGACACCCCCGGTCTGGCAGGGCGAGTGGGGCCCGGCCACTTTGACCTGCTGGCAGCACACCCGTCGTGCCTGTCCGGGAGGAGCTGGCACACGCACATGGGCTGCAGCGCGATCCCGGCTCCTTCACTGCATTCACCCGCCCTCCGGCTGGGACCCGCCAGCCTCCCTGCCCAAGCACCCAGCGGGGCGCCCCAGAGGCACTCTGGTACTGCACGTCAACGCCAGCTCTCCCTCAACCAGACGCAATTTCGGGGGTGCTGGGGGGCAGAAGCCGTGAGGCCGGGAGCCTTCGAGGAGCCACACCATGAAGGCCGCCCATGGCCAGGGCGGCTGTGGAGCAGGGCCAGGCGGGAAGCAGAGGCGCACAGCGCGGCCTGGGGACACGTTTCGGCCCCTCCGGGGCTCGTTTGGGTCCCTCAGGGCCCGAGGCCGCCCTGTGATTCATGCGACAGCAGGAACCAGTCCCTCGCACACTGCACAGCACTACAGGCCGCCCGGCCTCCACTGCTCAGCAGCGGCACCGCCCCGCCGGCGCAGGCGCGGTGTCTGGCCGGCTCCCCGCGGCCGGACTACATCTCCCGTCATGCTCGGGGGCGGCGCGCAGGCGCGGCTGGAGTTGCTGGTCGCGGCTGAAGGAGCTGGGTCGTTGCCGCCGCCCGGGTGAGTGGGGAGCGGCTGCCGCGGGCAAGGGTCGCGGGCCGGAGCGTGGCCGCGGCCGCTCGGGCTGTGCGGGGCAGTCTTCGCCGGGGTGCTGGGGAGGGTACGGGGTGGGGGGTGGCGGGCGCAGCCCTCCGTCCGCTGCTACAGTGCGGCGGGAGGGGCCGCGGCGGCGGGAGGAGGAAGAAGAAGAAGGGGCTGAGGCAGCGCCCGCCCGCCCCGGACCCCAGTGGCTCACCGGGGCCCCCCGAAGCCTCGGTTGGCTTTCCGGAGCGGGAAGGTCAGGGCTTCGTTAGTGCGGAGCTGGCGGGCGCGGGGCGGGGTTTTCCTGTCTGCGTTGGGAAATAGGCTCTCCGGCAGTGGGGCTCTGCCGGGGGCAGTTGAAGGGGTTTTGGGGGCTCCGGGGCTGAGGGGAGCGGGGCGGGTGTCTGCTGGTGGGCGTTCAGGTAGGGGGTATTAGCTACTTAGCCAGCACCCAACTTTGCTGTGAAACCCGAAAGCTAATTTTAAAAACTTTGCCTGTAGATCTGTTTAGCATAATTCTTTCAACTTGCTATGTATGTTTTCTACAATGTATAAAGCATGCCAGTTAATGACACTTAATTACGGAAGAACGCTTTTCCGGTGGTGGGTGGCAGAGAGCTTGTCCTCTGCAGCACTGACACCAGGTTTCCGCTGCTGGGGGCTCCCGCCGAGGCCGCACCCCAGCACGGAGTGGGCCCCCAGCAAGGGGTGGGGGTGCAGCCGAGGCCCAGGAGGCTCCTGTGCCCCTCTGCACACCCGGCTGTCTGTATTTCTGGAGAATTTTGCACCTACGTTCCCAGTAGGAGCCTCTGAAAGCTGTCTGCCTGTTTCTTTGCAGGTAGGTGCAAGTTGTGTTAAAAGTAAGTGCTGTTCTAGAGAGGTTGCTGTATGCTTTAAATTTGTTGTAATGTATTGAGTGTCTCCTCAAGACTATGTTATGGTACTGTGTCAGGTGCACGGAGCTTGGAAGGCAGCCTGTGATGTAGGGGAGAACCTGAAATGGGCTACTACTCAGAAGTTTTCCCCAAGCAATGTAATGTGAATAAAGTGAATTTCTTCTGTCCCATTCTAGGATTGTAAGTTTCATCACTTTTCTGTAATGGCTACAGATACCTGAATGTTTCTATAATCATTCAATAGCTTGCATCTAATGTTTCTTTTTGACTGAAATGCCTGTAGGCACTTCTTCCAGGAGGAGATACTGTGTATCGGGGTCTATCTCTATTGAAGAAAATCCAGGCATTGTCTGAAAAAAAACCCCCATCCATAAATGCCAAAACATCCCTTATCCTGGGCAGTCAGTAACTCCCAAATGCAGTGGTGCTGCCCTGCACGTTGGAAGAGGGAATGGAGACCTGGAGTGGTGATTTCTCCCAGAGGAACTTCTCAGGGCGGGCAGTACCTGTGGTAACTGGGATTTTTAGCTTACCCCAGCACTGTATTTATTTGGGATCATAACACCTGCCCTGCAGCTAGTTTGATGAGCGTGCCTGGAAGTGTCGTGGAGATGGGTGTGCTGAAACGCTGCCTCCCGCACTGCCGAGGCTGCCACTTCCGTGCCCTGTGCAGTTTGCCAAATGTGCGCTTTGGGGCTCCTGGTTCCGTCGCCTCTGCTACAGCCTGGGCTGGATGGGTACGTCCATAGAGCCCTGCAGTGTGGGTGACTGGCTGTCAAGAACAGGCACGCAGGAGTAAGTTTTTACGGGACAACGCCAACTTGGCAGCTTAGTCATCACTCAGAGCACCCTGCCTGCAATACGGCTGTGTCCTGGTTCTGTGTAGTTGTATACAGGATATATAAAAGAGCAAAGTGAGCTTTGTCTGGTTCCAAGTGCCCTCTGATACAGAGGAGGAGCTGGCAGGAACTGGAAATACAGGTGTTTTCTGATTTCCTTCATCATGGAAGAATCTTCATGGTCCATGTAGTTACTCTGCAGTAGCTGTCTGTTCCCCTCCACTCCTCAGGACACTGTATGGACAAATGCGAGGTTGGAGAAGCTCAGTTTGCCGTGTATAAAACTTACTGAATTGTTACTTTGAACAGAATGAAGCCTCAGGCTTGCTTTTGTAGGAAAATAGCCCAGAATAGCTATTCCTTACTGCCTGGAAAACACAATTTACCCGGACAAAAAGTGTAGGCAAAGATGAGCTGCCACCTGCTGGCTCCGTCCAGCTTTGGGCCAGGGAATGGCTGCTGGTTCCCTCGGCAGGAGAACTTGGCTCATGGACCCTACCCCAGGCTAGGGATTCGGAAGGCTCAGATGGGTTTTTGAGAGCTTTCTGCTAAGGAAAGCAGCATTGGGCTGTTGAGCAGAGTTATTGTAAGGCATTACAAAAACATCCTAAAGAACCTGCTGGGCTTATGGTAATATTTATATTTACTCATTTTTCTTCTAGTTTTGGTAACTACAGATAACTCTTTCAAGTGTGGCACATTCTTCAGAAACAGTTCTGTATAATCTTGCACACTGGAAAATAAAATTGTTGCCATTGTAGGGGTTCCCTGGGGAAATGCTTGGATTAGGCTTCTCCAAGCAGCTGGGATGGTCTGGGGCCCTGAGTGGTGCAGGAATGCCGAAAACCCTGCGGAACCCCTGCTCCAGAACCCCCCCTGCTCCGGGCTGGGTTCACACAGAGGCTGGGTGGAAGGAGGCTCCAAAGGAACAAATGAGATTAAAGTGAACTCTGTCAACATGCTGGCCAAAACCGGCTTGGTTTGTTTTTCATGATGTCACTTCTATTTTAAAATGTAAGTTATGGAAACCATTTATAGTGGACTTTAACAAGATTGTAGTTTCCTGTGGGCAAGATATTTCTAAAGAGTTACTCCTGTTAGTCCCAAGAAATTGTGTTCTTAAGTATAATAGAAATTTCTGGGGGGTGATTTTTTGGAAAGAAAATTTAAAGCTAGCTATTTTTAGAATCTTTTGGTTTTTAAAAATACTCTGTCAGAGAAGAGAAAAGAAAAATATTTTAACTTGTGGATAAGTGTGTGAAAGTTGCTTGACAGTCTTTCAGGGGGTGATTCAGGTAGTTTTAAAATGGCCTGAATCACAGAATGGCCTGGGTTGGAAGGGACCTTAAAGCCCATCTAGTTCCAACCCCCTTGCCATGGGCAGGGACACCCTCCACTAGACCAGGTTGCCCAAAGCCCCATCCAACCTGGCCTTGAACTCCTCCAGGGATGGGGCATCCACAGCTTCTCTGGGCAACCTGTTCCAGTGCCTCACCACCCTCATAGAAGACAATTTCTTCCTAATCTCTAATCTAAATCTCCCCTCCTTCAGCTTAAGCCTTCTCTTCTCCAGGCTGAACCACCCCAACTCTCAGCCTGTCCTCATAGGAGAGGTGCTCCAGGCCTCTGATCATCTTTGGGGCCTCCTCTGGGCTCGCTCCAACAGGTCCATGCCCTTATGTTGGGGACCTTCCCTCCAGCATGTCGACCCCACCACACAGCTTGGTGTTGTCAGCAAGCTTGCTGAGGGTGCACTCGACCCCACTGTCCATGTCGCTGACAAAGACGTTAAACAGTGCCAGTCCCAATACCAACCCCTGAGGAACGCCACCCATCACTGGTCTCTGATTGGACATTGAGCCCTTGACCACAACTCTTTGAGTGCGACCATCCAGCCAATTCCTTGTCCACTGAGTGGTCCATCCATCAAATCCATGTCACTCCGATTTAGAGACAAGGATGATGTGCGGGACAGTGTCAAATGCCTTGCACAAGTCCAGCTAAACTAAAGTTACTGCTATCTTCTAGTTTCTTTAGTTGTTCTTTGATTTCTCAGGTAAAGGAACAGTGGTAAGATTTTTGCGTCTGTGGTGCCCAGCAGAATATCTTCACTTCTGATTTTTCAACTTCTGCTTAACGGAGAATTGAAATTTGATTGATTGGAAGTGATGGCTTTGTTTCTGTTTCCTTAAATGTTTCTTATGCAACTATGAAGTTGCTAGAGTGAAGAACTTACTTTAACTTACAGTTATATATCTGAAAAAAGAGTACTAGCCCTTTTGACTTTTAAGATATGTAATGTTTTCATGGTAAAGCTAAGAAAGATACTTAGACGAAAAGTAGCTCCGCTTGTCAAAAAAGTGCAAAGTATTTGCAAAGCCAAAATTGACGGTTACAGTTTTGCCTATGATTTTGCAGTAAGATGTGCCACAAATATTCAGAGTCTAAATAACTGCTCCTTCTAAAATCTTGTAATTTGTTATGCATTTATCTTTATGTTGCACTACTACAGTGAGTGATGGAAAGCAAATAGAGTACCAGTTGTGTTTAATGGGAGGTGAGGGGGCTTGTTTGATTAGATTAGGGCTTCAGCCGGCCTTTATGCCCTTTTTAGGCAATGAGAATTCCTGATACCATGTTTTAAAACCTGATTTTTAGCACATTATATATTAGTGTCATATATGCTGTGGTTTCTGCCGTAGGGATGTTTCTGAAAGTCGTTACCAAGCAATCTCTGTGTAGTACAGACATGCTAATCAGTGCTACCATCATAACCTTTTTTAAAGGTGTCTCACGTTAAGTATGCTTGCATATTTAAAAATATAATTTTGATTGATAGGTATTAGAAAATATATCCCAAACTCTTTAAATTTAAATTTGCCAGGCCACATGTGATTCTATTCCTCTTGCTTAAGTGAAGACTCAGTTACAGAAAGAGTGGGGCTTTTTCTCTGCTGCTTTATTTTTCACTCTTTTTGTGTGTATGAACATTGTAGCTCACAATTAGAAATGGCTACTTTGATCATATTATAGAAACAAGTGAGACTAAGGGCTATGACCTGAACATTAATTAATGTATTATAAAGGATGAGTAGTTTTCCAATGTAAAACATAGAAATGCAGTAAATAAAAGGTAATTAATTCTGGATGACAGCGTTTTACAGTGATTCATGGGGACAAAATATAGCCTATGTGAATGTAATGTATGGTTATGCAGTGCTACTCTCCATCAGAGTAAGGGGAGCATTATTCTGCAGTACGCTAACTATTCTGCACCTTATAATTACCCCTTAAAACTACACCTTTTAATATTTGAATGCAAATGGACATGCAGAAATGGGTTAAATAGCAGCATGTTGATGCAGGATTCAGATGGTGCAGCCTGGTCACAAACAATGCTGTGTAATCAGCTGCAGGAAATGTTTTTCTCTTATGATAGTGTGTAATGGCTTAAGCGGTAAGGAAGGGCAAAACATTAAGACTCTAGGAATGAGAAGTTTGCATGCAGATTGTGTGGCATCTGCTGCAGCTGTCAGCTAAGTGTCCTTCAGTTGTTGTGCACCTAGAGAAACAAATACCACAAGACTATGAAAACTGTAGGAGGTGGCACACTGGACCATAGTTACTCCTTTAGTTACTTTTGGAATGCAGCTTTGAAAAACATAGGTGTGCTACCCTCAGCATTTTCGGCAGCCATTAAACTTGGATGTTCTCAGCTCTGTGTCCTCTTGCAAAAGGTCCAAGCTCTTCCAACATGATTGATTTTAGTTCAGAGGAAGCCAGACGCTGTTCTTCTGACGTAATTTACCATTAAATTGAGAATTCCTCCTGTTTTTTGTTATGTTTGAGATAATTCCAAAGCTGAAATACCAACTTAGATAAAGTTATGTCCTATTGATGTCAACAGTGGCTTACAAGTAGGCTCTAGTGTTTATATCAGTAACATTTTTTTTAAAAGCAGACATCCTGAAATAGCTGTAAATATATTCTTTTTTCAGGTGTAGACGTTGGTAGGAAATGAGAATTTGCTGTTCTTGCAAGAGCAATTGTTAAAACCAGACCTACTTTACAGGTAAACTTGACCGAATGACGTGGATGAACCTTTATGTGCTCATGTCTGTTCAGTGTCTCTGAATTAAAATATCACCGTGCATAACACTGACAGCCAGGGAGACCTTTCTTGATGTAAACAACTGAGGTGAAGGAATCCTGTAAGCAGGATTCCATGGTACAGTATGTATGTAAGGCTCTTCCTTCTTTTTACTTAAGAGGCAATAACTTTAAATTGATCTGGTTTTGAAGAACAGTGTGAGTGCAGGTTTGACATAATGCAGTTAGTGTATGTGGTGTGAGCATCTGAACCGGAATGTGGACTACTGGAGAACCATTAACACTTGCTGTATGTCTGATCTGTGTTGAGTATTTTTATAGAGCCGAGAAAGGAGTTTGGGAGGCTAATGAGCCTGAATATATGGATCTAGCTTTTGCTCCTCACATCCATTATGGACACTCTTGCTCACTTAGTCATTCAAGTTACCTTTTTTGCATGTGTGCTCAACTGGAAGCAAAAGGAGAATCCTAGAACTCCTTACAGAAAAATCTGAGAAACCAACTGGTCTGCTTCAACACTGTCGTGACTGTTTGTTTTTTCCAAGCCAAAAGCTCAAAAATTGTGACTGTTAGAAAAAAGGTTCCCTGTGCTTTCTTTGTCAGTGAGAAGTACTATATAGACTGTACATTTTTGAAGGAGCCCAATTTCCTCTATGTATAATATTTAGCGAGCAGATATGCAGTTAGTGAATCTGTTCTGTATTTTTAATCTTTTTTTGGTGGTAGGATTGACTGGAGTGCTGCTACTTAGGAGCTGTATTCCCTAAGCCTTTCATCAAGGTATTTTAATTTTCCTCTGATAGAACAGAATGTTATTTCAATGGTAGTGCTATAATTAACTCGGAGACAAGCTTCCTTTGTTCCCTCTGTAGGTAACACACAGGGATATGAGTCAGTAATAACCAATTAGCTTGTTTGTAGTGAAGTTCTCATTTACTGCCCTCAAATGGCAACAGCAGCAGCAACAATCAATCTTAACTCTTCTTTTGATTGCAGCATCTGTAACAACCGATGGCATTAAGCCGGACTCATACATACTGGGTATAGTTGGTATGTCCTCCCTCCTACCCCACAGCCTGCCCTGCTCTGTGGGAATTATGGCCTTGGAGTTCTCATTGAGAAAACCGGGTACTGGCATTCATCTGAAAATATGTGTAGCTTAGTTACTGATGGAAAAGGGCATGGCAGGATGGGATTCTTGTCAGTGAAGCAGCAAGGTGTAGACAGCTTCCAAGTGCTCTTTGTTTGTTGTAGAATAACAGATAGATATGAATACTGGATGAAAAAACCTTTAATTTCAAAGATGTGTTTGTAGGTTGAAGATGCTTTGTAGTTGGGATATTTACCTTAACTATGGTTATTTCTTTTTAAAACTTTTTTTATAGATCTGGTTAAGAATAAGACTTGGGTTTTGAAGTGTTTGAGCAACTTGCTCCTGCCCAAGTCATGACACTCCCATTTCGAAAGGACTTGGACAAGTACAAAGATCTCGATGAGGATGAAATTCTTGGCAAACTTTCGGAAGAAGAACTGAAACAACTGGAAACTGTTTTGGATGATCTTGACCCTGATGTAGGTATTAGCCAAGAGAAGTTTTAGTTTTTCATTTGTTCAGAAACTAGTTTGAAATAAATTGAGACCTTTTTTTTTTTTTTTTTTTTTTACTTGTACCATATACTTCTGGACAGAGTTGTTTCCTAGTCTGGTAATGATCTTATTTACAGATATATACACATACATAATGTTTCAACTGTTTATTTCCTGTTTGCAATGTGAATGCAACTGCAGTAAACTGCAAGGGATTGTCAGGAAGAGCTTTCTGGGATTTATTTATAAATAAAAATTGCTCTTAGTCATCTTCTTGAAAAGCAAGTTTATTTGGAAAGGCCTGTTTAACTTTGCTGTTTCCAGTGTTGTCTGGTAAACAGTCCTTTTGCATCCATTTTTATTTTGTTATTTCTACCGTGGGAGTTTGGGAGAGGGAGAGTGCTAACCTCTTCTAAAGATTCCTGGTCCTGTATCTGGTGGCCTGTATCTATTCCTGTCCTTGTGCTGACTTTGCAAAGAGGAGGCAAATAATTACTCAGCTCCTGAATGATTATGTCAGCATGGGGTATTGAATAAGGAATATTTTAACTTTCTGTTAAAGAGCTGAATTATGTCCTCTACTGATACTGGATACTGCAGCTAATGTCAGAGTCCAAGACTTGTGTTTTCACCTCCTGATTCTCTGTTCCCGCTTTAGTAGTAACAGGAGTAAGGTTTAATCTTGATGTTCAGGGATCGCTTAAGAATATTATGATCACCTATTTTGTTGCACTGCAAAATATTCTTGATATTTTAATTGGCTTTGGCTTTATAGACATTTTAACAGAGGAGAACTGGCAAAAGTGATTGGTTGTCTTTTATGGCAGTCTGAATTTCTATATGTTCTGTTCTTTCCATACTGATATCCTCCATTTTTTTCTGGTTTTTGTTTGTTTGTTTTCTTTAGCTGAAATATGTTGATGATGGCAATAAAACACCCCACCCTGAGTCAAGTCAAAAGTAGAAATACCCTGCGTTAAAGCCAGACAATAGTATAGGCAGTTGTCTGAAAGACTTAGAAACATGGATGTAAGTGATGGAGGAAGTAGTCTCTTGCTGAATGTCTAAACTGTAAATAGCTGAGTTTTATTTACTACTAGTCATTTAAACAGTGTTCATTTTAGAAAAGAAATGCAAAGTAACTTTTTAAAAAAAAAAGTAACTAGCAAGTCTAGTGCTGGGAGGTATTGTGCTTAAAGAATTGCTTCAGTCTTATTTAGAGTGCAGTGTGCTCTATTTCTGATTATATTCTTGGTATCTAAAGAATAGATTACCTTGTGGCCTCCCCTGCACCAAAAGATGGAAGTTGGCAGGGGATCAAAGATTGCCTAAAAAGGATGACATACCCAGTTTGAACCTTGGGGAGAGGGAGAAAGAGGGAAGTGAAACTAAACAAGTGTTCACTCAGACTTGCTAAGCTGTACTTATTTGCTCTATTTTGTTTTGCAGAATGCGCTTCTGCCTGCAGGATTCCGACAGAAAGACCAGACTGCTAAAAAGGCTTCAGGCCCCTTCGACAGGGAACGACTCCTTGCATATTTAGAGAAGCAGGCTCTTGAGCACAAAGACAGGGAAGACTATGTGCCTTTTACAAGAGAAAAGAAAGGTAACACAACCCTATCTGGTGTAAGTGGTTATGAAATCTCTGAAGTGGACTAGCCAGAACTACCATGAACCAAAGTTTATTGAAGCACTGGCAGCTGTAATGCTTTTTAACTTACAGCGTTTCCAAATGAGTGCTACTGTGCAGAGGCGGGATGCTTCCTGTTCAAGCATTTTGTGGTGCTGGGGCTGGCGTGCTGTTTGCATGTAGCACAGGAAGGAAATAAGACTCAAAATTTTTATCAGATACTGCAAAGTTCTGATGGGGATGGTATCCTCGAAGTGAGAGCTACCCCTGATTTGTGCCAATAATAACAAATTCTGTCATTGTGCCTGTGGCTTATGCCTTGTGATGCTGAGTACAGGCGGTAACTTTTGTAATACTACACTGAATTTAAAAAATAGCAGTAGAATGATGTCGTGGTAGATACTCTGTAATGTTCAAAGAAGCAGGCTGACAAGGCCAGGCAAGTGGTGTATGCAATCATGTTGTCCTTCTAGTATCCTTACTGAGAGGTTTAATAAGATTGCATAGTTATTATTAACTATTTATGTCATCAACATTGCAAGAAGCCTTGAAATCTGGCAGTAGTTTGTGGTCTAAAAACCACGGAAACACTGATCCAATGAGTGGGCACGTTATTAAAGCCTGGGATTTTAAATCTTTGTTTTGGATCTAGTCTTCTTGTTGACTCGATGGGAAGCATTCTCCTTTTCAGGAGAAAATTAAAAACTAATATGCATCTTAAATACTGTAAGAATAGATTTATTTTTTTTTTCCCCCTCCACAAAACAAGAGTTCCCACATTTGTTGTGCCTTACTAAGCATTATTGTTAGGGACAGAAACTGCCAGTCCTGTGCTGGGCACACATGCACAGGAGGAGGCTTTTAGCTGTCTCCACAGGGTTTGTGTACTGCTTGTGAATCCCAGCTCATCTGAACCTTCCCCAGCAGCAGGGCAGATCTGCTGCAGTAAGACTTCAGTAAATTGTTTGCTAAGTTGTATTCCAACAGGCTCCTCTCTTAAGGGTTTGAAACCCTGGGCATGGAACATTTGCTCTAGTTGGTATTTATTTTTCTACTGACTACTAGTGCTTCATTCAGATAGGTGGTTCTTTAAAGTCAGCTTACATATGCATGCACACGGCAAAACTATTTGTTTGGGTAGATAAAATCTGTGAGAATCATGTAGAAAAACAGAAGGGTCCAGCTGTAATGCAGATCTTGGTTAAGAAAGATCAAATGTCATTTCCTTTATGTAATGAAGTATTACTAAATAGCAGTCTGTCTGGTTGTTGCAATATGTCATACCAGTTTAGTTAGTAAAATTTCCTGTACCTCTTAAGAAAAAAAAAAAAGTTGCTCTTTAATAACTTTTTCTACCATTTATTTTAGTACCATAGAAGATGAGATAATATGAAAAAATGAAATGTAGCTTACTTTTATTAAAACTAAAAATGTGGAAACAAATGTTCGGTATGGAAATTCATGCTCTGTTAAATGGGCAGGAGGAGGCAAGAGCCTAAGCTCATTGTGTAGTAGGTGAGGGATAACTTTTTCTTTTCCCCTCATGAAAATGTTATGGGTCAGCTTTGACTTGTTGCCATGTTTGTAGCCCTTTTGCACAAAAATGGCAAACCTATACAACAATATTTTAAATCAAGAAATCATGATTGTTATCTAGATGTAAAACTTGGAAAGGGAGTGGAGCAAAACTTAAGTAGGATGTTTTTTATCTAGAGGGAGCTCTTATCTAACGTGCTTTTCTTTAATGTTAAAAAACCAAACAAACAAGTACGCTGGCTTATAAGATTTCTCTTTGGCTAGATAAATATATTATGGAGAAATGCTAACAAATTGTGGAATAGGGATAGGTGAAAATCTTGCTTGATTATCCTGTTAATTCAGAAGAAAACTGACAATCGTAACCTTCAGATCCAGAGGTTTTGCAGGGGGAGAGAGGGATTGGAGTTGCAGCTATTTTCTTGATGCCATTTTTGTGGGTCAGGCTTTGCTAAGATATTTCTGTGTGCCTAGCTGGTCTCATTGCTCTTAGTCTAATTATTAATTTAATGGAGTAAGAAGAAGAAAATCTATCCTCTTTCTCTTTCCTTTTCCAATTTTAGTAGAACTGCCGTCTTGCGTGGTGATTTGACCTGCAGGTTTATCAAAGGAACTTACCCTAGGTTAATTTTAAACATTCTGGCTTGCTACTGATTCTGGGAACCTTGTTTCCCTACTGCAATAGAAAGGAAAATCCTCTCTTCCAGTTGTCCTAAGTACCTTGTTTTAGGGTAACATGTTATTAAAAAAATGGTGCGTGTGTCTCACTAATAGATGATGTGATTTCTCCAAATCTTTGGAACCTCTTTTGCTGTGTGCTATGAAGATCTTCCACAATGGAAAGTGCCCTGATGTAGTGAGATGAACAGTGCTAAAGAAATGTGAAGCTTAACAATCCCTAAATTAGATTCCATTGCATTTTTCCAGTGTCTGATTTTGTTTCTAAAAGCATCCTTAAAAAACATACTTTGTTTTTAAACACGATTTAATGACTTAAGTCACATTCTGTTCCAATTAAGTGTTGAACCATACAGTAAACCATTGTTCAGGAGATTCATGAGAGCTATGTGGTAATAATTTCAACAAAACTAGCTTTGTCTCAGTCTGTATATGTCATAAAGATTTTACAAGGCATACTGCAAGGAGAAGGATCTCTCATCTAAACGTCGAAGTGAGGCTTCAGCGCTGGAGTCTGCTGCCCTCGAGTGTGTTCCATGCATCCGACCAAGTCTGACCAATGCTCCTCATTTCTCTTGGAACAGCAAAAGATGAAAATTATTGCACCTGAGATAAACATATCTAACATCAGTAATGTACTTTGTGCTGTATAGTGCGAGGCACTGGCAAATTATTATGTAAACTAAGCTTCGCATTTCTAGCCTTTGCACTCTCTGAATCATGGCTTTTCCTTCCAACTCTTCTGCTGCATTCCCACTGGGGTATGTTTGTTCTGTGTAGATTTGCATTTCATGTAACTTCTGCTTTAATGCTGTTTTGTTTTTGTTTTCCCTGCTCTATCACCCAGAAAATATTGTTAGGCTGAAACTGTAGTCACCTGGCTCAAGGTATTTTGTTGCTGCCCTGCTCAGTTGTTGCTCTAGATCATAATTTGTTTCTGTTGCAGCAGGATTTGGGATGCTGTGTTCTCTGCCTTTCAATCACTGGTCTGTAAAGGAAATTTGTTACATGTAGTAAAACAAAGCTAATATCCTGTAGGAGCTTTGAGGAAACAACTTGTGGAATTGACATTCTCCATACAAGACCACTAGAACAAAATAACATGTGATACTCTAGCCTTAATGTCAAACAGTTTTCTAACTCACTTCTATGTGCTCTGTAATCAGATAACAAATAAGTGTTGTTTCTGCAGTAAGACTTACTGAGGAAGACACTTGTAAGCACAATTTAATACTAATTATTTTAATTCAACTTACAAGTGAACTGATGAACCTAAGTCTGTCACATGGTAGGAATTGGTGATTGATGAACTGTGGATTATATCAATTTCTGGATTGATGAAACTTTAAGGAACGTAAGATGTAAGGAATATATCAGATGTTGCTCACTCTTCTTCATGAAATCACTTATGAGACATGCTTGTATTCAGTTGTCCTCAGGTGACACTTGATTCCTTTTCTGCAAACAGAGTACTGCAAAGTGAATTTTAGACTTTCTTCTCATCTGCAAGTTGTGGTCACTTGCCTACTAGCATGGGGGTAGGACTGCAGGATACGTGAGAATAGTTCCAGCAATATGCAGTGCATGGCCACACTGAACAGACCAGATTTCTGCAAGATTTTTCAGTCCCACCTTAGATCCTGTGAGTCTGTGTATGAAATGTTTAGGGCACTTCAACAGACATCATCCAGCATTTCTGCCCTTTGAGCAATATGACTGTGTGGAATTTGGAAGTGAAAGTTCATTCTGTAGCAAAGAAAGCCTGTGAATTAATCCTGGGACATGCATGGTTTAACATGTTAGCTAAAGGCATAGAAGACTTGAATGTGTAATTATTACAGAAATTATGTGAACATCTCTGAAATTTTCCTTTTTGTATTGCTTAATCTTTGCACTATCCTTGTTGGCTGAAAAGGAGGATGTCATGTTCCTTCATGTGATCAAATCCCTGCTTTTTTGGAAATGTTCCACGTGAGGGCTGAGAAAGCTATTCACCTCATGGGTTGCACAGATGTGTAGTGTTTTCTTGTGGGGGTTTTTTTGGTTGTATTTTTTAAGCTTACATTAGTAAGGGGGGAAGGGAATTGCTAAACTGTCTTGGCAGCAGGCCTTGAGTTAGATCATCGTCCCCAGAGACACAGGGGTCTTACCCTTTTTGAAGTACATTCATTACTAGAAGTGAGGAGTGGGGAAGGACCTGTTTTCGTACGTGCATTGCAAACCTCTGAACTCTGGGCTAGGATGAAACGAAGCCGATGAATGAGAGATTATATACACAAGGGTGTGACCTGTTTTATAACAAAAACTGCTCCCGACCCAGTTCATGTGCCTGGAGTTGGCTGCAGTGAACATTTCTGGAGGGGAGCGGCTTTGAACACTTTTGCTTTAATGAAAGCTGAATATGCTTCTCTCTCTCTTTAGGTTATCTTAAGAGTCAGGCATATATGGATAAACTTAGTCTTACTTTTTGGAAACAAGTGTTTAGAACCAGAAGTTCCTAACCTATGAGTTACTTAAAGTAACATGAGGAAAAGTAGTTCCTTTTTGTGAGTGCTGTGTGATGGACCAGACAGGAGGCTCACCTAGGTTGAAATACGTTTTTACGAAGTTGCTTTTAATGGAGATCAGTTTCCTTCTCCCGCTTGCTGCCTGCTGCACTGATGCTGCAAACAGGATGACATGAACAAAGGCTCAGGTGCTCAGATCACACTTTACTTCTCTTCTCCTTCCTTGTACTCCGAAATCCTCACTTTTTTTACTAGTCTGTATTATTGAGAGAAAATAATGCAAACATAGCTAATGTAAGGCTTTAGATCATGTGTATGCTGTTCAGAGTGTTTCATGGATTAAGGAAAACCTTCTCAAACATTCTCATATCTCTTGTGAAAATTACAATATAAGTTGAAAGTTATTCTCTCCCCAGTAGGTGATGCTGGTAAAATAAAATGGAGGTAGAAATGCACTGTATCAATTATATCGAAATAATCTTAAACATTAAGCCTTCAATTTATGAAGGTTTTCTTTTAATCCTGGATCACTGCAAACATAGTTTCTTTTGTACTGTCCATCAAACCTGAGGTATGGTTAGTAATACATGTCAGCTGCTTTCAGCTACTGTTTGTAGTCAGTACAGTTATGTAAGCAGATTTATTTTCTGCTTCTAAATATGGATAATGACCATTTATACAACTTTCCAAAGAGATAGCAACCCAGGAACAAAAATACTGTGTTGCTAGCAACAGATCTTGGTCATCAGACTGTTGTCAGAGAAAAACCTGGTACACTTCTTTGTAATCTGTGCTAGTGGCAATGCATTAAAAAGAAAATGAGCCACAAACTATTGTAATCTAGGATGGGAATTTGGAGAGAAAGAAATGTGGATGGGTGTTGTGATGCCTGTGTCGGTTGTGGGACACAGGAGCTGACTTCACGCATTGCTTCCCAGAAGTGGTGACGCCAAAATCCCGCTTTGTTGGAATTTCCCAGAAATAAAAGTGAAACATCCCTATAAAGCTTCCTGTCACTGGGAGGTATTTAAAAATGCTAAACTTAGTCTTAGTCCAAACATGTAACAAGATACGCTTGTATGCAGTATGAAGAAAAAAAATCGTAGGCTTCTGGCTTTTGCCCAGCTGGTCTGATTCTGGTGCCTGGTGGGTTTCCATCGTGTAAGTGGGCTGAGCTAGTGTGATTTGTGTGTGGAAATGGTTTTTAGCTATCAATATGGAAGAGGGTGGATTCTTGAATTAGTACTGAGTCTTTATAGGAAGTTTATCAACACCGCTTCCTACCCTGGGAAGTAACTAAAGGAAGATGGAACCCCTTTCCCACAGCTCGCTCTGCTGATAGCTCAGGCAACTTGGAAAGTTTGAAAAACTTCGAATAACTGTTAAGATTAGATTTGTGGTTTTCTATTTGTGAATTACTTCTGTCAAATGCATCAGTTTTGTTCTCTCATACAGTACCAGAGCTTTTATTTACCACGTTAATTTGTCCTGAACCTAAGCACCCCTTACCTCTCCTGTCTTTACCCAGTGGTAGACTTCTTTGTTCTGAAAAGCCAATTCTAAATCATTCAAATCCAAACTGTTTTCAGAATAACTGTTAGAACAGCTTTCTCATATTCTGATTTCTTACCCTAACTTTTCAGCTGAAGATATAAGCAGGAATTGTGCTAACTATACAGACCACTATTTATAACGCATGTCTCCTAAAATAACTTTTCCCATTACTTGTCTGTAGTGACTAAAATGTTGGTGCAGAATGTGAAATGACTACTGCTTCTTTTCCTGTTGAATCTTGTGACCTTTCTAAGTATCATTTTAGAAAATAGTGTCATTGGCAGAGAAATCAATTATCCTGTTTTGTGCTGTTCACAAACCACGTTTTTTTCAAACAGCTCAGATATTTCCTTTTTTGCTTCAAAACTGAGTTAACATCTGAAATCAGAAATACCGTGTATGCTGTAAAACTGCAGTAAATGCTCAGGTTCACGATTTCAGGTGATTCTTTGATATTCTATTGCTCTGCCACATTCAGATTACAGTTCCGCCTGGGTGCCTTTTTCTGGCCATTGTTCTCTAACGATACTAAGTTTTCCCTACAGGCACTTTTTCTAGGCTGTTTAAAATGTATAATGGAGGCTTATACTTTACTTTCTAATCCTTTGGATTAGAACAAATAAGTTTGGAGTCATGATACGTGAAAATTTGGAATAAGAAGTGTTATATTCCTGCTTATGCTTTTTCTCATCTCTGACTTTCAAGAACACAAAAGAAACCTTATTCCTTTATGTTGTCCTTGGTGCTGCTCTTAGGATTTACTAAGTGTAATATGTATTCCTTAAGTACAGAAAAGTTTAAAGATAAGTAGCTATATAATACAAAGTAACATCAGACTTTTCATTTTCATTACTCCAGGGAAAATATTTATCCCAAAGCAAAAGCCTGTACAGTCTTATACAGAAGAAAAATTCTCTCTTGATCCGGAACTGGAGGAAGCCTTGACCAGTGCCACAGACACAGAATTGGGTGACCTTGCAGGTTAGAGGGTTTTTTGAAGTATGAATTGGGCTGGTGTGTATTTAGAAAGATCTATAATTAATGTGGTAGTTTATGTGTTATCTGGAATGTGACTATAGGAAGTTGTAGTTGTGATAGAAACTGGATTCTGTTATATGCCGGTTTGCTTGTAGCATATCAAGTTTGTTGATTTCTGATAATTTATAGGAAGGTAGATTATTTTGGCCTGCAAAAGATATCTGATTTTCCAACTCAAAACCTTTATGGTCATTCCTCAGACTAGCTGTTTTTTGTTGTGTAAACTACCGCTTTTTCTTGCATAAAATATTATGTTGCTATGTGCCCGTAGTCCTAAAGCTTCAATCAAGAATTTTGTGACTGAACTGCACTTTTAACTTTGATGCTTGAATCTGGTGAGGTCAAATTTTTAAGATGTGAAAGCCAACTAAAAAGTCTATAATTATTTTTTTCTACTTTTCTTTAAATTATTAAGAGGTAGAATGGCTTATTGTACTGATAACTGGGTGTTTTGCAAGCATTAGTTATTATTTACAGGAACTCTGAGCTGAATTATTCAGGAAGAGTAAAACTCATTTTTTGCTTTTTCTTTTTTTTCATTTTGCAGCTATACTGGGAATGTCCAACTTGATAACAAACAATCAGTTCTGTGACGTAGTAGGAAGCAGTAATGGGATTGACAAAGACAGCTTCTCAAGTAAGTGTGTACACAAGTGCTAGAAAAATGAGTTCTTTATACTGCACACAGTTACTATAGCATTAACTATTTTCTGTTGCACTAGCATTCTTTATAGACTATTCAGTCTTGAACTGGAAATATGCATGTCTATGACATTGCTAATTGAGTTCTGGTAAGAGTGGAATTAAAATATGTACACTAAAATCTATTCTGCAGTTAATTCACTCTTGGGGAAATAAAAGACACAAACATGCGTTTGTGTGTGTTAGTTTTTAGGTTTCATGTTTGTGTTTGTAATTCAACTCCCACATGCTTTCTGAAAGAAGCTCATGTGCAAGAAAAGCAGAAAGGCTGTGAGGACCTTTAGAAAATAATTGAACTTTAATGAAAATATGGTCAGGAGAGGATGGTATGCTTTTTGGGTGGGGGAGAGATGAAAAGGCTGATGAAGTGATCTTTAAATACAGTAAATATTTAGTTGAGTATCATTTATTCACAGTGAATGTACCTGACCTGTTTAATTACAATTGAATGCCTTTTCAGATATAGTAAAAGGTGAAAAAATGTTGCCTGTTTTTGATGAACCACCAAATCCCACAAATGTGGAGGAGACACTGCAAAGGATTAAAGATAATGATTCCCGTCTTGTTGAAGTTAATCTAAATAACATTAAGGTAATTACCTGAAGTCTGCAGTAAACATGCTGCTTTTTCTCAGCAGAAGACACTTTAAGCCGTAAAACTCTACGAGAGAGCATGGTAGGCTTATTTTAAGTACAGCAGCCTTTCTGCAACATTTATGTTGCAGTGTGTGTAATCTCAGAAACCTGGAGCTAAACCGATAAGCCATCTCGGTTTCTTTTGCCAAATGTGTATTTAAAAAGTCTTAGATTTTCGTAATGCTAGCCCAGATTTCTGTTGCTGCCAAGTTGGCAACAGTTCCAGGAGTTGGCCATCCTGGAGTTAACTACTACTTTGAATCCTTTGTCTTGATGAAGCAATGTGCTCTCCGTTACTGCTATTGCAAACAAAGTGATAGTTGTACCTGACATCCTTCTGATTCTTGTACAAAAGAGCTGTCGGCAATTAGGGCCGCTTCTGCTCCTAAGCGTAACAGTTGTGTTTTTAAATATGACTAAAACTTTTGTATATTTGCATGAGAGAAAACAGAACTATAGCACTCTGACTTACTGTGCAGACAGCGGTGACGGGCTGCCAGCTGCAGCCTCGCTAGCAACCTAGGCTATTTGTTGCCCTTACTAAAGGAAGAAAATGAAATACGTGGTTTAAGAATATTGTACAGTAGAGAAATGCTAGCCAAAATAAATGCCTAAAAAGGCAACAGAGCAAAACTGCTGATATAATAAACTGAGAAATTTGCTACCCTAATTAATTATCTAAAATTATTTCTTTTACACTTGGCTGCAACTACACAGCAAAAATTATCAAACTATAAATTGGCAAATTCTGGAATTATTCTTAATAGAACACAGAGAATGAAATGCTAATGGTTTCACCAGTTCAAAGCTCTAAATCTTTTTATATTTGTGAAAGGTTAATTTGATGCTGATAGCAGAATGTTCAGTTCATGTAAATTTTGCTCAGTAACAGTTCCAAGTCAGCTAAGTATTTTTTAACACTTCTGGAGAGCAGCGATAGTTAATATTATAGCATGATTTGCTGTAAAGAGAATAAGATAATGGAAGAAGTTGGGAGGGAGGGGATAAACTTGTGTATCTCAAGAGAGTGAAATGCTATTTTTAATTCAAGAACATACCAATTCCAACGCTGAAAGAATTTGCAAAAGCCTTAGAAACCAACACGCATGTGCAGAATTTCAGCCTTGCAGCCACCCGAAGCAATGATCCTGTTGCTGTTGTAAGTACTCTTGCTAACCTGCTCAAGTGTGGGGCAAGGGAAGTTAGGATGGAAAGACACGGTAAGGGATTAAATTGAATCCTGTTTAAATAATTTGGGATGAAAATTATTAAATTCAGTTATACTGTAAAGTATGTTTTCTTTAACAAACCTTTGTTGTACTGAAGTTGGTAAATGATTACTAGTTGACTAATATGCAGCAATGTGCCAGATGTATGAGATGAACAAGAATTATTTTTTCCCCAGTCTCTTCTCCCTGACTTTTCATTTTGCTAACCTCCTTCCTGCTTTTCTTTCTTTCCTCATTGTTTAGTTCCTGATGTTCATTCCACAAGCCAATAGTATATTCAAAATTAACTGTAAAAGAAGCGCATTTGAGGACTGAAAAAGTTCATAATCTTTTTCAACTAACTAGAGTTTTAGTTAAATAAAGTTGTAAAATACCGGTTTCTCTGATCTCCCTGCTGGAGATTTTGGATTAAAGCATTGGCATATAAAGCATAATATTAGTCAACTAGTATCTAGTTTGACACAATTGAAACCTAAGTATTTATCACCTGGTCCTGTTTTTCCTATGTCGAATCAAAAGCAGTACCTTATTTGTTTACAAATAAAGAGGTAAGAAAATGGCACTGACTGTTGTGCCAGGACAATCCTTTGTTTTAATTTCAAATTAGGAAAAAACCTAGTTTGAAACACTCCGTTAAATGAACATTTGAAAGCTATGGTTTGGGTCGATTAAAAAGTTCCTTTTCAGTAGAACTGAAACATTTGTAATAAAAATCTATAGAGGCTTGTTCTCTCGGGTGCGGTTCTGTTGGGGATTTTTTTTTTGCATTATGACTTGACACAAAAGAACTTAAAGGTTATGATTTTTATGATAATAAACCTCAGCAGTTACCTATTCTTGTTTTCTTATTTTCTCAGAAATAAGATCAGGTGTAAGCCATTTCTATAAGTGCTTTTAGCTACATGCTGGAACTGTGCTTAGAGCTTTGCATTTCACTGCTTCCTACCAAATCTGTAGACACAAGCATTTTGAAAGTCAGATCTCCTGTTTACAAATTAACCATATCTAATTCTCTTTTCAGTTGACTAACGCCCTTTCTTTGGCCTTTACTTAGCAGCTTGCATTACTCGTTGTATTCTGTGAAGGCTTACGAAATGGAATTGGTCCAATATGCTAATTTCAGACAATTTATATTCTGTGTAGCTTTTTAGTTTGTAACATGAGAAAGGCAGGCCTTCTCTTGACTAAATACTATTCAAAAAGGGAATGTAGATAATGCCTGGTTGAAGACTCACTTCAGTCTCACATAATGAGTGAAAACTTGCAAAGTTACACCATGAGTCTGTGAACTTGTTGCTCCTATTGAACTAGTTAGTGGAAATGGTTATCACTGTGTCCTGTGAGGTACTGTTGCAAAATTCAAAAGTTTAATGATGCTTTCTTTCATTCAAAGGCTCTTGCAGATATGTTGAGAGTAAACACAAAATTAAAAAGTTTAAACATAGAATCAAACTTCATCACTGGAGTTGGAATTTTGGCACTGGTCGATGCACTGAAAGACAATGAAACATTGACAGAAATCAAAATTGATAATCAGGTAAGTGAGGTGGTGGTAATATCATAATTAAAATCACTCTGTCCTAGTTGACTGAATATTTTTAGAAGGCAGCTTGTGATAAACTTTCCGAAACATTTTACTTTTTAAATATCTTCACCCCATGAATGATTGTCCCTAAGATTCTCAGAAGCATCCAGTTGAAGTTGATTCCTGGTCACTTCTGCACTTGGTTGTGCTTTAAAGTGCATAATTGTGTCTTATGACCTTCTGCCTTTTAGATTAATCAAAATGAAACTGTTTATTGACTAATATGATGAAAGTATTCTGATCTCTTTTAGGCTGAAGAGACATAAGCTCTGTTGTCTTTGTGTACTTTTTGTTTTAACAGAGGCAGCAGCTGGGCACAGTTGCAGAAGTAGAAATTGCCAAGATGCTTGAAGAAAACACCAAGATCCTCAAATTTGGATACCACTTCACACAACAGGGACCTCGAGCCAGGGCAGCTGCAGCTATCACGAAAAATAATGATTTGGGTAAGACCTGTCAGTAGAGAGTGACTATTAAATGGATGTGCGTGGCAGAGGTTTTAAAGGTGTCTGTTTTTCTGCTTTTTTGTTGACATAACCAAAATATGAGTAGATCAGTTTCAGGTTTGTCCTGTGCTTTACTCCTACTCTCACTCTTCTGTTGCTACTTGATGTTCTCCTTTTATTTTGTTGCAAGGTGTTCAGGTGTATGAGTCAAGGATTTTTAGCGTAGTTTAGAACAAGTACATTCAAATTCCATGAGTTGTGGCAAAGCGAGGGAAAATAATACTTTTGATCAGTTTTATTCAGATAAGATTCACTGTTTAAAAGCAGTACTTGAAATTGATAGTGCAGGATGCCCTCTTCAGTGCCAGCACACCCAGTCTCATTTGGATTGCTTGAGCCTGGAAACTTAAAGGTAGCTGCCAGCAGTGGCATTTTTATTTGTTGCAGTAAGTTTTGTTGGAGCTCATCTGTTAGAATCCTAACTAAATGGACTAGCAGAAAATTGGCTAATGATATAACACATGAATGGAAGTACTTTGTATAATAATGTCAAATACTTGAAGCTCACAACTACAAGAAGATAATGTGGTCCATCTATTTAAATAGAATTACATTTTAAAACTCCATTTAATTAAACTTTTTGGCTTTAGGTGCTTTGTGGTAAGGATTACACATCTCACCAGCATGAAAATAGGCCAAGCAGTTTAGTAGTAGTGGCAGTAGTTCAGGAATACATTAGAGGGAATGACATAGGAAATTGGAATTTGATTTAAAGATCTGCTTCCCCTCTGAGTAAAGTTTAAAATGGAGAAGAACAGCTCTGAAAAAATGGAGTAGTAAAATAGAGCATTGAGAGAAAAGAAAGGCACTCAGACGCTGCATAATTGTTTCTCAAAATAGATTCTAAACCAGTTGTTCTTATTTTTTCATTATAATGCTTCAGGTGTGTGTTTACTTTCCTTTAAGGTTTCTCTTTTCACTAGTTCTCATTTTAGTATTTGACTGTTGGAAATCTATGTTTCTATTGATACCTTGCCTTTTTTTCTTTGCTTTCTTAGTCTGGAGTATGCAAGTAAAAGTTTCTGCAAATACCTTTTCATCTCTCCAGCGCTGAAGCTACAGAGACAGGTTACTCTGAATACCCAGTTGGGTATTGAGCACTGAAAACTGAGATGTTCAAAGTCTTTTACTTCTGTCTTCGTATGTTTCTTCTAAACAAACCAGTCTACCTCTTCTTTCTCCCTTGTTTACACTGTGTTGTACCACTTCCCTTTTCCTTGTCTGAAACTGTGTACATGCTGCTTTTAGCTGCACGATTGCAGAAAGCTAAGGTTGGAAACTCTTCCATATGTTCTTGCAACTTGATGAAAGCAGGTATGCATAACTTCTGTCACTGGTGAAAATTATTTGGATTCAAATGGAGATAAGTCTATGGGTTACTCCCAAAGTGAGCAATACATTGGCTTTGTAAAGAGTAAAATTCTAGTGTGATCCTATTCTGAGTGTTTCTTTAGACTGTATGTAAAGCACTTCTTGAGACAGGAAGAGGGATGGGAAACAAAACCACTTTCCCTCTGCTATTTTGATCTGAAGGTAAAGAAAATCAACTCAAATTGCAAAGATCTGTAAAACGACATAATTTCCAATTGGTGGATTTGAGAACAGAATCACTTTCTTCTTATATAGATGCGCTTGCTCCACTTTTTTAAACAATGGAGAGATGCCCTATATAATTTCTAAGACGCTTAGCTTCATTTGTTTTGTCTGCACAGAAAAGGAAAACACAATTTGATAGGGGAAAAATAAAAATATCAATTAAAAATACTACAAATATTGAGCAAAACTCCAGTTATTCAGTCAATCTTGTGAATTCTTAAGTCTAAACAGCATGTGAGCTTTAGTGATCTTATTAACAAATTTTTGTTGCTCTTGTATTTTCTGACAAATGAATATTTTTTTAATTAATGGAATGATTTAGGCTATTGAATGTAACTTCATTTTTTTCAAAGTGTATAAATCTTATTGTATACACTATGAAACTCTTGTACTGTTTCCTTTGAAGCCACGTAAGCTTAATTTTCCACCACTAGAAAACTGCAATGTAGAAAGAGTACTGGCTAAATCCACATACCAAACATAAAATATTTTTTCCCACAAGTCTGTCTCACAAATATTTGAAGCTGTTCAAGAAGAACACAGTAAGCACTGCAAAAGCATAAGCTTAAAATAATGGGTGATACTAAGTGTTAATTACCTTAAGTTGTACTATGTGAAACCATGTGACAAAGTAGGGAATCACTAGTATGGTTCCCTTAACTGTTGATGATGTAGAAATACAAAAAGTAGTTATAATGATAAAATAGTAAAAGATTTTTTTTTTCTCTCTTGTTACAGTTCGCAAGAGAAGGGTTGAAGGAGACAATTAGTAGATCCTGTTGTCAAAACAGTGTGGAGAATTCAAGGGTCGTCAAGGCACGCTCATCACCGTGGGCTTTGGCAATCTTGGACTACATTTACCTGGGTTAGAAGGGAAAAGACTGGAAACTCCATTCCTTTTAAAGCAAAGCTATATTGATAATCTGCTGGTATGCATCATGTTTTTTCAGATTGAGACACAGTAACTGCACCAGTCTCTGTACCATAGTTTTTGGTTGTTTTTTAAGAATTTTTTTGTATTTCAAGACTTCGGCTGTGCTTTCTACTAAAAATGTAATTGCAAATCAATGGTATAATTGTCTGTAGTCAAAGAATGGGACATACAAGATCATTGGGCAGATAATGACCCAATTGAAATGTTTGTTAGAAAATCCAGGGGTGCTTATTTACATGGAGGCGTGTGTATATTCTTGAAAACAATGCGTTAGTGATAAGGGATTCTTCACACAACAGTTGGACTTATTGTGTAGAGCTGTTCAGCCTTGTTCATATGCACTGAAGAGAAATCTTTCACAGCTATCTTACTTGTAATTCTTCTTTTTTATTTTTGGTTAGTTCTTGATACTGTAATTAAGTTTAAAGGCATCCCTTTAAATGAAACAAAAATAAATTGGCTAAGGTCTTCTCCCAAGAGATTTGTGGGACTAATAAAAAAGTGGAAGCCTTAAGCAAAAAAAAAAAAAAGTAGGAGCCTTGCAAAGTGACAGTTTTTCTATTACACATAAATCCTTAAAGTCTTTTTCAAAAGGTCCCGTAACTGTATCTTGCTCGGTGTCTAAACTGGATATGTTTTTAGACTGATTTCATGTGTTCATCAGCATTATTTAGTTTATAGTCTTTGTTTAAAAATCCTTATCTACATTCATAAGTATCAATTTCTCTAGAAGTAGTGGACATGCATTTGTTAAATTCTGCATAATTCTGTACAGGAAAAGCAGTCTTATCTGTAAAACCAGTGTCCTAAGTTGCTGGCAAATGGGAAAAATCCTTTTTTTTTTTTTTTTTTTTTTTCCCAAGCTGTTGCATTAAGCTATTAGTACTTCTTATAAATCAATCCTTTTTTTAATAGAGCAATGAGGTAACACTTCTTTAAGAAAGGATTTTTCTATTGTACATACGTCTTGATGTTGAAACACTACATAAGACATGCAGAAATTAACCAATATGCAGCGTCAAATCAGTATGGCATAGTAGTTATTAAAGTATTTAAAGTTCTTTAAGCAAACTAATAAGGCAACAAGAATCACTTCAACTTCTGTACATAATCACAGTAGACTTCCTTGAAATAATATGAAAAATCTAGCGGCTTTTTGGTGTAGGTCTGTTTGGACTGTACTGTATTAGTTTGCTCAATGTTGTCTTGAGATCATAAACTCACAAAAATGTTCTAAAGGAGCGCTCAGCTATGCTTATAGCAACAGAGAATTCAACTGACAACTGTTTCCATCAAAGGATCATAATATGGTGAGCATTTTATGTATAGCAAACATATTGGACTGAGGTTTTTGCATCAGGTTGTTTGTACTGTAAAAACTTAACAGAGCAACTCTCTGACACTGTGCCCATGTTGTAATTTGCTGCAAATCTTGTTTTGCATCTTTAAAGACAGACTTTGAATTTTACTGCAACTGTACAGAGAATTTTAAACTATAGTGCCTTCAGTGAGGATGTACATAACTGGTTTATACTTGTGGAAGAACATTTTTTTTCTCCTATTTCAAAATCAGCCTTTTATTATAACTACAAATAAATGCGTACTCTGAAAAGCAAGTCGGAATTAATTCTGTTAACACCAAAGACTATACATACTATAACCTCAAAACAATGAGAAGTAATCTGACTAGTAATAAAAAGGGCTTCTTTTTGTTTTGGCTTTTGTACATTTTCAAGAACTTTTTAGATTTTGAAATTTAAGTTCTTGTATAGTATGCACAAAGTCACAATTTATGTGTCTTTTTGCAGACAGTGCTGTATAAACATGGCCAACGCATGTCATGTGCTGAGTTGCCTAAAGCTGTACTTTTTATTTGCTAGGCACCATAATCATTTTGTGTCAAAAAACCAGGCTGTAATGTCTTCCTTCATTTCTTGAAGGGCTGCAAGCTCATGAAATCTGTTCACGTATTGTGATTCCGTGATGATTTATTTTACCATTATCTAACAGGATTAGGCAGTTATCTCCTGCTTGAGGAGAAAAATGGAAGGCTGGATTATGGAAACGATAGCCCAAATCCCTTCCTTACTTTATTAAATCAAGTTTAGCTGCTTAATGATTTGTATTCCAATCAAAGGCAGGGGCTTTTAGGCTCCAACTCTCAGGTGTCCTGTCACAGACAATAGTAGTGGACCTTAATAATTGGTTTGGCTCTGTGGACAGCAGCTAAGTATTTGACTGCTTGTGGGCACTTTCAGGACAGATATCTGACAGGCTGGGCTTAGAAAACTAGGGGTTTTTTTAACCAGAGGAGTTTGGCCCTCCAAATTGTTGCAAGACACTTGGCATCGTGCATGGAACAGTTACAACAATCACTTTTGTGCCTACTATGTATATCCTTTATGGAATAAATGAAGGAATTCAGTCTGTAGTCAGGAATTGTAAACCAAAGTCTAATTTTGCTATCAAGTGTAGTGAGATCTTGTGTATGACTTAATTTTTCTTGAGTGCAAAAGTGGTATTACTTTGATAACCAGCTACCATAAACACATGGTCTTTTTTCCAAGAGAGGCGATACTTTTTTCCTTCTTGATTATTTTGCAGGCTTAAAGCATAAGTCAAACGACCCCACGTTGTTGATTCTGTTGGTTCCAAACTAAGCACAGAAACATAGCCTATATTCCAAAGCAATTATCTATTTACTGTTGTATTTTAAAGAAATAGCCTCATTCTCTCTACAGCTTGAGTAATACTGTTTGTAAGCTACAAACGAGCAAGTGTTCAATTTCCATTGAGGAAACATGAATTGAGTGTTTTAGCATATCAGCACTATATGCTGTCAGACTGTAAACCAGTACAAGTTTTGGATTATTAAAGTACTGTATTCTTTTGTGGCTGGTTTGTTTGGGTTTTTTGCTTGGTGGGTTGTTTTTTTTTTCGTGTACAAAGTTGACCCCCACGTTTACATCAAACCATCACCTTCTCTTCTGCAGCAGGCAGAAGAGGTGACTTCTCTTCCTTCTCAGAAGGAAGCTTCTACTTCTGGAAGTAAAGGGCTGCCGCCGGGGAAGTCGTTTCTCGCGCGGCAGGCGGCAGAAGGACGTGCGGGAGCCCGTGAACAGAGCGGCGGTGTCCCGTCACGCCTGTTCGGTCCATCCGAGCGAGTGGCGCGCGGGGGTGGCGGGGCGTCAGGCCGCGGGCCGTGGTGCGCGGAGGGACGGCGGGTGCGGGCCCGGGAGGCGGCTCTGACAGGAGCGTGGGCCCCGGGCCTGGCGCCGGCGGCTGGAGCCGGGTGACGGCAAGTCCGAGCGCGCGTGCCCACGGGGTCGTGCGGCGCCTGGCCGTGGCCACGTCCGCCCTCGCTCTACTCGCAACGCCGCTCGCTCTCTGCCTTCGTAAACGGTTCCCGTTCCGGAGCGGTTGCGGTCACCGCCCGGCCGGCTGTCGCCGACAGGCGCGTATCGCGGATGCCAACCGAGCCCGCTGCCGTCGGGCATCGCCGTGGAGCGCGGCCCCTTTAAGAGCGGTCACCGCCTCCTCCTTCCCGGGCGCAGCCGGCGGCGGCGGGGCCGTGCGGCGCTCCGTAGTTGCGTCACTGAGCGGCGCCGCGGTGTGGCCGCGGGCGCGCGGCCGTTGTGCGGCGGCGGGCGGGTGCCGCGGCCATGGCCGACATGGAGGATCTCTTCGGCAGCGACGCCGACTCGGAGGCCGAGCAGAAAGGTGCGGGGGCGCCGCGCTCCCCCGTCCCTCCCCGCTCGGTGGCGGGCCTGGCGGGGCCCCGCGCCCGCCCTCGTCTCGTCCCCCTCCCGCAGCCCTCAGCGGAGGGGAGACAGGGGGCGGCGGGCGGGGAGGGGAGGGAGCGGGAGCGGGAGCCGGGCGGGCGGTGCTGCCCCGGGGCTCGGCCGTTAACGAGCCTCCTCCCGGCCGCGTCGCTCGGGCAGCGGGCGTTGCCCCGGGCTCCTTGGCGCACCTGCTCTTCGGGCCAAAGCGCGGCCCAGCGGCTGCCCGCCCGCGAAAGCCGCCCGGCTGCGGCGAGGCTCTGCCCGCTGCGAGGGACGGGCCCTGCCCTGGCAGCTGGGGCGGCGCGGGGAGCGGTTTGTAGCGGCTCTTCCATCGCCTCGGCCGTGGAACACGCGGGACGCGGAACAAAAGCCAAGCGCGCTTCGGCTTTGGGAACGGTTCGTGGCGCGTTGGCTCCGCGCTGCCGGGATTTGAGGCGGTAAAGAACCAGGCGCGGTTCCTGTTCGCCCCACGCTGTCTGGAAAAGTTGTACGTGTCATCGGCACCTAAAGAAAAATGATGGAACACCTCCCGATTTAAGTAATTTCTGCATTTTTAAAATGCCCGTCTCAGTTGCTGTAAGTGACTTTTCAAGGCAGATGTTCCTTTTTCACTGCTTGCAGCGGCATTCCCCAACCTCGGCATTCCCGAGTAGCTCCGTTGTAACGAACGTGCCAGGGCACATAAGGCAGCTAACGTGGATTAAAGACGCGATGATGGTTTTAGATCTGTAGGATCTCATAAGCTGTATATATGCATTTACTTAATTTAAGCCCTCGCTGTTTCAGATGTTATTTTCTTTTGTGTAATTGCTTATTCTCTCTACAGCTTTAGAATCTTAGATAATAGCTTGTGGTTTGAAACTTTTATGTGGAATCCATCATTTTTCATTGTGTCTTTCATTGGCTGTGCCTTTATTAGTAAACACTTTATTGTTCTAGGTGACTTTCATAGTTCTTTCTTATGGTTGTCTGTAGGTTCTTTTCTGGGTTTGGTTTTGGTTTTTTTTTTTAAAGCAATGCCCATCATCTTATGTGCATTCTTGTAGGGACATTTTAACTCCTGAAAGGGTGATGTTTGTTTTGCAGATTCTGATTCTGGATCTGATTCTGATTCCGATCAGGAGAATGCTGGTTCTGGTAGTAATGCTTCTGGAAGCGACAGTGACCAGGATGACGACAGAGAGGCAATAAAACCTAGTAATAAGGAGTTATTTGGAGACGATAGTGAGGATGAAGGGGCATCCCATCACACAGGGAGTGACAACCACTCTGAAAGATCCTACAATCGCTCTGAAGGTTCAGGCCATTCTGAGCATGAAGATAACGATCAGTCAGATGTGGACCAGCACAGTGTTTCAGAAGCTGCTCATGACGATGAGGAGGATGATCGCAGGCATGGCTCAGATGAAGGCAGCCATCATTCAGAGGGAGATGGTTCTGAAAAAGCACATTCAGAGGATGAGAAGTGGGGCAAGGAGGACAAAAGCGATCAGTCAGACGATGAGGAGAGACAGCAGAACTCTGACGATGAGGAAAGACAACAGAACTCTGACGATGAGGAGAAGGCGCAGAACTCTGATGAAGATGAAAGGCCACAGATATCTGATGATGAGGAGAGACTACAGAACTCAGACGAGGACAAGATGCAGAACTCTGATGATGAGGAGAGGCCCCAGGTCTCAGATGAGGAGAAGATGCAGAACTCGGATGATGATGAAAGGGCCCAGCATTCTGATGAGGAGAAGATACAGAACTCTGACGATGACGAAAGGGCCCAGCACTCTGATGAAGAGGACCAAGAGCATAAATCTGGTAGGACTGAATACAGTAGTCATGATTTGCCTCTGGTTTAATCTCTTTAGTGTTTCATTTCTATTGGCCTGAAAAGATTTAGTCTTCAATGTAAAGGCATTAATCACGTAGCTTTCAACTGTAGTCATCTTTGTAATGGCTTTTTATGCAGCACTTTTAAATTCCTTTTCATCTGAATCCACTTATTAATGTAAAGGAATATGAAAATATGTGGAACAAAATTTTTAATTTGCTGAGAATTATGCTCCTTAGGAGAGTCTGCAAGGGGCAGTGATAGCGAAGATGAAGTTCTGCGAATGAAGCGAAAGAAACCAATTGCATCAGATTCAGAAGCAGACAGCGATACAGAAGGACAGAAAGGTAAATGGTGGCGTTGTTTTGTGGGGTTTTGGTTCGTTTAATCCTCACGCCATTCATCTGTAACAGAACTTGATAAAGTTGATAGTCCTTGCTATGTGGTGTAACTGTAGTGCCATGGACATAACAAAACAGCACAGCAAGAATTCTGTGTGGGGAAGTACACGCTATATTTCTGCTGATTAGTTAGCGCTCTCAGGTTTTCAATTTCCTCTATGAGAGACAGAGCTTTTTTTTTGCGCATGTTTCACACATTTCTACTGAAAGATGCTAAGAAATGGTGCCTCTCATCAGAGCAGCCTAGAGAACCTGTTTTTGGTTTTTGGGATGTTTAGCTGGCTGAGAAAGTGGTGTTGATTCTTCTGAGAAATAAAACCTCCAGAATGTGTAATGAAGTTGTTGTTTGCATATATTTAAGTTGTTTACTTGAGTAAGGGATGATTTTACATTCTCAATTCTTCTCTTGCCATTTTTCAACTAGATTCTTATTTGATAGAGTCTTTCCAGGAAAACATACCTTGAATCCTTAGCTTAAAAATACATGGGAAAACTTTTTCAGATAAAAGAACGTGTGCTTCGTAAACATTCACAATTTTTAACCTTTGTAGGTGTTTTTAAGTGGTAATAAAAGTGAATAATGTGTTAATCTTTTTATCTGTGAGTGTGCTTGCATGTGGGGGGGGTGCGCATATGTGTGTGTGTGTATTTTAAAATAGTAATTTTTCTGCTCAAGAGCATGCAGATGTCATGGATCTGTTTGGAGGTGCAGATGACATTTCCTCAGGGAGCGACGGAGAAGACAAGCCACCAACTCCAGGACAGCCCATTGTGAGTAGACTTGCCTTTTGAAATAATTAACATGCCATTCCACTCTGAAATGTAGGACACTGAATGAGTTTGATAATATTTTAGTGAAAAAAAAAGAGTAATAGCACTAAGTAAGCATTGCGGATAATTTTGCCCTGTCTAAAAGAATTATTAAAATTTTATACATAACAGTATGAGATGGATTCATTTATGCCTCCCCCCATCCCTGCTCTACTTTTTGTACTTGAAAGAAATATAATGAGTAGTTCTGATTGTTATCAAGGAAAATACAAAATCATAACTGTCTTTGGTACCTTAGTACAGCTATTTGAAAAGTATTTTCATTTTAGGTCTTGATGATAATAGATAAAAATATTTTTTTTATCTGGGGAAAGTTGTCGCCTGTTTACTCTCCAGTGCTTCGCTGAAAACTCTGTCAGCTCCTTTGCTGTTTCCTTACTGTCTTTGGTCTCTTCAGTTTTGCACTGGTATTTGAAATCACTTTAAGTGGCGTATGAAAATGCTGAGTTCAATTGGTTTCATTGAAAACGTGCAAGTTCGTTTACCCAAAGCTTCCTGATCTCCCTCTGTGCACACGGAAGACATTCCTTTAAGCAAAATGTAAGTACTTATTAAAGCAATGGTAGCCAGATAGACTTTTTCACTTATGCTTCTATTCTCCCGTTTTTTCATTAGGATGAGAATGGATTGAGTCAAGAACAGCAGGAAGAAGAACCTATTCCAGAAACTAGAATAGAGGTAGAAATACCAAAAGTAAACACAGACTTGGGTAATGATTTGTACTTTGTGAAGCTGCCCAACTTCCTTAGCGTGGAGCCCAGGTAGTTGCACATTAAATACGTGATTGATAAGTTTTTTTACTGTTTCCCTATATTGCTTTTGTTTTAGTTACACGATGAAATATGTTGGCCGTATTTAAAATGGTTGACATCAAGATGCACGCTTTTTGTTGTGATCAGTCAATAGTAATATGTCTTGTTGTTATCTAATCGAGTGCTGAGTAATTTTCTTGTGAGCTTGGATTTCAGCTTGATTGAATAACTTTTTGTCTGTAAAAAAACAAACAAAAATGAGATTTAATTGAAAGCACATGCTGTCAGTTGAATTTTAAACATAGTTTCAGGCTCTCAGAGATGTGAAAGCCAAATGCACAGGATCTTTATGCTCTTTTGAGTGATAAAAGCATAATTTTGAATTTGAGAATAAGCCCTTTTTTAGTTGTGTGTGGTAAATATACTGTTTAACTATGAAGAGGCTGGTTACTCATTTTCCTGTTTACCTAACCTAAGCTAAAGAAATTTCCTGGAATTCATAAGGGGAAACAAAATAAATTATTAGAGTTGTTTGTGATGTTAGATTTGGCCCTAAAGCCCACCTTCACCACTTCTAGCAAATTGCTGTTAAATCCAGCTCTTCGAGTGTTTTGTTAAGCAACTTTATTGCATTGTTTAAGAGGTGTCTCGTTAGCTGGCAGTGTAGCATTGTTTCTGTTGTACATTAGTTAAATCATTCTTCCTGGCTTCCATGCTATAGACTGTTTCAGGACTGTTAAGAATCTGGTTCGTGTAGTCAATAAGAGAAGTCCTGGGGATCTTTGCGGGTCAGGCAGGACTGAAAACAGAATTGTACAGTAGCAGAGTCTGTTTATCGCTTCTTTCCCTCACAGCAGCTTGGCAACTATTTAGGAAGGAGCTAGGGAATGGCCTTCCCCCTCTCACTCCCACCCCAGTCGTCAGGTTTTTTTGAAGGAAGGGGGGGAAAAAAAAAAATCTCATCTTCCTTTCCCATTGGTTGGGTTTGAGATTCAAATAAAAAAATTACAAAGATTGTACTGTTAGAAAATCCCTAATTCACCACATTTATAAGATGATATTTTTTCTTTTTATTTTTCTCTGTACAATACTGTATATATTTTGTTCCAGACTTAACCCTGAGCTCATCATGCTGATACTGAGGAAACAGTCAGTATTTTCTGAGGCAGACTTGCTTTCTTTAGCTAGAGCCGTTGAGAGGGCCTGAATGTTAAAGTGGCTGTAACTGATGGCAGTGAGGACACTTGGCCTCCTGTGGGGTAGAATCGGTGCAGTAAATTACATTACTGCAGAAATGGCTGTCTCACAGCTGCAGTGCCTGCTGTTGTGTGCATGTATAATTTAAACCTTTCCATCACCTGTTATTTTGCACAACTCTAGAATAATCTGGATTAATTTCTAGAAGAATAAAGACTGTATTGTGTAATTTATTACAGACCTTTTGATCCCCAGTATTATGAAGATGAATTTGAAGATGAGGAGATGCTTGATGAAGAGGGTAGAACTAGGTTAAAACTCAAGGTATAATGTTAATTTTCCTTTTCTCTTTTAGCTTCATCTAGCCACATTTCTCCAAAGTCTATTTCAGATATTTTAGAATGGTGTCTTGAGTTATGGTCAGATTGTGAAAGGATGGACCGGTCCAGCACCAAGGAAAGCTGATCCATTTAGTAATAAATTAAAAAAAAACTTGAGAGCTGCATTTCACCTGTAAAAGCAATACCCTTCACCTTCATTTCTTTGCATCGTGCAGCAAATTACCTAGTCTCTCTAAGTGTGATCCTTGACCTATATAGTATATTTTACCACAGTATTCCTTACTGTGAGTTGGAAAAAGTGTTTTGGTTTTTTCCCCACAGGTAGAAAACACAATACGATGGCGGATGCGACGAGATGAGGAAGGGAATGAGATCAGAGAAAGCAATGCACGGATAGTCAAATGGTCAGATGGAAGGTTAGTTTGGGCTTTTTGCTATTGAAGGAATACAGTTGTTCTTACAGTGAAATGCCATGGTGTGCAAAATTGGAAAGTCAACGAACTTTGATGTCAGTTCTGCTCAGCAGAAATTATTTTAGTCTCGGTGCTTTGAAAATTTTCTGCTCTGCCTAGTTTGGATTGAAATATAATTATTTGCTGTATATAAGAAGGAAGCATGAAGGCTTTCTCCATTTATAAATGAGGCAAAAAATAGACTGTAGTGACTTTATCAAATAACAGATACGTGCATCTCTTTCAAGCATGTCTCTCCACCTGGGCAATGAGGTCTTTGACGTGTACAAGGCGCCACTGCAGGGAGATCACAACCATTTGTTTATCAGACAAGGGACAGGTCTACAAGGACAGGCTGTTTTCAAGACAAAGTTAACCTTCAGGTAAACATGCTATTCTATAGAAAAAGTTGATGCTCTTTTGCAATTAAGTGTTGTAAACTAGTATATAAAAATGAGAAACATCAGTTTGTAAACCTTCGGAGCTTAACTGTTTAATAAGAATGTGCTGTTTTCCAAAGTCAGTGTTTTTATAAGATTCTTCCTAAATTAGGTGTCCCAGTTTGAAAGATTAATATGCTATTCACTGCAATATGTAGGCTACATGTATTTTTAATACATATTTTTTATTTTGCATTTTTAAGTGCAAGTCCTCATATGAATGAGAAAAAATATTAATATTCCCTGAAATTAACCTTTCTTCTGATGCACAATTGCTATCGAGATGACGATTATGTCTTGGGATATTGATGCAAAATGTGAGGATGATTGTTTAGGCTGGTAATGGACTGCAGATGGATTGCTGGGAGAGGAATTGATGTTTCCAGTGGCTGTTATGATGCACATAGATAAAGGATGATGCTTTTACTTTTGTGCAGGTGAACCTTTGAAATCTTAAGCATACTGGCTCTACCATTGTCCTTAAAAAATTGCTAGTTAAATACTTCTTAAAGGAATGTATCCATTTTTAAACAGGCCACACTCTACGGACAGCGCCACTCACAGGAAGATGACTCTGTCTCTGGCAGATAGATGTTCAAAGACCCAGAAAATTCGTATTTTGCCAATGGCAGGTCGTGATCCAGAGTCTCAGCGCACAGAAATGATTAAGGTATTGTGGCATGGAACTCTCTTATCTGCTGATTTAATCTAAAAAAATCACAACTGGAATATAGCTGAACATTTATGAATGTTTTATGACTTTACGAGTGTATTTTGGAGTTACAGGCAAAGGCTGTTAGTCATGGGTGCAGTTTGCTTAACCTTACAGATTACAAAACAATCAGAATATGTACAGTCTTTACTGTGAAATTATTTCAAAAGCTACAGTAGAATACAAGGTGCTCTTCAGTACTTTTATTTTTCTTCCTCAGTCTTTATATATTGCTTCTTTCTTTGGACAGAAAGAAGAGGAGAGATTAAGAGCTTCCATTCGTAGAGAATCTCAGCAGCGAAGAATGCGGGAAAAGCAGCATCAGCGTGGTCTGAGTGCAAATTATTTAGAACCTGATCGCTATGATGAAGAGGATGAGGGAGATGATGCAATCAGTCTAGCAGCTATCAAAAACAGATACAAAGGTGGCATCAGAGGTAATAATAAACCTTACCAGCTCCTAAGTAAGACCTGTGTGATTCAGATGGATTAATTTCACAGGAGAATCCTGGTAAGGTTGTATTTTTGCCAGCTCATTTGATACGTGAGGAGACATGAATTCAGTTCATGTTAGTTTATTTTGTTTACTCTGGAGTTAGATTCTGCTAGCTTTTTGTGGGACTAAATGTAAGAGCGTTAGTTTTAGTATTCTCTCTTCCTCACCAATTTCAGCTAAAGATACTTCTCTTTTCATTTTTCTCTGTAGAGGAACGTGCTAGAATCTACTCTTCTGACAGTGATGAGGGCTCAGATGAAGATAAAACACAAAGGCTACTCAAGGCAAAGAAACTTACTAGTGATGAGGTAAGAAAAGGATTTTGTTCTTAAGCTACTCATTTTCAGTCAGGAACATTTCCTGCATTAAATTTAGTTTACAAAGCTGAGACTTTTGTAGTTTCATTTATGCTATGATGAATGGATTATGTGACTTTACATGCTTTCTGTGGTAATTAATCACCAATTTCCTATGCACTGCATATAGTTCATAGACATCAGTGATTCCCAGAGAGGTCACTATGGTTATTGCTGATTTAACGATGGAAAAATTTATGCGGACTTATGTAAAATGACTTTACCAAACTTATGCAAGGAGTAAGAAGACTTAATATTGGAATCCTAGTGCAGTGTTGTCTCCTAAGATACATGGTCCTCTCCTGTTTATTATGGAATTAGCAGAAGCATTTTCACATAGTATTTCTACCCTTTTTAAATAGGAGATTAAAAACTGAGTTAAAAAGAGTTAAGGTCTGTTGCTAAATAGACATTATCCATCACCCAAATATCATCCTAAACCATGAGGCCATGATCAAGTTAACTACAGCAGTAGTGCTGTTTCCTCTTCTAAAATCTTGTTTTATTGGTTTGCAATTTATCACTGCTGGGTATAGGCAAATGAATCTTTGTGTATATCACGTCTTGAGGTTTAGTTCATTTCAAGTAATGTCACTTCTTCTGATACAGCACTGCCATGTAACACTTCTCAAAATTGACAGATACCAGTTCTGAGGTTAAAACTTAACTATTTTCATCCAGTGGTAGAAGTGGAACAAGGAAGTATATGGACTCTGTCCTATATCAGCTGTACCTGTGTAGTCTATTTTCCTGACCCTTGTTCCTCATTCTGAAACGCTTCGGTGGCAAAGAGCCCTAGGAGATTTACTGTGTACCTTGGGAAGCTGAAAGACGAGGGGATTTTGGAATTCACGACAAAGGACAATTGACGCTGGCTCCCTGGCTTCCCGCTGCCCTGTTCAAGAGGGAATTGGGTTGGGTCAGTGTTTGGCCTACTTGGTTCTAGTAGCCCCTCAGTTTGCTTTCTTTTAGACATCACCGGTTCTGTATTGCTGTAATCAACATAGCGCGGCTCCGGGTTGCAGCCGTGCTTGCATTTTTCTTGAGCCAAGCGTGGCTTAGGAGTGGTAGTTTGGACACACCTGAGCTCTGCCGATAGTCACCTTCACTTATCTGGCAGAATAATAAATACAAAGTAACTCAGCTTAATAGGTTTTTATTACTACCTTGTAGGTTATGAGAGATGCTTTTACACTGGCATGCTAGTCTGATGAATCTTCCTGTCCTGTTTTACTGTAAATTATATTTTATTTAAATGTTTATGTGTAGAATATCATGCAGAAGCTTAAAAAAAAAAAAAAGGAAGGTTGAGTAGGTCAGTGTGAGCTTAGGGAATATTTTTTAATACCTTATATCACCATTTCTTTTAAGAGATTATTTTAACTGTTTATTTATTTGTTTATTTAATTGTGTTAAATTGTTTCGATTTATTTGTAAGACACTCCTAGTTGCTAGTTCATGAACTAGCAATGTCAGGACTTTGCAATTCCAGTCTCTCAGAAGAAAAGATCTAGTCAACAGCATTTCTCCGCTGCTTGAGGAACGATAGCCTCCATTTTGAAATTGCATGGCTTAGAGGCACTATTCCCATCAGGGCCACGGAGGGGTGCTACAGTATTACAAAAGCACCCCAGTGGTGCACAACTACTTACTTTCAGTCACCACGGAGGAAGTATAGTATTTGTAATATGTGTCCACATATGTGAAACACAGACTTCCTTGTACACAGACTTGCTTTTATGTGCTGTCAGTCAGCAACACAGCACAAATCTTTGTCCTGATAACAATTCGATACCATTACTGAAAACGTCAGTCCATTTATTAATACGCTTTATCACCACATGGCAAGTAGTTTTACTGTTACTGTAGTTAACAGGGATATTCTGCTAAACAGGAAGATGAATCATTTAGCAATAGCCTAGATAGATTACAAGAGAAGGCTTGTTCTGAGGAAGAAGCTATCATTGCGATTCCCACCCCTACTAATTTCTGTTTTCCATTCTTAATATTCCTTCCTGAGATTTGCACTGTACTTAATATGTTAATATAGAATAAAATGCTTTGAATAAAAAAAAAAAAAATCATCAGAGTTCTGAAACTCTAATAATTCATTGAAGTTCTGAAACTCAATCTTTGCTACTGCTTAAAATCCAGGTAATGTGTTGCTTCTTAAAAAAAACCCAACCAAACAAAAGAAAACCCAAAACCAACAAATGGAAAAAGGGATGAGGTTACTTAGACCTGAGGGTATTTTTAAAGATACTCTTCTTTTTAAACAATAATTGAGTTACCACTTGTTTTTCATGTCAAAATTGATGAGTTTTGCATTAACAACTAGTGGTTTGTAGTTTGATTAAATGTTTTCATAGCATTCTGATTTAAAATGTTGTTTGGAAGGATGATTTAAACTGAAGTGGTGTAAATGCACGTGGAATAGAAATCAACCCGTTGACTCTATATTTAGGTACTGAAAATTGGGCATCCAGCCTATAAAAGTTATATTAACACAATGATTTGAGTTCATTTGACCAGCTCTTTGAAGCTTCCTAAACTGTTCTATTTCTTGAACTGTGGTGTTGAATCTCAGTACTAGTGGTTTCTCATCAGTCTTTTTCCTTTATGCCAGAGGTATGGGGTTTTTTAAATGAACAAACAAACAAAATGCCTACCTACCTACTGAATTTCTTCTTTGCTTCAGTAGCTATAATTTAAGGTATACAAGTGTCACTAGTCTGAAAACTTAGCAAAGCTTCACAGGCTGCCTGAAGGGAAAGTTCTGCATATTTAAAAATTCACTAGAAATCCTGGGAATTAACTGTGCTCATAAGACTTGCTGAGAATGATACCGCACATGCCATAAATCCAGATTATAAATGTTGCTGCAGCTGTATTATGGACCCTCTCAGGCTGGGGTTTAAGACTGGTAGAACTGTTGACGGAACTTAAAAGTACCAATACGTAAGCAGTCCTGCAGCACAGTAGCACAAAAGGGAAAAACTAGAAGTAATAATTTTGCTTTCTTACAAGAAAAACTTTGAGGTCTTTTTGTTGTTCTTCTGAATTTTTTTATTTTAGCTTGAAGTACGTTGGTTTATTGTTGTCCTTTTTTGCCTTTAGGAAGGAGAACCGTCTGGGAAGAGAAAAGCAGAGGATGATGACAAAGCAAGTAAGAAGCATAAGAAATATGTGATCAGCGATGAAGAGGAAGATGATGATGATTAATATTAAGGAAGCAGAAAAGTTGATTTTTTTTTTTTTTAATTTTATATATATTTATATATATATTGTACAGTTCTCTTACAGCAAAGATGTAAGTAACCATAACGGGGTTATTTTGATAAAGGAGAATTCCATTGAAGTCTGCATTTCTGGTATGAATAAAGTTTTTTGACTTCCTTTTACTTTTTAAGATTTTTCTCTTATTGCAGCAAATGTTGCACCAGGGATCATCACAGTGCCAGTTTTATCTTGCACAGTACATTTCAGTTTTGGGAACTGCAGTAACTGGTAATCCAAGTGAATCAATCAGTCATTTTTACTGACTTCATTAGGAGAAACCATTCTAATCTTTATAGAATGCTTAAATTATAAATTTGCCGGACAAGGGGATGGCAATTTAGTTCACTGTTTTTATGGAAGAGTTGGAAGAGCACAGGAGCAGTACAGTACAATTCTGGTTTTTTCCTAGACATTCCTTGTTTCCTGTTGACTGTGGACAGTACATTACTATGCTGGCTTATTTTGATAACTTAAAATGTTTCATATCATGTTTGAGTAAATTGCGACATTTCTGCAGTTAGAATAGTTAACTGATCACAGAAGATAATTATTTTTTATGCATTGAAGCCCAGAATGAAAATCCACGTCTTGCCTGAGTGTTAATAATAACAACAATACTAATTGGCGCATGCTAGTGATGCAAATGTCAGTAAAAACACTTATTTAAACAAAACTAAGAAATTTCTGCAAGCAGAGATGAAAGTCTCCTTTAAAAGGTGAGGTGAACCACAGTGCAAAAACATATCCTAATAATAGTGTCTCATAATCTCATCTAATCCTTATGGTGTGATTTCCTATTGGTCCTGGTTGGTTTTATAAATAGGTTTGTTTAGCTGGGAAGTCACTGGAGGAGAATGTTCTGGACAAAATCATTGCTGCTTTTACACTATTTCTAAACACCTTATTTGACGATGCAATACCAGCTGTAAAGTGGGGAAAGGCTAGAAGAAATACCTGAACTTTTGCACGCTTTCTTTCCAAGATGAAATAACCCATGTGTAGTTTCTCTCGTCGGTGAGAGAGCATTCAGATGTTGTCTGTGTTGCTTTTTTTAACTGACTTTGCGCAGGCCTGCAGAATTTGGATGCAACTTGAAAAGGGTAACAGGAAGAAACCAGAACAAGCTTATTGCCTCTTTAAACAAACCCACTGACTGGTGCTGTGAAAAGTTTGATGTGGATTTGTGCATTGTAAGATGAAATAAAATAGCTGATAGTTATATAAGAAGGACTGTTACCCATCTCTCTCCTGCCCAAATGCTTTTTTATAAAACAGTAGAAGGGTGCAAGTGCCTCATAGTGAGCGTTTTGCTCTCATGACGTTCCCTGGTTCTTTGAGATACAACTTTCAACCTGGACATGTTGCTTTTGTCATCTTTAATTAGCCTAGTAGTTTGTCAGAATACTCCTGCCTGGAAGGTACGAGAAGTGTTCTAGCTGCAGGAGGACGGAGCTCTGCATGTGGTAATATGTTCTGCCAAGCAGCTGACTGCAGCGTAGACATTTGCAAGTATGAAAACAAAGTGAAAAATTTCAACTCCGAAGTCTGAGTGCCTGAGAAACTGTTCCTTTTCTCTATAATTAAATTGTTACCTAAGAGTTCCTGTGCCTCTTTAATGTGCAGATAAACCCTTTCTCCATCTGCTGGAATTTTGACCCTGTAATCCTCTTAGTTTAGACCTTTGCTGGGAGACTGGGTCCTTACATGAGGTTACCCGCTTTCCCTTTGTAACCTTCTGGGGAAGCCGCCAGCTGTTCAGACTCGTTCTATATGGATGTAACATGCTGTACTTTCATGTAAAAGCCTCCCAGGTACCTCCTAAACAGCAAATTTGGCGTATGGAAACACACCACCATTTCACTGGTGATGTGTTTGCTTTTCTGTCAGTTTAATTGAAGTGTCAGCTGTTTTTATTTTTACTATGCTCCTAACAGTGAAAATGTTTTAATCACTTTCATAGGTTTGATGCTGACTAAGCCTTTCCTAAGTAAATGGTCCACTTTAGCTTCCAAAATGAGGCTTTTTGTGGATTACAAAGATGAAAAGAAGTAATTTTTTACACTATCTTCTTTTGTAAATTGCTCTTCTAAAGTCTTACTTAAATGTGGAATTTAGAAAGTGTGTTCTCAGCTTAAATTGGTTTAACAATCATCTTGTAATTAAAGTCACTTGAATGAACTTGGCCTTATCCACAGTATTTTTGTAGTTGTGAGTCTAATGTATAGTTTTATTTAACTCGAAGACAGTTTTTGCTATCCTCTCCCCGGCCTCCAAGTATGAGAGAATTACTTGAAATTGTTTCATTTTACCCAAATTAAAAATATTAAGCCAAAGGAAAGAGCATGTGGATTGAACTGTGTTTACTCTTGTACTGACTGGTCAGAATACTTCTCCCAGAACGGGCATGATTTGAACAACCTCCAACAAAGAAAAATGGCTGAAGAGGTGATACTACGCTGTGTGAGGGCTAGATTTTTCTGGCTAGTGGCAGGACGTCGGACAAATTCTCTTGGAACAGTCACTGAAAGCTCTTCTTGGCCATACAGTTTTGTTGTTTGAAGTATATCCTTCAACTGTGTCCTGGTTTCCAGTGGTTGATCTGGAGTTTTCTTTCTAGTAGCTGGCGGTGCGTTCCTCCAGCCACTTTTCTCCACGCTAGCCATACAACTTGGCATGGATTTCACGTTGCAGCGCACGCGATGGCTCGAGGAGTGCCCGCTGAAAGGAGCAGCTGCTCATGCCATCCTTCGCTCTTCCTAGCAGCGGGTTTGGCTATAACTAGCCCAGCTCCTTGTGTCAACTTGCTAGATTGTCGGGAAATTTCTTTTCTGCTGAGTTCTTGTGTTTTGTGCCAGGCGTGCCTGCAGAACTGCCATACTGGCCGTGTGAGCTCAGTAAGTTGGTGTGGTCGTGACTTAGGGGACAGCGGGGAAGGGCGATCTCTTTGGCAGAGGTAAACATTGACTTGGCTCTCCTTTGAAAACTTTCCCTGGCCATACAGAAAGAAGTGAATAGTTTTCCGCCGGTGTAGCTGCCTGCACTGGCACACTTGGAAGTCGGCTGTGCCTTGAGGTGGTGCAAGGGGAAGCAGAGGTGGAGCAGGACAGCTCCTGGCTACGGCAGCGAGTTTTAGCTCAGCTCTGATACGAAGCTGCAGCTGAGGAACGTGTTAAACATGAGACGGTGACTTTCCTCTGGAGTCACGGGTATTTATGTCCCAGGCAGTAGGCACAGGGGTCCTTGGTGTCAGCCCGTTGGAGTGGAGTGCTTTGGTTGAACGGCATTAGGCTGCTCCTCAGGCTCTGGGTGGTGGTGAATGTATAGAGATTGTTAGATGGGAATGACTGAGGAGATGATTTGTTTCTGATAACTGTTCTTTTCATTTTTGCTGGAAGAGGTATAATGTCTTACGCTTGCGAAACTTGGGTAGGCTCTGCTAACGCTCGGGAACTTGCCCGTGGCTTGGCTTGGAAGCGCTTCTTGGAGAGCAGTGGGACTAACGCCCGCTGGTGCCTAGTGATGCCCTTTGACTTGAGCTGGGGTTTTTAATACTTGTCTGGACACGAAAGACTTGCAGAAAAGCTGCAAACTGGTATTGATTACTAGTTGTGTCTTTAATTGCTTTCAAACTCCTGGGCATTCTGAGGAATTATATAAACCAAGTAGTTGAGAAAATAACATAACATGAAGAAAATCTACGCTGAAAAGATTTTCTAACGCAAAACCTTTTTATTTAAAAAAAAATAAATGAAGAAAACCCCTTTGACAGGACTTGGTCTTGAGGCTTTTGGTGGTTGTCTTTAAAGAGTATTTTTATGCTTTAAAAGCCTATAAATCTTAGTTTACTGGGTCGATATTTGGAAGAAATCAGTTATTAAAGTGGAAGCTTAACGTCAGAAAGTGGTTTTTGTTTTGGTCTGGGTGTTTTTTTTCCATTAAGGCTTAGTCTTGAAGAAATGAGAGGTGGTAGAGCCAGTTCACCAACAAACATAACTTCATGTCTCTGGGTTATGTTGAAATTTTCTGGGAAGCAGTAGCATTCACGCAGTTATTGTTAGTCCTGGAATCGTATCCATATTGTATTCTTGATTTACTGTAAATTAAAGAAAAATCTTCTAAAACAGTGGAAGTATTAACTAACATACCTTCTTTTTTTATATCCTATGACTGAGTCAGATGATACCTCATTTTATATTGCTTCATGCTTTTCCTGTTCTTTGCAAGATACCTCACTTCGGAATATAACTGTGGAAGTGAGGTGCTAATCTCAGCCTGATAATTTGGCACTTTTCTGAGTTGGGTTTCTTTGTTAGAGTGTCAAGATGTGCACCAAAATTTTTGTACCGGACAGGTTCTTACAGTAAGACTCATTGATTTTGTGATAAGCCCATTTTTGGAAAATTCACATGGATACTGAAGGAACACTGACATTTTCAATACATAAAGGAAATAAACATTGGGGGTTTGGTAACAGCAGCACCAGCCCTTCCATTCAGATGTTTAGTGCACCTGTATTTAGTGTTCGTCTGCTGGGTTGGGGGGTGTAATTCTGAGCTCTAGAATCCTGCTATAGCTCTTGGCCCAGTTTTGGTTCCAATCGTGTTTACTGCCTGCAGCTTTGAGGTTTGTTTACTGGTATAGCATAAGGTAACCGAATTGAAACTGCATGAACTTGCTATCTCCTGGTCTTAGTTGTCAGCTTAAAATAAACTGCTACTTGGACTATGCTATATTTGTGAAGGCAGGACTATATCCCAGAGAAGTTAAGGAACGATCAAGCCAAAGTGTTGTGGCTAAAACACGGTTTGGATTTTTTTTCTTCTTTTCTTGTTTTTCCCTCTCAAAAGTAATTGGAAAAAACCTCAAATGCCAAAATCACAGTTGTGCAATTTAAAATTGACTCTGGGCAGCTTGCAGATTTCCAAATTCACACCTGATAATGTTAGGGGGTTTCTCCGTTCTTGCAAGCAAGTTAATCTGTCTTGGTTTATGGGAAACTGTTAATTTAGACTCTGAAAGTTATCTTTCTTTAAGTAAAGATAGATCTTTCACATTTTTCTTAGAGTATACCTCATTTTATATTAGCATTAACACAACTTATCACCCCGTTTCTATACCCCCCTTGCCTACACTATGTATGTTAGATCAGTAATTTGTCTTTTGGATTGAATTTTCTGGGTTGTTTCTCTCGGTACAGGTTTTTCTGGTGATTAGGAAAGGAAATGAGAATATTCTTCCTTTGGAAAAAAATGCAAAATACCTACTGTCATTTTGAGAAGCATTGGTGATCACTTACAGCTCCGTGTCGATGATGAAACAAGAGGCTTAAATAACAAGGACAGAAATAGTGGAGTGTTAGCTTACTGCCTAAACATGTCTGGTACTCTTCCCAACAGTTCTGTGAATTGCCTTGGGATGTAGATGGTGTTCCTCTTTTCTTCCTGGAACTTACACCAGTGATTTATTGAACATAGGCAGTCTTAGTCTAATGTAAAAAGCTCATGGTTTCATAGAACTGCAAATTTTGGCTCAAATACATTTGGATTCTTAAATCAGTCTTCTGAAAATGACCGGGACACGTCCTTATGTTGGGACTAACTACATTTAGATCAGCCTTGTGGGAGAACATGGGATACAGATCGAACTCTTGCAGTACCTACAGTGAAGACATGTAATCCCATAGCAACCTCCTGTATTTTAAAAAGAGTTAAATTGATGAAGGCTAAACTTTCCAATTATAGTTTGAGGAAAGTATGTAAGTTTTCTAACAGTCCAACTATGTATAAATGGTCTGATACCCCTCAGCTGCACGTTGCAGTGGTCTATATGTAACAATGAATGGAAATCAGTTTAGAGGGGAACAACCGTCAGGTCAGCCAGGTGACTTGGCAGGGCTGTGGTTTTTAAGGAGGGTTGCACTTCCAGCAGTTTGGGCTTCTGGTGAAGGATAGCCAACCCAAGCTAAAGTACTGTAGAGAGAAAATGGTCGGCTTCCAGAATAAACACACAGGATCCTTAACCCACTGACCTACAGGCACTCAGTCTAGGATGTGAAAGCTGCCTTAAGGAAAAAAATCTGTCCACTCATGTAATGAGGGTGTATAAAGCCTCTGGTAGTCCCCGGTGAGTATTTACGGTGGGTTTGTGAAAGATTCAAGAAATGTGTGGTACCGTGAAAACACTAACTGAGCCTTGACCTGTCGCTGTGTGACGAGGCACTGCTATAAACCCCAAAGATTTATTTGTTCCAGGTAAGAGGCAGATCAGATTCCCTGAGAAAATAAGCTTTCTTTTTCTTAAGTAGGACATGCGAATAAAGCGTGCTTGGGAAGAAAAAGATAGACGAGTATCTTCGGTAGAAAACCCAGGAATTTGTTACTAGCTGTTCTCTAAAGTTAGCAAGACAAATTGGTCTTGTTTCAGCACCCAGCCGAGCGTGCCGTCGGAGGATGTGCCTGCTCGCTGTCACTATTCATTTCGGCCTGACCGAAACTTTTCCAAGACCGTACAGGAGGAGCCAGCAAGCGGCACTGCGGCTGCCGTGGGGCAGGTTCTGAACGGGGTCCAGCGGAGCCCGGCGCGAGGAATGCGGCTTTGTAACAGGTAGCGGGTTCTGGCGCCAGACGGTTTCCGTGAGCTCGTTGCACCTTCCGTTCAGGAAAGAGAAGTCCCGCCGAGCACAGCGCCCTTACGGCAGTGCTATCCACTGAGCCAAAGCGTTCTGATGTGGGATTAGATCTTCAGCTAAACTCGAGTGCTTTTTTTTTTTTCTTGCAGTTGTGTTTAGCCATGGGTGGTGGGATATATGTAGAGAGTATATTGATTTTTATCTTGATGGCCAGCGGACTTGATCTGGCTGCCCTTACTATATAGACATCTTGGATAGAATGTTGCTGTAAATAAAAGTTTGATGGGTGTTAAATTATCCGTGTCTGAGTTTAAATACACTTAATTGCAACACGATGAAAAAATTACGAGGCTGGGGGATGAATATTCAAGGACAGCAGGAGCTGTCCTGTATTGGCTGAAGAAGATCCAGAGTTTTCTGCAGCTCTGACCGCCCCTGTTCTTATCACAGAAGTAACATCTGTGCATCTATTTAGGTTATTTATGGTGCTTGTCTGGTTGGTAATTAGGTTTGTGTCTGGTGTAAGCATTTAGATAATGTTTTCCCAGGATCTCCGCTGGCAGGTGGCTGGTGTTCCGCTTTGGAACAGAGCGGGGTAAGGAGCTCCCGCAGCAGGGCCCGTCCTGCCCTTCAGGCGATGTCTGTCCGTGGGTTGGTGCCGCGAACGATCCACGCGGTCCACTGAGCTGGGCTTTCCCCTGACCCAAGTGGACTGCGTTTTCTCTTGGAAGCAGTTCATTCGCAGTTGTCTTGGGTGGAGGCTTTTCTGTTGTGAGCTGAACGATGCTGCTGTCTTCATAGCAGAGGCAGAGCACAAAGAATTAAGAGCAAAGACTTGGGAGTTTCATATCTAAGCTATTGGTAAGGACCTTGTCAACAAAGAGCTGTGGGAAGCTCTTCAGAACCGTTAATTGCTGTAATTGCAGGTATGGCTAGGCATATAGCTGTCTGCTGGGCTGTGAGACACCTGCATCACTGCATCATTTTAGATTCACCGTGAATTAATTGTAGATAACATCAGCATGGACTTTGTCAGCTTAAACTACTGGCATTTTGATAGTATCTTTAAATACTTTCTGCCTTCTGATGAAAGCCCGGTTTAGAAAATTTGATTGCTAGAGAATATTTAGGGGCCTTTCTTTGCGAAGGAAGAGGTGCTGTGCTCCGCTACGTGTTCCCTTTGTTGATAGTGCGTATGGCTGTGGGAGAACATCCCTGTATCAGTGAGTCAGTCAAAATTTGTATGAGGGGTAGGGAAGGGGGGATTAGTGTTTCATGAATACCATTCCCAGGTTTTTTCATATATATTCATATACCTGAATGTATACTTTTCATGTAATTCTAATGTCTCTGGACATGGTCAAAAACTTTATATCTACAGATGAAAATGCTTTCTGAACGTGATTGCAAAGTGACCACACTTACACCGGGAACATGTCGCTAATCTGTGGGTATGTTACCCTTTTACAAATCCTGTTTGATCTCTCGGAACTAAATAGGATTATGCTGGCTCTCAGACTTTGTCAAACACTAGATCTGGAGTAGCTGCTGGCACGTAGCAGGCAGCACCAAGTATGTGGTGCCTGCCTTCAGACTTAGTCCTTTCGTAGCACGACATTCCTAGATGCTGGGGAAAACTAAATCTGTGAATGCTGCACTGCCAGTTTGAGGATTTGAGTGCTTTTGTACTTTGGCACTTCACTGGACTTCAGGGCTGCCATTTCCCTTGCTTATTTACTACCTCTGCTCCTGTATTTTTAAATTTTAGGACAACTTTCCTGTCAGTTAGCCAGCAAAGTTTTTGAGTAAGCAGGATTATCTGAGGTTTTTCAAGTCATTTAAATGTCCTTAATACATGTGACAATGACATTTGTTAAAGGCAATTCTGAATTTACATCATGTGAATTATGTAGAAGTGTAATGCGCTGTAATCGCCATCTCTTCATTAGAAATACTTCCACCTCTGCAGAAGTCACAGAGCTGTGTAGAGCAGCAGTTTTAAATCTGATTTCTGTCGCTGAACTCCTTTGCAAGTTGCCCCATGTAACTTCGAAAAGCTGCCCAGTTGTGAACAGGCGTATGTGGGATATGCAGAAGAGCTAATGCTACCGTGAGGAGTTGAGGCTGCAAATTGGAAAAGGTTGAGAGCATCAACCGGGACCCTTGGGACAGTTCATAGCTTTATATGTGGTACTGGCTGTGACGGTAGTTTGCATCTGAAATGCACTTGGCTGTATAGAAAGAACAATTCCCAGATAAGCTGGAAGGAAGCTTTTTCAAGGGAAGAAATCTATTTTGAGGCATGTTTCATAAACTCCTTTTGAGCCTATCTTTATCCCCTCTTTTTTTCCTTCCTCTCACAACGTCTTACTAAATCTCTTCAGACCTTCCTAGGCCAAACAGGTTTTTGTTGTTGCACAACACCATCCAAGGTGCGCTGGCGGATCAGCTGCTATTGCCGGGGAGCTGGAAAGGAGGGCTCAAGCTTTCTGAGCAGTAAGAAAACAAGGTGTCCCCTTTGAGGTGGGGTCTCTGAGAGCAGTTGAAGACAGATGCATTTCATGCTGCGAGGCTGAACTCGGAGCAAACACGCATTGTTTTCAGCAAGCTGTGATTGTAAAATTTAAAAAGACTATACAGCTTTCGAAAGTTATTAGAGACTGGAGGTAAATTGGCTTTTTGAAGGCCTTTGATTTTGAAGGGGTCCAGCTCTGAAATGTTTCTTAAATCAGATTGTATAGGTGTTTCAAAAACCTGAAAAGCTTTAAAACTAAAGGAAGTCTGAAATAGATGGTATAGATAGAAAAAAAAAAAAAAAGTGTTGTTTTGGAAGAAACAGCAGAGCTCTTTGCAGGTGTTTAATCCAGCAGAGGAGCTTGGTTGGATGAAGCGGCCGCCTGGCTCTGCGGTGCTCGCAGGCTCTCGGCCTGTCGTGGGCAGCCAGCTCCCCCGGGGCAGAGCTGTGCGGGACCACGCCAAGGAAACGCACCCGAGGAGTGCGGCAGCGAAGGCACAATCGCGGTCACCTGCCGTGTATGTGTTTTCTTGGCCTTGTACACGGGGGATGTTGCGGCTGAGTTTGAGAGGGGCAGAACATTATTTCTCGCTCTTTGGAAAACGTGGTAATTAACGAAGAATGGGCTCGCAAATAAAAAAACCCCCAAGCATGCCCTGTCTTTCTATAAACACACACTAATTACTTAGAAGCACACACGTTCTCTGCCAGAAGGATGTGTTTTTCAGGACGTGATTCCAGATGGCTCTTTCTAAACCATATAAATATATGTATTTTAAAGCTGGTAACAAAGACGACTGTAAAATAAACTGAAAACCCCAAACTTGGATAAAAAACCCAAACCAACATTTAGAAAACATACCAATGCACTTTGCATTCAACAACAAAAGTACGTGACATTTTACAAATAAGCACACGCACGGGTTCCGTGCCTTTGCGCCCCAGCGATTTGGCCAAGCTGTGCGTGTCCACGTGCGCAGCGCGCTGGGGTGCACACACAGCAGCCGAACCCAAAGGGAGCCCCGTGCTTGCGCAGCCGGGCTCCTCGTGCCCCGCCGTCCCGTGCAGGCCTGCCACGCACGTGTCTTCCACTATTAGTCATTTGTTTATCGTTCCATCTCGACGGCTGAGTGTTCGCGGTGTGTTTCTGCTCTTGCAAGGCAGGGCTGTACTTTTCTACATACGAAATGTTTGGCTGTTGCATAAGTTATGGTCTGTTAGGCGTTTCTCAGACACGCAGTTGTACTCCGCTCCGGGATAGTTCCTTTACGGGAAGGGTCCTGCGAGCGTGTGGCTGTTGATAGCACGGGGGTGCAGCCTGCGTGCAAAGCCTCTCCGAGCTCGGGCTGTGAGTTCAGGGCCATGGTGTGACACGGCAGGGGAGGACCAGCTGGAGGGCCTGGTGTTAGATGGCTGGGAGCATAGCTTACAAACCCTAGAAAGAGTTGACTTAAATGTTCAGAACGCAGGAAAACGTTTGCTGAGATGCAGCAAATATCTAAAGCCAATGTTCTGCAGTACAGAATGTGGAGTGCTTTGGTTCTTGGGTTGCTTGGCATGAAACACCAGTGGGTTTAGGTTCATAGAAAAATAGGTTTGAACGTGGCCCTCCACGGTCTGAGACAAGATAAACTTGATGTAAGCTGTCCTGACAGATTTTAACCTGTAAATTCCCAGTGATGATTGTGCTGCTCAGCTGTCTCCAGTTTTCCAAAGGTTTTCTGAGTCTCAGCTCCCCTTCTGCTACAGCTTCAGTCAGTACTTTTTCTACTCCTGGTAGACGAGGACAAGCTGCAATTTTCATGGCTGCTTTTTTCTAAACGTGGTGACATCTCTCTTATTCAGTTGTGGACCACCGAGCTTTTGCCAGCTCCCATTTGCTTGGACTTCTGGATTATTTCTGCTGCTGGGAAAAAACCATGTCTCGAGGCCTTACAACTTCAAGCTCTGTTGTCTGTCTCTATGTGGGGAGTCCATTTTGTGAAGATGAAGCAAGGCTGGCCGTTGCATGAGGTCATTTGGAGGTGGCAGGTGAAATACCTTTGTGCTTTGGTGCGCCCCTTGATAACGCGTTGGCAGAGCTTTGATGTGAAAAGCTTAGATTGCTGCTTTGGGCCGGCTGTAACTAGTCCATGTCGCCGTTCATCAGTTTTAAGGTTTCAGAAGGGAATGGGGCAGATTAGGAGAGAGCAGCACACAAAATTCTTGTCTTTGGGCAGCTTTTTGGTTCTTGTGACCAGTTTCCATAGCAGGGAAATACGCAGCTTTGGTTAAACCTGTTATGTGTGACTTTGTTGTTGTGCTCTAAAACGGTTCCTGTGTTTAACAGCAGTGTTGAGCAGTGTAAAATCTGCTGTTGCCAGATAGCGAGTGGGTGTTGTGCCAGTGTGTTTGTGCAGAGAGGAACTGCTCCGGCAGCTGAAGGGCACCTGGCAGCTTTCCTGCCTCGTCATGCGCGCTGGCGTGCTCTCTGCTGCCCGGTGAACTGATTCACCGCACCAAAATAATTTGCTGGTCCGGGGTGTTCTTGCGAACCCTACTGCATCTCAGCATGATCAAGGGGAGAAAATGAGATTGCCTTCTGCATGCAGCTGGTAGTTGGGAGATTGCGTATTATTGATACTGAATCGGAGGGGAATTCGTATTTTGAGCTGAAGATCCCAGCATACGCTGGGATTCCTCTTGTCCAACGCCATGCACCTTGGGAAAACAAGTGGGCTTTTTGCTGCCAGATCTACCAAGGTGATCCCACCGGTGTGTTTCCGTGGGGTTTGGTGCAAGTACGGGGGCTTGCATACCATGTGTGCTCTTCCACTAGCCAAAGAAGTCGTGTAATCCCAGTGCTGATCAAATTATCATTTGTTCAACAGCAACGCCTCATGGCAGGTTTCCTTTCTTTTTCTGAAAAACTGCCAACTCTGTACAACGAGAAGAGCAGTTCACAGCCGCCACTTGGAGAAAGGTGGTGGCAAGGAAGGCTTTCAGATTTTGCAGGAGTGAGGGATGTCCCTGGGGAATGTTTGCAGCAAAGACCTGATAAGTGCCCTCCAGCAAACCCCAGGTGCTACTTTCTGAAGTGGAGGGGTGGCAGGAGTAAGTTCTGTTCCTGTGCTGGCTGTGGGCAGCCTGTTGGACCCCACCAGCTCTTTGGGTGCCCGTGGGGAGGTACCAGGGCAGCCGTGCAGACCGTCCTCTGGCCAGGGCACTTTCTGTGCTTCACTGCTGCGTCCCCCTGCTTTGCTTTAGGTTCTCTGCCGAAGGCAATACTATTGTCTTATTTCTGCCTGCGGCAAATTCTGAATCGAAGTCTGTATTTAGCAATGGTTTTAATCTCTTTTAAAAAAAAATGTTGTCGTGTTTGTTTCTGTTTTCAGGAGCAACTGAACACCTTGTTTCTCTCCAACCTCCTTCCACCTCCCCAGCCCTCTGTTGCAGGCCGCTGAGGTGCAGAATCGCTCTATCCGCGACTGCTTTTAACTGATAATAGTTAATCACCGCCTTTCACAAAACAGCCTGCAATGTATTTTCTTTCTCTGGCTCTTCTGCTGGCCTGCTCTGTTCTCTTTCATTTTGATTTATAGCTTTACACGTGGGTATGTTAATGGAAAAACCTTGAAGGGACGGATTGTGTGTGCTCAGCCAGCCACTTCAGGAAGAGTATGCATTTAGCTGCTTAGATTTCCATGTATGTACTACATTACGGCTCAGTGGAGCAAGCAGGGTGTGCGTTTAATTTAGTAAATGTCTTTCCTAACCTGTCACAGTGCTGCTTGTTTTCGCTAGAGCATATGCTCTGATGGGGGCTGTTGATTCAGCAAAAATAATGATAGCCAGTAGAGCTGATAAACTATTTCTGGAGCATTTGATCACATAAATTATTCAGTGACTGTTGCTGTTTCTTATCACATACTGTGTTTGACCATTTGGAGGTTGGTGTGCTGCTGTGCAGAAGCTTGCTGAGGGGGCTTTTCTGCTTCGCTCACCTTTGGTGCAGGTACAAAGGTTTCCCGTGCTCCTCACGGGCGGTACAGGTGGGGGCGTGAGAGCCTGGAAGGTCTGGTAAAGGCTTGAAACCCTCTTAAAACAAATCCAGTTGGTGAAGCCATAGAGAGCCCCTGAGAGCCGCTAACTGTGCATGTTCAAGATGTCACTGTTCATTCTTGCCCAGCAGCTGGGCACTGCCACAGTTGTGCCAGTAGAAGGGATCGCTGAACGTGCGCCGGGTGGTGATTTCGGGTAACCTGGCTGGCTGTGCCCCAAGCTGGGCTTGCACCGCCTGCGGGGCTGACGGAGCCGGGGGAGTGGTAAGAAACCTCCAGCAGAAGCCAGCGGGTCCACTGGTTGTTCGGGGAGCGGGAGTCTGGCCGTGTTGCAGCATTAGGGTTGCGCACAGCTCTGCCGGCCACAAACCAGTTTAGTAAGTTCTCCTGCACTCCGGTAACTCGTTCTTGCCCCCTGCCAGAGCGGCTGTAGAAATCGGGAAATTTAGGTTCAAAAGTGTGTGGCAGGTCTTTTTGTTTGTGTGAAGGGATTTGTGTCTCGTGTTTTTCTACAGAAAGTTTGTTTGCTGTCTGATGTGACACATTTATACTTGTGTCAGGGCTTGTGGAGTCTGTGGGTTTTTGTTTGTTTTCTGGGCCAGGTAAGTTATTCACTTAATGCTTATGTTAATTATACAAGTATAAACCTTCTGTGATACTGATAAATGGATTATATATCAAATACCAAGGGCACTGTGTAAAACTGCGCTTAAGAAAGATCTTTTGTTATCTTCCACCTCCGGCTGTCCCTGTCACCTGCCCGATTTGACACGGTGTCCCCATGGGAGCAGCCTTGTCCCTTCCCCAGTGCTGGAGCTGGCTTGCTGGGGATACGCAACATCAAAACACCTTGTGATGCTGGTGGGCGGCTTGGGTATTGATCTTGGTAAAGGTAGGCAGTAACAGGGATGAGTACATTGGGAGTGGCAGGGAAAACCCCAAGACTTTGGATTTTTTTCCAAAGAAATCTTTGTTGAATCACATTTGAAATAGTTGGCTTAGCCCTCCTCTAGTAGTTGGCTGCTGGGCAGTGCTTGTACCACGTGAACACCTATGGTGAAAATCCCAATTTGCCTTTCAGAAGTGAAAGATCAGGCCTGCAAATCTGCCTGGGATGATAACTTGCCTGTGCACGGTCAATTTGCATTGCAGATGTGGTTTCCTCACAAGCCAGGGGCTGGAAGGCAGTCTGTTCTCCACAGGCATCCTGCAGTCCCCACGCCCATCCTTGCCTGTTGTGCACCACCTTGTTCCTCAAGCACTACAGTTTCTCCAAGCAGCCTCTGCAGCATTTTAACCCACTGCTTCACGGGACGGTGAGTGGCCAAAGCAGCTGGTTAACCCCTGCTCTGCCAGCCCAGCACTGTTTCCTTGGCTTTGAGATGCCTTCTAGCTGGTGTCTTGTGGACATGTTGGTTTCTGCAGTATTTTAGATACATCCAATCTTGCATCCTTATTGAAACAGTCATTACGAAGTTGTGAGGTCCACTTAGATCCATGAAGAAAGGTTGTAGTGAGCAGAGAATGTGAAGCCATCATCTTGGCCATGCTCCAGGATGCTGTCCTTGGTGTGAGGAGCTTGGGAGGTACCATTGACAGGATCCCCTCCCGTAATGCTGTTCTTTTCCATGGCCACCTATTTCACATGGAAGAAGAGGGGAGAGGAGACTTCCCTTGAAGGGGTCTGGGATGCGCCATGGGCTGAAGGCTCTGCTTCACTGCCTGGCTTGGGCGGGCTCCTGGGGAAATTGTTCAGCTGGTGATCTGTCAGTCAGCATGCTCCTCAGCCTGGTCAGTACTGCTGCCACCGTTGTGGTGGTTCAGTGGGAAGTTGTGGGGTGAAGGGCAGGGCTGTTCTTGCAGCAGGATGGTGTGGGTGTAGTTTCCTGGTGCCGGCACTTCGGTGGCAATGTTCCCCGCTGCACCCTGGGCTTCTTGTCCCGGCTTCTGGAACTGAATGAACCTCCCTTCGTGGTGACACAACTGCGCGTGGGACTCTGTGCCAAGCAGGTCTGCATTTAAAGCAAACACAAAACTGATTTTATCTTTCTTGCTTTTAGTATTATTAATATTAAGACCTAGATCTGCTCCTCAGTTTGTGAAGCCCCATAAAAGGTTCTGTCACTGACAGCCCAAGGGGCAGCCTGGTGTGAGGTGGGAAGATGTCAGCCGCTTATGCTGCCCGACTGGGGTGAACTCCACCTTGCTGCAGAACCAGGCAGGATTTTCGTCATCATGATGATTGATCATCCCTAGGTTAGGTGGACCTCATGGTAGGTGGACCTTGCAGTGAGAGTTTCTGTGGCAGTTTGTGCTGCTCATACCATCTTGTGCACCAAGAATTCAGCAAATTGTTTTGAGAAGGAAGGATTTAAAAGTGACAAGCCAAGAGTTCAATGTCTCCTAGTGTCACCTCAGTGCCTGTAACCACCCCCGGCACATGCCTCTTGGCCCTTAGGGGTTGGGACTCAGCCTGCCCTTAACGCATGGGCCTGTGTAGGGAGAGCAAGGGGGAACTGCAGCCTCCAAGAATGTTTCGTGTACCAAAATGTGACTCAAGGTGCAGCTCAGTGCCATGTTTTCTTTAGCAACAAAACCTTTTGACAAAACAAACCAAAGCTATTCCCACTCCAACGGCCTGGACTTTCCCTCACGCCACTTTGCTCAGAGCCACAGTGTAAGTGGGAGTAGTGAAATAATGAGAGTTTATTTTCCAAAAAATCCTTTGAAAAAGAGGAAAATTTGTTCCTGAACTAAACTCCTTCACTTGGGAACTGTATGGTCCCCCACCATCTGATAACGTAACGCAGTAGAGAGCGTTACTGGCCGTGCAAGTGTGTGTCTGAGGAATCTGTCTCCACCCTGAAACTGAGGGGGGGGAGGAGAGGAGGCACTGTATTTTTGGCAAAGGTTCCTTCATGTATTTACATTTTCTGCTGAGACAAATTGCCTGTAATGGTCAAATCTGAGTGATTCAGTTCGTTTCCCCTCCAGCCTTGTGGTAGTTCTGCAGCGATGCAGATCTGAGGCTGTTCAAATCCTGCTTACTTTCATGGTTCATCGCAATCCTTCTTGGTCTTTTCTCCTGCCAGTGAAGTGATGCTTAAATATCTGTTAAGCATTCCAGTTAATTGGTAGGGTCAATTTGTTGCTAATAGTCGAGGAGACCATGCTGGACTACCTCAGCATCCTCAGGGCAGTGGTACTAACTGTCTTGTCCCACCCTGCAGTGCCAGGTCTCCCTCTCTGAAGGCAGCAGCGTGTCTGGAGCAAGGGCAGTTCTCCAGCAGTGATTCTCCTCTGGTTCCGCTGGCTTCTCCCACAGCCTTATGTTAGGCTGGCTCTGCTAGTCCCAAAGGCTGCCTGAAGTCAAGCGCTGGGGACAAAGCACAATGTGTGGAGTGGAGCGGCACGCCATGCCAATAATCGATGTGCTGTGGTGGGTTAAAATAGCGGCTGCCCCTGGGGCTGTTTGAGGAAGAACGGTGGCAGGAACCTGCTGCCTTCCCACAAACCCTCTGACAGAACAGATGTGCGAGGCGAGCTGGTGTGAAGGCTCCTAAGCAGGATCCGACATCTGTTGAGGAACCGTGCCTGAGAAGGGAGCTGCTTGCAAGACTGACCTTTACAGGACAAGGTGTGAAGTAGATAGGCAGGACATCATTGCAGACATCCACAGTCAAAGCTCACGATCCAGAAGGTATGTTGTTGTTCTAGCAATTTACTTCCAAGGATTTTAATTTCTTTTATTTGAGTAGCTGAATGAACATCTTTCTCTCATGAGAATGTACCATACTAGGCAGAAAAGAATTACCTCTCTGGAGTGATACTAACTTGGGCAGTGCCAGGCTTTTCATTGTCACGGTGAAGTGTCTTATGTGGCATGAAAATAAGATGAAATCCGCTATCTTCTCCAACATTAACTTCAGCAATAAATGCTGCATCCACCGAGGACTGCGAGTCCTGGTGTTCATTCTGCGAAAAGTGGTGACGCTGCGAGGCCATACCAGGTAGGTGATGCGCAGGTAACTGAACCCAGCCACAGTAAGGGGAAACTGGCTGGAACGTGAGAAGGTCATGTTGTTTCTCTGGTTTCCCAAGCTAAGGCCCACTGTGTGTCCCTGAAAGACCTAGGTAAAGCTAAAATTAAATCAGTCAGATAAATATTTATAGTAGATATGTTAGAATATAATCCTCAAGGGGTCTGATTGCTCTCTCTCTGCTCCAAAATGTACTAAAGGGGGAATAATAGTGCTATAAATACCGTCATGTTTAGCTAGGTCATTACCTTAGGGGTGTTTATGGTCGTTCTCTAGGGACTAGAGTTGCAGCAGTGAAAAAACTAACAGGGAACTGAAAAACCAGCAGAGGGTGATCCCTTTGCAAATGATACTTCAGTTGCGAAGCTTCAGTTACGCAATGATTCATCACTACAGTAGCAATCAGGTTTAAAGTCCTTGTATGTGCAAGTCATGGCAGCAACTAGTGCAGCGTTAGTACGGGCTGGTCAGACCATTCATTATGTTGCAGGTTTCGTTGGAGAAGCCTTGGCCATCAGCTCTTTTGGGTCGTTTGTGCTGGGGGGTTTTTTTAATGTCTTTTTCCTTACATTAGAAAAATAGAACAGTGCGCAAGAGTTTGAGCATTCAGAGAAAAATAATAAAATGTTTAAGTTATTTTAGAACTGTCAGTTTTCCACACCAATTTACTTAGATGTCTTCCAAAGTATTTAATATCCATACACAGACCAAGCGCAGCTTTCTGTAGTAAGTGAGTTTCTTTGATTTGGTTTTGCACTTTCCTTTTATAGGAGCAAAACTGGGCGAGCTGCTGAGTATGTGCTTCCCCTGGAACAGGCTGCTCCAATTTCAGTAATAAAGTGGGTAGAGTTTGCAAGAATTAAAACCGGCTTGCAGAGAAAGAAAAAGGACCTAACTTTCATAAACCCACAATCCCCAGCTTCTGTGGGAAAAACTTTGAGGTTGCTGCGCTGCTCCTTTGACCAAGAAGTTCCTGGTATGTGAAAGTCTTGCTGGGAAACGTTTAGTTTATAATTTGTTCTGATGATCCCCCGTAGAGGAAGGGGGGCTGACTCCCCAGGTGAGCGGTGTGGGGCTGTGCCTCCTGCCCATGGCTGCACGAGCCTTTCTGCTTGCGTATCGGGAAGCGCTCTCCAGAAGGGTCAGGACGGAGTTGTGCAAAATGATGCTTCTTATTTCCAAAGGGGAAGCCAGCGTACATGCAGGCACTCTTGACCCATCCTCTTTCCTGTCTGGTAACTTGAGCCCATGTTATCTCCTTAATGTCATTTAGTCTGTACTTGTCAGACCTCAGCAACCTTGCTGCTTTAATTCCTATTTCTCTATAGTTAACTCTGAAATTGAGTTTCGGCAGTATAGCAGCCTTTGTAGCAGTTTTGGATAAGCATGTATTGTTTATCCTACACACGACACCCATGCTGAAATAAATCTATCATCTAGCTGGTCTACACATAGGGTTTTGCTCTATGCAGACAGTACGTGGGGTATATTTAGTGTCGTGACTACGTTTAGTATGCTGCTCTGAAACATCTGACAGCCAAGAGGTCTGGGCTGTGGGGACTTTGGCTTTTCAGTATCGACAGCAAGCTGAAACTTTCTCCTGTGTCGGTGCTTGGGCTACATAAACAGCAAAGAATTGGTTCTGCTTGAATTTATGTCATCGTCCCGCTGTTGATTTGCAGTTTCTCTGTGACAATAGGAGCTCTGAAAGAGAAGGAATAAAATCTCTCTCCTTTGCCGCAAGCCAAATGTAGTAGCAACGATATGGAAGAAGTAAGTGACGAAGTGTGCTGTGAGCTGTGTTCTGACCTGGGGTTCCTGGGGTCTTCAGCCCGTTGTCCCAGTGGATCTGGCTATGCAGAGACCTGTGATTGTCAGCGTGATGGAGAAGTACCCTGTAGCTGTGACCTGTGACTTGCCCTCACCCAGAAGGAGAATTTAATTTCTCTACTGTAAATCATGTTTAGCACAAGTTTTATCAAGTTTCATCATTCATCTTCATACCTAACTTCCTACACTCTTTTTCCTTTGACCTCTGTTTCGCATCTTTCTCTTGTGGTTGTGTATTGTTGTGTTGAATGGGCAGCTGCAGTCACTCCCCAAACACCTGCTGAGCTCTGGAAATTTTATCACAGATCAGGCAGCATCACGTGGTGGGACTAGATTATACTGAAACAATCTCCTCTTTATTTCTCTTTTTTTTCTTTTTTTTTTTTTCTCCAGGTGGATAGCTGAAAATAGCCTTCTTCAAACAGACCTCCCGCAGAAGCCTGTATGAGTCTGGCAGATACTAGAGACTGAATAAGTGCTTTATGATTCCGTTTTGACTTAATAGTTCATATCAGCATTTGAAAAAAAAAAAACACAAACCAACAAAACCCCAAACCTACTACCTCCTCTTCACTGAAGAGCTTTCAACTTTGTGCTTGATGACTGCATTTATCTGATCGTGTACAAGAAGACGGATTTTCATGCGATTTCCTTCTAATGTCGAGCCATAAAGCAGCCTGGAGTCTGATCCCAGAAGACCTTATCCAGCACTGTCTGCCGGCTGCAGCAAACAGTGATTTCTTGCGAATAATTAAATCCCTGGGGAGCATCAATAGCTGGGTTGCTAATATCGCATTTAGATAAGAAGGAGGAACTGTAGGTGATGTGGGAGAATTACTTTGAAGAATCTGCTGTCTCTCTAAAGCACTTTCTAACTGAGGGCAGACATCTATCAAATCTTCCTCTTGCCAATTAAATTTAGGGCTAAAATGGCTGCTACTGCAGAACTTCAGGAGGTCCAGCCCTTCAGGAGAGCATTGGCTTGTTGCTCCAGCCATCTTCTGGACTGGTGCAGGCTAAGGCTGTGATCGGTGCCCCCCAAAGTGCCCCAGACGCGGCACGCTCTCCCCACGCCTGGCTGCCTCTTTACCTGCAGGCAAAGGGCAAGAGCTGGAGTCAAAGCCGTCTCGGCAGGTGCAGCCTGTTCCATCCCTGCTCAGGGCAGCCCCGTGCTCAAAGCCCATGGACACCGCATGTAACAGGCTTCTCCGAGCACGTACTCACACCTGCTCCTCACATCAGGAGCGGAAAGTTACTGGATGTATCCTGAGCCTTCGGTGGGAGCGGGGGTGCTTAGCCCCCCCCTCCGCACATCAAACTGGTGTGTTTCAGAAGAGCTAAACACTCGCAGCTTCTGCCGCAGCTAATGGGAGCTGCAGTAAGAGCTCGTGGAAATCAAGCCTTCAGTTGTACTCTGGGGAATGAAAGGAGATGGCTTATCCTGCCATGAACCTTTAAAAGCCCTGGTAGTGCAGTGGAAGTGGTTTGTAGTAGCAGGAATTCATTTGTTAATAAATTTCCCCTCGCTTATCCTGTCACTAACTCAGCGGGCTTCCAGGGCGAGCCTCTGCTGCAAGGTGGCTGGTGCCCAAGCTGGGGAAAAGCAGCTCAGGGCTTCAGGGATCTTGGCAGTACCACGGTTCTGGAAAAAAAAGCTTCCTAGCTCGTTTCTGTATACGTGGGGTAACAGATGTACCTATTAACTAGCTTGATTAGCAGCTTCTTTCCTTCTGGAGTATATGCTGTACATAAAGAATAGCAACTGTAATATCTTTAGGAGAGTAAGTGTAAAGAAAAATACACAGGAAGGAGGGGTTGACTATATAAACACTAACAGGCAACAGTCTTGCACTGGCATGGAGAAAAAAAATGTTTTAATGGATTTCCCTGATTACTGAGGAAATCCCAAACTGCATGTTTTGCTGTTTTATGTATAAAAAATACAAAGGCATGGATCTGGAAGGCAGAGGGTGGTCGGCGTTCTGCAGCCTCACCCAGGTCTCGTGGCAGCAGGAGGAGTGCTCGTTGCTCCTGCAGCCCGGTGCGTAGTGGCAGTGTCCGGCACGTGTCCCCCTGCTCGGCACCGCTCCCCGGGGCCGCAGGCTCTGACTCCGTCTGACGGAGCAAGCGGCTGCAGCTGCACAGTGTCACCTCAAGCCATCCCTTCGGCTTTTTGGGGCAGCAGGGGACATGTGTCCACATCTCAGGACTTCAGTTCCTGGTCCAGCATCTTGGTGTAAACCTGCCTTTGGTGGCAGTTGACTGCTGAACGGGGAACCAAGCTGACCCAGATGCAGACCCAGGAGTGGCATTTTCCGGGAGGGACCAGGGAGGTCGCTAAGGAGGGTAATGCGTCTTTCTGGGGCTGCAGCCAGCCCTGCTGGAGCTCTCTGGCTGGATCCCAGACTCAGGTTGCTCTCCCTCGCTTCTGGCTCCTGCTGCTGCACTTTCTCTTCTTGAATTTTCCCGTAACTTGTTTTTTCTGCCTATTTTTGGTCTCTTTATCATCTGCCACAATCCCTCTGCAGCCTGACTGTTTGCCGCAGGGGTTCCCCTCACCTAACATCCCCACATTTTGGGGCATTATGGAGATTGTTTGCTCTGGCAGGAAGCAGTTTGCTGTTTGGTCTGTCACGGCGGTGGGCTTCGTGCAACGTGAAGGACGGCTGGCCTTTCTGCTCTGCCACGGAGCACAGGAGGGACTAGATGTTGTTTTATAATTAAGCTATAAGACAAGACGTTCCGTGTGTTTCTGGCTGAAACATGCTGCGGGTGATGGTACTTCTGAGGCAGAAGGATAAAATGACTTGTAATGCTCGCCTGCCTCAAGTGCGTTGCCAGAGCCTGCAGTATTTTTATAATAATCGTGCTTAATGCTGAGTACTTAGCACGCTTCATCTTCAAAGCACCTTGCAAACATTAACTAATTAATCGGCACAACAGCCCGGTGAGGGAGGCGAGACCAGGGAGAGATTGTTAAAAGCAGAGAGAGTTCTCGGGGGAGAATTAAGTGGGTAAGATCGGTAATGTTTTATTGCACGGCCATTTTAGCACAATGGAGGAACCCAAAGTGAAACGTATGAGTCTTATGGATGCCTTTCTGGGTGTTACCCAGGCAGGGAGACGAGGACCCCCTGTTCCCGGAGGCCCAGCTGTGCCCTGAGTGCCGAACCATCGAGGACCATGCAATGCTGCCTTTGCAGGCTGCTGTTACTCCAGGGGTGTTTGTGCACGTCAGCGCTGTGTTTTACAGTGCACATCTAGAAAAGCCACAACATAAGCAGGTCTGTTTGCCAAATGAGACTGCAACTTTCCAGAATTCAGTAACTTTTCTGACTTAGCAGAACCCTCTACTTTCCTTAATGAGAAATAGCTGAAGTCTCCTGACTTTAGGAGTGACCTACGCATGACAACTTTGCTTGAGGGAGAGGAAGGCAGAGGAAGACTGGTGTTGCTGGAAGAGGTGGGAGTATTCAGTTATTTATGGGTTAAGCCTTTTGAAAGAAATGCAATGGTACTATACCAGAATAACTCATTGCATCTCACCTGGTTTCTATCCTCTCCTGAAAACCAAAAGTTAAATGTGTAATCAGAAATTTCAGAAGCGGTGTTGCTCTTCTTTGTTTTGAGTAAGTCTCGCTCTTAAAAATTAAAGAGGGTTAAGAGGTTGCTGGTGTTTTCAGAAGGGCTTGTCCATTTGAAGTACAGAGAGATGCTGCAGAGCCTCTCCAATGGCAATGGATCCCTCTGGATCCTGGATGAGAATGCAAAGGCACTGCCATTGAAGCCCTGTGCTGTGTCACGGCCACGATTGGAAATCAGCTCCGAAGTAGGGCATAACCCTGTTTTCCCTTATGGTTTCTGTTTGTACCAAAGTAGTGCCCAGGCAGTCAGACCATTGTCGTGTGTGGTGCTGCAGGCACAGCTGCAGGGCTTTGGCCAGGGAGAGCCGTCAGCTGTGCCAGGTTCAGGTGCAACTTGTTTTCCTGATCCACATTCAAGAGAAAAGCATCAACAGCTTTTTTTGGCGCTGTGATTAGACTGCTGCCATGTCCTTTATTGGGACTGACCTTAAATTCAGCTTGAGTCAGCGCCTTGTACGTGGCACCGCAGATGCCTGCTGGGCCAGGTCTAACGCAGGGTGCGCAGGTGGGAGCTCTGTCCCCTCCGCCGCTGGTCCGGGTATGGTGCAGCGTGGCCCTGCCGGTGCCGGCACCACGGCTGCCCTACTGCTTGTAGGCAGGGAGTACCGGTGACGTGATTTCTCCAAGAGGTGCCGGAGTGGGAATGCACCACTTGGGGGAGAGAATGTGGGGATCCTCCTGACATCAGGGAAGTTTTGCAAATTCACTTCTGGTGTGGAAAAGAGGAGAGGCAGCGAGGAGGGGTGTCCATGAGAGAGAACTTGATGTTTCACAGTTAATCTTGTCAGTCAGTTTTGGTGCTGATAATTTCCTGGGTGTGCACTATTATTAGTGAGTATTTACAGTTAAACATTGAAGAGATGGCTCTTACACTCAAAGAAAATTGAATTCTTTGAAGGCCCTTATCACACGCAACACTTAACGAGCCCTTTGGCCCTGGGTCCTTACGAAGGTGAAGGAAGGCAGCCTCCCACGTCCCCTGTGGTCGGACTTGTGGTTGGAGGGAAATGCCAGCATGGTTTGTTCATGCCGTCATTGAAAGTCCGGAGCTTCTCATCTTGGAGCAGATCCAAGAGCTCTTGTGCTTTATGCACAAACCCATCCTTGGGGGGATGTGCTGTTTCCTGATACTCCTGGAAAACAGTATCCTGCCCTGAGATAACCAGAAGTCGTTAACCTTAGCTAGGCTTTATCCAGACATCCGATTTACTATCAAGACCCATGTGGGAGTTGTGGGAACAGATGAGGCTGGCTGTGCCAAATTCTTCCATGGGGCTTTTAAAGCCAGAGGAGGAAAGGCAGTCTCTGCTTAGCTTACGTTATTTGAGGGAAGAGAGGAGGAAGAGCGGGAAGACAGAATGCAAAGTCTATCTTTTCTTTCTTTCATTTGCATGTATTTTCTGGACAGATTTTCCTACTCTGACTCAATATTAGTAAGCCCTTGTTTCCCAGTGTGTAATTGTTCTCTGCTGATAGAGGAGGAAGGCGGCTGTCGTCATGTGCAGTTGGTGAAATGGCCTCTGACATTTCTGTTAACTTGTTTAAACAAATACATCTCAAAACCAGTTCTGTTTAAGAGGGCAGTGCACAGAGTTTAACTCTGTGTGTGCTAATAAGTACTTGAATATGATGTGCTATTTTTTCAAGGAGGCATAGATATATTTTCATAGAGCTCGAGCTCTAGGCAGCAGCTAATTTGGGGTTGTTTAGCAAGAGGTATCTCCATTGCAAATAAGTTAACATGGATGCATTTTCTGCTGGTTGTGGAGTTTATCATGCTCTTTAGATGAAAATAATGAAAATAGTCTGTGTGCCTATCCAGACTTTCAGGTATTTTCATAAGTGTGGTCTTGTTTGTGAAACTGGTAAGATCCCATCATGGTAATCTTTTCTGGTTTTTGAGAAGGCTACGACACAGAGCTATTATGAATAGACAAAAATTACCAAAGCAGCCTGTGACAGTCTTCAATAGTGATCTCTTTACGTCCTTTGTTACTGCAGGCATGTAGTCTGCTTTCTCCCAACAAATTCACGGCGTCCTTTGATTAATCCCTTGGACTGCACACATTTTAGTCTCATGTTCGTGCATGTCTCAGAGGGTGAAAGAAGCATAGTCCATGAAGAAGCAGCTGGAAATCAGGAGAGATTTTATAAGTTGTTTTATGTCATTTTTGTTTCACTGGCCAGTTTCAGTCTGCCCAAGGGAGCAGTGGCCACATCTCCAGGACCACGCAAAGCCTGGATGTTAGCAGCAATGTGCTCCAATGGAAGCCCCCTGTTTTCCATGCTCCTGGAACATGATGAGTTTCCAGATGACTGGCAAAGGGTTTTGAAATGAAATAATGCCCAGGCTTGTTCTGTTCCTGACATCCAACCCCCCAGTTCTCACTCTGGCATCTGACTTTTGTGAAATTCAGAAGCCTGTACTGTACCCTGTATGCAGCAGGTTTGTCGAGAGCTTTTGGAAAATCCCTGACAAAGACCTTCCTTGGTGTGCTGAGATAGAGAAGTCTTTTAAGGATTGGGGTTAGCTAAATTGTGATAAGCTGCTGGAAGAGATTTTTAGGTTGCGCTGACCTCAAGGGGAAAAAAACTTTAATCCACAAATCATACCTCGCTGAAGGAGGTTTTGTTTTGCATAACTGGTCAAATGGCAGTTTGTCTGTGTTTTCATTTCTGTTTAGAGCTTAGGAAAAACACTGGCCTATTTGAACACTGGAAAGGGTTGTACAGAGGCTGACAAAAGGAAAGTCCTCCCTTAGAGTAAGGAGCCACCAGACTCAGAGCTGCGTTGTGCGAAGAACAAAAAATGACCCAGTAAAGGTGTGAATTCAACCCATGAATGGGGAGCTGGAAAAGAGAACAGCGCAGAGAGCTGCTGGTGATAGCTGGTGGCCCAAGAGGAGATTCCCGCCCAGGTTTATTCTTGGTTTTGGACTAAGAGTATTGCTTATGACAGAAAGTCCTACTTGCATTACCACTGAAGTTCCTGTCCCAGCTTCTCCACCCTCAGGGGAAGCCCACAGAGATGTGGGTGACAGCTGTATATAGCCCACTGTTCGAGGAGACACTGCAGGGCAATGTCCTCCTGAAGCACATCAGACAGTGCAGGTGTTCTTAGCCTGTCACCTCTCCGCTGAGACCACCAGCGTGAATCCAGTTTGTGAACCCAGTGTGCTAGTGGCTATGTGGCATGCTGAGTAGGTCTTGGAGAGGTTGTAGTCAGCCTGTGGGCCTTAGAGAGCTCTAGCTTGTATTTTTGCAAACTTTAGCATTTAGTAACTGTGTTTGTGCCCATAGGATCAATTTACGGAAAGTGTTCAGCAGTCGGCATGCTTTGCTCCTGTAGGAGTCTGTCTCTTTGATTCCTCTCCAGTGCCCATGGGCATAACTGGAGAATCTCTCCAAGAATCTCCTTGTGTTACTATTATTTTTAGCGCTAAATTGCACTTTCTTCTCTGCCAGTTCAGTAATCCTTCCCAGAATGCATCCTCATTCTTGCTTTTTTCCCCCATGCAAACGTGACCAGCAAGCTTTCTAGCTAACAGATGTAACTTGTGTGGCTTCAGATGACCTTGTCATCAGAAAGAAATTCTTGTGTTGCTGATTGTCTTGCATGTAAATGTTTGGCACAGTTAGTTATTCAGATGCTTGAGATTATAAGAAATCCTGCGAGTGGAGCCTTTGCAGATACAGCTTGGGTTAATTCACTCGTCTCCAGGGCACTGCCTGGGGGGAGAAAAGCATGCCTGCAGAGATCTCCTCACCCCTCAGCACTGCACCTGAGGTGGCTCACTGACAAGCATCAGGCAGGAGTGATGCTCCTGAGACAGCTTCTGACTTCACAGTATGCAGATACTTGAAGCTGATTATGTTTCACCACCTGAGCGCACTTCCGTGGTCCAAACCTCAGCTGATGTGAGCAGGCTTCAGTTCCACGCACCTGTTTTTCCATTCCTGACGTGATCTCTGTGCCAGGGTTGGGAGAACCACCCTCAGAAAACTGGCTGTTGGCTGACAATCCTCCCTACAAACTGCTGGTGAAGATCAACCCCTCTCTGAAGCAACATGAGCCCCACAAAGATTTAGATGAGGAACAGCTCGCCATCAGGAGCTGGGCAGTCTGCTCCTCATGGACACTGCGAGGAGGTGTGCTCCTGTCAAGGCTGTGCCTGCTGGGAACAGAAGTTGTAGGGGTCTAAAGAAGCTCAAAAAGCCCCGGGTGCCATTGGGGAAGCTGGTGTGGAGCTGTAGTTGCAGGCTGTACCCCGAGGGCTCCTTGGCAGCCCTGATAACAGGAATAAGGCAGCAGAGCTTCAGGGATTAGGAGTACCATCTTCCAAGTGAGAGGAGCACGGGGCTGTAAAGCCCAGTTTCCTGGCTCTTCAGCGGAAACTGCACTTTAGAAATATTTTTTGTGAGGCTTGACCTGCAAACAGCTTCGCACCAGTGTAGCTGAAGAAGTAGCTTTAAACCAGCACAGCACCGATCCTCTCTGGGCACTCATCTGTTCAGAACTTTATACTTATGTTTGGCTTGGACCGAGAGAGGCTTGGATACGGCTCATGGACAAATGCCTTCTTCCAGCTCCTGCCTTCATAGCAGAACCATCTGCTTTTACAAAGGTTTCCTCAGATCTGCCGCTGGAGGTGCCCAACCACCTCCAGTCAAAATTAATTGGTTTTGGAGCTACTGTTTATATGTTTATCCATATAACTTCCATGTACAGCTGGACTTGTAAAGTTTGCAGCAACTATTTTCCTATAAAGGTTGCTTGCGAGTTTCTCTAACAAAGACTGGTCCTCAATGAGTGTTTCACAGCCCTGTAATAGTATCACAGCTTGAAGAGCCACATGTTGGAGGTCTCTCCTGTGGCAACAGGTTTTGAAATTTGTGCTTTAACATCTCGTTTCCGGCCATTGGAGTGAAGCTTCCTGTTTAGTGCCGCAGGAACAATCATGGCTTGTATTTGATCCGCGCTTCAAAGCGAGCCTTGTGCTGCAAGCCCTGCTGGTGCGACAGAGTCCGCTCGGGAGCCCGGCGCCAGCACTGACCTCCATCCGAGCGTGGTGGTTCCCCCTGCTGCAAACATCTGCAATAGGGGCATCTTCAGGGGTAGTGCATGTTGTTGAGGTTTTCTGACAAAACGTTTTCTAAGGGAGTCATCCAGTTTGCGTGGAGGGTTGGCAGCATGTCTTTTCCTTTATTGTCTTTGGGACGCAGCATGTGCTTGGAGCTCCATTCTTGCCAGGAAAATGGTCACTGTTGTCAGCAGATGGCCTTGGGGAAGAGACCTCATGACTCCATGATTTGGTTTCCCTTTCTGTAAAACAGGGTTAGCGATGCCTCCCTCACTGTCACACTGAATCCATCTAGTAGATAATGACGTACTTCGAAGTGACAGTTAGTAAGTACAGAGTGTCATTGTGGGATGAAGTCACATGAAGCTCTTTAGAAATAGAAAGAAAAGGGAAATAATTTAATCTCTGATTTCTCCATTGTGAATGATCTTTTTAGATAATATATCAAATCAGGAGCATTGCACTGAGACTACAGAGTAGTCTTTGGTTCCAGGTATTACTAAGTTCCTCCTTTTGCTGTTACAGCCCCATCTGAAGTGGTATGAAATGCAGCAAGTCATTTATAACGTGTCTGAGCAGGCAAAAGAAATAAGACTAGTATTCCAGTAAGTCAGCAGATGTAAAGTCTGGCAGTTAAGTATGTCAGGCATACCTCGACCGGCTCTGCGCTAGTTAGTTCAGGTAAGATAGCGCTCCAGTTCATCAGGACAACACGGCGTTCAACACAAGTTATGGGACTTGGCTAAACAAATACACACACACAGTCTGTGGTAAGACCTTATGTTGCTGCAGGTAAATTTCTACCGTAACCCCAGCAGCTGTGCTTTAGTGAGAGGTGTCAGTCGTGTAAGTGAGCCCTAGTGCATCGTGTCCTGTAAAACATTGCTATTTTGAGATTACTGCTCTTGCTGTTGCCATTGCATCCAGTTATATTGGTGCCTGAGAATATTCTCTAGCAACTCTGATTCGTTCACTGTGTGTGCTTCTGGTACCTGTTTCAATATATTTTTTTCTAATTTTGATCATGTATAAGCAGAAAACTTAAATGAGTAGACATATTATTTAGACTCTGTGAGAGGTAAAATAACAAAATAAGGCAGTTTATTTTTCCTGTCCTAGCTAGCCAGCCATGAGCCTACTCAGTCAGCCCTCACAGCCACGGCTGGATCCAGCCCAGCACTCCCACCCCAGACTGCCATTACAGGACATACCCATTGTTCCCAGCTAATTGCTTTCTCCTGTACAGAAGCTGACTTCCTCTGAACTGCAGTACAATGTGACACCAAGCATCACGTTGCCTTCTACCTCACTCTGCTCTGGCATGTAGCAACCTGATACAGCTACAACCAAGATAAATGCATGTGGCTGTTAAAGTCAGCGCAGCTTTCCTGTGTTTTATGAGAGCACTAGAACAGAAATGCTGATGTGATGTGGTCTTGCACGAGCCTTCACTGTTGTTTTAATTAACTAGACTGGTCTTCTTCCCTGCTCTCAGACAAGCTAAGCTGTGTTAATCAAGGAAATAACACAGTGCAATAGGGTAAGCTTTCTGAAGACTCAGAAACATGGGAGAAAAAGCAGCGTAAATCTTAGTTAAAAGCTAAGATTTAGCTTCATCTGAGCTTTAACTGGGCTGACCAAGTTCTGTTGCAGGCAGCTTGTTTCAGTTTTCTGCCTTACCCCTGTAACTTGTTAACTCCCAGGCTTTCTCAGCTTCTCCTCCAGTTCCCTGTGCAGACAGCTGCTCAGTGGCAAGGCTCCCTCTGGACTTTCAAGTCTTAACATCTCCAAGTCATCCTTGAGCAACTCTTCCCTCTGGTTGCTTTCACTGCCCTCCTCGTCCCTTGCCTGGCTGCAGCATGTCAGGATGTAAATTAATAGCCCATTGTCCAGCACTTTCCTTGGGCTCTGGTGATGTATTTGCAATGTGAAAGTAGCTGGAGCATTTGGAGTTCCTCCCAGCAGCAAGCCTTACCCCACCATGGCACCGTGTTGTAACTCAGCGGTGTCCCATCTGCATCCCAGCCTGCTCTGGCATGCACAGGTGAGATTAAAGCATTTTCATTGCAAGTCCTAGTTTCGTGGCTTTTTTTGGTTTTGTTTTGAGGGATTATAACACAGGGTTATAACATGGTTGTACTGCGAGTTCTTCTTCTCCCCAGCAGAAGAACAAATGCTCCTGCAAGTCACCCCCTCCGCAGGGTAAATAGCTTGCAGATGGGCCCACAGTCTTTTGAGATCCATTTGCATCTCACAGCTCATATGAAATGCATCAATAGTTGGTGTTCGTTCAAGTGAAAGAGGGAGTGTTTCTTCCTAGCTTGGGTCCCTTTTGTGTGTCTGTATGCAAATCCATGATTATACTGTCTAATCAAAGAAATTCTGGGAATTCCCTGGTGTGCTTTAGGTGACTCACAGCAAATTTTTCATTTTGGTATTGCTTTGATTTTAGGCTGGGGTTGTGGTTTTTTTTCTGTTTGTTTGTTTTTTAAAAGAAGAAATAAATTTGCCCCATTTTCTGTGAAATGACAGTAGCAATGGAAGTTCCTTACATAAGAAACTTGTTGCAGCTTCTTCCTAATAAGGATGACTTTGGATCCACAGAATAATGTTTCACCACTTGGGTAGGGAGTGATTGGACAACATTCTCATAGTAAATATGAGTTACAAGCATCCTTAACCTTGTGAATGAAATTGAAAAAGCAAGAAGAAATCCATGTGTCTGTAGCACTAACAGCCTTCTCCCAGGCAGTTCTGGGCCATGAAGTCTGGGGAGCAATTTTCTCTCCAGCTTCTAACAAGATGACCTGGCTCCATGGCTTCAGCTCTCAACTCTTCTAAGACTGATTGTATGGAAGTTCTCAGGCAACTGTGTGCTGCCTGCCCAGCTGGATATGTCCAATTTTAAGATGTGCTGAGCTAGGGTTTGGTGTTGCTGATGCTTTCATGTACTAGCAGATTAATGTTAGGGTCCTCATTCTGTATTCTGGTACGTACATATGCTACTATTCAGGATATATATGGTGTTAAATTAATTTCATCATGAATTATTCTCAAGTGCTTCAATATCTCACATGAAAGTTGATTTGAAAGCAAAAAATGAATTCCTATCTTCAGAAGGACGGGAATTAAGGCAAGTCACTTGTTGATCTAAAGTATTTACCGAGGAACTAAGATATGAAGGTGCTAATCCTGTTTGACGTCAATTTGTTGTGTCACTTTATCTAAATTGAGTTTCCGATATCTCTATTTCCTTCTGTTAAAGCTGGGACACTGCTGCTGCTGGGGCTCCAGAGAAACCCTGCTGGGCTGGATAGCATTGCCTGTTGAGAAGGTTGTCAGAAACAGTTACAGTCCTGTATGAAGTAGCAGTTGATTCCCCTACCTAACACATACCACCACATGAAAATCAGGGCATGTTGGTGGAAAGGATTTGTTGGGTGCTCTTTATGCTTTTGTTGTATATGCTTGAAGGAGACAGAGCAGCAAAGAGAGAGGGAGCAGAAAAGTAATCACAGCAGTAGCAGGAGTTCAAAGAGTTATTCTGGAATGGCCATCCCACTAAAACTATTTCTGAACATATTCCAGGTTGAGTGGGGGTGTTTATTGTGGATTAGCTTAATTTATTTCCAAAGGCAGTTTTGCTATAGAACAGCAATCTCTATAGCGTTCATCCAAAATAGCTATTTCACTTTAAAATTGTAGTATTCCTTCATTTGAATTAACTTTCCCAAAGAAAGACAGAGAACCTCTGGGGTTAATTGGTAGCTCTCAGGAAGAAAATTAGTGCAAAGAACCTGGCTGCTGCTATCAAGTTCCTTTAGCATGCAGGGAAACAGGACTTTGCATGTACCTTGTAAATAAGTCCACTCACTGATTTTAAGTTTTAAAGTAAAAATAAATTTTCATACAGTTACTTTGCTGCATTGATGGGTGACCTGAAAATACAAAACAAACAAGCAAAAAGTTACTTTTTTATCAGTTTCACTCCTGCCTTGTTTTAATAGGAGGTATACTTAAATCCGTTTCTCTTGATAGTAAACATGGATGGAAAGGTCACTGCACAGAGGAAGACAGAGACATTTAGAGGCAGTGCAAAGAAGAGAATGGTGGATTTCCATATTTCTTCCCACATAGCATGGTTGGGGCCTGGAGCTCTGCTGCTTCATCATCTGCTTATTAATGTTAATTTTTAACCTTCCTCTTTGTTCTCAATGAGTGGATCCCATTGGATTTAGGAGCCTGGATTCCACAGATTAAAATTGTATATGTGTTAATTTTATGAAAGTTAATGACCATAAAATAAGACACTTGCATAAATAAGTTCATTGGAACAAGTCCTTTGTATTAATGTTTGCCTCTGCTCAAATGCAGAAGACTTAAGAATCAGTAAGATAATTTTCAACAAGAGTCAACAAATGGTGGAGTCTTCACTCCTCAGCTTGAGCTACCACATATTTTATAAATAATTACCCATGGACATGGTCTGTTAGAACAAGCAGCGTTCCTGCTGCGCTCTGCTTATGCTGAAAGCTGTAATAACTCCAGAGTGGTTATGTTATGACTGTTGACAGCTGCAGAGGATCTTTTCTCTCTCGGTGTCCCTACAGTGATGCTCTTTAGTCAGTATTGCAAATAATCTACCGGCAACACTAATCTGTGTAACCTGGAGCATACAAAGGGAAACAGAAATACAAATCAGGCAGGATGTCCCGCTTCTTACAGAAACGCATCTGGAGACTTGAAAATATCCTGAATCTTTTCTCTGCACTGAAATAAAAAACCCTGGATGGTCAAATAGCTGATTAAGAAGTTGGGATTTTCTAATAACAGATGTCTGTGCCCTGGTGAGGAAACTCAAATCCTGTCTGATTTGTTTGTTGGTTAGACATGGTGGTGGCTTTTATTTAATGCTGTTTGGGATTTTTTTTAATAGCCCTGCAGAGAGCCGTTGTGCTTTGACTAGAGCTGTGTGTCATCAACCAAACTGCCAACTCAAGTTTGATTCTTGGCTGTGGATAGTCAGGGCTGAAGTCAGTATAAATGGGAGAGATTTTGTCTTCCCTCAGTGCTGGTTCCCATGTGCTGCAGCAAATAACTCCCCCAAAAGGAATTATCTTGGGGCAAATAGTACATTTGACAGCTATAGCTGGCATTATGTTGCCTCAGCAAAGCCTTGGCCATGGGACAAAGGCAATTGCAGAGCATGAGACCCTTGATCTCTGCATGCAGAGAACAAAAAATGCCTTATGAACTTGGCCAGGGATCCTATTAGCTGTCCTCTGGCAGTGCCCTTTGATGTCAGATACTTGAGCATGAGGGTGGAACCTCTACCTAAGGTCTCTTTGCCCATTATAAAACTATCCAAATGTCAGGAGTAGACACTTTCCTTTTTACTCAGAGAGCAAGTGGGAGATCCAGTGATTTTTGTGTTGTTTAAAGGTAAAGGCACCATGAAGAGCCTTTAGGATAGTTTACCAAGCCAGCTTGGACTTTCTGATTCCACCCATTCTCAGAGTTGGGGGCATCTGCTGTAAAGCTTGGTTACAATGTAAGTGTTAGAAATAAATGCACGTGCAAGTTTAAACTTTCAAATTGAAACTGTGAAGTAGATCTTGTGGCCTGGGGAAATCAAGGTGAATGATCACAGAGTGCTTTCCAGTCTTACGCTCCTATCCTCCATGGAAGCAACATTGGCTTTGGCTTCAAGATGTGGCTAGCAGTATGAGACAGTCTTAAATTAAATTGCTGAAATGCTTCACAGCTTCATAGCTTGATTGATTGGTTGAACCAAGTCTTTGTGAATGGATTATTTTTTTTCTTCTGGTGAAAAGCATAAAGTTGTTGTTCTTACTGAATACTAAAGTCAGCCTGTAAGTATGCACCAGTTACTAACGAGAAATACAAATAGAAATGTGATTGAGAGAGAGAGGCAGTTCTGGGTTGAAGTTTAAGAACAAATAGAAATTTCTGATCTGGAAGTTCATCATTTTTCACAAGTGATCTGAACTATTACTTCCTATCACTTCCCTCACATGGAAGTGTGATACATGAGATATATTTGTAACTACCTGTGCTGTGGAGTTTATGTATTTTTGGGAAATGCATCTCTTGCAGTGTGCTTCGTGAGCCTTACCTGGTGAAGAGTAAGGAGGCTGGAAGACCAGAGATGTGGCAGTCAATGGCAAGTGCTGCAGTCAGACAAGACTCTCCAGCTCTTGCTGCTGCTTCTTCTGGAGGTATGTAGGCCAAAATAGGGAGGACGGTGACTTCTGTGCGGTTGGTAGCATAGCTTTTCCATCTGCTGCAAGAGGAAGCTATTTCAAGATGGACATATAAAATGTTGGTGCCTGGGCTCTGGGACGATGGCTGGCAGGGAAGGGGCTGCTCGTGCTTAGTGGGTGTGTGGGAGGACAGTGAAGTGGCATCAAATAAAGCTTCTTTTGATGCCTTATAATGAATTTTTGTAATGTTAGGGATTTAGTAGTTTTCTTTTTTTACTTTTTTTTTTTTTTTTGGCTTTGAAATATCATAGTGTTTTAATGTTCTGCTATGTAACTGGGCATATACAACAGTGATTAGTTTGGGAATTTCTTCAGATCTTTAGGGATGCCACAGTTTTTTCCTTGACAATATAATAATAAATGAGAGCCAATCTTGGATGCGGACTGTGGTAATTAGCGTGTTTTGGTATAAAGTTGTTCTAACAGTGCTTTGAAGCTATGCCAGCTGACAGCCCCTCAACTCAGCTAGGGCCATGTGAGATGCTGAGAACTGCAGGTTACTTTTATTGATTTAGGTGTCTCAAACTATGTATGGCAAATGTCACAGACAGCAGAGATCCAGCTGGATTCTGTGGGTTCAAAGACCGTATCAAGAAGCCCTATGTAAACACTGCATTTTTGTAAAAATATTCCAAATTAGTCGTCTTCCAGAAGGCAATATGGGTGAATAAGCTGGGCAACAATGGTCTAAACAAAAGTGATAAAACTCATCTGTGCAGTGAATGTGAGGTTGGTTAATTCTTACCTAAATCAGACATTGATAGGCTCTGTTTTTATTTTCTTTTGACTATGACTTCTTTTGCTCCTGTGATGATCAAAAAAGCTGGATTATCCCCAAAAGCATACATCTTTCAGAGGCTTTGAATGGTTACTTGAAGTTTATTTTTAAAGAAATCTAGAAGGATGCTACTCAGAAGATACTTTACATAGAAAAAAATGATACTTGGGAAAGGCAGTGAAGAGGTGGTTGGGAGCCAAATGTAATGAAACAGCCCAAGAACAGGGTTCCTGAATGATCAGATGCATTTCTCTATATGCATGCTTCTAAGAGTCTTTCAGAAATGACTTCAAGGTTTAAGTCCTTTTTCTTGTAGTAATGCAAGTCTTTGCTAACACTTCAGCTATATTCCTTTATTTTTTATTTGTAACATATGGCTTTCTTTACTATGCATGCCTTGTCCTTGTAAGTAACACCTCATAAGATTATATCTTTAAATTAAAATATAATATCCCATGTTTGTCCTAAAGAACAAACAGCTGTAGCACAACATATTATTCACCTCTCTGGGTCTGAGACAACAAAACTGCAAAAGAGCTTTGATGTTCAACAGTGACTACAGCTGAACACAAGTAGTTTTTAAGATTGCTGCTTTCTTGTCTTTCGTTATATGACGGCTTATCTTTATTTACATTATGTTTCTTCAGAAAAGTTTAACTTTAATAGTCAGCATTCACCTCCTTAAAATGCTGTAAAAGTACCTACCAGCTCCTTCTCACATCAGTGACTCTAGAAGCTGTGTTACTTTCTCGCATCCCCATCAGCCACTAGCTGAACTGGTATGGAGATCTTCGCCCAAATGCCGGTCAGATCACAGTGAGAGACTGCTGTGGCTGTTCATTATGTTTGACCACATCACAGCCCCCAGTGAGGCTACAGCTTGCATGAGACAGCTCATGGAGGAAAACCACCTGCCGCGGCAGACAAAGAGCATTCTTGGGGACAGAAGAAAGCATTCTGAAGAGTCTTAAGACAAGGTGTGGTGTCCTTGGTTGAAAGTACACAGCTGTAATTGTCCAATTCCATCTGCAATTTAGGAGTACTGTTGGATTTTGCAGTGCTGCTAAGCTTTCTCACTATAGCACCCACTTGTCACTCTTCCCAGTACCTCTGATTGGCTTGAAGTCTTAGCTCACTTCACTCATTTTGTCAAAATGTTCTCACAAATGGACAGAGAGCTATGAAGTCATATTGTTCAATGTCTGCTGGGCATTTTTCAGTCAGGTCTAATAATGAGATTCCATCCCCGCTCTAAGCAGGAGACTTCCTTCTAGACGTGTCCTTTCTTCCACCTACAAGTTTTACGCAAAGGGAAGCTGGACATTTTGCACATTTGTTGGGATTCCTGGATGTCTGGAAATTCAGGATATGCAAGTGCTCACCTGGGTTTCAGTGTTTTCTGGCTGCTTTGGACCTCTTGTACCTTTCCGGCAGACAGGCTTATAGGTATTAAATCTGGTGCGTTTGGTATATCAGGCATTTTGCGCTTTTGCAATCTGTACAAGTGCATTCTCAGTAGATAGGTGCCTCCCAGACACGCTGGTGCTGTGAGACATGTTATGCCTCAAAGAGACAAGGAAAGTGAGCTGCAGGTGCCTTGCTGTCTGTGACAAAAAGAGTGTTGGATACAGGCGAGGTGAAAACGGAGGATTTGACTCGCTCCACAGATAGTGGTCTTTTGTCATGTCCCTTTGTCTGTTGCCCAGTCCTGGTCTTCTCCATCATCTCCAAGGGAATGATGAAACCTGCCACTGAATTCCTCCTGATTTCATCCTCTTCTCCCGCTCTTGATGCCCTGTATTGGCCAGTGACAGAAACAGGATTAGGCTAGATTGACTGTTGCTCTGATCCAGTCTGACACACTATGATGGTTCTCTTCTTCTTAAAGAGTGCTGTTAAGACCATAGCCTCTGCTCTGGTGCTGGAAGTCCTCGCTTGTTAGTGTTGTAACACTTGAAAGCTGGAAGGATTTGAGTTGTTTGTTGTTTTTTTCTTTGATGTGAACCTAACCCAGCAGAAACTCATGGGTGCAAATGGCCCCACAGAGTAAACGGGACTTGGGAGGCGAGAGCAGAGACCGTTTGCTTGGTGTAACAGCACTGGGCAGCAGACACTGCATGTTTTTGGGATTCAGGTCTCAAAGCCTGCTGCTATAGGGGTACTCTGCAATTATATAGTCTGGTGCCTTTGGGCTTTAGGAAAAAACATGATTCTCTTAATACCTTTTTGTTACCCTTTTCCTACTGCCTCCTGTTAAGCAAAACTTATCTGACCAGTGCTGGCCAGGCGCTGCTGTTCCAGCTTCCCCATCTCCACTGCTTCAGTGTGGGCTCTCCCTGACTTGCTCCACCACGTGGGTTTTGCACAGAGCTCCAGGGCTGTTTGCTGGCTCTTGACCTGCTTCACAGTGGAAAAATTCTTCCACAAACATTACTTACAGGAAGCGAATGAACATCTCCTTTAAATGGTCTGGCTGCACGGGGAGGAAACGGGCCATTTTGTGAAGTATACTGTTTACTGGATAGTCAATGGACTGTCTCCAAAATACATACTTAGCCCGAAGGAAGAAAAATATCTGAGGTGATTCAGTTTTTATGTCAGTGTTTAAACATTATGTAGTTCATAGCTAATGAAAATGTGCGTTTTTATGTGGGCTAAAAACACCCTATCCTGTACCAGGAAATTTGTAAAACCAAGTTTTAAATTTCTTTAAGTAAAAAATCCTGGGTGTGTATGGCTTGCCAAGTTTTGTTTTACTGTAACACTTTCTAGCTTCATTATAATGGTTTGTGGTAGGGGTATGAAACAAAGGTAATGTTTATGATACTGGTAAATTTTGTACTTGTTTTACTCAGTAATTCTAATGCAGAAACCAGCTAAAGGCTGGAACATGATCTTGGTTTTATGCAGGGCTGGTTTCGTGATGTCTTCATTTATAATTGCAGTTTCTGCCAGCGCCTCTTTGGTATTTTTGGTCCAACCTCAGGCTGAAGGGAAAGCCCACATTCCCTAACCCAGGAGACATGAGTAAGCATGTTGACATGGATTCGGTGTAAGATTAGTGCTGCTTTGGCTTCAGATTATCTAGACCAGATGCTATCCTGTAATGTGATACTCATTCATCCAAATTCAAGACACTGTAAACTGGCAAAACCAAAATGCAGCCAAACACAGCGTTTAATGAGAAGCTAAGGACAATTTTTGATACTGCACGGTTGCCAGGGAAGGCAACGACAAGTGAACATGTGTACGTGAGTGCAGCACCAGGCTGTTGATGGTGCCTTCAGGGAAGTTCTTCTCTGTAAGCAGTACAGAAACACCTATAACATTCATTACGTTGGGTGCTCATCGCTTCATACTGTTAAATAAGTTATCTTTTGATAACTGTCAACTGTAAAAGAAAATAGAAAAAAGGCAGCAGAAATCTCTAGGTGTAGAGGCTGAGCCCCATGAAAGTGAGCAGGACGTATTGGGCTTCTATAAAGGTTAGTAGTTGGTGAAACACCCAACGGTCATCCAAAGCTTCATGGTCAACATTTGACACTGTGTCAGAGCACAGAAAGGATCCTGCATCTGTCTGTGTCTCTGGATCAGCTCTGTGATCTTTATCAGATTTGGTGTTATCAGTTACATGACTCCTCATGTTTCCAACAAGTAGGTGTTTGCACACTGGATAAGAGCCTTCATTTTCAATCCAAAACCATTCATCAGTCTGCTCCAGAGGTCAAATCCTCAAACAGTCTGGTAATTCTACCATCATCTTCATGTGATTCCAGCGCAACCTGGTTATGACTTTTACTTGAAAGTATGTCCAGAGCTATGGCAAACTCCTCTGAACTATTTTGTTAAGCAAACTCCCATATCTCTAGACTTTGCTTAACAATTGCAAAATGGTTAGCCAGTTAATATTTATCCTATTGTTACTAAAACTCACAATTCAGTGTGTCTTACTTCAGAGAGGAGTATATATGTCAGTAGTAATTACGAGCTGTTCCTTGAGTTAGAGCCTCCCAAGCTAAATTAAAAGCAACTGTGGCTTGAACTAAATGACTAAAGGACATATTTTCAAAGGCAGCCAATCCCAGAAAGATGCAGTTACATTCAGTTCCTACCACCTATCCTTTTGGATAAGAATTTCATTCCTAATTTACTATGGGATCTTTGCGAATCCCTGGGGATATCTACCCACCTTAGAAAAAAAAAGTTGAGGGGTTGTTTTTTTTTTTTAAAGTCCTGCTTGAAATCTCCCAGCTGATGACTGTTTCAGTCATGCATCTTCTGTGGATGACATGCAGAATGGCACAAACCACATCCTGTCTGGAGACTGCATCACTTCATGAACAGCAGTGATCAAGGAGAAAACCAGTTGTAGAGCTGTTCCACCAGCTGTAGGTTTACTAGGTTTTGAGAACTTTTAGTACTCTGAGTTAGAATATCTCAAAGGGACCAGATTTGTGTGAAGTTGTCTGCGAGACAGTGTGAGTAAGTCCAGGCCATGATACAAAAGAGGGAAAGGTGGTTTTAATCTGTCCGCCCTGGCTCTGGATTGTAATGCTTTGTGTGCGAGAGCCGGAGACGGTGCCTGCCTCCTTTCAAGTCCTCGGGAGCTGTGCTGCCCCTTGTACCCCACAAAGCATCACAGCCACCTCCGTTGTTTTCCGGACCATGCACAGTGCCTGCAAGATGTTGGGAGGTGCCAGCTGGGAACGTTAAGAAACTCCCTCCTTTTTGCATTAGGCAGGTCTCCATTGGCCAGAATCACTCCCAAAATGCAGTAGCATGCTCTTGAGAGGGCTGCTAGTGGATGAAACGCACTGGATTGCCAGTGGGGCTTCAGTATAAAGTTGGCTGGAAGCGCTTGTCACAAGGACTTGTTTTTACAAGGACTTGTTTCCTAGTGTAGAAGGAGCAACTTTGGTCCAGTTTGGAGAGGTGATTCAGCACGGCCAGCCGCTGCCCGGGAAGCCGTACCCGACCGCGTGGTTCCTGCGCTGAACAACTGGAAAAAATGACTTGCTTAATGGGATGCAGGTTCATGAGCTGAATCAGCCTCTGCAGGGTTTTTGTTATGTCAACTCTTTCTTGTATTGAAAACTCCACTCCATGGCCATCTGTGAAGCTGGCTGCGTACCAGCGGTGTTAACTGGGGAGAGCAAGTCCTGCCCCTGGGCAGCGAGGGGAGCTGGAGAGGGGCAGGTTAAACCTTGACCCTTTGCTCTGGGGCAGCTCTGCTGAGGCAAGGGAAGGCATATAGCTCAGCCAGCAATGCATCTCCTCCGCCCCGGGCAGCAAAGCACAAACTGTGCATTTTTGTGGAGAGCAGAGAGACAGCAAGAGGGTGGCAGCTGTGTCAACCCACGCTGCGTGCTTAGTCTATTAAGGTTTTGTCTGTTAAATGCATGTGGGCTCTGCTGCCTCCAAACATTGTTTGCCGCTGCAGCCATTGCTGCCCTCTGTTCGGTGCAGGCAACTGTGCTGGGGCTGTGTTTGCCAGGGGGGCTTTCAGGACCTGGTGGCTTGCGAAGGGAAATACTTTTCAAACCTTCTCTTCCCCTGCCATGCAGAAATGGGCACAGAGAGAAATGGGGATACAATCAGGAAGCATCCCTTGCACTTGCCTCCCTGAGTTCCCGACTGCCTTTGCCTTGCCTAGTTGCAGTGAAACTGTATATTTGCATTTCATAGTGGGGCACTATGCAAGGGGACTGTCGCACTGGCTCAGATAAACTGCAGTGTACCTGGTAAGACCCAGGCAAGTGATTCTCCAGCCATGTTCAGCAGAGGTGCAGCTATCGCTGAAATTCTGGGTCTGGGTTTTGCATGCTCTAGTTGAGGAAAGTGGTGGATCACACCGAAGAGCAGCAAAAATAATAGTGGCAAACCCCAGCAAAAGTAATAGCAGCATTACTCCCCTGCATCATATTCTGTATGGAACAACTGAAATAAGGGTTATCTAGCCTAAATGACAAAGAATTAAAGAGGGAGAGAACAGGCTTCAAGTGTGAAGTCAGGGCCATACAAAAGGACCTGCTCCCCAAGTCTGTGGCTAATAACACAAGAAGGAACGCGCCGAATCTGCAGCCAGAAGGGTTGCTGAGAGGCAGGAGCAGCCTGGGGCTGGATGCCTGCCTTTCTGTTGCAGGAAATGTGATCTTCATGGTATGTGCAAAGCACTGTGTTCCTTTACCTCAGAAATGGGGATAATGGTGCTTCCCTCCTTGCACACATGCCTTTATCACATGTAGGGGCCCTATGGGAAAGACCACTATGCAAATGTCAGGTATGAAACCTTGTGGGAGCAGGTCTGCAGCAGGAGGGATACTGGCTGGTTGCTTTTATCCCAGCAACCTTCTTGTTTCTGAACTAGTCGAGTGCCATAGAGGTGGAAGGGAGCTCAGCCAAGCGTTGCACTTGAGCAGCAGCTTGTGTTTACAGTGTAAGGCTGTAGCTGGTGAGCATGTGTGCACGTGAGGAGTGTGTGTGTGTGTGTGTGCGTGTGCCCGAGCCGATGGCACTCCCTGCACACACAGCAGATGCTCCCTTCATGTACAGTCTGGTGGCTGCATCCTGGAGAGCAAACAGAGAGCAGCCGGTGTTTTGTCTTGTGACTGTGAATCAGTGTGGCTGCTAGCATTTTCAGGTCTGTTTTAAAGTATGACAGAGGGTTGGTGTTGTATACAAGAATTTGATTTTGCTGTCAGCAGCCTCCTGCACTGAGCCCCTCCGGGCCATTAGAATTTATGCAGCCTACACTGTCTCTTGTGCGAGTCTTGTGGATGGTAGAAATAAGGCCCAAAGCAGGGATGTGGCTTGCCTTTCATGTCCCAGAGCCTCCTCAACCACATGCACAGGCAGCTTTGTCAGCTCGAGACTCCATTGTGAGCCTCAAGATACTTGGTAGCTTAGCAAAGAGACAGCTGCTTGACGCACAATATTTCAGGGAAACCTAAGTATGTTTTTAAAAGCAACTTGAAAATGTGAAGGGTGATAATCTCTTTTTCATGCTGAGCATTGGATTTAAGTTCAGATCTGTGCAAAGTTTTGTACTGGTACTACTGCCTCTTGAAAGGCACCTAATTCAGAGTATTCTACTCCCAGGCACCGTGCAAGTCTAATGAACAGCAAAGAAATTACTGCTAAAAGAAGAGCCTTCGTTAGGCACCTTCCTCAATCTGCTAGACAAGCCTAGTCTGCCTCGTAGGCTGGCTGTAGGGTAGAGCAGCATGATGGGAGGAGGAGGGCGGTGCTGGGGAGAGGTTGGGAGCACCGGAACAGCCGCTCTCGGTTCCCTTGTCATCGCCACTGGTTTAGACAACCAGCAGCATGCTTGCAGCAGGGTTTGTCTGTGTGGGGCTCAGCACAGGCCCCATGAGGTGAGACGCTGCTCACCTACATGTTTACTCTCTTTGTCTTTACCTGGGTGCTTGGGGTTGGCTCCAGCTCCCAGCAAAGTCCCTCAAGTCCTTTCAAGGTGGCTGAATTGAGTGCTCCTACCATTCTCTTCACGAGACCATCTGAGCACCTCGCGTCTGAGGGAGCAGTGACAGTTAAGCGTTATGCCAGTGCTTCCAGTTTGTACTTTTGCGGCATGTTATAAATGGCAGGAAATACGCTTGTTTTCAGCATGCTTTTCTAAACCCCCAATTACTCACCCTGCAGCACAGCATCTTCTACAGTTAAGGCCATCTATAATTTCTAGCCTTGACAGCCTTGACTGTGACCTGGCTGGAGACAGACCTTTCTGAGCACTGCAGGGCATCTTGGAAGGACACTCCAGCATGGATCTGCTTCTGCCTGGATCTGATGTGCGGAGGAGCTGAAAGCTCTCTGTGCAGATTGCTCATTGAAATGCAAACCTCATCCCAGTAAAGCTTCTGTCTGCCAGCATCCCCTTTGACAAACTGATAATCCATGATAATAGAGAATTTTATCTCCGTTCTTAAACATCATCAGGCATGATTATTAATGTCTTCCTATTGCACAATAAACAACACGGAGCCCTCAGCTTTTCTGAAAGCGGGCGGCATGCAAGTTACATCTGCACTGTGGCTGAGCTGTGCATTTGCTGCTTCTGCAATCAGCCAACAAACCCCTCCAGATTTCCGAGGCCAGACTGTTGCTGCTGGCAGCTTATCTCCTTACTTAACAGCAGAGCAGACTCTCAGGGTGAAAAGCTGGGCCTGTTGAAATCAGTAGCAAAGTCCTGCTCATTTTACTTGAGTCAGGATTTCTCGCTTGATCTCTTTATTTCTGAGTGGGCAGAGAAAAAAGTTCTTTCTTTTCTGAGTGCCTTTTCTGGAGCGCAGACTGTGTAGATGTTCTGCTTTTGGTCATGCAGAAGGCATGCAAGATGTTAGAGGTCCTTGCAGTCCTGTCTTGCCCCAAGTGAGCTGTGGTTGGGAAGGCAGGAGCGGGAGGACTGGGTCTGTCTGTGTCCCCCATGCATGGCACATGGCTTGCCAACGTGAATACAGTACCTGGTTTTCACCCCGTCAGGACTGAAACTTATCTCAACAACATACCCGGAAGAATTCTGGTTAGGGTATAGGCCAGGAACCAATCTTTTTTAAATCCTTTGGTAACTTTGGTGACCCCCTCGTCTGATTAAGGCAAACTGGTTAGTGCTGCTAGAATCAAATTTGTAATTCTCTTTGCCAAGCACGAACTTCCCTACACGCAGCCTCAACTTGTTCGCACGTATGCATGTAGAGTGCTACTCTTGAGTGTAATGAAAGTACAAGGGTTTGTTCTACCTTCCCGGCAGCTGCAGCAGGCAGTGACACAGCTGAGAGGTCCACAACAGAGTCTGTGAGAAATCCAGTGGCTGCGACCCCACCATACACATGTGTTTGATCAACATAAAAAGAAAAAGCCCTGGAACTAGCAGTTCAAAGATGATTTCTGACCAAGAAATCTGATTGAGTAGCCACTATGCTAGATGTAATTGGGAATAGATACTTATATAACTCAACTCTGTTGCTCATAATGACGCACTAATGGCCCGTGCCTTGCAAGTGGACACACTAATGGCCCGTGGCCCGTGGCAAGTACATTGCTGCTTTCCAGAGAATACTCTGACCCACCAACTGGCTGCCTCCAGCTTCCGTGAACAGAGCAAAGTCATGGGACCCAGCTGCCCCAGAGGGCAAAGACCCCGTGCCTCGCCTCACAAGCACTGCAGCAGAATTGGCTTTTCTTTCACAGTTCCCGAAACCTGCGCCGATTTGCTGTCTAAAGAGCAATTACACAAACCTTTGTCTCATCTGCTCTTTCTGAATATTTCTGAAATTCTGAGCTGAAGACCTCAGCTGTACCTGGGTTTGGTTTTGGTTTTTTTTTTTTTTTTGGTTGGGGTTTTTTTCCCTCCCCTTTATCTCCTAGAGACTTTGATGCGCCTTGTTCTTAGCACACCACCTTGATCACAGAGCACCTTACAGATAATTCTGGTTGTGTTGTTTCAAGGCATTTCATCTTTCTCTGTCTCTTTTTGTGGTAAACATCGGTAGAGCTCCGCTGAAACACTAGCTGAACCTTTACCCCAGTATGAGTTTTCGCTTTTGGAGAAATCCTTCTAAGATGCCTTTTTTTGTGCTCCAGAAGTGCCCGTAACAAAATCCCAAGGTGGAGGTAGAAGGAATTCAGCTGTGAGTAACCGTGCTTGCAGTGATGTGGGGCTTGCTGGTTTTTACCTGGTTGCTGCCCCGGTGCCTACACGCCTGTGCTGCGCCTCTGTAGAGCTGACGTGTGCTTGAGTCACCGTTAAAACCTGCTTCTGGCACAGCCTTTGTCAAACTTGATCAAATAAGGAAAAAAATAGAGGTAGAGGAGAGGGGCTGGCTTGTCTGCAGCTGAGACCTTGCCAGGCTCTAGACTGCAACTGCAGACGTTTTTCTGACAGCCGTCTGCAGAGGGAGAATTTGGCAGCCCTGGTTACCAGTGCCACAGAACATAGTGCTGCTGGTCCGCATTTTCTATTTTTCATTTTTATACCATTAAAAAAAGCAACACCCCTGTGGAGATGACTCAGTTTGAGAAGGCAGCAGGAGGGTTCCCAGCTTTCCTCTCCATGCTGCCAGGGCCTGGTCCATTCAACCCCGTACAACTCCTGCGGCGGCTGGGCAGACATCCCCAGGAGCAGCCAGGGAAACCCGGGGCTTTCTGTGCCCCCTCCCGGGCACTGGCCAGTGCCGTGCTGGCTGTTGGTGGCAAGCTCCTGCTCCAGGTGAGACGTTGGCCATGAATCAGAAGGCAAGAAAGAGTTATCAACAAAATGGTCTCTAGCTCCTCTGCAGTACAGCCTGTTCAGCAACCAGAAGGGCCAGGTCTGGTATCTGGTCTCCAGCCTCCCTGTGCAGGACAGAAAGCACGCTCCACTCCCGCTCCCGGTGGGCAGGCAGGATCTCTCCAGGCCGGGCAGGGAGGGGAGCTCCTGGGAGCTGCCCCAGGCCTGTCACAGCCCCACGGAGCAGCATGGCGTGAGGGCCCCGCGCTTTCAGGCTGAGGACGTGAGGAGGATGGATCTTGGTTGGCATCCCTCCTTGCCAAGGGAATGGATTTAGCAGTTGCAAGTTATGATGGGCCTGGTCGTCCCCGGTAGAAACTTTTCTCAGGGAGCAGTGGGTTCCTACAGAGAGTGTTTCCTCCCCGTCCAGCTGGGCCTGCTGCTGCCTCTCTCCCTGCGCGTGGCCATAGGTATTGCCCACACGTTTGGGCACTTGCTGTTGCCTAGCAAGCTTTCCCTGAGCCCTCTCGCCTCCTCAGAGCACCTGGCCTTGTCTCCAGCCATGCATGCCAGCTCTGCTTATCATCTGGCTTAGTGGCCTGGCTGCTTTTTGAGGTGTAAAAATGTTCCATCCTGAAGTTTCATCAGGCACTTTCCCCCAGTTGAGGTACCTTTCCCCTCACTGAAAGCCACTGCTGCTTCAAGAACTGAAGGGTCTGTGCATTTGGCCTGCAGACATGGTTGCATGGGGGAAACAGAAGCAAGCATGAACATTCATAGGGTGAGAGTGACAGAAATAAAGCACCAGCCTCCTTAGGCTCTCCTCAGGGCCCACAATAGCAGCATGCAAACAGCCTTGCAAGGAGCAGTCCTCACTTTGGGTCGTGGCTTGGGTCTGAGCCCAGTGCCGTGCTCAGGTGCCATGGCAGGCTTTGGTGATGGGAAGGCAATACCTGGAATCCCAGGGCACATGGGGGAAAAAGACCTGAAAACAAGCTCAGTTGAAGGCCTCGTTTTTATTTTTTTTTTATTTTTTTTCCCCTTAGCAAACCAGATACTGGAAGCTATGGGACACACCAGCTCTCAGTCACTTGTAGCTTGACGCAGTTCACACAAACTCATCTGGTCTTTGGCTGCACGTGAAGCTTCTTTGTGCTCCCAGCAGTGATTGCACCCCTGATATTCACAGCAATCTGCACCTACCAGGTGAGAAACCCAAGTGATCATTGGAATGTAAGAAAATCTTTGAGGTATTTCATTTTTGTGGGAAACATGGAGAAGTACACGTGCCCCATCCTTTCCTCTTTCACAATGGTCTGTGTTGAGCTGCTGTCTGTCTGAAGGAGCAGGGCTGGACAGGACTCTAGAGAGACAGTTTCTGTTGCTCCTCACTCAGCCGGAGGCATTGGCATTGAGCAACGCTGGGCACACCTTCCCCCCAACCCAAACACACTGCCTGCGCACGCGTTGGTGGCCAGCTGCAGCAGAGTCCTGCCACTGCCCCATGATGCCGCCGGCCCCATGGTGCCCATGGGCCCCATGAGGCAGCCCCCAGCAGAAGCAGGAGCAGTGGCACTGAGCCCACTGATCCAATGCCAAGCGGCTGCTGGAGTCGTGCTAGGCACGGCGTTAGCTGGAGGTGGGAGATCCCTTTGCAGAGAAATGTGTGTATTCGTGTGTGTCTGTGTGTGCACTTGCATGCCCAAGACATCAAATGGGTTTATTTATATTTGGATTACCACCTATTTTCATGCATTTAAACATTGCCAGCTGTGTTAATGATGGCTGCAGCATATCAGCCGCTTCTGTTTTCTCCCAGACTTGTTATTTTTCCCACTGGTTGTTCTATCTATTTCATGAGTGCTACGGTGCAGTTCCTTTCACACAAACGGTCTCAGGTAGGAAATTGTAATGTAGACTATATATTTTAAGCATTACTTAATTTGGACTGGCAGGATCCTGGGTTTGTTAGAGCAGAGAGAGACCTCATAGCTGGGATCAGCTAGCTACAGGGGCTGAGGCAGACTGAAAAAGAAGAGTATATTATCATCTCTGGAAGATTTAATAAACATATGCCTTCCCTCCAGTACTCCAGACTATTGAGCTTTATCAGTTTTACTGCAAACTACAAATGCTTTTTGTGTAATGACAGCTCTTTAATTAGAACTTGGAAGCAATATCATCTGCTGATTATAGCATGGTCCAGCATGTTCATATTCCTCAGTTTTATTTCCAGCTCTGCAACTAAATTGTTGCATGCCTCAAGGCAAGTGACTTCACCTCTCAGTGTCTTTACTTCCACAGATGGGATTAAAATCTCTGCTGGAGATCCCTGGACAGAACCTGCTCAGGTGGCACAGTCTTGGGTTACTTTTCCATCCTGTGCATGTTTGGGAACCCATGTATCAGTCCAGTGAATGAGGGTTTGGGATTTGCCTTCTCCAGGCATACCCTGTGAGATACTCCAGGATTGAACAATGGAAATTTTATAGGCTTCAATTAACTGGCTGGGCAAGAAACAACAGCTTCGCAGTAATGAGTTCTCACTTGCATGGAATGCCATTTAGTGTCTGATCTCTCCTCACCAGAGAGATATTAAAATCTGTTGATCCAGAGTGCATTTCTAGAGTGATGAAAAAGGGGAAAAACCCTCTCAGTTTGAAGTGATCCTCAATTCTGTTCATAAAAGGTTTTTTTTTTTTTTTTCCCAAGAGGGATATTATATACTAGTGATTATGGAAAAAATGAAGCAACGCAGTTCAGAGAGAGACAGCACAGCTAATTCTGCTGTCTGCAATCTTTCCCCCCACCTCAGAGGGGATACTGGTGTAGATGAAGGAAGATGACAGTGGCTGCTGTGATGCCTCTCTTTAAACCCTTCATTTTGGGATTGCCAGTTTGAACAGCAGGAACAGAATATCCTGACAGCCAAAGGTAGCAGAGTGCTGTGCAGTGCCATACCATGTCACTGCAGTCCCTTTCATTAGGGATTTCAAATTCAGGCAATTGGAGACTGTTTTAAAATAGCCCCAGTCACTAGATCAAACTGGGGCAAAGTCAGAAGGGAAGCACACAAGGAAACAGAAGTCAGATCAGTACTGCGAAGTGGCAGAAAGGACAGTAAATTAGGGTTATGTACGCTTACGGGCAAGCAGTGGTGTAAATCACAACAAGCGAGTTGCAATTTTTTTCTAGTCTTAAAAATGTTCCCAAAATCCATGAGTACAGCATCACAGACCGCCTGATATTTTGTAATGCCGCAAACACTGACCTTAAAAGACACCAGAAATCTCACTGGGAGTTTTATCCGTTTGCAGTGGAAACATGAAGTCTTTAATAGTAAGACTGTTTCGGTAACTTTCCGGGATTTTTTCCACATTGGCACAGCTGTTCCCTGACAGATTGCAAAAGAGAGGAATTCAGTAGTAACAGCTTGATCCTGCAGGATGCTAAAGCCTTTCTGCCCAGGGCTGCGTGCCCTCAGCCCCTACCCAGAGCAGCTCAGCGTCTCACAGGATTGCTCAGCTTTTTGCAATGTGGAGACTTTCTTACCCACTTGGCCCTGCCACTGACTTTTCTATTTCTGTGGAAATGAGCCAAAACTGGTGCCATTATCTGAAGGGACTCATTAGCCTTTCTGTCTAGGAAAGGACTTGGTATTGTGGTGGGAAAGCTGTTGAGTGATGATACGACTTGAAAATTCATGCCTGAATTTTTCCTTAGAAAAGCAGCATCTCAATGCTAGATTTAGTAACAATGGTAGTAGCATAACGGAATTGTTTATTGCGTTGTATTAAGGTTATGTAGAGGAAATGTCAAGGGAAATTACTTCCTCCCCCTAGTTCTAAAACTACGTATAGACTCCAAATTGGTGTTTATTCTGATAGACTGTAACAGTTTGGGAAGGGATGATTTTTTTAGTTGATTAAATGGAAAAAAATTTGCTGTGGCCGGCATGATCAATGTTAATTAAACCCCTCATTCAGACATAAAATAGCCACTATTGCATAAGCAGTCCCTGGCTTTACCCATACAGCACTAATAAAGTCAATGGTAAAGCTCTTGCCAGCTTCAGCAGGCCAAAGGGGTTTCATGCTGTTCTGGCCCTTCCTGGTATTTGCTGCCTCACATGTCAGTGTATTGCAGAATCCTCTGTTGTTCAAAAGAAGGCAGAAAACATGTTTTCCCTCTTTTCACCCCGGCCTTTCCTTGTCAGAACAAGGGAGAAAAGCAGGAGGCTGAAGCAAAACAAACATGAGCAGGGCAGGATAATATTTGGTTACTTTGGGTGGAACTTAGCTGGAGTGAACTGCTCACTGGTTTTAATACAGTTGTAGTAGTCTACGTAAGAGAAAGACATCGCCACTTCCCACCCAGCACCCCCAGGCTGCTGCCGCTCTGCACTAGGAAGGGCTCTGCCCTGTGCAAAATGATGCTTTCCCCAAACTGCTGCGTTGTGTTGTAGCTGGGAATGGCGATTTTGCTCCTTAGCTGATCCAGCACCCAGCAATCCCACCTCCTCGCAGCACAGCATGTCCCTCCGTGCTTTGGCACTGCTGCCAAATTCACTGCTGCCAAAGCATGGCCAAGGGGAGAGCAGAAATCCAACCCCTCCCTGTCTGATTTGGGAAGTCCCGTATCTGACGCCATAAGGGACCCCTCGAAGAACCCATGCCACAGGCCAGACCATCGCGGGTGAACACCTGCGCTGGTAGGGAAGTGTTGTCTCCCTCGGCAAGGACACACAAACTGGCGTTGCTTGTGTTCCCACTGCATAATCAGACAGGACACCTCCACTCACCTGCTGCAGGGAGTTTAAACTGATCAGGGTGGTACTTTTCAGCCGCTGGAATGGTAATTTTTTTTAATTGCTCCAACTTGATTGCATGCAATCATCTGCCCTTCAAGGAGAAAATGCAAGGAAGGATGTTTTAACACTGAGGTCAACCTCTTCTAATTACTCCTCTAGGCCTACTTTGCAAACTTCCTATGTGACTGGTGTTGAAACTCAGACGAGCATTTACCTGAATGGAGGCTGCTTTTGCTGTCCTTCACCAACCTCTTTGTCATTAACTATAGAAATTAATGTAGGGTTTCAGCTCACACACATATAAAAAATAGACATACAGCACAATGTTGGATTGCATACACTGAAGTATATGTGTAACCAAGTGGGTCATATCCTACAGTACTATTGTTCCTGCGATGATTTTTAAAACACAAAGCCATGTGTAAGTAACTTCAAATGTAAGCCTCACTTTGGTTTGTTTTGGGTTTTGGGTTTTTTTTCCTCAATAAAAGCTTTTCAGAAATGAACCGCAGCCAGCCCCGTCTCGGGTGCTCCTGGGGACCTGCCACCCTCGCTGCGGGGCTTCCTGCTCCCCCGGAACTCATTTCCTGGCTCTGAGAAGCAGAGCTTGTTCTTTCCCTCCTCCCCACAGCAGTGTGACCTTGCATGTTTATTTTGAAAAGCTGTCTGCAAAACTCTTTAGGGTTGTTCTCTGTTGTAAGGGGAAAAATTAAAATCAAGTAAACAGTAGCCTTTAAAAAAAAAAAGAAAAAAAAAACCACAACAAAACCCAAAACAAAGCAAGTGATTTTGCTTTGTGTAACAGAGTGCACTGGCTTCTGCATCTGCAAAGGATAACAGTTACAGATTTTTCCAGCATAAAGTGACTTAGGGCTTAAATTTGTCCCATAAGTCCCTAAGGCCAGGTCTACATTAGAGGCTTATGATAATAAGGAAATGCTGGTTAAAGAAAAGATTTCTGCTATGCCATTTCTGTATCATTAAAATCCCATTGTAGGTGTATAATTAAATCAACGTGATTTTTTTCTTGTTTAGGTTATTATTTTACTTACTGAACTGGGAGATGCTCTGCCAGCAAAAGTACTCTTACTAGGAAAGTTTATCATTTTTACTGCACTGAGAAAATGTGGTGTTAGAGAAGGGGCTGTTATGTCAAAGCTTTTTTTAGTCTAGACTGTGTCTTCAGACCAGAGATTTAAGAGTACTTTGAAGAGCAGGTAGTTGCCAAACTGCCTTTAGCAGCCTGACTGCTGGGGACCAAAGCCCGTCGACTGTTAGTGTCACTTCTGACAAGGTGACTGCCCGTTTGTACCACCCAGCAGCATTGGTCTTGCTGATGAAAAACAAATTCTGTTAGAGATGGGATACACAGTCTTTCCTACAGAATTATCAGCATCAAAAGCATGGAAAGATGTATTTCATTTACATCTACTGCTTAAGTGAATAGCATAACTGAGGTATCAAAGCAACTTTTGAGTGGAGAATCTGAGTACTCTTTTGATTCTGATTCAGCAAACTGTTTAAGCATATGCTTATCTCTGCTATAAATCTGCCTGGTTAAAAAGAATAGGAGAGAACTGAAGTGTAGTAGCCAAATCTCCAATGCTGATTTAAGGCGTTTCTTCCCTCTGTGGTTTTCTTCTGTCTGTGGTTTATGGGGGGGTGGGGGGGAAGCATCGAGCAGCTTCTGGCTGTTCTGGCAGCCCTGAACGGTGCCCGAGAGGCACAGAACGGCCTTCTATCCAGGGAGGAGAGCAGCAGACCTAGCATACGGGAGGGAGAAGTTGTTCCCACATTCTCCAAGGCTTGCAATGGTGTTTTTCAAGCGAGGTTTGTCAAGCCGCAGTCCTGCTCAGGGAGCCAGGGAGCTATTCCTGACGTGGGGTGTCCCATCCAAGTGCTATTGTGTCCTGCGTTTTTAGCATTGCTGAGTTTATAACAGATAAGGAGAATAGGCTGCTAAAAAGAGTAAGTGAAGTAGGCTCCCAGCTTGGATTACAACAGAGCAGGAAGGCACAAGGTCATGGCTGGAGCACGGGCAGACTGTGGGGTGCTCAACCCACAGGGTGGCCACAAAGCAGAGGGAGCAGAAAGCTCGTCAAGTGCCCATGCAAGTGTTGGAAAGGTTTACGGTCCTTATTCCCAGTGGGCAGCAAACAGATGTGGTAATTAAGGTAAAGGACCTCATCGTTACTTACAGGGAATTACATTCAGAAATGCTGACAGCTGAGGAACAGGTTTGATGGTTCAAGCGATAGATGTGCAGAGCTGCTGGCTGCACCGAGTACGGACTGCTGCTCAGACAAGCAGGGCTGGGCTCCTGACTTGATTTTTTTCTCTCTGCCTTAGTCCTTCTCCCTGGAGCCCACGGCTGCTGTTTTCCTCACCAACCTGAAACCCTGTGCCCTGCCTGCAAGAGAGATTTGAATTTTGAGCAAACCTGCGGTAAGGTAGTTATTTTGGGCAGAGATTCTGTAAAAGCCTGTGGTTTCAGCAGTTTTGCTTTGAGTTTTGGTTGGAAACCTGTGCTCAAAGCGAGGTTCGCATGCTGCAAAAGAACCAGGCAGAACTGTTTGCACAAACTTCTGACAGTTAAAGTTTCAGATTTGTTCAGCCCCAGAACACACTCTTTTCAGTTCCCAGGGTGCTGGAGCATAAAGGTGTCTCTCAGCAAGAGCAGAGGCAGTGCACATCCTTCTGCTTCTCATCCTTCTACCTCTCCAGCCTTATCTGGAGGTTTTATCTGAGGGGCCTCTGGCTGGCATCTGGCTGGATCATTCCACCAGCAAGGGCACCCTAACCTCGTCCCCTGTGTGGCAGTGATCCCTCGCAGCACACACTACCTGGCTGCCTGGTAATGCATTGACCGTCAGCCCTTCGGGGTGGCCCTGGCTGAAGAGATGGGGGGCTTAGCCTCTGGAGGAGTGGTGGAGGAGAGAGGTAGGACAGAGCAGACATGATCCTACCAGGGACATTCAAATCTGAGGGCCTGCTGAAGACCATGGGAATTGCATGGCTGGGTCTTTTAATGGCAAAAAGAGTGGGAGCGTGGGATTTCAGTCCCAAACTTCCCTCTGACTATGGGAGCCGTGAATGGTTAAGGTGGACATCTGAGAAACATGGAAACAGTCAACCCTCTTTAGTGGGGATGATGATAAGGAGCAGTAGCACGGCCTGCAGCAGTCCTGCTGCTTATCTGTACGGTCCTGCAGACTTTTTGGCCCTTTTGGTTCTGTGTGTTGACTATAGTGGTTGAACCTTAGAGACTCTTGACCTGTTTCTCTTTGGCTGTGGGCCTGTTGCTGGTTCCCAGGTAGTTACTGGTCCTGCCGCCTGGGTAGTATCTGGGCTCCTATCAAGCTTTAATTTTGAAAGGGCTGTATATCGCTGAGCTTGATCTTTATTTAAATGTTAATCCACTGGCAGGTCACAGATGTAGTTTTCTTTCCCTTCCCCTGCCCTGTAGTCCTGGTTGGATGCCTTGGCTGCGTGCTGGAGGATTTCTCTGTGTCCTGTGAAGGATAAGGTTGTGGCTGTGCCCTTTATTCCATGACAAGTTCAGTAACTTTTGGAAGTGCTTGGGCTGAAGTTTGTGATTAGGAAGGAAGGGACCCAAGTGCAGGTGGTGGGCCTCCATCCCCCCGCTCCCTTCCTTGCCTTCCCAGCCCCCAGGGAGAATCAGTACCGGTCTCAGGACTTGCTGCATCGTCCGAAGTCATGTAATAGCTCTGTCCTGTAACAGGTTAAATGAAGAGCCAACTATAAATACTACAAAATGTGGGAGGAGCCTGTTGGATTTGAGATCCAAGTATGCGGCATGTTTCTAATTGTCATTGTGTGTGTCCATCCCTAAAGCCACCCCCTCTCCAAACACACAAATGGAGCATCTAGAAGAAAGGAGCTCTGTGACTTCCCAAGCTGAGGACAGACACTGCTCCATTTGTCCTCCTCCAGTGTGCTCTCCATGCTGGAGCTGGAAGTCATTAACTGGCATGTTTCCACTTACTCGGGACTCTGATCTAAGCTTATTATGGCAGAGTTTCCTCTGTGGATCTGTGTAGTGCTGGTTTCACTGCTGCCCTGATGAAAGAATAACTGTTTCACAGCTTAAACACTGCCTCTTTGCTTCCAATGCGCCCTTGTGACCCACTCAGAAGATACGGGCTTAATAATGCAGGATTGTAGGTACGTACAGTCCCACCTGCATGGTGGGAAGGAAGTGTGTGCCTGTTTAAATGGGAAGCTGTCTGTGATACAGGAAATCTGCTCCGGAACAGGCAGCACTGGAAGGCCCTAGCAGTATATATGAGCCATATGTAACCAGGAGCATTATTAAGTATGTTTCTTGTCCCAAGGGACAAAATGAGGAAATGAGCCCCATTCATCTTTGCAATCAGTCAGATTTTGTCTAAGCAAGTGGGGTAGGACTCAAGATGTTGACTAACCTTCTGGCAAAAGCAAGGATTAAAATAAAAAAGTGTAATGCTGCACCAACTCTACCTGTAGTAAACTCAGTAGATGGGGACAAATGGTTTTAAAAGTAGGATATCAAAAGCAAATCTGTGACTAGGTGGTCCTGGAGAGATTTAATTGAGGGTTATCTAAACTGTTTATCCTTTCCCAGGGGTAAGGAGAGCCATGAATAAACCAATGTGTGCTTTGATTGACAGTTAATGGCTGCATTCAGTTCTGTCCCTTATCTCACCATGACAAATGGTTATTGAACAAAGCCCTGGGTGTATAAACGTATTAAACAGTTTCCATTTGAACTTAATATGCTGATCTAAAGTATTCTGTAAGTATACAGGTACATACCACTATTGATAGCATCAGGTTCAAAAAGGAAAAAATTCCACATCATTCTGGCTATTGTAATAATCACTGAGGGTAGCTACGGTCTCCCTGAGAATAACTGCTAATTTGTTTTACTGCAAGCACATTTGTATACAGGATTTTATGGCACTTTAAGCTGCTTGATCCTCATGCACAATACAACCTCTGTTGAATTATTTCCCTTCCTTCTTTCCCTTTCCTCTTTCCCCTGTTCCCCTTCCCTGTAACAGTTGTATGTTTTATAGTTTCAGCTCCTGAGAGAGACTTTGCTACCTTCTTCACTAGCCTTAGGCACTGTTCATTTACAGGCTCAAGACTGAGCCCACTACAGTGAAGATGTGGCAGAAATATCTCCACGTTTGGGGTGGTGTATCTGTTGTGAATGTTACACTTCCAGCCTCTGAATATACACATCCAAACCTCTTGGGTCAATTCAGTATGCAGCAGGGTGAATTGCTCCTTATGGATTTACCTCTCAAGATTGGGCATGTACAGCAGGCACTAACATCATCTCTTATGTGCAACCACCTATTTTCAGAGAACTTGTAGGACTGTATAAGGATGGTCGTGTCTATGGTGCCCTGTTACAGCTTCCTCCCAGCTGTGACCTTAAGGCTAAATGTTTTACCATCCAAGTTGTTGAAATGACTTTAGCTGGGCCAAGAAAGGGCTGTAAGGGAGGCTGAGCGGGTAAAGCAGGTAGAGCAGAGAGCTGGGTTTCTCAAGCAATATCTCAGCCTGCTTTAGCGTCTCTGTTGCAAGTAGGAGAGCTGCTGGTGCTGAAGGCAAAATAACAAGAGTTCAGCCACAAGCTCTGGAAGGAGGTGTCAGCCAAGACAGTATTCCATAGATAGCTCCACTGACAACTCCTTCGTGCTGAGCTGGCAAAAAGCTGAGGACTCGCCCGGTGGCCAGCACCCAGCAAGCAGAGCAGTCCACGCAGGTGGCAGTGCTGAGGCCCAGGTGCCAAATCTGCAGCATTATCAGCCTGTGGTGGGTGCTCCACACTGAGGTACTTGGCCGGGCAGCAGCAGCTCTCATAAGTAGAAGTGCTAACTGGACATTAAGACAGCCAAGGGCCATAGAGCTTTTCCTTTGGATTTCTTCTGCTGAGCCTTGCAGATTGGTACTGGACACCTCGTAATAGGCATGCCCAAAATCTGAGTCTCACACCTGGAAGCACGGTGCAGCTTAGGGCCCTTTGTTACCTTGTGCCAGGACATGGCATGTACTTTGCTCCCTGTGTCCCTCAGGAGCTGCCCAGGGCCCCTGGGAGCACAACCTCCAAAAATAAACCAGGGCACAAGGGGGAGAGAGGGACCTGCTCGTGCCAGACTTGGCCAGCCCTGGTGAAAGCTTGGGGACCTCCAGGGAGCTGCAGACTCTGAGCTGTGCGAGCTTGTTCCCGTAAATTGACCTAATCTCTCCTTGGATGTCCTGGTTGTGCTGTGACTAGTGTGTGCAGGTTGCAGGCAGAGGGCTGGCTTCTGAGTAAGAGTGGGGTTTTTGTTTGTTGGTTTTGGCTTTTTTTCTTTCTCCCAGTGCAGCACTGTCAAGTCTGGGCCAGCTCGAAGGGCTGCAACAGCCTTTCTGCAGGAGGCTGTGCGGTCTACTTGCACTGAAGGAAAAGTGGGGTTTGTTTTGGATTGTTTTTCAATGAAAAGAAAAATATTTTCCTTTTTTTTTTTCTGGATCAGTGCTCTTTATGAGAACATTAAACTGGCTTATTTTGCTTTCCCCAGCCTTTTCCACAAAACACTCTTCAATACTTGTCTCTTTTAACAACGTCTCTTGCTCGAGTGAAGCATCCTAATTACTAAATACCTCTGGGCTGCTGGTGCGAGCTTGGCAAAGCCATGCAGCCCTCCTGAGATAGACACTTGTGCAGGGCAATGCCACCAGGTGTAAAGCTCCTCTGGAGATAAGGCAGAGAGATCTGGTCCTCTGCTTGGTTTGTACCCCAAGAGTAGTGGCCTGAATGAGGCTTCCTTTTCTGGGCTTGCTAGCAAGAGTGAATAGTGTGGCACGGGCTTGTCAGCACAGCCAGGCTGCGTATTATTGCAGGTGGAAGAGAGAGAATTGTGGGTGTGGAGAAGTGTGGGTGTAGAGAAACTACTCAGTGGAGGCGTGAGGTTGGAAGGAATGGATAGGGAAGAGACAGAGGCATAGGTGTCAATTAGGATACTGGTGAGGTGGCTCCTGCCCATGTGCTGCTCTGGCATCATGCATGACCTTCTCCTGGGCAAACCCTCTCTGGTGGGGTTGTTGGAGTGAGGAGGGGTATCCCAGAGCATCTCACCCTCTGAAACCCTCAGGAATTTATCACAAGGTCCTGGATCTCTGTGGAACAACAGCCCTGGTGTCTCCAGTGTCACGGTTCCTGCCCAGCAGCAATAGCTGCAAATTTGTGCCCTGTCTCACTGCAGACACAACTGAACATGTAATGGCATTCAAGCATGTGCCACCCATGTCACTCAGCCTCAGAGACCTCTGAGGTGACAGTGGTGCTACTTGACTTGCTGGTGCTGCCCAACTGTGCTACCGACTGCTGGGCATGGCTGTGTCCGGGGAGCTCTGTCAGGGACACGTGGGGGTGGCCTCTGTGGTCCCATAGCCAGCTGGTTCTGCAGCGGGCATCTGCCCTCACTTTCCTTGGCAGCGTATTTCTCCTCTTCCTCCCCAGCCCCTGAAGCCAAAGCTCTTCTGAGTGTGCTGGAGCAGCAAGATCCCCAGGTGATGGCAGGCAGGGCCCCTTGCGTCAGGCAGCACCGCTGCCAGGCTGTGAGGTGTTGGGGAAACCGAGCATCCTTGGATGAGGAAGAGATGGTGCTGGCACCATCTGGCCCCTCTCACTGTATGTAATGCCTAGTACAGACAAGGAAGAAATGACAGTTGCTTTCCCCCATCTGCTTCTTTAAATGTAAGTGCTGCGTAACTCAATCTCGAACCTCAAGGAGGTGTGCTGAAAATACGGGAGTCCACAGCGAGGTCACTCATGGGTCATGAAGCAGCAAAACACGGTCTCTGCCACCACGAGGCAGGGAAGGAGGTTAATGTTTCACAGTGTAGTTAGCTGAGCGGAGTAGCTCTGTCAGTGTTTCACTTGGTAGAAATTATTTATTGACAAGGAGGGTTTCCAGACTGTCATAAGGAAAATTCTTTGGGAAACTGTTGGGATTTCTTCCAAGGTAAGAGGAGCTATTTGGATCATGAGTTGAAAACTGACCCAGGGATGCACACTCCCGTCAATCAGTTACATTTAGGAAAGGAAAGATTAAAAAACTCTGAGGCAGAGCCAAGCACTTAAAAGGCAGAAGTCTTTGCATCGATTCCAGTGGTAAAATGCCAAGCCTTGTGATTTCCTGGACCAAGTGCAGAGAAATGAAAAATATGAATAGGCCAAATACTGAAATCCTCATTACAGAAAAGGGCCACTTGAGAGTACCCAAGATCTGGCCTCTCATCAGGGAGATACAATAATTGAGGAAGCTCTCGTTGCAGTCCTCAGCCATAGCCTTGTGCTTAGCATCCTCAGCAGCCTTCTTTCTCCTCATCTGCCAGCTTTCTTTTTGTTTCCATTCCAATTTAAAAAAAAAGAGAGACGAAACTACTTGCTCTATTTTTAATCCTATTTGTCTGTAGATAAACTGCATGTTAGATGATTCATAGATCTTTATCACTTCATAAAGTTTAGACTATAAAAAACCTACCCCTCTTTTTTTGACTGATAAACAACTATGTAAGCCTTGCTGCTGTTACTCGAAATCTAAGTTAGACACAGCACTTCTGAGAGCATTTGTTAGCTCCTCAAGTGGGGCATGTGGCCTTTGCAGAGCCAGAGGGGAGTTTGTCCACTTGTGTGGCCTTCAGGAAGCACGACTGCCCAGTTTCATCTAGAAATACTGAGCTATGGAGCCCATGTGGTTAAGGAAATGTTGGGCATGGACGCAGGCTGTGTTTGGCCGTGCCGGGGCAGGGCCCAGCACTCTGCATCTGGTGCTCATAACTTTAAACCCTAGTGCTGCTAATTAGAGTTTGCATGTAATGAGGATTTGGGGTTTCTGGTGGCAGCATGGCTCTTCACACTGACCCCTCTGTTCCTGGGGCAAGTGCAGCGGCCAGCCTGGCAGTGAACTCTTCTATGTCCGTGAGTTGCTCAGTGACTCTGGTGGGGGCCTGAAGCTTGATTATAGAGGAATGAATGAATGGTGTGATATCTCCTGAGTTAGGAGTTAGGTTACTTCTCTTGAAATGAGACTCACTAGTTAACGAAGCTGACTGCCACTGACCAATCTTTGAACTTTGTACTCAATCCTTCTCTAATTGGCACATGTCTTCTCCAAGGTGAATGGAGGCTACCCCCAAATCCCCAGGAAAGGAATTTCAGCACCAAAGTGCACCCAAGGACACTTGAGAAATCAGTGATAGCCTCCTTGGGCAGTTAATAACGTATTTTAGAAACAAAAGAATTGGATGAATTGGCTTTTTTTTTTTTTCCTCTCTTCCTTTTTAACTAAGAGCATACATTGGAATGGCGTGGCATTTGGGCAGACACGGGACAAAGCCTGAAAAAGCCTTAACCACAAAGGTACTTGGAAAGAGAAGCTGGAGCCTCTTCTGAACGAAGACCATGGATTTGGATTAAACTAGCAACTTCTTCTGTCACTGGAAGAAGAACAAATCCAAGCCTGGGCTTCTGGGCCACCTCAAAATTTGTACATTGATCTGGTTGCCACCAAGCCCAGCTGGAAACTGATAGTTTTCCATAAAGACAGTATAAAAGCTGTTGCAATGTGGTATTCTAAAGAAGCTAGCAAATCTGTCAGTTGACCCAATCTCTACCTGAAAATGTTTATCTTCTATCACACATTCACTTTCAATTAACAATTCAGTGGTTGCAAAGACTTTTAAACTTTTGTCCACAGTTTTTCTTCTGATTTAAAATTAGCTTTCTCTCCTTGTTAATGTGTATTACTATGCTTCATGCAGTTGCTTTTTAAAATGCAGACTAAAAAGGAGGAGGGAATAGTAGTGAGACCTCTTTGGCTTGCTAACCTTTTCAGGCTACCAATGGAAAACTGGAGGCTGCTCTGCAGATTCTTTTAGCAATTGTACATGAATGCTTTGAAATATGGACAACTGCTTGCACAAGGAGGATTTTTGTTCTGAAATAATATGTGTGTATATAGTGTGGAGGAGGGTGTACATGGAGGAAGGGAGTGAGTTCAACTTATCTTAAATCATGTTTGGTACTACTAGTAGAGAGAGCAGCAAATATTTTGCATTCCAGTGGACCAGACCCAACCCCTTCATGCAGAAAGAGAGATTTGTTACTTCAGGTACTCTTCTGCTTCTTCTAGTATTTTTCCTCAACTCTTCTGTGGCCAGTGACACAACTCACCATCCAAGCTGGTTGAAGACTGAGCCCTCCGATAGCTGAGATACTAGTGAGGGCACAGCTTTGGGAGTGCAAACGGTCTTCAACCTCACAGTAATCACAAGATACTTGTTGGGGCTGGAGCTGTCACTAGAGGCTGACACAGAAGCTCAGGGAACTGGAGGATGGCTTCTGCTCCCCACGTGATTGGGAACATGTGAGTCCCAGCTGGGAGTGCTAAGGGGTAGGTGGCTAATTCCAGCCTCATGGATCCATCCTACCCATGAGGCAGCATGGCAGTGGAGCTGGAGGGGAGGGCTCTGCTGGGGATTAAAGCCAGTGTGGCAGGTCTGTTCTTCCAGCACTCCCAAAATCCAAGGAGGAGCCCAACCTCTCCTGCATTAGCGTAATTACTAACACAGAGAGGAGATCATCCTCTTGCACACCCCTGCCATCTACTCATGAGCAGTCTTGATCAATATTCCCCTTTTCATCAATGTGCCCAGGAATCTGATTCTGCTTTATGCACAAATTTTTGTTGCAAGTTATGAAGACCAGTTTTAAATGGTCACTCTACTGGGACACTGACAACGCATATGGAGATCTGATGAGTGGTGTTTCCTGCAATGTATTAATAACACAAATCCTGTTGTACAGGATACAACAAATAAAACCTCTGTATCAGTCAGCTAAAAATAATATCAACATTAACTCAGGCTGTTTGCAAACTTGATCTTGAAGGATTAGGCTAATTAAATGAAGGAGGGAAATGTCTCTTCCTGACTATGAGAAAATAGAAAAATTTCTGATGAAGAATTTACCTTGGTATGCTTAGAACCCATGCTACTGCATGAGTCTGGCATCTCTTAATGGTTGTACTTTGTGTCCCTTGTATTTTCATGCTGGGCACTAAGCTGAATGCTTCTCTGTGGATTTGTTCTGTTACAAACTATTTGTTATTTAGCCTCGTGGCTGTTTCTGGAGTCTCTGTCTGTATTTCTGGTTAAACGGGTGCTTATTACCTTTATAGATTTATATAGCCAACAAGGCGATGCTCAGCTGGGGCTGTCATAGTAACACTCTTTCTGCTAACAAGAAGGAGTTGTACAGAATTAAAAAGAAAAACCCAACCCTCAAAAACTAGCATGTGAGAGGTGTGTTTATATTGAATTGTTGGATAAAGTTGTGCAACCCTATATGCAACCAAGCGTGGTCAGGCTGCCTCTCCTGCCAGGGATGCCACCCACATCTGTCTGGGTTATGCCTGCATCAGCTGTTTCCTCCAGCCCTCCACCTTGTGCTGAGCCTGCTGTTGCTGGGTGTTGCTGCTCTACCTCCTGAAGCTCCCCCAGGCTCCCTGGGGCTGAGGCTCTGCTCCTCGCAACACCCCCTCGGGCAGGCAGCCACTCCTGCTCCTCCTCAGGTGCCACAGGTCTCCTGAGCCTGCCCGTGCCAGAGACCCCAATGGGCCAGGATGATGGAACAAGCCTGGAAGTAAGTAAACCCTGACTGAAGAAATGGTTTTTATCAACATGTCTGTAGATAAATGGCCAAGTACAGCAGCGATTCAGCAATTGGCGAGGAAGTGCCAAGCAAGGCTCCCACGGGCAGCTCTTTGCAGGAAGCATAGAATCTTGCTGGAAATATACTGAAATCCAAGAAACACCACGTCCAGACCTAGAGCACTAGTTGCCAGATCAATTTATTCATTAGGTAATGTCTTCTTCTGAGAGTAGAAACAAAATTTAACTTTCAGTAGTAAAACCAGGATAATTTCTAGACTTCTTCAGGGACCAGTTTGCCCACTTTTATTCATGAGGTAATGAAAACAAATCTTCCCACTCTGTAGCTCCTAATGCTCTTTCTGTATTGGTGCCCTATTTTTCTGCTTAAGGACAGGGAGGGACTGTTGAGTCACACACAATCTCGTGCCCTCCTCCTCCTCCTCTCATTTAAATATTAATATGATGAATTATTACTGGAGTAACAGCTGTGCACTACTCATATCACAGCAACATAACCTTCCCCTCCTCATCGGAGCACAGCTATTCCTGACTCGCGTTTTCTAGTCGACCTTCTCACTTCTTCTGGATGACTTTTTAAAAATCACTTTGTTAGTTCTGGTGTGGTGTCATTAGGATAATTGTTTGTTCTGTTTTTTCTGCTTAAATATTAATGATACTGAGGAAGTCAAAAGATAGCTTCAGTAATGGTAAGTTAAATGTCTGTGTGTATTCTCCTATGAGATCTGTTTGTTTAGAGAGAAAGAAATATAAAGGATTAAGATCAATCTTTCTAACTAACACTTATAAACATTCCTCTCTCTTTGAGAATTACCAAAAAGCATTATATATTAGTCAGCTAGCACCTCTAGATAAAGCAGAGGAATACCTAACATTGTACCTAGAAGTACTGATGCATTGCATTCTCTGTAGATAAAGTATGTAAGAGAGACTGCTAATAAAATCATGAGACAACTCTGGAAAGACTGCTGAAAATAAATATTTGGCATCAAAGAAAGTCGGGGAGGGAATATGAAGGAAAGATAAAGCACCATGAGCTAGCTCATTACAATTGGAAATACCAAGGTAAAGCATTCCTGGGCAGATTTGGAAATGTTAGTAGATGTTAAGTGTTGTGGGTAAAGGTCCTCCTCTGCTGAGCACCTTTTGCATGGTTCTTGTGTTTGTGCATGAGCGTGTGTGTGGTTTACAAACCCTCAGGTTTTTTCCCCTTGAAAATGTCACTCCTTGGAGTACTTTTGTGCTGCAAAAGGGGTGGCTCGGTTTGTTGGTTTCTGGACCACTGCTGTGGAGGACTTAATGCCAGCAGGAGTGAGTAGAAATCAGGTTTACCACATTTGCCCAATTGCTCATATTTAGCATTGGATGAAACTTTCCCTACCTTTCCTTGAATTTTAACTCACTGCTGTTGTCCCTTAGGAAGAAAAAAATCTGAAATGCTCTTACAAAGATTTTAAAATGAAATGTCCATATTTTGATTTGAAATTTTTCATTTTAAAATTGTTTAGTGAATCAGTGTTCTTGCAGTCAAACAAAATGTTTTCCATTTAAATAAAATGTTGGTTTATTGGTTTGTTGGGGGTTTTAAGTAGCTCATAAAAATAATGGGGAGCCTAAAAAAATTAATCTCAACTTATAAATGATGCCATCTTTTCCCACTCCTGAAGAAATTGGTAGAAACCTTTTTCCCAATCAGCCTTACCAGTGACAAGAGAGAGGGAGGCGGGAGGCTGCTTCTACTGCCTGAGAATCCTTCCCATTCAAAATCAATGTCGAACCCTATTCCTGGTTATGGGTTGGGGAGAAGGAAGAGTGAAAACAGAGTACGGCAAAAATGTGTTTCTAAGTCATTGGCTGCTCTGATGGAATACTAAAAGTAGTGCTGTTACTTCTTGAATAATTTTTCCACTCTGCTATTTTCTAAACAAGTACTTAGCTGGGAACAAAGAGCCCAATTCTGACTGTTTGCAATTCCCACTGTAGCCAACAAGGGTAAACTCATGGATTGAAAAATGCTTATTGCAACATAAATATATATATATATGTTGGGGGTTTTCCCCTCTGTGTTCTGTTCCTCCTAAAATTTATGAGAGTTGGAATTTTTTTTTCTTCTCAATTTACCATTCACATCAGGGATTTTTTAATTCTTGTGCAGGTTACTGTATTGCAAATTATTTGGCAAAAACTCTGCTTTTATAAAAAGCCTTTATACGTTGATAAACTTGTAGCATATCCCCCAGATAAAATCTCTTTTTAAACAGTCCCTTCAGATGATTATCTGCAGCGATTGTAAATGAACCTTGTAGCAATCTCATAACAACTGTCCTCGTGGACGGAAGAGAAACCTGCTGTCAGAACTACAAATAATTTACGTAACCCAATTTAAAGCTCTAACAAAATGTTCCCTTGTTAAGAGGATTGTTATACTTAACGTGTGAGATGAAAATACTTTCTGAAGGTCAGGAATGCACAGAAGATAGATTAAATCTCTCAAAAGGACAAAAAATAGGTTTTTACCAGAAGTTTTTCCTCTGTCAGACATTCAACTTGGCATTCTCGGAAGCTTATATAAGCACAGCTTTATTCCTGCAAACGCTGTATTTGCTCTGCAGAGGGAGAGGAGCCTCAGAGCTTCAGTTCTGCACATGGAAAAACATAACTGAAGGTAGACTGGGGACTCAGGCTGTTTTTTGCCACCACCAGCAGCATAAATAAGTTTGGTTTAAAGAGTACAAGGGTGGATTTGGGGATGCATTTCCTAGATTCTGCCTGCTGCAGCTGCCAGCATTATGCTGAAGGACCCCAGGCAGTCTGTGTACCTGCTGCAGGTGAGGCAGCCGCCCCGCAGCCATGGGTGCCCAGCGGGGACCAGCTCAGGTGAGGTCCCACAGGCGGTGGCAGCGTGGGAGAGGGTGGGATCGCTGATGCACCACAGCATTAACCCATGCGAGCAGGAGTAGTGGGACAGAGCTGTCTCTCTTTGAGGTCTTCTGCTCATGACCATAGCTTGGTGAAGGTCCTGGGAGCTGACCTGCCTGCCACTGAATGACGGAGGAGTGACAGACTCTGCTGAGGCTGGAGATGGGGGCTCTGAGAATTACAACTAACCCAGGCAAGGCATTGGGACACTGAGTCATTCACTCCTGGTCTTCAGTGACTTGGTTGCTTATGCTCAGTTGGGAGTTAATGCTGTCTTCATAAAACTGTCAAACAGAGCCACAAAACCTGAATTTGACGCATTGGAAAAGAGCTTTGTGAGATCTAGCTTTTCAGAGTAGGATCTGCGGGGTGGGGCAGGTCTTGAAATGCTTTTCACATAGGATACAGTGGAAATAAAAAGAAATTACAGCCTCCGTAACCATCAGAAAGTCAGGTTAATGTTGCTGTTCCCCCCATCCCTTGCACAGTTACATGTTGTTTCTGTCCGTCCCTCCAACCAGCCAAAACCTGAAATGATGGAGAAGCTGATGATGGAGATTATTTAAACACTTATCTCCCCACCTCCTTCACTGTTGCATTCCCCTAGTTCCTGGGGAACCCTGTAACCCTGGGTCTGCAACTTCTGCCCGCCCCGACACTGGCTGCCCCACAGCCCCATCATGTCAGGGTCTGTGCACAGGACGCAGGGGAAGCAGCAGGGTTTGGGTGGTAGGAGAGGCTGCGTGACTGCGCGTCGGAGCAAAATAATAGGAAGAAACTTTGTCCTGGAGAGTGGGATGTTTTCTTACAGGAAACAGCCTCCTGCTTTCCACTGCTGAGAGCCTTTTCCCAAAATACCTTTGCGAAGGGGAAACGAAGCTTGAATAGGGCCCTCAACATCCCTGCAGGGAATGCCCTGTGGGGCTTCCCTCTGTCCCCCCAGCAACCTCTCACCAACCCACGGGGAGGACACTGACAAGGCTATACCCTTCTCAGAAACTCTCTGGTTCACTTTTTTCCCCCTCCCTAATGCGTTCCTGTGTAGGAAGACCCTTTTACCACCACCTTCCCTGACAGCTAACAGCTTTCCAGCCCTGGGGTCATCAGGAGAAGGCTGCCTGGAGAGGTGATGCAGCCCGTGTTAGCTTTCTGGGTACCTTCTGCTGGAGGAGAAGGTGTGAATGTGCCTGTTCCTTTGCCCAGGCAGAGCAGCGGTGATGGAGAGAGGCTGTACGTGTGGGGAGTGGTGGCACAGCAAAGCAGAGTGTGGCTTTTGCAGCCCCTTGGTGGCTCGGGCAAGGCTGGGAAGCTCTTGTGTTGGGATGGCCTTGGTCTCAGTGCTTGCCTCGGTTTCAATAGACTGTGACTTTGCTGACAGCTGACTCTTTGCATGGAAGCATTTCTTGTGCCAGGTATATTTTCAAACCTGAACTTTGCTGAAACATTTTGCTCAAATATTTTGTCATTTTACAAGAACCAGGGTGGAGAAGAGCATTGATTTTGCCTTACTTAGAAACAGGCAAACAAAAAGAAGTTTTTTAAAAGGCTCTTGCCTGTTCCAGACGAGGGGCGCACTCTTGAAATCCAGAATTAAAGATGTGCATTTTATCTTTGTGGAAAATCTCTTGATACCTATGAACTGGAGACCTCAGGTTTTGCAGACTGGATAGATGTGGTAGCAGATAAATTCCCACGCTGTCTGTTGGTCCTGGGTGTGCTCCAGTCCAGTCAAGTTCTGAACAGAAATTTTCCTGTGATTGCATCCATGGGCTGCTGCAGGCTGTGTTGGGTTTGGGCACCTTAATTGAATATAAGTGGACTGTTCCTCCTATGCACTGCTTTTAGTAGCTCTTGTTGGCTCCAGTTAAGAAGTTGGAGGTAGCTACCTGACTCATGTGCAGAAGAAACAAGGACTGAATAGGTAGGAAATTTTTAAGGAGCTGGTTGGGAGAAAAAGCTTGTAAAAATGAGATTTTAATTGGAAAGGAGAAGAGAAAATAGAAACTGTGAAATGGGAGGAGACTTGGAGAAACTAGATGAGCAGGTGAGAGGGAGTGGAGAGGCTGGCGTGGAGGGTGTGCAAACACAGCTACTCGGGGTGTACAAGCACAACTGCTTGGGAGCTTCTGGTGCTGGGGAAAATCAGAACTGCCTGGGCAAAGCCTAGAATAACTTGCAAAAACTGAGAATTCAGAACTTCGGGGATCTGGACTTGGTGCAAGAAGTACCAATCACTTTGAAAAGTGGATTGAAAAGTTGAACAGTGGAATAAAGGACCAATCCCTTCCAAAATTCAGTTCTAGCAATCTTAAATTGTGCATCTGCTGCTAAGGGCTACTGTGACCTTGATCTTTGTGTCTCAGTTCAGGAAAGTGGAAATGATAATAGCTTGACACTCTTGTAGATTGTAGAAATGAATTTAATGGGTATTTGCAGAGCCCTTAAGCCCTGGTGGTTCTGGTGGTTCTGTCCTCAGACTGGGGCAATATGTGATGAATCAGACACAGGGCAGTACAGTGATATTACTTTTTCATGGTATCCAATTTCTAGTAATCAGGTGAGCACTATCTATCTTGTGCAACGAATGAAGCAGAGCACTGAGCACTTGTGAGGAGAAAAAGGAGTATCTGCTCATGCAGTAAAGCTGTATCAGAGCAGATAGAGCTTGTTCTGATTACTGTGATTGTCATGTCACATGGACTTCCCTTCAAAGGTCAGAGAAGTTTACTAGCTGACATTAAGGCCCATATTCCCATGTTCTGCTATCTGAAACATTAGAGCAATCAAGAAGATAAATCTTCTTGTTCTTCTCTGTGAAAAGGTTCAAAAGTTTCCATTACTACCCTGCTGTTTGATTTCGGCAGTTACCACAGGTTCTTGGTTGAAGTTTTCCTACTTGACAATTAGCCTGTTCGAGTCTTGCTACTGATTTACCATTGCCTAGAAATGATTACATTTGTGTTGTTTACTAACAAATATCATTGGGCCTAGGATGATAAACATGGAGTACAGGGTAGTACTTCAATCACAAACTGTACATATAGTCCTTGAATCATTTTTACTCAAAGCAAATTAATTGCCTTAATTATTTAAACAGGGATATTATCACAAACCATAATAATCTCACTTTACTCTGTACTTCTAGGAAGTATTTAGATACTCCATGCAGCTGTGGAAATACCAGCTTGAGCAGTCTGTCAGGAAAAAATAAACAGCTGACACCTCAAAACCTTTGCTGGGTTGAGGGGAAAGCCACCACCTTGGTTTTGATGGATATTGCGGTGTCTTGTGAAGTGTTTCTGACAGACAGGCTTGGGAGGGTTAAGTCCCCCTTGGAGTTGCCCATGGAGCAGGATGGTTTGGGCAGCGGTAATGTGACTCCTAGTCCAGCCACGGCAGGATGGTTCAATTCTGAAGCGAGGGCTAAGACTCATGCCCACCCTTCATTTCTGGGATATACCTTTTCCAAAACAGTCTGTAGCTAGAGAGGCTGTCTGTCCTGGAAAAGTTAACAGCTAGGAAAAGCTGAGAGGTTTGTGAGCCCCTCTGGGGCCACCATTTCAAGACATAGACTACCAGGAAGAGTTTGCCCACTGTTGTCTGGTGGCTGAAGCCTGATTCTTCATTGCTTCAGGTGGCCAAGTGAGATCTCGCACTGTACAGCCTGACCTTGCCACAAATAGTCTCCCACTGCTGAACTGCAGTGAATGGATTTGTGCACCTAACTTCTGTGATACTGGATGCAAAGGAACAGAAGAAGATCTTTCAGCTGGTTTGTGGTGCTGTGATCCGCTGAGGACATCAGATTACAGATAGGAACCACGTGGCAGCTCTTGATGTCATCCAGGGCAATGCTGGCATAGGTCGCAGAGCACACTATGATCATGTTGGAGGCTGAATTGCAGCAATCATGAGAACTGCGTATTGCAATTAGAGCTGGTCCAAAGGTTGAAACTCCTCTTCTTTGAATCATCTCGATTGCTTTTGTTTTGGGAGTGTCCAGATTAAACAATAAGAAGACATTTGAGATAATGATTAGCAACTTTTTATGTTTACTAAAATAGGTTTATAGGAATTGATTTTATTTTAACTGAGGCTTAAATGGTTCTCCAGTGTTTCATAAAACACAAAGAATGAGGGAGGAATACCTTTCCCCTGTCATAAAATATAGCTTTAGATGTATGTGGTATCTCAAGTTTTCATTTAACAGTTTTTGACTGAATGCAATTGAAAACTGTTTAGAGATAGGCTGTAGATAAGAGAATGCTGATGCACTAAAAAGCAGAAGATTTCTCTACCTCTTTATCCTTCTTAATTCCAGCTCACTTGCAAAGTAAATCTTGCTATTCAGATCATGAAAGAACCTCTAGGCATAACTATGCAGTGAAACGTTTACCTACAGGAGACAACTTTCTGGTTTTAGGACTGCTTCTCGGTGATGCCTCAGCACTGGGGTATCCCATGGAGGTATTTCTGAGAAGCAGTCTGCATGAGCCCTGTACAAGAAGAGTGTGTCTCTGTGGAGGAGGCTATCCAGTGGTGCAGTTAAGTCAGCATGTGAGACACATTTCATTGTAGGTCAAGAAGCAAAAAAGATATACCAGATCTCTTTCCTAGAGCAGAAAAGAATGGAGTCTGGGTTTACAATTTTAGGGGGTTTTATGCTTGTGGTCATTAAGGACAGTTGGATCTCATGCACTGGAGCTCTCATTGAGCTCTGCAAAGGCTGACAGCCTTGTCCACCTTCTCTTGTACCCTCCTCTCCTGCACACAAGGTGTGTGAACACCCACTAACAAGTGGATTTGCTTTTGTCCTGCAATGTATACATGGACAGATGTATTCCATTTCTGTTTGCACAGCCTTTAACTGAGAAAGTTTGGGATGGCCCAGTTTCAGCACTGTCATACCTCTAGTAGAAGTAATAAATCTTACATTTCCAAAACAACAAAGATTCAGTCAGATTTAATGCCTTTAATGGGGAAAAAAAGAAGTTGTTCTTTAGACTTACAGAAATTTAGATCATGTGTAAAATCAGTTAGTACCAAAGCTCAAAAAATGTGTAATGTATTTACTCCTTTCATAGGTAGGAGTGCTTCTAGGCTCTTCTGTCTGTCATGGGAACACATAGCTTACAAATGATGGGTAGAAACCAAACACTCCTGAAAGTAGGATGCCTCTGAGGTATGGTCGCAAGAGGGATCAAATACGCAATTCTCTGTTAAAGTAAAATCTCAGCAGAAGTCTCAGGCCAGCCTCCCCAGTGCTGGGTCTGTGGGAGAGAGCACTGTGGGTAGTTATCATGATGCCTTTGTGCAGACAAGTTGTGTGCTTACACACTCACACACTTCTAGCGCTCACTGCAGAAAGGAGACTGGTCCGTGGCTGCTTCGAGGCCAGCTCTTCTACCCCTGCACGGTGCTTAACTGCAACATGGTAACGTAGAGGACTTAAATGCATCACTCTGGACTGAATGACTCAGAAGCACATCTGCTGGGTAGGTACGCTATCTAATACTTGTGGTCTTCTGTGTATTGCATGCTGTTTGGTCATCAGCAGTGTGAAAGTGTGGTAAGGAGTTGGCTGAGACGTGCTTGCTGCTGTTAGGAAGAAGAGCCTACCTGGTAGTGGGGGAGAAGGCTGGAGTCACTGTGTTGAAGTTCAATCTTTTGAGAGTTTTGCCATGGACTTAGGAATGCTGGGAGTTTGACCCTATTCCAAATAAAACATTTATTTGGGGTTAAATTGCTGTGCTTTATCTTCATGGAAGCTGATAGAAACAATATGAGATAGATAGTGAGTTGATGCTCCATTCTGTATTACTATTGCAAAGAGGAACAGATAGTTCTTGGGACTGGATGAATAGACACAGATTAACCTCTAAGCATCTATTATTGGAGCCCATTTAAAGCAGTTTGAGTTGGAAGAGCTTTTGCTGAAGCTGATGGGAAATGCCAGGGTAAGAAGATGATCCGAGTGTTTGGCACCAGTCAGAGTCTGGAGAATCTCCAATGCATGTGTTGGCATTTATAGCATTTTAGGAGGGGAATGCTCCTCCTCGAGAGTAAAAGACAAAGCGAGTTTAGACAATTCCGGTCAATTTTTCCTCTTCAAAGGAAAATTTAATTTTCCTGGTTTTCATTTTCCTGTAGCAAGCAAACAGACCTTTTGCTTGAGCTGTAATAAGATAGAGATCTTGTGTTTCATAAGTCTGATACCCTCTGTACTAAATGATGCTTCTGTGTGTTATTGCCCCACCCCCCCCCACCCCCCCCCCGCCCCGTGTAGCAGTCAATGGTGCAAGTCCCTCTTTCCTGAGCACTTCAGACAGTTGCCCTCTGTGGAGAGGCCTGAGATCTTGCATCATTTCCTGTCATCTGTCCAAAGCTATTTATAAAATGTCTGCTGATTCTGGCACATAGGCAAAACCCAGTCTTCATGAGAAAACAAATAGTTTGGAAATGTATTCTCTCCCAGCAAGTGTCTCAAAACTGTTGAGAAACCCTGAAACCTCCTAGAAAATCTTAATGAAATCTAAGATGTAATGAGGTTGGGGAATATGAGGAATTGAACAGTCCCATATATTTGTAGCGGAAATCTTTAGAAATAGATGGTGCAACATGTGCTGAGAAAAAGTTACAGAGTATTAAGGGAGAGGAGGTGGTTCCAAAATTTGTTAGCAAAATAAAAACTTTGGGGTTTGATGTCTGAAGATATAACAGAAGTCACTCAAGGTAGCTTTTGCAATGCTGAATATTTGCCATATAATTTGATGGTAGATGTTCTATAAAAAGTTTCTACTTTCCAATATTTCTTAGGTTTTTGGTCTCTTTATCTTGAAGACACTGACTGGGGTAGGAGTCTGGCAGGGACAGCAGAAGGCATTAAGCGAAGCAGCGTGCTTCCCAGTCAATCTGCTGTTTATGATAAGTGCTATTTTGGGAATCCTGAAAAGGCGTGTTGGCCACAGATGAAATGCACCCTGAGCAACAGCACTCACATCGGCTTTCCACTGGCCTGCCTTGACCCTGCTGGCACTGTGCTTCTTGCCTCTTTATCTTTAACCATGCAATATACTGCTTGCTTGTGAAACAGCTGCATCCCTGAGCTTTGGGCATGGTGGAGACCACTGTGTGCAGGGCAAAGTGAATGGAGGATGGCTTTTGCCTGAGCAGTCATGAAGATACGATTTCTTAACGTGTTTCCCAATCCAGCGTGTTTCATCCTGTTTTCACAAATCACAAGAAGTTCCACAGTGCTGCAGGTGGCCTAGGCGGGATTGGAGTCCGTGATTTGTACTGCTACTTTTTTTTTTATCTTTAGGTAAAAATAGCGTTTACAGGGTACAAATCTAAGTAGCAGTAGAGCTCTGAGACTCCTCTACTATGACCAGTTTATATTGCTTTTCCAACCCCCAAGTTTCTTGTGGCAGCAACGGATCATCTTCTTGATAGCTGACAAAGATTCACCTCTGGCCATGCCGTTTGTACGTAGTTTATTGCAAAATAATATTTGAAAGTGTTTGAAATGCCTCAACTCGCTGCACCTCCCTTCTCCTCTTGTAAGCTTGTAGATAACATTTGTTGCTATTTGATCTGTAAAAGTTGTGTAGCCTCGGGCTGCTAAAGCAGTGTATTAGCTGATGGCCATGTATTTGTATTGAGCTTTGCCCCCTATAAATATATTTCAAGAGAATTCTGGTGTTGGTGAAAATGTTAGCGAATGTTAGTCGGATTTTTTTTTTTCTCTCTAAATGACAAGTTCTGCAGCACCAGCTGTATTTACAATTGCACAGCAGAGGCTTTATCTCTGTAATGCAATAGCAATCAAAATGCTGGATGTAGGGTTTACTATTCTATAGGAATGAACAAGAACAGTTCTACATAGAAATACGTATAGTTCTGCAATTAAATGCAATAGTTCTACAAAAATGTATAATTGTTCTCTATAAATCTATCATCTGGCCTTTATAACTTCTGCTCAAGAGCAGACATATTTTCCACTAGGGATCCAAAACCATATGTGTTTTTTGCTGAGAGCACCCCACTCTGCTTCTAGGGCATCTCTCCACATTGGTGTCCTCAAGGTATTACAGATATTTAATAATATCTGTACAGTAATATGCAGCCTTACAACTCTAGCAGCACTGCAGCCGATGCAGTAACTAGCACAGAGACGCCTTAGACAATTGCTCTGTTGCCACTTCAGTCGCAGACGTGTTCTCCTTACTACTCCACTTGAGGTTTTTGGAGGTGGGGATGAGAGCCGTGCCTTCCTGCAGGTCTGAATGGGGGGAAAACTGTCACACGCACAATTCTCTTATATCTGAGGTACTGGGAAAAAAACATTCTGTGCTGCTTGTTTCCGCTTCATCCTATGCTTTCCCTCGTTACAACAGCCCTGTTCCTCTTTCTGTGAAACGTTTTTCAGCTGTAGATTCATCCACTGACTGGATCTACAGCCTGGCTCCAGCACACCTCCCATGTCCCACCCTGGGAAGTTAGAAGCTACTTGGGTCACTAGGAGCACCCGAGTGTGAAAATGTTGGTACTAGTCATCCTGTAAAAGGTGATTAAACCTAACACATACTGCCTTAATTGCCTACCTTGGTAAATTTTTCTACATGTTTGCTATTCTGTGCATGAAATACTGATAGCATCTCTATGCAAGGTTAACCAGCGAGGAATTAATGAAAGACAGAAATCTGGGAGAGCTCCAGCCCTACAAGTGAATTTCAGGCACAGAGGGCTGATGCTTTCAGCGATGACCCAGCTACATGGCAAGTTTTCTAAGCTTTCCTCTCCTCCCAGTATTGCCATGGCTTTGCCAATTCCTGCTTTAGGCAGCTGCTCTGTCCCCTGTGCTAAGTGTTGGTTAAGACATAGAAAAAGTAGGTAACAGGATTGCCTGACTTAGTAAAAATGTATGATATTAAGCGGGGAGCCTGCATGCTGCTACCTGTACCGAAGTGTCCTAAATTGCTGATGATCTACCAAGGGGGAAGAATGACTTGTTCTGTTCTAAGTGTTTAATGACTTTTTTTTCCTGCAGATTCACAGAATTTCCAAAGTATGTCACAGAACCCATTTATTTCTAACCTCAAAGATGAACATCATCTGTAACTTTCTTTTTCCACTTTCATTTGCCCTTTGTACTTTGCTGCCTTTGGTATGAATTAGTCTTTGTTAATGGTCTGTTCTTTTCCAGGCTTTCCATTGTTTCACACAGGGATGAAGGTCTTAGGGTTTGCCTTTTTCCTTTCTTCTAAGTCCCGTAATATTGTCGTAGCTTCTTTCCTGGTCAGAACATAGACGGTATGAAGCTTGCGAAGTCAGTTCCATCCAGTGAATGCAAATGAGGTGATAGCATGCTCTCTGCTCCCCAGGCACTGTCTGTTGTCAGTCCTCCCTGTGTGTCATAGCAAATTCGGCTGCCCAGGGGCCTGACCCTGCAGGACAGGCCAAGAACCAGGTATCACCTTAAGATACCTTAACTGTCACTGGGGGTGCAGGCTGTTTGATGTGAGGTACATGCTTAAGTTGAGCCTCTTCTGAAAATACCTGGAACCATTAGAGAGAGCTGCCTAACACCAGAAAACAAAAAATTCCTGCAGAAAAGCCCAGTGAAGCAGTGGAACTGAGACAAAGGCCTGGAGCTGCCAAGTCACCTTGGGCAACCTTTTCAAACTGTCTCCAAATCTTTCTTCCCTTGCCAATCATAATGGGTGTGGACGCTTAAAAATACTTCATTCCCTTTTATGCCACAAGTAATGATTCACACACAGGACTGAAATATTACATTGGAATTTACTGTCTGATCTTTTTGAACTTGGATATAATAAATGAATCATTGCTTCAGTTCTAATTATTTTTTAATTGCTGGGCTTTATGACCTTTGAAGTCCAGTTCTTTTCTTACTCTGCATTTTACGGACAGTATCTGCAAATGTTTCAGGTGGGTTGGTATCATACAGCATATCATCTACATGCCAGGTAATTGCGTTTTTGTGGGGAATGGGGAAATAATTTGACACAGTAATTTATAGCCCAATCAATAGGATATTAAATATCTGAGAACAGATTACCAATTTGCTGGATTAGATAGCTATAAATTGCCACATGACAGACAATTAAATTCTGAGCAACTCTTGCATGCGCTATAATTCTATAAATAGGGAGTCTGAAGACAAGTAACATTCCTGCACCATGCTCTTCCTTGTTGCATGATTTTCCTCTAGATTGAAGGATCTCACTCACTAGATCCTACCACAGACTATGCTCTTAGAATGGAAGAAAAGAATATGGAGGAAAAATAAGAAGAAAGTAGCTTTTGATTTGTCAATTAGGAACCCAGAAAAATGGTGGCACTTCTGGACCATGTGAAATTTATGAGTGTGTGCTACCCAGGTGAAGAAGCTTGCTGCTTACTGCCAGCCTCCTCCATGTTTGCTAAAACTACTTTTCAAACAGTCTGGGCTGCTGCAGAGCCAACTCCATGGAGGTGCAACTTCTCCACCTGACTGAAATGGCAGTGTGGGTATTGGCAAATAGTCTCAATGGACACAGTATGGCAATGGGCTCTCCAGGTGCTGTTGCAAGGCTGCAATATAATTTTTTTCTTACTGCAGTACCCTAGGATCAGCTTGCTCTTTTGTCTCTCGTAATGAAAATACTTTGTATGGGTGGATGGATTCTTTAATTGACTAAATAGCTCTGGATTTAGACATACAACCATTGCAGCTCCTGCCTTTTTTGAGTCCCAAATCTCTTCCTTTAATGCAAGTAAATACTCCTCTGTGGCTTGGCTCTGGTTGCCGTCCTAACATCACCTCTTCCAAATATGCACTCCTACGTTGTTTTTTTTCTAGGCTGTATTTAAATACAGGCCTTCTGGAGCAGCCAGCGCTGTGATCTTCCAACTCTGTTTTTCTGGGTGGGCAGAAGAACTGCATCTTTGCTACTGACTTTTCTCCACTGTTGGCAGCATGATTAGCTCCCTATAAATTAGCAAATATTGTAATGTAAAGTGTCGGTTCAGTTACTAACTTCTGTATGTGTGCTATGAGTACAGTGCTGTATTATCAAATGCCCGAGTCACCCCTCCTTATAGTAAAATTAAGTAACTTTAGAGAAGCTGGGTAGGGATGTTGATGTATGACTTGTTTATTAAAATAATAAAGTTGTGAGAATTAAAAGTACAAGGGTCAATTCGATGCTTCTGTCCAGATGGTAGAAGGGTTGAGCCATAGAGCCCTAAGCAATGTAACGTCTATCCTAGTACTAACTATAAATAACCTCTGCTTAACCACTGAGTATTAATTGTTTTATCGTCTTTTGAGTGATCCTGTGCTGAAAAGGCATAGGAGGGACCCCAGGGAAACCACACCTTGTCTTGAGAGTTGTACTGAAACGGTGTCAGTGGAAGCATAAGGCTCTTCTGATACCTACAGGCCTGGTGTTTTCAGGCCTCTTCTCTCCCCACTAAGACTGCTGTATAAAAGTCTCACGGGGGAAAAAAAAAAATAATGTTTTAATGATTTTGCTTTATTTTGTTGTATTAATTGTGATTTTCAGGGAAAAGTAGTCTGTCTCTGCCTATGTCCGTTAAGGGAGATGCAAAAGCAAGAGAGAAATCCTTTCTGGTGGCTACAGAGGTGACAGCGATGGCAGTTTGTAGATGCTTGTTGGGAGAGCATTCAGGTCCCCCACGACACTAAGACTGCAAATCATCTGAGCCAAAATGTCCCCTTTGGAGAAGGAAAGCCTGCCTCCATTGCTTCGGCCTGCTGCCATCCAACCGTGGTTTTGTTCCTCTACCATGAGGGATGTTCCAAGCCCGGGCGGTTGAACCAGGCCCACACAACTGCTTCCCTGGCTGTTGTTCAGACCTCCACACACCGACATGTGCAGCAGAGCAGCACCTGATGCTGGGCCCCCCCGTCCCCCTCTTCTCCCCTTCCTGCCCCAGCTGTCGCAGGGCCTGTACACTGGGCGTGGAGGCCTGGCCCAGCTCTCCTCCCCGCACCCCTACTCCCATCTCCGCCTGTGGGGTGTCCTTTGGTGTGTGGTGGTGTGGCCAAGGGAAACGCTGGAGAAAACACGCCCTCAGCCGTGCTGAGTGAGGCTCTGCCAGGGCTTTCAGCAGCCCAAGTCTGACCCTGGGGAAGGTGCCGGGGAGGCAGCAGAGATCAAACAGGAGGAGGAAGCAGCAATTGTAATTGAAGCTTTGAGTATTAATGCAGTATCAGAGGACCATCGTTAATGCCTGTCGGCCTCTAGTTTGCATTAACTTCAGTGGCAGTATGTGGCCCCTGCACACAGCTTCACTAGGCTCATTTCTTTGAAGTGTTTGACTCAACTGGACTTTGAGACTCTGCTGAATTTCTCTGGCTAACTGGACATATGGGCTACTGGGGGCCACCATGCCCCATGAGGGCAGGCTAGGCTGTGAGGTGACCGCTCAGCGAGACGGTGTCCCACCACGGCCCCTGGGCCAACCCCGCTGGGGGAAGGGGGTGAAGCGCTCCTCTGGACCCGAGGGCGCGGGCCCACCGGCGAGAGGGCCTCGCAGACCCGCTGGGCCTCCCGGGCGCGCTGCGCCGAGCGTGGCCGCTGTGTCCCGGCCGGCCCAGCGGCCTCCCCGCCCTGTCTCCTGCCCTGGCAGCCACTGCCGCGCCCCGCCCTAGGAGGCGGGGCCACCGGCGGCTCTGCTCCTCCCTGCCCTCCGCGCCGGGTTACATGGCGGTGGCTGCGGCAGCAGCAACTGCGGCGAGGCGGGTGGGCGCCGGGCGGGAGCCGGTGGCGGGGCCGCGGGGCCCGGCCGTGTGAGCAGCGCAGCCCCCGATGAGCCTGGGAAGGCCCGTGAGTGCGGCGGGGCGGCCGGCGAGGCGGCGGGGGTGGGCAGAGGCGGCGGCGGCAGAGGGGGGGTCTTGGGCCGCCGCACGCGCGGGCCCGGCCCCGCCGCACAAAGGCGCTTTGTTCCCTCCCGCCGGACGGCGGCGGCGGCGGCGCCCCCCCGGCCCGCTCCGCTCGCTCTGCTCCGCGCCGCTCTGCTCCGCGGGGGCCCGGGCCCTCCGCACTGCGGCGGCCCGGGGGCAGCGGCGGCCCCGGGGCTGAGGGGGGCGAGCGGGCGCTGACGGGGCGGGCGGAGGCGGCCGCGCGGCGCCGCGAGAGGGGCGCTCCCAACGGCTGCGGCCCGGGCGGTGCGGCGCAGCGCCGGGCCCGGGGGTCGCCTCTCCCGCCGGAGCGGGGCCCGCGGGGTGGGGGGCGGCGGGCAGCGTCCGCGCCCTGAAGGGCGTTTGAAGGTAGGGCTCCTCCGCGCTGCGGCGGCCCCGCGGGGGCGCCGGGTCCGGTGGCCGCGGCGTGGTGGGGCCGGCCTGGCCATCCGGCCCGCGGCGGGGGGCATGGCGGGGGTGGGTCCCCTCTGCCCGAGCGGTCGCCGGTGCCTGGAGGGCGTGTGCGAGAAAGGGGCGACGCTGGCTGGTCCCGGAGGGGCGGCGGGAGGAAGGATGTTCTTTGCCGGGACAGCTGCGGGCTGGCGGCTGCCGGCGGGCCCGGCCGGCGCGGTGGGGAGCCCGGCCGCTCCGAACTCTGCGGAAGTTTTGCTGCTGAATTCGGTGCCGGCGGGGTCTCGCCGGCGGCTCCTCGCGGGGGATTCGGCGCCGCTCTCCCGCCGCTGTGCCGGGAGACACGGGGACAGGTACCGCTCGCTCCTGCTGCCGGAGTACCCTGTAACCTCGGGCACCTTTTGTGGAAAAAGTGACTTAATATTTTTGATGAGTCGCTTGGAACACCCGATGAAAATAGCTTGCAGAGAGGCTGCTCGAGTTTCAGGATTTGGAAAAACAGGTACCCTCGGCTAGGCAGGATGCACACGCTTGGCTTCTGCGTGATGCGTGTCTCTCTCTGGCTAATTCAGTGCCATTTTGGATCAGCCTGACAATGGCGAAGTTAAATGTGTGGTGGAAAAAGAAACGGTGGTTGGTGTGTTGTCATATGGCTGGTGCAAATGTTGATAAAAGCACTGCTGCCAACAACCTTTTTTGATATACGTACACACACGTGTATTTATATATAGAAATAACATCGTGATAGCATGATGTGTTTATAAACCAGTTACAAATTCCAGAAAGTGGTGGGTTTAAATAGAGTTAGATTTTAGGTTGGTAATGGGGTTCGGAAAATGTGTGCTATAAAGCTAAAATGGTAACTTTCATTTCAACCTCTGGCTCAGGCTCAGTCCTTGCTTCTGCGGTCGTTATCTTTAATTCACTCTTGACTGGTTAACTGTTCAGTGGAACGGCAGATGGTAGCAGATCTGCCGAGGTGCAGAAAGCTGTGGTTAGCTGATGGTAGGCTTCTTCAGTGGTGAGTTTTCATTGAATTATCTGAAGGGAAGACTGAACCACTTTTATTTATGATACAGAAAAATGCAGTGGATTTTTGTGTGCTTTTACAGATCCTTCAGGAGATTTATAAACTAATAGTAACATTTGCTGACTGCCAGCACAGAGTTCCCTAAACAGTGTGGGGAGCGAGTAGGAGGCTTTAGAAAAGCGGCAGTTTCATGAGTTGGACGATGACTCACTCTGCCTACTGACTGCAACGTGGCTGATCTAAAAAAATACTTCTGTGCCCTGTATTTTTATAGTCAAAGGGATAGTACTTAGCAGGTTGTATAATATGTCATTAGTCATTCGTGGTCTTTCTCTTCTGAGTAATGGTTTGATCATTATGTGGTCTGCATAATCAAATTAACTGGTATCTATCTTATTTGTATTTCTGAAGAAGTAAATGTCTCGTACTTAACTGTGTTTCAGTGTACATCCTGTTTCCTGAAAACTGTGATAAATCCACGTGCAGAAGTTGAGCACGAATTGAAGGGACTGCTTGCGTAATGCATGAAGCTGGTTGTGTGTGGTGGTGTCTGCTAGCACCAGGAATAATTTCAAAGATGACAGCTCTTCTGTGGGTCACTTCTGTTGCCCTCTCCTGAGAACTGATCTGTTTTAAAAGCATAGTTGTAAACCACTTAGGAAACTACTATCTTCGTGTTTCCCTCTTTAAACTTTGTGGGAGGAAGGAATAAAAGTACTGCTTAAAAAAACCAGTAGTCTTGGGAAGGTGACAGCCTAAATGAAAACATCAGTGCCTGTGTGAATAAACTATTCAGTATAAATTGGGGTGATAAAGACCCTTTTTTTTTTATGCTACAGTCCATCATGTGCTTAGAGCATGTTACCCAGCTGAAGAGGAATTTGTCATTTTTGCTTAGCATGTATTTTCAAGACAGACCTTTGGACTGGTGGTTATGACTGTCTGAAACTGAGGACCCTCCAGAGGTCCCTTCCAACTCCTACCATTCTGTGAAAATGTATAAACTTAACAGATATTAGTACCAGTCTTTGTAAGTATTAGTGTTTTAAAAGCCTCACCTCATTATTTTTGCAAAATTAAAAGCAACTATAAAATGCAGAAAAGAAAATTTGTTACTTTGAGCTCATTTTGGCTTGAGAAAAGCCTTTGTTCCCTCTAGCTGATTACCCGTTAAGTAGTTACTATCTTAGAGTGAAAGTAAATTTGGGGTTAACTTTTTATTTTCCATCCCTCCTATCTGCTTCTGATCACAGCACTTATTTGTCTTAAATGTTTGTGTGCTATTAACTCATGGATGGGGGAACTAGTTCAGCCGTTTCCCTGGCCCCTGGAGCGAGCGATGCTGGGGGCTGCAGTCCTTGCGGAGGCGCCAGCTCTGGGGCAGTGGCAGCCAAGGGGCTGGTGCGTGTGAGCAAAGGGCTGCGCTAGGCGAGAGGTGAAACTGGCCTGGTGAAAGAAGTAAGTCTTTAATGTGAAAGTAGTTGATGCGTGGGGTTGGTTTAGAAGCATATTTTTTTGTTTAGAGAAATATGATCTATGAACCTGCTGCAGTGTTTCATCTGTTATGTTTCCAAATTAGAAATTTCAGTGGCAGTAAATGAAAGATCACTCTCAATTAGTGAATCTTAATTTCATTTGTTTTAATAGTGGGGCATTTTTGCTAGGACAAAATTGTCCACACCACGCTCGTGTGAGGTACCATATCTGTTTGGTAGCCTGCTTGATCAGCTTCCTAGGAGTAGGTCCTGTTTTGAATGATAGCTGGGCCCTGGTTTTTGTGGCTTTGGGATTAAGTCATTTCCTCGTAGTTACACAGGAAGTTTGTAGCAGGATCAGGTCAAATTGAAGGCTGCAATGGGTTGCTTATGTCGTCAGCATTTGTTTTCTTAGTTCAATCACTCCGATTCTGAAAATCATTACATACCTTCTGAAAATTGCAATTAGTGGTCACCTAGTGGAAGGATATAGTATAAGCAGATGATTAAAAAATGCATCATTTCAGGGATACAGAATGAAAATTTTAGGACTCCTACTTCAGTAATCAAGTGGGCCATAACTCCGTTTTTCCCTGAAGCAGTAATGTTGTAACTGTGCACATGTAGTGCTGCTGCTGCCTTCGTTTGGTCATGATGGTAAGGGGTAGGATCTGAGTTACTGTGAAGAGATGGGCAGATCGTGCTCCTTGCTACTGATGGGTGTCTTTTTGATTCTGATCCTGTGCTGTTTAATGGAACTAGCTAAAAGAGAGGTTCCAGATGTGTCACCCAGCTGCTGCAAACCGATTCTGTATGGCTGCATATTGAAGACATCAGCAACGTGAAACAATGGGCCTAATTATGGGGAAGAATACAACTGGGTTTAGATGGTCCCAAGGACATAAAATGCAGCTTATTGCATGGTATTTGAACAGAGGCCTTGGACCTTGAGTTAACATGAAATTTAAAGTGTGAGTATAAGCTACAAAAGTGAATTTTCTTAACAATTTTTTGGGGGGCTGGGGAATGAAAGGAAAATGGTCTGGGGTGATGTAAGCTTTTTTTTTACAGGCAGCAGCTCAGAATGAGCCTGAAAATGGTGTATGTGAATAAAGAAATATTTTTAAGTTTAAAAAAAAGTTAAAAATCAAGAGGCTAGACTTCTGGGTTTTATAATTGTGAGCAAAGAGTTGGTAGTCACTGATGCTATCCTAATTAACTTGAGGATAAATTTTGTATTTGTTCTTTAAGTAAATTCATGCGTATTATAAGAAGGGCCCTCATACTGATGATTTATACGGGTATAAATTCAAAATAGTTTTGGGAACAGTAACAGTGTTACCTCATTATGTTTGTACTAAGGTTATAATGACCCTTGTAAAACACTGTCTAAAATTAGGACTCTTGTCAGTACGGGAAGAAAGGAATCTCAAGGCAATAGTTACACATGCGGAGTTAAGAAAGCTCTGAAGATCACCCTTCTGGTAGGGTATTAAACCACATCAGTGGAGGACAGCTCAATGCTTTTCAGTTTAGAAGTACTACATTTGGTGATCTTGATTTAAAAAGAAAAGCCCAGCAGAGGATAGCATGTGTTTTCTTCTTCTTGCCTGTGTTTGTCACGTGGCTGTACAAATACCTGGAGGCAGGTGGTGTGTTGCAGGAGGGACCGAGCCAGGGCACTGGGGCTGTGTGTCTTAGTGGCAGTTGGGCTTGAGCCTCAATGTGCTGAAACAGTCTTGTTTCTCTTTGCTGGTGTGCCTTCCTTTATTTTTTCCTGCATGCAATTCTGATTACTTTAGTGAATTGAGGCCATTATTTACAATATGTTAATAATTTGTCAGCTGCTTTTGCTGCCCTGTTGGGAGTGGGGAGACTTGTTTTGCTTGGTCCCGGTTGTCCCACTGAAGTTCTAGCACAGTTTTAAGGGAAAACACTCATACAATTAACTCTAAAGTGTTGGGATAGTTTGGAGAACTTTACATTTATTTAGAGAGCTGGGTGAAGAACTGAAATGTGTTAATCTAAGATCGAAGAGAAGATGTTTAGTGGCTTGATGTGACCTATAGTTGTTGGGGAAGAACATACAAGTGACTTGTAATGGAATTGCCCAACCCTTACCACACTGTGTAAGGTACACCTTTGACTCATCTCTTTGTGGCATCTTTGTGTTTTTAAAAGAAATGAGGATGTTGTGCAAAAATGCGACATATGGTCTTTATGACTGCATTCTGCTGCTGCAGACACGGAAGCTTACTGAGAAAATTACCACTTTTGTTTTCATAAATAGTAGTTGCATTCATTAGACTATTAAAAAATAAATGATGTCTGAAAGTGCCCATATGTTAGGGGAAATGGTTATAGAATGTATCAGTTACTGCGTAAAATGTACTTGCTGTTAGTTTTTCTCTGTAATCTAGGTTGGATAAGTGTAGAAGTAATTGATAAGTAACAATATTTGTCTAATATGTAGGAATTACACCTATGATTCCTGTAACAATGAATCTATAGAGGCAAAATTATGATTTGTTAGTAAACTTTATGCAAAGTCACAAAGATTTAAGCTTGAGAAGTGGTGTTGGATGTGTGCTGTATGTTCTGGAAAGTCAATGAATACTGGGAGTGCACAAACCTTACCCTTTCTGTGTGAGCAGTACTCGCTTAACTCTTACTATGGTGAAATAGTTAAAACCCTTGTGTTTGTCTTTGAGTAAAAGTTTAGTGGAAAGAATTATTCCAAAATTTAGTTACTGAGGTGCAGGATATTACTGTATCTGACTTGTCTCTTAACAGCTTTATTGGAGAATTACCAGGTTTTCTGTGATACTCTCTTCTTTATTAAGATTCAGTAGGATTTTTCATTGTGTGCCTTATATTCTCAATAGGTTGTATCTAAAACTTTCACAGTATATGTTTAGAAATGGTGGTTAGTGATTATTGTCAGTTTTCTTCCATGAGTATGAAAAGCATATGTCATTTCTAGTTAGTTCAGCTTTTGTAAAGAAGCTGTACATTTAGGATAACGTAAAGAGTTGGGGGAGGAGGAAGACTTCTGTATGTGCTGGAATACTGATGTATTTTTTTCTCCTTTTCAGGTTGTCGCGGAGTAAAATGGATGGTAGCTTTGATTGTGATTGTGGTGAGCTGGAGCCACCTGATCATTAACAGAAGGCATCTTTTGTAAATCAAGAGCTGCCAGATTCCTGTTTAACTAGACTGTAAACAAAGGAGAGAAAAAGGAGGAAGAAGGAAAAAAAGTGCTTACCAGCACTATAGAATGACGCTGCTCAGGACCAGTCCAACACTGAATGTATCTGCACTGTGAGGAGGAGGATGTTAATAGAAGCCTATTATGTGCATATTTATTCACATTTTTGTTAAATGTTAACCAGTTTAGCACAGTAGAGCTGAGTGCATAGTATGTCACTTCATTCCGTTTGAGTTTCTTGTGAGTATTTTCTTTAATGTCTGCAGAAATGCTGCACCTTTCTTGAACTATGAATGCTGCAATCTTTCTATCTTATGCTCAGTTTGAGTTCTAGAGCTCACGGGCTCTAAATTCAAGGGGACACAACAGGCCTGGCTGGCTCATAATGAAATGAAAGTGTCAAGAAACCATCTTGCAGTCAAAGCCAAGTGTTTCTTCTCCCTTTCTGTAAGACCTTTCCTTCAGATACCAGTGGAAGTGTCTCCGTGTGTTTACAGAAGCTTAGTAGTTTGAGGAAAAAGAAACGTAAAAAAAAATTTAAAAATGGCAGAAAAATTTGAAAGTCTCATGAACATTCATGGTTTTGATCTGGGCTCTCGCTATATGGACTTAAAACCACTGGGCTGTGGTGGAAATGGCTTAGTTTTTTCTGCTGTCGATAATGACTGTGACAAAAGAGTGGCCGTCAAGAAAATTGTCCTTACAGATCCCCAGAGTGTTAAACATGCTCTACGTGAGATCAAAATTATTAGAAGACTTGACCACGATAACATTGTCAAACTATTTGAAATTCTTGGTCCTAGTGGAAGCCAGTTAACAGATGACGTGGGCTCCCTTACAGAATTGAACTGTGTTTACATTGTCCAGGAATACATGGAGACAGATCTGGCTAATCTGCTAGAGCAAGGCCCTTTACTGGAAGATCATGCCAGACTTTTCATGTACCAGCTGCTACGTGGGCTCAAGTATATTCACTCTGCAAATGTTCTGCATAGAGATCTCAAACCAGCTAATCTTTTCATTAATACTGAAGACTTGGTGCTGAAGATTGGTGACTTTGGTCTTGCACGAATCATGGATCCTCATTATTCCCACAAGGTATGTGAAGAGTGGGAATAGTTATGTGATACACTGACAACCATGCCTTCTTAAAATAGCATCTTCCTGTTGCAGAGGTAGATAGTCTGTGGAAGGCCTCGTTAGCAGGTGGGATACCACATTAGGGATCATACAGTTGAACTGGAATGCTTGCAAATAGAGTAAAACAGATATCTGGATGACATGTTTTGTCTCAGGACTACTGCAAGCGTAACATAAAACTTTTCTTTTTTACTAGATTGTTCAGAAAAGCAGATTTTTAACAGTGAACACAGAACCTGAGATTAAGAGCAACATTTAAAGGCATAGCTATAGAAGTCTTATCTAAGTGCTGCATTCATAGTGTGCAAGTGTGGCTGCTTCCTGGGACTGATTTAGAGATACTGTCTTCCTGGTTTATGTGATGTTTCACAAGAGAGTTCGTTATCATCTCTGTATTTGTTTGGCATCTGGGAGGAAGAAAATCTTGCTGCAGTACCTCATTTGACTAATAAATAGTGTCATACTTCTACATTGTTGCTGTTTACTCATAAAGATACTGCTGTTCCATTTTAAAAGGTAGAAAGGCTTAGTAGGGAGCATGTGGTACTATCCCTAGGACCTTCAGACCAAAAAATCTCGTAGTAGTGCATTAAAAGATAAGAAACAAGTAATTAAAAAAAAAAGTACCTCTTAAATATTTTAAGTAAGCTTTTTTCTTTTTTTTAAATTTCATTAGGGCCATCTTTCTGAAGGATTGGTTACTAAATGGTACAGATCGCCCCGTCTTTTGCTTTCTCCAAACAACTACACTAAAGCCATTGACATGTGGGCTGCCGGTTGCATCTTTGCTGAAATGCTGACTGGGAAAACCCTCTTTGCAGGTGGGTAGAAAAAAAATGTGTGTGTGTATTGCGAAAAGGAGTGGTACTGCTTAATTATCTTCCTAAAGAAAGGTTGATTCTCATGACTAATATCAATAGTCATTGACTATCATAATATGCTATATTATTATGCAATTATATATGCAAACTATAAATTGATGTATTTGTAAAGCAGAAGACATTTTGGTTTTTGTTACTCGTACTGGTGTGTATTTAGATAAATATCACGATTTAGTACTCACATATATGATAAATCCATCTGTAATTACGTTAAGGTAAATTTATTGGATGCATGAGTAGTGCTCTAAATACATGTATTTTAGTGAATTGATGTATCCAGGGAGTATTGGAGGATTATGAATGCCCCAAGTATCATATTCATAAAGATCTCTTTAAGTAGTCAACCTTATCACCTCTCACTTCTTTATATTTTAAATTATGAAAGAGTAGACCTTTTTCCCTATTCCCAATTTTTTTGTCATCTACAGACAATTTTGATGTGACCTTTTTTCAGTACTATAGGGAGGACTCTTAAGACTTAAAATTTAGTGTGACATACCGAGGAAACGCGTAACCTCTGAATGTTTCTGGTGAGGTACGAAGTAATGCACTGGTCTCATCGGGTGCGTCTACATTAGTGCATTGCTTAGGATCAGGAGCAAATTTTTGAAGGAATTCTCCTGATGGCCATCCTGTATCACACTGCTGATTTAGCTCTGCGCAAACTAGAGTCTTTTTAGATAAAATGGAACTGCCAGTTGCACTGTAGGAGATCACCCAATGTGCTCCACCTGCTGATAGGCATTCAGTTGCTGGGAGCAGATGAGCTAGTCTAGAGTAAACCCCTGAAATGCTTATTTTGTGTGCACCCCAGGGCCTCAGCAGCAGCTGTCTCATTCAGCCTCAGTCTTGGATTTGCTCCTGTTGGTCTAAATTACTGGGGTAATACAGATAAAACCTCTAAAATCTGAGCTTGCATTTCAAAGTTCACATGTGGACTAAAAGCACACCTCTGCGGTGTTCTTAGCTTTGTATGTAAAGGTAATGAAATTGAGAGCTTTTTCCCGGTAAGTACTATTAATGGAATACTGTCACCTTGAAATCATTATTTTATAGAAATCAGCAATTAATATGGGAAGAGGCTTTTCTTCACTTGCAGTGAGTTGCTAACTCTTTGAGTTACTAACTATTGGATTAACTTGGCTGATCAGAGATTTATTTGGTTTCCATTGCATCAAGCACTTCTACTGGAAAATAGTGAAATTGTGGGAGAAAGTCTGCAGATTTCACCATTCAGCATAGATTATTGCAGCTGATAGCATTTTGGCCTTTTTTCTTTTTTTTTTTTTGGAGTAGCATTGGTATTTGCCAGAATTCCTTATTGGTCAACTATCAGTGTAGTGAGTTAGATTTTTGTTTTGTTTTAAACTCAGTTACCAAAATCCCAAGTTTGTAGGCTCATTTATGTGCCCTAATTGCATTGTGTAGATACCTAGAAAAATATTTTTAGATGTCCAGAGCTGTTTGGTGAAACACTGGCATGCAAATAATCCTATGTAGTTTCATCTGCTGGTTAAATCTCTAGGATGCTACATGCTGCTTGGAGCTGAACAATAAATTGAGGTAGACAAGCTGTATTTCTGAGTACTCCAACTTTTAACACTGGTACTGAATATAGATGCCGTTCATTATTCAAAATTCACCTGCTTTATAGGCCCTTATAGTCCTTTACCCAGGGAAACTTCAGATAGTGCTAAAAGTGTGCTATAATTTCAGTCATAATACAGTGTGCTTTTTTGTCTAAACAAGATTATACTACTTAACTGGCAAGTGATTTTTTTTTTTTTTGTGTTGCACCTGACACAGGTGATACAGGGCTTCAGAGCAGAATATTAATACAAATGGCTATGGCATAAGATCACTTGCTGAGCTAAACCACTACTGATTTTATTAATAAGGGACATATAATTCAAAGCGAGGTCAAATATTGAATTCATTAAGTGGATTGGTGAAAGGGGCAGATCGCAGTATATAGTATATAACAAAAAGATAGAGTGTTGCTGTAGAGTACTCATCCGTGGTGAAAACATCCTTGCAAAAGCTTAGGGTTAGATTGCTTTATCTGTGTGTTGGCAGCTCTATAATTCTTCATGCGCTACAGCATTTTTGAGAGCTCTTCAGATTTATTATCATTCAAATTTAGAACTTCAGCCTTTCCTCCGTTGCAGGAGATAATAGTCTTCTCCTGAAAATAGCTGCTCAGAGCACAAAATTTTGACATGCCTTTCACGTACAGTGATCAGAAGCATTTGAAGTTGAAATGGCTTGTATTTTCTCTTGGTACTTAGGTGCACATGAACTTGAACAGATGCAGTTGATTCTAGAATCAATTCCTGTTGTACATGAGGAGGACCGTCAGGAGCTTCTCAATGTAATTCCAGTTTACATTAGAAACGATATGACTGAGCCACACAAACCTTTAACTCAGTTGCTTCCAGGCATCAGTCCTGAAGGTAAGTAATTCAGAAAAAAAATACTTTCTGTATTTCAAAATCATAAAATAGTGAACAACTTTACAGTGTATGTGTGTGATCATTAAAAATGAGTTTCAGTTGGAAGAATCTGTGCATTCTCTGAAGAAGGATCGTCTTCTACTGTCATAAAAAGAAATTGCTTACATGATAGGTACTTGGTCATCTTTGGAATAGAATTGTGAGTCTCTGCTGGACCTGTTTGCACTGGAAGACAGATTGAATCGCTCTGTCTTGAGACACTGGCCTTCTAAATGCAAGGGAACATTGGAATGGAGTCAGTAGAAAACAACTGTATTTCAACTCTTTTTAAAAGAAAGTCCCCCAAACCAAACTGACAGCAATGTTTCCTGATAGCTGTTGGTGGATACTGATTCAGCTTGAAGCATTCTCTCTCTTGGTATTCTTTTCTTGCTTTAAGTTAAGTTATTGTTGATCTTGGATGGGACTGCTACTCTCCTATCTTTCCTATGGCAGCAGAATGCGATTTGACAGTATTCTGTCAGTAGCTGATACGTCACAGGTGGCTACTTTTAAGCAAATGCACACCTCTAGAGCAAAGCACTGCACCTTAATCTTAAATTCTAGTTGTCTGAAATATCATAAAGTAGGAGAAAAAATAACAACTTCTTCTCTGCAGCGCTGGACTTTCTGGAGCAAATTTTGACGTTTAGTCCCATGGATCGATTGACAGCAGAAGAAGCTTTGTCCCATCCTTACATGAGCATTTATTCCTTTCCAACGGATGAGCCTATTTCAAGTCATCCTTTTCACATTGAAGACGAGGTTGATGATATTCTGCTGATGGATGAAAGTCACAGCCATATTTACAATTGGGAAAGGTAAATTTATCACTTACTGTGGCGTGTAACATAACTGAATGGTTGTGTGCTTGAAGTAATGTTGCTTTGTGGGCATCATTTAATTTTCTGTTTGTTTGTTCTTAAGTTGACCTGAGAATAAACCTTTCCCTTATAGGCAGTGCATTGTCATTGGGCTTATAATTCATAAGACCGACTTGGATATGCTGATGCATTCCTGAGACACGCTCAGGACTCTAGAATCTAAAGTTAATCTCCATTACTTTTTTCCCAAAAAATATTTCTCTAAAAAATAAACTTTAAATGAAGAGAGTTTTAAGTATGATTGTCTTGTCCAATGCTTAGCTCATATAATAGTAAAGAGATTTACAGTAGTCACGGTCAGTTAAACACACTTTAAAGAAGAGTTCTGTAAATGGAGTAAGCTATTGTACATAATTCTGGACTTAAATCTTTCAGATGTACATATGAGGATTACTTTATGCCAGAATGAACTAAAAACCTGGAAGAGGTACCTGATTGGATTGAGGACAAACTTTATCTGTGTTGAATTGTCGTTATTCTGGGAGGGAATTTCTAAACTTAACTGTGTCTGGGGAGCTTAAGACTGGGTTTTTTAGCTGCTAACACTTAGGAAATTGTTTTACAGATACCATGAAAGTCAGTTTTCAGACCATGACTGGCCTATTCATAATAACTATGAAGCTGATGAAGTTCAGCGTGATCCAAGGGCTCTTTCTGATGTTACTGATGAGGAAGAAGTGCAAGTAGATCCTCGCAAATATTTGGATGGAGATCGTGAAAAGTATCTGGAGGATCCTGCCTTTGACACCCACTTCTCTACTGAGCCTTGCTGGCAGTATTCGGATCACCATGAAAACAAGTATTGTGATCTGGAATGTAGTCACACTTGTAATTACAAAATGAGGTCATCTTCATACCTAGATAATTTAGTTTGGCGAGACAGTGAGGTTAACCATTACTATGAGCCCAAGCTTATTATAGATCTTTCGAACTGGAAGGAACAGAGCAAAGAAAAGTCTGATAAGAAAGGCAAGTCTAAATGTGAAAAGAATGGGTTGGTGAAAGCTCAGATAGCACTTGAGGAAGCATCACAGCAACTTGTTGAAAAAGAAAGGGAGAAGAATCAAGGATTTGACTTTGATTCATTTATAGCAGGAACCATTCAGCTTAGTTTACAACATGAGTCTACTGATGTTGATAAATTAAATGACTTGAATAGCTCAGTGTCTCAAATAGAGTTGAAAGGATTCATATCGAAGTCAGTAAGCAGAGAGAAGCAGGAGAAAGGAATGGCTAATTTGGCGCAGTTAGAAGCTCTGTACCAAACTTCTTGGGACAGTCAGTTTGTAAGTAGCGGGGAGGAGTGCTTCCTCATAGACCAGTTTTGTTGTGAAGTAAGGAAAGATGAACAAGTTGAAAAAGAAAATACTTACACCAGTTATTTGGACAAATTTTTTAGTAAGAAAGAAGATGCTGAAATGCTAGAACCTGAGCCAGTAGAAGAGGGGAAGCTTGGGGAGAAGGAAAGGGAAGAGAGCTTTCTCAGTAACAGTGGAGAACTCCTCTTCAACAAGCAGCTCGAGGCTATAGGTATTCCTCAGTTTCACAGCCCTGTTGGTTCGCCACTGAAATCAATACAGGCCACGTTAACACCTTCTGCTATGAAATCATCTCCCCAGATTCCCCACAAAACGTACAGCAGCATTCTGAAACATCTAAATTAAAACACTCAGCAGACATTTCTTTTATATTCATGAAATGTGTTTGTCTTTTTTTATTACTAGTGTAAGTAATTTTTTTACTTGAATCAGACGGTGTAATTTTGGTATGGATTTCATTAGTTTTCTGTTTACCATTGTTTTTACAATCCAGAATTACTTTCTATACATGAGTTAGTTTTGTTTTTAAACTGGCATGTCGTTTGCACACAAAATTAAAGAATAGAGCAAAATAATGCAAAATGCAGGAGGTAACAAAAATGCACTAAACCAAGTAAAAAAACCATGCTCTCAGTAAAACAGTGTCCATGTTTTGCAGAAAAAGAACCTTGCCTTGAAACTTACACAGTGAGACTGTACAAATTGCATGAAAAGATCTATTTTTCCCAAAACATTTTTTCATTCATGCATATTTTAGAGTTTTTCATACTGTACACATTTCTTAGACACATGATACCAGCAGCAACTGAAACGAATGCAGAATTTGGTACGCATGTGTTATCTACCTCAAGGTAACAGCAGTATGTGGCAAAACATTAACCACCCATAGTGCTTCTCATTATGCACTTCTATTTAGCCAGCATTATTGTAGTAGCTATTCTTATTGAAAATCATTCAATATTTATAAATGTTCTGGTATGCATTCTTTATAGTGAAGTGTTAATATGCAGCACTTTTATTTATTTTAGCAAATAAGTATATTTCTGTAATTATAGAAAGTCAACTTAATTTTTGAGTTACCTTTCAGATAAAAGTTTTTGTTTAGCACTATGGTTTTATTGCCTACATAGCTGGATATATATTAACATCGGCTTATTCTGAGGCTATCCAATACATTTTTTTTATTTTTATTATTTAGCTTTCATTTCAAGTAAAGCACTCACTGTGTATAGGAATTTGTAATTGGAGGTGCTTGATCTCTACAAAAGAAATTAGGAATTGCTTTATTATCAAATGCTCCTAGAAGTCTTAATTGTGTTCATTTTTAAAAAATTTTGTAATGTTAGTTGTGTGCATGGAAATAATTAAGGTACAACATTACTGTAGGTTAAAGTTCTATATGGTGAGACATTTTGTTTTTACTGTATGTTTTTACTGAATGATTCCTGTCCCACTCCCAATCCCCCTCAAAAGCAAGCATGAATAAAATTAGGTTAAATATAGCATGTAGCATCTCGGTCTTCTGAAAATTTGTTTTACCTTCTGATTTTTTGAAATACTGGATGTATCATTGCTCCCCTCTTTAAAACGAAAAACAAATAAAAACATGGCCAGCAAAAATGACTGTTTTTGTGATGCTTTGTACAACGTAAGGCAAGAGGCGCTACGGTGCTGCGGCTGGCTGTGTCGTGAAGGCAGACCTTGCCTGCGCTCCCTGATACAAGGTGCTCGAGGAAGCAGGAGAAACTGGCAGTCTGCCCTAGGAGTGCCGCTGCTGGGCATGCCGCCCCATGGAAGGAGGCTCCAGAAGTACACCTCTGTCCCAGTAACTAGCGCCTGGATTGGAAGAAAATCTTGTGTAGTGGTACAGCTATGAAAGCGTAAGCATATGGTAGTGTCCGTAGCCAGGTTTGGTGAAAATGCAATTGAATTCAGAGTACAAGCGAGCACTACTGTTTTATCAACTTTTTAGACAGAATAGCGTTAAAGTGGAAAGACTGCTGTGACACATTGAGCACCTTTGTGTCGCTGGCAGCGTGGAGTGAAGGTAATCGTGCAGGTCCCTTGGCCAAGAACGCGTCTGGAGCGCTGTCATGGGGAGATGTCAGGAGCAGGACAGGTAACCCCTATGGGATGTTTCAAAATGTGCAGATGGAGTCTCCTTAGGGCTTGCTGCAATGAACAGTGTATTTCTCTTCCAGTTTCCTCCTATCAGTAGGGTTTTTTTGAGACTGGATGAAAGCGGTGGGAAGTGCTTAGAGACTGGAAACAAAATTCAGTGTAAAAACACATCTTGTGCAAATGAAGTGTCGTGGTTTGGGGTGTTTTATTTCGTGGTTGTGTTTTTTGTTGCTTTTTATTTTTTTTTTTTTTAAGAATGCTGTTGAAACTCAACAGTACTTAAGAAGCCTGTGATGGTAGAAAAGGAACGTTTTACACTCAAAAAGGAAGGGAAGAGTCAAGTGTTGAGCCTAAATCCAGCGCAGTGCTTCACTGCCTTTGACTTTCTGGTTGTGCTGGGGGAACAACCCTGTTACAGGCACTGCTGGCTGCTCTGGTGAAAACCCTGCTCTCGTAACGGCTCCGTCCATGGATCACTGGAGGGTACAGCCAGACAGTCTGGCTTATTCAACAGAAGTAATTCCCTACATGGAGACAATTAAAGTAAAAGCGATTCGTAAGGACCATGCAAAATGAAATCTGCTGCTGGAAAGTGAAGATACCAGAGTGTGGTGCTGGGTTGTCCCTTGGCAAAGCGCAGGAGTCCTGCCTTGGGAGAGCAGCCTGCAGGAAGGGCAGGGTTTCCGGGGCTGTTCCCAGCGGGTGGAAGATGGTTTCTGACCCATGCTCGTCAGCCATGCCCATCCCTGCAGGAAAAAAATAGGACAGTTACATGAGTAGCTTTTGCTGTGACCTAGGAACTGAATTGTCTTTAAAAAGAAATTATGGAAGAGGCTTAAATTATAAAGCAGATAAAGGGATGACTGTTTCATGCCAAGGAGCTTGCCAAGTAAAATGGAACACCTTTATTTAACAAAAAAGCAAATGAGAAATGAGGATGCTAACTATCTTTTAAAAACAGCTTTTCTTCTCTACATTTAAAGCATTTTAAAGTATATCTACCAAGATCTTCAGCTACAAGAGGTGATGTTTACCTTTACTGAGCAGACCAGGACAGAGCATTTTACATGTACTGTCACCACATGAGAGCTAATAATTGCCAACTGTCACAATGCTGAACACTTTATTCTGATCAGGAGTTCTCAGTCATGGTCAGTTAATTTCCTCACCATTGTACTTAATTTTAATTGCTATGTATAATCTCAGCTATTCATACAAGACTTTGCCCACGCTGCTGTTAGTGGTTTGATTACGGCGTGAGTAGTGCGCCTTAGCTAGTCTCTGCCTTGAGCACAGCTGGTCTGCTGGCGCTGTAGGCTGGACATCAGGTTCTGCAAACCAGCCGGGAGCTGGGGCAGGAGGGGCTGCGCCGGGCAGCAGGACAGCCTGTCTGCAGCCGGGAGCCAGCCGCCTGCGCTACCTTTGTACGTCTTGACTGACTTTGTTTTCCTCTCACCTTGCCATTGTTTTTTCTGTTCTCAGAAGCCTGCCCAGTACATGCGTTCAAAGCCTTGCGAAGTTCTCGCTTTGGTCTGGCTTATTGCCTGGAGGCGTTAGTTTACACAGGTTTTTAATGCCTTTTTTAGAGGGGAGGCTTCCTCCTGGAGAGTTTTTCTTCCCTATAGAACTAATGTTGCTCTGGAGCTATTCTTGCTATTTATTCTTTTTTCTGTCCCCTTCTAAATTTTGTGATTAGTCAGAGGTAGCAAGTTTTTCCATGTGTGTGGACTTCCATCCCCTACTCTACAGGCGTGTATACTGCCAAACACAGAGAACTGTAGTTAGGGTCCTGAGGAATTCAGTGACGCACTGTGGTGCGGGTTATTTCTGATATCAATAGAAGGGAAGAGCATCCTTGAACTCAATCTGCTCTCACAAGTCTTCTTTCCTTTATTTATACTCATGTTGCTTTTCTGTCACTGAGATTTGGAATTGCTTCTCAAGCCTTCGGTTAGGTTTTACACGTAATTAAAAAGTAAACTGTCCCCATTCTTCCAAAGATGCAATCCTGAGCAACAGCAGCCCTGAACCAACTCGTTCCTTATTCTTTGAATTACTTGAGTGCTTACAAAATCCTGCAAATTCTTGTTTGTTGTTCTGCCACTGTTTGCGTCAGACTTGAGCTGAACAACCTGGGAAGTAATGCTGCGGGGTATTTGGTAACAAGCAAATAATCCAGATCACCGCTGGCACCCAGCACTCCTGGGCTTCCATTCCAGTGTCTCTATATTTAAAATGGTTATCTGCTTACTCCAAGTGCTATTTGAGAACTTCTTAAAATATTGACTGTTGAAAAGTTCAATGACTTCTCTCGACTGAGAATTAGCGTCGCTGATAAGGTGATCTGCATGCACCAGAGCGTGCGCAGGGGAGCTCTGCCCCGGCAGCTGATGTGGACGTGGCGATAGCCGGGTACGGCCGCGCTCTGCAAATAGCTGCGTCAATAGCTGGCAGCAGCCGTCGCGTAACGGCATTGGCTTTTCTCTGGGATCTGTCCGTCGCATCCTGACTGCAAAGCAGCCCTTCTATAGTGAACTCTGATAATCAAATTCCTCTTGTAATCTACGAAGCCAAAAGTACTTTTAACCTTGCTGTCACCCAGCCTGGATGTTATGTGTGGATTGAAATAGGAAAGCGTGCTTTTTGCAGTTGGGTGTGGGACAGGGAACTTATGACTTGTCTGGCTTCAGAGCCAGCGATACCGTTGCCTTTCCCAGCCTGCTCACCCGCTCCGGTTCCCTCGTTGATAAAATAAAGGTGCTGGGCTGTGGCTACCCGCAGGACTGCCGGCGGAGCCGCTGGGCTCCCGCTCTGGCTACTGCACCCTGCGCTGCCACGGGGCAGAGGTCCCTCGCGCTCCCTGGCATGGAGGGCTGCTGAGTAACAACAGCACGGCTATACGGAGGGGGACGTGGGGAAGGACGACTTCTGCATTGGGGGGGACTTGGATTAATCTACCCTTACTGATAATAGGGTAGGGAGCCATGATTAAATGGTGGCTGATGGTTTGTTGGGGTTTTTTTCAGTTTTAACTTTTGTTTCCTAATTGGTAGAAGGCTGATATATTTTTGTCCTGCTTTGGTATGCTTCCACATTACTTGTGTCTTTGCTCACGCTTTTGATTCTTCCAAATTTTTGGTAACTTCTGGTTTAGGCTTATTATATTCTCCCAGTAATCATTCGTGGCTGAGTACAGCCCAAGGCGTGTGGGTGATCTCCTGCCTCTTGCTTAAACATTACTGGCTGCTCTTGGAATAGATGTGAGGCCTAATAAAATACAGGCTTTCCTTTATATCTGAATTTGGCCACGTTCCCCAAGCCATACCCCGGGGGTCTGGTGCTGTGCAGTGTGGAGCCGCCTTTGCCGCACTAATCCCACCATGGCTGGTGCAAGGAAAGGATAAACCTCGCCGTTTTTCTCTGTCGTCATCACCACAACATCTTCCCAAATAGGTGTCTCCACACCACAGGTGTAGCTGGTGGAGAGTTTCTGCTCTACAAGATGGTTGATCCTTAAACACACTTTTAGTTTGTGGCTGAGGCTTCAGCTATGGATGCTCCAAACCTGGACTCTGGCAATAAAAGGACATTTTCTCATTCTCGAGGATGCCATTCAGACTGGATTAGAGCTTAAATCTCCAGTGCTAGAGGCTGTAGAGAAATGACGTTTCCATTTAATGTCTGTCTTGAATTTTATCATTTTTAATAATTTAAAGCCATAGACCTAAATAACTTAAAGATTTATTGTGACTTCTGTGTTTGTATGGATATAGATTTAAACAGTACAGCTCTTGAAGCAGCTGGATAACTAGCAAAGACATTTTTAAAGCCTATGATTAAGAAAGCAGATGGGTTTGGTTTTTATTTTGTGTTATGTCTGCCTCAGATTTTTTTCTGCTAATGCTACAGAGTCTCTTAGCAAATTTGATGTTGACACATACTGAAAGTTTAAGTTACTTTTACATACTAAATTATCTTTTGGACCCTTACACATGATATTTCACTGCTTTTCCATGGGTTTTTTTATTTTCTGTTTACTTGCTTTATGCAAACCTGAACCGTTTGAGGTCTCAGTTTTCCGTCACACCTCGCCCTGTGAGGCAGCAAGGTGACAGCCTGTGCAGCTGTCGGGGGGGCGGGACCCTCCTTTGGGTATTGCTGGCACTTCTATCCATACTTCTATTGACCTCACTAACTGCAGCACCTAGAGTACAGCATCGCTTTCCAGCGAGACAAGGTACAAAACCTCGCCGTGACTGGCTTAGGGACCTGCACAGGGTGAGGAAATTCATCACCCAGGATGGAGGAAACCCAAGAGAAAAGCAAACCCTGAAAGCCCAAGCAGAGCGGTGGCAAGCTGGGCAGCCACCGAGCGGCTCACAATTTGCGGCTGCCAAAATTTCACTGCTAGCTAGGAAGAACATGGAAGAGTCTGGCTGTGTCCATACCTGTACGGCCCTTGGCTGGTTAAATCAGTACCTTGCATCATTTCTCCTGTCCTGATAAAAGCATAATTATGTCAGCAGTGAAGTAGGTTTTTTGGTTCTTCCAAAGATGCTCCAAGATGCTGGCACAGCCCGGGGAGGAGATTTCCACCCTGCCTGCCAGGAATTACAGTCTGTGTTGGCATGGGCAGGAGGAAAAATATGATGGGAAGCAGGGAGATTAAAATAACTCCGGTGAAAACAGGATGTTGGAAAGCTGGTAACGGAGCGGGGCTGGAGGGCTGCCGGGAGCAGGGCGGCTCTCCCACAGGGGCTGTTTTGGGAGAAAACACCCAGTTCTGGCACGTTTGTAGGCCCACACCGACCCCCGAGGCAGAAGCAGGGTAGCTCTGCCGGCAGCGGGCTGGCGTCTTGTGTTCCCCAAAATAGGGTTGATTATGGCTATTTACACAAATGTGTTCACTCACCTTCTCTCTGCACCTGCCTGCTCTCTGCTTCATCCGATGAAGGACATAAACCATTCCCTACAGCACATCAGCCGGGCATCGTATTTATTTAACTGATATGACCTCACAGGCACTGCCAAGCAGCAAACCGGAGCTCTATTTCACAGCTCGGCTGTCACCAGGGAGCTGTATTTCTCTCAGCCGATCGCAGCCTGCTCTCCGAGCTGCGATCCGTGGCTTCCTTCCAGCCTAAAACAAAATAAAAACCAACCAGTGTTTTTCTCGTGCTAACTGACTCTTCCTTTCAGGGGCCGACAGCAGCAGTTACCGGTGTGGATTTATGGCAGGGGTGGCGGGTCCCTGCGGATGGGGGAGCTGGTTGCCATCACCAGTAGCCGGTTTGTGAACCGTCAGAGGCTTTTGGTGCAGCTGGCGACGGGCTGCTGACCGGTGCTCGGCCAGCTCATCGAATCCCTCGCGCGCCCATCGCTGAGGCGTTTCCGCTCCTTTGTGAGCGGGGAGCGTGTGGGTGCCAGAGGCTGGTTTCAGCCTGGAGAGCATGGTGGGCTCCCGAGAGGGCTTTACGTTGCGAAGTCCCAGTCTCCAGAACGTGTAGACCGTGCTCAGGAGCAAGCGTGAACTCAGCCTTAACCCTGTCGTTCACGAGTTCATTGAGCCATTAGAAAATGCACGCTAAAATCCCTAAGGCTAAACCAAACGGGTTTATTCTTTAAGGTAAAATAAACATCACTATTTTCCATGAGTCCAAACCGCTATCCACTTATTTCCCGTCCACGGTCAGAGTTAATCTGCTATGTACACTGCGCAGCACTAGTGTTTGTCAATGCAATGCAGCATCACACAGATGCAAACCAGTCCTTGGGTGGGAACTGTAGCAGCAGTTTTAATCAGCTGGGCTGTGGTTATCCCAGAGCAATTCTTCTTGGTCACCTGGCCTTCTCCCAGTTGGGCGTTCCAGCTAGCCAGGCATCAGTCCGGGCGGTGAGACCCTCCAGCAGAGGAAGAAAAGCTCAGTAAATCGCGGGCTCCCCCAGACTCTGCCCAGCCCCGCGCGGGTCCTGTGGCAGTGAAGCTGGGCTCCGCCGCGTTTCCCTGCTGTGTCTGCAAGTTGTTTTTCTCATCAGCGCCGTGGATGATTTGGGTCCTTAGGATGCCGGCGTGCCTAGTAGTTCCTGCAGCCTTGGTTTCTCTTCTTCCGTGCTCAATGAGACAGATTTGCTCCCCAGGTCCGTAAAATGGTCAGAATGCTATGCTCATCCATGAACGTCACAGATGTTCGCTACATCACTTGACTTGTATGACAGGTGAGAAATAATAGAAGGTGATGGACTGCTTAAAGTGAAATAATTAGCTGGAAATAGCAGCCTGCCTGCCCCAGGAGCTCAGGCAGCCCCCCGGAGCAGGGGGATGCCCAGCTCCTTTAACCATCAGCCCCAGTACAATTTTTTCCCAAGAAGAAAAGAGAAGATACGTTTTTAAGATGAACTGCTTCACTGTTGCAGGATTGGGCATGAATTTTGGCATCTGCAGGCAGTGTCACACCAGAGCCAGCTTCAAACCTGCGGAGCTGGGGAGCCCCCAGTACACCGGCGGGGCGGGGGGGGGGGGGGGGGGCAGGGGCAGGGGCACCCCATGCCAGCCCAGAAAACAGTTCAAATTCATGTTAGTTTTAAATATTTAGCCCTAGAAATCTCTCCAGGCACCACTTTAATCCAATTTACAGTGTCTGGCTCAAGTGAAGTATGAGAAGAATTTTCTTAAGCTATTTGAGCAGCGGTGGGGAGCTGGGCAGGGCGGCGGGGCAGCCGCCTGGCACCGGGCCCCTGTCCCCTGTCCCCGTGGTGGCCCAGCGGCCAGGCGGGCTCGGGAAAGCACCGGCTCCCCAGCACGGGCGCCCCGCGCGCTGGCAGCGAGGACAGCGTGGCAGCAGGTCGGTGTCAGACCACCTTGGGCCTTCCCCCCTTCTCCTTAAAATACTCAGGGAGCTGCTGTGGAAAACAAGTTGAAGACCCCACCGCTTGTGCCCTTGGGTCACTCGCCAGCGGGGCACGTTGCCTCTGGGTGTCAGGGCACCCCACTGCCATCTCGCTGCCATGCACCTCCCCAGCCCCATCGCCCATCTGGCTCAGCTCACAGAAATTTGGGAATGAGATCATTTTCAAATAGTTTAACCCACTTCACTTCCTGGCAAGGGAAAGAAAGTCTCAGGCTGCTTTGCGGCAAGCTCAGGTGTTAATTGCTTTCCCTCCGCACCCCTAAGAAATGCGTGTGTTGTCTTTTCCACTTTACAGCAGGGAAAATGGAAGATGAAGCAGTGTGCTGGCTGGGGCCGGACAAACCGGGCTCCTCCGAGATGCGGGAGTTGAGTTGCCTGGCAGGAAGCTGTAAGGTAAGGTAAGGAGAAAAGGTCATTTACACCTTTAGCTGACTTTGTCCCTGAAATCTATGCAATGTCCTGGCCATGTATAGAAACTAATGAACCTTGTTGTCCGAATATGGAGCAGTTGCAGGGAGAACTGGAGCGGCGGTGGTGGTTAGAGGCAGTGTCCAGATGAGAAAGCGATGGGAGGGCTCAGCACTGCGCTGCTGTCGGAGAGCAAAGTGTGCTGGTGCCGGGGAGCGGCGTCATTTGGCAGACGCAGCACACCCTGCCCGGACGCGGTGCTCCAGCCGTGCGCCTAGGAGAGGCGAGCGAGGACGCCGGGCTCTGCGGGCATTCGCTGGCCGGCCCTTGCCGCAGCAAGGGAGGGGGGTCACGGGGTGCACGGCAAGGCTGGGACGGTGCCTGGCCTCGGGCTGGATGGTGCCCGTGCGGGCAGACACTGCCTTCCCCGAGAGCCGTGCTGTAATGCCGTGATGAGGCCGTAACGTACAGACCTCGTGTGCATCCGTGGCCGGGCAGCACAGCGCGGTGCAGTCCTACCCCAGCCCTGTAGTAAAGCAGTTTGCTCCGGTGTAGGAGGGGAAACAAACCTGACGGCCGTGGCAGAGCAGCGTGAGCTGGCCCCAGGGCCAGCGTCTGCAGTCCCGTGGCCGTGCATCCACAGGGGTTCAAGTGCCTCCGGTGCGGTTGTACGTATATTTTATGGGCATCGTCACCATCTTTCCTGCCTGTTCCTCAGGGGAGGGCTTGGGGAATGATTAATTCATTAGAAAATATTGTTGTACGAATGCCGAGGTAAGTAATTTTATAGTGCTAAATAGTCAGTTCCAGTTAATGCTTTTTTACAATTTCTGAGAATGATGCTGCTGTCACTCGGGTGATATCAGGAGTGTTCCCACCTGCTCTAACTGCCCGGACCTAGGAAGTTGGCTGGGCAGTGCTGAGCTGCTATCTCTGCTATGTTGGCAACACATCCAGAGCATTACAAATGAAAATTTCCGAACATGAAGGCAACAATGAGGGAGAGGAAGATTTCCCAACTTCCCTCCACCGAAGTGTTCTGCTATTGTTGTGGCAGTGCGGAGTGAAAGCAAGAAGGATTTCGAGACCAGCTTTCGGCTGCACGTTAAGGCTGTGATTATAAAACGCAGCCTGAATGCACCGTGCATTAACCAGCCCCTCCCCCGCCCAAACCTTAAGCCAAAGGATTTAAACAAGCTCTTATGTAACATGGTTTTAGCATTTCCAGTAGAAATAGGTGTTCTAAATATAAATGATTTGCAGATAAAAGAGGCTTACATAAAATGCTTTTACATTTATATAACCCTGTATCGGCATTGCACCCGACACATCCTTCCGTCACGAGCCCGGTGGCGGTGCGACTGTGCACGGTGCCGGCAGCGCCCGGTTCAGGGGCCGGCCTGGCAGGGCACGGGCTCGAGACTGGGACTGCGCTGGTGCCTGCGGTCACAGGCCGGTCCTCGTCCTGTCCCCCACCCGCCGGCGAGTGCCCCTCCAGCGTGCTTGGGTTGGTACTTCTCGTGCTTAGCTCCCTCCCTTCTCCCGCCTGGGATTCACTCACAGCAGCGATCGCGGGAGCCTCCCGTGGTGTTCCCTTGGTGTCAGCACCCAAGGTGCTGGGGACCCCTCCAGTTTCTAGCACCATGGTGGTGGTGATCGCCCAGGCTCAGCAGCTGGACGCTGCAGATACTGTTCCTGTGGTCAACTGCTTTGGTCCATTAGGCAAAGAAAGTTGTTTTGAACATTGAGAGCTGGAATTCTCCTTCATCCTGATGTGCACACAGGGATGTGTGCGTATGTATGTATATATTTATATATACATATGACCCAGTAAAAGAGCCGACTGCCTCCAGCTCAGGGTTTGCAGCATGGCCTCAGGCCGTGGGCTCTTCCCAAGCCATGGCCACAAGCCCGGTCAGCAGCCAGGCGCAGGTAGCCGTCGTGGCGAGGCCATCTGAACACTTCAGGCTCTTAACCTAAATATCTCCTTCCCCACAGACCGTGCCGTCAAAGGGTGAGCCCTCCTTGGTGATGCCTCTTCTCCACGGCCAACTACATCAAGGTTGTGGTTGATGAAAGCCGCTTGCTTCTCATCCGGCTCAGTACTGCCTCAGGAGCCGTGACAGCGGCCACTGGTAGGACTCGTGACAATTAGCTTGGAAACAGTGGCTTCTGAGCAGAAAACAATGGTTGCTATGTTACAACCTTTATGTATGGGAAAGATATTTAGTCAAATCTTGCACGAGAGCCTTCAGCGCATCACACCAAATGTTTGCTTTTAGGGGAAGGACTGATTGCTCAGTATTTTTAGCTACTGACATGTGTACAACACATGCATAGAATTATACATAAATATATAGAGATATGCATAGATATGCAGATCTTGTTTACACACACACATATTTTCATATATATGAGAAACAAGAACGTGTTTTTCAGCTACAGTGTCTTTTTACAACAGACCAATATGATTTATATCTCTTCGCCATTAACATTTCCATTCAAATAACGCCTTATTTATGCCCATACTGGAGAAGCTCTTTTGACAACGTGGGAAGATGCTTTTTATCGTGAAGCCAGAACTGTCAGCAGCCTCTATTATTGCTGGTGGGACTGTCAGTTCTCCAAGTAACATGACTTCATTTTTAATCCAGGTCTGTTGGAAGACACTTGATCCATCCCGCTTCTGTCAGTCACGGAAGGCAAGCTTGCCATAATGTTGTGTGTGACCTTCAAAAGTGGCTGTCGCCCCTTCCCTCTTGGTCTGTGCCCTGTTTTACATAAAGCCTGTTTCTGCGGTGTGTTGCGGGGGAAATGAACCATTCGTCTTTGTCTCGGCTGCCCTCGCTTCTGCTGGGGCAGTCCCCCCCTCAGGCACATGGAGAATGCTGGGTCAGGCAGCACCTGGGCATCTTCTAGAGCCGGACCTGCAGCGATTCATCAATTGCTTCCCTTTTGGAAATCAATAGTCCCCTGTAGTACAAGTGTTTCTGACCCCTGAAAGTTATAAATACAGTCATGCACAGGTAAAAAGCAAAAAAACAACGCAAAAAAATAGGCCTACAAAGTGGTCGCAGCGCACTTTCTGGCTCCCAGCACCGAGACCCCCTTAGCAGCCCCGCCGTGGAGGCTGTGCTCGAGGCTCAGCCCTCTCTGCAGAGGCAGCTGTCTAGCTGGGGTGAGCAGATTTTTAAATTTAATGTAATGGCTGCCATACGTACATGGAAGGCATTAGGGAGCTTAAATAGGAGGTGCCTATGCAAGGTATGGTTGTGTGAAGAATGGCATAGCAGCGTGAGCTCTGGCGATTGCTCGGGACGCTGCCAACGCGGCTGTGTCGATGCAGCGTTTTGGACCAAGCTTGCTGCCGTGGCAGGTCCCTTTATATATACACATAAAGTTAGATGCATATACTGTAGCGTTATCTTATATGTAATATAGCTTTATATTATATATACACTCACATATATGTGTATAGATGTATATATAAGCATATATACATATATGTGTATATGTATATATAATGTGTATGTATATTTATATAAAGATTATATTTGTATAATATAGCATTATATTATACGTAAGATAACTTCATATTATATATACATACACACGCATGCACATGATATATATACACATATATGTATGTATATATTATGCACACATGTGCAGTAAAGCTCAGGCTGGGCAGAGCACTGGCAGGCTGTAAGCCGTGACCCGGGCAGTGGCACAAGGCTCTTGTGCTGCCAGGGCTCGGTATTTTCGGGGTTCAGCGGTGATGCTTAACACAGGGCCCTCGCAATGGCGAGTCCCGGTACCTTGATTCAACATGAACCTCCATTTGCATTAATGACACTTGTCTGCCAAGTTTCCAGCTTGTGCGAGCACGGGGAGAACCTGTCCCCGCCGCGCTTGCAGCACCGCGCTTGGGTGACAGAGCCCCGTGGGGTGACAGCGCCCGTGCCTGCCCTGCCGAATCAAGGCAATACCGTGTATTTCCCACTTTACAGCCCTGACCGTTCAGTGGCCCACTATACAGCAGCACATACCTGGTCGCTTTTCCAGAGGTAGCTGTCGCTTTTCTCTGGGGCTTTTAAAATAAGGTAAAAAGGCAGCCTGGACATGTAGCAAGCCCTTTCCCTGCTGGGATTTATGCTTACAATTTGTTAAGGAAACTAAATTTTGGTCAGAGTGATTGGCCCACAAAAACTAAGCCGTCACTAAAACCTCACCCCTTCCCTTTATACTGTTTTGCTATATTTCTGAGAAGATGGTTATTAATGTGCCACTTTATTTTTCCAGCAAGTACAAAAAAAAAAAATGCTAAGAAAACTGCTACAAGAATTTTACTTATTTTTCCTGGTTTGAAGCTGGGTGATGGGGCAAGCAGCATGAAGATGTATGTAAGACTGTGAGCCACACTCGAAACTTAAGCCCACTTAGGCAGCAGCTCCTGGCAGCAGCCCTTGGCAAAGCCGCGGTCCGTGTGGGCTGGCACCGTTTCTCTGGACATCTGGGAGACGCAGCCAGAAGCCTTAGTTTGGCCACTGCGTGAGCACTACTGGGTGACAGCTCAAGTTACTTAGCACACTTTTCCTACCGTGCTCTCTTAGCTTATTTTTAATGCTGTGCACCTTCCCGGTTTTCCTTCTATTCCATATCCCTGAACTACAAAAAAATGCCATGTATTCATTGCAGAAAGGTGGGATGCTGGCGGGAGCGTAGCTTCCAGCAGCTATAGGGCTGGTTTGAGGGCTTCGGTTAACAGCCTGCATCGAGTACCCATGAAACCAAGAGAAGGCAAAAGCTCTGCTGAGCTGGAGTCAGAAGGATGCCATCCCACCCCTGCGTGCACCAGTGCCATCAGAGCTGCGCTGCCTGCCTTCCTCCCACCCCGCGTCGCAGGGGTTTGTCCGGTTCGCTCCCAACCCTTGCAGTGCTGCACTTGTCGACAGGTAGGAAGCACAGAGCTGGTGACTAAACTCTGGCTTTAATGTCTAAAACTGCAGATTGAAAAAAAAATAAGTCATTTTACTGGCAAAAACATGCAGGTGAGTATTTTTGCAGGCACAAACCAAGCAGTTGCTTGGAGGCCGGGTAGCAAGCGGCTGGGAGAGGACTGTGTGTGACTATGGAGGGTGCTACTCAATTCACGCTTGCGGAAAGCTGACAGAAACATTTCTGAGCTAGACAGACATCTCTGCGGAGAGGAAGGCAGCTGAAAACAGAGCTGACTCTTGTTAAAGGAGTAAATCCTATCTGGTTTTGCAAGAGGCATGACATACATACTTCTGTTAAAGTAGCAGCATAAAGCACCAAGAAAAACCACTGGAAATTTGGCAACATCTGGTTTTCAGTGCTGAAAACAGGCCAGCCCATTCAGGCAACGTGGGACAATTTTAGGAGATGAAAGACAAAAGATGAAATGGAGCTACGCCCTCATGCTTTGTATCTGGTGCGGTGAGAGGCTGGCCACCACGCTCTCGTGCTCCGCAGGCTGGCTGGCAGCCTGCTGCCGTCCGGGGCTGGCCAGGCTCAGTCCCGGCAGCCCCAGCTCAGGAGTGAAGCATGGGGAAGAGCGTGCCTGGATTGGCAGAGGAGATGGCCTCTTGCTCACCCGATGGCACCGCTTGCCCGTGACCAGCTCGGCTTGTATTTCCATCAGCTCCTAACAGAGCACTGCGCTGCTGGACTCTGGCCGTACCTGCTGACCCGAGTTTGCTGAGGAGCAGCAGTTTAAACAGCTGAAAAACAAAAACAGCAACAACCTTGGCTCGAGCTCAACTCTGGTTGTTTCGGTAGTTTTTCCTGAACGACCAGAACCCTTCCTGACTTCCAGAAGCATCAGCACCAGCAGGGCTCGAAGGGTTCAGCCCTTCACCAGCTTTGTCCTGGGGGCATCTGGGGCTGGACGTCTGCCTGCAGCGGGAGCCGGCGTTACAGATTTGCAGATGGAGCTCTGTTCATGGGCCTCCCTTGCTACGTGACCTTCACCTCCCAGTCTTTGAGGTGATACCTGAGGAATTTAGATTTAAATTAATCCTTTGGCACCATCAGGTTCAGGACTTGCACACTGAAGACTAATGAGTTGCATTAAGATTAAATCCCATCAAGGACAACACCAATGTCTTTGCTACTCAGTGCTCGTTCGGAACCTTCCGAAATCAGTGCCGCAGTGCCGTGGTTCCCACTGCTCTGGCTCAAGGGGCTCCTTGCTGCTGAGCGGCCCGATGGAGCTGGACCCACACTGAGCAAGAGGGAGGACCAGCTGGCCTCGGGAGGCATCTGCCAACCTACGTTTGATCCCCTGTGGTTCTGATACCGAAAGCTATCTCATGGAAATAACAAAAAATTGAAAACTACCCAAGATAGATGGAGCTTCTGTCTCCTCCTGTTGTTTTTGTGTATAACATAGTCACAAACAGCACTTTCTTCTCTACGTATCTTATCTGGAATAAAAGTGACTGAGAAAATGCACAAGAAAAGAGTCTTTTTCTAGCAAAGTCTCTAGCATAAATGAAGAACTGACTTGCAGGGCTTTTACTCGGCCTCTCTCGTCTCTCCAGCTGAAGTCCCTGGGAGCTGTAAGCCCAGCCGCACTCACACAGACAGCACAGCCAGAAGCACCCAGAACTCATGGTTTTGAAAATAGCAGCTGCATGAAAGCAACTTTAAAAAGAAACGAAGACGCAAACCTACACAATGCTCAGGCATCGCCCAGCCAAACCGAAACCCTCGGTCTGCATCTGCCTCTTGAACTTTGGGAAGATTGTCTGGGGATTTGGGTGCAGATTTGTGCCTGAACTTTGTGCCTCAGACATCTCAAACACGCAGTTTAAACTCGTCAGTAATCTCTGATCTTTCAGGGTTAATGATCAGATGCAACTTTGAAGCCACTGAACTTGTGAACCAGGCTGTGTTGGGAAAGGCCGAGGCATGCAAAGATTAGCTGTTTCTCAGGAGCAGAGCGTTAGCTGAAGCGACGGGGAGGGTTTGTGTTTGGCGGGGGCTTCGCTAATGGGGGTGATGCTGTGGCCCCACACATCCACAGCGGCCCCTGCCCTTCAGCACACACGGGAGTTCAAGCAGCTTTTCCACGCTTGTATGGAGCTGTGAAAGCAGCAGCAAGCATAAAGCCATGGCTGCTGGGTTGTCCTGTGTGGGGCTGGGGGGTTTATTTCAGCTTGTTTCAGTCCAACTGACATCAAACCCAATCTTTTATTGTAATTTTTCTGCAAGGCGGCGCTCTCATCACCCTGCAGCTGCTCCCACACCAACCTAAACCCTCACCTTGTGAACCATTCGGGCAGGGGTGGAGGGTGCCTTGCCTCAGCCAGCCCAAAACTCGAGCCTGGGAGGAGGCAAGCAAGGGGGCAGCTCTGCAGCCCCCACCACGGGCTCTGTGGCCGTGCCCATACCCACCCCACCAGCCTGCTCCAGTCTAATGCACCTCTGCACCAGTCTGCTGCCGGGCTGCGGCTACGGCGTGCGGGTCCCCGTCCAAGCCGGGACATCCCCTGCTTTACCTCTGGTTCTTTTAACCTTCGCTCCCCTCAGGCACAGCAAATATTTCCCAAGTTACTTCAATTTTACAAGCTATTAGGATAGTCTCTGGTATGACAACACAAGCAGAGCACCTCTAGTGGGATGCGAGACGTGTTTGTGTGAAAACTCATTTCTCAGATAAATTTGAAAACTGTGTAGTTCTCCAGAAGAAGGTGGGGTTTTTTTCTCATTTCTCCATGACATACTTTAAAACTGAATCATGTAAGATTTTTTTAAGCATTAATCTTTTCAAAGCCGTACTTCACCTGGCATCATGCCCATCCTGTTACCTCCTCAGCAAATCTAGGTTTTACCACGGAGTGACCTAAACAAGAAGGGTAGTATCTTTAAGGTTGAGAAAACACGTGTATAAGTTGACATCGTTGTATTAAGCATCCACGCCTTCTTCCCGTTCTCCTCAGACCTTTTTCCGGTGCAAGGTGTCCTACCGCCGCAATGCAAGCGTAACTCTTCGGCCAGGCTTTTATGGGGTTGTGATGTTCTCCTCCCAAGATGGCTAAATGAAGGGCGTCTGTGTGTTCCTCTCACCGCTCAGAAGCTGTTTAAATGCCGAGTTTCCTCCTGTGGAAGAGAAGGAAAAGCCGCAGGTCTCGGCACAGCCGGGCCCGCACCGCGGCTGCTGCTTCTCCTCCCGCCTGCGAGCGGCGCTGCGAGGGCGGCTGCGGCAGCCGGCACCGACCGCCGGCCGGCGGGACACGGCCGGGCTGCAGGCACCGCTCCCCCGCACCGCTCCCCCGCACCGCTCCCCCGCACCGCTCCCCGGTGGCCCCGGGGCTGCCTGGGACAGCGCGGACACCCCCGCAGCCTGCGCAGCCCTCACCAGCCACAGCCGGCTTTAAGGCTTAAATATGACAATTCATGTATAATTATATACCCATACATGCATATGTACATTGAACACATAGATGCACTATATACATCACATACATATACCTCTATGTGTATATATACACGACGTATATAAATTATATACATATGCATGCATCTACACACATATACATAGATGCACTATATGCATCATATACATATACATGTGTTTATGTGTGTATACATACACAATGTATATAAATTATATACTGATGTGTGCATATGCACACATATATGTATATACATATATGCGTGCATATGTATATAATTTATATACATATACACCTGTGCGTATGTGTAGGCACATGTGCGTGTGTATATCTATATAAATGATGTGTGCATCTCTATATAAATGGTTTCCACACACAGGCCATGCTATTTATGTCACCTCCCCGGGAAAGGCCGGCTGTGGAGCTGGCTGCCGCGCTCTTTCCGCTGACGAACCCCCCTGCAAGCACCGCCCGGCGCCGGGGCCCTGCAGCCGCCCGAGCTGCCGCAGGGGGGCGGCCGCGCCCGGGGAAGGGAGCACGGCAGGGACGGAGGGAGGGAGGGAGGGAGGGTGGAGGTAAGGAGGCAGCGCTGGAGGGAGGCAGCGATGGAGAGGTGGGTGGCAGCCCACAGGAAGCCCAGGCAGCCGTACGGGTGGGGAGCTCGATCCCAAAGAGGCCGGTTCTCCCACCCACACCCGGGCAGCTCTGCCAAGAGCGGAGGCGTTTAAAGCCTTGCAACGCCATCACTCAGCCGCTGCTTCGGCTGGCTGCGTAACACCAAACAAAATACTCTCTTCATTTAGTTATTCTCCGGTGTCGCCAAGAAGTGAGTTGACAGAGGTGACAGGTGGGAATGGAAGTATGAACCTTGGTGATTAGCCCAGTGTTCATTTGGAAACACTAATTGTGTCAGGGCAGTGCTGGTTTGTTCCTGCTCTGTGTGGTGTGTGCATCCACATGCCTAGTCAAGAGGCTCAGATGCCCCAGCCACTGCAAATCGGGCAGCACGGTGAAGCCTGGCTTTGCCGAGACCAGCACCCCAGAAAGCTTCGCGCTGCGGCTCGCAAACCTGGGCGAGCTCCATCCTGCAGGACAAAGCAAAAATGCCAGCCTGTAATGCCTGCACGGATAGTGCCAAAGGCACCCAGGCAAAGCACTAGAGACCTGTGGAAAATTAACTCCCTGTAAGTGGATAAGAAGATCTTTGAACTTGCAAAAAGGAAAAGGCGAAAAACTAAGAATTTGGGAGGGAGTGGGACCACCCCACCTCTGCCCAGCACCACGACCTGGGCTGGAGTCAAGCTGAACAGCCACCTGGAGGCCTCTTGCTACAGCAAGGCAAGCCTTTAACGTTCAGCTTCCCTTCACCTGTCATGACAAAACACATACTTTTAAGTACAAAATGCAGCAGAAGATCAAGACTAGCCATTAGCAATTGCATTTCCTCCCGCCACCCTCCAATAATACCAGGTTTCTGCCCTTATCTTTTGTCTGGAAAGTCTAAGACTCCCCTGTGGAGTATCATCTCATCTATTTTAGAAGCAGAAGATCCTCTACCCAATGTAAAATACTTATGCCCCTCAGTCAGCCTTTAGGACTTAAAAAAAATTTCAGAGCATCTGCACAATTGTTCCAGTCTTCAAGAAGGGCAAGAAAGAAGGCCCTGGTAATTACAGGCCTGCCAGTCTCACTTCAGTGCCCGGTAAAATTATGGAGAAGATTATGCTGGGAGTTATCAAAAAACACCTGAAGGACAATGCAGTCATTGGTCACAGCCAACGCAGGTTCACAAGAGGAAGGGCCTGTTTAACAAACTTAGTTTCCTTTTATGACAAGGTCACCCATCTAGTTGACCAAGGCAAGCCAGCTGATGTCATTTTTTAAGATTTCAGCAAAGCTTTGGATACTGTCTCTCACAGTATCCCTTCTGGACAAAAGGTCCAGCATACAGCTTGACAAAAACATAATGCGATGGGTCAGCAACTGGCTGTCGGGTCGGGCCCAAAGAGTTATGGTAAACAGGGTTACATCAGGCTGGCGGACAGTCACTAGTGGGGTTCCCCAGGGCTCCATTTTAGTGACAGTTCTTTTTAATGCTTTCATAAATGACTTGGATGTAGGACTAGAAGGTGTTGTGAGCAAGTTTGCGGATGACACCAAATTGGGAGGAGCTGTTGATTCCATCGAGGGTGGAGAGGCCTTGCAGAGAGATCTGGACAGACTGGAGAACTGGGCAATCACCAACCACATGAGGTTTAACAAGGGCAACTGCCAGATTCTGCACCTGGGAAGGGGCAACCCTGGCCATACATACAGACTGGGTGATGAGACGCTGGAGACCAGCCACGCTGAAAGGGACCTGGGGGTCTTGGTCAACAGCAAGTTGAACATGAGTCAACAGTGTGCCCAGGCTGCCAGGAAGGCCAACCATGTCCTGGGGTGCATCAAGCATGGCATCGCTAGCCGGTCTAGGGAAGGGATTGTCCCACTCTACACTGCGCTGGTGCAGCCTCACCTCGAGTATCGTGTGCAGTTTTGGGTGCCACAGTACAAGAAGGGCATAAAACTATTGGAGAGAGTCCAAAGGAGGGCAACAAAGATGGTGAAGGGTCTAGAGGGGAAGATGTATGAGGAGAGGCTGAAGTCCCTGGATTTCTTCAGCCTAGAGAAAAGGAGACTGAGGGGAGACCTCATTGTGGCCTACAGCTTCCTCACGAGGGGGAGTGAAGGGGCAGGCGCTGATCTCCTCCCTCTGGTGACCAGCGATAGAACCCGAGGGAACGGAGTGAAGCTGCGACAGGGGGGGTTTAGGTTGGATATCAGGAAAAGGTTCTTCACCGAGAGGGTGGTTGGGCACTGGAACAGGCTCCCCAGGGAAGTGGTCACAGCACCGAGCTTGACTGAGTTCAAGAAGCGTCTGGATAACGCTCTCAGTCATATGCTCTGATTTGGCTGGTCCTGTGTGGAGCCAGGAGTTGGACTCGATGATCCTTATGGGTCCCTTCCAACTCAGCATATCCTATGATCCTATGATCCTATGATCCTATGATCTAATATTGAACTTTCTTTAAGTAAGTGAAGGGAAATTTTTTCCCCTTAAGTTTTGCTTTTGGTATTACCAAAACACTTTCATGTTCTGGTTTTCAGAGTCACTTGATTACTGGTGCAAGATGCACCATATGATCCCACCGTATGACATGGCATTTGAAGGCAGGGAGCTGTGCCCCTGCACGCCTGCAGCGCTGACACAGACGCTCTGCTGTTGCAGTGGGGGGGGGGTCTGGGTAACCGTTCCTGCAGCGCACTGCGGGCGTAGGCAGAGCACAGCTGTAACTTGGGGCCACAATTCATTACGGCATCTTGCGAAAGCCCTCATTTTTTGTGCATTACCTGGGCTTTCCTCTGCCCAACCTGCTGCCCCACTGCCCCCTCCGGTGGCTCACCCAGGAGGGCTGCGGGCACTGGGTTGAGCTCCGGCATGGATCACTCACAGCCAGAGATGCTTGGTAAACTCTAGTGAAGAAACCTGCGGTGCTCCCCAATATTTACACGTCATTCTGCACCCCAGCCGTACCGCAGCCCAGCAGCACACACAAGTGGAGGGTTGTGGGTGTTGGGGCTGGTAAGCCTTGCGGTGCCTCCGGCTCGTGTCCTCCACGCAGGTTAAACAGCCTCCGGGACTTTAATAATTATTAAACATATTACTTTAACCAGCAGCTTTGCTCCTGGGAAATACCCAGAGCCTCCCAGACTGCCTGCCTGCTGGACTTGCTCATTCATCCACACTGTCCTCCCATCGTGGAGACAGGGGCTGGGACGGAAGGAGCTATCGGGACACAAGGAGCTATTGGGACGGAAGAGTTATCGGGGTGAAACACGGGCACTGGCAGCGGGGAGATGGCAGGGTGCCCTGCTCGCCCTGGGCCAGCGGGACAGGGTGACCCCGAGCGGGGTGCTGCTCACCTGATGGGACAGGGTGTGGAGAGGCTGCCGTGGGTGTCACGACCCGCTCCGTCCTCGCCTCTGCTCAGCAGGGCTTTGGTGGCAGCCTGGGCTCTCTCCTCAGGAGCAGCCCAACACGGGCTCCCCGACATCCTCAGCTTTACTGCAGCACATTTGCATACAGAAAGGCCACATCAGCCCTCAGCAAAAAGTTGTGCAATGGTCAGCAGCTGAGGCAGCGAGTACCCTGGCTGCAGTGGTTACCAACTTTCACAGGACAAGGCCAAGGGGTCTGCAATGAAGAAAAAGAAAAAAAAAACAACCCAAAGCAGCAAACTGAAGCATCTCTGAGCAATAACCGTGTGCCCCGTGGGAGCACCCAGCAGACCGGACACGCTGGAGACGTTGTGCAGAGCTATGCTGGTTTCGCTCTGATCAGATGAGGATGAGGTTGGTTTTTGCAATTTGTGATTACAGCATTTTGCAAGCATGATGAAAATGTGTGGTAAACCCCAGGCGAACTGAGGCAGCCTGTGCACTCTAACCATGCAACGGCGGGTTTCGGCAGAGTCAGGCTAAAGGCTTTAACTCCGCCGTGCCTGTCCCCTGCGCTCCCGCGGCACAAGGCAAGCCCTGCCGCTCACACCCCACCGTCAGCCACCTCCTGCGGCTGCCTTGCGTCCTCTGGGACCCGTGCCTGGGTTTCGGCCGGGCTGCCTTGGAGGTGACCTGCGGTGCTGGTGGCCCTGGTGCCACAGGGGCTCGGCTGCGGCTCGGCAGCGGGTAAAACCCCGCAGCCAGGCCAGCCGGGCACAACGAGCCCCGGAGGAGCGCGGGGCTGAGCACAGCGAAGGGTGGGCACGCTCGCTAGCTGGGGAACAGCCTCGCTAGCAACTGCCCAGGGGCTCGGAGCGGGTGTACAAAAGAGTAGAAAAAAAATCAATTTGTTTTGACAGAGTGTCCTTACTGCCTGTGAACTGGTTTGTATTAATAAACTCATTACAGCAGGGTAGCGAACTGCTCATTTCTCCCGTTAGTTCGCTTTGCTCAGAAGAACCAGACATTTATGTATCCTTCACATCTACTTTCTTCACTCCTAAAATACACATTGTACCTGGACTAACTGAGGACATCTGCGCTGGCACAGGGAGTGGCCTGTGTCCCACACTCGCTCCAGCTGCCGAGGGACTCATCTGAAAGAAAAGGAAGATGCCAGTATTTTGACAGAGTAAACAGGCTAATGCCAGAGGCAAGTCACCATGACCCAGAGCCCGGGCACACGCTGATTAATTCAGGTGCCCTCCCTTAAGCGGTTGATTTCTGCTAATCAAGAAAGGTTGACAGAAAACAGATCACAGTAACTTGCTGTGGTGCTGATACAGGATGCACAGTGATACACCTCTTACTTGGTGTGGTGTTTTGACTGAGAACCAGAATAACGCAAGAGGCAGTATAGCACGTAACAGCTGTGGCAAAACCTGGCCGAGGCATAGGTCTGAAAACAAATTCTAAGTTGTGAACCAGCATCAATTAGATGCTTTGTCAGAGAAAAATTTTCTTCTTCTCTCTCCAAAATTTCACATTTTTAATACATAACCTGGACAAAACCCACCATAATTAGCACAGAATCCAGGTCCTGGCTCCAGAGCTGGGCTCACGGGACATGCAGTAAATGTTTTGCTATGGACTATATAAAAATCACAGGTAAAGCCAAGACAGACTCAGGGATGGGACGTGGGAGTTGGAGCAGCCCTGGGAGGGCATGATGGACCCTCATGGAACTAACAGGGCTTATCCAATTTATAAGCAAAGACCCCGGAGTGGGAATACCCCCAGTAAGGCCCAGTATGAGTGCTGCTGGGATGGCGCATCCCATTCTGGTGTCCACAACCCCTCCCCAGCAGAGAGCTCCAGCGATGGGAAGGGGTGCACAGCGCAGGAGCTTCTCCGCTGCTGGGGGTGAGACATGCAGTGTGGACAAAGCCACCTACGACCCTCCAGGTCTGCTCCGGATCACCAGCCCTCGTGCGACATCCCCGCTTGCCAGTGAGCCCATACAGCCGTGACCACACAGGAGAATCCTTGTGCTGTGGAGACAATATCATGAATAACACACAGCCGCTTCAAATGGACAACTACGGGTGGCACTGGCAGGAACAGACCCCAGAAAAGAGCCACGGGGTCTGTAAAATCTTTTATGGCAAGACCAGCTAAGACCAGTCAGGAACACAGATGCTGAATTTTAAAGGAAATACTATGTTTGGGGGATCTTTTTTACAATTGCATGTACTTTTCAAAGTCCACGGTGAGATTATTTAGAGCCTTGTCTGTGAGAAGCCACACAGCATGCAAAGCAAAAAGTACCTTGAAATCACCACCGAATCCACGAGAAAGCCTCTCGCCTGAAGGGTATCCACGGGCTTACAACACACACACCAAAAATACCCTTTGGTGGGAGACGGTTAAACCGTACTGGCCTGGACAGCTGGATGCCTGAGGCAGGGGCTGCTGTAACCTACTGCTCTCATGCAGTATTTTCCCCTAATTAATAACTAAAGCAACTTTGAGACTTTCCTCCTCAAAACAGCTTCAGTTATTGAGAGGAGCAAGGAGGCAGAAAGCTCAGTCACCACCTAAGCAAGACACTGGCAGCTCTGGGCGTCCCTTCCTTCTCTGTGTGACAAATAAGGGTGACCAAAGCTGACCAAGAAACTTGTGCTAATCCCCAGTCTCAAGCCTCAGAAATAAATGCTCTTGGACTTCTTTTTTCTTTGGTTGTTATCTCCTCAAGCAGTCTCTAGGACACTTTGGAGGTTTCAGATAAGATTATGGCCAATTACGAAGGGAAGAAAGAGTTCATCTCTCAGTATCTTTTTGCACAAACAATCTGAGGCAATCAGGGTTTAGCAATCTCTCTGGACTTGCAGGGTTTGGGATCCCAATAACTCACCCTGATACTGTAAGCCCAAAACACAGCCCGGCCCGTTTTCCGGCGTGACGGTACCTCATCACTCCGACCCCTTGCTCCTGCTGGCCAAACCCACCCCGCTGACCTTTTTATTGCAATCTGCCCATGAACCGCTGTAGGGACGATGTGTTTTTTTCACCTTTTGCCCCGTTCTTTGGAGCTGTGAGTGGCCCCCAGCTGCCTTGCACCCCAGGTGGGTCAGCACCGGGTATACCCTGTGGGGGCTTCGTGTCCCCAACACAACCCCTGCACGTCTCCTCCGCGACTCTCGTGCTCTGCAAAACCCCGACGCAGCTGTCCACCAGCAGACTGGTGAACGGGCCCGGTTCCCCGCCCAAGAAGAAATATCTGCTGCAGAGGAGCTGCTATTCCCGGCATCCCTCTGCCTTTGCATTCCTGTTGTTGCAGCCCACGCCACGCACCTGGCGCCACCGAGGCTCCGCTAGACTGGGACAAAAATGAAAAGAAGGTAAAATTCCTGTGCCCACACAACAAGATCTTTTTATAGCCAAGGGGATGAGGTTTTTTTTACTCTCTTCCTATTTTCCACTTAGGGAGTAAACAGGAAAACCAACCTGGCCTGGTAGCTAATTTGGGAGCACACAGTGTCTCTCCCTGTGCCCCCCTGTGATGCTTCCCGCCCTCTCCTGCTGTGCTGCGGGCAGTGGGGCGGCACCGGGGCCATCACCCCGTGGCCCTTGGAGGGAGTCAATAGCCCTCGGCTGCTCCCGAGCGGGGACAGAGACCCTGCCAGGACTGTCACCAATTGCACCCGGAGCCAGCGTCGGGTGTGTGTGACGGGTCAGCATCTGTGCTAACAGCCGGCGAAGCGAAGGGCGAGAGCACGAGCACTGCACGGCAGCCACTCGCAAGATGGACATCTTCACCTTGGTTTGTCCCAGGAGCATTTTCTCCTGCCCTTACCCCAGGGCAGTGCGCCCCGACTCCGCCACAGCACGGGGGCTGCTGGGGACGGGGGTACGTCTGCCCCGCGCTCTCAGGCGGTGCCACCAGCCCGGGGAGGGCTGCGGAGCGCAGGCCGGGGGAGCGTTGAGGACACGGGTGTAGTTCAATGTACGCAGCTCCCTCACCTCCTCGGCACGTTCAAAGCAGCTCTAGGGCTCCCGGCACAGACAGGCTGGGAGCCAGCGCCCCTGAGCAAGCTGCAGATGGCCTTACACGTCCCTGCGTGTGACCGACCGGCTTTGTGCGCGCTGGCATCCGCGCAGCCCGAGCTCAACCTGCACCTCTGGCCCTTCACCTCTGTGTTTGTGCTGCCGTATAATGACTACTGCCAAGAGGAACCCAGGCTCCTCCAGGACCCGGAGCACAGCGCTGCCACACGTCAGCCTTCGCTCCCCACTTGGCCACGCGGATGGGTGATGAGCTTGCCCAACAGCCACCCCCACACACACGTGGGTACCACCACCAACTCTGAAATTCCTCCCCCCGAATCTCTCCACATGGAATGAAGCTGCAGAAACCCCCACTGGGGTGGTGTGTTCCCCTCCTGCCTCGCTCCCCATCCCCACTGACCATGCTGCATTTAACCCCGTGCTGCTGCCGGTGCCTCCGTGCTCACCACCCTGGGGCGGGGGGGGGCAATGGATGCATGGCCCCGGGGGGGGGGTGTGGGGTGTGTGTGACCCCTTGTAACCAAGCAATTGCTCTTACAGCGAAGCATTGCCTCCCCCACGACACTGCACAAGAGAGAACGCGTCTTTGCCTTTAGCCATTGGCAACTGCAAGAGAGGGGAAAAAAACAAAACCCCAAAACCGTAGAGCTGGCAATAAGTGGAACCCAAACTGCAGCGGGTTTTCAGGCCCTAAGAGAGGTAGCAGGGCTCTCCCGCTCAGCGGGACAGACAGTGTAAAAGCAGTAAGCCTAGCAGAAGAAGCCTTGGTGGCAACACGATGACTTTAGTCACAGTCACAAGGCTAAAACAGCCAGGATGGGGAAGTTTTCTTAAATACTGGATAAAAAAGTTGCGTAACTACCACCCAGAGCCTTCCGACAGGGCCTGATTTCCCCCTTCCAGAATTAGGATGACTTCCCCATGCAGTTTCCAGATGCATCTGTGGCACGGGGTGGGGGGTTGCGGTCTCTGTCCATGGGGTGGGCTGGGACGGGGGGGCTGCGGGAGGAGAACACCCACCCCATGGCCATGGCTCAGCATCCTCTGGGGAGCATTTAAAAAACCATTGCCTGCAAGGCTAATCGCAGCAAACAGCTCTGAAGCTCGTTTGTTGAGAGATCACACGCCGGTAACCAAGGGCTGAACCCAGGGGCTGCCTCCTGCGGGGACTCTGCCACGACGCCTCCTGACGTGAGCCAGGGCAAGGTGCTGTGCCGTACCCTTTTGAAGGACTGTCTTCTTGGACCACCGGGGACAGCAGCAGGAAAGCTTCAAGAGGATTTGGCAACAAGACTACAGTAAGGGTTTAGGTTTGGTTATTTTTGATCCCCTTCCAAAACGGACAGTGAAAGCAAGGAAAACACAACTCACACACGGGTGCGAGAGCTCACTGTGTACAAAGGGGTGTGTGCCCAGTGCAAGGGCATCCATGAGAGTGGCACTGGTACCCTGAGCAGCGGGAGGCAGGCTGGATGCTGGAATTAAAAGGCCACCTTGGTCGGTGTTGCTCATTCCCAGGCACCGTCCGTGTGTATCTGAATCACCGGCCCTCCGCTTGAATCATTAATCACTGCAAAATCAATAAAGGCCACATATGTTTTTCGTGTATCAGCCATTAGTCTGACCTTGTGTCTATCTCTGTAGAGGGTACGAAATAAAAGCATTTCAGATCAAAGCAATCAGCACTAAATTTACCCTAGTAATAGCACCCGGTGGAGCCCGTTGATTTACAGCCGCTGAGCTCATACCAAAGCTGTTTCGGTTCCTGAGAGCCCTGAGCAATTACAAAGCCCTCACTGTCCCTTGGGGACATGAGCAGGCAGGAGGGGACTGCTCCAAAAGGATGTTCTTTGGGATTTGTTTATTTCCTTAAAAACAGGGACTGCTTGTCCAGAAGCAAGTGTCTACACTGCGCTCAAGGATATGCGGATGCATCTCCTTCCCCAGGCACTGGCTCACCCGGAGCGATGGCACCCAGCGCTGCGTGTGACCGTGTCCCCCTCCCGCGGCACCTGCCCGGCCGCCTCCCTCTGCCCGAGCCTTCCGCACTCTGCTGCTGCAGAGCAAACACCTGGCACAGCAAAACCTGCTGGAGACACACCAGCATGGGTAAGGCACACCAGAGGGACCGAAGTCATTCACCAGGGATGGGGCACGGCAAACTCAGCCCTCTGCCAGCAGCCTTGCCCTCTGCGGCCCTTGCACCACAGGCTGAAGTCCCGTCGTCGTCCCCCAACCCCGCCAATGCCCCAGCCAACGGAGTCAGACAGCGTACGTTTTTTCTGAACCCATTTATTTATTTTGGGACTGAGACACCGAGAGCCTCTAGGCAGCGCTGCCAACCAATTACCATCACTATTGATCACTTCTGCATCCAGCTTTCTGGGTCAGGCCTGCTCTAATTTTGTTAGGGGCAGGCAGAGGGTCGGTGAAACGGGAAATCGCAGAGCTCAGAGATGCCCCTGGGGCACAGAGACAGGTCAGCCAGCTCCAGAAAACCCAAACCACCTCCGAATGCCCACGAGCCAGAGGCAGGTATGCCGCTTTTCTGTGTGGACCACTGGTGATGCACACCGACCCCCTCATTAGCCCATCACGCTGCCCGTAACCAGCTTTGGCTAACGCTGTTGCAGAGGCCGCAGAAATATTTGCCTAAGGAAAGAGGCTAGCTTGCTTTTCGGAATGAAAACAAATTTGGTCTTTGCACAAAGTGGGGCAATGGGAGGGTGGGTGGGGACACTGCAGAGTAAAGCTGGTGTCATAGCAGGAGACACACAACTTGGACCTAAACGGTTTCAAGACTTTTCAAAACCTGAAATCAGAAATAACTCTGCTTACTAGAGACAGCTCTTTATTACAGATTGCTGTGGTTTTAATTTAAAATCATCTCCTGTTCATGCTTCTCCAGCTTTGAGTGTAGGGACCGTATCAGGTCCCAGCTATCCCTAGCCTCCCTCGCGAATGCCGTGGTGCTGGCGGAGGAGCAGAGGCCAGCTGCGCCTCACAGGACAGAGTTTATCCACTTCTCGCTGCAAACCCATCAGTGAGCCATCCTCCCTGAAACGTCGAAGTCTACCTTCCTATCGCAGTCAAAATGCCATTCACCACGTCGAAGGCCCCCAGCAGACACCATCCCTTTGGGCCCTCCCTATTAGCTGGGGTGTCCTTCGGCCGCACCCCTCTGTCCCGCCTCCGCCCCTCTCCACTTGCCACCAGCGTGCGTTTTTACTGGCAACACCTCCTCGCTCAGCCCTCCCTCGGCACCGAAATAGCTGTGGCCAGGCGGCAGCCATGCTCGCCGCTCTCGCAGGCGGCGCTTTCGTAAGGGTTTGCACTGGCTGCCTCCCTCCAGCGTGACATCCACCTCGATATGTTCCTCCTCACAGTTACTTATTTCCAGAGGAGCTACGGTGGTTTTTCACCCTGTGTCAGGCTGACGCGCAGCGTCACACACAGCTGCAACGCCTTGGGCCTTGCCCGTAGCATCTCCCCTTCCGTTGTCCATCCCGTCTGCCCCGGGGCCAGGGCACGGATCGGGTCCAGCCACCCATGGCCCTGCAAACCTGCAGCTCCCTCCAGGGACAGGCAGAGCCGGGAGACCGGCAGGCTTCATCCGGGAACGTGCGAGGTGTACACGCCTCTCTCCCAAAAGACCACGAAGTTTCTGAAAGCTCCCGAGGACCTGGGGCTCAGCCTCCATGGACCGGCGGGCTCAGCACGCACCAACAGCCCCCGGGACAGAGCGCTCTGCAGCAGCTTGTTGACGCCACCAGCCTTCTGAAATATTATGGGGCCTTTTAGTTTCAAAGGAAACCACAAGTGCCTTTCTGCTTCAACCCTTCTTCTCACTCGCTGAGCTGTAGTTGCAGACACAGGCTTTGCCTTCCTGTGCTCCATGGTCCCCACCCCGAGCCTGGGCGCACAGGGACCCCCCGAGGGACCCCTCAGCGCACGGTGGCACGGCACGGCACCGCAGGACACTGGCACGGCGCACCGTCGCTCAGCAGCGCCGGAGCTCAATTACCGAGTAACCGGGGGATGATGCCGGGACGGTCATCCCGCACGCGGCTGCAGAGGATGCCCAGCCTCGGCTCTGCCCAGCGTGCGGCCAGGGCGTCCCATGGTGAGGGGATTTCGGAAAGTATGGCCATGGGCTGCTGCATTTCCCAGCTCTGCGTAGGCGCCCCCAGCACTGAACAGCTGGACAGACAGACACCCGCACGCCCTGCTGCTCTCAATCTGCCAGTCCCAGAGCAATCCCGCTGTATGTGCAAAGCAGGTTTGCTGCACGTACGCAAACCGTGGGCAGCAGCCTTCTTACTCAAATTTGGTAGTCAATGGTACACACCTCTCTGTCTCGGAAAATAAACAACCCTGCCCCGTTGCTTTGCCTCGGTCTCTCCTCTCATGGCAAAGCCTGAACGCTCCTTTCCCAACAGCCCCCATGTCAGCACCACGATGGGTTTCTGGGGTTTTTTGGTGCTTGATAGACATCATCTCAGAGAAGTAAACATACCCAAGCCACACTACCAAAATTCCCCAAAGATTATATGGGGGATTTTATTCGAGGGTGATTCTGGTTTAATCTTGCAGCTGAGGTTACTGTAAACCTTTGGACTAGAGTGCATATCAAGTAACTCCACCTGCTTAGCTGATTGCATTGGGATATTGTTATAAAAAATGTTACTTTGACAAGTATAATCAAACATACATGTTTCATGTTGAAGGATGGCACAGGGCCAGCTTTGGGCAGCCACCGGGGACAGAGGAGCGCTCCCCCATGCCCCCCCCCGTGCGGGTGCAGGCCACCCTGGGATGGGCAGCCCCTGCCCACCTCTGCCTGCGCATGGGCACGCTCGTGCTGGAGGGGGGAGGTCTACGCGGCTGAACGCACCGGCAACAATTGCGCTGACCACGCCGATGCTCTCCCCAGTGATGCTCTCCCCACACTGACGCTCTCCATCACGGCTGCAGCGAGTGGTCGTGCAGCCCATCATGCCGGGGACGTTCTCCTGCCGTGTCCCAACAGCAGGCACAGCGCCTAGAGCAACACTAAGCAAAAGAGGCGGGGGTTTTGGTTGGGGTTTTTTTTTTCCCTTACACTGCTTTTTACTCTTTTTTCCTCTGCCTTTTAAAATTCCAGATGAGGAAAATAAATATTGGAAGGTTATCCTTTGTATCTCATGATCAGATCACAAGTTAGCATGTGACTAGGGAGGGAAAAACAAGTCTTTCCAGCAGATGTCAACGCGGCGAGCGAGCTCCGCTGACTGCTGTACCTTGATGTCTGCTGCCAAAGTCAATTCTTGGGCATCCTTGAGGTAAAGGACCTCATGATTCATCAGGATCTTATTCTAATCAAAGAAAACTCAGATGACTTTCATTTTGGCTTTGCCTGTTTAGCAACTCTGAATATAATGTGTATGTAAGGATAAATAACAGCCCTCAGCCACTGTTTTGTAAACAGGCTGCAGCTCAGGAAGGGCCAGGGCAGGTTTGGAGTCACCCTGCAAGTCGTGTGCTCAGGGGACTGAGCAAAAACCTCCCACTGAGCAAAGGGAGCAATCAAACAGGAGCCCAGATGATAGCCATCCCACTGGCCAAGAGTCAATTATAGCCAAATGGTCTATAATGTACTTTGAAGGGCAGGGCGGGCATTGGCGAGAGGGGCCGCACCGCCCCCGGGGAGCTGGGAAGCACCTCTCCATGGGGAGGGGGCCGGCAGTAAATAAGCTCGCTGCCTTCCCTCTTAAAGGACACCGGGGTTTGCCCGTTCCCAGAGGTCCAGTGCCCGGGTGCACGCGTGGGCGCTGGGACGCCCGTCCCCACCTGAGCCCCGGGGTTTGCCGGTGGCCCCGGCGCGGCTCGATAAGCTGGTGATACCGCATCTCGCAGCGGCGGCCCCGCTGCGGCTCCTGTCACGTGGTGGGTCAGCAGTTCGTGGGAAGTTGCAGGCTGAATGCTTAAAAAAGAACCCAAGTTACATTAGCCAACTCCTTCCCCACAGGAAATAAAAACTGGAGCTGAGCTTTAGCAATTTGGGTTTGCAAAGACTTATCTTGCCTGGGGCCCAGGGTGGGTTTGTCTCGCCTTGCTCCTGACCCAGCTCCCAGCCACGAAACTGCGCAGGGAAAGGACTCGGCCAAGGGCAGGGGGGGCAAAGGGGCTGCTGTAGCTCTTCTGGAGCCCCACATCAGGACCGCTCTGCATGGAGAAGAAACTCTCTCCCAGACCTCCCCGTCCCCATGAGGCCGATGGGAAAAGCCAGCATGGCAAATATTCCCACGGCCACCATCCTCGTGCCTGGCGAAGCTGGCAAAGCCGATCCCGGCGCACGGTGCAGAGTGCGGCACGGAGAGGCTTTTGCCCTTCCTTTGCCCAGACTCCACGGACAATTGGGCAGTTATTTTTAAACTAGCTTTTTCTTTTCCCCCGCAGAGGCGCTTGAATGGCTTTCCTCTCGCACACGGAAGCACAGGGAGCGCGGATGTCGTCTCTCATTGTGATGGGAAAGGTTATCGGGTACAAAACAAAAGTGAAATCATCCGCTGGCATTCCTGGGACCGAAATAGCCGCCTGCTCTCCAGCGCTGACGTTATCGCAGGGGAAGGAAGGCTCCGGATACAGGCAGTCCTGCTCCAGGGCTCACGTACCAACCCTGCAGCAAGCCAACACCCGGCCTTGCTGCGAGCAAGAGCCAACCGAGGCGTTCTTGCCATGAAAGACGAACGCTAACTTTGCAGGTGAGGTCCCAAAGTTGCCGTCGCTGCCAAGTGGCCCCAGAGCATCACTCCAGCGGCAGCCCGGCACAAAAGCTCGGCTGTCTCACGTTAACGTGCTGCACCAGAGACCTCCCGGGCACAGCAAGGGTGCGGGGAGAGCCGTGGCAGATGGACACTCCTAACGGGGGGATCGGTGAGCTGTTGGCCCCTGCTCCCAGCAGCGGGGGGCTGCGGTGCCCTGCCCGCCCCGCCGGCTCTGCCCGCCTCCCCCGCAGCGGAGCTGGGGCTGCGCAGGGAGGGACACGGGGAACCGCAAAGGTTAAAAGCATCTTTGCTATTGGACTTATCTGGGGGTGGGGGGTGGGGTGGGGTGTTGGTTTTTTTCCTCTGGCACAAATAGATTAAAACCAAGAAAAGGCATCAGCACAAAGCCAGGCGCACCGATCAGGCCCGTCCCGACAGAGCCACTTAGGCATTTCCCAAGGGAGCTTTGTCACAGAACACCCGTTTGCTGAAAGCGGAGCCTTCCACCAGCCCGCCAGCCCATGCGCTCAGGAGGGCTCTGGCACGGGGCTGCCCAGCACCGCCCTGAGCCGGCAGCGTGTCCCCGTTCGACCGAAGTGCTGCCCTCGCCCCGGTCCCCTTGTGCCTTTTTGCAGCCGCTCCCCGGCGGGCCCTCTGCGAGAAACACCAGGGCAGCACCCAGCTCTGGCGGATCCCCGCTGGCGGGGGATCTGGGGAACCCCTCAGTGCTGAGCAGCCTTCTGGGATGCCCTCGGCACTCCCCAGCCTGGAAGAGGAGCTCAGGTACAGGGCACCTGGGCTGAAGAGGTAAACCTCCTGCAAAGCACAGAGACTTCTCTGCTTAAATATCTCCCTGTGAGACAACTGCCGGGAGCAAGGGCTGAGTGGCGGCAGTGCTGAAGCTGAGAACCAAGGAACGTGAAAACGAGGGGTAAATGTTACTTCTCCCACACACAGAGTAAAACATTTACCAAAATTGTCCAAGGCATTTTCAAAATAAGCTGAGTGCTCCACTGCCTGCCAAACCCAGATTCTTTTCAGAGAAGATTTAAGACTCTTCTTCATTTGAATTGCAGTAATGAACTAATACTGTAAAGTGCCTCCAGCTGCCAGCAGCTGGCTCAGACTTAGTTGTGCACCCAGGAGCCTTTCTCGGGAGCTGCGGAGCTGCCCCGCGCCCAGCCCAGCCCGGGCGGCAGGAGCAGCCCACGGACACTGCAAATGTTGGAAAACCAAGCAGGTCGGGAAGCGCGAGGCAGCCCTGTCCGTACGGACGCCAGCGGGGACGGCAGAGCCGCCAGCATGGGCTCCGGTGCGGCTTTCCTGGCTTTGTTGACGGGTACAGCTTTATCGCTGTTAAAACACCATTTGTTGCTGTGACTTTTTCCCTCCTTCTTAAATGTCAACTTGAAAAGAAAAATTCGAGAAAGGTCACTTACCAGTGAGACTGGCACAACTCCAGTCACTCGGATAAACACATGTAGGGTCAGCTGCTGCGAGAGGGGATTTTAAAGCAGTTATTTACCTGGTCGAACAAGCGTTGTGCTTCTGCAGCAGGGCGAGACTTTATGTACCTTGCAGGAGGCGATCAATCTCCTTACCACTCATCCATCTGCTGCCAGGATCATTAACCCTTTGGGTCACACAGACGGAGAAGATGCTTCACGCAAGATGCCCAATTCACCATTCTAAGGGGGCACGAGCACCCACTGAAGCCCCAGGCTTACCCCGAGGGAGCCGGGACACTGCCGGCCTGACGCTATGGAGAGCTGCTCGCCCGCAGCCTCACCAGACCCCTTCCCCGGGCACCCGCTGGGGCTGCTCGGCACCCCATGGCAGGGGCTGGTCACACTTAGCTCTTCAAGCCAGTCGAGGTCAAAGAGCCATACTTGTGCCAGAGACCCCGTCAGTGAGGAGCAGCATTATGCATCCATAGATGTACGCAGAGCGGATCCAGAGTCAGGTGTGCCAGGTCCCGTCCTTACTGGCAGCATGAGCAGAGACCTGCTGCTCTCCTCAGCTTCCCCCAGGCAGAAAAAAAAAGCGTAACTGGGACAACCCGTTGGTAAAAAGATGCCTGTTTAAAAGATTAGCAGAATGGGACGGGGTTTTCACTACCCCCAGGCAAGGCAGGGAACCGGAAGGTGAAAGCTGCGTGCTGCGGCAGTGAAGTGAGCCAAGGTTTCTCTTACTGCCTTCCCGGGGATGCTTCAGCATCCAGCAAACACCATGCAAACCCTGGCAAAGAGCACCAGGAACAGAAACCCTTCCCCTGCTGCCCCTTCCCTCCCAGCAGCGATGCCCGGCTGCCTTCAGCGCGCGTTTCACGTGCCCAGCGCTCTCAGCCCTCCTGGCCCTGCAAGCTGGCGGCAGGCTGCCCCTGGATTAGCAGGTAGTCATCAAATCTGGTAATTGCCCCTGGTGACAGCTGTAGAACCGGGCAGGGTTTGCCTGCTGGATCCGGCAGCCCCAAGCACACCCCCTATCCTTTCCGGGGAGCCTGGGCAGCTTAGGTGGGGAGGAACCACAGAGGGTTTCCTGCCAGGTCTCACCAAACACCGTGACACGCTGCTCGCCCGCCCGGCGGCAAAGCAGCAGGATTCCCAGCAGCTCTAACTGCTCCCTCTGCCCAGCGCTGCTCCTGTTCCAGTGCCAGCAGGGCACGCTCTGCCCCGCTGACCACGGCTCCCTCAGAAACACGCCCAGTACCAAACGGTGCAGGTGGCAAGGGGCTGGTTTCACGCAGAGGTCAGCAGGTGTGTCGGTAAGGAGCAGCCCCTGCAGACACGGCCTCACGATGCCCTTTAGCTCTACCTGCTGCCGCTGCCCTTGATCTCGGCAGGTATTCTTGTCTCTCACTTGGTACGAACATGCTGGCTGCACCCAAGTCAAGGATTTGACTGAAATAATAAACCTTTTCTTTTTCCATTTGTCTTCCCTGTCCCAGCCTTCACCCCCAAGGGAAATTTTGGAATTTTATTGAACAAAAGCCATTGATTTTTGCCCTTGTTTACAACCAGTCTGATATTTATGACTTGCAGAGGGCTCTGTAGCTCAGCAGCACCCAAACCAGCACATGGACCAGAGCGGTTCCCACCGCTCCACCAGCTAGACGGATCTGCTGCAAGATGGGCCTCCCAACCACCGCCCCCAGCTGAACCCGTTTGGTTGATCACAGTCCCTAGACACACACCACCTCCGTTCCCTCAGCATCCTCTCGCCGCCCGGTGCGCATCCTGCACCCAACGCTTCTGCGAAGGCCTGGATGAGACCGTCGCCGCCGCAAGCTGGGAAGGCTGGAGTCACTCCGGAGGGCCGGCACTACCCCTGCAGCAGGCAGGGAATGGCTCTGCAGGCACCTGCTTCGTGGTCACCCCCTGTGGCCACATTTGCTGAGCGATTTCCCGGCGGCAGCCCCGTTTCAGCGGGGAGCAGAGCACACCTCTGCTGCCCATCGGCAGCACCGGCTCGGTCTGCGGAGAGATCAAGCCAAGGTGCGCGCTGAGCCAGACCGAGGGATTTTGGTGTAAGCACTCTTCCCACAGCAGAAGGGCACTGTCTGTCATCAAGCTGAGCTCTGTTGCCAGTTGCCGTGCTTACTCCCAAATAAAAGCTGAGCACGCAGCCTTACTCGGGACACCTACTCGGCGGCTGGCAGCTGAAGGCTTATGTTGACCCTGTAAGGAACCCAGCGCCAGCCCGGGACCCCGCGTCAGCCCCGTCCAACAAGCGAACCTAACAACTCACGTTATCGCGTGCAAGGAACAGCTTTATGGCCCCCAGCGGCCACGCAAAGGGTACCGCAGTGGTGCAAGGTCAAAGGCGTAAGGTCTCTGCACAGCGGGAAACCACCACCACCAGGCTTTCAGAAGTTGAGCTAGAAAGAAGAACTGTCAGCAGCGGCAAAAAGGGCAGCTGTTGGTCCTGCCAGTAAAAACAGAAAGGAGAAATCAGCCCGCTTCCGATCGGATGAGACAGCTCTGTCTGAGGTCCTCGGCAAACCCAGCGCGTGGTGCCAGCGCAGCAGGAGACCCAGGAGCTCCCTCGCAGGCCAGGGGAAGTGGAGACCCCGGCTCCAGGGGTGCGGGAGGGGGAGCCACGGAAAGTCGCTCGCGCTTCTGCTTTTCCCCACGGCACTGCGTGGTGGCTCACGCACGCCTCGGAAGGAGTCCGGGTCCCGGTTACGTGCGTGCTACGGCCCCGTTAATGCTGGTGTCCCGTCCTGGCAGCCTTCTCCGAGCAGGGGGTGGGTTCCTCAAGGCAAACCAGAGGCAGATCATTTCCTACAGCTAGGGAAAGGAAGTCTCTCGCACCTCTGTGCTGGGCAGGGCAGCTGGCTTCAGGCAGCCTGTTCCCAAACACAGCAAGGCGTTCCCACCAGGCCCCACACGCCCCCTTGAAATAACTAATTTTTTGTGGAATTCAGTCACTTTAAGAAAAAAAACAACCACCAAAAAAACCGCAACAGAAAACCCTTCTGCAGGCTTGCAGCAATATTTTGTCTGTAAATAATCCAGAGCGCAAGGTCACATTCCCAAGTGACAGCGGAGCAGGGGAGGGTGGGCAGGGGGCCGGGGGGCGCAGAGGGCCGTGCAGCCCCCAGCCCCAGGCACAGCCGGGCAGGGGGCACAGCGGAAAAATGGGGGTGGGGGAAGGGGCAGAGCAGAGGGGGGCTGTGGGTTAAGAGGCGAGATAATTTCACCTTTCATGTGCCGGCCGTCCCTGAAGCAGGGACAAGTGACGCCTCCGTCCTCCCACGCTTTGGCACGCGTGCCGGGCCGTGCTGCTGGCGGGACGGTGTGCCGGCACAGAGCCACGTGGGGCTCGGCCTGCCCCGCTGCTGGCTCGGGGGGGGATGGCAGCCACGAGCATGGGCTGCCCCGCTCGCCAGGGAGCACCCTGCACCGCCAGCACGTCGCTGCAAAGATGGAAACACTGAGCGCTCCCAGGGAAGCAGAGGCTGCCCGGGCACGGGCATGGCCCAGGACCCGGCACCCCCGGGTGCTCACGCTGTCCGTGTTGGAGGCGTTGAGGTCTACGCTTTTCTGGATCGCTGCTGGAACGGGCTCTCAGCGGCAGCTCCAGTATGGCCAGTGGCACTGCCCACAGCCACCGGCCAGGCCACGGCACCCGGCTTCGCCCTGCCAAAGGGCAGCTCCTCCGGGAGAAAGGCGATGCAAATCCCGCCCGGCTCTGCAGTGCCAGCTCGCTCCGGGAGTTCAAAGCCCTGCGCCGGCAGCGAGGGGAGCGGGAGCACTATGGGAAACCACCCACAGCCCTGAATGGAGTGCGGAGCAGATGGCAGAACAAACAGCACCGGGATTTCGGTTTCACATAATCTTTTGCCCTGCTCACTCCCACGTTTAACCTTTTCCTCCCACGGAGCAGACCTTTACTTGGAAAAGGCGACCAGGAGCACTGGAAGGGTTTCAGAGTGGCAGGTCGTGTTCTGCTCTGAACATCACCAAGGACAATACACAAGACTGCAGAGGATTATTTTTATTTTTCTTTTTAAAGATTCAGGCTAGTTTTGTGCTATTTTGTGCCCTTTTTGAAGTTTACAAGAATTTTTTTTTTTCTTTTTCTAGACCAGGGGAAGGTAATGCTGCTACGGCAGAGGGTTGCCTACGTGGCTGGCAGTAAGAACATTGACGGATGCCGTGTTGCCATGCCATGGCTGTGAGCGTGACTTGCGCTGAGCAGCAGCCGCGCAGGAGGGGTGCTCACGCTGGCCCTGCCAGCAGGGCTGCTGCAGGTACATGTTCTTCGGGGCACGTAGGGGGAAGAACAAAACAAACAAACAAACAAACAAGAGGAAAAAATTCAAACCCTGCACATTTTACAGGCTTCTCACACGCCAGAAAGCTCAGGGGTTTCTGTGGAATTTTGGGACAGAAACCACACACTGACTGGCTGACTCTGCAGGGCTGTGTGACAGCCCCGCGCCCCGTCGCAGAGGACACCGTCCCAGCCCAGCGCTGCCGCCATCCGGGGCTGTGTAAGGAGACGGGACAGGCACAGCCCGGGCAGGAATCCAGCCCTCCTCCAGAGCTGGGCACCTGCTGGGCCACATCCCATGTTCTGCTGGAAAATGCCACCATCCAGCTTGGGCATGAAATGCCCGAGGCACCACGGCACTTGCGGGCTCCCAGGATAATTAGGTTCAACATTTAAAGCGCCTGTCTCTATCAAAGCACCCACCGTGCACGTGCTGGATAGCAGGAAACAAGTTTGCCTCGCGTGTCAAGCGCTGTCAGCTCTCGGCTGCCGCTGGCCTCGTCACTACTGTTTTACAAGGTTATTTTACACCCGACTGGTGGAATTCACTCTTGCTCATGCGTTATAATCATTAGAAAGTCATCTAACCACCACCCACCCTGTATAGCACCAATATGACCGCTCCTTCATGGCCTTCTGCTTGGCACCAAGAGGTGGCGTGCCTGTGCTCCGGGGGCAGGACGGCACTGGGTGCATCCCAGCACGGCCACACTTCCCGCAGGCAGGCTGCTGGGACCTCGGGGAGCGCATCTGCCATGTTGGGAGAGGTGGGGACGCCCCGGGCTGGCGGGGGCACAGAGCAGCCGTGTCCACCAGAGGAGCAGGAGGGTCCAGCCGATGTGCCGGGAGGTCGGGTGCTGAGTGAGCTTTTGCAGAGTTAACGCTGCCCGCCCTGCACTGACTCCTCACTGGAGCCACGTGGCTGTACCTGTATTTTAGGAGTTTCCCATGGGCTCATCATAAAGCTTCACAATTAACGCTTAGAAATTAATTTCAACAGTCTGGGATTCTTCTGAAGACACTAACAGCTACAAGGAAGAAGCCAACCAGCCTATTAGCTCAGCACACTACAGGCTCTGCTTTCTCTCTAGCACTTCGATGAAGCTAAGTGCTTTTGTGCTTTTGCACTTTTGCTACTCTGCATTGCAAATTAAAAGCGCCAGCAAGAGCTCCTGGCGTTGGTGTCAGGCTGCAGAGCGGGCTGCCCGTAGCAGAGCTCCAGATACCATGCCTGGTCCCTGAGGTGCAATGCAGCACGGACAACTTCCCCGCGGTTAGACTGAACCCGGCCATCATTCCCCACAGACCCTGCTGGGTATAAGCCACATTTTATAAAAAAAAAAAAAATTCAAAAAAAAGACGGTATCCAAAAGCTGTAAGCAGGGTGTGGGGTTCCTGCTGTTACTCACCATGTGCTGAGCTGTGCAGAGACAAACAAAAGGGCAGGTTGGGTCACACACAGGAACTCCCTCAAGTGAAGTGCTGTCACAGGTCAGAATCATTAAAGGGATTAACATCCAGAGCACAAACTTCGGGCAGTGCCTACAGTGGCTCTCTGCAGGCAGGCTTCTCTGTGGTCCCCTACTGAATTAAACCAGCCATTTTAATAGGTTTAATTCTTAACTAACAGAAACGTGTAACGCACGTCAGCTCTCACACAAAATGGGTGAGCATCCAGAACGCATGAGAATGCCAGTTGGCGAGCATCAGTTACAGGCGGTAGCGCTAGAAACCTACCACAGGTCGGGCAGAAACAAATGGCCTGTTTGAAAGGAGACCTATTTGACAAGGAAAGCCAGGTTCTCTCTTCCTCATCTCATTTGACTAAAACAAATAGACCAAGCCCAGGCAGAGAAAAAAATCCAATGAAATGATCTTGTTAGTTCAGCAGTTGATTTTTAGACTTCCTACATTTGACTTCAAGTAAATCAGGATTTTCTTTTTTTAACTCTGTTTTCATTTAAGAACTTCAGTTTGTGACAGGATCATTGTCAAAAGTTTGAAGGTAACGTTTTTAAGTGCTCCCAATAACAGCAGTATTTATGAAGGAATTACACTAAACCTGAAAGCAAGTTGTTTCCAGCTGCGCCCGCTCTCCCCACACCACATCATGTCATTGCGAGGGTGACAGCTCGAGTCTGGTACAGAAAGCAGCCAGAGACACAGAAGTGAAACCCAGAAGTTTGTTTTCATTATCCAAACTGAATGAACAGAAGAAGTGAAATTATGTGAATAAATGCCATGCACTTGATCTTTTCTCCTTCCAGTGATTCTTGGGGGGGAGGGGTTTGGCTGCCCAATTGTAACAGGGTTCTCCCGTCCCACCCGGGGTTGGGTACCACCCTGCAGGTGAGACCCATGCTGCACCCCCTCACGATGGCAGCATGTGTGGGCAGAAAAGGACACAGCACCAGCACCAATTCCTTCAGCGAGACGCGCCAGATCAGATTTTTTGCTTGCCACAGCGAAACAGCTCACAAACTGCCATCTAACACCATTCTGCAACTCACATTTTTTGAGCTCTAACAACATCTCATTTTTTCCAAGTCAAAAAGAAACCCACTGGCTAGCTCAACACTCTTCGAGAAGTCTAATGAATAGATTGCTTTTTCCTTTAATGAGAAGACAGCTGGGCTCCTGCAACAGCACTGCAGCCTTTGCCCGTGGTTACAACGGATGTCCCTTCAGAAGGGAACCGTGTTGGGAGAAGGTGCAGCACCAGGAGATAACACCAACAGCTCCAGTAAGACCACTGGGAACACCCCTGTAAGCTGGGAACGCTGCCTTCTCCACCTCTCGGCCCTGCAAAGGTCTCACAGCAGAGCAGGAACGACTCAGAACCGGTAGGAGCAGCCAGGTGACGGGCGCAGCTCAGCAGGCACCTCCACTTCCCTCCGCCCTCTCCCCTCGAACCCAAGACGCTGCCGAGCTCTCGGGCGCCTCGAAGCGACCCACGACTGACGGGTTCTGCAGGCGTAGGCACACCGGGGCCCCGGCAGAACCTACAGCAATTACTGCATGTGAATCGTTAGATAGCGCAAGGCCTGTTGCATCCACCACCTGCCCGGGGAGTACGCCAACGCCGAAGATCTGAAAGCTGTCATGAGGATTAGACACAGCCTTGTACTTAATACCACCTACTCTCCTTCTGCATTTAAAGAAAGGAACAGCAGCGTCTTGCTTTCCTTTTCTGAGGCAGAAAAGGGGATGAGCAGCAGTTTTCAACTGAAATACAGGACTTCAGTGAGACAAACAGTCAGGCTGAAATGGAGAAAAAAATAAATTAAAAAAAATATCAGAAGCATCAGGGAAATGTAAGCTAGTCTAAACTGCCCTGAAATCAACGGGGCTCCAGTGATTTAAGCCGTGGTCTTCAATCCTCCATCGCCACGGTCCCATGGCAGCAGAGTGCAGCTTGGGGAGCGCAGTTCCGGCTGGGACGGGCAGATCCCCTGCCAGTCCCAGGGCAGGGAGCACGGGGCTCCGGCGCCCTAGGCTGCACCCACTGCTCTCAGGGTGGCTGAGCGGAGCACCCTTGGGTGCGGGCTGCCAGCAGAGGCTGCGCTGCTAAGCTGCACTGCAGTCTCCTGACTCAGTCTTTCAGCTTTCCTAAACTACCCCCAGTTCTTCTAGCTGTTAGGAAACCTACCCCAGCTTCAACCAGGCCAAGGAAGAGTGGCAGACACTCTCCAAGCTGTGCCTTGTAAAGGGTCAGGTTTATGCCAAAGGCTGATGTGACTTTATTCAAGGACGTTTCCAGACTGTTTTCTTCTCTTTTCCAGGGCACGCTGTAAAAATCAGCATAACGTCCTCTCTGCTATTGCTTTTGTGGGGCCTGCCAGGTCAGGTTACACTGGAAATCAAGAGACTGATATTTTATCTTTGTCCTGCTTGATATTGGGGAGACATCGAGACCCGCAGAAGGAGGTTTCCATTCAACAATTGACCTCTGTTTAGAGCGTTTCTTGCCCTGTCATTTGCCATGCTTTCCAACACACATCCCCCTAAGCATCCCACATTTTGGAAACTACCTTTGCTTCCCAGCATCAGCCAGCTCCCTCCCAGCTTCAGACACCGCAGCTACAGAAGCAGGCGCTATCCCTGTGGGAACTTAAGAGAGGAACTGAGCGTGACAGTCCCATCGTGGGGTCTTAATCCTTTCGCCGAGAGGAGCCAAGCCAGAGTTTAGAGAACTGGAAGTCAGAGAACAAGCAGACGTTTGTTCGGAGCGGGAGGCGCAAGGGGGAGGACCGCCAGCGCCTTCCCGCCTCCGCGGGACTTATTGTCCCTGAATGTCCCTTTTTGTCCTTCTCCCCGCATCTGCGGCCGGTCGGCACAACACCGCTCTGTCCGGCGCGGGGCGCAGCCCCCACCACACACCTCCCCCGGGGCCCGGTGGCTGGCAGAAGGAGAAGCAGGGTGGCCCGGCTGCCAGGCTGATCCTTCCCAGGAGGAAGTCTGCCGCCCGCCAGCTGCTCTTCCCACGAAGGGCGATAGCCTCGGGAAGGACAGAGCGGTGGGCTGGCGGGCAGCCCGACAGCAGGCTTGCTCTGTTTCACAGGCATCAGAGCCACCAGCGCTGCACAAACATCCGACTTGGAGACAGGAGCACGAAACCACTTTTTGAAAGCGTTAAGCCCAACACCCTCAAAAATTACAGCTGCTCAGTATTACTAATCTGAGAAGGGCTGAACTCTGTCACCTATTGCTCAGTCATTACCGTAACTCCTCTCAGAAACTCCAGTTTCAGTAAAAAAGCATGCATGTGTGAAAGAGAGACGCAGCAGCAAGTCTTGGCAGAGAAGAAACAAAGACTCTGTGGCTCTCTACAAGCAGGAACAGCTCTCGGAGGAGCCTGTCTGTACCCAGCTATGTCAGTAAACTCTGGAAAGCTTTGGCCTATAAAACCACCAGGTTATTTCCAGTCGCAGTGGTGAAGATTGGGCCTTTTGGACTGGATTTTCCCCTTAGGCTGGCTTACCCCTAGTTCTGACTGCAGGACTCTTCTGCAGCCAAGACCGGTATCCCACTGCCCTGGTGCTGCACAGCTCCTCGTTTCAGTTCAGCGCACCAGGAAGGTGGGTACAAAGCGATGCATCCAGGTAACCACCGAAACACTCGCTGCCTGAGTGCCATCACCCATCCGATCGAATAAGCAGAAGTTGGAGTTTTTTAAAATAAAAATACTTAACATTTATTCACCTTTGAAGTTACCATAGTAAAATTGTACACGCTATGAGTAACCCAGGAACGTTATTAAAAGCTACCAGAAACATAAGGCAATTTGTACAACCACTGAAGGAAACACACAGCATGTTGAAAATAAGAGTGAAATATTACTCAAACAAGACAACGCTTGATACGCACTAGAGTGACAAGAACCAGCATTAAGTTTTAAACAAAAATAAAGATGTCATGGCTACAAGTATTATACAGTGATAAATACTTCAAAAATATATTAAGATATATGGAATTCTCGTTTTGCCAAGGAAATCCAGAGAAATTCCAGCCTCCACTGGATTTCAATATACCAATTAAGGTTTAATATTTAAATTCCTTTCAGTAAGAACCAGTACTGCAGCCATTACTGTATCAATACTTATCTTCTTGTAGTGTAATGAAATCAGCCTTATGTCATATAAAGCCCCAATGCCTCTCGCATCACGGGCACGAATTGCTCTAAATCAACCAATGAGTTGCCTTTCAGTAACAAGTGCCGTGCACCGCATTTGAAGCCATAAACCATGTTAAATCACAGTCAACGTTCGCCCGCTTTACAGTATTAATGGAAGGCAGGTTGGAAGACTTGCCTCCCCGTAAATAAGACATCTCGAACAGAGGGTTTAGTAGCAAGTCCACCATAACGTTTTCATAGCATAACATTGAGCACTCAGAAGTTACAGTACACGAACCATGCTAAAGTTTAGGTTACACCTTCAAAAAGAAAGTCCAGAGGATGTTTGGAGACGACAGGTTTTGAACATGCACAAATGGTGGTTTAGTACACATTTGTTTGTGCTGTTACCGGGTAGCGAGTGAAGCAGTTTATAGCCAAGGATTTGGTGAGACAGCTTTCCGAGCCAGTTTAAAAATATAAACTTCTTCTTAGGGGGTCTGTTCTATAGAAAATAGAGTGAAATCTGGTAATTTGTCAGTTTTGAGAGTACTTTCCCATGGCAAGATCCATTCATCAGCCTACCGCACCACCAAGAGAAAAGCCAATCCTGCTATTCCAAACCCCGCTGCGGCCATGATCGCGTTGCTTATGGTGCTGCTCTGGTCTGCTGGCTGGGAGCCGTGTCTGCCGAAGAAGCGACAAAAGCCATCCTAAAAAAGCAAGAGAAAGGACATTAAGTTGGTCAGCTTACAATTAATCGGATTTCTTTTAACAAGTCTTTGAGCACAGTTTGGTTCACACTCCCAGCACAGCATTTATCAGCTGCAGAAGTCTCTATTTTAATCATGAAAGTCTAAGCCTGCTGCCTTGGGCACACAAAAATGCTTTGCGGGAGCCTTCGCACAAGGCGACTGAAAGCAGTACCTACAAACGTTTGTACGTTTTGCTCAACAGACAATTGCAAACTTCCTATCGAGCTGCTCAGCGTGTCGTTACGTTATTTTCACCCTTTTAGGCAAGTTTCTGGTGGGAGCTGCCAGCATTGTTCCCCCTCATTCAAGTTTGAGAAAGCACCTGAAACACAGGATATGGAAATTTCCACTTGAAAGACAGGAACCTGAGGTCGGTCCCATCTCGGTGGATGCGGGACTGATTACACACTCTCTTGGAAGGGCCAAGTGGACACTGCTCAGAGCTGACCTATGACAGAGCAAAGCTGGCAGCTGCTCTCCCAGATCGTTATTTGTGATAATCAGAAGTGGCAGCAACACAACTCCAGATGGTCACGTTTGAACTCTGCTCCACAGATGTCTATGTAAACAAGTTATACTCTTAATTTCTTCCGGAACTTTGTTCTTTACACTTTAATTTGTGTGAATACGCAATGCGATTTTGCCAAGTGACAGTGTAGGTCGTAGCCAAGCACCGTACTGTTCTGAGCAGTCAGATGGACCAGTGACCACTGGAAAACCAAATTCATTTTGGTCTCTGGAAAAGTCAACGAGAACAGTGGCTGCTTCCCCCCTCCCTTTCTATTTTTAGTGCTGATTTGTACTGGCATCAAATATTCCACTAGGACTGAAAAGAGGAAATGTGCTGTTCTGCGGGATAGCTGACATTTTGTTTGGAAACGCAGGCAGAGCTGCACAGATGCTTTAAAAGCCGTACTTTCAGCACGCATCTCAAGGGGCAGAAAAGCAATAGCAGCCATCGCTTTACATCACAGCCGCATTAAGGCTATCGCCCACACCTTCCCAAGGCCCCAACCTGACCAGTTTCGGGACAAGCAGGAACCAGAGCGGCAGGTCTCCCGGACGGGTGGCTTCACGCACCGGCGTGTTTAACAACGGGCACGTCGGTGTTTTGTGTTTACACTTGGGAGAAGACCTGTGCCAGCCTGCTCTCCAAAACCCAACTGCCTGAGAAGGTAAACCTTGCCCGCCGACAGGCCGGCACCATTACACCTATGTGTTCAGGAGGCTGCAGCCTGACAAAGCTGGCCGCCAGCACCTTCAGAGAACTGGCCAAGCCACAACCCCGGACACACGCGGGCACCTTAAACACGCCAGCGTGTGCCGCCGCACGTCTCTATGAACTAACCAGACCCGCAGACATCCTGCAGCCTTTCCCGCGGACCTCCCCGGGCCGCCGCACACGCCCATCACGGGTAGGTACACCAGCGCGTTTCCCAGGCAGTTTCCCCCCACCCCCCGGGTAAGCTGCGGCAACGGCGCCGGGGGGCTGCGCTGCTCTGCAGCCGGGGAGAAGGGGCCAGGCCTCCCAGCACCCACCCCAGGCCGGGCTCCCGGCTCCCCAACCTCGGTCTTCCCGGGGACGCGCGTCTGCACCGCGCCCGGGCCGACACCCCCCCCCCCCGCCCCCGCTCACCCATCCGCCGTGCGCCTCCAGCCACTCGCCCCGCTCCTCGGCCAGGTAGGCGGCCAGCGCGGCGGCCAGGCAGCGCGGCCCGTCGCTGCAGCCCCGCTCGGCCAGCGCGGCGGCCAGCGTGCCGGCGAAGACCACCAGCGCCAGCAGCCGGCCCCAGTTGAGGCCGCCGTCGGCCTCCAGCTGCGCCGCCACCCGCCCCAGCAGTGCCGCCGCCTCCCGCGGCTCGGCCCGCGCCAGCGGCGCGCAGGAGCGGAAGAAGGGCCGCTCCTGCCGCTCCAGCTCGGCCGCCGCCCGCCGCAGCGTGGCCGCCGTGGGGCTGGGGGGCAGCGCGGCGCCGCCGCTGCGGTGCTGGAAGTAGTCCTCCAGCAACAGCGCCGTCTCCTCCTTCAGCGAGCCCGGCATGGCGGCGGCCCACGGCGGCTGCGGCCCCGCATCAGCAGCTGCCGCCGACTAAGAGGCAGGGCGGCCCCTCCGCCCGGCCCGGCCCGGCCCAGCCCGCCCTGGGGCGCTGGAGAAGCGCTCCCCTCCCTCCGGGGCGGGGCCCGCCACGGTGAAAAGGCAAAGCCGGGCGGGGAGAAGCCGGCCCCGGGCCGGCGAGTCCCGCATCGCTGCCGGGCGGAGCGCGCCGCTTCCCCCGAGGGTCCGCCCGCGGAAGGCGCCGACTGCACAAAGCCCCAGGCTGCGCTTTTGCTCAAGCGGAACGCCGAGTTATCGGATGGTGACTGTACCTTTTTCATACGTAGTGGGGGGTTTTCCACATTAGGGGCCTGAGCCTGTATTCTTTGCATCAGAGATCCTTCAGATGTTCTAGGACTAGAGGTTGAGTACGTTTTGGATTTACAGAGCAAATGCAGCAACATTTGCTTTTTTGCTAGACATTTAGGCAAAATTTAGGATTAGGACCTACATGGTGCAAAGGCTGGGCCCTTCACGCTTGGTGGCGTAAAATAAAATGGCTGAGAAAATACCAGCCAAGTGGTGGCATCTGCACAGGGCACAGCACCAGGGAGACACCTGGCTAGAAGCCTCCCCTGCATCCCCGCTGTGCCCTTTGACCTGCGAGTACCATCAACTGCCTAACAAATCATCAAAACTCCTGTAAAAACCACACAAGATTTACGCTACACCCAACTTGTGCCTCCTGCACAGTGCCAATTTGCAGGCAGGGTTCAGTTGGTGGCCCAGTGCAAAGTGCGGCTGTGACCACACCGTCACCGCACAGCCCTGCGCCAGCGCTGGGAGAGGTGCTCCCGTGCCTGCCGGGGACTGGTCACACTCTCACCTCTCATCCCACAACGGGTCAGGGTGCCCCACTCACCAGCACAGAACTGCTCCACTTCATCTATCTTGAGTTACAGCTCTGTCTCCATTTTACATCCCTCTTACAAAAACTAAAAATAGATGGTTGGAATCCTATTGCAATTTCTCAGATCACTATCAAGAGTCATTCTTAAGGCAAACTCTTAGTTTTACATCCCCATATTTGACTTTTGTTTTAGTTTTAAGCAGAGAAATCTAGTCCATATTCATGTGCAAGAGCAGGAGCTGGAATTATCTTGACTTTTCACCAGTGCTTTACACAACATGCTTTTTTAACTAGTTTTCCTTACAATTGTTAATCCTGGAGAAGGAATTTCCTATTGCATTCCTCACAGCAGAGAGCAAGAGGGAGAGGCTGCTCTTTCTCTAGCAATATCCTTTTCCACCCTTCCTGTTTATATAGCATTTTTGTTTAACAGGATGGAGCTGTCTGACAGTGACTTTGCCGTAGCTATAGCTCCCTCGCCCTCCATACTTTTAACCTGGCTATAGCATGCTTGCATAGCCTTTCGGACTGCTTTTCCTTCACCTCCCAGCTTGAGCAGAGGAGGGGGTCGAGAAGGTAGGGCCAGCGCCGGGGCTCTGGTGTGACACTGCTGCTTCCCTGCTGCACCCAGAGCTGCACGGCTGTTCTCCAAGGCTGGGACACACTGGGGAAAGGACAAGATGCAGGTTAAAGCCTCTCCCTCTGGAAAAGAATAGAGGCGTTTCCAAGGCACAAATAACTTGACAGACCAAAGCTGGGGGGCGGGGGGGGGGGGGAATGTGTGTCTCAAAACACTGGGTTTTCCAAAGCCTCCCTGGCCAGCCCTGAATAAGAGAAACAACGGATACTTCAGTGCCCTGTTCCTCTATCTTCATGTACCTGATGGGAAGTTGAGGCCTGTCCTGGTTCATGGCTTTCACTGTTACCTCAGGAACCTCAGGGTGACTTTCCCAGGTGCCAAGTCCATGCAGCCCAACATATGAGTCCACAGGCAGCGGCCCTGAAGTGCAAGAACAGAAGTACAAGAAAGTGATGTCAGCATCATTCTCACTGGAACCAGTGATGGTTTGGGCACTGACGTCACTCAGAACAAGCTGGCTCAGTGCTTTCCTCAGCGCCTCAGAGGAAAGGAAAGGAAACAATGTGCCTAAACGAAGGACGTCCTTTTTTCAGTGGCTGAACTGAGCACTGCCACCAACCACCTTCATGCTGACCACAGAACCTACACCCATAAAGTGGAAAGGACAGCTGACCCCAGCGCAGTTCTCCTGCTGCACCTCAAGGTGATCTGCAAATCCAGTTTACCCAAACAGTGACAGCCCGAACCCTCAACAGCATTTCAGTGCCCAGTTTTCACTGGCATCCCACTGCAATGCAAGGAGAATCCTGCGCTCCCATAAAACACATACTCTGCATCTTCCAGTGCGCTTCTGGGTATGGTGATGAGGATCTGGAAATAAAACATGACATGTTAGCTGTGATCCTTCTGACCTGAATTCTGGCCTCCTGAATGCAGAAGCAGTTCAGATGGAGTTTCAGGTACTTTCAAGGACTGCTCGCTCTCAGTTGCTCTGGCTCACCTTGGGTATTTCCAGAAGATATTCCAGAAGCAATTTTCTGGTAGATGTGGATTTTACCCTAGATTTTTGCAGGACAAATGATCTAAGGAACTGTACAGTGCAAAAAGTAAATGCCAAAAAACCAGAAAAAAATAGCTACCATTACAAGTACCTAATTGATGGGAAAAACAACTATATACATGTTCTCAATATGTAAAATACAATTTATTGTATTTAGGCCATTCATAAGTATCATTACAATATAGTAGGTTTGAAACAAACATCTTACCAATAAATACTATCTAAACATTAATATTAATCTTTTGATCAAATGTGTACAGTGTATTGACTCGATATTGCACAGTGAGCTCTATTTGACATTTCCATAGTGCATTCAGTTTGTTACAGGGATAGTTTGCCACAAATATTGCAAAGCATCAGAGTTGACTTTTCCAAGTGAAAACAGCTGAACTATCTCATTAGGGACTGAAGGCTGATACAAATGCCAGTACCCTAGGTTAATTGGTTATGGATTCATGGAACCTAATGTTTTCATGAATGAGGAGACTTTGTTGCTAATACAATTTTTATGGAATTATAAAAAAATCCCACTTTCAAATGGAACGAGGATATTATAATCAAACTTACATGAATAGCCAACTGCAGTGATCAGTGAGCTTGCTTCCTCTTGTTCCAATCTAAATATAAATCATACCTTTGATCTTTTCAGAGATGTACCTCACCGCTTGCATTTCAAAGGCCAGACCGTGCAAGCCCCCAGCATTACTCCAGCACTTTGCTCCCTACGTGCCTCTGCTCAGGGTAGACTCAGCACCCGTCAGTATGAGCAGAGGTGACACACTCTGGTCTCAATGGTTTTCAATGTATAAATGCAGGTATAATTTCCCAATAGTTCTACAATTCTCAGCTTTATCTGGTTAAATCTTAATTCTAGAGCGTCAGCTCCACATGGGGGTACTCCTGCCAGTGTGTATTGCATTACTGCACTCACGCAGAGGGCCGGGTGCTGCCAGCAATGCGGCCGGCTGTACTGCTTCCCTGAAACCCAGCGGCTCCCGGATCAGATGGGCTTGCGGGCTCTGGTGAACACAGTAGCAAATGCTGGCAGGACTGTGGCTCAGAGCCGGTTTTCAACCACTCTCTGTTGATCGTTCTCAAGTCCAGCTATGACAAAACTATGTCCATGCTAGTGGGAGATAACTTGGAGTAAGGACTGTATAATTTGGCTTGTAAGGTTTGACTTGCATTGGCATGAACTTACGCTGCTCTGACATTGCAGAAGGACCTTAAAATGCGCACATACTGCCTTAACACACGTTTAAGCTACACTGCTCTGCCAAAGTGGTATGAACTGCTCAAAATGCAAGTAAGAACCATGACCATAGAATGACTGTGACTGCCTTGGAAAAGATTTGACCATCAGTATAACAGTGCTTAGTGCTTAGCGTGTAGTATCCCTTAGTGCTTAGCATGTAGTGTTCCTTTAAGTAAAAGAAAATTCACTCACCAAGTGATACAATTAAAAATTTCTAAGAAACTACTGGTTAAGTATTACCTCATGATTATGTAAAATCATGTTTATATCCCTCATCTTTGCAGCTTATCATTTTGTATATATTTAGATTCTTTGTATTCAGGTAACAGATGAAATACTTCTATCTAAAAAGACGGTAGGAAAAAACACGGATTGAAAGGATTCCTTTTTTTGTACAAAAAATACATTTTTATGACAACAACCAGTACCTTCACAGTAGGTCCTTTACTCCTCTATTTACTACTAAGGTTCAGTCATCCATAATGCCATCATAAAGTATCAGAATTGTTTTTCTTTCCACTTTTCAACACTAAAATTCAATGCACTACTATGGAATGTTTCCAAAGTCTTAGGCTACATCCTGATAAAATCAGGAATCTTCCCCCCCCCCCCCCCCTACTTTAAAAAGGAATTAAATTCATGCAAAGAAATACATAATGTGCACCGAAATACTCGATTCTATGATACAGGTGACTTAAGAGAAAAGTCCCTTTACAATTATCTAAACTAGTTCTAATAAAAGAAGATAGTTTCAAAACAGAATTAAAAACATTTCATTTAACTACAAGTTGATGTTTGCTATGTGTTCAAGCAGATTACATTTTCTACCTAGTTGCGTTAATCTGTGTCACTCCTTTGTAGCGTAGCAAATACTTGATTTTGCGGGGTGACATTTTTCTATGCAGTTTTTGTAGTCCAGGGTATCAGTCTTCATTTGATTCTGCATACAGGATATCAGGTTAAGCCCAGATCTGCAGAGAAAGTTGAACAATTGTTTATGACATTGACTATTCTATCAAACATTTAATTAAAATTTGGAAAGGCAGTCAGATTAGTGGTCCAGTGTATCACCAGCAATGACATTACTTAACCCATAAATTCAAAATTCCCTTAACTTTAACTGTTCAGCTAGCACTTTGTGGGGATTTTTTTTTAATTTGAATTTTCTGTTCATGTTTTACACTGTGGTTTTAGATCCTCGTTACTCCCTGTAGAATCAATTTTCCTGTAACAACCCGTCCCCCTTGCCCCCTTTGTTTAAACAATCAAACGAAGAAAGAAGCACTCAAGGCAGGTACTCCCAGCACTTACTCGGAGAGTGTGGTCCCAGGAGCCCGAGCAGAATGCCGTCCCATCAGGAGAGACCCGCAAGGTGCTGACGCGATTTTCATGTCCAAACAGAATGGATACACGGGACCCTTTCAGCACATCCCAGACATTTATGGTGTAATCATTATAGCCTGCAAACAGTAGGCGACCTTCAAAGAGAATGAGATTTTACAAAGTGAGGTCTTAAGTAGGTAACGTGTCTTGACTTGTTACAGGGCCTTCTGCAGGACATTCATCTCCCAGTGAGCCACGACCCAGCTTTCCGGTGCCAGCCTCTGCACACAGCGAGCCCTGACCACTGCTCCCCCCAGGCTAGCTGTGCTCCTGTTACACACCCCTGCTCCAGCGCTGAGCTATCCATACTAATGCTGCACCCATTAAAATTTATTAATTAAAAATATAGTTAAAATGGAGTTAAATTCTATAGAATCTGTTCAGTCGTTAGAGATGGGGGGCTGACAGACTGAAGAGCACTTCAACAGCTAATGCAGGGTAACAATATTTTGCTCAGACTTTACACAAGAAGTTGAACACAAATGGTTGAATGATTAGTAGACAATTTAGTAAGTGATTCATTGTCCCCAACGGAACAAGCTGTGGTGCTGTGACCACGACAGAGCCATTTGCCTCTGTCCCGAGCGGCGGGCAGTTCACCACCCACTCATCCCCGCGCAGAGTGACTAGAGGAGCTCTGCATTTGTGCTGGGGCAAGAGAAAGAAGACTCAAGCTCGTGCCTCCAGACTTGTAGTGAAAAATAGTAATGTGTCTGTCTTCATGCTCCTCTAACATACTTCTACTACCTATTAATCATTCATTATCCTTTTATAAACTATTTATGTAAGTGCGCTTAATAGTCTAGTTACATTTCATGTTTCCTTTGAAATGTTTTTAATCATTATTGTGAAATTCTACCCCAGCTGTAGTTAATGGCAAAATATTTCCTGCCTTCAGTAGGGCCAGGAAAATACTTTTCATTGCTACAATGAAGCAATAGCCAGCTAGATTATTTAAACAGTAATTACTTTTACAGAGGCAAAAAAAGGCTTCCATGCATTAAATGTTTCTTTTGGTACTTAGTATTACTTTATAACTTTTAATAACAAATGCTTTATCAAATTAAACTGGCAAAATTTTACAGTCCCTCTCAAACCCCAACACTAAGATAACCTCCAAAATTCAGGTCTCACCACTGAGAGAGAAGTCCACACTGGATGCTCCAAAAATGATGCTCTCTTTGGAATAAATTGCTACTTCTCTGTCAGCACGAAGGTCATATAAACGACACTAGGATTAAAACAAAACAAACACACATGCCTCACTAAAGGCTGGAGTCAATGGCTATTACATTTCATTGAAAAAAATGGGAGTGGGAAGGACTGCAGCCTAACAGCCACCAAGGGAAAGCGGCTGCTTGGCTTCTTTCCTTCCGCTGTTTCTGCCCAATGTAACTGGGACTCCACCAGCCACCAGAGTCTAACAGGGATCTAAGCAACGCAAGGCTGTTTTGTATAGAGTGAAGAACTTACTTTTCCAAACCACTTCTCTAAGCCTCCTACCTGTCCTGCTATAAAGACAGGAGTGGTGGGTTTTGGACCATGGCTACCCACTGAAAGTCTCCCCACCCTCTTGCTTCCCCGCTGTGGTTTCCTACACATTAGGGCATCCTGCTTCTGGGGAGGCAGTCTCTAAAGACAACAGTTCAGCCACAGCTGGAGTCTGGAAGACAGAGGATTAAATCTCTAGTCATCTTGGAGAACATGGACCACATGGCACAGTGCTCAGAGAGTCCCCTGGTACACGGAAGCCTAGATGGTAGTCTTTGCTTTACGTAAGACAGGAGAGCAAACAGTCCCTGCTCTTCTGTGAGGCGCCTCTGTCTGAAAAACCTACATGAAAATAATTCCAATGAAATAATACATATTTATACAGATCTTTGGTTTTCATTTCTCATGGAAAATCTCCAATCACCTCTACAACCCGCACTTCCTGTTTTTATCATTTGCCAGCATACTTAGGCTTGTTTAACATGGAAATAACGTATAGACAGACCAGATTTCATTGCCATGCAGAAAGGCATGCTGTTAGCCCTGAAATCAAAATGCACTTCTGAAACTACTTGAACTGAAAACCTTCCTCAATAGGTTATGTTTATGCAAACACTGGCCAGATAGGTTTGCTAATATTAAGACTTTACTAATGAAAAATGGCTGATATTCAAGCCTGCACATAAAGGAGAGGCTGTTTCATTCACAGGGCAGTGAGGAGCTGCCAGGTATGCGAAATCCAGGTCTCCCAGTGCTCCACGCTGGTGAATAATTCCATCAGACTGTCCTGATAGGAGTTGGGGTCACTGCAGGTGACAGCACTGCCATGTGAGCATGCTTTTACGGTTTCCCTCCAGACAGTCAGGATTATCTGTTCTTCGAAATCCCTAAGTATATAAATCAGGTCAAGGATACCAGTCAGTGTATCAGTAATACTGAAAATAGCAACCTCTTCATTTAAAGAACGAAGTAGATGGAAACTGCCAAAACCTGTCAAAAGTACAGAGCTGGAATTTCCCATTCTCCTGCTAAAGTCAGGGGTGTCAGGAATAGTTAAGAGAGAAAACCCCCATCAGATAAATTAATAAGCACAGGAGCCCAGTGTCTGTGGTACTGGGCTTAAAAAGAGAGTGCTCACATTAGAATTTAATGATGGACAATTTCTCCATCTCACTCCCTCAGCATCTCAAGTGCTCACAGTACTGCATCCAAACGTGTGGAGAGGCTCACCACAGAGCTAGAGGTATTAATTTATAATCCCAGCTTTTAGGACCTAAAAGCAGTGTACAGTGTCTCCAGAAGAGCCTTGGAAGGTCTCCACATTCAGTGAAGACAAAGGGAATGTTTCTATTGAGTTTAGCTAGAATCGGAGCAGACTCAAAACATACTCTGAGGGCGGAGTACTTTAGGAAGAGTCTTCACCCTCAAGCAACTCAGCGTGATGTTTGAATAGACAGGAGAAACAAGGTGCCAGGTGCCTCCTAGACGTCTGCTCTTACACTTAACCACCAGCTCAGTCCCTGGAGGGTTGTGATACAGGCAGAGCACCAGCTGCAGCAAAAGCCACCAGCCCTGTGCATCACTCAGGGGCCTGAAGGCACCAGGAGGTCAGTGGCACTTCGCATACAATGTGCTGACCAACATTGCCTGTCAGTAACATACTGTGCCCCTCCTAGCAGCTCGCTCATAGATAAATAAGATCTACTAAGAGCTATCGTATCATCTAGGATGTCCTGGATGCGGTGACTCATCCCAGTGAAGAGCATCGGCAGTGAGTCAGGCTGACGGGGGGAGACTTATGTGGCCAAGACCACCCTGGGGCTGCGCCTTGGGATGCACAGGGCTGCGGAGGCCAGCTGAACGGGGCTGCCCAGCTCCGCGCTGAGCCCGTGGACCCTCTGCTTGCCAGGATGTGCCCACCCATGCAGGGTCCCTTCATGCCCTTGTGCTATGCTGCTCCTTCCAACACAGGCTGCAGCATTTCATCTGGTTCCTCCCAAGTTGTGATCAACAACTATGCAAAGCCAAATCTCTTCCAGCAAAACAACTAATTTTGATCATGAAACTTCAAAACATAGAAAATCTGAAATGAGTATTTGGACAGTACCTCATGTAGAAAAGTTTGCAGACGTGACCTATGAAGTGTTACTAGATTTTCCCTATAGCATTATATATAGTATTTAATATATATTATAGCGTTATTATTGCTGCAACTTTGGTGTGACAGGCCTAGTTTAGTCACTTAAAATCCTCTGTGGATGTGGCCCAGTCTTTTAGGAAAATCTGACTTGGGAAGTAACAGAACTTCCCTAAATTAGGTTGCTGAAGTAACATACCGTAGCATCGTCTGAACCAGAGGCAAAAGCATCTCCACTTGGGTAATATCTGTGCATGAGTAAAAAAAGACCAGAACACACTATGTTACTTGGATGAGGTCAGACTTCAAAAATAGAACCAGTGCATTGCTCAACATCACAAATGTGCCCTCTCCCAGAAACACACTGACCTGACACTGTTGATATCTGAATCGTGGGTTTCAAATGACTGGATGCACTGACCAGACCGCATATCCCAAACCATGGCTTTCTTGTCACATCCCTAATAAGACAAAAAAATTCACTACAGTTGTACGAATGCTGACATTCACCCCTCGTGCCTGATACATGTCATCAAGCCCAGCTACATTCAAAGGCTCTGAACGTGACAGCTCTGAGGGGATTTAACCAGCAAAGCAGCCCCAGCCCCAGCCCTCCTGGTACCCCCATGCCTGGTGCAGCTGCAGTGAGGAGCAGAGTACAGGACGGAGGCTGGAGCCTCAGCAGTGCCGCAGACCAGCGGGGCCACGACGCTGCCCTGCAGCGCAGCGGGGTGCAGACAGGCCGGGGGTGTTTGTGCAGGCAGTCCCACACTGACCCGCACTCACAGCCCTGCTCTGCTTGTGCTGCTGCTGTACCTGTGGCTGCAGTCCCACCATGCCGCAGAGCTGCATAACTGACTCAATCCCTTACTACTTAACATGCCCAATATAAAAAATTAATACCCGGCATTTAAAGTTTTATAACTAATTCTTTTCATACACTGAAACAGGAAATAAGTGCGTCTGGAGTCTTCTTCAGTCTCTTACCAGAGTTAACCCCTGCCATGGCTCTGCACCCACGTGCTCAATGGCGTGGCTGGGATGAGAAAAGCAGCACAACAGCATTTCATCTCATTGTCAAGCTCTAACCTGCCCTTCCAAGCTGTGCTTTGAAAAGATCGTTTAACACTCAGTGCTTGCTGCGAGGTGCTCAGCACCCTGAATGCTTCAGGCAAGGGGCTCAGCCCACCTAGAGTCTGTAACATCCTCAGGGCAGGAACCATCTCATACCATAGGGCCATGCTCTCAGCTGCAATGTGTCACTGCTGTCACAATCGCAGTGACAGGAAAAAGAACATGGTCTTTTCTTTTAAGAGTGATGGGATATTGTAATAAATATGACCCTGCTGAGGGTGCAGGCCCTAGGTACGCTCAGCTCTGCGGGGCTCAGCCTCTCTGAGGCTGCATGGGAAGCACAGGGCAGGCCAGGCGGCTGCTGCTTCTGCCGAGCTAGCGTGTCCTACCCAGCAGACCGTGCCACACGTTATTTATTATTAAGTAAATGATTGCTAATTAAATTAAATAGTCTCTTCACAATTCACATTTTTCTCCCTTTTTTAATTCTGCTGCTAAAATGAAATCCCAGGGTTTTTTACTTACGATGTCACTATTTAAAAGAGGTAGTGTTTCTTTGTACCAATTTGATTTCTGTGCAGAGGAAACCAAACAGGACAGAGAACATTTTGGACTCAGCACATTTCACTCTCAAGCACTGCCACAGCCCAAGCCCAGCCCTTCGTATTGCTTCAAGTGCACTGTTCTTACTGGCCTCTCTGGGAGTTTGGGGGCAAGACCAATCTGACAAGCTGGTGCTTTGACTAAGGTTTTGAAGGAGAAACCAGCAACCACCTGCAAAGTCATGGGCCCCCTGAGTACTATCCAAGTCGCTCTGAGGAGCGGCACTCTGAGGGCACTGAGCACAACAGCCTGGGACACAGCCCTAAGCTTACCCAGGAGGGGTGGGATTCTCGGTTAAGTCGATAAATGTAACGACACTCAGTCCACACACTGATGTATTGGCATTGCTTATTCCAGCTCAAGGTTACTGTATTCCATAGGCATAATATGCAGGGAGTCTCTCTATGCTACCACACCTTCAGGTTGCACTGTTTTGGCTATACCTGCATTGACATGACGTAAGGCAGATCTTCACTGAAGTGGTATTTCGCATGTGATGAATTAAGCGAGTCCCTGTAAGCACAGACATGCCCAAGCTGCTACATTGACATAAGTATGACATATTCTCTTAGCAGTACCATAGCTGCTTGCGATTCTTTGCCCTATAATAAGCTGAGCTGTTCCCAGGGAGAATGAATCTGCCCTTTCTGGGAAGCAAGCTCAATGGCAGGAAAGCCCGGGAGGAGTAATGCACTCGGATGGAATTAGCTTTCAGTCACGCTTCAGAGCAGCTGTGCTAGCAGGAAGCAAACTGGGCCAGTGAGCTGGGCTCTGCTCCTGATGGGACAGCCAAATTTGATACAAGAGCCATAACAGAAAAGGTCCAGTTTATTGTGTAAGGATGCGACCATGACTCTGAGCACAAGTGGAAACCCCTAATCCATGGTCAGCACCCTCTGGCACAAGGGCCATTTCCATCAGCAAGCACAGGACCAGCCCTGGGCCAGCGCTAGCGGGGCTTGAAAACCAGGTACCTTCAGCAAAGTTACTGGTAGCAACCTGCCTCCAGTAAGAGAGGTCAGCCCTCAGCTCCTGCCAGCTTTCACTTGCACACTCGATTTCTGATGTGGAAAAGACCAGGACTACCTCGAAAAGGAGCTGAGCCCCATCTCACTCACCTTTATGCCTTGCCTGCCTCACTGCCAGGCTGCACGCCAATGGTTCGGCTGCCTGGAAACAGCGATGCCTCAGCAGCAGGACAAGATTTGGAAATGCCTTGGGTACTTTCCCAGACCTGTCCTGCATCCTCAGAGAGGTTTGTGTGTTCCTCTGGGCCAGGACAGGGAGTGGGCAGTGTTTGACTGATGAAGGGGCTTTAAATGCCTCCGGTACTGCTGGAAGGCACAGGGGACTCAGCAACAGCTGAAGATGTGGCCACACCTCATTTCCCTGCATCCACTTGTAGAAGGGTTTAGCCAGGATCCAAGCTACCCCTTGGCTTCTGGGGAGCAGTTAGGGGACATAGTGGCACACACATTATTTGCAGCCCCACTGTGATGCCCTGAGCAACCACGTGGCTCACCCTGTCCGGTTCCAGAGAGCTGGTCATGAGAAAGGAGCCAAACATGGGAGGTCGTCTGCTGTGCCAGGCTCCTATCCACAGGGGCTCACACCTCCACTGTGGTAGGAGCCCGCTGCTCTAACTCTGAGCCTGTCCCTTCCCCGGAGAGGCGTTGTTTTGATCTCGGGCTGGATTGCTTTGGTGTGGGGTGGAATTTGCTAAGTAAGCAGAACTGCAGTCAGACTGGCTGGGTGGGTTTGACCCCACAGTCAGGGGTTTAATTTGCTCCAGCTTGGAAAATGTGCTTGCAATGAGAGGATTGCACTGGGGCTTCCAACACATACTCCAGCATAAGATCACGAGCCTCCTGCTTTGCTGCCTTTTCCCTTCCACATTCCTTAATTTTATATTATGACAGGAAGCTCCTGCTTACCCCAGAGACAAATGTATTTCCCGTTTCAGAAGGGGCTAGGTCCAGGCACAGGACATCAGCTCCATGACCATGGAAACTCTGCAGAAGCTGCCCGCTCTCGACATCCCAGAGAGCACAAGTTCCATCTCCACTTGCTGTCAGGATCTATAGGATGTGGCAAGAAGAGTCACAATACAAAAATCAGCAGATGATCTTCAAGTTCACAAAGACACAACTGACATCCTATACATACACCAAGGACAGCTTTAATTGAATGAGATACTATGCAATCAAAGCCACACAAACAATGTGAATCTACGCACAGTTTATGTTTTTTATTTTTAAGGAAAGAAGTTAAGAGTGGAAAGGAGGGCTGTATTGACACAGCTATACCTACACAGTGTTTCAATAATGGTCAGTTTTATGCAGTGGGGTTTGGAGAACTGATGGCAGTAAGGATCTGCTGGCATTTCAATATCCTCCAAAAAGGAGGTAGAACCACACCGTTATTCCTGTCTGCCCCTGTATTTAACCCTATCCATATTTAGGCTGCTGGAATTCAACCTGGGTAAAGAGAACTGTTGGAGTTAAGTATACCTGTTTAATGCTCTAATTTTTTTTTCCTGCTTGAAATAGCCAGGTTAAACCCAATTAGTCGGGCTTAAGACATGGATTTTCTGAAAGGGAAGTAAGCCTGTCTAGACAGTTGTTTGAGAAGTCCATCACCTCTCACTTGTCCAAAACCATTTGTGTGTGAAACGGCTTGAACATACACTGACCGAACATAGCTCACAGCTTCCCTCATCTGCTACAGTGCTTGCAGAAAGCACATGTGATCAGCGCTTGTTATTGTGGCTAAATCCTGACGATGCTCAATTGTTCAAAATTTCCCCTTGGCACCAGAAGCTGTTATGCAATCACAAATTCTGTAGGTTGAAAAGGTCCCTCTGCACAAGCGTGGAAGGAGGCAAGGGTGAACTTAGGAGGGCTCTCAGTCTTGTACACGGGTTTTTCTCATGGTTAGTGAGGAAACTCAAGGGATCCCAGTGGGTACTTAGAAGTTAAAAACAAAATACTCTTCAAGAAGAAAATGGTCACATGATCATGAAACCATTCACAGAGTTGCATAAAGGTTAAACACTGAACATGTTTGACAGATGCTCCAAAAACTCCTCCCATAAACAGAGGTCTGCAAAGCTGCAGAACAGACTGTTCTGAATCCTGCAGTAGAGAGACGCAGGATGATAATAGCAGAAGAGAGTCCTGACTTGTTTTCTGGCCAGCTTTTGAGCCTAGATCAATGAACTTCTCTGTTCTGAGGAATATTTGTACTTGGCTGAGGAACGAAGACTTTCAGCTCTGAAGATTTGCTTTTGTAATAGCACATAAGAAAGATGCGAGGGGAATAGGAGTAGCTACAGGTGTAAGAAAAAGGTCTGTTGGCAACCCAGAGCTCCAGCTAATGCTTAAAGAGAAACGTTACGGACCCGGTTTCAGGGTATTGCTATTGAAAAACAAACCATACTCCAAAAATCCAAAACCAGAAAGGAATTAACAATCTTTGCTATTAGAGTCCAGCTTGCTGCATGAGGGGCTCTGGCAGCACTGGATGGGGATCCTCGCCTGGCGCCTGGCGGCAAGAGGCAGCACTTGCACAGGGCAGGGGACAGCGGGGACACAGTCCCTGCTTGCCAGGAGCACACGCACCGGGGCTGGGCAGAGGGGCCACCCTCACCTCTGCCTCCTCTGACATCGCCATGGGCCTCATCCTGCTTCTCAGCCCTGCCGCACTGGGAGTATGGCTGCCTGCAAAACACTTGAGATCCCAATTAACTGTTGCTATTAATACATGCAGAGCATTGTCACGTGGGGAGCATTATCGCACCGCAGAGCTGCAGATACCTAATTTTGGAAGCAAGGCTCCCCAGCTCTCTGCATACTGAGGCAGGGGAGGCTCTCTCTAGCAAGGCTGATTTGGGGCACCAAGAACGAGGTGCACAGGTCGCCCAGCTCTGCAGCTCAGTGCTTGTCTTGGCCCAGGGTGGGAACATGATGAGGAACAAGGACGGGACCCCCTCGTTCAGCACCCACACAGCCTGAGAGTGGCTTTCATCAGTGAACCACCCCCAGCTCTCCTGTCTCTCCATTGCACTGCCAGATGCCTGTGGGCACACCAAGCGGTGCTGGGTGCTGCAGGACACTGGGCTGGGGGACACCTTCACCACACACTAGGGCTGCTCCAGGACAGGTACCACATCCCTCAGTGACATGAGCTGGGAGAGCAGAGCTGCTCCGCACACAGCTGGGAAAGCTCCTGCACAGTGTGCTTGTTGCACTGCGCGTTCTCAGAGTTACTGAATAACTTTCATTCTGAGGGCGTTATGTAAAAGAAAAAGATAAGAAATCTGGGATTCTCTAGGATCCCCTACATAACAGTGTCCTAACAGAAGCTTGGCCAACCCACTTGCTTGTATTTGTTTCAATAATAACATGCAGTGCTATAAATGATCACTTATATGCCTATCACTCAGAAGAAAATTTCAATTTCTTTTTAAAGTCTTCATTAAAATCTCCGAATCACTGAAAATAAAGCACCTAAATCCACTGTGGTATTATTTAACAATAGTAATACATTACCTTCAATATCAATGCAGTTTGCTGTATTTCATATGGAGAAAAAAACCTCAACTTTTTTTTATTATGAAAAAATAAATAACTGTTTTTCCTTTCATAGGATTTAATCATGATGCGTATAGGCATGGACAAGAAAAGAGAATACTGGTTTTCTATCTCAAAAAACATTCCACTTAATTTAGACTGCTCTAATTATGCAGGGCTCCTGCACAGCAAGGTCAGGGCTAAGCAAGCGTGAGCGTTGGGTACCTTCACTGCTTGTTTCCATGGCAATGGACTTAAATTAGCACCTTGGAGTCATTACAGAAACCATAGAATGACAAACAACAACATACTCTTGGGCATCTCATATCCTGAAATAGAAGCAATGAAAGCTGATATTTCCTTCAGAAGAGTTCCAAATATCTGGAAGAAGGGCACAAGGTATTCCCTTTCCAGCAGCTCCGCTGACACAGAGTGCGATGAAAACGCTCCCTTCTGCCACTTACTTTGCTGCAGAGCTGCACTGAGCAGAGCTTCAATTAAATTAAAAAAACAGAGAGGACAAGGGGATTATCCTGGCTCCTTTCATCATCTTTTGTGTTCCTGGAGAAAGAGATCTTTGAGATGTTCACTACAGAGGAAGGCTGGCCTGATCTCAGAAGATCTGCATTTAGTTCCTGGCTTTGTCATCGTTTCCCACTGCGGCCCTCTGTGCTCCAGCCCCCAGCTGCGAGATAGGGAAAGCATCGCTCCTTTCCCTCGGGGGAACACACCACTGCACACACGGACAACATGGCTGGCCCTGTGGGGCCATCCTCAAGCTCAAATATCTCACTTAGTACAAACAAAAAATACTAAGAATGAAAGCAGTTGGCTGGACATCCAGGACAAAGCAGGCAAACAACACAGTCTCCACAGGATGGCATAGCACATACCCAACCTAGTCCTATCTCAGCTGGGTTTTTAACTATTTGTATTAGTTTGAGCTCCTAAAAGCACAAGCCAGCACAGACCCAGTGAGCAGAGAACACGCAGGTACCAGCGAGCTCCCTCTGCAGAAGGGACAGGCCTTTGCAGGGTGCAGGCAGGACAGCCTGGCCACGGGTCATGACAGGCATTTCCTTACGGCAGCTTTGGCAGCACCTTCCTTGCCCCCAGCGAGGGTTTTCCAGCAGCCCCCACATGGGGCAGGACATGGCCCTGGGGGCCCCACGTGCAAGGTAGCTTGTTTGCACCGTGTATGAGTGCGGCTCACGTTAGGTGTTGCTGGACGGTGAGCAGCGGATAGGGAATGCATTTACCTGCATGTCTGAGTTAGTGAAGCTGCAGGCAGACAAGTAGTTTGTGTGCATTGCAACCGATTTCTTCTTTGCAGCCATGTTTTCATTTTTGTCAAATGTCAGAGGGTACACAGAACACTTGTTGTCCAGGCCACTAAAGAGAGTAATAATAGCAATAACAGAGAGGGGAGAACTGGTTAAAACTGCAACGACAAAAGGCGAGTGGTGATAAGAAGGAAACCACCTGTCAGGGCTGCGCTGCCAAACCCTTACAAGTACCGACTTCCCTGTATTGTGCTGTCCGGGGTCTCCCTGCGCAGGGAAGCCCCAGCTGCCTCCCCAGGCTGGCTGCTTTACAGAACAGGAACAGCTGCACCTCAGTATTTTTTACTCCCATCGAGTTTATAAATGGCACTGAATGAAACCTCACAAAAGTATAAACTGGGAGGTGACATAGCAGTCACCTCAGGGTTAATGTTTCACATACAGCCAAACTGCCGCTTTTCTGTTGACATCTGTCATTGTGTGGATCAGTATTTAAGCATCATTATTTCTTTACCTCAGTTAATTTGACCTAACTCCTATGGAAAAGATGGTATAGCTAGTAGGTGTAAAGAGAGGGCTTTTAGAAGAGTTTGGGAAAAAGGCAACAGAAGCATTGACCTCTGTAGCTGGTGCGTCCCTCCTGGACAGTTGCTAAGCTGTGTCTGCCAGGCCAGACACGGGACTCTTCTCTGAAGGGTCTGACTTGTGTCTGACCCTTTTCTAGAGCCATGGTGCATCAGCCCTGCCCCGGTCCTGGTCCCTGGGATCCCAGCACACCACCAGGTGCTGCTTCTGTGCCTTTTATTACATGCACAGCACTTAACTGATGGCACCACAGAAATACAGAATTAGGTAGCGCAATGGGTATATGCCCCCCCATCTCTTACAAGTGTGAAGACAGAGCTTTCTTGCCATTCTTCAAGTTTGAGTCAAAAACATACAGTTTCCGGACTCCCTCTCCACACACATTTATGGAGTCTGCCTGTCTGCCTCAGTCTGCTGCTTTCCAGATTTGCAAGCTGCACAGTAAAGTCTCCCTTTGTTCCTTTCCCTCGCCCCAAGCTCGCTTTGTCTGTCTGATCCACCCAGTCCCTTTTTAAAAGATGTTTTGCCAACACCTCATCTCTTTGTTTTCTCCTCTGCATAAACTCATTTTTTTCAAACCTGAGCCCTCAGAAAACTTGGAGAAGATTATCAAGGATGGGGTTACTTCTTCCCACCCCATCTTGGCAAGATCTATGCATGTGCTGGTAATCGTTAGTGACTAACTTTCTCTATGTTGTAGAAGAAAGAGCACAAACTAAGAACAGGGTTAAAACCACTCTCCCTTAGAAGATATATCCAACACACACAACCAAACTGGAACAGGGAAGTTGCATGCATGCAGAATTCCTAACCCATGATATAAACGCTGAAAGAGGATTGTTTTCCATGCTTGCACAACAAATGTTATTGCACTGAAGTCAGTGGAGATAATGTGTACGAGCCATTATGGGATCAGAATCAGAGGCACTGAAAGTAGTCCTTCCACCCACAGTCAAGGCACGCCAACTTCTAGCTGTCAGCATCTGAAGGCACCGGGACACCGCTACAAATCAAGCTTCCCTGTGTAAGCAGCTGTGGAAACTGGGAACTTACCCACAAGCAATGGCACATCCTGACGGGGCATATGCACACGCCATCACCCAGGTACACGGCATCGTCACTGCATGCTCCTGAAACACAGCACCTCTTTAAACTGGGATGTCACTGTTTCTCTAATCGGTGCAAGGAAAACAGTGTCAAGTTCAGTACTTCTGTGGGACATCCTTAGGGTCAGTGAAAGGTACAAGTGTTTCCCCCAGCCATTACTCACATGTAAGGCTGGGACAACCCTTAATGTAGAACCTAGCAGAGCAGCAGGAGGATAGCTAGTCCCTCCCTGACACTTTCCACCTTATTCACGAGCCTCAAACTGATCACAGAGCATGTTTTATTTGGGTTACTCAGTGCTGTAGAAGGTCCCCACTGCTGCATGTGGAAAAGTGAGTTACAAACTAGCTGTTTTTTCTCAGCTGTGTGGAGCAGGGTGCTACAAAGGCAGCCCTGGCAGGGCTTGGAGGAGCAGCGGCACCATTTCATAGCGAACACCATGACTAAAGGATCCCAGGTGATCACACATGGCACCTGGTACAGGGATTACCCAGGGAGGGCCACTGTTTTGCTGGCTGGGCTTTGCCCCCAGCTGGGAGCCCTCTCTGTCAGTGAAAAGGCTGGATCAGAGCCTCCCACCGGACAGGGACTCTGCTCAGAGACGGGTCAAGGGAGGTGGTCTGCCCTCAGCCTCTTGGTTTGAGGTGCTGGTGGGGGTTTGCATGTTAACCCACCATCCCACTGCCTCCTGTGACACCTGTGAGCCCTTCAGCCCTCCATCTTATCCCACCATCATTTGTCCTGTGCACAGAAATCTGACTTTTGCTGAAGTTTTTACTTACCTTGTTGGTAGTGAAGGAATCCCACACGATCACCTTTCCATCCTAAATGAAAGTACACAGAGAGAGAAATTAAGGCCTTCCAGAGACATGGCTATCAGCCTGCTTCCCAGATTTGGGGGAAACTCTGCTGCTGATTTCCATCCCCCAGTCTGTTATGTCATGAAATTTTTGTCTCCATTTTAACAGCAGCACAATGGTCACAGTGAAGCGCCAAGGAGACACTTCTCAGTACTGTGAGTTATGTCTTTGACCAGAAGAAAAGTAAATTTCCTCCTCTCTAAGATGACTGATGTCAGCTCAAAAGACTGATTTATTTTTTTATTTTTTCCCCTTCCCTTTTAGCAGGTTTATGAAAACTCTCACTTGCAGCACATGCCATGGACAGGACCATCTCCTCAGGAAACTGCCACTAGCAAGCCCTCACTTGCCTCCTTCCAGCCATGACATGTTCCTCCTAGCCTGTGATCACCACCTGCAAGGCCAGCCACTTCTCCCAAGTGACACCTGTCAGTGGCTCAGTACAGGGACTTGCAAATACAAGAGGTGGCCTGCATTACAAATCACTTGCCAAGCTGGCAGCGCTCATGAGGACTATTTATGGACATTGCACTGGTTAGTCATCTTCCCTTTCCTGCCTTTTCCTGGTTTTCCCTTTCCTTCTCACTACACTTAATCTTCAATTACCCATTCATACAATCTGCTAAATAGCCATCGTAAGAACGCTCCACAGAGAGCAACACAATCACTTTGTGTATGCCAGCTGCACTCACACCAGCTATTTTGCCTTATGCACATAATATTATTATTCTCCCTGTATCATGAAAGCAAAATGTATATTACCAAGCAACAATTGTTGCTGTACCTGGACTCACTACAGTTCTTAAAATAAGAGTAAAAATTGCAAAAATGCATTACAACTTGCCTGTTCAGCTTTCTGATCTACCCACTGATATTTACACCGCTTTAAAAAATGTGACATTAATTATTTAAAATTATTCTCTTTGCTGAGATCACCATGAATGGTAAAAACTCACTGTAACTGAAGGTGGCTTGCTATGCAGATTGCCTATTTTTATCCCTCAAGTGAGACCCCTGACAGATTTCATATAGGTCAATGAACAGCTGTGAGATGCAAAAAGCTCACTCACTACCATACTGGGCTCAGGATGAACCAGGGGATCTAGAAAGTAATTATCTCATTACCTCCTCCAGCTCATGAGACTGGTCTGGAGCAGGTGTTAGGACTGTTTCACAAAATGCCCAAGTAAATACAGTAATTTTGGCAGGATGTTTGAGGCTTTCGCACCAATCATACAGACTGCAGAAGAAATTTCTGTGCACAGAAACCTCTAGAAGAATCAACGTTTCCTCCCTTTTCCTGATTTTTCTCTGAACACATAAACTGAAATAGTTACTAAATATTTTATCTGTAAAGAACAAGGAAATAAAAGTGGCCTCAGATGAGTCCTCTCTATTTTCTGTTGTAGTAGGGAATATGCAGAAAATCTGTATATGACCGGACAAGAAATATTTAGGGTATTAGCTACAACAGGTGTAGCGATGATCAGAAGCTTGGATTTGTGTGCTCTGAACAAATTCATTGCCAATGAACCGCTTTAAGGGCATCTTGAAAACATTTACAACATACACAGGTGTCATCTGCAAAGAGCGGCACATAGCACAGCCAGAAGATTTGTATAGTGCCCAACAGTAGCTTTGAAAAACATCTGCCCAACAGCATACCTGGGAAGAGCTCACAATTCTTCTCTTGTCTTTACACCAGTCCATACAGAGAACTTTATTTCCGTGGCCTTTCAGGGTCCTCCTGGTCTTCATCACAAACTGGCCCAGCGCCTCCACACGCTCTGCCACCTGATGAACTGCAAACAGCTGGTGGTTAGAGAGCCCTGCATCAAAGCTCTGCCCTGGCAACTGTGTTTATGAGTAACGTCACTTGGGGGAATTAATCCATGAAGTCTGAGTCTATGGTGCAAGCCAACGAACTCTGCTTCAGAGCTGGCAGGTGGTCAAACCAAGGTGGGCAGTGTATGAACATATTCACCAGATAAAGATGAGGATGAACTTACTCAGGGCTTGAATTCCAGGGCTGTAGCAGGTGAAGCTCTTCTAGACCATCACACCCAAGTATAAGTGGAAAACAGACTACCCCCTTGCCCCCTCTTATTGGGAAATCCTCAGTCTGACTGAGGCTTGAAAGTGCACAGCCAGCCTCCAGCCCAACACATGCCTCAAGATACTCAGAGGTGAAGACCACTACTGGCTATTGGAGGAAAAAAAACCCCAAAACCAAAACGTACAAAAGAAGGGGGTAAGCATCAAATCTCCAAAAGTTTCAATGGTAAACCACTTGTTCTGGTTTTGAGACTCCCAGTCACAGTCAGCTCTGGTGTGATACAGGTACTAGCCACTGGTGCTGGAGACTTCTACTCTGCTGTGCCATCAGTTCTGGTGGCCAGGGGAGCAATGAGGGCCAGAACACAGCTCTGAGTGAGCAGAGAAGTTTGGCATTTGCTATAAGAGTGTGCTACTCAACTTCTCAACAGTGTCTATGGACATCCAGGCTTCATCGGTGGGTCAGCTTTTTTTTTTTTTTTTTAAATATGGGAAAGAGAAGCAGAGGGCAAGCAAGCAACTTTCCCAAGTAGGATCCTCTGGTAGAGGAGAAGTTGGTTCTTTCATACCTCATTTAATCTTAAATCTTAAGCTTTTCAATGCCATGCTGGAGGCTGAGCTCCACATTGCCACATGGCAGGTGATTGCTCTAGAGTTGCACTCTTTCACCCTTTGTCACAGCAAGAGAGCACGCATCCTTAACTTTGATATCATTCCCTGGCGCAGGGTCAGGGAGCACTTTCTGCCTAAGGCAGAGACTGATTTCTGGTGGATTAACTTCTGAAGAGTTATCTTTCAAAACCACCAGCCCTGCAAGCTGTGCCAGAATAATGTTCTCACCTGAAATCTCTACTCAACCAGTCTCACCCAGCCAGAGGACAAGTGCTGTCCACCATTCCTGACAATTTGTCCTTACCATCTCTAACATGAGGTCAGAAGCGAGTTTCTCAAAGTACCGTATAAGCCCACTGAGGAAAAGATACATTTCCCTCTACTTTTGACCATGGAAATGGGCCAAATGATCCAATCAAAAAGACATGAAAACACAGGACAGGAGGTTGTTATGGCAGCTGGAAAGATGCTTGTGTCCAGAACATATCTGAAAAAAACAAACGTTTCACAGACAATGGACAAAGTGTTTCCATTATGTCAATGCAGCCGAGACTCTGTGGAATTGTCTGGCTTAGCCTTACTGATTTTCTGAGGACGCTTATCTTCAACCACAGCCATAATAATCCTGCACCTGCCTAGCACAGGTTTTAGAGTCAGATAATTATTTTGAGGCATTCTCTAATACTGTTTCAAGATAGTTGAAAATTATGCACTAAGGCAAGTAGATCAGCTAAAGCCAATAAGTAGCTCGAGTGGTTTTACAAAGGTCCAGATAAAAAAAAAGACTATTTTTCTAAAACATATTGTTTGGCCTGAACAGGAGGTGTGGACTTCATGCAGATACTATTGAGTCTTTGATCTTTTCTGCGCTGGAAGTCAGTTGGTCCCAATGGTTTCTTCTGGCCTTAAAAATTTATGGATCACATGAACAGAACAAACTTTTATCTATACCTAACATTTTAAGTGATAGAATTGGATCCTTAAAATTGTAAGATTGCAAGTCAAATGCACGTTTGGTATTTCCTTTTTCTGTCCACATTTTTGAGAGCTGCTGTTCAAAACCAGTTGCACAAATAAGGGCAATCCTAGTTCATCCAGCTGTTTGTTTTGGGAACCATAGAGGGAAAGTCATGATCAGAGCAAAAAAATGCAAAAGATACAATTTTAGTTTGGGGGGGGGGGGGGAGCAAACCAAAACCAGAAGAAATGTTCTCTTCTGAAATTTACAATCTCTGCAAAAGTAGTTCTTGGGGATAATTTAAGTGCAACAAAGCTCTGATACAAAATCAATGATATACAGTATCATGAGGGAGCATTGTTTTACAGCAGCATAAGACTTTTGTCTTAGAAATCACATGACAGCTATGCAAACACAGCCTTCCAACCTAAGTTTACCGATTTTACACGACAAAGACATAAATATCCTATGACTATCAATGATACACAAAGTTATGGTATCACTGCATTCACAAGTATAAGTCTTTATGAGCAAAAATGGATTTAAGTATATGCTTAAGGGGCCTGTTAAACAGAGACCCCACTACTTCTGATACAGAAATTACACTGTAAGAATATGATGATTTATGGTAATGTTTCTGTAATGAGGCCATCTCCATTTGTTTAATGATTCCTATTAATAGGATACTCATATAACATATGATTGTCTAATTTAGACAAGAAAATGCTCTATTTACTCCAGAAAAAAAATCTTTTAACCGTTCCCCACCTGAAATTTAAGAATGTTTGCCAGTCCCCCGGTCTTACAAAGCACTAAGAGCTCAATCACTGCATATAGACTCAGATTCCTTTTCAACATCAAAGGCATCAAAACAGATAAAATAAAAGTTTTAATGACCCACTAATGTTTCTAATAAAATGAGCTGTATGTTTTCAGAAGAATACAGTAATATACACATTTTTCTCAAATAAATCCTCTGCAATACGTTGTAATTATAAAAATGAAATAATAAAGGATTTTTGTATCTCATGACAGATAAATTGATACTTATTTGAGAAGCTCCATTAAAATACAGTTAGCTTATTTTTTCCTGAACAGGGGTGGCAGGGCTGAAGTCGGTCCATGTCGTTTCTGTTACGTTAACCACAGATCTTGAAACTGAAGCTGATAACGGTGTGTTACGCACTGAATGCTCCAGCATTGACTCACCCTGCACCTCTGAATCAGCGCTGGATCCCTGCAAGTTATTTCCTTGGGGGAAGGAGGAGGGAGAAGGAGCTGGTTTTGGAAACAGTTATTCCTTTTTAAGTCCTTTCACCTTGTCTAAAATCCTGGCCTCATTAAAGCAAATTCCCACCGACTTCCACAAGGTTGGGTTTAACCTTTGTTTCTGCCACTAAGATGTGCATTCAAACAATGCAAATCTCAGAATGCACTGAGGGGGATATTTCACAGTCTCTTCCCATCCCTGCCTCCCCCCCCCACACAAAGGCAGTGCAGAAAGCACAGCTGCCTGTGCCCAGCCTGAGCCAGGCCAGAAGCCCCCGCGGTGCTCGGGGCGATGCAGAGCAGCTGTCCCCGCACCCAGCCGGCGCTGCACGGCCCTCAGTGCCCAGGGAGGCTGCGCTGCCCGCGCTCCCTGTCCGCTTCCTAGTCACCCCAGCGCGGAGCCGTGGATTGAGCAGCGCGGCCGAGCACACGCACCCATCGTGCTCTCTGCCGGGCGTGAGCAAACATGGAAAACCGACTGTCGTGACACCAGAGATGCGCGCTGGGGGCGGCTCTCTCTGCTCCTTGCTCCCGAGCGGGATGCCTGCCTCTCCCAGGCAGGCGCACCCAGCTTCCAGCTCCGCTCTCATTTTGGGGCGGTAGCAGCAAGTTTTCGTGTTTACCCGGCGAGGCCGGGCCCGCGGTGCCGGGCGTGCGGTGGTTACGCTCCCTGCCCGGGGCAGCCACCGGCACCCCGGTCGTGCCTACGGCCCTCACGCCCCAGCCCCACTCACGCTCCACGTCGTGCAGCTTGGCCCGCTCCTCCTCCAGCTTGCCCTTCAGGCTCTCAGCCTCATTTTTCAGCGATGCCAAGGTCTCGTTCTCATGCAGCCCCTCGGTTGCCATCTTTGCAAAGGAAGCAGGGAGAGAGACGAGATGAGAGCGGGAGGAGGAGGAGGAGTTTGCCTGCCTGGCTCTCAGGGATGCTGCTGAGGCTCCTGCTGCCTCAGCAACGGCACCAGAGCCGGCCCGGGCTCCCTCCCCCTCCCCATGCTGACGTCCAGGGCCGGACTGGATGTTCCTCCAGCCCTGTGTGCAGCCAGCACCTGACCAGACACCGTGCAAAGAAACACCCATGAGAGCCAGCAGCCCTTGTGCAGCCCAGGCAGCACTGCAGGCTCAGCATCCCTGCTGGCCTCCAGGCAGGCAGCTGGGACCAGCCTCACCTCCTGTCCTCCTCCTACCCACAGGCTTCCACCAGCAACTATCTGGTATACATCCCAAGCCATTTTCACAATGCAAAGGCTTCATTTCCTCAAAAATACATGCAAAAGGATGTTTCTGCTTTGTACCCCAACTTGTTTGTACCAAATATTGCACATTCTACAGGAGAAGGAAAAAAAAAAAAGTCATTGGTTACCCCAATAGCATTTTAAAATAGCAGACTAGGAAGACAGATCCTGTCCAGGCTTAGCAAACCCCAGCTCAGCTCCATCATTCCCTTATACCCTACGGGTAGGGGGCACTAGGAGCCTCGGCCACCCAGGTGGTCTCTGGCCCAGCACCTACGCCAGCAGGACAGATGCAGTGCTGTGAACCCTTCTCTCTACTATAGTTTGAATTCCTCATTTTTAAATTTTGTGTTACCAGGGTTTGTTTTTTTCCTTTCTTCCCCCCCTTAAACAAACCACCTCTTTTCCCCCACGTACAGATAAGCACATCAGGGTCTGTGGCCTTTCCCAGCCCTTGAAAGGGACCAGTTTCCAAAACTGGGCACACAGAACAGCTGACATTTCCAGAGAAAGAGCCACGGCACATGGCCTTGCAGGTTTTTGTTCCCTGGGAGTTCCTTGAAAACGTCCTCTTCTTATTACAGTAATTGTCCTTGATCTACATGGAGTAACTTTGCTCATATTGACTCCCATTGTCTCCCTTAAGCCAGAAAAGAGACAGTCCAATAGCTATTGTTCAACCTGGAGATGTGCCGAGATTGGGAAGGGAGATAAGAAAACGTGTGTTTGCAGCTGTTGTTTAGAGCCTGGGCATATCCTGGTCACAGTGTGGGTCCTGGAGAAAAAAAAAAAAAGTAGTCCTTTCCCACACTGGGCTGTGCAGCAGTATCACTGTCTGACTGGGATGCACGGGCAGAGCTGTTGAACTCTTCACTGTCGCTCTGGAGGCTGAATTCAGGCCCTGGCCTGGCCATGTGTGCCGGGTCTCTCCTGGTAATGGATCTGCAGGCAGGAGCTGGGTTACTTTGCTGGAGTCAAACACAGTGATGTATTTCCAGTCTTCTCATTGTCCACAGAAACTGGTGTGACCTAACCACACCAGCCTGATGGCCACGCAGGCAACCCTGAACTGAACTCATCCAGTTACTTCCCGTGTCACAAAAGAAAAAGTAGGCAGTATATTCTATGGAGTTCACATACTGCTGGATATGGGAACATCCTTCAAAGCCCTTCAGAGTAAACAGCACATTGGAAATGCATTCCAGCACACTGACAGTGCCAAGGAAATAAAAGTTCAGTATTTTTAAAGTGATACCAAAAGAACAGCAAGAAGCATCTTTTAGCAGGGAAGTGACAGTAAGATTCTAGTGTATTATCTTCATGTCTGAAACTACTTATATTAAACTCAATAATGCAGCTGTGTCCTGGGGGTGTGGCAGGGGAAGATGCTGAAGAAACTTCATTTTTGAAGTATTTGAATCTATGACAAATGCTCTATTTCTGGCACCTGATAAGTGTGAAGGGGCCCCGAGTTAAATCCAACAGAAAACAGGAAATTTCTTTGCCTTCATAGGAACACATCAGCTGTAACAAATTTGGCTTAGATAACACCTGCATGTCAGATAGTTGGCACAGCTCTGACAGGGGAAAACCCAGACTTTCTTGCCTTACTCATGTGAACAGTCTCACTGCCTTGGGAAATGGGATTAAGAAGTCTACAAAGTACAGCACAGAAGGTGAGAGTCTTTGGGAACCACACATGTTCAGACCAATACACGATACCAATCCTGAGGTGACAGGGATAAGCAGAGCCATGAGCTGAAAGAGAAGCCTCTACCAAACAGAGTGAGCTACAGAAGTGTGTGATACATAACGTGTATGTATTTCATTAGTTTTAAAAAAAAGAGAGAGAGCAAGCAAAGAGAAAAGAGAGCGAGCAAAGAGAAAAGAGAGCGAGCAAAGAGAAAAGAGAGCGAGCAAAGAGAAAAGAGAGCGAGCAAAGAGAAAAGAGAGCGAGCAAAGAGAAAAGAGAGCGAGCAAAGAGAAAAGAGAAAAGAGAGAGCGAGCAAAGAGAAAAGAGAAAAGAGAAAAGAGAAAAGAGAAGAGCGAGCAAAGAGAAAAAAGAGAAAAGAGAGAGCAAGAGAAAAGAGAAAAGAGAGAGACAAAGAGAAGAGAAAAGAGAAAAGAGAGAGACAAAGAGAAGAGAAAAGAGAAAAGAGAGAGACAAAGAGAAGAGAAAAGAGAAAAGAGAGAGACAAAGAGAAGAGAAAAGAGAAAAGAGAGAGACAAAGAGAAGGAAAAAAGAGACAAAGAGAAAAGAGAGAGAGAAAGAGAAGGAAAAAAGAGACATATTTAGCTCATCTGACCAAGCTTCTTAACTACCCGTGTAGTCATTCACTAACGATGCAAAAAACACAGGTTAGAGTAAGACCCTTTGGGAGTTTTAAATAAAATGAACTAGGGTTGGATTAATTTAGAGGATAACATAGCACTAGGTCAAGTAAAAAAGAAAAAAATGTTACCATTTAGTAAACAATCAAGGATTTTTGTTTCTCCCCTTTCATAAAATCTAACCATACTGAAGGCAATGTACTTTTAACAATGTATTAGCAATTGCTTAAAAAAAAATTGTAAGTAGTAAACAATTTGTTAATGCAGTATTAGAATTCACTATGCTGAAGGCATGTTTAATCTGAAACAGCAGTGCAGTCAGCAGCAGTGGATAAAGTACAGGTCCTCTTAGCCTGGTCTCTGCTTTTAGATAGGTTTCAAAACACATCAACATGGGACAAAAGGCTGTGAAAACATCCTGCACAGGAGGTATGGTATGTGGAATATATGGAAAAGCAGTAACAAGTAACTGAACTCCACTTTGTCATCCTATGATCCATTAATTGTGCAGTAACAACTGGCACATAAATGTATTTGTTGTTGTGGCTTCATACTGACCACCAGCATTCCCTAGAAAGCTGACTGCTTCCAAATCACCTGCTATGTCCTCAGCAGCAGCGAGCTTCCAAGTTGCCCAAAACAAGGACAGCTTTTTTCTCTGACTCTTCCCAATGAAGCAAAGACAAGCTGACCCTTGGCTTCAGATATTTTGAGGTAACCACTCAGAGTAGTCAGCTTTCTATAGGACATTATCCTATGGAGCTGCTACAGAAATATTAATCACCAAGAACTGTGGCAAAACCAGTCATTACTGCAATCATAAACCTATCTTCCACACGCAGCAAACACAGCAGATTGCCGCGATGGGCATGCTCGGAAGAACATTGGTACTGTTCTGTTAATAGGGACGCTGGGGAAAATGGAGGATCTAACAGCGTGTCACAAATTGTTACCTATCTCAAAAGTTAGGTCTTTAAAATAACTTTTCATGCTAATTCACCAGCTGATCTTTTTTTAAATTGTAAGCTAATTTACTAATACTTCTGTTGGGAGGCTAAACCAGCAAATACTAACTGAGTTTCTACTATTTAACACCAATCCTTAAAGTAGGCAAAACCCCAGAGGAAAAAGATTATTTTGTCTAAAAGGCAAACAATTGAAGTAGGATGATCTCAACACTGGGAATCAGCAATTTCTAATTCTGTTATCACTCAACATATGTTGGTTTTGGGGAAATTACAAAGACTGCTGATGAAAATGCATGCCGGCATCTGCTGGACCAAAATTAGAAGTTGCATGTGAAAATCAGGAAGTTGGAAAAAGATTAGCCAATTGTACACCACATTATGCACATGCATCCATGAACATGTGCACAAGCGTGGCAAGGATATATTGCGCATTTTGATATAAGCTAAAGCATACCCACAGCTCTGAAAAATCAATTAAAAAAAGGATACAATTTCCCTACCCGTATGTATTTCAGTGCTAGTCCAGAGAGCTGTGTTCCGAATATTTGTTTTTAAATCTTTTACAAAATAAATACAAAGCAGCAAGCCACAGCCAAATCTACCAGAAAGCCCAAGATCCTTCTGCAGTGCTAACAGGAAGCCTAACAGGCTGTTAGGTACTGACACAATTCTTCCTGAAGTCTCAATCTGCTTCCACCCAGCAGCTGTTTCAGTTGGTAAGAGTCTAACTTCCATAATGCAAATAAGGAGAAAGTTGTAGGAACTATAAATAACAGCCAGTTTCCTGCAATTCCAGCATGCATCTATCAAGTCATGCAAAAATTTACTGGATAAATAACTATTCATAGGCTGTTGGCCAAGAAGGACCTGAACAAAGCACCAATTTCAAAGTCGGGAGAAGCAAAAAAACCAGGAAGGGACTGTCTTTTGTCTTGCAGTATATGTCTAAATTTCCTCCTAAACAATGTAACGCATGAGAATGTGCTGCGTCAGCCAGTGAACTGTACACACTGTACCACCTATAACCACCTAATCAGTGCTCTCATCTGCCTGTAAAACAGCATTTTGTAAACACAGCTAAACACAGCTAGTTAAACCTTTTAGCATTCCTGCAGAGATCGTTTCATCTGACACTCAAATACAACAAACCGTTGGACCTTAGTCATGGTAGAGACCAGTTCTGGGGAGGAAACTATGAAGGGTGTTTTCTCCAATTGATAACGCACAATGGTTCTGGAAGATAAAACAAAACTACTCCAAGTTGTAGTATAATCAGGACAAAAAATTCTTAAGTTTACAAAAGGAGTTTTGGAGACTAGCTCTCCAGTAGCCACATAGGTTCATGACCTTAGTTTTGCATTTCATCTAAAACACCCCCACCGTGATCTCTCTAGAACAGTGCCCCCTACCAGGACAGCGGGATATCACCTCACCAGTAATTGCTGGAGATTATAAAGCTTCCAACGTCATCCCTTCTTCATGCAAGTATTCTGGCAGGACCTGCTGCTCAGGCTAGCAGGTTTGCTAGTCTCACCCATTACCACCTTCTGTGGCGATAAGACACTCCACTGCTGTGCAATCTTCTCCCACCTTATCCTCACTGTAGCTACTTCCAGCTTGCACCCAAGTACTGCACTTAGATACGAGACAACATGGTCTAAGCATGAAACGTGGGCCACCAAGGAGTTCTGACAGCACTTCACTTGTGTCTCATTTTTATTGAGACAGACTAGATGACCTTCGTAGCCCCTAGCTGCTAGTGAATGAGTTTATTGCAATGGTGTCATCTTTTTTTGTTAAGTTCTGTGAAAGGTAATGGGAAACACTCAAGATCGTAGGCGAAGCAGACTTGCACACATATACCTCAGAGCAGAGTTTAGACAGGCACATAACATTTGCACAGCTGAAGAATGCAGTACTCTGGGGGGGGGGGGGGGGGAAGCTCGTGGCCATTTTCCAATCAAGAATCCTAAAAAGTATCCTTGAACCCCGGGGCCACCTCTGTTGCAGGATCATGGGAACACCCGGTGCCTGCAGAGGCGTGCGTTTGGCACTCCACAGGCCTAGCAATACTTATTTGCTGTCCAGAAAAATCCAACATAACAGACGCTAATACATCCAACTCTTTTTTTGCAGTCTTTCCACATTCTGTCTGATAAAACCGATAACGTACCATTTCCACACACAGTGAGCAGTAGCTGAGTTGTTCTGATTTGATGTAAACAGCCCTAAGGGGCTTCTCTTTGGAGCACTTGTCACATGGACCAAATACAACTGCTAAAAAGGTCTGGTCACACATCTTTGCAGTTCGAGAGAGCTGAAAAGAGATAAAGAAGGAAAGAGTGCATTCCAGTCCAGCACAAAGCTTCCCACTACTGCTCTGCTAGCTAATGCAGCTTAGACTGCTTATAGACGTCTGTAGGCTGGATAATCTCTCTCTGTGACTAATCTCTTGAGCTTGATGAACTGTCACTATATGCATGACAGTCACACGCTCTGCAGATTATATTTTTATGAAGAAAAATACAAAGCGAAATATATATTGTGTTACAACGTGCACTGATTACACATCATTATAATGTGCACATGGATTCACTACATGCAGGAAATTACTCTTAGTTTTCACTTAACTACTGTCAGCAGACAGTAACCAGAAAGGCATAACAGCAGCTGGATTTGTGAGAAATCTGCACTGATCAATATTTATTGTTTTCCCACTGCATTATTAAACAGTCCGTATTACGCATTGTTTCTGAAGCTGAAAAGATGACCTAGGATTCAGTCAGCAGCTACAAAAATATCACGAACAATGTGCTGCTTGAGCAGAAATCGATGCTTGAAGCAAAATGAAAGCTGGGTCATTATAAACCCACTTTTGTTCTCAAGCCAGGCATCTCTATGATCAAAGCACTATCATCAACAGAGAATTAAAAACTAGTTGAGAGGCAGAAAAACAAACAAGACTACTACTGTAATGTCATTTTTCTCCGCACATTTTTCATAGAGAAAATGGGACCTTTCACCACTTCTAAAATGAAAGCTTTTAACATATTTAGACATGTACATAAGTAATGAGTTTAGTGTCAACAATTAGAAGAAGCTATTGCAAGAGAGATTTAAATGGAGCAAAATAATTTCACAGATTTTAGATTTTGTTTGGCTGGACATTACACGAAAACCAACCAAACCAAACTTCATTCTATGCACTTGCCTGCATTCTGCTGCTTATTCTTAAATACTTCAGTGGACTACTTGAAAAATGAGATGATAAACTCTGAAATCCTGCCCACACTCAATTCAATATAAGTTTTGCTATTGTCTGGAGGAGATACATAACTTCATCCCCAAACATGTGGGAAGTAATCTGTCCCAAAAGGAACAGCGGCACATGAATCTGAAATTTGCATGGAACTTTCAATCAGCTACGCAGAGTCAAAGAGGTTTATATTCCATTTGATGAAGAGCAACAAATATGCCCTGAAGTTTTTAACGCATTCTTTTGCAAACAATGAGCCTAAGACCACAAGCTGCCCTCCTTTCAGGGAGCTTCTGTGCGCTAGTACTGCTCATAGCTTTAAAGTGACTACAGCACCCAGGCTCAGTTCTGCTAGGTTCTTAAAATTGGACGTTTGCAACCAAATAACCTGTTATTCCATGGTTCTTAGAATTAGTGGTTCCCTCTGAGGGCAACTCAGGTGACAGTCACAGATTTATACACCTGGTGTGAAGTCTTAAGACACTAGACTTCGGGAGGAAAACTTTCAGTTCAGAAGTGTAAAACAAAGGTATTACAGGGAAAAATGCCATCTTATTTGAACAAAATATCATTATAGATCTACAGACTTTAGTCAAGGATCTATTGGGCTTGGAATAAATACTCTATGCAGAATTAATCTTTGATAAAGTGTGAGAATTTGCTGGAGTAACATACAGGGTGAATCATACCTGCTATCATTATTTTACTTCAGATGAGATTATTACATGTAGCAAAATTTTGCTACAAGGGAAGCCAACAAAACTTCTGAATAATTAAAAAGCCGTATTATACCTGAGATTGTTTGTGATAATGATGGATTGGTATAGTATTTTATAAAGATATAAACTATTTAAACCAAAAAGGTCTAAAAAGATTACAACTTCTTGCCCTGTCGCCTGAAATTTTAAACTCACTATGTTTTTAAAGTTACAGTAGGAATTTAAAAATGGTAGCATGGTGAAACATTAAGAAATACGCTATTTACAAAGAAATTCTGTACAATGAATCTTGTTGCTAAATATCCAAAATTACCCACCTTTTCAAACAGCAAGAACTCGGAGATTTCTCAAAATGACTAAATAAGCTGCGGGCAACTGCTAACGTAGAAAGGTAGCCTTCCTATTAAGTCTACTTAGAGGATATTTAAAGCTCAGCCTCTCTGGTTGTATCACCTCAGGTCAGTTACGTACTGGCGATTACAGTTTAAAGGCTTTATTTTAACTGTCCTCTTTCAGACTACAGAATAAAGAACATAAACTATTAGGCAAAGTAGACCTTACCTGCCTGTTCCATATAGCAGCAATTTTTAGATGGTTTCCAAATGTTAAAGCTTAAACATACCGGGGAGGTGACTGACGTCTGATTTTTCCAACTATCAAGTTGACATTCTGACAAATAACACTGTCAATGTTAAGTCTATCTCATATTCTTAATGAAATTTAAAAGGCAAACCGATTAGTGGCCATGCTGGTTCTTCATTGGATATTCTTTTACTATTCACCTGTTTTAAGACAATAAATTTAAAATCAGTAAGATTAAAAATTGCTGCTTTTTTGCACTGTTTTAAAAAATTTAGGGGAAATTTATGAAAACACGTCTGAAAAATTTAAGAAGTGCTGAAGGTCACATCTACTATTGAGATTCTGCTGAAGTCAGCGAAATCATGCCATTAGATGTTTGCATTTGATAGTCAAGAGGATCTGAGACAAAATGAGGGGGAAGGGAGGGGGGAAAAAATAGGTTTCAGCCCAGCAGAGACTTAGGTAGAAGTAACCTGTGCTAATTTTTTTATTAGAATATTATGGGAACACAGGACTGCTGTTGAGTCCTAGTCCCAGAAACTCCACGAGTCACATGCCTAAACATGTCCAAAGATGCCCATAACATCTTACACACTCCTCCATAAGCCATTTCAGTGCTTCCCCACTGCAGTAAAGGATCATCATTCAATGTTATCCCATTGGAATGAAATAGCTTTCTCCTTCCTTTACTACCATTCCAGGCCAGTTAACCTCGGTACTATCTCTTTCATATATCTGCCTTCACTAAAACTGCTCCTTATATTTAGAAGGATTACAGATAACAAACAGAATTTTGTACCTACGCACTAGTTGAAGGCATTAATGTCATCAATAGCAAGATAAGTTTCTGAGAACATAGACCGATCATTTTGACCTTTCTTTTATAAAATATATTTTGTTGTTTGCACACACAGTGTTAATAGCGTAATTCACACAAACCCCTCAAAGTAACCCAGCATCAAATTGCCAGAACAATCTTCCCCAATCAATAATTTTTGTCATAAACACATACATGCCTTCTGACACTTCTACGTGATGTAGATGTAAGAACAGACTGTGATTTTACTCATACCATACCAGGTAACAGACAAACAGCTCCAGTAACTGTAAAAATGGCTACATACAGATTACAGCAACAAAACTCGCTTGCATTAAAATATTTACAGAAATTCATGCGGAGCCAAGGACAGCGTAGCATTCTGACAGGAAGATACATGATGTTACAGCAAAGCAACTGGACCATTAAGTAAGTATTTATGGTGCAGCACAAGACTGACAACATTCATTACTGTTCACACAGTTCCAAGTAACTTCTTTCAAATACTCCCGTACTGAAAACTTAACTATTACATCACTCAAAGCACTACAAATTGATTTAAAAGCTACTTTATTTAACAGATTAAAACACTAGTCTACCTACATGTCTGTGATATTTTGTACAGCTTTTATTGCTATTGAACAAAACACACAATTTTTCCTTCATATATTTTGAAGATATCTCTGTGGATATCACCATGAATATTTCACTGTACACAGTAAACACCCAGGACATTAAATAGCAAGAATTATTCATTCTTTATATTTACAGATTGTTCTGTGAAATTAAACAAGCAGTACTAACACTGCATATTAAAAAAAAATATCAAATCAATTGCTCCTTCTTGTAATATTTAAATTAACTAAATAAATTGGAATCCCTTAAATATCTCAAAGCTTAGTACTTGATTTTAATAACTATGTCTAACAGACTAGCTAGAAAACTAGCATTATTTACTGAGGACTTTCTAAGGAGTCATCATTGTGGTGAGGTGAATGCTGTTTCTCCAGTTGTTCTGACAGGGTCCAGTACTAAATAAAGTTACTGTTCGCTGCATTCTGACTACAGGGAGAATGCTGAGCAAAGCAAAAAGGAAACAGTTCTTCTAAGGATCCTGCAATTGAAGTGAAACAAACAAAAATGAAACGTAAGGAATTAAGTTTGGTTTATCAGTAAGACCAGACCACAGTAGCTGCATTCACTCCTACTCAGTGTCTAGACTGGAAGAAAGAAGCCAGCAAAAAAGAAAGGGAAAAAGAAGATGTGCACATGTGTGCATACTCAGTGTACGTTCTGAAATACACTGCACTAGAGATGGACCCAAACCAGGAGATGACTCCTGTTTTTTAAACAAGCAAGCTAGTAATTCAAACCTGGACCGTGACATGAATTTTAATATCTGACATTTCTATTATAACAACTGATATGAAAATCCAGACTTGTCACTGCAGAGAACAAAACTGAAATCTATCTTCAGGAAGCGCACCCAAGTCGTCCTCCCCTGGCTGAAGAGCTACCTAGCGCACCTGAACTGCAATGCAAGCATTCAGCATGCCAAGCCAGCAAGCCTACAAAAAGACAACGTGGGTTTCTAATGACAATTCTCTCAGACTGATCTCAGTTCCTCAGATTCAATGTACCTATTTATATTATTTTTTTTTAAGAATTGTGGAAAGACCTTCCTTTCCCTCCTGCTACAGTCTTCTAGAGCAACTGTTACAAAAAACCTTTTTTTATGACAGGAATAACGGTATAAGTAGTATAGAAGGGTGAAAGCTACTGTCAAACAGGTCTGTCAAACAGATCCAGTCTATCAATGCAACGAACAGAGTTACGTTGGAAAAAAAAAATCTCTTGTTACAGGAAGCGAAGGCAATTGTAAAATAACAACATTTATCGCGTGGCAGTCTTCCCCTCTGACTGGTGCTGAAAAGGCACCAATGCAAACTTGTCAGATAAATGCTTTTCTTGTCAGGTTGGGGCTAAAAAAACTGTAGAGTTAGCTTTGTGTTCAGCTGATGATAGAAAGTCATCATTGTAGACTGTAATGAAGAGAGAAGAGTAAGAAAAGAGAGAAGGAAATCACAAGCTGAAATTATTCCTTCTTTTAAAGTCTTGACTCAAGAACAAGTTTTTAACGGCTTAATTCACTGCAAGCTGCCATACTATCCACCAGCTGGAGAAATGAACCATGAAAGTCTGCCTGTCTTTATGTAGTCTCTGAGGAAATACCAATGCATTGGTTTTATTAAACCCTTGTGAGAAAGCCAAGTTTGAAGCTGCTGGGGACTTGGATCATTTCCAAGGCATGTGGAGAGGGGGTGAAAGGAAACGTCACTTGAAAGAGATACTTGGTATCGAGCATCAACTGTGGAACATCCTCACGATTGTTTAGCATAGCCTGAAATTATAACAGAAAGGGTAAGAAAATATTGTATTAAGAATCAAAGCAAAAACAGTACATTGTTTGCTTCCCATTGCAAATCTTACTTTCACATGATGTTAAGGAGACTTGTTTTGATCAATTCCACGTGTCTAGAAGCTGAGCAGCTTAGTAATAATATGATGTAAAGGTCAAGTATAACTACATAAGCATCAAAAACAGTGTGTATGAAGTATCCTGTAACTTGAACATGAAAAATAATAGTTGTAGCTCTTACCTGGACTTTACGAACAAATGCTGGAGTTACTCTTTTCTCAAAATCATCTATTGGAGTGTATGAGTTGAGGATCTTCATTATCTGTTCAAATTACAAAAGACTAATTTAGCATGTCACAAAAAGTAAGAAGACAAAAAGAAGAAAGCATTAATATGACATCTTTATTGATATTTAATGGCAGTTCAGTAAAGAATTTTAAAATAAAGAGAGAATTTTGACTGGTCATCTAATAAGTTGTTACCTATATGACAATTGCTATGATTCATTTCCAGAGGATCAAGGAGATGTAGAAAAATTTGAACTGATTAAGGGAAACAACAACAAAAAAGCCTGTCACAAAGAAAATACACTGTGGAATAAAACTGTGGGATGGAACAAAGCAGGTAAGTATCCACCACAGGAGCAGTTAAAACACTAACAATTGGGAATAAGGAGTTAAAAATTCAGTTTAACAAGTGCTGATGTGGAATGCTGAGGAATGCTGTTTTTATCAAATGAAAGGCCAACAGCTCTTTACAACAAGTTATTTCAGTTAACTAAAATTCTGCAATTGATGCTGCCAGGAGAAAATAGATGGTTCGTTACCTGCACAGTAGAAAGAGATGTACAGTGTTCACATATTTCCTTGGCATCATCATCTGTGATCTTTTTGACCTGGAGGAGCCAGGCTGCTTGAGCTAGAGGCTCCAAAGTTTCTTTGACATTGCTGCTTTGAAGATTCTTGTCCTTAAGCCATTCTTCCAAGTAGCTGATATTACATCTGTGTTAAACCATGAACAGACAACAGAAGTGTCAGGTTCCCTCCAACAAGCAAGTTATATTAAAGACTTCTAAAGAAGGAATGTTCCTCTAATGCAGCATTCAAATTCATACATTTTAAGTCAAAAACATACCTGTAAATCATAAAAATCAAACAATTAATAGCTTATTGATCTGGAGGTTTAATCCCTTGTACATTTCAATCCTTTTTATTTTTTATTTCTTAAAGCTTGGATAATAGAAAGCAAGTTATTAGTATAGCTGTTGTTTACAGAAAATTACTAATACATACTGGCATTGCCTATTACACTGTAGCACTATGTGTCTTTAAAGTATTCATTTAGAACTGAGCTTATATAGGAAATGAGAACAAACTTTGCACATTACAAAGCAGGACCGGGCTTATAACTGATAACCTAAAGGTTAAAGCAGCTTGCTTCTAGTAATATTCCCAGATGGGTCAAGATTTAACTGATTTTCTTTCACCTTAGTCTGCAAAACAGCTAGGAGCATGTTCTCTTGGTGCTCATAACAAGACAGATGATGCCCAATTTAAACCCCCAAAGGCTCTGTCTCAGTGCCTCTCTTGTCACAGAGCACAAAAAATGCAAGTCAGCTTTTGTCTGTCTGCCAGCCAGGAGACGCTGCACCTGTTTACTATAGTAAGAAAGAATTAAAAATACTGTTTGTGACATCATGAGTAAACTAACGTGGAAAGTATCCTAAACGTCTGACTTTCAACTCCAGACTATAATTTTCTCCATCTTTTCCTCCATTAGTGTTTCCATGGAAAGAATAATTGTAATATAATATGTTGAGAAAGCTCAGCCCAAAGGGCAAAAATCTACTTTTTCAAAATAAGTGAAAAACAATTGGCTACTTCCAGCAGAATGATTACAGAATATCCAGAGACTTACAGATAAAAGGCAATACATAAAAATGGTAAAAATTCAAATCTCAAGCAAGCGCTTGTTGAAACTTTACTGGCTTTACCTTATCTGCATTCCTTTTCTACATGAGCACATGTCCTTGCGGAGGAAGAGACTATTGAGGGTGATAGCTCCAATCAGAAAGAAAAGCTGCTTCACTGCCTGCTTTAGAAGCTCAGAGTCCAAGCCATTCTGGCACATAGTACTATAAAAATAGCTGAGCTGTTGCAGAATAGATGTCATTGTGTAGGTATCCGTGTCATCTATACTAGAAGAACGTTTACGGAACCCTGTAGGTTTCAAGCCAGAAATTCCCTGAAGACTTTCATATTCCAGCATGCCTGGTACTGAAAGACAATAGAAAATAACTGATAAGACCAACACTCCTAAGGCTCCTTTCACTTACGTTAATTATTGAACCAAACCTACTTTCAGGATATTTTAAAAGTTAAATGATACAAGAAAAATAAGATACTGACAAAGGCTTCTGGAGCACACAAATTTTAAAAAGCCTTTTTTTTTTTTCCCCCCACAATGTTGATTGGTTTCAAAGCATTATCACGTATCAGGAAACATTCTGAGGAACAAGTCTTTCCAAACCCTGCGGGGATATACTAATCAGTGGAATTTATATGTGCAGGTACACATATGTATAAATCAACAGGAGAAAGAAGTCTGTGCCATCCTTTGCCTCCATGTATAAGCTTTATTTGCATACTTCACAAGCTACATTTAAGTCTGTCTGGGTTGTTTCTGTCTTACCGATCATGGGCTGAATGTTGTTCTCCATTACAATAATGAATTGGTGATAGATACGAATGGCCAAATCACTAAGAATTTGTCTGTATTCTGAGAGATCAAAATGCTTCAAACAGTTCTTATTCTGACGTGGAGTGTTACACTTCATAAATTCCTACAAGTAAGTTGTAAATATAATTATTAGAAATCACATAACATTATATAATTATACGTTATTACTATAATGTAATGTATATATTAGAGTAACTGGCTGAACACATTCTCAGAATGAGTCAAAACTACAGCTAACTTCAATGGATGCTTCCAGTTCTGGGCTTCCTGTGCTTAATTGTCCAGTTTATGTTGATGTTTATCCTCTTCCTAAAGCCTGCTAAAACCAAAGGAAAGACGTGCATACGTTTCAATGACCTTTGGAGCAATTCCTAGATCACTTAGACAAAAACTCCACCCAGCCCCCAACGGAAAAAAAAAAAAAAAACAAAACCAAAAAACCAAAACCAAACACAAAACCAAAATGCAATTGTTTAAATTATGTTGTGGAAAAAAAAAATACATTTGATTGCTGCAAAGAGATCTCATTTTTGGACTTTTCATCTGGAAAGTTCTGACTTCAAAAGTCTAGACTGAATCCTTATTTGTGTGAAGTCTTGAATTTTGATTACAACTATAGATTGAAACTCTAAATTCTGGATTCAGACCTCTCCCTATTGTTGCAACTAAATGATGAAAGACTTATTAATTAAACGTATTCAGTTCTGCGCTGCTCTTTAGCTATTCTCGATACGACCACAAGAGGGAGTACTGCTATTTAGATAGTACACAGTTACAGCGACTCCAAGGTTTTATGGTCCTGAAGACTATATTCTTCTGTGCCTATACAACTTCAGTTCAGTCTACCTAAATTTATAAAACCTAGCAATAAAATACATAAGAGTTTGCAATTTAAAAGAATTTAAAATAATTTTGTTTTTCAGGATAAAACTTAGCTTAAACAAGAAAGTTAAATAAGGGGCAGGGGGTGTAGGTATTTTATTATTTTGCTCCTTCCCTGAAGTTTCCTTCTGTAATACTGGTAGCAGCAGGTTCTTGAATGGTCACAATTATAAAATAGTAAAACCGAGGTTGCTTTTTTATATATATATATATATACACACACACGTATATATATATAGCTGGACACCTGAAGTCCAGCTCACATTAAACTCCTGTGGAAGAGTTCAAATTAAGTAGCGGTTTCCATGCTGTATCTTTAATCTACTTTAGCACTTTAATGTTCCCTTGATTTCACTTCATCTGTTAGTCCTGTATGGTCTTATTATTTTTGTAAGACAACACCATTGCAGAGCAATATGAGTATTTACATATCTGGAAGGAACTGTGGTGAGGTGGTAAATGATTATCTATTATCACTATTTTTAATTCCAATTAAAGTCTGTCACTAGTAAAGTAATGGCATTATTTTATTAAATCATTCCTACCTCTTCCCCGCTGTACTGCTTCAAGCAGTTAAGAAAATAGTATGTATTGGAAAGCCAAAAGGACAACATCTCGAAGTCTTCTGAATGTTCCTGAAAAATGTTAAGTATTGCAATCTTATATTGGTATTGTCTCATGAAGTTAATTTACTAACTAAACTTAAGACCATTACAGAATTGGTATAATAGAGCCCATATATAGCAGAAGGAACATACAGCATCGCTAACATGCTAGCTGAACAAATCATGCTGCATTTTGAGGCTAATATACATATGTCAAGTTCCCTTTTATCTGGTAAAGACTGTTTAAGTCTTCTTATATGACAGACTGGCTAAGTAAGTCTGAACCAAACAGTTTTACAAATTTTGTGTATAGTGTTGTAGCGTACTGGAGGCCTTCCTGCAAAAAAGTGTGAACAAGGCCTGTACGCACAAATGAAACAACTACATATAAACGCAATTCTAACTACTTGTCAGTATATTTTATTTTTGTTTGCTGAGTAAGCACAAGCTTTTCTAAGAGATAAACTGTGGTATAAATTCACTTGTGAATAAACTATAGGCATTCTCTATACAAACGCAACTGCATAAACCATAGCCCATTCCTACCTGTGCTACAAAGCATGCCTGGTATTTTATTGCATTATAAATCTATAATAAAGCATTCACATAGCTGAATTTGTTATGTGAATGTGACAACAGGCTAACAATTCTTGTTTATAATCTGATTTTGTAAACTGGCTGGTAACATAACTTCAATCATTTGAGTACTAATGCTGCAGTACCAAATGACATGTCAAAAAACCATTACACTAGTACAACAGCAGTGTAAAAACCTCTTAAAATTCGGATACCTGCCTGCTGCCAAACATACTAACCTGCATCTCAGTCCATCTGACTTCTACCAGTGCTGAAAGCACAGGTGTGCTTCACCTAATTAGCTACTCATTGTAAGATACAAAATTCTTTATTTTGTTAACAAGCTCTTCAGATAAAAATAATTTCTGTTAATGTATTCTGCATTCAGTACAGTAGAACCTTACCTGGAAGCTTTACAGGGATACTACTACAAACTTCAAGAGTGTCACTAACGATTATTATTCTATTATAGGAATACTAGCAAATGAAAGTGTGAGCATTCTTCAGGTACTATGCATGCATCTTGTAAACCTTATATTAAAAATCAGAGAGTACAGTACAGTCAAACATAATTCCTACCTTAACAACTTGTTTGATACCATCAATAGTTACACTCATGAAAGATTTCAGCATGTCAGCATCATTCAGATAATCTGCATACCTCACACACATGAATAGGATGTGAGCTGGAAGGCCAGGTATCATATTGACTACAACTCCACGTGGCTTTAAATCTGCATAAAGGAGAGTCATTAGGTTTATTATCTATAAAAAAAATCAACAATTCAATGTATCATTCTGAAAAAGACAAGCACTATGGGGTTCATGTCTTCAGTGACCAGTCACTTGATAATTGATTTACTGATTAATTGCTTGTTTCTGAAAACTTCTGTAACAGTATTGTTCATATAAGAGAATTAATTAAGTTTTCCAGAGTAATAGGAGAATATTGTAGCAAATTCTGAGGTTCAGCATGGGCTCTGCCAGACAGGACAACTTCAAAAAGCAATTTGCATTTTTACTACCCACTGGAGGCCCCACCAAATTCTGGCATTGTTCACAAAGGTGCACCATTAAGCAAAGATAGAAACATTCACAAGGCTGAAGTAGATGAGAAAAGGAAGATGTTGTTTCCAAGCAGTAGTTTATAAGAGTGCTAACATTCATGGAAAATCTGTTGAGTTTACCATTAATTGTGAGCCAATGCAAAAACTGGTTTGGCAGTAAGATTGATATTGTGAAGTAAGTCAGAGGAAGGACAAAATTCCTCTACAAGAGAAACATGAAAGTACAGTTCCCTTCAGTGAAGAGAATGATATGAAAAGGACAGACAGGAGAGTAATCTATCACACATGGATATAAGCCCAACAATTTACAGACTTAGTAGGTGACCAGGAAAAGAGTAAATTCAAGTCCCTGGAGTACTCTTGAGATTTATAGCTTTATAATTGAATAAATAATAAGAAAGATAATACAGTCACCGTTATGTAGAGTCAGACAAATTATTTTTATGCAGATAAGACACTTCTGTATTTGAAATGACTGGCAGTAGAAAGAGAGCAATATAGAGCCTCTGAGTCATATTAGTGGTAAGGGAGTGGAAAAAAGGCAACTTTGAACAGAAGAGAAACACAGCGCCTTGTAGTTTGTGTTGCAGTGTTCTGCACTGAACATCATTGACTACTGACAGATTCTGAAGTGTTACTAAAATACCGAGGATCAGATTTTGAATGATCCTTTCTTCGTCCTCTTTTTTGTACTCCATCATTCCAATGTACTCTTTGGACAAAGCTGGCACATGAGCTTCAGCTGTCAAACACAAAAGCACTGTTACCTGCAGGCAAACAGCTAAGCTAACGTTCACGTTAGAACAAGCTATTGGAGAAGAGCAGTTTGCTCTGTAATAAACACATTATATGCCCTGTTCGCAATAACATTCTTAGCTTATGGTTCCAAGCATTAGGAGTTAAATAATATTTATATTCTTAATGTGATTAGTTTCACTGGATTCAGTGGAATTACTTGCACTAGTAAGACAAACAGCAACAACACAGCTCTACATTAGTCATCTCTGCAATGTTGTCCAGTGTATTCTGTAGTGAAGAATTACTTGCTATACAAGAGCTTTGTACAAACTAATTTCAAATCAGGAACCATCTGCCATTTGAAGGCTCATGGGAAGAGCTACTCATCTGATGCAAAACTAAGACTCAGAGACAGTTTGTGTGAGGGTATGTATTAACCTTTGTTGGCAGAACCTGATGCCCATGGCTTAATCTTTTATTGTATAGTCTAGGTCCCATACACACCCATTATTTAGCTGGGGGGGGCGGGGGGGGGACCAAACCAAACCAAAAAAAAAAAAACCCAAACAAAACCCCAAACAAAGAACCACCACACAAAACAGGAAAGCAGTTTTATATCATTTCAGTTGGTGGTTTCCTGGCACTTTTTCCTGAGGTTTTAAAATTTCTAACCCCACACCAAACCCTACCTTTTTCTTTTTCTTAAATATAGTTTCTTTCAAACACACACTGAAAAATCCAAATCTATATTTGAAAAAAATCATCATATAACAATATCTTACTTTTTTCAATAGTCTTGGTAAGAGTTTTGATCTGATCCTCCAATTTTTTTATTATTCTGTCTTTCATGTCTAGTTTTTCTTCAAGATCCTGTAATAATCAAAGTTGGTGAGTTCAGAGCAACCACAATTAAAAAATGTCTTCTACTGCTACATGTTATTGCCACAATTAAAGAGCACTATGATGTGTTTTTATTTATATTTTGTGGAAAAAACATGAAATCTTCCTATCTTTTTTTCTCCCCCAATTGAGAAAACATCCTGCCTATACCGTGAAACCATGATGTCTTTCTTTTTATCCTGCATTTCAGATACAATTTATTAAGGACACTTTCATTTCCTCACCATATTTTCTACAGTAAGTCTAGTTGTTTCTTGCTTTATCTTGCTTTTTACTTCATCCTGGATTTCATCTTGCATCAAACCATTACTCAGCCCCTCAAGTTCTTGGGTTGTGACTTTGACTCTCTCTTCTTTTACGTCTGTTTCATTCTGGGCCTCATTTGTTCTAAGAATAGATAGATAGGAAGCTTTGTCTCTTCTTCTTCTGTTAAAGCATAGTCATATCATACTTGTTCATTACTTATTAACTGTACACTAGGCTGTAAGGGAAATCTGACATTGGAGGTGGTACTTTAAAGAGTCTAAATGACTTTGTTACCCCCGCTTATGGCAACTACATTTCTTACATTTAAAAACAAAACAAAAAAACCACCACAACCCAAAAAACCAAACGTATTATTTACCGTTGTTGTGTTCTATCCCCTTCTAGCTCATAATGCAGCCGATTAGACATTTCTTTCATTTTTTTCGGTAATAATTAGCAACAAAACCCAAAACAAAAGAAAAACAACAAAATCACATTTGCTTGCTGTTCTATACTAGTATTTAGTACATCTCCTACTAAACTCATAATTTCATTTAATCTAATGAAATTGAATGGCATGCCAGACAATGTATCAGAGAACTATCTGACTACTACCACACCACACAGAAGATTGTATGGGACGGGGAATTTTGACATTACTAACTTCTTGCAGTTGGCAGGAAAACTACTTGCAAATCTTAAATCAATTGCTTAGAAAGACACTTCAGTTAGTGACTCAGAAACCTCAGCAAAGTATGCTTTCCTAAACTGAGAAGAACTTTCAAACATGCAAATTTAGCAAGAACTTTTCCCTCTGTCTCCCACTCAATTTTTCAACACCCTCTGAAGTCCACCTCAGAGTATGCCTTAAGTTCCAAAACATCTTTCCTTTCTATGATTGTTTCCAAAGACCATACTCCGTTACACATATTCCTAGCAGAGCCCTTCTGAATACACTTGCAGACATCCACACCATAGAACCGAACGACCTAAAAAAGGTTAAAAAAACCATACACATACTTACATATAATTTATTGTTTAATAAGAGATATAAACTACACATTTTTTTCATCGTGTTTCTTATGTTTCACTAGCAAGAAATTAGTAATAAGGCAATGAAGTTATTATGTAATATTGCTTCAGCTTTTAAAAATTCAAGTATACGGAATTCATCATGTTCATCTTAAACAAATGTAAGGATAGGGACCACACTGGTACTTTACCTTTCAATTTCACAGTCTGTTCTTGAAGACGGTTTTCGAGATCTAATTTTTGATTTTCAAGTTCAGAAATTTGCTGTTTAAGATCTGGGATCACCTTTTAGAGGAAAAGATTTGTGTATTTTAGCACCTTCCTTCTTTTCCAATATCTGCAACGGTTCCTACAACAGTGGAAGACCTTCAACTGCAAATAGTCAAAGACTGGGGATACGCTGTCAGGGAGTACTGCTACCTGCTCACCTGACTTGTTTAACCTTTCTGGAGGCAGCTGCTGCTGGCCACTCTTAAAAATGAAATAGTGAGCTAACTAAACGTCTGGACTAGCCCAGTACTACCATTCTTCTGTTCTAGATTAAAGGAAATTACACTGTGGCTTTAATTTCCCTAGTTCAATTAACATTAGAAAAAACCTCAGTATGTTATAAAATAATTTTTTTAAAATAAGAAACTTTTCCTTATATTTTCAATTTTGGTAACTAAAGAAATATTTTCAAAACAAAGTTATTTTTCACTCAGCAGAAAAATAACACAGTATATACTATTTTCTGGAATAACAGCACTCCTTGTGTTAGAGTCTAATTATTAGTGTTGTGTAAAACCTGTAAGCCTTGCCTGTAATTCGTTAGCAACTTGATATGCTTAGCTGCCCTCTGGTGGGGAGAGCCTCTGAACTGCACAAATCGGTAACCGCCATAAATCCCCCAGGCATCTGTATGTTCACTATCAAATCACAGAACTTGTCGACCTGAGACACAGAAATAGCTTTAAAGAGGCTTCTGAGAAAAAAAGAAAAAAAAAAATAATCTATTTTCTGTCCTCTGACTACAGGGAAAGAATGCAGTAACTAAATTCTGAACTTGAACACCTCAGCATAATGAAACTTGCAGCTGGTTGCTGTGGGTTGACCCCAGCAGCCAAGCACCCACAGAGCTGCTCACACCCTCCCCACCTCCAACCCCACACACCAGCAGAACGGGGAAGAGAAGAGGAAGAGCAGAAGCGAGACAACATCTGGGTCAAGATAAAGCCAAACACCCCCGTTCCTTCTTCATCTACCTCATTTTTTTTTATTGCTGAGCATGACGTTACATGGTAGGGGATAACCTTCTAGTCAGCTCGGGTCAGCTCTCTGGGCTGTCCCCCAGCTTCTTGCCCACCCCCAGGTTAACTTGCTAAGGTGGGGCAGACACCTGGGGTGGGGCAGACACCTTGGGTGTTTCTTTATGACTTCCAGTATAAAGCTGCATATCTGTAGAAATCATTACATCCCTCAAAAGTTCCTCGCATTGTTGAGAAACTGCAAAAAGCAGACCCAAAATATGTATGAGCTCAGCAGCGGACATCCCGGCAACCTTGTGAAGTTCAAAACATCTTCTATAAAATGTCAATATTCGGCCACATACGCATAATCCTTGAGATTTCAAGGACATGACTGCAAGACTTTGAGGGCTTTGTGCCACAAACATGTTTGGATTGTATTACTAAGTAACAAAAACATACTTTGCTTTACTACACCTTGATCTTACCAGGTTTTCTGAAGTTAGCCTGCTAACTTCGAGTCGAATGCCATCATTTATGTCATTTTCCTCTCGAAATAATTTTTGTAGATGATTAATATCTTGGCTAAGATGCTCAACTTTAAAGTTCAAACCTTCAATCTCCTTTTCATATATTTCTTTCTGAGACTGGAAATGACTTTCCAATACTCTGTTAAAAAAAAGAAGAAAGAACATGGCAGATGCAGTACGACCTCGATGCAATGGGTCAAGTTTAATGCAAAGTGAAAAAAAAAAGTACTATGGTTAACACGCAGGCATTCTGTTACATCATCTGTTCATTAAGTGAGTTGAAAGTTACGCATAGTATCTCAGAGGAAACATTTTCCTGACACATACACGCTTACCTCACTGACTTAGTAAAAGTTCGTTAAAGTGATTTTAAGCTGCTCAGCCAGTCATATAATGTAGTGTGTGTTAATTTCTTAAACAGATGTTCACTACTGCACTGTTGAATTAGTTACTGATCTTTCCATTTGTTTTCTAGATCACAGCTTGGAGTTATAAAAACACCAAAGAACTGAACTAACCTCGTAGCTTTTTTCAAGCCCTCATAAGCAAACCAGAGTTCTCCGTCCTCATTCAAGTGTTCCAAATCCTCTGTAGAGAGTCTAGAATACAACACAGTATTATTAGTGCACAGGTGAACAAAATGCAGTGCTTAACCTTTTTAAAAGGCACCTCAGAACAAAGTTACCTGCTTCTTACATCTTCCAAATCATAACTTTCAAGAAGCTGTGTTGTAACTTCTGACATCTTTTCTGGAAAAAACAAAGTTTATTACATTAATAATTTTCTCTGCACATTTCAAATTAAATTTGATTACAAAAATCAAACCAACTTCTCAATCTAATTCTTCTTAATCTTCTTTCCTAGTACTCAGTAAATATATCTGATTTACTACAAGAATATGATGAGGGACTTGTTCTACTTCTGCACATGTAAGGTGCACTAGATAGGAAAAAAACCCCAAATATTGGTGGAATACCTAAACATATCAAACTTTCAATGCAAAGTTACATCTTTCTGTTCTGAATCTGGACAACTGCTAGAGCTGTATAGGTTATTTGTTATCTAGTGCTAGATTACTACATTAAATGCTGCAGATACAGGTTTGCTTTATGACATCGTTAGCACAGAAGAAAGTGCACAACAGTAGTGCTTCTTAAGTACCTTTTCCCACAAAGAACTCAACTCAGCAAATTATTTAAGCGTATTTAACATTTATTGGACCTAAGGCTAAAGACAGGATGAATGAAAGCTAGATAATATATTGTTTCCATATTCTTGGGTCTCTACAAGCTACTCGTTAAATTCTAAGTGAAGTTTAAATTATTAGTATTGATTTTTTAAACACAAAGGAGAAACATTTGAAATCAGAGTTTATTCAAAGGGGTACCCCAGATCTCAGTACTCAGCAATCACTTTGTAGTCACAAACTCACCTGTTGTTTTGGGGTTTTTCCCCCCTTGCAAGTAAAGGTATGAATAGAATGGAATCACTATGGGATGGGAAGGAAAACTGTTTTTTTTGTCAAAGCTAACATGGAAGAAATCAATTTAAACTGGCCTGGTTGACATTGTACTTGGTAAGTTCTCTGAATTATCTAGTATGTAGCTTACCCCTCAGTTCTCGCTTCTGTGACTGAGCCTGCTTTTCAACATCCAATTTTTGTGTCTGCAGCAGTTCGATTTCCTTTTGCAATTCAGGTATTTTCTGAATCAAACAAAAATTACAGACTGAGACAAGGAGTGAATGACACTGAGTATCAGTTAAATCATAAAGGTAATTATAATTAAGAACAAGTTCATGTGGCAAAAGGTTTAAAATGTGTTATGTTTAAAGCATCTGGTTCTCAGGCATCAGAGCAGAACAGTAATGTGATGTAGTCAAAATATATGTGTTTGTGTCATTGAATTGAGTCAGGGAAAAAAGTGACTTTACACAAAAGTATTATTTTCAGGATCAGCTTATAAACTACATCTATGAAAAATCCTCTGAAAAACTAATACTTTCTTGGAAAAAGAAAGATGACGACCCACATAATTAAATGCATAAATATTCAGGCACAATTTCTCCTCAAAACATGCACTTATTTCCGCGAGCAGTAACTTACTCATATTGTGTACTACATGAAAACAATGCAACATAGCGGTGTATCAAAATACAGCTTATTAACTACAATTTCCTCTAAAAAGGCACTGGAGATAAAGAAATTAGTGAATATAATCTATAAATAAAAGACCCACATTCCCTGCTTGCTTTATCTAGCAAAAACCTAGAATGAAATGCATCAATACTTTACCTGTGCTTGTTTTGTAAGTTGTCCTACTTCCATTTTCAAGCCATCCTGAATGACAATTTCTTGCTGAACTTGATGTTGTAGCTGAGTTTTTTCTTCTTTCAGAGTTTTAATTTCTCCCCTGAGCAATTCAATCTCCTTTTCATAGTCCTGCTTCTGATTTTGGAAATTTTTCTCGAGTATCCTAAACAAGACAACGAAAAGTGGGTTTATTTTCCTACATTCCTAAGTGAAAGAGCGGGCTTTGTTTTTGTTTTAATTTGAAGGACATGTTTCATTGAAGAAAACTTAAATGAACCAGAACTACTTGAAAATGCTATCCTACATACTCAGAATCAATCTACAGAATGGATGATAACAAGATGAGAACGTCCCTGGATTTCCCTACATCTAATTCAGATATTGGGACTGAATTCAAGGCAAAACTGAGTTTTTTCCAATTAAAGGCTATCTAACTCTTTGAAAGTTAGCCTACCTGAGCAGCTTTCCACTACATTTACAGCCACAGTCAGCAGTGAAGAAGGACATAGCAACAGAAACCCCACGCCCTTCTCCGTAAAACATTGCAAGAAGCTTTCAATTTTCTACTAGTCCCCACTGGAATGGGCTGGCTTCCAACAAAATATAGCTAATGAACAAAGCAGAAAAACTAGCAAAGGAGTCCTCTTAGTGTAGTCTGAAGTTATTTGCATCTGAAATACCACACAGCTTCAAACCCTCAGGAACAGTGACTGGTTACACTCTTCACACTTCAGAGAATAGCATTTGTCTGGTACCTACGATTCTCTCTCTTAGACTGGAAGAGAGTTACTGGGAAATAAACACTTCATCTGAGAAAAACATGCTGCAAAGCAACAATCATTTATTGCTAAATAATAGGATTTTTAATATTGCAAATGAAATACCAAAGGGAGAAGGAAAAAAAAGGTTTTCCCCTATATTGTCAACCAAATGTCCTTTACAAATGCTGCCTTTCCTTCAAGCTGAATCTTTCAATTCGGTCCTTTAATACCCTCTTCACAGGAAGTCTGACCGATATGGCCATCAGCTGCTCTTCCACCCCTGACTGAATTCTGAGGGTATCTCCAAAGAAACCATTATGATCAGGGCTGACTTTCAATTCTCAGAAAGACACATGAAAAAACAGGAAAACACAAGTGCAAGAACAAGCTCAAGTCTACAATATGATTTCCTGCAAGTGACTGACCCACAAACAAGCACGTGCTTTTCCTCAACTGTACATGAAGTACTTCAGTACTAGCATTAATGTCCAAGAACACTGACAGATTCATAACTGATGGAAGCATAACACATTTGCAGCAGGAGAAAGGAAGGCAGGGAAAGAGGAAAAAAATGAATGCTGTTTCAAAGCAATAAAATTCAGATTCCATACATTCTCTGATTTTCTTCTTTTTGTACATCATTGAAGAGTTGCTTCGTGAGGTCATCCATTTTCTCTGTCAAAAGAATACTTCAATATTTCAAAGACCTTCATGCAATTAGGTGCGTTTATTAAAACAGTATGACCACAATGAGAAGTTTTAATAAGCAATCCTTAACATATTTTAAGGCTGAAATTACTCTCTCAAGTGCCAAAAATTATCACAGTAAATTTCACAAGTAATGCTATAGAATAAAAAGGTTCTAAACCACCAAAGTGTTATTCATCTGAAGTATACTTGATCTCATGTGCTGCCTGTGTCCTTTGAAATTAGATTCAAAAAAGCAGTATATTAAAGGAACCAAGGACAAAACAACACTTTGAAGGAATGCATGTGTATGAGACAGGAAAAATAATAAGAGGAGAGCTTTTGCTACTGAAAGAACAAATTTAATTGAATTATTAAATATTAAATACTTGCACTACACATTCTAAGCAAGGGAAGCTTATGGCCAGCTTTTAACTTAGAGTAAATTCAGCATTTATATTGCTTTTATTAGAACAAAAGTAATTTACCTTTGCTGAAAACTTGACATTACAACTTTCCCCCACTATAACTCCTTTAAACCTCCTTAGCTATTGTACCTTTCATTTCCTCAGTTTTTTCTTGGAGCTTTATTTCCAATGTCTCTTTCTGTTCTTGTAATTCTTTATTCCGATTCTCAAGTTTTAAGATTTTCTGTACACACATAAAAGTAAGCACAATATACAAATTACAGAGGAAAACCAAGTAGGTCACAGAAGATCTTACATTTTAACAAGCATATATGGACTCCCTTCCTTCCCTGCTACCCCTCCTGCAAAAGTGAAGTCACTTAGTAACTCTCCAGTCATGCATTTGATAAATCTGGTAACTGAAAAAAAGATTTAAACTAAAATAAAAGCACCCAGGTGGCAATTAAAATTTACCTGGTCACTGTCCTCTTTATATTTTTTCTCTTTCTCTTCAGATGTCCTCTTTTGAGCAGTTAACTTTTCAAGATCTAATTCCAGTTTCTGAATTGTATCCATGTCGTTCATATGAGTTGAGGCCAGATTGGTCAATCGTTCCAGCAAACCATGATTTTCTCTACTCTACAATGAGTGAGGCAGGTTAAAAGAAACAGAAAAATGCACACCTGAAACTGTTTAACAGAATTTTGAAGGACCTGACCTACTTCTGCTCACCATCCCCTATCAGTCATGATTACTTCAACCAAGGATTGTTTCCATCAATTAGAGTAAAGCTACCATCTTAAAGATGGTAGCTGGTATGGCTCTCAAAAATAAGCTGCAAAATAAACATAATATGGAATTCCAAAACTTACTAAAAATATTGCACCAGAACAGTATCTCACACATCCTTCATCTTAATACAAGTAATCCCATCCAGAGATTAGATGGACTACTTAAGAAACAGCAAAAAAAAAAAGTTCATTGCAGACTCTTCTCATTGGCACAACTAACCCAAAATGATAAGGAAACCCTGGATGGTTCTTCCTACCCTGGATTTAGGAAGAAACATAGGATATGCTGAGTTGGAAGGGACCCATAAGGATCATCGAGTCCAACTCCTGGCTCCACACAGGACCAGCCAAATCAGAGCATATGACTGAGAGCGTTATCCAGACGCTTCTTGAACTCAGTCAAGCTCGGTGCTCTGACCACTTCCCTGGGGAGCCTGTTCCAGTGCCCAACCACCCTCTCGGTGAAGAGCCTTTTCCTGATATCCAACCTAAACCCCCCCTGTCGCAGCTTCACTCTGTTCCCTTGGGTTCTATCACTGGTCACCAGAGGGAGGAGATGAACGCCTGCCCCTTCGCTCCCCCTTGTGAGGAAGCTGTAGGCCACAATGAGGTCTCCCCTCAGTCTCCTCTTCTCTAGGCTGAACAAATCCAGGGACTTCAGCCTCTCCTCATACATCTTCCCCTCTAGACCCTTCACCATCTTTGTTGCCCTCCTTTGGACTCTCTCCAATAGTTTTATGCCCTTCTTGTACTGTGGCACCCAAAACTGCACGCGGTACTCGAGGTGAGGCCGCACCAGCGCAGTGTAGAGTGGGACAATCCCTTCCCTAGACCGGCTAGCGATGCCATGCTTGATGCACCCCAGGATACGGTTGGCCTTCCTGGCAGCCTGGGCACACTGTTGACTCATGTTCAACTTGCTGTTGACCAAGACCCCCAGGTCCCTTTCAGCGTGGCTGGTCTCCAGCGTCTCATCACCCAGTCTGTATGTATGGCCAGGGCTGCCCCTTCCCAGGTGCAGAATCTGGCAGTTGCCCTTGTTAAACCTCATGTGGTTGGTGATTGCCCAGTTCTCCAGTCTGTCCAGATCTCTCTGCAAAGCCTCTCCGCCCTCAATGGAATCAACAGCTCCTCCCAATTTGGTGTCATCCACAAACTTGCTCACAACACCTTCTAGTCCTACATCCACGAGAATATTCGTGGTTTATTATAAAGGACATATCCCTTACATATTCTCCTGTCTTGTCAAGTAAACTATGGATATTGTAATTCATGTAAGCCTCTAGTTATAGAATCATAGAATGGTTTGGGTTGGAAGGGACCTTAAAGCCCATCTAGTTCCAACCCCCTTGCCATGGGCAGGGACACCCTCCACTAGACCAGGTTGCCCAAAGCCCCATCCAACCTGGCCTTGAACACTTCCAGGGATGGGACACCCACAGCTTCCATGGGCAACCTGTTCCAGTGCCTCATCACTCTCACAGTAAACAATTTCTTCCTAACATCTTATCTAAATCTACCCTCTTTTAGTTTAAAGCCATTACCCCTCGTCCTATCGCTACATGCCCTTGTAAACCATCCCTCCCCAGCTTTCTTGTAGTCAACCTGAGAGCTCTGAATAAAACAGATATAATAAAAAAATTAGTACAAATCATAAACAGACTGGTGTCCCTCACCTGTTCTTCTATCTTTTTCTGCAGTTGCTGAACTCTGTACGAAAGCTGGATATTCAATACAAACCGCCGAATATTCTGAAATCTGCGCCTGGCAAGCCATGCACGGGCATATTTCTGAAGGATCACAGCCTTATGTTCTTCAAGCATCTTTAAAATAAAATATTAACATCTGTCTGTAATTATCTATGGCTCAATCAGCATCAATTATAACATTCCATGAATCTACATATACTGGTAATGACAATGCTTCTCACAGAAGTATCAAAATATTAAAATATCCAGACTGCAGACACATTTGAACCACTGTAGTAATCACACTAAATGATCTGCATCAAATATAAACCAGACAGAATTCTTAGCAGCTCAGAGATTAGATCTGAGCTACTGTATTGGTATTTTTATAGTAACAATATAAAAACAGAGTAGAAGATATGAGAACCAGACATGCAGAAAGTAAATTATTAGGGATCATTGCCCTTATCTCCATCTCTCATACAGCAATAGCTGTTTCCAGTTATTGAAATAGAATTTTTGATAGGCTGTACCTTCCGATATTTTTTTCTTGCTAGAAATCCTCTTGTATAAGCTTGAATGGTTATAGTAGCGACATGGATGAGCTGGAAAAGTCTACGGACCAGGTAACCCCGACAGTACTTCTGAATAATTATAGCTGCCCATGTTTCCTTCAGAGTTCTTGCAGTTATAGCTTGCCTTAATTCAAAAGACAATAACGTTTACTTCAGTCACGTTAGATTTCTAACGCTCACTCCCTCAGTTAGCCAAATCACACATAAAAGAAAAAAGAAGATACTGAAAAGAGACATCCACTATCTAAACCACAACTTTTTCTTCAAAGCGAGAAAGGGGGAATTATCCACAATCTTTGAAATCTGTTCCACAACCAACTGTTCTGATGGTCTCTTTCTGAAAATTTCAAAGCCTACACAGAGCCATCTTCCTCTCAGTCTGCTCTGTGAATGACTGGTACAGTTTCTCTGCTGCATACCTCCTCGTAATAATTTGTACACGCTAATTTTTAGACCCTTGCAAATTGCTTTTCCTTTCTGCTACTTGATTTGTTCTCTGGCTCTGAAGCTACGCAGTAAGCCCAAGTCGACAACTGGGTCGCTCCTCACTAGCTAAGGACTGAGCTTACAGGTACACAGACCTCTCGGGAATCTGACAGACAACATTTGAAATCTGCTAGAGTACTTTCTTCGTATCAGCTGAATAACTTGAACATTTTCAAGTCTATAATTACAATCAAGAGGAAATAGAAATACAATCTGAATTGCTTTTTCATAAAAACTACACTTCCAAATTAGTGTTGGGGATTAGTTTGACCTTCTATATCCCTTCAGGCATGCCCTAAGAGCAAATTCATTTATCAGCCAGAAGTACCGTACAGTCCGCTGCCCCCGGAAATACTGCTGAATTATAGTAGCTGCTTGTTTTATGCGAAGGAATTTCTTCCGCTGCAGCCAACCTCGAACACTCTTTTGGATCGTGATGCACGCGTGTCTCAGTTTATCTGATCGCAGTTTTTCTAAGTAAGCAACCTGTCCTGCTCTGAAGAAAATTTTTGTTCTCCCAAACTGATATTGGTTATGATCCTGAAAAAGAAAACAATAGGTATATTGACATTTTAGTTTATTATTGCAGACAAGACACTCTCTTCTTTTTATAAATTGACACTTCAGGCAAGGTCTTCTGAAATGACATGATCTTGCTAAATATCTGCCTTCTTTGTAGATAGGAGTATATGGGGGAAAATCCCCTTAGCAGGAATGAACCAGGGAATTACATCCACAAATCTCACCCTAGTGATCTCAAATTAAAGGCCATATCTGGACTTATCATCAAGGCCTTGAAAGCAACCTCTTCACCCCCTCCTACAAGTCTGGTTCCCTGGGCTCAACAACACCTTTTAGTGTTCAAGTCTGGCCTTGAATCAGCAAGCTGTGGGAGCAAAATCTCAGGGGAGAAGCTGCTTTTAAGTTCAGGCTCTCAGCCTTGGCTTGTGCCGGAGCTACGTTGCAAGTACACTTGTGTTTGGTCTTATACATGCCTGAGTCAATCCTGATGCGCTGACTTGAATCACTGGCTTGACTTGGACCAGCCTCATCGCTACAGACTTGTCTAATGAATAGGAGCAATATGCAAAATAGCACATTTTTTAGAACGGTTCTCCAATATGCTGCGTTCCCACCATCAAAACCCCTCCTGTGTACATAAAATTCTAATACTTGACAAACATATACCACTGTCTGTTCACTGGTTCACAAACACAGGTAGCGTATCTTCCATTTTACAAGTGAAGATATTAAGCACAGAGAGGTTAAATCATCTGTCTATGGCCGCATCATGACTGTGTCACAACACAAGGTTCTTGACTTGCAAGCCTGCGTGCAACACACTAAATCAGGAAAGATAATGTAAATATCTTTCTGATTTGAGGAAAGAGATACTACTCTTGGCAAAAAAGATTGTTTATTAATAATAGCTGCTATAATACATAATGGGTCAGTGCATACAAACTAACCTGGATTAGTCGCTGCAAAACAGTCTTGCAAATCTGCTTTTTATCATTTATGGAAAGTTCCTGCTGTGTCATAAGAATGCTGTAACGGCTGAAAAACTCAATGTAAGTCCACCTAGAAAATAAAAAATTAGCAAATGCAATTCATTTAAGAGACACTTAAGTATTTTTTGACATAAGGAGGCCTGCTGCTATCCCTACCTGGATGGGTAGCTCTGTGCACTAATCCGAATAGTTTCCAAAACACCACACGCTCGCAGTTGCTGAGCCACTCTTTTTGAATCAAACCTAAAAAGGCAGAGTTCTAGTTTACATTTTTGCTGGGTTTACAATGCAATAATATTTATAACCATTCTACTAGCTGGATTTCTATTTCTGCCCATAGGATACAGGGCTCCTTACTTTTTATATGGCATCTTACTGTATTGTTTTGTTGGGGTTTTTTTTTTTACATACGTGATAGGGAGTATCTGGCTTTTCTTTTTCTGCCTCAAAACAAAAGGACGACTATATTTATTTTTCTCTTATGAAACGTCCTGTTTCTTTTCAATATTAAATTCCAGCTAAAACCTGCATAACAAAGTAGATTCCACATGTCTGCCCACAAGCCAGACCAATAGCTGCGTCAAGGTTAACTCCTGCTTACAGTTAGCGGTTATCAAACTAGATAGAGAAATTATAAAAACTATCTGGCATATATAATTGTATTATAACATTAAAATGATATAAAATTGTGGGAAAAAGCCAAGGCTATGTTCAACACTGCCCATACCTTTTTTGACTTCTAAAGCTCCTCTAAATATTTGTGTGGACACAAAGAAAGTTCACAAGGAGAATGGCACTGGCTTTTTTTTTTTCCTTAAATATGAATTGGTGCTAATCCATACTGTACAAGAGCAAACACACCTAAACAAAATATCCATCAACTTTTATCAAAGGTGGACAACCTTTCCCCTAAAAAGGGTTATGACAAATACACAAACGCTACTATCTGCCTTAAAAAATTTTAGGATAATAAAGAATTTTTAAGGCATCAATAACTATTACTGACTGATTCTATTTTTGTAAAACGACAATATTTTTTTACTTTAGATATCTTGAAAGGAAAAATATGTTCTGTAGGGGAAGATGTTCAACAATAAGAATTTAGCTTACTGACATGCAGCTACTGTGAAATAGAAAAATACTCTTTTAATTTTAAAGGTACTATAACAGCTAGACACCACTAACATACTTACTCAAAAGGCAACTTCTCATCATTTGGCTTTATGCAGCGTACATAATGAGGGGTGGTTGCATTGAGTGTCACCATAAGCAAAGACAAAGAACTCCGGAACTAGAAAATATCAGACAGAATGGTTTTGCTAACAAAATGTTTACAGCCAAGGAAAAAAGTCAAATCTTAGCTTTTTAATTCTTTAAGCTTTGGCTGGACACTGGGAGATTTTCTTAGGGTTTAGATCTTAAACACAGGAAATTTAACAGTCCTGGTGTACCTAACAGTCTCCTATACATAAATTAAACACACCTACTTACACCCAGACCTGGAGCACTGCCCTGTGGCTGGCTCTTGCTGTACTGAAAACTGGATAGCCCACCGTGAATAAGAATAGAGTACAGCACCATAGCCTCAGACTGCCCAGTACAATTCCCTGAAAGTACGAGCATCTCAGAATAGCACGTTTATGTAGCACCTTATTGCCAACAGTCATCCGGAGTTGTTTGTTAGGTGACTTGAGAACGGGTCTTGCAGATTTGATGCTTATAGTTGAACTGAAAGGTGAAACGGACACTGGATTGTCTTGAAAAAAATTTGCACACAGATGAAACTAAAAAGTGTGGTGAAAGAATCACAGTTAAATACTGTGTAACTGTAGTAACATTTAAATAAAAATTACACCTACGGTAACGTAAAATGCAAACCCCATCCATCTTAACGCTTCAGTTAGGTATCGCCAGACTTGAAACCAGGTCTTTAAGGCACAACCAACCAACAACTGAAGAAACAGTCACAACACTTCTGAGTCTATTGTGAAGCACGTCCACAGTTCACAGACAAACCTCAATGACTGTTAAGTAGGCCTGCAAAAGCTCTTTCAATACGAGCAAACATGGACATAAATACAGAACAGAGTTAAAAATAAGATCACTTAAGGTTGTATTTTCACAATATTTAATTTAAATTAAGAATATGCTTTTTGGTCAGATCAAATTAGCTTCTCAATAATAATCCCACAGTCTCAGGGTTGTAGACCTGAAAGGGACAGGGCCTTCAAGCAGCTGGGAAGTGGCAGGCACTTAGAAGACATTTGATGTTTTCCCTGCCCTGGCATGCCTTTAATCTCTTTTGAAGAATAAACAAAGGCAGCTGTTAATGATAAGCCACTCAAAGCTACATGTAATGACCACAGGGGGAAAAAAAAAAAAAAAAAGTGAATTGTTCCGTTTCAAGGATTCCAAAATGCTATTCAAGGGAGATATTAAGAAAACAAAAAATACTAACATAACTAGCAAAGTAAATGCACATACATGAAAAGGATGAATACTTGTTTTTCCATCCTGTATGTTATTTTGATGTACACTTGTAGAATATTAATAAAAATTAAGACTAAACTCATTGATTCAGCCTATTTAAAAAATCTTTTTTATCAGAACAAATCTTTTAAAATCAGATCTGAATGAATTCCAGTAAAATCAGGTATTCAGAAAATTAGTCATTACTGATTAGGCCACAAACCTTGCTCTCTTTCAAGATTTCAATCAATACTTCATGTACTGTATCTCTGTTTTTTTCCAGAAATCCTTCACATTTATATTCTACCTGTGCAAACGGGTAAAATCATTAACTTTTCAGCAATACATGAACAGTTAACAAAACAGTTATTTTTTACACTCTAAGCTGTGGTGGTCAACAGGTCTTTATTAGTCTTAAACACGATGACTGCAACACTGCTTTTACCAGGTTCACTATGGCAAGCATACATAGATGCATACTGCAAATTTAGAAGCAGGACAAACTGTCAGAATCCACTATCAACTGCAATTTCCTTCTGCCTTCATTAGGAATTTCTTTCCTCCTCTCTTCATTATTCTATGATTTCAAATAAAAATACAAAAAAAGGAATACTACATTTGAAATGTAAGTAACAGAGACTACAATGTGTACAGACTACAATCTTAACTGTTTTATTTATACGTTGCTCTCTTCTTCTGCCTTATCTTTTATACTCTCAAATTCATTATCTTAAGCACTTCTTATGTTTGTTTAAATAGCACATTATGGGCAGTATTACCAATAAATAAATAGAATTATGTATTGAAGATAGATTTTATAGAAGTTCCAAAAAAGTGTGGTTAATATTTCCTCTATTTTCTAAGTTTGTTTCTTTTCTGAATGAGCTATTGCTAAAAAAAGGGTGAAATAATACTGGGTTGTTTATACTCTACCTTATCAGCAAAGTGTTGCACGATGAAAGATGTGTTTGACATCCTTGGCTTTTCAAAGAGTGCATTTTTATTGACAAAATTATTATATAGCTTTTGAAGCCAGTTTTCATCTGTTCCATGAGGTAACTGTAAAAACAAGAAGGGCAATCTCTTTAACAAAACTCTGCTGGACTGCTAAAACCAGCAAAACTGCTTACTATCAATAAATTCTGCCTGAATAATGCATCTTCAGTGAGTTACAAGGCCTGATAACAACCATGTTTTTTTGTCCTTTAGCTCCCTGTAGCAAATAATTTTAAGAAGGTTATATTAATTAGAGTTAATTCTCTGATGAGTCATAAATAATTTTGTCCTGAGAGGATGCTACCTGCAATCAGGGACGATCTGATCCCTGGGAATGCTAACATGCAGAATAACAGATGAGCTACTGTGTTGGGGAATACTCCCCAATTTCTCCCATATTACTCCACGGTTTGCATTCTGAGAAGTACAACTTGCCAGTATCTCCAAAGCACCTTCTAGAGACCATTTTAAGAGGGCTCACCTTTCCCTGCCCTGTTCTTCACTGAAAAAGCTACTTCAATAAGTTCGGAAGCCAAAGGGAACTACATATATGGAGAAGAAAAAAACCCAGATTCAGGAATCACTACAGTCAGGAGAGAAGCACAGAGAAAGAAATAGTAAGATGAAAGAGGAAAAAAGCAAAGATGTAGGTTTGGTGCATTCAACAAGAACTTACAAAAAAGGAAAGGAAGCCTGTTTTTTTGTACCAAAATTAGTGATTCGTGGAATAACTGAGTTGTAGAAACATCAATGGAAGAGACCCCTGGAGACCAGGTAGTCCAAATTCCTGCTTGGAGCAAGACTACCACCACCACTAGAGTTGGCTTCCATTTGAACTCAAATCTGAGAAGTATCCAAGGATGGGGATCCCGCTGCACCTCTGCTTAACCTGTTCTAGTACTGCACTACTCTCACAGTGAAGAATTCTAGTTGCTGGGTTAGATTCTGGGTAAGAATCTAGTTTTAGGTTCTTAATTTTATATGATAAAAATAAGACTTACAATTAAAATTACCAAGCAGAGGGCAAACAATAAAGTTCCTTTTATACGGAAAATGCTCTACTTCCCATTTAAAAGGAACAAAATATGGATTAACCCACAAGCTTTTTTATAACCTCATAAATACAAGAATTTTTAAGTTACCAAGCACTCTTCATCCAGAAGTTCTAAAATTCCCATTTTAGCTTCAATAAGGTCAATGACAGGCTGGTTGTCATAGAAGTCTATTAAAGTCCATGGGATATCTTCCTTCATATATTCTTCTTGTTCAAGTTTAAAGACATGCTAGATATGTGAAAATTAGGAAAATGTAAGGTTACAATTAAGGAAGCAAATATATACAATATATGCATGTGTGTGATTGTATATATAAGATAGAAAAAATATTTATATATTTTGTCATGTAGTATATGTCTGTCTTGTAAGAAAATAAACTCAGAAAATTTTGGGGTTTTATATATGTGTGTATATATATACAACAATAAAATATTTTTGTCTATTACTGGATAGCCATTATCCAGAAATAGCCACTACTCAAATACAAATAGCATTTACTAATATCCATCATTGATAATTTCAAAACCAAAACAAAATAAGATAAAGAACTATAACAAATGAAAGAACATACCAGGTTAAATTGCTGCTGCAGTTTTTCATTAGCATAATTGATGCAAAATTGTTCAAAACTGTTCACATCAAAAGTTTCAAAGCTGAAACACACGTCGAATAAGTAAAAAAATTAGGTGATGCAACAGTGTTAGAGAAAAAAAAATCCCTTCACATTTAACTACAAATGGTAGTATCCTTCTAAGACTTTGGAGGTATCCTACTATTTCTAAGAAAATTAAATTGCCGCAAGGCTAATCAAGATGCTAAGGCATTTAAAAACTTCCCTAGAAGTTAACGTTTCCAGACATAACAGAGCTAAAAAAATAAATCCGTATCTCATATCAAAAATGTAAGCCTCATTCGTAAAAAATACTAATATTTATAGTTGCCAAACATTTCCACTACTCCAGATGCTAAAGAACTTACATGACTATGACCTTTTAGTAAAGCAAAATGCTCCAAATTAATTAGCAGCACAAATTGAAGAGTGCTTCTTAACTCCAAAGAAAAGGCAGAACTTAAAGTAAATTTGTTTCCAGAGACATTCTTACCCATAAATGTCCAAAACACCAATAAAAGTATGTTGTTTTCCAGGGTACTGCAAAGCTTGGTTAATTCTTTCCACGACAAAATCAAATAAATGAGAATAGATCTTCTTTGCCAGAGCATCCCGTGCATTAACGGCCTGAGCTCTTGTCATTGGCTTTATTACAGTCTCTGAGGTAGTGATAATCTTTCGGTGACACAACCACTGTGCCATTTTGTTACAGTTTAAATCCAGAAGTTCACAGAATATATTGAGATGTTTATCTTCCAGCTTTAAAGAAGATAAATAAATATTAATTACATTTAATGCTTTAACTGTTGTCTAGACAGTGAAATCCTGGCACCACGTACATCAAATTTATTTTTAAATAGACAAGGGGTTCTGTTCACTTCTTCATCTGGCAAAATATCAAGAGCAGCCAAAGCAAGTAATACTGGAGAGAACTCCTGGCAAAGAAAAAAAACTTAGACTGGATGAGATGCTTTGGATTAAGATGTTGAAAGGAAAAATTTCTTTAGTCGATGTTTAGGTGTCCTTGCTTTTTAGACCTGTACAATCTGCTGAGACACATTCTGAGCAGCTTTGACAAACTGTTTCCTGTATCCTGCAGACAGTCCCAAATGGCTTCTCCAACAGCTGTGGATCAATTGGATATGGGGCTCTCTTAGCCACATTTTGCCTTTTGTTCAGACTTGCTGAACCTGGGCACAAAACAGGATTCACATAAACACTTGCAATGATTCTATACATATGAAGATGGAAAAATCTCTCAAGTGTAGCATACCAAGTTTAACGCTGCTCTGAGCCCCAGAAATGAGAAAAAACATTGCTAAAGGACTTTTGGCATAGAATATAAAAGAAAATGCTGGTATGTGAATCAGCTACTTCCTTACACTGATGGATGCTCTCTCATCTCCAACAGCTGTTACTTCCACATTGCCTAAGTGTAGGATTGCTGCCAGCATTTTAAAAACATCCATCTGAAAATCCACTTTCAGACCTAAAAAAACAATTCTTGATTATTTAAATACTCAGAAACAGTACAATTATTTAAAATAGTACAATGCTGAATTACTTGTTTTGTTGGGTAGCCAAGAGTTGTATAGTATCTCTGCAGACTACTATGCAAAGCCTTGGTTCTGCATACTTTCTGCCTTTCTGATCTGTTGAGATATTAGGCATAAATTCCCGTACCTCCCCAAGTGCCAGCTCAAGTCTGATTTGGCTTTCACATAAGCCACATAGGGGCACAGAAGCTTCCAATTCCACGTCTGTCACTGCATGTTAGCTTAAGGGCCAAGAAGACTCCAGCCCTTTGTGATTTTGACCGTTAACAATGAACACCAACTGCTAACAGCCATTTGCTCTTGCCTAGTGCTTTTAAAACAGACCAACAGTGCAATGGATAAGCTATGAAAGAAATTATTTTGGTAATTACTACTAAAGTTTTGGACGTTTCAGAAATCATCTGCCTTTGCCCATTTCAGAAGAAAACCCACAATTTTTAAATCTATTGAAAAGGTACTCCCAAGAACATACCCAGTAAGGCAAATGTCTTCTGAGTCTCCAGCATATTTGCTCTGTCATCAACTCCTTCTATTACTGTGCTGCCACCCATTCTTGTGTAGTTAAATTCTTCTGCACTTCCTATAAATAAGAAGCAAAACTTGTAATGCTGGAAAATTTGGGACTGGGGATAGCCACTTGTTAAAGACTCTTGTAACATGACAAAATTAAAGATGCTATCAGATGACAGCTCTTCAGCTAAAAGCTGGAGGTCCTCTTTGTCTGAGGGAAATCCATGCACCTAATTCAGTTAAGCTGACACAAATTGGTATTCATAATTCCTTGCAAGTTTAATACTTAATCTAATACACAACCAGAAATGAAGACTGAGTAAACATATACCCACAGTCTGCTTCTCCCAGGTGGCATTAAAGCTTCTCTGTAGAGAAATGAATTAAGCCCTTAAACTGTCATTATGGCATCTGTCACTACAGAAAGTATTACAATAAGATTTTCAAAGACACTTAGGTACATGATCATGCGCTCTTCAAGTTACTAGGGATTTGCTACCGAGTTCAATATAAGCAGGATTAATAGCTAAGTGACTTAAAAACGCAAGTCCCATTGTAAGTTCGTGAGATTTATGCTATAAAGCACTTAACATCCTAGCATTTGAAAAATCCAGTCTTCAAAATACTGCACTGCAAAAACAAACAGTAGATTATTGTCTTGACACCTACCCAATTTAAGATGCTTAAATTCAGGTTGCATAGCAGATGCACACAACTGATAAAATATATGGTAGTTTCTCTCATTCTCTGACTGTAAATTAAAGCAAATACCATTACAGAAAGAAAAAACCAAACAAACAAAAACCCAAACCAAAAAACCCAACCAGGGAAACATTCAATATTCAACACTATCGTAAAGAGACGGTGACACTTGAAGGCTAAATTCTGCTGCAGCTTAGTTTGGCAAAGAAATTCCCCAATATTAAAATGGCACATCTTACTCTTCAACAAGAGCTTTGAAAGTGATAAATTCAAGTCTATTTTATTTCCATTACCAATACACTGAGTTCCTTCCCCAAGGCTGTAACTCTAGTAATTTCTTCTGCTTGAGTAACCATCTACTAATAAGACAAATATTGTAATGAACAACTGAGTAGGAGTGCCAGCTGAAACACTGCCCCATGGTAACTCAGAAAACTCTCTATTTTCAAACCATCTTTCAGGCAGCAGATATACAGAAGTATTTTTCATAGTACTTACAAAGTTGCAATACTACTAAAAAGGAAAAGTTTGTAAAAACAGCTTTATAAAATTAAATGCTTTCTTTAGTAGATTATCACAATTATGCTCTGACACTGTAATGAGTCACATGCAATAAGCCCTGGCCTTATAAATTTTCAGCCAGTTTTTTACCCAGACCCCCTCTGCCCTAGATACACTGTTTCTTTCCAGGTACAAGTGGCACATGTTGCTATTGTGACTGAGAGTTACAGAGTTCTCAAATACTTCTTGCACTTATGTCAGGGAATTGTCCCTGAGCTACATCCTCCACCTAACATAAAGAAGAACATGGAATAAATTAGTTTCTTATAAATAAGATTAGCTCCTATTAAAAAATAAATCAAATTCTGATTAGACATACTATTCAGAACTTCACATAAACATTTTTTATGTGAAACTAGTAAAAGGATAGCACATTAGCAGCTATACTGACATTGACTGTTTTACCCACCTGAAAGACAACTCTGGATTTCTCGAGCAGGTATGTTCTCATGTTAGCTCCAATGATTTGGTAACTCTGATCAAAACTGATTTCAGTGTATTTTCCAAATCGACTGCTATTATCATTCCGCGTGGTTTTGGCATTGCCAACAGCCTGCAAAAATTACACACTGTTAGAATTTGTTTTACTTGCATCTTTCATAAGAATAACTGTGAAAACATGACTCAACTACAAGTTCCTAAAATCAAAGGTGTGCAAGGATCAATCTCAGCATTGAGGTGTGAAATTTAAATTGAGGCCCATATTTGAAAATAAGCCTCAAGTCAAATAGTATAACAGTACATAAACTGAGAATTAGAGAAAGTATGTTTTCCCACCATAAGGTACCTTAACCAGTTTCTATTCCAATTAACAAACAACTTGTTCAATATTGTTTTCCCATCATCTAATTAACAGGATGTGGTCAGATAAAACTCTGGAGACAAACTAGTGCCTCCAAAGGGCCACTGGTAAATTAGGCAGAACCTGGGCGTTCCTGAAGCTGACTACCTCCTTCCATCAGTAACACTGAGACGCTAAACTTCTAATTTAGATATCTAACTCAGGCAGCTAAAACATCCCTAAAGACTGCAAACAAAGATTCCCAGCAGCTCTCAGAATTCTTTCCTTGACAAGTACAGACTTGATAGATATTCTCTGAAACTTACCTCAGTTATTGGATTAGATGCCAGTACTTTATCCTCCACATGTGCATTGCTGCTTGACTTACTCACAGTGGCAAAGTATCTCATCGTGTATCTTGCAGACACAGTCTTTCCAGCTCCCGATTCTCCACTGACTATAATAGACTGATTTTTGTTATTTCTAAAACCAAATAATCAGACAGTTTAAATCAGACATGTCTAAATGCATGTATAAATGTAAGAATTATATATATGTATGAAAACACAGCTGTGGTCAACTCAAGTTCCATCTTTCATCTGCTCTTCTCTTACTCCCCTTTGGTTGTAACCTCTAGGCTGATGTCATTGCTATTCACTCAGCTAAGACAGTGTTTTGCCCCTCATCAAGAATGAAAATAGTTGTGAGTTCTAGAAATTCCTCAGCTGGAATTATTCCTCCTATAGTTAAGTTAACCATTCAAAGGGATTCTTAATAGCCAATGGCACATACACAGTTAAATTAAATTACAATTAACACTGGCACTAGACTTCAAGTGTTATTTACAGACATTAAGCAACATACTGAACCTTGCCATTTGCTTGTACGCTTCTTCTGCCACAGCAAATATATGTGGATCCATGTCCCCCATGTTTTGCCCACTATATGCATGGATAATAGCATCTCCATATATTGGCAACTGTTTATAGGGGTTTATCGCAACCAAAATTATTCCTACAACCAAGCGTACAAAACAAAAATAAAACATAAGTTAGTTCAGTGAAATACCAGTTTTTGACTACAGTTAAACTGATACAGAGTGGCAATATTTTCTAAACTAGGTAGGAGATCCTGATCAACAAACAAGTCTACACTCATACAAAAACGAGTTACCTCGAATGAGTTAAAATACACTTGAGGAAAACATTACTCACATCATATTGCAAACTAACCCAAGATTATTTTTTTAAAGAATTTTTTTTTAAACCTGCATTTTACTTTGCTTACCACTATAGGTGTAGATAAGCTTAGACTCCACAAAACGAACTTTAAGATTGTGTAGAACAGCTGGTTCATGGAGATAGCTAAGTGCAGTGAGATCATTTTCACCAACAAGGATGTCAGGATTTCGTAGGGGTGGCAAAGCAGCTGGATCAACAGGGTAATTCAGTTCCTGTCAACAAAAATGACTTGAAGTACCATAAAATGCATTGTGTTTGCATAAACGCTAATTGATCTTCTACCTTTACACAAAGTTACAGGGTTGATGCAGCCCTGTCTGATCTTGTATTTCGTCAATTCCACACATCCCACTGAACTCAGGGGACTTGGAGATCATGAAAGTAAGATGGAGCTCTTTGCTGCTTATTAAAAAGCAAGCTACTCTCTCCTTATTCATGATATTTTGTATTGAAATCTGCAAAAATGGGAAATGCATTTAGCTCTCTAAACACACGCATATTTCAAGTACAGATGAAAACAGGAGACCAGTTGCAACTGAATGAAAGTAAACACCTGGCCAGAACTCAAGTCAGCTCTAAAACTACCCTTACTCACAACCTTTCAGTTTTATTTACACAAAGTTTAAAACTCACTTCTGTTTCTTTCAGCAAATCCATTTAATCATACATTTAATACTTGTTAAGACAGGAATGCAGAAATACAGTATACTGTTTTCAAAATATTAAATCTGTAAAGAACTCGGATACTAAAATTAACAAATCCTACATAAAGCAACAACTTTAGGGAAAAAAGCAACAGCTAGCTCCCTGAGAACTATTTATGCCTGTCTTGCATTTCCGATTTACTTCAACTTAAGATGAGTTTCAGTGCTTGTTTCAAAAGTGAGGTGATCTTTCTTCTTCAAGGTATGTGTTCTATACTAATGTGGCAAAGATAGTAGAATCGCACTCGTCATATTTTTAGGTAACAGCTGGTTACTGTACAAATTTCAATATGATAAAATTCTGGTTGCTGCAGGGTTAACATAAAAGAAAATAAGGACAAGTCATTTAGATCCCATAATGGTGTGTCTTATGTTTCTACATAAACATATCTCAGCAAACTCCATAATAAATTAAGGCTTTTCTCCTTACAGTTCCATCTTCTAATTGCACATGGAGAAAATGGTCTCCAGCTTTGTAGTTTTTTGTGATTTCTGCAGACTGCCACACTTCTTCATTATCAGGGATCCAAACCCTATTATACTACAACAGAAAAACAAGATAAGAGTTAGCTTAGCTATTATCATAATACCAGACTAGCATAAAAAAAAAAAAAAAAAGAGAAAGTCTTCAAACATCAAGTGCAACCAAAAAGCTGAACTGGATGCCAGAACTTTTGGGGATTATTATTAGCTCCGACCCTTTCAGCAGGCTATATTTTTGTGGTTTATTCTCCACAAAAGGAAAGGAAAAAAAAAGAAAAAAAAAGAGCACAATCTCAGACATGCTTGCTCTACCACTGTTTAGCATAAAGTCTGCAGAACAGAGCACAGTAAGGTGAACAAGAGCCAGACTGTTGCCAGGCTCTTCAAACCCCCTAACACTTAACAAGGAGAATAAAATACACTTGTGGCAGAGCCCTGATTTCTAGGAGATTTCAAATGAGCAAGTACCAGAGAAAGCAGCTCACTTAGTGGAATTTAGACAATCACTTCCCTGAATTCAAATATAGGATACTGAACTTAGGAAGCATTTTGCCATGGGTACGGATGAATACACAAGAAAGAGCGCACGGTTACTTTTCTTCTAAGGGGTCTGAAGTGCAGCCTCCAAACAAAAACTTATCCTGTTCTAGGGCGAACTTCAAAGACCACCAACAGGTTCTTTCTTTATAAGCAATCAGCTAGCTTCGCTTTGTTCAGTCCCAGTAAGGTACTTTAGCTCTGCCGCAGGAAGAGAACATCCTTCCCAAAAAGTACTAATTTCTAATGGAAACAGAGGAATCTTAATTATTTTAAGGTATTTGAAGAATTGAAACAACAGAATTACCTCTGCATAAATGTTTAAATGTATATTAGGGTGTTTGAACCATCTGGTTCTCCTATGCGGAAGTTAAAATGCTGAAGCAGTGGCAGCATCTTAAATGCTCTGCCCTAGAAGCTATAGGAAGCACCCTAGAAGCTATAGGAAGCAACATTCCTTAAAAGGACATAACACAGCTGGCAACCTCAGTAAGTCAGGAACATCATCACCGATGTGAAATGTGTCCATCTCGTCTTGCCAGGGTTTCACAAAGTGGCGTTGTCCCTAAAAGCTTCCCTAACGCAACAACTGTGTGTTATTAAATACTAGGTTTAGTAACATTGAAATCACTTCTGTTCAGGGATCTGCAGTTTGAGATCACTTCTGACATAATCACCATCTTCCTTAAACCTTGGTGCAAAATACTTTTTATACCATGTAGCATGTATCTCAGACAGCAACGAAGATAACATTGAAGACTATATTTGGATGTAAGGAGAGGATGGGAGGAAGGACAGTGATGTCAGGAAAAAAGCCTGAAAGTCACCAGTACATGCTAGTACTGAGTTTCTTATGGGCCATCTCTCCTCTAATTTGTGATAAAGTAACACTAGAGAACACAGAACCATTCAGTTCCCACTTGCACAGCCAAACATGCCATATAATCTTCTTCCAGCATCCTCCTGCTTTGATGACCAGAACCCTTCATTTGATTCCCCTACCCTAGCTATAATCATGGCCAGTTTAAACCAACTGTGTTTAAATAAACCCGTGAGAACTGCTGCAGCTGCTTATTTGAAAAGTTAACATTAGTCAAGGATTTCATGAAGTGTTAGCATAGCCACAGATACCTTGGAGACTCGCACACCGTCTCACTTTGGTGTGGCAACTGTTGGTTTTGGCACAAATTACTTTTCTCCTAATTTGGAGGAAGCCCTGGAAGCTCCAGCAGATCCTCAGAACATGAGGGTGTCCACCTCGAGAACCCTGCTGAACACACCACTGATGGTGGGTGCCTACAGAGGTCCCTACCAACTGCACTGTACCTCAACAGTAGTTCTCAACTCTAACCCCCTGAGGATCAACACCAAACGATTTAGGGTAAGAGGGACTTTCGTGGGTATGTCCTGTAAGTTAGCTTGGGTTGTTCAGTGACCTCTCCAGTTCAGTTTTCAGTATCTCTAAGGATGGAGATCTGCCTTTCTGGTCAACCCTATGCCAACCTGGCATGTATGTCAGGTGACGAACACTAATCGAAACCTCAGCCACTTTCACGATACCTCTTTGCTGATGCCTTCAGCACAATTGAATTTTTCCACGCAATATCCAAAATCACAGAGACCTTTCCTAAACAACCCCAAACCAATATGATGACAATGTTTTCATCTATCTAACCAGAGGGAGAAAAACCCAGCTTCATGAGTATCTATTTAATAGGCAAACGAAAGACATAGCTAAGTGAAATCAGTTTTAACTTTGCTTTTTCCATGTGTGTCTGATTGACTGTTGTGTCATTCCTACACTATGCTGATTTCCTGGCTTATAAAACATACTTACTATTCACAGCTGTTAAATTGAATTATTTGCTCTTATTCTATCACCACCAAATAACCTCGGGGGCACTTAACTTGTTTCCAGGTAAGAAAGTGAACCGCACTAGGTCACCGACAAGAAAAGGAGGAAAAAGCATGTGATCAAAGTACTGATTCTTCGGAAAAGGTCCCTGCAGTGCCAGGAGCCTCCATTGGCAAACGCACCCAGCCTACCGAAGCTCAGTTTCTCCAAACCCTGCCTTGCAAGTAAACAGAAGAGAGTTTGCTCATTTTCGTATCAAGTTACACCCACATTCCTTCCTGCCCTTCACCTGCCCAACATTATTCCTGATTAAAAAACCCCCGTTTGTTCTTTCAACTGCTCAGAGTGCGGTACTAACACAACAAATGAATAAATCCCAGTGCAGCATAGGGCTAAATGGGAGTTTACTATGGCAGCTGCTTTTGCGATAGAAGAGACACAGGCTCATGAAGTAGTAACATATGCATGTTATTTTTGTTATTTAAAGCTAAGCAAACAAGTTATACATCACAACACTCTAGTGACTACAGGAAAAGTGGGAAAAATTGTGCAAAAAATACAGGAGCCGCAATAAGGAAGAATCTTTGCTTTAGCGTCAAGTTCTGCCAAACATATTCAGTATTTGCATAACAAAAAGAGCGAGCACTCCACGATTAAATGGCCAGGGAAGTGCTGCTAAAATCGTCTAATCGCTGGCTACCACATCAGACACCTACACCTAAAGACCAACAGTCTCAAAAAGTATTCCTCTCCAAAAGAGGCGGCATTTTCCTATGCTGCCCTGGGGTTTCACAGCCGCTCCGCGGCCCGGCACAGGCGATGCATCCTCACACACCGCAGACGCGTTCCTCCGTCAGGTCCAAGCCAGCGAACTCTTATCAGTAACACAACCGGCTCAACGTTTTAATGCGCCGCCGCAATCCCAGAAAGCACAAAAGGCACAAGCACACTTCGGCGAGCTCGGCATTACTCCCCCGGCCTCGTCACCCCTTTCCCTCCCCTGCCCCTCGCCGGTGGCCGTCGCCCCCTCAGCGGGCGGTTCCTCGCGGGGCGGCCGTCGTCCCCCCTCCCCTCAGGCGCCGCCCCTGCCATGGCGGTCCAGTGCCCTTCAGGGCCGCTCCCCGCCCCGCTCACCTGGGTGTAGAGCTCGGCCAGCGCCATGGGGACAGAGCCGCCGCCGCCGCTCCGGGCCGGCAGCGGAGACACAGTGGTGCGGCAAGTTCCGCAAGGAGCCGCGGTCCACCCTCGGCCACCGCCCCCAAGGCGTGGGGAAGCGGCCCGGCCCCCGTCCTGGGCTTGTCCCGCCTGGGCACGGCCCTTCCCCGCAGGGCAGGAAGGCGGTTCCCCGCTGTCGGCACAGCTGAGGCGCTCTGCTCGCCTCGGTGACCCGGAGCAGCTGGTCAAAGCACTCCGAACTGTGTGGGGCTTTTTATGCGGGCAGTCTGCAGGCTAGCTCTTAATTTTGACGGGTATGTAAGCCTAGTGGAGATGAGGTGTAGTCCCAATTGCCACACGGGCAAAGCTGGCATCTTGGATACTTCTGTAGTGATTAGGAATAATGCCGCTCCAGCTGCCAGGGGGATCACGAGGGGAGCCATTCCTGACCCAGTAGGGAAAAACAGCAGAAATGTTAATCACCTTCCAATAAAACAACATGAAGGAGTTTCTCTAACAAGCCTAGAATAAGATAAAAATAACTCAGACTGCATTTAGTAAGTTTAGGGCACTAATAGGTATTATATTTAAATGTCCTTTATGAGGAAGAAGATAGGAATAACTACAGTTTGAGGCTTTGGCAGGTGGATGATGCCCGGAGGCCCAGTAGCCCTACCTGCCTGCCTGGCACTGAAGAGCTCTCATGGCACAGAAGACAACGTTCTAGCCAATTACAAATCTTATTTCAGTAACAGTTAATACTTGGTGACAAAATATCCTAACAGAATGGGGTTATGTTGAACAAAATACTTTCAAACACGCAGAGCAGTTTATGGCATGCCGTGGGTGTCTGGGTGTGTATTTATACACTCCTCGGACTTCATCCCACTCCCGTGGCAGTCAACGCCAGGTCTGCCGTGAAAGTAGAGGGAATCTGTGCAATCGTCTGGGGTCTGTGCCAGCACACAGCTTATGAACAACCAAGCAAGCAAACAAAAAAAATCCAAAGCAAATCTTACAGTTGTATTTTTATTTGAACATTTTCCAGTGATAGCTATTAGGCTACAGTTTTTATGATGCATACATTTACTAAGTACAACATCAGACACTACAACAGATCAGAGCTCAGGTCATTCTGACAATATTTTGGTTTTCATCTACGTACTGTAGTGGCATCGAGTGAAAACCTATGTTTAAAGGCTTTTATTTTTCACATGAAGTATCAGCATCTTAAAAAAACAAGTGTTTACTCCTAGTTTTTGTACGGTATTCGAAATGTGTTCAGTTTAAATCACAAATTACACAGACCTTCAAACTGCAAATGCTGGTGTTTCCAGGTTGGGAACAAATGTTATTGGATATCAATCCACTTTTCAACATTGAAGTTGATCCTATTTTTTTCCTGTGATAGACAGAATAGATTTATCGCATTTAACAGACTTAAGCACTTTCACGTTCCATCCCAGATTGAAGTCTGAGAAGTCATTTTTCAAAATTTGGATAGAAGACTGTGTCCTAAACATCAGAATAAAATGATCACTGGAATAAAAATACACCAAACTGAATGAGGTAATTATTGTGCAAAATCTCTAGAATAACTGTATATAATTCTAAGGGGTCATTGCCAAGTATTTTTCCAGCATCCGATAAAATCTATCATAGCAATAGATAATAAATTAAAATATAAAAGATATGTCCACATTAAAAGAGCATAACAATGATTCAAAGGAAAAAACAAAGTTGTTAAAATAATTCTGCATTATATTCCATGGTTAAAGAGATATTAGTCCTAAAGTGAAAGATATATTATACACTGACACTAAAATTTTACTTCTGAAAAGTGCATGTAAAATACTGCCATGTAAAATGTTAGATGAATTACCAATTACACATCTATTCCAACTTAAAAATATTTTCCTTTAAAACATGTCAAGCAGCATATACTTTTAATGTGATATAAAAGTAATACCAGTCAAACCACTGAGTTTAAGGATAATACCTATAAATTACTAACCACTACTTTTTTTAAGGAAACAAGATACAATAAGGCTTTTTACAGGTAAACAAACTTAAAAAATAAACAAAAATACATTTCGGCATACATTTTAATACACTAATGCTTAAGTAGTGGATACATTTCCTGATCTACAGTATGAACATACTGTAATGGCAATTGTTTGTTTTTCAATAGGAGAAAAAATTTTCAGGTCAGCATGTTCTTAAGTATTTTCTTTTCTAACCTCGTTACTGGATGTGAAGGCTTTCCCATTACATTCTCACAAGTACAGTACCCCCAACAGTCTGAAAACTACATTATACCTTATTTGGAGCCACTTAACAGTAGCCATAGTTTCAGAAATCAAGTAACGTTTGAAAAAAGAGTGTTTGGTATACCATGCATGGGAAACCCATCTAAATCTAAATGATTCAGCAAAGGTCATTCAAAACATTTATGCAATGCAGTATTAGGTTCTTGGAAGTACTTGCATGATCCATCAAACATAATATGGGGCATATGCATTTGAAAATAAGACGACATGAGCATCTTAAAATGATACTGACAAAGTTTAGGTTGTCTTCACTACCGATTTTAGCAACCATACAAAGAGCATGTCTACCTCTCAAGTAAAACATAACCGAAATGTTTCAATCTGCTTAACAGCAAATTTTTTTCTCTGAGTTTGCAGGCAAACAGATTGGTACCAAATAGTCTATTAGTGTACCTCTAGATTATTTCTTGATATTTTAAAAGAAATCAATGTTAATGCTAAGTTGCTAATTATTATAATACATAAAAATATTGCACAATGCAATTGAGCAATGTGTGTGGCTTTTTTTTTACATGTATATTTGAGCCATACACCACAAACTACCTGTTTTAAAGTTCAGAATTGGAACCTTAAGGAAGGCTTCTGCGCTTACGTTGCACATTGTGAAATGTGAATTCTATATAGCAGATCCAAGATGTGTGAGACAGAAAAATCTTTCTAGTAAGATGTGCAACATCCAAAATAACTCAGTTTCTCATTATGCACTCTAGATCGCCAATGATTAAATCAGCATGAATTATAGCCAAATGACAGCATTGTAGTCAAAACCTACTTAATGTTGTTCTTAGTCAACCTTTCAAAGAATGAGAGCCTTGGGCTACTGCAGAAATTTTCTATTAAGATTTTCCTCTCAAATTCCAGTATGAAAAAATGCTTTTTTTTCCTTAAGTGGCAACAAAACAAAAGAGATTATAGTCCAAATACACACTGTCATCTGTGGGGTCTACCAACAAAGAAGAACATTAGACAGACTACAAAATCTAAATAAATACTAAAATCATTATTGAGTTCTGATCATTTGCTTCAAGATTCTGTATTTTTAGCAAACTACTTTTAAAAATAACTAAACATGTAATTTCCAGTGTGCTACTTGTGCTTAGTTACCATTTTCCTCTACAGGAGTTATTTGATACCATTTGAAAAAATCCAGTTAAAATAACAGACTGCATCGGACTGTAAATAAGGTTGACAACAAAAAAATGAACTATCTTATTTTTAGTGCCTAGTGTGATACTGTCATACACGTAAAAGAACACAATATGCAGCAGCGATTTAGTATGCTTGGTAAACCACAGTACTAACAAATGAACATCTAAGTTATAGCATATAGTGAGCTATATGTCTTAACACTAGAATTTATGTCAAACTGACATAAATAAGGAAGTGGTTTAAGAAATCATTTTATATATTGCCAGTTTGTGTTTCTCCATTCCAGTTTTTACAAATTAAATGTAACAGGCTCCCAAGTGACTGTGTATTCTACTACAAAATGCCTTACTTTCAAGTCTTCCATGTTCAGGACTGTGACTGTCCCTGTTGGTCCCTGCCTATGAGAAGATTACATATGGAGTTTAATTTACACTATTTAAATATGTTACTAAAGATCTAAAAATGTCTCTAGACAGCTGAAGACACAATTTTTGTCCAAGCCCGATTTCCATATTCTGGAAATGTATGAATCAGTGATGTCCTCATAAATGCAATGACTGAACACGAACACATATCTTTCTATTAGCCTTCAATCTGTGGTGCTGTTGTTAGGTTGTTTTCCAGCTACTTTTACTACAGATCTGGGCATATATATACTGTTTGTTCAGAAAATGTGTTTTCAGTGGCTCGCTATGTTTTAACGGGTAAAGATATCAGGCAACGGATTCTCCATCTAACACTGACGGTACATCCTTGGGATCAGACGCGCGATATGAAGCCCAGGCCCAAGCTGGCTGGGATCTGAATGGTTTCTAATGCCAGAGAGGATGGATTAAATGGAAAAGTAACGGGAAAGATGTGTTTAGCATCCATGAGCAACTGAGGAGAGTCCTTCCTGTCTCGCAGACGCATCTGCAAAGATAAGAAAGTGTTTACATTAGCATTTAGCCACTTCATTGATAATAATCATCTTGCAAAGAGGTAGTATGTCATCTGTGCTTACAGATACACGTGTGTGTACAGACACACACTCTATGCTAACTTGACCTGACACATTTGCAATGATTGTGCCATTAAACTGTAGTTACTTTTGTCATTTCCAGTTCTGTGTATCTTCCCCTTACAATGCAATCTGCAGATAGTTAGATTCCATCCAAAAGGAAGAATTTGCCCACTAACTGGTAGCTGCATCTTTTCAGTAAGTGGAATTATAGTTTCATCTCAGTTCTACCTTCCTAATCTCCCTTATCCTGCTAGTAATGTAATTCAATTTCTTTGTTTCTTTTATTTTGCTCTACTGGCTGCTTTTCTTTGCAGTTTTCAAAACGTTTCATTGTCATCAAAATATATAAATCTAGAAGGGCTAAATGAAGAACTTTGGAATGAACATAGGCCTCAGTTTTCAAAGCAGTTGGAACTCCTTGTGCAGACACAGGTCTGACAAAAGTATTTGCGTATAGAAATGTTACCACTTGAAAAGCTGGCATACAAGTGTGATAACATACACAAAGATGTATAAACACAAAAACCTCTCACCTTCTAAACTGACACGGAAACTAACATTTTCATGCCGTTCTGGAGGCAGTAAATTGTGATTGCTAAAAATTTTAAGGCTGACATCACCTTTTCAACATAGCTAAAAAACGATAGCTAAAAAGCCTAGTTTGCTTCAGATTCCTGAATGTATTTCAGGACACAAGCTATTTTGGCTCATCAGAGGGTTTCTTAGAAATAGGCACATGATTTTTGATGAAAAGATATAGCCATACCTGTATTGTACGTATAAATGATACCAAGACTCTCTCTTCAAACTCATTAACTGGAGTATACAAATTCAGAACTTTCACAATCTGTGAAGAAGAACAGCCATTCTTAGGTTCATTTTACTGATGAATCAACAGATGCATCCATGGTTACTGGCAATATACTTTTAAAATTAGCTATTTCAAAAGGAAAATTATTTACAAGTATTTGTTATTTTTCGCTTTATTGATTCATACAGAATTCCATCACCTGCTTAATGCTATGCTATATGACTGCCTGCTTCAGAACATGTGTTCTTTGGAGGTACTTGCTGTATTTCTCACCCTGATTTTGACCCTATAATTCTGACCTTCTGTATCTTCCATTCAAGAGTGTCTTATGACTTCACTGTTTCTCAACAGAGTGAGCTATTTCTCAAAAAAATAGGGCTAAAATCACCAAAGAAAAGAATTATGTCACAAAGACTTTAAGTAATAATATGGGTTAAACTTGTAAAAGTTATAAAAAGTTCTCTTTGGTTTTTTTACATGATTGTCTTTAAAAAAAATAAAACACAACACTTTTTAACAAAACACTTGAAGCATGTGGAATTCTAACTTCTTATTTCAGTACAAAACTAACAGATTTTCCAGCAATGTGAATTACTAAATCAAAACAGCTATATGAATGCAACTGCTGGTGCTGACACCATTGTGAAAGAAATGGAGACATTTCTTCCTTTTCCTGATGGGAATGTTCAGTAATCATCAAACATGCCTGGATCTATTTATTCCTGTACAACCTCTATGCAAATGTAGCATGGTTAAAATAAAGTGCAACTTATCTGTACAAAATCTAAGCTTTCATAAATAGAAGCCTTCAGCTGAGATACACTTGGTTCAGCCATTCTGAGGCTAATGGGTACAGTAACTTAACACTTTTGTTTGCAGACCCTGAGACAACAGTTCTGTGTGAATTGTCCATTAACTTAACGGGATACTAACTCTGATGGCAGGAAGATCATTTCCTAGTATCCTAGGCAGAGCTGTCTGGAGTACAGAGACATCTTTTAGTGAAGAGTTTTCTCTAAGGATTTTCACAAACTGAGAGACAACATATAGTACTACACACTGCACAATCTATTGAGCCTCATCTCGTTTGTTCAAAACTTATCTTGAACATCAGACCTCAAAAAGGACCAGTCCTTTCTTTGTGCCTCCAACTTAATCTGTTTTACTTGTACTAATGCAAAATGAAGTAAAAAATCTTTGATCCATGTGTGACAACAGTGCAGGCAGGCACAGCAGACACCAACAGAGCAGAAAACTGCTCAGAAGTGACAGCAGAACAGACGACGAGAGTTTGCTTACCTGGGCAGTAGTCAGTGCATTGCACATTGAACAAATGGCTTCTGCATCTTCATCCGTTTTCTTTTTTACTTGCAACAACTGTGCAGCCTGGATGAGGGGTTCCAGTGTTTCTTTAGCCCCACTATTCATCAAATTTTTATCACGTAGCCATTCTTCCAGTTGACTCACATTGTATCTGTTCAAAGACGTAAGAGTATCAAGACATTACTGCTTGATTATGGCTAAATCAAAAGCATGTGCAATTTCTCTTTCCTGGTGTTTCTTCTTTGTCCTTACATGGTTTTCCTTCACACTTATCATTTCTTGTAATTTTGTCTTTGTACATTTCCTTCTTTTTAGGGCAGGAAATTTTGAGTTTCAAAACAGTTAGAAACTATGGCCAAAGACTTCCACTAACTAGCTTTTCCAATTTGTTTCTGTTCCTATTAATGGCAGGAATGTGACAAGTATAAGAAGAAAGGCAAATGAGATTGTGTCGATACAAATGTACAGCAAGGCTTTCACAAGGTTACTTGAGGGACTGGAATGCCTTGGCTAAATTTCCTGGCATATGCCAGTAGAATGCATTGGACAACTGATGCCAAAGGCAGGACTAGAATAAGAAGGCTTTACGCAGGATGCAGCAAACTACAGTGTGGATGAACACAGCAGGTATCTGCTGTGCCACCAGCATACAAAGAAAGTAGCAGGCATGTTTGCTATTCTTCTCTAAAAGCTGAGAAAGCAACTACCAACATTTTACCTACAGTTCCGATTCCTACTTGATGATGAAATATTTTTGTTTTGCTTCTACCACATTTCCTTGAAATCCAGGTTGGATTTTGCCTAAATTAACCAAGCTCTTTTTTAACTGAACCTCACAAAATCAGTTTAACAGCATCTGCAACTGTTTGTGTGCAGAAAAATAAATATTCAAAATGTATCTGCTATTCCATCACAATGATATTCAGCAGTGTCAGGAGTTCACTAAGATTTACAGCAGCATATTCAAGAAAAGTATAAAATGAGCTCTCCTACCTTATCTGCATTCCTTTGCTCCATGAGCACATGTCCTTGCGCAGGAGAAGATTATTAAGCGTTACGGCCCCAACGATGTAGAACATCTGCTTGACAACCTGTTTGATCAGCTCTGGATCCATTCCGTGCTGACACATCACGGAATGGAAGGAGTTCAGCTGCCGAATAATGGAGTCCAAAGTGTAGGTTCCTTCATCGGCAATACTGGATGTTCTCTTCCGCAGCCCTGTTGGTTTCACCCCTGAGACACCTTGGATAGTCTCATGCTCCAGCATTCCTGAAACTGCATTTGATTGACAAAATTATTATAACGACTGAAAAGTGCTGATATGCAAGCATATTGTGGGAGACAGCAAAACTTAGTATTTAGACAGAAAGAGCAAGCTGGGCTTTCTGCTAGCCACACTTCACGATGATTTCCAGCAATTCTGTGTCCCACTAGGTTCTGCAAAATCTAAACTTACAGGGTTTTCACAAAGATTCCAGTATGTGTGTTTGAAAGCAAGGTCCCACTCTAGCTCAGCAAAATACTTTTTTCCTCTGCTGGTCGTATGAGCAGCAGAGTCAGCAAACCAAATGCTGTTCCATTCTTCTACATGTGGTGATCAGAAAGCATAACAAAAATTTGCATGAGAGTACTGTTTGACAAGACAAATGAAAAGTACTTTTAATGAAAAGAATCTCTCTGAGCTTCATCACTGCTAGCTATTTCATTGCTAATTGCTGACCATAATAACAACCATTTTTCTCCATATTCATTTTAATTATGGGTTCTCATCTTATTAACATCTAATTTTTCCATGGGATATTTCCTAACAGAAATGGCAACAAATATCAGACTGTCCTAACAGTTTCTTCCTGTAAACGCATGATTTAAGACAAGCATGAATAAGGTTCTGTCGCTGCCAGAAGACCCACCCCCAGTTTAGTTTTTCCTCTAATCCAACCTGTCCAGCGTAGTACTGTGATCTGTAAACAGAATACCACAAGAACTACAAGTTATACTATATTATATTACCTGCATCACAATTTTCCTTTTGGTACTACAGTGTGAAGTTTAAGGAATTCAACTTTGCCTTACCAATCATTGGTTGCAGAATGTTTTCCAACACTCGGACAAGTTGTTGGTAGATCTGAATAGCCAAGTCACTCAGTACTTGTCTGTATTCAGCTAAATCAAAATTAGTGAGGCAGTGTTCATTTTGACGAGGTGTATTATGCTTCATAAATCCCTGAATTCACAAAGTAACAGAAATTAATGCTTCAATGGAATACAAAAATATTACACAAATGTGGTATTTATATTTTTTTATGCAACTGACAAATGCTACTTTCAAAATAATAGTCACAGCCCCTCAAAACTTTCATTTGGAAGTTCTTCCAATTGAGGCTAATGTGAGGATTTGCTTTTCAACTGTGATTTGTGCAACATCTACTTCCTTCACTTGAAACTTCAAGCATCTGGCACAGGAACAAACTCTGCCAACTTTCTGGCAGGCAAGACCCTTCCCTCCCACTCCACCATGGGCATTCTCACCTGGCCGTAGACAGCCAAAAGCCCAGTTAAGTTTGAAGAAGAAATTAGGCATACCCCAGCCTCCACACATAAAGTGGTCTGCCATACTATTGCTAAGGGGCTTAATATGGCCTTTTTCATAGGAAGCTCAGTGAATCATTACTAAACAACATAATGGTAGCAGCCAGATTCTTCTACTTAGTCTGAGCTGGCACTTTTGGGAGCACAATGTCATCTAGTCTCTGGCCCCCCAGCCTGCAATAAAGGGAAGCTGGTTCAAATTTTATCTCCCCGTGCTTTCCACTGATGTCATCAGCAGCATTCCAAAAAGCGTAGATTTTGAGATATTACAGGAATTTGCTAAAGAGTAGTGCTCTCAATAGTATTGTAGAGCAAAAGAAACCAGAGTAGGAGCACTGCTTACCTCTTCTCCGCTATATTGCTTCAAACAGTGCAAAAATCGGCACGTGTTAGATAGCCAGAAGGACACTGTTTCGAAGTCATCACCTCTTTTCTGAATATAAAAATAAACACATTTCAACAAAGACTGGTAGGAGGAATAAAATAGTAAAATGTTAGATAAACAATTAAACACCTAATTGTAGCTACTTTCTTGTAGCTACTCAGATTCTGATGTTTTGCAAAACTTTGTGTATTTCAGTAATGTATCAGAAAAGCAAGGTTTTCCACAAAATACCATTAAACGCCCTCCCTGATTTCTGTAATATTTTTCAAGAATGTTCAGAATATTATTTCCTCCACAGATATAATCTATTTACAGACCCACCCTAGCTGCTCTATGCAGAAGCCACAGGGCAATGTGACTGTATTCCCAAAACACCCATCCTGTGGCACAATGACTCTTGTGAAGAGCCCAACAGGGAGGATGGGAATGATGCAGAGCCCGCAGGAGGAGCAGAGAACAACAAGCCCTCCTCACCAAAGAACACAGAATCTAGTATACGCTGAGTAATTAAAATTTCTAGAGCTCTATAGCATGCACTCTATTCACTTGGAAACGTCCAAAAACTTCTATGAATATCTAAGCTCCTGCAGGATTGTTTACTAAAAATTCTTTTCAAAACATGTAGCTTGATTAAATACTTGCTTTTTGAGCACCTCTGTCTCATTTAAAAACTAAGAAACTTCATGAGGCATAAAGCATGTTTATGTCTTAATAATGCCTTCAGGATACCCCTGGCCTAAACTCTCCTAGCCAACTCATTGCAAAGACTTTAGGCAGTAACATATTATCATCAGTGTAATCTGTGGATGAAGCAAATCTGTGAACCAAAACTGCAAATGAAACATTTTAATTAAGCATTCTGGAGAAGATTAACAAAGACTCACTATGCAAACTTTGATTACATCCAAAACTTTATAGGCATAGCTTCAGAGGAGGAGGACTATTCAAAATGAAAAGAAGGTAGTTTTTTTTCCACTAATTCAAAGCATCTATGGTATTATATGGATAAAATGCTATCACTGTGATTTGTTGCTTGTTAAGACAACTTTTTGTGACTTCAGTGGGAGGAGTTTACTGATCAGAAATCCAGAACCAATTCACCGAAATCCTCACTCCTCTGCATAAAATCAAAAACGAATTTTAAATTACCATTTTTCCAAACCGAGCAGGCTAACTAACCTTCAACACTTTTTTGATGCCATTGATAGTGGAAGTCAACAGTGACCGCACTTTTTGGTCATCATTAAGGTAATCCGCATGGCGTACACACATGAACAAAATATATGCTGGTAGTCCTGGAATCAGGTTGACGGCTACCCCACGTGGTTTCAGCTCTTGGGAAAAACAAACACACATTGTTTTGTTAAGTGTGGAGTCATTGGAAGATGCTATACGAGGTAATCACAACCTCCCCAGTTAATAGTACATACATATCTATCTATGGCCAGTGAAAACTAAGAACAAAACTAAGAGCAGCCATTTTCTTGGTAAAATATCAGAACAGAATAAAAAACCATAACTGCCTGCTAAAAATATGCAGACACATTAGTATGTACTAAACTCATCAGGAAGGATGATTAGATTACAATAGACACTTAGGAATTTTACATAAACTGAACACTGTCAAAACCAAAATAAGCTATTAATTTCATAATGCAAATTCTGTGTTCTTATTCATTTTTCAGAGCGTGTGGGAGCAGAGGAGGCCGCAAATGAGAAAGATGCTTACCTAAAATAAGATTCTTGACAAGTTTTTGTTCATCCTCCTTCTTATATTCTAACATCCCTTGGAAGTCCTTTTCTTTCCGTGGAATGTTAACTGGACGAATAGGTTCGTCAATGATTTGTCCAGGTGATATGTTCTCCATCTGGCCCACTTCAGAGGGGAAATGAAAAGAAATTATATAATATTTTCCAGTGAAACCAATGCATACCAGAGGAAACTATGGCATTTATAAGGAAGAACTCCAGCATATAGAACTAAGAAATGTTTTCTTTGGTTCAGGATAACACCTGTCAACTAAACTCCCCAAAACCAAAAAGATAGTTTGTTGACAAATGTATGTTGGGGTGGCATTTTTCCTTTGAAGAAGAACAGAAGTCTGTGAATAGCATCCATTAACACAGACTTACTGCTGGTTTCCTGGATTTTATCATATAAAAACACAAAGGTGAAGCGATAGCCTTTAATCTCTTAATCCCAGATTAATACTGCAAGGGTCACTGTTAAATGTTCTGCAAAATGCCAGTATTTTTCAAGCTTGATGTTTGTTGCCTATTGTGGTAGGTTTATCTCAACCAGCAGCCAAGCACCCACACTGGCTCCAGCAGGACAGGGGAGAGAATATTAAGGGCAAAAGTGAGAAAACTCGAGATAAAGACAGTTTAATAGATGAAGGAAAGGGTGGGGGGAGCAAAGCAAAGGCAATCACTCATGACCCACCACAGGGGGATGGATGCCCAGCCAGCCTCCCAACAAGAGCTACCTTGTGTGCAACAGCCAACACACTGGTGCATTCCCAGCACTGGTTTAGCCACAAATCCAACACACAGCATCATACAGGCTGCTGTGAAGAAAGTTAACTCCATCCCAGGTAGACTTACTACACCTTTTTAAGTTAATTACACAATAAACACAGACAAAACTATTTTTTTCAGAAACATTTTCCCTCTCCATATTGTGTATGAATACTACCATCATCAGGTCCACAGTAGTAACCAAACAATATTGAAAGACTTTTTAAAAACAAACTTAGAGTCACCTTTCCAAAGGATGTATGAAATATCCACCTTGTTGCCTCACAGTATCACCTTCAACACCTACACTCCACCTGATTCAGTTGCATGTTTTGTTTTTGAAAAGCAGAACTTGGCTCCATCTCATGAAAGCTACATCCTCCTCTCACAACCCTCCTAGCTGTGTGCAATTACAAGCTATTGCACGTCCTGTAAGTGTGCTAAATGTGTGCGCCTGCCAAATGGGATACAAAATACAGAAATCCAGACTGGAGCTCAAGGAGAGCTGCCACTAACTGAAGGAAAATATCCTCCTGTTAATCCAGATTTGATTTGGTATCACGGTTCTTTTCAAACACTGAAACACTGAAGACTACACAGTCACTGATTTCAATCTTAGCACTCAATAAAACAACTCATTAGGCAGTAAGCTTGTTTCTGGAAAAAAGCAGATGACCATAAAAAGCTTCTGAAAGGTTAGGACCAGGATTATTTAAAAACAAATTAATACTTCAACTTTATAACATTATTAATTGCTTTTAGCAATTAAGATGACATTACTTATGCCGAGACATAAGCTCTAAGTCTCACCCGTCCTAAGACGCTAGGGGAACTCACTCTGACGTGCATGAAAATAAAATTAGCTTAGTCCATATTTCAGCATTCTCATATTCAAGTTTGGCCAGCAGCTCTGAAAGGAAACCTCAGGTGGAGAAAGATAGTCTCAGCACTCTTGACTCCAGTGATACAGAAATTCACAAAGGAAAACTGGGTATATTATTTCTGCCTGGTTCATATTTAGTATTGCTTTTGTCTTGACAAAAACAGACACTGTCTTTGAGTACACAAACAGCCCAGGTAACATTCCTTTATGTTCAAATGGTTTCTGCCTTCAGAGAAACATCAATCTCCTTTACTCATCGCTTCAAAATATGACAAATCCTCTAAAGCTTCCTAAAGGAACACACAGAGGTCTGAGCATACCTCCTGGTTCTGGAATCAACTAACAGAGGCTAATGCTACTGAAGACCTCATGCCCTCCTGACCACTAAGACAGATGGATATGATGACAATGGGATCACAAAAAGTAAACCAAAATCTTTATCTTTCTCTCAAAATATAAAAGTACCTTCAAGTTCGCCGATCTTCTTAGCAAACACTTTCAACTGTTTCTTTAACTTGCGAACAGTTTTGTCTTGCTTTTCAAGCTGCTCCATTAAATCCTGTAAATTAAAATGGGAGAAAGATTAAGATAAGAGGAAAATCCCATAACATGCGACAGACACAAAATCAGTGCTGTTAGAGTTACAAGGCGGTGAGGAAAGCTGAACAGTGGTGCCATCCTCTGGCTGAGGTTTGCAAGCTGGTACGCTGCCTATAACACAAGCCAAGTATTGCAAATATTATTATGTGCAGCATGACAAAGGCAAAGCTCTTAGGCAGGTATATTCTGCAGACACTCAGAACTAGGTCAGTTCTTAGGGCAGAAGACATTTTGCTGCAAACACATCTCCCTAATGCTTCCTCCTTGCTCTTCCAAAAGCCTCATGGAAATAATTTTCTTTATTATTTAACAGCTAGCCTGTATTTCTGCATCATTTATTCATGCCTTCAGGACTGACTCATTATTCAGACCTATCCATTTTACAAGACGATACGAGAGAGACCTGCAGGAAGACCATAACTTGCACTCAAATTTACCAAAATCAAACATCCAAACGCACTTTTCTTGTGATGTTCTGCCATTTCCCTATTGCTTGCTGTCATCACGTTTCCTTAGACTGAAACCGGGGTTTCACATGTTTTTGTTCTGTTACTGAACCACACCTAGCACCTAAAAGTCCTACTCTTGCAATAAACCTGTATTTTTCTTGCAAAGGAACACTGCCCAGAAATCTGTCTTTGAATAATTCTGTGACCTATGGTAGTGCATTCATAAAATAATCACGTAATCAAAAAAGGGGAAATCTTTCTAACAGAAGCAAAACCTCAAGCTCAAAAAACCTGAAAGCCATTCCAGGTTAAGGGTTTGAAAGCAGCTTCAAAGAAGAATGCTCTTTTGTAAATGTGATTCTTCATGGCACTTATAAGAATGTAAGGGACCATGAGCTCCTTGCACCAAAAGCATCACCTGGGAAACTACACCTCTCCTAAAGTATTGAAAAATATTAGTGCAGCATTGGTAACAACTTAGAATTAAGCACAAAATTGCTTTTAATGATGTAGTAAAGAGTTTACAACCTAATATAATATACCTGAGCTGTAAGATAATTAGGCCTGTTGAAAGAACAGAATCAAGGCCATGTTTCACATTCAAAGCAGTGTTCAATTTTACAACAGAAATCCTGCTAATAACACAATATACTTATTGTCAGATATAACAATTTCTCCTGAAATTAATTAAAAAATACATGTAAATCCAACAGACTGTTTTGAATGTATCAGTGAAGGGATCTGATTTCTGAACAACAAATACGTGAGGAGGAATAAAGTTCCTTCTATGGTTCCTCTAAACAAATTGAACAGATTTCACATGTCATTAAGATTTGGAATCTCATAAATTATATTCTTTCAAGCTTGCATGGGGTGCTATCTCAATTTGTTATTTTAAATTATTACGGAAACATTCTTTCCAACTTCATCCTTCATATTTTGCATTTCTGAAAAATATTAAAAGATTATGTGTTTCAATTCTGATAGATTTATTCATTCCAGATGTCAGCACTGTAAAGAGAGCTATGATCAAATCCAGGCTATGACTGGATTGCAGGCATGATTCACCTTGATCAGCATCTGTATGATCAGACCTCTATTTTGCTGTACTGAATTTAAATGTATCCAAGTTTTAAAGCATGGAGTGGTTCTGGAAATTGAGCATCTTTTGCATCATGTACCTCTTTTTCAGGGCAGTATTAAGTAGTATTCAGAAAGAAACTGCTTTGCTCACAGTGCATGACTCATATTAGTAACAAAACTGTGCATCAAAAAGAGACGCAGATTACACAGAGGACACTAAGACTAACAAAAAAAGCAGTGAGGGAAGTAACTGGCATCGTGAAGCTCTCTGCAGGGGATTTCCTTTGAAAGGGAGAAAGGGAGGCAGCCTGCTTGTCATTAGTGCTCCAGAAACAGCGAACGAGACAACAGAGAAACAGGATTCACGTGATCTACATACAATCATCCGTTTGTAAAGTGAAATCCGGTACGATTGATACTTCTTGGGATCATCTGCATACAATTCCTCATAAAACTGCAAAAATAGGTACAGGATTGTTTTTCCCCTTCCCTTTGAGAGACACTGATACTTCAGTTAGCACTATATAAATTAAATCAAATTAAAACAAGATCAAGAATATATAAATTTTAAGTAGCCTAGTCCTTAGTTTTGGTGTTCATGCAGCCTCTCCCAGAGAGAAGCTGATGTAGACAAGTTGCAGAACAGTGAGATCTTTTAAAAAAGGGCAGTACTAATACTGTGAAAGTCTGGAATATAACCTTTGTGAGAACCTGGACAGGACATTTTCTTATGCTAATCAAGATAGGATTGCAGTGAATACTGCAATTCTAATATCACATCTGTACATTATTTCCATTCGAGGGCTAGGAGTGGAAGAGAAGCATATACCTGACTTGGAGTGGACTTGCAATACTCAAACTTCAGAAGTGAAATACTAAGGAATGAGTCTATATTTAATAAGTAAAATTACATTCACTGCATTTGAAAATAAAGGGAACTCCTCTGGGATGTAATTACATGACTGTGTGTTGTCTTGGGAACACAGAATGTGATGAGTAGGTCTCTTGGGGGGGAAAAAAGGCTAAAAATCATAACATATGACTAAGCAGCAGGAGGGAGCTGTCAGAGACGGAAAAATTCACCATTTACCTTTGCTGGTGGGAGACAACTGCTGCTGAGGCAAACGTATAATATACTTTAAATCAGTTTTCCAACATCTATTAGCTGAATTTTCCAATGCTTTCCTCAAAACCTTTGGTACTAAGACAAGAGCCCAACAATGATAACTTCCATAGCATACATAAGCAGCAAAGACTGCGCCTTGGCTTGTTTAGAGGAAGCAGTGACACTCGGAGCTCAGATTTTTCTTCCCGAAGTTGCATGGTTCCCTTTACCAATAAACAGTGATAAGCCAACAATATTCCAACATGAGGAAATTTCCCCAGAAATGAACTAGCCTGCACATGATGAACACAATCCTTTGCAGGGAAAGGACTTCACCCGATCTTTCCTTCATAGAAATACATCGTGCAGTAAACAAGGAATAGCAATTATTAGCTAAGTGACTTCTAACCAAGTTTCTTTTTCTAGAACTATTTCTTTCTTCAAAACATACTGAATAGCTGGAGCTCATGACACAGCAGATTATCTGTGTAGGGAGGAGGGAAATGGGAAGAAAAGTGCATAAAGTAATGGAGGAACTACATCAGAGTTTTTCAACAAAATAAGCAAACTAATATTTTACAGAGGAAACACCACTACTTGGCACTGATGTTTTCATGAGTTCCCTGGATATCAATCACTCTATTTAGTGATGATTAAGCTCATCAGTTGAAAGCTGGGATCCACGAGCTTTCTCCATACCACAAACTTTGAACAAATTCCCTGAAACATTATTACTTCACCAGCAATCATAAGTCTCTCCCATTAGCTTACCTACAAAGAAAATACCGCACTCATGCAATTTTTTGCAGGAGGTTGCCATCTGAAAACTGATAACAAGTTACAGGCACAGCAAGTCTGTAAGTCCCCGGTCTGCTTCTGCAGGATCATTTCCCTTACCAAGTTCTCATTAGTCAGCCGGGTGATCTCATGCTGTAGACTGGCTTCGATGCGGGCCTCCGGAGGGAGCTGCAGATTCTGTGCTAGGAGCTGCTGCTGGCGATTGTTTTCCTCCTTCAGACTTTGGATCTCACCTCGCAGCGATTCCAGTTCATTCTCGTGGCTCTTCTTCTGTGACTGAAGCTGAGACTCCAGCAGCCTAAAGAAGTTGAGCAACAGTTGCGTGAACACACTTCGAAAGTTACATCCCCAATTTTCAGAGGGAGTGTAAAGCTTTAGCTGCTGCTCAGGAACAATTAGCCATGGCTTGCAAAGGAAAATGAAAAAGGCAGAGTACTCTTTAAACCCTTCAGTATGCCTTCTAATTAAATTAAGCTTGCATGATCAAAAAGTGGAGAGAAACTATTTGTGACACTGCTTTGCATTTCTTTTGTGATTGAACACATACTGCGTATGGTGCCACTGAGAACATGTAGCAATAAACGTATTGCTAAGTCTTCACAGATTGTCACTGCTTTTAAAGGGGCTTTAAAGAGGTTTTTCTTCCAACCAAATCAAACTGTAAGATGAAGACGACACTGTGTTCGCTTAAGCTAGAACTCTGCAATATTAACAAAGGAAAATCTTTTTATAGTTAATTCTGTTCAGTCAGAAACCATTTAATTGCAAATGCACATATTTTTACATTAAACCCAACATTTTGCAGAGGGTTGTCATTAGTGCAGGAAGGGTGAACAACAGAACCAAACTCAGGACTGGGATCTGGGAGCAGTATTTTATCCTCACCACTGACTCGCTTTTTTCCCTTGGGCACATCATGTCTCAAATTCTCATGTGAAATGGGGGATAACACATACCAGCCTCCTGCCGAGCAGTGCTGTGGGGATCTACTCCTGCTTGCAAGGCACCATCCAAGTGCTCTGACTCATCATTTCGTACATACACACACAGGAAATAACATTACTAGTGATTACTAGTGTTCAATTAGACAATCTTTCAGGGTTTAAATATGCATAAGGCAGGCACAATTATTAGTAACTAGACTGATCAAGCATGCAAGGGCAAATAGTCATTTACCTGCATTGCTCTGCCATTTAATATAAAGCTTCTTGTCTGCACAGTGCTAGGACAAGAAACAAGAGGCACAGAGCAAACACTCTCACACCCTGCTCTGCAGAAGACTTGCTCCAAGTTAGATCTTCGCAGGCTTACAAAACAACGTTAGGTGTAGAATTTGTTAGCACAAGGAAAGGAAAGACTTCAGTTAGTAGCATTCATTGCAAAATACGTCCTTCTGTAGTTACTGCTACACAATGTGTATATTGAAAAAGATCAGCACTCGTGATCTATCGAATTAGTGCAGGACTGGGCGCCATTTTGGAAGTCTGGGACACAAGGACGGATACGGGGCCCAGACGTGCAGACAGAGCCAGAACTGCATTCCTAACAAGGCAAATCTCGCCCATGACATGACCAGCACACACTCTTCGCAGAGTTTGCAGTGATTGCACTGAGCCTTGAACAGCGCCACAGTGAACTAAAGATTACTTCTGTTTGTTGTTATTTTTTGTCTTACGTTTTGAATCTGGCACGGGGAGACATGGGAGAAGAATGTTCGATTTACTGAACTTGAGTCACAACAAGGAGATCGAGACCTATAACTATTTGAAAGTTCAGAGTACGCTGAAGCTATTCAAACAATATTTTTGTAATTACTAAAATGATTGTACTTCTTTAGGCTAGAAAACTGCAAGGGACATTAATTTTGATATCCAACATAAAGGCAGACAAATAATACATAGCTACAAATTGTTTCCAGTTGTGGAGCTTCTGGTATTTTACTATTTTTGTGCAAGTATTCTTATGAATTATGTATTAGCTGTTGCCACCATCCTAACTTTTGAAATGATATAACTTGACAAGTAGAAAGGTTTGGGGACTAAGTTTGAAGAAACTCTTTTAATTCGTGATGAATTTTTTTTCTAACTGTTAAAGCAATAGAAATACTGTAGATAAGGCAAACTTGTAGCAAGGGGCACAGTTAGCTAGAAAAGAAGATGCAAATGAAGAAGAAAACCATTCTGAGAAGTCTGGTAACCTGTTGGCTTGTTTTAACCCTTCATAAACCAGCCAAAGTTCTCCGTCCTCATTCATCATATGACAGTCCTGGGGAGATTGCCTTTCAAGAACAGTGTTTAAAAAAAATACAAGAGAGATACATGATGGTGATGAGATGACATGTTAAGGACATTACACGCAAAATCACAGTTACTATAAAAGAGAAACAAACAGTGCTCTAAAACCACTTAGCAAATTACTTCTCTTGTTTATATGTATTTCTTCTTAATGGTGAAATTCAGTTCTCGGTGTTAGCCCAAGAGGTTACAGCATTTCATGCTGTTACAATAAATGTATTATGACAGACTATTGTGACAACTACTGGACAAAAGGTAAAAAAACAACATGGGGAATGGCACCCAGTTTGAACAATGCAGCAATTAAAGGCTAAGAAGATGTAAATCCAGGAAGCTTGATTTTGCATTTCTCCATTGATTCCTAATCCTTTCAAGTATTGCATACTGCAATTTTACTAATCAAATTTTAACCCCGACTACAAGTGTTCTCTAAGTACCTAGACTTACATGGATGCGACTTACTGAATATGATATATGCAGCGTGTCACAGCAGACCCCAACTGATCATAGATTAAAGAAAGAGAACTTGTACCTGTTTGTTTCCTTCAGTCCAATATAAGCCTGTGCTATTTCTCCTTTGTCTTTCATCTTTTGTACATCCTCCAAGAGGATTGTAGAATCTGTCATGGTATTCTGGAAAAAGAATTATGATTTCCAGGGTAAATTTAACAATGTAATTGTTCTTTCAATCCATGTTTTCGTCAGTTTACTCACGTGGAACACTAATCCTTGAGTAGCCACATTAAAATTAGTGTGGGTACCTGAGCAGGAGGTCGGTCCATAACTTCTATGTCTATTTGGTGTATCTTTTAAAATGAATGCATGCAACATGCTCAAATATCAGTCTGTCTAATAAGCAGGGACATGTGCTTATCTCTTTTCATTTGTTCATCACATAAAAGGAACAAAATTAATTTAATGAAATTATGAATTTGCATTTTATTTCAAATTACAAGGAACGGCTGCTAATACTGAAACTGAAGAAGCATAATTCTGCAAGCTTAATTCTATTAATATCTTAAACACAGCATTACATGTAGTCTTTCAAATCTCACAAATAAGGTCCATTCCTCACTTCATATATTTTAAGTAGTCTGGCAAAGCAGGAAAAAAATCTCAAGCCCTTGTAAATTATATGTTAGATATCATCATAATACCACTTTGTTTCAGTTTTGAATGTTTACTATGGCACTTCAGCTTTTTCTTCAGTAAAACTTGAAATACTTAACAGATGTTTACAGTCACCTCAGCCAGTCTGATCTGACTCACTGCTGTGGATAATTACAGTGGAACCACAGGACTCTCATGAACATAAGAGATGGAATTCTGACTTTTCTGTTTGACTTTCAAAACAATCAAATGCTATTTTCCTGAGTAAATTTTTGCAAAGCATTTACAATAACAACTTTGCGGACATAAATTTTCTGGCCTAAGTCTCTATGCCTAATATGATTCATGTTATCTAATATGAAAACCAATAAAATATATAAGCTCCTCAAATAATTATTCCCAACATCCTTATGAGATCTTTGTGATTTTTCAACCATTGTTTTCTTAGACAATAAAACTGCTGTATCTCATTTGCCAATCTATCAAGCTTTAGCAGTCTGAACATATTTAGTATTTTTGTGCTGATGGAAAGAAATGGTAATTACTCTTATATCTTCAAGAATACTCTACCTGCTGTAGTTGCAATACTTGCAGTAACAGCCTTCATTGAGAATCAGCTCAGTTTCTAATACTCCTAAATACTATGTGTTCAACTACATTTTCTAATCAAACATTCAGCAATTCCTATTTAATATCTACAGATAACGTGAGTCCTGACTGATTGTTGCATGACGAGGATAACAGAACACTATAAAGTAGTTCTTTAGACTTTTTTTCCCTGAAATTTATGGATTTTGCAAGTTAACAGAGATCTGATTCCTCAATAACAGAGGTGCTTTTACTCTTCTAACACACTTGGCAAGAAACATTGATTAAGCTGACTAGACCAATTTCTGAATCTTTCCTTTCATGTTCAGGTTACCATAAACCAACAGTTCAAAACTGTTAAATCTGCTTGTTTGAAGTAACTTGTTCCCTTGCCAGGAGTAGGAAGATGGGGACGTGGGGGACATAGGATAATAAGAAAGGTTTTTCACTAACAGCAAAGTAAAGTGCAAAAACAACTTCAAATACATGTAGGTTATTTACGAGAGGCAGGGAAATGACAGCACAAGTATTGTTGAGGGTTTTTTTTAGCATTTAAGAGTTCTGGTTTATAACTGTAGAAGAAAATGTGTACCTTATCCTCCTGGCAATCAAATTGGTAGGCAAGAAAGAAGAAAAACAAATCATTAAAAAGAATCCGTCTGTGCTGCAGCTGTCCAACCTAACAAGCAGAAGCTATCTGCAAACTGGCTGCTAGCCATCCCACAGGTCACCTTCATATTTCCCTCAGACTCATAACTGCTATAAAAACAGGACTTGTATCCCACCATTGCGGAGAGTAAGTTATTCAAGGATTTACTATTCAAGTATTTCTTTACAATGTTCTTAATATTACAGAAAAATGAGGTTTGTTTTCTTTATAATTAATCATTTAAAATAAGACATGCATCGCAGACTTGCAATTTATTTAGGACAAATATAAACATAACTTTGCAGTAGCGAAGAAAGATGACATAGTGGTTCATTCCTTGCTGCGTTATGAAACACTAGATAGCTCAGTGGAAATGACTAGTTCCTGGATTTACATGACACCTTTTCAAGTTGAATGACTCTTATTTTCATAGCTATGACTTCCCCAAGTTTCTCATCAGAATTAGAGCTTTTTTTGTATTTTAGTAGTTGTAATCTACTCTTCTCACCAAAACTACATAGCACCTATCAAGCAATAATATGGAATTTATATATCTTCGTACCTCCTCTTTATAAAATGTTACTGATTTGTAATCATCTGTGACCCTGCATAGAATTAGAAGAAATGGTTCCTTGTACTTCCTACTGAACTACTAATTAAAAAGAATTCCTGAGAACTACTGTAAGTTGTCCAGTCAAACTACGTACTCACTAGAGAAATGATGCTGCTCCAAATGAGAATTATTTCTGCATTGTTAAAGAAATCTGGGGAGATCCTGGCCAGACCATTGGTATCTGCCAGCCTGGTGTGACGAGTACGCTATCTTTACATGCATGCTGGTAGACAAAACCAAAATTGGTTTATTAATAGAATCTCCCAATTCGGACTGCCGCAATTTGTGCACTAATAATGGATCAATGGATTACACTTAGAAAGGCTTTCAAACACAGACCGTTTTTTTCTGCCTTTTCAAGCATGCTGTTAAATTAAATAAAGCACGTCAGTGATGCAATGTAACTTTACTACACAGTGCATCTGCTGACTATTATTTACCTTAGGTTGGATAGCCTCTTTCTGGCTAACAAGCTGAGACCTGAGGATGAGGACTTCTTCCTTGCGTACTTCAAGCTCTTCACTTACTGAAGTCAGCTGATCCAGGAGGACTCTATAAGCAGGGGCACCCGGAGCAGTTACCTCTGGAGATCGTGTCTCTGTGAGGGCCTTCTGCAGCTCATTCAACTCGTTCTTCAGTTTTTTGTTCTCAGATTCAAGTTCTTGACGCTGCAAGAAATAGGGACAATTCCATCACCCAGCCGACTTCCAACATCCCTATAAACCACAGGTACAAAACTATGGATAGAAATGGTAAAAAACATGAGTAACTGCAACAAATCAACCAACCTCTCCCGTATCCCTGGCCTCTTAACTACAGTGAATAGTGCTGAGGAGGATTTCACTAATAGGGCTAACCTTTTGTCTGAAGTGCAAAATCATAACAAATATACATGATTCATATAGATTTAATGGGAAAAGACTTACCCATCATTTTTCCTCTTATTCTCCCCTTAACAAAAAAATAAAGTTCACAACAAATAGTGGTCAGCAGGCTAAGAAGGCTCTGCATCATTCAGTGAAATTAGGAGATACTTCCTAGTTTTAGTGCTCTAAGGTATGCATTAATTTAAATAATGTGTTTAGAAAAGAGGGCTACATTTATTATTGTATTTTTTCTCAAATTAACTTGCAAGCTGTACTACGTGTTTCAACAGAGAACTCCTCCTGTTTTAGGGGATCTTTTTGTTCTGCAGCCCCTGCTACACATTCTACACCTCAAAAAGGGCAATCCTACAATAAAATGATTGCTGGGGAATTTTTGTTCTAGTTTCTCCATCTAATACTCTAAAACAGGAGGGCTGATGTAATTTTCTATACCAGCATATACAATTGGTGGCAATATTCTCTCTAGAAAATAACAGAAACCTCCTTTTTAGAATTACCTTGAGTGACTCATACTCCAACTCTGCACCTCTTATTGGAGGCCTTTCCTCCTCCTATGAAAGAATACAGACAAGTGTGAAAAATAAAAATCCAATCCCTTCTACTCTTTAATTTAGTTGAGGTGGGAAAAGGAAAGGGAGCTGAAATTATTTTCCTATAAAACTGGAAAACACTCATTCTGATACTGCTGAGTGCTTTAGTTTGAATATTGGCATTGTCTCCTTTCATTTACTTATGAGTTTATGACACATAATTAGTTAATATAAATAAAATCATGCAAAAAATCACACTACTGTCACTGGTAATGAAACAGAGCAGGATGAATCCCAGGATGCTCAAGAAATTAACTGGTAGAAGAGTAATAAGAAACTGCCAAAACTGGTTTCATGTTTTTATAAGTACTTAGGAGACCAAATCAGAGGAGAATTTCAAATAAAATCTGCTAAACATGTCTAATCCCAGCACTTTGGTTCTGCATCATGGTTGAAACACTTCTTACTCTTCCTAAAATGAACAATTCCTCATTCTCCTCATCATTTAAGTAGATTTCTATATTGCTATTCCGTAATAAAAACAGTCCTTTTTTTTTTGTTTTGTTTTTTTAAGCAAAATCCCAAGTACTTTTTATTCCCGTTAACTTCCATTAGAGGATCTCAAGGACCTTGGAAAACTAAACCAATCCCTAGTACTAAGCACCAGAGATAAAACTTGCTGTTAGATAAAGCAAGAACTAGAGGAAGATAAGGATTTAGTACAAGCCAGTCAGCATTCATACAGCTGCTATTTCACAAGGGATACTCTGGCATTAGCATTTGATCAGCTAGGAGGAGTCCACCTTAGCTTTAGCACGGAGAGCCTGTTCTTCCTTTCGGTCCAGTTCATCCTGCAGGGATTGCTTTTCTTGCTCCAGCTCGGTAACCCGTTTCTGCAGCTTGAGGAACAGAGACATATCCAATGGTGCCTTTTTCTCACTCGGTTCCTGCTTTAGAAAGAACAGAAGGAAGTCAAGAAGTATTCCCCTTCCACATCACAAGGAAGCACTACAGTGAGCAAAGATGGGATACAGACTGGGGAGAGAGAGGAACACAGAATGTTGCTTGATTCTGAGAGCTGACTATTGGCATCTAAAATACTTCATCAGCTGTCAAATGCTATTTTAAAAAAGGATCTACTAATATAAAACGTATCTAAGCCTAGCAAAAGAAAGCACTAGATACTACCTAGGAGACAGGAGGTCTGTAATTACACATACCTTTTATTCTTACTTGTTTGGAGGGGGAAGGAGGAAAAAAAAGTCTGTGGTTAGACTCACCTGGAAACAACTGTAAATAGAGGCTTTTTTATTACTTTTTTTTTTTTAGTTTTAAATTATTTCTACAGTAAATTCTTCAGCTGCAAAGAAATCTCTCTGCTGATTGTAGATTTATGGGTTAATTTAGTGGGATGTGACACAAATAGGTACCAGAAGATATATTTTATGCCTTTTTCCTTTTATTATGCTAATTATACAGCCTGTTCTGAGCCTAATCCACTAGCTTTCTCACTATTTTCTGGGCAAGGACCAGCGTTTGGAATCTGCAGGTGCATCAGAAATTGTCCGTCAGCCACTTTGTACTTTATGTAGCAAGAAAATCAAAGGATTTTCTATGAAGTGCACCATAAAATTTTGAAGCCTAGAAAAGGAACTAGAAAATTAATATTAATGACTGTAGCAGACAAGCAATCACAGCCATTTCCACTTCATCTCCTTTTACTGTTGAGAGGAAGAGTCATAAACCACACCAACTGCTCAGGAAAAAGAAAACAGACTTTGAGTTTTCTGGCTTTACTGGTTTGCATTGAGATGGACCCTATTTTTTAATGTGGTTTTGTATCATTCACCTGCATTGTTAGTTTAGAGTCAAATTAGGGTTTGCAATCTTAAGGGGTTAAACAAGTACAGATTTAATCTTCTCAGTGCTGCATTTATTCACACTCTTGAGTCAGTTAATTTTTTTCATTTATATTCTAAAACCCAAAACTGGCTTAAGAACAGCAATTCAGTAAGTCTATTAGCCAAAGGAAAAGATGACATTTGGCTCGTATGTGACATCCAGTCACATGTACTTGCACTGTCCTTTTCCTGACTATCCATGAAGGTAGGAGCATCTTTCTGAAACAATTATGCAAGGTGAAAAAGGTAAGTGGGAAGGCAAATTATGAAAGAGTCTGCACAGAATGTGTGTCAGAATCAATGTGTCAGCGTATTTGCATCCATAGCAGAAAATAATTTTCTGCGGAGGCTTTCAAAAACAGTAATGACAGCCTGTAACTGTGGAGATAACTAACCTAGGCAGAGGGCAAATGGAGTGAGCTGTGCGATGGCTCACAGTTAAGAAGATCTCTACAATGCACAGAAAAAGCTTTGCAAACTGCCCAGCACAGTCCGACCACCAAACCAATGGCTCTCTGCTGTGTTAGCAGTCCCACTTCTTTGGAAGGGCCAAAAGGGGGAGTTATCTTGGAAAATACTAGGAATGGTTTGGAGTTGCACCACAAATTATTCATTATTATTATTATTAATTAGAGAGTCATCTTTCTGAAAATATGTAAATATCCTGGGATTTGTATCACTGCACATACAAAGGGATAGCACATTCTTGAAGTTTTATTCATCTCTATGAAATAGAGGAAAAATGAATCAACATGAGGTTCTCATCCTGACAGGGAACTCCTTCCATGTAGCTACTAAGAATGTGGCTAGCCACCTTGCCACTTTTAATCCTTGAATATACAGCATACAGACTTCTTAAGAAGTCTCACTGGCTTTCTGAACTCCCACTTTGTGCTGAAAAAGTGATCATGCTCACAAACAGTGGCAAGCAGTTGTTTTACAGATGCAAATCAATTAGATGGTGAAGTATGTAGTCTATGTTTACTGTAATACAGAAGAATTCAAAGTATACTTTCACAAAGTCTTTTTACATAGGACCATAACTAACTAGAGAATGAGCTGTTTTCAAAAAAGAAATGGAAAAAGCATTAGATATCTCAACATAAGCATATGGTGTTCACAAGCACATATGAAAAAAGGAGATAAGAATGAGTTCAGCCATTGATCAATGAGAAGTTGTGGGGTTTTTTTAACATTACCTCCATCCTCACTGGCAAGTCTTCTGCTTCTGTGATTTCAGAGCTAAAAGTATATTCAGATTCATTGCTACTGTGAGTTGAATCCGTTCTTTTGTGTCCAGGCTTGGGGATATTCTGGAGTACAAATGAAACAAATCAGTACCACTATATGGTTTTCCCTGTGACTGTCACTTCCCAACCTATAAATTAGCTTGTAATATTTGGTGTTATTTCACAGCTATCAAGAAAAGATTTTTGATTCTGGTCTGTCATGCCACCTAAAGCCTATGAGATGTAGTTCACAATCAAATCTGTGGAGACAAGTCAGATCCTACACCATCAAATATTGCTGCAGAAAGCAGAATCAAGCAACAACGCAGCATTTTGTGGGAAAGAAAAGCTTGGTTTACAGGAAGTGCAGGCAGCAATTCTCTAACTTTCCAGACATTGTATTGAGGCATATTTTTGCTTCCTGCCACATAAAATATTCCTAGAACTACTTAAAATTTAACACCGGATGAATGCGGTACAAACAACCCTAGCACATGCAAATAACTTCAGGGCAAAATTAACATGTAATAACCACTAGCAAAGTCACAGCAGAAAAGTAGCCTTCCTCAAACATGAAAATAAAAATACAATTTTTAAATAACCAACTGCAAATTTTAAATGTGTTTGTTTTGGCTGAGCTAATCTAATTAATCAATATTTAAAAGGACAAATTCTCTTTATAGGTACAGGTCACCACCACACAGCTGACAGCAGAGTCAGTTACTAATTTATACCACTAGATTCTGCCTAAACACACTTGTGAACAGCTTTTGATGTCTCAGATGTTTAGCCACTTACCACCATTAAGTTCATTTCATCCTTGAGATCATCATAGCGCTCCTCTAAACGGCTGAACTCATTCAGCAGGTTCTGGTACCGTAACCGTTCATCATTCAGATCTAGCTCTAGCTGTTTTGTTTCCTCCACTAGCTTCTTTTCCATCGTCTCTGCCACGGAGAACAGGAATCCAAAGTGAGACCTCCAGTTCTACCTACCATGCAGCGCATCTATCCTGGAGGTGCAGGCAGGTGTCTGCACCAGGAACACAGACGGTGAAACCGTCTGTTGTTTCAAGCTGGTCTGTGGTATTTGTGCTTCTGTAGGCAAACATTAAGCCAAATATATGACGGACCAAAGCATTATTGTGGTAACCACAGAAGGGTTTGCTCAATCGAGTTAGTTATCCTGCTAATACCTTGCATTAGTAATTCCAGGAGGGAGGAAGAAGGGGCACTAGCCCAGTGCTGCATTATGTAAAAAGCAAAATGTGAGATGCTTTACATCTCCAGCACTCTGACCCTCATCACAGCTGCCTCCATCACAGCCTTTGCATCTAGAGTTACGCTGTTCTGGCTGCTGACTATGTAGTCACAGCAGCCAGAAGAGCTGCAGTAGATTAATTGTATTAAATATTAGAACCTTCTTTTAAAAAGAAAACCACTTTGTAACAGTCGCCCTCACCAAAAGGACCCAAAACCCTTAGGACTTCATGGAAACTCAAACAGTAAATAATTCTGATGCGCGTGAGTTCTTAAAACAAAGAAATGAAACCATTGAACTAAAAAGGAATGCAAACTAAGGCAAATTAGCCCAGTCTATGCAGGAGAGTGTTGCTTTACAAGGTAACACGAAGGAGAAAAACTGAGTGAAGAGAACAGAGCCAACCTGTTATTTCCTTCGCCTGGTCATGGATGCGGCGGTTCAGATCCTCCTTTTCTGTTTTCAGTAATGTGTTCTGCTCTTTCAGCTCTGACACCAGCTACAGAGATAATAAAATATTTGACTCAGAATGCAATTCATCTTTCATCAGTAGCTTTAACAGCAACTACATCCTTGTTGTAAGAGTTCAAATACTTAAACTTTTCCTCAGAGAATGAAATCAGTGAACTAAGTTATGACATCTTCATTTGCCAAATTATGTGTCTTAAATATATCCCACTGCAGATTTCCCTGTACGTTCTAGACTCCATTTCTGATCAGACACCAAAACTGCTGTGAACCTCTCCACTGTACCATAATATTTTTCAGTAAAGTCCCAAAGATGTAATTTATTCCTTAAAATAGAAATATTCCTAAAATAGGAACAAATTTGGTAGTTCTGTTGTACATTCCATTGCATTGGGTAACACCATAATCTAACATCTTGCCTCTGCCGAAAAGTTATGCCACTTTAACTGTGCCCAGGTTTGTCAGTTACTCATTTGTCTCTGATTACGGTTACTACACATTCCTTTTGCTTAATCAATTAATATTTTTTCCTTATGTTTATCTGATCTTGAAATGAATCACTGTGGCATCGCAGTATGATGGAAGAGCTCTTCCAATGTTCGAAACTTGCACCGTTATCAGCAGGTAATCTGGACAGGAAACAACCTGTTTGCTATGTTTGTGGTTAAAGCAAAGATAAGGGGTTAGTCAAAACCTGTTGAACTAGACTGTGCACACATGCATCTGTGTACTAGGCTAATTGTTTAAGTTAGGTAGGATATAAGCAGGTACCTTTGAACACTGTGTATGGGACAGATTTCTGATATCTATGCGATTACACTCTCTAGATAGGTAAAATGATTTATTTTTATGAATGGGCTACCTCTGACTAATTGAGGAAGTTTAAGTATTTGGACTTGCAAATACTTTCAGTATCAAAATCTGAATAGATTGAATACATATATTTACATACAATATACAGATTGAGTATACTCATCTACCGTAGATGTAGTTATTTAGGTATCAAGCCTATTTAGGATTGTACAGGTACAACATTGCTTAAAAATACTGCAAAAATATCAGCCTCACAACTGAAGCAGTTAAGCCTGGGCAAAACCTGAGTGGACACCAGGCCCCTATAAATCTTCTCGTGCATCTGAGACTGCATACTTGCCTGTTCGGTTTCATGTTTGTATTTGTCTGCCCATTCCTCAATGGTCTTCTTCTCAGACTGAGTTTGGAGCAGCTCCTTCCGGAGCTTGGCAATCTCCTCCTGAAGGCTGAGGACACGGTTGGTTGCGTTCTTAGCCTCCTCCTCGCTCATCCGAAGCCTTTCCACATCACTCCGCAGCTTCTCTGTCTCCGTACTGTATGTGATCTCCAGGTTGCTCATCTTCTCCAGCAGAGATTTGTACTCTTTGTTCTTTGCAAAACACAACACATAGCAGCTGTTGGAGAAGTTCTGGTTTAAGAGAGCCTTCTAGTTCCCTAGAGAATATACCCAGTCACGGGAGCAAAAGAGCAGCTTCCCCAGTTCCAAAAAGTTTCAATCTGTTTTTGCAGAATTGCTTAACAAGGTGACAGATCAGTTCAGTCTCTAACCCTGCACATCAACATCCCAAACGAAAATCAGGCAGGGAGCCCCCACACATCAAACATGATCACCTTACCTTCCCTTTAGGCAGAGCAACTGACGTGCTTCAAATGATATACTGACATTAAGGGAGCAGATGTTTTCTCTCAGTGCTGCTGAGAGACACAAACGGCTGCTTAACTGCTCCAGCTCTACTGTGGCCTCCCTTTCTCTTCTATCAATGTTCTTCAGCAGAAAAGAGAACTGATACCTTATAATGCAAATTCAGTGCATTTTTCTGTGAATGCCCACGGTGCTTCTGAGAAAGGTAATGCAAGACTTCTAAATATTTCCCTGAGGCCAGGGAGTTTTTACCTGTTCATCAATTTTTCGCTGTAGCTGCATGATCTTATTCTCTAAGCCAATATGAAGTTTCTTGTAGCGTTCCACAGACCGGGCCTCTATCTTCAGTTTCTTTAGCTCCCTCTTGGCCATCATGCGCCGGTAGCAGCATTGCAAGTAAACAATTGCCTTCAAGGTCCTACGGTATCGCACTCGAGCCAGCCAGCCTCTTACGTGTTTCTGAATAATAATAGACTTGTGCTCCCGAAGCATCTACAGTTAGGAAAAAACACCACAAGGGGTATTAGAGCTGCAAACTGCACCTCCTCAGTTAAACAGACCCCATAATGAGAGGTGTAAAGATGATGTACACACAGAGACACCTTAGCCTGAAAAGAGAAACTTCTGGTGAGGAGTAACAATAAATTAATATGGAATTAATTTGAACAAAAGTGAAGAAGAAGAGAAGACAGGAATAAGGAAGATGACAGGGAATAAAATGAAGAGGAAGCAGAAGGAAAAACATGGAAAAAACGAACTGGAGGCACATTGAAGAACCAGGCATTCCTTTGTGTTGATGTCAGATCCAAGCTAATTACAAAAATATATGGTACCTGTTGACAAATTACAAATACAATCCTTTTTTTTTTTTTCCCCCCCTGCATCTTTTATCTTGGAACATCTTAGAATCATTGACATATGCTGCATATAATTCATCAATACAAAGTTTAAAATTACCACGCTCGTTATGCAATGCAGCTAGTACACACTAGAACCCAGAGTAAATTGTAGCACTTGTTAAAAACAGCAGTTGTAGTCTAGCTGACCAAACTACAAGTTCTGATCAGTTTTCCTTTGCCAGCACAGTAAAATCTCCATTTATTCTAATCAGAAATTTTATAGTGTAGTAATTCCAACTGACTTCATGGCAGAAATTTCAACCATAGTTTTGAGGTAGAAAAAACCCAAAAGATAGTTTTTTTAAAAATAACTTTTAACAAAAAAACCCATCAAGAATGCCAGCAACCTTCATCAGTGTGTTAGCCACTTGTTTTTGGATCCTTCACCCACTGATTCACTCAGAGATGCCCCAGGTCTGGAGCACCTGAATTCCAGCAGACCACAGCTATGTTTGGAGAGCCTGCCCAAAGCCCCAAGGCTTCCAGGACTCCAAAAACTTTAGACTTCACTTAATAAAGCTTCTGCAAATTAAACAGTTTATTCTAAAGAAAAAAAACTAAGATTTTATGTTATTTCTTGGATTTGATAGTTTAAAGATCATACGCAGTTCACATTCTTACACTGATTTACCACAAAGCTGGTAAGACCAATTAGCAAGGTAACAACAATTCTATTTTATTTTATACTTCTTAGCAAAAGAACTGAAATGTGTTAGAAGTGTTGCATTTCCAGACCAATGAATTTAAAAAGTTCACTGGCAAAGTGGCAAGATGATAAGATACACAAGCTTTCTCCCTTATCATTTATTTCTGAAGAAAAAATGAGACTTGAAATACCAGCACTTGGTTAAATAGCACACTGAGGTAAGGAAATAGCTCTCTCAAAAGTACAGCAAGGTCAAAAGGCAAAGTCCTTCTGACTGCACGTCATGCAGTTAGCATTCCTGTCTCCTCCTTGGGCAACACCTTCAGGTTACCCGCAGGTGCCTGAACAGCTCAAATACAGCTAGCTTTTCAACAGCATTTTCACCTCAAGTTTGAAAGCAGCAAGTCCCATAAAATACCTCCATTGTGCTGGGATGGTCCTCATCTGCCGGTGAATTCTCACACCCACACAATCCAGTGAGGAAACAGGCCACTCCAACATAAGGTGAGAGTATCAGGAAAGTTACTTAATTCACCAGGGATTTCCCAGGAAAGCTTATGTAAAAGCCATGGAGGAACTAAACTCCTTGTCAAGCTGAGAAGCACATCGCAATGTCTTGGGCAGAAGCTTTCCCCAGGATGTGTGAAATAGATGATTCAACCATTTTAAATTCCGTGTGTTAGTCATGTGACTGCAACGCATGCCCTCTCTTCTAACAACAACAACAGGTACCTTTCACAATCCTAACGAACAACACGTGTACCATACATTACTTACAGAGTCAGGGCTCAGCCCAGGTGTGCTGTCACAGGGCAACCTTTTGGTTTCACTCATTTGCAATCATCATGAACTTCAGCACAACCGTGTTTACCTTCCTGTGGCATGCACAGCCTGTGCTTCTCTCTCTGGCCATCCCTATATCTCAGCTTTAATAAATTTCCACCTTAGGAGGACAACATACACACAGCACACCAAGGTGCACCGTCAGAACTTCATGCTTCACTGCGGTGAATGATTCGCTGCTCGAGGGGGATGTTCCCTGGCAGGCAAGTCTGACCACCCCTTACGGGGACCCCTCCAGAAATCTGCCACCTCTATCAAGACGGAATGTAACAGGTTTATAAAACTCTCTGCTACAGGATGGATGGGGGGTGCATCACTTGTGCAACTACCTTCAGGCATACAGAATCATTTCCCTAACGATGGCTTTTAGTCCACATATTGCTGTGACCCGTGTCTCACTTTGTCACATCTGTCAGATCACTGTTATAAACATATCTTACATAATCTCACAACATAAAAGATGGTTTGTAATCATGAAAATGCTAGAAATTCCAATACAAAGGCAAGTAGATACCCACACAAAAGAACAGTCAAGTCAAGCATGGGGATCTTCCTAAAGGAGAAACACGTGGAACATAAGCACTAGTTGGCTTTTGGTTATATGCCTTCAATATCTACCTGCTTCAGAAAAAAACAGAACTCTCTCAGCTAACTTTTCAGTGAAATATAGGCTGACTTTTGAGCCTAGTGACAACAATTCATGTAGACAAAAGTGCCATGAAACATGTTAGTGTTCTGTAGTCTAACCATTTGAATCGTAATTCTGTTTCCAGCCCTGTAACTACTGAAGAGCAAATTCTAATTTCTCAAGTGAATTTTTATTTTTTATCAAGTATAGTCAGGAAAGTATTATCAATATCACTAGGACAGGATTATATTAATTTCAAAAACCAACATCAATACATTAAAAAAAAAAACCAAAACAACCCCCCCTATGCTTAAGTTTTAATTTCCTGTTTTGGAGAGTATCTCTTTGCTAACATTAATCTCCTTCAGTATATTCCATCAGCCATTTCAGAATCACTGAAATTAGGGAAGGAGTAGGAATAGTAGTGCATCACACGTGTATATTGATGTGAGCAATACTGATTTGGACTCATGGAGGCACACTCACATAAGTCCATTTTCAGTATTTACTTTAAGTGCCTCGACATTCTATATAACCAATGAAAAAATTTTCTCAAGAGAAATCCTGTAAATCCCAGTTAGATTCTCCACTGACTGCACTGAAAGTCTAGGTACATCCATATTAGATGACAATGTGAATATCTAAAATGACAAGTTCGTTGATTGCAGTATCAGATCTTTCTAATTTCCAGGTGCTGTCCTTCAACCCACGCTGTGATATTTTGTTTGTGCATTATGCATGACAGCACGCACACAAACATTTCAGATTCCCAAGGGGACACCATAGAGCAGCTTCATCTTGGAGGTATGTGGAATAAAGCTAGAGTGAAGAAGTAAAAAATTATGATTTCTTACCATTTGGTACTTGTTCCTGGCCATGTAACCTCTTAAGAGAGCTTGGAGAGCAATAGTAGCAGCTCGCATGCATTGATATCTTTTGCGGACCACGTACATGCGCTGGAACTTCTGAATAGTGATGGCAGCCCGTGTTCTTCGCAGGAATTTGGCATAGCTAAGCAAGAAAAAGATTGCAAATAGCACCTGTAATTTTTTAGCATATTTACTTGCTATTCTACAGTCTGGCAGTACAACAGAATGACAAATGAACAGAAACCTTGCAAGATTTTCCACAAAATGTTTTCACTTCCTCTGAGAAATATACTAGAGAACTGACAAGATAAATTCAGCTTAATTTCTCATCACCTTTTCTCCAGCTTTAAAGCTATTTCCACTATGCCACCTTCCAGATTTCTTCTCCTAACCTCAACCTGTAGAAAATGTTTGCTTGTTCTTGGCCCTCTCAGCAAGACAATTACAGAGCATCTTGGCATAAGCCTCTTTCCCAAGTTTGATTCTTACAGTCTTCATAACCACCGTGTCTTTGAACGATACCACCTGTACTCCTACCCTTTCCTCTGGCCCCTCCATGGCCATCCCTCAGAAGTCAACCCAAGTGAACGACTCTGGCTGACGTATCTCCCTTCACAGCTGCACCCTGGATGAGGAATGGCTTCTCCAGAAGGACAGACAGACCCAGCTGGGAGTGCACATGGAGACTGGGCAGTAAGGACTCCACCAAGAGTTCTCCTTTCCCGCACCTGCAACATATCTCCTAGTACTACTTGTACTCTGCTCCCGCTAATGACATACTGTTCTAAGCATCGTACAGCCGGGGTGCTACTGTCCTCTCAGGAAGGTCAAAAACAGGCAGGACAGAAACACTCGTTATGTTCAATTTCTTTCATTTCCCCGGAAAATCATTTCCTCTCAGCCAGTATAGGAAGGAGAGAACAAATGTATCACATTTAAATGTCCTACTTAAAGGGATCTGAATTCAGGCTAGTGTGGTTTTCCCACAAGCATTGCTTACCATCGTGCTTGGTACCCTCTGACATGTCTCTGAATGGTGATGGCAGCCTTCCGCATACGCACGTACTTCTTTCGCATCAGCCAGCCTCGGATCGTCTTTTGGATGCGGATACAGGCAGCTCTCAACTTATCTGCCCTTATTTTTTCCAGATAGGCTACTTGACCAGCCCGGAAAAATATTTTTGTCTTACCAAACTGGTACTTATCCTTGTCCTATTTTCAGAGGTAAAAAGAGGATCAATTACAGCATTAAATGTTAGTGGATTAAAAAAAAGGCATGAAGGGCTAAAAGAAAGTACAGTTAGTAAAGAGACAAAATTATCTGTGTAATATTTCAAGTAAATCTAGACTCACATTAAGTAGTGGAGGAGAGTATTTTCTCTGTATGATTCTGTTAACAAATGAATACAGTAAGGCCACAAGCATGGCCTAAAGGAGTAACGTGAGATTTCTGCTTAGACAAGAATGCCACAAAGATTGTAAGAATCGTGGAAGGCTATAGGAGGTAACAAAGGGGTCCAGAGGATGAAAGCAAGACAGACAATGCACACGTACAATTTCCTGCTTAAATTGTAGATGAACCCTCTGAACAGTCCATCTTCAACCATATTACACAGTACAAACAAAACAGTTGGGGCTTCCAACATGTATGCATCATTTACTGTCATCAGGACTAAGCCAGAACAAAGCATCTCGCTGCTGCTCAAACACAACTGAAATTTCAGAACTAAACCGGAAAGAGAATAATATTCTATCTCTATAGGCTGTAGTACTCCTTGGAGGGAACAAATGAGAATACAGAAAGGTACACTGAAAAAAATTAATTTTGTTGATGTCAAGTTAAAAGGAACAGAAGTCAAAGAGCTGCAGCTTAGGATGTATTTAACACTATACATTAACACTATAAATACAGACACATGCATATAAGCCAAAAGATTTTAGTTATGTCTGCCCAATGACACAGAAGTTAAAAAGCCGAGCCCTAACCTGCCTGCACAGTATTTATTTTTTGTTTCCATAAACATCCTAACATGGCATTGCACTTCAGCAAGGTAAGCTCTCTTGCTTTTATACCTTCAGTAAACTTTGTCTCTTTCTCTGCCTCCCTGACACTTCTGAGTAAGTCTCAATTAACCACCTTCTACTGAGAACTGGCTGAACTGTCTCTTTGAAGCCTGCCTGTCTTCTGCTGTGCACTGGGCCTTAACAAATCCCAAGAAACACATCAGTCCAGGTGCAACGCCAGTGGTGTGGATGGCACAGCCTGGGAACACAGGGCTGCAACTGGAGGTAGGAGGCAAAGCAAGAGGTTGCCGAGGTACAACGACAGCCACAGAGCAAAGCAGGGAGACAATGTCCCAAGAACAAAAGGAGTGAAAAAGGTTGACTTCAGCACAGGAGCTAAAAGGAGCAGTGTGAAAGACACAAACACATACAAAGACAGAAACACCTCCACATTAGAAAACCTCCAGATAACTATACCATTCTTAAGGTACAGTTAATACATCTTGCCATTAAGGAAGATGCCATTAAGCTCACCCTCAAACCCACCCACACTTAAAATCACTGTCTTCCTTTCCTGTGATACACTGGGAAATTCTACAGTTCCTGTGCTAATATTGGTGGTTTAGTACTTTGTAGAAGTACTGAAACAGTGTGGCTATGAGGGAGTAAGGGATGCTATCTTTACTCCTTCAGATTCCAGATGCTCTTAGCACTACGTCTAGTACCAGAATCAGCTTCTCCAGGACATTTTTACATGTCTGCTTTCGGTCACTAAGGACATCTCTCTGCTTCATCAGAACACGGTAACGGCTGAAGAACTCTTGGTATGTCCACCTGTCCCAAAAACAGAGACAGTGTCAGTCCCAACAATGAATAATTCTCTGAAAAAGAAGAACAGCAGCTGAAAGCAATCTAAAAGGCGGCAAACACACCTGGAGGGGAAGCCAGCTGCGCTGATTCGGATGGTCTCCAGCACACCACAAGCTCTCAGCTGCTGCACTGCCCGCTTTTCATCAAATCTATGTAGGAATAAAAAGAGCCTGTGGGTGTGGGGCTAGTTTTGCATTACATGGGACCTCTGGTCCTGCACACACCCAGGGCAGGAGTGGCCCAGAGGGGGAGCAGGGGTGGGATGTGATGGGTGGTTAACAAGTCCAGCTAGGGCTTCTGTAGCCCAGTGATAACAGAGGACAGCCTGACCGGGGAATTGCCCGAGCCTGTCAGCTGCTGCAAGCTGCTCGTCCTGTCCTGCTTCCCGATGGCCTGCCCCATAGCCACGGGAGTTTTGTGTACCTGGATTTTCAGCAGACTTTTGAGAAAAGCTCTAAGCAAGTTTATATATGAAAAAAGATAAGGAATGAGACGTTGGAATCTGCAAAAGCAAATTCCAGCAAATGTCAAATGAACTCAAGGAGTGCAAACTGCCAGTCACATATAAAACAGCTAGCAATGAAAATGCTGGTGTTTTTTCTCATACATCACCATAAAAACAACAACAAAAAAACCCATCAGGAAGTATTTCTCCCTCTATTCATCCCAAAACATCTGCTGTAACTACACGTACGCACGCAGGATGAGTCCGTAACAAGAGAATGGAGACACACCACTTCACTCCTGAGTGAGGAAGGTGTAGCAGAACCTTGATACTCCAAGGCTCTGGACAATCCCCTCCCATGCACAGGCTATACGAACCATACATGAACCAGCTTACGTGAATGGGAACTTGAAGTCATTAGGCTTAATACAGCGCACGTAGTGTGGAGTTGTAGCATTCAGGGTTTCCATCAGCAGATGAAGAGAGTTTCGAAACTTTTTGAAAAAGAAAAAGGGAAAAATATCAGGGAATAACCTAAATAATCTCAGTCATGTTTGAGATAACCTCAGGAAGCACACCTAGGGACATTTGCTTATTTGTAATAATACTTTCGGTAATAAACACCAGTTTGTTTTTGTTATAGCGAGAGATTTTAGTTTCAGATACAATCTTTGGGTGAATTATGTTACAGTGAGACTTCTAAGTGTTAAGCTTTAAAGGAGTAAAGCTCCCATATCAGCATGTGATAAATTACAAAAACATGGGATAGACTGAGTTATTTTCAGCTTTTGACTGTCTCACCTACCCTAATCTTTGTTTAATCCATCTCTTCATGACTAAACCTCATGGCATATTACTAAATAGCCATTTAATTTTAAATAAATTTTAAGTCAAATTTTAAATCAACAGAGTCATTAAAAAAAGTATCATTTTCTTCAGCTCCACTGATCCCAATGTCAGACCTACTGAAGTGAACTTTGAAAGTCCAATATCCAAGAGTTTTAGAAGCTTTACTTTTAAAGAAGTATCAAGACCACTAGTACCTAACATACTGCAGTATATCCTTCTAACCACAGAATACCCTAATAGATAAAGAAAACTATGAACACATGTCTTAGATGTTTTAAATGTATTGGTATGGATTTCCCTCTTTCTGTTGAACTCATGATTCTAAACCAATCTCTATTTCTACATGGAATATGATAAAATTACTTTTGTATTAGCTTTCTTTAAAATTTATAAATTAATATACATGCTTGACTGATATCAGTAGTATGAGAGTACTCCTAACACTACAACTCATAGTTTCAGTCTGACAACAAAACTGTTAGGCCTCTATCTATCTGTCTCAGGGCACAGGACTCTGTTTGCAAAATCAGAAATGAAGTGCAAATTAAAAAGATAACTGGGCAGGGGTTCTCTTGCATGAATTGTAGAAGATGGGAATTTGCAGCCTGTACCACGAACACATGCCAGGCAGATTTGCATTCAGTACAGTGGCATGAATAACCACTCCTATTCCCACCCACAGCTTGACATAGCTTGCTTGGGGAAGGTTATAGAGAAATTATGAATATGCAAATCAAACATTCTCTGAATTCCCTGATTCTCACACTGACACTGCCCAGCCACCGTGCTAACATCTTTGTTAGGGAATCAACCACCACCCAAGGCAGTGGACAAAGCCCAGGCATTTTTGGTGACTTTATCAGAACTCTGAGCACCCGAGAGATGTGGCTGGTTCATCTTCAAGAATCGGCAGGGCACCCTGACACAAAGATCTTATGCTCCCTGAGAGCTGATTTATATTCCAGGCTGCCTTACAGTAACATAAAAAGAGCTATCCACGCAGAGCTCCTGGAAGCCCCAGGCAAAAGAAGAACACCACTACTCACTAGAAAGAGGCACAGGCTGGCAAGTAGATAAAAACTGAGTACTAAACCATCAAAAAAGTTCCCCTTGGCTCCTATGTATAGTCTGAGGGACAATCTGTCATATATAAAGCACTGACTGGGGAGATAACCATCTTGAGAAAACACCTGTTAAATCTGTTGAGTGGAAAGTAACAAAGAAGAAGTGAGTTCTCCAGCCACGCTGATCTGCATACTTTCAATTTAATTCTGGCACATACACATGGATATTTTATGTTTAGCCCATTGATAACTAGAACCAAGTCTTCTGGGGACTGAACTCCCACTTTTGATTTGAATCAGACAATTTGGCACGTGATCAAAAAGACCCAGTATAAGATTGTCAAAGCTTCTCAGCATCCAGCATGTTAAATCTATTTTGAAAAACAAGTTTTCATTCTGGCACCACAATAACAACTGAGGTCCCCAAAATTGTGGCCTAAAATGTATTAGTAATTAGGGTTTATTTGCTCCAAACTGTAAGACATCATCAGCTACACCTGTCTCAAAATCACAAGGGATCCCAAGAAGCACCCGCACACCTTGAGACCTATGAGACAGAGGGAGGCAGAGGGAGAGATTATTTAATAGAGCTGCATCTTCAAACTCACCTGATGTCCCACAGTTTTCTTATGCTCCTTGCTGGCTTGGCCTGGCCTGGCCTTGGCTGGCTTTACAGCTGTTCGAGACAAAGGCACGCGCCCTGAAGGGGTTGCTGACGTGGGACTGAGGACCTTCTCCTCATCCTGGAACAGCTCTGGTAGCAGCTTAAACTGGTATAACAGCAGAAAAAATAGAGAGGGTGAGAATCCAGCATGTGATTGCACCTGTTCGTGCTTAAGGTAGTTAGAATCCAGGCTCAGTTTTTGTAAGCACTGGGGTTTTGTTGAACTCCACGTGGGGACAAACGCAAAAAAGCATTCAAGCTAGTGGTATAGTGAGTGGGCCATGATTTAATACTAAAAATTTTGTGGGTTTGATCAGTGAGTCTCCTTCTGAAGATAAAATTCCGATTTGAGTTTTTTTTCATAAAGCCAGCAATAGCTTCCATGTGAAACTGTTAGATAGTGACAGCAGTTTCATTAAGTACCAACTGCAATTATATATGGCTGCTTTGATCTAAGAAGGAAACAACAGGGTCCTCTCATATTGCAGTGCAGCATCAGACTTCTTTGTGGTTGAGAAATATCTAGGACACTGAATAACCCAGCAGGCAACAAAGAATATTCCTGCTTTATCACTCTAAATTGAACTAATCAAGTTAAGAGGGGAACCATCAACTAAAAAAACACCATTAGCCAAATTTATCTGATTGAAGATCTACTCTCAGGCCAGTGGGAGTGGAGGAAAAACCTGAAACATCTTTCCAAATATCACACAGGGCTTCCGGTTCCCTTTCTCTAACAGCTACAAAATACACCCATATATAATAGCTGCTTTGAAGTAACTTGGAAGTAAAAATAACACCACCAGGTCTTTCTACTGACAACTATAGCACTTCAGAAGCATTATAAGAGTAAGAAAATCTGAACTTCTCTACCTGTCAATGAATAATCTTTTATCTAGCATCTGTGCATTTTCTCCCAAGAGATAGGAGCATTCAATTTTCAGGACTAGAAAGTGCTTGGGCTAAGTACAACCTAAAAAATAAAAAAATCGGGTTTGCCTTATAAAACTTGGTGAACATGCATGATATCCAATGAAACATGCTGTGCAACAAAATGGTACTTGTGCTCTGTGGTTGTGCCAGATGGGCTAGCAGAAGGCATCAAACGTTCCTCAGTAGCATCCAGCACAGCACTGTAGCATAATATAATGACTATGAATACCGCAACGGTATCCTAAATTCCTGAAGTAAAAAAAGGAGTGTCACAGTTTAGCTTTATCTCACCAGAGTCTGCGAGATTAGGAACACGATCACCTTAGATTACCTCTGCAGCTGGTGGAAGAATGCCATTTCCAGAGGGTGATTTAGCCCCTCTCCTTCCACTGACTCAACGAAGAGTTCAGGATGCTTGGGCCACCAGCACCTCACGCAGCTGCCCGCAGTCAGATGGAGTGAGTTGGTACCTGAGCTACAGAGCCAAGTCTTTTCAACCCACCCAGAAACTTATCTGAATGCAATATGCTTTGTCTGAAACTCCTGATGCTCTCACAAACCACGGGTGGGAAGGGGGTCCCCAGTATCTGGATTGCAGATGAACGAGCTCTTCTAAGCTATCAATACGTAAGTTTCATTCCCTTTTTCCAACCCTGGGAAAATCTGCCTGTACAATCGTGCAAGTGCACTTCAAAGGCGCCATTTTCCTAAACACTGCCTCAGTTACTGCGTGCAGAAGAAAGGAACAATGTATGGCCTTCCGCAGCAGAGGTCAACAACAGGAGAGCATTGCTGAGATGATCCACACCTTGGGGGCACGCAGGTTTTCGTTTGGTTTGGGGTTTTAGTATCTTATCAATTTTCTTTGTTTCGCAGAACACTAGGAGTCTTCAAAGAGAGGGAAAACACTGATCAAAGGGCAGATAATTCACGTGGTAGAAAACAGGCAAGCAAGCATTTTTTCCCTGTAATTTTTTCAGACAACTTAACAGACATGCTGCTAACAATCGCACAGATCATTTCTTTCAGTACAGAACCACAACAGAAGATTTCAACAACATGCCAGTGGCAAACATAAAAGCTGAGGACTGTTGTATTGCTTTCATGATACATGCATGGAAACTGAACTAGTTCAAAGAGGTCCTGTGGGTGGATTTATGGAGAAGGCCAAAATAAATAGCTAAACACTACAGTGCTTGCCAACAGCAGCGTGTCTCATGCACTTTGGAGAGCAAAGAAGCATTCGAGCTGTATGTGAGAGTGGGCATGGGCAGGATGACAGATGATGCATTCAATTTAGAATTACCTTCTGTTGAATGTGCACAGCAAACCCAGAACAGAGCGACAACAGAAAAAAATAAAAATCAGAAATGCAATCCCGCTACAATTACTAATATAGAGGGCCTGCTGAAAAATAAAAATAAAAATAAAACATTCTTCTTTGGAAACTCTATTTTCACAGTTGAATTTATCTATTTTTCTTTAAACACTGGTTTGGGTAAAACTTACCATTGGGGAAAACCATGTTGTTTCGTAGTGTTTAGACTGAATTGACTCAACCTACTCAGCCTGCCCAAGCTGTTGTCATGCTCTTATGGCAGCTATGTCCCCATCACCCCTTACTTGCTGGACTACCTCCCTCAGAGCACCCCTGGACCTCCACCCCACACAGCGCACCACCATGCCGCAGCAGAGCCACAGCCACCGGCCTCCCACACACACAGCAACTGGCTTCACTCAAACCACTTCTAAGCTCCTCTCAGCAGAAAGTCTGCTGTGGTTTTTCATTATACTACGTGTTTTAAGCATTTAACTTCATGTACCTGCTCTGAATAGAAACAGAAGGGGGAAATGCTGGTTTTCCTGATAGAATGGCATAATTTTAAATAGGCTGTCCTTGATACCCAGCTTCCCAGGCCATTAGAACTAGCAAATTCCCAACAGCCATCACAGCACAATGGAACTTAATTGCCTTTACATTTCAGAGGAGCACAACTAGCATTTTTGCCATTAAAAAAAGCAGACGATGCCACCGAAGGCCTGTTCTATAATATTCATTCACACAGTATTTATCAATTCAGATGTTATCTTTCTTTCATAGATATCTAGAAGGCAAGACTCTGTAAATTCTGGTTCATGTCCTTAGAGTCTATACATTTCATTCCTCTCTCATTTTGCTTCTGGAACAGAACTTGTCTCTCCTCCAGAAATTTTCTGCTCAATTGTCAGGCCATAAACAAGGAACTTCTGTTTTCAGATTACAAAATTAAAGGCTTAACTGTTAAGCCTTCTTACACTACTATCAGAAGTCCTCGATGCCTTTACAGAAAATATAGCAAAGTTTTGTGAAAAGTAAAAAACCCAGCCAAACAAACAAAAAAAAGCCCCAAACAGTGAAATCAGAAATAGACTGACCTTACATGGAGCAAGGCTTACATAGGCTACCAGACTTTCTAAATTCATACAGATAGTCAAGTAAAACACAAACTACATTCAATTTCAGCTGATCTGATACTAAGGGAGCAATATTTCCTAGGTTTATAAGAAATTTTATATGACCCTTAACTCAAGGACTCATAACTGCAAACAAAGAAGAAAAATCCTTATACTAACCTTACTTGATTTTAGGACTTTAATTTGTTCTTCATAAACTGTGTCTTTATTCTTTTCCAAAAAGCCTTCACATTGATATTCCACCTGAAAACCACCATTTTACAAAAATGTAAGTATTAAAAGTATTTAATAAGAATATTTTGCACAGAATTCATGACCTCTAACATTCATATTTAAAACAGATAATTCTTGTGCGCGTTGAAAATTTCAGCTCCCAAGTGCATCTTTGTGAAATATAGAATTTCCTCAGAGAGTGCCTTCCAGTAAAATGTAAAACATTGAAACATAAAGAGATGAATACTGTTATTGCATTATACCAGATATATTTCACTGCTGAGAGATTCTTGTGGTAAGACAGAATGATTGAACGGTTACCATAAAGGTGAAGAATCAAAATGTGTGTTGAGCATTTCCTTCACTGAAGTTGTCAGGGCTGCAAAATTCTGTGAAATCCAGATGCAACTGAGAACAAAGTGTCTCATTTCATCTCATTAGCTGAGAGGCAATAAGTAGATCTGCCTGCAGCTTATTATGAAAATGCCTCATTTGTACTCATAAAGACTAATTTTACCAGAAGCAATAAAAAATCTGAATGTTGTGACAACACATAACAATCCTCTATCACAAGGCCACGAAGTCTCCTGGACCAAAGAACATCCAGAGCATCAGATAAAAACCTAGTATTTACTTCACTGTCCTAATTCAAGGCTGAACAAAACCCCAAAACTATTGCCAAAAGTCTATACCTTAGAATTCAATATTAATTAACATGAGTATGCTAATTCTCATGAAGTGTCTCACGCTAACTCTTCAGTCTTGTATCAGCAGAAGTGCAGACTATAAAATACAAGAGCAGACCCTTACAGCAATTTTATTCTTTCAGAGCGGACAGATTGAGAGCCATCAGCTGCCCCTCAGTCAGTACAGCCATTTATCAGTACTTACACAACGACACTACACCCCAAGCTGTAAAACATTTCAAAAAATTCCTAGGGGGAAGCATACAGAGGATCTCATCTCCCCAGGGTGTCTCCACAGCTGAAAGCTCACTCTGAACATTACCTCAGGTACCGTTCATGTTCTTACTGCGGGAGACAATGCCACGGGAGGGCAGCAGCATCTCTGCGTTCTCCCAGAGAAGACAACGTCAAGGCACACAGGTTACTAACCTGCCAGCTATGGTTTTATTTGTTCCTTCAAGATGTCTCTATGCATTCATGTAAGCACAGAGCAAAGCATGAAATGCTTCACACAGTGCATCAGAGCTTACGGCTTTGCCAATACCTGCTTGGAGCTACTTTTAGCTTTCCTTGGCCCTCAATGCTCAGAATAGGCATAGGAAAGCTTGTTTTCAAATATCAAAGTTTAACTTAATGAACAGTATATGAAATAGTAAATCCTTCTTGTTCTCTCATCCACCAAATAGAATAGAATCTAATCAGTTACAGAGATGCTCTTGCTGCTTTCATTAAGGTAACACTAGACACAACAAGAACAGGAGCCCTCTTCTGCACATAAATTCAAGAACCTGGGAGAAATCAAGTGGAGGATGTGGGAAAATAATGGAAGATTGGTGAGGAGAATTGTAAAGATGCTCAGCTGGCTGACTTACAGCTCGGTTGTAGAAAAACACATATATCATACTAATCGTTGTTTAATCTTGTGTGCTTGACAAGCAGAACATCTGTGTTCAGAGAACACAGGTCTGTGATAGACTCAGAGGCACCCTATCGAACATGCTGCGATTCCTGCCCCGCTGTGGGAAAGCACGGTGGTAACCTACGCCTGCGCAAATCCCTGACACGCAGGTGACAACAGCAGGTTTGGAGATCCTCTTGCAAGGACCAAGCTCCGCGCTGCCTGCGTCCCTGCTTGTGTGCCTCTGCCCGGGTGCTGCTTCGGGGATCCCCCAGTACATGAGGTAATGAAAATAAATTCTCTGTTTCCATTTCATCCGTGTTTTGTGGTTGTTCCTGTGTCCTGCCTGCACCAGCTCACACACTGGCAAATAAAGGCCTCCAACCCCCCGTGTCAGCACGTACAGACCTACCGATAGGAATCCCAGAGCTTCTCCAAACTTTTTTCAACAAAGCTGACAATATACTGAGGCAGCTTCTTTTTTTAACAGGACAATTATCTTAAACAGGACTTTAAACATTTTTATTTTATTTTAACCTGAGGAGTTGCTCAGTTCAATGATGCATTGTGGGAGCTGAACAACGCAGATCTCCACTGAGATACCCCTCCTCCAGCTTCCTAGAAATAGGCAAGTAGAGGCAAGGGTGGGAGCAGTACATCCTGCTCCAGCAATAAGAAGAAGGGTGTGTTAGCCTCCTTCCTCTTTGCATGTTAGGATGGCAGCAAAACCAACACCATTTTGTTGTTGCTCTTTAGCTAAAACTACAGTGAGATATATGATTTTCTATTTTGTGTATTTCTATAGCATAACTTTTGGAAGAAGCTGAGCAGAGCCAGGGATGCTGCTGCCCAGTCGCTGCCTGCAACAGCCACCCACCCCAGGATCCCCTCCCACACACAGGCTCAGCAACACCAGCCATGGAAAGAGGAAAAGTCCTTACCTTGTCAGCAAAGTGCTTGATAATAAAAGCCTTATTTGACAAACGTGGTTTTTCAAAGAGGGCACACTTATTCAAATGAGTATTGTATAGTTTTTGGGCCCAAGTGTCATCCGAGCCTTTTGGCATCTACAGAAGAGAACACACAGCCATTTAAAATTTCTTGAAAACTTTTCAGTAGCAAAAGAAGCTAAGATGATGGGGGACAAGACTTTGTGGTTTGCTTTCAAACTCCAACTCCTTGGATTTCCAGCACTGCTGTAAGCAAGGAAGCTGGTAACCAGCTATGCACTTGCCTTTCTAATACTCTGGACTGGGTGCAGTCCAGCAGCAGATGTAGCTGCTATGTGACACATACCATGCTAGTAATGGTGCCAGTGTCACACACCTGAAGGTGGGGATCAGAGAGTTATGTTATCTGACTGAGCAGCGTCTCAGCGAGTCAGAACTCACCCACCGCCCTTAGAGGCTGCTTGTGATGCTTTATGATACACAAGAACCCCAGGCTGGGTTTCCACTGAAGTAGATACCACACGCCATCCCCTATACATGGCTTGGCATAAATTAAACTAAGATAAAAGGCAAAAGGTGAGACACCAAGCGAGACGCAATCTGGAGAAATTGGACAGGACCCAAGACTGCACTTGCTACGCTCGGGAAAGAGAAAGTTGCCAGAGTCAAAAGAAGGTTGATCAGAGACCCAGAAACAGGTACAGACACATGATGGAGAGGAGGGGAACGAAAGCATGACTAAAACCATTTTTTCTCCTCCTGTAATTGCCAATTCTGTTTGTACATTCTCCAAATCCTTTCAACAGTAGAGTGTCAAAATGATGGCTGAATGCAGATGACTTTTCCCTGTGAGGCCCCAGGAGCAGGACAGCTGATGACATCTTTCCCTAGGAAAGCCCTTGAACACACACCTTGCACTCCTCATCCAACAGATCCAGAATTCCCATTTTGGCCTCTATGAGGTTGATGCAAGGCTGATTGTCGTAGAAATCAATCAAGGTCCATGGTATTTGTTCCTTCATATATTCTTCTTGTTCCAGCTTAAAGACATGCTACAGGGCAAAAAGAAAATAGTTTTCTGTGAAATGAAATGCAGAATAAATAAATCAAACTGTTACTTGAATTATCTTGGCACATTCATCCAGGCTGTCAAGTGACACACTAGTTCAACTGAATAAACCCTTTAACAAGTAAGTGGATGAAAAATAAATTAACCTTTTTTTCCTGGCCTAAAAACAACAGATTAAATTAAAGTGCTCATCCATATTCTCTGCAAATAATATCTATTTTTTCTGTCTTTTTACTATATCGTCCCCCAATTACTATAAGCTCTTTTCTCTTATAAGAAACACCAACACAAAACCCAGAAAAAGCCTCAAGTGCAGGAACAGCAACCTATAAAGTAGGATGTGCCATGCATTTATGATTTTGAAGTTATGAATACTGCTCTCCTTTAAGTAAAATTTCACTATAAATACTTTTGTGTTTGGTTATGAAAGAAGAGAGCTCCATTTTCTCTTAAATGGCTGCTGCTGTTTTTCTAAGATGACGCACTGCATTAAAAAATACTCTTCAGCAAAAACCTGCAAGACTATAGGAGTACTAGCACAAGAAATCCTTTAAGCAAAATTTTGTGGAAGAAGTATCTGGTATGAAGATCAATACAATGTAGTTGCATATTTATTAAAAAATGTTATCATAAAAAACCTGCACAGCTTTAACGAAATGTGCATAAGAGATTAATTTAAACTTCAGGAAAAAATAAGATATTAAACAGGCAAACTGTGGTCTTAATAGCACAAGCACTCTTTTTAAAAACAAGAGGACTGCTGACTCTGGTTATTTTAAATGATGCTTTATGTCCCATTTAAATTTTAATGCATACTAACAGCTCTGGCAGGCAGAACTGAACTGTGAGCAGGGAAGAGCAGCAGTGTGGGCAGGGACCGGGGGGCCCCCACAAACACCTGCATTGGCGGACCCGGCCTCAGCTGCCCTGAGCCCAGTGCATGAGCCCACAAACACCTCGCAGCTCTCTGCCACACATCTGCCAGACAGCAGAAAACTACCCTGAAAAAGTGGTTTATCCCTTTTATTTCATTAGCTTAACATCATCCTTTCTAAGGTGGTGCTCCTTAACGGTGCCCGTGGGAGCCATTCCCACCCCGCCGCTTAACGGCCGCGTTACATGCCAAGTTAATTCCTGACAGGAAAGTGTTTTATTGGCGAGTCATATTCAACCTAACTCCTGAAAGAAAACATAAAAACGTTTCTCCACTGTAACGGACTTAGCAATTACGTGGTGAAAAATGTCTTCAGACCTAATTTTCCTTAGGGGCTGTGGCTGGCCAGGCAGGGGGAAGGGTGGCCAGGGTGGCCAGGCAGGCTGTGGACATGCAAGTGGCAGCCGGGCAGCCCCTAAGCTGCCTGCCCTCAGCCGGGCTCAGGCTGCCCTGGGCAGCACGTGAAGGCTTGCCGGGTTGCTGCCACAGACACAGGGCATTAATTTAAAACAACTTCCACCCCTTGTATCTGCATGGCAGCCCAATGGGTCTGTGTCCACCGATGCTGGGTTTGGTAGCTTGGCAGGGCATCAACACACAAGGCCTGCTGCCCTGTCCTTCGTGAGATGAGAGCTTACAACAACAGAGTGAGAGAGAAGGAAACACTAGGACAGTGATCTTTACTAAGGAAGAGAACCCTTACAATGCTTACAGTGACTAGATTTTTGCTGTAGAGCTGAGAGAACTCCGAGATACCTTGCACTTAGCAGTTATGACATCCCTCTTACAGAGTGGAAGCCAGCTGTGGCACTACCAGCACAGAGGCTGGAACGCCTAGCCTCTGCTCCAGCACCCGGCTCACTCCCCAACATGCATCCCTGCCACCAGGATGAACAGTGCGGGGGATCCAGTCCTGTGAGCATGTGCTGCCATGGAGGTATGCTCCTCAAGAGAGTTCAAAGCTATTCCCGTACTGGAGCACAGCCTAGCAACAGACCTGGCATAAATAACTTGCCTCATCATTATGCAGGTAAGATATAGAATTACAAACGTCACTAAGGCTGAGGAGAGAGAATCGTGATCTCTCTGGAGGAGGGGGAAGAGGCACTTCTTGCCACACGTCAGTCATCAACTTCAGGATGCGGCTGAAAACCCTCAAAAATAACGCCAGGAGAGGAAGCGCGGGTGGTAGGTTTCCAGCAGCGAAGCCCTGCGCTCTGCTGCCCGTGCACAGGCTCTCACTGGAGCTTACGGGAACACAGCTAACTCCAACTTCATCCACGTGGTGCTCTCATTGACAGCCAATCTCGGGGTCTTAATTGCCAAGCGCTGCTTCTGTCTTGTAATTGTTACTGTGATCGGAATTTCAAATAGTCCCAGAGCAGCAGTTAGTCATAAAATCTATTTCTAGGAGATAGTCGATCCTTCCCCATCCCCCAAAGCCCACGGCCAGGACAGCTGGTTAATAGACTGAAGGAATTCATCCTTAACCACTGGGGACCCAATTAGCAGAATGGACTTGGGTGAGGGAAAAGGGAAGAGGAAATGCCAGTCATTTCCTACTTACCATATTGAACTGCTGCTGCAGTTTTTCGTTGGCATAGTTGATACAGAACTGTTCAAAGCTGTTGATTTCGAATGTCTCAAATCTAAAATATGCAGATACTCAAAATTACTAGTGCAGTGAAAAAAAACCCAGATTAAATGACCCCATAATTTTAAATTTCCTCCCTTCGGTCAAATTCACTGCATTATTCCAGGCATAAACAACCACAGTCAAGCAACAAAGCCCACAGGGAAATGGCAAATTGCAGTACATGGGCAATTCAGTGATGCTCCCTCTTTAGGCAGGGATGAGGAACACATGGAAGGGACTGATGTTCCTGGAGAGCATGTTCGTTATCTTTGTCCTCTCTAGAAGTGCCACCCTGGAGGAACCACAAGATGACAATTCCCTTGTAACTTTCCCCAACACAATACACAAAGGAACTACCGACAGCAAAAATCTGAAATCCCACGGTAAATGTCAAACCTGAAAGTCAAGACAAAGATCTCAGATAGCATGTCAAAACTAAACACCTACTTCCTTCAGCTGGAATAAGCAGCTGCTAAGGGTTTGGGGTTTTTTGCGAAATCCACGCAGCACTACATGATAAAGACAAAGACACTTTGCAGTAAGATAATTACCTAAGAGGTGTTGTATCTCTGACAAAGAGACTCACCCATAAATGTCCAACACTCCAATGAAAGAATGCTGTTTTACAGTAGCATGAAGGGCTTTGTTCACATGATCTACAATCCAGTTAAAGAGATTAGCATAGATATGTTTGGCAAGTGCATCTCTGGCATTGATGGCATGAAGTTTAGAAATTGGCTTGATGTAGGTCTCGGTGGCTGTTGCGAGCTTCCTATGGCAAAGCCAGTGGGACATCTCTTCATACTCCACGCCCATGAGATCGCAGAAGATGGTGAGGGGCTCGTGCTTGGGCTAATAAAAGCAATCTCGTTAGGTCTTGAAACAGTATTACCAATAGCACACATGCAATCAAGCAATCAGAAGAACTGCCTGCCTGCAGTGATCCAACAATAAGCAGCAACAGCAGCTTCCTCAGCTCTTCCTCCTTCAAAACGTAACAAGTTCCCTACCCACTTATCACATCACATCGCTGAAGTAAATTAGTAATCACAGCTTCCCCAAAGGCATTTTACTATACTCGTGTTCACCAAAAAGCCCCACACAGGGAACCTGCAACCTTCACAAAAATGAATCACCTAGCTTTGCAGGAATGGACTTGGTATTTTGAATTCTTATAAATGTCTCAGGTTTGAGCAAAGAAGCTAGAGAAATGCAGAGGACAGGACTGTGTGTTGGGGATGGGATGGAATACAATGGTCTTGTCTGCTCATATACATCCAAGGCAGGGAGTGATGGGTAAAGGGACATCACAGCCGAAGCCAAGAACAAAGAGGAAGAACTACGGAAGGGCTTTTGTGCTCTGGTCTCAAGTATTTTCTCTGTGAATTCTGGAGACAAACATTAAGAGATTGGAGCACACAAATGATGTTCTCTAACGCTCAAATTGGACTGTACAAGTGAAAAAATTGACCTTTGCTTAACTGGGTAAAAATCAAAAAGCAAGGTTTGCACACTGAGATGGGTATAGGATTTCTGCATAAAAATCAGTGCAGTGTGTTTACCACTCAATGAGTTAAGATACTACACCTTGTGACTAACAAGCAAACCAATAGCTAGAAATCAAGGACAGACAGGTCTTTCCTCCTAAGGAACTCCCCTAACACTACTTCCTCACCATGTTCACTTTGCACCTGGTGACTCAACAGCATGCTGACAAGCAGCGTCTTGACGAGGACAGATTACAGGGGACTGTTACTACATGCCCAGTAGTTTCAGGGTACATCAGCTTTATCTCTCTATTTCCACATTCTTCTGACTTCTCTGGGGCTTGTTCCAGTCCTTACAGCATACAGGTCCCATGGCAGTGCTGTTACACCTCCAAAATCCAGTTAACTGAGCATGTCTTCTTTCAGTTTAGCCATACCACTTTAACTGGCTCACATCACAAAAGTGTGACATTAGGGTTACAGATTCCTTCACACAGCACCAAGGGGAGCTCTTCACTGAGCTCTCTGAAGCACCACCATTGCATCATCGTGCCAGTGCTTTGTAGGCAGACCAGTCTGCATGGCGACAGAGCTCTTCAATGACATGGCTATTGTCAGAGGACAGCATGGCTCAGGTCGCTGATGCCATTGAGCAGACATTCACCACAGCCTGCTAGATGTTTACCACATCAGGACAGGATTGCACAGGACCTTGCAGCTTTGTACTAGCTCATTCAGTGAGATTCCTGCATTGGAGATACCCATTACAATACAGGCTAGCTTATCATGTCCTGGGGCTCATCAGCTTTTTGCCTGTGATCATTAAATGACACTCTTTGTAGTGAACACCTTTTTAAGACACGTCGAAGAGCCAGGCTATTGCTGTGGTTTCCCACGGACAGGCGGTGTCACACCAGGCACACTGCTCAGCTGTGGCCCGATGAAGGACCTGTTGTCTCAGTTCCAGAAACTCCTACTGCAGATTCTTGAGAAAGCAACTGATATCAAAATGAGGAAAAAACCCTGCAACTGTTGCTACTATTCGAAGAGAGAGAAAGATGAAGACTGTGTAGTCCAGCAGCAGACATTCAAGGAACAGCAAAGGGAGAAACTGATCACTTGTGAATCTGAGGAAGAAGAGTGACAAGCCAGATCTTTTTTGTTTCTCATCTCCAGAATATAGACTTCAGCAAGAAGCCTTGCCCCTCACTGAATGAGGAGGGTTTTTTTCAGATCAGACTATGCAGTCCTCATTGCTGACCTCCACAAAGGTAAAAAAGGACTAATAAAATGACGACAATTAGACGAGTCACATGAATCGTATCTGTATATCCTATGCTCCTGTCTAGACATCCCAGAGGATTTTGCAAAGCATTTGCTTCACAACAGTTTAGGCCAGTTTGGAATTTAACATTAAGAAAAACATTCTGCAAAGCATTTACTGTGGGCAGGGAATGTAGATCTAGATACCTGCCCAGGACTTCAAAGCTAGCCTATCTAGTAGAATTTTCTACGACTGATCAATTACAGTTTTGAAAAGAGATTAAGGCAGCCACTGTTATAATACAGAGAGTACTGTCTGAAGGCTCTAAACCAAGAAGAGTTGAATTTATCTGCAAAAAGAACTGTGAAAATGTTAACGAATTAGAAATAAATGCATTGCTTGTGTTTTTACATTGTTACTCTTTTTCAGAAGAGGTCCCTGCAAGCAGGCAGAAGGCAGAAACTGTCAGAGTAGAAACCAGTTCATCTACTACTCACAGGGATAGTGCAGCTGTCAGAATCCCGAGATGTAAACTCCACGTTGCCCAAGTGAAGGATGCCAGCAAGGATTCGAAAAATTCCCATCTGGTAGGAATCACTAATGCCTAAAAAATGATGAATAAAATGTTTTGAATGGACAGAGAAGTAAAGAACCACAAGCTGATTAAAAAAGATTTTATTAAGAAAAGAAAAACTGCCACTGGTACATGTTCTTTTTCCAGAGAATTTGGTATTTGAAAGTACTGCTTGGCTCCACTTCTATTAAAAACATTTCACAACCAGATGCAAAACAGATCCATTAAAATGAACTATTTAGTTTTTTGTTTCAAAGTGCCTTCTCAGTGACCTCCAACATTGTATATGCTACACCAAGGAAATCCACCATTTATTTAAGATCATACAACGTGTCCTACTCCTACACTATATATGTGACTCCGCTGCAATTTAAATACCTTCTTAATGCAATAAAAAGTATCTCAATCCCAAAGTTTATCGAACTCCTGTTCTTAAAACCAACAGAGTATGAAGAAAATACACACCAACAACATAGAAAACGCTTGTTAGTGTACCAGATTTGAGCTATGATTGTGTTTTACAAATTACCTAGCAAAGTGCAGGCCTGCCTGGTGTTTACCATTTCCTTGGCATCATCGACACCATCAATAACAGGGCTTCCACCTTGCTTCGTATAGTGAAAGTAATTTGCATTCCCTGTAAGAGAAAAAAGCAAATCTTTTACACACACTGATGCAGAAATTCATGGCACATCTGTAAAGTTGTGTAATGATTAAGTTGCTCTTGGCAGAATCCATGATTTGAAATATGTCAGTATATTTTTGTCTCCTGGCTCATAGGACCCGCTTTTTACGGAGAAGATTTTTTTTTTAAGATTTAACAGTGCAAAGAAGTATTCTTAAGCTACCTGGTTCCTACTACAGGCCCTCAAGCATATTCTCTAGCTAACCTTGGTTCAGACTTCCACACCTGTGGAATAATCACTTTGGAAGCAATTCTTCTCCAGGTCTGAGCCAGCCACCCAAGGGGTAGGTGCCGAGTTGACAGCAGCAGCACTTTGGGATTATGTGGCAGGTATTATTATGCTACTGTTGGCACCAGGATATTTAAAAAAAAAATCTATTTTGCCCGTTTTCCTCTCCTTTCTAGTTTATGGTCTGGTTTAGTCTGATGAGTATCTGTGATCCGTTCTGGCTGAGAAGTCATGGCTGGAGAACCAATAGCTTCAGCCCATCCTGGGGACAGCCCTGGGCTTCACTGGGACAGCAGCAGCTCTCCTGCGTACTGTGTCCATTCCTGCGATGTCAGCGGCCATGCCTCCAGCTGCAGCAACAGACTCCTGTTCTTCTGATCTGCTAAGCTTTCAAGAATGCTGAAAGAGGAGTCTGCTAAATGGCTTCTTTAGTTAGAATTACATCAGTTCCTTTCTTTCCTGTGTCAGCAGATGTGAATCTGAAATGTGCCAGGATGGTGCAGAAGAGCAGAGAAAACACTTTAAAACCAGAATGATATTTCAGAAATCAGGGCTGACAGGCTGTGTAGTTTTCCCACTATGAAGCTAACTTTTAAAAATATACACGAAGCACTGAAATTTATATTGAATTTTAAAAATGATGAGGTGATTTCCTGTCTCAAGGTCATCATAATGCCTTTCTTTTACAATATACCAGTTCCTGTTAAATAAGAAACCTTTCCTTTATCAACATTTTAATTTGAAAAATGAAAAATTTCACTTATCAGTTTCGTGATCACCAAGTTAGCAGAGATGTAATTGGTGGTAACAGTCCAAGTGACAGTATGCAGATGCAAAATAAGCTTTTCAGGTGTTTATATCAGAAATGGTAAAATTCTCTAGTAGCTGGAGCCATGGAAAAATGGTTTTAAAGGACCAAGAGAAGAGACTTTCACCCCCACCACAGGAAGCTACTCTGGAATCCAGGACATAGTAAGTCCTAGTGATTACAACTGCAGTGTATTAGAGTGTGCTGAATAAACAAAATTGTTACTTTCATTTTATCTAAAAAACACAAAGTCTAAGATCTGCAATTTTAGTTATTTTCAATATATTTTAGTATTTGAAGGTTTAAAAGTTTTGAATTTAAAAGCCAGCAATTCTTCTTTTGGTTCTATGGCTCAAAAAGCTCAGAGACGCTGCTTTGTACCTACAGGTGCACAACACAATGAACGTGAATTTCATACCTAACCGGAGTGTTTTAAACTCAGGTAATGTTGCAGAGGCACATAGTTGGTAAAAGATGTGGTAATTTCTCTCCTCTTCTGCCTTTAAAAGGAAAAGAATTGATTATTTTTCACAACATAAAAAGTGCCAGAAACATCCCTGAGTAGGAAAGAACTACTATGTTTAATGCTTTCTCTAGCGTTACATTGAAAGCATAGAAGCCGCATGGAAAAAGGCAAGATAAATCAGCATCTATTGTTTCCTTCTTGATTCATTTAATCCATTTTCAACAGCAAGAAGCATGCAGACATTTTCATTTCAAAAAAATGTATGATTTCACTTTTCAGAACTGTGGATTACTATTAAATATAGATCAGGATTCTATGGGTGGGTGAAATGATCATACTTAAAAGCTTTTCATTTTCCAAAAATAACTAATACCATTCGCCTCAGCATTTATAGTAAGCTGGTGAAGGGAGTATCTTTCCTGCCAAGGCAAAGCTGGAATTTTAAAATGAAGGACAAACACAGCTTAGAAGGTTATGACTCATGACCAACACCGTAATTCTGAACTTAAGCGCTCTAAATTTCCTAATTTCAAAACAACAAAAAACCCAGAAAGGACTTTCAGTTAAACCATGTGCAAGAAGTATCTCTTATCTTTAAAATATACAACAGTACTTTGTGTAGCACTCCCACACAATGCAAACTGTAATTATTTGTCTTGTACCTTTAGGCAGCCAGTCAAGGGTAAGTCCATTTTTACTGAGCTCTAGACGATAAGGTAAGCAAAGATGGAGAGGAAGTGTGGGACACAACAAGGCTGCGGATTGGTTTGAAATACCAAAATGAAGGGAGTTCAAGAAGGATGAAATCACATACTCTCATTTGCTTAAATAATGGCAGTTAAGACTCGCTCATAATTATTGCGATAGCAGTGGGTTTTAACAAGAGATTGAAAGGGAGCTAAGACAGCAGTTTTACCAACCACAACAGAGAGGTCTTCCTGAGCACAGCTGGTTTTTCTGCTAGATTTTGAAGCCCTATTCTATAATGCTATGGTAAGCACAAACTCATACCTAGCAATGCACTGAAGGTATCTCATGTTTAAATACACAGCTTTTTTAATACACATTTTAGAACTACAAATGATTCATATAATGAAAGGCTGACTTGGGTTTCCTGTCTCCCTTCTCCCCACACGTGCTATACTACAAATACACTATTACAGCCGTCTCTTAGGAGAGATACTTAATATCAGCAAGCAATAGCTTTTTTTTTTCATAGTCCCACAAATATAGAATAAGCAGACAGCATCAGTATTACCTGAAACACCACTCTTGATTTTTCTAAGAGGTAAGTTCTCATGTTAGCACCAATGATTCGATACCTCTTATCAAAACCAATTTCAATGTATTTCCCAAAGCGACTGCTGTTGTCATTCCGTGTAGTTTTGGCATTTCCAATAGACTGAAAAAAGGGAATATTGTAAAGGTTAAACAGCTTTTAGAAATTATCAAATCTATTTAATCATCATCTACATGGCTCATAAACATGTAACAACATTAATTTTGTCCTGGTTTCAAAATAATCAAGAATTTAGTAAAGTATGATCTTCTGCAAACATATCTTTATGTACTGTGTGCCTAAATGTAATCTAAACATTAACAGATACAGACTCAGGTCATTTGCCTGAAACTGAATCCCTTCCACAGCAGCTTGGTTACTGACTCAGTCTTCCATGCTGCCCTACGTGCCTAACTTCTGTAGATTAATTCAATACAGCTTCATACACAATAAACAAAATTTAAGGTATTTCCTCTATAGTACGTGGTCTTGGGATGTTGAGGGCAAAAGATGACTGTGGTTCCTAAGTGGTCTTGGTGCACCTCTGCCTTACCTCATCAGCGTTAGGATTCACCCCACGACAGGTACCAGCTGGATTTATCAGAATGCAAGGCATGCAAATCACAACATGCTGAACTTCAAGGAAAAGCATTTTCTCTTCTCAATTAGATCATGTTTTAGACATCATATAGCAATTGACCTTCCAAAAACATCCTAAAGACTTCTCTGTTTAAAAGGAATGGCATTTGCAGTAATTCAGATACAGCACGCTGCTGTTTCTCATAGGCCACTGTGTGTGTGTTATCAAGTACCTAGCTCTGAAGCGCACCACAACTAAGGAACACAGAGCTGTATCTATGTCCTAGTTTCCTAGTCCATGTAGCCATCCGTAGGAACTCTCTACTGAAATAAGGCTTGGGAAAAACAAATGAGAGCAAATAGCAACGCTGAATACTGGTAAATTTGTAAACAAAAGGCCAGTGAATTGGTAAGGGCTAGCCGGGCACAGCACGGGAACCGGGGATCAGACGTTCAGAAACCCCATTACAGCAGCAGCAGCAGCACGCGTGCCTGACTGAGCAGATGTCAAAGTGGGTATCAGATGTACAGTCGCTGTAAAGGATGTAAGAGCAAACCGCATCTCTGCAGTTCTAAGAAATACTGAATCCCTTCAAACTGAACATACTCAAACTGCATTTCTTGTGTTTTAAAATTATTGCTACTGAGAGATATTTTGTTGTTGGTGGTAGCAATATAATATTATAATATTACAATATTTTCAGAAACCAATTACTACTTTGAAAGGTATTACTTCTACAAACTGTTAAGAAATTCTTTGGTATGATAAGATTGCTTACCCGAGTACATACTAAGCTGTACAATTTGTGTAGCTGTACAGGGTAACAAAGAATGAGAGGCAGGAAATTACACATAAAGATGTGGTTTAAGACTTGACAATTTCAGTATTTGCGATAGGAAAACTGTATATAGTTATTGACTGCAAAATTAATTATTCAAATAGTTGCTAGAAGTGTATAGTGATCACTTGATATTACAGTGTATTTATTAAAGATTATGTGAAAGTCTGACACTAATGATGGTAGCTCATAAATGCTGATGTTTAGGTTGTCCAAATGGAAATTAAAAAATAAAATGACCTTCTGCTCCTAAGATTTTACAATCAACTTAGCAAATGAGGAGTTTCCTGTTTCTAAAATGAATTAGTCATTTTCTTCCTAATCTACATGGGTTAATTTGTGTTTCTGCTGATACATCGACTGAAGAGTTCAAAACACCAATTTTGCTATCCTGGAGTCTGTCTCAACACCAGATTTCACAACACTCACTCTAAAGCTTATTTAAAGCTCAAGTGTTTGAAGTTAAAAGGATAACTTTCATCCAATTATAACAATGTTTAAAGTAATTGAAATTTTAGATATACCCAGGTTCATGAAATTATTGTTATCCCTAGAAAATAAAAATAAACCACCACCATTGTTTTTTAGTGGATAAAAAAAGGCATGGATGGAAAGCTCATTTCTAGTCTTCAATTTAAATTTCCTTGCTTTGGAAATTATATTGGACAATTAGTCATGAGCTGGTGGCCACTGATTGGGAGGTAGGGACCAAGGAGTGAGAGAGAAGGATGTTTGATTTAGGCCTTGAGACCAAATGAAAGAAGTGGCGCAGAGAAACCTGTAAACAGCTTGTATTTCACCCAGCAAACAAATGGCAAACTGCAAAGCCACGCCACAGAGCCTCTTACCCTAGCTGTCACTCAGCAGAGAGGCAGTGAGGATGTGGCCGCCTGCCTGGCCCCAGGTACCACCTCTGTGGAACACAGAGGAAGGCAGAGGGGTGCTCAGCACCCCCAGCCCTCTCAGCCAGGCACCCAATCTCAACATGGCCGCAGACACTTACTGCAAAGGTCAGAGCAGTGGAAGGAGTACTCCAGGATTAGCGCACACCTGCACAACTGCCACTGCTCCCCAGGGCCCAGGCTGCTCCTGCTGGGGCAGGTGTAGCTCAAGACAAGGCTCAGCTCCCCTGGCTTCCTCCCACAGCTGGACATGTGGATCCCACAACAGGAGAGCCCACTGCTCATCATGGCACAGCTTGTTTTATCCCACAAAACAGTTTCAAAACACCACACGGCACCACAAACCAAGCACCATTACCTTGTGACAGAACACACATAACTGCGATGGGGCAGCTATAGTTTGAGTATCATGAACTCCTCACACCAGGAGGAAAGAAGGAGTAAAACATAGCTCATTTTTAAAAATACCTGAGAAAGAAAACAATGGCAGCATTTTGCATTTCACATTTCACTGCGTGCACTCCATTTACTCATGTTTATCCACTAATACTTTAAACTATTGCACGGAGATGTTAAACGTTTACCAAGGCATCAGTTGTCCTAAGCATTTTCTTAGGCTGTCCACAGGCATGTGCGTGACTATGGACAGCACTACTTCTCTCAAGGAATTCCCCCAAGACTGTTTCTCTCTGGTGAATCATTTCTTAACATAGTTCCTTAACTTCAGCTACAACTCCAATCTACACAAAGGCAAAGACACAAAAACCAATTCAGATGAGCCTAAGAAATGTTTTCTGCTTGGCCACGACATCAGAATTACAGCATCTCCTGAGCTTCCTGGAGAACAGAGAACCTGAAGCAGGAGGGAACTGTATATGTTATCTCACTGTCTATTGCCAGCACCTATGCTCCCAAGCTAATGACTTTGGGACTTGACTGCTGTTAGTTACATACATTTCCAGAACTGAAACATTAGTCTGAGCTAATTACAGCAAAATTACGTCTTCTGTCGTGGTTTTGCCCTCAAAAAGAAACTGTATGCATCTAACGTAACTTTGCTTTCTTAGTCTATCTTCCCTAATCACATTTTCTAAAATAGAACATTTGCTTTACTCAACAACTCTCTTCACTTCAAAGTATAATCTACCTGCCCTGCTGTGTGATGTACACGTTCAGTGGGTAAGACCAGAAGGTTTAATCCTCTTTGGAATTTTACACACAAACACAGTCTTTTGCACTTGCATTGGGCCAGCGGTCTGGGAACTTTGTAACCAGTGTTACAAAGCTGTATAGATTTAAAGCGGTATTCATATCAAAATTACTTTGTTATGTGAAATACTTTAACAACACTGAAACATTACCTCCTGTCTTCTCTCAATCTTTCATAAATACTACACAAAATTATGCCTAAAGCACCTCCTGGTAAATGGATTTAAACCAGAATTTTAAAATAAATTTATTCTAGGGTTTTTGATCCTTAAAAAAAGTATGTATTGCTCTCTCTGTTGAATGCTTATGTTAGCCCCATAATAATAACTGCAGCTGGAGGGTGGGGGTTAGCGCGGTAGCTCCCTTACCTCCATGATGGGGTTGGAGGCCAAAACTTTCTCCTCAACGTTGGCTTCACTGGCAGATCCACTGACCGTGGCAAAGTACCTCATGGCATACTTAGCAGAGACAGTCTTTCCAGCTCCAGATTCCCCACTGACAATGATTGACTGATTTCGCTCATCTCTGAAACACAAAGAGATGTTAATTACCAGCTGTTCTCTCAAGGACACTTAATTTTTGTGTCCCCAACTTGGCAACAACCCTTCCAACATAAATGTTAGCAATACAGCAATAACGTAAACCTATGTGGCAGAAACAAGGCTGTTGGTGACCAAGCTGCCTGCCTGGCTGATGGGACTGCCTGCAAGCAGTCCTGACCTGCTTGGTCAGGATTGATGCTGCCGCCACAGTCCAGCCAGCCAGCAGAGCTGCTCTAGAGAACCTGGCTACAGTAAAGTAACTCTTACCACTATTCACTACGTGCTTCTGCAGCTACTTCTATCCAGAGTCTTTGGGAAAGTGCTCCACTAAATTATCAGTGCTCACTAGTAAAGATCAGTAATGCCATCTTACAGATAGAGAAATCAACAGCAGAGCCAGCAACAGAAGCCTTTCGTCCTTCTGATCTAATCACCGGCTTTTCCCAGAATTGTTCTGAATCTGAAAAATTCAAACAGGGCTGTTCAGGACACAAATAGCAGCTCTGGAGTGAAGACGATCCCTTTGTTGTGAAGTAATTTCTTCTCATTTAAAAATCTAATCTCCATTTGCTGCTAGAACAAGTTTTTCTCATCTCAAAGAGCGCTCTATCCATAAACCCCAACCGTATCACTAATAAACACACTACAAAATGACAAGGGTAGAAATTAGCATTTACATAGCCCGAATCTTTTAAAATAAAGACCATACATGCTTTATACAGTATATTTCCAAAACAAAAGAAGTTAAAATTAATGATATTTCAAAATAATCCTATGAGCTGGGCGAGCTTAACTCTATCTTACATACTGGAAAGTGGAGAAAGAAGGAATAAAATTTTACCCCAAAGCTCTACAGAGCCAGGGCTGGAACACAGAAAGAATAGCCAAGCCCCAGAGCAGGCTGCACTTACAGCGCAGTAACTGTGAATGAAATTTCCAGTACGCACGCATTCAGACAGCACATACACAGTCTGCACGGCCTCCAAACACCTGCTGAGGCCACCGGTAAATGCTATGCAGGGGAAGTGAAGAAATATGCATGGAATATGTCCTGGGCTGCATCAAAAGAAGCGTGACCGGCAGGTTGAGGGAGGTGATCCTGCCCCTCTACTCAGCTCTTGTGAGACCCCACCCGGAGTACTGCATCCAGCTCTGGGGGCCCCAGTACAGGAGAGACATGGAGCTGTTGGAGAGAGTCCAGGAGGGCCACGAAGCTGATCGGAGGGCTGGAGCACCTCTCCTATGAGGACAGGCTGGGAGAGTTGGGATTGTTCAGCCTGGAGAAAAGGCGGCTCCATGGAGATCTAATTGTGGCTTTCCAGTATGTGAAGGGGGCCTACAGGAAAGATGGTGAGGGACTGTTTATCAGGGAGTGTAGTGACAGGACAAGGGGTAATGGGTTTAAGCTGAAGGAGGGTCGATTTAGGTTAGATGTTAGAAAGAAATTCTTTACTGTTAGAGTGGTGAGGCACTGGAACAGGTTGCCCAGAGCGGTTGTGGAGGCCCCATCCCTGGAGGTGTTTAAGACCAGGCTGGATGAGGCTTTGGGCAACGTGGTCTAGTGGAGGGTGTCCCTGCCCACAGCAGGGGAGTTGGAACTAGATGATCTTTAAGGTCCCTTCCAACCCAAACCATTCTATGATTCTATGAAAAAACATTGGTGGTTTCTGTAGCCTAAAGGTCCTCCAGAAGATCTGGGGTTCTACTTCTGAGATTAAAAAAGCTGCTGATGAAATTATAAAGCTAAATTACAGGTCACGGTGTTACTCTCAAGCTGTTTCTTATCTTCAAAACCATCACCAAGCCCCCAGATAAGAGCACAGCTCCAGCATCTGCTTTGTGATGCACAAAGACGTAAGCTAAAGGAGCCTCTGGTTACATCAGGCATCTCCAAGACAGCCAAGGTAGGATACGTTTAACTGAATGAAGGCATCGGTTGAAGCAGATTTTCCACATTTTGGTAAAAGGAAATCACTTGAAATGGCTGAATGTTGATTTAAATTTAATAGGAAAGTGTTAAGAAGATCAAAGCAACGTAATTTTATGTTCTCGACTTCCATTTAACACATGCGATAGGTGTGAATGATTACAGCACAGTTCACGCCTTCACATACACCAAGCTGTCAGTCTCAGGGGGAAAGTTGTGGGAAAGCTAACTATTCCACTTGATACCAGGGTGCGTGTAGTCCGGGTTACAAAGACCGAACTGCCAGAGATGCCAGCCTTGGCCACAGGAAAATGGAAACACCCGCCGTGAGACCTCTCATTACAGTGCACACTCGTGAGGGAGGTCTGTGTCCCTGGGGCGGCTTGCTTTACAGATGAAGATTTCCAGATGGGAAACACTCTTGCTTCTTCCCCATTCCCCCCTCCCTGCGTCCACCTGCAGTGGACAGACATGCATGAGGGACAGCCTGTAGCTCTGCGTGTCAGGAGGCGGCATGAGTTGTATGGATGCTCATGTTCAAAAAGAGCAGCAGAAGGACATGAGAGCAGTCCAGCCAAAGACCTAAATGGGACAACCAATAACAAACAATTTTCCTCTCACACAGACAGTTCCTGCAGCAAGTCAAAAACAAAGAACAATTTCTTCATGGGACAGGCAGTGCTCTTTCTTTTATTCCTCCACTGCTCTTTCACATAGAAAAAAAACAACCATACCATTATAAAATATGAAACTTCTGGTCTGCTTTCAGGAGCTGCCTAACACAGGAGATGGGCAAAGACATAACAAGCTTTTCATTTGTAGATCACCAGCTGTTTCATGTATTAAATATTATTATTATAGTATTGTAAATATACAAAGACTCATGAAGCTCAAGTCCTATGAAATGTATCGTCTGATGATTAAGCTTATTTTTAGCTTAGTTCCCACAGTACAGTTTCAGAAAACAAAGTAATGCAACCTTAGTACTAGAGATTTCTGACAAAACTGTCAACAAAAAACTAATTCTGTTGCCAAGAGAGGAACATCGCAATCAAGGTGTCTCATTCTAACTGTCACATCCCTGAAGGAGGTGTGTGTGAGCGTGGAAAGTGCATGGTGGTTTTGCAACGCTGAGTCCCTCCTGGGGAGCTTGGGAGTGTAGGAAACAGTGGGCTCTTCAGAGGGTTGCACAGGAGGGAGCTCCATGTTTTCAAAGAGAGTAATGAAAAAATGAGGTTGAAATAATCTCTCCTTAAGAATACTGTTGCTAATTAGCCTAGAGTTTCCCTCCCCACATCATAAGATACGAAGATGTACTCTTCTCCTTAGCACTCATTCATATGCCTAGGAATAAGGGATCCATTATTATATTACTGTGTAAGTACACATACAGATACACTTTCCATAAATTCACCCAGAGAAGATACGGCTGGCTCTGTGCAAGCTGAAAACGTTGCTGCCATCTCTTCTGCAATGAATACTTGTGTTTGCAGCAGCTAGGGCAATCACGAGAAACAAAGGGCTCGCTCATTGTCTGCAGCGAGTCCTCTCGCATCGCCCCGCCAGTGCTCCATCCACGCTCAGAGCCGCTCTTGTCTTCAGAAGTACATTAGTCCATTGTTTTGCTTTAACACACTGGAGTGACCATCCTCTAGCATATTATTCTTTCTGCTATCTGGCAGAGAGAAAGAAAAACACAACAAAACGGCCAAGATCACACTTGACATCTGAAGAAGGAGAAAGGACAGGTGACACAACACCCCAAATGCAACAGCAGCAGGGGATGAGCTGTTACTGCCACAACCCCAGGGAAGACTTGGCGTGCGGATGTCCTACCACAGGTAGCAAGATACTTAGTCTTTGAGAAGGAGGGTGGGGTAGTCCTGCCAGGCAGCTGTGTCAGCTCAGCAGAGGGCTCGTTTATGCCACTAAGCTTTAACAAAACAAAATGCCACGCTGAAAACAAAATCACATGTAAAATAAAATCAAAATATCTTGGATAGTGCATGAAATGTGGTGAGAATTATTTTTAATGGGTTGGTATAAGCAATGGTCAGTCTAAAATATAACCTCCGCTTACGCCAAATGAAATTTTCATAATCAGGCTGCATTAAAAACAAAAGAAAACAACAAAAAAACAAAAGGAAGGAAAAAATCCCCAGAAGACACAAGTCACAACATCCTGAGTTCTTTCTCAGGTATAAATAACACTTTTTGAGTTATTTTTAGCTAAATCATTAGCCCTCAACCTTTGACCTGACATTCTGAGCACTTAACATGTCACCAGTCAGAAAAAAGCTCTCATTAAAACTTTCAGGCAATGACACAAGTAAGTAGGGCAACAGCGTTATGTGTGACACCACTTTGCAGCCTGATGCCACAATCCATTATCTATGCAACACTACTTCATCTTCTTGTAGCTTTTTCTCTCAATAAAGCACATAATTAGATGATTTTAAATTTAAAGATGACTTCTGAATGGAGGGAAGATTTTAATTATGCTTTTACAAAGAGAAATGGGGGAAAGCAAGCCAGAGGATGAGAAGGTGGAGTCCTCCTCTTTTTCACCCCCAGGTGGATAATGATCACAGCCTAGGATCCAGAACTACATTATGGTGATACGATCCTAAGCCAAATTCTCTCGAAAAGAGGTGTTTAACGCCAGCAGACTGAAACAGATGCACTGGGAGCAGTTTCACAGAAACGCAAAGCATTACGTTCAGGCATCGATCAGGATCACATTCAGCTTTTGCCATTTCTGAGCAGCGCAGAAGAATAAAGGAATGACAAAACCAAAATAAAACTTCAGTTTTAAGGTGTTAGGTCCAAACATTTCACAAGCAGAAATGTGAAACAATAGGCTGAGATTGCTTGCAGCAGCAGGGGACTTGATTCAGAAATCTCCCATATCCATTCTCTCAGGCCTATACTTTAAGAGTTATGTGAGGGTAACAGCTATTTCTTGTCAAATAAAAGAACAGTACCACATTAAGGAATGAATAACTGATAATTTAAAATAGTGTTATCTATCACAAAAATAATGCTGGTGTCTAATTTTGAAAGGTAATATTGAGATGTAATATCCAAGCCATACACAACTGCACTCCTTATGACAAGTAATGGCCATTGAATGAGCAATAAATGTCACTAATTTTTCATATCATAATTCCGGTAAAGGACAGAAACAGATTTGTGCATAGACTGGTAAATTTTAAAGACAATTTTGCTTTACCTACAAAATTCTGTTGACAGGCAATATCTTTCTGAGGGAATTCACTGTCAGAGTGCCAAAACAGAATAGATGTAGACTTACCTAACTCCTGAAAGCTTGAGATTACAGCCTACATTCCAGCAGGCAGTTTTTTATGCTTTGAAAAACCATTGCAAAATTCAACACTGAAGATAGCTTCTGCTCAAAGGAGGTTCAGCACTGGGGAAAAAAAAGTGCTACAAAATGACTTGAGAAACTTTACATGCAGAAAAGGGTTTTGCAGAACACGAATGGAATGACAATGCACAAGAAAATAGGAAGTGGTTTAAAAAAATAAATCTTGTTTTCAAGATGTGAAAAAAACCCACCACCTTTGTTGAGAATGTGCATTTATCTTAATGCAATAATTTTAATAGCATTGATTACTACTAACTTGGAATTCTGGATTTCATAGACATCTAAGAGAGATGCTTTCAGAAGGGCTCAGAATGGAGGAAACGCTACTCCCATGAGGTCACAGCTGTCAGCTTCAGTGGAAGCAAGAGCAAGACTGTCATTGGGCACCTTCAACATGTAGATAGTGCTGCAGCAAGACTGACTAATCATTGAGAGCTCTCATTATCTAAGGCAGCTTTTAACTATTTCAGTTGACCAATGGAAAATTGAGGCAAAAAAGAAAAAACAGTGCAAGAAATGAAACATTAAAGTTACTAACATTAAAGGCAGAGTTGTCAATTTTCAAGCAATTTTCATTCCTAAAGATCACTACACCCACTGAAGCTGGTTCCCTCAAAAACCAAACCAGCTTCCTGCATCACAGCCATTATTTCCATAGCAAACTGTCCAAACAGATCAGAATAATCAAGACATATAGACTGGAAAATCCCTACAGACATCTTTGTTTACCTTCTTCCTCTATACCAATAGAAAACCCTCTCTGAAGCAGGAACACTAGAACAGTTAAAAACCTACCCATCAACAAGCATTTCAGAGGGGATTAAAGAAGCCCCGAGCTATTCAATTTAATCATGAAAGCACAACATTGTTTTTGTGTTATTTTGCTTCCTGTGACTGATGCATCAGATGTATCACTTGATCTTGTCTTTCAGACTGATGACTCTGCAGCAAATAATGTCAACTAGATGTATATAAGCACATGCACCACAAAAACATCAGCCTGGGAAAACAAACAAAAGGAATACAGAATTATTGACATCAACCTCGATATTCGTATCAATCCATTCATACGCAAGCCACCAGCATCTCTGCCTGGCAGAAGTGTATCATTAACAGCTGACTTTAAAAGATTCTGATACGGACTTTGAAATGCTTGCCTGTGCTGAACTACTTCAAAGTTGACTTTTCACAGTGCCATACAGGAGAGAGATTGGCAGAAAAGATCAGAATGAGATACCCTTAACATAAAACGAAGAGATGAAATAACAAGGCATTTTGATGAGAAGAACATTAGTACTTTGCCTTTGATCCTAAATCATCTACATTTGTTAACCTTGAGGACACTGCCAAGGTGCTGATGTTTTTAAGGAACCTTCTTGTTGGGATGGTTTGAAGGCCACCACCTTCAGGACACTCCTCCCCTCACCGCTCCAGTGCTAAGAGGTTTAATTAAATCTACTGCCTTTTTCTTGTGGAGTTGCTACTAGTTTCTTCTTTTCTTTTGGAATAACAGGTTTAGGTTATGGGGCACCAACCCCATTGCATATGACAGTTTCATTTTTTATTTAAATCAAAACAGCACAAACTGCTGCTAAAGACCTGATCCCGCAATCTTCAAACATTGCAATCTCCTACTGCAAGAACAAGATTGCAATAAATAGCTTTTATTTAATCTAGCAGTGACAGTCTGGTCTGCTTTATTGCACTGCTGTTCCTCTACTGCAGTTCTGTGGTAATAAGGTAGACTTGCAAGCATGAAATTGCTTTACATTTTTCAAAACAGTGAATTTCGAATGATCAAAGAACATGACACAAACTCCCCGGGAAGTAACCTGTGACTCAGGGAACATTTGGGATAGATCCTGTCCTCAGCATATACACATAATTACCACTAACGTCATTGTGCGTCATGCCCATCAAAGACAGAAAAGGAACTTAGTGATATGCCATCCTACAGCTGAATTACGGCAGCAGGCAAAGCAACCCAAGAAAATAACTTAAAAACTAATGACATTGCTGAAAGGTCAGATAGGATTGACTCTGAAATGCCGCCATGTTTGAAATCTTGCTGTACTTCCATTAGCTGCAGCTAGTCTGAGAGCCATAGGATTAACCAGGGACCAACACAAACCTAGTTTAAGCTAAGTGACATGTTTTACACCCTATCCTGTAAAGCAGATTTCCAGACTGTGCAAAGATGCACGTACCTACATGCAGCTGACACGATTAAGTGTCTCCAGCAATGCCAACATAACTCTGACCTAAGCAAGTATCCTATTTTTTGCAATCAATCTCTCAGCATCCCCGTTGCATATTTGTGACAGCATATGACCAAAATAACCTGCAGTATCTACAGTCAAAACATTCATGCATCGCTGTATATGAGACCGTGACTAAACAAATCTGTTTAATAAAGATCAGTTTCCCCCATGAGGCAGCTATAACAAAAACAAGAGCACAGAACATTTTACCAATTAACTTCCTCACTGATAAGATGAAATAAAAGAAGTTCATACAATGCACTAAAAATAAAAGCAGTATGGAAGTGCCAAATATCATTGCAACTGCTTTATCCATGTTCCCAAGTAACTTGGAAGTATTGATGTTACAGGAATAGAGAAATACATCTAATACTTCCAGTACATCCAATACTCCCGTTCCAAACAACCTATTCAGTCTTGGAACAATTACCCACAGAAAAGATTTTAAACTCCTTTCTTGTGAAATCCATCGCCTTTCATCAGGTATCAAGATAAAGTTACAGTTCTCTGTAGTATCAAATGCTTGGAGAGCTTCCCAGAAAGCAGCCGGACTAACTCAGGAAGAGAGGCGGGAAGGGCTCCCCAGTGCAGGCGGCCAGCCCCAGCAGGCTACAGGGAGCGCTGGCTTCAAGGCACTGGGCACCTTCCAGCACAGGAAAGGGGGTGCATAGCGGACGAAGGCACAGAAAAGAATAAAGCAACAGAATGACAAATCTGTGGTGTAAGATGAAATGATAAGGTTTTCCGTATCTCATCTGAAGGCTCACTAAATAGGTCTGACTTCAATAAATGTTGAAATCAATGGAGCGTTTCCTAAAAATACCAGTGATTGTAAACTTCAACCCAAAATACCTCCTGTTTTTTTTCTTAGAATACTCCTCTTTTTTCAGCACGAAATGCAGAGAAGGATTTTTTTGCCAAGCTCACCAGCCTCCGCTCTCCCCAAGGCCTGTCCTCCCCAGCCCCTCTCAGAGTAGGGCCCAGGTTCACTCTCCGGGCAACCCAGCTCTTCTTCTGTGTGATCCTGCTGTTGTTACTGGCTTTTCTACAGACCAAAATTGCTTTTTGCACTTAACCTAAAAGGAAAGGCAGCTGTAAATCCCACCAGCCTCAGAAGGTTTAATACAGGTCAGTGCAATACATTTAGCTTCACCTTTGCCCAAGCGTGGTGCTGTGGTGGCAAACAAGGCCAAACGCGTTTAGCAGCACTTGTTCAGCGCAAAGGCCTTTGAAATTCAGCCCAGCTTCTGTTAGGAGCCATTATAAAAATTGGTAATTCTACAAACCCAGGATTTGCTTTTCAAGTAGAAGTAATTTAACTGTTCAATAAATAAATAAGAATTCATTCAGCAGTTTTCTAATGCTCTCAGACTGATGGAGAACAGCAGCATCCAGGTCCGGGCAGCCTTCCCGGCACCTCTCGCATCAAGGGCAGGAGGCAACATCTTGCCCTTCACCAACCTTCTGAACAAACTATTTTAATCCCAAAGTTCTTTGCAGCCCTAAATAAGTTCTGTTATCCCCTGTTTCTGGATTTGCCTGTTGGCCTCCTTAACACGGGAAACCACCCCCATTTTGTCCTCCTACTTTCCAACTGCTTCCTATAGCCCACAGAGCCCAAGCACATCTTTCCCTTCTCTTTCCCTGTACTGCAGGAAACCCTTTTCCCTCATTTTACACTTTCCTCCTCTCAGTGCTCCTTTGCACAGCAGGCACAGTCCCTCCTTCCCTGCAGAGCCATGTCATCCCGGCATTCCCAGTGCCGGTACCTCCACATTCACTTGTACTGGCACATCCCCAAAGGTGTGGCCTGACACAGATAATTAGTTTCCCACCCTCCAAGGGCTGTTGTGTGGATTAACAAGGTAACTTTTGTAAAACTCCCAGAATGTGCAAAGTGCTAGGTAAGCACTAAGGATTATTATTAGAGACTAAAGTGCTCTGAACCATTCTGTGGTGATGTGATGGGGGGGGAAAAAAAAAAAAAGTGCTTTCCTAGTGCTATGCCCCAGGAGCAAGCGTCACTTCTTGCGCAGAACAGCAGCCACGTTTCTTGGTCTGTTCCACCTGCACACCCTGCACCCATCGGTTTATTTTGACTATCGGGATCTAACATGCTCTGACCTGACACATCCCGCTCTTCACAGACGCCACGCATTAACAATTCAGAGACACGTTCAGCTGCACCTTGAGTCACAACGATTGCTCCCAACTAAGCACTGAATTAATTCTTTGTAAAATCATTAATTTTTAATAGGCATGAAACATTAGTCCGACAAACCAAAGCTCTTTGACCACATTTCTAAATATATTTCCAGTTTAACTGGTTTTTTTAAGCCTAACAGCATTTCTCACTGACATCTGCTTTCACCGCTGGAAAAAAGAGGACGATCTGAGCACAGGACCAAGGGCTGGCAGCTCAGCGCCTGGGACCAGCTCTGGGCTGATCCAGGCACGCCCACAGCACACCATCTCTGCCTCACTTGTCTTCTGTACAAGCAGAAATTGATGTACCAGTATTAGAGGAGACAGACTTTGGTGAAGAGCCTGGGAAACGTGAAGTCTTCTGTGAAAGCAAAGGTTATTATGCAATATATGTTATCTGGCACAAGGACCCCTAAATGCTGCAGGAGATGAAGGCATGCAAAATATAGCATGCTATTTTTTGTACATTGGAAACAAATGAGCTTTGGGAGAATGTTACCAGGAAACCCATTTAACTGCTGTGCTATCAATTACATGCTCTATTCTCACATATTTTATTGTCAAGCTGATGTGATCAAGTCATCAGACACTGGATCAGGATTTTCGATTCAGGGGCTCTATGCCCTGCTTTTGCCGCCTTGGTGAACTCAAAGTACCTCTCCCACTCCCATGTCTCTTTCAAATTATAAAATGAAAATAATGATACCGATCTCTTCTGCAGAAGACTTTGAGATCTGCTCATGGAAAGTGCAAAACAAAGGTGAAATATTACTATTATACGTAACCTGAATTCTCTTGAGTCTGTTCCAGCTGCAGACTCAGCCACTCTGAAACACTTCAAGTTCTTAAGCATCTTTTCGTCCTCTTCAACAAGAGCTTGGTAAAAACATTCTGCAATACTCTCAAAACCAGCAGATGTAAAATTTTTTTTTAAATTAAAAAATCGCACTACTTGCCATTTTAATTGTATCCTAGAAACACAGCTCTTGACTGCAAAAATGGCAAAAGGTGAAAAGATAATGAATTGACGGTAACATCTCCCAATAGATACAAATGAAGAAAACTAAGGTCAGCACGCGCTGCAAAATCATGACAGATTGCACTCCAGAGAAGCACAAAGATGAGCCAGCACTATGCAACTGATTTATCTAGGGATTAGTCAGAGGTCACTCCTGCAACAGTTTAGGAAAGCTCATTGCTTAGCTACCAGCAGGACACCTTACATGAACTCTAGCTTCCAGCTATGACTGTGCTTAACTCTTTTGTTGCCTAAAAATAATCACTGCTCAGACTAGTAGGTCCCTGATGTTATGTCAAGTTGATTACCCCATCCGCTGTCTTGTACTCGTAACGTCATAAAATGTCAGACCCAAAGTATAAGAGACTATTCCAAAATCATCTCTTCTCACCAGAAAGGACAATTTCCCTTTTCATTCTAATTTTAACAACAGACCCGCAAAAATACCATCATTTTCAAGGTATTTCATTTAAAAACTCATATGCCAAAGCCATAAGTCAAAGATGACCCTGTACAGCACCCACTGCAGCAGCCTCTCGGTTCTTAACTGGATGCAGATCCATGATGGGTTGTTAATCGTCCCTCTCCCGACTTCTGCCAAGGGAGAAGAGAGTATCCCTTTACCAGACACTTGGAAGCAAAGCACAGCTGATCAAACATGTATTTTTATAAGAGGACATCATCTTGGGATGCCTAGGATAACTGTAGACTGTCAGTCAAGGTGCTTTCAAAACCTACTCAACAGCTCACCGAGCTCCTTTTGAACAAAAAGTGACAGAAAAAAATCTTCCTGTAGGTTAGAACCATCAGACACATGCTGAAAATCTGACAAAACAGAGAGGCACCCTGCTTATTAAAGATAATTTCATGAAAAAGATACACACTAACATTGAATAAATCATTATACTTTGTCCAAACAGAAAAAGGAAAACTTTGGAGACTGACACTTTAAACACTATTGCTTTCCGTCCTGGTATTCATTGAGTTTTATAGGGACCTCATCAGTACCTAATTCTGTTTGCAAATGTTACTTTCAACTTGCACTTTGCTAGACAACTTTACCAATTAATCAGAAGGAAATCTCCAAGTTAATTTATTAAATTGAAAAGCACTGAATTCTGCTGTATCTGTCATCAACCACAAGTAGAAAGGAACAAACCAGTCCAACAAAGTGCTGATTAAAAAATACATTATCTTAATTACTGCAATATACCCTTATTAGACAGGCAAAGGGATCCTGTGTAAGAGTGATTTAGAACTTCTTTACCTAATAGTGTTAGGAAACTGATAATCATGTGTCTCATACATTAATGCAATTCTGAACAATTTCAAGAGTATAATAATCATCAGCATCTTCTCTTATTGCAAACGATACACTTAAAAATTGAGGCTTCTACTGAATATTACAAAGAAAATGAGCTGCACCTGCTGATGGTTATGATTCCTACTGAAGTTGTAATGCTTTAAAAAAAAATAAAATAAAATATTTGCCAACGGACGCTTTGCCTTAATTTTTATAGTTACCACTGAAGGGTAACTGTGAAGACTGAACTTCATTTTTGTTAATAATTTGGACTTACAAAAGTGGTATGCATTGTAGTTCAAAGGGTTCAACACACGCAAACACCTACACGCTGACATTGCAGTTTATATTTCTGAGACAAAAATAAGTTCTTTAATAATAATTTTCTTCCTTTTAAATCACTCGTCTGCCTTAAACATTGTCCCGAACCTGTATACCCTTGCTCAAATAGAGCAAGCCATCCAGGAACAAGCATTGCCAATGCATGAGAAGAGACAGACCTCTGAGTGCAGGTCCCAGCTCTTTCCAAAACCACAACTCAGTACAGCTGTTCCTGCAGAGCCATAGCAGCCCCAAACCGCTCCGCAGGAAAGCCCTGAGGCAGAGGGAAGCCCCTCAGGCAGATCCCCATCCGACCCATCCTGCTCCCTCCCGCTGGGACACGCTCGCGGGTGGATCTCCTCTTGCTCGGACAGAGGAAGAGATCTGCACTGGAACCCCTACATCTGAGGTCTGGAGGATCACACAACCCAAACCAATAAAGTTATTGGTAAGTATCAAGTGTACGTAACCCTAAGTCCAAGACAATTTAAATGCAATTGTAAAACTAGTTCATTGCTTATTTTGGGCACAGCAGAGGAAAGGTGTTGGAAATTAAGCTGTCAGTCTGTGCTCAGGAGCTGGAGGTGATGGAGAGAGAAAAGGAAAAAGGCACAAAGATACAGATAAGAAGGGCAGAATAGAAGGGGAGAACAGAGAGGAGGGAAAAAAAGAAAAAAAAAAAGAAATAATAATCCAGAATAACATTAGTCTTAAAAGAGCTGTGCACATATTCCTGTGCTGAAAAAGTCAAGAAGCTACTGAGCAAACAGCAATCACTTATTTCATCGTCAGCTATGGGTAAAGACGAGCCATACTCCTCTTCACAAACCCTCCACTGGAAACTGGTGACAGAACTGCTGTTGAAAGGGAATAATGGATGCCCAAAAGGGGACACCACTTCACAGCCCTTTGGCTCTCTCTATGCAGAAAATTTCCCATGCCAAGGTATCTTTATGTGCTGCTTTATACCGCACTTAACCCCATGCAGTTGCAGAATACCACTTTTCCTGCACAAGCCAGATGTGAGCTCCATCCCTGCCATTCCTGCGGTCAATGCTCTTGCACTGTATTTGTTCTGAAGACACAATGTAAACATTTAGTGTACAATCACTAGCTTTCCTGATTGCTGTCATGGGGCATTTTCTATGGCTGAAGAATACCATGGAGATCATTTAGTTCCAACCATACACATGGAAAGAGTTTCTCAGGCACAGCAGATGAAGTAATGAAGCTGGCAAGAACAAGTTCTAAATCATTAAATCATAAATTAACAAGAAGACTGAAGAAGAAAATATTCAGAAGAGCTCACTGAAGCCTTATGGATAAGAGCCTCATGACTAATTATTCCAGTGATCATTTAAACATGGAGTTAGAAAAGATTAGAAACAACAGAAAAATAAATCTCACCAATGACATGCATAAATGCAGATTAATGCTACACGAGTAGCTACTGTATGTATATTCAATACAATTATTAAAGCATTAATGAAATAGTCACAGACAATCTGATTTTCATTTTTAAATAACCAGCTGCCAAAATGTAAATCTGCACATTTTTTTCTTTATCTTCATCATTCAGGAGTAAAAGGTGATTTGTTCAGAGTGTAGAAAGCATCGCTGAAGTTAAAGGGCAGGACAACTGATTAAGAAATTGGAAACAGCATTAGAAAATGCAATTCAATGAGCAAATCCAGCATGTCCAAATGACAGAGAAAGTTCTTAAAAACAAACAAGCCAAAAAAAAAAAAATAGAAAAGGAAACAAACATTGGGAAACTAAATAAACAATGAAATTGTTACTTCAGTGTAGAGGATTTTTTTTCATTTTCATTGTGTGCACAGATTTCATTTTGCACCTAAGAAAGTACTGATAGTTATCCATAAAAGAACAACAAAATGTTTATAACATGTTGTAGACACACAAAGGAATTAATTCATTAATGCAAAAGGATTATTTAAGATCATTTCCATGCTTATATAATTTCTCATCATTTGTTTCAAAAAGGAACTTCTACTGCATCTTATTTGTTGTTCTTCAGGACAGCAGAATTGCTGGAGGGCGCAGCGAGAGCTGACAAGCAGGCAATTAACACAAAAAGGAAAAACCACAGCAGAAACTCTACCTAAAATCTCAGCCCTCTGAGCCTTCCTCTGACAGCAGAGAACACAGATGGCGGCAGACAGACATCTCCACTGCAGAGGCTTCAGCTAACAAGCACGCAGAATACAGGCGATCCGGCAACGTGAAGTTTGAACACAGGTAAGACGTAAGCGTGCTCTGGACAGTGGCTAGAGGCAGCCAGCGGAGAGAGATGCCCCTCTGATCTCTTACTTCCACTGGGTTATAGTAAGAACAAAATTTCTGGGAATTTGGATTACATCCATCACTGACATGTAATTGCAGGTTGCTGTACTATGCCTCAGACATAAAATATGGCTAATAAATTCCTGTAGAGCTTTTAGAGGGACTTGAGTAGCAAGTCTGTTTAAAACAGTGATGTAGATCTGTAAAACAACGGTGAAAGAGCCACAATGCAGATGTGACTGTCATAATAGTTTTGCCTTTATATTCCCATACCAGATCATATGTCTATTTTCTTAGCAGAAAGGAAGTAAGGCAAATACCTCTGCCATTCAACAGTGCAGATACAGGGTATTTTGGAAGCATTGGCTATTTCAGAATTACCGTAAGTCATGAAATGTTGCCCTGTACTGTACTGTTTTCTTTTGAAATAATCTATTACGTGGGTATCGTGAATCACCACATTCATGCACACAGCTAACTTCACAGCGTACGGAGCGTTTTATTCATTCTAGCTCTCATATGGATTCTTAAATTCACAGATAGCTAATTTCAAAGATGAACACTTTACCATTTTCAACCCATTCTCCCCTTGCCTCCCCCTCCTGCAGTACGGCTTGAGGGCCATCGCAATTAATCCAGAGATCTGCCACTGTTTTACTTGATTAATTTGACCAGGGGCTGTACTGTCAACAAGGAAAACTGTATCAATGGCCTGCAGCTAACCAGTGAGGATACCAGGGACCATCCTGTTCACCAAAGACCACACAGTAGTCCAAAAGATCTTTATCCCAGAAATGAAGTATTTCAAAAGCTCCTCAAATTGGTAGGTTCCTGGGGTGAAGGGGAAGAAGTTTCTAATAACCACCCTCCTTGGGTGACAAGTGCATTTTCATGCAACATTCAAAGAAATGAGGATTTCCTGTGCAGTTGTTACAGTGACCTTAGAGACTCCGTTTTTCAGGCACTCTGTGCAATCGTCCCTCTGCTCCCTCTTAATTCTAGTCAACGACAGCCACAGGCAGATTCATAGCTGGGACTCTACCGACACGACTAGGAGCTTATAATAGCACTCATAAGCCGAGTGGTTTTTTTTGCTGTTGTCAGTGCCACATATAAATGCAAAACAGTTAAGAATCTGGCACTTTTCTCGTTAAAAATCCACTGATGATTAAAAAGTATTTCCATATTTTGCTAATCAAATTAAAACAACATACTCTTATAAAGCACTGGGTTAATTTTAGACCTAAATACTGACAAGATTTGTGGTTATTCCTGTTTCCTGTCAGCGGTCACGATCTCCATGGCATTCATAATGCTCTACTGTTCACTTAGGCGCTTTATCCTCTTGTGAAATGTACTAAAACACTGGATAAAAGACAGATCTTGCTAAATATTTCATGAGCTATAAAGAGAAGGCCATCGGCCAGAAATTTTAAGTCTTATTCCTTTCAGAAAAACAATGAATTCAAGACTTGCGGTCTACAAACCTGGCCATCTGCTTATACGCTTCTTCAGCCACTGCAAAGATATGTGGATCCATATCCCCCATATTTTGGCCACTGTACGCGTTGATGATATCTTCGCCATAGATAGGCAGTTGTTCATAAGGATTTATGGCCACTAAGACGATACCTACAAAGGAAATGAAACAAAAGGAATTATTAATAGTTGCTTCAAAATAAAACAAACACAAAAAAACAGCTTTAACACCAACTATTGTTCTAATCTTTCTAAAAATCTTAACTAGAGAAGAATAAAGATCTGATATTACTGACTTCAACAGGTATTTATTCTGACCACAGTTTTGTGTACAAAGAGTATCAGAGGAGTTTGCTTCTGCCCTGCTTTAGGAAACACATCTGGGATAACTTTTTACTTTTTCTCTCTATCTGCCTTTTCTAAAGCTAGCATGCAGGAAACAACCAGATTCAGAGTGTGTTGACTTGAAATAAAGCCTGCTCAGTGCAGGAAACCAATGAATGTGCATTGTGCTTCCCTGTGTTTTATCTGAATGATAATGTGATGACGGTCAGTTTGGATATGTGAGGTGTGTTAACCTTCAGCCATTACGCTGTGCCCAGGAATAACATCTTCTGGTTTTGAAACAAGCAACAAAGTAGAGTCATGGTGTAATTTGGATTCCAGGGCATCTCTGCCAGTCAGGCAGGACAACCTCCTGCTCAAAGGGATCAAAAAAAATACATGTAGACTTATTTCATAGGGCTGATACACAGTGCTACACAGTCATGTCAGGAAATGAAGTAATTACAACTCTAGAAGGCACCATAAACCCCTCACCTTACACATCTATGTGTATAACTGCTTACACCTTCTATTTTCGAGTTTTTCCATGCCAATTAAACACATATCTGTCTTTTTTAATGCCACTCATTGCTACACCATTTCTAAACTCACGCCATCCTTCTACTCTCCCTGCACAGGTAAACTTAGTCTTACTCCGTACATCCTTCCTAGCCACAAAGTGACTCCTCAAATGCTTTTAGTACAATTTTCTTTTTCATGAGAAACAAGGATTGCTCTGCCCACAGGGATGATTTGACAACGACAACTTACACCTTTCTCTCCCGCAGCATGTACAATGGGTAGAGAACACTTATTTGCTCCATGTGGGGGGTGAAAATACTGATCAATGCAACATGCGACCCAGCCATGTAAGGCAAACTATGCTCTCTTGACATGGCAATTCCTCCTCACCTTGACAATGCAATAAGGGGAAAAAAAGAGAAGAAACTCTAATTTTAACTATGGCAAATTTAAAAATAGAATTTCTTCTTACATATGTATTTTGGTGCCTAAAAGCGACAACGCAGGTACAGATGGCTGCGTAGTGACTATAGCAAGTGTGCTGCACATGCTCCTTGGACAAAGCATCCCTGAAGAACCTGCACCAGAAGCATTTCCATAGCACTCAACTTGCTTCTAAATCTACTCAGAAATTCACATGCGCTCACACAGACTTCCTCAATGCAGATCCCAGCCCTCTGCTCTGTGCAGATTACAGCGTTGTGATGTCTACCTAAGAAATCTTCCACAGAAAAGCTTGGAGAAGGGAAGTGAAAGCAGCAACAGTCTGGCGCTGCTGCTGGGAGCATCATCCTATTTTTAAATCCTGTCATGCATTTACAGATAAGTACAAACCATAGCAAAAACATTAAACAACAATAGGATATCTTTCATGAAGAGATCTGAGAGACCTCAACCTATTTTCTCAAATATATGGCAAGTTTTATAGCTGGACACACCCATGTGAGTACAGTCAGTGTTTTTCCATCAGCCATGACTTCACTGAAATGACTCAGGAGCTCGAGTGAAAAGTCTCTATAAAAATGCATGCCAAGTTCCAATGCTCTAGTGATGAGCCAAAAAATAAGAGGGGGGTCAGGGAGGGGAAGGGACCTCAGTACTAGCAGACTCGAGGAATGCTTTTGGTGTCAGTTTTTAACATCTGCCCTTTGTAACTGTGAAAAAGTAGTAAAAAGTTAAGTAAGACCACGCCGCTGAGCCGAGTCTCCCAGGCTTGCAAGTCTAATCAAAGAGACATTTAAAAAAAAAAAAAAATCTGTGCAAGGCTTTAGACAATTCCCTCCTGCTTTTGGCTATGTTGGCAAAAATAAACCCTTGAATTCAAAATAAGCAGTCCCATGACAAGTCTTCAGCATATTAAATCACTTAACTTCAGTAGCAATCTGTAAAATCAACAAGCAACTACCATCTGGAAATATCCAAAACAAGTGAGTTAGGAATTATATGCTTTCTATGTAACTTCAATCAGTCTGTCTCACAGGTCTATAATCCAGATTAATTTATATATAAAGTTCTCTTTATCTCCACTAAATCATATTGCTATTTTAAGAAATATCATGGCCTTTCCCAAATCAGATTTATCCGTGTTTTCCTTCCTACAATTACACTAAATCAAACTCTGCCTACTCTTTTTGCCGTTCTTCCTATATACACCCAAAATAAGTGTATCTATTTTTTTTATCTTGAATGTATTCACCCATATGTGGACAAATTGGATATTAACATCACTAATTTATTAATTTACATTAAAGTTTGCTCTCCTGCATAGCAGGCAGTACTTTATACATCTGAACTAAACAGCAGTATTCACTGAGTTTTCATCACAGCCGCAGCAGGTTTTCCATGCAAGCATTCAAATTTACCTTTGTAACTTCTCAACTTCCTTCATTAATTCTTCATTTCATATTCCCAACAGTAAAGCAAAGTTATAAATCACCTCTGAATTGCTGGTGAAGGGCTGACTTGAAATTAAGAAATCAGGAGATTTTCTGTTTAAAAGTTTGGATTACTTCAAAGTGAAATTTTAAAGAATTTAATACCCATTTGACATATTACGCTAAGACAGCACAGTTGAATTCATTTCTAGGGCTGTGGACATCCATCCATCCCAGTTCTAGTTCTACTGATTGAGAATAATGTCACCATCCTCTTGGTGGATTAAAGTGGTTTTAATCTCCTTTGGGCTAAATCAACTGGGTTAGCTCAAACCACCTTCACAGGGTATTTAAACTAACCTGGCTAACATGTGAGTCAGATTAAGGAGGCAAATACAGTTCCTTCCGCAGGCAGAGCTCTAGGCAATAATCTTTGCAGAGGGAAGCCACTTGTACTCCAGACGGGAACTGATAGAGTGGTTTGAAAGGTGAATGTCTGTGCCAAAGGATTTGATTTTTAAAGACTGACACACCAACTTTATTTTCCTTTAGCTGATAACGTAAGTTACATATGCCTACATCCCAAGCTGGTCAAGGCACAGCATACTGCATTCCTCAGGTCACCAGGTAGCGTTAAACCTCCTTCACCCACCAGGAATCCCCACACTACCGGATCCGCATGTTTCGAATAAACCCACACGCAGCTCCCAGAATCATCCCGAGTCTTGTTTGGAAGCAAAACAGCCGACCGAGCTGTGCCACCCCCGGCCCTTTGGCAGACCCATCCATGAGGAGCCAAAGGCCTTCCAGCCCTCTGAGAAACTATAAAACCAGCCAAACCCACCACTAAAGCTGCACAAGGGAAAACATGAAAACAACATATTTTCCCACACAGCAAAACAAAACTAGCAGACAGCACATTCCTTTTGAAAGCCTCTTAAATGATGCTAAACACAGAGCATGTTTGCAAAGCAGCAGAACCACAAACCAAGACGGGTATGGTGGTATCGTAGGCACGGGACCACGGATCTCAGACTGAAACCCCCCTACAAGCTGAGGCCATGAGACTCCAGTTGCACAAAAGCCCTTTCACAAAACATTCCCCCACCAAGAGCTTTGCCGTGGGGGCACTAGGGAGAGAAGCGCAGACAATGTTTAAACTGGGGAAACTATGGGGGTTTCCCAGTGCCAGGACCAGAACGTGCACCCTCAGCAGGATGGAGGGCTGTGGTATCTCCATCACTGGAGACACTCAAATACTCAGATGCTTTGACTGGTGTAAGCCCTGAGCAACCTGATCTGGTCAGACCTGTTTTCAGTAGGGAGCTTCACTGCAGACTTCCAGAGGTCTCTTCCAACCTAAATTATTCTGTGCCTCTAGTCATGCTCTGACTGCATGATGGGATGAGATGTGGGTATGAATCACCTCCCACTCCTACAGGAATGAAGGCTGGCTGTAAGCAGAAGGTGGCAAAGTCTGAATCAGTCCCCCCTGGTCTGGACACTGCTGAGAGCAGGACTGGGAGCAGATGCACTCTGCTAAGCATCTGCAGATTAGGAATAGCCGGAGTGAGCAAAATGTGGCACGACACTCCATCACAACATGTTTAACGTGCTGGTTGCCTTAGCTCTCCATAGCCATTGCCATGGGTGAAGCTGTAATGGTGACTAGAAGAGGGAAAATGTGACCCTTGGCATATTCCACGTGCAGACCAGGACAGGACAAAGCCTTCAGCTGCAAAACACCAATTCCTCCTTCAGATACCTGCAGTCATGATTAGCTGGTATCTGTCAAGGGCCACTTTGCAACATGACTTCTCTACTCCACAGTTTGCAAAACAGTGGAAAGCACAATGAAATTATAAACAGCAAGTTTAATAATATATGATAACATATAATAATATATGATAACATCAGGAAGGCCTCGTATACTCGGGTTTGCAATACCAAGAACTGGGACTGTCCAACAAAAATCTGATTAGAAACAAAGTTAAATTGTGTATTAAAAAAGAAATCATGGGGCATGTTTTCTACTGGCATAAATGAGGCTGAAATGAATATTCATAATATTGATAATTTGACAACACACACTGGAAAAATGTGTCTTTGCCTTAATCAGACAATTACAAGAAGGAAATTTTCAATATTTGGTTTTTAGCAATCACATCACCATATTATGTTTTGTTTTACTCAGCTTGAAATGTAAAAAAATCCACTAATGACTTAAACTGTTTCTCATGCACTAGCACAGTGTCCAAAGTACAGATAAACTAGAGAAATAGTTGAAAAATTTACAAAGTTTATGTATATTGAAGGGTTATATTAGAAGTTAGCAATATATTTTGACTAAACACTGAGATTTGAAATAAACACATGCACACAGAGAAAAAAGCCTAGAAGCAGAAAATCTAAATTTTAAGCCTCAACTATTTCACAATGTTTCTTTATAATAGACCACTCAGCTGCAACATTGCACTTATGATGAAGTGATCGTTAAAGTAACTTCCCCCCTTTCTGGCCATCAGAAAATATCACAGGCAATTACAACTTCAGGTAACCTGTACTATGAGTTAAATGGTATTTTTAAAACCAAGATTGTTCCTAATTGTGACTGGACAAGCATTGGCTCATGCACTGCTATAAATGCACTCCTACAGTTGCACTGACTGGAAAACAAAGAAAATCAACTGCTGTCTTCCATACAGAGATGGAGGAGCTCAACGCAGAGGTAGGCAATCAGAGCTGGGCAATAAATCCACCGAACGGCCAGGCGAGCCTCCTGCATCCGCACAGTGGGAAGCTCCCCTCCAGCCCACAGCTATCTAACCAAGCCTAAGAGGAACACCAACCAGCCGGAATCCCACTGGCAAGCTAAAATTGCTGAATACACATTTTATAAACAGAGTCCATTGCGAAGCTAAAGGAACACACAGTGAAGTCAATTTTCTCTGAACCTTAACACTTTCAAGTCTACTTGATGTACTTAACAACCACAAACGTAGGGACGTTCACAAGAATAGCCCAACATGCCGGATCATGAAATGACTTGAAGTTAAAGGCAGATACATCTACAATCAACTTTCCTTTTCCTGTCTAAGGCATTCTCTGTAAAGATTACGGTATGAAAAGACAGTACTTGCCACAATAGGTATAGATTAGTTTAGAGTCTATAAATCGAACTTTGAGGTTGTGTAGAACGGCAGGTTCATGGAGATAACTAAGCGCTGTGAGGTCATTTTCACCAACAAGTATGTCAGGGTTTCGCAAGGGTGGGAGCTCCTTTGTCTTCGGATCTAGGCAATATTCTAGGTCCTGGAAATCAAATGGAAACACATGTAGAAAGAACTGGTGTTTAGGTTTCCTCATTCAGTCCCTCCAACCATTCTTCCCAGCAAAACATGCCCAACTTACAAAAACACAATGCAAGATTTAAATTTTCTGGTGATTTGAGTTGGCAGTTTTGTTCTCCAAAAACATCATTTAAAATTTCCTAAAAGGGCTTTCTATATGCATAACAGGCAACCATAAAGAGATATCATATTTTTAAACTACTCCTTAAGCAAAGTCTTTGCTTTTGCTGCCAAATCTTTTTATTAAATAAGACAAAATATGTTATATCATAAATCTAATCAGTTTTTCCACACTATTTTCCTCTTGAGCAGAACAGAGGCAGCAGATTCCCATCAGTCTATAGCCACCTTCATACACGGTAATACGACTTGAGAATGTTGGCACAATGCCATAAAGAAAACACAAACTGAAAAAATGCTACTTATAATTTTTGCAGATATAAGTTAATCTCTAAGATTTTAATTGCACTTGTCTCTAGTTCTAAAATCATTTCATTTACCTGCTATTTCCTTGTCCCCACACAATGTGACTTAACTGGCAAACACCCCCATTCTACTGCCTGCAATGTGCAAGCGTGCAGCATCACCACACACCCTGAAATATGTGGGGGGAAAATTAATCTCAGTTTGCCGTATAAGAAATGTGAGTCAAAACCTGAAATTCATTCAAGGAAGATATTTTATTTAGAAGCTATTCTATATATGTAATCTGTTGTTTTCACTTCATTGCTATGTAGGTCTCTACATGAAAGTAGGATCTAAGCTGCCCACTGGTAAGAAAAAAAGAAATTAAAAATAAACATTTGACCAACTGCAGTACATCTTTATTTTCCATTAGAAGATCTGAGGAATCACCATCGTTACATATTAAAATTAAAGAATCATTTAAATGGCATGAAAATAAATGAACAGGCCTTCACTAGAAGAACGCGAGCTTTTTGTAGATGCATCATCATTTCTCTACACTGTATATAGCATCATTTTCATAATGCCCTTAATCCTTGCCCCTTTTTATCTTTATTAATCTTCTGATGTTTATGCTCAACTTAAAAGTCACAGTTCTTTCTCTGCAACGCTGTTCTCCTAGCAACATTGTTCTCACTGGAATATCAAACCAGGGTTATAGGTTTAACAGCACAAGTAGAAAAAGATGATGCAACTGAACATAATAGGCACTAGGATAAAAGCAACAATTTTTTTAATTTATTTATTTTAAAAGTCAGGCAAAATGGATTTTTGTAACTAAACAGTATAATTTATCACACCAAAATATACTACTAGAAGTCGGTGGACAAGAATAATTGCATATACATAAATACAGATATATTTTGACAGTATAGCTTCCTGCGTTAGATACATCAGTCTCCGGTCGAGTACAAGAACAATGAGTTACGGACAATATGCAGACCTACCTTGCCCTCTTCAAGTCGAAGCTGGAGGACTTTATCTCCAGGTTTATAATCTTTGAGAAGTTCTGCTGACTTCCAGACCTCCTCTGGATCAGGGATCCAAACCCTGGCATACTGCAACACAATAGCAACAGCAAAAGATCAGTGACTTCTTGTTGCAATATAGTTAAATCATCAATATACGTGACATCAAAACTGTTTTTTTCTTTTTTAAATAAATATTTAGCAGCCAAACCCTTAAGCAAGAGACAAGTTAATTAGTATGTCTGAGGTGAATAAGTTGTTCTATTGATAAAAGGCTACACAAGCTTAATTTTATTGCCTACACATAAAGAAAAAGGTATTTCCCACGCAAAATAACATTCCAAGATACACATTCAATGCTGAAAATCTACAAAGAAAAAAACCTGTGTTTTCAGAGAGATCAGAAACTTGGCTATCAAAAAACTACTTGGAGTAACTCTTCTGAGTAGGTTCTAAATGCATTTGCAGCATAACATTATATAGTGCTCTTTTTTTGCCTTTTCTTCCCCTCAAGAGAACACTTTGGCACATCTGTGTTAATTCAGGCAAAGCTGCCTGATCTCAAGTATTAAAAGCTCTTTCTCTTGTAGTTGCAAATAGGGCAAGTTTAAAATGGATTATCCCCAGAATGCCAAAAGAATAAAACTGAAAAGATTTGATTGAAAAGGTCCCCAAATAATAGGGAAAAACCCCCAAACCAGCATTTCAGTTGATGACCATTTTCACTTAAACTTTATTCATAAAAGTAATCCAGAACAAACATATGACTTGTTTTCAAAACCAGAAAGAATGTTCGTATTTTTAAGTGAGTGAAAACATAATGGTCTTCCCATATTCAAGAATCAATTAAAGGTGTATGGAAACCACCTACTTACTTATACAGTTGCATGTACATGCAAATACCTACATATGAAAACAGCTCTTGAGTAACACAAGGAAAAGGCTATGACATTTGTCATGTATTAAAGCTTCTGAACTGATGCTCTTGCAATGCCTAGAGATCATCCCACACCCATCACATCTGCAAACAAAACAGCTTCTTGGCTTTAGAGGTGTAGCTATGTTGCAAAACAGCCTCGATCCACTAAATTATTTCAAAATAACTGTAATGTATTTGTCAAAGCACGGCATTTGATGGCAGAGAAAACTGCATTTGGTCATACAGCTTCATCTTACACAACTTATTTCTGTATAGCATCTTCTGCCTCAAAGAAGGCTGAAGCTTTTTTCCCTCCCCCCTCTTACTAATCCAGTTTTCCCTCTACTTAAAATGATTAATTTCTTGTTTCTACTAGGGATTTCTTGAGACACCAAACTTCACATTGCCTTCTTGTTGCAAGACAGGAAATGATAAAACATGTTCGGCAAAGGCAGCGGTTTGGGGAGCGAGACCCGAGAAGCCCCAGTCTTGGCCCAGGCGAGGGACGGGCACCCTGCCCGGCTGGAGGCTGCAGGGAGGCTCCGTGCCTGGAACTATATCGAACTTCACAAAGCAATTTGCTTCCCATCCCCAGGATGCTTCTCAAGAGCAGAGTGATTTACATCAGCTTAAATCAATGGCTTTTACCCTTAACACATTGCAGCCTTTAACGCACTGCCACTGCCTTCATCTAGAAAGCTCCCAAATTCCTGAAAAGCTTATGCCGTACATGTAAACCAAGTCTCTCTACTCACTGAAAGGAGAAAAATAAGAAATAAAGAATTAAAATTTCACTGTTATTGCTCCCACTACAGAATATGTTACGCTCCCACACCTGGTCTTTCCTCACCTTCACTGGATGTTTATGTCAGCCCTAAGAATCTACTTCATACAAAGACAAGAAACTTTGTTCTTTGTAGTAAATATATGGCTGTGTTTTGTTTTTTCTTTGAGCTTTATTAGTTGTATATATATTTGCTATTGTTTTCAGTACAAAAGTGCAGTATTAATTTATTATTTACATACCTTCCTCCCCACTCCCCAAAAAGATGTGAATATTGATGAATTACTTGAAAAATGAGAGATCCCTAAAGCAATTCTTCAGTATACGCTCTGGCTATTCACAGAACCCTGTACGGAGGAGCAACGGAGGCCACAAGGCAGCGGAGCAGCCAGGACACAAGCAGCAGATGCTACGGTTTGGGCACTGGGACGATCCGTTTGTTTGCAGCCCCACCGTACCCACAACTCGCAGGCTAAGAAACCTCATCTGAGGTAAAACAAAGGTGCGTGCTAACAAGTGTATGTGCCAATGCAAGTACAAACCTACAGAAGCTACAGAATAATTCCAAAATAATTAACCAGGGTGTGACAATAGAGGTGCAGTATTAGAGTCAAGTAGCGCGCTCAGGAGCGAGGTCTTCTTTCCTTTCCACTTATTTTTTTAAACAAAGGCTTCCCTGTAAAACTCGAACGCTCATATACCCAAACTTAGGCCAATGCACCTGTTCACAGAACTCTCTCTATTTAAAAATAAAAACAACTAAAAATCAAAACCCTGCCAGAAAGTGGGCAAGTTTTCTAGTTGAACGCAAAGACGCTACATAGAGTGTCAGCCAGAGCGGAAGACGGAATGCACACCACACCTTCCCAGGTTTCTTCCCCCTCAGCTACAGCAGCACTTCCCCATCCTCGGTATTTCTGATGGGATATTGCTTCCCTCTCCACACAGGAATTAACAGAAAGCAAAGTAAATGTCATATGAAAGAGGAGAGCATTTAAATACTGTCTAGCAAAACAGGTTAGCAGGCTGGGCTCCTCTAGGCTACACAAAGAAAAGTTTCCTGATGTAAAAAAGGTAGCAGCCTTGTAAGACACAAATACTATTAACTTCAGGCAGTGAATGCTGCGGAGCAGTTTCTAATTACGTGATCTATGCCCGTACGAAATAGGCTCATTTAATGTATTCAGCTGAAACTGTACCTTTTCTACTGTCTGGAGAAGAGAAAGAGAAAGCACAAAACAGATCACCATAGAAACTGGGTTACTACAGACGGCTGAACTTTCCACATGACATAACCCTACAGATATTAGAGTCATCCTAAGAACACTAAGCTGTAGCTTTTTGTCTCTAGCATCATTGCCTAGCCTTAAATCCCTGCCAAAGAAAACACCTGGTGAAAAGAACAGGTGGGAGGAAAGAGAGAGATGTTCCTAATTATAAGCATTGAATCATTTTGCAACATTCTCACCTCATTAATTTAGCAGAATGATTTGCAAAATCAGATTTTCGTTCTATCTTTCATATAATCAGTTGGTGTTAAAATCCCATTGCTGCCTAGCCTTTAGTGGGACGCAACCCTATAGCGGAAAACAAAGCACCACCACTAGTAGCAAGGGCCTCTCTCTTGGGAAATACCTCACTCCAGTCTCCCTACTATTCATCCCTCTTTATTTACTAGTATATAAAATCAAGTTTATGACTACATTAAAATAAGTCTAAAATACGATAAACTTCTAGAGACCATGATTTACAAATCAGCCTCCTAAAAAGAAAAGGAAATTCTAGCCTAAAAATGCACTGAAATGACAGTAAAAATTATGGCAAGAAAGGAACAAACTTTCCTGAAATTGTGTCTGATTATCATCAATGAATATATTACTGTTTGCAATAGTTCAATGTAAATTTTGAAACACCAGAATAAAACTGCTGACAGGGGAGATAACAGCACGATTTACTTGAGGAAAGGCAGTGAATGACACATTAGGTAAATAGTTGCCCTTCAGGATAACCCCAGCTTACCCACAGCGTCACTTGCACTTGACATTGCACTAGTGATTTGGCTCTAATAAACTTAGCTGTGCTACCCAGGTGATAACATTGGTACGTTTCTGGCTCACCACTGATGACTTCTTCCCATCCCCGTCAGAGACGCAGGACTGGAAGAGGCACGAGGAGGACACGCAGCCCATCCTCCCACCCTACATCAAAGCCACACCGTCACGCTGGCACTCTGAGGAGGACAGCAGCCAGCCATCTCCAGCCGAGCAGGCACAGGACCACCACTTACTCTAAACTAGTTTAAAAAAATAAAAATCAGAATGAAAAGATAAGGCACATAGATGAGAGCCTTGAATTCAGAAGGAAAACAAATAATTAAATGCATATTGACAGGACTATTTCGAAACTCAGTTTCTTGCCTAGACTCTCCTCCAGCCTCAGCAGACTGGTGTAAAGACCCCCACCACCTCCAAAATCACATGGAAGCGTGCAATCGCCGGACTTTGTTCACAAAAGGGCAAGCTGGGCTGCTGAAAAGCAATGACTTAGTGATCTCTAGGTAGTGACTCTACGAGTTCACTCCAGAAAAAAATACAGGGAGAAGTTTTCATGTTTCACTGGCGGGTCAGAAAGCTAGCTCTATTACCACAATTTTGTATAATACGAAAATATAATAGGAATTGCAATATTCTCTCATACCATATGATTTCATCTTAGATCACATGAAGAAATCAGCAGACTATAATAATTATCTATCAAATGAGACCATATGACTCACAAAGCTGCTCTTCCGAGATATTAACCTCTTGAAGCACTAATTGACATTGCTGACAAATGGAATTAGCAATGCAAGTGGCTCAGCAGTCGCTTCAGCAGTCAAATACTTCAGCAACCACAAATACTGCAGAAGGAGACGGAGCTATCTTCCCAGCTTAACAGCTCTTTTGATCAGAGCTCAAAGAGTTAATGAAATTATCTACATCCTAAAAAGAAAAAAGGGGGGAAAAAAGGAAATTTCAACTCATAAAAAGCTGTCCCTAGTTCCTCAGCAAGATCTACCCACACAAGTGAACTTGTAGGATTTTCACTTCAGCAGAGATCATCTATTTATTTACTTACAGACAGCCTCAAAAACCAGCATTTTCCAGGTGTTAACCATGAAAAACTTATGAAAGACACTGCCCCTCTCTCTTTCAAGGATGACCTCATTTTTAGTTATGAATAAAGCAGCTCATTAATGTCTGGATCAAAGAGATACCGTCAATTCTGGCAGCACTCACTGAAGGAGCCGATGGAACCGCAACACATGGTGAAAGTCAAAGCTAAATTTGACCAAAAGCACTCAATGTGAACGAGTTGCTAACTGAACACGGCCACCTGGATAGAGCAGGCTGCGTTATTACACTGGAAAAAGAAAACTGTCTATGGTAACGAGGCATCACTGCGAAACAGAACACAACCTTGTAAAAGTTTATACTACAAAGTGTTGAACTTACCTATGCAAAATGCTAACTTACTAGAAAAGGATTTGCTGAGCTGTGTGATTTCCTTGCATGGGGTTGCTCTGAAAACCTTGATTGCTGCTATTAGAATAATTTCCTTTTGGCTTTGTATTTTTTCTTATACTTGGTTCACGGTGCCATCACCATGGATGATAATACTGAGCCTAGAAACACTTGAAATAGAAAACTTTACCTTTTCTATTAACAATATAAGCAGATGCATGGCTGGGTGAGTAACGGGTCGAACACAAAACTTAACTTGACCAACCTGGATCCCCTACAAAGAGATCCTGATCACTCGCACACGAGGCAAGAGGAGGTCCCATTTCTTCCACCTCTGAAACCACTAAAATTTCTGCCATCTGTCCCACGACAGGCAGGCCGTCTCAAGGGAGCACCATGTTCCTATTAACAAAGTGCTGCTGCTGGTTGCAGCTTGGAAAGAAAAACAAGACTTGACCTTCCTTTCAGAAAAATGCCAAGTAACCAGGAGGGATTGGAAGGTAGAGCATTTCCATAACCAGCAGGCTGCTGCAAAACCCTTGACCAACTCATCCAAATTCTTCCTATGACTCAAGGGAAATGGCATCATTAACTTTGCAAAAGAATAATAAAAAAAAAAAATCGATTTTCTTAAAGGCAGTAGCGTTCTTTGGGCATGGAGCGTATTTTCTGTCTTGTTGCTCAGCAACAGCCATTTATAGACCTCTTGTAAAGTTTAAGGCCTGATAGTTAGAAAGCATTAATTTAAAAAGCCATTTATATCTTGATATATAGTGGCGAAAATATATGTGACAGTGGTATTAATGTTTTACCTGAAAAATAACCTCACATAGTTAGTTTACCTAACAGGAAGAGCAAAAGCGCGGTGTTACTCTGACTCGTGGGAATTCCCTGACCAGCCACATGCAGAGCTCCGGAACAGCGGCGGGAGGACAGAGGTGACCCAGGCTCTGAGCTACACCTCACGACAGCACCACTACGAGCTCACACGCTACTGACACTGGGCTTGCAAACTTGGGTTAAAGTGCCTGCAGGACTCCAGGTTAGGCAGGTAAGGCACTGCATCCTTCACCACGCACAAGGAAACTCCTTCAATCGCAGCTCAACAAAAAAAAAAATCTGTTGTCCTTGAGTATTTCATCTACTGTATAAATATCCACTACATTTGAATCCTAAGGATATAAAAGTTTTGGGGGTTGGATTTGGTAGGGGTTTTTTTCCTTTCTTTCCTTCTTTCTTTTAAGCATTTTTATAAGGCATTCTTTATATTTAGGGCCTGGTGACTTGTAACAACAAACCCAATTTGTACGTTGTTTGCCAAACACGCCTTGATGATACAAGGCACAATAAAAAACTGTCAGCGTCCCACAAAGAATCACTGCAGCAAGATTCACACCTTCAGCCACTGGAGAATGTCCATTGACTTACATTTACCTGAAACTTCACCTTACTTCAAAGTGATGCAAAGAAAGCTAAATCCCAAACACAGGATATATATACTGCAAGCAAATTTGATCAGCAAAAAGAAACACTTCTTTTTTAAAAAAATTCTTTCAATCTTACATTTATTAGCAACCTTTCCACTAAAATTCAGAAAGAATTATCACCCTGCAAATTTCACACACTGGGCCTGACATCAAGGCCAGAAAACTCAGTGTTTTACTTTAAACTACCAAATCTATCAAAGAACAGTTATATTCCCTGGTTGCAGTTGATATGATTTTTATAAGAAACATTTCTAAGGAGTTAAAACACATAAAATGTTTAAAAGTCGTGAATGTTCTTCATCTTTAAAAACATAGCTTTCTACATTTTATGTTGATTGTACTTGACCTTCTCTTCAAAATGACATACAGAGGGAGACAGATGCGGTTTATACTCAGTCTTTATTAACCCAGAAAATACTTTAGCTATCAAAACGTTGCCTGTTCACCCCCCTAAGCTGCTGCACGTGGGAATGGCATTTGTCAGGTCCCGTTGTAGTTCACAGACCCGCTTTCACAGGCTCTTCTCCATCCTCAGCACGGTTACAACCGTGTCCTCCGTCACTCACTCAGCCTGCGATGCCAGCAGCACCCGCCACTGAAAACTGCTGGACAGCGATGGGAAGTCACATACAACACTGCCGGGGTACATCGTGCATTTGCCCATGTGATGCTTCCAACAGGGCTTAATTAAGGCTGTATTATCAATTACAGGAAAATAAAACATGTTTCACAAAGTGCCACGCAAAGACTGGGACAGACGCGGGCCTGGCCAGCGGGTTAAAAGTGCAGCTACATCCGTCCCCACGTCCCTGCCGCTACCACGAGCCTGCATGGGAGGACCAGGAGTGATGCCCCTGCACCGCTGCGCCTCCCCACCTGCCCCGGCTGCCTACGGCATTCCTCGTATGTCACCAGGCATCAGCAAACCCGCAGCGTAATAACCCACCCTTACAACCCCGTACTTCAGCCGTACTTCTATCTTACTTGATGCAAGTGCTATTCTCATCTAATTCAGCACTATTCTTAAGAAATGTTCATTTAAAGTAAATCAAGCTTAAAAAAATACTTTCAAAGAAACATCAGTGTTTAAGAAAATTTTGTGTTTGAAACAGTTTTGATTTCTAGACCTGCCAAAGGAATGAGCGCAGCTCTGAAAGACCTTCAGAAAAGATGGCAATTACAGCTAGATCAAACCCACCCATGTTTTGGTCACTACTTGAGACACAAAACAGCTGAATAACCACAAAAAGATCAGCGAAAACGTGGAGCAGAAGTGTGACACCTACTCCAGACCGAGTGACAGGAAAACATTCTGACTCACATAAACCTTGGTTTGGGGTCGTACCCACACGGAGAGGCGTACGCTATAGTGCATTTCGACCCACACCACCAATACGAAGGCCACCGCTGACTTACACACTAGTGATTTCATAAAGAAGTTAATTATAAGACTGTCTTAAAACACCTAATTCATCCAACCTGAAAAACATGTTACAAGAGTTGTAGAAAAGTGGCCACAAGAAATTTAAGGGCAAATGAAACAACTGCAGCCATCCCCTGAATATTAAGCCAATGAGACATGTTGCAGTGAAGACAGGCTATTAGGGAAAGGAAGCATGATTTCATGCTTGTGTGTTTACTGTGAATGTTGTGGGTATATAACAAAAATACTCCAATTTAAAAATTTTTTTTAAAAGCTGATGTTTAAGGAATAAACACAATAAAAGGCATTCAATATGTCATGATTAACTTCATGGATACCTAAATTTAAGATCCAAGAAAACAAATACTATGAGGCCAAATGAAACAACTGGTTGTAGGGTTTTGTTTTAACACTAAGATGATACAAGCCTTAATATAGCCTTCACAGCATAATTAACTAAATGCTGAAATAAGTATTCTTTCCAGACCACTGGTACAAATTCAGTCAAGACTCATGTTTCCTATGTATTTTTACATGCTGATGTCACACAATGAAACGTTTATTTCATCTTCTGAAGATCTTACGTGGATTTAAGATCTTGCAGAAGCTTTTTAAAATTATATTCCCCAAAGTTTCTAGAAACCTCACCAATAATAGCAGGATTATGGAACCGTTTCTCGCAACATGCAGCACAGCCCAAGTTTTGCTCAGGACGAGAGGGAGCTCATCACTGGCTGCAGCTGGTCGCTCATCTCGGGTTCGTACCCACAGAAAGAGGAAGCGTTGTCTTTTGTCTCAGCACAGAGCCATCTGCATCCCTGCCATGAGATTATTTGGTGTAGCCAGCACTCGCTCAGGCAGGAAGGGAAAAGAAAGGGCCGTATTGATCAGGCAGATGCACGGCGCCGTGCTACAGCGCTGGGCTTTGAAACAAGAAGTTACTGAGACAAAAGTAGCAGAGCCGTGACTGATCACCTAGCTCACAGAGGTGAAATAAGGCTAAATTTTCTGATACCTGTGAAACACCTGGAGTGTGGAAAATTGCTGACTTAGCTGTGAAAGCTTAATTTAAAAGTTAAAAATGGAAGGAAAGATAGTTGGCATAAACTTTGGTAGTAGACAAGGCTGTACTTTTCTGAGTATCTTTTGTAAAGTTGAGCTCAAGTCCAAACAGCATTCTTTTGTTCTTAAACCTAGCCCTCCAAAAAAGTCACATTAAAAGTAAAATACCTGCTTGAGGTTCTAAAAATCCAAAGTTAACTCATTATTTTTTGTTAGAATGACACAGAAGCCCCAGGCTGAGATGTAGTGACATCATTAAAACAGAGCTTTTACTGACTTAGCTTGAGTTATTCAGGGAAAACTAGTTTTACTCAGCTAACCCAGAGCATAACCGTCATTATGGTCAAGCCCACACCACAGACACCTTTCTGCCATATGAGAACAGCAACCTGACATCAGCGAAGCACATCTAATGAAGCTATATTTAGTCCCACCATTTTTTCATGGGAAATTAACAGCAAGTCCCCACGCAAGGAAACCAGAATGACCTGGTACGAACACCCAAGCAAGCTCTAAAAACCAGCGAGCAACCTCCCAAAGAACCTCCACAAGTGTCAGGGGAAGCCATGAAAGCAGAACTAGGGTTTAACGGCCACAGCATTGCTCTCAGAAACTCTCCGGCAAGAGCAGCTGCATTTCTCCCCCTGCGATCGTCAGCCCTTGCCTCACAAATCCCCAAGGGAAAAGCCCGAGCCCGGGGTGCAGCAGGGTGCGAGCACCGCCGGGACCTGAGTGCTGGCTGGTCCAGCCCATTTCATTAGCGCCGTTCTAACCTTGATTAGCATGAGAAATTATGGAAAACACCTCTGTGGTGGAGACAGGAGTGAAATTAAAACCTTTCACACTAGCTAGAAACAGTATACCGTGTTTAGCCTGAGAGAAACTGTTCCACTCCTTTTCTCTGCAAGCGTTATCTATTTGATTGTTTGCCAAACGCTTATTTTGCCTTTGTATTTCCAATACATAAGATCATCACAAGGAAGAAGTGCACTTTGAAATCAAATTCTAACAACTTCTGCAAATGCTTCTCCTCACATAAGATTTTTCTAAGAGAGAAGATGTCCTAAACAAGGAAATTATTGTCTGGCATGTTTGAAAATGTCTTCTTTATGTATCTCCAGATCATGAGTCAAAACTCTACTTACTTTAAACCTTTACTAATAAACTATTATACTAATAAGCTATTAAATGCTTGGCTATACAGCCTTCACCTATGTTAAAACCAAGAAAACAACCAAACGTAGTCTACTTACTTGAACATACATATAGTCTAAACCATCTATTTCCATCCCGTATCTCTTGTAACACAGATTTTCAGCACTTTCAGAGGCAGTTGGTGTTTCATTTCCAGGCAAAATAGGCTCAATCTTCATGGAAAATATTTCCATAGTTCTTGTACTGGTGTACACTAACTCATAAGGCGACTTGGGAATCTCTCTCTCTCTCTGGTTTCCTCAGCAAAACAACTGAGGTCATCTGCTTTAAAGATACTTATGAATAACCCATGGAGTCTGCAGAGAGTAACGTGTGACAAGCCATGTTAGGGCAATGAATTCCCGCATTGTTAGACCAACTCATAGTATTTTTAGTTTATTTCTCTGGCTCTACAAAAAGCAAGAGTGTCCTCCTGTAAATCACAAAGTAATTGCAAAATTCTCTTGCCTTGTGATAATCAAATGGAAGAACTCGAAATCACCACTGGTAAGTGCATCAAGACTTCATGATTTTTCATATCCATTTACAAAAAAAAGACCATATGGGTAAGAAAGTCACGCAGATGAGAAATCTCTGTTCTTCTATATTTAGGACTGTCAAGCTAGAAACGTGCAGTTTACATCTAACCACACAGCAATCTTAGGAAACTTGACGTGACAAGTCATACGTCGTATTTCCCCCCTGTGTTAACTACTATGAAGACAGAACAAGAGCTCTTCAAAGCAACATTGCTTTAGCCTTTACATTCAATCTTAAAGCAAGGGCTCTCATCAGACCCTAGTGTAAGTCAACCATCCCTACTGTCTCCTAAGACCTAAATAAACTCAACGAGCCACTTCTCCTGCTAATTACCGGTGGCAGCTTATATTCTATGTGAATTACCCTGGCAGCCTTACCTACAGCCACACCTGAAACAAGGTTAAAAGGTAAAAATGAAGACTTGATGAGCAACGAGGGAAACGCAACAGCTTTCAAGATGTCCAGAAAATAACCACAACTTTCACCAAACACCATGGAGGTAAGAGACTTGAAGCGACCCTGCAGGCACCACCGCATTCTGCTTTCTGGACTGCTTCTCCTCCAGTTTAATCTTCATATTGCTCCCTCAGACCGTTCATCATTCGTACTTGCTTATTTGATTCTTTGATGTTAGGTTTGTACCTTCTTCTCCCTTAACACTTTAAGAAGCTTTACCCCAGTGTTAAGTACCTCCACGCCATTATTCAGGGAAAGATCTTTGACAATTCTTGCTATTGTCCCAGATTAACAGGCCCAAGAAATTAAATCTGTGCCACTAAGGAGAACAGATGGTGTAAAGACACAAGATTTTTGTAAGTAATTAATTTCCACCTTCTTCAGAATTCGCATTAAAATTCGCAGATACTCACATTAAAAGTTGGGTCAATATCTGCAATCCACAGACACTGAGTAGGAGCGAAGTCTTTAAACTTTATTCGTAGTGCCTAATGCTTCCTGTGCTTACCTTCCAGCTGTGTAATGCCCAGGATTCAGCAAGAAGGGCATTCCTCTAATGTAATCGCACCAAGTACTTATCCTCTTCAAAAAAACAAAACAAAACCCACACACAAAACCCCACAGACCTTTTAGCCAGCACTGATCCCTTCTTTACATTTTATTTTTATATAAATAGACTAAGATATATAGAAATAAAACTACTAAATACTGCAATTAACTGAGAGCGGGCAGCAAAGCAGCTATACTGTGACAGAAAAGGTGCGGGTTATGACCCGGACGGCCAGGAACAGGAAGACTCCAAAATCATCAAGATCATCAGCTCGATACCTCTGGTGCTTCCCCATGTGCGCAGTGCTGGGCAGTTCAGGTTATCCGTCTCACGCAGTATTTCACGTCAGGCTGCTGCCTGTAGCAAACTGAGAAAGTGGGCTGTGCTAAAAGAAAATGAGTGGAACCATTATCTCCCTGAGATGGTGAGGATCTGAAAGCAGAAGCTACTCCTCAAAATACACACTTGCTACTAAATATTAAAATTGGGGTTTAAGTAGACAGGTCCTAACTTACTGCAACACTGCATACACAGAGCTTCACACAAAGAACTTGACAACATCCCTAGGATATGTTTTCATTTGTTTTCCTGCACCAATTATTCTGAGCAGGTATACGACAGCAAAGTTATTTCCCTGCAATGAGAGGAAATAGAGGATCAAAGGCCCAGTCTTTCAGATTTACATGCTTGATTTCAAAGCATAAAATTAAGCAAGGCGATTACTCACACGGGATAAAGATAAATCTTTGCAGGATCAGGCTTAAGCCAACCCAGGCTTAAGCAAAGCCAAGCAACACTGAGAACGAGGAGGAAATGATGCAGTCCTAAGCAAAGGGTGGCACAGAGCGTGGCACTGGCACGGGCACGAAAGTGCCGTTCTCTGCCAGGAAAGTCACTAAAAGCCTTGCTGTTCGTGTCGGTAAACGAGGCCCTAGCAACCCAATCATACAACTCTCCATCCTGGATGCAGCTCAAAAGTAAAACCAACAAAAGCGAAAAGTTACTACACAAAGAGCCTTTGAATTCAACACAGTTTGAATTTTCTCTGTCTCCCATGACCTTTAGATAACAGTTTTAATTTTGTGCCTAATGCATTTCTACTTACTTAAAAGTTTTGATACCAATGTAAACCAATCAAACTCTTAGGAGCATCATCACCAAAACAAAAGCATACATCTGTTGTGGTGTATCATGGGCGGGGTTATGGTCTATGAAAATAACTTGAGCAAAAAGATATAGGCTAAGGAAAAAGTCAGTGTTACAGACATGATGAAAGTTTCCAAGAACCGTGGGTTTATCCTGACCCTGACACCACATTTTCTGCAACAAGAACTGCCTATTATTAAGGGAAAATAGGAAGTTCTTCCTTGCTATTTCAGCAGCAGAGAAGACAAGCAGAAGGTGCACAGTGCTGCTTCAACTCGTTCGAGTAGTTTGCTAACGAAGCAGCAGGAACAATAGCCTTGCTCAAACACCGTTTCTTGGCCCTGGGCCCAACTGTACAAACACTCACTATCAGAGCCAAGCGTGATACACGCAGTAGTAAACACTGCTCCACTACAGTGAGCACAAAATTAGATCAGGGATAACCTCTGCACCTTCGAGCATACAAAAGAAAACGCAGCTGAGTAAAGGAGCTCAGACTCTGCTCATCCCTAGCTGCATAGATGCGAACCAAGCTAAGCCGACTGCAATCGAGAGGCGTAAAACAAACCACGGGCTCTTCTCAGAGGAGCTCCTGCTGCTCGACAGCGCAAGTGAAACTGGGTCCATCATCATTCCCCCAGCCAAGATGCCTCAAACCAGCAATGTCCGTACATATGCCAGTCAAAGACTCCAGCAATACAAACAAAACTTCAAATAGTGAAGTATTTGTTTTGTGCATGGTTTGTGTTTTCAAGTAATGAAATCTGAATTCACTGGACGTCCCTGTAGGACACCCCACGGCTGGCTCCTCCAAGCTCTGCTGCTGCAGAGGCTGTTCTGACTTGCCAGAGATCCAGGCACCATCCCACCGGTACCCACGGGACAGCAGACCTGCCAGCTGGGCACTGCTTTTCCCTCACAGCAGAAACACCATCTACAATTAACCTTACTATCACTTTTTGCTTTTTTTTTAAAATCCTGTTAAAAATAGACTACCCAGAAACAGTGAAACCTTGCAAAACTGGCCGTTTCTGTGACTTCCTCCAATTCAACTGGTTCAATGAGTAAATTTCAATAACAAAAATGCTTTAGTCCTACAGAGATTAAACAATGAGTCTCATTAAAGAGAGAGACAAATTACTTTGTTATTAGGACACATGGAGAGGATTGAACTCCCAAAGGCCCCACAAGGAGACCCTAAGAGCCAGGCACATCTGCCTGACCGGCCGCCGATCCCTTCCAACTCAACCTGGAGCTCTGTGGCTCACTGAAAGGTAATGGTGGTCATTGCACACGTTTCCTGACATAGTGGGAGCTCAACAGCACTTTATCTGATCATTTCTTTATCTAAAAAATAATAGTAATCCATTACCTAAGCCATCGGGCACATGCTATAAAATCACTGCAGTAGAAACAGACTGCAAATTACCAGTGGCAGCTTGATATACAGCCATCATTATTCTGCAAGGATTGCTGATAACAGTTTGGGGGGGATCCCACATAATCCACTAATATTATTAGACAAATGTTTTAACATGATACTCAAAGAATTAAACAAATAAGACCAATTATTATACATGGGACCTTCACAATTATTCTTTACATGTAACAAAGAATTCACACAACTTTCAAGATTAGGTCTACAGCAAAAAAATATAATATTTTTGAATACAAAGCTCTGATCTTCTCTCCCCAGAGTACCTCCCAACAATGCTACAGTTTCGGTGTTTCTTTAGGCTTGCAGGATACGCCCTCCCAAAAACCATTTGCGGGCTGGGAGGAGCTTTCACAAAGAGCCTGGTATGTCTCCGACCCCAGGGCCCTGCCCAGCGTGGTATCATTTCCTCCTCCGGACACACTCGGCACCCAGGGGAGCAGCTCTGGCACAGACCGAACCAAACCATTGCTCCTCTTGCCTCCCAAGGCTCACGGCTTCTTTTAACAAGAATGATAGATTGCCAACATGTTGCGCAACTGCCGTCAGAAAGCTACGAGTTTCTTCAGTTTCTTGGGCTGCTGCGGTTGGCATCCGACTACAGGAAACGGGTTTTTGTACAAAAACATAATAAAATGTCAAGGTTAGGTTAAACCTAGTATTGTTAGACTGCTGGGTAATTACATCCCCAGCACCTTCCGTTTAACAGCAAGAGGAATACAGTTGGGGCACACAGTTGTGAGCTGTCACTGGCAGAGTTGCCATCGCGTTTATTCCAGTGGCACCGTGGGTGCTGAAGAAAAGCAACTGCAATGTCCCCTCTTCTGCTGCTGCATTAGATTTTTCGAAGATGCAGAGATACGGTTATAAATACTATACAGGCTCACTGTCATTTGGAGACATAATTGCTTGACAGTGCACATTTGATTTCTGCAACAGCCCCCCTGGAACCCAGCAGCAGAGCGGGACGCCCAAGTTCTGTGTGGAGATGAACAACTCCCATCTCTGCACTGCTGGGCAGCGCGGCTCGGGAAGAACAAAGCGGTGATCTACTGAGACAACTGGGTACTGTTCAACGTTTAGAAAATACTTATGTCACAGACAGTAGTTTGAACAGCAATATACAAGACTATATAATTAAGGCAGCCTCTTTTTTAACCCCAGGAAAAGCCCACTAATAAGCGCAGAAACTTGGAAATACAGTTACATTTTTTCTCTTATGCTTAGGTTGGGTTTTGTTGTATTTCCTCCCCCATGTACCATTAACGTGCCCAAAAAGAGCCATAACCTGGTCAGAATCTGCCTTTTGCTATTTTCGCTTGCAAGGACCCAGTGGAACTGAAGGGAAGACCAAATCCTGTAACACCCTGGCTTCAAACCCGAAGCAGCTGCCTGCAGACAGCCCCAGGAAAGCAAGAAAGGGCTCCCTGCAACGCTGGGGACCGCACAAGTGGCTTTTTGTTCTGTGCAGTTCCTTCTGACACTTCCCTAACTCTATTTACTGCTTATAAACCCTCGAACTGAACTATTTCAAGGAGAGAGTGGCAGGACTGAAGGTCAGCTACTGAGTTCAGCTTGCCCAGACCGTGCCCTCCAGCAAAAACTGTTTACAGATTCCTCTATGTTCAAAGGAATATTTCCACTCACTTTAACTGAAATTGGATTAGGCCCTAAATAAGGAACAAGCTAGCTGAAGATAGTTGCCCCTAATCTCCAAGATGCTGGGAAGGGAGGAACGTATTGGTAGCAGCAAGAATAAAACTAAATTAATGTCTGGCTGAATGGATAAATAAATAAATAAGCGCACTGCACGCAGCCATACAAAACTGAAACAGAAATCCCAAGAGGGCAAAGCAGCATGCTTTGGGAAAGCACAGCATGAAACAGAAACAACTCAAACCCAGGGAAAAAAGGATGGAGACGGAGAGCAAAAATGACTAAAGATACCAACTCTTCACTCGGACTTTAAAAGAAGTGGCACAAACTCAGGCTCTGCTGTGTTAATTGCCATCTAGAATCAATGAGAGCATGTGCTGGGGCTTGGGCTTACACACCCAAAACTCACCAAGGTGATGGCTAACATCAAACGGGCCATTCGGCCACTGAAATGCTGATCCACTACATCTGAGCACCGCTCATGGGGCTGCGGTGATTCAGGAAGCACGTCGAGATTCTGCTAAGTTCGCTTCCAAAGTCAAAGAACCAAAACTTTCCGAACCGATCCTACAGCAGGACCCCCAACCTGCCATTGATAGATGTCCAACAGCACAAGTTAGACGTAATATTTTAAATAAGAATGCCTGGGATATAACCCATGGAGGGGTTTTAAACTCCTGCACCCCAAAACTGAAGCTAATGCCTTCAAGCGGAGCCTGTATTTGTGGCATCACTGGCCCAGGAATACAAAGCCCAGCACGGTTCGGGCCCATCGTTCACAACTAGCTTGGGAGTGCGCTAGAGCCAGTCCCTTAACTTAAATCCAAATTTCCAGATTAACTACAACCATGTGCAGTCTATATGTCCACCAAGATTGACTATACACCTGGACAAACCAAAGGAACAGGATTTCCATAGGAGTGGCACGACTTCTTCAAAAACGTATATTGCTGGTTTCTAACAAAAAAATAATTTAGCTTGGGAAAATACGAGTTCCTTTAAGCTATTTCAAGATGGCACATATGGCTGGAACAGTGGGTGTTATTTTTACACTGGCATGCAAAGAAACCAAATTTGAAGGCTTCACAGTGCACGTTAGCCAAACCGGACACACTGAGGCACACAGCAGAGAGCCCTGCTTCCACAAAAAATAGCTGGAAATAAGAAGTCTGCTTCTCCCATTCTCAGACATTTGCAGAGACACTGACAACTCCTTTGCAACACTGGTCATCCAGTTATTACCATAATTTCACCAGCTGCTGTTCCAGGTAACTCACACGAACACAGGCACCTGAACAACTCCGGCAAGCTGGGACGTGGGTTTCCCACGGGAGAGGGTGAGGGAGTGCCAGGTCCCTCGCTTCAGGACACACACAGCGATGGTGTGCTGCAAATTCAACCCCTACCCTGCTTGCCAGGGAAATATCTATGCCAATACATATGCTAAGTGTCGATGCTATACTGGAAGCTCTGGTACTTTAAGCAGCTGCCCTGAATCACAATCCTGACTCTGCCTGCCAGTATAAAAAAGATGTGAAAGTCGCTCTTTCTGTGCCTACAGATGGCTCTAAAGAGGACAAGAAAGCCTGTGGTGTGAGAGCAAAGCACAGAAGCCATCTCGCTGGCCTTCGTCACCCAGTGAGTCCCTACCAGAGGATCCTCCCTGCACTTGTTTGACTTTGTGTTTGCTCTTTTTACCTCTGCATGCTACGACCTTAAAGCCATTATTTATGTTACTTAATCAAGGATGAGATACTGAACGTGATTTAAACGGCATGATGGCTTTACCTGGGGAAAAAAGCCAGCAAAGAGGGAAGACAGCAGAGACAGTCTCCCTTAGAACACCATGCTTTCCTCGGGAACTAACTGGGGCCCTGAGCTTTCCACTGTAATACAGTGCCAAGATAAGAGGACACCCACATTTTTGGGGCAGCTTCTGACCACAGGATTTAACCACTCAAGGAAGTGAATTCAAGGTTAGATGGGATTTGAAATTAAAAAAAAAAAAAAGGTATTTCTGATCAACTCCTTGCAAGACGTTTTAATTCCATAGTAAGAACATCCACAGAAAGAGATATATAAAGAATACCTTTCCAAAATAACTCCTTACACAGAGGAGGTCTATTGGGTGCCTGGGAACAACTCTGCAGTACCATCGCTCTCTTGGCCTGAATCCCCACTTTCATCCCTTCTCGCAATAGCAGTTAACAGAGACATTCTTCTATGAGACGCAAGACACCAAGATGCCCCATATGAACTAATGTATCTAGCATTCTTTAGGGGGTGCAGGCATGCGCCTCGCTTCCTCCCATTCAATCTCTCTTACACAAATATACTATTCAGATAAGGTCAAGCCTATTGAAAGGACCGTCCGGTTTGATTTGTACTGATGCTGTCCACCGTATCTGAGTGGGAGGACTCAACAAATAAGGTGAACTACTCACACCAAAAAAAAAAAAGGCTGTTTCCTTTCCTTTCCTTTCCCTCCTCACGCAAAGAGCTCGACTGGCGATATTTCATAAAGCGGCTCAAGGATCTAGATGGCATGGCTTTCGATAAAACACACTTTGACTGTACAAGCTTTTGAAAGAAGTATTTGGAGTTTGCTACGTTGTACTGCCATGCTCAGTTCTGGTGATCCCAGTGGTCCCTTCTGGCCCTTAAAAACCTGCAGCCTGTCATTTTTTTCACATTTTTGCACTAGATCAAGGCAGAGCCATGCAAACAATGCATTGCTAGCGGGTAAAACAGTCATTTCCACAGCTCTCCACTTGCAGGCTTTGCCATCATCAAGATGCGGAGGGCAGGAACTGTTTCCGGGTAGAAGCTGATGAGATACTGTCACACAAGCCCAAAAAGATTAGAAAAATGTCTGTTTAAAAAGCGTATGAGAGTCACGCACCGCATCATTGCTGACTGTAGGGATTCTGAACGACTGCCAAAGGAATAAATACAATCGAAAGGCGCAATATCATCAGAAAGGTTAGTTTCACATTGAAGCGCCTATGTTGTAGAAGGCGTTTTTCTACAAGGAACGGGACGGTGTTTCTGAAGGAGCCAGCCGCACGGCACGGAGCGGCTCTTCTGACCAACGCGCTCCTCCCGAGGCGCATCGCCGCCGAGCTGGCCGAGCCGCCCCTGCCGCCTGCGCCCGGCGAGTCCGCGGTGCCCGCCACGGGAAGGGCAGCACGGCCGGTTCCCCTGCGGGGCTCTGCGGGCGGACGACGCCGCAGCAGCGGCGCTGCCTCCCCGGCGGGCCCGGCGGGCAGAGCCTCTCCGGGGAGCGGCGGGGCCGTGACTCACCGGGCCGGGCACGCACGGGCGGCGGGGCTTTGCCTCCGCGCCCCGCCGGGATGCGGGTCCATCTCGGGAAGAGGCGCCGGCTCCCGCCGGGGCGGTGGATGGCAGCGTCGGCCCCCGCCCGCGCCCTCCCTCCGCTCCGCGATGCCCGCCCGGGCCGCGCTTCCCCCCCCCCCCCCGGCCCCTCCCGCCGCCGCCTCGCCCGCCCCCGAGCAGCCCCCGGCCCCGCCGCCGCCCCCGTACCTTCGTGTAGAGCTCGGAGGCTGCCATGGCGCGGGGCGCGGGCGGGCGGCCCCTCTGCGGCAACCCGGCGGCAGCGGGAGGATGCTCAGGCGGCGGCCCGGGCGCGGCACGCCATGTCGCTACCTGGCGGGCGGCGGGGCTGCCGCCGCTCTGTGCATTGTGGGAGCGGCGGGCAGGAGGCAGGCGGGCGGCGCGATGCCTCCCACCGGCGGGCGGGCCGCTGCCCGGGGAGCGAGCCGTGCCGGGGCCGCCGGCGTCGGGCCCCCAGGCGCTGACCGCTCCCCTCTCCGCGCTGCCGGGCCCCCGAGCGTCGCGGCACGGGCTTTACCGAGGGCGGAGGACCGAGAGGCAGGGCTGGGAGAGACCCGCGGCGGCCGCCCGCCTTCCGCCGGCCAGCCCGGGCTCAGCCCGCTCCTCCTTCCGCCGCGGCGCGGCCCCACAGCGGCCTCCCGCTTTGTGCGAGAACCGGCATCCCTCCCTTCTCGCCTGAGCCCGCTGTCCTTCCCCCCCCCCCCCCTTTCCTCCTAGACTGAGCAAATTGCTCATTTCTCCATCAGGGACGTTTATCGTTGCTGTCGTTTTCCAGCCCCTGTACCACTGAGCTGCGGCTCCCAAACCCGCCGGCACGGCAGCCCGGGTACCACCGGCGCCGGGTACCGGGGAAACGATCCTGGCTGTCAGAGGCACCTCTCCTGCAACGCAAACAGCTGAGCCTCCTGCAGCAGCCTCAGCTCACGGGATGTACAGCTGGGTTACAGCCTACTGCAGCCGCTACGTGCCTGGCTGCCACCCTGCCGCAGATGGAGTTATTCCATTGTGTATTGCTGCATGTCTTTCAGGTGCCGAGCTTTCCGGGTTTTGTTTTCTCTCTCCAAAATTGTTATAATTCGAACCACTACCAAAACCACTGAGGAGAACTGGGCCCAAAACAGTTCCTCCGATAAGCAAGTCCAGTTCTTGCCAAGAAATCAAGGTACACAGCTTTGAAAAGTTTAACTTCCACGTCAAAAGGGAATGAAAAGCGTAATCCGTGTTCTGGCTAGGTTACGAGATGGCAGCTCATCTGCTTTATGAATCACTAGCGGGTGGGATTTTTACAGCTCACGTTACAGCAAGAGTTCTTTTGACAGCAGAACTGAAGATACTACTATCTTTCTGTATTTTCCTTTTTCACCTTGGGAATGCATCCTACCAGTCCAAGCAGTCCAAAATACACAAGTTTGAAACAGTTATCTTTGCCACGCTCTCCACCAAAGTGTTTTGACTTTTTAAGTGGTATCATCTCTGCAGAATTCAACTGTTTAGATAACAGCTTTGTATTCAGCAGGTAGTATCTAGACTCCCCCTGAAACTTGCTGTGGCTATTAAAGAAACAGACAAACCAGTTCTACAGAGAAAACCATGAAAGAGATGGTTCTCAGAATCATTCGTCAACTGAGTAACAACCAGAAATGAGAAACAAGCTATCTTGACTCCCCAAATAAACACTCCCAATAAATGCCATAATCTAGCTGTACTTTACTGCTGCTATCTGAAGGAAAGGAGATGGAGAAAGTAGCAAGCACAAATGAAAAAGTCATGATGAAAATAAGGAGCCTTACCTGGAGTTGTTTGATTTAGGCGCAGATACATGGTCTTCACAGCTAGTAAACTAAGGTTAGTGAATTCAGAAAAGAGGTTTAAAAAATTTCTTGATTTTGCTGGGACAGTTCAGAGTTTTTAAAAACTCCGGGAGAGTTAGAGAATTTTAAAAGTACCTTCCTTCCCATGTTCTGACACTCCCCTCGGCAGAACTGGACATTTGCTCTCTGTCCTACGAGAAGCCCAGAACTGGTTCCTGCAAATTACTGTCCAGGTCAGGGTGAGGTTTTTGGCTAAGAGGTTCCCACAGCTGTACACATGTACACTATGGCAGAACAGAGAGATCCATACTAAAGCTGCCAGTCATCTTTCATGTGTAACATAAAAGTGATTTGGGCTTCATTTAAGAGTGTGATCATCCACCTTTACCAGGCTCAGTCAAAGAATCTGGATGTATGAACCACAGAAATCTCACAGTTTGTTTTCAGAAGGGACCTAAACCCCCCCTCTGTGTGCTGCTTCATATCCGGTATTTAATACCCTTCCTTCAGGATGGTATCTGTTCTAAAGTCAAAGACACTCCTTTCAGGAGTTTACATGGACTGTGGATTACTGTATCAGCCATTCACAGCTGGGGCTCAGGAGCCAAATGTAATTATAAGCCCCAGCAAAAAATAGATATCAGAGTCCAAAATATGCTATGATTTGACACGATTTGCATAAACCAGGATTTCAAATCTGTCATTAAGGACAGGAATTGGGGGCACTGAAAGTTGCCAAGAAACAACCTGTTTGTAATGTACGTAGACTGACTACTTCATTATCACTTCAGCATGCGTCTCCTGCATCAAACGTTTGCTGGCATGATTTTAAATGTCCTCATCTCATATCTTGCCCAGCATCTTTTCAAAAAGATCATTTATGGCATTTGATTTCAGAGCACATATCCCAGGGTACTCCAGCTGACAACATATGGCTGATGTAGCTGACAGTCCACATGCAGAATTTTATACTGAATTTGAATCCAATTTAAAAAAAGAAAAGATAGAAAATAAACTAATCTCAATTCATAGAAGGATTATGTCATTTTTTTCAGAAGTGACTACAAAGGATCTGTCCTATCCTTTTTCTTACATCTACGTTCTGTTTATATCCATGATCTGTTTGACTGTGACAGAAAAGTTCCCTTCTCAGTTAGGACTTCCTATTCTGTCACGCTGTACCACAAGTGAGCAGTGGATTCTCTGTTAGCCAAAGGAAAAATGGAAATCATTAGAGGCACAGAAATAATAAATACTGGTAACAGAAGGAACGTGAGCTGGTGTATTTGGCATGGTGGATGGCCCTGTCTACTCCTTCAGAAAAGCATTTGTATGCCCAACGTCGGCCATCACTTTAACTCCACGTGGCTTTCACTGCAAAGGCAGACAAAGCTAACTGAGGAATTCATAGGCTAAAATCCTCCTCCTCCCCTTGCCTATAGTCTCACGCTACAGGATTAGGCCTGTAACTTTTGGCTGTAGAAAACAAACAGGTTTGGTTTCAGCCAGTACTGACTGAACTGTTGCCAGTCAAGAACTCTGAAATATAATGCAAGACATACATAGGAAGATACACAATTATGCACCACTCACGTATTCTCCCAGCAACACTTGGGATTTACTTCCAGGTTTTTTGGGCTTACAGAAAAAACAAGACAAAAACTACACGATGAAATGCCTGTGCAGAAAGCTTGCCTCAGTCCATCTATGCCTATACTAGGAAGAGTTCTCTCGTCTCTAGAGCATCACGTAAGTATTGTCTTTTCAATGTATTAGCCAATTTTTTTTTCCAACAGTATAAAAACCATCACCTGAGAACAGACCTGAAGTTTAGAAGAATCCACAGCCGCCATTCTTGCTTTTAAGCATCCTTGTAACTTCAGCCATATAATTTCACTCCTAGAAAGTGCCACACATTTAAAAAAATCCAAATCCCGTTTCTCAAAGAAGACTCTTACAGTTGTTTTCCCTCAAACCCAGTAAGGAAACAACCCCACCATACTAACACAGACAGAAGTACCAGCTGAGGTTGAATCCAGTCTCTGTGGAGGCTCCCTGTACCAGGAATGTTAATGACAGTTATTTGATCATACTGTAACGCTGTCAAGGGAAACTGACAGATTATCCAACCACATTCCTCTTTTAATAGGAGCTACAACACTGTCCTGCAATAAGGTAAAAAAACCAAACCCAACTAAAATCTGTTTTTAGAGTTAGAAACAAGAAGTACTTCATCTTCCCATTTTAAACCAAATAAGCATCCATCTGAAATCGGTGGAGGCTTTGTCAGTATTTCCCAAACCAGTAAGTAAACAGAATTCTGAGCTTGCTATAAATATGCAAGAATACATTATGAACATCTATCAAGCAGCATCCTCATTGTAACAGATGTACTGCATGAGAAAGACAGGGACAATTCAGTTGTCTGCCCCTAAACTAAAGCTTTTTCAAGCATATCAGTTGAGCTCAAGGCTCTCTGCCTCTGTGCCAGTACTCCAGAAACAGTTTCAAGATAAGTATTTAATGAGAATAAATACTTTGAATATGCATAGAACTTTTCAGATTTCAAGTTACTCTGGATCTATAGATGCCAGAAATTGGGATGAAAAAGCCAAAGACGTGAAACTGAGAGAAGGCACCTTGCCTGTACTAAAGCAGGACTAAATAATCAAACTACGCATTCAGCCCAACTCCACTTAAACAAAAAAAACATTCATCCTGCTGGCATGCTCCTCCAGTCTGCTCTTCCCAAGCTCACGAAAAGCCCCCCAGCCATCAAATAATCAAGTTCCTGCAATCTGGCCTCCTTCCTGAATGCGGTCATGTTCTGCAAACACAGCCACTAAATGCAAAGCTGCTCCAAGCGCAGGTCTCCACGACAGTATCCACCACAGCTCTAATTTGAAACAGTTTGGGGCAATAAGGCTGTACTTAAATGGTTTGTCTTTGCCTGAAGATTGATGCCACTCCCCATACAGAGGTTCAGGTAAGTTACTAATGCCAGCGTTAAGGCAGCCTTTGCACTGCCTCGGCATGGTGGTGCAGTGACACTACTTGGACACTTTTCTCCTCAGTTTGTTAGAGATGCAGAGTATAGAGGGTGTTACTATGACCTTGGTGACTGAGCTAATTGTGTAAATATACCACGCGCAACTTGAAGTTGCGCAAAGATCAGCACCTAAGTCACAGGCTGAATATGAAATTAGTTGGGCTTTTTCCAGCATCTTGATTTCTTGGAAATGTTGCCATATCCAGGCCAATAGTCTATGGCAATGCAAACTTCTATATGCCAAGCTAATTCCCAGAAATCCCCGTCACTCAGTCCAAGGGACTAAAACAATGATCTTTTACGGAGTTTTCAAACAATAAGCTTTAATTGCCTTATTAGAAAAATAAGCACTGAAATATATATAAATGTGATTACATTAAAGTAATTCTGTAGTCTAACATACTAGAAACCAAAGCCCAGTCATATTTTTAATGATACAGAGTAGCAAGATTTAGGATTTAGAAATTTTCCGTAGCGAATACCGAAGTGTGCAGTATCTTTTAGGAAACCACAGTAAAGACGAGACAAATCTCCACGTTGCAATAAAAACTAAGTAGATCAATTTATTCTGTATACTATACAATGTGTAAGTTTGTAAAGAACAATTGACATTTTATCACCTTAACATCTTGACTGGGTGTAAATATGTCCAACAAAATGTACTCCTGTGGCCTTTACACAAACACTGTCCTACTACATCGAGAACAATGAGAGGGAAGCCTTTGGTGCTACAGATTTGGGGACATATCTATGAAATTGTAATTAATCCACTTAACTATCTCGAATAAAATGTTGGTGCTACCTGCTATTATAAGCCTACATGAGTACTACTCTAATAACTAAACACTGTCTATCTTTAAAGGCAAGATATGAAAGGGACTGCCAGTCTACAGTGTGGACAGGTTTTCTCTGAAAAAGGTAATTATCAAATGGTAAAACTCATATAATACATTATGTACATAAGTTTGGATAGCTGAGTTATCTTGCTGGAGTAAGCTGAAAGTAAGCATCGATTTGCAGTCATCTTTGATTTACTGTTAAGTGATTAATGGACTTCAGTTTTATACAGTGTATAGAATCAAAATAGCTGTGCCTGCTGCTGAGGTCTGTCAGATGTGAAGGCTCATAATCAGTCATTGACCTAGTTAGTATTACAGTACTTCAAATATACACATGGATAATATATTCATAGCTGAATTTGTAGTAATCTTAAGAACTGCAAGTCACCGAGTGAACATTGGAAGAGCTTATGTCATCCAAACAGCAGGACAAGCCCAGTTGTAGCTGAGTGGAATGTTTAAATTTAAATGGCTATTTTTTAAACCTTCCCCAACATCAAGAAAGCTCACCTTAGGTGAGCTACAGAATAGTGCCACCAGACAATACACAGCAAGTCACCTTAAATTGTTCAAAATGTGTTTCAGGCCCAGTCCTATCATTAAGTTTCAATTTCATTTATACATACAAAAATAAAGAGGGATTCTCACATTAGGACAAACATCTATAAAAGGCAGTTTGCTTCAATATATCCAGTTTCCTTGCTATTCTCCCAGCCTAATGTCTTACTCAAAGAAGTCAAGTAGGTCCGTTTCTTCAACCTGTTCTGCAAAAACCACAAATTCTTCATAATACTAGTGCAGGATAAGGAGTAAGGACAGGCTTGACAGAGCCCATACAATTACCAGAAAAGGGCTATACAGACTTGAAAAGAATCAGGTTAGCAGTTTCAAAATTCTCTGGAACGACTTCTCTGAACCAAAGACATTATACAGACACCGACAAACTTTGCCCATGTTCTGATCAAAACAGGATCAAATTAAAATTATTCATTTTCTTAGGTTTGCCTTTAGAAGAAAGCACTGCAGAAAATATGGGCCAGTGTTCTTTTTGACTAGCAGTCCTTTATCCTGCCAGACCTTTCTGAACATGCCAACACAAAGCACATCCTTCTAAAAACTTGCACCTTTAAGAGTCTTTTCTCTTGTAATACCCACATTGGTGCTTTGTTTTCAATAGGCTGTTTCAGAACTGTTTCTTTAAAAAAAAAGTATTCAGTAAACTGATCTTTTTGAAGTTTCTTGTACTCCCAAAACATCAAGGCTATGATTACCTACATAAAAATCAATTACATTATAGATCATACTGCACTTTTAATATTTTGATTTCATTGAACAAACATGCTTTTAAATGCATCAAGTTACCTGCCTAATGTCAACTATGTATTTTGGCAATCCAGTATCTATGATCTGCGTCATAAAGATGATCTGAAGTTCATTCCTATTTTCTGACATGAAAAGTTACCTATTTCTCAATAGGTCATATTATAAATACCACTTCCAGTTCTTTGTTTCCCCAGAGCCAATGAGGGGCTGCTGTATAACAAAGAGAAAAGGAGTTAAGTTTACTACCACCTCAGGAGTTCAAGAAAAAAAAAAAAAGAACAAACCCTTCTGCTCTCAGAAGTCTAAAATAGCCCAAAGACAATTGCATATCAAACCTTAGCAAGCCTAGATTTGGAGTTTGCCACATGGGAAACTCTCTAGATCAGCACACTTAGCCATCTCCCACGTCATCAGACAGAGCATTTCAACTTTAAAAGCTTAAAAGAGCTGCTGAACAGAAAGGGCACTTGCCTCCAAATACAGGTACGAACTCCAGATTTATATTTGAATGCTGGACATTGTTGCGAAACAAACTATACAACTGCAAAAGCATAAGGCTGCGTCAAGTGTATATATAACTGTTTCACAAATTTCAGGTATACAGTTTTTACTTTCAGTAGCAAGATTCTGGGCTCTTAGTTTCAGGACAAGACTTTGAAAGATACAGAATCACTTGTGCTTTGATTGGCACATTATCTGCTTTTTAAAATGTAAAACTAATAGACGTTTGCAAAAGGTTGTGCAAAACTATTGTATTTACAAAAATGGCACAAGAGTGAATTCAACAGTCTATGCACATGCACACTTCATTCACATCTTCAACAAAAGTGTGTCCTAAGCTACGGAACTGAAAAGAATACCAGCTTCAACAGGCAGTTGTCAATAAGCACTAGATTCACAAGAGTTACACCAGAATGGGCAAATATTGCCCAAGTAAAAACTCTATTGTTAAAGCTGAAACAGGTTTAAGGCCGTTCAAGTTCAAAAGCAGAAACAAAATTCAATCGGAGCCCTGTCTTTGTTTTTATACATGCTTTACCATCTAGCAACTTGTGGTCTAAACCTCTATTTTAGACAACAAACCCAAACACAGAAGAAAAAACCAACACAACTGGAGGTTATATTAAATACAAATATGCTGTAATTAAGATGAAATAACAAAAGCAGAAACATTAGAAGTTGTAAAACTTGCGATGTCACTTGCTGGAACCAGTCCTACACTAGGAAATGGGCAATATGTACATTTTCAAGTAGATTACATTGCTCTAACCAAACTTGTCCTTTTTAATCAGTGCATTGTTGTCAACTAGTCCAAATACTACACGTTTTACTCTTAACAGTACTCCCTTACAATACCAGCACATGCTATCGCTACCTGCAAAGCTGTCAGTCTCATGACTTAGTGTAAGAAAGAAAAAGGGGGATGTGAGGGGGAGAAATAACTATTAAGGAGAAATAACAGGAATGAGAATAATCATGCAGTTCAGCTGTTCTCGTCAGCCAGCCAGCTTGCTAGCAACAAGAGATGGTTTCCGCTGTGGAAGATCCTGTGGAGTAGGAATATGGTCACCAGTGACTTCTGTCTTGTCAGGAGCTGCAGCAGGCAGTTGCTTATTCTTCATCTTTGCTTTAGCCATGTTGTAATCACCAGAATCAAAGTATTTTTGCTAGAAGACAAAACACATATATTTAAAAGCCTGAAATCTTCTCCGAATTACACTGAATTACATGGCTAACCAGATACTTTATATTCTAAAAACAGTTATAAAATCTTTCCCATTTGCCAAGATAGCTCTATGTCAATTTAAAAAAATCTTACCAAGACTGTTAAGCACACATAGCTAAACTCTTAACAACAGGCAAGTGTACGGTTAACGTTCTACATATACCATTAAACTCGCTCTAAACATGAACATAATTTTTGCCCTGGGTTTCCCAAGAGCTTTGGTCTCCCAAAAGTGAAACCTTGGAGTTTGTAAATTTTGTTGCAGTGAACAAGTTCTGCTACACAGCATAACCAAACAATGCATGAACTAAGGCAGGAGAACAGAGCCTGCTCTTTCATAACAGAAGATCAAAGTAGCATGAAACTGCATGCTAACAAGAAAATGTCTTATCTGCATATATTAAAACAGTGAAACTATAATACCTAAAGTTCCCAAACCAATTATTTAGTGAAGTCGAATCTACTGCGCAGTACCTCGGAAAAGCACTGTGTGAAGGGAATTCTTATCCCATGCTCCATGTTTCTTCTGAATACAAAGTCAGCACATCAAGTTTGAATTTCTGAAACAGTGTTCCTTAATATTTCAGCAAATTTTCAGTAGCATTACCTTTAACAGTCTTTTTTTGTTATCAGATTTCACAAATATTACGTTCTCTAGGGATGTTAAAGCCAAATGACTGTTAAATTTATCTCCATCATGGTAAGAAGAGCCAGGGAATTTCATTCCATGTTTGCATCAAGTCCTCAGCTGCTCATTGACTAATTCCGCAGGAAAAGTATTTTGTTTACATCTTATTATGAGGTCTACTGTTAAGGTACTTGCAACCCATGATTTTGAACAGATTGTCATATGAGGCCAAAAAAACCAGATTCAGTGAAAAGATTTACACTCGCAACTGTTGCTTACAATCACAATCATCTCTGGAGAGAACAATCCCTTGTTAGCTTTATATAGGCTTATTCCTTGGTCAGTTGAGCAACAACCATCATTATCTGCTATGTCTAAGTGCTTCCAGGCAGCATATTCCTGCCATACTCTTTATTTTGTATTAGTATTAACCAGCTACAAAACACTGAGTAGCAGCAGTTGTTAGAGAGAAGTAATTTGAACACCTGACTTAACAGGCCTTTACCTAAGGGCCAGGTTGGAGGGGAAGGTTGTTTATGCAAGGCCTCCTGAAGGCAGCTTTAAATGTCCCCCGACAGAGTCTTAAAGTTACCAAATTTGGTTTTCACGTGTACTACTGACTGCATCTGAACCACACACTTTTATTCCTAAACGTTCCCAATTCAATCCTTTTGGTGGTGTAATCCCTATTTACACCACAGTGTTCCAGCACTGCATCAGCAGAGTAGACCTCAAGTTATAACATAATCTGATTTGGAGAAGTCTTTCATATTTTGCCCTTCAAGGCTGAAATAACTGAAAGAAACTTTTAAACAGCATGTAAGGAATAACAGAATTGCTCGACCTTTCGATGTGTTATTGCATAGATATCTTTCTGTCCACGTAAGAGCTCCAAATAGAATCCCCCTACAGGAGCATGGTATAGCATGGTTCTCATCTACTCTTATTCTGGAGAAAGTGTGCTAATAATGGTGTGTGCACCTAATGCAGAACATTTCTGGAGAGCAAATATCAATGGGCAGAGCACATCCTAGTTGCCAAATCAAAGAAAATCTGGGCTACAGTTGACTATACACATCTAGAAGAATATCTGAGAAAACCTACCATCTTTCATGCATTAGAATATCAGTCCATTTCTTCAACTTATTCCTGTATTTTCCTTAGGTTTAATCTAGCTTCTCCTAGATGGTCTGTATTTGATCATCCCTTTCAAACTATGTCTGTCCAGGTCTCTCTGCCACAAACACTTCCTGAAAGCGTACTCTATCCTCACTCTAAACTTCAGCAATCCAGGCAGCCTGAAGTACACCAGGCATCTATATCAAGTAAAGATGCTTCCTCATTTAAGACACTGAGCACACTAAACAAAAATAATAAAAAAAATAAAATGGAAGAAAGTTATTACCACCACATCAGGAGTAGAGAACTGAAGGCGGCAGATTATGAATTGGAATCCATAACTTTATATCATCTTTCATCAAAGTGGCAAAATCCCAAACACTTAGTCAATTAAGATGCCCACTGGTCTACTGCTCAAATTTGAAAATACAGGCTGCAACCACCTCTGCATTAAATAGTGCTATAATCAAGATGAAGACATTGTACAGGTTATTTTTCGTGGTGATTTTTCCTCACATTTGCACTGAGTGCAAGCAGTCATAATTTCTTCATGGCCATCAAGCCTTAGGGAGTGAATGCTGGTCTGTTGTCCTGAACTATCATCGCAATACATACTTACCTCATCCCTTCTGTGCCTACCCACTGCAGTCTCGTTTAGGCTGCCTCTGGCCACAAAACAGCATAACTCACAAAAGGCATCACCTAATCGACCACCTGCCCATTCCCAGCAGCCATTAACTATGCTGCATACACTCCAACTTATGAGAGAAAGCTTATCCAAAAAACCTGCCAACAGTAACAATTCCCAGGAGATGTTACCAGATAGCACAGAATTAGATCAGCACTGAACTCCAACAGCTGGTTTGCGAAGGATTTATACTTGGAATCACTGCGTGCACTCAAAGGGCCTAGACAATAGCAAAAGAAAAAACCAGTGTGACAGCAATGAAAGTACCGTGAAAAGTAGTCATGTACTAGGATTATTCCAAGAACAGCGTTCTAGCATGCCTGAAAGGCATTACATAATCACTTTATGAATAATTAAACTAAAAAAAAATAAACATCTGAATAACTAAGAAAATAAGAAACACTGGTTAAATGTGGAACAATATTGAAATACTAACTCACTCTTCATTCTTCTATCATTTTTTTTGTTAGGGTGTATATTCAGAATTACACCGTCATTCTCAAGCCACTGATGTCAGATGGTGCCGGCATAACACAGCAGACTAAGCTTTCATGTACTAAAAACACGGATAAGAAGAGTGGACATATGTTTTGGAGACATAAGAACGGGCAAGAGAAGATCAGCACTAAACAGGGATGAGGTTCTGACCCTTCGTGTTTACTATAATGTTTTATAAAAAGTCTGTCACAGCAGCACCAAACCAGCTTCTAAGTTTATTTTTTTCTAAAAAGTGCAATTGAGCCATTGATGCTGTAAACTGCTATCCTGCCAATTCGGCATTTTTTTTGTGGAAACAAATTTCTTTTCCTTGTGCTTTCACAGACAAAGTTTAAATTTCTTAGCACTCTTTCTCATGCAAAGGCCTGTGGAGTGGAAAAAGATCACAGGTACAGGAATTTTGGAATTTCTTGTCCATACCCTGTGGACAATAAAGAACTCACTCCTTTTTGAAGCCTCTTCCTCAAGAAGTCTGAGCCTCCTGGCTTCTGGCCCAGATGAGGATATCTTGCTTTCAATTTTGCTTCTTCAACTTTTTCTGGGCTGATCACCTTATCCTCCATTTCCTGAAAGACAATTAGCAATACTGTAAATGGAATATAAAATAATGAACTATTTATGCAGAATTACCTTTGCAGGTAATTCACCAACATGCCAACTGGTGCTACCATGTGCACATACCAATGATTTGAATAGATATTTTCATACATTCTCTCTCAAATACTGCAGCAACTATAGGAGTTCAGCCTCCCACCTTAGATACCTTTCCTGGAGATGTGTTTGAATTTAATCAATTCATTTCTCTTGCATATAAAAGTAGTCCATACTAAAATTAAATTATTCAATTTGGGAAAAAAAAATCCCCCCCCCAAAAAAACCCATTTTTTGAATAAAACAAGGGTTCCACTAAGAACAAACAAACGTTGAAAGCTGGGCAAGAGCCACAGGACTTTTTTTTTTTTTCAACTGCCCCTGTTTGATCATGAAGCTGCACAGACAGACGAGCACTTGTATCGTCACGATCTAGTTCATATGACTGCTCTAACTGTAATGTGTTGATATTCACTGTGAAACAGCATTAAAGTAGCTTAGTCTCAAAAACATGCCTGCTATTGTATTAATAGCAACAATACTGTATTTCTCGATACATGTCTATAATTATCCTAGAATTATGAGGATGAAGACAGTTGGATAGTGCATTTGTGTAAAATAAAATGCCTATTTTATGAATATACTGTAATCATTTGAAGATACTCATCTGGCAAAAACTGCAATTGGTACATCCAGTCTTTCAACACTGACCTCTACTTTACACTCATCTGTTCTGGTCCGTGTAGCAATTTGATGCATGAAGTACAATTTCTCCTATTAGATCATTTCTAAAATATCTGCCATTCAAAATTCTTCTTTTGCTACTTTCCAGTATTTGTCGAAGGCTTTTTTTTTTGCATGCAAACCATTGCTAGTTCAGAGAAAATATATATTGATTTGCACTGAATGTGGTAGTTCTTGAATTGTTATTATCATCTGAAGTCACAGAAAGACTTTTAGGCAGGAAAGAAGAATTGCCATTGAAATCAGGAGGACCTCACATTCATCTGTGACTAAGGTTTCTTATCCACTTAGAGCTGCTTAGGCAGCCCCTTCACACTCTTTTCCATCAGTGTCATCATCCTTTGCATTGCATCAGTCAGCATGATTGCGTGTACTCCACATGAACGGGTTACAGAAACTGATTCAACAGAAAAATAACCATCTTTTTTTTTTTTTTTTCCTTTTCCCTTCTTGGGCTGTGTTTCATTTGGATCAGTTTCCAGAGCCCGGATCACCGAGTGGCTGCACAAACAGGTATGTTAGCACAGCAGGGAGGGCAGAGGAACACAAGCAGCTGGGTGCTACTTAAACCAGAACTGTCAAAGAACTAGAGCCACCACACCAGCCTACCCCAGTGCCTTTCCTATCTCTCTTATAAAAGCTCAAAGTTCTATAATATTCAACATCTTTCTGGTAAAAAGCCTCAGAAGCAAAGGTTATAACAACAGATTTAGAATGTAACATCGTCTAGTTGCTCCACTAGGCCAAGACGTCTCAAAGACAGCTTCGCACAATACAGTGGCAATCTGAATTAACAGTTCTACTGAGGAAAGACAGAAATTCTCCTAACAGTTTAAGAGAAACTTCCATGAGGGCAGGAACCAATGCTTTTTATTAGATGAAAGCACAGCTAGGTAATACAATGCAAAATACAAATAAATATTAAGGGCAAAGTTTCCCTGACACTACTGAACAGAGAACTATACTATTTCTCACTATATGGTATCACACTAGCCAACACCACAGTTTTCATGTGTTATAAAGGTCATTCTTCAGCTGCTGTTCTTCCTTTTGTGCTCTATCATCATGCCGACACTGACTGGATTTTCTCAAAAGCAACCCTTTCAGCTAAACACTTTCAACATCTAATGCTGAATCACTGGGTACTCACTGTTGAGCCAACAGACAAAGCATCTGAGGGGGCATGTTTTGCCAATATTAACCAAAAGGAGATATTTTTCAAGAACAGGGGCCAACAATAAATAGCTTACATAAATATGTATTCATGGTGCATCAAAGGAGACATTTATGCAAACTCACAAGGCTGACAAATCATTGCACAGCAGGCAATCAAAACACAAAATACTGTTATGCATCAATGCAGCTGAAAAGAATACAGGCTGTGGTCACTTCCTCTTCACGATCAGGAAGAACTAAGACTCAAAAAACTATGCAAGACAAATTAAAGAAAGTCAATACAATGACTTGGGGCATCAAACAAAACCAGCTGATGGCAGGTTCAAAAAATACTTACGACAACACTTCTTCATATAAAATAAAATTAAGCTGCAGAACTCCTTGCCAAAGAATAAAGGGGGTGCCAAGAATTTAGATGGATTCGGAAAGCAACTCGATGTGTTCATTTGCAGCTCAAGTGGCTTTTCAACCACAGATTGCTGAGACCTGGGATAGTTTTCTGGGGAAGATCGCTGCAGGCATGCCTCGACCATATATATTCTTCTGTGGACTTGGTGGTATTGACTACTCTTGGAGATGCATGGCTGAGCCACAAAGGCTTTAACCCAAGGCAGCAAGGCCACTCATACATTTAGAATATTCTCCCTTGAGTTACAGAAGCAACGACCAAGTGACTAAGAAATGATTGGGGTGGGGGTGGAAATCAAGATATACCACGCTCTTCTTCCTAGTGACAAGCGCACAAAAGTTATAATTTTAGCTCTCTACAGGAATTTGACACAGCTAATGAAGTCGGCTTACTTCATTAAAAGCATCTACCAGGAAGGCAGCAGTTACCTAACTCATTTAAAGATAGCTTTTACTTTTAATCTTTACAAAGGTACTAGAATGTAAAGTTCCATATCTGTTGGACAACTGAGCTGCATGGCTAAAGAGAGCCATCAACCTTTCCAAACGCTGGTATGAAGAGCTCATCCTCTTTAGCAAAAGACATCACACAAAATGTAAAGCAGAAAATGGGAAAAACATGACAACAGCACAACTGATGTGGCAAAAGCCAGTCCAGAAACAAATGCACCACCTCTAACAGCTTCCTGAAAAAAAACCAGGCTTTTAAGGCAAAAAGAGAGTCAGTCAACCAAGTGTATGTTCTCCAACGTCTAAAGTTCCTTTGTTGCTGAACTTCCCCTGCCACTATCCTGAGTTTTCACACTGAGAACAGGAAACACTGGTCTTTGGCAAGTTTTCAATTTATATCACTCTCTTGTTTAACACCCTTGTCGCCTAACACACGCACAAGTTCTTACAGCATGTTAGAAAAGTTTAGAAAAAAGGTCTGATCATGAAAACGTTCCCTCAAAGTTCATTTAGGGGTTTAATCTTTTTAAAGCATACATATGAATAAGTACTGAAAAATGGGTTGTTTATGTAAGTATTTCAGAGCTAAGCATTAACTGAGTCAGTGCTCAATTTTGCCTACTCAAACAGATTTAGTGAAGGTTAATATTGCAATGCCATAATAGTACTGGTACCACAGTATCCTAACAGGAAATAAACTCACAGAAAACAAAGTTTTATTGTATTGATGTTATTAATTTGTCTTGAACACCTCATCAAACTAAATTAGCAGATCAGTAAGGGACTCCCGTCTCTCAAATAAAGGGTAACTTTTCAAAGCAGTGCATAAACCCTGCATTTCAAGACTTCAGCCTGAAACTCAGCACAACCAGCCCCAGCCACCTGACTTCATCAGAACACACTAGAAGGCATCACAATAAACTTGCTACCACATGTTTTACTATGCTCTTATTACAGAGCTATTCTAGGAGCGCTGCATAGGCCAGGGATTTATTTTTATAGGCTTTGAACAGGAACAGTATCTCTTCAGTAGTCTACCTAATATGAACGTTAAGTCGAGCTGCAGAACACACGCATTTAAGAGCGGATTACAGACCTGCCACAGAAGGTGGTTCTCATTACTGCACCTCTTGAGAAGGTATCATTCCATATTAACCCCCAAAGCTCGCCTACTTGTATGACTAACTCATATTACAAATTGTAAATTATTAAACAAAAACTTGACAGCTGAGGTAGATTAGGCTTTTTTCTTTTATCGTCCTTCAAAGCACTACTTGTGTTTCGTAACTGCTCCCTATCAGAAATAGCTGTGGAGATTGCAAATGAACCCATATAGCAATGACAAGACTAAAAAACAAACGGCTTCTTAAAGGCACAGCCGACAGAGGGAAACTGCTAACTGCATACAGCCATCTATGAGACCAAATCTACTTTAAAAATTATAATTATTAGTTACAGAGATCACATAATAGTGTCACGACAAGATAACCCAGCCAGTTATTCCTTCTAAAAGCCTTAACTAGGACAGACCACAGCCACTGTGTTTTGGATATCCCTCCTCCTAAATAGCTTAAATTAAAAGCTAAAAATGTTCTCGAAGTGAAACAAAAGTTCAGCCGCGGGATTATCGCTGGTCTCCAGCCGCTGCGTCTGCGAGCTGAAATTCTTTCACCCAGGACGCCCAGGCAGGCAGGGCACCCGGCGGAGAGCGGGGCCGAGGCCGGTCTAGGGAGCGAGGAAGCGCCATCAGCCCCTCCGGGCCCGAGGACGCCAACGATTTACCGGAGAAGAACAATTCCCAAGCGCAGAAGCCAACATGGTGGTGCCGCTCCTCCGCCTCCTGCCTCCGCCAGCCGCGGGGGCAGCGCCTGCTCCTTCCCAGCCGCCCCGGCCTGCGGCACGGCGCCGTTCCCCCGGCAGGCCCCGGGCCCCGTCCCGCCGGACCCGGCGGCGGAGGGCGGCTGAAGAGAGCCGCCCGCCCCCCCCGCCCGGCGGTGGAAGGGCCGGGGCTCCTCCCCGGCGAGGGTCGCTGCTCCGAGGGTGCTCCGGGCGCGGCGCGGAGGGCGGCCAGGCCCGGGAGACGCTGCCTTAAGTGCCGCGGCGGCCCGCGAGGCTCCCCGGGCTGAGGGACGGACAGGCCCGGCCGCGGCGGCCCCGCTCCCCCTCAGCGCGCGGATGGAGGCGGGAGAAGCCCCGCGGGCCTCCTTCCGCTCCTCGGCGGGGCTGCGCGGAGGACTCCCGGCCACCCACCTTCTGCTCCTCGGCCGAGGCGGGCTCGGAACTCTCGGCAGACATGGCGCCGCGGCAGCAGGACGGCGGGGAGAGGGCAGGCGAAGGAGGCGCGACCGCCGCTCCTCCGCGCAGCGCAGCGCTGCCACCACCTCCCGCACAAGATGGCGGCCGCTCGCACGACGGCGCGCCGGCGGGACCAGACTTCCTCCGCGCTCAGCCTCCCCGGCGGCGCGGCCACGCTCTGAGCAGCGCGCCGAAGCCGCTTCCGTCTCCGCCCCCTGACGTCACGTCCGCTGCCGGGCATGCTGGGAGATGTAGTCCGGAGGGCGGTGGCTGCCCCTCCCGGTACCCGCGTCCGGCCCTGCCGAGGGGCGCAGGGCGGAGGCCCCGGCAGGCCCCGTGCCCCGCAGGCCCCTCTGGGGGACACGAGGCCTTCGCTCGCAAAGAGCCACGGCCATTTATGGAGATCTGCCCGAGCTGCAGGCCATGGCCCGGCTCCGGCAGACAGCCCGGGGGCGGCTTTCAGAGGCCGAGGCTCGGCCCCGGGCTCCAGCTCGGTCCCCCGGCCTGACATCGGGGTAAAGGGGAAAAAGGCCCTTTGCTGCTTGGCTAAGGTTAGCTCTTTTGGCTACTTTGACAGGTCAAACACGAGGAGCTGAGTCCTCAACAGCTTTACTTGAGGATCACTTCTGACTCCCAGACACCCGCTGACAGGATAGGGGATCTCAGAGTCCGCTGAAACTTCTTAACAGGGTGGTATGAAGTTATAGAAAGTATTGTCTTCCCTCCCCATTTCCTTTTCACTGTCTGGTTCTGAGCTGAACAATAACCTCCTTTGGGCTCTCTTAGACTTTAAGAACATAAAGGAGGGGCTTAAATAGCCCGCCATTAATAAGGATCCCTAAATACAGTTGTTATGTGAACAATAAGGTATAGATTTTACTTAATACTCAGTTAAATGAATGTACATGCCCTCCTTTCCTATACAAAATGTATTTTCCTAGCATCTTACGCTGCTTTCCCAGGATTTTGACCTCCAGCCCTCCCGCCATGGTGTATCCAGCGTGCCCTCTGGCTGAGAACCAGCACGCACAGACCCCGCGCACCCGGGTGCGGTGAACCAGCTTGAGCACAGCTTGGGAAGGATGGGCGAGGACAGGCTTGGTGTGTTTAACATCCAGAAGGCAGACTGAAACAGGTCAGAAAAGTCAATCTCAAAACAGAAGCCGTAAAGTCAATGATTTTGCCACAGTTGAATTTTACTAAAAGCCCCCCAAACCAAGAGCTGGAAGCAGTATTTTTTGAGCAACTGAAATTTATCCAGAGGCCAGGATTGTGCAGTAGCAAGGAACTCAAGGCATGTGCATGTCCCTCATCCAGAAAGGGATACAGCAGGGCAGATTGCACAGGAAAAATCATAAAGGCACTAGTATTTTTTCCCCCTGATGATAGAAAAAGCAATGATAATGGTGGGTGTGCCACATTTGCTTCTAGCAAAACCAGGGGGAAATGGTCTGAAGGTATAAAAAACAGTAACACATAGAAGAATGATCATAAAAAGGATGAAGTTCATAGATATTGAAGGGAAGCAGAACAACAAAGCAGAGAGCAGACAAGAATGCAAGCTTCAGGAATTTCAAGTCTCTTAGGAAATTAATGAGAGGGAAAACAGGTTTGAGGGTTCAGCGGTTCCTTAATGAAATTATTTCTCTGAGGGAACAAGTGTAAACTATACAGTGCAGAGGAAGGATGGGATGTAAATTAAGAACTCAGGAAAAGCAGAAGTTCTTCAATGGCCTCAAATACAAGAAAGCAGCATATAGAAACTAGGTCATTTTTTTAAAGGATGTGCATCAGAAGCAGATCACGAAGACAAGGAACACAGAACCATTACTGAAAATTACTGAACAAACTGTGTAAACTCCAAAGGATTTAATGTTTCTTTTGTTCCAGCTGGCATGACCAAGATTGTTGCGAGTTTGTTACGCTACCCAAGTATGACCTCAAGCTGGAATAAGGAAGGATTGGTTTATGAGATACTTGCATCAGTTCTTCTTTTCCTTATCTGGCAAATAGTTTCAACTTGGATGAAAAATTATCCTTGAGGGTTTAGAGAACTGACTGAAGCAATCTCCAATTAATTAGTGGTCATCTGTATAGGAACCTGTAGAAAATGAATGGATTTTCAGGAGGCTGATTAACTCCTACTTCCTTTAATGAAAAGGAAATAGACTGTGTGAAGTGGGTGAAGGGGGCTGAGTTCCAGACACCTTTTGGCATTAATAAGGCCTCTGACACTTCCCCATGCAAATGGGGGAATATAACTTGATGAAACTTTAACATGGTGGACGCAAGTTTTGTTGGAAATAGCTATCAATTGTTAAACAGCAATGCTGTGTTTAGTAGGGCTTCACAAAGGGCTCCCAGGGCCAGTAGTGCTCATCAGTGTCATTGGTGACTCAGACAGTGTACTATAAGCTTTATTATTAGCAGATTACATTGAGTAAGAGAAGCTATAAGAAGACTAGAAAATAATTGCAATTCAGGTTCAAACAGAAGATCAGATACAAAGTCTTGGGTAGTGGGAGAATGAAGCTCAAGAATAACACATGCAGGAAAGCTACCATATTGGGAGCAAGCAGGTAGCACACCTATCTTATACTGGGTGACAAGATGGAACGCACGTTGGCATCTCCTGGTACGGAAAAATCAAGTCTTATAATGGGATGTATGAAGAGGCCTTTAATCCATAAGACTTATCAACCAATCCTTCCAGTCTAATTGGCACAGAGACATCCTGCTTGGGATGCTGTGTGCAGGCTGAGGCACTTCTAGACCAAAAGAAGAAAGGAAAGAGCCAGAATGATGAGAGGTGCAGAAAATAAAATCTACAAGGCAAGACTGACTGAACAGTCTGGTGTTGTCTTAGATATACAAAACAAGTCTGCAAAGGGAGACACAAGAACTAAATTGCTTTCTTTGTTTTCTAGTGAAAAGACCAAGTAATATTTGACTTTAACTGCAGCAAGATTTAGTTGGACATTATAAATAGCTTTCTGTGACAAGTAAATTTTAACACTGCAAGAGATTACTTGGAGCCTCCATCACTGGAGGCCCTTGTAAAGCACTCTGAAACATTTGTCAAAAATAATTCTATATGGTTGAGCCTATTGAGGAGTAAAGAGAAGCAGCAAATGACTTCTCAAAATTAGTCTAGTCTTATTTCTTAATCTCTGCATAGACGGTCTTGTGAAATTCAGTTCATATTTTATGAACATTCAGCATTTCTCCAGGTGTATCCCTAATGGAAAGTGTTAGCTCACATCAAGCTGTAAATAGAGAATGACTTAGTTAAATCAAAGTCGTGCATGGATAATCCCGGGTCACTTTCATTCTGAATCCATACAGGGACTTAGTGTCCTTTGACTACTATTTCAATGGAAATTTATTTCCTAGACATGACTTGTAGTGACCATGTATTCAAAATCCACACCACGTTGCTGTTCAAAACAAATTATTATATTACTCTGAAGGGAGAAAAGGATGGCTTGAAGAAGTCATTTAAAGTTATCAAGATACAGATGTACAAACATTGCATATTGTCAGTGCAAAATAAAAGATTAATCTACAAGTGAATTGTGACTTTTTAATGAAAAGTGTGTCCTTTTCTCATCCCTTTTTTCCATCAAGTATGCAACCAGATGTGCACCACGACACAAATAAGTACTTTGAGGATATGTGCTGTTTGCTTATGACTCAATAGTAGCTACAAAGAAACTAGGACTCATTCTTACTATACTGGTCTAGGTCCTAGTTCTGTACACAGTACAACTGCAGTTGTATTTGCCTCTCCTGCTACCATGAGAAACCTTTTCTCAGTTTCACAGGGCACACAAATGACTAGAAACTGCAAACAATCTCTTCCTGTACAGTTTTTCCCAAGTGTCTATAAAAAAAACCAAGCTAGCTAACCTTTGAAAACCTAGTGCCACAGAGCGGAAAATACTGCTGAACTGGGGAACAGACTCGGTAATATCTGAGCTTTGCCCTTCTGTGGCACCAGTCATTTGAATATACAAGATAGCTGATAAGAATCAGCTGGAAAGTCTGGTCTCCCTTACTTTCCCTGGCAGACTTCCTGGAGATTTCACGATACATTGACTTCTCTCATCTACGGAGAGTGCTGAATATACAAGATGCACGTTGAGTCTTCATCAGATAAGTGTGTTCTATTCCCAAATATGAAGGTCACCTTTCATATTACTGACACTCTGAAAACCTACAGCAATGTAAAGAAAAACATGTAAACCAAGGTAAGACAGTTGAGAAACTTTGAGATCTTCGGCAAACATTGTAAAGCTTCATTTTCATTATTAAATATTTACCTCAAATATAATCAAATGCTTCTAACTTTATTTCTGTCAGTTACACAGTTTCACAGTTAGCATAAACTGTTGATCTGACTGTGTTTTGTTTTAGGAATATACTGGTTTAGGAATACACACACTAGTGGCCTAAATGGAACTGACCTATTAAAAATATTTAGGATTACGTGAAGATCCTCCTTATCTAAAAATAAAACCAAAAGTACAAGTTTCATAGCTTTTGCATATATTTAAGATATAAATACTAATTTGTTTGCACAGTACATCCTTTAACACAATCTGAGAAATCAAATGGGGGAGGGCGGGAATTTTATGTCAGAAAAACTAATAACAGAAAGCAAAATTAATGCGGCCCTTAAAGAAATTGAGGGAGCAAAATATGAATTGAACCAATGATCTGAATATGCATGAGTAAGTAAATGGGCACCATGGTTGCAAGTGTTATGTGAGAAAAAAAGGAAAAGGGTACCATTAAAGAGAAAAAAAATAAGTTAAATGCTTGCATAGTATGAAATGTTATGGAAATTCACCTATCCCCATTTTCAATAACTTAAATGAATATCACTTAAAACATCACACAGATTAAAGACATCTGTATATATTTCAGATTTCAATATTAATGCCAAAAATACATAGTATGATTTTACATAGGATTTATGCTACATTAGAACACTAAAGACAAACATCACTTGAGTATTAAATGAAACATTAAATATTAAATAACTGAAAAATAAAATAAAAAGTGTAAACACTAAACTAACTTGGGAATTTGCTATTGCAACACATCCAATGAAGTGGTTTTAAACAGTACAAAAAGATTAGGTTTAAGTATGTTTCCAGTCTACTTGGAATACACAAAGCTCATTCCAGAAACCTTTTAAAACTGGTCCAGGATCACATAAGAACCTTCTCTCTTGAGCGCTATTTTCATTCCTTTACAGACTTAACTTTATACTGTCATCTCTACCGATCTTCGCTTGTAAGAAGCAATCAACAGTAAAACAAATACTTTAGTTTGCCATTGTTTGCTAGCATCTTGGTGAAAACTGAGGATTTGTTGGAGATTCAGTGTAAGATTTGAGTTCATATGCAGCGCCGCTATCAACTTCCATGGATTTCCGAGAGAATAGGAGCCTTACATCTCTGTGGAGGTAGATCTTTCCAGATTTAGAACTCTGGAACCTGAAAAGATACAAGTATCTGTATTATCTAGACCAAAAGATTCATCCTGCAATATTATTGAATTAAATGCATTCCTTTAAGAGATTAAGGCCAAAAAACCCATTTGAACATAACAAAATTAGTTAAAATGAAAGAAGAAACAATAACCCAATATTTTCAATCTACTTTGTTGCCTTCGGCTTTTAAATGTTCTGTTCCTAATCACCAACGTAGCGCACGGCTTTGAAAGTGGCATGGAATATTTGAAGTTCACACTGCAATTATGTACATCGAAGATTAAAGTTCTCCGCAATCTAGAAAGGCAAAAAGTGCTCTTCAGTGAGCACTCCTGAAAATGCTCAAGGGGTGACCTAAGCACACACAGGGGAAAGTTCAAATACCAACAAAGGCATATATACATATCAAATGTGTATTCCAGTGCTAGCTATCATACAGACAGATTTCATTGCTCTCCTTATGAATGTACCAGCAAGAAGTTTACTACTGCTTTATACCACACGCCAAATTTAAGTCCAACTCAAGCAGCAGTAGGTACAAGCATCTCTGCAGGCAGACAGAAAAAGGTTTTTCATGCAGTTTACAGAGCTATTTCAAAGAGGCTGGTCCATAGTTCACTGGCCCAATCACCAAAGTAAAGAGCAGCCAATTTTGGGCCCATTCATCTTTTATGCTGCAGCTAAACAGCCTAATTCAGGTCCTCCAAACCTGCCAGGAATGTGCCAGTTCCACTTTCCCCGAGATTTAACAACTATAGATAGAGAAAAGAGATCTGTATTTCAGAGAACTGTATTCTATAGTCTTCATCTGGCAGAACTACTTCATTTCCTCCCCTCCACCAGGAAAAGCAGGAGGGCCTAAGGAGCATTTCTTCTGGCAACTGAACTTCACGTCACTATCACTATGCCATGGTAAGGGAGAAAAGCTATTGCAATAATAGAAATAGAAAAGCTACTGCTATTGCAACGACAAAGTGATACCATAACAAGTGCTGAGCGAGCAGTGTGCACTGTATTTCTCATGGATTACAATTTGCAAAGATTTTTAACAAGAATTTACTCATTGACCCCACTGAAGCAAAAGTAGTATCTCTAGAATAAACGTAGCCATAATCAGACCAAAATTCAGAGGAGACAGACAATTACAGAAGCTCCATCAAGGTTTCATCATCTGGGGCAGGCAGGTTTTAGAAATGGATTCTATGCCACTGCTTTGTTCAGATGAGTGATACAGAATACGCTGTAGTCATCCCCGCAGCCAGACAAAGGAAAATTCTGCTCTCCTAGGTACAGAGCTCCCATCCATCACTATTTATTTGCTTCGTGTTGTCAGTGTGAAAGCCCTTTACCTGGTAGGCAAAGGGGAGAAGATTCTATCTGAAGAGAAAAGACTGGAGGAGAGCACACGAAGGAAGAGCAAAAGAGGCAAGGACAAACTGAACACCACAAAGTTAATTTAGCATGTAGCTCCTAAGACATTTTCAAATGAAAAATTGTATTGCAAGATCTTTTGCAGCAAAAGTATGATTGAAGTTAATTCATCTAGAATAGCTAGATCTAGTTATCAAAGCACCATCATAAAGTAGAGCTCAATTCCCATTTTACACATGGATCTATCAGGAAATAATTAGCAAGGTCTATTTTTAAACTTCTTGAGCTTACTCTTTTCTATTAGTGAGAATCCTGCAAGACTCCCTTTGCCCAGTAAATAATGCTTCCCTGTAACATGGCTCCTTCTGAGCATGACATTTCCCAAAGACTGAAGGAGGATGAATGGGGGACAGCAACAAAGTTGGGGGGTTCTCTCTGTTTCCATCACCTCATTTTTTTTCTTTGAGAAATGCTTATCATAGTAATTGGGATTTAGAAGTGTTGCTTTTCATACATGCAAATACATTGGAGTAAGAGACAACCATTACACCTTTGTGGGGTGGTGATGGAGTGGCCAGCATGGGACTGGCTCCAGAGCTGTGGCAGCTCCAATAGTTCTGTGTAAAGGAATCAAGAAAAACACAGAGGTCTCTGACAGACGCTGTCCTAGGAACGGTATCAACAGACTGTCAAAAGACAGGAAGTTTTAAAACCACAAATATCAGATGAGCAAGAAAGTCTGGCAGAGGAAAGAAAGTGATAAACATTACTGAAGAAATGACAAATACAAGCACAAAATCCCTATATATATATATTTTTTTTGTAGGCCATCAAAATTCACAAAAACAGAATAAGCCATGGAAACAGGATATAGCAGGAAGATTAGAAAAACATATGTGGCAAGACACATTTTGCAAGTAGAAAAGACTATACAACACAATCTATAAAATTTGTAAGTAAAATCAATTAGGACAAGGATAAAAATTTCTAGATCAAGAAAAATGCTGAGAGATCAGAAAGATCAAAAAGCAACTAGTAAATCAGTAATAGCAGGTATCTTCAGCTTCCACCAATAAATGTATCGTATCCCACATTACAAAAATATTTTTTAAAAAAAAGTTTCTCAACACCTTGAGGAATCACTACTTTTAACAACCAGTTTCAAGCTTACCCTCCACCTAGCCTTCAGTAACAACCCTCTGTAGCTGTCAGTAACAACAATTATGCTCCACACAATTAAAAGAGGCAGTATGTCAGTAACTAAAGCTGTTGACCAAGCTTTAAAAACTTGAAAAATGCTGAGCTGTGGGCAGGTTAACTGTTTAATTGCCCTTTATAGGGGTGCCAGAACGTGACCTAGAAATCAACAGATGGTCAATCACCCTCACAACAGTGGGCAGAAACGAGGCGCGAGCAGAGCTGGACTCAGATCTCTTATGCTCACGTAGATTTAATTACAATGCAAAAAATCATTGCTTCACATGCAACAAAAAAATTATCCTCAAAGCATCTTCAAGAAACAGCTTAAACTGCAGGTGCAACTCTTGATTTTCTTACAGTGAATAAAGCTCTTTTGTCCGTGCAAGCTACATGTTGTAGCTGTGGGTACAAATACAGCCTAATGGCGTATTGAACAGTACCTCAAACATACAAACCTGCATAAACAATAAGTCTGACACTTTAAAAAAAAGAGTGTTGTAGAAAGTCTGGCTGCCAATGTTAAGTTCCAGACCTATGCAAGCATTTTTGCTGAATTACCACTTGAAAAGAAGCTTTCATAATATGAGTGCTGACAACTGTGATTAAAGGCTTGCAAGCAGATGCAACCACAATGCAGCTTACTGGTGGTGACTTCATTTGGTTTTTTGAGCAAGATTTCAACATGTAAGCTTAAGATGCTTGTTTTCAACAACAACTACAACTAAAACTGAAAGGCTGTTCTAAGCTAACTTGAGTAACAAAAAAAGTTTAAATTTTTTAGGTTTGTATACAAGTTTTCAGTAAAACGGGTTTAAGGAAACATTTCTGCTTTTAAATATGACATTTGAAAACCAACTTACGTATGAATTAATACACTACTAAGACTTTTTATGCTCTCCTAATCAAAATCATCTTTAGTAAAGAAGGCTACTAGATTGACAACTGAGTCTTTTGTAAAATCTCAAGTACTCTGCATAATCAACCATGAGACAAATCAACATAAACTACTGTAGTATTTCAAGGAGTTTAGCAGTTCTTCCATTATGAGAAAGGACCCACTGTTTGGGTTCATCTCTGAAGCATACTCTGCAGGTATTCACTTTTCCAAAGTAAGCAGCTAAGCATTGTAATTATCAGACAGCTTGTTTTTTCCAGCCAGAAATGGATGCATTTCCAATTACCCATTATAAATCCATGAGTTGATCCCTACCAGAGGGCTGAAAGCTAAGCTAAATTGTACAGGTATTTCAAAACTAGAAGCATCAGATCTGCTACATTTCTGTCTCTCGGCAGGTATCAGAAATGGGAAACTCAAAAATCTTCTAGCTATAAAAGACACCAGAGAAGAAAGTAGGTTCACCTTCAAATAGAAGTAATTATTGGCTCTGTCTACAACAAATTCACAAACTACATTAAAGCAGAAACTGAAAGGGGACACAAATCTAGTACTCTTCATGCCTGTACAGAGCCACTTGGCCACAGATTTTCTTCTGCCCACCTCTGCAGCTGATAGCTGTCCCCAGTTCCTCTGCATCAGTTAGATCAACATTACAAGTGAATAGAGCCTTTTATTTGGGCTACATGCTCTTTTTCAGAATTTACCCCACAAGAAAATTTTTAGAAGGTGGTTTAAGTTAGACATGGCAAGTTAGCATGGCCTGAAAGGATGAATTTCAATCTAGGCTAAAATTCAGAATGAAAACATAGTTCAACAGCCTCATCATGATGGTATTTTCACACTCCAGTAAACCAACACATTTTTTTATGACTGTCAGCTTTCATTTAACAGGAAAGCTTGGCCTGGAATCACTGCCCTAGACAAAGTTGTGTTTCAAAAGTCTGCTGGGTAGAAATCAATGCAACTAATTAGGGAAAGTAATACGTACCAGAAGTAATTCTACAACAAGCTAAAGAGAAAAGTGTAAGAAATTTGATTTTGTTCTGCTTGCTCACTTCAGAATATCAGCCGCCGTTGGGTTTCCAAGTGCTGCAATGAAAGCACTGGGTCTGCACGTACGTGGTTTGTTTACTACAATAATGCAGACAAAAGTCTGCAAACTGCAGAAGGAGAGAGTAAATCCATCATTCCTCCTTTGTTTCAAACTGCAGTCTCCAGAACATCCCGAGCAGCAGCACAGTATCTGGTTTCAGGCAGTGCTTTGTAAATCATTTAAGGAAGATGGTGTGAATATTTTATAAAGTGAAAGGCATTATTAGCAGTATTGCATCATGAAACAGGTATTTGCATTTTTCCCACTAAACACTGTACTTTTAGGAGTAACTCAGAATGATTTTCACATTACAAGCTATTCTTGTGAAGAGGCATGTGTGTAGAAGACTGGCCACCTTGTCTACATCGATCCTTAGTTTTGGCTTTTGTCCATGTAACATCCACACTCACTATTTCCTGTAATCTCAGAAAAAGTACATTGATCCAGCCAGAACTAAGTCTCTCTTGCTAAAAAAAGGAATTAAGCTTTACAAGGCTATACAAAATACTTCAATGCCAAGAAAGAGCTTTATATTTTAACTGTGTTTCTCCCAAGCAGAATCCAAATTATTTATTAGCTCTTCTTCCTCTACTGTCTAGCTTAAAGATCAAGTTAAAAGCATCCTTATTTAAAAAAAAAAAATTAAGTCTGTATACAGAAAGGCTGGCTAGGAAAGCAATCACAAGATAAATTCTGGCAGGTACTTGGGTTTTGTGGTTTTGATTTTGTTTGGGTTTAGGTTGGTTCTTTTGTTGTGTGTCGCTGGGTTTTTTTAAACTCTGAAGAGCTTACCTCAGATGTATGAGGTAGCGTAGTAGCCTTTCTTCAGTCTGTTGACTATTTTCTTTATTGACAGTTCTCTTGATTTCTCGTCTCACAGGAACAGAAAAAGTTCTTTGCCGTAGGAATGTTTGATGATTAGCTGGCATTTCTCTCAAGTCATAGATCACCACAAACATCTTCACCACAGTTTTGTTAGGGTTAAATAAGGTCTGAAAAGACAAACACTTCAATACATTACTCTTCAGAGATGACAAATTTAAACAAAAACCAACCAAACCCCACGTGCCAAAATAGTCACCGTTCTCTATGCACTTTGTTCTGGTGCTATACAGAAACATTTCTGTAAAATCATTCTGCAGTTTTTCTGGTTTTCAACACTTCAGCTACTAGCAATTCCAATTTTTAAATATAATACTAAACACAACTTAATCTGAATGAAAAACTAGTATATAACTACTGTTACTTTGCTGATCTGCATCCCCATTTTGGTTTATTTTCCCAGGTGGCTTTTTGTCTACACAGTTTTCTAGATACAATAGGCTCACAGGAAGCAGCACAGTGGTAGGCTCTGCTTTCAAACTTGAAATTACCAATCTGTTACCCTGGACTAGTTTTATAAAAGAAAAAGGCAGATCATTGGTTCTAAGAAATGACTGTGATTTGCTTTCTGATTTTATTACAAAAAAATAGGTGGTATTAAAATGTTACAAAATTTAGAAACAACTGAGTCTTTAATGTTAATCCTTTTAGAAGGATTTCAGAATTTGGACTGTGGCCTAATTACTTCTCCATTACTTCTTCAAAGCCACAGCATCCCCGACTATTCTGAATCTTCAGTAACTGATTTTAAGTCTCTTCACAGCACAGATGGGTTCAAAGGTTGGGAGTCTTTTTTGTCCCACAGATTACACACAGATTTCTACTTTGAATAACTACAGTACCTACAGAGATGCACATTTCCACTGCTAGCTTCATGCTCATCTCCAATAACCTCATCTCCTCTGCATGACTTTCTTGATATTAGCAGTTTCAAGGCACCCTTATCTGCTGAGTACGTACCACTTGTATTGTTCCTGAAGGCGGTACCCGATAACCCCTTTTACCAAGGGACTCTAAAGTAATCACACCCTAGGAAAAAAAAAGAGACACATTTAGTTCACAGGGAGACATATAAAGAAATCTAAATATTCTATTCATGTAACTGTATTTATTCAAAAAACAATCAGTAATGCATAAAAATTAAAACTAGAGAAGGCAACGCATTTAAGATGCAGTTAAAAATCAACAGTAGGGGCCTTACAGATACTTTGGCACATCATTAAAAGGTGTGCAATAAGGGGTACGTTCTCCTCTTGAAACAAGAGCCAAGGTTCCACATCTTCAAACTAGCAGTCAGGGAACTATTGCAAAACAAAGCTTTCTTTTCAAAGCTGCTTGTAAGTTCGAATGGAAGATTTGTCTCCTCCTTTCCATTTTTGTATCACCTACAATCGCACCAGTAACACTCCACATCTCACAGAACTAATTTCTGCTTTTCAAAGGCAGCAGATGCCCTTAATCTTCCATTCTAATCCAAACCTTACCAATGATGACATCTGCTTTTGTACCAGCTGTGAGCATCTGAGTGTCCCACAGGCGCTGCAACTGTGCTGAGGCCACCCTTAGGGTACCGCCCTAGAGCACACGTTTGATTAACCTGCAGTGCACAACTGTTGTACCCCACTGCACTGGGCTTAACAAAACAAACAAACCCCCAAAACCCCAAAAACAAACAGCAAAAAAGACCCCAGAGTAGAGAAACTAGCTATACAAACAGAAACAATGTTTCTGATGACCCAGGCACTGTACAAATGTTGTATTAATCCTGGGAGATCGGCCATAATAGCAAGTTTAGAGCACATGGAAAAGACTGAAACAATGAAACCCAGCTAGGAAAATAAGCAATGCTACTTTAACCATTTGAGGAACATCAGAATCCCTTCACCTCCTGGAAAAGTACGTAATCTAGAGAGATGAAAGCAAAACAGCAGATACTTCTTTGCACTGGTTAAGAGAAGACATATACAAATTTAAACTATATTGCTCAAACTTAACTTCAAAGCCATTTCATTTTCTGAATACTTTTAAAAACAGAAGGTCAGAAATATGGTCAGTGCTATGAATTTAAAATCTAAGTATGGGGATAATCAGACGTTCAGCACTTTACATGTTTAAACTTACATGTTTAAATAGAATATTTACCATATTTCAGACAGACATACACACATATCTAAACCTCTAAAAATTAGATCCGTCATCCAGGTAACACTGGAGTTCCTTAGCAGGCATTCAGAACAAATCTACCCATCTGACTGAATGCATGCTAGCATGCAAGACACCTTTCGCTTTTTACCAGGAAGTACTTCTAGACATCCAAAAACTGCACTGTCATTGTAGAAATGTAGAACAGAATTGGCACACAGATACCGAGAACACAAATACCACGTCGGTGCGAACATCAGCAAACCATGCAGCTTGTGAGAGTGCTGCATTGTCACACTAGCTCAGACAATATTTGTTTTAAAAGAAAGGGCTGAATAGCTTCTGCATCTAACATCTCCATGAGCAATTGCACCTAAGCCGCTTGCTGGCAGAGTGCTTAGTTGCCCAGGGCAGCTGCTTGTTGGGACAACAAAATGTATCCCATCAAGTCCAGCTATTGCCTCACTGCCTATTTTAAGTTAGACAGATAAAAAGAGATGGTGGGGGGTGATGACTCCAGTGTGGAGGCAGACAAATACATTCAATATCCCAAGATGAGAGCAGTTGGATGTTGGGGCAGTGCAATGGGAGGAAAACCACTAGTTAGGGACAGGAAGAAGTGACAGGAAAATTCCATCAGAAGCCGCTGAAAATAACCCAGGTCCCTGCAAATCCCTACTTCCTGAACCCTCTACTCACCGAACTCTTGTTGCTCAACTAGCAGAATTTATTTAAAATAAATCCAACCACACACTCACCATGTAAGGGGAGGGTGCATTATCATCTGAAACGCTGTAGAACGACACTTCAACTGGCAGAGTCATGTGCGTGGGACAAAAGACTCCACTTGCTCCCACTTCTGCTGTGAAACCCTCCACGACACCAAGCGGGTCTAAGCGAAAATTCAGGACAGACTCCTGAAAAACAAAACACATACAGCTCAGGTTGGGAACGCCTCAAAATATAGCAAAACTAAGCAGCAAACAAGGCAACAGGTTTATGTAAGAACTCGGGTCTTTCGTAAGATGACCTGCCAAAAATCAACACTGAGGAAAAAATTATGATGAACAGCAGAACATTCAGCAAGGTGATAGCAGGTTAAGAGAAAGTATCATCCAAATCCAGTCTTCATCCTACTGAAACTTGTGCAAAAGGCCACAGAGGATTTTATTGCAGCAGAATCTATGCACAATTTTCCTTGACATATACTCTCTGGGAAAAAAACCCCAACAATCTAGAATCTGTAACTTTCCTCAACATATTCACTCCATATTTCAAATATGGAGTATGATACAACCCATTAATGCAATAGCTATTAGATGTTGATATTTGATAGGCTACATGAAGTGAAAAGCTGGAGGCTACACTTCAAATACGTTCTGTTTACTACGCTGATTTAATGCAGCTTTTGTGACATATTAAGTAGGCTTTGAGAGTGAAAATATAAATCCTTTTTTCTAAGCACATACATTATGAACATGAACAATTATAGGCTGTTAAATCTCATTTAAGTCAACAGAACACCTCCTAACTTGACCACAGTGGGACATAAAAGTTATAAGCAGCTCATTGCATCTGAATCTCCAAAAGATGTCTGGGGTGTGAAATATGTGTCTTTATAGCTGGAAATTAAAACAAATTTTATTCAATTTAATTATGAACTTTTACACCATAATCAGGCTGGAAATATTCACAGGAATGCACTTTTAAAGCAGTGCAGAAGAATACTAAAAATACCACAAGAATTCTAGAGAATATGCAATACCTCAAAGTTTCCCAGAAGGCTAAGACTTGTTACTGGTGGAGCACTAGAACTTAGAAATGGTTTCCCATGGCTCTCTGGATCACTGTCTCTGTTTATACATTGTTGTGGGCTATTAAAAAAAAAACACAGAATAAATATGAAGGATAAACACATTTGCTTTGGTCTTCTGGGTATAAACAGCTCTAGAAAGAACCATTTGCTTACTGTATTACAAAATGTTGCCCTAAAGAAGAAACAGTTTGAACATCACCAGTTAATACTTTAGCAAAACATTTTCTAGTTAACTTAAAATACTTTCACAAGTTTTACATTACAAGGGATAAAGACAATAAAAAATTAGGTTGTTCAATAACTCTATTAGCAAAAACCAAAGTATCAGATTATTCTCTCTTGTATGCAGGTATTTTTGCCTCCAACATCAAATTACCGTACTAAAAGCTGTTTATGTTACACATATAAATATATAAAAGGTCATAGAGTCATAGAATGGTTTGGGTTGGAAGGGACCTTAAAGATCATCTAGTTCCAACTCCCCTGCTGTGGGCAGGGACACCCTCCACTAGACCAGGTTGCCCAAAGCCCCATCCAACCTGGCCTTGAACACTTCCAGGGATGGGGCATCCACAGCTTCTCTGGGCAACCCGTTCCAGTGCCTCACCATCCTCACAGTAAAGAATTTCTTCCTATTATCTAATCTGAATCTCCCCTCCTTCAGCTTAAGGCCACTAACCCTTGTCCTGTCACTCCATGCCCTTGTAAACAGTCCCTCTCCAGCTTTCTTGTAGGCCCCCTTTAGGTACTGGAAGGCTGCAGTAAGGTCTCCCTGGAGCCTTCTCTTCTCCAAGCTGAACAACCCCAACTCTCAGCCTGTCTTCACAGGAGAGGTGCTCCATGGTTAATCCATTTTACAAGTTAAGTTCTCTGAACAAATGTTTAACCTGTTCAATATTAAGAACAAAACATAACACAAAATAACACTGATCTGAAGAAGAATCAACACTTACTATCTTTTCTCTTTGAAAATTCAGCGTATCTTACAGCATATGTGCCCGTGCATGGGACAGAGTTCGTCCTGTCAGCAGCTCTCATACCACAGTTATGTCCCAGAGCCATGCTAACCTGGAGACCCCAGGGGAACTCAGCTGCAAAGCCTTCTTTCAAAATAAGGCTTCTTTTGAACAGCACCCATTTTTCGTCTTTGCTAACATGCTTTGTTGTTGCACACAGGTATGTATATACATTGTATCTCCCCCAAAATTCTTAAAAGTTTCTGGTAAATAAAACATACCTTCTTGCAGACAGACATTTCAAGTGCAGCAGTGATGAATCCAGATCAAAACACCCAGAATGTGTTTTTCTTTGAGGAACCTGAAGAGGGAAAGAAGATGCTAATTTGAAAACTGTACCTCTAGTAAGGACAATTTTGCCAAAGCAAGCACAAGTTTGCCAAGAATTTTTCATGACATTACAAAATTATAAAAAACAGAGCAGAAGAGAGTTATTCCTATACATTCTGAACTTAGTGAAGAAAATTCTAAAAAATATTAATGACAAGACTGTAAATTCTGATTAACAGGAAGTACTTAAAGACTCATTAAAGAGGCTGACGTCTCTTTGGAACAGTACAGAACATTACTAATAAACAAGCTGTAACAATTTTCCATCCAAGTTCCCGGAAACACGCCAGCCTTTACAAGCACTGAAGAATAAAACATATCACATGGTCAATTACAGAACATAACTACTTCAGTAGTTTTAGTTGGGACTGCCTTTTTCTTTAAAACTTCCAACAACCCATCAGAAGTAGAAACACTTCCCAATGTCTTTCTGTCCTATCACAGTACCTTTGTATCACTTAGTCATTCAACGATATCTCTGATTGCTGAAGAATATATGGTACAAACTGTTCACAGAAACAAAAGCTTTGGAATAATAGGCAATCGGCTATTAATAACTCACACAAACTCTTAAATGACAAAGTATGTTAGCTTACACTTAAAACACTAATCCTCAAAATGTTTTCTTTTGTGCTCTAAAATAGCACCTAAGCATGTTACCTTTTGTTAATCTTGATAGTATCTCATACCTCTAATATTTTCTTTTCCAGATTATTGTTAAACTTCATTTGAGTGTTAACTCTCAAATTTCCACCTGCAAGAGCATTCACTCTGCCACTGAAAGTAAACACACACACTTCACCTAGGTAATGTCAAATTTTCTACCGTACACAGATGTTCTTTTTATATCTATATATGTTCTTTTTTACACTTCCTTACTCATTTAAAAGATAAGTTATAATTTCAACGATAACTTACAGGACTTGAAAGCAGAGGTAATCCAGTTCTGGGATGAAAAGCCTTGGTTGAAGTTCCATCCAAGGATCGAAAATTATGTTTCCGCCACATGTTTGTGTGCTTTAGAGATGGTGCTTTCTGTCAGAAAAACAAATTTACTCAAGATATCAATAGGACATTTCAATGGCCTATCATGGTAATACTTTGCTTGCTGTAACGGGAGGCGGCTTCTGAACCAGGTGGATCTGCATCACACTAACATATTTTGAAATATTTCATATAAATTCCCCTTGACTCAATCTACAATCACACAGACTGCCCACTAAAGATCACATACCATATTCAGACACTGGTATATTTATAAAAAGACAAGATGCCTAACTGCCTATGGAAACTGTCATTCACAATGCTATCACTGTGAGCAGAATAAGACAATGTTCTTCTCAATGAACTTATAATTAAGAATATATGGGAGAGGCACTACTGGCCAAACGTTACTTCAGACTGCCAAGATGACAACAGTTACACGCTGATTACCGTGATCAAGACTTAAATCCCTCTTCATATCAGTCCCTAGCAGATACAGGGTACAAGCTATTTAAGGGCAGCTATAGGAATTGGTCTTTTCCTCGCTGTATTTACCTGTACATCTGGGTTTTTCAGTCGCTCACACTTAACTGCACCATCTTCTGTAGGTTTCTTCTGAGAACTGCTTTGGAAATCAAGGCCTATTGGGTCTTCATTCTCATCATGTGCAGTTTTCGTTTTATCTTGTTTGGTTTTGGTTTTTAAACTGTCATGGTCTTTATTTAAATAATTTTCAATACTAATAAGCTGAGTATTTTGCTCATAAATATTTGGGGGTTTAAGTCTTTATCTAAACACTTGAGCTTCATTTTTGTGCAAAGGAGTCAGATACCTGTGTCACAGTTGCTTTTTTTGTACCTTCAAGTATTTTGCATCTATCTATCTGTAAATTGTTAAAACAGTCCTTGTCGTTGTTCTCACTAACAATTGTTCTTTCTTTAAGTTTATTTGGTGCAAATCTGTTTCATCAACGCTGCTGAAATTTGAACACTGTTTAATTCTATTGGTTATCTGGTCTTTTTGTGCATAACCAGAATGTAACATTTTCCAATTTATCTGGCAATTCAGATTTATTTTCTTTAATACATGATGATGATGTGTGAATGTTAGTAAATGCATGACAAGTTTTATTTGAAGTCTGATGAAATGCATTTTGGACAGCTTCACTGGGTTTTGCTAAAACCAATTTTCTTCTTGCTTGGAGTTTTCAGAGAAGCCTTCATTCTCCATCAAACCTAGAAGGACTGATAGGAGTATCAGGTGTCTTCATCCTTGATTTACTGCTGTCTTCTAACAAAGAAAAAATCAGATTTAGCAAGAGAAACAGAAGATGGTTCCCTTGCCTTTCTTCAGCAAATTTCATCTTCATACGTACTATCGGAAAATTTTTGACGTAACTGGGGTAGGTCTCATGCACTTTGAATGGGACGTCCGGTAACATGAGAAGTAGCTGGATCACAATGAATCAAGTGTTGGGCAATCCTTGCTATCACCTCCTGCCGCTCCTGGAGCAGAGAATCGATCAGGGGATTACTCTCTCCTGCAGACCTGACGGCCACAGTGGTTCACTGGGAACACGGGCATTGAGCAGTGGGATCCTCTGGTATTGCTCTAGTTTTGCCTTCACCACCATCATCTTGTACTGCATTGTCTAAGTTGGCAATAGAAACAGGGGAGGTTTCCTTGCCTTTCCTTGGCAAGTTTTCGTCTCCGTAAGTACTCCGAAAAGCTTTCGGTGTAGCTGAGCCATTTTCATGTATGTTGAATGGACGTCCAGCAACAACTGGTGAAGTAGCTGGATCACAGTGAATCAAGTGCTGAGCAATCCTTGCAATGACTTCTTGTCGCTCTTGAAGTAGAGAGCCTATCAAAGGATTGGTTTCTCCTGTGGGTTGATGAGAACAATGACTACTTGAAACACGAGAATCAACTAGAGAAAAGGATTTAAAAGTTCTGACAGGTGTTTCATGAGACTGTATCTTATTGTCTGCCATAGCATTATAGCACTGAACTTTAGACTGCGATGCCCCAAAGTCGGATCCAAGTCCGGTAGATGGATAAAGTTTTAAGTTTCTGATAGATGTAGTAAATTCAGGTGTCTTTTTTCCATTAAGTACGCCCTCAGGTGTCATTGTCCATGTCTGTTTCCCACAGAAGCGCTGCGGACTGGAGGTACTGCATTGCTGTGCCGCACTGGAATCACTGTGTTGATGTAACTTACGCTCTTGCATTCGCTTCTCGTAAAAGCTAAGGTTGGTGTGAATACTACAGGTCAAAACTGGGTAGTTCGATTGTCTGGGCAAGGACTGGACGCTGACTCTCAAGGCCACATTGTGAGAAACATTAGGAACAGGAAAGACGTGCTCAGTTGGTGTCTGGGAGAATGTCCATTGCAAGTCCACATCTGCAGCGCTCACCCTGAAACAATACAGAAGAGCATTTACAGAAACGTCTAAATGAAGAGTCTTTAATTATCTACTTTTAACACAAACGTCCAAGAAAAAGCACTAGAGACACCACTAACTGCTGCACTTCGCATAGCATTTGAATCCTATACAACCAATAAAATACTGGGCCAACAACATGGCACCTTCTGAAAGCAAACAGGACAACAGGAGGGAAAAATGGTTTTTAAGAAAATTACAAACAACCTGCGAACAACAACGAAGGCTTTTTTTGCATCCCAGACGTACCTGTACAGAATGTTTCTGGGAACAGCACCATGTGAAACACTCAGCCATGCGCTTAGCTGAGAGAAGAAAACAAAAGAACGAACAGCCAATAAAAGGGTCTTCTCTTCAATAAAACCGATCTCCACTCCTAAAATGTATCAAGAGAAACACATGGATGTTGGTAAGGATATGCACAGAGAACTATTAGAACTAGAACATTTTTAGATCTTCATTCTGAAAATAAAACAGAGCTGACTTAAGCAAAACAACGAAACTCCTCAAACATTTTGGGTTTGGTTTTATCTACATAATAATTTATACAATTTAACATAACAAATAACTTATCAAAATTACCATTTTCAGCTAGGAGCATTTCATACTCTGCATTGCATAATGCACACTGCAGAAAGTATGAGTACAGGAAGACTAACATTAAAAGATGCTTAGATATCACTGGTAAATAGTGGTTTCCTTAGATCACTCCTCATGGTAAAAAGCCAGTTCAAAACCACTAAAACCAATTACTTGAAGGACTTTAACATGACAAGATTCTTGCAACTGTCAGGTAATCCTAATATCCAACTTACTGTCGAGGAACTGGCTCCAAAATCCACCTTTCTAACAACAATGCATCTTGTTTGATTGCAGGATCATTTAAATCATCCCTCGGTGGTGGGCCCTTCATCACTATAGCAACAGTCTGGAAGTAGCATCACTTCTACCATGATTGGAATATTGTTCTTCCACAGTAGCATAACCTCAGATCTGGTTCGCCTGGCTTGACGACACTGAGGGAAAGAAAAAATGTCAACATATGCAAGCCATAAAAATACTAGTCAGATTTAAATCTACTTTAAAAACATGTTCCAAGTACTGGAAAAAGGGTAAGGGTCAAATTCTGTAAACTAGATTTCAACAAATCAGAGATATAAGATTCCAAATCTATTTAACAAAAAATAATTAATAAATCCTTTATGGCTGCTGTTTTGAGCAACTTCTGTAGAAAATTAAGAGCGCTCATAAAAACACATTTCTCCAACCACTATAACTTTTCTACCTTGTACTTCTCTCATCCACAAGTCATCCTCTTGGATAGACACACTCGAGCAGTATCTTTATAAATTCTGTGTCTTGGAGTAGGCTAACTGTTGCATGACTAGCAATTTAAATTCACACAGTACTTAGGAACTTGAGTGATGAGATGCTCCAACCTTACTCCCAAATAGACTAGCTAGATTTGATGTGCTCGTGTTTTTGGATCACTAACTTTCAAGAATACCTGGAAAAACAAAAAGTTAGGCAAGTCAGCCTACATGTTCTCAAAACAAAAAAAAAAAAACCAACCCAGACCATGAATGCTAAGTATAGCACTAGCCGTTTGCATAATAAAGGCTCAAATAGGTACTGCAATCAGGTAGTCGTGCAGAATTTCATGTTCAAGGATAAAAGGCTCTCACTTTAAGGACAGATCTATTATTAGTACAATACTGAATTACATACTCAGGAATGCAGGACTGACAGAAAGCAATTGTTATTCATGCTTAACTGTGAACATACCACGGGGTTCTCAGCTGACTTTAATCAGGGTAGCAAGGACACACGCCACAACACCTTAAAATGAATGAGTACCGTCATACCTGAGCCAGTTTGTCGCTGCATTCATGCTTAGTTGTTGGTGGCTGACTTGATTGTGCTGGTGGGCAATGAAAGCCCTCTGTTCTGCCCTTGATCGAATACTCAGGCGTTCGACCTTCGGTGATCAACAAGGCCAAGGAGACCAGAAACTCCTCAGCTTCATACTCAAAGTATTCATCCAAAGTATCTGTCATTTCAAAAAGACAAAAAATAATGACATCTGCTGTATAACAAGCTTTCAACTGTTGGCTGACCCCACAGTTTGTTTCAATTTACACTTAAAACAAGAGCTATGGGAAATGGATCTTGGTATCAGACTGGCTGCACTCCCCGTAAGGCCCAAGTTACTGTACCACCACAAAACATCTTTCCTCATCTCATAATGTTGTAACTACAAGCAGACAAAATTAGAAATACTCTAAAGAAAGCTTCATGTAGAAACAGTCAATGCACCAGATTTCAGTGATGCTGAGAAACAATTGTTTGTGTCGTGAACCACAGCTGGATCACAGCTTCTCTAGAAGAAAAAAAGTTTCCTGGGCTCTAGTGAGAGAAGTCTGACAGCAGTATGACTGTGCATCATTAGTAACACGTGAGAGAGAGAAAGAGAAGCCACAATACCTCATAAAATACATTAAAATTGAATAAGAAAAAAAATAGAAAGATTTACTTCTATTAGAAAAAGTGGGACACAATGTTCTTTAAGATTTTTATTGTGAGTCCCTCCTGCTGAGAGCAAAGCTTGAGATGTCCATTTTTAGTTACCATTAACACATAGAAAAGGTTCGCAAGAGCACACAGAGTATTTATCAGTTTGTACCATGTTCAGTCTAAACTTGTGCAAAGAATTAAAACTCAACAAGTCTCCACAGACAAAGCAGCAGCTGGCATTGCTCTTCATGAATTACCCTGGCACACTCCATTTCTGCAGAGCTAGGATGCACCAGTCCCCAGATTTATGGTGTTTTGTAGAGCACCCTTCTCCTCCTCCGTCATCACGAGGATATCATGCAGCAGTCAAACAGATTCAAGTGCAACCAGATTGTGTCATTCCCCTCTCTGCTTGGAAACTCTTAAGTTTCAAAATTATTTAGTTACTGGAGAGGTTACAGAAAAATCTCTTTTCCAAGAAAGCTAAAATACATTCACTTCAAAGTCTATTTTAAGAGCAGCAAAGAAAAGCAGGTGGAGGCAAGGCTGTCAGTAGTTCTTTATTTTTATGCTTTAGGGGAACAAAAGCACATGACATCTTAACAATTTTAGTTTATGTCCTCTGTCATCCACCAAAACAAAACTGCCACAGGGACAGAGTTAATTGCTACTCATGTTCTGATTACCATGGATAAAATACCCTTCCATTTGGGAAAAACAGAATTCAAAAGTCTTTTTTTTGTCTTCATTCCCTAATAGCAGAGCATTTAGCAAACATGGCAGACAGACTTGAGAGATTCATAAAGAAAGGATGCATGAAACAAAAGCTCCAATTAAATGCACAATTACCTGCATATGTAAACTATAAAGTGTGTAAAACTAGCTTTTGCACATACATATTTGCCTAGTCCAGGCTTGTACTCCACGGACCCTAGGGCTTACAGCCTATTTTGAGGGATCTACATAATGTAAATAAGAGAAGTCAGCCCTCTGCCATGGAACTCAAGTTCATTGCACAGGAGTCCTCACCTTTACTGACTCTTTCTTCCCCTTTTTTAAAGGAATATACTGGGTGGCAGGGACAGGCTATAGCCGGGATGGGACTATCTTCCCGCTGCACAACCACACCTGCCCATGGCACACATGGCTGGTACAACATTCCTGACCCGTGCCGTACGTGCCACATCTGCATGCACACATCTCTGAAAAGGTGCCAGGCACTGGACTGCCACAACCAGCACAAGTCCTGTGGCTCCATCCTCCAGGGCAGAGTGGGGAAGGGGCTCTTCCAAAACAGTCGCCCATGCCAGCTGCCTGCTCCCTGCCCTGGGGAGCACCCCAGCCAGGAAGGGACCATGGCCCCGGAAGAGCAGGGTGCTGCCAGGATAATTCATCTGGTCACTGCCTGCCCTCAGGCAGAAGAAAAGCCAGAGGATAGATGAATTACCCTGGGGGACCCCATATGGCATGCGAACAATACATTAAATCATCTGGCGTGAGTTAAAATGGTCATTCATCTGATGGGTGGCAGAAAGTGACTAATAAAGGGTGCATGAAAGATTAAAGGAATGGTAAATAACAGAGAGGACAAGACATTTCAGTAGTGGTATGAGTCACCTACAAAATTAGGTACCTGCAATCTTGGTTTTTTTTTTTTCAGCTGAAAGTCTGGTGAACAATAGACATGTCATGCTTAGGGATAGGGAAATGGGATTTGGAAAGACTCTGAAAGGATGTGGGTATTACAGCTAACAAAAAAAACAGTTGCAGCATTATCTTGCTGCTAACAAGCCTCGTGCTCATCTTTGTACGTCCAAAGGCTACAGTAATGTTAAGAAAGTCACAGCAGAAAGGACCACTACTAGGGTATTTTTCCTACTCTGACACCGAAGTTCCAAAAATCTAGAAAGCGTTCAGCAGGAGTGATGTTAATTTAAACAAGAATTGCCTCATGCTTAGCAGACCAAACAGAAGGGGAATTATCCTTAAGAAAATGTGTAGAGGAATTCTGTTTAGTTAAAATATGTAAAAAAATCTATGGTTTTAAAGAAAAAATTACAGAGCTTGATCAAGATCTGCATGTGCTTATGCTGACAGATCCTATCTTCTTACACCTTCTTACTGTACCAGAAACGTGCACAGTAAGATGTGATACCTGAAAATTTACACTAGAGAATCTTAAATGACAAGTAACAATAAAATAGACATGCCCTTTAATTAACATTAGCAGCTAACTATGTGAAGCAATAGACCTATTATTTGGCTCTCTTTTTTTTTTAGAAAGAATCCACATTCGATCAAAAGCTACTGGACTTTACAAAAATTATCCTATGGCCTGAGTGCTGCTGCTGAGCTGGCTAAATTCATGTGAAAAGCCCCCCCCCCTTCCGCATTAAAAAAATCTGATACCAAAGCTTATATTGTGTACTTAAAATGCTCACTGTCTTCACAGATATATACAACAAACTGACATAAGCCATAGCTAGTTTAAGCACATTCAAATGCACGATCCAGTGAATCTAGTAAATAAGCAAGATCTAGTGAATAAAGGAAAATAAATCTGAAATAATCATTACTCAAGATTCAGAATAGATACACAATATTATGTTATCTAAACTTAGTTTTAAGACAAAATTCACTACTAAGTTCAATTTGCAAATACTGCCTCTGTTCCTGTACCTGTACCAGGCCTATTACTTCAGAGGCAACCAGTTTCTTGCCTTATGGATGGCAGAGGAGACCCAACTAGCTAGAGAGCCATTTGTATTGGCTGCAGTTACAAGAACATGATGTTGTTTCAAAATAAAAACTGCATCTCATTAAAGGATGATAAACAGTAAGTATTGAACTAGGAAATGCTACTGTTTTCATAACAGCATTTATGCCAACACTTTAAAATGTCAGCAATGTAACAAACCAGGTATTTGACCTGGACTTAGAAAAAAAAAATTTAAAGCATTAATAGCAATGGATATTGAGAAATATGTTTTCCTGCAATGTTCATGTGGCTTTTTTTTTTTTAGCTCCACTAGATTTCTATATCATTTAGCAACTTCTAAGAGTTTTCATAAAAGAAAACACCCTATAAATATTGAGAAGCCCAGTAATTGTTCCCATACAACAGACACAGATGATGTAAGTTGATGTAATTGAGGACAAGGGTGGAAGGACATTTATAGAAACAGCAAACTCAGTGTTTAGTTAAAAAAAGTCTTACTGTGTGTGTGCGCCGTAATTGTTTGCTTTTGTGTATGAATCAGCCCATTTAAGACACACATCATATATTGTGCATAGAATAACCTCAATCCTATAATCTGACCATACAAATATGATTATTATTCTGCTTCATCTCTAGCAATGGAACATGCAAAGTATATAGCATAAGATATGCATCCCAGCAGTGTCTGGGTTTTATTCCCCTTAAAATAGCAAAAAATCCAGTTAGTTGACACAAGTACATAGGAATTAAAATATCAAGGCACTACAGCCCTTTAATGAATAGAACGAAACTAAAGTTTATTGATCAGGTGGTCACAAGAGAGAGCAGCAGATAACAAACTAGGAGCGAAAAAGTGAAAAATATAATTTTAGACTGAAGCTACTACACATAAACCAAACCATCCAATACTAGAGAACTGAAACCTGGAGGCACATCATTTTGTCTTCCTTTGTTTCCTACATATCGACCTCAACAAAGACTGATTTTCTACATCTTCTGGACAAACTGAAAAGCCCATTTAACCAGAGATGCCATAAAGAGTCTTCAAATCCTCGTCCTCTCCTGTTCACTACGCACACACACAACCACTGCAGCACTGGAATAAAGAATAAGAACTCAAGGCCCCCCTGCCCCCCCCCAAGGTTAAATTGGTTCCCATCCTAAAACATCTATGGAAGTTAGGTATGTGGTACTAGTGAGTCACAAATCCACTTAACTGTAACCCAGGGACTCTCCCAGAACTTCAGTTAATCCAGTTGTGCCCAGCTGACTCCTTTCCCAACTAGGTCACACTTGTGTGGACCAACTCCCTTCCCTTTCCTATTGCAGCATTTTCGGTAGTAACTACAGAAACCGTTTTCCTGAAGTACATGTATCAGAAGAGCATTTAATCTATTTTCTAGGCTTAGACAGGAAACGAAGACATTTGGTATCACATAACCTGCTGCGCTCCAGGGACCACTAGAAGATGATTTGCAAGTTGCTGCCCCGTCCTGCCCGAGGACTGCGAGGCAGTGAATGGCTCCAGCACAGCTTCTCCTGCCCTGTGCCACCCTCCTGTCATGACCAGGCAGTGCTACAACTGCAATCTCCCTTCGTCCAACGCTTAGTTTATTGTCCTAGCACCTTTCACACTGCACTGGGCACCACAGATATCTACCAAGCTTGTCCCCCTCTTCTCATGGGAGCTCTTCAAAGACAATTTTGTTCAACTTGAGTATCCATTTAGTCCTGACCTCCACTGATTCGGAAGGCTCTTTTCTTAAAGAGTCCATAAAATAACTACTAATTGCCTTTAAATATGCTAACAGTCCAGACCTTCCCTGGAAAATCTTTAGGCATCCATAATAGATTTTGAAGGCCAGCAATTTAAAGTAATCAGATTTCTATTTCACTTCTTAGAAAGTTGAAGCCCAGTAAGCCAAACACCAAACAAAATACAGAGTGCATGGTGTAAGCTGTTCAATTCCCAGCTGACACAAGCCCTGCTCCTGCCCTAGCCCAGCTGTCCAGCGGGCACCATGGCATGGTTGCCCACCTCTGCTCTCTGCTTCCTTCATGTGCTACAGTTTTTTTGAAAGACTAAAAACATGGCTTAAGTACTTGGATTTGGGGGTTTTCTTAGTACTTTTAGTAGAGGCAGTCCATAAGGAGACACTTCAGTCTAAAGAGTCCTGTGGCAGGAGAGTCAGGTACACTGGAGAAAACGCAGCTGCACTGTCAGTGTTCAGACCCATCCCCTCCTAGCAAAGGCAACGCTCTGCATTTAAACAGTTACAGCAAAAGCTCGCAGGCCCTTCCTCCAAAACAGTCAACTCTGAGTAAGTTTTATTATCTCGCTATTCCAAGAAGTAGGTTAAAGGTAGTTCCACATTTTAAGAGTAAGGCAGGGATTCAAGAAACTACTGTAAAGGAAATGAAACACAATGTAAACATTTGACTAACAGCTTCTCTTGTGGAATTAGAAACACCTACGGATGCTTCGGTTAATTAATTCCACATTGTGCTTCACTTCAAAGGAAAGTTGCCCTTGAACCCCCCAAATTCATGATTCTCTGAATGAGCAGTCATGTTGTGTCTGCGTATTACAAATCTGTAATTATCTCTGAAGTCACATCCTTCAAAAGCCTTGCAATATTAAGAGTTTAAGTATAATTTAAGCTATCAAGAGTTAAAGTTATGAGATTGTCTACTCGCTTCAAGAAACAAGCTATTAGTTAAGTTTACTTAGATTAAAGCAAATGCAATGAACTGGTTACCTTATCTTAGGAATACTCCTACACAGATATTTTTTCCCCCACGTTGACTCCTGTTTTAGATTCTTAGGGCTCTAGATCTTTTAGCTTGGGGACAGCCATTATGAAAACATGAGGAGATCAGCACAGTACCTCATCTTATTCTTGCTGTCTCCTGATTTTTTCCAGGGTACCAAACCAAACCACTACCCTGATGATCAAAGCAGTTCAGCTGTAGGCAGGAAATGGCAGCATCGGAACTTTATGTTAGAATTGATGCATACCTAGTATTCAAAGAAAATAGATTATAAGCTATAAAAAAAATGCAGGATCTACTTAGTTTTGTGTAGGAGAATAGGAAGAAATTCACCTGCTTTTGTGTTGTTATGCCAGTTCATAATCAGAAAAACGAAACAAAGCACACCATCTTACAAGTAAGGGGGGGATTTTTAAAAATCAAGACACAGCTACGTGGCAGCTGATGAAGTTACTCCAGAGCTCCAGAGCAATAAAATTCAATCAGTACCAATCAGTGCCAGCAGCTCCACTCTGGACTGCAGCACCGCAGTAACTCTCGGTATGTGTGTCTCACTGCCCACCTACCACACACTTCTGCTGGATGCCTCTCTCAGCACCCAGAGCTAATCTCGAGGCAGTTTTATCATAAGTAAAGTTACCAAAAAGACACTGGTCTTAAAATCAGGCTGGAAAAAAACCAAAAACCATACAATTCACATTTTACTAAAACTTATTTAGTTTCAAACAGCTTAACAAGTACAGAAATAAAATCCCATTAAATTAACTTAAATCTTGAATTTCCTGCAGTAATCTCAGAAACTACCACTCTCAGAGAGTGTAAAATGCAGACTGTTAAACTGATCTGGGTGTTCCCATCTTGCTTCCTGCGTTTTGGCTGACATCCTATTTTGCCATCACCATGCTGCTTACCAAGTCACTTTTCTTCCAACTGTAGCTTTCTATTTTTACCTAAGCAACAACGGTTTAACCTGCTTTTTTTGATTTTTTTGGCAAATTCTAGATCTAATAGTTGCATTTTGATCAGGGAAACTGGTTTTATTTTCTCTTAACTGGATGAAGAGGAATACTTAAGAAGAAATGATGTAAGCTGAAACGTTTCTTGCTTCACAAGGAAATCACAAATTATGAAGTAGGTCAATCATTATGATTTCATCGTCTGTATTTAGTAGAAGGAAAGCAACACCTGAAAACATGAAATTTGAGGCTTGTTTCAAACTTCAGTTCACCAAAAGTTGCAAGAGAACTCATATATTCTTAAATACAGCTGTTCCACTGCATCCTGACATAGGTAAATAAGTGCTGCAATGTCAGTGTAAAACAGTGAGACTTTCAGTGCTGCAATGTTTAGCATTTTAAATAAGCCAGCTGGAGGAACAGAACGTATGCTTTTTGCTGATCCCTAAACTTACTAATCTGCAGAACAGGTTACAAAAGATGCTACTTGTACCGACATGCTATAACTGGACAGGTACTGAAAGCAAAGAGGACTTGTCTCAGCTAATGCCCTTACTTAAGCACATATCAATTTGTGTTTTCCTTTATATTATGGTTGCCTAAATTGTGATTTTGTTAAATGTGACTACACAAAAACCTCTGAAGTTATATTACAATGAAACAAATACACCTATCAGGAGCAGACTAAGTAATTTCCTCAGTTTTCCATTCATTCTTCTCTAGCTTTTTACATTTTTTCCCTTGATTAGCTGATGCTCTGCCTAAATTAGATTGTTTGAACAAACTGTGTGCCTTGATAAACCTATCTGAACAAAAAAACCCCACCTTGACAAAGTAATAGGATTTCTAATTCTGCAACTCAAAACAATTTTTTCCAGCTATTTCTGTTAGCTCATACAAGAAAACAAGCAGACATCTCTTTTAGAATAAGTATGTGGCACAAAGTATAGAATAGACAGCTGTAATTGGAACGGAATAAAGGGTTTATATGTAGCCTTCACTCTCACCATCAATACTGTGATTTACCACCCCTGTAAATATGCTGATATAAATTTTGCAGAATTGTATTGAAAACAAATTACTGAAATGCTGTTTTAAATCCCACCCTAGTTCAGAGCAGTAAGGAAGGGCAATGTGGAGATCAGACCTAGGCTAGCTTCACAGTCACTGCCACCATAATGTGAAACCGCATCCAACATGCTTGGTTTGGGGAGCTGAAGGAGCCGTGTGTCACCCTAGAACAGAAAACACAGCGCACTTAAGCTTATAGAATACGTGAAGAATTCTTCCTAAGGTGTTTTCTAGAAAAGCAATTAAGCACTCATATTAAAATAAAGATTTTCCAATACGAGATTTCTAGATATATATTCAATTTTTTTTTTTCCCCCACACTTCCTTCACTGATATTGATGACTGTTTCATCTTTCACCAAGGCCTCCCCATCCAAGGGAATTGTGTTTGGAGATGAGGCTGAGGATGGCAGATGACCATCTCCGCTATTGTTACACACTAATTCAAGAACCAGTTTAGCAGCAAATACACGGCTGAAGACATACAGACTGAAGGCTTTCAACTTTACGTTAGCTGTAAATACCATACTGCAGTGGCTCCATAGCCGTTGCTTTCTTTTCAAAGGAAGTCCAACATGAATTCACAATGAAAAAGCACATGTATTTGGCCAAGCCTCATCTCTTTCTGAAGGCCTATGACCATATGACAGTTGCAACAATTGAGTACTGGGAGGTCTAACTCCATTTGGAAGCCAAGACATCCCTCCCATTAAACAGGTTGACGGCAGCTCTGCATTAAATTCCAGCTGTGATACCATTTTTATAATAAATAAATAAAAATGCATGCCAGAAATTGTATTTGAGGCCTTAAACACAATACAATTCAGGACAACAGACATGAATTTCCTCTTTAATTTGTTTAACAATCCAGCTTGACAAACATTCAACTATTTGCAGACTTCTGCAATATTTTATACAGAGATTGGTTTAAAGATGGAAAGCAGTAATTTGTGATAATAAATCACACTCAGATGTTACTGAAAACAACATGGGACTGTTTAAAAATCCTACAGTAGGTATTTCAATGCTTATGAGAGCTGCCAGAGAGAGCAGCCCTCTACTTAAAACACAACATGTTTGCATCTGATGCTGACCGTATTTTTGCTAAAGTGTTACTCAGTTTATTCCTCTGTAGCTTATCATCTTCACAATATAAGCAAGTGTCTTTGGAAACAGCATTCCTAGTGATGTAGGGTTACACTTACCAAAAAAATGTTGGGGTTTAAAATTTCCCCACTAACACTAAAAATTAGTCTCTGGGTATTTCATGCTTCATCTCATCACCTTAAATGTTTGTTGGTTGTGTTTGGTTTTTTTCCCTTAGAAACTTTGACAATATACTTTCAAGTCTTCTTGTGCTTATTTTCCTGTTAATATTGATAAAATAACACTTATGAGGAGGAAGGTAAAGCAGCCTTCAGCTCTCAGATTTTGAGTGAATGATTTGGAAGAGCCGTTAAGGGCCTGAACAAATGGCTCCTGTAATGGGAGCACACAAAAGTCCTGCTGGGGAAAGCCAGCTACGCTCTGTGTGAGCACAGGTTCCACTTCGGTTTATGATCACCGGCCACAAACTGGTATTCTTCTTCCCTAAGATCACTGCAAGAAAAAGAACGGTTACATCATGTGTCATTTGCTTCAGACCACAGTCAGAACTCTTCAAAATAAACCAGATTGAATTTGAAAAGTGCAGTGTGAAAGCAGTGACTCATTTTCACGTGGAATCAGCAGGGATGCCACAGCCGCTGGAGTCAGGGAAACCCCTGAAAAAAGTACCATGTTGACTTAGGGGATCGCACGTTATGGAAACCCTTCACTAACCACTCAGCCTTCAACACAACATTGTCAAAGGAAGTGAAGTTTTCTACATACTAAAGCACTCAGCCTTCCACACAGTCCGAAACTTTCAACAACAAGTAGTCAAATACTCCTATCTTCATACTACGGCCAGGTACCAAAGAAGCCCAACCGATGTTTTTTGATAGCCATGATCTTCAGCCTCTGAAGTCAGGAACTACTGACTTTAATAAGCTAATGTAAACTTGCACAAATCAAACATTCCCAGTAATTCCTCCCCGCCTTTAATCTCTTGAAAAGTTTGTTTTGTTTTGTTTTTTTCAATGTACGGAAAGATACAAGACAACTCTTTGTAAAGACTACTGAGGAACCTCTTGTACATTGAAAAAAATCTCCTCAAAGCTACCAATCAATGTTGATTTTTAATAGATATTGCAATTTCTCAGTTTTACTGTGGTAACAAAATAACCCGAAACAGTAAGCCAGAAAAGGCCGTGGGATGGGGGCGGGCAGAAGTCCAGATGTTTTTGGGGGGGGGGGAAAACCACACATCTACGACCTAGCCCACTTTTTGGTGAAAGCAGTCTATTATAAGACTATTTAAAAAAAACCACCAACAGTAAAACTGAGGCCTCCCATGTGCATGATTAGTATGTCATTTCTTCAGGGACAAGAATTTTGATCATCATCTAGATGGGTCACATTTGCAAAAAGTTTCAGTTTCATTACTAGCATTGCAAATTTGGTAAGAGGGCAAAAGAGGTGCTATCAGCAATTCACCAGCATAGCATAAGCCCTGCACCCACCCAAAAAGCAAGCGCTCTCCCTCAAGGGCACACAACACTCAATTTCAAATATTCTGTTGTCTTAGAGGAACCTATAAAAACTACAATGTTACGAATGAGAATGCCAGCACTGTTACCTATGTCAGCTGATATCCTTGTTGCAGTTAACCCAAGATCCAGATAGGTGAATTTAGGTGAATGCTTTATTTTTAAATTCTAGAGAAGATGACAGTTTATGCAATTTTCCACAAGGCTGAAAAGACCTCATGGGCCAGGAATTAAAAATCTGCAACTGCCTGGGCAATAATAAACTTTTAGTTCTATCCAAACCATCAGAACAGTTATTTTACATGTCTAGACCTATTTCACCTGTGCAAATACTGAATAGCTTGATGGATGCAGGTTTTGTTCCTCCGTTTTCACACAATCTGAAGAACCACCAGGATCTAGCCGAGTGATATTCATCTTGTTACAGTTCTAATTTATTTTAAGATTTTAAAAAAAAAAAAAAAAAACAAAGAAAGAAGAAAAAAATCAGACTAATGAAACTCTGGAGCATTGAGACCTTCCACACATACACATATATTGGAAAGTACCTTTTTAAAAACTGGGCCCACTTGACCACTAAAATTTCAAATAACTTGTTTGCTTATAAAATTTAAGTGTCTGCTTTCCCTCTCCCCTTCATTCAACCATCCTGCCAGGCTTGCATTGCAGCTTTGAAGGCTACGAGAAACATTCAGCCACTGGGCACCCGCAGAACAAAACAAGTTCATGACAATCCTAGATGCAAGACACTCATCCGAAGTGCCAAAATTAACACTACTAGAGCAAGAATAATAGTGGTGTATTCATAACGTATCTCTTCAAAACAATTCTCCCTCCTCAAGGGAAAAAGTGAGTTCATGGATGACTGCGCCGTTGCTGGCATGGAGTGAAGACAGGCAAAAGTCTCCCTGCACAGCGCTGACCTCGAGTCACCCATCATCCCCGGCCTCCGCTCCAAGTTTATTGGTTGCACGTGTGTTTTGTAACACCCTGTACTGTGTATTCTTAGAACATACTTTCCAGAGAACCAAAGGGACAGAGCTCACTCCTCCACGACCACTTCCAACCCAGTCTCAGCAGCAGCATGCTGCTCCTCAAGATAAACTAGCAGTTTATAGAATAGCAAAGGATCCAAACTCTACGTTTGCATGCCCTAGAATCAGGTGACTTGTGAGTCAAGAGACAGAGTAATAAATTATTAGGAAAAACAAAACACTACACTAAAAATAGTGTACACGAGCAGCGTATGAAGAACAACAGTTTTTATCCAGTCAAAGCTCAAGGCCCTCTACAGCCTTGTTTGTATTCCGTGCAAAAAACAACTGACATAAGCAAAGACAGATAAACAAATAAAACTCAACTTTAGCTCCTTCTCGATAACTTGACATTTAATCAAAAGTACACAGCAGGGAAAGAAACATGGACCAGCAGAAAAGGTATTAATGTCCAAAGTAAATATTCAATGAAACTTAAATCAGATTACGTCAAAATTACTTTCTTTTAGGGAAAATTGTTCCAAGCTGTCTTCAGCTGAGAAATGCCAAAAAGTCACTACCTGCTACACATCAGCTACTAGCATAGGTCAGGTAACATTAAGGATTCACCCACTTGACAGGTTTAATAGATTTAAGAAATTACTGTGAATGCTCAAGTTGAGCAACATGGGAAAAAACAACAAAAAAAAAAAGCCCCAAACATTACAGAATCCAAGTGCCTGACAGACATACTTGTTTGGTCAACTCTTTCAGTTACCAAAAAGATTAGAGATTTTTTGTTAGAAATCAATAAAGAAAACAAAGTTCTTTACTATCAAGAGACAACAACATCTATTTTTGTTGGAGTAAGAGGATCTTTTTTTAAGAGATAACAAGCGTATAAGAGTATAGTTAAAAAAAAATTAAGTTTATATATTACTTCATTGGCTATTACTGTAAACAGCTGGTTTTTTGCAATCATTTATCTTCAATAACTAATAAAAAACATATCTGAGATTTTTAGCACAGAACATTTTATTTTTACCATCTGAATTAATGACAGATCTTGAAAGGAACAGAATCTGGCATGGGAATCCAGACAACAAGCAACCTGCCCTCTTTATCCCCAGAAAAACGCACATATTGGGTTCACTACACCCTTACTGCTGGGTTGGATCCCTAGGAAATAGCATTTGGAGAATTCTTTTCCACTTGAGTTGGTTTTACTCTTGACTATGGAAAAACAGAGTCTGAAATACTAAGATTTTCCTAGGAGATAAATTCATCCCAGTCCAAGCTCTGATGAAGGTGGAAACACACCCAGCCAGTGGGGACCTCTGACCATGTGAATACCACCTGGGCTTCAACTAGCAGATGGCAGTGCCTTATCTGCCTGCTCGGAAGGTGCCAGCGGTGCCTACAGGATTTCTCACGGAATCCATCACCAAAAATGAGCGTGAAAAAGACATAGAAAAGATGACGTCTCACCAGCATCCAGCCTTATGAGGAAAGTACATCTGGTTGGTGTCTAACAGGAAACCATATTTTCCTGTTGTCTCTTTTGCATCTCAAAACATCATCTTTCATAACAAATTTTTTTTTTTAAACTTTCAAGATCTTCCATGAATTACCACCATTCCTGTTGTCTCCCACTCACTATTGCAGTAAACTTCCACTTAGACTCTGATCACTTTAATCACTTGTACTTCCTCACCCAGTGCTGTCCTATGGTCAGGAAGAACATACCTGATGCAAAATGACTCTCCTTTCCAGCTTCTCTGTTACGGTGATAAAGGCTTGTTAGCCTGTAGCTGGGAGCACAAGTTTATCGGTCTTATCCGTTTTATCCCTTTGTTTCCTTACAGCCCTCTGTTGGAAGTCATCGATTTCACATAAGGTCTGAGGTGAGGATGGTCTTTTGTTCCATGCTTGTGTAATAGCCAGCAAAAAGCAATACCTGAATGTGCCTCTTAATTTGTATCAGATAATAATAATCTTCAGGTAAGAACTCCAGGAATTTATTTCTCTTCTCATTAAGAGTAACATTATGACCTAGTTATACACCTGGATGCTGAAGAATTTCTTGATCCATCTAGACAATCAAACACAGCAATATGATACGCTCTGGAAATACCATTTGGGAATATAGTGGCTTGGTACACATCTATGTGAAGGACTTCCTTCATTCTGTAAAGAAGTCACTGTTGTAGTGTAAGACCCACAGACATAGGTATACCTCACGAAAACAGCAAGAGATGAAGAAACTATGTGTTCTCAACAGCATTGATAAAACAGACTTACAACAGGTCATTTATGCTTTACAAGAAGCAACCTGCATTCAATAAGACACAAAGGTCTGGTTCATGGTTTTTGCAGGGGACCAGATCAAAACCTGCCTCAGAAACCCTGCCCTCCAGTAGTTTCAGTGCCATGAAGTTTAGTCTATATACCAACACTCCTTCAGGTGTCCTACCCTAAAGAGATATTGAACCTTCTATTTTGAACTTAACTATAGTTAGTACAGGAACTATAGATTAACTTCACTATGAAAATAAGAAAGATAGCACTCGGAGTCCTTCTAGCATCCTGCTCACAGCAGCTAAAGGCAAGCACCTTGGCAAAAAGAGCATGGACAAAGTAGGACTGTAGCGATATTTCTCCAGAATACTCTCCCAGTCTTTAACAACTGAGCCAAAGGGGCAGAGAAGGTCCTACCCTATCCGGTGGCAAACAGCTTCAACACCCTCCACGGCCCCCGGTACAGACCTCCAGTGTCCTACAGCAACATAGAATCATAGAATCTTTAAGGTTGGAAAGAGACCTCTAGGATCATCAAGTCCAACTGTCAACCCAACACTACCAACATCCCTCTACTCCCACTGAGGAGGACAAATGTCTGGATGCAAGCGCAAGCCAGATGAAAGACCACATCCACCCATGAGCTACAGGTTCTTCCTTGCTCCTCTGTACCATGCCCACGCCAAATACATAAAGCTTCTTACCTCCTTCTGCCCTTTCCCCCTTGCAATGCTACTCCAGTTCCAGTAGGTAATTTTCATGTTAAGTTAAATGAAAAGGATTCAGAACTAATGCTTTAACTGACAGACATTTTAAAGTATACAGTACTTCAGACATCCTTTTCTGAAAGATCTTATAGGCACTAAAATACGCAAGGCCTCTCTAGGAATTCATGTCCACGTTCTCTTAGTTTATGTTTTCTCTTCCAGTTGGTCTGCTTTGCCTTTTAAAATTTATTTTAAAGTCATAAAACCAACAAGTTATCTTCAGTTTCACAAACTTTGCTAAAACTGGAGAGAAAAAAGTGTTAGTTGCCATGGAAGCAGTGAGGAGTCTCTGGGTTAGGATGCAGAGAACTTCTCTTGTTCTGTCTGATCATTTGCATCAGAAGTTCAGCCATCTGTTATTAACTATTTAACAACAGTCTTGCTTGTTAGCGCTGGTGCTTGCTATTTAAGTTTGCAGAATCTAACTCCCCACCTTCGCCCCTTTTGTAAAGCTCCTAATTAACGTGGAAATTCATCTGAGGGCTCAGCAATCTTTCAGGTAGGATGACCACCATTACTAAAATTTGGTCAATATTCTCCTTTCTCACCAAGGAAGAAGCATACACTTACGCAGACACCATCATAACGCAGCGGCTTTATTGTTAGAGATATCAATTTGAAAACAATTTCATCAGGCAGTAGATGATGTGTCTGCACTGCAAGACAGGCTATATCACTCCCATTTAAGCATACTCCACTGTAAGTTATACTCCCAGGTTCCACAGCATCCCTCAATCTTCTATATCCCATCTTCTCAATATCGCAGAAGAAAACAGTTTTGTAATTTTATTTCAGAGTTTAAACAGCATAGACTCAACCATGTGTTACTAGCAAGGAAATACTGCCTTGTATCCTCCAAGAGAATCTGAAATACATTTGTCTACTAGCTGTACACATTAAGAAAACAAAAACTTAGTTCTCACATTTCCAAGCTTAGAATTTCGGAATTAAAATTCTTTTACCTTGACTTCAGTATCTTCATCCAAATCTGTATGACCTAAAGCAAAATACTGACTCTTTCTGAATCTAGTCCTAGGAAAGCAGGCCAGTCTTGTCGCTCCTCATTCATCATGCTTTCAGAAGAAAGTAGGAGGCTATACAATGACAAAAGGGGAACAACATGACTGTTTCTTTTATTATTCCTGAAACTACTTCACAAAAAAAAAAAAAATCAGTACTATTAGCAGTAAGAGGCCTTCAGCAGGAAGTCCTTGTTTCAGTCATTTAACACCTTAAACACTACATCACATATGCTAAAAGCACTCTGTTCATAGGTACAGCCAGTAAAGCTCAGATCCTCCAAACTCAAAGTGGAAGAAAAATCTGAAAAGTACTTACGTCGGAATATGGAAAGAGAGCTGCAGAGCATCAGAAGACTCATTCACTCATCCAAATAACAAGACAGTATTTTCTAGGCTAGTCTTTCATTCAGATGACAAGCACACCAGCAGCCTGTTATACAGACTAGCAATCTCAGCGTGGCAAGACCTGGTGCAGAGACAGAACTGGCTAAGATGCCTTCTCAGATTCTACAAAGATGAGAGATTTGGTAGATACAACCACACACATATGCACAGGCTAGATCCGATGATTTATTAGAGACCCACGTGGTGCTGTATCTAAACAAGACCTCAGAGTTTCATTACTTCTGGTTCCAATGAGAATGATGCAACTAAACAGTCTAGAAGTGTATGAAAACGTTTTTCTTTCGTCGTGTTCAGGAAAAGTCTCCATTACAGATATTCAACTTCACATGTGAAGGCTGGGTGAATTACATCCAGGGCAGCTTTCTGACTATCAAACCACATCAACTCCAGAGACTTGGTTCAGGTCCAAGAAGCTATGCGAACACTGATGGCATACCTAACTAAGCCCAAGATAAATACAGTCACACCGGGGAAGAACTGTCAAGCACATTTTCTACCTACATGTGAGGCACCTAGTAATGCCACTGAGCTACCTTTTTTTATTATTTCTCCAGAATAACTGAAAAACAAGAAAATGAGAAACAAACCAAACAGTGCATTTGCACTGTTAATAATAAAGTTTTTAAAGAATATTCACAAGGAGAAGAGATAGAAACACTCAAGGATTTTATTTTGATGGACAACACATTAAACATTAGATATATAGTACGCAGGTTAAGTAGGAGCTGATACTCTCATAACTTTATTACAACATCATGTCAGTTAGAAATCACACCTACAAGCTGGAAACCTCTGCAGCACTGCTGCTAGAACAGAACTAGCTATCAGAGTACTTAAAAAAGCACACAGAAAAAAGCATAGGACTTGTCAGGAAGTGTCCTCAAGTGAGGAATGTAGATTAAGAATCCCATTATTTTATCTGAAATAAAGACAGACAAAATAAAAGGCTCAGAGCAAACTATTTTCATGACATCTGACCTCTTCTACTGCAGTTTCTTTCAGTATTCATCTTCTCTTTGTGCTTTCCTACTTCATCTCTCAAAACTTTGATGTTACAGCCTGTTCATTGTCATCTAAGTGGTGGGTAATTTATCTTGTGGAACTTTGTCAGAACATGTTTGACCACCCAAAATCTTCCTCCTAGCTCGTGAGGCTACCTCCAGCTTCAGTAGGTTTGTTTCAGTATTTGCAGTCCAGATTATTTAGAGGGTGGGGTGGAGGGAAAGGAATAAGGCTAGCAGGCCAAAGGCAGAGACTGTACTTTGTCAGAAATGCAAGGAGCTCTGAAAGAGTGGAGGTGAAATTCATGATGGTGGAGCAGCATGGAGCTCCGTGGGTAACTTTTCCAATGCTATTAACCTTCACCTACAAGGCCTGCCCTTAAGTGGTTAAACAGTAACCTGTAAAAGTAAAAAAGTTACAAAAGAGACAATACATGCTTCTCATTTAAAAAATTTCTGGGAGAATGGCCAGGCCCATAAAATTGTTTTTAAACTTTATTTGGGAGGACAAATGAGGACATTACAACTCTCAAGCTGTGTAAAAGACTGCTCATTTTAAAATGGACACCAGGGCCTACTATGGAATTTTGAATGCATAAAACATTTTTGATAGTTTTAGAATTGAACTGTGTCACACAGCACAATTCAGCTATTTACAAGTTTCCACACTGAAAGTCATCTTATTAAGCTTTAATAGTCTTCTGGTACTCAAAAGAATAAAATGTTACATAGGGTCAAAATTTAAAGGCTTAACAGAATTTCAGCCAAGAATTTAGTTTGTCTCCCTCTCTCCTAATATATGGTAATTTTCTACATAGCAAAATCACAGACATTAAATTAATCCATTTAAAAGTTAATATATGCAATTATGAAATTTCACTTTGTCCTCTCAAAAATTCCTTACTACTTTATAAAGCAATACTTCAGTGATTCAAAATCCCTATTCCCACACAAACAACAAGAGTACACTAGTGGAATTGTTCCTCCTTCTGTATCGGGAGGTGAACATCTAACGTCAGCAGGCTCAGTTAAGCTAGAGTTCCGGTACCTTTCAGAGGAATACCAACAAGCTCTAGACCCAGGATGAAAATACATGCAAGCACTCGGTTGGAACAACATCTGCATTTTGAGAGAACAGGTTTGCATAAAAAGGAATGGATAATCCCCATCCCCAATTCAGCACTGAGTTCAGTATGCTATTTAATTAGCTGCAAACATAGCATACAGCTGAAGAACCAGTAAGTTGCTAATTAAAAATATGTATTTTTAGTTGCCCCCAAAGCTGACATATTTGCATCAGCTTCATTTGCCCCAAGACAAACAAGTAGTGGCAGAGGGTTGATAATGCTTTCATGCATTGTTTCTAGCAGAAATCAAAATACCATAATAGTTTCCTCCTGCTGGAGGAGAAAAAAAAAAAAAAAGAGAGAGAGAAACTTGACCTACATAACAAGGCACAGAAGAAACTCAGGCTTTAGGGTGTTTTTGGGAGGGGGAGAGGGTTTGGGTTTTTTTCCTCCGTAACAATGAAGAGTCAAGCAGTTACATATGGCTACACTAACTACAACTGTTAGGAGATTTGACATTTAACTAGATGTCTCACTTTTAAGGCTTAAAAATATCCCCCTCCTGTTCCAGGCCATTTAATACTCCTGCCCTAACAATGTAATGAATTAACAGAGTTAATTTTTAGGCTGCCCATTACTTTCCTTTAAAGGAAGGCTGAAAGAAAAGACCTCACAAAAATCCAGCCTTGCATAGGCTCAGTACACAGAACGAAAGGAAGAACATATGGTGAAACTGTTTGTTTTTTTAAAGGAACTATTTACAGACTAAGTACAGCACACTTCCTCAGCTCAGCAGGAGAGGCAAACTTTAGTATAGCCGGATTTTAAATCACCCTTCACAGAAAAACACCAACAAAAATTGCAGATTACTCTTACGGTTACACAGTTTGAACTCGTTTCAAGCCCGGTGCTACCGGCCTCCAAGCCTCCCCACCGCCGCTCCTCCCCGCACCCTCCTCCCGGAGCCCCCGAGTCCCTCTTTAAATGATCTCCTCGGCCACATACTCCAAGGACACCCTAGGTCTGGGAGAGCGGGCGCTGCAGCCAGGTCCCGCACCAGGCCGCCCGGCGCAGCCAGCCAAGCCCGGGGGGGTCCCGGTTCCCTGCCGGTACACACCTTCTCCGCGCGGCCCTGTGCTCCCGCAGCGAGCCCCGCCGGCGCGCCGGCGCGGGTGGGTGCCCACGGCATCTTCCACAAAGGAGGCAGAGTAGGGGCGCGCATAGCAACAGGGCCGGGCGCCGATTGGCCCCGCCGGGCGAGCGCCGGCCTCCTCGGCGGCACGGCCCCGGCCTCCCCCCGCCCCCGGCCGGCTCCGCCGCCCTGCCGGGGCAGGTGAACGGGGCGGGCGGGGGAAAAAAAAACCCCACAGCGGCGGCAACCGCGACAGTTGGTACTAAAGCGCTACTGGCAACAAAAAAACCCCCAGCGTTACTACCACGCGTGCCCCGGGCTAGGGAACAGGCTGCCCGGAAATGCCGACACGCGTGGAAGGGCGGGGAGTGCCGGGCACCCACCGCCCTGCCCCTCCGCAGCCCCGCGGGGGCAAGCGCCGAGCCGGCACTGACAGCCCCGCACTGCCACTCGGTCCCGATTCCCGCTCGCAGGGGGATGCGAAAGGCACTGAAGGCCCGGGTCTGCCGCCTCCGGCAGCAGCAGGGCGCGGAGCCTGCGGGAGGAGAACACGGGCGGCGCAGGGCGCACACCGGGGGCGCGTTGCTACCGGCACCGGCACGAAACCGAAGCTCGGAGCAGCCTCCGAGTATAAGCGCGTAGTGCCAACGTACCGAATGTTCACAGGCAGCGCCAGTTTTGAAGACTCAGCCCCGAGTAGCGGTGTACGTGAGGTGATGAATATTTACATCTGGAGTGGAAAAAGACGACAGCCCCAGCCAGCACAAGCTGACTTCCCACGACACTTTTTCCATCGCTCCGCTCAGGCCACTCGGAAGCGGCTCAGCTGCCTCATCCCTCTAACCCTTATAGCACACGCAGTGCAGAGGGATGGGAAGTCCCATCGCTACCTCTCCTTGCATTACTGTAGGCCTTAAACCCACTGAGCTCCCTACAGGCTTTTTTATGACTCCTTCCTCAATTTTTTAGCAGGCACTTTTGGGCCTGATTTAAGTTTTTGCAAGAAAGTAGACTCAAAACTGCACGTATTATTCTAGGTGCAGCCTAAACATGTTTTCCACATTAAACAATTTCATCCAGTTCCTACCTATTTACAAGAACTAAAGTCAGATAACATTCATCATATTAACATAATCAGCACGTTAAAAAAAATCTTACTCTCAGCCTAACCATGTCACAAAACAGGGATAAACCTCTTGTTCTGGAATTAGATGCCATGAAATTATGAGAAGTCCAGATCAAACCAGTCTTCACAACCATTCAAAATCCAGTAGCGCTCACTAACCCATTCAAGAGCATGGAAAACGTGCTACTTCACAGAACAACTTTTCCCCGCTCACATTTTATATAGCAGTATCATTTAGCTGTGGTCGTGAGAAAACATACCCTATACCAGATTTTTAAGTAGACATTTTATCCAAGGAAAGCTGTGTACCTTTTAGTAGTTGGCCCATTTAAAGATTGTAGATACAGATAGTGCCTTACAGAAAGTTATATGCAAAACATACCATTTCATTAGTCACTGACATTCAAGTTTCCTGTATATTTTATCTCAGTTTGCTTTCCAAGTATTTTTCTCTCATGGAACATTTACTTCTACAAAAACACCATAGTTTACATAGCTTTCCAAAAAAGCAGTTTCAAGTTTTCTTAATCAAGCAACCACCTTGCCTTTGAAAAAAAGTATTCAGATGATTTTCTATGAAACAGTTATTCAATATCTATGGGAGGAATGGGAGGGGTAAGAGGGATATTTATCACACTGGTAAACACAGTATGTTTAAAAGTTTTGCTAACAAGAGGCAGAAGCAACAAGCCTGACTCAACTCTCACGGGGCTGGCGGCAGCAGTACTCAAGAGCCACCAGTTGTTTTTACAGGCCAGCTAGCAATGTTTTAGTGAGGAGCAGCTGCCTCCAGAACACAGGCATACCTACCCACCATAATGCTCCTCAACAGTCTCCCCACATGGGGCTACTGCAGTGCAGCCACAAAGATCCTTTTCACTCCTGATATTCTTCAAATACAGTAAAAGTAGGACAGCATTTTGACACTCCAGCTTTTAAGCTTACTGTCCTAAGCTAGCTGCAGATATACACACAAGCTCTGTGCATATTTGTGAAAGAACACCCCAGAAATGGATGCATCTGGCCTAATAAAATGCTAAATTTAGAAATTATAATATTAGAAATTTCACCAGACAAAACCCACCTCGAAGCATATTACTCATTTATCAGTTTGATATTCTATTCTTCCACAAATTCCAGCAGAGACACAAGATACATACGATAACAGGACATTGCTAGTGTGACTGAACATGAAAGAATACAGTGGCACACAGGGATATACATAGGACTTTACCTTAAGCTGCATATTCCACCATCATAAAGTAGCTGCACTTAAAATACTACTAATACCCTCACGGTTTTAATACTGTGCAAAATGACTAGTAATAAGCAAGATAAACAGACTGTGTTTTAACCCACCTGCTGCCACAGATAGGATAACACTTATTAAAATGAAAAAAGATGACATCTTGGTAAGAACAGATTTTATCCCAACACAAACTTTAGGAACAAGCAGTCCTACACATTTCTCAAAGAAGGAAATCACAGCAGAGTATGGTTCATCGCAGTATCAAGTCAACTACGCATCAATTCAGCGGCACTTGCCAGTAGACATAATTGGCATCATCCCTACGTTACAAAAAACGCCCAACTTCAGCCTTTGGAGGGCCAAAGCACAGGATGTCTAGTAACGAGTTAGTTTAGAAAAACACTCCAGTTCGATACCAGCCCTGCCTTGTGCAGGAAAATCGAGGTGTGCACACGACCCCTAAGGAACAAAGCATAAATGACTTCATGGCACCTTATATTTACACAGCCTAGTTGTAGAGACAAGCTAAAACAAAAGCACACTTCTACCAACACATCCCTTGCTTGAAACAATCATTTTGAATTGAGCTATTAATTTGCAGAATATAAAAACACTAAGTACTCAGTGAGCAGTCATCGCAGACATTTACTCAGCTATTACTCCTAACCACCCCCGCTGCCCCTCCAAGCCTGCAGACAAGGCTTTCTATCAAACTTGCTGACCTGCCTGAAAGCATGATTTGAGCCATGGTTTGTCTCACTTACATTGTTGGGCTAGTGCCTTGGCAGGGAACCAAGGAGAACAACACCTGGCAGGGGAGAAGGGCTTCCCACCACTCTGAAAAAAAGAGTGTGTTGGCCATAGCAGCTCTTCCTGCACCTCTCTTGACCTTCAGAGGAAACCACCACCCAGTGGGACACCACCCCACCACCTCCCACGGCGGTACTGACTGTACTGAGGATACGGGCTAATACTTACCATCCTCAACTCTCTGGTGAAGTTCTCCCTCTGCCCTGCCCTCCCCCATTATACTTAACAACAAGATGATACTTGCACAGCACCCTGAGAAAGAAGCTTAATTTATTGCAGCGCAGAGAAGTGTGAAACATGCCCTGGAAATCCCGAAGGCTCATCAGCGGGCAAAAGGAATCCCTGCATGCACAGCACCATTAAGAGGTTAAACTAGCGTAAGCAGTCACCTGCTGGTAGTCTCACTAAAGAAGTTCACAATCCAAAATGGATTTACTTACCAACCTGGTTCCCAGGGATCTTAACGGAAAAAAGAAAAATCACTAACTTCACAGGATACACAATGTAAAACAGATGGCATGGCACAAGTGCAACCAGAGAATCCTTATTTCAGAAACATTCCCTTTTTTAGTATACCTCAGAAGAAAGTCCAACTTGTTGTTCCCTAGGAACAAAAAAAGTCACACTTAGCAATGGATTTGGGAAACACGCTGATCACTGCTAAGAGAAAAGCATAAATGCCCCATGGTTACTGGGCACTACATACCTGGACACAAAGATTGGATGCTTTCCCAGAAAGTGGAAAACAGTCAAATCAAAATTAATGTGTATGGGAGGAGCTGAAGAACTCCTTTTACTGCTCTTAAAGAGACAAAGTTGTCCAGAAGACTTCTCAGTAAGGCTGTTTTGTTATTCATAATAAAGGTTCTTCCATTGAGAACACCCATGGAAGCGTCATTAGCATTTCACATATGCTGAGCGCTTCCTTCCCTGTGCGTTCATCTGCCTCCATTGATTCATGCACAGCTCTTGTCTCCAAATTATCCCCAAGAACGTCCTCATACTATCCCACTACACCTTTGCATTTTGAGTCAACGCAATGTAGTAATAGCATCCCAGATAGCAACTTTAAACAGCTTCGGTCCCAAATCTAACATCAACAGTTAATGCAACAACCACTAGTGAAAAGAACTAGTCAGGCCCATTTAACAAGGAAGAAAATATATTACGACAAGCAAGTTACCTATAAACATTTGATTTGGTCAGAATAACAATGAATTTTTAAGAACAGCTGGAGAACTTCCATTACTGTCCTACAACTTAAAATTATACTGTTAACAAGTAACCTTTATAAAAATAACTCTTCCAATCTTGGTACAGTTATGCATGCAGATCAAGAGTAACTGCACATGGCTAGTCATCCCACCCCATGCACCCAACGAGCAGAAAAAGGAATACGTAACAAATGGAATGTCTTCTAAAGTCCAACTAACTACCCAAATCCAAGACGTACTCTTCTGTATTTGCATTCACCCGGGTTTATAGACATCCTTAACTGCCAACTTATGCACGAACTTTTTGTACTCGGTAGTACAGAGGTAACCATGCAATTGTACATGCACTTCTGAACCAATTTAAACTTAAAAACTGGCTTCTGTTTAAACACAAAATAGAAATTACCTGCAAAGACTGAACAGTTTACTACCACCTTGAAAGGCAATGATGGGAGACACCTTCAAAAATCTAAAAAACACTGCAGACCAAGTATCACATCAGAATGGAGAAAGACATTATTATAGCTATAATTACAGTTAAAATGCAAGACCTTATTGACTAAAAGAACAGCTAGTAACTGCTGGACTGTTACCCTAAACTTGCTGCTGACAGGACAAAAGGCTATGGCTATTTCACCACCATTTAATAGTTGCTATTTGTAGACATTTGTCTAAATAACAAAAGAAACATTTTGTAAACAGTGAAGTAGACAGAGCAAGTTCTTTTAACAAATGTCATGTAGCCGGTTTGTTCCCCTCAGTTACTCTGTTTTCACAGAAGATTTCTAATTTTAATAAGCAGAATTTCATTTGGCAACAAACTCACATCTCATGAGAATCTGTATTTATAAATGTTAGCTTATTTTTAAAAACATTTAGAAGCTGGCAGACCTCAGATCCAATAATAGTTTCAACGCTGCCCTAAGTCCAATCTAATACGCTTCAGCCCAGGGATCTGATCTGGCATGCCAAAGTTTCTCACTTCAGTGAGTGAGGAATACGGCCAGAAGGATCAGTTATATAGCCCAAGCCTATGGACTTGGCATATCCACAAGCCCCAAAATATCCACCTAAATGCCACTCCAGCAGCATCTGTTTCAGCAACAGGAGCCCCTCTGAAGGAAGCTAGTATGGACAACACCAACCAACCAAAAACAAAACAGCAAAGTTGTTACTAGCATGGTTTGTTCTGTCTGAGGAACAGGCACGCAGTGAAGAACTCTCACTGTTGAACAGGGATAAAAGCACTCTTCCAACCCAAGAGCTACTTCTGCAAGGGGAGGACTTGCCTCACTGTAAACATCTAGGTATGTGGGGCAGAATAGGTAGGAAAACTTATTAACATAATACAGGTATTTCAACCCAAAACTTAAGATTTTCCAATTCTACAAATAAATATCCTTAGATTTATTTTGGGAGAAAAAAGTTAAGTACCTAAAAGCTAAGAATTCTTCTAAGTTAAACTTTTGTGGTAGAAATTTAATAGAAGAGCATATATCCCATTTTCTTGGGTGCAAGGACAGAGTTGTATTGAAAGAATCTAGACTCTACCCTCAATTAAAAAAAAAAAAAAAAAGGCTTATATTCCTGTTCACTCATCCTTATCCACTGCATCTGTATATTATGTGTTATCAGGACAAATCTACTCTCCCCAAAGATTAGGGCTAGATGGCTTCATGCCTTATAAATGGAATCTGAGTACAATATCCTGACCACTTGTCAGTTTTGTCAGTTTTTTTTATCCTAAACAGTTTTAGGTTTTCTTTCTCAAAGAATAAGCTGTTCTGATTTGAAAGTAATCCACATAGGAAAAGCAGATACCCCCCACCCTTTCCTGCCCATCAGAGCTAGCCTCCCTCACCACACGCAGCCTCTCGCACGTGCCACTGTGTGGTGGAGCGTGTTCGCCAGCACGCCTTCCTCCCAGGCCAGGGAGCAGCGTCACCTCCATCCAGCTCATTATCACCCAACCTGCACTTACCTGTGGCAACCAAGCCCGAAGCATTGCCCAAACGCTTTTGGAGTGACAGCTCCACTAAGCAGGAAGCACCTCATTTCCAGTTTATTACTTTGTTTACTGGCTACGTCGTTCTACCACGGAACAGTTGAAGTGCTTTGTGACATTTCGCTGAGAAGATATTATAAAATTAAAGTGTCTGTATCACAGTGCAATGTGGGACACTAAAACACCACCCATCCTTTTTCAAAAGAGATTTTCACTTCCTGATCTGCACACTCTGTGGCACATGATCTTCGCTAAAAAAATTTCCACAAAATCTTTCACAGAGTTAATACAAGCCATAAAAATAAATCTTGTTTTCAAAACCCAGGACCTTATCCAGATCTCCAAACTTAACTCACGCCACAACTCCTAGACACACTGGTTCAGCTCACTTTCCCCCAATCCCATGCCTCCTCATCCTTCTTCATAAGAATTTGAAGACAAGCACTCAATCAACTGTTTGTCTTCATTAATGTCTCCTCCAGCTTTCCTCAGAGATACATCCAGAAATCCTTCAGTTACGTTTCCAACAGGAGGTAGCAACCAGACTTTTGTTGAACCCAAAGAGTGAGCTCTTTCCATACCAAACCACCAAACAAGGTGGAAGAAAGTCTCTTAACCTGGTTACTACAAACAGACCCATAGGCACATATCAGAGTTTGACTTGCAAAGAAGGAAGGAGAAGAGCAAAAGCAATCTTCAGACTGATTGTTCCTCTCTTGTAGACAGAAAGCCATTTCTTTAAATTAGGATAATCTCAGGGAGGAAATTAATGCTTCAGAAAGTAAGAGACAACTGCTTTTTTGCTTAATTTGTAAGTGAAACCAGAATAGTCTCTACACAGAGAACACAAAGCAGAGGAATAAACAAAGCAAAGTAATAAAAAAGTAAGAAAAGACTAGAATAAGGTGATAAAAACCAGCCAGCATGCACTTAAAGACAAACAAGCCTGTCTTCCTCCTTTAACTGATCATTCATGCAGTGAGGGGGAGGGAAGAGGAAGGAGCAGCAACTCTGAGCTATTTAGACTATAGTAAGACTTTTGATGTCTTGTAACATTCCCACAGTAAAATACGACTATACTGTAGATTCATCTAAACCACAAGATTTTTTCCAGTTGTGCACAAAGTGTACTCTAAGAGTACAAAACAAGCCTTCCAAGTTTGGCAGTAAGCTATCACCCTGACATCATGCAATGTTTTCATTAACTCCGATGGTGAAACAGCATGTTTATACAGTTTATGAACAAAGCTGAACGGGAAGAGTTTGCAAGCACTCAGCTATGAACTCTAGTTCTGTCTTCCAAACTCAATAAACTGGCAATGCAGAAGTCATTAGAACGAAGTTCAATAGAAGTAAGAGCAAAGCTCTGAACTTAAGAAAGGAAACAGCGGTCCAAACACACAACATGAAGCAGCTGACTAGGCAGCTGTACTGCAGAAACTAAATCGTGATGGTATCATAGATCAAAGCTAGGTAAGCTGATACATTGCTACTGCAGAAAGAAAAAAAAAAAACCAACAACAAAACTAAAACTCAAATATCACTCCAAAAACATTGTTATGTGAGAAAGGGAGATAAATCATTCTCCTCAGTGGCACTGGTGAAGCCTCAGCTGAAGCAACGTGACCACTGTATTCAACACCTGACTTGAAGAATAGCAGCATAGGAAAGGTAAAGCCAAGCAGCAGCCACCAGTATTTTACTTACTGCATTCTCTAGACCTGGTATAGAGGGAGTTAAGTGAATGTGCTTAGAGCAACCACTGCCCTTCCACACTGACACCCCACCCGACAGTTAAGTCCTGAGTGATGCTCATGAGACGTGTCCGGCAAACACTCCGTACTTTTGCATAGCAAAGGAGTAAGTCCACAGTTTTCATCTGTGCTTTCAAACCTCTCCTCCTCACTTGCAAAATTGCTCCATGGATTTGCTATACAACACTCCACATTCCATCTCCTCCATATTGCTCTCATATATTGCATATTTATATCTGTAATTTTCAAGCCTTCCTTGCTATATAAAGGGAGGCAAGTACCTTAGAGCCAAATTTCCCTTTTTCATTCATTTCTCCTTAATTTAAAATATTCTATCACATTTCCCACTGTTAAAAACATGGTTGTACATTTAGATCTCCCCTTTCTTCTCCTGTACCACCCATTTTTGCTGGTGATAACAACAAGAATCTTATGGATAGTATGACAAAGGCTAAACTATACCTTCTCCCAACGTGCCTGGGCTCCGCATCTTTTTAAGTGTAGTTTTAAGCTTAATTCTAACTACAAGAACTACATCTTTCTACTCCAAACAGATTCTGATATCATTATTTGTAAGAATGCGAAAAAAACCCCTAACATTTCAAGTCGTTTGAAGTCTTCTTTCTTTATGCTTCACTTGGTGCGTGGACTTGCAGTCCTCCCAGGATTTTGAGGGTCTGTAGAAAAGCAAGGACTGTGGCAAGCTGAGTGGTCTGCTTCTCCCCTGTCCTTTGCTATTAATTTGCGACGATTGGAAGCAGGTGACTGCACACTTGACTGCTTGTATCCTGTGGTGCAGCTGCTATGCAGAAAGCAGCACATGTAAACATTTGCATGATTCGTGCCTCTGTGGGCCGCATGTGGCATTTATGCAGCACTTTCACAACCCCCTTTATGCATGGTATTGCTCTGTTACATTAGCACACAGTTAAGCTAGAGGGATCTACTAAAATGGCTGGAGATACTCTCAAACGTTTGGAAAGATGCATGATTTCTTTCAAGATTTTTGTTGATTATAATTACATTATTTTGTTGAAAGAATTTCAACACATTACTTCTAAAGGGTTTCACCCAGTTTGTGACAGACATTTTACAACAGATAGGATTCTCAATCTATTAACTGTCAGCTTAGAGAAAAAAACCAGAACTCAACCACCTTATAACCTGCTTTCTTTATAAATTTGGTTCCCTCTACACCAGAATGGTTAAAAAAGGCACCTGATCACTTATCATACAGCAGCTAAAAAAAGGTTTTCAACTTTCTAACTTTTTCTGCGTAAAAATTAAAGAAAAGAATAGACAGGTTATATAAAGGTTTTGAACTTCTACAGCAGACCATTCTAAAGCTGACTGGCGTTTTACCTGGCTATTTTGAAATTTTAAGTCACCTTGACGGGAAATAGTTTTCAAACTTCAGGGTCTGGTATTAAAATCTAAAGAGATTCTAAAAACAACCTGCCTTGCTGCAATCGATCAGGTGAAGGTTTAAGCAGTTAAGAAACAAGGAGGAAAGAAAGATCAGCCCATTTCAAATCCCTTGCACTTAAACGCCATTAATTTATGCATATGTTTACAATTATTTCTATCTGTGCTATTGTCACACCATATAATCCTTACAGCATATACATACGAGAAATCCACCTAAGAGTCGTCATTTATACGGTGTTGCTATTAGCAAACGTGTCATTACAAACCTAATTAAGATGTGTATGTCAGGTAAATGTTAGTATTTAATACACGGATATCTAAACTATATTAAAGTGTTTCTGAAAACACCGAAGTGATTATAACACAAAAAGGATATGTTTTTAAAACTGAAAGCAACCATGTAGACAATAGAATCATCACAACTTTAAGAAACCCAAATATATATGCAAGGATTTTTTTTAATTAACACTCAGAATTCTACGATGAGCACTCATTTTAAAAAAAAAATCCTTAACTAACAGAAATCAATAATCACTGCTCATGTGGATCAAAATAGAAGTCATGACATATTTTCAACTCTAGGGGCGTCAGCAGCTGTTGCTACACTGCAAAAAGGCTGAAGTGTTACATACGTAGACAGTCGACTTTATTTTTCTGTAAAACCGGATGTCAGTAATCCAGATAAGATAATAACCAAATAATCGTGAAAAATCAGTATTTCAGCACGCTTGATATGCTACATCTCCTTTATAACTGGAACAAACCCCACTGTCAGGTTATAAAACGACACAGATCGAAGTTATGGTTATTTTCAGGGTGTTTTTCAGCTACATTTTGGCGTTTTTGTGCATGTGCTGGCATTGTCTGTCGATGCCCGATTTGCCTTTGACCGACTCTCACCTCAGCACTGCAGCTCTGTGCTAACAAGCCGGCCGTATTTGACACACAAAATGCAGCATTCCTAGAGCCAAAGCAGTCTGCTACGCTGTTTGTCTCCTTTCCATCCAAGCAAGACAATGGAAAGCCGAAGGGCAGGCAGGACACGGGCTGTTAATCCCCTTCGCGGGTACCTTCACAGTATCGTTAGCATTTCCCCGAGGTGAACCCGAGTACCTGGATTCTCTCCCATCCCCCCAAATGACAGAGAAGGGGACAAGGAAATAGAGCGATACCACTGAAACAAAATACCAGGCTACTTCTAATCCTGGAAGCAACCCCCCCCCCCCCCCAAAAAAAAAAGAGAAATATCTCAATAAACCATTTACCTCGATCCGGCTTCATTTTCTCCGTTTCCTCAGAGAGGTCTGAAAGCAGCCGAAGCGCTCTGCCGCTCTCCCCGAGAAGACTGCCTGTCGCTGCCTCCAGCTAGCGATAATTATTTTTCGCGTGTAAAAACAATAAGCCCGAGGCCGGCCGCGCCGCCGGGGGCTGGCCCGACCCCGCCGCTAGCAGCTGGGCCCACCGGCAGGCAGGCTGGGGGCGGCCGGCCGGGGGAGCCTGAGCGCCGGCGGCCTCTCCCCGCGCCCGGCCAGGGTGTCCTTCCGTGACACGGCGCCGAGCGGGGCTATTTATAACCTGCCGGGGAAAAAAAAATCCCACAACAACAGACCTCGGCTCACCCCCAGCCGCGCCGGCTCTGAGTCACCGCGGCCCCGGGCGACGGCAGCTCCGGCCGGAGTCCCCTCCCTCCCGCCTGCCCCGAGGAGGGCAGCGAGCGGGGCCCCCCAGCCCACCCCGCCGGGCCTCCAGCCCGCGGCCCCCGCCCCGTCACCGGCCGACGGCTGGCGGCGGGGGGCTGCCGCCCGGCACCTTCATCACCGGCCCCGCCGCTGCCGCCCGGGCTGCCGGGCCGTGCCCCCTTGCGCTTCGCCCCGGTCAGACAGCCCGCGCCTCCCGCCGCCGCGGAGCGCTGCTCTCCATGGCTCTGCCTCCTGCCTTTCCTCCTCCTCCTCGCCGCTGACTAACTCCCCTCCTCTCCGCCGGGCACTCCCCGCCTCCCGCCGAGCGGGGCACACACATCACAGCCCGCCGGCAGCGGGTAGGGCAGGGCAGGGCAGCTCGGCCGCGGGGAACCCGCCACGCGGGGGCCCCGCCGCGCTCGGCCGCCTCGCCAGCCCCCGACAGGGAGGGACGCGGCAGCCGCCCCGCGCCGCGCTTCATCCCGCCCCCGGGCCGGGCCCAACCGCCCCTCGCCGGCCTCACGTGCCCCGCGGCGGCCAATCCCCAGCCCTCACTTCCTGCCTGGCTGCCCGCCCGCCGCGCAACTCGGTTGTCGTGGCAACAGAGCGCCGGCCCGGCTGGGGCCTGCCGGCGGTGGCGGGCCCGGCCCGGCCCGGCGGCGGGGAGCGGGGACGCCGCTGCCCTGGCAGCGCGCTGCCCCGCCGCACTGCAACGGCGCCGCTGCGGTCTGTCGGCTCACCCAAACGGCATCCTTCCCCCCAAATATTTTGGCAGGCTGTTTCCCGCCCCGTGGAGGAGAGCGGCCCCTCACTCACCCGGCTCCGGCGGAGGCTGGCGCGGCGCCTTAGGCCGCTCCCGCGAAGAGCCTTCCCTGCGCTGCCGTCAGCCCCTTACCGGCTCTCCCTCTTCGCCCTGTACAGCTACACAGGCGCTCTCACACTGGGCCCCCGTATTTCCACACGAACGCGTGCCCATCGCTGTGGGGATTTATATATATATACACACACACACGTAGGCGCCCGCCGAGCGGCGATTCAAGGTGTGAAGTGGCCGCTCCGCGGGAGGCTGTGCCCCCCGCCCGCTCACACCGCCCGGCCGGAGGAGCTGCGAAGGAGGGGTGGAGGCGTTGTTGTGTCCCTGGCCCCGGGGCAGCCGCTGCCCTGAGGCCTTCCCCTCCCAGCCCATTGACTGCCCTGCCCTGGCAGCGCTGTGCTTGACGCTCGCTTTACACTGATAACTTGTTTTGTGCGGAGAAACAATGGAATCAGCCAGGCTGTGGTTACACAACCCCCTTAATCCAGCAGAAATTCAAGATTCCCCGAAACGGACAGGCCTGCGCCATCCCTCGTTTCAAGGCCAGGCGCAGCAGGTCAGGGGCCGGGGCTGCGGAAGGCGAACCTCCCTGCGGCCGCAGCCCTTTCCATGCCCTGAGCCACTCCGTCGGGGTGCGGAGCACTGCTAACGCCACCACGGAAAATGGGGGAACAAGCTGCTGTGGTGATAGCGCTCCCCCTCTCACCAGGGGCCCGGGTCTGTGCAGGCTGGAGTGGCTGTGGTGTCATGGCCCTGGGACAGTGGAGGGAATGGGTCTTTCCCCTTTCGGGGCCAGGAAAGCCCCACAGCCAGCCCTAGTGCTCTGAGTGGACAGGGTCAGAAAAGACAGCCAGGGTGATACAGGCCTCCCTCGCTTCAATGCCGTCCCAGAGTTGGGCTATACACAGACACGCCGCATCTCCAGTCCTTACACTGGCAATTCCCTGCCACTGCGATTACTGTTTACAAACACTGCCACCTTACAGACTGAGCCCTACGGGGGGCACTCACTCCCTACAACAAGGTGATTTATAAACATACAGGTCTTCTGCCCTTTCTATAGCGAAACAACGTACATGGGTCAGTCAACTCCCATCCTTTCTGGTGTGCCAGGACCCCTACAGATGGACGTACATCTAGGATCTGGTGGCCACCCTCTTCTCACAGCTAGCCAAGCAGACGCTGAAGGTATTGCAAAGGACGTAAAATTCCAGAACGACTCAACTCTATGCTGTCTGGCTCATATGAACTGCATCTATTTCCCTCTCTCATTTATCAGCTGTACATCATTACACTGGGAGGGTGCTTCACAGAATAATCTGTCCGGTAAACACCTCTCATTTCAGGCATACCCTGAAATACATAGGCAAGTAGGAGGGTATCACATGCAGTGCTTTGATATTACGCTCATGAGTACATGAATGTCACTTCTGCTGCTGTGTGACTGCTGTAGACGTGTTTGGTAATTACAGATCTGAGAGCTCTCTGCCGGATGCAATATAATTGCAAATGTGGCAATCCAGAGTTATAAAAGGAGGAATTTGACTGAGCAATAAATGCTGTAGATGTATGTATATGTGAAGCTCAGCATGACTACATTGGGCATGATTCAGCCACCTGTCAGATCCTCCTACCGCTGATAGTCATCCTAATGAAAAGTCACATCCTTGAGGCCACTAATTGTTGCTGTAAGACATTGCAAATTAGTTTGTAGCTTGTTCTAATATTGGTTTTACAGTCAAAATCAAATCTGCCTTTCTATGGTTTAACTACAACTGTAGCTATTTAACTGTTATTCTTCACATAGTGTTTTTTAGTAGTTATTAAAGTCTTAACCTCACTTCAACACCTTTTTTTTTAAACAGTTCACCAGAAACAAACAGGCCCAACTCCCAAGAAAATGATCACTCAGAGCACTTTTTCCCATAGTGTTTTCTTAATTAGTGAGCCAAATACTAACTGTTCAGTTTCCCATTACTTTATGGATCTAGTTTCAGATCTGAAAAAAGCAGAACAGCAAATTGAGAATGATTCGAAAGATCTAATTATACAATACTTCATGTATAATATTAAAGGCAAAATAAGGGTAAACATCCCAATAAACATCCCAAACAAATTTGTGGACTTAGGCTAAAATGGCTAAAAATGGCCTTGAACTCCTAAGTTTCCTCCCAGTCACCAACTGAATGATGAGCGCTCCATGAATACACAGACAAACTATGGCATAAGGGGCTTCAACCATGAGAATTCGCTTACACATACTTGGAAATTTTTGAGAACAATGACAGTACTGGAATGCATTTCTGACGTCAGAAGCTGAACATCCAGTTAAAACATCTGAAAAGCGTATGGCTGCATTACGTATCACACAAAAGCAGGATTAGCTTAGAAACACTGAGAGAACTTTAACTGCCTCCCACTGCCAAGTCTAGACCAACACGTACTTCTGGGAGCACGAGCAGGGTCAAAAACAGGTTTCTTATCAGTTTGTGTCTCTCGGTTGATTAACTTTGGTGTCTAGACCGGTGAGACCTCAGGCTGCAGCATGCGTGCAATCACGGCAGCTCTCACACATATGGTCTCTGGTGTTGAAAAGAGTGAGCCTTGGTGGCAGCCTCTTCCTCAGTGGCAACCTTAACAGGGCTGCTTTACCCCCTTTTCCTGAACTGCATCAGACTTATGAACACTACCCATGCGTGAAGCTTGGCTGAAACTGGCCATTGGATTAAAAAAAAAAACAAACCCTACTTAAGGCAGCATGACACAGTGTTGTCACATAAGCCTCATTCATATAGAAATGAAGTTTGGGTTTGGTTTTTTTTTAATAAATCAAGATAAATGTACATCTATGTTTTCTTTCAGAACTTCAGCACTTTACACTTTTGGCACAGTCCCTGCAACCTAGAACAGAGTATATTTGAGGTTATATCCCCGAGTGTCTTTTCAGCTTTAGCTGTCAAAGAAATTATGTCTGATGCAGCAGATCAAGATTCCTGTGATTCCTGGAGACAATTACTGCCTGTTAAGTGATGTGACACAGCTGCTTTTGACATGGCTGCCACCTCTGCGGTATAAAGTCACCACACTCAGGAGAATATTATAGGCAAAGGACAAAGACAATCAGAAATAGACTGGAAGATACAGTATGCAATTAAACAAATGTGAAATGTACCAAAAAACCCCTATGAAGAATCAACTGTAATTTAATTGTCACCAGTAGTAACCACTTTGGAAAGAGCATTAAATAGAAATGAGTTATGTGCTTGTAGGAATTTATTAGTCCACAAGAACAGAAGAGCCAGCTGTTACTGAAACTGAGAGAATTGTAAACCAATATAATTAAAATGTCAGTATATTCTAAAAGTTTAGTTTTAGGGTTTATAACCATTTCAGATTTGTTTTTAATTCATCAGTATGTACAGGTAAGTGAGTCTAGTTGAGTGGAAGACAATTCAGCATAGTTCTTTGTCAAGATACCTACAGTTGCAGTAGCAAGGAGAAAATTGTCTTCTGTATGTATGCCTATCTTTGTGTTAATGCTGTTAGCTTTAGCCTCCAATACTTCTGAGTATATGCTTTAGCCCCATGCATCTTTATTTAACAGCTAGATTTAAGTATTTCAGTAGCATCAACAGATACAGATTCAAAAATACTTTAGAAATGCCCAAGCTGCATTTCCCATCCTTACACTTTCCAGGTAATGTGGCTCACTATGTCATGCAGAGATATCTGAGTGACATTAAGGCAGTGCTTCCAGACTTTCTCCACTTGCTTTCTTTCACACTGGCAGGAAAACCTCGATGGTGGGAGCTGCAGAAGAGGTTTTGTTCTATGTGCATCTCCAGCCTGTGCAGGAGTTCCTCCAGAAAGCTTCTCAGCGGCATAATTCTGACCAGCCTGTAGGCCCCTCTCAGTTACATTTGAGGCTTGCCTCAGGATCAAAGAGAGTAAAGTAACTTCATCTCATCTTTTCGTTTGTAGTCCCCAAACACAAACTGTCAGATCAGAAAGTCTGGCAAGACGGGCTATGTTCACATTCTACAGAGTACTACATGATGACAACCCAGGGTACTGGGTTATACACAGGGATAGGAAATTAAAACCATCAATCCAACATTAACCTCTATAGCACTATTTGGGCATGTAAATAAAACAGTCCGATTTTCAGAGGAAAAAACATCTCCAACTCCCATTGTCTTCAGCAGACTGTCAATCTGCAACATTTTTAATCAGCCCACCTCTACTCAGGTTCCTATTTATGGAATTAGGCAGCTAATTTTACATACTTATTTTTGAAAATTTTGGCCTATGGGCTTGATTCTCATCTTGCTACATCAGCTCTCCCTGGTGTTAGTGCGTCAGTTTAGTCAATGGAGTTACTTCTACAGGAAACCTGTCCCATGACTGGAAAATCAGGATCTGTGACAGAATAGGAACAGCAATATTTTAGTTTTCTTTCTTAGAAATACACAAATCATGCTCCTGGTGCTAAATATTTTAATGAGAGTAAACAAACATAGGAAGTGTAAATCAGCAGGTGCTCTACTGCTAGACCCTGGTGTTCAGTAACTTACAGGGATTTATCTTTTCATGTTCCTACCAAAAACCTCCATTGCTTAATTTGACTACTGATTGGCCCTTTCAAAGTAAAAATATGTAGCTATTATGATGTTCTTACCTCCTCAATTCACTTTTTGAAATTAGTAAAGTGACATCTGGGTGGGGGTTTTTTCCCCTATGTGCTCTCAAATTCCTTATTTTTTTCCAAGTAGTACTTTCTCACTGGAGACACAGCCAAGACTAAGTTGAGAGGGAACTATGAGAACAACAGAGCAGTAATTGCACTCCTCTCAAAAGGAAAGCTTATCCTCCTTGCCAGAAATAATTTCCTGGACTCGATACTTTGCTACTAAACCTTGTTTACATACACAAGATTCCTTTAGTTGGAAGCAGCCGGGTCTCTGTCCTGTGCTGCTCCTCAAGTTCCCCCAATCACATGGGATGCCCTGCGCTGCCTTCACTCTTCTGGCAGCAGCAACAGGAGCTTAGCACCTCTCAGGATGGAATCTCCTCTTCTGCCGCTCTTCCAGAGGCTGAGGTCTAGCAGTCAGGCCTTCTTGCCAACAGAAATTAAGCCCTTCCTGCATTTCCATAATTCACTTTGGAAACAGTAACGTGTATAATCTCATCTGTTTGGAGCAATTCCTAAAACGATATTTCATAAAGGCTGTGTGCTTCTTTAGCAACTGATCTGTGATGTGTAATTAGATACCAGCTCCAAAAGAGAATAGTGCTGTCTCATCTGAAGTGGTGATTGGTGGTAATAGAAATATAGAAGCGTGAAGCTGAAGACACATAAAGGTTCTGCTTTACAAAAAGCCTAACCGCCCATTCTGTATGAATGTCACTCTAAGCAGATACCTAGTTGGTAAGATCACAACAGTTAAGTTCCATTGCATCAGCACTTGACTAATCAGGCAGTAATGCACTGAAAAGTAAACGATCTACTTGTGATTAGATCATTAATTTCTGAAAGAGAGGGAAGTGATTCTCTTTTACATGGAAGATCTTTTTGTGGCTGTAATATTCATTCTAGACTGGAAACTTCCCCCCCCAATATTTTTTCAAGGGGATTGTGCAAATTCACTGATAATGCTAACATTACACAATGTTTACCCAGGACTAAGCTTGATGGAAACATTAATCAGAATATATAGGTTTTCATATTAAAATTGAAGTTTTTGTAGCAGCAGCAAGCCTTGACAGTCCCCAAACAGAAGCTAGAGGTACATGCTTGCCAAGAGAAACAGCAAGATGTCGCCAACAGAAGGTTTTGGGAAAATAGAAGCACAAGAACTGTTTCCAATCTAGGTCGTGTCTCACCACTCAGCACTCTCAGTTTACTTTTGAGCAGGTACATCCAGAAGCTATACCCCAGTTACTCATTGCAGTGATCCGGCAGGAATCCAAGCACCCCATTTATATTATTTCTATTAATTTCAGTGGAAACTGAGCACATAACACCTGGAAGGAGGTGTTTGGAGTTTTGCAATGCTGTTTTCCTATTGCTAATGGCTTGATCCATCTCACAATGATTTCCAGTGCGGTTCTACACAAGTAATTGCACCAAATTAATTGCTGGTGTAACTCCATCTGGTAGGAGTTCATGAAGTTCAACTTCTGAGGCCTGCGCCAGCCCTGTTTGCTTTCCCTCTCCTACCACAGCAGCTGCGTCACGGTTAGCACTGAACCAACAAGCTGGCGGCACACCCCAGCCAGCTTCTCCCGGCTCGGGCAGCTCTCATCTGCGGCAGGACTCACGTTCACAGCCTTTGCCCTCACGTGCCTCCACTGCTACTGGCTCCTCATCTGGAGCTTGGACCACAACCACCTTTTCCCAAGTTTTTCTACACGACTGCCTGCAGACTTGCCATCCCATTCAGCCTCTGTCAGGCAGGCCTTTGGACTTGCCAGGTTCAGGCAGTGCTCTTCCTCCGTCACATTAGTACCCATTTCATAGCAGAGCCCAGCAGTCACAGGTGGAGCAGAGCCAGCATCCCTCCAAAGGGCCGTCTGGTCGCACATCTCACCCTGCAATCATAGCTGTTGCACCTAGGAGAAAATGGACACAGCGAGCACGTTCGCAACACGTTAAAGAATTACTGCAGCTACGCTGCTGAATGTATTGAAATTACAGACAACTTTCCACAGGCACCACGAAGGAAAAGGATAATTCGTTTATGTAGAGAAGCAATTACCTTGCTGGAACAACAAGCCCAGCCTACAGTTCCACCCGTGCTAAATTAATACTACAACTCCTACTAGATTTACGAGAGAGCAGGGCAGGAAAGTAGCACATTGTTAAATACAGGGCAATATTTAATGTAATCACATGCATGGTTTACAGGAGAAGTTGCATCTCATTTACTAAAGTAGTCGGTGAGTTGGGCCTTATTAGGTAAATGCCAGAGAGCTATTGCAAAACTGCCGCGGCCTTGTTCTAAAAATTTTAGTTGCATAGTTATTAGCCAGAGCCCTTCTAATATATTCATGGCTACTGAGTGGCATATACTCCATGTTAACAGTAACGACCAAATGGAAACAGCACTGAACAGAAGGGGTTGCACACAGAGCTGATTTTTCCATACAGAAATGTGAAAGTTACCCAGATTCAGGTTTCGCTGGTTCCCAATGTTTTTTTTCTTCTTTTTAAGATTAAAAAAAATTCCCTAAAATTTCACTCATTAGGTGCTGTCCTGTAATTATATAGTGCATAGTGAAGGATGCTACAGCTCACCTGACTCCGTGGCAGGGTTGGTTATCTCAGTCCCGGGCCCAACTCCACTCTCTTCATAGACCCAAATTTTTACAATAAAGACCAAGCCTACATCTCCCACCCCAAGTGGAGTACTTGGAAACTTTACTGTACCTAAACCAAAACAGTTTCTCTTTTCAGGAGTCTGGCATCCTCTGAAAGTGTGACCATAATAGAAACTATAGCAAAAAAAAAAAAAGGGCATTAGAAGCTAAACACTAAAAGGCCTGATTGTACTTCGCTGTGTAAAAAAAAAATACAACCATGCCTGGCAAATGTCATCCATGGTGAAATCCTTGGCCCATATACAAAGGTCAATTCCCCTTCATACAGAGTGAGCTAGGATTTCAACTTGGGCTATATTGGGTAGTGCTTTATTTGCTACTTTCACACTAGATCAATTATAATTTTAATCCTGACAGTTGATTTATTCTCATGTTGTATAACATTATTTGAAGGGAAAGGGAGTTGACATTTGTTCAAGGATCTCAAACAAAAGCAAAAAAGTACAGTACATATACTAAAAAAAATTAAAATTGCAGTAAGTTATTAAATTGCTCACCTTTGGATGTCAATTAAAACTTGAAAGTGAAAAGATCACTGTACATATTTATAGCAAAGTCAATCTTTACTTAATTAGGCTAGGGGTTTTTTAAACTAGAGATACGGTTAGAACATTATGGCTGTATGTGTGCTTATATTGCTTTTGGCTCCTTCTGAATTTCTTGGTTAATTTATTTTCCCTTTAAGTTGTTTAACTGAGTTTCTTTGCACAAAACATAGGCAACTTCACTGCCTGGAAAACACAGAGCCCGATTGTTCTCCTGCTTACACCAGTGCAAATCAGCAATGATCCCACCAGTCTATAGAATTACATCAATGTAAAGCTGACGTCAGAGAGATAGCAATCAAAGCCCTTGTTTCAAAGTTAATTGTTTTTGCTTAAAAAAAGAAAAGATGAGTACAGAACACATTTGTTCTCCTTCTCAACTGAAATGTCAAAGTAGTGCTGCAGTTTTGGCATCCGATCTCTGTGGGATTTGCACACATGGATCACGTTTCAAAACCAGGGCCCTAGTCACAGCCCGTCACACTCAGAGCCCGTTTCCTTGCTCTGATTTTAAGAAGGGGAGGGTTTTGTCCCTGCTTGTTTGCTGTCATTGAGACGACTTTTTCCACTGTCTGGAACCAGCAGCAAACTGTCGTCAGCTATCGCAAAAAAGCTCCAGCAACAAATACGTGTCCCATTTAAAGCCATTCCTCAGCTTTGCTTCACCAAGTCAATTGTTCTGCACGTTTAATGCTTTCAGATTTTTGCTTGGCAATCGAAAGAAGCATCATACCAAGACTTGCAATCTTTTTTCCCCTCCCTTCTTTAAATAAAGATGTTGTTTGTGAAAGGGACTGAGTGGGGGAGCTGGGAAGAGGATACATTCATACAGCTCCTGGGCTCTGTCTCAGGAGGCTGCCGTGAACTGCAGCACCTTTAGGGCTGCCCTAACTTACAGCAGATGCCTTCCAGACGCCCCAGCACAGCATCAACTTGTGAAGACCCAAACTGTAAAGTCCTTTTCTCCCACTTCCTCCATGGCTCTGGTCACCGTAGCACTGAATCTTCATCACTGCTTTGTTATCAGCCTTCTGGATTCACGTCCCTTATGTCTAAAAATCTGAAAGCCGGGTCCTCATCGCAATGGAAACTTGTCCCAGCAACAGCCATCTGTAGCCAGAGCCCGTGCAGTCCTGTACGGCAGAGGCGGGCCAGGCTCGCACGGGCCCTGCGGCAGCTCAGGCACCGGGGGTGCTGCCAGGGCACCTGCGACCCCACCACCACCGCCCGCGTTATGCCACGCACCCACTGACTGCTATCTGGCTGCTCCTGTCTCCATTTCCCTCTGCGGATCTCGAGCACTGACCAGGAGCGCTGGTGTTCATTTGCACGGTGGGATTTCCCCTCTGATAACAGCCTCCTCCACCTGCGCAACAGGCACCCAAAAGCTTTATTACCTGGCAGCAGTTCCAGGCAGTTGTATAATGCTTGTACGGCATTAACAAGGATTAAGCTTGCGCTCGTTACACAAGCCAGAGCTACACAATCTAATTGACATACCCTGCCCCTCAAACAACTTTCATTAGAAGTTTCAAATGGAGTGATTTAGAAATGACAACCAAATTGGTGTTGATCTTTTACATCATTACTCAAACACCAAAAGCACCATGGGTGCTCATCAGTTCCCAGCTTACATACATATTATCTAGCAAAGCAGTAACCTGAAATTCACTTACAAAAAAAAGCACTTGAGGTGCCATGGCATGCGGAGAAGCTACAGCTTATGTTGAAGAGAAAATCCAGAGATTCCCTCACACTTCTCTGGGGTGAAGGAATATATATATATTTTCAGTAATATAGCTACAAGAAGAAAAACGGGCAAGCCAGAGGTGAAGAAAACAAGGGAAAAACACACTAAGTTGTAGATGAAAATAAACTGCTGAGTCTCGACAGGAGAGTAAGACTGACCAGACAGTGGTGGTTCTCACTGCCCCCCAAATCCTGTTTTTACCCACAGTTGCTAGGAATTGTCAGGGCAGCACTGACCTCAAAACTGTGGAGCCGGAGAATCCCAGGTAGGCAGGTCTGCATTTCTTCTCTCTTTCAATGGAAACCAAACAGCATTTCATCTTCTAGAGTATTCGTGTGAAACTCCCAGGCCACGTACCATGCCAGCTATGATAAAACCAACCTTAGCTGAACTACGGAAAAAACATGGGGAGGAGCAGAAAATGAATACTTCCTAGCACATATAGAAACTATAGCTCTAGAAGGGTCCATGAGTGTGATGGACACGTAGTTTGGTCATAAACTTCCCTTGACTCCAACCCAGCAGCCTGAGGAGGGGTGGGGACTCGTATCCCAGCTGATCCCTTCACCCCAGGACAGTCCCGGGGGTGACAAACAGCGTTCCCAGCACGTGAAGGTTTCATACCAGAGGTCTTCACGGAGGCTGAACCCCCAGAGGAGATTGCTGGAGATGTGGAACATTGGCTGCTCTGTGCACACAAGTGAGAAAGGCAGTATTTACCTACTGAAATAGTTGAGGTTTAATTATTTATTTTTCATGGCACAGAGTCTCTGTTGAGTAATGAGGCTCCATTGTGTGCCACTTGCAGCAGGCATAGAAGAGGAAATATTTCCATAAAGAGGTTGTATCCTGGACAGGCAGGGCAGAAACACATACACAAATGGAGAAGGGAGTTGCCAATGTTCATACTTTAAAAAAATTCTTAAAAAAAAAAAGTCATTCACGACTTGCTAGTATTACCTTGTCAGGTATTCAAGAAATTTGTTGAAACTCATTTTCAACCTAATATTGCAAATGAAATACACAGTAAACATTAAAAAAAATGCCAAAGGAGTAGCTATGGTTCTCTTTTTTTTTTTTTTAACTATGCGGTAGTCTAAGTATCATTTGTCATTGAAAGAAGACAAAAATAGGAAAAAACCATTAAGTTCAGTCAGAACAGAGCGTTCAGCAAATAGGCAGGAAATGAGGATACACAATAACTACCAGTGAAGAGCTTCATATTTTCAGTCATTTGGTTTTTACCTGGGGAGGTAGTTTGAAGCAACACTTTTTCACTCACTTTTGGCAAAGGAGCAGGCATTACAGTAAACTTGTATTTCAATGCATGAAAAAACAGAGTGTTAAAGATGTCTAATACACCCATGTTAGCTGTAGTGATGCCAGCAAACCTTAAGGGAAATGTGTGTTTCTTGGGAGTCTCTGTCCTGAGCAGTATTTTTCAACATGTATAAAGGCAGAATCACAATTAGAGGGTTGTTCTAAATTATAATCTGGAATTTCCAAAAATAAACCCTACCCTAACCTCTCCCATGCTGGCTTCACTCGCAGGCCTCTCCTTGGCAGCAGTTCCCTTGACTTCACTTAACTCCGGCTGCTTCCGAGGTCGGTTCCAGATTCTTTTCAATCCAATTAAGAAAATTTGAAATAAGAGAATAGTGTTAGAGCACAGTTTGCTAACTTATAAAAGACCAGAAAAACTGAAACATTTGTAGCAAAGCCTATAAGAGAAAAAGGGGAATAAAAAAATACATTACTGGAGAAACAGCCCTTTTCCCGTTGCTGCTCTGAAGTCACACGCATCCGCGTTTTTGCACCAAAATCCCTTAACACCACTGACTTCCATCTTTTCAGATTTGGATTTGTCATCAGGTGTCTGTAGATTACACAGAGCACAAACCTTCTAAAGAGCCTCTTTTGGTTTATATACATTAATTGTTCCTGCTGTCGGCCAAAGGGAGATGTATCACCAGTAGGATAATATATAAAGCTAAGAGCTTTCTTGCCAGGGAGCGTAGAATAATATTCTGATTTTTATAGCACCTTTTCCCTAAGGCCCAGAAGGCGCTTTACAAGTAAGATTGAATTAAGCTTGTCAGCACTCTGTATGGGAAGTAAATATTTCTTTCTCTATGTTGGAGAAGGGAAACTGAGGCATTAATATTAAGTCCCCAGCAAAGCATTTAGCTGCATGCTTTCAAGCCCTTTAAACTTCTCACATGATTTAATTAAGCATATACTCGAGTGTTTTGCTGGAATACTGCCTAAAAAACATGCTACAGCCAAGCTGCCAAGTTAGTCTGCAGCTGGGAAAACACCGCGGGTTCCCCATCACTCACACTTCAACAAGAAGAACTTTTTTTTAACCTGCTGTTTTCCCTAAAAATAAGATCACATCTTCCAGGTGCGTTGTCACCTGAGCCTGGATGAATCCTGGGAAGTGATGTCCCAGCAGGAAACCTGGGCTGCGGGGCTGCGCGGGGCACCGACCTCTACAACTGGTGCCTGTCGGCGTGCTGCAATGGAGAAACGTGGTTCACTGTCGGACAGTTTGGTGCTCAAAGTGCCAGGCCGCGTTGTTTTGATTAAGCACATCAATATGAAAGTCTTCGACACTTCAGTACACAGTGGTATTTCTCATCTGCAAACATTTTTGATGATTCAGGTTTCTGTCTCTGGTTAAAACCCCGTGCAGCAGGGCTCTGAACATAGCTCAGCTCTGTTTAGATCTGATCACAGACCTGTCCCGACTTCCGACCACAGCTCGGAGGTGGCCATCGTGTCTCAAACCTGCTCTTTGGTGTCTCTCTCCCATCCTGTTTTTCCCAGGTCTGCTTGGCTTACCTCTGATCACACAGATGTGCCTTTCTGTCTCCCGTTTGGCTGTTGAAGGTTCAAACACCATCTTAGGTTTTAGTTAGGGGGCTCGTGGCAGCTCTCCGAGGAGCGACACACCCACTCCATACCTAACCACGCAGGGCTGGAATTCTTACAAAACCGGCAGTAAACCTACATCCAAGTACCACGTACGTTCGACCTGCCCTCTCTTTCCTACGGGGTCTAGTGGCTATTTGCAGGCAGCCCGGTGGGACCATGGAGATGCTGCTCTCTACAGCTGTGTATTAATGGAGAGTGGAATCAGCTCTGGTTTTTTGTTACTACACCAGGCTATGAACAGCAGAGACTCAGGAGTGGATACGCTACACAGGAAGGAGATAGCTGCTGATCTGTTTAGGTCAGTTGGAACACAAGTGGGACACCTAAGGCCCTCGGATTGGGAGACACAGTGCCCACTGGTGTCACCACACCTGCAGCTCAGTTTACCAGCCAGCATCCAGGAGGTTCTCATTAGACGCTGGATGTCAGACATCCTCCAGATGTGGCCTTGAACTAACCGTATTATTGCAATTCTGACACTTGCGCCCAGGCAGCCTCTCAGACCACGGCAGGCTGCAAACCCCTCTGGGGTGCCCAGCTGGATCAGCGCAGGCAGTGCGGACAGGGCCACCCCCGGGCTGCGCACACTGCCGCAGGCACCCAGCACCCCAACAGCACCCAGCCTGCGCCAAGTGCTGGGGGGATGCTTTCTGGAGAGCCCAGAAGGTATGGCTTTTCAGACTGGCCTTCTCGAGGTAGCCAGCATCAGCTTCCAGCATAACATTGCTCTTTGTCCTAGAAATGCCTAGAAACCTCTGCCAGGGGTTTATTCCGCTGGCACACGAGGGGCTGTCCCAGCCCCAGAGAAGTGCCCGTCTGGGAGCCACCTCCCAAGGACCTGCACTCCCCCGGCAGCTGCCTGCACCAGAGACAGCATTTTTCTTGCTAAATGAGGTGAGTCTACAGCAAACAATGTGTGAGCAACCCCCAGGCTCCCAAACAAATACTGAGCTTGAGAAAAAGGAGCCAAATGCTAAAATGATCCCAGCAGAGGAATGCACGAGCCTATCCCTAGATGAAAGCCGAGGGTCTCCTCCAGCATTTCAGGTGCTGTCATTCTCTTCCTCATCACGCCAATGACAGTACTAACAGCCAAATAAAGTGAACTTGTTTCTGTCCCTTATTGTGCATGACTTCCTGCAATTTAGTGTTTGCCAAGTGAGGTGCAATGTAAAAAAAAAAAAAAAAATAAGTGAAACATAAGAAAGGAGCAATCTAAAGCACTTCCAAGGTCAAGTGCTTTGAAAAAAGCAGGGCTGTATAACTCTTCAGGGATTTTAAATCGGTTTTTAATGCCTATCCTCATACTGATGGCCCTACATAAGCAAGCCTGACATCAAAACAACCCTTTTAAATGAATATTTAGATAATACATCATTACTAACATTATATATACTCTAATTAAAAGATAAGGAACACATAGTTTCTGTTAGTTGTGAATGACACTTCTTGTGAGTTAATGGCTCTAGGTAGGCCTCCTTTAGAAGGCCTGGAGTGGAGCTGAAAAAGCTGCCAACACCCAGCTGATGCAAAGCCCACTGCAGTTAGCTGAAAGCTGGATCCCCGCAGTCAGCCTTGCACTGAGCCACTGATTCCTCCCTCCAGAGGTGCATGCAAACCTCCACTGACTTGCAAAAACTTTTACTAAACCCGAACGTTAATATCATGAAGTAAACCTTTGAGACTCATGGCACTGATTTTCAATGAAAAATGATTACAGCTGATGGATTTGGCATGTCTTATGTGCCTTGTGGTTCTGAAGTTTTCAGGGATTACCATCATGATATTTTTTTCTGATTTTCACAATAAACACAACAGCTTGAAGCATCCTCCCGAGTGGAAGCTACAGTTCTCACTTGTGTGCTTCAGCCGGTGAGGCTTTAGGGAAAGGCTAGTTTTCCTGAGACTTCTGATAAACCTGGGAGCAGGGACTCACATAAATCTGAAGGCAAGCTGTTCCTGTGAGCATCTGAAAAGGCCTTCCACAGGAACAGACCAGGGGCTGGGGCCAGCACGGCACTTCACAGGTTCGCTCTTCAACCAGGCTTGCACTTTATAGTCCTTAAAAACCCTATAAATAAAACGTTTGCTCATCGTTAGGGATGTAAACTCATTGCAAAAGGTTCCATATCTGAATCAGAGTAGTTTGGATTATACGAGCTGTACTAAGAATAGCCTGCTAAAAATCTGGTCCGCATCCAACCCCTTCCCGAGCTTGCTGGCAGAGCTGGGGCTGTGGTTACGGCCCAGCCCTTGCATCTTCCACTTGTGAATCACTGCCTGTTCGAGCCGTTCACGGAGGGATGCTGCCCTAGCTGCGCTCCTGGCCCAGCAGAGCCACCGCCTCCACGCAGCTCTTTGCCTTCCCAGGAGGAGCTGGTGGTGGGCTGGTGAATAGACCCACTCCTGGGACAGGGGCCAGCTTCAGCCTCCGGGGCCGCTGCTGGGCTATCGCTGCCCTTGGTGCCCCCAAGCACAGAGCCTTTCCTGTCTGGAGACTGCTGTTTGCAGCCACACAGCTGCCTTCCGAGCAGGGGGCCTGGCTCCCACCCGCTCCCAGCACCCCCCAGCGTGCTTATTTCCTTTACCGAGAAATGGCTTTAAGCTTAGCTACCTCCAGCCCGGCTGCAAGGGGCAGACAGGAGCCTGGCGCTTGCGCGGCCTTTCCCACACGTCAGGAGCACAGCAAAGCTGTGGGAGCTCCTCCTTGGGCGCAGAGACCCACGCTCCTTCTGCGGTCGCTCTGCCTAACTCCAGCACCAGTCGGGCCCCACAGTGTCTCACTTCTCCTCAATACTCTGAATATTTGTCCTTTCCCCCTGCTGCCTTTGCTGTTTCTACCTCCACTGTTACCTGCACCTCCTCCTGTGCATGTTCCTTTTCAAAACAAACATGCCAAGTCTCCCTGCACCTTTGCAAAGCACAGGGGCGAGGTCTGCACAAAAAGGAAGGACGATGGCTTTTCCTTCTTGTGTAAAGGAACACTTTCAGCCACATTTTTCCTTTGGGCTTTCATCCAGAGTATTTCCTAAGCAGATTTCTTATCTTGTTTACTCACTTTAGGACTCCAGTGATCCAGACAAGTTGGGCAACAGGAGAAATCAGTCCTGCTGGTAACTCCACGCTGCCTTTCCACAGCATGCAATCCTCCGAGGACAAGGGGACACATCACCAGAAGCCACTCGTACACCAGGCAACCCAAGCCTGGCTCTCATTGCGGGTTCCTAGGTAGTGATGCCCTGAGGATGAACCAGGGCCTTGGTTGGGGTGACAACTCGATATACTTTTCAGTGTGATGCTGACCTCTGCGCGCATTATTTGGGGGCCACGCTCTTCTGCAAGGATCCAGATGCTTTTGCTATATATATATACACCCTCCTTAACAGGGGCGCCTGGACCCTGCGGCTCAGGTGTGTGCAGGGCAGAGCGGCACAGACAGGTCTGCGCAGGGTTCCTCCAAGCACCTCGAGCCCTCGCCGGTGGGGTGGCCACACGTACCCCGGGGTGCCTGCCCGCTCCCGGCACGGCTGGGCTCTGCCAGGGGTTCGCCCTTTCCAGGCTGCTGAGCTCAGCAGCAGGAACGGCTGGGGTTTTCCAGTGTGCATCACAACGGCTCATTTTCTATTTTCAGTGACTGCTAAGAATATGACAATTTTTCTCTTATTCCCACAAATCCAGCAACCACACAGTCTTCCACTGCCATAAACAGTAAAGAAATGTCTAATCCAGGATTTAAATTAGATCCAGGAAACCTCTGCTGTCTTTTCCTGTATAAAAGAGGTTTTTAAAATAAAAGGCAGTTTGAACGTGGCTTTACAGTCCCAAACTGCAGCCCTAGGTCTGTCATTAGGAGAAGTGTAAAATGTCACACAGGTTTGTTTAAAAGGGAATTATTGAAGCTACTTGTATTTTAGTAATATACTTACACACCCTGTAAGGAGCGAGAGGTCACAGTGCAGCAAAGCCCTACCTGGCGCCAGGATTTGTCCCAGCGGGTCGAAGTGAAAGGGCTGCAGGGAGGCAGGAGAGGGCTCTGGGCTGCAGGCAGAGCTCTGCCCCTGCCCACCTCCGCTGCTGCCCGAGGGAACAGCAGAGGATTGAGGAGGGCTCGGGGTTTGGCAATACAAGTGGAAGGTTTTGCCACTAGTTGAGGCTCATTCTCGTTCATCTGGTTTGAACCCTTTGCTTTACACGATTTGGAGAGCCTTCCCTCAGCAGATTTTGATCTGTACGCTTTGCAATAACGCTGGGAGGTGCGACGCATGCTGGGGCAGACCAGCAATACCACCCCCCAGTCTCAAGGCTTGAGGTTCTGGTCTTTTCCCCCCGCTTTCCCCTGACCCCTAGGATGGCATTGCTGTTCGTCCTGCATGCCACACTTACGTGTGTGCAGAGCTGCTGAGGTGGCTATACTCTGTGAATTCAGCACAGAAAAGCCCCCAAATCCACATGGACGATGTCTCCAGAAGGCTGAAGGAAAGGAGAGGACTGGGCAGACAATTGTGACAAGCCAAAGGTCCTTGATAACCAGGGACCCTCCTTCCTACCTGTTAGGGGCACGACTGCTCCCAGGGGTGAGCCCACATCTCCTCTGGGGCTGCAGGGCAGGCGACAAGGTTGAGAGGAGCAGACAAGGTAGCATTGAGGGCATCCTGGCTGCAGAAGAAGTGGAAGAGCGTGACGAGACCGCAGAGCAGAAATGACCCTGGACACATCAGAGTTGGAGGGAATGAAAGGTGCTTGGGGTGAGCCCCGTGGATTTACCTAAGGAGCACAGCAGCAAAGCTGCAGCTGCTGCCAGTCAGCGTTAAAACCCCAGAGCTGGGAGCAGTGCAGTTGTGGTAATGGAAGATCTTGCACGCAGCAGGATGCTTACGTGTAAGTATGCCACGATCAAGGTCTTCATGTCTGTACTTCCCAGGTGTAATCAGAGATTAAGTGCGTGCATCCGGGGGAAAAAGGTGAAGAAACAGCAACTAGTGACATATAAGAAGTCAGAGTTTGTGTGACAGTATTTGGAAAGAGTTGGCATTAGTACATAGAAGTGGGGAGCAGGAGTGGATGCACATCGAGCATAGAGTGAGTACTCCTTCCACAATGCTGACACGCCAGCGCTCACAAAAGGCAGACTCGGGCTTCTCCCAGCCTCCGTACGGGAAAGATTATGAAAACAGCTCACAGAGTGCTGGCGATGAGCACGGCTGCGGCCAGCCTGGGAACGGAAGCATAGGTGACCTCACTGCTTCACCAGGAGCTATTCGGCAGTGTGACAGGGACTGACACGGGACCCCCATACGGCACGGTCGAGGCAGGGAGAGTTAACCTCCGTGGCTGCACGAAGTGAAAACAGGGCACAGCCCTACGTGGTGTCTGGTCTCGTCCATCTGGGTGGGGGACAGCCATGGGGCAACGAGTCCGTTCTGCTGGCTGGCTGCTGCTACTTCATCTGCCTTTTAATGTTTCATTTCTTTCTGTTGGTGATGCGCAAACATTTTTTCTCAGGTGAAAAAATAAAAGGTGGTCAGCGAGCTGGGAAACTCTCCAAACTTTTCCTGCCCCCTACACTGGCAAGCTTCTTCACAGTTCACCCAGCAAAAAATCTGCTTTGCCTGAATTTGCTGCCCTACCCCTAGCTTAGAGAACTGAGAACTTGTGCAGACATACACTTGTTAAACCTGAGCCTGAAATAACACTGCAGCTTCTTCTACCTGCTTTCACCTTCCTACAAATGATTTAATATTTTGCCAACACAGTAAATCAGAAAATTTTACTCTTGTGCATGTTTATCTGAACTAGTGCTCACCTGACAGCAGCACTTGTTCTCATCCTTAGACCTTTGCAAACCAATGATTTACTTCTAACGTTTTACCAATACACTGTTGGATATTTTAATTACTTTATTTGATACTAAAACTCTTTCAAGTGATTGGGAAAGAAGAATTAAGCAACATCCAAAATCCATATTAAAATGGCAAACTCCCTTGTAGCCTCTAAAGCACTTGGAGACAACCTGAGGTTTTTGGAGCCTGCATAGAAGCGTGTGCTCGTTCCTACGCGGAATTTCCATAACTCCTCAATCAATTACCTGGAAAAAGTGGCCATTTTAATCAAAACCCTAAGGGTAGATGAAATCATGAGAAAACACGAGCTTTATTGCAATGGATATTGACTGTAACTCATTAAGATGTTAAGGTATTGACATCCCGTTTGATGAGAAAAATGTCTGATAGCGAGCATACATAACTGTGTTACAGAGAATGCCGGTATCAACACATCATAATGAGTAACTAATGATGTCTGTGGCCTAACGAGGTGATTAAAGCAGTATCCTTTGATCTATGTCACTGGCTTGATTTAATGCCATGCCGAGATTGAATCTCTGTGCACCACTGGGGAGATTCAAGTAATTTGAGTAATTCACTAGCCTTGTCCCCGCATCACCGGGGATATTTGCAATGAACACAGTCGCTTCTGTAGCCAAGCGACCCCGGGCACCACACGCTGCCAGGGAGAGGCCACTGCTCCCTGCCTGCCAGCAGCCCCTTGCAGGAGTCTCACCCAGCCTCCTGCCACAGCCATGAGCCTTCCTTTTGCCTCACAGTCCCCGCTCCTCGCAGACCAACATCACTGGCAAATTTCAGAAGCATCTTCTGCCAAGAGAAGCTCACAGGAAGATGCTTTGCCACCTTTCACCCAAGCCCTTCGTGCCAATCACAGCTGGGGAGAGTTGCGCTACGCTGAACCACAGGCTTTGTGCCTGGCACATGCTAAGAATCTTGCTCAACTCGCGGTGCTTGTCCGGCAGGAGAAAAGCTTAAGGTGCCAGTTCTCTGGGATGGCAAGAGGAGTGCCAGGAGCCCAAGCCTGCAGGTGACACCAGAGATGTAAAAGCTTTGACCATCATCACAAAGTGATGCAGCCTGACCACTGGTCAGCAGCTCACATCCTGCTTCCACTTTCAAATGTCCCAAAACCTTTTCACCCTTACCAGGGGAAGGGCTCCTTAACCCTTTGGTATAGATCCCAGCAGCTCTGCCTACCTGCGCAGACGGACCTTGGCCAAGCAATGCTGCTCTGGGGGCACAGCTGCTGTTTGGGGCTGTATTTTGTTCATAAGGCTACTGGAACAAAAGAGCAGCCACCCTCAGTCAGACCAAAGGTGCATTTGTGTGACCAGAGGGGACAGCAGCGGGTGCCCAGGGCAGAGCACACGGACTGGGTGGGCACCCAGCGATAGCACTGCTCGGTACTCTTCGCACTGCCAGCTGTTTTCAGTTGATATCCTGAGCTGCGTGTGGGTTATGTATTAGCAGCTGCTATGGATTTCACTTGCATAAAGTGTTTATATTTTGCATTGCAGTAACTCTTCTAATGAAGCTGATAACAGGGATTAATTTTCCCTCCCAATCATCTTTAACCTTAAGTGATAATTAGTACCAAAAGCATCACCAAGAGTAAAATTCTGGGCACCTCCCTTAGGCAGGAAATTGTTTTGCTTGATGAATAGACCATTTTATACAAAGGGCTTTTCCTGTGCATAAATAACAGCACCCTGGCTCCCAGCTGCGTGGGTGTGATACTGCTGCCCCCATCCAAGCAGAGATTGTTTCCCGCAGGAATAACAGCCCAGCTGCCCCACACAGGGGCTGGCACTTCGCAGCCTCCTGCCCCCCAGCAGTGCTCGTAGTGCCTTGATGGGGACCAAACTGCTCAGGGCTTGTCCTGGGATGGCACAACCATCTCCTGTACCTGCCAGGGACCTCCCTGCCTGTGCCATGGAGGTGAGCCCTGCTGCAGGTCCCAGCCCTGGAGGCAGTACATCTCTCCATCCCTGTCCCCTGCCTCATTAGCCCTCCCCCATGTCCCCACTTTAGGCTTGTAGCACTTAGTGCTAATTTATAACCTCGACAGCAGCACCACCCCATCCCACACAGGGCACCTGAGCCACCAGCAGCCTGCACATACAAACACAAAGCCCTAAAGAGCTTAAATCCAAGCACAAAGCAGCCCCTATCTTCCCCCAAAAGATACCACACCCCCTTACCAGGCACAGCTCCTCTGGCTAAAGGAGCAGGGCCCAGCTCGGGCAGCCTTTATTGCCCTGCGTTAATCACATGCAAACAGGCTGCAGTTGCTGCACCACCTGTGCTGCCTTCCCTGCCCGTGCTGCCTGCACTGCCCGTGCTGCCTGCACTGCCACCGAGAGTGGCCTCATGCCGCGTGGGGTGGGTGACGGCAGCACCCGGCCGCCCTGCTGTCTTTGTCCCTGGGAGGGTCGAGGTGGAGCGGAGACTGTTCTGCGCCGCTCTGCTTGCTGTCCCTCTTCCTCAGTTTCTGCCAACAGTCTGTGAAGCTCATTTTGGTGTTTGGGATTTGGGCGCCGGTGGAGAGCCCAGCTGGCTTCCCCGAGCACGCTGAGATAAAGGGTGCACAGAGCAGAGTTAAATACAACTCCAATATAAATATAAAGCTCCAATTTAATGAAGTAACTGGGAAGCCATGCAGGCTCCTGGGCACCCCAGCGTCCCTGCCCGCTGCTGGCAGCTGGCCTGTCCCTGCGTGGGATGGGGACGTTCCCAGGGGCCACCTCCAGCACCGGGGCTCAGGGATACTGCTGACCGAAACGACTCACGTGAGAAGGAAATAGGGGACGGGAGGAGTAGAGAGCAGTCACGGCGAGGGGACCTGCCGCAGCTCCACCAGGCTTTGCCTGCATGCTGCCCGTTGTCCTCCCCTGGTCTGTGGGATGAGAACCTCGGAGACGGTCCCCACAGTTGCCTGTTGGACTTCAATCTGTGTGGCATCTCCAGATTATTTTTTCTAGAAGCAGCATTTTGCTGTGTCTTTGGAGGTGTTTTTCTCTTCCGGGTGAGGGTGCACGGTATGCTGGAGCCCTCACTTTGCACCAGAGGACATTTCTGGCTTCCCATCTCCCCTTTGCGCTTGCCCTGGATGTGGGTTGCTGGTGATGCTTTGGTTTCCGGCGTGGTCTTGGGATACCAAGCCCAAGGGGAGCTCTCCGAAGGGATGCGCTCGGTGCCTCTCTCCCCTCAGCAGTAAAAAGAAATTGCACATCAGGGCACAGGCTGCAGGCGCTTCCAGAGATAAAATATTGTCAGTAGAGTCCAGACCATCCATCAGAATAAATGTAGCTGATGCCATGATTTATGGGACAAAGATGAAGGTTTAATCCTCCTCTCAGCAGCGCAACCCGATTTGCCACAAAACCCTGTTAAATTTTGTGGCACACGCTTCATCACTTCATTAGGAGATAGAGAGAAAATGGTTCAATGCATTGCTGAATCTTTCACGGCCGGGGACTCTCCTCCCACCACTCCCGAGTGATGGGTAATCTCTCTGATCAGATCCCCGGGAAAAGACCCCGTGGGACTACAGAGCACGGAGGCATTAACAACAGTGACAGGGAAGGAATACAATATCCCTTTAAACAATTAAATATTGATCCTGCGGGCCTGAGGTGGACTCCATCACACAAAAGGAAACACCTCTGTGAATTAGTTTGGTGACATCCATACCCTCAGACGATACAAAGGAAACCAAGATTATTTGCTTCGCTTATTTTCTTAATGTTTTTCCCCTCAATTAGAGAAATGCATCTGGTATGAACCGCACTTGCCTTTCAGACACTCAGCACCCGCTTCCCCTGGAGCCCACCCCGCTGGGCACGGCGGCGGGAGCAGGGACGGGGACGGGGGGCCCGGGGGGCCGCGGGCAGGCGGGGGGGTGTTTGCTGGGGGCGGGGGGCTGCAGTCTTCAGCATGGATGGAGGGAAGAAGACGCAGCGCCGTGAGGCCTGAGGTGCCATTTCGTGTGTCACCCCCCGTGGATGTCCCTCCCGTGACAGGGCGAACGCTGCCCGTCCCCTGGGAGAGCTGCGGCCGCCCCACAGGGCTCACCCGCTCCCCTCCGCTCAGCCTGGTGCCTTGTGGCTGCCCGTGGAGAAACAAAAGAAGGCAAGAAATGTCTAAATTTAAAGTGCTGGAAAATCCAACCTTTTATTTACTACATTTTTGTGACTACATAAACGCTGAAACATTGTAACACTGAAAAGCATGATGACATCATCACTTGCTTTTTTTTCTTTTTTTTCTTTTTCTTTTTTTTTTTTTTTTTGTTAGCAAACACAGCAGATGATATTGCACGGCATAAAGTGAGAACAGTAGCAAAGCTTAAAAAAAGTAACTTAAGGAAATCTTAACGCAGTACAGGAGATACTCATAACCAAACCAGAATAATGCCTAGCGCATTACACTTGTCGTCGCTACACACAAAAATACAGAAGAAGAAGCGCTTGACTAAGAGAGAGATTGAGGAAATATTAGCAATCAACCGTAATTAGGTACAATAATCACTTAGTCTGAAATGCAGATGCAACGTATAAACTACTACTGCTTCCTAATGGGCAAACTAAAAATGACAGCAAAGTTGTCTTTTATCAAAATCTTTGCTTTGTTTTCTTTTTTTTGGTCTTTTTTTCCTTTTTTTCTTTTTTTTTCTTTTTTTTTTTTTTTGCTTTGTTTTGTTTTGTTTTGTTTTGTTTCATTGCTCTGGAAGAACTCCCTCTCGCTCTCGGAAGATTTCCTACCCCTACGGATCTGGACCTGTGATTGTCTCTGGCGCCCTCTCTGCGCGGCGGCGGCTGGAGCTGGGGGGGGCCGGGCCCGGCTGGCCCAGGCTGGGCTTAGCTGGGGCTGGGCTGCGGGCAGGGGGTTATGAAGACAACTACCAAAGCAAGTAAAAGACAATGCTTTAACGTTTATTTTCAGTTAACACTGTTGTTGGGTTCAGACTGCAAAACTAACGCGGTTCCACAGTGAGGACGCAATAAACGCAGAATGGACGGTGAGAAAGCAAACTACCGGCAGAGGAAAAGAAGCCGTGTACGGTTCTAAGTACAGTTCTGGCCAGCGCTCGATGGCTCCTGCTGGATTCGTAGACTAATACTTTGTGTCCCCCCTCCACGTGAAACGTGACTCATTGCACGGCGTCAGTTTACGTATTAAAAGCAGACATTTAGCCAATGCTTACCAACAGACCATTTAATGATCCTGCATTTCAGAGCGTCTTTATTGCCCCATTTCAATACTTGAAGTATAAAAATGTACCTAGAAAGTGTAACTTCTGACCAAAAGCTCAAACCCTGCCCTTGTCCTTCCCGCCCTCGACCCCTCTGCTATCCCCCCAAAGGAAAACAAGGTACACCTGGAGCTCAGCTACTCTGCGGGGAAAGGAAATATTTACAGCCATCACAAACCGTGTCGGTACACAACATTTAGTTGAAACAGAACCTAGTCTTTACACAAAATAAAATACAGGTGAGTGGCATCCTATTTTCTGTGCTGTGATGCCATCATCAGCTTTGCAGAATTATCATTGTCATTACTCTCTTTTTTGCTTTTCGACTCAAAACCGCTTTTTCCTCCCCAGAGCCGGAGGGGGGCCGGGGGCAGGCGCAGCGCCCGGTCTCCTCGGAGGGATGCCGCACGCGTCCCTCCCCGCTCGGCCGCAGCCGGGGCACCGCGGTTCTGCCACGGTGCGTGGGCCCGGCCGCAGCTGCAGGGGCACTTGCCTGCGCCTCGCGGAGCCCGGCCCGTCTCCCGGCTGGAGAGCGGGTGACATGGCGGGGGCCCACGGGTGGCCCGAGGCCTCCAGCGCTCTCCAAGCCGGGTCGCCCGCACCGTCCCCCGCCGCCCTCCAGCCGTCCCCTGCTTGTCCCGGGGGGCAGAACCCCCGCGGGTCCCTGGGGGGCTGGCGAAGGCCTTTCCGTGAGCAAGGTTTCCAAATTCAAGTTAGCTTTTCTGCCAAGGCTTACGCCCGCTACTTGCGCTACCCGTGCGAATGGAGAAGGAAAAGAAAAACTCAGCAAAGTCTCTCACAAATGCCAGTGCTTTTCAACATTAAACGACTTTTAAATTCTTTGGATGTGCGGGTCTCACCCACAAAGCAACCTTTCTAGAAAAAGACAAATAAATTAAAGGAAAAACACACTAATAATGCCTTTCTGCTTTCTAAGTGACAAAAGTACTACCTTGAAACACTCATTTTGGCATGTACAAGTTGGGGGGAAGGGAGGCCCGGGGGGATAACCTGGCAGTGTTTGTAACACGGGTGGAAGTGCATGCCAAGACAAGGCTGAAGGTACACCCTGCAGTCAAGAGAAGCACTCTCCTTCAGTTCATCTTGGCATCAAGAATGAAAAGATTGTAACATAAAGCTTTGGCCATTTTTGAATCTACTATATACAATTTTTTTTTTTAAACTACATAGTCATAAATTAAAGCAGTGATTAAATAAGCGTATACAAAATGTAATTAAATTAAAAATCACAGCACATTATAGAGAAAAAATAGGAACCATTTATCACAGCAGAGAATATTTTTTTTTTTACCCTGTGAAAAGAACATCGACTAGCAAACACAAAGCATCCTAGTTGAAACAAAAGAAATCAAAGCCATGTTTCCCTTTCTTGCATTAATTGCAAACAGCGATCTTTACCCACTTTGAAACATTCCCAGGAATAAGATCTTCCTTGAGTATAACAGGGAAGTTCTGCCAAAAAAAAAAAAAAAGGAAAAAAGAAGAAACCCAAACCCAAACCAAATCATATAAAAGGAATATACAAACAAAACAACCCCTACAAAATAAATAAGAATTATAAAGCTTTTTTTAAGTAACCTTAACAATTATCAAACTAGTAAGTTCTGCCTTATCACATAGACTCTCTATACAACATAACCCTAAAGATTTATTACTATGAGGTATTTGGAGGAATTGGTAAAAGCGATGCACGGCCTGTCTGGGCTGAGGGACTCAAGCTGCTCTGGGGGAAAGAAGAGGGAACCTTTGGTTTGTCAGCAAGAAAGTGGAAAAAAACATTTTCCTTTGGTATCAAAGAAAGTTTCATTGCATGGTTGCACGGCAAAAAGCACCACGGTGAAGAATTATTCCTTTTTTTCATTAGTGGCCTTTCTAACAGGCTGAGGTATTCAAAGAGTATAAGGTGAGAGATAAAGAGGTCAACAGCGGTTTAACACTTTGGTTCAAGCAAGGCACTCGTCCTATGAGTTTACAAAGTTTGCAACATGTTTGCCTAGAGCTTTATCAGTATTATTAGTAGTAGTAGTATCCTTATCATCGTCAGTAGTAGCAGTTGTAGCAAGAGAAGTATTCGTAAGGTTATTAGCATTATCATTAAGAATGAAGACAAGGTTACACACTGAGTGAAGGTGAGGAAGGGGGATCGGGGGATGGGGGCAAGGAGGAGGATGAGTTCCCTTTCCAGACCGAGGCCGTGCATGAAAAATCTTTGGTATTCTTTGGTATCATCAACGTGATTAAAATCACCAATGGAAATCGAGTGAGGTAGCGTCTTTGGTTCACACTATAAATAGTAGATCTTTACACACTTTTTTTTTCATTTTTTTTTTCTTTTTTTTTTTTTAACACGTGGAAGTAGCTATTCCTTACCTTTTGTTTCTTTGTCTTTAGCAAATAGTTACCAAATGTATTGTAAAGCTAACCACACCACAATAATAAACCAGGAGGCTAAGCAAAGTCTCAAAATTAGCCCCTGGGCCTTTGAATGCACCCAAACGCAGCGAGATAGAAAAGGGTAAGTGCTTTCTCTTTGTTTGCTAAATGCATAGTTTTCATCCTTATGTACAAAGGAGGAGGAAGAGGAGGAGGATAGGAGGAAGAGTAGTAGAAAGAAGGACCGTTTTGGGGGGTAAAAACGTCTCGTTTACGACTCAGGTGAGGAGAGGTGTCCTAAGACTCTTTGGTATAAGCTCAGCGGTGTTTCCGAGCCCCCCCCGGCAGCGCCCGCCGCCACCGCGGCCTGATCCCGAAATCCCTCTCAGGAGAAGAGCGGCGCCCGCGGGCAGCCCTGGGGCTGGGCCCGTGCGGGACACCGGGGCACCCCCGGCCGCTTGGGAATTTGCCTCTGGCACGGGTCGGAGCAGGAGCAAATTCTCAAGTGAAAGCAAGCCCTGGTGCTGGCTCGCTTGCTCTCGTTGGGTTTGCGTTACCTGAGTAAGGAGAGGAGGCTGAGGCCCCTGGAAAGCAAGGCGGGGGCTAACGTAGCAGTGCGGGTCGGTCTGAATTTCACTTTTTTTTAAATTTTTTTGTTTTTTTCCTGGAAAGATAATAATGCCATTTACAATGGGGATGGATGCGGACAGTTCACCTCTTGGCCAGCCTCCCCCCGTGGGTCACTGGGGTCAGGTTCAGAAGCAGCCTACGAGCCCAACGCGCGTTCCTGATGCCCTCTCGCCCGTGGAGCCGCCTTTGGCTGAAGCCCCGTCTCCCGATGCTCCCAAATTGTTTCAGGGTCTGCTCCCTCTCCTAACCCTACCTGGCAGATTTTTAGGTCCCTCTGTGGAATTTGAAACTAATTTCCGTTTTGTCAGGAATGAAGCGAACCGAAAGACTAACACTAATAGGACAGAGACAGGCTCTCCTGTCTAACGGTAAGCGCAGCATCAGAAAAAAGCTCCCCTTTAAGGATGCCCTGCTAAGGAACGGCAGCGATCCGAGCCAGGGAGCACCAGGTAACCTGTCCATGCTTCAGTCGGTCCACCCAGGCAGTCTGCTCAGAGGTAAAACTGCTTTACAGGTAGAATGAGCAGTTCCATAGTTATTTGCTTCATATTTCGAAAGGAACCAAAGAAAAGTGTGGTCTTTGCCTATTCAGAGTATGAGGCGCATATTGCTTATGGGAAGAGTGGTTTCGTTCCTAATGGCTTATAAAAAACCAAAAGGTTTATGTATACTTAAATAGACATGTTAAAAAAAACCAAACCCAAAACACTTCAAATCTATAACTTGTGCATCAGTTTGAGCGTGTGTGGATGCATGTGTGCTCGTGTATACGTACATACACCCCCATCAAAATGCGTGTGCGTGTACATATACACAGACCGATTCAGGGGCTCGCGGGTGTGTGTATCAGAGGTCCTGACATTGCATATTGGGTGCAAATTTAATGCTGGTATGAAAGTTCTCTTTGGTTTCAGCAAGTAGTCTCTAAAGACAATACAATGGAAATACTAAAAAATGCGGCAATGTACTTTGAATTTCCCTGCATTTTTAAATTCTCAAGTTTTAAATAAATAAGGCTTTCTTTTCTAAACTATAGGTACGTTACAAAGCAGTGTTTTGCTGGAAAAAAACTAAAACGTTAGTTATCGCTGTCCTTTATTAACCTTACACTAATGAGACTGCATTCATAAGATGCTTTACACGTGAGCTTATTAATGTTTCCATGTCAATTATGTCTCTGTGGGGATGGAACACTTTAAAAGAAAGCTCGCTAAAATTTAAGGTAAGCTAGAGACTCAAAAAGCTCATGGATTAGCTTATGTTTTCATAGATAATTGCTTTGTCAGTCTTAAAGTGGGTTTAACATAGGAAAATGTGGAGAAATATTAGGTGCCAAAAATCTTGAGTTTCTTTGACTTTGTTTTAACAATGAGATATTTCAGCTGAATTCTAAACACTTACTGGAAATTAACTGTATACCCTGAACCCTGACTAGACCCTGTCCTCTTGGGAAATAACACGAAGTTGCTTAACTTTGGTGTCGCTAGTATTTTGAGTGGGCTTCATCCCAAAAACCAGTATCTGCTCTTGTTGATGGCGGTTGGATTCTAGTTTACCTTGAATTTTCCTTTCTCTTATTTTTAAAAAAGGGTGTAAGTAAGATTACCTATTGCTAATCCTTGCATTGGGCCTATACCTGCGTATTTGGTTACTTTGGAATTTAGTATACCTAGTAGAATTACTACAGTAATTTGAAACACCGGTTAGAAATCCAACAGGCACATGTGTGGTTTTTAAAGCCTATTTTCCCCTTTTACACTAAAATTCAATATGCAGATGTTGCATGCTTTTCTTTTTAATTTTGTCAGAGTAGGAATGAGATGATTGCTTTTCTACGGGTCTGTTAGCAACAGAGCATTTAAAGCTTTTCAGCTACAAACTTTAAACTATTATTTCATGCATTATCCTGATTAATAGATGAGCAAGAAAGAATGCACGGGACAAAAGCTCAGCCTGCTACGCACAGATACGACGCCACGAAACGTCAGGCTGTATCTCGGTGTGATGGGAATTTTGCTGTTGACTTCAGAGGCACCAGGATCTGGCCTTCCAAAAGCCCTACCGGAGCTCCTGTCGGAGCTCTTCCCGCCAACGTTAACTGATGTTGTACCGCCGTTTGCAATAGGAAAAGACCACGAGCCTTCACAGCTATTGCTATTCCTTTGCCTAGTAAAGTCAACAGGTAAAAAAAGCTCACTAATGTCAATGAGTATTGATCAGATGCTGAGCCCTGTGGTTCTACATTTCACAAGTCTTTTCATTTTTGCATACCAAATGCCTCAGGTCTCCTGTTTGCAGGCTAGATGGCAGAGCTGAGCTACCTTTATGCACAGTGCACGGCTTGCGAGGAGCGCTGGTCACCGGGCTGCCAGCGAGATCAGCCGGGGAGAGTGTACCAAGGGGATGCGCGCACGATAGCTGCCACGCTGTCTTACACACAGCTGTAACAGCCCCTTTTTTTGCTCCCGTTGAAGCCAGCGACAAAAAGGCTGACTGGCTTCAATGGAAGCAGCATCCCAGCCCCGGGACCTGTGCTCACACAGGGGCTGCGGTCTCCTCGGGTGACATTCTTTCTTGCCAATCATGGAAAGAAACAATAATGTGGTTTGACTAATTGCAAGTAACAGTCTTGATTACAAGTTTTATGTGTTATACAGTTAGATTAGTTTATACCTATAACTCTACATAGTATTTTGTGTAAAAATAGCTTTGGAATATTAAAATCATTGCAATAAAATACCTGCAATATAATTATTAAATGTGTTCTTTGGTAGCTAGTCGATTTTTTTTTTTTATGGATGGAATAGTTTTCCTTTTTTAAATCTGAACATTCCTTAACAAACAAAGAGAATGCACTGGTTTAGGTACCATTCAAAATTTCTTTGCCTAGTTTGAACTCGTTTCCCGGCGTTGCACCGGTTAAGTTCAAACCAAGAAACAGCAAAAATCACACTACCGTTCAAATGGATTCAGACGACTCCACGCTTTGCCGGTCGTGCCGTGGCACAACCCTCTCTGAAGACCAGCCCTGACTAAGTCCCTAACCACCGGTGTGTACACAGTATGGATACACGCTACACCTTCATGGCAATCGCTGTGGAAATGAAGAGCCGTATCTGAAGAGATGTCCGTTCAATGACAAGAAATCACTATGCTCCAAACCACTAAACAGCCACGTACGGTGAAGATGATCATGGGCGAAGGTGTAAGACCAGTGGTCTGTTTCTCTTCTCTTTGCGTTCCGTTTCATTCCCTCCATTTCTCTTTCTTCTTCCTCTCTATTTTTTGCAAGTCGTCGTCCTACTAAAGTGTGTGTCTTAGAACAAAGTCATAATGCAGGTGAAATAAGTCTTTGGTTTCTTTGGACTTATAAATAACATTTTTTTTTCAAATAGTTCTAAGTATAAACCTGCTATCTTGAGGTCCTGGTCTGTCTTTATTTATTTATTTATTTATTTTTAAAGCTTTTCCACCGAGGTTTAGTTCGTGGTTATTCCTTCATGCTTTGGTACAAGTGCTTGATGAAGAAGATGAGTTGCCTGAATTGGAGCTGCCCTCGTCTTGCCACTTATCCAGACTCCTCCTCCGTGCATTCATGAAAAAGTTGCTGACGGTGCTCAGCTCCAACCCGAGCTGCTGGGAAATGGTGATTTGTAATTCTTTGGACGGACGCTTATTTTCCTTGAATATTGCATGTAGAGTTCGACGCTGGACATCCGTGAAGACCAACCGAGGCTTTTTGGGTGTATTCCCTCTATCCTTCCCGTGCTCTTGTTCTTTCCTCTTGCACGCTGCAAGAAAGGGGAGGATGGTTAGAGAGGGCTGGCAGAGGAGTCCGCGGGAACGCAGTACAGGACAAACTGGGGAAAAGGGACCCTTCATTTCAGCTACCAAACTTGGAAAGGATGTGCGACACATCAATTTAAGTTTTTAACTTATTCTAGACTAGAAAATTACAAGGGATAGAAATTAGAAAATACCTTTATCATTGTCTGTTAAAACTCAGCAAATGTTATTACTGAGAGTTTACACTTTGCTGAGAATTTAACTATGTAATATCCCTATGAGGTAGAGCAGAAATGCACTGAGCTCTAAAGTCAACCTTGCCCACCTTTTTTACCTTCATCACTTGCTATCAGTTCATTTCTGTAGCTTCTCATTGGCTGAGAAATAAGGAATTGGGGGAAACCAGGATGCTGCTACAGTCTTGCTAATTATGTATTCTGAACAAAATAAACCATGTTTTGACATGCAGAACAATGGTATAGTAAATCTTCCTTACAGAATTTCACCTCATTTCATCTATCATCCCTGCTTTCCCTTTCAGAACGTTATTTTGCTCTGCATTATTAAAGGACACTTGCAATTTGAAATCCGCCTTGCAGATCACCTGCCAGGCAGGATCCGATAGGGCTGGGAGAGCGGCTCCCGCATCCCCCGGCAGCCTTTGACTGTCTGCCAGCTCATCTTTGTCAGCATTTCACTAGGATAAAAGGTTTCCTTGGGAGGACAGATTGCTCTGTCTCACTTTCAAAAGAGTCTGAAGTTGTCTGTTTCCCCTTTTTTCTCTAGCAATGTCCTTTAATGCCGATTTAGAGATGTATTTCTGAAGGTAATAAGGATGTTCTGTCTCTGTGCCTGTCTAGTCCTGATTTCTGCGGAGATGGGTGCTGATTATATGAAGAATTTTGTGCAGCATCTCCACCCGTTCCACGGTTATTGGAACGAAAACAGCAAATTACTTTACAAAGGTCCTTCCTACATCTTTTATTGCCACCGAGAGCCAGCCTCGGCACGAGGGTTTAATTGCTCGAGGGAGGTATAAAAATAGTCATCCACCTTTTGTACTTAGAGAAATAGCAACAGCACAGATGGGACAGCAAAATTCAGGGGACGCCAAGGCACCTTCTGCTGGCCCAGGCAGGGACTGTGACACCGGCATCTCAGCCCCCTCTGAGGAGAAGCTTTTCAAGAGCTCCCCAACAATATATATTCCAGCTACACATTCTTTCATAAGCAGTGACGCATAGATCAAACGGACTGGGATGCCAAACTCGTGTCTTCTACAGTTATTTTTATCTGAAAACCTTTGAAGAGTCCTTTGAAGTTACATCCTGACCTCTAAAACGCTGTGGAGCTTCTAGGCTGAAAAGCAGGTTTCCTCATGCAAGCAAGCCCCCACTGAAGTCAAGCTGGAGAATTCAGCGTGGGGATCAGTGCCTACTGAAATAATTCTGCAACCCCACTGAGAGCAAACATTGATAACTCAGCGTTAAAAATACTTTTGCAAGAATAGCCTGTTATTTACTGACAAGTATCAGGAATCAGGAGCAAAGAAGATATCAACAGAGTCTCAATTTTTTATACATGTCTAACCCTTTGACGACCAGCGTGAAAGCAGCCGCCGAAGCTCGGCTCTGTAACATCCTCAGTCTCCAGCTCTGACTCTGTCCCCACTAACGGGCAGAAAAGGAGACAAACCAAAGTCAGATAATGTTTGTCGTGCCTAACACCTCATTTCTGCTCACACTGCTGTACACCTTCTGTTTTCAAAGACTGCACAAATCTCAGCTTTCACATAGACACACTGTCCAGATCATTGTCTGCCACAAAATCCCAGCTACACAAACGGAGCGGTCCAGGCCAGCACTGTGCAATGCCTCGGCAGGAATCGTCACATCACCAATGACAGTCACAGCAGCAGATGATACAAAGCGAGTTCAATTAGTGGTGTAAACCTCTGGGGATTCAATCACAACTAGTACATGAGTTCTCTGAAATCATCAAGAATAACAAAACAACAACCATGTATTGCGAAACTAACTTGCTTACCGTGTTGTTTCCTGAGCTTGTGCTCATCTCCTGAAATTTAATATTCCTGAATAATTATTTCCTTGGAGAATGTCCCAAGAGTTACAACATGCCTTGTGCCTGAACTTCAGTTGTATCAGAGACCTCATAATTACTGCTAGTAACGTCACAGGGGTAAGAAAAAGGCGCTCATCGCTGGAGAGAAAAAATAACTTCTACCCAGTCTACAATACAAATAAGCCAATTTCGGTATTTTGCAAATAAAACTTCATTTCAGTCACGCCCATCAGAAACCAAGTGTGAGGTTCCCATGCTGTTCCCTGGAGAAGCTGGGAGCCATCCCTTCCTCCTGCAGACCAGTGTGGATTTTAGTTTTTAACAAACTGTCATGCAGGATTGTTGGTTTCCTAAGGCTTGGTCCACACCTAGCGGGAAGAGGTGAAGATACGCTCTAGTTTAGCCTATGAAATAAGATAGATCCTGTCCTCACGTCCAAGTTGAAGTTCTTCTCGTTTGAATTAAGGACTAATTACATATAGGCTCAGAGAAAGTGAGATACTGACTCAGTTGCAATTTGGGACCTTATTGAGACATGGAAGACTCACACACAACAGGTTCAGTCCTGGTGGAACACGGCACAGCCTCGGCGGTGAACCCAAGGCATCCGCTGCCCCAGCGGAGCAGCCCAGCCCAGCCGAGCTTTGGTCCCGGCTCCTCCTGCGTGCCTGGTGCCCGCTGGGCGGCACGCTGGCCCTGGCTCTGCCCAGCGCTGCTCACAGAGCCCTTCCACCTGGGGGAGACCGGGAACACCTTCGAACTCCGGATCATTTTCAGGCAATGCAAAAGCTGTTTCCTTTTCGGCTCTGCTCCTGTTAGCGTTCACCAGAGGCAGATTGAGGGCAAAAACTTTCCCATGTGCTTAACTGTTCAAAGAGCCCTTGCAGCCGGTACTGCCAGGCCTCGGGTTGTGAGCAGCCAGGGTGGATACCACCTTTCATCTTCTGCCTTGTCCAGACTCAGGAATATTAATAGCACTTAAAAATAAATAATGGTGATAATGAAAAACCGTAATAGGGTTTCCTTACGATCGTTTTCCCTGCACTGGAGCCAATCAATTTTAATAATAAATTGTAGCTTCCAGCTTGCCAGAGAACAAATGTACACCACGGGATAAAATCTGCTCCAACGTGAGAGTCTATCCAGAGCGGGCACAGAGCCGGGGGCGGCTCACGCCGCGGGCGCTGACAAATTGGGGCCATCCAGCCCGGTGACAGCAGCCTGCGCTCAGCCCAGGTCACGCTCAGACAAAGCAGCTACGCCTGCCTGGGCCAGGTCCGCCCCCAACGCCGGCAAGGCTGTCCACTGAAGTCAGAGGCTCCAGAGGCACCAACTGAAACCCTGTTTTGGAAAAACGCCTGAGCCTGTCTTCAAAACTGTTCATCACACATCTGTATAAGGATTTTATTTTACGTACCAGAAGATAGTAACAGTAATTTGCACTGACATGGTTGCCATGCCCCTGCCCGTGAGCACCATGAGCGGACAGAAGCTGAACGCAGGCACTTTGCGGGGTGCTGTGCTCCCCAGAAGTGTGCACCTCTCCCTTGGCACACCGGCTCGCACACCGCCCTTGCACGCTGCCCTCGCTCCCCTGTATGGCCAGATGTGCTCTTTGTCTCTGGGCTGCCCCGGCTGAGCGATGATGCTCCTTGCGATGCCTTGTGAAAAAACCTTATAAAGTCTAATTAAGAAGAAAGCAAAGCAGAGGATAAAGAAAGAGTCGCTGTGACTCTGGGAACACACATGCAGATCTGACAATGTAATATCATCAGTGCCAGAAGGAGCCTTATAAATCCACTGCTGAACTCTGGCCTCTTCCAGTCACTTCCATCTTCCTCTGCCCTGAGCAACAGATATTTTTGACACTTGCAATTCTCCTGATACAGTCCATCAATCTATTTTTGGCTCCCTTTGTTCCTTCTAAGTTGCCCGGGGGATTTGGCCGAGTTAACTTGCCAAACCTGGTAAGGTCTGTACATCTCGCTGAGGCCCGGTTGCCTGTGTGTGGTGCAGAACCGGGGTCTCACCGCTGCAGCTGCACCATCTATCGCCGCTCTCCTGCAGCGCCCAGCTACCCCGGCTGCGTGCAGCACGGCGGGATCAGCCCTGCTCTGCCAGAGGTGCGAGCAGCACCGTGTCCCCCCGTGAAAACGCGCTAATTGCATCTTTAGGCTGAGATAGCACAGAGGATATTTTGCCCACCTGTGATGTGAACTACACCGTTCTGTCAGTCTAAAAGTCAAGATTACGGTAAGCTCAGGTGTTAACCCTGACGCTTGATGTAGTCTTTCATTCCTACAGAGTGGATTTCTTTTTAAAATCTAAGGGAAAAAAACCCTGATTATCATAAATCAATTTTCAGGAGCACTTGGTGCATACACATGTGCCTGGTTGTATCTGGCAAACACGGATTTTCCTTTCTAAAAACCAGAAGCAAAGAATGAAACCGGTAACAGTCCAGTCTCAAGAAACCTGCTCTCTGCTGGTTTGTTTTGGGCACATAATAAAATACCATCACAAGTTCTGCTGGCTGCTTTTCTGGAAAATTGGCACCGGAGCAGGGGGGAACAAGAACAGAAAATCCTACTTGGGCAAACCCCGTCCCAAGCCCTGTGGCTAGCTGTGAGGGCAGAGGACCACGCTCAGCGCAAGAGGCATTGCTCGGCTGGTGGTCCCCCGTGCTGCCATCACTGAGCACGCGCTCTCAGATCCAGGATGGAAAAGTGGGAGACGCTGAGGAAGAAGAAGGTGGATTTCGGGGGTTTCAGACCTGGCACCACGTGCCCTTACACGCACACCGACAGGCTGAGGCAGCGGCCACGTGCTCCGAAGGGTCACACCGCTCACCAGCTGCCAGCAGCAGCTCCCGTAGCTCCAGCAGAGGCACAAACGGCCATGCCTGCCTGGGTGCACCGCAACAGCATGGCGTTCCAGCTCCTCTGGGAAGGGAAGTGTACAGTCCCACCAGTGCCTTGGCATGAGTCTTCTCACCTTGTGGAGGAGGAAGCCAAGGCACACACTGGGTCTCCACTTACAGAGAGCCCTTTTTCCCTCTGTTCGTACCCAGAGCGGGGCCAGGCCAGCAAGGGGAGGCACACACACGATAACATCTCCAGCCATGCTGAATTTAGAGCCTGGTTGACACAGAGAGGAGACCGTGTGCTGGCCACCAGTGATGGAATATGAGGCCTTTCACCCTGAGGCGACTGGTCGCGTTTCCAGCTCTGACCCGGGTCGCTGCTGACCACATGCCATTATTACATGATGGCCATTGAGTGCCCTGTACGAGAAGAAGCAGTGGTCTTGGTTCAGCTTCCCGTGAGCAGGTTCACACTGTGCTAATTTCCATCACATTTGACACATTATCTGACACCAATTAGCACCATGGCTAGAAGGTTGAGTCAGATGCTACAGACAGGAGGAGTCTGCAGGAACCCATTTTGTACCCAAAGTGTTCATTTTGGGGAGCAAAGAGGTTTGGTGATCTCTCAGGTCTGTGGGCTAACAGGACCTCGGCTCTGTCTTGCCTGAGGAGGCACTTTCTGGTTGCTTCACATCAGAAGGTAAACTCAGCACTGAACTCTGGGGGCTTCACTACCACCCTCACTCAAATGGTTTAGTTTTCAGGAGAGTCTCTCCCTTACTATTCATGAGCATTGTATTTGCTTCAGACAGGTAGGAGAAAAAAACCCGCCAACAACTGCTTTACGCTTCTCTCAAAGACTCCAGTGCAAGATTCCCAGAAAGCAATGAGGAGTTTACAAGCCAACAGCTTCGTTGCTGTTGGGTCAGAGCAGTCACCCTTCCCATGAGTGGGAAATGATGCAGCCCAGCTCAAAGAAGTGCCAACAAAAGCCCTGCATTTCTGCATCTGCAATAGCAGAGAGGGGAGATATATTTTAGATTGATTTGAGAAAGTTCTCAAAAGTTTTGTGATGATCATCTTTTCCTCCTCCTCTTGCAAAGCCTAGTCTTCTAGCTATCCCACCCTCCTGTGTACAGGACATGTCTTAGTGACATAAAAATCCCTTTTAGAATTCTGACCTTACATTTATTTTCTAATCTCTATTGTGTCAGGTCTATAAAGGCTGGGACCTGCCTCAGCTACAGTCTGAATTGCGCCCACTAAGTCCCTGGGAATCTCTTTCTAAAGCATCTGCTTCTAGTTTTGAAACATCGCAAAATATCCAATAACATTTTTAGAGAGTGAAAACTCTTCACTGGTACAAGCTAGAGAATACCCTGGAGGATATCATCTGAAGGAGGCTCCAACTTTGGGCGGGAAAGGCAGCAGGATTTCCAGAGGAGTTGAAACTGCTTAAGCACTTTGGCCGTCAGATAGTCCTAATCACGCTGGCTGCAACAGCTCAGTGGAAGCAAGCAGCCAAAAGTTTATGGTAAAATCATGGTGATGATAATACATAATAAAGTGTGATAAGCTCCATCCTTATCATGTGAACACCACCTCTGGAGCATGCAGAGAGACACACGGACGACAGATCTTTCCTAATTGTCAAAAACTTCATATTTGTGGGAGCAGAAGAACAACATAAGGGGCTGGTAAGACGCATCCTCCCTGCAGGCAGACTTCAGCACATGAACTAAGAGCAAGCAAATCTCTTTGGCCTGGATGAATAACCACAGCTGCTGTGTGCCATTCACTCTAAGACATCGCCATTTGGTGGTCCCCTGCACTGCCCCATCCTGCTCGTCACTGCCCTGGGGCCTTCGAAGGGGCCTGGGAGACGGGATCCCTCGGGAAAGGTGCTGCCTGAGACAGAGCCTCTGCACGGCCATGTGCTCCCGCTGTGGCAGTCAGCGGACAGCATCGATGCCGCAAAGAGCGTTCCCAAAAGCTTCAACCCATAACATGAAAAGAGATAAAGATATGTTCCTGTATGGGAAGCTCACAGAATGACGTCAGCCTGCCAACATACAGATCCCAGCTGAGACTGAACGGTAAACACCTCACTGCTGTGCACTATATTAAAATGAGTGACCTTAATTTGCTGCCCCTGGAATAATAAAGTGAATCCGACTAAGGAGCGCTGACTCAACAGTTTGAGATTCTGGGGTTTACACAAACTTACGGTGTTGATGGACCTGTAACCACTTGAGCGAGCTGACATCACCATTACAGAATAAGTTGCTAAGTGTATCAATCAGGGGAAAGCACCCGATTTTCCTGCGATATCATCTAAAGTAAATGCAAAATTTTTTGATCTGGGTCTTTAGTTAACCATATTACTGTGACAAATATTTCTTTGTCTAGTATAAGTAATTAGAATTTAATCACTTTAACTGCATCTTAATTACCCTAAATGAATTGAAAAGACATTTAATAGCAAAGATTAAATTGCCTTAATGAACGATTTTTGCGACTACATCAATATTTTAGTCGCGTTAGCCCTTCCCGGCGCCCGCCTCCCCCCCCACCGCAGCGGCGCAGGCAGCCCCCGGCCCCTGGGTGGCGCCCGCTCCCCGCCGCTGCCGCTGCCCAGCATGGGGGGTGCGCACCGCACCGCACCGCACCGCGCACGGCACCGCACCGCACCGCACCCCGCACCGCACCGCACCGCACCCCGCACGGCACCGCACCGCACCGCACCCCGCACCGCACCGCACCGCGCACGGCACCGCACCGCACCCCGCACCGCACCGCACCGCACCCCGCACGGCACCGCACCGCACCGCACCGCACCGCACGGCACCGCACTGCTCCGCACCGCACAGCTCCGCTCCGCACCGCTCCGCCCGGTCGGGGGGCGCCGGCCGCCCCGCATCGCCCAGCCGGGGCGCACCGGCCGCTCCGCTCCGCGCCGCTCCGCACCCCACCCCACCCCATCCCGCGCAGCCGGGCAGCGCTGCCCGCTCCGCACCTGCCCGCTCCGCACCTGCCCGCTCCGCACTGCTCTTCGCTCCGCTCCTCGCTCCGCTTCGCCCCGCGCCGCCAGGGAGCCGCTGCTCCGCCCCGCACCTCCCCCGGGGAGCGGCGGCCGCTCCGCCCGGCCCCGCCCCGCGCTCCCCGCCGCCGGAGGGCACCGGCAGCCCCGCCCCGCCCGGCCCCGCTCCGCTCCCTCCTGCGCGGGTTTACAGGGCACATACTGCTGCGGAACCACATGGGCCTGCCTGCCCTGGACTGCGATAGAGCTTCGCACCTGCACGCTGTTCCCAAGGACCTACCTGCCCGTTCCCGCTTCCCCTACTCCGATTTTTAAGCCCTCAGTCATTTCCGACAATATATTCAAAATAGCGAGATACGCCTCAAATGAACGAGAAATGCGGCAGTGATGACATAAAGACGTTCCTCCGTTTTGGGGGGCATTACGGCAGCAGTGTAGCAGCCTGCCTCTGCGGGGGGAGGGCTGCGGACCTGCGGGGAATCTGCCTGCACTAATTGCACCCATTGCCTGTGGGGAACTTCTTACCGACACAGCTAGGATGCCATGTATGCAATGTATTGCTGTACCTTAAAAATACCCAGAACCCTAGAGCAGGTTCACTGCAGCAGCTTCTGCACCCAAGTCGCTAAGGAAGAGGCCCCCCGCGTCATCGCATTTATTTGAAGTAGCAGCATTTCTAATAGTCCACCGGAAAATGCTTGCACACACCAACGCTGACGTTACACAATCCGCAGCAGCTTGCGATGCTGCTCGCACACCTGCAAAACAGCAATCCGTCGCGTTTTAATTGCCATTTGGGCTGTACATAAAATGTTACCACTGAGACTTCCTATCGCCCTAAAATGGGAAAAAATCAAAACTACTGTTGAGCTTATAAATTGTCCCTATAAATTACTCTTTCAGCATCATAAAACTGACTTCCTCTTAAGCAAAATGGTTCAAGTAAGCTGCGTTTCCGAAGAAAGCCAGTAAGTATCGGTCACTTTTCTGTCAGTATATGATTTATCCAGATAAATTTATATTTTAAATGCGAATCGACATTTATCGATTTGATCGTGGAAGTACCCGACATGATGCCATGCTAGGTCCCTGCTCGGTCCTCAGAAAAAGCTGCCCTCGATGCCTGTAGTCTTCAGGTTAAAGTCACCAGCATCTCAGCAAAAGCTCCTGCGCTTAGAGTCCCCCTAGGTCTCCCTCGAAACGAACTTGTCCCTTGTGTGGGGGTTATGGGGATCCTTCTGCTACACAGAGTAACAGGAGCTTTGGTTTAGTGCCGGTACACGCAAACACAGGCACCGATGCGTTCCTGGCCATTTTCGGATAATTTTGTCTCAATCTAACCGTCACGTTACTTTCCGGCCGTGCAAAGGGCAGCTCGCACACGCCAGCACCCCGCTGCAGCCCCGGCAGCGCCCGGGCTCCCCACCGGTGGCACCTGCGGCGAGCACAGTCCCGGTGCCACGCACCTCTCCTCTCGTCCTGGGGCATCCCGACCCCTCCGGCTGGCGGGGCAGGGTCACGCAGTGACCGTGCTGTGCGGAGCTCGCTCCCCCTCGGGCCACGCGAGGGTGGGAACGCATCCACCCGCAAACCACGTCCACTCGGGGCAGCCCGAGCACGCAGCCGCGGGCAGGTGGAGGCGCAGCCCGGCCCGCCCCGCGGCAGCGCGGCCCTAATTGCCGGCCGCTGTCACGCATAATCCATGCGGCGCTGCTCCCCATGGGAGCTGGCAGCCGCGGGGCGGCTCGGGAAATCCCTGCGGCCGGGCTCCGGGCGGCCTCGTCCCCGAAACGGGGGGGCTGGCTTCGCCGCGGGGCTCCCCCGGGAGCGGGACCTCCCCCGGGAGCGGGACCTCCGGGGCCGGGTCGGGGCCGGGAGCGGGGCCGGGCCGGGCCGGCGGTAGCTGTCCGCGGTGCTGAAGCCGCGCCGGGCCGCGCGGCTCGCGCTCGCCCCTCGGTTCCCGGGGTACCGCCGGACGGAGACAGCCCGGGCACCGGCGCACCCCGCCACGATGCACCCCGGCCCGCAGCGCTCGCCGGACCCGCCGCCTCCCGGTTCAGGCGGGGCGCCCGGGCCGGCTCCCGCCCGCCGGCGGTCAGTAGATGGCGCAGAGCCCCCGGGAACCGCGGGGCGACGTGCGAGGGCTGCAGGCGGCTCGGGGGCCCCGGCCGGTGGGAGCGGGCAGACGGGGCGGGCCAGGCCGCCATCGCGCCCACAGCCCGGTCGTGCGGACCCCGAGGCGGCCCCGGCGGTGCCCGCAGTCGAGAGCGGCCCCGTTTCGAGGCTATTTCATCCAAACGGCAGCGAGGGTGGGAGCGGGGCACGGCCCCCCCCCCCCCGGCACCTCCCCGCCACGCGGCGGCTAATTAAAACAAACAAACAAACAAACAAACCAACAAAGACGGGCCGAGCCGTGGTACCGGGGGCGGGTGCGCCGCGGGGACAGGCCCGGCCCGGTGCGAAGGAACGCGGCTCTCCGCCGCCCGGCCCCGCTCCTCCGCCTCCCGCTGGGCAAACATTAACGAAGGGCAATCGCGGCTGTGTGCGAGAGGCTGTAAATCAATCCCGCCGCAAGGACACGGCCGGCAAACAAGCGCGGCTCCCAGCGCCTGCCCGGCTGCGCACCCAGCGCTGCGGCGGGGTGCGATCGCGCCGGGGGCGGGCTGGGGGCTGCTCTCCCGCCCTCCGGTCCTACCGGGCCGGGACACCTTGCCTCGGCCCCAGCGCGGCGCCGGCAGTCGCGGAACGGCCGCTGTCCGCGTCCGCGGTGCGCGGAGCCAGGCCCCTGCCCGTGCCAGCAGCGTCCGGGCGGCCCGCAGGGCGGGGAGCGGCAGGGCCTCTCCCCGGTGTCGGCGGTGAAGCCCCCGGTCGATGCCCTCCGCCTCCCTGATGCAAATGCGTTTATGCAAAGTCCCCGCCGGGTAAATATTAATCAGGCCCTAATGAGGCAATCGGGGCCGGGGAGCTGCTGGGGCCGGGGCGGCATCGACCTTCCCCGGCGCACGCTGGGGCGGCCGGCGGGGCGAGAGGTGCAAACGGCGTTCATTAGATTTCATATTTAATGTGGAAAACGCTCTGATTACAGTATCGATTTCTTAACAGTTAATTTGGCGAGCGTTTCTCGCCGGCTTCCCAAGGCTTCAGCTTAGCCGGGATTCACTTTGGAAGGAAAAAGAGAAAGAGGACGGGAGGAAAAAAGATGCAACTATCAAAAATAACAGTCAGGTCGCAGGCAAATATCGAGCAGCTCTGGAAGGACGGGCCATCCGCCCCACGCGAGCCCCGTGGGCGAGCGCAGTCCCCCCACGGCCCCCGCTCCCCTCGCCCGGCTCCCGCCGCCCCGGGACGGGCTCGGGAAACCCGATGGAGAAGCCGCCTAAAGGGGCGGGGGGGGCTTCGGGACGAGCTCGCTCGGAGAGTGCACCTGGGCAAAGCGGACCCCCTCCTGCAGAAGAGTCAAAGGGGCCTGTGGGGTCCCTCGTACCCCCGTCGCCCGCTCCCGAAACGTTTCTTTGCAGCGTTTCTCCCTCGGGCTCTTCCCTCCCGCCCCGGCGGGCAGCCCGTGCGGGGCCGGCAACCGGCCCTCGGGCAGCTGCGTTTGTAACAACGAATGGCTCGAAGCAGATTATTTTTTCCTGACCAAGACGAGTCGGGGTTTGCCTTCTTTATCTGCTCCTGTTCCTCCCCCCGCCTTCCCCTCCCTCGTAAGAAAATAACCTGAAATAAATTCATCCTTAAACCCCAGCTGGCTGCAGAAGGAATGTACATTTTCATTGAACTGTATTTGTTTTTTCGGTACCCCTTCACCGCCCTTCCAAATGTCTATGAAGGCGGGGGGGAGGGAGGGAAGACTAACTAACGGAGGAACGGCCAAAAAGATAAATATTCAGTGACAGAGGGGGAGCGAGAGGGGGACAAAGGAAAGGGAACAGAGAGGAGAAGGAAGACGGGATGAATAAGATGGAGGCTGGAAGAGGTCAGCTTTGCAATTAGCAGTTCTGCTTACATTTCAAGAGACAGCCCAGGAAGTGTCAAGACCTCAATCCTGCTTCCATGTAACTACCAATTTTTCCTCTATTTGTCGGAGCTTCTGTAATCTGGGAGGTAGGAATCCCCCAGGGATGGCTGGAAGGGGCAAATACTCGAGATAAAGTGCTGGGCAAGCCCGTGAGGCCTAAAATAAGCAGGCTCCATCCCCCCATCGCCGCCTCCCGGCCTCTGCCTGCAGGAAATCAGAAAGGGAAGAAATGAAGATGGCGAGGGCTCCGCTCTGGGTATTTATCTACCTGATAATTCTCTAAACGCCTGGGAGTGAGTTATAATTTGGACGTGAAATGTAATTTGCGTCGGCTGGAGTAATTTACGATATTTTGAATTGATGTTCATACATCAATATCAATCGGGGCAGATTTTTACCACTTAGTAAGATCATCACACATATAAAACCTGCACAAAATAAAATCGATAGTTTATGCATTTACAGCGGATTGCCTGCAGCGCAGGACGGGCAGCGCGCAGGGGCGCGCAGCGCGGCGCTGCCTGCGCGGGGCGGGGCCGGGGGGGGCTCCTGGGGCCGCCCCCATTGGCTGGGACGCAGCACTATGCAAATGACCACGTGCTGCGGGGTGCCGGCGCCCAGGTGGGGCAGCGCCGGGCGAAGCCCCCTGCAACGCGGGGGGAGCCCTGCGGGGCCCCGCTGGTGCCTGCGCTGCCCGGCCGGGACGCGGGGGACGCGGGGGCTCTCGGGCGGGGTAGCTCTCTCCGAGGCCCCCTCGCCCCCCCGGGCTGCGAGCCTAGTTTCGCCCCGGGGAGGCCGTTTCTGTAAGGTGCCAGCTTTCGGGTGTCATCGGAAAGGGAAGGCGGAATAATGAGGCTTTGTCTCTCTAACGGGATTACCGGGATCCGTTTATGCGAGGGCAGCGCGGGGGTGGCTGGAGGAAGGGGCGGTTTCGGGGCAGAGGCGAACAATGGGTCTCTCCGGACCCGGCAGCTGGGCAGAGCGCAGCCGTCCCCCGGCAGAAAAAGCGGCCGCGCCGCGGGGAGCTGCCGCCTCCCTCCTGCCTGGCCCCGCAGTCGGGGCTGGCAGAGCTTCCCGGCCGGCAGCGCCAGGGAGGGGATGCCAGCAGGCTCCGAAGCGAGGGGTTGTTTCCAGTATCGATCTATGCAAATGAGCGGAGATTCAGGTCGACCGAATTGTCGTAAAAATACGCTCCAAATCGAAGAAACTTCGCCTTAGCAATCGTTACGGGGATATTGGAAACACAAACTCCATCCTCCTCTCCTGGGTAGCACCAGCAAGACGAGGGTTTTCTCCTGATGGGGCGGTTGTTGAGGAAGGGAAGGCGGAAAGGTCATTTTCTGAGAGCTCAGACCTTTGAAACTGACTCCGCAGGAGTGGAAGCCAAAGAGAGCAACGTCCTCCCACCGGCGTGCACCGCAGGGCCAGCTACGGGAGGGAGGGAGGGAGGGAGGGAGCTCCTGCTACGGGCCCTTCCTAGCACCGCTTTGGGCTTCAGAAACGAGGAGGTTGGCTGGAACCAGGCACGGAGCGCGGCGGTGGCCCGGCCGGGTCCCCGCGCGGGCGGGAAGCGGCTCCCGGTTCCCGCCGTCGTGGTAGTCGAAAGCGCAGGACCGTTTCATTCGTGCGTTCGGAAGGAGAAAGATTTGGCCCTTCCCTTATTTTTGTCTGTGAAACGGATCAGTGACCCCGGCTCCAACTCGGATTGACTGTCTCGCGTTCTCCAGGGACAAATTAATGGAGACCTATCACTTAATTAACAAACCCTCACTCGCGGCATATTAAACCCGCGCTCTGCACTGGGAGCACAGGCTGGCGGGTTTGGGGAGGCGGCAGAGGAGAACAGGTACCGAACGGGACGGAAACCTGCGAGCAAACAATACGGGAGCCGCGACACGGGCTGCGTCTCTCATGCAGAAGCATCCACGCGAAACGCAAACTCCACGGCCTAATGATAATTACAACCAGTTTTCAAAAAAAAAAAAAAAAAAAAAAAATAAAATCTAACGATTTCAGCCCGCGGCATTTCTCAGCCACCCCTCACACGCCAGGCTCGCGTCCTTTGTGGGAAACCCCCCGTCCCAGCACACCTAACCCGACCCGAGCGGGACGCGGAGCTAACACCGGCCCGAGCCCCGCCGGCTCCGCGACCGGAGCCCGCCGTCCCCGGGGCCGCCGCCACCAGCACAAAGCAGACGCACCGACTCCTCTCGGCGGCGCATTACCGGGGCTCCCCCCGCGCCCCGTCCGTGGCTCGTACCGGGCAGCAGCGCACGGCCGGGCCCGGTACTGCCCCGGTCGTTCAGACCGCCGCCAGCTGAAGCATTTCCGCCTCGTCCCGCCCGGGCAGGGCAGCGCGGGAGCCGGTCGGTGCGGGCGTCGGCGGCGCCCCGTTACCGGGCACGCTGGGCGCCGTCCCGCCGGCCGCGGCAGAGCCCGGCGGGTGCGCCCCGCCCGGGATAACGGGGAAAGCCGGGGCGCCGCAGTGCGCAGCCCGAGCCCCGGCTTGGCTTTGTCTGGCAGCCGGCAGCGCGGCGCGGAGGAGCCGGACGGTGCCGGTGCGCGAGGCCGGGATAGGGAACGGGGAAAGGAGAGAAACGGAGCGGCGGAGAGGGGGCCGGGGCTGCTCTTCAGGGGCAGGCAGGGACCGGGGCGGCCTGCCCAGGCCCGGGGCCCCAGCCCCGCCGCCGCCGTGCCCCGACCGCCCCGCAGCGGGCTCACCTGCCAGCCGCAGAGCAGACATCCGCTGAAACTCCGGCTCCTGGAGCCACTTCCACATCCTGCGGAAGGTCTCCCGGCCGGATTTGAGCTTGCTCCAGGGCTTGGGGTTCCTCAGCAGGTCTGAGAGGGTCCCTTGAGAGCGGCACAGCACCCTCTGGGCGAAGATAGCCTGGGGGATGCTGTACCGCTTGAGCTCGGTGGTGATCCTCTGAGCTACTTCTTTGGTATTGATTTCTTCCATTTGCCCTGAATTACTTCCACTGTTGACCTGCGAACCAGTTACAGAAGGGTTTTGCTCCCTGGCAGAGCCCAGAATCTGCCCGTGGCTCTGGGCATTCAAGTGGGCATGGGGGTGGTGTGGGATCCCGTTGATAGGCACCATGCCAGCGGAGGTGGGGGTGAGGTGTTGGTCGCCATGCCTGGCTAACATGGCAGGGTGGTGGGCTTCAAATCCGTTTGGGGTGAGCATTTTCTCGGCGGGCATGGTGGCACTGGGGTGAGCGTAGTGGGGCAGCCCTTGCTGGGAGTTGTGGATGCTCCCCAGGCCCGATCCAGACAACGGAGAGAGGCTTTGCCCCATGCCGGTAACATCCTTATGGTAGGGGGTGTAGAGATTGTTCATAGACGCCAGACCCCTCTCGTCCCGCATGAGCGTGAAGCTGCCGCTCACATTGCCCGGTATCCGCTGGTGGGGGTGGTGGTGGTGGTGGTGGTGGTGGTGGTGGTGAGGGAACTTGTCCGAGACCGTCGAGATGGGAGGTAGAGGCTGCAGAGGGGTTAACGTGGTGTAGGTACTGCTCATGCTCATGCCGGGGGGTGTCTCGCAGGCCATGGTCATGGTGGGGTGCAGGGGGCCCGTCAGCGCGTGGTCGGGCGGCCGGTGGTGGTGGTGGTAGTCGCCGCCGTCGAGGATGGACGCCATGCCCATGGAGCGCGGGTGGGCCGGCAGGTGGCTGCCGCGGTGGGCCACGGCGCTCCGGTGGTGGGGGCTGCCGCTCATCAGGTCGGCGGCGGCGGGCACCGGCTCATGGCTCACCCCGTGCAGATCGCCGATGTTCTCCATCGCCAGCTGCGCGTTCATCGTCGGCCGTGCGGGCGGCCGGACCGCACATCTATCTGGTGGGCGGCGGGGCGTCCCGGAGCTCTTCGCGGCGGCCGCGGGCCGGTTCCTCCCGCGGGCCGGCGGCGGGCGGGCGGGCGGGCGCTGTGGGCTGGTGGCGGTGCTGCTGCTGCCGGTCTGGTGGGTTTTCCTTTTTTTTTTTTTTTTCTTTTTTTTTTTTTGGTAATTTATTTATTTGTTTGGATTTTTTTCTGTTGCTGGATGACGCCGCCGGGTCGGTTCTAGGGCCCCCGCTCCCTCAGGCCGGGCTCCGCAGCCGCGGCGGGTGTCTGGCCGCGTCCCTCGCCATCTCTAGCCATGGCTCTCACTGCGCTCCGCCGTTTGGACACCGCTCCGCTGCTGCAGCGGCGCGGCCGGCGGACCGGCGCATGCGCGCGGCGCCCCCGCCCGCGCCGCCCCCGCCCCCCGTGACGTCACCGCCCCTATTAAGGAGGCGACCCCCGCGCGGCCGCCGCCACAGTCGGTGGTGGAGCGCTGTCCCGCGCCGTTGTCGCCGCCGCCCCGGGCCCTAGCGCCCCCCCTCCCCGCCGGGCACAAAGGGCCGGCCTCGTCTCCTCCCCTCCCCGCACCCCGCCTCCGCCGGGCGGGCGGCTCCCGGGTATTAGGGCCGCCCGCCCCGCCCCTTCGGTGACTCCGCGTTTTCCGTGAGCGCGGAGCCTCCTCGCCCTCACTTCACCGGGAGCTTCCGGGGCTGAGACCGCCCTGCCCCGGGGCGCCCGTGGGCCGTACCCGCCGTGCACTCCCGCACCCCCCCGTCGTGTCCCGCAGCCGCCGCCCTCCACGCCCGCCGGCCCGGGGACCGCTACCCTGCGCTGCCCTACCGGGACACTTCCCGTTACCTGGCCTGGGGATGGGCGCCGGGAGCCCCGCGGCGCTGCGTCCCGGGCCCAGCCGGGGTCTCCCCTGCGCCTCAGCTCTCGCCCACCCCCCTCCCCGAAGCTCTTGTGTCCCGTCCGTGTGTGTCCCCCCCCCCCGAGACCCCCCCGAGTCCAGCCAGGCAATGCGATGGGGACGGATCCCCCGCCGGGGACCCCGAGCGGCCCGGGGGCCGTGCCAGGCAGTGCGAGGCCAGCATATGTCCCCAGGCGCCCAGCAGCCGGACGTGCCGCTGGTTTTCTTTTATTTTTTCCCCCAAAAGAAAGAAAAGGAGGAGGAGGAGAAAGAAAAAGCGAGCCCACCCGCCAGCCCCCCTCGTTAGCTAAGGTGCCTTTATGCTGGAAGAAAGGGCAGATGTGCCTATTGTTCGCCCATTAACAATAACGAACCACGCCGGGCAGAGTGCAGCGTGTGCGCGGCGCCGAGCGGCGGGAGGGACGGGGCGGGCCGAGGCGCGCCGCGGGAGAGCCGCGGGGCCGCAGCCGGGAGGCACCGGGCCGGCAGCGCACAAAGGCCGCCCCGCCTCACGCCCCGGCCACCGCCGCTTCCCCCCGCTTCGCCGTCGGGGCCCGCGGGAGCTCTCGGGCACCCCGCGGAGCAGCCTGGCCCCTTCGCTCCGGCGAGGCCAGCAAGTAGGTCCCCGCCGCAGTGGAGCTCACCCCCCCCCCCCCCCCGGAGCCGGGTGTCTTTTCCACGCAAGAGGGGGGACAGGGCTGGAGCACCCGCCCCGGCAAAGCCCCCCGCCGGCGGGATGAGGAGCCCGGGCACACCGCCTCGCTCCGCAGCTCCCCGGCGTGATCCGTGCGGAGGTCGGTAACGGGGGGCAGTCACCCTCCCTTCGCCCTGCCAAAGGCTTCCGACCGCAGGAACAGAGATCGGGGCCGGTCCCAGGGCACGAGTCACCCCGGGAGCCAGCTGGAATTAAACCCGGGGGTTATTTCTCTCGGAGCCGTTGCCCTAACTCGATGGCCGAGGCCTGCGGAGGTTGCCCCCGGTGCGAGGGGGAGCGCACCGCTCGGGAGCCGGTGCAGCAGCGAGGCCCCTCGCCCCGCGCTTGGAGCCCGCAGCACCGCCGGGTCCCGCAGCAGCGGCCCAAACGGGGGGCGCGCAGGGGCCTCGGCGAGGACCCCCGCCGCCGGAGCCAGGCCTGCCCCCGCTCCTGCCCTGGCCACCCCCAACACAACGCCTGCAGGGACGAGGCGTGACACCCCCCCCCCCCCCCCCGTGGGGTGCTGGCGTGGGGACCGTGCCCGAAGCCCCGCACCCCCGCTCCGCAGCGGCCTGCGGCGAGCCCCGAAAGTGAGCGGGCTGCACACGCTGCCTTCCCGCCGCCAGCCTCTCGCCCAGGCACCGCGGCACGTCGCGGTCCCTCGTGGGGTGCTCAAGGGGGACCGTACCCTGGAAGCTCGCTGTGGGGGCCGCTGTCCGGGACTGGCCGTGGCCGTGTGCGTGTGTATGCGGCTGCGTGTGCGCAGTCTGTGTGTGCGTGCGGTCCGTGAGCTAAAACCAGCCCCAGACGCCGGCCAGGCTCGCAGGAAACTTTAAAAATCACAACTGTCTGCTAAGCATGTTGCGTGTACGGCCCTAGAAGCGAGTGTCATGAGCTTTTTTCCCCTGTGAGTTCATAATTTCCACAGCGGGTTTATTTATTTCCTGCAATTAACACACGCACGTGTAAGAATTCAGCGCCGTCGACCCACGTCTCCGAAAGACATCCGCTACTCACCTCCCTTCATTTTCCCTGGGTGCACGATGCTCCCTCATATTTTATTTTGGCTAAAAAATACATACAGATCCCGCACAGTTCCTACCTCTCCAATCACTCCCCCATCCCTAAATGCTTCCACATCTCTCTGCATTTTTGTAATAATAACGTTAACAGTGTCTCCGTTTCTTCCAGCGAGGGATAGGTAAGGAAATGTGTATCTGCGAAAGAAGAAAAAAATAGACCCGACACCTAATTAATGATCTCAGGAAATGTTTGGGATAAAATCAACAAAATTATCAAGAGCATTTCGAGGCCGAAGTGAACGGCTGTGACTGTTTCCCAGGCCAACGCGAGGTGATGTCACGGATCTAATCGAAACGCTGTCAGCTTCTTCATTACCAATATCTGCATACAACTTACAGTTTAATTAAAAATATTTAATCTCCACGCGTTTAGTGATTAGTTACCAAAGCAAACATCATAGCGAATACAAGTTACTCCCTCGAGTTTGGAGGAACTTACAGCATGAAATTTTTCTTCAAGGAGCATAAAACCAAACCCCAAACAATTTGGAGAGTCCTGTGACACGCCGGCCCCTGGCGGGGTTCAGCTGCTAACCTGAGGAAAGAGTGGCCGTAGATTCGCACCTCCCAGCCCTGCATACATCTTTTCTTTTTTAAAATAATTTTCTCCGTTACTCTTTGGGGGGATCCCCACGACGAAGCGGCCCTGGTGCGCAAAAGCCGCCGGTGCGGACGGCCGCGCAGGACCGGCGGTGCGGCGGTTCCCCGACGGCGTCCGGGCCCGGCCCGGCCCGGCTCGGCTCGGCTCGGCCGCAGGGTGCCCCGGGGCTCCCCGGTGGGCTCGTAGGGGCCTGGGGCTGGGAAGGAGAGGCCGGCACACCGACCCGCCGCCCCGGCTCCCGGACGTCGGGGGTGCCCGGCCGTGGGCTCCCCTCGGCGCGGACCCCGGCACGGTTCCCCCCGCGGAGCATCCCGCCCCGCCGGTGGAGGGGGGAGCGCCGGGGAGAGATCATTTCGGTGCGCTAATCAATTACTGCTTGTGCAGTCAAGTACCATATATTTAACAGAATAATCGTTACCGCCCTTAAGTCTTTATTTGATCAGCAGATACTCGGAGCGGACTTAAAACGCAACTTTGCTTGTTTGAATTGCGTTGCGTGTGTGTGCTTTTTAAATCCGAGATAATGACACCATGAAACGGCCGTAATCTCCCGCCTGACGCCAGCGCACACCGCGCGGGCACCGCGGCCCGGACGGGGCGGCCCGGCCCGGGGCAGCGATCGCAATATGCCGGAGCGGACCGGACAGAGGGGTCGTCTTTTTTTAATTATTATTATTATTATTATTATTATTATTATTACTATCCTTTAAATTTTTTTATTTTTAAAATTTTATTTATTTAAAATTAGGTGTGTGCGCGCTGCCGCCGTCCGCGCCCTCCCGTCCCTGCGCGGCTCTCCCGCGCCTCCTGCGCGGTGACAGCTTGCGGCACCCGGGTCCCCTCGCACGGGGGAGCGTGTCAAAGGTGACGCTCGAAGGCTCCCAAAGCCAACAGCTGCCGGGGGGGATTAACTTTTCCAGACTTTCCCCTGTCGAGCTTCTTGGAAACTTGCTTGGTGACAAAAACATATACATCTGTCGGGGGCAGGCAGAGAAAAGAGGGCTGCGCCGGCCCGGGGCAGGCGGGGGAGGGCCCGGCTTTCAGGGGAAGCTGTGGCGCAGCGGGGGCTCGCTGCGGGTGCCCGCCCGGGGGGGGGTCCCGGCTTCCCCCCCCCCCCCCGCAGCCCTCGCCCCCGAACCCGGGCTTCTGCCCGAGGGGAGCCGCAGGCAGCCCGAGCGGCGGCAGCGCGGTGGCTGAACTTGCTCCCAGCCCGCCAGGTAGCCCCCGCTGGCCGCCCAAGGGCCCCTCTGCTGCCGCCCCCCCCTCCCCCGGCCCGGGGCGGGTGTCTGCCCGGGCTCGGGGACGCGGAGCGGGGAGCGGGGCACCGAGAGAGCCCCGCGGGCTGCAGGGCGCTGCCCTGGCCGAGCCGCCGCGATCCCTCTTTGCAGCCGCGCTCTCCCGCACCCCCCGGAGCAAACCGCAGCGCTTGTTAATGAAGGAACTTATGGAAGATTGCAAAACACCGTAAATAATTTAGCATTGTATTTCAGGAAAAAAATAGCTTTCTTAAATCATCTCCTCAATATAACTTGCAGACTTACAGTATGGCCCTGGTAAGTCTAAATTTTTAAAGTAGCAATATTCAAAGAGACAGAGATGTCTGTATTAATTATTTATCCACTGGTGCCTTCCTTCGTTTCTAACTTATTATTAATTAGGCGCCTCTAGTCTTTCGCAGAGAGCTCCACAGAGCCAGTTGCAGCTTTAAATATGAATTAAAAGCAAATCCAAGCTCCTGTAATGCGAAAATTATTCCGTGTCTTCTATGGCAGAGATGAATAGCTGCGCAGATCAATACTGTGAAGCTATGCTCCAAACGACAGGGTTATTGATAGCTTATATTAATGATGTTAATGATGGAAAAAGGAAAACAAGGACCCGACCAACTTATAAACTTTTTATCTGCTGAAACCCCGCAATCAAGCGGACAGAAGCATGAATTAAGGGGGCTGGAGATAATAAGGACATTATTTATGAAACCGGATAAATGACTTCTGATAGTTTGATGCGTTTGAACTCCACACTGCCGCCTCCTCGGAGGCAGGCTGGGACCGGCCCGGAGCTGCCCCCGCCGGCCCCGGGAGGGGATGTGTGTGATCCGCGCCGGACCCACGCAGTGATGGCCGCGACGGTCTGCACCCCTGTGCTTTAGGTCCTGCGAGGATGCCCTGGGAAACCCACAGGAAAACACTCCGCGGGGTGCGAAGGACCCGCTCCCCGGGCACCCCACCGTGAGCCCAGCCCGGCCGGCGGCCCGCGGAAACCTTCCCCGCGACACGGGCGGCCCCGCTACTCCGCCGGGGCAGAGTTAGGGGTAACCAGCGGGAGGAGGCAGGGGCCGCAGCCCCGACCCGCACTCCTCCTCCCAGGGCCTGGAGCCGTCGCCCACGACGTGCCCCGGACACGCGGGGCCGGGCTGAGCCCTCCCGCCCGCGGAGCGTGTGTTTGCGGGGTAGTACCTGCCGGCGGGGCCCGGGCCGCGGCTGTCCCTGCTCTCCCGCCCGCAGCGGGCCGGCCCCGGGAGAGCCCCGGGGGCACCTGCCCCCTCCGCTGCCCCTCGCCCCACGGACACGCCGTGGTACCCCTGAAACAAAACTCATCCGTGTGCCCTGCGCCAGCCGCTGCTGCCGGACAGCCCCGTGCGTTTATTCAAACACACCTACGTACGCGGCGGTACCACGAGGGAGATCAATAGCACTTCAGTGAACGCTATTAATCTGGTTTATTATTTAGGGAAAGGTGCTATTAAACCCCCCGCCGGTTGCTCAGAGGTGATGCTCTGCCAGCGCCTCAGGAAGGGCACCTGCCCGCGCAGGCAGCACGTGGCCCTGAGTTATCAATTAGGGCAGGGACACATTTTAATCAGGCAGGGCTGCTCGCAGCGCCCTGAGTTTCTGAGCTGAGGTCTTTATTAATTACATGTACGAGCGAATATAGTCGCACACCTTTTTTTTTTTTTTTTCCTTTTTTTTTTTTTTTCCCTCCTCTAATCCGAACGCCAGACCGAGGGGTCCATAAGCTGTTTCCCTTTCTAATTAATTCCTATTAGACATTTTTTCCGTGCAAGGCTCTCCTGTGCCTGTCAACGCGTTTTATAAAACTCTTTGTCTAGATGCCGTCTCAGATATGCACGGTCAAGCTCACAGATAAAATTATTTCGTGCTTTAAAAAGCTGCTGTCTTTAAGCAGTATTTTTTAAAAAATATTTTTGTAATTATTATTTTTAAAACCAGCTCCCGCCAGGAGAAAGTCGCACTTGTTTCCAAAAAACAATTCACAACAGATAGTGTAGATATCACTTAATTCCTACAGAAATCAATGTGAAAATTAGATTTATTGGCTACTTACATTGTTAAAAATGACAAAGTGCTGCCTTTTATTTTCATAAAACACAGAAGACCGAAAATCATTTAATAAAGAATCCACCTAGTTTAATTTCACTCTAGGTCTCTTGCATCGAAACCAGTTCTTCGAGCCTCTCCCTCATAAACTTGCCTTCCATTCTAGTATTAAGGACAAAACCAATATGCTCAAAGAGACTTAAAATAGTAGCGTTTGTTTGGGGGCTGAAAAACCTTTCACGCCGTTAGCTGAAAGGGATCGTGTAAATGAAACAGGATCTGCTGTTTCAGATCCTTTGGAACCCCCAGTAAGCCTAAAGGTTTGCTGCTTTCTTTTTTGTTGGGTGTTTGTTTTTTTTTTTAAGCAAAATGCCCCCCCCCCTTTTTTTTTTTACATTTTCATTTTCTTTATTTAGCGTCTTGGGAAATAAAGGGGAAAACAGGAAAAAGAGAGCGAGCGGACAGCCTGGCTTTCCAGCGCTCCCGGAGCGGGCGGGCAGCCGGCGTGCGGCGGCCGAGGCGGGGCCGAGGCCGTTTCGCCTCCCGCTACTTGTTGGGTTTGGCTGCGAGGGAACGAAATCGGCGGGCAGGGGCGGCCGCGCAGCCCCCCCCCCGCCCCCCGGCCCGCCTCCGCACGCCGCGGCACCGGGCCCGGTGCGCCCCGTCGGGCCCGCCGCAAAGCGGGGGTGCGCTGCCTTCTCCTCCCCGCAGTTACTCCCCGCTTTTCGGCAGGGGAAGCGCGGAGGGAAGCGCTCCTGGCCCCGCCGGCGGGCACCACGGCAGCGGCCCCGAGCAGGAGCGGGGCCGGAGGGCAGGGAGCTGCGGGCAGGGGCCGGCGGGGCTCGGGCAGCGCCCGCCCGCACTCTCCGCTCCGCAGCCGCGCTGCACCGCGCCTCTCCGCTCCTAACGCCGCCGGGATTTGGGATTCGGGCCCCAACCGGAGAGAGCGTCGATAAAATTCTCCGTATCAAATGAGCAATCATTTGTTGTGGTTACGTGTTGGGTAATGAAAGATGTTAGCAGGATCAATAAAAATGAAAACACTTTTACTTACATCTTGAATTACTGTTTTAAGGGGCGAGCTGTGGTGATGCAACAAACCAGAGAAAGATCTACAACCATCAAATGTCTTCAAATGAAATCAAAATGAACGCGTGTCACCCCGGGCTCAGCCCCGGTCCCCGCACGAAAGCGGTCCCCGCTCCCGCCCCCACGTGAGGGCCGAGCGCGTCCCGACCGGCCGTGGGCCCGGGCCCGGCTCCGCTCGGCGGAGTCATCCCACATCTGCGCTTTATTACTATTTCGAAAGGAAAACTCCGCTGTCTTCGGGGGTGTCTAAAGGTCAAATAACAGGTCGTAGCCCGAGGCAAATGGGAATTTTAGAGAGACGAGGAGCCAGTCAGCTCCGCAGCATCCTAAAAGCTTTCCCTTAGCTGTCGCTAAATAATAAAATATCTGCGTATCCCCATCATTTATTCCTGCCTACAGCAACACGGCAGACACACGCTCAGGCATCCGTGCGACTGGTCTCCGCAGCGCACGAACCTGCGGAGAAACCAGCCCGCGATCGATCCCCCCCGATCCGCAACAGCCGTGGTACCGCTGTTTATCCGAACCAGAATGAAAGCGGGGCCCTTATTAGCAGGAAATTATCGGGATCGATTTCGGGGACATTCACGGTGAATTTAGCCAGGAACAGCTCCAAACATGGAGGCTGGCAGAGCTCCGGGACCGCTCTCGCCTTGGACGCGCCGGCGGAGCGGCCGCGGACAGCGACACAGGGCTGGAGGGGCGAACGGCAAGCGAGCCGGCTCCGCGCGGGCGGGGGGAGCGACCGCTGCTCCGCGGGCGCGGAGGCGCCGGACGAGGCTCTCTCCCTCCCTCCCCCTCCTGCGCGCACCCCGCTCCGCGGGCGCGGAGGAGGCTGCGGGAGCCGCGCGGTATCCACACGGCCCCCGCTCCGCCGGCGGGGCCGCCGCCCGCCCGCCCGTCCGTCCGTCCGTCCGCCCGCCGCTGCGCGCCCGCGGCCGCTGCGCGCCCCGCCCCGCCCCTCCCGCGCGGCCCTCCGCCCGCTCCGTGCCCCGCTGGGCACGCTTACCCCGCCGTCCGCCGCCGGGACGGGCATCCGATGCGGGCTCGGCTCCTAGATTTGCCCCCTAGGAGGAGAAAAATAAAAAGGAAAAAAAAAAAAATCTATCTGCATAATTTCAAATGAGAACGAGAAGAAGAAAAAGAAGAAGAAAAAAAAGCAACTGCCACGGCTGCCACACCAGTCCCGTTAAAAAATAAAGCACCAAACCCTCACAAGGTGTAGGAGAGATCTTTTATTGGACCAACTTAAACGCAAGAATTTACAGCCAGAATTACACGTTCTTCATCAGCCCAACATGCACCAGAGGCAGAGGCACAGGCAGCAATTTGTGTATTCCCTGGGTCTGCAGGAGCTGAGATGGTTTTGGTGGAAGAAGGGGGTGGGAGAGAGGACAGACCCTCTTTCAGCCCCAAAGAGCCTCAGTTTGTGGCTTAGGTAAAAATAAAAATAGGAAAAAAAACCCCAAAAAACCACAACCAAAAATCTCTCCAGCGCCCCATTTTGCTCCATCTTTAAGTCCAGTCCAGGATCAATTCTCTCCCTTACATCCCCAGTCATAAACAAACAGCTTCCAGCTAAATCTTTTAAAGGTTAAAAGGAACAAAAATAGAAATAATAATCAAGGGGGTTTTTCTTCTCCTTCTGCTTGTTGGACAGCGCATTTTGGTCAGTCTAGCCTTGCATTTAGGGATGCTACTTGCATTTGAATAGCTGCCTGGCTGGTTATGGATCGGGAGGCTATGAGAGGAATCAGTATGCAAATTGTTTCAGTTACAATCGAAGGGTTCGATCTGGAGAAGGTGCCTGAGCGGAAGTCGCTGTCAGCCAGCGGTGCATTAGGCTGCCATTGCCTCCGCCGTCTGGGCCTGCTCTCGCTTTCCCTCGCCCTTTTTTATGCTTGTGTACAGGTTTCTCCGGCGGTAATTAAAACATACACACAAATCAGGGGCTGCTGCATATCACGTTGGTGCCTTTTGCAGGCTGCGGGCACGGGGAAAGGGGGAGTGGAGAGAATATATTGCCATGCTGCTGGGGTTATTATTATGCAGCAAGGGTGAGGCGATCAGTGAAATAAAACATTTATAAATGGTTTCGTGCTTACAGTAGGAGAGGTGGGCCGGGGGGGCCGCCCGGGCGCTGATCACACAGCGCAGGCTGCAAATCGATAACCCTTTCCTTGTAATCCCAGTAATTGTGGGAATCACGGCTCTCTGTTAAAGGGACAGCGGGCTGCAGTGGGGCGTGCAGGGGCTGCGCCTGGCAGTGGGTGGCACAGCCCTTGCCCCTGAAGGGCCCACCCCGGCCTCCCCAGCTTTGTCTGGAAGGAAGCCGGCAGGGCTGCGAGCTGGAGGCAGGGGCAGGCGCTGGCCTCACCACGAGCCGTTTCCACAGTCCCCTTTGTGACCACAGTAAGGCCCCTCCTGTCACCTGCCCAGGGCAGGACACGTCCAGCACCCCCCGGCATGAGCTGCCAGCACGGGGGGGTGCAGGCAGGGGAAGGGGCTGTGCACAGTACTGCCTCCCCTGCCCCGGCTCCCTGTGGCTGCCCCGTGTCCCCGTGGACGCCCAGCAGCTCAGCCCAGCTCGTTGCCTCCCCCAGCTCTGGCACTGCCAGGAGCAGCAGGAGGCCCTGGCCGCTCCGTGCCGCTCAGGACTCCGTGAATTCGGGGGTGCTTTGTTGGGTGGCAGAGGGACGGGAAGGGCTGGCAGGGCACTGGGTCTGACTCGAGCCCTGCCCCAGTCTGGCCCCAGGGTACCCCTGATGCAGGGAGCACCCCACGCCCATCCCTGCCCGCTGCCCCATCTCCCCAGGTGTGCAGCGGAGGGGCCGTGGTGCCGGGCAGCCTCAGGGGCGGCCGGTGTGGGGAGTGCGTGGGCAGGAGCGCCGGGGGCGTGGGGCCCTGCTCCTGCCCTCTCCCTGCCGCTGACCATCTGTCATTCAATTAGGGCTGGGAGGCAGCTGAGGGGCTGGGGGGAGTGGGGCTGGGGGTCAGCGACCCCGCGCACAACGGCCTGCTGCCTCGCAGACGAGAAGAAGTTCAAATGTTAAATGCTCTCCGGCCCCGGCTCATCCAGGGCACTCGCCTTTGGAGGCAGCGGAGGGGTGAAGGGCATCAGTCATTAGCACTTAGATTTCAGCTCCGAGGCTGACCCTGCCTTCTGTTGGGGGATTTCGGCCTGAAAAGCCTTAACCCTTCCAGGGCAGCCCACACCCTCCCTGGCCCCGGCGCAGGCAGCCCCAGGCTGGCACTGCCTGGCCAGGCTGCTCCTCGCAGATTCCCCCATGGCCTGAGGCTGCCCCCCGGGCAGGTGGGTTTGGAGGAGAGGAGGGATCCCCGCAGCCCTGTCCCACATCTGGCCCCTTCCCTGATGCCAGCGAAGGGGTAAGCCAGGGCAACAAGTCTCAGTACCAGCGGGGAGCTGCGCTGTGGACCCATGATGGAGGCAGCAAGCCTGCCCTGCCCACCCACGGCTGCATCTCCCGCAGAGTGCCTGACACCCCCTCCCCTTCTTACAAACAGACCAGAACAAATTGATGAATTGAGCTTTCACTATGCTAATTTGGACATTATAAATATTTAACTATCAACCCTAGCAGCCAGCCAGAGAGGGCTCCTCGCTCCTTTACATGCCACTTAATCTAAAGTAAATGTTTGTCCCAGAAGTGGCTGGGGCAATTTGAACATCCCATTCCCTGTCCCTTCCTCCCTCAGGGGAGCTGGATGGGTCCAAAAGGGGGGGGTCTTGTAATTTCTGAGAGCCTCCCTAATGGCCTCCTTGACTTGGGTGCGCTAAGCTAAGCTGAGGCAGAGACACAGCACTGCTCCAGGTAGGAGGATGCTAACACCGTGCCCCGACTCGGAGACGGTCTCTGGCCACATCACCCAACACCAGGGCTGCTTTGCCTGGAGCAGATTTCATGTGTATTCAGAGAGGAAGAGATTCCCAGTTTGGGATCAAGGCAGCAAAGAATGAGTTTCCACTCTCTTTCCATAGGAACTGGCTCCTCTGCCTCACGCAAACCCACAACATTTATCGTTTCAGTGCAGCAGTACCTAGCAAGAGAACCTCATGGCCTTCATTTTGAGGAAAGATTATATACCCCTATGACATCAGCATTTGATACATTTGATAGATTTTTCTTGTTTGATATACTTACCATTTGCTGCTGAATGGGAGTAGCTTTCTCTTTCAACATGGTAGCACATCACCAGTATTTGTTAAAGATTGCAGCACTTTGCTTTTTCTGAAGGGCTCGAGCAGCTGTTTGATACCCTTGGCCGTAACAGCTTTACAAGGTATTCACCTTAGAGGCTGTAGAAGCAAAAGGGGACATCACTCAGAGTGATGCTGGGGTCTGTGGGGCTTCAAAGAGCTCAGCTAGGGCTTGGTCTGGCAGTTTTAAAGCATTTGTGTGGCAGCTGTGCCACTCACCTGAAGCAGCAAGTCTTGGGAAGGTGCCTTTCTGTTTTTGAGCTCTGCTAATTTGTTAATGAGAAGGTTATGGTATCTGTTAATTTGTTCTGACTCTGTCTCTCACCTGCTAGCAAAAAGTGAAGTGCTCCTCTAAGGAAGAGTGCCCTGTCGTTTTGGTACCCGGCTCGGGCAGGCACCGCGTGCCCCCGCACAGCCAGGGCTCACAGCCCCACACGGCAACCCCCTGCCCGAGTGCAGAGTGCGCCGTGATAAGAGAAAGCTCATATTGTGCGAGGAGGGGAATAACCGTGGGTTGTCATTACCTGAGCACGCACAGGGACTTGACATCAATCCCTACATCAAAATACACAGAAGAACAGGAAACGATATCCTGGAATGATCCTGCAAATCTGGGTAACTTCCCTTCCACCCTTATCCCTCAGTTATTTAGAAACACAGGCGATATCGGTGTATCTTTGTGCTCGCTCACTCCCCCTTGCCCTGGACAAGCTGGCAGCAGCCTGGTAAGATCCCAGGGGAAAAGAGGATCCAGCCGGGGAAACTGCCCCGAGCTCAGGCGGCCAAAGGGGGGTGGATGCTGCACCGGAGACGTGAAGCACTAGTTACTTTGCTATAGGGTCAGATATTGGATTATCAGCAAAAGTTAATCCCAGTCATGTGACAGATTTTACATTTGCTGTCATAAAATCTATCATTATTTAATAGGCATGGAAATCAAATTCTTCTGTGGACTATGAAGCAGGAATCTTTTAAAAATGTCTGTTTACCACAACAGACAACGTATCGATCATTAGTTTTGAGACCTCACAGATAATTCAGAGACGTGTGTGAACACAAACTGGCAGCTAGCTTTGCTACATTCAGTCCAAAAGCAAACCCCACCAAATGGCTGCACACCCAGCTTTCCAAGCAAGTAGATTTTAACTTCTTTACTTTAAAGACTACTGCTTTCTTAAAGACAAATAACAAGGAAATCATATGGCAGTGATGCTGCAGTTTGCAGTGATACTCACAGGTATACAGAGTGGGGAGATACTCTCCCGCCTTTTGCCGCAGAAGAAAAGCTGCCTTCTGCGGGTGCAGCTGACCTGGTATTTACCACTGCAAAGAGCCTCATCTATTCTGGCAGCACGAAGGGGCTGATCTTATCCTGACCTGAGTCAATGCAAATTGTTTCCCTGGTAGTAGGGGCACTGGGCTGGGTGGAAGGTGGACCAGGTTGCTTTTTGGCTTTGCAAAGGCTACAGATACTGGCTGTTTCCATCCCTCAGTTTCCCCATTTCTGCCGCGGGATGCCTGGACAGGAGTTGTGGGATGAAATGGAAAGGAAAAGTTGCGATGCTGTTGCAGGGCATGTAGGAGTTGCAGCGGGTTACAGCATCATCCCAGCACCCAGGCTCCTCCAGCGGGTGAAGAAGGGGTGCCCATCCTTCCTCTGTGCCACGGCGAGGTAGTTCCAGTCATGAGAAAGAGCTCTCCTGGGTAAGGACTATTAACTGCAGGTGACTTGTGATTTGCACCAGATCTCCTGATGGAGACGCTAAGCCATTTCACATGGATTGCGATAGAACATTTGTAAATGTGTTTTTCCTGGTCCCCGATCGCGGACACCTCGGGACACTCGACGAGCTGCCGCGGCTCCACAGTCCCCAGGCTGAGCTCCCTCTGCCCCTGCCAGCCAGCGGCACTGCTGTGACACCCTGGCACTGAGGAGAGCGGAGCGGGCGCGAGTGCTATCTCCCTCTAGCTTTAGAATTAGCACGGTCCTTAATCTGCGCATATTTTAAAGAGTGGGGATCCCATAAATCCTTCCACATCTGGGATCGCTTGTAATGGCCAGTGTCAGGAGTTTACGGAGAAGCTTTCCTAAGATCTAGTGCCCAGAATCAATAGCAGCTGCAATTCCAGGCAGGGGGATAGGCTGAATCCCGATTTGATTCTCAGGTGTTTTCAATTGTATTGCCAGCAAAAAATTATTGTTGTTAAGCGATTCTGCTGGTCTGCTTGTGCCTTTTGAAGTTGCCTTTATTTCTTTGAGCTCAGATTCCTTGAGATCCTCTTGCTGCTCCGTCCCCAAACCCGCATGTATCTAATAAAGCTGACAGCTTCCCAGCAGATGTCTCCATCTTCTCCATTTTCTCCTTTATTGAGGAGACAGACTTCACTGGAGAGTGCATCTTAGCGTGTGGGGCCAATGCAGGCCCTTCAGAGAGCTCCCAGAGGCCCAACTCATCTGCTCCAGCCATGGAGGAGCAAGCGGACGTCGCCCGGCAAGGCAGGGTTTGAAACGCCCAGCAGCTCACATTCCCTTTATTTTCCATTTTCCTGCTTCCCTCCCACAGTGCATCTGACAACATCAGCGCCTGTCTGCCTGGAAGCATGCAGGCTGCTCCGGGATGAATTTTTGGAGGTTTCAGCTACCCCACCTCACTGCGGGGACTGGCCCTCATTATTAACATTGCTCCCCTTTCTGTCTGCGCAGAGCACTGCCGGGGAGCACCAGGAAAACGGAGCCTGGAGAAAAGGGCTCTGCCAGGCAGCATACCTTTGGCCTGGGTCACAGTGTGCTGGCCGGGATTGCTGGCCGGACTCTGCCCTCTCCGTGAAGCCCTTCCTCTGGGTCTGTGCTAAACCACAGGCAAGCTGGGGCCAGACTCCCCTGGCTGTCCCGGTTTGCTCTGAAGTACCTACATCTGAATTCCTTGTGAGTGGAAGAAACGAACATGGAAGTGATGGGCAGCATCTGTAATAGGAAATTGCTGTCTGCAGATGTGTGTGTGAAGGAAAGCCTGTGTCAGACAATGGTATCAAGGGATAAATTCCACAAGTGAGTGAATCCATCTGAGTGTAAGACACAGGTTATGCATTTTCCTCAAGAAAGAGCTGAACAGCTCCGAGGACATCAATCCACCTTATGAATGACATGGTTTCCCTAGCGTTGTCCATGCTTACTCAGTAGAAGACAAAAGACAAATAAATGGATGTTTGGCTCATCTTGGACCAGGTTTTGAATCCTTACTCCCTTTGCACTTAGGTGGAGCTGTGCAGGGAGTTTTGCTTGAATGAGGAGCTTGAGCGCGTTCTTCTTTTGAAGAAGCAATGTGATAGTGACCAAGCTGAAACACCTTCTGGGAGTGCAGCCTTCTCTCCTGGCTTGCTCTGCAGGTGGGTGGTGTGCCGTGGGAGATGCTCCAGCTCTTTTAGAGCAAAGCTTCGCCCAGTGAGTGCAATGGAAAGCAGCTTGTTACAGCCTCTAAATATAGAAATTTCTCCAGCCTTTGCTCGGAACAAATGGAAATCTGATTGCTTCTTCTAATCTTCCCCTGTACACCTGGTGTTGCAGGGACCAGTGACAACCTGGCCCCGATAAAGACTTCAAGAGGGGACCTATTATCTATATCCCAGAAACACTCCAATCATGTGGGAATAGTTAAAGGTAAGAAAATATATAACAGGTCATCTGTCTTTCAGCTATAGTCAGCTCAGAGGTGGAAACAGATTGACACAGCTGGGTGCAGCCATCGCACTGGAGCCTTCAAACGCCGCTCAGCAGAGCTGCGGCAGGCACAGAGCACAGCCTGTGCGTTTCCCTTGAAAGCTGTTTGTCTGCGGGGGGTTTGGCCGCCAGCTTTTTGGAGAGTTTGGCCAAAGTTACCTTCTGCTGAGCCCACTCTGACAAGTCAGTGCGACCTAAGACCGGGTTTGGTTCTCTGTCCTGCAGGCACGTGGGGTGACACGACCCGGCTGCACTGGGGCCGACGCGTGCTGGCAGAGGCAGGGAGCTGACCCGTGCCTGCGGGCAAGGGCTCTCGGGCACCTCAGGCGACGCAGACCCTCCCTGCCACTGGGCCCCGATGCTGTGGAAAGCATCTTGCTGGGGAAGCAGCTGGATGCCTGAGAGGAGCGAGCCTTCATCTGTCCGCTGCTCTCTGGGTATTTGCTCGTACACGGTATTGTTGTGGGCAGGGTGTAACCCCTGGCCTCCAGTGCAGATGGTTGCATGAAAACAATTAATCTTTTGGAGAACAGCGAACGGAAACGTTAATGCCTCGACCCCTAACACAGGTGAGCGTCACTGCCTGATGCAAAGGCTTGTGTGCGCAGGGAGCTTTTGCTGACTGCTAGCTTTCAGAGGTTCACGGGTCTGTAAGGACAGCCAGAGAAGGCTGGAGAAATGGATACAGGGAAGCAGGGAAGCACCACGTTCGCATTGGGCAAACACTGGGGCAGGACCCCCGAGGAAAGCCAGGGAGCCCTGCTGGGTGCGGGCTGGCCGAGGGGCTGGGAGAGGCGGGCAGCAAATACCCCTTGCTCTGATTCCTGCTGCGGAAAAGGCAGCACGACACGGCTGTTTGCTCCTGGCAGATAACCTGAAAGCCATCTAACAAATACCCCAGCTTCACCTATTTGTTATCCCAGGGGGAATCAACCATCTGCAGTTTTGCTAGCTGTGCTGGACAGGAACGGGTAGTTCATTAGCAATTTACACGTTTGGTTTGCCTCCTAAAATGGATCCCCCCAGCAGCAGGGATGTGTCATTTCCCTGTTGAGATGCTCCTGCTTTCACAGTAGTGACTCCCAAGCAATCACTCAGTTTGAGCTGGAGTTACCAGCGTATGTAAATGACGTAAATAAGCTGCAGGAGCAGGGTCATATAACCATTTTGTTAGGTTCTGCCCTGTCAGTCCTATTTCATGGATTCCGACAGAATATTAACATGTTTGCATATGTAAATGTGTTAAAGAGAGCATCAGCTGAGGGAATACATTAAACTCAGTCGTCCTTCCAAGTTGATTTAATCTGACAGCACCTCCATTAAAAAAATAAAAAGCATCAGTTTTCCCTTTGTGACTTGATGTACAGTAATTAGCTTGTTAGAGCAGGAAACACCTCCTTTCATAATTGATTTTGCACCCCTTTTACTTGGATATCTCTGACAAGCTGTTTCTAGTTCCCCAAGGACACCATCAGTACTACCCATGTGTTTGGAATTTCATGAATGTGAATAATGAATATAATTTATCCCTCCCACACTCCCATGCACGGATAATATATGTAGCCAATTTGTGAACTGGACCTCGCATCAGAAAGATCGGTGTCAAGTATTAATAGTGTAGGGACCAACCGTGCGCAGGAATTAGGGCACAGCTAAGCAGTGATTTTTTGGGCACTAGTGAGATGGGAACAGGTTGCACCATGCGTTTGTCCACCGGGGAGGAAAAAAATGGAGGAAGATTTTCTGAATGGCCCTGTGTATCTAAGCTAGCATTCCAAATTGGTTGCTTATTACAGCTGGCACAGTGCCTTAGTGGGCTAATGTGTTAATAATGTGTAATGTTTCTCTTAGGCAATGGCACCACTCTTCATTAGCGCTTCTCAAGCCCTGTCACTGTTGCTTAGCTCGACATTTTGTTTCTGATGTTGGAGTGAGGGTATTTGAAATCAGGATTTCAGATCTGCTAATACATGTCACACACTCTTTAAAAATGGATTTTAAAAGGGCCTCGATAATTTTATGGCTACTAATAACATTTGTAGCTATGTGAGCTAAGCTAATGATAAGAGTAATCAAATTTCATGTTTCACAGCATAAAATGAGCAACTGTAGGGGTCAGGAAGGTATTCACTCCCTGCCCTCCTCCCCTGGGAACCACCGTCTTTTCCAGTTGGTTCAGTAGACGAGCAGTGTTTGGGATGTGAAATAGTGCAGCGCTGCGGGAAAGTTCAGGGTCTTGCACCGTACAGAGCAAGGATCTTATTTATAAGCATAGGAATTCTGGTTTCGGTTGGCAAACGGAGTGAAACATTTGAACGATGCATTTGTTTCACACCGATTACCTCCCACATTGGCATCAAATACACGGGGCTGATTCTCCCCATTTTTGTGGCTGTTTGCTGAAGCCCCCTGAACCCGGACGTATAAGCCTCATATTTCTGAGAGGCTCTAGCATGGCCTCGTAACTCACATCCTGATTTTTCAATCAATGAAGGCACTCGCTTAGACTTTCCTCACATTTCTGTGTTTTCACTCACTGTATTAGCAAGTCTGTTTTGAGCATTTCTTTAACACTGAGAATAACTGCGAGAGGTGGCCGAGGGAGCCCGGAGCCACCAGCAAACATCGTCCTCAGCAGCCGCTGCTGCAGGACCACAGCAACGACAAGCGTCAGTGCTGCTGCCGGTTCGGGAGCGAGGGCCTGGGGTCGTCCACAGACGGGTGCAGGCGAGTCGACCGCCCCACGCCCGTAGCGTGGCTGTGGTTTGCTCCCGGTGTGCTTTGGCCCGGGCGCGCTCTGCCCGCAGCGGCTGTGCCCGCTCCCGGCATGCTGGGTTACGTGGCCACGCACCCCTCGGCAGCGTTCACCCGGCGCTGAACGGCAGGGCCAGAGCCGGGAGGCTGGGATTTGGCAAGGCGACAACCTGTTTAACTGATGGCTGGTTCTGACAAAGACTTTCAGTCCTGTGTTTTGCCATATAGTGCCTAGAGCATTTTCTAGCACCCATACTTTTAGTGTGATGTGTTTTCTAAAGCCTTTTAGTGCGTTGTACCAGTAATGTACTGATGAGTCTAAAAGGATTCACTTAACACAATATGTAATAAACTAGAAAGGAGATGAGCTGAGTAAAAAAATCCAACAGCGACAGTCAAAAAGCTCACTGTATTTTTTAAAGAGGGAAACACCACTTATTTTTTAAAAAAGATCTTTTCCAGAAAATATCTTCTTTTTCTTCTAAATGTAGGTGAATCATAGAATGGTTTGGGTTGGAAGGGACCTTAAAGCCCATCTAGTTCCAACCCCCTTGCCATGGGCAGGGACACCCTCCACGAGACCAGGTTGCCCAAAGCCCCATCCAACCTGGCCTTGAACTCTTCCAGGGATGGGGCATCCACAGCTTCTCTGGGCAACCTGTTCCAGTGCCTCACCACCCTCACAGCGAAGAATGTCTTCCTAATCTTTAATCTAAATCTCTCCTCCTTCAGCTTAAGGCCATTCCCCCTTGTCCTGTCACTCCATGCCCTTGTAACCAGTCCCTCTCCAGCTTTCTTGTAGGCCCCCTTTAGGTACTGGAAGGTGCTCTAAGGTCTCCCTGGAGCCTTCTCTTCTCCAGGCTGAACAACCCGGGGAATGTCTCTATAATATTAGCAAAGAGCATGCAAACCTACAAACAAAAAAAAATAATGTTTATAGAGGCACACTTAGAGATAATAAAATTAAAGGCAGAGATCAGAAGAGTGTAATGAGGAGCTCTAGCAGAGCAAAGGAAGTCCTGCTTCAGTTCGGGCTTCCCAAGTGCTGCTCCCGTGGCCAAGCAGGGGTAGTGCCGGGCATTTCTTCCCACGGCCTCTGACTGGGGCCAGACTCTGTCCCTCCCTGGGGACAAAATCCCCACATGGCAGCAAGCGTTGCCTGGTCCCATCCCACAGGCATGTGGCCCTTATGGGAATGAAACACGAGGTTAAAATTCTGCGATTCTGGCTAGAAAGGACGCCACAGAAACTTCCCCGGTTTTGCTTCCCTTCTCCTTGTTGCTCTCATGCTGGGTTTTCTTGGAGGCTGAAGAGAAGCCGCCCCCACCTGCCCGTGTCCCTGCTCGTGCACAGGGCACAACCGGCGTGTCCGCAGGCAGCCAGTGCACGTTGTTACACCCCTGCTGCTGCTGTTGCCTGCGTTGGGCCCCTTCCCATGCGCCTCCCGGCTTTTCTGCCAGCGGTGCCCGGGGCTGCCCGCAGAGCTGCTCGGCTCAGAGGGTCTGCAGGAGATGTGGGGTGGCGGGTGATGCTGAGGTGCCCGCTCCTCCCCGCGCCGGCTGGGGCGGCTAATTCAGCCCTGGGGAAAGGAAGGGGACTGCCGAGGGAGGGCTGAGCTTGGCTGAGCAGCACCGGGCACTGCCAAGAGCATTTTTTGAGGCTCAGAGTGGGCTGCTGCGAGGAGGGGGCTTCCCGATATGTCAGGGAACATAATGGGAAAGGCTGGAGTTAAAGACCCTTTAATTGAGGCCTTCAGAATGGTAAGTACAACACTGCATCGCTCTGTTTAGGGGATTTTGCGTATCTCTACCATCAAGGCTACATTTGTCTGTAGGATTAATCACTTTTTGATCCAGAGGGTTTAAGACAGACAGCCTACTAGGAATGTGCCGCACGGCTCTCCCAGGCTGGCAATTAGCTTTGTTTCTTCATATTGTCTTGTTTATTATGCCTTTCTCCATCTCTTTTTTTCTGACCAGCATGTTAATACGCTAATTCATTTCTAATCCATTTTTAACTGTGCTTTTAGGAGACTTTTTAACAGCGGTTTTTTAGTAAAAGCTCTATGTCGAATACAGAAAATGAAAAACTCTTGCTGCCGAGCAGAGAACAGGTTAGTATATAGATGACACTGTAAAGAAATCCTTGGAGAAACTCAGACATCATTTTTCTCTATTTTAGGGCTTTATCTCTAGACTTGCTGAGTTTCTCCTACTTGTCAGAAGGTCATCAAGAACTTGAATTATACCCATTGCCATTTAACTTGAATGCAAACAGGTTGCTTTGGGACATTATTTGTACCTCACATGAAAGAAACAGTATGTCCTGTGAGCTGTGTGTGTGCACGTCCACTCAGTTCCCTTCAGATGCTAAGAAGCTATCTCCTACTCTTGGTAGGCTGTTTTCTCCTGCTCTGAATGGCAGAAGAAGCACATGCCCCTATGTGCCGTCATGCAGCCTTTCCTCTCATGCTCCTAGTCCTTTACTGGCTAGCGCAGAAGATGGATGACGTCCTTACCTCCTTCTCATGTGTGCTGTTTGAAAGGAAGGGACAAGCGGGAAACTGTCCTTGAGCTCTAGACCAAAAACATCCATCGAGGTTGTGGCTGGGAGGTATCCACGTGCAGTTCTCGCATGAGATCGCACATGTATGGGACCTGTGAGCTGCCAGCAAACAACACAACACTTGGCAAAGCCCCTCCAGACCTGGCTTTGTGGCTGGAATCAAACCAAATGCACTTGAATGCTACCTAAGGGATCAGAGTTTTTCTGCTTCCAGACGTGACTTTGCCCTGAATCTGCTGGCTGACCTCGGTCAAGCAAGTTCACTGCTCTGCATGCATTTCTCGCTCGGTAACCTGTGGGAGCGATGCTGAGCGCCTTTAGACAGCATTTTGCTATGCCCTGAGGACGAGCACAACCTAAGGGCTGAGTATTGCTGTGTAGAACAGCACGTGGTTGGTGTAACTATGGCGTACCAAGCCAAAGCTTATTGAAATACATGGGAGCTTTGCATTGACTTTGGTTGGGTTTGGATCAGATGCTAAAAGCTGTAAAATTTTGTTTTTGCCTTCTGACATCCCCAGTGTGAAGTTACTAGCACAGTCAGAACTGCATACAGCACAAGCCACACTTTTCTGTCACAGGCAGTTTGTCTTCCTTTTTCCTGGCTCTTCTTTTAATAAATGTAACCTTTTCTCCTATGGCTCAGGCATTGCATTGAACCACCCCAACAAATGTTCTCAGGTTTTTTAAAATATTCCTATTAAAGAGATCAGGCCAGATGTGTTCTACTGCCTTCATCACTCTAGGTTGTGTACTCTGTGTTGAAATGATTATTGTCATCACCCGGTGAAAGGCAGCTGATGAAAGACTCTCTCTCCCTCTGATGAGCTATCCATCCGCCCATGCCCGGTGCAGAGAGCAGAGGTTTTGTTTTTGAATGATATATTGCTGTGTCAAAGTGGCTTATGTGCTGCTTAAACTTACGCTGGTGAATGATAGAGAGTAGGTATTAAACAATCTCATTGCAACGGGAGCTGTATTTTCTCATCTCCAGCTTTGGGAGCACCATAGCAAACCCCATGCCGTGAGCCCGGCAGGCACTCCTGGAGCAGGGTGCCTGGGTATGGCTGCGTTCACGCGTGGGTGTTCACGCTGGACATTTTTAAAGAAATACAATTGGATACCAACCATTCTAAGTCTTTCCAGAAGACGGAACTGTTCTGTCTGCCCACCCTATTCTGTTGATGAAGGAGACTGTTTTACATAACACATTGTGAAATGTTTTGGGTTTGGATGTATTTCCCCTAAAACCTTTTCTGTTCTCAAGTAGCATAGCTTTTGTTTTCCCACTTCTCCCCCTTGTACTCCACTTTATTCCTCTTTTTTCAGTCCTTTGAAATCTTTTGCTCAGCAGCAATAACTAAGAAGGGATAGCAGAAGGGGAAGCTCTAATGTTTCCAATTTGAATCTATTGCCAGTCTCCCAAACCATCTCCAAAGGAAGTGTTTGATGAGCAAAACATATTAAAAACACCACTTTGCCTTGAAAAATGTTTTGAATAAAAAATTCGATTCTCAAAGCCTTCCACACTTCTACAGTCCTCCAGTGCATCTGGTAAATTCCAGCATCGCTGAGCAGAGCCCGTAACATGAGAAAGACCTTTCCAAACAACTGAGAATAATTAAAAACCCCAAGACACAGACATTTTTTCTGTGTAGTGACACAACCAAATAGTTAACCAAAAATAATGTAATGGAAAGTCTAGGTCAAAAAATGGAGTACTGCAGCCTGGAAAAATAGTTTCCTGACCTTCTGGATTTCCTCTATTAGAGAACTACTGTGCAGTGAGCAAACCCTATTTCTTACAACAAAGAAATTTAGCAATCTGTGAGGCTATGTCACCTTGCTGGCAGAAACACTGAGCGGCAATAGCGCTGAAAGTCAACACTAATAGCTGACACCAAATTAAACTGCCAGAGTTTGTGTGATGTAGTTCTGTCACCCTTTGACACATTTGATGTGAATTCAGAGGCTTCTGCTGTAAACTCATCAGCAGAGCTCATGACGCATCATCTTTACATATCTGTCCATCCACATTTGTCAGCAACCCGCGCGCCTCAAATGACTCCAGCGATTGGGATATAGATTGCTTTACCTTCACGTATAGCAAATAGAGTGTTTTAACACTTGTGATACCCTCAGCTCTAGCTTTTAACTGACAAAGTCTTGTTAGCCGCACTTCAGCCTTTCTGCGTCCACGCTGAACACGGTGATTGATGAGGGCTGATTATGGCAGTGGGGTGGCCCGTCCCTTCTTAACCTGTGGCTCAAATCATCTCCAGTTTGCCCATGCAGAAGAGCAGCAGGCACACTCCTAAGTGTCTTCATGAAGTGCCTGATTGAAAGGCCACAGCCAATTAGGCTGAGCTGAAACGGACACTTGCAGGATGTCTTTGCCTCTCAATTCCCCACGCAGTGCCCGCAGAGAGCAGGCACTGAACAAGCGCGGACAGCCCTCGCATCCGCTCGCGCGCACCCGGCAGCTCCCAAACCCAGGGGCCGGTCCTTCAGCCCAGGACGCAGGGCAGGGTGGCTGTGCCCTCGCTTCACAGCCCTGGGCTAGGAACAGCCCCAGCAAGGGCCGGGGGTCAGATCCTGGTGCAGCCAACGGTGCTCACAAACGGAGGTCGCTCTGCTGAGGCAGTCGCTCACCAGTGACAAACATATAATCTCCCCCCGAAATAACACGGCATTTCAAAACACAAACAACTCCCCGCACCTTTTCTCCCTGGGCAATCTGAAAGGGATTTCTAATATTTTTTTTCTCTAAACCAGTTAGTGTTATTATAGTTTTAGATTGATGCCTTTCGGTTATCAGCTCCTAATTTTCCCATTAATGTTGGACTTACTGAAGTAATGAAAGCAGGTCCCCTCAGACGACAGCAAATCCCTGCTGGGGTGCGTGTGAGCGCTGGAGTTGATGCGATGCTCTGAGCGATGCTGAAGAGAGACTCCACAGATCTGCACCGTGCCTGTGACTCCCCTGTGGACCAGAAAGGAAAAGGACCTGCAGTTTCTGTTTATGTCTCCGTAGTATTTAACATACCTGCTAGCTTCAATAGCTTCTTATTTGCCACATATGGCCCCAGAATATTTAATAGCTTGAGTCTTTTTCTTCCACTGACTAGCTTTACTAACAGTGTAAATTACTATGGAGAGCAAGCTGCATTTAGACACACAGGAGGAACAAACAGAACAAGAATGATAAATCCAATTTTTTTTTTTTTGTAAGTCTATTTTAACATACGGTTTAAAATACTAGCCTCATAAGGTAGTATGCATCAAATCGTATTTATTCAAGTGTGAGCTGTAACAGAATGGGAATAGAAACATGATGTCCTACAAGAAAAGCCACTCTGTTTTCACCCTGTATTTCCAAATCTTCTGCTTATATAATACTGGCATCAAAACATTGCCTAGTGCCCCTTGTTCCAAAAACCCTTTGCATCACTACAATTATCTCTGAAAAATGGTAATAGAAGATTTCCACCTTTGGAAGAAGACTGTGAATCTTGTACCAGGTCAGAGGGTGGAGGAGAACAGTTCAGACTGAACCAGGCAACATCTTTTTCCTATAAAGTATTTATATGTGTCAATAATAAAACTTTCTGACAAAACGCAAGGAGAAAAGTTTGCTGACTTTTTTTTACATTTGCTCTTAAAGATTCTGAACTGGAAAACTTTGCAAAAAATTGGAAAAAAAAAATAAAAGCTTTAAAAATATTTCCCAGCAACTTCCATTGCTGCTTTGTGAGCCGCCCTGTTTGCAAACTGCCACACAGTGCCACTTGCCGTGTGTGAAGGAAGCAGTTCAAGCTCTCAGCCCCAGCACCCGTGATTTAATTCGACATCCTAAACATCATACTCTTGTCTTCTAGAAACGTCTTGCCTTGTTATAATTCGTTCCAAGGTTCTGCAAGAACCGAGTATGTCATTAAAACACAAATAGGACGAGGCAATCCCCTCCCTCCCCAGAGCAGAGCGGCTCCCGTAGCGGGTGCGTTAGGAACACCCGGGTGGCCCGGGAGAGCCCCGGGCGGCCGAACCGGCGCGGCTGAAGACACGCACCCGCAGTCTGCATGCGACCTCCAGCCCGACGCCTCTCGAGGCATCTGGGGCTCACTCCGTGCACAAAGGGGATTGTAATGGAAACGCTGACAGCTCTTAATAATTATGACGCTTCTAGACATCTCTGTAATTACTGTACAGAGGCTTCTGGCATGCAAACAGTATTAGGGTACATCTTGTGCCTGACTTGTTTTATCTGTCTGTGTGGCAAAGCTCCTGAGGACAGGAAACCACAGCTTCTCCTTAAGCTTTTTAAAACACTAGTTGCTCTCTCAGCAGTTTATAGTTACTCACTAACAGCAGTGGCAGTTGGGCTGATTCGATGCTTCGACTTCCAGAGTTCCTGTTAAGACGCCTGGTGCAAGGTGCTTGATGGACTAGAGGTTTTTCTGCAGTGTCCCAGGGAGAAGAAACATGAAGCCTGCATCCATAGAAACTAATAAATGCACCTAATAAACACTAATAAATGCACCTGACTTTGGCTTTTGTGTCATGTCATCACTGGGACCGCGGCTGTTTGTCCTTTCTAGCACCGTCTTGGTTGGCAGCAGGGAAAGATAATTCCCCATCTGTAAAGGGGCTTGTCCCACCCTCCTGTATTTGGCACTTGACGAAGTAATGAACAATGTAAGTCTTATAAGTACATTTTATGGCGCTCTCGGTCAGGCGAAGGTTTAAATTAGACGAGCTAAAATGGATCATGAGATGCAAAGCAGCCATCTCTGATATTAGCTGGACTACAGCCAGTACACCACAGCATTTCTGCGACTGCACTGCTCGTATGAGGAATAATTACCTGCGGATAACGCTACATGACAAGAAAAATAGAGCAACTAAGCAACAGTCCCCTGCCTCCCTTCACACCTCTCCTCCAAACGCTGAAACCATCGGTGCAGTAGAGGGTACGAGCCGTGTGAAGCGGGCGGTGGTGACCAGGGAAGTGACGGGGCCCAGGGAGGTGTTTCCCACACAGCCTACAGCTCTCAGCGTCGTAACTTTATCCTGCATTTTCTGCTCCGTGGACACAGTCTCCAGCCCGAGCGCATTAGCCCAGTAACACGTGTCACACCGCTGGGGTCCCACCGACCCCCGAGGTAACCGAATTTAGACGGGCGCCCAGTCGGGAGCAGTTGGCTTGTGTATGTGACAGATGGAGGGCTTCACAGCCCCGTCAGAGAAGTATTTAAACTAAGTTATTTAAATAAGTTGTCTGGATAATTAGATATTGTAGCACCCTCTTCTGGCTCTCTGCATTCCCTGGGTTGCGACCGTCTCTCCCCTCTGAGACCATTCTGCTCGCACGGGTTTGCTGGTTACGGTTTCAGTCCGTCCCGATCCTTTCCCACTTTCTATAACCTCGCGGCTTTCTAGAACCGCTCCTCAAACTTGTAGTTCCCACACTGAGTCCCTTCACAATTAACCTTTTTGTGCAACCTTTTTAGAGCAAAATCCCTTTTCTTGTTTTTTTTAGTCGGTGATCATGGAAAAAAACCCCTGACTTTGCACATTTTACGTGGTTATGACTGTACAGCTACAGAGAGGGTTACCACAAACCCATGAAACGGGAGGGAGGGACCCTGCGGGAGGAGCAGCGACTGCCGCTGCTCGCAGTGGCTCGAGGGCCACGGCGGCCTCGGGGAGCAGCAGAGCGAGGGGGGCCCCCGCCACTCTCAGTGCTGCCGCCGCTAAGGCAGCCGGGGTCTCTGCACAGGTTTTGGGGGGTGCCGCTTTCCCCCCGACGTCCTCGCTGTGAACCCAGAAACAGGCAATTATAACTCATAATGTGGGTGTGCAAAATTCCCTCTAAGAGCTAATTAACTGTGAGGACTAATATTTCTGTTTTAGGGTCATTATACCATTATAAAATAAACTCTTGAAAAATAATTCACTTTTAAAATAATGCTTTCCTTTTATCCAATAGGTTAAAGTACTTTGTTCCTTGGTACCAGCCTTAAATTTTTCATGTCAGGGTGAAAAGCAATTTTTTAATTATAATTTTAATGCATCTGACCGTATTTCGTAGTGATACATTTTGAACCCAACTTGTAAAGGTGTCAGAAGAAAATATGACTATTCCATAGAAATATCTGAACCGTAAGAACACAGTTGAAATAACATAGTGCTTTTAAAAGTGCCAATTATTTATTTTAACTGTGATATTACATCTGTCATTAGCACCACATGAAATATTTGATGTATTATTAGGAAAGTTTCAAATTCACCGGTTTCAATGCTCACCGAATTTGCAGGAACTCAAGGTACCAGATTATGGCTCTTCCGAAGCAGGTCTGGTGGCAAACATTAGCCTTCAATCCATTTTAACTAGTTTCCCTTGCTTTCCCCCTTCAGGTGACGAAGCCATCCCCCCCTGCCCTGCACCGCCCCGCATCCTTTGCTTTATTCCCTCGGGGCACCGGGCAGGTCAAACACTGTGTAAGCGGAAAGGGGATTATCTCTGCTTTGCAGGCTTAGCAGATGAAGAGCGGGAATCATCACCGCATCCTGCTAGCCGCCAGCCGGGAGAGGGGCCGGGAGGTGCAGGAGTAAGGTGCTATCAGCACCCGAGGCAGCAGCGGGGCTGGCCGAGGGGCCGCCGCTTGCACGGGACCATTGTGGCCTCCCCAGGACCACAAAGCAACTGTTTCCCGGGGCGCTGCTGCTGTGCGTGGTGCGCTCTGAGCCCGGCGAGGACACGGATCTCCTCTCCGGACCTCGGGTTCACGGGCTGTCGTTTTTAGTGCCAAGATTGCGCGTGCGCAGGGAACACGGCAGCAGGCTTGGCCGTGGCTGAGCACTTTTCCGAAGACCACCGAGGTGACTGGCGGCTGTGCAGCATCACCCCTGCCGGCATGTACCTCGCACGATCACCGGCTGCAGCCCGGGTTGCCTACATGGGGCTGGGAACACTTGGCAAATGTTACCCGTACTAAACTCTGCTGAATTTTGAGGCTGAAGCTTCATTTTGTCTGTGTCGGCCTCATTTCCATAGGGTGACACATGTCTCTCCTCGCTGTCTCCTTGCAAAGGCAGCAAAACTGCTGGAATTATTTTTTTTTTTCCATTTTGGCTGCCTGGCTCGAGCCATGGGACTTAACCCCCCGCCCCCCCAAATCACAGCATACTGATAGATCAGTGATAGCAGTACCAATGCTCTGACAGCAGCAGGAGATTGCAGTGACTGTATCGAGGGGACACTCATGCAGCACCCAAGAAGAATGTATTCTTACCAGGGGGATGCTCTGAAGCCATGGATGAAAATACAGCTTCATCACTCTCCTGAGTACAGAGTCAGTGGGAAAAACTGCTTAGATGCTTGGCAGTCAGACAGGAAAGCGAGTGCCTCTTGGAGACCAAAAGAGGAGAGGACCAGGATGGAGCACGACGAGGTTTTGATCAGCACAAGTGAAACATTATCAGTAGCTTCTTCAGCTATGGGGAAAAAAAGAGGATTGCAGAGCATATTACAGATTTAGATCTTCCTTTGTTAGTTATACCCTGAAACTCGTACATGCCTCAACCCTAAGCTAAATCAGAAGTCTCTGGTACTTGGTATTTCCTTACCACCTTCTGTGCCCAGCTCCTCAAGCCTCTTAAAAACATCTCTCTGAAGTAGGACTCAGAGGTAGTACTTACTCAGACCTTTGGCTCAGTACTGGTGCTCACTCAGCACAAATCACTCATCAGCGCTGTTTGGCGACTACTTTTTGGCGTATCACGCTGATTATTCAGTACAGCCTATACACCTGATATGCCCAATCAGGGTGCTCTTCCCACCTGTCTCCCTCAGGAGAGTTTGGTGCAGACCTATTTTGGCATTTCTGCCTCAAATTTTCCCCTCCACCCTTCTACCACTCAGTATACCTCCTTGTTGGGTGTGTGAGCCCCACAGGCCGGTGCTGGAGGAGCCCGGCTGACCAGGAGGCTGCCGTGTCAATAAAAGCAGCAACAGCCTCCAGAAGCACGATACTTTTTCCCTTTCAGACAAACATCTCTTTCCCCATTTATGATGGGCCAAAGGTCGAAGATAGCTGCTCTACCACTTCCATGGCTCTGCTGAAGTTTTATGCCCTGGAATTGCTGTCAAGTTTAATGTTCTCATTTTATATAATGAAATAGCAATTGTTCCAGCTCTGCAGCCTGAACGAATTCACACGGAAAAAGATTGAAAATTTTAGGTGAAATTTCACAAACTGCTCAGACCTTCAGCCAGTGGTCTTACATTGGATTAAAAGCAGAGATAAGCAGTATTTACTTGGAAAACTGAGCACCAGACATACCTGGAGAATTCTTTCTGAACCTAATATCAATGCATTTGAGAAGAAACCATCAGAATATTTACCCTTTTGTACAGCTTCATCGACCTTTTCTTACAACCTCTTGTTAGCTTTTCCCTTTACAGGTTTTTGGTATAGATCCTTGGTTATAAGTCTACGGTTCTCTGACACGTTATTGCTTTGTAGAAAGGAAGGTCTTTCTGTTTTACACTTTTAAGATACAAAACCTCAAAATGATTGCCTCTTCAGTAGTATCGTTACATAAGCACGGTCCCATCGACAAAACTCCCACTGACTTTGATGGGTACAAAACCTACGATTGAACTTTAAGGAGAAAACATTATTATGCCTTAAAGGTGACAGTCTGATGTCCACAGTACCTTCAAACCTGGTAGAGCCAGAACCTAGATGCCAAACACATGTCCCTTATGGCAACGAGTCAACTCAGGGCTGTCTGGAGGCCCCTCTGAAACAGCTGAGGACAATTTCCAGCACTTACAAAGCAAACCAAGAGCTGCTGAGTTACTCCAGAAGTTTTTTACATGGTTCATTTTATAATTGCCAGGAATAATCCCAGAGGAACCCTGCTCTTCACCCCGGTGGGGGAAGCAGCACCCTAAGGTCTAGCTACATTTGCAGATCTTGATGTTTTTCTTCATTCCTCTCCTGGCAAGTGGAAACTGAGCTAAGTCTAAAGGCACAAGGTGTAGCTGTGATGCTGAAGCAGAGCCAATGAGCACAAACGCTGAGCCCCAGAGTTACCTTTGGTCCCTCTGAATTTACTTGCATGTCCACAGCAGTGCTAGGGGTCACAGGTTCACCGCTGCGGCACCAAACCCGCAGCAGAGCTGTGCCTAAGCCCGTCCCTGGGGTGTCAAAGTAGCTTATGCTGTGCTAGGAAGAGAGGAAGAAAAATGTCTCCGTGACTAGTAAGTCTAAAATCTGTATTATTGTCAAAGAAACAATAGCGGCATCAGCTGCTGCCGCTGCCCAGGAGCAGAGCAGTGTCATTAGCGGCACGGGGCAGGGTACCTCCAGGGGAGGCAGGGATGCCTCCGGCACCACGTCCCTTCTTCTCCGCAGCCTTGGGAGGCAGCAGCAACAGCAGCTGAGCTTATGGGGCAGAGGCCTGGGAGAAGCCAGCCGGTGGGAAACGCTTTTCCTTCTCCAAAGGACACCATGAACAAACTCATCACTGACCACTCTGGAAAACACAGTGGGCTGTAGTGCTCCTCTAGCTCTTATTTAGCTGGCAATTTGCCTTATGCTTTTCAGAAGACTGTTGGTGGCCATATTTCCAAGTGGCCCCGTGCTGCTGATTGCTGCTGCCATGCGTCGGACGTGTTCGAAACGTCCTTATTTGAATTATGACTCGCAACAGCTGTATTTAAAATCGTATACTCCACCTTCACTTTCCACAATCAATATTGTTAACAGGGATAAAGCTATGGAGGGATAATAGAAAATATTTACTCATTTCTCTCTGTGCAGTCTTCCCCAGCCCTCCATTACCACATCCCTGATCTCACCCTCTGCCGAGGGATGCGTCTCACTGCTGGATGTGGGCAGTGTGTCGGCGCTGCCTCCAGCAGCACGAGCACGGCAGCAGCGGCAGGCGCTGGCAGCAATGCTCGCCAAGCAGCTGGGAGAGGTGTTCCCAAGGGACCAGGATCTTCCCCACGCATGCTGCCCTTGGCCACGGAGCCTCACACGTTCCCTTATGCCTTACAAGAGGGCTCGCCAAAAAGCACCGCCAATCTTCCCGTGCCTCTGGGCACCGGTGGGCACTGCTACTGGGGGCCGAGTGGAGGGCAGGGGCTCACCCGCGGAGGGGTGCTGCTCACTGGGCTGATGTTTGGTGCCACCTCCTCTGCCACGTGCCAGGGGACCGCTCTGCCCGCTGCATATCTGGCTGCGCCGTCCTGTATAACGACGCTGCGTAAAAACCACGTGAGTCCTTCCCAGATATTCTGGTAATGCTTTTAAGATCACACGTATCTGATGTAAGCTGATGCAGCTCCATCAAGACATGGAGTGATGTCGTCATGTAGTAGCTAAAGCCTTCACTTGTTAGTTTTTATAATTGAATATACAACTCTTCCAATTTCAGGTAATGGACACCTTCATTTCCACATTGGCAAGAGGTTGATTTACTCCAATAAATATTGACCTGCTATGATGAAGCGTTATTATTATTAGGATGTATTGGTATAGCACAGATATCGATAGATTTTCAGCTCAATGTTGTATAAACATTTTACAATGACATATTTTGAGCTTACACTGACATGCTTCTGAAAATATTTGTGCTGGCGAGGAAACTGTGAGCTCACTCAGTTATCTCTGACATGGCAAGGGCTGGGAGGATGACCAAAGATTCACTAGAGTTTTGGGCTGTTATCAGTTGTTTTGCATGTACAAGCCCCAGCACAGGTCAGGAGTCTGTTTGCTGTGGAGATCCACTTTCAAAATTTGCCCCATAAATCATCCTTCATTCTATCCCTTGATAAATAACAAGTTACTGAAGCCTAAAATTCTCACACCGATTTGTACGGAATGGTTGTTTTATCTGCTTTTCAGAAATTTCAATATTTGCATTTTGTTCCTCCCAAGGGCTGTGTGGTGGAGCCAGGGACCCACGTCTCCTGCCCACGAGCAGTCTGATATTTCAGTTCCAAAGCACGCTGCCAAAATAGCCTTCTCCCTCCTTGTATTTGTGAAATAAAATCCATGAAGTTGCAGTGTAAAAGCACTCTGAGATGACAAGCTGAATGGTACGTAGAGTAAAATATGTGACCTACATTGTTTTAAGCATTTTTTTTTTTCCTGAGAGCAAGACACATTTCTTTTTCTTAAAATGACCAACTCGGCTACCAACTCCCTTGCTGAGCAAGGGCACTTTCACCAGAGTCACCAGCCCGGGCACGGCGTCGGCGAGAACCTCTGGCTCTGTCTGTCTCACTACGCAAGTGCACTAAATACTAGAGGAGGAACAGCCTATTTTTAAATCACTGTAATGGGCGAATTTTAGCTGCTCATTGGCGAGAGGCAATTCTCTAATCCCAGAAGAACCAGTATCATTTGAGCTGTCAGCAACTGGCAGGCGGGATGGATCGTGCCTCCGGCTGTCAGGCAGCGCTGCAAACCTTGCAGTGGACTTTCCTCCATGATGGCACGTTGGCATGCAGGATCCCCAAACTTTTCTGAACTTGTTGGTTTATCTTGATTAATAAGCTCAAGTATTCGTAAAGCTGAGGCCTGCCATTAAGGAGGCGACAAGCCATAATTTGTAATAAAAGAGCTACCTTTTCCAATTGTCTTCAGCTGAAGCGGAGAGTCCCTGTAATGATTTATTGCCTTACTGCCAGGCTCTTGATAAGTGGACACCAAATGGCTCCTCATTACTCAAAAGCTCCTCTGATTTCTTGAACCAAAGTCCTTCCCAAGCTCCACTTAGTCCACTTTCCTTCCGAAGAAAATGAATCAAGGTCCTTCTCTCAGTAGCCTATAAACTATTTTAGCATAAAAAATATCATAAATGAGAAAGGAGAAAATCTTGTTTGCTAAAGGGCTGCTGGATGAACTGCCTCTTGCCCTTTTGATAGCATCTTTGAAATGGAAATGGCCAGCTGCCTGACCTTCTGTTCAATGACCCTTTTTGTACAAAGTCAAATTGCAGTGGCTTCACAGCAGCAATTCACCTATGGACGTAAACTAGATTTCAGGGGGGTATGGAATAGAAGGCTTCTATCTGCAGCTTCTTTAGAATATTTCTTCCGGGTTAGTATTTCTTACATAAGCATCAAGAATCAAGCTTATAAAATAAATTACTGTTCATAAAAGGTATTTAGAGTTTTACTTCAGTAGCTCACATATCTCTACTTTTTTACATTATGGATGTAACCAGCCTTCTTTAAAAATCATTAATCAAAAAGATTTAGTATGTGAACAGTGCTACACGTAATTTTGAAAAAAATTCTATAATAAGTTATTGGATTGCGGCATTAATTATTTAACTCATTTTATTAGAACTCAAGGAAAAAATATAATTCTAAGCAGGATGAAAGATCAGCAAAAACAAAAGAACAGAAGAAATATAATATTTTTACATGTGTTGAGACTTAGGCACCCAAATTTAGAAATTGGCTGCCCACGTGAGATGTCCAAGTACTGTGAAAACCGGCTTCCCCGTCCAATTTATGCCCTTACAGCTTAGTTTATCCTGTGACACAATTGCTTTTTAAGAGCGGCCATTCTTTGTTAAATGCATTTGCCAAATTCAAACCCATTCTTCCAGCTGGGGTAAATCACTCGTGCTCTATTATACCAGCTGAGAAGCTGTCCGAGGAGGTTTCCCAGATATTCAAAGAAACATCAGACTCGGGGTGCTTGTTGGCAGGAGCCAGGACCGGCGTGGGCCACGGCAGGGTTTTCCCGGCTGGAAATCCGGTCCTTTGCCTTGCACCACCGTGGCAGCGACTCATCCTTTATCTTTCGGCTCCATGTCTGTCTCTCTGCCAACTGCCAAACATCATACGGCCAAAAAGAAAAAGCGGGGGATACATTTTTTTAAGCAGCACATTCAGCAGTATTTCAACTTTGTCTAAAATTATGCCTGGATCATATAAGCATAAGAAATCACTCACAGCTGTCAAAAAATGTTAGACCTTTAAGGTAGCCAGTACATTTTCTGATTAAAGAGCGGCCCTGATTGTTGTTTTGCAGCTAACAGCTGGTATGTTAAAGCTAAAATCTGAGTGTCAATTAATTCTGTATCAGATCAGCTGAGAAAGACAACTGTGTGCAAGCATATGGTCATTGCAGGAGTAAGGCTGCTGAAAGCTGAGAGTGTTTGATGGTTTGAGCCTGTCGCTCTTCACTTATGATATTGTAAATGAGGCTAAAACAGTCTAATTCGTGTAACTGGCAGTCAGCAGGAGTGTTCAATTGAGGGAGAGGGGAGGGCTGGCAGCACTGGCAGGTTCTCCCGTGGTTGCTTGATGCGCAGCAGATTGTGCCCGGTGGCAAGTTGCCCAGTCTTGTAGCACATGCGAAACCAGTTCATAATTACACCATAATTCAATCTGAAGTCTTGTTTCCAATAAATCCCTCATGAAATTAGTATTCTACCCGGCAGCAGCCCAGGCAGCCGCCAGCCCTGCCATGGCGGGACACGGCACGGGAGGGATCCCACAGCCTGAGCGAGTGCCCGTCGCTCTTGGTGAGAGCGTGGCGGTGGCAAAGGGGAAAGGCCACCGGCCGGGACCCCAACGTGCTGCTGTTGTGCCCTGTCCTCCTGCTCTTTGGTGGTGGGTAGACATGGCTATCCTGTTTGGGATACAGTAATGGCTTGGAAAATTTCTAGTTGATTGGTTGCAATGCAACTTTAAAGGAGAAGGAAAACAACAAGCAAAAGGAGTAGATAGAGTACACAGTAAGAGATGACGCTCCTTCTGTTCCTGCTGGCACAGGTCAAGCCAGGAGAAGTTTCAAGGCATATTCTTGGGCCCCCAAGTTCCAAGATGCATCTGTGCATTTGCCAAAGTTTTAAGCATGTGCTTATGCCCATTCCTACACAACAGCGCTCTCAAATCGTGTGGAAACTCTATCAAAGCCAACAAAATGAATTTTTATGTAACATTTTGTAGAAGCTGTCAAAGGTTTGATCCAAAAAGAGGTTTAGGTGAAAGTCAGGTTCCTGATTTCAGAAATACCATCCTCAGAATTACCACCTGGCTGTATTTTGATTTGTGAGGTGCTTAAACTTTTCAAAATTAAAGTCCGAGCGGCCACAGCTTCACGCTGCCAGAAGCTCCTTAGCACGACCAGGTTCAGCGGGTCGGCACCTCTTGGAGTCCAAGAAGGGGATGCTCTTCCATTTGCTGTGCTTTCCTTTTTACCCCCTGGCCTCGCCTGTGCTGTCTGGTCTCTCCTTTCGTTTCACACAGCTGGGGAAGAGGAGATGCCTCTCTTTTCCAGAGAAACCCCACGGTTAAGGCAGAGGGAGACCTGGGTTTCTCCTCTTCTGCCTGAGAGGCTTGTGTACAGGAGTGTCGTGGCTACTGAACTGTACTCTTCTAGGGGAAAAGCTCGTGGGGAGGCCAGGAGAGAAACTGCTCTTCACCCCTCCTGTTGAGAAATGCAATTTGGAAGGGTCCCTGGAGGCAGCGAGAGTAGCCACGAGCCCAGCCATCTCGCTGAGAGAGTAAGGCACTCACCTAGGCGGCAGGATGGGCCCCGCTGGCCGTGCACTTCATCCAAGGACTGATGTAATTAAAAAAGACACAAGCAAGTAATCATCTGATGTTACTTCTTGTATAAAAGCATCTGAAATACTACTGACAGAGAAGGAAGTGTCTTTTCAAGTCCCATACGTGAAGGACTCTAAAATGGCCAAGAAGTATTTCACAGATGTTTAGAGGAAAATAAAAATCCCTCTCTGAGCTGAGAACAAGGATGAAATATTTAGACCAAAGGTTAGTGTCCTCCCATATATATAAACCTCTCGGGTCACCGGCTGTTAAGATAAAAATGTTTCCTCCGTAGCGGAGCCCCACAAAGCTGTAGCACCGCTGCATTTACAGGAGAGAGAGCAAAAGGGAGCAGACCTGTTCCTGAACCGAGTCAAAACACGGGCTCAGAGATACCCAGAGAGCAGAGCGTGAACCCGGGCTCGGGCGCCTGTGCACGGCGTGGCCAGCTCAGAGCGGCCCAGGGCAGGGAGCAGCGCTGGCCTCTGGGGACAGGCAGGCGGGGGACCCGCTGCCCCCCTGCATCCCTGCACCCCCTCGCGCTGCCCCGGGCCGGGTGGCAGCTTCACCCACGGGGCTTCTACCAAGCCAGGTGGGAGCAAAAATTTCAAAGCACAAACCCTGCTGCAGAATACGGCCGGCCCGGGTGTGTACCTCCTGGGGAGCTGAGGAGCTGTGCGTCCATCACTCCAAACCGAGAAGAAATTTTAGAAACTTTTCCAGAGAAAAAGAGTGATTTTTGTTCCCTTGTCCCCATCACCACTGCACGTGTGCAGCTCCCAAGGAAATGGCCAGCACCCCACCTGTGCGACCCACACGGCTAGGGGGAGCCCCCCCCCGATCCAGCATCCAAGGACAGGCTTGCCAGGAGCTACCAGCTCCCTAGCTACAAACCAAAATGGTTATGCTTCCTTTTCATCTGTCCCAGCGAACATAAGGCTAAAATAACCCCGCGAGTGCCTTGTTTGAAATGAAAATGGCAGCACTTTTTCATCGGGAGGGTCTTTTATCATGTCCCTTTTCACCAGTGGCACCGTGACAGTGAAAATCAGTTAATGCAATCCTCACAAATCAGCACTAACCCCACAGATGCCAGGAACCTTTGACAGAAGAGCTTCATACCCTGGAGGAAGTTACCTAATTCCTAAAGGTCTTTACAAGTTTGGCACTCCCTGTTGTTTCTGCACAGTAGCGGTGCAGGATTAGGGGCACGACGCAGACACCACCGCGGACAGAAGCGCTGTGCTAATACCGCTCTGAAAATCATCTGTTGGTTTCGCTTAAAATCCAGGGGTCCCAGGTTAAGGAACAAGCAGTGCTGTACTCAGATTAAATATGTTTATCTCCCAAAAAGGAATAATTATGGAATCCCAGATTAATTCAATTATTTTACTTAAAATAACAAGCTGAATCCTGCAGTGCAGCTTAACCAGACTAATGAGCACAACAGCGAGGATGAGCAGAGTGCTAGCTAGGGGGAAGGAAAAAGTGGTTCAGAACCCAGTGTGAGAACATGCAAATAAAACACCTACCAGGTTTTATGCCTTCCTCTTATAATCATTGCCCGTGCTTTGAGGGATTCTGCAACGCACAATTGCTTATGCACCCTTATTTTCTCCCAAACAGCTGACTACTTATTTTTAATGACAGAAGTATCACGCAGATCATAGTATATGGATTGAAGATGCCGCTTCTATATTTTTCTGCTTGTTGCTATTATTCCTAGGTTGTGAATATTTTAAAGCCCATGCCAACTCTGCGCCTCTGAAAATCAATGGAGGTTTGGCCGTTGACTTTAACAGAGCCGGATCAGATCTGAAGGTCTGTACCCCCCACCCCCTTTTTAAATAAGTGGGCATTTTATAGGATAATGGTCCTGGAGCGTATTGATTGGCCTCAGCTAGGCTGTACATTGCCCTCACTGGAAAATGTAAAACCTATAATGGGCCGAACACAACGGGGATGTGACTGACATGTGCCGGGGGCATTTTGGGGCTCAGGGCTGCACTCTGCTTAGGGTGCTGCAGCGGTGGGAGGCGTCACGGGGGAGGCCCGGCACAACCGCGCTGCACGGAGCACAAACATCCATAAACCTGCGTCTGCCTGCAGGGACGGCAACCTCGACGTGACAGGCTTTGTGCCCGTCTGCGAGGACGGCACACGAGGCTGCGTGTTGCCCTGCCCATGCCGGGGGTACAGTACGCCGCACAAAATGCTGCGGGATGCAGCAAAACAGCAATGTGGAAAAACACCACCATCGTTTTGTCTTACAGCCTTCTCTATGTATCAGTAGCGTTGAATGTTACTGTGACTGAGGTAGGTACGGAGGAACCTGCGGGGTTATGGTGTGAGCCCTGGAGAAGTGCTGGTGAGCACGTCAGCCAGATGCCAGCCTCATCACCACCTTAAATCAGCCCCTGCCTCGTCCGGCGGCTGGGTATCTGTATTTGTTGCTCTGTGCAAAGAACAAATCAGAACCGCTGTCCTGGAAAAAAATCTTTCCGATATAACAACTGATGATGTGAGCCCACGTCAGCGGTAGCCTCTTATTGACCGGTGGGGGTTTTGGATCAGGCCCTCCCCTGTGGTCATTTCCAGAGACAATTATCCTGATAGCTCCTGCTTTGCCTTCTGTCACGTAGTGCGATTGCTCTGGGGCTGGCCAGGCTACCACGCTCTCCTGGAAGCCATTTCCCTTCACTGAACTTCGATTGTGAGGAATAGGTTATTGTCCGGGGTTTGAAAAGGAGACCGTGCACGAAGCTTGCTGGATCGAGGTGCCGGCTCTTTTCATAGTCAAAACCAAACCAAAACACAGTTTTCTCCTGACGGCCGCATACGATTAAAATGCAATTTACACGTGCGTGCCTGTTCCTCTGAATATGGGAATATGCTGTGCGAGACTATCCACTGAAAAACATCACACAGTGTCTTCTGCTTCTGAGATGTAAGAGTCTCCACACGCAGGAAATAAAGTCAGTTTTGCAGAAATCAGAGCAACTTTACTTTTTTTTTTTCCCCAACCTAACTTCACCCCACTTAAAATAATGTTTTAGGTACAGTATTAATGAAAAGCTGCTGTCATAAAAGCAGAGAACGTGGGTGTCAGCCAGTGTAATAAAGGTAATGTAAAAATCATAGAAAGTTGATGTGTAACATGTACTAGCCCTATTACACAGGCTGTGCGCGCACGTGCATGATATTCAGGACACCCTCTTATCAGGTTTAATTATATTAGTACCCGCTGCTCATCTATATCCTGTATAAAAGCAGCAAGGCAATCATTAGAAATAAGCATCGCAAGGTAAAGCAGAGAATGGAGCACACAGCGGTGGCTTCTCTCTTGCAGTTTGATTTGACATGCTTGCATAAACACATATAGGACAAATTTTATTTTTTGATTTTGGGTAACAACCGACTAAAGAAACCCCAAACCTGAAATATTTTGATCCCATTTTTCCATAAAGGAAGAAGCTGAAATACTTATGGCTACAAAGACAGAGGAGATTGTATTAAAGGACTGTGAATCTAGACCTCTTTGTTGTGTTCGCAGGGATTTTCAGGGTGATTTAGTGTGGATTGATTTGCAGTTTATTCTGCAGCCATTGTTTGTAATGTGCTTTGCAAGCTCATGTACTCTGAACCTTAATTGTTCTAAATTAAACTATGGGGACCAGACAGAACACATTTCAATCAGAATTACAAAATATTGCACCAAATTCCTTTGGGATACATAATCTCTCGCTATGTCTGCAGCACTTGTATACATGAAGGAGGAGTGAGAAAGCATATTTAGGAAGACATTTTACTATAATTTAATTTACCCTTTTCCATTGGTAAAGCAAACAAGGACAAGGATATTGGCAGAAACAAGCAAGCGAAGTCCTTCTGAAGCTGCCTCACAGTGGTATTTTGCACACCCTGCTTAAGCACCTGCTCGTGCGTAATTCTCCGTACGGGGCATGGCAGGTAGAAAAGCGCTGCCAGCAGTGAACGGCTGGGTACTGACTGGGATCACAATGACTTTGGCAGGGTACAGAAGGTGATAAAAGCTTACTCAGGCTAGCATGGGAGAAAGGAGCAATATAACTTGCACTGATTTGAGAAATTCTGGGCAAAAGAAGCTCTGATACCGGTAGAGTTGGAGCCCTTTCAAGGCAATATGCCTTTAGTGAAAGAGCTCTGTAATATTTGCTTGAAAAATACCTTTGTGTATCCTTGCTAGGACTGACCTGGCTCCTGGAAAGTTGGCAGCCAAGTAAAACACTTTGGTTTTGGTTTTTTTTTTTTTTTTCTTCAGACAATTGCTGAAGTTCCTCTGAATCATGGAGAGGCTTTTCTGATAAAGAAGTTATATTATACGTGAATACGTAATTGGGATGGAAAAAACTTGGTGAGGATGAGAAAGAGCGTGAGAATGCCAGAGGAGTGGCAAAAGCAGGGAGGGATTTTGGGGAAGAGCAGGTGGTGCCAGCATAAACCCCATGGCCACAGGGAAATGAGGGCTCAGGAGAGCTCTGCCACACAGAATCAAATGTCTGGCCTGGACAAAGCTCTTCTGCTCAGGGTGCCAAAGCCCCACTAGAAGTTTCCTTTCCTATTCAGCACTAGACTGGGTTAAAATTATAAATGAACATTATTTTTGGAGATCACCAGAGGAAAATTCCTTCTGTGCCCCTGACCCAGTGAGGCAGAGGGCGGCTGCTTCAGAGCCCCACGAGCACCTCAGCATCCCATGCCTGGAACGGAATGGGGTCATCATAATTTTAGGCTATATTCTGCATTGTTGTTGCAGTGATTGGAGCTGGGACCTCCCAGCAGTGGGGTATCTCAACAGCTTTGGGGGCAAAGCAATGTCAGGATGCCAGTCTGACCCAGGCTGCACTCCAAGCGGACCCCCTGAGCCTCCCTGGGGTGGGCAGAGGGGGAAAGAGGGGTCTCCCCAATTCATGGGCCAGATGGTGTAAGAGCTCCTGGGATGTCCCTGAACAACAGTGAACTTTTGTGGCAGAAGTAAGGAAGGAGACGTGATGAAGGACAGAGAATGACAAGCCCTGGCCCTGGCCAAGGGCTCAGGTGCTGTTTACATGGCCAGTCCTTGGAAGGCACCGTGATTTCGGGATAGGAATTCAAGTCCTTCCCAAGCTCACAAGTATCGGTGCCTCTTCCTGTCACTTCCAGTCTAGAGAAATACGGATCAACTGAACAGCAGCTCGACAAGCTCTGGAAAGTCACAAGTGATTTGTCAGAGCTTTTTCGCTGGGAGGTCACTACGAGCGAGAGCGTATTTAGGCACCGTATGTGTCCCTATTTATCGACTGCACCTGTGCTTCCATGCCGAGCCTGAAACAAACCCGCCTCATACTCAATTTAGCATAGCAGTCTGAATTAGTTAATTTTAGTCACTCAGTGATTGTTATTGCTGAGATCCACACTGTTCTGCATTGCACAGGCATTAAAATTAGTGTGAAGATTGACAGCCTTTTTCCGGAAAGAATAAAAGTATCCGCACATTCATGATGAATATAAACAGAAAGGTCAAGACTCAAAACCCAGCAGTCACCTATATAGTCTCCAAACAGTAGACTGTCTCATAAGGTCACAACTCATTTAAGCCCAATGCTTCCTATGAATGCTCTGGCAGATGTACGTAAGTGAATGGCTTATTTATCATCAAAGGCTGAGCTCAAATATAACTTTACTGAAAACACTAAGTTTTTACTCTTGGGTTTTAATTTAGACTACCAAATTAAATTCAATAGTATTAGAAGAATAGATTCAAATGTTCTGACTGAGATAATACTGACCGAATATACTGCGCTCAGTGCCAGTAGCGGTCTGACTGCCTCTTTATGTCAGCAATTTTCAATCTCTTCATTGCTTATACATATAAAATCTTCTGCTAGAGGTAGGGATGCTTACACTGAAAATTTAAGCCAATTGACAACAGGTCTGCTATCCTTGGTTATCTTTTATAGTGCTCTCATTCACAGTCCTTGGACCACAGATAAAAAAACACCGACTGAGGTATTTACATAGCGCTCCTTCCCACGGTACCTGAATATCCCCGTCACCATGAATTTATTTTTATTTCAATGATATGAATTAGAAGAGCTTTATTTTTCTTATTCTACACATCCAAAGAGCAGAGACATTGAGAGTAAGATTTTAAAAACAAACAAAGAGAAATCAAAGATTAGCTGCCCAAATCCACCCTTACGAGCCTACTTAATGTAAAAAAAAAATCCAGCAACTCTTGTTCGCAATATCCACGGGCAGGCCAGGGTTCTCGGCCCCATTTATCCTTTCCACCAGTGATTCGATCTACTGAATCCTGATTCACAGTGTTATCATTTGTTCAGTGTTGAGATTTGGCTTCTCAACTTTTCAGAATGCAAATGAAGATAGACAAGATGTGAATTGTGGGGCCAAAAATGAGAGAGCAGCAAGAGCAGTCATTTGTAGCAGTAATACGGCGAGGTCGTCCAGAGATTTTAAGTTTAGCGCTAACTTCAAAATTAAAACTATGTTAAAGTCTCTGCTTCAAAGGCACCCTGTGCATCTCCCTAATTAGTCTTTGTGGGATCTCCACTGCAACAGTGCTCCAAAAACGTAAACTCATTTTGTTACAACTGCCTTATTTAGAAGGAGGCACGAATACAGCCAACCGCACCGACAGAGACCTGCTATGTGCCCTGCTGGTAACCAGACGGGACCATGGTTTGGCGACTCAAAAGAGAGGATTTCAGTGGGTCCAGCACAGTGTATTTCCTCTGTGAAAAAACACCAGTGTCACACAACCGATGGCCTTGGCACAAAGGAAAACGCTTGGAAGGCACAGACCTGGATTTCTCCATGCTAAACGCTGCTGAAATCCCACTTCCAAAGGACATGCCCCGTGTTCAGAGTGCCAGTCCCGTCCCCGCTGCAAGATGCATGGGACAATGCACGAATAAATAAAATATATGCCGATTACAGAACTGCTTCCTTTTCTTTCCTCTAGCGTTGCCATTAGGACAGAAAGCGAAAAATATTTTTGGGGAGAACAACTCAGCAGCTACAGTTTCTAAGTAAAGCTTATTATTTGTACAGCAAAAATCAAAACAACCTTTTATTTGTCACTGCAGGGAGAAGAAGAAATATGATTCCTGTCTTCTGGCTCTGTAATGTCCTCTTCTTCAGCTGTGCATTTTGTCCAGTTGTGTCTTATCACGTTAGTGAAAGAAGGGTTTCTGCTGCTTGCTTGCTTCCTTTCTTTCCCCCCCATCTTTCTCTCTCTCTCTCTCTCTTTTTTAATACCTCCCTGTTCTTGACCTGACCTCTTGCTCATGTAACATCTCAGTTTTTAAATGGTCATTCACTATCGCCATTTCTTTTGGGAAACACGTTTCTAAGCCTAAGCATACAAGATTATAGCAGATTTCTTAGCTTACTGTGTAGTGTGTTTCCCATGTGATAGCTTCTCCTCAGGAAAGCTATTCTTTCATGCAGCCATAGCACCAGCATTGATCAGTGGAAAAGTTCAAGGCAGCAACTCATCAAGCACAGCTTCAATACTAGATTCCAGACAAGGTCTGCAATAAATAAGACCAGTAACAAAGCATCATATTTCCTCCTTACACAGAAAACCCACAGTGACACAGTTCTAAATTTCAGAATATAAGGACAATTTCTTCTCTGCATTGGAGCAAGATGAAAGCTGGAGGTATACTCCTTTTAATATAAACTATCTTTAAGTAATCATGAATTTTTAGGATGCTAGTCTTTGAAGTGTGCTAGCATATAATTTTAAATGCGCAGGTTCTTACTGTATGAGATATTTCAGTGCCTTCACTGAATAGGACTTTGCTGTCTGAACACCGTGATATTATTGAATATGAGTGTTTAGAATATATTATTCTGACCCCAGTGTTAGTTACTGCTTTTTATAAAATATAATAATGGTTCCAAGATTTCAATGTTAGCTAACAAAAAAAGAACAATCTAGTGCTGTAAGCAGATAGGAAAAAAATTCCAAATAGCAGTGTGATAAAAAAATATACACCCTATGAGGCCCTCACAGATTATTGCTATTGATTTCTTTCCTGGAGACGTGGAAATGTTACCAGATGGGGTGTTAGGCAGTAAGTGTGTGGGTGCAAACGCAGTTTATTGCTTGCTGTCTAGAAATCACTGAAAACCTTCACAATTCTGTTTGGCTGTGTCACATAAAAAGGTAAATTTTTTGCCCTACACCGGTCCTTACAAAAAGCTACATGACATGCTGTAGCAATGAGCATACAGTAAATTTGTCTCTAAGGAAAAAAAGATCAACGAGGGAATTAAACACACACAGATAGATACATGCACACACTTCCCAGGGACCGTAAAATGCCTTGCACATATTTGAGTGTTTGTCCTCATCTTGGTCATATCCTTGCACTATGTTGATTTAAATTCATCTGAAAGACAAAATTGATTTATTTCATGGTTTTTCTCTTTTACTTCTGCCTGGAACATTGGGCTCTGTCCTGTATTTTATGCTTATGGAAGTGCTAATAAGATTTGCTGTAGGTTTCTAAAAGTCAGGTACTGGAGCTGGAGTATAATGCACAACTGTGTCTGACCCCCTCGGGGATGCACCCATTAAAAAAAAAAGGCTGACCTTCTGTCACTTTCTTCCTCCTCCCTTTTAATGATTCCTTCTATATCCTTTTGAGAAGATCTTTACAGCCCTTTGACCCCTGTTAGAACAGGAAGACTTAAACAGCTAAAAGTACCCTCAATATCAGTGGTTGCCAACAGGAGCTCAAGAGGCTTTTTAGGAAATGCCAAAAGACAATAACCTACATTTTCAATGCATTTAGAGACAGGTCCACATTCAATACTGTATAATTCCCCTTTCGTTTGCTTTAGCGCAGCACGCGCTCGCGCTGAGCCGAGGCCTGACAGTACAGACAGACATTCCCCCAGCAGCAAAGCTGCTGTTTTGGCAGCAAACCCATTTTTAACGACGAAGCAGCAAATCTGTGCTAATTCTACATATTATGTTACTTCTTATTTAGCCTTCAGAAAAACAATGTGCTTTGGAAGGATCAAGCGGCTCCGGCTTTGCTCCAGCGGCGTTGCCCACCTCCACCTCCCCTCCACCGAAACTCACGCCTTGCTGGTTCCTGAACCTCGTAAAGCCCTCCACCACCACCCTGAGCCCAGCACATAGCACTGTGCTCTGCAAAGAGAGGCAGCGCAGCAGAACTGGGTCATGCCAAGCTTAATCCAGCCTTTGCCTGTTCTCTGTGGCTATTGCTCAGGTGGTGGGGAACAACCCGGCAATCTGTAGCAAAGCAGATGGGTGCTCGCAGCTGGATAACAGCTTGCTACTAAGCTCAGACAGAGGCACGAGCATCCGGTGGGAGGAAGCCGATACGGGCTGGCTAGAACAACGCTGAGGTGAAACCAAGGGGTGATAGTGCCTTTGCAAACTATTGCTTACGGAGGCTTGACCGGAGAATGCAAAAGAGTCTTTTCTCTGTGCCTTTCTGCAATATTGTGGATTCCGCTCTCTTTCTGTGGAGGAGCAGCGTCCGATTCTGCTGGGAGCCACTGCTCAGATCAAGTCAAGCAGGAGGACTCATCCGAGCAGGGTGGCTGATTAAATGGCCGGTGCTGAGCTGGGGCTGATGTGCTGAAAAGCAACAAAGCAATGGGGGAATAAATATTGCCTGGGAAGTTACATGGACTGTTGCAAGGGTATCATGCAATCTCACAGACCTCTCGTGATGTGTGTCGTCAAATAAAACCTCATTAAAACACCAGTGTGATGTAGCCATCATCTTTAAAATTCAGGGAATAGTGTTTTGGGATAACATATAATTTAACAGAAACTGAGGCAAATCCACTCAAGTCCCCTATACTTCTTTGCATCTGATCTTTGGGGACAGTAACCATAAGAGAAGAGCTGGAGCTGTCCTAAAATTGACCTGACCAATCTCACCGAGAGTTTGCAAAATGCTCCCTGATACAACCAAGCCCCTGAGCTGTCAACAGATCCAAGAAAGTAAGTAAAACTTGAGTTAGACTGAGAAAATAAAGTGAACAACAGGGATGTGTAATAAAAAGGTATTTCAGGAAGGACAATTAAACACAGACACTTAGGTTTCTTCTGGTATCTCCCAAGACTCCGGTTAACGTTCATTGCTCGCAGCACACACTAACCTTGATAGCTCAAGCAGTTTTCCGCTAAAGTGACTTAAAAGAATTTATCTTGATGCAAGTGTGCCTGCATACTGCAGTGGAGTTCAGCCCCCTTTGCTGTTGAGAATGAAGAAACTCTTTTAAGCATACAAAACAACTGTCTATGGTCTGTTTGAGCAATTACAGTATAGAGACTGAACTGCCATGGATGACCTTATTGGGTCATTTGTAGACCAGTAGGCTTGGAAAATTGATGAAACTCGTCTTCATGGTAGAGATTTCAAAGACAGTAACAAGGAGATCCCCATATGAGTGATGTTCAAGCCCTACAGAACGAATGGCCATGAATATAATTGGGCAATACCCCATATAAAGTGTGATCCTCCAGACAATGAGAGATTTTATATACAAGTCACTCTAAAGGAGAGAGAGCCTTTGGTTTACATGTTTGCATGACCTAGTGGACAATGCAATAATAACCAGGTAGCCTTGGTGTCACGCTGACAAAGGATGAAACTTAGTCTAATATTTTCCATAGAACCCCCCCATGAACTCAGAACACGCGCATGGCAGAGCATCACTTCCTTCTCAGTTCTACAGACTCTGTGGTGGCCACACAATAAATACAGATACAGAAGGTATCCTTGTTTCCCTTAAAAACTTCAGCAAGCGAGATCAGGTATTTCCTCCTTTGTGAATTTGCAAATCTGGCAAAGGGCAGTAATTCAGTGAAAAAAGCAGCAGTCCCAAGAAAGGTGGGGGGGGTGGGAAGGTAAAATTTTCCTGCAAGCTTCTCGCTTCAGATGAAAAATGAATCACAACATGGGTCTGATAAGCCTTGTAGGCCAAAACAAAGCACAACCGAGAGTCCCCGGCTCTTGCTTTGTCCTCTCCGAGGCGCCGCGTCCCTTGGGGACCAATTGTGCAGCTCAGAGACTCCTTTTGCCTGGTGGCCTGTCATGGAGCCTGTTGGCCTATAACTCACAGCTGCTATTTCAGAAACATTTATTTTTTGTTTAGTTGTTTTAATTTATTTCACACACACGCATGCGCACGCACACATATACAAAAGCCTGGCTCTGCTTTTTCAAGAGGCCTAGAGTGCCCAGGCGTTTCATTGTTTTTCATGCATTAGCTTCAGAGGGCTCCAGGAGTAGAGGAGTATTTATTTATGGATTAGATTGACAGAGTGCTCCCTACAAGTGCTCCGGATCCAGCTCTATTGAATTCGGTGCACTTACACTGAGGTCCGGATCCTGCAGAGCAAGGGGAACCAGCCCCAGTGATGTTCTCAGTCCAGACGTTAAAGCTAAGAATATGTTTAAAGTGTTTGGGGACTGGAGCTCCAACCTCTAAATATCACATGAAAATAAATGTCCTATGATTCTCACCAGCTCCTGAAGCTGTAAATCTTTTAAGTTTATCATGAAATATTAAATAAGTAAAGCCAACACCACAGTCAAGAATGAATCTGACACTCAAGTCAGACCTTCCAGTCAGCAATCTTCATGCGGTGCATATTTACATTTAGAAATTATTAGTACTGAGGCATATTACAAAGCACTCTTTACTATAAAAAGGCAAAAATATTCTCTCGATTTGCATCAGTACTTAACTAACAAAGAACCGCCAAACCTTAGACTTCTACTAAGTACATAAATCTTGTATACCAGACAGAATAGGCTTCACGTTAGCAAAAAGCCCTCGGTAGAAGCAGTTAGTACAGTGCAATAGCAGTTGCTTGTTAATGAAATCCATCCTTCGAAGGAGTGATTTTAGAATTCTGCAATAGCCAATGAAAATTACATGCAAACATTATGGTCATTTGTTATCATTATAAATTGTGATAATGTCATGGCTGACTTACAAAGATGATGACCTGAAAGGCCATGACATTATGACATTACATTTTATCAATAATGAAAAATTGCTTCTTTTGCATGATCGTACCGGAGGTGAGTCAGGACCCTGGAAGGCTGCTGGCTCGTGCAGACCGGCCTCAGTGCTGAAGAGGAAAACAGACTGATAAAGAAGTATTTGGGGAAAACAAACAAGCCAACTATAGCAAGACTAGAGACAGGAGAATTTATTTACCTCATAGTATTTAATTTGAATTTCTGAAGGCCTGGATGATGTATGTCTTGAAGACAGCACAGGGGAGATTCACCCAATGCAAGGAGCTTACAATAGGTTCCTTCTCGTACTTGGATGGCACAGCGAAAGCCTTGGGGACCAATGAAGCCCTTAATAGAGGAGTTTAATGTTTTCAATGGCATTAACTGACAATTCTGATTTGGTTGTTTTCTAATCCAGCCGCTCTCTCCATTGCCTAGAGTGCCCCTCTGCCACGTACCTCAGACAATCAGCTCTAAGCTGGATCTTAGCGATACACAGAACCGTATCCTGTCTGTAACTCTCTGCCAGGGAGAGGTGGGATGAACGGGCCATTATGCAGGGAAGTAATTTGAAATGAAAACAGCTCAGCTATTATCACTGGGACAAGTGCTGTAATTTGACAGCTGCTCCAACGGCCGAAAACCTGGAGTCTTGCAGTACTTGCAGTTCTGCTGTGTGCAGGACATGCCATTCCTCCTAACTGTACAGAAACCTGAGCTCTCAGATGCCTGGGCGGGTATTTACACCTGTAAGAATGTGTAAAGTCAAACTTCCAGCCTGATCATCGCTAGGGCACAGGAGAGCTGGACCCCCTGAGGAACTGCAGGAGGTGTGGTGACCTCCGTGTACTTTCCAGCACACTGGGAGCCCCAAACCACTTACAGGTACAGCACGGTCCTTTCTGCCCTCTTCCCACACAGCAATTCCTGCCTCCACTCCTGGAGCACAATATATATCTGAGCAGCAGGATACGGAGTCCCTCTCCTCGGATACACCTGGCCTTGACACACACTGCAAGGGGGACAGTGCCGTGCAGCCTCAGCACTGCCGCGTGCTGTTTTCCAGGACCAGAGAACAAATTACTCTCACGGACAGTCACTAAACTGCTAAAATCCTGTGTACAACTGGCTCCCGCACTCCTGCCTGCTGTTGTTTCACTGTAAGAGCACTGAGTCCACAGCAGGATCTCCAACCAGCTGCCCCTCGGTTCCTGCCCCACGTCCCACCATCGCCTGCCCCAGGCAAAGCCCTGAGCAAACAGATGGGCTTTGCCCCGTGCCTGGTGCTCCCGCTGGTGTGGGTCCCACGAGCAAAGGCACAGGCTGCGTGCTCCTCGGTTTGAAGTGAATAAGGGCTATAACCTGAGCTCAGACCCAACGCTAAATTCCTCAAGCCCCTGGAGCAACGGCAGGGGAGCGTTTAACAAGCAGGGCTGCCTGCCTCACAGCATCCCCTCTGCCAGCCCCACCATGCATGGGACATGGCTCTACTCCACGCTGAGGTGGGTACCTTAATGTCACAGAGACGCCTACGTGTAAAAATGTGGTTTCGCTGTAATTGTTTTGAGAACATCAGCCAAAAAGCCATTGTGTAGTTGTAGTAATATTTATGAGGACAGTTTTATGGTGAATATGAAAAGAAATGCCCATAGTGATTCTCTTACATGCTACAATATGAAGATCAAAAAAGGAAAGTTGATCATTTTACTTGCTGGTTTGCCAAAGCTGTAATGTTTCAAGCAGGTCTATGCGGCAATGGTTTCTCTGTAAATCAACACATAATGTTGGGTTTTGTTTCTGTAGAGCTTGAAAAATATAATTTAAAAAAAGTTGGAGGCACCCTGGTACCTTCTCAGCTGCACTTATTCTCTCAGATGGCAGTAAAGATGCAAATACTGTACTACACATATATACTACAGGCTGAAATTCCTAAAATAAAGACTAGAAGAAATCTAAAATCTTTACATTTGGAGTGCAAAGTACATTTAATTTTTTTTATCTTTTATGCAGGTATTTCATGGCAGCAACATAAAAGACCTATTTATTTGAAGCCATTTACTCACAGTAACGGCTTCTGTTACACGCTCTCCTGATGCCACCATTTCGAGCGATCTATGTGGAAATTAAAAGCAGCAGCACCTTATACCTGAAAAATATTACAGAAACTGTGCCTTAATCCTAGCGGAAAGGATGGTGGTGGCAGCAGGGTAAGACAGCTGCTTGCCAGCACACGGTGCAGGAGCAGAGAGGGAAAGGCTTGACCAGTTTTCACCTAGAGGTTCACTTTTTGTGTGCATATGGGCTTCTGCTGGTGGTATGAAATCCCAGGGCATCTGCCAAGACGTATTGCTTAATGTTCTCTGCTTTTCAAGGGTTCAGTAAGCAAAAGGGGTTATCCTGAGCAAGCTGCTATGACCATGACAGGAGCAAAACACCTCTGTGTATGAATTTGAAACCTTTAACCTCCTAACTGTCAAATTTCAATATTTCTGGTCACAGTGTTAAATGCACCCCAGCATTTTTATTGAAAGAGTTTTCAGTGTATCCGGATGGAAAAATCAAAGTTTGCTTTTATATTTACACACTGTTAGTAAGTTGTTAAAAGAAGAATAAAACAAGGTGACTACCAGCAATATTTTGTATTAGTGTAAGCTTTACAGCTTCAGCATAATAAAACAGCATCCCTGTTTTCTCTGTAACCTGTGACGTACACTCTAAATGACTTACTGTTATTGCTGTTCTAATATACACTACATCTTACTAATGATAAACTGTACTGTGTCCAGGCTGAGGTTCAAACTAGACAGAAAGGAATATAGGAAAAGATGAGATGGGATTAAATATCACCTTAAAAAAAACCAAAACAAACTTTAAGGCAAAATCTAGTTTCCAAGTCCTTCAAATATCAGTGCTCATCTTATTTATTTTTAGTTCATATTTTTTTGCCTTTGCCTATACAGAGGGCATGACTGCCACTGATAGACACAGTGCTTTTACACTGCCCTACCTAGAGGTGCTCTTATATTTTGGTATCTTTTCCTGGTCTGTCCATTTTTGTGCATGAATCCTCTATCATTCCATCACAAAGACCTTTATGACAGCAGACGAGTGAAAGAAATAATGGCTTTAGAAAGCCATTTTCCTTTCAAACAGAAGTAAATATTATCAGAGATATGCGTGACAGGGATGGAGAAACCTGACATGGAGCCGTCCCTTCCATGGGAATCCCTTGGGTCTTGCTCCCTTCATTGCAGCCACCAACCAGGAGCTTCAGCAGGGAGCATTGAGGATGACATTTATGAAGCCTCTACAAGGCAAAACCTTCCGAAAAATCATCGTCGGCAGCAGTTACGACTGCTGCGGCTGCTTCCTGTGAGCCCCTCGCGGCCAGGGCACGAGTGGGAGCCCAGCCTGCTCCCCCATGGCCTCTAGGACAGCTGCTGTCGGCACGGCGCAGTCGCTGAACGCTGAGCAGCCCTCGCAAGGCTGCCCGCCTTGTGCTCCTAAGCCGCGTATGCGTCAGGATTGAGCATTTACTGTTAAGCTCTGCTGCCAAGAAGAAAATTTATTTTGGGGCAATGAGAGGATTACAACCCAGCTTCTGATCTGCCACGATCCCGTTTTACACCGGGGTGACTGCTGGCTTGAGTTAAGTTACTGTGCTTTATGTGGAGTAGATGTAATCAGAACAAAGCTTTAAGCACCTATTTCTTCTGCAGAAGCATCTCTGGCTCACAAGGACAACAGGATGGTAGCACCGGCATCTCTAGGGATCAGTGAGCAGAGACCGGTTGCTAAATGGCCCAGGTTTTTCACAGATGAAAGCAGCATCACATGGCACTTTTGGAGGGGAGCATTTTCCTGGGTTGCTGGCACCGATACTTTGCGAGCAGGGGATGCAGAGAGAGCCCCAAGCTCCACAGTGATTTGCTGAGCCGCATACACAGCGCCAGACACACATTCCTCCTCCCCTCCTAACCAAATCATCAGGGCATTTCTGGCTGCGAGCTGCAAGAGGATCACCTGTACAACAGCTTTGCATGTCTAAAGTCCGCTCCTCTCCTTGGCACCGCATGGACTCAGCGCTGGCACGTGCAACCAGGGTCTGCTTGTAGCCTCACTTCAAAACTGACTCCCAGGAGTCAGACTTTTAAGTAAAAGGGCAACAGAGGACAGGAAAGCAGTCAAGCTTCCTCTGCTAAATGTAGAGGAAGATGTTCCTCAGAGTGCGTGAGGAGTCTTCCTTCCCTCCTTGGCTGGGTGCAGGAGGGCTCCACGACCTCCATCTGCTCTCCCCTGCGTCCCCCAGGATACTGCCTTCCTCCCCGAGGCACATCAATCTGAGCCGGAGGAGCCTCTAAATGCAGCAGGGTGTATTCATTGGTGACCGGTTTTAGCTGTGTGCATTACTCAGGGCTGTCTCACGTGCCCTGGAAGCTCAGCCCTGGCTGGGGACCGCGTTGTGGGAGGTCAGGCTTGGCGATGCTCAGGAGAGCCCTGAGCACGGGGATCACCCACGTACTGAACAGCTTTACAGGAGACCCCACAAGGGCATGGCCAAGCTGCCTTGCCCAAACAGACACAAAGCGTCCCCACCTGCTTCTCTGGGGGCAGGGGAGTTTAATTTACTTAAAGGAGACACATCACTAGCAGCTGGGGAAAGGTGTCTCACTGCCCTTTGACCCGTGACTTGGCTTGAAGAAAATGGGATGTCAAAATGCTCCTGCTCTGAAGATGCAGACAGCAGCAGCTACTGGAGCCAAGATGTTTAAATTCTCTTGTTAAACTAGTGATGATTTCCATGGCATTGATATAAAAAGGCAAAAATGTGGCAATTGCACCTACGTTTGCCCCATTTCCTGTGGGGTTATTGGGCAATAGCTCAGGTAGCTCCTGCCTGCTGAGGTGGGACCTCCTGCTTCACTCCTCTGCCAGTCCCTGGTGGTGCCTGCAATTTTGCTAGGAAATACTTGTAGCCTTATTAGATTTCACACAGCTCAAAATGTCAACACAACCTGAAAATCAACAATTCCGCTGTTCTGATCAGAAAAGAAAGGATATTGAGATCTGACCTCAGTGTCATAAAATACAGAGGTCTTATACTGAAAAAAATAAAACAAAATGCAAAGAAATGGTGGCTCTTTTCACGTGATGCACTAAGGCCATTTAGTCCTAACAATCCTTTGAAATACCCTATTCGAAAAGGTATTTGGAGTTCTTATCACATTTAGGAACTTGCTTAAAACATTTCTGGATTTATCTGAAATCCATTACTAATTGCAATGAGTTTATTCTGTTGAAAAGCAGGAACCGGAGCCTGCAGAAAGTCCTTGGGTTTAGCAACATTTTCTAAATGTGTTGTGACAGTGAAAAATAAACTTCATAAATGGTTGTCCAGTGCCTATTTATTTAGCCACAAGTTCTAATGAAATTCAGGCCTTTCATTCCTAAAAAAGTCTTCACCACAAAACGCACCCACTGACTACGAGCAGCACTGCAAGCAGGTACAAGCGTTTCCCATGTCGGAAAACGTGTGCCAGCAGCGAGGGCACTGCCTGGGAGGAAGGAGACCTGAGATCTCTCCTAAGCTTTGCCACAACGCAAGGGGTGACATCGGAAAAGTGGCTGAAGCTCTGTGCGCCTTCTGTTTGCTGGCTGTAAAGCAGCAGCACTGGAGAGGGCTTCCACGGAGCACCGAGGGATCAAAGGAGAAGCGGTGCTGTTTTGCAGCTCCTAATTTTGCACTTTTCTAGGGACATGACTTCTGCTGTTGCTGCTCTTGTTTTCAAAACATACAATAATCTCAGTTTGGTCAAATAACAATCAAATACTATGATTTTAACTATGAAATCAATAGTCATGAAAATGGCCCTGGTTCATTATAGCTCTCTTGGGGAGTTTTCAAATAGATAAGGATAACGGCGGAACACTGAAACTGGAGTGGATCAAGTACTAATTGTAAAAAAGATGCAGGCCAATTTTCACAACTCAGTGTAGGAATATTGCTCAGTTATGACTCTGAAATTACATTCCCTGTTTGCAAGTGTTTAGACAGATTCTTGTGTATTTCTCAAACTGTTCCTTAATTTCAAAACATCCTCAGATTCAGCTCAAATGATTGCTTGGTGTTCATCTGCTACGTCGTGGCTAAAATCATCATTGCACAGTGGGAGACAAGGAACAATATCGTGTTTGTGTTGTGTAAGCGGCACAAACGCAGCCTAAGCCAAAGCCCCATATCCAGCGGGCATTGGGTCAAAGCCATAACCAGTAAAAGAACGGTTGGTGCAAGCAATCCAGGGACAAGCTGTGACTGAAACTTATGTAAGACATTATGGAAGTACTTAGGAATAACCATTCCCAATCTGTGTATTTACAAAAATGCTGGTCTGCTCACAGTTTCCATAACAAAGAAACCCTACATTATAGAACGTTACATGCTCTATACCATTAGGGACATCTGAACTTTGGAGAGGAAGAGTGCCTGTCTTCACAGCGGACCTGTGATTGCTGGGAGTTCCTTCAGCATCCCCTTGAATTGCTGGCATTTGGCTCATTTGTGCTGCTTCTATTCAATTGTTGTCTGTGTGATTCAATTTACCATTTAGAGCCATTACCGTGTGTCATGAACTTTCTTAATCTGAAATGCGAGAATCTTCTCTTAAATACAGGGCTGCTGAGAGGGAGGTGTCGTGGGGGCAGGTCCCGCAGGACCCAGCAAGGGGAAGGAGGTGGAGAGACCTGACGAGCTCCCCTAGCATCACTTCCTCCTCTTTCTCCTCCCACCTCCCTGTTTCTTTCCCTCCCCACTGTCCCACTTTGTCTCATTTCCCTCCCATCCACGTATGGAGCCCTGTGGCAGTATGGAGGTAGGGACCTACAGGGTGCACGAGTGGTTTTCATACAAGGATGAGTAAAAGGCGTGTTTATCACCAGCTAGAGTGTTCTGGCTGGGAGCTGAAACGTGGAAAAATTAAGAATATTATTTCACTCCTTCCATGATCTGTCTCCCTGCTCTGTAGCAACATTAGCAATAACCAACAGGAAAACATATCTGCAGAGGAAATTTCTGAGCTTGATTAATGCTGTTTGTCAGTTCAGCTGGGCAGAGCGCGGCCATGTGGTGGGGCGTCTTGGAGCACAATCCTTCAGGCGAGGCTGAAGGGGCTGTAAACAAGCTATGAAAGTTTAATGACATTCAAATATCTGAATGACTCCTCAAACGGTGTAGTGGTTAGGAATTGTCCAGTACAGCTTTTGTAAAGAATTCACAGGGTTAATGACTAAAGAATGGAGTTCTGGTAATCAATATAGTCCTCTGGCTCTATTGATTGGAATCGCCTGCTTATTTTGCAGCTAAGATTTTTTTAGCCCATTCAGAACAAAGACACCCTAGGGGACTGTTAAGTAAATAGGCATTTAAGACTTTTTCATTGCTAAGAAAGTAGTTAATTATTATTAGTGCTTAAAAGTCTCAATTTAGACAGAACATCCCAATGAACATCATAATTTCGCTAGTTTTCTCTATGTTTTATGCAAATTCATGTGTATTGGCAGCCGTTTAGAAGCGTGCACCTATTGGGCTGGGCGAGGTGCCGAGGGATGCTTCAACCCAGGAAGGGCTGAAGGCACTGAGCATCGCTGCAGGGGACCTTTGCACAGAACAGGATCAGGTCCCCCCCACAGGTTCAGTATTTGTAGGGTGATGACTGCTAAACACCACGAATATGCCAAGGAACCCTCATTGATCTTTTGCTGAAAGACAACAGTCAAAGACATTGAGGAAGACAAGCTTCTCAAAAGAGCTGAGCTTTATACATACAATGTTCCTCCCCAACGAAAGTGCTTCACAAAAACAACTTTCTGTTTTGCCATATACATAAAGCCTTTCTGCTGCTGCCACTGTTTTTGCAGGCCAAATTTGCAGAGGATCATCAAATCACCTAAGGCAGGTACCCGTAGAGAGGATTCTGCAGCAGAGCAGTGCGAGACAACTGGACACTCCTTGCCTGGCGAGCAGCATGGCCCACAGCCTCCAAAAGCAGCCGGTACCTGACTGCCTTTGCTTTAGCGGATCTCAGAGAACAGGGGGATCTCAAAAATCAAGTCCACAGTTACACATCTTTAACCAAGGATGTGAACTACCTGGTCAAACTGAGCCTGCGCTCAGCTGCAACGCTGCCCTGGCGCTGTGCTCCTGCTTAGGTGCCTCCTGCAGAAGCCACCTGCAAGTTCAGTCACACACTTGGCCCTCAGACCAACCAAAGGTCCTGTAAGCCCCCCGCTATTTTCACAGTAGATCCAGAATCACTATTACTAATATTCTTTTCTTACTGCCACACAAGTTTTAACTTCTTTTTGCCTTTTTTCATTTTAAACCAGAAGCTACTCCTTGCTGAGCAGAGGAAAGAGTCCAGAAGGATGCTTCCCCACTGAACTGCTGAGTACAATGGAGCTGCTTTGCATTTTGATGCCACTCTAGTTCCCTTTGCTCTTTGCTTGATCAACTATTTTTGCTTGTTACACTTAAAGCTGCGAACCCAGTGGATCAGAGAAAAGATGTCCATTTGGGACTGATCTTTTTCATCCCCCTTAAAAATTAATTATCATAGCTGCTTGCTAGTATGAGCGTTTGATAAAAACACAAAGATCACACATCAGTCAACAAGCACTTACTCACCAGCTGAGACATTAAGAAAACATCACAGTTTGTATATGATCCAATTAACAGCTTTTTTCCCTTGACAATGATTTCCTACATACTTAGGCTATTATATACAATTTGGTAATATGTGGAAGTATTCATCACGCTTGCATTTCCTGACACTAATCCCGTTTGTAGATTCTCCTCGCTTTCCCCTTCCCAGGATTTAGAGCAGAGATTCCTGACTGTAGCCTGTACAGAGCAATGCCTGGATTTTAGCCATAAGTGATGTTGCAAATCCATAAAGCGATAGAGGCAGGAGGGCAGCCGTGTTCCTAGTTTTACACATATCTTAATTTCATCCCTACCTTGTACAGCCATACCCACAGTACCTTTGCTGAGCGTCACCCTCCATCCCTGTTGGACGGCTTACCAACACCTGGAAACCTCCACTCCTTATTTGGTCCAACTCCTAATGGATATATTGCCCAAATACAAGCCCTGAATTTGAATTTAAATCTCAACCCAAATCTGTTGCTGTCAAAAATCTTGGCAAGTAAATTTTGAAGGCTTCAACACCCCTAAATAGCAGTCCCTCATTTTGGTTACTACTGAGGTCTACCTCTTATCTGCATCAGGAACATCAGCAAGCAAAAGATCTGAGTTAATTGGTCCAAAAAAGGTTTTCCTAAAAGAGAACGGTTATGACGATTGTGTAAGGATATCCACGGTGGGTGCAAGACCTGAAAATCATTGCAGGTCCAATACAGAGGATCATTAGACAGATCTATGTTTTCCAGGATTTGAGCCAGTTTGCAGCTGATTTCATGTCAACTTGCAGAGCCTTCTTTGCTGTAGTTTTACGTATTACTGAACACCACAGGGCTAGAATGGGACAAAATGGGAGGAAGAGAAAGTAATGGGTTTCTCAAGTGTTTCTGAACCTTAAGGGAGAATCAGATTGGGAAGACAAATGGGTGGGAGCTAACCCTAATTTTCTTTCCGCTGTGGAGCGTTTTTAAAAATTATAACTGAAGGCTGCATAGCACTTTGTACAAAGTCTTTCGCAGTGAATAACGCAGATTCAGTCACACTGTAACCTTTTGAGAAATTTTGTAGGGAATATTCCTGCACAATTTGGGATGGAGAAAGGATTTTAAAATTTGACAGACTTTCTATTTTAACTTATTTAGTTTCTTAGTGGTCTTCTGAGTAAAAAAATAAAAAAGTTCAGAAGCATTTCAGGTTGAATTTGACCCCAAAAGGTTTTAATTTTTTTAGATTTTTTTTTTTTTAATCATTAGTGAAGAAAAATAATCTGATTTGTTATGCAGTGTAAAGACCTATTGTGCATTGCCGGGAATGTGAAGCTGAAGGAACTGCTATAAACAGCGCATATTGATATCAGATGTGTAGTCATTAAGAAAAGAGAAAAAGGAAGGTCCAAAGCTAGTGAATTAATGCAATGTTGCCCAAGGGCTACATTCAAATACATTTATTTTTTCAATTTGTAGTTTTAACTTTGCTGAATCCATCTGTTATTTTCATTTATAAATACTCCACTCTTTCTATCTTCTGGGGAGGTTTTCCCTGTTGGTTTTTTTTGTTTTTTTGTTTGGGTTTTTTTGCTAGCTTCTCACCAAGACGTGTGGGATCTCCCTGAGGTCTGGAGTCAGAGGATATTTGGAATTGCCACGTAGGGTAACATTTACCCTGGGACCCTGTAGAAGTTGGGGCTTTACCTTTGCACGGCCACAGAGGGAACTACACTGTGTCCTGAGAGGGAGAGGGCACAAGGATCCTCTGGTCAGTCTTTCTGCACAATTTACTTGTTTTTTCAAGGAAGAAAGTATCAATGCTCTTGATGTCGAGTTGGGTTAAATTTCTAACAGCTACATACACCAGATGTTAAGTCATGAGTCTTGATAATACAGGGAAAAACAAAACCAACCAACCAGAATATGGGGAAATCTTTAAACACATGGTTCTATTTTCCAAGCTGACAGGTCTGGGTTACTAAACTGTCTCTGCGTTATGAGAAATTACATTTCCCTAAAAATTAGTAGAGGTGCTCCCTTTCTACGGACAGCTGAAGTCCCGTGCCAGCACGGCCGACCATGCAGACTGTGGCCACCTCTGGTCTCTACCAGCCTGCGGTGGTGAGAGTATCATATGGAGTGACCCCTTCCCACATAGGTCACAAAATAAAAATAGCCATGATTTTCATATTGAAAATGGTGTTAAGCTGCTGAGGATCAAAGTTGTCTTCCAGGCCCTGCCAGAGATTCACTGTGTGACTTGACTTTGTCTCCACAGACTCTTGTTGCTTCTGTTCCTCCATCTGTATAACAGGGACAACGTCACTCACCCATCCTAAAAAAGCCCTTTGACAACCCCAAACAAAAAGCAAAAATACTCAGCATTGAGATGTAGGTGATATAAGGTGATGTTTTTTTTACTAGAAATATGTCCTTCCAGTAGATATGCAAAACGTACCTTTATGGTTTGGTTATTTACCATGGTTTATATGAATTACCGAGCAGTCATCTTATACCTTGGTATTCAGAGTAATGCAACGTACTTACTAGAAATTCACCCAAGCAATTACTTTTCTGATCTATTGCCAGATTCCTTTCGTATCAGCTGCAGCAGCTTGCAAAACCTAAGAAATAACATTTTACATAGGCTTGTAGTCTATATTCAATTTTATCTGATTATTTTTAGCACAGTGATTTGAGAATCCAAATTACAGCTAAGAAAATGGAAAATTCATTTTCCAACAATGCCTTAAGCTTCACTAGCATTTTAGAGTAGAACATTTCTGTGATGGCCTTTGATTCAATCCAGGCTGAACGAAAGACATTTCATCACCACAGAATGCATTTCTTTATTTGCCTTGGATCTATGATTCTGTCAGTATTGAGAGAAAAGAAAAATCAATGCTGCACTATAAACCTCGGGCAGCCCCTGGCCAACGTGGTCAGCATGGTGTGAGCAAAGGAAATGGCAGGGGAAAAAAATTGACCGCTCAGCAATAGTGTGGCACAGTAACGGACAAAGCTCTGGGCTAATAACAGCTAGCAATTACACATGGAAAGCCAAAGCTTGTAGGGCATTCAGTACGAAGGGGATGTAATACAATTTATTGAACCACCGGTTAGAGTTCTGCAGCTTCTCAATAAAAAAAAAGAGCTGTGGACCTGTACTGCTTAAAAGACAGACTTATATGGTGCCAGCAGGGGAAGGAGACTTGAAGAAAGCAGAAAGCCCTTCCTTTTTATGTCTTGGATAGTGAGCAAGTGGGAGAATGCAGCCTATTTATGCTTTCTAAAAATACACCAGCCAGGCTTAAAGGGACAGCCTGCGTTGTGCTGCCAGTGCCCCGGCTGCCGCTACGGACGCTTGCACACACGCATGTACCCTGCGCGCTGGAGCAGACAAATGTAACCAGGCACTGCATTTTAATTCGTTATACGTACTGCATCTACAGCGACAGCACGCTGTATGTCTTGCCCTTCTGGAAAAGGGGGAGAAGCGGCATGACAAAAATCAGTGCTCGGATACAGTTATTTATCCAAGAGAAGCAAGGTGTTTCTGCAGGAGAAAGCATAAAATTAAGATACTAGTAAAACAGAAGTAAAAATCTTGAACTAAAAGGAGGAATCATTGATAAGCACGTTCTTGAACAGACAGAAATGAAAACTTTCAACTAAAAGCCAGCGTAGCAGCATTTTCAGGTAGGTCTGGCTGCAGTAGTGAAGGTCAGCGCTGCAAACTGAGGCTGACTCCCTCCTGCCCACCCTCCCTGCGGTGCCCATTGCCAGGCAGGACGGCTGGGGACACCGTGGCCACTGCCCACGGCGGGGGCACGGCCTCAGCCCTGGGCACCAGCTCCACTGGGGTTTGTGCATCCGCCAAGAAGGAGCAGGCTTTGTTAGGTGTAACCGGTTATAAAGCAGTCTTGGGGAACTACTGCAACCTGCACACTATGTGTTTATATTTATTTGTGCTTTCAGGGATAAATTATGCTCTGCAGATGGCGATGAAAAGTTTTGTCACTTGATTGCATGAAGACAGGATTAGTCCCGCAGCCGGAGGTGCCAAGCACTGCCCAGGCTCAGCTGAAGCCCTGGTGCTGGCAGGGCTGGGCCCAGCTGGGAGCTCGACAGCCTTCGGGAAGAAGCGGCGGCAGCACCAGCTTCGGGAGCTCAGAGAGCCCTTGGTGTGGCTGGGACAGAGCTTGCCTTGGAGAAACCTCTGCTTGACACCAGGCTCTGACCTCTTTTGGCCCATGTTTGCATAAATGCACTTTTACCAGAGAAAAGATTATCTCTCAGCATCGGCTTTGGGTGTTTGACATAACTGCTGCCAAAACAGTAACAAGTTGCTCAAAGCCATGATTTAGAGTTAGGATCCAGCTTTACCCCAGAGTTAGTAAAATACAACAGGAATTTTAATACCCAGCCATCAGATCCCGCACTTCCCGGGGACCCTGATCTTTGCAGCACCGTGTGGGTCTTGAGATTGCCTGACTCCATTTGTACATATTGCTAAGAAACATTGTTTCTTACATTTTTGGCTGATGTTGAATTCTTAAGTACTACAACAATGTGGTAAAATGTGCCTTGAGAACTGAAATAACAGCCACAATGTGTCTAATTTTTCATTCTTAATTGAAGACATCCAACTCTCCTCACAATGCAATACAGCTACAAGACTCCTCATCCTCAGTAACAAGTAACAGCCAGATTTTCCTCTATTGTGACCAGAGGAACCAGACAACCCGTGTAACCGTTGGATGCTATCCCAGCAAGAATCCAGCCCAGAGTTAATTGTTGTTTTATCTGAAATTTCATTTCCAGAATTCCAGCTTAAATATTTTACCCCTTCATATTTTCACATCAGCCTCTTCCCTCAGTGCTATTTACGGCTCCGATCTTGCACCGTGGGGTCGCTCCTCTGTTTGCCTTGCATGGGAGGCAGGTTGCCACCTGCACGTCACCTTCAGTGACAAAACACCAGAATTGCCGTGCAAGAGGATACAGCACATCTTTTGCGACAATTACGGCGGGGATCCCGGTAGCAATATTCCCTGCGTGATAAAAACAGCTTCGCACCAAACACCAGTCAGTCAGCAAACCCCTCGTCCCATATCACAATTAAGTCCTTCTACATGACATGGCGCAAGAGATAAGGGATTTGTATTTGAGACGTGAAGGGATCGCTGGAGCGAGGTGGGGCAGGACGGCCTGGTTAGCGCAGCGCTGCCGGCAGCCCTGGCACAGAGGGAGCCCCTGGCCGGTGACTTCTCTTTTCCAGCCACAGGGATGGGGGAGGAGGATACGAGCGCTGACCATTCCCAATGTCACCTGCAGAGAGCCATTAGCCCGCTCAGCCCTCTATTCCTACATGCTGAATCAAATTAATCTAACAAAAACAGATGACCTGTGAGCTCAGCCTGCCTTACAGCAAAGTCAAACGGGAGCGAGGGGCAGCGGCGGCAAGCGAGGCAGGGAGGAACCGCGCCGTCCCTGCAGCCCCTCGCCGTGCCCTCCTGCAGATCTCCCTCCGTCGCCGGCTGTCACGTCCACGCACCTCGGCCACCTCTCCCTCCGCAGCCAGACTAACCCCCTCTTATCTACCTTGGTCTGGCTGTGCACTACCCCCTCCATTACACATGTCCACACACACACACAGAGCTGCTGACCTAGAGGTGTTAGCCACTTCGCAGCTGCCGTTCTTCTCACATTAATCTATAGGAATCAATGGACATTTCATTAGAGTAATCAAGTGTGGATGCATCCCGCATTTATATCCCGCGCCTCCCCCCTCCCCCCAACTGCTTTCACAGGCTAATTGGTCCTACAGCAAAGACTACGTGGATATTTTTCCCTACAGATGAGTGTCAAGAGCAGTTTTTTACTGCTGGTTGAAATACCTATCAATAGAGAGGCAGTATAAAAGCCTTCACCCATCAGGCTGTGTGGCTGATGCTAATACATTATGCACTCTCCATTCTCACACACTGGACTCCCTCCTTTACACCTTTATTCCATATGACTGCCTCATTTATGTTTACTTAGATAAGAGAATTAACCCATTGCATTTTCCTTTTTAAAAAAGGATTGCAAGAACTAATACTTCTCTCTCAGTTCACAGTACATTGAGGGAATTTCTCACATATTCTTATTTCAGCAGTAGCCTTTCTATTTCCAGTCAAATCTCTTCATCTTGCCTACTGTGATATCTTATTATTTCTTCTAGTATTTTGTGGTTTATATGCACTTTGGTATACCATGAGCCCTCATGAAAGGTACTGGCAGCAGCATGGTTTTCAGCATCCTTGCTGTCTGGGAAGGGACACTCTCCTCTCTGCTCACCTCCACAAAGACAGCAGAGGTTTAGCAGGGCTTGGGGGGGGGCTGAGAAAGGTCACAAGAGCCGCTGTCCCTAAAAAGGGTATGTCACAGGAGGAAGACCAGAGCTCAGGAGGCAGCAGGGATGGGGCTTTTGGCCTCCTCTTGCACTTACAACAAACAGGAAACTAAAGTTTTCTCGCTTGGTAACAACTTTTGACTATTAGAAAGATGAGCTGAATTCAAAATCACTGATTTGTGATAAAGCTGATAGTTCTGGTATGTTATTACCCATCTTTCAAGTCATGTCAGACCTGAAAAAAGCATATTTTCTAGGCAGAAAGGCACTTGAGTGAAAGAGATTCAAGTGAAAACTATCTCTTCTTTGTCCTGTTTTTAGAACTCACAGCATGAGTTACATAGATGTACCCCAGGTGAAAGCATGGCCCCATTGGCTGCTGGTACTACAGGACATTATCTGTAAAACGTTTGGATATATTGCCAGGATGTGAAATTCCTTGCACCTTCCTGACTCTTCCATGTGGCATGCAATTTTCAGTTTTGTTTAACGAATACCATATCTTTTTTTTTTTTTTTTTTTTTTTTTTTTTTTTAAACTAAAGCCTGCTTTTTCTTATGGCCAAATTCATGAAACTACAATGAAGAAAAATGAACCTGCTGAAGGGGATTGACCCCAAGTGCTCAAGAACAGATCTTTCAAGACTAACGAGAGTTTGCATTTGCTTTTGTTGCCAGATCTCTTTCCTGAGGGCACACTGCATAATGCAAAAAGAGCTACGTGAAAAGTTTGGCACAGAGGATGAAAATAGGACCATTCGACTGTTTTACAAAGAGATGAGGTTCTCTTCCCCTTCCCCCTCCACACGTTTTTCACTGTAAGCGAAAATGAAACTTGTGCTTTTCAGAGGAAATGGCTGCTAAAGGTTAAAGGGTAAGTCTTCCTTGCTGCAAGCATACGTTTTTGCAAGCTGAATCTTAACCATGTGGCTAGCAGCACTCGCACTGAAATAACTGCGGAGAGCTTGGAAGAAGAGTGGGGAAATGGAGGGCAAGAGCATCAAAAGAACATCCCAAAATTGATTCATCCGCTCTTTTTTCTCCTTCATTTGAGTTCTGGCCACCTCCTTGTCTCTATTACACATTCCACTTTAGAAACAAGATCATTATTCAGAGGTGGAGGGCACGGAGCTGCGCCAGGGAAGGGCAGTTGCTGTGCAAGGGAGCAAGAGCGTCTCTCCAGGGCTGCTATGCGGCCACCTGCGAGGGCAGGGAAGTTTGGGGCAACAGGTTACTGAAGCCTTGACTCCTTGCCCTGCCATATCAACCAATGAGAATATTTGTGTGGTTTATGTACCCGCACAGAAATACGATGTCACACACCACAACCCACTGGAAAAGAGAGCAGAAGGAGCCAGGAGGCAGCTGTTGCCCACTCCAGCTCACCTCTCCTGCTTTCGTAGAAAGAAAGCCCATCGCTTGGCTCTTGGGTTTTTCCTGGTGAGGGAAGCCACAGTGAAACAACACCTGAATTGTCCTGAAAGTAGCTTCTTGGACATTTAGATATATTCTGTTTAGTGAGATGTTCCTAGGAAATATTTGACCCTAAGTAAACACAAAGACTCATTAATATTAATGTGGAATTGAGAATATTCCTGGATAACAGAGTCTGTTATAATAAAGACAAAAATAGGATGAACAGGAGTCCAATCAAAACCACACCTTCTGGCAGCATATTGTTTGCAGAATGCAAACGCAGGGAAGATTGAGTGCATTAACACTGAACATAAATGGAGAGCAATATAGCACAGATGTATATCCATAAAAATGACAACCATTTAGTTTTGAATGAAGACAGTTGTTATAAGATAGCAGTTCCAGATTTGAAGAGGAGTCAGCATTTTCTTCTTATTCCTTCTCTCCCACTTGACCCTCCAAAATAAACACTGAATAAACACCTGGGGAGGTGGCAGTTGGGTTTGGTGCATTTAGCCAGGAAAAGCTAAAGAAAAGTCTCAGTGAAACACTTTCCCAAAGGACGCAGAGTGGGACAGGCAGAGGGATGGCTGGAAAATTGCTGTGGCCACCCAGGCCAGGGCAAGCCCAGTTTGCAGAAGGCTGCAGGTGCCAAATCTGCTCTGGAGAGGTTCCCCAGTTACCTGAGGGAGGAGACTGCCGGGTGGTTGCACCCGCTCCTTGGGGCCAGGGACCTGCCTCCCTGAACAGCCTCCACGCCTCAAAATCGTGCAACAGAAATGAAACATCACAGAAATGGTTGTTGCTGGTTTGGGGTTACTCCTACCCAGGAAAGACTATTTTCAATTCCTTCTAAGAAAGCTGAAATGGCCCAAGTTTTGAAAGCTCCTTGTGTTGTTCTGTAAACAATTCTTTGAATATGTTTTGGTTTTGAGGTGTATCAATAAGTTCACATCAGGAAAAAGAGAAACTAGAGTGTTTTTTTCAAGTTTGGACTTTTGGTTATCCAAGTCAGTCAATGGGCTGTATGGGCCCAGTTTCAGCTTTCACTGACGCCACTGCGCCTTTATGCCTCTGACCTTGGTGGAGCTGCTTTGATTTACCAGCCACTGACAGGTGGGAATCAACCTCCAGATACACACCTCAGCATTTCTCCACTTCGCTATATACGTAGGTACACATCCGCTTTCTCTTAAGATTGTAACATATGCTTTGAATTCTCTGTGTGAATTTTCACTGAACTTTACACCTCAACTGTCATAGATGTGATTTCAAGGATTACTGAAAAAGGGTCTGCACAGATTTTAACTTTATGAGAAAAAGAAAAAAGACCTGCCTATTTCATCTTGCAGTGGGAATATCCAGAACTTCAAGTATAACTGATCCCTTGAAGCCAAGTAATTTCAGATAAAGCCAGAAACATGGCTGTGTTGGTCTACATTAAAGTTGTGTTTGATATTTGACATTCTCAATATACTCACTATGGGCCATCTCAATGTAGCCTCCTGAATTTTTTTTTGATAATTCTCTTGGGTAAGTTGAAATACCTGAAGGGGACGTTAAGATCAGCCCTAAGTGGTTGGATGCACGCACCCTAAAGAGTCAGAAATATGATTTTTTTTTTTTCTCTCTGACAAATGAAGGTATTGTAGAGCTTTTTCTGACACTACAGATTCCCTTTCTTCCTACAAAGATATAATGAAGGCAAATTATTTGCATTGTCTGCTATGTAAAAGTTGTCCATGGGATAAACACCTTTTCCATTTAAAAGTGACTAAACCACCAGTCAAATGATGAAGACATAGAAAAATGGTGCTTTCATATTGTCCTGTTAGCTGAGCTCCAATGTGAGAGCTGGGCTGAGAAGTTTTGAAGACAGATACTCATACGCTCTGTCTGTGCAGCGTGTAGGGCACAGAGATCCCAGCTAGTCCCTGTGGCTTCTGGGTGCAAGTCAGAGGTGAACACATGAATGAAACTATGATGTCAGCCAGAGTCTTCCTGAACCCTCATTTTGGTAGGAAGGTTGGAAGATGGCATACCAGCCTTTGCCCTGACTATACTGATGGGAATCTGGGTATCACTGGCATCAGTCACTGGCATGACACCAAAACCTGCATATTTCCAATGAAATTTCCCTCCATGACAAATCTCTGCCCTTTTTGCACTGCATATTTGAGTTTCTTCAATATTGCTCAGAGCAGAGCTTCTGAGAAGTCAGTCCTAGGCAGTATGCAGCCAGCAAGGTGGCTGAAGGCTGCCCAGACTTCTTTCTTTTCTCCACCTGCTTCTGGATGTCTAGACCCAGTCTTTTTTAGGCTTCCCCCACCCCCATGTTAGTTATTTCTGTGCAAGTTAAATTGAGTGGCCTATCTTACAACTCCCTGGACTAATTTTCACCTTTTTTCAACAGAGCTTCCCACTTGCACTTGCAGAAATACCTTTTTCAGAGCCCCCTTCCCATAGCATGACTCTAAGGGGCAGTGCACATACTGTAATTGGAATAAACAAAACCATTTCCAAGCACATATACACTGCCAAGAAAAGAGTGAAGTTGCTGACAAAGTTTTCATATATGATATTAGAAAAATATAACAAGGGTTTTTATTATACTTCTATACAAGAAGAAAAATAAATGCACTATAAGATCTATACTGAGATCTCTAGAAATTCCCCTTTTTTCCCTTATCTGCAGCAAAGGCAGAAGATGACCCAGTCCAGGAAAAAGGATTCTAAGAAAAACAGTTATGTTCAAAGCCCAGGGTTGTGCATTATTTATAATGTGTAAAAAGCCTATACACTTGGTTACCACTAGAACCTGTCTGTTTGGAGATGGGGATTAGACAGTAGCATCATCTATAGCTTTATAAACTAACTGATGGTCTTCCTTGAGTTTTAATAGCTGCAGCTGAAGTATAACCGAAGGGATCACAAATATCTTCATTCTCTGCCCTGTGAATCACCAGTACAGAGGAATAACGCAGAATACCTCTATGTGGTAGTCACAGAAACCACAGTTATCAATGTAAAGGTTTGAAAGTAAGTATAAAAGTTTCTGTTCAGTTATATGCCACTTTTTACTTAAAGAAGATGTATCATAATGCATTGTTTTTCCAAAACAAGAGCATAAAGCTCTATGTTACTTTTGCAGACCTTTCAGTGTGTTGATTGTAACAGAAAAACATAATCCTTGGGGAAAGAGCGGAGCTGTTCAGAACCTGCGCGGGGAGGAAGGGGGTCGGGCTGACAGCAGAGGATGGGAGCAGATAAGGCTCCCTCCAGGAGAGGTTCTAGACAGGGCAGGGGAAGGGATTACATTAATCCCTGTCCCACTTATAGACCCCGCTGGCCTTCAAAAGGTATTCTTGAGCTGAAGAGATGAAAATATTCCTAGTGTTGGATCTGTTAAGAGGCTCTTCATAAAATGTCACGGAGCTGGTTTAGAGAAAATGGATCTACTTCCTTTCATCTGCCTCGAGGGTTTTGGCAGTTGTTGGGGTTTGAGTTTGCTAATGGCAAGAAGAAAGGCTCCGAAGTGGCAGAAGTGGGAAACGAATCATGCCGATGCCGCCACGCTTGCGGCCCCCAGACTTGTGCTACGGTTTCATTTCTGTGATGGAAGTCTTTCGCAAAGGCCAGCCAGTAAAAACAAACACAAAAAGCAAGGCGCTCCACCAGCTGCTTTCCTCTGTATCACATACATCTTTAACCATAAAACAATACCAATTGCTATACAGAGCCCCTTTTCTGCAGAGCGGCTCTCTTGCCTTCCCCTGTGCCTGGGCTTTTACGAGTGACAGAATGACCCCTTGGTATGAGTCCTTGGTCAAACTTTGTTTCGGCATTTCTAACCACACCTCCTTAAAAAAAAAAAAAATATTCAAAGTACAAATACTGTCAACTGTTTGGTTTTTTTTAAATGGTCAGATTTTAAGGTGGCTCAAAAAAGAAAGTCTTCAGAGCTTGCAGTGTGCTTGTTGCTTTACAAAGTGTTTCTGGCAATAGTAATTTTAATACGTAGCAATAAAAGAGGAGGTGTGAGGACTATTGCACTACGATTTGCAGATGGCTGCTCGGCACCGCTCGCGCTGCCGCAGGTGGCTGCAGGGAAGGGGTCCTGTCGGCAGACCCCCCCAGCTATTTGGAGCTGAGGCTGAGCGCAAAGGCTCGCCAGGCGGGCCCTGAGTTACAACAGACCGCTGGGCCACATACTATCATCTCTATTTACAGAAGTTGGTGGACTTTCCTCCTCAGCTAAATAGGCTGACAGCCTCAGAGATTGGCTTTGAGTTTTTGGTTTGAACAAATCAATGAACTACAAGGAAAACTACAAAAACAACAACAAAAGAAATGGTTTCTGAACGTTACCTGTAAATCCACATAGTTTTAAAAGAAAAATTTGTAATAAAAAGGACACCAGGAGCAAGACGAGGGAAGAAGTTCCTCACAGAGTACGCAGATCTGTGCAAAACCAGAAAATGCTCTGACAGTGGGTTGCTGCTTATCGCATACTGACGCATATCTATTCTGAATTAAAAGACAGACCTGTTGAGTCTTGTCACTTCCAGGCTGTTTCAGTCCCTCAATAAAGCTGCCAAATAATTTGTAATGGAACTTAGAGCAACAATAGTTTTTAAAGTTGGTTTGTGCCTCACACTTGTGCTGGCCCCAGAGGAAGAAGATGGCCTGAGTAGTTTCCAGGTGAGATAAAGTGTTAGTAGGAATATGCAGATGAAATTTCTATTCATTTTCATCATCAGTCTTTCAGCCTAATTACATTTAATGCAAACATGACCAACCCTGTCCCATAGAGAGCTAAGGAAGGGAGGGGAGGGGGCAGAACAGAAGAACATGAAGGTGACTTGGATAGCTTTAGTGCAATCAATAAACAAATGTTTATTACTGATGATAATGATTCCTATTTCTTATGCAACACTGAAAATAGAGAGCACTGTACAAGCATTAACTAATCAATGATCTAATTAATGATTCAAGATCCCAAATCAACAACAGAAGAAGACGATCGCTCCACTGGAGCCGTGCTGCCGCAGAGGGGCCCTGCCCTCACCACGGAAACCCAGTGAGCACCATCGAAACCTTTCCTCCCTGCCAGCAGCGTGCACCGCACGTGTGAGGAATCATCTGGTCCTTTGGTAACATTTGGGTGGCAAGTTTGAGACAAAACAGGCTCTAAGCACCACCTTCGGGGAAAAATGGTAAGTAGCAAAAAAAATCATAAACAAAACAACTCTTATCTTAATAATGCTAAATACCTGTGTGAGACATTTGCTTAATAAGATAAACTCTCATTTATCTGGAAAGCTACTTAATGCTAGGTTGGTATTGCTGCTTTGCCAGCCACATTGGAGGTTCACAAACCAAGCAGAGAGTCAAACATCAGACACAAAACCCCCCATGTGCTGCGGGAAGCTGCTAGCGGGTCCCTGAGACAGCGTGTCTCTGCTCTTCCCTGCATAGCACTGCGACCCGGCATCCGAGTCCCAGTGCTACCCCGGTGAGGGAGTCAGGGGGAGACCGATGTGAAGGGAATTAACCTGCTGAGCTCATTACAGATCCCACAACAGTTTTCCAAGGATTCTGGCCTATCTGCAACCTGATAAGCAAAGTTTTGCCTAGTTCCACCTGGGTACGGCAGTCTTAAATTCAGACGTAGCTTCAGCTGCTGCAGGAAGGGCTGTGAAAGGCAGGCTGTAAAGCAGTTGCTGGTGAACTTGGCTCTCTATCGCTGAAGCTGCGGGGAGGAAGGAGGTCAGCACAGCACCATGCGTGCAGCCCTGCCGCCCTCCCGCTTCCACGCTCTGCCTCGCATCCAGGGCGGCTCCTTGTCTGGCAGCTGGCTCAGCCTGGCGCTCGGCTAAGCTTTCCAGCCACAAGAAGTTTGGCTGGTATAAAAGGTAATCCTGAATCATTTGTTTAGACATCAGAATAATAGAAACGTCATCAGTTTGGTATGGCTGATTGATGCAGAGCAATGTGAACTTGAGATATGTAAGAATAAAGGTTTTGTTTGTTTGTTTGTTTTTTACAATAATTGGGAAGGTTACTATGTTGTATGATCCAATGTTGGGCACCTTCACAGGTTAATGCTTCTTGCAGAAATATTATTTTAAAGTATGTTTTCATTTGAGATGGTTAAGTCTGGCTTGTATGGAAATGGAGATGCTTCATGTTTATGAAGGGTTTGCTGTGCATTTTCACAGACCTACTTGATTTTTTTTATATGTATGTCAAAATACAGTTACATATGTAAAAGAGTATTTTAAGTTTTCAACTCTGAGGTCCAAATTCGTTATTGGTATAACTGCCAGAGAGGTAACCAGTAATCCGACCCAGATTCCGGACTTTAGACAAATTTTATCTCCCTTGAGGATTATGTAGAGTTTACTTATCAGGAGGAGAACCCAATCACATTTCTCTGCCCCTTGTCTAAGAAGTGGACTTTGCAGCCACATTGAGCAGTGGATACCTTGTCTGGGAAATGTCTCAACGTGATGTATAATAAATGGGACTTGCCAGATCTGAGTGCTGGGAAGCAATTGTGCTGCCTTGCTTCTGTGTGTAGAGGCATACATGAATGGGCTGAGTGTCACAGAGATTTGTAGATAAACCATACAGTTTCAAGCTTTGGTTATATTTTACTGATGCAAGTTCCTGCTTTTCATTGATCTTCATTCACTAAATCTGGACATTTGGCTACTGGAAAGAACCAAGCAGCTTTTAACTCCGTCTTTCACCTCTCTCCAGTGCCTATAAAATGCATTGTTTTGTTTTAAGGGAGTGATGAAACTGAAGGGGAACCCCTATTTCACACGTTCTGAAATATTTGGAGAATTCAAAGCCCAGGCTGAACTTGGGCTTGCATTTGCATCTTGGGCTCCCCTTTATATTTTATAGGGAAGTAATTGATCCGTGTAAAGTGCTTCTACCTCATACTGAGAATGGCAGCATGTAGTGCCTCAATATTTTATATGAACAATTCCTGTTTTTAATGTTTTATTAATGTTAGCCTGAGACATCATGTGTTGCTGTTTAATTGCTTAGCTGCAGTTGCTCCTGTACTAGGCAGCCTTGAAAAAAGAGATGAAGTATGGGGTGGTTATGGTCCAAAATAGAACTGGATTTCAAAACTGAACCCTTTGAGTTTAATTTCACATCTTAGAATTTAGATCTACAGCATGGCTGTTAGATGCCATCATCCCCCCCCCCCCACCCCGAGATGAAGCCGATGCTCCAGCTGTTGACTCCATCGCACAAAACATCTGTGGGATTTAGCCAGGACTATCTGATGCTTTGCAGGGTCCCAAGCAAGACCGATATTATTCTTTCCAAACAGGAGAGAGAAGTAAAATATTGTCATTTAACTGCTAAGGCAAAACATGCCTCGCAGGTTTGAGAGATTTAGACTTTCTTTCAAGTGTGCTGCATACGGATATTTCCAGACATGAGATGAAAACAGCTTGCCTCAGCTGTGTTTTTTTGAAAGGACCTAGTCAATCTGCAAAGGCATTTCTCTAATTCTCAGATATTTTGTGTACATTGTTCTATTTTTGGCTTAACAGCTTTCCTGTTTAAATCACTGCAAAATATCGGCTAAGCCAAACTGCATTTTGCAGATCCAGGACTGAAGTGTTAACATATTGTGGCTGCAGAAAGCATAAAAAGGACAGACTAGAGGAAGGGAAAGAATTTTCATTAAGGGATTAATTAGACAAAACAAGGCAATAAAAGAGACTCCAAAAGGCTCGCTCTTTAGAGATTTCCATAATTGTGCTCTTCACAAACGAGTTTAATCACCCAAAGGAAGAACCAACAGGCAGATGAGGAAGTGGTCAATAAGGAGCAATAACTGACCACCGCATTACTGGGGTATCTCATACAAATCAGGCCCAATATCCGGATTGCTAAGGTAATGCAGTAATGAATCCTGACCCATGTTTGTATCACTGTGGTGAGTTCCTGAGATCTTGTTCTATTCTGGGGAAAAACAGTTCCGCCTGAATTTTTCCCTGTCATCTAGGGGCTGCTAGCACACATATAGGATGTATATTTTGGAGGTCAAATAAATCAATAAAAACCCAAAACAAATCAGAGATACGGTAAACAAACAGTCTGATGTTATTAACCAAGTCAGAACACTCATTTTCCTATTTTTTCCCTTCTGTGCTTGTTTCTCAAAGGCTTTAGTGGAATACACAATAGGAAAAAAAGAAAACAAATATGTAAAGTAACTCAGTCTCTTCCCACGTGTAATAAAATCAAAACAAATGTTCTCACTTCTACAAACTCCACCACATCAAATTAATAATGGAAAACATCACATCAAAGCACTCTTTGTGCTCAATAGCCTGTGGCACATTTGGACTCATCAATAGATGTTCAACAATATTACAACTTGTTTAAATCTTGGTAAAGTAGTGTTATGTACTATTGTTATTGACTTTCTTTTTCTAATTATCACCCAAAGGTGACAGATGATACAGCACTAATGATCAGACTGTTTAAGAGCTGAATCAGCTTAGAATCCCAACTCATTAAACCTCAGCAGGACTAAAAGATTCCTTGCACTTTAAGGCTAAAAGCTTCACCTCTCTGACAATATTTTGGTCAGTTATACAGGACACACCATTGAGACATTTAAGGTATTTTTTCACTGAGAGTATCTTTTTCGAGCTTTTAAGGATTCTAGTGCATGTAAGCATCTAAATACTTAAAAATACGTAAAATGCATATAGCTGTCATGATAAAGTATCTGCAGAACCTGTTTGGTTATGATGAACCTTCCCTTGAATCTGTTTAAGCTAATAGTAAAACTGCTCTTGATTTCAATAGAAGCTGAAGTCAATAGGAGTTGCAGATCCACAGCGCTCCTTTGAGCCCATCTCTCAGTCTGCTCCGAATCAGGGACCACAACAGTATCTCTGTGTGCTCCTGTTCACCTCAGCCTTGCACCAAATTCATTATTTTTTATGAAATTAAACAGTTTGGCATCAAAATGTGGCATTCTTATATGTCTATTTTAAGAAAACCTGACTGAACTAGGATATTTCTTCTGTTGCTTCATCAGACGTAGGTTGGGAATGAAATTTCTGATGCTATCCTTACATATGAGAAGTGATGGCCATGCTGTTGGGGGGGTGGAAGGGACGGAACATGTCCGTATACTCCAGCTTGTCTTGAGAAACCAGACTCTTCCAAGACTCCTGGATATTTTTAAAAGGCTCTGAGTACAAAAGCATCTTCAATGTCATGTCATTACCCTACTCAGCGTTGTCTTTGCTCTATTTGATTTGGGGTACCATTGATACTCCTGGATTAAAAGCTCAGAGACTCACAAAATCGGACCCAACTTTCTCACAAACCGATCACCTGAGACAGCGATGAGCACCATTATCAAATCAGTCTGTCACAGAGTAAGTACTTGTTTGCAGTTTAGGAATGGTTCAGGTGGAAGAACATTATGAGAAAACCATAAAGGAGGATTAGTGAAAAATTGATGCCAGAATAGTAGCAAAGCTCATTCGTTTCCCACAAACACCGTGGTGCCTCGTGGCCAACAATTATGTGTGAGCTGGAGGTTTCAGGATGCTTGTGAGATGCTTTCTCTCTCTCTCCCATGTTTTTATAGCCCATTTGGGACCTTTGTAGACTTAAGCTCATTAATCCCCTCATAAAAGGCTAGGGTATCAGGTGCCTCCATGACCAGTATTCAGACCATTTGAGCAATTAGAGAGAAATACCACAGATCACTCTTAATTCTCTATAAAGAAAAGTTTGACTATAAACCTGTAACTCTGACAGCCTACTCTAATACTGAGGCCACAGTACAATCATCCCACCCTACCAATTTTCCCACCAGGTCTTTGGCAAGGTGTTGCAAAATTGGAGTCCAACAGAACTTCCATCCCAAGTGTTCGCACAGGGAAGTATCATTTGTCTATAAGGAGAATTTTAGTCTCTGGAATTTAGCACTGGTTCAGAAACCAATTTGCAGTACACACTCCTGACATGAAAATACACATATGCCTTTATTTTTCAGGGTTTTAGATTGCTTTAAGTTAACTTGGTAAGAAATCAACCAAGGCAAAATGAGTAAGGAACTCATACCAGAAACAGAGCATCCAAATAAGGGAGATGCACAAGTTTCAGTCGCAACAGAACTATTTTTTTCTTGAGAAAAAGCTCTAATATTTCACAAGTCTCCACTCTGCAAATATTTGTTGTGGTCTCTAACAGCAAAAGTTGTTTGGAGATCGCCAGAGGTAAAAGTGTGCTGTCCCCTTGTGCAGGGCTGAGATGATACATTTTCCAGTAAGCTGTGTTGCTTCCACATACAAAGCTACAGGAATTAACTTTTAAATTCAGGCAGTAGCCACTCTGGTCTCTGTACCTAGTTTCTCCCATTCAAGCCTCATGTTATAATTCAGGAGAGTAGTGGTGCAATTTGCCAGGTCACATTCCTTAAGAACAAAGTAAATGAAACTATTAGGTGTTATTACAAGGGCAGGATTAGCAACTGAAAACTTCCCTATAAACTGCTATCTAATAATTTATGACAGTTTTGATGTTTCCTGACAACCAGACGAACAGATTAATAAGTCCATAGTCCACCTCTGATATTCTCTTTCCCGCTATCACCAACTTTTGGACCTTGCAACATTTATTTTCGCTTTGGTGACATTCGCTGTAGCAGAGAGCCAGTGCAGGACTGGCGGTGGTGCACCAGTTACAGTGCATGAAAGATTTTACCCCAGAGTTAGGCGAAACCCATGCATTAGAGTGCCACAAACGTGAAGTGCACAGCGAGATCTTCTGCCTGACACGTGCACAGAGTGAAAACACAAAAACATAGTTGAAAGAATCTTCCCACATTAACTGCTTTTGTGCCATGAGCTTCCCCACCTGTACTCCGTGGACGTGTCTCAAGCCCACAAACGATGCCTTGTTTTTTTTCCACTTCTTTTTGGGACTACCCACATGCTAAACTGGTCGCAGACTCGCCACGCTGTAGACACCATGCAGCACAACGAATGTTGTAAATCCCAAGTTACACAGGACTGTATTTTGGGAAATGGCTTTTCCCTTTTTTCTCACCGAGCTGATCGAGGCTGAACATCCTGTGCATTTTGGATGGGTTTGAGTCTAGGTCCAAATGATACATCTGGCTTTAGTTTTGATAAGGGCAGAATTGAAACCCAGTCTGGATCCTCCAAGTCCCAGCTGTGCAGTCCCCAAAGGATGCCAGATATGCAGCATTTGAACCCCTCTAGCAACCAGAGCTATTTACTTTGGAGTCACAAAATATAAGGGCTAAAGCTTCCTTTTCGATATTGACATTCAACGGAAAGGTTACCTATCTCTCCGAGTCCTTCAAAACAGATTCCCAACAATTTCCCCATTTCTCCTTCTCTACATATCTCACCCCTGAAGCCTCCAGCTGCAAGTGCCATTCTTCTTTGCTGCCTGTCAACATGAGCAATTAATGGCTCCGAAGAGTTGGTTTGAATGACCCGTGTAGTCCCACCCACAGGAACTGGCTCTGAGATAGCAGCGCCAAGTAGTTTCATGGGAATCCATAGAGGAGCAATAGTTTTACCCAGCGGTCATAATATTTTGGATAAAATTGTGAATCAGTTTTTAGCTGTGTGCTATGAGCCTCAGGCTACTTTTTAAATTCTCCCCCAAAGCTTACCATTTTTTACATGAAGAGGCCATATGTCATAATAAACATCAGACTTAGGAACGGCTCACACTCTAAATGTCAGCCTACAAAGCTACCTTTAAAGATTAAATCTCTGCCCTCTTCAAAAGGGAGGTTGAAGGGAGGGATGGAGAAATCCCAAATACAGAGAACCTTACAAATAGAGTGAAGTTTACTACTAACAAAACATATCTTGCAAAAACACACTTGGCGCTTTTCTGTTGGAGCTGCCCTCGATAAAACGTGGGTGTCATTCGAAAAGGACATCATTTCCAATGAATTCTGAAAGTGTCACACAGAGTATTGATCGATCGAGTCTTGCCGTCAGCGTGACCAGGGCCAGCAAAGAGCTGTCCCTGTGATCCAATTTTCAGAGCTCACAGACACCTCCAGTCCCAGGCAAATGGCGTCAGCAAGTGGCAGGAGGGGTCAGGGGGAGGGGAGGCGGAGGGAAATGAGGAGGGGAGAGTTGTTGCGCTGCTGTCTGCTTGTCTAAGCATTAAATGTTATTAGCCACAAGCATGGCACCTCCATTGTGCGGAAACGCTGCTATATTTCTGGCTTTTGTGTTACCAGCAGCGCCAAACCATTTGTAAGTCAAAAGTAGGTCCTTATCAGCAAGATATACCCTGATAAGATCACGGTTTTTATGATTACATCAGCGTTCGGCCAGTTTCCCGCTTCTGCCTACAAGACGCGTACGCACAGCACAGACCTGGGCAAGGGCGGCGTGAGCTGCAATGTTGTTGCTTTCCAAATACAGCTCTAGCAATAGCAAGCCATCGGGCCGGCTCCGACACGCTGCGGTGGGTGCTGCCCACCCTGGCACGGGGCTGTGGGAAGCGGGCTCTCCCCATGCGAAATGCAGAGCCAGCCTTAGGCTCTAGTGTAATACTTTGGACCTGCTATTTACAGGGGCTCAGGTACTAAACCAATTAATCTTGCAGGAGAAGCTGGAGAGGGAAATTATTGACACCCATTATGGAGCTGAGTAATCTCAAAAGGAAACCGTTGTCTCAGCCTGAGCAACTCCTGGCTTGATTTTGAAAGCGCCGGCGAGGCGTGCATCGGGGATGCCCCCCGCTGCCGCACAATTAGTGATGTGCCTTGGTTTTCTCACGTTAAGCAGGGAGAAATATCATGTGGGATCCTAGCACAACAAATCCTTTTCTGGACTTCTAGGCACCACACGCTAATAAAATAACAGGAAAAATGAAAACATGAAAACCAACAATAGAAGGAGAGCAGCTGGTTAAGAGAAATGGGGTGGTTTGCCGTTTGTAGGAGGCTGGTGTGGGACCGCAGCAGGTGAGGAAAGAAAGATTAAGCCTTCTTGTTATACTCTGGATAACTGTATGCCAACCCATTGCTTTTGCTAGGAAACTACTTCCTTTCCTCCTGATTATTTATATACTAAAATAAAACCAGCAACTGAAATGTTTCAGGAATTGTTTCTGGTATTGAAAAGAGTGCTTTTTTTTTCAAACAGAGTGGAAGTGTTTGACAGAACTTGAGTTTTACTGAAAATATTGATAGCATTTGAAAAAAGAATCTGCAAAATGTAAACAATAATTTTAAATAACCTCCCCAGTTTTCACTTCAATATTTCTTAATGTTTGGGGAGAAAAACTAATTTCCTGATGAGATTTATGAAAGAGGGGTTAGTGAAAGGCATTCCACTGTCTCTGATTTCTTAACTTAAAAATAACAAGGATTTTCTAAATAAAATAAAATAAAAAAATATAAAGATAAGCAGACTTTAATCAAATTGAGACAAAAGGTGCCCTAAAATATTGTGGGATTTGCAGCTACTTTTTAATAAACAGAAAAATTAAGGCCCTCACCTTCTAATGAGATTTTGCAGGTGGACTCCAACACTGACATGGGACTATTTACTCCCAGTGGTGCTCTACTTAACTGGCTCATTTCAAGATCAGTGTCTAAATCTGCAAATATTACTGCTAAACCTGAGGAACTCTCATGTCTGAGTGAGTATAGCACAGCAAAAGCAAGGGTCTGCTACTAGTTATTTGAATAACTTCTGTTGAAATTGGGTCTTTCAGTTTCCTATAAATTAAATATCTTGCTTTAAAAAGCACCTATGGAACCGAAATTCTTGTGGGTCACCCAGAAAGTATGCTCTACAGTTTGCACTGTGATTTCACCAAGCATCATTAATAACAAGGACAGCAGATGCAGTGAAGATATGTAGTAAAGCCTACTACAGGATAAACTGTGTTTGCACGGAGAGCATAGCACCACTTCAAGCCACAAACAAATCAATCAAAGTCAACATCTATTTCCAAGCGATTTGAAAACAGAACAAAAGTAACTAATTTAATGAATTTTTCATTACAAGTCCTCCACTCTGCCACAGATGAACTAAAAAATCTACAAAACAATCATGCAGTGCTTGAAAGAGAGAGAAAATTCTCCTTACCTTAGAAACGACTGCTGCCAGCTGATCTGAACTAGGTTAGACCTAGGCAATGTGCTTGGGCTGAAAAACCCTCATTAAGCCTCTGCTTATTTTATGCTGCCTGAGCAGGTGTATGTGTCTCCTAACAGTTGCACCTGAGCTTTAAGGTGCTTGCCATGTCTCCTAGAAGAGCCTTTATTCCACAGTTTGTAACTTTGCTAAAAAGTTTAACTGCAGAGGTCTACATTTCTATTTCTGTATATTGGTTCTCATAACTGGCTGCAGCTGACTTTTTTCAGAAAGTTTTGGTAGAAATGGGCATATTTGAAAAAAAAAACCAACCCCAAACTGATATCAGATCCTAGCAATATGCATATAATCTGTGTCATGATCCGCTTCACCAAATACAGGGTTTTTTAACAAAACCTGCTCTGTTTCTCAATATAATATCCAAGTGTTTGTGGGGAGTACAGAAGGAGCTCATGTAAAATGAAGGACTCTGAAGTTCAGTGGTTGACTAAGGTATCACTAATTGCTGACGCATCTTCTGTTGTTCCAGACAAATGGGATCGGTATTGAAGCGTCTATGTGGATTGCACCGTACGCTGGCGGCGGAAAAGGGAGGGTGTTCAAATGGAAAATTCTGGCTTTTCTCATCACTGATGTACCCAGTCCATAAGCATAAAATACATTTGCAATAAAGTGTATCTGTTGTTCTAGGCACTAATACATGAGTAGTAAAAAAGGACAACCCAGGGATTTTAATCTGAAGAGACCGAGTCAAAGTCCATTCAAAGCTAAAGCTCCCATTAACTTCCGTGGGGTTTGATCATACTCCAAATCTTGCAAATGATTTCTCCAGAGGTTCATCTGGGTAACCCTCTCTTTGCTGCAACAGCTAAGTATTGACAAGGCTTGTTTCAAGCTCCAATAGTGTCCACACCTTGGTCATCACCAACTTTGACAGCAGCACTGGGCCATCCGGGAGAGATTAAGCAGAATTTTTTCCCTTAAAATATCTTCTCATTTCTTATATTTCTTAAGGCAAGTGGGTATTTTGCAGTGAATCACAGAGCCTAAATCTGAAAATTAACAGGAAATTAGAGGAGAGTAAACCTTCTTTCCTTTCACCACTGTAAGCACTATATATTAGCTAATTTACTTTATTGCTTTTTATTTTAGCTCTTTTTAAAATTATTTCACTGTACTAACAAGATGAGGGGGTTTTATTTTGATCATTCTTTAATAACCATAGCTAGTGCATCTAGGTCTGCCTTTTTGGACACCAAATTCCAAGCTGTGCTTCTGTGCGTGGCATACAGGTAGCTTCCCATAAACATATTCTCCTTCCCCTAAACATATTCTCCTAAGCATTTGTGGAGCCAGCTCGGCCCCCCGTAGCAGGGGGTAGTGCCGGAGCACCTGGCTCTTCACAGTCTTTCCCCTTTCTTTTGTCCGGTGTGGGGATGCTCCTAGTCTCTCCTCAAAAGTAAGGCTCTGTGATGAAGACTTTACCAGTCAATACAGCCTAAGATGACAGATATTGAAGTCCAAAGCTATAATATTGCTTTTCCAGAATTTCTTTTTTTTTTTCCCCATGTAGGCAAGGAGACAAAATCCCTTCACAGTTAGTTTTTGCTGTGCAAAGCAAGCCCCATTTCAGCCCCTGGCGATCTCCTAAAACAGTATCTCTGTGACTTTTTCCAGAGCCACTTGCTACAGCATTTCTTGCACTCTGAGTGCCCATTTCCAGATTACTGTCAGACTTCAGAGACCTGGGCAAGTTTACCAATGGGAGTTTCCCTGTAAGACAGTAAGTCTGAGTGAAATAAAGATCCAGAAAACACTCCAGAAAACTGAATTCTTGATTACTTAACCAGCATTACGAAAAATGTGACTACATGTAACTTTAGGGGAGAATTTAAAGAATATACCAGGTCCCATTTCACCAGATTAGACTTCAATTTCTATTCTATTATAGTGCATATACTAAAACTTGGTATTTTCTTGCCTAAATTCTATTTAAAAGTGATCAGACTGTTGGCCTACCAGAATGAATGAAAGAAAAGCCTTATAAACTAAATTTTAGACTTCTTGGGTGCAGTTCCTTGAAGTCAGACTATTAACACCAGAGCATACTACTTCAATATGCACCTACAGTTCTTCAAGATGCACATGTAGTTGTCAATACTGTAGTGCCAGAACTTAAGCTGCCGAATGCAAGTAAAGAAATCAGGACTCTTTCTACCCTTTCTACTTCACCTGCGTATGCTGCATGAAGCTGAATGCTGTCTTGGAAAACCTGCTGATAAGGGAAAGGAAGCAATCTTGTCCGGCGCTAACTAACTTTGGGCAGAAATGCCCCCGCGCTGCGTTGCTTAAGGCAGTGGCCAGCGTGGCAGCCTCCCCGCGGCAGCCTGGCGGCAGGCACACCTTTCAGCAGACCTGTACATCAGCAATAGTAATGCCTAACACATGTGCAGCAATCAAGGCATTGCAGAGTCCTGTTTGGCTAGAGCAAGAAGCAGGCCCCAAATCTATTGCTTCTGAGGGCTACGAGAGAGAGTCTTGGTTACAAGAGGTTAAGAGGGCCCATCTATCCTCAAAGAACAGGACAAGCAGCAGTTCATGGAGACTGAAAGAAACGCAAGTCCTGGAGGGGAGGCTGTGGAAGTGGGGAAGCCTGAAGCCAGATTGCTTGTCTGTCTCTGCAGGAGCCACACCGCGGTGAAGCTCACCTCTGCGTTTGAAAAATAGCAATTGAAGAGTGGCCACCGTCTGAATGGGCTCACGGAGACACACAGCGAGCCTGCTGCAAGTACAGCTGTCCCACCCCTTGCAAATACTTTGCCTCTGTAAGAAAAGAAAGATGCCACTCATGCCAGCTTTCCCTAAGCATCTTTGGCACTGCTTCTTGTCCTTGCGCTTGTCTCATTAGGGAGAGAACGAAGGTACGATACTCCAAATAGGAACTGTTACCTACATTATGTCAAATCCTTCATAGAAAGGAAAAAATCCAACCGTGGGGTAGAAAACCCCTGCCCGTCTTCAATCAATCCTTGCTACCACCAGGCATCTAGTCAATTTTTATTCAGTCTTCTGTAGCCTCGACTTCAATGAAGTGGCACAGCAGGGCCAGCGCCGGCAGCTGTCGGGCCCCGGCTGCCAGCGCACCGGTGCTGCTGAGGAGGAGAGCCAGCAAAGTCCGGGGAGGACCGCGCAGGGGACACAGGAGTATTTCAATCCGTGCCCCAGCCCTTAATCATAAACTCGAGGTTCAAAGCCTTGCTGGGCTGCTGGCCGCTGATCCCATCTCAAGGTGATAGTCACCTCTAGCCTTTCTGCAAACTGCAAACCTACTGTCCATCCATCTTAAAGCAGGTTGACACTGGCTTCTCTACCCATTTTACAGCCAGCGAACATTTCCTATTGATTTATTGATTTCTGTCTGCCTGTGGAAGGAGCTCAGAACAGACTCTATGTGCTCTTGCAGCCTCCTGCATAGATTTTCTTCTCCCTTTTTCCCTTTTTATCCAAGCTGTGTTAGCAGTCTGTGGTGAAGCAGGAATTAGCCCATGCGGGAGCCCAATTTGCTACTGGCGAATGTGCCAGGCTTTTCTTCCTCTCCCTACCCGGCATGCACACCTCGACTCCCACTCTCTGCCTTCCATCTCCTTTTCCTCCAGGAAAGCTGGCAGATCCCTGCTTATCCGACCAGTTCGTCTTAGCTAAAAACCTCTGCTGGTTCCCTTCGGATCTTTTCCCTACCATTAGCAGGCGTTTGATGTGCACGTAAACACTGCTTGTAACTGCGATTCCTTGATTTCTACTGGGCCAGAGAAACAACTTCTTTTCAGAGTCAATCAAGAAAAGGGCACACTTTCCGACTGCGCGCTTATCTGTGTGAGTGCAAACCTGTGCATGTTTTAATAGACGTGTGTTTTATGAACTTCCGAGCCCCGTGAGGGACTGGATAGCTCCAAAGATTTGAATCGGGGAAGGGACATAGACTGCTTTCCACCTCCTAGTTGCCAGTCCAAACGCAACCCAGGTCAGCAGTGATTGAAAGTTGTTCCTGGCTGATGGCGGTTCAGAGCCTTACATGAAATTAGTGCGGTCGCAAGACAGCTCCCAGCGGACAGATGTCCACATCACAAAAAAGCAATCTGGCTTATCGCTCTCTGCAGAGAGGCAAGCGAGTGAGCGAGAGGCTGCTCTTTCTCCCCGGCCTCCAAGGTGGTACCTTTAAGCTCCGTCACAGCTGTGATGGTGGGAAACTTTTGCTGCTGGTGGCCACACTCTTCCTCAGCTGAGGAGCAACAGGCCACCTCACCCTGGCTCCAGGGCCAGCCCCAGCGTGGAGCGATGCTGGCGCTTTGCCCAGGTTGGGCCCCTTGGCCCATACTTTAGGCGAGTTTGGGTTCACCTTCTCACTCTTCTTCATCCTCCTCATACCTCAGGTTACCCGAGCAGGAGTCACACTCGGTCAGAGAGCAAACACAATGGCATGGCAGGGAAAGACGGACATTAGCAGGTGAGGGGCTGACGTCCGTAAATGCAATCTCACTTTTCACGCATAAGATTGATGGAGGTTTCACTACAGGCAACTTTTGTGGAAAAGGCCTTCAAGTTATTTGATACCTGCTTCCCAGACTCCCCTCAGAGTGCACACGCCTGAGCAGGAGAGACAAAATCAAACAGCAGCCTACAGAGCTGGCAAGCAAAATATGCAGCCTTGCTCTCCTTGCAGGAGATCACAACAGCTCAAATCCATATCTCCGCACTCACGTGTGCAAACCTCCCCTTTGCCACTCCCCGAGGGAATACATACAGGCAAATTCCCGCTCGGACAAAAGGGGAGGAGGAGAAGCCCACTGGAAATTGCTCCTCTCTCTTCCCTTAGAAGATCCGTGGGGGTTAATCACGTTTCCAGGCTGTGGGGGCTGACCCGGGCACAGGGCCTGAACGCTCACCGGCTCTGCCCGGACCAGGAAACTGCAATTTGTTTGTATTCTCCTTATCCCCCTTTTACAGCACTCCTTTGGCTCACCTTGGATTCACAGGAATTTTTGCTCCTTTATCTCCTTAGAGACTGGCCTGCTTGTGGCAAAAATGCCTTTTGTGGGCCCTAACCTGCCTCCCCGTGAACACCCAGAGGATGCGCTCAGCCCTGCTGGCTGGCCCCAAGCGAAACACTGCCTTCACACCTCATCTCCACTGAGCACCCTTCACAGCTGCTCCAGTTTAATTACTATCCCTTAGCATTTGATTTCTTGACTAAAATTTATTGCGCCACAGAAATTGCTATATTATTCTCTAATATTATGGGCTGGTACAGAGCGTCACGGACATACTTCAGATAGAGGGCGAGAGGTGTCTGCACCAAAGCTGTACGTGCTTTCCTTTGAAGAATCTGGCCTCGTGGGTAGGGAGCTGGTATTTTCTCCCGGATAACTTTGCAATACTTAGTATGAGACCTTGTGGACATGTGAGCTGAAAAATACATGAACATTTAGAAACGAACCCCCGCATTTGTGTTGCCTATTCTAATTTGTTGAAAATACAGCACTGATGAGATACTGGGGACTCCAAAATGTAGATTTTCCAAGCCTGAATTGGCAGACTGTGCAAAGGGAAAGTTACAGGTGTGGTTAAAGGATGTGTGACCGGCAGATGTCAGAGGCTGGAGCCTGCTCTTGTTTAAACTGATGTATTTCCAGCGGTGTCAATGAAATGATGCAGATTTACACCAGCACAGACTCTTGTCTGAAGTCCACTCTCTGCGCCCCCGCCCCAGGAGCAAATGTTTACAGGGTAACTAGAACTGTTATTTTAGGAAATTGCATCTGCTCACTTTTACATTGGGTCTATCCATATGTAACTACATGCATTTCAATAGGTTACTTCTGATTTACACTGCAGGCATCGTGCATTTCCCTAGCCCAACATTAACTATTTATTGATCTTCCCAGTACCCCTGTGAGGAAGGCTATTATTCCCATCATATAGACAAACAAGGATTACATTTTGGAGAGTGTCTGGATCTGGTGCACACATTTGGACCTCTTTTGCCATCAATTACACTTCTTACAACTCTTATTCTCCCACCCCCCGGCCCCCCTTTCCCCCCTGTCACCATATGTGTGCAGGAGAATGGAGAGGAAAAACAGCACAAACCATAATCCAGGTCTAAATGCAAGGTAAGTCTCTCTTAGGCTTATTTCACTTGCTTTCTCTTTTTTAAAACAAAAAAATCTCTCAGGCCTCTGAAATTTGCAGAAAGCTATTTCCAAGCCCTGCTGGTTTTCTGGTTGATCTGCTGCTGTTTCAAACTGCACGGAGACGGCGTGAATTTTTCCAGGTGCTCGGAGGAGAAATGGGTTGCACCTGCAGCAGGCAGGGGAGCAGCCCCACAGCCCCGCCGCTGCGAGCTCGGGGGGGCGGCAGGGGCAGCGGGCCGTTGCAGGCAATATGGGCTGATGTTAGCGTGTGTTTGATGTGGAAGGGGAATGTGATAACTGTGAATTAGTAACCAGGATGTTAAAGCTCAATCCAAAGCACACTGAGTACAGCACTAAGTCTCCCCTAGACTTCAGTGTACCTTGTATCACGTCGTTAATAACATAATTCATCAGTACAAGGTGAAGAAATCTCACAACAGCACAGTTCTTATTTCTGGATATGCTCTAAGATGCCTGGATCTCCCGCTCTGCCCCTGCACCTGCCACATACCAACCAAAAGTACCAGCACTGCACTGTCAGTAATGGCTTCAGGGTTTCAGACCATTGAACAGAGCTAACCAACAGCTCCAGGAGACCCCCAGCCCGAGACCCTGACCATTTTCCTTGGGCACTGGGGCATGACTTCCTTAATTTGTCCCTGGCAAGCAGCACACTACACCCCGTGCTGGCGTTTCATGGACCCCTGCGTCCCGCGTGTGGGATTTTCCATTGCTGCTTTCCTTCCAGTTCCCCTCTTCCTCTGAAAGGAAGCGATGGAGCTGCATCTCTCTGAGCTGCTGTGAGCACCAAACAGCGAACTCTAACTCACCATTGGGAACATGAGAGATGCAGCAAAGACCACCAGCCCTCAGCGCTGGCCTGGGCACTCCAGAGTGGAGTACAAGTTGACACATCAAATAAATACAATTGGCACATGATTTATTGATTATCCCCCTTCTGAAGACAGACCCTCTGCTGAGATGAGATTCATAGCGCATCACATCACTGAAATGAGCCCTGAAGCATGTCCTTCATCGCATTTTCACCATTGCTGCTTTCACAAGGCACCAACTTTTTTTGGTTTTCTATGTATGCTATCCAGCCCTGGGTACGAGCCAATGAACCCCACTGGTATGGTTCATCAAAAGGCAGAATTTATGACCTGCAGAAAATTCTGGTATTTCAACAATGTGATTCTTGTCAACTTCAGTGGGACTGTCTCATGACTTGAGGTCTCAGAGCTGAGCTCAATTTTGCAACAAGCTCCAGTAAATGGTTCGGCTGGCTTTGGCGATGCTTCTTCGCCCCAGACTGGAAGATGCAGCACAAACTTGTGGGAAAGCACTGAGGATAAAAGTTACAGTCTGCAGTATCAGCACATTTTAGGAATGAAAGTATTTACTAGATAGGCAGAATTTTACCTTTGTCACTTTGACAATCCTCATGTATTGGAATAAACTTCAGTCGCAAAGGATGTCAGTCAGATCCTTTTATGAATAAAGTGATCTGCTATATAGATCTTTTGTCAAATGACTTCAGCTCATTTACTGAGTCACTCTATTTTACCCATCTTGCTTTGAGAAGACATTAGCTTGATTTGGTTTTGTTGCCAATGATATATCTTCTCTTGCTTTTAGTTTTGCTGATCTTTCTCCTATCACTCTTGTTCTGTCACCTGCAGTGCCTCTCTTTACTGCTCAGTTACTCTCCCTGCAACCTATTTCATCCTATTAGGTGGACAGCTACAATTGGTGATGTGGCCCAGACAGATTTTCTTGTTCCTGATAATAAATGGAGTGTTCAGTTGTGTAACTCTGACCTTGTGTATAATTTTCAAAGATAAGTTTTGGGGAAACAAATGGGTTAGTCATTATAGAAATATTGTAAGGCTTGACAGAAAATAACATGGCAGAAAATTATGACAGAAATAGCAGAAAGCCACTATGAGGCTCTACAGTATCTAAATTATCTTTCTATATCCTAGGATTGATAGTTTTACAATTATTGTCTAAGTTTCAAAACTTCATCTCCCTTGGGTCTCCCACTGCTATTGTATTTGCTATTTTCCTGCAAGGACTCCACTTAGGCCTATAGCTCTTTTAATAATTTTTAAGAAGCTTTCAAAATATTTAGTCTATTTTTTATGTTATTTCCTACTAAAAATAAATATTTTGTACAAAGAAATTTTTCAGTGTTTCCCAATCTCATCTCATGTCATCGAGGATAGTAATGCTCAGGAGGGGTCCAAAAGAGTAGCATGAGCTGCTCCAGATAATACAGCACAGACCTGTAAGCATTTGCAATAAGTAGTGGGAAGCAGGTGGCAGAAAACGGAGGTACTGAGGACCACGGAGGAGGCAAGCGAGGACAGATACTCGTCCTGCCTCTGACAATGAGTCACAGACCAGTCTACTTGGCCTGATCCTGGTATCTTCTTGTGGTGGGGCAGCAACAGTCCAATAGCAAAGGCTAACTCACACTCCAGCTTGTTCGTGGGGAAAAAGCACAGTGCTCAGAGAAAAAAGCGCTGGGCAGTGCATCCCAAAGCAAAGCCAGAAGATGTATACCATCACCAGCATTGACGTTTGACAGAAATCAAACGCTAACAAGAAAATAAGCACATGTATTAAGGAAGCTTGTCTCTGTCCTGTCCTACACAGTCAATGGCACTGACTGCAATGGTACGTAACTGTCCAATCCTACTTACCACCTATTGCTGATTCTTGAATGACTAATGACACTTTAGGGTATTTGAGATATGTTCCTATTGATAGGAGTGCTTGTTGACTGTGTAGCGGTAATGAGATTGTTTCCACGCTGAAGGTAAGACCATTGAATCCCTGTGTGCAAATGTCGGGAGGTTTTTTGCCTCCCCTGCTGTTTTGAACGATATCTTGGCCATATTACAGCCAACATCTGCATGTTGCCATGCTTTGCCCCAGCAGCACTCCGATAGCGTAGGATATCTTCTGCCTATGTAGTCATTGCCATGCTCAGTTTACCTTGTTGCAGCACCTCTACATTTGCAGGTAGTTGTGTCTTGACTGCTTGTCCGCTATTTATGAACTGCACTCATTTGTGTGTTGTGTTAGGAGAACAACCCTACAGCTTGTATAAACTGCTGTAACTCTGTGGTGGTCCTTAACTGAAAATCTCTGAATGCAACCAATTCTACTGAGGCTGTTAAAGAGAAAAACAGAGTTATATATGCTCTGTTGGGGGCCCTAGGACTGGATTTGTGCATAACAGGGAGTAAAGTGGTCTGATCCCAAGATCCTCCTTGACAGCCCTGTGGTTACTCTCCTGATGGCTACAGTCACAGTCTCTTTCTCTCTCCCTTCCTTCCCTTCTTGCCTCCTTACATGCTGCTGTATTTTTCCCCAGGACTTACAGCAACCTGAAGGATGGCTTAAATTCTGTTATGTGGCACCATGAATATAATACAAGTGGGACTTGATTTACTGAGGAGCTCTGTAATTTTTTTATTGTGCTATGCTTTTTGTTCTCTGGGTGTAATTGTTGCCTCCAAAGACACACAGCATATTGCTAGGTTTGAGAGGGGGTTGCTCCTCCTGCCCATCTTGGGGGAGAGCATGTGGCATGGCGTCTGACCAGGGTGAGAATCACCAGTGCACTTTGCTGGTATGGAAAAGGGACTGCCATCCCTGGCAACTTCACCATGTCAAGGCAAGTGGTGGGTGATTGCTCAGTACAGCCCTGTTGAGAAGATAACTTTCCTCAGCTTTACCTGAAAGAATGTTAGGCTCATTATAGGCCTAACAGCAGAAGGTGTCTCTCCTGGCTTTCTCCCAGGGGGCAAGATGACCCTAGGACACTGCAGGCAGATCTGCACAGAGAAGTTGCCAGTGGTCCGCTAAAAACGATTGCTGAGCAAGGAAACAGCACCTTTTCTGCTGACGCCAAGGGCAGCAGTGAAAGGTGGGACAGATGCTAGAAAGAGGTAACCCTTCAGCAACGGGGCAGAGGCTCACTGGCGTTTCTACTGCCATCTCTGGCCTCTTATACCACTTTCTGTCTGCCCTTGAAAAAGTTACACGGGGACATGTTGCCAACAGAGCATCCTTGGGAGGTGAGGGAAGATTGTGTTACGCTGGAAAGTATTAATGGTTGCATCAATCACAAGCCTGGTCAAGGCAAATAGATGTCCTACTCACCCTTCATTCAGGCTGAATGGAAGATGCAATTAAATGGCGCTCATATAGCGATAGCAGGAACAGCAAAAGCCATTATCCAAAGCCTGAGCAGAAGTGTGTGGGCTGACGCACCATAATCCTCAGCAGGAGAGAGACAGGCAGAGAGGCGCCCTGAGACTGGCTCAGGAAGGCAGACGGCAGCAGGCAAGCGCATGGAGAGCAGCGGGGAGAAAGGGCGATGTGGAGCGTCCAGGTGTGAGCAGAGGCAGCGCTCCCTGCATCCCAGGGCTGCCGGGCAGGCTGGCCTGGAAACCCTGACCTGAAAAATTGCCTCTGCCTGTGTCAGGGAAACAGGTTTAGACTGAAGCAATAACCATCATATATAACCGATTTCACTTTTTGGGAGGGGGAAAAGCCAAGGAGAATATTGGGTATTTTATTGGGGCCAAAAAGGTCTCATTAAGCTCATCTGACTGTGGGAAAAATATTATCAAATGTGCTAGATGGATGGCATTCACCACATGTAGATAGTGCAGTGTACAGGTGTGTACCCGATTTAATGGCCTAAATTGTCCTTAGGTCACTAGAGAGAAATTATAGGCACTTTTAGGGAAAGCTTCATCTTTTCCTAGAGAAAGTGTCTAAAATAGGTCAGATGAATTGGGCTTAGAACTGCCTGCTTCTCTCTATTGACATTCACAAGAGCCTAGACAACAAGCTGAGATAGAGATATCCACACTATATATGTCTAAAGTTAGGTAAGATGAATCCCATCCAATAAGTCTCTGTGCCTCTACCTGCAGGCAAGGAGGGGAATGTGAATAGTGATTGATGAGAGAAGCATTGAATTTCCTACAAACATTCATCCACTCTTCCTGTGAACCGGCTTTGGCTGCATTCTCGTGTATTTGTGCTTTCCATTAACACTGTATGACAGTACAAATGCTAGTGGAAGGCAAGTTTCATGCTTGCACACACAAAACTTGTGGGAAGAAGACTGTCAATTTTGTCTCGCAGGCTTTTTGCACCAAAACTGATGGCCATATTTACATTCAGCTAGGCTATCTACACGAACTGCTCTGAACTTCTGACCTCTTTAGGCACAATGAAAGATAACAAAGATGAAGGCTGTATATTTTCTTTGACAGAATTATGAAGGCCAGGACATAAGTCATTTAAGCAGAAAGGGTTGAACAGGCCACGGGGTGCCTTGCCTGCTGCAGAGAGAAGAGCACTCAAACTCGTTCTGTCAGGGAGCCTGTGGATGCTGATGGTGGAAACGTAGGTATAATCTGCATGGGAACAGGAGCAAGATATTTTCTTGTTGGAGATGGTGTGTGAGCCAGGGCCAAGTCACCCTCCTAATTCTTCCTGTCGTTTCTGAAAGATTCATTTCCTGATGCTTCTGCTGGAGAAATGGGCTCCGTATCCCAGGTCTCACCTTGTCCATGAATGTATCAGGAGCCATCCCAGGGGTCAAATTCTTCTTCTGCTCACAACCCAGGCAAGCCCATCATCTTTAAGGGTCTCACAGAAGCATTAATAAGAAGAAAAATATGGCCACCATCGTGTTAGTCTGCTTGTATTTTTATGGGTGACTAACACGTACTTTTCAAAGTATTTTAGGTATGCTCTTGACAAAGCCAAAAAATGTTTTGCTATTTCTCAGCTGCTAGTAACATTTTAAACCCTACCATCAACTATCTGTACACCATAGATTTTCTTTAAATAACTCTTGGCAAATGCTTGACATCTGTTTTCTCTAATTAATTCTAGCAGTCATCATACTTCACTGCATATGTTGAAAGCTTTCAAGGATGATAAGAGCTACCTACAGCATTTCAATCATGGGACTTTGTATTGTAAACACTACTCTAGGAAAGCTTTAGGACAGTTCATTCTAAAAAGTCAGTGAGAGGTGTTCAGGCCTCTGAAAACCAAGATGGAACACCTGCTGCACGTGAAAATAATGACCAGATAAATTAGGAAGCAGTATTTCAAAATGCTGCTTTTGTTTTTATTGCAATTATATCCTGGATTACAATGAGGCAATAGTCAGGAATAAAGGGCTTGTACCAGCACTCTTTCCTGTGAAACTATGAAACAAAAAAAGTTCTGCCCTAATCTACATTCAAAGCAAAAAGTAGTAACAGATGCAAGAGCACAAGGAAACGAGAAGGCAATAATATCATCCCTAGGTATTCCTATACCCCCCAAGTGCACTATGGCAATCATACTCTGAGATGAGAAACCACTCCAGACAAGCACGTGCCAAAGGGTGCGCCTGTGTCAGTGCTGACCAGACCCATCCCTGCTCCCATTTCTGCACAGTGGATTTGGTTGTTGTCCCCTTATTTCCACCCACACGCCTGCCTGCCGCTTCCCATTGCGCTCTCACAGCCCGGAGGTTCCCGGTGACCTGGGATTGCCAGCAAACCGTGGGGCCTGCCAGAAGCAACAATAATCACTCTTACTGCAAAAAGAACACAAAAATCAGCATTCATAAAAAATCCAATCAAAAATGTAATCACCCCTTGTATGTTTCGTAAACAGAACAACAAAGACCACTTAGGTAATGTGTCAATGAGTAGAAGAGTTTTTCCTTTTGGGAAAAAAATGTCCAAGTGCTGCACAAACCTTATTAATTGCAAGTAATCAGAAATTCTCCCCACCCATAGTGCCTTGAGCCACACCAGTCACCTGGCAGCCCCCCCCATAAGCCCTGGGCCCTCGTCATCCCCAGCAGCAGGGCTGGTGTGAGGCAGCGAGGGGCCGCATCCCGCGAGGAGCGCAGGAGGGGAGCGGGGAGGAGGGACAGGGAGGAAAGTCCCTGTTCCCCTCTTTCCGCCTGCGTGCCAGCCTGCGGCACTGCCAGCTGGGACTCTGGAGTGGCATTTAATGCACTGCACAACGTGGCGCTGCAGCTGCTGAGCTGTTGAGCAAAAACAGCCCCCAAACTTTCCGCTGTCAGTCTTTAAGACCCTCGTGTCTATGTTAGCAAGTCCTAACTCACCTCTACTAACTCTACAATGCTCTGCAAGTGGTGTACCACAGGCTTCTTGCTTTGCGTTGGGGTTTCTGGTCCTCTGTGGGTTCTATGTTAGGTACGCTGGATTCAGAGCTGAAAAGCAGCATGAGGAAAAGGCACAAGTTGTTAATATTTGTTGGGGTTTTTTTTCCTTGCAAAACTCATAGAGTGCCCATTTCCATGTTAATACATTCCAAAGTGTCTTCTCAATGTTAAGTGTCCAATAATGGCAACAAAATCCAGTAAAGCTAACATGTTACAAGGATACACAGTAAATCAGACAATTTAATGAATTCATAACCTTTCATTTTATTTCCTTCCTGTGAGATAATTTTAGCCAGTGTCAATGGGATTTGTAGGAAGGGGGAATGAATAGTGATCCTACCTCAACCAATAAAACAAAATCCTAATTTTCTGTCTTTTATCTTTTCCCATTCTTTTGTGTGCCTCTTTGGCCTTGTCAAAACATATCGTTCAGTTAGAGACTAAAAATATTTTCCCATCGATTGGGGTTATTGATTTTTTTTAATCTGTACTTTGGCTTAGAGAGCTCGGGTGAAGGGTGAAAGTTCACCGGCTTAGTCCGCTGTTTTATCTGGACAGCAGAAGAATGTATTGGCAGCAGATTTGATTTACCTTGTTGGTCAGCTGTAGTCACTCCAAGCACTGCAGACAAGCAGCAAGCATATTTTGCTGTCTATTTTATTGTACACGGAACTTCTTGAAGGTCCAACCTCTCTATTGATTTATCTCTCAATTTCCAGTGGCCTGTGTTTCCATTCTTATTAACATAAATGTATCAGAAATCAGATTCCCTCTCAAAGATATATTGATCATTTATGAGCTTTGAAAAAAGTCCGACATGTGATGCTATACATTTCAGTCATTCACTAAGTTCATAAGATTCATATATACCGATTAATAAACAAATGGAGAGAAAAGTGGAATAGAACAGTATATCTCACAGTGGTGTTATAGAATAGGACATGGATATATCTGGTGTTAATATTTAACAATCTTTTCATACTAAAAAAATTGCGGTTTTTACAAGTGAATATATGTCTAAATCTTTGAGGGTCATGGTAGAATTGCTTCTTACTCATTTTTGAGCAATTTTAAAACAAAGAGATATCTATCACAAAAAGATAACTATGAAATTCTGATTTCATTATGAAATATAAATTGTACCACATAGTGCAAAATATTTATCATTTTCCATTATGTCTGTAGGATGCATTGAACATGCCAAGCCCTTTTCTGACAAGACTTGCTTGCTTGAAGCTTTTCATATAATACCTATACATGCTGGTATATAAATACATACAGAAGAATGTTCTTGTCCTAGACAATGATTTTTGGAAGATGTCATTAGCAAAGCTCTTACAACTACCCAGTATTTCTGTCACAGTGAGTCCTGCTACTTCACATCCTGGGGAAGCCCTGCTAGCAGCCCCAGTGAGAGAATAAGGAGGTGGGAAGGGAAAATGTGATGGAATCATTCTCCTCTGAAGAAACCCTTTTCCTGCACTTGTGAAAATTATGTCTAACTACAATTATTAAACTACAGCTTTCAGACAAGTGTGGCATCCTGAAACTGCAAACACTAAGTGAGGACATTTAGCAGGCTCCCTAAACACTATCTGCTGAATAAGTGCTGCAAATCAGTGCAAAGATTCAAAGGTAACTTAGATGATTTCTAGATTTCTTAGACAAATTCAAATTAATTAGGTGTACAAAATATACACAAGGTAACTCTAAAGAAGGTCTAAGTCACTGCCATACCAATTGCTTTGTGGAGCTCACTGAGTTTGGCGCATCTTCCAAACGCTTGTTCTTTCAGGAAGAAAAAGTCCTTTGGCCACCAGTCCTTTGGTCTGGGAGTGACTGGACCGCAACCACCTGAAGCACTTTCTTCAGCTCTGAGTGCCCTTTCCCTGGGCACCCACACTGCCCCTCCGACCTCTCCTAAACAACCTGCAGATATCATCACTCAGCAGCTGTGGACAGCCTTTTCTGTGGATACCTACTTAATCAGGGCGCTTCGTTCTCCATTTGAAGTGAATCTCAGTCACAGGCATGGAGTCAGAGTTCCTAATCCTTTAAGGGCCAAATGATCTTTCTTTTGCTCTCTCTTCAATAGCAGCCTCTCTCTTTCAGCCTCCCAGGTACTTTTAACCTGCCTGCCTCTCAGGGAAGGGACAAGGAAGCTTCTCTTTGCTGTAGAAAGCACGTCTGTGCAGGCTCAGGGCTAATGCACGTGGAAGTTTATTTTGCTACAGCCCTCTTCTGAGAGGAGGGAGAAATGGGGAGGGGTATTTTCCTCTACTTAGCCATTATCTTCTCAGATGCAGCGAAGCAAAAGGAGCTTTCCAGGAAGGACTTGAATGAAGAGAGCACTGTGACCTTGCGGATGACAAGTAAATGCTCATGCAGTGAGCAATGTCAGCTCCCCATCCTCTTTGTGGCTGGAAACATCCTGGAGGGCTCTCTCAGACAAAATGCATTTCCCAACGCAAACCAGCTTCCTGCATTCTGGATGGTTTCTAGCTCTGGCAGCAAATGCTCCAAATCTGTGGTGTCAGTTTTATTTTAGGTTTTACTTTTGCCAACAGTGCTGTGTTCTTGAATTTGACTTTGCTCCACGCTTCAAATATGCAGACTGCCTTTTCCCACTGTCTGTCTCCCCTTGGACTTCCAGGAACAGGAGGATGCCTGAACATTGTACTGTCCCATTCCCTATGGCCTTCTCTACATGACACAATGCACGATGGTTGGTACCACAGACTGGCTTCCTTCTCTGCCACTTACTGTCATGACTTGCTACATGCTTGCTTTCACACTGGTTGTTTTCTGGTCTTTTTTTCTTCTCACATGCAAAGGGAACAGCTGGAAAAGGCATTTTTTTCTATGAGTGGGGGAATCGTATCAATATTGCATAATCTCTCTCCATTTTCAGTAAGTCTTCATTAGATAGCCATACTGGGATCCCCAGGTGGCATATAATAAAGCCCCTCTCCATGACAGAAACATACCCATTAACAAATTTTACATTTTCCTTTCTTCCGTTGCTCACCACAGAAGCAATTTCAGTACGTAAGAGCCTGATTAAGTCTTTGCAGGACTGGAATGCATGCTGTCAAAGGAAGTACTGTCAAGACTAAAGGAATGAGCTATTGGGCATCTTCTGGCTCTGAAAATTCATTTTTAAAATTCAAGTAACTTGACACAACAGACACTATTCTGTTTAGCAGTTGTGACCACGGTCCTGCTAGGCGCCCCTAAATTTGAATCTCTTTGTTACCTAGAGTAGATAAGATACAGCAATGATTGTTCAAACATACTGTATCAGAGACCTTTGCACAGGGTACTGCTACTGCAAAAACAATCAGTACCTGCAAAAGCTATTTGCTTTGCCTAGGCAACAGCAGGAGCTGGACACGACGACTCACGCCACGCCAGACAATGCGACTGCCTGGTATCTCAGAAGATATTGTATTCCATTATTGTACTATATGATCCTAAATACTGTCATAAACTGCTAATATACTAATGTGTTCATAGTCTATTGATTGGTACTGGGAATACTGTTCTGGGTTACTCTAGCTCATTTGTAATACTGCATATAAGCAGAATTTCTTGGAGCGCATGGCATGTAGGAAAAGGGATTCCACACATACTTTATCTTACCATTGCAGCATTAACGTTACAGTTTCTTTTATAGTGTAATAAAAATAATTTTATTTATAAATCACCTTGCTCTCTTCAAGCATTTGGGACACCACACAAAATTCCAGAAATAATTTAAAATGCATTAAAAATGATATTAAAGGACCACAGCCTGAAAGTTTTAATAAAAAACTGATCAAGGGTGTCAGGGGGAGAGGGCGCGAGATGTTATTCATATGGGGTCAATAACAATCAAACTGAAAACACAGTTAAAATGTTTTGAATATTTTTAAGACAAGGAGACAGAGACCGAGGGAGACCTGGAAAGGGAGAGGCACACTGGGCCCACCTAGTGAAACGGCTTCGGCCAGAAGAGGGGCAGCAGGGAGATGCAGGCCGTGTCTGGACAGGAGCAAGGGGTCGGTGCTGTGGCGTGGTAGGATGCAATCTCCGTTTGTTGGTGCTGTCAGGGGCCCTAATCCTCCTCCTCCTCCCCCCAAGGCTGGTGCAGGGGCATGTGCGCTGCTTCCACAGGGCTGGGGCTCGCCAGGGCCCAGTGCCACCGACTTTTGCCCTGGTCACTGTCCCGTTGGCAAGGGGCGAGGACAGCCTAGGACACAAGGCAGGACATGAGTAGGAGTGCCCTATCCAGGGGCTGTCGCCTATTCGGTTTACCACTGAGGGAGAGTTTGGATTCAGGCAGGGTTTACACTGGTCCAGGACTGAGAAGTGCAAGGATTAGACTGTTTTTACCATTAGTGGGTCAGACTTTCAGGTTAGACCGGTCACTGTCCCCAGGGAGCTGGGCATGGTGCAGCGGGGAGGCTGTAAGCAAATGATTTGTTGTATGCTGCACAACCTGCGAGTAGCAGAGAGAGCTGCCTGCAAAGTGCCCTGAATGGAAAGCCCAGCAACTGAGCCTTACGGCCACGAGAGCACACACTGCTGCTGAGCAGCCCCACAACCTGATCAAGATGTAACCTGCAGAAACCATGCACGAGGCACAGCTTTTGTAAACCTGCCTTTCTAAGCATGGCTGCTGTACTGAGATATTAATAAACTAAACACTGTTCCTCTGGAGATATTAGGTGATTGGATCACAAAATCTGTTGGATTTTTTTAATTGCTTGAAGTTGCTTGCAGAGCTACCGACGCAAACTGCATTCTGACTTATGGACAGCCTTCAGTCTGGACCTGATTCTCAGAGCCTGTGAACACCTCGACCACATATCTATCACACATTCATATACTATGGTTTTGTGAAAATAGCGTTCTTTTCACACAGTAAAACATGAGCAAGTATATGTGAGCAGTGTTCACGGCACATTGTATCAGCCCTCACTCTCAGATATTATTGATACATGCTCTAAATTTGGAGATTGAAAATATCTTTTACACCCTCACTAAAATATACCATAGAAGGGGTAACTGATTACACAAGAACTGCAAATGCCTTTCCAGATTGTATTTGATAAATGTAACTACATATTGCTAGGTTTACCTTGTATTTTATAATCTAGGATAGTCTATAGTCAGGAGCATAAGAACACTGTTAAATAGAAAAGGTTTTTTCTAGGAGGATGGGCATGTGCAGTAGGGGTTTGCAGTGTTGCATGCTGTCAGTCAAAATTTGCTAGCAATGTCATTGAAGGTCAGAGTCCCGGTATCTCTGCAATCAAAGCTGACAATGACACATTCACTAGATAGACATAAGAAAGGCACTTTTCCACTTACTGTCCTGGAGTAATAAGTGAAAAATGAAAACTTTTCTTTTAAATATACTGTACGTATTATAACAACATAGGTTGGGATTTTCTTCACTGAAAGGAGATAGGAATGATAAAATGGAAAACCAAGTAACACCTGTCATTTTAACTAATTGTGGCATACTGGTTTCCAGTGATTTCCAAAGGTTGATAGGTGTGGAATCAGACTAGAGGGAAAGAAATGATGATTACAAATGCAGAAGAGAAGTTAAACTAACAGGGGTAACCTATGCATATCAAGCAGCAAGAGAGGCTAGAAAGAAAATAATGTAATCTCTGATTTAATCTACTGATGTGAGAATAGAGCTAATGCTTTGTTTCTTCAGTTCACTATGTTTGCATTTACACTAATGTTTTAGTTTGGAGCACAGTGCACTTTTGAAGCAAATTTCCAGTTTTCCCCACTTGCTAAGTTTTGATTCATCTCATTCAGCGCACAGAGCTAAGCCAACGGATGTGCTGGAGAAGTGCACTGTCAGCTCCAGGCACTGATGGATGTTAAATCCCTGGGACCAGACTAGAGCCAATCTGACAAAAATCCCCTGAAAGGCAAGGAGTGAAGACGTCAGGTCCTCAGCACCAGCTACAGATCTGTTCCTGTTTCACTGCATCACTTGCTGATGTAGATCCTATGTACTTCAGCTTCCATGAGGCTGCCAGAACCCAAATTTGGAGGGAGAAGCCTGGGCCAAACCAAGGTAATCCCAGACATAACACGATGAGGAACTTGCCAAATGCACATTTTACTGGGAAGGGACAGGTGCTCAAAGCAACCACGTCACACGGTGCAAGAACCTGTTAAATGTGACTAACATTTCAGCACTATCAGCAGTGCAGGTAGAAGATGTAGAAGATCTGTAGAGGAACTCATTACCAACTCCCAAACAAGCTGGTTCCCAAAGGGAAGTTTTTAAATGCAATTTTTTTTAAAGTGTTGGATGCAACCAATTAGTTTAGGATCTAAAGGCTGCTTAGGTAGCACTGGATTACAGATGCTACATTGGGTCATTGTACCTAAAGTTCATGTAAATACTAACATAATCAATTTTATGCAACGTGCTCCTTATGTGACTCCTAGAACATTTTGGCTGACCCCGGAAAGCAGCTGAAGAATCAGGTGTAAAACACTTGCTATTCAGCTCCAAATACTGGACTTAGAAACAATTACCTGTGACTGTGTAGCTGAACTGTTTGTACTACTCAGACACAAAATAGTTGCCATGACCTCTCACAATGCCGGCTTCAAAGTATCAGTCCTGTCTTATACTTTTCCCTTAGAACTTCACTCTAATTTTCCACCAAGGCCCACCAAGCCCTCACGTAGGATTCAACAAAATCTCCCTTCAGTGTCTCATCTCAGCTACTACAAGCTGTGCTATGGGCACATGACCAAGAAGCCCATGGCCTTGCTGTGCTTGATGCGCCCTCGGAGCCAGCTTTCATAAAGACCAAAGTCAGCCACAACTGATTTCTTGTTCCCAAGACACAGAGCAATCTTCCTCTGTGTGCACACAACAAGGGGGTGACAAGACCAGAAATTATATAGGAAAACCAGGAAGAGAACGAACAAAACCAGAGATGGACTTCAGCCAAAAAAGAGGGTCAGTAAAAACGAGAGGGAAATTGGGAGAAGAGAAACAAATTACAAAGAAAAAGAAAAGACGAGAGAGAAAGGCTGAGAGTGAGAGAGGGTATCCTCAAAGCATTCACACACCAAAGACAATCTTGTGGCTAAGTTACTAGACTGGGTTCCTTTACTCCATCCGAGTTCCTTTACCAACTCTACACCTACACAGCCATGTGACTATGGGACAGACACAGTTTTATACATTCAGTTTCTGACCATATGTAGATATGAAATGAGGATGGAAACACAATTGACTACAGCAGGAGATGTCCAACCAGACATCCTGAATGAAAGTCTGAAACGTTTGCCTCCGAGAAAATACTTCGAAAAACACAATTTCCCCTCAAAATTCAGTCGCAATCGCAACATTTTTCCATCAGTTGAAATAACATTGAACTGTCATACAGACAGCATGAGAAAACAACAGAGAAAACAATTCAGCATCATGGGATGGAAGTTTTATTACCAGTTACATAGAAACCAGGCTTATTCAGAGAAAACTGGCTCATTTTATGTTCTCATAGCTGTGAAACCAGTATTTACCTAAGAACTTACATTTCTAGTAGAGAGCAGGACCCTGATGTGGTCTTTGCCTTCATGGGCTATTTTTTCCCTCTTGAAACTTAGGACATCTCTGCTAAATTACCATGCCAGCAAAGGAAAGCTTGCCTCTCTCAGGAACCCACTGGATGCTTGAGTTATTTCACTAGTCCAGCTGCCTTTTGTGGGTCTTCTCCAGCTCTTAGCCCATGCATCCTCCCTAGGAATACATGGCTGGGTTTGATGGTTTCCAGCTATGTGCCTTGACTGTTCAGGAGCCTTGGGGCCTCTTCCTTGTTTTGGATAGAGGCCAACAGGGGCTTTTTTCCACTTTTTATCCCCTGTTCCTCAGCATCCTTCCCTTAGATCCCTCCAAGAAACCTCAGCCCAGACACTTAGCTGGAGCAGTATATAAAGGCAGCTCATCTTTCTTTTTTTTCCCCAGCTATTGTAATAACGACACCCAGCACTCAGGTTCAAATCCTGCTGGTCAGAAATACAATGTTCATATTTCATCAAGACAAAATAGGAACCTTGTTGAATTTGTAGCTGTTTTGTAAGCACAAGAATCTTGCAACTGATTTCATAAAATTAAATTCCTGATAGAGGAAAGAAGTGTTCACAAGAGAAGGGAGTAAACAGGGCTAATGTCTTGCAATGGTGAGTTTCACACATCCACCTGGGAATTTGGCACCCAAACAGAAGTTTGGAAGAGCTAAAATGATAACATAAATCACCTGGCAATTTATTATATATATTCTGGAAGATGTCACACAATATAACTGCATTAATTAAAATGGAATTAACATGGGGCATCTTGCCATACCTTGCAATATATCAAAGGGTAATTTGGAACATGACTTCTGTCCCCACTGTAGTGCTCTCAGGGTACTCCCTACTTCAGAAACAGTTGCTGGCTTAAGACTTCGTTTGTTTCATTATCAGCTGGAGTTAATTTTGGAAGAACCATTATGCTTTTAAAAAAAGACAAGTAACCGATAAACACTGTGAGCACTACCCAAAAAGTATCTTGATTTACTTTTGTGTTCACAAGGCTACTGCTACTACAATCTGGATTTTAGTTTTGCAGCCAAGGTCAAGTACTAGGAAGAAGTGCTACTTATGGGACACTGAATACTGTATGCGACTGCTTTTGTTGCAAGTAAAAACTCTCTTCCTTCCACCAACAGAGTAGGTAGAGGTTGCAAGTATCTTCTGACTTCCAGTACTCTTAACATTAAGAAGGAAGGGGTGCCCTAACGAAATAAGGAGCTGGGCTGAAAGAATGTGAGGTTCTTAAAATAAATTCCTATGGGGGATCTTTTTATATGCTTTCTTGTTTCTAACCCCCTTAGGATTCAAGTCCTCCAGTTCTTCATCTTCAGCAACAGGGAAGGGATGGAGAAGAGGAGAAAGAAGGGTACATCAAATATCAAAACACTAAATCACCAAAAAGGAATTGCACCAATTATGCTACGTGAATGAAACTGCGCCAGCACCGCTTGATCTGTGACAACAGAAAGGAACACGGGGAAAGTAACTTCTCATCATCCACAAAGAAGTTCATTAGAATAAGGAAAACAGTGTGATCCCCTAAGCTGCTTTATCTCTCTCTCTAATTCACTGAGAAATTCTGCTAGTACTCTTGCTTTGATGGTGACAAGCACTGTGTGCTTCACCTGCTGCTAAGTATTCAGGATCAACTTTTGAAATCACAGCAGTGTGAGCACTCTGATTTCAAATAATGTCTGCTTTTATAAATACCATTTTCCTTGTTGCCCTTAAACATTCTGCCAGGCTTCCAGAAGAGACAAATTCTGTCCTTGGATGAACACAGCATTTTCGTCTTAGGAAAATGGGAGCTGCATTCATGTGCATCTGATGGCTCAGTTTGGCTCTTAGCCCAGGACTGAATTTTTTCTGAGATGATTTTAGAAATCGGTTCCACTGTTTGAATCCGATTTTCTTTACAGCAAATACAACAATACCCCCCAAACCAAGAAACCTAATTAGGGTGCTATGTAGCTGCTGTAATAATCAGCATAGCTTCTATTTATTTACACAATGAATGTTTGCATGGCTCTGTAGGATTTGCAGTGAGGTAGTGTGTAGTCTCCCGCTGTGTCTGGCACTGTAAAATTGCATATTGCAAACGAGGGAGCTTCTCCCAAAGAATTTAAGTCTGCAACAGGTGACTTGCCCACTTTTTGTTACGTGACCTAAGCCATTAAGGCCTGTCCTATACACAAAGGCATGGAGAGTGTTGTTTGATACTGATTTAATTAAATTGGAACAACTTTTGCATGGGAGTATTCATACATTGGTTTAATTTGTGTTGATGAATTTACAGGCATGAACTAAATTTGCATAATCAGTCTTAGGCTGCCATAAAAGAGTACAAGCACAAAAATTGCACCAGTTGGCTAAGTGGATATAAATTAACCCTGAAGCCCTCTCTGGGCAGAAGGAAGCCTCAGGAATACTATACATCTGCAGAGAAAAGCATCCAACCAGAGCAATTCTATTTATTATTTAAGGATTAACAATATAAGATTAAAAAGATGCAAAACCAATTCAAAAGTACTCTAAAGCTACTCTGTGTTGAAAATAATTTCTTTAAAAAGTCACACTTTCAAATGCAGATGTTGGAGTTGCAAGTCAGCTCAGACTAACCTTGTGGCAGGAGTTCCCGAGGAGCTGGTAAAGGCTGTGCTCCTCCACGTGCGCCTGCTCCCTGCAGCACCCCCTGTTCATCCCAGCGTGGAGCTGGACCCACGCCACACCACCACCTCGGTGCCCCCCAGGACAGAGGGATGCAAAGAATGAGACCATCCTCTGTCCTGGTCGCAGCCACTCAATAATTCATCTCAGGAGCAATAGGGCAACAGAGTTCTGATCAGGTGTGTGCACTAAAGTTTGAACTTCACATTCAGTGGAGACCAATCCATGTCACATAGCTTTTATAGTAATTAAAAATCAGAATCCAGTCATACTAATTTCACTAGCAAGACCTGAAGGGACAGTATAAAGTAACAGCAGGACAAGAATTGAGAGAGGGACTATTATAGTATTTAGATTGTAGGGAAAGATGTAAATTACAAATAATGAAGGAGTACTGCAGAGATCTATAATCTCCACATGAAGATCAAGAACAGGCTTTTGAAATGTCACCAAATTACACCCATGACAAGGCAATATCACAGTGGGAGAGGAAAAATAGGGACAAGTAGTTTGTCAGAAAGGTAAGAAGCATTTGATTATCTCTCCAGCTGGGGCACTGGATATTCTTTTTATTATTGTGGTTTGCAAGGCTCAGGATGGAGCTGGGCAATTGCTACCAAAAAAGTAGTTTGACAACAGTTATTCAAATTTAAAAAAAAGTTATTTTTGGCTGCACCACGCATTTTAGCTCATGCAGTTGTCTTCTGAATTGCTCAAAGAATATTTTCTTTCTGTGTTTATGAAAAATAAAAAAAAAGATCATCATGTGAATGCACTTGTTGGAACTTCAAGATACAAGTATTTGTACACCCATCTTGAAAACCTTCCCTGCCCTCCCTTTCTGCTGGATATTTTCAGAGATCTGATCAGAGATCAAGAAGGATATTCTAAGGCAGAGCTGAGCAAACATACACTGTTAACAACTTAGCAAACAATGCATACTCAGTGTTTAGTCAAAGAGGAAAGATCAACTTGTAGACTAAAATAACTGGCACACTTGTCAAAACAGGACTGTTTGTAGATAGTTGACAAACAGAAAAAAAGCAAATAACTGTACCCCATCATTTGCTATGAAGTTTGTGCCCTCTAATTTCTAAAGCCAAATAAAACCAACCACTTCCATATCAAATGTGTCTGATCAACAACCTCAGAGCTGAAGTAATTTGATTTGTTATCTGCCAAATACTGCATATTTGCTGTGAATATTATGGATTTTTTTTTTTAAAGTAATGTACTTGAAATGTAGTTGAGAATCTTTAGTACAGGATTTTTTATCCAAAGAAAAAGCAGATTATCTCAAACATGTCAATGTGGGCTGTTCACACAGACTTTATAGTGCCTTGGTTTTCAGAAGGTGCAAAACTCCTGCCGAGGGCACTAACTTTGGCTCACCTGGAGCGTCAACACCCACCACTAGTGCAGTGCCAACACCACCAACACCTAATGCAAACAAGACAGTGATTAATGTGCATGAGAAACTGGATCCAGACACTGTTTCACACAAGCCATCAAACTGTCATGGGAGCAATCAACTTCTATACTTTGCTAATGTAGGTTAGTGTCAACCCATCTTAATGCCAATCCTGAAACCTTTTGGTCCTCTTCAATGACACTTTAAAAAAAAAGCCAAGTGTTAATGCTGGACAAATACCAGCTTCCTATAGGCAACTTGTCCTTCTTCAAGTATATTGCACAAGAAACATGTTCATAGGTAACATTCACAGCTGGTAGACATTTGTTCATCTCTAGAGACTCCAAAAAAGTGGAAGCTGTTTCACTGTGAGGGAAGGTCAGTACCCTCTTTCCAGCTACCTGCTTTACATTTCACTTCTCATGCCTGTTTACTTTTCCTTCTTACTTTACATCTTTTCCCTTTCTGCTAGCATCTGCTCTTGTGTGAGATGGACTATGGCCTCCCTTTCAGGGGACACAATACATTCTGCCATCAACATTGTACAGAAGTATCTGTGTCTGTGCATCACAATCATTTACTCCATGCGTTGGCTGGATCTCTCATCTCTGTTGGGTTTTCTCTTTCCTTCAGCTGCTCATCTGTTGCAATACCTTGGAAAACATTGCTAGCCAGGCAGTCAGACTGAAGAGATTAAGTTTATTTTACAATCGAACTTGCTTTCACTGAATATTCTGAGCACTTTCTTCCAGCTGAGAGAGTTCATGATCTCTGTTTCCTAACTGTTGACATTTACCTGCCCTTTCTTTCATACCCAGCTCTCTTTCTGTCATTCATGATTCTGATTCCAGAGTGACCTATTACCGTTTGTCTTTTGTTCCTGCACGCTTTAGGAATGACATCTTTTATGTTGATATCTGGATTCCTCTACCTTTTACATTTCTCTAAACCCTTATTCAGCTTTGCCAATTCTTTACGTGGAGTAGCATGTCAGCAGCATGGCTGCCTCTGCCTCCCCGCACAGCTTCCTCAGTAACCAAGGGTGCACACTCCTCTGCTTGTCCTTGCGCCTGTCGAAGGAGAGCGTCGATCTGATGCTGATTTTGCAGTGGGCTGAGGTCAGGTCTCACGTTTCTGCCTGCTGGCTGGGAGGAAAGCTTGGCCCCATGGAGCTGTACACAGGAGCCTGCAGCAATGCTAAAAGCTGGCACCATTGCTCTTGCTATAGGCAGTGCCATAAAGTAATGAGTCCTGCCAACTCTGCCCTCGCAGGAAAGGGACGTGGGACAACCTGTCCCCTTCTTCAGGCAGCCCTGTCTCCACAGAAATATCTAAGGTGGTTTTAAAGAGGGTGACTGAGTATGGGTGAATGCCACACAGAGCTGCAGAGTATGGAGTCACTGGTGGAAGAAGGAAGAGTCCTTTCATTTAAGTACAATTTTTAATCTATGGCTAGGGCAAACGGAGGGTGAGAACGCATTAGGTAAAGTTACAAGTTTGCTTGACTCAGCTAATCAATAACTAAGTAAAGAAGATTCTCTAACCATAGAGAAAACATATGTATTCACTTGCAAAGGAATCGGGAGGCGCTTCCAATGATGCTTTGTATACAAATGCCTTTGGACCTCATTCAAATAACGTTCTTTATATTAAACTGCACACTGATAATCTCAGTATGGTAACTGATGACAGCCTCCTCAGTGCTTAGTTAAAACAGAGCAGATATGTCTAAGAGTAAATGAGCTAAACAGCACAGAGCATACTTCTGCAACTGTTCTCAGGTAGTTTTTCCTGCACAGCTCATTAGCTATCTAGCACTGCAAAATGCAGGTATTCTCTGTTCCCATTATGGTTTTAATTGAGAGCTTATGACACAACACTGTTCAGGGAAAGATTTCAACAGCCTTTTCCTCATGGCTGCAGGACAGTGGAGTATTTTTTTGCCCTTACAAAATCTATTTCTTTATACTTTTGATACACAACTCTCCAAGGGCTTAATATCTTAATGTCCCTTTTACAGAGCAGGAGAATCAGTCAAAGACGAAGTAATCTGCCTAAGATCACAGAGGAAGGCTGTGGCAGCATCACACTGAGACCTGAGGTCTCCAGAATCCTATTATTGAGCTCTAACTCCAAGACCATCCTGCCTTTCTTAAAAGCTTTACTGTGACATTCAAGTATACAGAGACTCAGATGGAAGCAAAACCAGAAGGCACAAACTCAGCATTCCAGTGACTGGAAATACTTCGAAACAATAGATGAGCAAACATACAAAGTCAGATCAGTTTGAAATAATTTGGACAGGACGTTCTAATGTAATGCATTGATAACTATTTTGCGACTATTAGTTCGTTACTTGGTGGACTAAAATATTCCTGAAAACACAGATGAGTGCTCTTTAATACCCAACTGTGCATGATTCTCTTTCATGAGCACTGACTATTTTGAATGGGATCTATGTCCATGATCTTACAGGTAAAATCTGCTGGAAATAAGAATAACTTTTTCCCTTAAAGATATACCCTCTTTCCCTGTGATGTCTGTCCATCACCAAAGGCCTGATAAAAGGGCAAAAGCAAAGGTCATTGACATCAGAAGTTACATAGTCATGCAGCAGGAACGGTTCTGGAAACATGCAAAGTTATTCTCTACCTTGGCATCAGTGTCACGGACAGATATTGCAAAAGCTAACCACACTGTTCAGAAGGACTCTGGCAACACAACAGCAGAGCTCCTGCACGTTGGGGAACTCTCCTAGTGATTTTATGGATAGATAAAAAAACCTATGTGAGCTGGTTTGCTCTGTTGCAGACACATTAACTAATTCCGCACCTTCCTGATTTACGCTCTCAGGCCATTTTTTCTGTTGGTCTGTATCACTGGAGTCAGTCCACTGAAGTGACTTTATGTCACCTGAAATCCCCACTACTGATAGCAAGGAGGAGCAAGCAGGACGATGTAAAGGACTTCCCCATGTGTGGGGCAGCAGGAAGTTAGGTAAAAAACATCTGGAGATAAAAAGGCATAATTAGGAAATAAAAGAGAACCTTTGGGGAAGCTCACAACACCTTTGCTTGAGTACTTCTGGAAAACTTCCTCTTACTTCCACATGTCCAGAACAGTAGACAAAGTCCAAGGTCCAACCAAGACATTTCTCAGTGTAATCAAGTAGTGACCTCGGAATATAGTTAGTTAAGAGATTATTTTATACACACCTGCCATGCTGTGTTGTTTATCATGCCCAGAAGGCTCTGCATGACTTGCTGTCTTTCACATTAATTCATCTTCTGTTGCAGGTGACTATCATGAAAGAAAGGAAAAAAAAGATTCCCAGAGCAACCCAACCAGTCACCAGCTACTCAGTCTGGAACTGCACTTACAGGAGCAGGGTTTGTTACAAGGGCTTTGAACCGGGAACTACAGTCCTGTTATTCTGCACAGTAAAAGCAGAAAGCAAAATTCATGCCTTAAATGTTTCATACTTGAGGCTGTTCTTACATTTAGGGAAGTAAGGGAAATCAAAGTTTGAGCTTCTTCAGATCATAATATGAACAGTATTTTATTTCAGGGAATTATCTTTTTGTGTGACTAATATTTGCTCATTTGACTGCTCTCTGAAATTGAAGGTGGGGCATTTTGAGATGTTATTGTACTGCTAAGTGCAATAAAAGCTGCAGAGCAAGTAGCTAAATACCCTGAGGAAAGCAAACACACAGCTAATAACACACAGCAAGTGCTCTACGTTGAGGATTTACTGGGACAAACAGTTAAAACCAGAAGCAGAGTTGATGACAGTGAGGAGCCTGATCAGCTTCAAATGTATCTAATTCTGTCACATTTACCTAAGAGAGCACTTCTGACTCGTGAAAGGTTCCTCATCAACTTGGAAGGAAATAAGAAATACTGTCTTGAATAAGGGTTTGTTTCTCAGAGTGTGTAATGCGGTGCCTGTGAAAAGACCGAATCAAAGGGTAAATAGTCTCTCGGTCTTTTTTTCTACATTGTAGTTTACCACCCCGCATTTGTTTCAAGGTTTATCAGGGGTTTGAATTAAATCCATCCCAACGAAGACTTGATATTCAAGGCTGCCCCTCGGCAAAGAGGGCTTTTGCATTCATTAATATTGCCTTGGGATGAAGGAAGGAACAGGAGAGCCCTGATTGACCTTGGACATTTATAAAGGTAATCTAATTTGTGCTCGTTTGCTACTTTTTCATTAAAGCCACTCCTGGAATGTTTCTTATCATGAGTTGCGTTTCCCTTGAGAAAAGTTTTAACAAATAGACCAAATCCAGCACAGAGCTGGCCCAGTGGAAAGTGATGTGGAAATGCAGGCTTGAAGAAATCTTCTGTGATCTGACCCGCAAAATTAGGAAGGTAAAGTCAGAACCAGGAAAGTCTACAGTCGAACAAGTCAACCTGTAGCCAGTATGCACCTCATATTACATTCACATACAAGTGACTATGGCTTATCAAGGACTGAATGAATCTGTTTTGTCCACGCAGGTCAGCTGCCCATGTTGCAGCTGGCACATATTAACAACCACCGTCAGTCCGTGTGCGCACAGAAGGAAGAGCAGTAAATCTCGCCCTCGGTACTGAAGCTTTCTCACAGCTGTACAGCTGAAGACATAATTCCAGAAAACCCCTGTCCAAGAAACAGCTGATGCCAATGACGAAAAGAAACGTTGCAGTTCTCGGAAACATTACAACTACTCGGCGGGAACTTTCCTTGCTTCCCTGACTTAAAGCATATTTGTTATGCCACAGATTAACTGCACCCATTTAGGGAAGAAATGGTCTTGAATCATTGTTTCATCTTAGGAACCACAGGTGATGTTGTACACAGTCTGTTTACAACCTCAGGGGTTAGTGAAAATGAAACCAAACTAAGAAAACGCAGACCATTGACCAGAACAAGACCTGCCAACATTTCCTTCTTTAATCTCTTAACCAAACAATACGACACATGACAGTGCAATGGTGAGGATGAGGTTTCACAGCCTGCTGAGAATGCCAGTTTCTGGTTAAAAATAATAATAAAAAAGAACGTTTTGCTTATCTGATTTACATATTGCACATTAAATAAGTCCTGCAAGGTACCATGCTTCAAAATGGACTTATTTTTTAAGAAATGTAGATTAATAATCCTCCTTGCTTAAAAAATGAGCTTCAATATTTGTGCGAATCGTAGAGTGAAAAAAATCAATGTGCTATCGACTGCTGGGGATGATCACATTCATTTTGCCCTTTGTGGTTGGTGAAATCCATGCTGCAATTACAGAGACAGGCTGGCAGCAAAGAGCCTCAGTTGGGCTTTCAGCTCCACATTAATCCAAAACTCACCATTTTAATGCAGATATAGATTGCCACGAGTCAATAGCTGACTACTTGAATTGTGAAGTAGCAGTTCCATGCTATATTGGCAGCACTGGCTGTTACAGTATCTTCAAGTATTTTGAAATTTCAAAGCGTTACTCCATGGAAGTGAAGAGCGTAACTGACACCACATTGGAAGGGGACTGCAGTGTTAATGCTGTTATCATTAAGATAGAAGACTACAAATAATCATAAAGTAGATCAAAAGTAGACTTTTCATGGGATAAAATGCACATGTACCTTAGCTCATGTTTTAATGCCCCAATGCATTATCTCATAAAGTATCCCAAGTGTTGAATTTTTACAATATAGCTCCCAATTCTCTCTCATTTACACTGTTCCAAGCACAGATGACTTCACAAAAGTCAGAGGGATCACTCTGCATTTATAATCTGGCAAGTGAGGTCAGAATTTGACTTTGAGGACCAATTTCCTTTTCAGCAACCCGTCCGTAACTAAGAACTGAATTCTGCCACTAAATTTGTGTGAAGAATGGGGGAATCCACTAAGTGGTCAGCATCTCTTTTATAGCACGTTAGGTGCAGGGTGAGCTTAGAACTCTATTTTCTGTACAGTAACTGTATTCCTGTATACCTTTATGATACTGACCTCTTTCTACCACGGTTAACTGGCGCTCTCATGAAATGGTGAAACGTTCACTAATAGCTCCACACACGCGGAGTTTTACAGCTGTCGTTTATGGTGCACGAAGCAAACTCAATTCAAAACCTAGTGAGCTCCATGGAAATGCTTCCATTGACTTTACTGAACTATGCGCGTATGACTGCTGACAACTTCGCCGTGCAGGCAAACACCAAACCTGCGCTCAGGAGGAGCTGGCCGCTGGCGTGCCAGGGTTAGATCTCAGAGCAGAGAGGAGATGCTGTGCCGTGCCATGTCACGCCGCCGAGCAGTCAGGCTCTGCCCTCTCTGTGCTGCAGTGTCTCTGCAGATCTGAGTCACGGTGCAATTTGACTGTGGCTACTTTTTCTGTTAATTTTCATCTAATGAAATATTTACAAATTTCTCAGCTACTGCAGGATGGTAGCATTCAGGGCCATACTCTCTCAGGTTTGATGTCGACCACCTTATCTCATTCACGTATATATCCATTTTCTGTGCTACAGGTAGGAACAAGAGAGGAGTATGCTGGAGCTGAGCAAAAAACTCAACTTTGTCAGATGCAGAACAATGTGCACAGTCATTTTTGTTACCAGGGTAACCTGTGAACTCAGTGAGATCTATTAGCACAGGTAATACTATCAATAATAAAAAAAATAAAATACGTAATACATAGGGAGTAGGTCTAGACATTTGCTGCAAGAACAGATGTGTGCAATCAAAAGAAGCCATTTTCCTTTGTTCATGTCTGAAATATAGACTTATTTGATGTTGGTAAGCCTTCATGTGGTTTTAGACTCTTCACAATGAGTCCTGCCCAGAGTATGCACCTATAAGGCTTTGTAGGGGATTTGTGAAAGAAAGAGGATTCACCCTGGTGTTACCTATTGGTATTCTGTGTAGCTTTCCACAGCACGCGTAATACACCTTAACAGTCTACCTTAAAAACATTATGAGGTTGGAGCAAGGATCTTAACTATGCCTGCAGAAAAAATAATGGTTCTTCCTGCTGACCTGTAGCTGATGGGTTCTTGTATCTGAAAGTCTCATTAAATTCAACATTTGCTATAGTGTGGAAATGAAAATATTTATATCTCAGTTATAAATAGACTCACGTTATGTTTGGAAACAAACATCCACAACTTTGCAGATTTTTGGTTGCTTAGAAAGATAGAAGCGAGCTTTCAAATGTTTTGTACTTTTGATTTCCTGAACCAAATGTAAGGTTTCCAAAAAGATTAGCGTTTATATAATAGATAACATAATAGATAACATAATAGTGATTTTATTAGTAGCAAGTCACAGGTCTCACTGAACATAATGAGAAAGAAGTACATGCATTTGCATGGGGAGGCTAAGGGTCTTCCATAAGAAGGCTTCTATTAGCTGAGACTGCGCTAATTATTAAGGTTTTCAGAATCAGGTCCTCTCCTGGTGAAACTGCTGTGGTCTAAAATGCCAGGTAGAAAGAGCTCACAGCTGCAACAATTCAACATCAGTTAGAATATTAATAAGTAAATGGAAAAAGTGCTTCAAACCAACAGGAAGAGTTTTTCACCTTGACCTTGCTACCTGAGTAGTTGCCATTAATTATGAGGAACTGGGCTTATAGTGGAGTGCATAATGATAGCCATTATGTGGAGACCATAAAATTAGACCCTGTTTTTACAGCCTGTAAAAACAAACTACAAAGTCTGTCCCAAGCAGCTTGTAATCTTAACAGAAAGCATAGACAATAGGAATACGGTGTAGAATGCACAAGCCAACCACATCCCAGCACCTAACAGAGGATACCTGTACGGGTTTTGGGGGAGGTGTGAGGTCATTTGTGAGGGTGTAGGTTAAGCGGGGACAGCACGTTGCGTGGAGGGAACTGGACCTGACTCACGACTCACGTAGTGGCAAAGCAGTGGTCAGTGAAGAGGGCAGAAAATACATGAACTGAACTGAGCCCAGGGCACTGGTGCTCCGGCTCCTTCGGGCCTCTGGCTGGCTCCTCTCTGCCTTTTTTCCTTTTCTTTCTGAGGACTATTTTGCAGTTGTTGGTTCGGTTTTCCCCAATGCAATTGAGCCTTTTCCCTTCTCTGGAGGTGCCGATCCCTCCGGGAGGCCACCAGCCTGCCCTCCCTGGGAGCCTGCCAGGGACAAGCCCCAGGAGGGACCCACAGAGCTTCCCCACTTATTTTCCCCCTGCTCGTATTGCTTCAGCTATTATGTTTTCAAGATCATCCAGCTTGAGGTTGGTTTTAAAACACTTATTGAAACTTTTTACTCCACAAAAGTTAATTTTGAACAGTTCAGGAGAAGTTAGCCTGCCTTTAAAAATCTCCACCTGGAATAAGAAAAACGTAATAAATTCTTCATGTTTACTGCGTTTACACAAGGCCCCAGACTATGGATTACCTTTTTATTACTCCTTGTTGTAAGGTTTTTTTTTTCCCCTCTATTATTAGTTTTTTTAACAAAACAGTGGCAAGAGGAGAAAATTGTTATCTTCCCTGTGGACATTTACAGGCTTTTGAATGAAAGTTTGGTTACAGATTTGTACTCTGTGGAAGCATGAAACAGTTTTCCCTTACATAGCTGGTGTGCTATGAGCTATATGAGCATAGCTGTGAGATCTGGTGATCTCAACAGAAAAACTTTCCCAATGATCTGGCAACAGTTATGCAACAGAATTAGGCAAACGTCTGAGAGTTTGGAGTATCTGCTTCACCGCTGAAAAAATACCAAAGAATGTACACACAAACACAAATACGTATTCCTACATAGGCAGTGACTTTTTATTCACTCCTTTTAGCTGCAAAAATCTGTTCTCTCTCCAGCAGCGAGTGGAATTTTCCAGTGCTGCTTAATGTTGAAATAATGAACTTTGGCAAATCTAAATCAGCTGAGAGCAAACTCCAAATATGAGAACCTGTAGCTTAGGTGGCAGTTTGTGCCATTGCATCATTGGAGCTGAGCCATCCTTAGACCACAGAGTACAGAGGAGTAAATCCTGCTGGATTCAAGGGTCATAATCTAGTTTCTCCACTGTTCCTCCTTTATCCCGTTTTCACCAATTGGTACTATCATTTTGTGTTCTACCCCTCTGCATGTATTATTGCATGACTCACTATAACATTGCAGGCAGTATTCTTCTCCAGGGGAAAGATTTGATATTTTCTAAACCAAACATAATTCCTTATCAACATATAGTGCCTACAGTTCAAGAACACACAGAATTAAGGAATAGTTCAGCATAGACTGATCACAAAGGAGAATGAATTTTCTCTCTATCTGATATGTCTTTGAGATCATTATGAAGAAGTGTGCAGAAGGATGCAGTGCGATGCAGCATGGGCCCACACAAATCCCCAGAAATGCAAAGCTCCTCTCAGGGAGAAGTCGACTGATGTGCAACCAACCAAGCATTTCAAAGACGACAGAAATAAAATCAGCCAGGAAAAACAGAATTAAGGGAGGGAAACTAGAGCAATTCTTAACCACTGTTTTAGAATCCAAAGAATAGCGAGCTGACTGAATTCACATAGCTTGCACATTGCTGCCCAAGCAAGAAGAGGTTCAAAAGGACATCACGTTATGAACTGGAAAGTCAGTTCCTCTCTATGCCACATCAGAAGTTTTGGAAGTTGAGAAGCATTAAGCTTACTTCTACTATTTCTCATTCCAATGTTTCTTTCCATCTGAGCATCGCATCAGCAAAATTCACCTACCAAATGCACAGGGAAAAAAACTCCAACCCTTAAATGCCTCAAAAGCAATTGCCTGAGGTTTTAAATAGAGTGGACTTGTAGCAGGTGCCAAAATTTATCACTGAATCGAAAAAAACCCTGCAAAATTAATAATCAGACTTGCTGGTTCACACCAATGAAGTGGCACCTTGTTCAGCAGCACTTTAGTCCACAAGAGTGTCAGGGTATCTTCTTGGGGAATGGAGTGACAGCAGGAGTAAAGGAGACGTTGCCTATATGGTCTCTGCTCTCATTATGCTTGACCCTCCTTTAAACCTCAATGTACTCACCCAGCCCTGTTATTCAACAGGTGCCATGACATGTCTGGGTTGAGTTCTAGCACGCCGGCCATGGGGCCATGTTTCTTGGCTCACTGACACACGATGATCATGCAGATAGAAGACAATGAATGTGGACAGCAGCTGGAAGGGCTGCAGAAAGGGCTGAATGGAAGTGAACTGCTAAGTAACAAAGTGAATTAATGCAGCCTTTTAATTTAAACTTAAGTATGGCCAATGCAAAAGACTGGATGGTACAAAGTGCACAGCATCAATCTCAGAGGTTAATCCTCATCTCATTAATGCATATATTTTAATCTAGGTGCTTCTTACTGTTTTGTCTAAAATTAATATTTTCAGTGTCGATTGACCTGCAGTTTTATAAGTATCTGTCACCAAGTTATTCAAACACATCACCACAGCATTAGAATACATTCCATACGCTGACTAACCATAAAATTCCCATGTTAAATTTGAAGTTTTATTATTCCCTTAAAAGCACTTAATGGCTCCAGCCCTGCACACTTGATAGAACTTCTGTCACCATTTACCCTTAGCCACTCTCCAGGCTCAGAATTGGCAGCCTGCTGGAGGCCATCTCCAGTCTGGGGAGACAGAGCTTAGAGAAACAAATTCCTGTGTTTATGCCTGTTCATAAATCTCTGACTAAGCATTCAGGACTAAAAATGTGGGTATTTACCACTACTTATTTATGCATGGTGCTATTGGACTAGGCACCAAAGTCTGGCTGAATTTCTCTGGATTCTGGAAAATGTAGATTCACGGGCTGATTTCAAGCCATCCACAAACCAGTAGTCACAAACAAAGGGGAAGCTTGAGAGACATGAATCTACGCCCTATTCTTTGCTCACAGGCAACAGGAAGCAAGGTAGAAAACACTTAAATTCCCTTCCAGCATTAAACCAGCCTTGTGCATGGAAATTGCTATTGCTCTCAGCCACAACCCTGCTCTGTCCTGAGATCCATAGGAGGAGCGGAAACACGGAAGCTGTGGGCACTGGCTCAGCCGGGAGAAGCTGGCTCAGCCGGGAGAAGCTGGCTCAGCACTCCCCCTTGCTCCCAGGGAGCACAGAAACCTAGCAAAACCCGGCCCCAAATTGTAGAGCTCTTCCTTTTGCTGCCAACCCTGGTCCTGCCCTGTGACTTGAGCAGTGCAAGGCACCAACTCGTTCCTGGATTTGTATAAGCAATGGAAATTAAAATGACAAAAGTATCTGTATATGTTGCCCAAGCAGAGACCATCTCAATTTCTGAAAACCAAGTGTTGTGTTCAGGAAAGCACTGCTCTTCCAGTGGAGCAATGAAGAGAAACCTAGCTCAAAGGAATAAATCGCCCCCCTCAGATGTTTACATGTTTGCAATGTTAAGTCTCAACACTTCAGAAATCTAAAGGAGAAACTTTTTTACATATGAATCTACAAACAAACCTTAACATTTACAGAGAATTGTTAAATGCAGTAACTTCTTTCATCAGAATGAAGTAGATCCACACTTTACAGTACATTTATTACAACAGCTAAAAATGCACTGGACATTGAAAAAACTGCAGTATCACAATATTTGTAATTCAATTGCTACTGAGCCTCTTAATGTGATGATAAGTTGCTTCATTAGAAAGAGTTTTTTGCTTCTTAAATGAGGTGTGAGGAAAGGGGAAGTAGCGAGATAAGTAATTATATTTCTAACTGAGAATATAAAATGTATCTGCACTAGCACTCAATATGAAATAGCTTTCTCATCTTATGAGTATTTTCAATATTGCAGATCTCATTTGCATCCTAAATCAGAATGAAACACTGTAAAAGGTTTTTGAACCAAAAAGCTAAGAAAAATTTCTGCTTATGCCAGTCAGAATATTTTGCTTTCATACATTCAAAATACCATCATTTTGCTTTTACATTTTGACTTAATTTTTTAATAAATTATATTTCCAAACAGAACATAACGAAACTGAACTTTTAGAAAATGATGCAAAATCCTCTATGAACAATTTGTAACTTTTTTTCCAAAACTTCTTATAAATGGAAATGTCATTAAAGGTAGTCTGTTCCAGCAAATTATTTCACACTAGACAAATCCACACATTTTGGAAAAAATAGATTTTGTCAAGTCATTTTCAGTCAGCTCTCTCCGCTATCAATATCTCAAGTCTGTGAAACATCAGAGTGTGTGAAGTTATTACAAATACTGAATGTGTAAATAAGTATCTCCATCTAAATTACTTCATACTTTTTCACACAAGAAACATAAATGCAACAATAGATCAATCTGACTGTAAATATCTAAATATGTCCTTTAAAAGCCAAAGGAATGTCAGATGCAATTTATTTTCAGGCAGTGCAAACTGAGACATTAAGTGGCAATTCTACTTCCATTAGCTAAATCTGGCAAATATGCAACTGTTTAAAGGCATTGTCAATAGCCATTGCACAATTAAGTATTTGTACTGATGCCTTATTAAATTACCCTTTTCAAGTAGGCATAATAAACTAGGAGTTCACTGTACAGATTTTCATGGTGAAAGTCCAGATCACTGGAAAATTTATTTAAAGAGAATGCAGTCCACCGAGTAATGAAGTAAATGTCAAATGTTTTTGGGCAAATAAATCTGAATTGTCTTAAAACTTTTTTGGCAGATATAGCTGAAGACGACACTGGTAATAAAAAACCTTCAGATTAATGATTTTGATTTATGGAGTTCCCAGGTAAACTTTCAAATGCACTGCATCTCCAGCAGCAAACCCTGCTTGGTGGGGAATGGAGATCATTACCACGGGCAGTCAAAAATGGCAAGAGAGCCAGAGCTTATAACTTGGATGCTTGTTCAAAGTACCATTGGCCTCTGTTTAGTTATGATTTCTGCCACGGTACCCTGGAAAGAGCCCCTGCGGCTGCTGCCCACCCCCAGCCGCGGGAAGAGGTGCTGGGACCTGGCTGCCGTGTGCACATCCGGTTGCCTCCCGTCCAGCTCAACACACCACACAGGAACGTAGAATTGTTTTTCTGCAGTAAATTACTACTCCCCAGTGGCAAGGCATGTCTTCAAGGATGACCAGTGTTTCTTAGGATGGGCCACCCTTGCAGTCTCTGGAGGTTGCTTTCCCCAGCCCTCCTCTCCTCTGACCAGCTATGCAGCTGTAGGAGAGGCAATCCTCCTCCTCCTCCTCCTTTCAGGGCACAGATAGGACTAAGAAAGCCTCAGCGCAGGAACAAGCGTCCCCATGCTGGGCAGCCGCTAGCAACCACCCAGCTCTTTGCGGCTGTCAGGATGAAGGCTGGTGTCAACAACTGTCCAGACTCTGTGGGCATTTCACTCTGGATAGCAATTAAGCACCTTAATTGCGCCTCTTTTTTAAAATTTTTTTTTAAGAATATTTGTCCTGCTTGCTCCTGCACACAAACGGCACTGGCTTTACCCACGTGCTAAATTTTCAAAGACTCCTTCTTGCAACCTTTCTTTTTTAGTATCATTGTCAGCTGCCGAAAGGCATGGACAGACCCTTATCCTTGTGCCAGTTTCCCACTGTTGAAATGAAACAGCAATGGCCACAGATTAACAAGAGTTTCGTGTTGGAAAATCAGAATTTTGTCTTTCCAGACCTCTTCCAGGGCTGGGCTGCTGATTTCTTTATACACAGTGTAAGCTAGCCAGGCACGCGTCCTTCCGAGACTCAGCTGCGTGCCTGGCTTGAACTGACCTCAAAGGAAGACAGACATCGACATTTGGTAGCAGATTTTGGACTGTTGCAACACAAAGGCTTTATCTTAAACGTAACATCAAACCACTTCCAATATTTATCATTTCCTCATATATATCATATCATCTTTAAATATTTTGTCACTGAAAGTACAAGGATTTTCTTCTCTTCATAGCTTTATTCTATTATTAGTTTCAGTCCGATGCTTTAAAGAACAGTAAAGTTGCAATGTCCAAACTGTTATACATAGGGTTGTGAATTTATTCTTTTAAATTATAGCTTAGTATATTTAGTCAGTTTGTTTTATATCAAGCATTTATTTAAGTGGTTTTCATTCTATTGACATTTTATAATGCCCTCCTAATATTCTTATTATTGATTTTAATACTGCAATGGTATTATTCATGGTGACACCTATTGGAAAGCAAGCTTCAATTATATCAATAGATGCTATTATTATAACATTGATAACATTAATATTTGATAGTGGTATAAAATGTGATGCATTGGCAATTAACTCATTAATGTAGATATCATTAACCAAAAATGTCAGAGTTGTTTTAATGATTTTTCCATTGCTTTCTTTTAACGAATTCTCTAATCACTGGCTCAGTTTTGTGTTTTTGAATGTGTATTAGCCACAAAAGTTTTTCTGAAAACTAAATAACATTGTCCCTTTTAAATAAGAAAAGATGGGCCTCTGTGGCTCGGAAGATACCGTGAGGCTTGAATCAACAGCATTAGTAATAGATACAGTACATGAAACCCCAGCACAGAATATTCAAAAATAAAAGATTTACCAAAACATAACCGTGCCTTTTTGCTTGTTGCTTAGCAACCAGAATTGATCTAGCAAAAAAGTCACCTGACTGAGGAATTGCTGGTGGCAATATTACTCCATCATTTTTCTTTTTCACACTAAACTGATGAAGGTTCTATCAGAAACAGCTATTAATTGTTTCTTTCTTTTCTCTCCAGCTCCTTAATTATACAGTAGAAACATTTCTATTGCTGTTACTGAAAGGAAGAGAGCACCACGTAAAGCTTACAAAATTAACAGGCTTACTCAAATATGCCTAGATCTGAAAAGCGAATATTGCAAGCTGCAACTCACTGTCAACTCTGCCATCCCAAAATAACAAACGCAGTGAACTGTTCATATAGCAGCAGAATAACCATTTTTACCACACCTGCACTGATGGGCAATTTGCAATAATCTTTTAAAAACCACAGACTAAGAATACTTCTTGTTTTGATGACTCAGTTGGAATTCACCACCACATTTGTCTTGCTTTCATCATTTCTAAACATTAGCATTTTCATCTGTTGACTGAAAGCACTTCTGGTCCTCTATAACATATATATAAAACACTTTTGATCTTTTAAAATCCTCCTGTCAACCTGGAATCACACAGCCTCTTACATTACCTTGTTCTTGTCCTTAATGGCGACCTGCAGTGAACTCTGCACTCCCTACTTTCAGATGTTCAACATCCTTCCTTTGTTAAAAGCTGCTGATCAAAAAGGAACATTGTGCTCACTGTGTTTCCCTCTATAGCCCCTCACAATCATTTACAGGAATTACACTAAAACACAGGGTATGGATGGCGACAATTTCATTTAACCACATACCGTATTTTTGTTCTGCTTTCTACAATACTTAATTCCTTAAGTAAATAAGAAAAGGGAACGCATCTTTGTACTCATACATTTGGCCCATCGTGAGCAGTCAAATACAACATTGGGTCCGGGAGTGGGAAAAGATTAATCCACAAACACCTAAATTGCCTTTTTACCTTTTTTTTTTTTTTTTTCCTTTGAAATGAACACTCTGTATAAGCTCAGATGACATTTGTCCTTTTAAGAAGTGAAGAAATGTTACCTAAATGGACAATATATCCAGTTTCACTTTTCCTCTGTATCATATTCAGATCTGGTAGATGGGATTTGATGCTGTATCCCATAATGCCTCCATGGCTTTTTCTGTAAAAGCTTAACAAGGACACAGCATCAGAGAGTCTTTAGTGGCTAATACCCGACCCCTTTCTCTCACATTACAGCTCCAAGTGACCATTTTCATGCCAAAAGGTCACCAACATCCCCATCCCCATGGAACCTATGTGCATCAACCTTCTAACCTTTGCCACCGAGAGATGATAGCTATTTGGGCTGCAATCCCTTCATTACAGATGGTCCATATTTTATATTTAGTGTGGGAGGTCAAATTTAGGAAAGCAATTTCTCTTAAAGCTAAGAGTTCCAATAATCCAAGATCTTCTATTGGCTTATGGGTGAGTGGACAGTAATGGGTTTATGGGCAGCTCTAGATTTTTTCTGTTCAGTGGGGAAGGAGTTCCGTCAATCTAAATTTTTAGGATTGGGTGGCTACCATTGTTTATTATTCAATGAGCTCTTATTAGATTATATCTAAGCACACTGCAGCAGGCAGAGAGTATCCTTATAAGCAGGCTTGCAGGCTGGATCAATATCTCAAGGCATTTACAATCTTGTTGAAACACATTAAACAATGATTTTTTTTTTTTTTATTCTGTTTTTAAAGTTTATATGTGGTCATGCAGTTCTGTTGGTGACAAAGGCATTCATCCATTATCATCATTAATTGCAATAGTTAATCTACTGTTAAAGCAGCTTGCATCTTAATATAGAGACCGCCTTTGGTGGAAGTAACCTAGCACTTCATGGCAGATCAGAGAAGGATTGAACAAATCCTGAACAACAACAAAATTCAAAAGATCAAACTCCAAAATGTTAGTTAAAAGGTATCTGCTCTACTTTAAGGGGAAACAGTTTGATGCCATTTTTTATTCCATTTTGTATCCATTTTTGGAAAATGGAACAATTATAGCCCCAACACTGCAAATATTTATGCACATGCTTAAATTCATACACAAGTCCCAAGCCAGCAAAACATTTGAGTATGTTGTTATACCCAATCCTGCTCAGGACAGCATTCAGGCATGTGCTTAACTTGCTGGTAAATGACAGATCCATGCATAGTGTTTGGAGTGCAAGGTAAGAGTTTATAACCCATAACACTGTTGAATGATTCCAGTTCTTGAAGGCCAGTGCAGTCTATGGCTAAAATTCTCTCTTAGTCTAGCAAAACTGCTTCAAGACACAAAAGTAGTGTTGAGGATGCCTGCGAATAAGCAACTTAAATGCAATTTGCTATTGTCTGTATGATCATGTTGTCTATTAGCCACAAATATTCACAACAGTGTTAGGGAAACCTGAATTTGTCCAACATAGCATCGACCAAAGCTCCCTGTTAAAAAGCAAAGCTTGCTACAGAGAGTAGAAACATCACTGGGTCACTGCATCAGGAATAACTAGCAACATGCTCTTCCCATGGCTTCTGGTTGCTATGCAAAGCATCCTTAGCTTAAATCCATACCATTTACATGGCTTAGACCAGTAGTTTTTAAGTTTCCAGCTTTCTCCTTTAATAAAAGTTTGGTCAGAAGTATGAGCCAAACTTTCACACGCATTTAAGTGTCAAAAGGTGCAACATTAATGCTAGTGAGGTTTTAAAATAGCACCTAGCCTCCATTGCCAGGCACCTGGGCAGCGGGAAGTATCTGCAGACTTACTAGATCACTCTATGTATCAGAGAGGGGGCAAATGGGAAGCATATGCTAAACACCTTCTTGAGACCATCTTGATCCATTAAAAGAAAAGCTGCAAAGAGCTCATGCCACATGTTTACCTTGAGAGTGCCTGGAAACATGTGTGGGTTCAAATTGGACATTTGGAGAGCGTGGGGTGGGGACTGGTGGTGATAATGGTGATTCTGGAAATAACACTGGGCTGATCTGACCCTTGATATAATCCCACTCTGATCGATAGGGTTATCAGGTTTTTTTAAAAGGTGAGCCTGGCCAGCTTCACATTGCACTTTTGCAGCGGTGCAAATGGAGTCAGTTTCTTTGGTCTCTTTCAAAACCTCTTCCATCACCCTTTCCCCAGGTAAAGCTGTGCCTCCACAAAGCGGCCGTTGTGTAAATGAAAGTCAAACTCACAAGGTTGCTCTGAAGGAAATGACTTACCTTGCTGTTGTTAACTTTTCCCTGATGTTGCTTTTCCTCTTTTATTAGGCTCAAATATTACGTTTTTGATAATATTTGTGTATAACACTTCCATAATTTAAAGCAAACGTAATTCAGCAAATCCCTATTGATTTTGCCTTCCATATTTTGTTATCCAAAAATGAAATTGGTGTTCCTCACTGCAACACAACCCCATAGTTAAGGACCACAGGTATGCCTACATCATTAAGGCAGTTAACCAGGTTTTAGGGCTAGAAATCATATTTCAGATTCCAGCAGCAGTTTCAGACCAGGCTCCGCTACTCATCAGGAGGTTTTGTGGGGCTCCAGACACAGCTATGGTTCAGCGGCACGTGCTGACCCAGACCCAGCAGCAGCCACGTGCACTGGGTGCGTGGTGCAGACACAGCTCAAGTCGTGCAACAAGCTGAAGGTTGTTCCTGGTATCATGGAAAGGATCTTTTCATTTTCTTTACCTACTTTTGTGTTATCTCCTGTGCTAATGATGAGGAATATTTTAGACGTTTTGAACATAATTGCTGAACCAGAATTTCTTTCTGTAGCATTTGTATTATGCATTCCTTAGAACGGAGACAGTTGCTGCATTTGATCCTGTACGGGACCTCACACATCAGTGTTCCCGTCCTGGCCAGAGACTCTCAGCTGGTATCACAACTCCCTTTTTCTGATATATTATAGCTTTTTTAAATTTTTTTTTTTTATTTGTCTGTTATTCTCACATTCAAGGAACAACCTCTGTAAAAGCTGTACTGTGAAACTAAACCCATCTGTCCCATGCTTACAGACACATTCCTGCTTCAGGGTCTACACTGTAATCTATCATAGCTCAAAGTAGTTAATATTAAAATGATGCCCTGTGAAGGTACGATGGGTGTGGACAGAACCAATTTGTTTATACAATTGTGTTTTGCCACAGAGTAAATTAAATTATGGGGTATTCATCAAAATTGAATTACCACAGTGCGAGCTAACAATTTTCCAAAGACATTGTGACATGAGCACAAAGCAGCCCATGTCAGCCCCAAGGAATCGCTATCGTCTTGCAGGCTGCAGCTGAATTACTCACCAAACGGATTAGACAAAAGCAATCCTCAGAAAGCTGGAAGTTGCCAACCAGTGGAAAACAGTGACAAGTCTAAAAGCGTGTTTATTTCTTAACTTAGAGGAAGCAGGAGAAAGGAGAGAGACCTTCCATGGGTGGGATGTCCATGGGAGCAGGCAATGGGGACATCTCAAGGTGAGGAGGGCTAGTGTCCTGGTGGGACAGGCAGGATTTCTGTCCTGAAATAGTTCTGAAAAATCAGATTTTCAGTTGACCATTTTCTCTTTATTTTTCTTTTCAAAATTTTTCGAATAAGATAGACCAAGAAACTCCCTCTCCTACCACACATTTCTTTACATGAAGTGGAGGTGAAAGTGAGAAAATTATTGTGTTTGAGTACAGGAAAATTTAGGAGGGAAAATAGGGTCAGAGGAAGATTTTAGCCCTTATTTTCACTCAACTAATGCTGCAAAATAGAAAAGATGATTCTGGAAAATAAATAAGAGCGTTAGAGTGGGGAGACCACATTCTAAGTTATCTTTAGTTCTTTCTTTTAAGAAAGTGTTTTGCTAATTGTCCTCACTTGAGAGAAAACTGAGGTATAGAAAAACTGTTTAAATGGTATTTTAGTTAACTAAAAAAGGAGTTTAAAGTGTAAAATAATTTTAAGAGTATTGAAATTTTACTGTTGGGAAAAAAACATAAAAGCAGAGGAGCTAATTTATCTCATCTTTAACCTATTTTTTAAGAAAAATTTCTATGTCACCTTACTTTTCCTAAGGAAACAGAAAATGAAAAGATCTTGCAAAAAGACAGATGTTTCCCTATGCGTTCAAAGCAATAGAGAATTCACAAATGTTTGTCAGAAATCTTTCTTTTTTTTTTAAAAATACAAGATGACATTTTATAATTCAATCTCTTATAATAGTCGTATCTCTACCTGAAAAAGTATCTCGGTCAAAAATACCACAATCCCAGCCCTCATTAGACAGTTCAACCTGTTCAGGCTTGGAGAAGAGCACGGTGGTTAAATCAAACTACTCCTGAGTTGTGCTTCAGCCCTGAATGAGTGCTCAGTCCACGGGAGCAGCCAGAAGCTGCCCACCCTGACCCCTGAGACGTGGTGGATGTCCCCTCCTTGACACCAAGCGCTGCGCATCCTTGGACTGCCTGCTGCGGCACCGCACACAGTCTCCCCATCGGAGCAAGTCCAGCAGAGACCCGTATGGGGTCTCCTTCAGACAAACCTATTCTGAAAGTTGCTTTACTAGGGCTTGGCAGGATAGATTTTGTTTTTAAAGGAGAATCACGTGTCATTTCCTTGGCAGATAGGATGCTAGAGTTAGAACTAAAAAAGAAAATCAAACATATATCTACCTCAATCCAAAATTCACATCGGCAAGGCTACACAGTCCAGGGAGGGAGCATGGGCTGCAGGCACGCGCCTTTCTGCATGAACAAGTTCTGCCTTTAGGTAGGCTTAGGAATAGCTCAGCCTCCAGCTCATGGCTGCTCTCCGCCGGGGCCGAGAGCGTGGGCGTCCCTGTGGAGCTCACAGCCGGTGCCATGGGCGGCCGGCCCTGGGGGAGCCTGGGCCGGGCTCTGCACCACCGCCTGAGGCCGTTTGGCTACTGCGGGGGCTGCTGGCTTCCCTGCAGAGGGTTTCTGCTTGAAAGACCAGAGCGTGCTGTGGAGCAGGAGCAGCAGCAGAGCTGCCTCTCCTCCAGCGTGCAGCCAGGCTGGCTGGAGCACCATGCAAACATCCTCTGGGTCACTGAACCTGGCAAAGCTGCGTCAGACCAGCATGTGTGACCCTGAAACACAAATTCCTTCCCGGCATCGCGCTGGCTTTGCTGCCAGCCCAGCGTAAGTGCTATGAGCCCTTACCTGCTTTGTCAGGGGCTCCCTCAGGGAATTTAGCAGGTTTGTTTTTTTTTTTGTTTGTTTGTTTAATTTGGGTGGGGTGAGTAGAAATGTTTCTTTGCCCTGATGGAAATGGGCTTACCCTAGGCAGTATATATTACTGGATACCATACTGGAGCCTCAAGAGATGTTGACTTCGCACATTTACATAAATCTAAAAATAAATAAATATACTCACAAGCCTCCTCAATCAAAATATGCCACAGACAACTAAAAGATCTTGAATCAAATATTAATGTTGGAGATTTCTCCAGCCATTTTGTAATGCTTCCAGCTATCTTTATTACACAATGCGTAATGCACTACCTTATTTTAGTCCTGAGCTATCAGGAGTATCATCTTTTTGATGGCCTCAAACTGGCTTAATAAAACTGATCCTCCTTTGAGCGCCCAGGAGCAAGTGCTTAAGATGGAGACGTGCTAGTCGGCACCTGCCGGCTGTGGCGGTCGTGACCAGGACAGCGCTTGCTGAGCCCCAGGAAGGAATTGTTACTCATTAAAGGCCTGTTACTCTGGCACAGTTAAGTGCCCTGTCACGTGCCTGATCCTGCAACAGGTCACAGGACACTGAATGCTTTCCCACGTATCTAAAATTTGTCTTCAATTTGCATTGGCACATATCATATCCATCAGGTTTTTTGCCTCAAACCTTTTTGTTCTTTTTACCCTCTGCAGTTTCCTCGCTATTAAATGTACCAAGTAGTTTCTTTGCTGCGTTGTGTCCTTTTCCCTACGTTGCTATGAAGCTCCATGTTTCAAGGAAAGGTCTCAGATTTGTGTTTTCTAAATAAAAGAGGATGTGATATTATACTCAGTGGCAGCAACCACAAGAGAAAATGAGTCTGTTTAAAACGAATCCCATGCAACTCCCTTGCAAATATGAGATTTGCAACATCACTATGGGAACGAAACCAAGTCACCGGGCTTTCTAAATTTAATGAGGTTCAAATGTCCAAGGGCACCAGCTTTCAGGGGAAGAAGCAATGTCAGAGCACGCAGAGAAAAGGATAGTGTTTCCTTAAGCAAAGGAAAGAAAATATCTTGAAAGAGGTTTACCCCTTGAAGTGAATCAGATGAAAGTTACTGGTAAGGAGTGAAAGGTAGGCAGCTGTGAATGTTCAAAGGGGATTAGATTCTTCCACAGATCGTGACTTTTAAGTTCAATCACTGCAATATTATTTATGACAGTTGTAGGCCTATATGGCAATATCTCCAGAAGGAGAGTGATTCATCAATTCCAACACTGCTTCTTCCAGAAACGGAGCTGCAATGCAGCACATCACAAGCCACTATATTAGGATAGGTAGGAAGCAAGAAATCTTCAAACCAGGGAAAGATGCAAAGTCTGTTCGATCAGCTTAAAGATTCCTATTGCCTCCAGTGAGCTTTGGAGAAAAGAGTTTTATGTGCCAGAAATTCCTTTTGCTGAAGAAGGCATTCTCTGGTGGATAACTGAGACTGAAGCAAGAAATACTTACACCCTGGAGTGTATTTCAGTGCTTTCTCTGCAGAGATCCCCACCCAGCTCAGCCCCTGGGATCAGCAGAGGCACATTTCCTCACCATCCTGTGGCCATCAGGCAGGCTGAATCTAAAGTAATCGACCTCACTTCGTATCAAATGTTTGCAACTATGCCAGCTGCTTCAATGGCAGTACACAAATACAAATCTAAACAACTGCCTCTCTCATGCAATAGCTGTGCAAAATCGCTTCCTTCAGCAAACATCCAAACTCTCTCCTCTGTGCTTGCCTTTCCCACCTGTGGCAAGAGACAAGCGGGGCTCTTTGCATGCTCCTTGTGAATACAACTGGGATTTGTCATAAAGCTTAAGCCCGGGTTGAGTCTGAGAGTCATTCAGTGCATTACCCACACATCAATTAGGATTTCTGAAATGCAAGATACTGTGGGAAGTCACATGGTATCCTCTGAGAAAGATACACTCCTGCTTCAAATTTAGCATGTATTTATTCATTGTTAAGGTAGGTCCGTGTCTGCAATTTTATAGTGAAAGTAACCTGCAGTAACCATTCTCCTTATGGTCTACCATTTTTTCTCCAAATATTTACACTTGTTTTCTCTGTTTGATGTGTAATACACCAACACTGTAAAGCAAACGCACATGAGTGCTGCACCTTGTTTTAGTACTACATCTATCTTCTGCTAGATAGCAGCAGATGATCGGGCCTCTGCAGGCAATTTGTCAGTGAAGAAGATGCAGTGATGCAGTCACAGGAGATATTACAATGCATTTTGTTTTATTTATGCATATTCATATTAATTCCAAAATAGTGGTGCTACAACAGTATCTGGGGCAATTCTCCCTGGCAGGAACCTCAGCCCAGTGGCTCTCCCTGTTCCCATTGATCAATGATGTGCAAGACACCAGCCCACAGAAGGGAGCAAGTTCTCCTGCACTTGCAGAGCCCTTTCTACCTACATTGATGGCTCTATACCAAATGCTTAAGCATGAACTGATAATAAGATATATCTTCCCCAAACTGGCCATTTGCTCACACATAAAGAAAAAAACCCATGTAATAGTGACACCTGGTGACACCTATTGTTTTGCTTATCCCCACACACGCCTCTTTTTCCAAATATACCAGATTTCACGGAAAACTCCCAACCTATGCAGAGCGACCAGGGGTAGGACTATAAAAGTGAGCATTCAAGTATAAAGAATTTGGATTAATGTCTTATTCTTTGCTTTTGTCTTTCTTTTTGACACTGCTAACCTTCATCAAATGGTTTACTCACTGTACTGTCACGTTCAAGGAGATGTACCAGAGACCACACAGTCCACCTGGAAAAGAAATTTGTAGCTAGAAACTAATATGAAATGAAAAATGAATTATGCTGCCATCAGTTAAATCCTTTTTCTGTAGTCCACATTCCCTGCACTAAGGAGTCCATGTTCTTGGGAAGGGATGCTGCAAACAATGGTTAGAGGACAGAAAGTTATTCTGGTTTAAAAAATCCAAACACCTAAGCCTCCGAGATTTCTTGTAAAGTTTATCTGCCAATATATTCTCAAAGTAACCGCATTTTTGTTTTAAATAAGATGAAAAAAAGCTAGATGTGTCAGAAGGATACTAATAATAACCGATACTATTAGACATTGATCCCCACTTTCTCAAAGTGTTTTCTGGGAAGTGCACAGATTATCATCATATACTCTGATGTCCTGGTTCTGTAAGTTATCATTTGTGTCCATTATTAAATTAGCTCACCACTGCAGTGGAAATCACTACTACTTCTGTTCTTTGATAACTACACTATGAGTCACCTAGGCCACGGACTGTGAAAAGTCCCGTTGCAAAATCCTGTAAAAATTAGGTGCTGAAAAATAAACACATCTCTCTGACTCAAAGGGGAGTACAGTGGAAGCGGAATTAGTTTATGCTTTTTATTTAGATATGTTCACAAAAGAGTATGGAGAGGCGAGCAAAATATCAGTGCAGATGCAATAATATAAACCACATTTCCAAGCTTTGACCACTTAACTGTTTCCCAAGGGATGTTTTTACTGGTATTTTGTTGAACTCTCAGTCATTTTGCTTCCTGTTATGAACTGGTTAAAGAGAAGATTATAATATGGTTATGGGAAAGGAGAAAATAAAGGAATGAAGTACATCGCAACAGGAGAGAACGGCAGGCGCAAAAAGATCTCTTTCTTTTCTTAGTTATACCAACCCCTTTTTTTGTAATTCCGTTATTTCCTTGCTCTTGCGTCAACCTCGGATCCTACCAGCCATTTCAGGAATACTTAGAGTAACAAATGGGTCATGTTGTCCATGGTTCAGTCTCTACGCAAAATGCTTGTGCCCTCTACTCAGCACATGATTCTGCATAGCCTACCTCAGCTGGAGAGGTCCCTGCTTGCGTGCAGGGGGACCGCTCAGGTAAGGAAGCCTGTGCTCTTGGAGCACGGGGGACATCATAAAGCTGTACCTGGAGGTGGGCTTCTTGTTGAAGAATAGTGGAGAATGCCTGTTGCCAAGAAGGGCTGAGCCAGGGTCATTAATGATAATTATTAATTAAACTGGACATGATACCCTGGAAATAGTACGTTAACTATTCCATTCTCTGGGAAATTTCCTCCTTTAAGTCAAACTGGCTCACACAGCGGTTGTGCTTCCTGTGTGAAAGACAAGTCACTTACATATGATCCCAAGCCACTCAGTGAAGTTGTGGAAGCAACAATCTTTTTGTTGATTGAATTTTCACTTAATTTAATTTCATTGGAAATCACAGATGGTGTCACCCAGCAGCTAGAGGCTAAAAAGGGGCACTTTACAAACTGAATAAAAAATTTATTAAGTTATAACAAGCACCAAAAGCAAACGGAGGTGAAAACTTTACTGCAAACAACATGTTTATCTATACTCACAATGATATTAAAATTGAATTTCTTTTTATTTTAAACTTTAATCATTCTCTTGGTAAAGCAAATAATTCTGTAATATGATGCAAAAACCTGGTTTCTCATGAATGAGACTGGAAATGGGTATAAGGAGCACGATAATGCTAAAATATAGATAGGTGAGAATGGCTCAAATGTAAAAAGTTTACCTACATCATTTTTTTTCACAAGTGAGAAAAAAAAATGAAAAGAATAAAATATTCTTGCCCAGTGCAGGCCACTAAACTTTCTTCCCCAAAGGAGCACAGATAGCGCGGTCAGGGTAACAGATTGCTTTCAAGACAGACAACTGCAGTGTGTGAATTTGTACTTCCATTTCTCACCAGCCTTTCCCCACCTCTTGGGGAAGGGAACACAAAATCTGTGCCACACTGCACGGTGCGGAAAGCGTGCCTCAAATCAAAACAGCCCACTCAGAAAGGACTGAGCAGTGTCCCAGGCACATGCACAGTACAGGACATTTTGTCAGCCTGCAGCCCAGGTAATGTGGAACTCTTCTGTGTTTTTAATATCAGCCTACCACTCCTTCTCAAAATGACATCATAGTTACTCAAGGGCACTATGTGCTAATAGCTGTTAACATTAGCTGGGATACAGCATGTCTGTGAGGGAAACTTCGAAGGGATAGAAAGCGATGCTTACTTTTTCCTCTGTGTAGAGTGGGAAATTTACATCTGCCATGATTGGAAATGAAGAAAATCTTTCTGTGATCAAAAGGAACACTGTTGCCCCTCCTCTGATTTTCGACATGATTGTTTTTGGAGAAAGGAATAATAAATTTTAAGATAAACCCTGCTCACAGATGTGTTATTTATTCTCCCAGTTAACAGCCATTTCCTGTAATCAGTATAAACTGATCAATCTGCCATAATGAGAATGGAGCCAGCAGCTTCCTGGCCAAGGATGAGTCTGTGTCTCTTCTAATCTGCAGACATAACATATTGGAAGAGAAGACTGCTAAATTCCCACACGCTCAGCAGCGAGAACATGGTAGCTTTCGCCTCTGCAGGTAGATGGCTAAAATAAGATGTATGAAGACATTGGTTCTCAGGTCACTTATATCATTACTGATATAAGAAAAAGACTGTTTTCCAACATATGCTTGAATTATTTATTAATTAATTCTGACACTAAAAAAAGTATTTTCCAGTTTCCACTGTAATATACCTGCTACGACTAACAGATGATGTTCAAAAGCAGATCCACAAATGTATTAAGAGCGATGATTTTTGACCCTTCATGGACAAATGCTTTTATTAGTGCTGTAAATACCTCTGCTGAACACATGGATGGGGGTAAACTACTGAGCAAATGAGATTTAGTGGAAAAAAAAAAGGGGGATCAAATAGTGCTTTGTTCCTACGGAAGAGTAAACCAGTAAATAAAGCAACAAAAAATCCTGCTCCTTGATTCCAAGAGGCCCCATGGGCTGCCCTCTGTAGTGGCACGTTAGTTGGTGGGCACAGAGAATATGCTCTTTTTATGACTGTTATGTGATTCAAAGTAAATCAAAAAGTGGCTGAAATATGTGCTAAAAAGACAATACTACCATAAAAATATTTTGAAATCTGCCTTTTTTACATTTCTAACGGGGACTGGTTTACAGGAAACACTGCAAATAAAGACCAGGAAATATCCAGAAATTTTTTTGGGCCACTGCATCAGCATGTCCGGGTATTTTTATGAAATAAGTCTAGATTTCTCTTTGTCTTCCTTTTTGGGTCACTATGTGGGCTCTGAAAAATATGGCATATTCAGAGAGTTCCTACAGTCCAGATATTTATTTATTGCTTAAAAAATTTCCTTGCACACTTAAAGGAAGTCATCCCCCCCGCCCCAACAACTTTACAAGGTTTTGCATTACTGTTGCTTAGCTGCTAAGATTTTACTCTTTACAAAGTTGTTTCCTGTCTGTTACCAAGAGACATCATGCTACAAAATGAAAAGTATCTCCATCCAAACAGTTACTCAGCACCCACCTTCAACCAAATACGATGTGAATTTTAATTGATTCCTTTTCAACGTTAAGGGTCTGATCCCCTAAAAGTGTCTGCAGGCATTTATACTTAATATTGTGACTAATTCTGTCGCAGTCAATGGTCTTTGGTGGGTAAACTACATGATGTGTATTTGCATGTATTTGCCAGAACAAACTTTTGGGAAAGCAAATGGTAGTAGTAAGTGAATACAATTCAATACCGCCAGTTTCTTCTTCACTCAGACTTTAAAATAAACAAGAAAACTAACTGCCAGTAATACCAGGCTGGTGTAGTGTCAATACAACTGCACAATCAGTCACCAGATGGGAGAACGGCAAAGCTGTGAGAATCTCGGTTCCTGTGGCTGTCCCGTGTCTGCACTGCTCCTGCGTTTCTCAGTAAGGAGCTGTACAACGAACGCTGCAGCTTAGCTCTAACCTGTGCCCTGTAAAAAGGGACAATACGCAATCTCACTGAATTAACTTTTATGTTAAAACCTTTACTTTTCTATTAGCTTTTTCTTTTTGTGGCATTAGTACAGTCATAACACTGTAACAACAGAGTTAATTGTGAGTTTTGCATGTGCTTGATATAATATTTAAGTTTTTTCATACCTGCTAATTGCAGGTTTCATCTGGTCCAATGAATATATACTGATTTATTTACCCCTTAAAGCTAAAGCAGCACAACTCAATGCTGCAAGACAGAAAAAACATTGTTTACCACAATGTACATTAAAATTGTGCCAGAAATTATTTTACTAATTTTTTACTGAAAAATAGAGAGGTCTCAGTGTCATAAAAAACTGTGTTGGATGAAGTGCTTACAACCCGGAATTGTTGAATGTGTGTTGCTGAATCTGTGAAGGACCAGGTGGTTTCTGGGTCTCTGTACACATGCAATTGATTCTGCAGATCAAATACAAATCTCCCTTGTGTCTGCATTCCCATCTACAGCTGTACACACCCAAATAAGAGCAAAATCATGTAACTAAGTGCTTAAAAAAACAGGTCCTGAATGCAATGCTTTAGGACCAAAACAGAAAGGGACAGTCTTGTCTTATATGAACTGCCAGGATTCTCTGTCTCCAGAGAATATTCCCTGGTTACTAAGAGTGAAGGGCCCTCGTTAGGTACCTGAAAATTGAGAGCTACCACGAACTGGAGGATTGCTGACAGCCCCACCACTGAGGAGGCACTGAGAGGTGATTGTGCTTTACCCTCCTATGACCAGGCAGCGTAGCAGGATGCTGCCTCTCGCTGTCATCATCCCTTTCCAAGGGATGTGAGCTGTGCCTTCACCTTGCTAAATAGCAGCTGGCCTCCAAGGAACACACACTACCTTACATGAATGCCGTGTTAGCTTACTGGCACATGCATTTCTATGCATGGTGGTGCACTGAGTTTCTAGGTTGAAAAGTGCTGTGAGAATGCAAAGAATTATTAATATTGAAATTGTGAGTCTAATAATTTATATCCTGCTTTCTCATCAGTATCTTGCAAAACATCCCCAGCAGCAAATGTTAGAAGTCATGACATTAAATGTTCTTTAGAGGAGTGTGCTTTTTTTTTTTAACAAATAAGATTCTTTCCCCCCGCAAAAAATCACTGGCAAAAACTCCAGCATGCCCAAAAGGGGCAGGATCTGCCTGTTAGCTTTTTGAGAATACGCAGTTCATTTCAGCTGTGCTAACCTTGATGAAATCTCCTGTGATAAATCATACAACTCAGACATGTTTCACTTGTTTGCCAATGAATTTGAAAAAGGGCTTATAGCAGTTGGGAGTGTAAATACAATTAGATTTTAAAATTATTCAAGAATAATTTTAAAGTTCCCCTGAGGTTTCCATGTTAACTCAAATGGATTTTGCTTTCTGTCAGGATTCAGCTGCTTCTAGGAAAGCTTTGGTGGAAAGGCAGGTAATATGACATCTAGTCCTACCTGAGAATTTGTGGACAGATCTAAACTACAAGACTATTGTAAACATTTAGTAATGTGCTTTTAAGATAATGAAAAGCATATTCATCTTAGTTTTTTAAATCTCAAACACAACTACATTTACAAGTTCGCTTTAGCTCACTGTAAATATTCTTCATCTTTACACCCACAGCCCTGGTCTAATTCTGCACGCCTGTGTCAGACGCCTGCTTTATGGCTGTTCCCTGTGCTTTGGATCCCTTGTTGTGTCAATGCTTTTCGATGCTGCTGGGGGAAGAGGCCAAGGGTTAATTCTTTTACTGATGAAATGGAGCTGTTGGCTCCTCGAGACCAGGTTAGACTAAAGTCAGAAGCATGCAGGAAGGTAAAAAAGGATTTCCCACCTCTAACCAGTACACCTTCTCATCCTGCTGGGATGAGTGTGTCCCAAATGAAGAAATCAACACTGCAACACAACTGGTTTCACTGGTGTGTGGGAAAAGATGAATTGGGGATGGAAAGATTTGAAAACACACACAAAGTCGTGCAGAGGCCCAGGCCTCACTCAGTCCAGGCTGATCTGCACAAAAGCGTATTGTCAGAAACGGTGTCGCCTCCCCACACCTCCCACCTTACTCTTCATATTCAACAGCATTTTAAATCTGTCAGGAAATATACAAAGAAACTATTTGCCATTGATTAGCAGTGCACGCATTTTTTATAAGGGGTTTTTGGTTTTTTTTTTGCTAATCATGTTTGGAGACATTTCCCCACAGAGAACCACTATTTCCTAGTAATGAATAAGCTCAGCACTTGTGAGTTCAAGCTGGAAAATTGCCACTAAACATTTATTATCTCTGAACTGCTGCATGAAGAGTCCAACTACTCTACAGCTAAACCGGGGAAAAAGAAAAACAGAAAATCAAGAAGGAAACATGGGTAGCAAGTTTTGAACTTCTGAAAAAAGGGAGAAGCCTTTGAAGGACCTTTAATTTACAAAGATGATTTGACTTGGGGTTTACGGCTCTTCCTGGGTTTTAGGATCAAGTTCTCAATCTACATGGGCTGGTCCTATTAATTGGGGGAATGGCATTGCCTTCAACAAAGCTATAGCAGTGCTCCCTGTTAATTTGGTGGTGGACGTGCCTGCTGGCTACATCCTCACTCTCTGGCATGCCCAGCCAAGCCCCAAGGGAGAAAAGTTAGAACCCGGCAGTGCGAAGTGCTGGTGACTCCGCTAGCGCCAAACACCGTCAGTTCCCCTCAGCTGTACAGCGAACGTGAGTCATTCTGCAATGACCAGACACATCAGCAAATCCCCTGAGGAATTAGTGAAGAAAGAAAAATCGCCTTTCCCAACCAAGTGCAAAAGCTTCTCACATTTTTGCCCTCTACAAATTTGCAATTGCTTATCCCAAAACTTGATCTAAATAAAGATGTAAGGGAGCACCAGATTTCTGCAATTTTGTTTTAAATCTGCAATTCAAAGGGATTCCAGTTTTGGCCCTTCTCTAAGGAGAAGCCTTTACCATAATCCACAGACAAAGAAGAATCTGTGTAAGAATACAAAAAATAGTTCACAAACTGTTGATGCAGGGATCACTTTTTGCTCTGTGTTTGGGCAGCACCTGTCAGTAGAGAGTCCTGATCCAGGACTGAGGCCTCCAGATAATATGGATGAGCACTGGCCGGCTTCCTGCAGCAGCACAGCAGCTTTTCAGTAGATAAAGAGAATAGGAAAAAGGCTTCTCAGAAACTAACTGCTCGAGGACTGTTTTTGAGTAGCTAGAGATGAGCAGTCCAGATATAAGCTGACAAATATTTATTGCAGAAGTTCCAAGAGTTAAAAACTCATTCCTCTTAAGTAGCTGGACATGATATTTCTTCTGATTTTTTCTCATATGCTATCTCTTCTCCTCCATATAAGATATCATGGGAATTTTACCAGCCTTAACCTCTTGTCTCCCCACGGCTCTACCCTAGGTAGGAGTTGACCTTTGCTAAGTGTTCAAGCTGCCTTTAATGAGGGAGGATGTGTGTTGTATATAGATCTTCCTGAAAATCCATGAAAAAAGGCTGTTGCCCAGTAACAAAGGGTCCAGTTTGGCTTCTTTTGCTCATGACGAGCAACATCCACCCTTTCTGGTGGTCCTGCTGCTTCCTTTCTCTTACCTGAGTAAATAAACATGACTTAATGTGGATGAAGGTACGAGGCAGGGCAGAAGGCTCTGTGGATGGTTTCTCCAGGGGAGAGAGACCACAGGGCTCTCCAGCAGACCTAGTTTACTGGGTAGCTGATTTTCCTGAGATTTTCCTGCAATCGTCTTTGCTATACAGTGACATATGAGGCAGACACTTGACCTATGCCTGCTGTTTAATTAAATGCACTTCACCTTTTTTCTTTGCGTCCGTGTCGTGATCCGTGGAAGGATAGACAAAATACAGTTGTTAACAGGCAAAACTTATGAAGCCTAAATGGAAGATTTGGCTGGTTGTCTTTAATTAAACAGGCATTAATACCGTGCAACATCCTAACTCTGAATGTGAAGGCATTAAAATAATTAACTGGTCTAATCTAGGTTTAAGAGGCTTGAAAAATAGGTTGAAAATAGGTGCCAGTGTGACAGTATATCCCTGTGAAGGTGACCTTAATACTAGACATGGAAGAAGCATCTAAGCATCCTGGCACATACTGCGGACATAAAAGTACCTACTGTCCTTTCAGTCTTACACTGCAGATAGCATCACACCCCTTCTCAGACTTGAGCAAGACAATAGGAAACAGCCTAGTAACAATTAGACGTCACGCAGTCAGAACATATTCTGAACTGTCTTCTGGTTCCTACAAGAAGCAAACCAAGGGCAGCTGCAGGACACAGAATAGCATTTACAGTCTTGCACATCTGCTAAAGAGAGGGGTGAATAGCCAGCCTGCCCCCCTGACTGAAGCTTTCATAGAGACAAGAGGAGGCAAAGTATCTGAGCTCATGAATAGCAAGAAAGAAGGAAGCAATGGACCTTTTTTGTCATCAAGATGTGCCTGAGACTGGCAGAGCAGTGAAATGCTTTACCACTAATGGCAGCAGAAAGCACGTGTGTTTTCTAGCAGGGGAGAGCTCTCATGGAGATGAAACAGGAGATATTTCCAGTTCAGCATGTGGCAATAGTGGGAAGCAAATACATCATTTCATTCACTAGTGTTCAACTTTGTCTTAGAAGTGCACTATAGGACTAAAGCTATCAAAAATACAAGAAAAGGTCTCAGCCCGGCATGGATTCCTGGAGGTTTTCGTTTGGAGTGTTCAAACCTACAGGTCAGAGTGAACCAAGCCCTTTGAAAAGTATAAACCAAACCTCTTTTAAACCTTTTCCTTACAGAGATGATTCAGGATCAGAAAAGATACTAAAAAATGTGTCTATAACTGTCCATATGCTAAGTATCATTCTTCAGACCACCATGTAAATGGGACAAATGTCTAGCTCTCTCTGTAGGCTGATGCATGTATTTCCTTATGCAGGGAAGCTTATCATGATCGGAACGCTTGGGGGGTGCACGGAGCCCCATGAATGTCCCCAGCACACAGTATTTAGTAGAGGTGTGGCACCAGGAGCTAGAAGAATGCGGCAGCTATTTAATCATATATTTGATTAAACTAACTAGCAAATATGGTGAAAATTATTAAAATCACTAGAATATATTTCACATATCATAGTAGCAGAATAAAGGTTCTGATTACAGATTTAGGACCCTCTTTAGGCTAGGTTTTAGCCATAAATGTAGGAAGACATTAAAATGGTATTTTGTTCTGACCTTGTAAACAAGACAAAAATGCTGATAAATGGCTGATCTTCACTCGCTGACAATCACACAATGTGAGTGAGGGCTCCAAGAAGTTCATACCCCTGTCACTTAGGAAACAACCATTGCTTTTTCTGTGTGTTGGCTCCTGACGCCAAAACCCAATTCCATGAAGAAAACAAAGAATCCAGCTGTAAACAGAGACTTACCAGGGAAACACCATGTTCAGAAGAAATGTCTCATTTATGCATGCTTGGGAAAATGATACGCCCTTCTAACAAAGGTTTTGCTGAGTTTAACATGTACATTGTATGAAAAGCAGAGCTGCTATAAAACTGTGGCATGGAAAATTATAATTAAAGGCAAATTCATTTATTTTTTTGCCAATTTGTTCAAGAAATCTTAGGATCTGTCAACACTACCAAATAGTGCAGCATAACGGAAGTGGATCTGAAGAATAAAAAAGTTGGTGCTGATGATGCCCATGCTACACAGCAGTGTGATGAGTTCATTTTCTACAAGCTCTGATCTGATCCTATGGTTTGCATGCATTAGGTGCGTGCCTGAAGAGCATGTTTTGGTGAGCTCAAGTTATTTCTTTAGAGACCACAATGAAAGGAAGAATGATGAAACCTGGCTGGGTATTCCCCCAAAGCTCGGGACACCAGTCCTGAAGAAACTGTATGATTCTGCTAAATAAGCAATTTCCACTAATGACAGGTAAACTGGTATTACTAGATTTCAGTGTGAACACCCAGTGGACATACACATTTTAGACCTGGGCAAAACTGATCCTTTGTTTATCAGTCTAAATAGAGTAACACGAACAACAAACATGGCCATTTGATTTTACCTCCCTCCCTGAAGAAGACTGTCAACATCATGCATCTGTTCAGGCTGGAAAGTCATCAGTGAACAGTCAGATCTAGTAATTTTTTTAAAATGAGAGCTTAAATTCTGAGTAAATTCAACTGTGTGCATACAAATCACACTGCTGTTAAGCAACAAATCCTAAATTATAGTACATAACAACAGTCATTAATGCCTGGAAGCTTTGATCACTGTGTTAACGCTGTGATGGAAAAAATCCAAACCACTACAGCTAAAATAGAAAGGAGAGTAAAGTGCACCTCTAAACCCTGTTGTGATCTCAGCTGCGCAGAGTACAGTGGCAATCTGCAGGATTTTTGTCTTTATTTATCGGACTGCATAATCTAATTATCTCTCATTAGTCCAAAGCTGATTATTTCATTTATCTTTGTATATGTGACAACAAAAGGCTCTCTTTAATTAAGCAGATCAGCAATTAGCTGTTGTTTTATAGGCAGTTTTAAACATCCCTGTACAAATAGCATGCAGCATGATTATAATCAGATGCTCAGGGAAGAATTGTAGATGAGGACATTTTGATTTACAGCCCCATTTAGTTTAAAGCTGCACTGGCAAGTCTAACTCCAAAAGCAAGGCCTTATTAGATATGGCCAAGTTGCCAAGCAGCCTCGATGGAACGAAGCATGAGACAAGATCTGCCAGTGAAATTTAGTTGGATCTGCAGAATAGCCTTTTGTGGGCTGACCCTGAAGAATATGAGAACTCCGTTTACATCCAAGAGAATTGTTCTACTGTTTATAGTGAAGGAGATTCACATTCAAACTCCCCAGTGAAACAGCGACAGGCGGGTTTGAATGTACAGCGCTCTGTCCAGCTAAAGCAATCAGGAGTGTCTGTGGTTAATTAAAATGAGAGAATTACTCTCTGTTTGTGATGATGCTGTTGACAGCAGTGGATTCTGCAAGAAATATGAGAACAACTTAATTTGGCTCGTGAATTATCCAAAAATCAGAGCAACAAAACCACTAGAGCCTGGGTATCCTTCCAAGAATCTTTGGATGAATTCCCACTCCCAGCAATTCCTTTATCTCCTCTTAAAAAGCCCTCTCCCACTTTGGGGCTTGTTCCTGGAAGAGGAGGCGTGACTACTCCCTACTTTCCAGTCCTGCACTACAGATATTGTAGCCGAGCCAAAACACCAAAGCAGTTTTTTGTTGAACGTTCCCAAATTTCTGCATTAGTTTCATCAGCAAAAAAAAAGTCTTGCATCCAGCCGTATGTATGTGCCAGTATGGCTTGTGGTCTTGAGAGAAAAAAAATGCAGAAAAGAGAGAAAAGCAGTAAAAAAATAATTCCTTACGGTAATTTATGAACCCCTGCTAAGTTTTAATTTTAAGATGTAAGTGCTGAGATAAGCACAAAGAAATTAGGTTGGATGTCTCTGGTAGCACAGAAAGAATGAACAATGGATTGGAATGCAAATCTCCACACAAACTCATATTTGTAAGCACGGGTATTGTCCATTACTTGAGAGTAGCTCAATTTAAATAATCAATTTGCAAGAGAAAACTGCTGGTGCATTTAATATACTGAACTTCCCCCACTGGACTGTGCTTGTGACCTCCTCTGCTTAAAATATGGAGAAATGGGATTAAACAAACCAGAACAAAACAGATGCTGCTTTCTTTACTTCGTTTTGCATATGCAATTTCTTATTTTAAAAAAATCACCTGGAAAATTATGTTTGCTTGTGTTGATACAATTTTCAAAATACTTTTGTTTTATTTTGTGAAAGACAATTATTTTCTTTTTGCCCTTACTGTTGGATGGCAACACTGTAAGATTTTTAACAGGAATAAGCTGTGATATTCCAGCTAAATGTATGAGGAGCTCTCAAACCTACAAGGACGTACTGGAAACTTCGGAAGAAATGGGGAGGTCCTTCAATGCCCTTTAGCCCTCTTTCTGCAGAGATTTCTCTGCACAGGACTCCTTTGCAAAGTGTAATAAGCTTGGAGCAATGCAGTGTTATGAGGCTGTTTACCCGCTGGTAATTGGCAATTAAGCCTAGTATAAAAGGCTAATGGCAATTCTCTTCTGCTTGGAGAGTAAGAGGTAGAAATCTTCCCTGAACAAACTGAAGACATCTGTGAAACTCCCTGAAGTGAGTCATGGAAAGGACATAACCTCTCAAGTGTCTGCCGTGAATTTTAAGGGCAGAGTCCCTAAAAAAACATACATGAAACCCATGAAAAATCTAGGGCATCTTATTGTGCAGAGGGAATTAATGTTGATTTAAATGAATCAGATCATAGCAGTCTTCATCTAAGTATGCAGAAGCAGGTAAGCTGAGTCCAGACAGTCAGCTCCTGGAGTCCTAATGCAATCCCACCATTGACCCTGAATGTCACTGGGAGACTTGGATGACCCTTTCTGCACAAGGCTTTAATGTAGAAGAAACAAAAAACACTCAGTAGCACTCATCACAACACTAATAACGGGGACAGAAAAGAATAACAAAAGACTGACAAAAACAGTGTTAGAAGTAATTGCTGAGTGGCTATTGAATAAACAGCCTAGTGAATAAGTAAAGACCTTTTACAGGATATTTTTTCCTTCATATTCTGACCAAAACACATCTGTAGAGACAGTAGCTGAGCCAAGCCTATTCTTTCTCTTATCAGATACAGTCTTAAAATGAGAAAAAATGTTCTTCCTCGGCATATTCTGAGAATATCTCGTAGGTACATTGAGAAGCAGGAAAAGAAGATTAGAAAGCGAGTATCATAGATGGCTGATATGTTGCATGAGACACTAGTGGGGCATCAGGCAGGCAGGACAGTCTGAAGTTGCAGACTTCCAGGAACGGTGATACCATGTAGGACAGAGATCTTCACTGCTGTGTCACCGCACAGGCATGGACCCCACAGTGACAGCTTCAATAAAACTAAGGTCAAAACGACAGTCCTGTCTCAGAGAGTTTGTGACCTAACTAGCTACCATTAAACACTTCCTAGAGAGAGCAAAACAGACATGACCCGAACTCTGGACCCCTACATAAAAAGGTGCAAGACACCATTGTTAAGTAAATGCTGTTACCCCCTTAAACCGTGTTTTCCTCTTTGCATTATAAAATATTGGTCAATATTCACGCAAAAAAAATCCCCAACTGAAATATGAAGTCAATATGAACTTGAACTCATCAACCACAATAATAGCTTTATAGTAGAATGAGAGACAGTAGGTTGAGCCAAGGGTTGTAACAGCTGAAATCCACGCTGTACAGCAAGAGCAACAAAGGAAGCATCTGCTCCTATTACAAAACCTGTAACAGAAAAAGCTTTGAATGATGTCAGATCTCAGTGGATACCTTGGAATGGAAATCAGGGATGTATCATATCTATTGCACACCCTTTCACCCCACTGATTTTGGCTTCCAAGTCAAGGAAGCGGAAGCAAAACTAGGAGTCAATCTAGCTATCTAGGATTCCTGAGGACAGCTGCTGTCTTGCCTGGAGATGCTCCTCAGCTGACCTGGAAGCCAGCACTTGGTCCATACTCAGCTGCTCCACAAACCCATGTAGAGAAGAGAGCAAACTACATTGAAGACAATTTTCAGCACAGGGTACTGCCTTAGAATAATCATCTGAAGGGAGATGGTCTAGCTATAGATTTCTTGAGATTATTTTATTCATAGAATGGCATCACCAGTTAACTAAGTTTTTTGAAGCCTAGCTACCCCTCACTTTTAACTTCTGACTATTTGCTGGCTTTTATGCCTTTGATGCACTTCCGTCTCATAAATTGCAAATGAGGAACCTTTTTGAAGTATGTGAATTTCACTTAATGTTATTCTAGTCCACTGGGAATGTGAACATGAACCGAACTTTCACTCCCAACAGAGGTTTGCCACAGCTGGCTACAGCCACGTGTTTCTTACTGCTTCATTTACATTTTCTAATTTGCACAGGCCCTCAGCAATAAGTAAACAAACAAAGTGGCTAACAGACCTAGGATAATTTTTGGTTTTTTCCTGCAAAAAATCAAAGTATTAAGTAAATTGGCTTATTTCTGATAAGTGTATTTTGCAGCACATACTTTTTAGGACCTGAAAAGCCTATTGCAACATACAAGACAACCAGTTTGAGGGTTAGGGCTTTACATTTGTACTTTCGCAATATCACAGGCAACTCCTCTGCTTCCCATTTTGCAGATGAAGAAACAGAGCATGTCATTTTATGACCTTATCTTTAGGCTGCAGTAAAATATTGGCAGAATGGGAAAAGAACCCAGATTTCTTTCTCTGTATTCCTTTCCCTCCTTCCTTCACCCTTCAGGTCCCAATTTTATCATAAAAATAAAACAACTAACAGAAACCATGCGTACATGGGACTGACATGTTTTTGGCCTTTTCTCTGCAACATGAATCCATTCAGACCCAACCATCTGGAACGATGGCTCGGTGTGGGAGTGTGGCCAGGTCCTACCTCTGTCTGCTCTCCTGACAAACCTCGATCAAGCTGAGAGAGAAATCTGGGGGATTTAATTGCTATTTGATACTCACCAGTGGGCCTAAGCAGATGAGGCTGTTGCAGGTTGCAGTAACTGGGCAGGGACTTGCTTTTGCCCTCATCAGTTTGCCTAAATTTATGTCAGCAACTTTTAAGAGTTCTGCTTTAATAGAAAATACCTGTTTTACCCAACACTGCATCCATGTTTAACCCAACACTGCATCCATGTTTAACCCTGGATTTCATGTAAGTTTTGTTTGCAATTTAAGGGTATTTGAAAAGCAGCTACTTTCCAAAATAGCTATTTTTAGGTAGCATATGGGAATTCAAATCAGGTAAGAATTACACCATCTCCTTTTTTTTTTTCCTTCTGCTGTTTGTGCCCTCCTTACTCCAAAATTACAAACATTCATGTGTGAAAAAGTCAAACCTCTTACAAATTTACTTTTTCAGAGAAAAAACTGTCAGCTTAACACTGTAAGAAGAGAAAAAATGTCTGCTGTGAAGTGGAAGAGAGAAGAAAAACTGTGACTATCAGCCAGTTTCCTTTAAAAAGCATGTCTCACTTTGCATTTTTTGAGAAAAGCCCCACAAGCACGTGGTGAACAGCTTCTGCACCATTATTCGGGATTTTCTAAGGCTTTCCTAACTTTATTTTTCATACAGGTTAATCACTATACGTAGTGATTTTTCTCATGGCTAATTCTTCAAACTGAAGAAGGAGGGAAATGGGAAAGTGCAACATACTGTAGAAATCTGCTTCCATGGAAAGCAAAGGTGAATCTTTGAAATTCTGTATTTCCTTTACAGAAAATATAATTTCTTTTTCTAGAAGTAAGATGAGCTCAGTGTTGCAACTGACACTCCCTGTAATGATTTCTAGCTCTCATGTCTGTAAGCTGAGCAACGCGTCCTGCCCTGTGATGGCTTCTGCTGCCCAAAAAACCACACACCAAAACAGCTGTCTCTCCAGTTAATCATTATTCATATGATCAAACAGCAGGTGTAGAGTAAAATGTTTGGATAATTATGAAGTGGCCCAAATGAGCTTAAATATTGATTCATTCATTGTTGTAAAGACAGTATTAACAACAGTTAACTGCCAAAAAGAGCTCTGATTTCCATACTTCAAGTGCCCTACAGATATAGTAGAATTTTTTTTTCTTCAACAGAGCAGAGGCTTCTGACAATATCTCAATGACGACAGAAAAATATACACAAAGAGACAGGCACATTAGAGTAGGAAAAACCCCTGAAACAAGACTTATTAGCTAATTAGCAAAGATATAAAAAGCTTCATGCGTCTACAAAACTATTGAAGTAAACCTTGCTTAGTCTCATTATTGCTGCATATTTAGTTGAACTGGAACTTTGAAGAGCACTATAGGTACTGAAAAAACAGACCCCACTAACAAAGGGATTGAGCTTCTGAGTCACACAGGCCTGAGTTTTCCACTGTATTTAGTTATCTGGAGAAGGAGATAACAAAAAGCTCCTGAGCAGACCTGAACAATTTACCTGTACTTCACCTTAGACAGATTCTCAAAAATGCTTTACCCTGAAAATGGTGGGGAAGGACTAGCACCTGTCTCCCTTCTGGATGTTGTTTCCCAAATATACAGACCTACTGAATGAATCAGCAATGCTGCCTTTGCATATTATTTGGTGCCCTGCAGTGATCGTTGCATGAGAAAGCCAAGATTTAAATGTTTCCTGTCACCATATGTCAAGCTTATTCACCTGGCTTGAATAATGCACTGCTGCCCAGAAGCTGGTTTTATCCCAAGAAGAAAGGACAGAAGTGCTTCTGAGAGGGATGCAACTTAACAGCATGTTAATATGACCACCCTTAAGTAGCTGAATACATTGGCCAGGTATCATACAGATTCATTCTGATTCTTCCAGCTCCATTTTGTAAGCTCAGACCTAGAAAAGCCACTCTCTTCTGCGGTGAGAAGGTAATTAAAGCTCCACTCCTTCTACCTTGCTGTCTCTTGAAAGCTAAGGAAACAAAGAGCAGGGAGTGGCTGTGTGATACAAACTCCTACTAAATCTGAGTTACAGCAAACCCCTACAAATGAATGTAAATGGTGTCTTGCAGGCTTCATATATAATTACACAATACAGACAGGTGGGGTGCTCTAAGGAAAGAAAACACAAACTCATACGTATTTATGATTAGTAAGAATACAGGAAAACGTCCTCTCCTGCAGACATTGAAAGTGAGTAAAATTTAAATGTAAAAATCAGCTTAGGTCTTAGGAGACAATACTATAGCATCTTAAGTACACATGTACCTTCTTTTTCTTTCATTAGTAAACTCTAGATTCATTGAATTAAAATAGCTTTTAATTAATTTAATCTATACTGAAAACCACGTTCTATGTTTAATAGCAATCTGAGCCCAGGAGTTCTAAACCTCTAAACCTAAAAATCAGAGATTTCATTATGGGAAGTGCTATATAGCAGTACTGAAAAATTCAACCATCTTAATTGTATGAGCTATTACCTTAACTTACAAAGCATTTCATATAGTCTGTCTGTTCCTGTATTGTATCTCCCAGAAGACAGCTGTAAGTATACAGAGCTGGATGCATTCACTTGAACAGTGTATTTTTCAGCCATGTATTTCTTTAGAAATGGTATATTTTGTGTTATTGTGAAGCGCATCCTGCATAGCAACACCGTAGATTATTGATTCAATTGAATTGTGCAAGACTGAAATTCTAAACCTTGCTTTTTGCATTGATCCTTAAATCGTATCATTAAAATAAAACTCAATGATGTTTTGAATACACTGATCCTAATAATTTTACTGCTTGTGAAGTTCCATTGCAGCTCCGATGACTAACGGCTCCTGAAGAAAAAAATAAAAATCTTCCTGAAACACAATTGTGTCCAAACCATTTGAGAGCTACAGAAACCAATTACAGTAAAATTCTGTGTTCTCAATCAGGCTCCATAAAAAACACTCTAGCACAGAGAGATGCTGGGTTATTTATTGTGGGAAGTTACTGAATGCTTAACTATGCAGATGAAATTCTGCTCATTCTTTTATACAAGGCAGCAAAATAAATAACTTAACAGCTCGCAGTTCCCAAGGTAGACTTGTTAATCGGTCCAATATTGTTCTAATTCTCCTCGTAGCTAACTGAATTGGAGCATGTAACTGGATAAAATGTGTCTTTAGATACCATGTACTTATTCCGATTACTATTTGGTTGATTGATGACTTTCTGATTTTTTGAAACAATGCCAGCACAGTGGCCTCTTGGTAGCTGAACACATGACTGCTGTTTGTTGTGCTTTGGGGGGACTGCAGTGCGAGGTCTGGCTCAGTCATTTTTAAAATCAATACTTGCTCTCTGAGCACGGGATAATTTAGAGAACATAATTCAGAATTCTACCTTTCAGCATGTATCCTCCATCAAAGGGGGATTTTTGTCCAGAGTCAGCACAAAGGCTACATGACCCAAGAATGCACAGATAAGGTTAAAAAAGAGAGGAAAAGTACATATTTTTTTTCAAACCAAAGCATTACTAGCCACATGTGTAGATAACTGTCTTTTATGTATGTGCACATATAGCACATATGTAACTCCACGAATACCAGCTGGAACTGGATGCTTTGAATAAACTCCAGGTTTTGCTTACTCTCATGCTTTCTTTTTTTTTTTCCTCCCATTTTGACCATTTGTGTATTATCTCACAGTTTTTGAAGCAAGGTCCTACTTCAGTGCAAAGAGGGAAATGTCTGAAAATGGGACCTGAAAAGCCTCTGATCAGCTGGTGTTCAGCCTTCCTAATGCTGGAGTTCTGAAAAAGCTGAAGAATTTCCTACACAGGTATTAGTAGCGTTCTGCTCTCAGAAGCAGAGATTTGAACCAAATTTGCTGCATTAAGTCAGTGCAGTTCTGCATGTGTAAACGGAGAATAACAGAGATCCTAATCAGATCCACTGTTCTTTGGGTATTGACTGAACTCCGCTGTTAGGCATTTAAATCCTTTTGGATTAGTCTTCACATTTAAACATTCTGGTTCTACATTATGCCTTCATTTCACCTTCCTTCCGTTAATAAAAAACTTCATTTCTACAGCTCCTTTGGACCCCAGTGGTATTTTGAATCCTCTGACTGCCATTAAAATATAAAGTCCTCTTTGCGCTTTCTCTTCCCACTTTCTCCATGCTGCTCCTGACCCGAGCACCCCCAGAGCTTCCCATTTCCCGTGCAGCGCTCCAGGTACATTCCTGCACCCATTTCCTGCCTGATTCTCCTCTCTCCTCCCATATCAAAAACTTTTACTCCTTTTATGTTTTGACAGAATCTGAAGTCAATAGAGGCCTGTTCATATTTAAAATGTTCTTTATTTGCTTTTAAATTCTGAATGTATTTTAACTTCTCAGTGCAGAAAAGCTCGGGCATAATCCTTCTGCCCAGATTCCCCCCAGCTTAGAGGACTGGGAGCCCCTCTATGAGCTCCTATTTTCATTACAATTTTGCTTCTACCTCCTTCAAAAGGGGAAACTTCCATGCGTATCCGAACAGAATTTACAACTTCTCTGCATTGTCACAGCATCCTGAAAAAGCAAAGAGGGATCTGCCACAAAAAGCACAAAGCCATCTAACTTTTAGTCATTTTCTAATGACAATAACATGAGAAGTGGTACATAAAATTTCTGGAGGCCTGGGGGAAAAAGCATGTAAAGCCTGCTGCCTTACTTAAAGTCTATTTTCAAACATCTCATCCTAAGTTCTTACAAGGAAAATATTTGTCTTAATTCTTTCCACTTGAAAAGCCATAGATGGCAGCAAATTATCTTTAGTGAGCTGAGTTTTCTAATTAGTTGCCTTTTTTATATGTTTCTTTTGATAGAAATAAAATTAAATACAACACAAAGTAGAGAGAGGAGTTACAACAGCAGCTAAATAAATTCAACCATTTAGAGACTAATGAAAAACTGTAATTTCTCTTACTTCCTTATTTATTATTCTCAGTTATTTAATGAGCCCTCAGCCAGTTATCCCAGTGTGGACTAAACAACTAAAATCCACTCGGGATACAAAAGTTTCAAACCCTGCATCCCTTCTAAATTTTTTATGAGGGTTATCAGTGCTGTTTCGTTCTCTACACTTTACTCGATGCCCATAGCAGCAGCTGCAGCACTGGAGCTGTGCAAAGCAGTTTCTCTTTTAACTTTTTCCACAGCTTTCTGAAAAGGTCATCCTTTTGGGCTGAAATTTCTAGTGCCTGTAAATAAATTTTAAGTAGGAGATTTAAACCTTCTTCCTTTTTTGAATTAGGAATTAAAAATCTACTACTTCTGTTTTTAAGGAAAATCATTGTTATTCTTTCCCTCAGAAGGGCATAATATGAACACCTAGATACTTCATAAAAAAATTGCTTTTTCTGAATAATTGGATCCAAGTTTTGTATTTTAGGGTAGACATCTTCTCAGGCTTGTTTGATATTTTCTGCAACAAGATGCTTAATCTGCAGATTTCTACCCAGTCAAATCTCAGAATAAACCACAGTGAAATAGAGGAACAGAATAAAGGTGCTCAACTAAACCCAGAGAAAAAGAGTTTAAAACACTGATTTCCATGTCACCGAGGCATCTTTCTCATTTACGCTGTGCAGCCTGGACACCCTTGGTATCACCTCTCAGGTGAGGTTTGCTCTTTCACCACAGAAGAAAAGGTGAATATTGTACACAGCTTGGTTTTTGCAAGGTTTGGGAACTTCTACAAATGCAGGGTGGGCAGGAAATTCCATGGCTTTTCTATTAATGACCACCAGAATACGTATATTTTAAAGTCAAACTGACAGATTTTGATGCATGTCATCTGACTTAGAGAAGGGCAACAACAACAAGGAAGCCTTCTGCCTCATTCCTCATGATCTGATGTCTCTGGTACGGTATGATACAAAAACTACATTTAAATTACAACCGCTTGAAAAAAATTACTGAATGCTTTCCTATGTTCAGTACATAAGTTGATAAAACAAGCAAATAAATGACAAGAAGGAAAAGTGAAGGATCAGGAAGAAGCCCAAGTTCTCAACCTTACACCTGAGGATGCCTGGACAGTTATAGGATGGGAACAGAGGCAGATAGATATTCTGTGGCCTCCCCGACTGGAAAGGAAACAGGAGCATGCACTGGAAATCCGTGATAGTGCTTCTGGTATTTAGCAGAAAGAAATTGGGAAAACAATTGCATACAGATATACTACAGCCGTTACTGTATTTTTTTTTCTCCAAGTGAAAATAAAACAGAAACTGAAGCAATTATTTCAAAATGAAGAGCAAGAATAAAAATCATCTGACATGAAAGATTTTATTAGCAGCATTTGATTACAGCTTTGTTTTATAGTATACTATTTCAGACGTATGAAAGGGACAGTGGCTTTTTTCACTTTACCTGCCTTGGATTTTCTGTTCTTGCTCTTCATTTACGGGTACAAATCTAAATTCTTTCACACCCAACTTCTCAGCAAAGCAAAAAATACTCAGACATGCACCTGCAGTGTAATTTTCTGTCTTCAAGCTGCAAGTAGAAATTATATGACAGAAAGATGGGGAGATTGCAGGTTTTTGACAAGATTTTATTTAGAATATATATGATTATGAAGATATCATTCCGAGTTAGAAATGATCTCATTTGCAAGAAATAACACCTCTGGCTTCACTGAATGTAAAACAAAGGGTTTGACACGGTGGCTTCACCAAAAGGCATCTTTAGGAAACACAGTATCTTTAATAGTAGGTTTGCTGCAAATTCTGTAATATTTAATTCTAAGATATTTTTTAAAACCTTCACAATTATAATATCTATATCACAGTATTATAAGCCGTACACAACTACTTTTGCACTGTTTATGTTGGCAAAGCTATGATTATGAGAACAAAGACTTTAAAAGCTGGCATTTCTTCATCCTCCTTCACATTGTTTTTTTTCTCCATCTTTAACCCATTCTATTTACTTTCTGTGGCACGGGCAGCTGGACTGCTTATTCAGCTTATTCAACGAGCCTGGACCAAATGTTTATTTATGCTTATTCAGTGAGCCTGGAACTAAACCTTCCTTTGCCAAACTGTCCTTATCTCCTCTCCCTTGAAATCTTTCCCTTTGAAGATTCATCCCGCCAAATTTTAGATGCCTGAATGCCAACTTCAGGACCCCAGCTGTCCTAAGCTGTGTCTATAATCAGGTCTCAGCTACCCTGAATCCAGCCCCCTGCGATGGTAGCTGAAGAGCTATTGAAAAGCCATATGCCTGCAGATTCAAATAGAGACTATGGCTTGGGTTGGGTTTTGGTGGGGGGGGGGTTTGGTTGGGTTCCCCCCCCCCCCATGTTGCAAGGTCAGAGAAATTGTCATCTCATGAAATTGTGTTTCTATTTTACACAACTATTCTAAAACTTAAAGGACAAGATCTCCTTGGGCTATCACCCTTTTCCCCACTTTCTCTCTGAGTGTGTGTGCCACAGAGCTGTTCTCATGCTCCTGCTGGTTGTGTCCAGAAGAACCTGGGAGCAGGGGGTGTGCTCTGACTTTCTTGACAGTAGGGCTAATATGGTCCAAAACAACAACCAGTAATAGATATGCTAGTCTCATTTCTCTCTTGAGATAACACCAGCCCAAGTACTGTCAGGTTCCTTGGAATTAGGGACAGGATACTGAAGATTTTTGCTTTCAGAGTATACTTTCAAACCCAGTTCTGGCCAAGGCAAACAAAAGATCTTGTAGTTGTCCAGTAGCCTACAGCATGTGAAATAAGTAGCAGTGATATAGCCTAGCACTAAGACAGCTTGGTATTTTCTTCAACATTTCAGGAACAGCACAATCCCAATTAAACATAAAAAAACATACCAAAATTTAGTTTTGGCCTTGGTCCCTAATTAGAGATGTTTTGGCAGAATTAACTCCCCTAGCATGTCCAGGAGAGGATTTTTCAGATCACTTAGTGAGTGCTCATGACATTGAAGCTAGGTACAAAGTCATTACTCTCTCTGCTGTGAGAACAGGAGTAGGTAGTATAAGTCTTAAGAAAGAGAAGAGCAGACTGTTAATGTGTAAGTGGATATTATTCCAAGAGCATCTTTGGACTTGCTGCACTCCAAATTTTGGGTCTGGAACAGAGGCAGTCCTCAGGAGAGTATTGGTATCTGCACATCCATGAAATTGGAGAATCCAGTCCTAGCTTTTAAAAGGGCCAGTAATAATATGGCCCTGACATCCTTGAATTTATTTTCAAAGTCAAGAAACAGAAAGGGATTCACATTTTGTTTATGTGATCTCCCTTTAGTGTGGTGGGTTAAACTGAACCAACCACTGGACCAAAACACTTCTGAGCTTTGATTCTTATAAATCTGTTTTTGAATCTTGTGTCTTCGGACCTCTCAAGAGCCAATTCACTATCTAAATACATGAGTTATTAATGAGAGAAATGCATATGTTACAGAGTAATTTTTTCAGCTTTTCCTAGTCAGATGAAATATTGTTGAATAACATCAGTTTCCCTGTCAGATTTTCTGATAGAATTCCTTCACGAAAATAAAATCTGCAGGACTTGTAATAATTTTATAAAAAGTCATGTACCCTTTAAAGAATTGATTTCTATAGCCCATTATATTTCATTAGAATTGTTTTTCTTGAAGTAATTTCATAATTCTCTGTTAATGAGCAAGTGAAGAGTGTTTCGGACTAATTAGCATGTGATGTCAAAACCACCAATCACTTCCCTAGACCTCCTATCTCTCAAACCACCTGCTAATCATAACAATTGCTAATTTGAGACCTTTTAGCCATTTCTGGTGTCGGTGACAATGCCACATAGCCTGCAACGGCCATTTGGCCAGTCTCCCACCCACCTCAGCGACTGCCGCTGCTGCTGCCCATTTTGGGCTCTATTGTTCTCCTGCCTCTGCTGACCACGAGCAATTCCTTCTCGCCTAATCTCGGGGGAATCTCTGCCTTCACAATGAGAGCAGGGCCATTTGCTTTGTGTGCAAGATAATCTTTTATAGAATTGTTCTCACATACATGCAGACACACACGCACACTATCCTGCTCACGCTCTTTCTGCTGCTGAAAGGCTGATGAACAGCAACGGGAAGGTTTAAAAAGCAGATAGGAAGTGTTAACTATCTCTGGTTACTTGTCCCCTTGTTGATATGCACTTAAAAATACATATAGATATGGCTAAATGCGGAAATAAGCGTTTTAAGTAATCACCGCTATTTTCACACTCTCCCTAAGATTAAATCCAGCAGTGCTTTGAATATACCTTGCTGCTACAATCTGATAACAGATAAACAAACAGTTCACTGGATTTGAATTTTATAAATACCTACGTGTAAAAACCATACACAGATGGAGCAAGTGCTTCCCACAGTATTTCAAAAGAGAATGGAAAATCTAAGGTGATCCGTTAAAGGAAGCAGAACTGACAGCCCCTGTGCTCAGCATGGTATCTTCCTGCCTTATGAATGCTCCTCTTCCCCAGCCCACTCTGAATAGAAAATAAAATTTACTTGATTTCCCTGTCTGAACTGCTGAAATATGACTTTGTACTAGGCTTTACCTTTAAGCCCTCCACTCTGAAGGATTTAAAGCTAGTCATTATATTACAAAGCAGGTTGTAGGAGGGGGGGAAAAAAAAAGGTAGAATGTACTGACCAACTGCTTTAACCAGGGTAGAAAAATCTGTAGATATTGTTGTACCCTACACTACAATGAATAAAGACATAGGAAGAAAGTATCCCCGTTGCCTATGACATGGGTGACAATTTTAGATATTTCTTTCAGCTTTTGAAATTGCTTTTCTGATTTGTTTCCAATCCTTTGCCTGAGCAGAGTATAGAATTATCTGCAAAACCTGCATCAAGCAGGCATTTCTTCTTGAAAATATTCACACTTGACTCTACTAAAAGCAAAAAAAAAAAAAAAAAAAAAAACGCTCAGAAAAATCACCGCTCTGTCATTGTGCCTCGTCCTGCTGAAAGCTCTCCTCCTCCTTCTTCCTCGGAGCGCAGCCCGCGTAGATGGCTCCCTCTAGGCTTTGATACCCAACACAGCAGGAGGAAACACCGGCGGGTCAATAATCCGGCCCTACATCTGCCCATGTCCAAATCACAAAGCAACAACAAACCCCCAACAAGACCCATACAGCTAAAGAGAAACTGCTACTTTGCAGGAATTGCAAAGTCAAGCAAAGACTGCAGGCTGACCACCGTATGCAGCAGGGATACTACAAACATTTTGGAATATCTTCTGACAAAAACACTAAAAATAGAGGACGTGAAAAACAAATCTAACATGTCTGTCTGTCTGTCCCCTGGGACTGAGTCTACTTGCCCTGGTAGGCACTGGATTCATGCTCTGCAGCCAGGGCTGTAGTCACTTAGTGCTTTGTTGTACGGCTGCCTTTCATTACTCTCGGCTTTAGCCAGGTGGTGAGGGCCATGCTCTGAAAAGCTCCCTGGGGTCCATGTTGTCTAATAAGTATGGATGTTGCCCGAGGCAGTTGGCTAGGTCCCTGTATCTAAGGCCCAACAAACTCAGCTTTGTAATGATTGGCAGATTTGGGGTTGAAGCGTGGCTTCTGACATGACATTGTAATTCATTCCACAGTGCTCTTTAACGTGTAAATTACCTGAGCTATTAGGGAGAGTTTCACTTTTAACCCTCGTATGCTTGTATTTAATTTTGTTTTACAGCCATGTCAGTGGACTTCTGTGGCAAGGTTTTACAGATGCAGGACAAATGTGGGGGAAGCCCTAGGTAGCATGTTTTGTTACATATTTTCTCTGTAAAACACAGTGCAGTAAAGAACTTCAACCGTTTCAGTCAAGCTCAACAAAACGTTACAGATGTCACATGAATGTCAGACCTCAAACCTAGTATTTAATCATTTGGTTCAAAAGTAGCAGTTCTGCAGTGGTTTCTATAGAGGAACAAGCTGTGAGCACCTCACAGTCGCAAAAAAAATCCTTTTCGGCGCAGTGTCAGTCTATTCGTGCACCTTTGTATTGCTTCCTCTACTGATCTCAGTTCTGATACGGAGTTGTAGATAGTGCTGTGTACATAAACATAACGATGCACACAGTCCAGGACCAAGCACGCTACCCCTTGCTCACTGCCACAACTTTCATGTGGAACTAGCAGTAAAGCCAAATTTAGACTATCAAACCTTAGCTGATGTAGAATTAAGTGACAGATATGATTAATCTAATGCTGTGAAAAAAAATGGGATATTCTGTATGGATATTTGAGTTTTATTATTATTTTTACAGAAATTATCATCCCAAAAACCCTCCAAGATTTGTCATGGCTAAGTTTCAAAGCTTGTCGTTAAAACTTAGCATCTGGTTTTGAAAATAAGCTTTAAAATGGTGTTTGTAATAATGATTTCAAAGGATGCTGTCTGTGCTGCTTTGACCATAGCAGCTTAATTTTGCCAAATACATGTGTGTAGATGTAAAGAAAAGGGGTTGCAGCATGTGCAGGCAGGCTCCTCTCCCTGGTTGAGAGTTCCTGGGCCCCGGTGCCTCTGCCTGTAGCACAGGTCTCTGCTGAATATGTGGGAAAGCCCTGTGTTTTCAATAATTATTACAAATAATTATTACAAAATAGTTGACATTTATAACTTGTAGCTGCAGATAGATTTTTCAAGATACCAAAAATTAGCCAGCCTGGACTTAATTCAATGCTGAGTGCTTTGAAAAAATATATCCTGAGAGTGTTGACTGTCCTTGAGTTTCTCTGATGCCAACAGAATCTGGAAGGATTTAGCAGCCTGTAGGAAGTGGCTAAGCAAACTGGAGGGTTTGACTTCATAATAACTGGGCCATGTTTCAGGCATTTCTAGAAATCTGCATCACCGCAAACATTTTTTGGCCACCCTCATGATGGTGTAAGATCACTGCCAATTTGCACAAATGCCTTTATCTCAGACTTCAGCAGGAAGTTTTTGGCCTGGATATTACTGAGTTAGCTTTATTTTTCCCCCTCTCCCCACATCACAAATGCTCTCATCCATCCTCTGGACATGTGCCACTAACCCCAGATTCACTTTCACCACTTCTCGGTCCTTGTGAAAGTTTGCCATTTGTAGTGGAAGCCAAAATGAATGCAAAGTATATTCAGACTTTGTTACAAAACCTTTACATGGTCCTAGCTAAAACCAGTATGCGCAGAGTTAAAATATCAACCCCTCCATCCCCTAAAGCACTGACCATCTTTGCTCTATAGTGAACAGATGCTTTTGGAATTGCCTCTGGTCATCACAAACTGTCCTTTGCAACAGTCCCAATACTGGGCAGCTTCAGGAACTCCCATTTTAGTTTGGATACAGTGAATCTTCCATCATCTTCCACATCTTTCAAGTATCCGTGCATTTCACTGTAATGTGTCAATACAGGATAAAAAAAGTAAGTGAAAGCTCACCCTGAAAACCAGATATTGTTTGTATGTATCTGGCACTAAGAGATTCTTGGTTTTATCAACACTAAATACTGGACTAAATTGATTTTTTTATTTACTTTACACTTAACTGATCACACCAGCAATTCATTTGGCCATGGTTTAAAAATAACACACAGTATCTCTTCTTACTGTACTTTGCATCATATCAAGGTAAACTAGCTTTCCATAAGCACACCCATGTAAGTACAGAAGATAGCCCTCTTGTCCATTTTGAGTGGAAAAACAGCTTCAAGGCTATTTATAAGATGACAAGACAGTTGCTGCAGAAGCCTATTTCCCCTCCATCCCTGGCTCTTCAAGACAAGTCCAACCTTGCAAGACCCTGAGCTCTCTCAGCTTTGTCCACGCCAGGTGCTGCAGATGTTCAGTGGTCACGGGAATGATTCCCAGCATCACGCTGTCAGGAGGGCAAGGGGGGATTTTCCCCTGCCCACATCCGAAATTCCATGACACTTCATTTTTGTACATGTTTTGTTGCATAGAAAACAAATTATTTTTTTAGTTACCCAAAGCAAAGTTTTTCATTTTAACAGGACACGTTCTATATTGCTGCGAGGCCGAAAAAGACACCTGAGCTGCAACAGCTCAATACTGGGTGGTAAGAAGCAGAGAGAGTTAATCAGTGCTGAGCCAATATTTCAATATAATAATGTTAGCGGGCTTGGTGCTATTTTTAGCCCCTCTGCCAGCTGTACTCATTGTAGTTCCTGTGGCTATTTTTGACAGAGAGGGAACATTATCTCTCGTTACCTGACCAAATTCTCATTCTGGCAATTTCATCCTTCCTGCTGAAACAACTTGCGTAATGTCTATAGAATAAACGTGTTTCTGTTCCTTCTTCAGTAGCACACAGCAATACTACACTTCATGAAAAGCTGGTATACCTTTCTTCCACAGGAGAGTGCTGCCTGGGGTGGTGATTTCAGTTGACATATTCTGCCAGTGGGACCCACCCAGGTGGGGATACTGCTGCGTATCAGAGCATTTCTGTCCTCCAGAAGCCCTACTGGCCCATGATATTATTGCAGATGGATTCCAAGAAGTGTCCTGCCTGGTCCCCTCTGCCTATTTAAATAATGAACTGCTTCGGAAAGCAATTGCATTTCCTCGTGCACCCAGTCCACCGCTACACGCATTGCCAGCACTCGGAAAAGAACAATATATTCTTTTCAGCTCTTTGCCTTTGCTGAGTGCCCACTGCCTAAACAGGACACGGCAATTCTCTCCTGTGTTTGCAAGGGCTTTTGTTTCATCAAATGCAGACCTGAGCCCTGAAAGTTAAATATACCCCTGATGTTTGATTTAAATATTACATTAGAAAGTGGAAATTTGCCACGTTTGTGTGGTTATTAGAAGAAAATGTAAATATCCTATGGCATTTTAAGATAAAATTTTGAGCCTATCTTAGACATTGTTGCTTTAATAAGCTGTACTGCATTACAGTAAAATATAGATTTGAGCATACCCTTGGCTCCAATATAATCTTGCTACCAAATGGTTTTAAACACGAGTCTTCAGATTTTGCTTTTAAGTCAGACTATCCCCCCAAAACAGAGAAAACCACCTGACTGTGAAGTGTTGCTCTTTCCCTTGCTTTCTCCATTTTCCTTTCATGGCACAATACAGGCATACTACAACAGAAGATGCTGTACATCCTCTGCCTCCTTCTCTTTTAGTGCTAGAACCACTTCTTTTATCTGAAAGATCAGCCACCTAAGGCTCTTTTTCAGCACATGAGTGTGTGTGGTTTTCTCTCCCTACTTTGAAGGATGTCAGTGAATGCTGTGCTCACAGGTACACAGAACGCAAAGATACCTATTTGAGAGGAAAAAATGCTCTGTAAATCTGTCAGCCATCTAAAAAAGGAAAGCATTTAATTCTGATTTAACTGTAGAGGCATTTCATGTGTTTTAGCTGTTACAATAAAGAGGAAAACTTTCATTATCAGGTTCTGGGGTTCAGCTGTGCATCTTTCCTTAACACTAATAGGAGACTCTGCTGTTTCTGCCCACCTAACACTGAAAAATTACTCAATAAAAATTACTTGTCTGGTGCAATTACACCCTCGTCTTTCAATTAGCATTCTCTCTAGTAGTTAGGGTGGGCTTTAGGAGCCCAGTAAAGAGATATTTCTTAGCTGAACAAAGTCATCTTCTTACCAAGTAGATTGGGTAGCTTCAGCCTTTCAATGAGCACAGGATCCCAAAAGCATTTCATCCTCATTACTGAATCACAACGCCGCTGGTGAAGTGTGAACGTGGATGCTTCGGTCTTCTGGGAAAGAGGAGCTTAATATTAAATAAACAACTATCCATGGAGAGGCAAAAGAGACTAAAAGGAGCTTCCAGGGCAGAAGAGGGCTAAAGCCAAATATTTTTATTGGTATAATTTTTATTTTAAAAGGGAACGAACCATTTAAGTATTTCCTTTGATTTGTATTTGGCTGACTGAATCATTATCGGGGGGGGGGGGGGGGCGGGGGGAAATGCCTGTAATGTAAATCCTGAGTAGTGAAGTACACAGCAATATTAAAAAAAAATACCATGGTCCTTAAAAAAGATAACAAGCAAAGAGCAATGATTGTATATATGAATCCCTCTGACATGCTGAGTAAGTTGAATCACCTAACAAAACCACTGCCAAGATTCTTTTTATATTGCATCTTTTTCTCCCACTTTCAAAAATTTCAGGCTGAGCAAACCTTATTTTTCCACAGTAGTTTTTGTTCAAAATGCCAGGAAATGAAAGAAAAGCAACGTGTTCTAAGCAGAAAGGAAGGTGTGATGGCAACACAGAGGCAGCTCCCTGGGGAGCTGGGTGAAGGCAGCACCATAGAGTAGAGCCCAGGGGCGAGTCCCTGGGGTTGCTCCAGGGCAAGGACAAGGACTTGTCCTTCTCAGTTCCCAAGAGCATGGCTCACCCTGTTCTCTCAGGGCCTTTTGAAGTGAGGTCACTATGACCTCACCTTTCAAAACTTTTCTCGCTTGTATAAATAAGCATACGTGAAGCCAGGCAGAGCAATTCCTGTCCCCTAACCTAGCTGAGGATCCTGCTTATCAGGATCCAAAAATTATTCTCGCCCCTTCTCGGGCCAGACAAATGCTTGATTATTTTTACAAAGCAGTGACCAGCATTGCCATCAAAGTTTTGAAACACGTGGGAGTGCTTCCATCCTTTACAATCTGTTTATTATTGAGAGAAAAAGCATTTATGGGCTGTATAAGCCTCAGCTTACAACGCAGTTAGGAACACTTATAAAACTTTTCATCAGTTCAAGGTTTGGTTTGGATTTTTTAAACATTGTTAATTAACAGCTAACGAAAGAGAGTGGCAGGAAAATGGAGTATTTCAGTAAATCCTGATGTGATGAAGAATTTTAAAAGGTCTTTGCTAGAAGATTTTCTAATTTTTCAGTTTTAAACAAAGAAATCTCTCTAAAATCAGACTAAACCAGAGCTGTCATTTGACCACCTATTGTGCCCATCTAGCCCTGATATCTGGCCCACAAGGCACTACTCAGAACAAGAATTGCTTTCACCGGCAGCCAAAGATGTTTGATACAGGAGTAGTGCTGGATAAGCACAACAGAGGGCAACGGAATACATCGATGTGAAGTTGCTCAAGCTGAGCACACCCCATTCAGTTTAAAACCACCACCGCTATTTTCAGTGGCATGCCTCTATCACACGCAGTGCTGCCTAACACAAAGTTACAAGGAAGGGACAAAGGAGGACTGAGCGAGAAGAGTGCAATTGGAAAGCTTCAAGGAGTACTCACATAGTTGAATTGTTAATGTTGGCTCCCGTGTTTTGCGGGGGGGGTGTGTGTGTGTGTTTGTTTTTGATTGCCTGCATTTGTTTTTAGCTCTGTAAAATAAGAGTCTTGAGAAAGGCCAATCTGCCAGGCACATCTGACATGAGAGGTCAGAAGCTGTGGCAGTGGCATAAGGGACGCTTATTTGGGTAATCAGCAGGTTACGCATTTTGCAATGGGGCCTCTCATTCTCCTCTGTCTTGGGAGCATGTCCAGCTTGTGCAGGCTACGATGAGCTCTGCTGAGTTCACGCTATTTTTAAGAGCTGTATGAGTTATAGTAAGCATGTGTATGCAGAATAAACATATTTTGGTTGCTTTTCATTTTACCTTTGGTCTCTCTGAGAAGTCTGGGAGCAAGGGGACGAAAAGAAGATTAAAATAAGAAACATTTTGCATCAAGATGGAACAAAGAATCTGTGAATTATCAACCAAGGCCTATTCTTGGGAATACAGTATGCCAGATCATCTTCCAGGCACGCTCAAACAAGATTTTTATAACCAAACCAACTTCCCAGTATTTATCTAAACAGAGCATCCACTGACTTACATCACTAATACATTGTAGCCTTGTCTCCGCATAAGAGTATTAACAAATGGGATTATTTCACAAATTACACTGCATTCCTACATAGCGAAACAGAATGGTAGGAAAGCTCAACATTCAAAATACATATATTGAAACATGTGATGCTTTTTCCAATTGGTAGTAGGTAATTTCACAGAGGTTTAGCTTTTCTTTTGTTGTATATTGGTCTCAAAGTCTGTATCTGGGAAAATGTGAATTAACAAGCATCGGTACAGTGGGAGAATGACCACACAGTGATTTCAAAATCATGCTCTCATTACTGCTAAAAATATAGTTTGTTATTCCAAGAAGAGATGTAACACCTCTGTAATTAGGGACTGCTCTGGCCTCAGGGGAATCCTAATAAAGCAAATTTCATACATTGATGTGCTTCCCATTGCTTCATTTCTTTGTTCTATCACCCTGTTGTTAATAACACCCTGCAGCAAAAAATGTTCACGAAGCCAAGAGCTGTCCAGATAAGAGAAAAGGTCACGATCCCCCTAGTGCGCGTTCATCAGTGAATGGACACCAATCTGAAAATAAGAGGATGCCTGTCAATATGGAATGGAAGGCAGCAGCATAACATCAAATTAAAGCCAACGAATGCTCATACAGTTGTACTGGGCTCCAACCTTAACCAAAAATCAATAGTCAACAAAGTATTACAATATGAAGTGACTGAATCACTGGGGAAGGAGGTAGCAGAGGGAGGAAGTGCATGAAGCTTTGCAAACATTATTATACTTATATACACATACGCACACAGATGATGGAGAAGATGATGCTCTGTTGCTGCTAAATTTTAGCAGGAAGCAGAGCCTTAGCTACCAGGTGTAGGAAACACAGTACAAGACTCCATCATGCCCGTATTGTTAGCGAGGGATGCAGCAGGTATACCTCTCCTCTTATGCAAGGTCCTGAAACCAATAATATGTATTACACACAGCCTTCATGTTTCATCACAGCCCCAAATACCAAGGGTGATTGCTGACCATAATTCATGTATATTTCATGGTAAATCCTTTGAATAATCACAGTAGCAGTAAAAATTTCACAGGACAAGGGATGTCAGATGGCATTATGGGAAGCAGGGATTTTTGCCAAGGAAAGGGTACAATGAAAATATCAGTTTGCCTTCGATCGTCTTTGATAGTGTATGTTTGTGGGGAAAAACATGATTACTTTACAGATAAGGCATCACCCGTATTCCAAAGAGTTTGCCTTAGAAACCTCTACATTTATCAGTAAATTTGTGAACAGTAAAACTGTAAGTGTCTATCCCCAAGTCTAACTTTTGGCCAAGGAATTTTGTGCTTTCATTTTAGGCCACTGATAGCTTATTCCAAACCCCTCACAAGCAGCTAGAAAACTCCCAAAAGCATCAGTGGAATTTGGTTCAGGCCCTGGAGACATTGGGCCCTAACTCCATCCCTAACTACAGACAATGTTCAAATAAAAAAAAACCAAAACACAAAACCCCTTTGTTTTCCCCCATTGTTTTCAAACAGGAAGAATTCCAAACAACAGAACAGCTAAAAAAACCCCCAAAACCAAAACTATATCGCTATCTATACATCAGGCTTGTCTGATAACTGTTTTTCCCCTGAGCAGCTGAGAAGGCAAGAGAACTAGGGAATTTCCCATTTGTGCATTATTTTGTGGTGAAACAAATCATCTAAGCAATGAGACGGCCCTCTGGTTTGGTGCTCTTCATTTTGCCCCACTGAACGTACAAGATTAATTTTGCTGCCTGAAGGCCACCCTGCACATAATTAGGCCTGATGTTGGAAAATGACCTTAATTTTATCCATCAGTTTTGTACCCAGAGTATGTAGTGGAGCACTTTATAGCCCTTAGACATCTGATGACCAGATTAAACATGCAAATCAGATAGTTGGACATCTAAGCATGATTAAATTAATCATCTCTTACTTGACTCTATAAACCTGCACAAATAATTCATTTCAAAGTTTGACATTATTTCTAAAGATAAAATGCATCAAAAAATTCAGAGACTGCTTTTGGGCTCTTCTAAAATTCCCAGAATGTGTCTTTATAGTTTATCAGAGAAGCAGGGAAACTTATGGTTTCTCTGAGCTTTTCAGGATGAGTTGCCAAAAAACCCTCCATATCTGAAGAAGGCATTAATTAAGATAGGGTCCCATTGTGCCGTTTTACGCAATGATCACCTAGATCAGATTATAAACTAAAAAGAAAGACCTAGGCAAATAAATGAGAGGAAAACAGGAGATTGCAAGGGAGACATCCCAAAAAGGGGAGACTGCGTGGAAAGCAAATCAGATCCGCTGAATTGTGTTATCACCATTTTTTCCCTCCACTTCAAAAAATGCTTCTTATCAAGGAAACATTAAGATTTCACGTTTACTCGTCTGCTTAATTGCTAAATGGGATGAAGAAAACAGTAGTCAGTCTTATTTCCAGAACAGCAAGTGAACCTATGTTTGGATATGAACTTTGTTATCCGACCTCCACATTTGCTTGATGCGTTATGTGAGAACTATGTTGTAGCCTTTTCTTATTACCCAAGCCATAAATTTACAGGACAATTATGGTCTGCAACCTACAATGCAGTGTCAGTTCCAGTAACCCAGAGACTCTCATCAACAAATTTTTTGTTTGCTTTGTTTCTTCCAGGAACCTTGGGCTCCTTCTCATTTTCAGGGCAAACTCTACCTGGACCATATGGTGTCTCAACAGCTGCATCATAAGCAAATCTTCAGGTTTATTACCCTGTTAATTAGGGTCACTGCCCACTAATAATTTAGCCAATAATAGGATATTTTTTAATCAGCCAGTCATTGCATTTATTATTTCCTTTGGCTGAAATGGTAATAAACACTATGAAATACTTTAATTTATGCTACTTCTACCCATCATAAAAGCATTTAACCTGGCCCTAAATTTTCTTTAATGGTAGCTTTCATTTCTATTATTTCAGATCTTTTAAGACTGTATAATACATGTCCTGGTAGGTGGACTTCGCTGTCGTTTAGTGCATTAGCCTTACTAGCCAAATCCACTCCTGAATAAATGTGCATTTCATTCTCTTTCTAATTAGGATTATAGCAGAGAACTATCCGGTTACTGGATGTGATTACTACAGTATTAAGGCAGGATACGCATTGTCTACAGAGGATGCTGTAAGACCACATAGACCTTTCTGAAATCCTGCAGGTCACCAGTCCAGAAATGAAAGCAGATTTGCAACCACAGGAAGCATTCGGAGGCCTGGCTCCAACTCCTGGTGCCCAGTCACCCGGAGATGGCAGCGGCATTTGTGGGGCTGATTATAGGGCGTGTGATCCTCAAGAACCTCCAGGAAAGATGTTCAGGAACTCTGCCCAGAGAAAACAGACAAGCTCAATGCTGCTAATTTTGCTATTTTCATTCTGCTATTAGAGAAAAGGCCTATATACCTATTAGAGGTGACTACAAAAGGGGAGGAGGAGGAGGAGCTGGTATTATTGTGCACGTTAAAGAAAGGAGTTGCAGTAAACGTTTAAAAGTGAGAAGAGGTGGTTGCACTTTTCAAAAGAAGCAAACCTCTAAAAATGGACACATGTTGGAGAAATAAATGCCAGGACTAACTAAAGGTTTCCTTGAGTATAAAAACTAAGCAATGATGTATGCAGGATATAATGCCAGCAGCTCATCCTGACAAGCAGAGCTAGGCAGAAAAGCAGAGTAATAGTCCTTTCATGAGGGAAGAGTATTAACCATGAAGATGTTTTTCCACACCAGCACGACTGAATGCATTAGGATTAGGAGCAGAGATGGGCAAAGCAAATCCTGAGAGGTAAGGAGCTTGTCAGCATGATATTGATGTCACAAGTCACGCTGATGCCCAGGTAGTAATAGCGCTATTTTTTGTAGCTGTTATTTGTATTAAAGTAGCTGAGATTAGGATCTCTTTGTGTTAAGCCTTTAAGCAAGGGAAAGTCTAACCCCCAAAGAGAATGCAGTCATCAATAATAAGACAAGCAAAAGCTGGGAACAAGGCACCATTATTATTCCCATTTTAGAGCTGGAGAACAGAGACACTGAGATTAAATGACTTGTCATAAAAAAAAAAAATCTTTGGCAGAGTTTTGACATGGAGCTACATCTCCTGATTCTACAGCTGCTTCAACCACAAGATTAGCCCTCCTCTCTATTACCATATAAATGGTAACAGTAGGTAAATAACACACTACTCACCTAAAAATCTCAAACCACTTAACAAATACTAATAGAGCCTAATGATGACTTTGGAAGAACAGTATGTATCCTCTTAAGTGTTCTCTTGATCTAAACAGGCAGGCTCAGCCTTCCCTTGTTCCAATAATGCACATCGTATCAAGGATGCCAAATTGTCATCCTGGCATTGAAAGTATCATCCTAATTCACACTCAGGATGCACAAAAAAAAAAAAAAAGCGCGACATATGAATGTCTATAAAACTGTTAAGTACTCTTTCACTTTTACCAGATTAGGAGGCTGCTTGTGGAGTGTAGCCACAAGATATATCTTGACTCAGATTCCTGCCAGCAACAGAGAAATACTGCAAAAGATTGCCTAAAACAGCAGCTGCAGCAGGAAAAGGATGACAAAGCACAGGGACCCTTTAGAGCTGAGAGTCTCATAGCCCCTAATACCTAAAGGCAAGAGGCCCCTGCTGTGCCCACAGCAATGGGGAGTGTTACAAGGCTGGACATTACTAGAGGCTGTAACTTCAACCTCAGTCATCCAAGGCAGATGCTGTGATCACATCTCAAGCAGCTTTTCCTTCCTTAGGCTAGGGTGGGTTTCTTGTTATAACTAAAATTACACCTTAATTTACGGCTTTATTTGTCTGAGCAATACAGGGTTAATGTCCTGTGTGAGGAAAAGTTATATTTCCTTTATTAGCACAGTCTCTTAATGTAGAGTTACGTCTGTGGCAACAACCAACACCACAGGGCTATATTTTAAGTCCTCCTCCTAATTTAACACATCAGAGCATATATTTTGAAAGATACTTCTCAGTATGTTGCAAATTAGAGGCAAAAATCTAGGTGCAACCCCCATGGCTTTGTTTCTCCTTCCAAATTGTTGGTTCAACAAGACAGAGAAGACAACATTGCCCGAGTTCAGCCTGGTGTTACTCTAGCAGTGGTTTATGCTGCTAAAAAGCATCTGGTAGCAACAGGTAAGTAGTGGCTGCAGGGACTGAGGGAAACTCATCTCGTTCTGAATCTGACGACTTGGATGCTTTGTTCCTCCACCCCTTTCCAGCTGGAGGGGATGTGCTCTGTCCTGTGAGGCAGGATTCCCCATCAAAGTAGATGCTAAAAGTGTTTTGCTTTCTATGTACAGTTTACTTTTGTCAAGCAGAGCCTCAGGAGGAGGACAGACTAAGTGGGAAGAAATGCCACTAAGTAATGGACTGTTGCTCCAGAAGAGCAGAGCAGACTGAGATTAATCCAGGAAGGGTTTATTTCTCTAAATGCTATAGTAACCCCTCCAGACTCCAGGGGTATTCAGGAAATATTATAGGAGCCTCATATTCCTCAGAGCACAGTGGGGACAAGAGCAGGCTCTGGAGCAGCAGACCACAGTGAACCGCAGGTTCAGTTTCAGCAGGAGCTCAGCTCCAGTTCCTCGTGTGGTGGCCTGATGATCTACAGCAGCAAGACTTTCCATGGGCTAACGTTGGTAGAGTCTGTGAAATCAGAGCTGCAGAAATAGTATTATTCAGCAGCCGGGTTGTCGAGTACCATGAGGGTGATACCAATACAATGTAGTACCTAGAGAATGCTGGAAACTGCTATGAACTAAAGGCCCTTCTGCACACATAAACAAGATAAGGATGTATACAAATGCTCCATGTGTAACATGTCATAACAGATGAACAATTCTGACCACAATAAAGAGGTTAAATAAAACTTAAAAAATAGAATAGAAGGTTCTATAATTATAGTAGACACTCCACAACTGAGAAAAAACTTAATTGTCATAATATTAAAGAAGGAACAGAGTATTCTCCAGCAAAACTGGTATTTATATTTCTACCCAGAAAAGTGGAATGTTTGTTTTCTGATTCAGAACAGATCGTTATTTCTGGGGTTGTTAAATGCACAGAAAAAAACCTCAGTGAAATTTGATATTATAACAAATTTGTAAGCTCTTAAAACACTAATTCTGTTTGACAAGTGTTACATTGAGACATGCAAGCTATAATTATCCAAAGTATATGCTATATGGAGAGTTAGCACACACTGCCTCCCTATGTGTATTACTTAGACCTAGACTGTCACCATCTGTGCATTGTGAAGACAGCAAGAACTCATTTCATAATTAGTATGGGTGGAAAGCGCTGTACCACATAAGCATAGTGTTCTACATAACAACAACGTAGCTCGATAACAAGCTTAGCATGTTTAAGCGTAATTGGTTGAAGAAATCAATCCTCTTCTCTGGTGTAATTGTTGTGTGTGCAAGTGAGAAATAGGACCGAACCCGAGAGCGCTCTGCTAGGTGGCTCCTTTTGCTGCAGGTTCATATTTTGGCACATGTACCAAGGAATGTACTCAGAAATCAAGTAAGGATGGTAAGAAAGAATGTTTCTTCACCTATTTCTGGGCAGGCCAGAAACAGTAATTGCAGTGAAAGGCGATTTCTCCCATCATGCCTTGAGCTCTATTGAGTTCACTCAAGATGTAATTGGAAAACAAATACAGCACCACCATCATCAGGACAGACACAAGTGCTTGTCTTGGGAACGAGCTGTTGTATAATGTGATAGGTCTTATTTCCACTGACACTCTTTATTCTTATCTAATAAAATACGCTGCCACAGCCTTTGTAACCCTATAGTAATAATTAAACCTCATACATATATATTGATGCTCCATAAAGATTCAAAGGGATATTTTAATAACTATTAAACATTAGTAATTGGCCTATGTCCGGAAAAAGAGAATCTAGTTCATCATCAAATTGTTTTGTTAATATAACGTTCTTCTCCTCCTTACACAGCACATAAGGGAGTTGTAAGTAGCAGCTAATAAAAGTGGATCTTAGTAAACAGAAATGTTTTTGCTAGAAATAGTGCACGGCATTACATGGTTACACTTATTTTTAACCTTTCTATTTATACACATTTCCAGTGTACTCAGTGAAGTATCCGAGTGACTCGCAAGATTAAAGGTGCACCAATACATTTACTATGAAGTCCATAATCTATACAAAGAAAATAAAGAAAAAGCAATTACCGGTGAGAAATGCCACACATTTAAAATACCAGCCAAAGCTTAAGCAGCTACATTTGATGAGATTGCATATTTGATATGACTCATTTGTTTGACAGTTTTAGTCTTAACAGGTACATGGCTGAACCTGAAAGGATAATTTCAAAATAAATGTATAGCTATTAGCTGCTGGACACCACAAAAGTAGGACCAGAATAGCATTACAAAGTCAAACAAACTAAAAATATTTTAAGAGTCACAGTGACACCGCCAACGTCTGTGGCCAAGAAGCTTTTTGTCTGCTTCAGATGGAGTAAGATTTTAGACTTGAAAGCATTTCTTGGCTCCCTCAAATACACCTATTTTTTTCTTTTAAAGCTGCAAGCCTTTAAACACAATATGTAACATGCAGCTGCACAGGAATCCATTGCAGTTTAGCATCATTCATAGCCACCTATCTGACACGACAGTGCTGTTAAGTATGTCACACTCACTAGCTAACACGGGACCACAGAAATGCTTCATGTAGTGGTGTTTGAAACTGCACAGTGGCTTTAAATGAATAAACCATATTCAATACAGATACTGTGAACAATGCACTGCTCTCACAAACATTCATGTTGCAAAGGCTCCCCCTCACACCCCCCACCCCTCTGCTGATAAATAGAAATCTTAATATTTACTACAGGAAGTGCAAACATATAGAACTTGTCAAGTAGCATTTAGCCCCGCTTACACTACCACAATTATTTGGTTACCTTCTCCTGTCTGCTTCCTGTCTGCTAAGTGTGATGCTTTTTTTTCTGCCTAATATCCTGTGAAGGTGCCAATTACCCTGCTGCTTATCAGCTGAAAACTATGCTTTGTGCAAAGGGAGCATCAATTATTTGTGAGCAGAGAGCAAAGCCTGTTTGAATCATAATGATAGGATGCTGGGGCTTCCAGCAAATAGAACATATCAAAAGGTAACATAAATCTAATAAAGTGTAGGTCATAAGGGATCATCTCAGAAGTCCACACTTCAATCTTTAATTGTTAAAATTATGTTAGTTTTGCAGAAGGCAAGTCTGTAAGTGTACATGAGTTTACTATAGCTATAATGAAAAAAAAAAAACAAAAAACAAACCACAGCAGAAAATATATTTTCTTCAAGCAACGTTGTCTAAGACACATCATTTCTTCCACTCAGTTCATTCGAATCATTAGGCTTTCTACTTCGGTGCTGTTGTTTATGCCTTGATTCTACACTGATAACCATTTTACAGCAAACCCTCCTTGGTCTCAGACAGACATAAACATGCTGCAAACCTGTAATCCTCTGCAGATTGCAAAGAGAGGCTGTAAAATGATTTTGTGGGGACACTGGTCTCTTTATTTGGTATCAACATCGCCTTTACAAGCTTCCCCCCCCCCCTTTCAATTTCAGGCAAGCTTTTGTACATGGGGGGATATGGGACAGAAAGATTAGGTTATTCCTTGAACTACCTCTGTAAGGTCAACTCTTTATATGCTTTTGAAACCCAATTTGAAGGGCTTGTCCCTACTTTTTCCTCAAGGATTGTGATTCACAAGGGTTACTACAAGAGACCATTATCTTATCGTAACACCTGCTCCAAGCGGTGGGACTGCAGGGTAGCTCCTGCAAACCAGCGTCTTTTCTATTACAAAACTGCTTACCTGCTGACTGACACACTCTCATTCAAATGATGTACAAGTGTGTCCCAACCCTTTATAGGATTATCGTGCTCCTCTTTCATGAGGCTAGTACCCACCCCCACTCCAACTCAGGTCAGGAGATGGGAGACACTGCTTCTGTGGAAGATCTGACTACTCAGAATTGCAACATGTAAGGAATAAATATCACACTGGTTTCGATATCCACAGTGGCACAGGAGTCTTATTTTGCATTATTACCCTGTTACTAGGAGAATTGCAATGCTGCTTCTTACAAAACTGTTGAAATATATTAAACTACACAGTGGAGAATATTATTTTTAGGCCCCTGAGCATTAGGCAAAAAGCTTCCTAATTCCTAAAAAATTCCTGCTTCCTAATGAGCGCACAGAATATTACATTGGTACTGTAAGAGAAAAATAGTGGTGTCACAATCTCAAAGGATTCATCTAAAACGCTAGAGTATTAACAAAATGCATATGCACACAGATACAAAGGCCAGCCTCTAGTGACCGTCGTCATCTGGCAATAGCTGTCACGCGATGGTCAGAGGAGTGGGAGATGCTTGAAAAACCCAGGGCAGCAGATGCGACACAGTGTGATGGAGAAAGCAGCAGAACGAGGCAGCTGAGGAATGGCGTATTTTTCTACCTCATGTCTGCATGTCTCAGACCAGCCTACGATGTTCTATGATCAATTATTATACATGCAGGTGTGCTTAGGGATCTAAAGAGAGTCAATATTTTCAGCTGCAGCTTTCTTCCCAGCAATTGCAGGCCTCTAGCTTCCAGAAAATGCACCCCACACACCAGTTTGTAACCCTGTGGCCCTCGCAGCTAAGACCATGCAGGCAAGGCATTCTTTGTGCTAGGAGAAAATACTGGTGCTGACACCCATTAATCACTGGTGGTCTTCAATGGAACTGATGAAACAGTCTCTTCCTTGCATTACTCATTTCAGTGAGCACCCACCATTTTCCATTGCTGGTGGTTATGAGAGGGGCATGTTCTTCCCTGTCAGAGTACAGCGATCTTCCATCATTTGCCCACTATAGTCAATTATTCCTCCACTCTGGCACAGCACTCTGACTACAGCCATTGCCGCTATTGCCATGCCTTCACCTCTACTCCTCTATGTTGCCTTTGGAGGAATTTAGCAGGACATGGGATTAGCTGAAGTCCTCAAGTCACAGCTCGTAACTTGAGAAAATGGCCCCTAAAATCAAAGCATGACCTGCGCTATAAACCTATGCAGGAGAGTAAAACGCGTTGCTCTAGCCTCCTGCACCTGCTCCTCACAGCATATAATCCTCACGTGGCCCCACAGACCCTCAGCTCTCTCATTTTGGGAGGGATTTGAGAGGCTTGGGCAGAGCCAGGCTGACAAGCTCACAGGATGGGATGTTATTTCCTAGAAGTGAGCATCTACAGAGCCACAGATTCTTTCTGCTGCCCAGTAGATAAAAGATAAAAGACATGCATTTCTCTGAGCCACAACCCTCTCTCTGATGTGACCTGAGGATAGCTCAGTTCCTTGGTTTGCAGCCTGGCTGGGACAGGGGGCTGCAAATCAACAACCTGTATCACAAGACAACCCAGTCATAAGACAAGCTATCATGGCCAAGGTTTCCAAGGCAGCAGTACCTAAAGCGATATTCAAGCCATTTCTGAGCAGTACACAAATAGTCTGTGGACAGCTGACTGCTTTCTCCTGGCATTTACGCAGCTTGGCCCGGGACCAGGACTAGCAGTTATTGTTGCCGCAAGTAGGGATAGCCAAGAAAGCTAGTTAATATAAATAATAAAGATACAAATTAATATCAACAGTGAAAAACCACAATCTTATCAGAGGAACAATTCTTCAACTTACACAGCCTTATTCAATTCACAATTTCTGGGAAAGGATGAAAGATTAGACAGACCTTGCCGTGACAGTGAAAGTCAGCAAATCTGAGTAAAAGGGGGGCTTTAAGATACAGACATTGCAGCCATTAAATACAAGCAGTTGTATACACAAACACAATTAGGCAGCCTGGTAGAGTTCAAAATACCACCTGACGCATACTAAAAAACTTGTAAACAGAGCATCAAAATTTGGACAGCCTCTCCAACTATGGAGTGCATGGTCTATTGCGCATCCCAGTTGTGTCCCTTTGTGTCCAGTCTGATATTATTCTTGCTAACACCACATCTAGCTCTCTGCCTTTAACTAGGAAGCAGGAAAGTAAAACTGCACCACCTAGGGCCAATGAAATAGAAGATCCAAATACAAACAGAACCATAATCTCCACATCTCACCTAAAATGCATGTTGATTACAACAGCTTTAAAGGAGTCAGTCTTTGGGAAGCTTGGCTTGATTTGTTCACTCCAACATGACATTTCGGTAATCCCTTTTAGAAAAGGCTAGTTTGCACACGGGGATCACGATAGGCTACAGCATTACCACGTCCGCTGTGACAGCAAGGCTCCTCTCACACCCTGCTCGGGCCCTTCTCTGCTGCTGAATGCTGAAACTCTGTTGCTTTGGGGACTCTGGTGAAGCTGTGGCAAATCTGACAGCAACCAAGATGCTGCACCAGAGCAAGCATTACGTGACTCTCCCTAGATGCACACCGGAAAATCTCTCTTGGCCTCATCCTCAGTCTTTGTAGGGACAGCATTCAACGGGATAAGATAGGAGAAAACCTTGCATAGTGTTCCTCTGTGGACAGTATTAATTTCCCAAGAATGATGTTAATCAGAAAGGCAGAAATAATCCAAACATTAATCTGCACTGTGGACAGTAGAGGATCACGGAGCCAAGTTAAGAAAACAACTGGGATTAAAAGCCTTTGAGATACCCAAGAAAAGTGGCCACACAGAAGATCTTGCCTTATCCTTTGCCCTAGCTAATTCTTCAGGTGATCCAGGTGGAACCCTGGAAATGTTGAAGAGTTATAAATGAAAGAATTATGTCTTTTCCATCACAGTCCTCATTTTCCCCACATAAATCCAGGCAATTTCATTTCAAAGCTCTATCTGTTCTATCACAGAATTTGAGGATAAACTTAGTCTTCCTGGCTGATGGCTGGTACAATTAGTCCCAGACTGACAGCAAATGTTTATCAGGTTTGAAATATTCTGGTTCTGCTATTTCTGAGGTACAGGAATGAAAGGTTTAATACAATTTTGCTTTATCTAAAAGTTCATCTAAAGAGAAAGAATATAAAAGGAAAACAGGATAAACCATTTTCTAGCTGTATCCCAGAGTATAAACCTTCCTGGCTACCTACAAAGAAGATTATAAATCCTTCTCTCCAGGCTTAAACCTTCCATTCTGCTGACACTCCTTTAGGCAGCCCTGTGGCCCTGGAAAGCCCACAGAGGTAATTCTTTTTTTTCCTTTCCACCACCAGTAAGAGTGGACATACCCTTCCTCATGTCTACTGAATGGGGCAGGAAGGGGAATGCATGCTCTTGGTTACATTTCACTGTTCCGTAATGTTTTGTGGAAGATGATATCACTGATTGGAAACAATGACAGACACCAGAAAGGAAGGATTGCTTTTGCTGTTCATCTGAGCTGCCTTCAGATCTCTGCTTGTACTGACAATCTCTGATCACATAGTGAGAGGACAGAAAAGCTCTTCAAGGAATTGAGTTGGGTCACATAAATTAGACACTTGCTCAGACTTGTCCTCTGTAGGAGCCCATCTCTTCCTTTTATAAAATCTTGGGAGACTGGCCTCATAGCTTAAGCACTTAAGATAAGTCCCTGTGAGGGCTTATATGAAAATCCAAGTGAATTTTCCCTAATACATGGTCCCTTTCAGTTACAACTGACATTTAATATTACAGCGGTCAAATGACAAAGCAAAGATATACCAGAGAAAATACTTATATTAATGCAGTGGTTGCTAAGTTGAAAGGTAACATGAAGAAAATATTTGTACGCAAGAGCCAATAAGAAGTTATCCCTATGAGAAGCCTGCAGTGTTCACCCCAAACCCTGGGGCTGCAAGCAACTTCCTTGCTGTCCTGCCAAGGAGGAGGAAGTGGCTAGAGCACTCCCCATGTGCTGAAGAACCAGAGCTGGTGAAAGACACTATCCCATTTGCCCTCTGCAGCACTTATATTGAACTAAATCTGGTGTTTCAGAAGAGGAAAAGGCCTTCATTTGCTCCCTCTGCCCTGAGGTTTAATTTTCAGGAGAGGATAAGAGGTACTCCCTGCCAGCCAGCAGCCACATCAATAGTGCCTGCTTCCAGCTGGCACTTTTGAATTCACGTGCTGTGGTTTCTGGGGTTTATAGGAGATTTGGGGTTCCAGATGTCCTGTACATGCAGGATGACCAACTGGGAAAAACCCAACTGAAACACAATAGCTCAACCTAAGTTAGCAAAAGAGAAGAGGAAATCGCGACCAGCATTATCAGTGCTGAAGTAAAAGCTTGGGCAGAATTCAGCTAAAAAGATAGATCAAAATGCGTAGGTAGGTTTTTATTTCATCTGCACCAATTTCTCCATCTCAAACATTTTGTATGGTATTTTAAAACTACAAAGGCCAAACACATCATAAAATCTGATTCTGGCTAGCTTACACTGTCCAGCACTTCTGTTATGACTGTTTACTCTCTCATGACTTGACAGTTAATTAGAGCAGATTTATAAAGAAATGTATAACAAGAATGGATGCTTCAAATTACAGTTTACAACTATCTCATTACTGCAGGTGCAAGTCTTTAGTATAGTGATCCATAGTACATCTCAATTATTAAACGTTTTAACCAGTCTAAAACTGCTAAGATTTGCTTATGTTTAGGAACTCAAAAGTAGATCAAGATAATACATCTGGGTTGGGAAAAGTTATTTCCCTGAGGTACTGTTCTGTCTTTCTCATGGATCCTGGTGACCCTAGCTAATCGCTACATACAGTAAGAGCAGTATATTTGGCTAACCATTGAAAATAGAAACTTTAAACTTTATAGAGTTTGCAGACAGTCCCTGGAGTGTTACAGGACACTAAGGATGAATGCCAAAGAGGAATTTTTTATCTCTCCTTTTTCCCTTCTTCCACTCTGAAACAATCATCAATTACCCTTATCCACTAGCACCATCTCATCTAAGTTCATTTTCAAGATGAAGTTTCCTCGTTGGATGGTGGCTGTCCAATCCTCTTTCTGTCCATCATGGACTGCTTTAGTGCTGTCCCCAGATTGACAGCCTGAGAGCGAATCAATAATAATTATCAGACTGCAACCACAGCGAGCTGTGTAATTCTGTGATGGGATAGCACTGAACAAACAGCCCCACATCTACTGCCACAGCTTTAAATATGCAGTCCAGGGCTGTCCATTTAACCGCTCTGATCATGTGGTTAGTAGTAAGCTGTTGGCCTTTTTTGCATTCCAAACATAAAAGCTTTGAAAAATTGCCCACTACTCTAACGCAACCATGCCATCTCCTGCCTTTTGCTATGTAAAAGGTATTTGCCAGCAGATGTTAGAAATAGAACAATACATAACTGAAGAGGAGGAATAGGCTAGTTTTCCTGGATGTGAGCATGTACACTGCACTACAATAAAAGTGATGGGCATTTTGCATGCTGTAAATGACAAAGGTCTAAGAGCTTTTCCAGGTGGCGACAATGTTCCTGGCTCAGCTGGGATACTGCAGTCGTCTTAGTCTCACTGGATGTACATACACACATCAGATGTTGTCCGACTGCCCTGGCAATGAAGCAGTTGGACTAACAGAGAAACAGCCTCATATTTACCTGGTGAGAACATCCTGGGGATCTACAACATAAGGAAAGTCATATGCAGATTGTGCCATATACTCTAGGGGAAAAAAAAAAAAGAAAGAAATGAGTACACATACAGGCAAATTGGTACTGAAGTGACTTCCAAGTCAGTTTTGAGTCTCAAGAGCAAAATTAATGTTCTGGAAGCGCTACAAGGTATGAAACTCTGATGTAGGAAAAAGAACAATGTGAAAAGGCACTGGTCTAAAATGAGTTACTTTCACAAGATCCAGAGGTATAATAGAAGTATAAAGTAGCACAAGATAAGGAGGAAGAATAGCTTTTATATAACCAGCATGTGGAGCAGAGATTGGTAGGCTTTTAGAATGAAGCCTAGAAACTGAAGACAGAAGAATTAAAAGGATACAGAAAATAAAAACTATAAGAGGCACCATCTTAATGTGAAATTAAGATTTCTTAGCAGATAACAATACTAATTTCCTGACACAAAGAATAGAAAATTCTAAAAATACAAATACATAAACACTGTACCATACTGTTACCAAAATGGAATGAGAGATTCTTGACATAATACACATACCGTGCTCTTTATAGAAATATACAGTAAAAGAATTGCAGACTGATTTTATGCTGCATTTCTTCAGGTTCACTTCAGTACAATTCCAGATGTTTCTTGCAGTCTCAACAACCAACCAAGCTAAGGCATCGTGACTTGACAGACCAGTATGAGGACATCTGAAAGGGCCAAGTGCCAAGACCAATCCATATTATTGACCCCACAAATGTGGACACATAGCTAGATAGAAGTGGAGATCTACTAAAACATTAGGCAGGAAACAAGTCATCATCTAAAATATATGCACTTATGAAAGATACTGGATGTTAAACGTAGAGACTTCATCATGAAAGAAGAAATTCAATAAATCTTAGCCAACAACCTGTCTTCTCCAGAATTACGAGGACATGTTGAGTGTGTTTAGGATGTGGGTGCTGGGTGCTGGTAGAAAGAGTTAGAAGTTATCAAATGCAAACCAACAACTGTGAGGAAAAGAGGACTTCCAAGAGAAACTTTAGAAGCAACTTAAACATAGCAGTGCAATCCATATCAACAGCACAAGACAGACCAAGGTAGGTGGTCTCAGTGGATGACAAGTGTTAACAGATCTTTAAAGACTATACTATGAAATTGAGACTCATCAGTATATTCTTGATCAAGCACATATTAAAATGTATGCTAAAGCTCCCAGTACCTTCATTCTTACAAGACCAGAGGTACAGTAACATAAAGTAGAAGCAACATTTTCCTAATGGATCTAAAAAAAATTACATTGAGTAAATAGGAGCAAGTGACAATAAACAAATTTGTACTTCAAGTATTTATAATAATTATTATGAATTTATCAAATGGATTATGAAGAGCTCTAGCATATGGGGGTCAGTAAATAGTTTAACACAAATAAAACAGAATTCAAAGTGTAGCTCAAATCCCCTCTCGTTGGATTTCTGGCTTTATGCGTTGCTGAAACTCTCTGTTTCCATGATCAAGTAAGAACCTAGCTGAGTTATTGCCTGGTTAGCAATCAGAATAAAAACAAAGGCTGAGAAAAAGCTTAATGCTTCACAAGGACGCAAGGACAGTGGAAAAAATGGCTTAGTCAGTCACAGAGCTGAAGGTCAGAATGCAGTCTTGAGTGTTATCTACCATTGCTAGATATTGGAAATCCTTATAAAGAGTCAGAAAGGTGTTGCATATTATGTGAGAGGTTTAACAGCAGTAAAGCTATTATTGCAGGAGCAATTTCTGAAAGCCTAACAGAAAATCTAACTCTCTAGCTCCAAACACAAAACAAGCTTATCATGCTTATCGTTGAATTCCCACTCGAAGCTCCCAAAATTCTACCTTCTCTTCTGTGTTTTGTCTTTTTTTTCCCAGTAATTTTTCTTGCAGAGAAGTGCTTATTGCCTTCAAACATACATAGTTGCTTACTTTCTACTGGCAAGGAAGAAATTAAATGAAACAAGCCAGAGGCAGGATATTAATGCAGAGTGCATTAAAAGAAAAAAAATGATGGTATGAACAGGGTAGTGACTGATTTATAAAATCAATCACATACATTTGGCTTGATGTCATGTTATAAAAAGAAAAATAACCCTGTTTACATGAACAGGATGATTAATCACTGTTTGCCTACTATTTAAGATAGGCAATTTTATTTCCTTTTTTCTTTCATATTATTTGTAGGCAGTACCATAAGTTGTTTTATAATATAAATCTAATAATTATATTCTGATTACAGTGAATTTAATGTGCTTCTGTAGTTAAAAGATCTGTCATAGCAATTCTGACACAAACTTCAGGCATTTCTAAATAGTCATAAAAACTCAATATTGGATGAAACTTGACTATCAAGTTTTATCAAAGCAGCAAACATTACAAACTTGGACTTAATGTCTGTAGATCACATAGTATAGCACTAGATTTCAAGGCTAGCATTTGGAGATGGGTTGTTCTCTCCTATTTTTTTTTTTCTTTTTCACATGCATGGAAACAAATTGGCAAATTTTCAAGTTATTTAAAATGTGACTGCTCAAGGCACAGCTGTTAATTACAAATTTGCACAAGTTTATTACTAGTGTAAAAGAGGGTTCTTTTTATACTTTGCCAGCTATGATAATTGTAAGATAACACTCATTATTGGTATTTTAAATCAACACTTTAAGCCATTTTACATTTTGAAAGTCAATAAATCTGTTCAAATTGTCATAACTAACACCTTTACTTCCAAACACATCTATTTCCTGGGATGCATACAAAAGAGAAATTAGAGGCGGAAATACAAGAAAAGTACTGTGCAAAATAATGGCATTGGAAATTTTATCAAGGCCACAGGGTGTTTATGCAAAAAGAGTCTAATGCCAGAGTTTTATGGGTCCTGCCATACTATTGCCACAATTAACAGCTAACAATAGACATAATCCTCATTCTGATCTGAAAAATGTATACGTGTCTCACCTGCACCAGTGCGGAGGTGCCCAAATATGTAAATATGCATCACAGCTCCTTTGCATAGTGATCTTTGTCAAAACCTGCCAAGGATTATAAACTTCATCTATTGGTCAAGGAAGAGACAGCAGAAATGCAAAAAATTCACAAAACTTTGAAAGGAATAACGTCTAAGGAAAACTATCAAAACTTCAAAATTAGGTACAAAATTAGTATCTTCTTAGGTTTCTTTCCTACTCCCATATCACAAAACTAATATTAAACACAATTGTTTCTCACTGTATAACCTTAACACCCTCTGTGTTGCTAAATGCCAGCTTTATATTCAACTCTGAATATTCTTTCACAGTAGGTTTTGTTCTAGGCATACCCTCTTTGAAATACTTCAGGAGACTGGCTCTTACAGGGAACAGAATTCAGTCTAGTTTGATAGACTTTGAAACACAAAAAAAGGAAGTTAGTCCCTGAAGATCTTATGGATATCCAGGATGAGGACAATCTCCATGAAACCCATTTTGACAAGTGACAAGAAGTGCAGGAGATCCTTCTACAGTTGGTCCAGCTAAGAGAGACAGTGGCAGAAAGATTAAGAATTGGCTGTGAAAAGGACCTAGAGACTGGACTGCAGGGAGTCATGCAGAGACATGAGGGTGTCTGAGAAGTCAGCCTTTCCTTTTCTTTCCTGAAGAATTCCCAGATGACAATCAAGAAGCACACGAGAACCTCTCAGAGCACATGGAAGAACAAGATTTCAAACCTGCAGCTGCAGTGAAGAGGCAGCGTATCACCCCAGCAGATCATCTCTGTTTTCTAAACCACAGAGTGGTAGCATTAAGGACTTAGATGAAGCTCCTCCAGCAATCCTTGTGCTACTGAGAGATGGCAACCAATAGGGTGAGAAAGTCTGTGATAAGTGCAGGGAGATAAGAGCACACGGACCACAGTACTATCTGCACTGCCTCTTCTGTGGTGTGATACATGGAGAAAGTTCAGCATTTAAAGGTAGGCTGAGGAACAGCTGCATCATCTTGTTTTTATGTATGCACTATGAAAATATACCTAGAGAGAAATGACCTACAATCGACTCCAACTCTTTTCCTGCATTTTCTAGTGTTTCTTCACTCCTTAGGTTGCAAATGTTTACATTTACTTGTACAGAAGTGCTCATTCTAAAGACAATATTCTAAAAGCATTTTAAAATTATTTCACACAATCTGGGAGACGATCCTTACGTAAGTGTTGTTAATAAAAATGTTTTTGGTTTTTTTTTTTTTTTAATTTCAAAGAAGATCAAGTAAGATTTACCAAAATAATTGAGTGGTATGATATTCTAATGAAGAGTATTATTTACATAGTGTCATCTTCACAGACATTTTTAGCAATCTGAACTGCTCTCAATCAACAACCAGTATACAGATGTACTTGAACTTCTCTGTGGCTTTTAGTTGTCAGATATTTTGAAAGAAAAGTCTTAGCTATGTTCCACAATCATGCACAATTCAGTCAGGTGGTAGGGCAACAAAGGATTATTTCCTAGCCATGAAGAATGTAAAAACTTAATTAAATTCTTGTCAGCATTGAAAGCACTCTTTTCAAATTAAGATCATTGACTACCAGTCTATACTTGCATGGCTAAAATTAGAGTATATTAAAAAAAAAAAATCAAAATAAGCACACAAATACAATCAAAGTTAACTGATTAAAAGTCCATTGATTAAATATACAGAATGTTGTTAATATAATAAAGAAGAAATATCTTCACTTATAGAAAACCTGTACATTGCCATTTAGGACATGTGAGCTTCTGTTGGTAGAGCATTTATACCTTTTATTATCTATTGTTGCCTTTGAAAGTAAGTGTTATGCTATATCTGTAGAAAAAACATCATGAACTTTATCACCCAGACTTTTTTATTCTGCAATTTCCTCTTGTTTTAAACTTTCAGAGCATACAATTTGACTATGTAACATTACCTCCCTCCCTGTTGCTGGTAATGCCATGTTATTAAATGAAAATTACTCTCCTTTCTATTAGAAATACTCTTCACTTACACTATTGTTTAGAGTTATCTTTGCATATTGCCAATATAAGTGTTATCAAAAAAAGAAGGGGATGATACAAAGCAAACCTCAAGTCTAAGAGAATGATAAACATGTAATTGTGAGCAAAACCTATTTTCATTTGAACATTGCGGATTCCTGGCAGTCTCAGCTCAGATAGCAGAGATGCAGCTACGGAGAGAAACAAGCTTTGAGGACCTAAATAACTCCAACAGGTTCCTTATGATAGCACTGATCATGGCTTCTATGGTCAGCATGAAGTATTTGATAAGGTAATTTCAAAGGGTTTTCTTCCCATAAGAACTGGAGTCATCAGTCAAACACACATTCTGCATTCATTAGTCCACGAACTACGAAGTTCGTAAGTCTATGCTCAAACTTGTCTATTCTTCTAATCTGGGAATCTGAAGTCAGATTTGTCATGGAACTTCACTAAATACTTGTACTGCTTATATGCTATTTTCCTTTTCTATTTCTGGGAACGATCTACTCCCGGAATAACCTTTGGGGCAAGAACAGCTTTGTTATTCCATGGGATCAAGCATCATGCTGAAGGGCAAGAGCATGAGGTGCAGCTTTGGTTACACTCTTGCAGATTTCACTTACAAAGAAACACTCTTTACATGGCTACACCTTTGCAGTGGCATTGTTGAGTTGTGTGTCAATAATTTATCATGACAGCAATACAGAATTGCTCATGCTAAGTATTTCATGGTGTTGCGTAGGGCTCAATAAAACTGCAGATTATCTTTTTTAAATTCAGGGAAACATCCCAGATTTAACCCACATTTGGACCTCCTATCAAGAAGCAAGTTGGAAGCTGCTTAGAACTTTCAGGTTGGAGCAGCAGCACAAGATCTGATGCAAACACCATTGTCTCTCTTTCAAGACATGATATTTTATGTATTGTTTCATTCGTTGACTTGTCTGAATTACATTATATACTCATAGCAACTGACAAAGAGAAAGTGCAGAGAAAAAACTAGAAGAGATTGTTTAGATAGAAAGAATTCCATTTAAGCGTAATTCCCCTGATAGCATTAATTTGGTAAAAGCCCTGGTACATGACCCAATCCTAACCTTATATTGAGCAGTCAAAGATAGCAAAAAAATTCATTGTCAATTCCAAACTGCAATTGCACTTGTTTGCCACCAACAAAGGCACCTTATATCACGTGCACAAAGTAACCAATAAGTGTCTGATTGAAGTTTTGACTTCTATTAGTCTAGCCAAGGCCAGAGCAATTTTCTGGGTTTGAATGTCCAGGGTTTAGTTGGATTCCCCTGAGGATGAGCAGGAAACACTGCTAGAAAAATATGCTCTGTGCCTGAACTGCTGCTTCTGCATTCAGTGCCATTGCACTGCTCCAGCTGCTCTAGCCCAGCTACTAATAACGTTTTTGTATGTCAGCCCTGGCTCCCAATAAAGACAAGGACATTATTCTAAAACAACGTATGAAAGTGTGATAATCAAGACACTGCATTCAGTCCTGGTGTATTTTTATAAGGATTTTGATAGTGCAGATTATATCACGATCTTTTGCTCAGGTGCCACAGTAATACCTGAAGGAGTGTAATTTGCAAACCGGCAGATGAGGACTAACAGTTATCATCTGTGATGTTACATTTTTGATGTATGTGGGCATCAGTGAAATGATGACCACACTAACACAGAATGACAGACAATTCTAGAAACCTTATGCTGACCAGTGAATGCACAAGCCACCCAGCTGATTCAAAGTCTGTGTAACAAGCACTGACTTCAATGGGATTTGAATCAGACTTTCCAGGTTTACTATGTTAACTATGAACTGCCCGCACTACACCGGTATTGAAAAGTACAGTCATTTTCAGCCAACCTTCTCTCTCCTTATACCTTGCAGGGTTTATGGTGTATTGCAGGTTATTACTTGGTTTTATTAAATCCATTTTGAAGCCCAGGGGCTAAATCCTAAAGTCCTTGCCCAGTCCTTCCCTTCTCCTCCCAGACAAACATCCCCACTGCCTGCAATGGGAGCCTGAAATCAGTGGAAGTAGAAATGATCCAATCAGCTTAAATTTAACATCAGCTTTTTGTTAACTGGTTTATCATGCAGTACCTTTATTCACTGGATGAACATACTTTATAGTAGTGTTATCCTGCAGGAGCATTAACAAGGAGGGAAAGGATTATATACAGAACTTTTTTACTTGTTCTGTAAGTTTGATCATGAAGTGTTTCCACCAGAGAAGATTTTATTGAAGCTATTACTTATCTAGTGATTCTGTCAGTGCAGACCTAGAAGATCTGCAAAGTTTACAAGGTGCTAAACAAAACCCAAACCAACCAGATTAACTGGGATAGATTTCAGGGTATTATTATATGTGATAATGCCAGCTACAAAGCATGAGTCCTGAGTGTTCAGAGTGGAAGAAAATGTTTTATATTTAGGGGGTCTGATAAAATAAGATTTTGTCCTTCCTTCCTGAGATTGAAACTGAATAAGAATTGTTTGTTAAGGTTTTAAATCCTGGATTAAACAGTAATTCTTCTAAACATATTGGAAATCATTATTATTAGGTCATTAACACGTGCAGGCCTCCACTGAGGACAGGGCTCCAGTTGCAGAGAATGCTGGAGAAGCAGCCGTTGTCTGTCCCACGCAGGTGCTGTTGGAACAAGATGAGCTGGGACCACCACATTTTCCACAACTGTTACTTTAAAATTATTTCCATTACTAAACTCCTTGCCGTTCTGTAGTAATTTAAATACATCTCCTTCTCATCCACCATAGCCTTGCATCCACTTCACTGGCAGCTCCCTGCATCTGAGCATGTGAAATATCTGAGGACCTATTTTAAAGAGCAGTACCTGTGCATGGAAAACACAATAAATAGCTCTTCTGCATTTTCTCACCACTGAGGGTGGGGCAAAGAAATTCTGTAAGTTGTCCGACAGCACACAGAAAGTCCCTGTCAGTGCAAAGGGCTGCACGAGGATTTCCCAGGCCTTTTTGTCATAAGGAAACCATTCTCCTGATGTGCGACTGAGGACAGTGAGGGGTTCGTGCTGCGTTTTTTACATAATCTCTTCCACACACATTGTGGAGGAGGCTGCACTGATGGTCCCAGAGCTGCTGTATGCTACCTTGTGTTGTGTAAGGAGACAGGCTACTATTCCCAATTGCTGATTTCCCTCGCAAATAGGGGGACTAATGACATTTGAGGAGGCTGATTTCCATCAGAGAAGTTGTTTTCTCTTATGCTGAGCGTAGCAACCATTTAACAAGGAAAAAAACCAGGATGAGGAAATTGGAACAAATTTCCTTTGGCTAAAAGAACAGCCGGACCTTTCACAAAAAAAAATGCACCCAACAAACAAAAAAACTCCAACCTTTCCCACATTTTAAAAAATATTTTTTTAGATATCCTTGAGCCTAAAAAAGCTGTTCATATTACCTATTATAAATTTGCTCCTGAGTATAAAGGAGAGGTAGGGCTTTTCATGTTTACAGTCCATGCTAAACGGAGGAGGAGTGAGGGAGGTTATTGCATAAAACTTCCCCCCATACCTGCTGCCGTTACATCAAAACTGTAAAAAAGAGAATGGACACACATTGACTCACAATTACCTACATGTTTTTGATGAATGCCAACACCTTCAGGGAAAATCAGAACATTTTAATAGACAAAACCCTTTCAGTCCAATGTAGTTGCTATAGAAGTTCATCACTTGCATGTCTATCACAATGTTGGAAAGCTTTTTAAAGAAGCAATGATAAGTGAAACCATGAATAAAATTGGTTAAAATTGAACCTCGTCAATCAGCTGAAAGAACAGAAACATGCCAGTTAATTTCCAGAAGCCTTTAGGCATGTATTTATTACTTGATTTCTAATCAAAATTATATACAGAACAGGAAAAAGTGCAATTACTGGTCTGTTGTAATACAAAACAAGTCCAAAAAGCTATGGATAGTTGCAGCTGCACATTTATAAACTAATATACTTACATGCTGCCAAGACTAATACAGTTTATTTGATTTCTGGCTCCAAAACCCCAATGATATATGTTAACCTGGATATCCGATTTTCAGCAAGGATACCTAAGTACCATTTGACATTGACAGTTATAGATAGCTTAGCATTTAACTGGACTCTCCCTTGACCTCAATTACCACATTAAAATATTGTTAACAAATTTAGAGTCAAATTGGCATTTATTATACAAGATTAGGTTCACTCTGAGTAATTTACATATTGTCACCAGGACTGCCAACTGCTTACCTCTTCATATAGTTTGGGGAAAGCAGCCAATGTTAATATTAGCAGGGCAGATGCAATGACAAATAATAAAGTTCTATGCCCATGGCAAATTGAAATTTTCCCTTTGACAACAAGGGATAAGGATTTCATGCACAAAAGCTATTATCCTACACACTGCCTACGTCCTTTATACCAGTTTAAACAGTTCATATGTACAGGGGTAAATTTCTATAATTTTTGACCCATGTGAACTGTTTTTCCATAGTTTGAAGTGGTATATATAACACTGTATGCCTGATGCTTTTGTGGCAGTAATTATTTTCTTATGTATTTCAGTATTAGTGTTTCATCAACATCAGTATTGCAGATAACACAATACTAAGACTATTTTCAATATTTTTGCGTGCTTATGTGTTCACAGTGACACATGAAAGATGAGAATGAAAATGTGTGCATGTTTACTCATGTATGAAATACAGGAAAATAAAATACATACTCATATGTTTCACTCGTGCCTGTTAGATTAACAGGTTTTCCAATATTCTAGAATTGATGACCGTCTCCTGTTTCAACCTATTTTTGTGCCCTTTTTAGTCTTAAGGGAATAAGTCACACAGCATTAGTAATCTAACTTTGATCAGCCTTTGGAGTCCCACGAGGAAAAGTCATGAAGCCTCTGGTCAGTTTACAGTCGATCCCTGATCAGACAAAATGCCTAATGATTTCAGTAATGATTTTATAAGGACTCCGAGATTTGTCCTACTGTTATTAAGCAATGCAGAAGAGGGATCATAAAGTACTTCCAGTTTGCCCTCAATATAAAAGGGTATTTAATGCATTAGGGTAGATCTCATAAGAAATGCTTTCCTAAAGGCAGATTCTGCAGTGGAGGAGATTTCCAAGGTATGTAATCCCTTTAGCAGAAACATCAATTTATCTCAGCATGCTGTAAAAACCGTAATAGCAAACAAAACTACAAATCCAGAGATCAGTTTCTGCCTGATATTCAATCATAAGTGCTTTCTGAAACCTGCAAACACTGGAATTCTGTGCAATTCTTTGGTTGCTCCTGAAAAATTAGGTAGCTTAGTTTCATTGTAAATCTTTGGAATTGCATACAACTATATGGCTAGTTCACTCAAACTGCTTATTTTATTGGTTGCATATTTGCAATGCTTGCGTTCTCACTTGCCCAACTCTGTAGACCTGCCATTCCTTCCTCTTGCCTGTATGTGTGGTGGGTTTGGGTTTTTTTTTTTGGTGGTGTTTTGGGGTTTTTTGTGTGGGGTTTTTTTTTTTCTTATTTTAGGGTTTTTTTTTTGTTAGAGGGTAAAAAGGGATTTAGGGTAAACTAAAGGGACAAACTTTGTATGGAAGTTTGTAGAGGTTCTCAAAGAACTTTATCTGCCTGAAGACATTTTTTACATGAATCAGTCAGAATCTGATGTTTTTTCTGAAGAGTGATCACAGAATTCCCTAAAGACCTTTCTACTTGCAAAAACCATGACACACTTTCTATTCCTGAACTCCGATCAAGAGACAAAATAAGGCACATTTCAAGTCCAAGTGAGGTTCTGACCCTAAAAAGGACCCTGTAAACTTAATAGGGTTGCTGGGTTTGGAACTGGCGTCATGTAGGAGTTTCTAGAAAACACACACATTGGTGAAATCCAAAATACTTCTGGCACATAGAGATAGGTCAAAATAACTGGTTCATTTTGGTTTAGGTTTTTTTTTTTTTTTTTTTTTAAATAACAAAACCTCATACATTTTGAAATAGTTATTCCTATATTAGATGTTTAAATTTAGCAAGTTTACACAAAAGAGACAGTACCTGAGTGACATTAGAAAGTTATGCAGACTTATAAAAGGTGAGAAACATTTTCATTTTAACAGCATATTTTTTTATAAAGAGCCAGAACCCTATGATAACCTCATGTCAAGGGGCTGTGTTCAAAGGTATGCTGAAGAAAAAAAAAATCAGAAAAGATTCCAAGTAGTGAAAATTGGATCCTGCGCACAATATTGCTAATTCTTGAGCAATATTTGACCCTTAGAAATGCGTCAAGTCCTTCATGTCCATAAACCAAAAAAATTTCAGAGTCAGAATGAGTGGGACTGTCAGATTGGCCTTATGACTATTTTTTTGGTCTGTCTTTATCTGAGTTTCAACATTAATTGTTAATTTAAAACATCACTGCACTTTCTTTGTGTTTCCACCTTCCTCATGCTCTCATTCACATTCATTTGTGCAGCCTTAAATTTAAAGCAGGAAACTAGAACATGGGAATCCCCCACTTTAGATCCAAACTTGTTTCTGCTATTTGGCCACTGGAAGTCATTTATTATTATGCAGATCAGTTTGCTCTTTCTTATTTGCTGTGAATGTGCTCCAGTGACAAGACCAAAATGTACAATCAGATGATTATGATTTTGCTTAGAGATGTTATGAAAGAGGTCCTAGATCACACTAAGTATTATTGCAATGATTGTTTTGAGTGGTCACAGTGAGGAACAGAGGAAGGCAGGAGCTTAACTGAACATCTGCTGCCTAAGGACCAGACTGGAAGTCTCTGCAGATCTTTCACTATTGCATTTACAGCCAGGCAGGATGCCACTGAATTAATGGCTTGCTCCAGTCAGGATTGCCTGGTCTTCTGGAGCCTGAGAGACTTTGATAACTTTGAATAACATGGTCTACATAGTGGTCTCTCTGCAAATACTGGCCAAAGGCACAAGCCAGATATACTTTTGTTTTGATTACCTACAATGAGCTAAACTGATGTACTGTCCAGAATATAGCTTAACTACCTATGGAAAGAAACTTTATCAAATAGCACAGTAACTATTGTCCTGGAAATAGTATGTACTGACTAATCACTGGTGACTAGCTTGACTTGGTAAATCTATCAAAATGTATATCCATACACATTAAATGTACTCTGCTACTGAAATCCACTCAATAGACCTTAAAGTCAGGTTCACCTGGACTACTAGTGAATTGTCAAGGCTATTACTAGCCTCAACAGGGAGACAGCAAATGTGACTCGGCAGAAAAATTGCTTCCCGTGAGCTGAAATACAACTATGGCACATTGTGAGGATGTGCTGCTCTAAAATACCTTATTAGATGGATCCCCAACAGAAAGCACTAGACGTCCCTAATGTTTTCAACAGTTGCCATCTTCTCTAGTGAAAAGGGAGCTGAGTGCCAGGTTCACAAGCTGCAGGTTTCTCTCCTTGTGGTTTGTGTTCCGTACAAGTGAGGTCCCTTCAGTTTGCCATACCACTCAAGCAAATCCAGTTTACAGCATGGTTTGACAGTGGATTAGTATTCAGCTGCTTTATTCTGGGCCCTCTGCTTCAACTATGCATTTTTCACAGATTCTTGATCTTCCTAGTACTCAGGAAAGCAGGTATCCTTATATGCATCTTGAGTTTTTCAGTGGAATTTAATGTGCTTGCTGAAAGTCCTTATAATACGGAGTGTAAGTGCCAAGTCACTACAACAATGGTTGCTGTAGCATTACAGTAAGATTTATTGCTTGCCATTTGTAACGTGAATGTGTGCCTCCACAGAGTCTCTGAGGAACCAGGCAGTTCTTACACAATTACAGTGCCATCCTATATACCTCAGAGTCAACCCTCCTGTAGATCAGCAACTTTTACTATAAAATGCCAGTAACCTAACAACACTACATTAGATTGTTTACAAACTATCTCCTCTCACTCTAAAAACATCTTGCAAAAGGAAAATGGTCCTAAAACATGCCCTGTAACTTGACCATTTCAAGCCTGAGCTAGATGTCATTCCAGAGCCCAAGAGCCCTCACAGAGAAAGCTATTACAGCAATCTATGGACTGAAAGGAAGACAGCTGATTTTTCTTACCTTTCTATTTAAAAGACTTCTGTGTGCATCACAGAAGCTTTTCAATTTTTTTTATAAAACCTCATTACTTCTTTTTATTGCAGACTTAGTGGAGCCTTCTTGTAGAAATTAATCATATGATTAACTGTGAGATGGTCTTTTAATATTGTATAGACCATATATTGTTAAATGTCCTTCTTGACCCTTTATTTGCAACTTGGGTATTCTCATAGGACAGAAAATAGGAGACAAATCAATGCAATGAGATATTTCATCCAGGGCTTCCTGCCCTACCCTAAACTCACATTATTTTAAATCTCATTATTCAAGGAAGGTATGGGATCAAATTCACAACTGTCAGAAACCATTAAAGTCAGTGGAGCTCTACCTGCTTATTCTAACAAGGAATCTGGCCAACATCGTACATTTTATTCTTGATTACTTTAACTCAATGTTTTAAACAGGGGAAGTTTTGAAATACAATGATAATAGAGAAAAGAATCTCCCAATTTAAGACACTATCCAAGACAAGATATACAACCTTTAAATGCAATGAACTTTCACATAAGACTGTAGATAGAGATTATCAAGAGCAGAAATATTCAGAACAGACAAAATGAGGAAAAAACCCATAAACTCCCTTACCAAAGACTTGGGGAGACATTTAATGGAGCTGGAACTCCTATATCTATATGAGTCTACAGCTGCACAGAAATAGCTCCTTTCATTTAGTTTGTCCTTTAAGTGCTGGAGCTGCAGCTGCCATTTTTGCAGGAAATCCAATCTGCAAATTTAAAATGGAACAAATGCGATGTCTGCTTGAAGTTTTTAGAATGCACCCACCACTTATTTCTACCTATCTCTTGGAGAAGTTGCACTGAATGATCAGATCACCATCCCACATTGCAGCAGCTGTCCCAGGACCCTCTTTCTCTCTCTGTCCTGATCATTATCACAACAGTTGGAACATTCGTCAGCCCATTAAGTGAAGCAAATGCCACTCAAGATGTCTACAACATCTGAGAGCTTTTTTTTCTTTTTCCACAGCTTGAAGTCACAGCACATGAACTGTGCTGTGGAGGCTCTAGAGGCTCTTTGGGAAAGAGACTGCCTTTTTGTTATGTGTTCACACTGCATCCTGGGTCCCAGGCAGTGATGCTGCAGCCCTACCACTGCAGCATCTTTTCTGTGCTCAAGGTAGGCACCTCTCACCTGAGCACCTGGGGCATGTGGTAGCTGAAATTCCCTTCGAACTGGAGTAACATTCTCACGCAAGGTAAAAATAGTTCCACTAACCACCACAGCCTCTGAGGTTACTTTTCGCAGTTTCAGAGGTTGTACAAGAGTCTATTTGTTTTAATCCGCAACTCTGTCTAATGGCCAAAGCAACCCTCTAAGGTCAAGAAATGAAAGAGTTTGGAGAGCTATTGAATATTTTTCAGACTGTTCCAGTGTGTCAGCACACGGACTTTTAGGTTTTTAGTTTTAGACTTTTTAAATAGAACTATTTAGTGAAAAACATACATAGGCTGCAATTGTAACTTTAGTTTATGCTGCTATTGTAATAATTTTTAACAAATATTTATATCTAGCATATTCAATTGACTATTTCTACTGACATTTCAAATATGATTCTTTTACTTGTCTCAGTTAATATATTTGTAGACTAGCCACACTAATCAAAGGTATGCAGGTGCCTAAGAGGGCAGATAGGTGTCTGCTTAGACATTTGTGCCAATCTACCATGGATTTTCCATGACAACATCTTAAAATGCCTACATTCTTTTGTAAACCTGCCCCAGAGAGTGGAGCTCATCACTGGTCAGCGCTAATTGTGCCCGAGAAAAGTCTTTATAAACAAGTCCTTAATGTTTTAAAGTCAGCTATCTTTGCTGTTGATGTAATGTTGTAATAGAATCTGTGCAAAGATATCTAGGAGTTTCAAAACAGTGCGTGGAAAAGTCAGCAACATTAATTTATTTTACAACCAAGTAGAATACAAACTACTGAATTAAAGTACTGCCTGCTAATCTTCTACCACTTGTGCATTTTCATAGTGCAGCAGGATTGGGCAGGGCTGAAATGCAGAATTCATAGCAGGCTGGGTACTGCAGCAAGAGCTGACACCTCCCCAGAGGGGCTCAGCACCTGGCAGGAACAACAACAGTGTTCAGCGCGTGGATAATGGGAAAAAAATTTCAGTCTCAGGAGTGGGATTCTCTTCTCACCACAAATATAAATCAGGAATAAAACTCTTCTGAAATCAAGAGAAGTCGATCACAGAAAGAGGAAAATCAGACTTTGATGTATCTAAATATAAACCCAGCATGTACTACATTTACCAAAACCCAGCTACCATTACTTTTTTCCCTCCTGGAGATTGTATCCAAATCTGCCACTCACCCTAATTTGTATTATATAGACATGACAAAGCTGATGCAAGTGAATCTGCATAGTCCTGGCAATCTTCTCTAGTTTATTTTGGTGCGTTGCAAGACAGTCCAACATTATCCACTTCAGTGTGGACTTGTCTTTTCAGCTATTTCTACAGAGAATGAAGTGTGTGCCTTCTACTGCAGTTCTACTCAAATCCATCTATCATTTTATTGACCTGCCGGGAAATAATAAAAAGTCCCCTGTTTTCTAGCTCACAGATTGGGGTTCTTCATGACCACAGAGCAGAGACATTTCTGAAGGTTTTTAAAAAGCTGTAGATGCTTTCCCTTTGTGTAAATGTGCGATGAAAAAGCAAAAAAAAGGACAAATAAGTGTCTTTACAGGAATTGTGTCCTGCAGAAAGCAGTGACTTGGTTAACAAATCTTGAGTTTAACAATGCTGAAATGCTTACTGTAGATAAATACATAGAGTAATCCAGCACTAATGGAGAGCTCCAGCATAGGAGCTAAACTGCATAGGATTTGCCAACCCTTTATTCTAGAGCAGCTGAGCCTGCTTTGTCCCTGGCACAAGGCACCATGTGAAGAGCTGCCCCACTCTGTATTTGCCTGGTTTGTCCATGGCCATAGATCCCTGAAGCTCAGATTCACCCCATCTCTTTCCTGGCTGCTCCCCTCCATCCCAAGTGAGCTCAGACCTGCCTGGGAAACACTCTACGGCCAGGGACTCCCCATGACAGTGCAGGACTTTCTTCTTATGGAGGAAGACCCTCCTCTGTGGGTGGGAGGGAAGAGGCAGAAGTCCCATAACTCATGCTGTGGCAAGCAGTCCACACTGCACCTGCAGCTCATGAAGCTCTGCCATGCAGAATTGAGTGATCAGGGGTTGTTCGTGGCTTCAGGAGATTTAGGCATTGTATTAACCCCAACCATGTCCTCTATTAATGCAGTATAAGGAATATCAGTTGAATATAGAAGATAAAACACTACTTTAATATAGGCCAGTTCATTGGCAAAAGCTGACATGATTTGCACTTTGTTAGTGATATAGACCTTCTTTCGATGTGCTCTTTGTGGTCTTGCTACCTGAAATGCATTCAGATGCTTGTTCCCTGTTACAAATTCTGCACTACAGATGGTTTCATGAACTGAAACTGTACCTTGGCTGCTGAAGTGTTTTCAAGTTATGAATGCCATTGATTCTTTCAGTGTCTTCCAAGTTTGGTGATGTATGTTAAGTTTCTTGCCTATAAGTCTGCTTTGTTTGATAGATGGATAGGAACACATGACAAAAAGCAGAATACAGTTCTTTGATGTTATCAGCATTAAAGCTGTACCTGTGCTTTACCAGTCATGAAATCCCTAGCCCAAAATGATACATCAGCATTTTTCATAAGATGATGGCAAAGGGAGACAGGGTATTAGTCTGAGTAAGCTATACTATCTGTCACAATTTTTTGTGTTATTGTGGCCATACCATTTCATTTTTCCATCTACTTTTCCAGACAGCAAATAAGGAAAAATATCATATCAATACTTACCAGAGCTGCATTTTCATGTTTGTAGAATATTCAGACATTATTGGAACAGGACCAATTTATTCCTAAGATTGATGAATACCAAATCAAGAAAAAGCTAGATATTCAGATTGTCTATACTGATTTTGTTCCTCAGATGAATGCAAGTATTCTTATAAAGTCCTGAGATTCCAACTTCTCACATGGCATGAAAGTGCTGTTCATCTCTTTAAAGCAGTGATCTTACTTTAAGGAGCAGTCCTTAAATTTTAAAGGCCCTTTACACCTTTTGTTTGATCTCCCATTTTCATTCCTTGTACCTGTCTTCGTTCTGTTTTCTAGCAACATTTCTGACAGAGACCAGGTAGCATACAGCTGGGTGAGGAATTGTATCTCCACCCAGCAGTTCCTTGCACAGCAGGGAAACCTGAGCTATCTTCTTACTACCAACAGAGTGAGAAACCTCAGTTCTGGGTTATGGCCCTATCGCTGGTTTTGCTATGTTTGTACTTGAAAGAAAGGTACAATTTGGAACTTAGAAATCAATGGTAATTGGTCTTTGTACAAATTCACTTTAAGTGAAAGACTCAATTTCATGTGATATCATACTGATTGGAAATCAATTTTTACCAGCAAAAAACATTTTTAAGTATCTCTCAAACTCATCCTTAAAGACCTGGGTCACAACCACGTTACCAGGACAGGAGCATTTGTTTCCATATACATAAAGATTCAGACCTTAAAACTTCAGAAAAATCAAAAGTGAAATGTTGATGCAAATGTCCAATCATTTAAAGCTCGTTTAGCATCTATCCTGTGGTAGATTTGTGATAACAGAACAACAAACAACAAATAAATTGTTTCAAAAGCTTTCCCACTACAGATGCAACACAACAAATACACTGTATAATCTCACTCAGAGGAGCAATGGCAACATCACACGTCTTTCAAGATATAAAACACGTGGCTGGCTGGTACACACACTTATCCCCCCCTGCTGCACCAGTCTTTACAATTAAACCAGAAATTAGGGAGGTGAACATACAAACCCATCAGTTCAGACACTGCCCTCCTTTCCATTTAGCTGGAGTATAAGTGGTAACCAAATGAATTCCTTGGAACTCAGTTTCTTAGTCAGCATTATACTTCTTCACAGCAACGCTCAAATAATGCCATACTTTCTAACTGTATCTATTTGGAATCCTACTTCAAGGTAGTTTTCCATGTACTCTGACTTCCTCTAACACTCTTAATCTTGCTCCACCTTCTGGGAAATATAAAAGAAAAAACACTTTTTCCTTTCATATTTACAAGGCACATCTTATTTTCCGTACATCTGCTGACTCTCACTGCCAGAGGTCAGTTCCTGCCTCTCCATCTCATCCCATCATCTACTTTTTGTCTTTTTTTGAAAAAAAGCACTTTACATCGTCTCCTGAGTTGTCCTTCTCAGTTCAGCTGGGCTTTCCAGGAAACTCTGGAAAGCTACAGAAGGATTTTATTACCCTCACCTAAGTGTCACTTTAAAAGTCCCATTCCCTACAATGTCAGCTAAGCCCTTGATAAAATGAGTTCAGGCCTATGCTGAGCTACTGCCTCACGTTCTGGGCCAAGGTATCTCGCAGCCCCCCATTCTCCTGCCTGCTCCCTGGCTGGGCACAGCACCAAGCACAGAGTCTTGGATCAGCAGTCACCCACCTCATAGTAATACAGTTAATAGTGGTCTGAATTAGCCTCAGACATGCCATTGGTTTGGTGATGCTCTGTGATCTGTGTGGAACTAGAACATATATTGCTCTCCAGATGACTTCAGTATTTTTTGCCCATACCAGTACTCCTCACTCCTTCAAATCTTTTTTTCCTCTAACTTACAGAATACAGGTTAGGTCAATCCTTCTTTAGAAGGCATACTTTCAAAACCCTAAATCATGCATTTGTTTGCCTTCCACTGCACTTTTACAAGCTCAGTCAGCAATGTCCTTCCTATAATACATTGCAGAATTGCAGATATTCCAAATGGAGTCTGACCAGTGATTTTCAAAGTGGCAGAGTAACTGTAGTAGTAACACACACTTGCATTTGTACTTCTGCCAACATTTTCTGTTCAAGACCTTATTTGAATCTCTGGTTTCCCAGAACAAGATAGGAACTGATGCATCTCCGAATGCAAAAGCAAACAGCCTAAGCCATAATGGTTCCTTCCCAAACATATTTCTCTGAAGATGGCAAAAACCCTTTCAGACTAATTCACATGTCTAATCCCCTACAAGCAAGCTTAACACACTGAATATGTCCACAGCAGTGATTTTAGGTGTTGTAAGAGGCATCAGTATTAAATCAGTAACATTCATACCCAGTTAATCAAATGAATCCAGAGCCAAAACCTCAGAGTGACTCTAAGGGCTTCCACCCTCTTTGATTTCCTTTTCTTTGGATGAGATGTATACTACAATCACTTTAGTAAACATCCCTTGGAGGACTTTGCAACAACCTTTTGGTACAATACTCTGGCTCAAATCCATCTCCTACAATTATATTTCACTATCAATATCCTCTCATTCACAGTCTTACCCTACCATCCTGAAATATAGTCTAATGTACGACTAGGAACTGCTGCATTATATCTTGGGAAGGGGGCATCATTTTAACACCGAGGATATTGATTCCAATTTAAACTTTTTTAAATTGATGCTTTAGGACAAGAAATACCACACAGAATCACTACTAATGATCACCACCTCTCCTCCAACATTATATCCATTGACAAATTACTGCTTGGATTTGTCAGAGATTATTTACTTCCCATAACTCCCAAACTTGATACAGCTAGGAGTTCTTCAAAGCCTGTGTATGTTTACCTGTTGAGATGGCATGGCGCCTGGCTGCTCACAAGTTGGTCAGACACTTCCCCTAAGACATAAGTTTCCAGGGAATATGAAAGCTCAGACAGGAGGCCTAGATAACGTTTAAGTGCCATCACTTTTACAGGAAATCCTTTCCACTGTGACAGCTCTGCCCACACTGGTGTCACATCCCTCTTTACACTTCATCACGCCTGTTCACACTTTGGTGCATTGATGGATCAATTACAGCATTTTCTTGGCTTTTCCTCTCTCCCTTTTGCATCAGTATGGGACAGCTGGCTCACAGCATGACAAACTTTCACATCTAGATTTTCAAACTTTTTCTGGAAGCTAATGGGAATATATGTTCCACATGTAAATCAACCAGTATAGCAGGACAATAGTGGAGTATTTCTCTGTCTCTATTTTGTTTTCTTGCAAAATTTACAACATGGTGGCTCTGATCTCCCAGTAGATTAGTAGACTGAAAATGAGGATCTGATTTACTTTTTATCAGTATAGGACTTGCAACAGCTACCACTATCACAGCTGTTATGTTTGGATTGTGTGCTAAAAATACTATATTCTTGGGGTCTGGCCAAAATTTTGAAATCTTAATGACAACTTGAAATTCAGGAGTGATACAGACCCATGAATCCCATTACAATTAGAGAGTACTACAGGCACTTGACAGCTTGGAAAAATATAGCTGCTTCTACCTAGATGTAGGAATATGGGTTAGAATCTACATTTAGGTGCCCTTGTTTAAAAACATTTATATCATTGATGTTACTGTGTACATACCAGTGTAATCCATGGGCAGACAGACTTTTTAATATCAAGTCTACAGAAAACCCGATTTTCAGAAATACCAAGACATATTGGCATATCTCCTTGAAAAGTCAGACACCACCACCCCCCCCCCCCCCAAAAAAAAAAAAAAAAAAAAAAAAAAAAAAGAAAAGAACATTCTAAAGGTTTTCAAAGTTGCTTGTATAGTAACCCCAGAGAACTCTCCTACTTGAAAGTTTGCCCACTTTTCAGATTGTGATATGGAACTTCCCTAAAGGGAATCAAATGAGTTTCAGACCTGCTGCTCCAGTCCTGGCCTCACACACTGTCATTGCAGAACTGACTCTGAAACTGGCAGGACATGGAGAAGGAATCTGCTCTTACAGATTATACCTACATAAATACACACACACACATATATGCTTTATATAAATGTACACGTGCACATCAGAAAAATAGAGTGAAACTAGACATATTTTGCATAACTATAATTGTAGAAAATCTATGTCCACCAAAGTTTTGGATCATGGAGGTCCACCTAAATTTAAGCCCTGCCCAAAGATTTACCACAGTGTCACTTAAAGCTAACATAGCAAACTGTACCACTGAGACCATGACAGTACTACTTCTTAAGATACGCAAAGTCATCCACTTTAATGACTATTTGATTGTGAAATCCTTTACTAACTAAAAAAAGCAAACTAGCATGTGTTCTTTGAAGACAGCTGTATTATCCTTTAAATAAAAGGATTTTCAAGCTATACTCCCCACCATATGTGAAGTATATGCCCTCCATAAAGATAGTGTTTAATCCTACAGTTTCTTTCATATGAAAGTTGTCCTTACTATCCACCAGTAATTTTTCTAAATAGTGTTTGCATGATGGGTCCAGACTATAAAATGCATTTTTATAACATGGATTTTGAGATACAAATTTTGTCCTAAGAATGATTACAACCATGTTACCCATTAAAACTTTTCTTAACCTGTTGCAGCTGCAATAAAGAGACATTCTGAGTCTTTCCCACAACACTTTTTCAAGAAGATAAGGTAAATGAAATTTGTGTTAAAGCTTCTGTAACATTTAATTCACTGAATTAGGGATTTCCCAATTAGAGAAGAAAGCAGTTCCGGGAAGAGTGACATGTGAGTATTTACTTTCTGTTTAAAGACTTTTTTGATTAAAGGATATTGGAACAGATAACACAACAAAATTAGTTTTTGCTGTGATGGTGAGGTTAAGGTTTCTGCTGTTGCTAGGATATACTGCCCTATCACAGCCAATCTTGACGGTGAAAATTGGTGCCTTAATTTCCCAGTGGTCCATGCTACGTCTGACTTAGGCCTCATTCTGGTTAATCATGCTGTCATTCTCACTACAGATTGCCTTTTGACATCTTCATCTGCAAAAAGATTCTACAGTCAAGCCTGATTATGGTGAGTCAATTCAGTGTTTCACTGGTGGTCAAGACTGAACTCGTGGTTGAGTTGCTTGTGAAAAGAGCAGCTTCACTGAAGGATGAGGAATACAGTAATTGAAGAGTTATTTTGCTTGGCAGAGGCAGGCATGGACCATGTCTGAGCAAAATGTAATTGGAGCAGTGATCACATTTGGGTCCCGGTGCTGCAGTGTCAGGAGCCATTTACACTGTTACCAGAAGAGTCAGAAGACAGCCTTCCCCTGCTTGTGCTGGTTTAAATAACAAACCGGAGTACAGCTGCTTCTGATTTACACTTGAGAACTGAAGCATGCATTATGCTTGGTATTGTCTTGTCTCAGATGACAGATCTGTTGAAGGTACATATTTAGACAGCTTTTTTCCTAAAGTAATTTCTCAGATTTTACTATGATTTCTATTATACCAATCATAATGTGTAATAGATTGTTCATAATGTATTATCCATTGGGATAATGGATCATCTGTATTAATTCCCTCACAAAGTTACAATTCATGCCCTCAGCTACCTACATATTTGCCCCTTATAAGGCAGTTTCATAGTGTAGTCAGATGTAATATATACCCAATAGACCATACCCTGCAAAGACATGGCTACTGTCAAATTCTGCTTAAAAAGCCTTTCTGAGGATGAGTGACAGGTGTCTGACTACAGGCTTTGCCTGAAGAGCAACATAAAAAACCTGTGAGATCCAAACAAGGTGACTTCTAGCAGGCTGAAAAGTGGACATCTGTCTGAAAAATAAAACTGTATGTTATACCAGGTAAGATATTAATTGTTAGAAAATTAATATATAGACTTACTTTATACACAATTATATCCAAACTACATGTTTATTTTTCCAAATGTGTTATTGCTTCCACTGTCATACAAGTTTAATGTGTCTGCAAACTACATTAGAACCCAGTTCTCGTCAGAGAATACATGCAGATGTCATCAAAGTTATACCAGTAGAGAACTGCAACAAAAAACTGTGCTGTTTTGCTATAGGTAGGAATGAACAGGAAGCATTTTAGTATTTTGAATAATTTATTGATGTTTTGAAAAGCAGATGTGCTCTCATTAACACTGCTTCTCTGGCACCAGAAGAAATCTTGGTGGTAAGGGCAGAAGTTATTTACTCCCCCCCCCCCCCCCGCCAATTATAAAAACAGACCACTTACTACAGAAAACTATGAAGAAACAGTACAGCCAGCCTTGCAGAAGATTTCTCAACAATTACTATTATTTTATTAGAAAAGAGCAGAAAGATCATCTGATGCTCTTAATACCTTCCTTGGTACCCGACAGGTATCTCAGCTATGAAGGTGTCAATTGAACTAATGGAGGAAAAATATAAAATCCTTATTTCTAATAAATCCAGTAAGCTTCACTCTGCTACTCTTCCTTAGTGTCTAATAGTTTCATTAAAGGCATCTAAATTTAAAATGATATTTCTTACAGAGGGAGTAAGTAATACTCAACATAACCTAGTATAAGAACATGAAGTATCTAGAAGACAGGATAGACTAAAAATGAATCTGGCTAATGTAGCTGCTAACTGGAAGTACATATAGTTGCAGGGCACTAGAGCAGGGAAGCAAGGAGTCGATTGGAAGTGTGGCTAATGAAGTAATTGAAGTTGTTTGGAATATATAACCCAAACCCGGAATGAACCCCAAACCTCAATATAAAGATTCTGCTTTGCAAATACACAAGACAGCGCATAAAAGGCACACCTTTTTAACAAAGCATAGAGATCTGATTGGTCAAAGATTTTCCAGAAAGGGTTTCCAGTTAATATCATTACAATTCCTCTGCTAATTCATATAATTTTACTAGTAAAGACATCATTTCCCTTTACAGCAAGGCTAAATATTATCCCTCATATAAAATAATTACACACACCATATATGCAGCAGTGACATACATGTACTAAACTCCAAAACCAAGTGATAAATTGCATTTCTCCAGCACCTCTGACCGCCTCACCTGCACTCTGCCCACTAATCCATCTTTGCCAGGACTACCTCTAACCTTCCAAACCTATCAGCTGCTTGCAGACAACCATCATTTTTTTCAGATAATAACCTGTTAAAAATGTTTTCTTCCTTCCTACAAATGAGGAATTTGCTCCCAAAACGTATTGGTCTGAGGTTCAGGGCACTGTTAGAGCACTGACAAGTTTAAAGTCCAATATCTCAGAACACTTGAAGGTTAGAAATGAGTGCTTTATATAAATGGAGAAGAGTTACAAATTCACCTCCCTAATTGTTCAATATAGGCTTTACCAGATGTAAGAGTTTTTATTTTAGTCCTAGAGATCATCAGTTGTCAAATTTCCAAATTGCAGTGTTGTGAGGCACAGAAAGGCTCTCAGCTCACACTTAAATGTTCTAAATTTAATAATTCAGGTTCTCTGCCTTGAAAGGCCTGTGAAACACAGCACTGAGGAAGGTTGGTACAAAGGAATTTAGGAGAAGGGTGCACACATACATGACCCTTAAAAATTGCAAAGTACATCAACTACCACGTGGCTATATGCTTTACCAGTCTGAATTTATTCACATCAAATCAGCTCCAAGTACAGATGAAGTCCATGCAGTCCGTCACACTCTTGATTTTGTTTTTTTTTCTTCCGTGGCATAAACAAAATACCAGGAGACATTACCAACATTTCCAGTAGCTAGGTGCATGTATAGAGAACTACTGAAATCAAGGTCAGTGTTCTGCCTCAACAGAAGGCAGGCATTTCTCATTGTGAATTTGGGCTAAGGAGCACATCCCTCCACTGCACAGAGAGATAACATTCAACCAAAACACCAATGAAACCATCACCTCCCTTCCACCTCTGTGTAATGCACTGTGGTGAAAGGATATAAGACCCTGTAAAGCAACAAAGTGCCTTTATGCATTCCAAAGCTCTCACACAGACTCCTAAGGAAACCTTTCTGTCTCATTTCCCTGATCTATGACTGGCAAGTTAACATGACCCAGCAAATTGTGAGACGTCGGGAAGAAGCAGATCTTCCCATGCAGTGCGTACCAGCAGGCCACTTGTCCTCCTTCCTTATTGCCCTATTGATTGCCCTCTTTCATTTACAAAGAGCACAGCACTTGGGAAGGAAAACAAATGGCCAAGAGTCTGCCCTGACCCCTTTCCTGCTCCTAATGTAGGAGGAAACAGGAACGTGATTTTGGGTCAGTGCCGAGTGTACCTGCCAATGAAAACAGCAGCAGTGAACCTGTATGGGAACTGAGGAGAAAAAGGCAAATTGGCATGTGCTGTTCCTGCTGATGCTGCTCACTTCACAAACGCCTGACATACTTGTACTCATGTTTTGTGCAGGTATCACATCTTGTCCTTTTCTGTCATAGGAACTGATTTTTTTTTTTTTTTTAAATCCTAATATAACCAGGGATACTGTTAAACAGAGTAAAAATAATCTAGTCATTTTTGCAAGAATTAGACAACTATCTAAAGTACCTCCTCTGAATAGTTGCATAATACTGAACTGCAAAAATGTGAGGATTCTTGTTTGAGAGTTTCCTTAAAGCCCTAATGTTTTCCTCCCCCTTTACAATTTGGTTTGTGAAAAGTAAAGAAAACTAGTTATTCTTCCTTCTGCTTAGTAATATTTCAAAATGGCTATAATGACAACTCAAAATAGTTAGATAATCATTATCAACTCATTTGCATTTTAACAACAGAATCAGAGTATACTAATGTGACATTAGTGTAATGCTGAGAGGTTTCCAAGAATAAGTTTAAAAGACTGAAGATCAAGGAATGAGATTAATAGACTAACACTGAAGACTGGAAAGAAATCATTTTTCCATTAAAAAAATTTCACCATGATAGAAGTACTTCAGTTAACTTCTTTGCAGATTGTTCATGACTTTGAAATAAATACGATTAGTAAGTATCATCTATAATAAGTCAGTATTATGTTATAATAAGTTATGATGCATGGACAGTCAAAATCCTGTTTTCCAGTGTATTTCAAAGGCTGCTTCCAACTAACTGTGTGTGTGACCAGAGCTAGTCAGGTGTACACAATTAGTTTTTCCAGGAAATCTCCCATGTGCATTCTCAGGATTTTAATCCTTGGATTCCTGCAGAACAGTTGAGGTTTTTTAACCATTTGCAAGCCACATGTTCTGAAAAGATTTGGAGTCTTGATGATTTTTTAAATTCAGTGATTCAGAAAAGCTTAGGAGAGGTCATGCTTGTTAGGTACCGTCACAGATTTGTCCTCAGCTTGCTTTGTTTCAATGATCATAAGCGACAAGACTGCAGTATAATATGCTCAATGTAGCAACTAGGCTTTGTATGGATGCAGTTCATAACATCTTCACCCCAAGATGTTTCCAGAAAACCTAGGATAGCTGCTTCCCACTTTCCCACACACAACCACACTGCAAGGGGCAATATCCCATTGCCGTTTGTACTTCTGGACTTACGGCCCCACATCTTCCATTTTCCAGGTAGACCAAAGTCCTTCATTATACAGAGAAAATATTAAACTGAACATGAAAAATCATGCAAGCAAACATGAGATCCAGCCCTTAAACTGCCTATTTTGCATGTATGTGAGCCTCAGCTTGTTCACCTCTGCTGACACAATCCCTTCTGGCAGCTCCTTAGACCACTGGGACAACAGCAGAAAGGATGAAGACTCTTCAAAGACTGAAACATAAAAAAACCCATGAAGTGCCAGAATCAAGTTCTCATGACAGTATTTTTGGTCATACATTGGCCAGCATGTTCAAACTGTACCTATTTCTACAGAAACTAAAATTGGGAGTTACATACAGATGAATACCAAGACAATTCTATATAGTTATTTGGTTTTGCATTGAGTTAATTAAGAACTAATGTAAATCTCAGAAGAATATGAGGGTGTTTGTTGATGTGGTCCCCTCCAGAAGACCTGTATGTGGAGCTGAATTCTACAGTCCTCAGTCTCTGTGAAAACAAATTTCTCTTCAATTTTAGTAAGAGTTACGTTTCCATAGGACATACATTTCCATAAGACATTGCACACAGACTTTATTTTATTTATTATGTAAGGGTGAGCAGTTAACAGAGCTGGGATTCCCACCTTGGGATCAAAGGACCATAGGTATTTGAAACCTGATACTTACACCATTAAAATTTCTGCCCTGGGACATGATCCGTATGTTTTCCCACTTTCCTCTCACAAGTTACATTCTATAATAAACCCTTTATATTCTCAAGCTTTCTGAATATCATAAATTTACCAGGAAACTCTGCTTTAAAAGAAAAAACTTAATATGATGAACTTTGGATGACACAGATTGACTTTTAACAGCCTTCCCTGGACCTCCATGTAGCTAGTCAGAGAAAGATATGTGTAGGTTCTAAAAAAATTAGTGAGTCCTTCTTGGTGACAGACCTTGAACCAAAGAGAAGGAAGGGACAATAAATCAGTGACAAATAAACATTTTATTTGTTAATTGTTTAAACAGGAATTGCTTATAATTACCTACGTTTTAATGGTTTTCTAAAGGAAACAGAACAATTCTTTGCTAACACTTTGCTTTGTTAGAAGTGAAGAGGGTTGTAAATGCACTGTACTATTATCTGTGCCTTGCTTCATATGTTGTGATTATGTGTTCAGTAAATAGCATCCTGACTAAAAAGACCTTGTTGTGAAATCAAGCAACATTAACTCATTAAGTCAATAATTCATGGATTCTTTTATCTAAAGTGGCAACATCACACCATCAATTCACAAAACAGCCACTTCTCTGAAGTGTATGTGATGATAATAATGGATTTTCTAACAATACACTCTCAGAGCAAGGTCACTGCGCACAGATGCGGTGGACGCCATGATCTGACCTAGGTCAGCAAAACAAGCTTTATTATTGAACCTAATTATGAACTATCAAGATAATGGCCTAGACTAAACTGTTTCCTAGGGGATTATTTAGAAACTAGTCAGCCATTTTAGGTTCAAATCTACTGTACAGCACTACCTTCAAAAAGTAGAGCAATTGCTGCTAGTATGTACCGTATATGCTAGGTACAGAACATATACAAACATACTACACATCCATTTTTAAATATCCCCATAGTTACCAAAGATAACTCACATGTACCTAACACATCCAAATCAAACTGAACCGCGTTTTTGATGAGGACAGTCTAGTCAAGGGAAAGCACAAAGAAAAAGGAGGTGTACAAATCTGCATGGATATCCACTAAGGGGTAGCAATCCAAACCTTGCACTTGGCTTTGCTTAGGTCTAGAGATAAAAAGCCTTTTAATACAATAATCTTAACACAGCCCGATCGTAATACAATGCTAATAAGTGAAGAGAAATAAAGCAAAAACTGTTTGGGATACCATTGGCTGCTTTCAGATCAACCACAGTAAAACTTATGATGTTCATAACGTATTCCAAATTTATTCCTTAAGAGAGCTCATGTAGGAAAAGTATTTCACGCTTCTTACATTTCCCCAATTAGTTAAAATTAATGTATGAGATCAAAGCTGCCTAGTGTCATTTTTGCTCAGCTGAAGGTATTTTTACTTTTTTCCTCCTCTTAGAAAGATAAAGCATTTCAGTTGAGTTCACCTCTCCAGCCAGAAAAGTCATTAAAATATTTCCTTCCCTTGTGTGTCTCACACTAATTCTCCCAGGTATATAGAACTGACTCATTATTATTTTATATTTCAGCTCATGTAATTATACCGAAGTTTCAGAAAGGAATAGTTCCTTGAGATCAGAGTTCTTGTTGTGTTAGAAGTGAAGCCAACCTCTGAGTATTCCTGGCAGGGGAAGATTGATTCCCTGTATGATTCCCTCAATTATTTAAAATGATCTTGTTTTTATTTAAGGTTTTGATTCATATGATAATTAGAGACCTATTTTAGAGATGTTTGTTTTTCTAAGATCAGAGTTCTGTTGCTGTGATAAACTTCTCACCTTTAATCCAGCTTCCAGTCCCAGTGAACCAGTCAACCTGTATGAATTAACATGATGTGATTGACCCTGTACCTTGCCTGTGGGTTTGTAATGAGATCCAACCCATGGGAAAACGCGTAGGGAGAAGGGAGGGGGCGGCTCAGCCTGCAACCTTTCCTTTAACTGGTTGGCCTGTGAACCCATATGAACTGGATCTCCCACAGAAGTTATGATTTGAAAGTAACCCTTTCAAATCACACTTGGAAAGGTTCACATAGCTCTAGTGCTAACACACTGAGGCAATTTGCAGAAAATTTTGTATTCCTTCACTCCATACTGACAAAGACTTAAGGTTCACAAGCTCTAGGCCAAAAGAAGCCATAAGGGAAAAGCAGTTTCTCGCAAAAATCGAGATAAAAGAATGACTTAGTCATACATTGATGGAAAGAGTCTTTAGGAATAAATGTAAGAGGGAAGAAGAGAAAAAGCCTACTTTTGCAGGGGCACTGCTGAAAAAGCTATGTTTAATGGAGCTTTCTCCGTTTCATGTCCTGAATTAGCCAGGCTGCGTTTGTTCTGTATTACACAGACTTCTATAACAAGGCTAGAGATGTTTTTGTATAATTATTTAATAAATTCTGGAGCCAATTGAGAGTTGTGTTAGCAGTAGCTGCTTAGGAAAACATTCCCAACCCTGTGAGTTAAAGGATGTTTTAAAGTATCTTTGAAAAATTTTGTGTAATAATTTAAGTATTCTTTCTATTAATATATCAAGGAGAAAGAACAGAGACTTTCTGATTAGAATTAGAGGTGCTAGTAGCAACATTGCTGCATAAAGTACGGTTAGACAGCAGAACTGTATAGCAGGTATACTATGTACTAGCAAAGGCAAAGAAAAAATATCAAGCATTTGTTCTATCTAGCTCCTAAAGGACCCCAAACCATTATTTTAGAAGGAATTCAGAAGGAAAAAACAAAAATCAGTTAAAAAAAATACACAAAGAGTTGCACAAAAAAATTTCCTAAGGCCCTGAAACCCCAAGAGGTTTGAAACACCAGCAAAATGCTCAACTGAGAACACAAAAGGGCAGAGAGCCTTAGTGAAGAGGAAAAAAAAAAGTACAGTTGCACAGGGCTACAGTACAGTAAAGAAAACATTGATGAAACCAAATCTTTTGAAAGAAGTTTGAGAGAACAATCTATGAATAAATACCTAAATATAAGGACCGATTGCTCATCTGGAAATAAATGAAACTGCTATTGTACAACAGAAAAGGTCTGGCTATCAAGTTAAAAGTATATTGTTGTGTTTTAATAGCTGAGGAAATATTCCTGTTGTGCTACAGTCCTGTTTCTTCCTTTGCAATAGCAGCTCAGATACCTTTCAATGAGAGTTTGATCAACATTGATAAATTTGGGACTGAAGTCCATCTGGGTCTCCAACCTACGAGATTATTTTTGTACATTTACAGTTCTTCTGGATCTCAGCGAAGCAGGGAACTACCAGGTAATGTCCATGTAGATATCCAAGTATGGTTTTAGACATCTAGTGGTAAGCAAATGCAATTTGAAAGTGAAGTTTCTCTGCAATTCAACCTTCTGGAGCAACCCTGCTAATAGTCCTACCCACTTACACTCTTGCTTCTGCCCCTTCATTCCCCACCTTGCCATGGCAGCACAAGCTGCTGCATGGTTACACAGCAAATGACACCTGGAAACTAAGGCAGCAGAAAGCTGGGGAATGGCACAGCAGGGAGCCAAAGGGTCAGTGCTTCGTAAAGCTTTGAGGCACAAAAGTGTGTTTTGCTTCTATAGGAAATAGAATACCCAGGCTCTGTACCCGTGCTCCTGCAAGCCATCTCAATACTTTGATTATGTTTTTAAGACAAGGTGATGACACTCATTCTTTTGCACAGTGTCCTACTTTCAGAAAGCTGTACACTGCTTCCCTGCCACAAGCTGCAGAAAACACAGGCTCTGACCAAAACATCACAGAAATTAGCAAGAACCTTCTCAATTTAATTAGACTTCAGCACATGTTTGTGGAGCAACATGAAAACACTGGGTGTGGAAGGCACTTAAGTTACTGCATTGCTAATTAACATTTCAGAGAGCTTTCTGTAGAAAGCTTTTAAAATTGAGAAAACTCCAAAAAGCATCGAGTGCAGTAAATTTCTAAGATAGAAATGGCAGTGGGAATCATTGAGAAGTCTTGGGTAATCTGCAAGCATTTTACTCAACATAATTTTTTTGTGTGTGTACACGCACCAATTTGGTTTTACATACGCACATCCCTTTGGTAAGTAGAATTAGCCTTTTCCGTAACCTCGTGATACAGATTGCTGAATCAGGCCAACACATTGCTTCATACATAAGTGCAAGCAACAAAATCAATTGTCTGGAGCATTATCTGATGTAGTCAGCCAGTAGAAGGCACTTTGCATTTTGTTTATGCCTATTCCTGTTCACTGTTGTAAAATAAAGCATCTCAAAATGGTGTTAGATTTTCACTATGATTCTACTACACTTTGAGAGTCCAGATAAGGAAGGAAATGCAGAATAGACATGATTACAAAATTTTAAGAGGCAGAATAATTTAAAACATTAAAAACTAAGTGTTATTTAACAGAATTTCAAAAAATATAAAATCTCTCTCCTAGCTTATCCTGATTTCAATGTTAAAAATAGAGGTAATATGGAAAGGCATCAGGCCAATCCTTCAATAACAGTAAAGAGAAGACAGACTGGATTATACTTCTAACATTATGTTCTGCCCACCTTCCTACAGTCCTTAGTTGTTCCCCAGATCCTTGCTGAAATCAACTCTTTTTATCTGATAGATAAGTATACTGTAGATAAGTATCAGAGTAGTAGAGTTACTAACTACAATAAGAGGATACACAGCTTTTGTGCTAATAAGCACTTCTTTTTAAATGCTAAGAGCAATTAGTCCTTTTGTGTCAACTATTGATTATGCAGACTGATAGACAAAAAACCCACACAGCCTCATTCTTCTTTCTCCTGGATTTCTAAAGAGCAAAACTGGCTTAAAGCAATTGTAAAGCAGAGTGATATTCCATCTTTGGAAACCAAGAGCAGCTTAGCTGTTTTAGAGAGCAACAGTGATGGGTTCAACTATGAGTGAGAAAAGCAACTTCTGATGCGTTTCTTCTTCAACACCATTTCATGAAAATATTAATTTTTGATACTTTCTAGAACAAGTATCAAGAAGGTTCTTTCATAAAGTTTTAAATATGAATAATAGCTGTTTCTAATTAAAACTATTTACTTTTTTAAAAAAAATTCATTTTGCACAGCTAGTCTACATGCATTCAATTTAAAATTTGCTTTCTAAAGAATAAACACTCACAGTTCAAAGTTTGTGCATTTAGAATCATTTTCTGACTTAATTATGCAGTTCTGGCATGACAATATCCTTAACTGCCGTAATTCATGACCACATGTTATGGACTACATTACATGTCAAACTGCTTGGTTTATTTATAAAGCATGTAGCTAAAAATGATGTTAGAGTGTCTTTTTATAAAAGTTTAAATAATAACTGATATATTGCATCAGCACAAATGCACATTCTAAAATGTAAAATGTTCCTGTATGTTTATATAACAATACTCCTTCAAAACAGCGTTTGAATCTTATCATGACATCTATCTTTCTTAAATTATGACCAAGTTCTTAACATATGTAAGCTAGATATACAGAAGCAGTGAAAGAGTAATTACCTGGCATAAGAGTCATCTAATTTTCATTGGTAGCAACAACATATAGTCAAGAGTTACAGGAGGTGTTACAAGCCTGTTTTTGTATTAACTGACTAATAGTCCTACGATTATTCCTTTAGGCATATTTTCATCAAAATATGGGAATCCTTGAAATCCCAGAGCGAGAAAAAGGTGGAATTCAGTATCTCCAAATTTCCAGTGATTTGCTGAGGATTTATTTTCAAGACAAATATAATGCTTTCATAAGTAGACTAAAAGAAAAGCATAACCTTTTATAATTTCATGTCAAAAGCAGCAAGGCATTTAATTTTGTATGCAACTGCAGCAGCTTTTTCTTAGTTTTTATATTGCTGCACTGCTGCTTCACACAAGTGACTCTGAAGCTATTTCGTGAACTGCTCATTGATCTCTATGAATTTATTACAAACACTCTGGACCTTATTATAACAGCATCCTTGAAAGACAAGCATTTTGAATGTCACAAGGAGATGTTGCTGTAATAAAGGAGAATGTAATAGGCCTTCATGCACAGTATTTGAGAGCCAGAAAATTTTCAAAGAGAATAATTTAAGTAAGTGCTTTATAAGGAAGGTGTATCCTATACATATTGCAGTTTGAAGATTTCTTGATACAGCACATTAAATCCGTAGAAAGATTCTATTTTTAGACAGATATGAGCATACTAGCCTGTGTCATATTCATGCTTTGAAAAGAGTGCACAATTTGCCAAGATAATTAATACATTTACTACTGTTTTCCCTCCACACAGATGAATACCGTGTGCAAACAAAGTACACCAAATCTGATGGGAGCATTAAATTCCTGTGAATGAATTAAAAAATTGGTACAAATTGATCACTATGTAGATTTTGGGGGTAATTGTTTGATACTTCTGCTGCTAGACCTGTTTAAGACCTCTGTTCTAAATACAGTCTTGGGTGCCTAAAATCCCCGAGTGCTCTAGCCAGCATTGGGGCCCATATCTCAAGTATTTATGCAAAGGAATTACAAGTATAAGAACTAAACATCTATTCAGCTAATGCATAAATGTCTTCAAGGTTATAGGTATTTGACACATGCAAAAGTATTGCAATGTACTTTGGTAAGTAAGTGCCTATTAGCACATTCATTTATGAAGTTTGAATGTTTAGTATTGGATTATTCATATGTGCATTTAGAAACCAAGTAATTTTGTTTTGCTAGGATTTCTTCAGCTTGAAAATACCTTCCCTGATGTTTTGCTTTCCATGAGTTCTGTTGATCCCATTACTGAAATCTCTACTCAACCATTAGGTTACTTTTGGTAAGTGCATGCAATGCTTTTGAAAGCTGTTGAACTTCCAGATTTATGACACTGAAAATCTAAGCCATTGATCCACCACACAAATGCATTGCGGAGAATGCTCACAGTATACAGTAGCTACTTTACTGAAGAGCTATTTCAACATGCTTCAGCCCTGACCTGGGGCCCATCTCTAGAAGGGAGAAAAGTTAAGTCTTCCTGAGTCATTGAACTTCTCAGCCAGAAGTGGAAAGTGTACAAATGCTATATATTGCTATGGTGATGTTGACATTACTGAAAGCATAGTATACTTCTGTCTGCACCAGTCCTCCAGTTTCAAGTCTATTGAGAAGTTCTGCACCTCTTCTGAGCTTCACTATGAGCTCTACAGCCTTCATAAAACAACTAGTATCCTAAGTATCATTTAAATGACTAAACTGGCATACAAGTATATTGCTCAAGACTTCTGAATTTCAGAATAAGGGGATCTGTAAAATTTTTAAAATTTTTTTAAGAAAACTATTAAAACCTTATTTATAGGGTTTCTTAAGGAAATGTTTGATCATGCATCTAGCTGCTCCTGGAATTTTTTAAAAACGGCCAATTTTGACAAAAACTGATAGGGCAGTAGAAATCTCAAAAATATTAAGTTACTAGCAATTCTGTGAAAGTCTGAGCAGATAAAGGAGAGAAACCTGCATAAGTGCTCCACACTGAAGAGGAAGCATTCACTATACCATTCTTATTTCTATTCTGAGAATCAGGAGCCACTTGGCTAATCCTCATATATACACAGTGGCTTTTTAAAGCAATATGTATGCATGCAATTCCAAATCAGGCATAGCATTCAACACCCAAACAGGGAGAGAAAGCTGGGACTGTGGGGATACTCACAGTTGGGAGACAGATGGGAACAAATTTCACAAGAATCCAATCCTCATTGCTTTCGCCACTGGTAGAAAAGCAATTCTTACTTCCTTACAGAACAACTTAATTTCTCAACAATTAAATAATACATCATATATGTTAATACTGCTCATGGTTCACAGGCTTGGGTTTCTGAAAATAATGTATTGGTGCAAAATAAATGTTAAAATGAGGGTCTAGGGCCTAGTTTTTAGATAAGGTGCAGATAAAAAGTAATATACTTATGTAACTTTTAAACTGATAACAACTTGTGGGTTCACTTTTAAGATGATAGAGAACACTAAGAAATTGCAGAGCATCTTTACCCCTTTTTTTTCCCTACATTGTAAGTAATTTGAAAGCATACATCATTTAAAAACCAACAAAAAACACACTTAGGCATGGAAAACTGAGCCCGAAAACAAAAATCATGACAGCAACAGTCGCCAAACACTGAGTAAGAAGACTGGATACCCAGTTTTCAGAACTGAAAAAATGAAATAGTTCAAAGAAAGTTTTACATTATTCCACTGGTTTTCTTCTCTCTATTAATCTGTATTAGACATGGTTTGTCTCACAAGCACAAGTCAAATACAGTAATTCTTGCTAAACAATGATTTCTATGCAGCCAGTAAAGTCCTGTTTTGTTTAGCTTTGTTGCTCCATTTCAGAGGTCTCCTAAGTGACATGTTCAAACATCAAACTGGAGTCTAGTGTTCAGTATAAGACCATGTCAGCTCCTCACTGGCCACAAAGTACATTGTTCTGGTCCATCTATGTTGTTTGCCTTTATTAAAAGCTTCCCACAGGGCCTAAGAAACCAACTGAACTGACTCACTCCAGAGGTCAATGTTAGTTGAAACACTTATACCTTTCTTCACATTACAATTATTTCTTTTCCCGGGGCAGGGTGTGTGTGTGTGGGGGGGGGGGGGGGGGGGGAATTTTAGTAACAATATTCAATTGGATTTAAAGGAAATGATGAAAAAAGTTGATTATATGTAGAACACAGCCTCATACACTATGTTTATGGCATAGAATAATATTATATTATACATTATATGCAACAATTAGCTGAGCAAACATTCATCAATTGAAATATAAAGATTTCCAAGTAGATCCTAAAAGATATCAAGAAAATTAGGTATAACTCTTGAGTTTTAACAGTCCTGCATATTTTACCTAATGTGTAATTGGTCCTGGAGAATACTCACCTGTTAAACTTCATAGAATCATGAAATGGTTTGGGTTGGAAGGAACCTCAAAGATCATCTAGTTCCAACCCCGCTGCCACAGGCAGGGACACCCTCCACTAGAGCAGGTTGCCCAATTATATTTTTATTCAGCTGTAACTCAGTGTTCAGAAAGGTATGCATTGCTACCTAAAGGAAAGATTCCCTCACAAGCAGGAGTACTCCAGCATACACTAAGCAAAAGGTATTGTATACATATTACATAACAGAACAAACTATACTTGAACATACCTTGGGGGCAGGAATGACACTTGTCAAGCGACTTGCTGGAAAACTCACATCAGGCTTTTTGTTGGCAGTGTCAGCTATGTTTGATATAGTGACATAATTTTTGCTAGTGCAGAACTGTCTTGATGTTCCATGATATCTGTGTTTGCTTACATAAGCATATCCCGCATGAAGAGACTATAGCTAAGAAACTACTCTAAGTCAAAGATACAACAGAGAAGCAGAAACTTTACTCCTAAAACATTCAGCTTTTCCAAAGAACTACACACTTGAGAAAGACGCATGTACCTCCATCTTTCTATTCTGGCAAAGCAAACTAGTAAGGGCTTTGACAAGGGATGAGATACGGACATGAGGTATATTTCTGATTATCTGGGAAGGGAATCAAACTGAAAACCTAACTGCAGATGGACTTTTCAATACATGTACAATTTACCAATGTGTTCAGGAAAATGGGAAGTACAAACAGATGACTTAAAAGCAGATTCACAATACATAAGGAAGTAACAATATTGGTATAGCAAATTTTGGAAGAGAAATGTCATGGGATATCTGTTTCTCAGGATAGTGGCTCTTCAAGAGAGAAAAAACTTCAAACTTCAGAGAATGAAAGCCCTTTTTTTAAACCACAAAACTCCTATTTGCATATCAAACATTTAAAATGGTATTTAACAAAAATTCACAGTGAATTCTTGTATTATTTTCATATCCTAACTGTTGGAAGGTGGTCAGAAAGAGAAGATATAACATTTAAATTTGCCACTTGAAAAAGATGTGTATAAGAATTCAGAAAGAAATATGCATCTGTTATTTAACATTAGACAGGAATACACTAACAATTTCCTGTAAACTCAGCAATTACAATGAATAACCACTATTGTGGGAAACATATATAGCCAGGATTAGATCATTTTAGGGGATTTTTTTTTTTCTTGTGAACTTTTTTAAATACCTGGAATTAGTTTCTTTTTTTTTTTCTTTTTTTTTTTTTTTTTTTCATTTAATGCAAGTGTTCTCTCTCTCGGTTTATGCAATTGGTTTACTAAAGAAAAATAGTAGCTTCTATATAATGTAATTTAGAATAAATTAGTAACTTTGAAATATGCTTTTCTGTTGTGCAAATCATCTTACTAAAGGTTTACCACTAATATATTGACAATAACGATGTCTGAAATGTTTTCCTGGAATGAAAGACAAAAATTCTCATTTTCATAATGTATCATGTGACAAAAAGAAGATTTAATTGCACTACCATTTCTGAACATTACAGTTGTTGCAGTGATTTCTGGAGGATGTCTTCTAGAATCATCAGCTTTCTAGGGACCCTAGTTCCTGATCTCAGTAATGATTACAGTCCTGTTGCTGTGAGAAGGCTGATTAAGGAGTGTTTTGGAGCTCACCTGGGAGTGTTGTGCCCCTTCCCTGTCCTGCTAGCACATGCAGAGCCACTTGCACACTGAGTGTCGCTTTCAGAAAACCTTGTTCAACTTTTCAAATTGGTACAATTTATAAAAAAAGTTTCTACTGAAGGGCAGAAGAGGCACTGAGTAACTGTCTAGCAAACAAGAGCTAAGCTCAATCTTCTAGGCAACCTTTTTTCCTTAAGAATTAATTAACTTAAAACATTGTTCCTGAAGCCAAAACTTGATACATTGATGCAGAAAGATTAATACAGCTAAGCATCACAGAGATGAAGAGTTTCCTTCTAATTAAAACTTTCTGGCAAGATAACTGAATTGCCCCCATATTAAAGATTAATGCTTTTGATAGGTTTGATGGCTCAATATACCCTGTAAATCATAACAGAAAGATGCTTAAAGAATTGATTCAAGCTTATTAATTGCAAAAATAAATAAATATCACAGCATCTGCAGCAACTATAAAAAGCTAAGTACTAATCATTGTGAAGTTAATGATTTTTTTAATACACACTGCATTAGTGGAGTAACTAAAGCACTGCTGCCTCAAGGCTGCATTTTGCAACTTCCCCTTACCTATTAGACAAACACTCACTGACCCATGCAGCATTATGGAAATACTGTGTTTACAAGAATAAGCTTCTTCCTTTCCCTTTGGCAGGTCTGCAGCTGGGCACTAACCTGTCCTAACCCAGAGCAGCTCTGAGAGAGTATATGCCAACTGGAAAATCAGCTTCCAGTGGATGGTAACACAGAAACTCTCCAAGGCTAAGCCCTGAGGATTTCTTTGTGCTCTCATTCCAGACTTTACTCCTTGCCCCTATGTATTTTGCATTTATGGACTTTTCTGCCACTTGACTGATAAAAGCAAATCCTTACTCCACATAAAGCCCTCTTCATTTGAATGTGAGCAATATAATTTATTTCAACATGAATTCAGACATTGTTAGTTTTATATACTGCTCTCCCCAAAGCCCCATGTTAGAAGTGCTTGAACTTATGTTTATGTTGAGCTTTCAAAAATATTGACCTTGAACTCTAAGGGACTGTTGACTGGAAAATATTACACACTTTAGAGATTCTTGATTTTTTTCTTATTCTTCAAGAGACAACGGACAAATTGGCTAAAGATCTGAGCATAATAAAATTCAAGCTAGATCTTGTTTAAAATAGTGTATTGGTGTGTTGGGTTTGCATGGTGAGGTTTTGGTAGCAGGGGGGTCTACAGGGGTGGCTTCTGCGAGAAGCTGCCAGAAGCTTCCCCTGTGTCTGATAGAGTCAATGCCAGCTGGCTCCAAGATGGACCCACCACTGGCCAAGGCCAAGACAATCAGCGCCTCTGTGATAATATATTTAAGAAAGAGAAAAACAGTTAGAGAGAGCTTTTGCAGCCAGAGAGAGGAGTGAGAAGATGTAAGAAACTCTGCAGACACCAAGGTCAGTGCAGAAGGAGGAGGTGCTCCAGGCGCTGGAGCAGAGATCCCCCTGCAGCCCATGGAGGAAGGATGAGGGGGTGTAGAGATTCCACCTGCAGCCTGTGGAGGACCCCACACTGGAGCAGGTGGAGACACCTGAAGGAGGCTGTGGCCCTGTGGGAAGCCCGTGCTGGAGCAAGCTCCTGGCAGGATCTGTGGACCCATGGAGAGGAGCCCACGCCGGAGCAGGTTTGCTGGCAGGACTTGTGACCCTGTGGGGGACCCATGCTGGAGCAGTCTGCTCCTGAAGGTCTGCACCCCTTGGGAGAGACCCACATTGGAGAAGTTCATGAAGGACTGTCTCCCATGAGAGGGACTCCATGCTGGAGCAAGGGAACGATGACAGGAGTCCTCCCCCTGAGGATGAGGAAGCAGCAGAAACACCGCGTGATGAACTGGCCGTTACCCCCATTCCCCATCCCCCTGTGCCGCTGAGGAGGGGCAGAGATTGAAGCTGGGTGTGAAGTTGAACCCGGGAAGATGGGAGGGGTGGGGGGAGGTGTTTTAAGATTTGATTTTATTTCTCATTCCTCTACTCTGTTTTGCTTAGGAATATATTAGATGAATTCCCTCTCTAAGTTCAGTCTGTTTTGTTCATGACTATAATTAGTGAGTGATCTCTCCCTGTCCTTATCTTGACCCATAAGCTTTTAATTATACTTTTTCTCCTCTGTCTAGTGAATGAGGGGAGTGATAGAGTGGCTCTGGTGGGCACCTGGCTCCCAGCCAGGGTCAGCCCACCACAATTGGGCCTTCCTAATTTCCTGCCTTCGGAGAGACTTAGTTCGAAAGAATAGAAAGTGCAGAGGTATCATCTACCGAGGCATACTTCCAGCTCACAGTTATTAAGAAACTTCCTAGAATTCAAACTTTTTCAACAAAAAAACTGGAAACCTTGTCCTCCTGAGGCAGGTGATATAGAACACTTCCAGTCTTTCTTTTGCAAGTACCACTGGCTAACAGTTTTTAGAAATTGAAATTTAATTTTAACAAAAAAATTTGATATTCCCTCATACCTCTCATAGTTAAGTCTGCTCATGGAAAACTTACTAGAAGCAATGCCAGAAATACAGTAAAAGCAGTCCATATGTCATTATGCAAACACCACCTGGAGATACAAATTTTTTTAACCAACCTGCTTTCTGTTTATTCAGGCTCATTTTAGTACTCATTTTCATTTTCTATTCCAGTGTGCTATATGCTTGTCATTTTTTGTATACGTAGGCATTAAAAGTAAAATAGAGCAAATTTAATTATGTGCACTAAGGAACAGTACAGGAAGCATTGCAAAGTTAATTTTCTAGTGAAGTATTTGGAGAAGTGATAGTAGCTTGCGTGCATCGAGTCAAATTCTGATTCCATCACTCATTAGGAAAATAAGTTGATTACACATACAAGAACTAGGCAATAATTTTTACTTATAGAAAACCTTACTAGTTTTTGTTACTGTTTCTCCAGTTAAATCAACACAAAATGTCTCATCAATTTGTCTGAAGAACTAGTTGCTATATTTTAAAACTAATCACTAATAGGAAAATAGAAAGTATTCCTGGAGTCAAGTTTCTGCTCTCTTGTTAAGAGACCTGGGGGCCTGAGAAAAAAGGAAGCCAATGAAAGTCTTCAAAATTGAACCCAATAACAGGCACTGATATTTATTTGTACTGTTATTTGAGCACTTCATGTTCACAACCATTTGCACATCAGCTATTATAAGCTCAAGTTTGAAGGCTGTCTGTATTTAATTGCAGAAGGAACAATAACCTATAGCCTGACCCAATACAGGTGACATTTGCCCTGTTTGCTCGGGAGCATCTCTTAGTGTTTGAAGGAGTAACTGCCTACTGCACTAATTTAATGGCTGCTTTGGAATAAATCTGCAGATACAGTTATGTACACCCTGGTGCAGGAAAGAAAAAAATCCAAAGGGTTGAACACTAAACTCTGAGTACAGGGAATAACACAAGCACCTGTATTATTGTGAAGCCAGGTCCCTAAAAGCTGTGATATAATGCTGTCTCTGCAAACAGCTCAAGGTCTTAAATATGTAAGCACAAAAAAAAATTGCTTTAACATTTCAGTTTTCATCTGAAAGATACTCCAAATAGCTTAAAGTGGATGTTTTGTCTCAAACACAGATGGGATCCAGCACAGGTCACTGATAACAAAAAAACCCAACCCAACCTTGTTTTTCTTTTTTTTTTTTTTTTTAATTTCAATACTTCTTTTCACATACAGGCATCCCCAGGCACTTCAAAGGTACTGGAGCAACAGGCTACATAATTTAACTTAAAGTGAGTTAAAAACAGCTGCAAGAATCCAGAATATTGCCTTCACTTTGGAAGTTCAGGAACACATTATTTAGCTTTTTTAAATTTATAGTAGGCCTACCACAGCCCTTGGGGTTTCTACACCCATTGAATTTATTGAAAAAGACTATTTCCTCAGTGGGGGCTGTGTGCACTTAAAATTGTGCAAACACTACCCCGAGAGTCCATCTTGCAGGATAATTCTTATTCTAATCAGAATTTCATCATCCTATTGCATATTTTAAATCTGATTTTTTTCCTCTTTCAGGTGTGATCATACCACTATTACAGAGCACACCTGAAAGCACACTGAAAGTCAATGGAGTAACTCCTACTGAATTCACTGGGCTTTGAAATCAATTTCTTCACATTGATTTTAAATGGAGCTGAACAAGGACTTGTGTGTGCTTATGAAGTTGGAACTGAGGAAAAAATACTGCATTTCCCCTTATTATGATAAACTCAAAATAAAAACTGCATCATTTTTGCAGCCAATAGCTCAGACAGGATTGTATCAGTGGAGGTTTACTTATTTGAAATTGAGGTTGACAATAAACACTTTTAGATGCATGAAATTCTATGTTCCAAACAAATACATGCAAAGAAGAAATGGAGATGAACTTTACTGTTTATCTTTTCATCAGTACAGTATTTAAATTCATTGCAAGACTTGCAGATTGTGATTAAGAAGCAAGGCTTGGGAACAAATTTGGTAGGGCCCTGCAGTGTGAGTGGGGCTTTTCTCCTTGTAAAATTCTCTCTCCTGGGAGATGTTACATGGATAGACAGCATCCCCAGAGAAGCAGGGATATCACTGGAGCCAACAACACATGAGGTACCAGGTCTGCCCATGCACTTAAGTTTTTGCTTCTCTCAGAGTGTATTCTTAACCAATAGCACCACTATGGAATCTTTTAATTGGGCTGGTCCTTCTTGGGTTCAGACACCTCTCTATTTTCTAAACATTGCCACCATTGCCTCTTTACAAACACTATTTACAATGGGGAATCATTGTCTGAAACTACCAAATTAAAGGGGACTAAGTATTCACTGCATTTCCTGATTGAGAGGTGTTTGTCACTGTCAAGAGAGATAGAAACAGATGAAGGAGCCATACCTTGAAAAATGAAGACAGTTAAAAATCTCATCTGTCTTATAGCAATGTGATCCTTAGAGAGGGAAAGAGGAATACTCCTTGCTTAGCGCATTGAATCACGCAGAAGATATCCCCAGCCTACTCCATGAGAGCTGGAGATCATGACAGGGAGGCTATGAGCTCAGCTAGGGTGCAGAGCTCAAACAGAAGGCAGTATGAAGGAGATCATCCCCCATTATGCTGGCTTTCCAGGGCCGGAAAGCTTTTTGGAGAAGTGAAACAGTTCTGTTAGCAACTAGGCACATTTCTCAAGACCCCAGAAAAGGCAGAAAAGCAGAGTTTTAATTTTAACAAAGTGAAACAACCAAGGCATCTCAAATTTCTTTATAATTCACAATTAGGACATTGAACAAAAAATATTTAAGCAAAGTGTTCTCAACTGTTTGTAGGAACAGCACCTATCAAAGGTTTAATCTAAATTAAATACACAAGAAAACAGTACGTCTTTACTTCCAAAGTGCAAAGAACCATTTCTTCAGCACACAGTTGTGCACATTAATCACTTTTGCTGGTAAAGCACTCAAACAGTCAGTACTCCAGAACCACCCCCAAAGAAGTATTTTAGCACACTAAGAACTGAAAAATCAGAAAAGTTACCATTGCTGCCTTTTATAGCAATACCATGAAATGGTAAAGATTCAAGTGAAACTAATATACTGGGCTGACAATCTGTTTTCTTTTTAAAAATAGGCTATTCAGTCTGTAAGAATAAACCTCAGAAACTCTATTCTTTTATGACAGAAGGATTATTATTGTTTCATGTTTATTTCTTTCTAGGAAGAGGCATTGCATCTACAGCCAAAATTAAAGTAGTGAAGAAAAGCAGTCTGTGTCTAAAGTAGTAAGCCAAGTAAGGAAAACAGTAATCCTTACAATAAAAGTGAACTTTCACAGGCTGTAGACATGAAAGTCTTCAACTTCTTCAGTTAGACAAAACCCAGAAGACAAGTGGCTTTAATCCTATGGGGAAGCTGGAGAGCTCTGGGGAAGCAAATGAGCTTTGTAGACTGACAGCAGAGCTCTGGGGAAGCATCACTCTCCTCAGACAAGAAACTGAACTTGAGGGAATCAGCAAGATTCTACAAAGGCAGAAACTTCTGTAGGCAGCTAACAAAAAAATCATCAAGTGTGTACACATGAGCACAAACCACAAAGTTTACTCTGTAAAAAGGGCTCACTAAAAAATAGTATTAGCCAAAATCCTTGAAATAGGATCTTAGATGCTTTAAAAAACTTTCCCTGGAATTATCTTTCCTCCATTTTTGTTGGAAGCATGCTTTTCCTTAGAAGCAATTAATTGAAGATGACTTACTCCAGTTTCTAAAATGTTATACCAAAGTTTCCTCAGGATAAAGAACGTTATAGATTGAAGTGTTCCACGTCTTCCAATTATGGTGTCCCCTGCCTCCTGCTTATTTCTATGCTTTGCCAGCATTCAATTACACACAAAAATGCAAGGATTATTTACCCATTTAAAAACTGTTCAATAGTTATGCTTGCATAGCACTGTCTCCCCAGTGCTTGAGAACAATTCAGAGGCAGACAGTATCAGGGTTCACCAACCTCCCTGGATCCGCTCCATGAGTCTTTCTAGTAGGGTACAGTTTGGTTATTTAAAAAAAAATTGACATTTACGTTCAGGCAGACTCTGAACACAGATTAAGAAATTCTGATTATTGGCTACTAAAAGGTACACAGGATCAAAATGCAACCAGGCAAATTCATGAAAGGAAAATCCATTGAGAGCTACTGAATAAAAGAGGTATCACATCAGCCTCTCTAAGCTGCAAATCACAGCAGGATAGATAAACTTGGTGAAGTATCACTACATGCTTGCCCTGTTCTGGTACTATTTCTTATGTATCTGCTTTTAGTTCCTCTTAGAGGCCAGAAAATAGACTCAGAAGCAGAAAATAGACTCTAAGCCATCTTGGTACCGCCAATTTTACATTCACTGTGTCTCAGTTAATCTGAATTAAATACACAAGAAAACAGTACGTCTTTACTTCCAAAGTGCAAAGAACCATTTCTTCAGCACACAGTTGTGCACATTAATCACTTTTGCTGGTAAAGCACTAACAAGCTCTTTGGTATGATTCACATGACTACTATCTAAGGTGAATAATTGTGGAATTGGGACATCTGCCAGCTGAGAAATTCTGTCACTTTTACTGAGTATTACTTTACTTTGCAAGTTGATCTGTAATGAGATTCTGATGGGAATGGAAGCTTTTCAGCCAGCATAATTCAATGATGAAAAATGATGAGTATGAAATTACATTTCCTTCATATTGTTCTCCTGCTCCTTCTACTGCATGTCTGCAGCTTCTTTTTTTAAGTTATAGATAAGGATATTACAACTTAGGGTAATATCAAGCAGGAAAAAATTACCATCTGCACAATAAGACTTGTGGCTTTCAATAGCACAGGAAGATTTCCCTCTAAACTTTACTAAAATGCATTTTCTGAAAGGGTGTTGTGTTCCATTGCCTGGAGTTTCACACAACTCCCTTAGCATACCCGAAGTCCTACTTGCCATCACTGCTCAGTGCACAAAAGTAGAAGCACACACGATGAAACTGGGGGACTTTTCAGAGAAGAGCATGTGTTAGCTGCTGCCCACTGTTTCTGCTCAAGGTCTGGTGGATCATGATGTACCCTAGCAACTGTCAGATCAGGACGAGCAATGTCAGATCAGCTCAGTACATGCTTCATGTTAGCAAGGAGTCATCTGAATAAGCAGCCTGACACCACCATCACACTTGCTTTCCTAAAGCTCAGCTGACTCAAAGGCCAGATACTTATTTGTTGTCAAGGTGGTTTAAAGCTGCAGAAGGAGATTAATTTTCAGTCCTACCACAATGTTAAGTAGTGCAGGGGAGAAACGTGATTATCAGCAAGAGGCCAAATTCATTTTCTTCTAACCATTGCCAAGCTACAGAAGTTGGCTTGGAAATGAACTGAGGTGAAAATGCTTGGCAGGTAATTTATTTCCTGTTCTTTTCCAAAGCCTAAAATAATTATATATATGAATGAGAAAATTTTATTTCCACAGATCTGAAAACCACAAATTCTATCCTTTTTCTCCTCACATGAAGTGAGATGCACCATAGACCATACCATATAGCAGGAGATGACCCATCAGTTCTCAGAAAGTCCCTGCCACAATTAGTGGGTTTTGCTGCTTTGCTGGAGTAGCGGTCTGGGCACCCTTTTTCCTAGGTAGCATTCTCATTACTAGAAGCTGATTAGCATAAGGAGCCATATATCTTTCTCCTTAGAAGTTAGATTCTAAAACACACACAAAAAACAAAGGGCAAGAAATGAATGGAGCTGGTAAGAGGAAACAGGCAAGGTGTTACAGAAACAAGTTTACTCAGGTACAATTTTCTGGAAATACAAATACAGGTAATAGGTCAGGGAAGGTGTGAGCATTTTCATTAATTGCACAAACAGCTACAACTGCCTGTTTGTCAACTGGGTCATTATTAGCTGTTTGCTTCAGAGCAAAGTGAGGTCTCCGGAAAAAAGAGAGTATGACAGCAGTGTGGCCTTTTGTAGGAGGGGAAAAACAAGGAAGTTTTGGGGAAAAGACTTTTTTTTTTTTTTAAAGCATAGACAGATCATCTTGGGTCCCTTGGTTATTTCAGGGTAGTGCCAATATTACATTATTTGTCCAAAAGGAACGTGTTTGGGCTGGCTGCCTCTACATCTGTTCATCCTCAGCTCCACCAAAAGTTAGTTTTATGCTGCAAGCAATTGACCACAGAGGAATAGGCTATCACATAATTGATTTCTCAGAGCTTGTGTGGCATCAAACAGGTTTATAGAGTGCTGAAGCAAGACAGGGTTTAAGGCTGTCCCTAATTCTGCAGCTCAAGTCAAGATGAGGGGCAGCTTTAAGGGCATTTACAAACATATGGCTCTGCGAGCAGCCAAATGTGTGGGGACTCATAGCTGAGGCCTTGAAGGACATACTCAGCACCATCATTCTCCGCCTCTGTTGGACACAGTTTGTGGCACAACTTTTATTGTCTGGGGATTTTATACTTCCTTTCAAAACTGCATAAACAGCAGGATTTCCCTAAAACCTCATTCCTTAGAAAAAAGTGTTTTTTTAAAACACTGATACAAAACACATTATCAATCTGTCTCCAAGACCAATGAGGTCTGTGACCAATTTTCATTTTCTCCAGGAAAACATTACAAAGTCAGTTCTAAAAATTTCTCAATGAAGTAAAAAAAATAATAAATGGATTTCCTGACAAAGCAACTATTTTAAAATTTACCAGTTGATTTAGCAAAGACCTTCGAAGTGTCCAGTTAAAAGCTCTGTGGCTTGGTTTTCTAAAAAATAAAGAAATATAAAAAAATAAAATCATACTACCAACACAATGCTGTAAGCGTTTTGCTAGCCACATCATCAGACGATACTCTGACAGTACTGGCACCAATGACCTAACGGTACATTAGCTCTTAAATTTGTCTTTGCTATTCTGCACAGCAGAGGAATGCTAAAGATTCACCTAAGGAAGCATTTCTGTGTCTGTTGCTCAGAGGCATTTCAGAGTACCTGTCTCAGTAACTCTAGGCTCTTTTTCAACTGTTAATGATTTCAGTAAAACATGAAAAAAATCTGCAAGAGCTCAAGGCTCTTGTGATTGATAGAAATTTTGTTAATGTACAAATTAACTATACATGTGGTTTTTAAATTCAATTTAAGCCTGCAAATCTAACCTTGGGGGTTTGAAATAATGGGACATTAACTTTACTGCCTTTTACAAACTACCATGAAACATAAGTAAATGACAAAGATGAATAAAATCAGAATGATAAATGTCTTATAGTTGGTATTTTTTAAAAATAATGTTATTGACATTGAAAACCTAAGTGAAATGAATTCAGTCATTTCAGCTTAGTCCCTGGTGGACAATAGTCCACATTTCAAAAGCATCACACATAATTTGGCAAAATTGGCAGCTTCGGCTCAGATGTGGCTTAGGGCTGAGTAAGCATGCAATTCCCCCAGTGAGAGTGCCCCTTTCCTTCAGGGTTAAGGTCAATGGCTAGTCACTGTGGGGTAGAAAAGCTGATATTGTCTGCTTGTATTCATCTCAACTACAGACACAGAATTTCAGCTGCTGGTCATGCACAGACTTCCAGTGCCAGCGTATATATTATACTCTTCCCTTAAATATACATGCACCTTCACTCTCTTCCACTTTCCCAGATAAAACACACCCCTTCCCTTTCCAGGACAGACAGCCCTTCAGTCAGTTTTACAATCCTTGTCTTCCCCCTCCTCCCTTTCCCATTCCACAGTCATATTTCACCTTATACTAGATTTAAAAGATTGCCTATTCTTGACCCAGAATACAGCTGGGCAATATACTAGTTTAATGGCAGGAAAACAGGGGCATCAATGGAAATTATAGAAAATCAAATTGAACAGATGTCAGGAAGCACATCAGGCATTGTAAATGTGAGGGATGCCCATCAGATGAGGTTATGGAGGTGAAAAAACAGAACGTGTAAAAAAAAAAAGCAGAGCAAGAACAAGCAAACCAGCCCTCCCCCAGCTGCCAGTGACATGCTTTAACTGATGCATTGGGAAGGTTATCCTGTGCCACCCTTCAAAGTGACAATGAAATCTACTGGATTATGTGATTATAAAAGACGACAAGTGTTACAATAACATACTAATGGTCAAAAAATAGTTTCAAAAAACCTTAGTATTATTAAAAGTAAAATAGACATTTATGTCCAGCTCAAAATATTAGGACATCTTAGATTTCACAGGAATTTTCCACTGATTGTAACCTACAGAAGGCCAGGGGTTTTTTTAAAAGGTATTCAGACATTTAACACAGTAGATTGTGCCCAGTGGGATTTTTAAAAGGGCCTAGACATCTAATTCCCATTAGTGACGGACTTTTGAAGAGCCCGCTGTCATCCCATCAGTGGTCTCGGCATTTAAATAACTTTACAGACCTGGCTCAGATTGGAGATATTTCTGCCTTTATGGCAAAATTTGAGGAAAATAGTAGAATCAGTTTCAAATACTAGCAGGACACATGAACTTCTGCCTTCCTTCAGATCGGGTACCTCCATTCATAGAAATAGTATCGCATTAGGACAAGTTTTACTTTCCTTTGTCCTAAGTCAAATTTAACTGGAACAGTAGTCATTTTAAGGTCTGGAGAGAGAACAAATAAACTTTGCTCTGTCTTTTGAGATAATAAATGTCTCAAAGTAGTGTTCAATTCACAAGGTACCCTTTTTCCTAAGGTTGCCAAATCACATAGTAATGTATAGAACTTTGTTAATACTTTTTATGCTTTTTAAAAGAGTATGCAATGCACATGAGAATGTTTTCTCAGTCTGTGTCAAGAAGTGTATTAATACACATATATGACAGAGAAATGATTTAAAAGTTGCTTTAACGAGAAACAATATCTTGTCCAAGTAGCTTATAAAACATTCTTCTGTTTGTTCAGATATTTGCTTATTTTAAAAATAAAGAAAAATTGTAATGTTTCCCTACTTTTCATCGGCTGTTAAAACCTGAACAAACTGTTGCCTTAGCAGTGGGCCATAAGGGAATGGGAGAGCCAGCATGCCACCCCACGCATGAGCCACAGGGTGCCCAGCTGGAAGGCAGGTAGACACTCAGGACTGATGGCCCTGATGAGCTGAGAGCAAGCAGGGCCAGGGCATCCCTCTGCCTACCCAGGTCAGAGCTGTCTAAATAGACTAGAAAAATCTATGTTTATTTTAGACTATAAATTTGTACCTAGAATCCATGGCATACAACTACCTGTTGCTTGCAACAAAATTCAGGCACAAGAATTTAGAAAGGTCCTGTGGCACTGGGCACAGACTAAGACTGAAAGCAATGTCACTTATCTACATAGCTTAAAAACACTAAAATCTACTTCTGCCTGGAAAGGTATTGCCTATTATCACCAGCCACTCCAATACTACTGCTGCTGAAAAGGATCACAGAAGGCATTTTAGTTTCTTCACATATTGAGCAGTGCTGTGTGCATGCTTCTCATTTCCATCGCAGATAGTCACCTGCCCTTGACTGTGACTCAGCCAGTTTTAACCAAGACAACAATATGCACTTAGCTAGTTTCAGATGTTTCAGACTAATGAGAGAAGGAAAATGAAAGGTAAAGGAAAAAACATAAGAAAACTTGGCCAGCAGGCTCTGAAGCCAACAGTTTCAAACTTTTTATTTAAAGCCAAAATGTTTTGAAATGACTAATAAAAGTTTCCCTTAATTGAAGATGCAAAGTAGCGTACAACTCAGACCTCAGTAGGAAGTGATGGTACAGAGAATATCAGGGTTTAAACACGCTAAGTTATCCCAGAATATTTCCCTTTCTACCTGCTTACAGCCCAAACTAGCTTCTTGCTAGAAATGAGACTTTCCAAAACCAGGATGTCTGACAGATCTCATCTCAGAGACCAGGTTGAGGACAAGGGTTCTCAGGAACATAACTTTTTCTCCTTATCAGGTTCAAAATTTGCAAAAATACCTGTTTACTATCACAAGGTTGAACGCTGCTGTGAAACCACCTTGCCCATCATTTTGTTCATTACTTCCAGTTCTTAATTGCTTGGACCAAGCCAGGCCAGTTCATCTTTAATTGGAATAAAGAGTTAATCTTTTATACAAAGGACCCAGCTGAGACTTTGTATATGTTTGAATGTGTAAAGGGCTTTTGGCAGTTTAGAGTGGTGTGCGGTGTTAGCAGGATTTAGCTCATTAGCAAACCACAAAGGCTCTGCTGACACTGTACTCTGGGTAAAATACATGAGGCCAACCTACACCCTGTGGACATGTACAGCATAACTACATAATAAACAGGCATTTATTAATAATTTTATCTGTCACACATGCAGAAGGAGAGGGTGAGAAGTCAAAAGCTGTCATATGTTGCAACTAAAGAGGCATAATTAAAATGATAAGTGTCATGTGATTATAACCCTTGAAGAATTAATCTAGCATGAAACAACAATGGTATAAATACAACAGCATATGTTCCAAAAATTAATTTCACATAATAGGCAGCTGATGTAAGCACTTAGACCCAATTATGTATGGTCATACAATAGCAGCTGATGCATGGAAAATCCCTTCTATAGTGTACACTAGAATAATCCCATTATAAATGAATGAATAGAAAGACTCCTTTAAAGTCTTTGCACTAGTGTGTATTTACAGACAAATTAGAATTTATGGAAATATTATGTAGCTTTAACCTCTCCACTAATTTGTTTTCAAGGTTTAACTTTTCAAACCAGATATTGCTTCCTCAGTATCTCAGATCATTAGCTGTTCTGCAGAAGCAGGATTTGTGGTGACAACAGCTACAACCTACAGATTTGTTTAACCTCAATTTTAAATATTTTAAGCTAATTGTTTCATTTCATAATTTTTACTTTACTCAACTAGGACTTGATTCCTAGTATTGTTCTATCTAATTCTCCCTCTGAAGGTAAATGAATCAGAATACTGCACAGTTCAGAATGGAAGAGATTTATCCTGTAACATTCATTTGTTGTTAGTCTTGAATATTTTGGCTTTACTTATATTAACATTCATTTTAATACTCCGATTAATATTTTTCTCATAGTGAAAACCTGGATAGTTTATACATAGATGAAGCATGTTGGTGTTTCAATTCACACTGAACATGTGCACATGAGCTTTGCTCTGTTTGTCTATTGACCTCAACTCTGGTTGCGTGCAATACAGTGTCACATCCCAAGTTTCAGCTTGAGAGCACAATGTGCATCCAAAATTGTAAACCTGGAAGCATTGATAAGAATTCAGATGCACACAGATTACATCCTGACAATGACAGAAATAAACTTATTCTAGAGAGAAACTGTATTTATCGATTAATGTTTGGCCCTGAAATCACTGTGGATGCTTGTAAGGTCAATCAAAATGACCTACCACATGTTTCAATAGCCTTCTGTTCTCTTTCAAATTATGCAACTTTTAGTTATGAAGTTGTGAACATATCTACCACCACCACTGACCAGTGGCACTTCATATGTTACTGCTTAGAAAAGCTACAAGCAAGTTTCATTCACTGCATCTCTAGAGTCAATATACTAGAGAGGAAAAACCATGAAAGTATTATAGCACTGTGACAAGAAAACAATGTTATCTACTCCCTGGAACTAATGTTGAACTGTAAGACAACAGTATTCTAGGTGCCATGCTAGGCAAAACAAATTCAGAGGTAGAAGGAGGGACAGAGTTATCCATTCAGCTGATCACGTGGAAGTATATCTTACAAAAACCATTTAATAAACAAAGTCTTCAGCAGAGAGGAAAAAAAGTACACGTCTCCAAAAATCACTTGCAATGTAAGGTAGTATTTCTTTTTACTTGGGCACATATTTTATTCTTTCAGTGTGTTGAAGAATGAGAAGGAATATGTACAGCTCATTAAACTGGTTATTAACCCAGTTCTTAGGGCCTAAAGACACATCTGGACTTTAAATAGAAACAGCAAGAGGTGGCCAAGATCTTAACAGCAAATAATACTCATTTAGTAGACAAATTATATTATTGCAGCAGCCAGCTAATGACAGAGTTACAAATCCTTTTTGGGAAAGTAAAGTGTTATGTCTGGAGAACACAGTGTTTTGTTAGCATCTAATGGATATTCAGGTGGAAGCTGCAGCCAAGACCCAGGTATGCTTTCACCTGTTACCTATGCAGAGCTAACCCTTGAAGTTTCACAAGGAGGAAGCAGTAGCCATTGCACTCAGGGGGTGTGCTGCACCACAGGGGGTGGCTTACTAGTTTAGGGACTGGTGGATTGAGAGTGAAATGAGCAAAATGAAAAAAAAAACACCAAAAAACCCTACACTAAAATACCACAGCCTTCTTTTTTCAAAAGATGATACATTTCCTACCAGTCAGAAAAGGAACAAAACGTTTTAAGGGGGAATAAAAACACTTGAAAGAAAAACAAAATTAGAGAAGGCCAAACACTAATTACTTATCTGAAATAGGAAAGGAGAGCTTCTGTTTAAAGTTAATGCATTTACCCAGATTTTGAAATTTCACTTGACATTTAATTCCAGCCATTTGTAAACTATTGATTAAATTAAGGTTCTGAAAACATCGACACACCAGCAAATGACAAAAATAGTACTTTAAGAGACTACTAGTTACAAAACCAACCTTGTTTCCTGAAGGCAACCGTTAGCACTACATTCTTTTGGGAAAACACCCTACAAACGCCACTTGCCTCCATTATAAAAGTGTTCCAACATACCGGTTCTGACAAACTGTGCAAGTTACTCCACAGCAAGAAGCCACACGTAAGACCTATAGTCCAAGACAAGCTGTTCACAAAAGTAGCCCTTTAAAACTTCATTTCTCTGCCGAGCAGGCTAGACCACCCCAGCCGGTTCAGTCACAGTGCTGGGATCCACAACCTCATAAAACATGAGATGAGCCAGCTGATTGCTCTAATATATACCAACTGGATTGACCCCTTGGGGACCCATTCTGCCAGGAAGGGATTATTGGACTTTGCTAATGTCCTTTCTACTCCTGGACATGCCTTCAAAGAGCAGAACTCTACAAGGGCTTGAGTACCAATACAGCCTGCAGTCCATGAACATATCTTTGCATGGGAATAGGATGTACTCATGAGTGGGATGACAAAATACTCTTCAGCCAAGGATCCATCCCAAGTCCTTCAATTTTCAGCTAATTTTAGTTCAATAGACTCAAAATAGTGCATTACCAAAGGGCAAAGGGAGTTTTTCCTATTCTACCCTGCCCTACTCAGCATTTAATGTATGCAATGGTGCATTGCATGGCTGTGCACGCACGGTGCATACGAGTGACCTAGCTATTAGTTCGATCATTTAGTGCTTCAGCTACAAAGTTAAGGAGAAACTGCACATAGGTTTTCCTGAATGAAATCTTACCTTTATCAAACAAGACCATACATTTGGGCCTGGAAGCAGTAACAGCTGTAACTAAGCAAATGATATTAAGAAAGGAAATAATGAATTGGGAAATATTTGAAGTTCTGACCTTTCACCCCTAGCACTATGATTCAAGCTAACCCTGAAGACCTGACTATGATCTATCAATGATTTCTGGTTTAGATCCCCAACAGTTAATTTGTTTCATGCTGGGAGAAGTTGCTTGATATGGTTTAAAAAGTAGGCTATTAGTAATGGCACATTACCTATTTGTGCAAAATCATGCACATAAGCTTGCCTTAAGCACTGAATAAAATAGCGATATATATGCACATATTACAATACTCTAGAAGCACTAAATTGAAAACCAGATATGAATATTGAGAATATGAGTTATGCTACATTATTTTTTCTCTCAGAAGATAAGTCTTGAGTGAATGAGCAACAGAGTATTACTGGACTTCATGCCATTAAAATTATATCTGATGAATTTACAAGTACTGGACACTTCAAAGGCCACTTTATTATGTCTTTCAAAAATATTGCTCTATTAGAGATGCATTTCATCTGTTAGATGGGTGACATTACTCAGTATTAATGAAATATAGCAGACACCTGAGGATGTACATATCCAATTTCAAATGAAATAATTTTTATGTTTTCATGGATAATAAAGAACATTCCCTCTGAGTAGGGAAAATGCTAAGGAGCCAGAGGTTACGAGAGGATCATTCAGTGATGTTATAAAATCCTGGCAGCACCAAAGTGATACTTAGTAATACGTGTTCCCTTCTTTCTTAATAAGTCTAGAAAGGCTACACACCAGAGCTTTATATTTGTGCAGTTCACTTGATCACCATTTAAACTGAACAGATTTTCTTCCTTGATTTTCCTCCAGTTTTGGTGTCCAGTAAATATTTAAACTTTTCTTTGGCTATGTCACACAAAATTCACAAAAGATCTAAATACAGTAGCCAAGATGAAGGGATAACATTTTATCAGCAGTTTCCTCCTTTTAACTGCTCTTTGAGAACAATCCTGAGATAAAAGAAGAGGTTATTACAGTCAGACAATCTTAATTCTTCAGGGAAAGATGCACCATTTAATAACAGCAGCCAGACATCTGCTGTTCCTGAGGTCTGCATGCAGATGGTGCAGCCTCGCAATTGTATTGCTCTGTGCCAGCTCAGAGGCAGAGGATATCCTTTCAACGGCTGTGGAAAAAACCTGCCAGGACATAATCCCTCCTCACCAGCAGCATGGTCTCAAGAAGCAGTAGGACCCTGCGTGCCACTGCTATGAACCCCTAGTGTTCACTTCACTAGTGTAGCTGCATTCGGGCTGTAATCTCATATTTTAAAAGAAAGAATAAGTTGGATTTTCTTTTTAATGCCATGAGTTTAAAGAGAAATTGACAGATTAAAGGTTCTTATTACATGCTTAAGTTTAGCAAGTAAGTGTCCACATGGCTGAGAGCATAACACATAGCATGACAGCTGGGAATGGAATGTTACAGGAGACACATGTACCTGTTTCCTACAATTTTACATATTGCTACAAGGAAAGAAGGTGGAAGGCTGGAAGCCCAAACATGCTGTATAGGCACAGATATCAGCCAAGGGTCCAGGAACTGACAAGTTGCGAGACGTATTTGAGACAGCCCAATGAAGGGCCACGATGATGATTGAGGGATTAGAGCATATCTCCTATGAGGAAACGCTGATAGAGCTGGGAATGTTTAGCCTAGAAGGAAAGGTTCAGGGGGGATCTTATAAATGTATATAAATACCTCAAGGGAGAGTGCAAACAGGACTGAGCCAGGCTCTTTCCAGAGATGCTCAGTGACAGGACCAGAGGCAATGGGCACAAATGGAAACACAGGAGATTCTGTCTGAACATCAGGAAACTTTTTTTTTTTTTTTTTTTTTACACTGTGAGGGCTCTTGAGCACTGACACATATTGCCCAGGGAGGTTATGGAGTCTCCATTCTTGGAGATATTCAAGAGCCATCTGGACACTGTTCTGGGCATCTGGCTCTAGGTGGCCCTGCTTGAGCAGGTGGATTGGACCAGATGACCTCCAGCCATCCCTTCCAAATTCAACCATTCTATGATTCTAAAAGTAATATATCAAATTGCTAACCAAGCTTTAAGCTTATATCCATCAGGAATTCAGTTCTTAGGAACTGAATCTTCCACACTGGATGCCAGATTCAAAATTGCTTATCCAATGAGTTGCAAGTTTGCCCATACAACCTCCTAGAGCTTTTTGATACCAACATTTCCAACCTGAGAACACACAGCAAATGGATCATACACACTCTGTAGGCTACAAGTAGGAAAAGGTTTAATTGTGGTTTTCTTGAAAGCTCTCAGCTGGAGTCAGTATGTATTTCTGAGAACATAAGAGCTAAGGGTCACAGCCTTGCTCTATTACCCCTTCCCATAGATTTCCCACAGACATAGTGGAAACATTTTTTGCCAGGCTTATACATAGTGTGAACTCTGCCAGTGCATCAACTGAAGTGACCAGTGCAGTGTGGGAAAGTGGAGTAAATCCATCCCTTTGCTTATGGAGCTGCCGCAGCAGCTGTTTTTTTCACCAGCAGCAACACTGTTGAGGATGGTAATGGAGTAAGCAGAATTTTTGTTTTCTTACACTTTTACATCAGTATGTATTGCCCTGTGTACTGTACTATTCAAAGGCAAAGAAACTCAGAAATGTCAAACTTCTGTGGACAACTCAAAGGAAAGGTGAGAATATAAGTTATGCTCATCCTTAAGTTTGTTTTTACTGTCTATCATCAAATAAAGACTACCATAACAATGCCAAATTTGGATCTGAACTGAGGTAACAATAAGAACCTGTGATACTTAACCTTGTGTTTTCCTAAGGTTTGCTCTAACCCTTACAGGTGCTTTGTGAAGAGGATTTGGAACATGCTACTGTATTCTCATTTGCTGTTTGAAACAAAAAGGTGTAAATGACCATCCCCTTTCAAAGTATGGATGCCAACATGAAATGTCATGTTGCAACAGATTAAAAACCAATTGCTGCATACAACACCAGACAGACAGATTTATCTGTGAATATTGGGTCAGAAATTGTAAGCCTAGCCACTTACAGAATTGCAAGCACAGGAGTCCAGAAAGTAACAGAGGCTAGTGAAAAGTTGCAATTAAGTGCTTCCCTAAACCCCTAACAAAGCACTGGAACAGCATCTTCCTGCAGATTCAGGAAAGGACTAAATAAAATCTCTCTTCATTTTGTGCTGATGATTACCATTGCCTCCCATAGACTGGAGCAGTATGAAATTCATCTGACATTCTGAGCTAGTTTTCTAAGTCAATATTATCATTGAATGGGACCCATTGATCAACCAAGTGAAGCAGTAAAAAAAATGCATTCCAGCTTGAGGAAAAATTCACTTGGGAAGCTGCAAGCCTGGCTTGACATGGCTTGGCAAAGCTGAATTCTTTGCACTTAGACTGGGTTGTAACTGCAGCCTGCACAGCCAAATAAACTCCAGGCAATTACAGTCTAGATTTAGCAGCATGCTGCAGTTAAAATAGATTCCAGACCAAGATTTCACATAGTGAGGTCAGTAGACGAAGCTTGACCTGGCTTGAGTAGACTGAGCCAATGACATGGTTTGATATAGTTATGTGGTCAAACAAAACCCTACCTAATTACAGCCTTGCTAGGAGCTTGACTTTCTAATGAGAGGTTGGTTGCAGCATTACTGTTTCCCTAACTTCTCTTGCCTTTTGGTTTATCACAATTTAGTAGAGAAGAACAATAGATGAGAAGGAAGGAGGGGAAAAGGTGTGAAGGAGAGGATGGGACTACATCTGAACTGGTCCATCAGAGTTCACGGTGGTAGAAGTACCTTCCAAAACAAGAGCTGCTCTTTGTAATAACTGTCTAGATCTGCCTTGCAGTCAACACTGTAAAGCTTTTTATCATACCTTTATGGTACACAGATGGCTTGTTCCTTCAAGCAGCAGGGAAACAAGTCTATAATAAATCATCACACAGGGCTCCTTTAAGGTGAGTATGTGATAAGTATGGCGAACTAAGGCTGAATTCTGGATAATGGTAGCAAGCCGGGAAACAGGAATAATAGTTACATGCTCAAATTATTGCACTCCTTTATGTAAATGAAAGTGCACTGTAATAATTCATTAGGAACATGGATATTTCTTTTTATTGTTTTCCTGCTGCAACTAACTTTGAAGATGACTACTGATGACCAAGAGCTGTTCTCAGGTGAAGCTCTTTATTCATATGCCACTGAAAAGCACTGTTGGCCTTTTATTATCAGTTAATCAAAGGAGATTTTCTAAACCTCTTGTAATTTTAAACCTAACTAAAAAACCCACAAACATGCTTTATTTTTAGCTTTCATTTGACTTTGCTATACAACAGAGGGAGATTTCAAGCATTATCAATCAACTGCAGGTATAACAAATAACTACCAGCAAAAAACCTTAAAAAAATCAGACAGTGGACTAGGGATTTTTTTTTCTTTTTTTCAATTTTGTATAGGTTACTATATTGCCTTCATTACCATAGCATCTAGGCAGTTTTCATTAATATGTTAAGTGACACTACTAACTTGCGACACACTGTTGGCATCTCTCTGAGCATGTCCCAGAAGAAAACTGTATATTCAACATGTGTGCACAACATGTTTTTTTCTTTGTTCATTTTTCTCTCTTTTTTCCAAGAGGGTAACAATTTTCCATTAGCCAGCAGTCTAAAATATTCACAATAAAATGTTTTATCAAAATTACATCACATTAAAATCTTTGATTTAGAAACACAGAAAATTCAACCACATTTTCCAATCATGCCTCTTGCTGTAATTAGATTCGCCAAAAATTTAACCTCCGAGTCAGCTGAGGTGTCCTAGATTCATCTTAGATGTTTCTTGTACTGCAATAATTGCAGTAACAATCTCTACAGAGAAGAGAGTCCGTTATTCACATCTACAGGCTATTTAAACATTGCCAACATTAGATAAATGACAGTGTGTGCTCACTGCTGTACCAGAGCCCCAACCCTACATAAGGCACCCAAGTCCCACTGTCTGATTTGGCTTCAAATCAAAGCACTGCTGCACTGACTTCACCCAGAAAAAAATATTTAAACCACATACATTTCAATTTTGGGCACTTTATTCAAATATGAAGGCAACTAGTGACAGAAACACCCTAGAAGATTGATACGGTTTGAAGCATGTTATGTATGGCTTTGCTGTTCAACTTGCAAGTAATTTGTAAAGCGGGTCTGTCCTGACTATGAAACATTGTATCAGTGTGATTGGAATCAATACTTCCTGCACTGTCATTTGTCACATATTTACAAGCCTGAAAAATAGTTCATTTTGTCCTGATCCTATAACTCAAAAGATTGAATCAGAACCCTGGAGGGATCTTCGAGTGCGACACATTCATTACTGGTCACTAGTCTTTGGAGCTGCTACGATCACCACCGCACCAAGAAGGGAACGCAACTTCAAATTAAAACAGGGGTGCTCCCATATGTGCTTTCTGCTCAAATATATTTAAAACCTGTCGGTAAGTTGTATCCATACTGATTTATTATGGTTAACTTAAAATATTTGTATTGTAATTTGCTCTTCAGTTTTAATTGCCCTTTTTAGAGAAGCTTTCAGAATTTTTGCCTCAGCTTTTTAACACATTCCAACTACCACAACAGTTTTAAGGAACAAACCTGAGCCATGGAATAGTCAAACTCATTTACATTTGCTCTTTAAACTTCCCTTCCCCTTCTTCAAATCAACTTTTGTGGAAGTTTTTGTGGAAAAATTTTAGTTTAAAACCTTCTTTCTTGAAAGACTTTTACTGCAAACTGTACACCTCCTCCTAATGCTGTGCTCTGAAAGCATGGCCCAGCAGCTGAGCTTCCCATTACCTCTCCAAGACTGAAAATCATCTATAGCCTTAAAGCAGACTGTAGTCCAAGTTAGCAGTTCATTGCCATGAGGTAACACTCACTTTCCCATAGGAACAACCTTAGATTCGCTTTCACAGACCACGTCCATGCTCTATGAACTGCCTAGATCTCTACATCGTAACTCTGAACAGCAGGCAGAGCATTCTGTACCAACCCTGGGTTAAAAACTGAAGCCCGACACCCTTCTGGGATACCTTGTGCTGTTCAGCCTGGAAGCCACCCTCTGCTTTCCTCTACCCTCCAGAACAGGAGGGATCAGTAAGCGCTGCCCCTTACAGATGGGGACACAGCTTCCCACATGCTCCCACATTTATCCAGCTAAACCAGCATCCAGCACAGAGGAAGCAAGGCTCCATTTCCCCCAGTCCTCTCTCACACTGCATATTTGGCAAAACATTGCTTATTTGGTAAAAAAGCCCTTAGCACAGTCAATAACGCAAATACCAAGGTTATCAAAGTATGAAAGGCAATACTGAGAGCCTGTGCTCAATCATTGGATACACATATGGTCTGCATATGCACACATAGCCTAGGGTGAAAACCCTTCACTGTTATGTAGTTTTCTGGTAAACCACTTTTTCTGATAAAATGGTAATTACTTTAAAAACATTCAATGAGATTTAGTAGCTTGAGTATAATGCAGCAAGCCAAAGCATCACCTATACCTAGGCAAAATGCAGAGTACTAGCTCTCAGATCTAAAATAAGAGTCCAACTCTTTGTATCAACAAAAAATTCAGTCACCATTTCAGAAAAAAAAAAATCCCTTGAAACTACTATCTCTGCAAATTAACAAAAGCAGAGTCACTTTTCAGGGTATGTAGCTTAAATGTGTAAGAACTTCAGTTACAATAATTCTGTTTCTTGTCACAGAGGCACGAGAAGATGTAATAACTGAAGAGACTGGATTAACAGAACCAAAAATACAATGGGGGGGGGGGGGGGAGGGAATATAATTTCAGGAGAAAAAAAAGAAAGTGCTACTTCACTTCTAACTCATGACTGACAGTCTACAAAAATGAAGCAACATTTCCAACGGTGTCTCAGGAGAAGAAACCCTCTGATCAGCACTGAGAGCTAGGACTCCCTGACAGGCACTGCTGGGGCTCTGCTCAGTTAGGTTATGCCAGGAGAGAAACCAGCCCATTATTTTTCCCAGCTGTAACTGTTAGGATACATTGACAACTGTAGTACTTTTTAAACATTGCCTTCAAGTTTGTGAGGTCAGTTGTAACAATCACCCAGGTTTTCAATTTTCATTTGTTGTAATGAAGGGGTACATACAGCTGTATAACATTTTTACAGTATAATGTATCACTGTAGTATCATTTGAGTGCAAAAAGGAAAAAAAGCAAGCAGAAGTTTTCACATGAAAGCTACAAGAGGACAACACTCTGGACTGCTCACACTTTGCATTTTCACAGACACAAAAGCACTCTTCAGGGATGGGGTGGGGGGAGACAGGGACTGAGCAAAAGTAAAGGAGACAGAAGAAACAAGCTTACAACTAGAGAAAGGATGGAAAGAAGCCAGGGCAACCCTTGGGCCCTTATCAGGTAGGGCAGACTATCCAGACTTGGAAAGGAAGAGTGGGAAAGAAAGCATCCGAAAAACCAGGTTTGCCATTTTACTCCCCTTTCCCTCCCATGAGGATAGGGGAGGGTGACACACACACACACCACCACCCTCCATCTCCTCCTGCCGCAGCATTTCACCCTGCCTTGGTATTGTTTATTCTCTCACTAAAATATCCCTCTCTATCATATCTCAATATTTTTCATACAACAGCCCAGAATTTGCTACATCCCCAACTCTGCCATGCGGCTTCCCTCTTTCCACCAAGATTGCCAGACCAGTGCCAGCACTGGACTGGCACCAACTCCTTCCCACTTTCCTAACAATAGGTACCAGCTCACTACTTGCAGCTTCCTTTTTCTTCATCTCCAGGCTTGGTGGGTAGTAGATTAAATTCTTCTTGCCACATACCTTATATCTCTCTCCTTTATTTCAGACTTTTTATCTCCAAGCACATGTGCTTGCCCATCTCCCTCCCCCAAAGTTGCAGAAACTTTTTTCTCACAGCCCCTTCTATATTTTGTCAAATTTCAAACAAGCTCCTCTTAGCATCCTCCACCCACTCACCCCCTGAGGCCATCTGTATGACTGAGCCTTCTTTTGCTTTCTCCACAAGTGATAGAGCAGGTCCCAGATAAAAGGTGGGATGACTGTTACCAAATATTAGTTGTAAGAGTTCTCAAATGCTAGGATGCTTCTAACTCGATAGGTAAAAGTGTCATTTTCAAACACAGAAATCCTTATATTTGTTAGTTCTGTAAAACTTCTACCATACTTTTATATTTTACACTGACTTCAAAAAACACATCACATCCATATTATAAGTCCTTTTTATTGCAGCTGAAGTAAGAATGAAGTGCCAGGACAGGTTCTATTTGTTACTTATAAACCAGATGACACAGGTTTCCCTTTCAAGTCTGACTTTATGCTGTCTTAACCAACCAGTTAATACCCTGCAGGCCACAGAGTGCTTCTCAATACCGTGCAACCAGTGGTAGACATATAATGAACAAATACAGAGCTAATAGGTCATGGGAAGAAAAGAGGATAGATGAAGGGCACCTACAGACCTGGGAGTTTGTAAGAGTTAATTTTATCCTTGCAATGATGTTCAGGACCCAAAATCGAACCAAGCAATCCTTGCTCTGCCTGTTTCCATGCCACTTCAAACCACATTTGTGCATATCCTTCTTGTATCGCTTGTCATGTGTCAGAAACATTAACAGGGTTAAGAGCCTGTAAGCTTTTCTTAATCATCACTTGTGTTAATCTGCACACTTCCTAATTCTTCATCTGTTATCCTTAAACATCTGATGCAGTTTAAGTAAATCTCCACCATCTTCATTTGTAAAACCAGATGCAGAACTGTTAATATCTCTGCTGTTTAATATCTTAACCCTTAATCTGTACTGTAGCATCAACCCTTAAGAAGATGAGGTCCTGACTTTACAGTAAAGAACTCTATTAACAGGTAAAATGCCTTACTTTAATTATCCCCCATTGCCTCTGAATTTCCTAGCCTTTATTTTTCATAAACAAACATGCAAGAAAGCAAAATGAAGAAACTGTAGCATGAGAACGTACTGGAGCTAGAGATGTGGTAACAAAGTCCTTCTCCCTGTATTTCCACTACATTCCCTGTATTCTTAAATATTTTCTGTCATCAGGTTGCCTCACTGCTTATAACTTTTCACCGTGGAGCTGCACACTCCTTCAGTCTTGGGGAATTTGATTATATGAACTGAAGCAGAGGCAAGCACCCACAGCACCCAACAGGTCTCTTACCTGTGTCTCACCCGCTCTCCTCAGACAGCCCAGCAGGTACTGCATACCACTCCGGCTTTCAAGTGTCCTTATGCAGCCTGCCACGGAAAAGCATAAGATGCCTTTTATCTGTCCTCTTTTGTCAGTGCAGCTCCTTGAAGTATTTCTTTTTCTGTCCCAGAGTCATTATGGCCACTATTGCAAGCTCATGAGTTACTCAGAGAGAGCTCTGTCTGCAGGACAGAGGAGACAAGAGGCTGCTGCTCACTTCACAATGGCTTCACAAGGAAACAAATAGCCTGAGCCACTGTAGAGCCCCATGGTCTGGCAGAAACAAGCAGGAAAAGCTGGGCAAGCCCTTTAGCTTATTCACCTAAGGGCACAACAGCCACTCCTTGCTCTGGGAAACCACAAAGGCAGGACCCACACAGCTGCAGCAGCCACCCTGTAGCACACAAGTAATTTTTCCATGGCACAAACCAGCTCCTCAAGGCCACTGTCAGCCATCCTCCAGAAGCACAGTGGCATGTCCACCCTCACGAGTTTTGACACTCTTAGGAGCACGCAGGTCTCCTCACCCCACTGGCAGGCCTATGCCCTAGCCCCCTGACAGGGCTCCTCCTTGTAGCCTTCCCCAGGTGCTCCGGGACAGGGCAGCCTGAGGAGGCTCATTAGCTCGTTTGCACTTCCTAACAACCTTTGCAGAAGCAGGATATTACCCAGGTGCTACCTGAAGGAAAGAAGAGGTTCCTGTCACTGAGAATGTTTGGGGTTTTCTGTCACTGTTCAGACAGGATTTGATGCTGGGTTTACAAAATCCTCCTTAAAATCAGTGGCTGGAGTATGCCTGCCTGGCCCTGGCGCTTGGATTTCGAGTACCTTTTCTCCCCCCTCCACACCTGAGGTGATTTGCAGCCCGTGCAACACATGCACCAAGCAGGCTACAGATCTACACACTTCACTGCAATGGGGTGAAAATTTTGTCCCCCTCATGCAAGGCTGTGGTGAGGAGGTGGCCTGAGGCTGTGGGGGAAAGGCAAGCCCAGGGTTGGTGTGAGTCTCACACTGCTGAGGTAGGGCCAGGCTGACAGGGAGCTGCAGAGCCTCCCTGATCAGGGTGTGGGGAGGCCCCAGCCAGGGCTCATGGGTGCTACCGAGGCCTGATAGTGCCCTGACACTGCCATGCCCAAACCCCAGCCCCTGGGCGTCCTGCAGGGCCCCATGGCATCTGCTGGGGTGCACATGGGCCTCGGGGTGAGCACGGGCCATGGCTGTGTCCCCCCGGTAAGCTGTTGTAGAGTGTGTTTGTACCGTGTCCTGTCTTTGATGAGGCGGAGATTTCATCAAATTAACATAGTTCATTCACCTGGGAAATGTTTCCATATTTGCAATAGTGACAACATATTTAGCTAACTTTAATAATTACTTTTTTTTTTTTTAATTTTGCTTTTAAGAAATGAGGCTTTGCAAAATATTTGAAATGTAAAAGTGTGTTATTGAGGGCTTCCAGCTGCGCCTACAGGTGAGGCTGATCAGCGCTTAGCAAGTGCTGGCTGTCTCAGCAAGGCATAGTTTATTCTTTACCTAGCTTTCAGATATAACTTTTTCTGTTCCACCTTCCTTGAGAGTGTGAATTTTTTTTAAGGCACCATTTGTCATCACTATAGGACAATATGAGTAGCTGTTGCAAAACCATTATAAAATGGTGGCTGCTAATAGTCTCTTTGCACATTCAGAAATAATTTCCTTTTCTATAGACTCTTGTCTCGTATTTAGGATCACTCAATAGTAAACTAAGCAAGTAAAGAACATTAGATTTGTCTGAAATTGCCAAGAAACATGGAGGTTCTTAACAGGAGAAATAGTCTAATAGAGATGCACACATACACACACACAACCCTTCATAAAAAAATGTCATCAATTCTTGACACAGGAAAGGAAATATTAATACTGTTGGTTACAAATAGTGTCTCAGACTTATTACAGACATAGAAATCACCTACATTTTTTTCCCAGTTGAAATGTGTTTTCACTGATGTCTGATCTGGTGTTTTGGGCAGGAGATGTTTGCACCAGAGGAACAGCATAGCAATGATCTCCCATGGCACTGATGTATCTGCATAAAACTTCATTTTATGGATAAGTAGAGCACTCACATAATTCATCAAACCACAAATAGTTGACAGATCTTAACAATGGCAATCATATAGCCAGACAGCCAGAGAGTCGACACCCCCAAGCAAGCTAACACCAACCTGTGAGTAAGATGTATTACTTACATTAGTGCTTTCTCTCAGTGTGAACCATTTTCTTTTACAAGCTTTAACCATGATTTCCTGTTCTTCACATCTGTGGAAGATTTTACAGAATACTAAATGAAATAGAAGCAGTGGCATTGCTGTCCCCTCCCCATGCTCAGTCTGGGAGGAGAGGGAGATTTTGACTAGGCTGAGATGATGGGAGGAGGTTGTGACCACTCCTTCATCAGTCCACTGCAGTCCTTCCTGACTTTAGATTCTGGTCACAAGCAGCCCCTCAAGGGTGCCAGCAAGGGGTACTTTGTTTGCACTTACTGAACCTCCATTATTTTCTTGTGACCACAGTGATAAAGGCATGATCACTGTCATCATGGTGTAATTACAAATGGTATGATACAGTATTTGCAGAGGTAAAGAAAGGGTTTTCTTGAGATGACCAGATAGGCTAAAACCAGTCCGGTATTTTTTCTTTTTTGCAACACCAATAAAAACAAAGCCAATGGGACTCAAAAGCTAAATTTTGTTGTATGTCCAACCTGAATGACACATTTTAATAAGTAAAGGTCACTTTCAGTAACAAAGGCCAATGTGATTGAGTGGCCTATGGTCACCTGGGTAGGTAAGAAGCTATGGTCAAGGGCCATTGCCACAGTGCTAAATGTTAAGGTAAACCCTGAGGTTTGGGAAAAGGGATGGGCAGCTTCAAGGCTGTGTCCACCAAGGTCAGAATATGCTATAAAGCTCTCAGTTCAACCAGCCTACAGAGGAGTGGTACATACTGAACTATGAGGAGCATTTACTACGTTATCTGCCTTCCAGACAAGGCCAAGCATTATGGCAAAGCCTCACACTATTGCATTAGCACTTAAGAAATTCCCACTCACTGCTTCCAAGCTGTGGATTTAGTTAGAGAATAGTCGAAGTCCAAAGGAGGGGACATTTTCTCTTGGGTTTTGGTAGCGGCAGAGGAGATGATTGGGTGTATGAATGTCAGAACTTAGAAAGCAATTTTTCTTCATATGTAGTAAACCAGAGGGGGGAAAAAAACCCCAGAGAATGAAGCAAGCAGCAGTGTACTCCACAGCAAGAACACATTTTATGAGAAGGAGCCCATAACACCTTGGAAAGCAAAACAGGTATGCCACCTCCTGATCATCACTCAGTCATACAAATACAATATGTAAAACAGGTGATAGACTTGAGCCAACAAGACACTGATCACTGATAAAGAGAAAGATGAGCCTACCACAGATGAGCAAAGAATTTCACATGTTGTTTTTGAAACTGGCATGTATATAATCCCATTCAGCTTCCATTTACCTATTAGTAAAACAGAAGTTTCCAGAGCTTAAACAGCTAGTTCTCAGAAAGGTTTTTGACATGAAAAGCTCTCCAAAGGAAGTAAGCAGAAAACAGAAGAAGGTCTGAAGAAAAAGGGGTTCATGCCAAGCTCGATTACAGGAGCTGTATGAAAGCTGGACAAAGCTTTGTCAGCTATAATGATTATTCCTACTCTTGTGGCCATCACTCTTGTTGCTATATTGCAACTTGTAGCAGGAAAAAGTAACTCCCTGTGGCAGGTAGGTTTATTAACTCATAGACCTCAGGAGTAAGTTGTGACAGAGCCAGCATTTGCATCAAGGCTTGCTTAACTCCCAGGCAATGGCTTTTTCTCAAGATTATGTTTCTAATGCCAGTGAAGGAAGCAAACCTGATATTTCCTGTTTCCCTCTGCTTTGCAGCCTTCTTTGGGAGTTTGCATTTCCCATGTACTCATATCACTTGCACAGTAGCTTGCATTTTGTACAGCAGGGAGAGATTCAAACTCTTTTTACAGTGCTGGCAGTCTGTTAGTCAAACTGCCTCTTTGAATCAGAACTTTTGGAAATGGTATGTCTATTGCTGATGAGACACTCTTTTCATGACTAGGTCAATGATGAAGGTGAGAGAGATCCTTGGATTGTAACATTATTAATGTGAAAGAAGCCTTAGATGAAGGACTTTATGGATTAATTTTTATGTAGAGCTCATGCATCTACAATACTGGGGTGTTCATTAATAACATGCGTTATTAGGTTTCTCCTGAGTAAACAGCATAGGGGAGAGGTGAGGTATATCTTCCCCTCCATGAGGTATATCTTCCCCCTACACTCCATTTAACATTCTTCAAACACATTCAAAGGGGCCTAGCACTCCTGTTTATACATGGTTCCCCACTTTAATATTTGTCACTTGACTATTCACAGTGGGGATTTTGATACAAATAGTGATGCTAAACAACACACGTGTTTTAATAGAGACATGCGCTCCCAACAGAGTTGCAGCTAGGAAACTGCAGAGAGATTGTTAACTGAATTTTTATAAGCACATATCTCAGCTGAACAAAAAATACAAGGTCAGTTATCTACTGTTTCTGAATGTCCTTCGTCTTCAAGTTAACCGCTTACTGTTCGGATCACAAATGCAGTTTGAACATCTGTATGCACCATAGCTATATCTCTCCTCATGTGTATCAGACTTCAGCACAATGATACGCAGCCAACTATATCTTTCCACATGAAAGCATAATAAATATTCTAATAAAAACATTCTTTCCCCAAAAAAATACGTGAAGCATTTCATGAATTTATAACAATTTTAGCAGATTAATTGGAAAGAAAAAAGAAGTTTTCATAAAAATGAAAATGTTAAAAAACCTGAAAGCCAAAGACTTCTATTTTGATCAAAAAAGAAATCTTCAACGTGCAGAAAAGTGGCAAAAGCCTGCAAATCTCCTGAATAAAAAAATCATTCCACATTTTCACTGAAAAAAAATGTCCAAACCAGCATATCTTTTTCATACCAATTCTTGTTTTGTTGTCTCCAATCTGCAATGATGTAACGCTTCAATGTACTAGCTCAGTCCTGGGTCTCTCCTAATAGGAACTGCCAAATATGCCAAATAGTGGCAATTACATGATGGCTTTGTGATGTGGACCATTGCCCATTAGGGACTCATCTTTGACAGCCAAACTGATTTAACTTAGGTCCTGAGGATGGATTATATAGAGCTTCCAAATACAAAGGCCTCTGCAGTTAACACAGTTTAATTGCTACTATAAACATAAATGCAGGCTTAAAATTGGTTATATCTTCTTAAGGTTGATATACAGGACGCAAAATATGTTGAATATCATGACTAACAGTTTATACTTCAAAAAAAACCCAACTGACTTTCAAAATTAATTTTTTTTTATATTTAGTATCCAATGGAAAATGAATTAAAAAAATATTAAAGAGGCGAGATTTTACTACTTGCTCTCTTTATTCAACCTGTTGTTAAAACTATAGACTTATATTTTCTTCTCACTTGCAAAACCCCTGAACATCCTAGAACTCAGCCGTGAACTGCTAGTCTGATGTTCCTCACAGAATGCACCCTGGGTTTTCTAGTTGTCGCATATGTTTAATTTAATTACAATTAATGAGTTACAATTTACCCTAAGGGAAAACTAGCTTTTGTTGACAAAGAGGTGTTTAGTGAATGGCATTCAAATTCATGACCTAGACCTCAAATTAACAGGCTGTCCATTAAGAATGCATGAGTAGCTTTAAAGACTGCATTTATCTGTCATGGTCCTTTAAGTCCTCTGTGATGTCTTAAAAAAGACAATCAAAACTGTGCAATACTATAAAAAAAGATTCAAACATTGCTTTTGATGTTATTTTTCTCATTGCAAAATATTATTTTCTACTGGATTATAGTCCATAAAGAGACCACAATGAATTAAGGTCCTACTTTTAAACCCTGTTCTGCTTCTAATGCACCACACCTAAACACTGATGCCACTTTCCTTCATGCAAGAAATAAAATACTAGGACTCCAACGAAGTAAACTATCAGATACACTCTTCCCTATTACCTAAGCAGTAGGGGAACTGCACTGATGTATTTGGAAGAGGAAGTGTAGGCTCAAGTGCGATAAAAGGTGAGTCAAATTTCACAGCTAAATTAAGCAAACAATTAAAATCACATGTCCTTGGAGACTTTCATTGTAACTACTGGACCACAAAACTATTTTCAGATCTATTTTTTGAGATGTTAACAGGGCATAAAAGTTAAGAATACCAATTCCAAATTAAATGGGAAAATGTTTTTTATGGTATTTCAGAAATCTATATGATCAAATAACAACATCCAAGAGTCTTTATATGATGCAGTAAAATATACGGTCTAGTTCTGAGAGTTCAGCTTACATTTAGCTAGCCAATGCCTGTGTCATTCACATATCATTTTCTTATTTCAGGATGGGGTGAAACCACCTGTAGCATCACATTCAGCCTATGGAAAAGCAAGCACAGCTGGAGGTACCCTAAGATTGTGTAGACAATTTGCAAAATCTTTTGGATTAAACTGTTGTAAACAGTAGATTAAGGTTATGCCATTGGTGTTTTTATCCCTTTAACCTATGTCTAGGGCTGGCATATACCATCAAGTTTCTCAGAAACACATGTGTTTCTGGTTTTTTTCTTTTTTTTTTTTTTTTTTTTTTTTTGTATTAGTTTATTAGCTTGTGCTATTCAGAGATTTCTCAGAGCTACAATTTCTGACAGATTTCTACTTCATTCTGCATCTTATTTCTTTGTGAAATACAGTAGTAATATATAAAAATCATCATTAACACAACACAAACACCTACATAGATTCAAGCTGCTAATGTACTATGGCAAATTAATATTTCAAAGGATTGTTGAATTTGTCCAGTTTTGCCTGAGTTTCTCTGAGACAATATCCCAGCACTGGTGGAACTCCATGCTGGTGGAGTTCTCTGTTATTTGATTGTTAGAAAATGAGAAAGTTAAACATTGTCATGAGTAAAGGCTTGCAGTGAACAGCCATGGAGCATTACTACCACAAGTGGGAAGCACCCCTTTCCTATAGCATGCTACAAAAATGCCGCAAGAACAGATCCTGTTTGAACTGAGAATGGCTTTGTTTTTTGTTTCTACTCTTTCAAAAGATTGAAGTTTATCTGATGCTGGGTACTTATGTATGCAGGCTGGCTAGGACAGGTGTGAGCAGAGGTGATGGCAGTAGGCATCGCAAGGAGGTGGCGTGCTGACATCTCTCAGAGTGGTCTGGATGGGCACTGCTCTTGCTGCAACTTATCATCTGGACAGGGATTATCACAGAGTTTTGACATGCAAGTTATTCAGTCTGGATCAGGAGTATTTCTGGAATTCAGTGATAGTAGGTGTACATGTGACACAGCATTCTTGATTATGCCAGGTATAAAGCTGGTCCTATATTTTCAGAAAAGGAAAGAAAACTGTGGGAAGCAGATGGATCTTTTCACTAGTATTGAAGTTCCTTTCAACTTGACTACTTTTACAATTTAAAAAGTTAACCATGAAACTCAGATATATTCAAGTCAAACTTTCCAAATAAGGAAATCTGAGATGCTTCTATATTCAAGTGGTCAACATGAAGTATTTTTGCCCTGATATTTATCCATAAGTATCCATAATTTTCCTTTACTTTGAAATTACTGTAAGTTAACAGCATTAACTGTAAGATAGTTTTTGGTGGTAACTATCAGGCTAATGATGGATGAAAGTAAGAATACAAAAAACTGAGACACTTTTGAAAAATATGGCAAAGCATAAACCCTTAACAGTAGAATACAGATCTTCTATCAATGTGCAGACTGACAAGTACTTTGTTAAGCCTGTGTGAATGGCAAGTAATAATAATTCAGGAAAATAGAATTATAATTACCCTGCATTAACTGGAAAGAGCCAAGCAAGAAAACAGAGCAAATGGTGATGCACAGCAAACTTCTATATCTATGACAGGTCAAATCTTTCCCGCTTTTGTTACCTGGAAATTACCTCAGTTTTTATTAGCTTGTTAAAATACATTCTCTGATTTGGATATTGCAGAATATTTGGTAAGAGAGGTCTAGGGAACAAAATCCCTTCAGGTAACTCATATTTCCTACATAATCTTGCTTAGAACACTAAAAATTAAAAAGGCACTTCAGAAATTGTACAGTATGAATTTAACAATCTGTAAGGGTGCATTTTGTTTTAAGCCTGCACACGTACAAAGCTGCTGTCTATACTGGGGAACCATTCCAAGAAAGCTCGGGCTAACTGTTCTCTCAAGATATCCACTAAGAATCTGTAAGTGTCTGAATGGGAGCCCTTTGCTATTTAGATAGCGAGAGATAAGATTTCTTCTTTAAATATTAGCTGTCAAACTGTGTTATGTCTTATTATGTTTCATCAGATTGGCATTCAGCATGATGAGGTTTAACAGCACATGCTGATAACGCACAAATAGTGTAACATAACTTAGGAATAAAATTAAAGGGCAGTAGACTATTTTCAGCTCAGATACCTGCTTATCAATGTTTTGAGAGAGAACACAATTCAACCACAACAGGAAATGTAATTCATGTTCACAAAACTGGCAAGTTCTTTTCACCAGCTAGCTAAATTAGAACAGCAGCTGTGCAGACTGCAGTGGGATTTGTGACTATTTTCAATCACCATAATATTTGCACAGTACTTTCAAGGTATGTATGTTTTGTAGTTCCCAGAAGAAACAAACTGCCATTTGAGAAGTATTCTTTAGGGTACATGTTTTGGATGAGTATATAAGGGACATGTGTTCTGTGTCCAGTACAAATAACATCAGCTTGAGAAGCAGCAAAGGGCAGTTTCTAAACAGTTCAACCAGGCTACAGATTCTCTGTCTTATTAAACATGCTGAGAGCATTCTATGCATCACAGATTATATACCTTTAAACCCCTTTCATCAAGAAGAAAGGTTAGCACTCCACTGAGATACCTTTTGAAAGTGAAAGAGACTGACTGCTGATTTTAACAGGTTACTCAAGTCTGTAGTCAAATTCTTTCACCTAAACTTGGGTTCCAGAGTTGTAAGAACTCAACTGGACTCAATTTTGAGTACACTTCTTCCATGCAGAGTTTTATTTTCTCCTAATTTTGATGCTAATGTATTAATGTCAGATAATTTTTTACCTCACTCCCTTTCTCCCCTAAACCTCAATTACAGGTTGCATTCCAGAAGATGAATATTTGTGCATGGTTGGGAATTAAAACGCTGACCTTCGGTAGACTCTTTTTTTCCTCAGTGTTTTTCTGACTCTCTGCTCTGTACCTGACAAATGAGGCAGTGAGGTCCCTCCATATTCTGTTTGGGGTCTATTGGCTGAGGAACTCTTGGTCATCCTACCTGCCTGACGTCTAGGATCATGATGAATTGTCTCCAACTCTAGCCTCAGATTGTTTTTTAACATTTAATTTAGTTTCTTCCTGTGCTTGGATGAACATGGCCATGTTATGGATTTCTGCTCTAATGTACACCAGCAGGTTGGAAGAACAAGCCTCAGCAAGCTGTGGAAATAAGAGAGGCTGGATCAATAGTCAAGGTCATGACCCTGGCTCTGGTTTTGTACACTGTCCTGAGATTTTCTCCCCTTAAAAGCCTCTGACTGCTTCTAATGTGGATCCAAGTGCATATTGAGAGAGAAATTCTTAACAATCAACCCCCCAAAAGGGTAGGTGTAGCTGGATCCTCTTACCTTTCGCATCTTACATACAGAGCTGATAAGGAATGTGCCTCTCTGCATTTATTCTAAAAAGCCAACTTATTTTAAACATTGTCCCAGGCAACCTTTTTGATAAAGAGATAGGACACGGTAAATTTTGTTATCTGGTGCTGTAAAAACATTCATCCATTCATTCAGAGAGTAATTCAGATGCTACTAGAAACAATTTCAAATAGATATTAACTGCAGTATCTCATTTTAATGAAGATGCATAATTGTTATACAAGCTAAAGAGCAAAATATATTCATTTCACAAGTATACCTTGATTATAACAGTAGAAAATGCTTCCATAAAGTGTTGTGATAAAGGAACAAAGATGCTAAGTCATTTGTTGAGCATGTCTTTGTGCTGCAGATATAGCTTTTGAGTCTTCAAATATACGACTGTAATGCAACAAGGCACATTTCTGAATCGGTAGTAATTTTCCACTGCAGGATACAGTCATGATGAGATTTAGTGCTAGAAAGAAAGAAAGAAAGAAAGAAAGAAAGAAAGAAAGAAGGAAGGAAAGAAAGATGATTGCAAAGGTATTTAATTTATCAAAACAGTCCCCCCAATCCTTGATACAGATAAATTGTCATATCTGTTAAAACCCAGCCCACAATGGTGTGCAGTCAATACAGTAAACAATTCAGTCTCCAGTAGAGATGAGCAAAAGAATTTCTCACATAAAGAAGCAACCTTTTTGTTGTTTCTGCACAAGAGTAAATAAAAAAAAAAAAAAATCACTTTTCATTTGGCCCCTGCTTCTGACTTTCACTTAGCAGAACAGAAAGCTGTATATCGCAACGGAGGGAGAGAGCTGAAGGTCAGTCAAGAAATTCAGCTTGTTGCATCACACTGTCTTGATCTGAATCTGATCCACGTGCTGAGCAGCGGGATGGCTGCAGAGAACTGCAACGAATATTAAAAGAAAAAGAAAGCATAGCTTACAAAGGTTTCCCATAATAGCTGAAAATTGTTTATATGTAACAATTCCTAATCAAGGGAACAGGATTTTTTAGTGTTTCACATAGTAAAAATCAGGAGTTTGCACAATGTGAGAAAGAGGAAGATAAGTGAGCTTTATGAATTGACACAGTAAGGTTGTCCAGAGGTATTTAGGTCTCTCATGGGATCTTTAGTCAATGTAAATTAGATGTGTAGTGGTTTTGAAAAATCTCACTCTATGCCTGTTGCATGTTGAAGTGACAAAGCACTTCTAATAATAATCACTGAGCCCTGTTACCCATTAAAAAGGAAAGGTAGAGAACTTTGCTTTAGCTTTGTAACTGTCCATTTGGTTCCAACCTCCAGCTCTGAATTTAGGTATTTCCCTTCTATATGGTGAGCACTAAACAATCAGACTCCTCTCTTGTACAAAAATTTGTACCTACATACCTGATGGTAGAACCACTGCTCTAAGCTCCTTAAGCAATTTTACTTGCCCCAAATACACCATGTCTATCTGTAGGAAAAATATGCAATAATATTTGATATTCTGATGCTACAGAATTATGATACATGGCTGGATGAGATGACTGAAGAGAAACTTAGAGGAATCAGTTAAAAATAATGAAAGAAATAAAGCCATATTGTTCTAAAATGTACCAAATTCTGCACTGTTTTATAGTGCTATAGGAGGATACAGAGACATAGGTATAACATTATTACTGCTATGGGGTTAAATTTTCTCTTCCATTATGTCCCATTTACCCTGCTCCATCAGCAGAAAGGGCTTAGTAACCTGATAAGTATGATTAGCTGAGATACAAAGGAAATTATTTACATGGATGTGCAATGCCATCTACTGCATTGGTCCACGCGTACTATATAGCCCCATGATGTTCCACAACTTCCAACAGAAGGATGAGAGGGAGGGGACCTGTGTCACAGATGGAGTACTCTACTGCATTAAAGTAAACCCCCCACAAGAGATCTGGAAAAAGCTTTGCCCTAGTCTTTTGAATATTTTTGGATGTTTTTTCTTGATTCTTACCTTGGCTGTGCCAACCACTTCCCCACCGTAGCTCAGGGTAGCTGTTGTGTTGCCTGATGGTTTGTTTCTCATTTGCCAATGTATTTTGTTTCAGTGATTCACTTGGCTGCTAAGAAAAATAATATTTTCTGGTAACATTATCCCATGCTGGCAAACTGCCCACCAAGAAATATATCTGGAAGAATTGAGCATAAAACAGTGAACTAGGAAATTCTGTTCCTTGATTCTGGCTTGGATGATCTATGTTTTAGTCAAACTTTCAGAAGCAACCCTGTTGGGTGGGGCTTATTTTTGCACATGCTATGTTTGATTTTCAAGACTTAATTTCCAAAAGGAGAGAGTGCCTTGGCAACAGCCACAGTTACATATCTGGAAATTATATACTGCTATCTTCTTCTAAATATATTATTTCTCATTAGTGAAGTAAGCCTTGCAAATAAAAAACTTTGAGAAAAAAATCTATTATACCAGCTGAAATGTTATCAAATTTATATGATAAAATGGTGGTTTTTACTAATCTTTTGGTTTATGATTAAGCCTCACTTATCACAACTTTCTGGGTAAAATCCACCTCTGTACAGAGAACTGCAAGGGCCCAAGAATTACATGCATCCCAAATAGAATTTGGGGTGCTGTCTAGCTAGGTTTTTAGTGAAAAGCCATTAAGAGCTGCCATTTGCTGCCACTCTTGAAGACTTGAAAATCTCTGCAGATGTTAGTAAGGCAGTATCAGCTCTGTCTGTGCATGGGATTCTCAAACTATCACCACCTAGGTGTGGATTTGATCTTTAATAAATAACATTTTTTACTTTGATGATGGAAAAATGTCTGAGAGAGAAAGTGGGATCTACCAAATTCTAAATCTGTAGAGATTCAGGTAAATATACAGGAAAGGAAAAGAAAAGTAAGGACAAATAACTTTAGTCTAGTAGAAATGATCCAAGATTTAAGAATGCAAATTCTCTGAGGAAAGTAACAGGCAAATGTTAAGGATGACGATGGCAAATATTTTTACTTTTCTTCACAGAGATAGCACAGGATGTGAACTGAAGCATTGGAAAGCAGAACTTTCACAAATATTTTTTGCATGAGTACGTAGCAAAATGGTTTTTCACTTTTGCAGAACATTTTTTCATCCTCTCAATTCAGACTTTTCTTTCAATGCATTTGTCCTGTTTTGACTATGAATACCAGCTATTTATATCACAGTTATATTCGAAGAAACAATGCCTTTTGTAAAACATTTGCTAGTTGAAATTTTTCTCCCGTAAGGGCTGTTGGAATTTGGCCAGACAAATCTGAAGATCTAGGTGACTTAAGGTGACAAATTTGAGCTGAATTAGAAATAACCAATAATATTATTATTTAATAAGGTATACATTCATCAGCTTTTCTTTTTTTTTTTTAAATCTGCCTGCTGGGTGAAACTGGCTAGTCTCCAGTGCTCCAAGGAACCCTGAAGAGTTGCACTTTGATAACTACATTTCCTGTCTTTTGAAAAAATCCCTAGGAAGTTGTGTCATGTAGAAATGATCTATTAAAGAGCCAGAGTCCAACTGGATCACAAACATGTTTACCGATTTCCATACATGAGGCGGTCCAGGTTCCATTCTCAGTTACATGCGTGTGAGCTCGCTGAAGTGAGCAGAATTGCTCAGATGCAACTGATGGTAGTACATGGCCAACTCAGTACTGAAAACCATTTCACAATGCTATACTCTATCCCAAAATGGTTTTGCATTTACACAACAAGAAAAGATGCTGCAGGACTCTCCCCTAAAAAGCTTGGGGGATAGGAGGATAGGGAGTGTGGACTATGTATAAACATGTAACTCTAAGATTACCAAGCATCCCTGGCTCCTGTGTACTGTTTTTCTGGCTGATTTCAGCATCCCAGCAGACACTGCTCCCTTTTGCCATCTCATTTCCCATCATCCGCTTCCAGCTGTAATGGGTGATTTCTCCCAATGTACCATAAGCTCCAATTCACATTTCCAAACAGTTAACCAAGAGTGGCAAAACACAGTCCATATAAAACACGTTTGTCAGTCTCCAAGATCAAATTAGGCTGCTATTGGCTATCCAGAAACATTTCAGTGTGTTTGAGTCCTTCCTTTATCCAAGAGAAAACAGCAAAAATTGTCACTGCTGCTATCAATGTCACCTCAGAGCCAAACTTTGTCTTTCTTGTACTGTTTTCTGAAGTAATAGGTAAGAGGAGAGCTCACGAGTGTGTTTGTTCTAGGAAGAAAAGGAAAAGCCTCATTCTAGCATCTGTTTCTGCCTCTCAAGTGCCTTCTTTTTATGCTGCAGAGCTTGCTCTGTCTGGTGAGACATAATGTCATATTAAACCTGTCTACCTCTCTTGCTCACTCCACCAGAAAGTGGTTCTTGCTTTTGATTGCACATGCTCTTCCATTTGTATTAGTGACTCTTTTCCAACACTTCTAAAGACAGTGCAGAATTCCTTTTGTCCTTAAGATGTACTTCCCTTCCCTTGACTCTGTATATTTTCCACTACTTCAGCATGTAAAAATCATGCACAGGGGAACCTGTGTGCTGTACCTCAATAAAAAAGCAAAAATCAGCAACAACTTGGACAACTGGTCTCATCTATTCTCTCATATACCATGCAGAGAACACAAAATGCACAAGTCCTCTTATAACTAAGCGCTCCCAACGCTAGCTACATAAAAGTTATGGCCACATTTTTCAGTGCTTGCTGCAATCTAATACACTGATGTTGAAGAAAATTGTGATAACTATGATTTTATGAATATGATAGCAATCAAAAAGTACGTTTCAAGTCAAAAAGAAAGAAGAATTACTTTTCTAGGGTCTGTGAAAACTACTGTCTCAAAAAAAGCTCTTGTGATTTTTTTTCAACCTTATTCTCGTTTCATGACTTACTGTCTCCTGTTTATGTCCCTGGTGAAACGATCACAACCTACTCATCTGAACTGACCTCCATCTCTCTCCCCTCTGAGTGCAGACAAAATAAGCAAAGAGATCACAAGATTAACTCTTCTGTACAACACACATCTTCCGGATGTTGTAAACAATACATATATAGCATGCAAGGACAGGCCAGTCTTTCAAACCACTCTTCTTTTTAGATGTTAGCAGCACCTCAGCATCTTAATTAACCTTTGGGCTATTTTGTTCCTTATATACTGGATTCTTGCATATATTGTCCCTATCTATAAGCAGAGGAAACTCTGAAAAAAAAATCTGATTTATAGGATATAAACCACTTCGGTTTCCACCAGCTTTTGAAAATGTGGAATATCATAAATGAATGAAGAAATGCAAGTAAAAACCATCAAGCCATCAAACTGAGCAAACTCTGTATCACTTATATGAAAGCAAGAGAAAACTCCATATTTACCTGATACTGTGTTTCAGTCAAAATAATGGCTATTCTTTATATCTGGCTCTAAGTACTAGACTTAGACCAGACTCATAGGGAAAGGATTGTTCACGCTTAGTCTCTTGTTCAAACACTCCTTTACTGTAAATTCTGGAAACACAACTTTGATTGGACACAATTCCCTTGCAACTCCACAAACCAAACTGAGATGAGGCCAGTTATGGGAATCTTTCATCTTGTAGAAGTGAGGTATCAAAAACTGTAGTTTTATAGAGGCAAAAACTTCTAGTGAGACATTATCACGTGCGTTACACTCACACATGGGACTATGGACATAAAAGATGTAGTAGAATACCAAAAGGTCAGTATTCAGGATTTCCTGCATATTCAAGGATTTAGCATATATTTTGTTCAGAATGTTGAACAAATCCAATTTAAATGAAAAAGACCCTGCTTGTAGACTGCCCGGTCAACTACTCAGACCTTCTCTACTTGCCAAGGTAGAGAGTCGAAGAAGAAACAAACATTAAAAAAAAAAGTCTATTATATATTTAAAGAATTTTTTAACAGAAGAATCCACCTTAAGTAGCTTTTAGCCTCATCAGCCAATAGCTCCTGTATTTTCCCAGAAATGGTAATTTAATAAACACAGCTACAGGATTGTATAAAGATAGAAAAGATCTTCCTTCAGAAAAAAAAAAATAAAATAAAAATTTCATTTTCTTTTTTATTGGTGTGCTCTGATTATAGTCTCTTAAGAAATGTATTTTTTCACAATTTTATTTATATAAAAGATTTCCAAAACTGTTGTTTAAATCATACCGGAAAGTAAGGCAATCATATCTAAAAACAGGTGATTGAGAAATATGGCTTTAACTAGAGTCATTTTTTAAAAGGAGAAGCTTGACTGAAAGCTACCAACAGAGTCCTAAATTTTCCCTGAGAAAACAAACGTGTGTTCAGGAAGAATTTGTAGATTTGCAGAACTTCTTAAAGCAACTTCAGTCTTTCCAAAAGCTGGTTTTTGCCTCCTTTCTCTCTCCTTTTCACACCCCCACGTACTCCGCAGAAACACACATACACACAGAACAGACAGGAGAGATGTTTGTGAAAACTGCAGTTTCCGCAATCAAAAGTACAACATTTACTACAGCTTTTATCAAAGATTTCAATTCCCTCATCTTAAGGAAAATGACCCTTTTATTTTGTTGTGGACATAAAATTATGGCCCAGGGAAAATTGGAAGCATTTCTGTTGAGGGAAATCAATTTTCTCACTGCCATATATGATCAACATGTCACAGCCATCACCTAGATAATAATAGTAAAGTACAAGTAAAATGGCTGGTAATACTGGCTTCAGGAAAAAAAAAAAAAAGCAAGATAACACCTTTTTTTTCCCCAAACATGTTTGCAATAAAAAAGAAGAGAGAATGCAAAGGTTTCTCCTGTGATCATAGCCTTTCAGAACAAGAGTGTTTTATTTTGTATATTGATAGTCTGAAGTGTTGATGAAGCTGATGAGAAATTTGGTCTTCCTGGAAAATAGTCAGCGCTTTGTGTAAGCTGTGCTGGGTCCTTTTCAATCAGCTTGTTAATGGGTGGCTAATAGTAAAGAGATGTGACCAGCCTGAGATTACCCAGGAGTATGTTTATGTAGAGGCAACACTCAGAGCACAAAAACATCTTCTTAATTTGGATACGACAAAGGAAACATCAAATCTGACCTTGCTGGGGAAATGTTAATGGCTTCTACTCATCCTCCTTCTGCCACTTAGAATCTCTTGTGCCCCACCTTGGGAAGCTTCCCGGCAGAAGCATGCATTAGCAGAACTCTACCCTTGCAAAACCCGGCCCAGGCAAGGAGAAAACATGACAAGTGATTAAATGGTCTTTTGATGTTCACTTCAACAGATGTAATACGTCACCACAGTTAAGCACATCTCCAGTGATGCCACAGTAGTATATACCAGGTAAATCAGAACTCTGTTAAACAAAAGGACATTGTTTAGTTTTTCAGGTTAAAATTTAAATAGTGCCAAGTAAAAATGAAGAAACTACAGCTGAAAAGGCTAAGGACTGCAACACTGGAAATGAGAACAGATACCAACGTTAATTTTAATTCATTAAAGAAATCTAAATGGTATAGAACCCTTCAAGCCCTGGTGGTAACTGATAGTAAATAGTTTCTAGGAAATAAAACTATCAATCATCTTCTCCAGCATGGAGTTGGGTTGGAGGCTGTCTTGGGGACAGCAATCACGAAATGAAAGAGTTTTCGATTCTCAGAGAAGTAAGGAGGGGGTCGGCAGAACTGCCACCTTGGACTTCCGGAGGGCAAACGTTGGCCTGTTTAGGAGACTGGTTGACAGAATCCCCTGGGAGACAGTACTGAAGGGCAAAGGAGTCCAGGAAGGCTGGACACTCTTCAAGAAGCAAATCTTAAAGTCACAGGAGCAGGCTGTCCTCATGTGCTGAAGGACGAGCTGTCAGGGAAGAAGATCAGCCTGGCCAAACAGAGAGCTTTGGCTAGAACTCAGGAAAAAAAGGAGAGTTTATGACCTTTGGAAGAAGGGGCAGGCAACTCAGGAGGACTACAAGGATGTCGTGAGGTTATGCAGGGAAAAAATTAGAAGGGTCAAAGCGCAACTAGAACTTAATCTGGCTACTGCCATAAAAGACAATAAAATATGTTTCTATAAATACATTAGCAACAAAAGGAGGGCTAAGGAGAATCTCCATCCTTTATTGGATGTGGGGAGAAACATAGTGATAAAGGATGAGGAAAAGGATGAGGTACTTAATGCCTTCTTTGTCTCAGTCTTTAATAGTAAGACCAAATGTTTTCCAGGTACCTAGGCTCCCTGATCTGGAAGACAGAGATGGGGAATAGAATGAAGCCCCATAATCCAAGGGGAAATGGTTAATGACATACTTCACCACTTAGACACACACAAGTCTATGAGGCCAAATGGAATCCACCCAAGGGTACTGAGGGAGCTGGTGGAAATGCTCACCAGCCACTTTCAATCATTTGTCAGCAGTCCTTCTTTGACAAGGTGACCTACTTAGTGGATGAGGGAAAGGCTGTGGATGTTGTCTACCTAGACTTTAGTAAAGTCTTTTATACCATTTCCCACAGCGTTCTCCTGAAGAAACTGGCTGCTCATCTCTTGGTCAAGCGTACTCTTCGCTGGATAAAAACGTGGCTGGACAGCTGGCCCCAAAGAGTTGTGGTGAACGGAGTTAAATCCAGTTGGTGGCTGGTCACAAGTGGTGTTCCCCAGGGCTCAGTATTGGAGTTCTCCATGCGCAGAGCACTTCATAGTAACAAAGCCCTATTCACAAACAGTCAACACAAGTGAAACTTGTGCTTTGACTGTCAGATTCCCAGGAGAATTACTGTGACAGGTAGTGAGAAAAAGGATCTGGTCTGTGTTCTTATTAACAACTAAAGTGAGGAAGAGACTTTCTACTTAGGTTGTCAGGCAGCAAAGTATCTAATTTAAACACTCTGGTTGTAACATTCATTACTAATCTGCATAAAACAAAGAATATGTTTATATTTTTTGCAGGACTTATTGTGAATTTCATGAAAGTGCGCTATGTCCTCAGTTTGGCAAAGTGTTTAAGAATAGAACTAGTGTGGCTGCTAACATGCTTAAAAGCAAGCATCTGCTTTATTAGATGAGGAGCTCTGTGTAATAATTGATGAAGGTTAAACATTAAATTTTCCAAGCCTATCTGATCATTCTAAGAATATGCAATGCCATGACATGATTCAAATTTAAATAGTCTGGAAGTGTGCTTCTAAGGAGTAAAAAGTATAAACGAAATGTGCTAAAAATATGGCAAAGACCTTTCAAATCCTTTTTTAGCCTTTAATCCATTATTTAGCACTTCATTCTTTAAAAGAAACCTGCAGAGCTATATCCTCAGAAGCACAACCTTGAAACAAAGTGTTTTTAGACATGCACAGAAAGCATTAGTAGCTTTCATTGCAAAATGACACCTGTGCACCCATATGTCCTGATCCCTGAAGTCATACTTCAGAGTAGAGACTTATTCATTCAAAACCACTTGATCTGATTTATATCAAAGTACCTGTTCCTAGCTACACAGACTAAGTAAATGTCCAGCTCAGACAGCAAACACTGTTGTCTTGAAATCTTTCATTCTGTTGTATTATCATGCATTTATCATGATGGTGTTTCATACCCACATGCCCATAAATATTTGGTTTTGGTTGTAGGCAGACCTGAGTGTCATGGAAAGCTGACCTGCAAGTAAGTAAGAGGAAAATCTTATCTGTGGCCTTGGAGAAAAGGAGATAAAAATGAAGGGAAAGTTTGAGTAGTGTGAGCAAAATTTTTTTAAAGTTAAATTAAGTAAATGTCCTGTAGTCAGTTATTAACTTCACATGGTTAATGCGGCTGTTTGGTCTAGAAAGGTTATCTGCTGTAACATTTCTTAACATTTTCATAATGTTATCAAGAATTAAAAAAGGTAACATTTATCAAACATTCACAGTACCTGTGAGTGAGAACAAAGAACAGCCACACAGTTGTGATAACGTCTAAGCTGTCAGTTAGAAGCAAGACCAAATACCTTGGAGATATTTGCTTTTGGATGATGCATTCTTTGTCATGTAAAAATGTAACTTTTCAAAGTACACATGTTACTGATTAAGTTAAAGTCAGAAAATCTTATTTCCTTCTAATTATTCCTAAAGTCCTATGCAAAAGATGGAGAAGGATAATCAACGGGATGATCCAGATAAAAGAGAGCATTAGCATGAAGAGAAATCAAAGGACCCAATCCTCCAAAGCCTTCGATGATTAGTCTTTAATCTGCAGTGAGATTGCTCGTGTGAAACAGAATTTACAGGATCAGATCTTAAATCTCTCAACTGCATTTTTCCTAAGAAAAGATGTGGATTAAAATCCAGACCTAATGTTTCATGTGTCCGGCAATGTCAGAGAAACAATGGCAGCCACTGAGTCTGAAAGCCTCATAACATTCAAGTAGGCTTCAGTTTGGTCAGCTAGGACTAATTCTCAATGCAATGAGTGGAAAATTTTTGGTTATAGCACTTTATGTTAGATCCCTTGCCCATGAAGCTATCGAATCCATAAAAGTGACCATGGTAAAGGCAGCCAAGAATCTAGGATTCCCAAACCTTTCCTCTACACCAAACAGCATAACCTCTGATTGAAAAGCTTACTATCGTTTCAAAACAAAGGCAACTAGCTCTGCCTTCCCTTTCTCACACTTCCAGGAACAGCTGTCTACTGCCAGGGTGTTAAAAGGGGCTTGGGGCTAAGACATTGCATTCTGATTTACATTTGGACAATTATACTTATGTGGACACTATTCCCAGAAACTGCAATATGGAAGTTAGAAAATGGAGAGGCTTGGAAAAGATAGAAATAAACAGCTTCGACTACAACCCAGACCTGTTTTAGGTTCACCTCCAACCATTCATTTCCCCCATTCAGATCTAGGCAGTATCTGGGACTTCTGCATTAACAGCTCTCATCCAGACCTATTTCTGGTCAATAATAAATAACTTGGGAAGAGTAAATAGGTGAATAGAATTGCTAGTTACAATCTCTAACAAATTAAAAGGCATCAAATCAATATTATGTTTCAGTGGGACTCCACACATTCCAATTCACTCAATACTTCCTAAAATTATCATTTCACTACTTAATCAGGGATTATTTAAATTATGTGTTAGCTATGGCTTTGCTTTCAGTGTGTCTTCCATTAAGTCCAGTAAATCCTGCATCAGGAAGCAGAACTGGAAGGATGAGAGGCACCTGCTTACATTCCTCTGTGTTGTAGGTACATACAAAGGCCACAGACTGGATTCTGCACCTCTCTGCTTGGCTTGCAGCCCCTCCTGTGGGAGGAATGAACAGATAGGCTGGCTTTGCTTCTGCATCAATGGGACACGAGCCATGGACATGGAAGCAGCATAAGAGCTCCTCTTCTAGCTGTAGAACTCCCTAGGACTCACAAATGCCCCCATTTCTCAGGAAGGAGAATGTCCTTCTGTTCTACATTTTTCTTCTTTCCCAGACTTGCTAATCTCTTAATGTAAAATAGATCAAAATGATAGATGGCTCATTGTCTCCATTCTGCTTTGGAGATGGTGTTACTTTGCTTTCTGATGTCCTGACTCCTCTGTAGAATATAACAGGTCTTAGAATAAACCTACTAATCAGATATGTACACATTACTGATTCTGCTTCCCTTCTTGATAAGCACTAAGCAAATTCCTTCTCAAAATATATTGTGGGATTTGTAGCAAAATGCAAAAGTAGTGAAACAGCGCTGTTAATTCATTGGGTTTTTTTTAATTATGCACTTGATAATATTTGCTATTTTATGTAATATTTGATATTAATTACAACCATTGATGTTCTCATTAGAAAGCTGTGATTAGAATTACCAAGGCTAGTTCAGGATGAATAACCAATTCCAATTCTGATCCAGGTTATAGCCAACAAGTACAGGATGATCTTTTGATTTCAAGAGACATTCCTCTAGATTTACTCTAGCCTAACCAAGATCAGAATCAGGCTTTCTTTAAAGACATTGTTCTCTCAGATGCCTTTCCAGATTAATTGGCACAATTACATCCTTCTTTCCCTCTACTCCCTCAGGTCATTTTTTATGTCAGAGCCTTACAAGCTCTGTTGATTCAGAGCTGAATGAGTGCTGTAGGGAAACGAGTTACAATGGTCTGCCCTGTCTCTAAAGGTCCAAACTCTTTTGGTTTTTATGTAGAAGTCACAAAAATACACTAACCTTTCATTCACTCAGACTTCCTCTTCTTCATTTGAAGGGTAAGAGGCACTTCCAGAATGCAATGGGCTGTCTCCCTTCACCTATGAAGCACTTCATGAAACCCTTATATGCACTTATTACTTCTTCAGCTACCACACTAAAAAGACTATTGGCATTCACAGTCAAAAAGTAATCTTTCAACTGGAGAATTGCTAAGCCAGAGGGGATAGCTTAGTGATCTAAACACCTAGGATCAAATTAAGCCTTGGTGCAAGAGAAAGCAACTTGGCTGACTTCAATGGAACTGTGCTTATTTACATCAGAAGTGAATTTGTCCCGCAAGACTGCACCTTAACACTGATCCAAATCACAGCAGCCAGGTATGAGTTAAGGGTGGTTTGTCAACTCAGCAATATGAGAGAAGGTTTCTTATGAATGCTAGGCTAGGAAGGGCTATTGTGAATAAAAGTGGAATCCTTATTTTCCTGAAAGATACAGCACACCCAGAAATGAAGAAGGCTTGGCTTGGAAATGTGTTTGCAAATATATGGCATTTCATATAGAGAAAAAAAAAAAAAAAAAAATCCCTCTCCCTTTCCTTTCAAAAATTCTCATTTCTTTGCTTATTTCCTCCAAATATTATTTGAAGACATCATTAGTTTTCAAAAATGCTCATCAAAACATCTTACCAAAATATGCTCAAACAGTTGCTTTCTTTAAATAAAATGTTATTTCATCTAGTTAAAAAACCCCAACAACTAAACAACATGAAATATAAAGAGAAGTTAAGTTTGCCATGTGTTTGCCTAAGATCTAAATAGTAGCAGCCAGCAAGCTGCTTCTGTTAACTTTTTCCGGAATCTTATAGTAATATGCTGGTGATAATAGTGTGGTGTCCTGTTCTATTTTATCTTTCAAAATAATTTGCTCAAGTAGCTGACAAATTTTCATCAGAACAGAAAATGCTGCTAGACACATTGCAACTGGCAATCTCATATACAGTATGAATAATGTTACTTAAAAATCAATTAAGTAAGATTTTGTAAATTTTCCTCACTTTTCTGCACTATTTCTCTGTTCTTGTTTCCATTGTGCTAAAAAAAATCCTTCTTCTTTTAGACCACAGGAGAGCAATTAATAGTGCATTTTCTTTTTTTCTACTGCACTTTGACTATATATTTTCATTATTTCATCAAGGCTAAGTAATCAATATTTTAATTTAAAAATAAAGAAAAAATATTATTATTAACAACATTAATGTCATTTTCAGACCAGCTGTATCACACTTTCACAGGGAAAGTGGAAGGGGAAATCAACAGCGGCTCCTATTCTCTCCTCTCCTGTTTAGACTTCCAGGGGAAAAGGCTGTGGGTTAGTAGCGTGCAAAGACAATGTTCCAATACTAGAAATCTCCCAACCAGAAAGTTGTATTTTGGGCCTGTGTTTCCCAGACCTCTGCAATAGCAAAGTCCCTAAGTGCTGTTAGATGGCAATTACACCTTAAGCAAAAAGATATTGCAGATCATCGATTCCTGCAAATCTCCTCTCCTTTGAAGTAGCAGCACTTGCTTATGAATGAAGATACACACACTTTCACCTTGAAATCACATGAACCTATTTTCTCTATTTAGTCCTGGAAGCACATGAATTAGATGTTCCAAATTGGATACATCTCATCTTAAGAAAAGAGGTTTGATCCCTAGAGCCCCACTCTAAGTAGCCAAGATACTTGCGTGAGTAGTCACATTGCTGAGACTGCTTATGGGAGTAAGAATTAAGAATACGAAGTTTGCAGAATGCAGTTCGTGTTTGTCTTGGACCTAAACACTCGTAGCTCCACTCAGGTGAGTAAGATCCAAGTCCTGCCACTGCCTCCCATCTGACTGTGTGCGCGCGCATGGATTCCTTCAGGGAGAAAGGCTTGAAGAGCTGTGCTCTGTGAAACTACACAGTGGATTGGCAAAGAAAAAAATAGTAGAATTAAGCTCTTCTTTGATTTTACGGAACATTGACTTCTGCAAATGTGACCTTAAATTCAAATTGATTTGATCTTAAATGCAGGAGATTTCATCTACCTTCCAGGCAAATATGCTCCATATGTTAAATACCAGTAAATATAGTTAAGTTCTCCATTGTCTATGAATGGAATACAGAACAGCTTTTCTGTAAAGACCAGATTCTCCCTTAGCAGCAGAGGATTTAAAAGGTCAGAACTAGTAATGATCAGCTGAAAACAAGGGCTTGCCTGAAAGCTGTTGGAGGGTTTGCATTTCCAGTGGGTCCTAAAGCCCATTGCTTGACAGTCATTACAGAAAAATTCAGGTGAAACAAGCACTTTGTGCGTTTTTCTGTGCTGGTAATGCTTCTTTCTTTCTTTACCTTCTGATGATGAACAATAAAACTGGAATGTTATTTTTAGGAAATATAATCAAAAGTCAGATAATTCCTCAGTGTTATCCTGGGAAAACTGCCCCAGGTTCAGGATTTAAACTGACTACTACTCGGTGGGGTAAGGAAGTAACTTCTTTTTGTTACCTCATAAGTGCTCACTGTAAGGTTTTGTAATTTTTCTTAAGAATATTGTACTGCTCACCACCTGAAGAAGATTTCTTCAACAATTTTGGCTCCTTATTTGCTATGCAGCCCTCTGATATTGTTCTGGATAGCCTCTATTTTAGTTCTTGGATCGTTTATCCTGGGAAGAAGAGCGATGCTATTCTCTCTCCCAAAGATAGATTGCCCCTGAGTGCTAAAAGCTGGCAAAGGAAAAAACCAAAAACAACAGCAAAGTGCTCATGGCAGAAGGCTTGATGGAAGCTTTAGGGGACTAATTCTGATATGTTTATTTTCTTTTTAATGGATTCTCAGCTGAGGAGAACAAACAGCTCTTCCTGCATCCAGAAGCACAAGCATTTATTGGTCCAGATAAAGCACAGAGAAGAAATATTGTTCAGGGTGTACAATAAGTCATCACCATGTCTCTTCAGGTAAAAGGCCAAAGTATTTCTGTTGTAGAGTTTTCACTGTGCTGCTCTGTGCAATACATACTGAACATATCCTCTTAATCTTACCCTGTACTAGCCTCTTAGGTAAAAGTATTTCTGATATCATTAACAGAAAAAGCAGTTCCCTTGGGCATGATACATAGGTACTTTCAGTAGAAGGGTATGCACTCATCTGCATATTCTGAACCCTCCAGATGCTAGGAGGGGTTTGGCAAGCTTTGAAGAGTCAAGGATCGCAGTGTCCCAACTCTGATAAACATACACTGGGAATCCCTACTGCCTCTATGCTGCTTAACCAGTACTACCTCTTCCTGGGCAAAAGGAGCTTGCTATATTTTCTTCTTCTCAATCTGTATCACAAAAAAAGCCTTATTTTTCAACATTGGCATTGGATTAAGCAAATGGTACACACAGAAATCACTTTCCCAGCTTTTCAGTGTGTGGACCTTAGCACAAACATATGGGACTATTTTCAAAGTGTCTGGGAAAGGAAAACACATTGATACTGTTTAGATATGTTTCAGAATGTTGTCAGCATAAAGTGCAAAAATACATCTCCCCGTGCTCACACTGAGGTTGGCTGGTAAATGTACTACTGAGCTGACATTCAGTGTCCTTGTAATGAATCAAGTCTATGTCTTTACAGAAATCGGGATTTACAGCCATGTGTTCTGGGTTTATAGCAGAGAGTAGTCTTACAGATCCATGTTTCCTTTATGTATTTCAAATTACTTTAAACCATAAGCTTTTCTTTGCAAACAATTCTTTAGAAACTAAATCTAATCACCTTGTATGTTCTGGATCAGCTCCTCAGCTCTCACACTAGGTTTCATTATGACTGCATCTGTGTTGCTGTGTAAAACTGCCCAGAGGGAGACCAGAATGGCCAATAAATCTTATTTCCCAAAATGAATATTCTTCTGGGCAACTTTGGTGCGACTCTGTTGAATTGGCCAGGGAGAAAACTTGTGGGCACTAGTGCTTTTTATGACCTCCAGCATCTATCTACTTGGCACCTCAATGAGTCAAGCACTCTGAGCAGCCTCTGGCTATCTGATGTGCTTTTGTGGTGACAATGACATTACCCTCAAAGGCAACCCAAGGACATTCCTAGATTGTCACTAGTTGAGTAAATAGGTTTTGATGGTAGCCTAAACACATGCTGGTGCCAGGCTCTCAGAAGCAGCAATAGAGATGCCAGGTGTCAGCTCTCGGAGGGGCTCTGGAAGACAGGGAATTGCTGGAGCCCTGTCAGACACAGCCAGAACAGAGCCAACAGGGATCAGTGAAACCAAAAGCCATCTGGGTAACTCTTGCATTCCACAGTTTTATGGATGTGTGAAAGCTAAGGTTGCCATTTTATCAGCAGCATCTCATTTATATACTGGCAACTTACTCCCTTTAAGCCAATTATTAATGGCACCATTTACACTTTTGAAGAATCTGTGCCACTACTGTACAAAAATTCCAATCCCAGATTCTGCTTAGGCATAATCATTCATATATATCTGTTAATGACAATTTAATTGCATATCCTTATCATCATAAATACTGAAATATGTGTATATAATAATATGTGCTAAGAACACATTGAATTTCAGTTTGCAATTAATTTCAGTTTGCTATTTATATATACAGCATATGGATTTCAACTTTTCCCTTGACACTGGCATTGTTGAAACAACCACTTGATCTATTAAATTTTTTGAGTAGCTCTTTAAATTATAAATAGTGCCCAGTTGTTTATTTCAAGTGCTTTCAGTACTCCAAATGTGGTTTAATTGTATTTGAAAACTGCCAAATATCAATGGAGATCAATCCTGTTCCATTGATCTGTTTATGCAGTTAAACATGTAGAATATCAGATTCAGGCTCTAACATATTTAAATACTCCTCTATTGATCAGCTGCTGCCATGATCCAGCACAGATGATGGCATAGATGATTACAGAAAACTGCCTGCTCTGGTTTGTTCAACTGATACCTTTGTCTTTCAAAAGGCATCCTGGAAAAACTGATCCACAGCTCAAAACCAGAGGGTAAGTCAGATGGACACAGAAGCTTCCCATACAAAAATGTTCAATCCATGGAAAGATTTCCCATCTGATGTGGGAAATTATAAAAACGCATACTGAAAAGTGGGGGAAAGTACATTAAAATCCTGCACCTTACTGCCTGAATGTAACAAGAGTGAGTTAGGGAGCTCAGGCAATCTTTGTTCCTTCACAAAAGCATCCAATTATTCTCCAGGGCTCTTTGTCCGGCTAAATGATAAAGGTCTAAACTTTTGACAGAGAACTGTCTTCTGCAGAAGATTATGGGACAAAAATGCAGAAATGCCAGATCTTGCAATGATGTTACTTCAGTCTTTTGGGTTAGTATGTGATCCTTGTTAGAGAGCTCTACAAGCAAGTAAAAAATACTTTGTTTCAACCCAAAACACCTATGAGATTTTCTACGGCTAAATAAATGTCCCTTTTATTTGATAGCTATTTTATCATAGAATCATAGAATCATAGAATGGTTTGGGTTGGAGGGGACCTTAAGGATCATCTAGTTCCAACCCGCCTGCTGTGGGCAGGGACACCCTCCACTAGACCACGTTGCCCAAAGCCCCATCCAACCTGGCCTTGAACACTTCCAGGGATGAGACATCCACAGCTTCTCTGAGCAACCTGTTCCAGTGCCTCACCACTCGAACAGTAAAGAATTTCTTTCTAACATCTAATCTGAATCGACCCTCCTTCAGCTTAAACCCATTACCCCTTGTCCTGTCACTACACTCCCTGATAAACAGTCCCTCACCATCTTTCCTGTAGGCCCCCTTCACATACTGGAAAGCCACAATTAGATCTCACTGGAGCCACCTTTTCTCCAGGCTGAACAATCCCAACTCTCTCAGCCTGTCCTCATAGGAGAGGTGCTCCAGCCCTCCCATCAGCTTTGTGGCCTCCTCTGGACTCCCTCCAACAGCTCCATGTCTCTCCTGTACTGGGGCCCCCAGAGCAGTACTGCAGGTGGGGTCTCACAAGAGCGGAGTAGAGGGGCAGAATGCCTCCCTTGACCTGCTGCTCACACCTCTTTTGATGCAGCCCAGGACACGGTTGGCTTTCTGGGCTGCAAGCGCACACTGCCGGCTCATGTTGAGCTTCTCATCAGTCAACACCCCCAAGTCCTTCTCCTCAGGGCTGCTTTTAATCCATTCCTCACCCAGCCTATAGTCGTGCTTGGGATTGGGCCGACCCACGTGCAGGACCTTGCACTTGGTCTTGTTGAACTTCATGTGGTTCACACGGGCCCACCTCTGAAGCCTGTCAAGGTCCCTCCGGATGGCATCCCTTCCCTCCAGCGTGTTGACCACACCACGCAGCTTGGTGTCGTTGGCAAACTTGCTGAGGGTGCACTCGACCCCAGTGTCCATGTCGCTGACAAAAATGTTAAACAGTGCCGGTCCCAGTACCGACCCTTGAGGAACGCCACCCATCACTGTTCCCCACTTGGACATTGAGCCGTTGACCACAACTCTTTGAGTGCGACCATCCAGCCAATTTCTTATCCACTGAGTGGTCCATCCATCAAATCCATGTCTCTCCAATTTAGAGACAAGGATGTTGTGCGGGACAGTGTCAAATGCCTTGCACATGCTTATTTTGAATATCCATGAAAAAGCTGACCAAGAAACCTCAGCCTCTTGTTTGTAGTTTGGTACTAATTGGGCACAGAGAGAGTGTGTGGGGAAGGATGAAGTGTTTGTTCCCAACACCATATACAGATTAGGGCCAGATATCATAGGAAAATCACTCTCTTGCTAGTGATGAGGTTTCAAGGGAGCAGTTCTGTGTTGGTAGCTCTCAGAGAGCAGAGAGGAAAAAGCACCTCTCATATCCCTTAGCCATCCGCAGCTAAGTGAATGCAGCAAAAGGCTAAAGGAGATGGAGGTTTAGATCTTGGGAAAAGAGGAGTGGGATAGATTAAAGAGCGAAACTGCTCTAGAGGACTGGCTGAGCCTTTCTAAGTAAGGAGATAAAGAACATCCATGTATAGTTCCAGACAGTGCCCAATGCATGTGACAATATTGCAGAGAGAAGACTGATGCAAGGAAGTGCCAGGAGTGTGGTCTTCCCACTCCTAGACACAGGGCCTCAGAAAAACTCAGCATTGCTGTGGATGAATAAGCATAGCTTCATGCAGTTCAGTAACTCTGAGAGCTGAATGCTTTATTTCTTGGACTTTTTTGGAAATTCTACCTGGCTGTGTAATACTATGGTGAAAGCAAAGAACAAATACATATAAATTGCTCTGTGGTGTTTAGGGTGAGTGAAAGCTTGGAATGCAACTAGCCATCATTATTATTATTGTGCTTGGTCAGCTAGTAAAGGTAAGTAAGAAATTGTCCTTGTGAAGTTTTCTTCAGAATTGAACCTTGCTTCAGGCCTTAAGTAAACAGCCCTTTCTGGGAACAGGTGCATGTGGGACTGTCATTATGTTATCAGATATGTACATTTTCCTGAACTGTACACAAGACAGTGTTTGAACTAAGTCTAAATGTTTTTAAAGTTTTCTTCATTTGCAAAACAAGACTAAATCTATAGTTTAAGGTAACCTACATACATGTCATGAGGTCATATTAACTGCTTCTGAAATTAGTTCATATGATACTAGATTAAAAGAAAAAGACTTTTCCAATATTAGTGATAATTACTGTACCTATTTTTACTTACAATAATTTTTGAGGAGAATACTGCATCTGCTTTAGACTCAGGATTCGCTTTATAGTTGATGACTGTCTCTGAAGATTTCAGCAGCTGCTGAAAATGAATTTTGACAGAGATGATATAATAACAGTATTTTGCACATTAAGAAATATGAAATAAGGAAAAGTAAGGTTGTGTGGAGTGTAGAAGACTTCCTTCTTGGCAGGAGTCAAACATTACAGGTAATACTCTGCTGGTAACAGCAACTTGAACTAGCACTCATCAATATTTCTAAATTACTAAGAAGAATCTAGCTAATCATTAGTTTCTTTACACCTTCTGGCAACCTTGTAAAGATTGCTATGAGTTAATATAAATCCCATAAAGTTCACAAAATGTCCTATGACTACTGGAACTTTGTGGGAAACACTAATTTAATAACCAACCAAGAGGTTACAATACAAAACGTTTGTTGAAGGTACCTTGGTATCTGAGTGTGACTGACAGTGTGATGAATGATGATTGCTGGGCTAGCTTTGAACAAGCGTTCTTCCTCCAGCAAAGTCAAATAGACCTTGCAGAGGAAGTTACAGAATTTGCTTTTTGTTAGGGCAACTCAGAGATCAAAATCTATATGCCAAATCTTTAAAACTCTGAATCCAACTTCAGGAGTGGATGATTCTTCTCAAATGAATCTCTCTGGAGCTCTCATGTCATTGCTACATATTGGCTAAAGGCTGTGATATCCCTGTGCTCACAACAGCAAAGACTTCGCCAGCAAAGTCTGGCGCAGCATTCAGAGGACAGCGTGCCATCCTGTCCTGTCTGCCAGGCAAACTGCAAAATATCTGCCCAGGATTGGTATAAAGAATATTTTATTGTCTGTACTCAGCAGATTCTTTGCAGAGTGCTTCAAAGCAGGCAGAGAGCGCAGTAAATGTTGTCTTTGTATGTGTGAATTTGAAAGCCTCTGTTAAACTTCGCCGTCTATGTTTAAAGGCTTAACATTCACATGATCTCTCTTCTTATCAAAGACAATACACACCATAGCATTAATTCACAAATGCAAACCAGCCTCTCACATAAAGTGGAAAAAAATAAGGATGTAAGGGGGTAAAATATGCAGGAAGCTATTCTATCCCCATATGGCCTGAAATTTGCTCAGGGTATTATACATGTGATTAGCAACTCTCTGTCAACTAAAGGAAAAAAAACTTGGAAAATTTAAGGAGGATATGGCTCCTACTGAAGATGTGGTAGTCAAATGATAAATATGAAAAGCAGAATGATAAATTTCTGCCTCAAAGATGAAGTCTTTGAAGACAGGAAAAATAAGTGGTAAGATTCTCCTATTTTTTGTTTGTTATTTGCTAAGACTTGCCTCGTAACGGGTTAACATTTTGAATGGGGAGCCAAATCTATCAATTGTATTGTTCTGATCCGATTGTCAGAACCAAAATTAGACCCATTTATCTTTAAAATATCTTTAAGAGTGCTAAATATATGTGTATATAAAAGTATAGAAGAGTTTGATGAGGCAGTATTATTGATTATGAATGGACATGGGCTAATACACATAAAGATTGGTGTGTAATACATACGTGCAGTGGCAGGAGTTAAGCATTGCCATGTCCATTCTTTCTGCAGTCCTATAGCTGACATTTCATAATGTAACTGCAGCCTTCACATTCACTTTTAAAATAGGACTCAATATGGAATATACAATAGTGGATATAAATAAATACATATACACACACACACACACACACACGTGTATACACATACATACCAGATGACTCAAAATACTTTTGAATCAGTGAGCCTGTTTCAGTGGGGTCACAGCAAATAAATGTGATGTTTTCAATATAAATTTACAACTTCAAATTTGAATGCATTTTAAAACCTATTAAACATTTTAATTTAGCATCTCTAATAGGAGATATTTTACATCCTAACATATATGTTTCAGAAACCGAACATTCATTGTAAGCATATATAATTTTGTCTCTCTGGCAGTAGAATTTTTTGGATTTATGTACAAGATAAACTCTGATAGTGTATTCACACCGTGCTTTCTCAAGACGCCACTCAGAATATCTCATAGTGGATTCAGAGCTATTGCTGTTACTTTAGGCTTCACTCTAGAGTTCATCTCTATTTAAAAAGTATGATGAAGCTTCTTGAGAGAAGAAAAATTACATTTAAGCACTTAATATAATGTTTCTCTTACTTTTACAGTAATAAGTGATTGATAGCATCTAACTGATTTTTATCTATCTACATGCTTACCTGGCTCCCCCCCACTATAGTATCTAACTGATTCACAAACCGTAATGAACTTACACTTACAAAACTCCCATGAAGCTGGAAATTATTCCTCTATTTATGTGGGAACAGAGACTTAAGAGACTCACATGGCTTGCCCAAAAGCAGATGAGAAGTTTGAACTTGAATCAAACTCAAGTCTTCTAAATTTCAGTTGAGAAGAACAGCATGTCTTTATAAACTGTTCTTACGCTTCAGTCACATTTAAAGTGACTTGCTATAGTATATTACATTCATTTCAGTTTTGTCCCTTTTATTGCTATATAGCTACCAAGTAAAAGCTGTAATGAAATATGCATAACTTTCTCATCTGTTATTTACATAACAATATCAAGAAGAAAAGCTACCTTTATCAAGATATTCAGCATGTCCTATCAAATACAGTACTCACATTTTGTCTACATTTATGTACAGAATGAGAACTTATATGAATCAGTTTACCTGCATTCATTCTATTAAAGAAATAACACAACTTGATTTAGAAAAGTCAGTAACTTCTGAAACATCACTTTTGATTCTCTTCCTTGTCTGTAGCTGTGGAAGAGCAGAGACCACCATATTCTCAGCGGTAAAATATTTCTGTCTACTTAGCTAATTTCCCCATACCCTCTGTGGCTCAGCAGTGACATATGTCCAATATTTCCCCAGGCTTGAAAGAAAAGGAACCCACTTTCTGCCGAAGAACAGGCAAGACCATAGAGGAGATGAAATATAAGATAATGTAGTAACACTGCAGTGGAATGAACGCATATGGGACCTTGATTTTTTAAAGTGACACATTACAGACATAAACCTGAGTAGGAGGGATCAAATCTTTATCAGCAGCAAGAGCTAAGCTCTCCAAAATTCAGCAGGGTTGAGATCTCCTGCCTGGGCTTGCTCCCATCCTTTTGTGAGATAAAAATGTAATAGGAAATTCTAGCAAGAACATGTATTTTCAGCTCCATGATTTGATTAATATTGGTAGAGCACTTTCAAGATGACTCATACAGCATACCATGTGTTTCTCTTGGAGAGGATTCAATCCACTTTAGTACTAACTTTTATCACATCCAGGAATGCACAAACACTACACTTAACATACACTCTATTATTCTGCACATACCCTTTGTGTGTATATATATATATAAAAAATAGCAAACTAAACATGACTAGCACTGTTTTCTGGCAATAAAGCCAACTGCCAGAGAAAGATTGGAACAAAAGTTTGAGATAAAAACTCTTTTAGTCTCCAGAAGAGCATGGACATGTTCAAACACAGCCTAGCAGGTCTGGTCATCAGGAGTGTATTGTTGTAGATCATGAAAGTGGAGATTGTTCCATCATTTTATCAATATACATGGGTTCCCATACCTGAGAATGTTCCCTTAGTCTAATTTACCAGTACAGGTACAGCATCTGTTTCTACAGTCACCTCACAGTGAGGGCCCAGGCATACCTGCTCATATAAATACATAGATCTAGTGCTAAGATCATGAAAAAGGATATAAATACCTCACAAGGAAAAACAGATTAGTACTTAATTTCACAGAGTTGGGCTCAAACAGGCCAAGGTTGTCAGAGAAGCACAGTCATAGGTTAGTTATGCCCATTTTTTTCCTATGAACATTTAAGCATTCTATTTTCATTATTACCTACTTTCTAAGGATAACTCGAGGCACCCAGGCTTACTAGTATGATTTCATTAGTCGAACTTCATTCGTTAGTAGTATTTCAGCTGATAGTCATTGCTGGTAAAAGGTAAGATAAGCAAAATCAAACCTGGGCACTGTCAGTATATTTGCAGCTGCTCTTCTCACCATGGGCACAGTGTTCTGAGAACAGAAAGAGAATAGGAGTGTGTTTGCTGAGAAGGAAGTGTATGACAGCAGAGGAGGATGAAGTATTTTGGGTTTTGCTCTAGATTCCAAACCAAAGCTTTAACCACTGGCTGTCACTGAAGATGCTGTGATAGCTTTCACAAGAACAGTTCAATGCATTTCACTTAGTTGTCACGTTGTTCAAAAACACTGTTGTGCCATGGCATTGGTGTGGAATAGAAGCTGAATTTCACCATAGCGATAGCTATGTTTCAGTGGTGGGTGAAGTGATCCCAGCAGACTTTGTAAAGCACTTTGGGATTCTTACAGATGAAAGGTGCTATATAAATGTCAGGTATTGTTATACACCACTTAGGAGAAAAGTTTCCATTTATTCCTCTGGATTTACTGTTGAACACTTAGAGATAATGATCATCGCTGATAATAACAGTGAGAATAGCATCTTGAACGCTGCAGACTGTAGATCGTTCTCTATTCTGCTTGCCTGTAACAAGGAGGTTGCATGCTGATAAGTAGGAGGAATTTTTTGACAATGCCATTATGGAGAACTAGCTATTTTTCATATTATATGGTCAAAGTGCAACTGTCAGAGTTATTTACATGGCTGCATCATTTACAGCCCAGGATTATTGAAAAGATTCAGCAAAAAGGTAAGCTGCTTTCATGATGATATTCAAAACAGCATAGTACAACAGCTTCCTGTAGTAGGGCCATTTGTTTTACTGTATTACCTCTCTGTATTTGTCTAAGTTCTACTCATTCATTTTATTAATAGATTTTATTCAAATGCATGACGGCTGTTTCTAACAGTGCTTACCCAAGCACTAGTTAGAATCTGTTAGAGAGATTCCACTGTTTATCTTAACATGACTGCCTTTGGATTTTGGTGGTTTGTTTGAGGTTTGGGGAAGAGGGGAGGGGGCACTTTTTTTTAGCATAACAGAGTTCCGAATGTAGTCCGGTATTGATTTTAATAGGAGTGTAAAAGGCAGACTATTTCTGCCAGATAGATGAGTAATTTCAGCTATGCTCTAACAAATCAAATGGTCTTTATAATACTGGAAAACAATCCTGCCCCAGCAATTCTCTCAACTGAGTAACACCGGAATATAAAGACCCTCACATTCCCCCTTCCTCTTCTGCTTCCCAAGTCTCTCCTCTCAGATTTCTGCCTTCCAGTTCAGGTATCTCATTAATCGGCAGGCTCTATCCCTGCCTCATTATCTTCTCCTCAATATCTGAGAGAGGCAGAAGCCAGGCTGTATTAACCCACTGATTGCTGCTGACCAACTGATGCCCCTCAACCCTTTTGGAAGCAGCTCTGGCTGCTGGAGGATGTGGTCCAGGACTGAATACTGGATAAGAAAATAAGAGCAATCTACTGAGGGGATTCATTTTGGCAAAAACTTGGCAAAACCTTTGTGTTCAAGGGAGCCGAATCTATCTCTAAAGAAGCCATGCAAGTTTCCCTCTTATTCCCTCTACCTTTTAGTACAGAAGCTGTAAAAACATTCAAATGTACAGAACTACCTCCTCCCCTCCTGGCTAATCCAGAAAGATTATCCCCAGGAAAAAGGGCTTAATGTTTAAGAAAACTTAATGTTGCTGAGATTCATTTTATAGTCCCACCCCACTTTCAACAATGCCAAATGTGAGCTCAGTGCAGTGGGTACTATACCAAACACCTGCAGGATTGTGGTTATGACTATATGTATCCTATGCAAATTCTCAGAAATTCCCAGTCTTCTTAGAGTATTGACATTTACATTTACTTTCAGCAGCTCTGTTCAGAATTACCATAAAAGATCAGAGTGCAGCTTGGAGGTCATTGTGATCATAATTTGGCCATTCTAGCATATTTACTCTTGCTAATAGAGTTTACTTCTTTTTATTTTTCCTTATTGCTGCTTTTACCTTGTTCTCTCCCCGTGGAAGTTTAACCACTGCCTATCGTGGGAGGAAGAACCTCAAAATTCTGGGAAGAGTTCAATAGATTTGTCCCACACATGAGAAAGAAAAGAAACAGCTGGATAACAGAAACAAATGAGCATCTATAGATTTAGGCATTGTAAAAAAGTGGAGTAACACAGGGTGCTACATGTTTGTGGGCTAAGCAAAAAGTTAACACCACTGTTATCTGCCTAAAGGACTTAAATAACAGAGAAGACAATTTCTAATAAAAAATCTAGAATGAAACTAGTGCAGTTAGAGATGTGACTTAAGACATGAGGAAAGACATTTCTGAAATCTCCTTAAAAAACCAAAAAAAAAAAACCCCCAAAAAACAAACTCAATGTTTACCCCAAAAGTATCATAAATTCTCTTCATACTTAGGGTTAGCACAGCAGAAATCAAAAGCATGAAATGTCTTTCAAATATCAACTCTTCTCAAGTGACATAATATTCTTAAGTATTTAGTTGAATAAACATGTGAACATAATGAATAAACACGTAAACATTCATCATATGATAGATGGTGGATCCACCTAACTCTTCCCAGAGATTTCTTTATCATAGAATCACAGAATGGCTTGGGTTGGAAGGGACCTTAAAGACCATCTAGTTCCAACCCCCTTGCCATAGGCAGGGACACCCTCCACAAGACCAAGTTGCCCAAAGCCCCATCCTACCTGGCCTTGAAAACTTTCAGGGATGGGTCATCTACAGCCTCTCTGGGCAACCTGTTCCAGTACCTCACCACCCTCATAGAGGAGAGTTTCTTCCTAATATCACATCTAAATCTACCCTCCTTCAGCTTAAGGCCATTACCCCTTGTTGTCCTATCATTCCATGCCCTTGTAAACAGTCTCTCTCTGGCTTTCTTGTAGCCCCCTTTGGGTACTCTAAGGCTGCTAAAAGGTCTCCCCAGAGCCTTCTCTTCTCCAGGCTGAACAACCCCAACTCTCTCAGCCTGTCTTCATAGGAGAGGTGCTCCAGCCCTCTGATCATCTTCCTGGCCTCCTCTGGACTTGCTCCAACAAGTACATGTCTTTCTTGGACTGGGGACTCCAGAGCTGGATGCAGTACTTTTATAAGAAACCACAAAAGGTAATTTAATCACTAGCCACTGCAACTGGCTGCCTGCCTGTTAATTGCTCAAACAACACCCAAATTGTCAGACCAAAAGACCACCCAATGATTCATTGCGCTGTCACTCCATATAACTAAAGCAACAAATATAAGAAACAGTGCCTGGAAGGAGTCTTCACTTGTGATGTCTTCTCTGATGTTTTTTCTCAGTATCCAATCCATTAAAATAGTTCATCAATGTCTTTAAAAGCTTGAAATCTCATTGCTGCAAATTTCAAGTTTGTAAGGAGCGGTTATACTCCAGGATGATTCTGCAAAAATATCTCTGTGGAAAGCCATGTATGGTAGGTCTCAGAGTTTCTATATCATATTGCTCAGGTATTTTGGTGATTCAGCTTAACAAGTTTGGGCAGGGATAACAAAAAATCTATCAAGCTTTTTATTCTGTAATTTTGGTTGTGTATTTTACTTACAAAATTCTGTGACCACCCACACAGGCCTTACTACAACCTTACAAAACTTCTCTGAGGTAGAGTCTTGCAAGTATTTCCATCCCACAGACAAAATACTAACACAGAGAAAGTTATTTTAAGTTTCCAAGAGCTTTTAAAATATGTATTATTTATAGGTCATGAGCAATCAGCACTAATATGAACTGTTTGAATTTAAAAGCATTTTTGGTTGCAAGGTGCAGAACTCTCCAATAATTACATTGAGTGTATGACCAGTGTGACAGAGAAAAGGTGAAAAGATATTTTTATTATTTAAGCAGTGGCAGCATTTTGAAAATATAACACCCCCCCCCCCCCCCCAACAAAACAACAAAACAAAAAAACCAACCATGTGGATTTGGGAGACTTTGAAGCAGCTTTCTGACAAATATCTGCTCACTGAAATGGAATCTAAGATTGATTTAATGGATGCTATGAAGTGGAGAGTAAAAACCACCAAATCTCCAAAACGTGTCCTATAAGCAGTTAAAATACATTTGCTCTAGGCATGTATTTATCGGGAAGAGATTGAAGAAGGGAAGTGCTTTTCCCATTAGCACTGTCTGATGTTGCAGCTGTAGCATCATACTCAACGGTATGCAGGAGATACAAAAGCTGGCTATCCCGCTATCCCAGTGTTTTGATGGGACATTTGTCCTGCTGCTGCTATTTTATCACCATTAGCCCCATTAGGCATTAGGAGCCTGTTTGGTCACAGATCATCCATTGAGGGCTGTAATGTACCCTGCAGTGTGGAATTCTGTCCTTTGAAGATTATCTGCCTGACTACAAATGGCTGGATGATAGACTGGGCCAAGGGTTTCTACTTCATACCACATAACAAGGGCATCAGAGGGATACTGGTTCCTGTTTCTCTCCCAGCTTCTGCACAAGGCTGGAGCAGACCCGTCCAAATCTGCAGCTGCGGCAGTTGGATGAGGATGGATAAGTGCCACAGTCTGCCCGCTTTCCCAGTTACCTTAGCTGATTGCATACTCAGTGTGGATTAAACCTCCACCAAATGCATCCCCAGACAGGATCCTATGGAATGAGAAATGCTGCCCATTGGATATTTAATCTCCCTGTTACTTCAGCTGTTGCTGGTTAAGAAGCACTGAGGGAGTTAGTGCTGATCTACTTTGTTTACTAAAACACTACCATTTACCTCCAGCATTTAAACAGTATTTCCTAGCTCAAGGAACTAGCATCATTATGCTTTTTTTCTGCTAGTTTTTTCCTCTGTGCAGTCTGTGTGTAACACCTACTTTTATCTCCCAGGGCCTGGAGATGATCCCACAAAGCCTCCCTCAGATTTCAGCTGATGCTGCAGAGACTGAGGCTGTCAGACAGCTTCGATTCTGGGGCTCAGTTTTGTTGCTTCTCTTTCAAAACCTCTCCCTACTTCTTAGCCAAAGTAAATGTCAGAGTGCAGACAATTCCACGGTATGCCAAGCTAAACATATTTGGACCTTCAAAATGTTTTTTCCAGGATAATTCATGATATTTTTTATAAAGCACTATGATTAGTACAAAATCCTACACTGCGTATCCCACTACCTTTCTCTGGTCTTCCTCTTTGTATCATTGACAAGGATGCCCACAGTGAACAGCTTTCCTGCCCAAGCACCTGCTAGCTGCTTCTCATTCTGCAAGGAAATAACTGGGGGGACTATCCTAGAAATCTTAATATTTTTGAACTTTCAGAAACACCCTGTGTGTCCTGAAACCTAGTGCAGTAGAAAAAATACTAGCAATTTAATTTACAGAAAGAAAATACATCATAATGTACAAAAAACCCAAATAGTGGCATCTATATTCATCCAGACAGACATGACACGTTGCCTTTTAAACACTAATATTATGAAGTTACAGGCTTCTTTAAAAGTGTATATATAACTAAGCTGGTATGCATCCTTAAAGCAATCATGCTTTTAGCTCATTCTTGACAATAATATTCTTAAACATGATGTTTTGGAATAAACTTAAGAAACAGCTGGAGTGAATTTCAAGGCTTGAGTGCTGCTGCCATCTACATGGCAGGCAGACTATAAACCAAAACAAACAACAAAAATATGTATGTTGTATTTACTGGGCAGAGCTGTAAGTCTGTTTGCCAGTGTGACTATAGAAAACAAAGCTCTGAAACTGAACAGAATCTTTTACTACCCTGAGTTTCTGTGTGGAAAATTCATAATGATTTAGAGTCCAATTTCCCCAGGTCCTTACTATCAAGAAGTTTACAAATTATTTAGGTAAAATTTGAGAATAAGTAAGGAAAAAATTATTATTTTACTAGTGCTGGATAGTGTTAATATTTTTCTGCTGAGTATTAAGCTTTCAAATGCTAAAAAAAAATAATAAAAATCTCCCAGTTGCTGTAAAAACAGAGGGAGTAATGTGCTTAATGAAACGGCATATACTACTTACTCCAGTGATGCTATTTTTCACAGCTATCTTATTGAGAGTTTTGCCAGAGGAAGAAAAACAGCTTTTATCCCTATGTTTGCAAGACACAATGTAAATTCAGGCTACACAACTCTGTCTTCTCAAGCTAAGGTTTCTAGAAATACATGAATGTAAAAGATAAATGCAATTAAATTTGTACTGCGTAAGAATTTTATCAAATGCACAGTCCACTCTAAAAAAACTCTGCAGATGTTCGTTAAGTTTCATAATGTTTAATATTGTTTAACAACTTGTACTGCTTCACCTTGAGAGCTATATTTGTACTTACCCATCATACCGTATCCGGGACATTTGGATTCATCGGAAGACGGGGAAGGTAGTCTTTACGTGACGTGTCTCTGTCCTGTAGCACAGCTCTCGGACACACTTTAGACTTTCCAGCAGGTGTCATTCAAGAAACAAACTTCCCATGGTCCCCAATAAGACAATCCTGGGTTACTGTGTGAATTTTATGTTGCATCCAAGTTCAGTATTACTTCTTCAAAAATAAGATTGATGAATTTTCACTTTGGGGATCTATGAATTCAATTTATAACCTAACTCAAACTCTAGTAATAATTCTAAGAGCTTTGCCTAGCAGTTCAGAATATCCTATGAGGAAGGAAAAAGGGGAAGAGCAGCCCTTGAAATTCCTCTGCATCCTTTTCTCATGCAAGAAGAATGGTCTGCAAAATTCAGCAGAAACATCCATTGCGAGAAGCAGGACTTTGTCTTCACAGATCCCTCATCCGGGATGTGCATGCAATGCTACTCAGCTCTGGCACAATGACTTTGAGATTTGTGCTGGAGCTCACTGCCCAGTCTGCCTTCAGAGAACATGCTCTTTCAAAATGAGCAAAAACCTGGAGTGAGGTAATGCTGCTTATTGCTCCTATCTCTTTTTTTTTTTTAATTTTCAACACTTCAAATCGGTCGGACTTGCAAAATCATTTCCTTTGCTAGATTTCTCGTCTTGTCTGGAGCTTGCAGTCCTGTTACATAGCAGTTTTGTTAAAGTGTCTCTTTCTTCAAAGAAACACTGAATGTCATATATATTTCAGGTTCTATGCCAATTTGCTTTCAGAACATCTTTCACTGGATTGAGGAAGAGCATTGCTCAACAAAATACAACCCAAAAATGGAAGCACTTGATTTCAATGATCAAATTTAACATATGTAAATAGCACAACAGATTTCAAAATCTAATGTTTTGATTGGGAGCCATAAATGAACAGTTCAAAGTTTAGGGATGTTTTGAGGCAGGAATCAGGTCAGTTACCACTTAGCAAGTATGAATCATTTGGAAAACTCAGAATACCTTAAATCAAAGAGACATCAAGGAGTTTTGGGTTGGGCTTATACTAAAGGACCAGTAACTTCTTTTTTTTAAATTTTATTAATAATATAAAGAATTATGCACATAATGTAAAAAAATGCCTATAGGATTTGAAAGCTGAAAATCTATGTTCAAGAAAGACCCCTGCATATAGCACCCTAAAACTCCAATTTTGTGCTGAGATAATGCCAATGCATGGGGGGTGGGGGTTTGTCTCATGCTTACATAGCATCTTTGCCTTCTTCCTACCCCGGCTTGCTTGTTCCTCCTCTGTTCTTTGTGCTCAGGCCAGTGCTTGTCTTGACATGGCCTGGTCCTACAAGCGCTAGTGCACACGTAAGTGAGCAGACATAGAAGCATATGGCTGGAGTGGGGAGAAATTGCCCTATGAAACCACAAGTTGAGCATACAGTTTGTTGGATCCTGTGGCTTCTGGACAAAAACAAAACAAAAAAAGGACCTTTCTCCTTAAGAAGTTTAGGTATTAATGACTTTTCTACCCCATATCTAAAATGTAGACAACTACTCTAAAGTACTAGCATATTACTCCTTTTGGCAGAATCCCTTCAGTGTAGCACAACTGAAAAATATATTCTTAATTACCTTGCAACTTCGTTGTAAAATCAATCTCCATAAGCATGAATACAGTGGTACATCAGAATGCATTAGTATAGAAATGTTTCTTTGGTTATGGCTTACAAGAAACAATTGCAGGAAGTTAATAAGCATTTTTGTATATAGCTCTAAAATTGTCACTTTGATGCAAAAAGATTGTTCTAAGCAAGAGCTCAGCTTGAGCATATACTGTAAAGTTGGTTGTTTGAAAGACATCCAGACCACATGGGAAATATATTTGCTTCATTGGGAAATAAATGTACCTAATGAAAAAAGTTCCTGCCTTACCTTGCTGATACTGTAATTATAATTAGCACAAAGCAGGCATAAGCATGTGCCAAACACCAATCATCACTGCACAAACCATTCCAAAGGGCTGTCTGTATTGGCAGTCTGCTGATGTGCACTGCTTTGCAGAATTAAAGACAAGCAATCAAATATTGTGTTGCACAAATGTAATTGCTCCTACAGCAGTACTGGGTGTTATAGACAACGCCAATTCCTTGAGCTATGAGACCTCTTTGAACACATCAGTTTTTCACATATCTAGTAGAAATAGTTTTAAGGAGATTTGCTACCTTGGCACTAAGAAAAGCGCTGGCCCAAATGAGCAGATGCTGATGCAAAGCAGTAACATTTGTTGTGAAGGGAAATGGACTTTTCGATGCCAATGGAAGATTACTGCAGCAAACTACAGGTGACTGTTGACAAGGATGTGTGCCAAAGGAGCTAGCAAGGTCCATCCTTTATTTGCCATTTGTTTTACGGTCTGTTGTACTGCTAAGTTCCTGTAGTTATATTTGCAATTTTATTTTCACCTTCCGGATTTTTGCAGCTCTGATTTAACCATGAAAGTTAAGAAGAGGATATATGTCAGTTGAAGACACATTCTGTTCTCAGTTGAGTTGTAGAAGTATAAATAAGTCATTGAAATTACTCCAGACATCCAACACAATAAGTGAAAGAATGAAGCCATAATACTCAACATCCAGATTGTTTAGTCACCATAACTCAAATACACGCTTATATAAACAAAAGATACATTTTACATAGGTAAATGCCTTCTAATAAGGAAAGTTGCTCCTGAAAAATACCAAATGTGTAAAAAGCAGTGACTTTTCTGGTAGAAGATATCATTTTTTTTGCAAGGTATTTACAATTACAGGAAGATAACATTAAATACCTTTATCTTCTCTGGACTGCAGCCTATTTTAATGACATATTCTTTAGTTGAACAAAACCTGAAATACTACTACTATGAAGTCCCTTCCCCTCAGTGTTTCTGAAGATCTCGTCACCATATGCTACACTTAGAGATATGGACTGGTGTGATATAAAATAGCAGAAGAAAGAAGGTTTCAGGTCTGTTTCATGTTTAACCAAATTCAGGCCATAGTATGGCAACAGAAACCTGGTTTTGTTACTCCAGCAGCCATGACATTTCCCCACAAGTAAGAAAGAGATTCGCTGCCAGAGAATCTTTCCACACTGAAGAAATCTTCACTCTCTGTGTTAAGGCAGCTTATAGCTAATGTGACAATTAGGAAGGATAACATCCGACCATAATTTCCACCATAAGACACAGATCCAGAAAAGTACATCCTCAGGTCCCTTTGACTTCGTTAGCACTCCAACTCTTGGTAACACAGAAAGCAATCTTACTGTTCCAAGTGGCCATTCTTTGTCAAATCAGCATCAATCCCCCAGAACTTTAGGTGATAAATGAGCCTCATAAGCTGCAAATATTCTCCACACATAATGATAGAATTTTTTAAAAGAGAAAAATATATAGCTGTTTTTTCCCAATGAGCACAAATAAAAATTCAATGAAGTATATAATTTCAGAAGAGGACTCTAATTTCAGAACGGGCTTCTCTAACTTGATATTGGTACTACATTCTTACAGATGGTGATGATGGCAGTATTTATAGAAAAGGAAAATTTACATCCTAGATGTGACCAGATTTATACTCAATTTCCCATGCTGTCCTGTGCACACAACATTCCTTATATTTTAGTTGTTCCTATATACTCCATGTTAAATTCAAAATGTGCATTTTCCTTTAAATGCAAACAAATTTTCTAATTATTTCAAATGTATTTAGATTTGCTTAGTGTTGAAATGTTATTGGTAATAAAAGTCAGGAAAAAGAAGAAAGAAAAATTTAAATTTGATACATGTAAAAGAATATTAGAATTGATGCAAATGCTTTATGGTCAATCAAAGTTGTAAGATTTATGATCGCTACATAAACTAGTAAAAAACATCTAAAAATAAAGAGTTGGTATTTTCTCTTAGAACTATCTAAATTTAATTGAATAAATGTAAATCTATTAGTGATGGAAGTGTGAATTGAAGTCAATAAATCAGCAAAAAGAGTCTGATCTTATGGAAGGTATTTCTTCTGAAAATGAATTGTTAAAGGTATACAATAAGTACAACAAGCCATTTCATGTCCATGCCACATATATCCTATGTCGTGGCTGTTCTTGTGCATCTTCTAATTCTTTTGGCTAGGTAGGGTTTTCTAACACACCTTACAGGAGCACACCTTAGATATCCAGGGATGCGGCTTCATGTCATCTGGAAAAGAAATGTATTTATCTGGCTTAATGATTTTACAGTTTGAGGTAACAGGAAAGATTTTGTTTATATAAAAAAAAATAATTTTACAATCTTTTTATAGAGTAATAAACTCTCGATCATGAGTTTTTAGCTTCGTAACCTCTTCTTATTTGATGTATAGTAATATTTACAACCTGAATTTTAAATATTACTTGTAGTAAAAACACTGCTTAAACAGATACAACACCGTTCATGAGTACATGAGCATCAAGAAAGAAGCACCCACTATTCTTTCCCACTTGAATGGATATCGTTTATCATATTATCTATCATCTTTCTGTCTATCTGCGTCATAGACACAGAGAGATACACATTTTCTTGATGTACCTGTGTAGCCTTCTTCTGGTTTTACATTTTGATTTACTATTTAAGAAACCCTAAACCTATGAGTCATGATACTAGTAACCCAGAATGCTGGGTGTGACAGGATAGGATGTGACACCACATCTACTGCAGTGAAATTCTTATGGATTCATCTGTGCTACACTGGAAACTCCAGAAATTCTGGAATATTTCCTAGGCAGTAACATTTTATACATTGTTGCTGAGCAGTATGGGCTATCAGTGCCTCTGATCTGTGGGCTGCCCCATCATTGCATCCTCTTCCTGCTTCATGCATCATCGCCAACAACCTCCAGCACTCCACTCCTGAATCAGTCCTCCTTTACTGCTGCCCACTTTTCATGATGACGCAAATACAGAAAAAGAAAATCATGTTTTTCTAGGGTGCTTCATATTTGGAAATTTAAGGAATATTTACTTTGACATTCTGCCTGTGTACAGATCCACAGCCATATAGGTGACAGTGCTGATTTAAATAACATAATCTCCAGTGGATGGAACTTGCAGTTGGTAAGTGAATATTTGACAGAGTAATTATAACTTGCCTGATAACAAGATAGTCACGATTTTAGTGCTGCATTTTTAAGCACACTGTGGCTAATAAGAATCTGTTGTTCTTGGTACATGTCCTCATTCTCATTTCTATTGGCTGCAGTTCTGTATCTCACAGGGACAGTCAGAGATCTTTCCCATCCCTGTGCCAAGCTCTGTCTAGGACAAGCAGCTAAGCAAGACTGTGAAAACTGCTCGGATTTTCACTATTATCTGTTATACACCTAGAATTACATTCTGTCCAGAAAAGTCAAAAAATGAAGAGGGAAAAATTTAATATGGGCAATGTTTTTGGGATGAAGCGATGGGAGAGATCACGAGCTGCAGAAGGGACCAGTTGATTCAGGCAGAGACTTGTCTGCTGCTGAAGGCCATAAGTATATAGAGTTCTTACCATTTACATGGTTTTCATCCAAAAGATAGAAAACACTCTGTAATTTCCGTCTACAGCTTCCAACTCAATCTTCCATGAGGGAGGCTGAATTTCCCTCTATTGCCAAGTGAAGTGATAGTCTATTGCCTAGTCTACTGTAATATCCCTCTTTGGGGAAATAAGAGGCAAGGGGCATCTGTGCCTACCCTCCGTTGTTTCTTGTGACTTCAGCCCAAATCTGTTCCTTTTTCTCCTAAGAGCTACACTTGCAGAACCATCCCTAGCAGGACTGCACCATACATGAAAGATAAGACACCTCAAGTTGTGTCAAGTCCTGCTACATTCCTCTTAGATTTTGACTGACAAAACTCAGAGCATTTTCAATCCCCTTAAAACCCTTCTCAAGCAACTCCCCCTGGACAAGATGATATGTCCTCTGGAGGTGTGAATTTTCTACCATTTTTTTGTACAAGAAAACTTGGATGAGTAGCTCAGACCTAGAAGTCTAACTTACACATCCACGTTCGCTCAATTTCAGCCTTTGTCTCAGTTTCTCTAAATGTGGAAAAGTTGTCTGATGAAATGGAAAACACTGCTGGGAATATTTATTTATATTAAAGAAGCACTCTAAGGGATAATGAATTCTTTACGGGGGGTTGATATGATTAAAAGTCAAGTTCTACAGAAAGCTGCTGTAATTCTTATCTGATTATTATGTTCAAGGCCAGAGTAGAGACAAGTTTGAAAAGCCAAGGCTTTGCATGTCAAACAGAAGTAGTCCTCAGCATGTGGGGAAAATGGCAGTGATAAACCTACTATTAGGCATCTGGGAGAGAAGCCCAGCATCTCCTCTGTGTGTGGGCTAAAATAGACGTGAGCCACTATCACAGATAATGGCAGCTTGTAGGCACATGAAGGGAGCAACTAAAATCCATTTCACTTAGACAAGAAACTGCAGTCTGATATTTACCTGTGTCCATCACATGTGAAAAGTGTTTGCTGTGAATTATCCTAGAGAAAAGTGCAGGTTAAGGGGTTTCATTACCTGTCTGAGAGTAGTTCAGATCACACATTGAACACAAGAAATCACAGGTAAATCTCAGATTGGTGTCTTGGGTAGTCAAATGGATTCCTGCTATTCATCTGAGTATATGCCTTTTTCTGCAATTGCTGGAGGCCCACATCCAGAGCAGTGAGAACATGTGCAGAGCCATAAAAAATGTGAAAGTAAAATAAGCAGAGTAGGCTTTATGTGATTTTAGAAAATTAAGATCCCTGAAAATAACTCTCAGTCTAATGTCAAGGTTAGAGCCTGCAGCTTTCACCATCAGAAAACATAAAGCACAGATATGCCTGTTAACAGCTGCTCTATAGCCTTCCTGATTCTGGTAGAAGTTGTAGCAAAGAAACCTTTCTAGGAATAGTTGGAAATCCTTGCAGGTACGTTGTCATATTTTCACCTTTTCCTCATCAGAAGAGATAACAAAATCAATATATTTCTTAACGTCACTTTTGCACGTATGACAACATATTGCAAGGGAAGTGCAAGAGACTCTGCAAAACACATATATAGACTTTTTAATAAGAACTTATAAATGAAGTTTGTAAGCTTGCCCAGACTTTGAATATGTGTGAGAGAGATTCTAAAGGCACAGGTTTCACCAAACCAAATGCTGACCTCCCAGACACTCTCAAATGCCAAGATACGATTCAAAGTTACAGCACCTGAGAAATACTAGAGAAAATGAATGTCATATTATTGTTTCAATGTTTGCTACTAAAAGTAAGTGGTAAGTTTTAAGTAAATGTATTGTGTTACCAAATCTTTCCTTTCAAACAAGCAGTTCTGTCAGAAGTGTCTTAATTTCTTATCACAGAATTTCATCCACACAAGGAGCAATAAATAATTCATGTTCCTAGCTCTTTGTTGTGTGTCCCTGAACTGCACAGAGCTGGAAGGCTGACAGCTGTGTCAGGACAAGCACCAAAGATCTGACATGACAAGTGACTAACAAGTTTCTTTCAGTCTACAGTGAAAGAAGACAATGGCATAAAGTGCAAAAACGAAATCCTGAAACAAAATGAAACTGTTCCTTTCTCTTTACCTAAGTGTTTGCTATGAGCTTATTTCCGACCCATAACCTCTGGTCATTTTATAGTACTGCCCAACCCCCTTTACTCCTCACATTCGCCTGGCCATTTACGCCTGTCCACGGATCAATATGAGCAATTCTTGGAGAAATACGATGTCTCCATGACAACCAAGCCACAAATTCTCAGTGGAAAGCAGTGAGACCAGTAGTGAAATCTCCTGAGGTTTTCAGCCCTATAAGACAAGATGTCTTAAAATGCAGGAATGGACAGAAACAAAAGCCAGAGTAATTCATTGTTTATTACTAGTTTAATGATGTCAGATGCACCGAATGGAACTCAGTTTTTAAGTTTAGATGCTTTATCAACATGTATTTTTGCCAGTCAATATTCACTCCTGACAGGCTTTTATTCTTTCCATTACTTCATACAGATATGCAGAACTGGATATTCAAGGTCCCGTCCAAGCACATACATTTTGCCACACAGAATTAACTCGAGGTTAAAATTAATGTTATATTTAAGGTACGTTAATTCTCACCTGAACACTTTAGTGCCACTTGTTTTATTCTCTCTCACTTCAGAACAGATCAGAATCTGGACAATCCACATTTTTGCCCATAATCACTGTGGAAGGGACTATAGACAGGTTCTGAAGGAGGTGCCATGCACCACAGATTGTAGGTGCAGTAAGGAACTAAACTTGGCTCCTTCCCGAGGAGATCATCTATTTCTTTCTAAATCTCATGCTGGTTCCTGCCATAGAGCATTGAGTCCAAGCCTACGTGGCTTTCAAATGAATACGGATTTACAATTCATTGGTTTCAATTATTCTAACATACACTGGTGTTCATTTCTGTGGAAAAGATGAGAAGGGAATGTAGTTCACATCAGGTATATGACAGTGGTTGGACTCCCAAGGAATCTTGGAGGAGTGGAGTGTGCTGAAATATAATCCCCCAGACAGGGGTCCTATCTGGGTTCTGAGATGACTTAGGGGACCTGACACGGATTTCAGACTGCACCCTTTGACTGAAAATTAAATCTCAGCAGTGTTCCTTGGGGAAGGATCAGGGGACTGTTGGCAGCTGCCCCCTGTCAGCACAGGCTGCAAGATTTGGAAATCTCTTAACTAAGCTGACAGGCCGCAGAGACGATGAATCAAAAATATGATACACGGATCAGCACACAAAGATGCAAGAGGGTACACAGACACCAGATAAAGCAGGGAAGGAAAATATCAAGTGAAGAAAGATGTTTAACTCTTTCACTAATGAGGACTACGTGCGGGTTACGTATATGGTGTATGTGGGTCAAGCTCACAGTTTGCTTAAAAGATGTTAGTATTTAGTTGCACAGAATGGTTTTAATCAGCTGTGACTCGATACACTTTATATTTAATTGTTTCCCTTTGGGATTCATTTAATAAATTTCGTAGATGTTCCATAACGAGAAAGATAATGAAACTACATGAAGATAAATCTTTTAGTCACCAAAAAGAATGCACTTTATGGATGTTCCTGTATTTAGCTGAATCAATGTTAAGAGCCATTAAAATGAAATAATGATTGTGAGCTGATTTAAAGAAAAGAATCAAGCCATTTAACACTACCAATTTGCTTTCCTCCAGAGATACAGTGTTTGAACGTCCGCTGCTGCATTCAACTGCAGTATATACAGTCCTTCTAATTTTTCATAATCTCATGCTACCTTCAAAGGGTCAGACATTGTACATATATTAAGTAAGCAGTGTAGTCCAAAACTAATTATAATGAACTAGTAGTGTCAGCTTTCTTTTTGGTCATAAAGCCTTTATCCTTTCTAAGACCTGAATTCTTGATGAAAGAGGAAAGGATAACAGCTCCACACTGTGACCCCTGGAGGTGACCATTAATTTGACATTGCAGCTGCTAAAAAGGAAACAGCATTACAATGTGCTTTTTTTTACAGGCCCAAAAGCTGTGTCAGATTTATCACTTGATACTTGGTGACTGTCTTTAAAAGTCTCTCACCTGGACTCTCAGACTCTTCCACGACACATCTGTCAGGCGTATCCTCCGCATCTTGGAAGTTTGCCGAGTTTGAGTTCTTGTCATGCTTCAGCGCACTGACTGGAGCAATAAAGAATAAAAACAGGGGGAGGGAGAAATGTAATGTATTCAGAAACAAACATTTCCTGATTTTCTGCAGAGCTTTCAATGCTGAGGACATCAGTTGTAAACACAAATAATAGATTGAAACAAAACAGAACTCAAAGTACTTATATGTAACCATAGCACAGTTGAAAAATCTATAGACCAGAAGTCATTCAGGGAGAAGTTTGAGGCATCAGCTTAAATGTGATCCCCTTGAAGTAAAAAAAGCAATTTTTTTCTTATAGAATCCTAAAATAATAAAATAAATTAGAAGCCATAAAAAGCGCTTGTCTGTTTCACCAAAGAAGCCAGTAAACAATATAAAAGATCAATTAGGTGGTTTTGTAATTACTGGAGTCATTCACCAGGGAGAGAAATGGTGTTCGTTTTAAGATGAAAATATGTTGTATGTAAGAATCCTGAATGTGTAATAAATTCAGTGAGAATTCCAAAGTGCAGGAAAAACCAGACTGAGTTGCAGTTTAGAGATTACCAAATTTGATTTCTTCCTTTACTTAATTGCTAAAAACATTTTCATTTCAGAGCAGGTATATATTTTTAGGGAAACAATCGTTTGTCTGTATATGACTTTTTAATTCTCTTGGCTTTTGAACAAATCCCCCATAAGTTTTGCTGAACAGAAGAGAGGCGTTTCCCTTGTCAATGTCCATTTCCCTCTCTTCTGCTCCATATCTCCAAATGGAGCCACCAATACAGCTAGAAGATAAAGCACAATTATTAAACAATATATTATAGAATCGCACAGTAAAGACTAGAACTCAGTTTTTCATTCCCATTAAACTCTTGGCTGATCCCATTTCTTAGGAAAATAGTGGTGACCAGAAAATACTTAATTTTTTCTAATATCTAGAAAACTAAGCAAGATTCCAAACCTCCATGTGGATGGAGATACCAATGGCTATACACAATCTCAGCGTAGTTTCGTCCTGTTTTCAAAACAAGAAATTTGTTCCCTTATAACTTTTGACGGATTTTTTTTTTTTAACCAAATATTTGCTGAAGGATTCCTTAACTGAAACACCCATTTAAATTTTCCAAAATGACAAGTGAATCAACAAGGCCTCAGGGCATTATTCAGACAGGAAGAGCTCAAAAGACACATATTCCACTTCAGTGCTCTGCGCTTTCCGTCCGTTTGCAGCTATTGATCCCAGGTCGCCAAAAGGTCCCATCATTCTCGATTCCTGCAACTACACAGAGCCCGTTTGAAGCAATCAGGGCTTCGACACAATTGTGGAATTAGATCCTTGAAAATGCAATATTAAAACATAATAAATAATAAAATCTCTGGTAGTGATACTGTGCATGTCACCTGAAAACAAAAGACAATCAATTTTGCTTAAAAATCTGCCTTGGGTGGCAACTAACCAGTATATAAAACCTTGCCCAGGCAGAGCGGGAACACTGGTTAAATGTCTAAGCTTATAAAAAGCCGGTAGACTTGTGTCAGTGGGCAACTTATCCACACGAAGAGGAGTTTTAGTTCTTATCTCTGCCATGCAAGTGTTGACATGATAATCTGCATGAGGTGTGTTGACACTGAAGAACAACTTACAGTAAATAACAAATGTTCTTGTTCCACACATGAAAACATTATGATATGTGCAGGAAGAAATGTCTTCAAAGTTATCTGTGCTTTTCTCTGATTTTTACAACGTTTAAATAATTTTCACATACACTAATTGAAGGCCAGGGTCCTCACTTCAAAAAAGAAAAATTGAAAAATACAAGTGTGCATATTATATTTTCAAAAAAATTGTTTTGCACCAAATTTATTAGAACATTCTTTCTAAAACAGTTCTTCCCATTAAGCAGTCAGCTCCACTGTGCTGAGTGATAGATCGAGTTATTACAGCCACATCAATTTAAAAGTCAGAACTACTCTGAAGTAGAGCAATAGGAAAATTTCCAACAGAGTATACTGCGATAGAAGGGAGAAAACAAAAAGTACTGCTATGCCTCTGCAGAGAAGGAGAACAATCACAAGAGCGGTCCTCTCTAAAAGCCACAGCAGTAGCCAACAATTCAGACTCGACCTTTCCAAACGAGTGGTGTATTTTCACCCAGTGAAGAACTCTCATAGTGAACCAGCACGAAGCATCAGTCCCGGTCAGGAGACGGCAGGTACTTCCCTTGCTGGAAGTCTGTGCTGTAGCTGCTCTTGAGCGGGACCAGGACAAACCCGTTCAAGTGCTCTCCCTCTGTCCCAGACCATGTCAGCATAAGTCATATAATTTAAACTAACCTGCTTGATTTTATGGGGAAAAAAAAAAGAGAGAAAAAAGGGGTCACAGGCAGAGCTGATGTGCCTGACAAATGACAAAAAACAACGATGAAACACTTGCACTAACACTTGGTGGCAAGGAGTCTTTAGGAACAGTCTTAAGCGAGCAGAAAGCATGGATGGAAAGGGTTTTCACAGGGACAGGGAAGCTGATCGCTCAACAAGATGTGTAAAAACAGCTGTTGGAGAACGAGCTCCAGCAGGAAAGCGTGAAGGGAGGAAAGTTCATCTTTCAGAAAAGCAGGAGAAGGCTGGGACAGGCTAGGACCGCGTCACTGCTGTGAGTGAGGGTTGTGTGCCTTAGCCTTGTCCCTTACTCAGAAGTACACATTCCTCCCTAGACAAAACTCTGGGAAATAAACTTCCAATAGCCCAGTTTAGGAAGTTACGTAATGAGACTACGCAGTGAGCGAGAAAGGGACCTAGGCAGAGACCTTCAGAGCTTTCTTTTTTTAAAACATCACATGTTGTATGCTCAACTTGAAGAGGAAAGTTCCTTAAAAATATCATAAAAGAGCAAAGGGAATTGAAAAGTTAAAAATAAGGAAAGAACAGTCTGGCCCAAATACAAGTGAAAGTAAAAAATGGCATTATGTAATCAAGAAAAAAAAAATTAAGAAAACTTAAGACTGACACCTACTTTACTATATTTTCCCTTAGGGGAAGTATTGTTCTGAACTGCTTATACCTCAGATGCTGACGGAATTTAAGTTGTTTAAACATAAACAGTGTGATCTGTATTTATTCTGAGGATATTCTGTCCTACTTTGGGTTTAAATGGACCTTAAAATTACTTTTGCTTCTATTTGAAAGCTAATCTGTGTAGCCAAAGCAATGTAAAAGTCTGGCTATAAATGAGCCCCAGATCTACAAGTCAGAGGAAAAAGTTAAGAAACATCAATTTCTGATATAATAACTCCAATGATATTTTCATTCTATTCAGTGCAGCGCAATTTCAATTATTGCAAGGACAGTAGAAATTACCTTTGTTAGCATGAAAGTAAGGTAAAAGGACAGATTTCATTGAGGCAAATGACCTTGAACTTAGCATATAAAAATGACATAAATCTTCATTGTACAAGATCAATCTTGAAAATTGTGGTAATTTTTTCTGATACATCTTAATAAGCTCTTAAGAGATGTTTACTGACCTTGATAGCCATTCTCTTACATTGTCAAAACAGAAAAATACTTTAAAAATAGGTATGGAATTTAGAATAGCAAAAAATGTCATAAGATCACAGTATTCAAAGAAACATTTATGTAAATAGTTTCAAAATATTTCAAATTCCACAAAATAAACATAAATTATTTCCAAAAAGAGATCACCGACTGACCCGTGATCAGTCTATGAAAAAACAGTCTCTGTGTGAACAAACCGTTAAATGATAAGCTGCTCTTTGTGAATATACACTAATCTCTGATTACAGCAACAACTCATCACTCTCATTCATTTCTACGTGTTCTGTTTAAACCCCGAAAAGCCTCGTTCCACTCTGGAAAGATCACCCACTAAAGTCTAAACGACCTGCTCTGCATACCGACTTTCAGAGAGCAGGCACCTTGGAGAAAGAAGTTTGCATAACGCAGGTGAATAAACCAGTTAGCGTTTTCTGATAAGATACCTTTGGTTTTGATAAGGTGGATTAGTAACTTCAAGACAGTCTGTCTGCAGAAAAACCAAGAACTTATTTGTCATTCAAAAGAAGCGGATAGGGCAACAAAAATTATTTTTTAATCAAAAATATTAGGCAAGATAAGCTATAGCTGATAAATATATTTAAGGTCCAATACACAACAGAAAGCAACCTGAATCTAAATAAAACCGCAGCAAAAAAGCTGTAAAGGAAAACAAAATGCTGGTGTGTTTTTATTTTCATAAATGGATAAAACAATCGTGGTGCAAGGCCACTTCTGGGATGTATGGGATCTACAGGCACTTACCGTATTATACCTAAGAAGCCTGATGGAGAGCTGGGCAATAAATGCTTTGAGTACTATTTTAAAAAGCACATTTCATAGATATCGTAAAAGGCATAAGAACAGCTGTATTTGCTGAGACTAAATATCAACGGTGTAAGAGTCCGACAACCATACAGTAATACTTCACCAGAAATTTCTCCTAAACTCCAACTTGAAACTCGGGGAATTAAAAAGAAATAAATATTTTTTTTTTATATTTAATAACTTATAGTAGGTTTCTCTTCCACAAACATGTCTAGTTTTCCCTTGAACACAGAGAACTTTTGCATCCCTAACATCCCACACTCGAACTTGACCTAACCTGGCAAGCGCCGGAGATCTACCACACAAACGGGCATCTCTGCCTGGTTGGTTGTGCACGTCCCCGTTAGCGTAGCGTGAAACATCCTTGTACGAGAACGGGCAGGTGTATAAGCCCTGCACACTCTCTCCACGACGCTTGTGATTGAACAGTCCTTTGTTTTATCCACTTTCAACCATCTCTTTTCTAGCTTGAGGTTTACTATCCTACTTAGCTTTCTGCACGTATTTTGATGCCAACCTAAAGGGACACAATTATTTCGCTATTATTACAAGAAACGCAGAAAGAATTCATGAAATGGCAAGTGAAAGATTAGCAGCGCTCACCACAATCATCTGGAAACATAAACTCGCCAGGTTGGAGCACCCAGGGAGCACCCAGGGAGCTCCATAGGGCGAGCGCGCTGCGCTGAGCGGCGTGCCGGGGCGGCAGATCGGCTGGGGACGTGCCCTCGATGGCACCAGTGCTGAGCTACAGCACAAGGATTACTTCACGGGTTTGACAGGCGATACTCCCTTTTACCGAGCCCCGCACGGTGTTTGCCTTTGTTGCCACAGCATGAACGCTGTTGACTCATGCTCAGCTTGTGATCCAGATTCTTTTCTGAAAAACTGTTACCTTGCTATTTCTTCCCCATCCCGTCTCTTTGCAGAAGATTAATCCTACCTCAGTCTGGATTCTTGCTCTCGTCCCTGTTGAATTGAACCCTACTTTTTTTTCCAGACCATTTCTCAGGCCATATAAACCATTGATTCATCTCACTGACAGAAGACATCAGTTGCTGGTCATTTCATAATTTTTAGTGTCATTTTAAAAAACCTGCACTGATGTATGTAGCTGTCATTTAATTGAGAATGGCTGGTTGTTATCTTCTGATGATTAAATATCACACTGGCCCAGTTTTCATTACATTTTATTTTTTAAAAGAGAAGTTAAGAAATTAACCCAGAAAAACACATTGTTATGCTAAAGTGAATGCTGCAGTATACAGAAGTTGGAACTTCCTTGAAATAAGCCAGTATGGAATGAGTCAAACTGGAAGCTACAGTAATTTAAATCTTAGGTTGAACGCCGAAGTAGGACCTGATATTACATGGCAGAGCTCCGTTTGCAGGAACACTGACCCATGCACCTGGGGAAGCCTGAGCTTGCTCTTGCATTCTGTGAAGTCGCGTGCAAACGAAGCTCATTCCACTCACAAAGTGAATTGTATCTAAAGAACGTTTTTCCTTCTGTAAGTGCGAAATTTCTTTTAAGGTTTTTATATATTTTAAATTAAAAAAACGCCTGAAACTCCATTTTCCTCCCTCCTCATATCTATGAGGATAGCATTACTCCAGACAGGAAAACTGAAATTTTCAGTGATTCTTTTCCCAATATACCTTGAAGTTTTATTCACCCAGAGGGACTTCCCTACTTCTCTCAACTAAAATATAATGGCATGTAACAAATTCTGCTCTCAAAGGAGATCCCATTTTTGTTTCATTAGTGCAATGAAACATTCACTCAATTTTAAAGCAGTTGTCTTGATCTTAGTTGTGATTTATACCAGAATCTGTCCATGTATTCTGTGTAGTATATATAATAAAACACCTAACTAGTTAAATTTGTCTCAGTGGGTTCTGCTGCAAGAAATAAAATACTTTCCCATAAAATCCCACACAACATTTACTGCACAGCGCTGAAGCATATGCTTCTGTAAAACTTAGGAGGATTTAAAAAAGGAAAATGTAACGCCAAACTGTCTGTAATTAAATCTTCTGTCATTGCACACTGCTTTTTCTTCCTAATGTCCTGGCTGGCTAGAAAGCCCGAATTTCTTTTTTCTAATTTCCATGAATGTGTGGTAGTGCAGATTTTAACCAATCATTGTGTGAGATTGAATTATTTGATGATATTTCATCAACATTCATTATTCCTCTCTCATTATTTTTTTTCAAGCAGTAACTGGAAGGCGATAGAAAAACAATTTTTGCAGGAATTAGTAAAGAAGGCCAAATTTCAGTTCTGGTTGTTACTATATAATTAGTTTCCTTTTTAAATTAAAGTATATAGCATCTCCTCACCAGTCCAATTTTCTAAAAATATATAGCCAAATTCCCCCTGGTTTCTGCACATTAGATCGACAGTGTGGGTGAGTACATATTGCCTAGCAGTGTATCAGCAGCTTCTATAAAAAAACCCAAACAAGTAACGAAATACTTTGTATTTTTAAAATCGCATTATCAACAGCATTGACATTGTTAGTTTCATGATTTGGTATTCAAGTCTGAAAGCATTAATCAGAGAATTTTCAGAGGGTTCTGGCTCAGTCCATTTCTACAGAGGAATTCTAGCTGCAGATAGCCTCAATTTGTTTTCAAAACCAAAATGAAAGAAAAGCGTGCAGCACGGTTATGACACTGACTTATCGCTGTGCATAACGTGAATGTTACAGCTTGCATACTCTTCCCTTCTCGCGATCAAAGCTGTCCAAACAGCTTAATCCATGGGAAAAAAAATATACACAGAGCCTCTTTATTAACCTCTTCTGGCCAGATTATTGTTATTATTTTGCATTATGGCCTTGAAGATGTATTACTGATAGGGAGGTAAAGCCAACTGCAGCACAGCATGACTCTGCTGAATGGCTGCTGTAGGAAAGTGGAAGTACTTATTTCCAAGACATTTCTGTGATGCTCCCCACTGTTAAAATGTTATCTGACTTTAAAAGATTTTCAGTTCAATTGTAAGCAATAAGTAAACTCAGGCAGTACAGTACTGTATACTGAAGAGTTTCACTAGCTGGTCAAACAGGCATTATTCCAAGAAACTAATGTTGTATGGGACTGCTTCCTGGTGGCTGAGACCTCGGATTGGCAAAAGACAGTGGACTTTTCAGTCAGCAAGCTAGTTACCCATGGATGTGGCTCAAGGCTGACACACAGATTGACTGGTTCACACTAATTTACTTCACACAGATTCCATTTATCTCCTAGAAGATCCCCTGGCAGCAGCTTATAATGGCATATCCTAGGATGCCTGCCTGCATGAGTTTTTAAAGCGGCAGAGCTTGATGAATCTAAGTCCAGAAAACAGTTCACAGATTGAGGACTAGGTGCAATCAAAAAACATCAAGTAGCACAGCTGGGACTTGCTAGCTTGCTTGACTGGTTTGAGCAGCTGAGCATTAACTACGCTTGCTTTCCTGCTGGCAGCCCTGTGTCACTAGGACAAATCGGAGTGCTACTCGACAGAAGAAAAAAAGAAAAGAAAAGAAAAGAAAAGAAAAGAAAAGAAAAGAAAAGAAAAGAAAAGAAAAGAAAAGAAAAGAAAAGAAAAGAAAAGAAAAGAAAAGAAAAGAAAAGAAAAGAAAAGAAAAGAAAAGAAAAGAAAAGAAAAGAGGAATGCTGAGGAGAGGAGGTTATTGCATTGTATGGATACCATTAACAGATGCAGGAAAAACTCATTAGATCATTTAATCTTTATACAACTCCAGGATTATCAAACTAATGCTTTGGTTAGCAAGTTTTGAGGCTAGTAATCTGGAAAATTTCTTTTGGTCATGCTAACAGTTCCTAGGAAGAAGACTTGAACAAAACTAAAGCTGTTGCCATTTCTTTCCTATTGAAAATAAAACTATATTCAATCTAGTAATACATGTACAATGAAAAATAGCTACCAATATACTGAGTTTTACATTATAACAAGGTGAGGTACAGTTCAATGCAATTCCTCACCTCCATAGAGAACAACAGACTTCAATAGGTGCAAGCTTATAAATCGTATTTTTAAAAGCACTGAAAATACAGGCTTACACTATAGCACTCCAAATTCAGACAGAGACTATTCTTTCTTCTTCTTTCCTTCTCTCAGAAAGGAAGCAAAAATTAATATTATTAGACAATAACATTTGACAGCAAATATATTGTGAGAGATCCAAAGCACATTTAGTACTTAGGAGGTTAAAGACTCAGCTGTAGTGCCAGTTGATGAAAAAGTAGGATTAAGGCTTTAGTATGAGTCTTGACATGATCATGTTGTCTGCCTGCTGTCTTAAGCTTCGAAAAACAGCTGGGATCATCTTCTTATAAGCTCCAACTCAAAGATGTTTAAGCAGTTCCCAATCCAATTAAACAGAGGTAAATATAAGGAAGGGCCCTACTGAGCCCAATCATCTTATTTTTTTAATGAAAAACAGCATAATTGCAGGTTACACAACTCCTTAATCTCACTTTAAACCTAACAGCCTGCTGCCTTACAGCGCACATGGCAGGCCCAGTTAACCCAGGCATTCTGTATTGGTGTGCTTAATTTTTGATCATTATCCTTTATTATGTTACTTGTAATCCTAAAAGCCCATGATTGTGTCCAGATATTTGGCAAGGATTGTACCTGGATATACAGGGATTGCTCTTCTAAGAGTAATGGATTAATTGGATAGTAGCGTATGACTAGGTGGTTTGCAGTGAAACTGCTGTGCAGTTTTTAATTTGTGAAGTCCACTTCCTTCTTCCCCTGTCCCCGTCCTTTAAACAAATTGCCTGTTTGAACATCAGCGGTGCTGATGCCGTAACCTATCTGTTCTCCCCACTAACATGACAGTACTATAGAAATAACGCTGCCCTACAGAGCGGGCTGCTTACTAACATCCTCTTCGTCAAAATTAACAGAAGATATGGAAATCCCATTTGTTAGATGGAATTGCATGTTCAATTTAAAAATGGCTATCTCACACACATGGCCCAATCGTAGTAGTATTATTTAAAGGTTTAGTGCATTAGGCCACTTATTTTCCGTACAGTCGAAAGATTTTTGAGGTGTGCATATGTGATCATATTGTGCCAAGGTATGTATTTTTTAAATTATTACAGTTAATACCGTAAAAGCAACAATCCACGTATGTAATCCTTCTACTTTGTCCTATAAATATGCACAAAGACATTCTCCAAGGATGAAAAAGCAAAATCTCATCAGGGACTACTTCAAATACAGGCTCCTCATGTCTGTAAGAGCAAGAAGGAAATTTAAATGACCAGGAGTGAACTGTTTGCAGTAGCTCTGTTACATTATGCATGATTCTTGACTGCACAGGATTTAATTAATGATTTCCAGTTACATGGTGAAGATTTGTAGTGAACTGGTGTCTAGGACAGCAAACTAGCATCTGACAAATTTATATAATTTGGGGGGGGGGTGTCCCCCAAACACCAGCTACTGGGTGCCGTCCCTTTTCCATGTAGTTGGCAATCTATCTTGTATATACGGACAAGGATTCTGGGCTGTGTTAGAGCAGTATGAATCTAGATTAATTTTAAGGCTGCTACTCTGATGATGCAATTGAGAACAAAATCTGGACTTTGCTATTCTGTGAATTAATAAGCAATATGTGTTGATATGTATAAGTATCAGAAAGGTGCATTGCTGAACTGACGGATGATAGATAATTATATTGGTAATGAATGTGAACTGATGGATGATAATTATATTGGTAATGAACGTGAACTGATGGATGATAATTATATTGGTAATGAATGTGGACCACCTGTTTCAGTTACCACAAAACAGACACAGGTTTGGGAAACAGACTCTCCCCTTTAAGCACCACAGGATATATCTCCAGAAAATGAATGTTGCACTCCCTCAAATGAGTAGATAAACCAGCAGCTGTGAAGTACTTAGTGGGTAAAAGACAATCCCGGTTTAATGCTGCACCTTCACTCCATTCACCTACGCTCAACTTATTCTTCAGGTCATCAGCCAGATGGATCTGTAAGGGGACAAAAGAGCCTGGACCCTCCACTTTGAGATGGGTAATAAACAGGAGAGACAGACGCTACAGGCACTGCCAAGAAGATGGACGTGTTAGGAGGTGACTGACAAGTGTCTCCGTGGTTGAGGCTGTGTGAAACCACGTGTGTGAGGAACTAAAAAGCATGGTTCCAAAAAATGCAGATGATCTGCTCTTGCCAGGTGAAATATGGTACAAACCCATGTTCTTACTGGAGTTAAGCACCATGGGAGGGGGTGAAGAGCCAAGGAGTAGCACAAATGTGAGCTCTTCCATGCTCTCTTTGGTGCATTCAGGTGCTACACGAGACTGTGAGGCTGAAACAATCTAGATGGAGAAGCGGCAGGATTTTTTTAAATGTCAAATTCATTGCACGTCGCTTTAAAACAGTTGGTCAAATTTAACAGGAGCATGCTGCCCAATGCTACCAGCTGCAAAAGTTTGCAATCAGTTTTGGTACTGCCCCTTTCAGCATAAAACTCAAGTCTTCAGCGGTAGGAGGTTTAAAAAAAACGTTTTACTAGGGTCTTTTTCACTTGTTTTTTGAAGTGTTAGCCTTTTCAGGTGTTGAACCTTTATTCCTCAGGAAGATGTCATTTTCTCTAGGTTTCTTTTGCTTTTAGTGAAAGTTAATACTTTTATTTTGCTAGAACAACTGGCATTTCATAAAAGAAACATAGAAGGTACCATAAGATTCGCCATAAAATTATAAAGGTTGGTGAAACAACATTGCATTCACTGGCTGTATTGTTGTGGTAGCCAAGTCACTGGCTGGAACTTGATTTTTTCATTAACAACTGATCATTAGTTTCTTGTTAATTCTGAAAGCAAAGATTTCTATTGCTTTTTGCAATATACCTAGTCAAAAGTATCTAGAATATCTTTATTTAGGTATTCTGAAATCTACCTGTTCCAGGGTGTTGTTTATTCGTGCACATCTATATTCCAATTAACACACGGAAAAGGTAGGCATGCACTGACTATTTGAAAACGATCCAGTCCTCAACAAGAAATTCCACACGGAAGCGTCCTACCTGTCTCCTGCAGGTACATCAAATTGTATTGCTGGTATTCTTCTCTTTTTACTGGTTGATTCTGTTCCCATATGCTTTCAGCTACCAGCTTGCCTGCACAATCAGAGGTGAATCTAGGGACAGTCATATATATCCCTCTACATACGGAAGGATAAAAACAAATTTAGTGTTTCAGGAAGCAAAACTGCCCGTTCAGGAGACCACTAAAAGTTGTACTCCAGCTTGTAAGATGAGTGAAGTGGAAATACCAAAAGGGCTCCTGCACGAAAAAAGTACAAATGCGTAGCAGGACCTTGCTTGCAGTTTCAAAAGCACAGTGCAATGGCTGTAGCATAATTAACAGAGAACACAGTATTCCTGTAAAATAAATCACAGCATGCTCACTCCCTGCTCAGGGCGCTGCGTTCATCTCTGTGTTAACTAGGTGCACTTTTATAGAAAATAATAGAGCCGCTCTTGATTTACCACAACCTGAGTTTGGCCAAGGTGGCAGAGATGAAGCAAGCAGTGTAGAAATTCTAATGGTTATGTAAAGAAGAGTAGAATAGATATGTAGAAGTAAGATGACTTTCCGTAACCACATTCAAAAGAGCAGGTGGCAAGTTCGCTTCCACCAGAATACAACTGGCAGTCTGGAATCCACCTAATCTTTTTGAAAATAACCCGGATAAACTCTCTGCCCTAAAATAAAGCCTCAGCCTTCTTAGTCCAATGATTTGAGACTACACATCCGTAGCACAGCAGTATACCTGATTTCAATGATTAATCAAATGCACAAAGCCCACTGAAGCTCACAGGCACCCCAGACTTTGCACATCCTTCATCGCAGCCAAATGACAAATGCAGGTGAGCTTCTACTATAAATTGCCCCCATAGCCTGATGCTTTTTCCAGAGGGGAATAGCCTACCTCTGCCAAGAGAGCTCCACTTTACAATTTTACATTGCTACAGAATTGCAAGAATTCTTGTGGCAGTACACGAAAGAATATCTGCAGTGCACGTGGCCTGCTGGGCTGACGGAGTACGCAAGCAGATTGGCTGATTGTGTACCCGGGTTTGTTATGCACTTAGGGACACTCTGTTCCTAGGAAAAACTGAAAGGTTAAACAACAGATTAGAATAATTTAACTCTTCACATTGATAGAATTAAGATTTAGAAAATTGGGATCCCAGCAGCATTACCATATTGTATTATTACAAAACACATTATCTGCACCTATCTGACACTTGTATAGTTGCATTTACAGCTCCCACTTCAGGCTCCATTCCAAGAGAATCGCTCAGTCATTTACAGCCAAAGGAAAGTGAAAGTGTGGTTTAGAAGAACCAGCCACTCGGCTTGTTTTAGTTCATGAAGACAGCTATTGAGCGCAAATGAATAGTCAGGGCTTACTTTCCTTCTTGTCTTATTTTTGATTCTTACAATGACACCCACTAAAGAGCATAATTTTTTTTAATTGATTTTTTTAGGACTGCACGCTTTTTTAGATGTATATTAATTTTTTTCCTTTACCTTTCACTTCTTAAGAAGTTTTACTTAACACTCAAAACAATAGAGGGATCGTCCTTTCTCTTCGTTCATTTAGTTCTAGCACTTAATCCTACTTAACCATAGGAATAACGATGGATACATGTAAAGACATGTCAACCTCTGAGCAGTTAAATATTTGTTAAAAGGAAGATAAAACTTTTTTTGCTAATCTACTTAGTACTGTTTTCTAGAAATTTTTCTTCTCATTTAATCTCTGCAGTATTATTGTACAATTGCCTGTGACATCTAACGAGCAGTCTTGGTTTCTTTCATAGACAGCAACGGCATGCCATTCTCCACATTTTTCCAATCTAAATTTAGAACCATTGAAACATTTTTATGATACTATAAAACATATCCTCGATCTCTTCTGTACCCACACCTCCTGCAAAGTATCTTTCATGGACACGTAACGTTCATAATACTGGTAAGAAAGAATGACAAATGCCTTTTTTCACTTCATAAAGTACACTGGGACACGCGCTAGGGTGTTTTGCAAGTGTTAAAATAGAAGGTGTTTCTCAGACTCTCACACGTAGTGAATATTTGATGTACCGCGATTATAACAGGGTTTGCGTAATAACAAAGGTTGGAATAGGACCCGGGGTTAACTCACATGTAGCAGTACATGGAAATGTCTGTAAAAGATTCAGAAAGAATACCAAAAAATCTCAACACAATTCATCTGTACTAGAATTAGATGACTTGTTTGGGAGCACGGTGTGTAGTTAAAAGCAAACAAAAATTATGTATAAAATTACAGAATACTTGCAAGATACAGGTACTACTTATGAACAGGAGACACTCTGTACTTCAAACCCTGCGCAGGGCAAAGGACTATCCTGTAACATTAGCCTGCATTTCCTTAATATCCTATAGCTTTGTTTAATTTTCAGTTAAAAAAAAACCCACCACAAAAAACCTTAATGCGCAATCAAGACAGCTATAAAGAATGCAAAACTGTTCTTAAAGAGATTTATTAAAATAACTACTACACCATGTTATAACTCCCCACAACAACTGGACTCCCAGCTTCCCACACTCAGAAGCCAACACCTCATTTCAACCAAACATCATACACACCTTGACATCTTACCCGTACACAATTATTTTTCTCAGTTACTGGAAATACCAAAAGTGAATAGCTGATAACTTTACTGAAAACTGATTTATGACAGAGCTGCACTTACAAAGACAATTGACTACAGGTATTTGAAACACTAAAACTATACACAACAATTTGAGTATCTCTATTAATACAGATTTTCAGGGGGTTTTGCATAATTTAAATTCAGTGCCTGCTTGTTTAAAGTACTTCTCTTGGTTTATATACATATATATGGATGGCCATATTTCAGATATGTATACATTCTGTTACTTAAAGAATACGTATTTTACAGCAATATTTTACAAACCATAAGTTTGCCACAGTATTACTAGAGGAAGTCCATTTCTATGAAAGCTGTATATTCACAACATATCGTTGAAGTATATATTGCATTAATACTTCACTGTGCTTATAAACGTTAATATAGGTTATTTGTTTATTACTATGTCAAGGTTATTCATCATATGCAGTGTCAGAAAGCACAAGCTGACATCTCATATTGTCTGCTTCAAGGGCAAGACCAATGTGACCTTTGGCTCCTTTTTTTAAAAAGGATGAAATCATTCCAGAGGAATAATGCTGAACTGCACAGCTCCCTTTAAGAATCAATCTGCCATTTATGGTTTCCAATTTTCCATACTGTAGTATGGCTTGTTAAGATCTGATGGCTAATTTTCTCTTCAAAGTTTAGTGTTCTAAAATTCTAAAAAGAATTTTCTTATTGTAATGCCATTTATGCTTCCTATTTATTCACTATAAAATGAAAATTTCAAGTCATCAGTTGTTAATTTTGCCAGGGTCCTTCTTGATTCTGTTTGGGACTGAAATCATGCTGGCCAGTGATTTCCTAGATCTAGATCACATCTGTAATAAAAAATATTTTAGAAATATTTTGGTCTTTTAGTGTTTTTCTTTCCAGAATCTGTTATAATCTCCAAGAAAACCATCTTCATAATTATTGGCTTTTCTTGCTTTACAGATCTAAAATTCTCCCATATTGAACTGATAAATGTGTGCAGGCGAAGGGGGAGATACAGTTACTACTGAAAATATATTGAATATGTATATTGAATATATAAATAGTGAAGAGGAATCTATTCAAAAGAATAGGAGTGGTAGAAATGAGGGGTCATCTGTTAACGATGGAGCTCTGCCTTTAGCTGGCTCAGTACCACAACAGTGGAAAGTAGATGCGCAATTTGGAGCACGAATTAGCTGTGAAGCTACATGTGTTATTTCACAAGGATGACAAGGTATGCACATGGTCTTGAAGCATACATGCACTTGCACAGACAACTCTTCGAACTTCATCAGCCCCAAAGCGCATACATTTTTGGAGATTTAGGGATGAGATTCACATGAATTGGTAATTATATTATAAGTGCATGATACTGATTTCACTATAAAATTTGGCCAAGGAGAATGCAGCATTCTTTGACCTAGCTGATAAAAGGTCAGAAAGCAATTTTGAATAATAAATGAGACCTGCTGACCTCACGACCCAAGTCTGGCAGGGTCAGCAGCAGCCCTCTCACCAGATGCTGATGGCAGATATACAGACGCAGACAGCTCAACTAATGAGCTTCCTGGATAAGGGTTTTAGATCCAGTGACATTTAAGTGCTATGCAGTATATAAAATAAACTTACAAATAATCTGTGCCATAAAAAATTAAAGTGATATTTACAGTGAGGTGTAATATGACATACTTTGTAATCCTCACTGCAGCGATTATTTTACTGCTTCTCCTAGATGGCCTTTAACCACAAAATATACTACCTTGCTAACATTTCCTTTAAGGTCTTTTCTCTTCACGTTTATATGGATCCCATTCAGTGAATGTACTACAAAGAGGTATGCTTTGATAGTGCAGTTGTTTGGCACCTCATTTAATACAAGTCAACAAAAATTACTTTTAAGATAAGTGTAAATTTATTTTATTTAAATTCAAGCTAATTTATTCCTTTCTCAGTGAGTAAAAGACAAGCCTAGAGCGTGCAAGGCCAAGAATGATTTTCTCCCAATTGCTTCATCAACAGTTCCACTCCGAGTTACAAGTAGATGGTTCACGAAGAAGAGAGGGCAGTACACTAGAATTCATTCTCCCACCCGCCGTCAGATTTCACTGTAGAAATGGCCTAGGGTCACTGCTCCATTCTGGACCTTGGAAACCCTGAGTTTTGACTTCACCTTGGCTGCTAGAATTGAGCTCCACAAACTATCATCTCATTCCTCAGGTATGCTACAGCTGCTTGTATGAATTTGCAGGAATATATCTAAATGTTTGCTTATGTTTTGCATGAATTAGCAATGTAAGGCCAAATTTCTAAATATCATTGTTGGAGATTTTTTGACATCTGATTTGTAAGGAAAAATAACTGCTTGGACTCTCCTGATGTCTAAATGCTTCACTGTGAATACGATTAGCTACAGGAACTACAAAAGCCATAGGAGCTTTTCTATGTCTTTTTAAAGTCACCATATTTGCTTTTATGGAGGATGCCCTTCAGACACTGAAGTCTAGAGGCTACGTCAAAACTCTACAGAAAAGTTATTGTGCTCTACTCAATTCTGTATTACTTTGCATAAGCTAATTTTAACTTACATAGTAACTGGTGTTTAAGAACTTGGAAACTTTCAACATTTGGTCGAGATGGCAGAAAAAATGCCACCCCATTTCACTGAAGGGGAAGCAGAAGCATTGGGTATCATGAAAAAACATTTTCTTTCAAGCTTTTCAAAGCTTCGACCTTTCAGTATTAACTGCACATCTGCACATTCTTGAATTATGAGAAAGGATAAAGAAAAACAAATAGTTTACTTTTGCCAAACAGTTTGTAATTCTGTATGCTTCTGCAACATTCCTATTTATTTCCTCTTTAAACTAACCAGTTTTTAAAATTACGCTTATACAGAAGCCTGTTAAATTTTTCTCGCCTACCTGTAAGCTCTCCTGTATTTACGCCATATCTCTTCAGAGAGAGTTAACAGAAAAGAACACGACCTCCCCAAAAGGCCTCACAATCAATGTACATAACAACTTTGTAATATTTGCAGTGTTATTTACATTCTTCTTATACTTTCACGGGGTATCAGCTCTGAGTGCCACTATACAACTTGTGACTGAAATGTTACCCCCGACATTTATAGATAGCATTTACCTCCGCAGTGGTGACTGGCATACACCACGAGGGAGAGAGCATCTGTACCCTTCTGATCCAGGGGATGCCAGCAGTCATTTAGACCTTTTTATTCAGTGCTGATTAAGGAAGTCAGGTGACTACCCTCAAATTTATCACTGCCTCTAAAGACCTTGTAGCAGCCAATAGCTAGGGGAGCTAACGCAAGGAATTGTCTTGACCACGCGCCCTCCCTCTGCGCTTGCGAGGACTTTGCAAGGGGAATTACACACTGTCTCTACATAATCTATCCCAATTTTTCACTGAGTCAAGTGTGTGCCCAGAATACAATTTTGGGACTTCAGTACTGTAAGACACCAATTAAACTCATTGTTAGTGAACCCAGCTTCTAAATCTTAGTGCATTCATTTAGGGAACCAGTAACAGTAACCAGCTCCTGCGCTCCCAGCCTGCATGCAATTGAAATAAAATTTGATTATAAATAGATTAGATTATAAAAGTTGCTCAAAAATCTGTCTGTAGCTTTGCTTCATGTATTTAAGATAGCAGTAGCCTCCACAAGAGAAAGAATTTCTTACTGCATCCAGTGCAGCATTAAAATGTACTTAGTCGCTTTGATTTCTTTCCTGCCACTAGATAATACACGTATTTTTGCAAGTCTGCTAGATTTCCTTAAAAACATTACTTTGACTCTGCTTTACAATCAACGTGAGCTCTATAGTGAGCAACCAGTGTCTAATATGGAGTTGTGCTCCCCCATCCCGTGCCTTCATATTCCAAAGGCACATCTCTCTTCAAAAAGGAATATATCTGGGATCTTTGGAAAATACCTTAAAAAGAAAAAAATAACCAGCCAGATTATTTTATGATGGCTCTATTCTATGTCTATAAGAGTACAAGTAATTTTAGAAGTCAGAGTTGTTCGCAATGACTTTATACCCATTTTCCCCGAACAAGACCTGACAAGGCTGTGCACCAGTAGAAGCTTCTGCCTAGCAAAGCCATTACATAAATCAGCTGGGCTTATGTTAATTGTTTACTGGTGAATCAGAACATTGCCACCTGGAATTAGATTCACAGTTTTGAGATACATCTCTCAACCAACATCTGAAAATGCTTTAATCGGAGAGAGAGGAGGAGCTCAAGAGATCAGTCTAGTGGTATCACCTATAAGCCTAAATTCTATTTGGCTTTGCTCAGCAGAAGCAAAAAATGTGTACTACAGAGTGGATCTCACTAGGGGCTTGCAAGGGTATAAGTATGGGAAGAAGAAGTCAGAAAGGTTACTGTACCCAACCGGCACTGTAAATAACCAGAAATAATTCTCTTATAGAAAATCATCCCAGATAGGTCCTACACATTAGATTTGTTAAACAAATCTCCTAGCTGTGCTCTGAGGTACCCTCTGCTCCTGTGCCAGTCTAGTGACAGCTAACGCATGGTGGGCTGCTGTTTTCCACCGCTTGTCCTGCTTTTCATCCAGTACAACAATGCCATTCCATTTTACTTTTTATTCTGCACATTTATGCAGTGACACAGACAATGAGAACTGTCCCAATATATATTTTTCACTACATCCACCAAAGGATCCATTTTTAGTGTTACCTCTGTGCTTTAAATGAGGAATGTGTAAATTAGTACTGTCCAGTAAAAATCAACATGCTTTCCAGACTGTATAATATTTATTCTTCTTAACCTGGAATAGCATATTCCCAAAAGCAATTAACATGCCTTATACTCTTTATTCTACTAAAACCACTACAGAGAAAAGTAGAAAACTAGTTCTTCATTTTGGTATATTTTATGTAACTGAGACAAATTCAAAGTCTTAGTTGCCTGTTTTTAGCACAATTATGCTTCATAGGAGCCACATTCATATATCCCAGAACAGATTCTGCCAGCTGTGGCTTTTATTTACTATGAAGTAGTCATTTCACATACCCTTTTCCCCCTGAAAAGACTGTTTTACTTTGGTGCTGAATGTGTACTACAGTTTTTCAAGTTGCATGAACTAATCAGCTGAAAATTTTCTAAGTAGAACTTGCACTTTATCACAGTGATAAACTTACTGTAATCTTTTTTTTTATTTCAAAGGAACAGTTTTCTCTGCACATAAGCTCCAAGTTAAAACCCCAAACCATCAAGCTTTTACTTGCATTCCTTATCAGGACTTTAATTTACTACAACGCATTTTACATGCTTTTTGTCAAAAATCATCATACTTACTCATTAAACTGCACTTAACTTCAGTCTTTCAGATTTTGTAACATCAGTGCTAAAAACATGTGAGCTACAGAATTGTTTGTGGAGTTTGGGTCCAACTGCAAAAACTCTTCTGCTTCCCCATATTTTACATATTTGTCCCCATGTCCAATTTTTAACCTTTACCAACCTTGAAGTCCTTCTTATATTGTATCAGGAGTGAAGCTCATTTGCAGACAGCTGCAATATGAGTTTCCTCACCCTGCCCTGCCATTGACCTACAACCTGATCTAAAAGAACCACCTTCTTTCAGAGTGAGAAGTTATTCATTTGCCGTAATAGCTCTATTTTAGGCTTCCTCAGCAAAAACAGACAATTGTGCCCAAATAGCATGAGGGTTTGTGATACCAACCATTTTATATATACTGAAAAAACCACCAGAATGTTTCACTTGGGACTGGCTCACAAATGAGAGGCAAGAAAAGTTACATTTAACAATGGACTTTATGTACTTTGCTAAAAAAATTATTAGAAATCTATACTTCTTGTTCATACAGGTTCACTTTAATTTTATTCTTTATACTATACAGCTTATTCACTGAGTAAAATTTAGTTTTCTAGCAGACCACTGTATGCAGGGCAGCCTTCAAACGTTACAATTGCCAGAGAATAAATGAAAAAAGAGATAATCAGGGACCACGGAATAATAATTGGAAATAAATAAAATGTTTCTGATGAAAACAATTAGTCACAAGCATTACAAGTTGAAATTCAGTTCAGTGTTAAAGAGACAGTTTAGAAGCACATGGTACATTTATCACAGCTCCACAGACAAGTTATTGAGCTGTCTGTGAAAAAACAGAGCCAAACAGGAAAGCTTTCAGCAGAAAGCAGTGGTTGAGGTCCTTGATTGATAGAGTTAGATGATGCAAAGCTGTCTGATGGCCTTTCTGCAAAATAAAGTGAAGGAACTCAAGGTCTTTCATGACGATCTCTGACCACAGATGAACAGCTACTTTATTACAGCACAGATTGAGGTTGCACCTTAGTCCATATTCTGCCACTTTTGGATGCACACGGTTAACTTTACCAACAATCCACTGTGTTTAACATAAGTGTCTGCCATCTTTACAGCATTTTAAAAGGGACAGCAGGTTGCAGTAGTTAAAAGCTTTGCCTCCTTTCTATTTAACTGTGGTGACTGAAAAAACAATCAGTTTTATCGCAGGCTTCTTATTGCAACAATAGGGCTGATTGTTCAGGGAGAAGTTCCTCATTTAAAAGATACAGAAAACCCCATTGTGCATAACAGCCAAAATCTACCTGCTGTGCTGCTTCCCTTAGAAATGAAATTTACTTTTCCCAAAATGTAATCTCTGTCTTCCTAATGACTTCAGTGTGGTTCCATTCTTCACTGACATGATGCTACTGATTTGGTAGAATACATATTTGCAAAACCTGAGGATTATTACACTGCATTTGCTTTTAAGCAGAAACCAAATGCTTATCTCCATGTTTGTGATATCTAGGAAACATTCCTTTTAAGCAAAAGAGCCAACACTCTCCGACCAATATAAAGCATTTACAGTCACCTAAACAATCCTGACTTGTGTGGCACTATTAAATTCAGTTAAGAGCAGTGACTTCTCTTTACATTAGGAATCGAGGCTATTTTGTTCAGATTTTAAAAGGTATTTAGCTGCCTGCGATTCACACTGGCTGAGGCTGTACTGCCTTTTTAGTTTGAAACTCAACTTAGAGGCAAATGCTAAGACCCAGTCACTTCCAGACTCGGTACATGCCGGGCATGGGTTGTCCCGCTCCAGCCCATCCTTGTCACTGTTCTCACATAAGTCATAATGTGATGCAAACAAACCACAACATTTAAGATCAATGCATGGGCTCGAGCCCCATGTTATTCTCTGATATTAACCCAAGTAGAGGAGGCTAATGAGATTTTTCTTCACTGCTTAAATACCTAAACCCTGTTTACAGGGATTCTGACCCCCTCTCTTCACAAACTTCACTCTGGATACCTCAATGCAGTTCAAGGTGCTGGTTTTAACTTCTGCAGAGTACTTTCAAATAAAGATGGCCAGTATGTTTTCACTGTTATCCAAGTCAGAATAGTTGGAAAGAAGAAAGAAAAGATGTGAGGACTACAAGTGTTTATCCTGTAAACATTTTCACATTGACTGACAGTTCTGGTTTTAGAAAGCCAAGAAATTCCACAAAGAATTTTTCAGAGTATATGAGTTTGAGACTGTGCCCTATTTTTAAGTTCCTATTACATTCCTAGCACATGGGGTTGCTAAAGCAACTTTCCAGAAGTTGCTCTCATTCACTCTCATCAACCCTCCTTTGAAGAAAAATGTGTTTTCAGACATTTAAAGTTCCTTTTCCTTAATTACAGGTCTGTCTCTCAGATTGACAAGGCCAAAGTAGTGGCCTGGACTATCTGAGTGTTGTAGGTCCCTTCCAACTAAACTATTCTAGTCTAGGGCATTTTATATTTGAAATGTTTTTGCTCATCTTCGCATTCATTGGTATACTTCAATTCGTGTACTCTCTCAGCTGTAGTGCTCCAGTGTGAGTGCAAGGGTTTAAGTGGGAGCATCCTCATATCGGAACAAGTCACAGTAAAGCCCACTACGCTTATCTCTCCCCAGGAGGTGCCCCAGTAAGCAACAAAAGTATCAGCAGCTGCAAAAAGCACAGTTCGAACGTGGACAGGTTCATGTGTTCAGGCAATGTCTGAAAGAATTATTCAGTTTTCTAATAATTTCTGTTCTGTAGATGAGCCTTAGTATCAACACATTTCCTCCCCATCTCTTTGACAGTCTTGCTTTTAAAGTCAGTGTTAATCACTGCTCCTCAAACTCTCTTCCTCAGAATAGCTTTTTCTTTCCATTACCTTAGTTTAATATTTACTTTAGAGGCTGCTGCCTAAATTGTCTCTGCTTATGGAATTCAGTGTCTCAGCTATCAAAAGACTGACGAGAAGAAGCCTACCTTGAAATTCCGACTTTGGAGTGGCTAGCTTTCAAATTATTTTTTTTTTTAAAGTATTTTTACTAGCACTTCTCATTAACTGCACACTTCAGATATGAAAAATGTATTTATTGTTGTGTTAGGCCACAGACACCTAAACAGTTCAATATAACAACTGTGAAACCAGTAACTGATCAAGTAAGGCAAAGAAGTTGGAAAAAAATTTAAAAATAACAAAATAGCTGCCAGAATTTAGTGTTCAAAATAAAAATATCTGTTACTTCAGAAAAATATTCTGTAACTCTATGAGTTATTTAATCAAAGTGCATGCAGTAGCTGTGTTTTTTAATTAGAAAATGCATACACAAAAATATGTTCATTAATGATAGGCTACATGAGCATTTTACAAGGTTTGAATTCACAGAACTGCCTAGCTTCTTTTTCATGGTTGATGTGGCATATAGATTCTTTGGTCTATGTATTCAGATTTCAACTCGGTTATTTTACCACAAAAAAAATACCCATTTATAACAATAACATGCACCAGTAGCAGTTTTAAATTATAACATTTTAAATACCTCACTTGATATTATTTGGTTAGATTCATTCCGACTGATGGTATACATGCTGGAAAGTTTTATGCAAAATGAGATTTAGAGTATCATCTAGGATTTTCCTCCTGTATCGTAAACAACTCCTTCCCACAGTAAACCTGACAAAAGGGAAGATGCCCTCAATTGCCTGGGTTAGATACACAGACACTCTCAACTGCCTGGTCCAATGGAATCGAGGAAAATGAAAATAACATTGACTGCTATCAGTAGAGACAGACATTGGGAAATAAAAAAATATTTCTGTCTTAAATTTTAAACTGATGTTTCTAACCACAAAATTTTAGACAAACTTCTAGAGCATTTAAATTATTTCAAAGTGGCATTTTTCTCTGATTAATATTGGGAACACTATGTTTTGACATCCTAAAGGCAGAACTCTGAGAAGGATTGCATTATTACATCTTTCTGTTGCATAAGTTCAAACTTGAAAGGAAAACCCTTTAAAAACAAAACAGAATGTCTGGTTCATATAAATAAAGGTGTTTTAAAAACCTGTATTGACTTTTCCATGTTATTAAGCTTTTTAGATGAATCCAGTTGTTAAATGGTTGTTCTAGTAACTGGCCTGTCATCTGGAAACGTTCTTAGATTGTTTTTTTGACACAATGTCCCTGCAGAAAGTTGGGCAGTGTGACATAAAGAGCACAGGTTTACCTATCACGCTGATTACTTGATGTAATAGTAAGCAAGCTTAAGTGAACTGTGTGTCTTCAATCTTTCCAATCACTTAGGGATGGGCACCAGAGGATACCATCCATCATCCATGGCCTGAAACATATGGTACATCAGCAATCTTAGGCTGACCTAAATGATAGTAAAAGCTGCTACGCTGTTCACAATAAGAAATTGTTGTCCACTGAATTACAGGTTTGTGATTAGATTGCTAACATGGCCAACTTGATGTATAAGTGAAGTGTCCAGGAAAGATATTCCCTAGGATCCTTTGAAGATTAATTTATACCCTTGAAATGTGCACCAATCACAGAATGAAAAAATATGTCAAGATATTTTTCTTGCGAACAAAAAACCCACTGCAGTGGTAACGGCTATTAATTTATTTTTGGCAGTTTCAGCCAACAGAATTCAATAAACAAGGTTCTTAAAGGTTTTTGTTTTGTTGCAGGGCTTTTACTGCTTGACTCCTAAAAGCAGAGCACTACAACTATATCTTTTATAAGAGGGACAGTTCCCCCTCACAATCTACTCTACAATCTCATATAGAACTGTAAATATCACACACAGACAGCTAGAAAAATACTGAAAATTCTTCATTTTGTATTATTATATTCAAATTTAATGGATCTATGAATATAATACAATATTAAGTATCTATTTTTAACTTAGAAAATGTACTGTAATATATCTGACCACTGATCCCAAAATTATCAACCTTGCTTCTCCATCCAGTAAATTATGCTCAACATGTTATTCATCAATTTAGGAAAAATGCATCCACATCACACAGGTTCAAACTGCAATATCAACTTTGCTGGGATTTGGGAGGGGAAGGGGGGGGTTATTATTCCAGAGCAGCCCTACCCCTTAAATCCTCTTGAGGTAGTAGAACACAAATGGTGAAAGGCATAGCACAGTCAAAGAATGAGAAGGAACACTGCTTTACAATGTCTGTGGGCTATATTAGACCATAACTAAAACCCAGCATACATTTGTGCTGACCATTCAAGACCCTTCACAAAACCCAGCGTACTCCAGGCTGAAGGAAATTACTCCCTTATAAGCCATGGAACATTAGAGAAATTGTTTTGCAAATATGGCTGCTACATACAATTATCACAAGATGATTGGGAACAATGGTTCTCTCTGCCCTGTCCACCAGTCTATTATTTTTTGTGACGTGCCTTGCTGTCCCCATACACGAGGTAGACCTGCTTGCTATGCCTGTTAGATTAGCTCTTCTACTGATGCTTTAGCTCTATTTCTAGTGTGCTTGTCACTGACATAAGTCCTTAGCCACCGACAAGTCCTACTTTAAAACATTCCTAACCATGCAACTAAATGATTAAATTTCATTACAGAAAAGCACAGTTTTACACTCATGATTTTTTTTACTATTCCTTAATATAATCTATTGCCAGCAGTGTAATTCATATACTATACTATATATCATACCTTGACATGGATAACAATGGTCACTAGTGAAAGGGGCTCCTTTTGAACCTTCCAAGAGGCACATACTAATTAACGAATTCTTTCCTGTGGGTTCAGGATGGCCTTAATCTGCTAAGATTATCTGGGACACACCTATTTGAAAGATCTTCCTAACTTACATAAAAATGCTGCTCTTTCTGAAAACACAAATTAAACCCAGTGCCTGCTTAACTTGCATAACCATAAAAAACCTAGATTGTCTTTTCAGTCAAGACAAAGATTTATGTTCATTGTCAGAATTAAACTCTCCACTCTGGCAAGATGCAAAATCTTGAAGCACTCCATTTCCAAAAGAAACAGAAAATTTAGTAATAGAACATTACCAGTACATAAAACCGAGCAGGCATGCTTTAGTTATGTCAGATATACTTTGTTTCTTTTTAAATTTACTTCAGAAGCTTAAGGAAAAAAGGAAAGGAGAAAGGAAATCCAAAACCTATCCTTACATAAGGGTGGTAGAGAAGAAAAGAATACACAGACCAGCTATTAATTATTCTACAGAAAATGTCTCTTGGTTTCAGGTTCCTGCTTCACCCTCTTCACTAGGCTATCTGAGCATCTTCTAGTAGTGCAGCAGGGGATGTGACTAACATCCATCATATGAGAACAATACAGGCACCTGGTCTTTAGGGAATTAGTGATAGGTATCTTAAATGTGATACAAGTTGAATTTTTTCCAAGAGTAAGGGGGAAAAATTATCTTCTGCTGATACACTTCGAATTTGAGAGAAAAAAATCCTTAGACTTTATGGAAAGGTTTCTGTATTCATTAACATTTGAATCGTCACCTTTATTAGTAAGTATAATTGAAGAACTAAAATATAATGGTGAAGCAAGATAGGATACCTGGTGGATATAACTTTGGGCCTTAAAATAAGCATAGGCTGAAACACTAAATATGAAGTAGGCATGAGAGGAGAAAATACTGAACAAAATACTTACTACATTTCAGCATTTAGAAGTCATCTTGTGCTGATTAGTTCTATGTACCATTCAAATATGAAATACTATTTCTATTAATGTTTATCTGCTTTGAAACAACAGTGACCTCATCTTTATATAAAAAGCAAAATAGCTTCTTAATTACATAAGAGACATGAAATACAAATGGATGTACAAAGACTTCTAAAAACGTGTGAAGGTGCAGAAGTGCACACGGATGAACACATTCTCCATCCTGAAGTTTAACAGTTCTGTTGATATACATGCTACATAGTGAGGGATATATATGTACTTCCAACTGGTTCAGTATTTTCTTGATAAGCTTGATAGTCAAAAAAAGCTTCTTTTGAGTTATTTCCCTTTTTTGTTTGCTGAGGCAGATGTCTTGCTCTCCTAGTATTAGAGACAAGCACTATTCAGTTGTGTTGGTCTGCTGCGTAAGTGTTAGCTAGGCTCTCAACTTTGATACTAATAATGAAGACTTGTATAAATAGTTATACCTTTCAGTGTTTTTCACAAATCTTACTGAAAATTATTAGCAGTAGAAGTAGTCTCTTTCTGCAAGATTCAAAATTGGGATGTATGTAGTCACTTGCTTTACATATCCAAAAAAATTAAATAAATCACATAAATACGATCACGTAAGAGACAACAAAAGCATGGGAAAAATTAACTGCACACTGCAAATTGATCTGGCTTCCCAACAGCCCAAGACAATACAAGCCAGAGCTAACTGCAATCAAAACTTCTCAGCAAGATGTTATTCCCCACAATAAGCAAAAGCCAGGCAACAGAGCCCAAAGAAAAAAACACTGCCAAACTCTTGGAAAACTTTTCCAAGCCAGGCAGAAGTATTACCACACAATATGGAGAAGAAAACTCTTCTACCATGGGATCATCCCCTTGATCCATCCTTTTCTGAACCACTCCTTTCTCAGAAAGGCATCCAGCTCTCCAATCCTATGACTATTTAAGTCTTTCCTAACCTTTGTGTACCCATAACACTGTACATGAACATCATACAGCAGAGAAATTTTATAGGAAAAAATTAATAAAAATTGTATCAGGAGGCTGGAGATTACAGAACACAAATATTGCCCAGAAAAAATTCCTGATGGAGTGTTGTTATAAATATAAACAAGGAATTCTGATACTGTGTTGTTCTGCTCTATGGCTGTTCCAGCACCAATAATGAAGTACACACAGAAGAACTTTCCCTGCACCCCCCATCTGCTTCTCATAATAGACCCGTAAGAGAAACTCTCCAGCTTTGCAAGAATTATTAGCGCTAAAAATTCTAGAGAAAGTTTTAAAATATTCTCTCTTTTTTCTGCTTTACTCACAAGCTTTTCCAGAAGCTGGGTGAGCGGAAAAAGGACAAAGTGAAGCAGGGAAACACCGTTGAGGCCTGTGGGTTACTTAGTGTGGACAATGGGCAGGGTAGAGTCTGAGCAGTCAAAGATTCTGAGTATTGCTAAGTTAAAATAGCAGAAGGACAAACTTCAAAACATAAGCTAATCAGGGTAAAAAACAATAGATTTTGTTCCCTCTACCTTTTTAGATGAAATTAAGACTCATTTTATACAGACATCACTTGATGAAAAGAAAATATGACACAAGAAATTAAAACATTATCTTGTAACTAACCCACCTATTTCCCATGGTGTGTTTACCTCACTTCCTGCTCTAAGGGACCATCAGGAGGCTTATTTGACCCATGGCTCTGTACATTAAAGTAGTCATAAAAAAAGCAGGGTTCCAACTAAACTGTAAGGATTACAAATTTTATGCTATTAACCAGTCTGAAGACTGTGTTTGACTAAGAATAACAATATAGGCAGAGACACATTCAGAATAAGGAATCAAGATGTGACAAGGAAGTGGCTCTTCAAAAAACCAGAAGACAGAGGAGGCTAGGCTTCCTCCAAAAAAAGCTGGGGACACTGCTTGAAACACAGAGTACTCGCAGTTCCTTCACTTGTTATTTTGAAGCCCCAAAGAGAACCAGCTTTCAAATCTTTGAAAGACTTGTGTTATACTTTGCCTGTACCAAATGAACATCTAAAACAGTAAAGACTAAACATGAACCAATGGTAATTTTATGTCTGTATTAACAGCCCCCCCCCCCCCCGCCAAGTGTTTACTTTTAAAGATCTAAATAAGAGGTATATTATAGATTCTTCCCATTCAGTAAACATAGAAAAAAGCACATACAAAACAAAAATGTACAAACTATATTGTGCATTTGAATTTAGAATACATGTCATCCTTGCTGCCTCCTTGACCAGTGAATCTTGTCCTTCCTAATGTTTTGGAGGAGTCTGAGATGGCGCCTGTACAATTTGATTTTGTGTAAAAATACACACCAAATCTGATTTCTGCTACATTAAGGAGTTCTCTGGTAAAATATATGACGCATGGAATGAAATAAGCTGTAGTTCTAGAACAAGTCTTTAAGCTTACTTCCTTTAGTACTTGACCACTAATATTAAAGACTACTGGATCAAAATACAGTTTTAATTGGATATCCAGGACATGATACAGTGGTATAGCTAAACCACAGGTTAGATGCTAAAATATAACATTGATTTGTATTCTTTTACTGGAAATATTTGTAATATGAAACTAGAATATAATACACTCATTTTTAATGCATATTCAGTACAGAGGAAGGCTACTGCTGCCACCAGTTTATACTTGAAGTCCATTCATCAGACAAACACTATATTAATTGGTTTGCTGTTTCACAGACTAAAATGAGATTACAGATGAATCTAATTCTCATTAGTAGTGATGAAATGCTGATTATACAATCATTTCTTGCATGGCTTATTGCTAATGCGTGCACACACAAAACTGACCTGCCAAAGAACTTTTTAAAACAGTCTGAAGTCTAAAAGTTTAATGAATTCTGTTATGCACATGAACTTGTCCAACAGCACAAAACTTGAGTTCCATCTAGAAAACTTTCTGTTCTTATTAGCTGAAATGTTTGCACTAAGAACAGAGTGGACAGAGAAAGGAAATTTTATTTTGAAGATAATTTTTAACATTCTTGTTCCTGAGGAAAAAGAGGAAGTGGCAGATGGGAATGTAAAGGAATAGAACAGCCTGGAAGAATCCAGGTGGAAGATGTAACAAGCAACAGGAGAGGGTTAGGCTGGAAAAATGTGAGTGATGCCAGACAGGAAGATATCTGAAGCCAAAAGTCAAATCAGTTGAAAAGTAACAACTGCAAGAAAATATGATTGTATGTTTGGTTCAGATGTTGCTCTAAAACTAAAATTAAAGTTTGGAAATACTTCAAAGCACAGGCTACACAGTAAGAGGGACAGTTTAGATCAATTTAATTTCACATACTCTGTGTTTTAATCACAGATACTGTAACACTCAGAAGGACATTTCAGTTTATACATTTTGGAGGATCCATGTATGAAGAGAATTCCTGAAGTGTAAGATTTCTTCATGTCAACATTCTCATTTTTAGCAAAACCTAGGCTTACCTCATGACAACGGTGGTCTGATTCAGATTTCAGCTTATATGAACAGGACTGTACTTTGACCTAACTAGATCAGCTCTCACTACATTTTGTAAACACAATTTTGGTATAATGTAGTAGTTCTTGAAAAGAGTTTAGGGTCAGTTCATGGAAATGTAATTTCATCACTACTAATCTATTAGTCCTGTTGCACTTTTTGTCCAGCGGAAACATAAGCTCTGGAGACATACTCTACATCTTCATATGCCAAACTGAAGATATTTAATCTCGATAACCTTGAAAAATAGAACTAGTCTGAGAAAGCAGCAGGAAGTACTATTGGTTCCTCTAAAGTAAAAAAGTCTTTAAAAAGCCTACATAGGGTAAATCATCTTTGGTTCCTTCAAATATCTGCATATTAATAAAAGTCAGTAAAATTTGTGGCTTTAACAAATAGGTTATAAAACTAACACGAACCCTTCACTTGCTTTCCTTTAGCATATCTGTCATTATGAAAGATGATGCTTATTGTCATCTTATTGTCTTTGCTTTTCTTCCAGACAACTGATTTGTCTTTTTTCTTTCATGCGATTTGAATGTGCTAAAAAAGGAGCATTGTCTCTTATTCTTTTCAAAACCCACACTGCTGGTATACATGGGTTCTTAACTGCTTGTGCATTTAATGTCTCTTCTCAATTTCTTTCAATCCAAAATCATGCACACTGTCAAAATTTCCTCATTTCCTAGTTCCAACTAATCTCAATAACCTTTATCACACCAGAACTGGGATCAAATTCTATTCTTGAATTTTTAATCAGCAACCAGTTTCCTGGTTGTGATTTTCATTGGAAAACTGGTAACCGTTTGTACGTTTTCACATTGCCATGCTTCTATTATAATATTTTTCCTCAGTTTTCATAGACTTTTTGGTTTTTACTTCCAGTTCCTTTGTATCCCATTCTCCTCTTTTCTTTAGTCTGTTCTTTTATCAGAAATCCTCCAATGAGGTGTTTTTGTTCTTGTTTCTCCCTGTGCTTGACTTAATCCCTGATTGTACAAGTAGTCAATCCACAAGAGAAGAGAGTTTTCCTAAGAGCTGCAATGATAGCTTTCATTTTCTGGTTATGTCATTTCTAGGACTCCAGCACATTTTTCTGGACACCTTTTTCCAGATTTTGCTTGATTCATGTTGGGTATGGAACCCAGCCACAGCAAAGCAGGCAGTTTCAAAGATTGAATACGTCACATACATCACAAGTCCAAATCCAAACTTGAAACTAACACAGTAAGGAAATGTAAAGATATGAGGTCGGATATACATTTGTCTGAATTTAAAATATTAAGACAAATTAATTCTTCAGATGTTGTTAAAGTTTTCTGGGCATGTATTTCACCAGAACACAAACAAATTATATTAATGTGGTTACAGTAAAGAAGAGCATCAATGCATTTTACACTCCTAAAAGTCATTTCCCCACCAGTTGCGCAACAAAGGACAACTTTTCATTGAAGTCTTGTGTAATCTTTGTGGTATCAATGGTCCAAATAGACTAATGCTCAGAGTCAGGGTTGTCATCTTTGTTTAAATACAGAGTCAGAATGTATATTTGGACTAATATGAAAAGGCAGTAGGTTGTAGCAAGATGACAATATGAAAGAAAATATCAGACACAGAACAACCCTTCTCCTTATCTGCACTTCCTTGACAAAACCTTAAGACTTCGCAGGCAGGCAAGAAGATTCATTTGCTATACAGAAAGACACTGCCACAGAATGACTTTCTAAGAGTTGACATTAAGAAGTTGTCTGCAACTGCACAGATTTCTGAAACCCAGACAATAGAAGTGTTTGAAACCCTCTGCTGCAGGTCACTACACTTTTCTAGTGAACAGAAGCTGTTCTATCCCGCCTTTCATTGATTTACCATTACTGAATGGATTCCTCATTTTAACAAAACATATTGTTATATTCTAGATAAGTCCTTGACAATTCTTTACACTAACCTATGGAATTCAATTGCCACCATTAATTTCACTCTGGTATTTATCAACAGAAGTTTTTTTCCTGCAAGAACCAATTTATTTAATTGAATAGTTTAAAGAGCTCCAAAACCACATACAAAAGATGAGGTTATACCTAATAGCTTTCAAATATACTTAAAAGCTTGAATCATTAGCAGTTTCTTAAACTAGGAATTTTTAAGTGCAAACCCGAATTTATTGCAAGCTAGTCTTAATGGTGTGATTTTTCACATTTAAATTTTTCACAAATCTAAGAGGTGGTTAAAATAATACTCTGTACTTAGGAATAAAGCCTATACTTTATGCTTTCCTTTCACTTTCCAGTTTTTGGCATTCCTGGAACATCACATACCTCAATTCCTCAATTTAATATCTGAGCATGAACATCTTAAGAGAATTGTGAGGATGTGTTTAAAAGGTAGATAAATCCAGTTCTCCACATTTTGCAAAAAAATGAGGCACACAATTTCAGAAATTATATGCTATAATGGTGTTTCAGATAAGATAGTTTTGCCTTCCTAAGCATTGGAAGAATAGGCATCCAACGATGGCACACAGGAAACTGCTTTGGTGCAGTAGCTAAAAGGAGATCAGATCACAACACACACCAGGTGAGGCAATCTCATTTCTAACTCTTACACTTGCAAATATTTTGAGATCTCCATGAGAAGTGAAACAATTGCTGTAAATGACTCACTTCAGAATGCCTTAAGGATAAGGAATGCATTATTGTTGAGGAAGGTGTGGGTTCAAATCAGCTACAGGAGGGCCTATCCAATTTCTTTGTATCCAGTCACTGGGCTATTGAATGAAAACAGCGGTATTCCCACTATTTTTCCTTCAAAGTAGTTCTGCACATGGCTGGGTATGGACTTGGTATGTGTGTCATAAGATAAAATACTACAAATGAAAAATGAATAAAGAATACCAAACTTAGTTGTTCTTAGTTTATGCAAATAAAAATGGATATATTCTTAAGATATTAAAAGCACTGCCTCTAACTCACATGGCAGTGGAAAACAATACCACATTGACAACTTACTAAATGGTACCAATAACCTGAGATCAGCGTTCAGGAAAAAGGCAAGAAGGGATCTACTTTTTCACAACTATGATGAATGTCAAAAAAATTAGGGAAAAACTCAGCTTCTTTGAAGAACTGAAGAAAAGCTTGCAGAAATCAATGGTAAGATTGCTGTCAATATGTTTGGAACAGGTCTCTGTCTAACAAAGAAATTGCAACTGTTTGCATCTGTATTTTCTTTTAGCAACAATGGGAGAACATACTAGGACAGAACATAGTTAACCCTTTCTCTGGCATGCTTTACGTGAATAGCATTTTTAATTCCTTATCTTTGTTTCTGGAAAAATATATTATGGTGGGGTTTTTTTGGTTTGGTTTGTTGGGGTTTTTGTTTGTTTTAAATTCAATTAACAAACAATTCTGTCTGTATGGAACTACAGAGAAAAATATGGCATTTCAATTATTTGGCAAGTGAAGCTGCTGTCTAAATGCTGTCAGCCTTAACCATGAAGTAAGGATACAACAGCTTCCTAAGGAGTAAGGAGTTTTCTGAAAAAAAAACCCAACTATATACTATAAACTTTAAAGATAATAAAAGCTAAAGGTCAAATCCTGAAAGTTCTGTTTGTCTTTTGAAAGAAAACTCTATTGACTCCAGTGGAAATTTGTTGAGTTAAACAAGGTTAAACATCTCCAGATCAAATCTATTCATTCCAATTAAACAAAAATGCAATACAATGATGATGGCAGCCAAGATTCAGATACTTTTACTTTGGGTCAGAGTGCATGATCCCAGTCTTGAATTATGACTTAAAAACCTGAAACAATATTTAACCTTTACCTTGATGTCACACAAGATGACAGCTACTGTGCAACTCAAATACAGAGTATTCAATATGATAGAAGATAACATACCTATCAGATGAATTACTAAATCCAGACATAATTACTTGTCTTAGTAATTACACTGTTTGTAGACTTACTCCTGGATTGGTTTTTAATAATTTCAGCATATCATTACATGCTACAAATAGTTTTACTCTAACTTATTAGAAATCAAATTTTTTTTTCAATTCTGGATAAACCCACCAAGTTTTGCAGTGCCTATTAGACAACAATACAAACCAAAAGAAGAATTTTTGTGCTATTTACATAGTGTGATAAATAATGCAACAAGCTAAAACATGAATGGAAATGAGAATAAAAAGCTAACGTATTTAATACACATAGTGTAACATCTCTTTCCCAGTCTTCCTGTGCATTTTCTGCCTGTCCCAGAATACATTAAACTGCTGAAGAATGATGTGTCAAAAGAAATCTACTCTGCTTTACAGGATATATTTATGTAGTTCAGATCATGAAGTATAAAAAAAGTCCTAGCCAGTATAAATGAATATGAATACTGTGCTCATACTAGGCAAAGCAATTTTCTAGTTGTTTGTTGAATAACCTTCAAATAATAGGGTTAAGAACAAATGACAGTAAAAAAATCTTTTACTAGACATACAAACAACCAAATCTCCTTTTCAGAGAGTGGAAAGCTGAAGTAACTGCCCCCTGAATTCATAGCTTGTGTGAACCTTAATACTTAATTAGCATTAAACAACAATTGACTATTAGACTCTTGTAATCATTCCAGCACACTCTACATAAGAGAAATGGTTTTTCATCTAGTATAGGATTTGAAACAAATTCAAAGACCTAAACACATCTGAAGTTTGTAGATACCTGCATTTGCAACTTATATTAGTCTCATTTTTGTTATAACCCATGTCAAAACACCACATTGAAATACATCCTGAAAATTGAGGAGATTTGAAGTCAAATCCATATATGAACTGGGGATGTTCTGCTTCCAATGCATCTTGTCCCAAACCACATAAAAATGAAATGATTCAAAGCAATCTTCAGTGTAAGCAAAGTGTAAACTCATATATGACAATTATTCAAAGTGTTTGAGTTTCACTATATTCCAGCAGTCCAAATTACAGAAGCACCATTTTGTTTCATGGCCTGAAGCCACAAAGTATCACTGATCATTTTTAGTACCCTGGAACAAGCAGATTGGTAACAAATTTTCATGACAGACACACACACTCAATGAGATTATAAATTAGTTTCCCAAGAGAAGGCTCACTAATAAGATTGGATCTAAAATTTAGGTCACTTAATTTTAAGACTCAGCTAATGGGCTAAAAAAAAAGAGTATAACTTCATAACATAAATTCAGGTTCAATCTTTTTTACCATAAACATTAGCACCATTGTAAAGTTGCAAAGAGTAAGCTTCTTGTAAAATGAAATGATCTAATTGTAAAATGCATTTGATATCTCCTTGCAGGGAAATTATTTCTAAAAGAAAAATAAAATATTCTGTATTACATTATGAAGTTATAAATTTAAGCAATTAATTTTTAGTGCTGTATAAGTTCTGATGTCATTGAAAAGATAAATTTCTAAACCTTCTTTTCAATATGATTTACTGATTCTATTTCAAACGCACTGCTTCCGTTATTTGCAAATGTATTTGCAATACCAGAACTACCCTACAATCAAAGAAACTTCACCTTTTCTTTTTTAATGTTCAGAGAGCACAAAAGTCCTTCAACTCCTTGACAATCCTAGGAGAAAACTCATAGCCTGATAAGGTCAGAAATGGGCCACTTGGCTTGTCTTACACAGAAATAATGTATGATGAACTCATACTCCTAACTTGCTCTGAGTACTAGAGAAAGTTCTTCTAAAAGAATATACCAATAAATTTTCCACCTACATGGCAAAGAAACATTTTTAACGTATTGCAAATCCCTCTCCCTCAGTCTTTGGCAGCAGCCACAACGTACCATTTCCATTCTCTACTATGGCCAATGACTCTCTGCAGATTGTCGTCTTTCTCAAGGGATTCATAGTCCTTTGAACTTCTGCCAGCAGCACCGCTTGTATTGCCTCAATAATCTGTCATAAATGCAAGTTATTATTGGACAATATCAGTACTGCAATTATTTAAACATTTGACAATTTTAAATAACTACTACAAAATTTTAAAGTTGTTCCAACGAATGTCATTAGAAAGTCAACACTTATCAATACCTTTCAGTGTTAATCATGTGTGTCTACATACATATTGAGAAATAAATGTTAAGTGGATAGCAATAAGATGGTGCAGCTTGTCAATCTTGACTGCTTCCCACTAAGCATTCATTTTCTTTAATTTCAAAAGCAGAATCAGTCATCTACTGCCTCCTTGTTTTCAAGGAGTCATGACAATATATTTTAGTAAAGCACATGGTGATAACAGCTAATAAGAAATAGCTTCATTTTTTTGTGTGTGCAAAAGTGCTTCATAGACTGAATATGGACCTTGTATTTAGATTTTTTTTTTTTAGATTTTTTGGTGTCTACTGGCTCTCTGAAAAGCTTAAAGAATGTTTTGTTATTAGTGGTAATCCTCTATTCTTCTAGCTCAAACATGAAAATACTGTATATTTTATCTAAAACAAAGAGAAATACCATTCCTGAAATTCCTCTTATCCTAAAGGAACATCTGTTGGAATTATGAACAGGCTATAAATGGCACTTGCAATAGCTGATGCGCTACGTACGGGTGTTAAGACAATGCAGTCCGGAGACTGTATGACAGAGTTACTTTCCTTTTTACTTTAGCAGAGAAGCCCCAGGAGAATTGAGAAAGTTTAAAGACCTAAGGTGTTTATAAAGCACACGAAGACAATGTCCACACAATGGACCCAAATCCTTAGTCTAAATTTCAGCATGGTGCAGAATAGCAGCATGCATACCTTCTCTTCATCTGGTATTCCCTTCAGGCAGGAAATACAATTTGTCCCCCTCAGGAAAGTATTTGTTCTCAAGTACAAGAAATTTCCTGAAAGACAGAGAGAATCTAAAGTTTCCAGGACAGTGTACTCCACCTCAACTTAAATATGAGTTTAAAATGAATATGTAAATTTAAATTTTAAGTTAAATGTTTATATTATAAACATTTTATGTTTGTATGATTTCTATTATAAACAATCTAGGAAAAATATTTAGGTTTTATATGAATTGAAGTTGATATGCAGGCTCCCTCAGACTGCCTGGAAGAGAGACAGTTTCATCTCACTAATCAAGTACAGTGAATTCGTGGGCTGTACTCAATCACATTTCTATCTGCCCTTGTAAATTCAAATCATTAAGCAGAACAAAGGCTGTAGGTGTCCTTTGTGACAAAAATCCTTTATTGCAGCCAAGTATACTATAGTCAGGTCCACAGTGTGAAAGTTCACAGCAAGTGAACCCAGCCCTAGGTGTTTTGACATAGCACAAACCTTCATCTTGTTATAATAGCACTTTATTTTACAGGGCAAACCAAAGGCAGTCTCCAATTCCTCACACCCATACAGCCCTGAGCTTTGGGGATTACAGATCCTGACTTTACAGCAGACTCTTACAATATATCAACAATAATTAAGAGAGAGAAAGAAACACAGACATGTCATTGTCCTGGGAAAAAATTTGACAAAAAAACCCATTCTTGCAGAGGTACACAAAAGAATTGCACACATTACGTGTTTCTCATGGTGTTCTGATCTGGTAAGAGCCTGTCGCTAATCTGGATCAGATATTCATTACGTGTGCCATTGCTGTGTATGCCAGCCAGCATTCATAACATGTAATTTCCTCTAACATCTTAAAATCAAATAAACTGTAGCAAATGGCACAACATGATACTGTAGAGGCACCTGCACATCTCTGCATGCTACTTGCCTGTCACTTTGTTGAATCCACATTTCCACAGCGCTCAGTGTGGTTTCACATGTTTAGTTTTGTCCTCTCGCTGCATCTTCCCCAAGAATTCATGTGCCTCATCTATCATTATAATCAAGTTTAAAACCCTCCAGAAGCTTTGCCTGTTTCTGACACAAAACAAATCTATGAGCCCCTTTCATTTTCTCTGATAGTTTCCACTTTAGTGTCCTTCTGGATTACATACACCTTGGCTGTCTCGTTGGCTACTAATGTGTTAAAATTTTGCCCATTATTGTAACCACTGTTGTAAACACTAGCTGCTTTTTAGTTGAGATTGTGAAACATGACAAATTATGCTTTTTCTATGCCTGAGAAAGTATAAATACCATATGTCCAACGATAAATACCGATATTAAGGAGTGAAAGGTAATGCTGCCGCAGAGCTAAGCAAATACTAAAAAACAAATCAAAGACAACTGAAGAAAAGTTGAGGCAAGCTGTACTGTTACATATATACTAAGTTACACCAGCCTTCCTTTCTACGCTTTATCAATTACTTCTAAGGATTACTATTCTCTTTATAACGAGTGGGTCTAAGGAGAGAAGTCAATAGACATCACTCCTGGTTACTGCTCAGGTCATAACCTCCACAAGGCTGAGCCTTGCAGAAACGGCCTCCCAGATGCCTCCATAACACAGTCACATCAGGGAGCAAAAAAATACTGATCAAAACATCAGACTCATATTATCCAGTCTGCTTTCCTCTAATTCTGGATAGCAACTGTCAGGAGAGTTGTCTAGATACTTATACTGAAGTCAAATCGCTTAAGGTAGAGACAGATGCTGTAAAAACAAATGAATTAGTGAAGGTACTAGCTTATCGGTACTACTCCCTGCAATGGCCTTACCATGAAGTAGCTTATTCTTTGACAGTTAGGTCCTTTGTAATATATCTCAGATTCATCTCACCTTATTTTAGATATTAATGCAAATGAAATAATTGAAGTGAAGAAAACCAATAAAAACCCAGGTGCACTGCAGGAATCAATAGAAAGAAATGAGGAGGTCCTGAGATGATTCATTCCTCCTAAAATCTCAGCAGTCCCTCCACAGTGCCTATTTTTCCCACTGGTAAAAGAGGGAGGCTAAAGCAACTACATTCCTCATGCAGATGATTATGTCAGATCTAAATACGGCATCAACAGTTTTCAAGGGAGGGGAGACTGTGCTAAGTAGCTAACTCATTATGGAGGATACAAGTTTTCTGGTGCAGAAAAGGAATACTGAAACATCAGGACAGCAGTAGAGAACTTCTAAATCAGGATCTAAATGTTGTACGCTGAAGGTGTATAAACTGTATTTCCGATGATGCTCCTGAATTACAACACCCAAGTTCTTACAAGGTCTCGTTACTCAGGACTATACAACAGGACCATTTCAAGATTAGAGCTGACTCACGTCCAGGTAACGCAGAACTAGGAGGAACATATGTATGACTCCTACTGATCGCGAAGGCATTAAGTGATGAAGCTGATAAAGCTCCGTTATTTCTATACGGGTACATCACACCACAGAGCCCTGATGCTGCCGCACATAAAGCAAACTGCTGAAGCCCCCCAGACCTAGTAAAGTTTCATGCAAAACTCACGGCCATGTTTAGTACTGAATTAATTTGCTGAGATTAGCCCTGAAAATGGGAGGACAGCAAGGAAGTAATTATCAAAGAAATGCTTCTGCTGGAAAAAATATCCTTACATCTCCTAGAGTCAACAACAGGCAAAATGTTTTGATTGCATCACAGTTTGACTATTCTGATAACTTTTTTTAAATTTTGTTTTAATGTTCACCCTTTCAGCCAAAAAAGTTTCATAAAGCTACAACATAGTATTATTATTTAAAAAAATAAAATATAACCAAATATTTATCACATATAACTGAGAAATAAGATATTTTAAATATAGAGTAAGGACAATTAAGAGCAGAAATGCAACCGCTGTTTCCTCATATTAAAAGTTTCAGGGCAAGCTTTTTTGTTTTATACCTATCTGAAAAGGCAAGCATACATAAGTAATTTCTGGGTGAGATGGGAGTGTGGCAACAAGCTATATTTTATCCAAAAGAACAGCAAAATGCATGATGACCTTTCCTTTAAAAATCATCTGGGGGGAAATATTTACAAAAAATATGCTTTTTTTTTTTTAAATTTAAGACAGTAAAAGACCTCCTTCAGCCCTTCAACAAGTCAGTGGACCCCTGATCAATCATTTGCAGCAGGTTTTTTCAGTTTCCTTGTTTGCACAGAATCTGTTGCTGTACTGTGAGGAGATGAGGAATCAATAAATGGCAAGTCCTTTGGGTCATGTCTGAGAGTCAGTATCCTCCACTGAAGATAACAATAAAAAAGTTTTTAAAAGCAGGGTAAGTAGTGATGTTTTGGGTAAAGGTACATGAGTGCTTAACCAGGCTGCTCAAGATTAATATATTTGCCATAAATCTGTGTTTGCAGAAAGTTTTAACAAAGACACCCTATCAGCAAAAACTATAATTTTGTATAAATCATTGGTTGCTGAATACCCACACCTATTGCTAACATCACAAATTATTTTGAATGTTTAAATGTTTACGGCATTTTAGCTGCAAACAACCCAAAATCTGCACTACACAGCAGGTTAACAAAGCTTATCACAACTACAAAGCTGTGTCTGAATAACGTTAAAATTTGAGAAGCATTGATAACATGGTATTTGCAGTACTTAATTTCAGCATTTTAAATTTAGAGTCTTTTCTGAACAAAAAAGTGCAAGGAAGCTTATTCCATGCCTTATCTTTCTCCACACTAATCTCCTATGCTAGATAAGACTGTTATCATTGTATAAACTGATCAGTCACTAAATTAATCGGAAAATATATATACATAGATCTCACATAATCAGCTATGCTACAAAACTTTCATGGCTATACAACTCTATAAAGAGTTTCAGTGACTGTCCTGTGAAATCTATATAATCTCTTGCTGACCTGGTCAATTGCAGCTATTGAAACTGAGGTCCTGTGTTTGATTTTTTTAATTAAAGAATTTAAAAAAAAAGGAAAAATCTTATTGTAAGAGAAAGCGGGACAGTTTGTGAGGGAAGAAGAATGCTGAAATAACATGGAAGATGTGTTGACAGTGGGGATATAATAAACAACTGGTAAGCTCAAGATAAAATACTGAATTCAATGGACTGAATATCTGCAGAAACCATAACTGTCTAATAGAACGGGGACCGTCACTGCAGTACCCAGCCCTGCACACCTCCGCTCTGGAAAATATTCTTAGCACCTGAAATGCAGCACAGAGTTCCATTTCATTTTAGAAGTAATATTATAAAAACAAACTTGTAACAGGCATTTTTCTTTTCTGGGGTAAAATCCCTTGTGGTCACAGGATTCTGTCTTGAGTTTCATACCCCTGAACATTAACTCACTCAAGCAACCACACAACTTTATTTAAATATACATATTTCCAAAATGAAAAATGGTCTTTAGATTTCACTGTTCAGATTATTTCAGTTACCTGTCAACTCTCAAGAAACAGTAATTTATCTCCAAAGACATCAGATTCTTCACTAACAATAGGCATGCGCTTCATCTCACCTCCAAACCCAGAACTTTTCCAAGTCATTCTTGAAGAGTGTTCTAATAAGTAAGTACTTGGGATTAATTATTTGCCCCTTTAAGAAGGGATTTTCTGTTTCTTCTATAATAATACATTGATATATGACACTGCCCTTATTTTGGTCTGTATTTTCCTGGAGCATAAAATGGCATTTGTAATGTAAGTTACATCTGGTTGTTAGAGAACAGGTTTTTTAAAATGTTTTTAAACCACTTATTTTTAAAAATGTTTTTAAACCACTTTTTAAACACATGCTATGAAGATGATCACCTAGTTTAAAGACTAGTAGGACAGTTATTTTCCCACATATGCTAAATATGTACTGTAAGGTAAAATAGTTTTATAAATAGCATACTTCATACTGAAATAATAATCTGCTTTCCATAGATCTGAATGGTACGATTTATGTAATAATTTCACCCACGTATCCACAATTTATGTCACTTTACAGATTCAAAAGCTAAATTACAGCCATGTTAAAGGTTTACATTGCGACAACTGACAGAGGCTATTTTCTACCTTTATAGATTGGTCACTCCAACAACAAATGAGTTTCAGCAATGAAACACTCCCAAACTCCGGAGAATGATATCTACTTTTACCTGAAAAACACATGTATAATACATGAACTGATAACATACGTACAAGCACACAAATAGAAAGATATTTAACATTTTCAATTTTTCACTTCAGCAACATACCCGCAAAGATCTGAAAAAGCCTAATTTCTTAGCATATGCTTTCATCTCATGCAAAAAGCACAAAGCGTTCAGACAATATACTGTTTGAACATTTATTCTTGTCCTGTGCCAGAGAAGGAAAGGTACACTAAAAATTGATTTTAGATGGGCATATTAAGGCTTGTTCACACAGCAGAAAGTCAAGATTTAACTTGAAAGAATTTGTGTTGTCAATCTAGACAGGACTTAGTCTATAACAGAAAAATTGTATTTGTTAAGTAACATATACTGCCAAATATCCATACCCTGTTTAGGTTTTTATTTACATGTTCTTTGGTTAATTGCATACTGTAAAAATAAATTTAGACTGGCTTGTAAAGCCGAGATTGGTGAACAACTGCCTGTGGGACAATAACGTGAGGAGATTACTTTATGCCACCCTAAGCCAAAAGTCTAAGGGCATTATTGAACAGTCAAGATAACTCTTGTATTAGTAAGGCAACAGTTTGCTTGAAGGGCTGTATTTATTATTGGGCAGGCACATAATGGTGATGAGGGAGATGGGGGAGGGGGGATACGACTGTCTGTCTTGTATTTCTGTTTTTTCAGATTGCTAGAAAATGTCTTTAGAAACTCCGTTGAATGTTTTGCCATCACAGAAAAAACATCCTTGATGTTACTTAACAGTCAACGTTTTGTTTAAATACTTTTGTGGTATTCACCACAACCAGAATAATCCAGTTTCTGTATTTGCAAACTGGATCTGCTCGAAGCTAAAGAATATAATCTTTTTCATTACTGAAGTTAAATGATGTATTTTAGCTTGCAAAAAAAATCCTACTTGAAAGCTAATATTGCCACTCTTCCATATACTTACTGCTTGGTAACTCTCCATAAAAACTGGGGAATGAAGGTGCTACTGCTTCTATATTTCGCCATTTGTTATGCATAGACTCTGATTTCTGTGGACTAAAAGAATATGAAACTATTAAACAAAACCTTACCATACTTCCAAAAATCTTATGTTTTAAGGTAGGGTTGGCTTGTTGGTTTGTTTGTTGTTTTTTTTTTTTAAGGTGGGTATTCTATTATCAATTACTATCAACCACAATTTAGTTTCTCCTCAAAAGTCACTTGCATTCTTTGGCCCACAACTTGGTATTGAAACGGTCACATGTACACAAATACTAAAAAGTGCCATCCATATGCGAAACTTTACATTTGGCTCAAACTTACTATAGTTAACTTTTATAAGTCATATGTGAAGAATATAATTTTCACAAAAGACTTGTGCTGTTTTTTCAGGGAAAGAGGAAAAAGTTCAGGGAAACTAGCAGCTTTAATTTGTAAGTTTCCATTTTTTCCACAGCGTTAAATAATTTAAAATATTATTGTAATACTTGGGATTTTCAGTAGATGGCTACAATTCAGGAGACTAGTGTGTGTATCTCCTGCTCTTCAGTACTTTGCCACTGATTAACTCAGCAACCTAACCCTTGAAGACAAAGGGTATGGACACAAGGGAAAGGAAGTGAAAAACCTCTCCAAACCCTTACACTATCTTAAACTATTTAAATACATCGCTATATTGACCCTGCACAAACTATATTTAGGTGTCATTTAAAAATAATATATTTCACCTTTCGAATTCACTACAATCAACAGTAAGTCACAATATTTTGAAAGCTTTGCAATACTAAACAAGCTCAAAGCTTTCAGCTTGGGAGTTTTAAGTTACAGATACTCAGGAGATCAGGACCCTTGAAAAACTGTGTAAGCTGTCCTACTAACTCCTCCTGCAAACCCTGTGGCAAATTAGAATTCAATATGTAAGTTTTTAACTTGAGCATTCCGTAGCTTTCGCTAAACCAACTGCTGAAACAGATGTGGCTACATACTGTAATTTTAGAAGGCAAAATGGACAAAATAGCATTTACCTAGTTTCTTTCAAATTTTTAATTACACGAGTACTTTATTTTAACAGCTCGTCATAGCAAAGAAAACTCATTCCAACCCTGAATATGGAGTAAATGATGAATAAGGATGTATCATATAAAAAGAGTTAATGAATGAACACAGATTAGAATGGTTCCTTCAGACCCCAATTATTTGCAGGAGGAAGAGGTGAAATGAAGGCTGAATCCTTAGATGGTGGCAAATCATCCGAGTCTTATTCCTGCTATGCTTATTGCTGGGGAGGGGGGAAAGAGGGAAGAGGGAAGGGAAACTTCACAGGAAAGGGGCTTTTTCCCCCCTAGGTGGAGAGAGGGAGGTAACTTTGCATACACATAATTGGTTTTGAGGAAATACAGAAGGTATAGATACATTCAGAGAGCAAAACTTTAATTCTCAGACAAAAAGATAACATTATCACATGAAAGCACATCATGTATGAAACCAGTGTTTATCTTTTTAAACAAGCATCTGAAACGTGAATATCCATTGCCTCATTGGTATGCTCTATTTGGCTTGGTCAAATAATGTTGAGTGTGCTATTTTTCCTTTAATGCTGAAAAAGCATTTAGCCAATAAATTTGTTTTGAGTAACAAATGTTATTTGTGATGGTTCTCCAAACCTAAGGGCTGATGAGGCATTCATTCCCAGTAGCTGCCATTATTACTGGGGAAGCTGTACTTTAGATAGTGTAACTAAGACAGACTGTTGTCTCATGTTTTATTTATCACTGGAGCCAAGGGTTTCATGGTAAAGGAAGTATACTGCTTACAGAGAGTGGAAGTTAAAACAGCACAAGTGTGCTAATGCACATCTCAAAACATGCCTGAAGAGACCTCATTATTCTACTTAAACTGTGAGGAAAAGAATGATCTCTGGAAAAAACAAGGTGTGAAGCTGGATAACTCAAGTCCTTGTTCCTTTGAAAAAAAAATTCTTGCATCAGTTCTCATCCACTAATGATAAAGATATTTAACTTTATCCCAATCACCTCTTATTCAAAGAATGTCCTATAAAAATGCTCTAGAGAAATAATGTAAACACTATTGCAAAAGACCACGTTAAGTGTCATTTTTCACTTTTTAACCACTATAAAGGAAGAAAAGACTCATAATGAAAAGCTTCTTACCTTTCCGTTTCACCTGTAACAGCTAAAGGTATATTAATTATCCTGTTGATTAGAGCTATTCTGCTAAATAAGAATACTGTTTCCAGTCCCTTTGTTCCATAAACATTATTCTCGGGTCCATCCTTCTTTCCAGCTTGTCCTTCAGTTGCAGCAAGGTACATGTTTGATAAATCAAGCACTCTTTTTGAAACCAAGTTGATTACTGCACGTTCTTCTAGCACACCACAATCAGTACATTTCCATCCTGGCAACATTAGTGATAGGTGGTTTTCATTTGACACAAGTCCAAAAGAAACAGGACACTGAAGCCTCAAGATATCCAAGTGTCTAACACAAAGATTGTCCATTTCTTTATCTACACCCCACGGTAAGAAACATGACAAAAGCAGTTTAGCTGTATCAGTGGTGGCGTTCACGTCAATGTTTCCTGATGGCTGCATTCTAATCTTTCTTGAACTCTTCATTTTTTTCTGTCTTTTCATGCCACCACTTCCTTCCACAGACCTGGCTGTGTTGTTATCCCTACAGACTTGGTCTGAACAAGCAGTTTCTACTTGCCCATCCACTGGATATACGGAGCCAGAAGTTTTCTTTCTTTTTAATGTCAGTGCCCTTTTCTCAGTAGTACTTTTGGCTCTTTCTAGAGTGTCACAGTTGTGGAATGAATTTGATGACTTTAATCCATTGAGTTGAGATGACAGAAGTAGTTCCTCCAGTTTTTCCAGATCAAATAAGAGAATATGAAAGTTTACATTGTTCCATTTTGTCTTAACTGGTAAAATAGTAAAGGGCTGTTCGATGTGGCTGGTATCAGTTAACTGAAAGATAAAAATTAAGTGTCCAAATGCAAATCCATAGTACTGTAATTTTCAAGATATCAGCATAGAATTGCATATGGAATAGAGCAAATCTATTAGCTTCATTAAGTTCAACTTAATTATATTTATTCACTTCTTACTAAGGTAAAAGTATTTTCTTCTAAATAGCTTAAGATACACAGAGATATATGCATATAAATACAGACTTCCTAACATCTTCATTTATACAGCCATACTGTAAGATTACATATATCTATGCCAAAACTCTAGGCTGGTATTTCTTCTGCTGGGTTTCATTTTAGGCTGAAAGGCTTTTAGGAAGGTTTTAAAGAATACATCTGTTTGGGTTTGGGACTTTTTTGTTTGTGTTTTTTTTTTTTTTTTTAAAATAAAGTTAGGGAAACAGATTCTATGATGTTGCAAAATTCTTGCAAACCTTGAGAACCTGTAGCCTTACCTTGTAGCAATTGGTAATGTCTGAGATAAAGACTATGCCTTTTGCCATTTCAAAACATGCAAAATTAAAGCTACTTAATTCTGAGTAGTCTCACATACTTTATCAGCAACAAGAACTTATGTAATTAGATCTCCAGTTATAAAATTAATTACCTTAGATGAAAACAATTGAGAGAAAGACCTCAGAGCTACTAAGATGTTTGTGAACATCTGAGTTCACGTTGTGCCACCCTATTTCCAACCTGGATCTTTCTAAAATTCCCCATTCTTTTTCACCAACTTTAAAGGCCATTCACAGCAATAGATTTGCAGAGCATTGTTTCAGTTCCACATGCTAATGTGATAATGCTAATGTGCTGGTATAAAATACACATTTGATTACTGCTGTTAATAAATATCCAAAGAAAATAGTTTATGAATCCCCCTAAAATCTGGCAGAAAAAGATTTGAGAACAGCTACAGTTACTCACAACTTTAGACTGACATATTAAACTATGATAACAGTAACCTAATGATGAACTGTAATACAGCATCAGCTGAACAACATGAGGAAATGTTCAAAGCCTTCAAAAAATTTTCAACTCAGTTTTATTCTCGTAGTTTCATTCTTTAAATGATAAGTCATCAAGAACAAAAGTTTTTATCTTTTAGAATTAGAATTATTTTGCCAGTGTCCTTGGCATAGGGTAGATACTATGCTGTGACAAGCTCTTGAGGAGGAGATGTCTTCGGACACATTAAAAAAATCAGCTCCTTATACAGATATCACAGAAGAACTTACCACACAAATGCCTGCCAAATACAATCTGTCCTGGACATTAGAATCTTAAACAGAAGGTAGTGTAAGCATACAGAAAGAACACAATATTTGAGAAGATAAACTAAGATAAGAAAGTCTTCTCTATTAGGAGAAAATCTATAAATCACATACTCTAAGTAGAACCTGTGGAAAGAAGTAAAGAACAAGAATAAACACAAGAATGAAGAAAAATATTAATATAAAGCCACGTGAATGGAGGATATACACAGGCAGGAATAAGATCCTAAGGATGAAGAAGTCAAGAGAGGGAATTTCCAAAATCCATCCTGTAGCCTTTGGGATATTTCTATACACAGAAAGCATTCCACATTTACTTTTTCCCCTACTGCCAGTATCCATGAACACTTCATGAGAGATGCACTGTCTTGGCAATCCGTGCCAGCTAATTTCTGAGAGTCTTTAAGGAGAGGAAATACAGCAAGTTACCTCAGATCTCATATTCCAGTCAAGATCTGCTTACAGGAGTGGATTTCCTGCCTTACACATCTGCAAATTCAGAAAAAAACATTTCACATTCCTGCTGCCCTTTTCCCCATACAACTTTCTGTGCCTGTGTATTCCAAGCATGACAGAATTTTTAGGACAGAGCTTCCACAGGCTTCAGAAAGCAGGAAAAACATACTAGTAGGAGCACAGTAGAGTATCAGCCTCCCTTGCTGCCTTCTTACTCCTTTTTTTTCTAAAGAGGTCTGAACCTATATACCATCCAATGAAGAGTCTGCAATAATACTACTACCAATGAGAGTTAATCACAAATATTTAAATTTTAAAAGGATGATCTTAATTTTTCAACAAAATCTATTTTCCTCCTCAATTTTAGTTTTTAGCTGCATTTTAAAATATAAAATAAAGTCTGAAACAATAATTCCTTTCAAGCAAAAAAGAGAACTATTTTGTAAATATGGACTCTGGGCATTATGATTATTTTCTTTTTTTTCCATAGGAAATGCAATATTACATAGAATCACAGAAATAATTACTGGAAGGAGGTCGTCTCATCAAACCTCCTGCTCTACAGATTTTCACGTCACTGATTTTTATGAAACTGCTGGTATTTCAGGATTCATTTTCTAAGGAAAAAGCCCGTGACAAATATCTAATTGTAATTTGGAACAAAAATCCTATTGCTTCTGCATGCGATTAAAAAACATATCAGAAACTGAACTAAATGACAGAGTTGAATCTTTAAGCATACTAAGTTTCAATTATAAAGACAAAACGCTAAATTTTTATCTGAGAGAGAAACTCCAGATGAGTTTGTGGAAGAATAACTACTTTCTTTCACAGGCATCACCATGCTGCACTACCAAGCGACATTCCGTGAAGGTACTGGGAGGATCATCCCACAGTAAAGTTAAGTTATGAGACCATGACACACCACCTTATATCAGAATCCTGCTGTATCTATTAAAGAGGTATTTTTTACCTCCAAGGGAACAGCAGACATGAGGGAGTATAAATTCCTCATTGATGCTTTTGCCCTCTTCTTTAAATGCTTACGACTTGTACATATGTTTTTATTGTCCTGCACAAGCCCATACTGTCAGCGCCGTGCTCAGTCTCGCTAGTTCACCTTTACAGGCAAGCACGTACGAGTAGAAAGACAGCAGCAAGCAGCAACTTTTCACTCCAGTGATACTTTTGCAATCATGCCAATTTCCATATCACAAGTGATATAGGCTTTTCTAGATCAATATGTTAGTTTTAATTTTCTTGTGATAATTAGAAACATTCCACTAAAAGAACTGTTCCTGTTGAAAATAGCTGAATCTTAAAAGAAACCATCAAGTATTAGTAAACAGGCCAACAGCTAGCTTTACCTTGAATGCAATGTCAATTCATCTTTCTCAAGCCCACTCCTTACCTAACTCCTTTTACTACAAGCTATGATTTTATAGGATTAGCTATGTTTAAACTATTAATATTGTAGTTACAAATAACACAAAGAAAAAATTTGACGTTCTCTAACCTATAAGTTATTTGGCTATTTGGTTGTGGCTAATAATATAATTTGGCTTTCTGTTATTCAGAGAATGATGCTCCCACCAGATGAAGATGCACTCTAAACACATAACCTTAAAGATCTCCATAGGGACTCGTAAGTAAAATATAACTGCTTGTTCAGATTTTCTTTTTATCCCTTTTTTTCCTTTTTAAAAAAGGATACATTGTAGTTAAGCACTAGGATTATTTTAATATTTAATTATGCTATTTCCTAATACATAGTGAGAACCCCATGGAATGCAAACACTGGAACTCACAAGTTAGCTTTGACATTAATAGAAACTATTATTTGGCCTAACATTTTCATTTTCTCTGTTCTATACGTTTATATTTGGTTCATTAATATTTAGAAAACTTTGGCAAAATTACCAAAGGAAAATAGTTGAGGCATCTGGTGATGCTACTACATGTGAAGTCACAATAAATGTTTATTGGCAATATGAAAGCTTGTTGACATTGATCCTAAAAGCAGCTACCAAATCATCCTAGCGCTCTGCCATAGGCATTTCATTCCAATGAAAGAAGGTGGACATCTAAAGCCCTAGACATAAAACACTATTTAGGAAATATGGACAAGCTATTCTTTGTAAGAGAAGATGACAGAAAACAGAAGGAAATCCATAAAACTAACTATGAACTAGAGAGCTGAGAATAGCATTTAATGATGATATTGAAAAAGCAGATTAACAGATATTTACATTCTGTACTGTGCCTTTCCTGAAGTTCCAGAAGTATTTCACAAAAATAAATCCTACGACATTCAGATAAATATTGCCATTATCTTTAATTTTTTTCAAATGTACACATTAAGAGTTTAGTAACTCAGTGTCAAAAAGCACACTAATAACAATAGCAATAACAAAGCATGATTCATCTCTGAACCACACAGTCCAACTTTAAGGCCACCCTGTTGCCAGCACAGGCTTTAGTAATGAAAAGATCCCTTTTTCCTTTTCTGACAAATTTTGCTCAACTCAGACTCAGTCATCACAGGATTGTCTTTTGAACCCTAACTGCTTAAGCAGATAGTACTGCAGGTATCCAAATATCAAGCCATTCAAGCCTTATTATTCTCCCAGTGAATTTCAAACTTTCATGTCAAAAAAGACTTTAGTAACACAGAGGCTTCCTTCAATTCTGCAAGTTAAGTGATCATCACACTGCTGTGCTGAACACAACCTACAGATTTTGATAATCATCCTTCTGAAAGTACAAAGGCATCTTTTCTAGTTTACCATTGCTAGTTTTAAATTTTATTTTTGACACAGCCAACTTTCTGATTCCCTATTTATAGGTCTCCCCTGACCACCAATGCTCCATCTACTGTTGTTGTTTAGCTGAAAAATTGCAAGGATTTTTTAAAGTATTTATGTTAAAAATTTTCTGGAAGTTATTATAGAGAAGGCAAACTGTATGACTTTTCACAACATCAGTAATTTTATGCAATTTTTTTCCAAATTATCTTTGTCTTCCTTGTAATTGTCCAAGTGTATGAATCTAAAATAAGTGTAAGTGTTAAGGTCTTCTGCTGCAGTCCAGTTGTGGAAATCAGCAGAACGTGCGACCTTTTTTGTGCATCACTAGCAATGAGTCTAACAAGAAGTTACTCTGAAGGAGGTGTGTGTTAGTCAAGAAAAAATACTTTAATAAGAAAAGTCGTATTTTCGCAAAGTGTAAAACTTGTCATGCTCAGGGCTAAACCCAGGTTTTTATTGTCATGATACAGCTTGCCACTTTTGGTGTGAAGCTGAGAAGCAGGAAGAACTGTATTTTGTATATGCATGTGTTATCTCAAAAGTAATCTCATAGCACCATCAGCGATTGCAGTTACAATATTGACTAGTCCCTAACCAAGACTGATAAGTATCACGTGAAGCTTCTATAACTATTAGATCTTAATTTAAACATTTCAAAATAGCCTACTTTTTTCAATTTCCTTTTTAGAATTAACAAATCAGTTTGAAGCTGATTAGTTGAGTAGTGAGGCTAGAACTCCTTTGTGCAGAATAAAGCCATTTGCGTGCTGATAACATTCCTGCTTAACAACTGTACCTTGCAACATTTTTACTACTTGGAGAGATCTGCATTGCTTGATAAGGCTCCCTATGAAGTCTTCACCTGTAAGCTTTAAAGAAACAAGAAGCCTGGCTACAGCCCAAAATTGTATCCCGAGACTCACAAACCTCTTGTGCATCACCTCCGACTGACCTACAGCAGAACAAGCTTTTTACATCCCGGAAAGAGCAGAATTCAGGGAGGCTTTGAAATGGCAAGTTCTATTCTATGCATGGCAACTCACAGCTCTGTAATAACTCCCTAGTTTGCCACTGAAGATGTTTGATCCAGGACAAGACAAGAGCTGGAGCGACAAACTTTGCAGACTCACTTTAACTGATTCCTTCTGGCATAGAATCCGTTCCTGCTCCACAAGTGTGTTCCACTACTTTTCTTCTCCCTCTACACATCTTTACCAAACCGCAATAGCGCCCAAGGAAAAATCTGCCCAAGTCTATGGGAAGGGGGAGGCAGGGGACTATCCTTGCTGTGGCCCCCAGATACATTAATACATGCCATTATCTTGAACAGGTTTCAGACAGACATACCATATAAAAGTTTAATGGAAAGTACAATCCAAGTGCTATTTTACCTAGCTGCCTTCTCATCTCTAAAGGCCTTTTTCCACTGGGATCCAACTTGTTCTAGGAACGCTATTCCACTTAAAACACACACTTCCATTAGCTGGCAGGGATTCCCATACTGTTTCAACTCCTCATATATACGTACTTTCTCCACACCCCAGCTTTCTTTACTAGATGCATTCTATTGTGGGTTTTGTGCTAAAAAGAGATTTGACAAGAACGGTCTTGACAGTCATTTTACATAAAGGAAATAAAGTGGCAAAATCACATGGTACATTTTTAGAAGGCAAACCAGACTCAAAATACATTTAGACATCACTTTGATACCACTGAAAAGAAATTGCTCAGTTCTCACAGCGTGGGTAGCATCAACTTCTACATAAAACAAGTCCTGAAGTATTAAACATGACACTTTCCTACAGACTTTTGGCCTTCTTTATCCATTGTGCTATCACCTTATCCCAAACATAACAGGATAAAAGTAACAGAAAATTGGTGCTAAAGTTCCCAGCATGGGCAGAATGAATCATGCTGTATAAAGCATAAATGTGAGCTATTCTGCTGATTCTAATCAGTTTTTTTAATTATGTAATATTCAAGGGATTTAATTGTGTTCCTTTGAGCTTCCTCTGAGAGACAGTATACTTTGATCCATTAACATTAAACAAGCCAGAAAAAAGATCAGTTCCCTCCTTTAACCACTGCTGCTTGCCCACAAAGGCTCAAGAAACTGTTAGATAGAAACTGAACAACTTATTTTTTGGTGAAATTTTAGTTTTGGGGGAGGGGTGGTGGTATGTGCATGAGCTTAATTGAAGTATCATCAAAGGAGACAAAGATTCTTTCATTACCTGAAGCTGCGCTGCTTCTGATCTTTTGAGGTGGGGGATTTTTTCTCTTATTTGTCTGAGGGTTTTTGTAGATTCATGCTTTTCTCTTTTGACAGTCATTAAGACCATTGGAAGCCCTTAATACAGGCCCAATACAACAGCGCACTTAAGCACACAATAAGAGTCTGTAAGATAAGCAAGACTTCCTCTTTTAAAGAGTAATTAATTCCTTATTAAATATACTTACTATAAAGAAATCTGCTAATTTAATCAGTAAAATACCGCTATCCTGCTGCGTATTCATTGGAAGACATCCTGTGAACCAAGTACATGTATTTCAGCCTTTCAAACAAGTACTTTAAAGCAAAACCCAACCTGGAATCATTAAAACCACTGAATCTTACAGTCTTTAAGTTTCTAGATATGATAATTTCTGAAATATCACAATGAAGTTTGAGAATATAATATCAATATGCTTATTTCAATGAAATTAACACTTATTCAGCATCTGGTTTTGCTGTAATCTGACCTTTAACTACACTACAAAGGCAGAAACTTTAAAGAACATTTACATGTTTGAATCACTGTTCATTATCTCTGTGGCAATCAATAACATTGACAATAAATGGGATTATTTGGGTTTTTTTAAAAAATAAAATGTGAAGAACCTCAGTTACAGAAAAGAGGAGGGGGGGCACAGTAGAATTTGCCAACAAAAATGTATTGAGGGCTAAAAACGTTCTGTGTCTTGATTGTGCCAGTCACTAGGATACCAACAGAAGTTCAGAGCTCCTAACTTCTCAGAATCACATCTCATCATTGGTCTGGCTCTAGGCTCACAAAAACCAAACATGCCACTCAGCTGCTTGTAAAAGTTATTTAGCTACTCCTACCCTGTCTCTTACATTTGGACTTCACAGAGCTGGAAGAACCATTTCAATGGAAGTATGGCTACCACCACACCTAGGGGTCTTAAACATTAACTTATATTGCCAATGACAGCTCTGTTCTATTTCCCATGAAGCTTTATCCTTGATGGTAGGAAGCGATAAGTGTGTTTGGTTTTGTTTGAAGTGTTTTTTTGTTGTTTTGGTTTGTTTTTTTTAAACATAGAATAGCTTATTAAATGTCTTTACCTGCATAGACATTTTTCTCTAACCTTTTTAAAGAAAATAGTAGCATTACATATATACATAAAAGAATACATTATGTTTTGGGGACATGTTTGCAGGTGCTGTCTCACAGTTTTGCAAAATAGGAAACCTGCAATTGTCTTATGGAATTGTGTCAGAAAAATACATAAACAATGCACAAAATGGCTGGCACAGTGTAAATTAAAGCATTAAATTCATTTCTAAATCCTCTGGGCCCTCAGTTGCTAGAGATGGTAGTCGATAGTAGTAAAAAAAATTGCCTCCTTGAAATGTGCTTGGTGGACAGCAGCTTGATGATTGGCAGCACAAATAGAAGACAAACGAGAAAGCCTTCAATCTGCAGCTGATGCACAGGAAGAACATGGGGAGCTGAGTTTACAATAGAGAAAACATTACCAAGCTAATGGCACAGGCAATCATTTGACCACCATGCATCTCTGATAGCAGCAGGGCATCCATTTTCAGTTAAGTGTTAGAGTACCTTTTTGCTTTCTCTGACCACTGCAGGGGTAAAACAACCTAGTGCGTGAAACCCACTGACTGGTAATAAATTACTATATTGGATACTTTTTGTTTTCTTTCAGCAATGACTTTACTGTGTATTCCTGCTATCATTACCAATTAAAGTGGAGATTGCGTTAGCAAGCTATATCTAACTGTATATCAGTCCCTATGCTCCAATTGCTTTGGCAAGTATCACGGGGTCAAGAGGCTCCTCTGACCTTTATCAGCTAAGTCTCTCTGACCACTCACTATTTGCAGCAATCTCAGCTGAACAGATGGACACTTTTGCAGACTCTATAAAGCTTAGAATATAAAGATAAATGAAATTGTGTTTCGGGCTTCAAACTCGTTTATGAGCATAAAATATTGTTAGCAAGTTCCACAAAAATCTCAGATTTCAAATAGCACATCTTAAACCTATACCATGAACACAACACCTCTATCTACTCGGAAATGGGGTTTTTTTGTTGTAGTTTCTGCATTTAAGACTAAAAACTTGATATAACTTACATGTCTAGTTAGTACAAAGTCACTTACAAATTTAGAAAGCCTAATAATTATTTTAATCACTAAAAACAAAAAAATGTGATACAGCCTTTTACCATGACAGTCAGAGCAGCATATAGCACATGATCAAACAGATCATTCAGTGGAAGAATACTAGAACAGTTGGATACTACAGAGCATTCAGAGACAGCTTGGACCTTCATTTGAAATTTCACTGTCCTAAGTTTCTTAAAAGCCCTTATTCTTTAAATTACTGCATCAAAATTTTAGTCATACAACACAAGAGAAAGCTTCAAGTTATCTAGGTGATGCTTGAACTGGTAGTACTTAGATATAAATCTGGTCTTGCAATCATATTTATGTATTCATAACCCAAAAATAATCTGCTGTTCAACAAGAACACTGAAGTGTCTTTTGTTTAGGCTAAATCATATCAGCAAACCATCCTTGTTAAGTTCATAACCTTAAGCAACAAATGTTATACAGGCTTAACTAGATTTAGTGTTGAAAATATCTTAAATTGGATAAAACCATGGAATAGTATTTTTTATTTATTTACTTTAAGCCTGGCTTGGTTTTCGGAAGAATAAATCCCCAAGAGGTAAAATTCTGACACACACACACACTCCTATCTCTAACCCTGCCCACTTCCTGGAGCTTCGAATTTAGGGAGCATGTGAAGAGTTTCTGTGACTAAAGTATCCACAGCCTCCCACAGTGGGCAGAGAGGTCAGGTCTACCCTCTCCAAAGCAATGCTGGCTTTATCCATAGGGTGAAGATCATCCAGAGTAAAGGCGCTACTGTACCAAGGTCATCATATTCCTTAACTTCAGACACTTCACTTAGTCATAGGACAGAGGATCCTCTTGAGGGGGATGTTCAGAACTTTTCTCCTATTCATTTACCCTTTTTAAACCTCAGTAATCATGTATAAAGAACTAAATGTAAAAAGCCTGGAGTCCAGAGTGGTGTCCCAGTTTGCTTTCACATGCAATCTATGCTTGACCTGACACTTCATCATTTGGACAAGTCAGTCCCAAACAAAAGTGTCAATTCATGATTAATTTTCCCATAGGAACTAGTTTAAAGAAACTGCTTTGAACTTGGCTGTTTTTAAATGAAGTCTTATTTATATACTCAATATTCTAATTCTCTGTATCTTAATATATTAACTTATCTTGAATGTAGAAGTAAATTCCCTTGCCATACCTTTAGAAATATATAGGGCCCAGAGATGGGTGTAGCCAAAATATTTTCAGCCTTACTCAGCACTTAGGAAGAAAACCCTTAAGATGGACCATCTCCCATGTTTCCTAGAGCAACCAGACAAACAATGCTACAGCAGTCCACAAAACACAGACTACTGACTCATGGATCTAGGACTTATTATACCAAACAATTTACTGGATGAATGAACATCCAAATATCTGTGAGAATAATGCTGAACACAGGGATACTGCATGACCTTAGAAGGAGGGTAAAAGTATAAGAATATTAGTTTGTCCTAAGATGGATTGATGCATATAAAAATTAAGTTACCAACCCATGGCTGGCTACTGACTCCAACTGAAATAACATATTTGCTCTGGGCTGTTCTGATAGTGCACTTCCCATAGTGCACTATAAGACTATTACCCATAAAATTTATGTAAAAAGTACCAGATCAAATCCTAAGCAAGTGACTTTCTACTAAAAAAAGAATATAATGAGATTAAATCTTAAATATTAAAATCCTCTCTATCCTAGAAAATGCTTTTTGAAAACTCAGGAATGGGCAAGCTGGACTTTTTTCAGATCCTAAATCGTTCTAGGACGTATTAGAACAGCAGCTAAGTTTCTGTATCCATAGATTTCATACTGTTCTTTCCTTGAGAGCTGTTCAGTCTTCCTGAAGGCAGTAGAATTGCTTAGGCTTCCAAGAGGACAATATTTGCAAACATTCTCAGACGTATCTGGTTGGCTGGTTCATCTTTCCCACAAGTATTGCAAGAACCAAATCTGACCACCAAAACAAATTAAGGTTTGAGTATTAATATGTAGAAAAATGTCAAGAGAATGGAAACGTAACCACTGCTGCTGTTTTGTTTGTTTTAAATTGAACCACAGTATAGCATAGTATTTTATTTCTGCTATTTAACTGAGACAAGAGATTGAATTAGGTATCAGAAGGAAGGTAGCAGATAGCAAGCCTTTCTTTTGCAGAAAAAGGTTTGGTGTTGCAAGTCCTAGTTCCATAACCACAATTAAGGTGCCAGTGTATTTCCAAAAAAGTCACTGCTCTTTGTTTTGAATAGGTGTGTGAGGCAGAAATCTCAGGAAGTCTCATAGATCCAAATTCCTATTGATAGTATTCTTCACTAAAATAATACTAATTAAACTATAAGAGGCCAGAAACTCAAAGTTTAGAATAGAAAAGATAATCATCACAAGTGTAAAGATTCCACCATCCTCCTGTCATGACTGATGAAGAATTCCAGAACATCACTGCACAACATGAAAATATAAAGATTTTAACAAGGATGACGTAATTTATTTTAGAATTAAGATTACGTAGAGCACTTACAAGGAAAATCAGTTAGGCTGGTCTACAGAAGAAATCACATTTTAGGGACTAGAAAGTAGTAAATCTAAAATGTAAGATAGGAAAATTCAAACTGTCTCCACGCCCAGAACCAAAAGAAGCAGTGATAAATAGAGAATATATCCAAAACCAGCACTTCAATAGGATAGAAATCCTATATTTCTATCCATAAAGATATGTCCCTAAAAACAAAATACAAACTTTGCTACAGTTTCCAAGGAACAGAGAAGGGAATTGCAGCACAACAGTTGAGGTATGAGAGAAGACAAAGAAGAACACAACAGCTCTGTTAGCTTCAATAATGGTCCTTCAGCATGAAATACTTCACAAGAACTACTGGTATCGACCTTAGAATTATTTCTAGTAGGACACTGTAGCACCTTCTTTATCTTTAGCACAGGGTCCAGTTAGTGGTCTATGCAGGGAAAACAAAAATTTTAAGTCAGTCACTTTCAGTATAATAATAGAGCAAAAAGTTTATAGAAGTATATAGAAACAGTGTCTGAAGCATTGAAATAAATAGTTAAGGGTTATTCTCAGATTTCTGTAAGCCTGTGTTACTATCCCCACCTACAAGAGTAAAGTGTGCTACAATATCACTAGGGCAGCTTTTTGTTTTCATTTTGCTTTGAGGTGGGCGAACAGACAAAACACTGAAATCAACAAATTCTTGACTTTGTGGACCAATTCAGAAAACTGCAGTAACTTTCAGCAAAGCTGATGTGTGGTCCAAGCTATCAATCTCTCTCAGGGTTATGACAATGCCTTTTAACTGGTACCAAGTTAATCTCATAGCTCTGAAGTTACTACTTCACTGTAGTTACATTGCTACCTTGGTCCCTTGATAAAATACCTAATTGCGAAATTTCACAGGAAATATAGTACTGAAATGCTTTGCATCTGAGTTATGGGAAAAATATATACACACACTTCTTTGTTTCTTCATTCATTTTCTTATTACACTTAATTAATATACTACTAAATAGCTTATAAACACCAGACTCCGTAAAAAAATAGAAATACCTTAGCAGCAACAACATAAAGGTTACCAACTTTAAGCTGACAAGTTCTACTACTTTCTGGTTTGCTTTGTTCTTAATCTATTTCATACAATCAAGATCTGTCATTCCTCATAATATTCAAAATATCACAAAAGAAATAAAAGGAATCCATGTCTTCCATACCATTGTTTATGGTACCACTCCTGATTTCATATTTGATAAGTATTACTTGGTATTTGTGCTTGTAACTTATTTCCATTTCTCTATCAATTTTTCCATCAGCAAGATTTAACTATAGCGATTTTCCAGGCTTCCAATAACAATTTTTTTTAAATTGCATCCTTTCCTATACTAGAACAAATGACTGCTATTGTCATACACTCTTCATTTATCTTTTACTTATTCTATGCAGCAACATAAAAGTAGGTATTTCTTCTATTATTTATAATTTCTGTATATTCTTGTTTTAAGCATCTATAAAAATATAAGCTTTGGCTTTCCTACTAACAAAACACCTGTTTCAGAAGCATCGTCCTTGGCATATTTTGTTTAGTGCAGAATATGTATATTACGTAACTGAATAAGTTCTTTAGAACAACTAATACTAGGTATGTCAATTGAAAATGTTTAAAATGCATTTACAAGGGTTATAGTAACTGGTACTTAACTACTTTGTTTATAATTATTTCTAATATATAAAAATTAATTTTTCCAGATCTTGCGTAAACCCTTGTTTAGATATTTTGACTCTACTTTTCTGCACTATATATTAATGCTCAAAGAACAATATTTTAAGGAATTGTTGAGTTTATATATCAAGCAATAAATATACCTAACATTGCTATAAAAGTTCATATGTAAATAAATACATCTTTTTTGTCTTATCCACGCCGTAAAATTTTCCCTTTTCTGCTCTAGCTCTTCAGTAGTATAATTCAGTAGTCCAAAGTTTAGCAATTATTGCACAAATTTTAGAAGCTGTTCTTCCTCCATAATTTTTACACAGAAGCAGCTCTAATTACATTATGGAAATCAGCAGAAATATCAGTGCATGATAAACATATTTATATCCAAGTTATTTAAATTGAAAAGCTAGGAAACTTTCTAACATGAAAGGTTTCTGGAACATCAAGAAAACAATTCCCAGACATATCCAGCTTTTTACGTGCATCAATGAAATCTTCATATGACGCACCCAAGCATTTTACTATTTTTTTTCAAACCAGCTTTTCTCACAGCTTCAATTTTCAAAAATAACTATGACTTAAAGGCATAATGAGAGCTAGTTCCATATAAACACCATGAGCACACAATCTAGTGTGTAGTCTATTGTAATTAAGACCAGTGATTCAATACCTATTGCTACTGGCCAGGTATCATAGCAACCTTGTGTCACTGAATACTGCTGAAAACTGTTCAGCACCAGCAAGACTATGCTTCAGGAAAATCTACAATGGCACTAGCGACTGTCAACATCTGTGGAGGTTGTAACAGGGAGAACAACAAAGAAATCTGCTTTATAAACCCCTATGCTTAGAAAATTGACAGGGATACTACAGTAACACTAGAAAAAGGAAAAATACAAAGAGGAAGGAAAGACCATTTTTTGTCATTTACATAACTTATGCACCCACATCCTAATGCCCATCCATTTAAGCTAGAGATTTGAAATAATGCTGCATTACCACATTGTTTACGCATATCCACAAAGTACAATCTTTTTCTTTTTTTTTACTAAACACAAGCATCATTTCTTGCTAACATTAATCTGAAAATAAAGCAGACCCACTTTTGAAATAATATTTAAGCTTCCATAAATGAACTCTAGATAATCTTGTATAAATCTGCAAAAAAAAAGAAAAACCAGGTTACTATGAACAAGAACCCAATATTGATTTTTCTGCGGTGCAGTAAAGCATCTCCATTCTATTTGGCTGCTGTCAAAGCCACTCTTTAACAGCTGGAGTCAAATTGCACTATTTACAGCAAGAGCCCTTGTCAAGTGGACCATAAGTATTCTAACAATACACTATTCAAATGGCACTTTGCCACACAAATTGCTGACTTGATGAATACCCTATGTCAATGACTAAGGCCAATATAAAAGTTTCATTTTTATGAGAGGTTTTACATTCACATATTAAGTAAAGCTTTCTTGAAGAACTATTAAGCTATATATTTTAGGTCTTTTGACACTGAAAATAATTAAAATCTGTTTAAATATATCAAGGGGATTTGACAACATTAATATGGATCTTGTGTTAACTGCATTTGTCACACTCATCTGTTATTGGTACTCCCACTGGCACATGCAGTACAATAAAAGAATTAAAATGGTCAAAACACCATGAAATCAAAGCATTCTGCTTTTGTATCTGTGATTTACATGATGACAAATGTTTTGAAAGAAAGCCTTTGAAGCTGGACTACTACATGACAATATTTTTCTTTCTTCTTAGGATGAAGGGAGATTATTACTTCGTAAATGTTATTTTGTCTTAAATATAATTTTAATGTTAAACCAATGTAATAATAAATATTAAAAAAAGCTGAATCTTACTTGCATCCTTCATGTGGATCATCTCATTGTACAAAATAAGGATCACAAGAGTAATACCAACAGGACAGAATAGCTACCCCTCATTTTTTGTTACATAAATATTCTGAATTTGAATTCTTAGAGGCAGCTAAAATTGATCACTTTAATAGAAATACTGTTAACAATTTAGTGTGTTAAAGTTCCAATACACAAATTGCCAAAGCAGCAAATTGATAATGAAATACTCATCGTATACAGGCATACTAAAACCTTTTGATAATCTGAAAGTTTTGTCTATGTGATCATTATACATTCATTGGTATGAAACATTGAACTCTCCAGTATCCACAGACCTCCCACTAATTTCATGGGATCTAGATTTCGGGAGACTATTTCAAGATAATAGAATACAATGACCCAGAAGAGTCAATAGAACACTTTTTGAAAAACCTAAAAAAGTTTCCTGCACTAAAAGAAAAACAGTGGACTTGATAAACAAACCTTCATTTCAACAATAACAAAACAGCATTAAAATAAGGATCTCCATTGTAATAGTCCCCCCGGGTTCAACTACATCCTATACATTTAGCCTCCAGCATCTCCCACATGAATCTACAGAACCTGCTTTAATGGGGATGGAGGTAGGAAGCAGCAGTGGATGTTATGGATGACAGATTTTTGATGAAGAGTGGTTTCTCCAAGTATAGAACTTCATTTGTTAGGAAATTAGACTAAAATAACATGACTATAACAAAAAGAAAGCAAAATAAAAAAGATATTTTGACAGTCATAAGGAAGGCTAAGAGACATCAATGATATTCTCAATAAAAAGTTTTCATTGGGACAAAATAATTAATGAACAAAGTTTAAACAAGAAAATGGAATATTTCTTGAAAAATTGGAGCAGCCAAGATGCATATCTGGTCAAGAAAAGCACTATAAATTATTATTACAACTCTACTGCTGCCTATTATGATATTACTTCCAATTTAAGATAATTATAATCTGTCAAGCATACAACTCCATGCTTTAAAATTTACCAAAAACTATTTCCCCATTTTCCATGAGCAGCACATTTTTCTATCTGCTTTGTTAAATCAATGCAATTTTCAATTTAATAGGTATGGCCAAAACTACACTCCAAAGACACTACTGTAACTTTTTCTGTTGTCCCTCTTTAAAAAGGGAAGAAGAAACTATTCCTTTTAATAAACTAACAGTGAGACCAGATTCTGTGTCAATAGCCAACTAGTGCACCATCTGCCCCACAACATGCCCAGCAGGATTATGCTCTAATAAGACTTTTCAGAAAATAGGATCAAAAAGAACTTTAGAAATCAGACTAAGGTTAGTAAAAGGTCAAAGATAAATATTAAGAGTTAAACAACAATCATTATAAAGTTAAAATTATGTGTAAGTTCGCAGGTACAATAAAGACCAGAAAAGAAAATTCAAGAACAAGAACTTGGATTAAGCTGTACTTTATCAGACAGTTTTGTAATATCCAGTATTTCATTTACCATAATTAATAAAGCCAGAAAAAGGCCAGAGACCATTCTGAAGGTTGTTTCCACATATGAGTTGAGGGAAAGCATTTTCCATCTTCCCCTGCTTGTGGAAAGGTATTTTTTTATCTGCATTCAAGGTTGAGGAATAGCTGACATGACTTCCTCTGTTTATTGCAGAGAATGGAATTCCCAAAACCCATTAGTTAAAAAGCAGTAAACAAGAAGAAACATTGAGGCCCTATTCTTGATACACTCGGTGTCAAGAGCCAGTGAATATATTCACTCCTGATGCACAAACAGGGTTTTCAGAAAAATGTACATATCATTATCTTCCAAGCTGAATAAGGTAATACCTACCTCACTGATTTTGATATTGTATTAAGTTTGAGACAGTTTTAATAAGTGGGTTTACAAAGTCTGCATTTGCTAAATGTAAACATCTACAGGTAACTGATAAAAATAAAGATATATCTAGGCCACAAGCAAATAGAATGACTCTTGCATTTTCAACCTTATTTCTCATTATATGGTGTCTCTGTACTCATTTTTCTGAGCTTTAACAGCACATTAACACTAGTTTCAGTATCTTATTTCCTCCTATTATTTTTTCAAACCAAAAAAAGCACATCTTTTCCATCAGTCACAATTATTTGGTTTAACAAAATTGTGAGATAAAGCTAAGTACTGTGTCTGGCCAAGTCTCTCCTGAAGACTGTCATACCTATTTGCAGCCCAGCATCTCACAATGAACATTGCCACATTCTTTTTAACCAATAGGGTGCCAAATTTATTGCACTAATAGAAGTGTAAGGCACTTGCACTCTGTTCTGTGATGATTTAGCAGAAAACAAATGCCCAATAAAAACTAGCATTGAATGACAACTGGAATCTGCAGTTTCACAGAAAAACAATAATGGAAAGACCAGTAGCATCATGCCATGCTATGCTCGTTCTCAAGGCATATACATCCCAACTGGTGGGTTCAATTCTTCTGAGTGTACCGTTAATAGGTGTGGTCTTAAGCCAGAGGCATAAGGAAATAGAATTGAACTATAGGTGCTAAGTCTGAGAAAATTTAGATGTTAGAAAAATTCTTTACTGTGAGGGTGGTGAGGCACTGGAAGAGGTTGCCCAGAGAAGTTGTGGATGCCTCATCCCTGGAAGTGTTCAAGGCCAGGTTGGATGGGGCTTTGGGCAACGTGGTCTAGTGGAGAGTGTCCCTGCCCACAGCAGGGAGGTTGGAACTAGATGGGCTTTAAGGTCCCTTCCAACCCAAACCATTCTGTGATTCTATGAAAATCCTTCTGAGATGATCTGCTAGTGACCTTGTATTATAAGGTGGTTCCTCCATCTTCCCCATTTGTTCTATGAAATGGGGTTGAAGCCATAAGTGAGCCAGTCAGACCAAGGCTTTATACACTTAAAACCAAGCCTCCACCCCGCTTACACAGGGCTACACATCAAAGGTGAAAGGGTAACAAATTTGGATCACAACTCATTGCTCTTGAGAAATGCTTTACTCTTCATTCTTACCTTGTCTGAAGGTTTGTCTGTATGAGTAAGATTGTAAGAGACCGTGCCATGTTTGTAAGAGCTAGAGAGTTTGTATCCAGCATTTTTATTTCTTTTTGACTCTTGAGATACAGGAAATAGAGTATCTGCCACTAGGTATTCTGAATCTTCAATGGAAGTAAGAATTGCTTTTGCTGTTTCACCTGTTTCATGTCGTTCCAGTGTGCCTAGAGAAACACAATAGAAGCTGTAATTTTTTCAAGAAACAGCATGATTTCATATTCAGTGTAAGCATCATAGTATTAACATAATACATTTCATGCGATCAGATAAATCATGAAACATTCACAGATAAGTCAACTAATTCATCATTTTCCAGACCTTAAAAATCCAATTTTGCACAGGGTCTATTCTACAGCATTGTTATGTTAAAAAAAAAAGAATCTTAATTTCTAAAGAAATCACTGCAGCAAGTACCTTAGATTCCGACTGCAAGAAACTTCAGATATTTTGTATAATGCGTGAAGTCAGATGCAGTTTTCAAAAGGAGCAAAGGAAATTCAGAAGAATACCACTTGCCCTACTCTGTTCAAAAGTGTCATTTGTTTTCATTTCACAAAGCCCTCACAGAGCATCTATATCATTAACAGTGTAAACAATAAAACACTTATGTAATATTTTAGTGCTGTCCTCTAGTGTTCTAGATTACAAATAGCAAGGGAAAGCTCAAATTTTCCCTTCCATTCCCTAAAATCCATCTTTACCTCCAACACACTTTAAATACCTGAATGTACAATATGTAGCTTAGTAGTCAGGAAGATGAATAAAATTTCAGAGACTTTCATCACTTGGGCAGATCTAGGCAATCCAATTCCTTTAACTGTTATACTCAGTTATATTATTTTAATAATAATTTAAGTAATAGTACTAACATTAAAGACATCTAAACCAAGCTTAAATGTATTTGAAATGAGCTCCTATTATATACACCACACATTTCCTATAGGATTTAAGGAATAAAAAATTGCTGAAATGGCATGTTTCCTATAAATATCAGAGATAAAAGGCACATGAAGGATTTTAAAAGTATTAAATATCTGCTATAATGTGAAATGTTTTTTCCCTTAAGTTTGAATTCTTTGTAGCCTCAAGTAATACAACATGAATTTTCCCTTTCACTGTTATCAGAAAAAATGTGTAACATTGAAGTTCTATCAGTAACACCTGCTAAAAATATTGGACTGGGATTGAGGGATCTCATACGTTAAGTGTTTGTGTGTGTATGTGTGTACAGAATCTCTTTATCTGAAATTATTTCTCTGAAACTCATCCATTTCTGTTCACTGTAGTATCACTTCTGTTAACTTATACAGCCAAAAGTCTTGGAACCCAGAGCAGAAGAAAGCAATGCAACTGAACCTTTGTCCCCTACAAAATCGAGTGAATAACAGAATACTATAATAGGGCACTGAAAAAATAAGGCTCAGTCCCAGTTGTTTTTAATATGTCATCTTCTTCATCCCTCCCCAGGATCTGCAGGCAACATCAGGGATCATTACAGAACTGAATATTTACTGGAAGGAAAGCTAATTGCCCAAAGATCTTTATAGTTGGACTGTTTACACACCCTTCAATACTGGGTAGAAAGCTCCCAATGTTGCAACATTTCAATATTTCAGGAACACAAAAACTACATTGATAGAAGCCTACAAGAAAGAATTATACAATTCATACTAGACATGCGAGCAAACACACATTCTTAGAAGTATTATAGTGTTTGCAAAGGTAAGAAGTTTGGAAATACAGTCACTTGGCTAACATAATTTTTGCCTCTTTAGATATGCAATATAGTTTTTCAGACTGTAAGCATGCCCTACTTCCCCACAGAACTCTCTGCAAAAGATGGACAAAAATCACCAAGGAAGCAGTGGTTCTCCCTCGTTAAGTGGGAAGAAGTAAGCTTTCTCTACCACCTTCTGCAGCAGCCCACTATGCAGGGAATATTGGTGTGTACACACACGTATATCCATCTTTGTTTTCTGTATCGCTTTTGTCCGTGCAATTCACTACTAGAGTACTCAAGTGCTTTAGAAATACTATTATCATAATATCCCTGTGAAATTACTTGGTATCATATTTTTATGGGCAAGGAACTAAGGCAGAGATTACAATAAATTTTTAAGAAATTCAATAATTTTTGGAGCATGGTATTAAATTTCAAAGCCCAGATTACACATACTCTTTAGCATCAGACAGAACTCCAAAAAATCAAAACAAGTTTTGTTAGCTCCAGATACATCCATGAGTGCTTCACCACCACTCACAGCCAGACTATTCTGTGGAATAATCTTGTGGATATACAATAGAATGCAATAATTTAATTAAAGCTATTGTACTATAGTGACAAAAGAGGATAAAACCACGTTTCCAGCAAAAATCAAGATCTGAGTTGCCTAACTTTTTATCCTCATATGTATGGATATACACTCAGAAGTTAAAATGAAAATATATTTAAGAGTTGCATTATTTTCCATGTATCAGAGCATCTTCCCTCGCAACAGCTTCAGAGCCAAGTTTTCAGTTCTAGTTGAAGGAAAAAATTTTTTGTTGAAAAAGAAACAGACCAGAAAAAATGGTAAAAATTACAGAAGACTGGGACAGCAGTATCTCACCTTTGAAGACCATGGCCTGAATGCAATAAACAGCCAGTCTTGACATACATGAAAGCAAATTGATATTTTATGTATTTTACACACATACATCTTATTTTTAACTGCTCACAGATGGGCTTCTATATATTACAGACTTATGGATGCAAATTAAGAAGCAACTGAACAGGTTGTTGGGTTACTGAACACTTCCACTATCTACCAAACTCTTTTCTAAGTGTCAGTGTCAGAATCATCCCATAGCAAATACACCCTTTTGTATATGTGGTTTGGAGAAGAGAATTAACTTCTTAACCAAAAATCCCTTCTGGGTTCAAATGAGGCAAGAAATATGACTCAGTCTCTCATAAAGGACTTACAGGTGTGGAGTTTTGGGTTGGGTATTTTTTTTTCAAAACACATTTGTAGACAGGAACATTGAATAGAAAATAATGCCCCAGATAACCAGCTTTGTTTCTTACTGACTGAAGTATATATTAAACAAATTCAGAAACTTAGAGCTCCATCTTATATCTTTTATATATCATTCATAACAGCTACATCAAATCCTTTGTAATAGCACCTTCCAGAAGATGGTTCCTTTCTTAAAAACATGCTTCTTTGCCTATACTTCTTAATTATGGATCTCTGCATGTCTGTGTGCCTACATATGTACAGATTTGTGTGTAACTCTGGAGGTGCAATAAGAGGGCACAAAGTGCATAGGAAAATGAGTGTGATGGAAAGGGGTGGATGATTGCAAAAGTATTACAAAGTATTTATCTTATCCAACATACTTTACACTTCTGAAAAGCCCAAAATACTCATTTGCAGAGTGAGTAGGTGGCAGAGACAATATAAAATAAGAGATCTGTATTCTGTGATTCATGAATACATCTTTAAGAGAAACAAATGGGGGAGACAGGGGGAGATGAAGAAACCTGTATGTGTGACAAAGGCATCCTGACCACTGTAAACAGTCAAAAGAACACTGGAGCAGGGTGGTTATTGCTCCAGGAACAGTTGTTAGAAATATGTTGCCTCTGATTTTAAAGGAAAATAAAAATAGTAAGAAAAGACACAGCCTGTATATGGGAGTGCAGGAAAGAAATAAAGGCAACTCTCAAACCTGAAGTATTTTAACCACAAATAAGCCCAAAAGCTTTTCATTGAGGAACATAAAAAAACAATGGATGAAAAGGAAAAGATAACAGTTTTCTAAGTAGCAGCACCATCACTGCTACGACCCCCTACTATACATACAAAACACAGGAAAAGAAAGTCTTTATCTCTGTAAAGCTGTGACCATGGCAACCAAGTCTCAGGAACAGATAAGAGTGGAGTATTTCACTCTCCTGGGCAGCTTTGGACCACCAGGTGTGACTGGCTAGAGACTGTTACAACATCTTACTCTTCCTTCTGGACCAAGTACTACAAATTGCCTCTCTTGGTGCTAGCGCTGTCCACACAGTTCTCTGGGTTCTGCTCTTACTGAATGATGCAGTTTTACAGGGGAGGTCACGTATATTATCCTGCCTGAAGATGAGGTATTCACTGACATCACATGACCTGTCATATCATGAGGCTCCAGTGCTTTCTGTTTGCTGTCACAGCTAAACTATTGAAAATCCTCAATATTGCAGTGCTGTGTGACCTAGTAACTCAGTTGAATCTTACAGCATAAGTGATCTGGTGAAGGAAAAATAGTTTCAGAATTGAATTTATTTTTAAATAGCACATAGTAAAGAACAAAATCCTTTACTAGAAACAGTGCCTTTTAGAACAAGCATCATCTGTAATATTAGTCTAAGATCTTCCTTTCCTTAAATACCTATTTCATCTGAAAAGAAACTCCCACACACTTTCTTCTATGCTGGTAGAGTCAGGCAAACAGAAATTTTACATTCCTCACTAGAAGATGCTTGAATTTTACAAGTCTACCAGCCTGCTCCAAGACAGTCATAAAGCACTTCGCTTGAAAAATTTCTCTTAAGTGCTAACACTGCCACTTTAACACCAAATGGACCAAAACAGACGGAAAAAACATTGCGTTAAGTAAGCATATATACTTCCAACCAATATCAAGACAAAAGTAGATGCAATCTAACAAATAGGTAGGTGGGATACATCAAACAAAACCCAGTCTACTAAAATCTAACAACTTTTAAAAGGATATTTTACATATAGGACTAGATCAGCAATGGAGATGCCCTGCAACGAGCATGTAGATTGTCTTGACAGACACTCCATAATGATTTTTGCATTTAGAAGACTTCTATCATGTAGTCCCATAGATTTTCAGAATAGCATTAGCAAACTATTGTCAGAACATCCTTCAACTAAACAATGAAGAACAATACAAAGAACTACTGGAATATCATATATAATGCAGGTTTACATATGTAATTAAAAAGAACAGTTCTCCAATGCAGCCAGTCTTCATCTCTGGATTTCTGCTGCAGAAAACACCCTGAAAGAACAGGCAATAAAATTCCTCTGTTCTCTCCTTGACTCCAGCTAAGGTGTTCTAAACAGCAAAAAACAATAATCCTGTAACAGGAATTGTTGGGATACAGTAAATGTGCTAAACTTGGCTGAACAAAAGTGGCCAGCTCTGATCTCAGAAGAGATGTGAACAGTTTCTATTTCTTTATTCCATCTGAAACATGGAGTGAGGATGAGAATCCATCCCTTATGTCTGGAATGAAAACCCTCCCTGATACGAGCTCTTCTGACTGCACTGACCATGTCAATCAGTTCTCATTTCCACTGCTGTTCATTTTCTGAGTATATATCATCTTACTTCATTATTGATAATAAAATAAGAATGAAGATCAGCTATCAACTCTAAGAATCATCCTTTTAAACAAGCACATACAGCTGAATTCCATAGGTGTTTCACCTAGTATACATAAAGTACATAAAAGTACATTACTTTTACATGTAGAGATCTGACTGTTGTCAGTATAAAAGTGTGTCCTTTGCTTCTGCAGATTGGGCAAAACATGACATTGCCTTTTTTCCTCCTTTGAGACAAACAAGCTCCACTACCTTTTATTGTTCTACCATCAGTAGTTACTGAACAATGACTCAAATTTAGATAACCAGGAAATATTCAAGTGCAACCTATAGAATGACCTCAGATTTACATGTATAAAATGTAAGATGCCTTAAGTTTTAACTTAAGGCTGACAAATCAGAACACAATAAAAAGACAACCCCAAACACTAAACTTGCACAAAATGTATATTCGTGCTTGTGACTTATTTTGAATCATTCACATTTTCAAAATATGTAACCAATGTTTTCATATCCTTTGTCTTTTAGAAAGGGATTTAAGCAACAATATAAGACCTGCAGAGAAACTGCAGTAAAATGGCAACCTTCCATCTTATTGCACATTATCATTTGCATCATATGTTACCTTTAACTCACCTTTAATTTCTTCAGAGCTGCTTTCTTAGGAGAAAGTCTATCTAAATCATTACTTGTTTAATGTTGCATTAAGTGTTTAGTGTTTAATGTTACAGTATTCTTGGCCCAAGAAGTTATCTTGTCTCAGTTCAATAGTGCACAGCTGGGTTAACTCACTCCCTGCAGATTCTCCCTTTCTCCAAGGATGCCTCTTAAGCATGAGGGTGGAGGGGGGAGAGAAATCAAGATCTCAGCCCACGTGGTGTCTGCCCTGACTATTAATGCTGAAGGTCAGACCATGACCTAAGAACAGAAGAGCTAAATCACTAGAGCCTTTTTCCAAATATGAAAAGCTCCCTTCAGGGGAGATACAAGCCTTTCACAGTGTTCAATTAACTCCTCCTAGTAATGCAACAGGGTACTTAGTATTTGAGCCATAGTTTTGAGGGCTATTTACACAGTTTCACAAGGAATGATGAAATTAGGTACAATATAACTGTTTGAGAGATCACTGTTAGGAATGTCAAATGAGACCTATTTGTCCTAATATCAGAAAGAACATGCACAAGTGTTCTTTGTCTAACTAAGTAGACTTTAGGGTCCACATTCTGGGTGCATTCACAGAGGTACCTGACTTAAGACAAATCTGTTATTTAAACAAATTGCTTACCAATATTATATTGTGTAATACTAAAATGAAGGAAAGGAAAGATATTGTGTGGGTGTGAATTGAGTGTGTGTAGAATTTGTGAGAGCATGTGTGTGTTCAAGACCAATAGGACATTTTTTAAAGCACAGGATCAGACCGACAAGAAAAATTTTACTCAAACTTCAGAGTGTCTTGGAAAAAAACACAAAAATTAAAGCAATTTGTCATATGCCATCTCTTTCTGAAAAAGTTGCATTTCTCCAAAAGCCTTCTAACACTTGGAATGTTTTCATTCACAGAAATTATGGCAATTTTATCAAAAGGTTAACTTTACTATCCAAATGTCTAACAAGAGTTCACTAAAACAACTCCATAGGCATTTCTGTCAAGTAACACCATAATTTGACCATTTTGCACTTTTTAGGATGTATGGTTTATCATCAGTTAAAGATGAAGTTCATTGCCCTACTCACATGAACTGCACAGAGATCAACCTGGTGCCCCTTCCTAACAGCCATTTCACAGTTGCTGCATCTTACTTCTGCAAACATATAAGTGACCTGGATTTCTGACCAGGGCATAGGACCCTACGGGCAAACTTTGCTAGCCAGGAGAAAGTGAACCAATAGGCTTCACAGAAACTTAGTATCAAGAGGCTTTTTTGCTCCCAAGTGTGTAAAAAGTATGCAAGATTGTGTTTCACAGAAGACTTACCAGATGTAGTTACCAAGAACTCTGAAACTTGAGTTTTGCATCAGCCCAGATCTTTAGGCTATACAGAGCTCATTAGAGGGGAAAAAAAAAAAAGGTAGTGACCACTATGACTTTGACCCTAGCTATACCACAGCCTCCAGCATATGAAATGCAACCACAGGATTTATCTGCTAGGCCACACTCACCCACTCAAATCTAATTCTGACCAGTGACCTGAAGAGAAAAAGAGAGAGAAAGATGGAGAGACAGAAAAAGGGAAAATGAAAGAGATATCAAAAAAGACTGTAAATCACTGTTTTGCAAGGACAAAAGGGTCACAGGACTGTAATTATTGCTGCTTCTACAATTTTCTAGGCATAAATGTATAGTAAATTAATGGCCAAGTTTACTTTGATACAGTTCTAAGTTTCATTAAAACTGTATAACTTATTTCCTTACAGCCGCCTGATGAAACCTAAACCTTATTTTTCTAAACACTTCAATCGTTAATTTCCTTCCAAGATGAGAAAAAGCTGTCAGACATATTAAATGAGGATCTACTTAAACACCAAAACCAAACTGCACAGCGTTTACCAGAGGTTTAGAAAACTTACTATTGTTGGTACCAATTATAAAAATTTTGGAGCTTATACAATTACGTACAAATTATCTTTAAACAGTGTTTGAAAATGGTCCAACATGTTTGACCATCAATGTGATCAAAGGTTTGATCTATAACACCACTACCTGCAGAGTAATTTCATTTTCTCCATAGCAAGAATGATTCTGAAATAGAAGAGGTTTTAAGTAACAGTTTAAATTACTTAATATGGCATTAACATCACAAAAAGTATTTTCAGAGTATTTCTGAACTCTTGTCTATTTTTTTATAAAGATTTTTTTGTGATTGAAGTGATCATACAGGTGGATTTGACTAGTGTTAGACACCGCATATTTTATGGGGGCTGCCAATCTCACTAAAAGCCTGTTTTAATTTACTGATACCTGTGCAGTTTTTAAATGCTTGAGCTACAGTTTTCTATGCTTGACAGCGACCTTAAGGTGGTGGGATTTTTTTCTTTGTTTCTCAGCAAAAGCATTTCAAACCATTTATCATTCACATTAAAGTCATAAAACACATGGGTGTTCCACAATCTTCATGCCTTAAAGTATGGACTCGAAGCTGAACATTACACTGCTGTGAAACACACTGTCAATGCTGATGCCTTGTTCCCACCACAATGACAATTTTAATTGAAGCACCGTTACCTTCTCTGGTTGCTTATGCCAGGGAGCTCTATACAGAATCCATCTCACAGAGTCAATCTTACTACAAGTGAATGGAAGTGATGTTCTTTCATTTACCTCTAGAAAAAACCCTCAAGATATACACATGTAGAAAATGATGTGTAAGTATCAACATAATGCTGAGTTTACAAAGGTAGTAAGAGCAAAGAAAATTTCTGAATTGAGGTAACAGGCACTTTTAGACAAATCTCTTGTGCACTGCATACATTAAAACATGTTTTTTAAAATTACTAACACCTAGGGTGTTCTAAGAATAATTCTATAGAAAGATAGAAAGCACTGTCTTTTTAGGATTCCTGCTCTGCTTAGATGCAGAAGTTAGAAGCCAAAACAATCGTCATGTTTCTGCATTTGACAGAAAAATGGCAGAAATATTGTTACTTAAGCACTCAGATACTGTGATAACCAACATGGCAAGATACAAGTATTATATTCAGAAAAGATTCAAGTAGCACAAGCAATACACATTAAATAGCGTGAATGAAAAAATATTATATCAATATTTATTTAGTTGTCCTCAAGAGTTCAGAGATACATTAAAAGAAAGCTAAATGCAGAATTGCACAAGTTAGATTTGTGCAGTTAGATTTGCACAAATGGTCTTAACCTTAACACCTCTGAGTTTTTCAAAGCTTAACTTAATAAACTTTTCCTTCAAATACATCTCTTACATGTAGAGTTATATAACTGCTTTAATAATCTGTTTTTCTCTGTTTTGTCATCTATAGGAATTCAGTTTTATGTAGAAAATTTTATGGCCTTTATTTCAAATTAATTGTCCTGTAATTAAATGGTACAGAATATTAACAAGATAAGAATCTATAAACAATTCAAAAGGTGAGATTAATCATCAAAAAAGTCAAGTACTTAACATCATAAAAAAACTTATAACATTTATAATCAAATATCATCTTGTGAATTATATTTCCCAGCAGTGCACATTTCAAGCAGATACAGTAAAGTCACCACTGTCATTAACAGAAACAGATTATGTACTAAAAATCACTATGATCACCACAGCTCTTGTACAGATAGCAAGTACACTGTGGAAAAAAACCAGTATTGAATCTGAAATTGATATAGAATTCATCTAAAATGTTTTGTAAAAATTGTTAGAAGCTATCAGAAAAATTAGTGGAGTTTCTTGTTCCTGAAGAACTGGATCATCATTCAGATTATTCAGTGCTTTTGCAAAATTAAGAAATCAGGATTTGTGTACAAAAATAACTGTTTCTGTATGTAAAAACTAAGATCTCCCAGGCTCAGGACTTAAAATATGACAAAGTTATTTGAACTTTTGTTTGAGTTCACAAACCATTTTTAAATAACAGCTTCTATTATTCTAATATAGCTTATTAGCAACAGCAGTAGTGACAGCATCAGACAACAATGCAATAGACCAGTGTATTCAGATAAGAAGCCTGTAAGACAACTAAAGCATCACGTCTTCTCAAACCGAAGCACAGTAATTCCCCAACATCTCATAATTCTTTTGCCTTAATATCTTACATGCTCTCTCTTCAATCTATTTCACCCGCCATCTGAATGACTTAACCAGACACAATCTTCAAAAAATATTGTTAACTACACAAATCCAAACTATTATTTATTGATGATTTTGACCTTTTCTGGTAAGGATTGTAAGCATACACCTAATTTTGACTATACAGGAGATCTGACCTTCACAGAAATACTCTGTAGGCATACATTTCATTTTTTTTTCTGTGTTAGGGCTAGCATCATCCAAGAAAGTTCTCAAAATTTGCATTCACTGGGTAAGTATGAAAAATACAATGTAGCCATTGTAAAGTTAACTGTGTATTAAGATAATCAAACAAAAAATTTTATTAAGTGATGTTATTCTATTTTTAAACTCACACTAAGCACATCATAAAACAGAAACAGAACAAGACTTGCAAGGGAGAAGAACATAACAGGAAATTAGTAGATGATTCATTCTTCAAGCATGATGAACTTCAAGGAATAAATTCATATTAAACTACTACTAATTGAAAGACTAAATTTACCTCTGATAAATGAAGATTGCTACCTCTGAGCAAGGAAGATTGCTCTTTAAAGTCTATCCATTCTTTCCTCACTCCCAATACATATTAGATAGAAATGTGGCTCTGCAGACACGCTGCCATATGTGTATACAGTAACAAAAACACACTAATTCTTTTATTACTACATGTTATCATACTGATATTTACCTTTAAGAAAGCAAAGGTATCAACTGCTTAGGAAAATGTAAAAGCAATATAGATAACAGCTAATTTCCTTATTGAAGTGGATTTCAATTGGTGGCTATTGGAAAAATATTCTGCACTTTAATTAGAATAAAATTTGTTATTGATTTTCGTATTTGTCTTCTAGCACACAAGTTTGGAACATATCCTGTACACATGCTATATTAATATTCCAAACATATTATTAGATCAATATTTATTGTCATGGAAAGATTTCCACTGTAATGGAAAGTTGCTGTATCCATATATTAAAATTTAGGCAAATTAATTAAACCACACAGATATTAGTTCATGGCTTCTGTATTGTTTCCTGTATGGCTTGCCTCATGCATGTGCAATAACAACTTTTAAACTTAGAATATTTTTACTTTATTCTGTAAACCAGAGGACTAGATGGATGGAATTCAATTTATCTTATTCTAGACTGGTAATAGCAGCAGGCAAGTAGCTTTGCTCCCCTCTCCCCCGCCAGCCCTCCTCTTTAGACTCTTTGTAGTCACTAGGGAAAAGATACAGACTTTTACTTATTCCTGCTTCCTCCTACTCATTAGAAAAACAACATGAACCATAAGCTCACAGTTTTGCAGTAAACTGGTAAAACTGACAGACAGTCATAGATACTAGATACCCCTAAACTTTTGTAAAGTCATCTATCAAATTCAACAGAATTAATGCTGACTCTACAACAGCGTAAATATTGAAATATTCATGGAAATTCCTTAATCCACAGCCTGAAATTATAAACAGACTGGCTGTTTTCCCAGTTATCCATTAACTCTGTTACAGTAACACTGCTCAGATTTTTTTTAAACTACTAACAGTGATATATGAGTGACAAAATCAGGTCCTCCACTGACTTTCACTCACAGGGACAAAGCCTTAGTCATGAAACTTAACTGCATAGCTGGATGAAAAATAAAACACTTTTTGACTATAGAAACAACAAAGACTACCTTATGTCCATTTCCATAATGGAATCCAAGCACAACGCTACCACTTAGACTTTGCCCTATTTAAATGAGTTGGGGAACGTGCTCACAGGTATCTGTACAAGCAAGCAGTACTAGGCATGGCTGCCTGCTCATTTGCCAAAAGATGAGAGTCATAATGAAAGGCTGCTGTGTTTCTGCAGAGGTTTGTCTGTGACAGCATATACATCTTTGTCATATATCTAAACAATGCTTTGTCTGCCTGAGTGGCACTCAAGTATCTACATAGCTCTTGATCTAGGTCAGGCCAATTTCAAGGATCAACGCCATGACCTCTCGTGTTCTCCTGCAATACAGATATAATGCACATTAAACCAACTACAGTATATCCTAGTAGGCTTTCCCAGGTATTCACCTTCTATGGCACCTTTTAGTTACCAATGCATAACAGGAATAAAAAAATCATTGCTGACGTATCAAATAACTGCATCACTTATAGTGTTCCAGCTATTCCTTAAGAGGTGGTGATTGTAGCTCTCATTCTTGCTTGATACTAGTAACAAAAGATACGGAAACAGCAATTAAAAAGCCCCACGCTTTTAGCCATCCGCACCCTTTCTGAACATGTAATATACATGAGCAGTGACATCAATTTTACTACTACTTTAATTTTGAAGTAGGTAGCATTTTTACAACTAAAAGGAGAGACGGTTAAAAGTATACTCTGATTTTTGTCTCTATGGTACCATTACAGTCCAATACTATTAAATCTCACTGATTTACAAAGTATTCACTATACTTTAGTGTAAAGTTATCTAGCTGTAATAAAGTTGCATCCGAGATGTAATTTTGTCTCCAGATGTTTAACTTCCTTGGGCTGCCTTGGGCATTGTATGGTGATAGAAACTATTAGTTCTTATATTGTTGAGTGCAATAATTTGCATTTTGGCCTAGCATCTCTAGAATTAATGAGCCAAAGTCATCTTCCATCTTGTTAAGCAAACACAGGAGGAGCACTGAATTCACTCCACAACATTTGCTGTCCAGTAATCTAGGAAACAAATGATTGTTAAGTTTGGGGGGTTTTGTGGTGGGTTTTTTGTTTGTTTTTAACCAAGAATCACACTGTGGGGATAAAAGCATCACCACTGTCAGGAGTTAATTCAAAGGCATACACTGCCTAAGTATTATTTAATCCTGCAAGATACCTTTCTGAGCAGTGCAGACCCGGCCTTCTCTAACACCACACACAGAACTGCCTTTTTTAAGGCCTACACAGATGACTTCTTTAAATCAACAGCCAAAAGTTTCAATTTAAAAATGACAGAGTGAATTATTTAGCAATTTACTTGACCACAGAACTTTGGAATGCCTATGACCTGTCAGCACTATTTATAGTTAATAGTATACATTCCATGAAGTATTAAGAATACTGAAAGGCTGAAAAAGCAGAAAACTGGGAACTTGCACAATTTTTTAAGTGTGAGATATACTTAAATCTTCAAAGTTTTTACCAGAATACACACTTCCCATGAAAAATCTAAAAGAAAATATTGTTATGTTTATCTTAAAAGCATGAAATTACAAAACATAATCCCCCTTCTTAGTGCACAGCACAAGAACAATTGGGTTGTAGACTATGCTCCTGCAGACACTAGGGTGCAACCCAAGTCCTGCTAGAGATATGCCTTAATATGAACTAGTGTATTTCTTCATGATGCCTCTACAGCTCTTGAAATAAGCTTTGTTAATAATTCAACTTTCAAATTAATTTTGTGTGCTATAATGGATTAAGTCATCCTCTCATGTCATTAGCATGGCTATTTTGGATTAAAGTTTGAGGGGGTTTTGTTTCACTTGGGTTTTGGGTTTTTTGTTTGCTTTTTTTTTAAAAAGAGGCTTAAGCATTGCATTGACATACTATGGGGTCTGAATCCCCTTAGAATCCAATTTCTTGTCAAGAGGGACATTAAGACATGCCACCTGGTGAGCTTTAACCTTAAATCACATCACAGGAGCACCTGAGGAGCTGTTACACCACATCCTACAAATATAAAAACAGCACATACTATGATGGATCAATAACAAATGCATCAAAGTATGCATGAAAAATAATCATTACATGCTCAACATCAGTGTTTGTTTATAAAAGGAAACAGGGGAGATATTAAAGCTCAAAGTGATTAAGTTCTGATAGAAAATAATTGATACAAGTCAGTTAAAAATGATAGTTATGAAAACAGATTTATAAGGAAACAAAATATTCTGTGGTCCTTTATTACATTTATTTGCTCAATTTTATTGCAGTTTCAAATGTACACTAATCCTTTGGTTAAAAAGATGACCTTACAAGAAATGCTAATAAATATTTATGTACAATGACCTTCAAAGGATATCTCACTCAAAATTGGTATGTACCTAGGAAACAGCCTACCTACAGTTACATTTTTTGAGAAATATCCTTTTTAGCTGTGAAATAAAAAAACATTCTATATCAAAATTTTCCTCACCTAAATTTCTCAACTGTTTTCAACATTAGTTTTAAAAGTAACAATTTGCAATGTGTGCTGACAAAGACTAGTAAAATGAAGGGATTAGAGGAATCACAAGACAAGAAGAAGGATCCCAAGACAGTAATGTTCCACTAACCTTCCAGAAAGAGGATTGAGCAGAAGGGTAGAACCCTGCCCCCTCTCGACAGGAGAAAATGCACTGAAAACTGTAGTATCACGCATCTACAAAATCACAGAATACCAGGTTGGAAGGGACCTCAAGGATCATCTGGTCCAACCTTTCTTAGCAAAAGCTCTGTCTAGACAAGATGGCCCAGCACCCTGTCCAATGGCTGACAAACAGCAGAACACACATAAGAATCTTAGATATTTACCAGAAAACAGAATTTAAAATTACACAGGAAACAACAAATAAAAGCAGGATAACAAGTTTAGACTACCCTAACTCAGAGTCTAGTACTTTTGAAAATTTGACCTTGTATTGTTTTTCCCAGCAGTACGATTAAAGCTAAAATTCTAAGCAAAACCATCATACAGCCACTCAGCAACAAGACAGCAAAGAAAAAGAAGTACAACACTGTATACAATCTAACAGTCTCTTAAGGTCACACCTTCTCTTAATTTCTTATTGATATTTTTGAACAAAAAGATTTAAAAGAATTTTTAAATCTCAAAATACAATGCAAAAAACCAAAAACTTTGTAAGAGAACTTCATATTTTTGAATAGCTGTAGGAAAAAACACCAGCATAAAACCAGAAGTTTTAACTGACTATAATTGTTAGATCAATTTAATTTTATTCTAAGCCTTTTTATTTAAAGAGGCAACTCAGTACATTTGGGAAAAAAAAATAAGTACCAGAAGGCATTTCCTATGCCAATAGCTTAATGATATTAAATAGCTTACTAACACAACAGGCTTGTAATTTATGCTGTACTCATTTTGCCAAGTCCTTCATTGAATACAGATATTTTGTATTTTAAAACAAGGGACTTTTTTTTTGTCCCAAGGAGACAGCCTAGACAGTGTGTTGTAATAACTTGCAAATTGTGATCTCAGTGTTACATTAGTAAAACTATGTTTTCAAACAGTATTAATATGCTGTGCATTTCAGTGGTTCTAGACTCATTATGCACTTCCCTCCTCCCAGGACACACAGCTCTGGATCACGCAGAAACTCAGTATTGTAATAGCTAGTACCATTACAGCATCTGATAGTTCTGTCTAAGTTTAAATAACTACATTTATTACCCCTGGTGAATCAGCATTACACTCTCAAATCACTTGGGAATCTATAGTTTAACCTGAAACACTCAGCTTTAGTTTTCCTGACTATACACAGTTGTGAGCTTTGCAATTATCTTCCACTATTAACTGATTATCAATTAACTCAAAAAGTTTCTCAGATTATGATTTTGCTGAAGAAAGCAGAACTATGTGCTCTAACTTGGTATTTTTAAGACTGAAAATTTCATTCTTTAATAACTAAAGAGAATAACTTACATTTTATTTATAGTTTCCAGAAATATTCTATTCAATTCACTGCAATGTCAACTAATCATCTGATTGTCAGATCTGACTAAAGCTATTGTATTTTATTAGTGGCATACCTTGAACCATATGAAAATTTTATTTCTAGCTTGTTTATATAAATGTTTTAACGACATTAATATATTCAATGTGTTAGTATTTCTGCTTTAGTCTTCTATAAACTAGGTTTGTATAACACCACACCACAGACAAACAAAATTTGTCAACAAAAAAACCCCTCTACATATTATTACCTGTTTCAATTTCCCAAATATAAACTGAATTGTCTTCACATCCAACAATCAGCAGATTTTCAACAGGGTCAAATTTTATCTTCTTCACAGGAAAGAGATGCTTTCTGGCATGTAAGAGACATACTCTCTTCTGAAGATGTAGAATTGCTACTGAGTGATCACCGCACACACAGCACACTATGCTGTGATCTTCTAACTGTAAACCAGAAAGAACTTCAGTTTCAACACTAACCACAGTCATAACCACATCATTTTAATAAGCCCAGTAAAAGTTGTGCAGTGATTTCTTCCCTAGAACATACTCATTTTTAAAAAAAATGTTTTATTTCAGCCTACATCTCCAACTTCTTTTTAACAGGCTAGCTGTAGAAGTGATCTCCTGATACAATCTCCTCTGATTTTTTCAATAAAAACCCAAAAATAATTTAAATACCATTTTTTCACAATGCTTAGCCTATCAAAGCACTGACTGTACAGCTAAATATATAGCAGCAGTTGTCCTAGAAGTACTAAAAAATTACTTTAAACCAAGCTACTCTTCACATGATATAAAATTATGTCAGATCTTATGACAAAAGCCAAGGGTAATATATTTCTTAAAAAAATTGGGTATTTATAATTTCATATCACATTGTATGGATCTGATTCTGCAAAGCTTTCCTTTCCTGCAAGTAATTTTTAGTGAGAAAGAAATTCACCTTATGGAAAAATTCAGTCCTGTAAAAAGAACTGAAACACCATCCAAGCACATATTAAATCCTATTTAGTTTCCAGAAAAAAAGGGCTAAAGAGCTTTACAAACATTAAGAACTTAGGTCATTGCAAAACTTCTTTTGGACTAAACGTTGGCATGTAAGCGAACTCTGGGTCAACCATAAGTAAATACATCTTCAAGGCTTTCTAAGAGGAAAAAGATGACATCTCAGTCCCATGAAATACAATAGGGACAGAATTTGTTCAACAAAATTTCATAGAACATTCAGTACAGTAAGTCTTCTAAATTTATTTCAAAATTCACTCACAGAAGAGCACCCAAAATTATTCTAGATCTCAAATACACAAAAACATACATGCAAGGGACCACAAGGTGTGTCAGGAACCAAAATTAAGCATGCACATTTAGATAAAATAGTATTGGCCCAAGTATTTTCTAACTACATTCAAACCCCTAGTCTTACTGATTATACTTTTTAACTTCAGAACTTAGGCGATATCCAGATTAACATATAGATTGACAATTATGATATAAAAAATAGTGAATAGAATGTTAACAGCTTTGATTTAATATGTCACTGGCTAAGGATCATCTTTCGGAATCACTGAAATTACAAACTAACAAGAAAATCAACCCTCTGAAATGAAAAACAACTTTCAAACAGGACAATTAAATGAATGTAAAGTAAGGATAAAGCGCTGCAGGATAAAAGTATTTTCAGATAGTTTTTGCTCTCATGTATATGCACACACACCTGTACAGAGATACTTTTTTGAGAGACATCATTTATTATGCTTTTACTTACTCTGTGGTTTTCTGGAGATCGCAAGATCTCTGTCACTGGACCAGATTGCAGACTAAATTGGTGTAAAATGCCTCCAGTAAATATATCCCAGCAGATCACAATAGAATCCTGCCCCCCTGATAACAGCCAGCTTGGATCAAATCTTACTGATTTATCATGTGGATAAAGTAAACAAGTGACTCTGCTACTATGACCGTTCAGAACCTTGTAAGGTAGATTATCTGAAACAAATTAAATAAATTTTTTAAATTATTTCTGTTGTTTAAGAACAGAGGTCCCATATTTTACAGTACATTTGCTAAAAGTCAGGAAATTCAAAAGATTGAACACAACAATCCTTTACATGGGATCAAAGAATTTCAGACATGTTCCTAGAAGGGAGGACAAAGGTCTGCATTCTGGTGCTTCATCTGCCAAGATGTAGCCTTTTTATTCCTTCAGCAGAATGATCTTCTAGAGGGGAAAATGACAAAGATGACTACTGCCCATATTGTGACATCCCATGTATCTCACTTCCACATGACTCCATCCCCACAGCCATGCCAGGACTCCTTAACAGTACTACCAAGGTGCTTTGCACTAAGCTGTGAACTGATAGATCAGCTACAGAGGGAAAAAGATCTTTCATTTTCCTCATTCAATCTCTGACCATCACCTCTATTTTTCAGAGAATTTTTACAAGGATCACTGAAAGGGATGTCAGAAGTATACAGTCTTCTGTGCCCGAGTGAGATAATTTGGACAAAATTGTTAAAACTTACCTTTCAAAGATATGTTTTCTAGAAGTCTTGTTCTTGCAGTTTTTAAACCTAGTGTTACAAAAATTTTCCCATTTTCACATCCACACACGAGTTTGTCAAGACTGGGTATGTACACAGAGGAACTGACAACTGTACTTTCGACTCCATCTTTAGATGCACAAAGATGATCAATAATGCCCTCAGACATTGAATGGTGTTTATCAAAATTATCCTGAAGAGTTCGCATTGCTGTAATTGGGATCTCTAGAGGGTGGGGGAAAAGAATCAGGAATTTTAATTATTTAATTCAAAACAAAATAAAAATCTAAAGCAAAATATATATTTTCATCTCTTCAACATCTCCCCTAACTTATCCTTTCAGCAGCCTAGTGATGGAAAATTAGCAGTTGCTATTCCAACACTAGATCACATCTCACTAAATCCTTTCTTGTATACCTCCCTACAAACAACCATAAGCAGGACCAACTACATAAATTTTCATGACATTTGGTAGACACGCATTTATGGGCAGATGGTAAGGAAAGAGGAACATATATTTGTTCCGTTCCGTGAAGAATTTCTAAATGCTCATCTTTGTTAGCATCTTGCTCCTTCTAAATACAGGCAGTTATCATACATGAATGACCATTGCTTTCTAGTCTGAAAATATTTTCATAAGAATTTAAGTTTTCATGAAAATTGACTTTAATACATAATTAAAAAGACAGTATCAAGAGCACAGAATTGCCAGACCTTTTGGTGAACCATCGAACGTTGACACAGGGACATCAGGAACATGCCACAAAGTGATCCTTCCTGAAGCTTCACCAGAAAAAAGAACCTTGTAGAAAGGCTCCTTTCTTTCATTCATGAATCCCATGACAAAAGGAAAACTCTGCAAAAAATAACAGTTAATCAATATTCTGATAAAGACCTGACAAAATAATGTAATAATTAATTGCAAATTCAAAAGACATCAAAAGCTGTAGAAATATAAAACAAGTAATGGTTGAGCCCTCATCTGTCGCTAAGTTCTGCTCAGATCAGGTCTACTCTGCCATGTGCTAGCCCCTCAAAGACCACCTCTGCTTTGACAGTATCCTTGGCTAAGCCTACACCCCGGAAGTGGAATGGGAGGGCTCCCTAGGTTTATTGTCTCTAAATGGAGAATCTATCAATAGTATCACCAGCATATTGAAAAAAATGGCAGCATAAAAACCAAGATGAGGCTGAAAAAACCACAGTGAAACATTGATAATCTTCACATTAAAATAAATTCAGTAAAGCTCCAGTCATGATGGCTTAAATTACTACAAGTAATGAAAGGTAAGAATTATGCTTTTACACAGATAGGTAATAATTACAACATCATTTAGTCATCTGGAAAAAGTTAGATACTACAGAGGTATAATATAATTGATAAAGAGACTTAGTGACATCTACCTAGTTTCATTTAGTCAACACTAAAACATATTGCAGTATATTTTTCTCAAACACCATGCTTTTCTTCTCCCATGAAGAGCAGAAGTCTGTAGGTTTTCTTTGCCAGTAGGCATAACATCACAGATAAGTCTATATCACCACATCACTAACACCCAAATTGTGTGATAATCTACTGGTGACTTGCCAAGAACATCCTGTTTATTACATAAGCTTCATTCTCAAGTATTACACTATTAAAAACAGGTGAGGTGTCTAAGTTGCTTGAAACCTTCACAAAAGTCAGTAGAATCAGGAATCTCCAGGTATGTCTACATTAGTATGTTTGAGTTTACACTAAGAATGACTTTGGAAGTGAATGCTTAGGTTTGTGTTGTGGAGCTGTCTTGGAGCACCAAATGAAGATTCCTTTTGCACAAAAGTGAACTGGGAGATGTGTGTAGGAGCACAGAAAAACCCAAAAGCACACCCTGTGCTGTAGATAGTGTGGATGAAAGGTCATCAGCATAAACTGTTTTGCACCATACATCACCTTTACTTAGTGTAGACACAGCTTGACTCTGCTCCTTTAAGACATTTCAATAACATTCCCTATGTTGGATATTTTATTACAATATTGAAGTTTGGGAGCAAATTCCACAATAAGCAACTTACAGTAATGTGGTTCAATTGATAATCTAAGAACAGAGATCAAAATGGATCATCACACAGGCAGTTTTGTTGTCTTGCAAATCTGCTATAAAAATTATTCAGGTAGAAAGGTAAACATTAAAGCATAAATATTAGAAAAGCACTGGGGACATTATTTAAAAATGCATACGTTTTGGGGGAAGCATATATGAGCTTCCTATACCACTGTAACCCTATTATTTGCTAAGCCCTGTGTTTTGGCTATTTCTTTTCCTTCATGATATCTGACCTTTTGGCATCCTTCAGCACTTATCCTATCTGATTTTAGATCACAGCATTTGGGGAAAAAGCTGAATGGCTTGTGCTATTGCCTTTCAAGTGAAAAATAAGCCTGTCAGGCTTTGCAAGAGCATGCAACAAAAATGCCCTCTAAGAGTCTATAGTTGCCAACAGAAAGAAAAAAGGACACCAGAAAGCCTCATATAGGTACATATTTGACAGTGCTTCTAGTCAGGCATAAATAAAAATGTCTCCCTTGCATATCTTCAGAAACTGCTTAAAGACCTGTTTGAGTTCACAATCAAATGCACTAATATAATCAAATACACTAATACACTAAACACTGATGCAACAGAAGGCAGGCACATCTTCCAACAATTGCTATTTCATAAACAGTATTAGCAATAAGGCTTAGCAACAAAACCAGAACCAAAGCTACATAGAAAAATGTGTTATATTTTGGTTCAATTTTCACCAAATAAGAACCCTTGCCAAAGATTCACACACACACCCCCCTTCCTAATTCTAATAAATTTTCTACTTTTAAAATCAATTGTTTTTCCTTACCTCTTTTTTGGGGGTCACACAAAGCACTACTCAAAGAGTGAGTCAAGATGCAGATTTTCCAACACAGCTGAGTCCACTTGACATACTTTGTCTAAGCAGTAACTTCTAAGTTTGAAACTGGTGTGACATGCTCTGCTAAACCTGAATTCTCAATCAGAAGTATAAAGATCATCTACTTTATAGCTTCCGCTTTTCTTAACCATAGAGGCTTCTTCAAGCAGAGACCATGGTTCTGCAGAGAGTCACATGTGTCTAATTCTATGCACTGTGGGTACTGTCAGTCTACTCACAGTGTAAGAAAGTTAGGCATGTGATTATGCCTCTGAAGGCTCAAGATAACAGTATTCTGGATAAAATGTCACAGACTCAAATCCCTTCACAGTTTAGGATGAATACACATGGGAAAACCTATTTATGTAGTTACACTGAAACACACATACATTTCTTAATAAAACAAACTAAGCAACTTGCCCACATTTTGCTTGTGGGTTGGCTGCTTTGTTGTTTGGGTTTTTTTATTACAGATACGAAACGAAAAGCTTCTAAATCTATTTTAGACCACTTGTAACCCCAAAAAGCTCTCCCTTTTTTGCCAAAATAAAAAAATCACTTCAACAATTAGCCTATCTACAGCTGAAAATAAAGGAATTTTTTCTCTGTGAAAAAAGTAAATATTGCCAGAATTTAAGACAAACATATGTGTTAAGCATCTCCAAGTTTGTATGTAAAACTTTTGAAATTAAGGAATAAGTCTTCCTAATTGTTTTCATAGAACAATTAAATCTGTTGATATACTCAACAATTTTTTAGAGATCACTCAGGTAGTTAGAAAACAAATAATGAACTTTCAAAGTTCACCATAAACTTTTAATGAATTTACCTTATTTTCCTTCACACCAGTAAAGCTGAGTAAATGAGGATAAACAGTTTCTTTCAGGACCTTCCCATCAGCAGGATACATGCTTTTAGAAAGCCCACTGCATAATTTGGAAAAAAAATACATTAAAAGCTTTGGAAAGTCTCTTTTTTTATAAAGCAGAATACTAACATCCAAGATTCACAAGTTCAATTAAAAGTTAGCGAATAAGTAATTACAAGAGACTTTTTGAAATCACAGCACCAGCTGCCCAAGTTCTACATGGCTAATCTTATTCCTGTGTCCCCTGCTGTGTCAAACAAAGACTGAGGGCTGTCAAACTCAGGGTAAATCTTTGAGTGCCAAAGTGGTTTTGTTCTGGTTTTTGATCATTTGCAACATGCAGAGATTTTCCACAATAAACCTCCCAAAGTTCATCTTGTACCTGAACTTTTTGTGTGAATTTCCCATCTGAGCCCACCTGTTTAGCAGCTGGTAGATGTAACTGTGGCCATCTTCTGTCCAGATGATAAGTCTGTAAGCTGCTAGTACTTCTCCACCAGCAAAGCACTGACCACTTTTACAGAACTCAGTACAAAGCAAGGAGAAATCACAATAATCATAGACCTAAGCTCAGAAAAACAATAAAATATAAACAAATAATATTGGCTCATTCCTTTTAATTCAAGCTGGTTTATGGTCAATGCATCAGTAAGTAGAACATTAGCTTGACTTTATAGTTTGACTACCTTTTTTAAAGCCAAAGCAGTTTTCATACTGTCAAATTAGTGCAACATCAGAATCAAACCATATATTTTGAAGCCAAAGAAACCAACAATAAAGAAAAAACAGTATTAGAGCCTTCTGTTATATCAGGAGATTTTAGATGGGATTTAATTTGTTTTGCCTTGCATTCGTTATTAATATTTACTGGACTGTTAATTTCTTAGAGAGGTTGGTAATGAATTTAGCACATAAATATGACATTGAAGACTTTGATAGAAGCTATAAACACTTCTGTATTCCTTAAAAGATGATCTGCTGGTGTAATCACACCACATATCTTAAAGCAGATTTTTTTCTTTTCTTCTTTGGGTAGTAATAAAGATTTTAATTTTTCACAAATTGAATGAAAGCAAAGAACATATAATCCTCTTTGCTGGCAAGAATTCTTCCTTCATTTCTAGAGCTGGTAAAAATTATATGACTTGTTTGCTTCCTCTGACCTTCCCATTTTAAGCTGAAACAGGATATGACTAGGGCAATCTAAGATATTGTCTGCTTGTTCATGTTTCTAGTGGCCGCATGGAAGGGATATTCATAGCCACACTTTTATAATTTATTCCAGTAGTGTGAGGAAATAGATTTCAAAATGAGAATTTCTATGACTTATTCATAGCTAGTTTATATTCATTAGCTAATTTCTAGCTAATTTGCTCTATATTTTCATTACTGTAGAAGCAGGTTAAGGAGCTACTCTAAACACACATGTGAATCTCTCCTATGCTATCACATACCTTTCTAATTAAGCAGTAAGATCATCATCTTTTATTTTTAAGCTGTATATTCATTGAAACATAAAAGTTGAAAACCAATGTGACTTATGTAGCTATAACACTACTTTGAGCAGTAAAATAAAACATTCAAATGCATAATAGTGATATTAGAAGAAACATGCACCTCTTGTAGAAAAACATTATAGAAATTAATAGAAAACAATGCTTGTTACTCAGATTTTTCCAGGAAAAGCCTATCCACTCTCTATATGGAATTTCTTTATAAATGCTTTTGCATGACTTTTTTAAATAGTCCAAGAGAAATCTCAAGGATACACTATAACTTTATTATGCAAAGTTGACCCAGGTGTATGTGAAATTTCTGGCCCCCTGAAACAGCACTAGTGTTTGAAACAGGTACATATGTTGCACTAATAGCACGGGACTATTTTCAGAGGAAAGTTATAAAACTAGGAAAAAGAAAAACTGGACTTTATTGTAAAATTTCTGTATAACAAAATTAAAATAAACAACAGCTTCAGTAACTACACAATGCATTCATTTTCTTACAGCTACAAGAAAAAGTGAAATAGTCTGGGGTCTTTAGTTTTGCTGGCTTCTATTAGTGGAACCCAGGCTATTGGCTCCGATAGAACAAAGGCCCTTGGTTACTGAGGACTTGCCAGCTGTGATTACTTCTGTCATACTTAAACAGTTTTTGTGCATCTTTGTCTCCTTTTGAAGTGCACTGTGGAGGGGACTATAATGCACCCAGTGCTCAGACTAATACTTGAAGTAATTCCCTTTCTACCCAGCCAATTTCATGTTAAACTTTTAGAGCAGAAATACATTACTAAAAAAATAAACACTCCATCTCAGTTAAGGTAATCAGAGAAGCAATATAGGGCACATATCTGATAACTGGTGAACACTTTAAGCTGAGGAGAAAACCAAGCATCTGCATGTAAAAATCACATTGGCTTTTCCAAATTGACAAAATTAAAGAGTATAACGCTCAGTAACATACCTGCCAGCACGTAGAGGACACAACTAGAAGGAGCCTTTCTGTGTAAGTACAAAACCGTACTGCTTGACAATTTATACAGTCCAGAGATTTTGATTCCTTCTCGCACACACTTTGTTTCTCCTTTACAGCACAGATAAAAAAAATGTAAGATTTATTCTAGATATCTGAGCTTTTACTTTTAGGATAGAAACAAGCCACTGAAAATAATTTTATTCACATACATTTTCAAAATGCAAAGCAACATACAACTCTTAATTAAGAGTGAGATAGGAAGACAGCAGGGTTCACAAGTACCATGTAAACAGAAGACATTCAGCATAGCTCTAACTGGACCTTGATCTCACTTAAAGAAGTGATAATGAATATGGAGAAGGACTAAAGGCAGGTCATAGATAGCATCTGCTGTAATGAATATCTGCTAAGTATTCTTCAGTCAAAATAGCTACAACAACCTACAAACCGATAGTATCAGATGCAGAATGGCTGATGAATATTCTGCTTTCCTACTCATCCTTGTTGCAACCAGGACATATGGTGTTGTCATATGTCTTGTTTTAACTTAACACCTCTATAAAGTAGTGGAAAAGAAACTAATTTTCTTAGCTTTGTACTACTGAATGTACAGATGGTTTTAAGAAAATATGTATTTTCACCTTTTTTGTGTGACTATCAGACTTATCAAGGCCATTGTGCTCAAAAATCCCATATAATATTATATTATTATGGATATTTTCTGTTTTGAAAGATACCACCAGTATCAAAATCTCTCAAAGAAGCGGTATACTGGTCACAGAATCATGGCTATCAAACTACAAACCATTTTTACTCATCTTGCAGCTTCAATTAATTCCAATTAAATCCAACAATATTTATTGAAATACTGTTGTTTAACATATGAAGTAGCTGGATTGTTACTAACTCCTGCACTCACCTCACAAAAGAGAGCCCCAGGCAGTAAAAGGACTGCACCATGCCATACATCCTTCTCTGATGTCTGTAACCAGTTGTTACAGTCCCCAAAATTTCTACAGCATGACAGTATTTTTCACCTTAGGAAAGTTGAAAAGACTCCTCCCACCAAAAAAACCCCCAACATTGCAGATAAACCAAAAACACATCACGAAAACACTGGTATGGTACCAAACTTGACAGACTCCTGAGGGGCCTGATTCTACCTGTTAACAAGTAGCATTGCAGCACGCTCTGCAGTTTCTCGAGCAAAGCAGTAATGTATTACGGATGTTCACAGAAGACTGTTGGCATTTTGCCATTTCTGCTGATGTTTCATAGTACTTAGCTGTAATACTGAAGTCCCTTTGTAAATCTAGCTCTGTTTAATTCAAACACAAAACATTGTATTCCAATTCTAACACTTGTGCATGTCAAGTGATAACTGCTGAGAATACTAATACAGAAAAGTTGCATGGAATAAGCAAGTTTGAAGATGTAGAACTAGGGCACTTGATTCAGCAAGAGTCTTTTCCAAGTGAAGACAGCATTGTGGGAAGCAGAGGAAAACAAAGTCCAAGAATCATTTTGAAAAAAGTAACAAGGGTGAAGAGGGAGTACAAAGGCTGATTTTGAAGAGCTTTGAGTTTAAAGGGGTTCAAAGAATGGAGTGACATTTTCAGGACAGAATGCAAGCATTACAGCTTCAGCATCATGCAATATGGAAGACATGAAGTCTGGGCAAAAGATGTTGCAGTTGTCAAGGCAAGAGCTGTCCAACAGCCCAACTAATTCTAAATAGCAGTAGGGTGTGCTTTCAGATTTTTGGGACAAAATTAATCAATTTTGTTTAATACTTATCCAGAACATTCTAATTTATTCATATGCTTCTTCAATGCATGCTTTACTTGAGAATATTACTAAGTTTATATTATCATTCAAATTGCTGTTTCACACCTCAAACTGACCTGTATACTATTCAAAGACGAAGATAGGTCCCACACTTTAACAACTCCAGTTACAGACACTGCAACCAATGAGTCTTCTGTGAATAGTTAACAGTGAGAAAGTCAACTTGAAACCAAGTTCAAACAGTGCCTAACACAAAAAGAACCTTGGCATAGACCCTAGTGTTCTATACAGCACTAAAAAAAGGATTCTGCAGGACACTTTAGATGAACTTAATTTTACATAAAAATAACTAATTGGTATACAGAAACACAAAACATGCAAGCAAATAGTGAATAATTATTTTGCCCAGATATATTTCAACAGAAGGCATAGAATAGTGGGGTTTTGCCCTGAATTTTTCCGATATCACAATATTTGTACTTGTATACAAGAAATGAGATTCATATAACCAGTGTAGAGGCTCCTTGTTTTTCTCTTTAAGAAACATATTAAATGAAACACAACCAACATCAGGAGTACTAAAAACACCTTCTTAGGTGCTGTCAATGAAATGTTAACATCTCTTACACAACAGCTCTGTAAAACATGATTAGATATTAAAGTTAGTAGGATTGTACTATCTATACTTTATCATGATTTAATTGGCCAACATAAAAACATCTACAATGTATACCTTGAATTCTTGCCGAGTGTACAATACACATACAATTTATCCAATCAGAAGACTGAGATGATGATAAGGTGTGAAGAACACCCAAAGTCTTAGCATCAAGAATAAGAACATCTTGATATTCTCCACAACAAAGCAGCCAGCCTTCGCCTGTCATGCGGAACGAGCAATGGTAATACTGTGCAAGCGGAAAGAAGAGAGTCAGCATATAAAGCTACGCAAACATGCATGCATATTTTTTCACATAAAGCATGTCATACTTGGAAATGTAATCAACACTTGTAGCATTACTAAAAATCTACTGCATATGTGAGACCATACACAATTTTGCTACTGACACAAGAATTTCACATATATTTATAACAATTTAATATAGGCAGATATCTTAGAGCTGCTTCATACTGAAAGTATCTGCCCTACCTAAATATTAGGATTTTTTGAAACAATCAAGGTGCTGATTTTCATTATAAATTGCTGAACAGTTTGGGATTTGTTTCTCAAGAGGCCTCATCTCTCTCTAAACATTTGGTAAAGCTCCAGTTATCAAGAGGTACATAAAGATGAAAAAATCAGGCAAAAATATAAGATATTCATAATGAATTTTCCATTATTTTCCAGGAAGGCTTTCTACTCCATGAGATATTCTTTATTATGACACTAAATGCCCTAGTGTTCATAGAACACTAGAATGCCCCCGAAGATTCATTCTTTCTCAACAATCATGCAAAGAAAAAACACACCCATAGCAAAGTATTAAGCAACTGAGATGACAGAGGTGCAGACTATGAAGCTTTTTTTTGAAAGGTGTTTTATATGTGCAAGAACATTTGCATTTTGTGTAATATCATTTGCAATTGTACCCATAATTGTTATAAATCATAAGCAGCCACCTCAAATGAAATTTACAAGTAAATAGTATCCTTAAAGAGAGCAATCAGATAGACCCACAAAATTGTGTCTCATTTACTACAAATTCTCTGTGCATTCAGTTTTGCTTGGATAATAATTCTTGGTCTGTCAGTTAACTAAATGAAGTCTGAAAACGAAGCAAAAATAACTGGGAATAGGATAAATATTACCGTGGATATTATGAATGAACAGAGGCAGAAATGGTTAGCAGAAGGAACCATTTGTGATTATTGTTACTCAAATTAGGCTTGAACTGGAAGGTTTGTATAGTCAGTCAATCCTCTGAGAAAATCCCACACTGGTTAAGACCCACAAATGGTTAAGAGTTGACCCTGGTGTTAAGCTTCATTTCAAATGGCAAATATTCATTTTGCACTGCTTGACATCTGCTATTTACAGCAATCATCTACACTGAACAAAAGGAACCTACTAGATAAATAGGTTAGTACTTTAATTAAAACCTGCTAGAACATTAACTAAAGTAACAATTTTAAATGGTGATGCTATCAAAATCACTGTGCACTAAACCTCCCAGACAATAACATTCTGTAGGAAGTTATGCTCACTCAGGTACTCTTATGCCACAAGCAATCATTCCCCATGAAGCAACAGCAAAACCTACAACAAAAAATCCAACCCCCAAAAAGCCCTTGCAAAAAATCAATTCTAAATACCTGAAGGTTGCATTTTAAGAATAGTTTCCTCTCCTAATGACATCTATTCTTTTTTCCTAAGAAAGTTTTCTTGTTAGAAGTTCCTACTTTCCTTTAGCCATCTTGTCCAAGTTACAGAACAAAAATCATTAACTAGCCAAAATTAGATTTAGCTCACTTCTAATAGGGAAGTAACAATTTTCTAAAAGTGTTTGCTTCTGCTACTTGAAGGATAAGAAAGAAGATTCTGCCTCTGAGCTCCACAAAGCAGGTCTGCCTACTTCTCCACAGAACTCCTCCATAACTATTAAAATCTAATTAATACCACAAAGAGATCATACTGCACCTCTATTACATAATTGAGGCACTGTATTGTGTGTGTATATACATACATATTAAAAATATATATGCTTGAAATATGTACACAAATAAAAACTATAGAAGAGTAACTTAGTCGATGCTTTATATATACACACATATATGTAAAAGTATAGATTATGAAGTTATTCTTCTATATTTTTTATTCAGTAATTTACTTAAGTTTTTCTCATCCCTTAATCATTAGCAATTTTGTTTGAATTCACCATATCAACTAAAACAGCATCACGAAAAACAGTGTTTCTTCTGGAAGCTTTAAAAAATTTGGATTCTGAATTTGGCCATAGTTTGAGTCACATGAGATCTCAGACTTCCATCATTTGGAGGTTTAGTTCCACCCTAGGCTTCCTCACTGAAGAACAACAGCATTTTAATTAACCTAGGAGCCCTGAGCTGCTCTTCTACTAATATATCCAGAAATAAGCCATCTCTCTGAATCAAACCCATACATGCTGGGCTCCTCAATCATACACACGCATGTACTTGAAATACAGCCTCACACTCCAACATCTAGATACTTAGTGTACCTGCACAGAGTTCAAAGCAGACAGTTGAAATTATCTAAAGTAATATTTAAAGCAATCTGGCCTCTGAAAAAAGGGATCTCTCAAGTTCTGCAATGGATTAAAGTGTATTTTTGGAACTGGGGCAGAGCAGTCTTTTAGAGGGCAACAGTTAGGCATCAAAACCTTTCAAATGATTAAAAATAAGCTCTTCAGTAGACTGTCTCACAATGACTAGATTGCTTGTATTTCTAAAATATATCTTCAAAAAGCCAATGTTAAACTTGAAGTTTCCACACAATTTTGTCACAGGATAAGAGTAAAGATTAAGACAGTTTCACTCTGCTACCCAGTGCCCAGACTTTACAGTAAGTTAATTGATACTGCACTCCAGACTTTTGCAGCTCAAAAATAATGAGTTGGATTTGATCAAGGAGTTCAGAGGAACACAAAAGTCTCACTTCTTAGAAGGAAGTAAAAAGAGGAAAAATAACAGATATAAAGCTACTTACATTGCAATAGGGTTTTTTCCTCCTATTAAGTATGTTATGACCTATACATTTAAAATTGTATGTTTCTGAAAAATATCATGTTAATAAAACAAAACTCCTCTTGCAACAAACAGATATTCCATGAAAAGTTGCCATACTTACACAGATTGCTGTATGCCTATAAGGAAGCTTTGCGTTCTCAATGCACTGTCCACTAGTGACATTCCAAACACACATCTCCCTGCCAAAGATAACTTTATATTATTCTCTGTCATTTCCACTCAATTGGCTGGAATAATTTTGTGCCACCAAAGTTTTTCTTTAGTGCTGTACTTAAGTGCAGTCTGGTCGTTTATGCAGCTTTTTGTTACAGATTACTGGGTAAGAAAATGTTGTGGTCATTAGCAGGGATGACATACAGTATCTGTTTCTTTTTGTTTTGGTAATTACACCCTGCTGCCTTGCAGCAAACCTGACTTTAAGGCCAACACTGGTCTACAACAAATTGTAGGTATACTGCCATTACAGCTCGTCAACGCGTCACTGTAACTATCTGTCATTGGAACTACATCCTCCTGAAAATGATTCATTTCACTGAACTTAAACCACACGTTTTGAAAAACATAATGCATCTTCTGTCGCATCAGATTTCAGTTCTTGAGAGGAACTGCAACTTCTGTTAAGAAGAAACAGTGCCACCATGAGGCTGCTCTTCAAATCCGTTACTGATACACCACTCGCCTCGACAATCTAGATGTCTGTGCATCTCCACACTTTGTTAGAATTAAGGTTAACGTTTGAGAAAGATGCATTAGCTGGTTTTCCTCAGCTAGACGTTATTCAACACGCTATGGGACTAGAGTACAACAGAAACATACTCAAATTAAATGTAGTAAATGAGGTTGTATGAGGTACATTGTCATAGCTCAGCAACTGAATGTTGAACTTTGATGCTTTTAGATTTTGTTTAAACAGTAAGAGTTATTTTCCACAGTTGAAAATCATTTTATGATTTCTGAAATTACATTAAGACATTTTCTGTATGAGGACTTAAAGAACACTGAAAAAATATTCTATATCAGAAATACTACTTAGCAATTCACATTTTAATCTACACACTGTCACATTTTATGATAATCTAAAAATATTAATTTATATTTTTCAGGTGAGCAAGAGCAGTAAAATCTATACATCTGTAGTGTAGCAACAGAGTCAGTAGACCAAAAATCATAACTTAAACAGAATGCTTATGCTGTTTGTTAAACATTTCAAGGCAGTGAATTTCTCCTTGTTTGTACCAGAACAATTACAGTAACATAGCTAAAGCAGTGCAGTTGATACATACACGCAAACATGCACACATGAGACCAGAATATAACTTCAGCTTCTGCATGTTGCACTTAATTTACTGTGTGTACTAACAAGGATGAGTGATATCACATGTTGCTAAACCTGTCCTACAGCATATGCTATATGCACGCACAGGACATCAGTGAGAACTTCTGGATCATTTATGGATTAATTTCTAGATTTCCCTATAAAAAGTACAAAAATGCTGTTCAATACTCATCCTTCTGGGATAAGCCAGTTATACAAACACTTAAGAGATTCTGAAGTGGGATGGTGGGAGAGTATCATCTTCCATACAATTTCCTCCACCCTCAATACAAAGAGATGGAAGCTTGAAAACAGCACAAGTGAATGATTCACAGGCCAGAAAATGCAGTTCGACAAACCCTGCATCTCCTGAAGATGAGGCTTCCTATTTGTAATTCTCTCAACTTCATGCTGCAGCCTTCCAGGGATCAGTGATGGATGCTTTGCCCTTATGTAATACAGATGAGAAGTCAGCAGTTATTTGGTAAAAGTGAACATTTAAAGGGACCAGAAGATTATTCAGTCCTACTTACACACATTCCAAGCAAGCCCGATGATCCCTTCAAAGGCAGAACCTTTAGGATGTGAACATCTGTTGTATATCTATAGCAAAAGCCTCATTTGTTTAATGCTTTTGATGCCAGCTTTTTGGAAATACAGTATCTTTTCTCCTAGCATTATCTGGAAACAGTACTGCACTAACAGAACTTTAGAATTAAGATAAAAATAGTTTCACCTCTGAGCCCTTGAGCAGAATTTTAAGAGGCCAACACAAACTAGTTCTGTAGACTTCTCACCTTCCTCTCTGCACATAACAACCAGAACTGTTTACCACTATCTCTCCAGTGGGGCAGCCTAACCTTTGAAGATTAAGAAGCCTGAACCAGTTTGTTCAAGTTATCCCTTTCTTGTATACTCATGATTGAGTGTGAGAATCAGAGATCCGAGCAGCTGGAAAGGATAAACAAGCTCCTTGTTGAGAAACAGGAAGGTGTAGCTTGAATTGTCAGGAACTCTTCATGCAAAGATGTTTTAACAGAGCTGTCCTGTCAATTGGAAAAGATGAACCCAAAATGAGGAGAATATTAAGCAGCAAGACAAAATTAAGGAAAGCCCTTAAGGAAGAAGCTAGCCCTAACTACTTTCAACAACTGAAATCATGAACAGATGGCTTCAGATCCCAGCTTAAACAATTATCAAATATTCAGAAAGAAAAAAATAAATTTGAATGCTAACCTAGCAGAACTGCAGAAATTAGTTTGACTAAAGTGCTGGGCCAAGTCACAACAAACACCTAGGAGAAGCTGCAAGATCAGGAGCTCTAAAAGGATGTACTCCAAAATAGCAAGTCAGATGTAAACAAAGATAAGGAATATATATGCCTTTTATTCAAGGACAGTCTTTTCTGTGCTTCCATACATACTCACTGAGCAAGTGTGACCTGGACCAGAGTACATTAGCGTCTCGTACTGATACGATTCTCAAGATTGAGCTCAGGAAGGAACAGAAGAACGAATCATGATATTAAAATGCTTCTCAATCTGCTGATTCCCTCCCATAGCCAGTTATTCTCCCTTTGAATTCCCTGACCTACTGAACAATTCATTCTCCTGACTACTAGATATCCAAATCTCCCAAAGCCTTCTGTTGTCCAAGAGACAAGCTCTTAGACTATTGTAAGATAAGCAATACAGTCATCATCCTAAGTAGCTGCTATCCTTTTCAGAAGTGGATTAAAAGCCTTCTGCCAAATGCTGAATCTGACCTGCGCCTGCCATACATTTCATGATTTAAGAAATGAGTAATTGAATATTCAGTTACCTACCCATTTTCAGTAGCACTTACTACATATGGCTGTTTCTCAAACTCTCTTGCTTTTGCCAAACAAGTTACAGAAGCAGTATGGCCAAAGAGAATTTCTTTAGATGAAATCTAGGAGAATAATACAATGGTTTAACTTAAACATAATATTTTGTGTATAAACTAAGGAGATCTAAAAAAGTTAGAGAACACTATTTTTAGATATTATTAATGAATAATTGTCAATCTGCTTTATATTATTATGTTCTTAAGCCATGTCTCTGGAATGTACAAAGATGTGGATGGATTAGTTTGTATAAAGTGCAGTCTTTTTATTCACTGTAGTTAAAATTGCACCTTCTGAAGAATTTATGGAGCATCAAATGTTATAAAACAGCAATGTGTAGAATACCTTTGGTCTTCACCCTACAGCATGCAGCAAAATTGACAGAGTGAAGTAGGAAATTAATATAGCAAAGCTCTTAAGCGTGTGTTTCATACAATATATTGTAAGTAATCCCTTTGATTAACTGCACTGGATGCAAAGATCTTAATGGAAAAAGGTAGCCCCATAAGAGTGCAAACTAAAGTTTCAAGCTATATTTGAGAACAAATAGGGCAGCCAAATCCAAGGAATGCAGAATAGATAATTGGAACTGCTTTGACTCTGTTCTGTTCTCAGGAAAATATGAAATAGTCAAAGCAATAGCAATAACATGCCAGGAGGTTTGCAGCTTAATTATACCAAAAATATATATTTCATCTTCTTCCATCTTTCTACAAATTTTTCCATTGTTAACCTGGTAGAGAGCTCTGATTTTACAAATAGATATTTTTTTCCTTAAATAACAGGCCATGCTCAGCAATTGATTTAGAGAAAAAAGAAAACAGACTTTACAAGATAGGAATCATGATAATTGTGTATGTTTACTTCCTATCATACTCATAGCACACAATCTCAAATTATAATCCACAGGTCATGATAATCTATGAAAAACTTTCCACAGTCTGTAAATAACAGGTTGCTCATATAGGCATTTCAACACTTTTTGCGTCATGAGTTTCTTGGGACAAATATCAAACTACCTTTAAAACTTAATCCAAGTAAGTGCAAGTCTGGATAATCCCATTGTTAATAACAAAAGATAAAACTCCAGTCGGTCTATTTGGCAGACTGTGGCACATCAGACAAACCTTTAATTCTGATGAAAGATCCCAGAGACATATTTGTCCTTCTTGACTTCCCGTAACTATAGTCTGCTGGTCATCTGTAATCATAATAGCAGTGATGCTGTGAGACGGAGCTATTTTTCCCCACACTGCCACAGCCTGTCCCAATACCTTCATAGTCAGCACCTGAAAACAGAAACAAGTCATGATAATTTTAAGTAACATGAAAGGTAGGAGAAAACAACTATTAAAAAGCAATTTAATCACCATCTGAAAAGGGGAGCTACAAAATACTGCTGCAAGAAGTTTATAAGGCATTAAAACATTTTCTAGCTGTTGCCAACATCACACTAACACTTTCATTAAGACAGGTATCCACTAATAGCCTAAATATACAGCAGGACAGCGATGTGCCACTGTTAAATCTAGGCAGTATCAAACAGGACCAGAGTTACCAGGGACCAGTACTATCACAACACTTAAATACCAGCAACAGGAGTCACATGCCACTCCACACAACATGGATTAGCTCTGATGGGCTCACATCACTGTCATCTTCCTAATTTTGGTTGGTGGAGCATACCATGCCTCCCCTATTCCCTCCAACCAGCAGTGCTGTTCATTCTCAGCAGCTAACTGCTGGAGCATGGAGATGGCACAGGAGCAGAGTGTCATTAAAGAGTCTGTGGTTCCTAGGAGGATAAGGCAAGAAAAAGAGATAATAAGGCTAGAAGGACAGAAGAGGTAGTGGGTCTGGGATGAAGAGAGAAACGAGGCCCAGGACAGCAAAGCACTATACCCTTAAGCATTCAGTGGCATCTCCTAGAGGCAAGACCCAAAAGAAGGATGAAGGCAGAGGGGCACACTGAGAATCAGAAAGAACAGATGGAACAGGTGCCAGTAACAAGGTGCTAGAACAGTGCAGTTGAGAGGTCAGTCAGAAGACAGGACAGTAAAGATGTAATCTTGTGAGAAGAGACAGGAACTGGGTAGAACAAAATGCATGGCAGCAGATAACAGTCAGCCAAAGGAAGCAATATAGGAATATGCAATATAGGAATGATGCAAAGTGACATGAAGAGCAGTTCCTGTGATAATTCAAAAAAGACCACAGGACAGAAACAGAGCACAGAAGCAGCCTTTCAAGCTACATTTTTTTAAAAAATCTGTAATGCAAACCATCACTAAATCCAGCACAGCAGCAACAGAAAGCAGGGACACAGACAAGAGGTATCTTCATTGCTACTAATAAAAGCTTTAGTGACACGGAAGTAGAGGAATGGTCTTGCTTCCTGACAAGAACATGAGATGAAGGGCTCAGCTACTGAGAAAAAGGGCTGAAAGGACTGGTATGGCAGACTATCAAGGTCCTGCTGTACAACCTCAACCAGAACAAAGGCAGAGGAAGAAGAATCTAAGACAAAATTAATTGAGGTCAAGAGTTCTACACTAAATCACATTTAGTTTCATTTTAAAGCTCTTTGTGGGCATATCACAAACTACTCAGAGATGTTATTTATCCTAGCTTTAGAATTTGACTTTTCTAAAACTTATTTTTAAAAAATCTCTAGTCATATAAAGTATTATGCTTATTGGTGAACACTGAAGTCCTTCTCTCTTCCAGTTTATACCCTGAAACAAAAGTTGTTCTAGCCAAACTCTAAGATATGTTTTTAGGTATCAGCTAAGCAAAGAAAAGTCACCATTTCATAGGGCTTGTAAAATGGTGGCTGCCAAGTTAACAGTTTGATAAGCCAAATCCTGAATCTTTAAAAGGCATTTTCTTGCATTTCATGTAGTCATTTATACTTGTGCCATGGGAGTGTTCAATTAGTGTAAAACAGCATAAGGCAGCAGAATTCAGGTTTGTACTGCATTGAATATGAAGTCATAAATTACATTTTCTTGTAAAAGCAGCAAAGAATCAAGATCAATATCCTTAGCAGAAGACCTACTGCTGCGCAAATGATGAGTAACAGAACTCAGAAAGATGATCAACAGAAGTTAAAAACAAATTGACAGAATTTGCTAACATATAGATGACCTATTTGCACACATTTGGTTTAGATCTCCATGAGCATTGTGAATTAATAAACAGCTATTACTATGGACAAAACATTGGTTATGCAAGAGAATTAATTTAGACTGAAGTGTTTCAAGAACATTTTGTACTTTTTCCTTTATGTTACAACTTAAGCATAAGAGAAATAGAAAGCAGAAAGTATATGAACTTCCATGTTAATGTAACAGTCCTTAACTTTCCCTTGTTTCTTGGTTAGCTTTTCCTTTGGATTAAGATATTTTGATGCACAAGTATTTTGCATGAAGGCTTTGCTTCTAATACCATTACTTCCTTAGAAATACTGCATACTCACACACACACATTTTGTCTGACAATATTTAGCTTTATCAAAGCTATTTGGTGATCCTGATGGCACCTAGAGCAAACTTTTTTAATAAAAAAAATCAACAGATATTTATCGGACTTGTTCCTTTTAAGAAAAGGTAAAAACTGTTTCCACAAAGTCAAATATTGCCCAAGGCGTATCTGAGCTGCATGTAGCTTATCAGCACATGTCAAATTCCTCCAGCTCTACCCACTCAAGCATGTCTGATTCACAGTATTAACCCGTAATTCAACTTCAAATCAAGTCCCTCAGTCCTACTCCCCATTTCTCCCTGCTTACAACCTAATAAACTTCTTTGTCCTGCCCTTATGATCACCCTGCCAAAAAGAACACTCATGACTGTGTGCTCCCTTTTCTTAGTTAAAACCATACCAGTTCTTCATCCCACCACTAACTCATCACATCTCTACCATCCTGTCTCTAGTACTACGAATACTTTTCACACTGAAAGCATATCACAAACCTCTGTAAACTTAGGTAATTATCCCAATTTGCAGAGGTTCAAGGACTTCAACAACTGTGGACCATTTGTACAGTATTAAAGTTTCATTTGTAGAGCTGAGTATACCACCTTTTATTCTACAGGAGCCATGAGGTATTTAGAAGTTTCATCAAAAGCTTTAAGGGGAGAGAGCAGGAGGTCTGACCTTGAATGCCTTTCTAAGCACATATTAATGCAAAGGCTTTTCCTCATCACTCAGCTTTTTTTGACTGGGACTGGTCATGAACCAAGTAGAATAAAAAAGGTCAGATTATAACAAAGAAACAGTGCCATCATAACTCAACATATACTTTCCCATAGAGCCCTAATTCCAATATAGTAAGCATATCTTGACTTTATCTCCTCTACTGACCATAAAAAAAACAAAATTTTTTTAGCTTCTGTATTAGGCTCATGTCAGACTTTCCAATCACTGCCACATAATTACTGCTTAACCTCAGGCACACATCCCTGTGCTGCATTTTCTCAAAAACTATAAACCTAAAGCAGGGGGGTTGGGAACATACAGGTTAGAATGGAAGAGTTGCTTAGGTCTTAGGAGCATGCATGTGCTCACAGTGATTTGAAGTGAAAAATCTGGGTTCTGTTTTGCCCCCACTGAACTCTGCAGCTCACATTCCATATTGGTCCTTGCATTTACCTTCAGAGTTTGCTCAAAAGTGTAAAGAAAGCTTTCCAGTACAAAACATCCTGAACAATATTAAAGTATTAACTACAGTTACAAGAATCACATTTCTCAAATACCTTGATTTTTAAATTAATTCAAAATTCACCAGTTCTCACATACATCAAGGACTTTAAAATTAGGAAACTGGTTGTGACAAACCTCCTTCTCATAGCTAGAGCCCATAACAAAAGTTACCAAATAGGAATTTATAGCTTATTTATAAAAGGAGAAAAGACTTTGTAAAACAAAATATCATTCTACAGGTAAGAGTCAACCTGCCAAAAAAACCTTTTCTGCATTTATATTCATAGTTATTTCATGTTTTCTATGCATCCTGCACTATCAATACAAGATCAATTGTTTTAAAGTCCAGTTAAATGTATGGCAATCAGTGTGGGCACAAAAAAGATGTAGAAATTGGCCTACACTCCTGAAAATATTAAGAGATTAACAACATTTAACTGTTTGTATTGGATTAAAAATACATATATTAAAAACTCACAAAACCAACAACAAATGAGGATAGATGGGCCAAAATTATTAAAACCAATTATTGACAACTTTATAAGAGCAGCATATGTCTTCTCAGTCTAGCAAAATTCTGTTTGCCCAGGCTTCAGTATTCTTGATGGCTAAGTAAAAGAATTTAAGTTCCCCACACAAACATCTTTAGATTAATCATTGTAGTAAAGTGTTAGGAAGAAAATTTTAAGCAGAGCCTGGTAGGTTTTCATGACAAATTCTTAAGGTTTGTGTGTTCCTAACCTATTTTGTTCTCCCACTCCTGCCCATTCTTGGGCTTTATCTGACATTCTTACTGTCCGTATAAGAAAAGTTCTATTAATGTTTTTTGTACTGTTAATAAAAAGCTAATTATTTTCCTTAAATAGCTTTGACTTGCAGTCTACTGATCCATTCTATATCACTTTCGCAACTTTCTCAATTTACTTTGTGAAATAAACATTGCACTCTCCTTAAGGATGTCATATATTATCTCTGCTAACCAGCAAAGATATATAACCTTTCCCAAACTAAAAGATTATATTCACCCATTGTCCACAGCATATAGCAACTCCATCTAAGAGGCATAAATAATAAAATATATTGCATTTACAAAATACTTGATAGAAGTATCTAAAGTACAAAATCTAAATATACAGAAGTGACAGACCTGTCTTCATAAGCCTGCAGATGTACCACACTGACACTCATGATGCTGCTCACAGATTTGCTGTTTATGTAAGTTGTTATTCAGAAGCCTATTTTGTCCATGAATCTGAAAATACAGGTCAACAATACTTTGCAATTTGTGAAGCAGCAGGCTGCACATGCATTTGTATAGGTGTGAGCAATGGAATAAATTAGAAAGAAATACAATGCTGAGAAAGATGCTTAACAGAGAAATGTAAATAAAATTGAGATATAGAGGCTACAGGGGAGAAGGCAGGGTATGCAATGCAGGAAAGAGGGCATATGAGGCTAGGTAAGTGAAAAGGGAATGACAACCAAAGAAGTTACACTAAAGACAGCAGGACAAAAGTAACAAAGAGACATCTGAAGTACTTAATAGCAAGGAGTAAAACAATGAAAGAGTTAAGAGATTTTTTTAAAAAAATAATTAAACTAGTCCATATTTAGCACATTGTACAAAAGAACTAATAACTGGCTCCTTTAAGATGCAGAGTCTGCTCTCTGTGGGTACAGCAGCAAAAAAATATTTCCATAGCTCAAATATTTCAGTTAATATGTCTAATCAGATAGCAAGCAACTAGTGAAATACTCCAGTAATGAACATTTCTATCCTATGACCCACTACCTCATGTTTTAATACATTCTGCAGAACCCTCAGTATTCCACATCTTTTCCTCTACTTTGCTTTTTGCAGCTCCATCCTGGAGACCCTGCCTGCCACAGCACTTCAGGTTTAAGATTTAATGGGACTTCGCTCGAGACCTGCCAGGCCTACACCCTAATCGGCTGGACAAGTCACTGTTGAGTGACACCCACGTCTCCCCTGGGGTGTGAACGTCCTGCTTTTGCAGTCCAAGGGAGCAAGAGACTGGGACCAGGAATCAATACAACCCATTTTAACTAGCAAGAACCACCTAGTAATACCTTGTTTGTATTTCTTGAACAAGTGACACAAGAAACACTTATTTCATTCCACACAATAATTCACCACAATCAGAAGGAGCACAGTAAGGGCAACACCATCTCCCAGCTGCTGATTACATCAAAGGTTTGCAGCACAAATTCAATTTTATGATGTTAATCTCAGCCTGCCACTCAGAAATTTTCTCTGAGGGATATGATTTTTCTCTGGATTTCATTTTAAGAATGATTTTCTTCTTCTACAATCAATAAAGATATGTTTTCATCAAAAGACTCTATCTTGGCAGAATTCAATTGGCCATCTCAAAACCTTTTGGTGACACAATATTAATTAAAATAGTTTATGTTGCACCTAAGCTGGAAAATGGGGCAGTGAAAACATCAGCAACTCAGAACACTTGTGCTTTACACACTGTCATAAGGTACAGTAGAATAATCTTCATCTCTTTCAAATTACTGTTTTACCCCATAAACTGTTACATTATTTTAAGCTTGCTAGCAAAGTGTCATGAGATGCTCTTTTATTAAGTAGGAAAAGTAAAAATGCATGCAAAAATACAAATTCCCACTTTTTTTCACTGTCATTAAAGGCTTCAATGTCAACAATCAATGCTATAATAGTAGTTTAAGCATATTAGACAACAATTAATGCATGTGAGCTAGGTAACTTGGTGTTCAATCACATATATCAAGGATTTTGTATATATACAAAGGGTTTTTTTTGAAAAAAGATCCATTATACAAGTGTGTTTGGAGCCATAAAAGATGGCTTTAAAGAAAAAACAACCATATTTGGTTTTACTGTCTGAAATACTGTGTCTGAATGTCCTATCAACTATAAGAGTAGTTATTTACAGGAAATGAAATGTTGCTTAAGCACTACATATATGTGAATTATTTGCCACTTCCAAAGCCTTAAGCATACCAATAGTGTCACTTAAGTCATCTTCAGTGGAGTCACTCATATTCAAATGGTGAAATGCTTTGCTGAAGCAGAACTTTAATCAGGTGTTAGGACATCCACTCATTAACTCTTACAGCAAAGCACACATGACAGAAAAAGGCCATCAGTTTCTGCAGAATGTAAGCTTTGATTCCTACAAAGTTGCATCTTACTGACTTAAAGACAGGGTTTAACCTTAGTTTTATATACATTAAGTTATGCCTACCTTTATTGAAAGTAACAGTTTTTCACATGAGAAAGTGCTGCTTCCTTATGCTAGTAAAGAGAGAGCTCCTTAGATTTTCTTAATTATAAATTGTCTTTTGAGCAGAGAGACATTTATGTCCTTTAAAGTGTCAATGATCCCAACATAATCCCACATGAATCAAAGAGTCTACTAAGGTGGTGTCAACTCCAAGTTTATGGCCTACATAACTTGGAAGGCGTAGAGAGTAATAAACTTTAAGTCTGTGTCAAGACTTCCCATAGATGCACGCAAGAGTCACATGTAATCTGCAAGTGCTTTGATCGACTTTCATTTTTATGAAATATCACAGATTCTGTAATTAACTAGCCATAATTAAGCCTACAGAATTAATTCTTATTTACACTGCTTTAACACAAAAAATACAAAATCTGGTAAGGTCAAGGCACAAAAACTAAAAAAAAACCCCACAAAAATCTCAAACTGAGAGGCAGTGAATATGCATCAAAACTTTAAATCATTCATTTTGTCTTCCTTAAGTGACCTTGAACTCATTTAAGAAAAAACTGCCTGTTGATCAGAGAGGTGATGTTTTTAGTTCAGCTACAATGTACTCTGGAATGTTTAAATAACAAACAAAATTGGAATCAGATGCTGGAAATAAAAGAACTAAAACATTTCATCAGCCTTGGGTTTTTGGCTAGTGATGTAATAATCACTAATCAGTGGTGTAATCAATTGCATCATAATGAAGATTTCCAAAGTCTGACAACAAGAACTACTTATTTTTTCACTTTGTTCTCTGAATACTCTTAATTACCAAACAGGCCTCTATGCAGTGTTCTTTGCTATGGGGCATGCAGCTGTTTAGTGTAAACAACTTGGAATGATTTATTATATATACACACAGTCAGATCTGCTTAAGTAAAAAGACACTGTTTATTATGAAGCAGAATCAAAGTCCAAAACTGATTCAACACATCGCAATGTTGAAACTGCACGGATTGCAGTTTTCATTACAGTAAACTTCTAATTTTAACACTGAAAAGAATTTAGTGATAAAAACCTGCTCTCATGGAATCAATACTACCAATCAACACAAACCTTTTGAGCAGAACTAGCTCACCATGACAGCCATTTTTGCAACGAGCATTCCCAGAAGATTGTAGTTCTGTACCAGTGGCATTACTGATATACTAACATTTTATGATGTATTAAGAAAACACTACTCCTGTTCCTGGCAGTGGCTAGAGAAGTAATGATGACAGAAACACCACAAGGCTTTACATGAGCCATCCTGATTAATTTCATAATTGAGCAAGTCTCAAAAAAATCTCTAACTGAAACTATTTTCAAGAGAAAACGGAACTGCTGTAAAACAAGTACAAATTTATTTCTACTCTAAGATTTTGCATCTACTCAATAGGGCATCACTAAAATAACACAAAAACATTTCCCCATTTCCATAAGCTAATATTCTGAACCCTGAGGTGTCCTCACATTACCGCTTTTCTCCAAGAAGTCCAGGGAATAATTATACTCTAGGACAATTGGTAGAATACATATCAAGTCACTAGATTATCTTGGAATCAGAAGTCTCTGACATCTAATATCAGATATCAAATCTGTTGAAACAGAACAAAGTTATATATTTGATGCTAAACCTACAGGGGACCAAACAAAACTCCCAGAAACTTGGACGAAATTTGCTCAAGTAAGAAAGAACAACCTGCACACCAGTCGAAAAGGCTTAGCACCCATCAGAAGCGCTCCGTGGTACCCGGTATTACCGCTCTTGGCCACAGAGCCCAAACACACCCTCGGTCACCTTCCTGAGGCGCCGGAGGAAGCGGAGCCTTGCGGCCGCAGAGCCGCTGCCCGGGCGCTCAAGGGCAGGCCCAGCAAACGGCCCGCGGCTTCCCACCCAGGGGAGAGCCGGGCCGCAGCCCCGGCTCAGCACCCGCCTCCGGGGCGCCAGCGCGGTGCCGGTGCCACCGCCGCCCCCAGCCCGGCACCGGGCTGGAAGTCTGAAAGGAGAAGGTGGCCGAGAGGAGCCGCGGCACAGCCCCTTACCTCCAGCGGCTCCCAGGCACCGCGAGCGGGGGAGAACCAGCCGGCGGCAGCGAGAGCGCCGAGGGGAAGGGGGAGGAGGCTGGGACGGGTTTTATCCCACTGGGGAGCGGCTACACCCAGCCCAGCGCCCGCGCCGCCCGCAGCTCGCGCCGCCCGCAGCTCGCGCCGCCCGCAGCTCGCGCCGCCCGCAGCTCGCGCCGCCCGCAGCTCGCGCCGCCCGCAGCTCGCGCCGCCCGCAGTCCTGTCAGCGCCCACAGAGGAACACGGCTGAGGCGGCAGCTTCCTCCGGAGAGAGAAAAGGGAGGCCAAATAAAAAAACACGCGGGGGTAAATGCGGGCTACAGCCGCCCTACTCACCCGCCTGCCCTCTGCGCTCTCCCGCACGGCTCTGCAGTCCCGGGTGGGGCCGCACCCCGCCTGAGGTGGGATGGAGAGTTGCGGATCCGGCCTGCCCCTCAGAGACTACCCCCCGCTCAGGAGGCACAAGAAACTTTCTAACTGCCCGCCCCGCTTTAAGTAAAATGAGCATTTCCTGCAACTGCAGGTGATGTTGATGCTCCTAACGAGAGGGCCACCAGGTGCAGGCCGGCGTTTGCAAGCCGCCAGCCGGGTGTTCCGAGGGTGGGCCTTGATTTCTGCCAGCCGTGGGAATCAGCACCAGCTGTGGTGTCAGTATTTAAGGGCAGTAAACCATTAAACTGGGTACTGCATGGTGTGAGGTTCTTAGCTTCAGGTATTTCTGTTTGAAAGCAATAAATAAGGTATAGTGAATATAGTAAGAGGCAGAAATGGGGTGTGTATTTGTTCAACAGTTTGTTGGTTTTTATTTTTTTTCTCCTTCCCTAAAGGTCAGTCACAGAGAAGCTATGGTCTGTAAAAGATTCTTGTGAGAAGCTAAGCTGAAGTGGTTGTACAGTATACATGTGAGTTAATTTTAACTGCTGAAATAGTTAGAACTGCATATAGAATTGCAAACAAAATTACAAGATTCATTGTTATAAAAGAATTCTTCTCTCTAAAGTTATGATTTTCTAAATTCACTTGCTTGATATTTTTCTGAAATACATAGGGATTTAGAAGGGTGTTAGGAGACTTAAATGTATCTTTATTGTTATGGTTCTCCTATTTTAACATAATACATGTGGTAACTAAAGTATGTGGTGTTTTTATTTTAGTATTATTGAGTTCACATTTACACTAAGACAATTTTCTGGACGCACCTGCCTTGAGGTAAATAACAATATTCTAAAATGTGTTAATGTAACTATAGTTTACATCTATGGGCTACATTGTAGAGGTAAGTGAATGCAATGCAAAAAAAGTATGTAGAGTTTGGAATGCTTTGAAACATACTTCTCCTAAACTTTTGTTTTTATTTGTTTTAGTCGCTCTGCAGCTTAGATTTCAGAAGACTCTTAATACTGTAAAATAAAAATCTTTAAAGATGAGCCTTCTTAAACCACTTCATTTTATGAATGATTTTATGTAGGCAAGTTATAAACCCTAAAAACAGAACTCTAATGGAAAGGGTGATATTTGGTTAGACTGTATCAGGCCAAGTGAAGAACACTGAAATAAAGTATCTTAAGTGAAAACTTAGGTACATCTCTTCTGGGCTTGCTTCTGGGATTTTTTTCTCAGAAAAGATGAACACAGGCCCTTTAAAGGCAGTAGTGATAACTGGAACTTCAGCTGAACTTTTTGCAGTCAAAAGATGCTTATCAAGATAGTGAAGTAATTGTATGAGACCAGGTAGTCTAATGGATAAGCTGGATATTGCTTATGCTTTTTTTAGCACTTTGTGTGAATTGTGAATTCTGCCTGTGAACCTAAATAAATGATTTTGACAGCTTCTCCTTAATCATTGATAGATGGAGGTTTCCATAAGAAAAACTGTCACATACATTTTAGCACAACTTGACACAAAGGGAAGGTCACTCCAAAGACCTTAATTGCATCTTGTGTTCAGAGAGGGTCATGAAATTGTGATCTCTATTTTGTCTTTCAACACCATATTTGTTACCTTAGTAAAATAAATCATTCCATAAAATCCAATCACACATTGATACGATACAAATATATTTACAAATGTACGTTAAAATACTGGTTATGAAAGCAATATATATACTACTTATATGTCCAAATATTAAGAGCTATCAAAAAAACCCCAAACCCAAGTGGTTTTATTTCATTTCCCAGTCTCTAAGATATGAAGTACTATGTTTAAAAGTACATAGCTCTTCATCTGTTGTAAATTATGAAAGTTTTAAAATAAGGTGGGTGTGGTAGCATCTAAAATTGTATTTTAAAAAAACAGTGCTGGTCTCACTTAAAAATAAAACCTCTCATATCTTGTATAAAAGTAGTATAAAGTTTTCAATAATTCATTTTGGAAAGAGTGATTGAACTGCTACAGAGCTAAAATAGGTAAATCATCAAAATAGCATTTTTATAGTAGTAGCTTAACACAAAGAATGGATTTTTTTGTACTAGTTTACAGGGGTGATGTTGAACAGATTTCCCAAAACTACAGCAGTTTTGTGTATACAACTTTACTTAAAAATAATCTATCTTATACCAAACTGCTAGAAATCAGATGTATAACCAGTATAAAATGCCCACATAGAAATGTGTACCATTAGAGCCAAATTGATTTGCTGCTATATCTCAAGGTAAACTGACGTAATTTATGTCAAAAGTGCTCAGGTAAGACTTCAAATCACAGTATAGACAATAAAAGTCTTTCACTGAAAATTGTTCTTTTAAAACCGATGATTTTGTTCTAAAAATAAATTGCATGATTTCTAGATATAAAAGATTTTAAAGATAAAATTGTTCAAAGTTTGGGAACTCTTTGCTGTAATTTCTTTTAAGAAATTAGAAAGTGAGATTTTGATACATATTTCCAGAACAGAATCCAGGATTTTAAGAATAGTGCTAAAAAATGGACTTGCCTGAAGTATGAGGGTGAACCAATTATTGGAAGAATTACCATAACTTTTGCATGTTATTTTCAAAAGTGTTGATATGATGATTAGGCTTGCAGAACTCTGAAGAACAGATCTCTCTTCTTTTCCTGTGAAGTGCTCCTTTGCTGTGTCCCTTTCTCACTATCCCTGGTTTAGCCACCTCCTTATTTTCTTGAGCAAAGGGAGTCACCAGATGCTGCTGTTATGCTGCTGTCAAATTGCATATAGGCCATAGCAGTGGTATGAAAGGTAACTAGATTAAGTTAAATATTTGATCCTTTAAGTATTTTTATGATGTTCAGTGACATTTTAATGTAAAAACTTTAATATTCTAATATAAGTAAAAATACACATACACATGAAGATGAAGATGTTGTGGCAAACACCCATACAGGAAGATAAAATTCCACAGATTAATTATTTTTATATATTTCCCTGTTTTGTGGCACTGGTTCTTGGTAAGAATGTGCGTTATGGCCAAACCAGAATGAACACAGACTTATCAACCTACATGTTGTGATATCAGGTGGGTTTGCATACAAAAACAAACTATAAGAATTACTTTGGCTCAAAATACTTTTCTGTAAACATCGTTATAAACATTCTTGAATTGAAATCCATAATGAATCATAGCCCAAGTCAAATGTATTACAAGTTGACATATCACACCTGACAACCGGTAAGGAAAGGGACAATCTGCACAAATAACAGTAATTAAAACTGATCACACTCGTGAGCTCAACAGAGATCACTTCTTTCTGTTGGACGAGCATGAGATCTGTCCTGACCTGTTGGATCTCCACAAAGGAGGGAAGGGCAGCTCATAGATGAGTATGTGCACAAAGGAAAGGGGTGTAGACAGCAAATGATGTAGACACAGGAAGAATATCTTCTGAAGGCAATAAGACTTTCCAAAAGTGAACTTTCTACATCAAAGCTGGAGACATCAGTTGCTAGTTGTATTCTTTGGGCATTACTTTCATATGCTGTTCCAGAAGGTTTGCATTCTAATTCTAGTTCTTTTCCTAATTTTTGGTCTGACATGTAGACCACTTCATCTCATTTTATCCAAACATAATTTTTGTAACAAAATGGGGAAAATGAGATTTTGTGAAGTGTTTTTCAGATTCTTTTGTTCAAGAGGGGGTTTTGGCCTGGTGAGCTAGTGCTAGATTCAGAAATGCCATGTTCCACTGCAGACTTGGGTACTGGTCTACTTGGAGACATTGTGTGGCAATTTCCCATGTCAGTGTTTAATTTTCCCCATTGTAATTTAATAAAAATGAGATTTACTTCCATTATGAAAAGCCTTGAAATCTGAGTGAAAATCACTTTTTTTAAAACTTTGAAAAAACTTTTACAATTGTAAAAAGTTGTTCCTCTTTCTTATGATCTGGGGTTGTGTGCAAACCTGTACATTCCTATTTCTCACTAAAAATGTCAGCCCACTGATTTATTAGCTATTCAGATCATACAATAATTTCAGCCTCTGTTCTGAGTATTGCAATTGAATAATTAATTTATCCGGCTTTCTGCAGCTCCTTTTAAGGGTTTCCCTCTTTATTGAAGTTACTTTGCTGCCTATTCAGATAAACTGAAATAGTTATCTGGCCTCAATTAGCAATCAAGTCATGTTTTTCAGATGAATAAGAGCAATTAGTGGTTAACAACATTGTTGACAGATGTCACATACTGAAATATGAGACAGCATTAGCTTAGATTACATTAGGGGATAGTTGTCAAGTACTGAGAATTTATTGTATTATCTTATGTGTAATGTGATGAAATATTGATGAAAATATGTCACATTTCATGTCGATGGAGCTATTGTTTTCCAAAGATAAGCTATGGGTATGTTCACCATTGGATATACTTCTGGAGACTTAAGAATGCTGTTGATTGAATCAGTGCTTTTATGAGAATAAATGCAATTTCACAAATTGCTATTGGATAAAAGGGTGTGATAAGTCTATACTTGTTACATTCTGAATTTAAAACAGGGTGGTGTTTATTAGTACGGAATGCAATATCTTGATGTCTTTCTTACTGGATTTACAAACTGTACTGTATTGCCTTTTTTCCAAAAATAATAATGCTGTAGCTTCTAGTTCCAACAATAGGGTAGTTTCACAATATTATTAATTTTAAAATATGAGTAATAAGTACACTTTTGCTTATTTATTGTCATAAGACTGTAATATACACTTTAAGACGCTAGAGGGAGCAAAGTGAAAACAAGGAGGAAAGTTAAATCCTATTAACTGCTTAATTTTGCTCAGAATGTGAAAAACTGATTTGTTATTGTTGAATTCCAGTTTAACTACTTTTTAAGCTTGTAGAAGTCACTTTCTTGTTTTGTACTTCTTTTAAATATTTTATTTTAAATATTTTCAAAGGCTTATATTGCTATAATTACTCACTTTGTACTTTTGCCTTGCAAGATTATCTGCATAAAATGGGTTCATTTTTTTGTTCTTTGTGTTTCTGAGGAAAAGTGTGGAATACTAAATTACATTTTTTAAGGGGAAAAGATAAGGTAATGTTTGTAACTACTTTTCCCAATTTTAAAATTCCTCATAATAAGCATCAGGACCTCACCTTTTCCAGTATTCTTGCTTTTCTAAGAGCAAGGAATGTAGGCAGTTATGGCAGCTGTATTTCTTTCTAGGAGTTCCTTGCTTCTTACTTTTGTGGGATATGAGAATCCAGGAGAAATAAATTACCTATTCTGTCTTTCCACAGAAGCAGGATAGGAAATATTTGGGTTTCTGGTAGATATCTATTTAATGTGACTTTACAGTCTAAAGTGATATTTTAAAAGAAAAGATTGAAAGTGCTGAGCTATTACAGATATTTTAGAAATATTCATTTAGCACTTCCTATATTTTCATTAAACAGATACAGGAAATAAAGATATCTTGTACTTCTTGATTTCCATTATGGTTTCATGGCTTTTCTTGAATACAAATATTTTAAAGTGAGTCAAAGAGAGGATTACAATTTTAAAAATATGGGTACAGAGCTCATACAGATCTAATGCAATCACTGAGCATCCCAGGAATGGAGAATTTTTGAAAGTGTTGAGAAAAGGCACATTAAATTCGTAGCATATATAATCAATTGTAGACTCATAAGATTACCAAGGCTCACTGTGTTAGAAAATATTCTGTTAAATCAGAGTAGTCAAACTGTTAGTCTATTTGCTTAGAAACTTTTTTTTTCATTTAAGAGTGGAGATGAAAGAATTACTGAGCCTTACCTAATTTCTTGGTAGTGCTTTATTCCAACATATCTATCTACATGTAGAACAATTCCACTGTCACCAAGAAAGCCAGCTAGGTCCAAGCACTCCACTAAATCACAAATTCAGAGGGATGATTGTAGGCATACAAAGATACATGAAGTGATGAAAAATGGCATCTGTTTGACATTAAGTTTAGGAAGAGATACAGATACCAAAGTAACAAGTCCGATGCATAAGATGAACAAAATTAAATGTTATGAAGAAAAAATAAGGTACATTTTCTATGGTAATTTTTTTAAAAAAGTACTAGATATGCTTTCTCTTCAGATGTCTATTTAAATCAAGAAAATTTGTAATCTCAAACTTTTCATTTGTACTATGAAATACAATTCTGTATTTTAGTATATTTTTTTGTAAAGTCAAATATTTACTGTGATGTGTTTTAAGAGATAAATAAGATCTGAAAACATCTGAAGTTCATTTGGAAATGAGAAATCATTGCTCTTTTCCAGAGTAAAACAAACTAGCCACTAGGTGTCTCTAAATGTAAAATAAAAGTAATCAAGAAGGCAGCTAAGACTGCATAACATGTGGAACAGAGATGCAAGAAACTGGAAAACATTTCCTTTCATAGGGAACTAACTTGTACTTTTAACAACCAGTTACTGAGTAGAAATGTTTGGTCTCTGATGGGCTAAGTTTCTTTTGAAACTTATTCCTCCTTAATTATAAGGAGAATGATTTGCTTTCTGTGTGGCAGCAAGCAATTTTACAGAAATCATACCAATAAGCAGAGCTACTAACAACAAAATAAAAACTTTAGAAAATCTTGCTTAACTTAAAATAGATTCTAAAAAGAAAAAGACTTTTTTTCTTTGACATTAATATTTCTTTGTATTGTTTAAGGTACCTTTCTCTGATCTGTCTGGCTATACAAAGGGGGCATGCTTTCTGGGGCATGTGACCTCAGTGGTCCAAATGAATCGATCATTGAAGAGACAGAGGTTGTGGGAGGAGGGGGGATGGACATGGGCACAGAACAGTACCCCCTCCTGTGGGGGACCATAATCACATGTGGTCCTCTTCCTAGTTAGTGTAGTGATGCAATAACTGGTTTGTACATATCCTGTTTCTGTGTATGTAAAATAGTAAAAATATTTATCTTTATTTTCATAGCATTCTTAATGAGAAGATCCCAAAGCACTGTATAGATGTTAATTTCAACACTATCTTCATAAGACAGGTAAGTGACAGTTTTTTCAGTCTTTATGAAATTGCAGTCAAGGAAGGAAAGATGTGAAGTGACATGCAAAATTTGCACAGAAAAACCTTAAGGTTAATTTGGAGTGAACAATCTATTTTTTCTAAGATTTAGGACCAAATTAAAAATTATACAGTTTTCTCATTAACTCCATATATTCAATTATTCAAAACTTAGAAATTTGTGGCACTTTATTAATAGTTGAAATACCCCTTTTTGTGCAATAGAATAAGGAAAAAAACCCACTTGTGAGAAGATATTTTTAATCTAATAACCTTCTAGTCACTGTAACTATCATATTTGACAGGTGGAAAATAAATCTATGACAAGTTATTGTGTTTTTCTTTGTGTTAAAATGTCACAATTTCTTTTATTGCTGTGGCTTGATTTTGTGTTATTAATCTCCAAAACTGTAGTGAATAAGTATTTCAATAAAATTTGTATCTATGTACTTGGTGGTTAATAACGCATAACATTTTGAAGGAGGGCCCTTCCTTTGTTTCCTGTTGGAAAAGGGTAAAAGGAGGTGATTCTTGAGAAGCCCAGAACAGATCGCCTATTATCCCCAGCCATAGCTGAGCCTATCTTTTGGAGGTGAGGACCAAACTGATCTAATCTGTAGTTCCTATCTTCAGTATTGCTCATAGTTTCTCAGGGTCAGAAATCAACTGATTGATTTTCTGCTTATCCTGTCGCTTTGATGATGTATCTCTTGATAGCATATTTTGTTACAGAGTTCATTATTTCTATCTTTTATCACTTCTGGAGTCTACTGAAAATTATAGTATATACCTGGGGATGCAGAATCTATAATTCTGAAAGGTAGAAAAAAAACTGGCTGGAAAACAGATTTTTTTTCTTGCTTTCCTGGTTGAATTCCTTCTCACTGGTTTCAGCTTTCTGTGTTGTTATGATGACAATAATGATAATATAGTTGTTTATCTTTGAATTTGATCTGAAGAGTACACAATTTTTTCCCATAATAGACAAAAACCTTCTCCCACTGATTCTCATTTTAAGCCAATGATTGACTTCAAGGGGAAGGCAAAAAACCCCCCATGACAGTGTTTCTCCTAGTCTTCTGAGGTGATTGACATATTTCTTCATGTGCTAGTGTAAGGAGATACTGATGGATGTTGATCAGCTGAAAACATCACTCAATATATTAATTTGCAAAGGAGAAAATTCTTAAGAGGAGAATTTCAGAAGAAAGGTAGTTAAAATGTTGGTGTTCCAAGGTCAAAAGTTCTTTAAAAAAACACATGGATCAGCATGAAAGTAGGCAAGAGAAGATGGCTTCATAATGTTCACAGATAGAAATGTAGGGCATACAAGGAAACTGCTCCTACACTCTATATTTGTAGTATCAATTGAAATTTGGCTTTTCCCCACCAAGTTCATTTTTTAGTATTTTCTTCTATAATGAAGATATCTTAAAACAGTAACAGGCTGTGTTTTCATTTTCCTGTGAGTTGAGATGTTATCTTCCACATGTTTTTGCAATCAGTATTCAAATGTGCTCAGTTCCTTATTTTCCTCATTCAACATATTACATTAAATCTATGTGTTCGTCACCATAGTTGTTGCATTACAAATGTCCTGTAGAGGAGGAACTTCCTGAGAAGAACAATATGTAGTTTTAATGCCAAATAGGTAAATCATCAGACTGAAATGTCCTTGCTTTTGATGAATTAACTCAAACATACTGTCAGGCTTCAACTAGTTATGTGCTTTATAGATTCATATAAAGACAGAGAAGCAAAGAAAGCAGATTCTTGCTAAAAAAAATATTTTGTAAGTTCACAAATGAAAAGAATCATATCCTCCTTATATCAGTTGAGAATTTGGACTGACAAATAATTACATACATCTTTTGGAAACAGATCACTCAACAGTCAGGTATCAGCTGACACATCCTTAATAATGGCATTGTACCTAATCACTCCATTCTATTCAACAGAAAAGAGTAAAAGTATAGACACTTTTGATATAGTTTAGATAAAAATGCAATGTAAACAATTCTTTTTGTTTTTTTTCAATGTCTTCCTAAATTCTTGATTCTGCATATAGATCTGCGATGTTGGGACCTTTTAATTGAAGTCAACTTATAGGACTGACATGTAATACCAGGCATGAAATAAGAAATGACAATATAGAAGAACAAAACACTGGAGGAGGCATGCCTAAGTAATAGGGTAATTACTTGAGGTACTGAAACTATCAGTTTGTGAAGTATATATGTTGTACTGCAGCTTCTACTCTTATGCCCTTTAGCCAAACACCATCCTGACAGCTTGTTCCAGCTTGGTGCTTTTCATTATTCTTTTATTAAACATAATGCTTTTTTTCCAAATGAAAGTGTTTGCACATGCCCTGTTCTCAGTCCGTAGTGACTTTCTGCCTATGTTCAAGTATTCTCTGTATATTTCCTACCATAAAGTCATAACATCTTTCCCAGTCGCGTATTTAAGAAACAATCATGACATCACAGTAAAGTAAATGAACCACAATGACTACTGTAGCTGCTGGAATGCAAGAATTCAAGAAGAAACATCAGTATTCCGCGTGAAGGGCCCTGGTATCTGAGAAGGTGAGAGGAAGAAAGAGACAAGTTTGCACAACTTCAGAAGGACGCAGAGGTGAGCTGTGTAACTTTGATCATACTAAGCCTTACTGTGGACTCTTTACTGAACCTGAGGTCAGCAGTAATTACATTTTTGTTCCAAGTAAATATTTTTTTCATTTTACTAAATGCACACTTGGGGTGAGATTGTCAGCCTGTACATACCAGACTAGCTCTGTTAAATGGAACTCCATTGCTTGCATAAGGTAGAAACTTGGCACTAAGACTATCACCCTACTGTGGGAGACTTATTCAGAAGAGATATGCAAATACATTAACCTAAAACACAAGACCAAGTAGTAATATGTTAACAACTTCACATTATGATGTAGTAGCATGATCCTAAACCAACATAAGTACTAGACACTTCTATTGGGTAGAGGGAGGAAGAAAAATCAATTCTACACATATGCAGAGTGACTTTAGACTTTCATGAAATCCTGCACTGAATTTTCTTCAATGTCACCCTTAACAGATTTTTTGACCTTGTGGGTTATCACAGAATCACCAGGAAGGAACCTCTTGATCATCTAGTCCAACATCCCTGCTTAAAAACAGGGTCAGCAAGAGCAGATTGCCCAGTGCTGCGCTGTCAGGTTTTGAATATTTTCAAGGATAATGACTCCACATCTTCTCTGGACAACATGATTTAGTGTTAAACTACCCTCACAGTAAAAATTAGGTTTCTTATGTTCAGGTGAAACTTTGAGCTTCGATTTGTGCCCACTGCCTCTTCACCTGTTATTAGGCAACAATGAGAAGAGTCAGTCTTGTTTACACCCTCCCACCAGATATTTATAACCACTGATACACACACACAAACTTTCTCTCATCTGTGCTGAAGAATCTCAGCTCTCACCTCTCTGAGGTGTGGCCATCATCCAGAGCCAGTTTCTTGGAGCTGTAGACAGCCACTCCTGAACTCAGAAGACCTATGCACTCCCCTCTCCACCCTACTTGGATTTGAGACCTAAGATCAAAAGCTACAACTATAATATGTTGGAGACTGAAAAATTTAAAAAATAAAATGTCTGTGGAAATACATATACACTATTAATCACAACTGAAAACAAACCAAACAAACAAAAACCCCAAAACCCCAGTATTAATCTTAACAAGTAGTCATAAACACCACGGGTTTTTATAATTATTTGTGTTTTGAGTATTGTTATAAAATATTAACATTGCATGAGAATATTTATTATCCAATGAAATGCTGCAATAGAATTAGAAAATCATGTTGTATATTAAAATTCAGCTTGTGGTTTTGTGCAATATTTATTCCCACTTTATTTTAGAAAATTAAGTCTACTTATGCTTAGTTATGGCTACTACAATAAAGTAGTTCTGTGAATGTGTTTAAAAAAAATAAAATACTAAAACCTTCTGTATTCCACTTCAGATGCTTTGAAAGTATTAAAATCAAAGTTTAAGAACTCCAAAAGTACATTCTTAATAAAATAGTTGCACTGTGTTTGTTATTGCTGGCAAGGATGGCATTCAGAGATGTGTTTAGACTAGAGGCAGCTGCGTACAGCAGATAGAAGTTGAGGAAATGAGGGTGAGGAAATAGTTGTAATATTTCTCCTTTCCTCTTCCATCTCAGAGTGTGTATAAAGGGAGAAAGAATTTGTCATTGGTCTTTCAGTGCTTTGTCAATTGGCTGGCTTTCCCCATGTGAAACATGGGAGGAGCGTGCAGGAAAAGTGAAACGCACTTGCAGTGAGGAAACAGAAGGAAAAGAATAATTTAGTCTTCAAACCAAACTGTTTTTCCTGTTTGTAAAAAAACCTTAATTTCAATTTATGTTCTTTAAAATATTTTTCTACTGGAATGGAACTTCTCTCTGTAAAAGGTAAGTTTTTCTTATCATGTAAACTCCTTTACCAATGTGACAAATATTTAGTAGGTGGCTAAAAAAAGCAGCTTCATAGACTGCAGATGTGCATTGCTCATGTAGTCAATGGGAATATTTCTTGCAGTACTTCAAGGTAAGTCGAGTAAGTGCAGTGTGTAAGTTCTGCACTCTTGCAGTGCAGTTGAACTGCTGCAGCGTTTGGACTTTGCTTGAGGCTTAAGCCTCAAGTTTGGACTCTCCCCATTTGTGTTGAAAGTGAAAGCTTTCTCAGTGTGAGACGTGATGGAATTACTCAAGCTGTCAGATGGACATTCTGCAGATATGATGCAATTCCATAGAATACTTAGGGATGTTTAGGGATAGATGAAGGCAAGAATAAGGAAAAGGAAGGTAGGTGAAGTTAGACGGGTAGGAAGGGAATCAGAAAACAATGCTAAGCTTTTGGGAACCTTTGCAGTGTAAAGTAGTGGACTCAACATTTTATTGGCAAATACTAGGTCCTAAGTATAGTAGTGAAATATATGATTTGTATAAGTGTATCCTTAGAGCAGGTTTAATTATTTTGTAGGACTGCAGTGATGTTTCATTCAAATTGAACTCAACTGTCTTACATGCATTGATATGGCAGGAAAATTCAAAGAATATTTTTATTGTTTAAAAGTCTAAATTCAATGAACTTTAGTAATCGGACACTTGATACAAAATGGTGATCAGGTTAGATTTGCATAAATATGATTATCTGAATCACAATCCTGTTAGCTTCAGGGCATTTTTCATTAATGGAAGTGATAGCATAGCATGGAACTTAAGGCTGTTGAACAAAGTCAGGATTTGAAATGTTCACTTTTTAATCACTAAGGTGATTATTGCAGTATGTCTTTTCTAATAGGCAGAGTAAATACAAGGTAATAAAGGATTCTTTGTAAGATGATAGAAGCCACTTTAGATTATTTAGATTATTGAGAAGAATTTTGAACTAGCATTATGAGTTTCTGGATAGTAGCGTATTCTCTGTGATGACCTGGTCTCCATTCTGTCCTTTGTGTGGTATCCACGTATTTACTAAGTTTGTGAGCTGCAATGACTTTCCACATGTTTTCTCTGCCAAAGAATTCAGAGTAATCGTATTACCTTACCACAATGGTGCTTACATTTTTTAAGAGTTCTTGTTTTCATCTTTGAGGTTTTTTGTACCACAGAAATCTCTTAGATTTTTTTGTAAAATTTATTGGCAAGCATTGTTAAGGTATTACCTGAATATAATCAATTTCTTTTTTTATATAGTGAAAAAAGGAAAGTTGGATAAAGCAGCTGGTAAGTCTGATTTCCCTTTTAATATTTTTTACACTTTTATTTCTTGGGCATGCATGTGTGTATCACAGAAGAGTAGGGCTTGGAAGGGACCTCTAGAGATCACCTGGGTCCAACCCACAGCAGGTTGCACAGGATCGCATCCAGGTGCATTTTGAATATCTCCAGAGAAAGAGATACACAACCCCTCTGGGCAGCCTGTTCCAGTGCTCTGTCACCTGCAAAGTGAAGAAGTCTTTCCTCATATAGAGATGGAAGTTCCTGTGTTCCAGTTTGTGCCCATTGCCTCTTGTCCTGTCACTGGGCACCGCTGAAAAGAGTCTGGCCCCCTCCTCTTGATACCTCCCCTTTAGATATTGATGAGATCCCCTCTCAGTCTTCTCTTCTCCAGACTAAACAGACACAGCTCTCAGCCTTTCCTCATAAGAGGAAAGAGCTTCAGTTCCCTAATCATCTTTGTAGCCTTCCACTGGACTCTCCCCAGTAATTCCTTGTCTGTCTTGAACTGGGGAGCCCAGAAATGGATGAAATACTGTTCATGTGGCCTCACCAGGAGGATAACCTCTCTTGACTTGCTGGCCATGCTCTTCTTATTGCACCCCAGGATACCATTGGCCTTGGCCACAAGGGCACATTGCTGGCTCATGCTTAACTTGTACGTGATTAGAGTGTACAGTGGCTGGAGTTAAACATTGTAGGTTGCTATCCTTCAGCCAAGTGATGTAATGGAGAGTTCTCTCAAACCTTGAGTTGTAAGCTTCCAAACTACAAACAAATTCTGCATCTACAAAACATTCTGCAGATTTTGTTTTGCCTCAGTTACACAGAAAAAGCAATAGGATGGTATGTGAATCGTGCATTGTTGGCACCATTTCTCACACGTAAGTCACCAGACTTCTAAGTATATATTGACTTTGTCAACTTTTTTCAGTGTAAGAACAAAGACATGTTTGACAAGTCTGGTGCACTGAATTGTAGAAAAAAAAGATAACGTTGATCACTGTTGATTTTGTTTATTGGAAAAAAATAGTTCCCATTACATAACATCCTTTAATCCTTTTGTCAAACTTTATCATTGGTCCTAATTGATAATATCTACATACAGGATGTACAGAGCTAGGCCTTCTCCTTCACACTTTAACTGCAGTGTAATTTAATATAACATATTCAATAACTTGTTGTAGACAGCGACAGCTTCCCTCTAACTCACACTGGTTGACTGACCAGCTCAAAAATGAATTCTGTTCTTGGATACATCTCATATGCATATTTTGGCAGTAGTTCTATTTAAAAAAAGTCTTTTAACCATATGTCAATGTTGATCCCTATGTAGGATGCTATAGGCTAATGAAAGATGTTACATACATGCAAGCTGAGACGTTCTGAACAGCCACATTCATCAAGATGATATAATATGCCCTTTGCTACCTTACATTCCTGTGTGAGGCCCTAAAGGGGAGAGCTTTCCCTTAGTTCTCTTGCTTTTCTGTCAGTGATATTTTCAAGCACTTTGATATTTTTAAAACTTTATTCTTTTTGCTGATTTAGGTCCAATTTCATGAATACTCATACTGTATATTTACAAAGACATTTATAAAAATATTTGAGTTCATTTGGGACTGTATCTGAAACCTACTTTGCTGCTGCAGCTATAGACAGAACTATACACACATAAAGACAGAATTACATGTTACAAGTCTGTGGCCTTGCCTTAATTGGACATAAAAGCCCATTAGCCAGTCATCAATAATATCATACTAATTGAAAGGCAAAGAAAATCCTAATTTGTAGAAAAGGAATGTGTACTGATTTTGTGCAGAATCTGTCAGGGAGATTGATAAATATTCTGAGAAGCCATGTCTGGAAGCTGATCCTTAAAATACTTGCTCAAATTTAGGATTATCCCACCTGTGATGGGCAGGGATTTTCCTGTCATAATACTATTAAATTTAAGAATTTCCCTGTTTATATTTGAACTACATCTCTGAATGTTTTGTATGGAGTAAGAGTTAAACCCCTACTACCATGAGGTTGAATGTTTCCAGCTTCTAGGAAGAAATAAAGTGGATTTTATTGTGCTGGTTATTTTTTTCAGATGCATTCAAAACCTATGTTGTTTTAAAAGTCCAAAATTTAAAAAGCACTACAATAGACAGAAGGGGAAGTGAACCTTGCTGGGAACAGGACTTCATGTTGTAAGTAACAGGGAATTCTTATCAATTGTTTTTTATTGTATCTTTGCTGTATTTGGATAGTTTAAAGCAATTAATAACATCTGAGACCATGTACAGACTGAAAAAAGGCAAGGAAAAAATATCTGGCACAGAGAAAAGGCACCACGCTAGTCCTAGGGAACAGAACAAAAGTTAGTTTTGTAAGCCACATTGCAGCCAACAAGAGGAAGAAAAATATTTGTCTCCAGTATCTTTAGTTTCATGTAATGTTTTAGGAATACAGGAAAGAGAACTCAAATTGATCCTTGTGCAACTTGATTTTTGTTTTACTCAATTTCCTTTTTATGACTCACATGTTATACATTCATTTATCTATTTAACTACCAGTTTAGGTAGTTTCTTTATTATTGACCCATACTTTTTTCTAACTTCTGTCTTGTATATACCTCACTGGTCAAGACAGTCCAAACACATACTGACTAACATTCTGAGGAAACCTGCTTTCAACTGTCTATTTCAAAGGAGTTAAAACCAGTAAATATGTAACCTCATTAGATGCTGAGATAGTATGGTAATCTCTACTATTTTTGGTCTACTATTTGTGCAAAAAAAAAAGATTTTTGCACAAATCTTTCTCTGTCACCACATCCTCTTTGTGGAAACATAGATTTTATTCATGAGGTCTAGAGTAGGTTGAAATATTTTTACAGAATTAAACATTTAACTGGCTTTAGTTATTTTTATGAAAAATATCCTTTTTACAATTTTGGTGGTTTTTTCCTAATCCAAGTGTTTTAATATCTTGTCAGAAGAATGAATTGTTTTGAATCATTTTCCCATACTTTCTGGTTATTAAAACCTACAAATATTTTTGACAGGCTCTGTGCATGTCAAAACTGACATTTTGATTGAAATATCCCCCCCAATTTAATTTTTTTCTATATTAAAAGCAGCCTTTCTAAAATCTTTTCCTTTGTGTGTCCTCAGAGGTTTCACATTAATTTTATTTCAGTACTCTTAATCTCACTTAAGGGCTTCATCTTCATCACATTTTTTTTCCCTGAAGTTATTCAAATTGGAGATTGTTTTTGGTGTTATGCAACTGATTTCTTAGACAACTGTAGTGGACTATTAGCTTGCTTAACTGAAGCCTCTGAGTGACTGAAAGGCCTGTTATGATAATCCAACATATATACATTCTTTAAATGCCATTTTATGGCTAGATGTAATGATGTATCAAAAGTCATGAAAAATTCTGACTTCTGACCATATAAAACTAATCTTAATCTGGGGCTAACTTCTGCACCATTCCCCAATTGTCAGGCTTCTCTAGTAGATTGGTCAGAGCCATAGCCTAAATTATCCAAACAGGAGTATCTTATCTGTCTTTGAAAATGCTAAGGAAAAATAATATCAATAGCTAGCCTTTATAAATACTGCTCTTGTACTGCAGCTTTGACTTGTAGAAAAGATTGTCATGTTTCAGTGTAGAGGAATCATTGCTGTATGATAATATTGTGTTAACATGATTTTTTGGCACTTTACTGATCCAGACATAATAGTTTTATAAAACATCGGATGTGGATTGGATGACAATATAATAGTATATCAGGAAGTAGATCAATTAAATTTTAGCATTTGCCCTATCTGTTACCTTTAGTGCAGGAGGCAATTAAAAAATGTTTTTAAGTGTGTGTGTATCCTGTCCTCTAAATTTTCCCAAGGAGTATGTTAAAATATTTAATACATTCGCTTTTCTGTTGTATAAATGCTTTGCTTTTAATCATAGTGTATATAAATGAGTGTTCTGTAACATCAATGAGAATAAAAAATTCATTAGGATTATTTTCTTAGCTTGCAATTTAAATGTTACCAAAGAATACTAAACCACTTTTCTAGCAAATATGAGATTGCTGTAGCTCCACCTACTGCCTAACTATACAACACAGCAGACTTTTTTAAAAGGCATTATAAATAGGCATTTACAAATACATTTATATAGGCTTTCTAAAGTCATACTGTAGTTCATGTTCTTAAGGGCGCTCTCTCCATCTCTGTCTGTAAAAAAACCCTGTTTCATTACACGCAGGTATTACCAGCTTGCATTTTAAAAATTACATGTTGTTTAAGCTTTCAATATGCAGTTTCACTGTTCAGTTATCAGTGCAACAGTTTTAAAGTTGGGGTTCAAAAATGCCAGAAGATAAGAATTTACAATGTCTTCCATAACATATTTGCAAAGGGAGAACCTGAAGAAAACAAAAATTCACTATCTGTTCAACTGCATGAGTACAGTGGAAAATTAGATGTTGAAGCAGACAACACAATGGTTTTTGAGAGCAGTGTGATGAGTTCAGTACCTGTCTCAGGGTAGCACCCTTTGCCCTTCTCTGATTTCACTTGTCCTTTTCCTGGTAACTTTGAGTACACAGTGATTCACTGCGGTACACCACACAAATCAGCTGAAGATTAGTTTAATACTTTATATGTAATTTCCATTTGACTGAATTAATCAGTTGCAGCAGACACACCAATGTCTACTTTATTATATTCATATTTACAGAACTGGTCTATAACTGCTTATAGTAATATGTAAAGGAATGCGAGACATTCCATAAGGAAATAACTTCTCTCTTAATTTTAGTTCAATGTCGTGGGTGAGTCATATGGCCTGGCAAAATTTTATTTTAAATTCTTGCAAAACAAGGTTGTAGTATGGTATTTCTTTGGTCAAAACCAGCTACTAATAAAATGCATATACTAGAAGTGGAACTAAAATAGAGCCTAGATCTGCAACTCTTGAAGTTGAGAGATATTTTCCCGTTGTGTTTTTGTTGTGTAGTACAACTTCTCAATTCTAATGAAGGGAATAAGCTCCAAACATCTTTTATACCTGGTCTCCTTTATGATGAAAACAAGACAATTTTTCAGTTTCCAGTAGGAAATAGCCTGGCACTTTCTTCTAGATTTTTGTGAGGGAAGATGGAATTTTTCCCATACCATTATAAATCATTCTTAGCTGATGGCCCATGTTGATTGACAGTATGTGCCATCATAGCTGACAGTGCCAACTCTTACTGTTTCATTGAAAATGTTCCTCTGAGTTTTATTTTCAAAAAACTGATCATTTTTGTGGATACCAGTTTTACCTAAAAGAACTCACCTGACAAAAAGCTAGCTATGTTATAATATTCCTGCACCTAACAAGTTAGCTATGGTGGAACCTGAGAATGCAGGTTCTTCAGGGCTGTCCTGAGGAGATCAGTGTCCTGCAGAGGCAACTGAGGAATTCCATATACAGAAGCTGCTCAGAAGAAGCTAAAGCCAAACTAAAGGCATGTCCTAGTTTCTTCTTGATAAAGGCAAGTCTTGTAGCAAAATGAAGCTATTGACAACTGGGACTTCCGTGCCACATTTCCAGCAAAATTGTCCTCATCAGTTTGTAAAAGCAATCCCGAACAATTAGTTGAGACTTGGCTTATCCAGTCTAACCTTTGTATCATGCCTGCTATCTTGCATTTTATGAGTATACTGAAAACCAAACACCTCTGTATCCACTGTAGCTAAATCACTCAAGTTATTTTGATAGATTACTGAACAGTTGAGACTGCATTTTCAGTTTAATGGTTTGTGTATTCATTGTTTTTAGTGAAATCTGTGCTGATGGAAAGGGCTTCATTATAGAGCTGTGGAAGAAAGGCTTGCTCTGGGATAGCATTTTAGGAGTTTTGTGGATTCCCCTTGCAACTGTGGAACATGCAACAGATGTAAGTTGACTTTCTATGGAAATATAAAGCTGAGTAAAACCCAATGAATTTCTCATTCTTAGTGTCCCCAAATACTATAATGACATTTATGATTGATGTATATTTCTGTCTCATTTTTTTCAGTCTATAATACTGAGGCATAATGCACATGTGACTTTCAAAGTGACAACTCATATGCATTAGCCATATACCCTGGAGAAATGGCTCATATTGAGTCAGGTATAATTCAGTAAGTGGGTTAGAGTTCATCTGCACTCATGAATTATTAGGGAGGCAAGGACAATTTGGTTTATATGATTAAAGTGAGGGAATTTCAAATTGATGTTCCTGGTCTGGCTCTTCATTGTGTGACCTTGGGTAAATTTCCATTAAAATGGGCAAAATACTGTTGTTCTGTCTCTCAAGGGAAGTGGCCATTGTCTTAGAGGAAAACAGAAATACCCCATGGTTAATATGGAAGAAATTAATAGAACAATGACCACATAGAGAAGGATGAGTGGAGAAAATGGGTCAATCCCAAGAGTTATCATGTATGCAGCATAGTCATAGTTAGCCACCAGAATGAGCATGCATGCTCTCGGTAGACTAGAAAATAAAGAAAAAAGTTTTCTGGGAGGCTGGAAATGCTGAAGCAACCTGCAAGTGTTGCAAAATTCTCTGGAAAAAGTAAGAGGTACCTTATTTTAATACTTCACAATTGTCCCATTCATTGATATGCTTTCCTACACATAGTCCGTGGAGTCTGTTTTTAAAATAATAACTCTGAAGAGGAATTTAGTCTTTGCAAATAAAATTAAGTTTGCCTTCTTTAAATTTTCTAAAAAACAAAAAAGGCAATTGATGAGGTAAAGGAAAGAATCAGAAAACTTCTTCCTACAGCATCTCCTATCAGTGTCTATAGCCATTTCTTTATAGGAACTAATATTCATATATACACTGAGCTGACATTTCAATGATTCTACTCGGAGAATGGAAGCAGGGGAAGAAAGTAATACTTGCTTAAATTAGAAGTTGCTCTGTATCATCGCTGCCAAGTGCCATGTCAGGCCCCACAGCAAGTTGTTTTGCTCTGCTACCCTACCTATTGTTGAGTTACAACTTGCTGACACAGAGGTTGTAGCTTAACAGCAAATACTGAAACTTTAAACAAAGATGCAAGAGTAGAGATTGCTTCTTAATTTCTTCAGATCCTCTAAGGCTTCATTTATAACCAGGCCACTGTGGAACTTTGCTAGTTATTTGTCCTGCTCATCTTAACGCTGCAGCTTTGCTTTGGGCTTTATAACTCAGAAATAACCTATAAGGGAGCATTACTTCAGAAGCTCTTTTTTGGCTTGGTTATTAGCATATATTGATTGCTTCAGTCTTGCTAGAATGTACTCGTCTGGCACCAGTTCAAAGGGGAAGCGGAAAATCTCAGTTCATAAGAGTAATTTTCAATATTCATCTTTCTTGCACCTTAATCATCTGACTCTTTTAATTTGGATTTGTATACATTGTAGAGCAAATAATTTATTCTTTCAAATTCCATGCCTGTGAGAGAATTTGATGAAGTCCGCACTACTAATTACGTAAACAAAAGTTGGAAGAGTCTAGAATGGATCCTAAGTCTATTGGTGTCATAAAGAAACTCCTGTTGACTTAGGGGAACTTTTATTCAGGAAAAAGTGGATAATGCTATAAATCCTACCCAGGTAATTTTCAGAATGTTTTTTTTCCTAGGAAGGTCCAGGTACCTGGTGGACATTGCATTCTGAAGTAATAAAAAATGGGGGTGAGATTCAAGGCACAAAAACACCAACTTCATATGAGATCTTACTGGATGTCTACTTTGCACGACCATTTGGTGAGTCATGGATTGAGGTCTCACTCCAATTCTCCAACCATTCTATTCCCCCTTAAGCTCCTGAAGTACGGTGGCAAATAGTAATTTTTCTATAGAATCTTAAATGCTTATTCTTAACTGGAGCACTTGTATAATTGATACTGGTAAGTAATAAAATCACTGAGAGCCACTTCCCATGAGGACCTGAGTGAACAGTTGCACTGGTTAATGTTCATCCATATGTAGATTGTAGAGCTAAAGAAAGACTTCCTCAGGGCTCAATCTACTAGAGCCTTTGTGTTATAGCTCTGTATAACAGCTTTGACCAGCTGTTTGCACAATGTAAGTCTTGGTAAAATCTAGGGCTTCACAGCAATTTTTATCTTATTAGCGAAGATTCTCTGCCTTTATGAATAGAGCATATGAAGATGAAAACTGCATGTATGTGTATGAAAATAGTATATGAAGGTAGAAATGGAAACTGAACATCAAATAATGCATCACCTCACATTTCCAGATATAAGGAGATTGACTTCATCAAGATTATGAATCCATCTATAGAATGTTGTCCAATATGCCAAATAAGTTCACAAAGATAAATGAACTTAATATTTTACTCTTTAAACAGTCTAATGAACTACGGCTAAATAGACTAATCCTAAAGTTTATACAGGAATAAAAGTAAAAAACATGAAATGTGAATAAGAAACATTATTTATCTTTTGAAAGAGAGAAAAAGAAATCATACCAAAAATATGGTCTTCAGCTGTTTAATGTTCTTTTCCAAATGCATTGTCTGAAACTGAACTTGGCAATACAGCTAATGCTGATTAGAGCAGACTAGGTATTTCTGATGTTTGAGTGTAATCTGCGTGACCTCATTCCTGTTAATACATGTGGTAGAATGTATACCTTTTCACCGAGTTAACTGTGGACTGCTGTGGGTTCTTATGAGTCACAACAGGGCCTACATCCTTTTTAATAAATTACTCTCTATTTAGTACTACATAGCCAATAAAACATTTTAAAAGATAACCTAAGTCACGTTCTGGGTTTTGTTTGGTTTTTTTTCCCCAGCAGCCACAAGCAATTTTTAGTTGTCTGAGTAAAAATTCATATGGAATAATTTTTTTCTTGCTATTTACATGTGTCCCCATCTGGATTATTCTCATGAGATAATTTTATTTCCTTTAAGCACAATGGAAAGTGTACATATGTTGAATGGACTGAGTCCTTCAGTATAAAAAGAGAACAGTAGTACAATGAAGGCATGGTTTATAAAGGTGATGACAGAAGAGGACAATTTGTGTAGTAACAGTGGAATACCCATTATAAAAACAGAAAAATTGGCACAAATGGTATTTATTCTATGTGCCATACATTCTTCTTGAAACCTTCTTTGAATCAGCAGAATGTTTTAAGGATGTCATTACATAGCTTTCATATCTAGAAATCTCGTGCAAATTGTTTATAGAAACCCTAATGTTGTGTTTAAAAGCTGGAAATTCAGGTTGTTACTGATTTCAGGCTGCTACTTGGAGGGAGTGTCCGTTTGTAGGTTGATGTCTGTATTCTGTTTCCAAATAAATATATTGTGTTTTAAAGACAGTCCTTGGGACTGTAGTCATGGAGCACTGTAGGAATCCTGTAGAGGTCACTCTTACACTGTAGTTTTCTGCGGAAAGGGACGAATTCAAAAGCATTACCTCTTGGGTATCGAGAAAGCCACATGTTTATCTTTACCCTCTACCTGGAGTTTGACTAAGGCATTACATTTTGATTGCTCATTCTGTTTAATGACTCTCAGCACACCTGTGACCAGCTGAGAACCTGTCCTTGCCTATTGGACTTGGTACAGCCTCTTTGTTATGACAAATTATATCCGAAAGGTAGAAGACTGCAGTTATTTTTCACACTTCGTGAAAGATGCCCATTTAAGAATGCCAGACACTTGGCAGAAATAAAAGAGCCTTCCACGCTGCTTTAACACTATAGCTTCATTTGGACTTGAAGCACTGCATGCAGTACCAGGGAACTATTTTAATAGTAGTTCATTCATGAGTACACTTTTCCAGACGTATCACCTAATACTTGTGGTAGCAACAAAGTTGTCATTTCACCATTGTCATCTAGACTGAGCTCCATTAAAAGGCTGCTAAGTAAAATGAGAATCTCAATACATTTAAAATTCTGCGAGCAAATTCACAGTAATAAAGTATGGACTCTAGATAAATACTACAGCTGAATTGCAAACACTTTTTATGCTTATAAAAGTCAATTTTTAAAATACTCAGATTTTGTTGTGAAATAAAATTTTTCTACAAAATTATTAGGTCATTCATGTAAGAGAAGACAGAAGAAAATTTAAAGGATGTCACTTATTTTTTGTTCTTCAATGCAACGTAAGAGACATACATCATGCTCCTTAACATTCAGTTATACCTTACGTGGAGCGTATAAGCTAAAGAATTTGAAAATAATTTTACTTAAGTGGAATGTGTTTGGTAACAGCTATAATTTGGAAAGTAATTTGTGTGACTTGAACTAGGATCTCATTTTACCAAGTAACCTACTGAAAGTCAACAAGAGTTTAACCTCATGAGTAATTTTGGAAAATGCCAAATGCCATGCAGATATTCACCTCTTAGGCTCTCAACACATTATCACTTTCTGCCACATAGATAAATTAGCAAATGAGGATATGAGGTAACAAGAATGAAGTAACAGTAATGAGATTAATCTCTTTCTGCATTACTCACCATACTAATTCACTGATACACCAAGGGATTAGCAAATGAGAAAATGAATTGTTCTGATACAGTTTTGATCGGCATAAAAGGTCCTGAAAAATCATAGCAGAGTGATTTGGAAAAACTCATGTATCAAAGTAAAAATTTCTAAGTACAGAGCACCTTAGTGTAATAATTCACATATACTTAAAACCTACAAGCTGACATTAACTTATGCTGTAGGAAAACCACAAGATTTGTTTGTTTTCCAAAGTATTGTCTTTATCTTCTCTGTGTTTCACAACAGCATTGCTTTTGTTTTGAGCAAAAGATATAATATAAATTTTACTTTTTGGCAGCTAACCAGGTGTAAACAGTATAAAAGGAAATGGTTCCTAATATGTAACTGAAACATCAAAAATGGAAGAAAAGAGATGGGCACACAAATTCTTCTAATCAGTATGGAAGAAAATTTTCTCATACGTGGGGCCAGATCACGAACCCTTTCCTCTCACTAAAGCTAATAGGGCAACTTATAGAATAAAATGTTCTGCAGGAAATCAATTTGTACCTCCAATTGCAGATGGGACTTGCCAGGTTTCTCCAAAGAGAGAGATAAGAAAACTTGAAAAGACAGTTCTAGGTCAATAACAGGTGGAATTAAAGTAAAATCTGATTCCTTACTTAAAACACAAAACAAAAATCCAAACAACCAACCACTCCCCAAAAATAAAAAAAATAAAATAAAACCCCACAAACAAACAAAACCGACCCACAACAAAAACCCCACATCTTGGAATGCTGTGCATGGACACATAAGCAATATATGCCAGTTAAAAACTGAAGCTGGACTGGAAAATTAAGAGATCCGTTTTCTTCCCAATCCAGCAATAACTCATTGTTCAATTATAAAATGAACTATTTCCAAGTTTGTGTAAAAAAAAAAAAAAAAAAACAACAAAAAAACAACCAAAAAAAGCTGGTTCAGGTCTCTCTGCTGTTCTTATAAGAAGTGATTTAATTATAATAATGTTGTATAATTGACCTGATTAATTCCCTAGTAGTATAAATTTAATGAATTCATTTCATTAATATAATGGGTACTTTCTCTTTTAGAAGTTTCTTCTGTAAAATGGACTGAAAGATTTCTAGCAGCTTTTTCTTTTTCTACAGATACCCACAAAGATTTAAATTGCAGAGGCTGGCACAGAGGAACATCCCTCCAAAGCACAAGACATTCACATCAAGATACGTATACTAGCCTGTCATCTGTGGAAAGTAGTCTTAGCATACAAGAAAGCAAATTAAGGTATTTTGATTTGTCATATCATAACATTTATTGTTTTGGGGTTTTTTAATTTCTGAATGAAATTGATACATGTAAAATTATTTTAAGTAAGAATGTGACGGGAAGTTTTTATAAACGTATAAAATCTCAAAGCCTATGTTTCCATTACTATGGTGGGACAGAACATGATAAATCTTCATATTCTATTAAAAGAAAAAACATGAAGAGTACTGTATACTTCCAAACTGATCTGCAAATATGTGTGCTTTCTCAATGAATCATCGGTGGTGAGAAAAGAGGATTTTAGCCTACAAAAAATGTAGATATTAAAGGCAACCAGAAATATCCTTGGTGAATTCCTACAAAACAAGAATACAATCTATTAATGATGCAAAACGGATAAATAACGTTCTAGACATTTTGCAGCAGATTGTTATGTACATACAGGTGGCTTCAGAAGTGCAAATGTATTGATGATTGGTCTTCATTTGAGGTGATGTTGTCAAGTACGATATTTTAAAGACAATGCAGATATAGGGTTTTATATGTTGTTTAATGACAGATATATGGTAAAGCAAGTTCCTTTCAAACAAAAGGAACATTTGCCTGCGTTGTCCACCTCCCTGGGTCACCATAAGAGTTTTTCTAGCCATTCAATGAACCAGACTGGGAACTGATTTGGACTAAAACTGAAACATTTTGCCAGGTTAGCTCAGCTTTGTGGTCCATTTACCTCAGCAGGTGCTGAAATACTTTGTGTCAGCATAAAGGAAGAGCAGAAATGAGAAGGGGCAGTTCTAGCTTGTTCCAGTTTAAAGTGTCAGTGGATCAACAGTCTAGACAATAAGACATACTGAAGCATGGAACAGGTAAAGCTTTTGACAGAGCTCCGAACAACTGAACTCCATCTTGCAACAGGAGGCATTAGAAAGTCTGATGTTACTGCTATTTGCGTTACCTTTAACAATTACTTTCCAGGTCATGGTTCACAAGCCTGCATGACCCTTTAATTTTAGTGTCCACAGGACATTAAAGAAATTAGAACTGAGACCAATAGGAAGAACAAATAACATTTCTTAGAGTGCTCAGTGAGTCACCAACATTGACAGACGAGTGGTCTATAAGAATACTCATTACTGTCTTTCTGAAAACATACTACGTTCCCTTTGGCTAAGCATTGAGAACACTTCAGTTGCAGAGAATTGCAGTGTTCACTGTGGCAACTGTGACTGTGGGGGTCTAGATTGCCTTACTTTTTAAACAATCATATCTGCAAAATCTGCACAACTGAAACACATAAGAGAGTCACCTCAGCAGCTCATTGGGAGCCCTGCTTTTCTCTGATAGTCGGCTTTCAACCATGTCTCACAAGGTGGAGCAGTAAGGCTCCTTCTTCCCTGCATAGATCACGTGCCGTGGATGCAGCAAAACCCAGTTCACCCAAAGTTAAATTAAAGGCTATACAAAATGTGAAGGAACTGCTTACAACCAAAAATAAGGTAAAGAATTCAAGGACCCTGCCACAAACTGAAAAACTATGTGCCAACCCATCAAAGGAAAATTCTTGATAGGAGCAGTGAGACGTGAAAATGTTTGTTGCATAGCTATATCTTCTGTAAACACTGTACTGTATGTGACAGCAGTTTACATCAGGAGTACTAATGACACAATTATAATACCCAGAGCAGCATAAAATAGATGCCAACTTGTAGTGATGTTATTGTTTAGATAACATGCATTAGCTTCCAGCTACTTTTTACAAACCACAAAGTTTTAGATAGCTTTGCAGTATATATTGCTGTTTAAGTATTGCAAAGATTTTCTGTGTGCCTTGTTTGTGTGGAGACACTAAAATGCCTTCCTCGTTCAGATATGGGATGAGGACAGAAGTCATAGGATAATGGAATTTAACTGTTATGTTTGGTTCCTTGGACTCCTTAGTATGCTGAAAGTTCCATAGGTGGTTTTGGTTTCTTAATGGATCCTACACCAGTGGATAGTTGGTTCTGTGGAGACAGGTTTCACTGTATCTTCTCTTTTCCCTGTATGTTCTTGGGCCATGATTTTATAATGCAGTGTGTTCAAAAGCAGAATTGGCTTAATTTCTATTGCTTGATCCTGATCTCAGCTTGCTGGTGGTACAAATCTTTGTCCTCATCCTATTAAAAAAAGAAAAAAAGAAAGAAAAATTTTGTAAGGTTGGTTGTTTTAAAGGCAAATCTTTTACCTGAATAATTTTACAGATTTGGTAGTGGCTAGTACAAATAGTTTTTCTAGTATTCCATTGAATAAGTACAGATGCAAGGGGTAGGTGATGGGGAGAAAGTTAGAACTGTTGCTGTCAGCTTTGTATTGTGGAACTGCAGATTTAGAGGACACACGAATGCCTGTAAGGTGAGTGCTTGCCTCTCATCTAAGTGGAATAACTGAGCTATCACCCATATTTAGAAGCTAACTACCTGAATTGTTTGTTGTTTTTCTAAAACATCAGAGCAACGAAATGTCTAGTATTGCTTTTTTGAGGTAGAGAGTAAACAGTGTGGAACTAGAGATACTGGTGAGTGAAAGGTGACAGGCCAGCAGACTATCATCATCTGTTGGAGCACTCTCTGTTCAATCAACATTTCTCATCTCTGATAGTCTGCCATGAAAAAAATAGATTCATAAATGCTCATGGAGATGAATGTTTTGCTTAGTGGGATTACAGTTAGCTCTGCTTCCTCTGTATGGAGAGAGAGACTCCAGAGAGCAGTTCAGTGTAGCTGCTGCTCTTAATCACCAGTCTTGATACCTAAACCTAAGGCTTTGGTGAGATGATCAGTTTAACCTGGTCCAAGACTGTGCCGAGAAATCTAGACTGGAGGAATATCAGATATCAGTTAGGGTAAGAAGATCAAAAGGATGTCTGAACAAAAAGGTTATATATAATTAAATAAATGTCCCCTTGAAAAAAATAAAATCTTAAAAGCTTCTCCCCAACAGGTCTTAGGTGATATGCGATTTTGTGACTAACAATAGATGGTTAAAGGTTGTGTGTTCAACAGCTCGATATATACTTCTTCATTTAAGTTAAATTGGACCTATTGACAATGTTGACTCGTAAGGCTTTGTGCAACTGTCCTGTTTTCACCCTTGGGCATGTATCTCCATAGGGTTCAGCTACTGGATAGCGACTTTCTGACAGATTCAGAAAGGAAGAGAAGGAAGTCCTGACATGATTTGGATGTTGTAATTAATTGATTACATTTGGGGAGCAGGAAAGGCATTTGATTCCATTTTTGAAGCTAATGTATTTACCTAGGCAGGCTACCACATTTTCTGGAAGTGTTCCAGAAGGGAATTATTTTTTTTATCTATTTGCTTTGAACAAGCAACAATGCTGTGGGAAAAAAGATAAGGGAAAGACAATTGCTGTCTTTCTGCTTCCCTGAGTATGGAAGGTGATGATGCATAATAAGTGGAAGCAGCAAGGAATGAAGTAGCAACAATTGTATTACTTCCCTGCCACCACCTTCTGTAGAGTAGAGTTGAGTGCTCAGGAGGGACCTCAGTCAGCCTCTAAGAACATCACTCAGCAGTAGTCTCTGAGCAGAGAGAGCTTTCTACGTGTTGGTATAATCGCTTCTCTTCCCTTCTGCTTGCAAAGGCAAATTGCGGGGGGGGGGGGGGGGGGGGGGGAGGGAAGCTATGTCTACTGCTGATTTTGGCTTTCATACCAGCTGTTGCAGACTGCATTACTTTACGTTCATGGTGTTATCTATCCATAGTAACTCAGGAAAGACACAGTCTCTGAGCAGCTGACACTCAAAAGGGTGTGTTGTCCTCATGAGGGATAGAACAGGCTCTTGGGAAATGTGGTAAGAATATATGGAGTATCAGGCACCTGGCTCATGTTTAAGGCATGTCTAACAGCACTGGTACCAGAATAGCTCAAACACAAGAGAAAAGATGGTAAAAGCTATTACGTTATTAAGTTATGTATTTTCTGAGAGAATAATATGCTGTGTATGCGCTTAAATGACCTTTTCACGTACAGTAAAAAAGGAGAGTCCTCATGCCTGTAGTTTCAACACAAAATTACTAGGAAATAAAGGAGTCTGCAAAAAGATCATCAAGCTCACAGATGCAGTTAGCCAATAGATTGTATATATACAAGGTGCTACAGCATCTCTTTGGCTGTTGTGATCCTTGGCCTGTTTACATTTACTAGTAAATTCTTGCAGGGTATTTAAAGAGAAGTACAAGTGCTTCCTTAGGGTGAGAGCTGTCAGTAATGGCAGTATTCAAGAGCTATTTATCTCTATTTTTCTAAGCACACGTCCAGTCATTAGTATATCATCTGGGCTGACATACCTTTTTCAGCAGAGGCCTGAGCCTCTGAGCAGGTTAAGCTAAACCAAAAGAAATTAACCAAACCTGACTACGGAATTCTTTCCTTTGCCGCTTTGTTGCAGATAATTTTATTGAATTTAAATGAACTTTTCTATTACTAAATTGAGGGTCACCACTGAATTACAAGATAATATTTTTAAATTTTAAGTTTTTTCATTTAGTAATAAGTATTTACAAAGATTATGAGCTTAATTAAAGATAGAGATGTGAATTTATTCAAAATAAGTGCATTTGTACTATAAAAAAACATAAGAAAAATCTGAGAAGCCTATTTGTTTTGAATGGCTGTATTAAACACCAAATTTAACTATCCTGTAAATATTTAAGTATTAATGTGTACAAAATTTCTTCATTAATCTATTCTTTACACTGATTTTTTTTGTCAATTCTTTGGTTATATACATAAATACATATTTATGGCAGTTGACTCTAGATGTAGACTGATAGCTTTGAAGGATGTCGTAAATGATTAAGTGACTTCTTACTAGAGCAATATATTTTCTCCCGAAGTCTTTAAAAAAAAAAAAAAAAAAAAAAGAGAGAGAAAGGGAAAATACTGTTACAAAAAAAAAAAAAAAAAATCTGAGTTTTGCTCCAATGAATGTTATAACTTCATTTCGGCTGTGTATAGTAACCATACAATAAATCAACTGGTTCATTCTGTATGTATTATCAGTATCCAGTGCTGAATGCTACTATTTGCAAGAATAAGGATTTCATGGTTAATCTATTTGGTACTATGCAGGCACAAACATGTTGCTATGTATCCAGAACAGCCAGAAAATTACAGATTTTACACCAGAATGACTGAAAACAAAGTGCCTTATAATTTAAGATGATATAAATTATGGAGAAGGACACAATGAATGAGTACTTCATATAATTATATGCTGCTTCTTCAGGAAAAATATGCATATAAGTACTTGAATTATACTCTTCAGTAAAATCATACTTTGCATGTGTGCTTCTTGTGTGTCTTCATACTCAGGAAATAACATATACATCTATTGTATTAGCAGTATGGTATGACATAATTGCCTTAAGCTACAATGATATGAATTAGAACCACAGATAAATGAATAAATTACAATATTATGAGAAATGTTAAAGTTCATAAAAAGCTTTAAATGAAGACTATATGTTCTATTTACAGTCAAGCTACAATAGCATAAAAATGAATTAATCTATGCAACTCATATACTTCCAACGTGAAACACATGAATAATAAAATAGTACAATCAATGCTGGTATTCTCAAGAAGCTTATAGTGTTTCTTCTGGAGACATTTCACTTAACCGGAAAATTAAAATGGAAAATACTCTTCACAACTGAAACCAATCCATTAATCTAGATCTCAGAATAACCGGAATAAAACAAGAACATTTTTTTAAAATTACCATTTTGAACAACTATGTTTTAAAACAAAAGGATTATGCTGAAGAAGTACAATTCAGAAAAAAATTAGGCATCAAAACCATAAGCTCTTATGTTCCATTTTGAAAGGAACTTAGTCACTCAGCTTTTGAAAATGTTACTCTCAATATCTCATATTAAAATGTTTGCTGTATTTTAAAACCAGCAATCAAGTACATTGTCAATATTAATGGCAATAATTAGAAATTATTAATGCTGTGGTCCACAGTTAATTAACTAAGCAAAGTACTATGCAAGGGCCTGTCAATCAGAAACTAAACTGAATGGCACAAAATTGATTAGGGCTATTTCCAAAACAAGCAAAATTAAACAAAAGATTTCTTTTAAAAAACAACCAACCAACTCCCCAAAAACTGCAACCCAAAGGAAGTACAGGAACACAGATAAGGATCTTTCTTTTAAAAGGAATATTGGTAAGTCCTGTGTTATTTGTCTTCTCTGCAGAGCTATAAGTCATTGGACAAGGAGAAAAAAAAGACTTGATTACATAAAACCAATATTCATTCTTCAGGTTTATTTATGTCTACCTACATAGGCTATATGAGTAGATGTTGTCATACATTCTTATATTCACGCAGGAAATGAAGGAGAGAGATACTGCCTACAAAACCATGCTAGACCTATATAGATTTTATGGATAAAGATGGTTTTGAGTATTTGATTCTGAAGTGTTTGGCTTTGACAGTGTTTCCTCCAATCTAATGTTTTAGGTGATGGTAACTGCCGAGTGTTAAAAGGGGATATATTACTAAAATTGGACTTCATGATCTGCAACTGCTAGCAATGCTGATTTTAATGTCGTAGTCATTAAACTGATATTAATTAAATTAATGTGGTATGATAGCAACATACAGATTTTTTTCAAACATGAAAACTGAAAAGAAAGCTTAAATGTGAAGTTTCTTAATGCTTAAACATCCTGAGAGTTAAATGGCCTCTTAAAAATGTAATTAATCTTCCCTGTTTTTAAATACTGAGAAGCAAACATTTGCTAAGGCCTAAATTCATTTGAAGTGATCACTTTACAGCCATTTGTACAGTAATCTGTTTAATTATTCATGCCCAGATAACAGAAAATTTGATAGGCAGGCATAAAATTATTTCTAAACCATGAAAATTTCCACCTCAGCCTCTTGGCTACAGGTCAGGAACTCCTGAAACTAAAACCGTATTTCCAATATGTAGCCATAGCTGTTGAAGCAGATAATGTTTGTCCATATATGTTTCTTTTCTGTTGTGATCATTCAATGACAGACTGTTCCTCAAAGTTATATGACTGAATAGCTAAACATAACTAGTCTTCCATGATGTATTATTGTTTCCTTTCATGTTTACTGCCAAAAAGAAGTAAGGTCCAAAAGAAAGAAAAGGAGAAGGCAGGCTAACAAAAAATGTAGGTCACACGTAAGCCTTTTGGCTATGACTGTCCACTGGTTCCCAGCCTTTCAGAACTGGCATGTTGTAAAATATAAAAAGCAGCTGATGTTCTAATTAGTGTGGTTTTTGCACTTTATTATTCTGAGGCTGTTCTCTAAAATGAAGCCACATGTTACGTGATTGCAGTCCCTGTGCCATTGTTTTAGAAAGCTCCAGTTGTATCGCTGTGCTTTACTTATATCTGATAGTGTGCTCTTCCACACATTCGAGGGGTACTACTGCTTCCCAGAGCAGCAGCTTCATTTCTTCTGGAAAGCTGAGAGGAACATCTCATAGTATGGTGTTTCATACAAGTACATATTCTTTTGAAGTGGTTAAGCTGCTCCAGTCAACGCAGTACTGCACTCAGACACATTGTACTTACTGGGGGGTGTGGTGGGATTTTTTTTTGTTGTTTGTTTATTTTGGGGGTTGTTGGTGAGGGTGTTTTGGGGTGTTTTTTTGTTTGGTTTGGGGGTTTTGGAGTTGTTTTGGAGAGGAGGGGCCTCCAAGGAGTACTTTTCAGGCAGGGACTAGGGTAGAATTCAGTTTGGCTAAACATAGGTGTACAGTGCCATTTGAAATTTCCCTGTAATTTCTTCAGGATAGAACTAACAGATTCAAAAGAATATTAAATACTTAGTCTCCTATTCCTCCTCAAACCCTCTATTGATTAGGAAAAATAGTCTAAATAAAACAATTATAACTAATTGAGCTATATCAAATCTATTTAAAACATAATGACTAAGCCTGGACGCAGAAATTGTAGCTGATATATGTGAATCTTCACAGTACATAGAGAAATTTAGTTTCTCATTATATGTTCTAGTTTGCCTAAATAGCACACTATACAGGTTTTAAGATGGAAACTAACATTATTTTCTCATTTCTATACTATCCAGTATGATAGAATCTCTATCTAGGATCTGTGCACTTCTTAATATAAGTAATGTTTTTACAATATGTGGTTATATAGAATATATTATATATATGGTGAATTTGAAGTTTAAGATATTTTTATGGGTTTTGTTATATGCCTCTACTTTGTAACTATGTCAACTTTATAATTGTAACCACTTTTATTCTTATATGTTAAAAATTTTTGAGTGAAGAACATAGAGAAGATGATGAATTAGCAGTATGTAGAGAAAACATTGTACTTGAAAGATTGAGGAAAAGGACATTGAGAGACTTGAGAAAACAAACATTTAGGGAATTGTCAATTCTGTCAGAAAAACCAATGAATTATGTACAAAACTGTTAAAAGCAGAAGGAAACAAAACGGATTTACTTTAGCAAGGCAAATTGCAGTTTAGAACAATTGATGGTGGGCTGATATGACATGTTGATGTACATCTTCTTTCCTAGAATTATCCCAGATAGATTTTGGTAGGTTATATTTATTTGGTTTTTTAAAGTTGAATGCTCTATTTCACATCATTAAGTTCTCAGTCGGATCTGTCAAAAGGTTTGCTGTAAAATTATGTAGTGTGCAGCTATGAATCTGATCTTTGTGGAACTTCTGAGAGAAAATCAGCTGTTTTTACAAATACGGAATGCAGAATTAAGGCCTTATGTAACTGAAGATGAGCCAGTGCAGCCCGCTGCTCCCCAGGGGATGGGCAGTCAGGCATGGTGATACAGCACACAGGGCAGGGGCCCTACCACCAGTGCCCCAACCCACCACCCCAAGACAAGCCTGGGACTGGCAGCAAGGGTCAAACAGTAGTGCAGATGACCACACAGGTTTGTGGTGATGAAACAGGTCCAAGGTCAAACTGCTAAGTCAACTCTTATGGGTCAGGATCAGGTCTAGCGATGGCAACCAGGGTAAGGCACAGCACAATGATCACCAGGCAGGTCCATAACAACGAATCAGGGACAGGTTGAAGCCAGGAAATCAGCCCAAGAGTGTGAGGGTTGTAGGCAGAGCTGTACTTGAGCTAGAGACTGTCAGTCCTGTAACATAACCTCAGGCAGGGACCAGAGGCCCAGGGCTGGACTTAAATGGGGCTGTGGGGCTGACGGATCCCCTGGGGAGGCCCCAGGTGAGGCTGGTCTGAAGAAGTCTGTTGGTACACTTAGGGCCCTGATAGACACACACACACACACACACACACACAAAACATTGGTTGAAAATTACTGCTGTGGATTTTTTAAATTATTGAGTTATTGATGATAAATTGAATTGACAAAACAGTATTTTTATTTTAATAGTCCTGTCCAAATTATTTCTAATTTAAAAATAAATAGAGCTTTGTATATCCATGTTGTGTCTCTGTAAAGACAGGCATTCTGTTACAGAATTAAAAGGAATCAATCTGACAAAGTGTTGAGCAGCTCTGCTTGGGGTGCTCTGAATAACTTGTAGAAATGAGGTTTTGTATTTTGGATAATTGGTTTAATACAGCACAATTTTTAAATATACACCTTTTTTTTTGTTGTTTTGAACATGACTTTGTATTGCAATCTAGGAATGAGATACTCATGGACAAAATTCCAGTAGGAGAAGAGGTATAGTGTCTAGTTCTCACACAGAAGATACAGCCAAGTTTGATATCCTGCGGTGTACTTAAACTAACCTACAAAACCTAATTATAAAACAGGTTATATATTAAAATAAAATGGAAATATCTTTGTCACATGTCAGAGATTACTATTTGTTTCTTCCATTACCTGTCCCTATTAGTCCACACTGTTTTGCTCCTCCAAGTAATCAGATGTTATAACTTTCTTTAAATCTCTCAGAAGTGTCTGTTTTGCTTGTGGGTATTGGAAGTGTTCTGGTGATTGTTTTGCATCCTATTATGACTTGATATTGAGCTTTAATTGACTCCATTATTAATATTCATGGGTTTGTATTGTTTGTTATGGTGACAACCTTTCATGATAAATGACAAATCATTCTGACTTCCCCTGACATTCTGTGTAATAACATTATTAATCATGATGAATTCTTTAGGTGTGAATGCAATAGGAAAGACTTTTGGATTATTTTTTTTTGTCCTAGATTAAAGTCTATGCCTTCTTAGGTGTTTCTCTTCTCATGTAGCTGTATTGAAACTTCACTGTTATGCAGTTATTTCATCTTTCATTCCCAAAAGGTTTGCATGCTATAAAGGTTAACACACTTTACTTAGACCCTACTTACATAAGTAGTACTTTATTTAAGTAAGTAGCCTTGTCAGCTTCTGGGAACTAGTTTATCTAATTAATACTTACAGCTGTGTGTAAAAGATGTATATTCAATCTCTGTGCAAGTTATTCCCTTGAAACTACTAGAAAAGCTATTCATTTATAGAAAAGCTAAAATAGCCAAGTCAGGTATCAGGTTTTGTGCAGGGAAAATTCAAAATTCATACAAATTCCCTTTGTCTGACTTGATCTCAAAAAACCCCAAAATGCAGCTGTCGCGTGAAAGGGTACAAGTCTGATATGTGGCTGAGGGAGGCCCTCCCGTTGAGTCACGAGGTTCAGAAAGGACCCCCTTGCTTTCTAAACTCCTTCTCAGAGAGGAGCCTAGGTGCGGCTAGGTCCAGTCTTAGTCCCAGACTTGGTCAACGGTTTATGTCTAAAGGGTTACGTGTGTAGCCACTTATCAGAGTCAACGTTTGCCTGTCAGAGCCCCACTAAGGACTTTCACTGAAACAGTTTCGCAAAGTTGAAAAGAAAAATAGGTAATTTATTGAAGCGACAGATATAAAAGTTCGGAATTGCCGTTGATAAATGCACTAACTGCAACGATTTTGAGCTCAAGTTAATAGTTCAGCGCTTTTGTTAATGATAGTTTTCCCGGGGTAACATCCGACATAATCGGAGGCGCAAGTCTTACCAAAGAGGCGTCCCTGCTTGGGGAGGAGAGAGGTCCAGGCCCGTCGACCTGTCCGGATAGTTGGAGTTCTCGTCCTCAGAAAAGAGGATTCTAAATGCCAGATTTATACTTTTGGCGAGGTGGGACTAAGTCAGGTATTGTGTGTCGATTGGCCCTTAACAAGGCTTGTTGTGCAGTTGATTGGGGTTGGGGGGGGGAAGTGGCAGAGAACAAAGGCATTCAGTACAGAGGAGCCGTGGTCTGTTTAGTTTTACCAAAGTAACGTCAAGCTGTGAAGGCTCCCCCTCACCCCAGGCGTCACTTAGTTGATTAAGGAGCAGACCCGTCAGGCGCTGCATCTTGTTAAGATGAACAAATTGCTCATCTCCTGCCCCTGTTCAGGTCCAGTGCTTATCAGCGCAAGATAAGCAAGTTGCTCAATCCCTGCTCTCGCCCAAGCTGGACTCCCCCAGGACCCCTTCTGCTGGGTCATAACGGCCCTGTATTCGGCACCAACAAGCCTGGATAAGTCCGGCACCCCACAGCAGCCTTTTCAGGAGGAGGCACAAGAACTCTACAGAAGGAATCCCTGACTTGGATATCGAGATTCAAGGTTAGAAAAGCAATATAAGCCTACGTAATGTGGAGAGACGGCAGGAAGCCAACTGGTTTTTGCAGTGCAAGAGTCGTTTTAAAGATGACTTAAATACGGGCAGATTAGATCTAATTTACAGCAGATGTTACCATGCTTTCATATAAAATTTTCCAGTGCTTTAAGCTAAAGAAGTCTATGTAGACACTAGAGTTTCCTGTTATCCCTATTCCTTACTTGTTGCAAATCAAGCTGGATAGAAGGAGAAAATAGGAAACACGTTAGATCCCTAAAGCAAATCCTGTTCTGCTTTTTTGCTACAGCAGGTAAGGATTATGGTAAGACACTAGATAAGCATTCAACATTCTAGTGCAAGAGGAGGGCGAGGACATTTCATGTTATTAAACCAACTGAGAGCTTCTGAAGAGCAGACTCCTCTAAAAATTGTTCTTCTTTTTCTTAACTATTAAATAGTTGTTATTATTATACCCTTTCATTAGCTAAAAAGATAAGCCAAAAATCTTACAACTATTCAACGTGATGGAATTATCAGTAGTTTTGTATTTCTATGCTTCACTTAATTTAGAAGAGATAGATTGAATCCATGTAAGGATCTATTTATAGTATGAGATAAGTTTATAATACTCAGACACAGTTTCATGCATGAGGCCAAGTTCAGGCAATAGTCACAGTACAGATTCTTCTGTGAAACTTCTCTATCAAATAGTGAGAGTTTCACACAATCTTTGACATGAAAGTAAGCTTGTTGGATGTTTTTTCTAAGATTGATTCAGAAATGGAGGGAGAGATCTAGATGTGGAAGTGTGATGTAACACAGTCTATAGGCCTGTCCTACTTCTAAAGGTCACATATTTATTTTGTTTATTGCATGCATATACAAAGACATTTATAATACTGATTTTGAATTTTTTTAAAAAGATTAGGCATTGAATAGAGATACTTGATAAAGTACAAGAAATACTGAGTTCAGCTGAATAAGGAAAAACATCTTTCCAGTATAATTTGGAAAAAAACTACACACATTATTTTTTGAGTTGAACATACTGGAAGAAAACAGTGGGTTTAATGATTCAACGTTAAAATAGGTGAGAAATGGGCGACTAACAAATAGCTGCATAGTGGCAAACACAGGCAAAATCCGGAGTAATTAATAAAATTTCTGTGTCAGATATTGTTTTCTTTCTGGGAACAGTCCAAGATGACACTTTGACAGATTCAAGATTGATTAGAAGCTGGCACTTCACTGGACAGCAGAACAGTGTCTTGCTAGTGTCTTATTCACACTAACACATGTTTGTTTGTGTCACCTGTCTTCTGTGACAGCCTTTGGTCTCGTCAATCAGTTAATGTCCTAATGGCATGTTCTTTTTTCTGATGAATATCTTGTACTTGGGGAAACAATGAATGTAGCTATTTCAGCACTGAAGAGATAATATATCTTGGGAGGATTTCTCAGGTAGCAAGACTGCCTTGTAGTATCCTTGTATCCATCAGAAAAGCTTGGAGGTTACTTTGTAAGATGCTAATTTACTGTCTTAGCACACTTTAAAAAAATACCTGTTTTCAAAGCTGCTGTTCTATAGTAATGTAGGGGGAAATGAGCTATTACTGGCACAATAGTAAGTATACTAAGATCAAAATCACAAGCTGTGTTTTTGACCAATCTGAATGACAGCTTTCAGTGCAGCTCACAGCTTTGGTAAGAATTGGAATGTAAATATTTTAGGCATGGATTACCATACATGTCTGTTAGCACGAGGCCTTCAGTTGCAGTGGTTCTTCAGAATAAGCTTTAATGTAACTGAATAAGTTCCTCCAGCATAATGAAAATAAGATGCCATTCAGTCTTGCAAACCAAACCTTATGAGAAAGGTGCACGTTAAAGTTTGAGAAAAATAGCTCATCAAGTAACAAGAAAATCCCACAATGTTGAATCCAAAATGCATCAACATCTTTTGAGGATGTACACTGTGATTCTGTAGTCTAAACATTTCAAGTGACCTAAAAGGAGTAGGAATCTATGCACTTGATAAATTTATTCCTAAATAATTTTGTGATTGTCTCAAAAGTATAATATGTCACATTCATTTGGCTGTTACTGTAAACCATGTCCAAGTATTTGTTCTCAGTATGAATTCAAGTTCCTACATAAAACATCTTGCCTTTGTGTGTGTGTGTTTCTGCACTGATGGAATTGTAACTATTGAAGATTCACAAAAAAGAAGATCTGTCAGCATTTTGCTGTCAGAGCGGAACAGAACAGCTCTATCATACTGTCGAGTTGTGCCTTGGTGCCTTGGAGAGTGTTTAGTTTGTCACAACATGTAAATGATAGTGTAAATGAAGCTATTTCACAGAGGATCTAACAGAAGGTCTAGAATGACAACTTGCTTTATGGCTTTTTGTTTAGTTTTTCATTATGGGGAAAAAAAAGTATCCAAAGATGACAAAACAAACTTCATAATCCAGGATCCCTCAGTTGTAGAACATTTTTCAAATTTTGTTCTTCCCTATTCCTCTACTGGTTCCAATTTAATCCGTCTAAATTGCCATTTCCCAAAAAACGAAATGTATAATTTTACCTCTCTGCTTCCTCTGTCAGTGCGGTTTAATTTTTCAAATTATGATCATAAAGATAATTTATCTGATTTTATTTTAGTTTGATCCATTATTCTAGCTGCTGTCCTGTTCATATATGGAAACTACCATGAATCTTAAGCTAATGTGATTTTTTCCAGCTCCCTAAAGCTGTGTTAGAGTGAGATTTTGCTTCCTTTCACATCACTGACAAAATTTGTATTTCACCTAGAGATCAGTCCTTTGAAAGGCTTAGAGCACTACATTCGGGTCTAGTGTCTATCAGTAAGTCACAGGATGCCTCAAAGCCTGTGCAAGATGTTTGAATGCTACTATGATGGGTCTTATGCAAAAGAAGGCAGTGAAACATATGTATAATTAAATAAATGATTTTTTATTAATTAAATGGTAATTATGTTTGTAAAATTCAGGACAAGCATAATGTGCACTAAATTAATAATGTATCAAATTAGTGACTTTGTCAAATACAGAAGTTCAGTAGTTATCTCCCTTTCCCAGTACCCATTCTCAGCTACACAGAGTATTTTACTATCTATATTTTTACGATACAAAAGTTTGTTGGGTCATATTGTAAGTCAGAACACTAACAATTATTTTCCAGTTAGGTTATTTTAAAGTAAGCTATGACTTTCTGAATCAGCTTTAACAGAGACAGCAACAACCCATAAATGTATAGTCTCAAGGGTGAAAACAGAGTAGGGAGAGGAAAGTACTTCCCTTGCAGCAAAGAGTTAATTTTGCCCAGGAAGGGGAGGGGTAATCAGGCTGCAGTTATTGATGGGTTATCTTTAGCAGCTGTGCAGATTGGCTCAGAGTATTTCTAAAAGCAAGCAGGAATAGGTATCTTCAGGAAAATATGAAAACATCAATGTGAATTATACCTAAAAAATCTTGGGAAAAATTGGAGGAAATATTTGAACTTGGAAAAGATATGAGTTCCACTGTGGGGATAAGTGCATACCTTGAAACTTCATTTGTTTTCTTTAGAGGTGAGTCAAAAGATGTAGGTCTTTTATATAAGACTTAAGTTCTTAAAGATCAGGTAAGTAACCTGAAAAAGAGTGGGGGAAGAAAAACTAACAACTTAACTAAAGTATATACGTAAGTGTATTTTAGTTTCTCTTCATGTGTTACTAAACATTTGGATCTGAATGGTTAGAAGATGGATGTTATTGCTGTACTATGTGTTTTAGGCAGGTACAGGACGTGATCTCAAAGAAATCAGAAAATGTTATTTCATTACTGTAGATAATGTTGCTTTCAAAATACAAACTGACAAAATTTATTACCTTGTCCCAAAGAAACTAAGGCCTTACAATTTTAGTTTTAAACAAATGGACAAAACCCACCAAGAACTGAGAACTGTAAACTCTTCTAAGTGATAAACAGCAGTAAGATTACTGATGTAAACATATGATTGAAGATGATAATATAGCTACTGAAACTTATGACTGTAGACAATAGGAAAGCAAATGCAAAAGAAAAAAGTAGAGTCAAATTTAAAACTAAAATTTTACTGTAGAGATGAGTAAGTGCTGACCTATAAGCAAGCTTTGTTTTCTGCAAGGTTTTGTTCTCTAGTGTTTGGAAACTAAAATTTAAGTGCAACGTGAACATCTGTAAATGGGAACCTGTGTAAGGGTATAGATTTAACGCTACAAAAAGGTATCTTGGAGGAAAGTTTGCCTTCTGTTGTCACTGAGACATAGAAAAACATCTATATGAGGACGTTGGGTAATGCTAAGTAATATGAACCTGTGCAAGTAAGTCTTAATGTGGTATAGCTAACTCTGGAAAGCATAGCTCACTTAATTTTCCTTTGCAATTTTATCAAATCATTCACTTCCTGTTAATGTGATTATAGCCAGGATGGACATGTACTGCCTACAGTTCTTCCTAGTGTTTTACTAAACTGCTACTTACTACACAGCTTTTTGATGTTATACTGATTCTTTTATCTATACTGTATAATTGAGGCTCATGAAATGAATTAAAATTGAAGTATGGCTTTATAGTACAATAATCCTTAATGGGATACCATTTTTATTGGAAAGTATATATGGGATGTGGAACTATAAGAATAGTGTTCCCTTCTACTAAGACCATGAGTTGACTTGAAAGTTGTTTTCAGCTGGAAATTATTTCAGTGCAGTTAGCTTCAGATAATCTCCTGGCAGGTGCTCTAACAAGGACAAGTTTATTGTAGCCCAGGTGTGTGTAATTTTGCTCATGTCAGTTTGGCCTGATGTGCAAGGCTGCGGTAGTAACTTCTGCATCTAGTGCTTCACTGCATCAATAGTTGGAGATATTCCCAAAGAACTTGTGCTGCTGCAGTCTAAATGAGTAAGATATGTGTAAATCCTCCCCCCCAAAATTGCAAGTATTGTATGAGCTTACCATATACTTCAATGCACGTTAAAATGTGCATGTTTCAGAAGTTACAGCATTTAGAGGCATAGTACTTGAAAGTACTATTTTTCATATTTTAAAGAACACAGAAACTCTTCTTCATCTTTACTTATTCTTTCTTATCCTCCTTCTGAACTATAAAAGAATGCAGAATAAAACTAGAAATCAGCATCCTACTCCCATATTCTTACCAGAATGACCATATCAGATGTTTAAAGGCAGCAAAACAAACCAAAAAATCACAGTTTTGTGGTAGTATACTGCCCAACTATAACTCTGCTCGATCTGTCCATTAGAGATTGATCTAAGCAGAAGGTGTTAGTTCCAGTATGACTATTGCTAGTGGGGAATGGAAATTGTCAATTTAAAAAAGCAATAATATATCATAATAGAGTGTAATTATTTCAATTTTTCTTCCATAGTTTATTTCCAGTTACATTCAAAGCTGACAAAATGGACATTAATGATGAATAGTTAGAAATCAATGCAGATGTTCAGGACTGCCTATTGCAAACAAATAAGCATTCAGAGGATGCCATTATTTGTCTGTATGTGGCCACACTGCAACTGCTATACAATTAACTGTTTTACAATGAAGCCTGCAGTGAGGTTTAATTTTACAAGAAGTGCCATGAAAATGCAAATTATCATCAATATACTAGTTTTAATGTATTTGGGCAACATAACTGAGAGGGAAAACATCTATTAAATAAAATTGTCAGTGTAACTTTTGTTTTGTATTAAAAATCCTTAGCTTTTGATAAACCAGACTGAACAGCCCTGATGTTTATCCAGCCTGTGCATTCCTTTGCACTTGTCTTCTCTGGTAAATTGACAGCAACAAGATTGGTTATTTTGATCCTTATGGCTAGGAGATGTGTAGACCTGCTAAGTTTAATGCACGCTGCATCAAAACTTTGACCTAGGCTGCTTGCTGAACTCGTAATATCTGAAAATCGTTGTACTTCTTGTGATGATGCTTCTAGTTTTCCCCTTCTCATTGTTCTTGTGAAGTGCACTGGATCAGACACCACAGTTGGGCATTTTGTTGTAGGAGCAGCGATTCAGTATGATTTTTCAGGCACTCTTAAGGCATTTGTCTTGTTTGTTTCCAAGCTTTTTGGCTGTTCTACCATGGAGAATTAATGCTTTTCTAATTATCAGCTATGATTCCCTTATTTTCTGACTTAATGCTTGTGTGAAGTTCTCCTAATCTGCTGTTATTGCTTACGTTCTTTGCTTCAAAAAATTATAGCAATGTATTGGCCTGGAACAAAATACATTCCTTGTACATAGTTCATTTAGCAGTACAGATCATTCCCAGCAGTATCTGGTGGTCTTTGCTACTCGGAACTCATGTAAACTGCATCTCATCTGGAGGCTTTTTTCAGTATTGAGAAACTGGGTTTTGCCAGGTAACGAATTAGTTGTAATAGATCTGAATAGAAGCGTAACAGTTACTTGTCTAAACTGTACCAATCCCTGTGTCAGCACAAAGCGGACAGGTAAAAAGCTGCTCCTGCTCTGTCTATGCAGAGTTTTTACGTGGCGTAAGAAGTGTATTGAACTGCCTTAGTCGTCTGCACTGCTCAGACCAATGACTTTCTAAAAGTGTTCCAAATCAGTTAAATGTTTTTGTCTGCTTCTCTGTTATGCCTCAAAACTTAAGAATACTCTTGACCCTATTTACTTTCAGTTAAGGCAGAGAAAGCTGTTTTTCTCTGTTCCTTCTGAATCAACATTGACAACCAACTCTCCACCTGACCTTGAGGTTAATTATCCTACTAATTCCTAAGGTTAATTATTGCCTAGTGTTTCCAGTCTATTTAACAGTAGCAGGATGGGGTGGACTAATCACTAGTATCACTTGACTAATTTATCTTATAATAAAAAAAAAAGTGAATAGATGTGAAGAGAAAAAGGCTAAAGCTACAAACATGCAGCCTCAGAGATGAGGGCAGTGGAAGACAAGCCTCTTCATACTTCGTTTGTATCATGTGCACTCAGCTGTGCATACCAGAGAGAACATTTTTCTCCTCAAATAAAAGAACACTGTTCCAAAAGTCCAAGATAATTTAGTAGTCATGTGTGGACGTAGGGATATCACTGAAGTATAATATAAATATGCTGCAACTTTACTTAGCAGACAGGGTGCTACTGTCCTCTGTGCCTATAGAATGTTACTGTATATTTTTGTTTTGCTACTTCACTCTTATTGTACAAGGCAGTATCTTTTGAATTACTTAGGCTCTTGCAAGAGTGATAGAGTCTATACTAATGATTTTAACCTGTGCTTAACAGCCATGAACTGAATAAATATTTTTCAGCTTGAACCAACATTCTTCACAGGTGTGGTGAAATAGCTGAATAATGAAACCTCATTATAATTGGCCTGTGTAACTGTACAACTTCTGGGGGGGGGGGGCAACCGATTGCATAACAGATTCTTGTTTCAAAGCTTTGTTAAGAGTTCTGTTCATGAAGATTATCTGATCAAATGTAAGTTTTTGTTGTGGTGGCTTTTTCATGGAGGATGTGGTTTGAGGTGATTTTTTTTCCCTTCCCTTGTAGAGCTCTATTCCAGTCCTTGAGATGTATAAATGGTTCCAGGATGTCTTTTCAGTAACTCTTTTAGTGCAGTTTCAAAGGCCTGGTGACAGTACTAGCTCTGTGTCTTGCAAGGATATGCCTTTACTGAGGAAATTCAAATTCTTTTTTTTTTCCTTTGTAGTTTGGGGTTTGTGGGTTTTTTTTGTTGTAGGTTTTTTTTCTTTCCTCCTGCCATTTGATGTCAAAGACCTTGTAATCCTGGCTTATGAACCACTATAATCAGGAAATATGTTTCCTTACCAGTGCACATTTACACCCTATCAATAATATAAGGAGCAAGGATCATGTCTTTTCAAGACAGTATACTCTTAGAATTAATGAAAACCCCTGTAATCCAAAGGGGATACTGTAAACTAGTCTTCTCTGCTTGAACATATCTTAATTGCTTCCCAATGTCTGGATAGAGGGAATTGTTTCAGAATTGCAGTTTAATATTTCATTATAGCAGAGAAAATCAGTATAGGGAGATACTGCCATATGTTTTGCTGTAGTCACTGTCTAGTGTATGATTATTTTTCCCCCCCCCGTATTCTGAATCAACTATATGTATGCTGTGTTCTAAATTTACAGTCAGATCAACCTTAAGGTCTGGGGACTCCTCACTGTAAACATTCTGTTTTATTTTATCAACTAACAGCCCAAGTAGAGTGTGGCAGGGTAATTGGAAATGAATGGGGAAAAGATGGGAGAGAAATGTGTTTCTCTACCCTTATCTTCAATTGTAATGAAAATAAGACAAAATATTAATTATGAAAACTTAAAAAAATTTTTTTCAACTTGTTAAATTTGATTTTGACGTTAAAGTCCTACGAGAGAGACAAAGCTGTTTGAAATAGAAATATCAGGTTTTCTTACATTGTTACCTTTATTTGCCTTTTGGAAAAAGTGGGCTGGAGTTTAAAATAGATGTAAATAATGGAAAAATACATTAGATGACTGTCTTTCACCTGGCTATCCTCTGCAATAAATATTTATCTAGCTCATGGTGTCATGTCATTCATCAGATATGAATAACATAAATCTTCCATGTTGAAGGCTAAATAGATCATAATGAAGTGTTTTTTCCTCCATTATTTTCCATAGATGGTTTGGATTTAATATTGACAAAGCAAAGCCACTTGTGAATCCACTCACTGAAACAGTACTTACTGAACAGCTTATCATATTGAATAGGAGGGTGAGAGTGTGTGACTTCAGCTCTTTTCCTAAGTGTAAAGTTACCCTTATGCTAATTACCAGCATAAGTTTTCATAACTTTATATTAAGAATAACTTTCACAGTTATTAATATTTTCTAGTATATTATAGAAGATACTATATACAGAGAAAATGGATGATGATTCTAGGTGACTTTGATCTGCTTGTTTGTAGACTTATCAGAGGTCTTAAATTTTTTTTTTATCCCTGCCTGCCGCCCCCCCCCCCCCCCCCCCCTTTGTTGTTCTGAGTACTTTCCCCCTCCTCTCTCTCCAGGACAAATAAAGATCAAGCTGATGAAAGTAATTTTGCAAAAGCAAGATGGGCCAGGGCTATTCAGAAGGTAAGAGCTTCTCTTAAAACTACTGATATGTTACTGTAATTTAAAGAATTTTCTGAGATGGAGGGAGAATGTAGGATAAGGTTTCTAGTTCATGTAAACTGCTGTTCGGTAAGAGCAGTATCTGAGGATGTGACTGCTGAGTTTCCGATAGAGACAATTCCTTCTATTGATTCTTAAATCTGTGTGGTTCCCGCACCTCAGGATTTTTTTCTTCTGAAAGAGAAAGAGGATGAGATTCTGAAACTTTCTTTAGATGCATGAGAAATTATTGTAGTTTGGCCATCTTATGTGTGTTGCATATTAATCCAGAAACCATAACTTCAGACATCTATTTCTGAATAATATTTGAAAATTTGAGAAACCTCAGTATTTAATATTTAATAAAAATGGGTTTAAGAACATCGTTTTGGTTTTTTGTTTGTTTGGAATTTTTTTTTTTTTTTTTACATGCTTTTATGGTAAAGCCAAACCTGTTTAGTGGTAAATGCTAGTTGAACCCCATCAGGATACATCTTCATCAGTTTCTTTTGAACTATATTTTTCCTGCTCTTTTGTGGACCAATTCCTATTTCTTTTTGGCTGAATTCTATTGTCCTTTGTGATAATTCAGAGACTGAGCATATGTGAAAATGGGGGGGGGGAGAGCTTTTTATACTGGGGTCTTTTGGGAAGAGTTCTTTTCTGATTCACATAATCTCAAATTCTGCATCCTACTCTGTCACTGGTTTGATTTTTTTTCTCTTTTTAAGCCAAGTGTTAGCTCACTAGAGAAGACAGGCAGGACAAATCTTGGTCTAACTGACATCAAACACAACACTTGGATGTGCCAAAGAATCCACTTTTGTCTTGTAGACAGAGATTACAATAGTCTTAAGATGCTTTTTCAGAATTTCTTCTGTGAGAAGTCCCCTTTCAGTGCTTCTCTAATTATCTAGTCAGTGGTATAAATTTATTTCCAAGTTTAAAATGAAATAATGTTATGTGGTTAGAAACTTCATGATTTGATAAATCAGCTGCATTTTGTTCAAATGTTAAAAGATGTGTTTGAATAAAGTGCAATGTTAACATCCCCTTTTCCCACTACCACTCTTCAAAGTAATTTTGAGGTCGGCAGCTGTAAGATGGTTAAGTAGACAAGTTAATATGCATAAGCTGGAACCTTGGGTTGTCTGTACAATTGAATTGTTTTCTGTAGCAAAGTAGTCAAAATATCTCACCGCACTGGACTAAGGACAAATTGCTCAGCAGTTACTTTAAGGTCAGGTTGGGGCTGAAAGATGTTCAGAAGTTATTGTAAGTCTTTAAAGAATTTGAAGATCAGGTGTATGAGAGATGTAAGCAAAAACCTCATGCGAAACTCTTTTTGAAAAGAAGCAGAAAATTTCTGTAAGTATTTAAGGGATCATTTAAATCTTGAGTTACTGTAAACTATGTGTTAAATTTTGGTCTTCACATGCTTCTAATTCTACATTTAGTAGAAATCTGGGATGTTGGAGACTATGAAAACATGGCTCTTGAAGGGCTGAATCGTCTTGCAGAGAGAGATGTAGATATCAAAGGAGAGGAAGCCTTAATCTAAAAAGTATTTAAATCATTCTAATGCTATATAACTGAACATTATATTAGGATTTTTCCATGATAATGGAAATGGTAATAAGGGGAAATGGACACCTTTTGTATTCTCAATTGGGTAGCTTGTGCTCTTATGATGTCTGCATAAAGTAGGTGCCTAATCTTGAAGATTGGTCAGACCTCTGTTCTAAACCTATTCTTAATAAACAGCCTTTTTTAGTGAAAAATAGATGCATATATCATGCAAAATTACGTTAGCTTTTTATTCAACTAAGCTTATGATTTTCCTGACCCCATGCACACATTAAGAGATCTCACACCAAGCAAAATGAAATGTATGATCTGATCACTTATTACATCAGATTTGTGGTTTGCTTAAATGTAAAGAATTTCTTTTTCTTCTTTTTACCTACAAATTAATTTGAATAAGATTTTTCTCCTGATAAAGTTATTTTGCCTGAAATACACTTATGTCTTTAGTCCTTTATGCTTCAGTGGCTTAGGTTGTGGGTTGCCTTGGTCTTTTGGCTTTGTCTTTTCTTCCTGAAGATAAACTGGTTTTCAGAAATCTGGTATCATCCTGTCATTGATTTAATACAATTGATGTGACATTAAGTGCCATTTTTTGCTCAGAAAATCTGAGAGGCATGAAGGATGAATCCCTGCCAATGCTTAATCAAAATAAGCTTTACACTTGCAAGTATTCTTGTGGCTAAAAAGGGCCATTGACAAAAAGAACAAGCAGCACAAGAAGATCAAAACACTAAACAATCTTGATGTGTTTTACACAAGATATAATATTCGCAGGGCCTCATAATGGATGCAAGCAAACAGATAAAGCAAAATAATTTTTCACCAAAAGCCATGTCTATATGTAGGTATTTATACTGTTAGATCCTGCATCCACAAGAAGAGAACTGTCCCTGTCCATAAGGAACTGGAAAAAGAATAATGACCTTTAGTAATTACGAGGAAGAATTTTAGGCATTGGAGCAGCATGTAGCTAGGGTATCAATCACTGGAGGCTTTTAAGAACAGAGAAGTAACAATTTTTTGGTTTGGTTTTTTTTTTTTTTTCCAACTATTCTTGAAGGCTTAGGGAAGTGTGTTTAGATTGGAACAGAGATGGGTGTGCGTGGGGAGATTTCTTAGGGAATGGTCTTTAAAATAGATAATTACTAAATACCTGCCCATAAAGAGGAATTGGCTTGCTATTGCTTCAGGAATTTCCTCACAGGTTGAAACAAATATGAATTCTTACTGCACTAGAAAACATATAGGTTGCTAAATTCCAGTAAAAATATTTGGCATGTATGCTTTTAATGCTAATGTATGGAAATAAGAAATTGAATTAAGCAGTTCTGATCAAATATGAGATGACATCCAGTGGTTCACCAGAGGCATTGTAGCTAATGAATATTTACTCAAACATGGACCAGATAGGAAAAGTGCCAGACTGTTGTTTTGGAGAATGTGTGCAATAAGTTGCCTCGGCGTCTGTTTGAATAGTAACAGTTAGGTCCTTTTGCAATCGTATAGGTCATAGAAATGCTGAGATAGAAGTATTGGGGAAACCTTTCCCATGTTTAAGAGGGGAGAGGAGTTAAGCATTTGAGGAAAAGCTGCATATCAGGAATTAATATTTTTTTAAAAAGACAATGCAGGACTAAATAGCATTCTTTAATTGCTGCTCGGCTTGTTGATTGAAAACAAAAATCCAAAGCAGAATTCTTTTACAGTAATCCAACCATGGTATCTGTTTTTCAGTATCATGTTCACTGTACTGCTAGGAACAGTGAACAGGTGCAGGTTTGTTTTCCTTAGTTCTCTAACAGGTTTGAAATGAGTGCTATGAAGTACTGCAAGAATTATGAAAAGAGGCATTTAGAAGTTTTTTTCTTTTAACTCAGCGTCAGCCTTGAATACAATCAAATGGATTTTCCCTTTTCCTCCCTCCCACCCCAGCTGTGTATGTCACTTTGATTATATCTTTAGCTACTAATCTTATGTGTAGTAGAGACTGTTTTGCTGCTGAAATATAATCACTTGAATAAATGATTGTCACCTCTCTGAGGTGGATATGTTTTGGGTTTTTTTTTTAAACAGAGAGCATAGTAATTGATTCATAAGGCTAACATTAAGCAGGAGACGACTCGTGTGACTTACCCCTTGTATCATTCCACAACTGTGTTTTGTGATAACAGTGAGTATTTGAAACAAAAAATGGTGAAATAGTGGTGCTGTATTGACTGCTTTTATAACCTGGACATCAACAGTGGTAGGGACACAGATTTGCCTAGGCAAATCTTTCCTACACGCCTTATTTCTTAGTTTGCAAAATGATTATAGCTGTCACAGTTAATGCTATTAAATAAAAAAAATATTGGTGTGCATTCCAATATTAAAAAAAGATGAAATAGAATTAAATGTTTACTGTGGATTGTTCTTACGCTGTTCTCTGTGATTCATGGTTGACTATATGATGGATGCAGTGATGAGGGTCAGTATGAGAATGCTCACTAACAGAGAAGTTATCAGTAGCTTAGTTCTGTCAGCAGTATTGATCTACTGTCTTATTCAAAAACAGAACTTGATAAACTAATACTTAGGCAGATATTATACAGTGACAACAATGGGAATTTAGTACTGGGTAAGCAGAAATCATTCTTTGTTTAGGAGCCATGGGGCTTTGAGATTAATGCAAAGCTTCCCCTTAAAAGATTTCAGTAGGCTCAAAGAAATTGCAAATTTTTAAAAAATCAATCTTTCAGTTGAACAATTTTTTAACCTTGCATTCCAAGTAATATTTTGTATACAAGTGTGTCTTCAAGTGGGAATAAACAGCTATTTCATTTTCATTAAGCATTAATACTAGATATTTTGTATCCTGATACAATTAAAAAATGATCATAATTGACACTCAGCACATTGATTGGGCTAAATGACTGTCAGCAAACAAGCTGCATTTCTTAAATTTTTGTGAATTTCAAACATGAAACATTTAAACCAAGTGACAAACTGACAATTTGAAAACAAAAATATTGAAGTGTTCTTTCTTTTCATTTACGTCAATTTAGTATCAGTGCAAATTTGTCAACTTTAAGGCATTTTGACAATGGTTTAGAATGTTAATTTAGGTTATGAGGAAGCTCAAAATATCTGAGGAGTTAAAGGAAATTCCAGGATGTCTTTTCTTTATGAATCACTCTCTTTTTTTATTGTTGTTACGTTAAGAAAATTATTGAATGGGTATATCAAGCAGTTTTACTTGTATGGTACAAATGATCTTGACTATTTTGTGTCTGAACTGTTTGCATTTACGTGAAGAAGATAAAAGGATCAAGATGGGGAGATTGGACTAAGTTCTAAGATCACTTCATAGTTGCCCTTGAGGCTTTCAAAAAGTGGTGTTTGGAAAGTTTACGTTGACAAAAGTTGATTCACTAATAAAGACAGAAGTTCAAGAATGTATCTCACTTGTGTTTTGGCCACTCAACACACAACAAGGGGAACAGTGTTTGCAAATAGCATACATTATTTCCTCAAAGAGATCATGTGAGTTTGATTCATCTTCATGCATGGCTTCAAAAATCATGCATGACTTCAAAAACCATGCATGACTTCATCCTTATTGCAGCCTGGAATACATGGTTCTAAGTAGAGATAATGGATTAGTAATTCAGCTAATAGGTCAGGATAGCAGCTCTCTCATCAGAGGCATGAAGGAAAGTCATAAAAAGCAATAAATATAGCTGCTAGTTGTATGGAAGCAATCACAAGTTTTATGCTGTCCTGTTGATAAATTATCTAGCACAAGTTAATTATAATTGGATTATGTTTTAAGTTAAAATTTATTCCACCACCTTGTCTTCCATGTCTCATGGCCTTTGTGCAGGATATATACTATGTAAAAAGATAAGATCATACTTATCTCAACTTTTAACAAAGAAATGCTTTTGTTTCTTTTCTTTCCTATTTTTTTTTAAACAAACTCACTAGAATATTTGTTTTGGTTTTTTTTTTTCCCCCTGGAATTACTTCCTCTGAAAGTTGGGTGTTTGGGGTTTTGGGGTTTTTTTTTTGGGGGGGGGGGGGGGGGAAGGGATGTATTGAAAAGTCATGGAATTTTGAAGAAAAGAAAATCGAGAGGTCCTCTATCTGAATAAAACTACAGTTAACTTATCTGAAGGCTTATTTTAACTTAAATCTTCCTGTGCTGTTGTGAGTTTAGGTATGTTGTGATTTATCCCCCCACCCCCCCCCCCCCCCCCTTAAAATCAATGTGAAAGCTGAAAATTGCTTTCTTCCGTTAATTGAAGGTATTAAGAATGATAGACCTTGGGAGAAACCTTTATGAGCTGCTGCACCATTATTTGAGGATTCTGTTAGGCAAGGTCAGAAAAAGAATTATCACTTTGCTTTCCTCTTCAAAAAGTGAGATATCACTATTCACAATAGAGGGTAAGAAACCTAAGCTTTCTCTCTTGACCATCATAAAAGAAAATCAACAAACAGGAGTGTAACATACTCTCTTCCACAGTTAAACTTCAATTCTCCTTTGCTTCAGCGTTCAAAAAGGGACCATTGTAACATTATTTCCCTTCCTCCTTTTTCAATACCTATTTCGAATAACCATGTCATAATGTTTTGCAGGTTGTCTTTGGACTCATGTTAAATGATTTGTTTCTGGTTTTATTGGTAGCCTGTGGCTAAGTCAATGTGCTATAGGATTATACAGCTCCTGGAGCATATCTGTAATTGAATTATAGAGCATTTTGTGAACATTTGAGGCAATGCTTGGAAGACTGTGAAACTCAACAGGGTTCTCATCGGAAAGTTTACAAGTGAGAATGTGCGCTTCACGTGAAACAGGGAAAAATAGGGCAGTTAGTATGAATCAACTAGGCTGTCCTTTAAGGGCACCATTCTGTGGAGGCAAAAGCTGGCTTTTGGAATGCTGTGAAGGTACTGAAGATGAGTAGTTCGGGTTGTGAAGGAAAGAATCTATTGAGTTGGGGTTGTTATTATACGGATTGGCAGAGTACCTCTCATGATGGTGAGAAAGGGAAAGAAGTCCCAGAGTGATGAGAGACAAACAGCAATCATATTGTTGGGAGATCTAGGATAGGAAAGAGAGCTGACAGCAGCCAAGAATGATGCACTGATGAACTCTGAATCCTGGCAAAGAGAATGACAGGTCATACATTGAAAAACTGATGAGTTATATTGATGGAGTTTAAGAAATGGCAAGAGAGAGAAGGCTCAGGTAAAAAAGAGATCCAGAAGAGCAAATCACCTTGCTTCCAAGTTTATGATAAATGATGTAACCCTTTGCTCTGGCAATCCCAGCACTGTGAGCAGGAATGCAGGAGTGTTGAGCTTCTAGAATCCTTGCAGCATCTGCCTTAGAGTTCCTACTTCATCATTATGGATCTTTCTTGTGATCTACCCTCCTTACCCATTTTCAGATTAGTGGGGTTGGATGTTTTAATTCACTACAGAAGAAATTTTTATTTTCCAGTTTGATGGTTGAGACAATGGTGTGCTCTTTATTGCTGAATCTTTCCATGCTGCTGCCACTCATGGCAAGTGTTAATAAGATTCATAATTAGTGCTGTTTGTAGTGCTGTTAAGTATGTACTTGAATTTAAGTATATAACTGAGGGTTGTGGGGAATGGAGGTGCTGTAACTCTCCCACTTTAGGTCACTTTTGTTCCAATGAACTTTACCATATGCAAAGAGACTCTGCAAGCAAGATAAATGTGACCTGAGTCCAAAGCAACTATTTATTTCTTAATATGAGCAACAGAAAGCTGGGATTAGGAAGTTACCAAGCTAAACATTGATATGTGCATCACACTGATAAGACTGAGTGTTTCTGTTCTAGTTTCCTGTTCCACTGGGCTGGGAAAGCAGTGAAGAGCTACCTCTGCCACTCCTTGAAATGGGCTGATCCTTTGCTGATACTGAATTGGCATCCTTGGATTCTCTTTCCTCCTCCCGTCCCTTTTTATTGCTTTTCGTACCAGTATGTTACCTCCAAAATCCTTGAGCTGCTAACTTTTTTTCCCCCTGGGGTTGTTTGTTTGTTTGTTTGGTCTCTGCATGCATGCACACAGCTCCCCCTTCTTGCCTTGCTCACAGTGTAATTACAGCTTTTTCAGTAAAGCTCAGCCAAGGTCATACACCTGTACTGTATTTGAGGAGACCTTGGATCAAAGAATCTTGAACTCCCAGGCTGAAGGTAACAATCAGTTCCTCAGCTGTGAGGGACTAGGATGCATGCACTGGTAGACCTGAGACAGGAAAGGTCCAGGAAAGTCTGTCACGTAGTTAGATCTGAGGCAGCACTTCCATATTGTAAAGGTTATTTTATTTGGAACCAAGGTGTAAAGAATCAATATAAATAAATTACTTTTAAGAAGGAATAATAAAAATTGACTTGTATAATAGGGCAAGTGTGAAAGAGCAGGCAAATTATATTACTCTGAGTTCATTATACTTTCCTGTCAGTAGCACCAGTAATAAGTTTATATGTAATTTTAAGAGAGTAAAAATAAGTATTTGCATAATGCAGATGATAATTGACAATTTTAGGATAAAGCTGGGAAAAAAATAAGAATATGCCTGAAATATAATGCTTATGTGAGTCCTTCACCCTTTCACATTAATTTCTGTAAAGATCAGCATATTTTTCTACATAAAGTACAAAGCTGCACAATTAGTTATATTGCTGTTGTGGAAGAATAATGAAGATTCATATTCTGCTGAAACTTTTGGTGTTTTCTTCCAGAATCAGAGACAGTTTAGTAGAACAATAATTTAATATTTAGAAACAGAAATAGTGTCTTTTCTGTGATTAACGGAGAGTTGAATGCTTTAATAGTAGTATCTGTAAGAGATCAGTTACTGCAGAACTTGTAATTATGGCAAAACATAAAGGGACACATCAAACTAAAACCAGTTTCTAATGTGAAAAGTGGCAACTGATTTGGATTCTTGATTTTTAAAAATTCTTTTGCAAACATTCTACTTTCTTGAACAAAAAAATTAAACAGTCTCTAGAACAGACACATTCTTAGAGGGCAACAGTGAACAAAATAGTCATAAGGAAAGAATGCAAGGAGAGGAGAAAAGTTCAGGAGTAAAATTTCAGTATGTCGTTCTTAAGTCATGCCTTCAAATGCATATCGTTATGACTTTGGGTGCATGATACATCTGGATGGGGAGAAAGCTCGCTCTCTCCTCCTGAAATATGCTAATTATTGGCCTTTCTTCTTGTGATTCCTTCTGAAATCAGGGTCAACTTTTGCTTAATTGCAGCTGGTAAGAAGCTGCTATGTTTTTAAATTGTTTGCCTGTTCCCTTTTAATTGCTATTAAAAAATCTCAAAAGTGGTTTTACTTAACAGAAATAAACTGTGTAATTTTATAAACCTAGGAACTGGTTTATGGAAGCAGTGTTTGGAAAAGATTTAGTGTGGAATAAGAAATGGCCTTAGCTTTCATAACTTCTGAAGCTCCAAAACACGTGGAGTCATCTGAAGTCTAAACTAGCTCACAGGTGGATTCCATGTGCCTAGGAAATAGCCGATTTGTATCTCATGAATAGTTATTTTCTCTCTCCCCCTCTGACTATAAAGTCTTCTTTTTAGAAGAAGTCACCAAGCTTTACAGTAAAGGAAATAATTGTTGTATGGGAAAAAAATATTTTGTATGGAGAAGAATATCTTTAAAACTCTGTGTTTCAAAAAAAAAAAAAAAAAAAAAGGTGGTGTGGGGATGCTGTATCCTATAGGTTTCTAGAAATTCTATTAAGAATTCTACAGACCAGAAATTCTGTTAAGACCTGTAGACGTGAGAACACGCCATAGTTTAAAGCAAAATTCAGTAGCAGCGGTGCGGTACCTGCTTCACTCGGCGCGGCTCTCCGCACCTACCCCAGCCGAGGGCAGCCGCAGCCGCAGCACTTGCGTGCGCAGCGCTCCCGGCGAGGCCGCCGAGCCGCCAGCAGGGGGCGCGCTGGGAGCGGCATGGCCGCGCTCCGCTCCGTGTCCCGCGGCGGGATCCGCCCTCGGGCGGCGGGGGCGGCTCCGCGCTGAGGGGGCGGCTCCGCGCTGAGGGCGGCTCCGCGCCCTTGCCGTGGGAGGTGGCCGGGGGAAGCTTCCTTTCCGCTCTGAGCAGTTTCACACACCCCAGACATCCCCCCCCCACACACACCCCCAGTCTGGACATCTCTGATTAGATCAGAATATTATGATTTAAGAACTGGTTGATTAGATTTATTTTTAATCGATTGTTCAGATTTAAGAATTTGCACAGTTACTGCCTTTTTTTAATGAAAGAGAAGAAATAGCCACCCCTCAAGCCAGACTGAGGAGGTGGGGGGTGAGAGAAACATAGCTTAATTCTGTGACAGCTTTTCCAACTTTCAGGCTGAAATCCATCATGAGATATAAATTACTTCTAAGTTGTTCCATTGGTTAATAATTATTACCATTTCAATATAAGTATTCATAGAAGTCAAATAATATCTATAACAGTTATGTTATTTAATGCTGGGTTTATTAAAAATAGTGATGGAAATGATTGAAATATTTTTGCCGAACAGACTTTTTTTCTTCAGAATTTCAAGAATAATCTCTGAAAGTTGTGGTCACATAATCCTGGAAATAGGCACACAGAACAGCTGTTCTCTCCACGAAGGCTTATAGCTGCCCATTGGGGATTGGGTTTTTTGCTTGGGGTGTGGTTTGGGGTTTTTTGTGGTGGGTGGTCGTTGATTTTGTTGGATTTTTGTTGGTTTTCTCTATTAAGGTACAAGAATTGGCGAGAATTGTGTAACAAATCACAACGTTTCTGTAAAATAGTCTGTATTTCTCCTGTTCCTTCTACGTGTGGGAGTCGTATCTTTAACACTGTGTTTGTGAAGTACAATCAGTGTGAACCCTTAAAGAGGCGATTCTTTTAAGACCACCTTCATCAACATGTGAGGATGCTGGCAAGTAACCACAAAAATGTAAATGGCCCACGTGTGCAATCTGCTCCTTCATGTTAGTTCACTGAAGGCTGACATGGGTGCCTTTTTGAGATGCATGGTAGTTTCATTCTGGTCACTGGCTTACAAGTATATGGGCTACCAGAACTGTGAGAATTTCAGCTGCCATACAGAATGAAAACTTATGTTCATATACTTACTGTAGAAAGTTCTTAACGTCATATCTATGGACGATCGTGTGAACAGAGGTGCAACATAACTTTATTGTGAAGATCAATCTGGGTAACTCTAATTGCAAGTAATTAGTATGTATTTATACATGAAACTAGATTTTTGATTGGTCAGTATCATTACAAGCAAAGTCAGCATTTTGCTGGCTTGGGCAAAATCTACATGGAATTTTAATTCCAGGGTAGATAAGTCATAATTAGTTCTGAAGGTCTTTGTTTTTTGTTTTCATTTGGTTTTTGTTTTCCTTCTTAAATATCTATTGAATGATACATTTGGCAGAGCAAAATTCCCTGCTTACGCTGGGCTATCAAGTAAGTGGCTTCTAACTGAAACATTCAACATCTGGTAACGTAACAGATTAGCATAAACAGGGTCAATGCTTAGGAACTTGCTTGAAGATGACAATGCTAGTCTAAGCGTTATGGGTTACTATTATTTGCAAACATTTTTTTATTAAATGACAAAACCTTATATTTTTGAAAAACATTCCCAATATTTACTGTTTTTACTGTCTGTAGTCTCAAGACCATTTGCTTAATCTTGATAAAACCCCACTTTATTTCTGTTGTGTGTATCTACTGTGGGTGGCCATGCTTCATTAAACTGCCCGATTTTTTTTTTTTTTTTTTTTAATCCTTACATAAGCAGTCCTGTTGATTTTGAGAGGCGTTAGTGTTATGTCTCATGTAATCAGGACTATATCACTGAGTATTGATATCAGTGGATTATTTACTATTATATGCTTATATAAAAGTTTTATTGTATTCTTTGTTGGCGTGCAATATGGCAGATTTGAAGCATCAGTTTGCTCAAGTTTAGACAGAATGTTAAGTAATTGCCACAGGCTAATAACTACAATAAGATTTGAATAATGAAATGTTCATTCATCTGGTTCTTAACTATAAATCTAATTAATGGAGTATTTATAGGCTGCATTCATTTCAGCAGGACATAATAAATATGATTGTCCATAATTATTTTTACAATGATATAAAAATTTCCAAAATAATAACATTACTACTGTATGTAAATATTCTAGAACTGTTCCATTTATAAATTGTACTCAAAAAGCATTGTATCCCAAGATCTCATTACTAACAATAATTCAAGGATTGCAGAAAGTGAAAGCTACAACCAATAAGCTTTAAATAAACATTACCAGAAGCTGTTAAACACTTTTAAGTGCTGCCTTTTATTCAAGGTATCCTTAATATATATTTTTAAGTAAATAACTGACACATTTTGTAACAGAGAAGCTTGTAATTCAACTATTACCAGAAAGTCCAAAGTTTTATTTTTATACAGGAAACATACATAATTTACTAATTGAAAACTTAGTATTTTATATGGCATTTCAGTGCTGCTATATCCCAAGGTTGAAAAGGATAATAGTATACCTATGCACCCCATAGGTGCATAACACCTATGGGGTGTTATGCATGTACACGTTTTGTGAAACTTTTACACTTAGATTATGCGTATACTTTGTATGTAGAATGGTTTTATATAGGATCATGCTGGATGTATTTTGTAGTTCTTCGTGTATCAGTTTTAAATGTATCTTCAATATATCTAAGGCTAAATGTGCCCTTAAACACGCTGTTAAATCAGTTAACATTTGAAAAAACACCCATTGTATTCTGTACAGGATAATTTACTCACTGCATGCACAGTAATAATCCATTCTGCTATTTGAATCCCAGTAAACAAATTACTGAGTCCTACCGTCTAGGTATTAATTAGGAGCATACAAAGTACTTTTCATGGAAATCAGAATGATATGCTGCTTATTATCTGGAGCATCCTTAAGTAATCCTGGAATGATAATAGTTATGAATCTATTTAGCAGATTCATTACCAAAAATGATCAGCTGTTGATGAAAGCACTGCTGAAAGAAATAGCTATATAATTATTTCTCTTGGTTATGTCATGCTGATAAATAAAAGGTTAGGTGAAACATGGCCCTCCCAAGCAAGAGGTACTATCTCACACTATTATCCTTGTGGCCAGTGATGCACCTGCTAGCTTTCACGATGCACTGCATGTGTTGTTTCTGTGAGCAAGGGTTCTCAATAAGCCTGTTGTACTCTCTCTGTGAAGCAGAGGGGCTGCCTTCCACACAGGAGGGCTGTGGCTATTGCAACGAATACTGCATTCAGAAGCAGTGGCAGGAGAACACAGCAACGGCTGAAGTTACCAGCACATAAAACACCAGGATGATTACTATTCTCTCATGTTGATGTTGTATTTGAGCAGGAGTAGGTCAGTGACTCCTGTTTTGCTATTATAGAGGAGAAATAAAGCTGAGCTGCAGAATGAATTAGTTGCTAACACCGTGATTAGTCTTAGCTGTTAGCACAAGTTGCAGAGGGAGAAAAAAAAAACAGGAGAGGGAGTTAAAAAAAAAAAAAAAACCCACACCATTTAATGCTGCCTAGGGAATACAGTGGAATTTAGAACAGATACCGCTGCGGACTAACAGCATGCCTGATTGCACTTGAGTCGAATCACTGAGAAGCAGCCTCATGTTGTATTGTACCGTTTTTAAGGCTGAAGGAAGAACGGCAAAATAGTAATGGAGTTGTGTACGGTATTTCTGCGTAAATGGAAAATAATATGAAGATGGTGGTATGTAATTTGTATTTTATTTTTAAGAAGAATTTAATCCAGGTATGTATCTTCTTTGTATTTTTGTGTCTAGTCAACATGTATTTTTCAGCTTCCTTTGTTTCCATTCCTTATTTTCATTCCGAATGTACCTCCCACTGTTCTAGCTAATGCAATGCATTGATTTGTAACTGATTTGCTTTCTAATGCTATAATGTTGATGAAACTGTCTGGGCTTGTGGACTTAAGAATGAACATTTCATTAAAAAGTGGGGGGGTTATTTTGTAATGTTGGTAAGTTCACGATATAAGTTGAGTAAGACAGTATAGTATTTGTTTTCCCAATAAGTTGGAACATTTTAATTGGTATAAAAAGATAAATAATTCAGATATATGACTACATAGTGAAAATATAGTATGTTTTGCTTATATCTGCCAGTACTTTTTTCCTAGTTCATGATAGAATTAGTAATAAATTGAGCTTTGCAGATGCTTATGTATTTCTGGGTCTTGATTAATCTTCAAGATGAACACCCTGCAGCTTTCTTTTGAAGAGGTAGCTTGCTAAGAATACATGCTTGATTCTGTTATATAGCTAAACCTATGTGTTAGAATACCCTCTTTCGTTTACATCCCCCAATCCACAACCTAAAAAACCTCATAGCTATTTAACAGTTTTGTCTATAATTTTAGGTTCAAGAAGATAACAATATTTTGCCTTCTGCAATTCCAGAGGCCAAGTAATAGTAGCTGAAACTAATTTCTTACTATGAGGTTGATGGTTCATTTTGCTTTAAGAGGAAGAATTATGCAGATATAGAAGTCTGACTATTCATTAACCCCCAACTTTCTTTAGTGACCTGGGTCCTATTGCTTTTTTTGTCTTATATTATTTTCTTTCAACAGGCTACTGATTGTATGTAATAAGTGAAATAGAACATATAGCTATGTTCCCTTAAGCTAAGGACACTAATAGTTGTCTTACAATGAGCATGTCTAGTAAAAATGTATTAAAAACATTTAGGACATTAAAATTAATGCTCATCTGATTGCTCAGTACTCCTGAAATTGCTAAAAACATTCTGTTGCATTTCTAATTTAAATGCAGCCCAGTTTTAAGTAAGATTTAAAAAAAAATAAAATGTTGAGCAAAAAAGGGTTAATATCAGTTCCAGCATCTTAATGCTGATGTTAACCCTTGGCTGACAGGAATTCCTGTGCCTTAAAAGCATCCATTGGTGTAACATTATTTAATTGCTTTCTGATGTGAAAATAAACTCTGATCATAAAGTTGTAGGTATTTTTCATAGAAGAGGTGATACAATGCTTGTTTCCCGAATGAAGTGTCGGTGATTATATAAAATAGATGCCTGCCTTTAGTGTAATACACAACTATGATTTGGCAATTGAAAATGTAAAGTTACTTGACACATTTGAGTGTTCTAAAAATCACTGCTAATTCTTACCATATAAATCCACATACTGGGAAAAGTGTTGAAAGAATGCTGTTGAGTCTAAAAGCATTAAGAGGAGTGAAAAGTAATATTTAAGGTTAAAACATCTTTTGTTCATCATAAATTACTTTTGTAAAGGATTTTATGGTAGAAATTGTGGTTAACTGTCATCTCAAAGACCTTCATATAGAAAAGTCATGATGCAAGATAAATGAGGGGTTTTTCGGTGGAATTTACACAATCTGAAGAGATATATAAAGGTTTTCTGTCACTATACCATTTGCTTGATCCTGCAGTGATGTCAGCACAACATTATCATAGTGACTATATAGTGCTGTGGAAACACTTAGGAAATCACAGGTGAAGTACTGGGATTCCAGAGTATTATCAAGGAGGAGAAGACTGATAGCTCAGATATCTCTCAATTCATTAAAGTATCAAGGAGGACTGCAAATTCCAAACTTCCTTTTTAACTGTACTGTTGTGAAAATCTAGAAAGAATGTAGTAGTATATTAGTCTGCCTTATGAGACCATTACACTAAAACAGAAGCTCTGAAGCATAAAAATTCTTTGGCACCTAAGAAGGTTCTTTTATGGGTTTTGTTTTTCCCATCTTATTTGTGTCATTCAATTAGGTTGATAGCTCTACAGCAGAGGTTCTTACTTTCAGGTGGAAATCTAAGTATCACTCCATAGTTGTCAGTATATTGAAGTAAAGAAAGATAATTTTTTCTTAAAAAAATTTTTGCAGCAAATGTAAAATTATGTTTAATATCCACCATTCTTATGAATGAATGTCATTTCAAGTGTTTAGCAAGCATGGCTCCTATCTGTGTGTTGCCTACTCATCCTAGTTTATGTTGCTGTCAACAGTAGTTGTAGTGGTTTGTGCTTGTGGCATTTTTCAAATGTAAATGTCACAGATGATTGCTACCATTTAGTGAATGAAAAACCTCTATCAAAACATGTCCATTTCATACTTTTGTGTTCTAAAAATTCAAAGGAATTATTAAACTACATTTTAGAAAATATTTATAACCTTATTGTGGTTGAAGGATGGAATCCAGAGGGCTTACAATTAACAGTTTGCCCATCTAAAGTTGTTCCCTTGATCTAAACGTTTTTAAGAGAATTTTTCTAAGTAGTTAAAAAAAAAAAATCCACCTCAAATCAAACACACAAAAAAAATCACGTCTCTAAAACAATCTGTTATATAGAGTGATGTAGTGCACACATGGTCACAGACTCCATGGCGGTCTCTGTCTGAGAGATCTAATTCAGTGCAGAGAATTGCCCGTCCCAAGGCTCAGGCCAGTACAAATAGAGGATTAAAACTCTATACCTGGAACAAAATTGAAAGTTGCTGAAAAGTTTGTAATGGTAGTGTTATATGAGACTTTGAATGTATACTTGGTATACTGTAAATATATCCTCTGCTTATGTGTTGTGCTTCAGTGTAAATTAAATCACTTGGGTTCTCAGGGTATAATGCTCTAAAGAAAACTCCTAATTAAAAACACAGACAAAATTAAGGACAGCTGTGATTTGGTCAAATGCATGTTGATACTTTCTATTTTTTAAAGGCATTAAATAGGTTCTGATTATACTGTACACTATACAGTAAATCTTTTGTATATATGTGGTAATCTGACATAATAGCATGCATGCAGTAGTCTAACTCAGAAGCTAATATGCCTGGTGCTGATTTAGTAATACAGTTATCCTCATATTGTCAGCAAATAACTTTTCCCTCTCCAGGTTTTCCATTCCTTTTGTAGCCTGCATTTAAATAGGAATAGACTATTAAGTGAAATTATCTCTAAATCTTAGCAGCTTTTGAAGTGAGAGTATTGACTGAAAATAAGTTTGTATAGGACAGCATACATCATATATACAGCTGTAAAAGGGGGCAAAAGGATTCTCAGGTTCACTATTGCTGCCTTCTTTATACACTACAGTCTCTTCTTTTTATTATTCTTTTCATTTAGAAAGTTGAGGAAGCAGCTAGAAACATTAAAGGAAACAAAGGTTAGTACATTTAGCCAAATAATACTGAAGCTGTGTTCCAAATCATCTGCAGTCTCTTAACCCTTGTGCGCATTTATATATTCAACTACACTATATTAAGCTATCTACTGCTCTACAAATGGAGCAGATTTTAACTCTAGGAATCTGTTCAATAGCTCTTTACATTTAAGTATTCATCTCCTATATTTGCAAATATTTATTTTGGTTTTAGTTCTAGTCAAGGCCATTGTCCTTTAAGGACAATTGCTTCAAATACAATTTTCGTATTTGTAACATAAATACCATACTGCACAGTTGTTTCCAAAGAAATAGTGTTCTAAATGTCTTAATTTTATTGGTAGTTCATAAATAATTGATCGGCAATTTTAGCCTCACAGTGGCTGTAACAAGACTTCTCAAAGAAATGCAAATATTATGAATACACACAAAGATGCAGAGAGTAGTGTAACTAAAATCATAAAAAAATTAATGCAAAATCAAAGTGTTTATTTTTTTTCAACTCATATCTGTCTTCAATAGTAATTGAGGAAAAAAACATCTTTGGCTCTTGCAAATAAATCCTCTCTTTTCCCATAGTGGTCATAGCAGTAAGGGAGCAGTGAAGATGACTTTTCTCTCCAGAATAATTACTCACCCTATCTAGCTGGCAATTTAAATTTTCTTCCAAGATGCCCAGAAGACAGTATGCTTCTATATATTATAAAGTAGTTTAATTGCAAATAACTCTTAAAACCACTGAGTTAATCCACTAATATATGAAGTTCTATATATGGTTTCTGTTTCAGATGCTGCTCTACATCACAAGACAGTTTAAGCATGTGCTACTTGCATCTGTCTTTATCCTTAAACTTGATTAAGTTGCATCCTGAAAGAGCAGATAAGTCAAGTAGCAGCTATGAATGACCAGTCTTGCAGTGTGACTGTTAAATATTTAGATTAGGTTCCATGGTGTACTTGAGCATATGTGCAAGCTCCTCAGGACAGCAGTAGGCCTCGTGGGTTAAAAAATAAGCAGATTGTAGTCTCTTTAGACTGGGGTTTGAAACAGCAGCTTGGTGATTAGTTGTATCAGTAACATTCTCCATAAATGGAAAGGTAACATGTTTAATGGTGGTTAGAAACATTAATAGCAGGATCCATAAAGAAATATCACTAGATAAATAAGCACATATAGCAAGCTTTCCAAATGATGTTGATGGACAATAGGAATAGCTTTCTAGCCAAAAGGAGAGAGTGCTGATAACACTCCATGCTCTCATGTGAATGTTGGAGGGTGTGATAGGATAGGGCAAAACAAGGCTAGTAAAAACCTCAGGAATTCCTGGACCAAAGAGTAATTATCCAAAAGAGAAAGCAGAACTACTTTCTTGCTCTTGTCCTTGTCTTTGCCAGGGTCTGCAGGCAGGTCATCTCTGTAGCATGTGCAGTATTGAGTATCACTTTACCTTGAGAGACTCACCAATAATACAGATCAAAAATGTCAGTATTTAAGAATATAAGGAGAATTTAAGAGGAGTATATAGGAGTAGATAATTGTTCCAAATTAGGATCTTCTGAATTAGGTCATCTGAGATGATTATCAGTATAATGCTACCGTTACAGTAAAATAATGAAGAAATCTGGAGTATACACAGTTATGCTTGTTTAAAGAAAAGTAGCATAGATTTTGCCCAACAGACATGCACTGATGTAAGTACAGTTATGTCACGATAACCTTGTTCCCAGGCGGCCATAAGACTAGTCAAAGACCATACTTGAGAAATCTGTAGATCTGAATTCTAGTTATTCTGTTATTGATTCCTTATGTTCCTGGTAGTAAGAGAACCTCTGTTAGCCACAGTTTCTGCAGCTGCAAAGTGGATTGTTTACATTTTGTTTGTCATATGTGATTAATTAATTTCTGTGAAGCATTTTGTGTATCACAAATAGATGTTGTTGCCTATAGGCAGTGACTATTTTGGCAGTACTGCAGAGTGGTATTGCTGCAGAAAAAGACTTTTTTGTTTTGTTTTGTTTTCCCCTACTGTCTTAGTGTTGTGAACACGAACTGCAGTGTGCCTTTTTACAGAGGGAGACTGCACTTTAGTCTCTTCTTCTTCCCTGTCCCCTTCCAATACACACAGGCCCCTTGTAGTTGATTAATAGTGTAAAGGTTAAGCAGGGCTATGGTTCTGCCTGTTGCTTGCTTTTTTGGGGGGAACAGTCTGCATCCACAAAGCTACCTCTGAAAGGAGGAGGCTGCTGCTCTATAGTTTCATTTACTGCGATCAGAACACAAGGTCAGCAGTGATCTAGCTATTCTTTTAAAATACTAATTATTTTTTTTTTTAAGACGAATCAAGTTTCTTTCTAAAAATAGAGGGCTGGATCTGATAAAATGAAAAAAAACTGGGAATCTGAGGATCTGGTGTTCAGGCATATAACTAAATCACACTGCTTGCATTATTCTTAACCTGGCACACTCCACCCCCCTTCTACCTGACACATTAGTTTTGGACTTGGGAATAAGATCCTTTATACTGATGCTTCCAACTGACAAGTTTTATTTTGACAATGCTTTGTTATCCATGGTATCCTTGAAATAAATCCAAATTACTTGTTCACCATTAAGTTGATGGACAAAAGCCTATATTCAGACTTGCTATGGGTAAAAAGTTGAAGGTGGTGTCATTGTGTCCTGTCTTAACAGAAGGAACCCATTAACAATTTCTTTCTAATCTCACAATCCATAACACTTTCCAGTTTCCTGTTCTATAACCATCTAGCATAAAGTCTGTACTTCGTTGCTGTAATATTTCAATCTGATTCCTTATGCTTAGAATGGGTTAACCCATCTGTGTTCAATTTTATCATATAAATTGATTTAAGTCAATTAAAAAAGGAAGTGAAAATAAAAAGTGGGATCATGATGGTTTATTGGGAGACCTGGCTAAATCCAGAAAATCACTGAATGGCAACTTGCAGCTCATTCAAATAATTGAGTACGTCCTATGTGCTTCTCAAAAGTGTGTTCCTTATTCCATAGAGTTTTAACCTAGACTGATTTAAAATAGTAAGAACAACCCAAGGCAAATCTTTACAAAAAGAGATGGATGATACCTATAGTGACTCAAACTTGATTCCATGTGTAGATATACAGTTTTAGAAAATGAGTATTTCACAGAGCAATGGTAGGCTGTAAACTGATGAACAGATCATATAAATAATATAGCTGAGATGGAACGGAACTTGCATGAGAGAACATAAATCTGCTCCATTTAGCAGATCTATGTGTGTTTGTAACAGTACAACTTTTAATTTACTGTGGCGTTATGAGAAACTGGGTTTAAATAAATTGAGTACTGAATTTGCAGCTATTTATAATACTGTCAATTATCTCTGATAAGAAGCATAGATTAGGCATTGGATAAAAGGTGTATGTGGCTGGCTATGAAATCAAGATTCTTCTACAGAGAAGAATTAAACTTTATTTAAAATGAATGGAAATGTTCCAGATTCCAAAGGTAGCTTCATTATTTCTTGATGTTTTGTAGGCTGAGACAGTAAACAAGCCTTCTAGATTGTTTATACATTGTTGGTTTGAAGTCTTTTCAATAAGAAGAATGTCCAAGTCAACGGAGTGAAGTTTGTATAAGAGGGCACTTAAAAAGCTATGGTTGTGTGGGCAGAGGAGGTAGGCAGTCACACTTCAAATCTTGTTCCAACAAATGGTTACGAACATTCAATGTAATAGCTGAATGGTTAACAAGTGTTTCTACATCTAGAAAGATGCCTTTGATATTGAAAAGTGTCCCAGGATGGTTTCTTCCTCTAGTAATAACATGTGAAAGCAAGGAAGCCTTGGCTGTAGTGAGAGCTTTGTCATATTCTGAGAGATGCCATTGCATGCCTTGAAAATTGCGTGCGGTCTTGTTGAGCATTCTTTTGCCCCAAACATTGCTCTTAATTCACTTTTAATACTCTGACTTCAGGCATAAGCCTGGAAGTAAAAGAAGTCACAAGAGCTATGCTAATGTATATATGTTAAAAATGCGATTCATGTTCCACAAATATTTCACCTTTTATAAAATAACAGGCAGCTGCTTTGGGAAGGATGAAGAATGTTGTCTATTGTTCTGCTCACTCTTGTGCTGTATCCCAGTTTTGTTGTAAGAGGAAAAGAAATGTCTGTTTACATCCTTTGTTCCAGGATTCCAGGAACCAACCAGGCTTTTACCAGCTTTGCTTGGGCTCTATTCAACATGGTGCATTTTGCTGCTGCAGTGTGAATCAGTAGTTAGTGTTTATTATTGACCATAATGTAAGTATAATAGCAAGATTAGTGAAGACAAACTTCTGTGAGGACTAGACCAGATCTTGAGATGTGTGAGGGGACCCTAATGTTTCATACAGTGCTGTGCTGTCTGCTTTGCAGACAAGGAGGACGCTTCATATCCTTTACCCTTCTTAAGACACCACAGAGCAAGTTTTAACCCTTCATATACTCAGTATTTAAATAAACTTCTTATTCTGCCAAAGAATTTTTAGCTGGTTTAGAAACTGAAATGGCCATTTTAGGACCTTCTACTTTGTTGGATTTTTCTGAGCTGTTTGTCTTGTTTTTATTCTGCAGCTATAAGACTGGGAGATGAATGATGCTGATAGGCTTAAAATGCATTGACTACATTTCTATGGAATACAAGCTTTTGTTTTATGGAATAGAAGCTTCCAGATACCTCATGAAATCTTTTCTTATTCTTCCATATTTTAGATCAAATGGCTTTCCTGCTGTAATGGTACTTGGATTTGTCCCTAGACTTGTAAATCATATTTGTTTCTCCCTCTTCCTCTTATTTTGTGTGGGGTTGTTTATGTTTGAGGTTTTTTGTTTCATTTTCTTTTTCTGTTAGCAGAACAATGTAAAACTTAATAACTTGGCTGAGAATGTTCCGTTAGTTGTCATTATGATTTTCTGTTATTTGCTATAGTTTGGGATTTTCTTTTCTTCTTAAGAGAAACCAAGGAGGTATGCCCACTTTAAGTCCTGGCTTACCATAACATGTGTTAAAGTCTGGTATAAAAAGAAAGTATCTATTTCTCAGACCATAGTCATGTGCATAATTCATCTCAAGATAGAACAGTACTTCATGGATATGATACTGATTGTTGCACAGAGTCCTACCTTGCTCCAAAGATGAACCAAGACAGACCTTTCTGCTTCTATATTACTAGCTATTAACAACTTGTTCCCCTGTGAGTTTTTTGACCGCTGCTGTATATCATATGGATCTAAATTGAAATGTCTTTACTCTGAAAGAAAGCAGACAGCATTAATACAAAATATCTCAGCGAATTAAACTGGACAAAGCCTGTAAATAAGTATAGCTTATTCATTTATGTTAAAATTATTTCCCTAGAACTGCTTTCAGCTTCAATTGTTCATGAAAAATTCTATTCAGACTATAGGGAAAGTATAAATAAATACTTAACTGCTGGGTGTTTCCATTGTAACCCAGTTAAAACAACATCAGTATTAGTGAATAATGTTTGTTTGGCAGCCATTGTAATGTCGTTCCCTCCCTTTTAGACGCTTGAAGAAGCCATGCGCAACAGAGTGAGATTTTGCAAGACATACAAAACCCCTTCAGGATTTGATTTCGAACAAGCAGATGTGTGATTTTTTTTTTTTTTTTTTTTTTCTGTCAAATGATACCTGAGCATCAGTAGTTTCTATGTCTACAGTCTCTGTTGATGAAATATTTGCTGATGATCCTGTTGGAGATACAAATACTTGTCTGGATCAAAAATTGTGTTGTGTGGAAGCAGCGTAATATAAATTACACTCCATGGTTTCTGCCCTCTTAAAGAGCCTGATCTCATCTTACATATATAAGACTTGCAAAGGAATGTTTACAAAGAAATCGGGAAATAGTACAAAAAGGAAAGAGAGTTGTCAGAGCAAAAAGGAACAAGACTTTACTCAGATCGGACAAACAAAGAATCCAAAATTTTCAAATACTTTAAAAAGCACTGTTAAAAAGATTGCCAAGTGTCCATCTGCTCGCAATTTATCCACTGAAGAAGAGGAAAGTAATAGAGAATTTTCACTTTCTCCAACATTCAGTTATAGAGTTGCTATTGCCAATGGACTGCAAAAGCATATTTTTGTAACAAACAATAATAATGAAGATATAGTTCAAGATCTGTCTTCAAATGATAGTTCATATTCTGAGTCACTAAGTGAAGTAAAAAGTAATAGCAAGAAAAACGAATACGTATCACACACAATGCCTGTGAGACGCAACAGAAAAAGCTTGAGCAGCCTTGCAGCATCTGATGGAAGTTCTGATGGAGAACGCACTTTACACACACTGAAGCTGGGAGCTTTACGAAAACTAAGGAAGTGGAAGAAGAGCCAAGAATATGTCTCATCAGACTCAGAACTAAGTACATGGAAGAAAACATGGGGCTTAAGAAGTAAATCTCTAGACAGAACTGGGCGCCACCAGAAATCGAATACATTTGAACCTGGCTTCAGTTCAACAGGTAGTATTAGTCAAACCCATGATGTTATGGAAATGATCTTTAAAGAGCTTCAGGGAATAAGTCAAATTGAAACAGAACTCTCTGAATTAAGAGGGCATGTTAATGCTCTGAAACAATCAATTGATGAAATTTCTAGTAGTGTAGAAGTTGTACAAAATGAAATTGAACAATTGCGAACTGGATTTGTGCAGTCCAGAAGAGAAACTCGGGACATACATGACTATATTAAGCAGATAGGCCATCCAGGAAACAAAGCAAGTCTTAGATTTCTAAATGTGCCTGAAGAGAGACTTGAAAAAACTGAAAGCGTAGTTTACAAAATATTAATAGATAAAATGGGGTTCTCGGAGGCACAAAGCACTATTAAAATTGAGTTTGCCCAAAGACTGGGGCAGCAAAGAGACTGTCCAAATGCAAAGCCAAGACCCATTCTTGTTTACTTTGAGTCATCTCAACAGAGAGACTTGATTTTAAAAAAGTCTTATAAACTTAAGGGAACTGGTATTGGAATTTCTACAGATATATTTTCCCATGACATAAAAGACAAAAAAGAAAGAGGACTACCTTCATCTCAGACATATGAAAGTATGGATATGAAGCTTTTGACTCTGGAGACAAAACCTAAAATGCATGACTGGGAGTCACCTGACAGTGATAAAGACTTGGAATCAGATATAAATAAGAACAGTTATGCAAAGGTATCTAAATCAGCATTTCAAATAAAAACAAGCACTACAAAGGGGAGTATTGAGTCCCCAGATACTAAAGACCTTAATAGTACTGCTGAGAGTAGCACCTTTTCAGACAGAAGAAATTATGACAATCAGTCACCAGAATTTGAAAACATGGAAAAACAATTGAAGACCTATTATTCAGACATGACTCCTCTATGGCATTTACAGAATGACTTTGCAACACCAAAACTTAGCCGTTCAGAGTCAGATTTCTCAAAATTGTGTCAGTCTTACTCTGAGGATTTTTCAGAAAATCAGTATTTTAGCAGAACAAATGGCAGTTCACTACTGTCTTCCTCTGATCGAGAGCTTTGGCAGCGAAGGCAAGATGATTCTACAAACTGGTATGGCAGTTCCCAGGAACAGACTTTTGTCCAAGATATGCAACAGTATCCAGAGCAAAATGAAGTAGAGAACACAGAAACTGTTGACAGTGGAGTAAGCAATGGAATATTATGTGCATCGGGAGACAGAAGCCACTATAGTGATTCTCAGCTTTCTTTACATGATGATCTTTCCCCATGGAAAGACTGGAATCAGTTGGGACAAGGGGCGGATTTGGGCCTAGACTCATCCACACAGGAAGCTTTTGTCTATGATATAAGCAGCTCTTCAGATCAGCACACAGATTTTGGTAAGTGCCAAAGTTCTGACCTCCAGTATGATACTGAAAGCTACGATTTTACCCTTGATGGTACTTCTCCATCATGTCCAGGCCTTGATAGTGAATCACAAAGTCAGTGGACTGGTCAATATGATGATTATCAGGAAACAAATTCTATCTCCCCTTACCAGAATCAAAACAGATTGCCTATGATGTACCGAAGTCAGAGTGAACTACCAAGCGACGACTCGGAAGAAACAGCCCCTAAATCGTGGCATAGCCGATTAAGCATAGACCTTTCTGATAAGACTTTCAGCTTTCCTAAATTTGGATCTACGCTTCAACGAGCTAAGTCAGCTTTAGAAGTAGTCTGGAATAAAAGTACACAAAGTTTAAGTGGGTATGAAGACAGTGGATCATCTTTCATGGGAAGGTTTAGAACTTTATCTCAGTCTACTGCAAATGAATCAAGTACGACACTCGATTCTGATGTTTATGCTGAGCCTTATTGCTACAAAGCAGAGTATGAGGAAGACTTAATTGAACCACCTGGTGAGAATGAAACAGACTACGTAGAAGTAATGGAACAAGTCCTTGCTAAACTAGAAAACAGAACTAATAATGAAACTAGTGAGCATGTCCAAGAATATGAACTGGGGCAGCCTTCATATGAAACTCCATATGAAGTGCTACCAGAGGAGCAGTATGACACACAGTTTGACAGTGTGGTCAGTGAAAACATGTTGGAAGTTGAAAGTGACATGGCTACTGACATAGAAGTAAGGGAAGATGAAAATCAGAATGTCCCAGAGATGTGTACTGAAACTCCAAAGAAAAAAAGAATACGACCATCATTTAAAGAAGCTGCTTTAAAAGCATACAAGAAACAAATGAATGATTTGGAAGAAAAGATCTTTGCTGGAGGTAATAGTATTTTAATATTGTCTTTTAAGTAAAATGTTGTTCTTATTAGAGTTGGATGTGAATTTCTGTATGGTACCTGATCCTGCTTCCATTGAATTTGCTGACAAAAATTCTGCTTAAGTCTGGTTTGGTTCATAGGGTGAAATAGTCCCATGGAAGTCAAAAGGCTAAAATTTTACAAGTTTGTTTTGAAGGAATTTTCTGAATATGTGCAGTCAAACACTTATAAGCAATTGTATTTCTTTGAATTTCAGTAACTTGAAAGTTAAATTTCACAAGATTTAAATCCTATAAAAAGAACTAAACAGTACACTGTTCTTGGTTTTCTTATAGCTTTATAAATGTATTCACAGGAGTAATCTAGAGTGTTCTGGTATTATGGTGCTTCATTTAACAGTTTTCAAGGCATGGCTGGGTCTATATTCATCCTGATGAGCAGTGTTCTGCATCCTGTATGCAACCTATAACTTGTTATGTACCTGTGAGAGTGCAAGTCTAAACTGATTTTTTTAATCTGTCCTTAATTTTACTCCCAGTAAGCCCTCAAACAAGTAGTCATTCCCCCCTAAAAAGACGAGAAGGGTGTGGAGAAAGAGAGAAGTGTAAATGGTAGCTTCCATGTATGAAGACGTTGTAGAAAGGAACTTCACTCACAGAGGGTGTTGACGCAGATTTATTCATGATGTTTATCTTCTGTGTTAACAGACTTCAAAGCAGACAGTCACATACATAACTTTAATATCTCTAGTAATACACAAATATGGTGATTTTCAATATTAACATACTCTGTAATGCTAACATTATAACATTGCATGTGCATTTAATTGGGAGCACATAATTACTGTAGCTAGCCAGATGGTAATTGTCACCTTGACTGAATCTTTGCTTTCTTTATCTGCCTTGAAAAAATAATAATCTGATACGTTAATTTTAAGGATGAAGAATTGTGCATTTAGCCAAAGATTGTATTTAGTAGTAATGAGCATCCAAAGCTTGAGCTACTGTAAAGTTTCTTTTGTATATAGACAACTACTTTTACAATTAACATAGAGTCAAGTTGAAAGTATGTTGCACAAGCAATTAAATATTGCTAATATGAAAGTTTATTTAAAAGTCTATTTTTACATTCAAATAATGACTGTAGATTGTAGATTTATATTTGGCAGATATTTTTCTACAGTACTGTGTTAGATATTAGATGGTGTATGTGTGAAGAAACAGCTAGCAACAGCTAGTATTTTCATGACTTTTTTATGATTTTGAGACATGGGAGGTGGGGACCACAGTCATATTACCTGGTCATAGTTGTACAATAGGATCTAAATAGAGAAAGCACCCAGGGAAGATCCATAATAGTGAAACCTAAATTGGTTCTGCTATTTAAAGTCTGTACATTTGTATATCTTATTAGATAATGTAGACTGTTAGAAAATGAGAACTATGAAGTTACGTCTCATGTGATCAGTTCTATGAATTAAATGTATTAGTTCTTCCTTTAATGCAGCAGGTGAAAGACCTCTTTCAATCTTAGTCTATTGACATTTTTTCTTCTGAATTACTGAAGCATTTCTTATAACTATGTTTACAGAAGAGCCAACTTACCCCAAGGCCAGTTTAGGAAAAATGTGGGTTTGGGTGTAGTCTATGGGGCATAAAGTGTCTGCACGATTATAAGATGTCATACTAAGACCTCCATTTTTGTTTCTACTGAAACAAAGGAGAAGGGAATAGGTCAAGGGGTTAAAGGGAATTTGCAGATTAACTGCTACAACAACACTATTTCTCAGATTATTCTGAAAACAGTATGAGTTGACTTTTGAGTCACAGTTCTGTTTTTTCTTCGCACTTTTGTTTTCCACACCAGCAAGGAGGATGTGTTTCGGGGATTCTACCTCAGCAGTCACTAACTGACTTGTTACAAATATATCTTCAGGTCCTATAGCATACCTGGCAATACTTATTAACCGAACAGTCTTTCATGTCTTATATCTAATGGATGTATATAATATTTTACCTTTTAATGTCTGCAGAACACCTAAAAATTCTTCAGAATTTAAAACTTTCAAAATGTATTTCCTAGTTGGAGTAGTCTACAAAAAGAATACATTACCTGAAAAACTTCTGCTGAGTGACATGCAGTATTATTGCAAATCTTTCTTGATTTTACTTTCAATGAGGTGGATGACTGATATTATAGACAGTCTATTCACAGATAATGGAATCCACAGATGGATTCTCTGTCCTTGCAGATATTTAAAAGCCATCTGGACGTAGTCCTAGCAATCTGCTGTAAGTGACCCTGCTTGAGCAGGTGGCCTCCAGAGGTCCCTTCCAGCCTCAACTGTTCTGCAATAAGGAAATATGTTTTGAACACTTTGTATGCAGCCTTTGAAGAAGGATGCATTCTTAATGTCAGTTTGTCCTCTAAGACAAAATATGTTTAACCTCTGTTTATTACTTGAACTGCCTGGCAATTTTGATTTACTGTAGGAAACAACATTTTGTAAATTAGTTCTTAAAGGAGTTCAACAAAACACACAAAATGTACAGTTTGTAGCCTCTCAGTTTTTACAACCTGCCCTCTTCTTTACATGTCCAAAGAATACTTAATTTATTATTTAAGCAAATAGTAGTTTGGGGTATTATATCTTCTTTTTAATATGTGCAGGAGCAGTAATAAGTTTAAAGAAAAGTGACTAATAGCTGATCTAGGGTTTACGTTCCTTTTATGAATATATTTTTTTAACTCTTACCCCTATAATCTTACCTTCATCTCTCCATGTAGGCAGGAGCAGGTAGACAGCAATCTGGCCAACTAGAGATATAGCCAGATAATACAGTAGTGTTATTTCTCCAATTTAGTATAAAAGAAAGGTTTAGAATGCTATTATTTTCATTCTAGTAACATATGAGGTCATTGAAACTTTGGTACATAAATAATTTATTACTGCACAAGAGCCCTGTCAGATAGTCTTATTCTCTATCTCTTGCTGGAGAGAAAAAAAATACACTATGGGCCAATTGCTTATGTATTATTTATTACAACGTGGTTTTGGAGACATACCAGAGTGAAAGTAATTGGGTATATGGATGAGAGGAGACGCGAGCGGTACATGAGTAATCCTCAGATTTAAAGTTCTGTAAGGCATTGTGATGATGTGTGTGTATTAATGAAAGGATTGATGGCTTTTTAGAAAAATATTTAGAAATGCTAGCCAGTGGTTTGTTTCTTTGTACACTGTAATTGAGAATAACTCTATCCTTTTATTTATTTTTCCAGTCCTCACTTGTTATTTTCTAGCTTGCTTTTTCACTAGTGTCTTCTTTCATTCCATCCCTATCTTGCTATCTTTACAGGTGCCTTAGAATAAGCACCATTTTCTTTCCTGATGAGCTTATCACTCTGGATAAACTTCCAGAGTTGCATGCACTCTTCTGAGTTGCTTTTAATGATAACATAGACTCTTTCGGGAGATGTGGGGGGATGATGGGACATAGAATCACAGAATGGTTTGGGTTGAAAGGGACCTCAAAGATCATCTAGTTCCAACCCCCCTGCTGCGGGCAGGGACACCCTCCACTAGACCACATTGCCCAAAGCCTCATCCAACCTGGTCTTAAACACTTCCAGGGATGGGGCAGTGACTAAATACATTTTCAGATTATGTGGGTAGGAATTGATACATACAATATTTTCCTGCACTCAACCCAATTGGGTAAAATGCTAGAAAATCCTTTTTCCTATATATATGTGCACTCTAGAAATCTTCCAGTAATATTACAGGAAATATAATTTTTTAGAACACTATTTTTTACAATTCAACTAAGTCAAAATGTTGCAGATGAACCAATATATAACAATTTGTCTGAGTCTCTCTTGCATATGTGTGTGTTTCATGCACACAAGAGTCTATGTATTTTTTTCTTGCCACTGGTTTCACTCTAGAGTCAGCCGTAAGTCTTTTATACCCTTCCATTCCCACTTCTGTCCTTTGGGAAAAAGGGATATCAGAGATTTAAGACAGTAAATGGCAGTCTGTTCATCTTGGGATTAATAGAATTGTAGAAAGGTTGCTTTAGAAAAATTATGAGAGGAAAACTAATCAGTTAATGATAAAGATGATACATCCATCTTTTGTCTGGGAGTAGTTACATTTACCACCTACTTTAAAGTTAGGACATCATGGAAGGATGATCTGCATCAGTTGCTTGCTGCTACTATGTGTTTAGTCCATCAAAAGAGGGATTAGAGTAAGGAAAATTATACTGAGAGTAGTGATCATCATCTTAAAGATGTTTACCATTCAAATAAAAGCAAACCTCTATTAACAAGAAGTTATGTCTTTTCCAAGATCTGTTAAAAAATAATCCAAGTTTTAGAAACCTTAAGTGAAAGAATTCTTTAAACAACAGTTTAATATGTCTTTCAGAAAAGATAATAGTGTTCTTATGGCTGGTTGTATTTTAATTCTCTATTTACAGGCTTCGTGTTTATCAGAAAATCTTAGATTGTGATACTGCATGTCTTTGAAAAAAAGATAATAACTAAACGAATTGAAGATCAGTTTAATTTAGCATGGTAACTTTTAATGAATTGGTGTGCATTACATCAGGAAATGTGTGTCACAAATACACTTGTGTAACAGTCTAGGGATCTAAACAAAATTCTATTGTTATCAGATGCCCTTTTGCTGGAATAGCTATTCATTAATCCTTTAAAAACAAACCAAAACAAAAAACCCCCACATCCTTAATCAGTAAGGTTTAGCAGAAATCATCCATATTTTGGCTGTTTATTAAAAACAAACAAAAAAGTAAACAAAACAAACCACCCCAAACCACTTCTTTGTAGAGAATGACTTCCTTTTTTAGGAAAAGTAATTCTTTAAAACTGCTGGTTTCCTTCATAAAAGAAGAAAGTGTCTACTACTCCTTACAAGAACAGGAGACTATTTAACACCATTTCATTAACTTGAGAATTAATGTAGAGAGTTAATTAATATTCATTAATTAATATTCATGCAATTTGCCTGCCCTTTTTGTGCTTAAACAGATTTAAAATAAATTTGCTAGACCTAAGAGAAAACCTGAGCGTGAATGTCAGTTCCAAGGATTTATTTATACTGGTTCTGCTATGGAAATGATCACAAATCAGTATTTTATCACCAAGATTAAGAAATATTTTCTGATTTTATTTCTAAAACTTTTAAGCCTTTTAGATCATTGTACTTTAGAAGCAGAAATAACACCACATGATTTTATAATGCAGCTTCGGGATAAAGGAATCTTGTTAAAGCAACTGGCTGAAAAAATATCTAGACATGCATTTAAGCAATGTGATGACTTAGAAAACTCGAGTTCGTAAATATGCTCAAATCTTCCTCTGATCTGTTGGGGAAGTAGAACATTACAATGAAGTGTGAAACTAAAGAGACTCTCTGTTTTGCTGCCAAAGCAAAACTCTGACTACTTTCATAGGACAGGTGCCAGACTTTTTCTTTATACACATTTTCCAGGTGATCAGTGGAGCACCTCTGTAGTTGTGTCTCCCTGGGACTCAAAATAGGAGAAAATATCTGAAACATCTCCAGTTCCTGCTGATGCAAAATTATCATTGAAACTGATGAAACTTTGTCAACTGTGAGATTTACCTTCTTGATCAATAGAGAATATTCTTAAGATAGCTTGCATGATCAAAAGTTTCGGTAAACCTGAAAATGATGACATGATTGATATATAAATAATTCTAGCAAAACCCTGTAGATGTGTACATATAGACACCTGCACATTTATATTGTTTAATACATACCATTTTTGTAAGAGAGTTTTCTTCTGCACTTGCCTCATGTAAAACTCTTATTCACTCCACTGAAAATTAGTAAAATTTTCAGATTAAAAACTATGTAAAGAGAGGGTTTTCCAGGTAGCTCATGTCTTCTAATTGTGTTGCTGATAGAGCTGTTTAAAAATGTTTTTGATACTATGGTAAAGAATATGGTCTATAAAAAGATACAAGTCAACTAGAAAAAAAAAAAAAGAAAACCCTGTTGACCACAGAAAAGACTGTGATCTATTTTCACAAAATAAGTAGTGGTAAAGAGCAAGCTACTGACTGATATGCTAGTAGCTTCTCCAGAACTGACTGCTGAAACTAGTTGTATTTGTTTGTTACACTGAAATCTGAGATGTAATGCGGCCAAACATCTTTTTGACTCTGATTCTTTTCTTTGAGAAATGAGCTCTCTTGATCAGAGACCAAACAGCAGCAAGAGATTTGTCAATGCTGTCAAAGATTCATAAACTACATATAGCTCTAGGTATCACCAATGTAATTGCAGCCTCACCAAAGGAATTCTTGTCCATCAGCTACACATATACCAAGATGGAATAAGGAGAGAGACATGATGAACTTATTATGGAATGTAAAATAAACCAGGAGACAAGAATATGTATAAAATGGATGAGTAAGAACTAAAGCAGTTTTTAATCTTAACCTGTAGGTGGTCTTGTTCCACTTAACACAGAGAGGATAGAGCTGCATCCATAAGGCAGGGAAGATACTGTAAATACGAAGTAGTGGAATTTTGTTTGGGAACTTTAAAAGGCATGTTGGTTGAAATTTTCTTTTATAAAAAAATAAAAGCAGAGGACAAGGAGACATGTCTTTTCCTATTAACAATAAAGGAATTGTGAAATTCGGAAGGATTTATGCATGTTCAATCAGGTAGAAAAAGTCCAATAGAACCAAAAGTCATTCTTTGAATTCCAGTGTACCAGTCTATAGCTCTTAACATCTGTGCATCTCTTTAGTGTTTATGCATAAATATTCCAACTCATTATTACTTTCAAGCAGAGCTGAAACAGTGTGTAATTTGATTTGCTTTCTTCCTATAGCATAAAAACCAGCAGTAAGGAAAGTAACCATTTTTTTAATGTTTTGTTAAGAAGGTCAGTCTCTACTTTCATGAGAATTATCTTGAGACGTTTTTGGAGTTGCTTCAGTTAAAAAGAAAAAGGTAATTATATTACAGAACAAAATATGCTGAGCTTTACAGTATCTGCTATGTGAATGCTACTTGTATATTTTGTAATTGTGAGTAAGCATATGTTCTTGCCTCTTTTTGGACATCTAATGTGTAACTAACAACATTAACCATGGAAGTAAAAAGAAAATTATTACTCTTATATTCTTTAATGCATTTGAAATACTGTCACCACTTCCCTCTTAATAAGACAAAACGAACCAAATCCTTTCACTCTATCCTCACAGATTGTTTTATGAATCTCTGCTTGTTCTGGCTTTTGTCATCCTCTTTCTATTCAATTTGTTTACTTTTTTAGTATGATTCCAAAAACTGGAATGACAACTTCAGCTGAAGGTAACAGGTGCCCATAGAGCCAAGTCATCTCTAATATTACATCAACAATGCTTTCAATTTCAAATACGTTATATACCTTGTACTACTGTCTAATAATTTTAATTTTTTTTGCCATTTTTCATTTTTTTCTTCCAAACATAGAACTAGTTTTTACAGGAGTACTGTCAAGGCAGTGAAGTGAATTCAGTGATCTACGAATAACATTTTGAATTTTAACTGCATCCTTTCAAATACTTGCAGCCCATTCCAGATTGGTGTCTTCTACAAAACTCTATGATATTCTGTTCATCCAATTTGCTGAGAACATTGGCTGAAATCAACCTATATGATATTGGTTGATACCCCTATGCTACTTCTGCCAAAAGAATTACTCCCAAATATCACCATACAACTGTACACTATTTTCTACCAATTTTACCTTTACTGTATTTATCTTACATAGGGAATGTCATAAAAGCCAGATTGCTTATCAACAGAAGAAAATCTGATTTCTTTGTCTTATATCAGTAAGCAATGTTGGCTGATGTAATCTTTTTATTCTGTGTGTGATTATACATTGACTCTTTTAGCCTCCTAGTTTGGGTTTTTTGAAGATAATTTTTAAAGCGTTTGAGATTATTTTAGATAGTTCCTTAAATCTTAGCTAGGAAGTAGATGCAACTCCACAGGAGAAGAAAAAACTTCATACCAACATCAGCTATGAACATCATAGCCTGTGAAATATGTGACTGTTTCTCAGACATTATGTTCTGCTCCTTTGTTCTTGGTCTTTAACTAGTAGGATATTTATATGACTTACAAGTTTGCCACCATTAGCTTTTTATTTTACAACAGGAAGCAAATTTTTGAAGCAAATCTCTCAGTCTTCCCAATTCACCACATTTGGTTTGACCACTGGAATGTCTGAGTGTGATCTAGATATTTTATTGATGCGACCAAGGCAGATGTTGCTCTCCAAAATCACACCTGATGTGCTCAGCAACTAATGGGCTTTCAGTCCACAGGGCCAAAAATGGTATGAAGTAAATGTCCCCAAAACATTTGTGTTATGGACACATGAGTCTTCAGCAACAACTGCTTTGACCTTCTGATCTGCTCTTCCGGCACTAAACTGTTTGCTATTGCACACTTACTCTTTGGTGCCCAAGATGGTCAGCAGCTCGCTCCTATGTCCCAGGCAGCATTTAACATTCCTGCCCTACTGTCGCTTCTATGCTATTACCACAGACTAACTTGCATGTCTCAGTGAAATCCTCATGTTCAATGTAAGAAGCACCAAGAACATGCTTTTGTTTGAGTCCTGAGGGACTACTCTCACAGTTGGTGTCATGCTAAGTGGCTGTTTACTTGGATTTCTTTGGAAGAAACAGGGTGGGACTTCGGCTTGCAAATAAGACTACAATATAGTGGTCCAAGTCAAATATTTTGTGGTGATGTTGGCTGTGTGATATGGAAAGACTTGCAATAATCAATTAACTGTTAGCTTTCATAGGCTATAAATAATTACTTGGTTCCATTTACTGTTATCATTTGTATCAAAAGAGCTAAAATATGCCCCTTTATCCTTTATGGATAATATATGCTTTACCATTCTGATGTGTTCTGGGGTCAGAATAAAGTGCGCTCTGCATTTTACTCCCTACCATCACTCTGACAAGCCAGAGACTGTCAAGAAAGCCCAGTCTTCAAGAGGACTGTAGGGTTTTATGAGACCACCAAAAATGAAGAAGCACTAGTATCATACCACATTCTGCAATCAAATGGTTCTCTTGATAGTCAATAATTCATTCTTTTAGAGGTAAGTTTCAGAAGTTGGTAGAAGTATCTAGTAGCTGTGAAAGACAATAGAAAACAAGAGTCATGAGAGGTCTAATGGGACTCAATTTCTAAACACTAGAGATGTTTTCAAAGCATGTCCTCTTGTTTCAGATTTGCAGACCAGTTTATTAATAAACACACAAATGCAGTTTTTATCTTCACCAAGCTGACCTCCTGTTTTGGCTCTCAATGTATCCGCTAGTAATTTTTCTACATCACTGCTAGTAAAGTGCTAGCAGCAATTCTTCTATTTCTCCTGTCAACCAAGCTTTATTCAAGTTTGACCTTCTCTTTGTCAGACAAGCATCACTCATCTCTTATGATGCGCTAGCTTTAATATTATCTTTCAAGCGTTATACAGTATATCTTCCTAGAATATGCTTCAGCAACACAACATCCTCTAGGCTTACATACTGTAATATTCTGTTCTGTAGTGATAATATTAGCTTCTGGTACAGCATTTATTATTTTAGCATGGCTTAATTTGTGTGATTGTTTTGGACAGACAATCTACTACTTTGTGCTGCTTTTATTTCACCCTGATTTTCATCCTTTATTTCCCTTTCTTAGCAATAAATACTAATTAGAATTGTCCAGCTCAGACTACAAACTACTTCTGACTATGAATACACGTGTTATTTCTATGGAACAGCTGTATTGTTGTCTAATTACTGCAAGTATTATGTCTAAAGGGTTTGCTTCCAGGAATGATGTAATTATCAGTCAATTGGACATTCTTGCAACTGTTTTGCAAAATTAAAGATTAAAATGGTACTTTGAGACCATAATGAACTTGAAATCTTTTTCCAATTTCATGTTATACAATTATGTACACTTATAAGAGTGGAAAACCAAGGTAATATACCTAATACCATTTTAAACTTAGGGTTTCCTAACAGTTTAGAATTTTATGACCTTATTGCAGTTCTTGTGCTATAGGTGGGCGTGGTGGTGGTGAACTAAATATTTGCAATCTCTTTAAAGAAAGAGAAGCATATTAGGATGATGGTCTGCTACTCAGAAAAATGCAAAAATGAAATAATGACACAAGGCTTGAAGAATGCTTATGATTGGAGGAGGGGAAAATCTTCTAAATTTCTTTGATATAAATACCTATACTGACTGATGAGACTATTGTCCAGTTGTACTTCTGACGGTATCATAAACTACAAAAGCAAAAGTCAGTCTTCACTTCTATATCTTCCTTGCTAGTTTATCTTTCATGCTGGAAGAATCTGCCTTTTCAGCATCCTTTAGAGATTTTCTTTCTAGGAAGTTTGGGTGTAGGAACTAGTTATCTTGTATTCCTGTATGAATTCCTGTGTTGTGTGGTAAGTTACAGGTGGCAACATTACTATTAAAAATGAATAAGTCAGACCATGTGTTAATTTGAAAACAGTTGCTAACAGTGTAAAGTTCAACTTGTATAAGATCTACTAGTTTTCAGACTATGTTTGAATAGCAGTTATGCAGCATTAATAAACACTTGTTGGAAATTTTACTTAGCCTTCTCTAAACCTTTAAACTGACATGTGGACAGAAAATAATTTGGAGGCTTATTTGTGGGGGCTGAAGGAATGCCAAATAAGCCTCCCTCACTCACCCTCCCACTCTTGCCCCCATCTGGAGACTTATCTCAGTGGGTACTTGGGAACCATTTTCAGCAGAAGCCAGAATTTAGTGGGTATGTTGATTGTTGTGCAGCTTTTTCATATGTGGAACTTCTTATTAACGGAACGTTAAAGACTAATTTTAACTAGTGAATATTTTAGTTTCTTGTTTACCTAAAGGTTTATGTCTGTTTAGGAGGCTTAGGGAGTGGTAGTAGAGGAGGAAGATTAGAAATAAGTAGCAAAGAATGGTACAGAGCTCAAGAGAACTTTCTTGCTAAGCTGGAGCATTTTTAAATATGGTTTGCTAAATATTCCTTAAGGTTGTTCTTGCCTTCCTAATGTTTTTTGTGTTCTGTCATCAACTTTTAAGAATTCTGCATAGAAAATGAGCTTATTTGGAGAAATGTGATATGATAGCTGATCATCATGCTTTCCTTGCTGTAATTAAAGATTACTACCTTTTCTTTGTATTAACTGTTGTAATTATATAAATTTAAACGAACAAGAGAAACCTTGTACCACTACAGTATCCTTAACAAGGTTAAAACATTTTTTTTCCTCTTTTTACCAGTTAGGTTGAAACACAATTATATTCAATTATCAGACTGCCTAAAACAAAAAAAAAAGAGGTGGGGGATTTTCCTTTTGCCTTCAACGTTTGACATTTGTAAACTAGTAAGTAGCTAGATGACCATCCTACTCTTCTTCATTCCGCTACACAGGTATATATATGGAATGCACTGAGCTGAAATAGCAATAATTATGGAGCAATATCACTGTATGGATTTTTCCTATAATCCTGCTAAAACACCCTCTAGATATCTAAAATGGGATACGGTATAGAGGCATAACATGAAGGCTATACTAGTATTTTGTAATGTTTTGTAATTTTCACATAAATTAAAAATCTAAGGGGGAACAATTGGTTTGAAATAAAATAGGAAGTATCCCACAGGGTTAACTAAATGAACCAGCATTTACACTGTTCTTAGTACATTCATAACTTTTTTAGGTTAGCTGTTTGGCATAGAATGTGTGGATGAGAAAAATGAGTTATATGAAGATAAGCTCTTAAGTAAATCATTGTCATTCAGCAGTATAATCTGAGATGACTAGCCTTGTATCCCTGATTTGAAAATACATTTGGTGGCCTCTTACATAATCACAGTTCATTTCTTATCTACATCAAGGAACGTTGCTGTCTATTCTGGTAGCCTAATGACCACCAAAGTTAATTGCTTGGTGACTGTACACTTCCTGGTCTGGTGCTCTCATATACACAGAGAACCCTTCCACAGTTCAGATTATTTCACTCATGGTGAGTTCAGAAGAAGCAATAAACAGTGAAGTTTTTAAACTAATTTTGTCTCTGAAGATGCAGTCATTTCTTACAAAAAAGAGATGGTCTCAAAATCTCGTTTGGGGAAATTTGCATCAGTTGTCTGCTTTACACAGTTTCTATTGAGAAAAGATGCTGTTACATCGCTGCACTTTTTTAAGTAGCAAGTGAAAAGAAAAGCAAGTTAAACCAAACACGTAATACCTTTTTTCCCTTCCTCATTTCTGATTCTCACTCTCCTTCCTAAATTTAGGCAAAATTAGGTTCCAGTAAAGGAAGTGTAGTGAAATTAGATGGAGCTGGCTGAAACCCAAGAGAGGTAAAGAAAATTTCATATGTCCGTATCTCATGCTCTGAAATACAAAATTCCATTTAATGTGGAAGACAAGTCTCAACAATTTTGTATTTCCTAATATAACTTTCTTAACTGAATTAAACATATAATTCATGTGATTCTTTAGGCAGCTGGTAGCAAACTACCTGCAAACTATTTAAAAATCGCATTTCATATAAATAATACTAAGATTTTTTAATGTGTCTTTAAATGGCACTATCACAAATATTGTTATCATTAGATATTCTAGAAAGGTGTAGGTTGCATGAACAGATTATGGTGAGGCTTCTTACCTTACAAATGATGTCCTGCTTAAAATTTCCATCAGTCCCCAAATTTCTGTTCACCTTTTGGACTCTGTCTTTTTTACAAGTTTGAGAATTAATTCAGTCTCGGTCTCTCATACTTTGAGTCTGGTTGGTATACCCTCTTTTGCTTTTCCTGTCATTCAACCATCTAGATGCTGCTCCAGCACTTTGGTTTTAACTATTCCTCATATTTCCTTTAGCCCTCATAAAAGCATATCCCATTTTGTTTCCACATCCAGCCCAGCTTACAGTTATCTAGCTACCCCTGGCTCTGCTCTTCCCCTGCTTATGAAAATGCTGTAATAATTTTGGAGTGGGAAAGTAGGATCATATGGTTGTCAGAGTCTTCTTTATATGCTTGTGGAGAAAGAGTAGCAAATCATATCTGATGTTGTCAGACAAATACATTGCACAAATAATTTTTTTAAAAAATAAGATTGTAAAGACTAAACTAATTTCTATAAATCTACTCCGTCAAGTGAGTGTTATTTGACAACTAAACCACTACAGCTTAATTTAGTCAAGAATTAATTTCTGAAGCAAAATAAAAATGCTAGTATTTCTGAAGGGGAGCAGGGAGTTTTGAAGTGAGAAAACATCAGAATAGTTCATATCCCAGCAGAAAAAATACCTTAATGGAATTTTCTAAAACATAAAAGTAGAAAATGATACCATGTCCCTTTATATTCAGGAGAAGAACTATGAAAAGTATCAATTCACGGCAAGCAGATATTCTTGGTGTACAGAGATGTGCTTACTCTATTTTTATGAAATCGTAGAATTAGCTATTAGTAATAGTTTTAATTTAATATTCTGTATAACTCAAAACATAAGTTTTCCTTGGGACAATAAGCTATAGTTCATTCTTTTAGGCATACCCTTCCTAAAAGGATTGCTCAAGATCGCTGTGAAAGAAAAGCTAAGATCTGTGGTCAAGCATAAGAAAATGGAAATTTTGTGGTCTCACAAAGGAGGAGAGACTGTTGCATAGTTTGATTTTCTGTGGATTCAAATTTGGTGTTGCGACCTTGCTAAAACCTAGTAGCTCAATTCTCTTTAACCTTTTTGAATAATACAAAATCAGATATAATTGGTAAAACTGACTGGTAAAACGTGTTTTGAACAACTTATTTCCGGTTTCTATTCTGCCTGTTCTTGTGCATGTGCTTTGCTTTGATCATTAGTGGCACAATAGACCCTTTTGGTTTCCTGGATTGTCGGTACTATACTGTATGCACCTTTACATTTGCCAATATATTTTTCATATATGTGTTTGAATGTGATGTGTTCTTGTAGATAAGCTGGTTTAAAAATGAAATGTGGCACTTGTTTAAGGTGTAAATTATTATTTTGTAATGTATGTAATATAGGATATCTCCCAACATATTAAAAATATCTGAAATATTTAAAGGGTCTGTAGAATGTATACTCCATTTGGGGAGTAAAAATGGAAAGATCAGTAAGGTGACAATTAAAACAGTTTCATGTATGCACTGTACTATAAAGTGTCAAAAAAACAAAAAGATGCACTTATTGGTTGAATAGTATATAAAAGCAATTTTAAATGTACTTGTATTTTAAAATTGACAAGACAATAAAAAAAGCGTAGCTTTTCCTGTCAGCAAATATTTTCTGTCTGATGGTAAACGTGAATACATTGTAATTTTGCACGAGGCAATTTATAACAAGATATATATGTATCTCATGTATTATACTTCCACAATTGTACTTCTATTGGCATTTGGGGGATAATTTCTGTCATTATATAAAGAGCTGTGACAGGATTAGAATAGTAACAGTTCAGGAGGTTTTTTTAATTTTTATATTCTTATTAGAAACACTCATTTTTCCTTGAAAATAGAGCATTATTCTTTGAACACTGCAACTATATTAAATATTCATTAAAAAAAATTAAAAAACAAACAACAAAAAAACAAAATCATGTGGAGATGGGATACAGTATATAAGTTATATGGTATCCACCCAGTCCTGCAAGTGGCAGGGGTTCTTATCTACTGAAAACATATTTTTGCTTGTTTAAAATGTAGTGACAGTGGTCTTGCCACAGTGATACAGCTAATCACAGGTATAATTTGGATTCTGCTCTGCATTAGCAGATTAAAACAGTGACTTTTTTATAGCATAAGATATTTTCTCAGAGAGTATTTTGTCTAACCTATATTTTCCCTTCTTCCCAATTCTCTTTCAGATAGCGGTTCTGTGGATGAAAAGGTTTAAAATCATGTATTTATTATAGGGATCATGTATTTTGTTGATGTTTGTTTGTGACTTGACTTGTTCGGTTCCTTCATTTTAGTTGTGAATTTGCATGTTTTTCCCAGCTTTCCACTCTTTTGTTCTCCTTTGAGTGTATGGCAAACGTGTTGCATTTATAAACAGGATAACCCTCACTGTTGTGCTTATCATAATTGCCAACACAGGGGTCTGCTACTGTCAAACATGATATCTGGGATTTTGCCTCTAATTATTATTTATACTGCATACACTACAGGACTTAAAGGACAACAATATTTGGGAAGTAATATTTTATCTTCCCATGGGTTCTTCCAGTGTGTTTCACTAAATGCTGAATGCTACCAAAATGTATTACAAAGCGATGGTTACTCTAGCTTTGGCCTGGAGCTGACCCTGCTAAACATTTTCATACTAGGTGTTACATGTTTGATGCAGTTAAATTCTGTTCAAGACTTACGAAGAGCAACCGAGTAACTATACTTTTTCTGATCTTTATTAAAGGCTCGGATAGTAAGTAGAAGTTCCTTGGATACTTCTAAGCTTTATGCAGTCCAGGCATTTAGTGGGTAAGTGCCAATATGAGTGTGAATTTTGTTGTTTCTATCTGCAATTAGTCTTATAATTTTATAGTATTTTTTCCAAGTTTTGTTCTTATAAGGAATTGAATTAATTTAAAAGGAAGATAGTAAGTTTCATTGTTTGTCGTCTTTTAAATTTTTAAGTACTTAATTTTTTAGAAATTGATACAATTCAGTTGCACAGATCAACGGGATAACAAAATTTTTTACCTCTTTATATACAAAATAAATACCCTTTAAAGCTGTAGTTTGATTTAATGTCTTAATTTTAGTAAATGTGTACTAATATAATAGTATCAGTCTAATATCTTAAATCTAAAAGGTCAAGGGAGAAAGATCTTCCAGTTGCTGAGAGAGAATATGGCAGAAACCTGTACATTTTGTTTGGCTGTCTCCAGATGGGTTATCTTACATCCAGTTCTAGGGATTCCTTCCTTTCAGGAAAATCTCTCCTTCCTATTTTGAATACCTTTTTATTATTCAGTTTGGCAAGGAAAAAAAAAAAAGCCATTAGTAAAATCTATCAGTTATATTAGTTAACTGTTTAAAAGGTACATTATCCTCTTGGTGGTGTAATATATAAGCACTGTTTGTTATAATTATGCTTTGTTACAAAGATAAAGTGATGGGGTCAAATTAATTTATCTTCTGTCTTCTCATTTGTACATCTTAAAGGCTATACAACAGAATCTAGACACTATGGAGTTTTTCCATTTGGATTCCTATGTTTTTTCAGGGTTTTTTTCCCTGAAAGGTACTAATGGTATTAATTTGCTTAATACAATTCACATGCTGCTGTGGAAAGTATAGTTAGGGTAACATTGGCACTTAATGATAAACCTCAAACAAATTTAAGAGTGCTTTCCAGCTTTACAGTGGCTTAGGTACTTATTGTATAGTTTGTCATACCTGGAAGTGTATTTCTTCCTTTTCCAGCTCATAGAAACTTCAGAGTTGCAGTAAAAGTGTGAGCCCATATGTGATGTTATGCAGGATTAGTTGCTGAATACAATGTGAAACATTTTAAATACCGTAAGAGATAATTGATGTGGGTTTTTTATTTACTTTCTCTTTGGCATTAGAATAAAATTATAGTTTACTTCTCTTGGCTCACAAATGACACATTGCTCCCACTTTGGTCAGTTGCAGTTTTCTCATGAGGTCAAAAAGGTTTAAAATATCTCATTACTAAAATTATAAAAAGTTTGGCCTTGTATATTGATCAGCACTATTTTTTACTATGCCAAAACAACTTTCTCTTTGAATGGGATTTTCTAAGTACTGTATCTGTCTACATTTTAAAAATAAAACAAGATAAGTGGTGAGAATTTTCTTTCCTGACTTCCAAATGCAAAACATTAATAGTTCTGTTTGAATTATATTGTTTGTCAACAAGGAACCTAATATATCTGAATCAACTTTGTTTCTCTTGATTAGATTACTGATTTGAATATATTTTCAGCAATGCATTAGGAACAAAAACGTTTATTAAAGCTCTCTATGCTGGTGCTCACATTATTCTTCTAATAGAATCATGGATGGCTTTCATCAGAACATTGCAACTGTGCCAGCAAATTATGACAATAACCTTTTGATTTGATGTATGACAATTTATATTTGGTGGCGGCTTTGTTGGAAAAAAGTAATGCATATCAGAACCAGAAGGCATCACAGAGGCAGCTTCTGATGTTTCCCTCAAATTCTCTTTGTCATATCTGCAAAGAAGGTATATCCTTCTTTTCTCTTTTGTGTTATGCAATGTCAATGTATTTTTACTGATAGGCTTCAATGGCCTCAGATTTGAGTGATTTATGATTTGAGGCATCACAAATAGTAACATACATGACCACTCAGCAGCAGTACTCCGACATCTTAAAAAACTACACAGTGAGCTGTGATCTACGGAAACTAAGAATGATCATACTTGGAAGTATTAGTGTGTAAGCCTGGCACAAAACTTTGGGTTTTGTGTATTAAAATAAATAAAAAAAGTTGTTCATATGAAATACATTGTAGAAATTGACATTCTCAAATACTTTTATAGGTGCTGTTCAGTGCAGAAGTGTATATTACATTCAGTGCTGTATTCTTAGAATAAGAAGAAATGTTTTTTTCTCTAGAAAAATCAGAAATCCAAGACTGAAAATAAAGCTAGTCCAAATCTGTCTTGGATTTATCATCTGTGGTTTTTAGTGAATGAATTTTGATCACTGCATGTGATTCGGCTTTCATTGCTAGAGAATTGTTTCTTCACATAACCAAAATCTTAAGGAAAGTTTACAATTTCATATATATTTTTTTTTTACTTATTTTCCCTTCTTTAAGTAACCTACTTCTTGTTGCTCCATTGCCTTGTATTGTTTGCATCCCCCCCCGTCCCCCCCATAAATAAGCTTAGTAAGAGAGAGCTCATTCTGTCATATTGCTTGTAATCTGCAAAACCAGAAGACAAACAGTTTAACAGCTAGTTAATGTGTAGTTTAGGAATAGCATTTTGTAAGTAGACTGAGTGTAGGTACTGACAATCAAGTATTGATATCTATGCATGCAGGAAGCTGCATGTGACCATACAGTTTTGCTATATGCAGTACTTTCTATACCAATTTCTTAATTACAGTTTCCTAATAGATGTAGGACTTGGAAAAGTAGCGTACAAGAGTGTATAGAATTCTTGGGTTTAGTGGGTTGCACACAAAAACCAATCTCGTGGAAGTAAGGAGAACTTTTACAACTGACAAAGACTATACAGATAGAAGTTGCTCTTTTTATGCCCTCTGTTCCATTCACAGGTGAATAAATTCAAACACGGAATCCTCAGAGAATAAGGTGTGTCAATCCCTTGTACAGATATCCTGTAATCACTGCATAGGACTACTTCAAATGATTGACAGTAGCTCAATACTAGCTCATGTTTTTAGATTAAACCTTACTACTTTTGCTGACAAAGTTTAGACTGGGCCTCTACTCCCTTTGCTGTCTGCAGTATCTTTGTGCAAGCTTCTGTTTCACCAGGTCTACCTGAAAACAGTGATGCAATTTTAATTTAACTTCTCATTCAACTGAAGAACTCTGACATCTCAAAGACTGTTGTGGCTCTGTTTTAATCATGTTTTCCACTCTACTCCTGCATGCAAAAACTAATCCTAAATTCTAGAATCTGTCAGCCTCTTCACTGCCAGAATAACTGGCTGCAGCCTTAGCTATGACTCCTTTTCCCTCTTACTCTCCCCAAAAGTTGTTGCCATTTAAAGTCAGAGGAGATTCTCTCCCTCACAACCCTTGCTTTATCTGTATAGAAATATCTTAATTGCCTCTTTTCTTCCATACTTTTCCCTCTCTTAGCACAGTGCTGTGAACCCACCTCGCATGCACCAGCACATCCCAAGTCCATAGCATAGACCGCAGCTCTTCATTCTCTGCAATGATCTCTGCTTGGCTGCATGAAATGAGAGAAAAAGCCAAGATGCAAAAGAAAAGGCAAAGACCAAATTCAGTTTTCATGGGATTTCTCATGCTACTTCTCTGCTAAAAGGCAAAAGCTCCATCTTTCCTATTCTTTCCACGCTACTGTATCTTAATTTTATTTTTCTTCTTCATTTTATTGAAGATGAGACACTTCAGAATTCATGCTTTCATCCTTTTTGAAAAGTACATGGAGTTTAGCTGGGTTTTTCATCATGTATATGAATCTAGGGTAGTACTGGTTTACTTTTTCCAGAGACTTGCTCTGTATTAAATCACTGCTTGCCCGATGGCAGTCATGTCAGACTGATAATTTTACCACATGGCCTAATCCATTCTGAAATTTGTTAATGGTACACAAATGGTGCTGCATGCAGATGATTACTTCTTTCCTTCAGTGGCGTGTTCTCAATGGTAAAACAAATTTATTTTTCTTGAATTCTCTGATAAATTCAAATACATGATTGTTATGCAGAATATCTTCAGAAGCACACAAAATATAGTCAATGTTATGGGGTTTTTTCCTTGCCTTGAATGATAACTTGTGTGCCTTCAATTTTATCGTCTTGTACGTCAGGATGTTGTTGGGTTGTTATTATTGGAGATGGGGAGGGGAGTAGAGAATTTAATGTATAACCTACATAACACGAACAGTTTGTCTATGGCTGTAGCGTTTAATGTTGCAAAGACTATGCACAAAGACTAGTATTTCACTGTCAATACAGCATTGCCCAGTTTGTTAGTTCTGGTAATGTAGCTATTCTCCTGTTTTTTAACAAAATTTGATCTCACAATCCAGATCAGTGTATTAATCTTTACTTCCAGCTGATAGCCAACAATCTTTGCATACTTATGTTGCTCTTAAATGTTATTAGAAGGATTCAAGTTGTTCTCGTACTGACAATTTGTGCATAGGAGAATTTCTAGTTCATATCCTCAAAGTTGGGACTGTTCCAGTAAAGATGCAAGAAAGAGTACTAAATATGCAGTTGTCCAAGAATAAGATTGAAATGTGTGTATTCAGTGCACAGATATACATTAGTGGAACTGTATTATCCCACTGGATCTCCCTGTGGATTCTCCTACTCTCCACTTAAAACTGAAATTAATTTTCCCAGGCAGGTTTACATTTATTGTTCACATAAGGTAGTATTGTCCACATAAGGTAGTAGAGAAGTAGCCAGTAACTGGTCTTAGCCTGGCTTCAAACTTTCCACAGTTGACATATCTCTGATACTTGGAACCTCTCTTGTTTCAGCAAAGATTTTAATGTGTTACTTGTATTTCAAGATAGTTAACTACTAGGAAGAACAAGTTTGAGGTTTGTTTGTTTTTGGTAATGCTTCTGCAGATAATCACCAATATACCTTGATATGGTATTCATGTTTGGTTTTCCCCCCAGTTTTTTCAGTGCAGGTAAGAGTTCTTGTCTAGTTCAGCTGTAATTTGATTTTTTCAAACAGCAAAACAAATTTTTTCAGGACAATGTGCTGGTAGATTGCATGGCTGCTTTTCCATTCCCTGATCAAGCATTTTGCATTTCATCTGACAAGTTATGAGTAAGGAAATCACATATGAGTAAGGAAATCACATCTCACTTTCCAGCAGTTTGTATGCTGAGATTTCTAGACATTCATTAAAATGACTCATGGTAATAACAAAGAAACATATGCTTACATTTGATGATAATAAAGAAAAAACTTTGTGAAATGATTCAGTGAAGGACTTAGCCCTGATTAACTGCGTGTTTGAGGTAAAAGTCACCTACTTTTCTTCTGTATGCAATAGAGATGGCTTAAATACATAAAGTAGGTAAAACTTGCACTTCATTTACGTTGGCATTTTGTCCCAGTTACAGCAACTAAAGACCAAGATACTTCAGTGGAATTAGTATAAACTCCCAGCATAATCCAGTTTGAAATACACTGTAACAAGTAACAGCTATGAAGCAAACAGTCGTCTTTCCTATGGTAGGAACTGAAACCGGTAAAGGTGGAAGAAGTCCTTAGAGTCTCAGTTTTTTTCTATGATCTTTGCTATGCACTGATTGAATGCAGGGCAAAGAAGTGGCAGGAAGTAATATTGTCTTATGAGAGTTCATCTGGTCATTGAGTTATTGCACAAAAGAATAAGATTAGTTTCCTTTATAAGCTGCAGTTTCCAAATTGCAGTTCTTCCCTGAAGTCTGGTTAGTTTCTTCAATCTCTTAAAAGTATTCAGGTGAATAAGTATGTATGTGTAAGAACTCTCTGGCATTGCTGTATGTCAGCAATTAAGAGAGTTGCAGAACCAGCTGATAGAATGCTTAAACTTCCTGATAGTAGCTACAGTACTGCCCTAGTATTGTCAGAAGAGGTGGTGAAGCTCATTTACAACCAAAATATTTCATGTCCATAATATTTTGCAGATGATAGCTGGAATGAGTTTTAGTAATACTTTTTTTAAAAAAATAACAAAATGGGCACTTCTCGACCACTTTTAAGCAAATATTTGTGATTTGTACAGATACACAGAGAAAAAATCAGATCTAGACACTTCTGCTAAGCTGAACTTGAGCTTGAAATCATAATGAAAAGATTGTGGGGGGAAGTACAGATTGAGTAGAAAACTAAGCTATTTAAAGAGACAGAGGTATGAGTTATGGCAAATTACTGACTGAGCATAAATTACACCACTAATGTCATAATAAAATATCTTTTTATTCTGTAGTCATCTGTCTTGGTTCTGTCATTCGTGCTGTTCCCTCAAAAGCCACACTGTCCTTTTCTTTCTTTGGTAACATCAGCAGCATTCTTAATTCAGACATAATTTTTTCTCCCAGGAAAAGACTATTAGTCATTCTTGAATTTGGATTTTTTTTTCCCTTGCTATATGCTGCTACTTACTTATCAGAAAAAAAAAGGAATGCAGTAAGAACCTCAATTTTAATCATATTTTGTGCTATAGAGCAGAATAATAGATGGAAGCAATTTTACAGATGTTGCTTGTCAGAAGTATTTCTTTGTGGCATAAGAATGTCTTATACACGTGACGAGTTGTATTCACTGCTGATGGAACTGATCCTGAGTAAGAAAGAGCCCTGGGAATCTGAGGTTTTGAGTTTATCCTTTAATCTCTGTAATTTACTTTTCACAGCCTCAGAAACATTATTTTAGTTCTATCATGCTTTTGCTGAGATTTGTAGATGTGTCTAGAACTTGCAATTTGCGTCTACCTTGATCTTTCTGTTCTTGAAAAGAAAATTCTAATATCAAAACTCTGCACCAAAGACTGTTTATGTGAAAATATAAAGGAAATGCATAAACAGTCTATGAATCCTTTTTTCTTTCTTACCTAATGGTGCAGGTGCATCAGAAGGAGGTATGGGAGAAACAGATGATCTCCTAAATTTATAGGATAAGAGTTAGGATAGTGCTTGGAAAGTGGTAATGCTCTTAAGGGTTAAAGTAAACTCTTATCCATGATGATACAGCATGCTGAAAGTTCACAGCTACATAGTTATCTGGATTTAAAAGAGAAATTAAGTTTTGGGGTTTGTTTGTTTTGGTTTGTTTTGTAAGATACAGTATCACCACTTTCATTAGGGTGTCACTGATGTTTCAGTATTGCTTTTAACCTGTTTCATCTCTTTATACTCCAGGAAGTTTTTATTCTTATTTTGATTAGATGCTATGATAATGACAGCCACAGAGATGCATATTGTCAAAGGTAAACTGTGTAGCATGTTATTACCACATCTGGTTCTAGGAAGGTCTCCATCCTGTTTTTGCAAATGAATTTGTCTTGTAGAACTTCCTATCTCCACCTTATAAATTCTTACAAGCTTTATGCAAATTGTTGGGTTTTTTTCCCTTGTTGGGGTGTCTTCATTATGGTCATATTGATACTAAGGAAACCATTTCCACAGACTTCAAGGATAGCAGAGGGAATTCAAAATGAGTCCTTGGTTTTATGTTATTGCAACAGTTCTGCTAAGGGAGAATTAATTTTGAGAAGGATGTTCAGATTTTTCTCTTCCCTGTAAATGTTGAGACCAGATTTTCCTTCTAGACAATTTTTGCAGCACTGTGAATACTCTGTCATTAGCGTTACTACTGATTTGCTGTGGTGTGAGGGTCAAGAATATCAGCAAATGTAGTTTTAATGCTGTTTTGCTGGTGCTTGGGTTTTAATTTTTAATTTTTTTTTTTTCGTTTGGGTCTTAGGAAATTTTTTTTGGGGGGTGGCAGGGTTGGTTGTGGATGTTTGGGTGTTTGGGGTTTTTTGTGGGGTGGGGTTTTTTTTCTTTTCAAAATATTGAAAAAAATAAAGGAAAAAAGTTCACAAGTTGAAATGGTGGCACTCTGAGGCCACATCGCCTGAGGTTAGCATAAAGTCATTTTAGTTGGCTAGCATCATCTCCCTGTGATGTGACAAGAAGCATGACAGGAAAAAGAAATGAGGTCAGAACTTCTTTGCAAGCAACTTTTTTTCCAAAAGCTGAGATGGCCCCAGAGGCCTGTTAGCACAATTTAGGTTATCTGTTGGTCTGCTTCGGTGTACATCTGGAGATGAAGCATTCAACAGATTTGTGATCAGAATGTGGCAGAGGGACACTCAAAGCTGTAGTCATGAAGTCTGTTTTGCTGCCTCAGCCAGAATCTGAGCGTCTGTCAATATATCCTAATGTGTCATTAATTCATATCTTTGCGATAGAAATATGATTAACAAATGTAATTTCAAAATTTTCATGACATTAATATGCATACTCATTTGAGCACACAGTCTGTCAAAATTTGAGTGAATACAGTCCTTTTAGTATAGCCTAGTCTGCCCCAAAACTTTCTGACAGCTTCTTGAATTGGCCAGGATAACAGGTTTTCTTCTATGCAGGGATTTGGCTCTTTTTTTTTTTTTTTCCCCCTCTCATTTGTTAATATAGTAATTTTAGCTCATATTAAGACTCTTTTAATCCAACTTTCATTTTCAGAGAAAGTGCTAGGTATTTCTTTGGTGGCATTTTAATATACCAAGGACCAGGAAAAGCTGTAAATCCAGTTCTATAATTACATTTATAATGCTGGTATTTTCTCCCAGTACTTATACAATTTTAGATCCCCAATTTCAGCTTTCCACTCCAGCAGAAATTATGTATTGCTACCCAAGTGTGGATTTGTGGGTCTTCAGACAGTGTGGCTGTCTCATAATTATTTTCATTAACTTGCATGGTGTCACTGTGATGTTTTTACAAAAGCCACTGACTGCATTTTGTGATTATAATATGCAGCAATGACACGTTTCTTCTTCCCTTCCTCACCCCCTAGTTCAATCATCAAAAAATTCATCTCAATTTCTATGAGATCAGACCAGCATTATGTTATTAAAGCTGCCTAAGTGTTTTATTTATCACATTTAACTACCTAAGTTTAATTATACTATAAAACAGACTCATCTAATCTGAAATATTATATAATCCTAAGAACTTCAAGAAAATTAAGTATCCCAGTAACCTAAAATGTATGTTCAATACCGAGTGATTTAAAAAAACAAAACAGTGAAACCTCACCTCTTCATTTTCATCACTGTTTTCATCTGGAGATTAACTCACACAGAATTTAAAGAGTGGCTGTGATTATTTCCAAATTTTTTATGCCTAGGAATGGAAAAAAGAAGAAAAAGTAAAAACCTTTTTATATTAAATAGTGGGGTGTTTCATTTCTTAATGACAAAAATACAAACATTTTTGCAATGATTGATTTTGATCAAATATAGCTGTTGTGACATAAGATTGATGCCTTTCATAAAATTACAATTATTAAATATTTGTAATATTACTATAACTTAAACTGTAATTTTCTAACAACCACTAGTGAATATGTACAGTGCCACAACTCTTAATTTGTAATTCAGTCCTCTGAAACTGAGGACTGAATTGGGGGGGGGGAACGTTTGGAAGTTTTTGGACAGTTAAATCTATCACGTATACAGCAAAGAGTACCACACTAAGATTCACAATTTCCAAATAGAGTTTTGAATAGTTTAGTAGAGGAACTATCTGCTTATATGGGCTGAAAGGAAAGTTCATCAAGTCCTCATCTGAAGAAAAAAAAACGGTACATGCATATACATATATGCATACATATAGATCATCTGTCACATTCTTCACCATACAGGCTACCTACCAGTTACAGAACTATACATGTTTTAATGTTGGGACTTGCATCTGGATTGCTATGCTGAACTGCCAGTCCAGAAAAAAAATTCAGATTTTATTGGAAGATATTATTGTTTTCATCAGAATTCATTTTCAGTGTTTTGATTATAGCTTTCAAGTCCTATGTTTGTAATAAAAAAAGAATAATTTGAGTGTGCTTGATGAATGTTAGCAGGATCAGATTAAATAGGGTATTATTGTTGCTGCTGTGACTAAGTGGAAATGATTTGTAGTAATGTTTTAAAGCTATTCATGTGACTAAGTTTCTTCAGAATTTATTGACAGCCCAAATATTTGAAAATCTCTACAACGAATATTTCTTTATAACTAAAGTACAGACAGGTGCAATCTAAATAATCTTAAAATGTCATGTGGCACCACAAGTTAGCATAAGGCAAACCAATTTCTCTCTGGAAAATTGCACCAGAACTGCATTCTCCTTGCACTGAAAATGTATTTATGCTTTTCTCCCCTCTATGTCCTGTTGGGTTTTAACTGACATTACCTAATGAATTTACCAGCTCCCAGTTTAGTTACAAATGAATAAAAAGAAATGAGTTCCCTAGTAGATGAGTCCTGATGTGGTAAAACTCCAGACTAATTATTTTTCTGTTGTCTAGTTGCTGGTGGAGATGAAGTGAAGCCAATTGATGGTGTATGGTGACAGTTTATCTGATTAAGTATTTGTGTGTGAACCTAACACAGCACCATATTCTGGACTATATCTAAAGAGAGTCAAGGAAAATGAGTCCACAGAAGCCCTAGTCAAGACTATGAACCAGAATTGATCAACTGTAGGGAAAAACTTCTTACTGCTATCTTAGCCAGTTTGGTCACACTACAGGGCAGTTACAATATTTCAGGCATAGTGTATCATACACACACCAAACTCTCATTTGAGTATAGAGAAAAATTTCCTAATGGGCAAAAGGTAAGAAATGTCATTTCACCAAAACTGGACGGTTCCAGAGAGTGTAGGACTATTTGTACCGTTCCTTTTAAATTCTTTGCAGTAATTATATAAATGTGTCACATGAGAATCATTAATTTTTCTATTTTATACATTATTTTTTCCTTTTGCCTACAAATATCCTTTGGACCAACAGGCCTCTGTGCTGTACAGGAAATCTTTGCTGGGTCAGTCACAGCTGTTAAAGTATCTTTTATCCAAGGCAGTGAATAGCTCAGAAATTATTAATCCACTGTAAGGTCACTGGCTATTTGAAACTGGTTGTTGCTTTGTGATATGATAGTGACATGTGTTTTGGGGGGTTTTTTGGTTTTTTTCTAACTAATGTGAAAAGGGATACAATTTATGGAAAAACTTTAATAGTTATAATTTATTTGGAGAAAAAAGTGCATTGCATTTTCATCATCTAACTTTAGCACCATATGAAAAATAGTACTACATTATTAAGACAGAGGAAAGATCTTTGAAATCTGCGTGGCTGATGGTGTTGGGAGAGCTGAGCATGGGGCTTCTAGAATTTCATCTCAGTTCTATTTGAATTTGTGGAGAAAGATCCTTGAATCCACAGTCTGTTTTAAAGTTAAACCCGTCAAATTTGGGTATTGAATCTTGTGTATATCAGTGTAAATATTGGATCTTTATCAAGGTCTTTGCAGGTATGTTGAACTACAAGATGAACCTGAACATTATATTTAATCTTTTTAAATCCATATGAAAAACAGTGTTTGGAGTGTCCTTGTTTATTACAAGATATGAGAAATGGGCTGTGTTCCCTCTATGGGGTTTATCTGTGTATCAACAACTCCCAGTGTATAACATCTAACTTACTTTTGAGCTTTAATACTTGGCAGCTGTGATGAGTGCCTAATCACAATAATACACTCAGGGGCTGGAGTGTGCAGCAGTATTTTCTGACTCTTTTCCAGTGTTAGCTTTAACAGTTAACAGTTTCTTGATGCTAATTGATCTCTTGCCTCCAAAGCACAGATTTCAGTGTTATCTATGCCACAATACCTATTAGTTTTGCCCAAAATGTTTGTTTCCACTTTGTGGTTTTGTAAGTTTATTTTTTATTCCATCTTAGGGATTTGTCCCCTGCTATGTAAAAGTACTCTTTGACATTAAGGATAGCTTCTCAAATTCCTTTTGCGATTTATTCTACTTGGAGATCTGCTCTCTTATGCTGTTAGCCCAGATTTTCTCTATTCATTTCATCACTCTTTTATGGTGTAACTGCACTTGAGTCTCACATATCTTAGAGACAGGACTTTGGGACTCCGTTTCCCTGCAGATCAGAAGCTGGACCTGTCCACGGTACTGATGCTGCCAGAGGTAAAGTTTTACCCGAACTTCGAAGTATGCGAATTATTGAACAGAAGGTGAACAAATACCTCCAAAAAATATATGTGCCATTATGCTATTTTACCTTTCCTCTCCTCTGGTTTCAGTTCAATTAAGCTTCACCCAAGCTGAACTTTTCAAGTCCCCTATCAAGCGCACTTCAAGAAAGTAAATTTGGTGTTCCGCATCTATTGCAAGTAAAGCACGGAAATAAATACTACCAGTCTGTTGCTGTGTCTGTTTCTTCCAGAAGCCTATGGAATAATAAGGAGACCAAATAGAACCCCATTGTATTCCCAGTGAGAGAGAAAAAGTATTGTAGGCTTTGCCTTAAAAGCAAAACAAACAAAAAGAACCCCAGCAAGGACAAACCAACAAAAAACCCCCCACGTCACAACCCAACCCAAAACCGCAGTGATACAGAGTCTGACCAAAGGCCCATCTGGCACAGCATCCTGCTGTTCCTGACAGTGCGCAAAAGTGGATAAATTGTCAGGAAAGAGTAAGCATAGCATAAGATGGTATTTCTTTAGGATACTCTCCTAGCCTTCTACTCTTCTCATAATTTGTAATTCAGAGTTAGTGTCCTTTTTTATAACACCTATTAATGTATTTCACTTCTCTTAAATAATTCAGAGTTTTGATTTATGAGCTCTGTTGGCTTGTGTTGATTCATTTTGAAGACATTAGCAGTGAGATATCAGAGTAGAGGTGTATGTACAGTCTGGCATACTAGCATAACCCAGCATTGACCTCAGTTCATATCAATATGCCAGGCTGAAAATCGTGACAGCTGAGGTCTCTGATTCATAATTCCTTTTGGATTTAGCTGCAGCTGTGGAACTATAACATCTATATCCAACAGGAATCAACCAGAGTCTTGACTTAAACAAATATGGGACTTGTCAACTCTACTAGTGGCAAGGGGTTGTAATCTTCAAGTCAGCAGAGGAGTATTTGGGACAAAGTATTGGATCTACAGAAGGAAGTGAAAATTATGTCACTAATTTCAGTTAAATCTCTTTTCACTCAATAATTGTGATATGTATAAATAAAAGGAGGGCTTTCAGATGAGAAACTGCTGTGATGTATTCTATCTCAACGTACAAAAAAAGATACAAGAACAACTGAAAAGGGTATTCAAGACAGTGCCAAACAGAAGGAGCATGGAGGGGAAAATGTTGGGTCTTGAAAAATACGGCATCCTAGCTTCTCTGAGAGTTTCCAAGTATCTCTGAATTAGCTCTGACGAGGTATATAGCAATCTTCCAACATCCACTGTGGAAAAAATGCAAGATGAAAATACCTGTATTGCCTGTTCTGAAGAGTCAGGGAGAATGAGGCATATTGTTACCCGATCAGTATGTATTCTTTTAAATCCTGTTGGTGTGTTAGCCTTTTATTCTTTGAAGTGGCTCCAAGTTGTTCTTTGCTGTTGTTTCCAAGTTGTATCTGAGATCTAATATGGGGTTAAATGTGTGCTTAATGAAGAAGTTTAAACCGGGCAACAGAAAATAATGATGGTCACCATGGAATTATCTTAAAATCTGACAAGTTCTATTCTCCACATTCACATGGACTCATATGAGATGTGATTATGTGTTTAGTTAGATATTTTACTCTTTGTATCAAATTTATGACCATAATGATATCCTGTACCATGTTGGGCTCTATCTCAACCCCCAGATACACAAGTCTTTTTGATGGAAAGGTACTGTTAGAACTTCTAGATCTGTGGTAAAATGTTTTAGGAGGTATTAGCTATTCTTTCCTTTGGATGAATGCCAGGAGAAAGTCAGCCACAGCAAGAACACTCTCATTAATTTTTCATAAGAATTAGACCACTTACCTTCCTTAGCTGATAATTATAAGAAGGTCTTAAGCATGCAAACTTGTAAGCCTCAGGTTTTTATTTTCTTCTTTGTCTTTTCATCTCCTACAGTGGGCTGTATGGAATTGATAGCATGCCAGACCTGCGTAGAAAGAAATCTTTTCCCATTGTTCGAGATGTGGTAAGTAACTTCCGATGCCATGAAACTGTTGATCCATTTGTCAGTCGTCTAGATCTTTCTTGTAATTAGTATTGTGCATGTGAGTGATAGTTTGTCAACAACTGGTTTATGGAAAAAAGGTATCTTGAGAGAATGGATTGAGGCCAGTAAATGATGCAGTTGTTATAATGTGCTAGATAAGTCTGAATATCTCATGGAATGTTTAGATATTACTTGCAGAGTCAAGTAATGTGCATTTCCTGCGATGATAAACTGCTCGGGTTTGTGTTGAATTAGCTTACAAAGACAGCTGTTATTGAGTGCTTGGGATACCAATTGGCTTGATTTATTATGATACTGAAAGAGGAAGAAAGTTCCTTTTAAAAAGCAACCCTGTTTCAGTGCGAATGTTTATAAAGATTTATGCATACTTTTGGTACAAGATGAAGCATGTTATTTTAGCAGTTAGTGTAGACAATAATAATCTAGGCAAATCCATTTCAGAAAGGTAAAAAGAATGGCACTTTCTTTGAGATTTATTCTGACTTCCAGACTAAACAACATTAAGTAGAATCTCTCTGCTCTGAAGAATTTTAAGTGCCATTCATATTTCTCTTTTTCCTGACTATAGAATTCATAATTCAATAAAATACATATTTAATCTCTGGTGGTGGTGAGTCTCTAAACCAATTTCTCGTTGTAAAGAAAGGGAATCAGCCAAAATAAGTTATTGTTACAGTTGTCTCTAAAAGATCATTCTTTGCCAAATTATTGCCTAATGTATTCTCAGCTGCTCTGTTCAGTTACTCTACAGTGATATACCATACTGTCTGAAGGGTCACAAAGAGAAAGCATAGCAACCATTTTAGAGTAGAATTCCTTCTGAAATCAATGAAAGGTTGCAATTTATGACATAGTAGAGCCTGCATTCATTGAAACCATCTCTTTGACAGTAGATGCTCCACTGTAAGTTGTATTACACAAGTATAATTTACAAACATGTTATGATGGTTTTATGCATATTAAATAGCCCTTTGCTTTATTCTTAATGGTTGGAACTGTTTACAGACTGGTATTACTCAGAACAAGTTAAGATATCAGAGTCTTAATATTAACTATTCACTTTGGGAAATATAATAATTATCACAGTGAAACAAAAAAGAAAATTCACATTTTGAATGGTGGAATAAAAGTTTCATTTTATTATTCTAATATATCAATGATTACTATGTAATCTGTCCAATCATTGAAGGATAACTCCTCTTGAAGGAATTCTACCTTTAGTAAGTGGAAGTTGCAGTTTTAAAACTGAAATTTGTTCTGCAATTTAACCATTACGGACTTCCAGTATAGCTCTTAACTACGTTCTTAAACTATATACTTCTTTAAAATAGTAAATTATATTACAATTCTGTTCTGCAGCTGTAAACCTAAGATAATTTTACCAACTTAAAAGGGAACTTATTTCAGACTTCGTGTAGGTCATCTTCATCTTTGAAAGATTATTTGTATTCAAAGATAGGTGCATGTTAAGCAATCTCCTCTGAGCTTGTAATAGGTTGATTCCAAAATACCTCATTTAAATCAGTAACCTAATTCTCAAGTCCTTGTCAGATCTGATACATTGTAAATGATCTTTTTTATCTTTACTTATACTATGGTTTCAGAAATATAGAAATCATATTGTTAGAAAAGAGTGCTACACTTTTTTCACACTCACTGAAATAGATATCATTTGATATCTTGTTTTGTTGTTGCAATAAACTGACAAATTATTAATATTCTTTGTAATTTCTTTCCTATTTCGGCTGGATTTTTCAGGCTATGGTAAGTGCTTTCATACTCATAAATGTTCTAAAATGTTCATAATAACTCCTAGAGATTTCATGAATGTCATATTTTATGCTGACCTTTTATTGGAAAATAGAACTTTATGACCAAGAATTTAATCCAAACCAAAGTTGTGCCTTATGTTGAATGTCTTGTCCTGTGTATCATATATGCCAAAATTATTAGATAAAGTTTGTTAAAAAGTTATCTATGTATTCCAAATATCCTTTCTAATGATAAAAGCAGATTGTTTAGCACCCAATCGTGATGCTTCCCCTGTGGAACTGAACAGCCTTACATACCTAGACAAAGAAATGTCGAAAGTGTTCCTTACTTTTAAATCCTCTTGTATCAATTCTGCATTGTCAGAGGAATCATTAGATAAAAGCTAAATATCTGGACTGTTTTACGTGAAATCTGCTATTTGCAGTCCATTTTCTTAACTTCTTAACTTCTTTAATCATTAATAGATAAATTGGATTACGTATTTTAATATCCATACATGAAATAGATCATTAAAATAATGAAACAGAATTTGTTTATTTGTGGTTTTGTTTTTTAAAAAATTCTACTGAATAGAAATCACAACAATATGATTATATTCATTTATTTCACACTTGTGTACTCCAGGAATTAAGAATTAGTTGTGAGGAACTTAAATTATGGATGAACTTGTTTGGTCTTGTTTTCGTGCCATTTCTGACTTAATAGCTTAATATTCAGAATGATCTTAGAGGCTAGACAGGGCATGCTCTCATGCCCTTGCTATGAAAACAAATTTGAAGAAAAAGTAAATGGTATTACAGTGGTGTCCAGTAATGATTGTGTAGTTGAGTTGCCATTCCCTTTCTAATCTGTTTTCTGAGCTTAACACTGCAGTTCTGCTGAACATTTCAGGATCAGACATCAGCTTTTTAAATCGAAAAAATTATGGGAAGGGGCTAAATAATTTCAGACAATAGCTTGTTTCCTTTCAAGTGATTTCTTCCTCCTTCCTGTCACCCTCCATCCCCTTTTGAAAGACAGATCTATCTTTCAAAATAATAAAGTCGAGATCCGTAGAGTGATAAATTACCTTTAGTTGCTCAAAAATAAACACTTCTGAAATCATGCAACTTTTGAATGCTGAAAACAGTATTTAATTTTTTTTCAGATTCACGTCTAGTGGATAACTCTTACATTGTATTGAAAATATAACAGTATTTGTAAAGTGGTTAGAAATATTTCGTCTTCAACATTTTTCCTGGTGATAGCAGTCTATAGATCCTTTTAAAGAAAAAAAAATGTGAAGGAAAAGGTGATCAGGAAAACAGAAACTCTCTGTAAAACAGAGGAATGAGTATTACATGGCACAGCCAGCATTCATGAACAGTTGCAAAATGTTAGTTTGACTGCTTCTTCCTCCCTGCTACTTTGGCTGCTCAAACCACACCTTTCTTTTATTTTATCATGGCAGGTGGCTCTTTTTTCACCCACACAATTTTTCATTTAACATTTAATTGTAGCTTGACTCTAATTTTCTTTTACTTATGGTTACCACTTTTCAATGTTTTTGCTAGAATGAGTCCTAATTATATTAATTTAATTTATTTAAGCTGCTAAGGCAAATTTGGAGGTAATACATAAAATAGCGTAGATGCAAGTTATTAGGGGGTCTGAAAGGACTTGAGCACAATGGAGACCAAGTTATTTTAAATCCTGTATCAGGAATTTGGAAAAAACATTTTAAAATTAAATAGATTATGTTCTGCTTTATAATCTTTTTTTTTAAATCAATAAATTTGTCCATACATTCATGATGCAGTAGTACCTACATAGAGATCTTTACACTCTGCAGGTCAAATTCTCGTATAAGGAAAGACATGAGGTAGTATCTGAACATCAGTTTGAGAGGGTAAGCAAGTGTAAACTGCTGAACAAGTCTTGTGTCCCATTAAAGGAGAGTAGTGAAAGGCTTCAGGTTCCTGTTGCTCACCCTGTTCTTCTGATGCTCTGGCAATTTGGACTTCTTTCCTGAGGGCTCCAGATGATTAGCTGCACTTACTTTTCTTCCTTGATACTATTTAAAAACAGAAGAGCAATAGGGGAAAAAGTTTTCTTGCTACATTCATAACCTGCCACCTTGTTTCCCATAAATGAGTTTGGCAGCATTTTTCGCGTCCTCTTTCCAAAATACTCAAAATTTCCAAAATACACTCCTCCTTGCTTCACTCCATCCATAAGAATGAACACTGTATGTGTTTGTTCAGTGCTTCAAGCTGTTGAATGATCACCAGCTACAGTATTTTAGAACAGAAATATTTTATTTATGGCCTTTCTCTTGAAGATGCAGTTTATGCTGACAGTGATACATAAATGGAGATGATCTTTGCAAGTTTTTTCACTGAAATCCCTGTAAATGTAATCTATAATGACTGTTAACTTTACTGGTTTATTAAAAATCCTTCTAGATATCACTTTCTTCTATTATGCTTCCAACATAACAAACACTTTATTAAGAACAACCTAATTATTTGTTTCCTATTAGGCTTAGTTATTTTAGATAGGACACTGTACTACGATTTTAGACGTGTTTCTGATTAAGGAGCAAAATGGTTAACCTACATTATTCCAGAAGTAGCCCTTGGGAGAACTGGGCCTCAGGGACACACGACAGGGTCAAAATTGCTTCCTTGCTTCCCTTTTTCTCACAGGAAATAGTGTATTTATTGACTTATAATGGTAGCATGAAACTGTAGTTCTCCCGCTGGCTCATGTACTTTGGCTGATATATTGCTGGAGGACAGAACATGGTATCATGCACTACCCTGTATTCAAGGTTGATGGTGTTATGCCCTTTGCATTTCTGCCCTGACAAGTAGTCCACACTGGTCTATAGCCTGAAATGGCTAGGATTGTGTATTTTAGACCTAAAAGGATCAAATCACTTCCTAAGTATAAGGGACATGAAGATTAGAGGTCAAAACTATAAAACCTGACATACTGCAGGCAAGTAAATGTAAATGGATGCTTTTCAAGACTTTGAGAAGAAACCTAAGTTTCAAGAAGGATCAGAAGATGGTTGCTTTTAAAAAGAATCTTTTTAAACCTAAAACTCTATTGATTATGAAAATTGTTTCTTTTCATCTTAATGTTAGCAACACATTTTTGCTTGCCGTTTCTCACTTTGTGTGGGTCCTGTAGCATTAGTTTTTGTCACAAAAAGTTTGTGCTCTGTTTAATCTTTCCTGACACCTTGTCAATCTCACTGGCACACACCAATGGAATTTCTCGTATTTGCAGAAATAGAAGGAACAGATGGTCACAGAGAAGCAAACAGAATTATTTACTTTCTTAACAACAGAGTGGGGAAACTGATAGCAAATTAATGGCATGGGCTTGGTAAACTGCTGAGAGTTTAAAAGAAAAAAAAAAGGGGGGGGGTGTTCTTTGCATCACATATGAACTGTAATAGGACAGTGATGAATCAAATCAAATATTTCTGTGCCAAGGATGACTTCTTACCCTACATATAATTGGTTTCACAAGATTAATAACTTTGTGTCTATCTTCAAGTTTAATTATTGTCAAGGGAAACTTATTGAAAATTGAATAGCTATGTTCTCAGCTGAAAGCAAACATTTAGAATTAAAATTAACAGTCTTAATATCTCTACATTAAAACAAATCCATTTAAATCGTGTTAGTGTTTAAAATTATAAAATGGGAAGAAGTTGGAATCGCCTCTCCATCCAAAGATTAATGATGCAGTTCCTCTGCTGATGTAAACCTAAATTGCTTCTGAACCAATATATATTTCACAAAAGTAAGAATGTCATATGCAAAATATCATTGAAACTTTTGCTCTGATAGCTTTATAATGGTGGACTACAGAAGACCCAGTTCACAGGAAGGTGAAAATCTGTATCCTCACAACAAAGGCAACAACAGACCTATGGTTAGTGGGTGGTAGAGTTGATCATCCTCACACTGCTAGACTACGAGGGCAGCAATGTATGACAAAGCAGATGCTCGACTGCAGAACAGAGACAAAGCACAAGTGTACAGGCACACTTGGAATGATTTAGAATAGGGGGAAGGATGCATGAACCCAATTTTGAAGGTAAAAGACAGTAATATAGCAGTGTTGTGGTTAATATTTTGTACAGTGGAATAAGTCTTATCTGTTTCTGTCAAGCCAAAAGGACTACTGATAGCAGAAGTGATAGTCAGACTTGAAATATTATTCGGAAAACATACAGAACTCATTTCCCCAGGGTCTTTTTCCTTCTAATCATTATAGTCTCTAATTAATTCTCAAGGGCCCACTTTAATTACAGGGATATTGCAGTAAGGAAGATAAAATTTCCTTGTTTATTGTATATTAAAAATTCTTTATTTAGAGCACCTTTCTTTGTATGTACTATACCAGAGCAAATAAGATTGTCTCTACAACCAAGGATATAGTCTTCAGAACTGGGGGATGTTCATATACCCTTAACATCATGTGGACAAAAGGCAGAGTTCTATCCTTTTTTCTCCCTCTAAAAACCAGAGTATTTCTCCATATAGCTATTCATAGTATTGAGTGAATATTGTCTTTAAGGAAAAAAATACTTTCAGGTTTCCCAAAGACTTTTTATTTAAGACAAGTAGCATTTTATATACATACACACAATTTAAAAATGCTCAGTGAGTTACAAAAAATTAGCCAGACTGACAACTTGAACCGTAAGACTATTGCAAAATCTCCCATGTTGCTGCAGGCACAGACAGCTTCCAAATTAGGGCAGGATGCCTATCCCTGTACCACATTAATTTGGTTGGCAAAGCGGAAAAACAGTGACAGCCTGTGGTTTAAAAAAACTGAGTCATAAACCTCTGAATAACAGGTTTTATATTAGAAATGGCAGCTCAGCTAGGCACTGCTGAAAGAAACAGTAATGATGATGGAAAGTGTGCTTGCATCATGTACTGAAACCTTAAAAGTTCTGTGCAGCAAACATTAACTAAAAGTTTTTGTAACTCATGCAGTTTTGCTTAAATCTGATAGCACAAACAAGTACTACTTGTCTTCTGTTAGATTCAACAATTGGAGTTACTAGCATAATTTCTAACAGTTTTGTATTTGCTTTAAACAGACACTTGCGGCTCGAAAATCTGGTATTTCCATGGCCATGCTCATGCGGACCTCCATAAACAATGATGAAATGGTAAGTGTTTTCAGTGGCAGGTTTAAGTCATTTAAATAGCAGAGAAATCTTTGTTCCAAGCTCTTTAGAAGTTATTTCAGCCTTAGACACTCCAAACTGGATAAAACTGAGTGTATAAGCATTCCATTTGTTGTGTAGGAACTTTCAGGGATCTTGAACGGAATTTGCTGTCTGATCTACAGTGACAAGACCAGGTTTGCTGCTTCTGCTTCACATCCATGACAGTCAGAAGAGATTAAGCAGGAAACCTTTGTTTTACAAAATAGTTACTTGGAGAAACCTTTTATTTTAAATTGTCCAGCTGCACCATGCTTTACCTGCAGTCTTTCAGAATCCGTCTCTCTTCATCACACCATGAGTATAATTAAAATAACAGGACTCTGCAGGAAGGTTTCTCTGTGATTATTATTTTTTTCTGAGTCCTTATAGGTGGCTGGGACATTATTTGATTTTGTAAATGTTACTCCTACTAGTAACAAAATATTTAATTTTTACAAGAAGTGACTAGGAAAATCTTTTGGAAAAATCATATTCTCATAGCTAGTAAAACCAGTGTGGTGTGGTTTTCCATTATTGACTTCACTTATATTTTGCAAAAGAAATTTATTTTAAACAAAACTAAAACAGATGCCATTTTCTTCAGGAATTCTTAAAGTGCAATGCAAGCAGATTTACATGGCTGAACTAAGCAAAAGCACTACCTTGAAAAAGTAAAGGCTTCTTTTGTGTTCCTTAAATTGCTAGTGCAAACATAGTTTTCTAGAGGATATCCTACACTGAAGAAAAAAAAAAGTGTTGAATTTTCATACTGTTGTTAAGCTCCATAGTAGAAGAAAGGAAGAGCAGAATACATTGACAGATATTCTGGGAACTGAAGCCCATAGCACAAGTGTACACACATCCATCACTCTTCTCTGTCTTATTGTGAACTTTCTATGCTTATATGGTAATCAAAAAGGAACAAATTGGTAGTGCTCAGGGATAGATTGATGAGGTAGAAAACAGCTGGTGTTTGAAATGATCTTTCGGTAGGAGCAGTAGTTATTTTGTTCTGCTATCTCAAAATAGGAACAAAGGTTGATAGAATGAAGGAGAATGGTGGAATCTTAAAAAGAACTTAAAGGCTGAGGGAAAAATATAAAGAACAAACTTATGCATCCAGCTGGTGCAAAATAAAGACTTTTTCTATCTGTGTTATAGCAGCTACAAAATTATCTGTTTGGTAAAAGACCCTAAGATAGTTCATATGCTTTACTAAAAGATGTCTACTAAATAACAAAATAAACCATTTGTAAGTATTACTGCTTTTTATGACAATAAATACAGGTTCAACTATTCATTTACATGCCTCCTCTCATGCAAAAACTACCAGGCTGTGACTTTGGAGGGTTAAAGGTGCAAGTTTGGGACATAATATTAATTGTCAACAAATGCAGGACAAGAAAGAATAATTTAGACTGCACTTATAGATTCTGACTTAAGTGGTACTGATCAGAGGAAAAAAGAAGGCAGCAAATCCCAGTGGACAGCTCGATGCAAATATTTCTCCAATGTTTGCTGTCAATCAGGAGAAACTAATGAACCATGGTTCAGGAGAAATGGAAAGAGAAAAATAAGTTGAATCTCTTTTTATGCTATTATACTCCTTGGCCTCCATTTCAATCAGGCTGTATGAAAAAATGTGTACCAGAAATTTTCTTAAGAAATCTTTGAACAAAAACGTAAGTCCAAAGGCACACAACAAATATAATTTAGATACATAAAAGTTCATTTGATGAGAAAATGTAAAAGGCTAATTCAGGGAAGAGGTGAATAAGAGAACCCTGTCTTATTGCAGCCCTCACTAAAGATATTAAAGGGAAGTGGGTACTCTTTCAAGGATAAATGTAATGGTACAGCCAGTAAAACCACTTGCAATATATTTAAAACAAGTGAAAGGTAGTACTTTTCTACTTGCTCTGTAAGTAGCCAGCAGAAGTTAATACCCTAAGGCATCATCAAAACTGAGTAGAGCAAGATTTGAAAACAGACATTTTCAGGCATAAAAGAACTCTCCAGATACTCTCCACAAAACCAGATGAAGTGCAATCACCGATGAGTGTTAAGGAAGAAAATACCCTTTGGGCATGTTATTCCTCTGATTAAGGCTTTTCTGGTTTTTACTCTCCCTGAACTCTTTCTGGAGGGAATATTAGTGACTCTGATGGAAGCAGGTTATTTGGTTGATTAGATTCCGTATGGAAATTCTAGACCGCTGTGGCCATATAAGCCTATGTTTCATACACAAAACTTCAGGGACTACTTTGTTTTCACCTTATTAAGCACTAAGCAGCTGAGATTCAGATTGTTTGCAGTGCTAATCAGCGAATAGCTGATAACTGTCCTCCTGCTAGAACCGGTCATGGGTCCTAAGGCAAAACAGTCCAAGAAATGGGTGTGGATTTTGGAGAGTATGGATCACTCTTGTTTACAGGTAAAAAGCATCTTGGTGCTTAACAAGGAAGTAGTGAGTATGCTATTATAGGAATACAGACAAAATGGAACTATAAAATTGGCCCACTTTTATTTGATGAGGAGACTATATAGACACTAGATAAAGGATAGCACTGTATATAATCAAAGTACATTTTGTGCATTGTGTCTAAGTTCCTATAGGAAGTATTTAAATATTCAGAAGTAATGTGTTAGGTAATTACTTAAAATGCATTAGTGAATGTAACATTAATGATTTTTTTTTTTAATTTTTGCTTCAAAATATAAAAAATATATAGGGGACACTGTTAATTGACTGACCTGATTCCAACTTAACTCTCCTATTTCTCTAATCAGTCAAAATGGTCATCCAGGGTTCTTTTGTCTTCAAAGTGCAAGGCAAAATTAGTAAATCAGTATTTAGTGAATTAGTTCATACTTCTATGTACATTCTGATATTTTGTAGTATTGTAAGTGTAATGACATGTACTTTAGCTTCAGTTTGCTTGTATTAAACAATACTTCAACTGAAGTCTTGATTATTATTTTTTCTTATCCAACAGAAAATACATGTCTTCAAGAAGACATTGCAGGCTTTGATCTATCCAATATCATCAACTACACCTCACAACTTTGAAGTTTGGACAGCTACAACTCCCACATACTGTTATGAATGTGAAGGTCTACTTTGGGGCATAGCCAGACAAGGCATGAGATGCACTGAATGTGGTGTCAAATGCCATGAGAAGTGCCAAGACCTCCTAAATGCTGACTGTTTGCAGAGTGAGTATTTCCTGACAGCTAAAGCTTTGCAGTACTTCACACCTTTTGATTTTGTGTGTACACTCGGATATTTCCTGAAATGAAGGGCCAGATCATCAGAAACCAGTGAAGGCGTGTTGATATTCATTGGCTGAGGACCTAGTGAGAAACTTCATGAAATACATACTTACTGTTAATTTTGCTTGTGTCCTTGGAACTTGCTGAATTTAGCTGATCAGTTTGGTAGCATCGGTATATTATTTACTTTCTACTGCCTATGGCAACACTCAGAGCAATTTGTTACATGACATAAAACGTCTTTGCTTTATTTAACTCAGAACACAAGAAATGTCAAAGCAAAGATTAAAAAAAACCCCTCTAATACATATTGCAGTCGTATTAATACGCTATAGAGTAGACAAGAATATGAAAGAATAAATAGGGTCTTGTCCCTCCAAAATACCAAACCATGTATCTGTAAGGTGTAAAAAAATATTAGTCAGGAAGTCCTTTGGGACTAGAATTAAGGTGAAACAACCTTGTTTGCTTTTTCATCAGCCAAATTGATTCCAGCCACCATGCATTCTCCTCCAAAAATATCTAAGGTGCATTTAAACCATACTTATATTACAACACAGTTACTACATAATATTCTAAACAATAGAAAATCAAGACCTGCAAACTTTCTGATATTCTGATCTTAGAATGGGAGGAGCTTTTACAACTCTAGAGTTATTTCACTTTGTTCACTGTTGATATGTTCCTGAGGGTTTACCTAGCTTCTACATGTAGGAAAAGTACGTAGATATTCCAGTCAGGTTGTCTTTCTTCCCACTGTGTTCTTTATGTGAGGAGCCGTCACAAGGGATGGATTCTCAAGATTGATATTGTTCAGGAATTAATCACAATGTCCCTGAGAAAGTGACCCCATGGAGCATAAATCAATGACAAATTTCTAAATCAAACTGCTTAACTGTTCTTAATTGTGATTCTGCACTATGGTGGAACTGGGCTGTGTTTGACAGCTAAGCTTTTGATGTAGTTTCACAAGTGAGAAAAGAATGTTTGCTTTGAAAATCAAATATTATAAAAGTATATTTTGCAGCATTAATATGATTGGTGATGAGTTTTCAAAAGTGTGTATAGATACTCATGAGTAGCTTCTTGAATAAGTGCAAATAACTTCTGTTACCTGGACAGTAACAAAAGAAGGTAGGCTTTCATAATGTCATTTCCCATTCATTCTTATTGACTAATTGTCCCATTTCATTCTAGGTACATTTTAAGACTAGGTAAAAGTAATTAATTGTGCATCAACCTGTTGATCTCTCTTTCAGGTAGTCATCTGACATCCTAGTTTTGCTAGGAATCACTTGGCTTGTGTTACTTGGACTTAGAGGCATAAAAATGAGTTAAAAGAATAATGAGCTTGTACTTCTGCTGGCAACAGGATGTATGCAAGTCACTTGCCAACTAACTGCTCATTGAGTTGATGGAGGCAGTAGGAAGTAGAAATAGCTTTCCTAAAATTACTCTCTCCCTTTATGCATATCTTGTTTAGCACGATTTATGTACAGGAAGAAGAAAACATGGAGGAGGGACATTGAATTGATTCTGATATTCTCAAAATGGAATGTAGGATTCATTTGTAGGAGGGCCTCAAAACAAATCTGTATGGATCACAGTGGATCTAACTGAAGCTTATTCTCGGCATATTCTTCAAGGAATCGGGCTATTGCTGGATTTGGAGCTACTTTGCTAAGACTCTCATCTGCTGTTCCACGAAAATGCTGATTGTATTCTGTGGCAGAGTGTCAAGTATTCTATACAGTGTTGTGGGAATTCCCCTATCATAATTGCATACATAATGGTCTAGAAATAAAGCATAGCTGAAACTTGGTCCATCAGAAGGGGATGTTTTCTTTCTGAGAACTTAACAGAACAGCATATCATGTTCTAATGCATTGTTTCAGAAATATTTTTAATTTAAGAAAATCAAGATTGATTCACTCCATGAGTGAGACACGTACAAGACACCTTGATTTAACAGTAGTGTAACGAAGTATTGCAAAGCTCAAATGGTTATGAGCATCATAACCACGCCTTCCTGTCTGGAGGAACCTTTCTGTTGCTGTTCGTTGGGTGGTTCTTGGCTCACCAAACATCGGTGAAAATCCTCCTCTATTCCACCAGGCTTCCCAACCTCATTACTGCATGCCATTCAGTCCCTTTTTGAACTACATTAGAGGGAGTTGGGAGGTTTTTTTGTATAGGAAGTTTGATATGGCAAGGGCATTTACTTCTGTCTCATGAACCATCTGTCTTGTAGTGCACTCTACTAAGTACAGCACAACACAGATCAATGGCACATTCTAAAGAGATACCTCATTTCCAATCACTCCTGATTTTTAGAATATTTAGATCTGATCTTTAATTTTAATCCTTATTTAGATTAATTTTTATCAGAGAAAACAGCAGTTAAGTCTTTGTGTTCTCATTCTTGCAGAAGTTTGCAGAGTAAAAAATGAAAACTTCCCGAGATGCCTGTGGAAACTAGCGTATATAAAGTATAGCATTTTAATCTATTTCTTCTATTTGAGAGAGTCGCATTCACGTTACTAAAGCTGTTTCTGCTCAGTTATAAAAGCATTGTGAGAAAAGCAAGACCCAAGATCACGTCCCTGACAATATCAGGGTTACAAGTTTCTTGCAATCCTCATCTAGCCCATGATTTCTCATAATAGAGAATGGTTAGAGAGATCATTCTTTCTAAGGCTTCTTAAAAGTGATGAAATCTCTTGTCACTGTACACACTGGAAAACAACATTCAAGCCAGTTAGGTCTGAGTGTAATACCTTTGTATTTCTGTTTGCATGACCTCCAATTTGGTCACAGTTCACTTCCTTCTGAACAAGAGTACAGGAACTGATTCCAAGTGTTCATGTTGCCTTGCCTCCATGGAGGGACTGAGCTGTTATTACTACACAAAATTAGTCATCCTTTCCCTGTGTGGTGAAAGACCTTCACATGATATTTATGTGCTGACCACGCTTCTTCCTGTTCCACCCTTCCCACTGTCAAGGAAACAAGCTGCTGCTAACTTTCTAAGAGCTGAGCTGCTTTTCAGGGTGCCACAACCATGCAGGTGACATGAGAGATATATCCATCCCTGTAATAGTTCAATCTTGGCTAAAACTGAAAATCTACAAAAGACATACAAAGTAAAAGTATCCTTTTTGTCTTCCTGGCCCATATCACCAGCCCAAAAAAACCATAATTGGGTCAGAGCACCATATTGCCTTTGAAGAATTTTTACCAATATATAAATGATAAGGTTGAGAGAGAACCTGCAAAAAAATAAATAGGATTGACAGACAAGTGTGGTGTAAACACTTTGGAAACTTTGAACTGAGTCTTGAAAGAATAAACTTCTAGAAGGCACACTGCAGATAAAAAATACTTCACCACCTAAGGGACCCTGATCATCACATTACTATGCAAATATTTTTGAGCATCCTGTCATATTTTTTGCAACAGATTAATTGCTCGGTGAGTTTGAATATTATACTACTTTGACAATGAAGTTCACGTACTTGTTTCATTTCTGTTAAAAATATTTAACATTCCATTGAAAAAAATGAATTGATCAGTGCAGTTGGTTAAATCTCTAAGAAAGCTGATGCTAACAATATCATAAAATGACGTGAATGTGGTTAACTGGTTTTTATCACAGTCATCTTTTTGGCCATCTCAAATCACTAGGACATATGGCGTCCAAACTTCTGTGATTTTATTTTTTTTTTTAATGTGTAATGATTGCTAATGTAGGCTGTAGAAACGAATTAAGAGCTCAAGTGCTTTAAGGTCAATATCTAAGCTTGTTCTAAATTAGGTTTTAAAAAAATCAGTAGTACATTCATTAGACCTCTCATCTTCAACAAGATATTGCTTTCCAGTAGTAGGTGCAATATTAAATCAGAATTGATTTCAATCATGTTGACTTTGTATCAGTCCTTAGGGTAAAAGGAGCTTGTTAACTTCTGTGCAATATAAGTTATGGTATTGTCTTAATTAGTCTGATCAATACTGCATGAAAACAGCTGTTGATAGACTGTCACAAATAGAGGATGTGAAAATAGCTGCAATAAATAATTTAATATAAATTGAAGGCTATGCTGTTTTTTCAGTAAAACTTAAAGGAAGTTGCTTTTTAATGCATATTCCAATTTTATCTGTACTGTCTCAAAAATCAGCAGGGTTTTCAACAGGAATAAGTTATTGCTATTCAGATTATGTCCATGGTTTATCATTTCATTATATTGTTGTATCTGTATTTTTTAAGGAAGGGCAGAAAATAAGAGAGAATGAAAAATGTTGCTCTCCCAGGAAGAACTGTGAATAAAAACTGTAACAGCATAGTCTCCTTATACTTTTTTTTTTTTTTTTTTTTTAAACTAGTAAAAGCTGTAGTGGCTTTGAGTTTAGATTCATTTCCTTAGTGTCAAACTAAAAATTCTCTGAAAAATGAGGTGGAAACATTATCTGGTTTAAATACACTTTCTATTTATTTTTTAGTTTTTAATATGGTTTCTTGTACAATCCCACTCCAAAAGGAGAGAGAGAAAGAAATGAAAATATTGTTATATCATGTTGACTTAGAAAAAAAAATTAAGAAATAATTTGAAGAATTATTCACATATGCATTATTGAAGTTTAGCTAGTAGCAGAGACAAAGGGCAGAACAGACAGACCCAGATATTGAACACTTCTACACACCTTTCTGGAAGAATCAATATACCTAATTATGTAAAAAAAGCTACATGTTCAGATGTTTTCACAGTACTGATCAATACTGAATAGTACTGATTCAATGTATGTTTCTAGGTATAACACATACCTGATTGAAGTTGAATATTAACCTGTCATGTTACACTAAATCAATTGATAATTTTAGGTATCACAAAGAATAAATGTAAAAGGCTTGATATTATCCGGATGAAACACACATCTCCTTGGAGTACTACGGGACCAAGAATTGGCTAAAGACTAGAGGAGAAAAAGAACTAAGATAGCAACTGTTTAATAAAAGTATTGACCTTTTTTTCTCATTTCAGGAGCTGCTGAGAAAAGTTCCAAACATGGTGCAGAAGATAAAACACAGAATATTATCAGTGCTATGAAGGAAAGAATGAAGATTAGAGAGAAAAATAGACCAGAGGTGTTTGAAGTGATCCAGGAAATGTTTAACGTTTCCAAAGAAGATTTTGTACAATATACAAAGGCAGCAAAACAAAGTGTTTTGGATGGAACATCCAAATGGTCGGCAAAAATAACCATCACAGGTAAATTTTCCTCTGTTTGCTCTAAGAGCTTGCTCTTTCTTAGTTTCCTGGTTTGGGAATAAGATTTATTATAATTAGAGCTGGCACTGTGTGTTCAGTTGCGTACTTGGTGCATCTATAAATGGTTGAATTTATAGCATGCTAGCTGGAAGAGTTTTAAGTTACAGCTGTTGGCAAAACTATGTTACGTTCCACTGCTCTAGGAAGGAAGATAAGTAAATGGTCTTGTTTTGTCTTCTCTACCTCCTACCAATATCTCCTATGTTAGGGCTGAACTTTTTGCGACGAATTGCAAGATTTAAAATTCATAATTGTGTTTATGGGTTTTAATGACTGTAATGCTAAGAACACTGCAGCTTGCAATTCCAGACCTACCCAGTGGTTTGAAACTCATCATCCATTCTTGTGGCTTGACTAAGGGTGTGTTCCAGTTTAGTGATGCTGAGCCAGGGAAACCTGCGCACCCAAACATACTCAAGATTGCTTCTAACTGCATTAAGCTGGTTGTGTATAAAGATTTCCAGGTCCTCTGGCTTTGACATTTCAGGTTTTGAATTAAAACCTCAGCACAGAAAATCTAAATAAAAGCTCAGCTGATCACACAGGTTAACCTGACTTTATGTGGTATTGGACTAGAGACCAAAGCATTGAAAGGCAGTGATGTGAAACATTAGAGGACTCTGGTTAGATTTCACATCTAATTTAGCCTCAATTTTGTTTTAATGTCATGAAAAATAATAAGCCCTCTTCTGATAGTAAAAGTAAATTAAATATTTTCTCTTTCTCCAGGATTTGCATTGTTCCTGTTAGGGGGGATAAGGAGATAAACTTTAGGAACTTATTTTTAGCTTTTACTGGTCAGTTTTGAAAAAAATGAGTGAAACAGAAGCTATATTTTTAAAATAAACTATAATGTATACTTAAGTAACACAGGCATTTTTCTCACTACTTAACAGTAACTTGCGTAAAAGGTCTGTCAGTTCTTGGCGCCTGATGTTTCACACCTGTACGTATGGTAATTTTCCTAACATATTTTACAAGATATTTTCCATATATTCTCTGTAAGATCAAACACATGCACGCAGTTAAAAAAGACACAGAACTGTCCTTTACTACTCTTTATGAAACAAGTGACCCTGAGCAGATAGATGGCATTATTTTAGCTAGTTACTCAGTCAATGTGCAAATGTTTTCAAACTCTCTATCTGCTGGGTAAACATCACTTTTCTAGTGTTGATGCAAAACTCACTTATATTGCTGAATGACTTCTTTTTTCTCTTTTAGAAGTAAAATTCATACTGACTTGAATTCTGTAGAATCATGACCTTACAAATGAATCATAGAATAATTTAGGAAGTGATGTTGGAAGGGATTTCTGGAGCATATTCAAACCTTCTGCTAAAAGAAGGGCTAACTTCAAAGTTAGATTAGCTTGCTCAGGGTTTTGTCCAGGCTAGTTTTGAAACTCTCCAAGGATGGAGATTCCACATTTTCTCTGGGAAACCTGTCCTGCCAGAAGAGTCCGGCTTCACAGAATCATAGAATAGTTTGGGTGGAAGGGACCTTTAAAGGTCATCTAGTCCACCCCCCTTCAATGAGCAGAGACATCCTCAACTAGATGGTCTTGTCCTGCATGAATAGGAGAGGGATACTTCCTTGCCTTCTAAAAATTTCCCTCTGGATTTACAGTGAATGGGGAAGACAAAATATGTTCAAGTTCATTCCTAAGAGTCTTTTCAGGAATGAGATGCAGAAATTTAAAAAAAAATAAAAAATAAATAAATAAAAAACAACCCACCCAGAAACTTACTTTTACTTTTTTCACTGAAGTCGGCAGATATGACTGAACCTACTCCGGGAGATGATCTGCTGAGTAAGAAGGTGACATTTTTAGGTAATCATTTTTCTGAGCACACTGAGGGACCTTCATTATCCAAAATGATTGACATCAGAGAATGTTACCTAAATGTTACCACTAAGGTGGTTTAAATAATATGTGCAAAATAATAAAACCAAGCTCTGCTGATGCTAGGAGCCATGGCAAGTGTTTTAGCTGCAGTTCTCTGGGTTTGGCAGGCTGCTATTTGACAGTTCTGCTTCTCAGTTTTATGAATTATGATGGAATATCAAATTGTGTGTATTTATATTTGCCACAAAATGCATATACATTAACTATACACCCACACTAACTGTCAGAAAGGCTGATGAATACCTAAACAGTTAATGGTAATTGATCTGAACTGTCACCCTGTCTGTGATAGAACAGGAAGTATTCTGAAAATCCTCATGGCTCATGTCTCACATGAGGAAAACAAAGTCATAACCGTGTCCCTCATGTTTAGTTTCATAATCCACAGTGCAGATTTTTGAAAATTTTGGAAATTTTAGTTTGGATCTTTGGAAAAAAATTTGAAATAATTATTTATTTGGGGGGGAATGGAAATTTTAGGGAATTATTAGACTCAAGCCAAGTTACATGGCAACATCATATTACTTGCCATGATGATTAAGCTGTTTGAGAAGAGAGTCTGAATTATGCATGGCAAGAAAAGTATTTCTTTTGTGCTCTTTAGTGAATCTTTAAATTTATTACTCTATTAATCTATATTTGTAAAATTTATACAGTCCAGAAGGGCAGTTAGACAAGCCTTGTCTATCTCCAGAGTAACAGACTCTGGGAAAATTCATCCAGAAACCTCTGTTTCAAGAGCCCTCAGTTTGAGGGCTGAAACAGTTTGTCTCCTGTTGCTGTGGTCACTGTCTCATTTATTTCTTGGCAATGAAGGCTATGAGGGCTAAAGCACATTTCTCTCCTTTTGTTGCAGTTCTGTGTGCTCAGGGCTTACAGGCTAAGGACAAAACTGGCTCAAGTGACCCATATGTCACTGTGCAAGTTGGCAAAACCAAGCGGAGAACAAAGACTATTTTTGGAAACTTGAATCCAGTATGGGATGAAAAATTCTATTTGTAAGTATTGGACATACTGTTGTTTCTTGCATTTTTAACTTACTTATAGGTAATATAATGCTACCAAGTGAAATAATTACTTAATTTGAAAATATATTGTCTATACTATGCATATTCTTAGCATTAATAAATTAACAAGTTCTGAATGGACAGAGCATAGAAGTTTATTGTGACTTTATCATATAGTAGTCATACAGCTCATAATTATGTCTTTTGGGGGATCTATTGGTGGCATCTATTTATTCTGGTTTTTTAGGGAATGTAAGTAACAGTTTTCAGACTTTGACATTACATACCAAATGTTGGCATTATAAATTCCTTCCAATGTCTCAGATATTGACCATGCAATTTAAATGTGTTTTTATTCAACATTACAATTCTCCTAGGTGGAACTGGGGAATTTGATAGTAACTTGTGTGGCTGGGCTGTTTGTAATGTCTGTCCTTTCCAAGACAGTGTTGTCCAGAAGCCCGATGTGGAGAGTGGGGTATGATCCTCCTCTCTCCTTTCTTTGGCCACAGCCTCTGAACTGAATATGGTATAGTTTGTTGTCAGCATATCATGGAAGTTCAACCCTGACTGCACAGTAGATGTTTCAGTCTGTAATACATTCACTAAGGTTTGAATATGATTTCATGTCTGTTCTAGTTCTGGCAATATTCCTAGAACTTCTTTCAGAAAGACGCGTTACAGTACAGAAAATACCAATTCACAGGTACTATGCTGTTCCTTTCCTGAAAATATTGCCTTAGGATACAACACATTCCTGACTGAGAATGTGACCTATCTGATAATCGTATCAATTTGCTCAGCGTTATCCCTCTATGTGTACAAAAGTATTTCTGCATTACTACTTTTCTCAGCTTGATTAGTATGTGCTGCAGTATATGATGTGCACTTAACTACTATTGTTAAAATCATTTAAGGATTCTGAAAGCTAATATAAACCCTAAATTTTCTTTGGAAAATTTTAACTGAGAACTGTTTATTTAGGCAGATTTTTAAAATTGTTCAGAAAAGTTCCAGTCTACTCTGAAAGCACTACCACAGCATTATCTCATGAAGTTAGGTATTTTATGGAAGCTGTGTTGAAAACACTGCTATAATAAATTATGAAAAGAAATTATAATAATTAAAAAGGATACACAATTTCAGTATTTGTTAAATACAACAGTTTTATTTGCATTTTTACTGAAAATATATGCAAACTGTTGACACATTATAATAGTCTAACCTTTTGGCACTACACTATAAAAGCCTAATGTGCTTATGCCTAATAGTGCTATTCAAAACTGGGTATTCATTTGATACAAGTTGATGAAACCCTGTATCAGTAATGATAAAAACGATGTGACATTTTTATAAGCAACCCTGAATTTATGAAGCAGCAGCAGAACAGCTCAGGATCCTGCAGACTGCCCAGTCAAGATTCAGAATTCCTAGTTAGTCACTGTGCGCAACAGGCAATTTCAAAACAACCACTCACCACAATGTAAAATGCTTCAGGCTATAACATTATTTAGTTTCTTTCCTGCTACAAGGAAGACATCAGTTGTCATTATTCCTATCTACATAAACCATGGAAATAATTTTTGTTTGGATTCAGGCATTTGAAATAAGAGCTCTGTTTTCTTCAAGAAGGTGCAGCATCATAACATGAGAGGTGACCTTTTTATGTAGCACAACAGCTATTTTCTCTTCCCTGTTTTTTGACTAAAATTTGCTGCCTTATTGTTGAGGAAGTTGTCATTTCACTAGTGAGTTTGAAAGAGGTATGACCCAAGATGCCACTTCTATTTGTCTAGAAAATGTACTAGGTAATCCAACTATATTAAACAATGCACGCCCATTCCTTTCTCAGATTCAAAGGCCAGTGCTAGAAATGAATAGTTAATTCAGAGAAAACACTCAGAAACTTTTTACAGGCTTCCCCTATACAGACAATATTTTCTTTTCAAGTTATTTGTGTTACTCCAGTAACAGTTGAAGTGTCATACCTCATTGAATGACTGTGAGTAGCCAAAGGGAGGAGATGAATTACTTTCTTGCATTTAATCGTATGAATTGCATAGTGTCAAAAGTTGAATGGCAATTCAGCAAATTTGGTATGAATTTTTAAATGTATTTTCTCAAAGAAATGAGCAGGGCTACCATAAAATCCATGGAAACTTGAAAATATTTTTTTTTTCTTTTCCACTCAGCACTAACTATTACTATCATCTGGTCCTCTAGCAATAACGCTAATAAAAAAACCCCAAACCTTACTATAGCATAAATCTCCTGAGTAACTGCTTTGAACTGAGTACATTTTCAATCATTTTTATAGCACTTGATAGAGTTATCTCCCTAACTTATTTAATGCATTGGTTTTCAATTGCAAGTATATGAGAATTGCTAAAGTGTATTAAATAAACTATAAATGTTTAACCACAAGATTAAACCTAAAGTAGATCAATATAACTATTTCACTGACTCAGGAAGTTTCATTTAAATCAGGCTCTATTAGTGATATTTGATAGTCCCGTTTAAAACCAAATAGTAATCCTCATTATAACTCCTAAATGATAAATTGCAGAAATAAAATATATCTCAAAATCGTACAATCATATATTTACTCATAATACCAAAACATTCATTTAAATTTCCCCATCTGTTCCAAAACAAGGACTTGGAAAAAACATTGGCTCCCCATTGTGCATTTGCTCTGCCATAGCAGATAGAGTGAGGGCAGTGTTCTAGTTTGCAGAATCACACATAACCCTAATATAATCATATGGTAAGCAGAGAATGAAGGTTTCTAACAAAACGTAATGTAATCTTCTGCTAAATGGCAATGGGATACTGGCATAGATTTTAACATGGGAGCTCGTAAACCATAATAAAGTAGAACTTATATACAGCTGCATGCATCTCAGAGAAAAAAAAAAAACAAAACCCAAACCTAGCAGAGGAAGAAAACAACTTTCCTTGAAATGTCTAGGGTTTTTTGTACACAAGACAGAGAAGTAAATAGGCCAGCAGATGCTCCTTTAATGAATGTAATGTAGGTGCTACGAGCTTTGATTCTTTCTATTGGCATTATTAGAAAGGAGAAAACAGAGCAGTTTTTATTTTTTCAATAAAACATCAGTGATAGGAGAGTTTTTTTTCAATGTCAGAACAAAGGAAGAGTCTTGCAGCTATCTGTCACCTTCGCTCTTCCAGTTGAGTGTGGCATCTGATGTAGGAAAAGGGACTGCATTTTTATTTTTCAGTTACAAGGAAGAATATAGAAATCTGCTTTTTTCTGGCAGTGTTGTCTAGCAAGTACGCATCTCCAAATTGCCTTGCAGATTTTGCAGGTATCGTGTTTCCTCTGACCGCTCATCAACACCTCAGATACAGTTAGTTGTATAAACCAGCAGTCTTTCATATAATTGGATGATTATTTTACATTACTTATTCTATTTTGGCTGTCACTAGACCACCATATGGTTTCATCCTTTTGGTGCATGAAAACATTTGATCTCATTTACTTAAATTAGACCAATGAGAAGGGTTTTTTGAAGACTATGATTACCACCTGATCATCACTGAACCATTAGAATTTGTCTGACTTCTGACATTCTTGATGATTTCCTGGTGATATACTGAAAATATCAATGCAGATATAAAATCCAATAGAGAGAAGATTTACAATTGTTTGCAGAAAAAAAAAACCCAACAACAAAACTATTTGTTCAAACAACTAGAATGTTGCTGATAATTCTTACTGCTATATATTTTAGCAGATAATACTGGGAAAAAGTGTCCTCTAGCACCAAACAGCATTGATGTAGATTAGAGAGCATGATAGTTAAAGCCTCTGTATTGGTCAGAGAAGCTGTTCAACTGCTTCATATGTCGGATATTTCAGTCTAGAGTTTCTGATGAAGTGAGAATTTTTGGCAGCTATTTCAGGCATCCAGCTGTGGATGTTCTTTCCTTAGAATTACCTTAGAGAGCAGCACTCACACAGTTTATTTATACTGCAAAGAAGTGATTTGTGGATTCATTTAAAGCAATACTTTACTGTATGCAGCCATGGAAATAAATACAACAAGAGGACCTTACCAAAGTCCTTTCCTGCTGTCATTTTATACTTCTTGATCAACTGAACTTTGTAAAAAGCATAATCCTCACTGTACCTGAAGACAACGGGATTGATTAACTGTTTAAAGGTGTTCCAGTTTCCAGTGATATCTAAACACAGTCTTGTGAGAACAGTTGAAACAGCTTAAGGATTGTTTCAAAAGCAAGAGTATATAACAGAGAAGTATATTACACAATACCAATTGGGTAATAGAAACCTGCAGATTAGTTTACTGGATTTATCCATTCTAAAAATTCTTCAATAAGCAGCCAAGTCTGAGAGAGATCCCACTAATTAAAATGTATCTCACAGCCTCAGCCCAAAACAAGAGAGCAGAACACCTCTAAGAACCAATTCAAACGATAAATTGTCTGTTCAGCAATAATGTTTTTCAGTTTCACAGTACAGCATGTTTGGTCTGAGTCTTTGCCCCCACCCCCTTTCCCCAAAGTGCTGTCAATCCAGGTTAATTTTATACAATCTTTTTCCTATGACACAGTAAACTAATACAAGAAAAGGCATAATTAATCTCATTCTAGTTTATCAGGAAGCATGGCCCATGACCACACTATTAAAGATTTGGAACTGTCCAGATTAGAGAAGAAACAAGTAGTGGAGGTAAAGATGTCTTTAAACACATCCTTTCTCCTGCAAACCAAAAAGGAATAATCTATTTTTGTGCTTACCATTATAGTAGAACAAGAAGTAATAGACATAAATTCCATTTAGAGAGGCTTAAATCAGCCTGCAGAAAAAGATTGCCAGCTGTGGGGCTAGTGAAGTACTGGAATAGGTAGATTTCCTGAGAGACTATGGAGCTTTCTCTGAACGTTTAAGAACAGAGTGGACAGACGTCTCATACGAATGCCATGGATGTATCTGGTTCTGGCTTGCAGTAATGGTAATAATAAACATGAGGGTAATAATAGCAATAAATGGCTTCCTGAACTTCATTCTACTACTATCTTCCATGACTGCATGGTTTCTTTATACTTCTAGAACAAAATCTCTTATCACTTTCCATTCCCCACCTAGACCATATGGCATCCAAGATATTTTAGTATAAGGGAATAACATTAAGAATTTAGCAAGGTTCAACTCTTGGATTGTTTTATGTGCATTACCTGATATAGAAAATATATTCCTTATGCTTGTTTGTATGGGGTTTAAAAAAAAAAAAGATCGGTCATTTGCTATGTGTTTTTTTTAATCTGTGCTACATTTTGAACTACTTTTTTGCATACATAGTTCATGTAGCCAGGTGGCACTTTGATTTTTATCTGTTTTCCAATTAAGTCAGTGTTGACTCACTGAGTGAATATAGCACTTAAAAGAACTAAATATTATATTCAAAAATGTATTCCTTTCATTTGTGGAAGACATCTAACATATATGGTCTACAACTAAAGCAATATTAATCTGAAACAATGATATGAATAATAAGTGTAATTATGGTTAATATCACAAAGTGGTATGTATCCTGTTTTCATTACATGCCTTAATGAGTGTATGTCCAAAAAGAATTCAGGTACTTTTGTAACAGGCTAAACAAAAATAGAAGCTACCAGAGAAAGCAACTGAAAACAAAATACAGCAAAAGACAAAGGTTATGTACTTCAATTACAGTAGACCACAGTGATTCTTTAGCAAGTGCTCTTACAGAGGCAGGCTGGCAGTCTTAAGCTGAAGTAGCCTATTGAAAAAAAATTAAACAATCTTCAGGTTTGTCCATCAACAACCAGAGTGACTTCTCTGGAACTTTGGTGAGTCATGTTGGTCTGGATTTGACATTTCTGGAAAGTTAAGTAGGTGAATAGTAGTTGGAGCTTGGAAATCCTCATTGGAGAGCAGAGAAAATGTTTATAAAAGAAACTTATCTCACACTTTGTTGTTGGGTTTGTTTTTTTGTTTTTTTTTTTAACCACTGCTGGGAATAAAAATGCATGCTAGTGCTTCAGGAGAAAAAAAAAGGCTAAATACATTTTGAAAAGGAGGAATGGGCACTATGAGAGAGAAGTAAGGAAGATACATGTAGAGTGATTTAATCAGTCTGTGAATCATTATCCCAGCTGTAAAATTGGAGTAAGATTAGTATATTTTTCCCTTTTTTACATGTCTTTGTTCTTACACTTTTGAGGATATTTTTTTAAAAAGAACTTGGTCATTATCTGTGGCATTGAACAGGGTTTTTTTCTGTTAGAGTACAAGTTCTCCAAAGCTTTTCTACCACTAGCTGTCTACTCTTGAACTAGTCTGCTGAGTGCTCAGGAAATACAAGACCAGTTCTAAACAGATTTGTCTGTCTTATTGTGACAGGAAAGATTTTTCTCCACTTCTTTGGAGCTCTAGTTAAAAGTAGCGTATGTTTGATTTTTAGACTACTCATTTGCAAAATTATTGGTTAAAAGTTGATTTAGAAAAACAATGGTAAGCTACTAAATGTGCAAAACTGGAAGTGAACAGGCAAAGATGTTGCAAAGACTTGTCAGTCAAATTCATTTTCTACATCTCTGACAGCCTAATTTGCCTGCTGATTGCTTATAGTATTTCACGAAGTCTATTTTATCAGAAAAAATTATTTAAGTTATGGAAATAACATTTTTCTAAAGTAGGGGAAAAACAACAAACCCTCTCCATCTAGACTAACTATATTCAGAGTAGCAAATTTGTTAGTGGATGTAAGAATTTTTACTGAAGACTGCAAGAAAAGAATGACATTAGGGTGAATGTATTTCATTTTGACAGAGTGTAAAATTAGTCTCCATGCATTCTTTACCACCTTCTTCATTCATTTGCATTTCTTTCTTTACTGAAAGTAACACAGTATCAGTTGTTATTTTAACACTGGATGCAGATCTCTTAGATGAGGTGTATAATCAGGTCATGCCAGTCACCTAATATTAAATTGACATGGGACTACTATAGTAAAGATAGTTTATTATTACATTTTTTATTACTCTAGACATTAGAGTAAGCAGGAATGCTGTGAGGATTATTTCATGTCTGTGCGGCATTCTGTAAATGCAGAAGTAATGTAGTGTCACCAGATAGTTTTAATAATTTATCAATCTCTTCTATCTAGCTTCTCTGAATATACTGCAGCTTTCCCAGCTTTCAAAAGCATCAGCATCTTCGTTCTCTGTGTGCTAAAGAACAATTCCCTTTCACCTTCCTGTATCACACCTTAGCAAACACTGAGCATACAAAGCGGAGTGGCTAGAACAACAACACTGAAAATAGCATATGTTGTCTTTACCTTGAATTCCCTGGGCTGATTTCCCTGGATAGAGTAAACAGAAGTAGGAATCCCACCCCATGCCTTTTGCAAACCCACAGAGCTTCTGCACAGATGTTACCAGTGACTAAAGCAGAATAGAAATGTGCATCTCATTACACACTGCTGTTTCTGAGAGGCTGGGCAGGTGGGTAGAATCATGTAGAGACAGCTCTGTGATTCTAATAGTCAATCTCCCTGCAGTCGCGCTGCCACAGGGCAGGCCAGCAGAAATATGTGTTCATCCACCCTTCTGTTCTTGCATCACAAATCTAAGCTAGTTTTGGGGTCTTGCACAGGAATGTTAAACATGTAGCAGAGCTAAAGTTTGACACAAAGATGAACATGTCAGTAAAACCATTGGTTGTGATAGGTCTCACCATGTTTCACTAACCTAAGATTAAAGGAGAAAAAAATGTAGGAGACACAAATGAGGATATTATGGAAGACTGCAGTCATCCCGACCATCTGAATAAATATTCCTTAATCAGCTAAGTGTACATCAGAGGGAAATTGGTGTTGTCTCAGGAGAATAAAAATATGGTGTTTGTACTGAAGTACCATTTAATGACTTTTTATATGCAGCATCTCCCTGAGAAGCAAAGCAGGAACAAGATTTCTACTGATAGCACAGATATGGTGATGAGGGTCACATAAATGCCACTGCACTGATGGACGTCCCTATGCCACTGTAGAAATCCTCTGTTTAATATTTCTGTTGGATGCATAGCTAAATGCAATTCAGGACTCCAGTTATGTTAAGCAATAATTTGGGCTATATTTTAGGAAAATTAAATGGTTTCTGGGTTTAGCCTAGTTTCTTAAGGCAAAGATGTTTATTTGATCCATTGATGTCTTCCTGTATTTTATACGTCCTTGCCAGTAGCTTTTGAATTTTGTGGTTAGAAAAATTTCACAGATTGCCTAATACTACGTGCATCGTGTTTTCTGAAAATAGGTGGTCAGACAGAGATGAGATCCTAACAGTGTTCTCAGTATGAGCTCACCCCATAATAGACACCAGGGAGTCCATATGAAGGAGTAATTTATGAAAATCCCAATTATGGGAGAAGATTCAATAGGTGATTGCAGTTTGTTAGATGTCAGTCATAAGACAAAAAGAAACCAGGCTTCATTAGTTTTGCTAATCACAGAACAATGTGGTTTTTAATTACCAGAGATATCTGCAATGTTAAACTTTGGAATACAGACAGAAGCATTTCTGTGATACTGAATGTTGTCACAGTGAGGCAGAGTAAAAGCTGTGCGTGCCATTTTTAGTGACTGATTGGCCTTGGCAGTAATAATACCATTTAAAGCACTTTATACTTCCAAAGCCCATTACCACCACTAATTAATTCTTAGAACACCCCTGAGGGGTGCCACTTGGGAGATAAGTTATAGTATTACTGTTTTAATGCTGGAAATGCTGAGACAGATCACTGAGCAGTGATAGTGCTTAGAATAGATTTCAAGTAAGAACTCTTAATCTAATCAAAGACCTTACTGAAGATGAAAATTTGCTGCTACACTTTAAAGGTATATTTAAAAATAACTAAAAATTTGTAATATTTAAAATATTTTTGTAGTATTACTGAATGGATATTAAAAAAACCCAGTTAGTACAGATGCATGAGTATGACACGGCTTATAATGGCGCCAGGTCTGTACTAGCTATTAAATGTCATGAGAAAGTTTTTCACTACCACAGACTTCTGCAGTCAATCTTAGGATATTCCAATGAACTCATCAAAAGCCAATGCTGGCCAACAGTAAAGAGTCCTCATTGTGGCTTATAGGAATAAGCAGCACTAGTGTCCCTTTTCCATTTCTGTGCAGATATATGCAGGATGGAACTGGGAGTAAAAAATTTTATCCACTGGGAACTCTGCAGATTGCAAGTTAAGCCACCTCACTCTTTCATACATCCGGTAGTTTCTCAAATCCACTCATGAGGGGTTAGTAAGCAGCTTAAATTTGCAAGGAATTTTTTAGTATATGGTAGTCTGTCTATACTCCTCCTTACCATGGAATGGAGGTCTTGGAGAAAAGTAATATATCTTTTAAAGAAAGCAGCTACTTATTTCCCTAGGTTTTTCTGATTGCCTGTCTTGTCTTGCTGTGATATTTGTGCATACTTGTTGGGTTTTTTTCAAAAACTTCCTGCCACGTACTGGAAATATTCTTTAAGATTTTCTCACTTATTGTATTATAACATTCTAGGCTGCTACTTTTGTGGTCTACTATATGTGCTACATAGCATTTCTGAATGAATAAGCCTGATCTAACTGTATCTTTCCTAAGATATTTGTTAAATAATAGCATCAAGAAGTACACATTGTAAATTAGTTAATACTTTTGATGCATTCATGACATTCCTAAATACAATCCATATATATATTTTTTCAGTCAAGTTAATCTCTTTACTTTCTTTTATATAGTAATTGTAATTTTGTCCCTGGCAAATTCCACTGAATGTTGCACGCTATTTGTATTCTGTCACTTTATGCAGTTAAGCAACTGTACGGAAATCGAGGACAATGAATTGAACGGCAGTACAAATGTATGTCGCTTATGTATCACATTTTGTATTTTATTATTATTGTTGTTATAGTGAATGCCATAACTCTACAGATAGAATAAAAGTGAGAGTATGGGATGAAGATGATGACATCAAATCTAGAGTAAAACAACATTTCAAAAAGGAATCAGATGACTTCCTCGGGCAAACAATCATTGAAGTAAGAACACTGAGCGGAGAAATGGATGTGTGGTATAATTTAGGTATGACACTTACTGATTTTTTTTTAAAATAACTTTAGGTAGAATCTAAGCATTTAAAATCTTAAATATTACACTTTGAAAATGAAAGATACTTTCTTTGTTTTGATCCACAGTTATGACAATTACAGAATGCAGACTAATCACAACAATATCAAAGAAAAATACTGTAGGGCATTTGTTTCCTAATCAACAGTCCTTGTTACCCTGTCTAGTGTTTCCTTTCCTAGTGAAATATGTATATATATGTGTCAGGGAACTATTTGATTTCTTACTGACAGAGAAAAGAAAGCCTTGCTTTATTTCCTATTTATAATGAAATTTTTTTAAAGGTAAGATAATTGGGTCATTATGAATTATGAATTTTATTCCTTCAAAAATTTCAGTGACTTAAATGATGTAAATACTAATATAAATTAATGGATTTTTAAAACACGTCTTGCTGATCTGATTTGGCTGGAAGCAGTTTAATAATAACATAGAAAATCTATGTGCTCTGTGAAAGGAAGAATCTAGAATGAAAACCTTTCAATAATCATCTAAAAAGAAATATTGGTAAATGGCTTGTGATAATTCTAATATTCTAAAAAGAATGGTGTATTTTATTGTGATACACATTGACACAAATGCAATATGTCACATCATACAGAGGAAAGAGGAGTGAAATACTCAAAACAATTGGATTTGTGGAATATCAATTCTTATTAATTGTATTGTTCATCACCACTCCCATCACAGCACTTTGTGAAAGAATCATGAAAATTGTAATACCTATTGACTCAGTTATACTGCTAGAGTTAATTGGACAAAGTGAAAATTGGAGTCAAAGATGATCAGTAACCTCCACAATGAGTGACAGCAACTAAACAGACTAGGACAGATAGTGTGAAAAGTTCTTCATACCATTTTTTCTGTAAGATTCAGCTTAGCTCTGTAATTGAGTTTTGCTAAGAACATTTTTAGTTTCTCTCAGACACAGTAGTTCAGGTTGTTGCTAAAGTCTTCATAATAAAAGTATCAATGATGAAAATAATAATCATTAGTACAGATAAATATTACAGATAGACACCAGATTGAAAATGGAAATAATTTCAGTTGAAAAGGGAAAAGTGTTAAATAAAGCACTGTGCAGCCTGGTTTGAATTTGGCAGATAAAATAAGAAAGATTCTTTACTTTATAGTTCGATATTCTGCTTCGTGGCCTGAACTATATATGACGTATTAAAAAAATCCTCTTGTTCACAACAGCAGGACTTTCTGGCTTTAAAAAACATTCTTATGAAGCTAGAACAATTTATGAAAGCTTTACACATGACATATATGTATTCTTGATAGTTACTAATATATTATTTTTCTGCTCTTCAGAAAAGCGAACAGATAAATCAGCTGTCTCTGGTGCCATTAGATTGAAAATCAATGTTGAAATAAAAGGAGAGGAGAAAGTTGCTCCCTACCATGTGCAGTACACCTGTCTACATGAGGTATGTCGGAAAAGTTAAAGAAAGCACACTATACAGAAATTACTATTCAGTTGTTGCATGGATAAGGAAAAAAAGCTATATAACAACTGCTGCTACACCTCAGGACAAGTTTATTTTGGATTCCCACTTTGTATTGCTGATGGCATATCAGGTTCAGAGTCAAAGGCGGGACAACGTAACACCAGCAGATCATTCCTGCCAGTAGGAGTTAGAAAAAAGAAGAGGTGGAGTCAGCTAAATTCTCCTCCTCCCATATTTTCTTTTAGCATTTTGATACTCCACACATGCTTACTAATATCATGAAGATACAGCCATTTCTGTATATTACAGAAATATGGCTATTAATTGTAAAAGACTTCTTTCCTGCTACATTAATTTATATTTTGGACAGAGCAAGAAAAAGCAGGAGAAGCACAGACAATACAAAATTTGATTCTCCCATCATCTACATTGCTTTTGTCAACGTTAAAAAAAAAAAAAAAAAATTAAAGTCACTGATAAACCAGTGTGTCTTTCAAAAGATTTTCTTTGTATTTGATTCCTCTTCCCTCAAACAGTGATCCCCATTGAAGTTCTATTCTAAAAATGCAAGTATTTTCTGAAAGCTGATAGATAATATATGGCTGAAAGTTCAGCACTAGTATGTATCCACAAAATCCCGTTGTTGATCACTTGTAAAACTGAATGCTCAGGGCATTTGTGCTTATAGATATTTTTGACCTGATATTGTAAATGTTTTGACCTGTGCAGTAAATGGCAAAATTATATTGCTTTAAGATAGTCCACAAGACAGTTATGGGCTAATAAGCAAAACATTATTTCAAAGTTTTGGTGGGGTTTTTTTTGGTCACTGACAATAGGAAATCAAATCTGCTGCTGAGTTTGTGGATATATATGCAGCTAGGTAATCTGAGCAGCGTTCTATGAAATTAACATCAAATTAAATACTTCATGTTGTCCTAAGGTTGCTAAACCTAAACTTTATTGCATGCCTTTCTCTACTTGAGGGGTTTCTGCAATACTTCTGGTAGGTCTCCTGTAACTTACAGGTTTAAAGTAACGAGTTTGAAATGTATTGGTCACAGATCCAATTAAAGTTGAAGCACTACTTAGTGAGCATTACAACTTCACAATTTCATTCATTAGCAAAGGCATACGACAAAGAAGAAGAAGTTTCTGCATGATTTTGTTAACTATGCCAGTTACCTGATGTGACCTTATGTCAAGGAGACAGATCAATGCACTGAATCACAAGCCTACACTACCAGAGTTCCATTAGAAAAAATGTGCTTAGTCTTGGGTTTTTTTTGTTTATCAAATGATGACTAGTTAGTGCCAGTCTTCAGAAAAATAAAATAAATATAAAAAAACCAAACCAAAAAAACCCTAACAATGAACATATGGATGACTATTATATAGGATATACTTTCAGAATGCCACTTAAAAGCCAAAAATTCCTATTTGAAACATTTCTTACATTTAGAATCTATTCCATTACTTGACGGAAGTTAAATCTAATGGTGTTGTAAAAATTCCTGAAGTGAAAGGTGATGAAGCCTGGAAGGTGTACTTTGATGATGCTGCACAAGAAATTGTAGATGAATTTGCAATGCGCTATGGAATTGAATATATTTATCAAGCTATGACGTAAGTATTATTATGCCTGGTTTTCTACTCTACTGTCAAGAATGCGTCTGAGGGAAGTGATGAGTTCCAAGCCTTCCTTCTCCATTTCACTCTCATTCCTGATTTAAAATTCTTAGCATTTTTGTCCATCTGATTTTCATTGAACTGCTTCTCATCTTCAATGGAATTACGATATATACAAGCGTTTTATAAACTGTTACTAGTATTGCTGCTAATGCATTTCTTAATCTTTATGCTACTGATATGTTGCAAGGATCAGAAAGACTTCCACTGTTTCAGATGGGATAGGGGTGGTAGAACAGGTTTCACAAGGTCTCCTTTCCAAGAGTACAGAAATCAACAGAGAACACCAGCAATGGCTATAGTAAACTTTCACAGTGCATGTAAATAATTCATGCAAAGCATTTTTAATTATATTAGAACCTGTTACAACACTTTCCATACTAAAGTAGTTGTCTGATCAGAACACAGCACCACTGAGCTTAGAGGCCTGGGGATACAGGAGCTGCATCATATATTCTTACTTTGTCTAGTGAAAAGGACTATATTCTCCTTCTACTGCAGCCATAGGAAAACAGAGGACTCCAAATGAGTCCTCTAAAGAATAAAACTAGAAAAAATTTCCTATAGAAAACTGATATTATGGAATTTTTAATCAGAACATGTATCTCATTTCCTCCATCTCTTTACAGTATATCCCCCCAAAAAATATCTTGTAATAAGTATGAAGGCATATAAACATGTGACGTTTTCTTTTTATCGCAGGATGTAAAGACACCATCTGCTATAGTAATGAACGTGTCTTTCACTTTATGTAGCTCATTGTGACTTATTGTAATGTATGTCTAATAGAAAGGTAGAGGATTTATTTGTAGTATGTTTTTAATGCTCTTCCTCCAAGGACCTTAAACAACATTGCACACAAGAATTAAGCAAGCTTGACAGTTCCCCTGTGGTATTGTATATCTATACTACATATGGAGGAACTCGTGCATTGAGTTTCATGAATATTTGGGTTTTCACATTTAGATTCTCTTTAGCCATGTATGTCTTTACAACTTGATTGTTACGTTACTTATAAAAATATAGTACTAGGCTAGTTAATAATTTGATTTAAAATGGTATGGCATTTTTACCAAAATGTTAATCTCTAAAATGATAGAGTTGTTCCTGCTGTATGTATCAAAATGAATTCAAGGTTTTATGAGATGAATTCTCAAGAGCTATTAATGCCAAGGGAGGGCTGTTATTACTGTCTTCCTTAGGAAAAAAAAGCAGGACAGATTTAGCATTAGTGTTTCCTCTTAACTATAGCCCCAGTAGTTGGTTATCACAATACAACATGATTGTATTTTTGATGAGCAACCTCAACTGAAAAATTATTTTGAAGTTTTTTTGCCTTTGTCTCTTGATGAATGCCAGTACTCTGAAATTTTCCAGAGAAAGTTTGAAACTGATTTTAGAAATTCAAATGTAGCAAAATTCAGTACTGCAAAAATAGCAATATAATTGACATGTGAATATTTAAAAAGCTTTTTTCATTAACAGTTTTAGAAGTGGATGAGATATACTTTCATATAAAGAAGATGTTTTATTTTATATCAGTAAATAACATAACATATAGATATTCATGAAAAGCAAGTAAATTGAGTCTGAACATCTACCAAGGAGCTGGCCAAGTCCTGCAACACATTTTTCAGGAATCCTTACTCAAAAATTCTATACCAAGCCATTTTAAGTTAAATGACCTATGCTGGCTTGTCCTCTTTTTGTTCTTGCTTCCTTCTATACCTTTTCCACCAAATTTCCTTGCTGTTGATGACTGCAAACCAGGTATTTGAAGGCAGGTGTAGTAAGAAAGTGAATTAGATATTGGTAATCACAGATAATTTACACATTTACATCTAAAACCTCATTGTTGCCATACCCATGTCCATTTACATTTTAAAATGTTGCATGTTAATAATGAGCAATCCCTATTTGAGGGGTAGGCCACATCCTATTTAAGTTAAGAATAAAATCAATAACGAATGCAATCTCAAATAATACTTGGAGAAGAATATACATTCATATATTTTTTGCTGGTTCATCAGCAGACATGTCTTTACTGAAAGAACATTCAGACTTTGGGCAGAAGAGTAGTGAAGACACTAGATCTGTCATGGAGAATTTTCTTTTGGACTGTTACATGTTGTTTTTATTTGTGTTTGAGATCACCTTTTTCTCCTGCAACAACTTTGATGGCTGGGAGAAAATGTAGAGCTTCTTGTTTTGGAAAATAGAATGATCAGGTTCCATTTGGTAATAGTGTGCTCCTACTGATAGAAAAGCAATTTTCTACTATGCAACAGAGAGAGAATTTGAATATAATCACTTGGCCCAAAGGAATATTGTGTAAGCATGTTTTGCTCGAGAATCTAGTTGCAGAATATTTCTATTGCATGTCTCACGATAACATTGTAAATTAAAATGTTTGCATTTGTAAATGCAAAACTGATTATGCTTTCATAGCCCATGATCCAGACCCCAGAGAGCATCCACATGCTTTTTATGCACTGTATCAGACTCAAGTGAGTTTTAGGGTGTTGCTAATGAGGTGTTCTTTTGTCTGAATGTGATTTTTAAAATTCATATTTCTTTGCTGTTTTAAAATTACCTATTAGATAAAGTTTCAGTGCCACTTAATGATAGGAAGTCTTAACCCCTTTTAGGTATAGGTAGACACCATGTGCTGGAGTAGGAACATATGCCATTCTGCATTTTTGAACATAACATAAATCTAATTTAAGCCTTCCTAATGTACTACTTCCTAGAAAAATTCGGCATCCTGTTCTGCTACAGTAATAAACAACCCCACTAGTCTATCTTTTCAGGTTCGTGCTGGTGGCTTTGTCATCTATGATCCTCTTAGCAGACCCTGATGATTTGTTTCTCACTCTCAAATTAATATATATATTTACTCCTTTAAAGCACAGAAATAATATTTCAAAAGCGTAGGGTTGATTTTCCCAATACACTGAGTATACTCATCAACCACAATTGTGGCAACTCAGCAAAGATAAAGAATTTAGATCAGTTTATTGTTTCAGTGCCTGACTGCTTCATGGAAGATCAGTCCAACAGGTGATCAACTAAAAGTCCTGAAAACATAAAGCTCAAGCTCTTTTCCTCTCTCAACCAGCATCAGCAAAAAAATTCTGCATTTTCTGTGATTTAAAACATGTCACATGTGAGTCAGTGTTTGAGTCTATATCAGGAGACTACCTGTGTACCACCAAAAATTTACTGAAATGTGGATATCAACCCAAAAGATATCACATAGATGGTTACTCATTTGCCTTAGTCATTGTCCCTAGTGAGACCTCTGCTATTAAACTTATGAAGACAAAGAATTCAAGTGTGATTGCACCTGTTGTTGGAGACAGACATCCACATTTTTAATGAGACCAAATATAGACAGTTCTTCCCTACATGCCCACTTAGAAGGGGTGTCTTACTCTCAAGATGCGGATTCCAACTGCCCAGTTCCTAAGCAAGGAAATCTGCTTTTAAGTTACCAGATGTGGAATAGAAAATCAATTATTGACACAAAACCAAAATACAACAAAAAGCCTGCTTGTGTTGCAGTAATGGCAGCTCTTTGTAAAGTCTTGACTGTAGAGATTCCATAATCCACTCTTCTTTCTTACAATTACATTCCTCTACTCCTCACGGAGTCTGTATTGGGAAAAAGAAATGAAAGGCAATTACAGCCATTCTTATATGGGTCAGAAGATTTTTTTATTTTTTTTTATGATGGATAGCAGCCAAATAGATACTGTCCGCTACATGAATTATATGTGTATACTTCCAGAAGTCAAAGCATGTATGTGTGAGAGGATAGGAAATAAAATAGATATGACAGAAAACATATTAACAAAAGCAGAAGAACAGGTCAGCGATCCAGCTGGCCTTTATTCCAATGACTGCAGTGATGAATGGTGATCTATGCTGTAAATTCAATGTCTTGAAGGAATCATACTGGAAGTTTATTTACCTACATATATTAAGCCACCTCTCTACCACCGAGAAAAAAAAATTGTCTTCCTCTGATTCATCTTTCAACATAATTTATTTCTCTTTAGAAGGCAAAAAGCAGAGCACGTATTGAAACAGTGTTTGACTAGACACTGAAATTATACATAACATCAGCATCCTGGATTTACTGTGTAGTGGAGTCAAGTGCATTAAAAGCTCTATTAAGATCTTTGCCTCTAACCGGCAAGTGTCACCACAGGTAGAACCTAATGCTTCTAAATCAGCGACACAGTTCTTGTTCCAGCAGGTTAATGGACATTAACTATGCCATCTTCTTCTCCTGCTAGTCTTCAATTAATGTGGCTGCATTGCAAAAAGCACACATATCACCCATTAAAGTAATTTTCATTGATAGCATTTGCTTACTGAGTACAGCACATTAATTAGCTTTTCTTCTTCATCGATTCATCCTAGCAGAAAGATTGGAAGAGCCACAGGCACTGTATGTTGGTCAGGAAATTGCATAGTAACAAAGCTGAAGCAAGCATGCCTAGTTTTAAGCGTATGACTCTAGCTTAAACAATGCAATATTAGACTAAAATATGTGTTAGCAATGTTTGCTGTGACATCATGTGCCTATAGGAAATTGTTAATAACTCATGCTATCGGCTGCTGTTTTCAGAGACCTACAAAAACAAGGAAGGAAGTTCCCTCTGATTTATTTATTTTAGCAAGCAGAAGGAAGCCAGGTGGCTTGCAGATTTCTTACCTGAGTTATCAGCACCCAGAGTCATGACCCTTATTGCATGTGATAAACTTAATAGGTTCTGTGAACTTTACAGATTTTAATTAAATGGAGAGAAGCAAAAATTCATATAACCTGTCACTTGACATAGATGCTTTATCATTAATTTCACTAATTAAATTACAAGTAGAATGGTGTAGTAATATAATAACTACATAAATAAATTACATCAATAGGTTTAAATTTGCTTCACAATAAATTAGTAAAATTTGGATCTACTTTCAAGATAAGAGCTCAGTCCAGGCCTTGGGTAGCTCAATGTGAAATCATTAGAAGAACCTACAAGAAGACACCTTGTGGCTTTTCACTTATGATGCAAATAATATTGAATGACGTGGTTGGAAGATTATTTGGGCAGTGACAGAACTTAAGCTAAGTTAAAGATTAACAGAGTAAGAAGCAAATGTGAGTCTGATGTGTTCAATTTGAAAATATCAGCGTGCCACAAGTGGTAATTCTGTCAAATGTGTCTGGATTTTCCTTGTGTATCTGCACAATTGTCCATGAAGTAGCTTGAAAGTTACATCATTAGAGCTGAAAAGAAATTGTGGTGAGAGGAGAATCTTTGCTGTCTTTAATAACTGTCAGCTTCTTTGAATTCTAGGCACTTTTCCTGTCTATCTTCTAAATATATGTGCCCTGGTGTTCCAGCAGTTATGAGTACGTTGTTGGCCAATATAAATGCTTTCTACGCTCATACTACAGCAGCAACTAATGTATCTGCCTCAGATCGGTTCGCAGCTACTAACTTTGGGGTAAGTAGACTTTCTTTTTTAATAGAATACTAGTCCTCATCTTTTTTTTCTGGTATATGATACCACATTAACTTCTAAATTCAAACATTTTTAAAAAGTTTGTCATTTTAAAGAAGAGATGCTGTTAGCTTTTGAAAATTTTACCCTGAGTCTTTACAATCAATCACTGTAAAAGCTAGTGAAGATACTAGTCAGTTCCTTATATAGTGATATGTCAGGTATATAGGGTAGAAAGCACTGGCACACATACATAGTACTAAAATCTTCAGCAATCCGTATTTATTGCAGTGGGACTTGCAAACTACTGATTGCACTAGACTAAATGTCAGTTCCAATTGCTTTCTTGGGCTACGTGTCATCAGTGAACTCATGAACCTAATGGATGCAGCCATAAATACTAGTCTTCTCACAAGAGCCTGTAATGATGGACTTTTCATTTTCGCTGAAATAATGACACATTGTCCAAGTCCTGGATTTAGGTATTAGAAACTTTAGGAGAAGTATCAGTGTCTCAGGATGTGGTAGTGCTTTTTTATTTTTTTTTTGTAGTTGTTGCTAACTGTCATTTTGTGGATAAGTATCTCATAGTGTGGACTTCCTAGTCCTTCAATATGGTAAAAAAATAAAAGTACGTTCATTTTGTATTCTAATTTATTCACTTACCTTCACTGGGGAGATGGGAGCAGGAAGGGAGAGCTATAATTCAGAGGTTTCTTTCATATTTCTACTATTACACGTGATATAGTCAGAGATAAACACAATTTTATGCTGAAAAATGCATTCATTCCTCCTTTTCTTTTTTGTATATCTGTTATTTTTATGGCCAATATCAAAGCTATTTTTCATTTAACACTAGCTGTGCAAATATGATGATGTTTTCTAAAATACCATTTATTGACATGAAATAAAATATTAAGCACAATTAAAATTTATTAAATACAAATTTATCGCTACTTGAAGTAGCATTGGAGGTACTAATGCTCTTCTCTAGTATTAAGAATAATAGAAACATTATGAATTTCAGGATTTTCAACAGAACATTATGAAATTATACGTTTGGACCAGTAAACCAAGAAAGACTTAATTCTGGTTTTGCTTTTGTCTTCCCATCAAAAGTAAGAAGCACAATTATCAGACTATGCTCAGCAAAGTAATTCAATCCATGCCTGGAAAAAAGTTTAAATGTTTTGTTTTGTAAAAAAAACTTGCTCTGGATGCTAAAACAAATTTTGATTTGCGTAATTTTGATTCCTGCATAATTTTTTTCATACAGAGTTGAAACTAAATACTAGTTTGCATTTTATGCACAAGTGCCTTTGAGATAGAACTTCTATCCGTAAAACTCATTTTGTGTAGTAATAATACCACAGGCTGATTTTTCTTATTATTGCTGAATCCCGAATGTTTTTAAGATCTGATGCTATGGCTTACAGCCATAAATAGTCAATAGTTAGTTCTAAATACTCCTGAAGTATTGCTAACGTTAATATATTTTCAAATTTAAGGGATGTCATGAGTCTGTCTTTTAAAAAAAAAAAAAAAAAAAAAAGAAAAGGAAAAAATCCATTAAGTCATTATTTTTTAGGTCTGTTCAGTAACTTTTTTTTGAGAAATGCTGACTCTAAACATCAATTCATTTTTCTTTTAAATGTTAAGTCTAGTGGAGCTCCTCACACATAAATGTACCCAGGGCTGACTTTAGTTTGGAGACAGCATGTTCCTGAACTGGAACTTTTATCTTCTGCTGCTAAAGTTTTGCTTTGAAAGATGAATATTAACATTTCCCCATTATGATAAAGTAAAAAAGTTTTATAGATGAAAAGCATTATCAGAATATTTATGATTTAATTATTGTATTATCATGATAGCACAATCTTTCTCTGTTTTTATTCAGGTTTTCTTTTATAAGCATTCAATTTATGGAATGACTACATCTTTGTTGAAACAAGGCTACTCTTTCAATGTTCAAGCTCTATTAGACTTTTGAGTTTGATCCAGCTTTTGAAATTTAGAATGTTTTTCCTGGATTTTCTGGGTTTTTTTGTTCTATTGTTTGAATGATCAGAACTACTTTTATCCTCCGATTGGACGGAGATTAAGTCCTCTCTGATGTTAATGCCAGTTTACCTTTGACGCAAATTCCAATCCAATTCATAGTTGAACAGATGGATGGAAAGACAGTAGTAAGCATCACTACTAGAGATTTGGAGCTCTGTTTTCAAACAATTGACTTATAGGCAAAATATTAGATTATTTTTTTCTCTTGGGGCAAAAGGCATTTGTTAGTGGATAGCTGCACATCATTCATCAAAAAGAACATCTCAAATTCAAGTCCTCAGGCTACAGCTGGGGAGGATTTGGCTGACTGAATATTTCAGTACAGATTTATAACACGACAAAAAAGTTCCCTTTTGATTGATCCCTTAAGGGAACTGAGTCAAATTAGTGGCCTTCAGTATAGGGTAGTGCTCCACTGATGAGAGGCAGTGCACAGACAACTCTATTTTCATATTAGTGCCAATCGTATTTCAGGGATGGTGTGGCTACAGACATGCATTCTGAGAGCTATCAGATCTTGCTACTTCCACAAGCCTGCTGCTCTCACATTAGCTGGCAAGGATTTCTGCACAATTTTGTGCAGTGGACTATGGAATATGTTCTAACGTGAAGACTGGTAATTAGAAGCTCTCACTAGTATTACTTGAGAATGGCACAACTCAGCTGGGTATGTCACAGCAAAATGTTTTCACTGCACCTTTATTTATCAAGATAACAAGTTCATCTCCACATTTGAAAGGGAAAACTATAACTGCATAGTATTACTTAGCTTACAAAAGCCACTGTTTCTGAAGTATAATTTTCAATCATACTTTCACACCAAATTCTGCTCTAAGTGAGCATCGTTTCTTACACATTAAAGGGAAAGGGGGAAGAGCTTCATTCAAGAGTGTAAGCAATCACAAGGCAAATATAAAAAATTTAACAATCTTAACTGTTTTAATGAGGTTATCCATTTTAATAAGCCTTGCTAACATAACTTAAAACTTTGGAATTTATACTGAATCAATGCCGTTACTGCATTTTTGGTCAGTGACATCAGGCAATGCTTTTCAATTTCTAGATATTTTGAATTATTTAGCAATGCATCAGTCATTAAGAAAGGAAATGCTGCATAGGAAATATGTCACCTCGCTAGTGTATTGCACAGCTGCACAGTATTGAATGCATACCAGGTAAATCTCAATATAATATAGAAAGGGAAAATAAAGTGATGAAATATACATTGCCTGGCCTTGAAAGAGAGGTATCTCAGACCAGTGCTTTTATCTGAAACAATAGAAAACAGTATATTTTTCAAATAAGTTAATAATGGAAAGTAGCTTTCTGAAAACCCACCAATTACAGGAACCTGCAAATTCTTATGCAACATATTCTTGTTTTATTTTCACAGAGGGAAAAGTTCATAAAACTGCTGGATCAATTGCACAATTCTCTGAGGATTGATTTGTCTAAATACAGGGTATGTGCAACATATTCTATCTAGAGGAAAACTCAAATTTTTTTTTGTGTAAATATCCTTGTGCACTTTATCTGCTTAAAGAAGTTTAGAGATTAATCCTTCTTCTGGCATAAAAGCTGAAAATATTGGGTGCTGACATGAGACCCTAAATGCTTTGGAACAAAAACTTACAGAGTTTAAGCAGTTTAACAATAATATTGTTCCAGTTTGAAAAAAAAGTTAATTCTTTTTTTTCCAAAAGTTAAGAATGGGTCAAGGGACAAGCAGACATTCAAGAAAGAGTAAGATTCAACAACTTTGCTTAAATTAATCCAAAATTTGATTAAGTTAATGCATCTGGGAATTACCTTCACTGACTCATGTACTGCAGATTGCAGTTACTGCTACTAAAACTTCCATGCTAAGATCCTAGGAATGTTGAAAGAGACTTGACTCCTCATTTTTCTACATGGTAGGAATTCCAGTTTCATTTCTGCAACATGGAAGCTCTTTCTACTGCTCAAAACCCAGCCTTTCAGGAAAGAAGCAGGCACTGAGTGCCTGCCAGTTATCGTACTGCTCTGAACTCCCTCTCCTTTTCCACTCCACTGGATCACAAAACTTTTGGATAACACATAAGCGATTAGGGCTCCCTCAGCTATGGCCTTCCTTTCACCTTCTAGGCATGGCAGCCTCCAACTGAGAGATTTCTCTGTGTATGTGGCCTGCCTTCTAAAACTCAAGGAGAAAAGGGAATATTTACAAGAACCCCAAGGCATTAGATGTAGTAGAAGCTGCACATACTCAGTTTTTAAGACCTTATTCTTCATGCAACAGATATGTTCATCCTAGGATCTTTTAATTTTGAAGAATGTTATCCAGATTATATTGGAGCATGAGGATATTTGGCTGACGTTTTATGCAATATGAAGCCTTTTAAATAACACTACTTCCCATCAGTTTTCCTCTTAACCTAGAGATCATAGCAAAAATTTTATGTATGGTTTCTTCATTAAGCTTACTACCAAATTTATGCCTACAAGTGATTTATGTACCATGGAGAGCTCATAAGTGATTTTCATTATCAATATTTTCCAGTCTTTCTGTAGTATTTTTTAACTTCATTAATGTTTTGAAAATATCACAATATTCTAAATCATTTGTATTACAAATACAGGAGCATTATCAGAAGTGTTCCTATTCATGTCAAAGGGATACTCATCACTGACTTCCTCACAGACACAATTCAGGTCACATAAGAACATTTTTAATCCTTCCAAGACACTCCTTTGTTGTTGTAGAGGGTTTTTTTCCTAGCTGTTCAAGCATCTTACCTGTAACTCCAGTTTCACATGATTCCTCTCTTCCCGATTCACCAGGATAATTTTCCTGCCAGCAATTCTGAAAGACTCCAAGATCTGAAATCAACTGTGGACCTGCTTACCAGCATTACTTTTTTTCGAATGAAGGTATCATCCTTTATTTGCACAATGGCTCAAAAAAAAAAATTAAAATGCTGTTGTTTTTTAGTTTCTAGGAAAATCGTACTTTAATACTCTTAATTGATTCATCTCCTTCAGTTTTAAATTAAATCTCTCACTGAAGATCATTGAAGTCAAGTCATTTATTCATACTTTGTATTAACAATGTGGTAAAAACCATTATCTTTGAAAAATAAACAATATTTTCCTTTTTTAACAATTATTTTTACATCTCCTGAAGGAAACAAAAAATTTACCTTTTTAATTAGTTTAAATTCAAGTCACATAAAGCAAAGTCAGTTGAACTCCTTAGGAACATGTGTCATCTAGAATAACATTTTCCTAGTAGTATCATAATATCACATGTCAAACAGCAAAATAGGTCTGATAACTCTACTTGCTTTAGTCACTCCAGATATTGATACCTAGGTGGTCAAGTTCTGAAACATTTTTAGAAAGGAATGGTGCACATTGATATTACTGGATAAAAATACAGAAACACAAAGCAATGTTTATCACAATAGCATGTGATTTCACTGTGTTAGGCACCATGTAAAGAGAATTAAAACAATCCATTAAGTTGAAATTCACGTTAATGTATCCTAAAGTGCACTAAAAAGTTGAACACTTTGCTTTTAAAACTGAAGAGCTATTTGGCTGATATTCTTATTCAGAGGAAAGTTTAATTAATTCCTAAATAATGGGGAAACCTTTAGGTTTTCCACTAAAGGTGGAAACCCTTGGGCATGTATGCCTCTCTCATCATATGAATACTTTCTTTCAAATAAAGCTTAGTAACCCAATCTACTTGCTTATAGTACGTGTTTTAATGCATCTTTAAACTAAGATCGCCCTAAGTCAACACAATTTTAAATATTTTTATCATTGTTATATTTCAACATTTTTAATCTTCTATTATGGAACTATATTCATTGTAATACTTGGAATTTTTTGTGTTCAATCTAATTCTGACATTCTACCATTTATGAAATATTTTATTAGGTCCTTGAATTGCAGAGCCCACCTCGAGCCAGTACTGTGGTGAAAGACTGCGTAAGAGCCTGCCTGGACTCAACTTATAAATATATTTTTGACAATTGCTATGATCTCTACTCCCAGTTAGTGGATCAGGTAAGTCCAATATGAACTTGTTTCATGCCGTACTTCATTCATTATTGTTAGTTTACCATAAGTAAATACAAAGTATTCCAGTGTTCCTTCATATCATAGTAGTCAGGTTATTTTCATTTTATTTATGTGAGAAGGAGCAATATAGTATAAATAAACCCACAGATGGCTATGAACCCTTAAAATGTTTAACAAGATGAGTATCATAATGAACATGTTAACTCATAACTTAATCATCACGTGGTACGCGACTGTAAAAGTGTCTAGTGGCTTTAGGGAGGTGACATTAGATTGATTACTGTTCATTTCATATCCATAATTGGAAAATAATTTTAAAAAATATTTCACTTCTGTAGCTTTAGAAAGGAAGCGTTATAATTTGCTGAAAATGATATACTGTCTTTCCAGCCTTATATTTTAACACATATGATACATACTTGGATCCAAGCTTTAGTAACTGCTTCAGGAAAGCAGAGGATAGTTTCTATAATATCTCTTAATATTAATCCATCAAGCTGAACTGTCAATGCAAAATAATTATAGCATTTGTCATATTCCAAATGCCATGCAAAAGCCTTGAGAATGTGTTGTGGTTTTTTTCTATAATACAGCCAGAATTTGTTCTATAAGTAATGTTAGAATTAAGATATTTGTATGTGCAAAATTATGCAACTCTCTAAATGGAGTATCGCTGCTTTATCACGTTACCTCTTGTTCCTTACTTTTACCTGCTGGGTCATGCACTGGAAAATGGTATTTCGGTGACTGTTCCTGCCTTTTAATTGTTGTTTGGCAAATGCACATTTGCTGTGTAGCATATAATAGATAAGAACAGTCATACCACATGATATAAGACATCAAATTTTACCTGAAAGCACATTTCACTTGAATCCAAAATATGAATTCCTGTATGTCAAGAGAGGCAGTACATGCTATATATTCAATTTTTCTGAAATGAGAATTTATTTTCTAATGTTGGATTCCTGTTATGTGAGAGAACTTATCTCTCGCTCCCAAGCTTTAAACATAATTTCTCACCAGCCACCCATAGGTACCCCACTCTCGGAGTGCTTGTGTATGTGTTCATTCTCCAACATATTATATTGTGAACTGAGTAGCAGTATAAATTAGTAGAAGGAGCAGCTTCAGACATCACATCTATTTGCCTCATAAACTGTTCTGTTGTCTTGCTAACATTTACTCTGCAGCAATTTGATCTTGTCTGTTAAATATAACATGAGCTGTTGCTAGACTGGGTATTGCGTAAGTCTGCAGAGTTTATCAGCAGATGCTAGCCATTTTAGTAAACAGTTAAAAATTAAGTAATCTTACTTCTGCACAGTGTTGTGATACCTGCAAAAGCTTATCTGTATCTGTTCACCACTTTTTCCTGTTAATTCATAAAACAGTATAGCGTGTCTATTTTAGTAGATGGTTTAAAAATGCAGATATAACCTTTCTGTTCGGTAGAGAATGTAAAACAAGTTTAAAGTGATGCTTCTCTCCAAATTTATTTTTTTTTTAGAAGAAGGATGCGCAATATTATTGTATTATTTTTCTCTTACACAACTCTACTTAATGATAGAGCAATATGAAGTCCTGAAATAAAAAAAAAAATAAAAAAAATCCATAAATATTCGCTCAACTGGAAAACTGAATTAACTGCACTTCACTGTATTTATATGCCTCCTATATTCTCTTTCAGCAAGCTTTCCAGCAGGTGAAGTTGTATGTAGAAACTTTATACAGACAAGTGTCTTATAGAGTTACGGTCGCTAGCAAGTACAAGAATTTTTAGTGAAAGTGTGCAAAAAGCAAAATTTAAATTGAAGATAAACAGACCACACTAAAATAACTCATTGCTAACCGTAATCAAAAAACAATCACGTATAATCTTAATAACAGATAGTAAAACTTTCTGCTTCACAGCAGGTGGGAGGTAGTTCTGAGAAATATAATCTAACTAATCTTGATTTAATAGAGAGATGAGTAAAATAACTCAAATTACTAGCTAAATTTTTTTATCAGCTCTAGAGTTGTACAAGGAAACTGCCTTCTGTATTATCCTCTTATAGTTTGCTACCCATATATCTGCACATGCATTTAATTTTAGGAACAGCTAAGTATACGGTTTCTTGGAACCTATAGCTCTGGAGGTTTTCCAGTGAATCCAGCTGCACTGCAGACTGGCCTATGGCATCGCTGTTATAATAATGAAGCAGTGACCGATACTGTAATTAACATTTCACTAGCTTTGCGTCCAAACCCTCTAGTCCGACTACACCAGATTCCACCCTTAGGCCTTCATTAATGATTCTCCCACCTCTGCTCACCTCCCCATCAGATGAGGCAGTCTCCTCTCAGAGGGAGGAAAGGAGTTCACCCTAGCATGGTGGTGCAGCACAGGAGGTTCATGCCTTAGCTGCCCAGCTGAGATGTGAGCTGTGAGTAGTGACAACTGAACTCGATGAACGCCAAAGCAACAAAAAATGATTCATATGTAGGTCACCACCTGCTCTCACTCAGGGGAAAGACTGGCAGCTGTTGTCCCACCGAGGCCCACTGCAGGCTCAGGGTTTTACCATGATTCATTTCTTGCCTCAATCATATTGTGGATGATGTTATGAAAAAGTGGAACTTAGTCTACTTAGTAGTATTTCCACCTAGCCAGAAGTGGTAGGTTCCTGCATGTTATATATACAATCTCTGAGTGTAACTCATGTTAACAACCTTCTGCATTTGCTTTTGTCTACGATACAAAATTCTCAGGGATGCCTGCCACAGTATTTCTAGAAAATGTTTAATGTCTGGATGTGCGTAACTGACTGATTTGAGGATGAAAATAGAACAATGAATGATGAAACTGAGGGTGCTCAGGATGGAGTTTGGGGAAATTTATTGCTACAAGAGTAACAAGTAAATCGCAAAATAGACTCAGCAATCCCTGCTTTCTCTTTTTATTACTCTCTACCTTCATGTCAGGGAGACAATCACTGTTATAAAGCAAATATTTCACAGCAAAATATCATCACTGCGGAACAGTGATATTTCCTAGGGTGAAGCATGGTAAGTGTTAACAGTATGCAAAAATGTCATACTACGGTTTTGTACCAGAATACAAAGGAGAGCTGATGACAAAAAGGAAATGAGTACTGCAGATAGTAAGACATGACATCTTGACAGTGTTACTGACATGTATATTACTGTCCTCATTATCTGAGACAAAGCACTCTGAGGAACTACCTAATTCCTTATGCAGCAGATGCAGTATTTTCTCTTTTTAATTAACACTTATCTGAGCAAAGAGCTAGCTGCCTTATGGTGAAAAAAATAATGCCTTGAAAAAGTAGTTTAGGAAGCACTTTGATAACTTTCTGGCTCAATTTACAAATATGTCACTGTTTCTGTTTACTTAAGAAAACAAAAATTTGAAATCTCTGCTGACCCTCACAATGAACAACTGAAGTCACTTCAGTAATTGTTTTTGCAGTCTTCTCCACTGAGTGAAAACAATAAAATGCAAATCAAACTCTTCCTGCTCTCTGAGGAGCTCTTGATCTGTACAAATCATTTCATGACTGATAGCACCAGTATACTGGAAAAAACCCACTGAGATACTCTATATTGGACACCTGCTCAGCAGAATAGTATTGAACCTCTACCCGATTTTGGAGACCTTTTCTTTGTTGCTCAGCTCTATGTGTTGTCACAGTGCAGAAGACCAGGAGCCAGCAACAAATGAACTAGTTCTGGAGCCAGGTGTTACACAGCTGTAGTAGCACAGTGCTTCTTCCCTTGCCACTTATCTCTGCTTAGAGGTATAGCACCTTAGGTCAGGTCGATAATGTACTAATGTTATTCTAGTTTTTAGAGTTTCTGTATTAACAAAATGCTCTAGACTAGCCTGTAGATGGACCTGTGCTTTGAGAGGTGGCTCAGTTTTGCTGTACTCATCTGTGTCCCTGGTCACTTTTCCAGTTGGGATTTGGGAACCCAAGCCACTTAGCTGCTTTTGAAGGCGTACCTCTCTTTCTTTAGTAGAAATGACAAAAAAAACTGTTAGATTATTAATTTCTTACAGAAATGCTATAAGAATTGAATAATGAAGCATGTGATCTGTGATCTTCAAACACATTCAAAAGTGTGAAGTGGGAAATAAAGTTGTGCAGTAGCGAAACCTGTTTACCCCAAGGGTTCCTATTTTTCAGGCATGCAAATTTCAGTGCCAAGTAATACTTGTTGCAAGGCACTTTGTTGTATTTACATACTGCTTTATGTGCATTGAAAAGGCTCTAACTTCTTCAAATATGGCATGCAGAGGGTACTTAGAGACCACCCCGATGTTGTAGCTTTGTGTTTGATGGGCAGCATGTTAGAAACACTAACAGAAAAATCTTTGATAAAGTACTTTAGAACAGCGGAAGGATGCATTTTTGCTGTGATATTTCAAACCCCATTCTGAGACTTGTCTATCAGAGAAAGACCAATTCTTACAGATAAAATTGCTTGTTAGAAGCTTGTATGAGAACACTGGTTAGAAAGTCAAGAGAATAGCTGCTCATCTAGTAGTAGCAGAGATCTGGTAAAAGAGAAAGTAGGAAAAGCCATAGACCTTCAACTTGGAAGTGGGGAAGGGTAGTAGGACTATCATCAGAAGAGATGAACAAACCGATTTGTTATCCAAAGCCCTATACTCTTCAACTGTTTGTCTTAACTCTAGATCCATAGCAGTGAACTGTCGTCAGTTCATGTCGGATCTCCAAAAATCCAAATATTTTTCAGTGTTGAAATCTGAATGCTGGTAAAGGTTGGTTATTAAGAACAATGAGCAAAATAAACCTGAACTTTACCCAGGCTTTAAATACATATTATCTCATAAGCAACAAAAGTCTAGTCAATATTGATTTTTGTGACATTTCAGTTAATTCACAATCCAGCCCCTTTCGTTGTGAACACACACATAGTTTTTAAAAGTAGTTCAGATGGTAGCTCTTTGCAAACAATTTGCTTTGATTATTTATTGATAATTATTATTAAATTATTTATACTGTGTGATTGGGCTATCCTAATACTTATTCCCAGAGAACAATATAAGCTTGAGTGGAATGCCCAGTATTCAGATTCCGGTGTTGTTGAGTCCCATGGCTATGAGGATATGAAAACTCGAACATTAGTATGCAGTTGCTTCAAGTCCAATTTGTGTCTGAATACTGGCAATAGCAATTGCACATTGAAATCTGACCTTCCGTAATACAGCTCCAAACTGATTATCAGTAAGCATTGACTTGGAATTGAGTGAAACACAATTCTGAGAAATGTGCACACACAAATATCTGCATCTAAGTTTGTGACATACTTCCTCTAGGCTGATGATTGTGGTGTAATTAGTAGTACAGCGATCACAGGACAGACATCAATTCAGGTATGCAAAAACATCTGGCATCCTGATTACATACTTGAGCTGAGGCCAAAGTACTTCAGCCTCCTTTCTATCTAGATTAACATGACTGCATGTATTTATCCATGTTGTAAACAGACTTCTACTTCCTCTGTCCTCCCCGTTTCACCTCATGTTTCTGACCTCATTGTGGCCGAAAGATTAAGAGCATGAGACAGGCCATGCCACATCAGACAAAAGATTCATCTGTCTCGGCATCCTGTCTCTGTGAGCAAAGCAGACATCTTGAGAAACTTCCAGCTAAGGAATATTTTATAAACTATTTAAATGTTAGCTCATATTCCTTTAATTTAATACTCATTCTGTATCTTTCATAAACCTTGCTGTCCTTTTCTGAGCATTTTCCAGCTCTGCTATATTATTTTCAGGATGAAGAGAAGGAGAGAGGCCAGATTTGTACACAACATTCAAAATATGATCACCCCATGGAGAGAGGAAGTAGAATAAGGATGTTCTTTGTTGTATGCTCTGTTCTCATAATTATTCACAGTTGATTCGCTCTTTTTGCTGCTTTGTCACTGCACTGATGTTTTTGTGGAAATATCTGTCATAACCTTAAGATGTCTCTCCTGTGGCAATAGTGAACTCAGAGTCCTGGTGTAATATGCAGGAGACAAAGTGTGTGGGACATACATCAGTCTTGACCGCTTTGCCCTTAGATTAGGAAACGGAGCTTGTGAGGCAGTGGTGGGGAGAACTATCCTTCTGCCCATTGGGTCAGAAAACATCTGATTTACCTTGCTGGAGCTGTACATGACTGGTCTGAAACATCATTGTTTCTTCTTTCTTTAGCAAGCAGATTTGAATTTACAACATTGTAAGCAAAAGCATTTGAGCTGTGGTCCTTTATAGACTGTTCTGGGTGTCACAACCGTCAGAGCGTTAAGTGTGCACGTTACACAGTTAGACAGCAAGGGACCTACGCTGGTTGATAGATTTTCTTAAGACTTAAATGCTGTGGTTTAGAATTTCCCAAAGCAAGAGCTACATTTCTATCCTTTCAATTTTTACTATATAACATATATATCCAATATATGATATATAATATATGGTAAATAAGTTTTAAAAGATGCATGATGTTATTGTGGATCCTTCTTTCTTAACCACAGTTGACCTTTAATGTAGATGTTGCAGAGAGCAGGGTACTATTGCAATTAGACTTCTACATTCTTAAAAATATTGCAGTGCAGATATTTCTGGGCAGTATGAGGGTTATGCTGAGTGCTGCAAAGTGCTTTCCGTGAGGGATTCATCTGGGTCTTTCTCCACCTATGCCCTGCATAATCATAGTGCTTTTGGGAAGGTGGGGCAAATCAAACCACAGTCGCACGTGGCTTGCCACTGCCCAGGAGCTGTGCGTGTTACACTGTCCTGAATGGGTAGAACAATGAGATTGGCTTCTTTCACACACCAATCCTCAAAGAGAAAGAGTGAAGAATCTTCATTAGAATTTACCCAAAAGAATTCCACTCCATTTCAGTTGGTACTGGAGAAGGATGCGTGGAATATGGTTTCTTTTTCAAATATGAAAACAGTTTAGGAGTTACTATGCAATAGCACTGCTCAAGGAGTACTGGTTCAGTGAAATCCCTCACATGTTTTCAATGCATTTTGAATGTCTGCAAATGGTTTTTGGCTTGGTTTTTGACTTACTCCCTAAGTAAATGCTGTAAAGCTAAATTTACAGTCCTTACATATATAAAAATAAAAAGTGTAAAAAATTACACAAAATCATAAAAATAGGTGTAATACACATAAATGTCTACATGTGTGTATATTTTATATATATAGTGCATATTGTGTATTCACTGATGATTCTTAACCTCTTCCAAATTAAATAATATTAACTGAGCAGTTTAAAAATGCAGAAGTACCATTAAAAGTAATATTTCATTGTCTAAGACTGGTCTACAAAATTGCACTCTGTAGCCTCACACTAGTCAGGGCTACTGCCTTGGTTTCCATTCAGCTTCCATTCTACCACTATTTACATAGAAAATATGATATTCTAAACTTAGCTTGGGGCTTGCATCAGACATAGTCTTTTTGCAGATTAGTTTCTGAAATCATAGGATTGGATTTATGTCGCACCCATACAGATGTGTATTGATTGCACAGAATAACAAAATAAAAACAAAGTAAAATAGAACCAGACATTTGTCCTGCAAACTGGTAAAATCAATGATGAGAGAAGTTGAAAGCCCTGCATTCCTCAGACCAGCCTTTACAGATTTATCTCAGGGTAATACAGATGTAGGTTTTAATCCTGCTTCACACTGTGCCTGAGATTGCTTTCTCCACCCTCAGCCAGTTTTCCAGAGTGCAAAATATCTTTCAGTGCAAAATGTGTTTGCTTGTCAACAGTTTAGCCTTTTTTTTTTTTTCTTAAACTCAGAAAAATCCCCCTACGTTTTATCTTTTTCTTTAAGAAAATATCAAAATTCTAGCAACTGTTTTTGGTGCCTCTGTGCCACATGATCTGTTGTTTGCAGATGAACTCAGGTGACTAGGAAATTGATAGTAAAAACAAATTGAGAAAAACATGATTTAGTGCACGTAAAGAATTTATTTTTATACATATTGTATGAAAAAATTCCTTTTACTTCCTCTTTCTGATTTTGATGTATTCTGTGGCAAAAGACAAACAGTTATAAATCACCTAGTGATTTGGATCTTGCATTAACAAAACCATAGAATCCAAAGTATTTCCTGTGTTTGTAAATCTTAAGTCAGTAATATGAGTCTTCTTTAAAGATACTTTACTTATAAGTTGTTTGCAATTCTCTAGTTTTCCAAATGAATTATGGCGCTTTCAATAAAATGAAATATTCTGTAACAAAATATATTACAAAACACAAGAGGAAACATTAGTTTATCTCTCAGCTGGATTCCTAAAATGACCAAAACTGAATTAAGATAGCTTTGCCCAGACAAGCATATCTAACTCTGCAAAATAATTGGAACTTCTTTTCTCTGAAACTGACTGAAATTTTATCCAAAACAGCTTAGTACACTTAATTCAAAGTGAAGAACTAATTGTATTTACATTAGTCCTATGATGCTCTTTGGGATTTTCTTTTCCAACAGGTGAGGGATCACCACTGAAGCCAGTGTCATTCTTGGCACTCGTGGCTGTTTGGATTTTACCCTATTCCATGTCTTCCAAAACAGATCTCACATGTCTTTAACTAGTGTTAAGATACTGTTGTAGGAATTTAGTCAGAACTGTCTATTAGCAGTAAAGACACTATTCCCTGTGACAATTAATAAAAAGATGCACAGTTCAGGAATGCATCATTTAATCTAATGCCTGATGATCAGATTTATGATCCACTGAGTAAATTCACTGGACACAGCTTCTGTATAAGTCAGGGGCATTGGCTGAGATCAGAACCAAAGAGATTTTAATTAAAGGAAGATTTGAATCCTCAGAAATACATTCCTAATCTAAATCTAATTACATGTCTATAATTGCAACAGATTGCTTTGTAAACTTTTCCAAGTGATAGGAAATGAGTGATAGTGAACTTCAGTATAATGATCAAAAATTTCCCATTCTGACAGTCCTGAGCTGTGTCATCTTGGAGAAACGTGATGAGAACTCATGATTTTTAAAAGGAGAATCAGGCAAACAGCTATATTCATTAATATGCAAGCAATTGCACTTACACCTTGTGCCTGTTTCATGTAGTCTGTTTTTCTAAAATATTTCATTATTTAAGTTTGCCTCTTCCATTTTGTTGCTTGACATTTTTGTATGGTAAAGGATGTGTGGTATGCTATAACTTTAGAGCCATCCTAAAAACAAGCAGCTGCCAAATCAATTAACGTGAGTATATAAAAACTTGTATAGTTGTGTCTTGATGGTGAGACATCATCTTGTATTATTGTTTGATGTGTCAGCAGATGCCTTTTAGGAATATCACTACTCTGCCTTTGACCAGCTAGTTATTGAGCTTTTAAGTATAGGATCTGCTATAGGACCTTCTTAGGGCATTTCACAGTTCTGTGCATGTGGACAGCACTACCATGCCAAGTGACAGTGCAGGGGGTCAAGCTATTCTAAGTAGTCTTTCCTAAGTGAAAATGCTAGTGAAAAAGAAAGTGATTCTGCTAATTGGCAAACTGTCATTCGTATCAATACTTCCTGAAAGCTCTCTTGGTTATTATAAGAGCAATCTGTGATTTTTAGCTTGTTCAGTGAATTATGTGGTCAGGACTAAAGGGAGGGCTGGGGCAGGGGACATCATAGCGGGGGTCTGCTACAGGCCACCTGACCAGGGGGACCAAGCAGATGAAGCCCTCTATAGGCAGATAGGAGCAGCCTCACGCTCACAAGCTCTGGTCCTTATGGGGGACTTCAACCACCCTGACATCTGCTGGAGGGACAATGCAGCTGAGCGCAAGAAATCCACAAAGTTCCTGGAATGTGTCGATGACAACTTTCTCCTCCAAGTGATAGAGGAGCCCCCGAGGAGAGGTGCCATGCTGGACCTTATTCTCGCCAATAAGGAGGGCCTGGTAGGGGACATCAAGCTCAAGGGCAGCCTTGGCTGCAGTGACCACGAAATGGTGGAATTCAGGATCCTCAGGGCAGCGAGGAGGGCACGCAGCAAGCTCACTACCCTGGACTTCAGGAGAGCTGACTTTGGCCTCTTCAGGGATCTTCTTGGTAGAATACCATGGGACAAAGCCCTGGAGGGAAGAGGGGCTCAAGACAGTTGGCTAATATTCAAGGGTCACCTCCTCCAAGCTCAGGAGCGATGCATCCCAACAAAGAGGAAGTCAAGCAAAAACACCAAGAGGCCCCCATGGATGAACAAGGAGCTCCTGGGCAAAGTCAAACAAAAAAAGGAAGCCTACAGAGGGTGGAAGCAAGGGTATTTCATTTCATCAAGAAAATGTTAAAATATCATTGTACAAAGCTGTCCTCCCACTCACTTTTTCTACACTGTTATGCAGTTTACTATGCCTCTCGGTTATGCTAATAGAAACATTTTCAAGCCAAACAAATTGTATCACTGAAAAATTTTTGATATGAAAATAGCTCTGTTTCAAGTTAATTTTTATTCCAAGATGGAACTTTCTTCTGTCGGTTTTGCAAGTTTCCAATTAATCAATGTAATCAATCTTCCAACATTGTTTTTTACCACTTTATAATGCTTCTGTGAAGGCATCTGTTGCCACAAACCACATAAAACAAATAATGCCAGCAATAATAACAATTAATGTAAAAACAACTTGAATTATTCTGAGCATTTCTAACCCATTAATCAGATTTTAGGATAAAGAATGGAAACTACTCTGGACATGGGCAGAGTATGCACTTTCATTTCAGAGCACAAATCTACATCTGTTAACATGAGACTATTTAAAAAATACCTTCTCTGGGGATTTTGAACAGATCGTCTTAGTTTTTAAAAGATTTCTGTGCTAGAGAATTTTTGTAGAAAGCACGTCCCTGTGCAATTATTGCTTTGTAAATTAATTACTTTCTGCTGTCTATAGAACAGAATTTCACATTCTGTGATTCACATTCACAATCATGAAATGCTGTCTCAGCTACATGCCATTGCAGATTTCTTTCTGTGAAGTATAGTTCTTGGATAAGATGTTGGACTAAATATGAAATGGCTTTGTCTCCTACAACTGCCTTCCAGTTGGTTTGGCTTAAACATGCACTAGCTTCTGAGGAAAAAAAAAATATATATTAGAAATAAATCCTTGATATAGAAACAAAGTCTTTTAATAAAAGTGTAATGTACACGAGGGAAAGCCCTTGTGAGTAACATTAATGCTCCAATATTCATTTCTGTTTTGAAAAGCACTCTTGTTTGCATGTGTTGCTGGAAATTGCTGGTGATAGTAGTCACACCATCCATTGTAACTGCATCTGAGCCTCACCTTTGTTTCAGTTGCTTTAGACACTGAAGCTATAGCATTTGTAGATCAGCTGAATATGTAACAGCGTGATTAATGATACTTTTCTAAAATATTCCACAGTGACCACAAAAACAATTTCAATTAAGTGTTGTTGAAGTTCCCTTTTTGCCATTCTAAGTGCTCTTAATAGATAAAAGTTAATTGAGGTTAAGATAACATTTAATTAATTCACTATGATAGTGTTGTAGTGTCGTATCTATTCAAAGAGATATGAGGTCCATTGAAGTGGTCATATTTGGACTACAAATGAGAAGTACTGGGAATATGTGTTTAAACTTGTGAGATAATAGGCACGTTTATTTTCTCTGACTTACTAGTTGAGTTGAAAAGACCCCTTTCTATCTGACAGCTGTGTAGAAGAGACCTAGCATGTGCAGACCTACCTCTGTGTGGCACACACAGAAATTATGTCTGTGTGTCCATACAGAGATAAAAATATTTCTTTTCATATTTAGTTCTCTGCAGTGAAGTTATTTATTGGACATTGATAAGGAATCTGATCCTTCTGTCAAGCGAAGAACTGAAAAATACTTTTGTCTAGGAAACCGCGGGCTTAAGAATTCATAAATCAAAACTGTAGAGGCAAAATCTAGCTGTAAATGCACATTTTAGATTAAAAAGCATAAAATTCTCAATAAAAGTTTGTAAGTAGTGAATATTAATACATACTTACAACTATATAAAAAGGTGGAAAAGGCGGGCTTTTAGTTAAAAGGAATAAAAATCACTGCTTTACTTAACTACTTAATTAAGACTGGAGAGTGGTGTTGGTAATCCATCTGATATATCAGTGTGTCATGTCCTTTCTTGTGATTATTACAAAAATGTAGTGGGGCATCTCAAGTTCTCTGCTTTGGATGTGAAACTGGCTGCAGTCCTCTTCATTTGCAAGGAGTATACAAAAAAACCATTTCCCTGGATAAAAAGGAATCAAACAACAGATTGGTTTTGCTCACAGCTTTAAAATCTTTTGCAAGGCAATACCTTCACAAGCCTCTATTTTGGTTATTCCTATGTACCTTTTCCTAGTATTTTTATGTGTCCAGGGGTTTTTTTGTTCCCCACCTACTTTGTGGTGTTTGCCACTCTTAAATGCACACTTTGTGGTTCTGCCAGTCAATCTATGAGCCTCTGGAAATTCTTTGTGCAGAATACTTTGGGCAATAGCCTTTTTTATCTTGGCTATTAAAAAATAAATGGAAACTTAACCACTTCTTCATTCAGAGCAAACAGCATAGCAGCTGTTAGGCCCAATAACTTCAGTGTATAATCCAAAACAGAACAAGAAATGTTCCTTACTTGTTCAGTATTTATTGTGTAGAGTATAAAAGTTCTGCCTCAGCAGACAATTTTACCCGCATTTAGTTTCAGCACAATGAAGAATTTAAGAATGTATTTCGCTAAAGTGTGGACATGCACTAAAAATCAAGTCTCTATTGATCTTCTTTGCTGACCTGGCTGTCTTTGCACTGGGTATGTTTTTTGATATAACAGCCAGGTATGGTCTGTCATACAATCTAAGTTGGATAGACAGTCTTTGTCCAAAATTTCTGAAGATTCTTAATACATCACTCTTTCCAACCAAGTAATAATCTGTAGGTGGAAATCCCATATTTTCTCTAGTTTCTCCAATATAAAATATATTCAATCTTGTTTTAACAGGGTAAGAAACAAGAAGTTACTAAAGAAGAACAGGGACCAACAACAAAGAATTTGGATTTCTGGGCACAGCTTATTACTCTGATGGTCACCATCATAGATGAAGATAAAACAGCGTATACACCTGTCTTGAACCAGTAAGTAATTACTTTTCCCATAAAAATTAAGAATCATGGATTTATTAAAATAAGGACAGGAAATACACCTGAATCAGTAGTTGTGTTTTAAATATAATCTGGCTAGAGATTTTTAAAAATACAGAATATAACATTGACATAGTTTGATAAAGACTTAGAACTCTGATCGTGGAAAGATCTTTTATTTTAGGAACACAAAAAATGTGTACATGAACCATCCCAAAAAGTTAGTAACAAAATATTATGCAAGAGAACTAAATGGATAGCCAGAAGGGAAAGTTCAGTGAAATAGCCTGATGGTATTAATGTTACGATAGTATCTTGGCACATCAGATGTTCAAATCGTGCTGCGACTTTTTCAGGCATTATAATAGAGTTTTAGGGATGTATTTGTAAAAGAATAATGAACTTCACAAAAAGACCCTCTCCAAATTTTGATTGACTAGAGAGGAAGCCTAGCCAGGCTGACTTGAAAATTTACAAAATGGAGAGCAATGTCCTAGACTTACTAGAGATAGAAGTTGACTTCTCAGAATTGAAGATGTAACAGATGAGGGAGGTATGATCAATAACTAAGACAAGATGAATAACTTATGGTTGATACACTGGTAGAAAAGAGAGACCCAATCGATAAACACAGAAGGAGGAGATGGAATGCTGGGTTTTGAAAATGAAATATACAGAAGAAAGGAACATATTTCACATATTAAGGCTGGAGAAATGGATGTTGCATTAATTGAAATGTGACATGATGAGGGCCTAGGGAAAAGTTTCAGCTCTTTCAGCTCTCTGGAGCTATTTTACAGAGATATTCTAGAAAATCTGGGCATAGTCTAGCTGTGATGACCTATGCAAAAGTTAAAATTGAAACTTATATCCATATTACGGCTAAACAATTACTAGAGGTGTCTGCAGTGGCATTTAACACAATGGTCTGAAGGGGAGCAAGAACAAGTATGTTTCAGCTAAAATAGGGTAGATGCTGGAAGGTACTCTACACATGGAGATGTGCCCGTCTGTTGATAAAAGGTACTGTACTTTTTATGGACCTGCAGTATAATTACCAAAGAAATCTCCTGGTGATAACCAGAATTTGGAAGATATTTCATTGTCTTCTGATTCCTTCCTTTCCTTTCCTAAATGAAGGTTTGTTTCAGTCATAGATAATAAACATTTCTTTGTTCAATCATTTCCTGCACTGACCTTATTAAGGAACAAGTTCTTACCCTACAGAGGAAGAAAACTCTTTTCCTGTTTGCTCCATTTATACAACTTAATGTGAAGTTCCTCTATTAACAAAAGCTCAATTTTTTTGTCTGACTGTATAACAAATATACTTATCATAATACATCTGACTGGAACAAATACATACATGTGTTTCATTTCAGTCTTCATTGAAATTAGACAAGAGTACTTGGGGGTTAATTATCCTAAAAATTGTTCTAGCTATATTCTTCCACAAACATGAGGGAGAAAGGAAAGGGATAAAGAAGGAGATTCCCTAAAGTATAGCTGAGTGGTTGTGGAAGATGTGAAAAGAGAATCAGGAGTGGATGGAGTTGGGGCAGATTAAGGGAGAGAGTTTGTGTGTGTGACTTTTCTCCCATTTTCACTGTTGTTTAGGAAGTGGAAGGGCGAAAACAGGGAGTAAAGTGTCTTTGAGAAATAGGAGACATCAGGAGCAAGAGATGAAGAGGCTGTGGGTGGAAAATCAGTTGCTTTGGATACATTTTTTAAAGAAAAGCTTTTCCTAACACAAAAGCAGCTTGTAAAAACTGTTGGAAAAAGAAGAGGCAGCCTCTTCTCCCTTCCTTACCCCAGAAAAGAAAATGAATGAAAGGAAAATATAAGTTGAATGCATAAGAATATTTCAAAACTATGACTTTTTATCAGAAATATATGGCCATGCAGTGTTTCAGTGGAATATTCAGGCCTACATCAATTTGAATCCTGTTGTAGAAATGAGGTTACTGAAGATCCCCAGGAGAGCTCCAAGCATTCTGGTAGGAGTTTTCATAATGGTATAATATTGCTAAGAATTTTTTTTCCTCAACCAGTTTTGGAAAGCCTATTTTTATATCTACCTTGGAGGCAAAAAAAGATGCTGTGATAGAGCAGTTTGAACTGTATCAGATGATGAATCCAGATGAAACATGCCATGATTTCCTCGGCAAGCATTGCAGCAACTGATAGACCATACCAGACCATTCACTGGGAGTTGTGTGGGCAACCTGCAGATCTTACATAACATAAGAAACTTGCAAGTTTGAGGGGAAAAACATGAAGTCGGGTATTTAAGTTGTAAAATTCTCATTCTACTAGTTAAAACAATGTAAAATATGATTGGAATCTGATTCACAAGCAAAACTAGGACTTCCCAGCACTTGCCAAATACACACTGTACACACTGCGAGACAGGAGAAATTACTATCAAAATAAAATATCTGTTCAATTAAAAGGAACAACAGATCAAGAACAAAATCTTCAACTGAAATATGCTTGTGCACTTGGAAATCAAAATCTAAACTTCGTACCTCTGTACATCTTTAGTAAAAAGCTTTCCTTTTAATTGTGTAGCACATACGCTCAGAATAGTCATGTATGTTGTTGTAATACAAATTTAAGAAATAAGACAGGTCTAGTGGGACTTTTTGTTATTTACCGATTCTTACATCTTTACAATGTAAGGATCTGTTTTCTTTCCTCTGTGAACACTGTGTGTGTGTGTTTCATGCTCTTAATTAGTACTTTAGTACTTCTTTCGTACTTTTTAGTACTGTGGTTTAGTGATTCCTGCAGAGCATATTGAAATACTGGCTTAGCTAGCCCTTGAAATTTTTAGCCTCTCTCTGATAGCTAAAAATCACATTTTGAAAGGAAAATAAAAATCATAGTTACCATTCAAGAACAAATGCTATTAATGTTGTCTGAGATTACCAGGGCTGGATATCAACAAAATTATCTGATTCACTGAAGAACCAAGTTATATGATTTATTATTTGGGTAAAGAAAGCATAAATGGTGTTTCAAAAGAGCAGATCAAAGATATTTAGAGAAAGTACTCAAATGTGAAATAGTACTGCAAAATCTGTTAGGAACTTGTATTTGCAGTTAGAAATAAGAACTTGGAGCAGAGTCAGCACTATGCTCTTGGAGAAGGCATAGTGAATAACCAACTCAAAAAGAATGTCATGAACTGGACTACGTCAGGCTAGCTCCAGAATTTTTCTTTGATAATGGAAAGTGCATCTGATGTGGTTTGTGTCTGGATTCCATGACATTCCTCATTATCAATTACACTTCATTCCGTGGAAGCATATGAGTATCACTTATTTCATTGAACTTGTGAACAGGGTCCTGTTTAGCAAAGCGATGTTCTGTTCTTTTACAAGGCACGTCATTTTCTCATGTAGGACTGTATCATACAGTTTAAGACCAGATTAGTTATATAGACCGTATAGGGTGTCTGTCTTGTGCGTTCCGTTTTCTTCAGGAAAAGAAACGTTGCTTTGGTTAAAAATAAAAGCCTTGCATAGGTGGAGGATAGAGAACAAAAAGTGAGAATAAGTGAACTCTTTGCTCACAGTTAAAATGGAATATATATTTTCCAAAATCAGATAGAGCTTTTGTCTTAAGGACTAGTGAAGTAGTGACCCTTCCCAGCACTCCACAGATAGTGCAATCTAACCTGTTGCTGCGTGCACGGCACAAAAATGAGTGTGTTCACACACCAGGACCAGACTTTATTTAGCACTTTGATGAGACTGAACCCACCAAGTAGGGAATATAAGCTATGCTGAGAATTTGCATCTGAGGTTCAAGGACTTCAATATTCTTAAAATGTAGCAGGCTGCAGATTTGACAGTACAAATTAAGAAAAAGCATTTTTAATTGTCATGATAGGAATTTCTTACTTTAGGATTGAACTAGAGACATGCAATACTATCTAGGATAAATGCTTTTGGCGTTTATTTATGTTTTGCTTCATATATTGATTCTTCTCATTTTCTTTCAAGCTGAGTTCAATTTCGTTCCATTGATCTGTGGTTTTATACATAGCACTTTGTTAGAACTAGCCAGTGTAAACAGTTTTCATTAATTTTTTGCTTAATTAAAATCAATAGAGGGAAGACATTCATAAGTGGCTACCTTTTATATGCAGTTTAGTATTTTTGGAAATACATGGAAATTATCATGTTTGGGCAATTAATTTATTTCTCATGAAAACTTAGCATATTCTGTTTATTAAGAAGTTCCACCAAATAGTATTGTATGGTTGACATATGAGTGGAGGATTAGAGATTGTCATGCAAGTGAGGAAGGTGATTTTAATAGCAATGTTTTGGATAAACGGGGATTTTATAGTATTGCTATAAGAATGACAGAAAAATTGGGAAAATTATGGTGAGACAGAAATAATTGTAACACAAGGAAACAAAATGACTAATAGAGCACTCTTCTGGTTGTCCTCTTGCTTCACTGAGAAATGTGAAAATGTGTGGCTTTTACAAAGGTTAGAAAATGTAACATGTAGAGATTTGCATGGGAAATTTCTCTCATATTTTGCTGCTTAGGGAACAAATTCTAAAATAGCTTGCAAAGGAAAAAACTTTTTTACCTAAAAATAAGGTGATAAAATACAAATAATAGAAAATTCCTTGCTTACATAGATCGTTTAGAATTTGACCTTTGCTTATCTCTTCCCTTTAATAAGTCAGCTGCTGCTGTTACCATTTATCTTTAATCTGAGGAAAATTTTGTATGCTTCTGTTGTGTGTTAAGCTTTGTTAGTTTCTCACATATAACAACACAGTTGCATAATACTCATAACTATGACAGTTGTGTAATACCCATCAGTCTCTGATTGTTGTAAGTAGGGAAACTAGCATGAGTTTTAGAAAGGAAGTTCAGAGACAACCTGGAATTAAGTATACACATAGCCCATAAATGCTAAATTAAAGTATACAAATGATGGAAACACAGGTTTTGCTAAATGCTTAGACATAGGGAACAGAGTGAAGACTGGCTCCACAACAGACAATGTAAATCCTTATGTGGATTCACACACAGGGAAAGAACCCTAAATTTTCCATTATGTATTGTTCTTAGATCATAGGCTTAACAATGCACAAAAGGACAGCATGCGTAGACCAGTACAACTGTGCTTCACTACCATGATGATGAGGGATTAATCAAATCATAGAATAATGAGCTTAATAATCACTATTAGGCAGATACTCATAATGCAGAGGACTGGAAAGAGGCTATCGCTTTTCTGTGCTGCTTTATAGTTTCCAGAGTCACGGTGCTTCTGAGAGCAGATCACGGCTACCATCGTCCTTGTAGAAAAAATGATCTCAAAAGAAAAAGGCCTTTGTATAAACTAACACTTATATGAATGCTGTTAGCTGTCCTTCCTCCAATTTGATGAAGAAATTCTAGGATGCATACTTTTTCTAACAAATGTGTCTCATACATTTCTTCAAATATATCTCCTCCCTCTGAGTAGGGTAAAAGATTTTGCAAAATCCAATGAAGTCCCTAATTTCTTTCTTGGGTTTCTTTCAGAGTTTGATCTGAGAGAGGACTTGCCATTTACTCCAGTAATTGCATTTCTGGAGTACAGAGCTTAGGAAAAAGAGAAATAACTTTGCTTTTTTTGCCCAGTCCTTTATCTGAAATCCAGGAACATTAAATGCTGTTTTTATTAGAGTGAGAAATATGTGATAGGAGTCAGTGCTTATTTACATAAAGATGTACCTAGATTCTTAGTTTCTTTATTACAGCAGAAGTACTAGCCATCTCCTTGGTCAGCATGAGCCATTGCACTGAATTATGGCAACTAGTAAGCTCTTTGTCTTCCATTTCTATCACTGTCCACTTCAAAAATTCTTTAGGCTTTTTTTTTCCTGCAGCTTACACAACTTAGAGATGTCAGTCTTCAATTTGCAAAAATAAACCCTAGATTATCCAACCTTGTTCTAACTAACCGTTCGACTAGTTCTTTACACAGTCCAGCTCTTTTTAAGAGGAGACTTATCTCTTTCTCTTGAGCTTGTTGGAGTGCTTGGCATACCCTTTGGCTTTACTTGGATTAGTTTTTGAATCCAAGCCCCATCTTTGGCATCCATTAGCATCTTGTGCACAACAACAAATCATGCTGAGAAATCCTTGAGCTGTCTGTAACTTGTTTGGAATTAAATAATAATTTCAGTCCTTTAGTGAGGGATGGTTTCTCACTGAGCTCATTCATCTATAGATGACATTTCTCTTACATCAAATCTTAGTAAGAAAAGAGAATCAGCCCTGCACATGATGCTAATTGTTGTGTATTTTGTCAGAGAACCAGAGAGCTTCTACGCTTATCTAACTACCTGGGTCTGTGAAGAATTTGACTGTGAATTTTTTAAATATGGTGAATTTAAAAGACTTTTCTTGGGGACTCATTTCTTCTTTGTATTTTAATGCTTTGACTAATTTTTGCTTTCAGTTGTGATCATGTTTTTATATATGTCGGAATTTGCCTTCAGTTGTGGCCCCAGATGCAGATGAGTCAATGGTGACTGCTGTCAACTGTGACATATAACTTTCTTGAGCAGTGTCTGAGTATTCTATGTGAAGGTCACTTTCAGGGAAAACAAATAGAATTATATAGCTGCTTCTGTCACTATTCCTAGCCAGAAAGATATCTTACAGTCCAAAAAACATTATTGCTGCTTCTGACATGCGGAACCAAACTTAAGATGTGCCAGAACTATCTATAGCACAAATTAAAAGTTGTACTTACAGTTGTCAAATACTGATTTTAGCATTATAACATGTCAGAAAGGAAGGTAATATAACATGGAATTTATAAAGAGATGTCTTCCTTTTTAGAATACTATTTTTAGGGTCCTCCAAGCAGTTCTAACGGTGGACACAAATGTCAAGCTTAGGCTCTTTTCCTCCTTCTCTACCTATAGATGTACAGATGTTAGAATTAGAAAATTAGGAGGATGTTGAAAATATTAAATGTACACAATATACTGAGAAGTAAAACCCTCTGAACAGATTAATACGGAAGAACAGGCATAATAAAATCTCAGGCATGTTCTGCTCTGCAGTTTACATTACTGTTTATTATATACATTCCTAACATGAGCGTTTTTCATAATGCTGATAATTCAGCCTGTCAGTTTAGTCACACAGTGAAACATGTCTGACAGAATACTAAATGCATCTCTGACAGAGTGCAAGCTGGGAACAAGGGAAAAGTCAGCTTTTTGGGAGGCATGTATTTGGAGATAAATATTGAATGTTATTTGATCACCTGGAATTTTCTATTCTTATTCATTTCATGTTTTCTCTGAATATTCATGTAATAGTATGTGTATATGTATTTATATGTATCAAACTAGAACCCTGTCCTGCTTGGGAAAAGGGCTCATAAGGAAGATTCAAAAGCTTAAGTTCTCTTGCTGACTTTCACCTGTCATAGCATCCTGAGCAAGTCACTTCTTTGTCTTCTTCCCCACTCTGTCTTGTCTTTTTAAACTGTGATTTTTGAAGGTCAGTGAATTTCTCTTATTACATATTTTAAAGTTCCTGCATAGAGGTTTCTTAAACCTACCAGAAGCCTCTAAGTGCTACTTTAATGCAAATTATAAATCATATATTATTATTATTACATGAGTAATATTAAAAATATGAGCAACCAAATTAAAGTAAATATGACTACTCATCCGTAAAGCTATCTCTGAGGAAAATTGTGGCAGGAGTGGTGCATGCCATAGCCATTCCAAATACACTTACCTGCAGGTAAAAAAGCTTGCACTGTATCTGGTACATATAAACATAATGTCTTCATCGGTATTCTGCAGCCTCAAGTTGTGCATGTGCCCTTATATTCTTAATCAAATGCACAAATGGTATTATAACAATGGGTAGATTGTTTAAAATACATAGTAAAAGTTAGGGAGATTAAAACCAGATATATTAATATAAATTATGAAGTAGATATGACACAATTTTTAACCCTTCCCTTAGAAAAGGTACAAACCACCCAGCAAGCAGCAGAGACTAGAAGCATACTGTGAAAGCTGCCAGTATTGTCTGGTAACTTCTGGCAGATGGTAAGCCACTAGAAGCATTCTTGATTTTATCCTAGGAGAACAAAGACTGGAAACAAGTCCTGCACGTCACTGCATGACAGATTGCTTCATAACAATCAAATGAACAAAAATGAACATAGTATTCATTGAAATAATACAGACATTTCCCACATTGTTCACGCAAACAGTCCTGCTGGTGGAGTTAAATGGAATATTCCTTTCAAGCTTGTCATTTTACAGTTGGCTTCTCTACTTGCTCTGGTAGGACTGATTTGTATTTGCCTTTCTACTTACCATAGAGATGCTGATGTATGTTTGACATTAGATTTCACGTACAGTCTAAGTCAGCCTGCCCTCATCACATGTGTGTTGAAATCAGGAACGCTGCTCCTCTAAATAAGATCTGCAAAGTCATTATCTGTGTGACAGTGCAGAAGATGCAGGTCATGGCATCTAATGAGATTTACTGTCATTGGCTTCCAACCTATGTCTTAACAGTAATGTAGCTGAAAGAGCAAGATATCTTGCATTATCAGCAGCACAGAGGTTAATGGACTTTTGTTCCATTGCCCATCAACACAAGGTCTGGGATGTGATATAAGAAATCTAAAACATTGTCTGCTTGAAAGGTGCCACCTCTGATACAATTATTGGAGCTGAACCAGCTTCACTGATAGACTCTGTGGGATTTAACTGAAGGAACAACCTCACTGCTGGCACATTTGGGAGAAGTGTGGAAGGAAGCTTCTGTTTCTGATGTGTTCCATTTAACCAAGTATATAAAAATTTTGCCTATTTGAAGTTCTACAAGACTTTAGCTTATTTTCTTGAGATCTATTTTAGTATGCCCACACTTGCATAAAAACTCTGTCAAATGGAAACGAAGTAGATAATTGAGACTTTTGTGGATAATTTGACATGGTTTAAAATGCCGGTTTCAATGGCTTTCTCTTGGGTTTATGTTTAAAATACATAAGTGATTGTTCAATTTGAATAAGAAATTGAGAGGTCATTTGGATATTTTTTTTTTTAAAATCTATGGAAATCTCAAAGTTTTGGTTTTTTTTTAATTCCAGGGGTGGTTTTAATTGCCTCTTTTCAGGCTTTGATAAAGGAGCTCTTATAAATCATGACATTTGTTAATAAAACAAATTTAATGCGACAGAAGAATGTTAATCAAAACACGGTATTATGAAAAGCTCAGCTACCTTTTTAGCTATTTAAGGACCTTAAGAAGAGACCAAATCCTGCTACCCTGATGAATAAGGCTGCTAGTGCAGTGAGTTGTGTTTTGCATAACAACATACTGGGCTACATTAGGAAGATCACAGCCCACAGGCTGAAGGAAGTGATTGCTTCCCTCTGGTCAGAACCTCTGACACTGTATTTGGATGGGTGCTTCCAGTTTCGATTCCCCAGTACAAGATATTGTCAAACTGGAGAACTGCACTGGAGGACAAGAAGATTAGGGGGGTGGAACACGATGTGTGAGGAGAAGCTGAGGGAGCGGTTTGTACAGCCTGAGGAAAACACAGCTCAGGGCAGTGCTGATTGCATTCAACTTCCTAATGAGGAACGTCAACTTCCCAATGAGGAAAAGATAGCCAAACCCTCCCAGAAGTGCACAGTGAAAGGCACAAGTACAATTTTCAGGTAGGGAAACTCATATTAGCTATACAGGAAGAAGTCCACTTTCCACAGTGAGAGGGGTCAAACACTGAAATACATTGCCCAGAAAGGTTGTGTCATTTTCATGTTTGGAGGTAGTCAGAATTTAGCTGTACGGGCCCTGAGCAACCTGACATACGTTTGAAGTTCTTTTTGCTTCAAGCTAGATGACCTTCAGATGTCCATTCCAGCTTGTTCAAAAATTCTGTAAAAATAGCTGCATTAGCTCAAAAAAACATCCAATTTGCCTTCCATGTGGTCAATACTGGATGCCTAGAGAAAATGTGTATCACAGTTATCGTTGCTATCCTGGCCAGCTAATTGTTGAAATAGTAGCCACAATATTATAGCCTTTCTAGTTAAGGACAAAATTTTACTCCATCACAATTCTGTGATACATGTTGACACAGGTCTTAGCTTTATTTCCTTTTTGTTAACATGCAGAGCAAATCTTTTGAATGCATGATGTATTCTGTCAATCCTGTGCACTTTGTACAATATTCATTAAGAGAATAGTTAACTTAAATGATGCATAAATATTACTTAGATAAACATAAATATATACCAAGGAGAAAAATCTAATCCCAGGATTTTGACATTAGCAAATGCAGAAATCGGTTGAAAAATTTAAAATTATTTAGATCGTACATTCCATTTAAGAAAAAATAAGTAATGCAGAAATGCTATATCAATTACACTCTGACAGTGTCTGTCCAATCCTCTGTAAACGAATAATATTTGAAAAATTTAAAATCAAATTGTTCACACCATACAGCTTTAATGTCTCTATGCAATTCAGTTTTCAGTCATTATAGTTAGTATGTATACAAAAGGAATTTAAACAATGGTAGATAACAGGTATTTATGTCTGAAATATGTTTATAAGTAGTATTTTTTTAATAAGCAGCTTGTGGCTAATTAGTTTTGTGATACAAGATGTTGTACTGTCTCAAATTGCTGTACATCAGTGAATGGGATAAAGAATGCAGAGCTGAGTAATAGAATAAAACTTATTTTCTTGTTTCAACACAATCAACTGAATGACGGGATAAAAGGAAGCCAGAGTCAGATGTGCAATGGTTATTTCTAATGTGCGAAAACAATGTACGTCACAGTTTCCGTTGTGCGCACCCGTCTGAGCTGGCTGAAGCTGCAGTAGCTTGTGAAGGCAGCATTGAAAACTAGAAGTTTACTTTGCTTATGAGTTTCCACTTATTACGAGCTCTGACACGAGCATTGCTCGTACCTGCAAACAGTGGAAAAGCAATGGTATTTTGTGTGGAGAAGGGGCTGGGACAGCGCTGAAGCCAGAGCGCTGTAGTTATAATGTGATAAGCAAGTAATTTCACTTTCTGAACCAGGATTAAATTATGTGGAAGTCAAACTATTATACTGTAGGAAACTTTCACGTTGATTAGGTTAACTGTCCACATAACATTACTAACCTACTTTGGACAAATTAAAAATCTATTAGAGCCTCTGATGAATACACCCACAGGTATTATAGCTGCCATGAAGCAAATTAATTACATGTGAAAAGTAAAAGTTTTATATATTCATATTTTTCCCTGTGTTGGATAAAATGAAACAGGATGTATGGGAATGGCAGTCTATCCTGCAGGGCTGTATGTAAAAATATATCTATGTAATGACAAAATTGCAAATATCCATACCCTAGGCATTGAATGGAAGGATTTCATTGTTATGTCCAGTTGATGATGCGTTAAGTTTATATTTTTCAGGGACACAGAAGTTGATATATCTGGGCATGAACTTTAGGTACCAAAATGAAGTCAGGTGGGATGAATCGAGGATAATGTGTTCAACTACAGTAATTTACGCAACATAGTGAAAAGATAATTGCAGTTTGTGTGGGCATGTGTTTTCACAAGTTAAAATGTATACACATATATATACCACTAATCAAACAAATGCATTTTTATCAGACCCAGCGTTGCATCATGAACAAAAGGTAATGTCAATATTAAATCAATTTTTAAATATTTCCTCAGAGCAACATTGTCAAAATTCAAGTCTGGTGCTAACAGAGCACTTGGACTGGAGGTAAAGAAATTAAGACCATTGAAATACATTTGAGCTTTTGAACAGCAATTAATTTTGTATTAGCAGAATTAATACAAAATCCTGTAATTGAGCAGCCATTAGCATAAAGAAGGCATATAGTGACCTGAGCTAGCAAGAGCCTCATATTAAAGCGACAGAGCAAATGAGCTATTCAAGTACTTTTTCTCTGCAGACCTAATCAGGGCCAAATATGTCCCTGGAAAGAATAGATTACTTACATCGTATTGCCACCACCTGAAAGTTGCATCTTATTCTTTCTCTGGCAATGAGAACTTTAAGAATTCTTTCATTTTTACAAAAATTGCAGCAGAATATTTTCTGAATTGGATTAGTGCTTCAATAAGAGGTCAAAATACTTTGGATCAAATTCTCTGCTAGTGTAAAGACTCAAAATGAAAGCCACATAGCTCTGTGTGTATCCTCATGAATATGATCTTTGGTTTTATGTATTCCTGGTGAACTGCTAGTGTATTCGTGTGGCTCTCATTGCACCACTGTAGTAGAAACAACTGTTTTACCATTCGGAGCTTCTGCGTAGTAGTTCCTACTCTTTAGCTGGGTGACCTGCTTTGGTCTGCTGCTGTGCCTAAGAGCTGCTCCTACTAATCTCAGTCCCACACCTGCAGTAAGGACAGCCTTGGTTTTCTGGTTTTGTTTTTTGTTTCTTTTTGAAGGGTAGACAAATGGCTCTCCTTTTAAATATGATGTGAAACATACAGTGTCTGTCAGTAAAATGTAAGCTTTTGCTAGTAGCTAGTAGTGAAGATGGCAACTGAAAGATGAAGGCTTTTACATAGAATAAGTAGTAGCTGGAATCTATAAAAAAGGTGTGGAAAAATAGTTACTTGATAACAGCAAAAAATATCTAAAAAGAACTGTTTTCAAAGGTGATATGAAGCTTAAAACCAAAACTAAAAGTTTTGATTAAAAGTACGCATTTTTCTACCCTTTTATATTCTTTACTGTTTTATCCATACTTCAAGGTGAAAGTCTGCAAACAGTGAATTGGATTCAACTAGTAAAAACCAACACAGCTTCACAGACAACTTCACTATTTTCCAGTGTGATAAGGAAATTAAGGAAAACCTGTAGCTGCTAAACGTCTGAGCCAACTGTTTCAGGTTTTTCATACGCCATTTGGTTCATCTGAACTTGAGGAGTTATTTGCAAGATAGATGTACAACATTCAGCTAATTACTTAGTCCCATGACCTTAGACTAAGGGAAGTTTTTATCTGAAGATTGGATGGTTCATATAACTGTACAAAACACAAAATACAGTAAGTGGATACTAGGGGGATTATTTTGTGGAAATATTTGCCTTTCTGCTGTGCAGCTGTAAGCATAATTTCTAGCAGCAGCTGAACTCATGTAATGTGATTGATTGCAGGTTCCCTCAAGAGCTGAACATGGGAAAAATCAGTGCTGAAATCATGTGGACTCTGTTTGCCCAGGACATGAAATATGCTCTGGAAGGTAATTAGAACAAACTATTAATTACACTAGAGAGTTCACCAAGACTGATTACCACTGCAAATCACACCTGGCATCAGATTGTGTGGGTGGTAAAAGTTTTCTGACATACTTGTTTAAGATGTTATAGATTAGTGAAAAAGAAGAGTTGTAAAGGAAGAAAAATCATTGCACTGTGACTATATGAGGTTATCTGCGGAAGAAGGAGACAAAAGAAATGTAAGTTGAAATGCTCCTTCTTATTACCTAAGTCTGACAAAATCATCAATGTCCAAAGAACCAGAGATGCTTACCAGAGAGCATTGTAGGCATTCCATATTTTCTTACTAGCTGAAAATTGCGAATTTGCCCATAAGAAACATTTACAGGATGAAGTTACGGAGAAAACACATACAGATAATTAAACCACCTTTTTGTGTTCAAAAAACCCGAGTTGTATTCATTCAAATTCCAAAAGAATCAAATGCAGTTTCCTTTTATTCTTTAAGATAGTACTGTAGTTAACCATAGGTAAAATACGCTTATTTTTCTATATAGCAGATAATAGCCAACTAATGGTTTCAAACCCACTCATTAAAATATGGCTATTGAAGAAAACCAAGTACAAATACCTCCATGAATCTTTTTTTAAAAATACTGAACAGAAGGAATTAAGAAAATAATCTTAATTAATGATAGAAATATCATCAGCCCATATGCATTTATTCACACAAACTTTTAGATCATTATCACAATCATGACTCTTGAAAATAAGTTCATCAAACTCTAATATTTATTTTTGCTAAATAAAAAATTATGACATTAACTGAACTTGACTAATTTTCTTTACCTATTAAACAGATTTCAGTTTTAAATGTGAGAAATGCTAGAGGATTTTAGTTTCCATTAGACATCAAGAGTATAGCTCAGACGAATTGGAAACTAAATGGATCAAATCTGAATTTGATCAGAAAACTAGTTCTTTGCATTGTAAGTTATGTAATAAAATGCATTCTGTTGGTCTTGTACATATACAATCTTTACAGAGTTTCTGTCCAAAAATAAAAAAAGTGGTTTGTGTTTTTTTTAAAAAAAAAAGCATATCAGAAACCAATTGTAAAGCAGTCAGTGCAGTTTATAATCTCATGGTCAACCCCAACATGGTGTGAAAGGAATTATAATATAGACCACTGTTTTTTAAAAACAAAATAATTTTTTTCTCATTCTTTTATAAAAAATTGTTATTCAGAGACAGAAAGGATTTATAGTGCTAGCCAATTTTTATTTTTTTTTACTTCCACAGTAGCAGAAATAGCTAATTATGATTTTTAGGTAAGCCAAAGTCACATTGTATTCAGTGAAGCCTACTACTAACTACAGAGCAAGTCTACCAGTGGTGAAAATAAGTAAAAGATTGGACTAATCAACAATGCAACTCAACAGGCATAAAGGATAAAAAAATTGCAATATTTTAACATTAATTTCTGTATTATTTGCTCCAGAAGATCTACTGTGATAATATCAGTGTGGTGGTACTTTGATGATACTGTAGATATTTATGATGATAAAGAGACAAAAGATGAGTGACTAGAATAGTTCTTAATGGAAGAATTATTTTGTTCATCTGCTGTCACGATACTTTATTTTGTTAATTATATTATGTGAATGGGGAATTTGCATACTAAGCACAGTGAAAGAAAAAGATGGGAATAAAGGAAGGAATGAATTACAGAAGCAGTGATCATAATATGTAGAATGACAACAGAAGATATAAGAAATCAAATCTAAGATGTTGGTAGAAGAGATGTTCAAACTACTATTTGAAGGTGCTGTTCCATATGTCACAGTGGATCAAAAGTACAAGTTTGAGAAAGCTAATGTCAGGCAGGAGATCACCCTTTGAGAGTGATCAATGAAGTCAAAAGCTCCAAAGAGCTGAGAAGCATGAAGACCAAATGAAAGCCACTATTTTGGGTTAGAACATATTCCTGGTTACATCAGTGAGAACAATCTTATATCTGGAGAGGCTGTAAATCAGGAACAGGTATTAGAAGATGGCTGTTCAGCAACTCAGTGCTGTGATTGCACTTACAGATAGCTAGCACAGATTAATAAGAATTTCTAATAGCCATTTTATTGTCATGCTTTCATAATTTTGAATGTATAGTTATACTCTGCACACGGGCATCCCTATGTTTTGGCCATTGAACTATAAACATTCTGTACTTCAACAAGATAATTCATGAAAGATAATTCACTCTATTTGCTAAGTAGAGCATACCGATCACTTAAAAGGCAGCTTCAGATCAAGCTGTGGTTTGTTTGTTGGTTGTAAAGAATAGAACAGGAAGCTCTTGAGGAAGAGTTAATTATACAATATATGAAGTGTGGAAGGTTGGGCTGGATCAGGACTTTAAAACAAATATTAAAGTTAATATCCTAATTCTGCAGAGAGAGATATAGAGGACTCATTAGGGGGCACTTGACTTTCTACATTTATTCCAAACCGATCCCTGTGTATGGTCTCATCTCTGTGTTGCTGTGGATACTGTCTTTCTGAGGAGAGTAAATGCCGTTTTTGTCATTAGAAATTCTAAGTCAGTCTCAGAATCAGTAGTGAAGCAGTTCCTATATACAAATAATAATTAAAGGAAATTTAAATTAATTATAAATTATTATAAATATGTATAATTTCACCTTCTGTGGTTTCATTCCTAAACAGGAACCTCAATAAATCTTAGTCACATAATACAGATCAGCATGCTGTTTCTCTCTCCAGCTTTGATGGTTTTTTAAATCATTAGTTCTTTCCATGGATATTCTAATCAAACTGAGCTTGATTTTTCCAGTTGTTAATGACAATAATTTTTTTTGCTTCAAATTCTACAAGATTAGGAACAGCCCTTAAATATGGTCACACTCGATCCTCATGGTTTTAATGGAGTTCATCAAAATGCATTGTATTCTGCTATGCCAGTCTCGCCTTCCAATTTATTAACATAGGCTACCATCTGTTCATGTGTAGTGTCCAGGGCTGTGATTGCAATCTTTGCCTGATTCAATTTAGTATTAATCTCCTGAAGCAGCATCTCTGGTGTTATAAAGTTGGTTCCTTTCACCATCCAATCAAGAAGCGATGAAATAGTCCATTTGCAAAAGGGTTGCTGATGTGATAAAAAAGATTAAATTAGCCAAGATCCTGTTTCTGGGTTTTCTCACCTTATATATTCCCGAATATATCCAGCCACTCCCATCAGCTTAAATTCAAGAAATGAGTGTGTCATCACTCCATTCTCTAACAGAAAACCAATACTGGAACATCCAGTTTACACTACTGTTTCCTGAGAGCAGTTCCGAGTGGCTGTTCAGGCTACGTCCTCTGACAGTACAGCCAAATGCCTCTCTATCTGCTCAGGGGAGGTATGGACCCGCAGCTGCTGCTGGGGAGTATGGCTGCTCTTCAGCAGTGCTGCCCACCTCCTTTGCAGCAGGCCCTCTGAGCCAGGCACCAGCAGGCATTACGCCTCTCTGCCTTGTCTTGTCCCTTGAGTCTTGCCCAGGACAGTCTAGCCAGGAGGCTGCTGTCACGGCATGGAGAAGGTAGAGGGAACAGCAGCTTCCATAGCAGTGGCCTTTTGCTGGACAATACAGTGGCTGCATCTCTCCACGAGTACCAAGGCAGCGTGTTTGCACGTGGCAGGGTAGATGGCCGCTGTCGGGGGAAACAGCTCGGTTTCTGGGTGAGAAAAGGACACACCAAGGCACAGGTCAAGTCCTCACAGCTGCTGAGATTAGGGCTACACTGTGCCAAGCAAACAAAACTGTATTAAAATCTGGTGTTAATTTCATAATTTCATTCTAGATTTTCTTCCATTATAAGTCAATAACAATGTTTAGCCTTTGCATAGTATTGAAAATTTTATGCAAAATTTAACAAATTAAGTCCACACCAGTTCTATTTTTTTTCTGATCTAAGGAGCTTGGGATTATTTTCACGTATAGATTTTGCATGGTGAAGGTATTACATGTTTCTCTTTGAAAACTGACTTCATTAGATATGAGCCTTTTTTTTTGTTTGTTTAGGTTTGGTTTTTTTCGTTGCATTCGTGAAGCAACAGTGATTTGCATGATAGATTATACATTGTTGTTTGGCATCTAGTTTATACAAGCATATCTGAGCTTGTAGGATGTTAATATTTTTGTACTGTCTCGTCCTCAAATTATTCTGTATTTATGGTACAAAGGAATGAGAACAGAGAGAGAATTTCACCAGCAGTGCAAGTGATTTGTTACTGACTTCGTATGGTAAGAAATATTTTCCTTTCCAAGTACGAAAATGCAAAGGTTAAAAGATAATGAGAGAGTAATGATCTGAAATTAGGCATGCAATTACATTCTCTGTCCTCAGAAATGTCTTTTTCAGATCTTTTGTATCTCTAACTTTTGAATAGGTCAGATCAAATGTCCAAAACTATCCAGTCTGTTAGAAAGAGAACTTTCTAATTGCTGTTGTTATGATAATCTAATTCTGGTAGTGGCCAGAAGTCAAGACCAGGATCAGGCCAGAAATCAATCAGCTGCTGTGTAAATACAGCTGTAGGCAGTCTCAATCATGCAGAGCTAAGATTCTGAAGTGTCAGGCCTTATAAAAATAGAACAAGAAAGTCATTATACCATTCTATGTGTTTAATGTAGGTTTGTTTTTTAAGCTTGCCATTGTCTTCAATGCATAAGCAGATCTCACCTTCCTGTTTCTCTGACAGATTGCTCTTTCTTGACAGAAACTGATAAAGTGATTTGAAAGAGAAGAGGCAGGTCCTTGAGTTGATGCTGAGCACAGAGACAGCATAGAAAAAAACCAAAAAGACTAATGCTGCCCAGAGAAAGGTCACGCCATTTGGTGGCAGATTTCAAGTCTATTTTCACTCTAACTTTACAATTCGCAAAGTTCCCCTTAGACAGAATGCAGTCTTGGCTTAGAGGGAGACTAGAGAGCAGATCTGCAGAGGGGAGGCTAAGGTTATGCAAGGGAGAAGAGGGTAGCATCCACCAGATCCCAGGGTTTCATCAGGTATCAGACTATGAAACCTCTTCATTTTAGTGAATCTCATTCTGCATTCACGCATTTCAACAAATGTATTCCATCGTCATTTTTCCAGAGACCTGAGGAATTAAGATTCATATGTAGTCTCATGGGGGATTCAGAGAGACTGCGAAGGCAAAGACAAGGAGATTACAGTTGGGGTTAACATAAACTTCCCTTTGGCAGATAATCAATAAGATTGAATGTGACATGATAGGAGGAAGAGGGGAGTTAGAAATGCTCTTTGGTCAGCAATGATGTTAATAACAGCAGCTACATAGTGCTTGTACTGGAGGGCTGAGCTTTGTGAGTGTGAGAATCCAGCTGAGCACCTATCTTGTGCAACACAGAGATCCCCAGGCTTGCCTAAAAAGCACTGTAGCCATACCAAATGGCACTATTTTGTTGAAGTTAATTAGACTTGCTAATTTAGATAAAGTGGATGGAACTGTTCTCAGCAGCTAAGTTAATATTTTTTCATGGCATTGTATTGTGCTGTATCATTGTGTCATCTTACTTGGAACTTCCTCAGAGATCTCTAGTATGGCATGACCTTGCACTTGGGGTCGTGCCCACTATATCATTTGGTCATTCCCTAACCCATTTTCTTTGATATTACATACTGAATGATAACCAGAACAGTAAGTACTACTGAGTATGCTGCAGTACAAGTCTACAGTAATCTTAATAAGTTAAGGCTTCTTTATTTCTGATTGTAGGTGTATTCATGGTGCCAGATGTTACTAGAAAAAATGTAGTGCATCAGTGAATGCCTGACTTCATTATTTAGCCTTAAAGTTGTCACTCAATAATAGCAGTGTATATTGCCCATACAATTAATAATGAAAACCTTATTTAATCTGCTTTTAACCACTGGATATTAATCTTGTTCTGAAACTGTTATTAGCTCTTACCCAGGCAGTCACTGATTGGAAGACATTTGGGTATAAACTTTTCCAGCGTTGCCTACTTGTGACCAAGACAATTTTTCTAGTCAACATATACTAGTACTACTATGCCGGATAGGTTATTAAACTGTAAATGATGCTCTAAATGAACCCGACATTGATTAATAATTAGGGGTTATTTGTCGCTTACACAGCCCTGTCCTTTCCACAAACCAATGAGTATGCAAGTAAGGGAGAAGCATTCTGTTCAGCTGAAGGGGCTGTCTATCACCTGTAGGAGCAGGAAGAGAGCTCTGCCTTATACCAAGGGGCAGTCAAGACTTCCTCTGTAGTTTATTAAGTATCTCAGCCCAGAAGAATAATTTGCCTCTTCTTTCTTCTTATCCTTGATTACAGTTCTTCACCAGTATGATACAACTTCATTGCAACTCATATTTTTATAAAAACTAGAGTTATGTCTTTTGTCTGAAATAATTCTGTGACCGGGGGGGTGGGGGGAATCAAGCAAAATTGTGACTTTGTCCCTACAGAAAGTCACTTAAAGGACCTATATTGTTTAGTGCAGTTCTGCATCTGCTAGTTGGAGAAAAGGTTCATCATTTTCCTCCTACAGGACATTCCCCTAATGCAGGGGAATGTAGCCCAGCAGCTAGGGTTTGAATTTCCCTGTCCTATTACTTTGAGGGGTTTATTCCCCTTATCTCCGTCAGAGTGGAGCTGCATAATGCTCACACAGTAGGAGTGGAACCTAGCTGCTTCATCTCTTCATGAATTCTGTGAGCAAATCCACTGTGTGAATCCACTTACATTTCGGATTTCTTTCCTTTTAAAAACAGTAACCAATGACAGCTTTCTCCTCAACCAGAATAAAACATTTGAGTAAAAGAAAATTTAAATCAACAAGCAGCCTGCATGCTATATTTTATTCTGCCTATTCAGCATCACACTAAGACACTTTATAAAAGCTTTCCTCATACAGGAAACAACTGTTGTTCTCCTAGACTCTGTTTTATTAAGTTGGACTCAGTCTTTTACTTTCAGGACTTTCGCACATATGGAGATTCACTAGTGTCTTTTTTCTCCTATAGATACACAGGTAAATTTCCCCTTACAGGCAAGTGCAGTAGTTCTAAACTAAACATCTCCCAGCACCCCCAGGAGAATAGGATAAATCCATTAAAACTACTTGTTTCCACATTATGTTTTAATAAACCTTGAGTGCAATTTGCTGGGTAACAGTTAGAGAAGAACTTCTGTGTTTCTGCCTTTGCTTCTGCTTTACAGACAGATCCAGATATAACACAGGTAATTAATAAAGCGCAGCCTCACATTTATCTTGCTGCCTGATTATTCCTGTTCTGTACTTCATTTTACAAATTGCTTATAAAATGCTACCATGCCTATTTGGTAATGGTTTATGCTCACTTTGCACTCTTGTGACAAGCCAAAGAGCAGAGAATCAAGTCTAAATGTTTCCTTCATGGAAAGATACTTTTTTATTAAACAATAAGTAACCTGTCATAAAAATAACACTGAACATGCAAAGCTGAGTATTCAGCAGTTAAGACCACGTACAATTAAAGCTGTCTTTATTATCTTTATTCTCTTTTGTCTCCCAGATTAAAGCATTACAATATAGCATTTAATTTTGTGATAACATTTTCCGAGAAGCAGTGGTTTCCAAGAATCCTGTATATTCTTTCTTTATTTTGCAATTTTTATACCTATTAGATATTTATGAAAGCCAAAATCAATGTAGACTGGATTCACGTTACCAGCACTACTCATCCTTTTTTGTTACTTTCTAATTACGTGATTACTTTGAATAAATGTTGAAACTTCAGTATGAAGTATTTGAAATTTCCATCATATTCTTCAGAACCAGGGCTTTAATCATCATCATAGGTCTCATCAAATAGGACCATTTCTTCTGGTCCATTCAAAGCTTGCTTTTCCTTAGGCTTTCCATGGTCAATTCATGGTACAAAGCAAGAATTCTACTAACAGTAAAAAAAGCACAATCCAGATTATTTCAATCCTTGGAAGCAAGTTCTTATTTCCTTCTGTAATCAATAGTAGCTGTGAATATCTAAAGACAGAGTTTTGTCTCTGAGTGTTTGTTCTTTGAATATTATTGATCTGTTTATCTTTCATGGTACATAAATTTCACTCTGATGTGATATGGAAGGGTAAAAGCTGAGGCTGATCTTATTAAATTATTTGCTGTACTGGCATTTTTCTTTGTCTTGGTTGCAAGCAGGACAGAGCAAATTTATACTTAATCAAGCTGCATATCTTGCATCTTGAGTTGTCCTGTTGGTGATACACCCATCCACTTTTCTGGAATTTTTCTGGAGGCATTTGGCTGTGAAGTAGTAATTAATTGATGAGACTAGCATGCTAAATTTTCAATAAGGAGTAAAAAAAAAGCAACTCAGTAACATTAAGAAGATATCAAAGTTAATTTGCCTGAAGTAATTTGAAATATTTGGGCTAAAAAAGGCAAATGCAATCTTTTGTGGTAGAAAATAAGAGTTCTTTGCAACAGATTCACACATCCGTTATGATATTACATGTTGCATCTCTTAGTATGCAACGTTGGCATTTGATGACCCTGAAGTTCCCATAAGTAGTTTACCTCTCCCAGAAAGTAATGTACAGCTCTGCCTTTTCAGATGCTGAGCAGGTGGCCCTGAACTCACTTGTACCTGCTGTGAAACATGAAGCAAAGCAGAGCACTCTGAGCAAATGGCCTCTCGCTTTGAGAGCTCCTCCTTGAATATAAAGGGCAATGTCATATCAGCTTTTAAAGTGCACTGTATTAAGCCAAGGACTGATTAGCCTGCCTCCACTGCAGGCAAGAAGACAAAAAAGAACAGTGAATCCATTTTTTTCTCACAGTTCAGAATGAGACAGTCTGCCTTCCTTCCCTGATCCCTGTTCAGTGAGGAAAAATGACTCTCTGGTTAAGAAATCTTTGAACAAGATCTGCTCTGCCGTTCATAATTTATGTGTGTTCCCTTAGTAAATTCACTTGATCTCCCTATATCTCAGATTCCCATTTGTAAAATGTGAATAGCACAGCTTAATCATCTCATAGAGGTGTTCAAGGTGTAATCCATCATGTTTGTGAAGTGTTCGAAGATGTTTTGATGTAAATTTCCAAGCAAATGCAGAGAAAAGATTGAATATGTAGAAATCTTTTATGAAAGACACAATCTATTTTTAAAAGGAGAATTAGAGGGGGTTTTAGTTGTAAATAAGTTGTAAGTACAATCCAAAAAAGGAGGTAATGACAGAAGTTTTTCAGTTTCTAGTTTATTATATTTATCTTGACACAAAGAGCCCTTTCAGAAAGGTCAGTAGTATTTCGCACTATCAAAATCAATGTAAATTATACATAATTATCAATTAGTTGTGTCCTGGTCTGTATTTCAGTTTAATAATGTGACTTCCATTGCCTTAAGCAAGATATAAAAACCCTAGGATGAGAGGTCTAGTAGAATGTAATGTTTCCTTCTAAATTGGTTATGAACTTTGAGTTTACATTTTTGTTCATTTGTGGCCCAATCCAATATGTTAAATTCAATAAGAGTCTTCCAGTTCGTTTCAGCGGTACAGGAATTAAGTCTAGAGCACTATAAGCGTAACACCCACATTAGAAGAGGCAATGGCGTAGCGACCAGCTCCTGTACTGTAGGGAAACTGCAGTTTCAATATTACCTGAATATTGAAAATGTTCATCTTTTATTAAGGGCGTTAGATTACCCCTTTTCCTTTTTTAGCAACTAATACATATGCAAAATTACATGTATACTCAGAGTGATGTTATTACCTCAAGGTTAAAAGGGAAAAAGGATTCTATAGTGAACGGGATTCTATTCCAGTCTGGTAAATGTCATTATGTCTTTAGTGTCATGTAGATGTTTCTGCTTAATAAGTCATCTTTATGACTCTATTGACAAAATACTATGACACTACAAATTTCAGACCAAAACATAATAGTTTTATTGCAGTTTCTTTTTGTTTGCTGCCTTAGGAAAATCTTCTACAGCATTCTTTAGCAATTGCTGGGAAAATGAGCAAGAAATCAAATGTGATTCCAAAGTATTGCTGTTGGGTCACAGGCCTGTGAAGAAAGTACCTTGGATCATGGTCCTTCCTACAATGTCTCCTTATACATTTTTCTGTAAAAGAACAATTGTCTGGAATTAGATTATTTGCTAGATAGTGTCATCACACACCAAACACATTTGCATATGTTAAGGCATTCTATATAATAGTCTTTTTAAAAAAATATCTCTTGTGCTGAACAAAAGATTTTTATTTTTTTTTTCTCAGTGGTGTTGCTTACTGGAAGTTTTGTTAAAGGTGTTACTGTAATTGCAATTTGTACAGCTGAGATGGAATGACTCTCTATACATTTTTTGTTGTAGTTACAACATCCAGTGCTGCAAATTTGTGGAAAGCATATGTGCATTAAAGCATTACCCCTAAGGAGATACTAAAAACACCCCACAGTGTAATCAATAGTGTGAAAAAGATACTCTTACTGGCACTGTGATAGATAAAAGCAGCTAAAGTGCCCTGTATGCACAGATTACAGTTTACAGAAATCTTGTCAGTATTTTTTCATTGATTCATGATACAGAAATATAGAATAATGTGCCATTGTCACTAATGGAAACTGCAAATGTTCTTGTTATGAAACTTAATAGGTGCTTATAAAAACACACTGCACTACAAGGAACGTTTCATAAAAGTAGCAACACAAAAGATTAATAATATTGGGTTTACTATACTGGAGATTCTGTTTATCTAGAATCAGTTATGAGAAAGGTCTAATATTTCTATCATAATCTCTGCTGAGCGTATTTGCACAGCATACAACTGGTAAGTTTAGTTCAAGACCAAATCAGTATTATAATAATTTTGCAAAGCAAGAGTGGACTTTTTTAGAACGAGTTGTTTCATGCAGCTAGTACATCTGTCTTCCAGGAAGTTCTAAATGGATATATCTGTATAAGAGAACATGGAGCCAGGAAGGAAACTTCCATGAAAAAAGACACAGATCTCCAAACTGCATACATATATCCCGTGTTGTCCCACATTTGCATTAATTTGTGCATGCTTTTTGAGAAATTAAGAAAGCAATTTGTGGGTCCTAATCTAAAGTCAGAATGCCTGTCGTGATGTTCCTATGCTTTCTAACCGAAATCCACGGTTATTGTAGATAACCCATCTAATATCATCCAGTTATAATGCTCATGGGCTGACTCATATGGGCACCTGTTTTCGCTGTTCTTTGGTTTATATAAACTGAAGAGGTAATATGCATGGATACAAAATGACTTTGTAGATCATATGAAGTATTTTCTGATGTCCTCATAGGTTAATACTAGGAATTGAGGATGCATTTTTCACTTGTATGTAGCTACAAGTAAAATCCTAGGAGGCTCTTTTTAAATATTCTTTCCAAGGTATAATAGCCTGGAGAAAAAAAACCTCAATTATTCATGAATTACTTTTGTGCTCATTTCTAACGTGTTAAAATTTAGATAGTAACTTAAAAAAAAAAATATTGATGAATGATATTGCGTAGGATGTACCTTCCTAGACCAGTTTGCCCATTATTGGCAGCAGCTCATTTCTAAAATCGAAATAAGCATTAGCATGGTTTGTGATACTATAGCAAACATTCTTAAGTTGCATTGTATAATCTAATAACCCATTCGTGCAACCCTTGAATGAAAAAATGCTATTCATTTCAGAAATTCCACTCTATTGGGATGCAACATAAGACAGATTTTTCTTAATGACTTAAGCAGTAGATGTGCAGTGAATTTGATAGCAATAAGATAATTGTTCTCCGTCAAAGACTGGTCTTACTTGTAAGAATTACCTTTTATTGAGCAAATGTTTGGTCATCTAGCTGTCTACAATAATAGATTGTGGAAAAACTCCTACCAGAATAAAAAGAATAAGATTCCTCAGGTCTGTAGAAAGTAAGAACCACTAGAGTAGCTATACATCTTTCTCTGTGTGGTTCTGTTTAGGACTAGTAGCCAATGATGTTATGCTAGGGAGAATTTGTAGTGCTCTCAAGTAGCAATTGGGCATGAACAAATACAATATTTAGACAGAAAGTGCTTTACTGATTTTCCTGGAGTGTGATGAAAAGGCAATAAAGGTGAAAATGCTAACACAATGCTAAAAGGGCAGTAAAAGCCCACAGGTGCCCTTCATAAGCTGATTCCCACAACATTTAGTAATTCATTGCATAATAATATGCTTCTGAAACACTTATTTCTTGTATGGCACAGTGATATTACTTGAGTTCTGATGTGACATAATAATAAACTAAAAATTTCCTCTTAAGGTACCTGGTGAGATCTGAAAAACACCGACTGTGTTTTTCACAGTCCATTTGCACTGACAGAGAACTGAGTGGTATATTCAGGTGTGTGTATGACAGAGGATGGGATCCCCCCACTGTTAGATAAAAACAGGTTCACATCCAAATATACGTGAAAAATTTGTGTAATACTATGTTACAATGCAAGCAGAAGTAAGGAGCAAAAAGGAGGTTTGAAAGAGGTGAGTTCTTAATACGTCACAGGAACGTCATTCCTGCCGAGCATCTGTATTAGGTCACTTCTTAAGGGAGCTGGGAAAAGAGATTAATCTTTTGCTTAAGGCGAATGTGCAAGTGACATGACACCTCACACAGATGAGATCTGTGGAGATTTTAGGAATCTGTGAGCAGTAAGTGAAGGAAGGATAACTGCCCAAGATTTGTGGATCCATCGTTTGCTGCCGTGGGAAAGGGAACGAAAGACTTGAGCAAGGACACAGTGCGTTGGGTAATGGAGTGAGGGACTGGAGCTGTCCAGGGGCTGAAGTGGCTGGATAAGTTAAAACAGGGATCATAAACCTGGAAGAAAGATGGAAATTTGTGCCAAAGCAATTAAATCAGACTTGTAAAATGCAGAAAGTGGTTATAGGTGGCTCCATGACTCCTGCCGTTCGTGATCATCTGCATATCCATTATGTTGAAAACAGGAGGACACTGAGAAGGTGGAGAAGCCCATTTGAAAAACCTCAAAAACACTTCATTAAACCAGCTTTTTTCCTTGTGCTATGTATAAAGCAGATATCTGCAGAGCTGTGCAGTTGTCTCCTCTTTCCTTTTCTTACCTATATGTGGTAAATGCAGCCCATTTACTAATGCATGTTTCACAGATTCATATAGGACTGGCATTTATAGTTGTTACTTCATTTGGCTACCACACAGCTATAGTCATCTTTTCTAACTTGACACAGTTTCTTAACGATTTTGTAACAACCAAAGAAGCATTTAAAGAACAGGAAGTCAGCAAGTTTGTGGGTTTTCCTCACTGCAGTGAAGAGAGTTGAAAAGCCTAACTTGTGGTCTGGTCTTTGTTTTGGTTTGTTTTTCCTAAGGGGAGTCAGAACCTGAAGATTGATACTGTGTGTACTACTACCTCTAAAATAATCAAACCAATTGTGCTTTAAAATGCAAGTACTGTATTATTATGTCACTAGTGCATTGAGGCACAAGAATGTTATTTATGGTTAGAATGCTATTAAATGCTTTCATTTGAACTCATTCTATTACAGAACATGAAAAGCAGTGGTTATGCAAAAGCACAGATTATATGAATTTACACTTCAAAGTGAAATGGTTTTATAATGAATATGTGCGAGAACTCTCAGCTTTCAAGGATGCTGTGCCTGAATACTCTCTGTAAGTAGCGTATAAGGAAGTCTCCCATGAGTTTGGGCTTGGTGCAAGGTTTATTTTGGTCAAATATTTATGCTTAAGTTTGTGCAAGACCTCAAGGTGCACAGCACTGACAACTCTTTACTTTTTGTACTTTCTCCTCTTTAATTCTTCATTCTATAAAATGAAATAGTCTAGGTATTGAAAATGCTATTAGCTAAATCATAGGACTCTATCCATCTGTTGTAACTGCAGCTTTTCATTGATGACAAAATATTTTGGTCAGAACTGCCTGAGGAAGGTATGAAATGTAGGAACAGCCTATTTGTTATAAGCCCCTGCATTTGTTTCATACTCAAATTTGGATAAAGATACAATGCTAATGGGATATGCTACTGAAATGATTCTTACTGCACTGGGTTAATACCTAGCTGCTGTTTTCATTTTTGCCTTTCCTCCTGAACTGATAGATTCAATCCTGTCTTTTTAGATGAGCTATCCTTAATCTCATTTCTTAATCTTCTGCAAGTCTGCTGATTTGCTGAGATGGTTTGGGGCCTGTTATTGTTTTATTTTATTTTTTTTACATAGGCTAAAGAAAAATTATGTTTTAGTAAAGCAAAGTTTTCTCCGAGTTATTTCACATACAAATAAAAAATAAATGTTAACAGAAAACCAATACTGATAATAGACATATTCTAAAAAAAAAAAAAATGCACAGAATACGATCTCTGCAAAACATGGAGACATTTCTCTCATACCTAGTGCTAATTTTACATCACTGGGATAGACCAGTTAGAATATTGTGAAACTGAAGCCTGAAAGACATTTCGGTAGCCACAGTGCCTTTGGTGGCAAAAATTTTTCTAGGACAATAGACTTTTCAGCAACTAGAACAGGTGTGAAGACACAAGTTGCCAAACTGCTGGATGATATGGCATGTCTCAGGATCTTTATGAAATGTACTTACTTTACAAAATTGTTTTTAATTTTCAGGTGGTTTGAACCATTTGTCATTCAGTGGCTGGATGAAAATGAGGATGTCTCAATGGAATTTCTTCACGGAGCTCTAGAAAGAGACAAAAAAGATGGGGTGAGCCTTTAGTTTTTAAAGAAAAGAGTGAAGTATTAAGATGGTTATTTAGTGTTGCAAAACCAGAAGTACCTTTGGTCCCACGGTATCCTTGTTAGACCTCACAAGATACACAGCCAGTAATGGTTCTTGGAAGGTAACCCTATGGACAAATTCCTGCTCTAATTCCATCTGCCTAAATTCCCTATAGACTTCAATCTATGGTTTCACTAAACTCTGATGTAAGACCAATGTCATGAAAGAGAATTTTGTTTTCATTTTTAAGAGGTTTGAAAGTAATAGAAATGTGAAAAGCTACATTATCAGTGAGACTTTTTTAAAATTTATTTTTTATTTATTACTTTTTATGACTCTAGGAAGAATTTCAAGTGTATGAAAATCAGTTAATACAGTTTTTATCTCTGAACAAGTATTAACTCATTTGAATGTTTCTTTCTAGTTTCAGCAAACATCAGATCATGCACTCTTCTCTTGTTCTGTGGTCGATGTCTTCACACAGCTCAATCAAAGCTTTGAGATTATTAGGAAACTGGAGTGTCCTAATCCAGAAGCACTATCTCATTTAATGAGAAGATTTGCAAAGGTAAATTAAAATCAATGCATCTCAACTAATCTTGAGAGGGAGTGACATTGTGTTGCCATGTACTTAAAAGCTAAGTAATTCCAAAGTTGTTTAGAATCAATCTCTTCTGTCTCTGACTGGGATCCTTAGGAAGACATGCTGTCTGTGGCTTAAGACTGTTTTTCATCTGTTTTGTCAAAATCGCTTACCAGTTTGAGAAGTTCTATCCTCTCTGAGATTTCATATTTACATGTGTTATACAATCAGTTATTATTCTTGCTAAGTATTGATTACAATTCTGTGAAATGCAATTATCTAATTAGTCAGTGCAAGGGAAAGGAAAAATTCAAGTTATAGCAGTAAAGTATTGCTGGTTGAAGCCTTGAGGTGGTAGTTCTTATTCACCTGACGTTTGATAAACTCAACTTTGTGAGGCCAACTTTCTCTTTGGATTGTAACATTTCTTCACAAGCTTTGGATTTCCATTATAGTCTTGATGGCTTTTAAAAAGTTTACATTTATTCCTGTGCTTCCATTGCAACAGTTTTCCATTTGCAAACAAAGTTCCTATTTACATGATTATTGCAAGGTAAGCTCATATGGCCAGGCTTTGAAGAGTGCTCCCTTGGTCTTATTTTTCCATTATATTTTTAATCTATGCATTGTCACCCTAGAGGATTTTGTAACCTTGCTACCGTTCCATTATGTAGCACATTGCAAGGAGTAGAGAGCTCAATGCTTCTCAAAACTAGTACAACTAAAATTAAAGTTTCTCTGCTATTGAAGATTACATTCCATTAAGAACAACCTACCATCTGTTGTGCAGGGATTTGAAAATGTGCACACAGGGTTGTTTACATTATATCTAAAAAAATAATATATATACTATATGTGTAAGCACCTGTAAAAATCTATAATTTTTATATATATCTCCTTTTTTGTGTTTTTTAATTATTTTTTGTTTATATGATGAAATTTACCATTTAAAAGATTCTTCTCCTCTCCTAGACTATCAACAAAGTGCTGCTTCAGTATGCTGTAATTATTTCAAATTACTTCAGCTCATATTGTGATAAAGAAAATGTGGTGAGTAAAAAGCTGTGTTTTGTTTCTGCCTCAGAAATTACCTTTAAATTACTTGCTCTATTTCTTGAAAAATGTAATCATTATTGTATCTGAGAAAAAGCATGAACAGAGGAAGGGATTTTTCTTTTGCTTTATTTTTTAATAAGGTCAGCATGTTTTCATGGCTGCTTACATTGATGTGTAAAAAGCTGGAATAGGTGGAATTAGTTAACAGTCCTAGTTAATAATTTCAGTATTAGAGTAGAAAAAAATTACAAGATGGCCAGAAACACTCCCTGGGTAACAGCCTTATACAATGATGAATATGATGAATATATCTTCATCATTTCTTCCAAACAGAAGAAATCTTTGCTTGAGTTTTCATTTTGCATTGGCTTGCTTCCCTTTATCAATTTATTCATTAGAGAGTTTATAAGATCATTGTGTGCAGGGAGTGTGTGCAGACGTTTCTGCTGCTACCAGTCACTCTCTGTGCTCTATCCATGCAGCAGTGAGAAGAAAATCATGTGCTATTTTGTTGCCTCACTGCTTCCAAGGGACTCCCTAATGAAGGACCAGATTGCCATGGACACAGAAATAAATGAGATAAGGACACTAATGATGTGGTTAAGCAAATCAAGACATTATCAATAGCTTAATATGACCAAGGAAAATTGTTCTTGTAAACTGACTTTCCAGTATCGTTGATATTCAATCAAAGCTAGTGCTCCTGGGGCAGGGAACATTTAGCATTATGCCTGCTATATTTACTAGTACGTTGGATAGATGTATCAGACTACAATTAGATAAGTAACTGCAGCACCATCCTCATATTATTCACCTATAAAGGTACAGCCCTCACACAGCTCATACACAGATCTCAGCCAGGTTTGTCATGTCCCTGTGTGTGGCTTGAGGACGTGCTCATCATTGCCAGTGCTCTCTGTAGGGTGAGACAGTGTCATAATCTAGAGGTCACCAACGTATACACAATAATAGAATTCATAAAGACATCTATTGCAGCTAAATATCAATTATTGGTGGTTCTTTTTGAGCAATATTCCAAAAGACTAAGCTTATTAATTTTTCAGGCCATAGATATATTTGCTAGGAGAGACATACCATTCTGTTCCTTTTACACAATTTTGTCTAAAATAGAATTGATAAATAAAAATATCAAACTCAAAACTGTGTTTTAAATAGAAGTTTTATACACAAGTTTTTACAGAGAAGTGACCTTTATTTATATAGATGTGTCATGTCTAAGATTTAACTTCCCACTTCAGATATTTTCAACCTTGAAGCCCTTTGCAGTAAACACATTGAAAAGACTCACTTTAGTAGATAACCACACATCTTTATTCTGGCAGTACTAAATCTTTTTAGCATCTGAAAACAGTAAAAGCACCAGACAAAGTTTGGCAATCATTGTGTAAGGAGAATCAGTCTTTTGGCTGTAGAAACACTAGGAAACAAGCCAGGGATAGGACAGAATAGCATAGAAAATACTGTTTCAGTTGGAAGACACCTACAATGATCATCTAGTCCAACTGCCTGACCAATTCAGGGCAGAACAAAAGTTAAAGCAAGGTGTTAAGGTCATTGTCCAAATATCTCTTAAACGCTCACAGGTTTGGGGCATTGAGCACCTCTCTAGCAAGGCTGCTCCAGAGTTTCACCACCCTCTTGGTAAATAAATGTTTCCTAATGTCAAGCCTGAACCTCCCCTGATGCAGCACTGAACCATTCCCACGCATCTTATCACTGGATACCAGTTGATATATCATAGACCAGCACACCATAATGCCAGGGTTTTTCCCCATAATCTAGCAGGATGTAAATTTTCATGCAATTTTTAACTTTACAGATACATCTTCTATACATTCCTTACCTCTCTCCCCTCCAGGGCAAATACAGAGCTGAAAAGAATACAACATTCTCTCTCCCCAGTACAGAGGAGTGAATGCATTACATGTTTTCTACTTTAATGCTAATCAGTCGAAACCAAGCTGCAGCTAAAATAATCTCTGTATTTGACCCAATATGAGCCATAACTATTCTCAAAATTTAGTGTAAAAAGCCCCTTAACTTTGTAGCTTCTTTTTTTTCCCATGTCTTTCAATTTAATGCTAATATTGAATAAAGCTTACTGCTTTCTAGAAGAAATGAGTTGTAATACATAGTGTTGTCATCTAGTCAAACTGTTTGTATGGTCTTTTGGCCTGTCCGATAGGATTTTTTTTAATTGTTGGAGTGATTGATTTCTGAAGCCGCCCTGGTATACCAATCTTTATTAAAGCTTTAGATGGAATTAATTTCATTATGATATAAAAGTATTATACCAAATATCTTTGGGGGGACGTAACTTTACTTTTAACTGAAGCTACTTTTTTGAAATACATACTTTTAGCTTAATAAAAGACCATTTGATCTGGTGATCTCAATTAAAAGTCTATCTCCTGCATTAGAGTTGATAGAAGAGATTAAAACAAATATTTTTTTATGATTAAACTCAAATTTTTGCATTCGTTTTCAAGTTGATACTTCTACTATTTTTATTAAACACTATAAAATGTGCACATCAACTGTTCAAATAAAAGCATTCCAAAGGTACTTTTCATGAAGGCATGTATCTAATGTAAAAACATCCTCTTATCTTCCACCTCCTGTCAGAGTTTACAAACAAACCTGGGTTTATGTATTGTACTTGCCACTCACTTTCATCTGTTGTTGCATCTGGCTGTCTGATTCCTGTAAATTGCTGCAAACTGTATTCTGAAGGACAAGATGATAATGAAATAATAAGACGAGAACATTTTTAAGCTCTGGATCTGTTATTTACTGGCAGCACTAGAAATTTTTCCATTCAGCCAAGGTAGGCTTAGGCTCTAAAAGAGCAACCTTAGCTAGCCTCAAAGGAAACGTTGACAACTGCCTCAGTAGGAAGTATTTATCTCGTAGTTTCACTATATTGCCAAAGGCATTTGCACTTTGTTTTGAATAAAAGAACCAAGACATTATATTCAGCTACTTATTCCCCTATCAGAAATTGTAATCATTGATTTGTGATATTGCAGAATATTTCCAGAATAATCGATATGTCAGAAGAGAGAAGATAGCACAGGAGAGGATGACACAGTCTTAGTGATCAGAAATTAATAGAAGGTACATAAACAAATAGAAGAAGTGGGGTTTGTGGATTTTTCAAGAGACAGGAAGAGAGGTGATATTTCAACTATTATACAAAGCCAGCTGTCTTTTGCAGGAGGCCAAGTAGAAACTTTACTGGGAAGCAGTAATGTAAGGATTAAGAAGTTAGATCAAATTTCTTTTTTTTTTTTTTCTTCAGTTGAGGACAACTCTGACACCAGACTTGTTTGAGAGTAATGTAGAACTAATTAAAGCTAAATGATGTTATTGATCTTTTGAATACCAAAGTCTAATCCCACTGTGTTCCAGCACTGCATTGGAATATGTTATTAACTAGAAAGGTACAAATAAGTATCAATCACTGTAATCATTCCATCACCTTCTTGTTGTCTGAAAAAAAGTATATGTGTTTTATTGAAATGCATTACTTCAGTGTCTAAATTAATCCAATCATGCACTAGAACACACTGACCTTGGCCAACCAAAACTCTTTTAGCAAGTATTGTCTTATTGCTTCACCCGCACCATACCAAACTAGCATATAATGTCATCTGAGTACACAAAACTCTAGTAATAGATCCCTTCTGCCATAATTTTGTAATAAGCTGCTTAATTTTATCCATGTCTTACTTTTTAGCTTGTATTTATCCAGCAATTTCTGTCTTTTACACTGTGGCGCTCTATTCTGCCTTAAAGAAATGAGCTTAAACACCAACTTTTCAAGCAATGCAAAATGTACGTTTCTGAAATATTATTCTGTTATTAACAGAACTGCCTGTTGATTTATTCAAATACTTAAGCATCAGCTATTATCTGGGTTACAGGCCTGTCACCATTTTCTGCAAAGACTGGGTCTAGAAAGCAATCTGGCATTCCCTTTCCCCCAGTCTATTTTCACTCCCAAAGTCCTTTGACCATTTTTGTGTCTCCTCTCAAAGAGACAATACTGTACTACTTGCGTTCATCCACCAGATGTAATTGTATTAAGTATGACGAGCAACTGCATGGGATATAAGTTTCAGGACATGAAATACTGGGATCTGGAAACTGCCCGGCTGGTTGGGAGAAGGTCTTAGTTTCCTGTGGGGCAGCACTGTCTTAAGGGCGTCATGGGCACTCACTGGCTGAGTGGGTTTGCTGGCTGTGCAAAGACGAGTGTGAATTAAGGAGGGAAGGGGAGGCAGCAGTTGTCGGGAACCCGAGATCCTCCTCTAAGAAACACAGTTGTCTGAATGCAGGGCTGCTGAAGAACTGGTCTTCAGCGCGGAGGCTGCAAATACACAAGTTCATACATAAAAGGAGCATAACATGCACGTTCTCACGTTTGGTGCTCTCTTTGTAGCCCTGTATCTTGATGAACAACATTCAACAATTAAGAGTCCAGCTTGAGAAAATGTTTGAGTCCATGGGAGGAAAGGAGGTGAGTCATATTTTTCTCCTGGTTCATTCAAAGTTCCTTAGAGATCATTAGCATCATGATTTCAACCTAGTCACAGCCTTCACCTTTGCTTGCAAAGAAAATCAAAATGTTTTAAAAAAAAAAAAGTCTACTAGAACAATTTAATGTCCAGAAAGACCTAACACTATTTCACAGAAACATGCTAATGATCTGTAAAGTTCAACCAACACTGGGTGTTTTGTGTTGTAATCTGTACTGCCAGCTTTATTTTAATGTTTGTATTGGACTATACTTTGCTTTTCTATGTATTGGTACGTTTTGCCTGTATCTGAAAATTTTGTAGAATATGTGCTTTGTGCTTTGTCTGTAATGTGTCATGTCTTTGTCTAATGCCTTTGACTTGCAATCCACTGAGCAGAAGAAAGAAGGAGAGAGATTCTCTTATGAGGTTTGTGATAGTAAGCATCTTTTATTATTCCTGACTGTATTTTCTAAGGCTAGAAACAGTCACATTTCCTACTAATTTCCATTGATGCATTTGTGTAATTCCCTATGATCTAAAATCAAAAAGAGCTATGCTTGGGCATTCAGTTGACACTCTAAATTGAAAAGTTTTATCAGGCAGATAGTGTAAAGTCTTTCAGAATTTAAAAAAAAAAAAAAAATCTATAAAACATTATTTAAGTGCACTTTTCAGTATCTGAGGGCCTGCTTGTATTCAAGATTTGGCATCATTTCACCCGGAGCTGCTGCTCAACAGTCCAGAACATGCTTAGCTTTATCTTCTTTTATATTTCAGAAGACTTGAGAGTGCCTGAAGTCCTGTCAACAGTAAAAGGACATAAAGATGTGCTTCAGTACTTTGACTGTTTTGAAAGCTAATGAAGAAACTAGCATCTTTTCAAGCTATAGAATCTTGTCATCTTGTTAAAAAGCAATGTTTAGGTCGTGAATATATGATCTTTATTATCAGTAGCTGGCTTTAAAAAAGAAGTTATGCATACATCAGCTTTTTCTTGTTGAGACTGTAGTTTGATAGTTTCATAAACCTTTGATCTAATGTGACCACACTATAGAGAGAATTGGAAAATAGGTTGTTTCATATTTCCACATCTGCAGTGGGACACTACAGAGGTAAGATAGTCCCCTGTGTCATGCAGTGAATAGCATCTTCCAAATGAACCTACAGATTAACTCCATGGTGAGGAGGTTTTGTTGAGCTACTAATAGCTTCTTGAAGCTGCCATGGAAAAAATACTTCCTGCTCCAGAGAACATGAAATAAACTTCTGCAGCCTTGTCATCATTAAAAATTTCATATCAAACTTTAAAAATATATATAGTTATCATCCAGACATGGCTATGTTTTTTGTGGTTACTATTAATCCCCTTTCACTCCCCAAATATTAGAAATAATCTTGTCTTCCATGCTCTTATATTCTCTGCAAAGTACTTTTTTAATAAGGTCTTGGATCCACTACTACATGTTGAATGTCATGAATCATAAAAACAGCTAAGTGTCCATAAATCCTGATGAAGACAAGGGCAGAGGAAAGCCGAGTAGCACTTTATGCCTGTATCTATCAAAGTATTTTCAAATCAGAATATTCTCTTGAATCTCCAAAATGTTCCATTTTCCTCAAGAAAATATATAGTTTTGCTTTTGCTCCCAATAGCTTATATAATAAAAAACTATAGTAAAGAAATAATTAGGGTTTTTCATAGCTGTTTTCTCATCATTTCTCATCTTTTTTGCTTTCCTTTTTGATGTTAATGAGGATGAATTATTAAGGGTGTTACAGTATCAAAGCAATGTTTCCTACAAATGTGGTACAACATGCAACCTTGGAGAGAATTCTGAGATATTTTTCTAAAATCTCTTTGTTAGGTACTTAAAGTGCATCTCTGATTCATAGTCTAAGAAAAAAGATCTAAAAAATACAAAGATTTGTTTGTTTCTCAGTAGGGGAATTTCTTGAAGAAAAGTACATTCATGTTCAATTTTTGGTCACCCATATCAAAGTGCCCCTAAAATGTTTGTCCTCAAACTGGAATACTTATTCCCCTAGCTATTCCAAGAGCATAAATGCTAATGGCCATTTTGCCTTATTGAACTGGTACTTATAAGAAACAAAGCCAGCAATAAAATGTGTAACTGTTAGCTTGCAGGGATAGTTTAATATTTTGCTGGTGGAGGGCATAAAAAGTTAGATGATTTCAGTGGAATAATGAGACCTGTTTCAGTTGAAGCAAAATTAATTCTAAGAAAAATTAAACACTGATAATCTCTTCAGTGTCACATTTTGAACAGTATGTCTTTCAAACTATGCAGGCCAAATATCACAACCAAGCAGCAGGCCCTACGTTCAGAGTAGACCTATTGCACATTGCAGGGCAGGGAGCTCTATAAATAGAGAAAAAAATGGGCACTCATCTCACCTGCCATTAAAATAAAATAGTCTGAACAATATGAGTTTATTAACTCTTCTGCTGTAGTCAAGCAGGAAGGGTACTTAAAAAATTGTATCAATGAGATCAGTCTGCCACAACAAAGAGTGGTAAAGTGGGATCCAACCCACTGCCACCTTTTTAAAAATCAAGTCCAAAATCATGGGAACATATTATCATAATGCAGAATTCTGGTTTAGCTCCTGTTTGTTTCATCCAAAAGGAGTGCATGTATTTGCACTAAATCATTTTTTCATGTCTGACAAGTTGGAAGCTGATAAAAGGGAAAGAAAAGAAGTTAATGCTTGTGTTGCTTTCACCAGATGGCAGAACATGGTAGAAATGAGTTACAGCAATTGGGATCCAAAAAAAGGTGGAAAGCAAAAGTAGGTTGTTTATGTACAACAGTGTTGTATTGGCTATAGGTAAATCATATTTCTACTCCAGTAAGTTCAGTTCCAACTTCACATGTAAAGCTTAGGAATTCCTATAGGAATCTATACGTAGGCCTAAAGACTTTGATGGGATGACAGAAGCCCAGACTTAAGCAGAATAGTTCTGAAGTGTCCGTAACATCTCAAAATGGGATTGACTGTACCTAGATAGTCAGGGGATGATGTCTATCAGAGACAAAAGGAACCACTACAGTGGTGGATCTAATAAATACCTGTATCTTCCCTAGATGTACATAGAATATGTAAAACTATTTTCTGAATGGAAGTAACCAGGTGGTCGCATTAGGAAACTATACACAATTAAACCTGTGAGATTGCAGATAAATGGAATTCCAATTAAACAGATTCCCTTTAACTCATGCAAAAGTAGTTTGCATCTCTGTAGTTTCCTATAGAAACACTACCAAATTTGCAGTTAACAAGATTACGTCCATACTAGCACACGTTAAATTACAGCACGGAATAGCTCAGTCTAACACAATATGTTGAAAGCAGCCAAATTCATCAGATATTTAACTCTTCCAATGCTTGTGCGTATAAAAAATTTCATTTGGAAACAATGATGTTCAAATACTTCTTATTTTTTCAGCTGTTCAGCAAAAGTATTCTCTGCTTTTGTTTAGTATTCAGAAAAAGTCAAACTTCTAATTATCTATTTAATGCTCCATAATTAACACATCTTATGAAGCGTTCCAGCAAATTTATGAGTATGTTCTGTTCTGTGTAAAAATTAACTCTGTTATTTAAGAAGATGGTAAAATAACAGAAATATTTATGAAGCTAAGCAAGCCAAGCAAATTAAGAATTGGTAGAAAAGTATGATTTACATGGTAACAGGTTAATAACATTTCCAGTACTAAAATAAGTTTGCTCTTTAAAAATCCAGGTTTTGACACCTGAGCAACATACCAAAATATGTTAAGACTAGCCCACACATGCTGTGAACTGTAAATGGAACCCAAGAAACAAAGGGATAAATGGTCTTTTCTCTGATTCTTGAATTGGCTCAGGAAACAGAGATGGGTTTTTTTATTGTTACTTCCTTGCTAGTAAGTAATCTCAGCCAAGTCAAGCACGCTGAGGACTTCTCTTGGTAACTGGAAAGCCTTAGATAAATGAATCAATCTCTTCATCACTGATTTGCCTCACTGGGAAACTTACCTCCCTTACACAGCAGTTTTGAGAGTTATGTGTGACTTTCTCAGGTAGCGTGTTGTGATGTCAACCTGCATGTAAGTCTTTCAGCTTGTCCACCTCATTAAGCCAAACCACTTGCACAATGCTATAGTGCATTTCCCACTCAATGCTTCCCTAAGAATAAGCAAACCTGGTATACAATGTGTTGGCAGGAGTTGTTCAAACCATTGCTGAAATAACAGATCCTCCTACAGCACAAATAAAATTATTTATTGAGCTTGTTGCAAAACTGTGATGTTTTTGCACAGTGTAGGCATGTTGTGAGCTACAGCCTTTTAGAATATTTAAGAGGGAGACAGTAACTCTTCCTACTTTCACTGAAATCTTTTTTTTTCCAAATATTTTGTTTTTTAAGTAAGTCATCATAGCTGAATGTATTTTTCATAGTAAAAACCCAGTGAATTAATTTATGCATAAAAGATAAGATAATCCACAATAGTGCACATGATGTGCAGACATACCAAAAGCTGACTTATCTCCACCACACAAGGCCATCCTAAAACCATCTTTACCAGTTGTGAAGTCCCCCCAGAATTTCATAGTATAGAACCATCATAATAGTTCCCATCTTAGCTGTACGATATCAGAAAAAAAAGCAGGTCATGGCTGTGGTACATTTGGATGATGCCAGTCAAGGGCTGATGCATGAGGACCCTCTGACTTGCCCTGGGAACTCACTAGCACATAGAGGACATGGTCAAATAAATGAAAAGTGCACACTTAGTCCTGATGAGACACTCAAATTGCTGCATTTTCCAGCAGCTAAACAAAAATAACAATAGCATTTAAAAATCTTGCTAACATGTTCTCAGTTGTCACATCACCAGGTTTCTAGCGCCTGCCTGGCGAGCCCGCATACCTCTTTATATTCCACTCCTCCCTATGACTCTGCATTAGTGAGCACGAGCATGTGTATAGACAAGGCTGGGTGTCCTGCCAGATGCCTCCAGCTGTGCACACATAAACTTGTTCATGCAATTTGTGAGCACAAAACCCTCTAAAATGTCTAGCACTTGCATGCACCTTTCTATAATGTGTCTTATGTCCACAATCTAATATTAGTATTTAATACATTTTTGGCCAAACTAAGTCTGATTCCAGGTGAATTTAGCAAATATATTGTCTTTTCTGGTTATCACAACAACCTCTGATAGAAAGTAACTACATTGGCCTTTGTAGTCCCAGTAATAAGATGATTCTCTTGCTTGTGCATGATCTGGTAAGAAATATTGAGCCTTCTGCCTGCCTGATATTTTTGTGCTCTTATGTGTACCATGTTCCGTGTGAATGCCTGTGCGTTCGGTATTTGTTAAATGTTAATATTCCAATGGTCTTAAATTTGGGTTCTGTATGTATCCCACCAAAGAAGGCAGTACAATTCCCTACTGAAATGCATTTCCTGGAAAAAATCTTTGCCTTTGTTAGTAAACTCTACCTTTGTTAAGTAATATAGATGTTTCAGTAAAATTAGGGGGTTTATCCCTGCTTTTCATATGAAGGAAAACAATCACTTTAAGCATATGAACTGTCAGAGTATCTTCCAGGGAAACTACTAAGACATGAAGTGGAGAAGCAACGGAACTTGTCTCAATGCAAAGTAGTTAAAAACTAAATCAGTAAGTCAGACTGTTAAAATACGAGCTGCTTAGATTAGAAAAGTGCTACACATCACTGAATATCTTCTAGAGGGATGTATGGCAATTCTTCTTGTCGCCTATTTCAGATTTTTGTCAAAAAATGTAATGAAAATCTTGGACTTTCTATGCTTTTAAACCACATATAACTTCTAAGGAGAGAAAGGATGGTCTAAGATTAGAACACAGTAGATCTTTGAGGGTGTTTCCCAGTTGTTGTTTTTTTCACTTTGCCTTAGAATTCCTGTGTAGTCTCATGTAAATTATCCAACGTGCTGTGACATAGCTTCCACTTGTCTCTAAAGGGTGACTAAAAGAGATGACCTACTGCACCATAGTACTCTGAAGCATCAGATGAAGAATAAGCACTAAACACTACTCATGTGGTGGAAATATACAAAACCACAGACCTGATCATGTATTCTGAATGTGTAATTTCCTTTGAAATTGTCAGAAGACCTGTATCTGACCTTACTCCAGAGCAGAGCCCAGAATTTGAGGATTATCATTGAAAATCATTCCCTACCATTGTGATGTAGATAGCTGAAAGACCTGGAACATCAGCTATTAATTCACATTCAGTGGTTGATCCTGATGATCATCAATCATATCCCACAATGTACTGTAACTTTTTCCTAAATGCTAAAATCTCAAGGAGACAAAGTCTGTTGTTGTTCTTTTTTAATTTGAAAAAGAATTCATAGCAAATAAACAAGCTGCTGACCAATAGCAACAGAGTACCATTTTGATTAAATATCTATGCATGGATCCCCATCCCTGTAAATGTAAAACTATATTTCTCCCCCTCATTGTGTTTTTTCCTATGTTCAGAAAACCCTTCTCAGAGGTACAGGAGCAGTTCTCCCTGTACATCAGAATGTGTTGCTCTGTGCTTGAATTATGTATGTCTTAATGGCTTTTAGAAACAGAAGTGCCGAAATTCAATAGATTCCTTTCCCTCGTGCTATATCAGTAGAAGCAGCACGGATAGTCTTCAGGCCATCTCTTCTAGTGCTGGCTGTTCTACTTTTACACTGCATTAATGGGAAAATGGAAACATCTTCCATGCAAATCACACACAAAAAAAATTGATGATGCTGAAATGTACAAAAAAACAATAAAAGATGAAAACATCTGCAGTATTATTTAACACAAACACTAAGTTCTCATGCATCCTTCTCTCGGTATGCCTTATGAATATTATTTGCCTGATAATGGTAATTCTATTCTTGTGACTGCCAACACGATTTGTACCATCCCATGTAAAGCCATTGTTTAATGGCACAGTTTTGATTTCTAGCAATATAATTCTTCATTATCGTCATCAAGTATTTTCCTTTAAATGGTAATTGGATTTTTAGGCCTACTAAAGCAATCCTGTGTTGTAACAGGTGTTTCCACAGTTGTTTTTCCATAGTGCAGTGTATCATTGCATATAATTCCTAATTCACTAATTGCAATGGAAAACCCAAAAACATAGTGTATAAGTAAAATACAACACTACTTCTCTCTTTGCAGTTGGATCCTGAAGCTAGTGTTGTTCTGAAAGAACTTCAGGTGAAACTTAGCAATGTATTGGATGAACTCAGCGTAACATACGTTACGAGGTAAGAAACCTATTTTACTGCAAACCTTAGAGAAATATTCCTGTTCAAAAATCTACCTCATTGACTAAGTCTCTGTGGTCATTTGGATGTCAATCCTGAGGTACTGCTTGCTTCTGCCCTGATGAAGTGGTGTGCATTTGTGTGTATGTGTTTAGATGCTGAAACATATAGCGGTAACCTCCCCGTAAAGAAAATGCAAAATAGTCTGTGCGCATGAACATGTTACAGAGGTGAGGCTGATGACTTTTGTTCTGCTTTTTGGAAAACAAAATTGCTGGTTTGCTCTTGCCTGATGCGGTTAAACTTTTGTTTCTGACAATGTTTGTGTTACTTTCTGAGACTGACAGCTTTTTCCAAGTGACCTGCTTCAACCAGCGATGCCTGCCTATGTTTAGCCTGCTTCACATGGACACTGCAAATGGCCTTCCTGGGTCATTTGCTTGCCTGTGGCTCTGCAAAAATTGCCTACTGAGCCTTACTCAAAATCTGCAATCTTGAATAAGTATGGTCCTGTGCCACCGGTGCCTAGGTTATAAGAAGCTGCAAGTTATTTTTCCTTCAAATTAGAAAGGATTCTGAGGGATTAGTGCTGTAGTGGTATTCATTAAGCGAAGTCTGTAGTTGCTTATTTAATCCATCGATGAACCGTCTGGGTGGACAGTGTTCACTTTTTCCAAGTGTGCTCAGTTTGTCTTATTGTCTTGCTTTATTTTTGCTCCCAGGCCCTGGTTCTCTGATCACTGATGGTGCATGAATATTCTGTCTTTCTAGGGCTTCTTACTGAATGAGCCAACTAGGTTTCTGCAAAAGAAAACCCAGGAATAGCTCAGTCTAGGATATGCTCCAGATAGCTGGAAAATTCCTCATGGGTCAGTTTATTGCTGGGTTTGTGAGGTTAACAATGTTAGAAAGATGGCTAACGTCAAGAAAGGCCAATGCATTATTTTGGCTTTTATTGGAGAGACTGGTCCCAAGGGTTTACATGAGCAGCTTCAGTAGCAGCTTCATGTTGGTTTTATCTGGGGCTTTGAAGTGTATACGTAAGCACATATCCAAGTGTACTTGGGAAAGTTTCCAATTTTTCCAGTGTTTTCACGTGGAGATTTGTGTTCTCTTTTTATGATTAGCCATGTAGCTGGAACAGCTTTTTGCCTAATTATAATGTTTCTTTTCTCTCATAGTAAATTCTCTTTCACTTTCCTCAAGTTAATCTTTGCCATTTATCTTTTCACATTAATAGGCCTGGTATGTTTATGGCCTCTGTTTTGCATTTCTCTTTATAAACTAATCCTAACCCAATTCAATTCCTTATAAACCAAATCACCATGTGTGCAGAGCCTTGTTCTGCCTCTGAACTGTTGACTGATTAGCTGCTGTTCTCACTCTTTAAATATATTGACCGAAGACTGTATCACATCGATGACAGCACTAGACTGTCAGACACATTGCTCAAACAGATTAGGAAAAACAGCTTTCAGAAAAGCTGAACAGATACAACTTGAGAAGCAAGAATTTGTTCACACTCACCTTGAAGATAAAAAGATTTCTTCCAGGAGGAGGAGTCCAATTACTTCATAGTGGGGTGTTTTGGTGAAAGAATATTTTAAACAGTCCAAATATTTTAGCACTATCTAGTTGCAAAGAAGTAAGCAAAGCTTCTGATGGCACTGACTCCGTGTGAAACTGAGGAAAACGTCAAATTAAGCAAAACAGGGCAAAATCAGTAGAAGTTTTCTGTTTTTCCTCAAGAATAATATCAAAGCTTGGTTCATATTAACCATAAAGAGAAAAATAATCTATAGTCACCTGTTCCACCAAAAATAAAATCTTGAGAAGCTGTTGTAGCTGATAGCCAATCATACCCTAAACTACAGATTCTGATATTGCTTTCAGAAAATAATTACTTGGCACCTCTACAAGGGCATGAGAAGCATAATGACAGAATGGAAACAGGGGGAGGAGGGAATCAAAACAGTACATTAATTAGTTAGATGAACTATAATCCTTAGGAATAGTTATTTTCAGTCTATAATACCTGCAGTATCTTGCATTTGTGAAGTTTCCATCATTGCAGAAAAGATTTAAATCTTGTTGAAGAACCTGATGCAAAATGATAAATGTTTTCTATCCCAGAATTCTTTCAGTCTTTTTTTTTTTCATCCTGTAGTTTCCAATTTATTGTTGAAGATTGTGTAAGACAAATGAGCAATGAACTGAATCAAATGAGAGGAAATGGGAATGCAGCAGCCAATAAGAACAGTGCAGCCATTGATGCTGAGATTGTGCTTCGGCCTCTCATGGATTTCCTGGACAAAATGTAAGTGTGGCAGACCAGGTTGTGTGGTGGATTAAGAACTGAATGCTCGTCAGGCACACTCGTTTTTACCCTGAAGCATCATTAATACCTAGAAACACTCTGTACTATTTTTAATATTTGTAGTATTCACATGTATGCAGAAATACTATGCTTAACCTGTTTACTTACACTAAGCAATTTCTATGTAGGCTACGTATTTGCCTGTTTCTTGTCACGATTTGAGTCACTACAAAGGAGTTCATGTATGGTCTCTCCTCCACGAGCTGCCGTATAAAGAAGATTGTACAGAACAAAAATAAATTCCCCATACTGACATTGTCTGACATTTGTTCTAGGCAGGCACCCAGTGTCCCCCTGCTTATTAACATGCAATTCTGTGTCCCCAAAAACCTGGTCACTATTTAAAGATTTACAGAGCAGCTTGGGGTTTTCTGAGTTGATAAAAAGCTAAATTTTGAAATAGCCCTGCAAACTCCCTCTGGGCCCTGAAAGTAAGTGTGTCTTGTCTTCTCATCATCCAGCAGTGACGGAATCAGCTGCTCTGAAAGGCCATGTGCAGCACAGGCACCTCTTTAAGTACCTCACTGTCGTTTTAGCTGCTTCATCTATATGTCAGCCTTTTATTTTTAGCAATCCACGTACTCCTATCTTTTAAGTTGCAAGAGGGGTAACAAGCAGTATGGTTTTAAATTTTAATTCTCTTTGAGTTAAGATGTTTACTCCTAGCACAAGTCTTGAAGAAAAGCCAAAAGTGCTTATAGCACTTTTGTGCTATCGTAAGCTCATCGATTAAAAAACTAGGTAGGCCAACTTTTGCCTGTCAGGTTCGATTTCAAATTGCCATATCTCAAAGTTGTCTTCATAGCTTCTTGAGATTTAATTGGATAATGACATAATGAAACAAAAATGGTTTTACACTACTGTCTGAATAGAAAATATTTCTCACCACAGGAATGTTAAATGGAATTTTAGCAGATGCTAAACCCATGCACAGAAAATAAAGATGCGAAATTTAAAAAAAAGAAAACCACTGCTAAGGAATATCAACTTTCTTACAAATATATATTTATAATAGAATTATAAACAAGTAATAGTAATATGGTTTGGGTTTTAGTTATTAATTATGCTTTTATTTATGTGCTTACTAAGAGTAGTAAGAGATACTAGAAATATGAATTGGCATATTTATGATGTTATATGTATAATGACTTTACAATAATCTTCTTTTACATTAGTAGATTAGACTTAATTCTGTGAAATTCCCCACATATGCATTGGTGATATTATTTTGAAATATTTTTTCCTGTGTCTGAAAACTGCACCACTGTATGCATGACGATACATATAAGATCATTTATGAATTTACTCTTAAATAAGGAAAAAAAAAATCTAAGTATATAGATCTTCCAAAAATTTAACTTTACCATTAGTAATAGATAGTATGATTGCACAGATATGCCAGTATAGATATAATATATATAATAAATGCTTCCAAATGGTAGCCCTGAATTTGCATTAGCTATCAACACCTACTTCTATTATCACAGTAGAAATATAAGACAAGGGAGCCATTTTTTTTTATTTTTGAGAGATAAACAAATTACATACCAAAACTTTTATTTAGGGGCTTGGGAGTGCTAAATTCTATCATCCATCAAACTTTCTAAGTCATTATCATTTTGCATTTTCAATAAATATATATTGGTAATATATTAAGCAATAAATTGGACAGTGGAGATTTACATGATTTTATAATCTGCAAGTCTGTCCTTTTTTTTAACTGAAAATATTTACTGATAATATTGCAAAATAACTAAGCCATTGAGAAGTCCTTATTGGTAGAGAAAAGCTAAACCATAATGGCCATTATCTGAGCATATAGGGATATAGCACCTCTGAAGTCTTAATGCTAGCTTTGGAGACCGGCTTGTGTTTTGTTTTCTTCCAGTTTAAGCGTCTCTGCGAAAATCTGTGAGAAGACAGTTCTGAAGCGCGTTTTAAAAGAGCTATGGAAGTTAGTCTTGAACAAAATAGAAAAACAAATTGTGCTTCCACCACTGACAGACCAAACTGTAAGTGTCCCAGCAGTAGTTCATACACATTATAAAGGATTGTAATAATATGCTTAATCCAGTTTTGGCCAAGGGGTCTGATACTGTCCTTTTCTGTACCTGGACCAGAAGGAATACTACATTGACTGTATGCAGTGTGTTGCTCTCTAGTGTTTCCAAGCAGTGCAGCTAGGTTGCTCTTCTATAGTTGGCGAGGAAGACCTTGCTCTTTCATATACTGCCTGCCCCAACTCGGAGCAGTTTTTATGAATGCAGCATAAAAGAAGCCAAACCACTTTGTAGTGTGCTTTCATATAAGAACATTTAAGTTTGATTTCTCCTGACTTCATCATGCACAATAACATCAAGAGTGTTTCTTGCCCTTCCCAGTTGCACCAGGAATTCAATCACTTCCATTTTTGCTGCTCCCAGAAAGGCAGGAATGTTCCATCCCATTCTCCAGGCGTGCTTGCTGTGCCATTCTTCACTTGAGGCAGCACTCCACATCGGGAAGCTTAAGCCAATGTTAACTCTAAAGTTTTGGGGTATTTTAGTAGCAGACATGATAGGGGGTCCTTTTTGGGCAGGACTGCATTTACAGCCTGATGAGAGGGAAAGAAGCTGTAAGTTAATACAGAAAATAGTGCTGCTACACATCAGACCAGTGTGGGTGATGGCCTGCCGTGAACCTTGAGTGGTGTCAGAGCTGAGGGCACCTGTAAAATCAGATTCTGCCTAAGATGAAAGAAAAAGATCCTGCCTTGGAGTGTCTTTTTTTAATTGCTCTCTGCTTTTTTGACCGTGATAACACAAATGTTAATTCTTCTTGTTTTCTATTTTGTCTAGAATAAATTCACTATCTTTAGGACAAGCTAGTCATGACATTACTCTAGTGTGCCTTTGGGCAACTTTACTGTATACATCCTATGATACCAGTTAAGCTGCTAAAAATCTATTGGTCATTATCCATATGTTAAAGACATATAATTGAATCCTATTATAATATATTAAAGATACATAGAAAAATATTGCTGGAGAGGTAAGAGGAAATCTAACAGAACATGTATAAATGGTGTTAAGGTAGGAATGAAATAACCTGAGCTATTAAAAATTCTAGACTAGAGCTAATCACAGGCTCATAGCCAGGACTCCAAATTTGTTCATATTTACTGTAATGCATGTGTTTACTGCACATAATTAGAACCAGCCTCTCTTTCAATAAGTGACTGTGTCAAATCTATATTTCTGAGATTTTTTAATTTGCTCTTCAAACATTTTAGTGCAAATTTTATCTGCAAATACATAAGTAGCATTTAATTTGCATTAACTTCATTTTCCATCAGAAGTTAGGAACGTTTATTAGCTTTATGCAGGATCAGTTGGTACACTCAGAAGCATAGAACAGCATGATTGAGAGTTAAGGGGGGGGGGGGGGGTGTCTTTTTTTTTTTTTTATGGCTGCCAAGAATAGAGAATTACCTATCAAAGAATTGGTAAGCTCACTTGGACAAAAGCACAATAGGTTTCAGTTAGTTAGGATAGTAAAACATTTGTTGAAACATTTCCCCCAAGAGTTTGAATGTAGACCTTTACTTAAAAAAATAATAAAAAGATGGTAGTCTTTCAACCATAGTGAAAATAACCTTTGACTGCCACCTGAACACAGATTTCAGTTCATCTGCCTGAATCTGCAAACACCTCTGTTGTCCTTACTGATGCTCGGAAATCACACCAAGCAATAAGCTGTGACAATGATGTTATAGCCCATTTCACAAAAGCTTATTCCAATCATTAGTTCAGCAAGTTGGTACTTCATTAAGCGATGGGTGTATATCGGGAATGCAAAACTTCCACATTTTGGGCAGAACACAGAAAGGGTGGTGAAGCAGCAGAGACAAGCAGCACTCCTCCCCTCTCCCCCAGAATGAGAATCTTCTGGATGGACATTAGATTAGTTAGTGGCCAAAGGTAAGAAGGCTTCTGTTTATCAGCCAGTTACTGATTAAAGGCAGAGACTGTGCCTATCATTCAGGAATCTTTAAAAACTTTTTAAATGGTGACATCTGGGGTTTTCACACCTGCTTTCCCCCTATTTGTCGTAGAATTGAAACAACCCTTGTTTTTCCACGCACACTTGAGCCTCTGACTAGACATTTTCTGCAGCTTTTTTTTTTTTTTTTCCCCAAATTTTGCTCAACATTTATATAGTAGAAGATACAGTATCTTAAATATATAGTCTGGAATGGTTAAGGAACATGAAAAATAGGTACAAAGATTACTGGATTAGACTTTCAGAGTACTTGCAGTATCACTTGTGTATGCTACACTTCACCAGCTGTTGGGTTTTTTACCAGTGGTCGCCTCTATACAAAGTGTCCCAGTTGGCAGGCATGGTGAAAGGTGTAGAGCTAGTTGCATTTATTTTGCTACTTCTGTTTTCTGTTGAACACACAATTAAAGATCAATGAAAAGTAGGATACTGTAAGAGAGATGTTTCTCTGTTGTAGCCTTGAACACTACTTTCTTTTTGAGGGTGAGAGGCACAGACATCATTCAGAAGCAGGGTTTATTTTTTGTCAATTTATCTTACCACTCTCACTACTAATAAATAATGAAAAATTTAAGCTGCAGTTCTGTATTATAACTTTTGCAATTGAACCATACAGAAGCAAATTTCTTGAAACTGAAACCTTTTGGAACAGGAAGGCTAACCAAAAATTGTTCTGTATTGTGCTATGTAAGTTGGACTTCCCCCCCCCGCCCCGAAATCCAGACATTCAGAACTATGTCTTGCTGAACTGCCAAGTAACTGCACGAATAATTATACTTCTTGGAGTAATTGTGATAAAAAATGTGAGCATAGAATGCTAGTAGGATTCTGTTTCTCTGACAGACATGTAGGCATTGGCCCTTGGTATCATGCCGGGATTTGACTATAGTAAAATATTGGTTTAACTTCACAGCACTTTAGTATCTTTTCTTAAAAAAAAAAAAAAAAAAAAGGCTTTGACTTAACAGTATGCCATGATGCTGTGTGTGTTACTCTGCTGAGGATTTCGCTGTAGATAGTTAAGCTTTTGCAGTTCCTCAGGGCTGCTCACTTCCAATTATGATTGTTTGTATCAGCATAGCACCTGAGAGCTATGATTACGGACAAATATCTTATTGACACACTGCGTAAGAACAATCCCAGCCTTAGCTTAAAAAATATGAAATACAAAAAAAAAATCAGATAGCATACAGGAGCACACAAGATCAATATCAACAGCATATGCAATATTTGTATCAAGTATAGGATACTGGGGGAATCACGCTGCAGGCATTCAACTACTTGGCCTTATCAACTGAATGAAAGTATGTCTCGTGTAATTGAAATTTTCATTTTGCTTTGCAAAACAGTGACTTTGGCTAATGTCCTAGCAGAAAATAAGATCATGTTGACATAAAAAGCAAACACACTGTAGTGAGTCTGTTTCCTGAATTTTCAATGTGATTACAGGGGCCCCAGATGATATTCAGTGCAGCCAAAGATCTTGGACAACTGTCAAAACTCAAGGTAATGGAGCCAAATGAAGCTGTGAATGGCTTGCTCTAATGAAAAAAATAGATGAAATATTAGTGACCGTGAGGCCTGATGCCTCATTCTTGTGCTTATTTACCATACTGATTGAATATGGCAGTAAGTATTCATAGGTGAGTAAAGATTTCACAGTCTCATCAAAACCAAACTGAGACTGTATGCTTAGACGGTAAAGTGCTCAATAGATGGGTCAAGATGTCATTCCCATATTGCACAACTAGGCCTTATAAGCATTAAACATCAAAAAAAAAAAAAAAAAAAAAATTATGAGATCATTGTGTTCCCTTCTGGAACCAGTTCTGAAAAAAACTCTAAGGTGAGAATAATAGTCTTTTTTTCCTGCATATTATTTATGGTACATATTGAAACATACCATATACCTCTGCAATAAATTCATCAGTACTATGTTACTGAAGTCCATAATACACCTCATGGAGAGCTTAGACATATGCTACTGACGCCAGTTGTTTGCCAATCAATTTTGCCATTAGACTTTCAGATTTGGGCAGAAATGTGGTAATTTTAGCTTCTAAGTGCGTGCTCAGTTTTAGAGTTGTTGTTAAACTGTTGCCTAATTAAATCACAGAATGCTTGTTTTAGACAAAGATTGCACAGGCATGTACTCACTGTATGAACTTATGTTCCAATAGGAAACTTTTTTTTTTTTTTAAATCATGGGGCATTAACAAACATTAGTTACACTGTCAGGTTCATTAATAAAATTAATTCCCTCAGTATCATCTAATATAATTATTTAAACTTAAAATTTAACCTTTTCCCTGCCCCCTAAAACAGAGAAATAATACATCCTAGGAAAAGAAATAAAGCTACACAGATGCTCAATATTAAACATTGGATCTTTTTCCCTACAGTCTATGTTTTCAAGAAACAACATGATTGCTCTAGGTTATAATTTGTTATAAAAGAAGTCTGAAGTTCAATAAAACCCTGTTAAATCATAGGGGCTTGGGGGCATTTGGCAGGTTGGTTTTTTCCAAGAATAGACAGGCCACAATACTGTCTCTCTTTCAAAATCAACTGCAGTCTTAATTTGCTTTGCAGGACCATGTGATTCGAGAGGAAGCCAGAAGCCTGACCCTGAGGCAGTGTGCAATAATGGAAGTGGCACTAGCTACTATAAAGGTACCGCTTTACATGTTTCTGTTCTGTGTTCATGACTGAGAACATGATTGACATAAACAACAGAGTCTTACATAGAATGGTCCCTTAGAATCATAAAGATCCCTTTAATGTGTCAAGAACCATTTGATCCTAAGCTCCTTGGATGGAATTGAAAGCAAACGTCTAATAGTCTTGCAGAAAGGTTAGAAAAATTATTCTCAATTGCAGAGACACCATGGTCTGTTAAAGGAATTAGTGGCCAAAGCGTGTCTGATTCTTGTGTTTCTTTACAGTTTTAGAGTTAGAGCAAATGAAGCAGCTGGGCTAAATGCTTATGTTGCAGCATAGCCTCCTTTCCCCCCCAAAGGAGACACTGAGCCTGAAACGTTTCTAGGTGCACTCTCCTGCAAACATGTACAACACGGGGGTTTGTTACAGCACATCCGAAAACAAGGCTTTTAATACCATGCATTTTAAATGGTATTAGTGCACTATTTCAAATTCAATGTCCAGTTGAATTTATCAACTTTTTACAGTTTGGAATTCACCACCTAATTTAATGTCACTCCTAAATAATTTAATTATTCTACACATTGGTCCCTTTTCAGTGTAAGTTTTTAGTGAAAACAAAAAATTTACTTTCATCACACACCTGTTAAAAACACTTCCAAGTAAATTACTTTTTATGCATTACTAGCATCTTGTTGATGCAAATGTTGGTAATGCATAAAACTACTTTAGAAAAATCTTAGCATTACAGTAAATGCTTTACATTATATTTTTGAAGGAGCCATAGTAGAGACAATCCATCCAACTTTACCTGGTGCTAATCTCATTACTAGAAATACAAATTAATTTATTGGTAATTGATAAAGTAACTCAAAGATTTGACCTCTCTTGAAGGATGAAAGGGCCAGATGAAATGTTCTGAAAACTTTGTTTTAACTTCCACTCATCTTATGGCTATTGCATTATGCTCCTAAATGGTAGAGATAAACAAAGTCGTTTGTTGGGTTTTTTTTTTTTTTTTTTTTTTTTTTTTTGTTTCTGAAGTTAAAGCAAATTTTTCAAATTGTAAGGCAATGAGATAGCATTATGGGGAGGGTTTTTGGAGGGGGGGTGGGAGAGGGGGTGGGGGGAAGAGGGGAGGGTGGGGGGAAGAGGGGAGGGTGGGGGGAAGAGGGGAGGGTGGGGGGTGGGGGGAAGAGGGGAGGGTGGGGGGTGGGGGGGAGGGAAGGGAGGGTGGGGGTGGGGGGAAGAGGGGGGGTGGGGGGGAGGGAAGGGGGGGTGGGGGGAAGAGGGGAGGGTGGGGGGGAGGGAAGGGGGGGTGGGGGGAAGAGGGGAGGGTGGGGGGGAGGGGGGGGGAAGAGGGGGGGTGGGGGGAAGAGGGGAGGGTGGGGGGGAGGGAAGGGTGGGGGGAAGGGGGGGGGTGGGGGGAAGAGGGGAGGGTGGGGGGAGGGGAGGGAGGAGGGAGGGTGGGGGGGAGGGAAGGGAGGAGGGGGGGGGGGGGGGTAGGGTGTCCTTTGTCGCTGCAGATGACATTTTATTGGGAAACACAACTAACAGTAAATCACAGTAACTGTCAGGAAATACTAACAGATGTCAGCATTTGCTTATAGATTAAGATCTTTGGTTCTTTGGAACAGATAGTGTGAAATAATTTGCTTGGAAAGACACATTTCATGTTAGTACATAAAGATGAGAAGATAATGGTGATTTAGTCAGAACCTTGTAAGTTGTCACTAACTGCCCATCTAGGATTGAAACAATATAAAACGTTTCAGCTTCACGACTTCCAATCCTTTGTTTTTTCCCTGTAACAATCAGTAGCTGTCAACACTGAAGCATAAATAATGATTATGTTATGCAAAGTACATTTATGTTTCACATCCTGCAAAAATCTTGAAATTGGAAGGTGAAATGTATAGACTAATGTGCAATGAGCATGTATGGACTGTAGGTCTGCTTTGTTATGGATATACTTAGGATAAAGCATTTAGCATACATGTATGTACATGAACTGAAATGTATATATTGCATAGATTCCTGTGGCAACACTCCAGAAATGCAGGCACAATAGATTCTACTTCATTCCCAACACTCCCTCTATGGTGTGGACCAATATTGCATATCATGACCAATACTGCATGTCATCAAGTAGTCACAGTGTTTTCTTGAAAAAACATTGTTTGCTTTTACTAATTAGCTATTAATGGGAGCTTTATACATACATCACTCTTGAGACTGAGAATTGTAATGTAGATTGGAAAACGTTTATGCAACATGTTTGAACAAAATACTGGTTTTAAACTTGTGTAGCAAATATATCTTTCCTTTGTAGCTTATGTGCATTAGTTTATCAATTGCTGTCTTGTGTAACATCTTAGGCAAAATAATGATTGCAATATTTTATATAGTGAGCATGGCATCAAACTGGTAAACATAGATTTTGTTCCAAATCTAACTGTGCCAGTACATCAGAACTCTTTTCTTTAAAGTATTTATGCTAATTTAGCTTTTATTTACATTTATTTTTCATGAAAGAAGGGAGGGAACACTCAAATTACCAGTGTAAATGGGACAGCAAGAGGAAGGATGGTGGCTTATAGGCACACCTTGTTGCACAGCTGGCAGTAATCTCTACACTGGTGCAACTGCTTGCAGAGTGAAGATCTGTCCCCAGCTGAGGTTTGCAGGAAGCACTCCTGGTGTCACTGTTTACTGCTGCATGATTCATCCGAGTCCTTTGTTCTGCCCCAAAAGAAATCCTGTTTTGGAGGATGAAATTTACTCTGCATGTTCAAGGGCAGTACCAACCGCTGAGCTGCTTTTCTCTTCCATCCTCTACCTTTCACAGTCCAGGAAACCCTAATGTGGCCAAGTCAAGGATGACATCTTTTCTGCATATCCACAGTAAAACAGGTCAAAATAGGAATCAAAAAAGATAATCACCATGAAAACTTCCATGGAAGTTCTAATAATTTCCCAATGCAGAATCATAATTCTAGGCACAACTACAATGCAACGCTAATTCAAAATTTCATATTATAGGATCTTCTCTTTTAAAATTTAAAAAAAAAAATCCCCCTTCCTTCAGAAAGGATATATTCTGTACTTGTGCTGTTAACCATACCTTGATTTTAGAGATTTTTTTTTTTTTAGATAAAACCCATTCCATTTCTCCACAATGTAAAAAAACCCTGCAAAAATATATATATATCTCCAGTTTTGACATATAAATACTTGAGATCATGAAGCCCAAAATTATAGTTTGTTTTTTTTTTTTTCTTCCCACAATTCTTAATTTTTTACCTTTGGAAAGAAGCTCTGTAGTAGAGATGACAGTTATTTCAACTGCTATTATCTAGCCACACATGCCAGGTGTTATTTGTAAAAGTTTGTGTAAGAATTTTACTTAAAATTGTATGTCTGAAACTCTCAAATAATTTGCTTCTCTGAACAACTGTATTTGTTTTTCATTTTAGCAATACTTCCATGCTGGAGGAAGTGGGCTGAAAAAGAATTTCCTGGAAAAGAGTCCAGACCTCTACTCCCTGAGATATGCTCTTAGCCTTTACACACAAACTACTGACGCCTTGATAAAGAAGTTTATAGACACTCAGACATCTCAAAGTAAGTGATCTGTAAGAGAAATGTAAATGCATCAAATTTTATTTTAAATATTTTAAATGATTGGTTGCCAATCATATTCTCCAAACACTGTGGTATTCTAGAGTTTATTGTCACAACTTTGCCCATGTGATCTTACACCATATTAACTGCTGTTGTCAATCAATGGAGCTTATCTGAGGGTAGTGCATTTATCAGCTTGTCACTTTACACAAAGAATAGGTCCCATAGCTCTATATCAACACTGAATGTCAAGGTTATTTAGAGAGCACTCCGCACCAACAGGGTTGTAGAGGCCATACCAGAGAGCACATATTATAATTGCAGAAACAGAGTAAATTCATAGAGTACACTGGCAGCTCTAGATACTTTCAAAGCTGGAGATTATTAATGACAAATAACTGCAAAAAGCATGATATAGCCCTTAATGTTTCCTTTTGGGATTAAGAACAATAAATTGTGAGGAACATGTCCTTAACATAGCACACTGATTCCACATTACAAAACCCACACTACTTCTGCCAGCAGGTCATCTGTGGATTCACAAGGAATAGAAGGTTTCTGTTGGCTAAAATACAGCATTATTTTCCCTGTCTAAATTTTTTTCCTTTGTGCATTTCAGAATTCAAATTCAAAGCAATCCTGCTGAAAATGTCACATCATTTTTTATGACCACTTATCAAAATTTTGATACTTTCCCAAAAGCAAACCAAGGCAGAGAATGTGCAAGACCATCATAATTAGGTGTACTTTGAATCTGGACATCAGCAACACTGAAGCAACTTCCTGCTCTAGAATTTTGGTGTAGTGCCACCCAAAAATTGAAACACAAAGACCTCTTCATTTAAAATATATATATATACCATTCGTTAATGGTGTATTTCAGAAGAGGACTTTCCATGGTTTCAGTAAAAGAGCAAGAGTTCAGGGTTATATTTTTAGCCAAAGATTCCATCTATTTTCAGAAAGCAGCTATTTCTTACCATTTTTCTTACCAACGTAGGACAGTTTTCTTCTACAGTACATACAGGAACTGCTTTATATAGACAATGTACATTATATTCCAAGCTGAACAGTTTCTTCATTCTAGAAACTGCAAATTTTTGCATTATTGTAATCTATACTAGATTTTTAATATAATGGATCTTTGTAAAAGTAGCCTGTCCACCACTTACTGTCATTGGGAAGGAATACAATTTGCTGATCTATAAAGAATTACCTTGCTCCCAATTCATGAGAATCAGCAAAGTTTTAATTGGACGGTTAAGCTGAAATCAATTGCTTGTACCTCTGAAGTACAGTATGTTATTCACAGTATAAAAAGCATGAAACATTAGTTTTGCAGCTTGCCCCAAGATTAATGCCAAGGAATGCTTTCCTAGTCAGCTTAGATATTAGACTGAGGATCTCTGTTAATAATTCATACATTTCAAGTGAGAAAATTGCTATAAAACTCTAATATATTAAGGAATAGATTCTTTCCCCCCCCCTTTCAAAAAAGATATTAATTTAGGCAGAAAATTATTAATTACTAGTATATTTTGCTTTTCCTTATGCATACTTTCATTGTAACCTCAGGAGAAAAAAAAATATCCAGGTTGTAGCCATAAGCAAAGATCCATTATAAGTCCTGAACCACAAACTTGAACGTTCTGATTTTCATCATGATTTCAGCCTGAGGTGTGTGTTCATTTCTGTGCACACATTAGCATGCGTATATTTGCACACCAGGTATTATCAGAAGTGTAGCCACTGGGAATGAAAGTTAAGGAAAAGTGACTCATAGCTTTTCATCATCCTTTAATGTCTCACTTAAAAGAACTACAAACCTCATTATGACCTCCAGCCTCACAACTGTAGCAGTATTATTAGCATTTAAAGTAACCCTGTTTGCAAATCAGAAACTTTCTCTGAAGTAGATTTATATCTGCCCTCAGATTTGTACATGTAACCAATCCATAATCGATAGACAGTTGGATGTAATTAAACTCGAAGTAATGGAAAAAAGAATACTTTAAATTTAAAGAAAATAGCATATTCAATAGCAACTATGTAGATAAAATTTTCATTTCAAAAACTAATCTTCCCTTTTTTGTTCATTACTTCTTTTTAGCTTATGAATCTTATTTTAACTTATGAAGTTAGTATTACCATGACATAATTTTGATCTCAACCCTTTACTCTTAAAGGATCTGAAAACTCAAAAAAAAATTTTTTAAATGCAAATTACTCAGAAATAACTGTTTAGAAGGTAGACACCAGTTATTTGCTAACAGAACTTAACATGATTAGAGGGAATGTTAGTGATACTTCCATGTTCCTAATTCTGCAAAGACCGTGAACTGGAATTTACGAGTCACCCATACACATCACAGTAAGAAATAAATAACAGTTTTCTAGGCTTGTCTTCAAGGACTTTTGCCAACAGAAGAACGTGTCTACAAACAGTTGACAAGTTCTTTTGGTCTGAAGTAACTATTTAACTGACAACCTTCACTTGTTAGTCACCTGAAAACACATTATTAAAAAAAATCCTCATACATTCTTACTTTCTGATTATTCTCAAGTCTCTTCAACAGATGTTATATCTTGAACAAATAGTTTCAACAGCAATTTCTAAATCAATTTACATATCCCTTGCAAATTCAGAGCCTCAGCTACATGAAAGCAAAAGTGTTAGCTTTTTTTTTTAAATCAAAATTTTCAGGTTCCATGACAACATTGCAGAAGTTAGATAATGTTCTTTATTATCTCTAGGATGCTCAGTTTTCCTGTAATGACTACTAGAATCAGACAATAATCAGGCTTAATTTTAAGCACAGGTAAGATACTTTTTCATTCACCATGATGAAACTGCAGTGTTACTAAAAACCTGAAGGGTAAAATGTATTTTTTTGGTGTGAGGAGGTGGAGTTACATCTTCGGCTCTAGAAAGCATAATAGCAATGTAAAAGTGTATGTTATGGCGCTTGAGTAACCACGTACATGCTACAAGTTCAGTAGGAATAACCAAAATTATCCAAGAATATGCTTTTGCACCTTTTCTAAACAAGGATGATTGCCTGACCTAGAGTTTTCATTCCTAGTATTTGTGCCTAAATATTCCTAAAGAGTTTCCTGGAAGCACAGCAATTTAGGATGCATAGTTTTTCACCTGGTGGTTTCAATACACTAAATACTGGAAAGCTAAGCTCTTATTGCCATTTGCAAATACATCAGGAGGCTATATTGTTAGGGACCTATGATTTAAAACCAGATTATCACACAGTCAGGACTAATAAATTTAAGTGCCATAATACTACTCTTATGATTTTTTTCTTTTCAAAGCACCACTGCAGACTCTCAAGACTGTTTTCAAGAGAGTAGAGTGTTTGAATAAGTAAACAACAATGCTGAGTGTAAACTAGCAGTAACTTTTTAATAACTGACAATATTGCTTTTTTTTGTTTTGTTGGGTTTTTTCCTCCATATAATGATTTGCCATTTTAAAAGGAATATGATGAAAGTTGTAAATTCAATCCTCATTCAGTGTTGTGAAAACAAATCTGTAACCAACCACACTATGAAAATCAAAGACAAATGTTGTCTGTATTAACTTTATTTATTAGACAATACAGATATCAGATTAGGATACTTAGCAGCATAGCTTATGTTCTGTCATATGCTCTCATATTTAAACATCGGTCTTTCTGCCTGGCACAGGAGGAGAGAGAGGTTGGTCTCTGCTCTGAGTGCTATCCCAGATCTGCCACGGACTTTCAGCTTGTTTGGAAATCAAATACTGCTGAGATTTACATGATTTACAGATTTTAACATTGGTATCAATATGATAGTAAAGGGGAAGATTACCTATGTTTGTCCCTTGGTATAAAAAAATGAATTTTATTTCCAGAAAAATAAGTACAACCTGCCAGCACTTAGTCTATTTTAATCCCAACCCACAAATGTAAAACCTGTAGAGCAGCGTTCTCTTTTGCAAATAAATTATCAGTATTGTTTGGTAGGAAAACTTTCACAGTTTTACATACAATGAATTATAAACTGCTCACAAAATTTCGTTCCGCTTACCTGAAGTTCACATTTAATATTAATCAGAAGGTGTCCAGGTGATTCTGCAGTGCCTGAAGTAAGCACATTTTCTGGATCTGCGTTTTTCTTCTTACTCAACCACACACTAGTGGTAGCACTGCCAAGAACTATTTCATGAAACACATCACTTTCGGAGTCTCCAAACCAGACATTGATATAGGCCTAAAGGATTTGTAAAACCTGAATGCAGTGAAGAGAACTGCATTTCAAAGCCTGAGTGACTAGTATTTTACACACTATATGATCATTGATACCTCTTCAAAGAGCACATAAAACACAGCCAAGGGAGAATCTCATAGCATCAGCAGACCAAGCAGATTCCCTGAGGTTCAGATTTCGACTGATTCTGTTTCCTTTGGACTTTTATCAGCTAATAAATATACATTAGCTCATACTGTAAAAGTGATTTTCCTCCTCTAAGTTCAGGTGCAAGATAATATTTACTGCGTAAATTCAGACTATAATATGGATTGTTTTCATCAACTTTTGTGACCAAACAATTGTTTGTGCACACTACGCTTGTGCCAAGCATGAATCAGTTGTAGAACAGTAGCACACTACCAAGCCTGACCTATAAAAACCTGTTCAGTTGCAAGACTTGGTGGTTCAGTGCTGTATGGCTAACACACACCATGTCTGGCCAACAGCTCTATGGCAGCCAGCCAGCACAGAATATCATCAAGGAAAGATCAAAGGTTTCTGCAAAAGACCATGTATTTGTACATTGATGTATTTATACAGGTTGTCAGCCTTCATCAACTCTAGACAAAAAGGTCACATTTTAGGTTCAGGCAGGACAAGCTAATTTTAACTAAATGTGAGCTAAATTCAACCACAATTTCACAATCAAGAAAAAACTATAAAATCCAAAGAACAAACTCTCATTTCTGTATTTCAGAAGAGAAGGAACAGACTCAGAACACTGAAATAAAATTGCATCCCATATCTATTGGCCTACTGTACAAAGCTTTCCTACTTTATGGTATATTTGACTTACTGTTACTCAAAGCTCAGCCCAGTCCTAGTGACGCTTCTCAAAATTCATTCCTAAAAAAAGAGAGAAATTTCAGCCTGGCAGTCACCTTTTTATTGAATTAAGTTTCCTTTCACCTTTTAGATTACTTAATTTAAAGGATATCAAAATTAAATATTTATAGCTTTGATTTAATTTAGCAACTGCCTTAAATCTTCAGTAACTTCATAAACTATAGCATGTATTGTGAATGTTTACATTTCATTAGCATCAACTCTAATAACAGTTGGATTAATATGATTTTAGTTTTAACAAATTACATAAAAAGACATCATCTCAAATATTACAGTGTTTTGAATTTGCTCTCATTTATTACCAAATAATTTCTCCAAAGTAAATGCCACTGTTGTATGCAAAATGGTTACTTATTGGAAATAGAGAAATTTTTTTTCTTATACATGTATAGTAGCTTAATTTTATAAACCTCATTAGAGAATGTTACTGTAAAGTACATGACATAGCAATCCATAGTGGCAGGACTGCAATATATGTTTTTACCTTGACTTTAGAGCTTATATTGCTTAAGCAGAAAGATCAATACCTATCTATCAACATGGAGCTCATACTACACTTGCATGTTTAGATGGCTGCAAAAAAGGCTATTCTTTCACATCAGCTATTTGTACTGAATTTCTTTGTTCTTATGCTGGACAACTGAAAGCTAAAAGGGGAAGAAGCATCTAAAAACAAGACGATATAATAAGCAGAATGAAAAATATTTACCTAATGAGAATGAGTAATCGTAACAGTAACTCCATACTCATCTTATGAAGCCACCAACACAGGAAGGAAATTACACGATCAAAAATGAAGAGAAATTCTTTTCAACTGTCAAGCCAAAATTCAATTTTGCAACCTGTAATGGTACAAGGCAAAACAGAACATCACTATCTTCTTAAATATATGGAATTAGATTCAAATACTAAACTGACAGTTAACTTCAAATACAGCAAACATACTATAGTTCAGGCACACAGATAGATGACATCAGACTGTATAAAATAAAAGCTGCTAAATGATTTTTATAAATGGAGAAGGAAAGATTTTTTTTTTCTGCTCTTTTGCATGTTAAAACTGTTGTATTACTAACTGTCATATTTTGAAAGCTGTAGTTGTATTCTATTAGAACTTTAAGTCCTACAAAGCATTTCCAGTTCTCTCATAACCTATACTTCAGACAGAATTTAACTCCAGAAATAATCCCTGCTTCATCCACTGTGGTTTCAAATTGAGGTCACAATCATGTGTTACACAACCTTATTTCAGGAAAGAAAAAACACAGACCTGCATTATAAACTGCAGAAATCAGTACAGTTACAAGAAATGCATAGTAACAAATAACAGAAACCATAAGAACAATGAAGAAACTTGCAGAAATACAACTCAGAAGTATTCAAGCACATGCTGATACCAAAATAAATGCATTCAGAATAGTGGCAGAAAATAAATATTTTTAAAGTTGACATAAAAAAACTCCACACAACAGACTGCTGGTAAAGCCTAAGGTTTTTACAGAATGTTCACTTAAGAGACTGTCACAACAGACAATTTCTTTGGTTACTCCTGAAGTGAAATAGTAAAGCACCTAAATTAGAATTAAGTTATATATATTACATTTTCTCTTAAATCTTCAAGAAAATGAGGACGAACTACTGGTATCTATCAGTTACATGACATCAGTTTTAAAAAATAACTTCTTAATGGTATCAATGGAATGTTCACTACATATATATATAAAAATGCTAGACTATAAATATATACACACACACACCCCTCCATGATGCTAATTGGATAGTCCCCTCCCAGATCAAAGCTGGCTTATCCCTGGTTTCTTACCACATAGACAGACAAGTGGCTACAGATAACAGAGGGCCACAATGGGGTCATGCAATTGCCAGCCATCATCGTCTGAAGCATGGCTTACACTAGGTAGAGATGAAGGGGAAAGCCTTAAACTGGGGATTCCACCGTGACACTCAAACCAGTATCATCATCTCATACCATAATATTCTGCTTTTATATTACACTCTCTGAATTCCTCATATCACTCTGTCTGACATTACACAAATTCAAATAGGAGAGAATGTATTTTGATAGTGTGGCTTTGTAAAATTGAGAGGCTTAGAAATGCTGCAGAATCTTCTGTCAACCTTAATACCTTATCAAATGGTCCTTAAGATAAATCATTTATGTTTTCTAATCAAATACAAACCTTCTAAACGTTTTCAGTCTTTTCATGGCAGCCTGGTGAAAGAATGGTTGCTGAAAGTCAGTTATCAACCAACTGAACTTGGATCTCAGAATCCCCCAAAACAATTATCAATAGTTTGTATAGCAACTTCTTAAAGCAAAGCATGTGTTGCAGTTAGTGTAGTTATCATTACTAAAAAGCAGGTTTCCCTGCTTGCCTTCCTTTTCTCTAACACACATACAAGAAGAGATCATTTAGCTTAGTACATCCAGCTCAACAATTCAGCTTTAGCTTACTCTTTGTATTAAGTGAAAATGTTAAAACATGCACTCAAGATTTTCCTCTAAATAATAGAGCCTCAGGATCCTGTGAAAGATAACTTGATTAGTCATCCTGATCTTTTGTCTTCTAGTAAATTAGCAGATGAACCCCAGAAATATATGTATTTTATTGACATCATTAATCAGATGACGACAAATGTTTGTCTGAATTAAAAGATCACTTTCATAGCTTGTAGAATTCCTGGAGCACTGGGCACTGAATATTTGTTCAGTTTTTTCATTCTTATGTCCTATATAGAAAACAAGGTCAAAGCATAGGTCAGGTATTTAAATAAGTGGTCAGATTTATGCTTAAGCAGCTAGCTAGGAAATGGGAAAGGACAGGGTTACCACAGGGCAACGTTGCCAGTTCAGCTGGTTTTACTGCCTGGCTCACAGTGCTTAGAGAGCTTTTCTAAGTCTCAGGTACTGAAGTCATGTCATGCATGATGATCAGTTTGGAGGTAGCTGTTTTTCCTTTAAACTAGATTTCTAATCCTCGGAGAGGTAAAGAAGGTCTTGAAATCCTGAATCCTAAAAGCCAGAGTTTAAAAAAAAAAAAAAAAAAGAGAAAAAAGGTAAACCTGCATAGATTTAGGAACTTTTAATACAGCTAATAAAGATTGTTTCAGAGCCTAGCTATTATCTTTGACTACTTTAGAGCAAAAATACTGCAAAAGTCACCGCTTAGAACAACTTTAAGAGTGCCTGGATGAGAGGAGGGGAAAGTCAAGAAAGTACAAGAGTCCAGGAAGGGGACAGTCTTTAAAAGAATGTCTAGTCCCAGAACAAATTAAGAATCCTAGACATTAGAAGGAAGCAGTGTAGACATACAGAGAAAGACTTGATCAAATAAGTATAAAGAGAAAGACTGAAGAAAACTCAGTAAGAAATAATCATTTCCATTTGGTATGGATGTTGGGGAAATCAGAGAGAAAAAATAGGGCAAAAAGAAACAATGTGAATAATCTCACATTTATTATAGATCCACACCAACTAGAAGAGGAGAAATACAGAATATCAACATGGTAATATGAATCTGATGAATGAGCAAATTATGAAATCCCAAGAAAAACAAAACAAAAAACCCTGAAGTTTTTGTCAAATCTCATCTTATTTTATTATTATTATATAAGCCCTGATTGGTTTGATACAAAACACATTAGTATTTAAGGTCAGATGGGTGCATGGTAAATGTCAAATTCCTTTTCTGTTTAATGAAGTGCTTCTTTTGAGTAAAGTAAAATAGTTAATTCATGTTTACTTTCTCAACCTAGGGGTCATTTCAGCCTTCAATAAAATGCAAGGAACCATGAATGCATGGAAAACTGGAATATAATCGTTTGAAGAAAAAAAACATAGTAAATTCAAGTAAAGGACATCTGACAATATTTTTTTTATATATTCAATAAACAGTCAGTGCTTTCCTTTCAAAGCAAATAATAGATTCTTACATTGTAATAACTGCACATAGTACAAAAGCCCTTCAAATACAAACAGGAACTCTGTTTTCAAACACCTGAGAATAGACACTGATCTCCTTTGGACATTGTGTAGATTGCTTACTAGATTCCAGCTTCCAGAAATTGAATCAATTCTCTCCACAGAGATACACATAACTTCATGCATTAGGAGGGGGGAATGTGGTACATTTCTGAGTTCTCTGGAGCTCAAGCTAAAAAAAGACCATGAATCTAGATCCACATCAGGTTTTGATAACCTGGCAAATAAAATCTAAAGCAGAGTTTAGAGCAGAAGCAGTAGTAGATAAGCAACCATAAAGTTTTCAAACATAAAGCAGAATTGTTCATGAGTTTGGTAAGCTTTGATGAGTTAGATTACCATACTAAAGGAAGAAAAGTGCAATCCTCCTCTGCAGTGCAGAGCTAAGTATTTCCTGTCAGCTAAATTGACTTGTTAAACATGGTAGGATAAGAGGACTTATAGTGCAATCAGAATAACTAATTTCTGCTGTGACTTTACAAGGACTGGTAGCAAGACAGACTACGAAACAGCAGAAATAAATTAGAGACTTTAAAACAAAGTGCCATAGTTCTCGAATGTCAACAAAAGCTGATATAGGCAAATACTTACATGTCCTAAAATCATATCTCTAGTCTGTTGAGCAGGTCAGAGACAGGGAGAGAGAAAGCAAATGCAAGATGGATAGAGCGCTAACTGAAAGAAACCAAGCTTATATTCTAGACTCCACTAGAAACAGTCTCTGCTGTCTGAGATTTGCTGCTGCAGGAAGTTTCCTCAGCAATAGTGAAATGTAGGGTCGTTTTAACATCAGCTGTTTTCAGAACAAGAGAGTAATGGCTCAGATTTATAGTATGTTCTACTCAAACTTCATAGCCGAAGATAGCTTTATTTGGAATCAAAAGCATCATTCCTAAAAAGGTCCACCATCAGAAAAAGAACCTGTTAAGGTTGAATTGCATGCAGTATGTAACAATTTGAAAAGGCGCAGTTTCACAATATGAAAGAACCAGACACATTAACACTTCAGAAGCTCCAGTCTCTACTCTGATTTACTGTATAAAAAATTTTGTATAATGAAAAAGAAGCCTTTTTCAAAATCTTGGGGGTTTGGACAGAAAATTTTACATAGCACTTTGCATTCCAAACATTATTTTTTTTTTAGATTCATAAATATTTATTTCAAGCAGCAGAAACTCAGTGTCAATATTATGCTACCATTGATATATGGTCTAAAAATTACTGCGTTTGCAAGAGAGAAGGAAATAATCCTTAACTATATCACCTTGACCAAATGAGAATTTCCTTTCTCTTCCTAAATAAAAAGCTAATTTTCCTGTGCAGTCAGATAATTCATTGTTTTACTCTTCCAAACAAAGCTTTTCCACTGATTTTATTTAGGTTTTCTAGTCCATTTCATTCCTATCTTTCTCTACATGTTCTTAAAAAATTTATGTATTATTTGTGAACAAGAGGTAGAGTGATTTAGCAACTTAGAGGTCCCATACAGCACAGCTTGAAGTAATTATCCAAATACAACAAGAAGTTTAATGGCTGCCACTGAAACTAAACAAGTCATTAAAAATTTGATGTCTAACGAATTGCCTATTTACATGTTAGAAGCGGTCCAAACCCTCTGGCTGATGCTGAAATACATCTAGCAGCAAAATTTGTACAGACACCCTGCAATTCAGAAGTAGCAGCTATAACCAATTATGGTATCAACACTGTAGATTTCTGCTAAAACACTGTTGACTACTCTTCGAAATTGGATTCATGACAATTCCAAGCTAAGCTCACCTGACATCTGGAAAATGCAGAACAGTGTTCAAGGATTCTGAGCAAGTTAATTGAGCACTGAATTTCCACATTTTGATGTGTCAGGAAAAAAAACTTGTTCTCTGAAGCAGTAATGCTTGGGTAAGAGTATTTAATTGACCTTGCAATGTTCAACCAGTGTAGAGAACATAGTTACAGATTATGCCAACACAACCAGTAAACATCACTCTAGAACACACTTCCAGGAAGCTGCTGATAGTGAAATCCAGAAGAAAACTATAAAGAAAAAATAGATGTATTCTGGGTATAAATTAATTCAAAAAAAAAAAAAAACACAACAAAACACAGCACTGAAACATTTTCCCCAGCGTTATTACAAAAGATGCCCCTCTCCTCTGCACCCCTTCCCTAATTCTTGCATTAGCTGGTGGGAAACTTCTGAAGTAAGTTTGATTCTCCTCACATATACAGATAGGGAACCAGTGGGTAAGGAATTTGTGTATGAACAGAAAAAAGAGAGAATCTTTCCTCTACTAACCCACAGACATACTGGCCAGTTGTAAAAGGGTAGTCATTTACTTTAGTACGTTGTTCACGGAGATTAGACTGGGGAGCGAGCGTACTGTTCACAGTCATCCAATTAAACAAGCAAACATATCCAATTTTGTTTATATTGTGTTGTTATAAGCTGATATATTAAAGGACCTTTCAATAGATACCAGAGTTCTTTTTATGGAACCATTATGTGCAAATTGACTTAGAACCTGCACTTGTGCTCAACAGTAGAAACTCAAAATTTAGTTCCTGGCTCCTCTGCCATCCCTACAACCTTCTTTATTTTCTTTTAAACCCCTGTGTCTGTGCTAGTGCCAAACATTAGTAGTTTGCTTAGATTTAACAGAGCTTTACTCCCAGCAAAGGATTCATCAATAACAATAGAGGAATAGCTTTCCAAATGCATACTTGTAATGAGATTTTGGGGTGCTCGTGCAAACAGTTTGACGAAATGACCAACTTCTGCATTTCAGGGTGGAAATAACAAATGACAACCAGAATGGAAGGTTCCAAATGAAAGGGGTTTTTTTAATTTATTTTACTGAGGCACTTTACATAGACATTTGCAATTGCCAGGTGCTTCTATGGCAAAATCACTTATGAACCTGTAACTGATTCCCACTTAAATGTGAAATACATGTCAGAAATTTCTGACAGAAAATACCACTCTCAATCTTTCACTGCCTATTTCTCTTGATGTATTGAGAAACCAAGCGTGCTAACCTATTATTTATTATTTCAGGTCAATCCACTAATAATTCAGTGGGCGAGGTATCTATACAGGTGGATGTCTCTACACATCCTGGCACTGGTGAGCATAAAGTCACTGTAAAAGGTAAGTTTCAAATAGCTAATTTTAAAAAGAAATCAACAAAAAAGTCCAAAATTCTCAAGCACTACATCCTGAGTAAAACATACCAACACTGAAATAACAAATGTTAAGTATTACAGTACTTGTAAAGCTATAAGTATGCTTCAGGTAATTAGGATCGTACTTTTTCTTTGCTCAACATCGGCAGATTATGCAGGTAAATACTGTCTATACATCTCTGTGTAGATAGTTAAAAATTATTATATGAAGCCATGGAGTTATACATTCTAATGTGCCAAATTACACTTCTGAATTGCTTGCATATCATTCAACCTTCCAAAAGCTGTAGCAGAGCTGGGTGAATGACTACACCAAGGCTTAAAATGTTCCATTTTTAACAAAATGCCTTTATTACGCACAATCTGAATTCCAGAGGAAACCCAGATTAGTGTAAGCTGATATTTTAAGTGAAGGTATCAGACAAAAGAGCTGTTAATATAAAGCATTTGTAAAATATGTTTATATTTGCTGCTGTTTTAACTGGAAGTACTTAGACATCTTACTTGGCAGAGAACAGGCAAAGCTCCTCCAAGGCTTGCCAGGCACTGGTATTCTGCAGGAAAGCTCAAGTCACCTTTCATTGGCTATACAAAGTCATACTGGATAATTAATTGGAGCTCTTCAAATGGAATTTTAATTGCATTTCTTTTATTTCTTTATAGTTGTAGCAATTAATAATCTAAACTGGCAAACAACAGCTATGTTCCGGCCATTTGTGGAAGTTTGCGTGTTAGGTCCTAACCTAAGTGACAAGAAAAGAAAACATGGAACCAAGACAAAGAGCAACACCTGGTCACCAAAATACAATGAAACTTTCCAGTTGTAAGTTTTTGGTCTGTTAATTGCCCATATTACATATATTTTCTTAGAATTTCTTGCAGTTACACTGGTAAGAACAGAAAAAAATCCTAAGGCTGCTATGCAGAGTCCATAGAGTCACCACTTCAAAATTATTTACTAATTTCTATCTTTGTTTTATATGAAGATGAATGATGACCACTAAGCTTTCAGTCTTACAAAAGCTGGTTAAAACATACAATTCATTTCCCTAACACAGGAATAACTGTTTATACAGCTAGGAAACTATTTGCCCAAGTAGTTATCATTAAAGCATTAATTATTACTGCTAGATAGCTGGGCCTTTATGGCTGTTGAGATATTTAGATATGTAAAGGGTTGTGCATGTGTTATTGGTATTAGTTATCTCTGTTATTGGTATTAGTTATCTCTGTTATTTAATCCTTAAAGCAATAAGAAACCTCCACCTAAACTGGAGTTTTCAATTTAGTATTTCTTACAGCATCTCCCACCTGTTTACTCCTCCTCCCCTTTCATAACCGAGACAGATTCATTTTCCTCCCCCCACCCTGACTAGGACAGTTCACTTGCTCAGTGTCTGACCAGAAAGCCACTTTTGAGGCTCATTGCCAGTGATTTTCTTTTTCCTTCAGTTGATTTAAAGATGTGGTTATGGCAGTTGTGGAAGTAGTTGAACATTTTAAGTACCTTCTCAGGAAAGGTAACTGTTTATTTCAGATATTGAGGGAATGATGAACTCCCTGTTTCTGTTCAGGTCAGTGGGAACAGAAGCTACATCATCGGTAGCACCTGAGGTTAACTGTGTAGAAGGATTAAAACTACATGATATTCTGTTGCAAAAAAATTCAAGTATAAAAATTAAACTACCACCATCGCTTTTATTTTTACCAGATTTCTAAAGTACATTTATTCTTAGTGGAATTAAACTGAACTCCTTGTTCTAAATTCATATTTTTAATCCATGCAGCATTTTGAGTAATGAAGATAAGCCAGGAGCCTACGAGCTTCACCTCTCAGTGAAAGATTACTGCTTTGCTAGGGAAGATCGCATTATAGGAATGACAGTTATTCAGCTGCAAAACATAGCAGAGAAAGGTAGCTGTGCATCTTGGTACCCCTTGTTGAGAAACATCTCTGTAGACGAAACTGGGTTGACAATTCTGAGAATACTCTCTCAGAGGACAAATGATGAAGTTGCTAAAGAATTTGTAAAACTTAAAACAGAAACAAGATCTGCTGAAGAAATGGCCTAAATACCCAAGTAATGCAAGATTGTCACCGCCAATAACATAGATACAATGCTGTTGTCCGAATAGTGCATGCATGTGCAAATCTGTGGGAATGTTTAATTAACTATGTTTTCAGTGTTTGCCAGTACTTATGTACTATATTTGCAAGGTATGTCAAGGAGCTGTATATCTTTTATACATATTTTGGTCTTTGGTAAAGTAATTGTTCCAATGAAGTGCCAAATCTAAGATTAAATGTTTCATTGTATCCTTATAAATGTTGATTTCACCTCATCACAATTCCTTTGTTTTTTAACATTAATAAATAATTAGCTTTTTTAATTGACTAATAGGTTGTCTGTTAAACTGTGTTGCTTATTCTAAATTAAGTTACCTCCTTACTATTATTTTTAAAAAGATGTACCTAGTTTTCTTCAAACTATCATTTTATGCAAGCCTCATTTTAGGTATCTTACTAATAACTTTTTCTATCATTACTACAGATGGAGTTACTTATAGAAAGTGTTTGTAATTTTATAATTATCAATATAATGATTTTTGCATAAAAACTGAAAAAGGATGGAAATATTTTATGCTAATCTTTTTCCAACCTTTCATAAATATCACTGTGAAGAAATGCTGTTAAAGCAAGTTCTCAAGAAGCTGTGCTTATCAGAGTTTGTTACTGATGTTTGATATCTTGAGATAACTTTGTTCTTCAAAACTGCCACGGTAATATCATATTTGTATTAAAAGAATAAGTCAGTATCTGTAGAAAAAGACTGCCATACAGTACAGTATATGAGCTTTTAAAAATCTTTTTTTTAAATGATATGGTACTGTACAAGGGTTAGTAGTTTGGAATATGTAATGCCGGTTTGTGGTTTGTTTCTAGAAATTGTTTATGAAAAGAAAAGATGCTGTTAGCATTTTCAGAGTTATTAATGTTGCGTTACATACTTAGCTGTAACATCAGTTAAGTGCTTTATTTCCTTTATTTTTTTTAGAAAAGTTCAACAGTTTGTACTTACTTATGCAACATTACTATGTATTGCACTAAAGCAAACTCCGTGTCCTGTAAATATATTTAGTGAGAAATTGTAAAATAAAGTATGAAGACAGTACCTGTAATTTTGTCATTTGATATTATTTACATACCTATAGCATTTATGTGCATCTGAAGCCCATACAGGGGGCTTACAATATAGCTTTATAGTACATCAAACTACCATTTCCAGTGTCTAGCATCTGGCTCTTTTATAAATCTAAGATTAATGAGGCATTTTGTTAATGCACTTTATATAATATTCTGTAATAATACACATTTATCCTTGGTTTTGGTTACAAGTGTTTCTAATAACACAGGTTGGAGTTTTCAGCTTTGCTTAAGGGAAAAATAAGAGGAAGGGAGGACACATAGCTAGTAAGTTGATGCCAGTCTTTTAAAAAATGTAGTATGCAACTCCACATAGGTAAACCAGACTCTTTCCAGGCTATCCTTTTGTGAAATATCTAGACAAGATTTTAAGGCTATCTTTCAACACCCTCAATCCTCTTGCTTAAATACTACAAGAATAGATTTGCTAGAAGCTTATTTAGGCATTTAGAGAAAAATCCATACAGCCTTTACAGAGTTAACAATACTTCATTAAGATTATAGCGGGGGGATGGGACTCAAGTTATCTTATTAGCGTATATCCTGCTGGTAGTTATGCATTGCAGAATATATTATGGCAGAGGGAGATTTTGATGGGTACATTTAACTCATTACTTCAGAAAGCCATTTCTCCATGTGAAAAGTAATGCTGACAACGTCACCTTTCAAAAAGTAGTTCATGAATTTAGACATTGACTCCTTAAACAATTCTGAGAATGCAACTTTAATAATACTTACTGAATATAGGTTGCATGTAATTTGCAAGTATTTGCAAAACTCTCCCAATGATTGAGAGACCCAAAATCAATCAATCTTGAAACTAATCCAAGCCTTTAATGTTTCAGATGTATTTTATGTGGTGTTGTATACTTCAAGTAAAATCCAGGTATAGCTCCAGTAACTTCAACAAAATTAAAGAGGATTTTATCTGAGTCTGTATAATACTGCCTCCTGAGAAATTTCCGTTTGTACATGGCAAGTCATACTGCTTCCTAACTGTATTTCTGCAAGGTATAGCCTAAAGCATCTACAGTGGATGACACTTAAAACACAGAATCTATTAACAGTCAACAAGATTTAATCTAAGAAAACATCAGCAGACTCAGTCTCAAATAAAAAAGGGGAATAATCAAAAGATTAAGTGGTTCCTGCAATATAGAACAATATTGTAGAAAAAACACACAGAATATTCCACAATAAATCATTTGCAGCTCTGAATAAAAACAGAAAGGCTGGGGTAGACAGCTTCTTTTTTTACGTGGAGCAATTTTATCATATCTTTCTGTAGTTATTTATTCCACTGTAAAATGACATACAGTTTGGTGCATTATGTATTCACCACCCACTTAACTATTTATCCCCGAGATTCACCTCTAAAGGAATAATAGCTGAACTTGTCAAGGAAGTCAATTACAACTCTTAGTGGTCTCCCTCAGTTGCAGACACTAGGAGTAATCAGGCAATCTGAGAAAGCAAGCCCTTATAATCTACAGCTTTAAACAGTACATTTTAACATTTCACTATTTTTAACAGAGAAATATTTACTTTCTGCATCAAAATTTCTCATGTGGAAGATGAGAGGAAAATACATTAACTCTATACAACGTGGCTGTTTTAAACGGTGTTATGAATCAAAATGCAAGTATACACAATGGTGTAGCACAAGCAGGTCAAACAAACATTTCATGTAATAAACATGATTGATATGGAAAAGGTTTCAGTACTATTTTAAAAGTTGTTATATTTTCTTTTAGGGAAGTAAATATTCCATCTAAAAATTTTTTCAGTTTATGAGAACATTTTCTTAATTCAGCTGAACTAACCTTAGTGAACTGACAGCTCCATTCCACAGTTTCTGTTCTCAGTGACAACTGATATGATCAAAATTCTAGTTGGAATTCCATTTGTATTGGTTTGTTAAGATACCAAATATCAATACATACACTTAGGGAAATAAAGGAGAAAAGAGACAGAGGAGGACAGCAAAAATAATTTGAGAACAAGTTTTCCATTCTCCAAGGAACAGTTACTACATTGAAACCATTTGATGTGCACCTAGAAAAAACAAATACATTTAGAGAAGATGTTGAGAGAGAGATTTTTGTCCTTGTTTATTTTGTTTTCTAGGACAGAAATGTAATAGCCAAATATAGGAAATTTAATTAATTTTTCCTCTATGTGTTTCATAGCTAATATCTGACAAAAAATGATTTAGTAATGTGTGGATTAAATACATAAATATAAGAAGCTAATACTAGCAGACATTGGGAAATCTAAAAACAACTTATCTAATTTTGTCTAATGCCATATTTAAATGACATCTGCATTAAGAACACAGCACTCAAACTGGCCTTTAGCCTTTACATATGGGAAAAAGGCTGAACCCAGGAAACTGGTAAAATACCACTGGAAACATCTGTAAGACAGAACTAGATCTACAGGGTTCTTCATACACTATCTCTTTTGGGGAATTAAATTTGCATCAAAACAATAAATACATAGGTGTTGGGCATCATCAAGAGACTCAACAAGTCCCCACAACGCTTATTCACATTAGTTGTTAACAGGAATTGTCAGCCACTATAAATCTCATGTTTAGAGGAGAAGGTGAATTGCTTTCTTTTTACTATCATTGTTATTTCCAGAAGAGGACATATCAGTGGACAGGAATCTGTTCTCAGTGAGGTCCGTGGGAGCTTTGTCCAATGGCTGCTCTTCAGTCATTTCACTGAAGCTGAGCAATTAAGCTTGAGTTACTGTAACCACTCAGGATATTATTTTCCAGTTCACAGGTTGAATCGAACTTTGAAACTCATTAATAGTTAAGAGGGGCTTAATCAGAAATATGTCAGAGGGAAGTTAAACTCCTCTTCTGAGTGCTGATTGTGTTTTGATAAACACCTTACCTTGTCAAGACTGTTTGCGTTACTAGTGCAGACTTACAAAAGAGAAGGGATTAAGGTGCCAAATACCTACCCTAGAATCACAGAATAACTTAGATTGGAAGGGATCTCTGGAGGGCGTCTAGTCCACCTCACTCTCAAAGCTGGACCAACAAAAACAGGCTGTTACCATGGAGAACTGCAAAAACAGATGTACTTCAGGTTTTGCACCTTAAGATAGGCACAATTAGAATGATAGACTAAGACAAGTCTAACAAATAGCTCAATCATATCTGTGACACATGGCAAATGGTACATATAAACAGTAGCTTCCATGCCTATACAGTTAACTTGAAGTTGAGTGGGCCTCTAACAAGATTAGCATCATTGCCTTTTAATAGTGATAATTACAAATATCTGTACAGGGTCCCTGTCTAAAGATCTTTCATTATGATAACAAGATGTAACAAAATTAGAACACGACTGAATTTATGGATTTAATCATTACAGTTAATGCTAATCAAGAATATAATTATTTTGGTTTTAAGCTCTCCATTAATTCACAGCTGTCCAAAGGCATCTGTGAACAGTACATCTAATTTCTAACACCATTTTATGGTAAGAAAGAGACTGCACAGAATTTGCTTATAGAGGTCTTTCCTCTTTCTGCATGCCCTTTTTCCTCTGTGATTAAATGCATGCTGATTTGCAAGGTGTAATCAACCAGAAAGTTATTACATTAATGTATTTAAAAGAAGATTTACGTCTAAGTTCTTCTCTCTTATCCAAATTGAGGAAAAAATATTATGTATCAAATGTGCGCAGCAGGAGAATACAATCTGGATATTTGAAACTGCAGGTTTCAGTAGATGATAATCCAGTATATTTAAACCAAGAAAAGTAGTATTTTCCCTGAGCAAGAGAAATCTGACTTGAAATTTTGGAGTCAACAAGAGTCTCTGGACTACATATATACTGTAAATATAGGACAACTCCATATGAAAAGCTATCCTGTTAATTAGCGTGGAGAGCATGCCAACTGGTTGTCAAATAGGAAGGAGTATCTTTAACTCTGACAGATTATCAGAGTTACTTGAGAAGCTTACAGAACAGAAATAATAAAACAATAATTTTCATTGTCTTTCTCTAATCTATTTTACTAGTTTTTATTGATACTCTCATGCTAGTGACTGTAGAAATCAAATCTGTAGGCAAATACTGAAAACAGAAGAATAATTTACCATTACCGCATTAGTCTGAATTAAATACCCATTTCTTACAAATCTCTTGACAACTGACGAGCTGAACAAATATGTGGGAAATATTAAATTATTGTATTAAATTCAGCTAGCAGACATAAAATTAACAGAAATGGATTCAGTATTATTTGTAAAATACAGCTGGGCAAGTGTTCGAAAGTATTCAGGGTTTTTTACATGTGCTTATTTTGATGGTATTTTCCTATCATTTGCCTTTTGGCCTCACAATTACGTGATTGACTTGTGCTACCAAAAATTCATAGAAATTAATTTTCAGGAAACAAGTTCTAAATTATTTTGGAAGTTTATAATCAAGAGATGGGAGACAACTATTAGACTGTGACTAATGAGCAGAAGTGGGATATTACAAGATGTCACTAAGTATTTTTTGAAACAAAGAAAAATTAAAGCAAGTATCTGGAGAATATCTGCTTCTCTTTTCTGTGCTACTCTGAATGAATGCATACACACACTACAAAGTATAAATCAATTTGTAAATTACGAATCTACAAAACCTAATTTGAAGACAAACTCACTCGAGAAGAAAATTAACAAAAGGATCTTTTCAAACAGATTCTATAGCTGAAAATCAGCTTACCTAAACAAACGGTTCCTAAATGACTCATGGCCTATGATCGTTTTGCTGTGAGACTTTACCTTCAGATTTCAAAGACTGCAGCAATTAAAGCTGAAAGCCTTCCCCATGAATTTAGCTAAATAAATTAATTACTGCAGAATATGAAATACCAAGTGGGTATACTGTAAACTTTGTAGGGAAAGCCATTAAAGTGTCATAGATTAATTTTTCAACTAAGTAAATCCAAGATAATCAGAAAAGTGTATTTAAGGAAGGAAGACAAGTCTACTCTTTAATATTCTTCTGTTATTTATTTCAACTACAGTACTGACAGTACAGTAGTAGACTACAGCACAGTTCCAGGATCCAATCTGCATTGACTTGGGGTCTCACATAAGTTAACACCTATTTCTCTAGTTTTTCAGAACAGTATTAGGAGTTCCAGGCAAAGAGCACAGTAGACCCAAAAGCACAGTGGACCATAGAAACAGCTTACTGAGCAGTTCACAGCTCTGGTCTGTAAACTGGGCATATACTATTGACTATATACATAATGTATAAAACATGCTTACATTGGTAAGCACAAGTGACAACAGAGCATACTTGGGCAAAAATCAGAGATCTCTATCTTCACTTGCCCTAGATGTACAAGGGCTTGCTAGCAATTACTGCTCTTGGTTCACTGCAGTTCCTCTGACAGTTACTGAGGCAGCTCTAAACTTTCATTCCTTTGAAGTCTAAGAGGCCCCACACATTTCATTTGATAATGTTTACCCATTTAAGCAGGAAGCTTTTTGTTGCTGAGTGATGGCAGTTGACTGCCATGTGAGTTAAGCCTCCAGCCCTGAGGTCATGACGCTAAGAAAACAAATGTCAATTACTGACTAGCAGAATCAAAAAATGAAAAGGAATTGCCAAAATATGCACTGAACAGTAGAACACTAACAGAAAACCACAGCGCAGTGAATATGCTCCCCTCCTCTAGATAACAGTATCCTAGATTTCTTTGGGTAGAGATGGCACCATACATACACAAATACCTGTTAGCTTGATTTTAGTTTACAACACATGGCAGGGCTTAAAAACTACACCAAGTTTATACACATTACACAGCGGTCATACATACATAGCACTACAATCAAGTAAACTGGATACATTGAAACATAACAATGCAGTTATTCTAAGTTCTTTGTGACCAAAATTTTAACATTTGAAAGATATATAAGAAAAGAAACAGAAATGCAAACCATAACCTTGCCTTGCTTTCACAACTGAAGTGACCAAGTATGGGTGCTTTGAATAGCTGTAATCATTGTCCTTGAGGTAGGAGAAAAGACCCCGGAAGACAAGGAGGTAGCTGTTAAGAGAGAGGAATCTCAGCAGGGGCGGCAGCAGGAGAAGACAGCATTAGAGGAGAAGGGTAAAATGGCATGAATATTGGGTTATTTTACAGAGATAAGGATGAGAAACAATCATCTTCAAAACATAGTTGGCCAGTGAAGTATCTTTTTACATTGTCACCTTCACCGTATTTTTCCAATGGTATGGGGAGACACTCAGAGGAAAAGATGGAGAGGAAGAAGAGAGAGGGATGGACACAGAAGAGGGCTGACAGGCAGTCCAGCCTCAGATTGCATTCCTTAACTCACAGCAGAACCTGAAGACACTAGGTGTGACTTTGACATAGCAGACACAGAAAAGTAGATCTGTCTCTGTATTTTTGTCATGCTCTAGTCCAAGAGTTACTTCTGTTGACTGTGATTTCAGGGGAGGTACAAGACAGAATTCAATCCCTGAGAGGGTCTCCCCACTCCTTTTGTACTAAGCGGAGTCTGAATACATGAGTTCTGCATTTCACTATGCCCTGTTACAAAAAGCTAAACTTATTCCCAGCCTGGAGGCCATCACAAACAAGTTCAAGCTAAAAATTCTGCAGAGATTGTTTCCCCAAATATTATATATCCAAAACACAACAGCATTAAACTAGGTTGAATATTCTCTTGAGGAGCTTGAGAAACAATAGCAATTTGCATCTAATGATGCATCAATGTATCAACATGCTAATTTGTACCTAAGTGACAATATTAAATCAATACGCCCTTAAAATGGTATCTTTTTTTCCTAAGTAATTTGTGAGAAACTCATGTGCCAGACTGAGCTTTCTCAGCACAATGACCACTATGAAATTAGGTCAAGACCCTCATTCTCCCCTACTCAGCTTGACATTAGAGACAAAATGATTCAGGAGCCACTGAAGTGAGCTAGAATCAGTAGCAGTAGTGAACTTAACTCCTATCAAATATGTTTGATAATGTTGAATAGCCCACATAATTGCAGCACATCTCTCTACTGCAGAAAATTTCTGATGAGGGAGAAATTCCACAGTAGAAAAAAAATAGAAACCAGGAATACTCTTTACATTTAACATTTGCTTACTGCTTTTTTATTAGATAGAAACAATGAAGAGTGTATCTCTGAATATATAACCTTCACTGTCACACAGACAATAAGTAAAGCTTATATGCAAAATTTGTTGCATGAACTGAATCTCTTTTCTATGTACAAAGTGCTTATAAACAGCTTGCAATTTTGGCAAATGCTATTATTTAAACTGGCTGGCTAGATAATCTGTGAGATGGGGTTAAATCTTTGTGGAATGCTCTAAGTCACCTCTTGAGGCTATTGCCAACTAACAGAGTTCCACCTGGCTGAATGCAGTGGCTAGAATCAGGTTACTGAAACACAGAATTGGTCTAAAATCCAGCGCTTCATACTTTTTTTTCTATTAGCAAATGCAATTAAGTAGAATACTTAGAGAATAACATCTGTCTTTACACAGAGAGCAAAGCGAGCACATTAGAAAATAAAACTTGCCAAACAGAGGAGGAAAGCTTGAGAGAACATCATTATTTACAGTAACAGTTTGCATCCAGATGACAGTATCAAATAAAATATCACTGAAAAAGAAACAAAAACCAAAAGGTACATTGCAATAAAACAGAGAAGAGCAGAACTGAAAGAAAAGTCCCTTTCTGCATAACAAAGACTGTGCAATTCTAAGTGACACCTGTCAGCTAGAGAGTCCTTTGAGAGTTTTACACTGTAAATTTAGACAACTGACTGACAGAGGATAATTAGCAGATATCTACATACCAAGGTGACTGTGACTAACCATAAGAAACAAACAAACACAAAACTCTTCAGACCATTTTGTGAAGGGGGTCTAGCAGGAAGAATAAAGTTCCAGATAAACTTCTTATCATGGAATCTAAAAGTGTATTAGATTTATATCAAGTACCAAATATACTTTGATATATTCCTTTGGTTAATATATGATAGAGAAGTGGTATTAGAGGCTTTTCCCATTCTTTCTGCTTACATCCCACGCTCATGAAAGGTTTGTTGTCAGAACACTATTTAAATAGAAATTAAAAATGGCTATTGAACACAGTGGTAACAACCACAGCATGGCGCAGCGTATTTTACTACATAAAGTTATAGTCAGACAATGCCATAATATCAGAACAAATACGCTACACTGCAGGGGGGAGCGGGCACGACACACAGCCAAAAAGACACACAAACAAACAAAAAACACAAAACCATTAATGCGAGTTGGACTCTGTACAGTCAGAGCTAAAAGTGCACAGTATGAGCGAAACCTGTTTAAAGATTGCAGGAGCACTGCGTCACTACTTAAAGTTTTGAGTTTATATGACTTTTCAACTTGGGAATACAAAAGGTTGTGCCTTTGCTTCGGGGCCTACTTGAGACAGATTTCTTAATTTGTGTTATCTTTCCCTCAATATGAATGCACAGAAAACACTCTAGCTGTTGAGGCTCAATTCACTGCACAGCAGGGCTTTGTATTGAATTCTTTCTCTCAAACCCAAAATTAACTCTTTGTATTTAACCCGCCCGTTTACATTAGAGAAAGGCAAATAGGGAGAGGGCAATTTTTCTGCAGTTTCAACAGTTTATGATAATATCCATGTTACTTCAGTAGTACCCATGGAGCAATCATGATCAAGTAGTCAGTTCCATAACCACTGTGAACAAAAACTACCTGAACAAGAATTTGTATTCCAAAGGAACGTATAAACGGACACATAAGCTCACACCCAGAAAAATAATCTTGATACTACAACATTTAAAAGAAACCTGGAAAGCTGTTCAAGATTACATCTCTAGTAAGGACTTTTGTACCAAAGCCTACCTATAAACACCTATTGTTCAAAACTATCTAGTAAGAGCAGATTTACATTCTGCAAAATCAGGTCCATTAAAACAAAAGATAGTTTGATGAAATTAACTATGAATATGGTGTTTGTCACCAGCATAATTTCATTCACAAATGTGATTTACGGGAAGAAAGCATTCTCAATGAGATTTGTAACCTGTACAATTGAGGATGAGCTCTGTGAAACTGTTCTTGAGATAAAAGCATGACTGGATGCTAAAAGATTCAAAAAGAAGAATCAGAATCCATAAAACTTGAAAAATAAGTGTCGCCTTTGGCTACTAGCTTATCAGACCTTTTAAAATATTTTTAATATCACATTTTGGTGTCAACTTTTTAGATAAAAGTAACTTCTATTTTATTTTGCCAAAGAAAGAGCATTATAATCACTGAAATGAAAGCTATTCTCAGTTTTTGATGAAATTTCATTAGAAAATTTTTTATGCTTAATAAGATTACATTGATACCCAACAGACTCTGTATATAGAAGGTCATTCAACTTCAGTAAATTAACTTTCTCCTTTGAAAACCACCAGATTTCAGAATTTACCCTTTTTTTTTTCCCCTCCCCTCTCTGAGGCCTGATTCATATCCCACTGAAAACAACAGGAGTTTTTCCCTGTTGAATTCAATGTACTTCACACTTCTCCCTAAGAAAGAGACAAGCACGAGGTGCAACCATTTGTATAAAAGCAGATACGTCCAGAGAATGAGATAGTGTGCTGTCCCATGCGTAGATTGACTTATAGTCTCTACTATAGTGCATACATTACTCTAACATGCAACTTCACTTTTTAATTCATATTTCTTGGTCATATTGCAAGAACAGACTTCTGATTAGACCAGCAAGATAAAGGTCACAAAATCAGGATTTCAAGAACAGCGTGTACCTCTCAGCATTTATCCTGTGCTGCTAACCTATCCACAATCATATTCTTCTGAGGGAAGCAATGTCTCATCATAATTATTCACACACAAAGAAACTTGAGGGAGTAGGATTAAGTTATTTCTTTAAACTACAGAGAGCCAGTGACAGAATCAGATTCAGGCAGCCTTAGCTTCCAAATTTACGCCTTAACCATTGCACCTTGTTTTTTTTCCTGAGGCACAGGACGGGGTATGTCACTATCTCTGCCTATAATTATGGGTGTTTAGCATTTGATATACTTCAATAATTTTATCAGACCAAGTAGGAAGACTTCAACTGACTTTTCAAGCAAACCTGCCCTCTGGTAATCGTAGGTAGTAAGGAAAAAAGGCCACAAATAATCCAACTCCTTGGAATTTCTAGAGGGAGATATCAACATGAAAAGTAAATCCATTTTCACTATAGTGAGGGTATCATATTCAGAGGCAAGTCATTAATTCACAATTTAAAAGTCATCACAGGAGATTATTTCATAATGCTTCTTTACCTACATATCCAATATTTGCTTTAAAAGAAAATCTTTTCAAGATCTAAAGAGATCAATCAGCTACAGCTATATTGCACAACTAACAAACACTAAGTCAATTCTTATGAGCCCTTTTGTGTGATGTAGGCAAACGGTTAACCTAATAAACATAACTTCTGGGATCCTGATTACAACAACAGCAAAAGCACGAGGCACGTGAGAACACTGTTCACGCACACTACTGAAGTGGAACATGAATATGCAGCTCAACCTAGGGGCACACAGGTAGCTCTTAATGGGGAAAAAAAATCTGGGGAACCATACAAGTGAACAAGTAGATGAATTAGAACAGTAAAATCTGAATGTCGTTCTCTGAGGTCAGAACCTTCTACAACCACCACTTATACCAGTGTCATCTTTGCTGAGAGAAAGATAGTAGGTTTCACCTAAAAAACTAGAGCTAGGATGCCATAATACTTACAGAAAATTATCATTAATAAAATTTTCTTTGTTATCAGCTGCCTGAGATTTGACCATAATGCAAGGATTGATAATAAGAAATGACAGTGAGAATCAGGCATTAGTGCTGTTTAAACCCATGCAAATTAATTCTCCTTTTTCCTGATTTTTCCTATTGAATCAATTCATATATGACCAGTTCATCTGTTTCTTTTCACTATTCATCAGTAAGGTATTAACAGGACTTCTACTTCAGTTTTCACCATTAAAAGCAGACATCCTTTGTGTTTTCTGAAACACTAAATTTTTATTCCGTATGAAAAATACATCACATCATCTGCAATTATTTGAATTTCTCTCACACAACTCAGGGTGATAACTTCTTTTCCTGAAAGAGGTTATTCAATAATTTTATGCCCTTTCCCAGCTAAAAATGCAAGAGTTACTGCTAGGAACTAAAATATGTTGCATGCACCACAGCCATCAAAATAATTCCTTCAAGACAATTATCAATTTTTCCACTAAATGCAAATAACAAGATTACACATGTACTTATTTCAGAGCCTCACTAAAACATTAAAAATTCCCCTATTAAAAAAAAAAGAAAGTAAATCTATGTGCATGCCGTAGTAGTTTTTAAGCTTTTGATGTACACTTCACCTAGAAGTTGGAGCCTCACATGGTTCTACAATAATTCCCCCAGCTATTTTAAAGGTGCCTAGCTGAACCTGTACTATGCAAAAACAAAATCTCACGATGCCATAGGAAGTGGGAGTTGTTACCAGAAGCAAAATAGCTTACCAATAAAATATGGAATAATTCAAAAAAACCTAAGATGTTTTAGGTCATTTTCAGATATTACTTCATTTGGCAAAATTCTAGTGCTTCTATATTTGCTATCACTAGATATCAAAAAGGCAAGGCCAAAGCAAAAATCCAAATATCCCAAAAGGCTGAGTATTCTTCAAATTTAAGGAACTACTTAATGAATTTAAGCTACAAGGGCAAATTGAGATCCAAATTTAAAATTCAAAGATAACAAGGTTTTAATTCAGACTTAGCATGCTGTGTGATCTATGATTATACCGCATTTTAAATTAAGTTAGACAGCTATGTAAAAAAATTTCCTCCAGGAAAAAGTAGGGAAGAAAGAATTATCTGCTTACATTTGTGTTTTAGTAGAAAATGTTTTATAGCATATCTCACACAGATACACTTTATACATGCCACCTATTATCTGTAAAATTGCAACCAGAAGTAGATATTTTTGCTCCAAAAAGGGTTATCAAAATAGATAAGACACACTAGAATAATGGAAAGAAGCAGACACAGGTGCCTAAGGTCATACAATAAATCTGTGCCAGAACAAGGAACAGAGCCAGACTTCTGAATGCCAATTCAGTTATCTACATGTAGGTTATGTGCTTCACATTTAGATATTCTGCAGCATTAGTCTAACTCAGGAACTCAAGAAATTGAGGTTTTTGCTTCATTGGCATGTGACCATACTATTTGTGAACTGTAACTATGATGTTGCTAAAAATTATTCAGAAACATCTGTTCACAGTGATTTGGAAATATCACTATGAACATTTCTATGAGCCCACACGTGCTATCATATAGCTATTTGATAAATTCGTGTCTGTGTTCAAATCAGACAAATCGGGACTTTAAGTCTTATTAGCCTGAGCTCTACCCAAACCAATTTCATATCTGTTAACGTGACAGAACTGAACTGGAAACCAGTCTCCCCTACATGTCTAAAAGCCCTTTAGTTCACTCAAGACAATTTTTATTATTAATCTTGAATTTGCCCAGTATTTAAAATAAAAGGAAGTATTAACCATTATATGGTAAAGATCTGCTATGATTGTTTGAGAGAGAAGTGTGTCTGCTGTACACTGAGGATCCGAGGCAACTCTTTTTCATTAAAAATATATCCTTTTTAGTTATTAGCTAGGAGCTGCTTTTATGTTATGAATTAAACTTCACAGAAAATGGCTTAGATTAAAAATAAGATTTCTTCAATCATTGCTGCAGTAATTAATTCCCATTGGATGGTCCTAGGATAGCAGAATAAATATGTATTAAAAAGCAGCAAAGGCTAACACCTACACTCTGTCAAGGTTATTCCATCAGCTGGCAAGAGTTACACAGCACAAAAGTATTTGAACTTTTAAGTTACACTATCAAAGCAGTAAACTGCTGCACTTGAAAAACTGACACAACTATTTAAGTAGTTTGTCTTTTCTCACAAAATATATTTGAAATATAACTTGTAAGTCATTACACAAAGCGGCTCAAGTCCATTTTGACAAGGATAGCTTTATAGTGTAGTGTCCATGTACAGTTCTTTTAGATTAAAAACTTGGAGAAAAAATAAATTTTAAGTAAAGGTCAATCCAGGAACTTGAGAAAGAAAAAAAACCAAGAAACAAAGAAAGTTCAATTTTAAGCTTGTCAGCAAGTTTACTATACAGAACACATTTATTAAAGATATCCTATTTCCAAAGATATTTAACTATTTAGTATATAGTTAGCTTTTACTTCTTGACTATACCTGATTTTTTCAAAATAATAGCTCAGAATAATTACTTAGGGATACTGTTTCAAACCATGCTCTAATAGCCCTTAAGGAACTCTCCATGTCCATGAAGAAGAGTTCTTCCTTTGAAAGTCAGTAATCTGAAATAAAAAAAGAGCTCTGCTTTGGAGGTATATACATTATACCTCTCCTTTCCAAAGTAATTAATTATCAAGAGTCAGAAACACATTGTAAAGTGCTCAGATCATGTGAAATTGTCACAGAAAGTGTAAATCTAACAGATCTCATTTGATTGAGATGAGGGTCACAAGCGCTATCTTCCATTGTTTGATAAAGCCTCTCTCATGTGCATTCACGGTTGCTCGTGCAATTTGGCAGATAACACTGGTGAGCATTCCTAACAGTTGAGCCTACAGTACTGTTACATGTAAAACCAAAGTAATTAAGAGTATGTAACTGGACGCATGCCTGAACAGCTATCAGTCTTGGAAAAAATCAAGACCACCATCATATGACCACAGAAGAATACATTCTGAAAACCAAGGTCAGATAAAAAAAATTAATGCAAATATTTTTCAGAAACAAAACAAAGAAGTAACAACAAAATCAAACACACATCAAAAAGGTCCAAAAAAACCTAAGCAACAGCCTTACTACCTTGATGGATATTTAATAATTCTGCTTATTTTCATAATTTTAATATATATTACATATCCATATAGTGATAGATATTTGCTAAATATGCTACCTAATTCTAATAATACTAATTCAAAGGAAAGAAAAAAATCTCTATTAGCCTATAATGTTCAAATGAGCAACCTGTGTTGCATTTTGTCAGGGTGAAATAACACTGACCTTTCTAATGATTAATAGGAGCACCTTTCAGAAGTAGGAGAAAATCTCTTCTTCAAATTAGATCAAAATGACAGATGGTCTAAATATAGGTTGATTTATTTTTCTTCAGTAAATACTATGTTTAGTTAATATGACTATAGAAAAGCATGTTTTAATTTCCATGACCCTTTCAAAATATTCAGCAATACGCACACTTACTTCCTGTTGTTTAGAAAATATCTAAAACACATATCAGTCGCTGCAGCCGCTAGCCATGAAGTTCTCCTTTTGCTGGTTTTTAACTTACTAAAAGCAACGGTTCATCATTTCTTATTAGCCAAGCTACCATTAAGTCATGCATCAGTTTCCTTTAATCACAACACCACAGCATTCTCATGTTTTCACAAGGGTTTTAGATTCTGGCTTAGCTGCACAAAAGCACTTTACATACACTTAAAAACTATAAATGAGTCAATACAGACTGTCAGTCTCATAAGTAATTATGCATGCCATCCTTGTTAACAGTTGGAATCTACAGAGCTTAGCAGTGCTAACCAAGACCCCATCAACACCAGGAAACACATTCATAATTATCTCACTACTGCTGACACAATTTCACCTCTGCTGACCTCAGTATCAATGGATAGATTTTGCATTTCCAAGTACAGAGCAGGCATATAAGAAGTGCTATTATGCAGTTATGTACTGAATTCACACCTTCCAGAACAGATTTCACTGAAAAATGTGCATACAAGACACAAACATATTCGGAATCAAGACACAAATTTTAAAATTTTAACACCTGTAGCAAGTAAACATGAAACAGAAACAACATCTATGTATGAAGTTTACAGGTCACATTCAAGTTCAGTTGAATAAAACCACCACCTGAGGAACTGACAGACATTTGTACACCATTGAGAGGTGTACGGATTCTGCAGGCTTAATCTCTGAGGAGCGGAGAGAAGCTCTTGCACTCAGATACTAAATGTTCATGGCAATTGCTTAGTGAAGGTTGACTGGATGTTACCATCTGGTTAGGGAAACAGAATTTTTTTAAAATATATAGGGCCTTACCTGTTGCTAGTAATATGTAACTGAATGTTTTTCAAGAAGTTTTTTTTCATTTGTTTGCCTTTAAACTCACTACTCCAAGAAAAAAGTTTACCCAGATAAATTTCACATGGAAAGAAACTAAATATTTGTGGAATTAAGGCAATTTTTTTAAATCATAAACACAGATGATTTGTTCATTGAGTAGAAGAGGGAAAGATGATACAGATAAGATATAGACTACAGACTGTCACCTTTCCTTTTCCTCCTATTTCCTGACTGAGGATGCAGTGAATGGTGTTCAGTTAAAACCACACAATGGAGAACGACTTTGCAGTACTTCTCAATGTTTTTAGCACTTCCATAGAGGCAACCTCTGCCTAGAGGACCTCTGAGAAGGGCATCTATTTATAGAGAAAAACTGACCTAAAGAGGCGGATCAGCATCTTGCACTGAGTTTTGGGGCCCACAAGAAACCAACTCTTTCATTCAGACTCAAACAAAATCATGATCCGTGTCACCACAGACTGCTCTCTCCTATCTGCTGGATTACTGACACGCTGTCAGTTTCTAGACATCCAATGCTTATCAAGGCCTGATTCTTCCCCATTCTCAACTCTAACACCAGTATGAAGAATGTTTAAGGGTATCTTACTTCACCAATTTTTTTTTTTTTTTTTTTTTTAAACACACACACCTCTTTTTGCAGTCTTCTACACTGGTACGAATAACTGCATAAGGCGCAAAGCAACCACATCATGCTGTTGTCATAAGGCAAAGGTGACTTTCCAGCTTTGACTTTAGCAGCCAGCTGTTGGCAAATTTGTCAAAGACTTCCCATTTATTGCATTTTGAACAAGTACTTTCTCACCCTACACTGTGCAAATGGAACTTTCGCATTTTGTCTTTCCACAAATTCAAAAGATGTTGCTTCCTCATTGAATCTTCAACTGATATTTAGCTTCATTCCTCATGAGCCTGGAAGGCAAATGCATTCATCAGGGAACAACTAAATAGGCTAAGCCAAAACCAATGTGTTCACAGTACTGTTGACCATCCTGCAAACTGGATGCGTCCTTCTGATAAAAACATGGTGTAGTCTAATTACTGCCAGAAGCCAATGTCACACTCTGCCTACAACAACACAGTTCGAAAGACAATAGAAACCTGAGTTCAAGTAATTAAGCCACATGAAGATGAAAGGATCTCCTATAGGTTTGAAAGCAGTGATCTTTGTTTTATTGAATTAATTCTAAAACATTTTTCAGCTAGCTCTCTTTGAATCTCTTCCCATGTGTTGCTAAAGTTTCCCATTAGGAAACGCACTGAATTTCAGCCCTGAGATTAAAACACATTGAGAATACAGTTTCGCATTATTAACAGTGAAGAATTTGTAATGTTGTGGAGTTCCTAGCCAGGAAAGGAAGGGATTGTGTGAATAAGGGGAAAAAAAAAAAAAACACGTCTTCTCTTCAATAAGCCACTCACATACATTGCAAGCCTGCTCAGTCCCATCTTGTCATGACCAGTCCCTACCATATCACTACAGAGCAGCCCTGAAATGTTGCACAATGCTTCTAGGTTCAATCAACTGCCTTAAAGCGAACGTGCAGTCAGTACCTTAGCTTCCTATCCTCAACCATGCCCTATTTCTGGAAAATTAGGTCACATTTCTCCTGCAGCACAGTAGAAATATGGTGTAGTTATACATAAAGTAATAATGCAGAGATGATGGATTTAGACGTCATTGATGATATTAACTTTTGTTGCTAGCACTGCAGCTAACATCCAGAAAATATTGTTTTGTGTTGCAACACAAAATCCCTGCAAAAAGCAAGTTATCTTCTGGCATAAGTGAAAAACATTCACGTCAAGTGCTTGGGTTTCAGTTCAGTTCCAGTCATGTACTGTACAGATAATCTGTCACTTACTGCTGTGACAATAAACAATCCTTATCCTCCACAGACCCCATGTGCTGTCATAAGAGAACATTCATTTTCAGAAGGAATTCTGAACTGCATCAATCTGAAAATCTCCTGAGAAAAGACACCTGCAAGTCTTCTGAGATTTGTAATTCTCCTTGTTTAAATAGTTGCTCAGGAACATAGCAGCATAAGCTATTTTGTGCCTTTTGAGATTTCTCATTATAATGTTTGTACATGTCAAGGACAATGGAAACTTATGCAAGAAGTATTATTGTGCATTTTCCAACTCAAAAAAAGACCACACACTTCCAGAAAAAAAAAAAAAAACCAAACCTCAAACCCCCCATAACTGGCTTCTGGTAGAAACAGTCCCAAGCCATAGACCTCCCAGCCAAGACAAATAAAAGCTCGATTCATTTGGATGCAGGAATCTATTATCAAAGATATCATCAACAAATTTGTTTTATAATTAGATTCCACAGGGAAGCCAAAGCATCAGGAGTTTAGGACTATCCTCCTGCTTGGCCTTTTTATCATTTGATTTATGATCTAACCAATCCCAGCAAATATTTGCCATTAGAGATTATATTAGGTGTTCTTAAAAATCACAACAATAGAACCAATTCTTAATTAGGCTCACTACAATTTGAGAATTTACCACTTGATATTGTTTCAGGCTTGAAGTCTGTCCACAAAGAAGAAGATTTTCAGCAGGTTAAGCTACCTGCTTGGAAGAGATCCAGAACACACAGCATCTTGGGGGGGGGGTGTTCCCCTTTTTTCTTTTCTTTCAACCTTATTTTTCATGATTAATCAGATGCGTGGCTTTCTACAGACTGCAAAGCTGTTGCTGTCATAAAAGGCTATTTTTGCATGATCAGGTAACAAGATTTAACATGCCATTTGTCTTCATTATGCAGCTGATGAGCAACTCCCAAGTTGCATGATTTAGTTCTCCTGAATGCTGATTGGCTATTATAAAAATAAACAAGTTTTGGAGCATCCAAATATGTTGATATAAATAAACAAGAGTTGAAATATAAAGAGGAAGATACATAACTATTTCAGTACAGTATACACCCTGAAAGCACATGTGTATGGGTGTATATCTATCTATCTCTATCTCAGAAGCAGCAGAAGTTTCCTTCTTTTTTCTTTTTCAAGATACACTTTCATTTGAACTTCTCTTCACCTATACATACAGTGGTTCATCTGATCAATGCACATTTTAAAAGACGAAATGCGTGCAGACAGACGTCAAATACTTCCTGGAAAGATGTGAAAAATAAAATTGCAAAATTCAGCCTTAATATTCTGGAACCTATTGAGCCCAAGTCCTCTTCAAAGCTTGTTCCAGGGGTGCAGTGGGAAGAAAGAAAGTAAATCTTTCTGATAAATAGAACCTCACATATTGATGATGAGGCAATCTTTTCATTTCAATGCTACTAACACCTGTCATAGATACAGCCAACATAAAGCTGAGTATTGAATATTCTTAAGAGGCTTGTTTCTCTGCAGACACACAAATGTGTGGAGATTTCATCTGTATGAACCAAACCCATCAGATATACAAACCCAAAGTTAAGGAATTCCTTGCTAGATTGCTCTATTACATCTTTTGCTATGTAAGATTTGCATCACTATGCATAAGATAATGCACAAGTGGTTCCTGTGATACCTGGCAGCATCTGTACCATTCAGGCATGTTTTACACACTTTCTCACAAAAGAAGAGGTTGGAAAACCTTTTCTTTCTACTTCCATTTCCATACATACCTGTTCATTTCTTTCTATCCTCTCTGATTTGCTTTGTGATTTGCCAATATCCTCTCAAGTAAACCCTTGCAACATCCAGTGTGACAACTCAGTAGAGGCACATTTAATCATTGCTGTACATGTAACTGTGCAAACAAGCACATCCAAAATTATTTTATTTGCTCATACACTGAAACTATACAACAGGATAATTTACACTTAAACCCACAGTCTGAATAGCATTTCCAAGACTATAATTATTAAAAAAAGAAATCCAAAGTATTACTAAAAAGCCATTATCTCCACTGGCTTCAGTAAAACCTCCTTCATCAGAATGTGAAGTATTTACTACTGATGGCTGCCTGTTCTGGGGCTCCCTGGAATCCATCACCAAAAAGAAAATTGCAGAGCTGAAAGGAACATTGCTTTTTTCAAAAGAGCTTTTCTCTTGTTTTCAGCATAATAAATGAATGAATATTTTTCTCTCCCTTCACACAGTTCTGAACAAGATGGTCCTAGTCAAACTTTTCCCTCACAACACCCGTGAGTATTTATTTCATGTCCCCAGAGACCTGTTACCACCCTTCCAAGCTTTCCTTCCTGAGCTTTATTCTTCCGCAAGCCTTGGAATTTATTTAGCCTGAGGAGCTAGGCAAACTTAGATACACTTTCACTTTCTTCTCAGTGGCTTTCAGCCTGCAAGTATGTGCTCCAGATAAAGGTTATTTTTAACCTCAATTAGTTTGCTGTATTAGCACAAACAAGGACATGGCATAAGGTTCAATAAGCAGCCAAGTGCAGGGAAAATTCATAAACCAGCATTGCTCAAAAAAGTGTTATTATATATGCTTCATCCATTTGTCTCAGCATTCTCCTGCATTACCTTTCTTTCTTCCCAGGCTGATTTTCTGATTCAGTCCCTGGCTCGGGCTTTATGTTCTCAGAATATCTTGTATTTGTGAGCAAGTCCCCCAAAGTGAGAGATCATGTGGCACCCTCAGGCAGAACTCTGTCACAAGGAGGCCTGGGGGGTGTCTCATGCACAGGTAGTGACCAATGTAAGACATGAGAACATCAGCATACCTTCCAGAGCCACTCCAGCTGGCGATCTTTCTTAAGACCCTTTTTTATTCAGGAAAAGACTACCAAGACCACATTTGTTTCTCTCCAACAGTTGAGTTATGTTACAAAGAGAGAGAAAAACAATAACATAGTTCATAATACATGAATTCCAGTTCAATTTAACAGATAGGTACACTTATCAGACTTTTTCCCAAACAAATCCTGTGGAATAATAGTATTTCTTAAAAAAAATGTTAATTTTCATGTTTACTTTCTAACTATACCAGAACAATGGCCATGACTAAAAAAAGGACCATTGTTAGGCTGCACAAGTACAGGTGAACACAGAGCACGATTTCTATGCACTCTAAACATCAAATCATGTTTTCTTCCTTCACTAATCAATACAGTCTTCGGTTAAGAGGTATAGATATCTGTATTGCCAAGCCATTCTATATGCCCAATGATGAAGTTAAATTTGCTTGCCAGAACTCACATATTCAGCTGCTTATTTTTCCTTTGCTTTCTCCCTTAATAGAAGCAGAATCCATGCAATTTGTCAAACAGATCATTTGTACAAAATACCACATGCAATGCATATGATGTTGTGAAATATTTTTTCCTTGTTTCCCTTTCTTCCCACAACAACAGTCATTCTGACATCTGCTATCATTTGGAAGAGTCTGGGGCCTCGCAGGTCAGCTTCCTATCAGGAGAGAAACCAGTGACGTCAAGTGTAACTTGTTACAGAGAGCAAATTCTCCTGCTGCTCTCATACCCCCTCTCCAAAAGGCCTGTCTCTATACCAAGACTTGCATAACCAAAGCTAGCAGCAACACAGCATGTCTTCCCAAGACTGAACATATGCTCATAGGATAAGGAAAAAACCTACTTGAAAGACTGCATGTAGTAGTACCACCTGTTGACACCTACTATAGCCCTGTTATTTACCATTTAGGGAGACAGCACCTACGTGTCTCGAGCATGTTTGAGACACTGTTGTGCTGGACTTCCTGCAAGCGTAACAAACTTGACAGTCAGTCTCTCTAAACATTTTATACGAACACAGAAACACCAGCAGTTACTTATCCATGACTAGCAAAATAAGAACTCTTTTACAACTTCTGCATGGAGCAGCTCCTCAGATTTTTTCAAAGTGGGATTTTATGTTTTTAATCCCCTAATGTACAACATCCAGGTTAAAATTCCAGATTTGTGTGAAATAATAATTTCTCTCATTTATTATGAGCTTGTCAAAAGAGGGGGGGTATATTTATAGCCAAGATTAGCAGCCAGTAGCTGAGCTGACACCTTGGCAGGCATCCATTGAAGATGACAGTGATCCACCGAGCTCCATCAACAAGGACAGAGCACAGGGAAAAAAGAAGCAACCACAGAAGAAAAAATACAGCCGAGGAACAATTCTGATAATACCAGAAAAATCAAAGAAACAGAAGAAAAAGTGACTGGCAAAGCAGCATAGGAGAAGTTGTCACAAAAGACTGTGAAGTCAAAGACAGCAATATAGACACCTGCCCAGGCAGGTGACTAAACACACTGCCTACTAAAATAGGTTCCACTGGTGACGTGGTAGGGGCAGGAATATCGGGAGCAACTGTTAATGAAGGGACAATATATGATTTAACTCTTAGGTTGCCCTGTGTGAACTCAGGAGTTGGATTCATTGATCCTGATAGTCTCTTTTCTGTCTCAGGATATTCTACGTTTCTATGAAAATGGTCTTTTTTTTCCTCTCTTCCCTCACCAACACTGCATTTGCTGTCCCCATCTGACTCTCCAGCTGCTTCCCCCACATTCCTTCCCAGTTCAACTCCTTTCCTTTCTATGCCAAGAATGGCCAAGCACCTTCACACTGAGACAACAAAATTCAATTTTGAAAAGCCTAAGCCAGCTCTAAGAGGACACTTTGAAGGTGATTAGAGAAATCAGAAGACAATGACATTTACACAGCAGGAAGATTAGAAAAGGAGAGGTCAAACATCTCAAGGAGACATACCGACACACATATCAATGCAAACGTACAAGGCAGTAACAAAGTTTTTGGCATATTTTATATAATTCTGATGAACATGTTCAATAAAGACTGTATTTCCAATTCATATTGGGTAAAACATAGACAGACTAGAGAGACAATCAAAGGAGGAAAGACTAAAAAGCTTTTCATGTAGCAAAACTGTGGCTGAAGGGTAAAGAACCTTCTGTGTCCATACTCAAAAGGCAGAGAAAGGATTTCTTCAAACTACATGCCAATAATATACATTTGTTGTATACAAATGTACATGAACAAGCTATCAATACAGCAGGAATTTCTAAGGCTTCAAACTACTGTAACAGCAAGGTTTTAGAAAAGCTTTGGAATTAATACAGCGAAGGAAAAAACAAACAAAACCCCCCAAATTAACAATATTTAGAGTAGAGCAAAAGGAGTTTATGGCAGAGATTCCTGCTTGAGATAGCAGTGGAGCAGAGAAGAATTTCATGTTATTTTCCTTCTCTCCTCCACCTCCCAGCACATTCTCCATGACCTTTACCCACTACACTAGCTGAAATCACAATTGTTTGTCTGTCACATGACGACTCACTCCGTGCTCCCCAGTTTGGATCAGTGCTTCAAACCATAGTAACTTCATCAAATTAACAACTTTTGTAAATATATATTATAAGGAAAAAAAGACCATATAAAACCAATTTTAAATTCCTGTATTTTTTTATTTGCTCTCTGGAACAAGAAGAATTCCACTTTGAAGTGTATTATGCAAAAAGATTTATTTAGAACTAGTTTATACCAGGGCCTGTCACACCAAGTACCTCCTACGTAAGTCAACGCTACACTGAAAAATTGCTTTTTTCTGTGCAAAATGCAAGCATCAGGCAGGAGCTTTATGCTAAGAGCAGCAGTTCCTATCACAAAACAATTACGCAAAGACTGATTTGAGCCTAAGTTAAACAAAGCTACTGGACTTTGCTAATCTGATTATATCAAATAGGATGTTAATATTATGCTTTTTTCAAGTTTTGAAAATAGCATACAAAATAATTCATGAAGACATGTCAGTGCAAAAATTATGCCAAGTGTACATCAAATCCAGAAGGAAAAATCCAAGACATTTCCATCTTTCAATATCTTCATGAATTGTATTTCAAATTTTAAATTCAATTATTTTTATAAATTTATTCATTTAATGCAATTATCTTTATTACCCCAAAATAATCTGTACAGTAAATATGGTTCATGAAAAGTGATCAGTGAATATATTTATGTTTTTTACTACTGCGTTTTCCATCATAATGCAACCCTATTTCCTCAGGTGCTAAACAATGTTTAAAATCTTGTTATTGTTATGGAACTAGTAGAGAAACAGGACTGCATTAAAAGGAATAACAGGATGATAACCTATATATCTTTAGAGACCTGCCTTTGTAAGTACCATTGTTTAAAAAAAAGTTTCATATGAAGACGTGACAAAGAAGAGGAATGTGGGAAAAATTATCTTCCCAGTCATTCCACTGATAATTAGAACTGTCTGCAGTAAAACCAGAAATAGCAGATAAGTAACAAAAAACCCCTAGAATCAGATTCTCTAATTTCATTCAAAGGACATACATAAACATTCAGCATTAGCTTGAATGTTACATGAGCCTCCAGAGTTATCAGCCATCCCATATGTCAGTGGAAATACACGCAACTAACTAGGACAAAGGACAGATAAAGAGATAGGCTAGAATCACACACAGAATTCCTTGTGAATAAGTGATACCAAGGCTTGCAGGTTTTTTCTTGACACACCTGTATTAGAGTCAGTTCCCTTCACGGACAAAAATCAGTTGTCTACAGACAAACCATGGTAAAATAACAAATAATTATTAAATCTTAAACTGAGACATTTTCTCTTTTCTTACTTTGCTATAGAACACATCATCCCCACTATTGCTAAAACAATTAACTGGCATCCCCAGTACCTGTACAGCTGCTTTAGAGTCAAAGCACCCAGACATACAAATAAGGCATGATCCAATGTCTTTTTATAGAATATTAAATAAATTTAAAAAAACTAAAAGCAGGGGAAGAGGGATGGGACCAACCACAAAAAAAATACACCACCACCAAGAAAACCACCCTCAGTTTATATTCAGGATTTGAATCAGAACTATTAAAATCTAAATCACCAGCACTAAAATTATGAATATAATTTATTAAAATAGCAGCAATATGCTTAAACACTTCACTTAGTTGTGTTCACTCCGTTTCTGTTTGAGACTCTCCCAAAGAAAGCAACCACAGGTTTTACTGAATCAACCATATGATAGAAACAAGGGACAGATGGAGAACAAGACTGTTTCAGTGCACTCACAGATGGAGGAGATTATAAACGATATATTCAAGATATTTTACACCACTCTGTATTTTGCGTAAACAATGAAATAAGATACGAAAAGGTTATCACTGTTGTTGGTAGAAGTGACAGCTCCTATTTGCAAAACTATGCTAGCATGCTATACTTGAAATACTTCACCTTAGAACAGTTTTAATTTCTGAAATGCCCTCATTCCTCACTTCCAAGGGATTGCTTTCAGTAACTACTGGGTACAGTAGCTTAATCTAACATCAGATGAATTAGCAATAGCAATTCTCTGACTGCTCTCAAATGGAAGAATGTCAACAGTACTGGCCAAATAATCAGACAGATGTTCTCAATAAGTTACATAAACAAAGATTTACTACTTTAAACAAAGAGATCGTGTGATCCCACATGAGATGAATCAAAGTAGTAACTGAGTTTAGCTCAGCTACAAAATTCTTGAGTTGCACCAGTTGCAGATTTTTCCATGTCATATTACTAACCATGCCTGATGCATTTACCAGGAAAGGCATGCAGAAGTTCTCTCTCACAAATCACCATGGAGAAAAGAAAATTAACAAAAGTGAATGCAGCTCAAATAAGTTTAATAATAATGGTTCTTTCAAGACAAAATCTGTAATATTAACTTCTTTCTTCATAAAAGACAGTGTAGTAGTTACATAAATATGAACACTTAATATTCCGTCTACAGTAAAGCATTAATTTCAAGGGATTGTCATTAACATTCATTCTAAACACCTAAGAAGTCTTCAGATTATACAGTATTGTTTTAAAGAAAAAAATAAATCTGTTGGCTTTACTAACTAAAAATGCAAAATGCTGGATCCTTGAACTAAGATTCATTCAGCAAAAAGTTGTAATTATACAGATTTAATAGGATAGATTTAAAATTATCATGATCCTGAGTAGTATTGCTTTAAAGTGTGCTATAAATGTATGGTACAAATCAGTATTGAAAATTCTGTGGTCCTCTTAATTTCTTTGCCTCTAAGAGAATAGAGCACTACCACCTGCTTGTACCTTTATTACAGAAATCAGATCCTGTAACTAACTGTTCAGCTATGTGCCACAGAACTGAGGAGGCAACCGGTCCAATTTAGTGTGGAATTTTATTGGGCAGTGTTATCAAATTCACTTTTGGTCTTTTTCAGCATTTAGGAAAGTTTTTTCCTCAGAACTTATAACATAGACCAGGAGAACTGGCAAAGGAAAGATCTTCCCCTACATATGCTTTACTTAGGCTCTTAGCAGTTTTTCCCAGTCTCCGCTAGCCTAATAAACATTCATTAACAAATACTAGACTGTACAAGATATATCTTGTCTAAATTGGATTTTTTTTTTTAAGAGTTACCAAGTTTTCCCATAGCATGGTTACCAGTTTGAGACTTTACTAGGCAGAGGGCAAGCACCTGTTTTTACCCCAGCAGCAATATTACCCATCTTCTATTGCACTCCCTGGAATTCTGTCCAAGAGGTGTCTATGCTCATGTAATGCCAGCTGCCTCTACACTATGCACCAACAGCTCTGCAATAATACCAGCTTTTATGCTTCACCTTCCCCTAGAAGGGCATTGTTATTTGCTGCAGTGTCTATTGACTGGCTTTTATCTTTACCAATCTGCATTATTTAGTACTTAGTCTAAGCGCTACCCTCCTGTCCTTGATTGCATTGTCCTTTACCCAGCAGGGATGAATGTCAGATTTTAAATTTTTACAGAGGTTTACACCAAGGGTCTAACTCCTACTAAAAGAGCAGAAAAAAAGCTAATCCCATCAACTCTGCACCACACTGGATTGCATGGGGGATCCCATACATTAGGCAAAACTGCTGACTCTAATAGAAGAAGAAACAAATTAGAGCACCTCAGATAGCTTCCACTGGTTGTACTGAGAGCCACACACTGTATGTGCTATATGAAAAGCACAAAGGAGCCTAAAGACACTTTGTTCTTCCTCATGCAATTTCTCAAGATAGTGTTATGCCCTTCTTCCTCAAAAATCTGTCAACACTGGCATTTGAACAACCAGTAAGTATTAAATCCTACTCATGAGATATGGCATGGTATCTAAATAACATTCTTCATTAAGACAAGTTTCTCTGTGGGAGAGCATCTCTGGAGGGTAACACTGCTCGTGCCACTTTCAGTTTGATACTGGATCTGATGAAACCATAGCTCCAACTTGGCTGTGTCTACTTGACCAAGAAGTGAGGACTAATAGGATCTGCAGAGTAAACCCAAAGATACTCGTGTCCCAAGATCCACAAAATACATACTTTATAGGATTTTATTTTGTAGTTTAGTCCTGCGGACCATCATCTGAAGTGATAAAAGTTGCATGCTCCACTTCATGATGTGGAGCAAAGAATGGTAGATGGGAACAATCAGGAGATTCATTTCAAAAGCAGAACCAGTCCAAATGAAAACACTACTGCAGACACATCCTTTGACTTCTTATTCAGAAAAATCTAAGCTTAGCATTCTGTGTACTCTTAACATCTGCCTCCTGAAGAATTTGCATAATTAATAAAATTTCAGATTGCGTTTCATCTTCTCAACACTACTGGTTTGGCTAGCCATAGATCCTCAAGACTTGCTATGATAAATGAAGTGTAATATTTATGCCAATGATTTCACAAGTTTTTTTTTATATCACATTTCCTTGGGTTTAGGGAATGAAATATAAATACTGTGCTAAAAGATACTCTGCATCTTTTAGTGTAATTCACTAGTGGCCTTTAATTTTTGATTCATATGTTGAGGTGCAGAGTAAAGTTCTCCAAAATTGATATAGTAATTAATGAGATGAAGTAACAATTATACCATTGTTTTGTCCTTTAATTTAAGCCTCACAGAAATTTGACTCCTTTTGGTGTTTTTTTCTGCAGTTCCTTCTGATAGCCACACTCTCTACAATAATCTGTTTTGATCATCTAATGTGACGGGTTTTTCCTGCAATTACAAATTATGTCAGCATAATGCAATTAATTTTTATTATTTCTTACTCAAAAGATATAATCCCAGGAGACAGTCAGGTACTCACTGCTTTAATCACCAATATAAATAGTAAGAATTATATAAAGATAAATTGAAAGCTTAAATATAAAAATATTTGTCTAAAAAGTCTTTAAAGATAAACTGTTATTTTTAACTATAATACGATGTTATTTCTTGATTTATATTATGAAAGCAGTAACTAATTTTCTGTGACACTAAATCAAGTAATGTTATATACAATTTGGGATCGTTAAAAATAGCCAATGAAAATTCAAAAATATTCATGAAGTGAAAAACTGAAGTCTTGATCAACCATTCTGAAACCTACACACAGTTATTCCCACAGCTAACCAGACCATTTTTCCAATAAGCAATGCTGATGTCTATATGCATTTTATGGTTTTAAAACATTCTGTAATCACATTTTCTGCAACAGAATTTGACTGTTTAATCCTAGACATCATAAAATATTAGCTGCTGACTAATTATAGTTTGGCAAGAGGGAGTAACATGTCATTTAGTTAAACCTCACATTAGAGAAGGAACCAGTTCTGAAAATAGATAAATTTAATAAACACAATATTGAAATTAATTAGCTATTAGCAAATAGCAAATTAGCAAAAAGATCATTCATGCTTAAAGGTACTCTGGATCCTCCAGCTAAAGTCCTAGAACTTAAATATAGGTAATAAAGACTAGAAGCAAAAACATACCAATTGACATTTTACATTATACACTTGTTAGTATTACTGTGGAATAATCAAATGACTAATCTCCGAGTAGTTATGTTTCTATGTGTCAAGTAAAGAGCTTACTCCCTTCTCTAGTTTATTCATCCTGCATAAAGCAGCAGCTGTCTCCCAAGATTGAACTCAATACAGAAGCATTTGGAAGTTAAAAAAGAAGAGTGACGGTGGTTAAACATCATCAGAATTTACTCTTATTTTAATGGTTTCATAAAGTTGAAAATATAACAAAATCAGTCTGTTTGCAAGTTTCACTAAGTTCCTTTCAAGCCACATCTATCTACTTGACCTGCAGTCAGGAATGGGCACAACATTCACTCAAGAGGAGGAAGGAAGAGGGAATGGAAGGAGGTTGTGGGGTTTCTGTTGTTGTTTTTTGTTTTAAAAAAGGCAAACTATTAAAAAAAAAACCTAACCACAACACAAAAAGGTAGCACTATTATTGACTGTTTCCCTAATCTTCCTAATTACTAAATCAAGAGATGACTTTGTTGGCAACTGCTTGATAGCTTATTTCTGTAACCCTCTGCTCAGGCAAAAATCACAGAGAACATGTGAAAATAGTTCTAAAAGATATTTTTTAAAAATATATTTGAACACCTGCAGTTACAGACATCCAAGAGAAAGAGAGAATATTTAGATAAATATAACCAAAATTCAATTGGATAAAATCCTGACATTTTCATACAAGATAGATGATTTCCCCTTTCCTACTGAGGAGTCTGTGTAACTCAGGTTTATGGTGGTGAAAAGTTCAATAAAGACTTCCCTGCATGATTAACAGACTTTGTTTAAAAAACAAAAATACATTTATGTAACATGGCTATTCCTATTGAATCCATTTCAGTTTCAGACTTCTCTCATTTTTTGAGCATGTTCTTATTACAACTCTAAGAACTTAATGTTTACATGTTTTGGACTCCAAATAGCAATATTGGTTCCCTTAAACAATCAGGTATATACACATGTACATCTCATGTTGCTACACATGCAATGGATCAACTACCTCATCTAGTTCAGAACGCAGTAGCTCCTAAGCATTCTTCCATCTCTTTTGTTGACTCACTGTGAGTGAACTTGATCAAGATTTTAATGTAAAGTTTCCAAAAGAAATTGAGTTCTTCACACTCCAAGTTCCCAAATGGAAAAGTCAAAACAAAACGGCCATATTCTAGACATTAGCTTGTAGGTCACGTATGTTGGTAGAAAAACTGTTTAATATGGTACCATTCCCTACTAGTGTGTGGTGTTTAACTGCAAATCAAATGTCAACTATGCATCAGGAGTCAGCTACAACACTGATCCTAAAATGCCACTCTAGAATAACTTTTCCTGTTACACTAAGAATTCCAATATTGCAATTAATGAACCTAGGTATAATGTTTAAGATAAATAAGCCCCTATGATATAATAGAAGGGGAAGCATTTACATGCTGATTAGGTACAGAGCAATCTGCTCATATGCTTCTGTGTAATTCTTCCATGCAATCACTTCTGCCTCAGAAGTACCATGTAAAACCCCCAAATTAAGTACCATTCATTCAGTGGATTAACTTCACACCAATGACGCGTTAATACTCTCAGAGGACAATACCCTCCTTTACTAGTGTTCATATAGTTTTATAAATACTTTGAACTAGATCACCCTGTCCTTCTCTCCTGTGCTACCCCCATTTATTCTTGGCACTAGAATATCTACCTTGATGTTTTGTTTGAATTCTGGGACTCATTTCTGAGTGGCTATAAACCAGTCACTATCAGGTGCATGTTGGGAAGGACTATGAGTAACTCAATCCAGGGCCAGACCACCATATAGGTTTAAGTGGCACAGCTTCTCCTAGGATAACTCTATCCCACAAGCAGATGAGAACCCCAAGGGACAACCGTAAGTTTTCAAGTGTCCTACCTCATACAGTGCATAGTCTCTTCACCAGTATGAGTGATATAAAGAGAATGACATTATAAAACCACTACCAAATGCTTCTGATTCAGGATGTAAAACACTCTAGGGTATGCCTGCAAGCAGATGGACCTGTGCACATATCATCTAAACCCATGGCACCCTGGAGGCACTCAAAGGATGGCACTAGCCCACAAGACACTGTATCTCCTTGAAAACATATGGGACAACAAGAACTAAAGATCCACTGAAGTACTGTCTGTGGCAGGTCAGGCTAACTTTAAATAACATTCCATGATACAAATAGGGAAGTCATCACTTTGTATATACAAGCTCTCAACTGAGAGTTGTTTCACTTGGATTTCAGATCTGGAGTTATAATAGTTAACTTCATGAAGCCACCAGACTACTGTTGAATGGCAGCCAAAACAGTAAATTGAATCTCAGGCAGTATTAAGAAAGAAACAAAGACAAAACATCATTATGCTGTTCATGGTGGACTCTTATCTTAACCCCATCAACTTTTGGTCTCCCTGTCCTCAAAAAGAATAAAATAGAACAATAGAAAGTACAAAGAGGGCTGACAAAGATGAGCAAAGCTATTAAATAATTTTGTATTAGAATCAACAAGGACTCCTCAGTCTTTAAGACTGAGGGAAAATTTTGATAGACATCTATAAAAATCAAAGGTGGCATGGAAAATAAAGCATACCAAATGACACAGGCAGATGGCAGGTTCCAAACAAACAAAAGATGTGGTTCTTCACAAGATTCAGGAATTACACTAAGGAAGGAAAAAAAATAGATGCTTTCTTCGTTTATAAGACTTCCTTTTTGTTCAACATCTTGAGTAAATATCAGAGAACATCAAATCAAGTAAGGCATGAGTGAGTTCAACAGGGAATCATAAATCAGTCAAATGAGAAGGATTCCTTTAAAAATAGGTCAGGTTACATTGTAATATTAATCCTCCTCTCAGTACAGGTTGCTTTATCTACGTTCTATTTTCTTACATTGCAAATGCCTTCAAGTATCATGATTTTATGCAGAAAAAAATCATATTAGTTTAAACAGCACAGAACGCTTGTTCAACATTGCAAGATTTTCTCATACTTTATCAAACAATGAAAAAGAAGATATATGGATACACGCTACATAGGGAGTTACTGATGAAGCAGAATAAGTGGGTCAAACTGCTTTTAAAAGTCTGTTACTGTGAAAATACATGCCCACTAATGGGATGTAAAACCAGGTCCTCAGTAAGTAGGTCATGCAGCGTTTTTATAGTCTATTAGAACATACACATGCATACTAATGGAATACAAAACTGGGTTCTGTAAAAGTAAGAAGATTAGAGACACCAAAAAAATTCTATGACATGGATGGGGTCTGAGGAGGTTGCTCTATTAGACAGCTGTGTATATTTGTCAGGGATAATCTGTTTCCTGAAATATTTCTGTATCTTTTCTTACGAAGTTGTTTGGAACAGCCTCTAGGGGAATTGTGCTTTTCTGTTAGCTCAGAGCAATAAAAATACAGTTCACTTCTAAAACTGAATGTTAGAAAGTAATTCTACCTCTAGAGAGCATTACTTTAAGCAGTCCAAAGTTTGAGAAAAGGAAGCTAGAATATGACAGAATAAAACCTAAGCATAAAGTCATATTTAAAGCTATCATTCATTCTCCTGTAATTTTGTTGACAGACTAATTAAGTTTATTTATAAAACCCACATTGAATTGGCATAATGTATATCTCAAATATATTACGTTGGTTTACATCCTTTAAAATTACAGCAATGTGACTAAAATATAAACATCTATCTTCTGCACTTTCATTTAAGAATACAAAATATTTATGCAAAATTCTCATTTTAATTTATTTTCTATTCAAATATATTTGAAACCTACCAGACAAGTTCATCATTTCTAATCCTAACAGTGATTTTTCACAACAAAATCGAGATATTGAAGCAAGAGACTTCTGAGGAGTGAGAACACAATCTCACTTTAAGCAGCACATTGTACATCTTGAAAGTGAAAAATGTATTTACCTGACTAGTTTTCAAAACCAGGACAAGAATCACAAAAGCAGCCAAATTGTGGAACAAATTTTGGGGAAAAAGCAGCTAAAGATAAATAAGAAAAATTTCCTATCATTATCATTTTGGGTTTGGGGTTTTTTTGATCAAATACTGTTTCAGATTGTGTCATCTTAACACTCTTGCGTTACCATTAACAATACATCACAGCTACACAACTGGAACCTAAAATAGTAATTACATACTTAATATTTCAGTTACTCATCAGAGCGACATCAATGAGGAAAAGCTACTCAGGAACAGAAAAAGTAGAAGATAAATAATAGTTTTCAACCCCAGAAGTCACTTCAGATTTCCAGGGGGGCAATAAAATTAACTTTTAAAAAAAGAAAGTTAAGATTAGGTAAAAGTGATTATTCTAATCACAAGCACTTAAGGTTGATACTCTCCCAATAGACCATAACAGCCTTCATTCATTCAGTATCCTTTCATTTCTTTCCTTGGCTAATGGAAAAATGTAGCTAGGATACAGCAAAAAGTAGGCATGAACCAGCACAAATTATAATAAAGAAATCCAATTAAGACACTCACTGAAAGAATTCAGATGAGAAAGGTTGAGAGTGTAGAAGCTACGTTTTACTTCTTTCAGGGAGAGAAAGCTGGAAAATGGCGATATTTCCAAATTATATTATTAATACTGTATGTTTACTGATGAACAGAGCCATTAGAGTGAGAAATAGCAGCTTTAGTTTTCCACTGAAATGAATAAATTAGCACATTATCTGAAAAACTGAGGTGGCAGTTACATTTTTCTACTGTTAGCTGCTTCTGCTTACAAAATTACATCTTGTTTAGGGTAAATAATTCCACGGTTTCAAGTATTTCAAAGCAGTTTCAAGAAAATAGTTGATTCAATCAACAGGTGCCAAAACAAACGTCTACTTATGATAACAGAAAAATGTTTCATAAAGGCTTGTCCCAGACTAATTGCAATGGTTAGACATTATGACAAACTTAAAGATCTACCACTATCTTTGCCAAATGTATTTCTAGATCAGAACTTAGAACTAGAAAAGTTACTCTGGTGACTCTCATGAGACTTCTCCTGCTCCTTGCTATCCCTCAGTTCACAAGCACGCATGGTATTTTGTGTCACAAGCTGAGACTCACACGAGAAAACGTAGCTCTCTAAATAAATAATTCTGTCAGTAAACTACTGATTCTCAAACAACTCCCTCAAGAGATTTATTCTTTATAGTAACACAAACCTTTTGGTGGCTATGAGATTCATTTTGTCTCCTGCCACCCCTTCTCCCTGAGGAGAAGGGGGCTCACTCCCACCAGATTAACCCAGCAAAGGATGACTTGCACCACAAAAACAGGTCCCATTTCATTTATCTCCTAGAGCTCTCCTCTCCTGCATGGAAAATAGAAATAGAAAATCTTTTTTGGCTTACCGGAGTGCAAAAGATCCAGCATAGACAGCTGCCTCCTCCCCTCTGCCACCGTCTTCTTCAGCTGCTCACCTGTCTTCCTGCTGGCAATTGCAATGCCATTTTTCCCCCTCTCTTAGGGCACATCCCAGCTCTACTGGACACATCCCTGTTTTAATGGGACACCCCAAGCCAGACCAAGTGTGGTGGTGGGCCTGCTGACACCCTCTCCTGCATCAAATCCCTAATAAGACAGAAAAGATTTCACATTTTAAGCAAAGACTCAGAAAGACTAGGAACAGAACTCAGCAGTTTCACTGACACCCAGCCCAAAAACTGACCTGCAGCCCTGAAGCTATTGCTAGCACCACCACTCCTCAGCTGCACCCTGCCAGCTCCAGAACATTCTTCTCTGGCAGGTGCCAGAGGGCTCCCCTCAGCCCTCTGCCTGCTCTCACCACCACCCCTCAGCAGGGCACCTGTCACCCTACTGCCCCTCAGCAAGAGTCCCAGCACCCCTTAGCAGGGCTCCCCTCAAGCCCAGCACCCTTCAGCCAAGCTCACCACCCCTCAGCAGACTCCCTGCAGCACCCACAGCCTCTGACGGGTAGCATAAGACTCACCCCAGAGCCCCTCCCCAGCCCCATGGCCACAGGTGTTTCCCATTTTTGCTTTATTTTAGCCCAGCTGTGGGCAATAATTAGACCATCCACCCTCCCTGTCTGTGCTGCACATACTTATCACAACTTCACGTCCAGAGCTAAAGAAAGAGAATCCAAATATATTTGGTTTGGGGCAGGGTATTATAGTTTTGGGGGTTTTATACTGAGAAGTTTAGCAAGCTCTTTATTGTGATGTAATTATACTGCATGAAATTCACAAAGACATTTAATCACTTACATTTCTTTAACCTAAAAGAATAGATCTTGTCTCCTTGTTCTGATTCATACTTTCTCCCCTGTCATGTGAAAACCATCATTTCTAGTTAGCAACATCAATTGGGGTGGGGTTTTTGCCTTCCCCCTCCCCCCCCCCTTTTTTATTTTAAAGCCTGGAAATGAGAGCAAGGAAAGATAATATGCAATATTGCAAGATAATGCAATTGTAAAAGCTCAGTATATGAAGACAAGCAGAAAACATTGAAAAAAAATCACCCTTGGATAATGCAGAAAGATTTATATGAAGACTATATATGCATATTATCAAATAATACTGATCTTGTGATGTAACTTGCAAGATTATCTTGTTTATATTCTAGAATTAGAAAGCACAGCTTTTAAAAACAAAAGCTTTTTTGGCATCTAAGAACTTTAAAATAAGTTTTAAAAACCCTATGGACCATTCAGGCACCTATATGATAGTCATCATAAGTAAGTAATTGCCTGTCACTTAATTTTTTTCCACCAGCAAATAACCCTTTAATAATCAAAGGCCCAGCAGTGTTGAGGGAGAAACAGGCTCTAGAGTGAGGAAATTTATAGACTACATGCAAAATGCAAATTATATTGTCAGAATTTACTGATCTGCACCCAGGTTTAGTTCATCAGTTTGAGCTGGTCTCATCACCCACGGGGAACATTTGCAACATGCCGTTCATTACAAGTAAGGCAAAAACATTCTGTTCTGCAGCTGGATGTGCAGGAGATAGTTTCACTTCTTTTTAGCTTGTGACCCTTACAATTTCCCCTGCAGGTTTGATTTCAGTAGAATTCCCACAGTAAACCACTTCACAAGGGTTCTTGACTTTCAGCAGCTGTAAAAAGTAACTCCTAGAGTTGGCAGAAACAGAACAGGATGTTTTCATCTAAAACGTCCTTCTCATTTCTGATGCCTTCGCTCTGAGCAGCTTGCCTTAGGAATCAAATTATATGAATGTCCATTCAAACACCTCTTTTTAATTTATACTTTAGGTTTGGTCTGACACAAAGATTTTGACATGCAAAGAAACACCAATTTTTATGTTACTTCTAGCTCTAAGGAATCCAGAAATAACCCAGGAAAGAATAATACTCAATCAACATGAAAAAAAAAAAAAAAATTCAAAATTCACAGTAAACTATCTGCATAGACTGCTGTGAAACAGCAGCTTAGGTAATATATGCACAGCATGTCAAATAATGTTAAAATGGCAGCTGTTGATCAGAAAGAAAATTAAGGTTGTCTGAAACCACTACCAAGCTTTTTGCATGGTATTCTGTAGTAACACGTGGTTTCCCACTCACTCTGCAGAACTATCTTTCAGTGTGAATTGTGCTATGAAAGAACATAGTACTCTCTTACTCAAAGTACTCTGGAGCCTGGATATACAAATTCTTTTTCACACTGGAGGATTGGAGAAAATTCATCTAAGAAAAAATTTGTATTGAAATCCCACTGAATGACCTTTATGGAGTCATCTTACCCACACCCTACGAGTTTTTCTGCAAAGTCTGGACAATTTAAAGCAGACAATGATAAAGGGCTTTGGTTTTCTTTGTGAACTGTAGGGTTTCTTTCCAGCCTTACACATGCATGGCCCGAAGGTGACCCTGAGGCTCGGTGGCAACAGATGAACAGCACTTAATTCTCACAGGTGCATTTTAGAAACAGAGCAGAAATGTAGCTTGTGTGGAAAAGCTCTGTCAGACTCATTAAGCAATGTAAGGGACTTCTCAAGGAATATAACTTTTCTTGTAATAATACGCTTAAAAACAAGAACTATTCTTATAGATGTACTGTATTACTCCGTAATTCCCCATTTCATAGGCTACCTCAGTGGAAAATTGTTAAAAAACTATTAGAAGTTAACTTCTGATCAGATTCTCTCAACGTGAAGTAGCGTTTCCAAGATCCCACAATAACTTATCCTCTACCTCAAAAGTAGTTTCATTAAAGACATTTTTGGTTTAGTTTTGTTTTGATTTTTTGGTCTGTCCTGAAAACAATCATCTTTTGGGGCAAATGCCATTATTTAAGTACATATAATGCTAAAACACTTGCCAAGAGTAAGATACAAGGTAAACACAGAAAATAAAAGTTAGGTCTGAGAGGAGAACAAAACAACATACTGTACAAAATGCAAAAAGAAAAAAGCACCCATTTTCATCCCATGCATTTTTTCCAAATTCCCATTCAGGGAATAAATACCAACCAAACTTTTAAGTAGTACCATACTAGCCTTTTTGGGATGTCAAAATTGGGGGAGAGAGAAACTGGGTTTTGGTTTGAGGAAAGGAGTTGGGGTACTTGTTTATTTTGTATTAAATAACATCTGGGAAACACAGAGTTAAATTCCAGGAAATATTCTGTTGGCCCATGAATCTAAAATAATGATCTGAGTTTTTGCAAAAACTGTGAATTCCTGAAAGACTGCTGTATCATCACAAATACTCATTTCAGCATTTAAATTTCTGAAGTTCTTAGCCAGGAATGATTACATTGCTCATAAATTCAGAATAAATGGTTGTAAGAAAGCAAAATTATGCAAAGGCCAAAATTACTCTTAATAGCAAGATCTCACTGACCTCACTAATTCAATTAACAAGAAATGGTCTCCACTTCATGAATTCTAAACAAGGAGGTATTCTACTCAGGTGCCCGTCCATCTGGTTCCTCAGCATGAAAATACTTGCCAAACAGCCCAGTTCATAACAGTCACTCTGTCATAGGAAAATTCCACACATAGTATGTGACATAGAAAGATAACAAGTTCAGAATGTGACAACTCAAATTTACTTTAATAAGTGCAAATGCAGAGCACAAAAACTTGACACATTGTACAAACAAAGCAGACTTCACGCTAAGTGCAGCATTGAAAGAACATTCCTATTTTCCATAGCACACTAAGAAATAAATGAAAACGAAAAGATGTAAACTGACTGCAAAGGAAATTGCTCATGATGGGATTCCTAACACAGAACTGCATCACCTTTTGCTCAAATGAAGAATGAAATATTTTCATGCTGACTTGCCTACAATGTCAAAGAATGATATGGAGAAAGTTAGTAGGAATAATTGCGGTACTCTTCTGGTTACTTCTAGTTGAAATGTTTACAAGTGTGTGTGATTAACGGTAATCTGTCACCATCATCACCTCTCAAAAGACAAAAAGGCTAATATACACCACTTCTACCTTCATGTATTATATTGTCAGAAGAAAAAAGAAAATCTAAAACTAGCCATTACACCTTACAGAGCCAGAAGCTGCCAAATACTAGAGCAACTGTCAGAGAGGTCCCAAAAGAAAAGCTGGCTGGCCAAGTGGAAAAGATTAGCCCAAAGCAAAAATGTTTCAGCAAAACAAAAGAGTTCATCTCATATTCATTTTCTTATCAACAACGGTTAGGAGTGCAGAGCAGGAAGAAGGCAGAAGGAAAGCTTTTCTCTGAAATAGGCAGGAAGGACATTCAAGTCTCAATGTTGACTGTATTGTACTTACAGATGTTTCAGTGGATATGTCAAAATAATTTATTTTAATATGAAACCAGAAAAATGTAAAAGATCTCACAAATTTGCAACAAATTTCCAGCAGCTCTGCTTACCGTGTTTATCACTCTCGTGTGCAGTATCAGGACACAGTCCTTTTTTTTTGTTCTATTCACAAATACGCAAGACTACCTATTGTCCAATAAAGTGGAAATTTAAACTGCACTCTGAAAGCACAAGCTGAATTTTAATATGATTACTGTGAACAATACAATAAGGTCAATCATCATGTAACATGGAGAGCTTTTTAAGCAATGAATATAATACAGTGAGATATTCAGATAGGTAACATAGTGCTCTTCACATTCAATCACCTATACATTAATCTACAGGAAAGAGAATGGCCTTATAAGATGCAATGTAACAGCACAACTCGTATTATTGTCCAAGAACATCTCAGTAAACTGAATTCATACACATACAACGCATTTCTGCAGAGTCAGCATTACCTGACACAGTCCTTAATCACTGTTTCCAACCCTAAATACAATTAATTATAATGATATATAAAGTTTATGACTCTTTGGCAGCTTCAATCCCAGGCAAGAGCAGAATATGAACACAGTGAGGAACCTAGTAAATATCTTTTGTTGGAGTCCTTAAGTCTAAATAAAGAACACAGATTTCAGAATCACCACAAAGCAAAATGGAAAAGAATAACAATTTTCAGTATTTCATCTGCTGATTTTTCATTACTAATATTTAAGACCCAAATCATCTAAATATGAATTGCAAGAAAATGGGATGTGCCAAGAAGTAGAGCTTTTACTTCCATGCTTTAAGATCTGTTTGTAGATTAATTTGTTGATCCCAAGTAGATTTAACAGATGGAAGTCTCCAAAGATTTTTTTGTGGCAGTACAGGGAACGCATTGAAAACAGTTTGTAGTGCTTCATGTGCTCTCCAACTATATGTGCATAGCTTGTTTCTGCTTTTCCACAGAGATGCAATGAAAGTCTTTAAATATGCATCCAGAACTTGTTTCTCAGCCTCTTTTCTTTTCACCAGTTACCAGTAGAAACAGCTGTTATATATATAATCTGGAAACGCCCTTACATAGCTTTGAAATTTTTTTCTTAATCTAGCCTGCTCCTATGCTACAGAGATAGATAATAACATACTTAGATACTTATGGTACATTAGTAATAGTATAGTGGCACACAGAACTCTCCAGTCTGGTTCTAATAACCTCATTCTAGCAACAGAAGTATATCAGTGTTTTCCTGGCTATTTACATCCTTCTCCACTTGCATCAGCAGGCACTGGGTACAATTTAGTTGTACCACCACTCCAGCTCCTGCTGCTTTCTCTCTCCATCCCTATCCTTGGTCATTGGATCCTCCTCCTTTGTTTCTAATCTCAGATACTAAACCTTAAAAACATATGGTGGACTGTGTTCTGCTTTCCTTCTCACTCTTGAGCTTTATATTTAATCTCCAATTTGTCTTCACCTTTCCTGTGTAAAAGGATGCTTTTACATGAAAACAAGATTCTGCACTAATTAGTACTTTTATTTATTGTTTTAGGAGCCAGTGAATTTACTGTTTTTCAGGAGTACCCAAAGATTCCTACATCTGTCCTTATTATAAACTTAGAAATTTCATTTAACTTCTCCCCCAGTTCACCTATCTCAATGTAAAAGTCTTAACACGCGTGTAATATTGCTCATTGCTAGAAGAAATATTTTCATGTCTTTAAAAACAAAAAAAAAAAAAAAAAAGAGAGAGACAAAGTTAGCTAGTAGTCATACTATAAAAAAAAATCAAAGTGCATTTCCAGAAGGTAGCAACAACAAACATCATTAGCTGGAAAGCATGAGGGAGGCAAGTGCAGCCAATTATTTGCTGCAAATCAACCAGCTGTCCCGCATAAGCAGATTTAGGACTTAATCAAAACTCTCTGAACCACCTTTGATCTAGGGGGTAGTCCAAACAAAGACTGGAACTGTATATTTTACTTCTGTCTCTGTGAATTGAATCAAAACCTCTGATATGAAAGATCAGTAAATTGGGACTTTCCTCGGAGCTGGGGATGGTGATTGTTCCCTAGTATGAACAGGCCAGATCAACCAGCACAGCTGTACTAATGGTCTTGCAGAGCAGCTGGCTGCATTCATTGAAAAAGATAATCATAAAGAGTTCAAAAGTGACTTGAGCTCCATTGTGCAAAGTATTGGAAGGAGAATTTAGTCAGATCCTGCCAACTTGAACATTTATCTCTGAAGTATCCCAAAACATTTGTTTTAGGTAAATTGACTTAAACAGTTATTTCCTTGATAACACAAATCTTTGTAAATACTGAGACACTAAGTGTTTTTGCAGAAAAGGTAATGCACACTTTAGCCTTCTGTGAATCAGAGAATTTATGCTTCTTCTGTTCAGTAGTGGAACTATACCTCCTTTGTTTCCTCTTAGTTCTAGCCCTTGTGCCTGTTATCATGTGTGTCCCTTAACTGAAATTTCATCCAATTTTATCCCTACAGATTTGTGCTATTCCTTTTCATTCACCCTTAATTACATGCTTTTTTTCCCCATTTTGTATGATTTCTACTCAATCTTCAAGTCAGTGAAGAGCTCCTGATACAGCCATTATGGTCTGGTTCTATCCTTCCTATTTCACCTCCACATTGTATAACATGCACAAAAGCAAACTCCCAATCTCCCTCAGCAGCTGCACCCTTTTATCCCTTACCTTATCTTCCCAAGAAATCCTACATATCAATTCCCTGAATTTGTGGAAGTCTGTTTCTCTGAAATGTATTATTCTACTCCTCCAATATCTTCTTTTCTTTAAAAAGTGAGTTCTATCTTTTGTGATTTTTTTTTAACCTTGTGCTTTCAACTTCACTTCTTAGTTCCCCCCTATTAATCAGAAGCAGATCTAACATGGCTGCTCCAATAGATTTCACAGCTGCTGAAACAAATTGCCCAGCACATCTGAGGACCTTTTGTTACTGTTAGTACTTGTATGATCTTACTAAAAACTGGGAAGGCTATTAATACCACAGTTCTAATAACAGTATCATCTGCATTTCTACAGATATTGTATTAATAATAATTGCTATGTTATTGTAAACAATAATTGTCAATAAAGATATAATTATGTGTAGTACAATACATAATACAATGTGCATAATTATATTATTATGTAATTGCTAATATATAGAGAGTAATATACCTAATATAATGTATTATTATTATTATCATATTTTTGTATAGTAAAGTGAATTCAAAGAAGTGGTTATTCAAACCACTCAGAAAACATTATTTACAATGTCTCACTTGATTAACCCCAGACACAGTGATATCTCTTCTTGTAGTACAGAGACATTATTTTCGGTGTTTATGTTTTTCCTACTAATTTGTTACCTCTACTGTGGCTCATCAAACACAGAAAAAGTATATCCAGAATATCAGAACATAATATACACACCCAAATTTCCATAAGCTAAATCATTCCTCAGAGAAAGAATATGAGTGTATGCTTGATTAGAATATTTTATCAAGACTCATCAAATCATTCTTCTCTAAAAATGAATGAATAGTTAAAATAAAGTAAGAATTCACACTTCACAAGAAAACAATCTTTGCAATTTTGGAAAGATTTCAAGTACTGTTCTATATAAACACTTTACTAATTATTGTTATTTAAAACTTCTGTGTTCCCCTGTAATTTTTTAATAGCTCTAACTTGCAGACTGTTATCAAAACATGCTGAAATAAATAATAAACTGTATTTTGCTTCCTTCCAGCCAAGGAACTCTAGGAGATGAATTATTACTTTGGACTCATAACAACTCCACAGTTTCTCTTTATGCAGCTTCAAATACACCAAGTAGAGATTAGCAGAACTGACAGCAACTAGTCTATTCAGTATGAGCTCTAATTCTACTAATCTTAATGTGAAAAATAAGATGTTCTTTTTACTTGCTATGGACAGGAATTACCCTAAAAACACCCTAAAATTACCCTAAAATTCCCCCAGCTTTTTTTTTTTTTTTTTAAACTTTTGGCCAATTCCAAGCAAATCTGACAGCTTAATGAATATTTCAAAGACAGTTTTTTGAGGTTTTATGAGAAGCAGTGACCAATAAAGAGCCAGTTGTCCACCGTAGGAAAGGAAAGAAGTAGAGGTCAGTACTGTGTGAAGCAAGGGCAGCCAGTTGGCCAAACAGCATGTGCACAGCTCTGTATCTGCCACAGCAAATATTCTGTCTCTTGGCCAGTCAGACGTGTAAGTGACATGGGAGGGAGCTGAGAGCAAACCGAAGGATACCAGGGACATATTAAACAGGTGCATAAAGCTCTGGGGTAATGAGAAGGTCCTCTGATTATTGTATTGGAGAGTCATATTATGTGTTGATGTTGATAATGTACTAGAAGCTTTGTGTTATGTTTGTGGAAAAGAAATTCACGTAAATAAAAAAATAATTTAAAAAGACTGCATTAGTTCTTCTGCTCAGGAAGCTCTTTGGAAGTTTGCTTATTTTGTGTAAATATGCATCTATTGCTCTTGTCAGTCCTAGAATTAATGAGGACAGCACTCCAAATACTGCAACTATTTCTGCCAGCAATGACCATTTTCTTAGCAGAAAAAATACCTTTCTGTTTAATACGGATAACATGCAGGTTAGCAAAAAAATAGTCTTTGACAATGTCAGCATTAGCAATATAGCTCGAGACGAATGCTGATTTGCAGCTTACACCTATTTAACCATTACTCAACATCTATCCTGCTCTGCAGGTGGGAGATTAGTTTTCTTAAAAACACTTTATTCTCCACTACTTTAAACACTGGAAAAAGTAAAGGTTCAAAATCTGGATTTTTTCAAACATAGCAAAAATTGACATTACGTGTCAACCTTGCATCTAGTGAGCATTCATTCTCTCATATTAAAATTTCCCTCTTGAACACAACATTAGCCAGAAGTTTATCTGCACTCAAATTGAAGAATTGAGAATTAGGCTAGCAATGCACAATGAATACCTTGCTAGAAAAACTTCATCCCTTCTTCAATTTCCATTACTGTAAAAAAAAAAAAAAAAAAAGGGAGTTTATCCATTATTTTCACTATTCAGCGGTACTATGAATTGTTTCCTGCTAAGTAATTGTAGTTTATGAACCATTTGAGAACTGATCCCTATTTGGCTTGTGATTTGCTACTCAGTCATATAAATGCTAATTTTTATTCTCCAATCAAGTAATGTTGACTTAAAGATAGGGAAAGAATTCTTGAAAACAAAAATGTGTAGGAAATATTTTTGGAATATTTAAAAATAATTTCTTCCCTCCTCATATACCTAGCTATGCATATTGATCTAACAAATAAGTACTAGTATTTACAATAATAACAAAAAGACATTCCTTCCATTAAAGGATTTACAACACAAATTTATAGCAAAATACATCAGGTAGACACATACAGCATGGTATAGGAAAGCCATGAGTTTTCTCAACGTGGAGGAATGTGCTTTAAGCACTCTAAAACCCCAATCATTTTGAGCTTTCTGAGAGAAAACTTGAAGCAGGATGATGTTACAGTTGTTAAATTTGCTGTATCTTACTGAAAATGGAAGAGTTTTCTCTGCCTTCAATAGGGAAAGTGGAGGATAGTAGAATCCAGGTGCCACAACATACAGCAACGTCCTCTGGACATTCCTGTTCAGAACTTCAAAACAATACATCTTCATTCAGATTCAAACCTTCACTCTGCAGAACACACTGAAATCCCTCAGGACAGCTGTAAAACATTTTCTGAAGCAGTTCCTAGTATCTGAGAAAACATCCCTTGAATTTTCCTACAGGAATACATAAACCTCAGTAAAACAAGTCAAACAGCAAAGAAAACAACAGTGATGACATTATCATTGTGGGGTTAAAAATGTTCATACTTTGGCAAGCAGCATTATGACCAAGTATTTTGTTTGTACTTTCAAAAGCATGATAGAACTTTTTCCTCATTCCTGAGAACAGAAACTCATAAACCCTGGGGTCAAATAGAATATAAACCTATACGATGGTCCCTCTTTTCTCTGAGGATGGCAAGTTCTAGCAGAAATGAACAAGATTTCAAGACGGATGTAGAGGAGACCACATAGGATCAGAGACACACACAAATGCAAGTTCAGGAAACAGCAGAACCAGGTTAACTGGACAACTTGAAGTAACTCCCTTGAGCAGAGCTTCAGTTCAAAGTAACTCCTACTGAACTAACACAGCCATGTTTCACCACACTGCAATGAAATCATGCCCTCAGGGATGTCTGTGTCTTCCAAAATGGAAATATGTTTGTGCTTTTACAAAGAATACGGTTCTCGGAAAACATTTGGCTTAACATCTTACAGACACAATAAGCATGATGTCACAGGATGAGTGTATATATTTGGGAGTTAGTATTCAGAGACACAGGAAAATCTAGCACTGGTTAATGTTCACAACATTAACTGCAAGCAAAACAATTTAATTCAAATATTGTTGTGATCTATAATTACATCATCCTTTTTGAAGTTTCATAGGGTTACACCAAAATAACATTTGACAACCGATTATGAAGCTTATATTTTACAACCTAATAAATATATATATATACACACCAAAGGTTGTTTGGAACAGAGCTATAGAGTTTAAAGCTTTCCTAGATGAGCAATAAAAACACTGTAGAGTCAGCTACAATGTCATTGCTGTTCACACAGTCTAAAAAAGCCATACAGAAGAAAAGAATATGCAGTATTCAAGGTCAAGCATAATTATTTCAGAAGTTTACAGAAACGGTGATCCTGAGGTGGCCAGGGCTTTCCAGTGCATCTGCAGAGACCTTCACCTGTAGCAAGCTCCCGAAAGAATACTGAAAGGCTTTTAAACACCACATCTAATTGGAATTAAACTAAAAGAGTTGCCTTCTTAAATAGAGAAGGCACAAAAGGAAAATTAAAGCAGAACACAATAAAAATAAAGTATACACAATTCTTCCCAGCCTACTGTCCATGCAGGCACATCTTTGGTTCTAGAGTTGATTTTACCCAGCTCATTAATTTTCTGAGTTGTGCAAAAATCTACCCAGTCTCCTCTAGTCCTTAGGAAGTTCCTTCCACACCCCCTAAGCTTTCTCACTTGCTGCCAGTGCAGTCATCTGAACCAGCTCTGCAGGCAGGCTCAATTCCACCCTGCCTTCTTAGAGAAACTTGATGCCATTACGAGCAGAAAAATCATAAAAGGAATCAAATACTGTCATAAAAGACAGCAACAGAAAAAGAACAAGGTTAAGTGTAAAAAACTCTCTACAAAGTGTGCATTATCACCTTGTGAGTTTTTATTTATTCTCACAAATTAAGAATAAACTGCTTTGCCTTCAGAATATTGCATAATTCAAGCACACATTCCTACACTGGAATGAAGTTCTTAGTAGGTTGCCTAAAAATTGTGTTTATGAGAGAGATGGTGCATCTTCTTCATTGCTAGAAGAGTTCCACAGAAGAGTAAACATTTGTTTTATTTTGAAGTGCTAATAGTGGTATTTTAAAGAAAAGGCATTTCAAGTATTATCTTTTAGAGAAAATGTCTCTTTACTATCTCCTCCTTTCTAGAAGGAAAAACTAAGATAAAATTAAAATGGCTTTTGCACCATCCTAAAAGTAAAATAAATGAATACATACAATTGAATAAATGTAAATGTGCAAAGCCACAGAATTTGGCTCACTAGACTTTTTGTGATTTCTGCTACAGCTTTACAAAATTATGAACACATTCAGCAAGGTACTGAAATCCTTTTGGATCAAATTGCAAGTGTAAGCCAAGTTACCAGTAAGTTTTCTCATCTACTGTATTCTGTTCTCTGTCTCACAGAGACTCACATCACTTCTGTCGCTCCTGCCATGAGAAATGCCACCAACCAAGAACTGTAAAATCTCTCCTGACACTAGTTATGACAATTTGAGAGTTCGCCATTTTTTTTAAATTTGGCATATAATATCTTCTGTCAAAATAATTACAGTCTTTTTGGAAAGGTTTTCCTGTTCTGTCTGGATTTCTTTGTGCAAGGTTGTCCCCTTGTCATTCAGAACCACATCCATAACATTTTAATGGCAATTGCTGGACCTTCCACTCTCTTGCTGAGCTTTCTCAAATAACTTTGACATTTTTTATTCCCTAGACTAAGCCTGATGAACAGCTTGGGTTGACAAACCATTCTAAACAGCCATATCTGTGACTGCCAAAAGCAGCTCGATCTTAGCTATTAAAGGCACTAAAATGTTTCAAATTCAGAAGCTTATTAAATGTGTTTCGGGACTCCAGCTATATCTCTGAACAAAACTAAGTTACAAGTTTTTAAAAAACCACAACCATAAATGGGTATCTTCTCTGGCAGTGATTTTATAAGTACTTTCCAATTCTCTTCCATACTATATATTGCTGTCTTCCTGCTACATCTTCAGCTAATTGAGTTTCACACTAAAAACAGGATACAATAATTAGTCTAATGCATTATGAGAATTGCCATCAGTATTTGCTTGCATTTATAGATCATCTAAATATTAGTAAAAAAGGATAGAGAAAAACACCAAAATAGCTCACCTGATGACATCTCAATCAATTGAAAGAAAACCTATCTAGTAAGGAAGATATACAATGAAAAATCAGTTTTCCTTTTGACTTGCTTTCAATTGTTCTTCACACTACAAAGGTTTTAACTGTCTTCCAGTTGAATTACAGGCCTCTAGGAGCTGAATCTTCCCTGTGGTCAGTAAACCTGGCTTTAATGGCTGGATAGGTGTTTCATAAAAACATCAATTTGATTCTGGTTTGGCATCAATCTCTCTCTTAATTTTTGATGAACCAGAAATTCTGAGAAAATTTTGCCCTAAAACCACTGAATTGCAGTACTCCTGAAACAAAACGTCCTGGGGTCATGTCACATGAACTTGACAATTTGATCATAGGACCAGTGAAGCACTGAAGACCCTGAGCAGGGCAGGGCTCCTCTCACACTACTCCCTGGGCAGAGCCACTATTCTCCACACAAACTGAACCCCGGGACTGCAAGGAGCTAGGAACCTTGCAGCCCCAACCTTAACACAATTTCACTCCAAAGTACAGCAGGATTCAGGACAGAGTCCACTTGGTCACTTCATTCCCTGATGACTGAATTCAACACATTCAGGGTCCACATCTATGGAGCAAACTTGTCATGGGAAACTCCTATGGGCTGAGACCCAGAGTTTCTATTTTCCATGAATGGGACTGAACCACTAGTCTCATCCAGCAAAAGAAATGCCTAACTTTCAATATCCTCTGGGTATTTTATTTTAGCAGAAAATCTCCTACCAGCTCTTGTTGCCAATTACTTCCTGAGCAATAGGTAAATTCAAAGAAAAACAACTCCGTGACTGCAAGCAGCTGCAGCACGTCTAGTTAACGCACAGTATGTCCAAGCTGTGGCAGCGCATGCACCATTCGTTAGCCCTGTCTGTATACTCACGCGAAGGCTGTGACACAGCTGAACACCACCTATGAGGCTGCCCCAGGCAGAACATTTGGGTATTTTCTTGAGCAGAGGATATCTGCAATCATCTTTTTCTCAGAACCCAGTGGTGTGTCATGCATGGAAATCAATAGCAATTTCCTGCTGCTGCCCAAGTCTTTATTATATTTTAAATGAAATAGATCTTCATCTAAACTGCTGCCTATGACTATGTTTTGGTATACTACATCATTTGAGAATCCACATATATATTCCTACATCTAAAATACTTTAGTCATACAAAGGGGGAGGGGGGGGGGCGGGGAATACACACACCCCACTGTGTTTGCATATAAAAGTTCATGGAAATCAAATCATAGTTTGAAATTTTTGTTTTCTCTAATCAGTGGAAAGCAAGTTGAACTTAATCATCCATTTCCAAAGGGAGTCTTCAAGCCTTTTAAATTAATTAGGAATAGTCTACCAAGATCTTTTACTTGGCCTTAATCTGCTTCTTGGGGTCTGAAAACACAACAGAGTATGTCAATTGGAATGTCACACGAAGAATTACTGGGCCCACTAAGCAGTCATTCCCTTGGCCATTACACTGAGCTGTCAGTATAGAAATGTTTTCTTTTCCTAGCCTCTCATTTCAGAAGGGATCAATTCACATTGCACACATAAATCTATGACAGACAGATTGAATGACAGATTACCTAAAAATAAAAGCTTCTAATGCATGTTTAAACTTAAAAGAACATCGGAAATGTGTATTTGTCTTAAGCTGAAAGACATGTAATCTTTTTATTTGTTTCTGTTAATCTGCCCTATGAAAACAGACTGGAATTTTTTTAGTGCTCTGGTCTGTGAAGGTTTCCAACTAGTACACTTCAGTGGAAATAGAAAAGGAGTTTTTCCTCAAATTATTTTCTTTGAAACAACTTCAATATGTCTTCCACAGGTCAAGTTTCAAAGGCGTGAACATTGACCCAAGAAACAGCAAGTTATACAATGATTATCCTGGAGCACACACAGCTTCAGAAGATACTGCAAGGAGTGTCTTTTTGGTCAAATATTATCAAAATAACCAAGAATCAACCATTAGCAAGAAAGTATTTGTAACAATTGACTGTAACTATAGATGGAAGCGGTTCTTTGTATAAGATAACCAACAGAATACTCATGCGAAATGCATGCCCTATATGTCTGGACACCATCATATTTATACACTAAAAAAAATTAAAAAGAAAAAAGAAATTAACAGAAAGTCTCGCTGTATGTTCCATTCACTTTACCTTCTTTGCATGGATACTTAACCACTATGTGTTACGTCTGCAGCAAATGAAATAAACCATTTATTGGTTTTGGGTCTTATCTACAGCATTAACATCCATCAGCAGCAAGTTTTATGTCTGCATCATAAAAATATTCTGAATTAACATCAACCCTTCACAGATACTGCAAATTAATGTCATTATTTTTGCTGTATGCAGCACATACATTCATTTTATTCTACATTTTGTTTGCATTGTATGTTTCAATATAATGCTTTCAATATCTAAATAAACTAATGCTGATGGGCATGGACATTTGAAATAAAGAAAAAAAACATTCTATAAACTTTCACCGAAAAGATAAGGATCATCAACACTTATGATACAGATATATAGTGAAGTAGAGGATTGAAAGTTTAAATATTCTAAGGAAATTAAACTGAGATAAACACAGTAGGGTTTAGATAAGGAAATATTCAGGTGAAATGACTACAAGAATTTTCTGTGGTTTTTTTGTATAGTGAAGCCTCCTTAGGCAATGAGATCATATCACCATCACTTTTTGAACAGTGTCACATTGACTACTTCTCACTACAATGCATTAAAAATGTCTGATTAGGAACAACTTTGTGCAAGAGGGAGATGAGATGAGACAACTTTCCAGCTTGAATCTGTAGTTTAAAACTGATTGGCCTGGTTTTGGTTTAATGCTAAAGACTAGAATTGCAGTAAATTCCTCTTACATTATATCTAAAGTATTTAGGTGACTCAGATGAGAAAACACATTTCTTCCTTTATGAAATACTGAGTGCTACTAAGGCAGGATTACAGAGGATTAAACCACCAAACATGAGTCCAATGCTTTTTAAATTTTAAACATAATTTCTTAATTTGGGGCTTCATTACAGCAGTTATACACATTTGCATATTCTAAACACAATTTTCTTAATAACTTGATACCTGTGTATCTATTCTACTGAGACAGGTTGACAAATCAGAGCCAAGGAGCCAACAGTTCTACTTTAAAAGTTGTAAGACAGTCATTCTACAATATTGCACTTTATTATCAGTCCCTATATAACGTATATTCCAGAATAAAACACAAATATCTCTATCAGAAAAACAATATGTCACAAAGGCTACTTTTCACTAAATGTTACTGCAATCCCTTACAATTTCAGTAAATGTTTTTATGTGAGCTTTCTTTTCAAATTGGTTAGGTTATCAAATAGACCTTTATTAAGTATGGTTGCTCTTATAAGCGTCTGAAGGTAGTTTTCAGACGTAAGGTTGTATCTCTTCCTTTATGCACATTGGTTGCTTTAAATTAGGGAATTTCATTGAAAAATATCATGGCATAGCATAATTAGGAATATACTAAATCCCCATTTTATTGATCAAGAAAGTTATAAACCTTTCATAGCCATAATATTAATAAGGGTTTCATGTCCTTCAATTTTATTTTGTGTCATAAACTAAAATTTGTGACATAAACTAGTCTTGTAGTATTCTGTGACAGTCATTGTAGAACTATAAATACAATTCCTTTTCATCTACAGAATTTGAATAAAAGCATAGAGTTCCTGTATCTACAGAAAAGACAAGTATTTTCACATCTCATGTTGTTGCTCAAAATTACAAAATTATGTCTGAGAAACTACTAAATATTTCAAGCAAGTCCCAGAAAAGTCTGTAAATGCTTTCTAAAAGATGAAACATTCAGTAAGTTAGATTTTATTAAATCTCAATGTCCTAAATTAGATTATATTAAATCTCAATGTCCTATATATTGCAGAACAGATTGTAGCTGCAGCTGGCATATTCTTAAATGAGTGATTTCCAGGGGGAAACTATTTTTTGTTATGATTTTCAGTCACTGACACAGTAAAATTGTTGGAATTATTTAAAAGGAGACATTGAAAACGTGCTTTAAACATATTTGTTTCTTTTCATTTTTTTCACATATAATAATGAGATTAAGATTTAGGAAGAAAAATGTATTTCTTTAAAGAAAACATTCAGTATAAAGAGTAATATAACAACTTTAAAAAAAAAAACCAAAGAAATTAATAATGCATTTTTGAATGTGCAAAGCTATCTGTGATCAAAGCAAAATGTTATCATGATCAATGGCTACAGTATTAACCAATGTTTACATTACCTTTCTATTACTTTAGTAACATTAAAACAACACTTGGGTTGGAAAATGAGCTCCCCAATTCACCTTTTTACCTGAATATTTACATTTTTAACAGAAAATCTTCCCTTCTCCATGCCTAAAGCAGATCAGAAACTTCAACTCCAAACAAGGGTTCAACTTGTTGTCTCCTTCCACCTGCAGATTTCCAACCATCGCTCTAATGAAAAGAGGACTTGCAGTACTCCTAGTCTGGCCATGAAGCCAGAAAAGAAATTTCTGAGACTGGACTGCCTTGCCCTAAAATTCTTGTGGGAAACATTAATTTATAGAATCCTTCTCACTTAAGGAAATCAATATGAGCATTTTTAAAGTTCTGGGTTCTGTATTTACTACAGATCCACAACTCTTGAGGCTAGTATTCTCAAAGCAGTGAATCATCAGTTCCCCCATGAACTCATTATGATTTGTTTTTATGAAGAACTCAGCTCATGTATTTATTCTGGGCTTGACCCTGCATGAGTTGAACACCTAACCTGGAGCATCCCACAGTAGCAGGCCTGAGCACTATTATCAAGACCACACAGTGAGCTGGGGGAGATACACGAGAGAGAAAAACTACAGCCAAACAGTACTACTCTAGTTATTGCTATCAACCATAACAGATATACAGTCACTATCTGCAATACTGAAGAATAAGTAGAGGAAATTTTGAGGAAAACAAGGCAGAGTGGGGGGAACTCTACTGTGCCATCAAATGCACCTAAAATAGTATATGGACACAAATGGTATTTTACAGCTTAAAGGACCTCCATATGTTACATGTACTTCAGAAGATAATGGATACCAATGATGTTATGCACTAAAAAATTATATCACATTGTCTATAATAAAAATGAGTGGGAAAAATCATTACAAAAGCAATGTTGGATAATTGATGCAAAAAGCTCATTCTACAAGCTACAAGTATTCTTCCTGTTTTACTTTATTACCAAGAGTACAAATAGGAAGCTTTTCAACTTTTATCTATCACGGCCAGGATTTTTGCAAAAGTATAAGCATTCAATTAACTAATTACAATGAAGTCAAAATTGCAACATACCCGTCAACCTCTTTCAGATATAGGTATAGAGATTTTGTGCTACAGAAATAAAAATAATAATAGTAAATAATAATAATTTTAAAAATCTGTGTTACCACATCTGAATCTAGAAACTTAATATTGAATGCATCAAGTTTTAAAGATAGAAGTGGTGGGCAGATTATCATTGGAATACTTACTGATTTCATACAGCATTGCACAGCCATTTACATTTTATATTTTAACATAGCTACTGGGGAAAAGCTACTGTCACCATATTACAAGGGGAAGTCTCAGACATGGTTCTAAATCAAAAATAGTTTTCAGCATCATTACAGGTTTTTGCAATTTACCCTTTGTTTTCATTTAGCAAATAAAATGTGTTTGGTTACTTTATAAAATAAAATTAATGTGTCTCATAACATAATGCAGCTGTGTAATTTCTACAGTTGCACTTGTATGTCCTTACACATCTTCTGTTTAATTAAACAAACAGCACCAATTTCTATGTGATTTGAATGCAGAAGTATCACAGCAGAACTGTAGTAAAAACAAATAAATGAGAAGGATGGTCAATAGTCGAATTAATCACAAAATACTTTTACTCATATTCAGAAACTTTGAACTAGTGAGGAGGGAGAATTCTAGATACAAGCAGCTCACAAGATGTAAAGGGCTAAAAAAGCTAAGATGGGAATAAACCTAGCATTTTTTTATCTTTTGGGATGCCATCAGGAAATGAAAAACAGAGCCATTTCTGAATCTCAGGCATGGAGCTCAGTCAGTGTTAATCCTAGTTCAGTTCTAGATGAGATAGCTATGCAATTAATTCTTACCACATTTAGTCACCAAGTGAGACTTTGTAACTTTTCCCTTGCTTTGCTCTTAAGTTCATGTTTCAAATTCTACATTCTTTGGTAGCTACTTACAGACTGTGTTTAGAGGAGAGGTATTTTATTTTATTTTATTTTATTTTATTTTATTTTATTTTATTTTATTTTATTTGAAGGCCTGCAGAGAAAAGCCTCAGATATTTTGCTAAGAGATTGAAAAAGGTTTGGAAACAGAGGACAGAAATAGGATTCATTTTAAAATCAAGTAAAACCCAACAACCATTCAGGTAAAATTGGTGGAATTTTGGACAACTTCTATTTTCTCAATCAACTCACACATCCAAACAACTATAGCCATCATGCTATACGTCATGTCTGCACTGAAGTTTGATGTCCGGATTGATTTGTATCCGGTCATTATTTATTAGACATGATTACCATTTCTACTTGATCACTTATATGCATGAAGGCTGATGGGAGAGATGATGTTTCAAGTGTCTAAATGCTAGGAAGTGTTAATAGTAAAGAAATTGAATAGAATAATAAAGTAAGAAGAATTATTTTAAATCATACAGGTGTCAGTAACTCTATTGTTATCTTGATATGCAGCTGGCCTCAGACAATGACATCAACTTGTGTCCTTGCCTGAAGTCACACAACTGCCCTAGAATATATTGTTTAATTTACACGGGTGCAGAATTTGGCCGCAACAGAGTGTTTTACTCTTTTTTTCTGGAAGGACAAGTCCCTGAAAGCATGGGTACAAAACAAGAAAGGAAATAAAGTGATTTAAATGTGATGCTATTTGTAGCTACCCAGGTGAAGTTTGAATCAAGGACAGCTTTAAATACCTCTGTGTTGTAAATCCAAGATAGCATGTCTAACCTAGTGCTGCTACTTATACAGGAAACAGCTACTCCGTACCAAAGAGACAATACGTCTAGGGATGTCTTGTCACAAACATTCCTCAGTATGAAAAAGAACCTCAGGACACACCTTATTTTTTTGGTTTTTTAAATAGTAGTTTTTCCAAACAAACACAAATCAAAAATATTATACTTAAAGGCCATGATTATACTTTAAGCTCACAATGACTACAGAAATTCTAAAACTATAATAAAAGACATCCAGTGTGATAAGTGTAATTACTAAATATGAAAAGATTAATGAGTCAGATTTTTAAGATGTAACCTAACATATCCATCACATTAGGTTTTAAATCCAAGAGTGGCTTCAACACCATCACAATTTCCATTATAATTAATATAAATCCATTATATTGTAAGAGCATGTTTACTTTAGAGCTGAATGACTAATTAATAAACTTTTTCAAGTAATTAAGAATCTCTCTGCAAGCAAACAGCAAATTACTCAATACATTTTAGCTTAAAATATTAAAACACTTCTTTCAAGGAACTGATTGCAAATATTCTGAATATTATCAGTTGTTCCCAGGCAGGGAAAAGTACAATTATCAAGGGTCTTCATTACACAAACATTTAAGTATATCCATTGATGACATTCATGCATTTAAAAAATTAATTTGTTCAGATATTCATCTATTTAAGTATTAAATATTATCTTTTTTTTTTTTGATGAAATTTGGTATAGTGCTACCAAATTTGAGTGTACACACATCTGCAGAGTGAGCACCAAAAGAAGCGCTGGCATAAGTAAACTCACATCAAAATTACAGCATATGCAAGTTCTTCCAGGCGTGGTATTCTTACCTCATTCACCTGGATCTAGTTGTGAGAGTGTGTGTGCATATTCATCTGTGTACATAACAAAGCGAGCAAGTGTTCCAAACTTTGAGTAAGTGCATGTTAATACAGTTACAGCTCTTCACAGGGCTTGTGCTGAAAAGTTCACGCTTACTGGAGCTTTAGACATTACTTAAAACAGATTGTTTTCACCTCTGCTTCAATCCTCTTTCCACCCTGTAGGAGAGACATACGTGAAACCTACTGTGGGCTTTAACATCTTTTTAAAAAAGTGAAAGGGTGAAATCCTGACTGCTCTGACTTTACAAAATAATCTGAATCACTGTTACTGTACAGGGCAGGAACACACACCTCCACCTTTGTCACATCCTGAATTTTAATTGCTACGTTATTACTTAACTTGAAAATGCTAATATTGGCAAGGAGGGAGAGGTGGTGGTGTTAAATGGCAAACAGCAGGAAGTGCAATGGAAAATTATTCAATGAGAAATACAAGGAATAACTTCTCTGAATTTTGCATGAGCATAGTATTAAAATTGCATTCTATTCCTATTACATCAGGAATTTTAGAATGATCTCTCTGAGCAAATGTGCTTAATCAGGGTCTGTCAGTATAATTTTACACCAATTGCCACTGTATTTTGTTCTCTCTGGTTTCAAGTACACATACATGTCATAGTCCCGTGAAATCCCAATATGTAAAAAAAATTGCTTTCGTTACTCAGTTCTTGCTCTGTGTAGACACTGAGCTGAGAGCAGTTCCAGCTTCTCTGGTATGATTATTCAATCTCTGAGCAAACACAGTACATTAACATCTTTTTTAATATTACTTTGCACTATGAGCAACAATTGCAGATGCCTTAAGGAGCATAACGCAGCTGTAGAAATACATGTAAGAGATGGGCCAGGTCATGCATCTCTAATGACAAAGATAACCAATAAAAATGCAATTACTTTGATCACCTTCTGCTCATAAAAAAGAACTGTGATTGGCTTAGCATACCCTCCAAAATTTCAGACTTTCTTCCCAAATGCTGGCTCCATGTGCTTTTTCTAAATCAGATGTAGAAAAGAAGTAGCCTTTGGGAATGGTGTAAATTCTGTCATCTTTAGTACCAGTACCATCTATCATTTACTGAATATGACTCTATGATTAATCTTCCATTAACACTAGAATATATCTGTGTGTAAAAACACCACACACATTCAGGTTAAAGTTATATATGCAATAACAGTTGATGAAAGTTAACTACTGCTATGTGAAAGAAAAATCCAGCCATTGCAAGATACCCAAACAGAGATTTCTGGAAGCAGCCATATTATAAATGACACTCTAATCACAAAATTATACTATTTCCCATTTCAAGCTTCCTGTCATGGGATATCATTCAGGATGACATTTTATATTTGGCAAGCTTCAGCTTTGACACAAATATGCAAATAATCGACCCAGCATTTTGTCACTGTCTGCAGCTTCAGAGTCCTTCCAGCTCAGACAGGTGAACTGCCCCAAAATACAATCTCCCTCTGCCATACTGATGGATTTTCATTAGATTTCATCTCCAAGACCGTCTTTGTTGTTTCCAAATAAGTTTCAATTTCATTTCTCATCTTGACAAACTGTGGAAACAACATTTCTGGGGAGGGGGTGGTGGGGGGTGATATCATGAAGACCAAGCTAAGAGTGCTTGTTTTGGCACTTGGTGATTCTTCTACTTTGTTTGTTGTCCTAAATAAATATAAAGCACTTCTCAAATATCAACTTGAAATACAAGTTAAAAGCCTCCTCAAAATATTTATACTAAAGCTATTCATACAGGCAGGTGAGCCATTTTGTAATAGGAGAGTCACAAAGACTTAAAGTTAACTGAATTCTCACCTTGTTTATTAAAAAGCACCAATGCTGCATACAGAGAAATAAAAAGAGACAAACACATATAAAATAAAGAGGCTTTAAAGGAAACAATGGGATCTAGGCAACAGAAGTAAAAACTGAAATACTCAAAACCACCACTCAGCCCTCATGTACCTCCAGGGAGTACCTGAAGGTCATACATGGCTAACTTTTCCATGTAAAGTTTCTGTACATACCACAATTCTGCAGGATGTTTCCAGTCTGGGCAGGGTGGTGCATACCTTTACATGAATCAATCTCAGCCATTCTCTGGAGTGATAGAACTGTATCTGTCTTATTGTATCAACCCACCGGCAATCCAAAAGGGCTGGTTACTTCAGGGCTGATTATTAGAAAAGGTGGTCAGAAAGGGAATGGACTGGTACTATTGTTATGACCCTTCCTTCTTCAAAAATAAAAAGCAAATCAGCGGGTAGAGCACCTGTGGAGGGAATGAGAAACCCAAGTTTAGTTCCCTCCTTTGTATGACAGTTGTGGAGCCTAGGACTCCCAGCCCCAAGGAAGTACTCTACTGATTTCAGACCTTCTCCTGCATTCTCCATTGAATAGTGAACATGAATTTGTATGTGGTGTTTGGGCTTTCTGAATTTTTTAAGAATAAGCAGCTACTTTGAATTTTGTGAACCTCGTGACCTACTGCAAAGCTTAGTGTTACCAAAAATAAGCCTAACCTAATGAAAACGAAACTGTACATTGTACATGGGAATGTCCCATTTGTATAGAAACAGAGGGGGCTCTGTTGTGAAAAAATCACAGAGAAATCCTAGGCAGTCAGCAGGACCAATTAGCATGAACATGATGACAGTGGTAAGATACGTGGCTTCCAGAACTGGACTTCGCTTGGAGATTTCTCTGTTATCCTCACCTGTAAAATATCAGAGCTATAGAGGGAGAAAGCTGAAAAATAACCCTTACTCAAGATGCAGAATATTTTTTTGTTCCTCAGTCATACACGCCAAAAAAGTCTGGAGACACCCCTGCCCTGCCAAGCTGCGGAATTGTTCCCTGACCTTAGGGATCAGCTAGTCTTCCTTGCACCCTGCCAAACACTCCTAAACACCCAGGCCTCCCTCTCCTCTTACTACCATCGTGACACACACACCGTTGCTGACCAGTAGCTTTCCCTTCTATTCAGCTACAAATAATCTCTTCTGCTTTCAAACCTGATCCATAGCCTGCTGGAGTTAGTGGTGCCTGTAGTCAACTGTATTCATTAACCCCTTCCTGGAGCGTATAGGGATTGCATTAAATTACAATGATGCTTAACACTGACTTCAGAAAAGTGCTACATTTTTAGCTGATGTTTATTGCAAGGAATAACTTCTATATAATCAGTATAGTCCCTGAAATTATAGGTTACACACTGTAAACTACTGAGAAAATGTTTTCCCACTATTAACCTTAATCCTCAGAAAACAAATGTGTTAATGTAGCTGGTAAATCACTAGCATGTAAAAGCTGACATGAAAGACATTGCAATAGGACAAATAAAGGGCTACTTATTCTTCTGTTCTTCAATATGCCAGACAAGCATGGTCTGTATCCCATGGAGCAAACCACAAGAGATGTGACTTTGGAGACTCATAGAGAGAGGTAGGAAATATATAAAATAAGCAGTGCTATCAATCAGTGACAATCATAAAGCTTCATGAATATATAGTGAAGTTCATAGTAGCTTTTGCTTATTCACGGCCTGCAAGTTCATAGCTGGATACATTATGTTTGTAGGGGAATAAGAAACAAAGTAGTAAATAATTGTCATTTTCATTCAAAAATTATTTTCCCCAAAAAAAACCCAAAGACAATAAGCACTAAAAGGTTTCAATTATTACTGATTAATTGAGTCTGACTCTCCTAAGGTCTCAGTGGAGTACTTTAATTATTTGCATAATTAACTTTTGACACCTGTATTGTTTAAGGATTTGCTGTGTAACTTGAACTTGATTAGAAAGTAAAACTCTGTTTTACTAGGATTGTGGATAAAATAAAATAACAACCTATGAAATGAAAGAAGAAGATAATCCTAGGGAATTGCATCAGCTGAGGAGTTACAAGACTCGCACAAAGGAAGGTGAAGTATCATCTCTAATTTGTGAATACAGAAGCTGAACCAGAATACAAAGAAACCTCTCTTCTCCAATTCCAGAGCATGGGCAACTTGCATCTTTTGCAGTTATGCAAAATCCTATAAATGTGCTCAGTTTCACTGACAGATGATACAGTAAATTAAGATACTACCATCCCAATTTAGGCAGTAAAAAAGCAAAGGTGTGCAGCACTGACACCTTGAAACACAACTGCAAACATGCTAATGAAGGCTGCTTATTGAGTCAGTGACAGAACTGTATGGGGAGACCTTATGCCGCACACCCATGGGTAGCCAGCCAATATGGAGTAGGTAATTCTGTGGTAGGTAGTTCTTATACAATCTGTTCTTCACAGCTCATGACTTAGAAAAGAAACAAACTAAGCAGCTGTACGTGATGCTAGCCTATATTCATAGACACTGTAATTGTCATTTTGTTTTGCTCCTTCCCAAAATGTGTTTTAACCTGCAGCTCACTGTTACAGACACACACACACACACACACACACACACAACACCACACACTGAGAACAGTCTCTTGCCAAGAATTATTCAAAAGCAGCACTTGTAGCCCTGAAACTTAGGCAAGGATTTACATGTGTTCAGTTAATACATGGCAAATATGACTTTTAATATGACAGGAGCTGCATAAAATGAGCCACGTACGTGCATATTTGTAGTAGCAGATTTGTAGTAGCAGATGGTAAAACCAGGTTGTCCTGTTCCTTCACATTTCCACAGCATCTAATGTAGTAGGACTTTGACTCCAAGCAAGCTATTTAAGAGTGAATGGAATACAAATTAAGTAATTGATTAAACAAATACAAGGTAAATGCTAAATTTGATGAAGGACTTTACAGAACACAATATAAAAATAAATTTAAAAAAAATCCAAGTAAAATATTAAGCTGAATGTATTTTTCCATCATTTTTTATTTTAATAAAACCCAGTAAATGTCTTGAGCTAAAAAGAAATAACAGAAGTAAAACCTCTCCTATTTGCACATAGAGGTTGTATTAGAAAAGAACATTTTACAGCAGAATAAGTACATATACCCCTCATGTAAAATTAGCCCAACCGGCTTCAGAAACCTGCTATTGAAATCCCAAGAGTTTGTGGTAAAATAGGTGATTTATGACCTCTGCTTTGAGACAGATGCTAAAAATTGATTTGTTCAGCAGAAGTCTCATGGTGAAAAAAAATCAATTGCGGATTTCAGCGAATGAAGTAGTTTGGTAAAGATTCATGAGCTTTATATATAATGATCTAAAAATCAAAGTTGTGTGAAAGAGGATCCACTCCTTCAACTATCCTTCACACATTGAATGGTGCCATTTGATACTTATTTAGAGGTTTTAATATTCTGGAAAAGAGTAGTTACTTCAAAAGATTACACTTCTGGGAACAATGCCGTATAAATCAGCACAGCCCACTGCATTGTCATCCTGGAATGGACTACACCAAGTTTAAGGGTTGCATTTTAGATCCCAGTGCTTCCATGCTGCTTCCGAGTGAAAAATGCATGTGGGTTGGCCAGTGACTTGGTCTGCCTTCCTTATATCACCACCAGGGGTTTTTTTGCTTTAGTAATATGCAAAATATGCAGTTTCCCAATAACGATGAGTGGAGTAAGACAGGCAGTGCAATTTTGAATTACCCCCATTTGTAAACACCATGCTGTTCCAGGGTCAAACTAACACACAAGAGTTCCCTTGAGTTGTCATTAACAGGGAAGCCTCTGTGTGCACAACGGTTTGTAGGCAGGCAAGACAGTGTCCTGGTCTGAAGGACCATCTTATGTAAACTGTTCCCATTTGGAAATGTGCATTTTTTTCTGTTCCAGTCGTGGCATTTCTATGAAAAAGTACTTAAAAGAAAAACTTGAAAGCTAAGACTATACATTCAGTATAATTTCTTTTAGATATTCAGTGACCTCCAGGGTAATGCTGAAGATAAGAATGGCTCAAACTATGTAGTTAACTTTTATTCCCACTGGCTCACAGACCTCGAGCCACTGTTTCTACCCCGCTTATCACATGCAATCAGTAACTAGGTTTGGTCTCCAGCACCTTTCAGTTACAACTGCCAGGCAAAATCTCAAGGCAATGAGGCTGCACAGATGAAGTGCAAACTTTGCATCAGGACAGTGGAGTCAAGCCATAACATGGACTTAATCACCATTCAGAGTGCTTTAAGCCAGAAAGTAAATCAGATTTTTAACTGACTGATTTGTCTATTTATAAAATTAATACATTTGCCTGAAAGACATTAAAACATACAGCAGATCTCCAGATCTATATAAATTATTCATAAAATAATGGATACACCACAGTCAGCACATTATTTACACAGAAAAATCTTTGCATTTTTTTCCAGATCTGAATCTTCTAGGCAAACAACTTCAGTTAATTTTGTCTGCAGAATAAAGACAAGGTTTACCTTACTACGGCAAAGGAGTCTCTCTGGAAAGATATTTCAGACCATCTTTCCTCTAACATCTAAATATTTATATGCAATGTATCTTTCATGTAAATGTTTAGACATTCATCTCAGGCAGAAATGAAGAAAAACATCTGGAAAATGTCTTCTGTGACTAAGATTTGGGATGAGAAATATGTGCAAAAGAAGAAAAAGAAAAGACCTTTCTAAAGCATCAATACAGCATGCAATTGCTCACTAAAGCCCTCTGTTTAATTCGGGCCTTCTTTCTCTCATTTTTAGTATCTTAGACAAGCTTGACTGGCAGCCTAAGCAGAAGGTTATGTGCAATAGGTTCTGTCATTTGTAATATTTCCTGAAAAAGTACTTGAGTTGCAACTGGTGTCATCCTTTCACCACTTCACTTGGCAAAAGAGATCTCCTCAGAATAGATTTCTTGTATGAGGATGCTCTTAGTCTACACTTTCTTTTTGGTTTTTTCTACTTATAAAATGCAAACCTCCATGTAGATTTCACTGGATACAAAATTTCCTGCCTAAATTCAGAATGACCTTTCTACATGCAGATAATCACAGATGGAATAAACTGGTCATGGAACCATCATAACTTTTTTTAAAATTAGTCTCTATCTTTGAACTAAAGGAGGAGAGGAGAGGAGAGGAGAGGAGAGGAGAGGGGAGGGGAGGGGAGGGGAGGGGAGGGGAGGGGAGGGGAAGGGGAGGGGAGGGGAGGGGAGGGAAGGGGAAGGGGGATGGGAAGAGGAAGGGGGATGGGAAGGGGAAGGGGAAGGGAGGCAACGGGTTTAGCTCATCCAAACCACAAGTAATCCTTAGAAAAAGATGGTGTTACTGTTTCATCCATTCACATCTTATCTGGGGGAAGAACAGCTCAACAAGCAAATCAGAACATAGTCTTGCTGTTTCTGTGTTACAAAAATGCTGTATGGTTATGTCATTATACTTTACTCTAGAAATACACTTGCAGAACAATCAAGCTGTTGTCATTGCTTTTCACAGAGGCCCACAGGTTATTAAAAAAGAGAATCATATTCATGAGCGAAGCTGTCTAGGAGCATCTTTAACAGCCTATAAAATGCAATATTAAATAATCTGTTTTTTTCTAACTGGTACCACCATTATGACCTTGGGCCACTTACAGTGTCTCTGTTTCCACATTATATTGTCCCTGAAATAACTTTAATATCATGGAAACATAAAAAATGAGTAACTCTGTAATATCAGTAGATTTCTTGCTGCTACTCCATGTATGCACCTAACTAAGCTTTAAGATGGAAGTAGATGGTGCTAGATTTTAATCCATATATATCTGAAATTCAGCATTGTTTTCCCCAGAACAGGAATGATAGCATTCTATTCCATGATGGACAAATAGCTTTTTTTGGTTTTATGAAATCAGATGTTATTAAAATACAATCCTCTTTCAATGAGCACAGTTTCCTTACTGAGAGGCCACTGGCACAACCACTTAATCCTGCCCCTCTGCTGGAGGGGTTTTCACATCTGTAATTATCATATCTCTAGTTATCTGGTTTGTATCTCCAATTACAGTCAGACTTGGCGGGTACAGCTCCATCACCCCACTGGAACTCATTTACCCCAACATGCATAAGCAGGATCAAGCATATAATCTTTCCATTTGTATCCCAGTTGCAGCATATCTGTTCTCAACAGTGCTAGGTTCATGAAATTTAGGAGGAAATTAATAAACAACAACCCCATTGATAATGACTAAGCAAGGAATTTTGCAAGGAAGAACTATCACAGTCACCTGCAAATGTGGCGGGGGGGGGGGGGTTGTGGAGGGAGTTTGTCTTGTATAAGCCCAAGGAATAGATAACGCTAAACATAAAGGTACTTGATCGTGTACGTAAGAGGGTAAATGTGTGTAAAACTGCCCTTGTTATTGATCTGTTATTGCTATGGTTTTCCAGACAATAACACAAAAAGTCAAACAGGTAATATAAAAGAAGACAACTGCTTTTACTGTAAAATTAAATTATTTTTTCAATTTATCAAAGTATTATTCTCTTCTTTCAAATACAATGAGTAAGACAAATAAGTTAGTCAGAACCTTACTTAAAAAAAAAAAATAAAATATCAAATTTTTTATGTTCGTTTTACCTTTTCTATCTTAATCTTATCTTAGAAGTGGAAAATTTTCTCCATGCAGTTTCCTAGCATAGCTTATAAAGTTCAGAAATTTGAAATTCAGGCTATTTTAGCCACCAAAAATTCAAACCTGTCAATCAGAAATTATTAATGATAGAAAACCTATAAATATTATTGTGAGACTTTGAGCAGATACATTACCAAGAATGTAATACTTCTGAGAGATCTGACACTGATCAATCATGGCGTTGAAAACCTAATCTTTCACAAATGGAGTTCCATATAAATTAAAATAACTCCATATAAAAGTTGGTAAAGAATGGGTCACTGGTACCTGCAGCACAGGTGCACTGAAGGAAATACATTGGAAGCTGTCCAGTATTGCACAACAATCTGCCTCAGTCTGCAGTTTCCACCAAATGATTGTGAGCTGCTCTGGTGTGCAGACAAGGTGCCTTTCATGCATATTGTCAAAATCTTCACAAAGTTTTAACTGGTGAGTGAAAAGGATGTTTTATTCAAAAACAGATTGGCTCAGGCTGGTCAGCTAAACAATTTTACCTTTTGTGCAGGCTCACTGATTTATCAAAGCTCGGGAAGAAAATTATGTAGAATTCAATGCTTGTTTGAAGTTAAAATTATTTATATTTCAACATACAAAAGATAACTTTTAAAATGAGAACTCCCTGCACTTAACAGAGAATTATGGATTGGTTCATAGCTCCTGGAAACCTGAGGCCTGAATGACCAATCTCACAGGGAGTTAATTAGACACTGCAAAGGTAAATATAGACCCAGGATTTTACTATTCAATGCAAGCATTCCAATTAGAAGAATTTAATGTATGTAACAGCCAACCCAGCAAGTTCACAGTGGGACTTTTTTTGTAAATACAGTAGACATTACGTGGCCAACATCACAATCATTTTGTAGGGGATAGATACAGGCCTACAAAAGCTCCCCACAGAGAACCCCAATTATGTGCATTTGAGTAGAGGCTACTCTACTAAAACATATTCCTCATTTTGTGCAGACATGCTGATGGATGGGCATAACAGGATGGAGAAGTACAGTGTAAGCAGTTATTCATTGTTTCCACTGGATCCTTTAGTCTACAGTACAGATCCCTTAAGGTTGTTCTGACAAGATTTACACAGTCACCAGTGCATATAACTGCCATGGAGATTCAGAGTTTCAGCATGGGGCCTAACATCCATGAGATTTAGAGGCAAGTCCATAGAATCATAGAATAGTTTGGGTTGGAAGAGACCTCAGAGATCATCTAGTCCCAATCCCCCTGCCATGGGCAGTGACACCCTCCACTAGACCACGTTGCCCAAAGCCCCATCCAACCTGGTCTTAAACACTTCCAGGGATGGGGCCTCCACAACCTCTCTGGGCAACCTGTTCCAGTACCTCACCGCTCTAACAGTAAAGAATTTCTTTCTGACATCTAACCTAAATCGACCCTCCTTCAGCTTAAACCCATTACCCCTTGTCCTGTCACTACACTCCCTGATAAACAGTCCCTCACCATCTTTCCTATCGCCCCCCTTCACATACTGGAAAGCCACAATTAGATCTCCCCGGAGCCACCTTTTCTCCAGGCTGAACAACCCCAACTCTCCCAGCCTGTCCTCATAGGAGAGGTGCTCCAGCCCTCTGATCAGCTTCATCGTCTCTTCTGGACTCTCTCCAACAGCTCCATGTCTCTCTGTACTGGGGCCCCCAGAGCTGGATGCAGTACTCCAGGTGGGGTGTCACAAGTGCAGAGTAGAGGGGCAGGATCACCTCCCTCGACCTGCTGGTCACACTCTTCTTTTGATGCAGCCCAGGACACGGTTGGCTTTCTGGGCTGCAAGCACACACTGCCAGCTCATGTTGAGCTACTCATCAATCAATACCCCCAAGTCCTTCTCCTCAGGGCTGCTTTCAATCCATTCCTCGCCCAGCCTATAGCTGTGCTTGGGATTGCGCCGACCCATGTGCAGGACCTTGCACTTGGCCTTGTTGAACTTCATGCGGTTTGCACGGGCCCACCTCTCCAGCCTGTCAAGGTCCCGCTGGATGGCATCCCTTCCCTCCAGTGTGTCGACCACACCACACAGCTTGGTGTCATCAGCAAACTTGCTGAGGGTGCACTCGACCCTCACTGTCCATGTCGCCGACAAAGATGTTAAACAGTGCTGGTCCCAGTACCGACCCCTGAGGAACGCCACTCGTCACTGTTCTCTACTTGGACATCGAGCCATTGACCACAACTCTTTGAGTGCAACCATCCAGCCAATTCCTTATCCACCGAGTGGTCCATCCATCGAAACCATGTCTCTCCAATTTAGAGACAAGGATGTCGTGCGGGACACTGTCAAATGCCTTGCACAAGTCCAGGTAGATAACATCAGCTGCCCTTCCCTTGTCCACCCACGCTGTAACCCCATCATAGAAGGCCACCAAGTTTGTCAGGCACGATTTGCCCCTAGTGAAGCCATGTTGGCTGTCACCAATCACCTCCTTATTTTCCATGTGCCTGAGCATAGTCTCCAGGACAGTCTGCTCCATGATCTCGCCAGGCACGGAGGTGAGACTGACTGGCCTGTAGTTCCCTGGGTCTTCCTTTTTTCCCTTCTTAAAAATGGGGGTTATGTTTCCCCTTTTCCAGTCAGTGGAAACTTTACGGGACTGCCAGCACTTCTCAAATATGGTGGAGAGTGGCCTGGCCACTTCATCTGCCAGTTCCCTCAAGACCTGGGGATGCATCTCATGAGGTCCCATGGACTTGTGCACCTTCAGGTTCCTTAGATATTCTCAAACCTGATCTTCTCCTACAGTGGGCAGTTCTGCATTCTCCCAGTCCTTGCCTTCTGTGACTAGGGCAGTGTGGCTCAAGCATTTGCCAGTGAAGACTGAGGTGAAGAAGTGACTGAGTACCTCAGTCTTCTCCATATCTTGGGTAACGAGGTCACCTGTTTCATTCCGGAGAGGACCCACATTTTCCCTCGTCCTCCTTTTATCACTAAATGACTTTGTCAGTAATGTAAATGGCAGAGAAGGACTTAGTAACACACTTTCCTGGCTGCAAATGCATCATCCAGGCAGGACTAGCAGAAGTAATTGGTATGTTCTTTTTGGTTAAAGTTCATTGCCTGTTGCTTAAAGACACAGACACACATTCACCAGATTAAGTTAAAAGCTACCACCCTTGCACTATAAAACACTGATCGTTTTCTAATCACTTCCAAACCATCCAGGTGTTCCTTGTTCACATCAGAGCACAAAAGCTTTCCCACGGCTGGAAATGATCAGTACAGTTATCAGGATCTCCAGGTGACATGACACAAATTCATTTCGTACAGCTTGTGATATGTGCATTGCTGTCACAGTCAATATTTTGACATCTCCAGAGATGAACAGAGGATTCTTTAAGTGCCAAGAGAAACATCAGCTAAGGAACAGAACATTGAAAATTTGTAGGAGGTTTTACATTTGCAGCTGCAGACACACATTTCTATCACAAGAGAAGCTGGAATGGTAATTCAGCACCAGTTTTGCATTGCCAACAGTCTTGCATCAGCTGAGGAGTTTGTCTAAATTGATGACCAGGGCCATAAATGACATCATAGAAGAATTTTGTTCCTCTCACAATGGAGAATTTCCTTGCTCTGACAAATCCTTGGTTTTGCCATCCTATTTAAAGTGATAGCAATGATATTCATTACATTGCTAAATGTTAGTAGACTGTTTTCTTTAATACCATAATCATTTCCATGGCATGTTTTCATGGGCCAGATGGCATTCCTTATGCTTTATTTCTCAGAGATAATATCTACTCCAAACAAACAGCCCAAACTCTCCTTATTTCAGCTATCCCATACTAGCTTTCCAAAAAAAAAAATTATTTTCCTGAGCCCATTGCAAACATGCCATTCTATTACTGAATTGCACGAAGTTATTGAGGAATATTACATTTGGAAAGTTTCTAGCAAATGGGATTATTTTCCCTTTGTGTCTTTGTAAACAGATTTTGAAACAGCAACTCCCAGCAATGAAACACAGAAACTGCTGTTCTGAATAGCAGAATGAGCAGTGTTTCTGTCACACTGTAAACCTTTATACTGCTTTGGAATTGGAGATGGTTTGCCCGTGATTTGTTTCCAAAATGAGCCAAACAAAACAAACAAACAAACAAACAAAAAGAACCAACCAAAAAACCCAAACAAAACCAAAACCAGACAAACCAAGTATCTAGCTTTTCACAATTTGAGAGGTTAGAAGGTAATTTGGTCACAAAGATTTCAATTTTTCTAGTCTGAGGACTATTCATAGTTTCTCCTAGAGTATAATTCATGATCACAAGACTGCTGCAACCATAATTCTACAATTAGATATTTCATTTGCATTGTATTAATTTAGATTGAGACTTTTAAAACTATTTAGATGTAGCTTTAATATGCAAGGTTTAAGTGACTTGAGAAGCCTACATTTTCAGAAACATTCAGACCTTTCATACCATACTGTGTCTACCCTGAACTATGTAGACACTTCTTTGCTTATACTCCAAGTCAAGTGGATGGAAGGCAGCTTCAGTCCACTCAGGATGTAATGCAGCTAATGCAGTTGCATTAGCAGGACATTGAGATAATCAACAGCGCCTTACATTAGCTTAGGAATAACATTACTCTAACGAGGCCAGCTAGCTTCTAGACCAGATTTGATTCACATCTCGCTAGTCCAGAGAAGGGCAGGAGTGAGCCGCAAGCCTACACCCCTTTTCACAGTAAGTTTCAGAGCCCTTAATCATGTAAACCACATAAGACCAAATGGGGTTGTTCTTTTTTACTCTGAACATGTTTATGAGAACAAGTGTTCACCGCCCTGAGTTTCACAAGACACACGATACCATTTCTGCTTCTAGACTGCAGCACCACTGTAACTCTGTATTTTCAAGTATATAAACCCCTCAAGATGGATTTGCAAAATTTCTTGTTAACTTATGGGTCCTGTCTTTGCAGTGGCAAGATACCTCTGCCAGTTTCAAGATCCCTGTGACACTGCAGCAGTGATTTGCAGTTCTGTGTATAGTGGGATGCACAGCCTCATCCCTTCTTACAAGTATAGGGTAGTGACTGATCAGAAGTACAACCAGCAAGCTAGATGGATTCTCAGTTAGCAGAGAAACTGAATTAATTATCTATGTTGACGTTCACTGTAGTGACCATCTGGAGGGTTCCTATAACAGGTCAATTCTTTGAAAAGGAAGAACATGAGAAATTATGTTAGAATTAATGCAGAGAAAAGAAAAAAAAAAAAAAACCACAATTAAAAGGGGGGAGAAAAGTTACTAGGACCAGAAAATTTTCCTCTAAAAGATCCAAAAAATGCAAATATGCATTTGTTGAGCAACTTACCATGAGGATTTCAATCTGTCTTCCCATCAGAACAGCAGAGATGAGAATGACCACTGTTAAAGTCCACTGAACACAATTTCAATTCTAGAAAGAGATGACAGGAGGGAGGTATGGAGTAGAACATGAGGACAGCCATTCTGGTGCAGAGGAAGCTGCAAACATAGTATCGAGAAGGTAACAGGGAATAGCTTGCCAATGCAAGCCAAAAGGCAAGTACCTTTCTTTACACAGTGCACAGTTAAACTGTAGGCCAGTTTAAACACAGACAGGTACATTCTAGAGACATAAGACCAGAAAGAATAATTACATAAATTTACAGGAAATCAGTCCATTCATTGCGATTACATACACTAGTCCATATACAACTGTCAGCTCAGGAAGACCAAATTGTTTTCCAGAAGCCTAACTAACCACAGTAGGTTAATGTTAGGAACAATAAACTGAGATTTCCATCTGACTAATACATTACTTGTGTTTCTGCCTTATATTGATGGCCACATATATGCAATGAACTCTTGCTCATAGCACATAATCTTATGATTCAAACTAAATCTGCTTTTTGTAAAACTTCAGCGGGTATTTCTGGTAAAAGTATCGCCAATATTTCTTTCCAATCTAAGTCAAGATATATAATTAACAAGTCCTGCTCTCCACAGATCTCGAAACACAAGACAGCAATCCCTGTAATAAATCCACTCTGGTCAGCTCACAATCAGGTGAAATTGCCTTTACCGTCTCTAAACTTAACCACAATGTCATTAATAGAGCAAATAGTTTTAATATCAGGTACAACTTTTTTCCAGTGCAAGTTCAGAAATTGAGAACCCTATGTAATAAACTTGAAAGAGAGTCTATATTAAATAGTTCATTGAATTCCCTCCTGATTCTAAGATGAGACATACTGTTTCACTTTCAAATGACTCCATTGCTTCACCTTTCCCTCATTTGCATGACTTCTGTGCTTAGCCAGGAAGTCGAAACAAAATAAAAAATAAAAAATAGAATCTCGACCTTACTCTTTTCCTCCTGAATAAAACCTCTCATATTATCAGCCTATTTTTCAGAGTTTTTTTAATATCGGAGTTGTTTCTTTTTGGTTTTGTATCTCTTTGTATTATTTTTTTTAATGCTATATCAAATGTACTTTGTAACTTCTTTCTTTAGAAGAAAAGCTTAAAAAAAAAAAAAAAAAAAAAAGGAGAACAAGAATTACAAAGTATCCATCCCCCTCCCAAAACCTTTTTCTTCTTTCACATCCAATGTATGTGTAACAGCAAAAACATCCCTTCTAAGAATACTACATCTCAAATCTAAAACACTGGCAAAAACCCTGCTGGAGGCCAGCAACCCTCACTTTCACAAACCTGAAAATGTAGCAGGTTTCAGGTTTGTAGGGAAACAAAACAGAATAGTTTAATCATCAATAAAAATACTAGCATAAAAAGAAAGGTACAAAGCAAAAGGTTAAGCTTGATATTACAAGAATTATAATTCAAGTGGCTGATAACAGACACTGAAGGAATCAATCAAATAGCCAGTGGGATCACAGACATCAAGGATATGCTCTTGAAAACAAATTCTGAAAAAAAAGAACTTGCAAGAAACTCAGTGTTTATACAGGTAGTACAACTAAAGATGAATTCATAAAAGGAAGACATGCTTCATAATTCTTTGTATTATGTTTAAAACAGAGCACTGAAAGATATATTCATCCTACCTGACAGTGAACAAAACAGAATTGTGCAATCTGTAACAAAAGAAGATGTAAGGCAGCATCTGGAAAAATTTAACAGTTTCAGATCAACAGGCCTGGATAATTAGCTGAGAAGCTCTCTGAACTACAATTTTTAGCAAACCCAAAAGTCTAAAGAAAACCTCAAGTACAAAATCTTGCCAATGTTATTGCAGTCTTTACAAGCAGTAAAAGTGGTGGCTGGGGAGCTGGAAACTGGTCAGCCTTATGCAAAGCCTGGAACAGTTAACTTGTAACTGGCAACACAGATTGAAATATCATCAATGCCAGTCAACAGTCAAAATAAAATAATTGATGTTTTCTGAGCAAGTTGCTCCTGTGAAAACAATCTGTTCTCTTTTTAGAAAGGTGCATAGCAGTTTGATAAAGATAGCTGTGCCAGTGCAGTCCACTTGGGCTTATCTGAGGTACTTGACTTAAAATGAAAAGCTTGCATGTAGAGGATAGAAAATAATCTAGTCAGTATTTTTAAAACTTGCTTAATAGATCTCCCAGTGTAATAGGTAAGGGCAGACCACCAGTGTAGCTCACATCATGTCTTACTACCATAAAGCCCAACCATAAATCCTAGCACTAACATTAATGATTGAGCAGGTGGCCTGCCTCCTTTCTTCAGACAGCCTCTATTCAGGGTCATATTTCCAGTCGCTGCCAAAAATCCTACGGCGTTCTTAACAGAGATATAAGAAATGAACCAAAGCCTCCTATAGGACAGTGTGAAAGGAAAATAATACTTCTTGAATTGCTATAGTGATTTCCATAGCAAAAATGCTTCTTTATGTCAACTCATCACTTTTCTAGTGAAGCAAAAATGACAGTCCCCTGACTCTGAAAACATTTTTTGTTTTGGTTTGGTTTTTTTTTTTGCTTCTGTGAACATAAATTGCACTTAAGAACAAATACAACAGAATGTAGTCTACTCTAACCTAATCTCTAACTTTAGCAGCCTGAGGCGAGGTGCTCAAATGCTCATCAGAAGATCTAAGGGAGTTGGGAATAATATTATTACAGCTGTTTTCATTCCTCCCATTCTTGGAGAAACCCAGTTTGGCTTCTTCCTGCTCTAAGTGTAAATCAGAGCAATTCCAAGGCTCTTTCAGATCTGCACTAGCTTCACATCACACTTTGAATGGCTTTTGCCAACAAAACCTAAGATAAATAAACTTCACATCTCTTCCCATACCATGGCAGGCAGTCAAAAACAAAACAAAACAAAACAAAACCTACTATATCAAGAATGTAAAAGGTGGTGGTATTGAGCTGGCTGTACTAGCCATGCCCCTGCCACAGATTCCTCCCAAAGGGGAGAGGCTCCTTCTGCCTATTTCCAGCAGTTATCCTGCTCCTTAGCACCACACAAGGGCTGGAAGTTGAGAGTTTGTCCAAAATACTGGAAATGAGCTATATGTAGATATATTTAATCCCAGCCAGCAACTAAGCACCACACATCTGCTCACTCACTCCCCTGCCAGCGGGATGGGGGAGCAAACTGTGTAAGTGATAAAACTCGTGAGTTGAGATAAAGACAGTTCAATAGGCAAAGCAAAAGCCATGCACACAAACAAAGTAAAACAAGGAATTCATTCACTACTGCCCATCGGCAGGCAGGTGTTAGGAAAGCAGGGCTCCATCACACATAACAGTTACTTGGGAAGACAAACGCCATCACTCCAAACGCCCTCCCTTCCTTCCTTGTCCCCTAGCCCCTTATATGCTGAGCATGATGTCGTATGGTATGGGATATCCCTTTGGTCAGTTGGGGTCAGTTGTCCTGGCTGTGTCCCCTCCCAGCTGCTTGTGCACCCCCAGCCTACTCACTGGTGGGGTGGGGTGAGAAGCAGAAAAGGCCTTGACTCTGTGTAAGCACTGCTCAGCAATAACGAAAACATCTCTGTCTTATCAACACTGTTTTCAGCACAAATCCAAAATATAGCCTCATACTAGCTACTATGAAGAAAATTAGCTCTATCCCAGCCAAAACCAGCACAAGATAGCAAATAATAACCCAGAGGTCCATGCTCAGGTCAGCATGTTGACTGGCTTTGAAATCAAAATAATGTGGTTTTTTCTGACTATATGAGAAATAGTATTTTTTTAAAAAATGCTATTGAAGTGATTCTCATTCCTCAAAAGCCTTTATCAGAAGATGGTACCACTACATCAAACATCAAACACTAATGTCAAGTCCCAAACATTAATAGACAGCCATTCCAACAGAAATTATCTTATAAAAAGTGTTTGGAAATACACGACACAAAATGTAGTAATGATAAAACACTAAAGGAAATTGCAGAAGCTGCCTACACACCCAAGAAAATGACATCTTTTGCAGGAAAAATGTGTTGCTTTGCTATTTAATTTGATGTCTTCTCTCATTAACAAGGGCATCCCTGGATATCCATATTCATAGGAACACTCTGCCTGTTGTTGAATATGAAACACAGATCATTTTGCCTTTATAGCTATGCCTGTCTTTGTAAACCTCAACTTTCATCTATTTTATGGACCTGCTTGTGTTATTCAAACACCAAGACTAAAGATAGTTTAATATTGTCACATAGTTTGCAGTGTCAGATTGCAAAAACTATGTTACTGTTATAGAACAGTCCAGGAACTCCGCTATAATGGAAAAATAATAAACCACCAGGCTCAAGAAATAGACACATTCAGCAGATGTTAGGAATATTATCAATTTCTAAAAGCCAGCATCTGAACATAAGCAGCAAAAGATCCATGTACTCTTTTCAGTTACTCTAAATGTTATTTTAGATGCCTGTGATTTTTCTTCCCACACATTTTCTTAGAGTCTTTTTTCACTTTCACAATATACATTAACATTTCAATAAAAATATGATAAAACCCCAGAAGGTCTGAACTTGATACAAAGAAGGGTGGAAAACTGAATGTAAATGTGCCTTTTTCTGTTAATCTGCTGCTGAACTACCAATTGAAAGGAGTATAGTTCAAATTTGTGGAAAGAATTGTGTTTTAATAGAACTAACTATATGTCTCTGATGATACTTTAGAAAATATATTCTTTAATGCAAATGGCAAAAATAGGTATTTGCTGTGTAATGTCCAAAATATACCATTCATTAATCCCATTACAACATGATAATGGCAAGTTGATTAGATATTTATTCAAATAAGATTTGGACCACTTCTCTTTTTAAAAGTCAGTATATATTTTGGTGCTTGTAGGAGCAAAATTTGTTCCCAGACCACAAGTATTTTTGAAAATATATTTCCTTCTAAAAATATCTGTCATTATTTTTACAGCTTTCAAATACACTGAATCCTTCTCAGAGTTGCAGCCCAAGTTCCACAGCCTATTATTTTGAATACATTGAAATTGCAATGCTATAAATTTTAATTCTAAATGAAAAAAATATGGTCACATTACATTAACATTACTAGCTTTAGTATTCAGACTTTTTGCACTGTTTTTTTTTTTTTTAATAATACAATTTCAGTATGTAATTCAATGCATTTAGTTTCTACTTATAGCTAAGTAATACCCATCAACTCATTCCCTCACACACAAAGTGTTGTAATATAAAAACTGATACACATATATTCAGTTTGAATAGGAAGTTATTTCATGACATCAATAAAACTGATATCCTCAGATTATTGAAGATTCTTGTAACATATATACACAAGGAATAAAAGTAATTTAAACAGAATATCATTATTTTCTTCTGATCTCTCAAGATGTAAATGTGCAATTAACCTGCACTGCATTTTTTAAAGAAAAAAGACTACTTCTGGGCTGTAATCTGTTGAATAAGAGGGCATTTGGGAAGCTGTGCATTTGAAGCCCCATGCACAAAACTGCTGGGCACCAGAAAGTGCAATGGAAGACCAGTGATTTGGCTGCAGCTGCTGTGGACACAAAGGTGATGCATAGGAAACTGTCAACAAATCTGAGCGCAGACCATGCATTTCCAGATTAACATTCATATTATATATACTGTTAAAAGGAACATAAGTATCTCTTGACTCCTGATATATTTTGCTATCCCCAAATTCGTGTCTTTATACATGCCTACAATTTAAATCCTTCAAGTGCTTTAAATGGGATTTATTTTGATTAAAATCTACCAAACCTAACAAAGCAGACTGTGCAGAATATTAAACTGAAAGAGGGTAGATTTAGATGAGATCTTAGGAAGAAATTCTTCACTATGAGGCTGGTGAGGCACTGGAACAGGTTGCCCAGAGAATCTGTGGGTGTCCCATCCCTGGAAGTGTTCAAGGCCAGGTTGGATGGGGCTTTGGGCAACCTGGTCTAGTGGAGGGTGTCCCTGCCCATGGCAAGGGGGTTGGAACTAGATGGGCTTTAAGGTCCCTTCCAACCCAAACCATTCTATGATTCTTTGATTCCAAAAAGACAATACAAAGAATTTTCATAAAGCTTGAGAAACTAAAGGAATCCAAGAATGATAAAATTAAGACACAATGGTTGAACGTGGCTTGAATGAGATCTGAAACAGCATTACTAAGATTATATTGGTTTACAATTCACCTTGTTAAATGCAAATAACTTTAGAACTAAAATGGTATATTTCTTCAAATTAGCTTTGTAGATTTCTTCAGGAATCAGTACAAGTCTAAGTCTGAAGAAAATCAGTTTGTTAATTTCAAGTTAAAAAGTTAAGTTTGGCTAATTTTAACTTAAAAACATTTGAAGCAGCAAATCTTGGGTCTGATTCATGTCATAGTGGGTAAATTCAAATCTAGAGGCTCCAAATCTCCTAGCATGGCTTTAGCTTTGACTGATTCTAAGTCTTACACATATTAATATGAAAGGCATGTAGTTTGAAAACACTGGGTCATTTTTATTGTTTGGACAGCTAAGATTCAAAGTACAGTATGTGCTAAAAAATCTAATCTTTAAGATAGATAGCTATCACTTTTTTAAAATGTTTAAACATTTAAAACTAGGAAGCAAATCAAGTAAAAGAACAGACACACGACAATATAACTAAATGGTCAGAACCAAATCACTGCCACATACACCTATGGTATTATTTTATTTCAATTAAAACTAAAGTTTTTTTCTCAGCCCAAACAATACTAGTGGTCCTCAGCCCATCTTGTTTTGCAATAATTTTTTTCCCATAAGAAAATGGGGTGTGGTTTTTCTCTAATACAAAATAACATATGTTCTTTCACCTCAAATTAATTCAGAATTGATTGATGGGAAAATTAAACCTTGGACAGAAAGCAATTGTGGATTTTTTTTTTTTTAGCCAATAGGGAAACACTCTACAAAATTACAGTGTGCAGACAGCTGTTGCTATGGAAACTGTTTTACAACCTTAAATGTGACAGCAAGTACCAGGTGCCTGCTGTAATGAGACTTTAAGGTAATTATGAAACGTAAATAAAGTTTTCTGCCAAAGTGATTTAGCAATAAGGATGGATTGAAACCTGGTATCATCTCCAGGCCTGAAGGACAAATGCCTCTCGGGATGACATGCCGAGGAGAAGGCGCAGTGCGGCGGTGGCCAACACGTGGCTCACAAGCCACACAGGTCTCCAAAGAGGTCAAGCGCTGCTGAACAGCCCCCTGCTCCCAGCCCTCCCAGTGCCTCAGGGAAGGAGCCAAGCTGGACTGTATGCTGTGAGTTATAGAGCACAAGTGCACGGTCAGCAAAGGACACATCCGTGGGAGAAACAAGACATAGAGCAGCCACCAGACTTCACCTTTGGCCACTTGCCTTCTGCAGCACCCAGGAAAGTTTCTTTTGCTCTCTTTACCAGCTGTAGTTTGCTGATCCCATGTACACTGCTGGCTGGCAGTCGGAGATTGTGGCCCCTGGCATCAAGGCTCAAGGGGAAGAGGGGGAGAGGTGGAGGATCTGCAATTTGTGTAGATGCAGTTCTCGCTACGCTGTTTTCTGCAGTATTGCATAGCTTAGAGCTGCATGTGGCTGACACCGATTTTGGGAAGCTCATACAGAGAATCCAAAAGCAGTGGGTCCTTCGACAGCACTATGAGTTAGGGGATTATCCTAGAAGGGATTATCCAAAAGAGGACACATCTCATATGTCAGGACATGGGAATGCAGAAGTTTGGGTAAGTAAGGAGAGTGGTGTTACTGTGGCACAGGAAAAATGGAGACAGCAACTAGAGTTGTGTGAGACAACTTACATAGGGATAGTGGGTTCGTGGTTGGGGGAGAAGTTCAAAGTGTAGTGGGAACATAAAGGAATGAGTATGTTTTAGGATACATGAAAACTGAGCAATGAAAGTCCAGAGAGTCCTCTGGCTGGATTGAAGAAAGCGGTACCCAGTCCCTGAGCTCAATCACTTAGCAGACAACTCATATGCTCTTTAGAAAGGGCTTCTGGTTTTCATGGGAGAGGCAGTGTGAAGCTCACACAGATAACTCACTTCTACCTTTTCCTACAGATACCCACAAGGCCCCAGCCTTTCCAGTCCTGTTTGGCAGGTCTGCAAGCAGCTAACCGGCACATCAGGCATTTGTGATCCACAAGCTGGAAAACCCACAGATTCACACTGCAGTTAAAGAGGAAGGGAAGCACCAATAAATAGAGCCCCACATTCAAAGGAGCCCAGCTGCAAGGACCATTTCCCAGCTACAAGCATGCATTTTCTTTCAGTACTGGCTCAACTTCTGTAGGATGCTGAGAAATAGTTTCTCCCTGTGCCCTGCCAGTATTACCTATCAAAATTAACCTACTGTTTTTCTGAGTTATTTTAGAAGACTATGATGCATTTATTTTTGTATTTAAGTGATAGGCTTCAATTTTCAGTGGTCCAGTTCTTAAAACACACTTCAGTAACTAGCACTATGGAAGTTACTTACATGAGCATTGCTGAGTCAGAGCCCAAATCTGGCATTGCTGAGAAGTCAATTGAATTTTCTCTAAATCAAGTCATTTTGGTAGATAAATCTTTAGAACTTTTCCCTGAAGAAGACTCTAAAAAGTTCCTCTTCTGAAATGTAGCTGTGTTGCTATCAGAGACTTGGGATTCTTAGCTATTCAATCCAGTGCTCAGGAATTCTGAACAGGTACATGTTCACAGAAGCACCTCAGAGCAACTTCTCTCACTCCAGGGGAAGAAAAGGGTTGCCTGTAACACTGACTTCATGTCTATCAAGGGCATCCCACTCCAGGTAATCAGCAAAATGGAAAGCTCAGTCCCATCTGCCTTCACCCCCGTGAGGCACAAACTGACCACTGTAACCAGACTAGAGACTACATTAAGGGATGACTCCTCGGATACCAGCAGTTACAATCCCCTGGTTTTGCTCAGACAGTTCTAAGCCAAGTCTCGTAGCGTTAATGAACTGACATTGAAAGAGATCCTTTATAAAAAAGAAACCTACTTGAAATTTATGCAAGAAAAAAATTATATTCTTCAATACAAAGTTTGCCAGCATTCCCACTTCCTGTAGAAAGTCTCTGTTTGCTGCCTGCAGAAATTTGTTTCTCATTACAACCACATGAACTCCAAACCACTCAAATGATTGCATTTATTGAAATGCATGCAACTGCTTCCAGTCAGTTGGTGCATGTTTCTAAGAGAAGTCCTAGAAGTCATGCCTTGTATTCCAGACACAACATCAAAGGAATTTGACTAAAGCTTTACCAACACAGTATTGAAAGTCAAGAAATGATAACCTTGACAAAAAGCCAACACTAAAAAAAGCAAAAGCATATTTGTATGTCTCTGTAGTGCTGAGGGGGAGGAGAAGGTGCAATGGAGCATAGTCATTTATCTCAATTATTGTCTGCTTTTCCTAAATCAGTTTTGACAAGAATTACATTTCATAATATCCATTATTCTCTCAGCCTTGTTAGGTTTGGTTGTGTCTCTCCATACTAACAAGTTCATCGATGTCTCCCTGAACCACATCTCCTGCTACCACTGACAAAGAACAAACTGTGGGCTGGGTGCACCATTGACCTTCACACTGGGTGCTTTTATCATTGAGCACAGGTGTGCCCCAAAGGAAAGGGGTTTTTTCCTCAGGAAGTTCACATGTGCAGGGAGCACTGGGTCCCATGCACAGCCAGGAGGCCTTGTCTGCAAATGATTCGCATGATTTTAACACTGCATAAACATACAGCAATAGAAAAAAGCAGGAATAGATCAGAGAACATTTCTGCCTAGGCAGGTTTTTTCTAACAAGAAAAAAAATTGTTTTCAAATTCCTATTGTAAATTGTTAAATATTTTCTCTTACCTCAAATATATGGCGATCCTTTCTTAATATCTTTGTTCTTAGCGGAGTTATAGGACTCATAAGTTATTGCATATTTGATTGCTTCCATATACAAAGAAATAAAACATTTTATGTTTTCAATGTCTATAAGCGGCAGAATTCTAACCTAAAGAGAATTACTCATGAACTAGGGTATTTTGCTAAATGAGGGAACACGCCTTCCTACTGTGATGCGGTCAGGAACACAGAAATAGAGAAACTTTGATTTCACACTGGAAAAAAAAAAAAAAAGCAGGCTTAAAAATTTTGTTACAAAAAAAGCAAGATATCCCAGCACACTACATAATATAACACAGCCTTGAAGATACCATTTGATTTAATGCAGCTATTAGGTTTGTTCTCCTCTTTCTCTGTCTTTCAATTTCTCACCTTGTGAAGGTCCATCCTGAAGTGAAAATACTAACAGCAACAATCATTCCGTAAATCACTTTGCCTTTAACATGACAACATTTTTCAACAGAGAAAAGCTAGCCTTTCTAAGCCTTAAATATTCAAACATTGCCATGATCGGAACATATCCAATGACAATTTTTTTTGTTTATTTAAATTTAGCCCCTACAGGGAAGACACTTTTTCATACCGTTGGGGTTTTCATTTATAGTTGCTAACCAGGAGAATAAAATACATAGCTTGATGTCCAGCTATTGGTAGGAACACCAATTTCTCCTTTTAACCACATAAGTTATCATGTTCCAATGAATGAGAGTGAAAATACTTTTCACTTCTTTGACAGCTTTCCATTTGTTTTTTTTTATCTAGATCTTGATAATTCAATAGATCTTCAATGTTTGTGAAGAACAAGATCCAAAATATTGTCACTGAAGGAGAATGAATTATGGCCATTCCTGCCTTTGTTTCAATGCTTTTCAGAGCCTGTTTAATATGTGATTTTCATAACAAGTGTCACCCAATCTCAAAATATAGTCTTGTTTAAAGGAGTTTAGTTAGCCAATTAATTTGCTTTGGGCATTAAATGTTAAATGGCAGAGAGAGATGAGAGTTTTATTCAACGACAGAGTGAGAAAAGATTTTTTAATGTTATTCAGTGCACCAAGAGTTTTATTACAGAATCATATTGATCAAAATTATTTATATGGCATAATTAAGTTCAGCAAGTCATCAAGAATCCAGGTCATTATTGGTGCATTAGCCAATCCTTAAAGGGAAAGCAGAAAATTGAATACAGAATAACCATAATACACTATGAGATGGCCAACTGAGTAACCCAACCTGATAGCAAGTAACATATTGGAAGCACTAAAGTAACACTAGATCACAAAGGTGAAATGCATGAGGAAGATTAAAACTGGATCTACAGAAGGTAGATTATGATTTTTTTTTTTTTCATCTTGACTACTGAAGTGGTAAGTATAAGTACCAGAATCTCTGGAAAGCATCTGGTGGTGTTCTGCCCAACAAATGCATTTATAAGGACAGAAGCAGAAATTTGGAGGCACACAAAGAATAAGGTAAGGACAGAAATTTTCACATAGCAGAAAAGAAACAAAACAATGAGCTGGATCTGTTGGACATGGCTAATGTGACACCAAAACCACTTTCCTTTATAAACAATGATACCATGTAGTTCTGCAAAAGAAACAGCTTTATTATTTAGAAGACTTGTCTACTATATAGCTCATAAGCCATATTTCAACATTTTCCTAGTTTGAATTAGATACTCAAAGTTATCACTGCACTAATAAATGGACATGACCAATTTCTCAGTTGTTTGCAGTCATGCTTTCCTGCATCCTCATTAGCTCTTTTGAGCCTGTGCAAGATACTTTTGCAAAGATCACATAGTTCAATATCTGATCTTTCCCTTGGGATATTTCTGCCACTTAGTTTTGAGACAATTCTCATATTTAATTAAATTTGCCAGAGACATTTAGATTCGTACATCTCAACCCAAATAAATTAAAAACATAAACAGGAAAACACTGCAGCATTCTGTGTGTCCTCCAGTCTCTTATCCCTCTCAGTTGCCTTTCTGTAACCCAGTGTTCTCTGCTAGTGTTAAAGGCTCCCACATGGACTGTAGTTTTCCTCCTAAATATTCCAGCATCACTTAATGACCTAGACTTTCAATGGTTCATCAAATGGAGCTTGAATTAAATTTATGTTTCTTAAAACCACTTGCTTAATGGAAACGGTTTTATTCTATCATTTCCAACAGAGAAAGAAAAGCCAGTTCAAGGAAAAATTTGTAAAGTACAAAAAGCAAAATATATTTGGAAAGACAAAACTGCTTTTTGTAGACAACCTGACAATAAAACTCTAAAATCTTATTATGAAACATAAATAGCTGCACCCTTGACAAGGAACTTTGTATAAAGCAGCACATTTCACAGCCTGCCCTTGCCATACTTCCTACATCATTATGCTACACTACTTAGACTTTCTGAGTTTTATTATAGAAGAAAATGGTCCAAAACACATATGCATATGCATCATGAATTTCTCTCACGTGGACTATGGTTATCATTATTATTATTCATGATTCCCAGACAGGAACTACTACAGCAGTCAGATATCAAGATGTGTGTAAAAATCCACATCCATATTCACCAATCCCAGAAAAATAAACAGAAATTACAGAATTGGTTTTGATGAATCAGCAAATTAGTAACATTTCATGCAGCAGAAAATTCTGGTTCACTGGTTATTGGCACAAGATTCCAGAACTAGGAACCTGGAAAGACAACTAAAGGTAATCTGGAAACTCCAGATAAACCAGACAAATATTTTCAATTATGTGTTTGGCTTCTAGTTTGCTTACTATCTCCAGAACTGGAAACTAATGCCAGTGGCATAGATGAAATAAAAAGTGCCTTATATTAGCTGCTAATCTAACTCCATTAAAGCCAATTAGGTAAACCAACCTGAATTTGCTCCAAGGCTTTATTACTTCAGCCATGTCTTTTTTAATAAATCAAACATTATTAAAGAGACAATTCAGTAAAGTTACAATGGGGTTATTTGGGATATATTAAAAAGAAATTCATGTGATATCAACAGATCACAGCTCACAAGTTTGGTCCTTCACTTAAAAAATACTTAACATCAGCCAACCAATAAAACAGAGAGAAAGAAAATTCAAGAAAGATCATTTGATTTGCTAAATTGATAAAATAGATTAGTTGAATTAATTCACAGAGCAAATAGAAATTATAAGGTTATGATTTTGAAAAACTTTAAAGTATAACTGAAAATATATTAGTGACATTAATTTTTTTGTTCAGTTGGTTAGAGACCAGTCATGATGATATAAACTAATCTATTCTTCTCCCATAAATTAAAGGGGGAAAAAACAATCGACCTGAAAAAATCACCATGAAAAAGACACAAATATTCAAATAGGTAGAATCTGCTGCAATTATAGATATCCCAGGGTGTCAGGCAGAGGGAGGCCCCCCTGCAATTACTTTATATGCTTACCTCTAGTAAATTATGGGGAGGAGGGACTTTGCATTTTACAGATTCTATGTATCAATTAAAAAAAAAATCTCCTTATGTATCAATAAAAAATCTCCTTATATGCCATATCACCAATGATACAAATTGGTATTTCAGTTTGACATTTTGGTTGTCTTTTCAAACCTCACACCCACAAAATGGATAACTAAAGAACAAACGTTTATCTCTTCTGTGCTTCTTTTTCAAGTCTCTGCCAGTAATGTGATCACAGTCAGTGTGAACACAAATGGAAATCCTAACTCATGGTCATGAAAAGATTAAATGCCTTCAACTGTTATTTCTAAGTTTTACTGAGATTTTCCAGTTCAGCTCTTGTTATTAATATTAAACTCTAAGAGATCAATTGAAAAGGGAAAACTCAAACCTGAGGTCTTTGACCCGAATTGCTTGCAGGTAATTAGGGTATCAAAAGTCCACAATAACGGATACAGTAGTATTCCTTTCAAAGAGCACCTGACAATGAATGTTTGATGGTACACAGAGCTCGAACAGAAAAGTTCAGTGTGAGGGCTCCAATTCTGCTTTTAAGACTGCCATAGTTAGTACTATCATGGGGGCGGGCAGGGAAGGGAGAGCTTAAATACCTTTTTGTTGCAATGAATAGCAATGAGTTTGATACCTCCTACAGACAGACAAGCTCATTAGTCAGAAGAGCTGAGCAAAGCAATGCTATTTTAAAGTTCAGTGACTCTGATCAATGATCAAAACAAGGTGGAATCACCACAATAACAAAGAAAGATGACCTGATTCAAGCATGCCAAGACAACCTTTCGAAGTTCAGAATCTCTTCTAGCTTACCCACCTGGACAAGGTAATTGCTCTGCCAAGTGGCCCAGAGCTGGCCAAGGGCAGCAGCTTTTCCCACAGAGGGGCTATATTATCTCTGCAGGTCTGAGCATCTTAGCCCAAGCTTTACTGATATTTGTAAATCAGCTTTCTTTTCTTCTCAGAACAACTGGAAGTTGGATTTGCTTTCGTCATTACTGTATAACTTCTAGTAATGCCTTCAATGAAGATCTTTCATTTATAATCATTGTAGGTTTCATGTCCTTAACCCAGAGCATAAAATTGAGATTTCTTCAAAGACATTTTCACTTCCGTATTTTCACTAACAACCTCCATTGGAACATAGAGTATTCAGTAGTTCTGCTCTGAAAACAGGGTGTAGACTTACAACACTTTCCTCCTACGTATGCAAAACATTTTCATGAAAGAGCCAAAACGAGTATAATTGAAAGTATACTAATGCCTTTATCTGAATACTTTCTATGTTTCCTATAGGTATTTGCTCCACATACAGAAATGGTTTTTCCACCCTAACAAAGTCCACAAAGATCCAGTTAATGTCATTCAGCAATGACTATCTCCCTGACCTTTCTTACCTGCATTAACTTCTCCTGGTTTACTCTGCATTTTCATATGCTGAAACACCTAGGAGGTATGCAGTAGTGGCTATAAATAGCCATTTCCAATTATTCTTTCTTTGACCTTTCTGTCTCTCACTCTTGCCAATGTTCCCTCTCAGGGCAGCCAAATGACAATTTTGTCAGTAGCTTTTTGGATGTACTCTCTTCTCTCATTTGTACTCTTGTTTTGGGGTTGGGGTTTTTTTCCTTATGGAAAAAATCTCAGTAAACCTTTCCAATTAAATTATACATCATCTGTTTGTTAATCAAGAACTAGTGCTCCACATGCAGCTTCCAACTTATAGCTTATGTTACACCTACTGTACACAGCCTCATACCTTTCCTCCATCTTTGCTCTTTTTCCACCCTGCTATATTCTTTATATCCTATCTTTCTGACTCTGTTTTGTATGGCCAGAAAGAAATTCAAGACTCTCCTGTAATTTTTTAAAATTTCTATTCATTAACCACTGTTAATGTATGCTGATTTGTTTAAAATGTCCCCTACTTTGTTTTCTAAGAAAAAAAGTATTTTAGATTTAAACATAAGAGTGCATAGAACCTAAAGTGCATAGAGAAATTAGTGAAAATTGCTATCCCTTTCAGCTCTTCCGAGAGGATCTAGAGTGAGATAGAGACCTGGAAGCCATAGCTTGCAATTAGAAGTGTACTACTTTAAAAAATTCAATACATATAAAATCTTGAAATAAACGAGTGTTTTCCACTGCAGGCACTGCCTGATTTGTTCTCTGACTTCAGCACGGTAGAAAGTAACAATCAAAGGACATCAACCAGATCCTAACTTCTACTTATTTAAACTTATATGTGCACTGCAGGGTGAATACATGATGTAATTGCCATACTTGCCACACTTCTTGGTGAAAAAAGAGTTACAAAAAAGTATGTAAGATCTATAATATTTTCTTTTAAAGCTGTGGACAAAACTGCAGCTGACAGCTTAATCTTGACAAAAGTTACTGCAAATGTTTGAGATCTGTAGTTTAATTTTACATCTCCAAATCCCTGACCTAAGTAAAAATCTATATGCTCCAAGCTTCTTTAAAGATTGCTTCTAACATTCTTCAGAGAGCAAGTTTCTCCTAGGACCATACAGGCAGATGGATGATGACCTTTTTTACAGTAAGACTGCACATCAAGTCTATTGGTAGAAGATACAACAGGAAATTCAGATTTGGCTTCCCTTCTCAGCTGATCGACAAATATAGCAGAATGACAGTTTCCAGATCCACGTTCACTCTAGAGAATACCAAAAGGGTTTAAGACTTCTGCAAAACTGTTTTAAGGCTACTTTATAATGAAGGCTACTCCTATATTTCTTCAATTTTGCAAGAATTTTAAATTCATACATCTTCATTGTACAATTTTTTTAAATCTCTGATTTCAAGCCCTGTAGGAGTGAAGTAATCTGAATGGGAGACTTTCCACAAAACCAGAGGTGTTTATTCCAGTGATTCACAGAAAAGCTTCCTTTTACTGGGAGAGCAAACAGCCCAACAAGACCTCAGGCAATACACAGAAGACATGACATTCTGCCCATGGAGTAAAGCCTGAGATATTTCATAAAGCCATTTGTAAAAGTCAGGGACACCTGTCCTTGCATGCTGGCCCAGCTCCAATTTTTGTAATTGTTCCTTGACAGCTTAAATTCCCCTTTGACATTGAAATATGTTCCTATTCTTTGTACAAAATCCCTACCATTTTTTCTTTGCTTAGTATCTCTGTTTTTTGTGGAGGTTCAGACTTGTATACCTTAACTTCAAGATCAAAAATAAGCTTTATTGCTTTGTACCGCTCTCACTAATGAAAGGACATAATGTCCATTGACGCATAAAATGCTCTGATTTCTCACTAAAGGATGGCCCATGGGACGCTAGTGAAACCAAAAGGTGCTCTCGGTCACACTCAAATTATTTCCATTAAAGCAATGGGTTAAATTTACCCCTAGTTGTTCAGTCTGGGGAAGCAGGACTCTAAAGTGCTGTTGAAAAAAGCCATAAGGAAAACAAAGCTTTGAAGGTTAATTCCCAGAGCTGGAAGGCTGAGGAAGAAGGACTTGAGGGGCCGGGCTCCAAAGCAGATGGAGAGAGTATTGATTTTCTGTTCAGTCCCTGTCCATGATGCTTCCAATGAGTTTGTAGGGAAGAAAATAATCCATCGATAAATGTTAATATGTGAACTCAAATTACAAATAACAATTTACTAATTTAACCTAAGCAGGCTGGTTATAGGCTGTGAACTGCAAACACAGTTGTTACAGAGCAAATTTGGGGGGGGTTGTTTTTTTTTTCTTCAAGCCTTATGCCTTGCTATCACCTTTTTGAGATTTGTACTTCCTCTGTCCATCCTTCCAACCTCCTTCATATGGTTGCTTTAAAAATCCATGTACAGAAATTGGCCTCACTACTGGTACAGACATAACTACAACAAAAATACATGTAGATTTGGACATAATTGTATTTATTGCACTTGTGGTTTTGTTTGGGTTTTAATACTAAATTTAATTAAAATAGTATTTGCCATGCAAAATCCTGCAAGCAGAAGGAGAACTCCAGGAATTACCATGAAGTTCTGCTTTGCCCTTTGGCCTTATCACAGACAGGGCCTGGATAATCCCCATGTGCTGCTGGATTTCACTGTAAGATTTTGATTTGCAGATAGTGAATTTGGAGTTTCTTAGATTTGATGCAAAATGCTCTACTCCTGAAGTGCTTCTGCTGAGATCTGGAAGTCACCTTCTCCATACAGCAGTAACCCATTTTGCTATAACAACAGCTCTTACACTTACGAATATGAGATGTTAAGTTAATCTATAGCACCTCTGTGAAGGAAATAAATGTTTTACAGACAAAAATATTAAAGATTACACTGTACTGCTTTGCACAGTATCTTGCAGTATGTAGAGTCTCCTCTGCAGTCAGCAGAACTACTCCCAGCACAAGAAAGAGTCTGAGTTTGAGGCAGTCCTACACAGCTGGCCAAGGTCATACAGCACATCTGTGACCAAAATGGGCAAATAGCCCAAACCTCTTCCAACACCTGCCTTCTATGCCTTAATTTTCAAATTATGTCTCCTCTCACTATGGCATCCAAAGTCTTCAGAGCTCTTTAAAATACTGATACAGTACATTAATTTCTAAAATATTTGGGATAATGTATATTCTACAATGGTATGCATACAAAATATGAGTCATAACAAGAGAGAGGCCGTTCATAGGGGGCACTGGAATTAGAAGCAATAACACTGCTTAACAACAGGTAGCACTGTGTCACAGTCATCTTAAGAACAGAGTGCTCTGACATGTCCATTTGGCCAAAGGAAGTGAACTCCAGAAGGATTGCACAGCACACAGCAGGGGTCCACGCAGCCCTCCCAGAAGCCCAGGAAACACACAACATTCACAGACAGCGTTTGCGATACACTACTCGGGAGTCTCTGTACAGTCACACATTATTTTTACAATGTCCTCATTGACTTAATATTTTCTCAGAAGTATACAGTTACAAAGAGTTATAAAGAAAAATGCTTAAATAATTACCTTTTGCTCCTTTACACACTTTGGGGCTGTCTAATGCTAGAGACATAGTAACTTACTCCCCTTGAAACGCCACTCTGCACCTATTGCAGTCTGATGCTTTGGCTGATGACCAGGATGCTTCTGCCAGCTGCATCTTAGCTTTTCGCCTTTTAACTTCACTTCTTCCCCTGCACCAATAACCTCCAATGATGTTAGTCTAAGATATCCAGTGCTAAAATAATCTCGGGATTTCTTGCAAATTCCTGCCTGGGATAAATATGTCCCATAACCTTTGGTGCTCTTAGCAACATCAAGTGAAGAACACTGCAGGCAGAATTGTAACAGCTGAGATACCTGCTTCTGCCAACTGCAGGCAAGAAGGAAAGAGTTCACAATGTGTGGCTGCTAAGCCAGAATTATTGTGCAAAGTTTTTTATTCCCATTGTTTAAATATGAAGGATAATGGACATTCTCTGTCAGAGAATATTAACAGCTAAAGAGCAACATCAAGAAACTTGTCAAAACAGCTGACTTAAACCATTTTTGCAGAGGAAATCCACCTCTTCACAGCTCCCTGTGTTGGTAGTGAGGACACAGAAGCTTTTACATTTTTGACACCTAAAGTTGCTACATGGGAAAACACAAGGAACATTACTCAACATTTCTCTGTGGGCTGCCATGTGGAAAGGGGTGCAGCTGTTATTTTTCATTGGATTTCTAGGATCTACCTTCTTTAATAAGAGATTGGGGGGGGGAGGGGTGTCACCAAAAAGGAGCACCCTAGAGAATTAATTACCCACCAATACCTCAGCTGTTCTGGGCGTGCTGCTCATGTGATTTCATGTCCTGTTCTCCCTGCCAGCTCCACAAGCTGAAGACAGTACTGTCTGCCCCATTTGCACACATCAGCACAAAAGAACTTTGCATATTTTAAGACAGTATCACTCAAGGACTTTGTCACCAGAAGCTGTTTGCTTCTGCAGCCTTACACAGGTGCCAAGTTTCTTTCAATTGAAATACTATTGAAAGGTACAGTCTGCCTCAATCAGTTTGTTTCTGTCTCCGACATTGCATTCTGCCATACAAACCAGAATAAAAGACAGTATTTTCATGGCACTGACCAGCAATACTGACAGAGTGATAGGTAACTGAAAGAACATTGGTGTAGTCTTGTTAATTTGACTTATAAGCATAATTGCAACTAATCAATTACATAGCGAATTAGATACCTCCACAACCAGGCTTGGTGAAAGCCCCTTAATTACTTTTGGCATCTGTAGCAAATAGCTCCTGCATGATGTGTTCCCCATTCCCATCAGTGTAACTTTACATCATTTTGGCTTTCATAAAACAAAAGTTATCATGTCAGCACCTCTGTGAACCTGTGAACAATAAAGTGAGCTAGCTTGCAGCACCAGGAGTTAAGAGCAAATCTTCTTGGAAACAGTGTAAGCAGGGTTCACATCAGCCATGCAGCCAGCTCACCAGGGTGTCTCCCTTGATTACAGCTCTTTTATTTCAGAAAATTGTCAACAGAGATAACTCTACCTCAGCTGTCAAAAGATATCTAAGGAAAAAAAAAAACCCAAACAATATTCTTACTTAAGTATGAAACTAAAATAAATGTACCTGTTTCAGCATTACTCAGAACACAAAAGAAATCAAAGGTCCGTTAAATTAAAATTGAATCTGATTTCATTCTTTCATACAGAATAGCATGGTTGTTGGCTACATTAAACATCATAATTCAATACATTAATTATTAATTTAATAAATTTAGAATAACAGTCTCAGAGCAGATAAAGGTCAGTAATTTAGCAAAGCAATAAAATGCCATAGTTCATACTAAAAGTATGATGCTCTTGCACTGAAGTGAACTGCGCTCCCAGGGCTGTGCCAGACACTCCGCATTCTGAAAATGACATTATATAATGATGCAGCTCGCTCACCTGCCGGGCAAAAATCCACCAGAAGGAACCTTTGGGGAAAATTCAGTCATGATGAATATATGCAATTGCTAATTACATATTTTTTCTGTTACATACTTCTAGACCTTTGGAACGTGGCCACTGTTTTCAAACAGTCTGCAGCATGCCACAGCATATAAAAATGTTCTATGTAATTGTCCTTGAAAAATAGGGCTGTTTATATTACTTTCATTTTCTTTTTGAATATTTATAACTATGCCACTAGTGCGCTGTAGTGTGGATGAATGATCTGTATTTCATATTGATCTTAGGAAACTCAGCAAAGGCTTTCTTTAATCTATAATTAAAAATTAAAACCTTTAGGGGAGCTATTCATCTGACAGTCAGTTTTCTTCCTGCTGCCCTCTACCAGTAATTAAGTTCTGCTAGCACTTTCAATTTTTATAAGGACTTGGTTTATTATAATTTTCTTCAAATTTGTTGCTACAAAACACCAGAGGCTCATGTGACAACAACAACTTCAATTTTAAAAAACCTTGCACAGTAATACTGATAATGTATTTGAAGTGTTTGTTATTACCAAGCTGTATTCTCTGAAAATCTGTACTGCATATCCATCTGTCTTTACACTATACCTATTACAGGTAAAAGCTACAGCTTGCAGAAAGAAGAATGTAGATTTCACCACTCTGAATTTCATTTTGTTAGTTTAAAGCTGCCTAGTTTACCTAGCAAATTCAATCCACCTGACTGATAAGAAGAAATGATTGATACTACAAAACAACATCTAGTTATCACTTTGCAGTCAGAGACGTGCTGATCCAGTCTCAAATTCCTTTGGTGTGGCCTCAGTGGGACTAATGCTGATCTTTGTATTAACCACCACACTTTCTACCCAAAGAGCTCAGAGCAATTCTCTAGGGCTGAGCATAATTATCCGCATTTCCCATGACTAGCCCAAGACCCAATTCTAAAGAAACAAATGTTTCTCTAGATTTTCACCAAACCTTTTCACATTACACTAGTTAATATGCAGAAACACCACCAGCAAAATGCCCTAGTAATGTCAAACAAGCAGGGTATCAAACTCCCTTGCTGCCTAAAAAATATTTGACTTTCATCTCTGCTTGTCAAATCAGAAATCATTAGTTTACAATAGAGAAATCTGGCACTTGGCACTTTCCTTATTAGAATGGGAGCTCGGGAGGAAAACATGCTAAGAGCAGCTCTGCAGCGGTGCGCCTCTGTGATTAGGATAGTGGCATGTGGTGCTTGACACTGCAGGTCTTGCTAGAAGGAAAAACTACAAAGCAGCTACCAGCCTTCCCAAAACTTGTCATTAATTGTAACCATAGGACTTAAAAAATTAGTAGTAAAGATAGGATCTGAATAACCTCCTGCTGTGCTACACAGTTTCTCCAAAAGGTTCTCAATCACTAGCCTGCAAAATGCTACAGGAGACACAAAAATTATTTTAGTTAAACAGCCAGGCAAACACAAAGGATCATAGCTAAAGCAAGCAAATCGTTGTGCTGCTGTATTTCAGTGAGCATTTAGAATTTCAGCCCACACTACCTTTTTTTTGTCAGTACAGATAAAGAAACATTGAAGACTTTAGATTTTAGCCAGATTTAGAGTGTCAAACCCTGGAGCTAAAATGTTCAATGTCATCAACATTCTACCCACTTTGGTAACATTTATTCGAATGCAAAGAAAAGCTAAAGGCTCTAACAGGCACTGAAGCAAAATAAAGTAGGTATTTAGAAAAAGTCATTGGCATGCCTTTTCATGCCATAGTAAGAGGTTAAATATATGTCCATGGGTAACATAATTAGTCAAAACAATTCTGATATGAAGAAGATACATTTCATTTTGGTCTTAATCAGAAGAACATGGAAGTTAATGTGTATTATCCAGGAGGGAAGGTTGTTAAGTTTAAAATGTGGGTGCATGGAGGTAAAATTGAAGACTCTGGTGAATCTGATGCCAGCATTACACCCAAGAGTTACTTTGCTTATCAGTTCCGATTTAAAAACACATCATCTGTGAAGATAACTATTTTGAAAAATATTTGGATTTCTTATGAAAGGGAAAGAGAACATGAAAACAAAACAGCCAAGTAATCTCAGCACAAACCCAAATCCTGTGACATTGACAATGCCCTGAGGATCATAGCCATAGCTTGAAAAAGAAAGAAAAAAAAAAAAAAGGAATTACTTTCTGCAGAGACAGTACTTCTCTGTTTCAATTCATACCCTTGCATATTTATGAAGCCCAAGAAGGAAGTAAAGAATCTACTTTGTAGGAGGGCCACATGTAAACTGGATGCTGGGCCTGCTTATTTTACCTGGGATAGGAGGATTACAGGAAAACATGCCTGTAATCTGACAATCTTTGTGTTCACTGACTAGCCCAGTTATAGTGTTTAAACATATTTAACTTTCAAAAAAAGAAAATGACGTATGCCAAAGCTCTATTTCTATGGTTTTTCCCCTCTGAGATCACTTGCATTGTGCTGCTGCTTATTTTTCTGAACTGAGCCAATAAGACTGTCTTAGATCCTCCCACCAGCATATGCCAGAAAAACAAAATTAGAAAGGTGTTAGATATTTTGACGGTTTGGGCTTTTTACCGGACACTACTTTTCTTCATTATCATTCCTTTTTCAGTAGTGAATTTCTAAATTGCTGGACATATTAGGATATATATTCTTGTCCTCTGCTTGCCATATATTGCAAGGCCTGAACCAGCCAGTAACTCAGGGTGGAACTGCTTCACCACTTCAAAGCCAGAGGCACCAAAGGCTTCCAATCTGCAAAGCCAGGTTTCATTAAAATGCAACATATGGAAAAAGAGACCAAGGTAACCTTTTAAAGCAAGAAAACATAGACCTGCTGGGATGGACAAATTAAAATTAAACGACCTGAGAACAAACCTGTCTTTCCCTTCCTACCATGTCCTTGCACAGTGCTTCTTTCCACTGCTCTTCACTTTCTGACACAGAAATTTTCAGTTCTTCCTGATTTACAACAAACTGCTCAGGCACAAAAACCCTCTCTCAGCCATAGGACTGGCTTTGGGCTGCTCTCCAGCTACAGGTTTCCAATGGGCTGTGCCTCTCACTGGGGCCACTTGCCTGACTGCCCTGCGTAAATGCATTCTCCTCTTCCCCACAGCCCTGCTCACCCTTCAGCATGGGGCCACGACGGGGCGGACAGGTCGCCTCCCCCCCACTACCCAGCTGAAGCTGCCTGAGCAGAACAAAGTGTCACACTGTAAATGCAGTTCTGACATTCCTCGCACGTGCAAAAGGATTATTTCTGGCTCTATAGCCCTTTGTGAACCAGCATATTCCCAAGTTATCCAGTGAAGTATTCCTCTCTCACTGCTAAGATGCCAGTAGAAGTGCTAAACTTAGTCTCTGCACCTCTCATAGCTGTAGCTCAGCGAAGAGACCAGACCTGCGCAGCCACGTGGAAACATGCTATAGTGAAAAAGAAAGAATGCAACACCCATTTCTGTATAGGCCAAATGTTCACAGAGGCATTAACACAAGCTGTATAAAAGACATTATTGCATGGAAAGCAATACAGCCCCCAGTCTCTATTACAACAAGCATCATTCTACTATCTCAATTTACATTACATTTACTCACGACAAATGCATGTTTCTGTAAGCAAAAATATTTCCGTAGCACTGCAGCTAGTGCTGTTTTGTTTCACTGTACCTGACCAAGCAGAAAATTACACTGAAGAAATTACACAGCAGAAATTACACTGAAGCAGCAGAGGAGAGAGTGTGTGTGTGAATGGGAGGAAAGTAAATCTCTATGGTTTTATGGTTTTATTATTCTTCTAGAGAACTTCTACATTCTGCTGCTTCAATGTCTCTTTGCACAACTCAGTGATCCTTGATCCCAAAAGGACATAAAGTTTGGCAACTTTATTTTCTGCTGCTTCCTTGTTTTCTATTAGCTGTTAGTGTGAAGATATTGGTTTTTTCCTTTGATCTGTCAGAAGAAAATCAATCTTTCTGAAGAAAAACAAGCAGGGAATTGTCTACTGACAATCACCATTCATTTGACTTTTTCCTATTATTTGGAAGGCACCAAATGCCTCATTCTACTGTAACACTGCTTGTATTAACACCAAGTATTCTCCAAGATTTTCCATTTTACTACTTAAGCTTGAAGATTTCCTTTCCCGTTAGTTCAGGCTCTGCACTGGTCGCACCGTATGCGAAAGCAAATATTGCAGATTTTCTGTCCAGTGATTAAGACATGACTAAGATATAATTCAAACCTCAGATGGACTAGAGCAGAAAATCTTTATTAAAGAAAAGGCTTTAAAACATCAGAGTTGCACCTCATGTCCAAACTCAGCCATTTGCATATCCCCCAGAATGGAATCGGACCCAGGAACCTGCTGTGAATGTGTGACACAGGTGATCTGTGCATGGGCAGTAAATCCAATGTTTCTGATACATACTGGGTTTGCTAGCTGAGCCCATATGGTTCAGCAGCCCACTTTGGCATGGCAGTGGGTTGGACAGCCTGTTGTGGCCTTTGGAGCACAAATGGTTGGGAAATGAGCAGAGGAGACTCTCTTAAGATCCTAGCCTTCTCCTGCTTTGCCCAAGTAAAGTTTTCAAATCTTATATTTCTATCTGTTAGTTCGCTACTATCAGTTAGTAAGCATTGCCAAATAAGTGGGGAAACATAGACAAATATTTTCATCTGGTTAATAACCCAAATTTCAATTAAAAAACTTGGAAAATGGTCTGAAGTAAAGTAAACCATGACACAAAAAATAATTTGCATTGGAAAATTTGCAGAAACCAATATATTGTTGGTAAGTTTCCTCACATGAATATGCAAAGCTCTTATTAAATTAAGGAGGGAGAGACAAAATCAACAACAAAGTATATGAAGATTAGTTCTATTCAATCATCATGGTATATATTGTTCTTTTTTCCCCTGGGGTCAAACAGTAAAGCTGATTTAGAAATTCTGTTCATCTGCCTATATTAAAAGTGATCATCAAAAAAAGCCTTGCCCTCCCTCAAGTACAATTGCCTTTGGTAGTCTCTCTGAAGAGGAGAAGGGAAGACATTATAATTGACATGTCAACAATACTGTAAATGGCTTTTCATACTTCAGAGGTGACAAGGATGTAATCGAAATTCCATGCTTAAAAGGCAAGGCAAAGGAAACAAGACAGCTGCTATAACTAGATCTGCTAAAAATAAATAAATAAATGGATAAATAAATAGAAGCAACGAAACAGGATACAAGTCCCCGCAGGGCAAGAGGTGCCTTCATTAATGATGGCAACAGTTACACAGAGAGTAACAGTAGATACCATTCCTCTTGGGTATTTGCAAAACAAAACCAAGATGGGCATTTTTAGGGACCTTTCAACATACACACTGCAGAAATCTCACAGAGTACTGTTAGATTGCAGTAAAAAAAAAATTAGTTCCATAAAATCTGCTCACTTAATTCAGGCATTTTTCAGAGTGAAATCAGAAAATATGGGCTCAACAAAATGGACCGGTACACTAGTCTGTCTCCAGTCTAGTCTAGCTAAGAACTGAGTGAAGGTAGTTCTAGATTTTATAATCCAGTTTCCTGGAGTGGACTCCCAGGGTCTTGGTGGACCTTGGTGCCCTTTGCTGAGGAGTCCATGTCAGAAACCAACCATCCTGCCCCACTGAAGCAACTTGCCATGGCCCTGCAACCCTACTCCAAAGGAGCAGGGAAAGTGAGGTGACAAATCCAACCCGACAGGGAAGGTGCTCTTTGTTCAAAAGCTGTACTGTTCCTCAACAGACATAGATAAAAAATTTCCATCAGAAAAATGCCAATCCAGCAAAATTCTGCAAGGACAAGTCCATTTAGTCAACTCTAATGACTGAAGCTTTCTGGCTCCCTGCCCACTTGCCTGCTTCCTTGCCATCCCATCTGTTCCAGGTCTTCATAGCATTTCCCAGTTTCCTGCAATAAATCTGGCAGCCTGGAAGTGCCACCCTGAGCTGAGATTCCCAGAGTGTCATCCCTGCAAGGCTACAAGGAAGGCAGGCATTGGGGGGGGGGGGGGGGGGGGGGGGCACATCTATTGTTGTTGTTGTTGTTACTATTTAATAGAAAAATACATTTGGAAGAGTCAATGAAGAGCATGCTGAGTATCCAGGTGTCTTCAGTAATGCTTCTATCTCCCACTACATTAAAGCCTAGAGCTCCAATATAAGCAGTTTAGGGAAGGGGTCCTCTCAAGAATATCATTTATTTCCTCACTAGCACATGTTTACAATCAGAAGATATGTTTACAGCCTAATTAGCTACTGTCAGGACTTCATTCACCACTGTCAAAAGCAAACAGAGAAAATTAGAAGTGTTGATGTTTTGTATAGTGATTTCTAAATATTGTCTTTCATGGAAAAGAGACTCTTTTCCAGTAAGATGAGAGGGAGAAACCCAGAGAAGAGAAAGGAAGAGGAGAGGATTTAATTCAGAGAAAGAAATTAGAGCTTTTTCCCCCCATAAACAAACATGTTTTATTATTGTCACAAGACTTAGGGCATGGTTTACTGCACCTACAGTGTGTATGTTAACTTCAGTCTACATTAAGTAAGATTTTGATGAGCTATAAGAAATTAAGAATCTCACTGTGACTCCTGTAAGAGCAGGGAATCAGGATGCAGTGCAACCAGAAGAGAGTATTCAGGATGGCTGCGGCAGCTTGTAGAACTCCTAAATCATTTTCAGGGGTGATTGATTAAAAGAAGAGTATTTCATATGTGTAACAGAAAAGATTTCCCAATTAATTTACTATTAGATAAGGTTCTGGCTTGACAGTGAGACCCTGTTTCGCTGATTTTCATTGTTGCTTGGTTCATCACGTGCACAGATATTTGCTTTTACCCGGTTCTTCAGGCTCAGTATATGCCTTTCTGCACTGATGAGGTAAACTGACACCTGATATTCTGGCTTCCTGTGCATCTTGCAAAAAATCAAAACTGAAGATTATTTTAATACCTCCCTGCAAAACGTAAGCCCTAATAACATTCAATTCCTGTTAAATTCCAGCAGGAAAAACCTTTGGGAATCCATGATCTTTTGTTATACAAAAATGTATTTTGGAAGGGAGCTCTGTAAGTCTAGTTCACTTTCTTGCTTAAAGCAGGGCTAAACATTATGTTGGTTGTTTGGGTTTTTTCCCACTGAGATACTAACTTACATTAAATCACATTGGCCCATATTACAAGGATGAAGTCCCCAAGTTCATCCTTGAGGAGTGGGGGGAGAATCAAAACATGCTTAAAACTCAGCTATTCCAGTGTGAACATCCATACTTTCATGCAAATGAAATTATCCCAGTTTGCATAACTTGCCCTTTGAATACTATGTTTTTTCCCCACCCACACAGCTATGAGTAGTTGCTTTACCAAGAAGAATTTTTCCGGGAAAGGATGATTTTTCACTGTTATTCCTCCCGAAAAAAAAAAAAAACTTGCACCATTTTATTAACTGTTCTTCCAGTAGATAGGTAGGTAGGGAGATTAAAACACGCTTTTATAACCTAATTAGATAACTACATTAGCTGAGCCACTTACTATGTCATTTATTTCTGAAGCTGCTAATGTTTATAGCACTTCAGTGATTGCAGAAAATGTTTAAAGAGGACCTAAGGATATTCTAGTGCAACTATTTATTTGCCTTGCTACAGATGTTCCAAGACTCTGGGATATTGATTATGTTGAAAGGGCTATTTTCATTGTAAGAACTGCAAACCTTTGGGAGTAGCCAGGTTGTTTGTTCTGTGAATGAGATGCTGACAGCCTCACCAACATCAGCACCAAGATTTCTCTAGGAGGAAGAGCAGAGCCCAGACAATTTAATCAAGAACAGTGCTATTACAATAAAGACAAACATTAATTTTAGTGATTTATAGAGCACCTATGCTGTCATCTTACCTCTCATGAAAGAGCCATCAATTACCCGATAGCAGTCTCAAGTAAATAACTCCTAAGTTAATTGCAAATACACGTTAAACATTCTCTAAATCCAGCCACTTGAAGCTTTATGGCATACATTTTCACTTAGCTAGTTTTTCATCTGATGATGAGAAATCAGTTTACAAAGTTTAGCATTTTTCCAATGCTTCTATAAGTTGAGTCTCGTCATCTCAGAAACATGCGCTATGATTCATCAAAAGCATCAGAAGTAGCAACAGAAAGGACTGAGGTCTAACACAGATCACTTGATTAAATACCAGTTTATTTGCAAGCACTATTGCTTCAGAATAAAGAATGCTTTTCTCCTATTTTATTATTAGGATTCTCTCACTTGTAGTAATTAAATATAATTTAAATTCTGCATTCTGCTAATAAATTATAATAGAGAATTAAATAGAGAAAACAAAATTTACTGCATTTCTCTGTACTTTGTATCTGAATCTGAATTTAAGCTCTTCATCTTCATATTATCCAGATTGCAGAGCTTTATTTTTCATCTTCTTTCAGATAAGAAACAACCAAGAATTTATAGTAAAAAGAAATGGCTAAATATAAAATATTTGGTGCAAATACTCAATTCAATCCTTAGCAGAAATGAAGGAAATATCCATAAATGTTCCAACACTTTTTAAACTTTGTTCAGTCACAGTTTTTGGCAGTTATATAATTTCAGAAGTACAACAAAGAAGCTTCGGTGGAAGATGTAAAGCTACATCTTGGAGCCCTATCACACCAAAAATTAAATCAAGAAATTATCTTTTTATCATTTGAATGTGTATTTGTTCATAGATGTAAGTAAGGAACATCAATTTTTTCAATATGTCAATTTTTAATTGTTATTTGTTCCTCAAAAAGTCCTTTCTTCTTGACCCTCACTCTCCCAAAACATAGCCCTTTTAGTGTGGCAGTTACAAACTGCTGAGAATAGTTTGCAGCCAGAAAAGGATATTGATGGAAGATGACAGTCAGACCAACAGGGCACACATAAAGGAGTTGGCCTTGCTGCTGTAAGGTGGTATTGATGAAAGTCAGAAAGCAAGGAAAATTACTGAAGGAGAACTCAGTGCTGCAGCAGGTCACAGAAAAGTATTGGATTTGTTTAAGATAGCCTGGCCCAGAGCCACTCTGCTAATTGTTACTTGCTGTGAGCACCCACCCTTTCTCCTATTACTGCAGTTTGCGAGTAAAAGACCAGGGGTGTGTGAATTGTAATCACAGCAGCTGCTCTGAGCATTCAGAAAATGAAACTAAAATATTGACCAGGGATCTGTCACAAACACAGAGTTTTCCCTGAATGAGTTTTTATATCAGCTTACAATTGTCAGCACTGAATCTTTATTTTTACACAAGAATAATGTCAGATATTTAATATTAAAAAAATTATGTCTTACTGGAACCTTTCATTAAAAATCACCCCCCTGCCACAGCTGAGTTTTGTCTTCCTTAAAGCACAAATCATACTACAGTGCACAGCATCTATACAGCCTGCATTATTTGTAACTGTCACTAGCTACATTTTAGACCTACTAGAAATAGTCATAAGCTTGAAAAATACTGTAGAGCACTGTTTCAGAATTTAAATTTGAAGTGTTTGGGGTGGGGAAAAAAGCTCTCTTTTGTCTATCATTCAATTAATTCAAAACCAAAACATATATCATCTTCTTTGATTCCATTTACTTTTATCTTCCGCTTTACTAGAAGAATAATTTTAAATTCCTAACTGGTTTTATTTCTTTGGGTTATGGAGTCCCACAAGATTGCTTAAAGTCAGATTTGTAACTGAAGTAATTTGGCAAAATTGCAAACTAATACATGCAATTTGTATTGTAACTGAGCATTAGGAACTCCCTGGAGTGCAAACTAAGTAAAGAGAATTAGTGATACAATACCTTTTCTGGAGTAAAAAAATATCTTTTCATTGGAGCTCAGAAGATCTACAGAATAAAGGACACCTCACCAAAAAAACTCTGGTTTTGAGGGAAAATATAAAGCTTCCTTGCCTTGCCATAAAATTTTCTCTCTTTTGCAAAGGGGGAAAGGATGGAGAGGGAGAGATGTAGAAAGAGCTCAAGGTCTAAGACTTCAACATTTGACAAAATGTGAACAAACCTGACACAACACATTGAAACTACAGAAAGACCAAAGGAAAAATTTTGTAAACTGGTTTGAGTGTCTCTGTCTCCCCTCTCTAGTTAGGCTGCTGGACTGCTGTAGCCATTTACATAGGAGTGGACTATAATAAACTGTTACTAACATCAAGTAAGTGCAAAATACTTCATCACTGAGGACACTTATCCAACCAGACTGATCTCACTTTCATGCATACAATGCCCAGCTAGAGAAAAAGCACCTAAGAAAAATGAAGTATTACTCAATACTTAGTTCCAATGCTCCATCAGAAAAGACTGATTCACCGATTGCCTGCCTTCTGGGCAGTATAAAACATGTCTGTCCACAGCTACCCAAAAGCTCGAGGAGATGTTATAATTACTGCACCACTGGCCAAATCCTCATTTTTCACAGGGTACTTCACATTCCAGCACCTGTTCGGGCTCTCTTCTGCCATGACTCATTACTTCAATCCATTACAGTAACAGTGGAATGAAGACATTATTTAGAGTTAACCAAAGGTTATAAGTAGGAGTACGGCACAAAATTTCAATGCATAGAATTGACACAATAGAAGTACATCTGAGAAAAATATCAGGAACTTCTAACAATGCGCAGCACTGCCTCTGAACTTGCTTTTAATATCATAACAGAAACACTGGGGGGGGGGGGGGGAGAAGGTTATTTAGGCAGATGTCACTGTCCATAAAACTCTGGGATTTAATATTTGCTCTAGTCATTCCCCATTATTATTTTTTTTAAATAAAATAATGATACAAGCGTCATTCTCTTCAGATCAGACCTATATGTTTCAGAAAAGATTTCCTCCTGAATCTGAAGGTCTATTGTATTCTTTAATCTTTCCTGGAGGTAGAAAGGTCACCAGAGATGCATATGAATGTTGTCAGTCTTCAATAATTTTGAGTTTAGTGTGGAAACCCAAGTGATAAATAGATAAACCTCAGAAACATCTCGATTTTTTTAAAATGCAGTCACAGAAAAGAAGGACAGAAGGAAGGTAAGCAAACAGCCTAACATTTTGTGTGATTTTGAAAAGTTTTGATATGAGTGAGTAGAAGTCTTTTCCTACACCTTACCAAGCCACACTCAGTCTACAGTGGAAAGATTTCTTCTTACTGATATGAGTCAGCCTGCACCACATAGTAGCCAAAAAGCTTTAGTTAATTTTCATTTGTTTAATGCACAACAGAAATGCAAAAGCAAACTACAGCCCTGAATGCATTCCTTTATATTATATTATATTATATAGCAAATTACTAATTAGCTACTATTAATATAGCTGTAATGAAGAAAGTGCCAGCCATTTTGTCTTTCCAAAAAGCTGGTATCTCCCTAGCATAGGATTTGGGACAGCAGGTATCAGTGAAGAAACCCATTCTCAGTAGATCATTTCTTACTGTTGTTTCCATCCTCAAACACCTGTTTATAAGGCTCTTGATGCAGCTCCCAACATCACCATTGTAAATTCTTTTTTCAACATGAATTTCAATGATGTAAGACAAAATTCTTTTCAAATTCTTTTCCAGTGAAAAGACTTCTAAGCATTGGGAAATGCAATAATATTCATGATAAACTACACGCAGATTCTGTTTACCCTGACAGCAAATATTTTGCCCAAGGGACAGTAAAAGCTAAGAGTTACATATGCCACCATGGATTAAATGATGTTAGACAACTGAATCTTTCAAAGGCTCTGACACTGTCCAGCTGATTGGACTTACAATTCAATATCCTTCAGAATAAAAGATATTGAACACTATGGAACACTGAAGGGAACTTCAGTCTAATAGCATTAAGATTGGTACGGGAAAAGTTTGGAACTTGTATTGAAAAGCCATAGAAAATGATACGCAAAAGTATCTGCTGCTTTTCACCTCCTAAGCGTTTAAATAAATAAATAAACAAACCAACAAAACACCAAAGCTACAAGACTCCAAGACAGAGGTTTTTCTTTTCTACATTTTATGGATATAAAATCTGAAGGACGTCATACACTATAAAATAGAATATAGCAACTTCTTCTCCACAGTAGAGTGTGTCAGATGCATCAGTTACCAGTCCTGCCCAGATTGTCACTGCTTTGTAAATACAGCAGTAACAATCTGTGGTAGGCATTTGGACATAGAAGTCTGACACGAGATCAAGTTGGCCAGAAACTCTGCCCGGTTCCCTTTACAACACATTGGTAATGTCTAAGTACCACTCCTTGAGTGTTTCATTTACATAGTCCAAGATATTTATGCATCATTGATCAGACTTTTAGAAACAATGCAGCCACAATGTACATGGCTTAAAAGAGTTTTACTATTAGAGATTATTTGCAGTCTTCAAACTGAGGCACTTTCCTCAAAAAATCAAAAGAAGTAATTGAAATGTCAATCATTGCAGTTATAAGGAAATCTATTCAAGTGGCTTGATTTCAAGACACATGACTAGAACAAAAATCCTTTAATAAAATGCTTATTTTAAATAGTGACTAAAACTTCTGGAAAACAAAGTTGTTCTTCATTCTGTTTTTCTGATT